>NC_091256.1:45255000-50255000 GCF_042477335.2 Ovis canadensis | reverse complement strand
CCAGCTGGAACATAAGGAAGTTCATGGTTCACATATTGCTGAAGCCTGGCTTGGAGAATTTTGAGCATTACTTTACTAGCATGTGAGATGAGTACAATTGTGCGGTAGTTTGTGCATTCTTTGGCATTGCCTTTCTTTGGGATTGGAATGAAAACTGACCTTTTCCAGTCCTGTGGCCACTCCTGAGATTTCCAAATTTGTTGGCATATTGAGTGCAGCACTTTCACAGCATCATCTTTCAGGATTTGAAATAGCTCAACTGGAATTCCATCACCTCCGCTAGCTTTGTTTGTAGTGATGCTTTCTAAGGCCCACTTGACTTCACATTCCAGGATGTCTGGGTCTAGATGAGTGATCACACCATCATGATTATCTGGGTCATGAAGATCTTTTTTGTACAGTTCTTCTGTGTATTCTTGCCACCTCTTCTTAATGTCTTCTGCTTCTGTTAGGTCCATACCATTTCTCTCCTTTATCGAGCCTATCTTTGCATGAAATGTTCCCCATGGTATCTCTCATTTTCTTGAAGAGATCTCTAGTCTTTCCCGTTCTGTTGTTTTCCTCTATTTCTTTGCATTGATCGCTGAAGAAGGCTTTCTTATCTCTCCTTGCTATTCTTTGGAACTCTGCATTCAGATGCTTATATCTTTCCTTTTCTCCTTTGCTTTTAGCTTCTCTTCTTTTCACAGCTATTTGTACGGCCTCCTCAGACAGCCATTTTTCTTTTTTGCATTTGTTTTCCATGGGGATTGTCTTGATCCCTGTCTCCTGTACAATGTCACAAACCTCATTCCATAGTTCATTAGGCACTTTATCTATCAGATCTAGGCCTTTAAATCTATTTCTCACTTCCACTGTATAATCACAAGGGATTTGATTTAGGTCATACCTGAATGGTCTAGTGGTTTTCCCTACTTTCTTCAATTTGAGTCTGAATTTGGTAATAAGGAGTTCATGATCTGAGCCACAATCAGCTCCTGGTCTTGTTTTTGTTGACTGTATAGAGCTTCTCCATCTTTGGCTGCAAAGAATATAATCAATCTGATTTCAGTGTTGACCATCTAGTGATGGAGTCTTCTCTTGTGTTGTTGGAAGAGGATGTTTGCTATGACCAGTGCATTTTCTTGGCAAAACTCTATTAGTCTTTGCCCTGTTTCATTCCGCATTCCAAGGCCATTACTTTGCCAACTAAGGTCCATCTAGTCAAGGCTATGGTTTTTCCTGTGGTCATGTATGGATGTGACAGTTGGACTGTGAAGAAAGCTGAACACTGAAGAATTGACGCTTTTGAACTGTGGTGTTGGAGAAGACTCTTGAGAGTCCCTTGGACTGCAAGGAGATCCAACCAGTCCATTCTGAAGGAGATCAGCCCCGGGATTTCTTTGGAAGGAATGATGCCAAAGCTGAAACTCCAGTACTTTGGCCACCTCATGCGAAGAGTTGACTCATTGAAAAAGACTCTGATGCTGGGAGGGATTGGAGGCAGGAGGAGATGGGGACAACAGAGGATGAGATGGCTGGATGGCATCACTGACTCGATGGACGTGAATCTGAGTGAACTCCAGGAGTTGGTGATGGACAGAGAGGCCTGGCGTGCTGCGATTCATGGGGTTGCAAAGAGTCAGACACGACTGAGTAACTTAACTGAACTTGAGAGTCCCTTGGACTGCAAGGATATCAAACCAGTCAATCCTAAAGAAAATCAACCCTGAATATTCATTGGAAGGACTGATGCTGAAGCTGAAGCTTCAATACTTTGGCCACCTGTTGGGAAGAGCTGACTCACTGGAAAAGACCCGATGCTGGGGAAGATCAAAGACAGGAGGAGAAGGGGATGAAAGAGGATGAGACGATTGGATGGCATCACTGGCTCAATGGACATGAGTTTGAGCAAATTCTGGGAGATGGTGAAAGACAGGAAAGTCTGGAGTGCTGCATTCCATGGGGTTGCAAAGAGTTGGGCATGCCTAAGCTACTGAACAACAACAAATTTAATAAAATTAGTAAAAATTTTCTGAATTGTCACTTTATAAGTGAAGACTGAAACTAAATTTTAGTGCCTGTGTTTGTGTATGCACTAGTAGTACTTTATGGAATACTAATGAAAAACAAAGAGCAGAGATACACGTCAACATATCAATTATGTACAGTCCTTCAATGGTATCACAGTGCCCAGGGTGGATGGAGGCTTCATTTCAGTAGGATAAAACTTGCAGGAGGATGGTGGAGTCATATAGCACAGGGTATACTGATCTCAAAATACCCTATGCCTGACAGTCAGAGCATATTCCTGTTGACCAGCTAATGAGGTGTCTCAAAAGGTCATCATATCCATGTAAATGTTATTTATCAATCAGAGTTTCTTGATAATAGAGCTCTGTTTGAACTTAATTGGCTTTGTTTTTTAAAAGTAGAATGATAAGCATAAGGTATTTATATATTTGTAGATATTTAAAATAAAACAATTTTGTACTAATACATAAGTAATATTATGAATAAAAAGTTTGTCTATGTTCATAACTGATGAGTTTTTTTTTTCTTAAAAGGGTGTTTGCATGCTACCCAAGTTTGAGAAACACTGGTTTAGGGAAAGCATATTTGGAATTCTCTTAAAAGGGATAACATGGTCAAAATAGGTACAAACGAATGACCTTGACTTATAAATACCTTGGAGCATAGCTTAGGGATTGCTTTAATTTCTACTTGCCCTCAGCAGGACTGGGAGAAAAAACACAATTCTGGCCCTCAGAGCTTGGGAGGCCCAGCCTTGGCTGGAACATATATTGAGGGTCCTTGTGGGGACTGTTTTTCTGCTCTGTGTTTCAGTTTCACTATAAGTAAAGCAGGAATAATAATACACAAACTCAATCCTTAAATTAAAAAATGAAAATAAATAAACTTAACTTTATGGGAACAAAGGGGCAATAGATGAAAAAAGCATTTTCATTTTTTGAGAAAAAGAAGGTACTATTTAAAAGAGTAACTCTTGAAAATATCTCAACAATATGTGTCTAATTCATGCTGACATGTGTAATTGAACCTATGTTTAATGTTTGCTGCAAATTATCTGCTTCCTTTAAGAAGCTGGGTTGGTAAAAATGCTGAGCTGTATGGTTCAAAAATAGAGCAGTGGAAGAATTAGGGCTACCTGGGAAAAGACACAATAAGGCTAGGCCCTTAATAAAAGAAGAATGGGTGATTCAAAGAAACAGAAAGGGAAAACACAGTAGAAAAAAAGTGCTCCTAAGGATAATAAAAGACCTCATCAAGAAGCTGGTAGAAAGTAATAGAAGGAACTGGAGGTTATAGAAATTTCCACATCTAGAACTCATTAATCACACAGAAAAAGGTTAACACAGACAGGACCAGACCAATAAAGCCCCAGAACAACTCAAAGAAAAATAAACAACATAAATACAATATTGAGTTTTATCCTGCTTTAGATGACAGAGTGTATACTCTCCTTTCCCTGCCCCATCTCCCCTCCCACCCCTCCTTTTCATACTCATGCTAAACACTGAGTTATTTCTAATTAGATTTAATGGTTACTCACAATTAAATTTAATTACTCTTTCATTATTCAGAATAATTAAATTTCAATATATAAAAAAGATCTCAGATCCCTTCTTATTTTAACTGTGTTAACAAATAGTATCACACACTTAAAATAAGAGTGGTGAGAACTATACTGCTTTCCTATAATAGAAACAGCAAGATCCACCCTCCTCAAAAAACAACAACAAAAAACCCTCAGTTCTTAAGTATAACAAAAATGCTGGACTTCCCTGGTGGCTTAGCATAAAGAATCTTCCTACAGTACAGGAGATACATGGGTTTAATCCCTGGGTCAGGAAGATTCCCTGAAAAAGGGCATGGCAGCCCACTCCAGTATTCTTGCCTGGAGAATCCCATGGACAGAGGAGCCTGGTGGGCTATAATTCATGGGGTCACAAAGAGCTGGACACTACTGAAGAAACTGAGCATGCACAGCACACACAACAGAAATGTTGCAAGTTACTTAATAACTCTAATTTTTATAGGTTCATCAGGGAAGCCTTCTTGACATAGGAAGTGACACATACAATTTAAAAGATCATTTGACCACTTTTTGTGGAGTGTGAATCAGGGAGGGCCAAGAGTAGGAATAGAAAACCAAACAGGAGATGAAATGCAGTAGTGCAGGAAAGAAACAGGGGTCTTTCCAACTAGGATAGCAGTTGAAAAGGAAGTGACTGGGTTTGGGGAAAGGTTTTGGAGGACAGAAGTTGTTGGCAAAACACAGCCCAGAGGGCTAAATCTGGCCTTAGCTTATTTTCATATGGCCCTAATAGTTAAGAATGATTTTTACCATGTTGAATGGTCATGGAAAAAAAAAGAGAAAACCCTTTTCATAAATGGTTATTAAAAAAATGTGACAGAAACCACATGTGGCCTACAAAGCCTACAATATTTACTATCTGTCTCTTACAGAAAAGGTCTGACAAACCTTGGAATAGAGTCAGCAAATCATGAACTCAAATCAGGTGGAGAGAGGAATGAAGGATAGACGGGAATGAAGGAAAGGGCCTTGCCTTTAAATTGAGTAAGCGGGTGATGAACACACTCTCTCCACTGCAGCCAATCAGTCCTCTCACTGCCTCCATTTTATCCTTTACATGTTTTTGTTGTTGGACTTCTTTCACTGTCATATTTATTTACTTATATGTCTGCTTCCCCTCCCTGGCAGTGACTTATTTAAGTAACTCTATTTTTTCTCAATATTTAGAGCACCCAGCTCTGTATAAGAACCATGTGCCATAACTACTGAATATAATTGAACTGATACATTAAATTCATTTTCAGTAGTGCTAGTAATAACATCAATGTCTTAACGAATAAAAAAGCCTCAATTGATTTTCTTAGTGTATAAGAGTTTATATAGCATTTTTGCAACCTCTCTGTTCTTTATTATAACTTTATACATTGATATTACAATAGGCCTCAATGAAGAGTTCTCCCTACCCCCATAAAACATTATATTTTATCTTTATTTACTTATATTTAAAATTCTAGGAAGTATCAGCATCCTTTAATATGAACTAAAAGCTATCACTTTGAAAGGAATGACTAGAAAAAGAAAAACAGGATGAAAAAAAATTGCATGATGGAGTATTATGAAAAATAAAAAGCAAGAAAGAAAATTCATGTATTAGAATGACAACCAGGGCATCTGGATTAGGTGTAAGGAGAGTGGTGAGAAAAATAAAGGAATCAAAGGTGGACTTGTATGTTTGCCTGTTACTAAAACAAAGAAGACTATGAGACATATAGGTTGAATTCTGTCTTGGAAAGTTAAATTTAAAATGCTAATTAGGGATTCAAATATATATATATATATATATATATATATATATATGGTTTTTTCCCCCAAAATGTAGGTAGATATTTTAATCTGGAGTTCCTATATGTGTCAGGATAATAGGAAACTGACAACCATGAGAAGAGCTGTTTTGGGGGAGGATGGGAACAGAACCTGTCTTAACTGTGTTGAAGCAAGTTAAAGAGAGAACGAAGAAATAGAGGAAACATTACAGACATTTTACAGAAATATTACAAACATTACAGTCTAGGAGAGATATTCCCATGGACATTTAACCTTCAAGTTGTTATAAAATATAAGAAATGGCACATAAGAAATGCCATTCACTTGAAGGAACTTTATTCTAACTTTATTAAAGCATTCTATTAATACATATATTATTTTCTACTTTTCAAATATCATGCATCCTACATGACAGTGGATGTAAAGTCATTAAACAAAGTGTCCTTTCTTGGAAACAAGAGAGCACTAGAATGGTGGAGATTCCCTACAAGGTAGTCAGTTCCCTGAAATACTATGCAAATTTTTGTAAATGCACATATATTGTGGGGAGGAAGTAGGGGGAACATAGCTTTAGTCAAATTCTCAAAAATCAACTGGGGTAGACAGTAATACCATGAACTCCTGCTGTGGTGAGGAAAAGAGGTCTATAATTCAGTGGAATTCCATAGGCATGTTATCACATGCACAATCTTGTCCAATGGATAAAAGGCAATTTTTTTAGCTTGGACACCAAGCAAGAGCATCCAAGCTAACAAGCAAAAACTCCAGCTCATTCTCATAGTGGGCAGAGCTTAGCAGACATGCTGTTCTCAGAATGGAGGCCAAGCATGAAACATCACAACATGGCAGAGCCATCACCAGGGTGACCAGTTAAATAGGCTCATAGCTTTGACTACACCAGAAGAGGAAGTAAAGAATGAAACAAAATTCTAGAAATACTTGAGATGGAGCTTTAAACATGTACAAAAGCAAGAGATGAGCGTTTTCTGTACCTAGGTAGTGAACTTATACAAGTATGTGATGTCCTAGCACAGATCAGCACAGGATGAGAACACTGGCACACACAGAGAAGAATCAGCACAACTTGGACAAAGAAAGCAGCATTCTCCTAACCAGTTTCTTAGTGAGGAGATGCTCGAAATTTATATGAGAACCCCAACCTGTGTGTGTAAGTGCGCCTATTTTATTATACTCTACTTTATGGTAACACACATATATAGATACCTATCTATCTATATGTGTGTAATAAAAAGGATATAGTTCTTATTTTGTACCATGAACTCAATCATTCTCCACATAACATCTGAGTTTTAAAATTCTAAAAGTTATTGCTAGAATTATATCTTAAAAATAGGGTGGGCCTAACCTGATTGCTATTGACAACATTTTGTATGTACAGTGAGAGAAAGACTTAACAGTTACACCTTACAGAAACCTGCCTTAGTCAGGCATATTTCGGCCTGACTGTGCTATTCATTACAAATAAGTGCTACTGAGGCATGTATGCATGCACACACACATATACAGCATTCATTGGCTTTTTAATCGTCATTTGATCTTACTGATTTTATCAGATTTAATTGTTCAGAACATGTATTTCAATTACTTGTTTCATCTCTGTCATTCCTACTAGATAATGAGTCTTTGTGGAGTAGAGAACTGTTTCTACTTCTAACTTTGTCCATAATAGGTCTCAATAATTGTTAGTTAGATGAATGGGAATTAAGCATAATGATTGTTTGGCTGAATTTAGAGTATTTATTTTTTAACCCCAGTGAGTCTGCATATTCAAGGACTTGAGTTGTGTTTCTTCTTTAGATAAGACTAGAAAAATAATGAAAACCTAACTCTTCAAATAATTTATAGTGAAATCTTGGCCAAACAAGTTTTGTTGTTGTTTGTTTGTTTGTTTTGTTAAATGGAAACTGTATGTAGGTAAGAGATGTTTGAGCTACTTGGAAAAACTGTCTTCTGTAATGGAAATGGCAAAATGAGTGGTCCTTGATGACAACTGTCAATAGAAATTTTTATGTTTATATTTTTCTTCACAAAATAATATTGTTTCTACTAACATTAACAAACTTCTTTTCTTTATCCTATAACACAGGATTTTCAAACATTAAAAGTTTGATGAAAGTTTTTTAAAAATTTATAGTCACACTGCAGACTCAATGTGTCAGACGGTACTGCAAATCAATAATTAAATGAATTATGCCTACCTAGGGTATTCACTAGGAAAATCTGACAATAAACCTAACAGGTAATGTGCAGTGCATAAAATAAGAAATGGATCTTGAATAGAAAACTCTAATATTTAAAGTTGCAAATTCTCCTAAAATTAAATACCTATAATGTAATCTTAAGAGAAACTTTTCAATATAATTTTGTGAGAGTTAACTTGACAAAATGACTCTAAATTTCACTTGGCAGAATAAACAGTTGAGAGTAGCCAGGAAATTTCTAAAACATAACAAATGTAACAGAAGTAACCACCCTTCAAACATTAAAATTTTATATAAAAATTGGTGATAAATATCACATGACTGTTATAAAAGCCTACCAGCAGATTAGCTGAATAGAAAAGAACATAGAAGGGTGAAGTATATCTGAGAATTTAGTTTGTGATAAAGGTGACATTACAAATCAGACTTTTGAATAAACAACTTTAGAAGAATTGACTTCCACCCTCCCTCCCAAACCTTAAAGTTCAAGAGTACAGATAATTCTGGTAAGATTGGAGGGAAAAACAAAAACACTCAACTTTTGATATATGACATAAAACTTGAAACTATAAAATGTCTCATGGATATGAAATATTTCTTCACGACAAAATAATGGACAAAACTGAAAAACAGATGACAATTTGAGAAAAGGTACTTGGAACATATATGACTAAAAATTAATATTCAGAGAGCTTCAAAAAACTGTTTAAAAGAAAAAATCAGCACTAACAGAAAAGTGGTCAAGGATAGTTTTAGCACTTCTCAGATGATAAAAGACAAGTGGTCAACAAAATATGACACCAAGCTTCACTATTGCTCAAAGAAATGCATGTTAAAACTACATGTGTGTAAGTATTTGCATATCAGACTGATAATATCCCTTTCTGAAACAGATATTTTAAACACTCTTGGTTAGAATAATTAATGAGATGTGAAAATGCCAAAATTTTAAATGTTCCTCTCCTTTGACCCAGTAACTCTATTTTTGGAATCAAGCCTAAAATAGTACTTGCACAGTGTACATAAATGAAATGATATTTGCTTTGTTATCGTTGAAAACTGAGTTGTCCATCAACTGGGGACTAGCTAAAAAATTATGGTACATACTAATAACAGCTAACAGTTATTGTGTACTTATTGTTCTAAGCATTTTATCATATATTTAGTAATTTAATCCATCCAACAATATCATAAAGTAGGTACTATTATCATTACAGTTTAAAAGTGAACAGAGTATTGATAAACCCACACAAAAGAACACTGCATGACTATGAAATAAGTTGACATATCTAAATTCAGTAGAAAAAGCACCAAGATTTTTCTTGACTGAAAAACTATGTTATAGAGCAGCATGCATAGTATATTTATATTAAATTCTATAAATTCATGCATTTACATTCAAAAGAGAGGTTATCTAAAAGAAGGGTTAATAGCAGTTTTTTCCTAGAAGCTGGGATGTTGAATTTTGAAAACTCTCTATTCTTAAACTTTGTCAATGCAAAGTTCTTAGAGTATTTTGACCATGTAAGTGGACTCACACCACACCTGTCCTTCTGCATCTGGCTTATTTCAATTAGCATAATGTCTTCAGGGTTCATCCATGCTACTGCACATTGCAAAATTTCCTTATTTTTAAAGCTGAACAATATTCTATTATATGCATATACCCCATTTTTTATCCATTCATCTGTTGATGGATACTTAGGTTGTTTCCACATCTTGGCTATTGTGAATAGTGCTGCAATGATCTCTTTGAAATCTTGACTTCAGTTCTCTTGGATAATATCCAGAATTGGGATTGCTGGATCCACTTATATAGAGTATGGAAAACAGTCAAAGTCAAAAATGGGAGAATAGAATGGTAGCTGCCAGGGGCTAGTGGGTGGGAGAAAAGGGAAATTGCTAATGAACAGGCATGAAGTTCTAATTATGCAAGATAAATTCTAGAGATCTGCCGTACAATATTGTGTGTTTACAATACTACTATACACTTAAAATTTATTAAGAGGGTAGATTTCATGTTAGATGTTCTTATTACAATAAAACCAAATTTTTAAATGAAGTGTTTATCATTTTGGGAAATGTGGAGTTAATAAAGCCTTTTCTAAGTTCCCTTTGGTTCTCCTATTTTAAAAGCCCTATATATGCCCCTCTTTCTAATCCTTCTATTCTGGCCTCAAAATTGAATTATTATTTCTTTACCCTATTTACCTTTCTTATCCCAAGTTCCCCTTAAGGCTGGGATGTGATAGAAAACTTAGGATTGTCTGTCAACATGCTACTAATTTATAATGCATTTTTTATAGGAAAATATGGTAACATGGCCATTTGATAATAGTTGCTAGTTAACATGTTCAGTTCAGTTCAGTTCAGTATAGTCACTCAGTTGTGGCCAGCTCTTTGTGACCCCATGAACCGCAGCACACCAGGCCTCCCTGTCCATCACCAACTCCTGGAGTTCACTCAGACTCACATCCATCGAGTGAGTGATGCCATCCAGCCATCTCATCCTCTGCCGCCCCCTTCTCCTCCTGCCCTCAATCCTTCCCAGCATCAGGGTCTTTTCCAGTGAGTCAACTCTTTGCATGAGGTGGCCAAAGTATTGGAATTTCAGCTTCAGCATCAGTTCTTCCAATGAACACCCAAGACTGATCTCCTTTAGGATGGACTGGTTGGATCTCCTTGCAGTCCAAGGGACTCTCAAGAGTCTTCTCCAACACCACAGTTCAAAAGCATCAATTCTTCGGTGCTCAGCTTTCTTCACAGTCCAACTCTCACATCCATACATGACCACAGGAAAAACCATAGCCTTGACTAGATGGACCTTTGTTGGCAAAGTAATATCTCTGCTTTTGAATATGCTATCTAGGTTGGTCATAACTTTCCTTCCAAGGAGTAAGTGTCTTTTAATTTGATGGCTGCAATCACCATCTGCAGTGATTTTGGAGCCCAAAAAAATAAAGTCTGACACTGTTTCCCCATCTATTTCCCATGAAGTGATGGGACCAGATGCCATGATCTCAGTTTTCTGAATGTTGAGCTTTAAGCCAACTTTTCCACTCTCCTCTTTCACTTTCATCAAGAGGCTTTTTAGTTCCTCTTCACTTTCTGCCATAAGGGTGGTGTCATCTGCATATCTGAGGTTATTGATATTTCTCCCGGCAATCTTGATTCCAGCTTGTGCTTCATCCAGCCCAGCGTTTCTCATGCTGTTCACTGCATAGAAGTTAAATAAGCAGGGTGACAATATACAGCCTTGACATACTCCTTTTCCTATTTGGAAAAGTCTGTTGTGGAAATAGGAGAATACTGGATTGGAGGGCATAAAACCAAGTTCTAGTTCTGGTTCCACCATAGGCCAATACTATAATTCTGGCCATGTCATATAATCTCTTGGAACCTGTTTCCTCTAGTAAGGAATGAAAGGTGAGACCAGTTCCTTCGTTTTTAAATTTAGATCACCATAATTCCTGGACTTCTTTGGATGTGCACAGAGGCCACCATGCAAATTGGAGAGACCCGAGGCAAGAGGGCTGGATCCTGGTCTCCAACCCCGATTTAACCAAAACAACTCTATTTTTATTTATTTCATATAATGGGATTTCACAGAAGATTTTGATTGAATAAAGGGTTCCAATGCTTGAAAACAAGAAAGGAGAGAGAAAAGTTTGAAAACCACAAACTAAGCTGATGTCTGAGGTTCCTTATAGCTTTAAGTTCTTGTTTTGAAATTAATCTATGCCTCAGAATGTATGTGAGTAAGCAACGAAAATGCATTTTGCCCTGAAGAGAATTTCCAAGTCACTGAACATCAATCATGAAGAGTTTCTGTTGTTAACATGTGGCAAGTTGATTTTTATTTTTGCTTCCCTCAGGTCAATTTACCATCTGCCTCATCTTCATCAAAACATTAATTTCAGCTTAATCCCCTTTTTTCCCTCTCTGGTGGTAAAAGGACCTGGCTCACTTTGAAATGAAACCAATATAGTGAAGCCATGATTTTGTATGCAAGAAGGCTTCCATTTGATTACTGTGGAACTTCAGAATACTAAAATGAATAAAGTAATTTAGCTGCTTTCTCAGATTCAAAGTCTAAAATCTACTCAAAATGTGCTAAAATTAACTAAATGTATTGAGTATTTACCATATGTAAGAGACAGTACAAGATTGGGGCTATAAATGTAGAACCCTGCTCTCAGGAAAGTCTATGATCTACGGCAAGAGAGGACATTATGTCTATGTGAGTTCAAAGTACAGATCTGCCAGCTTCAAGAGTCTTGAGGGTTTTGACAGACCGGATTTTGACAGACATAAAGTATAAGAAAAGGGCATTTCTGGTGAAGAGAATGCTAAAGTAATAGGGTTGGAAGATTCCCTGGAGGAGGGAATGGCAACCCCTTCCAGTATTCTTGCCTGGAGAATGCGATAGACAGAGGAACCTGGCGGGCTACACTCCATAAGGTTGCAAAGAGTTGGCCACGATGGAAGTGATTTAGCACTCATACACACTAATTCAACAAGCAGTAGGGCGGTTGGGAAACATGCATGCTCTATGAAGACTGCACTGGTTTTAGAATATAGTGTAAATTGAAGAAGATAGACACTAAAAGTTGAGACAGCAACTGGGATGCTAGATGCTCCAATGGCCCGGATAAAAAGGTGATGGAATGATATAATGGCAGTTAAAACAGCAAAGAGGTGATTGATGAAGCGACACCTAGAGCAGACTCCCGAGAATTTAGAGAATGTCTACAGGAAACAGACAGTAGAACAGGTTAGACACTATTACAAGAGTCAAGAAAGAAGACAACATTAGCTTGGACTAAAGTTGGAGAGTAGAAGGAAGTGCATGTATACTTGAAAAACTATTTAGAAAACTAAGAGGGACTGAGCAAAAGACTGAACATGGAAGTGATATCACTAGATAGGGAATAATAAATGGAGATGTCATGGGTTCAGTGGGGTCTTGAGTTTCATTTTGGATATTTTGATGCTGAGGAGTCTGAGACATGCAAGAAGAGCTAGAACAATGGAGAAAAGAGAATTCTCTATTTGATACAGTATTGAGGATGTGATGTTCTCAGCAGAAATTTAGATTTTAATGAATGAAAAGAACTGTAAGGATTAATGAATAAAAAGGTAAAGGATATACAGTAATTTTAAAAAATTATTTATTTTTAATTGGAGGATAATTACTTTACAATATTGTGTTGGTTTCTGTCATATATCAACATAAATTGGTCATCAAGTCAAAGTCAAAATGTTAGTCACTCAGTCCTGTGCAACTCTTTCCGACCCCATGGACTGTAGCCCACCAGGCTTCTCTGTCCATAGAATTTTCCAGGCAAGAATACTGCAGTGGGTTGCCATTCCCTTCTCCTGGAGTTCTTCCTGACACAGGGATCGAATCTGGGTCTCTCATATTACAGGTGGATTCTTTATCGCGTAAGCTACCAGGGAAGCCACAAATCAGCCATAGGTATACATATGTCCCCTGCCTCCCACCTCCCACCCCATCCCACCCTTCTAGGTTAACACAGAGCACTGAAGTTGAGTTCCCTGTGTCATACAGCAAATTTCCACTGCCTGTCTAATTTTACATATGGTAATGTATATGTTTCGATATTTATTCTCTCGATTCATCTCCCTCTCCCCATGTGTCCACAAGTCTTTTTCTTTCACAAAAGAATAAGTATACAGTGAAACTTGCAGGTGTGTCTGGAGACGTTGCACATATTAGGTAATTTGATTATGATCTACTGATAGAAAAGGAAATTTATACTTAACATGAAAAAACAAGGAATATGAATACATCTTTTTCTAGATTTTGTTTGTTTACTGGTTAATGAATGAGTGAGTTACGTCTCTTCTGAGATTTTTGACCAATGGAATTTTTTTTTCACTACATGTTTGAATGTTTAGAACTCTGTTAGTCTTCTATTTAGTTCAAGTGGTTGTATGTTGGTTCTTTGGCGTCATTGTCAATAATAAAATTCAACAAAACAACCCCCTAAATATGGCTTTGTTTTTCTCTTTTTAAACATATCTGATTCTCAACCCAAACCAAGATCCAATTTTTCTTTCTCATGTGGGAGACAAGTATAAGTGACTGACCACCATTAAAATTACTTCACTCACTAGACCCCACTGACCTTTTGCTAACCTGTCTCTTTGCTTAGCCTCTTAAATCCTTGCACTTCTCTGTTACCAGTTGTCTCTTCCTTAATATAAACTTCTTCCCCTTTATCAACTTCCTGCTATACTCTCATTCCTTCCTATTTTTAAAAAGTAATGCAAGTGATTTTTGAAGTTAGGTAAATTTGAGAAAATCTGTGCAGAGACTCTTCAGAGACCACTTTGAGATTGCAGGAGAAAAGCAGGCTAAGCCATAGTCTTTTCATCTGCTTCACTCAGACTAGGTCTGTGTATACTTTTTAATAAGACCCCTTACATAACTTTTCATCTGAAGCAAAGATCCTATTGCTCAAAACACATTAAAATTACAGTCATGGATCCATTACCACTCTTGACTTTCCTAGTCTCCCTATCCATTCCTATTTCAACAATATACTCACAACCATTCTAGAATCCCTCAGCTTGTTGATAATCAAGAATTTAACATCAGTGAGGGTCTGAGGTGAAAAGCTCTATTTACATGTTAAATACACAGCATTGAACACAACAGATTCCTTGTCTTTATCTTACTTCCAGTGGGTATATAAATAAAATAAACAAGAGCAATTTTTTAATATTAGAAAATGAGTAGTATTAGGAAGAAAAAGCATAAAATGGGAAATAGGAAATTCCAAAGAAAGTGTGTGTGTGTGTGTGTGTGTGTGTGTGTGTGTGGTGTATGCATGTTTGTGTATACATGCACAGTTTTAAATAGGGAAGAAGGAAAGGCTCATGAGATGATAAACTCCATTAAGTGAAGACCTAAAGGAGGCAAGAGAATGAGGAATGTGGATATCTTTAAGAAAATATATCCAGGCACAGAAAAACCACAGTAATGTTTAATTAGCAACAGTAGAATGAAGGGATAAAAAATGTAGGAGCTCCTTCGTCAAGGTAATTTTCTGTTTCTTGCAGCCATCCTTTCCCTTGCTGTTAGTACAGTGGATGCCATTTGCTTTAACTAGAATCACCACTTAGACTCTGGCATTCAATCCATAAAGAATATTCATTACTGACATCATCTCAGGTTTCTCTCTACAGATGGAGAAACTAACAGCCAAAGAGGTCATGTGACTTGCTGGAAGTCACAGTGCTAAATAGGAGGAAGCTAGAACTAGAGGTCAGTATTTTAAATTCCAGTCTCAAGTTCCTTTAGTTGAAAAGATCTTCAATATATGGGCCAGAAATCTAATTACATTTCATATATAAATGTCTTCTTAGTGAATATATACTCATATAATGACAATGTAGGCAATTTCCTAAATAATAAATTTTCTCTCTTTGAATACCACTTGTGACTTCCCATATGGCGGTTCTCATTTTCACATGTCCCAGTAGGAGAAAGAGGAAGAAATAAAGGGAGAGAAAGGAAGTGCATTGAGAAGGGGGAAAAATATGACTGAAAAGTAACATGTTGTGATTCAATCAACTCTCAACCCCAAATCTTCCTAAACTCAGTTCTTTCCAACATATTGCAACAATACTTTCAATTTCTCACCAATTCTGAAATGGAGATATATAAAAAAATATATATATATCCATTTCAACATTTTAATATATATATATATTAAAATTTTTCCTTAATGCCATTTGCAGCAACATGGATGGACCTAGAGATTACCATACTAAGTAAGTCCAAAAGAGAAAGAAAAATATATGATGTCACTTATATGTGGAATTTAAAATAAGTATGATAGAAATGACCTTATTTACAAAATAGAAACAGACTTACAGACATAGAAAACAAACTTTTCTATGGTATGGGGGGTTACTAAGGGGGAAAAGGGGATGGGAAAGGATGAATTAGGAGTTTGGGATTAGCAGATATAAACTACTATATATGAAATAAATAAACAACAAAGTCCTACTGTACAGCACAGGAAACTATAATCAATATCCTATAGTAAATCATAATGGAAAAGAATATGAGAAAAAGTAAATATATCACTGAATTACTTTGCTGTAAACCAAAAACTAACATGCATTATAAATCAATTATATTTCAATGAAAAGAAATAATTTAGTTTTCTTATCCCCTATGGCTCTATTTTATTAACAAATGAAGGAATCAGCCATAACCATCATCAATTAATGGAATTCCAGCCTTGTGATTGCAATATACCCTGTGATAGCCTGATGCTTACTATGATAATAGGATATCTCCTCAAACTTCAGATTCACATTCCACCTGGTCATTCTATCCAGTGCCCTTTAGAAACACTGCTTTCCCTTCTCATCTTATTTGGTAATGTGATCTCTATTTCCTCTACCATTTAATCTTCCCTGAGAAGCACTGCTGTTTCTGACATCTGTTCCCTTCCCATCCGCCTCTGTGAACTCTGATAAAGACAAAGTTTTCAAGAAATGTAAAGCTCATCTGTCAACTTACATCCCCTGCCACCTGTCAGAGGCCTCACTGCCATTCCTATGTGCACTCTTAACTCTGTATGGACTTGAAGCATTTTTTGTTGAGCTCTCTTTGGAGAGTTGTCCTCATTCTCCATTTTTTAAATTAAGTCTTTGTGTATTGTATTTACTGACAATGTATCTGATCACTCCCCATTGTAATCATTTTGCATACAACTCCTTTGCCATCATTTCTGCTGTATCAAAAGCCTGATATTTCAAGAATTTTCTATGTAGTTCTAAAACTCTAAGGCTCAACTTGAGGATTTAACCTGTAATCTGGGTGTTTGAAGAGATATCACAGCTGCTACAGCTACCAATATGGGTTCAGAAGCAACTCTTTCTCATCAGTGACCTCATCTTATTTGTTCACACCCTTAAAATATTTAAGCTGGATTAGTGCAATGAATTCTGGGTTTAGGGCTACCCTTAAAGACCACCTGTGAGATTTAGTTAGCTTGCCTACTTTAGGATCCTGGTCAGATGAGCCATGTTTCACTTACATCATCCATTTAATTTGCAATCTAGAAAAAGTTGACTTTATATGAGTTTCTTGAAAATTTTCCTTGCTTATATCTTAGGGTTTTTCTATTTTGAGAGTAAAATTAGGACATAGATTTCCTACATAAAATACACCTTTCTCTCCTCGACTTTCACTCCCTCTATCCCTGCCCAGGAAAACAAAAACAACAACAACAAACTATCTGAACCAGTTTCCTCTTTGCTAGGGAAGAGAGATCTAAATTAAGGGCAGGTTGGTCTATCCTGGCTACAGGGAAGCATGGAAAAGTGCTCTCCATTGTAAATTTTTTCGTATCTTCTCCCTCATCTCCATCTCCCTCTTACCTCTCTTCAATTGAGAACTTTGGGTTCTAACAAGTCTTCACTGTGAGAACTCTCTGATTTCCCTCTTTCCTTATTCACAGTTCACCAGGCCCATCACCTTCATATACACATAGACGCACGCAGTCATTTACATCTATTTACAATCTCTCATATTTCTAGAAACTGTAGTCACTCTCTTCTCTGTACATTATCACTTCCTTTTTTTGTATTATGTTTCATTGTTTATATTTTGCATATTAGAATTCTGGAAGGATTTAATTTTTACATTTTGAGATACAGTGCCTAACAAGTTGTACAAACTCAGAGCAAGCTTGTTGAAATGATTAACTTGTTAAAACCTAAATAATGTATGCATGTGCTAACAGTTCAAAGAATACTAAAGAGCATGTGATGAGAAGCAAGTCTCCCATTCCAATCCCCTCCACTTCAAAGGGAAATTTATTTGAATTTCCATCTAAATCATCTGGTTCATAACCCTACATAATACACATGTTTTTTTACTTCTTGATTTAGCCATTTTACACATGAGCTACTGACTCCACTTGTTAGAGAGGAGCTTTTAGCTCAGGCACATTTCTCCTTTCAGTTGATAATTCCCCGATGGTTGATAATTATACAAAAGTTTATAATTCCTTACCTGAAGTTCTTGGAACCACATGTTTCAGAATTCATATTTTTTTCAAAACTTACAAAGGTGATATTGTGTATATATCATATGTTGCAAAATCCACACATAAGTGTTTCCACAGTAAAATATATGAACAGTCATAAGAAGCGGGATATATAAAGATTATAAATAACTTCATGTTAGGTGCAAATCAGGTTTTCTCAACAAAAATATGCCAAAATTTATCTCTTTAGCTTGTTACAACGAACCCACATGTTACATCAATTGCTCAGTTCTCCTTACTGTTACTCAGATTAATTTTAGTCTTCCTAGAGTAACAAGATGCATAGTTCTCTAACATTAAAAATGACTCATCATATACTTAATACAAACCCAAACCATCCAATTAACTAGTTTTGATCAGTCTCTCCATTTATCTGATTGAGCTACACAGCTATTTTCTTATTAATTGCTTTTATTAAGAGTCTGATTTACTATGCTACTATCCTTCTTTTACTCTCCTACTTGATTGCTTACTAAAGTATCTCTCTGTAATGGTATGCCACGGTGACTATGTCTCTAGAAAAGAAAAAAATTTTACAAGTTAAAGGATACCTCTGATGTCTCAAACATACAGGAATCATTTCAGATGACCAGATGTTTTCATTATAGTCCATAATCTGTCCATAATAAAAATACTCTAGAAAATTTCCCTACTTGATTATCAAAAATATTCTGAAACAAAATATTAGCACTATTATACTAGCTTATAATAATTCAGGAAATACACAGTTGTTGACCATTCTAGTTTAAAACATGATAAAAAAAAAAAATGAAGACATAAAGTCTGTGTATGTTTACAAATGTGATTCTCCCACTGCCACCTCACACATTTCTTCAAAAAAGTTTTGTCTCTTTCAGTCTTTTTCCCAAGGAGAAGTCAAGTACAGAATAAAGTTTGGTTGATAGGTTGTAGGGAAAAAACCACGGGGGAAATAGAACACTGCCTGGCATATAGTATATTCTAAACTAAGAGTTGAATTTTCAGAAACATAGTCAGGAGAAGAAGAAGAATGAATGAATGTAAACAAAATAAACAAGTGGTGTAATAAGAGGCAGTGAGAAGGAGGAAAGCGTGAAGCCAAAATTCAACCAGGCAACACACCTCTAAAGGAAAAGAGGCCTCCAGCACATTTAAAGCTTTGTCCTGTTGAATCTTCACTCACTTCTACACCAAACAGCATAGTTGGTTGACAGGTCCTAACTACACCTAACACATGGCTTCCTAACCACCATACTGACTTTGGACTTCTGAAAATAGCCCCCTAGCGCTGCAGTTCCTATTAAGAAAGGGTTGCAGCAGCCAACCAGATATTACAAGGATAGATGCAAGAAGACACAGTCAGAACGTCTATAAGCATTACTGCATGGGTGGCACTGCTTGTAGGCTGTAATTCTAATCAGAACATTTTTTTTTTCTAGGAAAGACTCTATTTCCATTGGAACAAATAATTATAGGTGTGTCACTTCAATTAATAAAGTGATATTCTTGTGAAGCTTGGAAAGGATTTAGTGAAAAAATTAAATTATGACTTTCTAATAGTGAAATGAAATTTTAATGTTAAGAATCCATTTTTAGGGTGATATCTAGGAACATATCTAACTGCAGAGGGAAATATTTAAGTGAAAAACTTAGCTTATCTTGGACTTGAAATCTGAGCATAAGTTCACAGGAATATTCAACAATTGTTTTGTATGTTGGAGCATGAAATTAAAAAAAGAAAAACACACACACACACAAATATGTGTGTATATATATAGTTTCCCTTTTCTTCTCTAAAGAAACTTAGGTGATCACACAGGTGAAAAGTATGTTACATTTGCCCAAAGAGTTAAATCACATTTACAAGAAAGAAACATTTGAAAGGAATTAATAATTTTTCTCTAATTTGGTTTAGAGTACCTATGAATCATTTTAACCTTTCAAATTTGGAGACAAGATAAATTTGTGGCTCCAGATGTAATCTGAAGACATCTGATGAGTTGATGTCTTTTGTCTGAGCATGACTCAAGCATCCATTACCAATGAGGAAGCCAGGTTTTTGCCTTGCTTTTTAAAACTGGGGTGGGAAGAAGATTGGGATTTTTCAGGAATAAGCAGATCAATGCCTCAGATAAATACTGCTACATAATCACTGCTACAACAGAATATATCTGAGATAAACACTGATAAGGGCATCGAAGTACGTCAAATTCTATCATGTAGTTAACTCTAAAAGCACTAAAAAAACATTTTTGGGCCAAATCGCATGAGATACACATGAATCTTCCCAGGGAATTATGTCTTTGAATGGAGAAGCCATTCTGGAATATGATTTCCCAACATGTTGATACTCAAGAGATTATATTTGGATGAGGTCTAGAATTCTGAAGCTTATTTTACAACTAAATGGCTACATTTCTTAGGGCCTCCTATGATTCTTTGATTTCTTTAACACAGAGTTTGCAAAGTATATTTATGCTTGCAATTTTATGTGCTGATCTTGCTCCTTTATTTTTTTCCCTCTATGGTATTAAGTATAAATTACCAATTGAATTATCAGATATTTTAGGGGGAAAAAGGCTCAGGTTTTATAACACTTTGGGATTTATAACAGCCAATGCTTTTCAAAACTAGAATTAAGTCATAGGCATAACAATTCTCACAGTGGTTCTATGGCTAAGTTTCTGATGAGACAGTGACCCAGGCCCTGTGTCACAAAAGGTCATAAGGATTAAGCTCTGGTTTCCATTAAGAAAAGATGACCAACTATTAAGTCCCACTGGTAGATATATACAGTTTGAAGGGGGAAATGTTCAATTTTATCCTTCTTAAAGCATTCTATTATTTTAGCAATTATTCTATCCAGTTTGGTTTTATTTAGTTCATTTGTTGGTGGTGGTTTAGTTGCTAGTCGTGTACGACTCTTGTGACCCCATGGATTATAGCCCACCAGGTGGTCAGTCAATGGGATTCTCCAGGCAAGAATTTTAATATCCTTTGATAAGTAGAGTGAACATTTTTCCCCCAGATATATTTACATATGAAACTCTTACCATCCTCACTAAATGAGCAAACCAATGCAGTCATCTGTGCTTGTATTACATATTACATACTCTATATACTTCTGTGACAGTATAAGGACTACCTCTGTAAATAAATACTTTGGAAGAACTCTAGAATCCAATACATATATAGGCCATGCCGTGCAACTTGAGGGAATTTAGTTCCCCAACTAGGGATTGAACCTGCACCCTTGTCAGTAAGAAGTGCAAAGCCCTAACCACTGGACCACTCTTTAGTAAACGTAAGTGTTCCAGATTTTTAACTTTCGGGTTGCCTCTTAATCTAAAATACACATACGTAATAAAGAATGGAGTCAGAAAATTCTCTATGTCTTCCCCTTTGGGTTCATGTACATTCAGAAATCTTTCTATTTTCCAGTAAGGATGATTTATCTGATGCATGTAGAGACCTATGCATATAGACACGGGGGCAAATGAATAAACCACTGTAACCAAAAATTTAAGTTTGTACTTAAAAGAAAAGCTACCAGATGCCAGCATTTCCAGAGAGCATTGTTATTATTTAACAGTTCTAAAAGCCAGAAGGAAATGGAACTCCACTCCAGTATTCTTGCCTGGAGGATTCCATGGACAGGAGAGCCTGGCGCACTATAGTTCATGGGGTCATGGAGAGTCAGACATGACTTAGTGGCTGAGCACAAAGCCAACAGGATTCAAGGTGCCACTCAAAACTGGGGTAGAAATGTCCCTGCCTAATCAGCTTGGAAAGAATTACTACTAAAAGAGCCTACTCATCACCAGCACATAGGATCAATTTTAAATGTACTAATTACTTTATATCCACAAAGTAGCTACATTCGAAACATAAAAACATTTGCATATTGTTTATGAAATTGGTGTCGATTTCTTAATAGCATTTCATTCCTTTCAACATAAGTGGATCTTTATTAGGTAGGAACTGATTACTCTGGCACTTTACGCCATAGATCTCCTTTCTGCATTTTTATCTATTTGGTCCTTTTTCTGATTCATATGCCTTCCACTGGAAGCTGGAAACAGAAAAGAAGACTAAGCGTACTGATTCCAGGTATTCTTTCATTTTCTCTTTTATATTGCTGAATTTCAATAATTATTAAGTTCTAATTTACTCAGCAATTTCTCTACATCTACACTGTCATGCATTTACTTTAAAATTCACCTTCCAGCATGTCCCTGGCCATTTTTCATATCTATAGGATATTAACTATAGTATACAGTAATTAAAATGCTATGAGATTCAATAATGTCCAGTGCAGCTTTAGTGGTAAACTTACCACATTTCAATTATTCGTGTTGTGTGCGTGTGTGTACACATATACGTCTGTATATATATATATATATAAACATTTATTTGTTAATGACAGTAGTAAAATTACTAGAATAATATTTTAGCTATAACTTATCTAAATCCCATAGTGAGAAGATATTGTAAGCATCGAATAGATTTTTATTTTTAAGCGACTTTTTTAAAGCACTTACACATCATGAAGGAAAGATCCAGCATCCAAAGAAAGTTTGTACCTGAAAAAATAAATTTGCTTTACAATAATAACACTGGTCATTCCAAACAATGATGACTATATTTGTCAAATTTTTTATTTAAAAATTTTAAAGTATGTATGTAATCATTTTCAGTGATATTTAATTTCTTTGATGCCAACATGCTTTCCTTAACAATGAATTTTAGTTGTCCTACAAAATTTTTAAACTTTTTGTTGAAGTATCCAGAAATGCATAACTCACAAAATTTTCACAAATTGAATGTGCCCATATAACCAGCACCAGGTCAGGAAACAACCTTATCGGCACCTCAAATGGCACTGTCTTTGTAACCTCCTCTAGTAATGCTTTTGAATTCACCATGTCAAAGTATTTTCTCCAAAAGTAATTTCTGAGGCAGATAAAGAGTGAAGCAAGGCTAGCCTGTCATTTCTAGTTCTGTTGGCCTGAAATATAGTCAGTTCGTGTGCAAGGGGCTTCCTCTAAAAGTTGACACTGCCCTGCCTGGATGACGATGATGATGGATACTGCTGCTGCTCTCTTGTCATTTGGGGGGAAAGTTGGGTACAGGGGACAGTGTGTGGGAAGAGAAGAATGAATCCTGGATTTGTCAGGCTGCAAACACATTTCTTGAAATTCAGATTTTCTTTCTTCAAGTGGGTATTTGACCTGAGGCAGCTAAGCTAATTAACATTTCTAGGCTTTAATTTCCTTGATCTATCAAAAAAATAAATGTTTGACTATATGATCTTCAAGGTTTGTTCCAAGGCTAAAAGGTTATGATTTCATATGGAAGGATACAGGTAAGGTGTAAAGAAGTAAATTCTTTCCTTTTCAGAACTGATCTAAAGGCCTTCCACTCTTTATCTTTCCTATTTCTGGAATCACGTATTCAGCCTGATTTAGAATTATTTGCCCTTATGTACTAAAATCAGTCTGTGATGTTAATAAATAAATTCTAAGACAACAAGTTAAATGTGTAATTTTTTGCTGCCGTTTTAGTCTCTCCTGACAATATAAAATAAAATTTGGGCTTCTTAAATAGCATCTCATACCTCCTCCTATGGTAAACTGTGTCCATAAGAATAAGAATTTCATCACACATACACATGAAACACTCAGAAAATGTGATACCCACGAATGTCCAGATGAATTCTGAGTAAAGCCTTGTTCACACATAGGGAGTAGATTAATCTTTCTGCAAAGCTATTTTGCATCATATGAAATATCTTCAGTGACTGCACAACAGTAAAAGACATACATCAGCTTCTATTTAAGAACTTCAAAACTTCTGACAACTGGCTCACATGAATCACTGTCAAGAGGAAATCTTCCAGCAGCAGTGACTAGCCCTAGTTTGCTGTCTGGCTAAGCCATGACTGATACCAAAGAAAGAGCAACCTCACCGTTTCTCACAAGCATATGGAAACTGCCATGAAAAGAAGAATTAGAAATCTCACGATTCATGTGCCTTTTGTCCATTCTTTATTATGATTCCAGTATCTTCCCTGCACTTTCCCTTCTCTTGATTCATCAGACATCGTCTACATGATGGTAGAAGAAGCCTTATGACAGTTCTGCTGCCATTATTTGCATTAGTTGAAGAAAACCCAAATTACTGCTTGTCAGCTACAAATTCACTCTTTTGCTTCACTGCATTGAATAGATAGCATTAAAGAACTTGAACCATTCGATTCTGATTATGTACAAGACATTACAATAAGCCTTCCCACTCCCTCCTCCATCCTCATAAATACTATCCTTACAAGACAGACTCACAAAACTCCAGGTTCCATTTTCTTTTCAATTTCCACCTGTTCCTGGAAAAGCCATATCTTCACATTTATTCTCTGACCTTATTTCTGTATCTGCAGCAGGAGAGCTGGACAGAAACTCAAGTTTTAGCAATCAATATACAACTTGGGTTGTGTAGTCTTCACAAATCCTAGAGTTTTTCCTTTTTCCATTCACCTAAACCTATCAATTAAAAAAAATAACAAAGCATTTACACTGGATACTGTATATCAAACTCAGAGCAGCAGCTTTCTCCAGTCATATTCAGTCCACATGAGATACTTAAGGGTGTAATAAAATATTAAAAGGCATACTCTCACTGCTTGCTATTTTGAAAAAGGAAAAAAAAATCCTTTCAGACAGTAATCAATTTCATCATGGCGGAGATTTCTGGAAAATGCATTAAGAAGTTCACGCCTGTGGCAATGGTCACTGCGCATATTTTGGAATGTCTCCCAGACTCTAAGATTTTTTCCAGACATCCAGGAGGGACCTGAGTATGACAGAGATCCTGCTCTGGGTCTTAAAAAATGTAGAAGGAAAACTTTTGAAGGTTCAGTTTCAGCTGGATTTTGTTTCTTAGACAGCTGAGTTGCCTAGATTATGGAAAATACTAGTAATTACCAAGCGACGATAATCAGAAAAGTTTCTCCCTGTCTTTGTTTTTCTTTTTTGTCTCAAGCCTTAATTACTTAATCGAGTAGCAGTAATGCTACTTTGCTTCCTAAGTATCTTTATGGGAAGGGTAGAGTCTATCCTACCCCAGATACTGAAATCACCAAAAGGTGTTATGATAATATTTTTTAATTTTTGAAAATAGTAAGATGTAGCTCTGATTACTCAACTGCCCTTTGACTGCAATAGCAATCTTGAATTTGCTCAGGAGTTATGACTTAAGGGAGGGCAGATGAAGTCAACTGGATTTAACAAGTGCTCTTTAACCATCTCTTGCTCTGTCTAGTCTAGCTTTAAACTCTTCCCTCATGAGGGTCTTTTGCTATAGCTATGAATGAAACTTGAGTATAGAAACTGACATATTTAATACTGTTAAGAACATACTGATGTATGTTAGAGATTCAGATTTTGCACAGACATATGTTATCCTCTTTCCTCTCTCTCTTAAAGGCATAACTTTTGAAGGGATGAATTTTGCTTCCCGCAAATCAAATTCATCTTACCAATGAAATAATTAAGTAAAATAAATTTTCCAAGTCTTTTTATTTCATGTTATATTGGTTCCCTTTATAGTTTTTCTTATTTGTTCAGAAGTAACTTTATAATTTATTATTCTTATACTGGTTTACTATTCCCGTTTGCTTTAGTTCCAGCTTAGTTTCATTCTTTTCTCCAAAGCCTGCAGCTTCTGGTGTGCAAGGCAGTGTGCTTCTTGGACTCTGTTCTTGACTCCCAATCCTTCCTCAGTTCAATTCAGTTGCTCAGTCGTGTCCAACTCTTTGCGACCCTGTGAATCGCAGCACGCCAGGCCTCCCTGTCCATCACCAACTCCCGGACCAATCCTTCCTACAAGGCTTCAAAGTTAGTAGTCCTTTGGGGATGCAAATGTCATTTTCCCTATCCTACTGATACTCATATTTCTCTGTTCAGAACCTAAGAAGGCAAAGAAAGGCATGCTTGCAAGCTTTTAATTATGTTTATGAAATATTTGAGACTATTTACAGAGAAGTGATTTAGAAAAGCACTAATTTAGTAATCTGAAGAACTGCATTATGCTTCAAGCTTTGCCATTTACCAGCCGGGTGACCTTGAGGAAATCACTGAACTTCTCTGAGTCTCGATTCTCTCATCTACAAAATGGGAATAATACCTTCTTGGTCTAATTTACAGCTTTATTACAAGGATCAAATGAGAGAGCCTGTATCAAAATACTGTTAAGTTAACATCTGTAAAGAGCTCAGACTGGTCTTTGGTACATGGCAAAGAGTTGGACACGACTGAGTGACTGAACTGAAACATAATATAAGTGTTAGCCACGATAATAACATTATTATATAATTATTATTGGCTCAGAGGGTAAAGCGGCTGTCTACAATGCGGGAGACCCAGGTTCAATCCCTGGGTTGGGAAGATCCCCTGGAGAAGGAAATGGGAATCCACTCCAGTACTGTTGCCTGGAAAATCCCATGGACAGAAGAGCCTGGTAGGCTACAGTCCACGGGGTCACAAAGAGTTGGACACCACTGAGTGACTATTAAGACTAAGATAATTATTATTAAAACTGCAAAGCATCAAATAAGTAATCACTGACTAATGCACTTTTGATGATTATATAATACCATATCATAATTAGTAACGCTTTAAAAAAATAATTTTAGGATTTCCCTGGTGGGAATACCAGTACCCTGGTGGGTATAGCAGATAAGAATCCATCTGCCAGTGTCCTGGCAGGTAGATCCCACATGCTGGCGAGGAACTAAACCATGCGCCATTAACTACTGAGCACAGAAGCTACAACCACTGAAGCCTATGTGCCTAGAGCCTCTGCTCCATAACAAGAGAAGTCACCGCAATGAGAAGTTTGCCCACTGCAACGAGGAGGAGCCCCCACTCACTGCAACTAGAGAAAAACCCATGTGCAGCAACAAAGCTCTAGCATAATCAAAAATAAGTAAAAATTTTAAAATAATAATTTTATAAATCCCTTTAAACCTGGACTTCAGTAAATACATGTTCTGTTTGAGGTGATGAAAAACGACTTCAGAAATACTAAGCTGAAAAACTCCCTGGGCTCTTGGAGATGCCCATGGCCTGAACTGACGAGAGTTTTCTGGAGCTCCAGTTACAGATGGACAAGGACCCAGGCAGGAGCACTGCAGACTCAGGACTTTTGCTGTAAGACTTCTAGGAGAGGTATTGGAGTGCCCTCCCTGTGCTGTGCTCTGCTTAGTCGCTCAGTGGTGTCCGACTCTGTGACCCCATGGACTGTAGCCTACCAGGCTTCTCTGTCCATGGAGATTCACCATGCAAGAATACTGGAGTGGGTTTCCATGCCCTCCTCCAGGGGATTTACCCAAGCCAGGGATTGAGCCCAGGTCTCTTGCAGTACAGGTGGATTCTTTACAGCTGAGCTACCTGGGAAGCCCAGTGCCCTCCCTGCTTCAGTGCAAACAGCAACAATCAGCCTGACCCTCCCTGATTCAATGCAAACAGCAACAATCAGCTGGTCTCAGAGACCAGCAAGTCCAGCCCAGCCAAGGCAGTTCTTGAGATCCACTGACTTGGCTTGTACATGAACGGAAATGTCTAACACACCAGAATCATGCCCCATCCTAGGCAAAGTTGAAAAGCCATTATTGTTCATTGCTGGGCTACCATAACAAAATACCACAAACTGGGTGGCTTAAACAACAGAAATTTATTTTCTCATGGTTCTGGAGGCTGTAAGAACAAGATCAAGGTGTCAGCAGGACTGATTTCTTCTAGGCTCCTCATATGGTCTTTCCTCTGTGTGCACCCCTGGTGTATATTTCTGTCCAAATTTCTTATTATAAGCACACCACTCATATTGGATTAGAGTCCACCCTAATGACCTCATTTTAACTTAATCATATCTTTAAAGGCCCTATCTCCAAATATAGTCATATTCTGAGGTATTGAGGGTTAGAGCTTCAACATGAGTTTAGGGGGAGGGGGACACAATCCATCTTATAATAAGGCCTTTCCTCCTATTACTTTTCCCACCAGTATATCCTTTCTATCATGGTCCATGTAGTTCAATACATTTTCTTTTCCCCACAGATCTCTAGCGCTTCTAAATACTTCTAAATCATCACTTCTAAATACTTCTATGTGTGTATGTGTGTGTGTGTTAGTCTCTCAGTTGTATCCAACTCTTTGCAATCCCATGGACTGCAGCCTGCCAGGCTCCTCTCTCCATGGAATTCTCCAGGCCAGAATACTGGAGTGGGTTGCCATTTACCTTCTCCAGAGGATCTTCCCAATCCAGGCAGAAAACTCAGGTCTCCCACACTGTAGGAAGATTCTTTACCATCTGAGCCACCAGGAAAGCGTGAAATTTTCTATAGAAATAGTTTATTATGCACAAACGTTCAAGTTCTTTGAAATCTATACTGTGATCTGAAATGTTACACTAAGATTTCTAAGCCTTGGCTTTGCAGTGTCAAAGACTTCTGTGGACTAACATAAGACCAAAAATGTGGACAAACCATCTGCTTTGGTTACGGTTCTCTAGATAGACAGAATCAATAGGCTCTGAGTATGTGTGTGTGTACGCGTGTGCGTGTGGAGAGAGGGAGACAGAGACAGACAGAAACACAGATAGACTTATTTTAAGGAACTGGTCCACACTGTTGTGGAGGCTGGTAAGTCCAAAACCTGCAGAGCAGGGTGTTCGGCTGGAGGCCCACAGAAAGGTTTATATTGCAACTCAAGTCCAAAGGTAGTCTGGAGGCAGAATTCCCTCCTCCTCAGGGAAAATCAGTCTTTTTTTAAAAGTACTTCAACTATTCAGATGGGGCCTACCCACTTTCTGGTAAATAATCTGCTTTTTTGATCTGCTGATTTAATGGTTAACCTCTAAAAAATACCTTCAATACAACATTATACTGGTGTTTAAGCAAATATCTGAGTACTGTGGCCCAGCCAAGTGAACACAGCCAAGTGATGTGAGGCATCACATCAGCAGAACATGATCTAGATAAAATACAGGGACTAACTTTGGAATCCAGTCCTTAAACTCAAAGAGGAAAGCCAAGAGCTATGCTGTCTACTTTGTAGCCTCTACTACTTTTGGTTTCCTCTATTCCCAAACTTGAGGAAGAACTGCAATTTGTAGTTGAGCTACTCTCAATCCTAATTCTTACTCAATCTTGTACAAACTTTTTTCTTTTTTGGTCTATTCCCATATTAAATAAATAGTAAGCTTTTTGGACAAACTAGGATTGGTTTTTTTCCCTACTTTTTGCATAAAGCTGTATTGGGCTCCAAATCACTGCAGATGGTGACTGCACCCATGAAATTAAAAGATGCCTGCTCCTTGGAAGAAAAGCTATGTCAAACCTGGACTGTCATATTATTAAATTATTAATTAGAAGAGTCATTACTTTGCTGACAAACATCTGTATAGTCAAAGCTATGGTTTTTCCAGTAGTCATGTATGGATGTAACAGTTGGACCATAAAGAAGGGTGAGCGCCAAAGAACTGATACTTCTGAACTGTGGTGTTGGAGAAGACTCTTGAAAAATCCATTGGACTGAGACGAGATCCAATGAGTCAATCCTAAAGGAAATCAACCCTGAATATTCATTGGAAGGACTGATGCTGAAGCTGAAACTCCAATACTTTGGCTACCTGATGTGAAGATCTGACTCACTGGAAAAGACTCCAATGCTGGGAAAGATTGAAAGCAGGAGGAGAAGGGGATGACAGAGGATGAGATGGTTAGATGGCATCACTGACTCAATGGACATGAGTTTGAGCAAACTCTGGGAGATGGTGAAGGACAGGGAAGCCAGGTGTGCTGCAATCCATGGGGTCGCAAAGAGTCAGACACAAGTGAGTGACTGAACAATAACTGAGCAATATTACTATATAATTCTTCTAAATTTTATTTATTATTTATTTTTGGCTATGCTGGGTCTTCATTGCTGTGTGGGCTTTTCTCTAGTTGTGGAGAGCAGCGGGCACACTTTGTTGTGGAGCACAGGCTCTAGGGCATGAGAGCTTTAGTAGTTGCAGCATGTGGGCTCAGTAGTTGTACCTCCCGGGCTCTGGAGCACAGCCTCAATAGTTGTGGCATTTGGCTCAGTTGCTCTGTGGCATGTCAGTCTTCCTGGATCAGGGATCAAACCCATGTCTCTTGCATTGGCAGGCAGATTCTTTACCACTGAGCCACCAGGGAAGCTCCTTCTACATAATTCTTAATGAAAATAAATGTGGGTTTTTATTAAAGGGATACAACAGATAAAGAAGAATATACTTTGTGTTGCTAAAAAGCCTGAATCCAATACAAGATTTAAATTTAATGCTGAGATACTGTGATACATCTTTGTAAGTGATATGTTAAGGAATGTGATTTTCTTTATTCTAGAAGCCTTACCCTGAACCTCGAATTTCCGAATAACAAACAAAACTATTTTAAATACAAGGAGAGGGCATCTACACTGAAACATCTAAGACAACTTTTACAATTTAGCTTTTATTCACAAAACATACTTTAAAAAATCCCTTAATGCTCAGATTTTAAATTATAGAAAATAAAAGCACTATAATCTGAGAACCAAATCCAGATGCGTTTCTCTCATTCCCCTACTCTATCGCTTGAGGGCAAGGTCATGTCCTGCTCATCTTTATATCCTGAGCACCCAGCACAGTGCCTGGTACATAGTAGATGCTGAATAAATGTTTCCTGAATAAATGTAAGCAATAGAAGTTTAAGAAAATATTCAAATAAAGACCCATCAAAATGATCTAATAGGGGACTAATAGATTCAAAGATAGCTTAAGTTAGGGTTAAGTTACTCAAAATTATCCCTTGACCTGTATCAAGGTTTGGACCAAAGGATACAAAGAACTCATACACACAGTTATTCAATAGAAATTATTTTGGTATTAGTTAACTACATCAGTGCCATGATATCAATACTGTAACATGGCCCTGAAACCCTAAGCATGTCATCAGTATTTTCCAATGCTTATGGGAGTTGCACTGAGGATATGTTGGCAAAAATGTTCCTGCTTGCTTCAGAACATGAAAGGCAGGTAATTGTTCCCCTTCTGACTTGATGCCAGACTTGAAGAACAATAATAAAAACCAGACTGTATAACAGGGTGAGCAGACTTACTGCTCATTAATAAATCCTGAGCGTATACCAGTCATTGTAGAGTGGTAAAGGAATAAGACTCAGCCCCTACCAGAAGTACTTCATGGACAAAGGGAAATGGAGTAAGGGCTACCACAGGAACTCAGAAGTTACAGATTAACCTGGGGTGCTTCAGGAGGCTTCACCAATGACATGACTTTTGAACCTTAAGATTTTAAGACAAATCTTCCAAATAAATAATGAGCTTAGGGAAAATTTTGAGTCAATAGCTCTCAAAGTGTTGACCAGAGTTCCCTGGGAGAACAAATTAAGGCTGGTACACCAAACTTCACTAGTTTGGTGAAGTCATATTCTTCAATTTCAGGCACTTGCAGTTAAAATAAGAGCCAGATTTACTTAGGAATATCCTTGGTAAAGCAATAAAAATTATTTGTAAAATTCTGACCATTCAATATGTGGCTTTTAAATGTTCTATGTGATGAAATGGGGAAGGATACATAAAACACTTCTTCATTCTGCAGTTCAATGGGTGTTTCAAGGGAAAGCATGGGTGTGATGCTGGAGTCGTGCTCTTTTCATGGAACACCATTTTTACTTGAAGGAATTACTGATAGACAAACTAAAGAAACTCAAGTGAATCACAGGATCTAAGGTTACTGTTCTGTGAAACTTTGATTCAGCTGTATGACATTTCAAGAAAAACAAGTAATAATATTAGTTGCCAATCATAAAATTAGTGCTTTTATGTGAAAATTAAAACTTTAGAAAATTTGTATCTGCCGCTATGAGTTTGCTAGCTCCCCAATACTTAAAGACTTATTTGATACACTCCATGGTGATATTAACCACTGTGATTTTTTGACACTATATAATAAAGTAGATGAAAATTTGGAAGACCTACACATTATTCAAAAAATCAATATTTCCCAAATGGCCAGTGTATAATATTACAAAATTATGCATGAGTAAAAGATTTATTCAAAGTGAAATGAGACAGAGCAATACATTTTTATGTCATAGATGATGAAAAGTTAATTGGTATGATTTCAAATCTACAATGCAACCAACCTTAAGAAATTACCACTCACTGAGTTTGAATATAGTATTAAAGAAGAATATCTACACAATTTTGTGAAAAGATTATTAAAATACTCAAAACTTTTCCAACTACTTATCTGTTAGAGTTTGAATTTCCTTCATATCCTCAAACTAAATAACACAAAGCAACACAGATTGAATGCAGAAGCAGGTATGAGAATCCATCTGTTTTCTATCAAGCGAAACATTAAAGAGATTTTCAATATTGCAAAACAATGTCATTCTTCTAATTGTATCTATTTTGGAAAATAAAGCTTTTTTTTTTTTACAAAAATATATTACTTAGGACAACACATAATGGGTTTAGAGTATTCTAAATAAATTAATTTTTTTCATTCTTCATTTTAATTTCTAGTGTGTTACATATCAATAGACATAGTCTATAATCCATATAAATGAAGGTTCTTTGGGAATACTTCAGAATTTAAAAGGATTCTGAGACTGAAACCTTTTAGAACTGCTGCTGCTGCTGCTAAGTCACTTCAGTCGTGTCTGACTCTGTGCGACCCCATAGACGGCAGCCCACCAGGCTCCCCCGTCCCTGGGATTCTCCAGGCAAGAACACTGGAGTGGGTTGCCATTTCCTTCTCCAGTGCATGAAAGTGAAAAGTGAAAGTGAAGTCGCTACTTAATTTAAAGAAACTAGTTTGTATAATGACAAAGCTAATGCAAAGAAAATATGGTGAGTTCCTAAGTAGAAACAGGTTTCTCTGAAGAGTTGGATAAAGTTGATAGGAGGAAGGTGAACTGTGCAGATTATAGAAGTAACTATAAACCTTGAAAAAAGGGTTTGGACTTTATTCTCTATACTGATGGCTTTCAAACTTTCATGACTGTAACCAACAATCAGATGGACATTTTACATCTTAAAACAGTACCCAAACACATGCATGTTTATATAAATAAGTACAACTAGAGCAGAATTTCAAAGAACAGTATCAATACAAAATATGATGTACTCTGTTATTTTCTTTATGACATTTTAAAAAGTTCAATATAAGTCACTAACATTAATTCATTAGTCACTAATCTCTTGCCACCTCTAATTTGTAAAACACTATTCTTTTTGATGGAGAACCAAGGGGCAACGGAGGTTTTACCCAGATTAGTAACAAGATCACATTTGTGTTTTAAGAATCACAAAGTGGTGTGGAAGATGGAACATTCAGAAGACTGTTCTGTTTGTCCAGGGGAGTTATGGCAAGAATATGACCTGAGCCACAGGACTAGAAGGAGGGGCAGTATTTGAGATAGCAAGGACTGTCAGGATTTGAAGACAAGTTAGTGTAGATTCTATAGAAGAGAGATAGCTGTGATGACCCTGAGAAAGTTTGTAATTTCAGAGAACTGTGCAGCTGCTAAGGCTATTAAATAAGACAGAACATGCAGGAGAGCAACAGTTCACAGGGCATGGAAGTAAAGGTAGAAATAAACAAACTGAGTTTTGGATGGACTGGATTTCAGATGCCTGCAAGTCATTCAAGAAACTATGCCCAACAAGGGAACAGAAATTTGATTATATTGAAGTGGAAAGAATTCAAGTCTGAAATAATTGGACTTGGGTCACCATACTGCCATTTTAGGAACACTATATTAGTCCCCTTGGTCTTGTATAAACACTATTAGGTATATTCTTTTTGAGCATAATTAACACACTGTTCGTACAGTTTATACAAAGTAACTATGTTCCTAGAAGACCCAGTGTCATTAAAAACAATAAAACAAAAAACATATACCAGTTTCGAGTTGCAAAATAAATCTGCAAAGGCCATTATATTGTGAAGTTTCCTCAACATGGCTCATTTATATAAAAGGCAGCACATATGGTCCTTGTCAAAATGTACCATAACACTGGGAGATACTACATAATGCTAAGAAAATCTTTTTCATGACAATAAAACCTCAGTATGCAGAAAAGATATAAACACTTTATGGGCCAACTGTAAGACAGTGCTACAACTCATTTTTTTTTGTAGAGACCTAAAGAGGAAGGACAAAAATATCATAAGAGTGGAGAAATGCTAAATTCATAAGCATTCAAAATTTAGGGCACAAACCCTAATTCAGTTAGTTTCTTTTTAAATGCCTCATGTCAAGCTTACTTACTATTACTAAATATGTGTTTAATGGCAACAAAATCCTTGGTACAAGGCACTTGACTTGAAAAGTATCCAAGATTTTTATGATTATTAAAAATGTGGCACACAGTTTGATCCAGTTTATAGCTATGGAAATTAAGGGTCAAAATGGTTAAGCAGCCTTGCACACATCACACACTATATCAACAGCCAATTCAGCAATCAAACATATAAAAATTATCCATTATATCACAAAGTTTTGCAACAGAGGGACTGTATGTATTATATTCTGGTACCAAAATTATTATTTAATAATATGCTGGGACTAAACATTTTTTAAACACACATGGATTATTTTTAAAAAACCTGTTATACAAAAGCAAAAACCCGTTATACAAAAGGCTATAAAGAACTACATATAAATACTAGGATAAATTCTATGAGAAATAACACAAGAGTCAACTTCACCATGAAATCTGGTTGTTTACCATAATCATCACCAAGTCTCAAAAATAGTCATATAGTGTTAAACACATGTAAAATGTCTGGGATCAGATATCATATAAACAACTTGCTGCTACTGCTAAAATGTTGTTCTCTAATAACCTGCTTGGGCAGTTCAGTAACCAAAACCACTCCATGACCTGGACTTGTCAGCACTATGTTCATTCTTTGGTTTCTCTGACCAAAAGAGCCTGAACACATGAATGAAACGCAACACTGAGTCTCTGTGGATGTAGCACCTGAGGGTTTGCAACCAATCTAAACATGGGGGCCTGGAGAAAGCAGCCCGTGGCTCACCCTTTGGGGAACACAAGGTACCTAAGTTACACAATAGCAGTTAGCAGATCAGAGCAGAGATTAAAGCAAATCTCCAGCTCATTTTTTGTCCCAAACATAATATTTAATCATAGCCAAAGACTAAGCAGAAGTTTAAATTATAAGTCTAACTTCCTGTTTTGTAATTTTTAATCATCAGTTCTCCTCAGTGGGGCTCAGGTTATATGGTTATTGTGTCTATTCAGATGTGTTGTGTTTTATGCAACAGATAATTTCTAGAAATGGGGAAAGGGGTGAATCACATTGTTATAATTCTATTAATACTTCCTCCAAAGACAAATGCCATCATTTTAGATTAAACTCCTTTAACTTTAGATTACTCTGACTCACTATTAGTCAGCCCTTTCTCAAACAGTAAATTGGCTATAGTTTAACATTAAAATTTACCACAGAACCAAATCAGTAAAAGTGAAAATGTTTATAACATTTCTATAACAATTTCCTGTTACTCTTCTTACAATTAGGTGTTCTTGTATGTATTTCTTATACCCATTTAATATCTTGGAGAATTTCAGGTAATCTCATTCAACCATTAGTGAAATGGTCCAGTCACTGTACCAAGTCTTAGAGATGCAAAATTCAAAAACATGGTCTGTATTTTCAAGAACCCTGCACTTTAGCAGAAGAAAACACATATAAAAACTAATACAGTATAAAATATACCATATTAAAAAATAGATACATGGTTTATAAATAGAATATTTAAGTGATCAGCAAATTCCTTGAAAGATAAGGCCTACCAAAACTTACACAGAGATTATTAGACAATCTATATAGTCTATATCTGTGAAATACATTCAATCAGTAATTAATATCTTCCTCCAAAAATTGAAGCATTAGGCAAGGATGGTTTTTCTGGTGATTTCTACCAAACATTTAAGGAATAAATGATATCTGTTCCCTTTAATCTTTTGTTAAACCTATAGAGAGGAAACACTTCCTAACTTATTCTATGAGGACAGCATTACTCTAAAATCAAAACCAAATAAAGCCACTGTAAGAAAGGAAAACTAAAGTCTAATATCACTCACTAACATGGATACAAATACCCTCAACACAATATTAGCAAATCAAATCCAACCATGTTTAAAAAGAATTATGCACCATGACAAACTGGGATTTATTCCAGGTATGCAAGTTTGGTTCAACATTCAAAAATCAACTAATATGATCCCTTGCATCAATAGGTTAAAGAAAAAAATTATCCTATTATCATATCAATAAATGTAGAAAAAAGCATTTGACAAAATCTAATACTCATTTATGATCAAAACTCTCAGCAAATTAGGAATGGGGGGACCTCTTCAACTTGACAAGAAACATCTACAAAAACACAGAGCTACCATCATACTTAGTGCTGAGAAACTAGATGCCTCCTCCTGGAGGAGGAGATCCTGGACCAGACAAAAATAAGATCTGGACCAGACAAAAATATTCCCTTCCATAAACTGCCTATTCTATATCATGCTGGAATTCCTAGGTAATGCAATAAGACAAGAAAAGGGAATAAAAAGTATATTTATTGTAAAGAAAGAAATAAAACTGTCTTTGTTTGCAGATAACCTGATTATGTAGAAAATCCCAACAAACTGACCAAAAAAACTCCTGGAACTGATGAGTGATAAGAGCAAGGTTGCAAGATATAAGATTAAAATGAAAAAGTCAATTGCCTTCCCACATACCAGGAGTGAATAACTGGAGTTTGAAATTAAAATCACATTATTTACATTAACACCAGGGAAGCCTGGTATGCTGCAGTCCATGCGGTTGCAAAGAATCGGACAAGATTTAGCAACTGAACTATGACAACATTAATACCAAGAAAAGAAAGAAATACTTGGGCATAAGTTTAACAAAATATGTACAAGATCTATAAGAAGAAAACTATGGAGAACGAAATGGCAAACCACTCCAGTATTTTTGCCTGGAGAATTCCATGGACAGAGGAGTCAGGTGGGCTACAGTCCATGGGGTTGCAAAAGTCAGGCACGACTAAGCAACTTAACACACACACAGATGAAACTATGATGGAGTAAATTTAATAACATATAAATAAAGGGAAAGATGTTCTATATTCATAGACAGGAAAACAAAATTATTAAAATGTCAATTCCTCCCAATTTGATCTATATGCTTAATGCAATTCCAATCAAAATCTCACCAAGTTATTATGTGGATATTAACTAACTAATTCTAGAATCTGTGTAAAAAAGCAAAAAGCCCAGAATAGCCAACATGATACTGAAGAAGAACAAAATCAGAGAGCTAACACTACTTGACTTTAAGACTTATCATAATGCTATGGTAATCAAAAGTGTGGTATTAGTGAAAGAATAGAAACACAGATCAGTGGAACAGATAGAAAGCCCAGAACTCACACAAATAGATCTATCTGACCTTGACAAAAGAGCAAAGGCAGTTCAACAGGGGATGGATGATCTTTTTAACAAATGGTGCTAAAATAATTTAATTCTGTGATCTATTTTGAGTTAATTTTTGTGAAAAATGTAAGATTAGTGTATAGATGTAGTTTTTTAAACATACACATGGAAGAAAAAAAACCTACATCTATACACTAATCTTACATTTTTCACAAAAATTAACTCAAGATAGATCACAGAATTAAATGAAAGACACAAAAGTATAAAATATTCAGAAAATAACTTAGGGATAAGTTTTTGGATACAATACGCAGAACATAATCTATAAAAGAAAAAGATGCTAAATTGGACTTCATAAAGTTAAAAAATTGTTTTCTATGCGAACAACACTGTTAAGGGAAAGTCAAGGCACAGACTGGGAGAAAATATTTGCAAAACGACAAATCTGATAAAGGACTGGTATCCAAAATATATAAATAATTCTTAAAACTTAATAAGAATACAAATAGCTCAATTTAAAAATAGGTGAAACATTTTGAGAATAGGCTTCAAAACTAATTTTCCATATCAACTGATATGGAGGCAGAAACCAAAATAGAATTATTGGCAACTTTAGTTTTGGGAGAATTTGGGGTTGACCTGGCCTAAGTAGCAACAATTAAGAAATAAAATTAATGCAATCAAGAAAATAAAATGATTCAGGCACAATTGCAGAGGTTAAATAGATACATATAAATAAAAGTAGGTGAAAGATCTGAACAGTCTCACTAAAGAAGATAATACAGATGGCAAATAGGCATATGAAAAGAGCTCAACATCATATGTTATTAGGAAACTCCATGTTAAGACAATGAGATACTACTACACAACTTTTAGAATGGTTAAAATCCATCCCCCTACAAAAAGAAAAAAAGAAACTGACCATATCAAACAGTAGTGAGGATGTGAAGCAACAGGAACTCACATTCATTGCTGGTGAGAATGCAAAATGGTACAGACACTTTGGAGGACAGTTTGGCAATTTCTTATAAAAGTAAATATACTCTTACCATATGATCTAGCAATCTTGCTCTTTGACATGTACTCAAATGAGCTGACTTCCTGGGTGGCCCAGAAGTCAGAACTTCCCTGGTGGCTCAGATGGTAAAGCATCTGCCTACAATGTGGGAGACCTGGGTTCAGTCCCTGGGTTGGAAAGATTTCCTGGAGAAGGAAATGGCAACCCACTCCAGTATTCTTGCCTGGAAAATCCCATGGACGGAGGAGACTGGTAGGCTACAGTCCATGGGGTTGCAAAGAGTTGGACATGACTGAACGACTTCACTTTCACTTTCAAATGAGCTGAAAAGTTACATTCACACTAAAACTTGCATATAAATGTTTATAGAAACGTTTTTCAAAATTGAAAAAATTAGGAAACATCCAAGATGTTCCTTTATAGGTGAGTATGTAAACAAACTGTGTCATCTCCACACTATGGAATGTTATTCAGAGATAAAAAGATATGAGGTATTAATGAAGCCATAGGGAAGCCTGGCATGCTGCAGTCCATGGGGTGGCAAAGAGTCAGACACGAACAATCTTCCCAACCGAGGGATTGAACCCGGCTCTCCCACATTGTAGGCTTTACCGTCTGAGCCACCAGGGAAGTATCAACTGAACAACAAGCCACAAAAAGACATGGTGGAAACTTAACTGCATATTGTTAAGTGAGAGAAGTATGTCTGAAAAGGCTACAGACCATATGATTTAACTATATGAAATTCTGAAAAGGGAAACTATAAAGACAGAAGAAAGATCAGCAGTTGCCAGGGGCTCGGAGGAGGGAAGTGGAGGAAAGATAAATTGGTGAAACACAGGGGATTTTTATAACACTGAAACTGTAAGGGTGGATACATGATATTATCCATTTGTCAAGACCCATAGAATGCACAATATAGGAGTGAACCATAATGTAAACTATAAGCATTAGTTAATAATAATAGTTAACAATACAGCTGATAATTAACCAATATTAGTTCTCATCAATTGTAACAAATGTTCCACACTAATGAAAGATGTTAAAAATATGGAAAACTGTGAGTGAGGAAAGTGGATATATGGGAACTCTGTGCTCTCTGCTCAGTTTTTCTGTAGACTTCAAACTATTCTAAAAAGTCCATTAATTTTTTAATGTAATTTTATGGTTCAAAAGTAGAATATTTAGCACCCTGATTAATTTTAGGAAGAGTAGGGAAAGAACTCCAGAACACAGGGACAGTAAGAGAGATTGTGAATAGGATCTTGATGGGTTAATCAGAATTTGCTGTTCATTTGGTAAAGGACATTCCAGGCCAAAAGAATGAGAACTGGAACAAAACGCTAGAGATGAGTAAATATTTATATATGTACAACAAATTAGGAAAATAATTATACTGCAGAAGTATCTGGAGGCATAATGACAAGCACACTCACTTTTGATATTAGAATTCGGTTTCTGCTAGTAGGAGGTAAAACAAGGCTTCTGGTACCAGGCTACTGGGATTTTAAGTTCCACCCAACTTTTACTAGCCGAGTGATTGCAGGCAAGTCACTTAGCCTCTTTGTCTCATTTTCCTCATCTATGAAGTGAAGATACTAGTTTGTGCCTCAAAATGTGTTTGTTAATTTACATAAAGCCCATAGACCAGTGCTTGACATGTGCTAAGTGCTATAAAGGTATGAGCTGTTAGCATTCAATATTAGTAGTACTAATTACTAGGTATGTCTTTAAGCAATTCCTTTCACCTTTTTGGGCCTCAATTTACATAACTGTAACCTAGGATGATAAACCATTACTCTACTAAGAGGGACAAACTGATATATTTTAGAAGTATATAAACACAGAAGGTAAAGCAAAAATACTTGGAGAAATAAAATGAATTTGTATACCTAATCATATATATATTTTATGACATCTGAATAAAGTTCAAGGTAATTTAAAGCAAGAGTACTTCCCCCACACCTACAAAGAAACAGAGACAGAAGGATAAGAATCATACCTGTTACAAGGAAACTGGAAAAGTGAAGAGCAACAGAATACCAAAAGAAATATAAAATTTAGTATGAGTTTCCTTCTCTAGAAAGAAGAGAAAAAAATAGGAAAGAACAGAAAGTAGTCTTCTGAAATTTCTGATTAAAAAGATGCAAACTTTCTTTGAGGGCCAAGAATATGGAAGGGAACCTTAAAGTTAAGCCAAGTAATCTGACATGCATGCATTTATAGTCATTTATTAAGACTGTGAGTACTGAGCCAAACATTGTGGGACAAACCAAAAGAAGAATAAAGCTATTATCTGTTCTCAGGAATCATAGTCTCATTGGAGAGATCAAATATATCAGGGAAAAAAAATTTGGAAGAGTAAAGGATGAACCATGCCTGGAAATGACAGCGGTTACTGCAGGGGAGGGAAAAAGAAGGATTTCCAAGGGTGATGTAGGAGATTTTCAATGGTAACTGTAATTATCACGTGTAAGGATCTGATGCAATATGTCATAATGCTAAGATTTTATTAAAACAAGTAGCATTTCTACTCTCCATTCTAAATATATGTATGAGTGAGTGAGTGAAAGTCACTGAGTCGTGTCTGACTCTTTGCAACCCCATGGACTGATTCTCCAAGTCAGAATACTGGAGTGGGGAGCCATTCCATTCTCTAGGGAATTTTCCCAACCCAGGGATTGAATCCAGGTCTCCTGCATGGCAGGCAGATTCTTTACAATCTGAGCCACCAGGGAAGTAACATATGTGTGGGTATGTATGTGTGTGTGTGTGTTTAGTAAAATTATACACAGTAAAATTTAAAAATAAGTAAAGAGAGAATAAAGAACATCTTATGGCTGATACTGAGTGAATGGTATTAGAAATCACTGGGAGAGTTGTCACTCTGGGCTGCTGGTGAGGGAAAGCAGGTGGGAGAAGAGAATTGAGCAGGTCAGAAGAAGAGTAGGATTCTGATGTAAAGAAAGGAGGAAGAAAAGAAGACCTGCTCAAAACTAAGACTAAACCTCAGAAAATGTAATGACATAAAACTGCTAGGTCCCTCTGGGGAGGTCTTCTGATACTTCAGTGGAGAGGCAGAAATGGAAAGAATATGAGAACAGATTACAATGCACAGATGTTTGCTCTCTCCATGAAGGTAACTAAAAAAAAATCACTATCTATTTATTTACTTTTCACTGCACTGTGTCTTCATTGCTGTGCCAGCTTTCTCTAATTGTGGTGAGCAGGGGCTACTCTCTAGTTGCAGATGGCTTCTCTTGTGGTGAAGTATGGACTCTAAAGCACAGGCTCAGTAGTTGTGGCACATGGCTTAATTAATTTCCCGAGCATGTGGGATCTTTCTGGAGCAGGGATCAAACCTGTGTCCCCTGCACTGGCAGGTGGATACTCTACCACTGGACCACCAGGGAAGTCCTAGTCCACAGACTTCGTTGTTGTTGTTAGTCCCTAAGTTGTGACTGACTCTCTGCAATTCCATGATGCAGCATGCCAGGCTCTTCTGTCCTTCACTGTTCCCAGAGATGGGTCAAATTCATGTCCAGTGAGTTGGTGCTGCTATCTAACCATCTCATCCTCTGCCACCCCCTTCTCCATTTGCCCTCAATCTTTCCCAGCATCAGGGTCTTTTCCAATGAGTCAGCTCTTCGCATCAGGCAGCCAAAGTATTGGAGCTTCTGCTTCAACAACAGTCCTTCCAATGAATATTCAGGGTATCATCTTCAAAAATAAAAAAAAAAGGAGGTATTGCCCCTCCACATTATTCCCCAGAAAAACAGAAATAAGCATGCTCCATTTTGTCTGCATTTGGTACTATGTTAAAGGGGTCAAAAGAAAAGAAGCTGTATTTCAGCACTTCAAAGTTAAAAAAAAAAAAAAAGAAAGAAAGAAAACAAAAAAAAACAGACACAACGGCAACATCAGAGTCCACATTCCCAAACCCCTGCTCAGCTCTCTAGGTCATGCTGTCTTTCTGGTTTATATCTCCACATTTCTTGGATTTGTAACCGACATTTAAATTAATTCTTATGGACTCTGCACTTTGAGGTAAATTGGTTGTAAGCAAAACAACTTCAAAAGTCCTTACTCCCTTTTGGACCCTGAGCACCCAAAAGATGTTCTGTCACCCCCCAAACTCTGGAACATCTTCCCAGAAACTTAGTTCAAGTGACATTTTTTGCTTATTCCTATTTTCACTGTAGTTGCCGCCGCTGCTGCTAAATTGCTTCAGTCACTGATTAACAAATTTGGTTTCTTGCTTCTCACATCTTTGTTATTTTACCTTGCAAATGAGTTTTATTAAGCACAGCCAACTATAAAACAATGTAAAATTCAATAACGGTTCATAATAAGACCACTTGGAATTAAAGCACAGTTTTTATTTGAGGATGGGCCAAATTCCTCAGACCAAAAAAAAGAAAAAAAAATGTGACTTCTAAGATATTTCTACAAGTTTATTATGATAGTGGAACTAATCAATCAATGCTTCCACATTATCTTATTCTTAGTTTCAAAATCAGTTATAAAATCAACTGAGTTAAACTTGATTAAATTATTTAGTAGTCTTTTTTTAATCTACTCTGAAGCAGTGTTTGCAAAATGAGCGAACTTCACAAAATGGCTAAACAATTACAATATTCTAGAAGAATGATTCCTAAGAGCACAAACACATTAAAAATCCTCTGTTCAGGCCAGGTTGCTATATTCTGAATTCTGAATACAGTGTGACCTTGCTTCCCTTAGAGACCCTTTGGAATTTGGCTCTTATTTCTACTTTTCTTCTGCCAAGCATATAGAATGAATTAGGTGAAGGTTTGTTACAAATGCGCTCCACCCACAATGGTTTCCAGTAGAAAGCTGCATGTTTTAAACCAACAGTTTAACTTAAATGTAAAAATGGTTCTGCTTTCAAACGAGTTTCCCTTCCCTTTTGAGTCAACCTGCCTTGTTTCTCTTCAGTCCAATTTTACTTCTCAGTGAGAAAATAAAGTTGGAACAGATGTAAACAGGAAACCTAAAGTAAACAGCCTAAATGCCTTTCTGCAATCTTTTAACTCCAGGTATTCACATACCAAGGGGGCCTTTCAATCTCATTGCTGATGCAAGTAAAGAAGGCACATCAGGAGCCTCCTTCAATATCATTTTAGCTTTGGTTTTCAGGGTCTGTCTGAGTCCTCTGAGGCACAGAGCAGGACCCATTGATAGGCAGTGCCCAGAGAAGCTGCTCCTTATGGACTCGGTAACAAGACTCTCTAGCCTCCTCTTTCTGCTCTCTTGTTCCCCTTTTACCACAACTGCTTCTATTCCAGATGTATAGTGTGCTCTTGCTGTTGTAATTTTCATCTGTTGAAAAAAGCACTCATGAATTAATTTACTAGGAGACGTGGAACATCCAAAGGAGAGAACACAGGTTTATGGTCAGATCAACTAGGGGGTCAGCTCTCAGCTCTACAGTTCATTCAGGGAAAATAGTACTCAGGAGGGTAACTCACTACCACTACCACTACCACTACCACTACCACTACCACTACCACTACCACTACCACTACCACTACCACTACCACTAAGTCGCTTCAGTCGTGTCCGACTCTGTGCAACCCCATAGACGGCAGCCCACCAGGCTCCCCTGTCCCTGGGATTCTCCAGGCAAGAACACTGGAGTGGGTTGCCATTTCCTTCTCCAATGCATGAAAGTGAAAAGTGAAAGTGAAGTCGCTCAGTCATGTTCGACTCTTAGCGACCCCATGGACTGCAGCCCACCAGGCTCCTCGGCCCATGGGATTTTCCAGGCAAGAGTACTGGAGTGGGGTGCCATTGCCTTCTCCGGAGGGTAACTCAACCTCCCTGAAACTTGGATTCTACATTTTTAAAATGGGGGAAACACAAGATGGCAAGCAAAACGCACATGCCAAGGGTATGGCCCAGATTCAGGACTCAATAAATTCTATGATGTTCTCCTCCTTTTCTATATCCAGACTTACACCTCCCAGAAGGATGCGACATATAGAGTAGACAATGTGAAAAGAGCAAGGTTTAACTGGAAACAAAGGATTTCCAAATGAGGGGTTTGGCCCTCAGCATCTAGCCTGGGGAGATGTTCTGGGATATAGCCATGCTCTCCCCATCATGCTACTCGATACTGTGCTGAGGGTGATATTCACAAAGAAGAAGAAACAATTCCCAAAGTTTTCAATTACTAAACAAATTAATTCTAAATTTCTATTTTTCAATGACCAGCTTCCCAATCATGAAAAAAATAAAACAGCTATACCTCTACAGATGGGTTTTATTTTATGCAGTAAGTAGATTTTAGAAAAACTGTACAAACTGTTATAAATGTAATAACTTTCATATTTATTTTGTGACCACTTTCTTTATTTAATAATTCAGGCTGCTGCTGCTGCTGCTACTGCTAAGTTGCTTCAGTCGTGTCCAACTCTGTGCGACCCCAGAGATGGTAGCCCACCAGGCTCCCCCGTCCCTGGGATTCTCCAGGCAAGAACACTGGAGTGGGTTGCCATTTCCTTCTCCAATGCATGAAAGTGAAAAGTGAAAGTGAAGTCCCTCAGTCGTGTCCGACTCCTAGCGACCCCATGGACTGCAGCCTGCCAGGCTCCTCCATCCATGGAATTTGCCAAGCAAGAGTACTGATGCTAAATTTGGACTGCACATCTAAATCCTGTTTCAGTGTGCCTAGGATCATCTCCGGCATTTTAAAAATTTTTAATTTTATTTACTTTTGGCTGTGCTGAGTCTTTCTTGCTCTGCAGACTTTCTCGAGTTGTAGCCAGTGGGGGCTACTCTCCAGTTGCAGCACACGGGCTTTTCACTGCAGTGACTTCTCTTGTTGCAGAGCATAGACTCTAGGGTGCTCAGGCTTCAGTAACTATGGCCTGTGAGCTGAGTAGTTGTGACTCAGAGGCTCTAGAACATAGGCTCAGCAGTTGTGGCAGACGGGCTTTGTTGACCCGTGGCATCTTCCCAGACCAGGGATCATACCTGTGTCTCCAGCATTAGCAGGCAGATTCCTTACCACTGAGCCACCAGGAAAGCCCATCTTAAGCATTTTTAACATCCTTTAATAATGGAAAGATTTTAAAAGATTTCACAGAATTGTATATGTTCACCCAGCTCACTTTATACATAATCTATACTGGAAGACAATGATTCTTTCAACATATTCTTTATACCTATTTCTATATCTGTATTAGATTACAACATCTCCCCCTGCATTCTCCTTTTTTCCTTTGCAGGCATTCTGAAAGCCAGAGCAACAGTCACCAAAAAAGATGTTTTCCTTCTCACAGAACAGAACCTTATGGATAAAAAGTTCCTTCACACATGGATACACATACACATTCACTCACAGATACACACAGAAAAGAATAAATAGCAAGAAATACTTAACACAAGGCAGCAAATTTTCTGGTTTGGTGGTAGATTCCACTCTAAATATATAATGACACTCCTGTCTAAGTCAGCAGTAACCAATTAATGGCCTGAACTGTTCATGACCCTTTCAGCTGAGAAGTTGTTGTTTTCGTTTAGTTGCTCAGTAGTGTCTGACTCTTTGTGAGCCCATGGACTGCAGCCTGCCAGGTTCCTCTGACCATGGGATTTCCCAGGCAAGAATCCTGGAGTGGGTTGCCATTTCCTTCTCCAGGGGATCTTTCTGACCCAGGGATCGAACCTATGTCTCCTGCATTGGCAGGCAGATACTTTACCACTGAGTCACCAGGGAGGCCCCATATGAGAACAGACTTCTCTTAAGTTATGAGAATGTTTCTCTATGAGTGCTTGAAATAAACATTTCTCTGATCTCAAAAGTCATTTTTAAAAATCTGAGCTCCAAAGGATTACAAGTAATTCCTGCTCGTCTTTCTTTCTCATGAAGTGACGGTGAGTTTCCTGATGCCAGGGACTATGGCAAAATTAACTGCATTCCTAGCACATGGCAAAATGCCATTCAAGAGTCTTCTGCACACAGACAGTATGTCTGCCTTCCGGATTCAGCAGTGAACAATAAAGATAAGGCTCCTGATGCCCTGGGTTTAGCACCAGAGAATAAATACACAAATAAATATGGAATTATATATTGGAATAGTGCTCCAAAGGGGAAGAAAGGTGCCATGAGAGAGCATGATAAGGGAAATCTAATTTAGACTGTAAGGAGAAGTCAGAGAAAGTTTCTCTGAGAAAGGCCACACTTACATGGAACCTTAAAGCTTGAAAGGATATAGGCCCTAAAATGAGAAGGAGCACTGTTCACAGAAAAGATGGAAATGGGGTGGATGTAGCAAAAGTGCAGTCCCTTAATGTGGGGAGAGAGAGGGCTAAGGAAGTGCTCATGAAAGCAAAGAGGTAGGAAGGAACCAGGGTGTGAGGCTCAAATTAAAAATTTTCTATGGTCCTAAGGACGACTGGGGCCACTGGAATGTTCCAAGCCAAAAAGTGAAAAGTTCTGGGTTTTGCTTTGAAAGGATTAAAGTGTGATGAGGTGCAGAGGGAAAGAGTAGAGGGAGACACTGCCAGTGCACCGCGGCCACCTGGATGAGCAATGACCGCGGCCTGGGCCGGGCTAGTGGCAATACGCTAAAAAGGAGGAAGTGGAATTGTGACTTATTTTGAGATAAAATCAGGGCTTAGGGATGAATTACAAAGGATGGAATGAGGGGGAGGATAGAAGATTACTCCTAACTTTTTGGTTTAAACAAAAGACTGATACAGATGGTATTTTCCAGATGAAGACTAGAGCAGGAGCTAATTTAGGTGAGGGTGGCAGGGAAGGGTAGGGAATTTTGCAAGGATGTAACAATAAAAGTAATGACCTTCACAACCTGTGCAGTGAACAGGACAGAGATCCTAATCTCATTATATAGAGAAAATATAGGTGTATAGAAGTCAAGCAACTAATTCAAGGTTAAACCATTGCTACACTAAGTGGTACCACTGAGTCAAGAACCCAGATTTCACTCTTTTTGTGGTTGTTCTTGTTTTGAACACTAATCTCGTCATTCCTACTACACTGCTCTTGGCTTCTCTAACAAGAAAAATGTTTGAATGCATTACCAAATAATTGTCAATTATTTTAAGCAACTGATGTGTTTCACCATTCTAGTAATTGAAGATTTTATCATCTGCTGAACCAAACACAACTCTTACTAAATAAATTAATAATGCTTACTATATTTGAAACCCAGAATCATTGTTTTTTCCTTAAGCTGTCACAGAAATAGTTCTAGAGTATTTATTCACCAAGTTCTCACTTAAGACATCAAACTTTATGCTAATTTAACTGTTTTGAAAAACCTTTGGATACTATTGTATATTTTCAGCATCATGAAATTATATATTGATAAGCCATATATAAAACCAATATATCTAACTTTCCCAGAAATTATTTGCTTTTAACATCCAAACTGGCTAACTGAAATATATCACTATCAAGTAGTATGTGGAAATGATCTGGAGGGGAATAAAAGGCATGGTATAGACACAGTACTATATGTATATATATAATTACTAAACAAGTGATCTTCTCCTCCACTTTCCCTCTCTGGGTCCATTACTTGCCTCTAAAATCCTGGCATCTGGCAGAAGGCAATGCCTTTGCCACCCAGTTCCTCTGGTAAAACAGTTAGGAAGATGGACTAATGCCTTTTTAGGAAGATGGACTAATGCCTTTTTATGGAAACTATACCTAGTAATGATGATATTAAAATTAGGCTTCAAATTGGATAATTGCACAATTGGAATGATATTAGATAATCAGTCCTTATCCTCAAAGTGGGACTTCCCTAGTGGCTCAGAGGGTAAAGCGTCTGCCTTCAATGGGGGAGACCTGGGTTCAATTTCTGGGTTGGGAACCCAGCCTAGTACCCTTGCATGGAAAATCCCATGGACAGAGAAGCTGGTAGGCTACAGTCCATGGGGTCGCAAAGAGTCGGACACGACTGAGCAACTTCACTTTCTTTCTTTCTTTCCTTCCTATCCTCAAAATAAAGTGTTGATACTATTCTAATATTGAAGCTTTAGGATAGAAATCTGCCACCTACAGCAGAAATATTGAGAATTGGGATCTTTAATCCTTTCTAAAATAGGGTAAAAGAATGGGTATTTAAAATTTATCTTCTTTGTTTCCTCTTTCTGAATAAAACAGAAATCCCATCTCAAGATTTTGCCTCATGAGGTTGGGAATTCTAATCCCCAGGGATAGTTTCTGGGAAGGCAGCGAGAGGGGCATGCAGGCAGGAAGGAGGTTTTTATATGGTCTACCTTATTGAGTACTAAACAAGTTCATGACAATTTAATTTCATTTCCATTTTTGTTCTGATGCAGAACAAGAGAAAAACAAGTCTCTGGAGAAAACTCCTTTATTGAAGTTAGCTGGATTTATTGGTGGATTTGGTTATACTTTCAAGGAACTATTTCTTGACATTGAAGTTAAAAGTGTACCTTACTGATTTACCGCTAGTATATTTAAGATACACAGGATGGTCAGATACGAACATGTGAAGGTTCTTACTCAGAGCACCCTGCTCTTTAGTTTCTCATATTCCAGTAATGCGAGGCCTAAATTAATTTCATGTCTGCAAGGTATCTATTACCTCCATTTTTTGTGTTTTATCTAGTGACCAAGGCATCTTAGACATAAATTCTTTTATTTATTTATTTATTTTTGCTTTGTAGCTTCTCTGGTTGGTCTTAGACTAACAAAACAAACAAACAAAAACTACATATATGTTCTCACACTTCTTTCCCCTTGTAACCAGACTTCACTGCCCATCCTTGAAAACTCTTACATATTACCCTTAGATGGAGTGCATGAAACTGTGGCCACAATCAGGAAGAACAGCCATAAGGCAAATTGATTCATCAGCATTCAATCAGTTAACTAAAAAAAAAAACAAAAAACAAAGACACTAAGGACATACATGATTATGTTCAGGCTAACTTTGCCTACTTATATTTGGTCAGAGATCACGACTTCTTTCAAATAATCTGTTTATTTTTGAAAAAAAAAATCCTATCTTCAGACAGGATATGGGGGAGGAGTTAAGGGGTGATGTTTTACACATGCACAACTGGATACAGTCCAATTATTTCCCTTAAACATTCCCCCAGTTGTTTTCATTTTGCTTCATGCTTTGGCATTCATAAATTTGCGAGATTAATTGTGTGTCAGCAGTCTGCAGGCCTGGAGTTGGGCATTACTTTAAGAGCAAGACAGCTACAAAACAACTCTATAGAGAAATACATTCACATTTTTAAGAAGGAAAGCACAGACACATATTTCATTTCTGTTTAATATCGTGGCACTGACATTGTACATAAAGAAAGTAGTGTAATCTTTCAGAGAATTGCCCTACTAGCAAGATGTATGTATAAACTCAACTGTTTTAAAGCATAAGAAAGGATTCATCAAGAGTACAAAGGAGAGTTTGTGGCTTGGCATTGTGTGTCTTGTTTTCATCTGATCATTTTGAAAGGAGTATTAACAGAGTGTGTTCCTTATCTTGGGAACATGCCAACAATTAAAATCACCTTAGCAAAAAACCAAATTTATCTTAGAAATGGTGGAATGGGATCTTTTCTAAAAACTATATTTTGAGAAATTTCATGTTTTCAAAACTGTTTTTAGACACTAAAATATTTCTGTCCCCCAGAATTCATATAATTGAAATCTAATCCCCTATGTGATGATACCAGGAGGTGGGGCCTTTGCAAGGTGATTAGGTCACAAGGGTAAAAGCTGGCTCATTGGGATTAGTGCCCTTATAAAAGAGATCCCGGAGAATTCCTTCACCACTTCTGCCACATAAGGACATAGAGGGAAGACAGCTGTCTTTGAATCAGGAAATAGGCCTTACCAGACACTGAATTTTCTGTCTCTTGATCTTGGACTTCCATCCTGAAGAACTCGAGAAATAAATTTCTGTTACTTACAAGCCACCAAGGCTTTGGTTTTGTTATAGCAGACCAAACACACTAAAGCAACCACTGTACATAAAATGAAACTTGAAGCCACTTGCATGATGCTTGGACTTCACAGTCTAGATAATGAGTCAAATGAAGGAAGGTCTGTGTTCCTCAGAGCCTGGCACTACATCTGTATTTGGTAAGTACTCAGTAAATGCTGCTTGACAATGAAAAAAATGATTTTTAAGTGTTGGTAACTAGACAGTGTATCCCTGTTTGATGTAATCTTACGTTATGTACATGACTAGATAACAGTGACCTTCTCACAAGTAAACAATGCATGTGCATCACTCAGCAGAGCATCCTGGGTCACAGTTCTAGGACTGGCAATATCACTGTGGGAAGCATATGGGCAGCTTCTCTTCCAGTGCTCCACAAAAACATACAACCACTAGAGAAATATGCAGCCTTCCTCTGGATAATAACTAGGGCTCAAATAAATGGTATGATTTCCCTTCAGGAAAAAGGAAGGAAACTTTTTATACTCTCCTGTTTTCCTCAGTTATACTATATGAAAAGAAGTCTTGCCTAAACCAAACTATATCCATAATAAATTCAGACATATAGGCAACAAAATGTATTGCAGTTATTGCATTTAGACTATTTATCTAACAAAATCCTTTTTATGTACATGTATTTGAAGTTCCTGAGAAAATCACACCCCTCCTTTACCCTCCATTTCCTCTGTAGTAAAATGAGGTGAAAAAATCAGGCCTATCTTCTTCACAGGGTGATGGTGAGGATCAAATGAATGAGATAAAGCAAAGGTCCCCAAACTTTTTGGCACTAGAGACCAGTTTCATGAAAGATAACTTTCCCATGGACTGGGAGGGGGGATGGTTTCAGGATGACTCAATCACATTATATTTATTGTGCTTTATTTCTATTATTATTACATAAGCTCCACCTCAGATCATTAGGCATTAGATCCCAGAGGTTGCGAAGCCCAGGATAAAGGATGGCAAGGAAATCAGTAAACCATGAAATATAAACAGACGTTGGATTCCACAAAACATCACTATCTTATCCTCTACTCACGGCTCTCTATTTAAAATCCCCAAATATATAATAGCTTAGCCTTTATGTATATTAGGTTACTAATCTCCAGACTAACTGGGATTAGTTCACATAGATTAATCAGTAACAAGTTTACATATATAAAATTCCTATATGGCAAACTGTCAAGTGTTATGCTGAAGGTGAGAGAGAGCTGGTAAAAGAGACGATGCTGCTTCAAAAACAATGCAAATTTGACTCAGAGACATGATCTGATATTGATGCAATATTTGCAGATATGATTATGTATTAACTAAGCAAAATGATTTTCACTGCCTAAGTTTATATCTAAATAACTGTGGTGCTCCAGTTGCAGATTCACATCTCTTTTCCATATACATCGGTGAAAAGCTAATTAATCTCTCAGAGTCTTAGTTTCCTTACATATAAAATGATAATAAGTCTTCCTGAAAAGGTCACTGTGAAGATTTAGAGGTGACATATGAAGAATTTCTCACATAGTAACCCAGTACTTACTAGCTATATCTAGAAAATGATTGAATCCCTTTTACCAAAACTATGTTGAGAAAATATGCCCAGAATTAAATAAGGCCACAAATAAATTAAATGCAAATGATTAAATATAGCACCATTAAACATATATATAAATATCACCCATACACATATTTTTCTTAGAAAGTTCATATATGTTATATAGAAGATGAAATAAACCACAGCAAAAAACTTTATCTCCTTTCAATGACATTTTAACTTCAGCAATTGTAATATTATTTTAATAGAATAATACTTCTGATCATTTTAATAATGATTGCAAACATAACTAATACTTGCATCTTTTATCATTTCAAAGCATGGTTATATCTAGTTTTATTTTGGTTTCCTGAATGGCACTGTGTGAATACTAACATCACACTGAATTCTCCATCTGACTAAAACCTAGTGGGAGTAAAACCTGTCAAAACTGAGACCCAGCAGGACTAGTTAGAAAAGCTTTGCAAGACCGCCAATTACCAAATTCCACCTCATAACACATGAACCAAAGGTCACAGATGACAAACAGGCACCACTAGTAATAGACAAAAATTCCAAATTCTAGTCCAGATGGAGGATGCTTTATATTAATGCAAAATTAGAGGTGACAATCTGAAAGTAGACTTCAGAAACCAACTATTTCAGCAATCAATCCTCAAACCTAACTGATTACTCTGGTATTTACTGTGTATCACCCCATAGCTCGAAGCACTTCTTATATCTTGGGCTAGGAGATTCCTATTTTTGCTGTTTTGTGGACTGTGACGTAAAATGATGTAGCCATGCCTAGGTAGTTGGAAGAATGACAGAGTCTGCTGACTCCATTTCATCTCCAGAAGGTCACCCACCCCTTAACTCCCAGCAAACTGGCTTCTATCCCTATCATCATACTGACAATGAAATCCTAAACTTCACCAATGAGCAATTAAGACCAAACCCAGTAACTTATTCTTCAGTTCAGTTCAGTTCAGTCGCTCAGTCGTGCCCAACTCTGCGACTCCATGAATCGCAGCACACCAGGACTCCCTGTTCATCACCATCTCCCAGAGGTCACTCAGACTCATGTCCATCGAGTCCGTGATGCCATCCAGCCATCTCATTCTCAGTCGCCCCCTTCTCCTCCTGCCCCCAATCCCTCCCAGCATCAGAGTCTTTTCCAATGAGTCAACTCTTCACATGAGGTGGCCAAAGTACTGGAGCTTCAGCTTTAGCATCATTCCTTCCAAAGAAATCCCAGGGTTGATCTCCTTCAGAATGCACTGGTTGGATCTCCTTGCAGTCCAAGGGACTCTCAAGAGTCTTCTCCAACCCCACAGTTCAAAAGCATCAATTCTTCAGTGCTCAGCCTTCTTCACAGTCCAACTCTCACATCCATACATGACTACTGGAAAAAACATAGCCTTGACTAGACGGACCTTAGTCGGGAAAGTAATGTCTCTGCTTTTGAATATACTATCTAGGTTGGTCATAACTTTTCTTCCAAGGAGTAAGTGTCTTTTAATTTCATGGCTGCAGTCACCATCTGCAGTGATTTTGGAGCCCAAAAAAATAAAGTCTGACACTGTTTCCACTGTTTCCCCATCTATTTCCCATGAAGTGATGGGACCGAATGCCATGATCTTCGTTTTCTGAATGCTGAGCTTTAAGCCAACTTTTTCACTCTCCACTTTCACTTTCTTCAAGAGGCTTTTTAGCTCCTCTTCACTTTCTGCCATAAGGGTGGTGTCATCTGCATATCTGAGGTTATTGATATTTCTCCCGGCAATCTGGATTCCAGCTTGTGTTTCTTCCAGTCCAGCGTTTCTCATGATGTAGTCTGCAAATCAGTTAAATAAGCAGGGTGACAATATACAGCCTTGATGTACTCCTTTTCCTATTTGGAACCAGTCTGTTGTTCCATGTCCAGTTCTAACTGTTCCTTCCTGACCTGCATACAGATTTCTCAAGAGGCAGGTCAGGTGGTCTGGTACTCCCATCTCTTTCAGAATTTTCCACAGTTTATTGTGATCCACACAGTCAAAGGCTTTGGCATAGTCAATAAAGGAGAAATAGATGTTTTTTTGGAACTCTCTTGCTTTTTCCATTATCCAGCAGATGCTGGCAATTTGATCTCTGGTTCTTCTGCCTTTTCTAACTGAACTTATTCTTACTTCTTATTTTTACATCCTTGACACTGATTTGGTGCTATAGTAAACCAGAATGTGTTTCTCTCTCTCTCTCTCTCTCTCTCTGTCTTTCTCTGTCTCTCTCTTTCTCTCTTGCCACCATCATGACTGGCACTATTCACTGTCTTACTTTTCAAACTGCTTCACCTCTATACATCCTTTTCATTCCCAATCCTTGTGAATTCTCTATAACTTACTGATTAACCTATTGCTCTTCTCTCTCTTGCCATCTTCACTCAGTGCAGTTCAGTCACTCAGTTGTGTCCGACCTTCTGCGACCCCATGAATTGCAGCACACCAGGTCTCCCTGTCCATCACCAACTCCCGGAGTTCACTCAGACTCACATCCATCAAGTTGGTGATGCCATCCAGCCATCTCATCCTCTGTTGTCCCCTTCTCCTCCTGCCTCCAATTCCTTCCAGCATCAGAGTCTTTTCCAATGAGTCAACTCTTCACATGAGGTGGCCAAAGTACTGGAGTTTCAGCTTTAGCATCATACCTTCAAAAGAACACCCAGGACTGATCTCCTTTAGAATGGACTGAATCAGTTCTAATGAGGTGGATGAAACTGGAGCCTATTATACAGAGTGAAGTAAGCCAGAAAGAAAAACACCAATACAGTATACTAATGCATATATATGGAATTTAGAAAGATGGTAACGATAACCCTGTATGTGAGACAGCAAAAGAGACACAGATGTATAGAACAGTATTTTGGATTCTTTTGGGAGGGGGGAGAGGGTAGGATGATTTGGGAGAATGGCATTGAAACATGTATAATATCATATATGAAACAGATCACCAGTCCAGGTTCAATGCATGATACAGGATGCTTGGGGCTGGTGCACTGGGAGGACCCAGAGTGATGGTATGGGGAGGGAGGAGGGAAGGGCGTTCAGGATGGGGAACACATGTATATCTGTGGCGGATTCATGTTGATGTATGGCAAAACCAATACAATATTGTAATTAACCTCTAATTAAAATAAATAAATTTACATTTAAAAAAAAGAATGGACTGGTTGGATCTCTTTGCAGTCCAAGGGACTCTCAAGAGTCTTCTCTAACACCACAGTTCAAAAGCATCAATTCTTTGGTTCTCAGCTTTCTTCACAGTCCAACTCTCACATCTATACGTGACCACTGGAAAAATCATAGCCTTAACTAGATTGACCTTTGCTGGCAAAGTAATGTCTCTGCTTTTCAATATACTATCTACGTCGGTCATAACTCTTCTTCCAAGGAGTAAGCATCTTTTAATTTCATGGCTTCAATCACCATCTGCAGTGATTTTGGAGCCCCCAAAAATAAAGTCTGACACTGTTTCCACTGTTTCCCCATCTATTTCCCATGAAGTGATGGGACCGGATGCCATGATCTTCGTTTTCTGAATGTTGAGCTTTAAGCCAGCTTTTTCACTCTCCACTTTCACTTTCATCAAGAGGCTTTTTAGCTCCTCTTCACTTTCTGCCATAAGGGTGGTGTCATCTGCATATCTCAGGTTATTGGTATTTCTCCTGACAATCTTGATTCCAGCTTGTGTTTCTTCCAGCCCAGCATTTCTCATGATGTACTCTGCATAGAAGTTACATAAGCAGAGTGACAATATACAGCCTTGATATACTCCTTTTCCTATTTGGAACCATTCTGTTGTTCCATGTCCAGTTCTAACTGTTGCTTCCTGACCTGCATATAGGTTTTGCAAGAGGCAGGTCAGGTGGTCTGGTATTCCCATCTCTTTCAGAATTTTCCACAGTTTGTTATGATCCACACAGTCACAGGCTTTGGCATAGTCAATAAAGCAGAAGTAGATGTTTTTCTGGAACTCTCTTGCTTTTTCCATGATCCAGCAGATGCTGCCAATTTGATCTCTGGTTCCTCTGCCTTTTCTAAAACCAGCTTGAACATCAGGAAGTTCACGGTTCACGTATTGCTGAAGCCTGGCTTGGAGAATTTTGAGCATTACTTTACTAGCATGTGAGATGCGTGCAATTGTGCAGTAGTTTGAGCATTCTTTGGCATTGCCTTTCTTTGGGATTGGAATGAAAACTGACCTTTTCCAGTCCTGTGGCCACTGCTGAGATTTCCAAATTTGTTGGCATATTGAGTGCAGCACTTTCACAGCATCATCTTTCAGGATTTGAAATAGCTCAGCTGGAATTCCATCACCTCCACTAGCTTTGTTCGTAGTGATGCTTTCTAAGGCCCACTTGACTTCACATTCCAGGATGTCTGGCTCTAGGTGAGTGATCACACCATTGTGATTATCTGTGTCGTGAAGATCTTTTTTGTACAGTTCTTCTGTGTATTCTTGCCACCTCTTCTTAATGTCTTCTGCTTCTGTTAGGTCCATACCATTTCTCTCCTTTATCGAGCCCATCCTTGCATGAAATGTTCCCTGGGTATCTCTAATTTTCTTGAAGAGATCTCTAGTCTTTCCCATTCTGTTCTTTTCCTCTATTTCTTTGCACTGATCACTGAGAAAGGCTTTCTTATCTCTTCTTGCTATTCTTTACTCTGCATTCAGATGCTTATATCTTTCCTTTTCTCCTTTGCTTTTTGCTTCTCTTCTTTCACAGCTATTTGTACGGCCTCCTCAGACAGCCATTTTTCTTTTTTGCATTTCTTTTCCATGGGGATGGTCTTGATCCCTGTCTCCTGTACATTGTCACGAACCTCCATCCATAGTTCATCAGGCACTCTATCTATCAGATCTACTCCCTTAAATCTATTTGTCACTTCCACTGTATAGTCATAAGGGATTTGATTTAGGTCATACCTGAATGGTCTAGTGGTTTTCCCTAGTTTCTTCAATATAAGTCTGAATTTAGCAATAAGGAGTTCATGATCTGAGCCACAGTCAGCTCCCGTGTTCACTAGTAGTATGTTTATATGTATAAAAGGTACTGTTGTACTCTCGGAATTTCACACAGACCCTAACACATATTATGTACTGAATAAGATGATTTGGCAGGACTGCATTCCTTTTGAAGACACTAGAGGACAGTCCATTTCTTTTTCCAGCTCCTAGAGGCCACCCACCTTCCTTGGCTTGTGGTCTTTTTATCTTCCTCCCAAGCCAGTAAGTAAGGTAGCATCCTCTCTCCTCTCTGACCTCTGTTTCCATCCGTGTATCATCTTTGAAACACTGAGTCTACTGCCTCACTCTTATAGGGCCCTGTGATTATGCTGGGTCCACCCAGATATTCCCCATCTCAAAATCCTTAACTCATTCACAAATCACATATACAAAGTCCCTTCTGTCATATAAGATAACATATATGCAGGTTCTGGAAATTAGGGCATGCATATCTTCGGGCTGTGCTGGTAGAGGAGGGGGATTATTGGACCTACCATAGTCCATACAGATCAAGCCTGCTACTATATGGGAAGGGATTATACAAAGGTATGTAGGGAGATCACAGGAGACTGTACCACAAAACCTATCTTCTAACCTACTTTTTCTCAACCTTAAACATACTTTGATCTTTTCAGCTAGACCTAAGCTTTCAGTTCAGTTCAGCCGCTCAGTCGTGTCCAACTCTCTGCGAGCCCATGAATTGGAGCATGCCAGGACTCCCTGTCCATCACCAACTCCCGGAATTCACTTAAACTAACATCCATTGAGTCGGTAATGCCATCCAGCCATCTCATCCTCTGTCGTCCCCTTCCCCTCCTGCCCCCAATCCCTCCCAGCATCAGAGTCTTTTCCAATGAGTCAACTCTTCGCATGAGGTAGCTAAAGTACTGGAGTTTAAAAGGCAGAGGAACCAGAGATCAAATTGCCAACATCCAAACATGAACCCCCCCAAGCATGCTGCACCATGCATCAGACATAGACTGGCGATTCAATTCTTACATGATAGTGTTTGGGAACGCATGTAAGAATTAAAGATTTTAAAATTTAAAAAATAAAAAACTAAAAACTAAATAAATAAATAAATAAAAATAAAAAAATTCATTTACTCTGAAAAAAAAATAAAAACAAATTGCCAACATCCGGTGGATCATAGAAAAAGCAAGAGACTTCCAGAAAAACATCTATTTCTGCTTTATTGACTATGTTAAAGCCCTTGACTGTGTGGATCACAATAAACTGTGGAAAATTCTGAAAGAGACATAAGTTTTACCTAGCACTAAAATATATCTTACATATGATAAAGCAGACAGTAACAAAAATCAATGGGAGTGGTAAAGGGCATATTGGTACTCACTGTAACATTCTTTTACCTTTTGAATGTTTTAAAATTTTTATAATAATATAGGAGAAAAGTATACCTCAGTTCCCATCTCATTTATGCAGTCTTCTTTCTTACTATTAGTTCTCAGAGGATTTTCTTTCCTCCAGTCTCTTATTTGTACTTATTCTGTATACTACTCACTTGGTTTCAAATAACATGCCTTTTCTAACATCACTGATATTAAATGTATGAACAGATACTTCTGTATGATGCTGTTAGTTCTTTAGGAGATAAGGACTGATCACAGTCAGAATACTGTTACTTTTCTAAAAGTGGGAATACATATGTGCTGATCCAGTCATACTCTTTACTGGGTCTCCTGTGTGAGAAATGACAACAACTTGGAAGATGTCTGAGCAGTCAGTAAAGAGTGTATGGTATTGGAACAGAGAGATTGTTATTATGAACATAATTCCCTGGCAGTAGTCTTATTAGAATGCAGCATGCTTTATGAATTGCATTTACTCCATATAGAAAAAGACAGTAATTTTTTTGCTTGATAGGACCATGGTCTAGTTCTATAGCTCTTTACATATTCATTTGTTTGAATGAATATATATTATATAGTATACTATTTATATGGGCTATAAATAATACATGAATATACTGAACTAAGTTTTAACTTATTCATAGAAAACATAATAATTTTCAGACTTCCCTGGTGGTTCAGACTGTAAAGCATCTGCCTACAATTCAGGAGACCCAGGTTCAATCCCTGGGTCAGAAAGATCTTCTGGGAGAAGGAAATGGCTATCCACTCCAGTATTCTTGCCTGGAAAATCCCATGGATGGTGGAACCTGGTAGGCTACAGCCCATGGGGTCACAGAGAGTCAGACATGACTGAGAGACTTCACTTTCACTTAATAATTTTTTAAAAATCCATACTTTTAACAAATTGATGATGATCTCACTATATTCAAGTATCTCTTCCTGAAGAAAGCAGCTTAGATAAATAGCACCTTTTTGAGCCTTGCAGGGATATCTCATTGAGAAAATGCTTGTTAATATCCATAATGAATACTTATCATAAAGTACATTTACCGTTAGAGAATAAACCTGGAACACAGCAATAACTTTCACCCATTTATGAAAACACAAAATAAAAACACAATTATCTATTTGTAGTCTATGTGCCATCCATAGGAGAGTCTACCAACCCTTCAGCATTAGACATTGCTTTTTCTGGATACTTTAGCATTCTTTCTCTGATACAAGGTAAGTTAACAAGTAATATTAAACAGTAAGAAAAGAAAACATTAAGTACAACACCAACTTTAAGCATAACACACTAAGAGGTTTGTTCAAAAATGTCAGCCAAGGAAGATAAATCACTGAGGTGTAAGCTGTCAGTCCCTTCTAATGCAAACAGTGAAAATCAAGAGTATGTATCCAAATCTCAGATACTGCCAAAGGGGGGGAAAAAAAGTGTTTTCAGTTCTCAAATCTTCTCCATTCACTTATGGACACATTTATTTCAAAATAGAGCATATTCATTTAACAATGGACCTACAGTTAAGCAGGAAAGGTCTCAAAACCTTGTATTTAAAACTTAAATGTATGCTCCATTAATTTATATTTCCTTCCTGAGTTAATGGACTCAAGCCCAGGAAAAAAGAAAAAAAAAAACACATACTATGCTCAATCATCAAATTTGTTTAAGGTTCAACTATAGTATTTGTAAGAAAATATTCTCTAATATTTGAAAGCATAATAGTTTCCCTTCATTCTCTATAGAAAATAAATTATAAAGAATTGCATCATTTAAAATATTTCTAGTCAGTAAAATCAACAGATCTAATTCTTCTTAGAACGTAAGGTTATGGCACCACTGCTGCCTCAGCATGATTTCAAATTCAGCATTTAAGATGCTAATTTCCTCCGAGGTATGTGGACTCTAAATACCGCCATGCTAGCTTGGTCCTGGCCATATGATCCAGAAGACTTAAACTGCAGCTATCTCCATTTAAGGATGAGTAGTGGTGGTGGTGGTGGCGGTGTACTCACTAAGTCTGTCTGACTCTTGCAACCCCATGGACTGTAGCCTACCAGACTCCTCTGTCCATGGGATTTTCCAGGCAAGAATACTGGAGCGGGTTGCCATTTCCTTCTCTATAAGGATGAGTATATTTTCTATATTCATTTTGTAAGTATAAAAGTGAAGGTCTAGCAAATGTAATTAATATTAAAGCTTTGAATTACAAACATGAATGCTATTAACTATAAACTCTCAACTTCAATACTTTTAATCACAAGTAAATCTAACCATAGTTTTATTCCTTTTTAATTTACCCTGAAATCATTCCTTGGTATAAAACTCTCTCTCTGGTTAGCTTCAGGATTAAAAGCCCTCTTTTGAGACAAAATTCTGCATTTCAAATTGGCCATCTTTCCCTGGATGATTCACACACTTGTGAATAATCTCAATTTATCCTAAACTAATTATTACCCGTCACATTCCTACCACTGCCTGGATTTTCTGGTTGGTCACTGATACTGCCATTCTGCCCATTTGCTGAAGCAAAAACCTTGGAATCAGCCCTGAGGTTTCTCTCTCAGCTCCTTCATCCAACAGCAACAGAAGTCTGTCAGTTCTACAACTTTAATACCTTTCTTCCTTCCCTTTCTGTTGTCACTGTCAGTGCCGTAGTTCGGGCATCCATCATCTTTCACACAAATAACATTCACTTCTTAAACATTCTCCTTATGTTCAGTTTTCCCCTCACTGCAATCCATCTCCCACACATCTACTAGAAGAATGTCTCTGACACACTTTGCCTGATCACTTTGTTTCCTTGCTCAACTCCTTCAAGAGTTCTCCTCTACCTATAACCATGGCTTATCATCATTTTATATGCATCACTCTATCCTTCTCTATATCGCATCACACAATCCACAACTCAGCTTAAAGCAGACAGACATCAGCAGAACAGCATGCATTCACAGATGTAGCAAAAATGGAAAAGTGAAGTCTTAGAAGCTGACCTCTGAAGGTGGTCTTCCTCACTGAGCAGCAGGAGCACACAAGCTATGAACCACTGACCAGAAGGAATAAGTTTCAGCTCTTTAGCAGGCTCCCTACCCTGTTCCCCTTTACATTCCACACAAGTTTCCCATCATTCTTCTCAAGGCACCCTGTTTATTTCTTCAACAAATATTTATTCATTCATAAATAGCAGGAACCTCTTATTTGCCAGGCTCCAGGTGTTGTTCTCCAGTCATGTGTGAAGTTCCCTGAACACACTCCTTCATGCTCCCAAGCATCTACACTTGAGAGTACATCTTGTGTTTGGCATACAATTCCACATCTCAGCCACTCCCTACAACAGAGAGAAAAATGCCTTTTTACAGGATTATTTTTTGGCAATACTCTATTTATTTATATCAGTCATCTGGATACAGAAATCAGCACAACTCAAGATGACTATAATAAATATTGGTTAAGTCAGTTTAACAAACACTGTTCAATATTGTCATCAGCCTAATTCTTCTGTGTAGTTGAAATGAGCTCATCTTCCAAAGTATGCTTGCATCTCCTCACTCACCACCAAGGAAAAGCTGATGTTTGGCAGAGCACTGGTACTACAGTTCACAGTTCCTCCAACATTCAACAATTTTAAATGGAGAATGGCATATAAATAAGAATTGCAGATGAACCTATTTGTAGGGCAGGAACAGAGATGCAGGTGTAAAGAACAGACTTGTGGACACAGCGGGGGAAGGAGAAGGTGGGAAGAACTGAGAGACTACCACTGAAATATATACATTACCATGTGTAAACAGATAGCTAGTGGGAAGTTGCTGTGTGACACAGAGAGACCAGCCCCATGCTCTGTGATGACCTAGAGGGGTGGGGCCTGGGACAGGAGGGAAGTTCAAGAAGGAGGGGATATATGTGTATTACGGCTGATTCACAATGCTGAATGGCAGAAACCAACACAATACTGTAAAGCAATTATTCTCCAAATAAAAAATAAATTGAAAAAATCTAAAAGAGTAAGAACTGCAGAAAAAAATACATATCCAATTTATTTCTCTTCTTCCTACATAGTTACCCCCTGACCATAAGTGGTAAATTTTGACTCAGGTAACCTCATTCTTGGGATTCCCTGGTGACTCAGACAGTAAAGCGTCTGCCCACAATGCGGGAGACCTGGGTTCGATCCTTGGGTTGGGCAGATCCCCTGGAGAAGGAAATGGCAACCCACTTCAGTACTCTTGCCTAGAAAATTCCATGGATGGAGGAGCCTGGTGGGCTATAGTTTATGGGATCTCAAAGAGTCGGACACGACTGAGCGACTTCACTTCACTTCACTTCAACCTCATTCTTATATTCTACTCATATACTTTTACAACATTAAATTCTATGTTTAAATAAAGAATAATAAATTATTCACAGACATGATCATAAAATGAAAGTGAAGTCGCTCAGTAGTGTCTGACTCTTCACGACCTCATGGACTGTAGCCTACTAGGCTTCTCCATCCATGGGATTTTCCAGGCAAGGGTACTGGAGTGGGTTGCCATTTCCTTCTCCAGGGGATCTTCCCAACCCAGGAATTGAACCTGGGTCTCCCACATTGCAGGCAGACGCTTTAACCTCTGAGCCACCAGGGAAGTCAACATGATCATACTGAATAAAAAAAAAATTTTTTTTCTATTGTTTATATATTTACAGAAAGTCAAAACAGCCTAACTTGAATAAAGAAGATAATACAGAATAAGGATGAGGGAAAGAAGCAATATCACTAATTATTACCAGTTATAAACTCTCTTCTCTTTTTAAAATTTATTTTTATTTTTACTTTATTTTGCTTTACAATACTGTATTGGTTTTGCCATACATTGACATGATGCTACTCCTTACAACTTCCTTTGGACTCATTAGAGCAATTGGAGGCACGTTCTTTGGGGCACAAAACCAATCAACTTCTATTCTCAGAAGATATGTTGACCAGGACATAGGATATAGAAAGAGATATAGGATATAGAATTATATATATATATATATATATATATATATATATATCTCCTATATAGATATAGGATACAGAAAGAGATTATGAATTCAAGAATGGGCAGAAGTTAAGATTCCAGGTGAAAAATAACATGACTATACTCCCAACAGTGTAGAAATATCACCTGTTATACCTTTTTCTAATTTTAGTTTAGCATAAAATGAAGACAGAGCTGGCATGATCCCTAGTAAGTCAGAAATTCAATTTTCCTTCTTTATGATTTGTTACAAAAAAGTACAATGCACCAGCTTTCTTCAAATGTGGACTCTCAGAATTCATTCACGTGAGGGTAGGTGGCCAGATTCAAATGTCCCCTAGCTCTTTCTGCAAGAAAACCAAGGCAAACAAGAACATTACGATGTTTTATTAATGAATTCTAAATAAATCGCCCCAATGTGATCATCTTTAGAAAATAGTTACAATAACACTGCTGGGCTTTCTGGTGTCTCAGAGGTAAAGAATCTGCCTGCAGTGCGGGAGACACAGGTTTAATCCCTGGGTTGGGAAGATCCCCTGGAAAAGGAAATGGCAACCCACTCTAGTAGTCTTGCCTGGGAAATCCCATGGACAGAGAAGCCTGGCGGGCTACAGTTCATGGGGTTGCAAAAACAGTCAGACAAGACAGCAACTAAACAACAACAATGACATAATAACAATGACACCATCAATTAACAATGAAGCCTTATATTCCAGGTGCTGTGTTATGAGTTTACATATATTAACTCATTCACATTATAGACATGAAACTGAGGACCTGCAGAGAGATTAAGGCCCCAGGTCTCACAGTTAGTGAGTGTCAGTCTAGCTCCAGAGTCAGCCCTACTTACCTCTACCCTCCCCCATTAGCTGTTAAAAGCTCAAGTCCAACACACCTGTGTTCAAACAGCAGCTTTGCTGTTTTACTACCTATGAGACATGAAGCAAGGTACCTGACCTCCCAAGTCTGTTTCCTCATCTATCAAGTGAGAATATTAATGGTATCTCCTCTTGAGACAGTTTTTGGAAAGATATAAAAAATAATGCATTTAACATATATCAAATGCTTAATTTACATGAACTTAAACATAAATAAAACAAAACCAAAAAGCTCTCTAGTTTCTCTTCATGCAATATTCTTCTACTGCTTAATTCTTCCCCTCTGAAAACATTTATGTAGAAGCTAATTTGCTTTGCAGTACATGGACTTCTAGCTCCTTCCAAAGCTACTTCCTAAACATACTTAGAAAAAAATGCAAATAAGTTTATAAACAGAGTTGCAAGAGATTTTTCTTCTCATACTACAAAGCAACATATTACTGGGTTTTGCTCTCAGTTCTTTGATGCTATAAAAACTTTCAGTCAAATTTCTTTAAAAGGAGAAAAAAAATTATAGGTATTTTATTTAAATGTCACAGCAAGTAATTTCACAGTTATGGAAATTTATGTTCATATGAAATAACAACTTGCCCAATGGCACCCAGTTAGCAAATGGAATAATGTCCATCGCTACAGACACACTTTTTCTGCAAAGTCAGACTTATACGTGAAGTTTTCTCTCAGTACACGTCAGACCTTTCTAAAGTTTCTTCTTAACCTCAACTTTCTATCTTCAAGACTCAAGTTAACTAGACTATTTTAAAGGACTTGGACAAGGCTTATTGGCATTAGTAGTCATTTAGAGAGTTTACAAGCCAAAAAAGTCACTACAGTGACAATAGTTAAACCACTTGAAAACTAAATAGCCTTAGGCAAAAAGTTGTTTTCCCTGAGATTTAAGCTCAGATGAGAGAATGAAAAGATTATATGATTCTCCATGATTTCCTGAAAATTACATAGGGAGTATTTTTCTCCTGAGAAACAGCAGTTACAGGAAATGTAGCTAGGAAGATAGGATTTGAGTAACCAAGGGCTCAAGGGCCAAATAAAGGGGTGTTTGACCCATTCAGTGGTGGGAGTACCTAACCTCAGCCCACTCAGGTTGATGGAGAATTGAAAGAGACTCTTTTTCTTAAAAGTATTTGGAGTGAGGGAAATACCACTTGTTACAGAATTTCACCCCAGATACAGTGCAGAAACGGGGAACATCTGTCTTAAAACAGAAGTTGCATGGTGACGATAACCAAGTGAGACATATTATGATAAAACTTTGTCAGTTAGGTGAAACCTGAACTACGGGAATAATCATTTAAAAGAAAAAGAGACAAAGACCACTTCTAGTTTCACCATCCCTGACTTTTTATTAGTCTCTTATAAACATCTGAGCCACTAGACTTGAAATTCAAATGTGAAAGAACCATATTCATCCGAAAATATATGCCAAATTGCATCTCTTGGAGCAGTAGCATAAACCCCTTATTGTGGATTCATCCACCTGCATTTATTGCAATTTGGCTTGTAGAACTTGATAAATGAACCTGATTTTTAAATGTCTAAAAGTGGTTATCAATGCAGGTCTCTACAAGCAGTAAGACTTGTGGGAGTGGCCTGTCCAATACGGAGTTGGTTGGGGACATCTTACAAACGTAAAGTCTCCATTAGGGCTTCCTGTGCAGAGATCTGCTATGCATTTAATACTTTTAATGAAGCAAAGAAGGCTAAAACAGGAAGAGAACACTTTCAACTAAATCACGTCTCTCAGGGATCCCACATACTTCAATTGCTTTGTGAAGACCAGCCAGGGCACTGGTTGCTCATGAGCAATTCTAATCACTCCAGCACCCTGTGGTAATCCAGACACATACTTGGAGTTCTTCCAGAGAGCTCTTCTCAATCAGGCAATTGTCTTGATAATAGAAAAATTGTATACTCAGCCCTGTTTAAAGCACCCATTCTGCCATGATCACTGAACCTTTTGTTAAAAATCTGCAAGGTTCCTTATATCCTCTGTGTTAACACATACAGGAAGCTGCGATGGACCATCATGAGGAAACAGAAAGTGTGCTCTCTTCTTTTTTCCTTCGCAGTATAGTTAACCTTTAAAGAAAAAACTGGGGGAAAATGATAGGGAGACCTATCTGAACAACTAACAATCAGAAAAGACATTCATGTATTTAATAAGTATTCACCAAGCACACACTGCCAGATACTGCAGAGTGAATTATAACATATAGGAGGTTAAAACCATAAGGAAATGTTTGTTTTATACAGAAATAGAGCAAAGCTGTGCTTATGTTCAGGAGAACAGTATAACATCCATGAAATCTAACGACTATAATTATTCCCGGAGATGGTATGTTCCTATTTTCCTTTGTAGTCTTTTATCTAGAGAACTCAAACCCTCAAACCATCAGGAATTAATCTCCACTTTGTAGGAAATGGCACTTAAAAAAAATCTTACTGTGGTAATATGAGTTATTGAGACAAGTTTTAAAACTAAGAGTCTCTCAACTCCAGCTTCTTTTGAGATCTTTTAGAGCAATATAAGCTAAATAACTAGCTGGATTTAAATTTTCAGTACATTGATTTTGATAAATTCTGCTAAACTGCATGTCTATTTATTCCTAGAAATAAGTGAGGGCCTCAATTACGTAAAAGAATCAAGAGGTTTTCTTTGTTAGTAAGTAATAAGAAATTTTCAATTTAAAATGCAATTAAGAACTCAAGACTTTGACAATTCATATAGATCTGAAAGTGAATTTCTGGATGAAAAGTCATTTTCACCCTTTTCATTCTCAGAGCTCCCACTTCAAGTTACTTCAGGATTTTAGAGGACAAAAGTAGGGAGAGTAGAAGGAGATTCAAGTCAGTAAGTTCCATTTTCAGCAGCTCTGTTAAAACCATAAGAAATTAAAATGGCTTGTGAAAAAACGATGTGGGTAGAGAGAAGAACTGTAATCATTCAAATTATTAATTCTGCAAATATTTAGTAAGCACACATTCTGTTCTAAGCACACAGACTGTGCTAGATATTTGGGATACAAAGACGGATTAAAATCCAACTTGGATTCCTTGACTTCAAGGGATTCAGCTCTAATACTGACTTGATACCTGTTACTAAAGATTATTATAGAGTTTGTAGGACACATTCTCAGAATTCAAAAAGTCTATATATCTGTAGATTTATAAAGTGACCTTTATGCTGACGGATGTAAATTCTAGGTCATAGGGCATAGGTCAATAATGATATATATATCATGACTAAAATTATACATTGATTGAAAAAAGGATAAAAGAATCATAAGAATGTGATTCTCAGAGGCTTGCTTAAAAGCTAAAGACCTGTTTAAGTGAGGGCCTCAGTCATAATTATCCCAACGATTAACCACAACCTTGAACCTTGTAATTTCTTTGCAGCTGTCTCACTCAGTGCACATACACTGAGCACTGCTACCTGCACTATTCTGAGTATGAGAGACACACTGGAAAAAAGGCTGGAGGCCTGTCTCTGAAGTATTTGCAGTCTAGAGAAGGAGACAGACACACCATCTAACAAATAACATTGCATGGTACCTCTAAGTAAGATAGTAGTAAAGGCAAGATGCAGTGGAGTCCAAAAGAGAGACCCCTGTGACTAAGCTGGCCATGGAAAAATAAGACAGGCTTCCTTAAAAATATTTTAAAATTTTGCTTCATATTCCCAGCACTCAACACAGTACGTGGCACAAAAAAGGTCACTGTTAAAAGTTCAAGAGGGAGGGGATACATGTACCTTTATGGCTGATTCACGTTGTTGTACAGCAGAAAACAACACAACATTTCACAGCAATTATCCTCCAAGGAGCCTATTATACAGAGTGAAGTAAGCCAGAAAGAAAAACACCAATACAGTATACTAATGCATATATATGGAATTTAGAAAAATGGTAACGATAACCCTGTATGCGAGACAGCAAAAGAGACACAGATGTATAGAACAGTCTTTTGGACTCTGTGGGAGAGGGTGAGGGTGGGATGATTTGGGAGAATGGCATTGAAACATGTATAATATCATATAAGAAACGAATTGCCAGTCCAGGTTCGATGCAGGATACAGGATATTTGGGGCTGGTGCACTGGGATGACCCAGAGGGATGGTATGGGGAGGTAGGTGGAAGGGAGGGTTCAGAATGGGGAACACATGTTCATGTTGATGTATGGTAAAATCAATACAATATTTTAAAGTAATTAGCCTCCAATTAAAACAAATAAATTTAAAAAAAGAATGCAAAAAAAATAAATAAAATAAAGCAATTATCCTCCAATTAAAAATAAAAAAAGGAGTTTTAATAAATAGAAGCACACAAATTTGGAAAACTCAGCAGTGGCCACAGGACTGGGAAAGGTCAGTTTTCATTCCAATCACAAAGAAAGGCAATGCCAAAGAATGCTCAAACTACCACATAATTGCACTCATCTCACATGCTAGTAAAGTAATGCTCAAAATTCTCCAAGCTAGGCTTCAGCAAAACATGAACTGTAAACTTCCAGATGTTCAAGCTGGTTTTAGAAAAGGCAGAGGAACCAGAAATCAAATTGCCAGCATCTGCTGGATCATGGAAAAAGCAAGAGAGTTCCAGAAAAACATCTATTTCTCCTTTATTGACTATGCCAAAGCCTTTGACTGTGTGTATCACAATAAACTGTGGAAAATTCTGAAAGAGATGGGCATACCAGACCACCTGACCTGCCTCTTGAGAAATCCGTATGCAGGTCAGGAAGCAATAGCTAGAACTGGACATGGAACAACAGACTAGTTCCAAATAGGAAAAGGAGTGCGTCAAGGCTGTATATTGTCACCCTGCTTATGTAACTTCTATGCAGAGTACATCATGAGAAATGCTGGGCTGGAAGAAGCACAAGCTGGAATCAAGATTGCCAGGAGAAATATCAATAACCTCAGATATGCCGATGACACCACCCTTATGGCAGAAAGTGAAGAGGAACTAAAAAGCTTCTTGATGAAAGTGAAAGAAGAAAGTGAAAAGTTGGCTTAAAGCTCAACATTCAGAAAACGAAGATCATGGCATCCGGTCCCATCACTTCATGGGAAATAGATGGGGAAACAGTGGAAACAGTGTGAGACTTTATTTTTTGGGCTCCAAAATCACTGCAGATGGTGATTGCAGCCATGAAATTAAAAGACGCTCACTCCTTGGAAGAAGAGTTATGACCAACCTAGATAGCATATTGAAAAGCAGAGACATTACTTTCCCGACTAAGGTCCGTCTAATTAAGGCTATGGTTTTCCAGTGGTCACGTATGGATGTGAAAGTTGGACTGTGAAGAACAATGAGCACCAAATAATTGACGCTTTTGAACTGTGGTGTTGGAGAAGACTCTTGAGAGTCCCTTGGACTGCAAGGAGATCCAACCAGTCCATTCTAATGGAGATCAGTCCTGGGTGTTCTTTGGAAGAAATGATGCTAAAGCTGAAACTCCAGTACTTTGGCCACCTCATGTGAAGAGTTGACTCATTGGAAAAGACTCTGATGCTGGGAGGGATTGGGGGCAGGAGGAGAAGGGGACGACAGAGGATGAGATGGCTGGATGGCATCACCGACTCAATGGACGTGAGTTTAAGCGAACTCTGGGAGATGGTGATGGACAGGGAGGCCTGGCGTGCTGTTATTCACGGGGTCGCAAAGAGTCGGACAAGACTGGGCAACTGAACTGAACTGAACTGCAAGGTATAAAAGCATGGTTCACTTCAAAAGTACAGAAGAATGAATTATTACATTGGGTCTGAGGATGTTTAGGGAAGTTTTCCTGGAAGAAATTAGAATTTAAATGTCTTTCAGGGTTGCTGTAGAGTTCATGAGATAGAAGGATAGAGGGCATCCTAAAGGCAAATCCCCATGGTCAGTCAGAAGATCAGTTTGGCTAGAAATTTAGAGCAGGGTAGGTGATGGGAACTTATTTTACCATAAGTTTATTTTACCAGGGAAGGTAGATTTGGGGTGTAAGTTGAAAGATTTGCAATCCAAGCCTAAAGTATTTGAATTGCATTCTATAAACTGTAGGAAGTCACTAAAAGTTTCTGAGCAGTGTGGCAATATAAAACCTATTGGGGGGGCAGGGGTGTATATTAAACACATAGGATTATCTTAATTGCCTTAAGGACATATATTGTCACTTTTTTTCCCCCTGAAATTCATTTATTTTCTTGGCCTTTCGTTTTCTACTTTTTAAAAACTCTTTTTTTTTATTTTGAGATAATTTTAGACTTACCTAAGAGCTGGAAAAACAGTACAGAAAGTTCCTATCCACCTTCACCCAATAAAGCTGTATTTTTGAAAGATTAATCTGGTTAAAGACCAGTTGGGTCTTTAACACATACCTACATGTAACCAGACTTACTAAGATTGCTTCTTTGGACAGACTGAAAACAGCCAATCACTGAAACAGGATCATGAGCCTAGTTGTAAACTTGATTGAAATGACAAGGTTGCATTTGCGCCAAGTCTTCAGCCTCAGGACAAAGAGTTACATGTGCACATGAGGGATGTGTGCCTTGGACTTTGAAACAAAAGCAGCAGTGTGGCTCATTTACTTTTTACCACCATCAGCGTCCCCAAGCCTGTTGCCCTTTGGAGAACATGCCCTTTAAGACCACCCTCCCCACCACCTTCCTCACACACCACTTGCCCCTCAACCACCCCAGGAGGAGGAGTTGCTATAGTTTGATACCTTTGCTGAAGGGTGAACAGAGATCTCAGAGCACACAGGTTCCTGGCTCTCCCTCTAGTTTAAAATCCTCCTTGGTAGCTGGGATCTTTAGAGCCAAGGTTCACTTCCCCCAGGCACAAACACATCACTCTCCCTTGATTCTTTCTTACATGGGATTGGAGTGTGATAAGAGGCGAAAATGCAGTATGGACTTTAGGAAGAGGCTTCCTTTGGTTTGAAGCTACTAGGCTTCATCACATCAGGAGAAGTGGCTGTTCCAGATAGGTGGTCTGGCCCATCTGGCCAGAATTCTTTGTGCTGGGGTTTGGGGTCAAATCCCCAGAAATAATGAGGTGCTATTTTGCTTTTCTTGCCATTCTTGCTGTAGAAACCATGAGGAGAGTGGTTGCTGTGGTCTCCAGAGGATCTGGGTATTTCTGGTCCTCAGGCTTCCTTGGTGGCTCAGAGAATAAAGCATCTGCCTGCAATGCAGAAGACCCAGATTTGATCCCTGGGTTGGGAAGATCCCCTGGAGAAGGAAATGGCAACCCACTCCAGTATTCTTGCTTGGAGAATCCCATGGACAGAGGAGCGTGGCGGGCTACAGTCCACGGGGTCGCAAAGAATCGGACACGACTGAGCGACTTCACACACACACACACAGTCATAATACCAAATGATAGCACAGCCCTGAACACTGCCTGTTGCTTTAGCTTGTATTTTACCTCAGGTCTCAAAAAAAAAAAAAAAAAAAAAAAACCAGAAAGAAAGAAAAGAATAAAGAATGCTAGTTCTCTTCCTTGTCCCTTTATCATAAGAGAAAGCAGAGCTACTATTCAATTGTTTCTAACTATATTTTCTTTTCATATTTGAAAAAATAGTTCATTCAATATAAAGTCTCAAGGACATCTGTTTACATGAAGAAGCAGAATCATACCAGATACTTGCTTATGTTAAGTGCCTTGAGAAAGATACATGCTTCTCTAGCAGAGTAATATTTAAAAGATTTGACAGGCATTCATTCTCAAAACATCCTCTGCATCTATTATTCAGGCCACCTTACTTGAAGCCCTGAAAACAATAAAAAGAGTAATACTCTAATGCATAGATTTATAGGTTAAAATAAAGTAAAATTATTTGAGGAACCTGTATTTTTTTTTAAAATACTGAAGCATTTAAAAAATTTTTTAATATTATAAGGTAACATTTTAAATGAGCAAGTTATTCATATTGTTCAAAATTCAAAAAATATACAAAAGTGTTTTTTTATAAAAGGGATTCCTCAGTGGCTCAGCAGTAAAGAATCTGCCTGCAAAGCAGGAAATGCAGGAGATGTGGGTTCAATCCTGGATCAGAAAGATCCCCTGGAGGAGGGCATGGCAACCCACTCCAGTATTCTTGCCTGGAGAATCGCATGGACAGAGGAGCCTGCCGAATTATATACAGTCCATACGGTCGCTAAGAGTCAGACACAACTGAAGCAACTAAGCCGGAGCACATTTTTTTAAAAGTATCTTTTTCACTCCTGACTGGAGTATTTTTAAGCAAAAGAAATACATTAGAAAGCCATCATTGTTATGTTTGGCCTGTTTGCTTGTGTTTCTGAGTAATTGTTACTATAACATCTTACATTAACCTACCTAACAGTAATCAGCGGAGAAGGCAATGGCACCCCACTCCAGTACGCCTGCCTGGAAAATTCCATGGACGGAGGAGCCTGGAAGGCTGCAGTCCACGGGGTTGCTGAGGGTCGGACATGACTGAGCAACTTCACTTTCACTTTTCACTTTCCTGCATTGGCGAAGGAAATGGCAGCCCACTCCAGTGTTCTTGCCTGGAGAATCCCAGGGATGGGGGAGCCTGGTGGGCTGCTGTCTATGGGGTCACACAGAGTTGGACACGACTGAAGTGACTTAGCAGCAGCAGCAGCAACAGTAATCAGAAGGTGAGAATTTATTGCCAAATAAATTGGAAAGCAGCCCTTATGCCTATTATGTGAACCCAAGTCATACTTTTTGAATTTACAAATCATGGATTCTCTTAGGGAAATCTGAAAGCTGACAATCAAGCAACAATAGATAGGTCATTATATTATACCAAGTTTGAAGTATTTTCTTTACATAAAATTCCATATAAATAATTAGAAGCAGAGTTTAGGCAAGCTATTATGTGCTGTTCTTCAGTGACAATAATTGTATATACTGCTGTTTCCTACCACTATAAAAATATTTACAAACGTAAGTCCATGCCTACATGAACAGCTTAGCCATAAAGAATCTGCTTGCAATGCAGGAGACCTGGGTTCAATCCCTGGGTTGGCAAGATCCATGGAGGATCCATGGGGCAACCTGCCCCAGTACTCTTGCCTAGAGAATTCGAAGGACAGAGGAGCATGGCAGGCTGTAGCCCACAGGGTTGCACAGAATCGACATGACTGAAGCGACTAAGCAGCAGCACATGAACAGCAAGAAATTTAACAAAACAATGGAGACAGAAATAATTTTTCAATTCCTTTACTAATACACTTCAGCTAAAACACTGCCTTAGAGAATCATGTTTTAAGGAAACAGAGTTTTCAATCAGCAAAGCAAGATGGATAAATTTCATTGTAAAAGATAATCGCAGAGAGAAAATCCATAACTTATTGTGGTAGTACCTCCTAGAATTTAACAGCAGTCAATTCATGGAGTTCTTTCTTTTGTTCAATCTAAGTCTCTGGTAGCAATTTACACTAATTTATTTTGTTTACTTTCCCTTGGAAGATGAAATGTGGGTGAACATCCTTCTTACACTGAAATCTAATTTATTAAAGGTAGTTAAGTCAATTTTAAGCTGCTTAAGTCAATTTTCAGCTTCTTCCCCAGTCAAAATAACACCTTCTTTCTTAAACTTACACCCTTGGACCCCCACTCCATCTTGCCAGATTCCAACCCTGAATCACTGTAGTTGCTCATCTATCGTACTTTGCTCAAATTTTTCATACCTCTCATAGAATATGGGCATTAAATGGGATGTATCACATAAATATGACCAATGCCAAGAAGCAGGGAAATATCATTCTTGATATATTTCCATTCTAACAAATACTCTTATTGATTCAGTTCACATCCCTATTATTGAGTTGACCAAAAAGTTTATTTGGATTTTTTCCCATAAAATGTAATAGAAAAACCCAAACGAACTTTTTTGGCCAACCCAATTATTTCATTCTAATGTTGCAGTAAACTTCTTAAAAATTCTTAACAAGAGTCTTCTAATGCTGAAGTTAAGCTAAGAAATGGGCCATGGCAACAAAGAGGTCTTGGTTTTTCTTGTTGGCCCTGTGTCATTGTTTTCCCTCATCTGCATTCCACCTTTTATTCATTGTTTGAATAGCAAGTGCCACTTTGTCTTTAGATCATATAGGAGGTTAACATCACTGCCTAAATAAGTGTTATCCAAAGACTAATGAACTTATTCTGAGGTCTGTCATCAAAATCACTGATGAAAAGAGCAAACAATTCAGTCCCCCAACTAAAGTTAATGGATCCTGCTGACCTACTTAATAGAATTATTGTCATGTTTTTTTAAAACAATTCACATTTTACAGTGAGTACCAGATTGATACAAGTCCCTCAGTGAAAATCTATGAAGGGTATTAGCTGATATTTTGCATCTATTTCTCAGACACTCAGGACACTCATTAACTCATTAATGAGCACACACACTGCCAAATTCCTTGCCATAGGATCACAGTGAATTCAGGAACAGAATCAAAAGTCTCAATATTCTATGCTGTATCACACAACTGGTAAGCATATCCTCTATTTCTTAAAATACATTTCAGGAAAATCAGCTTAGAATTGAATCTAATTCACTTTTGGAAGATCAAGTACCATGTTTATACACAATGCTAAATTTGTAAGGAAGACCAGTGTATGTGAAATACAAGTTTAGTTCTATGTGAGTCAGGAAGTATTCACCATGGTGGTCTTGGACTGTAATTCATTGTGTAAGATGAACGTATTGTAGCTGAAATACAATAGCAGAGGTTATTTGATGATGGAATCTTATTCTCAAATAAAAACTGTTTTTCTAAAGAGATTACATGGAAAAATACATGAGTACATGAGCCAATGAGGACATCTGAAAGTCTGATGAACTTAACATTGTGTTTGTTCTTTCCCATCTAGAAATGCCCCTTTTATTTATCTTACCACCTTTTAGTATAACTTGGCATTGAATAGGAAGCTAAAAGAGATAGAAATTAACTAATAGTGCCAATGAGTCTCAAACTGCAAGATACTTCTCCAAAGGAAGCATGTGACCATTTAAATGACTTTACTCATGTGCTTCTCTCATTTGTACCATTATTCACAAGTATGAAATCAGGTAGACACATTAGCCAGCAAACAATACTCTTATTTAAAGCTTGATCATAGGCATAAAGAAGAGAACCAGTAGAACACCAAGATACATACATATAAGGGATTATGACTTTCAGATCTAAAGCAATATCCAGTTTATCAAGCCATGATGTGTTCAACTGTAGAAGAGCGTTAGGGAATCTTTTATTTAACAGAGTATATTTTTTAATAACATGTTTTTGATATTATATGTCAAAACTATTATTTTAATTGTATATTTTTTGCCTCTGAAAACAAAGTTCACCAAAGTTTATGAGTGTAGTATATACATGGATTTTAAATTTGGGTTTTAAGATTTTATCAGTGATTTGCTTCTTTGACTAAAAATATTTTTTTTAATCATCAGAAATGAAAAGTCTTCTGTTTAGCTTTCAGGGTGCTCCATCATGCTCCATCATCCAATACCATTCTATTTATTCACTCTTGTATCCCCCCCTTATCCCAAAGCATACCTTCTATTCACAAGGGCTATCTTGGATGCACTCCAAGCCTACCTCCTCCACTCTCTGCACCCTAGTTTATGTTCTTGTTCTTTCCTTTAACAGGAATTTTCTCCTTTTTCCATGCACTTCTTTATAGTTTATTCATTGTCAACGACTACCTTCCCCTCTAAGATTCTTCTGGTATGTTCCTGATTCCTCTTCTTTATGCCAGTCATCATATCGCTCAGATCTTAAACAGGTCTCTAGGATCAACTTCACCTCCTTCTATCCTTTCTCTCATTCTCTTCCAGGCTCAGTGACCTCCAGGCATGTTCTTCCTTCCACCTTAAAGGCTCATTCCCCAACGGTCTGTGTGTTCATACCCTCACCACTTGCACATAGGTTCCTCCAATGTTGTGTTTCCTAGTGAAGTGAAAGTGAAGTCGCTCAGTCGTATCCAACTCTTTGTGACCCCGTGGACTGTAGCCCTCCAGGCTCCTCTGTCCATGGGATTCTCCAGGCAAGAATACTGGGGTGGGTTGCCATTTCCTTTTCCAGGGGATCTTCGTGACCCAGGGATCGAACCCAGGTCTCCTGCATTGTAGGCAGACGCTTTAACCTCTGAGCCACCAAGGCTTCCCTCTGTTTCCTAACCACTCTATTTTATACTACAATGTGTTTCCTAGATTCTCTGCTTCCTGTTTCTGCTTTATTATTTTTTTTTCCATTGCTCTGGCTAGTCAGTAGGGCAGGGATTTTTGTCTGTTGTATCTCCAGTGCCTAGAAAAGTATCTGGCACATAGTAAGTACTCTAAATAGCTGCTGAATAAATTAAGCAAAATTATTGAATGCTAGCTCTATCCTAAATCCTTGATAAGCATAATAAATTAAATGACTATATTGAAATTTATGTTCTAAGTGCCTGACAAATATTGCCTTGTTTAATCCTCACATCATCCAATGAAAAAGGTTCTATTATCATCTCAATTTAACAGATGGAGAAAATGAAACAGAGAGATCAAGTAAATTAACTACAGTTAAGCAATGGTGGCACTAGTGGCAAAGAACTCACCAACCAGCGCAGGAGACATAAGAGACACAGTTAGAATTCCTGAGTCTGGATGATCCCCTAGAGGAGGGCATGGCAACCTACTCCAGTATTCTTGCCTGGAAAATCGCCATGGACAGAGGAGCCTGGTGGGCCACAGTCCATAGGGACACAAAAAGTTGGACACAACTGAAGCGATTTAGCACACAAGCAACTAGTAGTGCTTCCCAGTGGCTTAGTAGTAAAGAATCTGCTTGCCAATGCAGGAGATCCAAGTTCAATTCCTGGGTTGGGAAGATGCCCTGGAGGAGGAAATGGCAACCCACTCCAGTATTCTGGCCTGGAGAATCCCAGGGACAGAGAAGCCTAGAAGGCTTCAACACGACTTAGCGACTAAATAACAACAACAAAGCAACTAGTAAGTCTCAGTTGAAAGTACACCTACAGTTTTCCCAACAGGTGCTGTATAAATTGTTGAAGAACATCTTCAAACACATCCCAGTTTATTTTGTCATCATCATCTAAGTCAGACCTTCTCCCAACCACCTCTCCTTTGACAAATGAAAAAATGACAGATCTGAATTAGACTACAAACAAAGTCATTTGCACCTCATGTGTCTTTTAATTTTCCCCAATGCTTTTATAACCATTCTACCCTTATCACAAACTATTGATCAATTACTGCAAAGAGCAGACTTATTTATGGTATACATCTCTTTCTAACACAGAATGCAAGGCAACTAGCTTTAGACATTATTTTCTTATTATAAGAAGAAGTGGGGGAGAGGAAGGACATGAAGAAGAGGAAAGGAGGAATGGAAAGAAGTGGAAAAAGAAGAGAAAAAAACCCCAAAGAATAAAACCTACATTATTACAATGACCAATCAACATTAGGGGAAAGAAATAGAGACTTGAAGGCTTGGCTCTGGTGTCTTTCTAGAAATTATTAGCTAAGAAAAGCATCCTGAATTTTCTAGAATACAAAAATAAGTCTATACTAAGTCCAGTTACTTAAAAAGATTTAAAAAATATGACTTGCAGGCACCTAGAAACTCCAGGACTGTGAGTTCCACAGAGCCTGGTCTTAGGTCATGATCCACAGAATGAGATAAGGGTGAGGCATCAAGCCTGGTTCAGAAGTAAGTAGAAACAATAACAACAATAGAGGCTAACTGGGCTGATCTGGACCATATACACTGGTCTGGTCATATCAGGTTTTATAGCCAAGAGCAGTTCTAAGTGTTTGGTGCCCCTACTATACTGCTTGTTAAATACTCTGGGAATCAGCCCTGAAGCTAACATTTATTAAAGTGCTTAATAAACACCTGGCAATATGCAGAGAGATTTTATCCCCAAATCACAAGTTGTTGTTCAGTAACTCAGCAGTTGTCAAACTCTTTGTGACCCCATGGACTGCAACAAACCAGGCTTCCCTGTCTTTCACTATCTCCTGGAGTTTGCTAAAATTCATGTCCACTGAGTCAGTGATGTCATCCAACCATATGATCCTCTGTTGTTCCCTTCTTCTCCTGCACTTATTCTTTCCATAGCATCAGGGTCTTTTCCAATGACTCAGTTCTTCCGCTCAGGTGGCCAAAGTATTGGAGCTTCAGCTTCAGCATCAGTCCTTCCAATGAATATTCATGACTGATTTCCTTTAGAATTACTTACAGTCCAAGGCACTCTCAAGAGTCTTCTCCAGTAGCACGGTTTAAAAGTATCAATTCTTCGGTGCTCAGCCTTTTTTATCGTCCAGCTCTCACATCCATATGTGACTACTACAAAAACCATACCTTTGACTATATGAACCTTTGCTGGCAACATAATGACTTTGCTTTTTTATATGCTGTCCAGGTTTGTCATAGCTTTTCTTCCTAGGAGCAAGCGTCTTTTAATTTCATGGCTGCAGTCATTGTCCAGGGTGATTTTGGAGCCCAAGAAGATAAAGTTTGTCACTGTTTCCATTGATTCTCCATCTATTTTCCATGAAGTGATGGAGCCAGATGCCACGATCTTAGTTTTCTGAATGTTGAGTTTTAAGCCAGCTTTTTCCACTTTCCTCTTTGCTTCTGCCATTAAGGTTGTGTCATCTGCATATCTGAACTTATTGATATTTCTCCCAGCAATCTTTATTCCATCTGGTGCTTCATCCAGCTTGGCGTTTTGCATGATGTACTCTGCATATAAGTTAAATAAGCAGAGTGACAATATACAGCCTTGACATATTCCTTTCCCAATTTGGAACCAGTCCTTTGTTCCATGTCTGGTTCTAACTGTTGTTATTGACCTGCATACAGGTTTCTCAGGAGGCAGGTGAGGGGACAGGTATGCAAAACTAGAAAATCAAGAGATAGCTGGTGTAACAGGCAAGTTTGGCCTTGGAGTACAAAACAAAGCAGAGCAAAGGCTAAAAGAGTTTTGCCAAGAGAATGCACTGGTCATAGCAAACACCCTCTTCCAACAACACAAGAGATGATTCTACGCATGGACATCACCAGATGGTCAATACCAAAATCAGACTGATATTCTTTGTAGCCAAAGATGGAGAAGCTCTGTATAGTCCACAAAAACAAGACTGGGAGCTGACTGTGGCTCAGATTATGAACTCCTTATTGCAAAATTCAGACTTAAATTGAAGAAAGTAGGGAAAACCACTAGGCCATTCAGGTATGACCTAAATCAAATCCCTTACAATTATACAGTGGACGTGACAAATAGATTCAGGGGATTAGATCTGATAGAGTACCTGAAGAACTATGGATGAAGGTTGGTAACAAAGTACAGGAGGCAGTGATCAAAACTATCCCCAAGGGGAAAAAAAAATGCAAAAAGCCCAGATGGTTGTCTGAGGAGGCTTTACATATGGTTGAGAAAAGAAGAGAAGCAAAAGGCAAAAGAAAAGAGGAAAGATACACCCATCTGAATGCAGAGTTCCAAAGAATAGCAAGGAGAGATAAGAAAGCCTTCCTAAGTGAACAATGGGGAAAAAAAAAATAGAGGAAAACAATAGAATGGGAAAGACGAGGTTCTCTTAAAAAAAAATCAGAGATACTAAGGGAACATTTCATGCAAAGATGGGCACAATAAAGGACAGAAACCATATGGATCTAACAGAACCAGAAGATATTAAGAAGTGGCAAGCATACCACTTGCCACTTTGTATAGAAGAGCTATACAAAAAAGATCTTCATGACCTGTATAACCATGATGGTGTGCAAGAATGTCACTTGCCACTTTGTATAGTAGAACTATACAAAAAAGATCTTCATGACCTGTATAACCATGATGGTGTGATCACTCACTTAGAGCAAGACATACTGGAGTGTGAAGTCAAGTGGGCCTTACGAAGCATCACTTACGAACAAAGCTAGTGGAGGTGATGGAATTCCAGCTGAGCTATTTCAAATCCTAAAAGATGATGCTGTGAAAGTGCTGCACACTATATCCCAACAAATTTGGAAAACTCAGCAGTGGCCACAGGACTGAAAAAGTTCAGTTTTCACTCCAATCCCAAAGACAGGCAATGCCAAAGAATGTTCAAACTACCGCACAACTGTACTCATTTCACATGCTATCAAGGTAATGCTCAAAATCCTTCAAGCTAGGCTTAAACAGTATGTAAACTGAGAACTTACTGATGTACAACTGCATTTAGAAAAGGCAGAGAAATCAGAGATCAAATTGCTAACATCTGTTAGATCATAGAAAAAGCAAGAGAATTCCAAACAAACATCTACTTCTGCTTTACTGACTATGCTAAAGCCTTTGACTGTGTGGATCACAACAAATAAGAATGACAAGTAAATATTCCCAACAACACATAGCGAAGTAAGTGGTAGAACTGGATATACAACCAGCTCCAGAGTATGGCTGTCTAGCTCCATAGTCTGTACACTCAAGCCACTATTCTACTGCTTATTCCAGAACAACAATAAGAACAAAAAAACAACCCTCATTCTACAGTGTTTAAACAGGTAACAGCATGTTGTTAGATAAACCTGAACATTTTTGTAAATACATATTTATCCAAAAGGTTGAAATCATTCTTCTTAACAACTGTTTTTGCCCTTTAAGTCATCTCAAACTCCTGGAAGGCATGAGTTTTTTATTATTTATCTTTCCATCTCCAGCACAGTGTCTGTAATATGGTAGGAGTCTGATAAATGTTCATGGAATAAATGAATGAATGAGAAAATAAATGAATGGAGTGACTGGAAGTTTATTTTTACATCTTATCTAAAAAATGACACTTTCAAAGGACACAAGACACCTTGGCTATAAATGTAGGCTAATGTACAAATTATGTATTTTGTACATAATACAAATTATGTATATAATACAAATTATGTACATAATACAAATTATGTATTAGATATTAAGTATAGCCAGCTAAAAGTTTTCAGATTGCAAGTTAAAATTAATCTACTTAAGTATACAATAACTTAATTTTGTAATCTTGATCTGGTGTGTTTTTTCAAGGCCCACTGAATTCAGAAATGCAGGTATGTTACTCCTAAACATAGATGTATACAATCTGGTCATATTTATTAAACAGAAATAACAACTTGAATGATTGGTCTTTACAATTTAATTATTCACAGACTATTTTATCTTAATCATGTTTATTCTTCCTTAAATGCTAACTTTACAATACACTTAAATTGTATAAGGGCTACTAAATCGAAAATTAAAAAAAAAAAAACCTCCAGAATATTTTTTCTGAACATTGAAACAATTCAACCCTCCTATTCCCATCTAGTCCAGCCAAACATCTACACATATCGAGTTTTACATAGCTAAAGTAAAACACTACAGTAAAATTCTCCCATCCCTAGAAGAGGTGATCTAAAACTAAGTAAAAAAGAGGGTTTTTCTGTTTTCTTTCCTTTCACACTCTCAAAAGCATGTTTGCTTACCAAAAACAAGAATAAGACTTTTGTTTTAATTTCAATGAGACAAATGCTAGACTATTACTACTCATCAACAGGAAGCAAAATTACTCATCCATTCCACTGAAATACCTAAGACCAGAAGACTCAACATATTTTCTCCCTTCTTAAAGGATTCTATGTGATGGGATTAAATTTCACAAATTCCAGAATACATTTACATATGGGATTTAAAATTTTAATCCCTTTGCCATTCACTTTAGTTTTAAACAGCTTGCTTATCTTCTTCCTGATAGCACAAAATTCGGTGCAGAAATGGAAACCAGATTTCTTTATGCAGTGAATTTCATGTGGTTTCCACATTTCTCCAGGCAGTCATTTCCCAGCAGACATTCATCGAAAATATTCTTCCATGAGTGATTTTTAAGTAAGATGGCATCTGTAGCATTTGTGGCACGTTCTAAGCACAGTCTCAAATGCATTACAAATGGCCTGTGCATTACAGCATTTTACATTGCAGCTTACATTGAAAGTCTTTGTAAAGGTAAATAAAGAAGTTAAAACTGTAATCTAGTAAGGTGATTTGGAATGGCCTTGATTTCTACTTAAGAAGGAACCTCCTTTCTTTGACTCTTCACATTCAGGAAAATCTCAGACTGATCAATATGTCTTTATTAACCTGATTACATTTGGAAAACCATTATACAGCATACATAGCAACTATAGGTATGGCCCCTGCCTTCAAGAAGTTTATCATCAAGTGAAAAAGATAAGACATAAACACCAGAACAAGTCAAGCAACACCTTGAGAAGTAGCAGCAGAGCAAAACAACAATGGATGAGTGAATGAAATGGTCTATAAAGTTATCAGGAAAAATCTGATGTGCAATAGTCTCTGGAACTGAGAAAGCCAATTTAAAGCAAAATGGTATGGGGAATTCCCTGGTAGTCTAATGATTAGGACTCAGTGCATTCACTGCCATGTCCCAGGTTCAATCCCTGGTCAGGGAACTGAGATCCCACAAGCTGTGTGGTGTTGCCACAACATTAAAAAAAAAAAAAAAAAAAGTAAAACAGTGTGATCAATCTAAAACTCCACTGTTCTCTCTTGTTTCTAAAGATATCTAATATTAGAAAAAGGTTCCAAAGTCACTGCTTCTGTGGAGGACTATTTTAAAGGGCACAGGAAGTATAAAAAGAATTTAATTTAGATTTGGAGCCTTTTTTTTTTTTAAAGCAATGCATACACAGCATAAATTAATTTGATTGAAAATTCAAGGAGAAAAAACAAAATCTCATTAAACCATCTAATACATATTTTCACTGGTAGCTCAATTCCAACTTTGTTTCCTAAAGAAAAAAACAGGAAGAACTGGGGCTGGAGAGGAGAGGAGAGAGCTACAGAAAGTCTCAGAAGAGACGCAGAGCCAGAAGGCAGAACAGTAGGAAAAAGGAGAAGAAAGGAACAAAGGTTAATATTAAGCCTATTCTCCTGAATGCCTTTTGATCACTTTGGTAGAGATATAATATGGTACAATAGTACATTCCATTGCCCTCTCACACAGTAGACAAGTTTAATTAATATTTTCAGATCTTTCTTTCTTTAAACATTCATCAGCACCACAAAAGTTACCAAGGGTAGAAATGGTATTTGCTACAGCACCATAACCCCTGGCCCCAAGGCAATGCTGTTACCAAACCGCTGCAGTATGAATTGTTGAAGAATGTCTTCAAAAACATCCCAATTTAGTTTAACATTATCATCTAAATCAGACCTTCTCCCAACCATCTCACGCCAACCACCTCTCTTTTCACAAATGAGAAAATGGCAGAGCTGAACTAGAATCAATCAATTCTGGTGCTCTTCTCTTATACCTCAGGTGTATCCAAGAAAGCAAAGGTTTCATTTAACTTCAAAGAAGTGGAATTTGTATAGGAAAGATGAAAATTTGAAATCAAATACAATTATTTTTTTTTTACTCTATACAAATACTAAATCACCAAACATCTGCTATAGGCACAGAGCAAACTGGCTTTAGTGGTTTCACTACAAAGGTTAACTTGAAACTTCTACTGATGTAGGGTAAGCAAAGGGAATTTGGAATATTAAGTATTATGGAAATAATCTTACAAAGAACAGTCTTTAACAGAGTCTTACCAAACAGTTTTCATAAGCATCCCCAAAACTCACTAAAACTCTCCTATACTGAATATGAAGGAAATATACAACATGGGAATTTTTTATTAAATTCATTTATTTTTAATGCCCCACAGGTATAAGTGGGGAATGGCTTCTACTGTAGGGCACATAGATTTGATCCCTGGTCGTGAACTAAGACCCCACAAGCTGAGCTGAGTGACCAAAAAAAAAAAAAAAAAAAGTAAAAAACTGGGGCAGTTGATATATTCAGGAAACCCTGCATATATATACAACAGACAAATGCACTGAAAATGATACAGTATAGGAATGCAACAGAAGTGGCAGGCAACTAAATGAGTCTGAATATACAAAGTATTGTCAAAGCAAAATAAAATTGAAAAATAATAAAATGAAGTAAGAATGGACATTAACAAATTGGATTCAACCTAACCCATTATGAGCATTAATGGGAGACTAACAGCAATTATTTTATGGTCTGAAGGCAGAGGTGTAACTGAAATTGACTTAGAAAATAGGCTAGACAAAATTTACTGGAAAATAAACTCCCATTGACTATCTTATTCTTTTTAATGGTTAAAAAAAAAATGAGGGGCTCAACTTTACAAAAAGTAATCACTTGAAATGCAGTACTGAAAATTTCAGGGACTGGAATCATTAAAAAAAAAGGGAGGTAAGTAAGTTATCTTTACACTGGCTTCACTACACTACTGGCAGAAGGCAGTTACTTTTAGAAAACTCAAAAGATTTCTCTTATACAGCTTATTCTGGTTCTTGTTTTCTCCGTTATAAAACCTGGGAAAAAAGAACTTTAAGTTATTTTAGTTCTTTGATGAGCTTCTCAGTAATAATTTCATGAGGCCCTGAAAATGCAAAGTGAACTCTAAGCCTGGGCTCCAGAGAACTGATGCACACGCTGGGCCAGACAGCACCTCAGGCCACCCCCAAACATTTTCAGTGGGGTGTAGATCCCTTAAAGAAAACAAACTAGTTTCCCAACAAAGCAAGCCAATATTTCAAAAGGAATCATAATCCATCTTGGCCAATAAAATTCAAGACTAGTTCTTCCTTGAAAAGACTAAGGTGAAACAGAAACAAAGTTCCATTGCACTAGAGGAAAACATTTTGCTACAAGGCAGAAGGTTGGGAGTAAACTTCCCAAACCAAACCAATCATACAGAAAGTGTGTGTGCAGTTTTTAAATGTAATCAGCTATAGTTCCACCTGCAGAGAAATCAATCCCCTTTAAACAGTACATTTGCAAAATGACAAAGGCATTTCCTACCTGATTTTCACTTATTAACCTTCAACTGGTGCTATAACACTCTGGTAGACAGAGTTTTCAAAAAAAATAATGAAATGTGCACGTACTAAAACTAACGTCTAAGATTACACAAAACATTCACATGCTTTAGCTTTTAAAATGGGAAAAGAATTGATTTTGAAGTTGGTAATCCTCATACAGAAATCTGGTTTAGTTTAAAAGTATATAGAGATATAGATATACAAAAATATTTCTAAATCAAATAAATATTTACAAAGTGTATAAATATATACACACACATACATGCACTCACACATGCTTGCACATTATACATGTGTTTTAATATATACATGCAAAACTGTAATAAAACCAGATAAAAGAGAGGAAGGTCATTACTCACTTTTCAAAGAGATTCTCCAAAAGGTTGTCTTAAGGATCCCCTCCCACTACAGTGTGTTTTTAAAAATCCTGTTGTCTTCCTTTCAGAATCAAGTATTTTCTTCTATTTTTACCTATTTTACACACAGATGATTTATTTACCCAATGAGATTATAAATATCTTGAGGAAAAGAACACTTTCTTCCTGAACAGTACTTGGTGTGGCTTGCACTTTGGAGTCACAGGACCAGATTTTGAATAGAGGGTCAGTAACTGAATCAAAGGGCTTCCTTGGTGTCTGAGTGGTAAAGAATCCACCTGCCAATGCAGGAGACACAGGTCCAATCCGTGGATCAGGGAGATCCCCGGAGAAGGAAATGGCAACCCTCTCCAGAATTCTTGCCTGGGAAATCCCATGGTCAGAGGAACCTGGCAGGCTACAGTCCATGGGGTCACAGAGTCGGACACAACTGAGAGACTAAACAACAACTGAATTCAAGATGGAGGCCTGGTTGTGCCCTCACAGCAGCATCTAATCTTCATGAGGCCTTTGTCTGGGCCAAGCCTTGATCCAAGCTTTCCTCACACATTACCCCTTTTAGTCCTCAGAGAAACCCTATTTTACAGATGAGGAAATGAGAGTTCATAATACTACAGTTAAACAATTGCCAAGGTCTCCAAATAGTAAACTGTGAAGTCACGATTCAAACCCATACCCTCCAGTTCCAAAACTCTTATTCTCTACTGTCTCTTGGGGCTTCCACTTCAACTGCAACCTTGGAGAAATCCTACCTTTGAGGGTTGTTGGATTAAATATAGCACATGTGAAAAACTAGCAGCAGCATGGAGGGCCTAAAATCATGGTCTAAAACCAGTCTCCAAAAAAAGTATTAAAAAGAAACAAAACAAACCTTTAAAAATGAAAAACAGTACACTTCCCTTTTTATACAATATTTACATTGTAGTTCTGAGCGTCAATGAAGTTACATAATCTGATTCTGCATGGCATATTGAAACAATTTTCCCTTAATATGCAAATAAGTAATTTTATAAAGATATATGATTCATATTCATTTACAACATGGAAATAACTTTTCAACATGAACTAATTTATACACCAAGTGCTTTTGTATGTCTATGAAAGTAAATTCTCTTCTCTTCTCATGAAAAGATGTATTTTAATATGGTCTCATATAGCCCTTAAATAAATTCTCTGGAGAATGAACAGAATTGGGAAGCCAGTTAAGGTAACTTTAATATTCTTTACTAAACAGATTTATGTTGGATTTAACCCTTTTAGCAATTCATATAATTTGTATTTCCCTTCCGAATATACCAAAAGATTTTACATCCTATAATAAAGATACTGTGCCATGTATTATTCAGGTATGCCTATCATCACAAAGACTTGGAGCTTCTATAACGATATACTGCATCATTGCAGGTATTCTGGAATAAGCAGAAAGCTCTCTTCACACATATATTTCCATGGAGCCAGTATGCTTCAATTACACTCCCAACCACAAAAAGGATACTTTTTCTACCCTTGAAAAATGTGCTTTCTGAGCTTCTATGTGATGCACACACAGATTTATTTTCCCCTTTTTGATACCATGCATGCTTGTTTCTGAGTCGTACTAAGGAAATAAACTATTGGTGATGTCAAAAGACATCAGGAGTCAATATTCTAAAATTGTCAGTGACCTGAGGACACCATATTTCTCTTGTCCAAGAGAGCCAATACTCATTTTAAAGTCTGACTGTAACGTGGAATTCAATGAGAGTTCATAGTACATAGCATTCAGATGATGCTCATCAGCTTTTGAGGGTTGAAGCAGGCAGCAGACTGCATTCCTAGTACGCTCTCACTTAAAATCTGCCTCAAAAGGCCAGCACTAATTTTCCAATCCTTTTTTTTTTAACCTCCCCCTAAAGATTTCAAGACATTGCTTCAAATTTTACTGGAGTCATAAATCATATATTTACCTTCATGCGACTGATTTTCAAGGAGCCAGAGTTAGTGAGGTTAGTCTGCCGGATGTATTATGTTTCCTAAATACAGAAATGGCTGCTGTGCACGCCAGTGGTTAGTAAAACTCAAAGACGTAACATTATCTTTCTCAATTGATTTGAGGAAAGAATGCTCATAAAATATTTACTGATTTTGGTTAGATGCTGATTTCTAAATAAACAGACTCAGCAATGGAAATTCTAGAGACGGGCAAAACAAAACATGCATTAGTAAATGTACGTTTTAAAATCAACTCTCTCACAATCTTTGTCTTTTGCAAGCTTTGTGAAGATTGTAAAATCAGTTGCACTAAGCTTATGATTTACAGGTGTTCTAATTTAACTTCTTTTTCAGTTGTTGAAAGAAAATCTGTTCACTCTTCTGGACTATTTCTCCTCTTTTTATAGCCTCTGATGTTACATCTCTGGCTAAGAAGGCACTTCGCTGCAGTGATCTGAAGGCAGCCATTTGTTTGATAGAGAAGGAGAGAAAAAGGGAAAGCTTTGCTACAACAAATCTCCCAGCTCTTTCAGGCCCTGACAAAAATAGGAAATGCTGGTGACCAGAAGACAGCATTGCCTCCAATAAAAAAAAGGAAGAACAGTGCTAATCCATACAACATAAAGCCAAACTAAGTGGGGTTATCTTCCCTAATTTGCAATGAACTGAGGTCAACTAGATTTTATCTCAAATACAAACTGGGAAGGAGACAACAACAAGAGAGGAAAAGCCACATCTTGGTTAGATCCTGCTTTTCACACAAGATTGTATGACTGATAGCTACACAGGATGCTTCCAGAAGATTAGAAGGCCAGAAATAAGTAAGGAAATATGGCTGGTCCAAGGTTCACAATTATTTCTAAAAGAACAGTGCAACCTGATACATAACTGCAATACACATACATTTAAAAATTATACCATATTTTCCATTTAAGATAAAAAATAGTATACCTTTAATTCTTAAATTATTGTCATGATAAAAGTTTGATTGGAAATCATGTACATACTATGTAACTTTTACTCATTTTTGATAATTTACTGACTGGCCTACTTTAGGTTAGTTAAAGAGAGTACAGACACCATTTCTACCTTCAATTAATATATTCTACTCGAGGGAAAAAATCCAAACATGAAATAATAATATTTTAGTACAAAGCTAAAAGAAGATAGCAGATAACTGATAAATTATTAACAGGAAATGTTAAGTGCTATTCAAATTCAATAAGGGAAAAATTTATCTATGTGGGCTAACAATATGCTTCTCAGCACAGCCTTTGAGTCAGAAAATAGTTGAGTTCTGCCACTTGCTGTAATTACTTGAAGTAATATGCTTAACCTTTCCAAGCCTCAACTTCACCACCAATAAAATGGGAATCATATTTACCCCATAAAGTTATTATAAGAAATGGATAGACTGTATATGAAAGAATTTTGTCATCTATAAAGAGGCTATAAAATGACCACTCAGAAGGTGGTAAAAGGGTTCACATTAAACTGTTACCATTAATTTGAAAAAGCAGAGAGGGTAGGGGTTGGAGGGAAAGATTATTAACATTTTCCTTACATACTTTCTATTATTTGAACTTTTATAATGCTCATGTACTAATCTTGCAACCAACAAAATTAAAGCTATAGAAATGCTATCTGAAGTGTGTATACCTAGATGCCTCAGACTATTCTAACCGTAAACACTAATAACACTGTTCCTTTATAAATACATAGAAACAAGACTCAGTCCTGGTTTTACTTTGAGAATTTCTAAAATCATAAAAATTTGCTATGCTTGGGAATGATAATCAACTGAAACAGTGCTACCTTTCCATGACATTTTCAAAGAGAGCGAATTCTGTAGTCACCCAAAACTATCCACTGATTCAAACTATCACTTTGGTCAATACCTTTTGAAATAACTGAGTTAAATAACAATAGTATTCAAAGGCAAGGCTTATCATGTTTAACTTTGTTTTGTAGAGCCCATCACAATTTAGATATTTAACTTATAACTTTAAGAAAAGTCTTCAGGTCATTTCTAAGTGAATGCCAAGGGCTTTCCATAAAGGCATGGCAGACTTTTTCCAACTGAACTTGGTCACAGATTAGTATTCCTAATGTCAGAAGTAAGTGTGAGCTCTTTGAGGGCAGGATTCATATCTTTTTCACCTTAATTCCAGTCCCTGGCATTGTGACTAGCACGAGTTCAGCTCAGTTCAGTTCAGTCGCTCAGTCATGTCCGACGTGCAAGAGTAAATATTTGTTGAACTATTTGGAAGAAAGATTTTCTCACTCGGAGGCCCAATGAGATGGGCATATATGCTAAGTGGAACATAACCTGTCTAGTTATTTTTGTAGAAAATCACTTAAATGCTTCAAAAGCAGTAAGTATAAAAGTTGAGTTCCTTAAATAAAATGTCATTTTAAAAAACCCTATTTGAGAAACAGATATCTCTTATATTTGAAAAAGCATAGACTTGTGAACTAAGATGAAATCATGGAGCAGACTAATTGGAATCACCTTTCATCAGCCTTACAAAAATTCCCAAGGCATGTTTCATCAATAAAAATGTTCAATAGAGGGCAGAGGAAAGGCTTTCACTGTTTGCAACAGGAACAAGCCCATAGCTGGAGTGCTAGATTCCTGGCTGACTATTATCCCTCTGGCTCATGGCTCCCCTATGATGACTTGTGAGTAAACATATACATACTCAAAAAAGACGGATGTAATGAGACCTCTCCACATGTAATGAGACTATTACTTTGGGCTTCGCATGGTGGCTCAGACGGTTAAGAATCTGCCTGCAATGTGGGAGACTTGGGTTCGATCCCTGGGTTGGGAAGATCCCCTGGAGGAGGGCATGGCAACTCACTCCAGTATTCTTGCCAGGAAAATCCCATGAACAGAGGAGCCTGGCGAGCTACAGTCCATGGGGTCGCAAAGAGTTGGATACAAACTGAGCAACTAAGCACAGCACAGTCACACTAGCATATTTCTAGCATTAGGTAATACTGTGAAGTAATGACAGGGGAAAAAGAAGTTGAGGCACACTGGGCTTGCTCAGTCACTATGGAATAAGCCCTGAAAACATAAGCATTGAAGCAGAAGTATAATGATGGGAAGTAATCCCTCCAAATTTCCACTGATGATTTAAATCTCTCTATGAATGATGTACCTAATGCTAATATCTTAGTTCCAACCTAAACTGCTGGATAATTCTATTTTAATCTTATTTAATCTCTCTCCCTAGGTGAGCAGGGCTTGTAATAATTTTTGAACCCTTAACGGTATGTTAATTCAAGAGAAGACATTTAACAAGAAAATGCTTTGAGAGAATTCTCACTTGAAGTCTTCTGAAATATTCAATCCAACATATTTTAAGGAGAGAGATTTTTCTGCTTCTAAAAAGTATTGCGGACAGTCAGTAGAAATGAATTTCGTTGGCTGTACTTCTTGAAAGAATTCTAAGTTTCTTAGTTTGGCCACTCAAATTTGGAAGCTATCTAGAAATTTTCTCACATTTTGATCTCTGGAAGGGCTATTAATCAAGCTCTTGTTTGAGGCAACTCAAACTTCAATCAGAATACTATGGACAGGAAGTCAGAAAACTGGACAATCAGAATACTCAACAGAATATATAATTGAAAACATCACCAAGAGAAGAAAAGTAGATGCCAGCGGGCTGATACGTTATAACCTTTGGTCAAGCGGTACTTGGCAAATTTCAACAGATTTAATTAATCAGCGATAAAACTAAGCAGTAGAATACCATTAAAACAAAACAAAAATATTAACACAGAACCAGGAATTACCAGTGAAAAAAACAGTGCTGTACCTAATAGCATGGATCTACCAGAGGTAATTTGTTAGGAAATCAGAGTTAGGAGATCCACTATTTCATAGTGGAGGCTTGAAATGAAAATGTTTAAGTTTCTTTAGGTCAAGCTATAGCACAGCGTTCGGAGAGCCAGCCAAAATCGCTGAGGAAGGCCACATGTGGAACTAATTACTCATGGAGAGGCCATGACAAAGAACATTTCTCCAGACTTTTCATGGGGGCTTCACTTTCAGGAAGTTGCTATAATTACTGTTCAAGTCTAGATCAGCCTGCAAGTCGCTGACAGATCCAACAGACAGGAGGAGGAGGAGGGAAAGAGAGAGAGAGGAAAAAAAAAAAAATGAACTTATCTGCCCTTTCTGACGAGTGAAATACCAGAAAATAAAGTACCACAGGAAAGCTCAAAAAGGTTTCCAAATGAGCCCTGGCTTCCAGTGTTCAACTTACTGTTTACTTTTTTATCTACCCTCTATCTTCAAATTACTTTTCTAGCCTGGATCGGACAGCAAATTTGTACTTCTACACTAACTCACTTTCAGTTGGCCACAGCAGAACTGTACATCTCGACTCTCTCTTTTTTTTTTTTTTTTTTTTTTTACAGCTTTTCCATACTGGGGCCCACTTCCTGCCCAGTTGAGGAAAAAAATCTGGCCTGAAGATGAAATGACTGCTTAACATTACACTAAAACATCTGGTACCATTTTATGCACAGACCCATGTCTGAGAGCAGGCGATTCCAGCGGTCTCTCCAGCGGCACAGCGCATACCCAAACCTCCCCAGGGTGACATCATCCCATATATGGACTCTCCAGCCCAGCCCTCCCCCTTTTCCTGGTCCTAAATTCATTGCCAGTTCCCCAGTCTGCAGCAAATGTGCCACGTCAAGACTGGAAATCACAGCCCTTGAGTCTCAGTCGGGGCAGCAGAATTCAGGGGGGGAAGCCGAAGGCAACCCCTGGTGCAGGAAGGGAGGCTTTTCCCCAAGACCGGGAGAGGATTTTTAAGTGCATAGTTGGAAGCTTCTGGAGATCCTGCTCCGTCGCCCCAGTGTTCAGACTACCTGTTCAGGACAATGCCGTTGTACAGTAGTCTGCACATTGGTTAGACTGGGCAAGGGAGAGCAACGCCATGGACAGCTGGGGACAAAAGTGGCTGTTTCCAAGGAGGAAGACATTTGTTTGCTCCTTTTTCGAATCTCATATCCAGTGTTTTTCTTCACAGGTTTTGCACAGTAGGGGCCAGGAAGCCCTCGGGGACACTGCCGAGAAAGGACTGCTCAAGGGAAGACCTGTGGGTAAGGCCTTCTTGACTGCTCACCTGGGCTGTGACCAGGAGAGCCCAGGTGGGGAGCCAACGATTTGCTTTCACATGGGAGAGAAACCGAGGCGGGATTGTGACAGACAGGTCTGCGTTTAGTTTTAAAAGAGCAATGATGTGTGGTACACTGCAATTTACTAGATGTTGTTCAATTTCTGAAGAGTTTAAGTATTTTCTTAAATTTAAAGGTTTTCCCACTTCAAAATGAAATATGAAAAGATGCCAAACACTTAAGAATAATTTAATGAGGCTGGTTTTGAATTGTTGAAATTGATAATCCAGAGACTTAAGACGTATTTGAATGAGAGCTGAAGTGTAACATTTAGCACCCCAGGACTGAATCCATTTTGCCCCAAAGTAGAGAATATTTGCTATGTTTAAAGTGCTATCTGAATAGTGCTTTTCTTAAATTTTATATAAATATCAGGAATAATATTATCTAACAATAAAAGGAGAGGCTGCCAAGAATTTTTGCCTACCAGACAATGCAGACAGGACTGGTCCAGAAAAGAGCACTAACCCAGAACTTATTGAGTCAGCAACCAAATAAACTGGAGAATAAAAACCTCTATATTCAGATATTCCAATATATATCTCTGTATTATATTTTTTAAAAATCTAAGAATGGTTGATAACTGCTGGTCAGTTCAGCCCTCCTGGCTATATTTTACAATGCTTCTATTTCTCTGAGCACTTAAAATGATAAGGTACTTTGTCTAGAAACCCACTGATAAAAAAGGAATTTGTAAACGAAAGCAAAGTTTTCTTTGGTCAGTTTCCAGCTGTCCTGGGGGTGAAGGAGGGTGGGAGAGGGGGAGGAAGGTGGGAGGGAGGAAAACCCTCAAGCTGACTGTAATCCCAATAGAGAGAATAATGGAGAAAGTCTGGATTGCAATACGTGCAATACGATCCATGCTGAACTTTAGAGATGGGTCCCTTAAAGAACGTTCTGGAAAAAATGTTACTGCCTTAACCCCCATTTATATCTATCCCCAAACAATTCCATATAATGAAAACATCTGTTCTTTAGGCTTTTGTGTGAATCTACCCTCTTTTGTCCTCCTTTAAATTCTGTCATTTTACAGTGATTCTTTAACAAATCCTTTTCCAAATCATACATTTTACAACAATGCAAACATTATCACAAGTTCTCTGGCAAAACATTTGATTACCAAAGGTCCCCCCTAGTTATATTTTGTTGAAAGAATTTATTTTAAAAGTTACCACTTTGATCATTCCAAAACTGGTAGAAAAGTTTTCTCTTTTATTCATGGTTTTTAGCTAAAATATAAAAAGCAAGGATTTATTACTGCTATTTCTTCCATTTAAATGATTCAGTAATGTCATCCTTTTTTTTGTTTTTTTATATTGTATCTTGGAGGCTTCCATATTAATTATTTCTAACAGAACAAGTAAGATTTTTTAAATCTGCACAGTTTTTTTTTTTTTTTTTAACATAGGAAAACAACAACAACAAAATCTATTAGGTAGCTTTACAGGAGTTTATTTTTTTCAAGAAACACACTTTTACTATTTGATATAGTTACCAAAGAAGATAAAGTACTTTGGCAATATTTAAGAATTTTCAAATTTGAGAGTTTTTTGTCTTGTGTTTTTACTCCATAGAATAATTGAATTTCCTAACTTGCTTTCATTTCACGTATGTTTAATTTAAATGTCTTTTTTCATATTAAGTGGCCTTTTTGCTTTAAAGAAACAAACCACCACTGGTTCCTCACCTATTTTTCCCCTCAGGGTGACTTTTAGTCTGGAGACAGAGGAGACCCGATGGTGTCCTTGGCCTAAGCACAGAAGCAGAAACATTATTAATTTGTAAAAAGCATAGACAAGGAACCCCAGCATGTGCTCGGTGGAGTTCGGGCAACCTATTTTTGATGCAAGCTTTTAACAAACGGGAAGGAATAGTATGTATTTTTAAATTGTATGGATTAAATTAAAAATCAAAAGTAAAAGCTCACTGTATAAACCACTGCCAACTAAAGGAAGGATGGTAGTTTATGCGCTGGTATATATACCAACATATATAAACATACGTATGGTAAAAGAACCTTATCTATTTCCAGGGCAATTAGGATAATGTTTAACTTTATTTTGATATTACTTTGTAAGGAAATATACAAATATTTTAGGAATCAAGGGATCTATTCCAGAGGAAACTAACCAACAATGAACATCCTCTACTAAAACTACCCCTGGAAATAATGGTAAGTGTAAGTATTAACTGATTGTACATCTTCAGAAAGATAAAATTATTCGCAAGGCCTGTCCAAACTGTACTTCTTAGAAACTTAGTAGTTATTTTGCATTTTAGCACATGGTGATTGATAAGTTAGACTAGTTACTGAGTTAAAAGGAGAATTTTTTCCGCTATCTAAGAAAAGGAAATTCAGAGCCTTAGCTTCAACAACATCATTTCTTAATTGGAAAGGATCAATATAAAAGTTTATTTACATTTTCAACTCCTACTATTTTTTTTTAAAGCCATAGATCTCAAAACCAAAGAAAATTTATTTATAATGGGACACAATTTCACACTGATCACTTTCTTGCAGTTGTCAATAGGTTTAATGTCCTTCCTGCCTGGCATTTGAGCTTTCTGCCAAGATACTGTGTTTATATTTTTTAAAAACCAAAATATACTATCTACCCCCACCTCTCACCCTACAGACCACCCAAGTTTTTCACTTTGTGGGAAAGAGTTCTGGCACAAAACTCCTAATGAAGGAATCTTCTTCCCCAATCCCCCTTTTTTCTGGTTGAAGTCTTAAAACTGTTATAGGACATAAAAAGGAAATACAATTTGGTAATGTAAAAATGTTCACTTACCCACCAGCATTCATCCTTACTAAAGAGAAGTCAAAGCTTTTGATTACTGTACAAGAGATTTGTTTTTTAAAAACAACCCACTTTCCTCTCTCTACGGAGACTATCCCACCCATCTCAATGTCTAAATAATAACTAAGAGACCATCACTCATAAATACCAGCTTAAAATAACTAGAAGTCAGGCTCTAACCTAAGAAAAGACAGGAAATTCCTGCCTAAAGATTGAAACTTTCTTATTTGCTTTCTTCTACCTTTTTAACCTTGGTGTGCTACAAATTATGTAGATAGAGATATCTGTCAATTGTTTGAAGTGCGCTCATTAAGAATTTTTATCAGTTTTAATAAATAGAGGTAATAAAGTAAATTAAGGAAAATAATTAAATCTTTGTTTTGAATTTCCTGACTTTTTGTGACAACCAGTTTCCTGGAGTTGCTTTGGTTTAATTTTGCTGTAAAAGACTTAGACTAGGATTCATTTTTTGCATTTCTTTCTTAACGTCATAAAGAAAAGACCAAAAAATGGTATATGACCATATATAAAATAGAAGGTATAATAAAATATAAATAGCTCTTTTATATTTTACCTATTTTGAGTGACAATGAATTAATATTCACTGAACAGTTTAGAAGACAGAAAAAAGTCTGAAATATGTTTTTAGCTTTCCATCTTTTACAAAAGCTTAGAGGCAGGTTCAATATAACCAAAAAGTGTGCATATGCCACAGATTTACTAAAATTGTGCTTTTAAAATTTTTTAGAAATATAAGTTGTCCAAACGTCTTATAAGTAGAATAAAATCATTTTTCAGCAAGATCTTTTCCCCCTGAAAAACAGTTATGGTTTTTCAGACACAAAGATATTGGGATATCTTGTTTTAATAGAATTGCTTCATATTAAAGGATAATATAAACTCACAAATATTTCTTTCTATTTTTTCAGGTTGCATGCATCATTCCTTTAATTGAGCAGAGTTAACTGGATCAAATTATTTATGGGAGAGAGAGGGAAAGCTATACAGAATTACAGTAATTTTAAATTTCCACCAATATGCTCTTTGTTAGTGAATCACTCCATAAATAGTTTTTGTTGCACTGAAGGCAGCAACAGTAACAAAATAGTTCCTTAAGGTATTTGTTTTTGCATACTCTGGCCTTGTAATTATCTAAGTAGCAGCCAAGTTTAGTGATGGTTTTGATTCTGTCAAGAAAAAATAATAAGTCTTCTACTCCGAAGTGATGACCAGAAACAGAATCTGATATTTATTTTTTTGAAATTAAATAAATAGAAAGTTGCACTTACCAACTTTTTGTTAAAACTGTACCATATCTAATCACTGCATAAAAATTTAGATGTGTAGAATAGTGCCATTTTTTCAGTCTCTAAAATCTAATTTGTTCTCCATAAACTTTCTCTTCTCTGTTTTCGCAGAATTTTACAATTAAAGGGAAATAACAAACTATTTGCTTCCTTAAAATTCTTTGGAAAAAATTCCCTAAGTACACACTCCTTGGACAATAAGGTTTCGTTTTGTTCTTTAAGAAATTCTGTTTATTGGAATTTTGACTATCTAGATATTTTATTTTTTAAAGGGTAGAGGAATTTGTTAAAAATCTCTAAGGATGTGAATTGATCATTTATATTAAAATAACCAGTTGAATTAGTCTCAAGTCACCAGAATTAAATTTCCTAACTGTATGTTTATCACTACTAACTCTTTCTTATATGAATTTTAAGGAAATTTTTAAAAGGGTCTGATTTTCCTTTTTGGATATGAAATCAAGTTTCCTTTTCCATGCTTAAGGTACTATTTTGTAACTGCACTGCACTAACGTGTACAAAACACACTGTGAGCATCACTGTGAACAACAACCTTTTAGATTATACCCTCTTGATTCATGGCACAGCCCTGTAGTTAATTAAGAGGAGGAGAACTTAAGCTCACAACTGCTTTTTATTTGGTTTTCACATCCGTACTCTAAAACTTTGCATTAAAAAGAATATGAGAAATTTAAATAAATTTCTGTTGCTTAATAAAATATTGATGAAAATACATTCCCTTGTGAAAATCCCACTGTCAAAGCATCAGATACCAAAGTCTGCTGATTGAACTGTCAGATACTTTAGGCTTATTAATTATTATGAATATGGCTTCCATTTCCATGTAAATGACAAGCTTCTTTTTCATGGGCAAGGTTATGGTACTTATCCTTTACAAGAAACATGTATAAACACAGTCTTTATCTTTAACCTCAGTTTTAAAATATGCAGAGTTTTCATGAAGAGGAAAAACATCTGGTTCAATTACTCTGAACTCTGACTGCATGTGGGCCAGTAGTAATATGAATTGCATTTAAGAATAAACCGTGTGTTTAGTCTTTTTTGTTGTTGTTTTTTCCTGAAAATGTCTGTGTGAGTTTTCTGTTATGTCAATTATCCATGTTAGCACATTTGGAACAAATGTATCAGTGTACTTTCTGAATAAAGTCCAAAGTCTAACTTGTTTTTAGCTCCATAATGTTTTAATGTTTAATTCTATTGTGTGTTTTTCTCCCTTTCCCCTGACCTTCCAAAATCACCAAATCTGGAAAACAGACTGATTGTATCTGCCCATGAGCAAAGGAAACCCGAAGGAACCAAGGGCCTGGCTGGACGGAGTTGTCATGTGTCTGCCTGTCTACACTTGCTGTGCAGAACATCCGCTCACCTGTACAGCAGGCACAGACAGGCAGTCACATGACAACCCAGCCTGAATGACAACCAGCCATTGAAAGAAAGCAGCCCTCACACCATAGCATCTACACCAAGAGCTACAACCAAAATGAGGGACGCGGGGGCCTGGAGTTTTAATTTGTTGGTTTCTTAACTCGTATGTATTATTATTATTCAAATATTGAAACCCACCAAAAGTAAAGTGAGTGGTGCTTATGAAATATAATAAAACCCATTTCTGAAAATATTACTGTGCTTTCTATAGTTCTCTTTTCCTAATTGTTGTCAGTAAATTACTACCCTTGACATTGATTGTACACAGCTTTGCAGCACCCCCTAAATGAATATAACTTCAGCCTGATGCTTGACAAAGAATAAATAATTCTAATAATTCCACCCCCAAAACTAAGTTTAGTTTTGGAACTAAACTAAACATCATGACTTTTCAAGAGAAAGAGAGGAAGAAAAGAAAAAGAGTGACGAGATAATCCAGGGATCATGTATTTTGAGTTAACAAACTCTGCCAGCTTGGGTCTGGGTAAAACACAGTGAAAAGAGTATTTACTTCCAACATAATTTTAAAATGTATTAGAACAATTGCTTCTTTTGATATATAGAAAGCTGAAATTGAAGCTCTGATATTTCCAAGTGCCATGATGTACATAAGTTTATTACTGTCATTGTTTAATTAAGAAGGAATTACATTACTTAAGGTGGTATTTAAGGGGCCAATGAACATGTATTCACTTGGAATACATGCTCCCATTCACTGTAAACTTACAAACTCTTGAAATGTTCAGGCAATTCAGTCATTTTTCAAAAAGAACAAAGAAAGGCATTAAAGGATATGCAGCATATATTCTGCCATATCTTTAGAGGAAATATCAAAACTTCAGTTTACACCTTGTGAACTGGATCGAAATGATCAGGGTCAGCATGTTTATACGAATATTTCAAACATTTAAGGGTAAAAAGCAGGGAGATGGGTAAACTTAGAAATTTTGTCAACTTTGACTAGATTTACTAAAATGTTTTAACTTCAGTATTTAGAAGTAATTTTGCTCTTTCTTAGAAAGATACTGGTCAAGCTTTAAAAAATGTCGCACAAGATTACCAAATTTTGGGGGTTTTCTTAAATCTAAACATTTCAAGTGTATATTTTGGACTACATCAAACTATTTTTATTCAGATATTTCATTTTTAAAATGAAAGATTTAGTCATAAGGCTAAAAACCACCAGGTTCAAAACTTCTATTATTATGTGATATTTTACCAACCTGACACCATAGTTTCTTAAAAATAACGACAATAAAAACAGTGACTGGGTAAAACTAACATATAAAAATATGATTAAAACTAAATTCTTGCATTTACAATCTGGCCTAAGGAAATATGTAATCTGCTAAAATGTGCAGCTGCAAAACACATCGTGCAATGAAGGTTTTTACCTTAAAGAAGAGTCCCCTGATTAGTAAATAAAGTCCTAAACAATAGTTCACAAAATGTAAAATATAAACAAGAAGACAATATAAAAATGTCTTATAGAATATTTGCATAGAATCAGCCAACTATAAATGCTTTATATAACTTGTAGCAAACATGTCTGACGGAAGTCCACATGCGGACCCTGCAAGGCAGTGCCAGTGTAGTGCTTGATAGCTCTCTGACTGAAAAAATAGCTCGGTCAGAACATAAAGGAGATCTTTCCATTCCACCAAACTCCCAAGGGAAAGCTAAGGAGGCCAGACCAGCACATTCATCCAGCAGTAAGCCACTCCAGGATGCTGTTTCAAATAATTTTTTCTTAAAACAGGAGGTTAAAATATTGGTATTATATATATATATTTTAATCTAAGCTTGAAAGAATGTCATATATATACATATACATTCATATATGTATATATTTATAGATATGTAAATCTGTTAAATGAGTTACATTTAAAATTTTTACTCTTCCAGGAAAGAGTAATAGAAAGGGTAATATTTTTCTTCTAATATAAACTTCTGAGTACAACGAGTAATACCTAAGAGGGAATGAGTTTAAGTCTATAAGTATTTTTAATAAATTTGAGATAGCATTTACTATTATGGTTTGTTGAATATAATACCATCTATTTTTCAAAATTATAAATCTTTGGATAATGCAAGAACTTGGAAATGTTTATATGAATAATCCTGCATTAAAAAGCATAACATAAGATAGCTTACGTATATGAAAAAGCACACATATAACTGTGATCATGAAGCATTTAAAGTAACATAAATGTTTTAAATCTTAATATTTATTGAGAATTTTTTTAAAGTAAAAATACCTAAGCTTTGGCTAACTAAAACAACTGAGCAAGGAGTGTGACTAGCGTTCACAGGGTCAATCCTGACCTCATCAGAGGGAACATACAGATCTAGCAGGAAGCAGCCAGAAACTTGAAAGTGTAAGTGCAAATGGAAAGAGCCAAAGATTTCTATAACTTTTCCGTCTCACAACTTTTGCCATCCAGGGATATAGCTGTCACTTTGTTTCCTATTACCAAAGTTATATGTGTCAACTGTTACAGCTACATAATAAAACAATACTAAGTAAATATCCCTACAAGGCAATTATATAATCTCCTTATCACGCTATCCAAACACATAAACCCACAAAAATGAGGCCTGTAATTTTTGAAGAGTCCAAAGAATGCCCTTATTTCAATGCAAATTTTGGATTATTTTCAATACTGTAAGGTTGGTACATTTCCACTGGAAATACTTCTGCTGAATTACCCTACTTCCCTAGGAGTATTCCCATTATGATTTTAATCTTCATGTTGGCCTACTTAAATGGAAAAAAATATTGACTATGTACTATCATTATTCATAAACTAGATTTTAACTATCATTTACACTTTTTTATTGATATCAATAAAAATAAGATTCTTTTTTCCTTGAATCAGAATACCCTATTCTAATGTGGGTTTTTGGGAATATTTTAAATAAAAGCCATCACATTTTTTTCCCAAAACTGATTTTAAGTATTAATGTAAAACTATCTGAATCCAAAATCCTTTGAAATGATAGTTTCTATTTTATTCCAATGCTTTGCCCCTTTTAAGGGCAATCCCTCCAAAGAACCATGCAAAATATATTTGTAATATATGAAAATGACATTGGGAAATTTATTTTCTGCATAAATTATCTTGATTCCAGGAAGTTATATGATCAGAAGAAAAAAAAAAAGCCCATTAACCTTCAATGATGAAAATTTTAAAAAATTTAAGACAGTCTGTCTCTAGTGGTAAGTTTACCCTGTAATTCAATAATTTGGTTTAGGCACTTGAGATACAAAGATATGATGAATAACTATACTGTGTTTTATTTATTTGCTCAACCACATCTTCACTCAACCAATATTCAGTTAGCATCACCTATCAGCACCATCTCCTGGTGGTAGAACATGGTACAAGATAGTGGCTCCTGTGTCAGGAGGCTTACAATTTAGCAGGAACTTAAGCAATCAACTAATACTTAGCACATGTAGTGAGTTTTTGTCATTTTACCATCTGAAAAAAATTCCCTCAAATTCATCCATTTCTATCAGTTTCCCTCAAACTACCTAACCCAAGCTGCCATTACCTCTTACTGTATCACAGCAATAGCTTTCTAACAACTCCCCAATCCAGCTTTGTCCCCGTCCACTCCACTCTCTACAAACAATCAAAAAGATCTATAAAAATTTCAAATCCTATTATGCGACTCTCCAGCTTCAGTTCAGTTCAGTCGCTCAGTCGTGTCTGACTGCGACCCCATGAATCGCAGCACGCCAGGCCTCCCTGTCCATCACCAACTACCGGAGTTCACTCAGACTCATGTCCATCGAGTCCATGATGCCATCCAGCCATCTCATCCTCTGTCGTCCCCTTCTCCTCCTGCCCCCAATCCCTCCCAGCATCAGGGTCTTTTCCAATGTCAACTCTTCGCATGAGGTGGCCAAAGTACTGGAGCTTCAGCTTTAGCATCATTCCTTCCAAAGAAATCCCAGAGCTGATCTTCAGAATAGACTGGTTGGATCTCCTTGCAGTCCAAGGGACTCTCAAGAGTCTTCTCCAACACCACAGTTCAAAAGAATCAATTCTTCGGCACTCAGCCTTCTTCACAGTCCAACTCTCACATCCATACATGACTACTGGAAAAACCATAGCCTTGGCTAGATGGACCTTAGTTCGGTAAAATAATATCTCTTCTTTTGAACATGCTATCTAGGTTGGTCATAACTTTTCTTCCAAGGAGTAAGCGTCTTTTAATTTCATGGCTGCAGTCACCATCTGCAGTGATTTTGGAGCCCCCCCAAAATAAAGTCTGACACTGTTTCCACTGTTTCCCCATCTATTTCCCATGAAGTGATGGGACTCTCCAGCTTAGAAACTTCAAAGACTTCTCATCATTCTTAGGATCAAAATGTATAGAGTCCTTTTCTCTGCTCCAGTCACAGCGGCCTAAATTCAATTTCTTATATTCATCAGGCTCAATCTTGCCTTAGGCATTAATACAAACTGTCTCTGACCACTCAGTTTAATGTTGCCCCCCTCCGTGCTGTGAGTCCCATCCCAGATACTTCTTAAATCAAACACATCATTGTATTTATTTTATTCATAGTTTTCAATCTGAATCTCATAGGTGTTCTTGATTATGTTTTCTTTATCAAGAAATATCCTTCATAAGGGGCTTCCCAGATGGCACTAGTGGTAAAGAACATGTCTGCCAATGCAAGAGTCACAAGAGATGCAGGTTCAGTCTCTGGGTTGGGAAGATTCCCTGGAGAAGGGCACGGCAACCCACTACAGTATTCTTGCGTGGAGAATCCCATGGACAGAGGACCTGGCGGGCCATAGTCCATAGGGTCACAAAGACTCAGACACAATTTAAGCGATTTAGTATGTGCACACACATCCTTTATAAGTGGGAAACCTGTTAACCACATTATCCTTAGTGACAAGGATAGTGTCTGGTACATAACTGGTGCTCAGAATGTATTTGTTGGGGAACAGTCAGGTGATAAAGAGCATAGAACTGACAGGTAGTAGCTGGCTAAATTACTCATTCTCTTTGAGTCTCAGTTTTCATTTTCAAAATGGAGAATGTACATGAAATATTAACTAGAGTCAGTGCCTGGTAAACTACAAATGATTAATGTTAACCATTATCATGATGATCATCATACAGACCACCATTCAGATTGAAATCTGGGCTTCATGAGTTTAAGCAGGCAGAATGAAGAGCAGAGATATTTTTTACAACCACAATTACTTTAGAACTAAGGAGCAACTTGTTAACTGGAAGTCCATTTGGCTTGGTTGAGCATTTTGACTAATCTGGAATGGATTCACATAAAATAATGAGGAAACATGGAAACACCTTGAGTTTGGGGCAATCCAAACTGACAGCACTGAGTAGAGTGATGGGAAGGGGAAGAGAAAGGCCATCTCTCCTTGGGCTGGGCCAGCACAAGGCTAGAGTTGCTAAGTAGGGTGTCCTCAATTGGTTAAAAACTGCTGCGCAGAGGGTTGTCTAATGTTATACTTAAGGCTGCTTGAATTTCTGTATTGCTTCTTCTAACCATGAGTAAATATAAGTACTACAAATATCTTTATGTTATTATTTTGATAGAAATCAAAAGAACTGAGTAGGATTCATCTAAGACCCCAAGGGATGTATGAGGACATGCAAGCCCACAAATCCAAGCTCTGTCCTCACCCCCATATAAGCTCCTCCTTGACTTGGGGTATACACAATGACAGAATGCCATGGAGAGGATGAACCCAAGAAGAGGCCTGCATAGCCCCTAAAAATGTGTGCAGGGCCACTTTTGTAATAATGCTAAAGGATAATATGGGCTTCCCTAGTAGCTCAGCTGGTAAAGAATCCACCTGCAATGCAGGAGATCCCAGTTTGATTCCTAGGGCCAGAAGACCCAGTGGAGAAGGGATAGGCTACCTACTCCAGTATTCTTGGGTTTCTCTGGTGGCTCAGACAGTAAAGAATCTGCCTGCAATGCAAGAGACCTGGGTTCAATCCCTGGGTTGGGACAATTTCCTGGAAGAGGGTATGGTAACCCACACCAGTATTCTTGCCTAGAGTCCCCATGGACTAAGGAGCCTGAAGGGCTACAGTCCATGGGGTCACAAAGAGTCAGACACGACTGAGCAACTAAGCACAGCACAGCACAAAGAATATATAGTCAAGTATCCAGTAGATAAATTATGTTTTCCATAAGCACATTGTATTATATAGATTCTCTGAAGATTACAAGTGGAGATAACATTGCCTAGGACATAGGTTAGAAACCTTTCTATTAAGATCATCTGTTAGTAACAGTACAAATATCATTACTGTAACATACAATAATGGTTCAAAACATGCGGTCCACAGATGTTTGAAGGTGTTCATGAATCCATCTAAAACTTAAGAATAGGGTAGTTAGTTACTTTAAGGATAGGGAGAAAGCAGGGAAAATGTTGGGGACCTACTATTACCATCACCAACTCTAGCTTAAAATTATTACATGGGGTTATCACACTATTGCCTCTGCCATCTTGGATAGGAAATCACATAGTTTGATATCACCATCTCTAACTCACAGGCTGGAGGAGAGGGGGCATGGAAAAGTCCCACTGAAGAGATAGAATCTGAATTTCCTCTTACTCTCTGAACCATACCATTATCTGCTGAAAAATTCCAGATCGCATACATCTTATCTCACAATAGGAAATGACAACAAATTGGAAATTAGAAGGCATGTGAGTCAAAGAATGACATTATTATTCTGTTCAGTTCAGTTCAGTTCAGTCGCTCAGTCGTGTCCAGCTCTTTGTGAACCCATGAACCGCAGCATGCCAGGCTTCCCTGTCCATCACCAACTCCTGGAATCTACCCAAACTCATTTCCACTGAGTTGGTGATACCATTCAACCATCTCATCCTCTGTCATCCCCCTCTCCTCCAGCCCTCAATCTTTCCCAGCATCAGGGTCTTTTCAAATGAGTCAGCTCTTTGCATCTACATTATTGTAGGAGGGTGTAATATTACTTGCAATGATAAGAATAAATATATAAATGTGATACCTAAAAGTTTATAAAGGCACTTGTTAACATATGATTTCTTAGAGTTATACAAATTCCTTTTGAGGTGATTTGGTTAAGAATAGTCCCCATTTGATAAGCTAAAACAGAGGTTCAGAGAAGTTTGACTTTTTCCAACACTGGCAGTTAATCATAAAAAATTCACATTCTCTAGTATCTCACCCTTTTCACACCATTGTCTATAGGGTCTTTCGTTCAATTAATGTCACCCTGTAAAGAGTTTGAACCATTATTCTTTAATCACAACAATACTTCATAAGCCATTTACATTTACTACCTGTCATAAGTTAAATAAAACCATATCTATTTATATGACATAATATGCTATTTATTCAACAGCCAACTAGATCATAATGAAAACATATCAGTCTAAGTATATAATAAAGCAGAAATATGAAGGAACATAGAAACAATAATTCTCTATGCTAATTTGAATGTAAATTATTAAATAAATGACAAACATGTAACTTAATAATATTATTTACAGGGTCACATTTGCTTTACTGAGAGAGAAAAACTACTATGGAACAGGATTTCCAAAATGGGTAGGTACTGATGTGAGAGATATCAGGGGAAAAAAATACAAACACTCAACTTACCAACAAACCGACTCCAAAAGTTGAGTAAGAACTCGTGCTTATTTTCACAAAGGAAAATTCTAAATTTGGGGTTTTCAAAGTTGCCCACAGAAACATGTTTAATCCATATCCAGAAGCATAGTTAAGCTATGACAGCAAGGCTGGTATGAAATCTAAGCATCATTTAAAACTGCTACTAAAGGGTGGGTGTTGAGGGAACAAATTCAAGAGGCCAGAGACTGATCACTACCTCTAAGCCCCACCCTCCTCGCATTTCTCCTGACCTCCTTTCCGCTCTTCCAGCCTCATCTCCCAGCAGATGCTAATAACTATTAATTGCATAACACTGAAGAGCAAGGAACAGTGCTGACACCTCACTTCTGTCCTACCAGTAGGCTCAAAGGTGGCCTGCGGTGGTAGGAAGAGCTAGTAAGAGAAACAGCACAGAACTGAGAACCAGGGTGACCATAACCAAGAGGCAGTAAGATGGGAATGAATGAGAATAGCTCCAGGGGAATAAGGCTCTGTCCCACTGACACAAAAACTTTGAAGATAGGGGTCTTGAGTCAGGCATTAATATTTGGAAATTTTCCTGTTGTTTTGAGCAGTTTTTAATGAGAAACAGTATCTAATAATTACAATATAGCTGTATGTGGCCCATCAAGTTGTGACCCTGAACTTGAGCTCTCCTCTCTCCAGCACAAGCCACCATCTTCTCTTGCTTCAACCACTGATACAGTCTTCCAGCTAGTCTCCCTTCTTCTCTTCTTGCTGACCCCACTCCATCCACATACACATTCCATTCCACACATCATGCTCAACCCAGCAGCCAGAGTGATCTTTCTAAAACAGAAATCCAATCAGGTCACAGGTGGATGGTTTTCAATTATCCTCGGGATAAAATCTGAATCACTGGTGGGACTGATGAGATACCTCTGATTTTACTTCCTACTTCTCTGTCTTACCCCTCCTCTATCTTAGCACTAAGCTCCCTGTCCACTCCCACCCTGGAGGGCTCTCCAATACAACCTTCTATACAGTTCATCATTCCAGGTTTTGCTGCAGTGTTACTTCCTTCCAAACACTCGATCTAAATGTTCCTCCTCCCATCAGTTTCTAGCTCATTGACCTATTTTCTTCAGAGCACTTAATATCTGATTTTGTATTATTAGTCTAGCAGTTAGCTCCACAGGGTACCAAACTTGCCTGTCATTTTTTTTTTTTTTCAATTACTCTAAACTAGGAAAACAACCCTTTTCTTAACTTTCTGCACCTCTATCATCCCAATTTGTTTCAAGGGTCATTGTTACCCACCCCTGCCTCTCAAGACACACACATACAACCACCTTCCATATATATGCCTTTAATAAAAATGTTCTCTGGCACCCAGTTACTAACTGCACATGTGTATTTTCTGTTTATTGTAATCAAGTGCTCATGACAGAGCTTCAGCAGCAGAGATTTTGTAAAAAGCTATTCTGAGTTTATAGCAGAGAGGAGGGGCTGACGGGTGACCATGAGCTCAACAAGCCCTCAAATCCTCCTCCTTCCCTGCAGAGAGCATCATGTACCTTCAGACTGACTTGTTTCAGTACCCCCACAGCCAAACAATGACAACAACAAAACCCTTAAAGCCACACTCCAACAGTAGTGGCTAATCTGAGTCTTCAGAGCCCCTGATACTAGCACTCAGAGAAAGGTCAATGCCAGGATGCCTGGAACGCATCTTAATAAATCCTCAGTGGGACGAGGTTGACTAGGAAAACTCCAACACCTTGGAGGTTCTTGCCTCCATTTGTGGTTGAAGGCATAAACTCTGGAGCCAGACAGCTTATATTCAAATTTCTGCTTTGTCATCAAGCAGTTGTGAGACCTTGGCAAGTGAGTTATTCTCACCAACACCAAGTGTTTTCCATAAGAAAAACTGAACCCAAAGAAATGACTTTTCAAAAGATTATGTTTTTTCCTTCATTTACTTACCTGAAAAATGAAGATAATTATAGTACTTATCCTTAGGATTATAATGTGGATTAAATGAGTCATTAGTGAAAGTTGCTCAATCGTGTCCGACTCTTTGCAACCCAATGGACTATACAGTCTATGGAATTCTCCAGGTCAGATATGGGAGTGGATAGACTTTCCCTTCTTTAGGGGATCTTCCCAACACAGGGATAGAACCCAGGTCTCCTGTACTGCAGGCAGATTCTTTACCAGCTGAGCCACAAGGGAAGCCCAAGAACACTGGAGTGGGTAGCCTATCCCTTCTCCAGCAGATCTTCCTGACCCAGGAATCAAACCAGGGTCTCTTGCATTGCAGGCAGATTCTTTACCAACTGAGCTATGAGGGAAGCAAATGAGTCATTAATCAATATAAAACTAGGAATTTCCTGGTGGTCCAGTGTTTAAGAATTCACTTTCCAATGCAGGGAATGTGGGTTTGATCCCTAGTTGGGGAATTAAGATTCCACATGCTGTGCACCAACTAAGCCCGTTAAGCGGCAACTAAGACCCGACACAGCCAAAAGTAAATAAGTATATAAAGAAAAAAAAAAACTAGTTATAATTATCATGCTTCTTCAGCAAGGTCTTTCGCTTTCCCTGGAATAACTGAGAGAGACTCAGAGGCCAATCTGTATTCAAATGTACATAAATAATCACCCAAATGCTTGTAAGCAAATTGTGTCTAAGAGAAGATTTAGTAGGGCAACTGAACACAAAAGAAGATTTTCTATTTCCTGATGTTTATATCTAGGAAGGCATCTCAGAGCTCCAGAAGCTATAGTCTTTAAACATTGGAGCTTCCACAGAATTAAGAGAGTTATCTAAGCAGCCAGCCCAGGAAAGAAACCTGTGCTAATCCTCAGACTCATGACCAATGTCACATTTGACTGAAGTTAGTAAAATACATGACATAAACACTTGAAATAAAGCTTTTGAGTAGAAATTTCCTTTGGATCTTTCTGTAGGATTTGATTTCCTTTTAATTTGGACTTCCCTGGTAATCCACATTACTTTTCAGACAGTAAAGCATCTGCCTACAATGCAGGAGACCCGGGTTCAATTCCTGGGTCAAAGAGATCTCCTGGAGAAGGAAATGGCAACCCACTTCAGTAGTCTTGCCTGGAAAATCCCATGGACAGAGAAGCCTGGTAGGCTACAGTCCATGGGGTCGCAAAGAGTCGGACACGACTGAGTGACTTCACTTTCACTTTCACTGAAGAAAATGTAGTGGCCCTCAGTGGGTCATCTGATACTTATTCCACACACTATTGTGCACAAAGCACTTAGAACTAGGCAGGACACAAAGCTTTCCTCCAACAATTTGAGAAAGTACCTTGTAGTGCTTTCAAAAGCTATCAAGCCAAGAGTGGAAGGACTTTTAACTCTGAAATGCTTACCATTTACAGCCAAACACAATTGACAATCTCACCTGTAAATAGTTTTGCCATCACAGAATATTCTTAACCAATGTTTGCATGCTGCGTTAAAAGCACCAAAAACTTCTCACCTCAAACCAGAGCTATTAAAATTTCCAAAACACTGCTGAATTTCCATCCATGCGCTCCCAAGTTTACCAGTATCCTTTTATAGTGCTTTAATGGCTCTGTAACACTGATTTTTGTGTGTGTGTGCTTTTCTAACTATCAGATTTAAACGAGTAGTAAGTCACAGGACCAAAATTATTAACATTTAACGTGAACCAGAATACCATAATTATCATAATTCATGCTTTTACATAGATATCAAATTCTCAAAGAAAAAATTTGTATAAACAATTATCTGGGACTCACTTGAAGACTAGTGATTTGGACATTTTCAAAAGCCTGTCATTTGAGACAGATGTCACAGCGACAATTCCAAAATGCTTTATTAACTCTGCATCACTGCTATTAACTTTGTTTCTATGATGATCTATTACCTTGAGTATTTTCAAAACATTATTTAATGAAAATAGCTTTCACTATATCAGTAACTTGCCATTCTTACAAAGAAGGAAGTTTTCAACTACAGGTCCCTAACTCCGTTCCTTTAGGTAAACAAACATGTGAGTACATCACAGAAATAAAAGATATTTGAAGGAACTACTGTAAAATTTAAAATCTATGAGGAAAAAACAGTGTTTCTTCAAACAAACATCCCAAGCCAAGTCTTACTAAATGAAAACCACTAGCATCTCAAAACTGTATATCACAATAAAATCAATTCATCTGAAACAGAAGCGTTTTAATTTTAAAAATTCTGTCACTTTTGTGACTTACCTCATCATCTTTGTACCAGGACAAACTCTCAGCAGTAAGGACAAACCAGTATCCCTTAGAGCCTCCTTTCATGATGCCAATGTTGCTGATGGTTAGCCATCCCTTGCGAATCACCTTCAAGAGAGCACAGATCGGCAGAGATGTTTAGTTTAATATAAGTCTATGGGGAACACAAGTCTCGTCCTAAGTTAAAAACAAGATACAAGTTACAGTAAGAACAGCACTGTTTCCTCAAAGCTCAACTTCTCTTAAACTATTCAAAATAATATATATTCCAAAAGCCCAGATAACCAGAGGGAAGTCTCTCCCATCAAATGAACAAAATCAAATCAAAATTGCAGATTCGTAGGGATGGTGGAAGCACAGAGACTGAAACAGGAATAAAATACAGCAGATTAAATGGTTGTGCCTGGCCTATTTATGGCACTGCTGCTACAATTAAAATATATTTAGTTGATTGGATGAACAACAATAGATTCTCCAGGCCCACTGTCTCTTATCCCTGTCCAGCCCACTGGCCCATTTGTTTGCCTGGTTTGCATCTCAGAATTTCCACCAGAGACTGGCCAGCAAATGGTGAAAAGAAAACACTCAAGCCAACAGCTCTCAACAGGCTGAATGGGAGAGAAAGCTGAAACAATACGCTAAAATTAAATGTTTGAAGTTTTGAATGGTGCAGATTTACCCATCTACTTCTGGTTGTTTTTGCTAAGCTAAAGAATACCCAGAATCATCATAAAAACCTTTAAACATGTTTAACTTTTCAAACATAAACAACTTAGATAGAAATTATCTACAAATGGCATTTAAATGAAGATCTATTTTTTTCTCATGGTTGTTGCAAAGTTAAATTTTGTTTTCCATGTGGCATAGTTTACCATTTCCTCTATGCTAGATAATTTTTGTCACAGAAATGAAATACTATATGGAACTGTAATATCATTCTAAATATAAAAAAAATCACCTTATACCTACATGTTCATTATGCTAGACATCCTGAAATATTTTTTAAAATTACTTACTGAATGACTAATGGGTGTCACTTCCTAAAGGTAAGTGGAAATACCCTAATAATCAGATTTTATTTTTATATTTACATTTGATTTTTAAGTTTTCTAGTTGAAGAAGGGAAGCCAATTCTAGGGAAAATTGTGAAATAAGTCAAGGTCATTATTGATCTTCCAAGACTCATTCCACACTCCCAGTCTCAGTTACCCTTGATTTCCTGTTTCAGTACCTAGCAGCATCAGCTATTTTTCCCTTTTTAACTCTACAGACCCCCAGACAGAACCCCATTCAGGCCCACACTAAGGCAGTACAACTGTTTAAAATTACTCCTTCTTATCCTCTGCTTCAGAAAGAAGGAAACAATACTTCTCAAAGTATGGTTTATACCAGCTAATAAAATAAAATGGTTACAGTAAATAGCCACTGGGATGCTTTCTAAAACCAAATTCTTGGGACAACTACAAATCCACATGAATCAGAATAGATACATATGAAACCCAGGGAACTACAGATTAATACTTTGCAAAGTGAGTCTTTTTCATACTAAAGTTTGAAAACCACTGCAAAATTTCATTTTCCTTATAGCAAATAATCTCATTTAATTTTTAGTAAGAAGGAACTGGTTATTTCCCAGTAAGACTGCTACCCACACCACCATAGCTTACAAACAGCATACTCAATATAGCCCGCTCAATGAAAGTATATTCACTATTTCATTTTATCAGGCATCTGGGATAAAGAAGAAGTATTCCAGACTCCAAACTGCAATAAGAAAATCACCATTTCACCTGTTGATAGAACAGGCTGGCTTCATTAAGAAGAACCATGAATTCAGTCCAGCAAACATCTGCTAAGAACCTATCATATGTCAGTATGAGAAAGGTGATGATGCTACACCCTGCCCTCAAGAATTTTACAGTTTTATAGGGAAGGGAGATCCAGAAAGAGATAATTTCAAAGTAATAGTGTAACAAGAGATGTATGCTAAGTAAGAGAAGGATACTGGATACAACTTAAGAAATGTTAATTGTTAATAGGCTTTCCTTGGAAACATGGTTGCTCAAAAGAGCCTAACGGAATTTAAATTAGACCAGGAAGTAGTCCTGTCTGCCTGTTTATTTGTTCTCCATAAAGAAGGACAAAAAAAGAACACAATGAAAAAGAGCCACTTCACGCCAAAAATATGAGTTGGGATGAAGAAATTGAGGTTGCAGAGGTAAGTGGGGTAAAGTCAGAGTCAATCCAGTTCAACAGACCCCAAATTCTAGATAAAATTGGCAAAATAAAAATAAATTTCAAGTATACATGTAAATTTATTAATATATATGACCATTGTACTACTAAACTGTGTACATCCACAGAAACATACAACGAAACTTGAAAGTATGATATGAAGATGAAATAAATATTTTATTTTTTTATTTTGTGGGAGAAATCTATTTGTTACGTTTACAACTTTGTTATTGACCTCTCTGTGTCACAGTGACAGTACTGGCATCAGCACACATACACACACGCACATACACACATTTTAAATACTAATACATCTTAACTGTTTTCTTGTTTTCTAGATAAAAATATGTATTTAGATGTTCTATTATATCCTCCTGTATTCCAGCGAATTTTCCATGCTCCCTGAGACAAACTAGGTTATGTAAGCTGCTGAAATAACCCAGGTGATAAATGAACAAGGTGTGAAGTAATGTCATGATGAAGAAAGCATAAAAATAAGTAAACCTACTGGACAAACACCTAGGAGACCAAATCAGTAGGAATAATGGCTGGATGAAAGCGGGATTAGTGGAAGGAAAGACTCTAGAACTGCACTGTACAGTAGCCACTAACCACATATGGTTATTGAGCCTTAGTGACTAGTTTAATCTCAGATGTGTGATAAGTGTAAAATGCACAGTGGATTTTGAAAACTTAATACAAAATAAATATAAAATATTTCACTAAATGTTTTTAAATGTATCACATGCGAAAATGATAATATCTAAGATATACTGTGTTAAATAAAATGAGGCAGGTGAAATGAATATTAAGAATAGATTTTATTTAACACAGTATATCTTAAATATTGTTTATTAATGTGGCTTGCATTATATTTTTACTGGACACTGTGCTATTTATTCTAGAAAGATTCTGAAACTCATGGGGCTACCAAATCAGAAAGAACAGAGGAAGAGAACCAAGTTTTAGAAGTGAGGGAGTTGACAGTGAATTCAGTCAAGGCCATGCTGAATATGAAGTATCTGTAGGAAACACATGTGCTTCCCAGGTGGTACTAGTGGTAAAGAACCTGCCTGCCAATGCAGGAGACATGGGTTTGATTCCTGGGCCAGGAAGATTCCCTGGAGGAATGCATGGTAACCTACTCCAGTATTCTTGCCTGGAGGATCTGATGGACAGAGAAACCTGGCAGGCTACAGTACATTGAGTCACAAAGAGTTGGACAAGACTGAAGCAGCTTAGCATGCATGCATATGGGAAATACAAATAGTTGTGACCTGACCTCTGATGCAAAATGGAAATGTTAGGACTGGACATTTAGACCTGTGAGTCATCAGTATATATACATAAGTGACAAGCATTGATAAAACTGTGTGAAATAGTAGTGGCTCACAGGGGAATCCTTGGGAAAATATAAGGTTGGTGCAAAAGTAATTTCAATTTTACATTGTTGAACTTTGCCATTTGATATTAGAATATATTCTTGAATAAATGTGATTAAGCTATACATCATTTTAATGAATATTTATTGCTTTATGTTTTTTGCTAATGAATTACTACTTGCTGTTTATTTTATATGTATTTTACACCTAAGAAATGATGTTAGACAAAAAGCAAATTTAAACAATTTTTTTATTCAAGTTCAAAATGAGTCATAAAGCAGTGGAGACAACTCATAATGTCAACAACGCATTTGACCCAGGAACTGCTAATGGAATGTACAGTGCAGTAGTGGTTCAAGAAGTTTCACACAGGAGACAAGAGTCTTGAAGATGAGGAACATAGTGGCCAGCCATAGGAAGTTGTCAATGGCTAGCTGAGAGGATCATCGAAGCTGATCCTCTCACAACTACAGAAGTTGCCTAAGAACTCAACATTGACCTCTCTATGGTCATTCGGCATTTGAAGCAAATTGGAAAGGTGAAAAAAGACTGACTGCCTCATTAGCTGACTGTAAAAATAAAATCAGTGTTTTGAAGTGTTGTCTTTTCTTATCCTATGCAACAACAATGAACCATGTCCTGATCGGATTGGGATATGTGATGCAAAATGGATTTTATATGACAACCAGTGATGACCAGCTCAGTGAATGGACCAAGAAGCAGCTCCAAAGCTCTTTCCAAAGCCAAAGTTCCACCAAAAAATGGTCATGGTCGCTGTTTGGTGGTTTCCTGTCTCTCTGATCCACTACAGCTTTCTGAACCCCTGTGAAACCAGTCCATCTGAGAAGTATACTCAGCAAATTGATGAGCTGCACCAAAAATTGCCATGCCCCGAGTCAGCATTGGTCAACAGAAAGGGCCCAATTCTCCACAGCAACGCCCAATAACACATCACACAACCAATGCTTCAAAAGTTGAACAAACTGGGCTACAAAGTTTTGCCTTATCCATCATATTCACCTGAACTGTCGCCAACTGACCACTACTTCTTCAGCATCTCAACAACTTTGTGCAGGCAAAATGTTTTTACAACCAGGAGGACATGGAAAATGCTTTCAAAGAGTTCATCAAATCCCAAAGAATGGATTTTTATGCTATGGGAATAAACAAACTTATTTCTCATGGACAAAAATGTGTTCATTAAGATGTGTGTGAGCCTAGTTATAAAGATCTAGAATTCAGAGTTCAAAACCATTAAGGAAGCCAAAGAAAGGCAAGGTGAATTTCAAGGAATGTGTGGCTGGGAGTATCAGATTCAGCACAAAAAGGGACATGTAAGGTGCAATGCAGACATCATAGTGTCTTAGCTATGCCAGTTGCAGTGAGGTGGTGGGATGAGTCAGAGTTCACTGGGTTGAAAAGTGAATGGGAAGTGAAAAATGGAGACAATGGCTAGAGAGAGCTCTTTCTAGAGAAGGAGGAAAGCAAGTTAAAACCAGAATAGACATAGAATCAAAGAAGGTGCTTTTGCTGTTTTTGCAGTTGCTATTGTTTTTTGATTTGTGGATTTTTTTTCTTTTTTGATATGAGCAAAAATTGAGTACATTTATTGCTTAAGGAGAAATAATAGGACAAGGTAAGAGATATAGAAAAAATGATGTAATGGCAAAGAAGATGGGAGTGGATGAGATGAAGAGCACAGGGAGGGGGCTGTCTTTGAACAGGAATGAAGCTGCCTGATCTTGTGAGTCTGGGAGGCTGAAAGAGTGAGGATAGATGTAGGTTCTCTGCATGGCAAAGCGTAGAAGGTTGACAAAGGTTATAGTTGAGCTTCTATTTCTCTTGATAAGAGAACAGACTGAATTATCTGCAGGAAAGTAAGGATGAGAAGTTGGAAAGAAGGCTTGAGCATAGTGTTAAGTATTGGGACAATCAGTAATTGAATGAGAGACAGCATAATAGGAATTAGTTTAAAGAAAAGAAAAGAAAAAAGGTTGACAAAACACAACACTGAAAACCCCTGGAAGATAACATAGGGGAAAATCTAGATGACCCTGGGTAATATTATGCCTCTTAAGATACAACACCAAAAACACAATCTGTGAAAGAAATAAGTTGGTAATCTGAACTTCATTTAAGTTAAAAATGCCTACTCTGCAAAAGACAGGATCAATGTGTTAGAAGACAAGCCACAAATAGGGAGAAATGCTTGCAAAACACATATCTGATAAAGGACTGTTACCCAAAATATACAAACAAATCTTAAAACTTGATAATAAGAAAACAAAAGATCCAATAAAAAATAGGCCAAAGACATTAACATACCTCAACAAAGATGCAGATGGCAAACAGGCATATGAAAACATGTTCACTATCACATGTCATCATTTCTGTCTTTTATTATGCCCATATTTGCATGATACGTTCCCTGGTATCTCCAATTTTCTGGAAGAAATCTCTAGTCTTTTCCATTTTATTGTTTTCCTCTGCTTCTTTGCATTGTTCATTTCGGAAGGCTTTCTTATCTCTCCTTGCTATTCTTTGGAACACTGCATTCAGATGGATATATCTTTCCTTTTCTCCTTTGACTTTAGCTTCTCTTTTTCCAGCTATTTGTAAGGCCTTCTCACACAACCATTTTGCCTTCTTGCATTTCTTTTTCTTGGTGATAGTTTTGATTACTACATCTTGTACAATGTCATGAACCTCCGTCCATAGTTCTTCAGTCACTATGTCTATCAGATCTAATCCTTTGAATCTATTATCACTTCAACTATAAAATCATAAGGGATTTGAGTTAGGTCACATCTACATGGCTAAGTAGTTTTCCCTACTTTCTTTAATTTAAGTCTGAATTTTGCAATAAGAAGTTCATGATTTGAGCCACAGTCAGCTCAGATCAATAAAGGACAAAAAGGTAAGGACCTCACAGAAGCAGAAGATATTAAGATGAGGTGGCAAGAATATACAGAAGAACTGTACAAAAAAGATCTTAATGACCCAGAAAACCACAATGGTGTGATTACTCACCTAGAGCCAGACATTTTGGAGGCCAAGTGGGCCTTAGAAAGCACTACAAAGAAAAAAGTGAGTGGAGGTGAAGAAATTCCAGCTGGGCTATTTCATATCATAGAAGATGATGCTGTGAAAGTGCCTCACTCAATATGCCAGGAATTTGGAAAACTCAGTAATGGCCACAGGACTGGAAAATGGTCAGTTTCCATTCCAATCCCAAAGAAGAGCAATCCCAAAGAATGTTCAAAACACGGCACGATTGCACTCATTTCACAAGCTAGCAAAGTAATGCTCAAAATCCTTCAAGCTAGGCTTCAACAATACGTTAACCGGGAACACCCAGATGTTCAAGCTGGATTTAGAAAAGGCAGAGGAACCAGAGATCAAATTGCCAACATTCGCTGGATCATAGAAAAAGCAAAAGAATTCCAGAAAAACATCTACTTCTGCTTCATTGACTAAGCTAAAACATTTCACAGTGTCAGTTCAGTTCAGTTGAGTCACTCAGTCATATCATACTCTTTGAGACTCATGGACTGCAGAATGCCAGGCTTCCCTGTCCTTCACCAACTCCCAGAGCTTGCTCAAACTCATGTCCATTGAGTTGGTGATGCCATCCAACCATCTCATCCTCTGTCATCCCCTTCTCCTCCTGCCTTCAATCTTTCCCAGCATTAAGGTCTTTTCTAACGAATCAGCTCTTAGCATCAGGTGGCCAAAAGACTGGAGTTTCAGCTTCAACATCAGTCTTTCCAATGAATATTCAAAACGGATTTCCTTTAGGATGGACTGGTTTGATCTCCTTTCTGTTCAAGGGACTCTCAAGAGTCTTCTCCCACACCACAGTTCAAAAGCATAAATCCTTTGGCACTCAAGTTTTCTTTATGATCCAACATCCATACATGACTACTGGAAAAACCATAGCTTTGACTAGACAGACCTTTGTCAGCAAAGTAATGTCTCTGCTTTTTAATATGCTCTCTAGGTTGGTAATAGCTTTTCTTCCAAGGAGCAAGCGTCTTTTAATTTCATGGCTCCAGACACCATCTGCAATGATTTTGGAGCCCAAGGAAATAAAGTCTGTCACTGTTTCCTCATCTATTTGCCATGAAGTAATGGGACCAGATCCCATGATCTTTGTTTTCTCAATGTTGAATTTAAAGCCAGCTTTTTCACTCTCCTCTTTCACTTTCATCAAGAGGCTCTTTAGTTCTTCTTCCCTTTCTGCCATAAGGGTAGTATCATCTGCATATCTGAGGTTATTGATATTTCTCCTGGCAATCTTGATTCTAGCTTGTGCTTCATCCAGCCTGGCATTTCGAATGATGTACTCTACATGTAAGTTAAATAAGCAGGTTGACGATATACAGCCTTGACATACTCCTTTCCCAATTTGGAAGCAGTCCGTTGTTCTATGCCCAGATCTAACTGTTGCTTCTTGGCCTGCATACAGATTTCTCAGGAGGTAGGTAAGGTAGTCTGGTATTCTCATCTCTTGAAGAATTTTCTGTAGTTTGTTATCCACACAGTCAAAGCCTTTGGCATAGTCAATAAAGCAGAAATAGATGTTTATTTCTGGAATTCTCTTGCTTTTTCTATAATCTGACAGATGTTGGCAATTTGACCTCTGGTTCCTCTTTTAAATCCAGCTTGAACATCTGGAAGTCCCTGGTTCACATACTGTTGATGTCTGGCTTGGAGAATTTTGAGCCTTACCTTGCTAGTGTGTTGGACAAGTGCAATTGTGAGGTAGTTTCAACATTCTTTGGCACTACCTTTCTTTGGGATTGCAATGAAAACCGACCTTTTCTAGCCCTGTGCCCACTGCTGAGTTTTCCAAATTTGCTCACATATTGAGTGCAGCACTTTAACTGCATCACCTTTTAGGATTTGAAATAGCTCAACTGGAATTCCATCACCTCCCCTAGCTTTGACTGTATAGATCACAACAAACTGTGGAAAGTTCTTAAAGAGATGGGAATACCAGACCACCTTACCTGCTTCCTGCTATATGCAGGTCAAGAAACAACAGTTAGAACAGGACATGGAACAGACTGGTTTCAAACTGGGAAAGGAGTATGTCAAGGCTATATATTGTCACCCTGGTTCTTTAAGGTATATGATATATGCAGAGTACATCATGCAAAATGCCAGGCTGGATGAAGCACAAGCTGGAATCTAGATTGCTGAGAGAAGTATCAATAACCTCAGATATGCAGGTGACACCACCCTCATGACAGAAAGCAAAGAAAAAATAAAGAGCCTCTTGATGAAAGTGAAAGAGGAGAGTGAAAAAGCTGGCTTAAAACTCAATGTTCAAAAAATGAAGACTATGGCATCTGGTTCCATCATTTCATGGCAAATAGATGGGGAAACAATGGAAACAGTGACAGACTATTTTCTTCGGCTCTAAAATCTCTGCAGATGGTGACTGCAGCAATGAAAGTAAAAGATGCTTGCTCCTTGGAAGAAAAACTATGACAAATCTAGATAGTGTATTAAAAAGAAGAGACATCACGTTGCCGAAAAAAGTCCATATAATCAAAGCAATGGTTTTCCTGTGGTCATGTATGGATGTGAGTGTTGGACCATAAAGAAGGCTGAGTGCCAAAGAATTGATGTTTTTGAACTATGGTGTTGGAGAAGACTCTTGAGAGTTCCTTGGACTGCAAGGAGATCAAACCAGGCAATCCTAAAGGAAATCAACCCTGAATATTCACTGGGAGGACAGATGCGGAAGCTGAAGCTCCAATACTTTGGTCACCTGATGCAAAGAACTGACTCATTTGAAAAGACCCTGATGCTGGGAAAGATTAAGGGCAGGAGGAGAAGGGGATGGCAGAGGATGAGATGGTTGGATGGCTTCACCGACCCAATGGACGTGAGTTTGAACAAGATTTGGGTGATGGTGAAGGACAGGGAAGCCTGGCATGATGCAATCCATGGGGTCCCAAAGAGTCGAACATGACTGAGTAACTAAACAATAACAAAATAGCAGCTTTATTCATAATTGCCAAAACTGGGTAATAACTGAGATGTCCTTCAGTAGACGAATGGATAAATAAACCATGGCACATCCAGATATTGGAATATTATTCAACACTAAAAAGAAATTAGCTATCAAGTCATTAAAAGACACGGAAAAATCTTAAATGCATATTCACAAGTGAAAGAAGTCAATTTGAAAAGCCTATATCCTGTATAATTCCAACTATATGACATTCTGGTAAAGTGAAAACCATGGAGACAATGGGCTTCTCAGATAGCACTAGTGGTAAAGAATCAGCCTGCCAATGCAGGATACATAAGAGACAGGGGTTCAACCCCTGGATCAGGCAGATCCCCTGGAGAAGGGCATAGCAACCCACTCTGGTATTCTTGCCTAGAGAATCCCATGGGCAGAGGAGACTGACAGTCTACAGTCCATGAGATCAGTAGTTGTCAAGGGTCGGGTGGGAAAAGGGAGAGATACATAGGCAGAGTATATAGGGTTTTTAGGACTTCCCTGGTGGCTCAGAGGTAAAGAATCTGCCTGCAATGTGGGAGACATAGGAGGATCCCCTGGAGAAGGAAATGGCAACCCACTCCAGTGTTCTTGCCTGGGAAATCCCACAGATAGAGGAGCCTGGCAGGCAATAGTCCATGGGGTCACTAAGATCAGACATGACTGGGTGACTAACACACAGACATAGAATTTTTAGGGCATTGAATATACTCTGATACTATATGGATATATATCATTATATGTTTCTCCAAACTCATAGAATGTATAACACCAATAGTGAACCAGAAGGTAAACTATGGACTTTGGGTGATTATGATGTGTCCATGTAGGTTCATCTTTGGTTTAACAAAAAATGTACCACTTTGGTGAGTAATGTTGATAATGAGGGAGGTTACGTATGTGCGAGCACAAAGGAAATATGAAAAAAATCTGTTTCTGCCTCTCAATTTTGTTGTAAACCTAAAACTTCTCTAAAAACATAAGGTCTTAAAAATAATGGCTGAAAGCTGAGAATAAAGACCATAAACTGCAGGGCCACAATCAGCAATTACATTATCATCTCTAAAAGCGCTCTGCACACTTGATGTAGAAAAAGTAAACGTAAGTGGGAACTGATCCAGTGTTCTAGACCCAAGTGACCAAAGTTCAGGGATGTAAAGATGTTGAAGGTTTTCAACATCCATTTCAATGGATTTAGGTGATCATCCATTTAATCTAAGCCAGGCAGAAAAATGAGGCCAGGAGGGAGCTAATAGAGAGGCAGAAAATAAACAACAACAAAAAAGGCAGGTACTACATTGATCAGGTGTCCCCAACCCTGAGGTCATGGGCCAATAATGGTTTATGGCCTGCTAGGAACCAGGTAGCACAGCAGGAAGTGAGTGGTGAGTGAGCAAATGAAGCTTCATCTGCAGGTCCCCAGTGCTCCCATTATCACTGGAACCATCCACTCCCTTCCCACGTCCATGGAAAAATTGTCTTCCATGAAACTGGTCCCTGGTGCCAAAAAAGTTGGGGACTGCTGATGTAGGTAAAGGCAAAAATAGAGTTTGGAGAATTTAAGATGATGTGAAGCAATGAATTGCTTGATCTTATTGGCATCACTGGATTCCCCTGTCAAAGATGCACTATTTCTAGAAGTATTGACCATTATAAGCAAAATGGATATTTTATTAAATATCATTTAGTCCTGAGCTTTATGGAAATTATGAAGTACCACTGCTGCTAAGTCACTTCAGTAGTGTCCGACTCTATGCGACCCCATAGACGGCAGCCCACCAGGCATGCCTGGCCCTGGGATTCTCCAGGCAAGAACACTGGAGTGGGTTGCCATTTCCTTCTCCTATGCAGGAAAGTGAAAGTGAAGTCACTCAGTCGTCTCTGTCTCTTAGCGACCCCATGGACTGCAGCCCACCGGTCTCCTCCATCCATGGGATTTTCTAGGCAAGAGTACTAGAGTGGGGTGCCATTGCCTTCTCTGATGAGGTACTAATAACAGCTAAAATTAAATTTGCAAAGGCACCACAGGATTTCCAGACAAGAATACTGCAGTGGGTTGCCATTTCCTCCTCCAGGGGATCTTGCCAATGCAGTAATCATACACACATCTCTATGTGTGACATTATGTGTGTCTCTTACTTTCTATGACATTAATCATTTTAATTACAATAGGCTTTCTCACTTGGCAAGAAAAGGAGGATTATAATTACAGTTGCCATGCTGTGAGTACACGTGGCCCACATCCCTTCACAGGAATCCCATGGAAGTGTGTTCAGTGCTAAATGCTGTCAGCAAGCAGTTGTCATAAAAATGTTTAAGAAGCACTAGTCCAATCCCAATCCCTCCTAGGGTAGGGGGTGGGGGAAAGCATATTGTTCACAAATGAACTTCCCCCCTCAATGACAAACAACTCAAAGTAAGAATTAAGAAAGAGAAATTCCTAATGTACTTTTCCATAGAAGAATTGAGGGGGAGAAAAATCACAAAATCAGGGAGAAACACTGGAACAAAAGAAGAAAAGACAAGTATTAAGGAAAACTGGTCAAAACGCAAGAGATATAAATACTAAAGGGAAATTAATAGAACCAAACAAAGTGAAGGAGCAAGAAAAGGCAAAAACTAATAAAATTTTAAAAGAACATTAAGACAAATGGGATTGACTGTGGTCTCTTCATAGAAAAAGATATAATACATTAATTTGGTATTCAAATTTAAGATTACCGAAATAAATCCATCAATGTTTAGTACAATAACCATTTACAGCCTCTTCGTGTTTGAATATCAAATTCTGTCTTGACTGTCCAAGTAAACAAGACCATAAATATATAACTGGAAGGGACCTTGAGAGCTGAAAGGGCATGTCCTATTTGTAAGGCTTGAAGCAAACCATCTTTAAATATTTATCGCTATAAATATGACCCAAGCTTTTTTTGCCAAATACAGATACTTAGAAAGTGGAAGAGGGAGAGTGGAGTGGCCCACCCCTCTCCTTAGTGGTGAGCCTGTATGTTCTAGTTAGTTCCTCCATGCCATGAATTCAGGCCCTGTCAGGGTTGGCAAAATCTGTATCTTAGGGACAACTTCAGACTTCAACATCTGTCTGGCACACTGGATCGTAAAATTAAAACACAAGACAAGGAATAAAATTATGGGAAGAAAACAGTAAATGTGGAAAAGCTTTGGGCCTTGAACTTTGTGAGCAGGGCATTCTGACCTTGGCTTAAGTTTTGGTAGACCATACAAGTTTTTCTCAGCTTGGCAGCTGGCTTTTAACTGTTGCAGCCTATATGTGGAGTTTATAACCACAGACTTTCATATTTCGATCTTGGGAGATTACAAAAGGCTTTAACCATAGGTGAGTAGCTGCTTCTATAAAGGTAGTTCACACACCGCAGGGCTGACATTGAGGGATGTACAAAACTGCAGAGGCCCAGCAAGGGCACAGGCCAGGCAGGTCAACAGGCTAGTTAGGAGGGACCTTCCTTTGAGAACACAGGCCTCCTCAGGACATAGGCTGCTCATCCTTGAATTTGACTAACAGAGATTTTCCTAAACAGGTGTGCCTGGGGCAAGAATTCAAATCTAGGAAGAAAAGTCTTTCTAAATAAAGGCCTGATAGACTTCAGGAGGGAGAATTAGACTTGCTATGTTTAAACTGTACTGCAGTTGAGGTTCATATATATTAACATATCACAGAGAACTCGAAGGTCTAGCTTTAGTTTATTGGGTTGGCCAAAAAGTTCGGCTAGTGAATGTGTTGTTCAATTAAATTCTTGGTGAAAAAGAAAGGTCTTTTTTTTTTTAAAAAAAAAACATAAATCTGAACGAACTTTTTGGCCAGCCCAATATTCGAGGGCAGGGAGGGGAGTAGGAAGAGTTAGGGACTTCCCACATGGCGCTACAGTAAAGAATCAGCCAGCCAGTGCAGGAAATAAAAGAGTCATGGGTTCAATCCCTGGATGAGGAAGATCCCCTGGAGGAAGACAAGGAAACCCACTCCAGTATTCTTGCCTGGAGAATCCCATGGACAGAGGAGCCTGGCAGGCTACAGTCCATACGGTCACACAGAGTCAGACACTATTGACGCAACTTAGCACACATGCATGCAGGAAGGGTTAGATTAGCTGCCCTCAGTGCCATCCTTTATCCCAGGCCAGGGCAAGAAGGGAACTGTGGACAGCTGCTCTTAACTGTCTTGCTTATTTAGACTCAAAAGAGTCAATTCCACACCCCCACCCCAGCATATGTTCTCAAACTTCTCTGGCTTCATCATCTAAGCAAAAGAAAGTCTGTTTATATAACAACAGACAGAGAAACAAAAGCCAAAGGGAAGGAAAAATTATGTTTTAAATATGCTTCACCAGAGAGAAAGGTAACTCAAATATGACCTGGTGACTGGGTCTGCCATGGTTGCAAAGTCCTAAACTTTGAAATAGCAATGTTTCAAGCTTTCTTCTCCAAGACTAAATATGTGGATGGCTTTGCCTATTTATGCACAGAGTAGCAATATTTAACTTACAGAGAGATCTCCCCCAATACATTTATAGGTTCACAAACTAGAAGAAAAACTGACTGACAGCAGGGCTAAAACCAGCAAGATTTTCTGTCTACCCTCTTAATTCATACCTCTGAAAGTCTACTATCATCAATGCCTATATCTATGAAAAAGGTCTAGAAATATAATGTAACCTGCTGCTGCTGCTGCCGCCAAGTTGCTTCAGTCGTGTCCGACTCTGTGCAACCCCATAGACAGCAGCCCACCAGGCTCCGCCATCCGTGGGATTCTCCAGGCAAGAACACTGGAGTGGGTTGCCATTTCCTTCTCCAATGTAAGAGTCTATCTGTCTTATTAAATTTGGTTGTGGTGGACCTGGTGCTGGGATTATCTTTTCTGTGCCCTCTTTGCTTTATTTATGAAGGAACACAAGAGACTATTTCAACTTCAAAACCCCAGAAGGAACAACCCATTTTATGGAGGCCAGATCAGGGTACAGCTGCTGAAAGAATGCCAACTCCACCTGGGCAACAGAGACCCAGAAAGGAAGAACTGCAGGATGACTTTAATATGATGTTCCACAGCTATTTCAGACTTTGCAAATTCCTTCAGAAATGTAATCTTTGGACTTTAATTTCTGATAATTTCATACTACAAGGGGGCTCATCATCACAAGGAGGACACGTCTATTTTGTTTAGATTTTATTACTGGGTGTAATGCTTTATATTATCGATACCATGTGATCACTGCAGAATCTTTGGTGGGCTAGGGGGAAAATATGGCTGCACGTAATTTGAAATAGGAAATAAAATAGGGAGGAAACACGTGACCTGGAGCACAAACTATGCCTTGGAGTGAACTTTATTCATGCGCCATCTAGACTCATTTCAGAATCCTCTAACCACTAGTGGTCTGAGAAGGATGTCCGAACAAGCCATGATTAGCTTTAGAGGAGATGCTTCTAGAAAGTAGTAGCAGGGCTGATGGACTGTTGATCTCTTCCCTCAGAGGCTAGCCACACCCTTAGTTAACCACTACCTTAATGGTTAAACTCAGTGGAATAAAAGGTGGAGGAAGGCTGAGGAATCCCTCAAGAGGTGAGGGAATAAAGACAGCACACCTGCTGTTTCCTCACTTGTTCCAGCCATGGAGGAGGAAGGTGACTTCTCAGACTGGGAAATCTAGACAAATAAATAGAGAAGTATAGTTCCAGGGCCATTCCCTCCCCCACTCTCTCCCCTATTCAACTTTGGAGCTAGCTTGCCCACAGAAAGCACACCCTGAGGAAGAAAGGGGTTCATATGTGCAATTTTTTTTATAAACTACATTGTTCAAAGTGTACAAATTAAGTTTTAACATAATGTTTATATCTTTTAAACCATCTCTAGAAATCAAGATGGTAACATTTTTAACATTCCTAACAGTCTGTTCATAACCCCTTGGTATTGCCACTTCCCAGCCTTCTCTCATTTTTTGGGTGTTTTTTTAGACTGTTATTATTATTTTTTAAAATTAATTTATTTAATTGGAGGCTATTAAATACTTTACAATATTGTGGGTTTTGCTGGTTTTATTGTGGTTCTACAGTATAAGTGGCTTTTGCCATATATTGACATGAATCAGCGATGGGTATACATGTGTTCCCCAACCTGAGCCCCCCTCCCACCTCCCTCCACATCCCATCCCTCAGGGTCATCCCATTGCACCACCCCTGAGCACCCTGCCTCATGCATCAAATCTGGACTGGCAATTCATTTCACAGATGATAATATACATGTTTCAATGCTATTCTCTCAAATCATCCCACCCTCACCTTCTCCCACAGAGTCCGCTATTCTCTCAAATCATCCCACCCTCACCTTCTCCCACAAAGTCCAAAAGACTGTTCTTTACATCTGTGTCTCTTTTGCTGTCTCGCATATAGGGTCATCATTACCATCTTTCTAACTTCCATATACATGCGTTAGTATACTGTATTGGTGGTTTTCTTTCTCACTTACTTCACTTTGTATAATAGGCTCCAGTTTCATCCACCTCATTAGAACTGATTCAAATGTATTCTTTTTAATGGCTGAGTAATACTCCATTGTGTATATGTACCACAGCTTTCTTATCCATTCGTCTGCTGATGGACATCTAGGTTGCTTCCATGTCCTGGCTATTGTAAACAGTGCTGCAATGAACATTGAGGTACACATGTCTCTTTCAATTCTGGTTTCCTTGGTGTGTATGCCCAGCAGTGGGATTGCTAGGTTGTATGGCAGTTCTATTTCCAGTTTTTTAAGAAATCTCCACACTGTTCTCCATAGTGGCTATACTAGTTTGCATTCCCACCTACAGTGTAAGAGGGTTCCTTTTTCTCCACGCCCTCTCCAGTACTTACTGTTTGTAGACTTTTCGATAGCAGCCATTCTGACTGGTCACGTGTGCAATTTTAAGAGATAAGTTTAATTCAGGGACATGTTCAAAGGTTTTTCTCACCTAAGACACTTGATAAGTCAGTCAACCCACAAGTATGGAATGCCTATGATGGACCAAGACCTGAGCGAGGAGCTCTGCCCCTTTGTCCACAGATGAGAGCGAATGTGACAATGCCCAGGTGAGTCTCACCAGTGGGCTGACATAACGTGAAAAATATGAACTTATGACTGGGATAAAGAAGCTGTGGAAACAAGCAAAGCAAAGCATAGATAAAGGGATTTAAAGAATAATCAAATTAAAATACAAAATAATCACATATTTGCTGAAATATTGTTTTGTTCTCAAGATTAATAAAGTACCACTATGAATGAATTGACTAACTGACATTTCTATGTTTGGATGTTACTTCCATGGATTTAACTTTCTAGGAAATCAGAGCACTGAGTTTTGTAAGGGTCTGAAATAAGTAAAGCATACAGTTTGACACCATTTCTAGGAATTCAAAAAAATAATATCTAACATTTACTAAACACTAGGACATAAGTTTGAGTGAACTCTGGGAGTTGGAGATGGACAGGGAGGCCTGGCATGCTGCTATTCATAGGGTCGCAAAGAGTTGGACATAACTGAGTGACTGAACTGAACTGAACTGAAACACTACTCTGTGCCAGGAATTGTGCTAAGAGCTCCGTGTGTATTATTTCTTTCAATCCACACAGTAATCCTTTGAGGGAGGTATTATTTTCCTGGGAAAGACTGAAGGCAGGAAAAGTGGACAACAGAGGATGAGATGGTTGGATGATATCACCAACCTGATGGACTTGAGTTTGAGCAAGCTCTGGGAGATGGTGAAGGACTGGGAAGCCTGGCATGCTGCAGAATGTGGGGTCACTAAGAGTCAGACATGACTAAGCAACTGAACTGAACTGATTATTTTCCTTATGTGACAAATAAGAAAACTAAAGTCAGGTTCCTATCACACAGCAAACAGGCTTTCTTCCATTTTGCTCCACTTTGCAGAGCACACTCTGAGAATTTAGAACCTTAGTATGCAAATAAAAAATAGTCTCCATGGTAGTCTGATTTCAGAGATATAGTCCTTAATTCATAGCACATACAAAGATGTTGCCAATAGTACAGTGTCTAAGAGCAAACAATGGGAAACAACCTATTTGCCTAACTGGAAATTGGTTAATAGATTATGATACAATCATCTGATACTAAGCTGAGAACAAATATCTACTGTATAATGTGAGAACTATGCAGAGCTGGAGTGACTGTGGGGAGATACCCCACATCCGAGGGCAGAGAAGCCCCAGCAAGATGGTAGGTGCTGAAGCAACTGTGAGGAGATATCCCACATCCAAGGGCAAAGGAGAAGCCCCAGCAAGACAGTAGGAGAGGCAAAGATGCATTTAGAAATCAAACCTCATTTAGGAAGATGGCAATGACAACCCTGTATGCAAGACAGGAAAAAAGACACAGATGTGTATAACGGACTTTTGGACTCAGAGGGAGAGGGAGAGGGTGGGATGATTTGGGAGAATGGCATTCTAACATGTATACTATCATGTAAGAATCGAATCGCCAGTCTATGTCTGACGCAGGATACAGCATGCTTGGGGCTGGTGCATGGGGATGACCCAGAGAGATGTTATGGGGTGGGAGGTGGGTGGGGGGTTCATGTTTGGGAATGCATGTAAGAATTAAAGATTTTAAAATTTAAAAAATAAAAAAGAAAAAAAGAAAAGAAAAAAAAATAAAATACTATTACCCCAAAAAAAATAAAAAATTAAAAAAATTAAAAATTAAAAAAAAAAAAAGAAATCAAACCTCATACTCACCAGAGATGCTCAGAGTGCTCAAACAAACCTTGTACACACCAGAACCCAGTAACCCCACAGAGAATGAGACAGAACTGCGTTTGAGTGTCTTCTGTGAAGGTATGGGTCAACAGTGGACTGCTGCAGGGGCAGGGGCTCTGGGTGCAATAGACTTGGGTACGGCAGAGGCCCTCTTGGAGGAGGTCACCATTAGCCCCCTGTCAGAACTTACACAGGACTAAGAAATAGACTCTTGGAGGGCCAAACAGAACCTTGTGCAAACCAGGACCCAGGAGAAAGGAGCAGTGACCCCACAAGAGATTGACCCAGACTTGCCTATGAGTGTCTAGGAGTCTTCGGCAGAGGCATGGGTCGGCAGTGGCCTGCTGTAGGGTTGGGGCACTGAGTGTAGCACTGCGTGCATGGGACCTTTTGAGGAGGTCGCCACTATCTTCATTACCTCCACCATAGTTTGGCCCAATGTAAATAACAGGGAGGGAACACAGCCCCACCCATCAAGAGAAAATTGAATTAAAGATTTACTGAGCATGGCCCTGCCCATCTGAACAAGACCCAGTTTCCCCCTCAGTCAGTCTCTCCCATCAGGAAGTTTCCATAAACCTCTTACCCTTCTCCATCAGGGCAGATAGAATGAAAACCACAATCACAGAAAATGAATCAATCTGATCAAACGGACCACAGCCTTGTGTAACTCAATGAAACTATGAGCCATGCCATGTAGGACCACCCAAGACGGATGGGTCATGGTGGAGAGTTCTGACAAAACATGGTCTACTGGAGAAGGGAATGGCATATCACTTCAGTATTCTTGCCTTGAAAACCCCATGAACAGTATGAAAAAGCAAGAAGATAGGACCCTGAAAGATGAACTCCCCAGGTTGGTAGGTGCCTAATATGCTACTGGAGATCAATGGAGAAATAACTCCAGAAAGAATGAAGAGATGGAGCTAAAGCGAAAACAACACCCAGTTGTGGATATGACTGGTGATGGAAGTAAGTCCGATGCTGTAAAGAGCAATATTGCATAGGAACTCTGGAATGTTAGGCTCATGAATCAAGGGGGAAGTGGTCAAGCAGGAAATGGTAAGAGCAAATGTTGAAATTTTAGCAATCAGTGAACTAAAATGGACTGGAATGAGTGAATTTAACTCAGATGACCACTATATCTACTACTGTGGGCAAGAATCCCTTAGAAGAAATGGAGTCCCCATCATAATCAACAAAAGAGTCTGAAATGCAATACTTGGATTCAATCTCAAAAACGACAGAATGATCTCTGTTCATTTCCAAGGCAAACCATTCAATATCACTGTAATCCAAGTCTATGCCCCAACCAGTAATGCTGAAGAAGCTAAAGTTGAATGGTTCTATGAAGACCTACAAGACCTTCTAGAACTAACTCCCAAAAAAGATGTCCTTTTCATTATAGGGGACCCGAATGCAAAAGTAGGAAGTCAAGAGACACCTGGAGTAACAGGCAATTTTGGCCTTGGACTAAAGAATGGAGCAGGGCAAAGGCTAATAGAGTTTTGACAAGAGAACGCACTGGTCAAAACAAACACCTTCTTCCAACAACACAAGAGAAGACTCTACACATGGACATCACCAGATGGTCAGTACCGAAATCATACTGATTATGTTCTTTGCAGCAAAAGATGGAGAAGTTCTATACAGTCAGCATAAACAAGAGCTGGAGCTGACTGTGGCTCAGATCATGAATTCCTTATTGCCAAATACAGACTGAAATTGAAAACCACTAGACCATTCAGGTATGACCTAAATCAAATCCCTTACAATTATCCAGTAGAAGTGACAAATAGATTCAAGGGATTAGATCTGATAGACAGAGCACCTGAAGAACTAAGGACGGAGGTTCATGACATTGTACAGGTGGTGGTAATCAAAACTATCCCCGGGAAAAAGAAATGCAAAAGGCAAAATGGTTGTCTGAGGAGGCCTTAGAAATAGCTGAGAAAAGAAAAGAAGTGAAAGGCAAAGGAGAAAAGGAAAGATATATCCATCTGATTGCAGAGTACCAAAGAATTCAAGGAGAGATAAGAAAGCCTCCCTCAGTGATCAATGCAAAGAAATAGAGGAAAATAATAGAGTGGGAAAGACCAGAGATCTCTTCAAGAAAATTAGAGATACCAAGGGAACATTTCATGCAAAGATGGGCACAATAAAGGACGGAAAAGGTATAGACCTAACAGAAGCAGAAGATATTAAGAAGAGGTGGCAAGAATACATAGAACTATATAAAAAGATCTTCACGACCCAGATAATCATGATGGTGTGATCACTCACCTAGAGACAGACATACTGGAATGAGAAGTCAAGTAGGCCTTAGGAAGCATCACTATGAATAAAGCCAGTGGAGGTGATGGAATTCCAGTTGAGCTATTTCAAATCCTAAAAGATGATGCTATGAAAGTGTTGCACTCAATATAACATCAAATTTGGAAAACTCAGCAGTGGCCACAGGACTGGAAAAGGTCAGTTTTCATTCCAATCCCAAAGAAAGGCAATGCCAAAGAATGCTCAAACTACTGCACAATTGCACGCATCTCACATGCTAGTAAAGTAATGCTCAAAATTCTCCAAGCCAGGCTTCAGCAGTACATGAACATGAACTTCCAGATGTTCAAGCTGGTTTTAAAAAAGGCAGAGGAACCAGAGGATCAAATTGCCAACATCCACTGGATCATGGAAAAAGCAAGAGAGTTCCAGAAAACCATCTACTTCTGCTTTATTGACTATGCCAAAGCCTGTGACTGTGTGGATCATAACAAACTGTGGAAATTTCTGAAAGAGATGGGCATACCAGACCACCTGACCTGTCTCTTGAGAAACCTGTATGCAGGTTAGGAAGCAACAGTTAGAACTGTACATGGAACAACAGACTGGTTCCAAATAAGAAAAGGAGTACGTCAAGACTGTATATTGTTATCCTGCTTATTTAACTTATATGCAGAGTATATCATGAGAAACATTGGGCTGGATGAAACACAAGCTGTAATCAAGATTGCTGGGAGAAATATCCATAACCTCAGATATGCAGATGACACCACCCTTATGGCAAAAAGGGAAGAAGAACTAAAGAGACTCTTGATGAAAGTGAAAGAGGAGAGTGAAAATGTTGCCTTAAAACTCGATATTCAGTAAACTAAGATCATGGCATCTGGTCCCATCACTTCATGGCAAATAAATGGGGAAACTGGGAGATTTTTTTTTTTTTTTGGTCTCCAAAATCACTGCAGATGGTGACTGGAGCCATGAAATTAAAAGGTACATACTCCTTGGAAGAAAAGTTATGACCAACCTAGACAGCATATAAGAAGCAGAGACAATACTTTGTCAACAAAGGTCCATCTAGTAAAAGTTATGGCTTTTCCTTTAGTCACATATGGATGTGAGAGTTGGACTATAAAGAAAGCTGAATGCCGAAGAATTTATGCTTTTGAACTGTGGTGTTGGAGAAGACTCTTGAGAGTCCCTTGGACTGCAAGGAGATCCAACCAGTCCATCCTAAAGAAAATCAGTCCTGAATGTTCATTGGAAGGACTAATGTTGAAGCTGGAACTCCAATCCTTTGGCCACCTAATGCAAAGAACTGACTCATTTGAAAAGACCCTGATCCTGGGAAAGATTGAAGGCAGGAGGAGAAGGGGACAACAGAGGATGAGATAGTTCAATGGCATCACTGACTCAAAGGACATGAGTTTGAGCATACTCCTGGAGTTGGTGATGGACAGGGAGGTGCTGTAGTCCATGGGGCCACAAAGAGTTGGATATGACTGAGCGACTGAATTAAACTGATTAATGTAAGGATAGATACTAACATATACCAAAATGTCCACTGTGATTGAAAATTAGTGGCAAGATAGAAAGCTATATTTCCTCCTTCAATTTTTCTATAAATACACTTTCCTACAATATTCATGTTATTCAAAATGGAAATTGCCACCACATTATTGCTTGCTTTAAATAAGCAATTTATTATAATTCCCTTTAATGTTTTATGAACACAGCATGTTGGAAAACTGAGGCAGACTACAAATAATCAGGTAGTGAAATAACTCCATAGCAGAACAGAAAAAGAAATAGTTCTGAAATGTAACAAGGGAACTGATCATGATGAAAGAAGCTTGACTATTTTAAATAAGGAGCTGATGTGATTGACTGAAAACATGTTAATAGTATGCAATAAAAACTGACTGAAAATAAGAAACTGACATTTATATTCATATCAAATTCTCTTTTTATTTGGAGATAGCTGCCAAAAAGATAATAACTTTCTGGTTTGTCTGTAAAAATCAACCTTTATCTTAAAAACATTAGTATAAATTTAAATTATAACCACTTAAATAAAATTTTGTAGGTGAAGCAGAGCTCCAAGTTATTGTTTCATAAAATAACCTCACCAGGTATCTTAAGGACTTTCCCATGGCTTTTTTTTGGGGCGGTGGGCAACCACCCAAATCTACAAGGACTACCTATATGGCGCCTCCATCAGCTTCCATTCATTCTGCCCTATGAAAGCACCTGAAACCCTTTCCATTGAGTCTCCCTTCCAGAGCATCAGCTCAACGCCCACATAATGAGTGCATTTTGAATGCCTCTGTGGCTCACGAGGCTGTTAAATTACCTTGATTCTTGAAAATTATTCCTGGAGAATTTCTTCCCTCCTTATTGTTTCCCAGAATTTTCCCAACTGCCTGTTTATGCATTATTTCTGTCACATGCCCAGCTATTTCTGAATAATTCTCTAAGAATGAGCTGTTTATTCTCAGAATTTACTCACCTAAACCTCTATAAAATCCAGGCCATTAACCATGATCAAAATCAGGGCTCTACTTTTTTCACTTTTTCCCCTGTGTATCTTTTCCATGTGTAGAGCACCCTTTGAAGTTAATGGGAACCCTCCATGTGGAAGAGATTCCAAATGATACAAAACAGAATGAAAACTAAGCCTGTCATTTATTTCTCACATTCAAGGACAAAAATACACACACACACACACACACACACACAGAGGAAAAGACATCATATAATTAGCAAGGTCTCAGTAGAATATTAATATTTTACTAAAAATAATCCAAAGAGCTTCTTTAAAAGAGAAAGGAAAAGCACCTTAGTCAATATTTATTAGAAAATTAGTGAGTACCTAATAATATATATTGGTCAGCACAGTAAAAATACAAGGATCTACAACAACAACAACAACAAAAGGCAGTCCCTGAACTTCATGGAGCTTACGGACAAATGAGGGAGTAGATACTAAGCAAAGACTCATGCAGATAAATGTAAAATTACAGCAGTGGCTGGTAATGCCACCAGAGTGGTTCAGTACATTCATACAACTCTGACCTGCATAGGGTACATGAAGAGGCCTCCCTGAAGATTTTAGCACTTGTCCTAACATGAAGGGTATGGGCCTGGAGTGGAGGATGGGATGGTCATAGCACAGAAGGTAAGAGTGGGCCTTATGCAAGACAGACTGGAGAGGAGGCGAATCATGGTTGGCCAGGTAATTTATAAGAAGAAATTTGGTCTTTATCCTGAGAGGAATGGGAAGCCTTTGAAGTGTTTAAAGCAGGGCAGCAACATAAGATTTGCACTGTGAAACATTCCCTTTTTGAGCTCTGGTCTGATAAGGAGGTTAGAGAGAGGAGAGAGAAGCAGAGAGAATGTAGGGAGAACAGACAGAGTCCTAAGGATGGAAACCTATGTCATAAACAATGATATCTTTGATAAGTGAGGTAGAAATGGACAGAGCAGTGGACAGATTTGATGATTGTTTAGAAAGAAAATTAAAATGACAATGATAAATTGAAGATGAAAAGTGAGAGAGAATGAGGTCTCAAGGACAGCTCCCAAGATTTATGTTCTGAAAATGAACAAACTGTGGATATAAATTCTCTAAGAGAGAGTAGGAGGAATATGCTTAGTTAAGGGATAAGTCATGAGTATAGTCTGAACATGTAAAGATGTGAACATGTGAAATAAACCACTGGCTATAGAGAAGCTATTCTCAAATACAGATTTGTGAATTGTTGATTATCAGTGTGATTAAAACCATAGGTATGAAAAATGAGATGAAGTGAGAGTCCAAGTGAGAAGAAAAGAGGACCAAAGTCTGAAATTTGAGGAAAGCCAATATATAATGACTGGGAAGAATGAATGAACCTACAAAGGAGAAAGAGGAGTGGCTGGGAGGATGGGAGAAAAAACACAGGTTAGTAGATGAGAATGCTTTAACAAGGCAAAAGGATTGAAAAGGTCATGTGATACTATGAGGGAAAGTAAGATTCAATGTAAAAAAATTATTCCCTGGTTTGGGGAACAGGGAGGTTATTGAAGAGAAAATATTAAAAATAATTAGCAACTAGGAAGATTCCCTGGAGAAGGGAATGACTACCCACTCCAGTATTCTTGCCTAGAGAATTCCATGAACAGAGGAGCCTGGTGGGCTACAGTCCATGGGGTCACAAAGAGTCAGACATGACTTAGTGACTAATATTTTCCAAGAAAAAGATGGCATCATATAAGTATGACCAATCTGAAGGAGGGTGGGGGTCAAAGTACTAGAATAAGGTACTAGAGTTTCCATTCTGTACCAGAACTTTGCCTTTAATTTCTGGATAAGAGGGAAGATGTAGGGATTCTGAGAAAGGAACCTCAGCATCTCTAATGAAAGGCAGGCACTTAGGGGAGCAGCCAGTTAGAACCAGTGTGAAAGCATTCAATATTTAAATAACCACTGTGGCTCCACTGATGCAAGCTGGCTGTACAACCTTACCAAGCATTGTTTCTGAGGCTTGATGGAGAATGGAAGCAGCCACATTAGAATGGATGGGTAATAGAGTGAAAATATCCCAAGCAACTCCAATTCTATATAATGAGTCAATACATTCAAAACATCTTCTAGATGTAGAAAAAACTTCTTCCAAAAAAATTTTAAGTTAATAATTGGCCAGAGACTTCCTTGATGGTCAGTAGTCAGACTCCATATTTCCACTGCAGGGCACACAGGCTTAGGGAACTAAGCCCTTGTTGGGGAATTAAGATCTGAACAATTGCAAGGTATGGCCAAAATTTTTTTTTAATTTAAAAACTGTTTTAAAAGTTAATAATTGGCCAATGAAGAAAATATATATCAAACAGAGACCTTGTTTTTAAAAAGTTTCTGGATGTTTTGGCCCATAGTAAGAAGCAAGATGATGTGTTGTCCTTTAATTTAGGTTAAAGTGTTTTGAAGAAGAAAGCACTTAATACACTGCCTTATACAATACAGCCATTAAAAAGTGGTAGCTAATTTTATGATACAATTATTTAAAAATCAAATATACCAAAGAGTAATAGGTAGAAGTATAATGGCTCAGATGGTAAAGAATCTGCCTGCAATGCAGGAGACCTAGGTTCGATTCTTGGGTTGGGAAGATTCCCTGGAGACCCTTATAGTGAATGGCTATCCACTCCAGTATTCCTGCCCGGAAAATTCCATGGACAGAGGAGCCTGGAGGGCTACAGTCAAAGGGTTGCAAAGAATCAAACACAACTGAGCAACTAACACACACACACACACACACACACACACACAAATATATGTAATCATTTCTGGATGATAGAACACTTTAAGAAAAAAAAAAAGAATCCATGATACTATTTTAATAAATAATTTTTAAAAATTATAGATGATAGAACACTTTAAGAAAAAAAAAGAATCCATGACACTATTTTAATAAATAATTTAAAAAGCTCCAGTAGCCCATATGGATCTCTTTTTTCTTGGACATTTACTTTGTTCATTATCTGAATTTAGCATTTACATCATCTTGTTTTGAATTACTAGCAATTGTGTTTGCTTTGCTCCTATTATCCCAGTAAGATTATAGGTTAGTTGAAAGCATGGACTTCTGGGGTTGTATGTCAGTTCTGCCATTTAATAGATGTATGAACTTGGACAAGTTACTTACTCTAACCAAGCCTCATATTTTGATCTGGGAATTGGTACTAATAACCCCAATTTCAAATAGACACTGTGAATATTAAGTGAGGTGAATGTACATAAAGTGCTCACTAGAATATCTGGCATCTGGTAAATGTTCAACAAACGATAGATTTTATCAAAGTAGAAACTGTACTGTATTCTCCTTTGAAGTACTTATACTTTCCCTAGATCACAGGTTAGTTAGAAATCACTGGTATAATGGTTCTAAACCAGAGGGAACACCAACAATGGGTGCTTTTTGTAAATGTGCAGCAAGCTGTACCGTACTGTACTGTCACAGTGTCTAGGAGACATCTGCTAGTTAAAGACCAATGATGATAAATGAAGAACTCTCCCATCTAAAATGACAACAGCATCTGCTGGAGTCCAAACACAATGCCTAATTTTGTGGTTAGCTCTGTTACTCAAGTTCAAGTCAGTTTCTTTATAAGACTGGAATTTATTACAATCAGAATCACATTTTAGAGCTATATATAATCATTTTTTGAGTGGTATACTTAGATGGGAAGCTTAAATAGTCAGCAGAAGCAAGCCTGAAATGGCAACTCTGAGTAACAGTCATAAATTAAGACCCAATTATTTTCCTCTGGATGATAAAAAGTAAAGTTCAAACTTAATAAGCTGCTATACTATATTCTAGATTTTCCCTTCTGAATGTTAACCTCACAATATTTTTAGAGATTATTTACATACTTGGTCATTTACCTCCAGATTTTAAAATATGTAATTCTTTCTTTCATTCAGCAGTTCTGACACCTATCATGAGCAGACTGTATGTTAGAGACTAAAGCACTGAACATGGCGATTAGAGACAACATTGTCTCTAATCTCACAGAGTTTACAGGCAAACACGAGAATAACATTAAACAAGAAAATGACACGTCTTCAGTGAGAAAACGACAAGATCATCGGGAACATAACAGCAGAGAACTGAAAATACTGGAGAAGACAGAGAAAATATTCCTAAGGAAGTGATAGACTAAGGAAAATGAGAAGCTATTACTTAGACAAAAAAAAAATGGAAAAGAAGCTGTTCTAAAGCACAGGAAAGAGTGCGTCAAAAGCCCCAGCAAAGAGTTCAGATCACTGAGGGCACACTGCCTGAAGGTCACTACTGCCCGAACACAGAAATCACCAGTGCCAGCGTCAAGAGAAGGAACTAGAAGCAGGCAGAGAATGGATAACGGATGTTAAAGTTTAGACTTGATCCTAATTAGAAAGAAGTACTTTTCAGTGGTTGTAAGCAAGGGAGTGGCGTGTTCAGACTTTTTGTTTGCACCAAAACAAAACAAAAGAAAATCTCATCCGATGTTTTACTAGCTTGTCATTTCAGCAAAAAGTTTAGGAGAGAGTGTTGAATTCTGGTTAAAGTAAGTCTTTTAATTATGTGTGGATCTTAATTACCCATATTCTTCCTGACTTCCTTAATCATGGCTAATTGAAAATTGGCTGTAACTTAAGATACTCGGTAAGGAAACTTAATAAAATGAGGTATGTAACAGATGAAATCCTGATTTCTGTTGCAAACCTAAGAACATATAAGTAACAGGCATTCTAATTTCTGATGGGAAATAGAGAGGCCCTGGTAAATATCAGCCATCCAGAGCAGCTATTTTGCTTAATCCTGTAAACTAGTTGCAGATGTTGGCTCAAACACTAGGCTTTGCATCTGTAATTTTAAAATTGTCTCATATTTCTAAAACCTGACTCCGTATGCACCGGAAATCAGTGACATGAATTATGAACTTCAGGAAGAGGAGAACCACGAAAAATGCCAGAAGTGATAGGAGATAATATTGGGAGCAGTGGTCAAGCCATGTGCACAGGATGGGTGAAGGATGACACGGTTCCTTCCTCCAGGACATGGATCCTGCAACCAGGCATTTGAAAATGAAACACTGCAAATGGATGTACCAAACAAGAGGAAGTCATTTATAGATAGTTGAGTTCTCGAAAACAAATCCTCCTTTTCCTTTCTCCCTCCCCCACTTTACAGCAGGTCAGTGAGAAGACACAGGGTTGCTAGAGAAGGAAAAGATTTTTGAAGAGAAAAAAAACATACACACACACACACACGCAAATGTACACTAAAGATTTCTTACCTTAATTAAGAAGATTATACTAAAGATTATATTTAGTAGACTGGGCCAGGAAACAAATGACTTGCTCTTAAACTCATGTTTTAGTTATGACAGTGCCTTCTCATAAAAGATATTGATAAAAAGTCAATAGAGACTCGAATTAACACTCAGAAAAGGAGCTGGGGGGTGGTAGAACGCCATAGATAAAGAATTATACTGCAAACAAAGAATAATCACAGGCATTAGAAGCAAATGATGATGACTGAATTTCCTATTCCTATTTGTATTTCTAAAGCTCATTTTTATTTATGTACACTATTACCAAGTAGTGCTCCAACCAGGCAGTATAAATGGCAGCCATAGTACAATTTACCCACAGGGACCATCCATCACAGGCTGAGAATGAAAATAACCTCAAGAATCAGGGCAAGAACTTCAGCCAATCATTTAGTGAGGTAAGAGTATAGTACAAAGCTTCAAGGAACTTAGGCTCAATTATGAAACCAAGACATTCATTTCCTGGAGTGGGAGCATTCATCCCATTGAATTCAGCCTAACGGAATCCCCTGAGGTGGGAATGGATTGATTACTGAGTCAAGGAGATTTCATAGTTCCTTTGGGGGCAAGACATTTTATTCCCTAATTTAGCTAAAGCTCTACAAAGCTCTCTTTACATTTTGTTCAAGAGGTCATCTCTGGTAAGTTTTATTTTCTGCACATATATAATTAGGAAATATAGGCTAGGAAAATAAAACACATTTGTCTTTCCAGGATTTTTCAGATAAGTCTGAGACCGGCATTAACTCTTTCAATCTACTGGGACTACTGTGATTAAATTACAGTCTTCTCACACCATGCTAACTACTCCTGAGGAAAAGTTAATGATTCCACGAAGCTATTACAGACCTGCCCATTGAAATGCTTGGAAAGAGAAGAAAAGGAGGACTGCACAAAGGAGTGGAGGACTTAGGGCAAATAAAATTGTGAACTGACATACAGAGCTACTGTCTGGGAAATCTGAGACCCTAAGATTGGAAACCTGGAGGAAGAAACAGCAACCCACTCCAGTATTCTTGCCTGGAAAATCCTTTGGACAGAAGAACACTGTAAAAATTACGATAAAGTGTCCCAGTAATTTACACTAATGCCTGGATAAATGCTATGACATTTAGGTCCCTGACAATGAAACTCAAAATAAAGCAGTAAGTTGGGAGTGGTGCTGAGACTGGAGCCCACAAGGCTGATGAGCAAGTCCTTCTCTGTCTAACTGGCATGGTCGGCATGAGCATTCTTTTCTATGAACATACATCTCAGGACTCTCAATGAAATATCTTAAGAATGTAAAGATGTCTCTGTATTTTGAGGATCCTGGGCTAAACATTGTGACTCAGGCAAAGTTCTGTAATGTTACTGTGCTGAATGTGAAATGATTCATGCTCAAGGGGCAGAAACTGCAATTTGCCTCGGTCATGGTGAATTGGGGACATAGCTAGGTTGGGTGATTCCCATATTGATCAATCCCATATTGATTTCAATATGGGAAAGCAACAAACAAACAAAAACAAGAGAGCTCTATTGGAAAGGCATACAAGAATTTCTCCAAAGAAGACATACAGATGGCTAAAAAAACACAGGAAAAGATGCTCAACATCATTCATTATCAGAGAAATAAAAATCAAAACCACAATGAGGTACCATTTCACGCCAGTCAGAATGGCTGCGATCCAAAAGTCTACAAGCAATAAATGCTGGAGAGGGTGTGGAGAAAAGGGAACCCTCTTACACTGTTGGTGGGAATGCAAACTAGTTCAGCCACTATGGAGACCAGTGTGGAAATTCCTTAAAAAACTGGAAATAGAACTGCCTTATGACCCAGCAATCCCACTGCTGGACATACACACCGAGGAAACCAGAACTGAAAGAGACACATGTACCCCAATGTTCATTGCAGCACTGTTTATAATAGCCAGGACATGGAAGCAACCTAGATGTCCATCAGCAGATGAATGGGTAAGAAAGCTGTGGTACATATTCACAGTGGAGTATTACTCAGCCATTCAAAAGAATACATTTGAATCAGTTCTAATGAGGTGGATGAAACTGGAGCCTATTATACAGAGTGAAGGAAGTCAGAAAGAAAAACACCAATACAGTATACTAACGCATATATATGGAATTTAGAAAGATGGTAACGATAACCCTGTATGCGAGACAGCAGAAGAGACACAGATGTATACAACAGTCTTATGAACTCTGTGGGAGAGGGTGAGGGTGGGATGATTTGGGAGAATGGCACTGAAACATGTATAATATCATATGTGAAATGAATCGTCAGTCCAGGTTCGATGCATGATACAGGATGCTTGGGGCTGGTGCACTGGGATGAGCCAGAGGGATGGTATGGGGAGGGAAGTGGGAGGGGGGTTCAGGATGGGGAACACATGTATACCCATGGTGGATGCATATTGATGTATGGTAAAACCAATACAATATTGTAAAGTAATTACCCTCCAATTAAAATAAATAAATTTATATTAAATAAATAAATAATTTAAAAAACAAAGATAGTTTCTCAGCTTTGGTTTATTTCTGTTTTCACTGTGATGGTGCATCAGTGGCAACCTTTTGAAAACACCTTCTGATATAGGACATGCATATCATCACTGACAAAAGATCCCATGGCCCTTTTTTGACAATGAGGTTTTATGATTTACTCTTTGCTAATATCAATAACCTCAGATATACAGATGACACCACCCTTATGGCAGAAAGTGAAGAGGAACTAAAAAGCCTCTTGATGAAAGTGAAAGTGAGAGTGAAAAAGCTGGCTTAAAGCTCAACATTCAGAAAATGAAGGGCATGGCATCCGGTCCCATCACTTCATGGGAAATAGATGGGGAAACAGTGGAAACAGTGTCAGACTTTATTTTGGGGGGCTCCAAAATCACTGTAGATGGTGACTGCAGCCATGAAATTAAAAGATGCTTACTCCTTGGAAGAAAAGTTATGACCAACCTAGACAGCATATTCAAAAGCAAAGACATTACTTTGCAGACTAAGGTCCGTCTAGTCAAGGCTATGGTTTTTCCAGTAGTCATGTATGGATGTGAGAGTTGGACTGTGAAGAAGGCTGAGTGCTGAAGAATTGATGCTTTTGAACTGTGGTGTTGGAGAAGACTCTTGAGAGTCCCTTGGACTGCAAGGAGATCCAACCAGTCCATTCTGAAGGAGATCAGCTCTGGGATTTCTTTGGAAGGAATGATACTAAAGCTGAAGCTCCAGTACTTTGGCCACCTCATGCGAAAAGTTGACTCATTGGAAAAGACTCTGATGCTGGGAAGGATTTGGGGGCAGGAGGAGAAGGGGATGACAGAGGATGAGATGGATGGATGGCATCACTGACTCGATGGACATGAGTCTGAGTGAACTCCGGGAACTGGTGATGGACAGGGAGGCCTGGTGTACTGCGATTCATGGGGTCTCAAAGAGTTGGACACAACTGAGTGACTGAACTGAACTGAATCTCTTATTTGCTAAATGGGGTTTTCTCAGTATAACAAAGAAATCAGTACGTATACACTAGAGTCCCAGCATGTGAACCGGTGGTGAGACCCCAGCATGGTCAACAGCTGAAAGCCCTTTTGCTCCTCTTTACATTCCACTTGGTACCTACACTGAGTTTTACCATCTTCTTAAAACTCCCATGTAACAGGTAACTGCCACTTCCCTAGCTCCCAACAAACAGCCCAGCTTCCTGTTTATCAAACAGTTGAGATAATCAAGAATAAGGCATGCAATATTCTTTTCTCCTCAGTTACTGTGACATTTCTCTTTCACTAGGAATTTTAATAGTGTTTCATAATTACTCTTTTTTTCATTTATTTATAATGAAAAATATTTACTATAAAATTTTTTATATTTTCATTTATTTCACTTATTTTTCATTTATTCATTCATTTATGAATATATTCATTCATCTATAAAAAGTAACTTTACTTTTGAGGCAAAATATATTAATCTTAAAATAAATATAGGGAAAACTAATTCAATGGCAAAAGAATCACCCCCTAATAACCAAATAGGGCTTATGCTAGGAAAGCAAGGATGGTTAATAAATCTATCAATATAACAAATAATATAATTTGTTCAGTATGTAAGACCATGATCATCTCAATGAAATGCAAGGCTCATTTCTGAAATATCAGCTGCAGAAAAATAGATAAATTTCATTATCACAGTATATTTTAAAACAAAAGCCATCAAATGGTTATAAACATTCCCATCAAGATAAAAAGTAGCTAAGAAAATTTACTATAATTTTATAATGTTCTGAAAGAACATATGAAGGCAGAAATAAAAGCTACTACTATACAAATGAGATAAAAATTATGATTAAATTATAACTAGTAGATAACCCAGTAAATTCCACAGAGCTAAAATAAATGCTTAAAAATCAATACTTTTTTATTTTATAGTACTAAGTAATTAGAAAATATAATTGAAAAACACTCCATTTAAAATTACAACATAAGAGTATTCAAGTTATTTTATATTTTAATAAGAAGTGTAAATTTGTATATATTAAGGGAAAACACAGGAAATTATAGTATACAGAAGGAATCATCATCTGGCTGGATAGGACAAAAAGGTATGAAAATTGTGACTTTTTCCTCTATTAGTTTATAAGCTTTACAAATATCTAACCAATATTCAAATAGAATTGTAGTTGCAATATGACAAGATTTTAACCTTCAAATGAAAGAATGAATAATCTACAATAGCAAAATCCATTTTTTAAAAAAAGTAATGAAAGAAAATGACCTAGAAAATATTAAAATGTATTAGACACCTGCCATAATTTTAAAATGTGTCATTGTACAAAAATCAACAGAGAAAGATAAATAATCCAGATCCTGGTCCTAGGATAAGAGCTCATCCACGGCCTGGATCGAATCGTGCCACCCATCCAGTCTATGACCTATGGTGAACTATTTAATTTTCCTAAGCTTCAGTTACATCATTTACAAAATAAGAGAAATAATGGAACTTACTTCATAGAGTGGTAGAACTGCATACATTGATGTAAGGAACACATTTGGCAAATTACCTAGCCATAGACTAAGCTTTCAAGAAATGTGAGCTACAACAATTACTACTATTGTTGCCACTATTATATAATCACAGAAGTACTGCAAACCAATTATGATGGCATGGATCATTTAAAAATTATAATTAGACATTCACCACTGAGAAATAAAATTTTAATAATAATTATTATTGCCTATCAATAATCACTGAGTTGTTTCAATGTACAAAGCACTGCTCTCGGTGCTTTATATGAATCTATGTGTTTAATCCATTAACCCTAACAGGTAGATACAATAGTTACATCCCTTTTGCAAATGAAGAAACATAGATGTTAAGAAATGTGCCCACAGATGGTGAGCCGCAGAACCAGATGCTGAAGCCTGGCAGTCAGGCTTCAGAATCCATGCTTTTAATACCTTCACTGTGCTCCCCAAGCTAGTGCCTTAACTTCTACCACATGCAATGATAAATCCCAAATGGACTACAGAGACAAATGTCAGTAATAGTCTCATAAAAATGCTATAAATACATGGGTAAATTTTTAATTGCTTTTTAGGGAATATTACCTTTTAAAACATAAAAGCAGTGGAAAAAATGACAGGAAAAAGAGTAACAGATATTACTATAAAAACTTTTACCTCAAACACCTGATCAGTAAAATTAAAACGTACACAAGAAAATAAGAAAAATCCTTCTTAATAAATACGGTAAAAGAACAATATCATTATTACATAAAAATTCTAAGTCAAAAAATAAAAGAAAAATTTCAAAGAGGATATAAGCAAAGGAATGAACAGCTCATTCAGAAAAGAACTCTAGTGGTCAATAAGCATGGAAAAAATTCACTAGTAAATTATAGACATAAGTGGCTTAGGTTTAGAGATGTATGTGATCAACAAGAAAATAATTTTCTTTTTCATAAGGCTACATATAAAAATCTGCAAAACTATGAGAAGAAAAGATAAAATATACATGTCACAAAATTTTAAAATTTGTCTAAATAAAAATTAATTTTATTTTACATATACAGTAAAGTCAAGTGATAGATAAGCAGAAAATATTTGTACTATATATAATACACATAAAATGTCCAGACTATTAAAAAAATCAGTGAGAAAATAATGAAAGTCACTTCAAAATGGACAAAGGACATAATCAGATATTTCATAGGAAAAAGAACACAAATGTCTATTAAATATTTGAAAGGCTGCCCCATAACTTGCAATAAGTGAAATGCAAATCAAAATAATGTATTATTCTTCCCATTGGGACATTCATAATTATATAAAACATAATTATCCAGTACTGAGGATTCAGGTACACACAAAAATAGCTGTTGGGTTCTACTGTTTTAGAAAAACTGGAAACAACACAAATACCTATCTTTAGGGGAATGGTTAAATTTACTCTGGCACATCTACACTATGGAATATATCATAAAACTATGTGCCAGTAAAAGAAGTTTTGTTGTCTTCTGTCTCGTGTACTTACATGAAAAGATCTCCAAGACATATTGTTAAGAGGATAAAGTAAGTTCATCTTCAAATATATTTAATGAGCACCTACTATACATCAGGTTCAAGATATTACAGATATACCAATGAACAAGAGATAGAAGTCATTGCTTTTGTGGAACAAACAACTATAATGTAAAATATGTATAATGTGTGACCATTTTTATTTCTTAAAACCACAATCCATGTGTCTTTATGTGTGTGCATGTGTGTGTGTGTACAGGTGTTTGGATGTGCATGTATATGTATATATATGCTCCAAAATGAAAACAGTAATTATAACTATGGAGGTGAGTGAGACTGGGTAAGAGTCAAGGGTATATTTACTTAATCTGCATTATTTATTTCACAATGAAAATGTGTTCATATATTTCTTCTATAACAAACAAAAATTAAGCTTCAAAATCATATATTACACTGAAACTCTGTGCTAAATAAGCTATACAGTCCACATAAGGGAAAGACTGAGGCAAGAGCTATAAAATTTTGAACAGTGATTTCTGCTCTTTTGGAGTAACAACTCTATCCTTAACTAACTACTTAAAGTCATTATGGTTGATGGATTACATGATGAGCTAGCTGGTAAGGGAAGGAAATGGGGGCAGTTCTACTACAATGAAGTCATAGAAGACTTGAGTGAGACATCCAGGAGCTAACCACTGGCATTCCCCAGGCCAGCAATCAGGAGCAGGAAAGATGGAATGGGAAGTGTTGGGGAAGGGAGGGACTGGATGGGACTATCCTGGGTTTGGCCTAGGCTTCCTTGGTGGCTCAGATGGTAAAGAATCTGCCTTCAATGAATGTGGGAGACCCAGGTTCAATCCCTGGGTGGAGAAGATCCCCTGGAGAAGGGAATAACTACCCACTCCAATATTCTTGGGGTTTCCCTGGCGGCTCAGGTGGTAAAGAATCTCCTGGAAATGCAGGAGACCCAAATTCTATCCCTGGGTAGGACAATGCCCTGGAGAAGGGAATGGCTACCCACTCCTATATTCTTGCTTGAATAATTCCATGGACAGAGGAGTCTGCCAGGAGTCCATGAAGTCACAAAGAATTGGACCCGACTGAATAACTAATACTTTCACCTTTTTCTTTTCAGACCTGCCTGAGGGAGAAAATGAGCAATTTTTGGTATTAGGCCAAATAGTATTAATAGCAACCCATGTGGAGGTCCTCCACCACCGGTGGCTATGTAGGAATAAAGTGGAAACCTCTTTGCTGAGAAGTGAAATGGAGATTAAAAAAGAGGGAATTAAAAGGGTGAGAGCTGTGTATCCACAACTGAGGAGATGATACAATCCCAATGCCCATAAACATTGAAAATTGTCATAAACAGGAAGACACTAAGATGCCATTTATCTGATAATTCAGGGGAACATTCAGGTCTGAAATTAAAGTGGTTAGTAAAGTAATAGTTGGAGATAATAAAATTTTACATGTTACAAAAATTCCAGGGAATTCAAATCACATAAGCATTGAATTTACTTGGAATGAAATATATCATGTTAAAAGAGACAGAGAAGCAGGCAAAGAGGACAAAACTAGAGGGAAGAAAAGAGGGAAGCAGGGAGAAAAGAAGGGTAACTATGAGATATCAAGAGGCAGGAAGGGAAACCCTTAGTTTGCCCAAGTGCCCAATTTCCTGGTAAAACAAAACCAGGCCTCAACTGCCCAAAGGAAAGACCACACTGAAATGGAAGGCTAGATTCTGCCTACTGAAGGGATTTTTCAAGGTAGTTTTGAACAGATAGCATTTTTCTCCTCACTGATTTTCAGCCCAAATCCTCAAGTGAGAGGTAATTTGGCTTTAAAAATACAGTAAGTACATCTGTGTATTTTCTGGAAAAAAAAAAAATCATGAGACTGACATTAAGTGCTATTTCAAGTAGAAGTCTAGATTTAAAAGACACAGAATTAGTGTGGCTTATTATGTAAGTGTGGTTCATGGACTCCACATTCTGTCAATTTTATTAAGATAAAGATTGCTGTATCTTATAAGCTATTGATCGACCCCTTTAGAGAGATTTTACAGAACTAAGGGATGAAAAGGAAACACATTCTAATAGCTATTATAGTTTGTCATTGTTTATCAGTGGAGTAAATGTTTTGTGATTCCCAAAAATGTATATGTTGAAGCCCTAACCCTCAACAGGATGGTATTAAGAGGAAGTGCCTTTGACAGGTAATGAGGGTTAGGTAAGACCATAAGGATGGAGACCCCACTATGGAATTAATACCCTTATAAAAAGAGGAGACATGGAATCTCTTTCTCTCTTCACACACCATGCAATGCAATGTGAGGACATAAACAAGAATAGGCCCCTCACTAAGAACCCAACCATGCTGGCACCCTGATCTTGGATGTCCAACCTCCGGAACCACAAGAAATCAATGTCTTGCTTATGTCGTCAGATCCACGTTACTCTGTTATGGCAGCCTGCAATGACTAAATAAGATTAATTCATACAAACCCAAGTTCATTCTATTCAGGATCAATTTATTTTAGATGAACAAAAATATAAGTAAAAAAACAAAAATAATAGTGAATGACTGAAATGATGTGATGCTGTAATTGAGACTATTAAATAAGATTGTTGATGCAATTTATGCAATGTTAGAAAAAGTAGTTAAACGCTGTAGTTAAGAGAACAAGATCTAGTATAAAACTGCCTGAATTTTAATCTTGGTGCTTCAGGTATAACTTGTATGACTGGACACATGACTTGGCCTCTTCATGCCTTGGTTTCCTTATCTGTAAAACTGAAATAACTATGATACCTATCTCTTAGGGCTGCTGGGAGGAATTACTGAATTAAGGTGTGTAAAGTACCTATAACCACACCAGAAACACTCAGACATAATCAACATTAACTGTTGTGATTTTTACAGAATTGGTGGGAGTAGACAGCCATTCACTCTTTTTAGACATTCAATCTTTTTTAGTAAGTAAAACTTTCCTACTTGGTAGATTTTGAAAATGTAGATTCCCAGATCTTAATATGGATTTATAGTTCCACATGATGCTTGTGGAACTTCATGGGTCCATCTTTATGTCAGTTCTTTCTCCCTGCCGTCCTCTTCCACTCCACTCTTGCCCTCACTTGAGGGTGGGGTGAAACTGGAGAGAAGACTAGATGACATAGAAAATGACTGAGGAAAAAAATAGTTTGGGTATTACCATTAAAAAATGATAACTGTTTCATTTTTTCCTCATGATAAATTACCTATAAGCAATAAACTTGTGTGTGTGTGATTTAGTAAAGTTTGACTTGGAGAGGAATATATTTTTTATTATTTTTTATTTACTGTATTTTACTTTACAGTACTGTATTGGTTTTGCCATGCATTGACATGAATCCACCACAGGTGTACATGAGTTCCCAATCCTGAACCCCCCTCCCACCCCATATCATCTCTCTGGATCATCCCGTGCACCAGCCCCAAGCATCCTGTATCCTGTATCAAACATAGACTGGCGATTTGTTTCTTACATGATAGTATACATGTTTCAATGTCATTCTCCCAAATCATCCCACCCTCTCCCTCTCCCACAGAGTTCAAAAGTCTGTTCCATACATCTGTGTCTCTTTTGCTGTCTTCCATACAGCGTTATCATTACCATCTTTCTAAATTCCATGTATATGCATTAGTATACTGTATTGGTATACAGAGTGAAGTAAGCCAGAAAGAAAGCAATAAAATTTTAAAGAAAATAGATAAATTCTCAGGAAGCAACCCTCAAAAACACTAATAAAAATAATACTTAAATAATAGCACCTTGAAGAAGGAGAGAACAGCCCTGGTTTATCCCAGTAGCAGAAGGTATTAGTGTTTCCTTAAGTGAAAATAATAAAAAGAAAATCCCTTTTAAAGTTCCAATGGTCCAAATTATAAATTTAGTTTAATAAACAAAGTTCAGCAGCATATCATAAAGCTAAATCTTACGTAATGTTTTATTATAACAAGCCATTCTAAAAAGAAGAAAAAAGAAAATCTGCAAGTAGCCAAAGTGTACGGAGTTGAATGTAGGGAGTGTCTCCCAAAATGTCCATGGAAACTCACAAGTTACTTAACTTAGAAATAGGGTCTTAATAGATGTCATTAATTAAGACAAGGTTGTACTGGATTACAGTGAACTCCAAAGCCAATGACTGGTGTTCTTAAAGAAGAGAAGAGGACACGGGCAGACACGCATTGGGAGAAAGCCATGTGAAGATGGAAGCAGAGATGAGTCCTGTGGCCATAAGCCAAGGAATGCCAGGAGCTATCAGAAGCCAGAAGAGGCAAGGGAAGCTTCTTCCCTAGAGATTTCATAAGGAATTTAACCCCAACCACACCTTAATTTCAGACTTCTCACCTCCAGAACTCTGAGAGAATAAACTTCTGTTGTGTTAAGCCACCCCAGTTTGTGGTACTTTGTTATAGCAGCCCTAGGACACTAACACACCAAGGAAAATGGCAGTCACAGAATTAGGTTATAAACTTAAAGATTCAACTGCCAGACCAAGTAGCAACAAACAACTCTATATTATCCTAATAGGAACAGCTAAGAACAATAGATCTCATTTTAGAAACATAGTACATGCTAGAACAGTTGTGATATGTGCATGTATTGTCATGACAAATTATATTCCCATGAACTTGAAATGCATAATTTTAGAAATGTTTTCCTTAAAATGCAATCCAATACATCTAATAAAAATTATATTTATATTTCTTTGCTGATAAGGGACATCTATTTAGTGTACAATGAATACAAATAATCATTCTATGTTCCTAAAAGTATATATAATACCTTGCCACAAATCTTTGAGAATTTTTAAATATTCAGTTATTTCTATTTAAAAAAGCACAAACACCTATTACAGCATTCAAACAGTTTTCATTAAAATTGGCTGCCTTGAAGCAACAAAGCTGGAGCAAAAATTTATTCAATTCTTCCTACCAAAAAAAAATGGTTTTAAAGTATTTTTAATTAAAAGAACTTGATAAAGAACTGCTGATTGGCTCTAAAAATTTATAACATCTATTTTAAAATACATGTTATAAACTGCTTACAAGAACATTGGAGTGAAGGCATTTTTTATTGTTCTCTACTCAGAAAGCTATACTCAAAAATCAATCTATGATGCAGAGGAAGGAACATTTTCAAACTCATTCTATGAGGCCAGCATCACTCTGTTAGCAAAACAAAGATATCACTAGATGAACATACCATACACACACACAAAAAAAAGAAAATGAAAACCACAAGCTGATATCACTGGTGAACACAGATCCAAAAATCCTCCACAAAGTATTAGCAAGCTAAATCTAACACTAAACTAAGAGGATCGTACATCAAGATCAAGTGGGATCTATCCCAAAGTTGCAAGGATTCAAATATCTGCAATTGATCAATGTGATAAACCATATTAACCAGACTGAAGAATAAAAAAATGTGTTAATCATCTCAGTAAATGTGGGAAAAACTTTTGAAAAACTCTCCAGAAAGTGGACACAGAGGGGACATACCTCAATACAATAAAGGCCATATATGACAAACCCACTGCTAACATCATACTCAATCGTGAAAAGCTGAAAGCATTTTCTCTAAGATCAAGAATAAGGCAAGAATGCCCACTCTTAGCACTTTAATTCAATGTAGTATTGAAAGTCTTAGCTACAGAAATAAGAGAAGAAATAAGAGGAATCCAAATTGGAAGAAAGAAATAAAACTCACTATTTGTAGATGACACGATACTATATATAGAAAATCCTAAAGATACTATCAGAAAAATATTAGAGCTCATCAGTGAATTAAGCACAGTCAAAGGATACAAAATTAATATACAAAAATCTGTTGTATTTATTTACACTAAATTACGGGCTTCCCAGACTAGTGGTAAAGAACCTGTCTGCCAATTCAGGAGACATAAGAAATGTAGGTTTGATCCCTGGGTTGGGAAGGTCCCCTGGAGGAGGGCATAGCAACCCACTCCAGTATTCTTGTCTGGAGAATCCAATGGACAGAGGAGCCTGGTGGACTCCAGTCCATAGGATCTCAAAGAGTCAAATATGACTTAGGCAACTTAGCACATCACAGCACAACAATGAACTATCAAAAAGAGAAATTAAGGAAATAATCCCACTTACCATCATGTCAAAAAAGAATAAAATACCTAGGAATAAACCCCTGTACTTGGAAAATTATAAGACACTGAAGAAAGAAACTGAAGATAACACAAACAGATATACTCTGTTCTTTGATTAGAAGAGTAATATTGCTAAAATGGCCATACTAGTCGAAGGAAATCTACAGGTTCAATGCAATCCCTCTCAAAATATCAATGGCATTTTTCACAGAACAAGTATAATTCTAAAATTTGTATGGAAAGACAAAAGACCTCAAATAGCCAAAGCAATCTTGAGAAGAACAGAGGTGGAGGAATCCTGCTCCTGGATTTCAGACTATACTACAAAGCTGCAGTAATTGAAACAGTATGGTACTGGGACAAAAACAGATATACAGTTCAACAGAACACAATAGACAGCCCAGAAATAAACATACACTCATGGTCAATCAATCTACAACAAATAAGGCAAGAACATACAATGGAGAAAAGACAGTCTCTTCAATAAGCAGTGTTAGGAAAATTTGACGTGCGTGCTTAGTTGCTCAGTCATGTCCGACTCTTTGTGATGCTATGGACTGCAGCCCACCAGGCTCCTCTATCCATGCAATTTTCCAGGCAAGAATACTGGAATGGGTTGCCATTTCCTACTCCAGGGAAAATTGGACAGTTACACATAAAACAATGAAATTGGAACATTCTCTAACACCATATACAAAAATAAATTCAAAATGGCTTAAAGACCTAAATTTAAGACCAGAAACCATAAAATTCCTGGGAGAAAATATAGGTAGAACACTCTTTGATATAAATCATAGAAATATTTCTTGGATCTATCTTTTAAAGCAAATGAAATAAAAGCAAATAAACCTAAATAAACTTGAAAACTTTTGTACAAAGGAAATCATTGACAAAAGGAAAAGACAACCTACTGAATGGGAGAAAATATTTGCAAATGATAATACCAATAAGGGGTTAATATCCAAATTATATAGACAGATCCTCAACTCAACATTTAAAAAAACAAACAACCTGATTAAGAAATGGACAGAAGACCTGAAAAGACATTTCTCCAAAGAGGAAATACAGATGGCCACAGGTACATGAAAAGATGCTCAATATGACTGATCATAAGAGAAATTCAAAGGGAACACTTATTTCTCAAAAAACTAGAACTACTAAATGATCCAGCAATTCCACTCTTGAGCATATATCTGAGAAAAAGAAAAGCACTAATATGAAAAGATACATGTACCCCAATGTCATACCAGCATTGTTAACAATCTTCAAGATCTGTAAGTCACCTGAATGCCCATCAATAGATGAATGAATAAAGGAGATGTAGTATATATATAAAATGGAATACTACTCAGCCATTAAAAAGAATTTTGCCATTTGCAACAAAATGAATTGACTTCGAGGGTATTTTCATACGTGAAAAAAGTCAGACAAAGAAAAACAACTACTGTATGATATTACTTATGTGCAGAATCTGAAAAATACAACAAACCAGTGAATATAACAAAAAGAAACAGACTTACAGATACAGAGAACACAATGTGGATACCATGGGGGAAACAGGCAGTCTAGGGGTAGAGAATTAAGAGGCACTAACTGAGCTATTTCTGCTTTATTGACTATGCCAAAGCCTTTGACTGTGTGGATCACAATAAACTGTGGAAAATTCTGAAAGAGATGGGAATACCAGACCACCTGAACTACTTCTTGAGAAACCTGTATGCAGGTCAGGAAGCAACAGTTAGAACTGGACATGGAACAACAGACTAGTTCCAAATAGGAAAAGGAGTATATCAAGGCTGTATATTGTCACCCTGCTTATATAACTTCTTTGCAGAGTACATCTTGAGAAATGCTGGGCTGGAAAAAGCACAAGCTGGAATCAAGATTGCTGGGAAAAATACCAATAACCTGAGATATGCAGATGACACCACCCTTATGGCAGAAAGTGAAGAGGAACTAAAAAGCCTCTTGATGAAAGTGAAAGTGGAGACTGAAAAAGTTGGCTTAAAGCTCAACATTCAGAAAACGAAGATCATGGCATCTGGTCCCATCACTTCATGGGAAATATATGTGGAAACACTGGAAACAGTGTCAGAGTTTATTTTTGGGGGCTCCAAAATCACTGTAGACGGTGATTGCAGCCATGAAATTAAAAGATGCTTACTCCTTGGAAGAAAAGTTATGACCAACCTAGACAGTATATTAAAAAGCAGACATTACTTTGTCGACAAAGGTCCGTCTAGTCAAGGCTATTGTTTTCCCAGTGGATGTGAGATGTATGGATGTGAGAGCTGGACTATAAAGAAAGCTGAGCACTGAAGAATTTATGCTTTGAACAGTGGTGTTGGAGAAGATTCTTGAGAGTTCCTTGGACTGCAAGGATATCCAACCAGTGCATCCTAAAGGAGATCAGTCCTGCGTGCTCATTGGAAGGACTGATGTTGAAGCTGAAACTCCAATACTTTGGCCACCTGATGCAAAGAGCTGACTAATTGGAAAAGACCCTGATGCTAGGAAAGATTGAGGGCAGGAGGAGAAGGGGCCGACAGAAGATGAGATAGTTAGATGCCATCACTGACTCAATGGACATGGGTTTGGGTGGACTCTGGGAGTTGGCGATGGACAGGGAGGCCTGGCGTGCTGCAGTTCATGGGGTCGCAAAGAGTCAGACACAACTGAGTGACTGAACTGAACTGAACATTACACTGTTGCTTTGTAACAGTCTTCCCACTTCCAAGGGACACAAGCAATTATTTTACTACCTGTTTTGAAGACTAACAGAATAATACAAATATGGAACAACAGCAGCAAAAATAATAGGAAATACTTTACATAGCACATACTATCAGCCAGGCCCTGTTCTAGGCACCTAACTTGTATTATCTCATTTAATACTTACAAAAACCTTATGAGGCAATTACAATCCTTATCAATGTACTATAAACTATAAATCTGAGAAATAAGGTTAAATAATTTGCTTGTGGTCACAGAGTGGCTTTACAATTCCAGCTCTAAAGAATCAATGCACCATATTACTTCTCAACTTTGTATAGTCAGAATTATTTTGAAAAAGAGAGAAGGAGGAAGGAGATAGAAAGTCCAAGGATGAATTGGAAAAATTATTAAATTTAATCAATAAGTAAAAATAAGGTTATAATAATGTGGTATTAAAAATCTTACTGGCCTCCCTGGTGGCTCAGATGGCTTATATTCCTTTAAGAAGACAAAATACACAAGAATCCCATTACCCAAATTAAATTGTTCTAAAGACAAACAATGCTCAACAAGTACCTGTAGCCATCATCTCCGATGCACCTCCTCCGGGATATATTCTCTATTCTTCTAACAATAATTCTGACTTCAAGTGGAGAGGAAATCACCTCCAATTCCAGTCCATGTGATCTGATCTAAGCTAATCAGTGCATCTCTTTCTCTGGGACATGATTGGTTTAGGAATGAGCACATGATCCAAGCCTGTTCAATCAGACTGAGCCTCAAGGAGTTTTTCTGAGAATTCTGGAAGACTCATCTATTTCTGTGGAATTCAGACTAGGAATGAAATACTCTGGCTGCCATACTGTAATCTTTTGGGGCAGAAGAATGGAGCCAACAGCAAAGAAGCAGAATCAAAAGCCAGAATTTGTCTAGTTCACCATGGTGTATCAAATCAGTTCATCTTGATTATTGTTTGCATCATGGATTAAATAGTACTTAACTCCATCTATGAACTATTCAATCACGTAAACTAATTAATTCACCTTTGTTTCCAAAGTCATTTAAATTGAGCTCTTCTGAAATTTATATCTGAAAGAATCCTGATATAGATATTGATACCAAGAAGTCACATGAGAGTGAGAATTAAAAGTGACCAGCTCTGAAAGGTAGAATTAGCTGAGTGGACAAAGAAGGAAAGAGGGCTTGAGGAGTTCTCTACTGTAGCCTAGGAAGTTGGCAATCTTTGTTACCCACCTGTAAAATAGCTGACTAAACTCTCACCTCTTTTAACAGTGGCCTCAAACTATCACTTACAGAGATTGAAGAACTATGGATGTTAATAGAAAAATTTTAGAATGTTGGAGTGTGTTGAGGTTTTTTAGACTTAGAGGGGTCCTAAGGAAAAGATACTACTGTCTACTAAAACTAGCTTTCCAAAAGGAGTGAAGGAAGAGACCCGGTGTTGATAAAAAGTTCTTTTTAACTCAGCCTACAATTCAAGAAGGTTGAGAATCCAGTTATTAGCAGACTTGTAAGTTTGGGAAAACCAAATTTCATACTTGATTCTATACTTAAAGTAACAGAAGGCACATTGGTGGGAAACAAAATGGAGAACAAGGCATTAGGAAGTACCCTGTAAGAAACTGGTCTGCTCCCTGCCAAAGGAAAAGGTCTTCCTAGTTATACAATTGCAAGTGGATGCAGTTTGGGCCAAGAAGCATGTCAACTGTGCCTTCCTGCCCATGTAAAAGCCATATCAATCCTCCTAGCCTCAATATATCCCGACCCTTAATACATTCAACTCCGGAAAATTTCATTACTATTTCTCTTTACTACCCGGACCTTCTGAAGACAGCATTTCACAAATATCTGTAGCTATCATTTGTCATTCCTCTCCTCCAATGTCTGTTCCTTCTTATTCCAATAACATCTAGGACTTTAAGGTGTCATTCTCTTCCCTTTTAAACCTTGAGATATGACATCTCATTCACTGACTTCAACCTCCAACCCTACCATTTCCCCCCTTAATCCTGGTACATATTTTCTCTAATTTCAAAAACAAAAAACAGTGCCCTGGTTTGCTAGGTTTCTTTCAATCTTCAATAAATATCATCTTTTGTCTTTTCTTTTTTCTGGGATCAATCTCAGATTATATTTTCCTGTTTCCTTTGAAGTGAGGTGAGGCCATGACTGAAATCTAGTGAATGGCAATGGAAAAGATGTAGCTGCTTCCAGCCTAGTCCTTATAAACCTCCCTCACTCAGGCTTCTTTCTTTCCTATCTGTTAGAAGAATGAAAAGAAATTTAAAGTCCATGACTGATTACGTGAAGGAAGGGTGCCTCAATCCTACCAAGAGGAGTTGGTGGGGCTGGATTGAGGCTGACTTGTTACAGCAAGGTGAATTAAATTGTTATTAAGCTACTGAAATTGTGATGTTGTTTGTTAGTTAACTTCTCCTAATGTCCTGACTAGTACATTAATCAAAACCATTCATATTATATAATCCTTTATTTCAGCCTGTCTTTCTTCAAAACTTTAACTCATTTACTCTCTTGACCTTATAAGCTGCCTACCTGGAAAAACTTCAGTTCAGGGTATTAATTCCATTGTCTGCTTTCTCAGCTTTGTTCTACCTCCCAGCTGTGGAGTAGTAAAGTAAATTCACAAGGCCGAGAGGACTGGTACTACCTTGGGTTGTCCATGTGATGCATGGGGTCTTCTACCAGTCCATTCATTTGACAATTTCCCTGGTGTTTCCCGAGTCCTTGGAAATATCTAATACTACTTGGCCATTCTCTTTTTGAAACTTTCTCTTCCTTGAACTTTTCTTCTACTATTGTCCAAGTTTTCCTATCTCTTTAATCACTTCTGAGGCTCCTTTTCAGTTCCTCGATCTGTCTCAACTCTTCTTTCTCCATTCTCCTTTAAATCCCACATTTCCTTCTGTTCTTATTCTCTGAGGCGATCTAACCTCCTTCTATGGCTTCACCTATGATGTACACATTGATAAAACATATCTCCAGGCTAGACAGGTCATGAACCTCAAACTCTAGTGACATCTCCATTAGGCACAAAAAAATGTATCTGAAAACTGAAATCACCACTTCTCTCACCTCCACTGAAATCTACTCCTCCCTCATCTGTACTCCCTGTCACCAGACCTCCTTAGCCATAGCCTGGGAGAATGACTTCACACTGCCCCCCACTCCACAGCTATTTATAACTCTCCTCATGCTCTAAATATATCTTGGATCTACCCTTCTCCTATGTACCTCCTGCTCCTGACATTTGTATTTTCTTACCTGAATTATTTCAAAAATGTCTTCATCAATTTCCATATATTTAGTTTTATTCCTCCAAATCCCTGCATATGGCTAACACACAGATTTTTCCAACATATAAATCAGATGATATCTGTTCCCTACTGGAAATCTTTAGTGGTCCCCTATTTTGGGAATAAACAGTTCTCTGTCTCTTCTGAAGTCTAGACACTTTAATCCAACTTCCCACTGGACATTTTCACTCCAGTCTTCCACAGTGACTCATACTCAATGTAACTATCCTTCCTCAATATGTTCCTTTCTCTATGAAGAGCACCACCACCTTATCTGTGCCTATATCACATGTCTGGAGAGCACCGCTGACAATCCCCAGACTTCTCTTCAGCATCTGATTCATCACAAATCCTTTTGCTTTCTACCTAATACCTACCTAATAACCTAAATTCCTTCCTAATATCTCTTGAATTCATCAGCTTCTTCTCAAACCTAGTACAGAGAGCTTAGCTAGCCCAGATCATCATAATCTTTTGTCTGCAACAGGCTCCTTCCACACTATAAGCAGAATGGTCTTTCCAAAGTACTATTATGATTGCACTTAAAACCTTACAATAATACTCCACTGTTTCCATGGTCACATACACACAAAAATAGCTTTAATGGAGCTTACTGTCCTAGTGAAAGAAAATAAAAAATAATAAATAAACAAGATAATAATGGCAAGATTTGGGGGAGGGAAGGTGACGTTAGATTCAATCTTCAGGACCAGCCTCTTACTAAAGTGATGTTTCCAGTAAGTGTGAAGTATCAGAAGGAGCTAACCTTGAAAAGGGAGACAGACTTCAATTACTTACCATCATCCCTACTGGGATGTGAGCTCCCTGATAGTAGGGCCCATGATTTAGTCATCATTCTAATGTCTACCATATTTTTTGACACTCATAGGTTTCAAATACACATGTGATGAGTGAAGAGGTGAATGAAGTTTACACTGAAATTTCTGGGCAGTGCAACTTTAGGCTAATTGTGTGTTCACATTTATTTTTTCATACATTTGCTGACACCATCTTGTAGGCAAATTTCTAAGCAAGTAAATTTCTAGGCAGACAGAAACAAATGGGGATTTAGACTTTAAGGAGGAACTTTTCTTTCTTTATATCCTTCTAAAATATTTCAGAACAGATTCTGCATAGCCATCTCTTATAATCAGGAGCCCAAAGTGGATATCAGTATGGATGAAGCATTTGCTAGGATAGGACAGAGTATTTTAGTCCCCCAACCATAAAAGCTGACATCAATTAGCAGGCTGGACTCCAAGGTTCCACGGTTTTGGGCTTCTTGATTAGCAAAAAAAAAAAAATTAAACAGAGCTCCTGGAAGGAGGTTGGAAGTGTGGAAATTTGACAAAAATTATTTTTATATAAATTCAAATCAACCTCAGTTACTCAGATTCATAAAGAAAAGGGTTTCAAATTATGATGGTTTATTTCTATGAAGCAGAAAAAAATTAAGGATTCCTTAAAATATATTGTATTTAACTATTGGATTTGACTCTGAAAAGGAAGATATTCAGGTTTATAACCTCTTACTAGCAAAATGAAATGTTAAAACAACAACAGCAGCAACAAATTTGGCAGCAAAACCTTGAAATGATGTAAAAACTTCTATGTCTTTCATTTAATCTGCTTAGTGTGATTATCATTTGTTTCACTGCAGAAATACAATGTGTTTAAGTACAGAGTACTGCCTCTGACCCCACAGCAATACTGAATAATATATGATATATACAATATTTTTCTAAAATCCAGAAAGTTCTGACATTCAAGACACATCTGGCCCCAGAGGTTTTGGATATGTGATCTGTATTCTAACATTCACCCCAATTCTATTATCTTGAGTTATAAAACTTTCATAATGCATGGGCTTTGAAGTACTCAGTGAAAGTAAAGGCACAGAAACACAATTAGCATGATTTTAGCATTTGGAAGCAATATGTTCAGAGTTTCCTTTCAAATCTGATTTAAAATGTGCATTTATGCCACTATACTAATGCTTTTCCAATCAGCATAAACTTCTATGAGCTAGCTTCTGACCATGAACAAAATTTTATAGATAAAACCATTATACCACACCTAGACTTAATCTGGGCACTGTAATCTACAAAATAATTGCTATAGCTTCTAATTTTCCAAATGTTTCATTCTTCTCATTTTATAACTCATAATTTTCTTATACTTCATATTCGTTTTCTCCCCAAAGTTTTAAGAAACAACACCTAGTTGCCTGGAGCAAAGTTTCTACTCTTTATAGGGCACATATCTTGTAAGCTGCAAACCTCATTATGGAGGTTATTTTTGGTTCTCACAATCACCTGGCAGAGAAATTTTCTATTCTTCCCATCACACAATTAAGCAAATTCAGGTTCAATTTGTCCAAGGCCAAAGGGCCACTAAGTGACAGAGGAGAATTTGAACCAAGGAATACCTAGCTACAAAGTTTGTTTCTTCCAAAACATCATGAAGAAAATAATTTACCCATCCTCCAATCTCATTCTCAAATTATGCATAGCTGGAAGAAAGACTTCAGGGCTGCGTCACCCATGCTATAAATGAGTATAATTGCTTCTTTCTTCTAATGCCTATGCTAGTAATTTGACAGTATTTTATAATTCCATTAAGTGAAGATATAGCATCTGGTTTTAAAACTTTAAGTCATATAAAATGTCAATCAATGTAATTTTGCTTTTTGTTTTATTATTTTTAAAATAATATAAATAATTGATATTGGGTAGGGTTATCAACAGGTATATCAAAATCAAATGTTTAATATTCACCCACCTTTTAGAAGTGTCATCTATATTTATTGGAAATATCATACAAGGGGAAGAGAAAGGCTTACATCTCATAACAACACAGCATAAAAGGACAGAGATGAAGGTCATTAATGATTTTAATTATTTTAAGGCCCATTAAAATTAGAGAAACATCAAAGCACCCACAGTGTTAAATGTTTATTATTGTAGCATTTTAGAATTCACTAGTTCATACCTTTCAATCACAGCAAGTTATTAGCAGTGAAGGGATGAACCCTCTTAAGAGGATTTTTATTTCAATGATAGGGTGTTATGGACAAGACAATCTAAGTTTAAAAAAATTAGTAGCAAGCGCTAGTTGAGTTAATCAGTTAAAGACAAACTGTGCCCTTGGGAAGCTAAATGAAAAAGCAACAGTAAAGCTTACAGAACTTAGCTCGTACAATTTGCCTTGAAGGCGGAAGATTGGTTCCCTGAAATAGCAAAGAATTATATGCTTTAGTTCAGAAAAAAAAGTTTTTAAAATAAAGTCTATTATTACCTCTTCTCCTTTCAAAACAATGGAAAAAATTCTAGAGCAGAGGTTTCAATTTGTTCAATAATTGTACCTCTGAATTAAAAAAAAGAAAACTATAAGATCATCATTGTTTTGACTTGAAAAGAAATAACAATGCAAATATTCATTATCACATAAAACATAAAAGAAACAAACTGTCAGAGTTAATGCAGTCTCTGCAGAGCGCTATTAGTTGGAGACAGCTGGTCAGCCCAACAGGAAAACTCAAAAGATCAGATCTTCTTAGGAATTAACATCTTCATTAAGCAACATGATTTGGCATGGCAGAGATTAAATCTTATATCCAACAGCTGCCTTCTTTATGAGCTGTCCCTTCACTGTTACCAAGCTGTGCAAATGTGTGAACTAGTCAGCAGCACCAGAAAGCTCATGCAACTACTCACCATATTTTAACCTTGAATTGACTCACAAGTTTGATATTAAATCAAATTTAGGGGTAATATAAGCAAGCAAAGTAGGACACAAGGAGTCAAACTTGAAAAGCAGAGCAAATAGCAGAAAAGTTATTTAAAATAAATCAATAGGGTTAACTGCATAAAAGAGCCAAAACAAACAAACAAACAAAAGTGCAATTCACTCCAAAAACTTTAAAAACAAAACAAAAAGCTGCATGTCCAGCAAAATTTGCACATGATTAATTTGCGTTAAAAAGTCAATCAAGCAATTTAGTTCAAATTCTTTGGAGCATGCATGCACTGATTCTTTTAAACAATTCCTACCTGATTTCCAATTGTGTTTTTCTTGTGAACCTGACTGCTTCTCTGCTGAGCACTGAGAAAAGCAAAGGAGAGTAGCACTGAAGAAACTCATAAGATTTTTTTCTGAGCAAGTAACAGATACTAAAATAAATACAGGCATTAAATATATATCAACTGAGGCAGAGCTAATATAAAAAATCCAGGTCAGTTTAGTTCTGGAAGCAAAACCAACTCAGTGGAACTTCTAGAACCAACCAGTTAATCACAAAACAAAAACATAAAAAAATAATACACCACAGGAAGAAAAGTTGTATTGCTATGTTAATAACAGTATTTGTGATGTCCCACAGGCATACAAGATTGTTGCACTAAAAATTGGTAATTAGCACTTTTTGAGTGTATGTCATGTTCTAAGCACTTTACAGATATTAGTGATTTTATTTAAATTTTAACCTTGTGAGGTAGTTACCAATAGTTACAGATGGAGAGGTTGAGTCACAGGGAAGCTATGTGTTTTTCCCAAAGTTACTCAGCTAACAAGTGCTAGTACAGCTTGGACCCATCTTGCCAGTACTAGACTCATATGTTTTCAACATTTCCAACTGGATGTCTAATGGGCATCTCAAACTTAATCCACCAAAACTGAACTCGTGATATCCTCCCTACATTCCTTTCTATCCACACTCTTCCCCTTCTTAATTAGCAGCAGTTCCACATTTCCAAGTGCTTAAGCCAAATCCTTGGTTCCTCTTTCTATTACTTTCACATCAAATCATCAAAAAATGTTATTGATTCTACTTCTCAAAATGTATTTAAAACTCAACATCTTTTTACCACTTCCATTGCTACCACCTTGGTCTAAGCCACCATTATCTCTCACTTGTACCATTACAATCACTTACTCTTTGGTCTCTGCTTACACGTGTCCCCATAATGTCTAGTCTCAACACAGAAGCCAGAGTGATACTTTTAAAAGGGGGTTCATGTCATTCTTCTCCTCAAAACCGTCTACTGCTATGCAACACAATTACACTCAGGGTAAAAGTCAAAACTCTTACAATGGTCTGCAAAGTCCCTGAACCCCACTCTCACCTCTTTGACTCATCTCCTCCTGTTTTGCACTTTTTTCATTAAAGAGGTCCAGCCATACTGATCTCTCTTTTTTTTAACCCCACCAGGCACACTCCCACCTCAAAGACTTTACACTAGCTCCTCCACCAGCCTCAAAAATACACTCCCACCATATACCTGCATAGCTCCCAACACCATCTCCTTCAAGTCTTCATTCAAATTTATCTTTTCTGTGAGACCTATCATGACCGAGTCTCATTCTCATTATGCTATTTTATTTTTCTCTATGGCATTTTTCACCTTAAAACACACTATAGAGTTTCCACTGATTTGTGTGTGTGTGTTTATTAGCTGCCTCCCTCCATTAGAATGAAAGCTCCTTGCAAGCAGGCAGTTTTGCCTGTTTCATTCACTGCAATAACCCCAGTGCCTAGAAACTACCTGGTGCATAGCTGGCTTCAACAAATATCTGTTGAATGAGAAATCCAATGAGGCTGGTATTACGACATAAGCACAGAGGAGATGAGATTCCAGATACAACCCCAACATTTAACTCTGGAGTTCTCATGATTAGGCACTATGTTACTCTATCTCTCAAAAGAATAAAGGCTTTCTTTCAATGAGTCCATAAGTAAATACATATCAATATAAGACAATACAACTCATTTTGGTTATTTTGAGAAGACTAGCAATATTGAGCCCTCTGACTAGTTGTTTAGCTGTTTATAAAAGCTGTTTCAGAGGTCAATGAAATAGTCTAAAACAGAGGAAAGGTAGGTTTAGATCATCAGTCAACTGTTTAAAGTAGTGGAATATTATAGTTCAGTAACACATCAGAAATCAACACCACACTTAGAACTGTTGCTCAAAATGGCAATCTTTTATAATCTCCCATGATGTATTTAAGTTGTTTCCCTTTATACTCATAAAAAAACCTGTATACTACATATACCTGAGGGAGGGGAAGAGGTAGGTGCTGAAAGGCCACATTGTATTTGATTACTACAGATATTATGTGTGCATCTTTCTTTTTCACTTTGCTTTTTCACTTTTCAGAGTTTAGCTTTTCTCCTTCAGTTCTTATTTTTCTAGTTTTTAGTTAAATGTGTAATTTCCTTAATCACTATGAGATTCACCTCTCTCTAACCTTCTCTTCATAATCCACATCTATATTACTCAGGTATTTGTGGTGAGGTTGTGAACGAGGTGAAGGTTGGGTCTGTGGCCCACACTGACTTCTGACTGTCCACTGTACCCTGAGGCACAGAGTGTATCTAAACTACTACTCTTCCTGGGGCTTCAGACCCTATGCTTTCTTTCTCCAGGATCCTCCAAGCTTTCCTCTCTCTTCTGGGAAGAAATGGGAAAACTACAAATACAACGTGACCATGCCCTCTTCATGGATATGGCCATCTCTCCCAAGCATCTACTTGTGTTTTGGAGTTCTTTTAAGGGAAACTATTTTAAAATAAATCACTGACTGGTAGTGGTAACTTCAAACTATGGCAGACTTACAGGTGTTTACTTTGGAGTAGGTGAACTATTGGGGACCCTCAACTTATCTATGGGTCTCCTTAAAATCATATAAAAGAAGCTGAATATAAAGCAAAAAATAGATTGTGGATGACTCCTTGCGCTAACTTAGGCAAACAGTATGACCTAAATGGACCTTAGTTTCTTGGCTTTCTTGGCTATAAAGTGTGTGTGTGCGTGCGTGCGTGCGTGTGTGCGTGCGTGCGTGTGTGTGTGTGTGTGTTAAGAGACAGAGACAAGGAGTGAGGTGAGGGATTGTACTAGGCACTTCTTAAATGCCTTTTAGATCCAACATTCCTTGAGATGCAAAGTCACTCTCAGATGCTTATGAAATCTACCAGAAGAGACGTTCCGCTGACAAACAATATTCAGCTACTAAATAATGCATGTATAGGATCTATCACTTGTCACAATATTCAGGGGGAAAAGACATTTATTTTATAAGCTACCCTCAGATATTAGAGTTAGAACAAATACTAAATTACCTTACTTTTCACCTAAAAAAAATAATCTTTTTTGCAGCAACTGGTCCCATGAATCCAAAGATACTGCCATTAATGATGTATTTAGGTACTTAAGGTTACTCCATCAGGTAACATAATAATAAAAAGCTGCCTAGTTAGAAAATATCCTTTATCATAATCCTTAGGAATGCAATGATAACTGAACTGAAAGCATCTCAAAATACTTATTTAAAAAATGTGTTCACAGAAAACCATGTAAAGACTTGGAAGTTCATTTAAGTCTTTGGATATATCCTTGGTGATAGGTCTTTAACTGGTTATCTCTGCAATATTGTACAACACACCGACATATAATGCTTTAATTTGACATAAGTAAAAAACTAGGGTATCAATTATCTGAAAGGCACTCTGTGGAACATATAAACATAAATAAGGTATGGTCCTTGTAATGAGAGCCTACAATTTATCTAGTGTGGGTAGTGATATACATACACAAAACACAAATAACAAAGGGATAAGCTCTGAAAGAATAAATATGTGAAGCTGTAACAGAAAGCCAATAAAAGTGCCTCTGTTTCAAACATGGGATATAATTACCACCATATCTTATTATCTATGTATATATTTGTTATTAATCATATAAAATCCTACTACACACAAGTCACTGTGGAAGCCTTCACCAGAACATTAAAACACATGAGAGCAAATTAATGTTGAGACATAATGATTTTGAAAGTATACAACAAGATGTTTAAATTGTATAAAATTAAGAGCAAACGGAAAAAACATGCAAAGAAAAGTAATCCACTTTTACCTCAGCTCAAAAATATTTTTTTGCATTATTTGTTTCTATCCATGTCCATATGCATACGCAATAAAAGACTGTAATAATATAAGAATGTGCCAAGGGGTATGTGTGACCATTTATCAAATAAATTGCACATGGTAATTTCTCTGAATGCTCAGAGACAAAAAAGATCTTTTTTGGTCTGATCTGAGATTTTCATAGAAAACTTGAAGTAAAGTTTTAATAGAGGAAGAAAATCAACTGCATTCTAAGAGAATGCAGTAGCATATGCAAAGCTAGTAGGTAGAAAGATGGGCATGTAGGGAAGCTGTACAGAGAAAAATTATTATGGCAAATATTATAGGACCATAGGCTTGGGTTTGTAAATGACCTTAAAAGCCACCTAGTACAATAACTCTATGTTAGGGCCAATTATGGAGAATTTGGTCATTACACTGAAGGCAGCAGAAAGTATTTAAAATTTCTGAGCCAGAAAGTGGCATGATCAAAGAAGTGTTTTATTAAATAATACCTCCCTGAAATAGGCAGTATCGACTCTGAGCCAGGGAAGACAGGAAGCAGCCAGCCTTAACCCCTCCCTATGACTGTTGGAATCCTGCCCAGTCTTCAAAATCAAAGCCAGTACCATTTCTAGATTATGCGTTCTCAGAATCTCCAGTTATCTCTCCTTCCCACGAACTCCACCAGCTCTGTGTCTGTGCCTGTATTCTATAAACAGGACTGTGTTATCGGCAGGTCTCGAATTCCCCTCAGCAAGGTCTGCTCTCCGATGGCCAATGGTGTGTTGCATTCATTAGTATCTCACCCCTCTCACCACTTGCATGGTTTACAGTAATTTCTTAAGAAATTTTTGTGGAAAATATTTTGATACCAAGGTTATTGGACAACAAGGAGATCAAAGCAGCAATTCCTAAAGGAAACCTACCCTAAATATTCATTGGAAGGACCGATGTTGAAGCTGAAGCTCCAATACTTTGGCCACCTGATGCAAAGAACCAACTCATTGGAAAATACCCTGATGCCGGAAGATTGAAGGCAGGAGGAGAAGGAGATGGCAGAGGATGAGATGGTTGGATGGCATCACCAACTCAATGGACTCAATGAGTTTGAGCGAACTCCAGGAGATTGTGAAGGACAGGGAAGCCTGGCATGCTGCAGTCCACAGAGATGCAGAGTTGGACATGACTGAGTGACTGAACAACAACCAGAGTTATTTACACCTAGATTCTTAATGTTTCTCTGCAATAGGAAATTTAAACAATTTGAAGATGTGTGCCATAGACATGTGCTGCAGTAAGAGTATGGTACATTCAGGAATCCAAAAGCCGCCAGTCTGGCTACAGCACAGAGTTAGAGGGTGGGATAGAGAGGAATAGTAACAAAAGAATAGACTGAAGAGATAAGCAAAAAAACACACAAAAAAAGACATTTTCTGTAGGGCCTTGGAAACCACACTAACAAGTTTAGACTTTATTCTGAAAGTAACAGGAATCCCAGAAGGAATAAGAAAGAACATGACAAAGGGCAAAAAGACTGTTGTAATAACCCAACCAAAACAAGACTAACTTTAGTAGTAGCAATAGTGATGGGAAGAAATGGACAAATTCAAAAAATATTATAGGGTAAAATCATATGGACCTGGTTAACACAGAAGGAAATAAGGATGAGGGGAACAAAGAGTAAAAAAGACACTCAGGTTTCCGATTGAGCAACTGGGAGTTACCACCCACAGAGAGTGGGAACAATGGAGGAAGGGTAAATTATATCAAGTGATGAGTTTAATTTGGGAATACTAAGTTGAGGCTTCCATAGGATATACAAGCAGAGATGTAGTGAAATATGCTAACAGTCCAAGAAAAAGTTCTGGAATGGAGATCTAGGTTTAGAGGAATCAGATAAAGCTGGTAACTGAAACCACTGCAGTGGGTAACATGGACAGGGACAGGGCAATGTGTGAGAAAGGGGTCTACAGGAGAATACTGATAAAAAGCAGTTCTTAAGCCATGATCAGAGGATAAAGAGTTCCAAAACAAAAATGAGAAGGAATGGCTAGAGCATAAAGAGGAAAGTGAGGGGACAATGGAGGGCTATTGAAGCAAGAAGATTTTAAACAGTTGCTAAGATTCCCAGGAATACAACCTATCACAAGTAGGCTTGGCTCCATCCAATCAGATATAAGAATAGGAACTAGAGACATCATAATAATGGAGTAAGATGATCTATTTGGGACACAGAAAAAAATATAAAGGGAAAGATCACAATTGTTCTGGAATTTGGTGCCAAGGTTCACATATACTTCCTTTTATAAAATGTTAACAGAGGCATTCCAGGGGATCAGGAAAGAGATATAATGAATGTTACCACCCATAGAATTTTCATGGTGCTCACATAACAAGAACTGAAATCTGCACACTATCATTTCAACTGTGAGAAAACAGGTGGAGAGACCTACTCAGCAGATTGAAAAACAGACCTCAGTCTGCTGCTTGTGGCACAGAGATATTATTCTAACGGTCTGTATCTGGAGCCCATTTTTCTTAAACCACTGGACTGCATAAATCTTAGTAACTCAGAAGGCAAACTGTGCCCATGAAAATGGAGAAGAGCAGAAGAATTTGAAAGTTCACTCCCCAAGGCATTCAGCTAACAAGTTTGCTTTCTATTCAGACAACAGGATTACTGAGAAAGAGAGGAAGTGAATAAAGGAATAACTAGAATAGCTCATTCTCTTAAATAACAAAAACTAATTATGTTGTATTAAAAAAAATAGAATGTAGGGTTTTTTTTTTTTCCAACTGGGAAGAATGACAGATTAAAATCCTTAAGGCATGAGGAAAATTAATATATCCTTCTGGCATACTAAACTTTTAGGTTCAGAAACTATATTACGACTGAAAAATCAAGCCTTCAGAAATCAGGAAATTCCAAAGTATGTCTACAGCAGTGCTTACTTGGACGCGTTACACATGGTACATATTTTATGGTCCATGTTTAACAAATAGCTGGGAGATGAAAAAAAAAGTTCCATATATTCAACATGGCAGAATAAATTCTATAGCAGAAAGAACTGAAATGTCCTGGACACTACTCTGACACTTAATTTTCCGTTAATCCAGTTTTAGCAATTTGCATTCCTTTTTTTGGGGGGGGGGTAATTTTTAGAACAAAAAGTCATCCCAGTTGGAAAAAAAAAACTGTATGTGTAAAATACTCTGGACATCACCATCCTATAAATCTTGAGGGGTGGTCCTCCTCTTTTGGCAAATCTCTAAAAATCTCATGAAATTAATGTTTATTTTCCTCAACTCCAGACGTTAATTTTCTATCTTCAGAACTTAAAAATACTTACATTATTGTCTTCAAATATGGCTTGACTTTTCTTCCTTCATGGAAACAGCATTCCTGCCAACTTTAAAATTTATAGCTACAACCATATTTTTTTAATTTTTAAAAGCACACACACACAAAATACCACAACCCCTCAAAGTGATTTTGAAATGAACATTTCTTCATCATCATAATTATCCCATGTCACACTGAAATGTACTCCAACTTGGCATTCAAAAGGAAAGAACATTTACCTCTGAGTCCCAGTGCAAAATATTACATTTGGAGATAACATCAGCAACTAAAAAATCTTTTAGTGGCAATCATAATCCAATCATTAAAATGTCATGATGAAGTAATATTGTGCATCTTGTGAAACAAAATTCCCCCATGTGCATATATATGTGTATAAATGTGTATGCATGGCGCTTTCCCAATTTTAGAGACTACACCACAGTTTTCAAAAGTATTTTCACATAATTTCTGACAATCCTGAAAGGTATATAACACAGGGATTTTTTTATTATTATTCCATTTGATAGACCAATAAACTGAGATACAGAGAGGCTAAGTGACTTGCCAAAAACCCAAACCTCATCAGCAGCAAATCTTGGAAAAAGAATTCAGAACACTGACTCCCAGACTAGCCCTTCAGATGGAAGTTTAGGTGTTCAGTTTAAATTAGATGAAAAATGTGCAAAGTTGCTGGGTTTCTAAAGCAGTTTGAACAATGCTTCGGTTTAATACCCCACTATCATAAAAGTTCATAATCTATCTCATTGCTGGAAAAATGGGGCTGTTAACTGGATTAGAGAAAGACTGCATCAAAAGTCTGTGCTTGAAGTATTTTTATTTGCAAAATTACATACCTTTGAAAAGTGAAGTCGCTCAGTCACATCCAACTCTTTGTGACCCCATGGACTGTAGCCTACCAGGCTCCTCCGTCCGTGGGATTCTCCAGGCAAGGGTACTGGAGTGGGCTGCCATTTCCTTCTCCAGGAGATCTTCCCAACCCAGGGATTGAACCTGGGTCTCCTGCATTGCAGGTAGACGCTTTACCATCTGAGCCCCCAGGGAAGACTCACCTTTGAAAACCTAACCAATATAATAATTTAGTTCAACAGCTTCTGAGGTAGAAAATATTAAAATTTACTGGAGAATATAAACTCTGAACATTTATCTTTAAAAATAAGTACTAGAGGGGAAAACACTTCAATGGGAACATAGGGGTAAATTTAAATTGTTCTGGTTACAAAAATGTGTTCAAAATTTGAATCTTTCCAAACTGGTTATGATTTTTTTCTATCTTTCGTCCTTGAGTTGGGATAACCACAACAGAACAGCACTGCGATATCCTTTTCACTTTTAAGTTATGGTGTCGAGTTTATATCTACATCTGCTACATTTTTATAAAAATCCACTGGCATTTGTAACCAATAAAAAATCAACATGAAAGGCAGCATTCCTGTTATTTTGAATGACTCAAGGATTTCTTTTTCTTTGAAATTCCTCAAAGAAGCTAGTGAGAATGTGTCAGTTTAAATTTTTACATGCATTTCTCTGTATTTTTCAATTATTAAGCAACCTCTAAAAGACAATTTTTTTTTCTTTTGCTCTTATTCCCCACCACCACTGAAGCAATTAGAGTAGAGCCTGGGCACAGGCCACAAGGAGCTAACTGACTACGCAGAAAATCATGTAGAAATTCTTGGGTCCCCCTTCCGGGCCTAGGGACAAGAAGGCACTTCAGAGTCTAGGTTTCTTCCCACTGGTCATTTTGCAGAAGGGAATGAGCAATTCAGACAGTGAGAGCTAGGAGGGCTAGAAAATAAGGTAGCAGAATAGATACCTATTTAGAAGCTGGAGTGGGCAGTGTGGCTAAAAAGACAGTTGTCTGAAGGAACACATTAATCACTTGTTCTAACAAATTTACATTAAGTCACAGACAGAAAACAGTTTTAAAAAACTTGCTGGATGGCATCACCGACTCGATGGACATGAGTTTGAGTAAACTCCGGGAGTTGGTGATGGACAGGGAGGCCTGGCATGCTGCAATTCATGGGGTCGCAAAGAGTCAGACACGACTGAGCGATTGAACTGAACTGAACTGAATTGAATGTACCAAAAACAAAAATCAGTGTATCAGACACTAATAATAACTACACTACTGGTTAGGCCAAGTCTACAATGAGACAATTTTCTGTTGAATAATTGTGCCCTTCCTTTCTAAAACATGTCTATAAATTCTTTAGGCCATTGTTTAGTTTAGATCACATGACCTAAATATCTGTTTCCTCAAACTCAAAATGTAAAACTAGGTCAGTGTAGCTTTACATTTTCTTGTGTTTTATTTTTTCATTTGTCCCTGTTCTTGAATACACAGTACAAGTAACAGTACGTAGGTCTCTTTGTTTTTTATATAAATTATATACTTAAAGTTGGAATCACTCACATGCCATTAGCATATTTTAGAATTGGAATCAAAATTCTTTGAAAGCAATTAGAAAACTGATTCCACTGAAGTGCAGAAAAAAAATGGTAAATTTAGGGTCTTGAAAATGTCACACAATAAATAACCAACCTTGAATAATTAAGAAAAATGTTTACCTGATAATATCTGTGAATACAGCAATAGAATATTGGCATATAATGGAGTACATGTATAACAGAATGGCAATAAATAGACAAGCTTATATAAAGTTCTCTTATGGGGCTTCCCTGGTGGCTCAGACGGTAAAGCGTCTGCCTGCAATGCTGGAGACCTGGGTTCAGTTCCTGGGTCAGGAAGATCCCCTGGAGAAGGAAATGGCAATCCGCTCTAGCACTGTTGCCTGGAAAATCCCATGGATGGAGGAGCCTGAGTCAGACACAACTGAGCGACTTCACTTTCACTTCACTATATAAATATATAGACAAGAGAACGTTCATCCAAAAAGACTACATCTAAGTTCACAAAAGGCAGTTTTGAAAAATAAGCCTCAATATTCTGATTTGTGTGTGTGTCTGTGTATGTGCTATGTTGCTCAGTCATGTCCAACTCTTTGCGACCCCATGGACTGTAGCCTGCCAGGCTCCTCTGTCCACAGAATTTTCTTGGCAAGAATACTGGAGTAGATTGCCATTTCCCCCTCCAGGGGATCTTCCCAACCCAGGAATCAAACCTGCATCTCCTGAGTCTCCTGCAATGGCAGGCAGATTTTTTTTTTACCACTGAGCTACCTTGCAACTCCCATTCTGACTTAGGGATGTCCAAATAGCATGTATATTGTGAAACATGCTTGATATTTCAAATTTATGTGAGAAATTATTCCCAAACTGATTTTAAATGTGCATCTGTTACTGCTTATCTATGGGAGCTCAAGTACAAACTGCAGATCATCATCCAAAAACAAGGAGTATCTGAGCTACATATGATTTCACATGCTACACAATAAAGAAGTCAGCTCCGTTAGCCAGAGAACATGACCCCAAGGCCATGAGGCTCGGACCTCCTCAGTAGGTTAACTCAGAGTTAATCCTGACACAGAATGTACTCTCGAAAGATGATGAGGTTGTAGGAGAAATTCATAATGTATATTAGAGACAAACCAGCAGGAGAAACGCATATGACAAGCAAGGATTTTCACGTACTTTGCAAAGCCAATGAAATCTTCATGGTTGGTGTTGATGTAGGAGACTTGGATGTCGATCAACAGCAGCACCTGTAAGTCAAAGAAAATCACTTCAGTAAAAACCCATCTTAAATATTCTCAACACTAAATTCAGTAATTGCCTACAAATTATTTATCTTTATCCAATTTTAAAAGGATATTTCAGCTAGAATGAAAAGTGGCACTATTTTTTTTCATTACACTCTCATAATTTTTACTCTAAATTCAAAAACAAAAAATCTATATGAAACATCTGAGTCACACTTGAAAACAACAGCATTATAGTTTACAGGCATGTACTCTTTGCCAGCTTAACACAGAACCTAGAATTATTCTATGCCCCTAAAATGTAGGTGTAACATTCAAAAGGACATATATATAAAAAGATACGTGGCAAAAAGCCCACAGGGAGTTGCTCAGAGCAGTCTGTTCCTGCAGACACTATACATTAGCCACAAAATAGCAACATCATCTCTTGTTTCTCCTCTCCTCTTTAAGCTCCCTCTAGGCAATCAGGAGAACTATCCCATCAACCAACTCAAAAAGGCAATATCCAAATAAATAGAAAGCCTCCTTATGATCAATAGGCTTCACTGAAGGTGACTTCTGAGTGCATCAAAGCACCATGATAACAGTTCACTGGCAAAGTCAATGTAATGCTCCCCAGTAGGTGCTTCATCAGGATAGCCTTCTCTGATCCTTGCCCAAGGCCTAGAATCATGCTATTTACTCTCATATAATCTATATATCATGGCTATATTTTTATTTATTAAACCCTATATTTTTCTTTGACGTGTTTACCACAAATGTAATTAATTATTTATATTATATTTTGTTTGATGTTTTGCTTCCATCCAAGACAGTCAGCTCCATGGAGGCAGAGATTATACTTATCTTGTTCATCACTTTATCCGTAGAATCTAGCATGATACACATAACGCAAGCCTGATAAATAGTTTTGGCTGTAAATTCCATAACTATCTACCAGCCTTGAAGAACAGTTTACTTTAAAGGGAGCAATTTATTCCCATATAGTTAATACATGGCCAAGTATTTTTGTTTCTCACTCATTACCCAATGCTCTGGTCTCTGCTTTTATGGCTAATTTCAGTTCGTCATCTGACCAAACATTATGGTGAACCCCAAGGGGCCTACCAAAAAAGAGTAAATGAATCACCCCAAATCATCCCCACTACCAACATAAAGTTTATACCCAGGTACTACTGGGTTAACAATATCATACTTGTATGAAAATTTTCATAGCATCATATAGTTTTGTTTCTTCTCTTAATGAAAAAAACTGAAGAGTTAGGAGGAGTGATAGTTATGAGATTATCTGTGACACTGCCACTATTCTCCCTACAATAAAGCCAGATTCTATTAAATTTTATACCCCCAAATCCATTTGGTCAGGAGTCTGGATAAATAAGGCATAATATTTAAACACAAATAAATAGTTGTCACCATAAAGAGAAAAATATCTACATAATTCTCAGCATCGCCAAAGGTTGTCATGAGTATCTTGGCCGTTCAAGCACATTCACTTGGATTGCAGCACAGGGGAAAAGTGGAAGAAAAATCGCAACTATGGCTGTTCTCATTCATATTCCTGGAAACTGGGAGTCTGTGTTCATCCTAGGAAAACAGCCAGGTCGCATGTGGGGGATGGAAAGGAAAATAGGACATTTTTTTCTCCTTCTTTTCACTCTCTCAGAGTTTCTCACTGCCTTTCTCACCCACAGCTATTGAATATTTAGTTGAAAAAAAGTAAAGCTACTCCTGGTAGCAGTAATCACCCACAAAGTCAGTCATTTCAACATGCATTTAGATGTATGGGAGCACCTGGAATAACAGGCACACATCAAAGTTCCAAAAAACCCTCTGTTTTAGAAAAAAGTTCACAGATAGATTTATGGTTTTTCATATTTTAATTCTCAAGAATTTTCCCCCAAGAAGTTTCCAGAGCAGAAGTCGGTAATAATTTCATTTTTTGAGAAAACTGCAAGAATACCTCAGAGCAGTTCTTGTACAGAGGCCTATGGAAATGGGTCACTCTCTGACCAATTACTTCAGAAGTAACATATGGCCTCAAGCAGCATGAAGTTCAGAACTCAAATGTGAAATCTATGCAAACTGACATGTTCACATTACCAAAAGCATGAATGTATTTTTCTATGCCACAGACGTCTGTATTACTTGTAGCAAACACCAGCTTCTTCAGGTGGTTAACTGTCAGACCAGGCCACCTAAGACAGTCACTTAGAAGGGAGATGCTCACTCCCTCCCTTAACTCCACTTGGGGAATGAATTAATCACTCCATCAGAGGTAGATGAGAGAAAGTCTATCTCAAAATTAGGGAAAAAAATGATTTCTCATCTCTACTGTGTATCATAGCTCTTTAGGAATAACAACAAGAACAACTTAATGAAGAACTAAGAACCTTATTTGGATTACTTTATTTCATGTTCACAAAATGCCTATGAGTTAACTACCATTATTATTCACTTCCAGGTGAGGAGACACAACTGTAAATAACTTATTCATTTACACATAAAGTAAAATGATAGAGCATGGATTCGAACTCAGGCAGTCTGAACCCAGAGCCCACAGTCTTCATGACAATAAGTTTGTCACTTCAGTACAACAAATCTCTGAAACATGAAACATCAAGAAGTTAACAACCAATTCAGATATAAACACAAAAGATAATTTAGATAATAATTGTACTACTTTTTTCCTTGGTATTTTTTTTTTACATAGGACCCCTAAGAGTTAAGTAAAATGTATTATCATTTGAATTGCATTGAATAAATACAAATTAAAATGGTTATCTTATTTACTTAAGGTCAGGAGTACAGCTGATACCAGAATTTGTTTCTTGGTCCAGCAATAGGTGTGACATCAGGTATGCAGGGGAACTCCTGGTCTCGGGTTGTATATCCTGAGGACCAAGCTAGTTTTCACTGACTCATGAGTTAATATTGATTTGTTTATCTCCACTAAGTCACAAAGCCTATTTCTTCCACTTCTGATCTATGCATGTTGCATATGTCTCTCTCCCTATGGTCTGTGTCTACCTCTCTCTTCTATTCTACCTTCCTCCTTTTACCCAGTTCTTTCTCTCCTCCTTTCCAACTCACTTAAGAACCACAAAATCCCAGAATTCTAACTTACAGAGGACTTCAGAGATCATATAGACCAACATTTCAACATTGTACATGAGAAAACAACAGTCCCGAGAAGTGATCTGCTCAGGAACATGTTATTCTCTGGTGAACACATGGCTAGAGGCCAGTGTCCTCTCCACACTGTCACACTTGCAGCTGTGTCCTGGAATTGAAGAGCATCTGCAAACCTTTTTGCTTCCCTTTATAAAATGTTATAAGTAACTAAGAAAACATCTACCTAAATTTAAGAAGCTTCTATAATTCTCATGTAGTCCTTTTTTAACGAATTATCCTCACCTGAAAATAATCTTTCATTCATAGAGCTAGCCAAGATTCAAAGACAATTTCAAGGTCACTCTTTACCAACCATATATATAAATAGTTACAAAATAGAAATGCTTAAAACATTATATCCTTAATGTTTTAAATTATTTAAATATTTAAATAATTGTTTTAAATTTTTATATATAAATATCCTTAAACACTTTAATTTTTTTAGTCATAGATTCCATGGATAAGCTGATGAATAGCTTTATCCAGTCTCTTCAAGCAAAAATAAATAAATAAATAAATAAATAAAAGCACTAAACATTTTGCAAAACATTTTAGGAATTTATGAATATTTTGGTGCCCATCTGTGCTCATGAAAAGTTAAGACATCTTATCTCAAAGAAAAAATCTGGTATGTTTCTGGATTAGTGGTTTTCAAAGTGAAGTGTGTATTAATACATGCTCTATGATGATTCATAGAGCATTAAGGAAAAAATAATGGAAGCCCTATTACTGTGTTTTAAATGTTATCTTTCTAAAGTCTTTATATATGTTTACATTTTTAACATATACATAAGCTGTTAGTATAGCAACACATGTATAATATTCATAAATAAATAAAAATAAACATATGTGGTGGTGTTCTCAGTTTGTTTTTTTTTTCCATTCAGGGATAGGCCAACTCTTGGAGACCACCAAACAACCTTGGAGAGACCTTCCACTTCCCACAAGGACCCTGCCCACCAGGGAAGGTCTTTCCTCACCTGGTCCTTTGTCTTCCCTTCTCGCTCACGAATGTGGTTAGCAACAATCCTTTCCGTTTCCTCACAGAGTCTGGGGAAGTTTGCCAGCTATCAAGAGAAACAGATTTCAGTGTTAATACTCAAATATTTATACTGCCAAAAAAGAAAGAGATAAGTTATGTTATATTCCAGAAGACATGCATTACCGTTCTGTAAGCAGAAGTGAAATATCCTAAAGAAGATGGCAGAGTGACAGAGAGATTTCACAAACTACAAACAGAAGTAACTATATTATCTGAGATAAAACACTTCAAAACCAGCAGAGCAATTCCCTACAAAGAAAACAGAGACCCGGATAGCATCCAGCACTCTGCTGTACAGAGTTAGCACTTAATAAAGTTCAAAGATGAAGAAGACAGAAATGAGGATGAAAAGGACGATAATGACTAACATTTATAGAGCGCTTACCACAGTCCAGCACTGCATGAATTACCTCATTCAAAAATGCACAATAATCATAAAAGATAGATCTGATTATTAACCTCATTATAGAGGAGGAAAGCAAAGCCCAGCGAGGTTAAATAACTTGCCCAAGACTATACAGTTCAACATCAGTGGGTCCTGAATTCCAACCCCAAGGACTTTAGAGTTCATGGTCTTGTCCATTACTCTTTGAGGATGATTCATTCCATGAACCAGAGAGATCAGTTTTTAAAAAATTCTCCCCTAACATATGGGCTTTTATGTACATATTTTTGGCAAAACTGTAGAAATAATACATGTCAATCACTTACCCCATATAAATTATTCAGGTAATTGTCTAAAATTTAGTTTGCAAAAGTGAATGAATGAATTATAGTTGTTCTCAGTGAAAGGAGGAAGAAGAAAAGGTTGATACAAGGATATTCAAGGAAGCCTAATCTAAAAAGAGGATGTAGTCAGGTAAAGTTGTGTGGGAATGGTTGTGGGAAAAATGGAGCTTGACAAGCACAGGAATGGGTATAAGGTGCTGGAGGACAGGGACAATGAGTGGTCAAAGAAGTAAAGGAAGTTCAGTGCAGAGAGCAAGGGTGTGGTCTTCAGAGAAAAGTAGGCAAATTCATGGCTTATGACAAGCAAACTTTAATTCCATTTATATTAAAAAGCACTTGCAAATTAGTAAGATAACACTAATACCTTACATAAAAACAGGCAAAAACACATGACTTAATTTAAAAAGAAATTTAATGGTCAGTAAGCAGGGAGAAATATGACACTGTTCAAAGAGAGTAATGCAAAGAAAGATAAGAACCATTATGTTGTCAAATTGCTATAATTATTTTTATAAGACTATAGATGTGAAGGTATATTAAAACTAGCACAGTTTAAACTTACTGAAGGGATGTCAATGAGAATAATCTTTCTGTTAAGCAATTTGGCAATATGTATCAACCATCTTAAAGGCTCATACAAGCATCAGCCTAATTATTTCATGAGATTCTAAAATAATAAGGAAATTCATCATAGCATTACTTGGAACAGCAACAGTAAGACAAATAAACATAATTTTATAAACCACCTAGGTATCCAATGATGTTAAATAAATTAAGGTAAGTCTACTAATGGGATGTAATAAGCCATTCCAAATAATGTCTAATATTTGATTTTTAACACTAATTTATAATATCTAATAATATGATAAAGTGTCTAAAATAGATACTGGGAGAAGAAAAAAAAATCAGGCTACTAAATACATAATCTGATTACACACAAGTATACGCAAACCCACATACACACACACACACACACACACACACATATACACACACAAAGGCCATCATATATCCTTCAGGAATATAGCCCAAGACCTTAAAAATTCCTAAATCCTTGAGTAATAAATACTATAGCACATAATATTTCCCCTAACTCATAACCTGGGTCTCCCTGAAATGTGACTGCTCCATGGTCACTGGTGTCACTGAGCACATGGATTTTTCAGCATGCATGATGTACACCAGTGCCTTGGCAAGATAGCAAACTGCACTACTTCATGGAACCATCATGATCACAAATCATATATAATGGTAAATCATCTTGTCCTGTAAGTGTGTGCACAGAAAAGAATCTACACAAATATCAACACTACAAAATATTAATAGTAACAATCTCTTTGAATGGTGGGCTTAGGCATAATTTTAATTTTTTTCTACATACATCTCTGCATTTTCCAATTTTTCTACAATAACATAAGGTACTTTTATAAAAACATCATTAGAGCATAGAAACCTGGCTGCCTGTTCAACTCAAATTTCACAGCCTAGTGTCTTTTTATGAGATCACCAGAAACCGCTACCCCTTACTGAGACTCCTAGCTGAATCCTGAGATATGTGCTCATTTAAGGGTTTATTTCATGAATAACTTCAAGATACAAATGCAGCTTCCATTCTGAGTTCTGGAAATATTCTTCGAGGAAAGTTCTATCATCTCATAGTATCATCCTTTATACTCTGAGAACATTGAAAGTTATTTTTTACGTGACCTATAAAAAGTTTCTAAGTATGTAAGGGATAGCTGATGAATGTTTGTCCTTCTCCTTGACTAATGAGAACCTAGGTGGTACATGCAGCACTAACCAGTAGCCTGCACTAGACCATCAGAGCAATTGCTCCTCAGACATCATCCCAGGCTATCAGTACACACTTGTTTTGATGATAGTCTCACTAACAGAGAACCACACTCCTGCAAATAAGTGACTGCAAAAGCAATAGTGGTCTACTGAGTAGGGCCGGAAAGCCTATAACAATATTTAGAAAAATGGATTACAGCAGATTATTTCTAAAACACCAAAGAGTGGCAATATAAATATTTATTCAGAAACTAAATACTTGATAGATGAAGGACCCCAGGCTCATATGCTCATATGTCAAGGAAAGGCCAAAATGACAAGAGTATCTCATGAAGTAGAAACAATTAGGAACCTTCCAGTCTACTGCCCTTGGCAGGGGTCTGAGTTTTTTGTGTGTCTCCTGATCTTTCCAAGCTCAATTTCACCGAGAAAGGAACCTGCCAGAGCCATATTTTTATATATATAATTGAGATGTGTTATGTGTGTTAGTCGCTCAGTCGTGTCCGACTCCTTATGACTCCATGGACTGTAGCCCACCAGGCTTCTCTGTCCATGGAATTCTCCAGGCAAGAATACTGGAGTGGATTGCTATTCCCTTCGCCAGAGGAACTTCCCAACCCAGGGATCGAACCCTGGTCTCCTGCATTGCAGGCAGACTCTTTACCGTTTGAGCTACAGGGAAGTCTAAATTGAGTAATTGAGATAACTGGAAGTAAATGAGTTTAAATTCTAAGTGGAACAAAAAGGGAAGAGAACACAGTAGAAGAACTGCCCTCATGGAGGCAAAGGAGGAGAACTATTGAGGGAGACAGCAATCAGTGAAAGATCTAGGCATTACTGAAAGGCAGTAATGAAGTTAGTATGGTTTCTCACTGCTTGATCTTAAAAGGTCTGTAGGAGTGTAAAAAGGTTGCTGCTGCTGCTAAGTCGCTAGAGTCATGTCCGACTCTGTGCGACCCCATAGATGGAAGCCCACAAGGCTCCGCCATCCCTGGGATTCTCAAGGCAAGAACACTGGAGTGGGTTCCTATTTCCTTCTCCAATGCATGAAAGTGAAAAGTGAGAGTGAAGTTGCTCACTTGTGTCCAACTCTTCAGGAGCACAAAAATCAAAATGATGACTTTAATTGCTGGCCCTCAAATGTAATAGTCCAGTTCTGATTCTTCATGATACATACAGAAAGAAGGCCAAAAATATGTCCTACTGACATTCAAAATGACTTTCTGCCACTCATTTCATTAGTTCATTTAACAGGGTCCCTTTCACTTTTCACTGCTCAGTTTGCCTGACTCTCTACTTAGCTTCAAGAGATACTCAACTGATCACTCACTTCAGTCCCTCACTACTCTTCAATATCTCTTACTGAAGATGCAATCAGTTTTCTCAAATGTTTGTCATTATAATTTTCAATCTCTTTTGCTCTGGATGTTGAATTAAAAGCTTACCACTGTAAGAACACATTTATTTTGTCAGTCAAAGTGTTAATCATGTATGCCAAAATAATATTAACCTAGAAGTCACCATCATTAGATTTCTATTCTTTTATTAATTACTTATATATTCTGAAAATTGATTTATACAGGATCAAGGGATTAAGGCTTTGCTATTGGATATAATGATTTTATATTCTTAAATTTATTTCACAGTCATTCACTTAAACATTTACTGGGCACATGTAAAAGGTAGCTCTATGCTCAGTTTATGTCAAAGCACCTGATCTTAAAAACCACAGTTTTGAGTGGCAGATTGATTATAAAGATAATTGTCATACAAGAGAAAGATCTCACAAAAAGCAAGGAGAAACACAAAGTAGTTAGAGGTTAATCTGCTCTGAGAAGGCCTCAGAAGACTTGATGCTTAAACAATGACAATAAAACTTCCAGACAAAGCTGAACAACTGTTAAATGATAAATTACTTCTAAATAGCTTATGTTGAAATTATGTTGCATATTTTAAAATAATAATGAAGATTCAATGGAGCAATAATACAACATATATGTATTTAGGTATCAAAATTTTAAATAGATAATTCTAAGAGAAAATTTTAATTCTGTTTTCATTTTCATTTTAATTACGTGCAGAACTGTACATGTTCTGAGGCAAAGTATTATAGTACCATCATCTTTTATATACAAAAACATATTTTAATAAAATCCAATGTTTTAAGTATTATTTAGGATAGTATTTAATTATTTTGATGAAACATCAATATAAAAATTTAATTTTAAGCATGGACCACATTTTTCCCTAGAAGAAAAAAAAAATCACTTGGAAGACATTTCTATACAATAAAAATAAATCATAAGCTTATAAAGTGTATTAACCATTGATTAATCAGATCATGAGAGCCATGCTATTAGGTTTATCTTGGATCAGATACAAGGTCAGGCAAGATTTCTATACCTTCAAGAGTAACTAGTTCAGTGCCTTAAGCAAAGACTCAGGTTATTAGGCAACTATGTGTTCACAGTTGCATACAAAACATAAATGAGAAAATAAACTAAAAATAGAATAAAATTTATTTTATGTGCATGACCTGAGTTGATTGATTTGGCTGACCTAAAGTTATGGGCTCTGTTTTGATCAAAATGCTATAAACCATCCAGTGTTGGCTATGTACTACAAACTGAGTAGCAACAATGATTTTACTGCTTATGAAAAGTGAAAGAGAAAAAGTGTTAGTCGCTCAGTCGTGTCCAACACTTTGCAATCCCATGGACTGCCAGGCTCATAAAAGCTTACAATAGTTTCATTCTATTTATGTGAATTAAAATCTGCCCCCAAAACCCTTAGTGATTTTTAATTTCCATGTAGCATAATATTGGCTTTATTCAGGGGATGAGAGAATACTTATTTGGGCACACACATTTGTTATGAAAAAAGGAAAAACAGAAGTATTCTCATTTACAAAAGTGATCAAAGATGAGGAGAAACTGTAGTACAAACAGGTCAAGAAACTGCACAAGGGTAAATTTATTGATGATTTGATATTTTAGGGGTAGACTTATGAGAAGTCTAGGAAGATCTAAGTAAAGCTGGTAAAAAGGGAAAGGGCCAGAGTCCATCCAGGTGGCCTTAGGTAAAGCAGTCAGAAAGAAATGCTGTTAGCCCTCCTTCTCTCTCCAAGTGGGCAAATCCCAAACCTCAAGTATTGTCTACAAATAATGGAAGAAATGGTGAGGTCTGTGAAAGAAGAACATATGTAGTAAGTTTGTATGTTCTCTTTCATGTTTCTGACCTTATCATTTCTTCTAAACAAAGAAATGAAGAGTATGCTAGTGTTGTTTAGCAGATGCTAAGGAGTTAAAAGAGCTTCCCTTGTGGCTCCATGGTAAAGAATCCACTGGCCAATGCAGGAGACAAGGGTTCGATCCCTGGGTCGGAAAGATGCCCTGGAGAATAAATTAGCAGCCCACTCCAGTATTCTTGCCTGGAAAATCCCAAGGACAGAGGAGCCTGGCAGACTACAGTCCATGGGGTCACAAAAAAGTCAGACACAACTTGGCAAGTAAACAACAGTAACAAAGGAATAGAAACAAAAAGTCCAGCCTTGAGTGAAACAAACCTGAAAGATAGTCAGAAGAGCTATTGTCTCATTAAGTTATTCAGAAAACATCTGAATAGAACTGCAGAGTGGTGTTGGTGCTGGGTCAAAAAAAATCTGAAGACAATAATCAGGTTTTCATCATCACTTCACATTTATTGCTGATAGACATTATTGAGTGGTTAAAATGGAACAAGAAAAATCATGCTGAAGGCAAGAGGAAAAGCAGGGGCCAGGGTAAATTACAAATTAAGAGTTAATTGCAAAGATCATGAATCTTTTAATGAACTGTGAAATTAAAAGGTGAGATCCCTATCTCTTGACTTTTAGCCAAGTCCCAGGACTGAATTTCATATGTGCATGCATGCTCAGTCACTAGGTTGTGTCCAACTCTATGGACTATAGCCCACCAGGCTCCTCTGTCCATGGGGTTTTCCAGGCAAGAATATGGAGCAGGTTGCCATTTCCTCCTCCAGGGAATGTTCCTGACCCAAGGATCCAATCCATGTCTCCTGCATTGGCAGATGGATTCTTTATCACTGATCCACTGAATTTTGAATAAAACTCAATAAATGACTCAAATTTTAATGCACAGCCTGATTTGAAATCTGAGTACCATGGTCCATTACATGGGCATCTGGCTGTATGCAAAGCAAGTGTTTGACTGGACAGCCAACCATTAGAAGAGGCGAAATGTAAGTCTTTATGTACAGATTGAAAACAAGAGCAGATCCACCCAGACCTAAAAAAAAAAATCCTACTTAAGCATGATGTTTTGCAGCTCTTCTCCTTCCTCCTACAAGCTTTCATGGGAGGTACTCAAGTGACTACTTTAGCCAAAATGATAATTGCCCACCAAATGAATGAGACATGATTCTGTATTCAATTACTGATTCCATACTTATTATTGAAAACCTGGTGTTTAGGGGTTATGACTAGAGTGATGGGCTTAACAAATCACATCCCTACTTTCAGGGAGCTTACACTCTACTTTCCAAGCTCCAAGTCCCTTTACTGTCCAACAACAAAAACAAAAGACATATATAGTATAATTCATGTGATCATATGTGCTGCAAAGAAAAAGTTTGCTAAGTAGATGAGTGTCTGTGTGTGTATTCAAAGGGAAGCATATGCAGTTGTAGGCAGACAAGTCAGAGGAAGACTCTGATCACATGGCATTTGAGCAGAGACCTGAAAGAAGTGAGGATGTGACCCATGCAGGAATCTTGAGGCAGAGTATTTCTAACATTGGGAATGAGAAATGCAAAGGCCTTGCCACCACATCTCCTTGATCTGTTGAAGAAACAAGGAAACCAGTGTAGCTGGAGTGGACTGTGGGGAGGGAGATGGGGAGGAGTTTAGAAATGAAAAGGAGCGAGATCATGCAGGGTCTTGAAAGCCATGGTTAGGTCTTCAGATTCACTTGCTTAGTTATGTGTATTCAGAATCAGATATTTACTTACCTAACATCCCACAGAACTCAGCATTTCTTCTCACAGAACTTTATAATGAAAAATCTTTCCCAGTATTTCTAATAACCAGCTAGCATATCTTTTTTATTTCTTTGAAAAGCTTTTTTCTAAGCAGAGGAAAAAAATCAATTAATTGGTATGATGGTGATCCAAGAATGTGGCTTCCCAAGAGGCCAATAAATGGCACAGTTGCTAAACTGTGGTTAAAAAAAACAAGCTGTTCCTCTCAGTGCTTCCTGCAAAGAAGCTCAAGACCCTGTGATGATGCACTGGAGAAAAGGAGGTAGAGAAAAGCAGCTGAAAGATGATGCCCACCAGAGAAACTCCAAAGTTGAGATGTCCCTGGAGTGAAGCCAAATAGCTCATAAAACTCAAAGGTTCCTGTCCTGTCCTCCAGTGCCCCTGAGACAACAGTGAGAACATATCCAAGAAATAGTTGCACTCCCCCAGTTTAGCTTTGTGCTTTGTTATGTGAACATGCATAAATCCCATGTTTTTCAATGATGTTTATTTATGTGGCTTAAGAAAAATGAAGTTAAATATTTTACACATAAGAAATTCAACATGAGGAATTGTAAATGAAAACACTGTTTTAAGATTATAAATATATATGCATGTATGTGTAATGGGTTGGCCAAAAAGTTTGTTTGGGTTTTTCCATACCATCTTACAGAATATATATATATATCCACAATACAGTGAGAGTAACTATACATTTCAGATTGCCTGGAGCAGTCTTGGTTTACTCATATTATTCAAGTGAAAGTACTGGCAGTTCCCCCTTTCAATCTCAAAAATGTCCTATGTTGGCTAATAAATTATATGGTCATCTTATTTATGGGTTGTGCTCAAAAAGGGTCAAGTAAATTAAGGTGTGGCATACTCAACTTTAATTAGGATTATTTTGCTTTACAAATGACTTTAATTAGACCAGTTTCAAAGTAAAAAAAATGTAGGGTAGACAAAATAAGGCCAAAAATCAAAAACATTAGATCAAGGAATAAGGAAAAAATAGATTGAAAGAAAACCTGTCCAGATTTTTATCATTTTAAAAGGGTTAGCTAAAGGTTGCAAGATGGCAAAGTAGAAGAACATGCACTTACTCTTTATTACAAAAACACCAAAATCACAACTAACTGCTGAACAACCATTCACAAAAAAAAGAAAGAATGTTGGAACCTATCAAAAAGATACCCTACATCCAAAGACAAAGAAGAAGCCACAGGAGATGGTAGAAGGGCACAATCATGATAAAATCAAATCCCAGACCCACCAGGTAGGCAACACATAAACTGGAAAATAAGTACACTACAAAAGTTCTCCCACAGGAGTGAAAGTCCTGAGCCCCACATCAGAATTCCCAGGCTGGAGATCTGGCAATAGGAGGAGGCCCCAGAGAATGTGGCTTTGAAGGCAAACAGGGTTGGATCACAGGAATTCCATAGGACTGGAGGAAACATAAACTTCACCCTTAGAGGATACATACAAGTATGCACCAGGACCCAGAGAAAAAGCAGTGACCTTTTCAAAGATTGGGCCAGACTACCTGCTAGTACTGGAGATGAGGGGTTTTGGCTCACTGTAGGGATAAAGACACTGGCAGAAGCAGTTCTGGTGAGTACTTATTGACGTGAGCCCTCCAGGAGGCCACCATTTCCTCCCTAAGACCTGACCCTGCTCAATGGCCTGTAGGCTCCAGTGGTGGGATGCCACAGGCCAAACAATCAACCAGGCATGAACACAGACCCACTTATCTGCAGATAGGCTACTTAAAGTCTTCCTGAGCACAGCCCTGCCCACCAGAGGGAAAAGACACAGTTACACCCACCAGTGGGCAGAAACCAGTCACAACTGGCAGGAAGCCTGCACAAACCTCTTAGATAGCCTCATCCACCAGAGAGCAGACAGGAGAAGCAAGAAGAACTACAATCTTGCAGCCTGTGGAACAGAAACCACAAACACAGAAAGTTATACAAAATGAGACAGCAGAGGAATATGTCCCAGATGAAGGAACAAGATAAAATCCCAGAAGAACAACTAAGTGAAGTGGAGATAGCAAAAACAATTCAGAATAATAATAGTGAAGATGATCCAAGATCTGGGAAAAAGAATGGGGGGAGGGATAGATTGGGAGTTTAGGATCAACATTTACACACTGCTATGGATGGAGGTTGCTCAGTCCTGTCCAACTCTTCATGACCCCATGGACTGCAGCCTACCAGGCTCCTCCGTCCATGGGATTTCCCAGGCAAGAGTACTGGAGTGGGTTGCCATTGCCTTCTCCGATAGACAGAGGAGCTTGGTAGGCTACAGTCCACGGGTTGCAAAGAGTCAGACACGACTGAGCGACTTCACTTTCACTTTCTTTCACTATGACCAACCTAGATAGCATATTAAAAAGCAGAGACATCACTTTGCCAACAAAGGTCCGTCTAGTCAAGGCTATGGTTTTTCCAGTGGTCATATATGGATGTGAGAGCTGGACTGTGAAGAGAGCTGAGCGCCGAAGAATTGATGCTTTTGAACTGTGGTGTTGGAGAAGACTCTTGAGAGTCCCTTGGACTGCAAGGAGATCCAACCAGTCCATTCTAAAGGAGATCAGTCCTGGGTGTTCTTTGGAAGGACTGATGCTAAAGCTGAAACTCCAATACTTCGGCCATCTCATGAGAAGAGTTGACTCAATGGAAAATACCCTGATGCTGGGAAGGATTGGGGGCAGGAGGAGAAGGGGACAACAGAGGATGAGATGGCTGGATGGCATCACTGACTCTATGGACATGAGTTTGAGTACGCTCCAGGAGTTGGTGATGGACAGGGAGGCCCGGTGTGCTACCATTCATGGGGTAGCAAAGAGTCGGACATGACTGAGCTGAACTGACTGATTTAAAATAGATAATCAACAAGAACCTATTGTTTACCACATGGAACTCTGCTCGAAGTTCTGTAATAACTGAAATGGGATAATAATTTAAAAAAGAATAGATACACGTATATGTATAACTCAATCACTTTGCTGTACACCTGAAACTAACACATTTTTAATCAACTATGGAAGTGAAAGTAAAGTCACTCAGTCGTGTCCAACTCTTTGCAACCCCATGGACTGTAGCCTACCAGGCTTCTCCATCCATGGGATTTTCCAGGCAAGGGTACTGGAGTAGGTTGCTATTTCCTTCTCCAGGGGATCTTCCTGACCCAGGAATCGAACCTGGGTTTCCTGCATTGCAGGCAGACGCTTTACCCTCTGAGCCACCAGGGAAGCCCCCAAAAAGGCAAGAATACTGGAGTGGGATACCATTTCCTTCTCCAGGGCATCTTCCCAACCCAGGGATCAAACCCAGGTCTCCCGTATTGGAGGCAGACACTTTAACCTCTGAGCCACCAGGGAAGCCCTTAATACTCTAATATAAAATTAAAAATTTTTTAAAGAAGTGACTTAAAAAAAATTTTTTTAAGAATATTTTAGTTAACCCAGAATAAAATATTCTTTTTAAATCAAGTACAGATTTCTTTAGCATCAGGATAACTTTAGAATATCTAAATTATTAATAATAATTTATAGAATATCTCATATATGGTTAATCATTGTATTAGGTGTCAAGGATAAGACAAAAGACAGCTCTTTTTCAAAGGAGCTTATCATCAGCAATAGGAGGTATTCACCTAAACAAATAAATTCCAAATTGCATTGCAGTATCATAATTGCTATGACAGAAGTAAACACAGGGTGACAATTACAGCACTAAGAAGGGAGTGAAGATAGAGACCAAGAAAGGGTTCACAGAAGCTTTGCAGGAAAAATGATGATTGAGCTGTATCTTAAGGATACTTTCTAAACAAACAAAATCACATGTGCAAATATTAAAGGGAGGAAAAATTTTTGTGAATAAAAAAAATCACTTAGAATGGCTGAAGCAAGCAAAAAGTGACAACAGATGTAGCTGGAGAAGTATTCGGAGATCAAACGGTGAAACTAAAAACAACCACAAATGATTAGAATTTTCTTAAGATATAAGGAGCCATTAAATAATTTTGAAGGAACAGGCAAAAAATATGTGCACATATTTTTTTTTTAGCTGTTTTGAGATCTTTTTTGTTGTTTTGTTTGTGCGCATGTTTTAGAAAGGCCATTTTCACAACAGTGAGGAGGATGAATTTGAAGATGACCAGATTAGAAGTAATAAGATCAGTTAGGAGGTCACTGGAGTAATTTATTTATTTATTTATTTTGGCGGGGGGGGGGGGGAACCCTGTTTAGGACGTTAAGTAAGAAGAGGAGGCAGTTGCAGTAGACTGTAGAGTAGACCATTTTGGTTAAGAAGCTTGAACCAGCAGCATAACTCTGGGAATCAACAATGTTTTAAGTGGTAGCTGAACTATGGGAGATATTATCCAGAGAAAGGAAAGGAGAAGAGAAGAAAACCAGAAGTAAATTTGGGGGACTCTGGTGGTTAGAGGCAGGCAAAAGTGGATAAAGTCTTGAAGGAGATGGAGGAAGAATCATGAGAAACATGAAAGAGAACCAAAAAGAGGTGTCATCTTCAAAAAAAGAGTAGAATACAACTGGGAATAAGAGTGCCCATTCAGTTTGGTAATCAAGTCTCTGGTTAACTTTTGTCATAACTATTCCAATAGAATGGTGAGTTGAAGCCAAACTTCAGAGGGTTAAGGAGTTAAATGGAGATGAGAAAGATATAGAAGCATAAACTACTTTTTTTTTTTTACCAAGAATGTTGGCCATGAAAAAAGGACAGTAATAGAGCAGAAGACAGGTTTTTGTTACTTATAAGTCAGAAGAGACAAAAATATATTTGCTGGGAGCCAGCGTGAGGAACTCCACCCATGGCAAAGGTCATGAGGAAGGAGGCTTCGGCATATGCAAAGGCAGGATTGAGCCTCAGGAGACCCCCATTCCCGAGCATCTACGCCCAAAACCAGAGTGCCTACTTTACTGTTTTATGCTCTCACCTATACCTCTGACTTTATGGGGGGCTGACCCCCCACCACCTCTCTCGGAGAAGGAGTTAACTTGCAGCTCCAATTAATAAAAATTCCTGGGCGTAACAGAGTGTTTCAACTTACAAACTCCTCTGAAGGTTCTCTAGCCTGCCTGAGCAGGTTCGTCCAGCCACATGTGATTGTTTACAGCCTCCCAACCATGAGAGGCACGAGATGCTTTAAACTTTCTAAATACAGACTCTTTTGAGAAGTTACAAAATTATTAGTATAGTATTAGTGGGTTGATTAGAAATTATATTGGTGAAGGGTTTTTAGCAGCCAATATTTGCTGCTAAATCTCCATATTCCCTGCCCTTATAATGAATATAACTAGCATATAGGAGAAATAAGTATTAACCTTTAAGATTAATCATGTTAAACCTTAGGCTAAGTAAATTCCTTTCTTGATTGTAACCCACTACACCCTCACCCTATAGGAATGCAACTTTATTTGGAGGGTGGCGCCTGGTTTAAGAAAAAATCACCCCTGGAAAAAATAAGTTTTCTGGTTGACTGACCATTATCAGAAAGGGCCATAAAATGTCAGCAGGCCTCATGGCCAGAAGATGATGTAAAACCCCTAAGACCTTTGTATAATTTCATATGAAGCACCTGATTTTGACAAGGGTCAGGTGTGCTGACCCCACGTGACTCTGTATTCATCCCTATGTATAACAAAAAGTATATAAGCAAACCTGAAAATAAAGAAAACGGATCAGTTTCTGGAAAGACTGACTCCCCCGTGTCGTTTCTTTCTTGTTCTCCGTTTTTCTGGCTGAATTCCCATCTGGAGCGTGGGTACTCACCAAGCCTGCTAATTTTGCCTGGGCTTCTAAGATCGGACCGGGGAGGCCTCAGTGCCTCCTCTCCTTCAGGAGAATGGAAAGACGCCTGTGGCCTATGTGCAAGCTTCTTGTCTCGAAGCTTTATTGGTATCCCACATAAACCAAGTTATTCAGCCTCTTTTTCTCCACTAATTTTCCTACTATACTATTCCTTTCTAATCTCTCTTTATACTTTTAATTAAATAGCTTTTTCCTAGGACGCTGATTCCGTCTCCCCTTCAAATTACCCTGGATCCACCGGGGCTAGACCCCGGCATATATTTATACATTGACTTATTTTTAAATGTGATGAAGAGGGTGATGATTCAGGAAACCAAGAAATCCAAAGAGTAAGTTCCTTAAGGTGGTGAGAGTACAAGTAGAAACCCAGCCTTGGTCAGGATTAACACCATGACAGAGAAAAGGAGAGGAAGAAGAGACATGATTGGGAATACACATAGGTTTGGGGGCTAGAAATTAATGTTCCCACGTATAGCCTCTATTTTCTCTGTGAAATCATTATTGAAAGCAATGAGCAAAGCATCTTAAAAAGAGTGCTAAAAATTTAACATCACTATTGTGACAAACACGGCAAGTCACTAACAAATGAAATGCTGAAGACAATGGCTATATTATGTGGCACAAATCCACACAGATACACAACTATCTTCAAGCTCATCACCAACCTGGGGAAAAGGGAAATAAAAGACAAATAAATTTGACCACCCTTAGTGTCTCAACAGATGACAAAGTTAATCCAAAAGGAATTAATGTGTGCTTAGTCACTCAGTTGTGTCTGACTCTTTGCAACCCCGTGGACTGTAGCCCACTAGGCTCCTCTGTCCACGGGAATTCTCCAGGCAAAAATACTGGAGTGGGTTGCCATGTCCTCCTCCAGGGGATCTTCCCAACCCAGGGATCAAACCCAGGTCTCCCACATGGCAGGTGGATTCTTTACCATCTGAGCCACCAGGGAAGTCCAGAAGGTACTGCTTCTTAATGTATTGCCTCTCAGCTCCAAGTTCACGCTTCTTACTCTCTCTGTGAAAATAATCCTGGGCCCTTAAAGTATTTTTTCATTGCTCACTGGCACCATGAGAGGTTTTATCAGGAGAGGCAGAGCCTGGAGAGACACTGTTGGAGGAAAAGATAGGCTGAAGCAGCCTACTTCAGTACAAGGCACTCACAGCCCCCCTGGTAGAGCTGCCCTCACCTTGAACAGTTTGCATAAGTGTCTCCAGGGAGAATCCTTCCCATGGTTACCTTTTCCCTCCCAGTATGTTCCAGAGGGCAGATTTCCAGCAAATTCTGCAGCATAACACTACTTTTCTGCCATCCAATGAGCCACATCTAGGTCCTCTTCAAGAAGTCCCAGTCTTAGCTCTGGGAAGGGTCCCTCTTTCCTGCGTGTTCCTCTAAAGGTAGCACCTTAGTAACTGCTCCTTATAGCTTCTACTACTCCTATCTTCAGTCATTCTTTTAACTTCTTTTTTGAAAATTAATTACTTAATTTATTTTTGGTTGTTGCACTAGGTCTTCTTTGCTGTGTGCAAGCTTTCTCTAGTGGTGGTGAGTGGGTGGGGACTACTCTTTGTTATGGTACACAGGCTTCTTATTACAGTAGCGTCTCTGTGGAGCACAGGCTCTAGGCACATGGGCTTCAGTAGTTGTGGGCTTAGTTGCCCCACAGCATGTGGAATCTTCCCAGACTGGGGATCGAACCCATGTCCCCTGCATTGTCAGGCAGATTCTTAATCACTGGACCACCAGGTAAGTCCTCTCTTATCTTCTTATTAGCCAATTCCTCACTACTTTAAGCCCCTGTTACAGTTCATACTTTTTTTTTTATATAGTAACTGTTTCCTGTTCAAATTGCTGTGTGGTTTCTCTCTCCTGATTGAATGTAGACTGATACAGTAGTCAGGAAATTTAATAAAATCAGAAGGAGACAGGTAGCTTAAAACAAACAGAAGTCAGAGGTCTGAAGGTCTCTTTGAACTTAAAGACTGCTTTTAGGGAGAGTAAAGGAGTGATAGAACTGAAAGGGTGGGAGCCTGCAGCATAATTTTAGGTGTAGAAAAGAACCCCTCTTCCTCCTTCCCAGCACCCTTCACACCTCACTCATAAAGTAGAAACCCACCAACATTTCTTCCCTCTTGAGAAAGTATTATGGGAGATGCCCTTGTCATTTCCTCCACCTGTGAGCACCTGAGTTGTGTCAGCCCACAGCTCTCTGCTGCATGGGGCAGGCGTACTATGTCACTGCTCAAACGTGGCCCTCGCTGGAGAAGCCCATAGGTGTGAGGTTAGCTGAAACATGCTGTGCTGTCTCTGGGTGCACGTCTCTCTCCACTGCTGTGGGCTCTGAGGTTTACCACCAGAAGAGAAGGCTCCCACAGCAGCAGTAAATCCCAGCCATGCTTTTCAAGCTAGATTTATCAGCAGCAAGGTGGATCCTAAACTTCAATTCTCCTTTAAGGTTTTCTACTAATTTTCCAACTAATTGAAAACCAAAAAGAGGGTAATCAGTGTTTTGAAAACCCGAGATTTAGAATTTGAGATTTCTGAAGAATCTATTAGTAGAACATTTGTCCACCATGACAAGGACAGAAAGAGGTCACGGGAGTGGGATGCTAGGGTGGAATGAATGGAGGATCACTGGAATCATAGGTCTCTAAGAACAGCAGCTAGTGGGTGTTGAACATGATCTCTGCTGAAGTCACCTGAGCCGAAGGTGAGTTTAGGATGGAGAGGAAAAATGTAAGCCAACTTCTAAGTATCTTGATGAATGCAAGGGAGCAACCAGGACTTGATGGTGACAATGAAGAGAAGGGAAAAGGTTGGCAGAGCTGGTAACACCTGGGCCTTGAAGGAAGACTTGTTATAGGAAGGTGAAGGAATAATGTTTGGAAGCCACAAATGGAGAAGTAGGCCATGTTGTACCTGATCCTGGCCTTTAGATTCTTTGAGTTTGGGCCAATAAATATCCTTCAACAAAGGGAGCCTAAGGATAAACAAGAATCTCAGGAAGAAAGCTAGGCTTTACTTAAGGCAACAAATAAAATGTTTTGAGAAGACAGTATAAATATACAACCACGCCTGATCTAGAGAGCTTAATGAAAAGGGAGGTTCAAAGGGTAGAAACCAAAGAATAAAAGCCAAAAAGTGTCAAAGAACAAGCCGTCTCATCCCATGCCATCGGGACTGTTGGTTTTCCAGTAAGTTGGATACAATGGGAAATGATAAAAAAAAAAAAAAAGATTCATACATACCATAAACATTTTATATAACTTAAAACATAAATGTACACACATGTGCCAATCTTTTGATGTAAGGCCAAGGCCTGTTCTCTGCATATGGATCTGCTGATTGGAGTTATGTGTCTTCTGTGTTACATAAACCACATCCTCTGTCTATGATTTCCAATTTTGCTTTCTTTAAAGTGGACAGGAAACCTAAAGACACTTGGAAAATAATCTGAATGCAGACAGAGCCCATCTAGGTTTTTATAAGTCCTTCCACATCCTTTTAACCTTGTTCTACCTATACCTAGTCCAAAGCAGAGTTTTTGTAGCTAACCTTTATGTCATTCCAAAGCTGAGTTTTTATGGAAAAAAAAAAAAGTCTTTCTTGCATTTGATCAATTTATTTAAATGAGAAGGAGAGCTGGCTAAACAAATTTGAGGACGAACAGCACAACTGGCCATTGGAAAGAAGACAGTCTTACTGGTGGGAGCAGGAAAGCATGGGCAACCTAAAGAGAAACTCTTGGCTGAAGAAGACACCTGCATGCAGCAACCCATGGGGTTAAATCGAGAACATGGTACCAGTTACTTCAACAAGCCAGTTAAGAGGAGACCAATACTGCACAAGTGACAAGACTGACCGCATTTTGGGGTAAAGGCAAGGATATCAGGGATATGAAGTATTAATAAATGGCTTCAAGTTTCCAAACAAAGAGCTGGCGTGAAGAGCTGACATAAAGACTGTTTTGTTGTTCCCCATTTACTTTTTCCTCGGTCCCTTAATGCCTATGGCTTTCCCCATTTTAAAGAAGAGAAAACAACATTAAGGAACAAGGTAGAAGAATAGTAAGAAAACTAGAGAAGGGCTCTGAAGCTCCGGAGCCACTTCTGGGCCCCACGCTAGTTCCAATGAACTCCTGTTCTTTTAGCATTGACAACTGTAAATTCCTAAGTTTAGCCTCTTTCACTACATCTTTTCTACTGAGTTTTCCACCAGTTAACTAGGAACCAATACTCATACTCACTCTCTCGTTCTTCCCACTGGTGTTTTAGGAACATTACTCACTGGAACATTACTTTCTGTAACTACACAGAAAGGCAAGGGTAACAAAACCAACAAAATCAGAAGTAAATATACTTTCAAGAAATGAAGTAACAATATCAACTCTCATAGGGCTAGGCCTACCCTGTCCTAACATGATCAATGATTTCCTTCTTACATTTTTCAATTTGGGGTGTCCCTTTCATGTCCCACATAATTACTCCATGTTCCTCAGTGAAGAGGCCCCAGATTGGGAAGTCTCTTACCTACTATTCTCCATCAGTAAATATTACAAGGAGGAGAATATTGGGTGCTAATAAAAATGGCCATTTATAGATTAGCCACCATTTACTGAGTACTTACTATGTTTAATCAATACATTAAGTGTGCCTTGGGTTTCTGACATCATCTTGTTTAATCTTCTCTGAGGTGATATTATAACCATTATCATCATCATCCCATTTCACAGAGAAATTGACAAAATTATAAGGATTAAGTATGATGCTCAAGGTCACTCATCAAGTAAACAGCAGAGCCAGGATTTGAATCTAGATAAGAGCCCAGGCCCTAAGATCCAGTTAAACTACTACACCACAATGCTCCCTTCCCAGACATCCAGCTTCAAGTGGAATTCATTTAAAACTTAGAAGAATTACCTTTTGATATATACAATTTCACTGGTTCCTTTGCCCTAACAATGAGTCCCAACCATGCACCACATGAAAAATTGGTTTAGGGCATTCACTTGGATTCTTCTAAAGTGATGTTTACCTGATTAAGACAACAACGCTATTTGAAATGAGGTGAGACCCAACTATCATGAACGTGATTCCCACTCAATACTTTTTACAATCCTTCCCCTTGAGCAAACACAAAACCTTTGTAACAAAGTGGAGGGTCAGTGAAAGAGAGACATGTAGCAGGGTTGGAAAGTTACATAATCCAAACTTACCTTTTTGGTACACTTCTTGACAGTGTTGATTAATTCTTGTATTACCAGATCTACACTCTTCAAGGAAGGCCCCTTCAGCTTTACAATTTGTTTTTTGACTATTGCTTCAAATGCCATATCTGGAGTAAACAACCCTGTCCTGGATATAGGAAAGAAAATAGCATGTTAGATATTTTAAATTGAATGATAATCAGTACTCTTTTAACAATGTTTTAATTGGCATGCTACTTAAACTAAGCATGAAAAATCCTCATTTAAAAGGTACATAGTGATTAATTCTATTCACAGAATCATTTGTAATATCTTTAATACATTCTATAGATGATTAACACTACCTACAAACAGTTTCCCAAATGTTTTCAAGGCCTATAATGTGACCTTCAATATTTAACTGTCATTTGTCTCATCTCACTCTTTCACAGCAGGACCAAGGAATGACACAATAGAAGTGGTGTCCTAAATGTACATTTCTGTTTCTAAAGTATTCCAAAAACAATTCCTTCTTGTCCTTCACGGAGTAGGAAATGATCTTCATATTTTGAACACTAAAACGTAGCATTCCTGAACTATATAACATATTCTTTCCAGGAGAGCTGTATTATACTAAGTTCAGAGGTTCCCAGTTTGAGATTCTGGGGTGCTGGAGAGAAAAAAGACAGTTAAGTGGAACTAGCTTAGGACCCTGAATGCCTAAATTGTGAATTTACAAAAATAACAAATGATAACCAAGGTAACAAGAATCTTTTTCATCTAGCTGGAATCAATTCAAACTGGTGTCACAACAGGGCTTTTCTAACGCTGTGCAGAAGCTCAGGAAAGCAGGTATATGCATGTGTGTGTGTGTTTCACAAAAAATGAAAAATGATTACTCACATCTAAACAAAAGGACAGTGGAAAAAATCTACTGTAAAAGGGATCTTGAACCCTGAAAAGCACTATGCCCACAGATATGCAGGCTCCAGACACTGGTGGCTGATCTCCCCATCCTAGACTCTCCTTCCTTCCCCTTATTTGATTACCCTCTCTTCCTTCAACACTCAATTTTATGGTATCTCTTTGGAGAGTTTCCTCTACATTTTCCTTTTAGCAGCCTTATTCTGTGTCTCTCATTTGCTTAGCACTTTGTGCCCTTCTCCATTTCTAATTGCGCTGTAGTAGTCACACTATGGAGAAGGCAATGGCACCCCACTCCAGTACTCTTGCCTGGAGAATCCCATGGATGGAGGAGCCTGGAAGGCTGCAGTCCACGGGGTCGCGAAGAGTCGGACTTGACTGAACGACTTCACTTTCACTTTTCACTTTCATGCATTGGAGAAGGAAATGGCCACCCACTCCAGTGTTCTTGCCTGGAGAATCCCAGGGACAGGGGAGCCTGATGGGCTGCAGTCTATGGGGTCGCACAGAGTCAGACACGACTGAAGCGACTTAGCAGCAGCAGCAGCAGTCATACTATACTGTTAATTGTAATGTCTCCACTTTGGATACAGAATAAAATACACGCTGTTTGAAGTGAAAGTGAAGTCGCTCAGTTGTGTCCGACTCTTTGCGACCCCGTGGACTGTAGCCCACCAGGCTCCTCCGTCCATGGGATTCTCCAGGCAAGAATACTGGAGTGGGTTGCCATTTCCTTCTCCAAACTACTTCTCCAGACTACATGTTGTTTAGTCTGACATTAAAACTGTTCCCCTGTCTGTCACTAATCTTCCTTGCGGTTCTTTTCCTCCTTCCTCTCATGCACATGAGGTTTCAGCCAAACCAGACCATTTGCCTTTCCACAAACATATTCATGCTAATATTTTATGCTTTTTCCTTCATCTAAGATGTTCATTTCACTTTCCCCACAATTTCAGCCTGTCCAAATCCCACCTGTGCTTCAAACCAAGATCAAAAGCAGCCACTTCCTGCAGCTCGCCTTCTACAGCCCTGCCACTGACTTGGTCTTCCTTCTCTGAACCCCAGCATCTTATTTTGCACTACAGTGATCTGAGCACATATTTTGGTCCTATGACTATCCTAGTAAGAAGAGTCATTAGAGCATTTATCTTTGTTTTCTCCACAAGGAGGGATCCCTTGCTCGTCATTGGCACTCAGTGTTAGCAGAACAAAGAAGGACCATCAAATCCTCACTGAGCAAAGGTGGTTTCTGTTATTCAAATATCTAATAGAATCAGTTGAGAACAAAACATTTTAAATTAAGTGTATTTAAAAGCCTAAATAATTGCAATACTCAGGACATTGTGCACTTATCATTTTGTGTGTGTGTGCATGCATTTTAGTCGCTAAGTCGTGTCCAACTCTTTTGCAATCCCATGGACTGTAGCCTGCCAGGCTCCTCTGTCCATGCGAATCTCCAGGCAAGAATACTGGAGTGGGTTACCATTTCATTCTCCAGGGGATCTTCCCCACCCAGGGATCAAACCCGCAGCTCCTGCATTGCAGGTGGACTCTTTACCACTGAGTCACCAATCAGCTTATAGGCAAATTAACTCCAGAATAATAGTAACAGTCAAGCTCTTCTGTTGGTGGACATATAAATCAGAAATCTATAATCCTGAATTACTGAATTTTTGCAGTTACATTCAATAAAAACGTAATCAGTAAAAACTTTTAAAAGTCAAATAAAAACACTGCATTTAGTTAAGCAAAAATACTTTTTTGATCCCTCTCCCAAAACATAATTTGGTTCTACTGCATTTATCAGACTAATACGTGTGAATTCTAGCTCTGTCCAGCTAAAGAGAAAGACAGAGTTTCTATACCAAATGTCTTCTGGAGTTGAAGGAGAGGGAAGAGAATTAATAGGGAACTTAGAAATCCTGTTGATGGTTAAGAAAAACACATTGGATGTGGTTAGAGATGTTTTCTCCTTTTCACTTTATGAATGCATATTTACCCATACTATTTGAGACTTGTAGAGTAGACTTTCCAAATTTCATAAGGAAAAATTCAAATGTCATAACTCCTTTGGAAAATCACCAATCAGTCACACTCAGTGTCAAGTTTTGCTCTCTCAGCTTCTGTTCCCCAAATAGTCTCAAGCTAGCCCTGAGGCAGAAGCTGAGACACAACCGACCGATAGACTGGGGACCCCCTCCTTCATGTAAGATCATCATGAAGTAGGCAACCTAAGTCTTCTGACCTTGAATCAATTTAGCATATGCTCAATTACATTGTATTTAGCCCTCTAAACACGAACTCACAAAATGTGCTTTAAATTCATTTATTTTCTTATCCCAGTTCTTTAATGAAAATAACTTTATATGAGGGGGAATTCAGGCACAAGTTCTCCTCCCAACCACCTCTCTGCTCTCCTTCTTTATTTCTAACTCCAGTTCAAATGCAGGGCTCCCTGCTCCATGAACACATGCTGCTCTTTGCCACCTCCATGCCTTTGCTCACACCACTCCCTCCACTCTAAGCCCCTTCTCATCTCCTCCAGCCTCAACAATCTCTCATCTTACATCTTTTTGCATCGCCATCTACCCCATACACACACACATTCACATTTATACACAAAGACACCTTTCCTTATTGAAATCATTCTTGTTCTCAAAACTGGCAAGGTTTGACTCTAAAATAACCACCTTCATTAACCTTCCCCAATCTTGCTCCATAAATCCAGTCAAAATTAATCCATCTAGTCTTGGTGTAAGTGATGATCACTTATGAGCAAGTCTGGCCTTTGCCTCTGAAATATACAGCCCCAGAGAACAAGGTCTTGTTCATCAGTAAATCCCCAGTTGTCGAGAGCATGGTGCTGTGAGTGCAGACAGGGTTTTTGATTTTTCAGTGGAAAAGACAATATGACAATACTAGAAATTATCATTGAACTCAAACAAGAATTTCCTATTTTTCATTTCTTACTCCCACCTCTACATTCTACTCTGCTCAGATGATGAAAAGGCTACTTCACTAGCCATTTATAAACACTAATTTTTTTATTAGCTTGAACTGAAGACAAGGAAAACGTGAAGCACTTGCCTGATACCATGTATGTTTTTGATTGCATAGCTTATTTCTCTTCGCAATTCTTTCTCATTGAACTCCATCTGCGGAAGCAAAATGAGCCACAGTTATGACACTCAATTCCTCTGAATAATAATATTGTTGAATATTTAAAAATGAGAATAACTTGACTCTATTATTAATAAATGGATACTCATGTCTTTCCTAACCTAAATCCAGATGGTCAAGACATCTGTTTATATAAAGTTCAAGGCAACACAGAATGTTAGGGATTTCTGGGAGTTTTAGTGCAGCAGATTTTTAACTCTTTTATAGATAAGGAATGCTACACATAAAGGATGTCTTCTGTACATAAATCTGGCCATTCATTTGAAATATATAATTCTTCATCCTTTTGCTGAATGTAGTAAATATATTCACAGACAAATGCATACATAAGTGTCACCTGATGTACAACAGTAGTCCAGCTTTGTTGAGAATTAACAATGGCTGTCTCTTCTCCCTGGCCATGTTAAGCACCTAAGTTCAAAATTTATTTAAAAGAGGAAATTAATAATATTTTGCCAATCCTACACAGGATAGATTACTGTATTAAAATTTTCCCAGAAGTTCTAGGTACCTTAAATTTATTGAAAGTAGGATTAAAGTGTCATAGAGCTTAGACCTGAAAGGGATATCAAGAGAACATTTGGGTCAGCCCCTAACTTTTGAGATTTGGCCTCTCCAACCTCATTGCCTGTCCATTTCCCAGCCCCTCCCCCTCCCCCCCGCACTCCCCACTTTATGCCACAGAACTTTGAACAGCTTTAGTTCCACACCTCAGCCTTTACCACTCCTCCCTTTCTGTCTGGAACAATCTCTTCCTCAGCCCCACCCCACCTATTCCTGCTTAACTAGCTGCTCAGCCTTCTTAGCTCAGAAGCCAAGTTCCCTTACACAGTCAGGCTGGGATTCATTTCCATGGACTGTGTTTCCATAACACCCTGTGCTGAAGTTTATCACTTTTCTTAACACATATTAATGAAACTGTCTATTTACCCATCTGCCTCCCACACCAAGATGTAAGTACATGCCTCTGTATGTGAGACAAGTAACATAGTCCCTAAAACTACCTCGCTGCCTATGGGGCATTTCAACCTTAACATCCTTGAAACAAAACTCTTGGTTCATACCTCCACATTGAACTTTTTCTCAGTTTCCTCATCTGATGGACACTAACATTTGCTCAGTTGTGTAAGTCAAAATCTTGGGAGTCATCCTCAATCTTCTCTTTTTTGCATTTTCCATAACAATCCAAGCCCCATTGACCCTTCCTTCAAAATCATGAATCCATCCACTTCTCTCAAGCCTCTCTGTTGAGGCATTTCTACTATAAAGCTAAATAAGTTTAAGTTTCAGAACTTCTCTCTTGCATAAATTCCTTACAAGACCCTGTGCCTGTGTGTTTATGATTTTGCATTATTCAAGAGGGGTCCCCAAATTGTATAGGCTTCAAGTCCCCCACAAAGTGGATTCATCTCTGCTTCGGCCCTACTGTTTAAGCCATCTTGTCTCCTTCAATTCACTTTTGCCCCTTTACAATCCAACCCAGACAGTGGTCTTTTAAAATCAGCAATCAAATCAGGTCACACTTTTTCTTAAAACTCTCCCCAGACTTCCCATTGTTAAATGTAAGCACTTTATCACAACCTAGAAAGCTCAGCATAAACTGGGCACTTCCTTTCTCTGAATTCATTTTCTCCCCGCTCCCCTTCATCAGCTCTGCACCAACCTCAGTTGTTCCTCACTTGCTACACAGGTGCTTGCTTTAGGGCCTTGTCTTTGGCATCTTGCCTTAAACAACCTTCTTCCTCCAGATCCTTATAGCTGACCTCTTTATGCCATTCTGGTCATGCTTTAAGGGCCCCATAGTCTGAGAGACCTTGCCTGAACATTCCATTAAAAGTGGCTAATCTAATTCCATTCTCTCTCATATTTCATTATATAATAATACTTGATTTTTTTTTTTTACTTTGTCTATTCATCAATTTTCTGTCTTTTGCCACCAGATAGTATCTCTGTCTTGATCCCTGGCACCTAAGATCACTGATACACAGTAGATGCTCAAGAAACATTTGTAAATGAATTAGACAACAAATAAGCATCACAGGAACCTGTTAGTAGTTGTTGAATTATTGAAATATCATTAGATTCCATTAAATAAAATAAGAACCATCAGTAAGAAAATAACTTCCCTCCTGAATTTCACTACCTGAGTATGGAGGTTTTTGTCTAAAGAATTATTTTAGTCCCATACCATCCACGTAACATTTTATGAACAGTTATGTAGAACAGAAAATAGAAATGAAATGAAACAAAAAGAAAGAATAACATTTGGTACAAACCTTTACTATCTCAAAAGGAAAGCGTTCATGGAATATACGATTGATTTTAGCACCCCCTGAGAGCTCCAGAGTGTCTACTTGATCCCCTGACCCTTCAATTCTCTTCTCAAAATCCACAGCAAATTGTTGAACCATCCTGTAATTGCAAAAGAGAAATAAATTCAAGTTAAAGTTACAAGGCTTCGCATTTTTCATCTGAATTTGCTAAGGTTATCCCTCAGAACTCTTTTCCTGGTGTTCTTAGTGTCACCTACTGGCAGAATTAAAAATGCACTCTAGTCAGTGCTCAAAATGTAACTATATGAAACACACATTATCAAGATTTATTTCAGACATCTAATTTAAAATATATACTTCAAATATCTGCATCATTAAATAAACTTTCTGCCATTTAGCTGCAACTATAAAACAGCATTTTAAAATACTTAAATTAGAAATACACTACCATGTGTAAAATTGATAGCTAGTAGGAAGCTGCTGTATAACACAGGGAGCCCAGCCCAGCACTCTGTGACAACCTAGAGGGGGTGGATAGAGGGTGGGGTGGAAGGAGGTTCAAGAGAGAGCGAGCAAATGTATATACTTACGGCTATTTTACGTTGTTTTATGCAGAAACCAACATAACATTATAAAGCAATTATCCTCCAATTAAATTTAAAAAAATCATCTAAGCAATAAAACTTCATATAAAATAGTTAAATGAGCCAGGACTCCTGTGACATCACTATCACCTAGTGTTCCAACTGCTCCAGTAGAGTGCTCTCATACTTTATGAGCTACTCTCTTCCCTGACCTCAGCATCACAGACCTCATTCTGCCAGAACAATGCAAATTTCTGGCCCTCCACCCTTGCCCCTCTGCAACTAGCTCTAGCCTTGTTTTTCAATGACTCCCTAGAATTCAATAAAATGAAAGCTCCTGACCCCATCACCTAAGATTCTCCAGGGTCTGTCCCTGGATGCCTCATCTCTTACAACTCATCCCCACTCACCTTCCAAACCAACTAAAAAGAAGCTATTTAGAGGTCCCCATGAGTACCATGTCTCTCTGCTTTACGCTCATTTTCCTTTCTGCTCTGCCTTATGCTTCTTTGTCTGGCTAATTATTATCAGTCCTTCAAGACTCAGTTCAAGTATTAGTTTTTTCAGGAAGCTTTCCATGATCCACAACTCTATCCACCACCACCACTCACTGCCACCCAGATGAAGGAACCCTTCTCAGCTTCCTCAGAATATTTTCAGCAGAGCATGTAGCAGAGGGCATCACCATCACTCATCTATCAGTCTCTCTCCTAAGGGCATGGACCATGCATATGATTTATTATCCCCTGCTCAGCAAGTTCAATGAAGGAATGAATTACCTCAAGGCAGTTGGTAAAAAACAGAGCAAAAAGATATGTTATACAGAAAAAATGACTAGTTGTATTTATGACTAGTAGGTTTAGAAAGTCTCAATTTTGACACACTGAAACTATTTTTAAATTCAAAATCTACTAGATTGAGAAAAAATTCAAACCACCTAAAATCTGAATCTTTTATTCTCTTTCATTAAAATTATGGATGAAGTAAAAGGAACTTCAAATATTTAGGCCTAAAAATCTAGACTATAACTGGATATAGCTATGTTCATGTACATGCTAACATTAATCTAATTTTAAACACCTGGAAAGGTATGAACCATTGGGAAACCCCTGAAAATTCACCTCCAGCTACTCCATTCCCATTCCCTACACCCCAGCCACCTGGCCCATTGGAACAAGCTGTACCGAAGTTCACACTATTCTCTTGACTTCCTTCTTCCACCCGACAAACGCCTCCCATACTTCAGGGTCTCATTCAAGTGAGTTCACACCCTTCCTAGCATGTATCTGCTCTTTATCTGATCTCCCTTAACATTTAACACTTACCAGAAATGTAGCATTTATCAGATTTTAACAGTTAGTTGTTATATATATGTTTCTGCTGCTCTACTGTGGTTTCTTCTTAAGGGTTAAAAATCTTATTCATTTTTGAATCCTCAGTAGATAGCACAGAGCCAGACATCAAATAGAATACAGAGATGTCAGCAGGGCAAGAGAAAGTAATGAAGAAAGGAAGGGAGGGAGAGAGGCAGGAAGGAAAGAAGGAGGTGAATCAGCTCCCTACAAGGGAGGAATCTAACTGTGGAAAATTGTAATGAGTCCAATGGAATCACAGAGGCAAGACCTAGTCTTTACAAAGACAACAGTTTCAGTTGAATGTTAAGATGATGACCCAGGGCCTAAACAGAAATAGCTTTCCTTTCTCTGTAACTTGAAGACTTTTAATAGGAGCTTAACCAAAGCCAAGAAGAAAAAGAAAAGATAAACTATGTGAGAGTTGAATCCAAAAAAAAAATTTTTTCCTCTGTATGATCTTACTGTTTTTTACATGGAGGAATATAAGATAATGCATTGAATATGTTACATAAATAATTTGAACATTTAGAAATCCTCCTACAAATAAAAGGAATTATGTTGTGCATTTTAAAAGCCAGATTAGGGGTGTTTGATTACAAGACTGCAGAGAGAAAGGGGCCATAGCAAGTGGCAAGCATCATCTTTAGAGATGGACTTCAGATATCCAGGAATGTAAGCTGGTCAGTGGGGGTCTTCGGGTGGAGAGAGACCTGGGGCAATTTGAAGCATAGCGATAAAAGGATAGATGAGGCTGAAAGGAGCTGAAAGAAGGAATGAGGGTAAAAGACATAAGGGGATGGCAATTCTCCAACAACTCTGCTATCCTAACCCAAGAACCCTCAGGGATAAATCTAATAACTCGAGGATAAGAAGAAAAGATCTTGAAGGGGTAAAAAGACACTTGGCAGTTTTCACATTTGCGTATTTAAAGGTCTACATTGAAATCATTACCAAATAGGAAAAAGAAACTTAAATGTGCCCTACTGTCTGTACTTTTTCAAGTTAAATCCTTGGTTCTCACCGCACTGAAAAATACACACAGAGAGATGATATGAAATGACTGAAATAAAAATGATAATAAATACATGTGACACCAGCAGAAACAGTTGCACAATCCAGATGACATTTTCAACAGGAACCTAGCCCACTTTTAAAGACTAAGGGCAAACAACCCTACTGAGTTATCACTGTTGGTTTTGCTCATTTACTGAATCCAATTAGAAAAACACAATAAAACTGGGCAGAGGATTGGGCATTGGTTAAATTTATAATGACAGAATTAAGATCAACAACTATTCTTCAAGAAAACAAAGATTCAAGGCTTATTTTATGACATATACAAAGCCTCATATACTTTACTTCTAAGGGAAAAAACCTAGAAACTAGCATGATAAATAGACTAAGGAAAAAGCAAACTGAAGAAATGTGTTTCAAGTGCTGAACAAGGGAAGGGCAAGGTGACTCACTGCAGCAATGCTTTGGTCTTCCGGGTGGGGTCCTCTGGCTTGAAGTTTTTGTAGGCTTCCACTTCATGTTCTATGGACAGCAACTGGCCCTGTAGTTTGTTTCTGAAGTTGGGCAGGGTGTCTCGAATGTGGTTGGTAAGTTGCTAAATAAAACAAAACAAATTCATGCACACATATGAGAGATGGAAGTTCAACTCAGAAGATAAAAATTGGCCTTAACTGTTTTCCAGATCACTCAAAACCTTAGAAAGTCATACACACATGTGAGTCTGACTATGTAGACAGATGTGAGAAGTTCCAGCTCTCTCCTCCACTGCCTACATCCAAGGTCAAAATTCCCTCAGCTAAAGTCACTAGCTGAGACTATCTCTTTACATCTGGGATACTCTGTTAAAGGCAGCTAAGTTTACTAATGAAGCTGCCTAATGACACCTTAGTATGGACTAATCTGTCAGATCAGCTACCCTGTCAAAAGGAATTTTAAGTTAGAATGTGATACAAATGAAAGAAGCAGAGAATGACAGGTGCTGCCTGAATTCTCAGAACTAAAAGGCTCACCACCAGTGGAGCACAAACCCATGTACCTGTCAGTTGTTAACTTCCTTTCCATTCTATAGCTCAGGCAAGTGTTTTCTCTTTCCTCCATCTTTAGGCCCCAGTCCAACTGTGGTTAGTCCCTAGCTTATACCCTCAACAGGTTGTATATAAAAACCCTGGTATTGATAACTCTACCTAACCACTTGCTGTGGCATTTCCACTGAAGTCAACTGCTGACACCTCAAGCTTAGGATAAAGAAAATTTTCTAAGAGATTTTCTAAGAGGGACAAAACTAATTGAGAACAAAGGTGGGATATAAACCCAGATTGATTAGCCCTCTGACTAATGCTCTTTCTGTTACAATATAATTAAGTCTGAATTAACAGGAAAAAAAGATCATGTTTTTGCATGGCTTAAGAAATAAACTCAGAATCAAGAGAAGAGAAATGTAAATGTTATAGAAATCTAGGAAAAAGAATAATAAATTTAAAGTCAGTGAGTCAATTTAGTCACTCAGTCATGTCCAATTCTTTGTGACCCCATGGACCGCAGCACGCCAGGCCTCCCTGTCCATCACCAACTCCCAGAATTTATCCAAAATTCATGTCCATTGAGTTGGTGATGCCATCTAACCATTTCATCCTCTGTCATGCCCTTCTCCTCCTGCCTTCAATCTTTCCCAGCATCGGGGTCTTTTCAAATGAGTCAGTTCTTTGCATCAGGTGGCCAAAGTATTTTAGAGTTTCGGCTTCAACATCAGTCCTCCCAATGAGTGTTCAGGATTGATTTCCTTTACAATTGACTGGTTTCATCTCCTTGTCCAAGGGACTCTCAAGAGTCTTCTCTAACACCACAGTTCAAAAGCATCAATTCTTGGTGCTCAGCTTTCTTTATAGTCCAACTCACATCCATACATGACTATTGGAAAAACCATAGCCTTGACTAGATGGATCTTAGTCAGCAAAGTAATGTCTCTGCTTTTGAATATGCTGTCTAGGTTGGTCATAACTTTCCTTCCAAGGAGTTAGTGTTTTTTAATTTCATGGCTGCAGTCACCATCTGCAGTGATTTTGGAGACTAAAAAAATAAACTCAGCCACTGTATCCACTGTTTTCCCATCTATTTGCCATGAAGTGATAGAACCGAATACATGGTCTTAGTTTTCTGAATGTTGAGCTTCAAGGCAACTTTTTCACTCTCCTCTTTCACTTTCATCAAGAGGCTCTTTATTTTTTTTATTTTTTTTTTTTTTTAAATTTTTAGTTTTTTATTTTTTAAATTTTAAAATCTTTAATTCTTACATGCATTCCCAAACATGAACCCCCCTCCCACCTCCCTCCCCAGAACATCTTTCTGGGTCATCCCCATGCACCAGCCCCAAGCATGCTGCATCCTGCGTCAGACATAGACTGGCGATTCAATTCACATGATAGTATACATGTTAGAATGTCATTCTCCCAAATCATCCCACCCTCTCCCTCTCCCTCTGAGTCCAAAAGTCCATTATACACATCTGTGTCTCTTTCCCTGTCTTGCATACAGTGTCATCATTGCCATCTTCCTAAATTCCATATATATGTGTTAGTATACTGTATTGGTGTTTTTCTTTCTGGCTTACTTCACTCTGTATAATCGGCTCCAGTTTCATCCATCTCATCAGAACTGATTCAAATGAATTCTTTTTAACGGCTGAGTAATACTCCATTGTGTATATGTACCACAGCTTTCTTATCCATTCATCTGCTGATGGACATCTAGGTTGTTTCCATGTCCTGGCTATTATAAACAGTGCTGCGATGAACATTGGGGTACATGTGTCTCTTTCAATTCTGGTTTCCTCGGTGTGTATGCCCAGAAGTGGGATTGCTGGGTCATAAGGTAGTTCTATTTGCAATTTTTTAAGGAATCTCCACACTGTTCTCCATAGTGGCTGTACTAGTTTGCATTCCCACCAACAGTGTAGGAGGGTTCCCTTTTCTCCACACCCTCTCCAGCATTTATTGCTTGCAGATTTTTGGATCGCAGCCATTCTGACTGGTGTGAAGTGGTACCTCATTGTGGCTTTGATTTGCATTTCTCTAATAATGAGTGATGTTGAGCATCTTTTCATGTGTTTGTTAGCCATCCGTATGTCTTCTTTGGAGAAATGTCTATTTAGTTCTTTGGCCCATTTTTTGATTGGGTCGTTTATTTTTCTGGAGTTAAGCTGCAGAAGTTGCTTGTATATTTTTGAGATTAGTTGTTTGTCAGTTGCTTCATTTGCTATTATTTTCTCCCATTCAGATGGCTGTCTTTTCACCTTGCTTATATTTTCCTTTGTTGTGCAGAAGCTTTTAATTTTAATTAGATCCCATTTGTTTATTTTTGCTTTTATTTCCAGAATTCTGGGAGGTGGATCATAGAGGATCCTGCTGTGATTTATGTCTGAGAGTGTTTTGCCTATGTTCTCCTCTAGGAGTTTTATAGTTTCTGATCTTACATTTAGATCTTTAATCCATTTTGAGTTTATTTTTGTGTGCGGTGTTAGAAAGTGATCTAGTTTCATTCTTTTACAAGTGGTTGACCAGTTTTCCCAGCACCACTTGTTAAAAAGATTGTCTTTACTCCATTGTATATTCTTGCCTCCTTTGTCAAAGATAAGGTGTCCATATGTGTGTGGATTTATCTCTGGGCTTTCTATTTTGTTCCATTGATCTATATGTCTGTCTTTGTGCCAGTACCATACTGTCTTGATGACTGTGGCTTTCATCAAGAGGCTCTTTAGTTCTTCTTCACTTACTGCCATAAGTGTGGTGTCACCTGCATATCTGAGGTTATTGATATTTCTCCTAGCAATCTTGATTCCAGCTTGTGCTTCATCCAGCTCAGTGTTTCTCATGGTGTGCTGTGCACATAAGTTAAATAAGCAGGGTGACAATATACAGCCTTGACGTACTCCTTTCCCGATCTGGAACCAGTCTGTTTTTCCATGTCTAGCTCTATCTGTTTCTTCCTGACTTGCATACAGATTTCTCAGGAGGCAAGTCAGGTGGTCTGGTATTCCCATCTCTTTCAGAATTTTCCACAGTTTGTTGTGATCCACATAGTCAAAGGCTTTGGCATAGTCAATAAAGCAGAAGTAGATGTTTTTCTAGATCTCTCTTGCTTTTTTCAATGATCTAGCAGATGTTGGCAATTTGATCTCTAGTTCCTCTGCCTTTTCTTAAACCAGCTTGAACATCTGGAAGTTCATGGTTCATGTACTATTGAAGCCTGGCTTGGAGAATTTTGAGCATTACTTTACTAGCATGCGACATGAGTGCAATTGTGCAGTAGTTTGAACATTCTTTGGCATTGCCTTTCTTTGGGATTGGCAGTCCTGTGGACACTGCTGAGTTTTCCAAATTTGCTGGCATATTGAGTGCAGCACTTTCACAGCATCATCTTTCAGGATTTGATGGAGCTCAACTGGAATTCCATCATCTCCATTAGCTTTGTTTGTGTGATGCTTAATAAGGCCTACTTGACTTCACATTCCAGGATGTCTGGCTCTAGGTGAGTGATCACACCATCGTGATTATCTGGGTCTTGAAGATCTTTTTTGTATAGTTCTTCTGTGTATTTTAAATTTAAAGTAAGGGGAATAAGATAAGTACACCAAAACCAACTGAAGAACCATTTTAAATCATTTATGTTTTTCCGAGCTTACTTGTGTGTGTGCTTAATCACTCAGTTCTTTCCAATTCTTTGCAACACTATGGACAATAGCTCTGTCCATGGGGATTCTCCATGCAAGAATACTGGAGTGTGTTGCCATGCCCTTCTCCAGGGGATCTTCCCAACCCAGGGATCGAACCCAGGTCTCCCACATTGCAGGTAGATTCAAGGTTATCTGGATATTCAAGGTTATCTGGATATATCTATTCAATAAATCAAGTGATTTAATTGTCAATAGTTCATACCTATCCTATAACCTTGTCCATAGTTATGACTTGTTCGAATAGAAAAAGGAGCCCAGAATGGCAGTGGCTAAAAGACAAGGAAGGGAAAAGTCTGAGAAAATAGAATAAAGGAAGGTCTGAGGACCACAGTGAGGACCTCAGGTAGAACAAACAGCACTCCTGGCTAGCCCAGTATACATAGGGCAAGCCCAGGGAGAAGAGGAAAAAAAAAAACACATAAAAAGAGGAGCCAAAGGGAAGGGGCATCTCCCCTCTTCTCTTTGCGTCTTTTGGGTCGGCATGCCCTCACGCCTCAAGGATGAATTTTCCTTTATTTTCTAAATAAAACTGAGCTGTAACACGGAGCTGTAACACCGATCTGTCTGAGAGCTGTGACACGGTCTGTCTGAGAGCTGTGACAGGGTGTGTCCAAGGGCTGTAACGCTGGTCTGTCACTTCAAATTTTTGTTGGGAAGAGACAGAACTGAGGAAAGTCCACACTCCTCCAACAGACTTATCATGTTATTCCCCTGGCATGTATTGCCACTATGGTTCTGAAGTAGAAAATAAAAACATGGAGAAGACTGCATCCCCAGTAGCAATGCCCAAGAACAAACCCCAAATCTAAGAGTAATAGTAACCACTTGACTGACTTGCCTAACTTCTCTTCTTGGAAGTGTCAACCTCAACATGACTGAAATCAAGTACCTAATATTACCTTCAGAAGTTTCTCCATCTTGGTGATTTCATAGTAACCTGGAACTTGGGAGTTATCCTTGACTTTCCCTCTCCATTACCTACCAGAGCTAATCCACTGCCTAGTTCTCAATTATCCCAAACATGCCCCAAGTCTGATTTCTTTTCCATCTCTACTGGCCCTAACCAAGACCAGGGTACCATCATTTCTCATTTGACTCATAAGTGAGAGGTCTTCTCATTTCTCTTTTTTCCCCCATTTCTACTCTTGATCTTCCTATTTGCAACCACCATAATCATCTTAACCCACAGATGTGACTATTATTCCCCTTCTCAGATTCCTTAAATAACTGACTCCCCAGGGCTCTTAGGATAAGAGCCAAAATCTTTAACATTGCCTACAAACACTATAGGATTCAGCCACTGCCTTCATCTCCACATTCAACTCTTACAACTCACTCTCTGACCACCAGCCATAATGATATTCTTTTCAATTCCTCAAAAATGTCCTGTTCTCTTTCAGTTTTTGCTATAGTAAGGGTCCCTCAGGGTCAGACGTGTTGGTACACATAAGATCAGCAATACAATTATCCTAATTTCAGGAGACTTCCCTGGCAGTCCAGTGGTTAAAACTGTGTGCTTTCAATGCAAGGGTTCAATCCCACATGCCATATGGCATGGCAAAAAAAAAAAAATATCCTAATTTCAAACACAGTGTGAAGATCCTTGAAGCAACAGAGAAACTGATTATACAGCAAATGAAAGATCTTTAGTACAATATTTATTCAATTTTCAGTCAACCAGAATCAGTTATGCCATAATTTATGGGTCACTTGTAATAACCAAATGGTCAATCATACCTGTTCTACTTTTCCAGTATTCATATTTCTAACTTTATTATTTCTAATTATTTTAGTGACTTTTCTCTAAGTTTTTTTTAGTTTGTTTGCATTTTTCTTAGCCCAATATAAGTATGAAAGCAGAAATCAAAAAAAGTTTTATCAGAGCTAAATACATTGATAGAATATCATGATTCTTGCATGACAAACCAAAGTTCCTTCTCCAAAACAAGTTAATAATTTTTAAATGACAACTATATTATTGCTTTATGGCTTCCAAATTATTCATCTACCCTTAATTTAAAAATACAAATTTTATATTAGTCTGTGTTACATCACTTAAAATACAAGTATACTACTGTTTTTTATTTTCTAAAACTGCTTCAATTGCTGCCTAAATGGTTCAGATATAATGTTACTAGTAGCCTACTGTTGTGTTAGCCTCTACTGACACCTTCTAGGAGGGAAAAATCAGAACAATTGTTAACTACTTGACTTATTTAAGTTCATAAATAAAAGTTTAAGCATAAATAAAAGTTTTTGTGAGAAAAGTTGCTCACCATTTTGAGTTAATGTAATCAAAACTTGGGGTGGAGGCTCTATACTCAATGACAATGACACAATTCTACTAGGGACTGGAAAATATATGAAAAAAAAGTACTTTAAATTTTTATGGAAGAAATGTATACATGCATGAAGTGAGGGGAGGCAAAGGGCCTAATTCTATGTTATGGGGAAAGGGGTTATCTGAAAAAGTTTCTTAGCTGAATGAAGATCAGTGATTGCTTATGTGTTTTTAAGATTGGAAATTAAGGATCAAACCAATCCTAAACAAAATCATAAAGAAATTTTAACCATCACAGATTGACATTTCAAAAAAAAAAAAAAACAGATGACAAGAGACCAACTTTTCAGAGAGATACAAGTTTAACTCCTTCAGAAAATTACATATTATGAACAAACATGTGCTAGAATGTGTTCCCCTGTTCACTGTTTCTAAATAAATACGTATTTCTGCTTAGTACACTATTCTTTCAGTAATATTAAGGTGGAATCTGGTCATTTAGAATTACTAATGGCAGGGGTCTAAGTATTCATATTCATCTTTTAACTTTTCTATTAATACTGTTATGCTAAATAGTTCAGAAAAAAGTATAAAGATAAGAAATATGGATTCCAATAGCCATTCACATGTTTTATAATTGTTCTTGTTGTTTGAAAAACCATTTTTACCTGATTAAGGACCTTCTGAAGGTGTGGGGTCCCCATCCGATCAGCAATATGTCTGTAAGCCGGGTGTGAGAGAAAAAATTTCCTTTCTGCCAACATGGCAGCCTTTATGTCCTTCTTCCCGTCTATGTCCTTCTGGCTCCTGTTTACCACCCCTACGTAACCTAAAACAAAACACACACCTATGGAGTTGGGGATACTTTTGGTTTCTTCTTCTGGGGAAATTTTAAAGCTCTTGCAGAGGTCAAATAAGAAAAACAAAATTATTTCAAGAGTCTGAAGAATAGATCCCCTTACAAAACTCAATTTGAGAGATCAGTATTTAATGAAGGCTGGACAATTTGGCTAATGTTGATTTTTTAGCATTAACAAAATAACGTCCTTTTGTCCTTAAAAGATCTGTGCATTTAAATAGAGTAAATCTCTAAGCAGCTTTGTCAGACAGCAGCAAGTAAATAATTCAGACTAAAACAGAAAACATTTATGCAGACTATGATGAATAATTACACCCTTCCTTCAAACCCCTTCTTTTTCCTGTTTTATTCCTATTGTTTGAAGGAATAGTTCTTTCTTTGGATCAATTTTACTGCATTATTTGGGAACACCATGTCATTCCATAACATGTTTAATTAAGCTTAAATCCATTCTTCGCAGTGTGGAGGCATAAAAATTCAGCCTTCCACTGGTTTCCCAGTTGTTTCCCTGCCACACCATCAAAGAAAGTCCTGTATAGGACACAGTACATTACCCCTGCGAAGTGGCAGCAGCTTATTCTCTAGAACATCCCTGGCATCTGTTCCTTCATCCATGAGATCCAGTTTGGTGATGACTCCAATAGTTCTCAGACCTGCACCACAAATAGAACCCACATTACACAATTTGCAGACACCACCAAGTTTCAGAGACATATATGTCTCAATGTTAATTGCAAAGCACTCATATTTCTGGTTCTTTCCCTGTTCCTCCCCATCTTATTTTGTTTTCTAATCCACAACTATCCCGTCTGGTAAATGTCAACAGGATGAGACAGAAAGCTGCAAAACGACCCATCCATAAGATAACTCTTGATCCCGGAGAGAAAAAACAAATAGCTGTTTCACCAAAACACTTATAAATGTATGAGTTTATTTTTATACTACATGTACATGGAAATTATATATTTAAATTATCCCCTCAGGGATTTCACATAGTATGGATGCTTTCTTTTTATGCATTACATTATTAAAAACAAAAAATAGGTTACACATGGACCAGTGATGTGGGTATGTCAGAAACCAAAGCTTATTATTGATCCAGGTCTGAGCACTTGAGATCAAACTACAAAGAGAAGAAAATTAGGTACAGGATACCATCACTACGAAAAATAAACTCAAAAGTCTCACATATTCATTGTTGCTTAGAAAAGGAAATATGACTTAATGGAAAGAAGACTGAAAGAGGAATTCTGAGTCATGGATTCTAGTCTTAAGTCACTTAACTCTCTGAGTCTCAGTTTTCCTCTTCGATAAAATAAACAGTTGGAAATCATGAATCAAAGGTTCCTTTCAGTAATAAAATAATGCAAAAACCTAAACATTTTATATAGCATATCAGATATACTGGGTTTGTTCTTTGCTCCCATCATTAGATAAAATGAACAATATTTGCCTGATTCATCTTTTTAAGTGTATTTCTTGGCTTTGCAAATAAACATGGTTAACTGAATACAAGTTTTTATTTTCTGCCTGAAACCACTCTCAATGGCTTCCCTTGATAGCTCAGTTGGTAAAGAATCCTCTTGTAATGCAGGAGACCCCAGTTCGATTCCTGGGTTGGGAAGATCCCCTGGAGAAAGGATAGGTACCCACTCCAGTATTTTTGGGCTTCCCTTGTGATTCAGCTGGTAAGAATCTGCCTGCAGTGTGGGAGACCTGGGTTTGATCCCTGGGTTGGGAAGATCTCCTGGAGAAAGGAAAGGCTACCAACTCCAGTATTCTGGCCTAGAGAATTCCATGGACTGTATAGTCCATGGGGTGGCAAAGAATCGGACACAACTGAGTGACTTACAGGTTCACTCTCAAATAATAATGTTTAATACTTTCTAAAACATTTATCGTTTTAAATGCTTTACATGTCTTAAATCATTTAATCGTATCAAGTACTCCAACTACTCATTTTTTAAGATGTAGAGACTAAGGCAGAGAGAGATTAAGTCACTAGTCCCAAGGTCATATAAGAAATGGATCTGGGCAGTCTGGTTCTAGAATCCATGCTTTTAACCAATATACTCCTTATCACAGTAAAATAATTTTTTAAAATGTAGAGGTCTTAAACCAAGAAGGAAAAAGAAAATGAAAGAGAAATGCAGATAATTTTTGAAACTGGAAACTTAGCAGGATGACTGTGAACTAACCTAATAGATCAGAAAAGAGGAAAACTTCATCCAAGAAACTCAACAACATGAGATGCCCAGAAGCTGAATAATCTACATCACAGCCTTTCCGTAAGAGTCAAGACCTGGGGGGGCAATAGCTCTGAAAACTGTGGAGAATGGTGGTGGCAGCTGAAGCTGAAAATAGAAACACTGGATGGAAGCAGTTAGATTTCCATGGATAACATAGCTAGGTGCCACCCTGGTCTATCCTGGCAGGACAGTGCAGGTTCACTCTCTGGAAAGAATGAACACAGAAAGAACTGAATTCGTGGGCACTGGGCCAGTTTGGAGGGATATAGATCATAGCAAACACCCTCTTCCAACAACACAAGAGAAGACTCTACACATGGACATCACCAGATGGTCAACACCGAAATCAGACTGATTATATTCTTTGCAGCCAAAGATGGAGAAGATCTATACAGCCAACAAAAACAAGACCAGGAGCTGACTGTGGCTCAGATCATGAACTCCTTATTGCCAAATTCAGACTTAAATTGAAGAAAGTAGGGAAAACCACTAGACCATTCAGGTATGACCTAAAACAAATCCCTTATGATTATACAGTGGAAGTGAGAAATAGATTTAAGGGTCTAGATCTGATAGATAGAGTGCCTGATGAACTATGGAATGAGGTTCATGACACTGTACAGGAGACAGGGATCAAGACCATCCCCATGGAAAAGAAATGCAAAAAAGAAAAATGGCTGTCTGGGGAGGCCTTACAAATAGCTATGAAAAGAAGAGAAGTGAAAAGCAAAGGAGAAAAGGAAACATATAAGCATCTGAATGCAGAGTTCCAAAGAATAGCAAGGAGAGATAAGAAAGCCTTCTTCAGCAATCAATGCAAAGAAATAGAGGAAAACAGAATGGGAAAGACTAGAGATCTCTTCAAGAAAATTAGAGACACCAAGGGAACATTTCATGCAAAGATGGGCTCGATAAAGGACAGAAATGGAATGGACCTAACAGAAGCAGAAGATATTAAGAAGAGGTGGCAAGAATACACAGAAGAACCGTACAAAAAAGATCTTCACAACCCAGATAATCAAGATGGTGTGATCATTCATCTAGAGCTAGACATCTGGGAATGTGAAGTCAAGTGGGCCTCTAAGCATCACTAAGAACAAAGCTAATGGAGGTGATGGAATTCCAGTCCAGCTACTTCAAATCCTGAAAGATGATGCTGTGAAAGTGCTGCACTCAATATGCCAGCAAATTTGGAAAACTGAACAGTGGCCACAGGACTGGAAAAGGTCAGTTTTCATTCCAATCCCAAAGAAAGGCAATGCCAAAGAATGCTCAAACTACCACACAATTGCACTCATCTCACATGCTAGTAAAGTAATGCTCAAAATTCTCCAAGCCAGGCTTCAGCAATACATGACCCATGAACTTCCTGATGTTCAAGCTGGTTTCAGAAAAGGCACAGGAACCAGAGATCAAATTACCAACATCTGCTGGATCATGGAAAAAGCAAGAGAGTTCCAGAAAAACATCTATTTCTGCTTTATTGACTATGCCAAAGCCTTTGACTGTGTGGATCACAATAAACTGTGGAAAATTCTGAAAGAGATGGAATACCAGACCACCTGAACTGCCTCTTGAGAAATCTGTATGCAGGTCAGGAAGCAACAGTTAGAACTGGACATGGAACAACAGACTGGTTTCAAATAGGAAAAGGAGTACATCAAGGCTGTATATTGTCAGCCTGCTTATTTAACTTATACACAGAGTACATCATGAGAAATGCTGGACTGGAAAAAACACAAGCTGGAATCAAGATTGCCAGGAGAAATATCAACAACCTCAGATATGCAGATGACACCACCCTTATGGCAGAAAGTGAAGAGGAACTAAAAAGCCTCTTGATGAAAGTGAAAGTGAGAGTGAAAAAGTTGGCTTAAAGCTCAACATTCAGAAAATTAAGATCATGGCATCTGGTCCCATCACTTCATGGGAAATAGATGGGGAAACAGTGGAAACAGTGTCAGACTTTATTTTTTGGGGCTCCAAAATCACTGCAGATGGTGACTGCAGCCATGAAATTAAAAGACGCTTACTCATTGGAAGGAAAGTTATGACCAACCTAGGTAATATATTCAAAAGCAGAGACATTACTTTGCCAACTAAGGTCCGTCTAGTCAAGGCTATGGTTTTTCCAGTAGTCATGTATGGATGTGAGAGTTGGACTGTGAAGAAGGCTGAGTGCTGAAGAATTGATGTTTTTGAACTGTGGTGTTGGAGAAGACTCTTGAGAGTCTCTTGGACTGCAAGGAGATCCAACCAATCCATTCTGAAGGAGATCAGCCCTGGGATTTCTTTGGAAGGAATGCTGCTAAAGCTGAAACTCCAGTACTTAGGCCATCTCATGTGAAGAGTTGACTCATTGGAAAAGACTCTGATGCTGGGAGGGATTGGGGGCAGGAGGAGAAGAGGACGACCGAGGATGAGATGGCTGGATGGCATCACTGACTCGATGGACATGAGTCTGAGTGAACTCCGGTAGTTGGTGATGGACAGGGAGGACTGGCGTGCTGCGATTCATTGTGTCACAAAGAGTCGGACATGACTGAGCGACTGAACTGAGTATTAAAAGAGAATAATTAAGCAAAATTCTATACAGAGAGTGGGAGGACCACCCCTCTCCATTCCAGTTCCTTAATCTGACTTGAATAAAGACTTTAACCACCAGGCAAGAGATTGGAACAACGGTCTGGGAATACTAACCATTCCAACAGAAAAAAATACACATTGACATTCAAAGGAACAATGGTTAAAATAGTCCAATAAAACATTGGACTATTGTTGTGAAGTCTATCATTCCATAATTCAAATAAACACACATGGAACACCAACCAATAATATTTCACATTTAAATATAAATGGATAGCCAAGGAGATGCTCTAATACGAAACTAAAAGCAGTAAACATTATACAACTGAACTTGAGGGACTTCCCTGGAGGTCTAGTAGTTAAGATTCTGCACTTCCACAATTCATATGGAAACACAAAAGACCCTGAATAGCCAAAGCAGTGTTGAGAAAAAAGAATGGAGCTGGAGGAATCAATCTTCCTGACTTCAGGTTATACTACAAAGCTACAGTCATCAAGACATTATGATACTGGTACAAAAACAGAAATATAGACCAATGGAACAAGATAGAAAGCCTAGAAATAAACCAATGCACCTATGGGTACCTTATTTTTGACAAAGGAGGCAAGAATATACAATGGGGCAAAGATAGCCTCTTCTATAAATGGTGCTGGGAAAACTGGACTGCTACATGTAAAAGAATGAAATTAGAACACTTCCTAACACCATACACAAAGATAAACTCAAAATGGATTAAAGACCTAGACATAAGACCAGAAACTATAAAACTCTTAGAGGAAAACATAGGCAAAACACTTCATGACATAAACCAAAACAAGATCCTCTATGACCAACCTCCTACAGTAATGGAAATAAAAACAAAAGTAAACAAGTGGGACCTGATTAAACTTAAAAGCTTTTGCACAGCAAAGGAAACTATAAGCAAGGTAAAAAGACAACCCTCAGAATGGGAGAAAATAATAGCAAATGAAACAACTGACAAAGGATTAATTTCCAAAATATACAAGCAGCTCATAGAGCCCAATAGCAGAAAAACAAACAACCCAATCAAAAATTGGGGAAAAGACCTTAACAGACATTTCTTCAAAGAAGACATACAGATGGCTAACAAACACATGAAAAGATGCTCAACATCACTCATTATTAGAGAAATGCAAATCAAAACTGCAATGAGATATCACCTCACACCGGTCAGAATGGCCCTCACCAAAAAGTCTACAAACAATAAATGCTGGAAAGGGTGTAGAGAAAAGGAACACTCTTGCACTGTTGGTGGGAATGTAAATTGATAGAGCCACTATGGAAGATGGTATGGAGATTCCTTAAAACACTAGGAATAAAACCACCACATGACCCAGCAATCCCACTCCTAGACATATACCCTGAGGAAACCAAAATTGAAAGAGACACATGTATCCCATAGTTCACTGCAATACTATTTACAATAGCTAGAACATGGATGCAACCTAGATGTCCATCGACAAATGAATGGATAAAGAAGTTGTAGTGCATACACGCAATGAAATATTACTCGGCCATAAAAAGGAATGCATTTGAGTTAGTTCTAATGAGGTAGAGGAACCTAGAACCTATTATACAGAGGGAAGTGAGTCAGAAAGAGAAAGATAAATACCATATTCTAACACATATATATGGAATCTAGAAAAATGGTACTGAAGAATTTACTTACAGGGCAGAAATGGAGAAACAGACATAGAGAACAGACTTATGGACATGGGGAGAGGGGATGAGAGAGTGAGATGTATGGAAAGAGTAATATGAAAACTTACATTGCCATATGTAAAATAGATAGCCATCAGGAATTTTCTCTATGGCTCAGGAAACTCAAATAGGGGCTCTGTATCAACCTAGAGGGGTGGAATGGGCAGGGAGATGGGAGGGAGCTTCAAAAGGGAGGGTATATATGTATACCTATGGCTGATTCATGTTGAGGTTTGACATGAAAACAGCAAAATTCTGTAAAGCAATTATCCTTCAATAAAAAATAAATTAATTAAAAAAAAAAGATTCTGCACTTCCAATGTCGGGGGTGTAGGTTCAATTCTGGTTGGGGAAATAATATCCCACATGCCACATGGATCACAAAAAAAAAACACTAAATTTGAAGAAAACAAAGATAATTCAAAATACAGAAGAAAACTATTATTTATATTAACATCCTCAGAGAGAAAGGAGAAGTCATTGCATTCATGGAATAAAAACAGAATGTCATAAAAGGAAATTATCAAGCAAACAAAAAGAATTTTCAAAAATCAAAATTATGAGAGCAGAAAATAATAATGCTGGAGTACAAAATTAGGAATACCTCCAGAAAACAAAAAGAAGTTGATAATAGTAAAGGAAAAACTTTTTTTAAACTAGAGAAATGAACAAAAAGATCCAATATCTGAATAACTGGCATTCCAATAAGAGAGAGACTATCAAACAGAAAGAGTCAGGGATGTGGGGACATACTATTCATAAAATGTCATATAAGTGAAAGATGAATTTAGGGATTGAATGAACTCACCAAGTACCCAACAAAATATGAAAAACATATACAAACACACATACACACAATATGGAATATCAGTAAAAGATTTCATAATACAGAAAACAAATAAAATATCCTAAAAACTCCCACAGAAGTTAAAAAGAAAGCTATAAAGAGTTTTGAGAATCATCACAGCATCAGTCTTCCCAGCAGCAAACTGGAAAATAAAAACCAGCAGAGCAATATTTCCAGCATGCTAAGAGAAAGATTAATTTCTAGCCTAGAATTCTAAACTATCAATAAATGTAACAATAGAAAAGGTTATTTTCACACACACAAAATCTCAAAATATTTTACCTCATTTTCTCTTTTTTGAGGAGCCGGGGCGGGGGTGGGGGGGGGTGCAGACTACTAAAAAGATGTGTTCCACCAAACATGGGAACAAACTAGCAAGGAAGTAGAAATCCAGAAGGAAATCCAGAAGCAGGGAATCCAATCTAACCAGAAAAAGAAGGAAATTTTCAGGATGGTGTAAATTTTAAGATGGTTTAAGGCCAGGAGAGCAGTCAATATTGATTAGAATAAGATAACTGTGGTGACCCAAGGACAAAAGAGCAGATAAAACCAAGGAAGATCTTGGAATGCAGGAACGGAAAAACCAGACCCTTATCGTCCTTCCTTCCCCCATGTTGTAACTACCAAAGGAATAGTATAACCTGTCTCCCCTCCTTCCTACATAGGGAGAAGGTATTTGCCCTACTCTTCCCCCACCTGGTATACACGCCTCATCCAATCAGGAAATGACCTGCAAGACCCCTATCCCACTACTTGTACCCTGGGTATAAAAGTGGGACTAAGGACCCCTGTTAAACATTGGTTCTCCCTTGAGCTGGCTCACTGTTCTAACAGCGTCTCCCATTCTAATAAACTTTATTTCCCTCTCATTCTGTCTCATATCTGGAAATTTTTTTCCAACCCGCACCCAGACCACGACAAAAACAAAGATACAAAGATAACTTTCCCAACAAATTAAAACAAAAATGAAAGTGATAGAATACTTAAAGCTTAATGCTTCTGAAGGTATTAGAGATTTAGACTTTGGTGGGAAAAGCTGGAAATGCACTGGTGATACCATTCAAACAAAGAAGAAACAACTATCCACCTCAAAGACAGCAGTATCACCCAAGAAAGGAAATTTAATCATAATTCAACACATGGTTCAGCTGTGGACACTATTTCCAGAATCATAAATATTCATTTAGCAAAATATTATATATCAGTAGAATTGGAGAGGTAAGTATATGTATATATGTGAAAGTATATGTGCCTATGAGTGAGAGATGTAAGACATTAAGCTGTGTTATGTTTTACCTCCTTAAATATGGAGGTAAATATCAAAGAAAATTAAAAGGGTGGAAAGTGGTAACCTCTGGAAATCAGTAATCCAGAGTTAGGAAAACAGACTGATTTTTCTGAAGTGATGTACATTTATAGCATTAATGAAAAATAAGGGTTAAAAATTTTTAAGTATTTTCCTCACTACTAATTCCAAAAAGGCAGAAAAGTCTAGGCTTAGTGATATCCCAGAAATGGGTGATAAAATTATTTCCTTTTTCACGTTTACTTATACAAGTAGGCAATTTAAATAATAAATGAACTCCTACTGGCAGACTCAAGACCTATACTGATCTCAAAAAGATATTGCCAGAAGACACTCAAAGGCAACATTTAAAGTGTTTTAAAAGCACTTCCCTAGGAATATAAAGACATAGTGTGGCAGACATAGACTTGAAACAACTCTATGAAATAGATATTATTATTTCTCAATTACACAGATGAAGAAACTGAGACTTGGAAAAGAAAAATAAATTTGTCCAAAAGCTTGCGGGCTATAGGGTGTGGAAGCCAGACAACCTTACTCCATTTTTAATCACACTATTTTCAGCTTCTCAATTCTTAGCTAGATTTTACAAGTGATTAGCTGTGTAATCTGGCAAGTTGTTTACATCATCTGTGTCTACTTTTCTACAGAATCAAAGGTTTATCTCGCTGTCTCTTTCAAGTACAGAATTCTGGGAAGGAGAACAACTTCCAGATTCAGAAGAGATTACATAGAGTAACATATAAGGTAAAAAGTAATTTAATAAAATTCTTGCCCTCCAACTAAAATAAAAATAATAAATTAAGACCTAATAAATAATGTATGATACTGTATTTCAATTCTGTTTCTCTTCAGTAAAGAATAGCCACAATGATGGGTACTTATGAGCCCTGACAAAGACCTAGAAAAGATATAAAAGGCACTTTAATACTCTGATTCTTTTGTATTACAGATCTAAAGTCAAGTATTAGATTGTTAAAATCCAAGTCCCACTGCTGTCCCTTATCAGTTCTGAGACATTAGTTTTCTCATCAGGTGTAAACACATCAAAAGGATAATCACATATCACAGTTTATATCTGATGTCTGGGATAATTATTAATAGCATCCCCTTTAACTCTCAAAGGACTTCACAGAGGAGAATACATTACATGTTCACTCTAAATCATCAATAAAATAAGGAAATAACAAACCTATTATTTCAAAATTACTTAATAGGACTTCTGATTTCTGGTCCACCACATAAGGAGCCTGGAAGTTTCCACTGTGTCCTAACAAGTGAAAAGTCAACAACCCTTCTTAGATTCATCAGAGTAGTGAGGCCACAGAGCAAACCATTGCCCACCCCCAATATGTGGAGAGACAGATAGGTGAATACAGAGAATCACAGCTTACTGCAGCAGAAAGCCATAAGCAGATAATTCTGTAGGAACCAAGGACAGTAAAACCTAAACTGTAATTGATAAACTGCTGGAAGTTCAGTGTGGGCAGTCTTAATAGTTAAAAACTCCAGGGGGACCCAGTCATAGAGGATACCCATACTTTTTTGAGTTTTGCCTCCAGGAGCTCAACCAGGTTCTCACAGTGAATATCTGAGAAAAAAAAAAAAAATGTCCTTGTGCTTTAGGCAGGGGAAGAAAGAAACAACCTGATTTAAAAATGGGTGAAAGACCTAAACAGAAACCTCATCAAAGATATATAGACGACAAGTAATTAATTCTTGCCTCTTCACCTTCACAATGCTATCCCTCTCAGCTCCAAGTATCCTTCCCTTTTCTTCTTTTTTTGGTTATTTACTATTCATCCTTCAAAATACTATACAGGCCTCTCCTGCAGGTTCTTAAGCAGGCTCCCATAAACGTAAGTTTGGAACTTTTTCTCTGTGCCCTCAAAACTCTCTGTGTACACTGAAATCATAGTTCTTATATGCTGCTGCTGCTGCTGCTGCTGCTAAGTCTCTTCAGTTGTGTCTGACTCTGTGCAACCCCATAGACGGCAACCCACCAGGCTTTGCCATCCCTGGGATTCTCCAGGCAAGAACACTGGATTGGGTTGACATTTCCTTCTCCGATGCATGAAAGTGAAAAGCGAAAGTGAAGTCACTGAGTCGTGTCTAACTCTCAGCGACCCCATGGACTGCAGCCCACCAGGCTCCTCCATCCATGGGATTTTCCAGGCAAGAGTACTGAAGCGGGGTGCCACTGCCTTAGGAATCTGCTTATTTGCCTGTCTCACCCTCTAAGTGATGATCTCTTCAAGAATAAGGACAATGTCTAATCTACATATTTCATACATATTCATAAGCAATTCTTATAGGTGCCAAACACAGAGTGGGAAGTCAATAAATGTTTATCTACCAAATGAAGAAATGAGTAAAAAGTATATTTATTTTTAGGTTTAGACAAGGATTGGAATACAAATTCCAAAAAAGAAATAGAATACCATTCTGTTACCTAGGTTTGTCAACACAGTGATTTTCCTATAACAACATTACCATTTCTTCCATTTATATATGCAACTAAATTATAAGTAGTGTGTTGTTTCATCTAATTAAGAAATGGGACAGAACCAAGCCATGAACCACATTAGCAGTTGCCAGAAAAGTAATCTGGGACACTATGGACACTGAAACAACAGCACTGAAAAACAAAATCAATGAGGAGTTAGTGTAAACATGTATACAGCTAAATTAAAAACAGACTTAGAAAACTAGATGTCCTTCAGTTAACACATTTTTTTTGTTTGTTTGTTTTAGGCTTTGGTGGTATTCAGAGTGGGAGTTGAAGTAAATGCTCTTCTTTCTGTTTGGCAAGGGATTATGGAATATTTTACTTCTGAAAGCAATCAGTGATGAATAGGAACAGTTTCATCTTTTTTTCCTATAAGTTTTCCATTAACATTATTTTCTTGTTACTTCCAACAATTCTAAATAACACAGTCTTCATTTCCAAAGTTATCTGGTAATACTACTGCATGTGATACTAGGTAAAATATTAACTAAAGAACAGAAAACATAAAAATTACTGCTGCTGTAACAGTAGACACTCTATTTGCTCACCTATTTATCCTCAGAATCTAGCAAAGTACTTGAAAGATTTAATATTCATGAAAGAAAGGGAGAGAAGAGAGAGACAGCAAAGGGAGAAAGAAGATAAAGGAGAGAAAGGAGAATTATTCCAAAGAATAATTTGTAATACTTAGATAAGAGTGGTTCTTTCACTGAAAATCTGTATTCCAAAACATACTAAGCCAAGAAGAAACAAAAGAAAATGATCCACATACTGTAGTCTCCCTCCTATTTGCAGTTACACTTTCTATGATTTCAGTTATCCACAGTCAACTATGGTCCAAAAATAATACATGAAAAGTAGGGACTTCCCTGGTGGTCCCGTGGTCCCATCTGCCTGCCAGTGGAAGGGACTTGGGTTTAATCCTTTATCTGAGAGGATCCCACTTGCCACAAGGCTACTAAGCCCATGTGCCATGGCCACCAAAGCCCACACATTCTAAAGCCTGTGCTCCACAAAATGAGGGGCCAATGCAATGAGAAATTCATGGACCACAACTGGAGAAAGCCTATGCACAGTAACGAAGACCCAGCACAGCCAAAATTGATTAATAATTTTAAATTAAATTTAAAAGTAATACAATAAAAAATAAAACTCAGAACTCAACAAAGTTCAAAACATCCAGGATTCAAACAAAAATCACCATATACACAAAGAAGGAAAAATGTGACCACAATGTAGGGGCTGGGGAAAGTAGGAATCAGTCAGCAGTGTCTCTCTTAAAAACTTGGGATTCACAGATAATGTTAAAATAACTATTAAAAACATGCATAAAATGTTTAAAGTCATAAAAGAAAACATGGAAATACAGGCACACCTCGTTTTACTGTGCTTTGCTTTACTGCACTTTGCAGATGCTGCACCTTTTCACAAATTGAAGATATGCGGCAACCCTGCATCATCAGATGATGGCTGGCACTCTTAGCAAAGAAGCATTTTTAATTGTTATCTTATAGTTGATTTACAATGTTGTGTGATTTTCAGGTATACAGCAAAGTGAATCAGTTATGATACATGTATCTATTCTCCTTCAGATTCTTTTCCCATATAGGTTATTATGGAATATTGAGTAGAGTTACTTGTGCTATACTGCTGCTGCTGCTGCTGCTAAGTTGCTTCAGTCATGTCCGACTCTGTGCGACCCATAGATGGCAGCCCAACAGGCTCTTCTGTCCCTGGGATTCTCCAGGCAAGAACACTGGAATGGGTTGCCATTTCCTTCTCCAATGCATAAAAGTGAAAAGTGAAAATGAAGTCGCTCAGTCATGTCCGACTCCCAGCGACCCCATGGACTGCAGCCCACCAGGCTCCTCCATACATGGGGTTTTCCAGGAAAGAGTACTGGAGTGGGGTGCCATTGCCTTCTCCGGTGCTATAGAGTAGGTCCTTATTAGTGATCTATTTTTATATAGCAGTGTATATATGAGAAATGAAGTATTTCCTGCCATATGAATAAACAAGGATGTCACAGTTGTCTGTGATTCCAGCCCTCCAAATGTGAATTCCTGAGCCCTAAGGGCACTCAGGAAGAATACCTGCATGACCTGACAGCCATCAGGCTGCAGTCACTCCCTCTAGTGAGCTCAGGATGTGAAAAACACAGGATCCTGGCCCCAGGATAGCTGAGGTGCACATGAAAGGGATGATTTCAGTAAGCCCAGACTCTTGTATCTTTCCCTACAAAAAGTGAAAGTTGTTCAGTCGTGTCCGACTCTTTGCAATACCATGGACTATACACTCCCTGGAATTCTTCAGGCCAGAAAACTAGAGTGGGTAGCCTTTCCCTTCTCCAGGGGATCGTCCCAACCCTGGGATCAAACCCAGGTCTCCTGCATTACAGGCAGTTTCTTCACCAGCTGAGCCACAAGGGAAACCCAACACACATAAAGGAAAAAATACATAGAAAACATCCCCGACAGAGAAAAGTGGTAAATTCCTTAACTTGGGATATCTGGTTTTCTTTAATTAGCAATAATTTTTGATATTCAGACTACCTGCCCTTTGTTGCTAAACTTCTATGTAACCTGGCTCCTCCCCTTGCCAACTTGGAGCAGTTCTCTCAGGGTCACTTGAGATGCTGTCTCCTGGCTTGAAGTCCTAAAAATTCCCACTGAATAAAACAACTCTCAAAGAGGTTGTGACTATTTTTTAGCAGACAAGATGTTAATCCCAAACTCCTAATTTATCCTCCCCAACCTTTCCCCTTTAAAAGCAAACTTATGAAAACGAAGTCTGTGAGTCTGTTTTGTAAATGAGATCATTTGTATACTTTTTTTAGATTCTGCTTATAAGTGATATCGTATGGTATTTGTCTTTGCCTAACTTACCTCATTTAGTATGATAAATCAATAAAGAATTTTTAAATTAAGGTATACACATTTTTTGCACATGCTGCTGCACATTTAATAGACTGTAGTATACTATAAACATAACTTTTATTTGGAAACCAAAAAAACAGGCTGAATGGATACAAAAACAAGACCCCTATATATGTTGTCTACAAAGGACCCACCTCGAAACAAGGGACACATACAGACTGAAAGTGAAGGGCTGGAAAAAGATATTCCACGTAAATAGAAACCAAAAGAAAGCAGGAGTAGCAATACTCATATCAGATAAAATAGACTTTGAAATAAAGGCCATGAAAAGAGACAAAGAAAGATACTACATAATGATCAAAGGATCAATCCAAGAAGAAGATATAACAATTATAAATATATATGCACCCAACATAGGAGCACTGTGATATGTAAGGCAAATACTAACAAGTATGAAAGGGGAAATTAACAATAACATAGTAATAGTGGGAGACGTTAATACCCTACTCACACCTGTCGGGAGCCATGTTAGGCATTACTGACAAAACACAGGCACGGCCCCAGACCCCTCTCCTTATTCTACAGGCACAGTCCCGGGATGAAGGAGTTAGGCCTTGTAATTCTGACTTGTCTTTTCCTCTCCTCAGCTGAGCTGATTGAAAAGGAATATTAAGGTGCTTATTGTTCTTGAGAGGAGCATGAGAATGCACAAAGCCTTCTGCAGCTGTGCTCAGAGAATAATTCATAAAGTTAATCACTGATATTTGTTCAAGGACTTTTACAAAAGAGTGTTCCAGGATGAGCACATAGGCCATAGCTTGAGGCAATGGGAGGGATTACTATCTGAAGCCTATTTGTGAGGAGAATGTTTATGGCAAAGAAGTTTACTGAATTTAGGGCTTAGAAATAATTAAAATAGTTAGAAGTTAAAGATTTAAGGAATGTTGTAAAGTTAGCATATTTTACTATAGCTTATAGAAGTTAGGAATTTTTAGAGACACTATAGCTAGAAGCCTTTTTAAGAGATAGTGACCTCAGGATGTTAGGGGCAAACAGGATTTAGAAAGATAAGTAGTAAAGTGAGGAATGTAGCATGAGTTACAATGTAGTCACAAGTTAACTATAGGACACATTACAAGAGGTAGATAATAGATGATAAGGCTGATTCCCAGAGAATCACTGCAGCAGGAACTCTGTCTGAAGAGCAGCAATGATTTATGGAGATAGTAAATCTGGGAGAGGGGGAACTGAAAATGTCAAACCTCTGGCCTAATGTTTTTGTAAAAGTATAAAAGAGAATCTTAAATTTGAAATAAAGAGGCAGTCCAGAAAACTGAGAGGCTGCCTCATTTCTCTCGCCAACACCTTTCATCTCTTCAGGTTGAATCTCTGGCTGCTGGAGCTGGACTCCAGCACACACCTAAGGATAGATCAACTAAACAGAAAATTAGCAAGAAAACACAAACTTTAAATGATACAATGGACCAGTTAGGCCTAATTGATATCTATAGGACATTTCACCTCAAAACAATAAATTTCACCTTTTTCTCAAGTGCACATGGAACATTTTCCAGGACAGATCACATCCTCGGCCATATATTTAGCCTTGGTAAATTTCTAAAAAATTGAAATCATTCCAAGCATCTTTTCTGATCACGATGCAGTAAGATTAGATGTTAGCTACAGTGGTCATGTATGGATGTGAGAGTTGGACTGTGAAGAAAAATGAGCACCGAAGAACTGATGCTTTTGAACTGTGTTGTTGGAGAAGACTCTTGAGAGTCCCTTGGACTGCAAGGAGATCCAACGAGTCCCTTCTGAAGGAGATCAGACCTGGGTGTTCTTTGGAGGGAATAATGCTAAAGCTGAAGCTCCAGTACTTTGGCAACATCATGCAAAGAGTTGACTCATTGGAAAAGACTCTGATGCTGGGAGGGATTGGGGACAGGAGGAAAAGAGGACAACAGAGGATGAGATGGCTGGATGGCATCACTGACTCAATGGATGTGGGTTTGAGTGAACTCTGGGAGATGGTGATGGACAGGGAGGCCTGGCATGCTGCGATTCATGGGGTCGCAAAGAGTCAGACATGACTGAGTGACTGGACAGGGAAAAAAGCTATTAAAAATACAAACATATGGAGGCTAAACAACACACTTCTGAATAACCAACAAATCACAGGAGAAATCAAAAAAGAAATAAAAATATGCATAGATACGAATGAAAATGAAAACACAACAACTCCAAACCTATGGGATTGAGTAAAACCAGTGCTATGGGGAAGGTTCAGAGCAATACAAGCTTGCCTCAAGAAACAAGAGAAAAATCAAATAAATAACCCAATTCTACATCTAAAGCAACTAGAAAAAGAAGAAATGAAGAACCCCAGGGTCAGTAGAGGGAAAGAAATCGCAAAAATTAGAGCAGAAATAAATGAAAAAGAAACAAAGGAAAACATAGCAAAAAGCAAAATAAAAGCTGGTTCTTTGAGAAGATAAATAAAATAGGCAAACCATTAGCCAGACTCATCAAGAAAAAAAGGGACAAGAATCAAATCAACAAAATTAGAAATGCAAATGGAGAAATCACAACAGAAAACACAGAAATACAAAGGATTGTAAGAGACTACTATCACATCTATATGCCAATAAAATGGACAACTTGGAAGAAATGGACAAATTCTTAGAAAAGTATAACTTTCCAAAACTGAACCAGGAAGAAATAGAAAATCTTAACAGACCCATCACAAACACAGAAATTGAAACTGTAATCAGAAATCTGCCAGCAAACAAAAGCCCAGGACTAGACGGCTTCACAGCTAAATTCTACCAAAAATTTAGAGAAGAGCTAACACCTATCCTACTCAAACTCTTCCAGAAAATTGCAGGGGAAGGTAAACTTCCAAACTCATTCTATGAGACCACCATCACCCTAATACCAAAGCCAGACAAAGATGCCACAAAAAAGAAAACTACAGGCCAATATCACTGATGAACATAAATGTAAAGATCCTTAACAAAATTCTAGCAAACAGAATCCAACACCATATTAAAAAGATCATACATCATGACCAAGTGGGCTTTAACCCAGGGCAGTAAGGATTCTTCAATATTTGCAAATCAAGCAATGTGATACACCACATTAACAAATTGAAAGATAAAAACCATAAGATTATCGCAATAGATGCAGAGAAACCCTTTGACGAAATTCAACATCCGTTTATGATAAAAACCCTCCAGAAAGCAGAAATAGAAGGAACATACCTCAACATAACAAAAGCCATATATGATAAACCCACAGCAAACATTATCCTCAATGGTGAAAAATTGAAAGCATTTTCCCTAAAATCAGGAATAAGACAAGGGTGCCCACTCTCAACACTGCTATTCAACATAGTTTTGGAAGTTTTAGCCACAGCAATCAGAGAAGAAAAAGAAATAAAAGGAATCCAGATTGGAAAAGAAGACATAAAATTCTGTTTGCAGATGACATGATCTTCTACATAGAAAACTCTAAAGACTCCACCAGAAAACAACTAGAGCTAATCAATGAATATAGTAAAGTTGCAGGATATAAAATCAACACACAGAAATCCCTTGCATTCCTATACACTAACAATGAGAAAACAGAAAGAGCAATTAAGGAAACAATTCTATTCACGATTGCAATGAAAATAAAATACTTAGGAATCAGTTCAGTTCAGTGACTCAGTCGTGTCCGACTCTGCGACCCCATGAATCGCAGCACGCCAGGCCTCCCTGTCCATCACCATCTCCCGGAGTTCACTCAGACTCACGTCACCGAGACCATGATGACATCCAGCCATCTCATCCTCGGTCATCCCCTTCTCCTCCTGCCCCCAATCCCTCCTAGCATCAGAGTCTTTTCCAATGAGTCAATTCTTCTCATGAGGTGGCCAAAGTACTGGAATTTCAGCTTTAGCATCATTCCTTCCAAAGAAATCCCAGGGCTGATCTCCTTTAGAATGGACTGGTTGGATCTCCTTGCAGTCCAAGAGACTCTCAAGAGTCTTCTCCAACACCACAGTTCAAAAGCATCAATTCTTCGGTGCCCAGCCTTCTTCACAGTCCAACTCTCACATCCATATATGACCACTGGAAAAACCATAACCTTGACTAGATGGACCTTAGTCAGTAAAGTAATGTCTCTGCTTTTGAATATACTAACTAGGTTGGTCATAACTTTTCTTCCAAGGAGTAAGCGTCTTTTAATTTCATGGCTGCAATCACCATCTGCAGTGATTTTGGAGCCCCAAAAAATAAAGTCTGACACTGTTTCTATTGTTTCCCCATCTATTTCCCATGAAGTGATGGGACCAGATGCCATGATCTTAATTTTCTGAATGTTGAGCTTTAAGCCAACTTTTTCACTCTCCTCTTTCAGTTTCATCAAGAGGGTTTTTAGTTCCTCTTCACTTTCTGCCATGAGGGTAGTGTCATCTGCATATCTGAGGTTATTGATATTTCTCCTGGCAATCTTGATTCCAGCTTGTGCTTCATCCAGCCCAGCATTTCTCATGATGTTCTCTGCATATACATTAAATAAGCAGGGTGACAATATACAGCCTTGACGTACTCCTTTTCCTATTCGGAACCAGTCTGTTGTTCCATGTCCAGTTCTAACTGCTGCTTCCGTACCTGCATACAGATTTCTCAAGAGGCAGGTCAGGTGGTCTGGTATTCTATCTCTTTCAGAATTTTCCACAGTTTATTGTGATCCACACAGTCAAAGGCTTTGGCATAGTCAATAAAGCAGAAATAGGTGTTTTTCTGGAACTCTCTTGCTTTTTCCATGATCCAGCAGATGTTAGCAATTTGATCTCTGGTTCCTCTGCCTTTTCTAAAGCCAGCTTGAACATCAGGGAGTTCATGGTTCACGTATTGCTGAAGCCTGGCTTGGAGAATTTTGAGCATTACTAGCATGTGACATGAGTGCAATTGTGCGGAAGTTTGAGCATTCTTTTGCATTGAAACAAAAGACCTATATATAGAAAACTATAAAACACTGATGAAAGAAATCAAAGAGGACACAAATAGATGAAGAAATATACCATGCTCATGGATAGGAAGAATCAATATAATACAAATGAGTATATTATCCAAAGTAATCTATAGATTCAGTGCAATCCCTATCAAGCTACTAACGGTATTTTTCATTGAACTAGAACAAATAATTTCACAGTTTTTATGGAAATACAAAAAACCTCGAATAGCCAAAGCAATCTTAAGAAAGAAGAATGGAACTGGAGGGATCAACCTTCCTGACTTCAGACTATACTAAAAAGCTACAGTCATCAAGAAAGTATGGTACTGGCACAAAGACAGAAATATAGATCAATGAAACAAAATAGAAAGCCCAGAGATAAATCCACACACCTATGGACAAAGAAGGCAAGAATATACAATGGAGAAAAGACAATCTCTTTAACAAGTGGTGCTGGAAAATCTGGTCAACCACTTGTAAAAGAACAAAACTAGAACACTTTCTAATGCCACACACAAAAATAAACTCAAAATGAATTAAAGATCTAAACATAAGACCAGAAACTATAAAACTCCTAGAGGAAAACAGAAGCAAAACACTCTCCAACATAAATCACAGCAGGATTCTCTATGACCCACCTCCCAGTGTAATGGAAATAAAAGCAAAAATAAACAAATGGGACCTAATTAAACTTAAAAGCTTTTGCACAACAAAGGAAACTATAAACAAGGTGAAAAGACAGCCTTCAGAATGGGAAAAAATAATAGCAAACAAAGCAATTGACAAAGAATTAATCTCAAAAATATACAAGCAACTCCTGCAGCTCAATTCCAGAAAAATAAACGACCCAATCAAACACTGGGCCAAAGAACTAAACAGACATTTCTACAAAGAAGACATACAGATGGCTAACAAACACATGAAAAGATGCTCAACATCACTCATTATCAGAGAAATGCAAATCAAAACCACAGTGAGGTACCATCTCACACCAGTCAGAATGGCTGTGATCCAAAAGTCTACAAACAATAAATGCTGAAGAGGGTGTGGAGAAAAGGGAACCCTCTTACACTGTTGGTGGGAATGCAAATTAGTACAACCATTATGGAGAACAGTGTGGAGATTCCTTACAAAACTGGAAATAGAATTGCCTTATGACCCAGCAATCCCACTGCTGGGCATACACACTGTGGAAACCAGAATTGAAAGAGACACATGTACCCCAATGTTCATCGCAGCACTGTTTATAATAGCCAGGACATGGAAACAACCTAGATGTCCATCAGCAGATGAATGGATAAGAAAGCTGTGGTACATATACACAATGGAGTATTACTCAGCCATTATAAAGAATACATTTGAATCAGTTCTAATGAGGTAAATGAAACTGGAGCCTATTATACAGAGTGAAGTAAGTCAGAAAGAAAAACACCAATACAGTATATTAATGCATATATATGGAATTTAGAAAGATGGTAATGATGACCCTATATGTGAGACAGCAAAAGAGACACAGATGTAAAGAACAGTCTTTTGGACTCTGTGGGAGAAGGCGAGGGTGGGATGATTTCAGGGAATAGCACTGAATCATGTATATTATCATACATAAAATAGATCGCCAGTCCAGGTTCGATGCATGAGGCAGGGTGCTCAGGGGTGGTGCATTGGGATGACCCTGAGAGATGGGATGGGGAGGGAGGTGAGGTGGGGGGTTCAGGATGGGGAAACACATGTACACCCATGGCTGACTTATGTCAATGTATGGCAAAAAACCACCACAATATTGTAAAGTAATTAGCCTCCAATTAAAATAAATAATTTTAAAAAATAAAATAGGCAAACACTTCACAAAAGAAAATTTACAAATAGCCTATCAGGACATGAAATGATGCTCAACAAAAAGGCAAATCAATACCACTGCATAGACACTACAATGACTACAATTAAAATAAAACTCACAATACCAAGTGTTGGTGAGTATGAGGAGCAACTAAAGCACTCACATTGCTGCTGGGAATAAAATTTGTAAAACCACTTTGCAGAACAGCTTAGTGGTTTCTTAAAAATATTAAACAGACACTTACCCAGTAATTCCACTCTTTTTAAGTTGAACTATTGTTGATTTACAATGCTGTGCTAATTTCTGCTGCATAGCAAAGTGATTCTGTTATACATATTAACATTTTTCTTTAATATTCTTTTCCATTATGGTTTACCATAGGATACTGATTATAGCTTTCTGTGTTGTATAGTATGACCTTGTTGCTAATCCATCTGGTACGCAACAGCTTATATCCGCTAACTGCAACCTCCCACTCCACCCCTCCCACAACTCCTCCCCCTTGGCAACCACAGGTCTGTTCTCTATGTTCGTTAAGTCTATTTCTGTTTCATAGATAGGTTCATTTGTATCATATTTAGATTCCACATATAAGTGATATCATATGGTATTTGTCTTTCTATTTTTGACTTACTTCTATTGGCTCTGGCTTTGTACGTCATTATGGGTATGAAAAGGCAAAATGATAGGATACTGAAAGAGGAATCTTCAGGTCGGTAAGTGTCCAATATGCTACTGGAGATCAGTGGAGAAATAACTCCAGAAAGAATGAAGGGATGGAGCCAAAGCAAAAACAATACCCAGTTGTGGATGTGACTGGTGATAGAAGCAAGGTCCAATGCTATAAACAGCAATATTGCATAGGAACCTGGAATGTTAGGTCCGCGAATCAAGGCAAATTGAAAGTGGTCAAAAAGGAGATGGTAAGAGTGAACGTCAACATTCTAAGATTAAGAGAACTAAGAGGACTGGAATGGGTGAATTTAGCTCAGATGACCATTATATCTACTACCGTGGGCAGGAATCCCTTAGAAGAATTGGAGTAGCCATCACGTCAACAAGAGTCCGAAATGCAGTACTTGGAGGCAATCTCAAAAACAACAAATGATCTCTGTTTGTTTCTAAGGCAAACCATTCCATATCACAGTAATCCAAGACTATGCCCCAACCAGTAACGCTAAAGAAGCTGAAGTTGAACGGTTCTATGAAGACCTACAAGACCTTAAAGAACTAACATCCAAAAAAGATGTCCTTTTCATTATAGGGGACTGGAATGCAAAAGTAGGAAGTCAAGAAACACCTGGAGTAACAGGCATGTTTGGCCTTGGAGTACAGAATGAAGCAGGGCAAAGGCTAATAGAGTTTTGCCAAGAGAACACACTGGTCATAGTAAACACCCTCTTCCAACAACACAAGAGAAGAGTCTACACATGGACATCACCAGATGGTCAACACCAAAATTAGATTGATTATATTCTTTGCTGCCAAAGACGGAGAAGCTCTCTACAGTCAGCAAAAACAAGACCAGGAGCTGACTGTGGCTCAGATCATGAACTCCTTATTGCCAAATTCAGACTTATATTGAAGAAAATAGGGAAAACCACTAGACCATTCAGGTATGACCTAAATCAAATTCCTTATGATTATACAGTGGAAGTGAGAAATAGATTTTAGGGACTAGATCTGATAGAGTGCCTGATGAACTACCGACAGAGATTCGACACATTGTACAGGAGACAGGAATCAAGGCCATCCCCAAGAAAACGAAATGCAAAAAAGAAAAATGGCTGTCTGAGGAGGCCTTACAAATAGCCGTGAAGAGAAAAGCAAAGGAGAAAAGTAAGCATCTGAATGCAGAGTTCCAAAGAATAGCAAGGAGAGATAAGAAAGCGTTCCTTAGCAATCAGATAAGGAACGACCCAGATAAGCATGATGGTGTGATCATTCACCTAGAGCCAGACATCCTGGAATGTGAAGTCAGGTGGGCCTTAGAAAGCATCACTAAGAACAAAGCTAGTGGAGATGATGGAATTCCAGTTGAGCTATGTCAAATCCTGAAAGATGATGCTGTGAAAGTGCTGCACTCAATATGTCAGCAAATTTGCAAAACTCAGCAGTGGCCACAGGACTGGAAAAGGTCAGTTTTCATTCCAATCCCAAAGAAAGGCAATGCCGAAGAATGCTCAAACTACTGCACAATTGCACACATCTCACATGCTAGTAAAGTAATGCTCAAAATTCTCCAAGCCAGACTTCAGCAATACGTGAACCATGAATTCCAGATGTTCAAGCTGGGTTTAGAAAAGGCAGAGTAACCATAGATCAAATTGCCAACATATGCTGGATCATCAAAAAAAAGCAAGAGAGTTCCAGAAAAACATCTATTTCTGCTTTCTTGACTATGCTAAACCCTTTGACTGTGTGGATCACAATAAACTGTGGACAATTCTGAAAGAGATGGGAATACCAGACCACCTGGCCTGCCTCTTGAGAAATCTGTATGCAGGTATGGAAGCAGCAGTTAGAACTGGACATGGAACAACAGACTGGTTCCAAATAGGAAAAGGAGTATGTCAAGGCTGTATATTGTTGCCTTGCTTATTTAACTTATATGCAAAGTACATCATGAGAAACACTGGGCTGGAAGGAGCACAAGCTGGAATCAAGATTGCCAGGAGAAATATCAATACTCTCAGATATGCAGATGACACCACCCTTATGGCAGAAAGTGAAGAGGAACTAAAAAGCCTGTTGATGAAAGTGAAAGAGGAGAGTGAAAAAGTTGGCTTAAAGCTCAACATTCAGAAAACGAAGATCATGGCATCCGGTCCCATCACTTCATGGCAAATAGATGGGGAAATAGTGGAAACCGTGGCTAACTTTATTTTGGGGGCTCCAAAATCACTGCAGATGGTGATTGCAGCCATGAAATTAAAAGACACTTACTCTTTGGAAGGAAAGTTATGACCAACCTAGATAGCATATTCAAAAGCAGAGACATTACTTTGCCAACAAAGGTCCATCTAGTCAAGGCTATGGTTTTTCCAGTAGTCATGTATGGATGTGAGAGTTGGACTGTGAAGAAAGTTGAGTGCCGAAAAATTGATGCTTTTGAACTGTGGTGTTGGAGAAGACTCTTGAGAGTCCCTTGGACTGCAAGGAGATTCAACCAGTCCATTCTGAAGGAGATCAGCCCTGAGTGTTCATTGGAAGGACTGATGCTGAAGCTGAAACTCCAGTACTTTGGCCATCTCATGTGAAGAGTTGACTCATTGGAAAAGACCCTGATGCTGGGAGGGATTGGGGGCAGGAGGAGAAGGGGACAACAGAGGATGAGATGGCTGTATGGAATCACCGACTCTATGGACATGAGTTTGGGTAAAGTCCAGGAGTTGGTGACGGACAGGGAGGCCTGGCGTGCTGCTATTCATGGGGTGGCAAAGAATCGGACATGACTGAGTGACTGAACTGAACTGATGGGTGTACATCATGAATGTGTAAAGAGGCTTGGACAAGTGGTAATGTTGGTAACCCTAAGAAGAAACTAGCAAGAAGGAAGCAGAAAGCAATGGTTAACTTCACTGAGTGAGACTTTGGTTCGATAGCTATAGAATTCCTGAAAATCCAACAACTATTGGCTTTTATCACAGAAATTCCTGAAGGAAAAATAACTGTCTGAATCTCAACAGCCATAAACCTACTTTTTAACCAATAAAGAATATTAATTTTATGTAGTCCTTTATATGGAGAAGGCAATGGCAACCACACTCCAGTACTCTTGCCTGGAAAATGCCATGGATGGAGGAGCCTGGTAGGCTGCAGTCCACGGGGTCGCGAAGAGTCGGACACGACTGAGTGACCTCACTTTCACTTTTCACCTTTATGCATTGGAGAAGGAAATGGCAACCCACTCCAGTGTTCTTGCCTGGAGAATCCCAGGAATGGCGGAGCCTAGTGGGCTGCCGTCTATGGGGTCTCACAGAGTCAGACACGACTGAAGCAACTTAGTGGCAGCAGCAGTACATTTATAGGGCTTATTAAGCGACACTTTCCTCAACATTATATAGATATTAACTCATTTAATTTCATAACAATCTAATAAAGAAGGTAAATTATCCTCAATTTACAGATGAGGAAACTGAAGTATGTAAAGATTAAGAAATTTGCCCAAGATCTCTACTATTAAGTGCTGGAGCCAGTATTCAAGCCCAGGCAGTATGGCTCCAGAGTTTGTGCTATTAACCACTAGGCTGTACTGCTTTAAAACGTAATTTTTATATCTCGTATGCTTTTGCTAATGTAATTTATTAAGGCAATGTCTCTTAAGAATAGTTCTTAGTTATTTCAGAAGAACAGCTGTACTTTCAGCATGCTGCCTACTTCCTCCCCTTGCTACCTTTCTGCCAATCCTTTTCACGGTGCCATCTGGAACTGTCTTTATTGTCACCATATTACTCCAATACACTCATGCTCTGGTCTAAACAATAGCTCTCACCTCTGTGCCTGCATTTAAATCTAGTTCTTTCCTTCATGTCCCTCAAGTGGAAGAAAAGAGAATGAAAGTTAATGAAGTTTCCGTATTCTTCAGTTCTGTTTCAAACCAAAATCTACATTCAACTTCTACCTTCACATAAAACGTTGCTTTGAAGCCTTCTGTCAACCGGTTACAGCACCTTCCTTTTTTCCTTGTTGCTACATCTACCAAAAGCCCAGACATCCATCTCCAACACTCAGACACACACACACTTTACTGTAGGTTTTAGCATCATGATCTTCACTACCCTTAGATTTCATCATTATCCAGGCAATATCAATGTAAGTGAAGATGATGTACCCATTTCTCTTCATGTATTTAGTTTCCTCAGCTCTTATAGTCAATGATTTTCACCTATGTAATTTGATCAATTTATTTCTATGACAACATCCTAGACATATCTTACCTGGACTTGCTCCAACTATAAATTACAAACTCTAATATTTCCATTTATAACCACAAACTCTTATTCTTCCAATTCCTTTACTCACCTACTATGGATAATGCATTAAGATTCTTCAGTCTTACCCAGAACCTCATCCTTGAACCATCTCATTCTCCCCAAAACTTACAGGTCCTTTTGGCTTCACTTTCTTCCTTCTTCCAAAGATTTTACAGGTCATCTTTCCAACTATTATTTTTTCAATATCCTCAACTCTTGTCTTCCACCCAATAGATTCTGCATAATTCTGACCCAAAAACAATCCAAGTATTTACCTCTCAAAATCCCTAAATGCTAACTGTTTCTGGGAGTCATGTGATCCTGAAGCTTGGTGCAGATGGGCTCTGTCCTCAGTGGAGTCCTTCAATGTTGTCCACTTTCTCCTTTTCTCTTTCCCCACAGCGGTTGTCCAAAATATCCTTCTCCTCAAACATCTTACACAATTTCCTTCTCTCCTATCCTCCTTATCATCCCTCTACCCTCATCCTGACTCCCAGTTCCTTCTCAGCCTACAGTCTTGTTTCTTACTTAAGAGAAAAAAAATCTATGCCTATAGGCAATAAAATCTTCAAATGCACACCTCCAGATACATACAAATGAAGCTCTATCTGCATGTACTAAAGTTTTTGCTTTACTCTTGTCTCAGTGGAAGAAATAATTCTCCTTCTACTCAAGGATTACAACAATCACTCAAGAAATGTTGGAGAGGAAAAACAGAAAACAAAAGGGAGAGGAAGACAGAGCTGGAGGAAGGAGGGAGAAACAGATTCTGAAAGCCAGGGAGAATGAGAATCTTAGAGAAATAAAGAAGAGTTTTGATTTGTTTTAATGGTCATATTTTTATTTTTACTGTCAACAAGATAAATATATAGGTCTGGTCTGGACAGATACTCTGAAGATGGCTTATAGGATATGCTTCCATAGCAACTTTTAAAAGGACACCTTTGTTAATAAGAATGTTAGACGCTTATGGTCATATCACAGTTCAGGAATAAAACTGCATAGGTAACTATTGTGTTTTAATTGTCTTTGAATTTTAAAACTAGGACCACATAAGAATACAATATTTCTAAAATGTTAAAGTCACTTTAATTAAATACTTCCATTCTGAATAGCAAGGCAACACATCCATACATCAATATAAAGAAAATTCTTAAGATTCATATCTGTAATATGCAATTAAGAGAACAATGTTTCCTTTCTTATATATTTTTTAGTCTTTCTAATAAACAGTACTTCTTTTCCACATTAAAATTTCTACATTCAAATGCCACAAAGGCAAGTTTTAGACCTGTTCAAGCAACGTCTTTACAGTGACCCCCAGTGGCAAAGAAATGAATGTGCCAGTTTTAGTAATACACATCTAGTGGCCTTTCATTCACATTGATAAAATTTGGATAACAAAAACAAGTTCCATTTTAATAGAACATTCACTGTTGCCAGTGCCTTCACATTTTTCTCCTTTATTCAAGTTTTTTAAAAGAATTAAAATTCTATTTATCTATCTATATATTTATATCCAGATTCAAGTTCTCAATCTACTCTTCCTATTTTTCATGATGAATTTCATAACCAAGTTAATTTTTCAGAATCAAGTCAATTTCATGATCAATTTCACAATCAAAATAATAACATGCTTTTGTTGCATGTTATTTTTCCCAACAAATATAGCATATCAAGAAGTGCATTTTTGTAAAAAAAAAAAAAAAAAAAAAACCAACTTTTCAAAGCCTATAAGATGAATTTTCATTTTTAATTGGAGGATAATTGTTTTACACCGTCGTGTTGGTAACTGTTGTACAACAACATGAATCAGCCATAAGTATACAAATATTCCCTCCATCTTGAGCCTCCCTCGCCCACCATACTACCCCTCTAGGTCATCACAGAGCACCAGGCTGGGCTCCCTGTGTTATTCAGCAACTTCCCACTAGCTCTCTATCTACTCACGGTAGTGTTACATGTCAAAGCTATTTCCTCAAATCGCTCTACCTTCTCCTTCCTCTGCTGTGTCCACAAGTCCATCTAGTATGTATGTATCTATTCCTGCCCTGCACATAGATTCATCAGTACTATTTTTCTAGATTGCATATATATGTGTTAATATACAGTATTTTTCTCTGACTTCCTTCATTTGTGTAACAAGCTGTAGGTTCATCCACATCAGTTCAATTGACTCAAATTAATTCCTTTTTATGGCTGAGTAATATTCCATTGTATATACATACCACAAATCCTTTATCCAATCATCTGTCAATTGACATTTAGGTTGCTTCCATGTCCTGATTATTATAAAGAGTGCTACAATAAACATTGAGGTATGTGTTTCTTTGAATTATGGTTTTCTCAGGGTATATGCCCAGTAATGGGATAGCTAGGTCATATGGTAGCTTTATTCCTAGTTTTTAAAGCAATCCCTGTACTGGTTCCACAGTGGCTGCATCAATTTATGTTCCTATCAACAATGCGAGAAGGCTCCCTCTTCTCCATATCCTCTTGAGCATTTACTGTTTGTAGTTTTTTGATGATGGCCATTCTGATCAGTGTGAAGTGATACCTCATTGTAGTTTTGATTTGCATTTCTCTAATAATGAGCAATGTTGAGCATCTTCCATGTGTTTGTTGATCATTTGTATGTCTCCTTTGAAGAAATAGCTGTTTAGGTCTTCCACCCATTTTTTGATTTGTTGTTTGTTTTTTTGATATTGAGTTTCATGAGCTGCTTATATATTTTGGAGATTAATCCTTTGTCAGTTGCTTCATTTACAATTATTTTCTCCCATTCTGAGGGTTTGCATCTGGTTTATAGTTTCCATTGTTGTACAAATCTTTTATGTTTAATTAGGTCTCATTTGTTTATTTTTTTTATTTCCATTACTCTAGGAAGTGGGACAAATATCTTGCTGTGATTTATGTTAGAATGCACTGCCTATATTTTTCTCTAAGGGTTTTATAGTTTCTAGCCTTACATTTAGGTCTTTAATTCATTTTGAGTTTATTTTTGTGTATGGTGTTAAGAAGTGTTCTAATTTCATTCTTTTACACATAGCTGTCCAGTTTTCCCAGCACCACTTACTGAAGAGGTTGTCTTTTCTTTATTGTATATTCTCACCTCCTTTGTCAAAGATAAGGTGCCCATAGATTTATGGGTTTATCTCTGGGCTTTCTGTTGCATTGATTTATATTTCTGTTTTTGTGCCAGTACTATGCTGTCTTGATTACCATAGCCTTGTAGTACAGTGTGAAGTCAGGAGGATTGTTTCCTCCAGCTTCATTTTTCTTTCTCAAGATTGCTTTGGCTATTCAGGATCTTTTGCATTTCCACACAAACTGTAAAATTTTTTGTTCCAGTTCTGTGAAAAAATGCCATTGATAATTTGCTAGGGATTACACTGAATCTGTAGATTGCATTGGGTGGTATAGTCGTTTTCATAATATTGATTCCTCCAATCCAAGTACATGATATATCTCTCCATCAGGGTCTTATAGTTTTTTGCACACAGATTTTTGTCTCCTTAGAGAGGTTTATTCCTGGGTATTTTATTCTTTTTGTTGTAACAGTGAATGAAATTACTTCCTTAATTTCTCTGATTTTTCTTTGTGAGTGGTGTTAATGAAGAGGAATGCAACGGATTTCTGTGTATTAATTTTATATCCTGCAACATTACTAAACTCATTGATTAGCTCTAGTAAGTTTCTGGTGGCATCTTTAGGGTTTTCTATCATGTCATCTGCAAACAGAGTTTTACTTCTTCTTTTCCAATCTGGATTCCTTTTCTTTTTCTTCTCTGACTACTGTGGCTAGGTCTTCCAAAGCAATGCTGAATAATAGTGGCAAAGAGTAGGCATCCTTGTCTTATTCCTGATCCTACAGGAAATGCTTTCAGTTTTTCACCATGGAGAATAATTTTGTGGTGAATTTGTCATATATGGCCTTTATTATGTTGAAGTAGTTCCCTTTTATGCCCATTTTCTGGAGAGTTTTTATCATAAATGGCTGCTGAATTTCGTTGAAAGCTTTCTCTGCATCTATTGAGATGATCATATGTTTTTTAGCTTTCAGTGTGTTATTATGGTGTATCGTATGATTGATTTGCATAAATTAAGGAATCCTTGCATCCCTGGGATAAATCCCATTTTATTATGGTGTATGATCCCTTTTACCGTGTTGTTGGATTCTGGTTGCAAGTATTTTGTTAAGGATTTCTGCTTCTATGTTCATCAGGATACTGGCCTGTAGTTTTCTTTTTTTGTGTGTGTTATCTTTGTCTGGTATTGGTATCAGGGTGATGGTGGCCTCATAGAATGAGTTTGGCAGTGTTCTTCCCACTGCAACTTTTTGAAAGTTTATGTAGTATCCTTCCTTATTTTTTGTAACAGTTCTTAATTTAAAATCTGTTTGTCTGATATGAGTATTTTTACTCCTAGTTTCTTCCGATTTCCTTTTGCATGGAATATTTTTTTCCATCCTCTCACTTTCAGTATATATGTGTCCTTAGGTCTAAAGTGGGTATCTTGTAGGCAGCATGTACTCAGGTCTTGTTTCTGTATCCATTCAGCCAGTCTGTGTCTTTTGGTTAGGGTAGTTAATCCATTTATATTTAAGGTAGTTATCAATATGTATGTTCCTATTGCCATTTTCTTAACTGTTTTGAGTTTGTTTTGTGGGTCTTTTTCTTCTTTTATGTTTCCTGCCTAGAGAAGTTTCTTTGCTATTTGTTGTAAGGCTGCCTCTTAGCTCTTGCTTGTCTGTAAAGCTTTTGAATTCTCCAGCAAACTGAATGAGATCCTTGGTGGGTAGAGTAATCTTGACTGTAGGTTTTTCCCTTTCATCACTTTAAATGTATATCCTCTGAGCTGCAGAATTTCTGCTGAAAATTTAGATGATAGCCTTATGGGGATTACTTTGTATGTTATTTTTTGCTTTTCCCTTGCTGCTTTTAATATTTTTGTATTTAGTATTTATTAGTTTGTTTAATATGTATCTTGGCGTGTTTCTCCTAGGGTTTATCTCGTATAGAACTCTCTGCACCTCCTGTACTTGGGTGACTATTTCCTTTCCCATGTTAGGGAAGTTTTTGAATATATCTCTTAAAATATTCCTTAGATCCTTTCTCTTTTTCTTCTGGGTACTCTATAATTCAAATGTTGGTGCATCTAATGTTGTTCCAGAGGTGTCTGAGACTGTTCTCAGTTCTTCTCACTCTTTATTTCACTGATAGGCAGTTATTTCCACCAGTCTAGCTTCCAGCTCACTGATTCATTCTTCTGCCTCAGTTTTTCTACTACTGATTCCTTCTAGAATATATTTAATTTCAGTAATTGTGTTTTTCATTGCTGTTTATTTATCCTTTATTTCTTCTAGGTCTCTGTGTTAAAAGTACTAAATGTTTCTTGCATTTTGTCCATTTTAAAGATTTTAGAACTTCTTTACTATTACTCTAAATTATTTTTCAGAGAGGTTACGTATTTCCTTTTCATTTATTTTCATTTACTTGTTCCTTCATCTGTAACAATTTTCTGTCTTTTTTTTTTTTTTTTTTGGATGGATGGGACTGTTTTCTTACCTTCCTAGGTGTTTGGCCTGAGGTTTCCAGCAGTGGTGTTTGCAGGTAGTTGGATGGAGGCAGGTCTTGGTGTTGAAATGTGGCCTCTGGGATACTTCACTCCAATTAATATTCCCTGGTGCCTGACATTGTTTGTTAGTCCAGCAGTTCAGACTAAGCACTCCTGCCACAGGACCCCAGGCTTTAGCCCTGGTTCACTGTTGTCATGTTACCAACCCTAAGATTCAACATACTTTTCCATGATATACATAAATCTAGACATGCTTTATATGTGACATATAAATCTAGATAAAATCTTAGATATAATTCTAAGACTCAACACACATTTTTAAAGCTCAAATGGAAGTTTTTTCTACACCTGGGCAAGCCTATTTATAAATTGCAGATGAACTACTCTCTTTGCAAAGAGGCTAATTCAAACATAAGATTTAACAAACTTATTTGAATTGTATATGCATTAAAATCTTAAAATTCAAGGAAAAAGGCAGAATAGCAATATGAATTTGAAATATGTATCTGTAATTTTCAGACTTCAGACTATAATATTATGATGATATATTTCATACATCTCCTATCAAAGTTCTGACACACAGGACTGTAAGGTCTTGTGTATCTGTGGTCCCTGCTTTCTTTACAGCAAACATCTAATGTATTCCTTATTTAAGCCTAGTAATAGTAGATGTTTACGAATAACCTGAAATGAAGTAAAACTACTTTTTTTTTCAAAGACCATAAACATTTTAGTCTCTGTTCCTAGCATTTTTCTCCATTTGGGGGAGGGGGGAAGCTAACCTAATTGATTTTAAGAATCTCACTTATGTTCAAAAATAAGCTCAAAAACATATCCCTTAAGAAGTCAAAACATGCCTTCTATGAGATAACACTCATAGAAACCCTGCAGGCTCCATGGACAGTGGAGCCTGGCAGGCTACAGTTAACACTGATATAAGTGTTATGAGTCCATGAACAGTTAACACTCATAGAAGCCTGCCAGGCTCCATGAACTGAGGAGACTAGCAGGCTCCAATGCATAGGGTCACAAAGAGTTGGACATGAATGAGCAACTAATACAACATGAGTTAACACACTCAGTTATTTCTTCTTTTTTAAAAAATTTTATTTTTTTACTTTACAATACTGTATTGGTTTTGCCATACATTGACATGAATCCACCACAGGTGTACATGAGTTCCCAACCCTGAACCCCCCTCCTACCACCCTCCCCATATCACCGCTCTGGGTCATCCCAGTGCACCAGCCCCAAGCATCCTGTATCCTGTATCGAACCTAGGCTAGTGATTCGTTTCTTACATGATAGTATACATGTTTCAATCCCATTCTCCCAAATCATCCCACCCTCTCTCTCTCCCAAAGAGTCCAAAAGTCTGTTCTTTATATCTGTGTCTCTTTTGCTGTCTCACATATAGGGTTATCGTTACCATCTTTCTAAATTCCATATATATGTGTTAGTATACTGTATTGGTGTTTTTCTTTCTGGCTTACTTCACTCTGTATAAGACAGCTGGCTTCCTGGGTGGCACAGTGGTAAAGAATCCACCTGCCAATGCAGGAGATACAAGAGACTAGGGTTTGATCCCTGGGTCAGGAAGATCCTCTGGAGTAGGAAATGTTAACACACTCCAGTATTCTTGCCTGGAAAATTCCATGGACTGAGGAGCCTGGCGGCCTACAGTCCATGGGATCTCCAACAGTCAGACACAACTGAGCACGCACATGCACAAATATTGATTTGATCAATACCAGGTAGGATTTGTACTCTTGATTTAATTATTTAATGTCTACAATTTATTTTCAGTATCTGTGGATGCAAAATCTGCAGGTGAGGAGGACAAACTGTATTCATTGCATTATGCCATTTTACATGAAGGATTTGAATGTCTGTGGATTGCGCTATCTGCATAGCCTCTGGCGATCAATCCACCAGAGTGCTAAGGGACAACTGTATTAGCTTAAATATCTGACCATTTTCAAAAGAGTTAAGAATTTCAAGGTAAAACAGGAATTCAATGAGGCAAAAAGAACAGCCTCAGGGAAATAGACACTGCCTGAAAATAGGTTTCCTCTATGAATTGCTCTTACATTTGCATTTTGTAACCATATTCATCATATTCTGAATGCTGACTTAATGCCTGGATGCTTGAAGGTTATGTTTAAATTAGCAGCACTTCCAGCACCTCCATAACCAGAGAGAAAAGTAAACTGTGTTGGTAATTGCTAAGTGTTGCCCAAGGTCAATGAGTATCAGTTTATATCACCTATGAACTAACTTTTTCCAGACTGATTATGAAGACTTTTGGAAAGGCAAAACCTTGAGGAAGTAGGCTGGACAAATAAAGAAGTCTGCCTCCAGCTTCCTGGTAAATTCTGACCAATTCACAAATTTCATCTCAAGAGAAAATGGTGCCCTCTTTCCCATCCAGAAGTCTAACACTCCTCTTAGAAGTGTTTTTTATCCTTCAGGAAGACTTCTGGTCATACTTTAAATGAAATTCATTTGCTGTGAAATAAATCACCATAAAAAAATTTCCAGACACATTTGTCTCCCTAGTAAGGCATCTGAACAGCCTTCTATTGCAGATGACAAGCTTGAAGGGTAATGCCTAAATATGCTGTGCCCAGAAGATAAAAGGCACAATGAGAGTCTTCATGGGTAATGAACTCATGCTCAAGTAATAAATCAGTATCGTTGTTGGCACTGACTCTTCTGTTTTTTATACAGAAAATGTGAGTGCCTCTTTATGATGAACTGCTCAGTGAGGGTATAGCAGTATCTGTAAAACACACAGATGTTAGTGTCACCTCAGGTCATGTTGAACAGTGGTGTAAACATGGTGTCTTCATTTTATGACCCTTAGAACCTATCAGGACAGGTGGGTATTACATTACCATAAATAAACTCAATATGTTGAAAGCTATCTCTCTACCAATCAATCTAACCAGCTATTGTCATCTTTATCCATATCATCTGCCTTTCCTATTCTTAAAATTGGGAAGAATCTAATTCTCTTCTATCTTTGGTGAGGACTCCCACAGGTGCCCATAAAACACTTCTACTCCCCTGGGATTTTTCTAACATATTTACACTGTCTTTATCCTGTTTCTCCTACATTTATTCTATTTCTATTCTTATTTACCAATTTTATCTCTCTTCTGGTCAGTTCTCATCAACACACAAACATGCTATTAATACTGCTCATCTTTCAAAAACATTCTCTGATTTTAAATGATTAGTGCCCCATTTTTCTCTTTCCCTCTACAATGAACCTTGCAAAAGCTGTCTATATTCTGTCTCCACATCCAAGTTGCTTTGGAACACTTTCTATTTCTGCTTTATTGACTATACCAAAGCCTTTGACAGTGTGGATCACAATAAACTGTGGAAAATTCTGAAAGAGATGGGAATACCAGACCACCTGACCTGCCTCTTGAGAAACCTGTATGCAGGTCAGGAAGCAACAGTTAGAACTGGACATGGAACAACAGACTGGTTCCAAATAGGAAAAGGAGTACGTCAAGGCTGTATATTGTTGCCTTGCTTATTTAACTCATATGCAGGGTACATCATGAGGAACGCTGGGCTGGATGAAGCACAAGCTGGACAAGATTGCCAGGAGAAATATCAATAACCTCAGATATGCAGATGACATCACCCTTATGGCAGAAAGTGAAGAAGAACTAAAAAGCCTGTTGATGAAAGTGAAAGAGGAGAGTGAGAAAGTTGGCTAAACGCTCAACATTCAGAAAACTAAGATCATCGCATCCAGTCTCATCACTTCATGGGTAATAGATGGGGAAACCATGGCTAACTTTATTTCGGGGAGCTCCAAAATTGCTGCAGATGTTGACTGCAGCCATGAAATTAAAAGACACTTACTCCTTGGAAGGAAAGTTATGACTAACCTAGATAGCATATTCAAAAGCAGAGATATTACTTTGCCAACAAAGGTCTGTCTCGTCAAGGCTATGGTTTTCCACTAGTCTTGTATGAATGTAAGTGTTGGACTATAAAGAAAGCTGAGAGCCAAAGAATTGATGCTTTTGAACTGTGGTGTGGCAGAAGACTCTTGAGAATCCCTTGGACTACAAGGAGATCCAACCAGTCCATCCAAAAGGAGATCAGTCCTGAGTGTTCATTGGAAGGACTGATGTTGAAGCTGAAAGTCCAATACTTTGGCCACCTGATGAGAAGAACTGACTCATTTGAAAAGACCCTGATGCTGGAAAAGACTGAAGGCAAGAGGAGAAGGGGACGACAGAGGATGAGATGGTTGAATGGTATCACCAACTCAATGGAGATGAGTTTGAGTAAATTCTGGGAGTTGGTGATGGACAGGGAGGTTTGGCGTGCTGTGCTTCATGGGGTCGCAAAGAGTTGGACACAACTGAGCAACTGAACTGAACACTTTCTTACCAAACCTTCTTACCAAGGTCTGCAATGGCTTTCATGTGCTAAACCCAATAGTCAATTCTCTACCCTCATCACCATTAGATGAGAACATAAAAGTCTGGTTTAGATATAACAATTGAAAGTAATGACAACTTAAAGACAGTTCAGGACTATTTTCTGTCTACTACTCAATCTTCCTCCCCTGGTTCCTCACAGAGGAGTACTGTAAGTTTGAAGCTGAACACAAGCTGTGAGGACTGTGGAAACTGCCAAGTAAGAGGGACAAAGAAATATGAATGCACTGCCTTTTATCCCATTAGGTTGGGTGCACCACTTCACTACAACGTAAGAGAAATCCTAATACCCCATAGTTACCAAATCCTGTGTTTCATTTCTTATGGTGTTCCTGGGCTTCCTTACAATGAGCAGTAGAATTGGCCTTGACGTACCAAATCACCCTGTTGATCTCTCAGCAGCATTTGACACAGCCAATCACAGTATCTTTCTTGAAACCCTCTTTTCCCATGGCTTCTGGAATACGATACTCACTTGGGTTTCCACCCAAGATTCTTCTGTCACCTTTGCTTTTTCTCTTCCCCTTCACCACGACCAAAATACCAGGAAGCCCCAGTGTAACTTCCTTGGCCTTGTTTCCTTTTTTATCAACATTCATCTATGTGATCTCAACTTAATTAGTCTCAAGAAATTAGACACTATCTGAATTGGTTCCCAGGGATGTCACAGCAAATTACCACAAACTGGTGGCTTAAAACAATAAGAATTTATTTTCTCATAATCCTGGAGCCCAGAAGTCTGAAATTAAGGTGTCAGTACATTCCCTCAAATCATTCCCTCAAAGGCTCTAGAGGAGGACCCTTCCTTGCCCTTCCAAACTATAGGCTCCTGGCATTCCTTAGCTATAGCTGTATAGCTCCAATCTCTGTCTCCATCTTTACATGGACTTCTTTGTGTCTCTCTCAAATCTCCCTTTCTCTTCCCCTACAAAGGCACTAGTCATTGGATTTTGGAAGCATTGTAAATCCAGGAATATCTATCTCAAGATTCTTAATTACATCAAGACTCTATTTCCAAATAAGGACACATACACAGGTATCAGGAGTTAGATCTTAGACATATCTTTAGGGACAATATAATTTGACTCACTACACTGCCTTGAGGCTAATATCTCCCAAATTCGTAACTTCAGCTTGAAACTCTCCCTTGAATTCTAGTCTCTAAGATCAATACTTAGGCAACTAATAAACATCTCAAATTTTATATGTCCAAAAAAGAACACTTGATTCCCCAAAACATGTTTCTCTCCTAATATTCCCAATCTTAGTAAATGGCATCACCATTGAAACCCTTGGAGTGAACTTGGACTCCTTTCTTTTACTCACAGCAAATCATCAGCAAACCATCAGCTCTACTTTCTAAATATATCTTGAATCTGACAGTTTCTTCCCTCTGTACCATTACTCTCTTATTCTAAGCCACATCATCCCTCTCCCCACTGGATCTCTTTGCAAGAGTAATGCAACTGATGCCCTTGTTTATACTTGTGCTTCTCTTCTAATCACTTCTCACAGCAGCCAGACTGACCTATGAAAATATAAATCAGATATTGTCTCTACATTCAAAACCCTTCAGGCATATACACCGAGGAAACCAGAACTGAAAGAGACACATGTACCCCAATGTTCATCGCAGCACTGTTTATAATAGCCACGACATGGAAACAACCTAGATGTCCATCAGCAGATGAATGGATAAGAAAGCTGTGGTACATATACACAATGGAGTATTACTCAGCCATTAAAAAAAATTCATTTGAATCAGTTCTGATGAGATGGATGAAACTGGAGCCGATTATACAGAGTGAAGTAAGCCAGAAAGAAAAACACCAATACAGTATACTAACACATATATATGGAATTTAGAAAGATGGCAATGACGACCCTGTATGCAAGACAGGGAAAAAGACACAGATGTGTATAACGGACTTTTGGACTCAGAGGGAGAGGGAGAGGGTGGGATGATTTGGGAGAATGGCATTCTAACACGTATACTATCATGTAAGAATTGAATCGCCAGTCTATGTCTGACGCAGGATACAGCATGCTTGGGGCTGGTGCATGGGGATGACCCAGAGAGATGTTATGGGTAGGGAGGTGGGAGGGGGGTTCATGTTTGGGAACGCATGTAAGAATTAAAGATTTAAAAATTAAAAAAAACAAACAAACAAAAAATCTTCAGCAGCTGCTCATCACACTTTGAACAAAATACAAAGTCTCTGCCATGGCCTAGAAGACCCTACATGATCTGGTTCCACCTACCTCTCTGACTGCAGAGAGTACTTTTCTTCCTCTGAGCTCCATCCTTGATGGCCTTCTTGCTGTTGCTTAACATGTCAAGCCAGTTGTATTGCAGTCCTTTGTGCCTGTGGTCCCCTCTACCTGGAATGCACCACCTACAGATATTCACAGGGCTTGTTCCCTCATTTAGCAGTCCTCTGCTTATGTGCTACTTCCATGGACCATCTACTAAAATAGCATCCCCAGTATCTCTCTCTTCCTTTCTCCTATTTTATTTTTCTTCATAGCACTTATGATGAGTGGATAGTTGGTCTGTTTCCCCCATTTGAATGTGAATTTCATAAGGCCAACATTGATTTGTTACACTGTATTCATGATGCCCAAATTGATGTATGGCATATAGGAGTTGCTCATTAACTACTTGTTAAAAAAATAAACAAGCAACTACAACAATATTTTAAAATTAGTTAAGGCAATGTAGCCATATTGAAAACTGTTGTGAAAAGTAAAAATCACATTAAACCAGTTGAAGATAATATTCACTGAGTGCTTTGGGGAAATAATGAAGCATTCAGATGCAAATGTTAACATGAATGCTTCCAAACCAATTCTTTCTCCAGCATTTTTAATATTTGCTCTAGAAGTTCAGTCTTAAGTTTGTCAAGAAGTCTGTTTCTTACACAGACTGATACAGAGATATTCTAGTAAATCTTTTCCTTAAAAAGAATTATGAAGCAAAACCTAATCCAACATAACTTTAACAATGCTTCACCATGCTTAGTACCAAAAAACTTTTTCAAGTAGCTATCACTCCAATTTTTTAAAATCTAACATGTTTATGTTTATCACTGAACAAAGTGTTTAAAACACAGTTGGTGTGAGAAAGATAGATGATACAATGGCAAATTACACCTACTGGTATCAGAGATAGGCTCACATCATGTTCTGCTACTCACCAGCTATTATAACCATGAGCAAGTTCCATAGCTTCTTCAAGCTTTGTCTTTCATTCACTCAGTCAAGTCCAACTCTTTGTGACCCCAGGGACTGCAGCACGCCAGGATTTCCTGTCCTTCATTATCATCTGGGGCTTGGTCAAACTCATGTTCGTCCAGTCAGTGATGACATCCAACCATCTGACTCTCTGTCATCCCCTTCTCCTTCTGCTTTCAATCTTTCCCAGCATCAGGATCTTTTCTAATGCTCTTCACATCAGTGGCCAAAGTACTGGAGTTTCAACATCAGTCCTTCCAATAAATATTCAGAGTTGATTTACTTTACAATTGACTGGTTTGATCTCCTTGCAGCCAAGGAGACTCAAGAGTCTTCTCCAACACCACAGTTCAAAAACATCAATTCTTCAGCATTCAGCATTCTTTATGGTCCAACTCTCACATTCATATGTGACTACTGGAAAAAGTATAGCTTAGACTAGATGAACCTTTGTCAGCAAAGTAATGTCTCTGTTTTTTAATATGCTGTCTAGGTTAGTCATAGCTTTACTTCCAAAGAAAAGCATCTTTTAATTCTGTGGCTGCAGTCACCATCTGCAGTGATTTTGCAGCCCAAGGAAATAAAAGTCTGTCACTGTTTCCATTGTTCCCCATCTATTTGCCAAGAAGTGATGGAACCAGATGCCATGTCTTTGTTTTTTTTTTAATTTTGAGGTTTAAGCCAGCTTTTTTACTCTCCTCTTTCACCTTCATCAAGAGTCTATTTAATTTCTCTTCACTTTCTGCCAAAGGGTGGTGTCATCTGCATATCTGAGGTTATTGATATTTCTCTTGGCAATCTTGATTCCAGCTTGTGCTTCATCCAGCCCAGCAATTCTCATGATTTACTCTGCATAAATATACAGCCTTGACGTACTCCTTTCCCAATTTTGAACCAGTTGTTGTTCCATGCCTCTGACTGTTACTTCTTGACCTGCATACAGGTTTCTCAGGAGGCAGGTAAGATGGTCTGGCATTTCCATCTCTAAGAATTTTCATAGTTTGTTGTGATCCACACAGTCAAAGGCTTTAGCATAGTCAATGAAGAAGCAGATATTTTTCTGGAATTCTCATACTTTTTCTGATTCAACAGATATCGGCAATTTGATCTCTGGTTCCTCTGCTTTTTCTAAATACATCTTGTACATCTGGAAGTTCTTGGTTCACATACTGTTAAATCTAGCTTGGAGGATTTTGAGCATTACTGAAAGGTAGCTGCTACCATCCATGCATGACGCCAGGATTTGTGGCCTCCAAAGGAGAGGAATTTGATCCAGGGCCAGTGAAAAGGCTTGATCACTAAGAGCTTTTTGTGTAATAAAGTTTTATGGAATTATAAAAGACATAGAGAAAGCTTCTGACATAGACATCAGAAGGGGACAGAAAGAATGACTCCTTGTCAGTTTTTAGCAAAGAGTTATATACCTATTAGAATGCTGCTAATTAAGAGAAAGGAAATGCCTCAGAACTGAGAGATTTGCACCAGGCCCCTCACCCACAACATGCATTTTGAGATAACATTGGCACAAGGTGAGTCATCCCAGGCCATAAAAAAATTGACATGAATCTTGAAGAAAAGCAGATTTCCAAACAAATATATAGTTCAACATAGCTTAAAAAAAGACATTTCCATGAGAAAAATGCATTGGTTAGCACAAGGTTTGGGATAAAGTTCAGGTGGATCAGGTGTCACCATGCAACACAGGATAAGAAGAAAAAATAATAAAAAACGTTTGCCACTTGCAGTTTTATTTCCTTCTGCAGTTTTGGGGCCTCTGACCTCCCTACCAAGGCTATTAACACTCTCATTACCTTGCTAGCATGTGAAATGAGTGCAATTGTGCAGTAGTGTGAACATTCTTTGGCATTGCCTTTCTTTGGGATTCCAGCAAAAACTGACTTTTTCCAGTCCTGTGGCCACTGCTGAATTTTCCAGATTTGCTGGCACTGAGTGCAGCATTTTCACAGCATCATCTTTTAGGATCTGAAATAGCTCAGCTGGACTCCATCACCTCCACTAGCTTTATTCATAGTGATGCTTCCTAAGTGATGCCCACTTGACTTCCATTCCAGGATGTCTGGCTTTAGGTTAGTGATCACACCATCATGGTTATCTGGGTCCTGAAGATCTTTTTTATATATTGCTTCTGTGTATTCTTGCCACCTCTTCTTGATATCTTCTGCTTCTCTTAGGTCTACCATTTCTGTCCTTTATTGAGCCCATCTTTGCATGAAATGTTCCCTTGGTATCTCTGATTTTCTTGAAGAGATCTCTAGTCTTTCCCATTCTGTTGTTTTCCTCTATTTCTTTGCCTTGATCACTGAGGAAGGCTTTTTTATCTCTCCTTGCTATTCTTTGGAACTCTGAATTCAGATGGGTATGTCTTTCCTCTTCTCTTTTGCCTTTTGCTTCTCTTCTTTTCTCAGCTATTTGTAAGGCCTCCTCAGTTAACTGTTTTGCCTTTTTGTATTTCTATTTCTTGGGGATCATTTTGATCACTGCCTCCTGTATAATATTACAAACCTCCATCCATAGCTCTTCAGGCATTATATCTATCAGACCTAATCCCTTGAATCTATGTGTCACCTCTACTGTATAATCATAAGGGATTTGACTTAGGTCATACCTGAATGGTCTAGTGGTTTTCCCTACTTCATTCAATTTAAGCCTGAATTTTGCAATAATGAGTTCATGATCTGAGCCACAATTAGCTCCCAGTCTTGTTTTTGCTAACCATATAGAGCTTCTCCATCTTCAGCTGCAAAGAATATAATCAATCTGATTTCAGTACTGACCATCTGGTGATGTCCATGTGTAGAGTTGTCTCTTACGTTGCCGGAAGGTGTTTGCTATGACCAGTGTGTTCTCTTGGCAAAACTGTGTCTGCCCTGCCTCATTTTGTACTCCAAGGCCAAACTTGCCTGTTACTCCAGGTATCTCTTGACTTCTTACTTTTGCATTCCAATCGCCTATGATGAAAAGGATATCTTTTTTGGCGTTAGTTCTAGAAGGCCTTGTAGGTCTTCACAGAACCATTCAACTTCAGTTCTTTGGCATAAGTGGTTTAGGCATAGACTTCGATTACTTTGATACTGAATGGTTTGCCTTGGAAACTGAGATAATTCTGTCATTTTTGACACTGCACCCAAGTACTTCATTTTAGAATATTTTGTTGACTGTGAGGGCTACTCCATTTCTTCTAAGGGATTCTTTCCCACAGTAGTAGATATAATGGTCTCCTGAATTAAATTCACCCATTCACCCATTCCTGTCCATTTTATTAGTTCACTGATTCCTAAAATGTCAATGTTCACTCTTGCCATCTTGTTCCTGTTTGACCACTTTCAATTTGCCTTGATTCATGGACCTAACATTTCAGGTTCCTATGCAATATTGTTCTTTACTGCATCAGACTTTACTTTCACCACCAGACACATTCACAACTGGGCGTTGTTTCTGCTTTGGCTCAGCTTCTTCATTCCTTTTGGAGCTATTTCTCCACTCTTCTCTAGTGCATATTGGACAACTACCAACCTGGGGTGTTCATCTTTCAGTGTCATTTCTCTTTGCCTTTTCATATTGTTCATGAGGCAATTGTTCTCGAGGCAAGAATACTGAAGTGGATTGCCATTCCCTTCTCTAGTGGACCACATTTTGTCAGAACTCTCCACCATGAACTGTTCATCTTGAGTGGCCCTACACAGCATGGCTCCTTGTTTCATTGAGTTAGACAAGGCTGTGATCCATGTGATCAGTTTGGTTAGTTTTCTGTGACTGTGGTATTTGCTTTGACTCTTCTATGATGGATGAGGATAAGAGGCTCGTACAAGCTTCCTGATGGGAGGGACTGGCTGTGGAGAAACCTGGGCCTTGTTCTGGTGAGCAAGGCCATTCTCAGTAAATCTTTAATTCAATTTTATGCTGATAGGTGGGGCTGTGTTCCCTCCCTGTAGTTTGGCCTGAGGCCAATCTATGGTAGAGGTAATGGCAGCCTCCTTCAAAAGGCCTTGTGCCAGCATGCCAGGATTGTTGTAGCCAGTGCCCCCTGACCCCTCAGCAGGCCACTGTCAACCCACCCCTCTGCTGGAGAGCTCCAGGACACTCACAGGCAAGTCTGGCTCACTCTCTTGTGGTGTCACTGCTCCTTTCTCCTAGGTCCTGGTGCTCACAAGGTTTTGTTTGTGTCCTCCAAGAGTCTCTGTTTCCCCAGTTCCATGGAAGTTCTGTAATCAAATCCCATTGGCCTTCAAAGTCAAATTCCCTGGGGGTTCTCAGTTCCTTTGCTGGATCTCCAATTTGGGAAATCTGTTGTGGACCTAGAACTTTCACAACAGTGCGAGAACTCCTTTGGTATAATTGTTCTCTAGTTTGTGGGTCGCCTACTCTGCAGCTCCCTGGTAGGGCTAATGGAGACCTTCTCCAGGAGGTGTGGCATAAGTCTCTAAGCTTAGTTTCTCTTACATAAAACTGGGCAATGCTACCTACCTGACAGATACTTGTGGTTATAACATATGACACATAGTGTTATTACACTACCATTTCACTTGAATTAATAATATATGTTGAGGGTCAAATCACATCCCCTAAAATATAAAAGTATTCATTTCATAAAGCAGGTCCTCTATAAACTTTTTTTGGTGGGGAGGGGAACTCTTATGATCCCACAATAAGAGAAGATGCCATGGAAACAGCTTATTTTTTAAGTAGTGAAGAGTCACAAAAATAATCAGAAATATGTACTGTACCTCTACCTAGTCTAGCATCCTACTAGATGGTCCAGCATGTAGAATTAACACTATTGAACACAAGCACTTTGCTGGGCTCAATAGATGCCTGATGAATGTCTGTTGAACAACAAATTAATGAATTAGCTAACAAAGGCAGTGACTGAATTTTTAAGACACCTGAGTAAAACTTCTAAATAGCTGGAGGAAGTATTTATTAGAGAAATCAATGCAAGGTAGTCATCAAGGTGAGAATCATAGCAACCCATGTTAAGAATCCAAGTCTGCCCCTTTTACTCTGTATCTGTGAGTAGCAGTTGGCACAATGCCTTAAACACACTAGGCCAGGTTAAGGATAATCCTCCTTCCACCCAACCCCAGACTCGACCTAGCTAAGGTCTTCGTTCACCTAAAGTTAATCTAGTAATTTGCTGGTGAATCTGAAATTATTTTAACTTTATGGCACATTACTAAAATACTCAAAATAATTCTTTCACAATTCTGTTATCAAGTCTCATTAATTCACATTCCTGTAGGCAACAGTTTGGATTACAGAATACTACTGATTGTTCTACACATTTATTATTACTATAACTGATGTACAATAAACAAAAGAACAGGGACATCCCTGGTGATCCAGCAGTTAATACTCCATGCTTTCACTGAAGGGGTTACAAGTTCCATCCCTGGTCAGGGAACTAAGATCCCATATGCTGTGCAGTGCAAACAAACAAAAAAATTAATTAGCCAAGTAGTGTCCCATGAATATTTTCAAAAGGAAAACAATTGCTAGCATCTGACTAGCCATTTAGACTAAGAGTTGTCTTTACAGACAAATTTACCTTATTTATTTATCATAGCAACCTTTTGAAGTAAAGTTTATTATCATTGCATGTCATTTTAGAGTTGAAATAATAAAGTTCAAAAAAGTTAAACAGCTTGCCCAAGAATATATAACCAGGAAGTCACAGATCAGTTTCAAAACCCTGTGTTCTTTCATCTATACCATTTAATAAAGCAATTAATTGAAGAGTGATTTGATGAAGTGCAAAGAGCACTAGATGAAGAGAAAGGGGATATCACAAATGCACTGTGTGGTTGCAAATATGTTATTCAACACTGCGTACATCTGACAGGCAACTTAGCCAAATGCACGCACATCACCTGAACAAATGTCCTCACCCCAAAATAGGACCTCACAATAACCAATCTCAAAGTATTCTGGTGAAACTAAAACCAAAGTATGTAAAAGTACTTTGAAAATTTAAGACTGGGAAAAATATGTTAAAACGTTATATCATTCTGATGATTAGAAATTTGACCTTTCAAATAGTATAGTCATTCCTCTTGAAGTTTTACTAAAAATCCTCATTTAGTTAGTAAAAACATTTTTCACAAATTACTCAAAAGATAAGCTCAACTGTTGTCTACCTACAAATTTGTGACATTATATATACACTGGGAGAATAATTCATCATGAAGCTTATTTCAATATAAAACATGTATAACTCTGTCCCAGCATTTTAGTAACACTTATTTTGAAAAAAAGATTTTACTTTTAAGATCATTATGCAAATAATTTATAATTAACTTATCAATAGAAACTTCCTTCTCAAGTATATATTCAAATACATCCAAATCCTGCCTAATTGAAAATAGCCTATGTCAAATAGGCTTAATTCAGTGCAAAGTAGCTACTGCCTAAAATAGACCATATCTCAGAAAACTATATAATTATGTACCCTGGTGGATAAGATTATAATTCAGGTATCTTGAATAAAGAATGATCCTCTATTATCTAAATAGGTCATCCTCTTTAGCTAAGGGCAAAACTTCAGGAAAAGTGTACATGAAGTGATGAGAACAGACTTCCAAGCTAGCCAAATCAAACCTGAAGACTAACAGGGTGACAGATGTCACAATCAGATTACCCTCATCATCTCAACTCAAATATCTTTTATATGGAAATGCCCTGATTTCCATATAATGTCCTATAAAGTTACATAGGATTAGGATAAAGAATATTGGACTAGAATAAGGAATGGTCGAATAGAACCTCTGAAAAGATCATTCCTTCATAAAAGCAACAATAATACAGACAATAGTTGTCAAAGTCAACTTTTTCAGACGTCTCAAAATTAATCAAAGGTTTACAACAAAGTGAGGGGCATTTATTCAACAAAATCTCTGGATCTCAGGAAAAACAGAAAGATTTGTGATGTTTCAACTTTCCCTATTCCCATTCCCCTCTCCTTAGCTCTGCAGTAAACTTAAAGACCAAAATCTCAAAATTATAGTGAAAAAACTAGCATCCCGAAGCTACTGGAAGGACTAGAATGGGGTTGGAATACATCAGAAGTACCACTTTCAGAGAACTATAATTATTTAACTTGTCTAGTAATTAAAATACTCATTTATAGGGCTTTTCTTTATTTTACCTGGCTCAGAGTTTCCTCAGTAAAAATAGCCTTTTCCCCCAGGAAGCATGTGGAAAACAATAAGTGGCAATTGTTTAACATAACAGCTGTCTCAGGCAGCAGTAACAGTAGGGGCAAAAAAAAAAAAAAAAAAAAGATGAAGACCAAAAAGCTTTAAAGGAAAATCTGGGGAACAAGATGGCCATTAAGGCCTTTGAATTTTATATAATCTAGAATCCAGCAGGCCATGCCTGGGGTTATATACATTCTCAGGAAACATCTCAGAAAGCCCTAAACTCTCATCTCTAGCTAACCTTAAGGGTCTACACAAGCAGAAAGTGAAAACTAAGGCACAGCTGTCACACTTGAGGCATATTCCAAAATGCACATCAAATTCTTCAGCAAATGCTAGGAGACTTCCTGGCTCTGAGGATTTAAAAAAATCTCTGTCCCAATAATTAGTTGACCAATGAGAAAACTGAGTAAAGACTTTAATGACCACAAGCAACACAAAATACAGACTTCACAGAATTAGCTCAGGAAAATTACTAAGCAAATAGCAACAACAACCAACAACAAAAACAAACATTGGAGGAGGAGAGGAATCTGATTTTGAGTGGTGCCACATTATACTACTTAAAATATTTCATTTTCAACAAAACATTATAAGATGTATGAAGAAAGTATACCTCAGAAAAATATTCAATAGAAACTGTCTCTGAGGAAGTCCAGACATCAAACTTACTAGACAAAGATTTAAAATCAGGTCTTTTAAATATTTTTGAAGAACTAAAGGAAGTCATATATAAATAACTAAAAAAGTAAGAGAATGATATTTCACCAAATATCAATATAAATATAGAGATTAGTTTTAAAAAATAAAGTCTGGAGGTGGAAATTAAAATAATAGGAATAAAAACATATCCTAGAAATATTCAACAGCAGATCTGAGCAAGCAGAAAAAAGAACCTTCAGACCAGTCAGCTGAGATTGTTCCTCTCATCTGAGGATTAGATAGAAAAAAAGAAGAAAATAACAGAGTAAATCAAGTATATGAACATACATTTAATGGAAATTTCAGAAAGAGAAGAAATGGGAAAAAAGAATAGTTAAGGAAATAATGGCTGAAAATGCCCCAAATTTGATGAAAACTAAACTACACATTCAGAAAGCTCAACAAACTTCCAGAAAACTAAAAAAGCAAAGAGATTCATACCTATAAACATCATAATCAAACATTCAAAAGACAAAGAGAAAATCTTAAAAGCAACAAGACAGAAGAGATTCAAAGGATCTTCAATGAGATGAACAGCTGATTTCTCATCAGAAAATTATGGAGGTCAGAAGGCAGTAAGGAGATACCCCTCGTCCAAGGTAAGGAGCAGCGGCTGTGCTCTGCTGAAGCAGCCGTGAAGAGATACGCCACACCAAGGTAAGAGAAACCCAAGTAAGATGGCGAGTATTGCAAGAGGGCATCAGAGGGCAGGCACACTGAAACCATACTCACAGAAAACTAGTCAATCTTATCACACTAGGACCACAGCCTTGACTAACTCAATGAAACCAAGCCATGCCTGCAGGGCAACCCAAGACGGGCAGGTCATGGTAGAGAGGCCTGACAGAATGTGGTCCACTGGAGAAGGGAATGGCAAGCCACTTCAGTATTCTTGCCTTGAGAACCCCATGAACAGTAGGAAAAGGCAAAATGATAGGATACCAAAAGAGGAACTCCCCCGGTCATTAGGTGCCCAATATGCTACTGGGGATCAGTGGAGAAATAACTCCAGAAAGAATGAAGGGATGGACCCAAAGCAAAAACAATACCCAGTTGTGGATGTGACTGGCGATACAAGCAAGATCTGATGCTGTAAAGAGCAATATTGCACAGGAACCTGGAATGTCAGGTCCATGAATCAAGGCAAATTGGAAGTGGTCAAACAAGAGATGGCAAGGGTGAACGTTGACATTCTAGGAATCAGCGAACTAAAATGGACTGGAATGGGTGAATTTAACTCAGATGACCATTACATCTACTACTGCGGGCAGGAATCCCTCAGAAGACATGGAGTAGCCATCATGGTCAACAAAAGAGTCCGAAATGCAGTACTTGGATGCAATCTCAAAAATGACAGAATGATCTCTGTTCGTCTCCAAGGCAAACCATTCAATATCACAGTTATCCAAGTCTATGCCCCAACCAGTAACGCTGAAGAAACTGAAGTTGAACATTTCTATGAAGATCTACAAGATCTTTAGAACTAACACGCAAAAAAAGATGTCCTTTTCATTATAGGGGACTGGAATGCAAAAGTAGGAAGTCAAGAAACACCTGGAGTAACAGGCATATTTGGCCTTAGAATGTGGAATGAAACAGGGCAAAGACTAATAGAGTTTTGCCAAGAAAATGCACTGGTCATAGCAAACACCCTCTTCCAACAACACGAGAGAAGACTCTACACATGGACATCACCAGATGGTCAACACTGAAATCAGATTGATTATATTCCTTGCAGCCAAAGATGGAGAAGCCCTATACAGTCAACAAAAACAAGACCAGGAGCTGACTGTGGCTCAGATCATGAACTCCTTATTGCCAAATTCAGACTTAAATTGAAGAAAGTAGGGAAAACCACTAGACCATTCAGGTATGACCTAAATCAAATCCCTTATGATTATACAGTGGAAGTGAGAAATAGATTTAAGGGTCTAGATCTGATAGATAGAGTGCCTGATGAACTATGGAATGAGGTTCGTGACATTGTAGAGGAGACAGGGATCAAGACCATCCCCATGGAAAAGAAATGCAAAAAAGCAAAATGGCTGTCTGGAGAGGGCTTACAAATAGCTGTGAAAAGAAGAGAAGTGAAAAGCAAAGGAGAAAAGGAAAGATATAAGCATCTGAATGCAGAGTTCCAATTAATAGCAAGGAGAGATAAGAAAGCCTTCTTCACCAATCAATGCAAAGAAATAGAGGAAAACAACAGAATGGGAAAGACTAGAGATCTCTTCAAGAAAATCAGAGATACCAGGGGAACATTTCATGCAAAGATGGGCTCGATAAAGGACAGAAATGGTCTGTACCTAACAGAAGCAGAAGATATTAAGAAGAGGTGGCAAGAATACACAGAAGAACTGTACCAAAAAGATCTTCACGACTCAGATAATCACGATGGTGTGATCATTCATCTAGAGTCAGACATCCTGGAATGTGAAGTCAAGTGGGCCTTAGAAAGCATCATTACGAACAAAGCTAGTGGAGGTGATGGAATTCCAGTTGAGCTATTTCAAATCCTGAAAGACAATGCTGTGAAAGTGCTGCACTCAATATGTCAGCAGTGGCCACAGGACTGGAAAAGGTCAGTTTTCATTCCAATTCCAAAGAAAGGCAATGCCAAAGAATGCTCAAACTACCGCACAATTGCATTCATCTCACATGCTAGTAAAGTAATGCTCAAAATTCTCCAAGTCAGACTTCAGCAATACGTGAACTGTGAACTCCCTGATGTTCAAGCTGGCTTTAGAAAATGCAGAGGAACCAGAGACCAAATTGCCAACATCCGCTGGATCATGGAAAAAGCAAGAGAGTTCCAGAAACACATCTATTTCTGCTTTATTGACTATGCCAAAGCCTTTGACTGTGTGGATCACAATAAACTGTGGAAAATTCTGAAAGAGATGGGAATACCAGACCACCTGACCTGCCTCTTGAGAAACCTATATGCAGGTCAGGAAGGAACAGTTAGGACTGGACATGGAACCACAGACTGGTTCCAAATAGGAAAAGGAGTATGTCAAGGCTGTATATTGTCACCCTGCTTATTTAACTTATAGGCAGAGTACATCATGAGAAACGCTGGGCTGGAAGAAACACAAGCTGGAATCAAGATTGCCAGGAGAATTATCAATAACCTCAGATATGCAGATGACACCACCCTTAGGGCAGAAAGTGAAGAGGAACTAAAAAGCCTCATGATGAAAGTGAAAGAGGAGAGTGAAAAAGTTGGCTTAAAGCTCCACATTCAGAAAATTAAGATCATGGCATCTGGTCCCATCACTTCATGGGAAATAGATGGGGAAACAGTGGAAACAGTGTCAGACTTTATTTTGGGGGACTCCAAAATCACTGCAGATGGTGACTGCAACCATGAAATTAAAAGACACTTACTCCTTGGAAGAAAAGTTATGACCAACCTACATAGTATATTCAAAAGCAGAGACATTACTTTGCCAACTAAGGTCTGTCTAGTCAAGGCTATGGTTTTTCCTGTGGCCATGTATGGATGTTAGAGTTGGACTGTGAGGAAGGCTGAGCGCCAAAGAATTGATGCATTTGAACTGTGGTGTTGGAGAAGACTCTTGAGAGTCCCTTGGACTGCAAGGAGATCCAACCAGTCTATTCTGAAGATCAGCTCTGGGATTTCTTTGGAAGGAATGATGCTAAAGCTGAAGCTCCGGTACTTTGGCCACCTCATGCGAAGAGTTGACTCATTGGAAAAGACTCTGATACTGGGAGGGATTGGGAGCAGGAGGAGAAGGGGACGACCCAGGATGAGATGGCTGGATGGCATCATGGACTCGATGGACGTGAGTCTGACTGAGCTCTGGGAGATGGTGATGGACAGAGAGGTCTGGTGTGTTGCAATTCATGGGGTCGCAAAGAGTCGGACACAATTGAGTGACTGAACTGAACTGAGAAGGCAGTAACATGGCATGCTCAAAGTGGTGAAATAAAGATCATGAACTAAGAAGTTTCCCTCAAAAATTAAGGAGAAATTAAGAGATTCTAAGACAAATAAAAACCAAAAGAACCCCTCACTAACAAATTTACCCTACAAGAAATACTAACTTAAGTCTTTCAAGCTGAAATGAAAAGACACTAGACAGCAATACAAATCCACACAAAGGAGGAATACTGGTAGTCCAGTAAAGAGTCTGCATTTTTATTGCAGAGGGCAATAAATAAATAATAAATAAATACATAGTCAATCAATTTTAAAAAATCCACACAAAGAAATAAAAAACATTGGTAAAGGTAACTACAGTTGACCCTCCATATTCAGTGTTTCTATACCCATGATTCAACAAACCAAGGATCAAAAATATTCAAAGAAAATTCCATAAAGCTGCCAAAAGCCAAACTTGAGTTTGTCACATACCAACAACTATTTACATAGCAATCATATTGCATTAGGTATTATAAGTAATTAAGAGACAATTTAAAGTGTATGGGAGGATGTGTATATTCTACAAGCAAATATCGTGCCATTTTAAATGAGGGACTTGATTCAGATACGTATTAGAACCAATTCCCCATGGATATCAAGGGACAAATGTACATAAATAAATGTAAAAGAAAATATAATGTATTTGTGTGTCTGTAACTTTTTTTCTCCTAACTGATTTAAAAGAAAACTACAAAAGCAATAATATCTGTGTTGATAGGCACATGATATATGAAGGTAAATTGTGTAATAATAACAACACAAAGGAGAGGGATGGACTGGAGCTCTGTGGAAGCAAAAATTTTGTATACTATTGAAATTAAACTGGTGTTGACCTAAACCAGATGATTCTAAATTAAGAGGTCAATTATAATCCCATAGCAATCACTAAGAAAATAACCTTAAAATACTCAAATAAATGACATAGTAATTAAAATAATACTTTAGAAAATACATTTTTAATTAAAAAACAAGGCAATAATAAAGAAATATAAAAACAAAAATATATACTATATACATAAGATAGTAAAACAACAGCCATAAATTCTATCAGTAATTACATGGAAATGGACTAACACTCCAATCAAAGGGAAGATATGGTTGAATAGGCTTTTTAAATTTGATCCAATTATATGCTATTTACAAAACATACATTTTATATTAAAAGAAACAAATAGGTTGAAATTGAAGGATGGAAATAGTTATACCAGGCTAACAGGTACCAAAAGAGTTGAAGTGGTTAAAATCAAACAAAATAGAATTTAAGACAAAATTGTTACTAGAGAAAAAAGAGAACATTACATGATGATCAAAAGGTCAATCCATCAAAAAGATATAATGAGTACAAATACACCTAACAACAGAGTCTTAAAATATATAAAGCAAAATTCAACGAACTTGAAGGGAGAAACAGACAATGTATCAATAATAATGAGAGGCTTCAAAATCTCATTTTCAACAATAGAAGAACAAGACAGAAGAACAAGAAGGAAACAATATTTGAATGGCATTATAAACAAATAGACCTAGAAAACATCAAGAGAACACTCAACAGCAGAAAAAAAAAATACATTCTTCTCAAATACACATGGAACATTCTGCAGGGTAGACCATATGTTAGGTCATAAAATAACTCTGAATAAATTTAAACGGATAAAAATGACACAAAGTATGTTCTCTAATGACAGTGGGATGAAATTGGGAAGACAGAGAGGGTAAATAAATGTATCTATTTGTCAACCCCAATATACTATGTCTCTATATCTCATATTCTAAACTCAAGTTGCATAGAGTCCTACAGCATCTTCTTTTCTCTTTTGCTTATTTTACTACAAATATGAACACTACTGCTGTGGGCAAGAATTCAACCTCTTCCTTTGGAGCTTCAGTAATGTCCAGGACCAGCCAAAGCCTCAGGATAGCAGTGCACAAAAGTGGGTCTCTGGTAGAGACCTAATAACCATGCAAACCTGAGGGTTCTCAAGTACAACAATGTTCAGGAGTTTCAGCATTGAAACTAGGATACAAAAACAAATAATAAACCCTGAGGTTAGCAAGGAATTTCTAGTAACTAAGCCAAGTAGTGTACTTAAGAGCCTTCAGGCAATGAATTTGTTCTCTTTAGCCATCACTATGTAAAAGCAGACAAGGAAGTAGAATACCATGGCATTGAATATTTTCTCTATTCCTGTAAAATTATCAATTCTCTGCAAAGTTACCTGTCAATTATCTGCAAACTTCAAAAAATCTGTTCTTAGGACTACTGTTTACAGGATATAAAAAATTGGGGTAAAGATGGGCTATCTTTAAAAGCAGGAGTTAAAAAGAGCTGTAAGAAACGAGGTTCATTTGGGATAAATTCATGAATATTCATATGGCAACTTCTAAGCAGTATTTAATAAAAATAAGCTTGTAAAATAAGCCAGGTCTGTAACAGAAAGAGAGGCCTAATTTAACTTTCTGGACATAGATTTGTGGCAGATAGACTGGGGATATCATTTGCACTCCTCCATAAAGCTTCACTATGAACAAAGCTAGTGGAGGTGATGGAATTCCAGTTGAGCTATTTCAAATCCTGAAAGATGATGCTGTGAAAGTGCTGCACTCAATATGCCAGCAAGTTTGAAAAACTCAGCAGTGACCACAGGATGGAAAAGGTCAGTTTTCATTCCAATCCTGAAGAAACGCAATGCCAAAGAATGCTCAAACTACCACACAATTGCACTCATCTCACATGCTAGTAAAGTAATGCTCAAAATTCTCCAAGCCAGGCTTCAGCAACAGGTGAACCATGAACTTCCAGATGTTCAAGCTGGTTTTAGAAAAGGCAGAGGAACCAGAGATCAAATTGCCAACATATGCTGGATCATCAAAAAAGCAAGAGTTCCAGAAAAACATCTATTTCTGCTTTATTGGCAATGCCAAAGCCTCTGACTGTGTGAATCACAATAAACTGTGGAAAATTCTGAAAGAGATGGGACTATCAGACCACCTGACCTGCCTCTAGACAAACCTATATGCAGGTCAGGAAGCAACAGTTAGAACTGGACATGGAACAACAGACTGGTTCCAAATAGGAAAAGGAGTATGTCAAGGCTGTATATTGTTGCCTTGCTTATTTAACTTATATGCAGAGTACATCATGAGAAACTCCTGGCTGGAGAAAGCACAAGCTGGAATCAAGATTGCCGGGAGAAATATCAATACTCTCAGATATGCAGATGATACCACCCTTATGGTAGAAAGTGAAGAGGAACTAAAGAGTCTCTTGATGAAAGTGAAAGAGGAGAGTGAAAAAGTTGGCTTAAAGCTCAACATTCAGAAAATGAAGATCATGGCATCCAGTCCCATCACTTCATGGCAAATAAATGGAGAAACAGTGGAAACAGTGTCAGACTTTATTTTGGGGGACTCCAAAATCACTGCAGATGGTGACTGCAGCCATGAAATTAAATGATACTTACTCCTTGGAAGGGAAAGTTATGACCAACCTAGACAGCATATTAAAAAGCAGAGACATTACTTTGCCAACAAAGGTCCATCTAGTCAAGGCTATGGTTTTTCCAGTGGTCATGTATGGATGTGAGAGTTGGAATATAAAGTGCCGGGAGCCAGCGTGAGGAACTCCGCCCGTGGAAAAGGTCATGAGGGAGGAGGCTCGGCATACGCAAAAGTGGGACTGAGCCTCAGGAGACCCCCTGTTCCCGAGCATCTACCCACCAAAACCAGAGTCTGCCTACTTTACTGCTTTATGCTCTCACCTACACCTCTGACTTTACGGGGGGCTGTCCCCCACCACCTCTCTTGGAGAAGTAGTTAACTTACAGCTCCAGTTAATAAAAATTCCTGGGCATGACAAGAGTGTTTCAACTTACAAACTCCTGTGAAAGTTCTGTAGCTTGCCTGACAGGCTCGTCCAGCCACATGTGATTGTTCACAGCCTCCCAACTGTGAGAGGCACAAGATGCTTTAAACTTTCTAAATACAGATTCTTTTGAGAAGTTAGAAAATTATTAGTATAGTATAATGGGTTGATTAGGAATTATATTGGTGAAGGGTTTTTCATTTGTTGGGCCAATATTTGCTGCCAAGTCTCCATATTCCCTGCCCTTATACACATAAATGAATATAACTAGCATATAGGAGAAATAGGTATTAACCTTTGATATTAATCACGTTAAACCTTAGGCTAAATTCCTTTCTCGATTGTAACCCACTGCACCTTCACCCTATAGGAATGCAACTTTATCTGGTGCCTTCGGAGGGTAGAGCCTGGTTTAAGAAAATTCACCCCCGGAAGAATAAGTTTTCTGGTTGACTGACCGTTATCAGAAAGAAAAGGCCATAAAATGTCAGCAGGCCTCATGGCCAGAAGATGATGTAAAGCCCCTAAGACCTTTGTATACATTTGTATAAAGCACCTGAATTTGATAAGGGTCAGGTCTGCTGACCCCGCATGACTCTGTATTCATCCCTATGTGTAACAAAAAATATATAAGCAAAACTGAAAAATAAAGAAATCAGACCAGTTCCTGGAAAGACTGGTTTCCCTCATGTGGTCTTTTCTCGTTCTCTTTTTTTCTGGTTGAATTCCCATCTGGAGCGTGGAGGCTCGCCATGTCTACTTACTTGCCCTGGCTTCTAAGACCCACGCGAGAGGGAGCCCAAGGCAGGCCACCCTCTGCTATTCAAGCAGGCACCGGTGGCCTACGTAGATGGTGCAAACTCCTTGCCTTGGAGTTTTATTGGTTTTCCACATAAACCAAGTTATTCAGCACCTTTTCTCCACTAATATTTCCTACTACACCATCCTTTTCTAATCTCTCTTTATATCTGTAATTAAATAAGTCTTTTCCTAGGATGCCGACTCTGTCCCCCCTTCGAATTCCCTGGATCCACTGGGGCTGAACCCCAGCAATAAAGCAAGCTGAGCACTGAAGAATTGATTCTTTTGAACTGTGGTGTTGGAGAAGACTCTTGAGAGTCCCTTGGACTGCAAGGAGATCCAACCAGTCCATCCCAAAGGAGATCAGACCTGGGTGTTCATTGGAAGGACTGATGTTGAAGCTGAGACTCCAATACTTTGGCCACCTGAAGCAACGAGCTGACTTATTTGAAAAGACCCTGATGCTGGGAAAGATTGAGGGCAGGAGGAGAGGAGACAACAGAGGATGAGATAGTTGGATGGCATCCCTGACTCAATGGACATGGGTTTGGGTGGACTGCAGGAGTTGGTGATGGATAGGCAGGCCTGGCATGCTGTAGTTCATGGGGTCGCAAAGAGTCAGACATGACTGAGCAACTGAACTGAACTGAACTGATGGAGTTTCAGCTGAAGTAAGTGTGGACTTCTCAAGGATATGACTGTGCTGCACTCTCTAGATTCCACTGATGGAAGTGCTAACTGTTTTTCATCAGATAACCTGATCTTGTCTCTTCAGGACAAGAAGGTTTATGAGACAGGGGTTTAGTATCATTTTTATAACTAGATTCCAGCCCCAATCCATATTCTGGCTCTCCCAAGCCACTAATGCTGAAGAAGGAGTCCCAGTGATGTTCCCCATCTAGCCACCTGGAACTTCTACCTGCTTTGTTTCAAGCTCCAGTCTCAGGGATATAGGTTTAGACTTTATTCCCCAGTTATTTTTCTTTCAGCATCTTAAATACAAAAGAGCTAACAACATTAATAATGTCTAATGTAAAGGTCTTCCTAAGGGGATCAATGGTAAAGAATTCTCCTGCAAAGCAGGAGATGTGAATTCAATCATTGGATCAGGAAGATCCCCTAGAGAAGGAAATGGCAACCCACTCCAGTATTCTTGCCTGGAAAATCCCATGGACAGTTGAGCCTGGCAGGCTACAGTACATGGGGTTGGAAAAGAGTTGGATACAACTTAGCAACTATTAACAACAATTTAACTGATAATGAAGTAAAGTCATGAGATTTTGTATTATCCTGAAATATACCCAAACTCTTGACATTTGAAACCAATTCCCTTTCATCTAATGGGCCACACACTCACCTTGAGGATCAACATCTTTCGCTAGCTTCAACGCATCTGAGTTTGCAAGATCGGTGTTGGCTGGGGTAACAGCCAGAATCAGACAGTTCTCCCGTGTGATGAACTGCATAATCATTTCTCTGATCTGGTACTCAATATCTGGAGGCTGATCTCCCACGGGCACTTTAGTAATTCCGGGTAGGTCAATCAGGGTTAGATTTAACACTGTGGAAAGGGAAAAAGAGTCTTACATGTACCATCAACACTGAAAGATAGCAACAAGGCAGAATCATGTGTTATTTTCATAGAAATGAAACAAGCTGAGCTTGTGTATCTAAAGAGTTCCAACTCATGTGCATAGAATAAAACAGGATAGAATTCAAACTGGCCTTGCAAATTTTCTCTATTTTTATGATATGATTGTGCTAGGCCAAATGATCATTTTAACATAATTTAAGAAGTGCTGATTTGCATACCTAATAGCTTTCTCAGAGAGCTGCCATGTTTGTAACTAGGGGCCTATAATTCAAACACAGAACAATAAGCAAATATACTGTCTGTCTTGCACTTCCCTTCAAATGGTATAAAAATTCTCAGAGTAAAGTTTGTCCTTCCTTTTAAAAGCAGTATGCGTTATTTACAAAGTGTTAGCCTGGGCTAACTTAGCCTGGGCTTCCAAGGTGGCTGAGTGGTAAGGAACATGCCTGCCAATGCAGGAGACATGGGTTTGACCCCTGGGTGGGGAAGATTCCCTGGAGAAGGAAATGGCAACTCACACCAGTATTCTTGTCTAAAAAATCCCATGGACAGAGGAGTCTGGTGGGCTACAGTCTATGGGGTCATAAAGGGTCAGACTCAACTTAGTGACTAAACAACAGCAACAAGTCGCTTAGCTTATTGGAAAGCAGTTAGTCATGAAGTTAGTGTGTAGCCTCTACAGCCAGACTTACAGAGCACTATTTTGGAAACCCAGGAAACTACTAAATCAGTGACTCCAGCCCTGACCTGGCTATCATTCTGTCTATACACAAAAGCTCCAAGTCTCTCTATACACTTGGCTCCAAGTCCTCTTGGGAAGTCATAATTGAGCATTTCATGGTCCAATTTAAAAGCAACAGAGCTGAGGAGAAGATTAGAGATGAAAATCTGTCCCAACAAAATCTTAGTCATTCTGGAGGCTATTTATTCTGTATTACCCACCAAGAATTGGTTATCTAATTTATAAGTTTTTGCTGACAGTCTGGAGAGAAAAAAATCACAGTTGATTCCTCAGGAAGAGAATAAATAAGAATATATAGGACTGAAAGAAAATTCATTAAAGAAAACTCAACCATAGAACCAAGCACCTCTAAGATTTTTGCAAAAGCTGAAGCTACTAAAAATGGACATTTTCATGCATTCTTCTTTGGAATTCTAAAGGTTTAAAATATATATAAAGAAAACTTTGTAAAATAATGTACTCAATTCTCTTTTACAAATTATCTCCTTCTGACTCCCATAAATAATTCTATGAGCTGTTTGGGTTATATCATTTACTGAAGTACCTAAGCACAATCTTAGACACCAAGATTTTTTGAGAGGAAAAAAAAGCCATTTTACATAAATAATGTATTAACATACATAGTAAAAATTTTTGAGGACAAGAATTTGGAATTTTGTTATTTTACTTACCATGTGGGGAATAGACTCGTAAATTAATGGGTATGGAGGAAATGCCTTTATTCATTCCAGTTACTCGATCTGTTTCAGCTTCAATCTCATGGCGAACTTCATCAAAATCTGTAAATTTTTTTCCTTTGCAGTGTAGAAATTCAGCATATTCTATAAAAGACAAATTAATACAATCTAAAATTCAGGTATTTTTTCAGTAATTATAAGGAAACGATGCTTCTTTAATTACAAGTCAAAATATCCAATATTGCCTCTTCAGCCATCATAATGAGAGAACATGGAGGTAACTAAAAAGCACCGTTAACACTTGAGAAATGTCAAGCATAGTACAAATGCTAATGGTGCAAAATTGCTAATTTTCAGATTAGCAATTAAGTATTATAAGCAGTCTTTAAACTGCAAAGCCTATTAAATAAAGAGAATTTTGGCCCTCCAAATGATATAACAAATAACAGCAACCAATTGTCAAAGAAATTAGAGCTGGAATATACAAAAAGCCTACTTATTAATCCTATTAACATGTCCTTTCTGAATATCACCACTTTATCATGATGGATGCTAAACCTGGAATGTTAGGTCCACGAATCAAGGTAAATTGGACACAGTAAAGAGGAGGTAGCAACAGTGAACACTGACATCTTAGGAATCAGTGAACTAAAATGGATGGAAATTGGCGAATTTAATTCAGATTACCATTATATTTACTACTATGGGAAAGAATCCCTTAGGAGAAATGCAACAGCCCTTATAGTCAACAAAAGAGTCCGAAATGCAGTACCTGGGTGCAGTCTCAAAAACAACAGAATGATCTTGGTTTGTTTCCAAGGCAAATCATTCAACATCACAGTAATCCACGTCTATGCCCCAACCGCTAATGCTGAAGAAGCTGAAGTCGATTTTATGAAGATCTCCTACAAGACCTTCTAGAACTAGCACCAAAAAAGAAAAAAGATGTCCTTTTCATCACAAGGGATTAGACTGCAAAAGTAGGAAGTCAAGAGATACCTAGAGTAAAAGGCAAGATTGGCCTTGGAGTATAAGATGAAGCAGGGCAAAGGCTAATAGAATTTTGTCCAGAAAACATACTGGTCCTAGCTAACACCCTCTCCAACAACACAGAAGACAACTCTTCACATGGACATCACCAGATGGTCAATACCGAAATCAGATTGATTATGTTCTTTGCAGCCAAAGACAGAGAAGTTCTATACAGTCAGCAAAAACAAGACCTGGAGCTGACTGTGGCTCTAATCATGTACTCCTCATTGCAAAGTTCAGGCTTAATTTGTAGAAAATGGTGAAAACTACTAGGCCATTCAGGTATGACCTAAATCAAATCTCTTATGATTATACAGTGGAGGTGACAAATAGATTCAAGGGATTAGATCTGGTAGACAGAATGCCTGAAGAACTATGGGCAAAGATTCATAACACTGTAAAGGAGGTGGTGACCAAAACCATCCCCAAGAAAAAGAAATGCAAGGAGGCCAAACGATTGTCTGAGGAGGCCTCAGAAATGGCTGAGAAGAGAAGTGAAAGACAAGAGAGAATGGGAAAGATATACCCAAATGAATGCAGAGTCCCCAAGAATAGCAAGGAGAGATAAGGAAGTCTTCCTAAGTGAATAATGTTAAAAAAATAAATAAAAGAAAACAATAGATTGGGAAAGACTAGAGAGCTCTTCAAGAAAGTTGGGAGCTATCAAGGGAATATTTCACGCTGGGACAGGGATGATTAAGGAAAGAAACAGTAAGGACCTAACAGAAGCAGAAGAGACTAAGAAGAGGTGGCAAGAAGTTCTTCTATATAGAACTATACAGAAGAATATACAAGAAGGGTCTTAATTACCTGGAAAACCATGATGGTGTGGTCACTCACCTAGAGCCAGACATCTTGGACTATGAAATCAAGTGGATCTTAGGAAACATTACTACAAACAAAGCTAGTAGAGGTGATGGAATTCTAGCTGAGCTATTTCAAATGCTAAAAGATGATGCTGTGAAAGTGCTGCACTCAATATGTTAGCAAATTTGGAAAACTCAGCAGTGGCCACAGGATCAGAAAAGGTCAGTTCTCATTCCAATCTCAAAGAAGGGCAATGCCAAAGAATGTTCAAACTACTGAACAACTGCACTCATTTCACATGCTAGCAAAGTAATGCTCAAAACCCTTCAACCTAGGCTTCAGCAGCATGTGAAGTGAAAACTTTCAGATGTACAAGCTGGATTTAGAAAAGACAGAGGAACCAGAGATCAAATTGGCAACATTTGCTGGATCACAGAGAAAGCAAGGAAATTCCAGAAAAACATATACTTCTGCTTCATTGACTATGCTAAAACCTTTGTGTAAATCACAACTGGAAAATTCTTAAAGACATGGGAATACCAGACTCCCTTACCTGTCTCCTGAGAAATCTGTATGCAGGTCAAGAAGCAACAGTTAGAACTTCCCTGAAACAGCTGATGGGTTCAAAATTGGGAATGGAGTACATCAAGGCTCTGTATTGTCACCCTGCTTATTTAACTTCTATGCAGAGTATATCATGCGAAATGATGGTTAGATGACTCACAAACTGTAATCAAGATTGCTGGAAGAAGTATCAACAGCCTAAGACATGCAGATGATACCAATGACAGAAAGCAAAGAGAAGCTAAAGAGCCTCTTGGTAAGGGTGAAAGAAGAGGGTGAAAAAGCTGGATTAAAACTCAACATTCAAAAAATGAAGATCATGGCATCCGGTTCCATTACGTCATGGCGAATAGATGGGGGAAAAGTGGAAACAGTGACAAATTTTATATTCTTGGGCTCCAAAATCACTGCAGATGGTGACTGCGGGCATAAAATTAAAAGATGCCTGCTCTTTGGAAGAAAAGCTATGACAAACCTAGAGATTAGGATATTAAAAAGCAGAGACATCACTTTTCCAACAAAGATTCTTACAGTCCAAGCTATTCTTTTTCCAGAAGTCATGTACAGATGTGAGACTTGAACCACAAAGAAGGCTGAGCACCAAAGAATTGATCCTTTCGAATTGTGGTGCTGGAGAAGACTCTTGAGAGTCCTTTGGACTGCAAGCAGATCAAACCAGTCAATCCTAAAGGAAATCAACCCTGAATATTCACTGGAAGGACAGATGCTTAGGCTAAAGCTCCAATACTTTGGCCACCTGATGCAAAGAGCTGACTCACTGGGAAAGACTGAGGACAGAACAAAAAGGTAGTGACCAAGGATGAGATGGCTGGATGGCATCACCGACTCAGTGATGTGAGTTTGAGTAAACTCAAGGAGATGGTGAAGGACAGGGAATCCTGGAGTGCTGCAGTCCATGGCGTCACAAAGAGTCAGACTCGACTTAGAGCAACAACAACATATGCTAAATTATGTAAATACAGCTTCGGAAAGTAGGAAGATTTAGAAACAATGTTTGTTTTACCCTTTAAAAGGAAATAATATATGGAATATTTTAGCTTTAAAATATACTATTCAAAATACCACATCCATTTCTGCAATTAAAAGATATTTTTCTCAAGAAAAAACACAATATTACAAAGAAACTATTTCTCTGCAATCTAAAAAATAAAATCAGTATCTGTAGGCAGAAGGAAAAACTCTAAAATAACCATATAAGAGAAAATTGGTTATTTTTTAAAATTTCAGTAGCATATTAAAACTATTGTACTGTCCCTTTCTCTATCTGCTTCCAAAGATATGGAGTAAGTGATAAGCAACACAACTCAGAAAAAAGGGAACTGATACTAGTAGACCTAAAAATGTTATAATATTACAAGGTAACAAGTCTTAACAAAGAGTTTAATTTCTCTAACAGCCAGCTGAAAAAAATGCTCCACCAAATGTAGACTAAGGCTAAAGTATCTTGGGCCCAGATATCTTGGGCTCAGCTGAGACAGTTATTGGTAGTCTTTCTACCGTTACCACCATAAATATTTAACCTTCACCCACTACACTGCAAGGCCAATAGGGAGACAACTACAAGATGTGGTTTATGCCTGAACAGTGAAAGTATACACAACAATTAAACCTCAGAAGGCTTCAGAAGTCTGCCTGAAGAGATCACCACATTATTTGGCATTTCTTTTACATGTTTAGCCTCATAAGTGCTATTTTTATAAGATTATAAATTCTTAGAAGTAGAGACTTTATTTTGGAGAAGGAAATGGCAACCCACTCCAGTGTTCTTGCCTGGAGAATCCCAGGGTCAAAGGAGCCTGGTAGAAGGCCATCTATGGGGTCGCACAGAGTTGGACACGACTGAAGCGACTTAGCAGCAGCAGCAGCAGCAGCAGCAGCAGCAGCAGCAGCAGCAGCAACAGCAGCAGCAGCAGCGAATTTATTTACTCATTCAGCGGTTAGGCCAGTATCAATGTAAGAGTTTAAGGATAAGTAGAGGATAAAACAATAAGAAAAGTAAAGAGGAACAATAAATGCCAGATTCTGAAAAACAAAGCTTAATAAGCAAAAGTGAGTCATAAATAATTTAGAAGAAACAGAACAGCACTTTCTCATAGCAAGGAGACAGGACTATTAAGTTGAACATAGCCTGTGGAAAATTCAAATCTGAGAACTTCTGGCTATCATAATTATTATGTTCATATAATTTAAAAAAAAAATCTTCTGGATCAAGGGCTACATTTTCAATTTCATTGCTAATCAATAATTCAAGTAACAGAAATGTGTTCCCAGCTGAGCCACGAGTGAAGCCCAACACACTTGTTGCCACTAGATGGCGCCTATTTGCTTTCTCTTTAGGAAACGAAGACCCTTCCAGAAAGTTGTAAAATCAATGCAATTCTCAAATTAGATTTAAATTTACTCTGGACTTCTGAAAATGCTTTTATCTTGGAATTCAGAGACTGGAATTGTGCAGTACCATCTCCAATCTCTGTATCTTGTTAGGTATAGGGTCCCACAAAGAGATTTAGGAATGTCAATATTTATTTATTTATTTAACCAATATTTATTGAACTCCTACAACTTCTCAGGGACTATTTTAGAAAGCTGGCATATAGTAAAGTGAAAAAAAAAGTCTCTAGCCTCATGAAGCTTAAATTCTAGTGAAATAAAACAGTAAACAATGTGTATGTGTCAGGTAAGTGCTATAGAGAAAATTGAATAAGGGGAATGTTAAACACTGGAGAAGGGAGGTCGCTTTGTTATGTGCAATCAAGGAATACTTCTCTGATATGATAAAGTGACATTTGCGCAAAGACTCAAGAAGCCATGCTTTACATAAGAGGATCCCAGTACACTGACTGATGCAGACTACACTTGGCATATTGGAAGAAAAGCAAGGAGGCCAACGTGCCTGGAGCACAGAGCATGGGGGAGAGGCAGCAGATGAGGTCAGAGCTGTGGTACAGACCCAGACAATGTAGGACCTGTGGGCCATTTTAAGGACTTTGATTTTACTCTAAATGAATGTGAAAGCACTTGAAGCGTTTTAGATAGAAGGGAAACATGATGTGACCTAGGTTTTAAATAAAGAACTGTACTGTTGTGTTGAGAACAGACAATGAGGCATAAGAGAAGTAGCTGGCTATAAGAATAATACAGGTGGGATTATTATCTCACCTGGGGGTGAGACCTGGGTGGGAGCAGTGGGAGTGCTGAGAAGTGGTTATATTCTAATGAATTTTGAAGGAAAAACCAAAAGGATTTGCTGATGAATTAAAGGAGGGATATGAGAGAAAGAAAGAAGTTAAGAATAACTTTAAGGAGGTTGACCTCAGCAATTGGAAGAATTTTGAAATAGAAAGACTGAAAGAAAGGAAGATGTATGGAAGATGGGGTTGGGAATCAAGAATTCAGTTTGGCAACTCAATCAAAAAATGGGAAGATTTTCACAGACATTTCTCCAAAGAAGATATTCAGATGGTCAAAAAGCACATGAAAACATGCTCAACATGACTAATTATCAGAGAAATGCAAATCAAAACTACAATGAGGTGTCTCCTCACACCAGTCAGAATCAGTCAGTTCAGTCACTCAGTCATGTCCAACTCTTTGCGACCCCATGGACTGCAGTACACCACTTTCCTGTCCGTCACCAGTCAGAATGCTGCTGCTGCTGCTGCTGCTGCTAAGTCGCTTCAGTCATGTCTGACTCTGTGCGACCCCAGAGACAGCTGCCCACCAGGCTCACCCGTCCCTGAGATTCTCAAGGCAAGAACACTGGAGTGGGTTGCCATTTCCTTCTCCAATGCATGAAAGTGAAAAGTGAAAGTGAAGTCGCTCAGTCATGTCCGACTCTTAGCGACCCCATAGACTGCAGCCCACCAGGCTCCTCCATCCATAGGATTTTCCAGGCAAGAGTACTGGAGTGGGGTGCCATTGCCTTCGCCATCAGTCAGAATGGTCATCATCAAAAAATTTACAAACAATAAAAAGATGGACAGGGTGTGGAGAAAAAGAACCCACCTACACTGCTGGTGGGATTATAAATTGGTATAGCCACTATGGAGAAGAACAGTATGGAGATACCTTAAAAAAACTAAAAATAGTTGTGCCATATGATCCAGAAATCCTACTCCTGGGGCATATATCCAGAAAAAAAAAAAAACATAATTTGAAAAGATACATGCCCCTAATGTTCGTAGCAGCACCGTTTACAATAGCTGAGACATGGAAGTAACATAAATGTCCATCAACAGAGGAATGGATAAAAAAAAATGTGGTACATATATACAATGGAATATTGCTCAGCCATAGAAAAGAAAGAAACAGTGTCATTTGCAGCAACATAGATAGACCTAGAGATTATTATACTAAGTGAAGTAAGTCAGAGAAAAACAAATATCATATATCACTCATATGTGGAATCTAACTTTTAAAAACATACAAATTAACTTATCTATGAAACAAAAACAGACCCACAGATATTGAAAACAAATTTATGGTTACCAAAGGGGAAATATGGGAGTTGGAGGGGGGGCGGTGAGGAATAAGTCAGAAACTTGGGATGAACATACACACACCACTATATATTACTATATATAAGATACATAATCAATAAAAGTCTACTATATAGCACAGGGAACTCTACTCAGCATTCTGTGATAATCTATATCAGAAAAGAATCTTAAAAAAGAATGAATATATGTACATGTTTAACCAGATCACTTTGCTGAACACCTGAAACGAATACAACATTGTTAATCAACTATAATAACATAAAATTTAAAACTTCAGTTGGGGACCTATTAAGCTTGTGATGCCTGCTACACATCACCCATGTGGACAAACAGAACCACCACCAATGGTTGAGAACCATGCAGCTGAAAGACCCACAATTCTCATTGTCTCATCTGATAAGTGTGTATCTATCCTGAAATTTTTCCAGAAGATGGCAGTCAAGGGCTTGAGGAAATGGCGGCTTCTTTTATTCAGCACAAAAATGCCCTGGGGCTGGATATGTGAATCTTTTATCTAAGGAGAAGTCTAAGCTAGATAAGTCCAAAATAGATATAGATATATGTATTAGGAATTAAAAGTTAGGCAAGTACATAAGATCACTAGGTCACTAAATGAAAGACAGACAAGGAACAGGTCAGAGCAGTGGACCCTGTATGTTGCAATATTTAGAGGTCAGGAAATGGAGAATAAGCATGAGTGGTCAACATGCTGCTGCTGCTGCTGCTAAGTCACTTTAGTCATGTCCGCCTCTGTGCGACCCCAGAGACGGCAGCCCGCCAGGCTCCCCCGTCCCTGGGATTCTCCAGGCAAGAACACTGGAGTAGGTTGCCATTTCCTTCTCCAATACATGAAAGTGAAAAGTGAAAGTGAAGTTGCTCAGTCGTGTCTGACTCCTAGTGACCCCATGGACTGCAGCCTACCAGGCTCCTCTGTCCATGGGATTTGCCAGGAGAGAGTACTGGAGTGGGGTGCCATTGCCTTCTCCAGGTCAATATGATGGGGGGTTAAAAAAAAAAAAAGGAAAACCCTGAGAGACAGGTGACCCAAAACCACAAAAAGAAAGTATTTCATGAAAGAACTTTCACTCTATCAAATACTGCCAACATGTCAGGTAAGATGAGAACTAAGAACAAATAATAAAATCAGACAATGTGAGGATCCTTCAGGATGTTGAGAAGGACAGTTGGAGTGGAGTGGGTTGGGTGAAAATCTGATTGGAATAGATTTTAGAATGACTAGGAGGAGAGGAAGTAGAGACTGGTTGTGGACAAATCATTTAAGAAGTTGTGTTGTAAAGGAGAGGAGAGAAGTAAAAGGGCATCTGGAGAGGGTTATGAAGGGAAAGTATTATAAAAGTGGGTAAACTAATGCCATGTTCCTAGGCTGATGCTATTAATCCAGCCTTGAGGGAAAGCTGATGATGCAGAAGTAAGAAGGGACAAGTGCTAAAGCTATGTCTTAATGAAGAGGGGATAGGAAGCACTAGAAAGGAACATGCTAGTTCATCCCATAGGAATCAAAAGGAAACAGAATAATGAGGATTGATGGATGACACAAACAGGTAGAATTGATGGTGGTGGGAGTATGTGAAATTCAACAGGTGAGAGTGGGGATTTATCATTTTGTTGAGTCATTTTACACCTTTAAAACCCATTTCTGTATGTATTCTCACTGGTTTAACCCTACAAATACTATTATTTTTACCACAATATACCACACACACACACACACACACACACACACACACACAGTGATCCTAGATGACCTAATAGTAACCCTAGCAGGAATGTCAACTTGGGTCTCAACTACATCCATCACTGGGATTCAGGCATGTCCAGCATATCAGAAAGACAAAAGGGGCAGAAACCACAAAATTCCTGTTTCTATGCGTCTCAAAGAGCTTCCTGGGAAATAATTCATCCAGTAGGATGGATAACTCAGGGAAAACCTAATCTAAATTGTCATATGGGAGCTACCTGTAATCCATCCTCTACCCAGGTCCAGAGACTCATAGGTCTATGTCCCCCTCGTCTCTAATAGTACAGTGATAATTGTCAGACCACACATCCTGCTTTCTTATTAGTAAAACATAGCAATCATAACTATAATTTACAATTCACAGCTACAGGATTATACTGTCATAAGCTGAGTCTTAACAGCAACAAGGTAAGCCAGTCCTATTATGGAATCCCAGCCCTCTATCAAGCAGACTATAAATAGGTGGACAGCAGAGGTGGCTTGTATGTTTTTGAACAATTGCTCGTAATTGCTATTGAAGAGGATTATCCATCAGCTTATCATCATACAAGTCCTAAATAAATCTTGATGAGCAATGCAGAATTTAAAGGTCACAGTTTTACTTCCCTGCTGTCTAAAGCACAATTATAAATGAAAATCTTGGAAAGGATTTTCACAAGAGCAATGAATCATTTACTATACTCACCTCTAAAGAAGAATGTTCACATGAGATGAAGGAAATTCTAACACCCAAGCCAAACTCTACAGAACAGTCTACGCTAGCCAATCAACAGCTAGATTTTTAAAGAACTGGTAAATATGTATCTTCTGAGACTTTCATACTATCAAAAATTAATATGTCTAAAGTTCTAACAAATCTCATCTTATGGTCCTGAGATAAATTCTGTCTCATAGAAAAGTAATTTCCAATGGCACAAGCTCTCTTGGCATGTTCTCAGTGTTCCTTTCATTCTAAATGCTTAGTAATCGGGCACATGGAATGATCCCTTTCTTAAACAATTCCAGGCTTCAGCCCAAATTCAGCCTGAATGGACAGTGATTAAATTTCTTAGCCACAAGCTCCTATAAAGGATGAAGGTTATGTGCGTATAGCCTATGTCCTAATAATGAATCCATGAAATTCTATTGTGTGTCAGTATAACCTATCTTCCTGAAATTCACAGTATGTTTTCAGTTTCAAAAAGGAAGATTCTAGTTTTAAAAACCTTTCCTGTTTTCCCAGTGTTAAAAATAGCCTACATTTGAAGTAAAGGGTAAGATACCTTTTATATCAAAGAGTGATTTGGGAGGAAAAAGAGGGTATTTTTTAAAAAATCAGAGCTTTCACTGTTTTTTTATTTTCCTATAAAACATTTTAGTACTGTCATTTCTGCTGACCATGAAAAACAAATTATGCTAGGATAAACAGCTGACAAATTGTTTGGGGGAAGGATGACATGGTTTGTGCCTGGGCAGCATTCCAATCATCTGTGAAAAGCACAGCATGACCATAAGAATTTAAATATTTCCAATATGCCCCTTCCATGGGGAAAAACATGCATATGTTTCAATTAATCAAGGTTAAGTAAAATGGAATAATTGTGGAGCACAGGCTTATCTTGCCAATCTTTATTCTAAGAACCGGGGTTGTCCATACTTTAGCTGGAGTTCTGTTTCTAAAAGGCTTTCATAGCAATGTTTTTAAACATGGGGTTCCTGTGAAAATGGAGTATATGGGACACAGAAACAGGAAATGGTTTTGAGTGCAACTAGCTGAATCCACTGGCTATAAATACCACCTGGCAGGACTACATTTAAAAATACAGTTCCTTAAAGGCAGAGGCTACATTTGAGTCATCTTTGTTTCCCTGATGCCTATCATATTTAAAGAACACCTGTAGATTTCTTCCTTCTTCTGTAAAGAACTTTGCATACCATTAAGCAATTTAGAAAAATGCTTCCATCAAGCCTTCAAGTCATTCCAAATTGAAGCCAGGGGCCTAGAACTGTGGTTAAGTAAGAAACAAAGCAAGTTAGATATGAGTTACACAGACCCAGATATAAAGCAGAAGTCAGTTGTGTCCTTCTTTTAGTAATTTAAAAAAAAAAAAAAAGGAAATCTAAAGAAGTAAACATTTAACCTGAGGAAGTCCAATAGTGGGTGAAAGGTAGAGGTCTCAGTTAGAGGGTGAAGAATAATGGGGTGGAAACAAGAAAGGCCAAGATTTCATAGCAGACTAAAGGTAGGTGCTAGGCAGGTCTCAGAGACCAGCTGCAGAGACTAGGGTTTAGGATCAGGACTCTGGTACTCCTGAGGCAGAGAAGATCAAAACAGAACTCCAGGTCCAAGTGATCCAGATGGTCCAATCAAAAAACCAAGGTGAGACACAGATGTATAGAATAGTCTTTTGGACTCTGTGGGAGAGGGAGAGGGTGGGATGATTTGGGAGAATGGCATTGAAACATGTATAATATCATATAAGAAACAAATCGCCAATTTAGGTTCAATGCAGGATACAGGATGCTTGGGGCTGGTGCACTGGGATGACCCACCCAGAGGGATGGTATGGGGAGGGAGGTGGAAGGGGGCTTCAGGACTGGGAACATGTGTACACCCGTGGCGGATTCATCTTGATGTATGGCAAAACAATACAATATTGTAAAGTTAAAAAAAAAAAAAAAACCAAGGTGAGAATTCAGTCATGAAATGAGAGGTAGTCTTTCATAGCATAGAAAGCCAAAATCACTTACATTGACCTCAGGGCCAAGAGAGATTAATAAGTATTGTGTATGTTTTAGTCGCTCAGTCATGTCCAAGTCTTTGTGATCCCATGGCTGTAGCCCACCAGGCTCCTCTAGCCATGAAATTCTCCAGGCAAGAATATAGGCGTGGGTAGCCATTTCTTTCTCCCAGAGGATCTTCCCAACCCAGGGGTCAAACCCAGGGGTCTCTTGCAACGCAAGCAGATTCTTTTCCATCTGACCCACCAGGGAAGTCCCAAAAAAGAAAAACATGAAACCAAATAGAAAGCATGTCAAGCACTTGGCCAAAAACTGCAAAAACCTCAGCAGCATCTGACATGATTTTCCTCCTGTTCCTTGAAACATTGCCTTCTCCTTTTAACATCACATCCCCTCCATCTCCTCCTATCTTCCACATCTCAATTATTGACACTACCTTTGAACCAGGTCACCAAATCAAAAAACAGAGGTGTTTGGTTTTTTTTTTTTACCCTTGCTCACCTTTCTCCCAAACATCTCACTGCCTCCACTGTGGCCATCCTCCGCCTATGCTGATGCCAACTCTTACCTGGACTACCATAAAAGCCTCCAACTGGTCTTCCTGATTCCACTCTGGCTCCACTGAATCCATTCTCTACATGGCAGCTAGAGAGATCTTTATAAAACATATGTCAGATCATGTCTTTCCCCTTTTAAAAACTTTTTATTGGTTTTCCAGAGAAGTCAGAAATATCCAAACTCCTCCCCCAGCCTACAAAGTCCTAGACAGTCTGATCCCTGTCTACCTCTATTGATAACACTATTTCTACCCTCTCCAAACCCTTGAGCCCCTAAGACTTCCCTGGTGATCCAGTGGTTAAGAATATGCCTGCCAATGGAGGGGACATGTGTTCAATCCCTGGTCCAGGAAGATCCCACATGATGCAGAGTAGCTAAGCTGGAGCGCCACAACTACTGAGCCCATGCTCTAGAGCACATGAACTGCAACTACTGAGTCTGCATGCTGCAACAACTGAAGCTCTCACACACTAGAGCCTGTGCTTCACAACAAGAGAAGCCACCACAATGAGAAGCCCACCCACTGCAACTAGAGAGTAGCCCCCACCTGCTGCAGCTAGAGAAAGCCTGCACGTATCAGCGAAGACTCAGCACAGCCAAAACCAAAACTAATTAAACAGTTGAGCTTCAGTAGCCTTCTTCTGCTCTGCAAGCACACCAGGTCTGTTTCCACCCCAAGGCCTCTCTACAAGCTGCTCCTCTTCTGGCATGCATAGCTCTATCCTGTCATTTACTTCTTATCTAAAATATCATCTCTAATTTAGACAGCCTTCCTTGATCAAACAAAGAAAAGCAGCAGCTCAGTCGCACTCCATCATATCATCCAATTTATGTTCTTCAGAACATAATCATTACCTGAAGATTTTGTTTTTCACTACCTGTCTTTACCCACTGGAATATAAGTTCTATGAAAACAGAAACATTATCTGCTGTACTCTTAGTACCTAAAACAGTGAATTGCATCTATTGGGCATTCAATATATATATATGAAATATACAGATATTATATATTTTTTTTAATTAAAGAGCAAATAAGTAAATGAGTGAATGAATCAAAAAATAAACACTGGTGGACACTTGAGGTTTGTGGATACTGAGAAGAAAATGATATTAAATATGGCCTTTGACATACTAAATTTTATACCTTTGAAATATCCAAGCAGAGTTTCAAGGGCTCCGCTAGAAATATGTGTCTGGAGTTTAGCCCAGGAGCTATAAATATGAGAGTCCTAGTGACTGCAGTCATGAAATTAAAAGACGCTTACTCCTTGGAAGAAAAGTTATGAGCAACCTAGACAGCATATTAAAAAGCAGAGACATTACTTTGCCAACAAAGGTCCATCTAGTCAAGGCTATGGTTTTTCCTGTGGTCATGTATGGATGTGAGAGTTGGGCTGTGAAGAAGGCTGAGTGCCGAAGAATTGATGCTTTTAAACTGTGGTATTGGAGAAGACTCTTGACAGTCCCTTGGACTGCAAGGGGATCCAACCAGTCCATTCTGAAGGAGATCAGCCCTGGGATTTCTTTGGAAGGAATGATGCTGAAGCTGAAATTCCAGTACTTTGGCCACCTCATGCGAAGAGTTGACTCATTGGAAAAAACTCTGATGCTGGGAGGAATTGGGGGCAGGAGGAGAAGGGGACGACCCAGGATGAGATGGCTGGATGGCATCACGGACTCGATGGACGTGAGTCTGAGTGAACTCTGGGAGATGGTGATCAACAGGGAGGCCTGGCATGCTGCGATTCATGGGGTCGCAAAGAGTCAGACATGACTGAGCGACTGAACTGAACTGAACTGAGGTGCATGAGCTGTAACTGAAGATATGGCATAGAAGAGACTGCTGAAGGGAGAATAAAAAATGACAGAGAAAGGAGCCTTGGGTAGATACAAACTTTAAAGACCAGGTAAAAGATAATGCATCAGCAAAAGAGAGAGAGTGGCCAAAGAGAGAGCAAAAACCAGGAGTTTTTCGCATCATGGAAACCAAAGGGATAGTGTATGTTTTAAGGAAAGAATAAGCAATAGTGTCAAAAAGCTATTGAAAGGGCAAGGTATTAATAAATACTAGCAAGTGACTAATGGCATTTATAGAAACTGAGTATGTATCCTATAGTTTCTTGTACCCTTAAACAATGTTCTATACATAATGGAAATATTTCTTGTTATTTCAAAGGATTTTGCTATAGGCTATTTTGTTAAAAAATTTTTTTCCATTGTATGTTTTTTTATTGTCTCTTCCTTTACATCAGGTTTATATCTGTCACTTCTTACTGTTGACATCTGTTTTTAAGCCATATTCCCTTTCTAACTTGCAGCTTTGTATTTAATTCTAAACTGAGAAGTCCAATAACCTAGTGTGTATGGTCCAAGTCTACACTGAGATGGGAAATGCCCAGAGTAAGGCCACACTGCAAAAATGAGCTTTAGATCATAGATTTTGTATTATTAATTTTGACTGCCCAAGACTCTTCTTGCTTCCTCCTGATAATCAGCTAAGTTAAGAAACTGAAAAGAGGTTTCCAAATAAGTGAATTATTACAGTATTATTAAAGAGTAATTAAATGTACAATTTCACAAGCAGCATATGTTTCAACATTCTTTCTTCTTTTAAGAAGAAAAAAAAGCAAGGTGATTTGCCAAGTGAAAATCTATAATTAAAAGTGATATCACTAGACTTTGTCATGAAAGTTCAAGTAATCAGATTGCTATAAAAAAAATACAACAGAAAATCTAGTATTTACAAAATGAAAAATTTCCCACAGAATCTTAAACACAGAAATGAAGTTTATAAATAAAATTTAAGTAATAATCATATAAGAACAAGTGTATAAATGTGTGTGTACATATGTAAATACGCAACTAAAAAATTCTCAAAATATCAAATTAAATGTTGCTGGAAATATTTGAAGTTTGACAAAAATTTATTTTCTCTAAGTGTGAGCTTCTACACACAATTTGGCAGCAATATTATTCCATCTAAATATTTTAACAATATCTTAGTGTATTTGGTAAGCTTCTCAAATGTCTTCATGACAAATTCCTGAAGGTGGTTGTTAGAAACAAAGTCAACTTAACTTTTGTATACAGTGAAAGGTATAAATAGTAGTTCAGTTTTTACATATGAATATGCTGCTTTTCCAAAACTGTTGAAAATACTACCTTTTTTCTATTGAATTGCCTTTCTGCTTTTATTAAAAGTCAATTATTTATAGATCTGGAGGTCTATTTTTTACCTCTCTTCTGTTCCACTGGTCTATTTGTCCATATTTATCAAGGCCATACTACATTTTTTTTCCTATGACAAGTCTGTTATTTATTTTTTCCACTCATAAAGTGGTTAAATATAAATTGTCCCTTTACTGTAACATACTAACTATAGAAAGTTGAAACATACACGCAACACACCATGTACCCCTCATATTCTGTATTCACTGTCTGAAAATGCCATAGAGATAGTTCCACAGTGGATAATATAGACATGTGGAGCATTTACTTCCTGTGTTTATTCTGTTTTTTAAAAATAAATTTATATATTTTAATTGGAGGCTAATTATTTTACAATATTGTAGTGGTTTTGCCATACAATGAGATGAATCAGCCATGGGTGTACATGTGCTCCCCATCCTGAACTCCCCTCCCACCTCCCTCCCTATCCCATCCCTCAGGGTCATCCCAATGCACCACCCCTGAGCACCCTGCCTCATGCTTCAAACCTAAACTGGTGATCTATTTCACATATGGTAATATACATGTTTTAGTGCTATTCTCGCAAATCATCCCACCCTCGCCTTCTCCCACAGTGTCCAAAAGACTGTTCTTTATATCTGTGTCTCTTTTGCTGTCTCACATATAGGATCATTGTTACCATCTTTCTAAATTCCATATATATGCATTGATATATTGTATTGGTATTTTTCTTTCTGACTTACTTCATTCTGTATAATAGGCTCCAGTTTCATCCACCTCATTAGAACTGATTCAAAGGCATTATTTTTAATAGCTGAGTAATATTCCATTGTGTATATGTACCATGGCTTTCTTATCCATTCATCTGCCGATGGACATCTAGGTTGCTTCCATGTCCTAGCTATTGTGAACAGTGCTGTGATGAACACTGGGGTACATGTGTCTCTCAATTCTGGTTTCCTTGGTGTGTATGCCCAGCGGTGGGATTGCTGGGCTGTATAACACCATACTATCTGGAACATTGCAGCTTTGTAACAAGTCTTAAATTCAGGTAGTGTTCATTCTCCAAACTTGTTTTATTTTAAAGTTATTTTAGCTATTCTGGATCCTGTGCATTTCCTAGGAAATTTAGAATCAGTTTGTCAATCTCTACAAAACAATTTAATTGTTTAAACTTTATCTACTGCATTGTTTCCAATATTACTAATAAAAAAAAATTTCTCCTCTAGCCCAAACTTACATATACACACACACACAAACACACATAGCATGTTTAGCTAAAAACATAAGTATTTTTCCATGAATGCCTGTTCTGCCAGATATATTAAATATTATTATAAATGAGAGGTACATCACCTCTATACTCTGTCTCACTAGAACAAATCACTTCAGTGCTGTAAAGAGAAACAAAAATATTTATTGTCAACTATGGCCCAAGCACTAAGCAATCAGACTCAGTATGGGATAGCTTGGAAATGAGAGTGCATATTTTTACAACAAAAGTCAGAAAAAATGAAAAATTGTGACTATATGAAAGTTCTTGGGCATAATATTCAAAATTCACTGCATAAAATTAAAATGCAAAGTGACCCTTCTGATAAGATGCCTTTGCTTCATAAACTGCAAAAGCTATTCTATGACTCAAACAGTAGAGCCAATCCAACCATTCTGAAAACTTAAAAAGAGGAGGAAAGAGGGTGGAAGAGAACTATGAATTGTTCCTAGTATGAAAAAAACTCAGTAGAGCTGGTCAATTAGTGTTTGAATTATCTAAATGGAGATAAGTAAGTTTAAAATGTTTTAAGTGAGTGAGTGAAGTCACTCAGTCGTGTCCGACTCTTTGCGACCCCATGGGCTGTAGCCTAACCAGGTTCCTCCATCCATGGGATTTTCTAGGCAAGGATACTGGAGTGGGTTGCCATTTCCTTCTCCAGGAGATCTTCCTGACCCAGGGATTGAACCCAGGTCTTCTGCATTGTAGGCAGACGCTTTACCGTCTAAGCCACCAGGGAAGATAAAGGTCCCCTTAGATAATTTTTTATTTAATTCCAAAGGATTCCCATAAGACCACCCAGCACTTAGCAAAAGTCAGTGCATTATGTGGTCAGTTTAAACAATGCTAAAAGAAGGGTACCTATAAAGAAAAACAAAGTTTTCATCTGAAACTCAGTAACTATGTCTTTTCCAACTCAATTTGCCTATGAATTAATGTTCAGCTCCAATAGTCACCAATTATCTCAACACACGGAAGTAATTAATTACTTTTGCAAAATAGATGAAATTATAAGATTGAAAAAAGCATAATCAGTAAAAAAAAAAAAGAGAGAGAGAGAGAGAAATCACCTTGCTTGAAAAACAAGTGCACTTATTTAGAAGGTCCTCAGATACGACTGTATCACATGGATCACAATGAAGAGCATAAGCTCAATAACAATGTATTAATTACTAGATCATCCAAATGTGCCATTATACTAAAACTTGATTTGAAAATATGCTCTATTAATTGATAACTCTTCTTAGTAATTTCATAACATTAGAAGAGTCCACACAAAGTATCTGCATCCTTTCTCTTTCAACGACAAAATCTGTATGTAAATCATCGCTAAAGTAGGTTTCCCCTTGTTAATGCTCCTGCAGAGTCAGTCATGCTGTACAGTATTCTGTAGCCAAGAACATGAGTGTTTAAGACTCCAGAATCAGACCTGAGTTTAAAGCTTCCCCATTTCTCTATCTCATGCCTTGGAAAGGCATTCACCTTGCCTGACCCCCAGTTCCCTCCTCTCTAAATGGTACCTCATTCATCGGTTGCTATGAGGTCAAGGGCATGGCCATGTCTGCTTCTTTCATAAAAGTTTCATAAAAGTTCTCCCAATGACTAGTTATATAGTCTCAACAAATTTATATTACATAAAGAATACATCATATACATTTACACATACATATAAAAAACGAATCAAAGCATTTAACATATATGCTGCTGCTGCTGCTAAGTCACTTCAGTCGTGTCCGACTCTGTGCGACCCCACAGACAGCAGCCCACCAGGCTCCCCCGTCCCTGGGATTCTCCAGGCAAGAACACTGGAGTGGGTTGCCATTTCCTTCTCTAATGTGTGAAAGTGAAAAGTGAAAGTGAAGTTGCTCAGTGGTGTCGGACTCTTCGCGACCCCATGGACTGCAGTCTACCAGGCTCCTCCATCCATGGGATTTTCCAGGCAAGAGTACTGGAGTGGGTTGTCATTGCCTTCTCTGTAACATATATAGTAAGCCCTTAATTTTAGAATAACCAAAGATCATCAAAAAATCTACAAACCATAAATGCTAAAGAGGGTATGGAGAAAAGGGAACCCTCCAGCACTGTTGTTTGGAATGTAAATTGGTACAGCCACTATAGAGAACAGTATGGAAGTTCCCTAAAAAACTAAAAATAGAGCTACCACATGATCTTACAATCCCACCCCAGTATGTACCTGGGGTGTGTGTGTTTGTGTGTGTTAGTCATTCAGTTGTGTCCAGCTCTTTGCAACCCCATGGACTATAGCCCACCAGGCTTCTCTGTTGATGGAATTCTCCAGGCAGGAATACTAGATTGGCTAGTCATTCCCTTCTCCAGGGGGTCTTCCCCACCCAGGAATTGAACCCAGGTCTCTTGCATTGCAGGCAGATTCTTTATCATTTGAACCACCAGGTAAACCGAGGGAAAACCATAATTCTAAAAGATACATACACCCAGTGTTCACTGTGGCACTATTTACAACAGCCAGAAGATGGAAGCAACCTTAATGTCCATCAACGGAGATATGGATAAAGAAGATGTGATACATTTATAGAATGAAATATCACTCAGTCATAAAAAAAGAATATAGTAATGTCATTTGCAGCAACATGGATGAATCTAGAGATTGTCATAATGAATGAAGTAAGTCAGAGAAGGAGAAATATATATGATATCGCTTATATGTAGAATCTTTAAAAATGGTGCAAATGAACCTATTTACAAAACAGAAGAAGAGTTACAGATGAAGAAAATAATCTTATGGTTACTGAGGGGAAGGGAGGCAAGGATAAACTGGGAGATTGGGATTGACATATACCCACTACTATATATAAAATAGATGATAAGGACCAACTTGATAGCACAAGTAATTCTCCTCAATATCCTGTGATGAACTATATGGGAAAAAAGTTTTAAAAAGGGTGGGTGTATTTATAGGTATAACTGATTCACTTTGTTGTATAGCAAAAAGTAACACAACACTGTAAATAAAAAAAATTAAATAACCAAAGAAATTTTAAGCAAATATGTAATAGCTAATTTAGACAGCAAAGGTCTTGGTTTCAGAGAGGATAAATAGGTTGCCTGAGGTCATACAGCCAGGAGGTAGCAGTCCAGAATTTAAATTCAGACATTCTGAGCCCGGAGGACAATCAGTTAACCAAATCCTACACTGACTGCTTCTCACTACTTCAAGCTCTCCCCTCTTAAGAGCACCCAGTTTTTAGCCTTTCACAGCTTCTTTGTTCTCAACAGTTCCTTCCTTCCACCTGCCACCCACCTATGTGTACAATTCTCAAAGTCCAGGAATCAAACGCGCTACCCTCTCTATTACGGTTCATGTTTCTGGAAGCTCAGGAACCTTTCCCCACTAACAAGTACAAACATATATACACAAGATTTTCAGTGTACTCTCAGGGTATTCACAGATAACTCAGCAGTACACTCTTCCTCACAGAAATATGTGTTTAAAGCACCTAGTATACTGACTCTGGCATAGCAAACACTCAACAGACAGTTTGGACCATGACTATAATAGGTGTCTATCAAAATACTACCTAACAAGGTCCTACTCAAAGATCGTTTCCACCAAAAACTTCCTTTGGTCACTCCACTAATTGTGAGGAATATTTTTCTCCTCTGTGAATGTACAACTCATGCAATTTTACTGGTAGAAAGAAACTTTAAGATTCTCAATCCAAAGTAACATGTTTTAAAATATTCATATAATATGTATTACACATTCTACAGCATAGAACTATTTGTTTATATGTTTCATCTCTAATGCTATAACGAAAGTGCTAAGAAAGTGCTAAAGAAAGTGCTTAACATTCCTTAAAGATACATGAATGATTAAAAAACAAATGAGTGAATGAATGAATAATTCCAAATTAAAACTGAATTACTATTCAGTATTTTTCAAAAACACATGAGGCCTAGAATGTCTCTTTCAGCATTTAAAATCACCAGTATTTTTTTTTTCTCATTCAGTATGAATCAACAGTATGGAGCAAAATCTTTTTCTCAGCAGATCTCTTTAGAATCAATTTATGAGCTATCTCCTCTCACTTTTGGTCTAATCAGTTATAGAGAAAAGCTCTGGATAAGATGCTTGAGAGTATGTTATTACTCTCGGGAATTCATTTTAGTCAGAAATTTAATATCACAAAAATATTACATTTTCAGTCTTCCAAAAACCTGTGCTTTTGTGATGAGGTTTTTTATTTCCTTAGTGAGCAAGGCTTCAATTACACATTATGCTTCTGGGTGACAGAACTGAGACTGTTTTCCATTCTGTAATATAATCCTTTCAACTGGCAGTTGAGGTTCTGGCAAAAAATCCACTTATTAAGCAACTTCTACTGTAGACAATAAAAAGTGATAAGCTATAATTCACAATCTTGAAGAACTTACCAAAGTTGGAGAAAGAAGACAAATTTGTGAAAATTAAGCACAAGATTTAAATAAAATTCCAGGATAGAAAACACTATCATGAGTAATTGACAAATAAATGGTGCACCTTAGTGCCATGTGGATTTGGAAAGGGTGGGGGTCTTTTTAGGCTGTGGTAGATTTATGGAAAGAGTTGGGTGCAAATATAGGAGAATAAGTAGAATTGAGGGAAAGCCAAGAAGAGAAAAGAGAACATTTAAAACTACAAATGATAACAAAAGCATCAAAGCAAAAAAGAAAAAGTGAGTTGGGGATAAAAGAGCTGGGAAAATAATAACAAATACCCAATTTAAAAATATATATTTGAGTGACTCCCCTGGTGGCACAGTAATTAAGACTCTGAGCTTCCACTGAAGAGGGCATGGGTTCAAACCAATATAAAAATATATTTGGGGATGAATGAATGAAAGCATAAAGCATTTATGAAAGAGTGTAGAAGACAGAAAGCACCCCTTTTTGTGGGAAGATGCAAAATGAGGTGATGCACATAAAGCATTTGATAGTGTCCATTCCATACTAGGACTTCCCTGGTGGCTCAGACGGTAAAGCGTCTGTCTACAATGCGGGAGACCCGGGTTCGATCCCTGGGTTGGGAAGATCCCCTGGGGAAGAAAATGGCAATCCACTCCAGTACTATTGCCTGGAAAATCCCACGGACAGAGGAGCCTGGTAGGCTACAGTCCATGGGGTCACAAAGAGTCGGACACAACTGAGCGACTTCACTTTCACTTTCATTCCATACTACTGAATGTAAAAACTGTCAGCTATTATTATGATTATTGTTTATTTATGATCAACATAAAGTCATAAAATGGCTGAAATTTGATATGCTCTTCATTTGATTTTTATGGCCTATTGAAGAAAGAAGTTTCCACAGAAAACAAACTGAATTCTGGTAAAAGCTACTGGGTTCTTCGTTTACATCCTCAAAGAAGATATTAAAGAACAATTGAGAGCCACTGATAAGCACTAAGCAGTGAAAAGTTAGAGAAGATAGTTGTGGACATGACACCATATACACACACACACACACACACACACACACACACACACACACACACGTATTGCTCTCTGTAGTCCTAATAGTGATTTTTTGCTATAACCCATCATTAGCCTTAAAAGCTGATTTAGAATGCTGTACCTGTGTGAGACAGAAATGCACTGGCTACAAAAATTCATACTTACCCCCAAAGAGAATTTAGAGGTATATGACATATCTGTTGCATAAGTCAGGACGTAAATTAACACACATTCACTCCTGTTAATACCTACAATGATCCTGGGAAACAGGTATTATTTATCCCAGTTAAACTGTAACTTTTGAACCTTGGAATAAATTAAATGGCTGAGAATCATACATCAAGCTTTTATTCAAAGGGAGACACATTATCTCATGTTAATGCCCACAACAACCCTGAAAGTAGGTAGTAGTATCCCGAGTGAACTGTAACTTCTTTGTACTTCGATTTCTACTACATAAAATGGGATTAATAATAGCACCAGCTACCCCATAGGATTGTTGTGCAGATAAGTCAATATATGTAAAGCACTTAGACAAGTATCTGTTAACCATGTACATACTAAGTGCCATATAAATGTAGCCAGCAAAATCATGATTATAATAATAATTGTCTTTATTATTTCTGTGTAACTAAAAGTACCACTTTCCTCCATCAAAGCTGTATGGCTCAAGATGCAAGCAAAATCTGACACAAGTCCCTAATAGCACCAGCTACAACCACCAAAGTTCACACTTGGACAATATAACATAATCTTGCATTTGGTACTTCAAATTTACCTTGATACAGTAATCATTCATATGTTCCAATAGAAAAATTAAACCGTTCTGAGTTTCATGATCACAGAATCATCTTCATTAGAAGCCTCCACAGCAGAGAAAGTCTTCTAAATTAACAATAGAATATTTTGCACATGTTTAGCACATGGACAGAGAAGCCTGGCATGCTATAGTCCATGGGGTTGCAAAGAGTCAGACATGACTTAACGACTGAAGAACAACAACAAGCACATGTATAATGTTCAAAGCACCTTCAAGTGCATTGTCATTCAATCTTCAAAACGATTTTATGGAAACTGATTATCAAAAAGCTTAAATGATTTCCTTACAAAGTCACAAAACCAAAAAAACGGTATAATGACAAGACCTGAGGTTATTTCACTCTGGCTTCTAGTTCACTCCACCAAACCAAGCTGCTGTAAGCTCATGAAAGAGTACTGTAATTACACTGGAAACCTTCAGGTATGAGATCAATACCATAGGAAGAAATTATATAAGATATGCTCCAGATATGATTTTTGATACCTCTTGGGCTCCTCCGATGCTCTTCTAAATATAATAATAAAATGATGAGACTAATTAGCATTTGCAAAGAGATTTCTTTAAAGAAATTAGTGACCAAACCCTCAGGTCCCACTTCCTTGCCATGAGGGACAGGGTGGGGAGATGCTCTCTTCCATGTCTCACACTTAGTGAAAGACCTTCACAAAACCTAGCACCTGGCCAGGCTTGGGAGAGATCAAGCCTGTGGTCAGTAGGCTATCCAGGTTGCACAGCCTCAGCAACAGGGCAAAGGACAGGATGCCTGAACATCTCCCATGGACCAGTTGTGGCCACATGGGGAAAGCAGCAGGCCTAGGGACATTTTAGTGTTGTTTAGGAGAGCCACTTGGGAGGGCAAGGACTCCAACAGGGAGTGTCTGGGTGAACTAGATGGTCAGAAAAACAAGCGACTTCTTTCTCCAAAGGGCACGATGATGGAGGTTCTCAAGGAATAGAAATCATTGAGGGGACCAAGTGAGAGGAGGCCTTTCTGCCCCTCTTTTGTCTGCTTGTTCAACTCTCACTGGTTACACTTAAAATAGCACATACTCCAAAATACAAAATATACTTTTTAATTATGTGATACAACACTGAATCAAAGGATCCTTAATAAAAAAACAGCTTTGAAAAAAATCTCTTTTATACTTTAGAGCTTTGGTTTATGTGTGACAAGATACATGTAATATAAAATTTATCATTTTAATCACTTTTCAAAAATAAACTTTATTTTTTAGAGCAGTTTTTAGTTCACAGAAATTTAAGTGGAAAATACAAGCTGTTTCCCAATACTTCTCATCCTCACAAACACACAACTTCCTTCAGTTCAACACCTCCCCCTGACCAGAGTGAAACATTTGTTACAATCAATGAATCTGCACTGGCTCATCACAATCACTCAGAGTCCGTAGTTTACATTAGGATCACTCTTGGTTGTGTCCATTCTATGGATCTGGACAAACGTATGATGACATGTATCTATCACAACAGTATCACACAGAATAGTTTCATTACTCAAAAAATCCTGTGTTCTGCCTATATTCATCCCTCCCTCCCCACAACCCTTGGCAGTCACCGATCTTTTTACTCTCTCCATAGTTTTGCCTTTTCCAGAAGTCATAGTTAAATATAGCATGTTTATAGTAAATATAGCATATTTATAGTTAAATATAGTCAAATGTAGCATAGTTTCATATAGTATGAAACCTGTCAGATTGGCTTCATTCATTTATTAAACTGCATTTAAGCTTCCTCCATGTAGTAAGCGTCTTTTAATTTCATGACTGCAGTCACCATCTGCAGTGATTTTGGAGCCCAAAAAGGACACTATTTCCACTGTTTCCCCATCTATTTCCCATGAAGTGATGGGACCAGATGCCATGATCTTCGTAAATGTTGAGCTTTAAGTCAACTTTTTCACTCTCCTCTTTCACTTTCATCAAGAGGCTTTTTAGCTCCTCTTCACTTTCTGCCATAAGGGTGGTGTCATCTGCATATCTCAGGTTATTGATATTTCTCCCAGTAATCTTGATTCCAGCTGTGTTTCTTCCAGTCCAGCATTTCTCATGATGTACTCTGCATAGAAGTTAAATAAGCAGGGTCACAATATACAGCCTTGACACACTCCTTTTCCTATTTGGAACCAGTACATTGTTCCATGTCCAGTTCTAACTGTTGCTTCCTGACCTGCATACAGATTTCTCAAAGGGAGGTTAGGTGGTCTGGTATTCCCATCTCTTTCAGAATTTCAGTTTATTGTGATCCACACAAAGGCTTTGGCGTAGTCAATAAAGCAGAAATAGATGTTTTTCTGGAACTCTCTTGCTTTTTTTCCATGATCCAGCAGATGTTGGCAATTTGGTCTCTGGTTCCTCTGCCTTTTCTAAACCCAGCTTGAACATCTGGAAGTTCACGGTTCACGTATTGCTGAAGCCTGGCTTGGAGAATTTTGAGCATTACTTCACTAGCGTGTGAGATGAGTGCAATTGTGTGGTAGTTTGAACATTCTTTGGCATTGCCTTTCTTTGAGATTGGAATGAAAACTGACCTTTTCCAGTCCTGTGGCCACTGCTGAGTTTTCCAAATTTGCTGGCATACTGCGTGCAGCGCTTTCATAGCATCATCTTTCAGGATTTGAAATAGCTCAATTGGAATTCCATCACCTCCACTAGCTTTGTTCGTAGTGATGCTTTCTAAGGCCCACCTGACTTCACATTCCAGGATGTCTGACTCTAGATGAATGATCACACCATCGTGATTATCTGAGTCGTGAAGATCTTTTTGGTACAGTTCTTCTGTGTATTCTTGCCACCTCTTCTTAATATCTTCTGCTTCTGTTAGGTCCAGACCATTTCTGTCCTTTATTGAGCCCATCTTTGCATGAAATATTCCCTTGGTATCTCTAATTTTCTTGACGAGATCTCTAGTCTTTCCCATTCTGTTGTTTTCCTCTATTTCTTTGCATTGATTGGTGAAGAAGGCTTTCTCATCTTTTCTTGCTATTCTTTGGAACTCTGCATTCAGATGCTTATATCTTTCCTTTTCTCCTTTGCTTTTCACTTCTCTTCTTTTCACAGCTATTTGTAAGGCCTCTCCAGAAAGCCATTTTGCTTTTTGCATTTCTTTTCCATGGGGATGGTCCTAATCCCTGTCTCCTGTACAATGTCACAAACTTCATTCCATAGTTCATCAGGCACTCTATCTATCAGATCTAGACCCTTAAATCTATTTCTCACTTCCACTGTATAATCATAAGGGATTTGATTTAGGTCATACCTGAATGGTCTAGTGGTTTTCCCTACTTTCTTCAATTTAAGTCTGAATTTGGCAATAAGGAGTTCATGATCTGAGCCACAGTCAGCTCCTGGTCTTGTTTTTGTTGACTGTATACAGCTTCTCCATATTTGGCTGCAAAGAATATAATGAATCTGATTTCGGTGTTGACCATCTGGTGATGTCCATGTGTAGAGTCTTCTCTCGTGTTGTTGGAAGAGGGTGTTTGCTATGACCAGTGCATTTTCTTGGCAAAACTCTATTAGTCTTTGTCCTGCTTCATTCCACACTCCAAGGCCAAATTTGCCTGTTACTCCAGGTGTTTCTTGACTTCCTACTTTTGCATTCCAGTCCCCTATAATGAAAAGGACATCACTTTTGGATGTTAGTTCTAGAAGGTCTTGTAGGTCTTCATAGAACTGTTCAACTTCAGCTTCTTCAGTGTTTTTAGTTGGGGCATAGACTTGGATTACTATGATACTGAATGGTTTGCCTTGGAGACGAACAGAGATCATTCTGTCATTTTTGAGATTGCATCCAAGTACTGCATTTCGGACTCTTTTGTTGACCATGATGGCTACTCCATTTCTTCTGAGGGATTCCTGCCAGCAGTAGTAGATGTAATGGTCATCTGGGTTAAATTCACCCATTCCAGTCCATTTTAGTTCGCTGATTCCTAGAATGTCAACGTTCACTCCTGCCATCTCTTGTTTGACCACTTCCAATATGCCTTGATTCATGGACCTGACATTCCAGGTTCCTATGCAATATTGCTGTTAAACATTCACAGATGACAAAAGCCATACATTGCCAAAAATGCAGGGATCGAAAGCAGGTATTTTTAGCTAATATCATGACAGCTCTTGATACCATATTCTTTCTTTAAAGCCTCTTCACTCCCTTCTATCCTCTAGCTCTTCCTTTCTAATCACCCTGGGAGTCCACTGCTGGTCATGTGACCCTTCCTTTTACCAACATTCTCTTCTCTTCTCCCTTGCAACTCTATCCCTCCAGTGTACTCATCTTACAAAACTCCAACTCCAGGAGTTTTCTCTCTGTGACACCATGAGTCTGAGCACAATCTGAAGCTATCTCACAATAGTACAGTTCATCCCTGATACAAATTAATGGTCTTCAACCTAGGCACTGTCAGTCAAAGTATGTTCTGATCAGCTACCTCATCTGTAGACAACTACAAAACTCCACTACTTCTTTTAACTTAACCTCCCCCTACATCCCTATGTCCAGCAGAATTTAGCTAGTTAGTTCAATCACCAAGTCGTGTCCAACTCCTTGCGACCCCATGGACTGCAGCACTCCAGGCCTCCCTGTCCATCACCAACTTCCAGAGCTTACTCAAACTCATGTCCATCAAGTTGGTGATGCCATCCAACCATCTCATCTTCTGTTGTCCCCTTCACCTCCTGCCTTCAATCTTTCCCAACATCAAGGTCTTTTCAAATGAGTCAGCTCTTTGCATCAGGTGGCCAAAGTTTGGTAGCTTCAGCTTTAGCATCAGTCCTTCCAGTGAATATTCAGGACTGATTTCCTTTAGGATGGACTGGTTGGATCTCCGTGCAGTCCAAGGGATGCTCAAGAGTTTTCTCCAACACCACAGTTCAAAACCATCAATTCTTCGGTGCTCAGCTTTCTTTATAGTCCAATTCTCACATCCATACATGACTACTGGAAAAATCATAGCTTTGACTAGATGGACCACTGTTGGTAAAGTAATGTCTCTGCTTTTTAATATGCTGTCTAGGTTGGTCATAGCTTTTCTTCTAAGGAGCAAGCATCTTTTAATTTCATGGCTCCAGTCCCCACCTGCAGTGATTTTGGAGCCCCCCAAAAATAATGTCTGTCACTGTTTCCATTGTTTCCTCATCTATTTGCCATGAAGTGATGGGACCAGATGCCATGATCTTAGCTTTCTAAATGTTGAGTTTTAAGCAAACTTTTTCACTCTCCTCTTTCACTTGCATCAAGAGGCTCTTTAGTTCTTCTTCACTTTCTGCCATTAGGGTCATATCATCTGCGTATTTGAGGTTATCGATATTTCTCCCAGTAGTCTTGATTCCAGCTTATGCCTCATCCAGCCTGGCATTTCGTATGATGTACTCTGCATATAAATTAAATAAGCAGGGTGACAATATACAGCTTCGACGTACTCCTCTCCCTATTTGGAAGCAGTCTGTTGTTGCATGTGCAGTTCTAATTGTTGTTTCTTGACCTGCATACTGATTTCTCAGGAGGCAAGTCAAATGGTCTGATACTCCCCTCTCTAGAAGAATTTTCCAAAGCTTGTTGTGATCCAGACAGTCAAAGGCTTTGGCATAGTCAATAAAGCAGAAATAGATGTTTTTCTGGAACTCTCTTGCTTTTTTCGATGATCCAAAAGATGCTGGCAATTTCATCTCTGGTTCCTCTGCCTTTTCTAAATCCAGCTTGAACATATGGAAGTTCACGGTTCACATACTGTTGAAGCCTGCCTTGAAGAATTTTTAGCATTAATTTGCTAGCAGGTGAGATGAGTGCAATTGTGAGGTAGTTTGAACATTCTTTGGCATTGCCTTTCTTTGGGATTGGAATGAAAACTGACCTTTTCCAGTCCAGTGGCCACTGCTGAGCTTTCCAAATTTGCTGGCATATTGAGCACAGCACTTTCACAGCATTATCTTTCAGGATTTGAAATAGCTCAACTGGAATTCCATCACCTCCACTAGTTTTGCTTGTAGTGATGCTTACTAAGGCCCACTTGACTTCACATTCCAGGATGTCTGGTTCTAGGTGAATGATCACACCATCATGGTTATCTGGGTCATGAAGACCTTTTTTTTGTATAGTTCTGTGTATTCTTGCCACCTCTTCTTAATATCTTCTGCTTCTGTTAGCTGAGGTCATCAAAGATATTCTTTCTTATCTTCCTGTTCCTTTACTTACAAACTTAACTCTGCCCCACTCAACCCTGCCTTCAATCTTTTGGTCACATAGTACAGTTTACACTGCAGAGTCAATTATTTGCCTGGATCCTTGACCCCTTGTCCTCCTGGGTTCTCCATCAAGCATTTCCCACCCCTCCTTTATCTTCATCCTTTCGTATTCTCCCAACTCCTTTTGTTCTGAAAATATGCAAGTCTCATCCATCCTATAAAAAGTGGAACTCCCTTAGCTAGATTGCACTCTAGCTATCATTTACTGTATTTGTTTCCTAAGGTTGCTGTAACAAAGTATCTCAAACTGGGTGGCTTAAAACAAGAGAAATTTTATTGTTTCAGTTCTGTAGTATAAAAGTCCAAAAGTCAGCACAACCATGCTCTCTCCAAAAGCTGGAGAAAATAATGTGTTCCATAACATTCTCCTAGTTTCTGGTGGCTGCCAGCAATCCTTGGCATTCTTTTTTTGTCAAAAGCTAAAAATATATTTTTCTGGGTTCTTACAGGTACATATGGCTCATTAACAGTGTTATACAAAAACACACTACAAGACACAGTATATTTCTTAAATATTGTGATATATGAGGTCCCAACAACAACATTTAAAAATAGACATGTAAACTGGTGAAAAAACACATTTACTGTCTAAATCAGGTATACCATCTCTTGCCTAATCCTTGGCATTCTTAGCTTGTGGACGCATCATCCCAATCTCCGCTAACACTGTCACATGACATTCTCCCTGTGTGCCTGTACCCAAATTTCTCTTCTCGTGTGAGGACACAAGTTATTGGATTAGGACCCATTATAAGCCAGTCTTTACTTGATTCCCCACCTTAACTTGCTTACATCTGCACATATGTATTTTGAAATATGGTCACAATCTGAGGTTGACATGAATTGGGGTGGGGGGGGCGAAATTCAACTCAGGACACTCATTTTTACAAACATTCCTCTATACCCTCTGTAACCAGTGTCCCACAGCTGCTCTGAGACAGAACTCACTGAGGTCAGCAGAGCCTCTCAACTCCAGGCTTCATGTAAGTAAATAGCCCAGGTGCACCTGACACTGGTAATCACTCCTCCTCCATGGAACTCTACCCACTGGCTTCCTCCATGATGTCCTATCTAGGGTTTCCTCCTATCTTTCAATCCATTCCTTCTTTCCATGGGTTTCTTTTTCTCCTGACACTTAAATTCTGGTGGTCCCTAGTATGTCCCTTTTTCTATTTTTTGCATTTCCCCCTGGGTAACTGTATTCACCTTTTGGTTTGAAACACAACTGTATGACTTCCAAATCTACATTTCTAGCCTAGATTTCTCCTCCAAACTGCAGACTTGAATATCCATCTGCTTGAGTGTGCTTCAAGCACCTCAGCTTATCATATTTCCTGAAACAACCTTCAGTTTTCTCAGTTTACTTGACATCACCACCATTGATTCAGTAATCCAAGCTAAAAATCTGGATATCTTGCTCTTATTTCTAACTGTTTATATATATTTTTCGTATATCTTTTTTTTTAGTTTTATCTCTTTTTAAGTATCTTTTTTTATTGGAGGATAACTGCTTTACAATATTGCGTTGGTTTCTGCCATACATCAACATGAGTCAGCCATAGGTATATATATGTCCCCTCCATCTTGAAAACCTCTCCCATCTCCCACTCCATCCCATCCCTCTAATACAGTGTTTCATAATACATAAGAACACATAGGTACTTAATGGACAAACATATAATGACTAATAGTAATAAAACCAGCATTCTTAAACCCATCTCCAATACAAGTGCCAAAACTGTCCAATACCATTCTATCCACCTGTGTACTTCCTTATCCCATGTCCTTCCCTCTTCCAAGCTCTTGTTTTGTTACCTGAACAGCTCACTCCAGAGTCATGTTCTGAGTCGTGTCCTGTAAAATCCACCCTCTTCCTCCTCATCACAGCAACAGCTTTAGCATGTAAAGCTAACTACACTATCACCTTACTCTGACATGTCTGAGGTTCTCCATTGTCCACCAGTTCTTCATATACGGTATTCCAATCTCACACTCACACAAACACTATATAGTTGAGCAACCTCACTATATGCCTCAACTCCAAGGTTTTCTTCCAACTCACTTTCAGGAATGCTGCTGCTGTTGCTAAGCCGCTTCAGTCATGTCCGACTCTGTGTGACCCCATGGACAGCAGCCCACCAGGCTCCTCTATCCATGGAATTCTCTAGGCAAGAGTACTGGAGTACTTTCAGGAACATTCCACCCCTTTTCTGTGTCATTCTAAACACACACACACACAATATTCACCTGGCGAGCCTACACCTCTCTTCAACAGAAAGTTTTCCTTTGATGCTACCCATGCTCCTTAGCTGTTAGGTCAGTTTTCTCTCCTCTGTAGGCATACCTCAGAAATACTGTAGGTCTGGTTTCTTTATTGCTAAAGAAATACACTAACCATCATCTAAGACTTCAGTGAGTTGTAATCTTTCCTAACGGAGGGCCTTGCCTCAATGTTGATGGCTGCCAATTGATCAAGGTAGTTGCTGAAGTTGCGTTGGGTTTGGCAATTTTTTTAAAGCCAGGTAACAATGAAGTTTGCTGCATTAATTGATTCTTCCGTTCACAAACCACTTTTCTGTATCAATAATGGTGTTTGAGAGCACTTTACCCACAAAAGTCAGTCCTCTTAAACCTTGCCACTGCTTTACCAACTAAGTTTACGTAATATTCTAAATACTTTGCTGTCATTTCAACAGTCTTCACAGCATCTTTACCAGGCAAAGAGTCCATCTCAAGAAATCATTTTCTTTGCCCATCTGTAAGAAGCAACTCCTCAGCCATTCAAGCTTTATCATGAGATTGCAGCCATTCAATCACATCTTCAGGCTCCATGTTCTAGTTTTCTATCTCCTCTGCAGTTACTTGTTTCACTGAAGTCTTGAGCATTTCAAAGTCATCCATGAGGGTTGGAACCAGCTTCTTCCAAATTCCTACCAATGTTGATATTGTGACCTGTTCCCATGAATCACAATTGCTCTTAATGGCATTTAGAATGCAGAATACTTTCCAGAAAGTTTTCAATTGACTTTGCCCAGATCCATCAAAGGAATCACTATATAGGGTAGCTATAACCTTTAAAAATGTTTTTCTATAATAAGACTGGAAAGTTGAAATTATTCCTTGATCCATGGACTGCAGAATACATGCTATGTTAGCAAGCATGAGAACAACATGTATCTCATTGCACATCTTCATCAGAGTTCTTGGGTGATCAGGTGTATTGTCAATGAAAGTAATATTTTGAAAGGAATCTTTCTTTCTGAGCAGTAGATCTCAACAGTAGGCTTAAAATATTCAGTAAGCTGTGTTGTAAATAGATGAGCTGTCATACAGGTTTTGCTGTTCCATTATTAGAGCGCAGGCAGAGTAGCACAACTCTTAATGACTGTAGAATTTTCAGAATGGTAAATGAGTACTGGCTTCCACTTAAAGTCACCAGATGCATTAGCCCCTAACAACAGAGTCAGTCTGCCCTTTGAAGCTCTGAAGCCAGGCATTGACTTCCTCTCTTAGCTATGAAATTCCTAGAGGACATCTCCTTCTAATAGAAGGCTATTTTACCTACATTAAAATCTGTTTAGTGCAGCCACCTTAATTGATTATCTTCAACAGATCTGAATAATTTGTTGCAGCTTCTACATTAGCACTTACTGCTTTACCTTTCATTTTCATGGGTATGTCTTCTTTCCTTAACCTTCACAAACCAACCTCTGCTAGCCTCAAACTCTTCTTCTACAGCTTCCTTACCTTTCTCAGTTATCAGAGAATCAAAGAAAGCTACAGTTACAGTCTTTCTCTGGATTAGGATTTGGCTTAAGGGAATGTTGTAGCTGATTTGATATTCTATCCAAACCACTTAAACTTATCAGTAATAAGGCTGTTTCATGTTTTTATTTCTGTGTTCAGTGGAGTAACACTTTTAATCTCCTTTCAGAACTTTCCCTTTGCATTTACAACTTTGCTGCTTGGCACAAGAGGCCTAGTTTTTAGCTTATCTTGGCTTTTAATATACGTTCCTCATTAAATTTAATCATCTCTGACTCTTTGCGACCCCCTGGACCATACAGTCCATGGAATTCCCCAGGCCAGAATACTGGAGAAGGTAGTCTTTCCCTCCTCCAGGGGCTCTTCCCAACCCAGGGATTGAAGCCAGGACCTCCCACATTGCAGGCAGATTCTCTACCGGCTGAGACACAAGGGAAACCCAAGAATATAGAGTGGGTAGCCTTCTCCACTGGATCCCAACCCAGGAATTGAACGGGGCTCTCCTGCATTGTAGGCGGATTCTTTACCAACTGAGCCATGAGGAAGCCTGTAATCATCTCTGATTTGATTAAAAATGAAAGACATGTAATTGTTCCTTCACTTGAACATTGAGAGGCCATTGTAGGGCGATTAATTGGCCTAACTTCAATACTTTTGTGTCTCAGGGAATACTGAGGTCTAAGAAAGAGATGGGGTGACTGCCAATTGGCGGAGCAGTCAGAACACACACAACTTTAATCTATTAAGTTTGCCATCTCTGAGCACTGCTTGTGGTGCCTCAAAACAATTATAATAGTAACATCAAAGATTACTGATCACAGATCACCATAACAAATACAATAATAATTTAAAAGCCTGAAATATTGTGAGAATTACAAAATGTGACACAGAGACACAAAGTGAGCAAATGCTGTTAGAAAAATGGTGCTGGTAGACTTGCTTGACACCCACGTTTGCCACAAACCTTCAGTGTGAAAAAACACAACATCTCTGAAGTGCAATAAAACAAGATACGTCTTTGTGATGTCACGTGAAATATAGTTATGGTTATTGTTATGGTTATGATAGTAGCTTTATCATTTTATTGGCTATTTTGTGCCATCTAAGTCTTTGAGCTCCTATAAGGTCCAAGACTATCTCATATTTATCTCTGCATCCTCTATTTGCCATAGAGCCTGAAATATATAATACACTCAGCATTATTGAAAAAATGATTTATAATTGTCCTGTATGAAAGTTAGGATCTTATTTTAGAAAACTATGTTATTTTTGAAATGATCAGACTTATCATGCTTCATATCTAAATGAATTTGTCAAATTTTCTAACGTTTCAGCGATGCGTAACTATCATGACATTAAGTCATTCATTCATGCATATAATACATTTACGGTAACTTCTCCCTGGCTAAGAGATAACACTTATTCACAAGTCGTTAACTCATAAGAGAGTAAGAACTAAGAGTACATCCAGCTGCAACTATTTGATATTATATAGTAGTACTAGAGGAGAAGGCAACGGCACCCCACTCTAGTACTCTTGCCTGGAGAATCCCATGGACAGAAGAGCCTGGTAGGCTGTAGTCCGTGGAGTCCTAAGAGTTGGACACAACTGAGCGACTTTACTTTCACTTTTCACTTTCATGCATTGGAGAAGGAAATGGCAACCCACTCCAGTGTTCTTGCTTGGAGAATCCCAGGGATGGGGGAGCCTGGTGGGCTGCCGTCTATGGGGTTGCGAGTCAGACACGACTGAAGCAACTTAGCAGCAGCAGTAGTACTAGAACAGAGAAGCTTGCTTCAAATTTTTATCTTAACATGTTGAGCCAACGTTTTAAAAAAGAATATCAATTTAAGCTGTCCTAACAGACCTTCTCTACCTTCAGATTGTGGTAACACTTATTAGTAAGCTAAATACCCCTAATTAAAACAGAATTGCTTGACATCTAATCACTATAATTCATTAATTCTCTTCTGAGAACATATTTTTAGCTATTTCAGGAAAAATTGCATAACAAAGTGTTGCCCCAGTTTCCTCAATTCTCGTTGTCCTACTTGAAATGTCAGAATACGAAAAGACATTTTCTTTCAAAATTATCCTTCTACTGTTGGTGTTTTCCACTAGTATGATTTAGAATCTTCTGGACTCATCACTAAGGACTAAACCTCTTCTTGAGGGAATGAGTAAGCATGCTAATTGAAATGAGAGGTGATCAGATATAAAATGTCAGTGCCCCCAAGGGAAATTGCATTTCAAGTGTGAGAATGCTAACCAGTGAAGTGATTCAAGAGCATTAGGCTTGACAGTCCACTTTGCTATCCTAAAAGCACTTTATTTTCCATTTTGTCATCAAGGAATATCAGTAGGCATCCAGGAGTCAAGGACAATTAAGAAATGTGTAAGGGGGAACAAGGTCTTTGAACACTTCATAAGGTCCTACAGCCTGTTCTGACAAGCATGATTCCCCCACAATGATTTGGGAATGATTAGATGGTAAGCTTATTACAACCACAAAGTAAAAACTGTAACCAAACTGGAAAAGAGAATCAGGACCCAAAATTATCTCAGTAGGTTGGAATCACCACTGAAATTTAACAAAAGAAATTCACTATCATAAATATAAAGTTCCTGCTCTTAAATCAGTAACACAGGAAGAGGAGCCAAGCAAAGTACAAAGAAAAGGAAAGATTTGGCAGTTATAGTGGACCACAAGTTCCATATAAATCAGTAACAAAATATCCCTAGTGGACCACAAGTTCCATATAAATCAGTAACAAAATATCCCTACCCCAAACTAATGTGATCTAAAAGTACATCAATTGCAGGTTAATGTCCAGAACATGAAGGGCAATTGTCCCTCTGAGTTACATGCTAGGTAGAGCCCACATGGACTGCATGTATGTCATACTTCATCAGCTTTTCTGAAAAAACGGAATATATTTAAAAGGATGCTGCCCACAATAATAAGGAAATCCAACCCCACATCCCATATTTTCCTAAACAAGATTAAAACAAAACTTCAAGGGGATTCAATGCTTTTTATCCTGAAGATGTTTCTTTCCAAGATACATCTTCTTGGCATCCTTCCTGGCTACTAGCATACCTCTAGTTAAAATTTAGGAAAAATAAGGAAGTAAAAAGGTACTGTACACAGAAATAAAGAATTGAGCATAGGATATACTGAATGCTTCTCTAAGTTTTCACCTATTTAAATCTCAGATAACTGGTATCACTGAAAGTGGAAAATAATTCACCTAAACTTATAAAATCATAAGTGATTACTATAACTAAAGATATAAATATGACATTAATTACAAAGAAAAAATAACATCCAAGTTTGTAATCTGTAGATAATAGTAACAGTCAGCTCGGATATGATATGTGAAAGAAATACATCTTCAGGAACTAGATATGAGTGTAAAGGAACAAATCTGTTAGTCCTCCAGATATCCACATATAGTACAAATTAAATAAACAGACCATTTCTTATTTTATATGGCAATTTTTACTTAATTGGAACTTGACTGTTTTAAAGCTCTGAAAACCGATTCTCTCTCAAAAAAAATTTGTAAATGGCTAGAATCAGCAGCCATGTCTTACCAAACGCCATAATAACTACCTCTCTGAATGAGAGAATAAAAGAGTAAAAAGAAGAGTGCTTTTATTCATATGCTGGCAGTAAAATCAGTGCTATTAACAATGAGTTACAGAAGATAGAGAAATGTATTACAGTCCAGTCATAGAAAGTCCTTTTGCTTTCTACAGCAGCAAAGTAGTAACAGAATAAGTTATTTGATGATTCACATTGTAATATAATTCTATTCAAAATAACCAATAAAATTACTAATCAACCTATTTAAATTTCATGCCATTAAATTTTCATGGAACATGAACTTCTACTGCATTTTCACCACTAAAGTCTATACTGGGTAGAATCTCACAAGACCTCAAATTCAACATTCAGTAGAGATAGAGAGAGACCCTTTCATTCATTCAAGAAGCACTTTCAAAAATGCCTATCATTTTACTGGAGCTACACTTAGATGCTTGGTATACAGGTATAATGGCCTTTGTCCTCAAGAAGCTCACTGATTACTAAATATTATAAAAGAGTCAAATAAACACTAAGTCACAGAATGATGTGATCAGTATTATTAGAGTAGCCTCTGTAAGTGTTATGGAGTATAAGGAAAAGCAAAAATCATTAAAGGAAAAATGATGTTGAAGAAGGTGATAAAAGAGGTGGCATCAGAGCTGAGACTCAGAAAACAAAAGCACATCACAAAAGAGGATGACAGAAGGAATTCTAGTCAGAAAGAACAGCCTGAGAAATGCTGTGCTGCTCACTGTTGCTAGTGAACAACAACAAAAGAAAACAAGACTGGAAAGATAGAAGCAAACCTTGATAGAAGTTGCTTCACTTGTGTCCGACTCTGCGCGACCCCATAAACAGCAGCCCACCAGGCTCCCCCATCCCTGGGATTCTCCAGACAAGAATACTGGAGTGGGTTGCCATTTCCTTCTCCATACTTAGCAGCAGCAGCATCAATATCCAGAAAAAAAAGCAATTCTAAATAATCTATTTATATTTTAGGTAAAACAACTGTCCACTGCCTTGTCAACACCTCTATCCCTTGAATTTGTATTCCTGCACTCTTCAAGACGAGATTCTTAAATTTTTCACACATTATATTTCACTGCTCAGAAATCTACAATGGCTTTCTGTCTATAACCACAAAACTCCGAACTTCTCTATTAAGTTTTCCGTGTTCTCCCTAAACTGGCCTCACTTGGCCAAGTCAGGCTCATCACCAACGTGAAAGGAGAGGTCTCCTCACTCACTTCTATGTATCCTATCCTCAAGACCTAATTTTAATTCTGCCTCTCCCCAGCTTCTCTCCATTTGTCTGAAGTATGCACCAGATCAGATCACACCACCTTCTCTAATGACTCAAACCAAGCTGAACTCCTTTTGCATTAAGAGTCATGACAGCACAGCTTATCAATAAAATGCCAGTTCTGCCCTGGTCTCCCCAGTACAGAAGCTAAGCCTTTACTTGAACCATATGCCCATGAGGCCTTGCAAATACTGGGAAAATTGTATAAGAAGTATCCGGTGATATTTCAAACAAATAGTTCTAGTTGACATGGGAAGCAGAAAACATATCTTTTAATCTTTTAAATTAGTATGGAAATCTTGATTTTTGTATACTAACTTTCAGAGGACATCAAAATTTTAATTATTTTAATGTCCTCTTCCCAATTAGGCATCACTGCTATTACCATCCAAGCCATCTCTATACAGTATAATACAATATTTGAGAAACAAAAGACCTTATCTGAATGAAAAATGTGCAACCAAGTAAAGAAAGAGAAAATACATCGGCAAACTACTGCTTAAAAATTCACAATGTCAGCTTACAGTACTATGCTTTGGAAACCACATATATTTCAAAGAACAGAAAACTAAGACAAAGTGCTACGCATTGACCAAGGTCACACAACAAATCAGCAATACCATTTTCTTACACCAAGTTTTGCTGCCTAGGCAGAAAATCTGCCTCTTCAGAAATTTGATTATTCAGAAACATTTCTTTACAAATAAAACTTCAGTGAATCAGAATACTTTTATCAAATATAAGCATACTTCAGGAAGAGAAAGGCAAATAGATGACAAATGAGGCTTTTATAATACAAAGCATTGCATGTCAAATATTTTCAAGTTTGATTTCTATTTTAATACTGTACCATTTATAACCAAGCAGTCTCCAAGTCCAACATTCATCAAAATAGGTAGAAATACAAGATTTTCAAGCCTTGAGATCAAAATGTGAGTTCTATCAAAATAGCCTTCATGTTTCAAGTGAAAAAAAAAAAAAGATGAATCACCAGGATCATTTACAACCAATAACAGCAACTACCAAGTCTCATTGTTTGAACTAAGGATTCAGCAAACATAGGAGTAGTAGAGTTTACAATATCTGAAAGAGAATTGAACCTTAGGAAAGTACATATGTGATTAGTCACATTGAGTTTATTACCTAGCATTTTGGGGAAACAGCACAGAAACCAAAGCGTGAGCAGGATGGTCTAGCATACCCTCCATCCCCCACCCACAAAATAAGCAGCAGTTACTGTATACAATTAAGCTGCAAATTGAGAACTGGGTAGGCAGACATATAATATTTTTAATAGCTTTCAGTTCACTTCAGTTCAGTTCAGTCGCTCAGTCATGTCCAACTCTTTGCAACCCCATAAATCCCAACATGCCAGGCCTCCCTGTTCATCACCAGCTCCCGGAGTTCACTCAGACTCATGTCCATCAAGTCCGTGATGCCATCCAGCCATCTCATCCTGGGTCGTCCCCTTCTCCTCCTGCCCTCAATCCCTCACAGCATCAGAGCCTTTTCCAATGAGTCAACTCTTCGCATGAGGTGGCCAAAGTACTGGAGCTTCAGCTTTAGCATCATTCCTTCCAAAGAAATCCCAGGGTTGATCTCCTTCAGAATGGACTGGTTGGATCTCCTTGCAGTCCAAGGGACTCTCAAGAGTCTTTTTTTGTGTGTGTACAAGTCTTTGTAAAGATAAAAGGATCTGTTTCTCTTGAGTAAATACCTAAGAGTGGACTGGCTGGTCATATAGGCAGGTATATGTTTAACTTTTAAAGAAAGTGCCAATTGTCTTCCAAAGTGGTAGCACCATTTTACATTAGATACCAATGGAGCATGAGAGTTTTAATTCCTCTACGTGCTAGTCAACATTCTGCATGACCAGTCTTTTAATTTTAGACATTCTAACAGGTATATAGTGATACGTCCATCTGGTTTTAATTTCCCTTGCCCTAGTAGGACTAATGATGTTGAACATCTTTTCATTTGCTTATTTGCCATCCTTCCTTATGCCTTAACCCACAGTTCTACTCTCGCCACCCTGCCCTTGGTAAATCACTAGTCTTTCTCCCTGCATGGAGAATCACAAACAACATTTCCATTCACACATTTAGCTAAAATTAGGAGCAAATATTGGTAGGATAATGTCCTTCCATTACTGGTACAATTAACAATATCTTATAGTATTTAAAAATACATTCTATAATTTCCATATTAATAGCACTTTATAACTAAAACAGCCATTTATTTCATGAAACAGTAAATTTGTGACATTTCCCTTTAATTACAAAAATAACATGATTTGAGTTTTTAGTAACTTTGATGCTTTTCTCTTTTGAAAATTTCATAATAAATAGAATATCCTCTTTAATACAAAAAACAGATAAAATCTAAGTAAGGTAGCTATATTTTTACTTCCTACCCAATATGCTTAAACAAGTTACATAATTGAGGAAGTCACACAATGCTGCATTTTTCAGAGCTCTTGAATGCATGAATACAAGGAAATAGAATAATTTTCATAATTTAGTTGTAGTTTATAAATCTTGACCCTAGTATTTCCTCTATCTGGATTATGTTTTAAACACAAGAGTGACTTACAGTGTTTTGGTCATATTACCACTTAAGAGTTTGGCTCCTTCAGGAAACGCATCTTTTTAAGGAAGTATGTTAACAGGAGCTCTAGCAGAACCAGTAATATGTAGTAGCTGTTTTCCTTGGCAGCACTTCTTTCAGTTCCCCGTGTTATCAGAGAAGAGCTGCTTTCCTTTTTCTAAAAGTGACCAGATCAATGAGTAGCTCATTCAGATGTGAGTTTATATATATATGGCGGACATTTTCACCTTGGCATTGGCCATTTGACAGTCTATCATATTACCCTTCCCTGTTCAAACACCCAGAATCCAAAAAAATAAAATGATGCTTTATGGTTTAATTTAGGCACTCAAAGAAATAAGAGTTCTTAACACAGTTCATTCTTAAAACATCTCAGTGTTTACTTCGACTTTCCTTATCCATTATAAATTAGTACTTTGATTAAAAATTTAGTGAGACTGCTAAAATTGTCAGGGCTGAAACAATTTACCAAGAAAAAATATATGTCTGTAAAATGTGTTAACCCTTTTCTAAGTATTTTCAAATATGTTATTCTACTTCTCTATAATGTTGTATTTGTTTCATCCCCTGTCAAACATATTAAAATATTGTCTCTTCACTACAAGTGGAGTGTTTTAAAGATTAGAAATAATTTATAAAGCACTGAACTAACTGAAGATGGAATTACCTTAAGGTGCTAATCTTGGGTAGAAGCACAGCTGTAGCCACCTGGCTGGTGTGGTTTTAAGAGCTTGAAAAAAACCCTACAGATTAAAAACAAACAGAAACTCTTCCCCTCTTCCCAATAGAAAACTTCACTACTAGAGATTAATTTTTATAACATAAGGATTCTCCCTTTTTTCTATTACAATGCACAGACCTTTGGGATAACAATACTTTAAACTGTATCTGTTACTTGTATCTGAGTGTAAATGAACTTATCAGATGCTCTTGAAAAGGCTTTCCAGGTACTAAACAGAATGGAAACTCAGGGACCTGGGAGAAAAACATAAGGAGTAAACATAAATGCAGATATGGCAGACTGGAGCCAAAGGAAATAAATTTAATTTCCTTAACTACTTTATTACTTTATCTTACATAAATTTTGAAATTCTACATAAACACTAAGGAAAATTATTATTATTAATACACAAAATTGGATCACAATAAACTGTGGAAAATTCTGAAAGAGATGGGAATCCCAGACCACCTGACCTCCCTCTTGAGAAACCTGTATAGAGGTCAGGAAACAACAGTTAGAACTGGACTTGGAACAACAGACTGGTTCCAAATAGGAAAAGGAGTACGTCAAGGCTGTATATTGTCACTCTGCTTATGTAACTTCTATGCAGAGTACATCATGAGAAATGCTGGGCTGGAAGAAACACAAGCTGGAATCAAGATTGCCGGGAGAAATACCAATAACCTCAGATATGCAGATGACACCACCCTTATGGCAGAAGTGAAGAGGAACTCAAAAGCCTCTTGATGAAAGTGAAAGAGGAGAGTGAAAAAGTTGTCTTAAAGCTTAACATCCAGAAAACTAAGATCATGGCATCTCGTCCCATCACTTCATGGGAAATAGATGGGCAAACAGTGGAAACAGTGTCAGACTTTACTTTTCTGGGCTCCAAAATCACTGCAGATGGTGACTGCAGCCATGAAATTAAAAGATGCTTACTCCTTGGAAGGAAAGTTATGACCAACCTAGATAGCATATTCAAAAGCAGAGACATTACTTTGCCAACAAAGGTCCATCTAGTCAAGGCAATGGTTTTTCCAGTGGTCATGTATGGATGTGAGAGTTGGACTATAAAGAAATCTGAGCAGTGAAGAATTGATGCTTTTGAACTGTGGTGTTGGAGAAGACTCTTGAGAGTCTCTTGGACTGCAAGGAGATCCATCCAGTCCATCCTAAAGGAAACCAGTCCTGGGTGTTCATTGGAAGGACTGATGCTGAAGCTGACACTCCAATACTTTGGCCACTGCATGCAAAGAGTTGACTCATTGGAAAAGGCCCTGATGCTGGGAGGGATTGGGGGCAGGAAGAGAAGGGAACAAAAGAGGATGAGATTGTTGGATGGCATCACCGACACAAAGGACATGAGTTTGAGTAAGCTCCGGGAGTTGGTGATGGACAAGGAGGCCTGGCATGCTGCAGTTCATGCAGTCGCAAAGAGTCGGACACAACTGAGTGACTGAACTAACATCTAAATTATTATTGATAAACATCTTAAAGTCAAATAAAAACTCCAGTATTTGCTAAGAAAATGGATTTTTTTTTTCTCAGCCTGTTATAATGAAATTAAAAACACTTAAACTATGGGTTCAGTTCAGTTGCTTAGTCATGTCTGACTCTGCAACCCCATGAATCGCAGCACACCAGGCCTCTCTGTCCATCACCAACACTCGGAGTTCACCCAGACTCATGTCCATCGAGTCCGTGATGTCATCCAGCCATCTCATCCTCTGTCGTCCCCTTCTCCTCCTGCCCCTAATCCCTCCCAGGATCAGGGTCTTTTCCAATGAGTCAACTCTTTGCATGCAGTGGCCAAAGTATTGGAGTGTCAGCTTCAGCATCAGTCCTTCCAATGAACACCCAGGACTGATCTCCTTTAGGATGGACTGGTTGGATCTCCTTGCAGTCCAAGGGACTCTCAAGAGTCTTCTCCAACACCACAATTCAAAAAAATTTTTTAAATACCTGGATCTAGTCAAATTAGAAGCCTTGACAGATAATGCACACCTCTTTCCCCAATATACATATACACAAAACTTGCCATAAGATATTAACCTAAGTCCTATCAAACACACACCCAAAAATCCTATTAAGTACAACTCTTGAGCTGAGGATAAGGTTGGAGACATAAAGAGAAGAAATGAAGCTTCAATCCAAATGCAGACTCCTGATCCACAAACCCCAAGAACTGCAAACCCACCATGCTGTCTACCACCAAGCTGCCATTAGAGTAACAGGTATCTGTCTCTGTTCTCTTGTCTCACATCTAATATACGTCATTGCATAATAATCACACCACTGCCACCAAGTGAAATGGACAGGTAAGAGATAGTTCACTGAACTGCACAGTATTGATCATATTCATGGACATACTTATCACACATTCACAATTACCCTATTATCTAGCCAAGTCAGCAGGGAAAAGATGCTTATCAATCAGCAGTAGTTTAGCATTCAGTTCAGTTCAGTTCAGTCACACAGTCATGTCCAACTCTTTGTGACCCCATGAACTGCAGCATGCCAGGCCTCCCTGTCCATCACCAACTCCCGGAGACCACCCAAACCTATGTTCATTGAGTCGGTGACACCATCCAACCATCTCTTTCATCCCCTTCTGCTCCTGCCCTCAATCTTTCCCAGCATCAGGGTCTTTTCAGATGAGTCAGTTCTTCGCATCAGGTAGCTAAAGTATTGGAGTTTCATCTTCAACATCAGTCCTTCCAATGAACACCCAGGACTGAGCTCCTTTAGGATGGACTGGTTGGATTTCCTTGCAGTCCAAGGGACCCTCAAGAGTCTTCTCCAAACACCACAGTTCAAAAGCATCAATTCTTTGGCACTCAGCTTTCTTTATAGTCCAACTCTCACATCCATACGTGACCACGGGAAAAACCATAGCCTTGACTAGATGGGCCTAGTTGGCGAAGTAATGTCTCTGCTTTTGAATATGCTATCTAGGTTGGTCATAACTTTCCTTCCAAGGAGTAAGCGTCTTTTAATTTCATGGCTGCAATCACCATCTGCAGTGATTTTGCAGCCCAGAAAAATAAAGTCAGCCACTGTTTCTCCATCTATTTGCCATGAAGTGATGGGACCACATGCCATGATCTTAGTTTTCTGAATGTTGAGCTTTAAGCCAACTTTTTCACTCTCCTTTTTCACTTTCATCAAGAGGCACTTCACTTTCTGCCATAAGGGTGGTATCATCTTCATATCTGAGGTTATTGATATTTCTCCCGGAAACCTTGATTCCAGCTTGTGCTTCTTCCAGCCCAGCGTTTCTCAGCCTGGACTATTCCTTTTCCTATTTGGAACAGTCTATTGTTCCAGGTCCAGTTCTAACTGGTTTCTCAAGAGGCAGTTCAGGTGGTCTAGTATTCCCATCTCTTTCATAATTTTCCACAGTTTATTGTGATCCACACAGTCAAAGGCTTTGGCTGTGATGGGCGCACAAGCGCGGCTGAGAGGAGCTACCCAATGCCCAAGGTCAGGGGTGGGGCTGAGAGAAGCAACCCTACATCGGAGTTCAGGAGTAGCGGCTGCTCTTTGCTGCAGCAGCCATGAAGAGATACCCCACATCCAAGGTAAGAGAAACCCAAGTAAGATGGTAGGCACTGAGAAAGGGCATCAGAAGGCAGACAGACTGAAACCACAGTCACAGACAACTAGCCAATCTGATCACATGGACCACAGCCTTGTCTAACTCAAGTTTAGCATAGCACCTCTAATATCCCTGAGGTCTGCGGAAATACACAAGTGAGGACCCCAGGTGTCGAGGGCTATTCACTTCCTGTCTTCTCTCTCTAATAATCCCTTTCTTGTTTAATTAGCTAAAGGCATTTAGTTAAAATAATTTATTTGTAACTTAAAATTACAGATGTGAACTACACATTTATGTAATGTGTTTACACCTTTAAACAACAACCCTTGTGAGGTTCTCAGTGTTGGTATCATCTAACTTTTAACTTCCACTCTAGTTAGAAGAATTGAAGCAAGGCCACCTATTTCAGGTAGATGTACAATCCCTAGAGTGAGGAGAGGTCTCATGAACTAATTTAGCTTTCCCTACTAGACATGCCATTATTCCTTAGAAGACCAACTTTGGAACAGTCTTTTCAGCAGCCAAGAGCTGATAAAGCAAGTACCAATAAATAGTCCTGATAATATTTTTCTAAGATTGACCTCTCCCCTGAAAAACATGGCCATATCAGTGGTAACAATCTGCAGAGTCTAATGGAGGCAAATTTTAAGGTGGGGTTCTAAACATGACAACCATAAGTGCAAGTCCTTTCTCATTTTAAAGCCCCTGCTAACACATCTACCTTGTACCCTGGTAAAAATTCCCTCTGTTACATACACATATGCGGACTTTACATCCTTACAGTAGCTCAGGAGGTATCATCAAGATTATAGCAAAATTAGTGTTTTTAACTTGGGAGAAAATGCCTTTTACCATTTGATATTCTATATTTCTTTGGTAGTTTCCATAATTGAGAGATGTATTACCAAAAAACAAGAGAACAGGTGAAAGAAATAGTTTGAGGTAAACTTTTTACCTGGAGGTATAATTGTAAGGTTTTTTCATCGCATCAGAGCCATAAACCAATGCCTAAAAATAACCCTGGCAGTGTTTTCATAATCAGTGCAAACCAATGTGATTTCAGTGTTGATTATTAACAAGCAGATTTAATGGTTAACTGAGTCTCACCTCCACTTCCCTCCATCAGTAATCAGATTTACTCTCCCACCTTAAACAATTAGAAAATGTGATCATATACAGGAAAGGACAATGGTCAGACCCTGGACAAGAGCCAATCAAGACAGTAAATTCTCAAAAGAAATCAACAAGGTGAGTGCTTCAACTGCTCCAGTGCACTGCCTGGAGAGAATGTAAATGTGACAGCACAGAGAGGAGAACCCAGCGGACCTCAATGCTCTCACTAAAATAAAAAGACAGAACTCAAGAGTTCAAGGAAGCAAAGGCAGCTAGAATTCTGTGGTGTGAAACACTGATGAGAACAGAGAGAATGTTCCCAAGACCCTGAGAGAAGTCCCCTGAGTACCGATCAGTAAACACATGTAAGGACAGCTCTGAGGCTGGAGGAAAGAACCACCAGACAAGAGTAGAGGAAATGATATCCAGAGCTCACAAAAAGCATAGCGTAGTTTGGGTTTCAATGTGCAAGAAAGGAAATGCTTACTAATATCTTCAAATAAAGCCAATAACAAGGTCAAGTTTTCCTTTGACTAAAGGCTTCCCTGAACCCATACTAACAAATTTTAAAAGTAAGCCTCAAGAAGATCAAATGGATGCCTGTTAACTGCACATTAGAATAAAGCTCAAAATTACTAAAACAATATCCAGTACAACATGAAATTCACCATGTCCAATATCTAGTCAAGATTACCAAGCATGAACAAAGCAGGAAAATATGACCCATAACCAGGTTAAAATTCATTCAAGAGGAACAGAAACAGAAATTACAAAGCAATATTCCATATGCTTTCTTCAAGAAGACTGAAGAAACCATGAAGTTGATGAGTAGAGAAATGGAAACTATTTTTAATAAATGCAAATTGAACTTCTAAAGATGAAAAACATAGTATCTCAAACGAAAACTACACTGGAAAAGTTTAACAGCAGACTATTCCACCAGGCTTCCCAGGTGGCTCAGGGGTAAAGAATCTACCTGCAGGAGACTCAGGAGACTCAGGTTAGATCCCTGGGTCAGGAAGGTTCCCTGGAGGAAGAAATGGCAACCCACTCCAGTATTCTTGCCTGAAAAATCCCGTGGACAGAGGAGCCTGGTGGGTTACAGTCCATGGGGTCATAGTATCAGACTCGACCAAGCACACATGCACCATACCATACTATTGCACTGCCAACTCCCACTGTTCCCAATCTTATCCCCTTGTTTCAGAGCAAAAAATAAATACAAATTATTTAGAAATGTACTTTTTAGTAGTTTTCAAACCATTAAAAACAAGAAAACTCTTAGACCACCAAAAAAATCTAACATCTACCAGTTCATTCTCTTCGCTTCTACTGTCAACTTCCTGTACTCCTCCACTGTTAAATAAAGATATATCACGAACTTTAAATCTTTGAAATAGCCTCTCATAATTACTAAGATCTTTAAGAAATTGATATTAATGATAAAGTATGGGTTGAAAAAATTCATTTTCTGAAATCCCCCTTAAAGAAACATTTTAATTTGTCATCTTACCAACCGTTTTCTAATGATTAATTCTATTTCTGAACTGTTTATCTACCCATCTATCTCTGCTGTATATTGTCTAATAAATTCTTACCTAACTAAAACCTTATGAACCAAAAATGCAAATAATTCGATGTTTTTTCCAATTGTGCATCATCCATTTTGAAAAAACAGACAATGATGCAGCATACTTTTAAAGGAGATTAGAACTTTAATACAAACCCATACCAAAACAATCTATTTCAAATATTGTACAATAATAAATGATGCTCACACTAATAGCCCTTAAAAACTATAAGATCATATACTAGTTGTGAATCAACAAAATCTTAATTATGTTTAAATCAGGGATTGGCAAACTATTTGGTCTTAGAATCTAATTCAACCCACCAACAGTTTTTATATAGCCCCTAAATTAAGAATGGTTTTCATTTTTTAAATGGGTGAAAAAAATAAAAAGAGGACTATTTCACGGCATGTGAAGATTCAATGAAATTCAAACATCAGAGATTATAAATCAAGCTCACTGGAACACAGCCATACCCATTTATTTACACACTTTCTAGAGCTGTTTTCATGATACAACAGAAGAGTCGAGTAGTTGTTGAGATAGAGACCATGTGTCCTGCAAAGCCTAACTTGCCAACCCTTGTTTGTTTAATTTATTTTAATTGAAGGTGAATTACTTTACAATATTGTAGTAGTTTTTGCCATACATTGATATGAATCAGCCATGGGTGTACATGTGTTCCCCATCTTGAATCCCCCTCCCACCCCACCCCCATCCCATCCCTCTGGGTTATTCCAGTGCACCAGCCTTGAGCACCCTGTCTCATGCATCGAACCTGGACTGGCGATCTGTTTCACATATGATAATATACATGTTTCAATGCTATTCTCTCAGATCATCCCACCCTCACCTTCTCCCTCAGAGTCCAAAAGGCTGTTCTATACATCTGTGTCTCTTTTGCTGTCTCACATACAGGATTATTATTATCATATTTCTAAATTCCATATACATGCATTAGTATACTGTATTGGTGTTTTTCTTCCTGGCTTACTCCAATCTGTATAATAAGTTCCAGTTTCATCCACCTCATTAGAACTGATTCAAATGTATTCTTTTTAATGGCTGAGTAATATTCCATTGTGTATATGTACTGCTGCTACTGCTGCTAAGTCGCTATAGTTGTGCCTGACTCTGCGGGACCCCATAGACACAAGCCCACCAGGCTCTCCCGTCCCTGGGATTCTCCAGGCAAGAACACTGGAGTGGGTTGCCATTTCCCTCTCCAATGCATGAAAGTGAAAAGTGAAAGTGAAGTCGCTCAGTGGTGTCCAACTCTTAGCGACCCCATGGACTGCAGCCTACCAGGCTCCTCCGTCCATGGGATTTTCCAGGCAAGAGTACTGGAGTGGGGTGCCATTGCCTTCTCCAGTATATGTACTACAGCTTTCTTATCCATTCATCTGCTGATGGACATCTAGGTTGCTTCCATGTCCTGGCTATTATAAACAGTGCTGCAATGAACATTGGGGTACACATGTCTCTTTCAATTATGGTTTCCTCCGTGTATGCCCAGCAGTGGGATTGCTGGGTCATATGGCAGTTCTATTTCCAGTTTAAGGAATCTCCACACTGTTCTCCATAGTGGCTCTACTAGTTTGTATTCCCACCCCAGCCCTTGTTTTAAGCAATTTTTTATTAAAATATATTTCACTGAATTTTTACTTGTTGAAAAATCAGTAATACACCTATGGAACAAATGATTACTCCCTATTAATCAAAACAGGAAATCAACCAATCAACTTCTAACCCTCACCCATAATGTATGGAAACAAGAATCTCCTCTGATACATGTCACACTGATTTCCCTACTTTTCCTCAGTAAAGTCAGGCATGTGCCCACCTCAGGGCTTTGAACTGTCTCTGGCTTCTGCCTGGAACGCTCTTCCTCAAAACAGCCACATGGTTCACCTCTCAGCTCCTCATAGACTTTGTTACACTCAGAACCTACATGATATTGCAACTCAGTGATCCCAATCCCCTTATCATGAGCATTTTTATTCCATAGCACTTAACATTATCTAACATACTATGTAATTTATATTGTTTTGTTTATTGTGTGTCTTGTCCCATAAGATCAGGGTGACCCACTTTATCACTACATGTCTAGTACAGAGAAGCTCTCAATAAATATTTGTGGAATGAATGAATGACATTTTAATTAATCTAATATTTACCCAATATTTCCCCTTGCACTGGTACCATTTGTCATTTTATTTCTTTAAAGTTCTATTATTTAAATGTTTTAGTTTCACATTTCACTTATTTCTTTACATAAAAGTTTGCTACATATCTCTACTATTTTTACTTCAACAATTAGAACTTATGTTCCTTGAAAAGAGGTTAAACTCAATGCCAGTAATTCAGGGGACAGTAACTTGGATCACACATCTAAGGTCCAGGATACAAGCAGAAAAATACTGTCAGGTATATTATGCCATTTAAAACAAAATCAAGCAAGCAACATTTGAAAACATTCTGGAATAAGACATCAAATCTTTTTCCCCAAGAGCTTACTCAGTAAATACTCAAGCCACCTGTGCAAAATCTACTCTGCATTTCTCTTGTAAGTTCTTAAACTATGCATCCTCAACTCAAGTTAAGTGAGCATTAAAATTCAAATATATCTGTATAACACAAATACAAACAGATCAGCCCCAATAAAAAGTGAAACAAAAATGCAAAATACAAATTGTAGTAATCATTCCTTATCATAAATTCTTATTATGCAAGAAAGTAAATGATTATAAATGCATTCATTTTTGCCCACAAGACCACAAGAAACTCAGTTTTATTATATAAATATTAAAAGTCACTACTGTTGGGGATAACTAGAAAAAGGACAGCACTGACATAGAAATAAGAAATCTGTGCAAATTTATGAAGGATAATATATTAATATCAGTAAATGTCCTTTATAATTATGTGAGTAAAACAAAGTGTGGGCTTCCCTGGTGGCTCAGATGGTAAGGAATCCACCTGAAATGCAGTAGATCTGGGTTCGACCCCTGAGTTGGGAAGATCCCCTGGAGGAGGGCATGGCAACCCACTCCAGTATTCTTGCCTGGAAGAGTCCCCATGGACAGAGGAGCCCTGCAGGCTGAAGTCCCTGGGGTCACAAACAGTTGGACATGACTAGGCGACTAAGCACAGCACACAAAATGAAGCATGGTTACTATAGGTAAGAACGACATGCTTCATGCACAGGTCTCTACCTTTGAGGAGCAAACATTATAGAAGTATGCACACAGTTATACCAGTTAATGATACACCAAGATGAATTCCATGACAGAAGTCTAAATGTGAAGATGGGGCAACCCAAGGAAAGGACTGGCCAAATTTTCCAATGAAGAATGTTCCCCAAGTCCAGCCTCTAAATCACTCATATCCACTATTCTGTCTCACTTGGTAGTTGCAATATGTAGACCTTCTTCAGTCAGATAACTTCTTAGCCCATAGTTTTCTCTCTGCTATTACACTATCCACCAAGTATTTAACAGAGTGATTATTTTCACCACACTATTCTTTTAGTATAGGGAATGGGTTTTATATATATATATATATATAAAACTAGATCTGATAGATAGAGTGTCTGATGAACTATGGAATGAGGTTCGTGACATTGTACAGGAGACAGGGATCAAAACCATCCCCATGGAAAAGAAATGCAAAAAAGCAAAATGGCTGTCTGGGGAGGCCTTACAAATAGCTGTGAAAAGAAGAGAAGTGAAAAGCAAAGGAGAAAAGGAAAGATATAAGCATCTGAATGCAGAGTTCCAAAGAATAGCAAGGAGAGATAAGAAAGCCTTCCTCAGTGATCAATGCAAAGAAATACAGGACAACACAGAATGGGAAAGACTAGAGATCTCTTCAAGAAAATTAGAGATACCAAGGGAACATTCAAGCAAAGATGGGCTCAATAAAGGACAGAAATGGTCTGAACCTAACAGAAGCAGAAGATATTAAGACGAGGTGGCAAGAATACACAAAAGAACTGTACTACAAAGATCTTCACGACCCAGATTACCACGATGGTGTGATCACTCACCTAGAGCCAGACATCCTGGAATGTGACGTCAAGTGGGCCTTAGAAAGCATCACTACGAACAAAGCTAGTGGAGGTGATGGAATTCCAGTTGAACTATTTCAGATCCAGAAAGATGATGCTGTGAAAGTGCTGCACTCAATATGTCAGCAAATTTGGAAAACTGAACAGTGCCCACAGGACTGGAAAAGGTCAGTTTTCATTCCAATCACAAAGAAGGGCAATGCCAAAGAATGCTCAAACTACTGTGCAACTGCACTCATCTCACATGCTAGTGAAGTAATGCTCAAAATTCTCCAAGCCAGGCTTCAGCAATACATGAACCATGAACTTCCAGATGTTCATGCTGGTTTTAGAAGAGGCAAAGGAACCAGAGATCAAATTGCCAACATCTGCTGGATCATGGAAAAAGCAAGAGAGCTCCAGAAAAACATCTATTTCTGCTTTATTGACTATGCCAAGGCCTTTGACTGTGTGGATCACAATAAACTGTGGAAAATTCTGAAAGAAATGGGAATACCAAACCACCTAACCTGCCTCTTGAGAAACCTGTATGCAGGTCAGGAAGGAACAGTTAGAACTGGACATGGAACAACAGACTGGTTCCAAATAGGAAAAGAAGTAAGTCAAGGCTGTATATTGTCACCCTGCTTATTTAACTTATATGTAGAGTACATCATGAGAAACGCTGGGCTGGAGGAAGCACAAGCTGGAATCAAGATTGCTGGGAGAAATATCAATAACCTCAGATATGCAGATGACACCACCCTTTTGGCAGAAAGTGAAGAAGAACTAAAGAGCCTCTTGATGAAAGTGAAAGAGGAGAGTGAAAAAGTTGGCTTAAAGCTTAACATCCAGAAAACTAAGATCACGGCATCAGGTCCCATCACTTCATAGCAAATAGATGGGGAAACAGTGGGAAGAGTCGCTGACTTTATTTTTCTGAGCTCCAAAATCACTGCAGATGGTGATTGCAACCATGAAATTAAAAGACATTTACTCCTTGGAAGGAAAGTTATGACCAACCTAGATAGCATATTCAAAAGCAGAGACATTACTTTGCCAACAAAGTCCATCTAGTCAAGGCAATGGTTTTTCCAGTGGTCATGTATGGATGTGAGACTTGGACTATAAAGAAAGCTGAGCGCTGAAGAATTGATGGTTTTGAACTGTGGTGTTGGAGAAGACTCTTGAGAGTCCCTTGGACTGCAAGGATCCCTTGGACTGCATGGAGATCCAACCAGTCCGTCCTAAGGAGCTCAGTCCTAGGTGTTCATTGGAAGGACTGATGTTGAAGCTGAAACTCCAATACTTCGACCATCTGATATGAAGAGGTGACTCATCTGAAAAGACGCTGATGCTGGGAAAGATTGAGGGCAGGAGGAGAAGGGGATGACAGAAGATGAGATGGTTGGATGGCATCACCGATTCAATGGACATGGGTTTAGGTAGAGTCCGGGAGTTGGTGATGAACAGGGAAGCCTGGCATGCTGCAGTTCATGGGGTCACAAAGACTCGGACATAACTGTGCGACTGAACTGGAAATATTGAAACAACCAAACCAGATTCAAAGGAGGTCTGGCTGAAATTCCTAAGCAGTACTAACTGCCTTATTTCCCCCTCAAAAAGTGTGTAAGAACACTGAAAGAGAACCATTTGGCTTCAATATGAAATAGTTTATAAATCTGGAGATATTTCAATATAGCCCTACCATACACACATTACAGTCTCTGCATCTCTATCCATTTAACAAGAATGTTCTTCCACCAAGGACTTTTGGAAGTTCATTTATTATCATCTGTCCAATATTCATGGAATAATAACCCAGTGCATCCTCCAGAAAAGTGAAACCCTTTGATCCTTTCTATACCAGTGATCAAACTTCTTGGAAAACCTAAGATCCCCTCTTGTCCAACTCCCCCACTAAATATTTCTAATTTATTTTTGATAGTTACATTTTCCAGAATTAAGATTATGTGCTTGATAACTATGTGACATTCCATGGGGTCCATAGGAATTCCTGGGCTCATGAGAAATCAAGGAGGAGGACCCCAGCTCCAAGGGATGAGTGGAGATTTCACCTGGATGGTTTTTATATTTCTACATTTACACCTGGAAGGAAAGTCAGCTATATTAACAACAAAACTTGGAGATCTTAGAAACTTAACCTCTGTTGGTCTTTGAAGATCCTGCCTGAAGTTCTTAAAATACCAGGGCCAAGTGTGCTGGTGTCTGAGCTAGATGCCCAGGCATCAGGAGGAGGCTACAGTTCAGCATACCTATTACATTCAAAGCAGGGTGCTTATTCTTATAGAAAGACTCCATGACCAAAAATTTGGACAACTTTTTAAAGAACAAGAGGCAATTCCTCAACAGAAAGATCCTGCTATATGGACGAAGGAAAGGTATCTAGAAAAAGAAATGATAACAGCTGTTAAAATAAATAGATGAAACTGTTATAAGTGTTCCTCAAAGTGTAGTTCTTTAAAATGCAGAACCCTGAGCCCTACCCCAGACCTACTGAATCAAAACCTCTGAGAGTGATGCTCAGGAATCCACATGCTATTTTATGCACATTAAAATTTAAGAGTAACTATATTCAAAGGATGTTAACTGAATCTGCACTATATGTGGTAACCTGTACATTATATAGAAAGCAATAGGGAACCAGCACTGGAGTAGAACAAGGTCAAAACTATAGTTAAGAAATAATGTTTTCCATGTGGTTAACCTGTTATAATGAAAAACAATAAACATTTCACCCTCTGCAAAAACAGACTAGTTTATTGTACAGTATCAAGTTTAATTAAACTCAAATATTTAAATGCAAAACAAAATGACAGGTAGTTTTACAATATTTTCAAAGTTGTTATTCAAAATGGTACTTGAATATTTCCATTAAGTATGTGTCAGTCTAATTTATGAAACTAGAAAACAAGTCCTGGCCACTGTATATAAATCAGGATTTAAAGTCTAACTAATGTACAAACGTCTTTAAAACATCTCAGCTGTGTAAAGTTGACATTTTTCTCTAGAATTAATGATTCCCTGGCTATTGAAGTAGGAAGCCGTTTCCTCAAATGCCCTTTGGCTCCGTTGCACCAGGACTCATAGTGCTCTCCATGCTGGCCCATCACTCAGAGCACAGTGATGCTCCCCCGTCACAAACCTTCCTGCGGCCTGAACTAAGTGTCTCCACCTCACCCTGTTATTCATCTGGTGCCTTGAAAACAAATTACTTGATTTCTGTCACTGAGCATCTTTAAAAAACAGTTGTTTATAGCAACTCTAATCAAGGACCCAAAGTACTGAATAATAATAATTCTCTGATAAATTGTAAGTAGTCTTAGGCAGTTTTAAAACATAGGCATGTTATAAAGTGTTAAATCAAATTCTTATGAACTATTATATTTGACACATGGAAGCAGCAAGGAAATCTTCCACAAAAGAAAGAATGCTTCAGTAATTTGAACAATTACCTTTAATGAATCCAGTTAGAAAATTTCTGATTTTAAATACCTTTCTTTCTCACATTGATATTATTGAAACAAAGGAGAGTGAAGGATTATAACATTTAGAGAATAAGGACTGTAGTAACATTTAGAGAAATATTTAATGGAAAAGTTCTCCAGGAGACAAAAATCATTTGTCCTTAACCATAACCTACAGGCTTTATTTATATACATCCTTAACAATAACTTTTAATGCAGAGAATGATCTGGAGTCTGATGTCTTAAAAAAAAAAAAAAAAACCTCTCCTTCAGGGGGAATATTAAACTCCAAACGGATCACTTCTTAGAGCAGTGACACTTTCAATATACTCAGTAGTTCACTCAGACATAAATGACTGTCTGACATGCTATTTAACCAGTAGACAATAAGCTCAGGTGTTGAAAAGAAGGAAACCAGTGGTATGCTGGTAAATAGTTAACAGTTGGCTCGCTGGTGCGGGAAGTCCTGATTTGTAGCATTTGCCCTTTTCTTGGCTCAGACAGTAAAGAATCCACCTGCAATGAGGGAAACCTGAGTTTGATCCCTGGGTTGGGAAGATCCCCAAGGATGGCATGGCAACCCATTCCAGTATTCTTGCCTGGAGAATCCCCATGGACAGAGGAGCCTGGCAGGCTACAGTCCACGGGGTCGCAAAGAGTTGGACACAGCTGAGCAACTAAGCACAGTACAGTACCATAAATATTCCCACCATGACCAAATTCAGGTTACCACCATGATGTCACTGATGATAGAGATGGGAACATAGGTACACAGCCTGATCTAGGGAGCTGGCATAACCCAGATCCTGCTTGGGACTGGAGGAAGGCCTCAGGCACTGAAAACAGTATTGTCTTTTGAATATCTGCTCCCTACTGCCTTGCTCTTGATACTGCAGACCTCACCTGACACCTTGCTGATGCTTTGTCCAACTCTGATCCTCCGAAGCCATGCCTTCAAGTATACTTTTCTCTGAAACCCAAACTACCATAACTTTATCACTTAAAAATGTTTACAGAGATGGTGATTTTCCTCTCCTTTCTAGTAACACTTAGTGATTTCTCGGAATGCCCTCTGTGCTAAATACTAATTGTCCTAAAACAAATCACATAGAATAAGGCATAATGCCTTTAACTAATTTTTGGCTTGGTTTAGCAACTAACACAATAGCAGGTGGAGATAAGCAGTTAAATATTCCTGTATGGGAATTATGTTGGAAATTAAACAATAATTATGAATTAACCAAACAATTTCTATATTTATTATTCACATATTTCTATTTCTTAACATTAAAATGCCTGATAAAAATATAAAGTGTGTCCTGAAAATATAATTCAAGCACGTCAAGTTTCTCATCTTAAAACTGCAATATTAACTATGTCAGCAAGATATTATACTAATAACAATCCCCACTCCTACCAACAGTGTAGCTTTGGACAAATAACCTTGCTGGGGCTCTTTTTCTAAAATAGGAATCATGATATCAATCTCAGAATATTCTTGTAAAAATTAAATAAAGCATCTTCAAAGTATATAGTGCTGATACATAATTAACGTTCAAAAGTGAGAGTAAATTGTTAGTTTTCTCCACAGTCACTGTCCTGGCCTAGCAATTCTTTTATAAAAGTTTCTAGTTATGGCAGGAAAGCCTCTGTACCAGAACACCAGTATCCTCATGGTTTTTAATATTTCCCATTTGCATGACACCCAGGTCTCAGTACCCAGCACAACCAGAGTCTCAAGTCTAACCTTGCCCAGGTTCTAACTGCCCATGGCTGCTGTCTCTAAACCCCTGAGGTGAAGACATAACCCTTTGTAATAAACAACATTAGCAGCCCTTCTGGTTTTTGGAAACAGAAACCAAAATGCATCACTAGTGGTAGTTTTTATTTATTTACTTATTTTTAATTGGAGGATAATTGCTTTATAATGTTGTCTTGGTTTCTGCCATACAAGAATCAGCCATAAGTATACATATGTCCCCTACCTCTTGAACCTCCCTCCCACCATCCAATCCCTCCTCTCTCTCTAGGTCATCACAGAGTACCTGGTTGAGTTCACTGTGTTATATAGCAACTTCCTATTAACTATCTATTTTACATATGGTAATTTATATGTTTCGGTGTTACTCTTTCAATTTGTCCAAACCTCTCCTTCCCCTGCTAGCTGCTACTGCTGCTAAGTCACTTCAGTCATGTCCAACTCTGTGCAACCCCATAGACGGCAGCCCTCTAGGCTCCTCTGTCCCTGGGATTCTCCAGACAATACTGGAGTGGGTTGCCATTTCCTTCTCCAATGCATGAAAGTGAAAAGTGAAAGTGAAGTCGTGCCCTACTCTTAGCGACCCCATGGCTAGCTAACAGAAGTCAAAAGACAGAGAATGTTACTCAATTTTTTTATTCTGACTAGTACAGCTTTCACTTGATAACACTATAACATTTACAAGATAGATGTGTATAGAAACAAATGTAAATAACCTAAGTAAATTAGTGAAAATATTGCAAGTACAGTAAAAGAAATAAGTTACTATAATCAAATAAATGTAGAAATCTATAAAAGTAAGACCCTTGAAGTAGGAAATGGCAACCCGCTCCAGGATTCTGGCCTGGAAAATTCCATGGACAGAGGAACCTGGCAGGCTATAGCACATGGGGTCACAAAAAGTCAGACACAGCTGAGCAACTGAGCATACATAGCACACACAAGGTGAACATATCTGAGTATTCTAAAAGATCATCTCAATAAATGCCAAAATGAACTCAATAAAATTATATACCTATTTGTAATTTTTTTTAATCTTTTAAAATTTAGGAATAAAGTAGTTCCTTATCAGGAACCATTAAATAGTATTTGATAGTTAAATAGAAACTATTAAATAGTATTAAAAGGCAAAACAAATAGCAAACAGCATATGCATAATTTAACACAAGAGGCATTTTCATCAAACTAGGAGCACAACCTGGTTCTGTAATGGGGCATTAAAGAGAAATTAAAGATATACTGGTGGAAATAAAAAGATAAACTAATCATTATTAGCAAATACTTTGTCTCCTACTTCTAGAGAAAATGAAGTCATCAAAGGAGGACTCTGCAGTAAGTACAGACTTACCTGCAGTTTCCCCCACATTTTCCTCTTTCCATTTGGTAGGAATAGAAGAGGTATCCCTTCATGCTTGTCAAGAGTACAGGAATTATCCTTGCCTAGTTTTCAGTCCCAGAATCACTCTATGATTTCTTTCTGTTACTTTCAATGGCACCTACTTTAAGGCTCTAATCCTCTTATCATGTTCCCTTTTAAGGTCCCAGTCCACAGGACACTACCCAACCAGCTTTCTTCTTGTTTCAGCAACACTGTCCCTCCTTACCCCACCTCCTGCTACCCTTCTTCACTCATTCCACCTCCATTCCTACTGGCCTCTGTTAAACTCCAAACAAACAAACAGCTCCCACCTTAGAATTACCTAACTTCCCTATGCCTACACAAATACCATCATGGCTTGAATGCTCACTTTTTTCATCGCCTAACCTTCTGTTTGTTTGGCCTTTTTTTGGCACTTGCTGCTGGTTTCTCTCTAAGAACACAAACTCCATGATGACAAGGGTATTTGGCTGATATACAGGAATCACTCAATAAACACTGGTTGAATGAATGCATCTAAGAGGATAAAGTAGTATTTATGGAACTTATCCCAGTTAGGATCTGAAGGCACAAGCAAATTCCATGAACAGTGACATATATATTCCCTTCTTTCCGTTATTTCATTAGACTTCCGTCAAGCCAAGCCTATAGTCATACTCCAGACTTCCCTATGAACAGTGTGCCTTTAGGGTTAAAAAAAAAAAAAAAGAGGTGGCAGTTCTCAGCTGGCATCAGCTAGAGTACTGCCGTGAAAAAGTTTCATTTTGAGGTTCCTGAAGGATTGTGGGGACAGTAAGTTTTCCATGAGGGGTAAATTTCTAGTCTACTTCACAAGAAGAGAGAGGAAAGGAATGAGGTATGATCCTCACTGATTAACAGGAAGTAGTAGAAGAACGATCAGGGGCTTAGAAGGGACAAGATTGAGAGACTACTGACAAAAGGCTATAAGGAAGAAGCACATGATGTCCCTCCTGAAAAGAGTCCAACGTGTAAGAACATCTTTCCCTGTCAAAACTCAACAAAAAGCCCCCACTGCAACAAAGCTCATTAACATTCTGGTCAATAAGTCTCTTTTCTCAGCCATGCCAGTATTTGCATGATAAGTACTTGCTGAATAAATTAAGAAATGCAAATGAAATTACTATATAACTAAAATACCTAAGAGAATCAATTAAAAATATTTTAATCTGTCAAATGTAGAATAAGATGCTTAATTTAAAAATTAAAATTAAAAAAAAATAGCAGCTTTTACTTAGATCAGCAATGAGTTAGAAAATATAATGGAATAAAACCATATTCAAACTACAAGAACAACAAAATAAATATAAATATCCTAACTAGAAAAGGATAGATGCCATATTTTTAGCATTTTACTAAAATAAAATTTAAGTAAATGAAGGGCTTCCCTGGTGGCTCAGACCGTAAAGCATCTGCCTGCAATGCGGGAGACTGGGGTTCAATTCCTGGGGCGGGAAGTTCCCCTAGAGAAGGAAATGGCAATCCACTCCAGCATTCTTGCCTGGAAAATCCCATGGACGGAGGTCCATGGGGTCGCAAAGAGTCAGACACGACTGAGTGACTTCACTTCACTTAAGTAAATGAAAGGATATAGCATAGTCCCTGTATTGGAAAAAATAATGAATATTTTGAAGATACTGATTATTGTTATGGCAGGTGGGAGGGAGCCTCAAGAGGAAGGAGATATATGTATACTTACAGCTGGTTCACATTGTTGTACCGTAGAAACTAACAGAACATTTCAATACAATTATACTCTAATTAAAAAAATTAATTATTCTCTAAATGACTCTATTGAAGCTAAAATAATTCTAGTGGCAATAATTTTGTCTTTATAAAATTATTCTAAACCTTGACACAACAGGAAAGAACCCATAAAAATGGGGGGAGGACTATATCCCTGATAGATATTAAAGCAAATTATAAACCCGCTAAACATAAAACACTGTGGGGACTTCCCTGGCAGTCCAGTGGTTAAGACTCTGCATTTCCACTACAGGGGACCTAGGCCGGGGAACAAAGAGTCCACATGCTGCGTGGTGCAACACTATAGTGTTGGCACAATGAAACTAATAAGATAGTCAGAAATAGGTTGCAATAAGAATAGAATATTAGATAAAGGAGACTGGGAAAAAATTATTTCTTCATACACGAAAATAAATTTCAGAACTAAGTGTTTAAAAAATATTTATGTATGGAAAGGAAAAATTATGCTATTTACTTTTTGTTAAACATAAATGTTTACATTAATAGCCAAAAAGAGTAAACCTTCTATACTTTAAAAATGATATAACCAGACTATAAATCACCAGAGAGGCAGAGACTTTGGTTAGCCATTGCTATATTTCCAGAACTTCAAATAATATCTGGTACATTGTAGATTTATAAGCAATTTACTTTTTCCAAATGACATCATTTGAGTCCATTCCTTTGGATTAGACTTGGACTTTTTTTACATTAAAAAAGGGGTTAAAATATCTACAACTTTTATCAAAAAGTCAGCTGAATTGTGATTTACCTGCTCAAAGAGTCATGTCCAACTGTTTGAGAGCCCATGGACTATAGTCTGCCAGGCTCCTCTGCTCATGGGATTTTCCAAGCAAGAATACTGGATTGGGTTGTCATTTCCCACTCCAGGGTCTTCCCAACCCAAGGATCAAACCTACGTCTTTTGAGTCTTCTGCATTGGCAGAAAAATTCTTTACCACTGTATCACCTGAAAGTGAAGTCGCTCAGTCGTGTCCGACTCTTTGCGACCCCATGGACTGTAGCCCAGCAAGCTCCTCTGTCCATGGGATTCTCCAGGCAAGAACACTGGAATGGGTTGCCATTTCCTCATCCAGGGGATCTTCCCAACCCAGGAATCGAACACAGGTCTCCCACATTGCAGGCAGACGCTTTAACCTCTGAGCCACCTGGGAAACCCTGAATTGATATAGGGATTGCATTCAATCTACTGATCAAATTATAAAGTATTGCCATCTTACCATTAAGTCTTTCAATCAGTGAACATGGGATATTTTTCAAATTATCTAAATAATAGTTTGTAGTTTTCAGAGTATAAATTTTGCTCTTCTTTTGTTAAATACATTCCTAAGTAGTGTATCTTTTGATACTATTGTATAGAGAATTATTTTCTTACTTTAATTTTTTGATTGTGCATTGCAAGTATATAAAAATAGTTAATTTTTATATCTTTATCTTGTGTCCTCTAACCTTGCAAAGCTAATTTATTAGTTCTAATAGTTTTTTACTGATTTCCTTAAGAATTTCTATGTACTTGATTATATCATCTGCAAATAGAGATAATTTTACTCTATCCTTTCCAATATGAATGCTTTTTATTTTTTCTCTTGCCCAACTGCCCTAGCTAGAACTTCCAGTACAACACTAAGTAGAAATGACAATAGTGGATATCCTTGTGTTCCCAGTCTTAAAGGAAAAGCATTCAATCTTTCACCATTAAGCACGATGTTAGCTGTGAGTTTTTCATACATGTGCTTGAGGAAGTTCCTTTGTATTCCTAATTTGACAAGTGTTCCATGACAGGGTGTAGGTTTCCTTTAATGCTTTTTTCTAAGCTTATTGAGATGATCCTGTAACTTCTGTGTTCATTCAATTGATGTGATACAATACATTACTCGATTTTCATATATTAAACCAATCTTGCAATGCTGGGATAAAGCAAACCAATTCTCACATTCACATAGAATTTTAAAAGATTCAGGATAGCCAAAGCAATCTTGAAAAGGAAGAACAAAGTAGAAAAACTCATTCTCAGTTTGAAAACTTAATACAAAGTAAAGGTCATTAAGAAAGAATGAGGACTTTCCTGCTGGTCCAGGGGTTAAGAATTCACCTGCCAAAGCAGGCGACATGGTTTAATCTCTGCTCTGAGAAGAATCCATCTACAGAGGGGAAACTAAGCCCATGTGCCACAACTACTGAAGCCTGAACACTCTAGAGCCCACGCTCTGCAACAAGAGAAGCCACCACAATGAGATGCCCATGCACTGCAACTAAAGAGAAGCCCTCCCTTGCCACAACTAGAGATAGCTTGCATGCAGCAACAAAGACCCAGGGCATCCGAAAATAAATAAATTTTTTGAAAAAGGAGAGAGTATGATACAGGCACAAATAGAGAGATATAGATCAACTGAATAGACTTGAAAGTCCAGAAATAAACCCATGTATTTATGGCAAATTGATTTTCAACAAAGGTGCAAAAAAAAATACAATGGAGAAAGAATAGTCTTTTCAACAAATGATGCTGAGACAATATACCTGCAGAAAATGAAGTTAAGTTCTTACTTTGTACAATATATAAAAATTAACTCAAAATGGATCAAAGGCCTAAGTGTAAAAACAAAACTATAAAATTATTAGAAGAAAACATAAGGGTAAATCTCCACGACTTTGGTTTTTACTAATTATGAGACATGAACACTACAAGTGCTTCAATCTTAAACATTCAAAGAAATTGCTGGGAAAAGTAGCAAAATCCTCAAAAAGATATGGGGAAAGATAAAAATAGCCAATTCACAAAGGAAGAAATACAAATACCAAATAAATACACACACAAAATTCCACATCATTGGTTCTGTTCAGTTCAGTCGCTCAGTCGTGTCTGACTCTTTGCGACCCCATGAACCACAGCATGCCAGGCCTCCCTGTCCATCACTAACTCCCGGAGTCCACCCAAACTCATGTTCATCAAGTTGGTGATGCCATCCAACCATCTCATACTCTGTCGTCCCCTTCTCCTCCTGCCTTCAATCCCTTCCAGCATCAGGGTCTTTTCAAATGAGTCAGCTCTTCACATCAGGTAGCCAAAGTATTAGAGTTTCAGCTTCAACATCAGTCCTTCCAGTGAACACTCATGACTGATCTCCTTTAGGATAGACTGGTTGTATCTCCTTGCAGTCCAAGGGACTCTCAAGAGTCTTCTCCAACACCACAGTTCGAAAGCATCAATTCTTCGGCACTCAGGTTTCTTCACAGTCCAACTTTCACATCCATATATGATTACTGGAAAAACCACAGCCTTGACTAGACGGACCTTTGTTGGCAAAGTAATGTCTCTGCTTTTGAATATGCTATCTAGGCTGGTCATAACTTTCCTTCATTGGTTACAGAGAAACAAAAAAATGAAAACAAAGCTCATTTGCCTATCAAATTATTATGGTGTTGAGAGGAGCAAAACAGTACATTAGATACAAATTCATATATAGATATAGATACAAATACAGCTGTGTTGTGTGTGTGTACTTAGTCACTCAGTCATGTCCAACTCTGTGACCCACTGGACTGTAGCCCCCCAGGCTCCTCTGTCCCTGGGCATTCTCCAGGCAAGAATACTGGAGCGAGTTGCCATGCCCTCCTCCAGCAGATCTTCCCAACCCAGGGATCGAATAACACACACACCATTCATATTGATAAATGGAATACTGTGTGCCATATCAGTAAACAAAGGATGTCACAGTCATCAGCGATTGGCAGCCACCACCAGAGGGTGAACAGATGAGCCCTGAGGAAACTCGGGATGTGAAAACACAAGATATTGGCCCCAGATAGCTGAGGTGCATGTCAAAGAAATGATTTCATTGAGCCCAGATCTTCCCATACATAGAAAAGCCCTAAATTCCTTAAACTTGAGATATCTAGTTTCCTTTTATTAACAGTAGTCTTTGTTCCTTCTGCTGCTAAGTCACTTCAGTGGTGTCCGACTCTGTGCAACCCCATAGATGGCAGCCCAGCAGGCTGCCCCGTCCCTGGGATTCTCCAGGCAAGAACACTGGAGTGGGTTGCCATTTCCTTCTCCAATGCATGAAAGTGAAAAGTGAAAGGGAAGTCGCTCAGTGGTGTGCAACTCTTCACGACCCCATGGACTGCAGCCTACCAGGCTCCTCCATCCATGGGATTTTCCAGGCAAGAGCACTGGAGTGGGGTGCCATTGCCTTCTCCGTTGTTCCTTCTACCTGCCCTTTGTTGCAAAATTCCTATGTATCATAGCTTCCCCCCTTCCTCGTTGGAGTAGTTATCTCAGGGATACTTGAAATGCTGTCTCTTGAGCTTGAAATTGCAAAAATTCCCACCAAAAAAAAAAAAACATAACTTGTGGAGCTCTACATATGTGTGGAGCCCTGTACCAAGGTCACAGAACAAAAATCTCTGGAACTCCCAGCCATAGGAACTGTTGCCCTGAGCCTCAGAATCTAAACCAGCAGTTACCTGATCCTATATGTTGGGTAAAATACTCACCCTATTACCTATCTTATAGCAAACTAACCAATCATCAAATGCCACCCTTTCAGTAGGAATTTTTTCTGTCCTCGGGCTATAAAAACTGGCTAATACCCCAAGAAAAGGGTTGGCTCTCCCTTGAGCTGGCCTGCTGTTCTAACAGTGTCTCCTACTCTAATAAACTTTATTCTTCCCTCATTCTGCCTCAAGTTTGGAAATTCTTTTTCATCCCACTCACACACAAAGACAGCGTTCAACTGTTAGGTTGCGTGTGCATGTTGTTTTTTTTCAGTCAACGACATGCATATTCAATGTGATCTTGGCAAGGCAGCAGAGAACAGTGGCATGAATACGTTCAGTTCAGTTTTCCAGTCGTGTCCAACTCTCTGCAACTCCATGGACTGCAGCACACCAGGCTACCCTTTCCATCAACAACTCCCGGAGCCTACTCAAACTCATGTCTATAGACATGAGTTGGTAATGCCATCCAACCATCTCATACTCGGTCATTCCCTTAACTCACAGCTTCAAATTTTCTCAGCATCAGGGTCTTTTTCAATGAGTCAGTTCTTTGCATCAGCTGGCCAAAGTATTGAAGTTTTAGCTTCAGCATCATCCTTCCAATGAATATTCAGGACTGATTTCCTTTAGAATGGACTGGTTGGATCTCCTTGCAGTCTAAGAAACTCTCAAGAGTCTATTCCAACACCACAGTTCAAAACCATCAATTCTTCTGTGCTCAGCTTTCTTTATAGTCCAACTCTCACATCCATACATGACCAAAGGAAAAACCATGGCTTTGACTAGATGGACCTTTGTTGGCACAGTAATGTCTCTGCTTTTCAATATGCTATCTAGGTTGATCATAGCTTTTCTTCCAAGGAGCAAATGTCTTTTAGTTTCAAGTCTGCAGGCACCATCTGCAGTGACTTCGGAACCCCAAGAAATAAAGTCTGACACTGTTTCCACTGTTTCCCCATCTATTTCCCATGAAGTGATGGGACCAGATGCCATGATCTTCATTTTCTGAATGTTGAGCTCTAAGCCAACTTTTTCACTCTCCACTTTCACTTTCATCAAGAGGCTTTTTAGTTCCTCTTCACTTTCTGCCATAAGGGTGGTGTCATCTGCATATCTGAAGTTATTGATGTTTCTCCTGGCAATCTTCATTCCAGCTTGTGCTTCTTCCAGCCCAGCCTTTCTCATGATGTACTCTGCATATAAGTTAAATAATCAGGGTGACAATATACAGCCTTGATGTACTCCTTTTCCTATTTGGAACCAGTCTGTTGTTCCATGTCCAGTTCTAACTATTGCTTCCTGACCTGCATACAGGTTTCTCAGGAGGCAGGTCAGGTGGTTTGGTATTCCCATCTCTTTAAGAATTTTCTACAGTTTGTTGTGATCCACAGAAAGGCTTTGGCATAGTCAATAAAGCAAAACTAGATGTTTTCTGGAACTCTCTTGTTTCTTTGATGATCCAGCAGGTGTTGGCAATTTGATTTCTGGTTCCTCTGCCTTTTCTAAATCCAGCTTGAACATCTGGAAGTTCATGGTTCACGAACTGCAGAAGCCTATCTTGAAGAATTTTGAGCATTACTTTACTAGCATGTGACATGAGTGCAATTGTGCCATAGTTTGAGCATTCTTTGGCATTGCCCTTCTTTGGGATTGGAATGAAAACTGACCTTTTCCAGTCCTGTGGCCATTGCTGAGTTTTCCAAATTTGCTGACATATTGAGTGCAGTACTTTCACAGTATCATCTTTTACGATTTGGAATACCTCAACTGGAATTCTATCACCTCCACTAGCTTTATTCATAGTGATGGTTCCTAAGTGATGCCCACTTGACTTCCCATTCTAGGATGTCTGGCTTTAGGTAAGGGATCACATCATCATGGTTCTCTGGGTCATGAAGATCTTTTTTGTATAGTTCTTCTGTGTATTCTTGCCACCTCTTCTTAATATCTTTTGCTTCTGTTAGGTCTACCATTTCTGTCTTTATTGTGCCCATCTTTGCATGAAATGTTCCCTTGGTGTCTCTAATTCTCTTGAAGAGATCTCTAGTCTTTCCCATTCTATTGTTTTCCTCTATTTCTTTGCCTTGATCGCTGAGGAAGGCCTTCTCATCTCTCCTTGCTGTTCTTTGGAACCGTAGCATGAAGCAAGATCTTAGTTCCCTGCCCGGGAATTGAACCTGGGTAGCCTGGATGAAAATCAGGAATCCCAGCCACCAAACCAGCAAGGGCTAGCAGCTACAAGGTGTTTTTCCCTATATGTTTGCCCCCAGTAAAAAATGCATGTATCACAGAGGCAGAAACTGTAAATGCAGGTAAAACATTTATTATTAGAGACACAGTACAACAAGTGGGTGAGCACACAGAAAAACAACCTGTTTAGTTGAGATAGAGGCAAGGCAGAGATGCACACTTAGAGAAAGATAGAGGCAAGGCAGAGATGCACACTTAGAGAAAGGGTGTGGGCGTCCCCCCTGGTGAGGAGGAGCGCAGTAAAGAGGCTGTTGGTCATTTCTATAAGGCAGTTTTTCCAGGTCTTTGTCTTCATTCAGGCCACATATCTGGTTCCTTTTACCACATGTGACATAACCTGGGATCCTCCCCTGGGGTGTGTATACATCCCTCAGTCAAGATGAATCTCGAAGTGAAGGCTTCTGAGAGAAGCAAGACTCATTACGGCCTGGAATTATCCTCTGACTTCTTATTTCAGGGAGACTTTATGCAAATGTGTAATGTCTCCCTTATCCTGTCACCCTGATTATTTAACTTATATGCAGAGTACATCATGCGAAATGCTGGGCTGGATGAGGCACAAGCTGGTATAAAGATTGCTGGGAGAAATATCAATAATCTCAGATATGCAGATGACACCACCCTTAGGGGAGAAAGAAGAGCCTCTTGATTAAAGTGAAAGAGGAGAATGGAAAAGCTGGCTTAAAGCTCAACATTCAGAAAAGTAAGATCATGGCATCTGGCCCCATCACTTCATGGAAAATAGATGGGAAAACAATGGAAACAGTGATAGACTTTATTTCTTGCGGTTCTAAAATCACTGCAGATGGTGACTGCAGCCATGTATTAAAAGACACTTGCTACTTGGATGAAAAGCTATGACCATCCTAGAAAGCATATTAAAAAACAGAGACATTACTTTGCTGACAAAGGTCCATCTAGTCAAAGGTATGATTTTTCCTGTGATCATGTATGGATGTGAGAGTTGGACTATAAAGAAAGCTGAGCGCCAAGGAACTGATGCTTTTGAACATGGTGTTGGAGAAGACTCTTGAGAGTCCCTCGGACTGTAAGGAGATCCAACCATTTAATCCTAAAGGACATCAGTCCTGAATATTCATTGGAAGGTCTGATGCTGAAGCTGAAGCTCCAATACTTTGACCACCTGATGCGAAGAACTGACTCATTGGAAAGGACTTTGATGCTGGAAAATTGAAAGCGTGAGGAGAAGGGGACAACAGAGGATCAGATGGTTGGATGGCATTGCTGACCTGATGGACATGAGTTTGAGCAAACTCCAGGAGTTGGTGATGGACAGGGAAGCCTGGTATGCTGCAGTCCATGAGGTTGCAAAGAGTCGGACATGGCTGAGCAGCTGAGGAACCTAACTGAACTGAACTCCCTTATCTTTTTTCTCAGAAGGGTCTTTGCCTCTCTTTGTCTTTGCCATGATTATTCCCTTGAGGTGTTAACAAGAGACAAAGACTGGCTATTTACCTTGTTTCTGCTGTTATATCCATCTTCTTCAAGAGCAAATGGGAGGCTGGTGTAAATTCCTCAAATGGAGTCTACCTATCTCTTGTCTTAGAAATTGCAAAGAGGAAGCTGGCTGATTGTGAATTTCCAACCTGGAGCTCGCCTATCTCTTGACTCAGAAAACGCAAGAGGTGGCTGGCTGACTGGAAATGTCCAACCTGGATCCTGTCTATCTCTTAACCTCAGATGGATATTAAATTACTTTTAAAAAATTCTCAGACACACACACACACACATAGGCACAGGAAGAAAGCATACCAAAGAGGTATTAGAAGTTATGCCACACTATAAAATTACAGATATATTACAATGAGAATAAATGTAATAAAAGGAATTGAAATATAATAAAACGAATTTTAAAAGCAATGAAAAAGGGAGTGTTCTAGAGAAACATATCGGCAGCTAATGGTCACCAAAACATTCCTGCTGCTACGACCCAAAACCCAGCAACGAGAAAATAGGTACCACAGATACATCATCCATGTAGCAATCATCCTTTTCCGTTACCTGCTTTGGAAGTAATCAGCTGCAGCACTAGAGGCCTTCTAGTTACAATGCCTGACCCTCGAGGGAGAAAGTCCCTAAGAAAAAAAGAAAAAGAATAGATTAAGGCATTTAAAGGAATTCTTATCACTGATCAAATTACAAATCAAGATACATAATTTTCAACCTTTCAATGAAAGACCCATTTTATAAAAGAGGTATTTGCAAAACAAAAATGGAGGAGTGGGTAAGGGTCCTTATACTGAATATTAATACACATACATTATTATAATGACCTCACTGGAATATGTAATTCACTCATTTAGCTGGGATTAATTCATAAAAATTTGCCTTAGACTACTGTGTATTGTCAATTATTTTTTATTTTCAGAGAACATACATTTAGAAAAACATCTGATGTGGAAGTTAATCCTTAAACTCTTTGGTAATTAAAAAATTCATCACTTCATCCACCTTTCAGACTAATATTCACACCATCAAATACTGCCCATTTTAAGAGGTAATAAAGGCACACTAAACTGTATTTTCAAATACCTAAAATTTCTCTCTAACACAGTCACACAAAATATGGGATTCAGTCCAGTTCAGTCGCTCAGTCACGTCCGACTCTTTGTGACCCCATGAACCGCAGCATACCAGGCCTCCCTATCCATCACCAACTACCGGAGTCTACCCAAACCTATGTCCATTGAGTCGGTGATGCCATACAACCATCTCATCCTCTGTTGTTCCCTTCTCCTCCTGCCCTCAATCTTTTCCAGCATCAGGGTCTTCTCAAAGGAGTTAGTTCTTTGTATCAGATGGCCAAAGTATTGAAGTTTCAGCTTCAACATCAGTCCTTCCAATGAACAGTCAGGACTAATCTCCTTTGGATGGACTAAGTGGAGATAAATGTTGGGTATGTAAGAAGTAACAGCATAAAAAATACTGTAATTTGATTTTTTTTTTGTTTTCATTCCTGATAGGAGCTTATTAAAATAGAGATTTTTTTTCAAATAAACATTTTCTTTCAAATGGCATGCTAATATGCCCTAGATCAATAAAACTACAGCAAAGAGAGTATTTTATAATTACATCTACACTGCCACATAACTCAGTACAGATTCTGCAATGTTAAAGAGAAATCATAAACATATCTATAACACTGCTTTTAAAAACAGAATGCTTCACAACTTTTAGAAGAGTCATAATTTTAAAAATCACAAAATTCCATTCAAAATAAATTTCAGACTCAATAGCAATGGTTCCCATAAAGTAGCTCCAGGACCACCAGAAAGTATTTTGACCACAGACACCAAGGATCCATCTGGGGAAGAAGCAGCATCGAGACTCTTTAACAAGCACCAGGGGACTGATGTTTACCATGGCTGGAGAACCACTGGCCTCACGATAGGAAATGTTCCTGAACGATCTAGTGGGTAACAACAGCGTGGGATCTCTTCAAGAAAATCAGACATGCCAAGGTAACATTTCATGCAAAGATGGGCAAAATAAAGGGCAGAAATGGTATGGAAGCAGAAGATATTAAGCAGACGTAGCAGGAATACACAGAAGAAATATACAAAAAAGATCTTCACGACCCAGATAATCACAGTGGTGTGATCACTCACCTAGAGCCAGACATCCTGGAATGCAAAGTCAAGTGGGCCTTACCAGCATCACTATGAATAAAGCTAGTGGAGGTGATGGACTTCTAGTTGAGGTATTTCAATTCAAAAAAGATGATGCTGTGAAAGTGCTGCACTCAATATGTCAGCAAATTTGGAAAACTCAGCAGTGGCCACAGGACTGGAAAAGGTCAGTTTTCATTCCAATCTCAAAGAAAGGTAATGCCAAAGAAGGCTCAAACTACTGCACAATTGCACTCATCTCACATGCTTAAAGTAATCCTCAAAATTCTCCAAGCCAGGCTTCAACAGTGTGTGAACTGTGAACTTCCAGATGTTCAAGCTGGATTTAGAAAAGGCAGAGGAACCAGAGATCAAATTGCCAACATGTGCTGGATCATGGAAAAAGCAAGAGAGTTCCAGAAAAACATCTATTTCTGCTTTATTGACTATGCCAAAGCCTTTGACTATGTGGATCACAACAAACTGTAGAAAATTCTTAAAGAGATGGGACTACCAGACCACCTGACCTGCCTCCTGAAAAATCTGTATGCAAGTCAAGAAGCAACAGTTAGAACTGGACAGGGAATTTTAAAAAGATGGTAGCAATAACCCTGTATGCAAGACAGCAAAAGAGACACAGTTGTATAGAGTCTTTTGGACTCTGTGGGAGAGGGAGAGGGTGGGATGATTTGGGAGAATGGCATTGAAACGTGTATAATATTATATAAGAAATGAATCACCAGTCTAGGTTCAATGCAGGATACAGGATGCTTGGGGCTGGTGCACTGGGATGACCCAGAGGGATGGTATAGGGCAGGAGGTGGGAGGGGGGTTCAGGATTGGGAACACGTGTACACACGTGGCGGATTCATGTTGATGTATGGCAAAACCAATACAGTATTGTAAAGTAAAATAAAGTTAAAAAAAAAAAACTGGACATGGAACAACAGACTGGTTCCAAATAGGGAAAGGAGTACATCAAGGCTGTACATTGTTACCCTGTTTATTTAATTTATATGCACAATACATCATGAGAAATGCTGGGATGGATAAAGTACAAACTGGAATCAAGATTGCCAGGGGAAATATCAATAACCTCAGATATGCAGGTGATACCAACCTTATGGCAGGAAGTGAAGAAGAACTAAAGAGCCTCTTGATGAAAGTGAGAGAGGAGAGTGAAAAAGTTGACTTAAAGCTCAACATTCAGAAAACTAAGTTCATGGCATCTGGTCCCATCACTTCATGGGAAATAGATGGGGAAACAATGGAAACAGTGACAGACTTTATTTTGGGGGCTCCAAAATCACTGCAGATGGTGATTGCAGCCATGAAATTAAAAGACGCTTGCTCCTTGGAAGAAAAGCTATGACCAGCCTAGACAGAATATTAAAAAGCAGAGACATTACTTTGCCAACAAAGGTCCATCTAATCAAAGCTGTGGTTTTTCCAGTAGCCATGTATGGATATAGGAGTTGAACTATAAAGAAAGCTGAGTGCTGAAGAATTGATGCTTTTGAACTGTGGTGTTGAAGAAGACTCTTGAAGGTCCCTTGGACTGCAAAGAGATCAAAACAGTCCATCTTTAAGATCAGTCCTGAATGTTCATTGGAAGGACTGATACTGAGGCTGAACCTCCAATACTTTGGCCACCTGATGAGAAGAACTGACTGATTTGAAAAGACCCTGATGCTGGGAAATATTGAAGGCGGGAGGAGAAGGGGACCTCAGAGGATGAGATGGTTGGATGGCATCACCGACTTGACAGACATGAGCTTGAGTAAACTCCGGGAGTTGGTGATGGACAGGGAGGCCTAGCGTGCTGTAGTCGATGGGGATCGCAAAAGTCAGACACGACTGAGTGACTGAACTGAATTGAATGGCATGGAATTACTATCAGTTTCGTAGGAAAGCTGGCAGAACACAGCTTCAACACAGATGGGATTTCAGTAAAGAACAGCTTATACAACCAGTAAAGGTCAGTGAGAAGGCTGCAAAACCCAAGGCTTTAGCTCCACTGATACTTTAAAACAGGGCATTACAGAGATAAAATTGAGCAAAATTTTCTCCACTTACAACTAATTTATTTTGCAAGCACTAGTATAAATTCTAACAGCCTCTTAGGTAGGTTAATGAAGTTACTCCTTGACTCCAAAGGCTAAGTTTCATTTCGAATGTCACTGATGTGACTAAAATAGAGAATAGTGAAATTACAGATTTGTTTTACTCTTTAAAAAAAATCTACCAGAATAAATAATATTATTTACTTATCAAAAAAATTCACTGAAAAACTAAGAACTCCTAGAGAGATGCTGCGGCCATGGGTCTGTACTTAGGTGTATGAAACCTAATAAGAAGAGACATGCATGCACATAGAAAACCATTTAGAAGGGATCAGATAAAATACATTAGAGTTCAGAAAAGAGAGATTAAAACTCTTTTAAAAACATTTTAGTCAGTTCAGTTCAGTCACTAAATCATGTCCAACTCTCTGAGACCCCACAGATTGCAGCACACCAGGCTTCCCTGACCATCAGCAACTCCCAGAGCTTACTCAAACTCCTGTCCATCAAGTCGGTGATGCCATCGAACTATCTCATCCTCTGTCGTCCCCTTCTCCTGCCTTCAATCCTTCCCAGCATCAATGTTTTTTCCAGCAAGTCAGTTTTTGGCATCAGGTGGCCAAAGTATTGGAGTTTCAGCTTCAGCATCATCCTTCCAATAAATATTCAGGACTGATCTCCTTTAGGATGGACTGGTTGGATCTCTTTGCAGTCCAAGGGACTCTCAAGAGTCTTCTCCAACACCACAGTTCAAAAGCATCAATTCTTCGGTGCTCAGCTTTCTTTATAGTCCAACTCTCACATCCATACATGGCTACTGGAAAAACCACAGCTTTGACTAGATGGACCTTTGTTGGCAAAGTAATATCTCTGCTTTTTAATATGCTGTCTAGGTGGGTCGCTTACTCCTTGGAAGGAAAGTTATGACCAACCTAGACAGCATATTTAAAAGCAGAGATATTACTTTGTCAACAAAGGCCCGTCTAGTCAAGTCTATGGTTTTTCCAGTGGTCCTGTATGGATGTGAGAGTTGGACTATAAAGAAAGCTGAGCACTGAAGAATTGATGCTTTTGAACTGTGGTATTGGAGAAGACTCTTGAGAGTCCCTTGGACTGCAAAGAGATCCAACCGGTCCATCCTAAAGGAGATCAGTCCTGGGTGTTCATTGGAAGGACTGATGTTGAAGCTGAAACTCCAATACTTTGGCCACTGATGCGAAGAGCTGACTCACTGGAAAAGACCTTGATACTGGGAAAGATTGAGGACAGGAGGAGAAGGGGAAGACAAAGGATGAGATCACCTTTGTGATCTTTTGGACAGCATCACCAGCTCAATGGACATGGGTTTGGGTGGACTCCAGGAGTTGGTGATGGACAGGGAGGCCTGGCGTGCTGCGGTTCATGGGTTCGCAAAGAGTCAGACATGACTGAGCGACTGAAGTGAACTGACTAGGTTGGTCATAGCTTTTCTTCCAAGGAGAAAATGTCTTTTAATTTCACGGCTGCAGTCACCATCTGCAGTGATTTTGGAACCCCAACATAGTCAGTCACTGTTTCCATCATCTATTTGCCATGAAGTGTTGGGACCATATGCTATGATCTTAGTTTGCTGAATATTGAATTTTAAGGCAACTTTTTCAGTCTCCTCTTTCACTTTCATCAAGAGGCTCTTTAGTTCTTCATCAGTTTCTGCCATAAGGGTGGTGTCATGCACATATCTGAGGTTATTGATATTTCTCCCAGCAATCTTAATTCTAGCCTGTGGGTCATCCAGCCTGGCATTTCATACGATGTACTCTGCACATAAGTTAAGTAAGCAGGGTGACAATATACAGCTTTGACCTTCTCCTTTCCCTATTTGGAACCAGTCTGTTGTTCCATGTCCAGTTCTAACTGTTGCTTCTTGAGCTGCATACAGATTTCTCAGGAGGCAGGTCAGGTGGTCTGATATTCCCACCTCTTTAAGAATTTTCTAGTTTGTTGTGATCCACACAGTCAAAGGCTTTAGCATAGTCAACAAAGCAAAAGTAGATGTTTTTCTGGAACTCTCTTGCTTTTTTGATGATCCAGCAGATGTTGGCAATTTGATTTCTGGTTCCTCTGCCTTTTCTAAATCCAGCTTGAACATCTGGAAGTTCATGGTTCACGAACTGCAGAAGCCTGTCTTGGAGAATTTTGAGCATTATTTTACTAGCGTGTGAGATGAGTATAATTGTGCAGTAGTTTGAACATTCTTTGGCATTACCCTTCTTCAGGATTGGAATGAAAACTGACCTTTTCCAGTCCTGTGGCCACTGCTGAGTTTTCCAAATTTGCTGACATATTGAGTGCAGCACTTTCACAGCATCATCTTTTTCGAATCAAATTACCTCAACTGGAATTCCATCACCTCCACTAGCTTTGTTCATAGTGAGGCTTCCTAAGTGATGCCCACTTGACTTTACATTCCAGGATGTCTGGCTCTAGGTAAGTGATCACACCATCATGGTTATTTGGGTCATAAAGATCTTTTTTGTACAGTTCTTCTGTGTATTGTTGCCACCTCTTCCAACATCTTCTGCTTCTGTTAGATCCATATCATTTCTGTTCTTCATTGTGTCCATCTTTGCATGAAATGTTCCCTTTGTTTTCTGTAATTTTCTTGAAGAGATCTCTAGTCTTTCCCATTCTATTGTTTTCCTCTAATTCTTTGCACTGATCATTAAGGAAGACTTTCTTATCTCTCCTTGCTATTCATTTGCATTCAAATGGGTATATCATTCCTTTTGTCCTTTGCCTTCACTTCAGTCGTTCAGTCATGTCTGCTGCGACCCCATGAACATCATGTCAGGCCTCCCTGTCCATCACCAACTCCTGGAGTCCACACAAACCCATGTCCATCGAGTTGGTAATGCCATTCAACCATCTCATCCTCCTGCCTTCCATCTTTCCCAGCATCAGGGTCTTTTCCAATGAGTCAGCTCTTCACATCAGGGGGCCAAAGTATTGGAGTTTCAGCTTCAACATCAGTCCTTCCAATGAACACCCAGGACTGATCTCCTTTAGGATGGACTGGTTGGATCTCTTGGCAGTCCAAGGGACTCTCAAAAGTCTTCTCCAACACCACAGTTCAAAAGCATCAATTCTTTGGCACTCAGCTTTCCTTACAGTCCAACTCTCACATGCATACATGACCACTGGAAAAACCATAGCCTTTACCTTTAGCTTCTCTTATTTTCTCAGCAATTTTTTAGACCTCCTCAGATACCATTTTGCCTTTTTAAAAACATCTAGGTACATATAATTAGAAACTCTTTTAATAATCTCCTGAATCTATATTATTAATAGAATATTTGCTATTTTGGATGTTTTCAATAATCACTTTAAGAAAATCAGACCTACTCTGTGTCAAGGCCTAAAAAGAGAAAGTTAATTTGAGAATCAAAATGGATAAAGGGAAAACAAAACAAAACTCCAGAGCAAAGAGCTAGAGGCCATCTGTTTGAGTTATTAGGACCATGAATGAGGTTTTAGTATATATAGATACCAAAAATAAAATACACAGGACTGAGTGATGGTGTTTAACAAGTCAATAAAGTATTTTCCTTAAGAGAAAGAGGTAGAAAGAAAGATGGAAAGGAGGAAGGGAAAAAGGAGGTTTAGTGACTTAGATACCTTTGTGCTGGCATCTGTTTCAACTCATGCTTGTGATCATATGTTTATAATGTAGAGGTAGTAACAATTCTTTGAACATTATTAAAGCAAAAGAGAAGGTATCATACATTTTAAATAGCAAATAATTATCATATGTTTGGCTAAAAAGTAAGCCAACAGATACAGCTTACACTTATCTCTACTTTTGTATTAAGTAAACAGAACTTTTCATTAAGAGTAATAAGTGGTTTCAAGTACCCACTTCGTGGCTCTAACCAGTTCTACCTGCAACACATACATTCCCACCAAAAGTCAAAAGATTTGGTAACCAAATCCTGCCATTTCAAAGTCTTTTCTGACTTCACAGTAGGATTTGAGCACAAGAAAGCACCAAAGAGAAATTTCTTCTGAAGAGTAATTAACCTGGCTCCCTGAAGATTCACATCATTCTGGTGATACAGCGGCATGAAAACCATATGCCCAGCAGCCTCCTGCTGTGAGAGCTGAGGGGGTAAACACTCAAATGAAACACAGAGTACCTCACATAGAGCCCCAGTTCTACCACGGAATGGGCAAAATTCTCTAAACCTGTTTCCTTTTCTACTAATTTGAAATGATTCTATGAAATCAAATGAAATGCACACATGGCAAATTTGCAGGATGCGTGGGGCTGGTGCACTGGGATGACCCAGAGGGATGGTGTTGGGGGTGGGGAAAGGGGGGGTTCAGGATTGGGAACACATGTACACCCATGGCAGATTCATGCTGATGTGTGGCAAAACCAATACAATATTGTAAAGTAAAATAATAATAATAATAATAATAAATTAAAAAAGGAAAAAAAAAAGAAAAATAAAAACCAAAGCACCACAGAAAAAAAGTAGCACTATTATTATTGCTATGGGGTGTTTTCCCTTATATTTTAGCATATTCTCATCTACAAAAAAAAGTCTTGACAATTTTTAACATTTCATGAATCAAATGTGGATCTGAAGTGTCTGAGACTCCGCCCGATTGGTCCTCTTGATGCTGACCAGCTGCACTGGTTTGGAAATCTCAGTTCCTTATTCCAGCCTCAATCAACAGGGAGCCAGGGCACTGATATAAGAATCATGAATAATTCATTAGCCACTAAGTACAACCATCCATTTGAATTTCAGGTGGTTGGTTCTGCTGAAAGCAGATCTAACAGAAAAATTACTTCATTGAATTAATGCTGGAAAAAATGACTGTGCCTTTACTATTATTGTGGATATAAATTATGCAACATTTTCCTCAAAAACGGACCTTCAAGCTAAAGTGCAAAGAGTACTATGGAGAGATGTAGTATTAAATTGACTCTCTTCTTTAGCCTGAATGCCTCACCTATGATCGGACTGTACAGATTTTAAGGCAGGAGTAGTGTCTCCATCTCTATGCCACATAGCAGCCACAATCCAAATGCCTTTCTTCTCTCTCAGCCCACCTCAACAAAGCACTAATCTACACAGTCTTAACAGCTGGTCTTCAGGTAATAAGTCAATTCTCTTTCATGCTTTCCTGATTTCTGAACAAAAAGTAGAGAACAGTTTCCATGCTATGGTCTAAGAACCACCTTGATAACATTTCTTATTGGCTCTTCCGGAAACTTAGTTACCAAGAAATATGATCATTGTTCAATTACAAAATGAGTGACCCTGAGAAACCTAAAAAGAGAGCAATGGCTGTATCAGAAAAGCTAAAAGAATTCTCCCCCTTAGCAAATAAATTATGAACATGTTTTTGTTCAATATAGATGTAATGATGACTAACTAGATGGTCTGTTCAATAAATAAATGTTTAACATCTGCCCTTGACTAAAGTCAAGAGGTATAACTCTTAACCTCCAATAAGTTAATTCAAATAACTGATCCATTCAAACAATCTTAGTCTTGGAGGAAGGCTATTGACGTTCAGTCATTCAGTCATGTCTGACTCTTTGTGACCCCATGGACTGCAGCATGCCACACCTCCCTGTCCTTCACCATCTCCTGGAGCTTGCTCAAATTCATGTTCATTGAGTTGGTGATGCCATCCAACCATCTCATCCTCCATCATCCCCTTTTCCCCCTGCTTTCAAGCTTTCCTAGCATCAGGGTCTTCTCTAATGAGTCGGCTCTTCCCATCATGTGGCCAAAGTATTGGAGCTTCAGCATTGTCCTTCCAATGAATATTCAGGACTGATTTCCTTTAGAATGGACTGTTTTGATCTCCTTGCAATCCAAGGGACTCCCAAGAATCTTCTCCAACACCACAGTTCAAAAGCATCAGTTCTTCAGTGCTCAGTTTTCTTTATGGCCCAACTCTTACATCCATACATGACTACTGAAAAAACTATAGCTTTGGCTATATGAATCTTTGCAGGCAAAGTAAGGTCTCTGCTTTTTAATATTCTGTCTAAGTTGGTCATAGCTTTCCTTCCAAAGAGCAAGTGTCTTTTAATTTCATGGCTGCAATCACCATCTGCAATGATTTTGGACTTCAAGAAAATAAAGTCTGTCACTGCTTCCATTCTTTCCCCATCTATTTGCCATGAAGTGATGGGACCAGATGCCATGATCTTCGTTTTCTGAATGTTGAGTTTTAAGCCAACTTTTTCACTCTCCTCTTACACCTTCAGCAAGAGGCTCTTTAGTTCCTCTATGCTTTCTGCCATTAGGGTGGTGACATCTGCATGTCTGAGGTTATTGATATTTCCCCCAGAAATCTTGATTCCAGTCTGTGCTTCATCAAGCTTAGCATTTCGCATAATGTACTCGGCATATAAGTTAAATAAGCAGGGTGACAATATATAGCCTTGATGCACTCCTCTCTCAATTTGGAACTAGTCCATTGTTCCATGTACAGTTCTACCTGTTGGTTCTTAACCTGCATACAGGTTTCTCAGGAGGCAGGTCAGGTGGTCTGGTATTCCCATCTCTTTCAGAATTTTCCACAGTTTCTTGGGATCTACACAGTCAAAGGCTTTGGCATAGTAAATGAAGCAGAAATAGATGCTGACGTGGCAGATGGGAAATAACATGCAAATAACTACAATAAGTATAACACGCTCTGTGGTTAAGTTCTATGATTGATAAGATGAAGTACCAACACACCATAGGGAATAATCTATTCTTCTTGGGGTACTAGTCAGAAACTATTTCAGAAACACATGAGGTAGGAGGGACTTCACAGGAGATCAGGAGGACACAGAACATCGTGGAACTGTAAGTATTAAAGAAAGGTCAGGATGAGGTGAGAAGCATCTGGAGAAGACCTTAGAGGCTTCAGTTTTGTTTTTTATTCCTATGAAAATAAGAGGGAACTGAAGAGTTTTAATTGATCAAATTACAGATCAATTTCAATTTCATGATTGAAAAATGAACTGTAAATGCCACTAGAGAACATAGTCTTCTGCTGAACAAAATTATGCTAAAAAATAACCTAACAGTGGGAAACACTTCCTTAGGGTCTAATGTAATGCTTTTTATTTATTTGACTTGCTGTGCTTTGATCAGTGTACCAATCCTATGTCTAGAGCAGTGTGCTGATTTTGTATGCATGCTGGATGTTTAATTTGTAAAATACTACATATTGTATCAAAGAGGGAAAAAAAGCCATGGGCTTCCCGGGTGGCACAGTGGTAAAGAATCTACCTACAATGCAGAAGGCTCAGGTTCAATCCCTGTGTTAGGAAGATTCCCTGGAGTAGGAAATGGCAACCCACTCTAGTATGCTTGCCTGGAGAATCCCATGGACAGATGAGCCAGGTGGGCTATCGTCCATGGGGTCGCAAAGAGTCAGAAAGGGGGACTCTACAGAGAATGTTGAAAAGGGGGATGACAAAAGATAGGGAGACTAGTCATTAACTAGTCTAGGTCACTGGGGAAGAAGATGATAAAGGTTAAGTCCAAGGCAGTGATAGTGAAGATAGTGAAGACAGAAGACAATAAAGAGAACAGACACTTGACAGGACTTAATGATCACTTTCATGTGGAATGAAATGATATGGAGGAGTTAGATAAATCTCACATTTCTGGTTTAGGGACCTGATTGAAGAGTGGTGCCATTAACCAGAAGAGGAAATACAGAAAGATCTAGTTATAGCTGATGATATGTTTACTGTGTACCAGGTATCATTCTCATTTGATCTTCATAACAACCCTATGAGGTAGATATTACTGTTATTTTCACTTCACCAGGGAGGACACTGAGGCACAGAAAAGCTACATAATTTTCTCAAAGTCACAAAGCTAGTAAGGGACAGATCTAAGACTCAAACCTAGAAAGTCTAACTCTAGCATCTGTGCTCTTGAGTATTAGACTGTGTTACACTATAAAAGTAATAGGAGAAAATGAGGACATGCTGATCTTTAGATACCTAGAGAGTATCTAGATTAAGACAAGTACAGTTAGACTGAGCAACTGGAACTCAGGATAAATGTCCTGTCTAGAGATAAAAATCTGCGAGTCTTCAATGGAGCAGGCTGTTGAAGCCAAGAGAACAGATGAGTAGGAATAGTATGGAGAAGAGTGATTAATATGGACTGTGGAAAATACCAACACTTAATGAGCACATGAAAGAAGCAAACTAAGAGATTGAGAAGGAGTGTACAGAGCAATAAGTTAAATATCGGAAGTCAAAGGTATCCCCAAAGTCATACTCGCTTTTTAAGACACCTCCACTTAGATGTCAGTGGAGGTGTCTTAAAATCAGTGATGTCAGTGATGTCTCAAAATCAGTCTCTACAATTCAACTTACTCCTTGGAAGAAAAGTTATGACCAACCTAGATAGCATATTCAAAAGCAGAGACATTACTTTGCTGACTAAGGTCCGTCTAGTCAAGGCTATGGTTTTTCCTTTGGTCACGTATGGATGTGAGAGTTGGACTGTGAAGAAGGCTGAGTGCCGAAGAATTGATACTTTTGAACTGTGGTGTTGGAGAAGACTCTTGAGAGTCCCTTGGACTGCAAAGAGATCCAACCAGTCCATTCTGAAGGAGATCAGCCCTGGGATTTATTTGAAAGGAATGGTGCTAAAGCTGAAACTCCAGTACTTTGGCCACCTGATGTGAAGAGTTGACTCACTGGAAAAGACTCTGATGCTGGGAGGGATTGGGGGCAGGAGGAGAAGGGGACGACAGAGGATGAGATGGCTAGATGGCATCACTGACTCGATGGACGTGAGTCTGAGTGAACTCCAGTAGTTGGTGATGGACAGGGAGGCCTGGCGTGCTGCAATTCATGGGGTCGCAAACAGTCGGACACAACTGAGTGACTGAACTGAACTGAACTGAACAATTCAACTCATTATCATCCATCCAACATGTTTCTCCTCCTTTATTCTCAATCACAATCCACATCATGTTTATGATGTGTCAGCCAAACATCCATGTGACATGTGATACATGTATGTGACATCCATACATGTCAGCCAAACCAAGTACCTGGAAATCATCCACCCACCATCTTCCTCTATCTTCATGCTCCAAATTGGTCACCACGTCCTGCTAGTTATTCCTTAATATGGCTTAAAAGCATCCTTTCTACTCTATTTCAACCACAATTTCAGGTGCCTCCAAGTCTCAAACAGACAACCACAAAAATCTCCCAATCAATTTCCCTGCATCCAATTTGAGTACCCTCCAATCCAACCTCAACAGGAACGTAAGTCTCATTACATCACTCCCAGACTCTATACCATTAAATGTTTCCCCACTGTATTAAGCATGAAACCCAAACTATAAACAGAGCAGAAAAAAAGTCCTGACTTCTAGTGGAAGTTTCTGTATTCACTTGGGCTCACAGGCACCTTTTTGGGCACATTCCATGCTCCCTCACAGGTGCTCTCTCCTCATTTCTTCATCTAGCCAACTCCTATTTAATTCTCAATACTCAGCTCTGCATCACCTTCTCTGAGAAGCCGTCTTTGAAATCCCCCTGTACATGGCCTCTACTTAAGCTCTCCATACACACTTGTCATACTGGTCTATTTAAATGAGTGCTCCTTCATCCCTATGTTCCTCCCAATGCCTCCTTCAGTGCCCAAGTATTATTTTTTAACACCTTCTAACATCTTGCTTTCAATGAGGATGTTTTCTCATTGCCCATATATTCAAAACATGAAAGGAAAACTTTCCCATATCTAATCCTCAAACAAGCAGACAATAGGCATTTTACATGGACAGAAAGTACAGGCAAGATAGCTTTCAATTTACCAGTAACTTCCTAAGACCATTTAAACTAATATCTTAGTTATCTTATTATTATATGTTTAAGATCTGACAGTACTCACCAAAGTATAAAATACACATCACAGAGGTCAATAATACTGAATAACTAAAGACACAGAATAGAATTTGAAGGAAAAAACATTTTTAAAAATCCAAGAACCAATATACTTTTTAAAATCATTCCTTAAAGACAGAGAAGTCCCTTCCAAAAAGTTATACTCAAAATATAATTTTATGTGCTCCAAAATAGGCCCTGTCGGATTATCTCATGATCCTTCAAAATGATAACCCAATTTTAGAAAAAGGGAAGGAAAAGAGGGATAGAGAAAAATAGAGAGAAACAGAGATAGGTCACTGCCAAATACTGCCTACCCCGTACCCCAAGAAGCACTGAGGTCATGTATTCCACACACTGAACACAATGGCACTGTTAAAACAGCTTTGTGTTTGCATGCCCTAATCTCGGAGCTTTGCCAGCCATTACAATGCCACTTTAATTGCTGAAGGAAGTAATTATGCCAAAATCCACACATTTAATTGGAAATTTTCCACTGTAGTTTCCTTTTTCCCTAAATTCTTGGCACACAGTAAGAATATTTGCACTTACAGATTTGTAAAAGATCCCATTTTGCTGCTATCATTTACTCTAACATGTATACTATCATGTGAATTGAATCGCCAGTCTATGTCTGACGCAGGATGCAGCATGCTTGGGGCTGGTGCATGGGGATGACCCAGAGAGATGTTTTGGGGAGGGAGGTGGGAGGGGGGTTCATGTTTGGGAATGCATGTAAGAATTGAAGATTTCAAAATTAAAAAAATAAATAAATAAATAAATAAATACCAAAAAAAAAAAAAGTATTCAATAAACATCACCAGCATTTTGTTCAAAAAACAGTTGCAAATCCAAACGCAGGAAACACAATACTTTTTTTTTTTAACTAACATCTAAGAAATTTCAAAACTTCGCGTTTGTTCACAAAACTCAAAATTTCTAAGCAATAGTGTTAGTCACTCAGTCATGTCCAACTCTTTGCAATCCCACAGACTGTAGCCCACCAGACTCTACTGTCCATGGAGTGCTCTTGCCTCAGTGGAGGCAAGAATACTGGAGTAGGCTGCCAAGCCCTCTGCCACGGGAAGCAATATGTTTTCATTAAATATAGTTAACCAATAATTAATGGTTCCCATTGCAATATTCAAAATGCAAAAGTTTCTGAGTCAGAGATCTGTTAATTGGATGAACAAGCCAGTCCTCAGTTCAAAATACCATGTGTTCTCCCCACTAGGAAATGCTCTCAAGAACTTAATGCCTTCATATTTAATCCATTTTATTTGCTCATTCACAAAGTCAGATTTTTTAAGAATTTAAAGCACCAGATTAATGAGTCTTAGTATCAAGCAGAGGCACTTAGCTGTCACTCTATTTTAAATCACAGATTATACCTTACCCTCGGTAGCTGCCGTGCAAGTGGACGACAAAGGGACAACTAAACAGACTATTAGTTGCCTGCCCAATATCCATTTGCCCATTATTTCTTATTAACAGAGTCCCAATTTTGTTGCAAATGGCAATGTACCCAACTTAAATAGGTAAATAAATAAGTCTACACTTCCCAGCCTCCCTGACAAATGAGGTGTCAACACAATTAAATTTTAGTCAGATGTAATTAGAGGCTGTTGAGAGACATCACAGACAGTTCCTTTAAAGGATCTAATTCAGCAGTTGTGTAGCTTTTGCCCTTCCCTCTTCCTTCTTCTCTCTGTCGGTTATACATGATAGCAAAGCTCCTGCAACAACCATCTCGCAGCACACGGCAACCTTGAAGATGAAAGCTATGCACTAAGAATGGCAGAGCAAAAAAAGACAAAGGTTCAAGAATAGTGGTGTTATTATGAGTCACTGAACCAGCCCTGTACTGCCCAACAAAGGGAATGACAAACAAAAAGACATCAAACCAAGAGCCTATTATACAGAGTAAAGTAAGTCAGAAAGAAAAAGATAAATATTGTATACTAACATATATATATATATGGAATCTAGAAAGATGGTACCGAAGAATTTATTTTCAGGGCAGCATTGGAGACACAGACATAGAGAACAGACTTATGGGCACAGGTAGAGGGGAGCGGAGGGTGAGATGTATGGAGAGAGTAACATGGAAACTTATATTACCATATGTAAAATAGATAGCCAATAGGAATTGGCTGTATGTTTCAGGGAACTCAAACAGGGGCTGTGTATCAACCTAGAGGGCTAGGATGGACAGGGAAATGGGAGGCACATTCAAGAAGGAGGGGATATATGTATACCTATGACTGATTCATGTTGAGGTTTGTTTGACAGAAAGCAACAAAATTCTGTAAAGCAATTATCTTTCAATTAAAAAATAAAAAAAAAATTTTTTAAAGAGAGAGACACCACACTTTAGAAGTGTTTCTCAGCCTTTTTTTTTTTTTACTATTGTGTACCTAATAAGGCCTAATAATGGTCTTATTAGCCATTTTCCCCATTAATTTTCCCTTCATTAAATTTAATACCACAGATGTACTATAGTATATTACTGAGTGTACTTTATATATAACAAAAGACTTTTTTGACCTCTGAGAATCAATTTTTGACCCATCGGGGTAGTCTTACCCACATTGAGAACATGCAGGAAATGGCAACCCACCCTAGTAGTACTCTTACCTGGAAAATTCCATGGAGGAACCTCGTAGACTACAGTCCACGAGGTCACAAAGAGTCGGACATGACTGAGCAATTTCACGTTCACTTTTCACTACAGATCATAGAAGAATAAAAGAACCCAGGAAACTAAACAAACACTCAATTCTGTTGGTCATCCTTTCCTGCTGTTTTTGTTCAGATGCTAAGTCACGTCTGACTCTTTGCAACCCCATGGACTGTAGCCAGGCTTCTCTGTTATCCACTATGGCAATAACAAGGTCAGACAGCCTTTGCCTCAAACCCCAGTACATTCCCTTCACAACCCTGGAGACACGGGCTGGATCATATGTAACCTTCATTTGGCTAAGTTAAGACACAGGCCTAAAGCCTGGCTATCAAAGAAACCAAAAGGCATCCTGTTCCCCTTTTCCATGAAGCCCATTTATGATCTTAGACCTTTTAACGTTAACACCAGGATGACTGGGAAAGGCCTGTATGGAAGACCACATCCAGTGAGAAACAAGGATGAGAGAACACTTCCCTGATGACTAGGGCAAGGCTGGTCTAGGCAGCTCACTTCAACCCCTTCTCTACTAAGGAATAACTTGGAGAAATGTGGCCCAATTACTGTCCTTGTTCTGAATGTGTATCATACCCCAGTTCCTTGGCAGAGAGATGGAAGGAAAGAGTATGAGTAAGAATAGAAGCTTCTCTAGCCAATACTGTACTCTTCTGTGTTCACTTTTTCTGAGATATTGGACAAAAAAAAAAGATAGCCAAAAAGGATAGGTCAAACAGGAGATGACAAGAGTGAACATCTACATATTAGGAATCAGTGAACTAAGATGGACTGGAATGGGTGAATTTAACTCAGACGACCATTATATCTACTACTGTGGGCAGGATTCCCTTAGAAGAAATGCAGTAGCCATAATAGTCAACAAAAGAGTCCGAAATGCAGTACTTGGATGCAATCTCAAAAATGACAGAATGATCTCTGTTCATTTCCAAGGCTGTTGCCGCTGCTAAGTCACATCACCATTCAACATCACAGTAACCCAAGTCCATGCCCCAACCAAAAACGCTGAAGAAGCTGAAGTTGAACAGTTCTATGAAGACCTACAAGACCTTCTAGAACTAACATTCAAAAGAGATGTCCTTTTCATTATAGGGGACTGGATTGCAAAAGTAGGAAGTCAAGAAACACCTGGAGTAACAGGCAAATTTGGCCTTGGAGTACAGAATGAAGCAGGGCAAAAGCTAATAGAGCTCTGCCAAGAGAATGCACTGGTCATAGCAAACACCCTCTTCCAACAACACAACAGAAGACTCTACACATGGACATCACCAGATGGTCGACACTGAAATCAGATTGATTATATTCTTTGCAGCCAAAGATGGAGAAGCTCTATACAGTCAGCAAAAACAAGACCGAGAGCTGACTGTGGCTCAGATCATGAACTCCTTATTGCCAAATTCAGACTCAAATTGAAGAAAGTGGAGAAAACCACTAGACCATTCAGGTCTAACCTAAATCAAATCCCTTATGACTATACAGTGGAAGTGAGAAATAAATTTAAGGGACAAGATCTGATAGACAGAGTGCCTGATGAACTATGGATGGAGGTTAGTGACACTGTACAGGAGACAGGAATCAAGACCATCCCCAAGAAAAAGAAGTGCAAAAAAGCAAAATGGTTGTCTGAGGAGGCCTTACAAATAGCTGTGAAAAAAAAGGGAAGCGAAAAGCAAAGTAGAAAAGGAAAGATATATCCATTTGAATGCAGAGTTCCAAAGAATAGCAAGGAGAGATAAGAAAGCCTTCCTCAGCGATCAATGCAAAGAAATAGAGGAAAACAACAGAATGGGAAAGACTAGAGGTCTCTTCAAGAAAATTAGAGATACCAAGGGAACATTCAAGCAAAGATGGGCTCGATAAAGGACAGAAATGGTATGGACCTAACAGAAGCAGAAGATATTAAGAAGAAGTGGCAAGAATACACAGAAGAACTGTACAAAAAAAAGATCTTCACGACCCAGATAATCACGATGGTGTGATTACTCACCTAGAGCCAGACATCCTGGAATGTAAAGTCAAGTGGGCCTTAGGAAGCATCACTACAAACAAAGCTAGTGGAGGTGATGGAATTCCAGTTGAGCTATTTCAAATCCTGAAAGACGATGCTGTGAAAGTGCTGCACTCAATATGCCAGCAAATCTGGAACACTCAGCAGTGGTCACAGGACTGGAAAAGGTCACTTTTCATTCCAATCCCATAGAAAGGCAATGCCAAAGAATGTTCAAACTACCACACAATTGCACTCATCTCACACGCTAGTGAAGTAATGCTCAAAATTCTCCAAGCCAGGCTTCAGCAATACGTGAACCGTGAACTTCCAGATGTTCATGCTGGTTTTAGAAAAGGCAGAGGAACCAGAGATCAAATTGCCAACATCCGCTGGATCATGGAAAAAGCAAGAGAGTTCCAGAAAAACATCTATTTCTGCTTTATTGACTATGCCAAAGCCTTTGACTGTGTGGATCACAATCAACTGTGGAAAATTCTGAAAGAGATGAGAATACCAGGCCACCTGATCTGCCTCTTGAGAAACTTGTATGCAAGTCAGGAAGCAACAGTTAGAACTGGACATGGAACAACAGACTGGTTCCTAACCGTGAAAGGAGTATATCAAGGCTGTATATTGTCACCCTGCTTATTTAACTTATAGGCAGAGTACATCATGAGAAACGCTGGGCTGGGGGAAGCACAAGCTGAAATCAAGATTGCCGGGAGAAATATCAATAACCTCAGATATGCAGATGACACCACCCTTATGGCAGAAAGTGAAGAAGAACTAAAGAGCCTTTTGATGAAAGTGAAAGAGGAGAGTGGAAAAGTTGGTCTAAAGCTCAACATTCAGAAAACAAAGATCATGGCATCTGGTCACATCACTTTATGGCAAATAGATGGGGAAACAGTGGAAACAGTGTCAGACTTTACTTTTCTGGCCTCCAAAATCACCGCAGATGGTGACTGCAGCCATGAAATTAAAAGACGCTTACTCCTTGGAAGGAAAGTTATTACCAACCTAGACAGCATATTAAAAAGCAGAGACATTACTTTACCAACAAAGGTCTGTCTAGTCAAGCCTATGGTTTTTCCTGTGGTCATGTATGGATTTGAGAGTTGGAGGACTATAAAGAAAGCTGAGCGCCAAAGAATTGATGGTTTTGAACTGTGGTGTTGAAGAAGACTCTTGAGAGTCCCTTGGACTGGAAGGAGGTCCAACCAGTCTGTCCTAAAGATTAGTCCTGGGTGTTCATTGGAAGGACTGATGTTGAAGCTGAAACTCTGATACTTTGGCCACCTGATGCAAAGAGCTGACTCATTTGAAAAGACTCTGATGCTGGAAAAGATTGAGGGCAGGAGGAGAAGGGGACAACAGAGGATAAGATGGTTCGATGGCATCACCAACTCAATGGACATAGGTTTGGGTGGACTCCAGTAGTTGGTGATGGACAGGGACGACTGGCGCGCTGTGGTTCATGGTGTTGCAAATAGTCAGACATGACTGAGCGACTGAACTGAACTGAACTGATAGGTCATTTTCTCCCATAGAACAAAACAGAGAGTCACAGCCACACCATATTTTTTTTCTTTTTTTTGCCAATAGGAACCAGATTTCCAATCATTAAGGACGGCTTAAAGTGAATCCTTGAATCCAGTTCTCCTAACACTCTAGAAGCTTCATCCACTACTCCCCCTAATAAACATTTTATTTCCAGAACATATGGTTCCAAGTGACTCCACCCTAAATTCAAACCCCTGTGTTGACTTCTTTACCACAGAAGCCCTTACCCAATGTACCTTTCTGCACTCATCTCACCTTTAAGGATACAGTGTAGGCACAGCTTCCTATGTACGGGAACCATTTCCTCACATAACTGTATCTTGAGATGTTCTTCCTCCATATTCCATTTTACCATGAACCCCAGTCACATCCCCTCTCCTAGACAAGCTCGCTAGGATAGGAACCTCATTTCTGTAAGGTCAGTGTTCAGCATAGCTCCTGGCATAAAAAAAGTGCTCAATGGTGACTTCATAAACACATTAAGTCAGCAATTCTAGGAATTAAAACTGAATATTGGGAAGATCCATTTTAACGGGTGATTTTTTAATACACATTCATAATTAAAGATAAAGCCATGGATATATCTTTTTTTTTTGGCTATAAAGATATAGCCAAAGATATAGCCATATTAAAGATATAGCCATAAAGGTACCATGTATGTGACCTATCACTTTATTTTCTTACCTGAAATGTGCTTTTTCTTGTCTATTTAATTGACTTTTTTCTGTGATCCTATAACACTGACTATGAAAACTTTAAAAATCAAAGAACTAAGGAATAAGAAAAAGCATTCAACCTTGAAGAGATGATTTTATATATATAAACACACATTTTTTAAAATATACATGTAATAAATATTTAGCTATTTCTTATCTTAAAAGTTACCTTTGAAACTATATTCCCAATGAAAGTTTAGGAAAAATACTTTTCATAGCTCCAAGTCCTGAGATGTACTAGAAATAGCCATTAGAAGCACATCCAGAATTCAATAAATTCCTGCTTACTACTCAGTAAACTCTGCTGAGTAAAGAAGGCATATTAATGAGTAAATTTAAGAATTATATTCTCTATCTACAATTCTCTGGGTATATCCATTAGATTATATTGCTTATTTGTGTATGTCAAGAATAATATGTAACCAACATATCCACCAACAATCAGTAAATTGAGTGTGTGACTAAGGTGACTTTTTTTTTTTACTGTCCAAATTATTTGCTATACTAAACTGATTGGTGGTTTCCTTGGTTATTTAGAGCAGGAGTCCTCAAATCCAGGATCTAATGCCTAATGAACTGAGGTGGAGTTGATAATAATAGAAATAAAGTGTTCAATAAATGTAATGTGCTTGAAACACCCCAAAATCATCCTCCTTGCCCCAGTCAGTGGAAAATTGTCTTCCATGAAACTGGTCCCTGGTGCCAAAAAGGTTGAGGACCCTAGTTTAGAGTATATAGCATCTCAAAGTATCATTTGCCTCAGCAACAATGTTTACTTTCTTGTAAGACCCAGCAGCATTAAAAACAAGCACACAAGCTTTTGAAAATTTAAGCAGTCCAAAGAAGAACAGATCATTAGGTTCAAGATAAAACAATCAAAGCTGATAGAATCTACCAAAATATCAATGGCCATTAGTGCTTAAGATAGCATTTAACATAGGAAATGGAACAGAGATATTAATGGAGTAATTCTTTTCGAATCTGAATATAAGAAACATTAATGTTTAATGGTCCAATTTCAAGAATAAATGCTAACTTAATAATGAGAAAATACCTACGAATGCTGCTGCTAAGTCACTTCAGTCGTGTCTGACTCTGTGCGACCCCATAGACGGCAGCCCACCAGGCTACCTGTCCCTGGGATTCTCCAGCAAGAACACTGGTTGGGTTGCCATTTCCTTCTCCAATGCATCAAAGTAAAAAGTGAAAGTGAAGTCGCTCAGTCGTGTCCGACTCTTCGCGACCCCATGAACTGCAGCCTACCAGGCTCCTTCGTCCATGGAATTTTCCAGGCAAGAGCACTGCAGTAGGGTGCCATTGCCTTCTCCGTACCTACCAATAGCTAGCTTGAATAATGACTTGAGAAGGCAATGGCACCCCACTCCAGTACTCTTGCCTGGAAAATCCCATGGACGGAGGAGCCTGGAAGGCTGCAGTCCATGGGGTCGCTGAGGGTCGGACAATACTGAGCGACTTCCCTAATGTAGCAACCTTAAGGTTTACAAAACTGCAAAGTCCAGGCAAACAAAGGGAGAGAGGGATGGATGCCTAGGGTTTCACACGGGATCAATCCAATGGTGAATTCAAAACATAAGAATGGGAATAAGTGCCCAGGAAAGGGGGAAACAAGAGGTCAGGAAGGGGCCTGTGCATAAACAGGAAGAGCATAAACTAAGGCGAAGTCTGAGAAGATGGTTCGCCCCACAGTCGTCAGCCAATGAGGAACTGGGGGAGGGACTTGCATGCTAGGGAATGAACTGCTTGCTGTGAAGACACTGGGTGTGCCTGCTCATGGGACACTCGATCTTGCAAGACCTTCCTTAAACCACGCTTCTCTCTGCATCTCGGTTCTCCCAAGTCCATTCTTTGGATTTGGGTCAGTGGGTTTTATTTCCTACAGGAATTTATCGTTATTGGAGTTTTATTAGATAAATAATATAACAATTATTTCTGTGAAATGGCTTTAAATACTTATTTTTAAGGCAGTATAGCATTTTTAAGGCAGTATCAGTTCGGTTCAGTCGCTCAGTCGTGTCCGACTCTTTGTGACCCCATGAATCGCAGCACGCCAAGCCTCCCTATCCATCACCATCTCCCGGGGTGCACTCAAACTCACGTCCATCGAGTCGGTGATGCCATCCAGCCATCTCATCCTCTGTCGTCCCCTTTTCCTCCTGCCCCAATCCCTCCCAGCATCAGAGTCTTTTCCAATGAGTCAACTCTGCATGAGGTGGCCAAAGTACTGGAGTTTCAGCTTTAGCATCATTCCTTCCAAAGAAATCCCAGGGCTGATCTCCTAGCACAGTGGTTAAGAGTACACGTACTAGAATTAAAAATGCCTGGGTTTAAATTCAGAATCCACTGCTAACTGGCTCAGTTTCCTCATCTGTAAGTTGGGGTGGGGGTAGAGATAATACAATCCTTCATCTGTGGTGGCCATATGTGATACATAACTCAAATTTTTTTCTAATTTGAGAAATAGACGCACAGACACAGAAAACAAATTTATAGCTACCAAAGGGGGAACGGGGTGGGGGAGGAACTACAATATACAAAATAGGTAAACAACAAGGACCTACTGTATAGCACAGGGAACTATATTCAATATCCTTTAATAAACCATAGTGGGAAATATGAAATATATTTTATTTATACTGTACACCAGAAAGTAAATCTATACTTCAATTTTAAATTTTTTTTTAATTTTTCTGATGTGAGAACAGTAAAATGATGTATGAAACTTATATTGTCATGAAATCTAAAACAGCACCCTGAAATTAAATAGACTAATATATCAAATATATATTTTCTACTAATAAATCTGTTGCAAAACAAATGACTATTCACAGTAACAGAGATAAAGACAAACTATGAATAATCTCACATCACTCAGGTAAATTTCACCAGTAAATGAGTTTAGGTCAATGTAAGTTTTGCGAAACGAATTACAAAAACACTTCCTTTTCAGAGGACTCTGCATTTCGAAATTGTACACAGAAGACTGCAGTACTTATAGTAACATTCCCCGACAGCTCAGCAGGTAGAAGTCTGCCTGCAATGTAGGCGATGTGGGAGACTTGGGGGAAATGTCAACCCACTTCAGTATTCTTGCCTGAAGAATCCCACGGACAGAGGAGCCTGACAGGCTACAGTCCATGGAGTCGCACAGAGTTAGACACAAATGGGTACACTAGCACCTCGCACATGGTTAAGTGGTCAAAAAATGTTAGCTGCCATCATTAACACCACAATCATCTATATCATTATTTTAGGCAAAAACAATAGTTATTCTGAAATCTATTTAGTAATTAATTACCCAAATTTGTTTCAGAACATGTATCTCCATAGCAACAAGTATCTTTGATGATCTTTTGCTAGCCATAGGCATGTGACTTTAGGGTAAACTAGATTCAGTTTGTCACACTCTATGGAAAATTCTGGGTGATATGAAAAGGAAATATATAAAAATAAACACCTATAACTTTAACCTTTTCATCTGCTTCCTGAAAAGTCATTAGCTATCTAAGGACTTCATTCTCTAAGAACTCTCAGTATTGTTCAACTGCTTTCCATGAGAAAGGTTAATGTAAAACATGGAATGAAAGCTTAAACCAACAAACATTCTCCAGCTACAGTGTATTCAATTCAAATACCGAATGAAATGAATCCCCTGGCATCTAGAGTATTCCACAAGCGTGTGGCAAGTGTTATTTCTAGCCACTTAAAAGCACCAGTTAAAAGACCTCAAATACTTAGAAAAGAAAAGACCTCCATTCCCATGAGGAGAGGCATTTATTAGCTCTTAATGGCCCTCTTTCATTGCCTTTCCACTGACACATCTCTAATTGTTCCAATTATAATTTCAAGTAACAAAACCAATAATGGTAAAAGCCTATAGTTCAATGTGTGCATTGTGAAAAGTGGTCTTTAACAGCACAAACCACATATAAAAATATATGACAACATGGGATCTGGACAGGCAATAATATCACAAAAAAAGAGAGAGGAGGTGGTATAAAAGAACACTGGACAAAAAAACCAGCTTAGGTTCCACCTGTGAATTCAACACATCATTTAATCTGTAAGAGATTCAGTTTTCTACATTTTTAAAATGTGAGGACTGAACTAATGTCTTCGAATGCCTCTGCTACTTCCAATGTTCTATCAGTCTCTGATGTTAGAAGTAAATCAAGATACACAGGATCTAATCCCACCCTTGGCTTTCTAAGCAATCTTAAGTCTTTCTGCTTTCACTTCCACAACTGGAAGTGTATTTGTATTCAGTTGAAATTCAGTGAAGGCAAAGGATTATGTCTTTTATTTTCTCCCTACTACCATGCATGGCACATAGCAGGTACTCAAAAATATTAGAGGAAAGAAGAAAAGGGAGGAAGGCAGGCAGATAGAGAGGAAGAGAGGGAGAAAGGGATCGGTTGAATAATTTATTATGGCTGGAATGTTGCGCATAGGAGGAATTAAAGTAAGCTTGGCATATGGATTTCTTACTTTTAAGGAAGATCATAGTAGGAAGTCTTAAATTTAGAGAATATACTATGTCAGAAAATATTACAGAAATAATATGTGTTAAATATTTTCTGTCCTTAGAAATAAGATACTAAAAAACTTAGTATCTTATTTGTGATAGGCTATATAGGGTTATATATTTATGAATTATTATTGTGATACTTTAATGAAGCATAAATTATTTTTTCATTATTAAGTATTTTTCCTCATTGTTAGCATTTAATACATGGCTCAGAGGTAAAGAACCTGCCTGCAATGCAGGAGACGCATGTTTGATTCTGTAGGTTGAGATGATCCCCTGGAAAAAAAAAACAGCAACCCACTCCAGTATTCTTGCCAGGAAAATCTCATGGGCAGAGGAGCCTGGTGGGCTACAGTCCCTGGGGTCACAAAGAGTCAGATGCAACTGAGCACACATGCACTGCAACATCAATATAAGTAGAAAAGTAAATGTCAACCAATTGAAAATGGAAGTGAGGGAAGAAAAGACAGAATGAAATCTCTTGATGGATTGAATAAAAGTAGCATCTAACAAGAGTTTTAACATCAGAGCAATATTAACATTAACACAATATTAACAAAACAGAAGTACTTTAAATTAATTACATATTTATGCTACTAAATCTATTTTGTTAACATGAATGTGAATATCATATATGTTCACTATTAGTCACATGCAAGTGAAGTTTCAGTTGTCACTCTCAGTCCATGCTCAAGAGTCACATCTTTTCTCCTGAGTCAATGATGCAATAAGTCAATATATTTTAAACTACTGGATGTAACCAGTAAGTAGGTGATGAAGCCGATTTTATAGATCATGACATATTTTTTTTATAATGGAAAGGAACACAAATCAATAGAAAATATTGCAGTACATCACACGTACAAATGTTAAGCATTTCATAAAACTTCAGTTCCAGTTTTATAAACATTCACTGGGTCACAATGTAAAATGGATCTCTAACAAAGAGACACAGTCAATGTTTGAAAAACACTAGGTACATCTTCACTCTTCCACCCAGGGATCGAACCCAGGTCTCCCACATTGCAGGCAGATTAAGACTATGTATGTTTGTGATATTTTACATCACTTAGGAAATTCCTAGGGTTTTGGAAGCTGTGAACCAGAAAATGTGGATGAAGACCAAACATGTGAGGAATATATTTTGGTTATCTGAATGACCAAACGTATACTTCTTATAAACCATAATATCACAGTCCAGTTCAGTTGCTCAGTCGTGTCCGACTCTGCGACCCCATGAATCGCTGCACGCCCTGCCTCCCTGTACATCACCAACTCCCTGAGTTCACTCAAACTTATGTTCATCCAGTCGGTGATGCTATCCAGCCATCTCATCCTCTGTCACCCCCTTCTCCTCCTGCCCCCAACCCCTCCCAGCATCAGGGTCTTTTCCAATGAGTCAACTCTTCGCATAAGGTGGCCAAAGTACTGGAGTTTCAGCTTCAACATCAGTCTTTCAAATGAACACCCAGGACTGATCTTTAGGATGGACTGGTTAGATATCCTTGCAGTCCAAGGGACTCTCAAGAGTCTTCTCCAACACCACAGTTCAAAAGCACCAATTCTTCAGTGCTCAGCTTTCTTCACAGTCCAACTCTCTTTTATTAAGAAACAAAAGTAGTAGATTCAGAGTTATGTCAGACCCTGGATTTTGTACAAAAGTTTCTTGACAGTCTGGTTCATCATTTCATTAAGACTGAGTTAATGGTGGAACATGAAGAGCAGCTTCTTGATCTTTGAAATGGGAGAAAGTTATTTAAAAAGAAACTCTTATGTATACATATAGCCTAGTCACTTTGCTGTACAGAGGAAACTAACACAATAATGTAAAGCAACTGTATTCCAATACAAAATTTAAAACAAAATAAATAAGGAATTAAAAGTATTTTTTATGAAGTACAACTGAACTGCACCTAAAAATATCTTACTAATGTTTGACAAGTTACTTCATTCATTTCTTCAGCTAATCTTTGAAAGCTGTGTTGTTACCAGAATTGTGAAAAGATTAAACAGTCCAGTAGTAGTCCCTTTGCCAGGAAATTCAATCTAGTACGTCTATCCTTCATCAGCCGCATATCCTGAAATCATATACTACCTATAAACTTACAAGGTGACTCATCTCCTAGACTTTAAAAATCTCTACTTCAAAAGCAGCCCATTATATTTTCAGTATTGAGATTGCGCTTTTAAACTTACTCATGATTTTTACCCTACAATCTACTTGTATCCACATTGACTTTCCTATCTCTTTGGCTTCTTCACTCTTCAATAAACTTAATTCTGTGTTAAATTGAATTGACTTGAAATGCTCCCTCATCTATTAAGAAAATGTTTCCTGATAACTGCTTCATTTTATTAAAAGTCCTCTTCCTGATCTTCAAGATACTCCCCTAAATCCAGTTTCACACTAAGTATTTTTTTCATTCTCCTCCCAACCATATACACCCAGAAATTTAAAAAAAAAAATTAAAAATAAATCTTCAGCTCCATTGAGACAGGTCTCCCTAGAGTCTTGCCTCTCTGCACACCAAATTCCTCATGCTTTCGTATAGTTCCCTCAATCTTTAATACCTTCTGTCTCTTTAAGTCATTTTATGAAACTCTCACAACCAGTCTGTGATTTAAATCAAGGCAGGCATTATCTCTACATTGCAAATTAGGAAGCCAAGAATTATTTTAGCCTCCCTACTCTCTGCTTATTCAAAGAGAAGTGATATTTGACATGAATTCTGAATGATGAGTAAGCATTTTCCAGGGGGTTAACAAGGGATGAAGACATGTCAGGACAGATGTATAAGTGCTAAAGAGGTATGAAGAAGATGCATATATAGATTCACATGCATATAAAGCCATGAACTGCTTTACTATACAAGAGATCCAAGAAAAATTACATCTTTGTGGATTTTTCAAACTCGTCAGTTCAGATTTCAAGCCCATGATTCAGCTGTGTTAGTGAGAGATCTAAAACATGGCACATGTTTAAAGGCTCTTCCTTCCTTCACCTCCTAAGTTGTATCAGACCCTAAAAGTGATGCTGGGAATTCCTTGGTGGTCCAGTGGTTAAGACTGGGCACTTTTACTGCCAGGGTTCGGGGTTCAATCCCTGGTAAGAGAACTAAGGTCCCACAAGCCAAGCAGCGAAGCCAAAAGATAGTAAAGGTGATGCAATGAAGACAAATGAAGGCAAGGCCTGTAGTCAGTGACCCATGATGACTCAACCACCCACCCTGACCCCGCCCAGAGATGCTCCTTGTCTAAACTCTCACAACCTTGTGCAAGGTGACTTTAGCACCATTTGTAACAGCCATTGCTTATTCTGCACCAGTTAGGCATGAGGACCTTCACTGTAGATGTCAAAGCCATCTCAGCGCTCAACCCTCCCTAGTACCTACATAATCATACCCACTTTGAAACCTCCAAGGAACTGCTTTAACTAGGGTACCTGCTTCAACTTCCCACAAAAATGGACTGTCTCTGATTTCCACTCAATGTCTTTCTTCCCTGGAAGAAGATCAGCCCATCTTCTAAAGACAACTGGCATTTCTTTCCCAACCTCTTTTAACAACAATGGCATTTAGTTATTCTTTCAAAGACTCTAGACCCAAGACAGTCCTAAAAGCCTACACCATGAATTCTAGAACCATTCAGGAATATGGATACCTTCCTAGGGAATAAGAATTCCATCTTTAACTAATAAAACATGAAAAAATGCTCAGCACGGCTTATTATTTGTTGTTTAGTGGCTCAGGCATGTCTGACTTTTTGCAACCCCATGGACTACAGCACACCAGGCTTTCCTGTCCAAACTATATCCTGGAGTTTGCTCAAACTCATGTCCATTAAGTAGATGATGCAATCCAACCATCTCATCCTCTGTCGTCCTGTTCTTCTGCTGCCTTCAATCTTTCCCAGCATCAGGGTCTTTTCCAAAGTCAGCTCTTTGCATCAGAGGGCCAAAATACTGCAGCTTCAGCTTCAGCATCAGTCCTTCCAATGAATACTAAGGGTTGATTTTCTTTAGGATTGACTGGTTTGATCTCCTTGCTGTCCAAGGGACTCTCAAGAGTCTTCCCCAGCACCACAATTCAAAAGCATCAATTCTTTGGTGCTCAGCCTTCTTTATAGTCCAGTTCTCACATCCATACATGACTACTTGAGGAACCATAGCTTTGACTAGATGGACCTTTGTCAGCAAAGTAATGTCTCTGCTTTTTAATACATTGTCTAGGTTTGTCATAGCTTTTCTTCCAAGGAGCAAGTGTCTTTTAATTTCATGGCTGCAGTCACCACACACAGTGCTTTTGGAGCCCAAGAAAATAAAGTCTGCCACTGTTTCCATTGTTTCCCCGTCTATTTGCCATGAAGTGATGGGACTGGATGCCAAGATCTTTGTTTTTTGAATGTTGAGTTTTAAGCCAGTTTTTTCATTCTCTTCTTTCACCTTCATCAAAAGGTTCTTTAATTCTTCTTCACTTTCTGCCATTAGGTTGGTATCATCTGCATACCTGAGGTTATTATTAGAGAGATGCAAATCAAAACTACAATGAGGTATCCATCACCTCACACTGATCAGAATAGCCATAGTCAAAAAATCTACAAACAATAAATGCTGGAGAGGATGTAAAGAAAAGGGAACCCTCTTGCACTATTGGTGGGAATGTAAATTGATGTAGCCACTAGGAAGAACAGTACAGAGCTTTCTTTTAAAACTAAGAATACAACTACTATACAATTGTGTCTGACTCTTTGCAACCCCAGGGACTTTAGCCCGCAAGGTTCCTCTGTCCATAGAATTTCCCAGGCAAGAATACTAGAATGGGTTGCCATTTCCTTCTCCAGGGGATTCTCCTGACTCAGAGATTGAACCCACATATTGTGCATCTCCTGCACTGGCAGGCTGATTCTTTACCACTGTGCCACCTGGGAAGCCCTATATGAAACAGCAATTCCACTACTGAGTATATATCCTAAGAAAACCACAATTCTAAAAGACACATGTACCCCAATGTTCACTGCAGCACTACTTAACAATAGCCAGGACATGGGAACAACCTAGACATCCATCAATAGATGAATGGATAAAGAAGTTGTGGTACATATATACAATGGAATATTACTGCTATTGTCGCTCAGTCATGTACGTTTCTTTGCGACCCCATAGACTGCAGCATGCCAGGCCTCCCTGAGCCTCACAATTCTTCCAGAGTTTGCCCAGGTTCATGTCCATTGAGTAGATGATGCTATCCAATCATTTCATCCTCTGCCATTACTGAGCCATAAGAAGGAACGAATTTGAGTCAGTTCTAGTGAGGTGGATGAACCTAGAGCCTGTTATACAGAGTGAAGTCAGAAAGAGAAAAACAAATATCATATATTAATACATATATATGAAATCTAAAAAATAGTACTGATGAACCTATATGTAGGGCAGACATAGAAAACAGGCATAGAGATGCAGACATAGAGAACAGATTTGTGGACTCAGCAGGTGAAGGAGAGGGTGGAACTGAAACATAGACATTACCCTGTGCAAAACAGATAGCTAGTGGAAATTTGCTGTATGACGCAGAAAGTTCAACGTGATGCTCTGTGACAACGTAAAGGGGTGGATTGGGGTGGGAGATAGGAGAGAGGTTCAAGACAGAGGGGATATATGTATACCTATGGCTGATTAATGAATGTTGTTTTATGGTAGACACCAACAGAACACTGTAAAGCAATTATCCTCCAATTAAAAACAATTTTTTAAAAAAATGAATTCCATCTTTAGGAATGGAGTATCATTCCCATTCCTAAGGACAGACTGCATGTGTCTCTTAACACTGCAGAACAAACAACAAAGTTGTGTTTTTCTACTACGCCTCAGTGAATTCTTGATAAATTGCCCTATTACATATATATAAGTAACTAAGTCTTTTTTCCTCCAACTAGACTATGGGCACCTAGTATAGTTGCCATGGTTGGCACTCATACATATTCTAGATATATTTTAGCTGACCATTACATAATCCCCTATTTTTGACATATCAGAAGCCTATCTGACCCTTAAAGTATAGTTAGGTACAATATATGTTACAAAGCTTATAGAATAGATATAAGGATTATCCTTTAACTCCAGCATTAAAATGGAGTCACATTATCTACAAGCATAAATCAAATCTGTTTCTCTGAAAGATTCTAAACTTGGTCAATAAAATATTCTCCACAATTATCTTTACTAAGTTAGTTACAATAAACACAGGGCATATGAACCCATATCTAATGGATAATGCATTCTAGTTCTATGATGATTTTGCCTTTAATAGACCATTTTAAACTTTTTTATTGGAGAATAGTTGATGTACAATATTATATAAGCTACAAGTATAGGATATAGTAATTCACAATTTTTAAAAGTTATATTCCATTTATGGTTATTATAAAATACTGGCTATAATTTCCATGTTGTACAATATGTCCTTGCAACTTACTTTATACATACTAGTTTGTACCTCTTAATCCTCCCTTTTCCGTCTCTCCACTGGCAACCACTAGTCCTCCATATCTGTGAGTCTGCTACTTTTTTATTATATCCACTAGTTGCATTTTCTTTTTTAGATTTCATTTTTTAGATTTAGAATTTTTAGTAAGTGATATCATACAGTACTTGTCTTTCTCTGACTTCTTTTACTGAGCATAACACCCTCCAAGTCCATCTATGTTGCTGCAAATAGCATTATTTCATTCTTTTTTATGGCTGAATAGTACTCCACTGTGTATATATATATACACCACTTCTTCTTTATCCTTTCATCTGTTGATGGACACTTAGGTTGCTTCCATATCTTGGCAATTGTAAATAATGCTGCTATGTACATTTGAATGCATGTATCTTTTCGAACTAGTTGGGGTTTGGGGGTTTTTTGACTATAGATCCAGGAGTGGAACTGCCAGGTCACATGGTAGTTTTATTTTTAGGTTCATTTTAAATAGATTTTAAGCAAAATGTTATAGTATTTAAAGACCTATGTAGAATATCAGCTATTGTCTCCTTTTAATTTAAGATTAATTAAGCCCCTCTTTCCAAAATTGACAAGTCTACGAGATAAATAATCAAATTCCAAACTCAGTTAAGATCTCCAACCTTGAAAATCGAGAGAACAAGATAGCGAAGGAGTAGGTGGACGTGGAGTACATCTCTCACCGTGGATACATCAGGAATACGTCTTCAGACACAGAAGTGCATACATAACACTAGCTGAGAGTGAACAGGAGTTCCTGACCAGCAGAAAAGAATATATAGAATCACACAAAACTCAGTAGGACAAAGGAACTAGGGGGAAGACCAGGAGTGTTAGTAGGACTGGACCTGCCCTCAGCAGGTGGGGGAACTGAAGTAGGGGTCTGATCCCTACATGGGGGCAATTGTCTGAGTCAGAGGAGAAACATTTAAGGCTGAGAATGAAATAGCTGATCTGTGGCAGCCTAAATGGAATGAGAATCAGACAGTCCTTGCGGCAGCCATACATACCTCAGAGAGGGACACAGGTCTCCTGGAAAGCACAGCAGCTGGGAGCTGGAGTTTAAGGATTGGGGAGCAATCCCTGGGCAAGGGCTCCTGTTGACTGCAGAGACACAGATCGAGGGGATATGAGGAAGGATACTGTGGTGGGAAATGTCTGTGAAGGAAAGCCAGGCAGCCACGGAAGGCAATACTGCTGAGTCACACATAGAGGGTGGAGCCATCACCATAGCCTCTCTCTCCCCACATGCCAGAATCAGCTGCTGAACAATAGAGAGGCCGGCCCATCAAATGCTTAATGTACTGAACCACAGAGTAGGACCTCACCCAGGGTGCTCCTTTAAGTGCCTGACATGCCAATCTACAGAGTAGGACCCCAGGCAGGACCCCTCTATATATGATGATGTGCCAAACAAAAGAAAAGGACCCCAGGCAAGGGGGCCGTCTAAGTGCCTGAATCAGGCAGAGCTATGGAAAAAGACCATGCAAAGAGGCCTTCTGATCACCAGCTACAAAAGGCTTGAAAAAAGACTCTGAAAGGGCCATAACTCCTGCAAGAGAGTCCATGTCCCTGCACACTTGGCACTGCCAGGGTCCCCACAAGCCAAGCAGTTGCACCACCTTCACGCTCAACCCTCACTGGAGCAGACCTGCCACAGGCAAAAAAAGTCTTGAGTCTATGCACGCAGGGTCACTTTGCTTGGACACAACCAACACAACACAACACAACACAACACAACACAACACAGAGGTCACCCTTCGTGACCCTGTGGACTGCGGCCTGCCAGGCTTCTGTGTCAGGGGGTTTCTCCAGGCAAGAATACTGGAGTGTATTGGCCAATACTGGTTGCCATACCCTTCTAGAGCACTCTATTTCCTGCTGCCCTAGCCACCAACTCCCCTGAGTACCTGGTGCTACTAAAATCCCTGCAACCCAAGCAGCTGCACTACCTCCACACTTGGCCCTCACTGGGGCAGACCCAAGTCCTCCAGGGCAGCCTCACAAGCAAACCCCAGTGGATGACCCACATGCTGAGGTGGAAATAAAACCACAATTGAAAACCAAGAGCACTGTAGCTAGGGAAGAAGACCCAAAACCTTCCCACCAGCTTCAGATTAAATCCTCACGATCCACTAGGCAGACTCTGTATCTACAGAAAATATAAAAGGACAATGAGAGCTCCCACAAAAGAAAATGCATTAGTTCTGATAGCTGCAGACATTGGAGGCAAGAACATACAGCAGTAGGACCAGATTAGAATCTGAGATGCCCCCACAGCAGATCCAGAGACCAGCACAATATTGGAAGGCATCCTAGGGAGGTGAGGTAGACTGTGACGCCCGGCAAGGGAAAGGACTCTGACAGCAGTGACTCAAGAAAAACATTTTTTATTCTTCTGTTTTGATTTGTTTTGTAAATTCTTTTGGATTTTTTTTTTTACTTTTTTACTTCTCTTTTCTTTTTTCCCCTCCTCTGCTGTAGTTGTCCATTTGATTGGCTCTATGAAATCTAACTAACCTTTTGAGCTTTTTTTTCCTCAGTAACATTTTTTATTGTTATAAACCTCTACCTCTGCATTGGGCTTTTGCAGTTCTGTGGAGTTTTCCTTTTTTTTCTTTTTTTCCCTCTCTTTTTTGATTTGAATTGTTTTAAGCCTATTATTACTTTTTCTACATTTATTCCTTTGTTTGTTTTTCCTACTGTTCTTTCCCCCTTTCAGTTAATCTTAAATGTATATAAACCTTCATCTATCTCTGTTTAACTTTGCTATCTATTCTTTATTTCTTTTCTTTCTTTCCTTTCCTCTCAACATATTTCTTAGTTTTCTTTTAATTGCTTTATTCCCCACTTGGCACCTTGCTTTAGTTTTGTTTTCCAGTTTGTGCTTTAGTTAGTTTTGTTCTTAACTGGTAGGTATAATTTTTTATTTCCTTTGTTCGCTGGGTCAATATACTGCTCTTTATTTTTGTTAGACTGTTTTGATTTTGCTTATGGGTGTATATATATATGTGTGTGTGTGTGTGTGTGTGTATTCCATTATTTTAATTATTATTTGCCTGATTTTGCAACTGCCACTTGTCCGGGATTCATCTTTGGTTTCTCATTTTTGGGTATTTGTTTTAATCTCACTTAACGCCATAACAAACCATTTCTGGAATCTTCATTCCTGACCGGAGATCAAGCCCTGAGCCTTTGGAGTGGAAGCATTGACTCCAAGACCCCAGACTACCAGAGAACTAACTCTAGGGAGTATCAAATAGTGACAACTCACACAAAGGAAACCACTTGAATACAAGACCTGTCATCACCCAACCACCAGTAGCACCATGTGCAGGAAGCCTCATCTAAACAATAAACAAAATAAAAATACAAATATAATCATCATCAGACAGGATTACCACCTCACTCAGCCTTGCCCATCAGAGGAAAAACAAACAAACAAAAAAACTCAGCGGAAATTTCACCCTATACGAAGCTTATACAAACCAATAGACCAATCTTAGGAGGGCAGAAACCAAAAGGGAGAAAGAATTCAACCTTGAAACCTGGGAAAAGGAGACCTCAAAAACAGTAAGTAAAACAATAATAATAATGAAAAGGCAGAGAAATACTACACAAATGAAGGAACAAGCTAGAAACACAGAAGTCCAAATAAATGAAAAGGAAATAGGCAAACTATCTGAAAAAGAATTCAAAATAATGATAGCAAAGATGATCAAAAACTTTGAAAACATAAAGGAAAAAATGCAAGAATCAATTAACAAAGAACTAGAAGAATTAAAGAATACACATACACAGACAAACAACAATTACTGAAGTTAAAAATACTCTGCTGCGAATACAGGATGCTTGGGGCTGGTGCACTGGGATGACCCAGAGAGATAGTATGGGGAGGGAGGTGGGAGGCGGGGTTCAGGATTGGGAACTCATGTACACTCGTGGCAGATTAATGTTGATGTATCACAAAACCAATACAGTACTGTAAAGTAAAATAAACTAAAAAAAAAAAGAATATTAGATTATCCAAAAAAATAAAACTTAAGAGCCATTAAAAAAAAAATACTCTGCTGCTACTGCTGCTAAGTTGCTTCAGTCGTGTCTGACTCTGTGCAACCCCATAGATGGCAGCTCACCAGGCTCTGCCATCCCTGGGATTCTCCAGGCAAGAATACTGGAGTGGGTTGCCATCTCCTTCTCCAATGCATGAAAGTGAAAAGTGAAAGTGAAGTTGCTCAGTCATGTCTGACTCTAGACGGAAAAATACTGTAGAAGGAATCAATAGCAAAATATCTGAAGCAGAAGAACAAATCAGTGAGCTGGAAGATAAAATGGTGAAAACAACTTCTGAAGAGCAGAATAAAGTAAAAAGAATGAAAAGAACTGAGAAATAGAAATCTGGGACAATATCAAATGCACCAACATTCAAATTATAGGGGTCCAGAAGAAGAGAAAAAGAAAGGATATGAGAAAATTTTTGAAGAGTTTATAGTTGAAAATTTTCCAAATGTGGAAAAGGAAATAGTCAATCAAGCCCAAGAGACACAAAGAGTCCCATACAGGGTAAGCCCAAGGAGAAACACGCTAAGACACATACTAATCAAACTAACAAAGACTAAACACAAAGAAAGGATATTAAAAGCAGCAAGGGAAAAAGCAACACATAACATACAAGGGTAATCCCATACATTTAACAGCTGATCTTTCAGGAGAAACTCTGCAGGCTAGAAGGGAATGGCAGGATATATTTACAGTAGTGAAAGGGAAAAATCTACAACCAAGGTTACAGTACCCAGCAAGGATCTCATTCAAAATTAATGGAGAAATAAAAAGCTTTTCAGACAAACAAAAATTAAGAGATTCAATACCACCAAATCAGCTTTACAACAAATGTTAAAAGGACTTACATAGTCAAGAAATACAAGAGAAGAAAAAGATCTACAAAATCAACCACAAACAATTAAGAAAATGGCAATAGGAATATGTATATCAAAAATTACTTTAAATGTAAACAGATTAAGTACTCCAACCAAAAGATACAGACTGGCTGAATGGATACAAAAATAAGACCCATATATATGCTGTCTATAAGAAACCCATTTCAGACCTTAAGACACATATAGACTGAAAGTGAGAGGATGGAAAAATATATTCCATGCAGATGGGAAGCAAAAGAAAGCTGGAGTAGCACTCCTTATAGCAGACAAAATAGATCTTAAAATAAAGAATATTATAAGAGATAAGGAAGGACACTACATAATCATCAAGGGATCAATCCAAGAGGAAGACATAACAGTTGTAAATATCTATGCATCCAACATAGGAGCACCTCAATACATAAGACGAACACTAACAGACATAAAAGAAGAAATTGACAGTAACACAATAATAGTAGGAGACTTTAACATACCACTCACACCAACGGACAGAGCATCAAAACAGAAAATTAATAAGGAAACACAAGTCTTAAATGATGCATTAGATGAGAAGGATCTCATTGATATCTTCAGGACATTCCATCCAAATGGAGAATACACCTTCTTTTCAAGTGCACATGGAACATTCTCCAGAACAGACCACATCTTGGGTCACAAATTTAAACTTCAGTAAATTTAAGAAAATTGAAATCATATCAAGCATCTTCTCCGACCACAACACTATGAGACTAGATATCAATTACAAGAAAAAACTGTAAAAAACACAAACACATGGAGATTAAACAATACATTTCTGAATAACCAACAGGTCACCGCAGAAATCAAAAGGAAAATCAAAAAATTTCTAGAAACAAATGACAATGAACACTTCTTAACACCATATACAAAGATAAAATGGATTAAAGACATAAATGTAGGACCAGAAGCTATAAAACTCTTAGAGGAAAACATAGGCAGAACACTCCATGACATAAATCAAAGCAAGATCCTCTATAACCCACCCCCTACAGTAATGGAAATAAAAACAAAAGTAAACAAGTGGGACCTGATTATACTTAAAAGCTTTTGAACAGCAAAGGAAACTATAAGCAAGGTAAAAAGACAACCCTCAGAATGGGAGAAAATAATAGCAAATGAAACAACTGACAAAGGATTAATTTCCAAAATATACAAGCAGCTCATACAACTCAATACCAGAAAAACAAACAACACAATCAAAAAGTGAGAAAAAGACCTAAACAGACATTTCTCCAAAGAAGACATACAGATGGCTAACAAACACATGAAAAGATGCTCAACATCATCCATTATTAGAGAAATGCAAATCAAAACTACAATGAGATATCACCTCACACTGGTCAGAATGGCCATCATCAAAAAGTCTACAAACAATAAATGCTGGAGAAGGTGTGGAGAAAAGGGAATGCTCTTGCACTGTTGGTGGGAATGTAAACTGATACAGCCATTATGGAAGACGGTATGGAGATTCCTTAAAAAACTAGGAATATAACCACCATATGACCCAGCAATCCCACTCCTAGACATATACCCTGAGAAAACCAAAACTGAAAAAGACACATGTATCCCATTGTTTATTGCAGCACTATTTACAATAGCTAGAACATGGAAGCAACCTAGATGTCCATCAACAGATGAATAAAGAAGTTGTAATATATATACGATGGAATATTACTCAGCCATAAAAAGGAACACATTTGAGTCAGTTCTAATGAGGTGGATGAACCTGGAGCCTATTATACAGAGTGAAGTGAATCAGAAAGAAAAAGATAAATATCATATTCTAACACATATATACAGAATCTAAAAAAACGGTACTGAAGGCAGCAATGAAGACACAGACATAGAGAACAGACTTATTGACATGGGGAGAGGGGAGGAGAAGGTGAGATGTAAGGAAAGAGTAACATGGAAACTTACATTACCATATGTAAAATAGATAGCCAATGGGAATTTGCTGTATGGCTCAGGAAACTCAAACAGGGGCTCTGTATCAACTTACAGTGTTGGGATGGGAGGTAGATGGAAGGAGGTTCAAAAGGGAGAGAATATATGTATATCTATGGCTGACTCATATTGAGGTTTGACAGAAAATAACAAATTCTCTAGAGCAATTATCTTTCAATTAAAAATAAATCAATTTTTAAAGAGAAAGAAAAAAAAATCTCCAACCTCTCATCAATTCCCACATTAACAGTGTCCTACAAATAAAGGACAGTGGATTAATTACCAGGAGGAAAGGGCTTGGTCCTGACACTAGTTCTAGGGCCTTAAACAAGTTACTAAACCCCTTTTACCTGTTCTCTCATTTGTAAAATAGCGGGTCACACAGAGTCGGACATGACTAAAGCGACTTAGCAGCAGCAGCAACAGTATACTTGCTTTCCATCAATGTAGTACTTATGTCATGTATTAGCAAATAAGATAATGCTTGGGAAAGCTCTTTAAAAGTTGTAGCATGAAAAGAAAAAAAAATTAAGTCAGTATTATTGTCAACATCCACCTTAAAGCATAAATTTAAATGAAAAAATTACCTCCAGAAAAATAAAATTCAGAAAAAAAGCACCAAGTACAAAGGAGAAATCAATACCACAAAAATTTTATCTCTAGTCTCTCAATCAGTACTTCTCTTATGGTATCACCCCATTTTCACCCCAGTTCAACCTGATAAAAGGCTTTTCTTAGAGTAGGTCATGGTTTAGTCATACACAATACACAGCAGTTAAAATGCATAAACAAGATTTGGGAGAATCAACAGGGATAACTTTCAACAAATGTTGAAATGTTCCGTTGAAAAAAGAAAGGTATATATAGACTGATAGCTTTTATGCAGATTTTTTAAGCATACAAAACTATTCTGCATTTTGTGTATTAACATATATGAAGTAAAAGTATAAAAATAACCTTGAAGGACAAACACAACTTTGTTTAAGGTGGTGATTAGTTGTGGGCTAATGGGCTGGAGAAAGAAACAAAGAAGACATTACCACACGTAATATCTGTTTCTGTCATATTTGTAATGCCATTCACATCTGTAAAGCCAAAATATTAACAACTTACTAATTCCAGGTGATGAGTATATTCGCATTTCTTGTAAAACTATTTGTATTTACTGATTTTAAAGTTTTTTTTCCAGTAAAATCAAAAGTATTAAGAAAAACACTTTTCTTAACATAACTGTTGTACAATATTTCCATGCAGAGAACAGAAAAATCCAAGTAGTTATTAACCACTAAAATACTTTTATATGTCCAGTCCCTAACACCTGTCAACCTGTCACCATCAGCAGATAAGTCAATCACCAAAATATGTTGCTTCTGACACAACGACTTTGTCTCAAACTTATCTAATGCTCAGCAAGTCAACTTCTCGAACTTATCAAATGTTCAGCAAGTCAACAGTAGCAAATGTGCACTAAACCAACTGCTAGTAAAATAATGATAAATTTAAGTCTTTGATCAATTTAAAAAATAGTCTCTCCTTTTTAACAAAGATTACAGGGGAGCCTGGTGGGCTGCCGTCTATGGGGTCGCAGAGAGTCGGACACGACTGGAGTGACACCGCAGCAGCAGCAGCGTCACTCCTGAACACGTTCTTTCTGAATCAATGACACTCAGGTCATTACTTTGATACTAAGCCATTGCCCAGCTTTCAGACTCTCGCTTATAAAAGACAAAGACATTTCTCATGGCAGGAATTTGGGATCTTACAAGGTTTCAAGGCTTGTCCTTCCTGAATGTTAACAGGGCTACCACAGTTCAATAATAAACACTTTTACTTTCATTTTACAGAAGACTGATTTTGATCACTGGCCATTCTCAATGGATAAATAAAATACTCATTTAACTGCTAAAACAAATCTAATGAAACTTTTCATATTTGATTTTCACAATTTCTAATATAGGTAACTATCTCAATTAAAGATATTAAATGGAAACAACACTATATCTCAGATTTAGAGAGATGAAGAATTATTACTCCAATGCTGATAATATGTTCTCCAGTGTCAGAATCCAGTCTGAGATATGGTTGTTTTATTCTTGAAAAATCCTGACTATTGACTAACTTTTTTATGACCCCATAGGGCAATATAGACTTAAGATGTTTTTTAAAATGACTGTGAAGAAAACTGAGCGCCGAAGAATTGATGCTTTTGAACTGTGGTGTTGGAGAAGACTCTTGAGAGTCCCTTGGACTACAAGGAGATCCAACCAGTCCATTGTGAAGGAGATCAGCCCTGGGATTTCTTTGGAAGGAATGATGCTAAAGCTGAAACTCCAGTACTTTGGCCACTTCATGAGAAGAGCTGACTCATTTGAAAAGACTCTGATGCTGGGAGGGATTGAGGGCAGGAGAAGAAGGGGATGACAGAGGATAAGATGGCTGGATGGCATCACTGACTCGATGGACGTGAGTCTGAGTGAACTCCGGGAGTTGGTGATGGACAGGGAGGCCTGGCATGCTGCGATTTATGGGGTCGCAAAGAGTCGGACATGACTGAGTGACTGAACTGAACTGAACTGATGGAAATATAAACTTGAACTGACAATACGAAGCTTCCTTGATATTCCCTTTAAAAATCACCAGGTTTTGTATACTATCTACCACATACAGCGGAGATAGAAACCAGCTCTATCTCTCAGCAGTTTATATAAAGAGCACTAACTCTTCAGCATCCTTCAAATAATAGTCGAGTGAGACCCTTTGGGAAAGGCCCCAGCTGGCACTTCAATTGTCAAAATTTTATTTTAATGAAAACCTATAAATAAAGTTGATATTTTTTTCCTGGCATTCTTAACATACAATATTTCAAATATTTAAATATTTCTTTTATCAAGTCTTCATTTGAAACATCACCTATTATATTAAGCTAAAACATAGCTATGTCCACAGCAGATCTTTAAAAGGCCTGATAATCCTGCACAAATTGTGAGCTTTTATTATTGTTGTTGTCCCCTCAGGAGATATTACACACTGGGTGTCACATCACTCTGCTGTAAGTGTGTCTGCTCTTAACCATTCTTTCCTCTTAGTTCCTAGTCTGCAATTCCTACTCCATATTGGGTGTAGATGTCAAAAAATTCAACCTACGAGAGCTGTGTGGAAGCGAGTGGGTTCTGGGCAACAGTCTGCATTGCTCACCTGAGGGGACTCTAGAAGAACTCTGCTACATCACATGGCTACACGGAGCCTATTTAATTCACCTGTTTCTTTACAGCTGTCTTCTTTCAGGGTTACATGGAAAACCAAGGATGTGAAAATGCTTTCTACCACATAATGCACAAAGTTGTTAAACTATCAATACTAGGGATCATTGAATTTGTAGATTTCTGAATTCTACCCAGGTAAGGAACAACTATGATAATATCAACTTTCATATGTACTGCATGCTATACATTTCCAGGCATTAATAATATACATATATATTATCTACTTCAGTTCTCTCAACAGCGAAGATGGTAAGTACAATGGCACTTACTACTCGACTGTTACAAATAAGGAAAGAGACAAAGAGGGGTTAAGGAACTTACCAATGTCACAGGAGCTGACCAGTGACAGAGCTGGGGCTGGAGCCTAATTTCCAGGCCTGTACCTTTCTAAAAGTACTGCCTCCCAAAGAAGCTGCCTTACCCATGATGTTCTCTCACCAGGGATTCTACACCACTTGAGAAAGCATGTCCCTAATAGGTCAAGAAGTATATGTCAAGAAGTTTTATTCTTTACTTTTTACAAAGGTTATTCAGTAGATATTAGGGGGAAATTGTTTACATCACAGGTTAAACTAGAGAGAGGACAAATGTCTGGATAACAAGAAAAACTAAATGGCTCAGATTAGTAAAGATTTAGAAATAGGAAAACACACAGAGTTAGATCCCACTTAGAATAAAGTCTGTGTACTGGTATGTGTATATTTAACATCACTTAGACATTTTTGAAAGAAAGATCTCAGTACAATTATGCATCTGTGTTCATAATCTCCCTCCCTCCCTCTGAGACCTCTCTCCAGCAATTTCCATCCTCTCAGACTCTCTTCTACATTTTCAACCTCCACTCTCAAGTGGCTCTTAAAAAATATTCCAGTTTGCCATCATTTCGGGGAAAATACAAGCAAACTAACACCATCATCTCTCTCAATCCTTATTTCATTCATCCATTCCCACCTGCTTTATCCCTCATCACTCTCTCTACAGATGGGTTTCGCAAAAACCACCACAATACTATAAAGTAACTAACCTCCAACTAAAATAAATTAATTGTTTTTAAAAAAAGACTGAAAAAGATTATTCTAAAACCATGCCTTGTTGACCTCTAATGCATGCCTCAAACACTATAAATCAAGTTAATCTTCTACTTCACCCTGAAAACTGCCCTCACCAAGATCACCAGGACCTTTTTAAAAGAAAAACTTTTTATTTTGTATTGGCAAATATAGCTGATTAATAATGTTATAACAGTTTCAGGTGAACAGCAAAGGGACTCAGCCATACATATACATGTATCCATTCCCCCCAAACTCCCCTCCCATCCAGGCTGCCACATAACATTGAGCCAAGTTCCATGTACTATACAGTAGGTCCTTGTTGGTTATCCATTTTAAATATAGCAGTGTGTACATATCCATCCCTTACATGTGGAATCTAAAAAGAAATGATACCAGTGAACCTACAAAAGAGAAAGAGGCAGACTTAGAGAACAGACTCATGGTTGCTGGGGGTAGGGCTACTTAGGGAATTGGGGATGGACATGACCTTCTTATGTCTAAGAATGATGGGACTCCCAGAATTTACCTTCCTTCTTCTTTCAGCAACACTTAATATTTTTGACTTCTCTCTCCTCTCCTTTCTTCTCCTCTCATCCTCTCCTTGTTTTACCTCTCCTTTCCTGATGCTTTCTCAGCTAACTTCCCTCACTCTATTCCCTTCTGCTTTGCCTCCAGTCTCTCTCCTCCTCCCCAGTGTCTTTCATTGTCTAGTCCTTCCTGGGTTTTTATCAGCCCTCCTCTCACTTCACACGTTCTCCTTCAATGGTTTTGTCCATTCCCTGCTAATGGTTCCCAAATTAGATCTCTGCAATCTTCATCTATCTTCTGAGTTCCAGACTTCCACTTTGTATCACAAGCACCCCAAACTCATCCTGTCTCAATCCAAACACAGCGATGTCCCAATCTGCTGCTGTTGCTAAGTTGCTTCAGTCGTGTCTGACTCTGTGCAACCCCACAGACAGCAGCCCACCAGGCTCCCCCGTAATCTTTGTTAAAAAGGCAAGAACACTGGAGTGGGTTGCCATTTCCTTCTCCAATGCATGAACGTGAAAAGTGAAAGTGAAGTCACTCAGTCGTGTCTGACAACCCCATGGACTGCAGCCTACCAGCCTCCTCCGTCCATGGGATTTTCCAGGCAAGAGTACTGGAGTGGGTTGCCACTGCCTTCTCCGTGTTCCAATATAGTCCTCCTTTTTTAAATCCTATAATAGTAAATGGTACCACCAACCAATCAACCAAGTAAAAGATTGTGACATCATCCTTGATTTTCTCCCCATCTGTCTAAACTCAACCCCTCATAAATTACTTATTGCCAATTCTCCTCCACCTCACAGTATCCCTTTTTGCTATACGCTTGGCTTTTTGTAGTGTTCTGAAGATTCCATCTACCTTCTTGCATCCTTGCTTTTGTACATGCAGTTTTCTCTACCTATAGTATCCTCACTCTCTGCCCATGGGTCCTTTAAGACTCAGCTCAGGTATTAGCCCTCCAAGACTTTTTGTTACTTTGCCTAAGCTGGGCTGCTGCTGCTGCTGCTAACTGGCTTCAGTCATGTCCGACTCTGTGTTACCCCACAGACGGCAGCCCAACAGGCTCCCCCATCCCTGGGATTCTCCAGGCAAGAACACTGGAGTGGGTTGCCATTTCCTTCTCCAATGCGTCAAAGTGAAAAGTAAAAGTGAAGTCGCTCAATCATGTCCGACTCCTAGAGACCCCATGGACTGCAGCCTACCAGGCTCCTCTGTCCATGGGATTTTCCAGGCAAGAGTAGTGGAGTGGGTTGCCATTGCCTTCTCTGCTAAGCTGGTCTATCATATCCCTATTCTGAATTCCCTATTATTATATTTGCAGAGAACTACATTATAAAGCCACCTATATATGCTTATCTTCTACCTTCCCAACCATACTTTTAACTCCTAGAAAGTAGAAACCATATCTAATTAATCCTTATATAATCAACATTTAGTATAATTCCTGGAACATCACAGACTCTCAAAATTTTATGAATGAATTAAAACAAATTCTGAGTAACTTCCACTGTCCAAATTTCTGTGCTTGTCTTCTGTTTCTACTCTCAACAGTCCTACCCATTCTTTACCAGCCTATTCAAATATCATTTCATTTATGAAAACTTCCCTATTTCCTACCCCTACTCATGTTTCTCACCTCTTTCATCGTGATTAACTACAATGCAAAACAGAGAAAGAAATCTGAGTACTCACTTTCCTATTGAAGGACAGGATAATTTAATTAATCTTTTAGGTGCTTTCCTTACTTAGGATTCTTTAGAGGAAGGCATATTCACATTTGAAAGAAATCAAAAGCAAAACGCTAGCAAAACTCTCCTCTGCATTAAAACTCAGCAGCATCTCACAATAGAGCTTTCAAAAGGAGTTACAGATCCCGTGTGTAGTGCTGCTCACAAGCCATCACATGGCAGCATCGGGGACAACACACCAGCACCAAATCCAAGACAAAGAGCAGAGATGAAGCCTGCTCTGTTCCTGCTGACACGACTGCTCTCTCAGTTGGACTATCAGCAAACAGGCCTCAGCCAGCCCACAGCCCAGCTCGGGAAGCAAGCAGACAAATCCCAGAGCAGTGATTTCAAGCACTTAAGGGCACCCACTGCCCTACAACAATAACAACACAATACCACTCATCTTCCCTTTCTCTTAAAAACTCAACAGCATAATTTCCTGTTGAATTAACAAGAATTAAAGTGAAATTGTCGTTGGAAATAAAACAAACATGCAAAAGGGGGACCTAGCACACAATTGTTGTTGTTGTTTAGTCTCTCAATTGTATTCAACACTTTTGTGACCCCATGGACTGTAGCCCACCAGGCTCCGCTGTTCCAGTGGAATTTCCCAGGCAAGAATACTGGAGTGAGTTACCATTTCCTTCTCCAGGGGATTTTTCTGACCCAGGAATTGAACCCATATCTCCCACATTGCAGGTGGATTCTTTACCACTGAGGCAACAGGGAAGCCAATTTATCACATAATGGAATACTAGTAACTATTTTAAGGGGCTTCCTTTGTAGATCAGCTGGTAAAGAATCCACCTGCAGTGCAGGAGACCCTGGTTCGATTCCTGGGTTGGGAAGATACCCTGGAGAAGGGATAGGCTACCCACTCCAGTATTCTTGGGCTTCCCTGAATTTGTCTATAATGTGGGAGACCTGAGTTTGATCCCTGGGTTGAGAAGATCCCCTGGAGGAGGGCATGGCAACTTGACTCACTGCTTGTCTGGAGAATCCCATGGACAGAGGAGCCTGGCAGGCTACAGACCATGGGGTTGCAAAGAGTCCAACACGACCCAGGGACTTTCACTTCCACTTCTTACACGTCTCACTTTCATAGTATAACAAAATAGTTAATGAAAACATTCATTCTCTACATAGAAAAAAAACATATAAATTACATTTTAAGCCATATAGTATAACAGTATACTATCAGAGAAGGCAGTGGCACCCCACTCCAGTACTCTTGCCTGGAAAATCCCATGGATGGAGGAGCCTGGTAAGCTGCAGTCCATGGGGTCGCTAGGAGTCAGACATGATTGAGCAACTTCACTTTCACTTTTCACTTTCATGCATTGGAGAAGGAAATGGCAACCCACTCCAGTGTTCTTGCCTGGAGAATCCCAGGGATGGGGGAGCCTGTTAGGCTGCCATCTGTGGGGTCGCACAGAGTCGGACACAACTGAAGCAACTTAGCAGCAGCAGCAGCATATGCTAAATCTATGCCAAAATGTTAAAAATGGTTAACTTTCAACTGACTATTGGTGATTTTTGTTTTCTTATCATTTAATCTGTGTTTTCTAAATATTCTTCAAAGAGCATATTTAAGAGAAAAAAACCAGTTTCTTTTTTTTTTTTTTACTTTATTTTACTTTACAATACTGTATTGGTTTTGCCATACATTGACATGAATCCATCATGGGTGTACATGAGTTCCCAATCCTGAACCACCCTCCCACCTCCCACCCATCTCTCTGGATCATAAATGAAAAGCTCATCATTTGATTAAATTCTATAAATCGCTATATATCCTCATAAATATATTTGATTTTTATTTATATCCTAAAGACTTAAAACAACTTGTTTCTTTTAGCTTTATTAGGTCTCAGAAGTGATGGTACAAGATTTGTAGAATCACTGGGTTCACAAAATGGTGCCTTCTCATGCCCAATAAAAGGCTTACTTCTGAAACTAAGTTCAAAATCAAAATGAGAATGAGAAATATACTAACTTTAAAATAATGTCTTATTATAAAGAAGTTAAGACAAAGTCAGAAAATCAAGGTTAAATTCTACCACTCATTAATTAGGAAAAATATCTTGCTTTTATTATGTTCATCTATAAAATGTAGAAGGAAGTTCTTGTCCGATGCTAGATTCTATATCTCCATATGAATTAACGAGATGATTTGAGAAGGTTCATTTTTTCATTCATACTAAACTTTCACTATGGAATACCATGTGCTAACCTAGGTTTCCAATCAAAGAAGCAATTCTCCAAAGCATTTCCCTTACTTAGAATCCAAAGATTGACAAGAGATAGACATGATTATTCACAACTGTCAAATTTCTGACATCTGTTCTACTCATTAAAAGTCTACCCCTGACATCTGTAGAGTAGGATAATAGCTGAAGTTGTTTTAGAAAACAACCTTCAAATAAAAGTGGATTAGGGTGAAAAGCTTTTATTAATTAGAGAAAAATACCTAATATGAAATCTAAATTTGACATTCAGAAGGGGCAGAACAAATCCTACCTGATCAAAGTCTTGCTTGTTTGGTTGTTCATGTCTAATGATCAGACTTGACAAAATAAAAGGGTGGTAAGTATCTCCATGCCATTTTTCTTTAACTGTCTCTTAAAATTTAGCAGTCTGGGAGCCACTGGTTCCAAGAGCATTTTAGCCACCCAGAAGGTGGCTGATCTACAGTTTGGAACCCTGCCCCTAACACAGTATCACACTTATAGAACATGCTCAAAAACATATTTGTTGAATGAAGAAATGTAATCCTGTTACCTAAAGATGATGTGGTTTGAGGATAACTTTAAAAAGTTTAACTCTAAGAAGTTTCAAAACAAAGTAAGAAATAATACATTAAGGGAGGCTGGCCTTAGAGAGCAAGATTTCCCTACCCTGCCTACAAGGTTTTAAGTCGTTGTTAACACTGCCTAAAAGTCTAACACTTGGTAGGATGTATTTGGATTAGTATGTACTCTTCTTTGAAAACACAAATATTTGAAGAGGATTAATGAATGTAACCATTTAACATAACTGTTTTATTGCAAAAGTTACAAGAGTTTTGTCACCAAGGAGTTCACCGAGTATGTAAAATATAACTATATATTTAAGATTATGGGATATATTTAGGATAACTTAAAATAAGTAAATAAATGAAAGAGGAGCCATTGTTGGAATGGGGAAGCTACAAATAAGCAAGAGGAAGAGGGCAAATTATCCATATAATAATAGATTACAACTGACATCAGTATTAACCCACGTTTAGTTTAACATAGGTACAGACGGTCACACATCTGTAATATCTAAAATATCTATATTGGTATTTATGTGTGTATACATAGGCTCAGTTCAGTTACTCAGTCGTATCTGACTCTTTGTGATCGCATGGACTGCAGCATATGTCTATGCTATACGTAGGTATTAGTATACACGTATACACATCTCCTTGTTCTGTCAGCTGGAAAGGCCGAGAAGCAGCTATATCCCAGTAGCAATGAGCACAGCTAACATCCATATCTTGGTTTCTAATACCATTCTCCAGGGTTCCTTGGAGAAATAGAAGACTTTGAGATTAGGACAGGAAATAAAAAAGATGATCCTAGAGCATTTTACACTGGCAGAAAGTAAGGGAATGCTCAGAACACACACACACACACACACACACACACACACACACACACAGATGAAACAAGCAATGAGTCAGAGACACTGAAACCAACTGAAAGAGTGCCCAAGGGAACAGACTGAACAGCAAACTGAAGGAGTATTGGTTTGTAATCCAAAGTATAAAATGAACATCCATGAGTCCATACTGATATAAATGATTTAGTGACAAACTAAATGGAGAACAAACCAATCTGCCATTCAGAAGAATTCCTAATAATTTATGTAAAGAAGCCACCCTCAGGGAAGTGGAACAAAACTTATACTCCTCAAGCGTAGGTTGTACAAGGTGATGTCTTTCCTAAGAGGATAATATGGAAAAGGAGAAACCTGGCAAATGGTGTTTCAGTCAGGTAATAATGGTCAACATAAATTGCAATAAGTCATTTTGATAGCTTGTGCCCCTGACATGATGTCATGAAAGTGGCAATTTCCCTCTGTGGTCTTTCTCCAAAAAACACATAACTCCATTATAAAAACATCAAATAAATCCCATTTAAAAGCCATTCTACCAAATACTTGACCAGTACTCCTCAAAATTGTCAATATGATTTTAAAAAAAAAAGAACAAGGCAAGTCTGATAAACTGTCAAAGTCAAGAATAGCCTAAATAGACACAATGACTAAATGCAGAATGCTATCCTGGATGGGATCCTGGAATAGAAAAGACCATGAGATTAAAAAAACAGGAAATCTGAAAAAAATATAGACTTTAATAAAAGTTATATCAATGTTAGTTTGGTATATTAATATACCATACTAAAATAAAATTTCAATAATAGCAGAAACTAAGTGTGGGATGTATTAGAATTCCCTTTACTATATCTGCAATATTTCTGTAAATCTAAAACCATTCTAAAATTAAAAGTTTACTTAAAAACAATTTGGGACGAGAGAAGATATTTACTGCATACGATTACTAAATTCATGCATCTAGCCTCATCTTAAATACTGTCTATTGACATCAGCCACTTTCAGCTTTCTAAATGGGAAACTCTTAGATCTGATGTTTTAACCACTGTGGCCTTTTCACTTTGATGCTCTTCCTCTTGTGGGTGGGCTGTTGGCGAGCTCAGCACAATTTGGTTGCAAAACCATATAAAGTCAATCATACGGGAAAATTTTCAGAAACCAATATATTTTTAAAATTAGATTTTTCAATAACCACATGGAGTGACTCTTAGAAAATATATCCATTGTTATTTTACCTTCAAGAATCATGACAATTTTTGGCTGATATGATGGGTATCTAATAATCAAGACCAAAAAGATGTCCTAGATAGATTTATACTCACCCATCCCCTCCACACACACACACAGAATTGGAAGTTACTATTCTAGCATAAACTATGTCACCTTTATAATTCTGAAACTTATTTTGCAGGAGCAGAGTCAAAAGAAAAAAGGTCAATTTAGCAATTTCTTTCCCCATTGCATGTTGCTATAAGTTAATTCAACTGACATCTAAAACTGCATATGAATTATTTTTAATACAAGAGGCTCAGGGAGTAGCTGGTAGTCATTGTTCTGACTTTTAAATATGTTCTGTTAAATGCATATTTTAAAGTCAATTTTACTATAGGAAAGTCACCAACTCAATTTTAAATAAATTTCATTACATTTTATCTCTAGGAAAGCATCTGTTAGTTTTCTAGGAAAAGAAACAAACCAGTCTTTTTTTTTTTGCTACTTGGCTAGAAATGCTATTTCTATACAAATTTACAGACTAAGTACTTCCAGTTAAGACTGAAGATAGTTTTAAAAAGCCAAATCTTAAAACTGTACAACAGATTCACTATGATCATTATTTTAGCACCCTTCTTATAGTACAATATCAACCTAAGCTTTAAATATGTCCAAAAGGGGTTGCTACCCAGGCTCCATTCTTCTCTTCTGACGTGAACTATAGAGAATTTGAACATAAAATGTAAATAAGAAAGCACAGCCAAGTAAACAGCTCATTTTAAGGCACTACATACCAGCTTTGGAAGAGAGATCTGATTAAGGATCTAAGGATCCCCAGGCAAGAGCTACAAGGTATCCTTAATGTTCAACTACCTCTCTCTTTCTCTGGCCCTCAACAGATCCCGCACTGTTTGAAAACAGTTATTTGAAGAATTGTACATATGCCGAGTACATCATGCCTGGAATCAAGACTGCCAGGAAAAATATCAATAACTTCAGATATGCAGAAGACATGACCCTTATGGCAGAAAGCAAAGAAGAACTAAAGAGCCTTTTGATGAAAGTGAAAGAGGAGAGTGAAAAGAGTTGGCTTAAAATTCAACATTCAGCAAACTAAGATCATGGCATCCAGTCCCATCACTTCATGGCAAATAGATGGGGCAACAATGGAAACAGTGACAGACTTTATTTTCTTGAACTCCAAAATCACTGCAGATGGTGACTGCAGCCATGAAATTAAAAGATGCTTGCTCCTTCAAAGAAAACCTATGACCAACCTAGACAGCATATTAAAAAGCATAGATATTACTTTCCAACAAAGGTCCATCTAGTCAAAGCTATGGCTTTTCCAGTAGTCGTGTATGGATGTGAGAGTAGGACTATAAAGAAAGCTGAGCATCAAAGAATTGATGCTTCTGGACTGTGGTATTGGAGCAGACTCCTGAGAGTCCCTTGGACTGCAGGGAAATCAGACCAGTCAGTCCTGAATGAAATCAGTCCTGAATATTCATTGGAAGGACTGATGCTGAAGCTGAAACTCCAATACTTTGGCCACTGATGTGAAGTGCTAACTCATTGGAAAAGACCCTGCTAGGAGGGGTTGGGGGCAGGAGGAAAGGGGGACGACAGAGGATGAGGTGGTTGGATGGCATCACTGACCCGATGGATATGGGTTTGGCAGGCTCCGGGAGTTGGTGATGGACAGGGAGGCCTGGCGTGCTGCAGTCCATAGTGTTATGGGGAATCAGATGCCACTGAGCAACTGAACTGAACTGAACCCGAGAGTATTCTTTGATTCATTGAGCCTAGTGCAAATAATAGGGGTGGTTTGGAGAAAAGCAGTTGGTACACTTGTAACTTTTCTCAATAACTTTTCCATACATCTTATTACTGAGTGCTCAATATCACTATAAATGGCAGGTAAATTCTAATTAGAAGAAGACAAATTGAGGCTTAAACTCAGATCAGGGTGTTTACAACACATCTAGACATCCATGCAAGCAAGGCAACTACACTTAATACATTAAATAGTAATCTTGCACCTTCTTCTACAACTATCCCTGGTAAATGCTCAGTTTCTGTTAATATATTTTCAGTAAAGAATAACTTTGAGGCTTTCCATCCTCCCTAGTAAGTGGCTTTATCTCCTTCTCTAGCATCTAAAAGAAACTTTAATTTTAAAAAACCAAAAGCCCTTTCTCCTATCTTTAGCCTATTTTTGGTTTTTTGTTTGTTTGTTTGTTTGTTTTGCTCTAATCTTTTCATAAACTTCAGCTAATTCTCAGTTTAAGCCAACCTGACACCATCCTGCCTAAACCTTCTTAGGAATTCTTTTCCAGAAAGTCAGAGTTAAGGAGTAGCCAGTAGTCATTGTTTTAACTTTGAAATATGTTCTGTAAATGCATATTTTAAAACTAATTCTACTACAAGAAAGTAACCAATTTCATTTTAAATAAACTCTATGCTTATAATTTTCTTTAGTTATATGCTCCTCCCTTTGGTATATTTTCTATACACTTTGTGCTCAGAGAATTGTCTCTACCACTGGCTTTGTTAAGATAAACCACCTTGCCCAAACACCTTTCTCTCCTGTTTAGATAATTTACAAGTAAATCATCAGAATTTCATTTTTTTACTATAACCATCTTCATGAGTCACAGTCCCTTCCAAAATACCTACTTTTTCTCTAAACTTCTTAACATCTACTTTAAAAAAATAATATACAGTAGTGTTGCCATCCAACAATAACACCAACACAATGGACATGAGTCTAAGTAGGCTTCAGGAGTTGGTGATGGACAGGGAAGCCTGGCGTGCTGCAGTCCACGGGGTCGCAAAGAGTTGGACATGACTGAGTGCTGAACTGAACTGATCCAGTAGTGTCTTGCCTTGACATTTTAAAGTCTAAGGTGACCTTTCCCCAAGTTCTTTTAAAGCTGTATCACCAATACATTCTTTGTCAGTCATTAAAAGACAGAGGATAACAATTCCCTCCATTGCTTCTTCCACCTTCAAAGAGATGACACTGCTGGCAATATGAAGGAAGAATGCATCAGATGCTCTGTCTCTACACTAACTCACATCTGTACTGTACTGTTTTCAATACTTTCACATGCCTTACCACACTTGATCTTCACAATAACCTTAGAAGTTTGGAAGAAAGGTGCTAACACCCCATGAATGAAAACAGTTAATGATTGCAGATATTGGAACCTATTTCAGGGTCCTTTCCATTATGCTGCCTTTCTCTTCTTTTAGCAGAATTAGACTGTCAGCCAACATCAGGAATGCTAGAAGTTTCCCATCACTATTATTTCTTGCATCTATGCCAGTTTCACAATCTATATTAAGAACTCTTAATTGTTTCTAATAGCTAGAGAATTCATTCTCTGGGAAAATGATATTTCCTCTTCTCTTAAAAAAAAATGAATTTCATATGACCTTGGTTTTATTCCCAGCTCCACTATCTTTTCACTATAGAGCCCTGGGAACTGGCTTCAGGACTAATGCAAAAAAAAAAAAAAAAATACTATTTCTTCACACTTAACCAACAAAAGGTATTTCTAATCATAAAGAGAACCAAAAATGCCTCTAAATTCTTAGCAAATAATGATACTAAGTAGCTGACTTCTAACTACAGAAATAGAATAAGAAAAAACATGAAAACTAAGAAATAAAGAAAAAACTTTATTTTGGCAGATAACCAAGAATGTCTTGACCAAATGGATATTAAAATACAACACAGGTTACAGAGAGCATAATGGAATCACAATCCTTTTTTACTTCTAAAAATCAGATTATAAATATTGTTTTACATAAATCCTGAAGGTTCCATGTGATCCTATTGAGAAATAAACGGCAATGCAAAAAAAAAAAGCTATGTATCAGATGATGCTTTAAAATAAGTTAACAATCTAGCTATAATAAGTTAACAATGAATGAAATAAACCTCAAATTTTTTTCTGATATTAACAGGTTGCATCCATATATGTAGGTTGCATAAATATGTATATAATCAAAAAAATTTTTAAACAGCAAAGATTTTGTGAAAGAAGTCTATTTAGTAAAGTAAATAAAACATAATAAAAATAAATATAAGGTTTACCTTTTTTTTAACAGGTACCACAAATCACTGGGAAAGGATCCATAAAGAATGGGATGCTTTTGCAGTAATCCTAGCAATAATAAAGGCAAACCAAAGAACTTGTAAAACAGGCTAACAACTGACTTTACTGATCATGCATCTGTTAAAATTATAAAATACCTTTTGAATAATAAATGTTTGAAAAAAGACATTGCCTCCAGAATGTATATCTAATATTAAAAAAGAGCAAATACTCTCTGTATTTACAAGTAATTGTCATTAGCTCGGGACTATGGTCCTTGGGTTCTGACTACAATGTAACCTAGAACAAGAGAAGTTTCACCTCAATATCTTTACTTTTTAAATGAGGATGTTGGATTAGATGATTTCTAAAATCCTTCTATATAATTCTGTGATTCCTTAAGTAACAGCAGAAGTCTACTGACCTGAATCTAATCAATTATAGATCTCGAGTAGAAAATAGGAAGCACTTTGTCTATAACCCACAGGCAATTAGGATTTCTCTCACAGCAATTACATCTCCAGTAATTCAATTGCCTGATAAATCTACCTTCTCTTGCCCTTGTATATAATGATAATACATTATTCAACTGCAACACATTAAAATATAATTCTACTATAACCAAGAGGAAATAACTTTCTAGTAAGCTGTGTAATGACTCTTTTAAACTTTAACCAGAAAAGATGATAACTCTGTGGTAACTTCCAAAAAATTTTTTAGCTTTAAGAGAGCTATGTAAACCTGAAGAAATGCTTATAGTCATTAATCAAATGCCTTGTAAATGAAATTACTAGACATATGTTCACCACTAATGACTTAATCTAATACTCATGTTTTAAAGACTAAGACTTCTATGTTTGCCCTTTCTTATTTCAAATTCAAGCCACGGCCAAAAACAATGATCTTTGATTCCAGCTCTTCTGTTAAGAACTCCTACACTATTCTAAATTCCTAAATTCCTAAGGTTAATAGCAAGGGCAAAGTGACTGACCATGGGGATTTTGGAGGAAAAAAAAAGCAGAAGAGAGGGCATACACATAAAAGCCATCACTAAAATTCATTTTAGTCACCCAAGTCCCGTAAATTGTTTCTTATAACTGCTTTGCCCTTAAAATGCTTTCTACTTCTTAAAACTATTTTAAATGCCTCATTATGATGAACCTCTAGCATTTCCCTCCATTATACACCCATTAAATTACCATCTGACTTATAAACAAACACTAAAGTGATGGAATTCCAGTTGAGCTATTTCAAATCCTGAAAGACGATGCTGTGAAAGTGCTGCACTCAATATGCCAGCAAATTTGGAAAACTCAGCAGTGGCCACAGGACTGGAAAAGGTCAGTTTTCATTCCAATCTCAAAGAAAGGCAATGCCAAAGAATGCTCAAACTACCGCACAATTGTACTCATCTCACGTGCTAGTAAAGTAATGCTCAAAATTCTCCAAGCCAAGCTTCAGCAATACATGAACCGTGAACTTCCTGATGTTAAAGCTGGTTTTAGAAAAGGCAGAGGAACCAGAGATCAAGTTGCCAACGTCCGCTGGATCATGGAAAAAGCAAGAGAGTTCCACAGAAACTTCTGTTTCTGGTTTATTGACTATGCCAAAGCCTTTGACTGTGTGGATCACAATAAACCGTGGAAAATTCTGAGAGAGATGGGAATACCAGACCACCTGACCAGCCTCCTGAGAAATCTTTATTCAGGTCAGGAAGCAACAGTTAGAACTGGACATGGAACAACAGACTGGTTCCTAACCGTGAAAGGAGTATATCAAGGCTGTATATTGTCACCCTGCTTATTTAACTTATATGCAGAGTACATCATGAGAAACGCTGGACTGGAAGAAACACAAGCTGGAATCAAGATTGCTGGAAGAAATTTCAATAACCTCAGGTATGCAGATGACACCACCCTTATGGCAGAAAGTGAAGATGAACTAAAGAGCCTCTTGATGAAAGTGAAAGAGGAGAGTGAAAAAGTTGGCTTAAAGCTCCACATTCAGAAAACAAAGATCATGGCATCTGGTCCCATCACTTCATGGGAAATAGATGGGGAAACACTGGAAACAGGGTCAGACTTTATTTTTCTGGGCTCCAAAATCACTGCAGATGGTGACTGCAGCCATGAAATTAAAAGACGCTTACTTCTTGGAAGAAAAGTTATGACCAACCTAGATAGCATATTCAAAAGCAGAGACATTACTTTGCCGACTAAGGTCTGTCTAGTCAAGGCTATGGTTTTTCCTGTGGTCATGTATGGATGTGAGAGCTGGACTGTGAAGGAGGCTGAGCGCCAAAGAATTGATGCTTTTGATCTGTGGTGTTGGAGAAGACTCTTGAGAGTCCCTGGGACTGCAAGGAGATCCAACCAGTCCATTCTGAATGAGATCAGCCCTGGGATTTCTTTGGAAGGAATGATGCTAAAGCTGAAACTCCAGTACTTTGGCCACCTCATGTGAAGAGTTGACTCATTGGAAAAGACTCTGATGCTGGGAGGGATTGGGGGTTAGGAGGAGAAGGGGACGACCGAGGATGAGATGGCTAGATGGCATCACTGACTCGATGGACATGAGTCTGAGTGAACTCTGGGAGTTGGTGATGGACAGGGAGGCCTGGTGTGCTGCGATTCATGGGGTTGCAAAGAGTCGGACACAACTGAGCGACTGAACAGAACTGAACTAACTGAAAGTCTCTCAAACACTAAAGTACTTGGTACTTACTGCATTATTATCTGTCACTCTTCATACATTAATTACTTGGACCACAAATAAAAGATTTTACCATTGAGGAAAAGTAGCTTAACAACTTGACAGCTTTCCTAAAAGAGAATATAAACTCATAATTTTGACACATATTAATAGGAACAAGCCTTTCAGCTCATGATCTCACAAAAGAAAAAACAAATTTACTTACTTCCCTAAAGGGCAGTAAGTTAAGCATCTGTTAACAGTGTTTAGGTCATAATATCTCAGAAGTCTTTTGATTTCTAGCAAAACTCCTAGATATCAAAACAGACCAGTCTATGCAGCCACTTGGAAAATAGTATGGAAGTTTCTTTTTCTTTTTTTGATGTGGACCATTGTTGTTTAAAGTCTATAGAACTTTGTTACAATATTGCTTCTCTTTTATGTTTTGATTTGTTGGTCACAAAGCATGTGAGATTCTAGCTTCCCAACCAGGGATGGAACCAGCAAACCCTGCATTGGAAGGCAAAGTCGTAACCACTGGGCTAACAGGGTGATCCCTGGAGGTTTCTTAATAAACTAAAAGTAGAACTGCAATTTGGCCCAGCAATTCTACTTCTATGTACATATCCAGGAAAAAATAAAAAACACTAATTTGAAAGAATACATGCAGCCCAATGTCACAGTACTACTATTTATAATTGTCAAAATATGGAAGCAACCTAAGTGCCCATCAATAGATGAATGGATAAAGATATGGTGTGTGTACATATATATATATATTCATTATGAAAGTTGCTCAGTCATGTCTAACTCTTTGCAGTCCATGGAATTCTCCAGGCCAGACTAGAGTGGGTAGCCTTTCCCTTCTCCAGAGGATCTTCCCAACCCAGGGATCGAATCCAGGTCACCCTCATTGCAGGCAGATTATTTACCAGCTAAGCCACAAGGGAAGCCATATTCATCATACACACACACACACACACACACACACACACACACACACACAATGAAATACTTTTTGTTGTTGTTCAGTTGCCAAGTCATGGCCAATTCTTTGCAACCTTATGGACTGTAGCCTGGCAGGCTCCTCTGTCCTTCACTCTCTCCCAGAGTTTGCTCAAGTTCATGTCCATAGAGTCAGTGATGACATCCCATCATCTTATCCTCTGTCATGCCTTTCTTCTGTCTTCAGTCTTTCCCAGCATAAGGATCTTTTCCCATGAGTTGTCTCTTCGCATCAAGGGGTCAAAGTATTGGAGCTTCAGCTTCAGCTCTTTTAATGAATATTCATGGTTGATTTCTTTTAGGATTGACTGGTTTGATCTCCTTGCAGTCCAAGGGACTCACAAGAGTCTTCTCTAACACTACAGTTCAAAAGCATCAATTCTTCAATGCTCAACCTGCTTTATGGTCCAACTCTCACATCCGTACATGACTACTGGAAAAACCATAGGTTTGACTATATGAATCTTTGTCAGCAAAGTGATGTCTCTGCTTTTTAATAAGCTGTCTAGCTTTGTCATAGCTTTCCTTCCAAGGAGCAAGGGTCTTTTAAATTCATGGCTGCAGTCACCATCTGCAGTGATTTTGGAATCCAAGAAAATTAAGTCTGTCACTATTTCCATTCTTTCCCCATCTATTTGCCATGAAGTGATGGGACCAGATGCCATGATCTTAGTTTTTTGAATGTTGAATTTTAAGCTAGCTTTTTCACTCTCCTCTTTCACTTTCATCATGAGGCTCTTTAGTTCCTCCTCACTTTCTGCCATTAGAGTGGTATCATCTGCAGATCTGACATTGTTGATATTTCTCCCAGCAATCTTGATTCCAGCTTGTGATTCCTCCAGATCAGCATTTCCCATGACGTACTCTGCATATAAGTCAAATAAATAGGGTAACAATATATGACCTTGTTGCCCTCCTTTCCCAATTTTGAACCAGTTAGTTGTTTTACGTCCGGTTTCAACTGTTGTTTCTTGACCTGCATACAGGTTTCTGAGGTGACGGTAAGGTGGTCTGCTACTCTCATCTCTAATGAAATACTACTCACCCATAAAAACACAATGAAATTTTGCCATTTATAAAACGTGGATGGACTTGGAGGGCCTTATGCTAAATGAAATAAGTCACACAGAGAAAGGCAAATATTGTATGATATCACTTGTATGTGGAACCTAAAAATTACAACAAACTAATAAATAAAAGACAAGCCAAGTAACAGATATAGAGGTGAAACTAGTGGTTACCAGAGTAGAGAGGGAAGAGGGGTGCAGGGGTAACAGATTAAGAGGTACAAACTACTGTGTATAAGCTGAAAGGATATATTGTACAAGACAGGGAGTATAACAAATATTTTATAATAACTATAAGTGAATATAGTCTTTAAAAATTATGAGTCACTATATTATATACTAGTAATATATAAAAACATTTAAGGCAGGAGGGGAAGGAGGCAACAGAGGATGAGATGGTTGGATGGCATCATCGAGTCAATAGGCATGAGGGAGAGTGGACACTCAATGGTCACTATCTCCCAGATGTAAATGGACATGTCAATGGATGGACAGGGAAGCCTGGGGTGATAGAATCCAAGCGGTCACAAAGAGTCAGATGCAACTGAGCAACCGAACAACAACAATATCAACTATACCTCAATTAAAACAAAACAAAAACAAAGAGACTAGTCCAGCTCTTGCTACTCTAGAATACTCCACTACTGTCAACAAACAGCCTTTCAAGATTCCTGATCAGATCATCCACAACCTTTGCAGTTCAAGGCAAAGTGCCCCTAGCCTAAGACCTGTCAACATCTCATCATATACCCAGTTCCAACCCACACCCTCAGGAGCCTCCAAAGCATGGTTATGGGCACCCCAACCCAGAGTCCAGGATCCATATGCTCCCCAACCCCTCACTGTGCAAATGCTATGCCTTGGCCATCTCTTGGGCCTCAGGAGTATACTTTGATGCTATCTGCCTTTAGGAGAAAAGCAAAGAGGTCCACATCAGTCTTGAAAGCAACTGAAGGTCTTTTAGACAGAAAACAGAAAACTGTGGAGTCTGAGTCACTGGAACATAATTTAGGAGCAGGAAGGGTACAATCTCTAGGTGGCAATGTGACCCTTGGCACATCCTTGACCCCTCCAACTCCTAGCCCCATGAAGCCAGAGGAAGCACAGAGTAAGACCTGCTAAAGTCGGAGGACTACAACAGAGACCCTCAGTGCATAGATCTAAAGGAGGAACAATTTATACTTATCTGAAATTTCAAGACTTCTTCAGAGGCTTTGACTCTACAGGATATGGTCTAAACACAGGGGTATGCTCTCTAATACAGCTAATACAGCCTAAAAGTTTCATAGAACATAATCAGATTAAAATAAACATCATGGGCATCTTTTTAAGAAAATTAAGGGTACAGTATAGCTATAAAAGTATGTATGCTCTACCTAGAAGATAAAGGTTATTAGGATTCTATTAAAAATCTGACTTAACCAAGCTCAATGCATAAAACAGGGCACTCAAAGCTGGTGCACTGGGACAACCCTGAGGGATGGGATGGGGAGGAAGGTAGGAGGAGATTTCAGGATGGGGGACACATGTACACCCATGGCTGATTCATGTCAAGGTATGGCAAAACCCACTAAATATTATAAAGTAATTAGCCTCCAATTAAATAAATTATTATTATTATTTTACCAAGTGTGTACCCACCTTCTCTCCTTAGAACGTTCCTTATCAACTAACTGGTCAATAGCCAGAAGCAGTCTCCTAACGTTTGGCACCCAGGAGTATTGCCTTAATGCTCTCGCTATACTGTAGAGTCTGGAGAGATGTTAAAGGAGTCAGATAACTATATAGATCAGTTCAGCTTTTCCCAAGGACCTAACTTGTGTCAAACAAATGACACAAGCTAAGGGTAGAAAGATGGATAAGTTCAACCCTGATATCAAGGACCTTATAGTGGACTGACTGAAGAAACGGCCCCATTTGTTCACGTATCTATCCCCTTTGATAGTGCTCTCTCACACTGACTCTGGGGTCAGCCATATGACTTGCCTTGGACAATGGGACAGTAGCAAATGTATCAGAAGCAGAAATTTGAAAAGTCCTTGCACACTAGAGTTTGCCCTCTTAATGCTCTTGGGAACCACAGGGTGAGTCACAGCCATATATCAACAAGAAATTACAGCCATGAGTCAATAAACCCAAGTAGCTTAAGAATGAGATACCCCAAGAGAATAATGGATAGTCATCAATCAGCCAGCCCCCAGCTAACCCAGTGGCCATCTGTAAGAGTCAATTCCAGCAAAAATTAACTGAGCCATGCTGAGCACAGTCCAAACTGCTGATTCCACAAAGTCATGAGCTACTTTAATGGCTACTGTTCTAAGCCACTAACCTTTAGGGTAGTTCATTACAGGGCAAAGTTTAACTGATAGAAAACTCAAAACTTTATGGGGGAGCCAGACTTGTAAACAATACAGCATGAGGACTTACAGTAACAGATCTAAGGACAGACAGTAACAGACCTAAGGACAGGATTCATGGAAAACTCAGAAGTAAGGGTGATTAACCCTGCTGGGTCCAATGTGGAGGGTTGGACAGGAGTGTCAAGAAAAGAATCACAGAGAACATGATGCATATTCTTTATTTTGAAGGAGGGAGAAAAAGTACTTCAGGAGGCAACAGACTCAGTCAACCTCTTCTTCTTTCGTCATTGCTACAAAGCATCAAAGGGAACACCAGAACCAAACTGGAATCCATGGGCAGCTATTTCCACTGAAAAACTATGGGGTGTTCTTCCAACCAGAAGCTTTCTCTTTCTCTCAGAGTCCAAGAAGTTTTTATAGGACTGCAAGAAGATAAGACTTTGAATATGCATTCAAGTTGAACATCTGTTTGACTCAGCTATATTCAACTCCCTGTGATCTCCCAGCAGGCAAACTGAGAAAATGAAAATACACTGTCAGTACAGATTGTGTGACAAGCACTCTGAACAGACAGGTACACTGGCACATTGGGAACAAGCAAATCTTACTCAAAAGTCAGACTGGGAATGTCCTGAGCTTCTGAAGCAATTTAAATGTCCAACAATAAGAGAATATTTAAATATGTTACTATAACTGTAATAAGGAATATGAGGGAGTTATTAAAATATGCTTTCAGAAAGTATTTCATAAGATGGGAAATTCTCATAAAATCAGATATAAAAAACTGCATATACAGAATGATCTCAATAATTTAGAAAATATATTCATAGGGAAAGAAAGGAAATACATCAATGTCAACTATATTCTTGGATTAGCAGGATCATAGGTGAATGTTCTCTTTCTCATATATTTCTGTTTTTCAAATTAAAATATAAAGACATTTATTTGTTAAAAATTGAATCACACAAGCCAAAATTAATGGTTAGTCTGTAACATAACTGTCTTATACTCCTCAGGAATATCAGTGTCATGAAAGAAAATGAAAAGCTAGGGAAATGTTCCAGATTAGACAGTTAGAAAGACACAAAAATTAAATGCAATATGTGATCTTGACTTAGAACCTTGATCACAGTGAAATATGCTCTAAAGAATATTATTAGGACAACTGGCAAATTTTGAATAGGGACTATATATCCATGTGGTTATATTAAGAGAATGTCCTTGTTCTTAGGAAATATACACAGAAGTGGTTTTGCACATATGTGTACAAAACATTAAAAAATGGTTAATCTGGGTGAAGGGTATACAGAATTTTTCTATACTATTCTTGTAATTTTTCTATTTTGAAATTATTTCAAAATAAAGTAAAAACTGATAATTCTAGGTAGGCCTGAAAAAATCTATTTAAAGGGAAATAACATTTGATTGGTATTACAAATTCATTATTTACTAGGAAACTCTAAGATCTGGTTCGTAAAACATTATGTAACATTTTCAGGTCAAATAACAAACTGTCTCTATGGAGAAACTGAGGTAGGAGACGGACAAATTCCTTCACTAATGGATGCTTTCACTGAGGCTGGAATTTCTCCCCATTCAGTAGCCACTAGAGGCCAAAGGTGCTTGGCAACACATCAAAGTACGGCTCTCTGGGTGCTCGTATTTACACATACATACTATATGAAAAAGGCTACAATTTCAGTGACATACACAGAATAGTTCCCCCATGGCCTTCATGCTGACTCCCCAGCTCTCTCAAGCCCAGCCTGGTTCTATGGTGCCACTTATGGCTCGGCCTGGCCCTCTGCCTGGAATCTCGCATTATCTCATCTGAAAATTTCCCAGTCACATAAGTATTCCCAAATACAGCTGAAAACCACACCCCTCAGCCTCTCTGCTCAGTTTTACATGAAAAGATAAAACTGGACAGAAGAATTTTCAGATCAAAAAGCAATATGTATTGTCTGTTTCCTTAAATGTTAAGTTCCTCCAGAAAGAAAGAACTCTATCTTAAGTATATTCTACTTAAGAATATAGAGGCACCCCAGACTCTCCGCTGCCATTGTCTGCCCTGGGGCTGAATATTCTACACTATACTTAATGTGTGTTCAATATCATGATCACAAAATTAAAAAGGTTAGTAAACTAATACTGTTTATCCTCTATTTGATGCTCTCTATGGCAAATTATAATAATTTTAATTAAATTCACTAGCATAAGTATCAGTGGGAAAAGTTCAATTTCAAAAGATAGCCAAGTTCTAAGGAGAAGACAGTGAATACAAACTATAACTACACCTATAGATACTTCAACCATTCCAGCTGGCACATCTGACTACATAACTCCTGATTACCTCATACTCTTCTGAAGACTTAATTTTTTTTTAAATCTATTTAAAAAATCTGCATGGAGATATAAATACAAAATACAGGTCTATATCTGAAAATCATTTCCTTTAGTCAAATTCTAAATTTAAGATTATTTTCTAGAAATCATAGGGAATAGTAAGAGCATTTGTGGTAGAGAAAGCAACCAGCTAACTCAACTTCTATTCCAATCTGCTTGTTTATCTTCCTATACTACAGAGGCTAGAGTGCCAAAGCCTTGTTTTCCAGACTCCTTTTAACTAGCATTCTCAATGCAGTTTAGGTTGCACCATTCTGAATTTCACCTAAAATCAGAATCAAGTTAAGTAGGAGAGAAGCAGCACTTAAGGTTGTGTTGAGTTCTGTTTTGCTGCTCTAGATCCATTGGGTTGGCCAAAAAGTTCACTTGAGTTTTTCCATAAGATGTTACGGAAAAACCCAAACAAACTTTTTGGCCAAACCAATAAAAAGCAGAAGACAGCTTTGAAGCTAATAGTGCAGGCAGCAGTGTGATTGAGAATCACACCTAAAAGACAAAAAGACAAATCATCCCAAAAGACAAAAGTTGTTTTGTGACTACTGGTTATGACTAGAGTGGTCAAACCAGAAATTAGCAAAGAGACATCCTGAGCCCCAGCTTCCTAAACTTAATAAAGGTAGCAATTCAGCAGTTCCCTTGGCAGACCATTTTTTTTCTTTTGTGCTTATATAGCTAGAGTGGTTTCCATTATCTGCAACTCCAACACACACTTGTCTGAAAGCTTTCATGCTTTCAAATATCCAAAGTAATCTAAAGTGGTAGAGACTCTCAGTGGATAGCACTAATTGCACACATCATATAATTCTTTGTTCTATTCTCTGATCTGTAACAACAAAAATAAAGCCTAGATTTTTAAAACACAGCTACTCAATAGAGTTATTTTTTCATTCAAACTCACTATGATTTGATATTTGAAAATTGTAATAAAGAAAGGACATCCTAACTACTTCCAACTCTTGCTTCCTTGAACAACTAGAACAATGCCTTTCATACATCAGACCCTGAATACATGTTAGCAACTGAGTGAGGGCAGAATGATACAGGTGATTCAAACTAGTAGATAACCCAAAAGTACATTAGTTTTGGTCTGGAGACACCATATTAAATTGTGGGAATATTACAGATAAAATTACTAGCATGAAATCTATTTACTTTATTTTACAACTAGAAACACTGACAGAAAATACAGGGGGCTCCATGTTAAAATTTTAGGAAATTTTTACAAAAGTTGTTATAGCGTAATTTCCCAGAATGACAGAGGATCTCATTATATGGGTACTTTCCTCAGGATATTTCTGGTTTTCCATAGACTTATGTTTTTTTCCATTAAAAAAAGAACTTGATCTTTAAAGTCAAAAATCCACTTATAGAGATCGATCGAATTTGTTTGATGAAAGGTCCCAACAGTACCAAGTACCTTTAGCCTGTATGTGTGCTAAATCACTTCAGTCATGTCTGACTCTTTGTAGCCCCATGGACTGTAGCCCACCAGGTTCCTCTGTCCATGGGGATTCTCCAGGGAAGAATATTGGAGTGGATTGCCATGCCCTCCTCCAAGGGAGCTTTCCGATCCAGAGATGGAACCCAAGTCTCCTGCAGCTGCTGCACTGCAGGCAGATTCTTTACCAACGAGCCATGCGGAAAGCCCCAAATGAAAGTGAATTCCTGAATACTCAATTTGTGCAAAGCACTTTATTAATTGCCAAGGAAGGATTCAGTGGCATAGGGAACAAGGTCTCTATCCCAAAGAAAGCATGAGAGAGAAAAGCTCTGACACTCTTTTGTTTCATCTATGTAAAAAGAAAAAAAAAATCATTAACACTTCTGCAAACTGTTAGTAATCCTTATTTGGAGGAGTTGTTGGACATCTTATCTTCAATACTTACTCCTTCATTCTTCTTAATAATATCATGTGATATATTTTTAAATGAAAACACTTTTTTTAAATTGCCTCAGAGCCTCATTAGTCAGCCAAAAAGAGCATAATGTTTCACAATGCCTACACTGAGAATCACTGTCCTTAGTGCTACGGAAAAACTAAATGAGCAAAGGAGTGAATGGAAATGATACAGCTTAGCAAGCACAGATACTCACTAAGGAACATCCACTCTCACTTGCAGCCTGTTCACAATCAGACACCCGCCTAAAACTTAACATGATTCGAACCTTGCACATATGAATGAGGCAATTCAATTCTTGTGAACTTGAATTCTTTAGCGCAGTAGCTAAAAGGTCAAGGAATTCGGTTAATGAGAACATGTCACTGGGGTGGCAATGCAGCAGTGAGTGGAGAAAATCAAAGCCAGAGACTCTTTACTCTCCGCTGCAAGTGAGAAAGTCAAGGCAGTATAAATGCTGTTAGGCAATATGACCTCACTTTTAATTTTTTTAGAAACATGATTATTTAGTTTTTAGATTGCTGGTGCCCTTAGCGCTTCTTTTTGCTGTTAGCATCTGTTTTTAACCATTTCACTGGAGATTAGCACCTCTATAGAGGATGTATTAATACACGAAAAAGAAACTGAAGTGAAATTCAAGGTAGCCCAATTTCACTACTTGGCAATAAATTCAGCAAGAAAGATTTACTGTAAAGACAAGACTAAGATGAATGGAATCATCACCTTGAGTAAGTTCAACTTATTAAACAAGCAAACTTAAAATACTTAAATGGGAGGTTAATTACAATTCTTTGCTTTAAAATAGTCTCTGCTTTATAAAAAAGATTCCAGTTACAACTGTTTAACAGACATAAAATCTTTGGGTTTAAAGCATACTTTAGGGAGTTCCCTGGTGGTACAGCGGCTAAGGCTTCATGCTCCCAATGCAGGGGGCCCAGGTTCAATTTCTGGTCAGGGAACTAGATCCCACAGGCCGCAACTAAGTGTCTGCATATCACAACTAAAGATCCTGCACACCACAATGAGATCGGAGATCACATGTGCTGCAACTAAGACCCAATGCAGCCAAATAAGTCAATTAATAATTTTTAAAATAATAAAATATACTTTAACTTAACAAAACGTATTTTATATGTTTTACATATTTCAAGACTATACCTAAAGAAAACCTTACCTGTGTCATGGGGGGAGCTAGATGACTAAAATTATGGTTATTTTATTTCTATGCTTGCAGGGCCTATCCGGAAGCAAAACTAAGTCCGATGATTTAGGTTTTCAACATTAACTTTATCTAATTTCATACCAGACTCTTTTTTGTATCATTCAAGTCTATAAGCAGAAAAAATAATGTGGATCACAGATGAAAAGAAAATCTTATTTTCCATAACTACAAAACAGAAAACAAGAATCACACATGTCAGAATCCCTGTATTCCAGAATTAGATGGATATTTCTGTAAGCTAGCTAATAACCTTGGACAACAAAATCCTTGACATGATAAAAGGAAATACTTCAAAAGACAAAAATACTTTAAAGTCACAAGTATCTCTGTTTCGAACTACCATTATAAAATCTTAATCTTTAATCTAGAAACACAATACTTAGTAAAAACTGTGGCATCAAGTTTTTACATTTCTTCTCAGTTATAGTCAACAAATGTCATTTGTTCTACAAAGATGTGATATGTGAGGTGTTTGCCATGGGAATTACATGATTATCCTAGCCCTCCTTGGAGTTTAAGCCTAGAAGAAAAACATCCAGATGGGAATAATCCCAGAGCCACACAGCATGCCACAGGCAGGCCCAAGAGGGGTCTGGGGGATACATTAGTCAGAAGAGAAGAGGTGGGATGGGGCTCGGGTTACCAAGAAGGGCTTCATACCAGGTGGCATTTGAACTATACCAAAAAAAAAACAGAACTGGTATATCAGATTTAGACAAGGAGTGATATGGAAGAAGGGAGGGAGGAAGGAAGGAAAAAGAAAATGGGAGGGGACAAAGTACCCTTTTCTGTTGTTTTGACTTTTTATTGGAAAATTCCAAGCTTTTATTAAAAAGAATAGTGTAATAAATCACATACCTACATTCCACTTCAACAGTTACCAACACATGAACAACCTTGTTTCATCCCTTTTCTCACTCACTCCCATGTTCCACTCTGCTATGAGATTATTTTGAGGCAAATCCCAGATACCACATCATTTTATCAGTAAGGATTCCAGTATATTTCTTTAAAAGATAAAGACTCATTTTCTTTTACTTACTGTGATACCTGTTTTCATATTTATTTAACAAGCAGTCTTAAGTGCTTTATAGATACCAATTCATTTAATTCTCAAAATGATCCTAAAGGTAGTTACTATTATTCCAATCATTTCACAGATGAGGACACTAAAGCCTAGAAGGCTAAGTAACTCGCCCAAGATTAGCCAGCTAGAAAGTAACAAGACAAAATTTTGAACCCAGTGTTCAAATTCAGATCAATGCTCTTATACATTGCACAAATCTATACTGTCAGTAAATACTTGGTTTACTTCTTCAGAGTCCAGTCATAACTTATGCAAGGGTCATTTTTACATCCTATGTTCCAACCTGTCTTCAAAAGGAGACAGTCTTAGTCCTTCCACCAAGTAGGAAAAGATACAATTGCTTGCTTCAGTTCAGTCGCTCAGTCGTGTCCGACTCTTTGCGACCCCATGAATCGCAGCACGCCAGGCCTCCCTGTTCATCACCATCTCCCGGAGTTCACTCAGACTCACGTCCATCAAGTCAGTGATGCCATCCAGCCATCTCATCCTGGGTCGTCCCCTTCTCCTCCTGCCCCCAATCCCTCCCGGCATCAGAGTCTTTTCCAATGAGTCATCTCTTCGCGTGAGGTGGCCAAAGTACTGGAGTTTCAGCTTTAATTCCAAGGGAATAACACTGGCCTTTTTAGTAGCTTTAGTACATATAATTCAAAGCAACCATGAACTCTAGAAATTGCAGAATAAATGCAAGAATAGCAAGTCATTCAGACTCACTAACTATATATATGCATTTGACAAGTAAAGAACTATTTGAATATCATATTTTGATGACAAAAGTATGGAATTCTCAAACTACTTTTGAAAATCCAGTCTTATAGATTATACCACTGTATACCTTCTCACTGCAACACAGAAATGTAAGAACTCTCAGACACTACTGGAACATTATTTTGACTTGAACAAATGCCACAGTTAATTTATTTTTAAAGAATCTGATGGTTTTCCCAATTCTTTCAAACAAGAGATTAACTGAATTAACTTAATTACTAAAATATGCTTACATATGTATATATAATATCTATACACTATATATACATATATATAAATGGCATCCAAGTTTATGTCTGAGCACCTACGTGTCTGAAAAATACATAAGTGTTTGTATATTCTGTGTATGGATGTGACATACGATTTTAAAATACAGAAAAACTAATATCTGATTAAGAATTTTTAAAATTGAATTCACATTACATTAAGTTTTAAAGTGAGTTCCAGAAAAAGAACTGTCTACCATAAAGTACTAAATAATGTACTTAAATAACTACTTTAACTGTGATAAGAGGCCTTCTCACATTCCTTTCCTGCAGTCAAGTGACACTCAGGAGAAAAACAGAAACATTCTTACTTTTGAAAACACAGTAATAATGTCATATAATGAGAGGTTTAATATAAATGTGCCTCTGGCTTGGATTAGGGCAAAATCCATTAGGAAGTAAAGGAAATAGCTCCTAAAGGGAAGATTTGATAATACTATGAGGAATGCTTATTTTACTGTCACTGAAAAGATAAAAAATACTATTTTTTCTTACTTTCTGGAGAAAGGAAAAGTATATAACTTTTCACATGTTTTAAGCCTAATAATTAACATCTGGCATTTCCACAGCCTCTAGAGCATAACGACTGTTCTTCAGAACAAAAGGGTTGAATACTTCTTTGGGAGATGTAGGCTTCTCACTCCCAAAACTATCTGTTCTTTGCTTGGGACCAATTTCTCACAACTTTAGTAATTTATGTTGCTATTTGCAATGCCAATTCACAACTCAAGAGACACAATTAACGCTGTCATCTCCAAGGCTTTGTCTCTTCCCCCTGAACAATACTGATCCCCCATGCCCTGCTTCACCTTTCCTTAGGTCCATAGACCTAACCATCCTGTAACCTATCATATAATTTACTTATTTATTACACCAATTACTTACCCATCTCTGCAGTTAGAATGCGAGTTCCTAGAAAATAAGAATCTATGATCCCTTTGTTGGCTTTGTTCTCTAGTTCTTAAAATATTGTCTGATACATACTAGGTATTCAATAAATATCTGTTGAATTGGGGGTTTTAAATAACATTAATAGTAATGTTTTATGGCAAGCATGTATGGAAATATGGAACCTATTACGGGTCAGGCATCAAGCTGTGCGCCATATATCCATTTTAAAAACTCTTAACAGACTGGGGAAATACATACAATTTTACTGATGAGAAACATATCACCTAGAGAAATCAAGTAACTTCACAGCAAGTAAAGCTCATTCAAGATATTTTCACCTTGAAATATGACTCAACTTGATTTCTTAAAGGACTATTCCATTATATCTTTAAATATCCAAACACATCCAGTAAGTACAACATGTGAGTTATAAATAAATAAAATGAGTTATAAGTAAAATCTGAGTTAAAGTTTGTCAAGTGTCTTCACAAATTATGGCAAACACAAGACTCAGACCCTAATAATAATTATAGAATTACTTTGCTCCTCTTTGCTATGATTATACTGTTTCCTCAGTCTTAACATCAGAAGAATAATTTCTGTAATCCTTTCCAATTTATAACATGCTTTACAAATATTATCAAATTTATCTACGAATTAAAAAATACATCTATAATTCTTACTCTTCAACTGACTCTAAACTGAGAACATCTTACCCAAGTTGGACCTGAATGAGACAGATACTCAGAAAGAGATTTCTTAAGTAGCAATTTCTATAAATTTTCAGAACAGATAATAGTTTACAAATTTTCTCTTTTCTAAAGAAAGAGACTAGGAGAAAAGCAACATAGTTCTACAAACTGAGTCGGAGTACACCTGGGGCCTGGTCAGCATGCCAAAATTGGTGGAAGCCACCCTCCTACTTTTCCAGTTACTAACATTTTGACTTCACTTTTCCTACGAAATGCTAATAGGAAAATAAACAGAAAAATTTTCCAACTAAGAATCATCCCTTCATTCTTCCATAAATTACTTACTTTGCTTTTTTTTATATGTATTTTTTTATTGAAGTTTAGTTGACTTACAATGTTTCAGGTGCACAGCAAGGTGATTCAGTTATATAAATACACATAAATTATTTTTTAAACTATTTTCCATCATAGGTTATTACAAGATATTGACTACCGTTCCCTATACTATACAGTAAACCTTTCTTGTTGCATATCTATTTTTTAATCAGAAATCGAGCAGTTTATTCATACTAAGTAAAAGAAGTGGAGTCAAAATGTCATAATTTTTTAGTTAGGCAAAATTTTGTAAGTTTTCTAAGACATATATTATACAAATTAACATAAATGTATACAAAAGCTTTTCTACAATAATTGATAAAGGCTTTGGAAAGAACATCAAAAAATAAAAGATGGGGAAATTAGAGAACATAAACTAAATAAAATGGGATCATTGAATATGAAAAAGAAAAAGTGAAACAAACTAGACAAAAGTAAAAGATCATCATGTAGTCCAGTTGTTTTTAAACACGACTGTTCATTAGAAACATATCTGGAGCTCTGGAGGAAAAAAGCAATACCTGAGTATTTGTATTTTTTTAAAAAGTTTCAAGATAATTCTGAAATGCATCTGGATTTTAAAAAGTGATTACAGGTTTTTCTATTAAATTGTAGCTTTGGTGATAAAGTTCTATTATTTTTCTGTTGATCAATCTTGATATAGTGGTATTAAGTGAATAATAGTTACATAATCACAATAGTAAAAGATGTTTATCAGGTTTTCACAAGCAGTAGCCAGACAAAATATAAAAGATAACTACAATTGCATGCCATAATGGGAACATGATTAACTTAATATAAAATAATTACATATAATTTGGTGGGGGTGGGCATCGAGCAGAGTGATGTGGTAAGTGGAAGTGCACATGTTTGCACCCAACCAACCAGTCTATGTCTTTTGGTTGGTGCATATAATCCATTTACATTTAAGGTAGTTATCAATATGTACGATCCTATTATTGTTTCCTTAATTCAGTTCAGTTCAGTCTCTCAGTCGTGTCCAACTCTTTACAACCCCGTGAACCACATCATGCCAGGCCTCCCTGTCTATCACCAACTCCCGGAGTCCACCCCAACCCATGTCCATCGAGTTGGTGATGCCATCAAACCATCTCATCCTCTCTCATCCCCTTCTCCTCCTGCCCTCAATCTTTCCCAGCATCAGGGTCTTTTCAAATGAGTCAGCTCTTCATATGAGGAGGTCAAAGTATTGGAGTTTCAGCTTCAACATCAGTCCTTCCAATGAACTCCTAGGACTGGTCTCCTTTAGGATGGACTGGTTGGATCTTCTTGCAGTCCAAGGGACTCTCAAGAGTCTTCTCCAACACCACAGTTCAAAAGCATCAGTTCTTCAGTGCTCAGCTTTCTTCAGAGTCCAAATCTCATATCCATACATGACCACTGGAAAAACCATAGCCTTGACTAGATGGACTTTTGTTGGCAAAGTAATGTCTCTGCTTTTGAATATGCTGTCTAGGTTGGTCATAATTTTCTTTCCAAGGAGTAAGCATCTTTTAATTTCATGGCTGCAGTCACCATCTGCAGTGATTTTGGAGCCCAGAAAAATAAAGTCTGACACTGTTTCCACTGTTTCCCCATCTCTTTGCCATGAAGTAATGGGACCAGATGCCATGATCTTAGTTTTCTGAATGTTGAGCTTTAAGCCAACTTGTTCACTCTCCTCTTTCACTTTCATCAAGAGGCTCTTAGTTCTTCTTCACTTTCTGCCATAAGGGTGGTGTCATCTGCATATCTGAGGTTATTGATATTTCTCCCAGTAATCTTGATTCCAGCTTGTGCTTCCTCCAGCCTAGTGTTTCTCAAGATGTACTCTGCATATAAGTTAAATAAGCAAGGTAACAATATACAGCCTTGACATACTCCTTTTCCTATTTGGAACCAGTCTGTTGTTCCATGTCCAGTTCTAACTGTTGCTTCCTGACCTGCATACAAGTTTCTCAAGAAGCAGGTCAGGTGGTCTGGTATTCCCATCTCTTTCAGAATTTTCCAGTTTATTGTGATCCACACAGTCAAAGGCTTTGGCATAATCAAATTAAGTTTCCTTAATTATTTGGAGTTTCATTTTCTGTAGGTCTTTTCCTTCTCTTGTGTTTTCTGCCTAGAGAAGTTCCTTTAACATTTGTTGTAAAGCTGGTTTGATGGTGCTGAATTCTCTTAACTTTTGCTTGTCTGGAAAGCTTTTGATTGCTCCATCAAATCTGAAGGAGAGTGTTGCTGGGTAGAGTATCCTTGGTTGTAGGTTCTTCCCTTTCATCACTTTACATATATTATGCCATTCCCTTCTGGCTTGTAGAGTTTCTGTTGAGAAATCAGCTGATAGTCTGATGGGAGTTCCCTTGTATGTTATTTGTCGTTTTTCCTGTGTTGCTTTTAATATTTTATCTGTCTTTAATTTTTGCCAGTTTGATTACTGTGTGTCTCAGTGTGTTCCTCCTTGGATCTATCCTGGTTGGGACTCTCTGTGCTTCCTGGACTTGGTTGACTATTTCCTTTCCCATGTTAGGGAAGTTTTCAGCTAATTATCTCTTTAAATATTTTCTCAGGTCCTTTCTCTCTCTCTTCTCCTTCTGAGACCCCTATAATGTAAATGTTTGTGCGTATAATGTTGTCCCAGGGGTCTCTTAGGCTCTCTTCATTTCTTTTCATTCTTTTTTTTATATTCTGTTCTGTGGCAATGATTTCCACCATTTTGTCCTCCAGGTCATTTATCTGTTCTTCTGTTTCAGTTATTCTACTGTTGATTCCTTCTAGTGTATTCTTCATCTCTGTTTCTTCTTTAGTTTTTGTAGGTCTTTGGTAAATATTTATTTCATCCTCTCAATCTTTGCCTCCATTGTATTCCCGATCCTGGTTCATCTTCACTATCATTATTCTGAATTCTTTTTCTGGAAGGTTGCCTACCTTCATTTCATTTAGTTGCTTTTCTGGGGTTTTATCTTGTCCCTTCATCTGGAACATAGCTTTCTGCCTTTAATTGTGATTAACTTTCTGTACTATGGTTTTTGCTTTATCTGCTGTGAGACTGTGCTTCTTCTTGCTTCTTCTGTCTGCCCTCCGATGGAAGAAGCTAATAGGTTTGTGTAAGCTTCTTGATGGGAGGGATTGGTGATGGCAAAAACTGGGTCCTGCTCTGATGGGCAGTGGTCTTGCTCAGTAAAGTTTTAGTTGCAATTATCTGCTGATGGGTGGGGTTTTACTCTCTCCCTGGTAGTTGTTTGGCCTGAGGCAACCCAGCTGTAAGGTTAATGGCAAACTCCAAGAGGTATGCCAGAGAGGAACCTTCCAGTGCCACTGTCCCTGTAGTGAGCCCTTGGAACCCACGCCTCCACAGCGGGCCCTCCAACACTAGAAGGTAGTGAAATTCAACTTTCTGTTACAAAACAGTATGCTCCTAAATCCTGTAAAAATTATCCTCATTCCTTAAGACCTAACTCAAATGTAACAATCTCTGTCATTTCCCCTGACCTTCCCTCAACCCTCCACAAAGTATTATCATCTGTCCAATTCTCCACACACTCATCACACAACTGATTTTCCTGATGGGCTATTATTAGCCATCCACATAAGAGCAAAAGCCATAGCCCAGACCTACATGGTACCTAGTTTAACAAATGTGGCTAAATTGAATAAAAAATATACTATTTATGAAATCCACAGAATTAATCTTCCTGGAGAAAATATTTAAATAACACATGACCTTTGACTTATTAGAGGATTACATTTTAAACATCCTCTTTGGCAGCTAAAAATCAAAACAGCAACAACCAAATACTTAAACAAAATGGGAAAATTGGGATACAGAAGTTACATAGTGATTGATATTACACTAAGGCACTGGCTGTCAAGGGAGGGCAGTCTGGAAATTATTGAAGATATTTCACAGTGACTGCAGAACCAGGAATGTTAAACATCCTGAATCAGGGAGAGAGTCCTATACACTGAACATCTACCCCACATCCTGTTAATTTTCTAATCAAATTTTCTACACCTCCATATAGGTGAAGCTATCTGAGCTTGAGTCTAATTCTGCTTTATATACAAACAAGAATTTAAGCAACACACTGGCTTTTCTCAGAGTAAAACTACCATGTAATTGAGAGAAGACTGTACTTTATTTTTGGAACTTCATGAAGAATTGTTGAATATTTGGTAAAATCAGATCCCTAACAGCAACATACCCATCTGTTTTTAGGGCTCCAGGAATTGAGCACAGAGTACATATATGACTGTGTATTGTATCTATACAATATCTATAATTAAAAGATGCTTATTCCTTGGAAGGAAAATTATTACCAACCTAGACAGCATATTCAAAAGCAGAGGCATTACTTTGTCAACAAAGGCCAGTCTAGTCAAGGCTATGGTTTTTCCAGTAGTCAGGTATGGATGTGAGAGCTGGACTATAAAGAAAGCTGAGCATCGAAGAATTTATGCTTTTGAACTGTGGTGTTGGAGAAGACTCTTGAGAGTCCCTTGGACTTCAAGGAGATCCAACTAGTCCATCCTAAAGGAGATTGGTCCTGGGTGTTCATTGGAAGGACTGATGTTGAAGCTGAAACTCCAATACTTTGGCCACCTGATGCAAAGAGCTGACTCATTTGAAAAGACACTGATGCTGGGAAAGATTGAGGGCAGGAGGAGAACGGGACAGCAGAGGATGAGATGGTTGGATGGCATCACCGACCCAATGGACATGAATCTGGGTAAACTCTGGGAGCTGATGATGGACAGGTAGGCCTGGCACGCTGTGGTTCATGGGGTCACAAAGAGTCGGATACGACTAAGCAACTGAACCGAACTGAATACAATATGCAACTGTGTATTGCCCATTTCTAAACAATGGGCACCAGTTCCTCCCTGACCTCCACCCCAAACCTCCATCCCAAACAACCCTCTCTGCCTCACCACTTAGGACAATATCCAGTACAAACTGGATATTTTTACTTTTATTAATAGCATATAATTTTGAGTGCAGAAACCATTCTATATCTCTTGATACATAATCTGTTTTGCAAAGTAATTGGTATATAATAAGTGTTCAATAGAAACCATTTTACTGAAGCTCAACTCTTTACTTCCTATTTCAGGCAACTAGCATGAACCTTCTGCAGAACAGTGAACAATGCACAAGAGATTTCAAAAGTATTCAAGTCCCAAATGAGAAAAAGACTCCCAGATCATCAGCTAGTTCACAATTAAAATATAATCACGTTAGTTTTCAACTGGTTCCACCTAACATTTTCAGCCATGTTTTCTTAATGAGGATATAGTAAAAGTCCACAAAAATTATATATATGTCACCAATTTTACTTCAAACCAGTAAGGAATACAGGGGGCAATTTATGTTAAACAGATACTATTTAATATTTTCATAATAATGGAAAACATAGTGATAGCAAATATATAAGTATTTAAATAGGTTCTGAAGCAAGCCATCAGAACCGATAGCAAAAATAGTTCTTCAAAGCACATTTGTCTTCCTAGGTACTATTAATACATATTCACTTCTAGTAACTCCCACCAATGGTACCTAATTATGGCTTTATGATCAAAATGATTAGTGAAGAAAGCTGAATATCAGATATGAGCTGCTGTACCTAAAATTACAGGACATGTTAGGACTTTCCATATTAAAAAAATTAACTTGAATTAGCAGACATAAACTACTATATGGGCTTCCCAGATGGAGGCTGAGGTAAAGAATCTACCTGCCAATGCAGGAGATATAAGAGAAGCAGGTTCAGTCCCTGGTTCAGGAAGATTCCCTGAAGTAGGAAGTAGTAACACAGTCTGGTATTCTTGCCTGGAAAATTCCATGACAGAGGAGCCTGGCAGGCTACAGTCCATGGGACCACAAAGAGTTGGACACGATTGAGTGACTGAGCACAGACACACACCCAAACTACTATATATATAAATAGATAAACAACAAGGTCCTGCTGTATAGCATAGAGAACTATATTCAATATCCTATTATAAACCCTCATGGAAAAGAGTATGAAAAAGAATATATATATATATATACACACACATATATAGCATTCACTTTGCTGCACACCAGAAAACAACATTGTAAATCAACTACAATTTTAAAAAATTAACTTGAGCCTATGTAAAGTTATGTTTCCACCTTTAACTAGTTGAAGGTTAAATTAAACTGAAAGTAATTGTTAATAAGTTGATTTCTATCCTGAGGTAGCACAAAACATTTAACACCTATAAGCATCATTTTAATTTCTCAAACAATAAAAATAAGGTATGACAATAAAATATTTTAGTGATAACAACTCAGTATCATATCTCCATGAGAACTAATGATTATAATTCATGACATGAATCCATTTATAATTACGTAAATGGAAAAAGAGAAAATAAACAACCAGAAAATTTCAGGTCAAGAGCTTATGTTTCTTCGTAGATATGGGTGCAGGAAGAACATGGCTAGAATAAACTAAAGAAAAGGGATTTTAGAATGAAGCAGCACAATTCAATAGTTAACTACAAATGACAGATACAGCTATCTGCTTCCCTTATGAGGAAATGCCTCTGAAGAGACAAACTCAAGCAAGAGGGAAATTCACTGGAGATCTTGGGGAACAGGATCTTGGCCAGATCCTATGTGGCCAAGCAGTGAGCAAGCAAATGACAGTTCATCGGGCATGTTCAGGGTAGCAACAGATAGGGGAGCACAAAGGAAATAGCACTTGGGCTATGTGCCAGTTGTTTTCACATACCCTAATTCAAAGGGGAACAGGGTAGTTTGTAGCCAAAAGCATTCACAAAATTTTTTTCCCATAAGACCAAATATATGATGTTCAAATACACAGCCTCAAAAAAATCTCATGTAGTAACAATTAGCCCCTGCAACTGTAGTTTTAGAAATTATATAAAGGATACCAGGGAGTTTCTTTTGTCTTTTCTCATACTGCAATTGCTCTATCAATGAAAGACAAAATAAAAAATTACATTTTTCAAAAGATAGAGGCTACTCCTTGCTTAATAAAACAAGCCACAGTTGCCAAAATGTACTGATTTACAAAAGCTAATTCTTTTTTCCTTTCTGGCAGAAAAAAATTGCCTAGATTATGACATCTCTAACTCAATTACGCATGTCTACAAAGATGCCATTAAAGAGGTGGATTTGAGCATTTCAAAGAGATCTGGCAAGAAGTTACTTCTTGCTCAAAATTTTCCACTCATTCATGCAATGAGCAGACTACAGTGTCAAGGTTGAAAACAGGAAAAATCACTTGGCTTGGCGCCAAGTACTTCAGTGTGTTTCGGTTTCTACCCCTTGGCCTGGGCAAGCCAGAGAGAAGATGGATGCCTGGCATGCCAAGATCTGAGCTCAGGACACCACTCCACACTCTCACCATGAAGGGTGGGTCCCAGGGAGTGAACCAAAGAATTCTAAAACTGGTTAGCTCTAAAAGTTTCTGTGTCTTAGGAAGCAACATTTATTCAACCACGAAGCACTTTTTTAAAAATTTTTAATTGGATGATAATCACTTTATAATTTTGTATTGGTTTCTGACATTCAATGACGTGAATCAGCCAAAAGTATATATATGTCTCCTCCTTCCTGAACCTCCTGCCCACTGGTCCATGCCATCTTATCCCTCTAGGTTGTTATAGAGAACCGGCTTGAGCTCCCTATGTTATACAGCAACTTCCCACTAGCTATCTATTTTATACATGATAATGTACATGTTTCAATGCTACTCTCTCAATTCATCCCACCCTCTCCTTCTCCCGCTGTGTCCACAAGTCTGTTTTCTGTGTCTCTATTCTTGCCCTGCAAATGTGTTCATCAGTACCATCAATTTCATATATATACAAATATAAGAAGCACTTTTTAAAGAAATGCTTCACCATCAACATTCTTAACAGTATGGGGGATGATACTGGGTGGAAAAACACAAACATTAGTCATGCCTGAAGAGTAATTCACTAGTTAGAGCCAATATGAAGTTTGGAGAATTAACCATTTTATTAACTTCTTACAACTTACATATACATATGAGTGACATATGATAAAAAAATATTTTTCTAAAGTCTGAGAGCTTTTCCAATAAGCATAAATCACAGGAAAGTGTCTGTTTAAATAACAGTGTTTTTTTTTCTTAGCTGTATGTAAAATAATGGTGCATCTTAAAATTGTGGCATATTTGACGGCATATAGGAACTATATAAACGTGCCATGTATGATCAAAGGTAATCACTGAAGTGAGAACCCAAAAATGCCAAACACTGGGATGATAAGAATTCCTTCAACACTTAAGCATGTAAATTTGGGGCTTGTTAATAATTTCCAAAGTGGGACTTCCCTGGTGGCACAGTGGATAAGGATCCACCTGGCCAGACACGGGTTCCATCCCTGGTCCAGGAAGATTCCACATGCTTTGGGGCAACTAAGCCATTGTGCCACAAGCACTGAACCCACCCTATAGAGGCTGCGAGCCACAACTACTGAAGCTCACTCACCTAGAGCCTGAGTTCCACAATCAGAGAAGTCACCACAGTGGGAAGTCTGTGCACTGCAATAAAGAGCAGCCCCCACTTGCCGCAACTAGAGAAAGCTCTCTCAAAGCAACAAAGACCCAGTGCAGCCAAAAACAATCAATAATGTGTAAAACAGACAGCTAGTGGGAAGCTGCTATATGACACAGTCTGGCATTCTGTGACAACCTAGAGGGGTGGGATGTGAGTGGGTAGGGAGGTTCAAGAAGGAGGGGAGATATATATATATATATATAATTATGGCTGATTTGCACTGTTTTATGGCAGAAACCAATACAACATTATAAACCAATTATCCTCCAATTAAAAAAGAAAATAATTTCCAAAGTGAATTACACATATGAAGCATACATTATTCCACGAAGAAGTCAAGTTTAAATAAAAGCAAATTCAAAGAAAATGCAGAAAAAATAAATATGAAAAGTATATGAAAAATATTTTAGGTACATTTAACCTTAGTTTAGGATTAAGATGAAAATGCGGCCATGCGCCCAGTATCTCCCTGCAGCACAATACTTCAATATCTATTAGCAGAAGAATCCTGGCCTGGATGAATCATGGATACAACCGAGTAAAGCCTAAAACAGATTTGACCTCAATATTTCAAATACTGGAGGCTTGAAACGTGAACAGCTATATTAAAATATTGAGTTTTCTTAGGGGAATTCCATGGCAGTCCAGTGATTAGAACTGCTCACCTCCACTGCAGGGGGCAGGAGTTCAAACCCTGATCAAGGAACTAAGATCCCAAATACCATGGAGGCCAGGCAAAAGTAAAAAATGAAATATAAGTGATTTCAAAAAATAAAATACAGGTTTTGTAATGAAATGAAGTAATCATAGTGGGGATAGGAAGACGGGGATTCTTCAGTTTACTTAACCAGTAACCATTTCCACAACAGACAAGTCAGTTATTTCAAATTTAAAAAGCCATTATCTCTCATGTGAATACAAGTTTGGTTCAAATCCATTCTAAGCCTGATCTTCAGTTCACTTGTTCTTTTCAGAGGCCTTCCCTTAAAGTCTGACTCCTTTCCATGTCCAAATTATTTCAGGCTCCTCTCCACATGCTATATAGAGTTCCTGATGACTTCAAAGCCTACGCTCCATGTGTGGTCACACACATGGTGGAAAACTTTTTAAATGTCTGGCCTTTGTTGAAACTTACACACACCTAAGCTTTTAAGAGGAGAGTGAAAAAGTTGGCTTAAAGCTCAACATTCACAAAACTAAGATCACAGCATCTGGTCCCATCACTTCGTGGGAAATAGATGGGGAAACAGTGGAAACAGTGTCAGACTTTATTTGGGGGGGCTCCAAAATCACTGTAGATGGTGATTGCAGCCATGAAATTAAAAGATGTTTACTCTTTGGAAGGAAAATTATGACCAACCTAGACAGCATATTAAAAAGCAGAAACATTACTTTGTCAACAAAGGTCCATCTAGTCAAGGCTATGGTTTTTCCAGTGGTCATGTAAGGATGTGAGAGAGTTGGACTATGAAGAAAGCTGAGCACCAAAGAATTGATGCTTTTGAACTGTGGTGTTGGAGAAGACTCTTGAGAGTCCCTTGGACTGAAAGGAGATTCAACCAGTCCATCGTAAAGGAGATCAGTCCTGGGTGTTCTTTGGAAGGACTGATGCTGAAGCTGAAACTCCAATACCTTGACCACCTCATGCAAAGAGTTGACTCACTGGAAAAGACTCTGATGCTGGGAGGGATTGGGGGCAGGAGGAGAAGGGGATGACAGAGGATGAGATGTCTGGATGGCATCACCAACTCGATGGACATGAGTTTGAGTGAACTCCAGGAGCTGGTGATGGACGGGGGGCCTGGCGTGCTGCAATTCATGTGGTCACAAAGAATCGGACATGACTGAGTGACTGAACTGAACTGAACCTTTTAAGATAAGACCTAAAAGCAAGTTTTCAAACAGGACCCTAAGAATACCCTCTGTGGGTAATTTGACAGACAATAATACATACTTTTCAGTATGCATCATCTTAGCCAACTGACTATGTATGAAACCCTGCAAAAAGTTATTGAACACCTACCATATGAAAGTTATAGCATGTCATGCATAGGGACCTAAGGATGCAGGTAATGTGATGCACAGAAGCTTATAACATAATGAAGCATATAAGGCCTATATAAAATTTATAAGTGAGAGATACAGAGTACAAGTTAGTGTTACCAGTGCAAAGTGGAGTGGGGAGCTGGCAACAGAGATGGGGAAGTGAGAGGCACAAACTACTGGGTATAAGATAGGGATAGTTGGTATAAGATAGGTAGACTCAAGGATATATTGTACAACACAGAGAATATTGCTAATATTTTGTAGTAACTGTAAATGGAAAGTAACCCTTAAAGCTGTATAAAAAGCTTGAAAAATAAAAAAGAGAAGACTTTCAAAAACATGAAAGAAATAAAGTTAATTTAAGCTAGGAAATTAGAAAGGCTTCACAGAGGAAACAACATGTAAACTTCAACTTACTGATGCCTCTGAAAACAGCTGTGACATCTTCAAGGGAAAGAGTAATCATTCTTATCTCTGAATCCACAATAGCTAGCACAATCCACTGTTTATGACAAAGACTCAGGAAAATTTTCATGAGTTAAATTAAAATGGGAGGAACAGGAAGAGCAAAAGCATTCTAGATGGAGGAAACAGTATAAGTAATGATGCAAGGGAATGAAACATGTAAAAGGAACATTCCAGAGAGTGGTGCCTACAGTGTGTGAGTGAGAGGAATGGAAGACTCTGCTGGAAAGTTGTTGGTGGCCAGATCACCAAAGCTTTAAATGTCATGCCAAGGAGTTAGGATATTATTATGTTGGAAAAAGGAGCTAATGATGATGAGAGTTGTGCTTTAAGAGAACTCTGGCAAGGGTATTTAAGACGATTTAGACAGGGGTTGACACTGGAAGAACTGAGGCTATTAAATAAGCTATTGTAATGGAGCAGGCAAGAGGAAAATAAGTTCAGAACTGAGCCACAAAAGTGGAAAAACACCAACAGAATGCAAAGGCACCACTGAAATAGAAGCCCCACATTTAGCTGGTGTGGGGAGTGGAGAGTTGGAAAAAATATGGAAGTTTTAAGGTTTGTTGATTAAGAGAACAGAAACGCACTAACACACATAGGAAATGAGCCATCTGGGGAAGATGATGAATCTCTGACTGAAAGTATGAGCATTTAAGTGGAAATTTCAGCATGCATCTGCAATATGGAAATGAGATCCAGGCTCAAGATTCCAAAGTCACCTGCCAAGCTGAACTCTGATAATGGATGAGATCACAGAGAGCTACTGTTGCTGCTGCTGCTGCTGCTGCTAAGTCGCTTCAGTCATGTCCAACTCTGTGCGACCCCAGAGATGGCAGCCCATCAGGCTCCCCTGTCCCTGGGATTCTCCAGGCAAGAGTACTGGAGTGGGTTGCCATTTCCTTCTTCAATAAAATATGAGAAAATACTCTTGACTTAGCTAGAAAAGAAAGTGTATGGATATGAATGTTTCTTCCTCCTTTCTGATAACAAAATTAATGATCATATTTTGCTTTTGCATTCCACTCCTCCTGCAAGAGTACCAAAATTGCAACTAGCTGTTGAACAATCATTGACAGGAGGACACTGGAATGCACCAAAAAAGATACCCCATGTCCAAAGACAAAGAAGCAGCCACAGCAAAATGGTAGGAGGAGCAAGTTAACGACAAAATCAAACCCAATACCCACCAGTTGGGTGACCCATAACCTGGAGAACGATACCACCAAAGAAGTTTTCCCACTGTTAGGAAGGTTCTGAACCCCATGACAGGCTTCCCAGCCTGGGGATCTGACAAAGGGTCTGGCAATCCCCAGGGAATCTGACCTTGAAGCCCAGCAAGATTTGATTAAGACTTCCATAAGACTGGGGGAAATAGTTTTAGAGGGTGCAAACAAAATCTTATGCACACCAAGACCCAGAGCAAAGGAGCAGTGACCCCACAGGAGACTGAACCAAAACTACCTGCTAGTGTTGGAGTGCCTCCTGTGGAGGCATGGGTCAGGAAGAGCTCACCACAGGGATGGGGGCACTGACAGCAGCAGGAAGAAAGGTCCCCCTTGGCATAAACCCTCTTGGAGTTCACCATTAACCCTATAAAAGAACCTGTAGAACTAGACCCAGTTTTTCCCATCGCCAGTCCCTCCCATCAAGAAGCTTACACAAGCCTCTTAGTCTCATCATCAGAGCGAAGACAGAAGAAGCAAGAAGCAGCACAGTCTCACAGTGGCTAAAATAAAAACCATATTACAGAAAGTTAAACATGATGAAAATGGAGAAAGTTATGTCCCAGATGAAAGGACAAGATAAAACCCCAGAAAAACAACAAAATGAAACGATGATAGGCCACCTTCCAGAAAAAGAATTCAGAATAATGATAGTGAAGATGATCCAGGATCTCAGGAAAAACTATGGAGCCAAAGACTGAGAAGATGCAAGAAATATTTACCAAAGACCTACAAGAACTAAAGAAGAAACAAACAGAGATGAAGAATACACTAGAAGGAATCAACATCAGAATAACTGAGACAGAAGAACAGATAAATGACCTGGAGGACAGAATGGTGGAAATCATTGCCACAGAACAGGATATAGAAAAAAGAATGAAAAGAAATGAAGACAGCCTAAGAGACCTCTGGGACAGAATGAAATGCACCAACATTCACATTATAAGGGTCCCAGAAGAAGAAGAGAGAAAGGACCTGAGAAAATATTTGAAGAGACATTAGCTGAAAACTTCCCTAACATGGGAAAGGAAATAATCAACCAAGTCCAGGAAGCACAGAGAGTCCCAACCAGGATAGACCCAAGGAGGAACACACTGAGACACACAGTAATCAAACTGGCAAAAATTAAAGGCAGGTAAAATATTAAAAGCAACAAGGGAAAAATGACAAATAACATATAAGGGAACTCCCATCAGACTATCAGCTGATTTCTCAATAGAAACTCTGCAAGCCAGAAGGGAATGGCATGATATATTTAAAGTGATGAAAGGGAAGAACCTACAACCAAGGATACTCTATCCAGGAAGACTCTCCTTCAGATTTGATGGGGAAATCAAGAGCCTTCCAGACAAGCAAAAGTTAAGAGAATTCAGCACCACCAAACCAGCTTTACAACAAATGTTAAAGGAACTTCTCTAGGCAGGAAACACAAGAGAAGGAAAAGACCTACAGAAAATGAAACCGCAAACAATTAAGCAAACGGTAATAGGATTATACGTATTGATAACTACCTTAAATGTAAATGGATTAAACACACCAACCAAAAGACATAGACTGGGTGGGTGGGTGAAAACATGTACATGTATGCACTTCCACTGACTTTCCTCACTCCGCTTAAACGGCCCCCCTCAATTATATACATAATTATTTTATATTGTTAAGTTAATCATGTTTCCATTATGGCATGCAATTGTAATTATCTTTTTTGTTATTGTTAATTCCAGTGCTTTATTGTTCTTTCATTCAATTTCCATAGAAGTCTTGGCACAACTCTATTCCCTGAGTCCTCTTTCTACCTCTTTGAAACTGATGGTCACACATTTTCCATAAGCCTTCAAGACAACCTTCTACCTGCCCTTCCCAACTTCCCCCACAAACTTTTTATTCTAATCCAAACTTCTATCAGAACTTATATGTTAACTACAAAGAACAAGAAACAGCATACAGTGGTAGCAGAAAACAAATCCCAGATCCACTCTTTATTAGGTGACTTTGGAAAGTTCCTCAATACTTAAAGTTTCTGAACCACAGTTTTCCTGTGTATTAAATGTAATTATCTTTTATATTTTGTCTGGCTACTAACTTTAAAAACTGATTAACATCCTTTACAATTGTGATTATGTAACTATTACTTACTTAATACCTTCGTATCAAGATTAGTTAACAGAAAAATAATAGAACTCTGTAGCACCAAAACTACAATTTAATAGAAAAACCTGTAATCACATTTTTAAATCCAGATGCTTATCAGAATTATCTTGAAATTTTTTGAGAAATACAAATGCCCAGGTATTGTTTTTTCTCCAGAGCTCCAGATATATTTCTAATGAGCAGTCATGTTTAAAAACAACTGGACTATATGATGATCTTTTACTTTTATCTAGTTTGTTTCACTTTTTCTATTTTATATTCAATGATCCCATTTAATTTAGTTTGTGTTTTCCAATTTATCCATTTCCTTTGTTATTTTTTGTTCTTTTCAAAGCCTTTATCAAATCTAGTAGAAAAGCTTTTGTATATATATATATACCTAAATAATATGCATAATATATTTTAGTAAACATGAATTTTTTCCTAACTAAAAAATTTATGACATTTTGATTCCACTTGTTTGACTTATGAATAGAGTGCTAGATTTCTAATTAAAAAATAGATATGCAACAAGCAACAAAGGTTTAGTGAGTCACACAGAGAACTATATCAATATCTTGTAATAACCTATGATGGAAAATAATTTCAAAAATAATACATTATATATGTATAACTGAATCACCTTGCTGTGCCCCTAAAACACTGTAAGTTAACTAAGCTTCAATAAAATATATATATTAAGAAAAAAAAAGCTTAATGATGGGACTTAACTGACAGGCAATAATTACATAGACAAGTAAAGTTTTACATGAGTGCATCTTAACGGCGCTGTTTCCTTGAACAATTAATGTTAAGCTTGATGGCATAAAATAGGTATGTTTTTCCTCTGAAGTGAGTTTGCTTGGTGAATGCTAACTTTTCTCTGATGATGCTCTAAAAGATCTGATACACTGTAAGAGGAACAGAAGTAAATTATATCATATTATGGTGTGGTATAAAATGGTATAACTGGACAGCATATTAAAAAGCAGAGACATTACTTTGTCAACAAAGGTCTGTCTAGTCAAAGCTATGGCTTTTCCAGTAGTCATGTAAGGATGTGAGAGTTGGACTATAAAGAAAGCTGAGTGCCGAAGAATTGATGCTTTTGAACTGTGGTGTTGGAGAAGACTCTTGAGAGTCCCTTGGACTGCAAGATCCAACCAGTCCATCTTAAAGGAAATCAGTTCTGAATATTCATTGGAAGGACTGATGCTGAAGCTCACACTCCAATACTTTGGCCACCTGATGCAAAGAACCGACTCATTTGAAAAGACCCTGATGCTGGGAAAGATTGAAGGCAGGAGAAGGGGATGACAGAGGATGAGATGATTGGATGGTATCACCAACTCAATGGACATGAGTTTGAGTAAACTCAAGGAGTTGGTGATGGACAGGGAGGCCTGGTATGCTGCAGTCCATGGGGTCGCAGAGTCAGACATGACTGAGCAACTGAACTGACTAACTGACAGAATGGTATAATTCTAAAATCTACTTTTATCCACTTGTGCTAGAGTAATTTTTTAAAATCTGGTATAAATATCAGACTGTTAAATGTCTCATGCTTAGATGAAATTCAGAAGATGGTATTCTAATCTTAACCTATGCCCTGAACAAATACTGTTATATTGTATTTTGTACTGCAAAAATGAGTTGCTTCTAATAGAACTGCCATATGACCCAGCAATCCCACTGCTGGGCATACACACCGAGGAAACCAGAATTGAAAGAGACACATGTACCCCAATGTTCATCGCAGCACTGTTTATAATAGCCAGGACATGGAAACAACCTAGATGTCCATCAGCAGATGAATGGATAAGAAAGCTTTGGTACACATACACAATGGAGTATTACTCAGCCGTTAAAAAGAATACATTTGAATCAGTTCTGTTGAGATGGATGAAACTAGAGCCGATTATACAGAGTGAAGTAAGCCAGAAAGAAAAACATCAATACAGTATACTAACACATATATATGGAATTTAGAAAGATGGCAATGATGACCCTGTATGCAAGACAGCAAAAAAGACACAGATGTGTATAGCGGACTTTTGGACTCAGAGGGAGAGGGAGAGGGAGAGGGTGGGATGATTTGGGAGAATGGCATTGAAACATGTATACTATCATGTAAGAATCGAATCACCAGTCTATGTCCGATGCAGGATACAGCATGCTTGGGGCTGGTGCACGGGGATGACCCAGAGGGATGTTGTGGGGAGGGAGGTGGGAGGGGGGTTCATGTTTGGGATCACATGTATACCCGTGGTGGATTCATGTCAATGTATGGCAAAACCAATACAGTATTGTAAAGTAAAATAAAGTAAAAATAAAAATTTAAAAAATAAAAAAAAAGAGTTGCTTCTTTTAGAAAAATCCAAAGTTTTAAGTTCATATCTCAAAATGCTAATAAATAGTTATTTTCTTTTTAAAAAAGTATCTTCTATGATGACATGGGAAGTATACATCAAGTATTCCTGCTATATTCTAAAGTACTATGTCCCAAGGAAAATAACTTGTATGAGCTGATCTACTCTCTTTTTAATGAATATAATTTCCACTTGAAAGAATAAATAACACTGGAAGATCTCTAAAACCTAGTGGACTTCCCTGGTGATCCAGTGGAAAAGAATCTGCCTGCCAGTGCAGGAGACATGTGTTCAATCCCTGGTTAGGGAAGATTCCACATGATGCAGAGCAACTAAGCCCATGAGCCCAAACTACTGAAGCCCATGGGGCATAGAGCCTATGCTCCTGTTAAGGAAGTTAAAATTGAAGTCTTGTTCAGGCTACAGAAACCACAATAAGCAGAACAGGTCTCTGACTTGTCTCTGACCTTCCTGGACACTGCCCTGCCTACCTGCCTGCTGTGAGTGCAAGCTGTGTGGTACCATAGATAAGATATGGGATGGATCTTGAGACTGTTGAATCCCTGGAGAGGGTCTGCCAACCAATCCCCAGGCCTAACAACATTCTAAGTTTTACAAGACAAAACAAACTACATTAATGTGAAGCCAGAGCTGCAATTAGCTCAAACATCAGTGATGATGTCAGTCTGTGGCCTGGGATTTTAAAGAGGAACCCCAAACTGCAAATTTTGAAGTCTCACCCTTGGAGTAGACCCACTACCTAGGACCCTTTCCCAATTGGGACCCCAGATGTGCTGTGACACAGGACTTCCCAGCACTGTTTAAATCTGGATGTTTGTCAAAACCCAATTTGGTGATATATCCTCTGCTGTTTCTATTTCTCTTTTCTTTTCAGTTCAGTCACTCAGTCAGGTCCAACTCTTTGCAACCCCATGGACTGCAGCATGCCAGGCTTCCCTGTCCATCACCAACTCCCAGAGCTTGCCCAAACTCATACCCATCGAGTTGGTGATGCCATCCAACCATCTAATCCTCTGTTGTCCTCTTCTCCTGCCTTCAATCCTTCCCAGCATCAGGGTCGTTTCCAAGGAGTCAGTTCTTCACATCAGGTGGCCAAAGAATTGGAGTTTTAGCTTCTGCATCAGTCCTTCTTTTAACGATAGTATATTGAAAAATATATTGAAAAAGTATAATGATATTCTTTTCTTTTAATGATAGTATACTGAAAGTAAGCTAAACAATTCTCTAATAAATACTGGCATTGTTTATTTTCAAAAAAAAAAGAAAAAAGAATGACTATAAGAAGCTATTAATGCCTCAAATCCTCTGTGGAAAAAGAGGATATAAATAAATCTAAATTTTAAGTGGTTTTATTTGCAGTGATGATAGCTAAGCTCTTATAAGGAATGTTTCTTACTAATTAAGAAAATCTGCTAGATTTTAAACATCCGTTATAAAAGAGAAATTAAGGAATGATCAATTATAAAACAATTTAGCCTCACAAAGATTCTCACTCTAAAACTCCAAACTACATGCTAAGAAAAACTTTTCAAGCAAAAATTAGAAACCTTTGCAGAGCAAAATCTGAAAATTAAAGCATCTCTAATATGATAATACAAAATGTTAAGAAAACAATTTACAAATATTCAATTTATATACAATTTTTAAAGGGAAAAGATGCTGAATAAACAGGGCACACAATGACTCAATAATAAATGTTGCACTCCATTCCAAATAAGAGTTTTTGCACATGTATCTTATGTAGATAAACTATGACCTCTTTGTGCTTTTCTTGGTTCTAGCCTAATAGAAAGTCTCTTTTCCCAGGGGGCCTCCACTTAACACCATTTTCCACAAGTCCTTTCTGTTCTTTAGACAACTGAGAGTTTGTCCTCCTCCCAGTAAGCCTCAGTATAAGCTCCGTTAGCTTCTTTTAACCAGTTACCAGGTCCTGTCCTCCTCACAAGCACAACTTGTTAATCCTCTAGTAGCTGGAAACCTTAATGGAAAATTTGCAGGGTAGGTCCAAATATACATATTTTTCTTCTGCACCAAATGTTTTCCTCCATTCAACCATTCACAGGTCCAAACCAGGAAATCTATAAGTCATTCTGAAGAAATATTACCTTTTGGAAAAACAGCTTTCAGTTACAGGTCTTTCAAAATCTGTCTTAAATGTCATGCCAAGAAAATGTAGGATTTTAAATAAAGCAAGTATCCTGTGATCATTGCATGGTGACACTCTCTTGGGCTACATATAATTCTTTTCTTAAGTACTATTTTTAAAACTCTCATTTATTGAGGAGTCTATGTCTTACACATTTAAAACCCACTTCATAGACTTTGCAAATGAAGAAACAAACTTAGAAAGCCACAAAACCTCAAGAGCCCTTGGCTTTTGGTGCATACAACAGTGCCTTTCTGGATAATTCTTCTGTGTTCAAAAAGCTTATGATCAGTTCAACAGAGCTCTAAGCATCTCCAGTCTTTCAACATACATTTAGTGAATATCTTCTAGCTGTGAGTTTAGTAAAGTCTTCCTAGAAGAGATGAAAGCTCTCTCTTGAAAAGTAAGGCAGACAAAAGAGAACCCAAAGAGCTTTCCAGGTAGATAGAAACATGTGTTAAGCCATGGAGGGATGAAAGGGCTTGATGCATTCTAGGAACTCTAAGTAGTGCAGTAAGACTAAACACCATAGTGAATGACAGGAGGAGCAAGAAAGAGAATAGACAGAGGCAGATGGCCGATCATGAGGGGAACAGTGTATCATGCTAAAAAGCTGAGTAACAGACTTTAACAGTAAAGTAACTTGATAAAACTTGCATTTTAGAGAATCCACTTAACTGTTTTTGACTTATGAAAAGGCCAGTTTCACATACATTTTGAATATATTTCTCTACTGAACTCACATTCCCATTCCCTCAGATATTCTTTGCCTATATTTTCTTCTTTCTATTCCTCCCTCTCCTCCTCACTCTATCATGAGCTAATGCTGTTATCTTAACAAACTGGAACTTCCCTATCCTCCCCCTCTCAACTCTATGTACCTCTTATGCCTACACCAACTTCTTTATGCTTTAGTCCCAATGGATGAGGCGCCCCTCCTCCTCTTTAAGAGCCTTTCCACAACAGAACCTCTGGACTCCATCCCACTGCATTTTCTCAAGACTTTCCTGACCCCCCTCTCCTGTCTTTCTTCCCTATATCACCTGTCTTTTCCTGGATCATTCCCACTAGCAAACAAAAATGCTCTTTGTTATTGTTTAGTCTCTAAGTTGTATCTGATTCTTTGTAACCCAATGGACTGCAGCACGCCAGGCTCCTCTGTCCTCCACTATCTCCCAGACTTTGCTCAAGTTCATACCCATTGAGTCGGTGATGCTATCTAACCATCTCATTCTCTGCCTCCCCCTTCTTCTTTTGCCTTCAATCTTTCCCAACATCATGATTTTTCTCAATGACTTGGCTCTTCTCATCAGGTGCCTAAGTATTAGAGCTTCAGCTTCACAATCAGTCCTTCCAATGACTACTCAAGGTTGATTTCCTTTAGGATTGACTGGTTTGATCTCCTTACAGTCCAAGGGACTCTCAAGTGTCTTTTCCAGCACCACAATTTGAAAGCATCAATTCTTCAGCGCTCAGCTTTCTTAACGGTCCTTCTCAGACCCTCTTGCACCTTCTTCTCAGAAGAGCTATCTACACACATTATCCCCACTTACTTCCCATTCCCTTCTCAATTCACTCCAAATAGGCTCCAAGTTGAGATTCCCACCACTCCAGTAAAACTGCTCTCTACTCTTAGTTCTAAACAGCCTTTTGATTTACCTCCTACCTCTTTGGTTTCTCCTTCTTGGCTCCCTTTGCAGAGTGTCTTTCTTCTGCTTTTCTTCTTTTCCCCTTCTTTCCCATAGTCTCTCCTGAAGTGATTTAATCTAGTCCCAAAGGTTTTCTTTTACTTGAGATGCAATTTATATACCATAAAATTCACCCCTTGGGAGTATACATTCAGTCACTTTTTAAAATGTGGATCTTTTTAATTTTTATTGAATTTGTTACAATATCACTTCTGTTTTATGTTTTGGGGTATTGGGGGGGGGAGGAATGTGAGGCATCTTAGCTCCCTGACCAGGGACTGAACCCACATCCCTTGCATTGAAAGGCAAAGTCTTAACCAATGGGCTGCCAGGGAAGTCCCAGTCATTTTCAATATATTCACAATATTGTACCAACCATGAACACTATAATCCCAGAACATTTTCATCACCCCAAAAAGAAACCCATATCCATTGGCAGTCATTCTCCATTCTATACCCTGCCTTAGCTCCTGGCAACCACTAAACTGCTTTCTGTCCCTACGGATTTGCCTATTCCAGACATTTCATATAAAGGGAATATGCTATGTGGTCTTCTGCGTTTGGCCTCCTTCACTTAGCATAATGGTTTCAAGGTTCATCCACCTTGTAGAATGTATCAGTTCTCCATTCCTTTTTATGGCTGAATAAAGTTTCATTTATGAATATACTACATTTTGTTTATAGATATACCACATTTTGCTCATCTGTTCATCAACTGATAGATATTGGGGGTATTTTCACCTTTTGGCTGTTATAAGTAATGCTACTATAAACATTCATGTACAGGTTATTTTGTACACTTAGGTTTTCATCCTTGTCAGTGAATGCATAGGAGTGAAATTGCTAGGTATTATGATAACTATGTTCCATTTTAAGAATCTGTCAAACTGTTATCCAAAGTGTCTTCACAATTTTACACTCCCACCAACAATGTATGAGGATTCCAGTTTCTCCATATCCTTATTGAAACTTGTTATTACTCATCTTTTTTTAATAATACCCATTCTAGTATACATGAAGTGATCTCTCATCATGGTTTTAATTTGCATCTCCCTAATAACTAGAGATATTGAGCATCTTTTCATGTGCTTATTGGTCATTTGTATATATTTATTAGAGAAATGTCTATTCAAATCCTTTGCCCATTTTTATTTATTTTTTTTTAATTTTAATTGGAAGCTAATGACAATATTGTGGTGGTTTTGCCATACATTCAGATGAATCAGCCATGGGTGTACATGTGTTCCCCGTCCTGACCCTCCCTCCCCATCCCATCCCTCAGGGTCATCCCAGTGCAGCAGCCCTGAGCACCCTGCCTCACGCATTGAACCTGGACTGGCAATCTATTTCACATATGATAATATACATGTTTCAATGCTATTCTCTCAAATCATCCCACCCTCACCTTCTCCCACAGAGTCCAACAGTCTGTTCTTCACATCTGTGTCTCTTTTGCTGTCTTGCATATAGGGTTATCGTTACCATCTTTCTAAATTCCATAAATATGCATTAATATACTGTATTGGTGATTTCTTTCTGACTTACTTTTCTCTGTATAATAGGCTCCAGTTTCACCCACCTCATTAGAACTGATTCAAATGCATTCTTTCTAATAGCTGAGTAATATTCCACTGCATATATGTACCACAGCTTTCTTATCCATTCATCTGCCAATGACATCTAGGTTGCTTCCATGTCCTGGCTACTGTAAACAGTCTTTGTCCATTTTTAAATTGGATTATTTGTCTTGTTGTTAGGTTACTAGTCCTTAATTGGATATATACTTTGCAAGAAAAAAAAAGTTTCCTATTCCCTGAGTTATCTTTTCATGCTCTTAATAGTGTCCTTCAAAGCACAAAAGTTCTTAATTTTGATGAAACACAAGGTATATTTTTTAACTTTTTTGTTCACTTATATTTTAATTCTCATAGCTAAAAACCACTGCCAAATCTAAAATTATTAAGATTTACACTTGTGTTTTCCTCTAGGAGTCTTATAGTTTAAACTTTTATACTTAGGTCTTCTATACATTTTTAGTTTTTGTATATGATTTGAGGTAGGGGTCCAAATTATTCTCAATTAAAAATAAATTGTAAAAAAGAAAAGTTTTCACCCAGATAGTGATACATTTAATTTTAATTTTGCATCAATCATATCATGGCTATGTGGGAGTTAGATTGAAGAGTTATGGATGGGGAAAGCATTAAGTAAATCCCTATAGTCCAGAAGATAAAAGATGCTAACTTGAACTCAGCCAATGATTGTAGGAATTAAGCATCACCGGTTGTAAGAAGGAAGCACAGGTGATGAATTTTAGAGATACTTAAAAAGTAAAGCTGTTTGGAGATCAGGGACCTTGGCAAGGGCAGTTTCAGTGTACTGATGGGAAATGAAGAGAACATTTCATTCCTTATACACAGCTGCAGAAATAATAGAAATTTCAGAAGTGATAAAAAGCCAGACTTTGGGACTACTAACAGGAGCACCAAAGAAGCTTTTGGAAAAACACAGATTACTCTGGTTTTACATGAGACCCAATGAGTCACTCTCCATGAGTGGAACCCAAGAAGCCTCATTTTGACAAATTCCCCAAGTATATCATACACATATATTTACACATGTACTTGCTTTTGGAATGCTGAGATGGACCAGCCTTTCAAATATAATCATCCCTTGTAATTCAAATATATTTGTTCCTGGGCTCAGCAAGAGTTCAGATAGCAAGGGCTGGAAAGATAGGGAACTTCCCAGGTGGTCCAGCAGTTAAGATTGCACACGTCTACTGCAAGGGCTGCTGGTTCAATCCCTGCTCGCAGAACCAAGATCCCACATGCCAACAAGGCACTGCCAAAAAGTTTTAAAAAAGAAAAGATAGGGAAGGAAAGAGCTAAGCCAACATAGCTAAAGAGGGGAGATGACAAAAGGAGAATCATAACTAGATTTCTATCATTAAGACAATGGAAGGGAATTACATCCAATATCATATAATAACTGAAAATATAATCTGAAAAAAATGAATCTCTATACTGTACCTTGTGGCTCAGCTGGTAAAAAATCTGCCTGCAATGCAATACACCTGGGTTCAATCCCTGGGTTGGGAAGATCCCTGGAAAAGGGAACAGCTACCCACTTCAGTATTCTGGCCTGGAGAATTCCACGGACTCTATAGTTCATGGGGTCTCAAAGAGTTGGACATGACTGAGCAACTTTCACTTCACTTCACCATACTGTACACCTGAATCTAATGCAACACTGTAAATCAACTATACTTCAATTTTTCAAAAAAAAATTTAAATAAGAAAAATGGTAAAGTTCAGGTAAGAGAAAGGACAGTTTAAAAACTAAGGCACAAGGGCTACAAACAGTTTTTCAGCTAAGAGCATTCGTTCATCAAACAATGTTATCTCGTAAGTGTCAAATAGAAATATCTTTCTAAAAGTCATGACCTTTATGTCCAGTACCAGCCCATCTTAAGTTGGGCCAACAATTTAATTCATGAAAATTCAATAAAAATTAAGTATATAAAACAGAATTGCATAAGTTACTATGGGGAATACCAATAGAAGTTTGCGGTCTGCCTCAGGGACCAAAAACTACAACTCAGTTATAAACCTTGAAGTGCTAAGCAGCATGGAACTAAACTTAGAGAACCATCCAGAGGTCAGAGAAGGCTACAGTCTGTGACTTCTGGCCCCATCTCAACTTATCAAAGTCTTATTCTCATGCACATTTCAAACCTTGCTCATTCACTCAGTCGTGTCTGCACTTTTTGTGACCCCATGGACTATAGCCTGCCAGGCTCCATTGCCCATGGAATTTTTCAGGCAAGCATACTGAAGTGAGGTGCCATTTTCTTCTCCAGGGGATCTTCCTGACCCAGGGATTGAACCCACATCTCCTGTATCGGCAGGTGGACTCTTTACCACTGTGCCACCTAAGAAGCCCCTTTTCAAACCCTACATCTCTAAAAAAATCTTTCCTGGACTCTCCAAAGACATGTGACATTTTCCTTTAAGCATTCAGACCACTCTGCACCTCCAAAGGTGTTCAAATTCTGTCTAAACTTTCACCTCCAGTGATAATCATAAACAAAGAACTATGTGATAGCAAGAACCTTCAACATCAAAAACCTTCAAAGAGGCTCAACCTGCTTCCCATTTACACCATGCCAAGAAGCCAGTCAGTCTTTACCTCCAGCCTCTATCCTTCTGGTGATGAAATACTTACTGCTCCCCAGGTGACTCATTCTATTTCTTAGCTGTTCCGCTGAGCAGTCTCCCTTACATTAAGTTTAAATCTGTCTGCCTATAACTTTCAACCATTTATTTAAATTCTGTCTTCTGGGGACACAGAGTCAATTTAATCCCTCTCCAATTAATGGCTCCTCAAATATTTGAAGACATCATCCTGACCCAGCCAACAACTTTCTAATAAATGCCTTGCATAAAAATTGTTAGCCTCAGTTCAGTTCAATCACTCAGTCCTTTCCAACTCCTCCTAACCCCATGCACTGCAGCACGCCAGGCTTCCCTGTACATCAGCAACTCCCGGAGCTTGCTCAAACTCATGTCCATTGAGTCAGTGATGCCATCCAACCATCTCATCCTCTGTTGTCCCCTTCTCCTCTCACCTTCAATCTTTCCCAGCATCAAGGTCTTTTCCAACGAGTCAGTTCATCACATCAGGTAGCCAAAGTATTAGAGTTTCAGCTTCAGCATCAGTCTTTCCAGTGAATATTCAGGACTGATTTCCTTTAGGATGGATTGCTTAGATTTCCTTGTAGTCCAAGGGACTCTCAAGAATCTTCTCCAAAACCACAATTCAAAAGCATCAATTCTTCAGTGCTCAGATTTTTTTATAGCCCAACTCTCACATCCACACATGACTACTGGCAAAACCATAGCTATGACTAGATGGACCTTTGTTGGCAAAGTAATGTCTCTGCTTTTTAATATGCTGCCTAGGTGGGACATAGTTTTTCTTCCAAGGAGCAAGCATATTTTAATTTCATGGCTGCAGTCACCATCTGCAGTGATTTTGGAGACGCCCAAAATAAAGTCTGTCACTGTTTCCATTATTTCCCCATCTATTCGCCATGAAGTGATGGACTGGATGCCATGATCTTCGTTTTTTGAATGTTAACTTTTAAGCCAGCTTTTTCACTCTCTTTCACTTTCATCAAGAGGCTCTTTAGTTCTTCTTCACTTTCTGCCATAAGGGTGGTGTCATCTGCATATCTGAGGTTATTGATATTTCTCCCGGCAATCTTGATTCCAACTTGTGCTTCCTCCACCCCAGCATTTCATATGATGTACTCTGCATATAAATTAAATAAGCATGGTCACAATACAACAGCCTTGACGTACTCCTTTCCCTATTTGGAACCAGTCTGTTGTTCCATGTCCAGTCCTAATTGTTGCTTCTTGACCTGCATACAGATTTCTCAGGAGGCAGGTAAGGTGGTCTGGCATTTCCATCTCTTTAAGAATTTTCCACAGTTTGTTGTGATCCACACAGTCAAAGGCTTTGGCATAGTCAATAAAGCAGAAGTATATGTTTTTCTGGAATTCTCTTGCTTTTTCTATGATCCAATGAATGTTGGGAATTTGATCTCTGGTTCCTCTGCCTTTCTAAATCCAGCTCGAACATCTGGAAGTTCATGGTTCATGTACTGTTGAAGCCTGCCTTGGAGAATTTTGAGCATTACTTTGCTAGTGTGTGAGATAAGTGCAGTTGTGAGGTAGTTTGAACATTCTTTGGCATTGCCCTTCTTTGGGACTGGAATGAAAACTGACCTTTTCCAGTCCTGTGGCCACTGCTGAGTTTTCCAAATTTGATGGCGTATTGAATGCAGCACTTTCACAGCATCATCTTTTAGCATTTGAAATAGCTCAACTGGAATTCCATCACTTCTTCTAGCTTTGTTCATAGTAACGCTTTGTAAGGCCCACTTGACTTCGCATTCCACAATGTCTGGCTCTAGGTGAGTGATCACACCATCACGGTTATCTGGGTCATGAAGATCTTTTTTGTAAAGTTCTGTGTATTCTTGCCACCTCTTCTTAATATCGTCTGCTTCTGTTAGGTCCATACCATTTCTGTCCTTTATTGTGCTCATCTTTGCATGAAATGTTCCCTTGGTATCTCTAATTTTCTTGAAGAGATCTCTAGTCTTTCCCATTCTATTGTTTTCCTCTATTTCTTTGCACTGATCGCTGAGGAAGGCTTTCTTATCTTTCCTTGCTATCCTTTGGAACTCTGCATTCAAACGGGTATATCTTTCCTTTTCTCCTTTCATTTCCTTTTTCATATCTTCCACATCCTTCTTTTCTCAGCTATTTGTAAGACCTCCTCAGACAACCATTTTGCCGTTTTGCATTTCTTTTTCTTGGGGGTGGTTTTGATCACTGCCTCCTGTACAATGTCGCAAAACTCTGTCCATAGTTCATCAGGCACTCTATCTATCAGATCTAGCCCCTTAAATCTATTTCTCACTTCCCCTGTATAATCATAAGGGATTTGATTAAGGTCATACCTGAATGGTCTAGTGGTTTTCCCTACTTTCTTCAATTTAAGCCTGAATTTCGCAATAAGGAGTTGATGATCTGAGCCACAGTCAGCTCCCAGTTTTGTTTTTGCTGACTGTATAGTGCTTCTCCATCTTTGGCTGCAAGGAATATAATCAATCTGATTTCTGTATTGACCATCTGGTGATGTTCATGTGTAGAGTATTCTCTTGTGTTGTTGGAAAAGGGTATTTGCTATGACCAGTGCATTCTCTTGGCAAAAATGTGTTAGCCTTTGCCCTGCTTCATTTTGTACTCCAAAGCCAAATTTGCCTGTTACTCCAGGTATCTCTTGACTTTCTGCTTTTGCATTCCAGTCCCCTATGATGAAGAGGATACCTTTTTTGGTGGTGTTTTTTCTAGAAGGTCTTGTAGGTCTTTATAGAACCGTTCAATTTCAGCTTCTTCAGCATTACTGGTTGGGGGATAGAATTGGATTACTGTGATATTGAATGGTTAGTGTTGGAAACGAACAGAGATCATTCTGTCATTTTTGAGATTGCACCAGGTACTGCATTTCGGACTCTGTGGATTATGTGGGCTACTCCATTTCTTCTAAGGGATTCTTGCCCACAGTAGTAGATATAATGGTCATCTGAATTAAAATCATCCATTCCAGCCCATTTTAGTTCATTGATTCCTAAAATGTCAATGTTCACCCTTGCCATCTCCTGTTTGACCACTTCTACTAATTTACCTTGATCCAAGGACCTAACATTCCAGGTTCCTATGCAATATTGCTTTTTAAGCACTGGACTTTACTTCCATCATCAGTCACATCCATAACTGGGCATCGTTTTTGCTTTGGCTCCGTCTCTTCACTCTTTCTGGAGTTATTTCTCCACTCTTCTCCAGTAGCATATTGGGCATCTACCAACCTGGGCAGTTCGTATTTCAGTGTCAAAATTTTTTGCCTTTTCATACTGTTCATGGGGTTCTCAAGGCAAGAATACCAAAGTGGTTTGCCAAATTTGTTAGCCTCATTACCCTGATAACAACAGCCTGTGCATATCAACCCTTGTACCCTTCGGGGTCACCAAGTTCTTTGAAGGAGTTCTTTGTTACATGCATAGAATCTCACATTTTCTGGCATGCAGGGGACTGTAAATGACACATTGGGTGAATAAATCCATCTGCTAAAAGAATTTTCAAACATGTTCTTTTTCAACTGGTTTAATCATTTACCTACAATCAGACAAGTTTCTTAAACTCTCTCTGCCCTCAAAAATCAGACAGACATCATGTAAGGAAAATATAACCCAGAAATAATCTGTCAGATATGCATATTAAATTAAACACCTCAATAAATAAGAAACCTTGGTGAGAGACAATTTTTACTATATGCACTATTGGAATGTCAGAGGTATAATCACATAGGCATATTCCTTTTTCAATTAATTTTAAAAAATAATAATAAAATTATCTTCATTTTAACTCACCTAGTAAAACAGTATACTGTGAATTTTGCCTTCTGTTACACAAAGATATGTCCTACCATGGAAATATAGGATAATTAAATAAATGACTAAAAGTAACATTAGATTTAATCTAGTCCAGAGGCATTCAACCATTTTGAGGACAACCATAGTAAGAAATACATTTTATACTGCAGCATGGTACACATATACAAATATACAACTAACACAAAAGTTTCACAATACAGTACTTTTCATTGCCTGGAAGGAACTCTGATACTCTTGTTTGAAAAAAAATGCATCCAGTCCAACATCCACCCCATCCTCAACAAACGTATTGATGAAGAACATATGCTTTAGCTTGGATAAACATATACAGTCACATAGCTAAATCATTCATTTAGCTCCTACTACGTGCCAGCATTGTTTATGGAAGATGACAAATGAAGTGCAAGCATTCCTGGCCTCATGGAAACTGCAAATGGCTGGACAGACAGACAAGGCAACCAACTGTACAGTAAGATCCCCATGCAGTGAAGTATGAACAAGGACCACTAAAAAGGAGCCTCTAAATCAGATAGGGAGAGTGGAGGAAGACCAGTGGGATGACAGTAAAGACCAGACTAATCCTAGCTCTCCTTGATTTCCATCATGTTGCCTCAACTCATCCGAGGTATTTCCTTTAACAAACATCCAGGGAACATCTACTGTGGGTATAAATTAAATCTACCTCAAACTAAATAACTCACAATAACTCATAACTCCCTCCTTTTTAGATTCTATTTGTATTTTTTCTTCAAATCTTTTCTCCTCCTTAAAATATATGAAAATAATGGGCTTCTGTTTTATTAACTAGAAAACAGACACACATACATACAAAGCTCTAAGCCTCCTCTGGATAATCCAAAACTATTCTTACACAAAGCTTGAGGCATACCTAGAAACATACAGAAAATGTAATTCCAAATGGAACCAGTTAACTAGCTCAGAGCTAAACTGGAGGTTAACAAGTTGTGAAAATGTCAGTCAACTCAAGATATGAATCTTTCCAATGAAAATAAAGTCACTGGGTATTACTTCAACACCTACTTCAAGAAGTTTGATACTTCTGTAAGGTCTAATAGCACCTGACACTATTTTTCTTTTTTTAATATAAATTTATTTATTTTAGTTGGAGTTTAATTACTTTACAATATTGTATTGGTTTTGCCATACATCAACATGAATTCGCCACAGGTATACACGTGTTCCCCATCCTGAACCCCCTCCCTCCTCCCTCCCTGTACCATCCCTCTGGGTCATCCCAGTGCAACAACCCCAAGTATCCAGTATCATGCATCGAACCTGGACTGGCGATTCGTTTCATAACGATATTATACATGTTTCAATGCCATTCTCCCAAATCATCCCACCTTCTTCTCCCACAGAGTCCAAAAGACTGTTCTATACATCTGTGTCTCTTTTGCTGTCTCACATACAGGGTTATCGTTACCATCTTTCTATCTTATCTCCTGATTCCTTGGCTATAGGTCATTTCTCTTCGTTGACCTTCACTAATATTCTTGCTAAGTTGTCCTCCTTCACCAGTCAGACTCAGTTGTTTTTCCCACTTCTACCTCCATCTTTGCCTACAACTTCATCTAACATTTCCAAAAGATAAAGATATGCTAAGAATGGTTGTGAGAATTGGACTGTGAAGAAAGCTGAGCACCGAAGAATTGATGCTTTTGAACTGTGGTGTTAGAGAAGACTCTTGAGAGTCCCTTGGACTGCAAGGAGATCCAACCAGTCCATTCTAAAGGAGATCAGCCCTGGGTGTTCTTTGGAAAGAATGATGCTAAAGCTGAAACTCCAGTACTTTGGCCACCTCATGCAAAGAGTTGACTCGTTGGAAAAGACTCTGATGCTGGAAGGGATTGGGGGCAGGAGGAAAAGGGGATGACAGAGGATGAGATGGCTGGATGGCATCACCCACTCGATGGACGTGAGTTTGGGTGAACTCCGGGAGTTGGTGACAGGGAGGCCTGGCATGCTGCGATTCATGGGGTCCCAAAGAGTCAGACACGACTGAGCGAGTGAACTGAAAGAATGGTTTATCAATATCACAGAATTAAATACTTTGCTTAAAATTCATTCTCTAGGAGAGTATCTGAAAATAATTTCAACAAAATTCCTTTTAATTGTATTATCTCTATGTGATTAATTCTACTATGTTCATTATTTCTGGTATTTGCCATTCAAACCCTAGCATGTTACTTAACTTTTTCCAGTTCAACCATCCATATTTCTAAATTGAAGTTAATAAAACATGCTTTTACTATACTCTCAGGGATACTGTAAGGATTAATAAAAATAAATGAGAAGTACTTTGGAACTCTTGAGAGGGAAGAGTATACAAACTGGACTTGTATATATGTATTTAAATATACACTGGAGTAATGCTAAATGTGAGTAATGCTTTCTTTTAAAAAGATCCAAATATACTTTAAGATCTAGAACTAACTGTAATTTTTAAATCTTTAACTTAGATCTAAAAGTTAGCATTTTGATGCAGCTGTAATCTTCCAACATCCACAAAAAAATTTGTAAATAGACATTACTATCTATTGTCTTTCCTAAATTTGCTTTTGTTTCAGAAAATGCCCAGTTTAGATAAAAGACTTAAACTAATAGCAATCATTTATTGAATGCACTATTACAGGCCATGCACATTAAACACTACTATCTATCTTCTCTCCTAGATTTACTTTTGTTTTAAAAAGTTAGAAATTGTCCATTTCTAGATAAAAGACTAAAACTAGTAACCATTAAACAAATGGATTCCAGTACCAATTCCAACATGCGGAGGTTGTTTCTCACCCCAGCAATAAGCAGTGCTCTGGACAACAGCTGGGTATCCTACAATTCAACTCAGTTTTGACATGATCTACCTGGAGAAACCCTCAGACTTCACAGGTTGACAGCTCAGTTCCACAAGACCACCCTCTCCTGTAACTTCAGGCACCAATCTAAAGCCCAGGTTGTTAGAAATGTTTCTAACCAACTAGCTACAGATTAGACGTTCCCACGACCTCCTCCTTGGTCCAAATAACTTGTTAGAGCAGTTCAGAAAACTCACAGAAGCATTTTATTTATTTTACTACTGTTTTATTATAAATAGGTATATATCAGGAAGCCATACGGAAGAGACATATAGCACAAGGTATGAGGAAAGGGCGAGGAACTTCCATGCCTTCTCCACTCTCCCCAAATCTCCATGTGTTTGCCAGCCCAAAAGCTCTGTGAATTTTGCCCTTTTGGGTTTTTTATGGAAGCTTCATTACATAGTTGTGATAGAGTAAATCATTGGCCACTGACAGACTTCCCTGGTGGTCCAGTGATTAAGAATCCACCTTGCAATGCAGGGGACTCAGGTATGATCCCTGGTCCCGGAAGATACCACATGCCATGGCACAACTAAGCCCAAAAGCATCAACTATTGAAGCCCACATGCCCTAGAAGCCATACTCCACAATAAGCCCATGCACCGCAACTAGAGAGAAGTCTCCACTCACGACAACTAGAGAAAGCCAGCATGCGGCAATAAAGGCCCAGCACAGCCATAAATAAATAAATTTTGTTGGTCATTGGTAACTGATTTGACTTCAAGCCCCTCTCCTCTCCCTAGAGATTGTGGGGGGATTGGGGGAGGAGCAGGCATGGGGATGAGACTAAGACTTCCAACCCTCTAATCACAAGGTTGGTTCCACTGGCAAAGAGCCCTCATGCTTGGGTGCTTTCCAAAAGTCACCTCAGTAACCTAACAGAAGACACCATTTTTTCAAAACTTAGGAAATTTCAAGGGTTTGAGGAAAAATAAGTGAGAAACTATGAACACAGACCAAATATATTTGAGAATTATATTTTGGTCATGTGAATGATGAAATACATGTTTTTCTAATAAATCTCAATATCATAGAAATCACTTATTAAATGCTTATTATGGGTCACACACTTTACAGCATCTTACTTGGAACCCAAAAGCACATAAAACAATGAAGTCTGTATTACTGTCTCTATATTGCAAATGAGGAAATTAAATCTCAGTGACGTTCAATGCCTTGCTGAGACGCCATGTTTGTATCCATTATGGAATCAGAGGTGGGACTGATGTGCCTAGCAGCAGTCTGCCCTCAGTTACCAGAATATGATGATGATGATTTCTTTCCAAATTCTGGCTTTTTCAGGGTCTAAGAAAACAAATATATTAAGTAAGATAAAGCACCCATCAAATTATTTAAATGGATTAGTCTTTTCAATTTCAAGCCACAAAAACAACAGACAATAAAGTCCTGCAGAAGCCCTACTCACTTCTAATAGGTATGAATGTATTATTCCCAGAGATAGCACGACCTTTAAGCTGTGGGAAATGAAAATAAGACACCATCACAAAGAAGCATTGAGACACACACTTTAAACTCCTCGAAACAGAGAATCTTCAGCAGGGATGTTTACAGGAAAGACAAAATCTAAAGCAATACTGTATCATTCATATAATTCATGGATTAAATAAATCATTCTTTCTCTCAAAAACCTCATCCACTTCTTAAATAGTAACCTTTTCATTATATTACTTAACTTACACACAACGTTTCAGAAGCTTTCCCCAGTTAAAGCAAGGCCAATCAGTGACCAACCCAGGCACGACTTTCTAGATATGCACAGCTGGTAGGAAAATATTACTGAAGTGTGAAAACATCTACTATTTCATATAGTCTTTTCCCGGACCCATCTGTTTCCCAAAAGTTACAACTTACTCTAGTGTATGTGTTGTGTTTGGTTGCTCATTAGTGTCCAACTCTTCGAACTACAGCCCACCAGGCTCCTCTGTCCAGGAAGTTCTCCAAGCAAGAATACTGGAGTGGGTTGCCATTTACTCCTCCAGGGGATCTTCCCGACCCAGGGATTGAACTTGGATCTCCAGCATCTCCTTCATGGGCAAGCAGGTTCTTTGCCACTAGGACCAGTGTATCAGCCTGAGAAACATCCTGTTCCCTGTCTCTTTACCCTATTATGTATGGAGGAAAAAAAAATTCATGGCTGGTCTACCATCAAGAGAAGTAATGGAGAGGAGTAACAAGGAGAAGGAAAGATTGGTCCAATGGAAAGAAATGGGAAAAGGAGGTAGTGAGGATGAGAGGGAGATAATTTAAAATGATAAGAGAAGAAAGAGAAGATGATGAACTGCCACTGGGCTCCCAGTTCTAAACACCAAGTTCCAAACTCAACTCTGATTCTATTTCTGACCTTGGGCAAATCTCTTGTTTCTCTGTAACCTAATGCACTCCAAGAAGTGAGCAAAAGTAAAGCCAGAAGAAAGTTTCTTATAGAACCTACTGAAATGCCTATCTTTACTACTGATTTTAAAAAAGCTAAGCCAGCTCTGACCAAAAAAAAGAAAAACACCAATTTGGTATTAATAAACCTTTTAATTTTCTAGAATGGTGTTTAACTCAGTAATGCAAATCACTTAGTATCAACCTTCCCTCTGCCTGTACCTTCCTTTGTAAATACATTCTATTCTCAAGTTTGCTTTTAGAACATTTTCCCTAACATTTTTCTTCTACTTACTCAACTCCTTTAACTAAATGCCTTATTCTTAAAAAACAGAATTCCATCTCCCTTAAGTATTAGTGCCTTCAAGGTCCTTAGTTAATCTGATCCATCCCACCCTCAATGTATCCAGTTATATTTTTAATCTCCCCAACCTCTATTCTTTCCTGCTACTCTTCTCACAGGCCCTATGCAACATACAGTGTCTCTTTGTGATAAACTGACAATCTAAATTCAATGCCTTGTTGTCAAGTCAGACACTGAGACACAGATTACCACCTCCCTGCTTTGACATCGATACTTCAGTGCATGCAGCCTTGAGCTAAAATGATACTGGCTGCCAAATGACACTGAAATCTCCAATACTGTCTATTTTCCACTACATCGCAACTCAATTTCAGAACTGTAGTTTTTCAGAGGTTTTTCTTTTCTGTAGGAATAAATTGACACAGTATAAATTATTTTCTCCCATTTAGTTTTCATTATACCCAACTGTCTTCATTTTGAAAATCTTTGAAAGTTGTGATCTCGTACCTTATGCTGTCAATTCTCATTTTATATATACATCAGCTTCTGTACATTCATACTTCCTTCTACATTCTTACCCAGGATACCTAGAACTCAATAATACCCACTCACTGACTTTATTTGCCCACATTTCTCCAGAGTTATCAACCAGAATCACACCCAAAACTAAATCCCTGCTTGGCCACTTGCTAGTCATGTGACCTTGCACAAATTACTTGTCTCTCTAACCATGAATCTCCTTTCTTATTAACATGGGGATGTGAAAACAAGGTACAGAAGGCTTGAAACAGGTCTAACAGCATCCGTGCCTGCCAACAAGTAAGGCGAAACAAATACTAGCCTCCTCCTTCCCTCCACTTTAAAATGTTCATTTTTTGGAGAAGGAAATGGCAATCCAAATCCTTTAGAATTTTTAAATTAATGCTGAGTGTGAGAAAAAAGCAAAGCAGACGTAGACAAAACTTTGGCCATCTAGAAAATAAATGGTTTGTTCTACACAGTACACTAGCACAGAGTTCTCTTGATGTGGCTCTGGTGGAAGAGGAAAAGAAAAACTCTTCTATTTATTTTAGCTGTTTGCAGTTCTTTCTTAAAAGTAATCATAATTTAAGCAAAACATCATAATTTAACTCTACTTATTAGGCCCAGCACAAAGTACTGACTACCTAAGACAAACAATTTACTAAATGTATGTCCCGTTGGTAAAGGACCCAAGAACCTACTCTCTAGAATAGCTAACTATTAAGTTCCCATTCCTTCAAAGTTTTGGGTAACAACATCTGCCCAACTTCATTCTTAAAGAAGTTAATCCAGTGCATTTTTTTATATCTGTTAATCATAAGTAAATTTCAAAACAGAGATATACTATCCAGTCCAGTTCACTGAGGTATATTGCTTCTCAGGAATTATTAATAGTTGATTGTTACAATTAAATCCTACCAACTGAATTTGTGATAACCTAAAAGTATATTATACAATGTGAATACAGTAAAAATATCTTTGTAGTTTCAGGTTTTAGCAATTAACTGTTGGATAAAACAGAGCTCATGTTTCTGACACTTTAAATAGGCTCTTGGGAACCATGAAGTATGATTTTCAACAATTATCACATTTTAATTGTTAGCACTCATTTATCTAATAACTTTAATAGTTGGAAGCCATTTATTGAAAAATATTCACTAATCAAATGCTTTGATTTTTTTTAATAAAACTATTTCAGAATTAATAATTTCACTAAAATGCATGCTACTGCTTCAATTTTTAAAAACTCTCTTGAAATTAGTCAAAGGATTTAAGAATAAATTAGTATCTAAGACATATAAGTGGCTTTGAATTTTTAAAAAATTATCTGGTCATGTCTATTCAACAACAGCATCAAATGGTTCACTTTTAAGGTTCTCCAGCAAAACAACTCTAATTTGATAAATCAACATACCCATGTTTAGAAACTTTACAACAAAATAAATATACCTTATATGAGATTTTCACATTGACATGAACTCCCCTCAACATACTCACTTTATCTTTTATTTGACCCCCACTCATCAAAAAACCTACTTGTGCACAATTGAAAGTCTATTTTACCATTTAGGCTAGAATAATGTGAATCCTCTGCCTACATAATTAGCATTGAAGAACTAATGTTTCTAACAAGTATATCATTAAAAAGCATTTACACATTAGCAACTAGTACAGTTTCACTTAACACCACTATAAACAAGTTATATTCCCTCTCAACACATACTTAAATAAATAATCCAATTACATCTTAGAGCTCCCTTCAAGAATGTCTAATATAGTAAAAAAAAAAAAAAAACAAAAAAACTTATCTCTTAACTCATGTTGCTTCTACTTAAGGGGTTGCCTCAAACCCTCTGTGAAATGAGGCAAGACAGACTGATTTAAATAAATTATGAATGAAATTATTAATATAGCAGTTTGTTATTATTTTAGGTGGTAATTTGAAGTGTGATCAAAGAAAGACATCAAAAGTATTTATCAGAGAAAATGGTAAATCTCAATATGGCGGAGTTCAATACAGCCCAGAGGTTTTAGAGCACAAGTATAAAGCCCAGATACCTCAAGCTGAATCCCAGCTCCACTTGATGTATTACAAGTACTCTATAAACGTTGACCATTATCATCATCTCACTGCACTGTTTAAAAAAAGGTAGGGTGTAAAAGTAGCTGAATAAGTTCTTCTACACACAAATAAGACCAATGGACAGACCCCATGCCATCTAGTGAACCCCTATATTCAGACAACCCCTATATACTTAGACCACTGAGTCTCAGCTTCTATTCATTAGACCTTAAGCTGCCTCTCACTGAGAGCCTATATCTCATCTGAACACCCAAAAGAACAATTTGGTTTCTCACACTATATTACATTATATTAATATGTAAATTAATCACTTTAACAAGAAAATCACAAACAAGTAGTTCATTCAAGACTCATTTTATTCATAACAGTCTCAAAACTTGTCAACCCAAAATTAGATTTTAGAGTTACAGCTAAATGAAGTAAACAAATTCACATCCAAATTCATTCAGTGGTGTCAAAAAATCAATATAAACAGACAGAGAAAGAGACAGTCCACTAAACATGGATTGCTAAATGTTAAGAAGAAAATGCATCATTATTTAAGAGGACAAGCTTAAATGGTGAACAAATGCTACTAATTTACCCAAGTAATGAGCCCTTGTTTTATGACTGCATTCAATAACTGCATAGAGGTCAGAGCCTTAAAATGAAAACAGCTATATGTAAAAGAGGAAAGTTTCATTCTTAAAGAACCTTATCTTTATTGAAAATTTTCTGGATAATAAAAAGATAAAAGGTTACAGTTTAATATGAGCAGTTTGTTCCACTTAGAATGAATCTCCTAACAAAATACAGAACTCCTTTTTCCCTAAGGTTTATAATTAGAAATTAGATTCCTCAATAATTCAATGACTGAAACCTTTACTAAAATCAAATTACTTTTTTAATTAAATTTTCACCTAATATATAAGTTCTGCTGGCAGGTGTCATCTCTACAGATAATAAAGCCTTGCTATATTTATTAAATCAGTTTTTTCCTTTATGCCCATCCTTTCCTTTGACTTGACATTCTTATAGTATTTAATTATTGGTAAATTAAATTACCAATATATTACTAACGTATTCTGATAAATATGCTGGTATACATACTATTTACAATGTCCCTATTTTTCATTCTATCATAAAGAGTATTCAAGCTAAAATATTTTACTCTTTCAGATTTTTAAAATTCTCATATGGAAAGAGGATAGCTAGTGAGGAAAGATATTTACAATTTTATTACAGCATCAGTGACTATGTTCAGGATTGGAAAATCTGAAGAACAGAATCAAGATATGTGGATAAAATCAACATTAGGTTCAAAAGTTCTTGCCACAAAAAGCGCATTTATAAGGCAGATTCATCCAACTAAATATATGAAAGATGCATAAAATATGGTCATTGCATTTGAATTACTTACAATTTTAATCTTTAAGTATTTGTTTAAAAAGCAAAAGTAGTTAAATGATTATTAAGGCTTCCTGTTAAATGCTCTGGAGTTTGTAAATCCCAAAAAAAAACCTCACCAAACCTCACTTTCACTATAGATACCACTTTAAATTTACTGAATTTCATTGACAATAAATAAAGAAAGTAAAACCCTTATGTATGTGACTATTTTGTGTACACATTTGAAATCACATATTCATCCGTCACTAGACCATAAGTCTATGATGACGTAGGCAAAATGCTTTACCATCACTTTTCTCACCACTAAAATTAATGATAAAACTGAGAAAAGTGATTAAGTGACTTAGTCAAAGATAACAGCCAACTGTCAGCAATCTTACTTTTTTAAAAACTAGGTTTCTTAGCTTTCTAGTTCATCAGGAAGGGGAAAAAAAATCCTTAAGAGTATCATCTGAGAGAAAAGAATATACACTTTATGGATACTACCATTCCCAAAGATGTGGGAATATCTAAATTTTACACAAACACTAACAAAAAAGAAAAGAAAAGCCAAAAAAACAAACAAACCACGAACCTTCTGAATTCAAAATCACTAACCAGTCAAACAGAAAGAGTCAAGTACAGTCTCTGTATTGTACCATCGCTGGCCCCCTCCATCAGCTATTGTACATTTCTACCTAGTTTATTACTAGGAAACAGATTTCAGTTTTCATAATGCTTTCCAATGGGCTTTTCTTAGCAAATGTCTGCACTCCTCAGGCAAGGCCGTTAAGGTAACTTAATCTCTCATGCACTGCTCAATCGGGTGGGGGGGCGGGGAATGCTGATTCCCAATTTAAAAATGAATTATTTGGGTTTTTCAGAATTAAAAGTAACTACGAAACCTGGAACCATAATTTCAATTCAGCTGTTAACTTGAAGGTTCGCAGGACAAATAAAAGCTTATGGAATCGAAGATGATGCTGGGGAAGGGGGTGCAGAGAGAGTATGAGAAAGATGCTGGTCCATTCCGAGATGATGCAGGAATGACATGGCACCTGGACAACACAAGTCGCAGTTCACCCCCCTCTCAGAGTCTCTGCCTCGGTTTCTCTCTATGCCTGGAGCTGTGAGTAGGTGCACACGCAAACGCAATCACCTTTTACTGTTGGACTCCTTAGTGAGGAGAACTGTGGGGAAGCGTCGTGGGTTAAAGCCTCACCACAACAAACGATTTCTTTCTCCTCGAACCCCGCCTCCCCTGCTAGGGGCAGGCGACGACTGTCTCGAACAGTAGACAGCTGACAGGAGCCGAGAACCAGGGCGAGAAGGAAAGCATCTCCAAGGGGGGGAGGGGCAGGGAAATGAACCCCACAGCCTCGCGGAGAGCCTGGGGAGGCTGACAGGAAAAGGAGGAGGATATTGAGCCGGGAAAACAGAAAGGGGACTGGGAAGCTCCCGGGAGAGCTACGCATTCAGGCTGTCCCCGGGGCTGGCGCGCAACGGGCGGGAGGGGGAAGTCATCCTGGGGCGGACCCCCTCCCCGACTCCCAGACCGGAGGACGGGGAGGAAATGGCTTTGTATCGCAGGATGAAAGGCAGACAGGAGGGCCACCAGGCGGGGAGGGACAGAGGATGCCCGGAGCCGGGACGACCCCGCCCGCCGTCACGGACACTGCCGCTCTTCCCTCCCATCCGCTGCAGCCCCTGGTCCAGCCTCCGGCTCCTGCCCTCGACACTCCAGCAGCCTGAAGTGGGGTCGCCCCCGCCTCCTACCCTCCCCCTCGCGTGCTCACCTGCCCACGAAGTTCTCGAGCACCGAGCTCTTGCCGGCGCTCTGGCCGCCCACCACGGCGATCTGAGGCAGCTCCAGCAGGCAGCTCTGTCCCAGGGCGGAGAAGGCATCCTGCAGACGGTTCACCAGAGGGATGAGCTCCTCCATCTCCCGATTCCCCATTGTGCCTGCCCCGCCAGATGCCCGCTAGTCCCTGCTAGTCTCTGCGACCTGGCAGGGAGCCGGGGCCGCGCCACCCTCGCCGCCGCTGCTGCGCTGGGTTTAGTCAGCCGGGTACAGCCAGACGTCGGATCCCGCCACGGTCCGGCCTCTAGTGCGCTCCTGACAGCAACGGCCCCGAAGCGCGCCTGCGCAGGCGAGTGGGGGCGTGGCCTGATTCCGCGACCGCCCCGCCCTCGCCGGGATGGGCGGCTGCTGTGCCCCAGGCTTCGGCAGACCTCCCCGCCCAGCGCGCACGCACTGCCTCCCAGCTGCGGCCAGATGCCACCGCCTCTGTCGTCTGGTGCCAACAGCACTCGGTCAGGGAATGGCATGAAATAGCAGCACCAGCCGACAGCACTGTTCCCTTTCAGTAGCTACTGTAAGCGAAAGTCCAGTGGAAAGCACTCCGCCGGTAACAGCTCAACACTGTCGCCAGCGGCGGCGGCAGCAGCTCAGATGCCACCACCAGTGCAATGCCTCCAGAGTGCACCTCCCAAAAGGAAATCTCTTGTTCTCACGGCCCACTCCAGAACCTGGGCTTTTCTTGGGGTGGCCGGCCTTTTGGAGTCTAAATTCTTCGATCTGACATCCGTTTCAGGCCCTGCGTATTCTGACCCTACCTAATGATACAACTTGAACCGCTGGGTTCTGCTGGCCCTGCAGAAGCAAAGGTAGAGTCCACTGTGCTTACCCAGCACCACTCGCCCTCTTCAGTCTACCAAGTTCATTCTGTCTTTTGTGACTCTTCATTCCATTTCTCCTCCTAATCTACCTCCTATGGTCTCTATCAATAACCATGTATTCTGCTCCCATTCTCTTAAATTTAGCGAACTAAGTGACTGCATTGGATCCTGTGCTTTGTGTTGGGGGACACAGAGGGATAAATGGTCATGCTTCTCTCAGCCTCCTTGGACAGATCCTCATTTCAAATACTCATACTACTCAGGATTTAATTCATGAACGTTTTAGTCTACCTGAAGACTTCCCCATGGCAATAACTACACATAATGCTCAGTTCAGTCTCTCAGTCATGTCCCACTCTTTGCAACTCCATGAATTGCAGCATGCCAGGCCTCCCTGTCCATCACCAACTCCAGCAGTTTACCCAAAATCATGTCCATCGAGTCAATGATGTATTCCAGCCATGTCATCCTCTGTCATCCCCTTCTCCTTCTGCCCCTAATCCCGCCCAGCATCAAAGTCTTTTCCAGTGAGTCAACTCTTCTCATGAGGTGGCCAAAGTGTTGGAGTTTCAGCTTCAGCATCAGTCCTTCCAATGAACACCCAGGACTGGTCTCCTTTGGGATGGACTGGTTGGATTTCCTTTCAGTCCAAGGGACTCTCAAGAGTCTTCTCCAACACCACAGTTCAAAAGCATCAATTCTTCAGTGCTCAGCTTCTTCACAGTCTAACTCTCACATCCATACGTGACCACTGGAAAAACCACAGCTTTGACAGCACAGACCTTTGTTGGCAAAGTAATGTCTCTTCTTTTTAATATGCTGTCTAGGTTGGTTATAACTTTGCTTCCAAGGAGTAAACATCTTTTAATTTCATGGCTGCAATCACCATCTACAGTGATATTGGAGCCCCCCAAAATAAAGTCTGACACTGTTTCCACTCTTTCCCATCTATTTCCCATGAAGTGATGAGACCGGATGCCATGATCTTAGTTTTCTGAATGTTGAGCTTTAAGCCAACTTTTTCCACTCTCCTCTTTCACTTTCATCAAGAGGCTTTTTCGTTCCTATCACTTTCTGCCATAAGGGTAGTGTCATCTGCATATCTGAGGTTATTGATATTTCTCCTGGCAATCTTCATTCCAGCTTGTGCTTCTTCTAGCCCAGCATTTCTCATGATGTACTCTGCATAGAAGTTAAATAAGCAGAGTGACAATATACAGCCTTGACGTACTCCTTTCCCTATTTGAAACCAGTCTGTTGTTTCATGTCCAGTTCTAACTGTTGCTTCCTGACCTGCATATAGGTTTCTCAAGAGGCAGGTCAGGTGCTCTGCTATTCCCATCTCTTTCAGAATTTTCCACAGTTTATTGTGATCCACACAGTCAAAGGCTTTGGCATAGTCAATAAAGCAGAAATAGATGTTTTTCTGGAACTTTCTTGCTTTTTCGATGATCCAGCGGATATTGGCAATTTGATCTCTGCCTTTTCTGAAACCAGCTTGAACGTCTGGAAGTTCACAGTTCACGTATTGCTGAAGCCTGGCTTGGAGAATTTTGAGCATTATTTTACTAGTGTGTGAGATGAGTGCAATTGTGTGGTAGTTTATGCATTCTTTGGCATTGCCTTTCTTTGGGATTGGAATGAAAACTGACCTTTTCCAGTCCTGTGGCCACTGCTGAGTTTTCCAAATTTGCCAGCATATTGAATGTAGCACTTTCACAGCATCATCTTTCAGGATTTGAAATAGCTCAACTGGAATTCCATCACCTCCACTAGCTTTGTTCATAGTGATGCTTTCTAAGGACCACTTGACTTCACATTCCACAATGTCTGGCTCTAAATGAGTGATCACACCATCATGATTATCTGGGTCATGAAGATCTTTTCTGTACAGTTTTTCTGTGTATTCTTGCCACCTCTTAATATCTTCTGCTTCTGTTAGGTCCATACCATTTCTCTCCTTTATTGAGCCCATCTTTGCATGAAATGTTCCCTTGGTATCTCTAATTTTCTTGAAGAGATCTCTAGTCTTTCCCATTCTATTGTTTTCCTCTGTTTCTTTGCATTGATCATTGAGGAAGGCTTTCTTATCTCTCCTTGCTATTCTATGGAACTCTGCATTCAGATGCTTATATCTTTCTTTTTCTCCTTTGCTTTTCACTTCCCTTCTTTTCACAGCTATTTGTAAGCCCTCCTCAGACAGCCATTTTGCTTTTTTTGCATTTCTTTTCTATGGGGATGGTTTTGATCCCTGTCTCCTGTACAATGTCATGAACCTCCGTCCATAGTTCATCATACACTCTGTCTATAAGATCTAGTCCCTTACATCTATTTCTCACTTCCACTGTATAATCATAAGGGATTTGATTTAGGTCATACCTGAACAGTCTAGTGGTTTTCTCCACTTTCTTCAATTTAAGTCTGAATTTGGCAATAAGGAGTTCATGATCTGAGTCACAGTCAGCTCCCGGTCTTGTTTTAGCTGACTCTGTAGAGCCTCTCCATCTTTAGCTGCAAAGAATATAATGAATCTGATTTTGGTGTTGACCATCAGGTAATGTCCATGTGTAGAGTCTTCTCTTGTGTTGTTGGAAGAGGGTGTTTGCTATGACCAGTGCATTCTCTGGAAAAAACTACTAGCCTTTGCCCTACTTCATTCTGTACTCCAAGGCCAAATATGCCTGTTACTCCAGGTGTTTCTTGACTTCCTACTTTTGCATTCCAGTCCCCTATAATGAAAAAGACATCTCTTTTGGGTGTTAGTTCTAGAAGGTCTTGTAGGTCTTCATAGAACCATTCAACTTCAGCTTCTTCAGCATTACTGGTTGGGGCATAGACTTGGATAACTGTGATATTGAATGGTTTGCCTTGGAAATGAACAGAGATCATTCTGTCGTTTTTGAGATTGCATCCAAGTACTGGATTTTGGACTCTTGTTGACCATGATGACTACTCCATTTCTTCTAAGGGATTCCTGCCCATAGTAGTAGATATAATGGTCATGAGTTAAATTCACCCATTCCAGTCCATTTTAGTTCCTGATTCCTAAAATGTCAATATTGACTCTTGCCATCTCCTGTTTGACCACTTCCAATTTGCCTTGATTCATGGACCTGACATTCCAGGTTCCTATGCGATATTGCTCTTTACATCATTGGACCTTGCTTCTATCACCAGTCACATCCACAGCTGGGTATTGTTTTTGCTTTGGCTCCATCCCTTCATTCTTTCTGGAGTTATTTCTCCACTGATCTCCAGTAGCATATTGGGCACTTACCGACCTGGGGAGTTCCTCTTTCGGTATCCTATCATTTTGCCTTTTCGTACTGTTCATGGGGGTTCTCAAGGCAAGATTACTGAAATGGTTTGCCATTCCCTTCTCCAGTGGACCATATTCTGTCACACCTCTCCATCATGACCAGTCCGTCTTGGGTGGCCCCACACGGCATGACGTAGTTTCATTGAGTTAGAAAAGGTCCATGTGATCAGATTGGCTAGTTTTCTGTGACTATGGTTTCAGTGTGTCTGCCTTCTGATGCCCTCTCACAATACGTACCATCTTACTTGAGTTTCTCTTACCTTGAACGTGAGGAATCTCTTCACGGTTGCTCCATAGCCAAGTGGGACTTTACAGCCGCTGCTCCCTACCACGGACGAGGTCGCCCCTCCTGACCTTGAACGTGGAGTAGCTCCTCTCAGCCCTCCGGCGCCCATGCAGCCACTCCTTGCACGTGGGGTTGCTCCTCTCAGCCGCTGCCCCTGACCTTGGCCTTGGGGTAGGTCATCTCAGCCACACTTCTGCGCAGTCTGTTGTAGCTGCTGCACTTCTGCAAGGTCAGTCCAGATAATGACTAGAGACTAGTCTAAATAACTCTTCTGAGCCTTAGATTGTATTCCAAGTTGGTCCTAGACCTCACTGCCTGTGCGTCCCACAAGTACTTCTGCTTAATTTATTCATATTTGAACTCATTTTTTCTAGTCTCAGCGTTTAATGCTATAAACTTCCCTCTAACCATAAAAATACTCACACAAAAATGCCCATTAAAATCAGAAGACTAAGAACCCAGATGTCCATCAATAGGTAAATGAATAAACAAGCGTCATATATGCATACAGTGATAGATTTTATATGACAACCAGCAATGACCAGCTCAGTGGTTGGACAGAGAAGAAGCTCCAAAGCACTTCCCAAAGCAAAATTTGCACCAATGACATGTCATGGTCACTGGTTGGTGGTCTACTACCTGTCTGATCCACTACAGTTTTCTGAAACATGGTGAAACCATTACATCTGAGACGTATGCTCAGCAAATTGATGAGATGCACTGAAAACTATAACACCTGCAGCCAGCATTGGTCAATAGAAAGGGCCCAATTCTTCACAACAATGCTCAAGCACATATCACACAACCAATGCTTCAAAAGTTGAGCAAATTGGGCTATGAAGTTTCACCTCATACACCATATTCACCTGACCTCTCACCAACTGACTGCCACTTCAAGCATCTTGATAGCTTTTTGCAGGGATAACTTCCACAACCAGCAGGAGGCGGAATATATTTTCAAAGGGTTCATCAAATCCCCAAACACAGATTTTTATCCTATAGAAATAAACAAATTTATTTCTTGTTGGCAAAATTGTGTTGATTGCAACGGTTCCTATTTTGATTAATAAAAATGTGTCTGAGCCTAGTTATAATGATTTAAAATTCACAATCCAAAAGCAGAGTTACTTTGGTAACAGCCTAATACCTCCCTGGAACCCATCTCCTCTCTCCTCTTCATTTCTGCTCTAAATGCCTTATTTCTTATTGTCATTGGTTGAACAGTCACCTTCTTCTATACTTCTCTGTACCCTGAATAGATAGATCTTCACATGGCACTTGACACATTGAATTGAGTCTCTAATTTACATCTTTGTCTTCCACTAACCTGGTAGGCAGAATAATGGGCCCCAAAATATTCTAACCCCTGGAACATTCTAATCCCTACAACCTGTGAACATCTTATCCACCATGGCCAAGTGGGACTTTACAGATTGATTAAATTAAATAGCTTTGGATGGGGAGATTATGCTGGATCATCTAAATGCGCCCAGTTTAAGAAAAGAAAGCCTTTCCTGGCTATGTCTTCTATGACCACAGAAGAATGGTGCAACTTTGCTGGGTTTGAAGATGGAGAAAGGGGGGATCACAAGCCAAGGAATGCAAGCAGCCTCAAGAAGCTAGAAAAGGTGAGTAAACAAATTATCTTTATCCCCCAGAGCCTCCTAAAGAGCCACATCCCTGCCAATACCTTGGTTTTAGCCCAGAGAGACCAACGTTGGACTTTCAACCTACAGAACTGTAAGTTAATACATTTGTGTTGTTTTGAACCACTAAGTCTGTGGTCATTTGTTAGAACAGCCATAGAAAGCTAATACAACTAATGACAAGCTCCTTGAGGGCAAGGTTTACCTTTGTGATTCTCAATGCCTAACACAGTGCTTCGTACCTAAAAAGACCACAGTCTATTGGGGACATAAATTATTACAATACAATGTTATAAGTGTTCTAAGGGTGCAATGGACTAAATTGTACACTCAAAATCCATAACTGAAGCCTAAGTAGGGTCATAAGAGGTGAGCCTTGATCCAATAGGATTAGTGTCCCTCTAAGAGGAGAAGGCAATGGCACCCCACTCCAGTACTCTTGCCTGGAAAATCACATGGACGGAGGAGCCTGGTAGGCTACAGTCCATGGGGTCGCGAAGAGTTGGACATGACTGAGCAACTTCACTTTCACTTTTCACTTTCATGCATTGGAGAAGGAAATGGCAACTCACTCCAGTATTCTTGCCTGGAGAATCCCAGGGACGGGGGAGCCTGGTGGGCTGCCGTCTATGGGGTCACACAGGGTCGGACACGACTGAAGGGACTTAACAGCAGCAGCAGCAAGAGGAGACCCTAGAGAGCTTGCTTGTTTTCTCTCCGTGCCATGTTAGGATACAGTGAGAAGACAGATATCTACAAGCCAGGAAGAGGATCCTCACCAGGAACTGAATTGGTCAGCACCTTAATCTTGGACTTCTAAACTCCAGGATTTTGAGAAAATAAATTTCTGTTGTTTAAGCAAGCAAGTCTATATTTGTTATGGCAGCCCAAGCTAAGACGCAGGGTTCAGTTAAAGGAACATGAGATGAAAAGCAGTAATTCTATCTAGAGAGCATCATGGAAGTTTCAGTGATGAGGTGACTGTTGAGGTGAGCTTTAATGAGACTATCCTGCACTCTATATGCTGTGAGGAGTATAAAAGATTGCTTCATCTGTGCTTCAAGTATCTTGCACTTGACTATAGGAGACAATGTTACGTGCACTAGACAGAACATCTATCGTCCTCATATACATTTGAATTTCATGTATGGTGAGGGGATGCATGCCATCTCTATGCTCCAGAACTTAGTAAAAGTCAGCCCCACCCACCTGCTTCAGGAAACCATCCTGAACTACCCTTGCTAATTACTTTCCTTCTTTACTTCCTATTTCTAGAATCAATCCTACAATAACTTGCAACCAAGATAAATTAAACACACACAGACACACTCAACACCATTTTTGCATAAATTAATCTGGATGAAACAACTAGTGAGGGAAAACTTGAAAAGCAGGGGAAATTTTGACAGAAAGACAACCTACACCTTTGAGGGTGAGTGCAAAGCTGGAAAGGGGAGCCCTGTCAGGCACCCCAGCTTCCTGACTGTATCACAAGATATCTCAGCCCTGTTTCAGCAACAAGTAATTAATGCCAACTCCTACTTTGACTCTGACACTTGCTTCCATGCCATCTTCTTGGCAAAGCAGAAGATTCCAAAAGTTGAGAGCCTTCTTTAGGTGTGGTTCTCTAGCTAAAATATTAGAATTATTTATAAACAGTTTAGAACTCTTATATTTAAATGAATATTTTTCTTCAGGGTCATTTTGAGAAGCAACAAGCTTACTACAATAATACCACATTTCTCTTCTTTTGAAATTGACAAACCTTACCCCAAATATCAAACTCAGTTTTCCACAGTTACTCATCATTTTAGATGAACAGAATGTTAGCCACATTGATCTACTACCTCATTCATAGGACTTAGCCTATTAGCCAAATAACTTTTGGCTAATTTTAAGAATTAAATATATATTTATATACACGTGTATACACATATTATATACATATTTTTTTAAATATGCTATAAGCTTGAAGGCAAGCTCTAAGAGAGGAGTTTGAAATTTTTGAAATGATAAAAACATCCCTAGAAAAATGTTTAACCTCTCAAAGAACATCACATACTTCAATATATGAATTCAGGAATTCATTTTTTTAAATCAGTCACATTTCTGAAAAATCATATTCTATATATTTCCCACAGTGCCTAGCTTGGTGGCCAATAAATATTTATGAAGCAGAACTGAATAAAAACTTAAGCATTTGTCATGTTGTCCATTTTGAGCATCATTACATAAATAATATTCTTAATCTGTGTACTATTTAAGACCTATTCTGGTCCTTTGAAAGATTATCACATAGATGGATTTTAGGTCTTACTGCAATATCAGCCTGTCTGAGGGCATCTTTTGAGTTCTATTAAACCCAGTGAACCTCCAATATAGATATACAGACTTTTAATACTGTAGCCATCATAGTTGACATTTATGCCTCTCAGGGTTTCTCTCCTCTAGCCTGGGGGGTGATGAGAGGGCAAAGACTCCCAGTTTCATTGTCCATATTTTTTATCAGCTGTCATCAAGAAGCAAAATAACTCTGGAAGCACATTCCAATCTCCTACACCTATAACGTCTGTCAGTTTGAGATCCAACAGATGGAAACTCACCAGTAGTCTCATGGAAGCATAGCTAAATCTACACACATGCAGAGCAGAAATACCAATAGGCAAGTGTAAGAGAAGGGTTAAGAAGAACTCTCTATATTAAGTCTAATTTAGTAGCCAGTTTGTGCGTCCTTCTATCAAATAGGTATAACTGTTTTCTCCTGTAAATATAATCCCCATATACTAACGTTAGAATAGGAATCACATAGGATTCTTTTTTTTAGGACATAGGGTTCCTTTTAAAAGTGAATGTCCCTTTAGTGCTTTTAAATTCTCATGTATTGAATTATAAATCTCTATCTCTCTCTACATACAAATGTGCATATATATAATTATAATAAAATAACACATATTTCATAAGCTATAAATGGCCATTTAAGTGTTTATGAAGACTTTTTAATGACACAAAGAAATGCTATGACTGAAATATTAAATTTAAAGAGCAGGGTACAAAATTTTGTATGATGTATTATCAAAATACATAAAAGACCATATCTAGGAAAGAAAACTGGAAAATGTGCCCAGAAATGTAATGTTATTCCCTCCAAATAGGAAAAGGAGTATGTCAAGGCTATATATTGTCACCCTGCTTATTTAACTTCTATGCAGAGTACATCATGAGAAACACTGGGCTGGAAGAAGCACAAGCTGGAATCAAGATTGCCAGGAGAAATATCAATAACCTCAGATATGCAGATGACACTACCCTTATGGCAGAAAGTGAAGAGGAACTAAAAAGCCTCTTGATTAAAGTGAAAGAGGAGAGTGAAAAAGTTGGCTTGAAGCTCAACATTCAGAAAACGAAGATCATGGCATCCAGTCCCATCACTTCACGGCAAATAGATGGGGAAACAGTGGAAACAATGTCAGACTTTATTCTTTTGGGCTCCAAAATCACTGCAGATGATGACTGCAGCCATGAAATTAAAAGACGCTTACTCCTTGGAATAAAAGTTATGACCAACCTAGACAGCATGTTAAAAAGCAGAGATATTACTTTGCCAACAAAGGTCCATCTAGTCAAGGCTCTGGTTTTTCCAGTGGTCATGTATGGATGTGAGAGTTGGACTGTGAAGAAAGCTGAGCACCAAAGAATTGATGCTTTTGAATTGTGGTGCTGGAAAAGACTCTTGCGAGTCCCTTGGACTGCAAGGAGATCCAACCAGTCCATCCTAAAGGAGACCAGTCCTGGATGTTCATTGGAAGGACTGATGCTGAAGCTGACACTCCAATACTTTGGCCACCTGATGCAAAGAGTTGACTCATTGGAAAAGACCCTGATGCTGGGAGGGATCAGGGGCAGGAGGAGAAGGGGACAACAGAGGATGAGATGGCTGGACGCACTGAGTTTGGGCGAATATGCACTCTACGCATATGAGTTTGGGTGAACTCTGGGAGTTGGTGATGGACAGGTAGGCCTGGTGTGCTGCGATTCATGGGGTCACAAAGAGTTGGACACGACTGAGTGACTGAACAGAACTGATGAGAAAGTATGGGGAAAAATTATTGTCCTTTTCCATTTATTTCTCAAACTCTCTATAATGAGCATATTCTTACAATTTAAAAAGTTGAATAAATGCCATCTGATGCAACCATAATGGTTTATATACATACCACTGTATCAAAAACAGAAGTGGCATAGTGGAAGGTTAAAGGATCTTTGCAAATAGAAGCAGGAGAGTCTGCAAGCTCCCCTATTCCCAAAACTTTGCCATTCACTGACAGCAGATAACCAGCTAACTGTAAGATTTTTAAAGGGGAAACATTTCTCTCTGATTTAAAGAGAAAAAATGTCACAAGCCCAGGCCACCATGATCCCATGGACAACCACTAGCCAAGAGTTCATTCCGTACACAAAAGTGCAGACTATTTACAATTGTAGGAAAGTAGTTACATGCACTGAATTTGGTTTGCTTAAAGCATAGGCCATAATCTATGGCATCAGCAAGCCAGACTTTATATAAATACATTTATATGACATTCTAGACAAAGCAGAACTAATCTACATTGACAGAAAGCAGTGTGAAGCTGAGGGTGGGCATGTGGAAACTATGTCTTGATTGTGATGGTGGTCACCTGGTTGTATGTTTGTTAATACTCATTGAACTGTATGCTTTAAATGGTGCATTCAGTTTTATATAAATTATACTGCAATAAAAATAAATAACCTCTGCATTTAAGAAATGGAAATATAAAGCATGATAGTCTGGAGACAACCCAAATGATAGCCACAATCCAAAATAAAAGCATACCTACCCCTCCAAAAGCTTGTAATGACTCCAAAATTCTGCCAATGTAGAGGCATTCTTAAGAGATTTTGGAGTATCATGTTAATGGGAAAACATCACTTGTAAATGGGAAAAAAAAATACCTTAACCCATTATTAGTTATCTGTTTCCCTGGTGGCTCAGAAAAGGAAGAATCTGCCTTAATGCAGGAGACCTGGGTTGGGAAGATCCCTGTAGGAGGGCATGGCAACCCACTCCAGTATTTTTGTATGGAGAATCCCCATGAAACAAGGAGCCTAGAAGGCTACAGTCCATGGGGTCACAAAGAGTCATACATAACTGAGCACATATAGCACAGAAAATATTACCAGAGTGCCAGCTCAGAAGTGGGGGTCTGGAAGTGGGGCAGGGGGACAAGCCTGGAGAGAGCCTCATAAACACCCCACAGTGAGAGTGCCCTAAGACAGCTTTGCCTGGTTTACCACATCTCCTCTCTCTTATTTTACAAAATTGTAAACCTCAGAAAAGGTTCATACATGCAACACCCAGCTGAACCCCAGTTCTCTCCCTCCTAGACCTTTTGCCAAAGACAGTGGTGATGAGCAACACTGACAGCTTTTGTGTACTGCTTTATAGCCTCAAACAATTTTCATGTCAGTTATTATATTTCATTAGACCAACATAGCTGCCTTTGAAGAAATAACTAACAATCAAATAGCACCACCATTCCCTCTTCTGTTAAGGGAACAGAGAACCTAGAGAGCTCAGGTGGTTTGGCCAGTGCCACACAGCTAAGAACTACCGAGATGCTTCCTGCATTTGCTTCAGGGGGCCCACACGTGGATCCCCGTGCAAAATGCTTGAAACAAGGAAAATTTAGTGTCTGAATTTGCTAACCTAATATTGATAATGAAAAATGCATGGTAAACTTATATGTAGAATCTAAAAATGCAACAAACTAGTGAACAAAAAGGAAGCAGACTCACAGATCTAGAGAACAAACTAGTCGTTACCAGTGGGGAGAGTGGCAGGGGCAATAAGAGGGGGTAGGAGAGTGGGTGGCATAAGCTATTAGGTGTAAGATAGGCTACAAGGATGTACAATACAGGGAATAGAGCCAATATTTTGCAATAACTGTAAACAGAGTGTACCCTTTAAAATTGCACCAAAAATTTTAAAATAAATTTGAAAAAATATGCAGCAAAATACTGTTTGTGAACAAGAACAGCTTTTATCTTTACATAAACTATTTCAATTGCCACAAACTTAAGTCAGCATACTGGGGTTCAAGTTCCTACTAGCTGTGTTATCCACCTTCCTTGCCCTTAATTTCATGTGTAAAATGGGTATATTAATATCCATTCCTTTAAATTCATAGAACTGTTGTGAAATCAAATAAATTATGAACATTAAGATATTCTATAAACTGCATAGTACTAAATCACTATTAGATGTTTTGCTTATAATTATCCAAACCTACACAGGGATTATATATATGTTTTATTAATTACCAAAAGGTTTTTCATTAACTAATTTTTAAATGACTTATGTAAAAAAGAATCTACATGAGAAAATACCTTCAAGAATCTTACTATTCATGGATCTCAATTTCAGGATTCTTTCATCTGGTAAATAAAAATTGTGGAAGAGTTTACTCTTAGGAAGAGCCCAGAAATAACCAAATGGGAAGTGTAGGGGAAAGTAACCTTTTACTAGAGATCAAGCATGACAAAGTAATGGAAACCAAGATGAGTTTTCACAAATAGATAAGAACATCCAGGAAACAGCAAGTTAGGTGGCAAAAATGGGCCAAGATTGACTTTGATGTAGAAATTACAACTAAGTTTAATTGCTTTACAGCTTTTGTTGTTCTCCATGTAGAGCTGGAAAGGGCTTAAAGTAGAATCAAGATAGCCAATGACGCAAGGATATTTTTGTGTGAGACAGAATTTTCAGATTCTCAGTCAAAAGTAGGCAAAGTAACACGGTATCTCCGAAACCAAAGATCTTCAGAAATTCCCACTCTCTGTGGAGGCTTCTTTTATAGTTTCCGTAATGACCACTCAAGAAGGAATTCCACTCAACCCTGTTACTCTCAGCCTGCAGACCCTCCTTCAGCTAGCATCCTCACTTGTCTTCAAAAAATATTTGCAGATCTAAGAATTAGTCCTGTATCCATGCTGCCAAAGAACAATTCATTGTGAGAAGTCAATACTTTGAGGTCTCAAGCTGAACCTGGAAAAACTAAAATCAAAACAGTACACCCTTGATTACCACCACATCACTATTCCATGCACCAGTCATTCTGATAAAATCCTCTGTGATTCCCTATATGACCTTCAAAATCTTCTTTTAGAGTAGCTAGAAGAAAATTCTTTTTCTGTTTTCCTTTCATTCTTATATAAATTTTAGGAGTATAAATGCTGCTTGCTATGTGCTAAGAGAACAGAAAGAAAAGAAATCACATAAAAAGTAATAGGCAACTTGGACCCTATCTCCATCTTATGTAATTTATTTATTTCTATTGGTGAAAATTTCAGAAAATACCTTAATTGCTGAAGAAATATATTCTGAAACATTTCAGCTGGGAAGACTGAATCCCAACCTCAGTGTGCAATGCCTCTGATTCCATTAGGGCATGCTCTACTTATATTCTGCTGCAGGACAGGAATTTTTCACACAGACACACACACACTGGGACCCTTCAGGCCATTGACATCTGCAAAATGACAGCTCCACCAAGGAGGCCATAGAAGCAGCAAGAAAACAATTATGTTTTCTGTGAATGAGTGTGCATATGTTTCAGATGAGGCATTTATCACATAGCCTATTAAATTTTTTTCTTTTTTCCTTATTTTTCTTTTTAAAATCAGTCTTCAACAGTGGCTCACTGGAGAAGGATCTGGCTGTAGTGTTGGTGGTGGCCCTCCATCCACTGACACCATTTCTCTCACAATCCAAAGGGATTAAACATGGCCATGAACGGGAAAAGTTTCCCATTGCCAAGTCTTTCATGCAATTGAGACGGGCTCTTCAAAGATTTTTCTGTCCTATCCAGATATCTTGATCCAAGCAGAAGAAGAAAATCAGAGAAGTCTCTTTTAGGGCAATTGGTTAGAGAATTGATGGACAGTTAAGTCTAGTCTTGTTGGCTGAGGGCTCTTGTATTATCTGCTTCTTCTCCCTGTTCCAAAAATTAGATCCATTTTACACAGGAGAGAACTAGGACATCTACTACTTGCTGCAGGCAGAGCCCAGTTCATAGAAATAGTCAGAAGCAAATAAGGGAAAGAGCTTTATCATGCTAACATTGATAACCTTTATGTTAAATATGGAACCTATATTATTTTCATAAGTCTGCTCATCTCTTCTACCTCCATCTCCCCCTGCTCCTGAAATCCCTCCACTGTGCCTTCTGCACCCCGTAGTCTATTAGTAGGAAGTTCTCTTTCACCTTCAACTTTTCTCCAAAGTTACTAACAGAAACCTTTTTCCGCTCTGAGGACACTGTCTACAGATTACTGGAGTAGTCTCTAGTGGTAGTCTCCTTCAAGTGACCTAAATTCTTAGAACTAAAAGTAAAGTATGTATATTCCATGCTCCTCATTGCTATTTCTAAATCATTGTCTTTCCCTTTCCCTAAAATTTTCCAGCTTTGAATCTTGGTCTATTATTACCTCCCCTCCCTTTTGTAGATATCTACCCACTTCTTGGTTGTTTTCTCTCATGTTTCAAGACCACTGCCACTCTCTCTAACAACATGCATGTCTTAATTCTTAGTGATTCCAATTCCATGCTGTTGATACTTTCAACGCTGTCCTCTTTGTTCTTCCTCTCTCCTCCAATTATTTTGTCCTCTACCTGATCTCAGTCCATCTCCCCTTGTCATTACCACAGCTACAATTACCATAATCTCAGATTCAAACATCCCACACTCAGACCTCCATCCACTTCTTTTTCCAGGTCACTCTCTACTGTATAGAATTTATAGTGCCCACCTGCAATAATCCATCAGCCCCACTAGGACCTACAATCAATTAATTCTACCCTCTGTTCACTGTTCCTCACCCCCATCATGTCTTCGTTTCCATTATCCTGTTTAAATGCCATGATTTGTCATTATAAACACTCTCTTACTTATACCCTCCACCCTCTTGCTTCTCTCTCAATTTATCACACTTAACAAAACCCAGCCCTGGGAAAATCCAACTCTCCTGCTACTCTGTGCCTGCACCCAAGAAGCTGAAAAATGGCTAAGAAAAACACACAAACAAACATACCATCATGTTGATAAGGAACCACTTTATGTTAATATTGCTGAATCTCAAATAGACCCGGCAGTACTACAGCTTTTCAATAGCCAATTCACTCTCACACATCTAGATGGCAATTTCATATTTTCTCCTTTATCCTTGGTGGTGGTTTAGTCACTAAGTCAGGTCCAACTCTTGCAACCCCACGGACTGTAGCCTGCCAGGCTCCTCTGACCTCCATCTCTTCCCCACCCTCATTCTCAAATGAGGAATTATACCCTATTTTTTGGCCATACATTCTGCCTTCCCTAGTTTTTTATAGATGGACTACCGAAAATTCTAACACAGGAGCTCCACACATACACTAGATTCTACTCTCTTCATAATTCAGTCACAACGATTCTCTTTTCTTTACTGCATGATTAATTTCCCTATTGGATCATTCCATCAACATATAATTATTTTTTTCTTACCTATTTCAGTTGGTGGAAACTCCCTCCTTCCAGTTGAATAGGCAAAAAAAAAAAAAAAAAAGAAAAGGTCATTCTTGAATTCTGGCTTTCTCCCACACCACGAATTCAGTCCATCAAGACATCCTATTGGCTCTACCTTCAAAACAGATCTAGAACCTGACTACTTCTCACCATCTTTGCTATTACACCCTAATCTAAGCCACCACCATCTAGCACCTAGATTATTATAACAGCTTCCTATATGGCCTCCCTACTTCTATCCTGACCCTCCTACTAACCATTCCCAATGCAGCAGCCAAATTGATCCTTTTAAACAAAGACCCCATCATGCCCCACTTACTCAAAAAGCTCTCAACTGGTTTCCCATCTTACTCAGCCTGAAAGACCTACATGGCCCTTCACTTCTGATCCCCCAGCCCATCCTGCTCCCCCCTTGCCTGTTTCCAACTCTCCCCTTTACTCGCTTTGTTACTACAGTCAGTTTCTTGATGCTCCTTGAAAACACCCAACACATTGCTGCAATGGACTTTTTCACTTGCTCTTCCCTCTGCTTGAAACATTCAATTCAAATGGTCACAGGCTCATCTGCTCACTTCTACACCTGTGTTCAAATATTACTTTACCTGAGGATTGCACTTAAAATTGTACTGCCTCACACACAGTTTCTACTTTCCTTTCCTCTTTTGTTTTTCTCCATCACATTTTTATCTTCTAATATCCTATACAATTAACTCTAAGTTCTTTGTTATCTGTTACACACAGACACACACAGAGCTAAAAGTAAGCTCCATGAAGAAAGGAACGTGTCTATCTTGTTCACAGTTAGATATCCAGTTCTAGTAGCGTGCTTGGAACATAGTATATATTTAAGTGTTTGTTGAATGATGATTTTAATACCTTAACTACGTGTTCTATATTATTTTATACCTGTGTGTGCAAGTCGGATAGTATTGTAAGCTTCCTGATGTTCAGAATCATGCCGTCTACTTTTCTGACTTCCCTCCACAGCACAAATCATGGCTTCCACAAGATGAGTTTCCACATTAAGTACTAACTGAATAGAACTTCAGTATATATAACATCTGATCAGGCAGCCCTTTCCCAAATTCCTCACCCACAGAACCTGAGACAATAAAATGATTATTGTTGTCTTAAGCCATTAAGTTTAATCAGAGTCAATGATTACATAGCAAGAACCTATTGTCACACTTTTATAATTTTTGGAAGACACAAATAATTCCCATCTTAAATTAGCTATTCCATACTAAGTTCTCTCTTTCTCTAGCAATTCAGTTCAGTTAAGTTGCCAATAAAATCACTTAACCCCCTGCATATATTTATTGGTCAAGTAAACTATTTATGTGTCAAATATGATAGATTCCCAAACTACATAATAATCCAATTACAATAAAAATGTATTTTTTTGCTCACAGAGTATAGAAAAGTGAGTAAGTTATGGGGTGGTCTTCCTTTGTGCAGTCAGTCTAATAGTAGCCCCACTAAATTCAATATGTGGTTTCCAAAGTCACCCTAGAAGTTTTCCCCATCCTGGCCGACTACAAAAAGGAAAAAAACATGCAGGAGCACACACGGGAGGTCTTTAGGGGCCAGTCCTAGAGGCACACCGCTTTCTACAAACATTCCACTGGTAGGATTCAGTCCCATGGCCAGCCTCAAGTGTAAGGAACACTGGGAAGTATAATCCTGCTAAGTGCCCAGTAAGTAGAGTTGCCAGTCTTAAGTAAACTATAAAACAAAACAGTGTATCCTGTATTTCTCTGCAGTCCTACAAGGAGAAGACAACATTTCTGTTGAACAAGTAATATCCAAATGAGGAGCAGGAATGATATCTCACTATATATTCTTAATATGTCACAGTCTCGATTGACGTCTACATACTACTATATTTAAAATATCAGTGGATAACCAACAAGGACCTATTGTATATCACAGGGAACTCTGCTCAATATTCTATAATAATCTAAATGGGAAAAGAATTTGAGAAAGAATAGGTAATGTATAACTGAATTACTTCACTGTACACCTGAAACTAACACCACACTGTTAATCAGCTATGCTCCAATATAAAACTGAAAAGACATGTCCCAGGCTCAGAATACTTAAGACCAGATACAACAACTCAAAATCAATGGCAATTGCAGATTGCACTTGAGAACTCAGAGGAATGGTAAGATTCACAGATAATAACACAGAAGCAGGAAACTGCAAAGAAATGGAAATGAAGTCTCTAGTTCTGCCAGAGATAATGATCATATTTGGAAAGACCTTGTAACTCATCCACAGAAAATCATCATCTAAGCATCTAATGTAGATTCATGCAATGACTATTTATCGACCTGATATTTTTCTGGCGAAATGACCTTATATGTTGCTAACAGGAGATAGAAGAGAGCAGAGAAATGACAGCAGATTGTAGGAAACTTCTCATGACCTGGACACCATCAGTTCTCCTTATCTGATTTCCTCTCCTGACTAAGATAATCGTTTTGACATATCTGGCCTCCAGAAAAAAAACAATTATTCTTACAATTTCCATTCAGGCAGGCATGTTCAGCCTGCAAGATGCCCCCTACTGATTAGGTAATTAACTTAAAGAAAGCTGAGTTCAGGTGACAAAATGAGAAGAATATCATTCTTCTTGAGAGTGAGACTGAAATGCTATTTGTATGAAGATCCGGTCTTGGACTTGGTGATACAGTGTTAAGAATCCACCTGCCAATGCAGTGTTGATCCTGCATCAGTTGATCCCTGATCTGGGAAGATCCCACATGCCGTGGGGCAACTAAGCCACAACTACTGAACCCTACATGCTCTAGGACCCAAGAGCTGGAACTGCTGAACCCACACGCTGCAACTACTGAAGTCTGTGAGCCCTAGAGCCTGTGCTCCACAACAAGAGAAGTCACAGCGATGAGAAGCGTGCACTCTGCAGGCTAGAGAGTAGCCCCTGCTTGCCAACAACTAGAAAAAGCCTGAAGGCAGCAACAAAGACCCAGTGCAACAAAAAATTTAAAAAATAAATGACAATTCTTTTAAAAATTCAGTCTTGGCTCTCAAAAACATTTCAGAATATTCCCAATTTTGGAGGAAAAGATAAATGTTATGGATAAGAAGTTGAGCTCTAGCTGTTAAGAAAAAATTACAATCAAGATAAACCTAATCAGGGTCTGATTGGAGACATGACCTTAATACCTGGTCCAATACCAAATCAAGTGAGGAGCTTAGTGCTATATTATTTAGCTTTTTTAATCTCTTCTAAATCTCAGAATTCTAACCTACTTATCAAAAAAAACTAGCACACAATATGGTTTCTATTTTCATACCATTTTCAACATTGTTTTAATGTAGGTCTATTTTTGTAGCTAACAAACCTAGCTGTGAAACTATTCTGGGGATGATATGAAACTAGATATGAAACTATTCTGGGGATGCTAAATTTCCTCTTTCCCTAATTGGATACACATTACCCTATCCATTTGCCTCAAGAAGTTGGCATAAAAAGAAGGAATGGCCCTAATGAAGAAGAAATCCAGTCCAAGCCAGCTGTATGGACGTGGATGGCTTCCATGGGAAGATCCTTACAACTCACAAGGAGTTCACTTGTGGGTTTCTTCTTGAAATTTCTCAAGGGACCCACCAATGCTTATAGGAACTCATTCCTATCCCCCACACTAAAACCAATGGGAAATTCTATATTAAACACAGAAGGTTGTCTTAATATAGAATACAAGTCAGAAGTACTGTCAAATGTCAGAGGTCACTCAGCAACAATGGCAAGATTGAAACTCATGAGTTTCAATTGCCGCATTTTAAGAAACATTCAAGCCCATGATGTGGGAAATTTGCCACCCGTCTCATTTGTTTTCCTAGAGTAGCTTTTAAATAAAACTTCAGAGCCAAAAAATTTAATGTTCTTGTAATTGCATTTGTTGTTGTTTAGTTACTAAGTCCTGTTTGACTCTTTGTGACCACATGGATTGTAGCCCACCAGGTTCCTCTGTCCATGGGATTTCCCAGGCAAGAATACCAGAGTGGGTTACCATTTTCTTTTCCAGGGGATCTTCCTGATCCAAGGATGGAACCCACGTCTGCTGCATTGGCAAGGGGATTCTTTACCACTGACCCACCAGGGAAACCCATAATAGCATAGTTTTAATAAATATTGCTTCTGAAAAGGTTCTTCATCTATTTCCATATCCACACCACCATCCAAGAGTTTTTATTAGGATCTATTTGCAAATAGTAGCCTACTCCACATGACTTAAAGAGAGCTAAGCAAATCTATATGAGAGACTTTACCATGTAAATTATAGTACAGATCCCCCCAAGGGCAGAAACGTACAGCTCTAGAATATTTCTGTTGAGTTAAAATCTAACAGAGAATGAGAAGATGCTCAGTATTATTAGTCACTACAGAAATGCAAATCAAAATAACACACTAAGATGGCCAAAATTTTTAATGGGAAATAAGTCTTGGTGAAGATGTGGAGAAATCAGAATCTTCCTACATTGCTGATGAGAATATAAAATAGTGCTATTGCTATGGAAAACAGTTTGCTATTTTCCTTAATAAGCTAAACACTGAATTATCATGTTACCCAGTAAGCAATTGCACTCCTAGGTGTATAACCCCCCAAACCTGAAAATAGGTATTCAAAAATGCCTGGCATATGAATTCCATAGCAGCATTATTCACAAAAGCCAAAGGTGGAAACAATCCAAATTTCCATCAACTGATGAATGGATAAACACATTATTTAGCCATATAAATGAATGAGGTACTGATATATGCTACATCAGGATGACCCTTGAAAACTTTATGCTAAGTGAAAAAGAAGCCAGACATAAAACGCTACACATTATAGGTTCCATTTATATAAAATATCCAGAATAGATAAATCCATAGAGATTAAACCCAGATTGGCAGTTACCAGGGACTGAGAAGAGCAGGAAATGGGGAGTGAAGGCTTAATGGGTGTGGAGTGTTTTTTAGGATGATGAAAATGTCTTAGAACTAGATTATGGTGATGGTTATACAACACTGTGAATGTACTAAATGCCACTGAACTAAATACCACCATGTGTAAAATAGATAGCTAGTAGGAAGTTGCTGTATAACACAGGCAGCCCAACCCAGCACTCTGATGATCCAGAGGGGTGGGATGGGGAAGGGTGTGAGGGAGGGGATATATATATATAATTATGGCTGATTTGCATTGTACAGCAGAAACCGGTACAACACTGTAAAGCAATTATTCTCCAATTTAAAAAATAAATTAGGCACACTCTCTCTCTCTCTCTCTCTCTCTCTCTCTCTCTCTCTCTCTCTCTCTCTCTCTCTCTCTCTCTCTGGTCAATTGTGGTCCTTTACCAGGGTTTGGCAATCTTGTATGTTAGGTGGAGCTGTGGCACAAATCATTCTCCGGTCACCAGAGGCCTGATGTCAGCCCCCCCACACCCTCAGCCCTGAGCCTGGGGGAGAGCTGGGGTCAAAACAAACATCCTCTATGACCCCCAGGCTTCTGAGTGGGTGATGTTCTCCTCTTTTTTCTTCAGGGAGATGACAGGAAGTGCAGGCTGTGATTTATTCTGCAACCTTCAGCCTGTTTCAAGAGCTCCTACCAGCTACAGACTCATCTCCAAGACCAGGAAGCCTCGGCATGGCTCCATGGTGCCCAGGTTGTGTCCCCAAGAGCTCAGTGCCAGTGCTTTGTGTGTTCATTGCAGTGTTTCTGAGCAGTTCCACATCAGTATCATTTCCACTGATATTTGCACAAACAAGTTTGGACAACGTTACTTTAACATTCCTTCTCATTCCTACATCCTGAATTCTTGACCAGTAACATAAACGGGACAAGTGCTTGAGGGCTAAACATTGCCTTTAAGTTTTTCAATAACATGACAACTATTTGAGAAGACTATCACTGCCCTTACTCATCTCTTTCTACTGAGTCCCAGAAATGAAGAATAGGGGAAACATGTCTGGCATGTCATAAGGCTCTTAATAAACTAAACATCTTCTGGAGAGCAATCATTTTCTGTCTGGAAATTTTTTAAGATTGCAGTCTATGCACACACTAATCTTATGCAAATCACTTATCAAAAGCATATGCTAACCTCACTCACTGTGGCTCCTCTTTTGCATGCAGTGGGTTTTGAAACACCCTTGGAAGAACTCTCAGAGCCCAGTGCTGAAGAGAGTGCTGTAATCATATGCATTCTTTTACTTAATAAAATAGCACAAATACCAAATATTTCTTTACTGATTCAATTAATAAACATTTCTGGAGGGCCTTCAGAATACCATGCCTGGCACTGGACATAAAAGAAACAAAAGAGACAAGTCAAAAGAACACAAATATTTAATTCTCTTTTTGAAAAGATCTATTTCTAAACACAGAAGGAGAACAAGTCAACAACCTGGACAGGTCAAAGGCTGGCACCTCAGGATTGAGATTCCAACTCAAACTCCATTCTTCTGGACCCCTTTTCTGACTGACCCTAATCAGCTCTAGTCATCTCTAACTGTACTGCTTCATCTTGTTTATGCATTATGCATATTGTATATGCAATACATATATGCAGTATACATTTTGTATATGCAATAATGTATATGACTGCATTATTCTGTGTGTGTGTATGTATTCACATGATAGACATGGATATCATCATCTCTTTCTATGCACTCCATATATAGATAAAAGAGTACATACACAGGTACCTTCATATCTTTCTAACTATAGTACAGGCTTTTGAGGGATAAGTGGCTATGCCTTGTATCTGTCATCACCTTTTTTTTAATAGCCCACCCATCTTTGGTCCCATGTTCAGCATCAGGTGTGGGATATAAACTTAATAGGGTCTCAAGAGGGGCTGGTGCCATTAAAAAGAATGAAACAATGCCATTTGCAGCAACACTGATGGTCCTAGAGATTATGCTGTGTTTGGCTGTGTTAGTAGCTCAGTCATATTCGACTATTTGTTACCCCATTGTCTGTAGCCCGCCAGGCTTCTCTAAGAATACTGGAGTGGGTTTCCTTCTCCAAGGGATCTTCCCAGGAATCAAACCTGGGTCTCCTGCATTCTTTACCATCTGAGCCATCAGGGAAGCCTTGTGCTATTTATACTAAGTGAAGAGGAAGACAATATCATATGGTACCACTTACATGCAGAATCGAAAAAAAATATATAAAAATGAACTCATCTACAAAATGGACTCACAGACTTAGAGAACAAACTTATGGTTACCTGTGGGGAAGGATTTGGGGGAGAGATGGAACAGATAGGGAGTTTGGGATTGACATGTACATACTGCTACATTTAAAACAGAAAACCAACAAGGACTTACTGTATGCCACAACGAACTCTGCTCAATATTCTGTAATAACCTAAATGGGAAAAGAATTTGAAAAAGAATCGATACATGTGTATATATAACTGAATCACTTTCCTGTATAACTGAATCACTTTCCTGTATACCAGAAGCTAACACAACATTGTTAATCAACTCTTCTCCCATATAAAATGAAAAAAAAAAAATTAAGGGCTGGTAAACCAACTTGAAAGTAAGGAAATTACTCTGGTCACTACATTTTCTTCCTTGAAACATAGCAGCTATTCAACAACTTCATAGGCAACCTTCACAAAACCATCCTACATTATCTCATTTCATTCTCATAACAAAGCAGGTTGTGCGATTTCCCCATTTTACTGATGAACAAAACCAAGAGCCAGAGAAGAAGCTAGTATGTCTAGCTAGGAGGTTGTACTATTTTGTTTGCCCTTCCAGATCCTCTCCCCCCTTTCTCCACCTGCTCCCTTTCCCAGGAGGCTGACCTACCTCAAATGCCTTCTTGCTCACTGGCTTCCAGTTAAAGTTGGCCAGTGGAAGGATCTAAGGAGAGAGAGCAGAAGGAGAGTAAGGTTGGGAATTTATTTCTCTTATTCTTTTTCTATTGGTTGACCAGAAATCAACTGTGACCATTAAATGATGACAACAGCTCCTCTCAGGTGGCCCTCTCCATATTTCCCCTCTCTCCCAACCCCAGTAACCACTCCCTCTCCTTGGTTCTTCAACATGATGATGGCTCCCCACTTTTGCTTTCCAAGAAACCCCACACCATCCTTGCTGTTTCCCTCAACCCAGGCCACACCTTGTAAATAATCTTTCTTTTAAGTGCTCCTCGACTGCCCAGTATGAACGTGCCATCTTCCTTGCTAGGATCCTGAGCAATGTAATTAGTACTAGTCACACCTTCTACCTCTTGCTCAATCCTTTGGATTCCCAGTCTAAATGCTTGCTCACAGCAATATCAAATCAAAGCAAGGGGCATTATCACATCACATAGGCCACCTGTTCCACATCAGGACCTTCCAGGAGTGCAAACACGCCCAAATGGAGCCTGCTGGTGAGGTCTGGAATATAGAAGCCTGTACCTGCAGACAGCTGTAGCTTGCTCTCAGTAAACAAGTCAGCCCTGGCCATCAATATTAGTGGAAGCAAGATAATGACTCATCAGAGAAGCTGCAGTCACTTGACCCCCCATGACTCAGACACATATTGTTAACAGTCTGCTGAGCTGCATAAAAGCTGAATAAACCAAGGCTCTGCCTCATCCAGGTTCCTGGCAATTAGTGAGGTAAAAAGCACTAGAAATCTGAGTCTATTTGGTTCTGTCCTCAAATATTCTCCCCCATCAGTCCTTCAGTGTCCTTCTATCATCCCTCCTTTTTCCACCCCACGCACACAAAAAACACATTGCTGAAAATGCATCAGATAGAGGTACACAAGGGCTGCACTTCTGAGATAACAAGCACAAGGCCACCAGCCAACACTGCATTTTGCTCTAATCATTTTGTGGTACACAGAATCCACAGCTCCAAAGTCAGCTTTCTCTTGTCTTTCGGTTATAGCTTCAGCAAGGAACTCGGTTAAGAGGCAAGTACACTCTGCTGATAAGTTTCTCATCCAGTTTTTCCACCTAAGTTCCTCTCTCGGTTGAGGCTTTCTCAGATTTCATGAGTTTGAGACCTATACCATTGATCTGACCTTGAAAAGTTTTGTTATAGTAAGTAGATATCATATTCAGAAATAACATGTTCAGTAAAGCAACACTGAGTAATTACTTTCTTTCTATAGAAAGTAATAGAAAGAAACAACACTGAGTAATTGCTCAGTGTCAGGCGTTGTGCTGAGGCCTTTACTTTGTTACCCCATTCAACTGTCTTACTAAGCATCTGAAACTAGTGTTTGTGTATACATGTGTGCACACACGTTTTACAGGTTAAAAAACAGGCTCACAGAAGTGATTTAGTGAAGGTCACACAGTTCTTGGTTAAAAAAAAAAAAGGAATTTGAGCCCAGGTCTACCTGTCCCTCAGTTCCTTGCTCTTAACCATTTTTCTATTTCTGTGTATATGTCATCATTTAATCTTCAAAACTCAGTTCTTCTCCAGACAAAAACTCTTAAGGAAGCACATGCCCTTTTAGATTTTTTTTCAATTAAGTTTAATACTCATTTATTGAGCACCTACTATGTACTAGCCACTGTGCAAGGTACTAGGGCCACAAAGGTAGAAAAGACAGTGTCTGCTTTCCAAGAGCTCACAATATGAGGGAGAGCTTCTGAATTTCTTTTAACGCTTCTGGTTTCCCTTTGACCCTGGTATTATGTAAGAGTTTTTGCCTTTTGTTTATGTCAGCCTCATAGCTGAGAGATTTCTGCTTCTCACTCTATGACTGAGATAATAGAATTGGTGATAACGTGTATATTTTACAAGGAAAGAAAACAAAGAAAGGAGGAAGGGAGGGTGGGAGAGAAGTATTAACAGAAAGAAAGGAAAAGAAGAAAAAACTAAGTTAATCAAGGTAGAAGGGAAGTTTTTTTTCGGGGGGGTGGGGGTGATTAGTAGGGAAACTCCAGAAAAGAGGGGAGTTTTGCAAAGAGAGGTGTAAGAACCCCTAGGACTTTTGTTGGAACCCACTGGACACATGCTTGATATTCACCCATTAAAGTATGAAAAGGCAAAAAGACAGGACACTGAAAAATGAACTCCCCAGGTCTGTAGGTGCCCAATATGCTATGGAAAATCAGTGGAGAAATAACTCCAGAAAGAGTGAAGAGACAGAGCCAAAGCAAAAACACACAGTTGTAGATGTGACTGGTGATTAAAGTACAGTCCAATGCTGTAAAGAGCAATTGCATAGGAACCTGGAACGTTAGGTCCATGAATCAAGGCAAACTGGAAGTGGTCAAACAGGAGATGAACATTGACATTCTAGGAATAAGTGAACTAAAATGGACTAGAATGAGTGAATTTAACTCAGATGACCATTATATCTACTACTGTGGGCAAGAATCCCTTAGAAGAAATGGAGTAACCATCATAGTCAACAAGAGTCCAAATGTTCATAGTCAACAAGAGTCCATAATGCAGTACTGGGATGCTATCTCAAAAACGACAATGATCTCTGTTCATTTCCAAGGCAAACCATTCGATATCACAGTAATCCAAGTCTATGCCCCAACCAGTAATGCTGAAGAAGCTGAAGTTGAACAATTCTATGAAGACCTAGAAGATCTTCTAGAACTAATACCCAAAAGATGTCCTTTTCATCACAGGGGCCTGGAATGCAAAAGTAGGAAATCAAGAGATACATGGAGTAACAGGCAAATATGGCTTTGCAGTACAAAATGAAGCAGGGCAAAGACTAACAGAGTTTTGCCAAAAGAATGCACTGGTCATAGCAAATACCCTCTTCCAACAACACAAGAGAAGACTCTACACATAGACATAACCAGATGGTCAATACCGAACTCAGACTGATTATATTCCTTGCAGCCAAAGATGGAGAAGCTCTATACAGTCAGCAAAAAGAAGACCGGGAGCTGACTATGGCTCAGATCATGAACACTTTATTGCCAAATTCAGACTTAAATTGAAGAAAGTAGGGGAAACCACTAGCCCATTCAGGTATGACTAAATCAAATCCCATAGGATTATACAGTGGAAGTAACAAATAGATTCAAGGCATTAGATCTGATAGAGTGCCTGAAGAACTATGGACAGAGGTTCATGACATTGTACAGGAGGCAGTAATCAAAACCATCCCCAGGAAAAAGAAATTCAAAAAGGTAATATAGTTGTCTGAGGAGGCATTACAAATAGCTGAGAAGTGAAAGATAGGAAAAAGGAAATGAAGGGAGAAAAGGAAAGATCAGTTCAGTTCAGTCGCTCAGTCATGTCCAACTCTTTGCGACCCCATGAATTACAGCACGCCAGGCCTCCCTATCCATCACCAACTCCCAGAGTTCACTCAGATTCACGACCATCGAGTCAGTGATGCCATCCAGCCATCTCATCCTCGGTCGTCCCCTTCTCCTCCTGCCCCTAATCCCTCCCAGCATCAGAGCCTTTTCCAATGAGTCAACTCTTCGCATGAGGTGGCCAAAGTACTGGAGTTTCAGCTTTAGCATCATTCCTTCCAAAGAAATCCCAGGGCTGATCTCCTTGCAGTCCAAGGGACTCTCAAGAGTCTCCTCCAACACCACATTTCAAAAGCATCAGTTCTTCAGCGCTCAGCCTTCTTCACAGTCCAACTCTCACATCCATACATGACCACTGGAAAAACCATAGCCTTGACTAGATGGACCTTAATCGGCAAAGTAATGTTTCTGCTTTTGAATATGCTATCTAGGTTGGTCATAACTTTTCTTCCAAGGAGTAAGCGTCTTTTAATTTCATGCCTGCATTCATATACCCATTTAAACGCATAGTTCCAAAGAATAGCAAGGAGAGATAAGAAAGCCTTCCTCAGTGATCAATGCAAAGAAATAGAGGAAAACAACAGAATGGGAAAGACTAGAGATCTCTTCAAGAAAATTAGAGATACCAAGGGAATATTTCATGCAAAGATGGGCTCAATAAAGGACAGAAATGGTAGACCTAAAGAAGCAGAAGATATTAAGAAGAGGTGGCAAGAATACACAGAAGAACTATACAAAAAAGATCTTCATGACCCAGATAACCACTATGGCTTGATCACTCACCTAGAACCAGACATCCTGGAATGCAAAGTCAAGTGGACCTTAAGAAGCATCACTGTGAACAAAGCTAGAGGAGATGATGGAATTCCAGTTGAGTTATTTCAAATCCTAAAAGATGATGCTATTAAAAGTGCTGCAATCAATATGCCAGCAAATTTGGAAAACTTAGCAGTGCCCAAAAGACTGGAAAAGGTCAACTTTCATTCCAATTCCAAAGAAAGGCAATGCCAAAGAACGCTCAAACTATCACACAATTGCACTCATCTCACATACTAGCAAAGTAATGCTCAAAATTCTCCAAGCCAGGCTTCAACAGTATGTGAACCATGAACTTCCAGATATTCAAGCTGGATTTAGAAAAGGCAGAGGAACCAGAAATCAAATTGCCAATATCCACTGGATCATCAAAAATGCAAGAGGATTCCAGAAAAATATCTACTTCTGCTTTACTGACTATGCCAAAGCCTTTGACTGTGTGGATCACAACAAACTGGAAAATTCTTCAAGAGATGGGAATACCAGACCACCTTATCTGCCTCCTGAGAAATCTGTATGCAGGTCAAGAAGTAACAGTTAGAACTACACATGAAACAACAGACCAGTTCCAAATTGTGAAAGGAGTACATCAAGGCTGTATATTGTCACCCTGCTTATTTAACTTACATGCAGAGTGCATCATTAGAAATGCTGGGCTGGATGAAGCATAAGCTGGAATCGAGACTGCAGGGAGAAATATCAATAACTTCAGATATGCAGATGACACCATATGGCAGAAAGCGAAGAACTAAAGAGCCTCTTGATGAAACTGAAAGAGGAGACTGAAAAAGTTGGCTTAAAACTCAACATTCAGAAAACTAAGATCATGGCATCTGGTCCCATCACTTCATGGTAAATAGATGGGGAAACAATGGAAACAGTGACAGACTTTATTTCTTGGGCTCCAAAATCACTGCAGATGATGACTGCAGGCATGAAATTAAAAGACACTTGCTCCTTGGAAGAAAAGCTATGACCAACCTAGACAGCATATTCAAAAGCAGAGACATTACTTTGCCAACAAAGGTCCATCTAGTCAAAGCTATGGTTTTTCCAGTAGTCATGTATGGATGTGAGAATTGGACTATAAAGAAAGCTCAGCACCAACGAATTGATGCTCTTGAACTGTGGTGTTGAAGACGACTCTGGAGAGTCCCTTAGACTGCAAGGAGATCCAACCTGTCCATCCTAAAGGAAATCAGTCCTGAATATTCATTGGAAGAACTGATGCTGAAGCTGAAACTCCATTATCTTGGCCCCCTGATGCAAAGAGCTGATTCATTTGAAAAGACCCTGATGCTGGGAAAGATTAAAGGCAGGAGCAGAAGGTGTCAACAGAAGATGAGATGGTTGGATGGCATCATCGACTCAATGAACATGAAGGTGAGCAAGCTCAGGGAGTTGGTGATGGACAGGGTAGCCTGGCATGCTGCAGTCCTTGGGGTTGCAAAGAGTTGGACACAACTGAGCAACTGAACTGACTGAACTGAAAATCACCCAGAATTATTTTTATTTATTGATGTGTTGTTTATTTACAATAATAATGTGGACTGCCAATATCCACTGGATCATCAAGGAGATGAGGAGTTCCAACCAGTCCATTCTGAAGGAGATCAACCCTGGGATTTCTTTGGAAGGAATGATGCTAAAGCTGAAACTCCAGTACTTTGGCCACCTCATGCGAAGAGTTGACTCATTGGAAAAGACTTTGATGCTGGCAGAGATTGGGGGCAGGAGAAGGGGATGACCGAGGATGAGATGGCTGGATGGCATTACTGACTCGATGAACGCGAGTCTGAGTGAACTCCGGGAGCTGGTGATGGACAGGGAGGCTTGGCGTGCTGCGATTCATGGGGTTGCAAAGAGTCGGACATAACTGAGCAACTGAACTGAACTATGGTTTATCAGAGGATAGTGAATATAGATGCCTGTGCTATACATTAGGAACTTGTTGTTTATCCATTCTAATTGTTTTACTTTAATGTTTTAAAATACAGTCAAGATTCAAAATTAGAACAATATAAAAGAGTGTGCATTTTAAAATCTTGTTCCCATGTCTCTGTTTATCATCCCATCTACTCTTCCCACATCCCATGCTCCCATCTGCATCCCTGAGGTATTTATAAGTCTATTTTATATCCTTTCTCTGTTCCTTTATGCAAATAACTGAATACAACTATACAAACACACACATTTCAAGACTTCCTGAAGATGCATGCATTTTTTTTACTATGCTAAAGCATATGTATTAATTGGGAAAATAAAATAGTATGCATTTTAACATCTGAAAGAATGATTTTCATGGGTTATTGTTAGCCTTCATGGGTGGAATACCTCCTACATACCATTATTTCTAATGCTGACAACAATTTCATTTTATAGATGAAGAGAAATGAGAGTTGAAAAGGTCAGGTAACTTGTCAACTTCAGACAGCTAGTGGCAGAACCAGGAGAATGCCTCCTCCCTTCAGCATCCTATTTTGGGGAAAAGGCCCAAGCATTCACCTAATTACTTAAGGAAAAAAAAAAAAGTCCCATATCCAGTCAGTCACAAAGCATATCAAGTCTTATTTGCATGAACCTCTAATTATATTTCAAATCTATCCTTTCCTCTCTATTTCCCTTACTAGCTCCCTCAATGACCCTCATCATTATCTTTTTGATACACCATCATACCTGGTCAAAAACACTGGCTTTCTCACAGGTCCTTTTTTTTCTAGGCTGATGTTCCCTGCAATTTATTCTCCCTTCTTCTCCTAGAGTGAGCTAATACACAAATCCAACAGTGTCTATCTGCCTCAAATACTTCCATGCTCCCAACTGCTAAGAACATGAAACCTAAACATTTGTGTGGCATGGTTGAGTCCCAGACATGTTTCCTGACCATCCCACCATATACCTTATGATACAGAAAAAAAACAAAGTACTACAAGTCTCTAGAGCCCTCCAGGTCTCCTGCTCTGGGGTTTTGCCCAGCTGAATCCTCTGCCTAGAACACACTTCTTTTTCTTGGCAAATTCCTCATCCTTCAGCTTAAGTGATGCCTTTTCTGGAAGCTGTCCTTGCTTCCCCCGAACAGACCTAGATACATTCTCCCTGTGTTCCCATTGCTTTTTGTTCATACCACATGAAAGCAGTCATCTCATCATAATGAATGGACCAGAAATTTCCTTTTCTAAACAAGCAACCCAAGTAATGGTTGCAGTGGTCTCAAAACCTTTTTGTATTATGCACCACATGAATGCATACTAAGTCACTTCAGTCGCGTCCAACTCTTTGCGACCCTATGGACTGTAGTCTACCACGCTCCTCTGTCCACGGGATTCTCCAGGCAAGAATACTGGAATGGGTTGCCATGCTCTCCTCGAGGAGATCTTCCCAACCTAGGGAACAAATCTTTGTCTCTTATGTCTCCTTCGCAGGCAGGTTCTTTACCACTAGTGTCTTTACCACTAGCCCCTTTCATTATGCACTACAAGCATTTTATTATTTTTAAATTATATATTTCTATACTTACAGATAAAATGCACTCAAAATAGAAATGTTAAAAAGGTAAGATACAAACAAATCTAAATAGAATTTAGAATTTCTAATATTTTGTTTTCACACATAAGTGGACTGTCTTGTGCATCCTTACTATGGAATCTGCCTATCAACAAACTGACCGTCTTTTCTAATGGTCTCAAGGGCCACATGTAAGAAGATCTCCAACTACAAAAAAAAAATCAAAGAAACATCTATTGAGGTCCTTCTGTGTACCAGACAATGTGTTGGGCAATTTCATTCATATTATCTCACTTAATCTTTCCAAAAGCCTTGTAAGATAAGTATTATTGATCTTTAAGGTTGACATTTCATGAGATCATGTAACTTGCCTAATATCTCATAAATAAATGATGAAGAGAGAATTTAAATTCAGGTAATGTTTTTCACTATATGTGTATATCAGTTAAGAGTATATCTTGCTACAAGTAACAGAAATTCAATTACAGTGATTTAACCAAATAGTGGTTTATTTTTTCCTATGACAAAAAGTTCCCATGTGTGGAATTAAGAGTGGTAAAGAGTATCTAGAATGGCATCAGATACAACAGGTTTTTCTTTTTTCTGTCTCACTATCTTTAACAAAGTGGTTTTTGTCACAAAATGGCTATTCCACCTCCAGGCATCACAGCCATGTTCTTAGCATAAAATAAAAGTTGGAGAGGGGACAAAAGATCAAATGTAAAAGCTGAAAAGGCACTTATCAGATGCCTCAGCCTCCTTTAACAAGCTGTCTCAGAAGCCCCACTTGGTGACTTGATCTTGCATCTCACTGTCAGAACTAAGTAACAAGGTCACCTCTAGGAGCAAGCTGAGTAGCTTAAGCTGGGCATAACTGGGACAAACTTGGATTTCTCTTAGTTAGGAAAGGGAATAAACTGGGGGTAGGCAACCAGGAATATCTGCCAAGTCATTCCTGCCTTAATGCCAGAAATACCACTACATTGTAGCTGCTGCATGAATAGTCCTTAGCACTTTAGCAAGAGACTATGTTCTGGTCATGAAGTCCCCATCTGAAGCAAGAATCCAGTCATGACCAGATGGTTATTCAGCTTTTGCTTGAAATTTAGAGAGACAGGAAAGTTCATGACTTTACTTTGTAACCTATTCTAAATGAGGGAAGCTTTAATTGTTGAAACTTTTATTCTAGTAATAATCACACTGTATCACATTTACAATTTTACATTAGACCTAGGGGTTGTTTCTTATTCATCTCTGTACCAGGTCAGTTGATTACCATAAAGAGGTGACTCAAGAAAATATCTGAGGCATAAATTGAGCTATCTTTTTCATATTGAGATTAAATGATTCTTTAAGCCATTAAAAAATCTTTTCTCTCCTAGGCCTAGCCTACTCAACTAGGCTGTCATGTTCAGTTAATAAGCAGTATGAAGAGTGAAATATTAGGGTCACATCCCAGGAGATGGTCAGGATGTAGAAGAAGCCCTGCAGAGCTCTGGAAATAAGCACTGTTTCAGGAAGAGGTGGATGTGCTTTAGGGAACAGCTTGTGATCGTGACCCACTCTGTTCAGAAGAAATTGGGCCCCTGCAGAGCAGTTCCCAGTCCACCCACCCGTCCTCTCTGCTCATCTGGGTTTCCAATATTGCCTTTGGAAAATTTTTGCTGCCAGGGAATGACCAGGAAATCAGCAAACATGAGGTGTATGTGTGTGTCTCCAGGATGTAGTCTTTCTCCACTTCTTCTCCAGGGCAAGAACCTCTCAACCCAGGCCACAATACCACACACCTGGTGTGTTCACCTACAGAATGAGTTTGTATTCCAGAGTGAAATATTTGGAGGAAAACAAATGAAGTGGAACAAATTTCTAGAGAGTAGGACATAATGCTTCTGAGTTAGGATCTGCAGTCAGGCCAGAACAAGATCTGAGGGCTTCCATCGTGGCTCAGTGGGAATGAATCCACCTGCCGACGTAGGAGATGCAGGTTAGATCCCTGGTCCGGGAAGATCCCACATGCTGTGGAGCCACTAAGCCTGTGGGCCCCAACTGTTGAGCCTGCGCTCTGGAGCCCGGGAGCCACAGCTGCAGAGCCCACGTGCTGCAGCTGCTGAAGCCTGTGTGCTCCAGAACCCACACTCCACAGCAAGAGGAGCTGCCACAATGACAGGCCCATGCACCACAGCTAGAGAGAAGCCCCCTGCTTGCTGCAACTAGAGAAAAGCCCATGCAGCAGTGAAGACACAGCACAGCCAAAAGCAAGTAAAATAAAAATCAAAAAAGAATAAGAGCTGATCTTGGGATGATTTAACTTCTCAGTGCTTCTGTTTCCTCACCAGTAAAGCAGGGAGAGTATTGCCTACCTCAGAGGTTGTTGTGAAAATCAAATGATACAGACTGGAAGATACCACGGTGCCTGGTGTATATACGCTTGGTAAATAGCTAACCACTGGCACATGGCCCCTTGGATTAGCACAGGTTCTATTCCTACTATGGGTGCTTTCTATATCTCTGACCCCTCAAGATCATACCTGTTTCTTGCCCTTCCACCCCACATCCCAAACCATCTTAACTCTCTCAATATTCTAGTCCTCTGAAAAAGCAAGCCTTTTTATTTCTGATTATTATCCTTCTCTGCACTTGGCCCATAAACTTGCTAGTATCCTCAAGTGTCCTTCCTCAAATTGTCTTGCTCACCTTTTTTCCCTGACTCTATATAAGCAAAAATTGGGTAACTCCAAGTTAGCTCTCTTTTTACGTTATTTTATTCTTCTCTGTCTTTGTAAAACAGTAAAAACAAGGCTCTAAATCCTTCTTACTAAAAATAATTTTTAAAAGATTTTATAGCACATTACCATTTACTCAGCACTTGCACTTAATAAAGCTCATAGGAAATGGAAACCCACTCCAGTATTCTCGCCTGAAGAATCCCATGGACAGAGGAGCCTGGCAGGCTACAGTCCATGGGGGTCACAAAGAGCCAGACATGACTGAGCGACTTCTCTTCACTTGTCTTTATAACAGCCTGGCAAAGAACCATTATCCCCATTTTTTAAATGAGCAAACAGATTCAGAGGGCTGATCAAACTTGCCCAAGGACCCAAAGATTGTCAGAATGGATGTAAGATGAAATGTCTGATGCTCTGAAACTCATGGTTTGGTCTCACAGCCGGTTTGACTCAGTGCAAAGGTCACTGTGGGCTGGGCAACCTGGACAGATGATACATAACCAAAATCACTTATCAGACCGGTAAACTGGCACCTATAAATGCTGCCTTTACCCTCTCAGTCTCTATGATACGAGCTGGACATGTTAGCACAAGCCAGTGGCATTGGGATAATCTGTCTTCTTCCTTCTACTGTGACTATTAAGGTACACCACCAAAAGAATCTAAGCCATTGCACTCCATCAAGTATTTATTGCACACCTAGAATGTATTCAATACCATAGAACAAACAGAGGTCAGACCTAGTCCAGTGGCTCCCCTGAGCTTCCACACTAGTCAGGGACAGAGACTAAGAATATAAAGTAGTAATTAACTGTTAAATTGAACAGCAGGGGTTGTAAATGCTGAAATAACTCAGAAAAGACAGATTCACGAGGTCTGAAATAATAAGGGATGGTTTGATGGAATGAAGTTTCAAGTGGAATGAGAGGATACACTGTGAAAGAAATGGGAACTGTATGTCTAGTAATAGTTACTCCAAGTGTATTTCGTGCGCCAGGCATTTGTATACATAATGTCTCAGAGTATTCAAAATAATCACCCTGGAAGGCAAAAGCTTTTATTCTAAAGAAACAGAGTCAGAGAAGTTAAACAGTTTGTCCAAAGTCACAAAGCTTTTAAGTGATAGATCCAAGATTTAAAATAAGGTTTATATAATGCTAATGTTAGTGGGGTTTTTCTCTACCTATGCTGCTCACTATTGACAGGTAAATCTAAGAACTAAAGCAAATGTTACTGGCCCATCAAGAGGTCCCTCTGAGAGGAAAGGGTATAGTGAGAAGAACACTGGAGCTAGAATCAGCAGACCGAATTTTAATACATTTCTGTCTCTAACCTATTTGGTAAATGCCTTAACCCTTTTCAATTTCCTCATTTAAAGAAAATGGAGAAAATTCTGGCAGCTATCTCAAATAACCACTGTAAGTATGAAATGAAAAACATGTAGATATGACTAACACATATAAAATATCCACTTTTAAGTATGAATTTTAATAAGCAATTAAGATACAAATTGAAGCCCTTAAAGTATGTGTTTCATTGGACTTCAACTAATTTCCAAACACTGTATCATTTTCAGGCCTTTCAGGAGATGGGAGTAGGGAGCAGGGTGGGATCAGAAAGGGCAGAGAACCTTCTGGGCATTTCTCAAACTATCAGAGGCCCTTATGTTATTGGAGCTACCAGTCCCTTTGCACAACTGATCCTCCCAGGCCCCAGTGTGTTTCCTCTCAGTGTTCTCTCCTCGGAAAGAAGAACTAAGGAGTGAGCCATCTCCCAAACAGAGAGCCAAAGACCACCTAGAGAAGAGCACCAAGCTGAGCACACAGCATATGGTCATAGACAGTGGTCAAACTTAACTGGATTCTCAAGGATCCTAAAAGCCAGCCTCTAAGACTAACCGTTTTGTGGAATTCAGCAATAGATGGGGATGTTCCTTGCCTGAAGGACAGAGAGGTGTGCAGGGCATTGAGCAGAACTTTCTATTCTGGCCCCTCCTCTTCATCCCACAACCCACTGAGCTGTTTCCAAGGAAGTGAGTGCTCCTGGTGATGGCCGAGTGTGCCAGACAGGGGCCTTGACTCATCCCATCGCTTGGTCAGCAGGAACTATGTAAGCCAGAGGGATCTTAGGGGAAAAAAATCCTTTTATGAATTTCATGACTTTCTTTGTATGTGTGTGTAATAAAGTTTTATTAAAGTATAAAGGAGATAGAGAAAGCTTCTGACATAGGCATCAGAAGAGGGTAGAAAGAGTACCCGCTTGTTAGTATTAGCAATGAAGTTATATACTCTCCAATGAATCCAAAGAATGTCTGGAGGTTGTAAAGACCTCACCAGACCTACTCCCATAATTTACATTTTAAGATAACAGAATTAGCCAGAAAGTTTAATCCAGAGACTGTCCTCAGGCAGAATATATTGTTGTTATATAATCCTTGTAAAGAGCAGGTCTACTCCCATAATTTACAGAACTAGCCAATTTCATGACTTTCTTGCTGACTGGTGACATTTACAGTCCAAACCTAGTACAATCAGAATTTCAGGCTTTGGTTCATGAATTGATGGAACAAAAAATGACCACCTTCTATTTATGTAACTATAATTAGTGCCCTTTTTTCCCAACAATTCAAAATACTGAATAGTATTCCTTTCTGAACTCTTAAAAATTCAGAAATACTGTTACTGGATGGGGGAAGAGTTTAAAGAGCACTAAGGGGCCTGCTTGACTGAGTGGAGCCAGACTCTGGGGGTCGCTGATACTAATGTGATTCCACTGGTGTCCAGGGACCCTCCTGCTGTGCTTGCTGGGAGAAGACAAGGAAGTGGACAGTACTCTTCCCTTCAGTCAATCATACATGCATCCATTTATTTATTCACTCAATAAACACGTATTGAGGACTTTTTTGTGTGCCAGGCTCTGCGCTAAGCATTTGAGAGAGAAAGGAGTCATAAAGGAAACGAACTTTACTGGTAGGGTTAAAGGGGACAGAAAATCAGGTCGAAAACTGTGGCCTATAGGAAGAGAAGTTAGTCATGGCCTAAAGCGTAGCCTTGGAACAGAGCAATTGAAAGTTTCCCTTGGGTTCCCTGACACAGAAAATATTCATGACTTGACTAAGATCATAGATATCATTGAAGTCAGAGACTGACCTAAATTCAAGCCCTGAATGCCGTTCTGACAACACCATGAGCCTAACACAGTGAGAGGAATTCAGGTTTTGGAAAGAAACACCTGGATTTAAGCCCTGGGATTACCTTTAATTAGCTTAGCTAAACCTGTCTGAACCAAAATATTCTTGTGTGAAAATAGAATAGAAACTCATTGTAAAATGAGGTTGTTGGGATTAAGTGATATACTGTGATTTACATTTCCAATTAAATGGAGTAACAGGGGCCAAATTTTCCCTCCTACTTGAAACAACTGAAATACAAGACAACATATTAATATATAATTAAATGGTTTCTAAGACATTGGACATCAAGCAATTAAAGACAAAGGAATACTCCAGCTGCAGCCAGGGCCAGCCTGCCCAGGGATGCACCTGATCAAGACTGATGGTAAATAAATGATGTGAGTCCCACAGCTGAGCCAGCTTACTGTTTTCAGAGAGTTCCCAGGCCATGGAGTCAACATGAAGCCTGCTCAACTCTAAAGACACAGAGATTAGACTCCAGAGATCAATTGACTAGCAATTTCAAGGCTGAGGGTCACTTTAAGTATGTAGTAAAGGACTTAAAGATCAGGGAAAATAATACCCAGAATCAGGAATAATACACAGAATCAGGAATAATTCTTTCATCCTGAGTAGAGAACTCCATAATTCCAAGGGCATTAGAGTATTCAGAAGGATTTTGCCTCAATAGTAAGACAAAAATCAACCTTACACTGAAACACTTCTGTGTTTCTAACAAAGCTTAAAACATAACCCAAATATCAAATTGTTCCCAAGTAATTTAACTTTGCCCTGAAAAAAAGCTCAAGAATATTTACAGGTATATATATATATCCAACACTCAAAAACACAAAATTCACACTGTGAAGCATCCAATCAAATATCAACAAGCATTTAAAGAAGCAGAAAAATGCAACCCATAATGAGAAGGGAAAAAATCAGCCACAAAATAGCACAACTGATACAATTAGTGGACAAGGACATTAAAACAATTATTATAATTGTGTTTCACACAACTAAGAACTTACAGGAAGATTAAATATGTTTGAGACTTGTAGGATATAAAAAGACCCAAACTTCTAGTGGTGAAAAACCATAATATCTGGGATAAAAAATACAGTGGATGGGATCAATGGCAGATTGAAAATTATAGGAAAAAATAAGTGAATTTGAAGACTGAACAATAGAAATTATCAGAAGTAAAAATGAAAAAAACAAAGCATCATTGAGCTGTAGAATAACCTCAAGAATCCTGACATATACATAATTGGAGACATCAAAATAGGGGAGAGAAATTTCTTTAAAGACAGAAATTACCAAAGCTCACTCAAAAAATTTGTGAAGCCCGAATATCCCTATATCTACCAAAGAAATGGAATTCATGTATATTAAAACGGTTCCATAGAGGATATTCCAGACACAGAAGATCCACCAATGAGTTGCACTAAAGGAAGAAACAATTCCAGTTCTGCAGAAATGCTTCCACATAGTTAGAAACAAGTGAGAGTGAAAAAGTACAGTGTGAGTAGCTAAGTCTTGTCTGACTCTTTGTGACCCCACAGACTGCAGCCTGCAAGAATCCTCTGTCCATGGAATTTTCCAGGCAAGAATACTGAAGTGGGTAGCCATTCCCTTCTCTAGCGGATCTTCCTAATCCAGGGATCAAACTCAGGTCTCCTGCCTTGCAAGCAGATTCTTTACCATATGAGTCACCAGGGAAGCCCAGAAATAAGGGAATATTTCCCAATTCATTCTACAAAGTGAGCCTTACACTGATACCAAAAGCAGTGAAAACATTTCAAGAAAATAAAATTATTGACTATTTTTCATGAACATTGATATAAAAATTAACTTTAGCAAGGAGCTTCCCTGGTGGCTCAGCTGGTAAAGAATTAGCCTGCAATGCAGGCGACCCCAGTTCAATTTCTGCGTCTGGAAGATCCGCTGGAGAAGGAATAGGCTACCCATGCCAGTATTCTTGGGCTTCCCCAGCTGCTCAGATGGTAAAGAATCCGCCTGCAATGCGGGAGTTCCTGGCTTCAATCCCTGGGTTGGGAAGATCCTCTGGAGAAGGGAAAGGCTACCCCTTCAGTATTCTGGCCTGGAGAATTCCATGGACTATGTGGTCCACGGGGTCACAACGAGTTGGACACAAATGAATGATTTTCACTGACTAATCAAGCAATATTTTAAGAGGATAATGCATCACAATCAAGTGAGCTTTAACCCAGAAATGCAAGGCTGATATTTTTAATCAACTAGTATAATTGACCATATTAACAGACAAAAGGACAAGAAATCTAAAGAAATATTTGACAAAATTCAACATCCATTTCTGATTTTTTAAAAATCTCAGTAAACTTGTGTAGAAGGAAAACTCTTCAACCTGAAAATCTATGAAAAACGTACAGCCAATGGCATTTTTTGATGGAAGACTGAATGCTTTCCCTTCAGCAGAAACAAGGTGAGGGGGTCTGCTCTCACCATTTCTGTTCAATATTGTACTGGAGATTCTAGTCAGTCCAATAAGGCTATAAAAACACAAAAAGTTTAAAATTGGAAAGGAAGAAGTAAAGCTCTTTACTCACCAGTCACATGACTGTCTACAGAGAAAATCCTATGGAATTTGGTAGGGGGAAGCTACTAGACTAAATGAGTTTAGCAAAGTTTTAGAATGTAAGACCAATATACAAAAATCAATGTATTCCCCTATGCTGATGACAAATAATCAGAAATTGACATTTTAAAATGCTTTTTATAATAGTATGAAAATATAAAGTATTTAGAGAGAAATATGACAAAGGTATATAATGCTTGTACATTACAATTTACAAAACATTGCTAAGAGGAATTTAAACATACCTGAATAATGGAAAGATACATAGTGTTCATGGATTAGAAAATTCAATACTTTTAATTATATAAATTCTCCTCAGGTTGATCTATAGATTCAATGCAAACCCAGTCACAATCCCAGCAGACTTTCCTGTGTGTATGAACATTGACAATCTGATTCTAAAATTCATTTGGACATGCAAAAGGCCTCCAAAAGCCAAAGCTACTTTATAAAAGAAAGCTTTGGAGAACTTATACTATTTGACTTCATGACAGTATAAAATTATATTCATCAAAACTGAGTGATATTGGCACAGAGATAGACAAATAGTTTGATGGAACAGAGACCAGAAATAGACCCACACATATCTGAACAATTGATTTTGACAAAAGTGCAAAGGCAATTTAGAAAGAAAAAGACAAATGTAAGATCAGAAACTATAAAACTCCTAGAGGAGAACATAGGCAAAACACTCTCAGACATAAATCACAGAAGGATCCTCTATGATCCACCTCCCAGAATTCTGGAAATAAAAGCAAAAATAAACAAATGGGATCTAATTAAAATTAAAAGCTTCTGCACAACAAAGGAAAATATAAGCAAGGTGAAAAGACAGCCTTCTGAATGGGAGAAAATAATAGCAAATGAAGCAACTGACAAACAACTAATCTCAAAAATATACAAGCAACTTATGCAGCTCAACTCCAGAAAAATAAACGACCCTATCAAAAAATGGGCCAAAGAACTAAATAGACATTTCTCCAAAGAAGACATACGGATGGCTAACAAACACATGAAAAGATGCTCAACATCACTCATTATTAGAGAAATGCAAATCAAAACCACAATGAGGTACCACTTCACACCAGTCAGAATGGCTGCGATCCAAAAATCTGCAAGCAATAAATGCTGGAGGGGGTGTGGAGAAAAGGGAACCCTCCTACACTGTTGGTGGGAATGCAAACTAGTACAGCCACTATGGAGAACAGTGTGGAGATTCCTTAAAAAATTGCAAATAGAACTACCTTATGACCCAGCAATCCCACTGCTGGGCATACACACCGAGGAAACCAGAATTGAAAGAGACACATGTACCCCAATGTTCATCGCAGCACTGTTTATAATAGCCAGGACATGGAAACAACCTAGATGTCCATCAACAGATGAATGGATAAGAAAGCTGTGGTACATATACACAATGGAGTATTACTCAGCCGTTAAAAAGAATTCATTTGAATCAGTTCTGATGAGATGGATGAAACTGGAGCCGATTATACAGAGTGAAGTAAGCCAGAAAAACACCAATACAGTATACTAACACATATATATGGAATTTAGGAAGATGGCAATGACGACCCTGTATGCAAGACAGGGAAAGAGACACAGATGTGTATAATGGACTTTTGGACTCAGAGGGAGAGGGAGAGGGTGGGATGATTTGGGAGAATGACATTCTAACATGTATACTATCATGTGAATTGAATCGCCAGTCTATGTCTGACGCAGGATGCAGCATGCTTGGGGCTGGTGCATGGGGATGACCCAGAAAGATGTTATGGGGAGGGAGGTGGGAGGGGGGTTCATGTTTGGGAATGCATGTAAGAATTAAAGATTTTAAAATTTAAAAAATAAAAAACTAAAATAAATAGAAAGAAAAAGACAGTCTTCAGCAAATGGTGCTGGAATAATAGGATTTTTTTTTCACATTGGATCTATACTTCATACCATACATCATATTAACTCAAAATAAATCCTAGACCTATATATAAAACTGACCTGGGATCTTCCTGACCCAGGGATTGAATCCAGCTCTCCTGCACTGCAGGCAGATTCTTTACCTACTGAGTCACCAGGGAAGCCCAAAGATTCCTTAGATATGAGTCAAAAACACAATCCACAAAAGAGTAAATTGATAAATTGGACTTCATCAAAATAAAGAATCTATGCTCTTTAAAAGATACTGTTAAGAAAATGAAAAGATAAGGTACAGACAGAAAATTTGCAAATCTCTTATCCGAGAAAAGACAGAAGTATGGAATACTTAAAGAACTCTCAAAACTGAATAATAAGAAAATAATTTAATTTTTTGAACAGGCCAAAGATGTAAAGAGATACTTCACCAAAGAAGATACACACACAGTAGACAGACACTCACCAGATCCTCACCAACATTAGCTATTACCCCTACATACCTACTAACAGTGTCTGAAATAAAAAAGACTGACCAAACTTAAGTGTTGGCAAAGACATGGAGCATTTGGAGCAAAAGTTTAGTAGTTTCTTAGAAAGTGAAATATTCACTGACCAGAGGACACAGGCCATTCCACTCTCAGGCATTTATCCAAGAGAGATGACAGCATGTGTCCATTCAAAAACATAGCAGGTTTATTTTTAACCGTTAAAACTGTAAATGACGTAAACAAGAGATGAAAGGATATAAACAACTTGTGGTGTATCCAAGCAATGGAATACTCCTCAGCAATGAAAGTGAATTAACTATTGACACACACAATATATTGAATCTTGAATTATGCTGAGTCAAAGTCAAATAAAGAGTATATACTATATGATTCTGTTAATATAAAATTCCAGAAAATGTAAATTAATCAATAGTGACAAAAAACAGATCTTTGGTTAGTTGAAGACAGGGTGGGAAGAAATAAGACCAAGGTATTACAAAGAGACAGAAAAATAATTTTGAGGGTGATGGCTACGGTCATTATCTTGATTTTGGTGATGGTTTCATGGGCATATACAAGTTATAAAAGATTAAATTGTATGATTTAAACATGTGCAGCTTGTGGCTTGTCAATTATACCTCCAAAAGGCTGCTTCTTAAAAATTACATATTTGTATGGAACCCCCCACATAGTGGGCCATAAATAAATGTTAGTTTTCTTTAACAATTATGTTTTGCAACTATGGACAAATAAGATCTTAATTCCTGGCTAGGGGAGCTCTTTTTTCACCAGAAAAAGGGCAGAAACAGTTTCTGAAAAGCTAAACTGCTCTGTCATCTTTCCTTTCAATTTTCCTAAGCTGGCAGCTCTGTATCAGCAATGCCCTAGAGAGCCAGGCAATAAGAGAGGCCAGCCCAGCTTCACTTCTCGCCACCCTCACCTCCCAAAGCCGTTGTCTTTGACAACCTAACCCAATTTGGTGACTTATCAAAATGCAAGGGTCTTGATTATATATCCTACTGCCCCAGAATGGTGTCTGGTATTTAGCTGGTGCTTGATAGATGCTGAGAGAAGATATTAAAGATCACAGTTTCTATCCCTGTTCCTGTGTGCCTGCATGGTGACCTCTGGTCCTCCGTCTAATATAGGTCCCAGCAGAACCTCAGTAAAGAGGAGACTGAGAAGCCCAGGTAAATCTGATAAGGGTGAGGAGCGCTCCAGGCTGCAGCCATGGCTTTGCTTGTGAGGGGAGAGTGGGTTTATAAGGGCAAAGTTGATGCAGAGAAGTTGGTGCCACCTGAGGGCATTCCAGGCAGAAGCTGATGAGCTTCTGAAAGGCCTGACCTGGCCCCCAGCAGCACTATTTTAGAAGATGAAGAAATACCGCTTAGTACAGGAGAGAGAATCCTTCCCATTTCTACACAGGATCCATTTACAATGGCATTAAAAATATAAAGTCTTTAGAGAGAAATCTGTACAATACTTGTGCATTCTAAGTTATAAAATGGCTGACAGAAATTAAACTTGAAAATTGTACTTCATGATTTTGTGAAGCTTTTTTTAATTTTCAGTGAGAGGTCAAGTTGGGTTTTCTGCTGGACATGTTGACATAGGTGCCTTTAAAATTAAATTAATACACGGAGAAGGGCATGGCAGCCCACTCCAGTATTCTTGCCTGGAGAATCCCACGGGACAGAGGAGCCTGGTATGCTATATTGCATAGGTTCGCAAAGAGTCGGACATGACTGAGTGGCTAATACTTTTCACTTTCAGATATAAGAAAAGAATTTTATAAAATTCAATATTTATTAGTTTTGAAAACATCTGGAAACTAGAAATAGTCTTCAACTTACTGAAAGGTATCTAAAAATAACCAATAGTCAATCATACTTAAAGCAGTGGTTTCAGGACAAATACTGGTACTTCCCTGGTGGTCAAGTGGTTTGGACACCACATCTCCAGTGCAGGGGGCATGGGTTCAATCCTGCTCAGGGAACTAAGAGTCCACTTGCCATGTGGTATGGTCAAGAAATTTTTTTTAAATTTAAAAAAAAGAACAAATACTGTAAGATTTCACTTATACGCAAAATCTAAAAACTAAAGCTGATAAACATGACAAGAACAGACTCATACAAAGAACAAATATGGTCACCAGAGGGGGGATAGCATGGTGAAGGACAAAATTGGTGGATTAAGACACATAAACGTCCAATTATAGAATAAATAAGTAATGGGGATATAATGTACAACACAGGGAATATGTTTATTAATATTTCAATAATTTTGTATGGTAATAGACTGGTTCCAAATAGGCAAAGGAGTACGTCAAGGCTGTATATTGTCACCCTGCTTATTTAACTTATATTCAGAATACATCATGAGAAACACTGGGCTAGATGAAGCACAAACTGGAATCAAGACTGCCAGGAGAAATATCAATAACCTCAGATATGCAGATGACACTACCTTTATGGCAGAAAGTGAAGAAGAACTAAAGAGCCTCTTGATGAAAGTGAAAGAGGAGAGTGAAAAAGTTGGCTTAAAACGCAACATTCAGAAAACTAAGATCATGGCATCTGGTCTCATCACTTCATGGCAAATAGATGGGGAAACAATGGAAACAGTGAGAGACTTTATTTCTTGGGCTCCAAAATCACTGCAGATGATGACTGCAGCCATGAAATTAAAAGACGCTTGCTCCTTGGAAGAAAAGTTATGACCAACCTAGACAGCATATTCAAAAGCAGATTACTTTGCCAACAAAGGTCCATCTAGTCAAAGCTATGGTTTTTCCAGCAGTTATGTATGGATGTGAGAGTTGGACTATAAAGAAAGCTGAGTGCCAAAGAATTGATGCTCTTGAACTGTGGTGTTGGAGAAGATTCTTAAGAGTCCCTTGGACTACGAGGAGATCCAATCAGTCCATCCTAAAGGAAATTAGTCCTGAATATCCGTTGGAAGGACTGATGCTGAAGCTGAACTCCAATACCTTGGCCACCTGATGTAAAGAACTGACTCATTGGAAAAGACCCTGATGCTGGGAAAGATTGAAAGTGGTAGGAGAAGGGGACGACAGAGGATGTGATGGTTGAATGGCATCACCAAGGTGATGGACAAGAGTTTGAGTAGGCTCCAGGAGTTGGTGATGGACAGGGAAGCCTGGCGTGCTGAAGTCCATGGGGTCGCAAGTCAGACATGACTGAGCAACTGAACTGAACTGAAAGTAATAGATGGTAACTAAACTTATTATGGTGATCATTTTGTAATGTAAAAGGACAGCAAATCACTATATTGTACACCTGAAACTAATACAATATTGTAAGTCAATTATATGTCAATAAAAATATCTAAAGATAAAACTTTTAAATGTAAAAAAAAAAGTTAATATAATCCATATAGTAAGCATGCTTCCTGTGAAAAGCACCTGCCACGTATTAATGAACCTATGCTTGTTTTTCATCAGACATATAAGGTTCATGAGAACAGGAACTAGAACAGTACCTGGCACATAGTAGACACTCAATAAATGTTTATTGAATGAAAGAATCATTTAACAAGGTATTTGTCAATTGAATTTGTATGCAATGTTTGAAGAACTGCCAAAGTTATGTAAATTTCCTTGATCAAAATTGTGATAACAACTTTATTTAAATACCCTCCCATTTCCTTATTCATTCCTTCAGGGGGGTCTACTAGCATCCCCAGGAGACTGGTAGAGATATAGACCTTATTGCTAGAAATAGTTGTTTCAGAATTGTAGATTACATCTCAACTTAACCAGTATTATCCCTGGAATATGGTATTGTGCAGGCCCGATCAGCAGTTCAGTAGGGATCTCAGCTTGTTCCCACTCACCATCAAAACAGAGAAAAAAGGTTTTATGAATATACTGTCTAGATAAATAAAATTTATCACTAACATTAATTAGTTATTTCTCTGCTCTTATTAAAAGGAATTACCTTGTTTGGCCACTCTTCACTTGTAGATACTTAAATATAACGAATTTAACACAGTTCAAACCCTTAGTTCTGCAAAATGTTGCAAATCATTCCAATTTTATTGAAAAGCCTTTTCAAAAAACAAGCTTCAAAGATCTCCAGTGGGATAGGAAATTCATACTGTAAGAATCACCTGAGAGCTTTGAAAAATGCAGATTCCTGGTCTCTACTCCTGTCCTACTCTATCATCTTACACATAGCCATGATTCTGATGTAGGTGGTCTGGGATTCAGTCCACAATCTGCATATGGAAAACGGTCTCCAGGTAGTTTTATTGAGTAACCAGATTTCAGAACCACCTTTTACATTGTGTTGCTTTATAAAAACCTTCCATAATCACTGACTGCAAAATCAAGGGCTTCTTTCCTCTTCTTCTAAAAGAGAGGACTGGATCTTTTAAACACACCAAGCCTGACGCATATATAAGAGCTACAATGTCACATCCCTGCAAGATCAGATGTGTAGCATAAATACATGAGGGAGAGATAGAGCGCAGTGGGATGGCAACAAATATGACTGATCTAAAAGGGACAGATACCACTTCTAGCCAAAGGTCAATGTGAGCATAGCATTGCCAGAGTTTCTACATTTTCCAAAGAAATCCATTTCACATAAAATGTCCTGTGAAGGCTAAACTAAACACATCTGTGGGTAACACATGGCCCAGAGACCAAACAATCTCTGGTTCTGAAGAGTGGCTGGGATAAAACCCTGTTAGACCACTGTATTCATTTACTGGTGGCTCAGCAGGAAAGCAGCAGCCTGCCACTGTGGAAGACCCAGGTTTGATCCCTGGGTCGGGATGATCCTCTGGAGAAGGGAATGGCTTCCCACTCCAGTACTTCTTGCCTGGAAAATCCCATGGACAGAGGAGCCTGGCAGGCTACAGTTTATAGGGTCGAAAAGAGTCAGACACAACTTAGTGACTAAACAACAACAACGTTCATTTACTGAGGCTGCCAAAACAAATTATCACAACTAGGTGGCTTAAAGCTACAGAAGTTTGTCCTCTCCAACTATGAACCAGACGTGCTCAGTCAAGGTGCTGGCACAGCTGGTTCCTCCTGGAGGCTGAGGGAAATGGCTTTAGGCCTCTTTCTTCACTTCTGGTGGCTGTTTATAGTCCTTGACTTGTAGATACATTTCTCCAAACTGCCTCTGTTCTCACACGGCCCTCAGTCCTGTGTGTCTCCCCTCTCTCGGTCTGTTTCCCCATCTATTCTAAGGCCTTGTCATAGGATTTAGAATGGCCCCAATCCAGGATGATCTCATGTCCAGATTCTTAATTACATCTGCAGAGACCCTTTTCTGAATAAAGTCACGTGTGTAGGTTCCAGGGGTTAAGGCTTGGATGTTTCTTCCGGGGAGCCACTGTTCAACCCACTACAGACAGGTTTACATTAAAAAATATCCAAACCATTATTTCAATCAAATTTGATTTTTTTAAACCAATCTTTTTCTTATCTAGTAATTTACTACTATAATAGAAAGGACATCTGGCAGAAAATGTGACATGCCCAGGTGAGTATTGTTACAAGTTTTATTTCTTATATGTTTCCTAGCTTTAAGCTGTTAGAATTATCCCATTGCTCCACTTTCAACCATTGTTCCTAAAATCAGGGTTGCTGGGCAAAGGGGTTCCTCCCTGTATGCAGTGCTCCACCACTGCAGACCTCCTTGACTGGAGAAAAATCAGTCTGTGTCCATAGGAAGGGAAAAAAAAATGATGAAAGAGCAGAGTGGTTAGAGTATTGGGTAGAGAGAGAAAAATAGGCAATGGAGGAGTCTGTCCTCAGACACGAGAGAAAAAAAGCAGGAAATGTGATTTGGGTAGAACAAGTCCTTGAAAGAGATCTATCTGCCTCTTCCAAGGAAATTTTGTAGCCACCCCAGAACTTAACTGTGATTTCTCGCGCCATCTGCTGGGACGTATAGGAACCAGCTCAGACCGGAGCCAGAAAAAAAACAGTTGGCCACACCTTCAGTCATTTTAAGGGGGCCGCGTTTATCGAGACTTGACTCTTTCCTGTCCGTCCTAATAAGGATCTAAGAGGACTAACCAAACACCTGGCCGTCTTCTGTACATTCTTTACTCTTTAAGTACATGGGGGAGCGGGAGGCAGGGCCTGGGTTCCAGAATTCATCCAGGGTTCCAGAATTCATCCAGGTGTTAGTGAGGCTTGTAACAACAGGGTTTGTGTGTCTTTCCTCCACGGATCCTTACCAAGAGCATGGTGTCTGGCACAGAAAGTGAAAGTGAAGTAGCCCAGTCGTGTCCGACTCTTTTCGACCCTATGGACTGTAGCCTACCAGGCTCCTCCATCCATGGGACTTTCCAGGCAAAAGTACTGGAGTGGGTTGCCACAGAGCAGCCTCTCAAAACAAACAAACAAAAAGCCTATTAAGTATAAAAAGGAAAATCCCAACTTAAGAATTCTACTTCTTAGCAAGGTGGGATGGGGAGGGAAGAGGGAGGGAGATTCAAGGACATATGTGTACCTATGACTGATTCATGATGATGTTTGGCAGAAACTAACGCAATACTGTAATGCAATTAGACTTCAATTAAAAATAAATGTAACAAAAAGAATTCTACTTTCAGATTTCCCTGGTAGTCCAGTGGTTCCTGCAAATGCAGGAGACACAGGGTGGATCCCAGATCTGGGAAGATTCCACATGCTGCATGGCAGCTAAGCCCATGCTCCACAAGCCGAGCCACTGCAATGAGAGGCCCGCACACCTGCCATTAGAGAGTAGCCCAAATGCACCAACAGAGACCCAGCACAGCCAAAAACAAATCTTTTTTTTTTTAAAGAATTCTACTTCTTGTTGACCATTACTTGTGGACAAATTTATAAAAAACCAAATGGCAAGCCAACCCACAAGAGAAAACTGGACTACCTATGACTTACTCAAGTCTTTGGATTTTATTAAGCAGTCCATAGGAGGCTCGCTGAGGCCCAGTTACAGTGGAAAGAGTGGCCACTGTGCTCCATGGAGGAAATCACCCCTTAGCGCAGCTGACCTCACCCTACTGTCCCCCACTCAAAGGGCAAAGAGCTGAGGTGTGCACCAGTGTACAGGTGTGTGAAATACTAATATAAGTCTCTTTCCAAGTAGTGCAGTAATAAAGAATCCGCCTGCCAATGCAGGAGACTCTACAGATTCGAGTTTGAACCCTGGGTTGGGGAGATTCCCTGGAGAAGAAAATAGCAAGCCACTCCAGTATTCTTACTGGAAAATTCCAAGGACAGAGGAGCCTGGTGGGCTACAGTTCATGGGACCTCAAAGAGTTAAGACAGGACTGAAAACACACAGACTCATATTGGTCTCTGACCTGCCATAGAGAGTTGCCATTGGTACTTGCCATAGAGTTCCTAAAACTTCTACCATTTCCTGGATGATAGGATAAGTTTTCATTCTAAGGGGTGACTCTTGGTAGGTGCCTGGATGAGAGCTAGACATCAGAAAGATCAGGCTGAGGCAGGTTGGGGGGACCCAGGATCCTTAACTGCAGTGCTTGTACCTGGACACACATCTCCTGGAGCAACAGAATACAAAGAAACTATAAGGAACTAAAAATAACTGCCTGCATGTGCAGCTGGGGCAAATTATTAACAAGATACAAAAAGACCAGAACCCAACCTCTGCTTCTGATGAGCCAGGAACAGAAGCAGGGAACTGGGCATGATTCCTGCACACAGCGCCACCAAGGGGTAGGCAGACCACCTAAGCCACCCTCCAGCTTGACCCACAATCAGCCCCAACCTTCACCCTCTTCAAGAGACCAGCTTGCCCTGTTGGAGAGTGAGCCAGGCACCTGTTACTTGTCCTCGCTCCCTCCTGCTGCAACACAAATTCCAGTTAAGACTTGCCTGCCATTCTTGTCAGGCCTCCTACTCATTTCTGTTGATTAAAGACTCCAACAACCTGGGCCGGTAATAAAGCCTTGATATGACAGAAGCTAGGAACTTCCACCCCCAGCCCCACTCCCATCCACTGGGGAATGGAGGGTTAGTAATCGCTGGTGCCTCCAACATGAGGACTCCAAAAACTCCCATGAGCACAGGGCTCTGAGTGCCTTTAGGTGGGTGAACACACAGATACAAGGAGGGAGGCTGCCCAGAGAGGGCGTGGAGCCCCACACCCCTTCCCACAAACCTTGCCCTCTGTAGTGTTTCTATCCGGCTGTTCTGAGTAGTATTCTTTGATAATAAACTGGTTATCTAAGCAAACTGTTTTCCCGAGTTCTGTGAGGCACTCTAACCAATGATCAAACCTGAGGAGAGGGTCATAAGAACCTCAGTGTACAGCCAGTTGATTAGACTGCCATGCCTGCGTGCTTAGTCATGTCCAACTCTTTGTGACCCTTTGGGCTATAGCCTGCCAGGCTCCTTTGTCCATGGGGTTTTCCAGGCAAGAATACTGGAGCGGGTGGCTATTTCCCCTCCAGGGGATCTTCCCAATCCAGAGACTGAAACTGCGTCTCCTGTGTTTCCTGCTGAGCCATCGGGGAAGCCCATTAGTTGATCAGAAGCACAGGTAACAACCTGGGCTTGCAATGTGGAGACAGGATCTGAAGCAGAGTCGGGGGACAGTCTTGTGTGGTCTGCACTAACCCCAGAAAGACAGTGTCAGGTTTGAATTGAATTGTATGAGAGTTGGTGTCAGAGTTGGGGAACTGTCAAGTATGGTGGTGGGGGGGGAAGGGGAGGGGACCCACACATGATATCAGAGTATTGTGAATGTGAATAGAGGCAAACCACAAGGTGTTTTTCCTAGACAAGGTGGGAGACCACAGTCCAGGTACCAAGTAACAGTTGCTGCTTGCATCTCAGAGCTAAGCTATAGTCACTGATGAGAATAACATCCCATCAGTTAGGGCTTCCCTGGTGGCTCAGATGGTAAAGAATCTACCTGCAATACAGGAACCTGGGTTCAATCCTGGGTTGGGAAGATCCCCTGGAAAAGGGAATGGCAATGCACTCCAGTTTTCTTGCCTGGAGAATCCCCATGGACAGAGGAGCCTTGTGGGCTATAGTCCATGGGGTCACAAAGTCAGACACGACTGAGCAACTAACACTTGCCCTTACCTCAGAACACAGCCACTCATAGAACCTACTCCTCAGCGGGCTTCAACTTTGGCTGCACAACATTATCATCTAGAAAGCTTTTTTAAAATTCTGATGCTGCACTCCCATGTCCACTGCAGCACTGTTTAACAGTAACCCACACATGGAAACAACCTAAGTGTCCACTGATGAATGAAAGCATAGACACGAGATACATGCACACACACAATGGAATATCATTCAGTCATTAAAAAAAAATGAAGTAGTGCCATTTGCAACAAGGACGGAAATTGAGGGCATTATGCTCAGTGACATAAGTCAGGCAAAGAAAGATAAATTATCATGTAGTCTCACTTAGAGGTGCAATCTAAAAACAGGAAAACAAGCTCATAGATGCAGGGGACAGACTGGTGGCTGCCAGAGGTAGAGGGGCAGGGACAAAGAGGCGGCAGTGGTGGCAAAATGGGGGTCAAAAGACATAAACTTCCAGTTAAAAAGTAAGCAAGTCAGAAAAAAAAAAAAGGCAAGTCATGGGCATGTAATATACAACATAGTTAATCATACTGTATTAGTGTTAGTTGCTCAGTCGTGTCCAGCTCTTTGTGACCCCATGGACTGTAGCCCGCCAGGCTCCTCTGTCCATGGGATTCTCCAGGCAAGAATACTGGAGTGGGTTGCCATTTCCTCCTCCAGGAATAATACTGTATTGCATATCGGAAAGTGGCCGAGTAGATTTTAAAAGTTCGTATCACACACAGCTCTCTTAGTTTCCTATTGTTGCTATAACAATCTACCACAAACTTAGTGGCTCAAACAACCCAAACTTATTACCTTATAGGTCTACAGTGCAGAAGTCAGAAATTTCTCTGACTAAATTATTGGCTGATTTGCATTCCTTACTGGGGGCTCTAGAGGAGAAATGGCTTTCTTACCTTTTCCAGCTTCTAGAGGCTTTCGAGTTCCTTCCATCTTCAAAGCCAGCCAAGCATTTCTCGTATCACACTGATTAGGCTTTACTGCCTCGCTCAACCACATTTAAAGACTCTTGTGATTATGTTAGGCCCACCTGGATAATCTAGGATAATCTCCATATATTAGAGTCAGCTGGTTAGTAAGGTCAAGTCTTTCCCAAGTAATGTAACATATTCCTGGGTTGCAGGACAAGGACTTCTTTGGGGACCATTTTCTTGCCTATCTGGGCTTCCCTGACGGCTCAGCGGTAAAGAATCCATCTGCAATGCAGGAGACACAGGAAATGCAGGTTCTATCCCTGGATTGAGAAGATCCCTTGGAGAGAAAGGCAACCCACTCCAGTATTCTTGCCTGAAAAATCCCATGGACAGGAGCCTGGTGGGCTTCAGGCTATGAGGGTCGCAAAAAGCTAGACACGAACTTGCAACTGACCACGCGTTCTGCTATCAACATGAAGCTGAGAACTACTGGTTTATCTGTAAGAAGAGGACTCAAGAAGTAGCTGTCACCAAGCTGAGCCATGAAGGCAGATTGGAGACACACATTGAAAACTTGATGTTGGGGTTAGAGTGGGGGTAGCTACAGCCAGCCTCAGCAACTTTACATTGTTGCAGAATGTGTCTTGGTGGGGGAGCTGGTGGTGTTGTCATGTGATATACTCACATTCACTTCTCTGATAGTCCTGGGAAGTTTCAGTTCAGTTCAGTCGCTCAGTCATTTTGTGACCCAATGGTCTGCAGCACACCAGGCTTCCCTGTCCATCACCAACTCCTGGAACTTGCTCATACTCACGTCCACTGAATCGGTGATGCCATCCAACCATCTCATCCTCTGTCGTCCCCTTCTATTCCTGTCTTCAATCTTGCCCAGCATCAAGGTCTTTTCCAATTAGTTAGCTCTTTGCATCAGGTGGCCAAAGTATTGGAGCTTCAGCATCAGTCCTTCCAATGAATATTCAGGACTTATTTCCTTTAGGATCTACTGGTTTAAACTGGGAACTTTAATTGTACACTATCCCAGAGGTGACGGACACCAGCCTCACTGAAGAACAGTTGTTACAGAAAATGTAGGTCATAACACAGGATGCAACTTTTCCAGACTTTTGAGACCGGTAGCTATCAGCTTGTTCTTTGTTTTATGCTCACTGTATGTATACCAGATTCTCAAGTGCTCCGTAGGCCATCCTGTGCAGTGGAAAGTGACTGGCCAACTGGATGAATGTGGCTTGAAGACAGGTTCTGATTGGCCAACACTTTAATAGTCACACATACATATCCACTCAGGATTTCTGGGGTCTCTTAAAAGATCTAACATTCATACAAGACAACACTCAGCTGGAAGAACAGCTGCCGCCTTTCGATGGGGCATTTATTCTCTAGTTCACAGTAGGCTTTATCCGAGCCTTTCTGTTTTACACCTGGCTCACTTCACACGTTTGTTACCTGCCTGATCTGGAAGGAATCTGACTTTACAAACTTCCCTATCCTCCAGAGTTCATATGCCTTTGTTGCTGTTTAGTCGCTCAGTCGTGTCCCACTCTTTGTGACCCCATGGACTGTAGCCTTCCAGGCTCCTCTGTCTATGGGATTGTCCAGGCAAGAATACTGGGATGGGTTGCCATTCCCTCCTCCAGGGGATCTTCCTGACCCAGGGATCAAACCTATCTCCTGTTTGGCAGATGGATTCTTTACTACTGAACCACCTGGGAAGTGCTTCATATGCCTAAGTTAGGCAAAATTCTTATAAAGACCCATTTGCATCAATGCAAAAGTGAATAGCATACTGTGATCATTTCACAATATATACAAATATTGAATCATTGTGCTGTACACCTGAAAGTAGTATAATGTTGTCAGTTACACTTCAGTTTTTAAAAATATGTAATAAAATGAAACACCACTCTCACATACTCCACAAACACATATACCCACACAGAAGTGAATAGCTCTCCAAAGAGAAAGATGGCATACAGCCAATGGCATTGCCTTGTACACACAAAACCCTTTCCTCACAACTTAGCGAGCCACACTGAGCAGAGTTAGTCTACAGTTTGAGAAAAGTCTGAATCACATGTCCTGGTGAACACAGTGGTCTCTATTGGCACAAATCTTCTAGGAAATTAAGCTGAAAGATGCCCAACTATAATTTCTGCACATTGGTCTTTCTTTAGCCTTTAAAGTGTTAGTCGCTCAGTCGTGTCCAACTCTTTGCAACCCCATGCACTGTAGCCTGCCAGGCTCCTCCATCCATGGGATTTTTCAGGCAAGAATACTGGAGTGGATTGCCATTTCCTTCTCCAGGGGATCTTCTCCAGGGGACTGAATGCAAGTCCCCCGCTTTGCAGGCAGACTTTTTACCATCTGAGCCACCAGGGCAGACTTCAGCCTTGAGAGACACATGTAACCAACCTTACTCATCTTACATACCCAGTCTTTCAAAAATTTAAAATGATTATCATCGCCCCTGAGTGCCTCTTCCCACCTCCAAATGCTTCTTTCCAGTGAGGCTAATTCCTTGGACTACTCTTCCTAAGACATAGTTGAGACTTTGTTATCATTCTGGTAATTCTGGTGGCTATGCCACCAAGCTAGAGAATTGTGCTGTTGAAAGTCTGCACAGCACTAGAGGGTGACCCTCCAACTCAGACCCTCTATAACCTATCCCAATACCGGATGAGTTTACAAACTAGACAATGATGGAGGATGCCAAAGCTGAGTCCCTTGGGGTAGAAGGCAAGCCAAGAGATAACCTTCCTTTTACATGGTGCCAGGGAAGACCCTCTCCTGAAGAAGACCTAGTATTTCTAATGGATGTGATCTAAAAACATTATTCTGCACATATGGACTTCTTCTCCATGGGCTACAAACTGTGTAAGGATGACAACACAGTTTGAAATATGCTTTGCCTCAAGAGGGTAGAGTCCATTTAAAGGGCCTGTGGGGAGAGGAGCTGGGCTGGTGGATTTCCCATAGCACTGCTATTAAGTCAGTCTTGGCTTACTTACTATTAGAAGAGATAAATTGGCATAATAGTTTCAATTGGCTCAAGTGAGATTTGGGTTAGATGCAGTTTTGGTTTAACTATCCTTTATCTGAAATTACATGAGACAGTGTATTGAATCACTCACTTAGAAGTGTTTCTGGAACATGTTCATTTTTATTACTAATTTGTGCTTTCTGGCCATTCTTAAACATCTTTACTTCCACTACAACTTTTTACAGTGAGTCTGGCATGTAGCTGCCACTCAGTAAATGTGAGTAAACCAATACCAGAGGCTTCAGACTGCTAAGACTCTGACACACGAGATCATGGGGCCAGATACATTCACTCCTTTTGGAGGAACAGAATAGACGGCTTGGGCTATGAGAAAAGTTGTTAGAATGGGTCGAACTTAAGGTTGCAGGGGGAAGGATGAGGGAAGGGTTAGGAAGTCTGGGATGGACAGGTACCCACTGCTATATTTAAAATGGATAACCAATAAGGACCTACTGTCTGGCACAGGGAACTCTACTCCATGTTATGTGGCAGCCTAGAGGGGAGGCAAGTTTACAGGAGAATGGATACCTATATGTATATGGCTGAGTCCCTTTGCTGTCCACCTGAAACTATCACAACGTTGTTAACTGGCTATACTCCAATGTAAAATAAAAGTTTAATAAAAAATTGAAAAAAATAGAGTGTGTTAGCAGATTTTTAAAATGTAGGAGCACATCAGCAGTAGTTTCATCTCCAGGAAGACAAAGTAGACACTCTCTTAAATCTGTCTCACATCTATAGGGAGGCTACCCTATTTACAGTCTTTTGGCACAAAATGCTCTACTGTCTATCTCACTTGAGATGGTTCCTATAGGACAAAGAGAGGGAAAAAGCAAAGCCAACCGGTAATCACGCGTGATGTCTCCAGTCCTAAGGAGCTTGGGACACACTTGTTAAGGCATCACACCTGCTGGACCTCCAGCAGGGAACCTACTCAAGGACGCGGCACAGGAAGCAAAGGCGATCAACCCAAGCAGTACTGAAGAAGACAGCGCAGCAAAGACTTTTTTATTCTCCCAGACCTTCAGGCAATCTCACGAGCAGGAGGGCGCACGTAGGTGAGTATGAAACTAAGAAAAATACGAGGCTTAATACACATTGTATTTCTTCAGTCCCTGGCAGGCCAGCAGCCTGAGGTCAGTCTGGCAGGAAGCTGAGAGGACTGCCTGGTCCGGACACTCACACGATCTTCACAGTGTTGAGCATGTCTGACAGGACATACGTGTCATCCCAGCCCTTTCCGGGCTTCCTCAGGGTCTGCTCCAAGGCCTGGGCCATTTCCAGGAGCTCTGGTGTAGCGAGTTTGGACTCAGAGTGCAGCTGACAGAACAGGATCTCGTTGACTTCACCCTCGATTCGCCGGACGTACAGGAGGGGGAACACCGCCTTAAGCCCAGCCAGCACCGAGTCCTTTAGCCCCAAGTCTCGGCACACAAGGTTGAGGATAAAGACACCTGCAGGGTGAGAAAGGAAGAGAATGACCGTGGTTCAGGGAACACAGGAGACAAGGTTCTGCTCTGAGAAATATGGCCATTCCTGATCCCAGGAGGCAGGTGGAGCAAGGGACACATCCGCGGCAGCAGTGACTGTGCCAGGAACACACAGCATATGAAGGGAGAGAGGTAGGGGGTGCGTGAACCATAAGAAGGCTTCAGGCTCATTTCTTGCTCTCTTGTGCTGCTAACAAATATGACCATTCTCCATGCCTCTGTTTCACAAAGAATTGCTTTGAGAAAGAAGAAATTAATACCCCCAAGTAATTAATATCAATTTCAGAGAAAAATTATATTCCTGACATATATAATACATACCTTTATTTGTAACAATAAAGGTTCTAAATCAACTGTTTGCAAACCAAATCAAAACACCTGGGAGGTGGTGAACATACAGATTAACAGCTCCAGCTTTTTTAAGTCATAAGGACCTGGGTTGGAGCCCTAAGTCTAATCGTGTGTCACTTTGGCAAGTCTCTACCTCAGTTTCCTAATCTGAAAATAGGCGGCTCTGAAGATGAAAAAGCATACTGCCCAGTCCAGGACATGTGGGGTTGCTAGCATCACATGCTGGCAGGGATGTGAACTGCTATTAATACAATTGCTTTGTGACACTGTGTGTGACTGCATCTACAAACTGAATAAATTTATAATTTGTGATCCAACAATTACAACCCCACATCTATGCCCAATAGACCGGTACACACACGTCACCATAAGGCATCTACCAGAATGTTAATGGCAGTTCTAGTTCTAGTTCAGTCGCTCAGTCGTGTCCGACTCTTTGCAACCCCATGAATCGCAGCACGCCAGGCCTCCCTGTCCATCACCAACTCCCGGAGTTCACTCAGATTCACATCCATGGAGTCGGTGATGCCATCCAACCATCTCATCCTCTGTCATCCCCTTCTCCTCCTGCCCCCAATCCCTCCCAGCATCAAAGTCTTTTCCAATGAGTCACCTCTTCGCATGAGGTGGCCAAAGTATTGGAGTTTCAGCTTCAGCATCAGTCCTTCCAATGAACACCCAGGACTGGTCTCCTTTGGGATGGACTGGTTGGATCTCCTTGCAGTCCAAGGGACTCTCAAGAGTCTTCTCCAACACCACACTTCAAAAGTATCAATTCTTCGGTGCTCAGTTCTCTTCACAGTCCAACTCTCACATCCATATATGACTACTGGAAAAACCATAGCCTTGACTAGACAGACCTTAGTCGGCAAAGTAATGTTTCTGCTTTTGAATATGCTATCTAGGTTGGTCATAACTTTCCTTCCAAGGAGTAAGCGTCTTTTAATTTCATGGCTGCAGTCACCATCTGCAGTGATTTTGGAGCCCCCAAAAATAAAGTCTGACACTGTTTCCACTGTTTCCCCATCTATTTCCCATGAAGTGATGGGACTGGATGCCATGATCTTTGTTTTTTGAATGTTGGGCTTTAAGCCAACTTTTTCACTCTCCTCTTTCACTTTAATCAAGAGGCTTTTTAGTTCCTCTTCACTTTCTGCCATAAGGGTGGTGTCATCTGCATATCTGAGGTTACTGATATTTCTCCTGGCAATCTAGATTCCAGCTTGTGTTTCTTCCAGTCCAGCGTTACTCATAATGTCCTCTGCATAGAAGCTAAATAAGCAGGGTGACAATATACAGCCTTGACGTACTCCTTTTCCTATTTGGAACCAGTCTGTTGTTCCATGTCCAGTTCTAACTGTTGCTTCCTGACCTGCATACAGATTTCTCAAGAGGCAGGTAATGGCAGTACTTCCTAGTAAATCCTCGAAAAAGAAAAAAGCCCAATGCCAACAGCAGAAGGGATAAATTAATCATGGTAGTCACCCAGTGATATGTCGGAGCAATAAAAAGGAACAATGTCAACACAACACCATGAGTGAACCTCACAAACATCATGTTGAGGGAAAGTAAAGAGAGAACATTCCATATGGACAAAACTAAGCTGTGCTGATAGAAGTGAGGATGGTGGGCTTCCCTGGTGGCTCAATGGATTAAGAATCTGCCTGCCAATGCAAGGGACATGGGTTTGATCCCTGGTCTGTGAAGATCCCACACGCTGTGGAGCAACTAAGCCCATGCGCCACAACTATTGAGCTTGTGCTCTAGAGCCCGTGCTCTACAACACGAGAAGCCACCACAGTGAGAAGCCCACGTACCACAAAATAGAGCACACCCCACTCTCTGCAACTAGAGAAAGCCCAAGCGCAGCAACGAAGACCCAGTGCAGGTAAGTCCTCTCACCTCCTTTCCTTACCTGAAAGGAGGTAAGAGGACTTGTAGGGGTACTGGTAAACGAGTATGTTCAATCTGGGGAAACCAATCATGCTACACACTTATGAGCATTTTTCATTAAAAAGAAAATCTTCCTAAAGGGCCCATCCCTTCTCCCTCGCCACCTTCTGTTCTTTATACCTTCAGAAGTCAAGATGCTTTTGACCTTCTGCAGGAAAAGCTGGGCCACAAATGCTGGGGGTGGACAGCTCATTCCCAGGGTTGGGTCCTTACTGTCCACATCGAACATTATGACGTCGTAGTGAGGCCGTGCTGGGAAAGAGAAGCAGACAAGTCTCTGTTTTTTGCTGGATAAAATAACACCATTCACATTCCTCCACATTTCCTCTGCGACCTGTGGTTGGCACAGGTGGCTAAGTCAACAGGAATGACAAGGAGGATGTGGTGCCTAAGGGCACCAAAGTCACTGTCCAAAGCAGTTACGTCATCAGGGCTCTGCTGGGAGTGCCCACATCTAAGTTGGCACCATCATCTCATCTTCCTCTACATTTTAAAGCCCCTTCTACAGACACACATTTCTGGGGTCCACTCCAGCAGGATCATTACTCAGAGTCCATCTATACCAGTGATTTTCAACACTGGCAGGACACTAGAGCCAAATGGGAAAATTCTTAATACTCAAGAGAACCTGGGCTCCACTCCTGAATAACAGAGTTAAAAACTCCTGGGGTGGAGAAGAACAAATGGGATGGGAAGTGAGACGCCTCTGGTACTTTTCTTAAGCTCCTCGGGTGATTCAAAAGACAGAGATGAGAACCACTGATTTAGACAAAACAGCGGCCTCTGCCTGTAAGGGCTGACCCAGCACATGGTATCTTGAACTTAACTCTGGAGAAAAATGTTCTCAAATTAAAGTCAGCAAATCTTTTCTAGTTACTTGAACAATTATTGGCTCAAGAAAGAAGGCATTTGTTCAATGGGTGAGAAAGAACTGATGATGAATCTGATCCACTCCTTACTGGAATGTTACTTTTTTTAAGGGGTAGGCCTACAATATGAACGACTGGTTTTTAGCAAACTGAGACGGTGCTAATGATTATTCAATAATCAATATATATTTACTTAGGACTACAGCATGTCCATCACTGTTCATAGCACAGATTTGATTTTGGTTTTTCAAGAGCAGAACATGTTGGCTCATCAAAGTTCAAGGACAACCATGGCCCCCACCTGTGGCACTGAGTCCTCCAACAACCTGAAAGGTTGTTGTTAGCGACAAAGGCCAGGGCTGTTCAGATCTGGTTTAGAGGTCCTAACAATAGCAGCACATCCTGGACTGAGTACCTACCACATGCCTGGCACTGTTTTAAGTGCTTTCACATGTATTAGCTATCCTGGGTCTGGGCCCCTACTTTGGCCCCAGCTACAGAGAGCATATCTGGGAAACTCTGATAAGAGTTCAGCTCACTTTGCAATTAAGGCAGCATCTGTCTATCCCTGCACCAAAATACTTCGGAGAAGGCAATGGCACCCCACTCCAGTACTCTTGCCTGGAAATTCCCATGGATGGCGGAGCTTGGTAGGCTGCAGTCCATGGGGTCACTAAGAGTCGGGCACGACTGAGCGACTTCACTTTCACTTTTCATTTTCATGCATTGGAGAAGGAAATGGCAACCCACTCCAGTGTTCTTGCCTGGAGAATCCCAGGGACAGGGGAGCCTGGTGGGCTGCCATCTATGGGGTTGCACAGAGTCGGACACGACTAAAGCAACTTAGCAGCAGCAGGACCACCAAAATACTTACCCCGGCATCCCGTTTTGCCACACCCTTCCTAGAAAATGCTCTAACCCAGAACCAGAGCAACTATGGCAGAATGAGCAGACTAGGAAGGGTGGGTGGCCTGGACTCCCCAGTTTCAGGCAGGACTGAATCAACCTAACTTCTCCTTAAGGGGCTCACACTCTGTAAAACATCAGTCACCAGGAGCCTATACATTAAGTTGCAGAAGCATCAGCAGAGCTATTAGAACACATTAATATGCCTTTTGTCCAAGTCTGGGATACAAATTATTAGAGAAAAATGGAGCCTTAATCCCAGCAGCAGCAGGGCTATTGGAATTCCCACTAACACCTGCATCAGGGTTTAATCTCAGCACTGTTGACATTTGGACCAGATCATTCTTTATCATCAGCAGCCATCCTGTGCATTGTAGGATGTTTAGCAGCACCCTTGGCCTCCATGTGCCTCCACCCACTATTATGCTGGAAGCACCCCTACCTAATGGTAGGCTGTGCTTTTACAACCAAAAATTGCCTGCCAACATTGCCAAACATCTCTGGGGCTTAGAACTACTCATCTACATGAATGATGTTTTACTCCATTTCTGGCTTCACCTCGAGCTGAAAGATTTACAGAACACATCTCCCAACACACACCCCCAACATTTCTTCCCCTTTACCTCACTCAGCTCCAGACACTGACTCTTGGGATGATGAGGTGGTGGCAAGATCACAGGGTCAGAAGAAATTCAGAAGAGGAGCCCACTGATTTTTCAGCACGATGAGGGCAGAAAACAGTCTGTTTTACTTGTTGCCATAGCCTAACCCCTAACAGCACTGAGCATGTGATAGACACTCTATGCTGCTAAGTCACTTCAGTCGTGTCTGACTCTGTGCGACCCCAGAGACAGCAGCCCACCAGGCTCCCTTGTCCCTGGGATTCTCCAGGCAAGAACACTGGAGTGGGTTGCCATTTCCTTCTCTAAGACACTCTATATTTACTGAATAAATATGTCAATAAATGAGGGAACAAATGAACAGGTGAAAGACTGGGATGATGCTCATATCTCTTAGAGATGAATTCTACAGCCCCTTGCAGGCCTGACAACCTTGGATCAATCTTTCCTCAACACCCCTCCAAATTCTCCAAAAGCAGTACCTTCTTCTTCTGCCAGGCGGGTTATAAAGTCCAGACCATCTGCAATGTGGACCTTCATCCGGTCACTCTGGGAAAAGCCGAACCACTGGGTGGCCACTTCCAACATAGAGGGGTCGATCTCCACAGCATGGATGCAGGACTTTGGGAAATGATCGTGGATAAAGAGAGGGAGGCTGCCCCCGCCCAGGCCTACCACCAACAGTGCCAGTGGGGTCTCTGTAATAAAGAATAAAAGCATTATGTTACCATCTGCTCACTGTAAAGTTCTGCACCAGCCTTAGAGAGGACAAAAGAGACAGTCGGATTGTTCACTCTAGCCAGAAGATACAAGATTTAGAGACTTGGCCTCCCTTGTCTCTTTCTAGAAATTCAGGAGTCAATTTAATATATGTAAATTCAACCCTGGCCTCATGATCCTTCCTTTACTAGTTCCAGAAGAGCAATCAGTATATTATTATTATGGTTCCTTAAACATCGCAAAGCCCTCAGCGGACATTACAGCAATAATCCCCACCATCAGCATCATTAAACCCCTCTAGGAAACAGAAGGGACAATGGGCAACATCTTGTCCATGATCACAGGGCATGTAGATGTGATGCCCTCTGCCCAGCTTCCAACTCAAAGGCCACAGCTACCTTTAATAAGACACACCCAACAAGTGAAGGAAGTCCATCCAAGTTCCAGAAGTCACAGGAAAACAAAGGCCCAGATCCTACACTCAAGTTCAGAGAAACAGGGGATGAAAGAAAATGTGAAACCAGAAAGAATCGCCAAAGAGAGAAACCCTGAGGATTAAATGTAACAACTGAGAATCCACTGACACACATCAGCACCAAGATAGACCACAAGTATAGGGTATTTCAGCAGGACATACTCAGGGACTTCGGGGAGAAGACAGCTACAGGAGTGGACAGAAACAAATATTTTTGCTCCTGTGGTTAGATCCCAACCTATTATCAGCGATAAGGCTATGACTGTACTACCTATACTATGGATTTTTTTAAAAGCAGAAATTCAAGAAAGAATTACATCTGGCACTCAAAGAATGCATCACTGAAAAGCCAGAAATTTTCCTAAAGCACACAGGTATTTCTCTGGAGATATGATTTTTAAATGTTCCATCTGGATACAGGGTATATGGATATGCAAAAATTCATCAAGCTGAACAATTTAAGATCCATTCACTTTACAGATTTCACTGAAGATATTTTATACATTAATTTTTAAAACTGTAAATTTTACACTAATTTTTAAATAAATGCATAGAAGAAAAAAATATAGATATCAGCATGTATGTCTATTTCAAGATTACAATTTGAGTTTGTGGGAAAAGTTACTTGGATGTTCATGAATGATGCAGAAAGACAGTTGGGAATAAGAAAGACATGAATATGTGCGCATCTGTTGGTCTGTAATCATGGTTCTTAAGCTGCAAGGCAGCCAACTCTGATGACATCTGTAATCTTACACATTTCCTACTGTGGAAAGCTGTGGCGACCTCCTCACCTAGGAGCCGCTCCGGGTTTTTCAGCAGCGCAAGGCCGGCGATCATGGCTTTGTGGTGTTCACAGCACAGGTAACTCTTATCAATGGACTGCCCCGGGGCTGCAGGCAGGTCCTCTGGGGTATCAGCAGGCCGATGCTTCTTCCTGTCCTTTTTCCGTTTCTTCTGGGCTAGATCAGAGACACAGACGAATGAGGTTGTGTGAGGTACGTCACTCCTTGGAAAGTAAGGCACACGAGCAGCGGTGTGCTGTAGCTGGCTGATTGAGACTCGGGAGTCAATGGTGAAATATGCAGGCATTCTGTGAACTGGCTGACATGCTGGTAGCTTGAAATCTGTCCGTGGTGGCCATTTTCATGTACAGAAATTAGGGAACAGTACAATTCATGGCTTTTTCTCCCCAAAGAGCTGGTGGTCCAACATTTAACATGTGCCAGGGTGTCAGAAAAGGGAAGTGGCAAAGAAAACACCAAAAAACTGATAACGCTGGGAATACTTGAGTGAGGGGTGCTAGTACTTCTTTAGGAAACATAAAGCCGCTCACAGAGTTTATTCATGAGTTTTTTTAAGCAGAAAAGAACTTAAAGTTACTAATTACTGCCTCTGTGCCAATTGTTGTACCAGGACTCTTACTCCTGTAGCTTTTATAACAACCCTCTTATTCCAATTCTCAGCAGATAGAAAATCTGGCAGTGCAGCTAGGATTTGAATGTGGGACTGCCTGTCTCCAACACCTACCATCTTTCAATTGCATTACACAGATGGTAATGCACACCACCCCAGTGGACAAGGACATCACAAATGTTCACAGAAGGGGAAAATCCTACGGAAGGTCCCTTTACATTTCCTCTCCTTACTCTCTCAACTGCACCAGGACAGAGTGAACAGCTGGTTTTGCCGTTTTCCTAGGGACCAGCTGCACTCCACAGCAGCATTAGGCAGCGATGTGTGAGGGGCAGCCTGATTTAACATAACAATCAGAAAGGTTAAATCACTTTTTAACACATTCTCCTTCTTCTCACCAATACTCCCTTAGGAAAATCATTCCCATGAAAATTAAGGATGGTAAGAAGACTAGGATCTTGACAACAATGGGGGAAAAAAAACTTGAAACCCAAATTGGAGGGGAATATCTTCTTTGAAGCAATTTTACTGATTTTTTGGTGAGACGAAGCTGAACCAACCTGTACCTCAAGTGACCCAACGACAGCTCGGGAACCCAGCAAACACAGGTGCACTTGACCAGGGGACACCCCTCAACAGAAAACTGTCCTGCAGACAGTCACCTGACCCTGAGCTCTGGGCACACCCAGGACCTCATGAGGTTCTGAACTCTCTCTTTTCACTTTCCTTCCAGATGGCCTTGCCAACACAACAGCATGGTCATCAGGCAAAAGAAACTTCCAAGAATCAGAAAAGCCAATTTCAAATTCCAAGCCTGAGTCTCTGGGCCTCAAAAGGAAAGTCATACTGGAGAGGTGGAGGGGAGGAGCGTTCACTTCTACTCTATGCATCTGATTTGTGAACTGATTACAATAAGCAAGTATTGCTTTTGAAGTATAGATATATACATGGGAGAAAACAGCAGGTGAAACAAACGATTGCTTTCCCCCTTAGGGGGTGTTTCTGAGGAGCACATGAGAGATCACTTAAAAGGGATCCTAGAGAACATGGTCTGGATCTACCCTGTCCAAGCCTGTAACCCTGGCTACCTGTGTCTATTTACATTTAATTATAAGTTCATTGGAAATAAATAAGATTAAAGATGCAGCTCTTTAACAGTCATACCAGCCATGTTTCTAATGCTCAGCATCCACACTGGATAGCTCACTGGGTATTAAACATTTCCCACTGCAGAAAGTTCTACTGGACAGCAGTGGACTAGGTAACATCTAGGGCACCCACCAACTCTGCAATCCTCTAAACCAAGTGCTAGGAGGTGCCTGTAAGGAGGAGAGCAGGCCTACTGAGTTAATATACAGACACATATGGAGTAACATAAAATAGGTGGTCTCTGAACTTCAGGCATTAAGGCGATGATCACATTTATTTGGTAAACCATCGCACCCCCCTCTTTATCATTTTACAGCCAGGCTTTGCTCAAGAAGAGAATATCGACCCCCCTTCTGTTCATCACCACTCACACTCTAACAGCCCAGAAGATAAGAGGATGACCCACGGAGCCATGTGCCTCTGGTCACAGATATCCAGGTCTGTCCTACAACTCCGCCAAGCTCCCAAGTCTTTCTGGCCACCCCACCTTGTCCATATATTCACAGGGACACCGCCACTGCGTCCACGCTGCCTCACCTCTGTGAGACACGTCCTGCAGCAGCCTGGCTTCTGACTGCACCACATTCCTGTTGCTGAGGAAGATGAGCCGCCGGAAGTAGCGCTTGTCATCTCCTTGCACGTCCTCGATGACGTAGTCACCACTCAAGGGGCTGCAGTCTTGGTGCTGAACGATGCGGACCCCAATGTCCCCACCCACAGACAGGAAGGGCACCTGAAAGAACAGCAGATCTGTGGCCGAAATGCCAGCTCCATCGAGAAAGATGAGAAAGTCTAATCCCTTGCCTTTGTGTCTCTGAGGAATCCCCACACCAAGGTCCTGTGTAGCAACGACTCCAAAGATTCGCCATTCCGTCAAAGTACTTTTCTGGGGCATTTGACTAGATCTCAAAAAGCTTAATCCATCTTTTTGAAAACCAACTGAATAAAGATTCCCCAAACCATTAGTGAAATCAGTTGGTTCTCCACAAGAAAAACAGGAGTTTCTCAAGAGTAATTCCTAAAAGGACTTTTAACAGTCCAAGACAATGAAAGTGAGAAGCAACCCTGAAGAGGGACCAGAACCATGAGAGAAGGAATGTGAGCTGGGATAAAGGTACCAAAATCTATGTGCAAAGCAACCTTTCCAAATTTGGAGAAATTTCTCCCTTCTCCCAGTGATTCTCATCTTTTTCCTGCATTTTACTAAAAAGGAAAAAAAGAAAATGAGGAAAAAAATACATTTCCCTCAAACTTTTCCATTCCTTTCCCAATCTTTACACTTAATTCTTTTTAAAGACTTACAGGAATATTTAATCATCATGAGGGACTCCAAACTTTGAGAGAAAATTCACAAAATAACCTTCCCACAAGCTCTGGGTCTCTCTAATGACACTAACCCCAGTCTTCAGGAAGCATCACAGACTTACTAATCTGTAAGCACAAGTCAGCCTTGTGGGCAGAACCACAGGCTGAGAACCCAGGAGACTGGCTTCTTCCTTCCAGGTCTGTTACTATAGCACCAAGACTCCAGGTAGGTTGTCTTTCCCATCTATCAAGAAACAGAAACTTTTTCTATAAAGTCCTTGCAGTAAAGTCAATCACCCTGTCTTATGACCAGGATAGCACAAGACAGACAGTGTCAACTGATAATACCATATCACCATTTTGGCAAAAACTTCAGTTCCCTTCCTAGAAAAACATCAAACCCACGGAGTTAATGTTGTGAAAATTAAGGTGAGCTCTTTTGGTCCTTTCCCATTCTACCTCACACAATGACAGTTCTAAGGAACAAAACAGCCAAGGAAATCCTGTGCAAAGTGCATTAGGAGAACTGTCTCAGTAATCCACATTGTGAGGAGCTGGAGGACTTCCTTCATGCTGTCCAAGAGGCCCTGCAGACAGATACTACTATGGGTCTCAATAAAGGCAATCACTCACCTTCCGCTCACTGCCTGGGACATAATTTCTACCCACTTAGGTCTTAGCTGCCAATATGCCCTCCAGGAACAGTCTAGGGTCACAGACCCTAGTCCTAGCCTCTTCCAAGACAACCTCTGCCTTCCTGACTCTTGATACGACTTCTCCAGAGACCCTGAAAGCTGCTACCCAAGGCTTCTTACCTGCAGCTGGGCGGGCATCCCGGCCGGGGCCAGCTCCATGACTCTGGCCGACAGCTCAGCCTGGATGCTGTCCATGCCTTCATACTGCTGACCTCGGTGAAGGGCCACTGTGATCAGCCTCCTGAAGCCTGCACTGGCTGCCAGCTGCTTCCGGCCCTCCTCCATGCCAAACAGCCACTCTGTCTCCCGACCCTGGGGGACTGGAAAGAGGCATTTTTTGACAGGGAGTCCTGGGAAATGTTCAAGCCCACAATAAACATGACCCACGTGGCAGAGAGCCAGGCCATCCCTTCCAACTGTGACCTACTAAGGGGCTATCAATTCCCTAGTGCACAAGGCCCACTGCCAGCAGACCCATGGCAGGACCTAGTGTGGAAAAAAGTGTGGGCGTGTAAGGGGAGGGAGGTGAGTACCAAGTGTAAGAAAAATAGTAATAGTGCTAACATTTCTTATATGCCAGGCATGATTCCAAACAGTTTACAAACAGAAACTAATCAAATCTTCACAACAGCCCAAGATACAGGAAGCATTATTACTATTTCCATTTTATAAATGAGAAAATTAAGACACAAAAGTTACTGTATTTGCCCAAGTTCACGCAGCTAGTAACTGGCTAAGCTAGGACTCAAACCCAGGCAGTCCAGCCCCAGAATCCATGCTCACATCCACTGTGCTATTTGTTCCCACAGGTGGACAGTCAGGATAAGAGAATACTTGGAAAAATGGATTCCATGTTGGGAAACCAATTACCAGCACGACGTATCAATACTTCACATTTGTCTAGAATATTCTACTTTTGAAAGCATTTCCTCATACTATCTCTGTTGATTATTACTAAGGTGAATCTGGTATCATTTACCCCTTTCAATAAAAACACTAACATTTGTAAAACTTATCATGCGCCAGGCACTATTCTAAGAGTTTTTATGCTTTTCACAACTACAGAAGACAGTCACTTTATAGAGGAGAAAACTGAGGCACAGAAAGAACACTAACTCATCTAGTAGCATCCCGAAGGGATTAAGCCAGGAAGGGAAACCAGCCTGGTCCCAGAGCTGCCTTTTTCAGCAGCTACTCTGTCCTGTTTGCATAAACTCAGCAAAGAAGCACAGAGACTTCCCCAGGTCATGCTGCTCACAGGCTACAAGGCTCCTTGCTTCTACTACTCTGATACAAAGTAACATCTCTACAACAGCTTGACCTGCCTAAACTTATCTGTATTACTTCTCCCTACTTCAGGCCAACCCCATTCTCACACTTCATCAGGCCTTTGCCATGGAAGATGGGAAGACATAAACTTCAGATTCAAGCAGGCAGCTCCCCCTTCCTTTTGCTGTGGCCAGCCTAACCTCTCAAAGTACCACCCCTCTGCAAGATCAAGCCAGCCAAGGCATACCCATCCACCAAATCCCAGATCCAGCCCCTGTAAGCCAGCCCCCTTCAGGAAAGAGAGGGAGCAATCCCAACTCACTGATGAAAATGGCAAAATGATTGTCCCGCGATGGTTTCACAGTGGGGCTGTCCACCACGTGGAGGGTGTAGCGTGGCTCCCCCGTGTCCCCATTGCACAAGTCCAGGGACACACTCCCCAGCCCGGCCTTGCGGTACAGCTGGCTGCACAGCCAGGCATATTGCTGCCGCTCCCGCACTGCCTCGGCCAGCCGCTCGGCACTCTCCAGCCGCACAGGCTTGCCCTGCTCCTGAGCACACAGCTCAAAGATCTGAAGGGCAGAGCCAGTGACCGGCCTGAACTTGGTCATGATGAAGGCAAAGACAGGCAGGGAGAACCGAGGCTCTGCTTCCAACAGCTGGTCCTGGCTGCTGGCCACCTGGTGCACCCTCACCATCCACCCCTCCCGAGAGAAGTGACCCACTGCTTTCTTCAGGACGTGAGCCTGAGCCAGGGAGATGCAGAGGTAGCGACCGCCCACCTGCAGGACACGGCCAACCTCAGCCAGCATCCTGTCCACCTGCTGCAGGGTCTTCTCCTCCTCATCTGTCAGGACAGCGTCCAGGGTGCCCTTGTCCAACACCACCTGGAACGAGGCGTCGGGGAACTCCATCTGTGTCATGTCCATCTTCAAGAAGCTCATCCTGGGCCGTCTACTGGCATTGCGCTCCTTCATTTGCTTGATGACGACCTCACTAATGTCAATATTCACTATATCCTGATAGCCCACATCATACAGCTGCTCGCTTAGCTCTGAGTTACCACACCCAACCACTAGCACCTAGGGAGAAAAAAAAACGAGATGGAGGTGATCAAGGCAAAGGAATGAGAACACCATTACAGAATTGATTCTAGGCTCTACCGGAACTCACTAGTAACAAATCACATTTAGCTATAACAATGCAAGTTACACAGAAGCTGACTAACCAGGGTTGTTCTTTTCTCTGAAACAAGCCTTTATTAATCAAGTATAGGAACAAACTAACCATGGTTGTTCTTTTCTCTGAATCAAACATTTACTACTCAAGAACTGATAGAAAGTCACAGAATTCAAATACAGTAGTTGCAACTGAAATCTCCTATTTGTTTTACCGTTGAAAATGTAACTTACAAAACAGAAAGAGACTCACAGACTTAGAGAAGGTACTTATGGTTGCAAAGGGGAAGGACGGGGGCAAGGAATAATTTGAGAGTTTGCAATGAACATGTATACACTGCTATATTTAAAATGGATAACCAACAAGAAACTACTGTATAGCACACAGAACTCCTCTCAATGTTGCCTGGATGACAGGGGAGTTTGGAGAATGGATAATGTATATGTATGGCTGAGTCCTCTTTGCTATTTACCTGAAACTATTACAAAACTGTTACTTGCCTAGGAGGCAAGAATACACAGAAGAACTATACAAAAAAGATCTTCATGACCCGGGTAACCACGATGGTGTGATCACTCACCTAGAGCCAGACATACTGGAATGTGAAGTCAAGTGGGCCTTAGGAAGCATCACTATGAACAAAGCTAGTGGAGGTGATGGAATTCCAGTTGAGCTATTTCAAATCCTGAAAGATGATGCTGTGAAAGTGCTGCACTCAATATGCCAGCAAATTTGGAAAACTAAGTAGTGGCCACAGGACTGGAAAAAGTCAGTTTTCATTCCAATCCCAAAGAAGGGCAATGCCAAAGAATGTTCAGACTACCACATAACTGCACTCATCTTACACGCTAGCAAAGTAATGCTCAAAATCCTCCAAGCCAAGCTTCAACAGTATATGAACCATGAACTTTCAGATGATCAAGCTGGATTTAGAAAAAGCAGAGGAACCAGAGATCAAATTCCCAATATCCATTGGATCATAGAAAAAAACAAGAGCATTCCAGAAAACATCTACTTGGGTCTTATTGACTACACCAAAGCGTTTGACAGTGTAGATCACAACAAACTATGGAAAATTCTTCAAAAGATGGGAATGCTAGACCATCTTACCTACCTCGTGAGAAATCTGTATGCAGGTCAAGAAACAACAGTTAGAACCGGACATGGAACAACAGGCTGGTTCCAAATTGGGAAAGGAGTACGTCAAAGTTGTATATTATCACCCTGCTTATTTAACTTCTATGCAGAGGACATCATGAGAAATGCCAGGCTGGATGAAGCACAAGCTGGAATCAAGACTGCTGGGAGAAATATCAGTGACCTCAGATGTGCAGATGACACCACCCTTATGGCAGAAAGTGAAGAGGAACTGAAGAGCCTCTTGATGAAAGTGAAAGAGGAGAGTGAAAAAGTTGGCTTAAAACTCAACATTCAGAAAACTAAGATCAGTCCCATCACTTCATGGTAAATAGATGGGGAAACAATGGAGACAATGACAGACTTTATTTTGGGCTCCAAAATCACTGCAGATGGTGACTGCACCATGAAATTAAAAGACGCTTGCTCCTTGGAAGAAAAGCTATGACCAACCTAGACAGCACATTAAAAAGCAGAGATATTACGTTACCAACAAAGGTCTGTCTAGTCAAATCTATGGTTTTTCCAGTAGTCATGTATGGATGTGAAAGTTGGACTATAAAGAAAGTTGAGTGCCGAAGAATTGATGCTTTTGAACTGTGGTGTCGGAGAAGCCTCTTGAGAGTCCCTTAGACTGCAAGGAGATCAAACATGTCAATCCTAAAGGAAATCAGTCCTGAATATTCATTAGAAGGACTGATGTTGAAGCTGAAACTCCAATACTTTGGCCACCTGATGTGAAGAAATGACTCATCGGAAAAGACCCTGATGCTGGGAAAGATTGAAGGCAGGAGAAGGGGACAACAGAGGATGAAATGGATGGATGGCATCACTGACTTGTTGAACATGAATTTGAGCAAGCTCTGGGAGTTGGTGATGAACAGGGAAGCCTGGCATGCTGCAGTCCTAGCGGTTGCAAAAAGTTGGACACAACTGAGTGACTGGACTGAACTGAACTGAACCCCAATACAAAAAGTTAAGATTAAAAAAAAAAATCTAGGTCTGGCATAATCCTATTCCACTCATGCCTTGGGTTCCAACTCATGATATTCTGCTATTTCATGAAGCGAAACTTAAAACACAAGTTGTTGGCTCCCTCTCTACTGAGCTATCTCCCATTGAGCCTTCAAAATTCTGCCCCATCTCTGGAAAAGCACGGTACTGTGACAATTGCATAAGCGTTTAAGCTAGGTAGCCCTAAGTCTAAATCCCCACATGACCATGTACCACACTTATGATCTTGGGCAAGAAACTGGCTCTCAGAGCCTCAGTTTCCGCATCTGTAGAATTCTTGTACTATCACTTACCTTGAAATGTATTATGAGAACTCAATGACTGAACACACACACACACATGCAGCACCAACATAAAGTCTGGCTCTTAGAGTTTCTTCCTTGAATGTTCGTTTTCTACCCTCTTCCTTCTCTACTTCCAGTACAACCCCATCTCTGTCCAACCTATTACTGTACTTATCACTTCTGGAATGTGCCCAGGGTTTATGTATCAACGCATTTGCCGCTAAAGGGATGAGCACAGCGCCTTAAAATGTGGGCTCACAACAACTATTTGGTAACAGATTAATTTATCAGTAAAGCCACGGATTCTACCAGTTCCCCGGGCATTCACAGTGACAGAAAAGCACACTTTCTTCACTAGGAGGAGCTACCTAGTTTGCACTACTTAATAAGTCATTCTTCCTGTGAGGTTACTAATTCAAGAATGATCTGGGGGTGGAAGCTGTTATCTGAAAACTGTATAAGGATATTTTGACCGGCCCCCACGCCGGTCACGGTCTACCAAATGCAGGATTTCTGTTTTCAGTTCCTACTTTCCAGAGTACACACCGGGCTGCCAGGCCGCGCTTACCTTTTCCCTAGGCTTGATGTATTTGTGCAGCACCCCGCACAGTTCCAGGTAGGTTCCATACCACTCGAAAGCTTTCTTTCCTCGCTGCTGGAAGAACTTCTCCCAATAGTCAACGGAGCCAAACTCCTTCGAGCTTTTAGGTAAGAGATTCATAGTCCCACTACCCGAGCTGCGTCTTCAAGATTCCTGCTCTCTGTGTGGTACCATCAGAGGGGCTTCCCCACACGTTGGCTCTGGGACACCAATGCGGGAATTCTTTCCACGGACAAACAGCCTCATTTATTTGTTTCCAACTCAAAATCCAAAGGGATGATCCTTACACGCTCACCGCACCCGCGAGACACCGACCCTACTAAACGTTCATCCCTTGACCCACGCCCCAGTGCCCCGACCCACGTGGGGAGCCCCTCACACTTTTTCAGAGTTCGGTTTCAGAACCGGCTATCATATCCGGGTGCGAGGCTTCGCGATTGGTCGGTTTCCCAGACCATCCAAGCAGCTCATTGGTCAGTGATTTTCGTTCCTGACACCTAAGTGGTTACAACGACCTCGCCTCACACCCGCGACTCCGTCGCCGGCTCCTCGCGTTTATTTACGTGAGCCGGAACGGGGCGGGGCCGCGGGCTGGAGGCGGGGCGGAAGCCCGGCTGTCCCAGTGAACCCCCAACGTGAGCAGCCTTCTCAGCTCTGGACGTTCCAGCATTGGGAGAGAGCTCCGCCCGAGCTCGGTGCTCCTGACCTCGGTGTTTCGTCTCTGAACTTTCTAATCAAGAGCCACCCAAGGGCTGAGCGCCGGAGGGGACCTCCGAAAGGAAAAACCTGTAGATTAGAAGGAAGGGGCCTGTGCCGATTCACCAGGTCTGTTTCCCAAGAATTTGCATTTCTAACCAGTTCCTTGGTGATACCAACGATGTGCTACCCAGGGGCCGCACTTTGAGAACAGCTGTTAAAAGATAAGGCAAAATGGATGTTTCCAACTCCACAATTTTAAGAGACTATCTAAAAGCCCTCTACGAGAACCTGAAAAAACATGTATTTTCATGTACCACTTGCTCAGTTCACATTATTTCCTCTCTACTTAAGATAAGGTGAACCTCAGAGGCTTCAGCTATGGCAGCATGCAGGGTTCCTAAGGGGTGTGACATCTGGTCTTTCAAAGAGCACTTATTGAGAGCAGAGGACACTGTGCTTGAATTGTTCCCCAATACCAAACTAACAAAATAACATAGCCTCTGCCTTCTCCCCTCAAGTATTGGTTCGCCATTTTAAGGGTGTAAATTTGAGCCCATCACTGTGGTGAAGGCTAAGGACACAGTAGTAAGGAAGACAACGGTATGGAAGAACACATCAAACAGTTATAAAAAAGAGTCTGTAATGAGGATCTGAGAATAAGTGCTGTGAAGGAGAAGTATAAGCGTCCACGAAAGGAGATCTCTTTCGAAATGTCTTAATTTAGGGGGTGACTAGAGAAGGCTTTTCTAAGGAAGGGACAAAAAGATTTAAAAGATTTTGTAATCTTACTGCTTCGGTAAATATTGCACACCTAAACTTGTTCCAGTAGTATCAGGATGACATAGGAAAGAACCAAGAAGTATTCTCAACCGCTGGGTCTTTGCAGGAACATTTGGCGGCTGCTTTTCCCTCTGTCTCTATTGTCCTTTCTTATAAGCAAACGATATTGGAAAAGGTTGTAAGAAGTGATTTTGATCACAGCCCAAGCTCCAGCCCCTTATTTAATGCCCTAAAAATACAATTAATGTTTGCACTGTGTCTAAGACCAAGAGGGGAAGTAACTCACCTGTCTCCATCTGTGCGCTTGCTCCCTTCTTTAAGCTTAGGAAAGCAGTAACAACCAAAGCACTTTAAACTAAAACATGTAGGGAAGTTTCCTAAAAGTGTTTGAATGACTAATGCAGAAATATTTTCGATATAACACTAGACTCTGTCTTTTTAAATACCCATAAGTAAAACTTTTCTTTCAAGTTTTGCCAATGAAATGTAATTAGTAGGTATGTTGTCATTAGTATCATTATTTAATTTAAACCAATTAGATATTAAAATATTTTGTGTTTTATTAGGATCCTGAGTGGTTACCAGTATGTATGATTTTTTTAATTGAAGTATAGATGTACAACATTATATGTTACAGGTATAAAATACAGTGATTCCCAACTTTTTAAAGTTATATTCCATTTATAGTTAGTGTAAAATATTGGCTATATTGTATAATATATCCTTGTAGCTTATTTATTTAGTCAGTTTTTAATTTGGGCTGCACTGAATATTCATTGATGTGCACGGGCTTTCTCTAGTTGCAGGGAGTGGGGGCTATGCTCTAGTTGTGATGCATGAATTTCTTTTCGTGGTGGCTTCTCGTTGCAGGGCATGGGCTCTAAGGCCTGTGGGCTTCGGCAGTTGCAGCTTGTAGGCTCTAGGGCACAGGCTCCATAGTTGTGGTGCACAGACTTAATTCCCCTTGGCATGTGGCATCATCCCAGAGCAGGGATTGAACCTGTGTCTCCTGCATTAGCAGGCAGATTCTTAACCACTGGACTACCAGGCAAATCCGTGGTACCTCATTTTATACCTAGTAGTTTGTACCTTTTAATCCTGTACTGCTATTTTGCCCCTCTCTCCTCCCTCTCCCCACTGGTAACCACTAGTTCTCTACATCTCTGAAACTACTTTTTTATTATAGTCTTTAGTTTGTTGTACCTTTTAGATTTCACATATAAGTTATACCATATAGCATTTGTCTTTCACTGATTTATTTCAGTTAGCATAATGCCCTCCAAGTCCATCTACATTGCTTCAAATGGCAATATTTCACTGCCATTTTTTATGACTGAGTAGTATTCCATCCAGTGTGTGTGTGTGTGTGTGTGTGTGTCTACTACATCTTCTTTATCCATTCATCTGTTAATAGATACTTAGGTTGCTTCCATATCTTGGCAATTGTAAATAATGTTGCTATGAACATTGGGGTGCATTTATCTTTTCAAACCAGTATGATTTAAAATGTAAACTGAGCTTAGATAGAGACATTCAATATTGTGAGTTTTTTCCCTAAAAATATAAATCCAGACCTCTGAATGTGTAATTTGCAGTTCAGTTCAGTTCAGTCGCTCAGTCATGTCCTACTTTGCGACCCCATGAACCGCAGCACGCCAAGCCTCCCTGTCCATCACCATCTCCTGGAGTTCACTCAGACTCACGTCCATCGAGTCCAGTGATGCCATCCAGCCATCTCATCCTCGGTTGTCCCCTTCTCCTCCTGCCCCCAATCCCTCCCAGCATCAGAGTCTTTTTCAGTGAGTCAACTCTTTGCATGAGGTGGCCAAAGTACTGGAGCTTCAGCTTCAGCATCATTTCTTCCAAAGAAATCCCAGGGTTGATCTCCTTCAGAATGGACTGGTTGGATCTCCTTGCAGTCCAAGGGACTCTCAAGAGCAGTTAGTCTTACTTAATTGACACAGAAGGGTTTTTCGGTAATAACATTCAATTAATTGATTGTTGCAAAATGAGGACTAGATAATTAAAATCACTTCTGACAATTTAGGGGGCAGAGGATGGGAGAGAGTTTGTGTTAGGCAGAATAATGTCCCTCCAAAAATCACTGCAGATGGTGACTGCAGCCATGAAATTAAAAGACGCTTACTCCTTGGAAGAAAAGTTATGACCAACCTAGATAGCATATTCAAAAGCAGAGACATTACTTTACTGACTAAGGTCCGTCTAGTCAAGGCTATGGTTTTTCCAGTAGTCATGTATGGATGTCAGAGTTGGACTGTGAAGAAGGCTGAGCGCCGAAGAATTGATGCTTTTGAACTATGGTGTTGGAGAAGACTCTTGAGAGTCCCTTGGACTGCAAGGAGATCCAACCAGTTCATTCTGAAGGAGATCAGCCCTGGGATTTCTTTGGAAGAAATGATGCTGAAGCTGAAACTCCAGTACTTTGGCTACCTCATGCGAAGAGTTGTCTCATTGGAAAAGACTCTGATGCTGGGAGGGATTGGGGGCAAGAGGAGAAGGGGACGACCGAGGATGAGATGGCTGGATGGCATCACTGACTCGATGGTCGTGAGTCTGAGTGAACTCTGGGTGTTGGTGATGGACAGGGAGGACTGGCGTGCTGCGATTCATGGGGTCGCAAAGAGTTGGACACGACTGAGAAACTGAACTGAACTGAAAGGTGTTCATCTTCTAATTCCCCACATGTGAATATGGGAGGTTACATAGCAAAGGGTAAGATAATCAGCTCACATTAAAGTAGAGAGACTAGTCTAGTTTATGCAGATGAGCCCAGTGTAATCACAAGAGTCTTTAAAAGTGGAAGAAGTGGAAGAGGGAGGCAGAACCAGATAGGTGGTAGCATAAGAAGGACTGGCTTAGTGTGGCTAGCTTTGATGATGGGGGAGGAGGAACATGAGTCAAAGTAAGTGCCTCTAGAAGCTGCAGAAGTCAAGGAAAAGGATTCTTTTCTAGAGTCTTTGTGGGAGCACAGCCCTGTGGACACCTTGATTTTAGTCAATACTTTCAGGCTGCTGACCTCCAGAACTATAAGGTAATACATTTGTATTGTTTAAGTTACCAAGTTTTTGTTAATTTGCTACAGTAGCAACAGGAAAAGAACAGAGCATAAACATGAGAGGAAGTGTGTGGTTGGGCAGGTTACAGTGGAAGGGGAGCAGCAGAAGATAAAGCTAGAAACTAAAGTGAAGGTCAGGTTTTGAGAAGAATAGAATTCTTCTGTTCCAAGCATTTGGACTAAACTTGTCTGGCTGCAAGAAGCCAATGGAGAACCAGGTTCGTTACAGTTGAAAAGAAGTGATAATATGAGAGATGTTCTTAGGAAGAACGAAAGCATTTTGATGACTAATTATCTATATAAGGTATAAAAGACTGTGGAAACAGTGACAGACTTTATTTTGGGGGGGCTCCAGAATCACTGCAGATGATGACTGCAGCCATGAAATTAAAAGATGCTTGCTCCTTGGAAGAAAAGCTATGACCAACCTACACAGCATATTAAAAATTAGAGACATTACTTTGCCAACAAAGTTCTGTCTAGTCAAGGCTATGGTTTTTCCAGTAGTCATGTATGGATGTGAGAGTTGGACTATAAAGAAAGCTGAGTGCCAAAGAATTGATGTTTTTGAACTGTGGTGTTGGAGAAGACTCTTGAGAGTCCCTTGGACTGCAAGGAGATCTAGCTAGTCCATCCTAAAGGAAATCTGTCCTGAATATTCATTGGAAGGACTGATGTTGTAGCTGAAATTCCAATACTTTGGCCACCTGATGTGAAGAACTGACTCATTTGAAAAGACCCTGATGCTGGGAAAGATTGAAGGCAGGATGAGAAGGGGATGACAGAGGATGAGATGGTTGAATGGCATCACCAACTCAATGGACATGAGTTTGAGTAAACTCCTGGAATTGGTGATGGACAGGGAGGTCTGGTGTGCTGCAGTCCATGGGGTCGCAAAGAGTTGGACATGACTGAGCGACTGAACTGAACTGATAAAAGACTGAGGGATTCAAAGTGGCTTCCACCCAGGCCTCTGGATAACTGGGGAAGTCATCTATAGAAACAGGGCATGTTTCTATGTGTAGAACTGTTGTTACAAGGAATTTAGAGGTCACTACACTAGTAAATGGCAAGCCACTCCAGTACTCCTGCCTAGAAAATCCCATAGACAGAGGAGCCTGGTAGGCTGCAGTCCATGGGGTCGCTACGAGTCGGACATGACTGGGCAACTTCACTTTCACTTTTCACTTTCATGCATTGAGGAGGAAATGGCAACCCACTCCAGCGTTCTTGCCTGGAGAATCCGAGGGACAAGGGAGCCTGGTGGGCTGCCGTCTATGGGGTCGCACAGAGTCGGACACAACTGAAGCGACTTAGCAGCAGTAGCAGCACACTAGTAAAACCCAGAGCCAGAGCTAAAAGCCAGTCTCCCCATCCTGCATGCCTATCCCAGGGCTCATACCCTTTTCAAATTCTGTCAGTGTTATCCAATTGGAGTTAGTGGTCCAAACATGAAAAGGCTTCATGAGTGGGATATAAAACTGTTTAAAGGGAATTTCTCCTTGGTGTACAGGGAGTGTCTCATATAATGCTGGAAACTATTTTACACTGGAAATCTCCTTCGCGAATGGGTTTGTTTCCACATTTGAGAAGTTAAGAAATAAATGGTTTCCTATGTCTTTGAACAATTAAAGGCACACATGATATCTTAGGATAACGTGGTACCATTTTATTAGCTGGCATCAACCATTTTTGAAGGTACTGTTGAGAAGTCATTCTTTAGCTGACATTGGATTCCTAAGATTGGGAATAACAGTATTTTTTTAGGTTGTATATATCACTTGCAGTTTACCAAGAATTTTCTCATCTATTACTTTGAATTCATGTGATGGACACACACATACATGCAGACACACATACATAACTAAGGCAAAACTCCAATTGTTTAAAAATAAATGAAAAAGTTTTATGTGACTAAGTGAATTCAGCCATGCCTGCCTCTGGGTACAATACTTGATTCCCAGGATTTTATTTGTTTGGCAGTTTCCTGCTCTGTCACTGTAGACATCCATTGTGATCTAATTTTCTGATATGCATGGACTACAAAGTATTTGTATCCACTTTTATGGGGGGAAAGCAAAGGGCATAGTGTACAAGGCAAGTTGTTTACCTTCAGGACCAGCAGGCTATAACATTTTGAAAACTAAAAAGCCAGGAAAGATGAGGAAATGATGCCAAAGACAATGGCCTGTCTCTGTGCATTGGACCCCTACATGAGAAGGCTCATAATGCCGTCCTTTTGGATCCTGCCTTTGTATTTTGCAATCTGGATACTGGGAAAGATGACAAGGTTAAATCATGAAAATGTTTTCTCCATACAGACTCACAGATTTCGAAAACAAACCTGTGGTAACCAAACAGAAAGTTTGTGTCAGGCTGGTGGGGAGGGGAGGGTGGATAAATTAAAGAGTTTGGGATTAACATACACACACTAATATATATCAGAGAAGGCAGTGGCTACCCACTCCAGTGTTCTTGCCTGGAGAATGCCATGGACAGTGGAGGCTGGTGGGCTGTAGTCCATGGGGTTGCAAAGAGTCGAACATGTCTGAGTGACTAACAAGCGAGTACTAATATATATAAAATAGATAACCAACAAGGACTTACTATATTGTACAAGGAACTTGACTCAATATTCTGTAATAACCTATATGGTAAAATAATGAATATATGTGTACGTATAGAGTCAGTATGCTGTATACCTGAAACTAACACAACATTGTAAATCAACTATACTCCAATAAAACTTTTTTAATGTTTTCTCCATAATTTTATTCCTAAATTTCAGTTATTTTGCAGGAAATGAAAAAAACCTTGGAAAATAAGTTATTTTTGTATCAAACTAGCACTCAGCACACCTACCATGAGCAACTCATGTATCCCATTTTATTGGATGCTCTCTGTTCTCAGCGCATAACAAAATATGTTTCTACCACCAAAGAAAAGGATTTTAAAACAACATCTAATAAATAAAGATTGCTTAAGTGCTCCACCTAAAGTCATTTTAAAAAACATTCAGATCCAGAGAACTTCCCAAACACCAGAACAGAATTCCCTCTAGTGCAACAAAGAAGTTATATATAATCTTTTTCTAAAACTAAAATACTTTTCTTACCATGAGAATGCAAGGAAGTTCTGCCCCTAAAAATCATCTCAAACAATGGTGCCAAAACTTTTTACTGTCTTTAATCCATCTCATCTTTGAGCAGTATACCTTTATGCTCATTGTTCTGATACTACGAAGGGAAAATTTTTCCCCAGTATGTGGAAATTTCAGCCAAGCAGCTGTTCTAGTTTTGAAAACTCAACAGAGAAATGTTCTTAGGAAATATGGTGTGGGCATTTTTGGAGAGAGATGGCAGAAAGGGGACTCTTGGCTAAATTTAACCCCTGTCATGTTATAGGAAACTCTGTAGTACAGAGGTTAAGAACATTTGATTTAGAATCAGAAAGATCTAGCAGTCTCTCAGTATGTAAATTCAGTCAAACCTCAAGTCTTCTGATCCTTTGCCTAATGGCCCCCTTTGCTTCCTTTGCCCTTGTCCGACCTCAATCCATTTACCACACAGCAGCCACAGTGATTTTTTTTTTTAATATGTAGCAATTTTCCCACTGAGATATATTTCACATAATAAAATTCACCATTTTAAAATGTATACTTTTGTTTTAGTATACTCACAATGCTATGCAGCCATCACCATCTAATTCCAAAATATTTCTACCATCTTGCAATCATTAATCTAATCTTTCTATAGATTTCCTATTCTGGGATATTTCATTAAAAAGAAATCATATAGTGTGTGGTCTTTTGTGACTGGCTTCTTTAACTTAGTATAACGTTTTCAAGGTTCATCCATGTTGTAGCATGTAACAGTACTTCATTCCATTTATTGGTTGAATGCTATTTCATTGTATGGATAAACAAAATGTGGTATTTCTACTTATCCATAGATGAATATTTGGGTTGTTGACACATTTTGGCTATTCTGTACAAGTTTTTGTATGGATATATGTTTTCAGTTATCTTGGATATATATCTAAGAGTAGAATTGCTGGGTCATATGATAACTCTATGTTTAACTTTTTGAGGAAAACAATGATCATTTAAAAGTATAAATCTGTTCATGTTACTCTCCAGTAGATTCACAATGCATTGAGAGTGAAATCTAAACTCTTTGAATGTTCTATAAAGTTCTTTCATGGCCCAGACCCTGCCTACATCTCCAATCTCCTCTTCTACCACTCTCTCTGTTTACCGAGCTCTGAAGGGAACGGCAACACACTCTAGTATTCTTGCCTGGAGACTTCCACGGACAGAAGGGCCTGGCAGGCTACAGTCCATGGGGTCGCAAAGAGTCAGACTTGACTGAGTGACTTTCATTCACTTGCTCAGACACACTGGCCTGCTCCAACATCCACAAAAATGCCAAACTCCTTGATATTGGGAAAACTGGATATACACAAGCAAAAGAATGAAATCAGACCCTATTCTCACCATATACAAAAATAACATTTACATCTTTAATCCATTTTGAGTTAAGACCTAAAACTACAAAGCTCCTGGAGGAAGACATAGGAGGAAAATTTCATGACATTGGATTTGGCAATGACTTCTTGGATATGACACCAAAAACACAGGCAACAGAAGCAAATATGTACAAAATGGACTACATCAGACTCCTGTGCATCAAAGGAAATAAGAGTGAAAAGGCAACCTATTGGGGGGACAGGGACTTGCAAGTCATATGTCTGATAAGAGGATTAATATGCTGGCCACTCCTAACACTTGCTCTGTTCCGGGTTCCCAGCCATGCTGACCTTGCTGAATGATCATGCCCAGTACATACCCTTTCACCTGGCCTCAGGCAGCCAGAGCCCTCCAGGCCCATAAAGCTCAGGCCAGTTCCCAACCACCTGCATAATCCCAAGGGTAAAGGGGGCCCACCACCTGAAAACCCTTCTGATGTGGCAGATTTAAACTAGTGACACTCAGTCCTCATTTGGACGTGCTGCCTGATGGAGTCCAGCAAACATAGTTCCCAGTGTGTCCTATTGGAGGATACTCTGGCTAGCCTGCCCAGCCACACCTGCTAAGACCAGATTCCTCTAGCTCTACCTTCAAGGGGAATATGCATATTTGTGTAGGTTAGGGTTTGGAATTAGGCAGATGACTTGTATCCTTAAGAGCCCACTCCATTGACCTGCATCTCCTAACACCTGCCTTGTTCCAGATTCCTGGCTGTCACTGAGTTGGTTGTATGGAACTCCACCTGGCCCCTAGCTCAGTCAAAGCACCTTGCCTGAAAGGTTCTATTCCCATTCAGATTTGAACAGCCAATAACAAAACCTATAGTGAGAGTGAAACAGCACAGCTTTAATCAGTGGGCAGATAATGGAGAGGCAGGAAGCTAAATCAGAAATCAACTTCTCAGCTCAACTTGGGTTGAGACACCACATTTATGGTGGGTCAAAGTAAAAGAGATGGAATTGAGTAAAGAGAGGGAGGACTTGTCAAAAAAAAAAAAAGAGAGAGAGGGAAGACTATTTATGACTCATCTGAGAACAGGAGTGTGGTTTGCTCAGAATTGGAACAACATTCCATTCTAGTCCTTGTGTGGATTCTTCCAGGGCTTCCAGGTCTGTGGTGCTCTATCTGGCCAGTCCTGGATGCTGAAAGTTCAGCTTCTCTGTACGCCAGTATCGAATTAAATCTCTGAGACAGGGTTATGAGTGAAGTAGAAAAGGATAGCTTTATTACTTTGCCAGGGAAAGGGAGCCACAGCAGACTACCGCCCTCAAAACTCTGGGTCCAAACTTGGAGAAAACGGTGAGAAGTTTTATAGTAACTGCTCAAAGAGGACGTGGTCAGCTCAGGGACATTCTTCTGATGGGTTGCTGCTAAGTCACTTTAGTCGTGTTTGACTCTGTGTGACCCGATAGATGCCTGCCTACCAGGCTCCCCCGTCCCTGGGATTCTCCAGGCAAGAACACTGGAGTGGGTTGCCATTTCCTTCTCCAATGCATAAAAGTGAAAAGTGAAAGGGAAGTCGCTCAGTCATGCCCGACTCTTAGCAACCCCATGGACTGTAGCCTACCAGGCTCCTCCATCCATGGGATTTTCCAGGCAAGAGTACTGGAGTGGGGTGCCATTGCCTTCTCCGGTGGGTTGGTGGTGAGTTAAGTAGGAGCATCATCAGCCTTCAGGTCCAACTGGCCTGGGGTCTACATGCTTGTGGACAGCATACCATCATTAATTGTAAACTTCTCCCACCGGGAGGGGTTTTCAGTATCTGCAGTATAGCTCAAAGATATTGTGTATATCCCTTGACATGGAAAGAGGACTTGCCCCAGGGATGTTCTTGACAGTTTGTCCAAGGTCTCTCATCCCCTCCCTTCCCTAATTAACAACTGCTTGAATCTGCCCCCACTGGAACTCAGGGAAGGTCCGGAAGGCTGAACGAAGGCTGTTTCCTGTAATCCAAAAAACAGGGGACACATAAAGGCCTTCTGCCCAAGAGCCCCACAGGGCCCTGCTCAGTATCATCCCCACCACCTGAATAGCCTCCAAGGTGGAAGAAGCCCACGCCCTAAAGATCATTATGAGGTGGCAGCCTTAAACTGGTGAATCAGCCCCCATTTGGACTTGGTACCTGATGGGTTTCAGGCCTCTCTAGCAACCAGAGCTCCCAGGTGTCTCTTGATTGAATGATACTCTAGCCAGTCCGCCCAGTCCTTCCCTCCCAAGGCAGCAGTCACCTGGAAATCTGTCTTCTGAGAGAATATCCCAATTGGGTAGATTAGGGCTTGGGATTAGTTATATGCCTTGATTCCTAAAATGCTGCTCACATTGACCTGTCTCTCCAGACCCTTGCCCTCTTCCAGATCCCTGGCCACCTTGAGCTTCCCCTCATGTAACTGTGCAACAGGCACCTTTTCATCAGGGATTGGGCAGCCTGGGCCCTCACAAGTATTGCTGAGGAGGTGGAGAATTTGGAACCCTGTGCACTGTTGGTGGGAATGTAAATTGGTGCAGCCACTATGGAAAACAGTATGGAGGTTCCTCAAAAAAGAAAAAAAAATTATAGAATTACCATATGATCCAGGTATCCCACTTCTGGTTTAAATAACGGAGAGCAAGATCTCCAAATGATCTTTGCACACGCATGTTCACAGCTGCACTATTCACAGTAGCCAAGAGGTGGAGAAACCCAAACATCCAGATGGATGAATGGATAAAGAAAATGTGGTATATTATATACACTTTTTTAAAAAGTATTAGTGTTTTTAGAAAAAGGAACTCTAATATGTGCTACAACATGGATGAACTTTCAGGATATTGTATTAACTGAAATAAGCCAGTCACAAAAAGACAAACATCGTTATTATTACACTTATATGAGTTATCTAAAGTAGTCAAAATGCACAGAAATAAAGTCAAGTTTTCACTGCCAGGGGTTTGGGAGAGGGGAAACTGGGGAGTTGTTCAATGGGTGCAGTTTGAGTTTTACATGAAATATTTCTAGAGATCTGTTGTACAATAAAGTAAATGTAGTTAACACTACAGAACTATACAGTATAAAATAGTTAAGATGATGATTATATCATGCATTTTCTACCACAATTTAAAAATTGTTTTTAAAAATGCCAAATTTTCCTGCCTAATAATCTTTGCTCCTGCTATTCTCTCAGCCTGGAATACTCTTTCTCTTGCTTTATGCATGACTGGTTTCTCTCATACTTGCGGTTTCAGTTTAAATGTTACCCACTCTCTTGACAACCCTAACTTTTAAAATAGGTCTCCTTCATTCTCAGCCACTTATTCTTTTCAAAACAAGTGTTCTTTTACATTACGGTTATGTAATTATGTAATTTATTTCTGCTTGTCTTTCCTGCTATATTATTAAGTCTGAAGACAGCAACTGTGTCTGTATTTAAACCACTGCACCTAGTTTAACAACAGAGACAACAGATGTTCACTATACTTTTTCGGAATGAAAAATGAGTTACAAATGAGTCTATGTAAACTGGGAATAATAACATTTGCCCCATGGGGTTGCATGATAATTGGGTGCATAATGTATATGGCATAGGGCCTAATACTTAATAAGAATTCAGCCTGTATTTTCAGGGAAGGATATTTTTATTGTACTAGACTCCAAGATTCTCAGGAATGGTGCAAGGACTTTGGGCAAGGCAGATCTATGAGCATGTTAATAAGAAGTATTCTAATTAGGAGGGGCAACATTCTGTGCCTAGGTGTATAAGAGCAGAAACAATTGTTTATTCTTTGCTCAGAAACTTTTCTGTACCCAGTGCCATCCACTCTGCAGGAGAAGATGAAATACTTAAAGCATAAGTTCCAAACTGGGGGACCCTTGATGACCCATGGATAGAATTCAGGGGTGTGTGAATTTGGATAGGAAAGAAATTACATTTTTATTTTCAGTAACCTCTTAACAGAAATTAATTTCTTCAACTATATAGCTCAGTTGGTAAAGAATCCACCTGCAATGCAGGAAATCCCGGTTCAATTCCTGGGTCGGGAAGATCCTCTGGAGAAGCGATAGGCTATTCACTCCAGTATTCTGGCCTGGAGAATTTCATGGACTGTATAGTCCATGGGGTTGCAAAGAGTTGGACATGACTGAGTGACTTTCACTTTCAACTATAAATGGAGCCCCTTAAAACCACTCAGTAGTCCTAGTGACTGTTTCACCAATAGAAATCACTAAGATTTTCATATCACATTACAATCAGATATCCTGAAATACTGTTTATGCTCATTACTAATTCAAAACAATGGTAGATGTTAGTCCTGACACTAGATTTTTTAAAATTTGAGTTAATAAGTATGTATCTTTGCATATCACAAATTTTGCTTTTAAAATGTTTTGTAACATTATAAATTTCCTTCCTTTGTAATTCTGTATATTTTATTCTGAGGCATTTATAAATATGATTTTATTAATAATAAGGGGTCCCTATTCACAAGATTGCCAAGGTTTTTGGCTTATGTGTATATACAGTGCCTTTCATTTAATAGGTCTTTGAATGATTCTTCATGGTCATGAGAATTTTTCCTTCTGGCACTGCCTTAAATCTATAATAACATAAATAAACGAGAGGCCAACTTGATCTCTAGAGAAAACTTGACTATTTTTAAAAATTGGTATGGAAAGATTTCTTTCACTTTAACTTTTCATCCTCTGAAGAAAGTTTGAAATGTATCTATTTGAGGTATTTTGATGGTATAATTTCATTCCTTCTAAATAACTGCTCAGATGCCACTTGTGACATAGCACCTAAAGCAAGGAACTATGATAAAGGAACCCTCGTGATTTCTGATGTCAGTGAAGTGTGACTGTGACTCTGAGACCAACTTCATGGATTGTTACAGGCTTTGAAATGAGCGTGAGCAGAGTATGTGATATTTTCTTTGCTGAAAAAAAGATTAAAAATTAAAAACATAAAACCATTCAGAAGTCTAATAAAGGAAAATAGGAATGATAAATGTGTATATATTATGCACAAAAAGGTTTAGATACAGCCTATACATGTATATATAGAGAGAAAAATGTAGAGTAAAAAGAGACCCTACTTGTCTTTCTACCAACTCTGTAATATGTGGCAGAAGGGGAGCTGACCCAAGAATTTCTGACTAAACAATGCTGACTGAATGTGCCTTCACTGTCTAAAGAAACCAGAATCTTCTCATTCTGGCTCACCCCCCTTCACCCCCCTCTCCCATCTCCCCTCGTCAGAGTCTGTAAGTAATGAGTTTTAAGTACCTGCCTGTATGTGAGAGGCATAAGAAATTCTTCCTTTTGGAAACCCCTCCTTCCCATTTTCTTGTGTAGTCATGGCAAGTAAACTTATCTCTTTATAGTAGTGTAAGAGTGGTTTGGATATAATTCTACTTTCAGGCCTGATGGAGTAAACTGAGACACACCAATTCTCTAAAAATAAATGGAAAAGCCAGATAAATACAAACAGCATCTCTATAAAGCAATCCAAGAGCTGCTAGAGCATTGAGGCTGGAGGAGCCAAGATTCCGAGGGGGATCTGCAAAATGGAGAGCTTTTTCCTTGGCCAGGTGGAGGTGCTTGCTGATTCTGGGTAGAAGGCTGAGCACCTGGGCTTTGCCTGGGTCAAGGGTCATCAATGGGGGGGGGGGGGGCAAAAGAAAAAAAACAGTTATATTTTGGGTTCTCACAGGACTGAAGAGACAAAACTGAAATCTTGGAGAGCCAGGATTTCAGAAAGAAGGAAGGAAGGAAGAACTGAGGGACCCTGATGGTTTCCCCTCAAAATTTTGCTGAATTAGGAAGCTGTAATACTTGGTATAGGAAGTTAGGATGAGAAAATCACTGTTTTTCAGTTTTCTGCTTAGCCTCTTTACCTACCCAGCAGAGATGAGAGTCACAGCACCAAAATCCAAGAAAAAAAATACACAATAGAAACCGGCCCACAGGTAATTCATGTATTAGATTAACAGACAAGGACTTTGATTCAAATATTCAAAAATAGAACTTCCCTGGTGGTCCAGGGGTTAAGACTCCATGTTTGTAATGCAGGTGGGTATGGGCTCAATCCATGGTTGGAGAACTAAGATCCCACATGCTGCACAGTAGAGCCACTCCCCTAAAAAATTTACTCCAAAATGACAAAAAGATAAAAGGGGATCCGAATTTATTTTTAATGGAAATTCTGGAACCAAAAAATACAATCACTGAAATCGAGAGCAGTCTGGGAAATCAAGGGCAGGTAGAACTACGTCTGCGCACACAGATACTGACATTGGCTCAGGACGTGACTCAGTTGCATCTCTGGAGCTCGGTCTCAGTGCTGGAATCCTAAAATCTAGTGCAGACTCAAAGGGTTTGTGCACACAAGAAGGAAACAAAAACAACTCTTCACAGAGCGGAAGGAGCGGGTGGGATGAACTGAGAGAGTAGCAGTAACATATACATACTACCATGTGTAAAAACATAGCTAGTGGGAAACTGCTATATATAACACAGGGAGCCCAGCCCCCAGTGCTCAGTGACAACCAAGGTATCTTTCACTTAGTGTTTGTTTGGCTTAAATATGCACTAAATCAAAACACTATTCAACAAAGAACCTAAAAATATTTCGTAAAAATGACATGTAGAAAAAAATTGATAGAAAAAAACCATTAAGAACAATCCAGCTGGGGAGTATCTGGGAGGAATGGATAATAAACAAGACATAACAAAAACAATGCTGGAACCGTTATGGATTACTATGCCCAGGCACTATCGGCTTAAATAAACCACTAACCCGGGGGGAGAGGAGGTGGGCAGAGTCAAGAGAACAGGAGAATGGATGTGCAAGGTTGATTTCCCACGATAAGGCTCCGGTGCCTGCGTGGTGTCTGGACCCAGGCATTTTAGGTTAGAACTCTACAGCATGCTTACTGGGGAGAGAACACTGAGTCCTACCTAGACTCAAAAATCTGTCCACCGAGCTGGGCAACCTCAAGGAAATCTCTTTGTAAGAGAGATTCCTAAAGTCTAAAATAGGGAGACGAGATTAGTAACCCTGACGATCTATACGTCTAACTCTGATGTTATAAACAAGGGATCACACAGATCTCCTTCCTTCAGAAAAGGCCAGTCCTCAGGCTTCGAGCCGTCCCGGTTTTTCGGCAAATCTGCATTAGCTCGGGGGATGGACCCCGCACAAAGCGCCGCCTCATCAACGCCTCATCAACCCCAGTCTCGAGCAGGCCTTCAGCGCCCAGCGCTGAGTGACTTCTCAGTCCTTCCTCCACCTCCCCGGGACGCCCGACCTCGGCTGGGACCCGGGAACCCGCGACTGTGTTTCCTCCCTGAACAGACAAAATCACCTGGGGCATCCAGGCCTAAGCTTCGCGTCCGCGGCGGCCTCCAAGAGGAGAGCTGAGGGGGATAATCGACTCCCTCGACGATCTCCGTGGGCTGGACCCGCCCCCTCAGCCTGGAGCCAGGCTGCGGAGGGCCGATCGGCTCGATGAGCGGGGGCGCAGCTGCGGCTGAGCGGCCGACGCCGGGTCCGCGCCCACTGTCTCCCCCTCCCTGCTCTCTTCTTCCGATTCCCACTCCTTCCCCCGCCCGTCCAGCGCCGTCCGCCCGGGAGAGTTGACGGGCGCTCCCCGGGAGACTCAGGTACGGCCGTCCTCCTGGGCCCGACGGGAGGGGCGGATGTGCGGAGGAAGGAAACGGAGACGGCGTCCGTGCCTCGCCGCCCCCAACGTCCGCGTCGGGCTGAGGGGCTGGCCTCGGGGGTCGCCGAGTGGGGAAAGGCTGGGGTCGGAGGGGCGGGTTACCCTGAGGAAGAATGATCAAGACCTGGGTGTGCAAACAGGGGCGGTTAAGGGGGAGAAGAATAGGAATTGTAGGGTGCTCTGGGGAGATGGGAGGACAACAGCGGCGGGGATAGGGAAGACGAGAAGAGTGGGAGGCAGCCCGGAATGTGAGTGCGTATCTTGGGGTAAAAAGGACTAGAGTCTGGAGCAGATGGCGGGGGACGTGACCCGGTGCGACTGATGCGGGGGGCGGGTGAACGGGGCTGCTCGCTGGAGGGATGAATTTGTTTCTTTATTCAAAGACTGGGGAGAGAGCGCGCCAATCCCGTTGCATTTATAATGACCGGAAGGGTAAGGTGAATCATTAACACTTTGACAGCTTTTGTGAAGAGCATCTTCAGGCGGTGTCCATCCAAGTCACTTATTTCCGTGAAACTGCACCAACCAAGATTGCTGATGAGAGTTGAGGAAGAGGAGTCAGAAAGGGAACGGAGGCTGGGAAAAGGGAGCCCTCTATACAGATTTCAAGCTTTTTCTAAAATGAAATACTAGGGGTTTTGGTGTGCTTGTTGTTTGCGTAAAGCAAAAAAGAAGCCAACATTTACTAAACAACAGGTTAGAAGTATATTACGTACTGCCTCTTCAAAAAATACAGGAAATTGTGAACGTATGATGATGGCATAAGAAGCTTATGGTGATGTGACAGAAAAATGTATTGGTGATGTTGAAATACATCACTGAAGGTTCTGTTGTTTACATACATACCTAGACACAAACACCTGAATTTATATGTATTTTGGGCAGGAGAGATATAGGGAGAATATATATAAGTCTAATTTCTGAGCATGGTTTATTTCTGCTAGTCGTCTGGTGCAAATATCATTTGCCCTGTCGTTCATCAAGTGCAGAATAATCTGCCTGCTGCTTTGTTGATGCCTTTTATGTTTGTCAGTCACTGATTTCTTGCCTTCATGAAGCTGATTCTTGGATTATGGACCCTGAATTTGGGTTTGCTCATCGTTAAACTTGTAGTTTTACTGTACGTTTCACAAAGATGTTATGTAAGTCTGCCTGCTATTTGTTTTTGGATGTTGAAGCAGCCCTTTTGTAAGGTTTAAAATATAAATAAAATACAGGTATAATTAAAAGCTCGAGTCCTTTGGTTGCTTCTTTTGTCATCTGTTTCTCCATACTTTCTGTAACATTCTGCATGAATGAATTATTCAGAAATCGAAGTATGAGGAATAAAATGGGTCAGATGCTGGATGTGCGTGACAGAAATATTGTAGAATGAAGAACTGTAGAGCTGTTACTTAGGTAGCAAGTACTTGGTTTTTGTTACAAGTGATTAAGTTTCTGGTTTGGAAAATTATTTCTTATCAAAGAAGAGTGTTTATATCAATTTGTTTGGATGGGAAGTCAACTTAAAATTTTACTTTATCTTTTATGAAACTGGACTCTGGGCTTGTTTTTTTCTTTTTTAAGTGAATGATTAACCACCAAATTGATGCCTAATTATGCTTAAAGATCTTAGAGGTGGTTTTGTGCAAAGGGAAAGAGCTGATCGGTTGTTACAGGGAAATGGTCTTTATAGAACAGAATTGTGTAACCTGATAGCTTATTGAGTAAATACTAAAATTGATCATGCACAGTCATTAATAATTTAGGCCTATGTTTCTGCTATTTCAATCAGTAGAGTGACTAATGCTGTTACTTATCTTTTACCAAGCCTTAGTTTTCTCTTGGTTTCTTGGTGCTTACTTCAAAGAAGTGCTGTAAAGAATAAAAAAAAATGTGTGTAAGTTACTGAGCACAGTGCCTAACACATAGTAAAATATTCAGTACACCTTAGCTGTTCTCATTATTCATCCATCTTCTTGTCCAAGATACTGACAACTTCTGTTTGCATATGTCAGCTTTTTCTCAAGAAAATTTTGAATATGATGCATATTCAAGCATGTTCCTGGAAAAACTCAATGCAAATAAGCAGTTTAAAAACAGACTTTCTATAGCAAACAGAAAACCTGACTTTGTTTAACCCAGCGCTTAGCAAACATATCCCTTTCCTTGGAGCACCTGGTGTTATGCATTGGAACAGGGCATTATAATTTACAGAATGTTTTTGCATGTATGTATTAATCTGATATGACCATCCCAACTCCATGCAGAAGCCTAGAAATCACTATTATACAGATGAGGAAATGGAATCATTGTTGATGCAACTCACTAAAAGTGAGTGAGAGAATTTGAAGTGTTTTCTGTCTTCTGACTCCAAATTAAAATCTTTAAGCATTTGATGTCTCACTTGCAAGGGGACAACCTCCTGTTTTACCCTCCTCTCCTGTGGAGTCTTCTGTTTCATTTTATAAAAATGTTGTCACTGATTTTCTCCACATGTTCTCTAAAAGTTGCCTCCATTTTTCTCAGGGTTTTAACTATTTTTTGTGTACTGAGTCCTCGCATGGAGGGAGGCCAGGGTCACTTGTGTGGAGACCCTGTGAGAGAGAGCAGTGAAAGTCAGAGAAGTGGAGGGGGCCCCATCACATCAGGCCTTGTGTGCTGTTTTTACTACTTTAGCTTGCACCCCTAAGTTTCAAATCTGATGAAATTTATTTTCTCTTTAAGGTGGTAAAGATTTATCCTGCTGGGAAGTAGAAGAGTACCTCATTAAAAAAGATGCCTCCCAAGTTCAAGCGCCACCTAAATGATGATGATGTCACAGGTTCTGTGAAAAGTGAAAGGGTAAGTTCAGAATCTTAATCTTGAAAAAGGAAAGATTAAAAATTTGTTTTACTTTGTAAATAATTTTAGAAAAATCTAATGTTTATGGCTATATTTGAATCCTATATGTTTTCTTCACAGAAAACATTAAAAAATATATGTTACTTAGATTGGGACTCAGCCAAATTCTGTTTCTATTAGTGACCACATTTTGTTCCCAGTTTCTTTCTAGTCTTTCAAGGGGAATTTCGTATAAATACACAATATCTTCTTTCGGACTCTGGAGCCAAATGTGGTTGGAATTCCTCAGAATTTTTCAGATTTTACAGAGGTAGTTAGTGCACATTTTAAAAGAGTCTTTTGGGGGAGTCTAGAGCAGCACCTCCGAACATACTAATGTTTCTCAGTGAAATGTCTGGTTATTCTAAGTATATACACAAATTAGCTAACATCAATTCAGGTCAGCTTTTCCTCCAAGTGAGTTTTGACTGCAAAACTTACAAAATCTCTTGGTTTTCAAAACTTTTTAGGTTTTGGAATTGCAGATAAAGAATTCTGGTCCTGCAGTTGCCTCAGAGCCAGAATAGCTTTTATATAATGTTCAATTTCTTGTTTATTTTGGAATATTCTATGTAGAGTTGTATAAATCTAGAAATTATGCAGCATTTTGGAAGACAACATTGATATGAATATTGTAGATAGCTTTCTTTTAGAATAAGTAATCAATAAGGATTTATTGAGGGAAGAAATTAGAGCTGTTGTTTTTCATTCATCCACCTGAAGCCCTCCCTCGCTTCCTATCTTCCTATCATTCCTTTATTTGCTGATTCATGCAACAGATAAATATTGCTACCCATTATATGCTAGGCATCATGCTAAAAACTGGAGGGCATGGTCCCTCCTCTACTTGACTTCATTTTACACACTCCTTTTTCGCACAGAGCTTCTGTCCAGCATGTTACGATATAGAGGTATCTTGAAGTATAGTATAGGAATCATTTGTCATCCCTTTATTCTCTTTCTGCAGTTTTTGTTTTTGTTTTTCTTGAAGCAGGATAGAATCCACCAGTAGACAAATCGCTTAGTAAACTTTTTTTTTTTTTTTTTGCTTAGTAAACTTTTAAAATCAACTTTATGTATATACTCAACAATATAAGATACGCAGTCTCACTCAGTTCTACTTCAAAGAATGGCACTTCCTTTCTACATTGTTGGTTGACTACTACCACAATTTGCTATAAAAATAGAATATTAGATACCAGAATTGAACAAAATTGGCTGTTTAAATAGAGTCCTCCTTTTGAATGTTTATCAAATCATGACATTTGATAACTGGTTCTAAGAATTTATAAATCACTTTTATAAAATTTTTAAACTTTTGTTTCTCTTTTCTATTACACTTTTTTGATAATAGCTTTATTGAGACATAATTCACATGCCATACAATTCACTCATTAAAAGTATACAATTCAGTGGATTTTAGTAATTAATATTTAGTACAGAATTATGTAATCATCACCACAGTCAACTTTCATCATTCCAGAAAGAAACTGTACTTTTTAGCAATCAACCCCTGTTCTCCTCATCCCTGCAACCCTAGGCAACCATAGATCTATAGCTTTGTCTGTTCTGGATATTTTATATAGATGGGAGCATACACTATGTTGTCTTTTGTAAATGGCTTCCTAGCATGATATTGTCTAAGTTCATCCATGTTGTAGTATGTATCAGTACTTCATTCTTTTTTATTGCTGAATAATATTCCAATATATGAATGTCCCACACTTTATTCATTCATCAGTTAATGAGCATTGGGGCTCATTTACATTTTTTTGGCCATTATGAAGAATACTACTGCTATGAACATTAACATACAAGTTTTGTTTTCATTTCATTACACATATTTTCATTTCTCTGGGGTAAATATCTAGGAGTAGAATTACTTGGTACTACAGTAACTCTGTGTGCAGCCTTTTGAAGAACTGCCAAACTGTTTTTCAGAATGGCTGCACAGTTTTTACATTCCCACCCAGGAATACGTAAGAGTTCTGATTTCTCCACATTTCTCCTCACCACCAATCTCTCCTCACCAACACTTGTCATTATCTGCCTAGTGGGTGTGAAATGCTATCTTATTGTATTATGTAACCCTTTTTGTGATAATGTATACTTAGCACTTGTGTTTGTTCCATGGATAAGTGTAAAAACATTGGTTTTCATTGTGTTTCTCATTGGGCAACTATAATTAACACTGTATCTTTAATATACAGGGCAAATAAGCTGTGTTATGAATGTAATGATTGTCTGTTACTTATTAGCTACAATAGCATTCTAGAAATATTTGTTGAAAGAAGTCACTAATGTATCTTCCTAAATATTATTAACTTTGAACATCTTTTTATGTGGTCATTGGCCATTTCTTTTCTGTTAGGAATTATCTATTTCTCTCCTTTGATGATTTTTCTGTCTTGTGTCTTTTTCTTACTGGTTTGTCAGAGATCTTTATTTAATAGAGATAATCAGACCCTTTAGTCTGAAAGTATATTGCAGATTTCTTTCCCAGCCTGTTACTTTTTGTTAGAATTTGCTAGTATATCTTCTCCATCTCTCTCTTTTTTCCATTCTTTATTTGACATTTATTTTAGGTCAGTTTCTTATAAATAGATAATGGCTGGAATTTTTTTGAACTTCAAATATAGTTTTTACTTTTAATAGGAGCATTCAGACCGTTCATATTTATTGTGATAACTAATTTACTTGGATATTTTCTGCACTAGCTGGTCCCTCTGCTGGCAGTGAATGTGCTTCACCTTAATCTCTGGTTGGCTCTTTGATATTGTTTGGATCTGAGCCTAAATTTCACTTTTTGAGAATGATTTTCTTTGACAGCCTAATCTCATTTAGTCACCCTGTCACTTTTTATCCCATCACTGTTTTAATTCTCTGCATAACTTTTATCACCATCAGATATTTTTCTATAAGAGCTCAGACCTTATCTGTCTTGTTCAAAGCTGGTGCTTGGTCCTTAGAACAGTGCCTGGTACACAGAAGATGCTCAAACATATTTGTTAAATAAATATTGAGCAATCCTCTTTTCATTTTTCTTGCTCATTGTGTATTATTTATAATGATATATAGAGATAATGATATTCATGATGTTACTTTTATTTATTTTTTGGCTGTACTGGGTCTTTGTTGAAGCTCATGGTCTCTTTGTTGTGGCACGTGGGCTTTCTCTTCAAGAAACAAGGGCTTCACCTTGAGATGCATGGACTTAGTTGCCCCACAGTGTGTGGGATCTAACTTGGACCAGAGAGCAAACCTGCGTCCCCTGCATTAGCAGGCAGATTGTTAACCACTGGACCACCAGGGAAGTCCTGCATTATATTTCTTAGGTTTTCCCAAGTTTCCCTAACTTCTTTTGCTAAGCTGATTATTTTTCCTTACTTTTCCCCTACCCGCAGGACCACTAGACAGTTAAAAAATTTCTTCCCTTTCTCCCTTTTTCCTTCTCTCTCTTTTACTAACTTTGCATGTTAACGTGTGCGTGCTAAGTTGCTTCAGTTGTATCTGACTCTTTGCAACCCCATGGACTGTAGCCCACCAGGCTCCTCTGTCCATGGAATTTTCCAGGCAAGAATACTAGAGTGGGCTGCCATTTCCTTCTCTAGGGGATCTTCCCATCCCAGGGATTGAACCCATCTCTCCTGCATTGGCAGGCTCTTTACCAATAGCACCACATGGGAAACCCATACATGTTAGCAATAATGTTTAAATTTGTGTTTTCTGTCAACATGCTGAGAACTATGCCCCTCTGGACTACTTTTCATTCCAGGCCTCTTCCCCTTTCCTCCACTTCTCTCTCCACCAAGATGAGCATGTCACTTTGCTGTTACTTCCTCACTTTACTCTCCTCTTCCTGCTTTTGGGTTTTGTTAGAAAAGTTTGAGATTCTTTAAAGTTTTTCTTTATATTACATGTTTTCTTTTTCAATAGCTGTGCATTATAATTCATAATCACATTATCATCTTCCCTTTAGATTTGACCACACATTTTATTAGACCTGCTGAGTATATCAATCTCCATTTTAAGATCTTTGTTGTGATTGAATTTTCTTCTTAGCCAGTGTAATTCCTTGGGTAACTTCCTCAGAAAAGGTACATGGGTGGTGTATTTGCTTCCTATGGGTGCTGTAACAAATTATCACAAATTTAAAACAACACAAACTTATTATCTTATAGTTTTAGTGACCAGAAGTCCAAAGTGGATCTTACTGGGCTACAATCAAGGCACTGACAGAACCGTGTTCCTTCAGGAGTCTAGGAAAGAGGTGGTTTTCTTTCTTTTCCCCAGCTTTTAGAGGCTGTCTGCCCTGTGTGGCTCATGCCCCTTCCTATATCTTAAAATCCAGCTGTGTAGCATCTTCCAGTGCCCCCCGCCTCTTTCACTTCTGCCTCCTTGTCTCTTTTTTGGAAAGTTTGTTTACTTTTATCTGTTTATTTGTTTTTAGCTGTGCTGAGTCTTTGTTGCTGCATGTGAGCTTTCTCTAGTTGCAGCAAGTGGGACTTCTCTTTTTGAGGAGCACAGGCTCTAGAATGCACGGGCTTCAGTAGTTGCAGCATGTGGGCTCAGTAGTTGAAGCTCATGGGCTCTAGAGCATGGGTTCAGTAATTGTGACACATGGGCTTAGTTTACTCAGGGGCATGTAGAATCCTCCCAGACCAGGGATCCAATCCTTGTCTCTTGCATTGGCCACTGAGCCACCAGGGAAGTCCCTGCCTCTCTCTTTTTTAAGAACTCTTTGATGACTGGGCTCACGTGATTAATCCATATTGACCTTCCCACCTCAGGATCCTTGGTTTCATTGCTTCTGCAAAGTCCCTTTTATCATGAAGGGAACATAGTTAAGGTTTCCGTGATTAGCATGTAGACATCTGTGGGGAGGCAATATTCTACCTACAAGGTATATACTGTTGGAGGTCTTGTATGCCGAAAAGTTTTCGTTTTTGCTCTTCTTTAGCCTCCTTTTGAAATTTTATATCTTCGCCTTTGGGGGAGGAGGTAAGAAATTCCTCATTTTAAGAAAAATGATTGTATCTTATAAGGTAAAAATATGAAGTTGTTTTTGTTTGGAAGTTCAAATATGTGTCGAGGGCTATTCGTGGGCTGAGTCACTATTAGGTGCCAGTTGTTAAGCCTTGTCTCTGAGCTCCAAAACCTACCTTATATACTCCTCTCTCTGATGCTGGAGTTGGACTCTGCAACTGCAGTACATTTCTCCTTTGCCTCCTGACTCCTTCTTAGGTTCTGTAAATAGATAGAAACTGGAAGGCAGAGGGAGGAGAAAGGACTTGCTCCTTCCTGATTGCCTGCATTCCTTACTCCCACGCCAGCTTCAGTGACCTCTCTCTACCTTGTGGTCAGTCAGTCAGAGGATTCTGTGTTATAAGCATTTTCTTAGAAAGTCTGCACTGCGGTTCCATATCTTTTAGCTTCTGGTGAAGCACATGTAATTATCCTTCCCTCTGTCTGGAAGCTTGGAGTTAAGAAATTTCACCAGGATAGAACTTGTTTCACTGCTCTGTCCCTAACAGTTTGTAAGCCCCTGGGAATCTGAAAACTCAAGTCTTTTTCTTTTTTTGACAGAGAAATCTTTTAGAAGATGATTCAGACGAAGAAGAGGACTTTTTTCTGTAAGTTATTTTTGTTTGTTTTACAGCTTTATTGAGGTGTAACTGACATACAGTAAAATACATATAAAGTGTACAATATGCATTTTGACATATCCATTGTATGCCTGTGAAATCATCAGAAAAATCAAATAATGAACATTGCCATCACCTCAAAAGTTTCCTCAAACCTCTTGGTAATCTGTCACTTTTCCAGTCCGCCGACAGCCAGTAGTCTGCTTGCTATCACTGTTCTTTGTATTGTCTATATTTTTTTGGTAAGTCGAATCATACAGTATGCGTCTTTATTTATTTTTCTTTTTACTGACTTCATTCACTCTGCACAATTATTTTGAGATTCACCCTTGAGGTCACATGTATTAGTAGTTTGACCCATGCTGTCCTATGTGTCAATAGTTAGTCTCTTTTAATTTTGGGTAGTTGTCCATTGTATGAACATTTACCCATTCACTTCTTGATGAATATTTGGGGTGTTTCTAGTTTTTAGCTATTATAAATAAAATTGCTGTAAACATTTGTGTACAGGTTTTATGTGGACTTATGCTTTCATTTCTCTTGGGTAAATACTTAGGATGGTAAGTATGTTTACTTAACATACATTAAATTTATGTTTAAATGGCTGGTATATGTTTACAGCTGTTTCCCAAAGTGGTGTGTACCACTTTATGTTCCCACCAGCATTGTATGGAAGTTCTGGTTGTTCCAAATCCTCATCACCACTGTGTATGGTCAGTCTTTTAATTTTAGCCACTCTTGTTGGTGTATAGTGGTATCCCGTTATGGTTTTTATTTGCATTTCCCTAACTACAGATTATGCTAAACAACTTCTTTTGTGCGTGTTTACCATTCTCATGTTTTCTTTCATGATGTATGTGTTAAAATCTTTTGCCCAATTCTAAGTTTGTCTTATTAAGTTGTAGGAGCTTTTTTTTACATATGTTTTACAAGTTCTTCATCAGATAAATGTTTTTACAAATATTTACCCCTAGTCTATAATTTAATCTTTTCATTTTCCTAACTATCTTTTGAAGAGCAGAGTTTTAATCAGTTTATTAAATTTTTCTTTTATTGTTTTTGCTTATTCCAAACCCAAAGATTCTAAGATTTTTTTTCTTTGATTTCTTTCAGAAGTTTTAACATTTTGGCTTTTACATTTAGGTCTATAATCTGTTGTACATTAATTTTTTATATATGGTTGAAGTAAAGGGACCAGGGGGCATATGGCCATTTGTGCCACCACCATTTGATGAAAAGATTATCTTTTCCCCATTGAATTGCCCTGATGCTCTGTCACAATTAATTAACTTGATCCATCCTTTGCAGTTATAATTAGAAAGGGCCTAAGTTTTAATTGCACAGACAGGAAGGATGACATACTGTTGCAGGAGTTTTCTCTGAAGGTTGATGTAGCACGGTAAGTCTGGGAGGAAGCATTTACCTCCCTCTGCTGTAATGTTGTGGAGATTTTTGTAAAGACTTTCCCCCCACCCCCAATAAAAAACACTTTATAAAAGTAATTGACAGTCATGAGGCAATGGACAAAAAGAGCCTATAGGATGGAAGGCAAATCCAATAAGAGGAGATAGTACCATTTTTGGCAGGAAGGTCAGATGAAGTGGGAAGAATATTTCCTATAGGTAACAAAATTTCAAGAGTCGAAAAGCTAATTGCTAACAGTGCCAATTACAGTGAGAAGCCTTAGACTACAGCAATAGCTACCTGTGAACAAAGGACTCATTATTGAAAAGAAGGTCAGATGCTTTGGCCACATAAGTGATTACCTGAATGTAAGCAAGAAACAAACTTTTCAGGCCAACTCTGTACACTGGAGATTTACTCCCAAATAATGCTGTACAACTTCCAAAGGGCCTGATGACAAAACCGGCACACTTATTCAGAATCAACGCCTGTACACTGTGGTTCTGTCTGTGTATTGAAAGGGAGACAAATAAAATTCCAAAATAATTTTTAAAGATTATTCAACACTACATTCATAGCAGGATTATTCATAATTGCCAAAAGGTATAAGTAACCCAAGTGTCTGTCAATGGATAGATGGATAAAATATTGTATGTACATACAATGGAATAGTTCAGTACTCAGTCTTAAAAAGGAAATTCTGAAACACGCTACAAATGAATGAACCTTGAAGACATTATGCTAAGTGAAGGAAGCTGGTCATAAGGATACATTTCACATGATTCTTCTTACCTGAGACACCTAGAGTAGTCAGATTCATAAGAGACACAAGGTAGGATGGAGGTTGCCAAGGGCTGGGAGTAGGGGGAAATGGTAAATTAATGTTTAATTGGTCAGAACCTATTCTTTGAGTTTTGTGGTTTATACCTTGTTTTCTATCATCAGAAGAAGGAAAATTACTTAAAATATCCAAAAATTTTTATTTCCAGTGTATTAAAATGGATTGGTTTAAATGATACAACACTTGATTATAATGGAGAGAGAATTTGAGAAATGTTAATATTTTCATAGACTCCATTTCCCTTTAGTTATGTTAATAAGTTTAAGATAAGTAATCAAAAAACATAACTTTAAAGAACTTAGTGTTTTGAATGGCTTTTTCTCTATATTCATCCCTGAAAATTAGCATTTCATTAGAGCCTAAATTCAAGGTAATTGGACTTACAGTGTTCTATGTGCTTAGTTGCTCAGTCATGTCCAACTCTGTGCAGGCTTATGGACTGTAGCCCCCCAGGCTCCTCTGTCCATGGAGATTCTCCAGGCAAAAATACTGGAGTGGGTTGCCATGCCCTCCTCCAGGGGATCCTCCCCACCCAGGAATCGAACCCAAGTCTCCCACATTGCAGGTGGATTCTTTACTGTCTGAGTCACCAGGGAAACCCAAGAATACTGGAGTGGGTAGCCTGTCCCTTTCCCAGGGGATCTTCCTGATCCAAGAATGAAACCGGGGTCTCCTGCATTGCAGGAGGATTTTATAATTGATCATAAAGTTATTCATAATCCCTAGCACTTTGGTTGTGGTATTTCAAAGTTTAATGATTAGAATATCTGTGTGTAACTAAGAATTATATTGAAACTGATAACATTCAGAAGAACTGGGTTGTGACAGCCTGTACTAAGTACCAATGAAGTACAGATATGATTATGTATTGTTAAGTTCTATCAATACTAGTAAAATCTGGTTCCTTATGATGAATGATCCATGTTTAGAATTCAATATGTGTGTATTTTCTGCTTTGGTGTTTGTTTTAATGCTCTCCTTATTAATTGTATTTGGTGTTTTTTGGGTTTTTTTCAGAAGAGGACCATCTGGACCAAGATTTGGACCTAGAAATGATAAAATTAAGCAGTAAGTTTGTGAGATACTTATTTGTTTAAATGATTATCATATTTGTACCTGGACCAGGGGTTGGCAGACTATAACCTATGGGCCAAATCTAGTTTTTATAAAGTTTTATTGAAACAGCCATTCCTGTTATCTTAGTTGCTTTCAAACTATAATGACAGATTTCAGTAGTAGTGACAAGAGACTTTATGATCCACAAAATCTAAAAACTCTATTCTGTCTTATCTTTTACAGAAAAAAATTTGCTGAGCCTTGATGTAAACTGATATTCTAGGTTGTAAAAACCCAGTCTTTTTTTTTTTTTTTCCACAGAGCAACCTCTTAATTATAGCTAAGGAAATGCAGTTCCTGGCTGTTGATTTTGATTACTATATATCAAATTCATTTATTTAGTATAATCTCAAGGTCTATTTTGCTTTTAAATCTTATAACATGATTCCCATTTTCAGCATGACAATAAAAGCAACATAATAGATTTAGTTTTCTGAATTAAAGTATCTTTATATACTTCCAGAATTTATTCATATCTATTGCTTATCCTAATGACTTAGCAGCGGCAGCAACCCATTTATTGATCTAAGGGTTTGTTTTTTTTAATAATTTCATTTATTTTTGCTTGTGCTGGGTCTTTGTTGCTCCGTGGACTTTTCTGTAGCTGTGGTGAGCAGGGGCTGCTCTAGTTTGATATGCAGGTTTCTCATCATGGTGGCTTCTCTCGAGGTGCATGGGTTTAGTTGCTCCGAGGCATGTGGGATCTTCCCAGATCAGGGATAAAACCCATGTCTCCTGCACTGGCAGGTGAATTCTTTACCAGTAAGACACCAGGGAAGCCCTGATCTAAGTTTTATGGCTCATTAATTTTCAGTTTAAAGCTTTTCTGTGTATATTATTGGTGGTAGATGGTGGGTAATGCTATAGTGAATGTATTTAATGTAAGAAGTATATGAGTCCAGACAAGAAGGGAGAAGGAATAACTGGAGAAGTGAAATAGCCCTAGAAAATTACCACGCTATAAAAGATAAACTGGAAAATAAACGGAATGGCCCAGGTTCAAGATCTAAGGAGGGGTAGTTGCTCCCCTAAGTCTGGATGTAGATGGCACATAGTGAGAAGGGTGCTATAATATGGTGTCAAGTTATTGATGAGATACTTGGGTTTTAGTCACATAGCCGTTGGAATGAAGAAATAGGCCCACACTTAGCCAAATCCTAGTTAATGGATTCTGAAATACAGAATCAAGGTACCAACAAATTAGTACACTAAATGGGATGTTTTCATCTTTTCTTGCTGCATAACAGGTTACCCTGAACCTAGCAGCCTGAAACAGCACACTTTCATCAACCCACATTTTCCATGGGTCAGGGGTTCAGTCACTGCTTAGGTGGGCCCTCTGTGCAAGGTCTCACAAGGCTGAAATGAGGGCGTCGCCCGGCCTTTGATCTCATCTGAAGCTCCTGACCAAGTTCAGGTAGTTGTTGATAGGATTCACTTCCTTACAGCCGTAGAACCCACAGTGCTTGCTCCTTCGAGGCCAGCAGAAGAGAGTCTCTGCTGCTTCAAGGGTCTGTTTCGACAGTCAAGATACAATGAGCCACTTAGATCCAGACAGTTTATTACTCACATAGGTTGTCAAAGGAAGAGTAGCCAAAGATGCCAGTTCCCTAGGTTCTTGTCCTATACACCAAAAATGATTATAGGAAGCTGCAGTCTGAGTTGTGAGATACCCTGTTACAAAGGAGCCAGTTCTAGCCCAGGTTTATAGGGGTTTATAGTCTGCAGATATATCCTGCAGAAAGATTCATGTGTCATCAGACTGTTTCATGACAGTCTTCAGAGGGAGATGGAGAGGTGAGTAAAACCACCTCATAAGTCACTCACCCTCTCGTGTTCCGAAAGTACCACAACACGTTCAAGGTTGCAAGGATGCCATGGCAAAGAGGTTCTCCTTCTTTGAGCCAAAGTGACTCCTCTGTCCACCCACATACATACCTCACCTGCCATTGGAGAAGAGGACTCCACTGATGACACATCTGTTTTTCCCCTGCCAATATGCTTCATTTCCTGTCTGACATCTTTCCCCAGACTGAGCCTGGTACTGAGTATGGCCCAGTGACTCTTCTCAGTATGACTTCCCGGCTGAACTCCTAAACCAGTGTTGGTTGTACATAGTGGGCATTGCAGACTATGTCTGTATTAGTAAGTGCCAAGCACACATACATGTGAATATGGATGTGTGCATAGTAAATTATCACAATAACTTTGATCACAGAATTTTAGAACAGTAAGGGACGGTTGAGTTCTTACTCTAGAGCTGAAGACTTATCAGATTTACTTAGAAGGTGATCAGTCATCAAACCACACAATTTAAACCTTATTGGCACAACCCCATGAGTACCTATCTAACCAAGGCATGACTCAAACGTGTGTCCAAAATGGTGGAGCATAACATGCCACACCACTTGCCCAAGGACAAATACCTGGCATTTGTTTATGAATAGTAACTAAAATTGCTAGCACTGGTGAGTTTCTTTAAGGTGTGTTATTACCACTTAATATGTGACATTTCCATACAAGTGTGGGTCCGCAGCATTGTTGCTTTGTTCAAATTTAATTGACATACTGATAACATTAATTCCACAAAACATGCCCAGTGTCCCTTTTTCTCCTTTACTGAAGTATAGTTGTTTTACAGGGTTTAGTTTCAGGTGTACAGTGGAGTGACTCAGTTATATATATATACTTTTTCAGATTCTTTGAATCTGAAAAAGTATGTATAGTTTTCATATTCTTTTCCACTGTAGATTATTATAAGATATTGCATATAGTTCCTTGTGCTATACAGTAGGTCCTTTTAATGGGTTTATTAGTATTCCATTGTTACTTTTTAGGGAAGATTTTTGGGAAAGATCTTAAATATTCACATGCCTATATAAAGATTTATGATTCTCTTTAGAATGTTTCCTTTGCTTTTAAATTAAATAATAGCCTTATAAATGCCACTTTAGTGAATTGTAGACATTCTCTTCCATGGGTAGGAAATCTCCTAACTATATATAGCCTTGGTTTAAACTTTTAATTTTATAAGGTCCCCAAAGAATGTCCCATGATGAACAGCAAAAATATAAAACTGCAATACAACAGACCTTTTAAACTTTTTTTGTCAACAGTACCTTAAGAGGCCACAAGATGGGGTGTTAACTATGCAAATAAATATTTTCTTTATAAAATAAGGGATGAGTGTATGTAGCAGAGCATGAACATTTTTGCTTTCTTAATGGAAGAACACTGACATTAAACACACACCAAACATTAGGAACCATGCTAAGTGTTTAAAAAACACTGTCACATATAATTCTCATAAGGGAAAAATTATCATCTTCATTTTAAAGGTGAGAAAATATGAGGCTCAAAGAGGCTTGCAAAATGACTTGCAAAGCCACATACATGGTAAGTGATGACACTGAATTGCAAACCCAGATCTGTCTGCATCCAGAGCTTGGTCTCTCTATACTATACCATGCAGCTTCCCTATAGTGGTGATATTTAGAGACATTTCAGGAGCTCAAGTGCTGTCAAACTCCAAGGAGGATTAAAAACAATGTTAAAATGTCTTTTCTCTGTGTGCCTTTATATTTTCCAGGGTAGGTTCTCTCTTGTGTCCTTTCTTCTACCACATGACTTTTTAACTGGAAATGAGATAAATCTCCACCCCTTCCTTCAAAAACTAGCTTTTCCTTTGAGTCCTTAATTTTCTTTTCGAGTTAATGACCATCATCTATATCTACTCAGTTGCTCAGTTTATAAATCTAGAAGTTCTCTACCCTTTTCTTGCCCTAACTCCTTCACCCATATCCAGCTAATCATTGGTTCCTGAAATATCCCCTCCTCTTATTCCTTTAGCCTAGAAATTTCCCACCATCCATCACCTTTTTCTTCTTTTAACTATGCCCAATTCACTCTTACACCTTAAAACTTAGCACCAGAATGTTGATGGCATCTCTGGTCCAGGCTGGATTGATTTAGGCTGCATGACAGATACCATGGACTTCCTTCCATTATAGCACTTAACATATGGTAGTATAATCCTAGCTGCCAGTGTTCCCCACTAGACTGTGATCTTGCTGAGGATCAGGCTCAAAACATTCACATGGGTGTCCACAATGAACAGCATAATAATAACTCCTTAGTAAGGAGTTTTGAATAAATGAAATATATAATTCAGATCAGAAAATATTTGTTGAATGCCTGTTTTCTACCAGGCCCATTTCACATGACCTGGGAAACAGATGAGTGAGTGTGACAATTTCTTTTTTTACTGCATTTATGGTATAATAGTGAAGATAGGACCAACATAAAATACAAATAGAAATCAAAGTATTATAATTGCTATGAAATGTAAAAGATCATGGGAAAATATGTTTTTACTTTTTTAATCCTTTTTATTAAAGTAAATAAGTATATAAGTTTTTTTCTATAAAAGTTGTGTTCTGGGAATGAAAATATCTTGAAATATGAGATTTTCCATTATCCTAATTGAAAGTGTATTGTATTGAATGTATTGGATGAGAGTTACACAATAGCTGGATTAAGAAGGTTATACCAGTGGAAAGTATTATCTGAAGGAGAGCATAACAGTAATTTGTTTGTCACTTGATAGAAAAATTAAATGTTGGGTAGTTTCCATTAGCCATAGAGATTACATGTATGTCATACTGTTGAGATAATACCCCTAGGTTTATGATCATCTAGTAAGAATTAATCTGGAATTTTACGAGTTCTATTCCAATTATCTGTTTATATCCATGGAGTTTTTTGCTTATAGGGATTCTAGGATCATAATGATTGCTTCAGTTATGTTGGTTTTGTTTTAAAATCACATGTAGTGTAGGTATATTGATATAAAGAATATCTGATCATGTGTAGGAGCTGCCGTACATTTTCTCCATTTCCACCTTGCTGCACCTTATTTAGGCTATTGTCTCTGGCATCTCATGGAAGATAACTACCTAGAAATTTCAAGATTGGTCCTTGATGAACAATAGCTGTGCTTCCATTATAGTTAAATGCAGATCTCTACATTCACTGCCTTATATCTCTTTCTCAAGTAGCTGGATGTGCTTGGCAGGACTTATACCCAAATTGTTCACTTATTGAACTGATAAGTCTTAAGTGCATACTCTGTCCCAAGCAGTGTAACAGGTACTGGGGCTACAAAAATGAACCAAATAGGCAGTTACTGAGCTTTCTGACAATGCATTTAATTTGCAGAAACCGGACTAAGAATAAACTATCTTTAAGTTAAATATTACTTTTATTTATATTATGTTGTCTTCTAATTTTGTGAGTACTCAAGCCCACAAATGGAAGGAATGTTGCTACAAGCCTTAAACTTAAAAACTTTAGACTTGAATGATTCTGAGAACTTGTTATTTTCTACAGTGTCTAATGAAATTTTCAAAAATTGTAAAATTCTCAAGAATACATTATTTTTAAATCTTTTTTTTTAAACTAGTGTTCAGAATCAGGTGGATGAAGTCATTGATGTCATGCAAGAAAATATTACAAAGGTAATAGAAAGAGGGGAGAGACTAGATGAACTACAGGACAAATCAGGTACAGATACCTCATATATTTCTTGAAATTCTTAATCTGTATTTTGATAGTGTACTTCTCCCATTTTTTTAGCCAAAGTTTAGAAATCTTGTCTTAGGAAAAATGGTATTTATGGTTTTAGTGTTTTAACTTTAGCTTCCTTTACTTTTTTAAAAAATTATTTTATTCAAGTATAGTTGATTTATGTGTTAATTTCTACTATACAGCATTTATATATACACACATATATATACATTTTCATATTCTTTTCCATTATGGTTTATTCCAGGATATTGATTATAGCTTGCTGTGCTATACACTAGGACCTTGTTGTTTATTCATCTTATATATAATGTTTTGTATCTGCTAATCCCAAACTCCCAATCCATCCTTTCCCACTGCCTCCCACCCACTGCCCACCGTAGGCAACCACAAGTCAGATTTCTACTTAGGTCTTCCCTCCATTTTCCAATTGGGTTGTTTGAAACTTCATTGTTAAGTTGTATATATTAGCTCCCTTCAGTTTGAAACATCTTATTGTTGTATTATTGCTTTAATTGATTGGTTGAGAATGGAAAAATTAAAAATTCATTATTGAAGAATTAGAGTATTTTTTTCTTTTGTCCTGTTATGTTGATGTACTTTGTATCTCTCCTGATCTCATGAAAAATAGGCCTAATCACTTCTATTCAAACTTATTTCAAACTTATCCAGGGTATTTATCTCATGCTTTGCCTGGTGACTTAGTAACCTTTCTTTACTGACAGATGTTAGTCTCTATTCTTTTAACTGTTCCTGGCACTTATTAGGTACTCACATATTGTTTAAATGATGAATGGCTGAATGACTGTCTGATTAGTCCTTCACAGACTTGTTTAACAAAAAAAATTATTCAACCACTTTTAAAATTCATACTGTTTTGCTTCAGAATCACTTTTGATATCATCTAAGAATCTGCTTTCTCCACTTGTAGATTTTTTCTATAGTTGTGCCAGGTATTTGAGTTTCTAAAGAGTATTTTCTAACAGAATTCATAAGTTTATTGAAAGCACTGAGACCCTAGAAGACCTCTCTTACTCTTATCATAAAAGTGGATTGAGCAAACTGACCTGCAGCCACTTTTTCCTTTTTTTTTTTTTTTAAGAATACAGAATACCAGAGTTTGTGGGTGGAGGAAAGGAAAGATGTTGTTTTCATGCTTAAAGGGGAATAAATTTGCAGAAGTAGAAATTAATATTTTCTTGTCTTTGTGTGACTAGATAAAAGAATCCTGTTATGTCGTTTAATCCTTCTCTCCATCCTCTATGTGATATAGAAAGCTTATCGGATAATGCAACTGCTTTTAGCAACAGATCCAAACAGCTTCGAAGGCAAATGTGGTGGCGTGGATGCAAAGTAAGTAAATCAGAAAATGCTGGATAGGTTGGCCAGCATATCCAGTGGTGATCAAAGGCATAAAGGAAAAAGGGCCTCTAGATTATAAGCTCTGTAAGGACAGGGGCTACAACTCTCTTGCTCATTATTACATATTCTGAGCCTGAGACATGGTGGAACTCTGAATATTTGTAGAATTATTATCTTTTGGGCTAGAAATAACTAAAGGAATCAAGCAGTGCCTGAAAGGATGTTTTCATGGGTTTCTTCGTAGAGAATAAACCACATTTTATTAATAATTTAGCTTCCTCTAGACTTATAAGAAATATTAACTTATAATTTATTATTAGTACCTTTTTGGAGCAACCTATACCATTATATACAGATGTTTAGAAAGTAGAATGCAAGCTAGAGAAAAATACAATTTTCCTGTTGGAAAGGAGGACAAAAATAAAAGCAATTGAATGTGTCAGAATTCATATGGCAAATGGGGGGGCTAAAAAAAATCCCACTGTCCCTCATTATTCTAGAGTCTTCTGCCATACGACCCTGAACCCATCTGCCTGATCTCAGAAGCTGGGCAAGGTCAGGGGCCTGGTTGTACTTGGATAAGAGGAATAAGAAGTAAAACATTTTAACAAGGAAAAAATTAGGAATCATTATATGCTGATATATTCCTGCAAAACATCTTATGGAAATGAATTTACTTCTTAAATCAAGTATGGCTACTGCTTATCAAGCAGAAAAATGTTTCTCTCAAGATTTTATAGAAAATTTCATGTCATATGAGCATATCTCATCTTTTTCCTCCTGATACTTTGTATCATTTTAAAGTCTCTCATTTTCCAGTTTAGGAATAACTTTCAAAACATGATGTTGACATATGCTGAGGATTTCTTCCAAGAGTTTCATTAGATTTACTTCTTTTTGTCTGTGTACCTGTTGAATCCTCTTATTTTCAGAAATAGAACTTAGGGGAAGATACAAGTTTCATTGCTCCTCTTGTCTAGAATTTAAATTTTCTGGGTTTTTTAAATGAGTAAATTTTCTATCTCTATACAAATGTTCTGTTCTGGAAATTAGTTTGGTGGAACAAAAAGTCAATGAGCCATTAACCTCCTCTCCCCATACATACACATGACTCATTCACATGGCCATTAATAAAATGATAATGTACATTTTGTGTAGCTTTTTTTAACCATAGCTATAGATTTTCATTTTGTACTTTATGGGGTCCAGATCAAAGAAATAGCATGCTTTTAAGGGGAAAAATTAGAGTATATTTTTAATTTATATTTTTAATAGTCTCTACATCACTGCCATTTTCTGGTTTAACTTCAGAGTTATTATTTAGGAAGGACTAAGAAAAGGGCTATAGAAATGGAAAAGAGATTAGAAGTTGCCACTGGCTAAGGGTCGAGGAGTAGAGATTGACTACAGCAGGGTATGAGGGCACTTTCTGAGTGATAAAGTGTCTTATGTTCAACTGCGATTGACAACTAGATGTCAAAATGCATCAAAATGAACTCTAAAAGGGTGAGTTTTATTGTATGTAAAGTATATCTCAATAAACCTGACTTCTAACATAAATAAGTGAACATGTTTAATGAGAAACAGATTTTTGTCCATGTCGTTTGGAAGAAGTGCACTTTGGACACGTGTGAATACTGCCATTTTTGGTTGTAAACATTTCCTGGCCAGTGTTAGAAACTGTTTATTTTGGTGTTTTTAAATTGTTATTAATATTTCCATTAAAATCTTGTAAATATTAAGCCCTAGCACAAATTAATAGGGAAAATTAATATGTATTTTTGGTAAATTTGAAAAGCTATTGTAAAATTCAAAATTACTTTAGAAATGTTTTCAGGTTTAAAAAAAAATGCAAAGCTTCCATATATTCTCTGGATCACTTTTGTCACTAAAGTACTTCATAGTGTACTGTGGACCCAGACACCTATTGAAAATGTGCCTATATTCATTTGATCTGAGTCTGTGTCTATATTTTTTGGTTATCATATGATAGGTCCCTGCAATTCAAATTGCAAAGCTTCCATGTATTCTCTTGGTCACTTTGTTCTTGTCATGAATATAATGCTACTAAAATGTCAGCAGTATTTTTATCTTAGAAACATTTCATTAGCTACTTCTAGTTGCTATTTGTGATATCCACCAGAATGTTTCATGTGTTTATAACAACTGGATACCTTTTTTCTGAATGAACCATCTTTAATCAGTTATCTGTGAAAATTGTTGATGATAACACTTTCATTTAAATTTAAATCAATTTGTAATTAATGCATTTTATGATTAGATGAGGAATGTGACAATTTTATAGAGAGAGATGATGTGGACCTAAAATATTAAGTAGCTAAGGACTAATCTTAAGATTTCTCCTATCTGTGAAACTGACACACAGAATGCTCTTAGGCAAGTTATTTATTAAATGAGGTTTATTCATGAAAAGTTTAAATTATATTCCTCAAAATGGAGATAAAAATTCTAAGAAAACAAGGGGAGCACAAACTAACAGAATTCCAATATATTAATACTTTGAGAATAATTTCTATAAGAAATGCTGCTTTATACTATGTATATTGAACCATCTATGTTGGATGCCAATGGTATTCATAATATCCTGACATTTTTGGACAGAGTTGCTAAAAGATTATTCTTTTCCTAGCCTTACATTAGAAATATGTGTGAAATCAGAGACATAAAGACCAGGCCTGTGAAGGCTTTGATTATTACTGTTTACTCTGTAGCCTTGAACAGTAAAATCTATACAAGCATAACTCTTCAAATTTGGGGAACTCTGATTATTACAGAAAGATGCAAATAGTCAAGTTTATATGAAAAAAAAATTGGAAACCTTTCATAGAAGGAGATTGTCTGTTGATGAGTTAGTGTAATGTGGTAAATAGAATGACAGAATAAAGACGTGAAACATTAATCTTTTCTGTTTTTTGTGTGTTGTAGATAAAAGCCATCATGGCTTTGGTTGCTGTTATCCTTTTGTTAGTGATTATCAGTAAGTATTTACTGGATTATTAATTTAGTGGCGTATCATTTGAAGTTTTTAAAACTTTCCTTTTTATTTTCAGTTGACCTAGTATGATTGATGCCAGGGTTGAGTAATGATTTATGGCTCCAGACAGGAGCTCTTAACCTAGAATCTGTAACTCTGAAAATGCATATAAATTGTATATAAAATTTTACATGAGTATGCATATGTACAGTTTTTTTTTAATAAATATTTATTTATTTTGGTTGTACCAGGTCTTAGTTGCAGCATGGAAACTCTTAGTTTCAGCATGTGGGATCTAGTTCCCTGAGCAGGGAATGAACCTGGGTCCCCTGCATTGGGAGCACAGAGTCTTAGCCGCTGGACCGTCAGGGAAGTCCCCATATGTACGTTTTTATAGTGAGACTATCTTTCATCAGATTCTCAACAAGAATGACAGGGCTGCGTGATTTGTTTGAGGCTATATATGGCTATTGTTACACTCAAGACCATAACACTTATTTTCTATTTATTATTAACTTTTAGGTATGGCCGCTTCATTTCATAATACCATGTTTGAAGAAAATCCAGATAAATTCTCTAGATAATTTTTGTGTCTGAAGAAAATCCAGATAGATTCTCTAGATGATAATTTTTGTTTTGGATTTGAGTTTCATTTCCATCATTGAAGCATAACTCTTGCCCTTCCTTTTTTCCCTTTTTAAAGTCAGATTATTAAAAAAATTTTTTTAGTATAGTTGGTTTATATTGTTGTGTTAATTTTGGGTGTATGACAAAGTGATTCAGTTTGTTTTTTCAGATTATTTTCCACTGTAGGTTATTACAAAATATTAAACATAGTTCCCTATGCTGTATAGTAGGTCCTTGTTGCTTATCTATTTTATAGTAGTTTGTATCTGTTAATCTCATTTCCTAATCTATCCTTTCCCCCTCTCTTCCCCCTTTGGTAACCAGAAGTTTGTTTTCTATGACTGTAAGTCTGGTTCTGTTTTGTATGTAGATTCATTTGTATTACTTTTTAGTTTCCACATATAAGTTATATCATATATTTGTCCTTTTCTGGTCAGATCATTTTTAATATCTGCTTTTCTCCCAAAATTCTTACTCTTTATTTACAGGGATTTTATAAAGATCTGGACAGTATCTCAGAATAACCATTTGAAAAATTCCATGGTGATACTACTTTTAAACAGAAAAAAAAAAGTTTTGTTTCAAAGACAGAGTCAATTCCCATTATCCCCATTTGTGGATTCTGTGTTTGTGAATTCATCTACTAGTTAGCATTGATCATTTACCCCAGTGCTTTGGAATCATGGGCAGATGCAGTCAGAAAGGTGGAAACTTTGGATCTCTTGATGTGCATATCCCAGCTGATGTCTAATGTCATGCTCTGCCTCAGTCCCACCTCATGAAGTAAACAGGTGTCCTTCAGAGACTGTTCAGTGCCACATTGCTCACATTTCTATCAATCTTGTTAATGGTTTTGCTGTTTCAGATGGCCCCCAGGTGTACAGGTGCTCCAGTGCTGTCTAGTGTTGCTGAGTACAAGGCTGTAATGTGCCTTGTGGAGGAAATATGTGTGTTAGATAAGCTTTGTTCAGGCATAAGTGACAGTCCTGTTGGCCGTGAGTTCAGGGCTAATGAGTCAACACTGTATAGTAAATAAGGTGTCTCTACCCAGAAACTTATAAAACAAGGTTATGTACTGTTTTTTGTCAAAAACATTGTAGCCAGAGGCTGGCAGGAATTTAAGCCTATGTTTGCCCTCAGAGCAGTGGTTCAGTATCCACTCTTTCAGTGTTTGTGGTGACTTTATAGAATATAACTACTGCCAGTACCAAGAATCAACCAGTGGTATGTTGAATGGCATAAAGAAGAAAATAAAATCCAGCTATTCTGTTAGCACACAGAGATAGCTACTATTAATATAACTATTGTATATACTTCAAGTCTTTTCCTATTAATAATATATAAACATGTTTTTCAAAAACTAAGATCATATGTTTACTTTTTAATCAATATTTTCTAAATATTTTCCCATTATTAAATATTTTAGCCTCTTTATACTATGATTTTGTATTAATCTATTTGATCAAAATGCTAATATTAGACATTTAGGTTGTCTCATTTTTGCTTCTCCATTCCCATGTGTTATCTATCATTTCAGATTAAAATTGTCCCCATTACCTCTTTTCACAATGGAAACTACGTTTAGGAATATTGTTTCTCACATAACATATGAATCTGATTTTGATGTTTCTTTTCCATTTTTTTCTCTTGCAGTTCTTATAGTTGTGAAATACCGTACTTGATTTGATGACAGATCTTCATTAAACAAAATCTGGGACAATAATAATAAAAGGTTGCTGCATAATTTAAATGAAACCCATGTATATAAAACTTTCACAGCTTCTTTTTCAAGAAATTAAGAGGCAAGTATCACTTCAAATTGGAGCACTGAGAATGTCCAATTATCTCCCTCCCTTCCAACAAAATGTTGCTTTTAATAATTATGTTTGAGGCAAAGATAACCAGCCTTGATTTTGCCATATTCCAAGGGTCTAATTTGAAACTAGATACTTGCCAATTCACTATTGTATATATAGTTGAACACTGATAAGGATATTTCATACTGTTATTTTAATGGCATGAGGACTTGTATTTATTGCATCGAGGTGGGGATCAGGCTGGTGGTCAGGGAGCCTCTGCAGAGTACCAAATCATCATGCTGAAAGATGAGTATAACCATTCCATCGAGATTTGCAAGATTCTTCTCAATTAACAATTGCTTTGTAAGCAATGTTCACATGTTTATAGATGTAACAAAAGTTAAATGTTGTAAATGTTGCTGCCTTCAGCTATAACTAAAAACATTCCAGTAAACCTATTTTTGATTGTATAAGGGAATGTGTAGTGATTTTTTGACATTTGGATTATGGAAATGGGAAATTTAAAGTGTGAAAAGCATAGTATGGCATCATAAACTGAAGGTAATAAAGTTATTGGAGAGCATCATTGGAGTATTTGAAAATGCCAAACATACACCTGAAAGTCATGGTCCAGTCTGTTTTCAGTTCGCTTCCAATAAGGAGGACCAGTCCTAATGTGAGTAAATGAAATCCACAGGTAACTTGTCCCCATAATTTTATTAGTAGCTTTCTTCTTTAACTTCAACTAGCTATTTTATCAGAAATGCTTAAAGTAGCAAAATCACCTGCTTAGGATTTTTTATTTTTGCATTCCCTGATTATCTCCTGGGAAATGCATGTTATACATACAGTCAAATGTGAAATTAGCCAATAATAATGAGTATTAGAAGTCAGGAGCCTAGCTAATCAGTCAGTAACCAAATGCTAGGGTCACCATTTAATCTCAGCCTGTTTTTATAATGATAAAAAGTGTCAACTTTAAAGTGTGCCAACTTTCTTGGGTTGTTTAAACGTGTGAAAGTGAAAATACAGTTCTCTAGTGTGTGTGTGAGGAAGTTTTAGAATAAAACTGGAGGTTCTGTAGAGACTTGTGTACATGGACGTCTTCACAATGTATATACAACTCTAAATTTGAAATAGGGTTAATAGAAAGTAGCAGTATTTAAATAGGAAAAAAAAAATAGTCCATATAGGGTTTATTTCTTTGGTCGTTTTCATTCAAAATGTATGAAACATAGGATCTTTTTTTTTTTTTTTCCAGTTCTACAGGATTAGTACTAAGATACAAAACTGTTCTCTTTAGAATGAAAAGACATTTGAAGGGAGAAGCATATTAAGAGATATTCAATACACCTGCAAGTGAAGAAGGTCTAAGCATTATAGTCCACTAAGAACATTTAAAAAGAAGTAAAGGTCTTAACATACTATGGAGTGTGTTCTCTGGTTTCTCCATCCTTTGTAAATGTCAGTTACTGTAAATAACATAATAAATGCTAAACCCTTTGACAGAGGATACCCAGGAGAATGAGCATTTTTAGAATTTCAGTAGCTAATGTAGTTCAGGAATGGAAATGTTTTAACTGAGTGTACAGAATCAGTCCTAACATGTTTGTGTGTCCTTCATTTGGGATTGGAACTAGACTCGCCAATGGTTAATTTTCTATTGGTTAGTATAGAAATTTGGTTTCTTCATATCATCTATCAGTGAAGATGATTATTTCTCAAAAAGAATCCACATTTCCAGTGTTTCTTTAATAAAGTATGCTTTTAAAGAAATAAAAACAAAATTTAAAAAAATTTTAACAATGAAAAAATAAAAGGAAATATTTATATGACAATATCATATATATGTAGTTCTTTTTGTGTTTAAATATATTGCTGCTGAGAATACTAGTGGTGGATATGTTACTCTGTTAGGGATTTGCACTAGTGGTAGCCTGTTTAGTGGTAGCTCAGTTAATCATTTCATCCTTCTCAGTCTTCATTAGTACTAAGACCCTTAAAGTGATGGACATGTTTATGACTCTATTATCATAACCGTGGAGACATGGCACCTTAGGAAAAAGCAAAATGTGTTCAAATTGATGCCAGGCCTGCCTGCCTTCCCTCCCTTAATCATTCTTTTTCTCATTCAGCTCAGATCATCCTACACTTGAAAAATGAAGTTTCCCCATCATCAAAACTCTCATTACTTAACAACAATGAAGAAACAGGAAAATTCCAAGTAGCTTTGTAAATACTAGTTGATAACCCAGTGAAATCAGGTCACCCCTTTTATAATGCCAGAAACAGACCCTTGTGATTTATGTTTAACTACTTGTTGCCCTACAGTAGTTTTGTGCTAATGCTGATTAATTAGTTTTTCCTACAGATATGATCCAGTATTACCTGTGGTCTTTTTGCTCCTCTATCCTGATAAAGCTCACTGGAAATCACCCTCAGGTTTTTATAAACGTAGGGATTATTTCTTGACTAAAGAAAAGTTCAGTATTGAGAATGGAACATTATAAAATGGAGGCGTATAGGTAATAGTACACGTCAAATTCAGAAATAGCTTCTGTTAGCACTCCTGTGGATGGCTTCTATATAGTCTCTATGTGCAGTTACTCTGCATTAAAAAATTATAACTTCAGCATTTTCTTATAGCAGAATTGGGCATCTTTCAATTTTGTATGACATGTGGGTATCCTGGAAATGATTATACATATACAAACTGAGAAGGAAAAAAATTGAAATTTCTCCTTATCAGTACACTCTTAAACATGCTAGGTAGCCTGTCAGCATTTTTATCCACACTCTTTACACTTATGTGTATGCATACTATGATTAAAAAATATGCTAGAAATTGTTTTCTCATGTTGAGAACGAGTGCCATTAGAAGCTAACTGTATTGAGTCAGTATTCCTAAGTCTAGGAAAAGCAACTCTCCTCTTAGTCTGATTGTATGTTTTCATGTAGATATGTGATTGGAGTCTTTGAAGTCAATTTTATTTTTCTGTGAGTGAGGAGTTAGAACATAAATCAGTCAAAAAGCATTTATACACTTTTGTTTTAGAATGCAGTAGAGTACTCATATTTGTGTGGGAAGTTGCCACAAGGCTGTGTGAAGATACTGAGTCAGAAGGAGCTGGAAGGTGCCCTACTTCTCAATCCATCCACTGTTTCTCCCATATTGTAGACAAATGGAACCATAGGGGACACAATCTTTTTATTCTGGCTCCTGCTTTAAGAAGTTGCTTAGAACAGGTCAGTAGGAATTGAAGGGAAAGCATGACCAACTCAATTGAGGGGGATAAACGTAAGCTTGGGAAAACACAGATCACATCGTACTTGTGTCCCACAGCACCCAGCCCAGTGCCATGCACCTGGCTAGATGAATGTGCCTAGGAAATCACAGACACGCTGGTGTGCTTGTGTGCTGGTTCACCAGTGACCTCTGCATTGTGAAAGTCGAAGGTCCACTCTCAGCCCTCTTCCCTGCATGTCAGCAGGATTTGATGATGCAGCTGATTGCTCTTTTCTCATTAATGCTTGCTACCTGGGCTTGATTTTGTTCTTAACGTCAACGTCCATGGCCCTCCCTGCAGCGGTGACACGACTGACATAACTGGGTCTTTTGCCTTTACCAGGAGATAGTAGTGTTCTTTTATAATGGGTAAAGAAAAATTTTGATTTTACATGCTCTCATTAGGTTCTTTTCACTTGAAAAGGTCTTGAAATCAGACCGTCTATTAAATATTTTAGGGCTACAAAGTAAATTGCATTAATCAGTCAAATGTCAGAAATCAGACTCTAAGAAAACTCAAGCACTTGATCTTATGCCTGGGGTATGTGTCACTGTTTTAAATTCCACACTCCTCTATTTAATCGTTTTGATAAGTGCCTTTGATGTTTCAGATGTGTGGTGGGAGATGAGCAATGTAAATGGTGTGCACCCTGTGCTGTAGACTCTCAAGTCTTCATATCTGTTTTCACCAGTGCTGCAAATCTTAGTCCTCGGTGTTCCTGTCAGATACATATTTGTAGCTCCTCCATAGTAAACAGTAAAATAAACTATTTCATAGAAAACAAAATAAAACACTTTTTGGCTTATTCAGTATGTTACCTGTTGCCTTAACTTCATAGCGTAACTTATTTGAAATACCATCTGGCTAACCTGATTTGGGCTTCCCTGGTGGTTCAGCTGGTTAATAATCTACCTGCAATGCAGGAGGCTTGGGTTCGACCCCTGGGTTGGGAAGATCCCCTGGACAAGGGAATGGCTACCCACTCCAGTATTCTGGTCTGGAGAATTCCATGGACTGTATAGTCCATGGGGTCGCAAAGAGTCAGACACGACTGAATGACTTTTGCTTTCACCCTGGTTTAGTCCATCCCAGTTTTCTAATAAGGTACATGGAGGAAAAATAAATAGAAGATGTCCTGTCACCAAAAACCATGCCCAGTGCCCAATATATTGACAGAATCTGGTAAGAATGTCTCAGTGTAAAATTACTGAGTCTCAACTGCAGAAAGAACAATTGGAATACTCATGCTTTTGAAAGAGAGGAAGGGGGTCAAATTTCTCTTGCACTTTTTGAGAAGTTTGAGTTAGACGTCAGATGCATAACTGAGCAGGGCCAGGCGCAGTGCACTCACCATGTGTATTAAGCAAAAAGACTGGATTTTGTCTTCTTGTCTAAGGATGTGTAAAAAGATGCGCATGGAGCCTATGAGCACATCCTCCTGGAATCCCCTGTAACATACAAAAACACCTGTCCTCCCCAGTTAGCCTCCACCGCCTATCCAAAGATAGCAATCTTTCTAGCAGTCGTCCTTGAAGAAACATCTATGCTTGCAATTTCTAGTTCTTTTTCACTCATTCTCTTTAAATACTTCAGTAGACTTTTTGCCTCCTAACTTAAGCTCTTGTCAGGATCACCAGTGACCTCTGCATTGCTGAAGTCGAAGGTCCACTCTCAGCCCTCTTCCCTGAATGTCAGCAGGATTTGATGATGCAGCTGATTGCTCTTTTCTCATTAATGCTTGCTACCTGGGCTTGATTTGTTCTTAACCTCACTGATTGCTCCTCTTCCCAACTTTTAACATTGGACTGCTCCAGGGTTCACTCTTGGTCTGAACCACATATATGCCCTTTGGTAATCTTATCTTATCTCAAAATTTGGATAACATTTATGTGCTGATGAATCCCAAGTTTATGTCTCCTGCTTGACTTCTGAATACAGACTATCCAATATTCTAGAGGACCTCGGCCGAGATGGCAGAGTAGGAAAACCCTGAGCTCACCTCCACTCACAGGCACACCAAAACCACAAGTATTTACAGAGTAACTATTGATCTAGCAGAAAAGACCATCTCCAAGAAAAGTTATAAAGAAGGAACCACAGCGAGATGGGTAGGAGGGGAAGAATTGCAGTAAGCTGAGACCCACACCCCTGGGTAGGCAACCCACAAACAAGAGGATAGTTACAACCGCAGAGGTTCCCCCCAAGGAGTGATGGGTCTGAGCTCCATATTGTGCCCCTGAGTTCATGAGTTCTGCACCAGGAAGATGAGCCTCCAGATGCTTGGCTTTGAAGGCCAGTAGGGTTGACAGTTGGCAGAATCAGAGGGCTGTGGGAAACAAAGTCTCCACCCTTAAAGAACATAAACGGAAATCTCACATGCTCTGGGATCCGGGGCAGAAATCGTTTGATAGGAACCTGGGTCAGACCTCCCTGCTTATCTGGGGGAACCTTCTGGAGAGGTGGGAGACACTACTGGAGCTCCCCTTGGGGACACAGACATCGGCAATAGCCATTTTTGCCAGCTGGCTCTAACATGACACGTGCTGGTGAGCACCATTTTAGAGTCTTCCCTCTAGCCTGTTGGCACCGGGACCTGGCCTTGCCCACCAGCCTGCTGGCACCAGTAGTGGGAGACCTCAGGCCAAGCAATGAGCCAGGTGCACACACAACTCCACCCACCAGCAGGAAACTACCTTAAGGCTCCCTGAGCCCACAGCCTGTCTAGGACACAATGCTGCCCACCAGAGGGCAGAGGGCACAGGACCCAGTCCCCCACCCAAAATGCATTGGCAGGAGACCACAGGATATGGCTCTGCCCACCAGTGAGCCAGCACTAGCCTCAGGAAAATCACACACCAGTGGACAGGAACCAGACACCCTGGGCCCTAGCCCCACTCACCAACAAATGAACACCAGCCCCAAGACCACCATAGCCCTGCAGCCTGGCATGGCAGGACCCAGCTCACACCAGCAGGTCAGCACCCACCTGAGGGCTTCCCAGACTGCAGCCCCACCCATCAGGTCAACCCAGCTCTAAGACAACTTGGATCCCTCAGCCAGCTGCCCCAGGATCCAGCCCTATTCATCAGTGGGCCAGCACCAGCTTTGAGACACCCCAAACCCCACAGCTAGCCATGTCAGGAACCAGCCCCAACCATTAGCAGGAGACACTAGATCCAGGAACACTGGCCTTGCACCTACATACTTCAGCACCCAGTTCTCTCCAGCAGCAGGGCAGCACTAGCCCTGCACTCACCCAAGACTCCACAGCCAGCCACCTTGTGACCTGGCCCTGCCAGTCAGTAGCTGCACCCTCTGCACAAGGCAGGGCCTGCAATCAACTGGTCTGGGAGCCAACCATGCCAACCAGATTACCCACAGTAGTCAGCTTGCCACAAGAGAAGGATCCATGCAGCCCGCATGCCACATATATATATAATATGGCATCCAAAAGCTGCAGAATACAGCAGAAAATTCTTTTCAAAGCACATGGAACATTTTGCAGGATGAATCTAATGTTAGGCCACAAAACAAGAAATCATATCATTCATCTTTACCAACCACAACACAATGAGACTAGAAATCAACTACAAGGAAAGGACTGCCAAAAGCATAAACACACGTGGGCTAAACAATATTCTACTAAGCAACCAATCGATCACTGAAGAAACCAAATCAAAAAATACCGGAGACAAAAAGAATTAATGGTCCAAAACTATGGGACTTAGCAAAAAGCAGATGTAAGAGGGAACTTTGTAATAACATACTCCTACTTCAGGAAACAAAATTCTGAAGAAAACAACCTAATCTTACACCTATGTGAACTAGGAATAGGACAAATGAAACCCAAAATTAGTAGAAGGAAAGAAATCATAAAGAGCAGAGCAGAAATAAATTAGAAATTTTTAAAAGCAATAGAAAAGATCAATGAAACTAAGAGCTGTTTCTTTGAAAAGATAAAATTGATAAACCTTTAACCATACACATTAAGAAAAAAAGTGAGAGGGCCGAAATCAATAAAACTAGAAACTAGAGATTTCCCTGGTGGTCCAGTGATTAAGAATCTGCCTGGAAATGTAGGAAACCCCGGTTTGATCCCTGATCCGGAAGATCTCACATGCTGCGGAACAGCTAAGCCTGTGCGCCACAACCACTGAGCCTGCGCTTAGAGCCTGTGAGCCGCTACTACTGAGCCCACATGCCTAGGGCCCACGATCTTAAATGAGAGAAGCGCCGCAATGAGAAGACTGCACACCGCAACAATGAGTAGGCCCCCACTCACCACAATTAGAGAAAGCAGGGTGCAGTAATGAAGAACTACCCAGCGCTGCCAAAAAATATAAATGAAAAGATTTAAAAATAAAATCAGAAATTAAAAAGTTACAGGTACTTCAGAAATACAAGGGATCATAAGATTACTATGAACAATTATATGCCAGTAAAATGAGCAACCTGAAAGAAATGGGCACATTCTTAGAAAGGTACAATCTCCCAAGACTGAGCCAGGAAGAAATAAATAATACGAACAAACTAATTACCATTAATAAAACTAAATTAGTAATTTAAACTCTCCCAAAAAGCAAAGTGTAGGGCCAGAGAGCTTCACAGCTGAATTCTACGAAATGTTTAGAGAGGCATCAATATCCGTTCTCAAACTACTTCAAAAAGTTGCAGAGGAAGGAACGTTTCCATACTCACCCTATGAGGCCAGAATCACCCTGATACCAAAACGGGACAAAGGTACTCACTCACTCACTCACTCACTCACTCACACACACACACACACACACACACTCTCTCTCTCTCTCTCTCTCTCTCTCTCAACATAGTCCTGGAAATTCTAGTCGCAGCAGAGAACAAATAAAAGGAATCCGAATTCAAAAGGAAGAAGGAAAACTGTCACTTTTTGCATACATATAAAATCCAAAGATGCCACCAAAAAACTACTAGAGTTCAATGAATTTGATAAGAGTTGCAGGATGCAAAATTAATGCACAGAAATCTATCACATTTCCATACACTAACAACAAAGCTATCAGAAAGAAGAAAGTAAGGAAACAATGGCATTTACCATCACATCAAAGAGAGTAAAATATCTAGGAATAAGTCTAAGGCGGTGAAAGACCTCCTTGGAAAACAATAATACACTGATGAAAGAAATTGAAGATGACACAAATAGATGGAAAGATGTACTGTGTTCTTATATTGGAAGAATTAATATTGTTAAAATAACTATACCTTCCAAGGTAATCTACAGATTCAATGAAATCCCTATCAAAATACCAGTGGCATTTTCACAAAACAAGAACAGAAGTTTTTTTGTTGTTGTTTTTTATTTTTTAAATTTTAAAATCTTTAATTCTTAAATGCGTTCCCAAACATGAACCCCCCTCCCACCTCCCTCCCCATAACATCTCTCTGGGTCATCCCCATGCACCAGCCCCAAGCATGCTGCATCCTGCGTCAAACATAGACTGGCGATTCAATTCTTAGATGATAGTATACATGTTAGAATGTCATTCTCCGAAATCATCCCACCCTCTCCCTCTCCCTCTGAGTCCAAAAGTCCATTATACACATCTGTGTCTCTTTCCCTGTCTTGCATACAGGGTCATCATTGCCATCTTCCTAAATTCCATATATATGTGTTAGTATACTGTATTGGTGTTTTTCTTTCTGGCTTACTTCACTCTGTATAATCGGCTCCAGTTTCATCCATCTCATCAGAACTGATTCAAATGAATTCTTTTTTACGGCTGAGTAATACTCCATTGTGTATATGTACCACAGCGTTCTTATCCATTCATCTGCTGATGGACATCTAGGTTGTTTCCATGTCCTGGCTATTATAAACAGTGCTGCGATGAACACTGGGGTACATGTGTCTCTTTCAATTCTGGTTTCAGAAGTTTTTAATATGTACACAAACACAAAAGACTCTGAATAGCCAAAGCAATTCTGAGAAAGAAGAACAGAGCTGGAGGGGGATATCATATTCCCTGACTTCAGATTATAGTACAAAGTTACAGTAATCAAAACAGATACAGAACAGTGGAACAGAATAGAAAGTCCTGAAATAAATCCATACACTTATGGTCAATTAATCTATGACAAAGGAGGCAAGAGTTTACAATGGAGAAAAGACTGTTTCTTCAATAAGTGGTGCTGGGAAAACTGGACAGCTATATGTAAAAGAGTGAAATTAGAACATTTTCTTACACCGTATACAAAGCTAAACTCAATATGGATTAAAGACCTAAATGTAATACCAGAAACCATATAACTTCTAGGAGAAAATATAAGCAGAATGATTTGGATAGATAATAGCAACATTTTTTTTAGATTTGTCTGCTAAGGCCAAGGAAACAGAAGCAAAACAAGCAAGTAGGACCTAATTAAATTTAAAAGATTTTGCATAGCAGTCCAAACAACCTGACTAAAAAATAAGCAGAAGACCTGAACAGACATTTTTCCAAAGACGACATACAGAGGACCAACAGGCACATAAAAAGATGCTCAACGTCTCTAATCAGAGATACATAAATCAAAAGCAAATGATACATCACCTTGCATCTGTCAGAATGGCTATTAAAATGACCACAAGTAAGAACTATTGGCAAGGATGTGGAGAAAAAGAATCCTTGTACAGTGCTGGTTGGAATGTAAATTGGCACAGCCAAGAAAATATGTCAACAATTTCAAATCAGTGGAGTGGTGCTCACAAACCACTGGCTATCCATTTTACATTTAGTAATGTCTATGTTTCAATGTTACCCTTTCAATTCGTCCCTCCCTCTCTTTCCCCCACTACCTCCGCAAGTCTATTCTCTATGTGCATTGCAAGTTTTAAATGCAAATTATAAAAACTTTTCCCTTGAGTCAGAATCACCAAAATTACAGTTGCTCTTCTGACAGAGCAATTGCTTCACATTTGTCGCATGACAATTAATTATCTCATTTAACCCTCCTAAAAGCAAATATCCTGAGGTGGTTCTTCTACTTGTCATGTAGTCCGGTATTCAGTCACAGATACGTATTGAACACTACTCTGTGTAGCCAGGCACTCTCCTCTTTCTCATCTTTCCACTCACCTTGCCCTTTGGAGCACAGATGAGGAGTGGCAATGATCATCATCAGAGTCAAAGTGCGGAGAATTTACTGCCATATTTCTACCCCACTCCTCTGAAACCGATACCCATTAGTTACTAGCCATTTACCCTATGTGACTGGCAAGTTTGTCTTAATATTTCACTCACCTTGGTGTGATCTGCAAAGCTCATTGAATTTATTTTTATTAGAACTTGGTCACTTGCTAAAATAATTAAACACACTAGCCGGAGCAATATATTCAAAAAATTCAAAATGTTTTAAAATATTTGAGAGGACTGGGCCCGGGATCAGGGCAGGACCCTCAAAGGTTTAGGGCAACAGCTCTTCACCAAAGAGAAGAAAATATGTCAACAATTTCAAATCAATAGAGTAGTAGTCACATCCACAGCTTGGCAAGACGGTAAGGTCCTGCTGCCATGCTGTGAGTCCCTTTTCTTCTCTTTGAATGATGCAAAACCAAGATGGAGTCACCTTGCTTAGACCTCTCCGAAGGGTTGTATCTCAGAACCTCGGAGACTCAAGCGGAAATCCACGTGAACTCTTGATCTCTGACAAGCGAGCAGCAGGATGCTACTGAGAGGCTTCAGGGACTGAAAAGGAGGGATAGAGGAAAAGAGAGACCAGAGAGGAGTGAGGAGAAATTTTGCTGTCTGCCATCTCTCAGGAGCTGTGGTTCACCTGTGCTGAGTTTTAAGCACACAGTTCATGAGGAGCAGCTGTGGGATGGCAGGAAGACCTATGCTCCCATGTGAGGATAATCCCAGACTCACCTACTCATTTAACTAGCTGAATTTGTGTGTGCATGCTCAGTCGCTTGCTGCTGCCAAGTTGCTTCAGTCGTGTCCGACTCTGTGCGACCCCATAAACAGCAGCCCACCAGGCTCCCCCGTCCCTGGGATTCTCCAGGCAAGAACACTGGAGTGGGTTCTTGTCCCACTCCTTTTTGAACTCCACCCGGGTTTAATCTCTAGGTTGGGAAGATCCCCTGGAGAAGGAAATGAAAACCCATCCCAGTATTCTTGCCTGGGAAATCCCATGTACAGAGGAGCCTGGCCGGCTACAGTCCATGGGGTTGCAAAGAACTGGACACGACTAAGCGACTGAGCACCCCACTCCAGTACTCTTGCCTGGAGAATCCCATGGATGGAGGAGCCTGATAGACCACAGTCCATGGGGTCGCAAAGAGTCGGAACGACTGAGCGACTTCACTTCACATCCTGCATTCCAGGCAGATTCTTTACTGTCTGAGCCACCAGGAAAGCCCAACAGCTTAACTCACTTGGTTACATTTTCTGAGTCTCCTATCTCTTCCTTAAATGCACAGGACAACATTCACGTCAGAAGACTCTTCACTGCAGTAAAGTTCATAAACTGCCTGCAACTACTGTTACCTCCTCAGTGAGACATAAGCTTTGCTTTCCTTTTTAGTCAAAACAACAGATTTGTTATGAGTTATTCATTTTCTCCATCTAAACCCTGTGTCTTCCATATATTTATGAAATCAACTGGGTTGCCAGTTAAGTCTATTACTTTGCAACAAAGTAAAACAAATAGCTTTATAAGGCTATCAAAACGTCATTTTTAATCTCATTCTTTAGTCCGCTAGACTGCACACACACTATTCAGTGCAAACTCTAGTTAATTTTCTGAATATATTCCACATTTGATTCATGTCATGTGTGTCATACTAACTGAGTTTGGTTTTACTTTGCAGTTATCAAAAACTTTGTATGATCACTGGCATTTTCAAATAAAGAATACTAAAATATTATAATAACATGGAAAGATAGCCTATGCAGAAACTGTAACATGGTGGTTCAATATACTGGCTCTGTAGGCAGACAGATCTGACTTAGGGTTAAATCTCAACTTCATTACTTGATAACTTTGGGATCTTTACAAATTATTTAACTTCTCTGGGCCTCAGTGTCCTCACCAATAAAATGGGATTTTAAAAAGTACATGCAATTAACATTTATTGAGTGCCTTACATCCAATAAATATTTTTTGAATCTATATGCAAAATGGATGTGGACATCAAGAGAATCTAAACATATGAATAGGAAGTATAAAGCATTAACTGAATCAGTGAATAATTAGATCTACTTTCAATCTGCCCTAGAAATAAATCCAACATATCTGATAGGTATTTTTCTTTCCCCCTACAAAGCCAAGTCAATATTAATTGGGACCAGAAAATGCCCTGTGTGTAAGGGGATTAAACCTTAGAGATCATTGTAACAAAGAACACAAACATTTTGAAGAAATACCCATCAAATTATTTTATGCCCACCTGAATGCCCTATTTTCTGCTGTCTTCTTCCTGGTCACGGGTTCTGACCCAGGGCCACTCAAGTGTCACACATTTCTGAGCATGAGAAATACAGCATATGCTCTGTCTTAATCATCCTTTCACTCTCTCTTTTCTCCTTCCTTCCCTCTCACCCTCCTCCCATCCCTTCTCTCTTTCTGTCATCTTCGGGGCCATCGTTATCATCACTAATGTTTTTAAAGTACTCAAGCCATGCCAGGAACAGTCCAGATGCTTTATATGCAACATCTCAATACTCGCCACTTTGTCACAAACACTCCGTTCTTGAGAGGGTCAACTAAGAAAATAAACTTACCTGTATTTCTACTGTAATTAGAAGGCAAATCTTAAAGACCTCCCTGATGGTCCAGTGGTTAAGACTTCACCTTCTGGAACCTTCCTACACTCTTGGTGGGAATTTAAATTTGTAGTCATTATGGAGAACAGTATGGAGGTAATTCCTTAAGAAACTAAAAACAGAGCTACCATATGACCTTGTAATCCCATTCCTGGGCATATATCCAGAGAAAAACATGATCCAAAAGGATACACGCACCCCAATGTTCATTGTAGCACATTTACAGCAACCAAAATATGGAAGCAAACTAAATGTTCATCCACAGAGGAATAGATAAAGAAGTTGGGGTACATATATACAATGGAACATTATTCAGCCATTAAAAAGAAAGAAATAATGCCATTTGCAGCATCATGGATGGACCTCAGTTCAGTTCAGTCGCTCAGTCGTGTCCAACTCTTTGTGACCCCATGAATTGCAGCACACCAGCCTCCCCGTCCATCACCAACTCCCAGAGTTCACCCAAACTCACGTCCATTGAGTCGGTGATGCCATCCAGCCATCTCATCCTCTGTCGTCCCCTTCTCCTCCTGCCCCCAATCCCTCCCAGCATCAGAGTCTTTTCCAATGAGTCAACTCTTCGCATCAGGTGGCCAAAGTACTGGAGTTTCAGCTTTAGCATCATTCCTTCCAAAGAACACCCAGGACCGATCTCCTTTAAAATGGATTGGTTGGATCTCCTTGCAGTCCAAGGGACTCTCAAGAGTCTTCTCCAACACCACAGTTCAAAAGCATCAATTCTTCGGTGCTCAGCTTTCTTCACAGTCCAACTCTCACATCCCTACATGACCACTGGAAAAACCATAGACTTGACAGGACGGACCTTTGTTGGCAAAGTGCCGGGGGCCAGCGTGAGGAACTCCGCCCATGGCAAAGTCATGAGGAAGCAGGCTTGGCATATGCAAAGGCGTGATCAAGACTCAGGAAAGCCCCTGTTCCCGAGCATCTACCCCAAAACCAGAGTCTGTTTTATGCTCGCACCTACACCTCTGACTTTACTGGGGGCTCTCCCCCATAACCGTTTCTCTCGGAGAAGGAGTAAACCCGCAGCTCCAAGGCAATAAAAATTCCTGGGCGTGACAAGAGTGTTTCAGCTTACGGACTCCTCTGAAGGTTATCTAGCCCGCCTGTATAGGTTCGTCCGGCCACATGTGATTGTTTACAGCCTCCCAATCTGAGAGGCACGAGATGTTTTAGACTTACTAAAGGCAAATTCTTTTGGGGAGTTAGAAATTATTAGTATAATGGGTTGGTTAGGAATTATATTGGTAAAGGGTTTTTCATTTGTTGTGTCAATAATTGCTGCTAATTCCCTGCTCTGGGTGGGACAAGGGTGTCTCAGGTCAAACCTCTCTGCTGACAGACTAGCTTGTGTGACAGGATTATCCATACTCCTGCCACATGATTGTTTACTACCTCTTAACCATAAACAGCACAGAGAGTTTTGGAGTATTTTGAGAGTCTTAATTAGCATAGGGCTTTTTCTTCTTGAGTCAATGATTGCCGCCAGGCCTCCATATCCTTAGGCACCTGGGAATATATTAATCAATGTATTTGGAATATAGAAAAGGAAATATGGTAGTTTTTGATGTTAGCAATACTAGACTTTTTGAGTTAATGGATTTTCTCTTTTGTAATAGATCACTGTACTTTGTTATAAATCACTGTGTCCTTGCTATATAAAAATGTAACTTTATCATATCTTAAGACTAAATAGATCTTAAGGGGAGCATTGGTGAAAGGATTTTCAGTTGTTGGGCTGATGTTTGCTGCTAAATCTCCATGTTCCCTACCCTTATAATGAATATAACTAGCATATAGGAAGAAATAAGTATTAACCTTTAAGCATATAGGAGAAATAAGTATTAACCATTAAGACTAATCATGTTAACTTTGGGTTAAATAAATTCCTTTCTTGATTGTAACTCACTACACCCTCACCCTATAGGAATGTAACTTTATTTGGAGGGTGGTGCCTGGTTTAAGAAAAAACACCCTTGGAAGAAATAAGTTTTCTGGTTATCAGAAAGAAAGGATCATAAAATGTCAGCAGGTCTCACTCATGGCCAGAAGATGATGTACTTTTTTTTTTTACATTTATGTGAAGCACCTGATTTTGATAAAGGTCAGGACTGCTGACTCCCACGTGACTCTATATTCATCCCTATGTGTAACAAAAGGTATATAAGCAAACCCAAAAATAAAGAAATCGGATCAGTTTCCGGAAAGACTGATTCCCCCATGTCGTTTCTTTCTTGCTCCCGTTTTTCTGGCTGAATTCCCATCTGGAGCATGGATGCTATTCCATGTAATCCAAGTTATTCAGCCTCTTTTTCTCCACTAACCTTCCTACTACACTATCCATTTCTAATCTCTCTATATCTGTGATTAAATATGTATTTTTCCAAAGACGCCGACTCCGTCCCCACCTTCGAATCATCCTGGATCCACCGGGGCTGGACCCTGGCAGCAAAGTAATGTCTCTGCTTTTGAATATGCTATCTAAGTTGGTCATAACTTTCCTTCCAAGGAGTAAGCGTCTTTTAATTTCATGGCTGGAGTCACCATCTGCAGTGATTTTGGAGCCCCTAAAAACAAAGTCTGACACTGTTTCCACTGTTTCCCCATCTATTTCCCATGAAGTGATGGGACCAGATGCTATGATCTTCATTTTCTGAATGTTGAGCTTTAAGCCAGCTTTTTCACTCTCCACTTTCACTTTCATCAAGAGGCTTTTGAGTTCCTCTTCACTTTCTGCCATAAGGGTGGTGTCATCTGCATATCTGAGGTTATTGATATTTCTCCTGGCAATCTTGATTCCAGCTTGTGCTTCTTCCAGCTCAGCGTTTCTCATGACGTCCTCTGCATAGAAGTTAAATAAGCAGGGTGACAATATACAGCCTTGATGTGCTCCTTTTCCTATTTGGAACCAGTCTGTTGTTCCACGTCCAGTTCTAACCCTAGAGGTTGCCAAAAAGTAGATTTTTCAGCATTATAAAAAATATAATTTTGTTAATTAAAAAACAGTAGCTCAATGAACAATGCCTTCTTTTATTTTAAAAAGCTGGCGAAAATGTCACAGTTTTGTAACTTTTTCCTTTTAACCTTCAATTTTACTGACAAGCACTAAACTGAACCTGTTAACTTTTTTTTACAATGAAATGCTTATTGCTTATCTTCCATTGAATCAAGGGGCCTTTTCATCATTGTAAAGGCAGAATTAAAAGAAAAGTTTAAAAATCCTCTATTTCAAGCAAATATTAGCCAACAACAGCAACAATGAAAAATGCCAGTCGTTTTCTTTCTTCTCTTTCATTGCTGGGACTTAACCTCCTACTCTTCTATCTGATTTATTCAATGGAACATTTTTCTTATTCTGTATCTTAAGTAGTGTAAGTTTTCCTATGCCTTTCCTAAAGAGATTACATTTCCCCAAAAGAATATATTTTCCTGCTTTCCCCAAAGAATATATTATGTTACTTTCCCCAAAAGCTTATGTTCTTGTCTAAAACTCTTCTCTATACCCTCAGCCCTAGTCTCACTTCTTGATGGCTTTCAACTTGAGATTTCTTCAGATCTACAGCCAGGTCTGGGCTTAGCCAACTTGACTCAGATTTTATAACACATGTCCAAAATCGCCTGGAGAAATACTGGTGCCAGGAATGAAATCCAGGTATTATTAATTTTAAATTCCATATCCCTTTTCATTTAAGAACTCCTCTCCCTTAACCCCTGTTTCCAAACTAAGTCAGCTTTCGAGACAGGGCTCATTCTAGCACCGCAAAGTTTTGTTTATCCTAGAAACTTGGCCAGCAGATTCGAATTCTGAACAGTATGCCCTACTTTAAGAGGGGAGGTGACGGGGAGAGAAAATAGCTTTTCCAGAAGCACGTTGTTAACATTTTTACCAATCTACTTTTAAGATTTGGAATGATTTCTTGCTTCCTTAGTTTCCAAGAAAGCTTGGTTGAAGGCCATTGTTGCTTGATGACTTCCAAAAGCAGCCCAGTCCGATGTCTGTAAATATGTTGTTTCTTACTAAAAGCCTTCATCCTAAGTATCTCCTGCCTTGGTCCAACCACCAATAGTTTATATTATGTATGAAGGAAATTGTGACCAGATACTTGTTGTACTGTAATAACTGAAAATACAAGTCAGTTCTGAAAAGATTGATGACTTCCTTCTTGGCATTCTGCTTGTGATTATAGTTGATATTGCCAAGTAAACATTGGATCCCAGTGTTTGGCAGAGGTCTGTAATCATAAACTTGCTCCAGATGTGACTGTAATAATCAGGGTGATTTAATAACAAAAAGTACAAATATGAGCATAACTTTCCCATTTCCCTGTAACCATTTTGCTTAATATAAATAAATATTTGGAGTAAGACGAAGTTTATTCACCAAGGTACAAGTTAGGCTCTCTTCTCACATTAAACCCAAGCATTAAAGATCATCACTTAACTACCATTTTTCCCATTCTCCCATATAATTTTTTTTAACTTTTTCCATTTAGAGTTTGGGTATCAAATGCCTAAACATAAATTCTGTCTGTCCTAATTATAGCAACTATATTCACAGCAACTATATTCTTCATTTAATCACCTGTATATGTATGGCTGAGTTCCTTTGCTGTCCACCTGAAATCATCACAACATTGTTCATCAGCTATGTGCTGTGCTTAGTTGCTCAGTCATGTCCAACTCTTTGTGACCTCATGGACTTAAGCCCTCCAGGCTCCTCTGTCCATGAGGATTCTCTAGGCAAGAATACTGGAGTGGGTTGTCATGCCCTCCTCCAGGGGATCTTCCCAACCCGGGTCTCCTGCATTTCAGGCAGATTTTTATAGCTCAGTTACCTGGGAAGCCCATTCATCAGCTATACTCCAATACAAAATAAAAAGTTTAATAAATAAAAAATTAAGATCCAGGAGCTACCTGTAAAGAAAAATCACCATGCTATTAATTCTAATTCTCTAATAAAAGGCCTTTTCATGGGGTTGCAATCTGATGTTCCTAGTCCATATTTCTTTGGGAGACATTTTCTCTAGGTTATTTTCTTTTTTAGTTCCCCAAATAAAGAAAACTAAGGAAATTATTGCCTTATAATAGTCTCTGTTCTATCATAAAAAAACTGCTAAGAAGCCACATCTGGAGATCCCAGTTCGATTTCCGGGTTGGGAAGATCTGGTAGAGAAGGGATAGGCTGTCCACTCTAGTATTTTTGGGTTTCCATTGTGGCTCCTGGTAAAGAATCTGCGTGCAATGCAGGAGACCTGGGTTTGATCCCTGGGTTGGGAAGATCTCCTGGAGAAGGGAAAGACTACCTACTCCAATGTTCTGGCCTGGAGAATTCCATGGACTATATAGTCCATGGGGTCGCAAAGAGTCAGACACAACTGACAGACTTTCACTTTCATTTTCTATCTCTTTATTTCTCTGTGGTGCCCACCTTGGAATATCTTCCAATTTGCTTTCCAGCTCATCAGCTTTCTCTTCATCTATATCTGATTGCTATTTAACCTATATATTTCAGGTTTTAGTTTGACTGTATTTGTAATTTTTTAGAGGTTATGTTTATTTTTCAAATCTGCCTCTCCTTTTCTGAAAAGTAATAACTTGGTATTTTCTTAAGATCTGCAGTCTTTTGAGTTTTCAATTATTTTTACAATACCTGTTTTTTTAAGACATATTTTTAGTTAAGTCATATTGTGTTAAAACACTAGTATGAAGTTCTTGGCCGTTCTTCCCCCGTTGCAGTGCCTGCTGGTTCTTGCTGATGATAGATGATTTCTAGGGCCACCACAACACACAGCTCCAAGAGCTTCATTCTCATCATTGTGCATGTGCCCCTGCTGTGTGCAACACACAACCTGACAGGCATCTGCAGTGGACCTAGTGGGCTCTGCCTACATGAGTTTGAGTGGGCTCCGGGAGTTGGTGACGGACAGGGGAGCCTGGCATGCTGCAGTCTATGGGATCGCAAAGAGTTGGATACGACTGAGCGACTGAACTGAGAACTGATTGGTAAACTATCTTTAGGAGGGATATTTTTTCTTGTGGGAACCCCATAGAAATTGCTTTCTGGTTATACATTTCTGCTAAGCATTCTAAGAATATTATGAGGAATCCATTTTTGCATTTTTTCTCACCTTGTGGGGTTTCTGGACCACTCAGATAGTATCAATTCAACCCTCAAATCTGTACAAAGTGAAAGACAGTTTCAGTTCCCCAGAAGTCTTCTCAGGGAGACTTCTCAGGGAACAAACTCAAACTTCCTTTCATTTCCTTGAGTTGGCGAATTTCTTTTTCTTTTTTTTGTCATTCTTTCAGTGTTAAACAATATACTTTTGTTGTTTAAGCCACACAGTCTGTGGTACTTTTGTTATGGCAGTCTTTGTAAATTAATACATTACTATTAGTTCAAGATTGAAAACAACCCAAGTGTCTGCTGCTGCTGCTGCTGCTAAGTCGCTTCAGTTGTATCCGACTCTGTGCGACCCCATAGACAGCAGCCCACCAGGCACCCCTGTCCCTGGGATTCTCCAGGCAAGAACGTTGGAGTGGGTTGCCATTTCCTTCTCCAATGCCTGAAAGTGAAAAGTGAAAATTGAAAGTGAAGTCTCTCAGTCGTGTCTGACTCTTAGCAATCCCATGGCCTACAGCCTACCAGGCTCCTCCGTCCATGGGATTTTCCAGGCAAGAGTACTGGAGCTGGGTGCCATTGCCTTCTCCGACCCAAGTGTCTACCAGGTGGTAAAAGGATAATGCATCTGTACTGTGGAATATTACTCATTAATAAAAAGGAATGAACTTCTGATACATGAAGCAACATGGATGATCTCAAAAGCATTCATGCCAGTTGACTTGTTAAAACTCACACACATAAAAAGGGTAAATTTTTCTGTGTGTAAATTATACTTCAATAGGCTGGCTTTTATTTTTTTAAGTCTAGAATATTTTTAGAATTGAGGAATACTTGATTTACAATATTATATAAGTTTCAGGTGTACAACATGGTGATTCACATTAAATAGCCTGGCTTTTAAAAATTAAATTATATTGCAAAATAATACAAAAGTGAAAACCAAAGTATCATATAATCTCATCACCTAAATATAATCACCATGAACATTTTGGTATATGTCTAGCTTTTATATATAAAACATAGGTTTATAAACTTAGCATCACATTATATATACAACGTTATAATTCAATTTTCATATAATAAAATATTGTTTAATATTAATATTCTTTTGAAACTTTATTCCTGACTGTTCTACTTTCTGGTATATGGTTTTTTCAATCAACCTCCTTGTTGAAAATTAAGATGCAGACATAGAGAATGGACTTGTGAACACTGTGAGGGAAGGAGAAGGTGCAACAAATTGAAAGGACAGCATTGACGATATATACACTACCAAGTGTAAAGTGGATAGCTAGTGGGAAGCTGCTGTATAACATGGGGAGCTCAGCCTGGCACTCTGTGACAGCCTAGAGGGGTGATGGGGGAAGTGGGAAGGAGGCTCAAGAAGGAAGGGCTGTATATACTTATGGCTCATTTGCATTGTTGTACAGCAGAAATCAACACAACATTGTAAAGTAATTATCCTCCAATTAAAAATTTTTAAAAATAATTAAATAAAAAATTTTAAAAAGAAAATTAAGGAATTCCCCCTAGTGTTTTGCCATTATAAACAATCCTTCAATCAATATCTTTAAACCTTAGTTATTACACACATTTATAAAAAGAGAATAATAATGATGGACTTCCCTGGTGGCTCAGACAGTAAAGCGTCTGTCTACAATGTGGGAGACTTGGGTTCGATCCCTGGATTGGGAAGACCCCCTGGGAAAGGAAATGCAATCCACTCCAGGACTATTGCCTGGAAAATCCCATGGACAGAGGAGCCTGGTAGGTTACAGTCCATGGGGTCACAAAGAGTCGGACACGACTAAGTGACTTCACTCCGCTTCACTTCACTTTACTTCATTAAGCAACAATGATAAATGTATCATAGTATATTGATATAAAGTTACTGGTTTGAATTTGATCTGTTTAGAATATATCCCTGTTGCTCTACACTTTTAACTATTGTCTTCTTCCTAAGAGAAATTTAAAGAGACTGAGGAGAACAGTGGATTTTAGGTGCTGAGACCAGGTCATCTAAGTTTGTGCCCCAGCTTGAGTGATAAGCATGCATGCTAAGCTTTCCCATCTGTACAGAATACTATGTGGCCCACACTATTGGTTGGCTAAAGAGACTTTCTTGTCAAAATTCTTCACTCTTGCTCACCTTCACTGGAGATGAGCTGAAAAAGCTAAATAATTGATTTCCCACTCTCCTTTGCAGCTAGGTCTTCCCTAGTAGCTCAGTTGGTAAAGAATCCACCTGCAATGCTGGACACCCTGGTTTAATTCCTGGGTCGGGAAGATCCCGTGGAGAAGGGATAAGCTACCCACTCCAGTATTCTGGCCTGAAGAATTCCATGGACTAGGGTTGCAGTGAGTCAGACACAACTGAGCGACTTTCACTTTCACTTTGCAGCTGGGACGGCTGAGTGACAGAGTTCTGGCCGATAAAGGCCAGTGGGAAAGTTTTATGCTTTTCTTTCCAAATAGGAAAAGGAGTACGTCAAGGCTGTATATTGTCACCCTGCTTATTTAACTTCTATGCAGTGTACATCATGAGAAACAGTGGGCTGGAAGAAGCACAAGCTGGAATCAAGATTGCCAGGAGAAATATCAATAACCTCAGATATGCAGATGACACCACCCTTATGGCAGAAAGTGAAGAGGAACTCAAAAGCCTCTTGATGAAAGTGAAAGAGGAGAGTGAAAAAGTTGGCTTAAAGCTCAACATTCAGAAAACGAAGATCATGGCATCTGGTCCCATCACTTCATGGGAAATGGATGGGGAAACAGTGGAAAGTGTCAGACTTTGTTTTGGGGGGCTCCAAAATCACTGCAGATGGTGATTGCAGCCATGAAATTAAAAGACGCTTACTCCTTGGAAGGAAAGTTATGACCAACCTAGATAGCATATTCAAAAGCAGAGACATTACTTTGTCAACAAAGGTCCATCTAGTCAAGGCTATGGTTTTTCCAGGGGTCAAGTATGGTTGTGAGAATTGGACTGTGAGGAAAGCTGAGCGCCAAAGAATTGATGCTTTTGAAGTGTGGTGTTGGAGAAGACTCTTGAGAGTCCCTTGGACTGCAAGGAGATCCAACCAGGCCATTCTGAAGGAGATCAGCCCTGGGATTTCTTTGGAAGGAATGATGCTAAAGCTGAAACTCCAGTACTTTGGCCACCTGATGTGAAGAGTTGACTCATTGGAAAAGACTCTGATGCTGGGAGGGATTGGGGGGCAGGAGGAGAAGGGGACGACAGAGGATGAGATGGCTGGATGGCATCACTGACTCAATGGACGTGAGTATGAGTGAACTCCGGGAGTTGGTGACGAACAGGGAAGCCTGGCGTGCTGTGTGATTCATGGGGTCGCAAAGAGTCGGACAGGACTGAGTGACTGAACTGAACTGAACTGAATGAAAGCAAAGATTCCCTTGGTACCTGCTCCTTCCCTTCCTCCTTCTTCCAGCCTTGAACTACTATATGATGCCTGGAACAACTGTCACATTGTGAGGTGAGAGGCCAACATTTTTTTCAGGCTGGTAAAGTGGGAGTAAAAGAAACATGGATCCTTGATGACACTGTTGGGCTCCACACCAGTTCCAGAACGCACTTCCCAGATCCTTGTTAAAAAAAACAAGCTCCATCTATTCCCTGTTCCCTATTATTTGTAGATGAAAGTATTCCTAACTGATAGGTCAGTTGTCGTGAAGGCCAAATGAGGTATATATGGGATTGTGCTTTGGAAAATGGGAACCAATATAAACATTTCAGATATTAGTTGCTGGTCAACTAAATATAAAGTTAATAGCATGCAGGCTGTCTTATTCGGGATCCTTTTTCTTTCTCCAAGCTTCTCATTCATCAAAAGTTTATATTACATTTCTTATACTCTTTCAACATTTTTTCAGTTATTTAGTACTTATTGATTGTTCCCAGAAACTTTTTATGATTAAACTGAAATATACTGTGTATTGCAATTTTTAGAAAATAAATAAAATCAGTTGCCTCCTCGAGTGAAATGAGTGCTATAAACAGTACCATACCTGTATTGTTAAATGTAGATTATGAATTGCATCTACAGATGAATAGATAAAGAAGATATGGTATATATAAACAGTGGAATATTACTCAGCCATAGAAGAGAATGAAATAATGTCATTTGCAGCAACCTAGATGGATGGATGTAGAGATTATCATAGTAAGTGAAGTAAGTCAGAAAGAGAAAGACAAATGTCTTAGAATCACTTATATGTGGAATCTAAAGTATGACACGAACTTGTCTGTGAAACAGAAACAGAGTTAAATGCATAGAGAACAGACTGATTGCCAGAGGTGGGAGGAGGAGGGGTAGAGTGGGAGTTTGGGATTAGCAGAAGCAAACTGTTATGTACAGAATGGATAAACAACAAGGTCCTACTGTATAGCACAGCGAACCAGATTCAACACCCTATGATAAACCACATAGAAAGAATAGTAAAAGAATATATATATATATATATATATATATATATATATATATATAACTGAATCACTTTGCTGTATAGGAAAAATTAACACAACATTGTTATCTCAATAAAATAAATTTCAAATAAAGAATTCCACTGTCAAAAGCAAAGATATAATTGCCAGGAGCATCTCTATTCCAACAGTTGAGTCAAAATTTCTTAAGAGGGTAGTGCAGCCAAACTATCCTAAACTATTGCTCCAAGAACATCAGTTCCTGAGCTAGGAATTCTCATTCCCTTTCCCTGGATGAGAACTGTTGGAAACAAATACTGATAATGAAGTGAGGATGTAGAGCCCTACATTTATCATCATTCATGACACTGTGTTTAAAGAGAAGAGATGAAGACTTGGAAAAAGTCACTGGCCACAGAGGTTCAATTTTCTCACTTTAATATGAGGATTGGGATGGAGGTATTTATCTACCTACCGTGAGGGATATCATTAAGTGTCAAAGTAATGTAAATAACGCATTTACTGTGCGCTTCTTAAACAGAAGCTTGGCTCCGGTACCAGGGAAGGTATCTACCTCTGCATTCATGAGCCTCGTGGATCAGATCCCCTCTGTTTAAATCACCCTCATTGGGTGATCTTGGACAAAGTCTCACTCTTCTCATCTGTAAAATATCATAATAACAGTACCTACTTTATAAGTATGTTATGAAAGATTAGAGATGTAATCCTGCTAAAGCGCTTAACCTGGGCCCTGGCACACGGCTGTGCTTAATAAGTGCCAGCTGTTGTTATCGTCAGTACTTGCCCTTCTGCTCTGTTGGCGCTTTCCCGTTAGCATATAAACACATCAAGTTTTTTTCCATCTTAAAAAAAGTAATAGACCTTAGATATTGCCTCTTAATTTTTTCGCCTGTTCAGTTAAGTCTGTGCTCATGCCCTCTACCTTGCCCCTAGCCACACACACAGGGTGCAGTGCTCAGTTGCCCAGTAGTCTCTTTGCAACCCCACAGACGTTAGCCCACCAGGCTCCTCTGTCCCTGGGATTCTCCAGGCAAGAATACTGGAATGGGTTGCCATTTCCTCTTCCAGGGGCTCTTCCCATCTCAGGGATTGAACCTATGTCTCCTGTGTCTCCTGCATTGGTAGGCAGATTCTTTACCACTACACCACCTGGGAAGCCCATAGCTGCATACACAGAGCCTAGGTCAATGGCCTATGGAGTCAATCCCACCCACCGGACCACAGCCCAGGGGCAGGGCAAGCGTATGACACAGGGGATGAGCAGGAGGTTAAGAGCCAGGGGGTCATCTTTTCAAATCCTGGCTCCACAGCTTCAAATCCTTTGTTTACCGTGGGCAAATTTCTTGTCATCTCTGAACCTCAGCTTCCTCATCAATAAGCTGGGGGTGAGAAGAGCTGCCTCGCTGGATAGCATCAGTTCAGTTCAGTTCATTTCAGTGCTCAGTTGTGTCCGACTCTTTGCAACCCCATGAATTGCAGCACGCCAGTCCTCCCTGTCCATCACCAACTCCCGGAGTTCACCCAAACTCACGTCCATCAAGTTGGTGATTCCATCCAGCCATCTCATCCTCTGCCATCCCCTTCTTCTCTCGCCCCAGTTCCTCCCAGCATCAGGTTAAAACAGACAATGCGCATAAGGGACACAGCACAATGTCTGGAACATTGCAGAAACTCAATGCAGGTGAGATATAGTTACTACCTACAATGTAAAGTGCATTATAACTTGCAGTCTATACCCACAGATATGGAGCAAAAGGAAGGAAAGAACTCAGCTAAGGCAGAGGAGGAACAATCAGAAGGTCATAAGAGACCAAGGGAAAGTCAGTGTTAGTGCAACAAGAGTGAAGCAATATTTCAGAAAGATTGCAGAATCAATGCTACAATGATAGAAAAGATTATAAACTCTTTAAAAAAAAAGAAAGAAAGCAAAGTTACATTTAACTTGGATGGTACTATGTTCTTGGTTTTATTGTTTAGTTTTGTTTTAGCAGATTTACCTTTTTATTCAGTCTTGCTGCTACTAACAATAAAATCATTCTGAGTTCCCTGACCATGGGCTAGCTCGATTTTGTGGAAAAGACTCCTGAGAGAATGGGAGTTTGTTTAGGAAGCTCGCTGGATATGAAATACATCCACAGATAATCTGCAAGGCACAGCATTCCCAGAAGGATGTTCAGGGGTCACTAACATAAGGTCATTTCCTAATTTTCCATACTGGATGCTTGTTCACTTTCACAGAGGACAAAAAGCCACAAAGAAGATAGCTCTTTCAAGCTCCCTCCCCCTCTGCTCAAACTTTGGATATACCCTACCAGCACTGAGATTTTAAAGGACAAACTGTTCTCACTTAAACCCAGACTGCCTACTGTAACTGAATGTGGTGCCTGCCTCTGTGGCATTCTCTCATCTCTCAGTTTTGCTGGTGGGAGATCATAGTTCCCTCTTTAAAAACAAAATAGATTGCAACAATTTCTTAATTAAAAACCCTTTGAATCATTACTGAAATCTGTTCCGTGGATTTAACTGATTGGCAGGAAAGAGATTTTCTGTTCTCTGTGGACTAAAAGAATTCAGAAAGGAAACGAATGGCTGAAAATGTTCCAGTAATGAAATCCCCCTCTTTAGTACATTTAGTACACTGACGAATTATCGACTGGTAAATTTACTTAACTTCACTCAAATAAGGAATAAACCAGCCACTCAGGAAGCCCAGACCCTGAGGAAGAGCTGGGTGCACACACCAGCTCCCTTTAGCACCAAATGTGTTTTTCTTTGAAACTCAGAAACTGAATTTATTCAAAAGTTATGTGGGGAAGTTAAGCATCTAATAGGGTGGTTGAAAGATGATTGTACTTAGTGTGTGATCAGGGCCATTTTAGTAGGAAATGATTCTTTTCTCCTGTATCATCCAGCAATGTCTCATGAAAAGAATTCAAGAGAAACTTCCATCCTTATGGGGTCTCCCTGCTCCACTAGAGGTACAACTGAGTAATAGCCAGCATTAAAGATCCTAATAATATGCTTTAAAGGCTTTCAGTCTAATCTGGCATATGATCTTCACAAGAACTTCTGAAGCGTTTTAAATCCAGAGAAACTGAGGCATGTCAGTTCACCAGGGCCCCAGGCACACAGGAGTGAACAGACAGTGTGGAGATATCTAGGTCCCATCCTCCTTTTGCTATAATATACTGACTCCTAAGGCTTCCCTGGTGGTGCAGTGGTAAAGAATCTCCCTGCCAATGACAGAGATGCAGGAAATGCAGATTTGACCTCTGGGTCAGGAAGATTCCCTGGGGAGGGAAATGGCAACCCACTCCAGTATTATTGCCTGGGAAATTCCATGAACAGAAGAGCCTGGAGGAGTACAATCCATGGGGTCACAAAGAGTCAGACACGACTGAGCATGCATGCACTGACTCCTGAAGAGCAGAAATATAAGGAATAATAAAAAGATTGAAAGAAGCTAAATGTTAAGTTACTTAATAATCACTTAAAACCAGTTCAGGTTGATGATTAGTCTTCCACTATGAGACTAAAAGTAATACAATAGGAATATTTTAATAACATTTTATCATTGTCTATTGAAAATATTCTGCTTTTCTGTGAAAACAAAGTTTATATTTATTAATTACCTGTCAGGAAAAATCAGTATAAACTTAATATAGATCAGGGCTAAAGTTGTTTAATTTTTATATGATTTTGATGAAGTGGAACAGGGGGTGAGCAGTAACATAGGAGAGCACGGAAGATGCCCTAGTCGGGTGGTGGGTGGTGGTGCTAGACTCTGTAACCTATTCATGGATTGACTAGTCAATTTCCAGTTTCCTCCTTTGTAAGATGGGGTTAACGGCACTTATCAGGATGATCATAAGGTTCATGACAAAAATGAGCTGGTACATGTGAAAATATGTTTATGTACAAAGGTACTATTTAGAGAGAAAAGGCAACATTTTATTTATTTGTAAATATTCTCAAAAGCCCACAGATTTGGTTCATGTATTTTTACACACCAAGCTCAGTCTGATGTGTTGCTCTTGCGGCATGGGGCTCTCTGAGACTCTCATCCCCCCTCCACTGAGTACTGACCATTTATTTCATTAATAATAGACTCAAGAACCACCTTCACTCTACCCCAAAGATCACAAGTGGATTATGCACCATTAGTAGTTTATAAACTTTTAGCATATATAACTGAATCACTGTTATACACCTAAAACTAAGACGACATTGTAAATCAACTATACTTCAATAAAATAAAAAATAAAAGTAAAACAAAAAAGAAGCATGTTTTTCTCTTTGATGTGAGCCAGGAGAATTCAGCATTTTCCTACTATTCCTTATTAAATGTAAATAATAAGTAGAGTCCCCCGAAACTCATAAAAGTCTATTTTACCAAGGCTCTTTCTATTGGCTATTGGGTACCCGATTTTTTTCCCCTCTTTGTGGGTGAGAAGGAAAGTCAAAATCATCAGGAAGTTGTCTCTGTCTTCCCCTTAACTCCTAAATTTGAAATATCTGTCCCATGTCTAATACAGTGCTGGGCACACAGAAGGCCCTAGAATATTTATTAGATGAATGTCCCACCATTTTTCCTTCTGAAGTAGGAGGGAGATAGGCCCCAGCTGGTGTTTGTCAAGTTGAGTAAAATTGCAGCTCTGTTCTCAACCAGACATTCTAAGGACAAATGTAGAGGCAGAAGCCAAGCTCTGCTGCAGTAGAGATAAGATAACCACTCCCGAGGTCAAGAAAAACTTCCCTGTCTGCACATGTGCAGGGAGGCTCCTTGGGGGTCAAAACCTCCATACTAAGTGGGGACATACCCCACGTCTCTCCAAGATTACTTCCATGGTAATAAATATCGCCTAAACACAGTGAGAAAGGTATTACCAAACAAGAACTGCTAGCTATCTCTTGCTAACTTGCATCTCCTTCTAAGGAAATCTTTTTTGCCAATAGGCTTTTCTATTCTAAATAGTCCCCTCATTCCCCTCTACAAAACATAATTAAATGGATTAAATTTGAGTTTCTGTCTCAAGGACAGAACTTCAGTAGGCTACTGGACAACCTCTGACTATGGCTGGCTTGAGAGAAACAGATCAACCAGTCAAATCTCTCAAGAACATGGTCTGGGAAGCAGAGGCTGAGTCAGAAAGCAGAGCTGAAAGGCCCTATGTTAGGAGGTGGGCTCAGGCCTGGGCTGACCATGGGGGCCCGGATGAAAGCTGAAGTCAGCAGGAAGATGCTGGTGAAGCAGTGAACAGAGCTGACGCAAAGAGAAGCAAAGCTGCCATGAATGAGATCTTGCAGGTCCGGAGAAGCAGGGAGAACAGTGCACCTGATCACGTTTCAAAAGATCAGTTTCAGTTTAGAACACACTCTATTCCGCTTCCCTACCCACTGCTCCCGTCGCACACATCCTTTCTTTTTCTCAGATTCTTCTTTTTTACTTTTATTTTTTAATTGAAGGATAATTGCTTTACAGAATTTGGTTGTGCACACATCCTTTTCCTTCTTTCAACCCCCCCACCCCCACCCCCCGAGGGAACTTGAATGGGAATCTGCACCTTGAAACTAAAATAGGAGAATTTCTGTGCTCAACCAAAGGATGAGTTACATCTGCAGCTTCCACACAGTCTCAGGAGGAAACTTGGATTGCCCTCAGGGTTAGTCCAGGACTCCCCAGGAACATCACAAGCCACAGAACAACTGCTCATGTTTCTGCTTCGGCCCACACGGTGTAGGACACATGAGCCCACTCTACGGAGCGAGCCCAGAGCAGCCATCCCCATATACATTTGGGCAAATCTAGTCTTCAAGTTGCCATTCGATAGAATGGGTGGAGGGGAAAATACCTGAAGCACATTTGTTGAGTTCATTCTTGAGGGCTTCCCTGCAACACCATTAAATGTAAAAGATTGGATTGGAGTAGGAAGGCTGGTATCCAGGTCCTAGTCTCATCTGCCAGCTCTATGATCTTGAATGAATCAGTTAATGCACAGTTTAACTCCGATCTACAGTTTCTTCATTTGTAAAAGAGGAATAATGGCTTTTGCCCAACTTTCTTCAGGGTTATTTTAAGAAGTTGGATAAAATGAGGATGTGAAAGTGTCCCACGAACTCTTTGGCCCTTATTCAGATATATGTCTTTGGCTTAATGATAAAGAATTGAACAAGGAGTGTCCACCCCAGGGAAGTGCTTGGGCTGTGTCTGCTCCTGTTTTTTAGTGTCTGATGCTCCTCCTGACGAAAGCTGACCTTCAGGAAGCATGAGGACCCATAAGGTAAGCCCATCAGGGAGGAGCTAAGAAACCAAACATGACTGCCTTATGGCACTTGTCCATGTGAAAATTCCAGGAGAGCAAATAATAATGGAAAATAAACTTTTCCCTTGTTTTTAATTTCAGGAAAAAATGATGAGAACCAAAGGTTGGTGAATAAGGAAAACAGCTCAGAAAAAGACATTTCCAAATTGATAATTAAGTACCTGTTCCTTAGGAAGGGACTTCCATGGAAACTTAAAGGAAAATGAGAAAAACATAAAAAACATGATCTGATCAGATCCCAAAGTGGATTCTTATTTAAAAAACAAAACAAAAACAGACAGTGTCACAGTGCGGAGGCATGCTCAGGAGTGTAAGGCAAGTGAAGGACGTAAACATCAAAGCAACACCAACATTCTCCAAATGCAGGAAGCAAATAGGGATCAGGAGATTTTAATAGCAGAACATGGTTAAATATGTTCATAATATCTCCTTGTATCCGGAGACACAAACAATTGACTGGGTTTGAAGGGAAAGATGAAACAGCATAGGATAAAACATAGACTGTTCAAAAGTACCTACAACGCTGGATGTATTCAAATCAGCGAGGGTCTGCTGGCAGGGACCCTAAGTCCTTTTAAAAGTCCAGTTTTCTTAAAGAATCTCAAGAAACTCTTGAAAGAGAACTAATTTTAGTAATTTTAAATATAAATATGTGACACTTAATCAATTTATACAAGGCTAACAGTTTTGTAAAGTCAGGCATACACGAATGGTGTATCCCAACTACTGACTGGTTAGAAATCACTGTCCTCCCAAGCCTAGTTCTCCCACCCTGATCTATCACGGCCTTTGTAACACAAGCCGGATGCTTTTTTCAAACTGGGCTGTTGTTTGGTCTTTTGAAAGGGTCTCATTTTTCTCTTTCTGTACTTGCTTTCAAATATCCATATTCCACCCCCACTTCAATACCCAATACCCTGTAGAAATCCTACCCATTAATTGCTGGAAGAAAATCAGCATAACAGGCCATATAATAAGACTTTATGGGATGTTCATGGCACTAATGGTTTAGAATCTATAGGCTGAAAATTGCCAACAGTGTATTGCAATCATTTAACTGTGATTTGACAGTATTAGATGCTGGCATGACATCTGGAGCTCTCAGAACTGCTAATAGGGCTGTCTCCACACACATTCAGCCCACATAAAAGCCTTCCTCTGCAGCGAGGGACAAACTCCTGGGCTATATTTTGTGGCTGCAACTACTGGGTCCTGCCTTTGAAAGTCTCTCTCTCTCCCCTAAAAGGAAGAGCATCCCCAGTGCCCAGGACCAGCCCGACTGGACAGCACTAGACTCCCCCTGGACAAGCACTGGATGAAAGAGAATGTGCAAGGTTCACTGGCTTAAGACCTCCCCTTCTTTTGTACTTTGGGCCAAAGGATGGTGGGAGGCAGTGCCAAAGAAAATAGACATGCTTAATCTGAAAGTGATTCTGCCTGCCTCATCGTTAGACACAATGTACACGTGAAGAACTCAAGGCTGACCTGTAACCAAGCCACAAGTGCCTGAGCGATTGTTTACATGTCATCTAATTAAGTCCCATTACAAATGCATCTCCCCTGTGAAGCCCTTCCATTCATGAGGGACATGAGCGGCCCCTAGGCTTCTCCAGCACTTAGGTTACTCCACTAGCCATACAGTGTTACAGCCTAAGAGATCCTTGAGGGTGAGCGCTGTTTCTTATACAGTTCTGTGTGCGACACAGCCTTTAATACATAATAGGTGCTTAACAATGAGTCACTTGAATGATGAACCCCCGGGGAAACAGAGAAAAGTGTTGGGTGGAGAAAGGTGCCTTGAGCTGGCCAGTCAAGACTGCTTCTCTTCAGTCCCTTCCATGGGCCTCCTTCTCATGCTAGTAAGTTATAGTTTTAGTTCACTGTGTTCTGTAGTAAGCCTCCTTAACTGTAGCGAAATAAAGGCATACAAAAAATAGTCTCAATTAAAGCTATGTGTGTCCGTTTAAGGGGAGAGGAGTGTGCCCCCAGCAAACACTTCTTCTCCAGCTGGGAGAGCCCTGCATGCAGACTCCAGTGTTGTGCCCAGAGGATCCTGAGCAGCCCAGAAGATGGCACCACCTGTGGGTTTGCTCTGAGGGCTCTCTTGTTTTCTATTTCTGCTTGAATGATGTACCCATCCATGAATCCATTGAAATTTTATTGAGTACTTGATACTACCCTTATGGCAGAAAGTGAGGAAGAACTAAAGAGCCTCTTGATGAGTGTGAAAGAGGAGAGTGAAAAAGGTGGCTTAAAACTCAACATTCAAAAACCAAAGATCTTGGCATCTGGTCCCATCACTTCACGGTGAACAGATGGGGAAAAAGTGGAAGCAGTGACAGATTTTATTTTCTTGGGCTCCAAAATCACTGTGGATGATGACTGTAGCCATGAAATTAAAAGATTCTTGCTCCTTGGAAGAAAAGCTATGACAAACCTAGACACTGTATTAAAATCAGAGATGTCACTTTGCCAACAAAGGTCTGTCTAGTCAAAGCTATGGTTTTTCCAGTAGTCATGTAGGGATGAAAAGTTGGACTGTAAAGAAAGCTGAGCTCCAAAGAATTGATGCTTTCACACTTTGGTGCTAGAGAAGACTCTTGAGAGTCCCTTGGACTGCAAGATCAAACCAGTCAATCCTAAAGGGAATCAGTCCTGAATATTCACTAAAAGGACTGATGCTGAAGCTGAAGCTCCAATACTTCACCTGATTCAAAGTGCTGACTCATTGGAAAAGACCCTGATGCTGGGAAAGATTGAGGGCAGGAGGAGAAGGGGACAACAGAGGACGAGATAGTTCGCATTACAAACTCAGTGGACATGAATCTGAGCAAACTCTGTGAGATAGTGAAGGACAGGGAAGCCTGGCGTGCTTCAGTCCATGGAGTCACAAAGAGTCTGACAGAACTTAGCAATTGAACAACAACAATTTGCCAGACCCTGGGGACAAAATGTTGAGCCAAACAGTCGCTGCCCTACCCTCATGAAGGTTCCAGTTTATCCTGGAAGAACCGCAGAAGAAAACCAGTAGGCAGTCAGCTTAAACCCAGGTTGTGCTTAGTCACTCAGTCGTGTCCGCTCTTTGCGACCCCACAGACTGTAGCCCACCAGGCTCCTCTGTTCATGGTATTCTCCCGGCAGGAATACTGAAGTTAGTTGCCATGCCATCCTCCAGGGGATCTTTCCAATCCAGGGACAGAACCCAGGTCTCCTGCATTGCAGGCAGATTCTTTACCATCTGAACCACCAGGGAAGCCCCGACTCCAGGCTACAAGGACAGAAATAAACACAAACTTGAATCGAATTGCATTAATGGATACGCCTTAAGAATGCTGCTCCCTAGCGCCCCCTGCTAGCCCCATCTTGCACGAGAGGCCCCAGGCCAGCACCTTCCGTGCCTGCTCCAGACACAAGCTTAGCTCTGTGATTGGCTGCCGGACACACACCTTCCTGGCTACAAGAGTCTGAGCTGGAGACACCCTGGCTCCAGGTTCTAGGAGCTGGAGCACACAGTTTAACAGTGAATCTGGAGTGGACCGGGTTTCCTGACAGAAAGGGGTCTGCACGTCCAGAGTTCTCGGAGATGGGGACTCGGGGAGTCAGGGTGCTGTTCGCAGAGGGTAGTGAAAGGCAGAGTGGTGAAAAGGGCAGAAGGAGGCAGCCGATCAGATGTTTGCTGTTGTTCGAGGGGCTGGAACAGCAGCAAACATCTGCTGTGCCTTCTAGTGAGTCCTCTTCTCTGCTTTTAGGAAAATATTTCATGAAAGGATGTAGTTTTCTAAAATCAGCTGTGAAAACTCAAGGTATGCATGAGGCCTTCACTGAAGGCCTTTGTTTAATGGGATTATAGGAAGCTAATTCCTCTATGGCTCAACTGCTAAATAATCTGCCTGCAATGCAGGAGAAATAGGAGACACGGATTCAATCCCTGGGTTGGGAAGATCTCCTAGAGGAGGAAATGGCAACCCACTCCAGTATTCTGGAAAAATCCATGAACAGAGGAGTCTGGCAGGTTACAGTCTATAGGGTCTCAGTATCAGACATGACAGAAGTGACTTAGTACACATAGCAAGGTAGCTCATTTTCCTAGAGCATTGATTCCTGGAAGAAGTGTCTGGAGTCTTTCCTGTATTCTGGGCAATTAGTGTGCTCTTGAGTGGACTTGGCTTATGTGAGAAGATGGAAAACCTTGGAATCTGGAGACCTCAGTTTTCATTCTGATTCTGCTACTCACTGGCTGTGTGACCTTGGGCAAGTTCCTCTCCTTCTCTGGGCCTTAATTTCTCATCTGGAAGTACCCTTGTGACTCTAGTGTTCCCTGAAGGCTTTGAGAGGGAGATGCTGGAAGCAAGCAGCGAGCAGCGCTCCAGTGGAGGTGGTGGTAGCAGGTCAGGGGAGGCAAGATGTGGGGGCCTGGTCAGTTCTTACCACATCAGGCTCCAGGGGAAGACAGGACAGTGAACCACAGAGAGCGAAAAAAGGTCAACAACCCAACAGTCACATTTCTTTCCTTAAGCACAGTGACTTTTGCCAGGAACCATGAAGAATATTGAGAATGATTGCTTTCGCCTGGCATTCAAAAACTGGGTTGGTCCAAGTGAAAATGCCAGGGATTGTTAAACTCTTCACCCCTGACTGGCACCCACACAGCACAACAGTGACTGGCCTGCAGCTTAGGGGAGATAAAGATAGATGAAGTGTGGGTAGAAAAATACAAAAATTCACTAAAGGGCAGTGGGAACCAACTGGTAAAGCCCTGAGAAATACAGATTGTGTGTTTCTGAATTATCCAAGGCAAAGCTGTATTGCAAAAAGGAAATCAATATAAGGGAAGTTCAGAAAACCTGATTTCTAGTCCTATGTTTGAAGGACAGGGAAGCCTGGTGTGCTGCGGTCCATGGGGTCACAAAAAGTTGGATACGACTTAGCAACTGAACATCAACAATAGTCCTGTGTTCTTCGTTTACAAGCAGTGATACTGAGCAAGCTGAAGGCAGTAAAATTACTTACATTTCTCTTTATTCTCCATGAAGCTGGCAGCCCAAGAATGATCTTAGTCCTTCCAACAGAAAGAAAACGAACATAAGAGTAAAGCCAAACAGATTTGAATTGGTTCTTGCTGACTAAAAGGTATTTAAAAAAAAGTCATTTTGGTAATGTTTATTTTCTGATTCAGGAGCTGAGAATAGTAGCCTTTAGTCAGCAGTAAACAGACACCTACTTGTAAGTATCTCAAGTTCAAGACTAACTTTAGAACCAATTAAATAAGAATAGACTTTTTAGAGCAAAATGTATTTTTTCAATCTTGAGGTGAGTCTGCCCCAGGGCACATCTGAAATATTTATTTCACGAATACTGGAGATGTTATCAGTATCAAACAACATCAATTGCTTCAATGCAAACATTATTTTAAAAGTTACTGATGAGGCTGTTACATATGTTCTGATTTGTATATTTGATGGATTTTGTTTGTTTTATTGGGGGGGGGATTTTTCTCTTTAGGTTTATTAATATAAAGCAAGGATTATTAACCTAGGGTCCAGAAAGCCTGTGAATTTAAATGGAAAAAAATTACATCTTTTCTTTTTACCACTTTTAAACTAAAATTAGACTTTAACGTTTCCTTCCATAAATCCAAAATTGTATCAGCAGTATCTGTGACTTTGTCACCACCAGTAGAGATCACAGACATTTTATATTTCAAATTACAGTTGTTGCCGATAGCATACAATAGCATTTTACACTCAAAACTAGTTTGAAATTAGACACACCCCCCAGATCTTGTCTTAAATGTTAATGAAAAGGACATGAATATTTCAATTTTTTAAATCTTTCAGTAGTAGTATTTCAATATCATATGTTTTCTTTACAATCCTATATGCATTTATTTATTTATTTATTTTTTTTTATCCTATATGCATTTAAAAACATCTTCCTGAAAAGGGGTCCACAGATGTCATCAGTGAGACTGATGGCACTTGCACACGCACGAGTGCACACTCATAGTAAGAGAACTAGTGTAGAGGTGATCATCGACTTTGGTGCCTGAGATGCAAGACTGAAGTCAGAAAGTCCTTCCGGAGACACACCCACTCTTGTTTTATAGTGAGGGACGGGGGAAGAATTCTGCTTCTAACTGCTTTTAGAGGATGGCTACTCCCCGAAACCTGGTGGCATTCTGCTCTTGTACCAGCTGCTTTCATCTCTGTGACTGCTACAGGGACAGAGGGGCTTGTCTTAGCTATGGATGTATCCTCATTTTCTAGGACACGGCCTGACACAGAGCGGGTTCTCGAGAAAGTTTGCAGAGTACATGGAAATATGAACTAGAAGTAAACCCTTGTTGAAACGGATTCACAAGTAGTGGTGCTAGATGAGGTGGGCACGTGTGAGGGTGTGTGAGAAAACAGGCCGGGGATACAGGGACTGTGTTGGGGGTGTGGGCTATGGAAAGTGCGGCATTCTTTTTTAAAAGAAATTCAAAACAGACTTCTGGAAGGTCATTTTTTAAGAATTTTGCTGGCAGTGTGAAAACACACCCCCCCGCCGGCCTGTGCATGGCCCCACCCGGCCTCACGTGGCCGCCTCGTTCTCCCCCCACGCAGGGCTGGCTCCCGGCATATATGAGTCTCTGTGGAGCTGGGACAGGAACCAGCAAGGCCACCCATCCAGACACCTCTCGGCGAGGGGAGAGTGTCTGAGGAGCCTCGCCCAGGCTCTGCACTGAAGGCCTCCGAACACATCGCTGCCACCACAGTCCCAAGATGCCAGCAGTCCAGCTGCTACTGCTGGCCTGCCTGGTAGGGGGTGTGGGGGCTAGGACAGCCCAGTTCCAGAAGGCCAACGACCGGAGTGGCCGATGCCAGTACACCTTCAGCGTGGCCAGCCCCAGTGAGTCCAGCTGCCCTGAGCAGGGCCAGGCCATGTCGGCCATCCAGGAGCTGCAGAGAGAGAGCAGCAAACAGCGTGCGACCCTGGAGTCCACCAAGGCCCGCCTCAGCTCCCTGGAGGCCCTCCTCCACCGCCTGACCTCAGGCCAGCCTGCTGGGCCCTTGGAGACCCAGCAGGGGCTGCAGAGCGAGCTGGAAGCCCTGAGGAGAGAGCGAGAACAACTGGAAACCCAAACCCGGGAGCTGGAGTCAGCCTACAGCAACCTCGTCCGTGACAAGTCGGCTCTGGAGGAGGAGAAAAGGCAGCTGCAGGCGGAGAACGAGGATCTGGCCCGGAGGCTGGAAAGCAGCAGCCAGGAGGTAGCAAGCCTGAGGAGGGGCCAGTGTCCCCAGGCCCACAGCAGCTCTCAGGACGTGCCATCAGGCTCCAGGGAAGGTAAAGATGTGGGGTGAAGGTGACAGGATTCATGGTGGCCTGTTATAGGTGGCCCAGGCCTATCCTTCCTGCCTTGTCCTTTCTCCCAGGGACCACTCATGTAGCATGAGGCAGACAAATGAAGGCGGGCAAAGCAACCACTTGCACACATTCCTAGTACATTAGCTCCTGAAAATTCTGTTGAGGTTAGTGGTTCTGGGATCTTGTGCTCACCCATGACGGTTTTCACCATTCACAGCAAAATAAGAAATAGAAGGACCAGATGAGATGCCTATATATACGATCAGTAGAAAGTTGCCAACTCTCCTTTTAGAAAAGTATCCTTTTGTGAATCTTTGTTCAGAGGTTATTGATTCTTGCCTTTTGTTGTTAAAATGCCCTCTATTTATGAAATGATTATAGGTGATAGGGTTTTTTTTTGTGTCCTTCCTTAGCAAAATAAAGAGGCAGCAACCCTTTTGTGTGTTCCCTCACTATGTTGTTTTGGAAGTTTTCCTGCCCTTTGGGTAATCTGATAGGGATTGACTTAAATCTGTAGATTGCTTTGGGTAGTATTGCCATTTTAACAGGATTGATGCTGGAAGTTTTCCTGCTCTTGATTCAGTCTGAGAACCTCTACTTTTCAGTCACTTTGAGGTGGCTTTTGCTACCTCAGATGCTGTTTTGTTCATCCTGCCCATGCCAGAAGGTGAGTCCCTGAGTGTCTGGGCTGGGGGCGGGGGCACTCTTCCCAGTAGCTGGGAAGACAGTATTGTTGTCACTTTTTGTGAAATTGTGCTCCCAAATATTTGCTGTTTAATAAGTTTTCCAGCCTGAGGAAATAAACAAGCAAATCCAGTTATGGGACAACTACCCCAGAGTCTTCAAAGATGTTGACATCGAGAAAGGAAAAAAGGGAGGTGGGGGGGACCTTGTTTTCGATTAAAGGGGACCGTAGAGATGAAGTGACCAAGTGCAGTGCGTGACCCTGGAATGGCTCCTGCATCAGGGGCACAAAGCTGCAGAGAACAGGTTTGGGATCCTTGAAGAAATTTGAATATAGACTGCTTGTCAGATTACGTTACTGGGTTAATGTTCAGTTTCTTGGATGAGAGATGGTAGTGTGGTTATGAAGAATAGCCCTATTCTGAGGAGATACTTACTCAAGTACTTAGGGGTGAGGTGTCAGAATGTCTACAGTTTAGTTTAAAATAGTCTGACAAAGATTATGAATATATAAAGAGAGAAAGAAAAAGAATACCAATTGACAAAGTCTGAACAATTGGTAAATCTAAGTGAACAGCACATGGGGATTTATTGTATCAATACTATTCTTTCAACTTTTCTAAAGGTTTGAAAATCTTCAAAATAAGATGATGGGAAACTTTTCTAAAGAGAGGCAGGTGTGAGATCAGAAAACCCAAGAGCTGATGCTTGGGTATGACCTTGGGCAAGTCATCTAGTCTCTGCATCTTGGTTTCTCACCTATAACATGGCAATGAAAATTCCTATGATGAATAATGACTTTTGTGGGGTTCAAGTGAAATGACTCTAAGGTATAAAGGACTTTTAAAAATTTTATATTGCTAGAGTTGGGAGAGACTCAGTTCTAAATTTTCTTTTTAAAAATGTATATTTATTTTGCTTCCTTGGGTCTTGTTTGCAGTGCACGGGATCTTTAGTTGTGGCATATGGGATCTAGTTCCCTGACCAGGGATCGAACCCAGACACCCTGCACTGGGAGCATGGAGTCTTAGCCACTGGACCATCAAGGAAGTCCCCTAAATTTTACAGTGAAGGAAAGTAAGATGCCAAGGGACCCCAGGTTGAAGAGCTGATCAGTGATAGAGCTAAGATTTATTGAACTTAAGTCTTCAAGCACTGATGAAAGAATCATTATTAATGATTATGAGTGTTAATGAGGCATTATGTATTTCAGACTGTTTATTGAATGAACAAAAGCAGTGTGTGTTTATGAAAATAGAGGCAACTTTTTTTTATTGTCTTGTGGTCATTTAACAAATCTTTGGAAATTTATTCTACGTGTTTTCTGATTTTATATTTCTTTTTGTCCTTCCAGCCGCTCTACTTTTGAAATAAAGACAACAGCCTATTAGAGTGAAGTCCAGACTTGGAAGCTCTTTTCTAGCAGTGGGATTTTCCTGAGCAGGATATTACATTAGTACAAGAATGTAGAGCTGGAAAGGGGGCCTCGAGAGCATCTGGCATCTCTGGCTCATTTGGGCAGACGTGGAAACTGAGGCCCACAGAGGTCACTCAGTGGTCCCCAGCTGCCAGCCCACTGGTGGCAGAGCTGGGACTAGAATTCAGCCCTACCTAGAGGTTCAGTGGCTCCTAGGACCCTGATGAGACCTCTGGTTTGTAGAACCTAAAGATGAAAGACAAAAGGGTTACATTGAAGTGACAGGGAAAGGAATGCTTGGAACAAAAGATGTGCTTCATGGTCCTAGGTTTGAGGGTAAAGAGCTTGGGTGCTGGGCCTCAGGTGTGGGTGTACATATGCAGGGGAGGCAATACCTGGGGAATGGAGGCTGGGGGTGAGAGCTTACTGAGTGAGCAGAGGAAAGAAGGGGGGACTAAGAAGGGGGACTTTTTCTTACTCCACCTGTAATTCAAATAGTCACCACCACTTTATTGGGTAATTGTTACATAGGGAAAAAGTCTCCATAGAATTATGGAAGACACTTGCTTTTGCATGTGTGTGTGTGTGTGTGTGTGTGTGTGTGAGTTGAAATAAAATACACGTATAAAATGTTGTAGTAATAGTTTTGTAGTGAGATGTCTTGAGGGACTTCCCAAGTGGTCCAGTAGTTGAAACTCCCTGCTTCCTACTTCAGGGGGCATGGGTTCGATCCCTGGTGGGGAAATTAGATCCCACATGCCTCACAGCCCAGCCCAGAAGTTAAAAAAAAAAATGTCTGGAGATCTTTTAAATAACCCCTAAGTAGAAAACACAGATTACCAGAGAAAAATTAGAGTTGCTTGTAGAGTCACAAGAGAAGCCCCACTTCCCCCTTTATTTCTCCTCTGCTTTCGACTGGTTATCTCAGAGAACAGAATCCAGCATGTGGGCAGTGTCTGTATGACCACATCCCAGGGAGGAGATTCAGGGATGGGGGAATGTGACAGGGAAGGAAAGAGAACCAACAAGGGATGGCGGTGAGGGGCACTCTCCAGCGGGTCCCCATGGTGGGCAGCAATGGCTCGACGCCACAAGACTTCTGAGGAGCAGAATGCAGCAGAGGAGGGGAGCACTCCTCCCTGGCCCCCGTGCTCTGTCGGCCAAGGACCATCCCATGGGATGTATCACATTTCCCTGATCCGCAGATGGGGGCACCAGGCTGGCTCTTGCAGAGCCCTCCAGGCTCCTCTGTCCATGGAATTCTCCAGGCAAGAACACTGGAGTGGGTTGCCATGCCCTCCTCCAGGGGATCTTCCCGATCCAGGGATCGAACCCCGATCTCCTGCACTGCAGGATGCAGAGAATGACCACCAACTGGAGGTAAAGTGGAAAGCATGCACTGAGGTGTTTGGCACACAGTGACCAGCCAGGGGATGGACTCTAACTACGAAGGGCTTCTTTTGCTTGAGTTCCACTGTGGTTTAAAAATGTCATTTATAGATCAAAACGTCAACACATATGTATCGTTTCTGTAACACGCATTGATTCCAGAGACAATAGGTGTTGGAGCAGCACTCAAGATAGTAGTCTGCTAGCAAATCTTCAGTTTCCTAGAGTATTCATGGCAACCTGTGACTTCGTCAGCACCCTTCTTTTTCCTCATCTTCTTCATGTATATAATACTGACCTAACTTTTTAGGCAGATAGAAAATAGCTACACTAATGATTATAATGTCATTTGCATATAGATATATATGTTATGAAACCTTATGTACCTTATATATATGTTGCCTGTGTGTGTGTGTGTGTGTGTGAGTGTGTGTGTGTGTGCATGGTATGCAAGCAAGTTAATCAGCTCAGGTTAAGCTCTCTAGCATGTGTCTATAAAGCAGTGGTGAGGGAGTCAGGAGAGACCATGAAGAAAACATTTCCAAAATTTTGTAACTGATATGAACTTTACAACCATACAAAGACTGGATTTTCACAGAAACAACCCCCTAAAACTTTTTAGCTGGCTGATACAATATAGTTCTTAATCTTTTCATAACCTCTTTTTGTTTCCCCCCACACATTCAGAATGAAATTTGAGTGATTCTGAAACATTCCAGAGAAACTTTAGCTTTTTGTTACATTTTTTATTGAAGACCATTTCATTTTCAGTTTGAGCTAAGACTTCTGAGGGTCAGAGAGTTCCTCAAACTTGTCCAAAGTCACACAGCTGGTACATGGCTGGACTGAATTAGGAAAGTATGACTTCTGGCCTTGCCAGGCCCCTTCACACAGCAGCTCCCCTGCCTTTTGGGCTCTGTATCCCCTCCCACAGGCTCCAGTTCTCATGCCCGGCTCTGCTCTGGGAATTGGACCGTTGCCAGGTGCTGCTGGCTGACAGCTGCGCAGCAGCCAGCAGGCTTGCCAGCCAGCCATCCCACCTGCCAAGTGAGAACTGGCCTTGCAGTCATTCTGGAAGCTATCCTCTGACATTATATTTTATTGTGATTCTTCTTTACTCCAAAGAAAGCCATGAGGCGTGGTTCCTGCAAAAAGTGATTAAAGGGGTTGGATGGGGGGTGGGGGAGGCAGGGAGAATGGCCCCTTGTCAGAGCCTTGAGGGCCTTGGTGGGACCAGGAAAGGAACTGGGAACCAGTCAGGCATGTGTAGGGGGAGAAGAGTTGATGGCAAGATAGCTCTTTGGGTGTACCGCCTGGGAGCTGTGTGTGTGTGAGTCACCCGCTGGAATCTGAGTCAGCTCCAGGCGTGGGTCACCCCCCACCCCAAAGAGCTAAGCAGCATCTTCCAGGCTGTTGTAGAGCTTCTGGTAGAAGTCTGGGTTCATACTGGAGTTAGAAACCACACAGCAGACTAGGTCAGGGATGTGTCACATAAAGAACAACTGATGAAAGAGGAGTAACTATGAGATAAAGTAAACTCTGCATGGCACCCGAGGTCTGAGTGAAGGGAACCAGAGGGAGCACAGACTTGGAATGGTCCTGGCTTCATGGAGGAAGGCAGGTTTCAACCCATGAGACAGCAGAGAGGCTGGCTGGTTAGCCTGAGCTGCAGCTGGACTGGCCACCTCTTGAGTCTAAGCCAGGCTGCAGGAACCCTGCAGAACCAGCGTGGGGGCTTGCAGAGGTCCAGAGAGTAGGGGGGTGTCTGTGCAGGGACTCGGGGTGCCGTGTAGCGAGGGCTGTGGAAAGGTTATGGCCAATCTGAGGTGGCAAGGTCACAGAGGAACCAGGTCCTGGACTCCTGCCTGGGCAGGGCTCCACCAGGTGTCCTCCAGCCCAGCCCCTGCAGGAGACCCACCCACTTCCCCTGCAGTGTCCCTCCAGCACCCTCTACTGAGAAAGCTTGGCATTGAGCTCACTTTAGAAGAGAGATGCCTTGTGTTTTAGAGAGCATCTATGAAAGGGTACGTCATCTATGCATTCAGCACTGACAGGCAACACATGTGTAACTGACACACAACCCCAGCGTAGGGTGGAAAGGTTCACAGCTGCCATGGCCATGAGAGATGTGGGTTCAAGTCCCAGTCCTACCACTTACCAGCTGTGTGACCTTGGGCAAGTAACTTAACCTCTCTGAGCCTGTTTCCTCTTCTGCAATGTGAGGATCATAATATTCCCTTTTAGGACTGCTATGTGGAATAGAAGAGCCTAGCATGGTACCTGGCTCATAGGAGGCACTGAGTAAGTGGCCATAGTTACATTAGGTGCAGACTGCAGTTCTAAAGCCTTATTCTATTTCTCTAAAACTTGTGAAGGCAACAGATCACATAAATAATGTATATAAAACTGCTTTGAAATGTGGAAGGAGCTATAAATACCTCTTAATCATCTCTTTTCACAAATAAACTGTTTTTCAGTATTTCGGTGCCAGTACTTTAGCTGTCTTCAAGGAAGTTACCTGAGGAAATGCATGTAACTTTGGGTTCCTCCCCCTTCACATTTCTTTATTCCCTGTGGCTAAAGATGGGGTTTTTCTTTTTTATTTATCTCTCTCTTTTTTGGCTGAACTACACAGCTTGCAAGATCTTGGTTCCTCAACCAGGGATTGAACCTGGGTCCCCCTGCATTGAAAGAGTCTTAACCACTGGACCACCAGCAAAGCCCCCCATTTTTCTTAACTTTCTTCTCACAGACTGGCAGGTATATGCCTCTACTTTTCTCACTATACATCTTTTTTTCAGTAAAATCTCTCACTGAATTATATGACCATCCTAGTTACATTCAGAGAGTGAAATAATTTGTGTCAGATGCACAGAGGAAGGAACTGGGTGCAGGGGAGGGCAGGCTCACAGTGACCCTCAATGGATGGCAACTGTGGGTCATGGAGCAGACAAACGGGGAGCTAGGGAGGGGTGAGGGAACTCTCTAGCTTTGCACAGATGCCACTGCGATGATATTTCTTGCTCACCTGAAACCTCACCTCCACAGCTCTGTAGACAGGGAGGCGATTCAGGGAACCGAATTAATGTCCCAAGACTCCCAAGGAACCATTTGGATTGAATGTTTCTGATTCCCAAAATGAACCCATGTTACTTCTTGGCCAAGAGGACTTGCCAGACTGTGGGAATTCTGGGAATTCTGAAGGGAACCAGGGAACCAATTGTATCTTCTTCACCCTTTTTCTCCATATCTAGCCTTGCACGTCTGGAGAAGGAAATGGCAACCCACTCCACTATTCTTGCCTGGAGAATCCCAGGGATGGCAGAGCCTGGTGAGCTGCTGTCTATGGGGTTGCACAGAGCCGGACACGACTGAAGCGACGCAGCGGCAGAGGCAGCAGCCTTCCTCCTCATAGGTGCTCCAGAGGGGCTGGCTGACGGGACAGATCAACAGCTGGCCAAGGCTGCAGATGATGAAGACCTTCCACACTCCTAGGGCTACTCCCAGTCACCCCTGGAGTTTGGGTGCATAACCAGGATGACCTCAGTTGGTTACACATTTTGACTGAGAGCTTTTAACCCCTCAGGCAGCCCAGTCTAGGAACATCCCCAGGTGTGAGGATGGTGCCCCCCCACCCCCACCCCCAGGGCAGTCACAGTCTCCAGGAGGCCAGCTGAACAGCTGCACTAAAGGCAGGGTGGAGACTGCGTTGGGATCTGGGATCGGGGATCAGGATGGGTCAGGGCTGACTGTGCTGCGGGGCCACACAAAAATACCACCCCCAGCGCCCTGGCCCAGCCCAAGCCTCATGGCTTCTTAGCTGGGTGGTTTCCCTGCCTCCTTCCAGGGAGAAACATTTCGAGTACTGTAGTTCACTGAAGCTAAACTCCATGGACTATAGCCCACCGGGCTCTTCTCTCCATGGAATTCTCCAGGCAAGAACACTAGAGTAGATTTCCATTTCATTTTCCAGGAGATCTTTCCAACCCAGTTATCAAACTTGGGTCTCCTGCATTGTGGGCAGATTCTTTACCATCTGAGCCACCAGGGAAGAGCTTCATTGAAGCTAAATACCAGCAACCATGAGAAGGAGCCTTGATTCCAGACATGAGAAAATGTGAAAGAATGTGTGGCTTAAGATGACTAAAATGTGGGCACATCCAGGAGGGTTGAGTTCCATTACCTGAGAGGTCAATTTAGAAGGGTTAAGCTACAAGTGATGAAGGACAGAGAATGTCTTCCTGACTTTCTGGGCTGTAGCCTCAGGCATTGCACTGACCACCCTCCTCCACTGTCCTGCATACCTGGGAACGCTGGGCTGGGAGCCAGGTCAGACTGCCTGAGATGGTCAGCAAGAGAAAAGGCCGATGATTTAAGCATCTTTTTTATTCCAATACTTTGACATCTCAGACTTGCTGCTACAGAAGGGACTGCCCCTCACAGGGTAGTATTCCTAAAGATAGTAAATGACTCAACTGTAAGCACATCTTTCATATTCAAACCAACCAATCCAGAGTCCACAACCTACCTACTCTTCCTTCAAACTCACACTCAGGGCCACTATTCCTCCACCCTGATCAATGGGGGCCAGGTACCAGACACCTAGGGACAGCTCCTACACTTCAAAACCTTGCAGAAATTATCCAAAGTAACCAATTCTAAACCTGCTTATCCTGCCTCATTCATTCCTTCCCCTGGAAATCACAGTAAAGCGCTCGCCCATGTTCCCCCTCCCTCCTGACCATCCTGGTGCTACCCTGGGTGGTCCCCTGTGGAGTGGCGTACCCCCTCCTCTAGAGATCAGTGAGTATAACAACTATCTTTTCAATGGCAATGTCTCCTGATCTGTTGGCCTCACCACTGCTATTGTTTAGTCTGAGTCATGGACTGTAACTGACCCCATGGACTGTAATTTGCCACGCTCCTCTGTCCATGGGATTTCCCAGGCAAGAATACTGGAGTGGGTTGCCATTTCCTCCTCCAGGAAATCTTCCCAACCCAAGCATCGAACTCTCAACTCCTGTATTGCAGGTGGATTCTTTACCACTGAGCCCCCTGGGAAGCCTGGTGGCCTCACTATACCTGAACTGCAATCCATCTTACATTTTAAAACAGCTGCTCCTGTTATATTCAAGGGCTGCTCTATGCCGTAATGCTAATCAAAGTAGTAATAGCAGTAACTTAATATCTAACCAATGTCATCCACACCTCTCCCCTTCTCCATGGTTCAAACCCTCCACCAAATTCCTATAGGAATCCTTCCTTGTCCACAACTAGCTTTGGAAAGGGATCTGACAGAATATTGCAGCTGAGCATGTAAAGCTTAACATGTTACTTCTTACAGACACATCTGTATTGTGACAAGGGAAAAAAATAAGTCATGTAGGGAATTTGTTCATTGTTGAATTTCAGGCATCCCAGAAGAAGCTAAGGATCTTCCCAACATCCCAGCATCAGACCTCACCTACTCATAAGTCAGACCTTCTAGTGGGAACCATTTTAACTGTGTACAAGCTTACTTTATTTTGAATACTATACTCTGTGCTAGGCATGTTGCTATCCAATTTATTATAGGTGAGCTTTTTATTATGGGCTTCCCAGGAGGTGCAGGGAATGAGGGTTCAATCTCGAGTCAGGAAGATTCCCTGGAGAAGGAAATAGCAACCCACTTCAGTATTTCTCTTTGGAAAATCCCATGGACAGAAGAACCTGGCGGGCTACAGTCCATGGGGTCACAAGAAGTTGGACATGACTTAGTGGCTGAGTACACATGCACAAGTATTTTATTATGGAATTTTCCAAGCATTCACAAAAGTAGAGTAACACAAACCCTACATACCCATCACTAGGCTGTGACAGCTGTCAACACAGCCCAGTCTTGTTTCATTGTCCTTCCTCCTCCCCAATCCCATTTATTATCTTAAAACAAATCTCAAACACGGTCATATCTTTGAAACCCTATTTAAATCCCATCCTCAATATAGTCTAGCCTTAGACCTTCTTCCTCATGGTACAATCTTGCCTCTTTCTTTTAATATAGTTGCTAAATGGAATTTGGAGAACGTGGACTTCCAGGAACTGAAGTCAGAGTTAACAGAGGTTCCTGCTTCCCAAATCTTGAAGGAGAGCCCGTCCGGTCATCCCAGGAATGAAGAGGGAGGCACTGGTATGGAGTGAAGTTTCTCCTCTTCTGTACCCACATGGTCTAGTTCTGTGCTCAGAGTTGGTCAGTTCACTATGAGGGAGGCAGGTGGACAAGTCACCTCCCTGGGAGCAGAGGCAGGAAAGGGGGAAAAGAGCAGAAGCCCTTTTCTGCTCCCTTTCCAGGGTACACTGGCAGGGAGTCGGTCTTTCCTGGCAAAGCTCTGTATTTTGTCACTTACACTTATCGTGGAGACTGCACTGCCCCAGGGGAAGATGAGAGACGTATCCGTTTTTCCCACTTGGTTGTCATATAGAATGGATTGCATCTGAAAAATGACAGTTTTCAAGTAGATCCTTCATATCTTTATCTTGGGCCAGACAGATACCATGTACCATCCCAGCATATTGTTAACTAAAGGTATCTTTCTTTAATTTTGGGTGCTAAGGAAAAGTAGCACTGCCCCTCTCCAAGGCGTTCCCTGAAAGCCTGACTTTAAGATGATGAAGACCGTGTCTTTTAGAAACAGGGACTATTTGTAATATTGACAGTTATTGCTAGCACAGAAAGGCATGCAGGAAGATGGGGAGTTTTAAAATATTCAAAATAAGATTCCTTGAGATATGGGCAACAAAGAGCTTCCACTTTCTCTAAGGAGATTGAGATATCCATTATAATACAGAGATGTGTTGTGATTCAAATAGTTCTCAACTATCTTTTCATTTTAAAAATCATATTCAGATTTTATTGTATTAAATAATGGTTGAAGTATGTGGTCCATTGGGAAAGGGCTTGAAGAACTTTTTTTATTGAGATTATTGTAATGACTTGATTTTAATCTCACTGTTTAAAATAATGAAATAAACCAGACATAAAAATCATAAAGAGAACTTGGCCAGGTTTAGAAAAATATACAAATATAGTGTGAAGTGCTCTGTGCAGCCTTTATCTTTACAACCAATACCAAGTTGAAGTATTTATTGAAAACAATCCACGTATAAATGGACTCATATAATTCAAACCTGTGTTGTTCAAAGGTCAGATGTACTTGGATTCATATTACATGGTGATCAAATAATATTTCCTGGGCATTTTTACTCCATACCAAGCACTTAACATGTATAATTACATGGAAAACTTACAACCTTACTACCCAAAACATTACTCTTATCTCCCTTTACAAATGAGAATACTGAATCTTAGAGAGTAAAGTAACTTATTGAAAGTCACACAAGTGGCAGGTGGCAAAGTCCAGGGTTTTTTTTTTTTTTTCGTTGTTTTGTTTTTTGGCATTTACTAGGATTGGGGCTTCCCTAGTGGCTCAGATGGTAAAGAATCTGCCTGCAGTGCAGGAGACCTAGGTTTGATCCCTGGGTCAGGAAGATCCCCTGGAGGAGGGAATGGCAACCCACTCCAGTATTCTTGCCTGAAGAATTCCATGGACAGAGGAACCTGAAGGGCTACAGCCCATGGGGTTGCAGAGAGTCAGACAAGACTGAGCGACTAACACTTTCACTAACACTTTACTAGTGTTAGCTTTTAATGTCATTCATTAGCCAGGATAAAGTTTGAGGAGAACTTTTGAGGACAGTTTGGAGTATTGTGGAAAATGATTTTTCATAATCTGAAACCACCCATTTGTGCTTCTCTGGACTGGCAAATAGAGGCCTGGGGTAGGGGGTCGTGTGCCTTAGTTTCCTCCCCAACAACAACTGAATTTTTATAATATCTGAAAATTGAGGGGGCTTCCCTGGTGGCTCAGACAGTAAAGAATGCATCTGCAATGCAGATGTGGGTTCGATCCCTGGGGATCCCCAGGAAGATCCCCTGGAGAAGGAAATGGCAACCCTCTCCAGTACTCTTGCCTCGAGAATCCCTTGGACAGAGGAGTGTGGCAGGCTACAGTCCATGGGGTCACAGATTTGGACACCACTGAACCACTGACAAAGGCAAGGCACCCCACTCCAGTACTCTTGCCTGGAAAATCCCATGGACGGAGGAGCCTGGCGGGCTGCAGTCCAGGGGGTCGCTGAGAGTGGAGCACAACTGAGTGACTTCATTTCCCTTTTCACTTTCATTCATTGGAGAAGGAAATGGCAACCCACTCCAGTATTCTTGCCTGGAGAATCCCAGGGACGGAAGAGCCTGGTAGGCTGCCATCTATGGGGTCGCACAGAGTCGGACACGACTGAAGTGACTTAGCAGCAGCAGCAGAACCACTGACACACACACAAACACAAAGGAAAAGAAAAAAAAAAAAGCGTAGGTTTAAACCTGGACCTTTTGCCTCTGGGGCTCTCACTTCTGCGAGCTCTGCCATGCTCCACATCCTGGAGCGATGGTGAATACAGGTTTTGTTTTGTTTTCATTCACCAGGATGCGGAGAACTCGTTTGGGTAGGAGAACCCATCACTCTGAGAACAGCTGAAACAATCACCGGCAAGTACGGCGTGTGGATGAGAGACCCCCAGGCCGCCTTCCCCTATACCCAGGAGACCACCTGGAGAATCGACACCGTGGGCACGGACATCCGCCAGGTATTTGAGTACGACCTCATCAGGCAGTTCACGCAGGGCTACCCGTCCAAGGTGCACGTGCTGCCCAGGCCGCTGGAGAGCACGGGCGCCGTGGTCTACCGGGGCAGCCTCTACTTCCAGGCAGCCGAGTCCAGGACAGTGCTCCGGTATGACCTGCGCACCGAAACGCTGAAGGCGGAGAAGGAGATCCCCGGAGCTGGCTACCACGGGCAGTTCCCCTATTCCTGGGGCGGCTACACCGACATCGACCTGGCCGTGGACGAGATAGGCCTCTGGGTCATCTACAGCACCGAGGCGGCCAAAGGCGCCATCGTCCTCTCCAAGCTGAACCCCGAGACACTGGAGCTCGAACAGACCTGGGAGACCAACATCCGTAAGCAGTCCGTCGCCAACGCCTTCATCATCTGCGGCACCTTGTACACGGTCAGCAGCTACTCCTCGCCCGACGCCACTGTCAACTTCGCCTATGACACGGGCACCGGGAGCAGCAAGGCCCTGACTGTCCCGTTCAAGAACCGCTACAAGTACAGCAGCATGATCGACTACAACCCCCTGGAGAGGAAGCTCTTCGCCTGGGACAACTTCAACATGGTCTCCTATGACACCAAGCTCTCCCGGATGTGAAAAGCTGCCAAGCTGTCAGAAAAGGCAGGAGATGATGTTCAGGGCTCTTGAAGGGAGAGCCAGGCAGCCAAGGCCCACACAGCTTTCCTCTGCTCTCCAAGCTTGCATTAACCCAGAAGAATGTGCATAGTCACCAGGTCCAACTGGGCGGGAAGAGCCGTCTGGGGATTGAGACGATTCCATGTTATCATAGATATTCTTTTCCTCTGTCTGCTCTTAAATGGATATTAACCAAAATAGTGTAAGTTTTCTGGTGATTTGAGGCAAAAGCTATAATGTGTAGGGGGTTTCTTCATGAAAACCACAAGACTTTTGATAAATGGGCCTCACTAGCTAAAGAATATGTTTGGAGAGGAGGGTGGGAAAAACAGGTTGCCCCACAGGGAGCTCAGAGCCAGCGCCTGCCCTTTCATGTTGCCTGGTTACCATGAGCTACAATAACAAGCAGCGCTTCTAAAGGAAAGGGACGGTTCTTATGGCAGCAGGAACATGCATCAGATGTGTTTACTGTAGTCGGCTTCTAATGCTTCAGGCGGGTCCAGTTGTGTATGACAGAATCTTTGCCCCATGAAATAAAATAATCTTACACAATGTTCTCCTTGAACTTTGTGTGATAGTTTGTGGAAGAGAAGAGTACAGATTCTAATCATCAGATAATTCCTTTGGGTTGGGAGCGGTGACTGCAGGATGCTAAAGTTATGTAGTATGTGTGTGTACGTGTGTGTGTGTGTAACTGAAAGATTTGTGCCTGGTTTTGAAGTCTTGCCCATGATGACACCAGGCAAACTGCGGAGTTCACTCCTTCCCACCACCATCTCCTTTTGCTTTTGGTCCTTCTCAAACAATCTTTCCATCTTTTCTCCAACTTACCCTCCTTCACCCTAGCTGTATTTTGGTTTTTATTTGCTGTCATGGGTATAACTTTCAAAAGCCAAGACATCAGGTGAGCAGACCTAAGGAATTCAATGACCTCTTTACCTAAATTTAATTCTCTCTTTAAAGGTCTGTCTTCACAGACATCACAATATGAGGTACTGGGGGCTAAGACTTTAACATATGAATAGATGGGAAAGACAATTGAACCCATATCAACTGTGTATTACCACTCTACTCCACTGGTAGCAAACTCTTGAAGACTAGAAAATCCAGAAGTCAGTGCATGAACCCATTCACTTCTAAGCCGCTTTAGCTGCCAGGTGTTGAATAAAAAGTGGAAGGTGAGGAGACACCTTTGGGTGGTAAGTGGTCACAGCACACACACAGGTGAGGCAAACCCTGCTAGCACAGCCCTGCCCACGTTTCTTTCCTTCCACCAGCTACTGCTTCCAGCTTTGGGATGGAAGAGGAGAGTGAAGAAAGGAGAAACAGAAAGGAGAAGGAAACTCTTGGCTTAGCTTCCAGGGCGTTAGATACTCCTCCGCTGTGGACTGTTCCTTCTGGGGTTTTGCTTATTTTGCTGGTTCCTCTTTTTAGTCTGTATTAGTCAGGGTTCTCCAAAGACATACAACCAATAGGAGATATATAAGTATAAATGTAATGCCAGGTCTTTCCTGGTGGCTCAGAGGTCAAAGCATCTGCCTGCAATGTGGGAGACCTAGGTTAGATCTCTAGGTTGGGAAGATCCCCTGGAGAAGGAAATAGCAACCCACTCCAGTATTCTTGCCTGCAGAATCCCATGGACAGAGGAGTCTGGTGGGCTACAGTCCATGGGGTCGCAAAGAGTCGGACATGACTGAGCGACTTCACTCACTCACTCACTCATAAATATATAAAAAAAGAGATTTATTATGAGGAACTGGCTCATGCAATTGTAGAGAAGTCCCCTGGTCTGCCCAGGAAAGTTGGTGGTGTAATTCAGTCCAAGGGCTTCCCTGGTGGCTCAGAGGCTAAAGCGTCTGCCTGGAATGTGGGAGACCCGGGTTCGATCCCTGGGTCAGGAAGATCCCCTGGAGAAGGAAATGGCAACCCACTCCAGTATTCTTGCCTGGAGAATCCCATGGAGGGAGGAGCCTGGTGGGCTACAGTCCATGAGGTCGCAAAGAGTCGGACACGACTGAGCGACTTCACTTTCACTTTCAAAAACCTGGAAATTAGGGGAACTAATGGGATAAGTCCCAGAGCAGAAGACTGATGGGAGGCCAGCAGGGAGCAAAACCGGTGAATTCCTCCTTCCTCCACCTTTTTGTCCTTTTCAGGCCCTAAATGGATTGTATGATGCTCACCCTCCCTGGGAAAAGAGATTTACTTTAGTGAATCCACCAATTCAAATGCTAATCTCATCCAGAAACACCCACTCACAAACATACTCGGAAAGGTTTAATCTGGCCACCCCCTGGTCCAGTCAAGTTACATGAAATTGACCATCATAAAGTCACAACCTCCCCAGGGCTTTCTTTAGGGTTTATCTACTCATTCCTCTGGTGATCTTACCCAGCATCATGGTTTTAAATGCCACCTCTATGAAAAGGAGCAGTCTGGGCTGAGGATATAAATTTGAAGTATCTACCTGCAATGCAGGAGACCCAGGTTTGAACCCTGGGTTGGGAAGATCCCCAGGGGAAGGGAATAGCAACTCACTCCAGTATTCTTGCCTGGAAATTCCATGGACAGAGGAGCCTAGTGGGCTACAGTACATGGAATCACAAAGAGTAGGACATGACTGAGTGATTAACACACACTCAAACCACCATATTTAAAATTGCAACTCACCTGGTGATTCCCCTGCCACTTCTATTATTACTCTTATTATTTTTAAATTTATAATTGGAGAAATATTGCTTTACAATGTTGTGTTGGTTTCTGCCATACAACAATGTGAATCAGCCATAGGCATACATATATCCAGGAGCCTTCCTTCCATCCCCACCCCATCCCACCCCTCTAGGCTGTCCCAGGGAACTGGGTTTAGCTTCCTGTGTTATACAGCAGCTTCCCACTAGCTATCTGTTTTACACATGGTAGTGTTTATGTTTCAATCCTACTCTCTCAATTCATCCCACCCTCTCCTTCCTCCACTGTGTCCACAAGTCTGTTTTCTACGTCTGCATGTCTATTCCTACCCTGCAAAAAGGTTCATCAGTACTATTTTTTTAGATTCCATATATATGCTTTAATATATGATGTTTGCTTTTCTCTTGCTGACTTACTTCACTCTATATAACAGGCTCTGGTTCATCCACCTCATTTGAACCGACTCAAATTTTTTCCTTTTTATGGCTGAGGAACATTCCATTGAGTATATGTACCACAACTTTGTTATCCATTCATCCATCAGTGAACATCGAAAATGCTTCCAGGTTCTGGTGATTGTAAATAGTCCTGCAATCAACACTGGGATACATGCATCTTTTTGAATTATGAGTGTCTCAGAGTATATGCCCAGTAGTAATTGCCCTTATTATTTTTAAATGTCTCTTCTATTATATTTATCATCTCCTAACATATAATTCCATTTATTTTTAAATACTTTTTTCTGTCTTCTCCAACTGGAACATAAATTCCATGGAGGCAGGTATTATTTTGTTCAATAATATGTCTCTAGAGGGAGAATGCTCAAACTACCGCACAATTGCACTCATCTCACATGCTAGTAAAGTAATGCTCAAAATTCTCCAAGCCAGGCTTCAGCAATACTTGAACCGTGAACTTCCAGATGTTCAAGCTGGTTTTAGAAAAGGCAGAGGAACCAGAGATCAAATTGCCAACATCTGCTGGATCATGGAAAAAGCAAGAGAGTTCCAGAAAAACATCTATTTCTGCTTTATTGACTATGCCAAAGCCTTTGACTGTGTGGATCACAATAAACTGTGGAAAATTCTGACAGAGATGGGAATACCAGACCACCTGAACTGCCTCTGGAGAAACCTATATGCAGGTCAGGAAGCAACAGTTAGAACTGCACATGGAACAACAGACTGGTTCCAAATAGGAAAAGGAGTCTGTCAAGGCTGTATATTGTCACCCTGCTTGTGTAACTTCTATGCAGAGTACATCATGAGAAACGCTGGGCTGGAAGAAGCACAAGCTGGAATCAAGATTTCCAGGAGAAATATCAATAACCTCAGATATGCAGATGACACTACCTTTATGGCAGAAAGTGAAGAAGAACTAAAGAGCCTCTTGATGAAAGTGAAAGAGGAGAGTGGAAAAGTTGGCTTAAAGCTCAACATTCAGAAAACGAAGATCATGGCATCCACTTCATGGAAAATAGATGGGGAAACAGTGCCAGACTTTATTTTTGGGGGCTCCAAAATCACTGCAGATGGTGACTGCAGCCATGAAATTAAAAGATGCTTACTCCTTGGAAGGAAAGTTATGACCAACCTAGGTAGCATATTCAAAAGCAGAGACATTACTTTGCCAACAAAGGTCCATCTAGTCAAGGCTATGGTTTTTCCAGTGGTCATGTATGGATGTGAGAGTTGGACTGTGAAGAAGGCTGAGTGCTAAAGAATTGATGCTTTTGAACTGTGGTGTTGGAGAAGACTCTTGAGAGTCCCTTGGACTGCAAGGAGATCCAACCAGTGCATTCTAAAGGAGATCAGTCCTGGGTGTTCTTTGGAAGGAATGATGCTAAAGGTGAAACTCCAGTACTTTGGCCACCTGATGCAAAGAGTTGACTCATTGGAAAATACTCTGATGCTGGGAGGATTGGGGGCAGGAGGAGAAGGGGACGACAGAGGATGGGATGGCTGGATGGCATCATCGATTCGATGGACGTGAGTCTGAGTGAACTCCGGGAGATGGTGATGGACAGGGAGGCCTGGCGTGCTGCAATTCATGGGGCTACAAAGAGTTGGACACGACTGAGTGACTGGACTGAACTGAGAGCAGGGATCAGCTCACATAGTAGGTACTTGATATTTTTTGAACAAAGAAATAAACAGAAAAAAATATCCTGGAACTTACTCAGAATAAACTGGAAATAAAGCTACCACAAAGGGTATCCCTTCCCACCCTTTCCCCTCCCTGATTCTACTCTTAACTGGCTGTGTGACCTTAGGCAAGTCACTTAATCCTTGTTCCAGAGCTGATAGAAATTTCTGTAATGATAGTCATGCTATCTTAACACCCAATATGGTAGCCACCAGTCACATGAAGCTATTGAACGCCTAAAATATGACTAGTGCAAGGAACTGAATTTTTTATTTTATGTAATTTTGATGAATTTATGTTTAAGTGGCCACGTGTGGCTAGAGGCTACCCTATTGGAGTGTCTACGTGTGTTCTCTCATGTTTACTGAGGATGAGGTGATGTGTGTTGAGTCCCCAGCTGGCAAGGACGAGTGCTCCAGGCACGCTCCCCCCACCCCATGCTGCTGCAGCAGCAGCAGACACAAGGGGAGGAAGCTGACTTCCACGTCAATAGCAGAGCCCTCTGACTAGGTGGGGAGGGGGACATGGGCACACTTACAAGGGTGGACTTGGAGACAGAACACCCACAGGGGCTCTATAAAGAAGTAAATGCAATAAAAGATGGCCTTGTTGGGACCCAGGGCAGTTTCCCCCAAAATGTGCCTCAATAGCATATGGATTATCTCGAATTAAAGTTATCTAAGGGGCCAGTGCAAGAGGAATACTCTGACCCTCCTTTCTGTCTGACCCTAAAAGCAGGAAATAAACCTCTCGTATAAAAGGACATCCTTATGGTCAGAGACAGAATTCAAGCTGAGGAGCCTATATAAACAAATCTTGGTGTGTTTTTTTTTTTTAAATTTACTACTCGGAGCCCAAACTCTGTTTAGATTCTTTAATTGAGCACCCAAAGCCTAAATTTATTTGTCCTGTCCACTCCTCACAAATGTATTGTTTCTTGGTCTAAAAACTATAAAACTTCCTGCTTTGGTCCCATTTCCATGACACCTTCACGCACATGAATCAAAATTTGTTTTTCTTTTTCCAGTTCATCTGTCTGGCATCAATTTTATTATTAATCCAGTCACCAAAACTCAAGAGGGATAGAGGAGGAAATTTCCTCCTCCCCAACAGCACCTGAGGACATTTCTCAGATGTGGACTTGGATGATCACCTCTTTGATGCTTTCAGACTCTTCACAAGAGCCCTTGGGAGTCCTTAGAGGTGATTTGGGGTGTCTTGAGCATGGGATCTGAGCAGTATTCTTCTCCTCCCTAACAAGGTCACTTTGCACTTGGCTGCTTTTCCAGGTAAGTGTCTTCTGTTAGAGTTTGAAGTTCACTTAAACCTCTGAGAAGCAAATTTAGAAAATGTTGTCCATAAATATGAAATATAGTCCAGTCCCAGCCCAGAAGACAGGACACAGCTACAAAAGAACATAAAACTATTGTGCCCCAGGCTGAGCTTTGAAAACCCAAACCCCTCAGAGTTCTCTGGAACTCAGATCTTTAAATTCACAGAGGCCTGGACTTTTCACTCATCCAAATTTATTAACAAACATTGGAGACCTGATATCGCTTTTTAAAAAATTCAAACACAACTGACTACCATAACTGTTCTCTAGCACAACAAAAATTGACTAGTGAATATGAACATCAGAGACTTGGCTTGAGACCAAAGATAAAGCACACGAGGAAGGGTAAACAGTGTTCAGTGGTGGTTGAAGAAAACTAGGAAAGAATCAAGATTTGCCAAGACATTCTTCAAAGCCAACCCCAATGATTTCGCAGAAGCTGTTTTCTGTCAAAGTGCAGTTCAAAATGACCGATGTTTTAGGTGCTTAGGAAGTCTTCAGCTGGAGAGGGAGGTGGGGCTGGGGGTACTTTGGGGCTAGCTGCACTCGGAAGGGCTTGTCTGGATTCCGCATCTGAAGGTATTTCCCCAGCGTCATCACTTTGCTTGGTAAATCTTTCTTCTCTGGGAGGAAAGGCACACTGAATGTCATTTACATAAAACCGGGATTTTTAAAATGAAGGAAAAAAGAACACCCAGATCTCAGCCCTTAAAGAGAACATTCAGCATTTTAGATGACATCTTGCCTTACCTAAAATGACATACTCTCTATTTACACTTTGCGTGTCATTTCTTCTCAGAGAGAATTGAACCATCTCCTCTGGTCCCACGGAACCAACGTAGCTGGGGTTCACCCCTACCAGCCAGCTCTCTGTAGTTTCTCTAGGGTAGTAGGCTCTCTCTCTCAAGATTTTATTTGCATCTGGCCACCTGAGTTCGGTCCCTGGGTTGGGAAGATCCCCTGGAGGAGGAAATGTCAACCAACTCCTGGAGAATTCCATGGACGGAGGAGCCTGGCAGGCTACAGTCCATGAGGTCTCAAAGAGTCGGACATGACTGAATGACTTCCACTTGCATTCTCTGGCCAGTTCAGCCTAGCTCACTTCAGCTCTTCTTTCTGCCTAGATCCCATCCCACCTTGTATATACCCCTTCCCTGCCCCACACCCAGTCTGCTGGGTTCTCCTCCCCTTTTGCTGGAATGTACCATACAAATCCATTCTACTCAGGGCTGGGCAAACCCTGAATAGGGGTTTAGGACTAGCCAGTCAAGTGATTCAAGATTCAGATTTAACATTTCCGGGAGTACCTGCTATGGTCTAGGACTTGGAAATTAACTAGAAACTAACTACATTCAGATTCTCAGTGGCAGCTCACCCCTACTAGCTTTTTTTGTTGAGGACGCTGAGACAGGTGATTCACCCAGGTCATGTGGCCAGTAAAAGAAAGGACTGGAATCCAAACTCAGATCTCTCTTGACCACAAGCTCAGTGCTGCATCTCCCAGTCAGAGCTGATCCCTAATGTTGCTGAGGGGGGTGTGGGGTAATGGGGGAGGGGGTAACAGGGAAGGAAGCCAGGAGAGGCTGCAGAACTGTGAAACCTCTTTCTTCGTGAGTGGATGTTAAAGCATAGTGACCACAACCCCCTGGAGACAATGCCCACTCTCATGGTCTAATTAGTCACGTCTGATTTGCCATGTAACCCCATCAGTAAAATGTAACACCTCCATGATAGGGCGTATTGCTAAGTTGTGTCTGACTCTTTGTGACCCCAGGGACCATAGCCCACCAGGCTCCTCTGTCCGTGGGATTTCCCAAGCAAGGATACTAGAGTGGGTTGCCATTTCCTTCTTCAGGGGATCTTCCCAACCCAGAGATTGAACCTGCATCTCCTGCTTGGCAGGTGGATTCTTTACCACTGAGTCTCCTGGGAAGCCCTTAACACTTCCATATCTATGATAACTAAGAAATTGCACATGATTTTTAAAATCAATTCACTAAAATCTTACATTCCAATAAACACTGAAGTCAAGAAGCACTGTGAACAAACTGGATGGAGGTCCTTATTTCAAATTTTTTATTTTTGGCCAAATTTTTCAGGTTTTATAAAATCATCATTTTAAAGCTCATACTATATCCATAGAACTCAAAAGTGTCAGCTCTGCTGATTGTTGTTTACTCATGTTTGAATTATTAGAATTATTTCAACCCACGTTTCTTGGCAGAAATTTATGTTAGGCCACTTGTCTCTACTGAGGGTTACATTCGTTGAGACTAGATGCTATAACTTTAAAATCACAGAAACCACCCAGACAAACTGCAGCTTGTTAGCATGTGCTGCCAGTGCATGAAGCAGGGCAATAGAGCTGGACTTCCTCCAGCTTTTATCTCCCATCGAGATAGTCTCCTGACACACAGTGAAGGTACAGCATCAAGTCAAGTCAAACATCAATTTCAAAAGAGCTCAGTTTTCATAGAAATTGGAGTCGTAATGTTTTTGTTATAAATCTTTATATATGAGATGTCTTGGGCATCCTACTGGATCTGGGGATTTCGGACCAGAGAGAAGACAGAACAGCCTACTGTGGACATTGTAGGCTTGCCAGATTTAGCAAAGTAAAACATAGGATGACCAGGTAAATTTCAGATAAACAACTAATATTTTTTACTATATTTGATGTGTGTGCTCAGTTGAATCCAACTCTTTGTGACCCCATGGACTATATAGCCCAGCAGGCTCCTCTGTCTACGAGATTTCCCAGGCAAGAATACTGGAGTGGGTTGCCATTTCCTCCTCCAGGGGATCTTTCTAACCCAGGAATTGAATCTGTGTCTCCTCCATTGGCAGGAGGATTCTTACCACTGAGTCACCTGAGAGTTCCCCTCTTTTACTGTAAGTATATCACAAATCACACAGATTAACTTAGCCCAAAAAAACTCCTTCTCTTGTTCACCTAAAATTCAAATTTAACTAGGCATCCTGTATTTTATCCACTGACCATACCATCCGGGGAAGACATCAGATGGTGGACTTTTTGAGAATTCCAACATGCAGCTCAGGCAGCTAGCTACTTCAAGGCAGACCAACTCTCTTCTGCGGGCCAGACAACCTGCTGAGGTCTCCCCTATCTGAAGGTGTGCTAGCCGAGTCCTGAGCATCAGGCATAGAGTGGTGAAGGAGACAAATAGTTCTTGCCTTACAGGGAGCTGACCATCTACTTGGGAGAGAGAAAGAGCTTCCGGGAATCCAAGCTGTCCCCAAATCTTGCAGCAACATACATTTTTATACTGGGAGGGCACATCAAAACTTCAAAGTTGTTGTCAAAGTGATCCTCACCCCTCAGTCAAGAGCCACCGATCTGAAGTCCATCCCAGTACCCTTATCATTGTCTACTGAAGGACCACGTGACAAAGGTCTGCTTCCCACCAATGGTGACAAAGTGTTTTCTCATCCATAAAGTCTGCCCTGCTGCAATGGATGGATGCCTTTACATAAACCTGAATCTAGAGGCAGTCCTTGGCCCTTGGTGGGCATCGGCATGTGTGTTCCATCCCAGCCCCCACCACAGATCCCAGGAGTACCTCCTGGTCATGGTGATCCTGCGCCTCATCACCTCGGAGGCCAGGTCTTTGTAGGGGAGGTTAATGCTGTAGCCTGTTGAGCCTTTCCCAGCCATGGCTTTGCACTCAGAGGGTTGAGATTCACCAGCACCTGAGAATCTAAAATGAAAGCACCAGCAAAGCTGCTTCAGGGGTCGAAATAGCTCAGTCTGGGTCCAGCATGGCAGGGTTTGCAGAGGACTCTCCCTGCCTGTTTTCTCAGTGGGTTCTCCCACAGCCCACCCCTCTTCCACTCCCTGCCCCACCCCTATCCTGAGGCAGATGTCTTCCCATTCCAATGCCTGCCCTGGGGAAGAGCCAGGTCTCCCCACAATTAGATACAGCCAGTATTATTACCCCAGTCTGGTGATATGGAAACCGAGGGCAGCTATGGCTCCCCCCCAGGGCACAGCTGAGGAAACAGAGTCCCAGAGAGGTAAACTGTCTTTCCCGGGGTTGCACAGCTGGGCCCTGTCCTGGCTGCTTCCCCTGTCGCGAGCACCACTCCCTCAACAGCCTTTCCCTCACAGGGCTGTTTGGCATCACTGAGGCACACAGAGCCCTCTTCCTGGAACACTTCTAAAGAACAGGAAGAGGGGGCTTCTCTGGTGACTCAGTGGCAAAGAATCTGCCTGCCAATGCAGGAGACATGGGTTTGATCCCTGATCTGGGAACATTCCACATACTGCGGTGCAACGAAGTTTGTGCACAAATACTGAAGCAGTCGACCCCTAGAGGCGGTGCTCCGCAACAAGAGAAGCCGCTGCAACGAGAAGCCCACACCCAGCTAGAGAGCAGCCCACCCAGCAACGAAGGCCTAGCACAGCCAGAAAAAAAGGGACATGGGGTGGACAAGGCTACTTGTTCAAAGGCACTGGAGGCTTGATATTGAGAAGGGAAACAGCAGCAGCGGGAGCTCTTAAGTCAGACACTGTGGGATATCCTTTTACAGTACCTCATTTGATAACCACAGTAACTGCAATATAAGTTATTGTGATCCCTACTGAAGCAATTGATGGGGAAACAGCAACAGAGAAGTAAGGCAGCCTTCCCGGGGCACAGAGCTACAGTCTGAACCTGAGGTCAGTCTGGCTTCAAAGACACCACTGCAGAGCCAGGCGACTCTCCAGATCTGCCTCGGTGCCAAGCCATTTCCAAAGGAATGAGAAGTGAATCTCCATTCCTGGACACCCGGTCACACTCTTGAGGTGACATGGCTGTTCTCAGAAGAGGAGTTGCAAAGGCCTGAACTCACCAGCCTGACATTCCATCTGCAAAAGTCTGTTCTTAGGAGGAAGCCCAACAGACTCACCTTTGATGTCAGATCAGCTCAGGATATGACCCCTTCCATACATCAGCTCATGGTCTTTAAAGAAACACCCTTATTCTGCACAGACTCTGTTCCCACACATCAGTTACTCCACTGCCTCTGTGAAGGAAAAGGCCCAAACCAGCTCACTGCTGCCAACTGCCTCCTGGACCTTTTTAACCTCTTGTAGTCAATCTTTCTCGGCAGCTTGTGTTAGTCGATTGATTCGCGCCCTTTGAAGGTAACAGCTGACAGGTGTTCCCTGTGACCTTGATGAGAAATCCCCAAAGATGTTGCAGGGAGGAGACAGGTTTTGAATGCAGAACAGGGGAAGGGACTTCAGCCACATGTGCAGTGAGGAAGCACAGAGGCCAGCAAGCATTACATCTCGACCTGTTACCTATTGACATTTAAAAAACTAATTCATGTCCTCCCCTCCTCCCAGCAGCATCATGATTGATTTCCCCTCCTTCCTGACGACTCAGCACTTTGAGGTGGTAGGTGCTTTGGCTTTCAAATAAAAGGGGTTGATTGATTTCATGACTCTCAATTTTGAGCCAAATGATATTGAGCAAGTAATTTTAGCTTTTATGAGGCTAGGTTTTTCTACCTGTAAAAGAGGGGAGTAATATTCATAGCAGCGCTATTCATAATATCCAAGACATGGAAGCAACCTAAAGGCCCACCGACAGGGGACGGATAAAGATGGGCGCGCACACACACACAATGGAATACTACTTAGCCACAGAGAATGAAATAATGCCATTTGCAGCAACCTGGATGGACATAGAGATGGCCACACTAAGTCAGAAAGACAAAGATAAATACCATATGATATCACTCTAATCTCAGATATGACACGAATGAACCCGTCTACAAAACAGACTCACAGACATAAGGAACAGACTGTGGTTGCCAAGGGTGAGGAGGATGGAGATCGAGGGGTCTGGAATTTGGGGTTAGCAGACACAAACCACTGTATAATATAAAGAATGGATAAACAATGAAGTCCTATTGTATAGCATATGAAACTATATTCAATATCCTCTGATAAAACATAATGGAAAAGAATATATATGTGTATAATTGAATCACTTCGCTGTATTGCAGAAATTAACACTATAAACCAAGTTACAATAAAGAAGCAATACTCTCTTCCAGGGGAGTTGTGAGGATTGAGAAAATATTTGTAAAAATCCCTAATTTAACCCTGTTTTGGTCTTAAGTATTTAAATGCATGTCTATATAAACATATTTGTATATATGTGTATGTGTGTGTATATATATATAAAACCCAGGATGAATATGAACATATATGCATACTGCCTCTCATGTACTACCATGAATGTAAGCTTTTTCTCACAAACCCTCACAAATTCCTCATAAATTTAATGGCTACAGTTTCCCACTCACAAAATAGAACACGAGAATATGTATTCTCTGTAACATAATAGAAAAATGTACAACTATCAATATTATTACTAACTTTACAACAAGGGCACTGAAACTTCTCTTAGGCTCCCTTAGTTGTGTGGAACATAGACCAAGGGTATCTCTCAGCCTTGCAAATAGCTGAGAAGTGAAAAAGAAGGGGAATGCAGAGTTCCAAAGAATAGTAAGGAGAAATAAGAAAGCCTCAAGTGAACAATGCAGAGAAATAGAGGAAAACAATGGAATGGGAAAGACTACAGAGCTTTTCAAGAAAATTAGATACCGAGGGAACATTTCTTGCAAAGATGGGCGCAATAAATCACAGAAATGGCAAGGACCTAACAGAAGAGAGTAAGAAGAGATGGAAAGAATATACAGAATTGTACAAAAAAGGTCTTAATGACCTGGATAAGCATGATGGTGTGATCACTCACCTAGAGCGTGTGGAGTGTGAAGTCCACACACACACTTCCTGGAGTGTGAAGGCAAGCAGGCCTTAGGAAACATTACTATGACCAAAGCTAGTAGAGGTGATGAAAATCCAGCTGAGCTATTTCAAATTCTAAAAGATGATGTTGTTAAAGTTCTTCACTCAATATGCCAGCAAATTTGGAAAACTCAGCAATGGCCACAAGACTGAGGTCAGTTTTCATTCCAGTGCCAAAGAAAGGCAATGCGAAAGAATGTTCAAACTACCCCACAATCGCACTCATCTCACACACTAGCAAAGTAATGCTCAAAATTCTCCAAGCTAGGCTTCAACAGTATGTGAACTGAGACCTTCCAGATGTTCACGCTGGATTTAGAAAAGGCAGAGAAACTAGAGATCAAATTGCCAACATCTGTTGGATCACACAAAAAGCAAGAAAATTCCAGAAAAACATCTGCTTCATTGACTACCCTAAAGCCTTTGTGTGAATCACAACAAACTGGAAAGTTCTTAAAGAGATGGGAATATCAGATCACGTTACTTACCTCCTGAGAAAATTGTATGCAGGTCAAGAAGCAACAGTTAGAACTGAGCATGGAACAGACTGGTTCAAATTTGGGAAAGGAGTACTTCAAGGCTGTATATTGTCACCCTGCTTATTTAACTTAAATGCAGAGAAAGTGAAAGTGAAGTTGCTCAGTCGTGTCCGACTCTTTGCGACCCCATGGACTGTAGCCTACCAGGCTCCTCTGTCCATGGAATTTCCCAGGCAATAGTACTGGAGTGGATTGCCATTTCCTTCTCCAGCGGATCTTCCCCATCCAGGGATCGAACCCAGGTCTCCTGCATTGTAGACAGACGCTTTACCATCTGAGCCACCGGGGAAGTCACCATGCAAAATGTCTGGCTGGCTGAAGTGCAAACTGGAATCAAGACTGCTGGGAGAAATATCAACAACCTCAGATATGCAGATCAGTTCAGTCATGGCTCTCTTTGCGACCCCATGGACTGCAGCACACCAGTCTTCCCTGTCCATCACCAACTCTTGGAACTTGCTCAAACTCATGTCCATCCAGTCGGTGATGCCATCCAACCATCTCATCCTCTATCGTCCCCTTCTCCTACTGCCTTTAATCTTTCCCAGCATTAGGGTCTTTTCCAATTAATCAGTTCTTCACGTCAGGTGGCCAAAATATTGCAGATACTATCCTAATGGCAGAAAGTGAAGAGGAATTCAAGACCCTCTGGATGAAGGTGAAAAAGGAAGAGTGAAAAAGCTGGCTTAAAACTCAACATTCAAAAAACGAAGGTCATGGCATCTGGTCCCATCACTTCATGGCAAATAAATGGGGGAAAAATGGCAACAGTGGCAGACTTTATTTTCCTGGGCTCACAAAATCACTGCAGATGGTGACTGCAGCCATGAAATTAAAAGACGCTTGCTTCTTGGAAGCAAAGCTATGATAAACCTAGATAGTGTATTAAAAAGCAGAGACATCACTTTGCCAACAAAGATCCTATAGTCAAAGCTATGGTTTTTCCAGCAGTCTTGTATGGACTTGAGTTGGACCATAAAGAAGGCTGAGCACCGAATTGATGCTTTCTAACTGTGGTGCTTGAGTCCCTTGGACAGCAAGGACATCAAACTAGTCAATACTAGAGGAGATCAGTCCTGAATATTCATTGAAAGGATTGATGATGACGCTCCAATAACTTTCACCACCTGATGGGAAGAGCTAACTCACTGGGAAAGTTCCTGAGCTGACAAAGATTGAAGACAGATGTGGGAGACAAGAGGATGAGACGGTTGGATGGCATCATCAACTCAATGAATAGGAGTTTGAGCAACTCCAAGGACAGTGAAGTCTAGCATGCTGTGGTGCATATGGTCACAGAGTTGGACATGACTGACTGACTGAACAACACTACCAAGACTAAGTTATAAAAAGATCGTGACTTCTGCCTTGGGTGCTTTTTTGGGATATTCCTGGAATACACAGGAGTACCCATGTGCCTTTCCCTATGGTTAAGAAAGTGATGGCTTTGTGTGGGAGGCCTACTTAGCCATTCTATTCTCCCTAATTTTACCTCAATGTACCTTTGGCAGGAAGGTTAAAAAAAAAAAAAAAAAAAAAGCATCACCTGAACCACGTTATTCTGGGCTGCTGAGGAAGAAAAGTTGGTAGTATCTATGAATAGTTGTTTTCCCCCCGAGATTTGAAATTGAACACCCCCTATTGGCAAGGGCTTCCCAGGTGGTTTAAGTGGTATAAAGAACACGCTTGCCAATGCAGGAGACTTGGAAAGTGGTTTTGATTCCTGGGCTGTGAAAATCCCCTGGAGTAGGAAACGGCAACTCACTCCAGTATTCTTGCCCTGAGAATCCCCTGGACAGGGGATCCTAGTAGGCTACAGTTCCCATGAGGTTGGACACAACTGAGCACATCTCTTGACAAAAAAGAGAAAGAATACATTGATCCATCCTTTTTCTGTCCCTCTACATCTTCCTTGAACCTAGGACTTTCTCATCTGGAATCTCAAGCCTGATTAATGAAACTTCCTTCCTTTAATTCTCCACTGAATACTAATGCATTTGGGAGCTCCCTTTTCATTTCAGATGAATAAATTGTTGACTTTGCTTTTTTTGCTCAGCAACCAGTTAAGACCAAAATTTACATATAAATCTACTTATTAGCTAGCATGTCAATAAATCAATTAGTATTACCCAAATAATTTTAGGTTTTAATCATACAATCAAGTTAAGCAGTAGGGTCATATTTAGGCAGGGGGAAGACAGAGTGACGGAAAATGGTCCCAGGAAATAGAGGTCAGGTATCAGTGATGGCAACCTGCAAGACTTCGAGCCACCACTGTATTATACTCAGGTAAGAGCTGTCTTCTTCATTCCCAGCACCTGACACATATATGTACTTGTTCAATTGACTAAATTATATCAAAGCCTCATCTCTTGCTTAAACTCTAGTTCAGGTAAAATATCCTTCTCCTTTGATATTTCTCTGTCCAGGAAAATGTGTGTGCTTTTGACAATAATTCTTTGGAGTAATTCTATGTTGGAACATGGAGTAAATTAGTGAGCCTTACCCAAGCTTTACTAAGATTTATTTTGGGTCCTTCCATTTCTAGCCAGAAGAATGGTGATTCTATTGTCTACATTCAGTGGTTTACAACACCAAGAAAGACAACTCTCCTCTTCCTTGACAGACTGTTTTCAAATGAACATGGCTACCTTGAGAACAGGGGCCATAAATACTATCCTCAAAAGACAGTCTTATTTGGACTGAGTAAGCTTTATAGTTCTTCAAAGTCAGAAATCGAGTTTTGGGGTGGTATTTTTTCCCCCTAGAGCATTATGTACTCTTACTTCAGATTTTAGGAATTGATAGGAAGCTCTAAGACTCATTATTTAGAGAATACTTTATTAGTTTCTGTAATCAAACCCATGTAGGTAAGACCTTACATATTTAATACAGTGTGTTACCCCTGTACAAATGGAAAAAATTATGTTTAACGTTTCTAGACCAATATGGCTGTTAATTTCTGTACAATGCCAACCCAACACGGTACAACTGGGATACTTTTTCCAAAGTTGACAGCACAGCTAAAGTTTCCAAAAATTCAAATTATATATATATATGTATATATATATATAGATTTATTTATTTATATAAAAAGACCAATAGCAGTATGTTATGCATCAATAGCAGCAACAGCTTTTCCAAGTTCTGCAGTCATCTGAACAAAATTATAGAGACATCCAGCACACTCCATTAAAAAAAAAAAAGTAAAAAAACAAAACCTCAGAAAACAGCAAAGTTCTGTTACTGTTGTGGTACCTGGCACCATTTTTTTTTTAATTACATTTCTCAATCATCATCTGGAAAGAAAACATTCTAGAATAACGTCATTAAAAACAGATCTGATAAAGCACGGTCACTACTACATATCATAGAGCAGGTACAAGATATTTTACATTCACAGAGGTATGATACAGTACTGTCCTACATCTAGAATGCTAGAGGATATAATTAAAAAGGCATTATTTGAGACTTGATTCTACTTTTCCAGCAGAGGGCCCAAAGGATGGTTATGACACAGCTCTGGTACAGAAATGTACCTTCTTAGATAGGATTTCCTTTCTTTATTGGCATAGTTCTAGGTACTGCTCTTCATGAACATCAGCTAAAAACCGTTTAAAAAAATAAACAAAAACCAACCATTGGATTCATACAAAGATGACTGAAGAGAGGCAAGCAGGACTCAACCTAAGTAGCATTTAACCAACTCCATCATGTCTGAATGGTTAAGAGCTTCATGGAAGAAAGGAGATGCCAAGTAGCACTTCAAAGCTTTGGGCCACAACCAAAACACAGCATCATTTCAAACAGAAGCAGTAGCCAAACACTGCCCACTTGGATATGTTCAAGGATGTGACATCAGTATTTCATCATCTGCTCACTCATCCAGGAAGAAGGGGAGATCAGTTACTGTACTTTGATTGTGTTCAACTCAATCACCATGTTACAAAAATAGCAAGCTGCCATAATAAAAAATAAGGCTCCTCTATCCAGCACCAGTTGTCTTCTGTTCTTCACCACCAAGCCCATAAATGCTATAACCATATTCCAAGAACATGAGGGAAACCACATCTGATGTCTTAGCTGGGACCATCACATTGTTCAGGCCGAGTTATCCCTCTGCGGTGTTATTTCCCTCCTATTTCTGGTGTGTCATCTAACCATAAGGGTTTTAGTTCTACATTATATGCACTCAAGGAATGTGTGCACGTATTCATGTACAAATTCTGGCTGAAGATGCATGGCTGTCAACAGAGTGCATGTTATACAGTAGGTGCAAGCTGGCAAAGCCTCATTTTACTGGTGCAGCAGCTCTGTGTCAGTGTAAATTGCTCCTATGTCCCTTGTGCACCTCCAAGCTCTGGACAGGATAATGTCAGAGGCCACGTTACCCCTTTGGCTGACGGCATTGTCTAACTTCATTCTCCCTCTTTCCCCTCTCCCTTCCCCTACCCTCTGCAATAACCCACAGACTTTAAGATTTTGTTTCTTCGGTTTTGATCGCCTGAGGTTTGATTGGTCCAGTTCTAATAGGTTTGGTGGCTATGGTGGGTGCAGGGGGTGGCTTTTCTTCTACTTTTTCCTGACAGACACCAGGAGGGTCGGTCAGGGTTTCAGGAGGTTTACTTGAGTCACTGTCCACTTTCTGGGCTTTGCCTCCTATCTGTTTGTTCTGTTGCTGTTCAGAGAAGAACCGTTGCGTGGACTGAAGAACCTCTGCTCTCTGCTTTGCCTTAAAAAATGAGAAACAACAACTGAAAATGCTGCAGTATAACCAAAGCCTGTCAATCAATCTCAGTTCAAAGTTTTCACCAATCACAAATCAGTTTTCCCCACGTTGGTTTGGCCCCAAAGTACCTCATTGATCTGTCAGCTTTTAATGGATAGATTTCTTCCTATTTTTGAAAACATTCCATGTGATTCAAAACAAAACAAAACAAAACAAAACAAAACTGAAAAGAATAGGACCACCTCCCACCATCTTTCCAAAGTTTGCCCTTGTAAAAAAATAATAAAATATAAATTTCTGTTGGTTTGTATCTTTTCTGTAAAAAACTTATTGATATCAAATTTTATTTAGGGAGTCTGCTTGCAAATTTGAAAACATATAAATGTAATACTTAAAACTTCTATTTATCAATATGTGGTCTACAATAAAATGAAAAGGAAGCACTTATATTGTGGCATTACCAACACCTAGGACCAAATGTCTTGTGGCTGAGTCCTCTTCCCACAGCTCTCTTCTGCAGGGGAAGAGCATCAGAAATTAGTAACTACAACTTCACTTGATCACTAAGTTCTGATAGCTCCTACCACATTCTGAGCTGGTAAAATAATTTCCTAGTTTTATTGACGCTGTGCCCCCAAAGAATATACTTACGTCAATCTGTAAATTATACCACCATAATATACACAATTAAGACTAAAGTTTCTACACTTCTTGCATATAACAAAAGCTCTTCATGTTCTACAGGTAGCCTGTACTATTCAAAGATCTGAAGCAATTTTATGACATCTGTATCCTTTTCCACCCCATTATTAAGCTCTAATGTAATTTCCAACATGCGGATGTAGGAAAATCAAGTGGCAAGGAGGCAACAGAACTGGAAACCAAGGCCAAATGGTTTCCACAGATTTCTACACATATAGTATTTTTAATAGTTACAAATGGATGGAGATTCTAGGTATGCACCATTAATAAAAGTAGATAACATTCAACAAGTGTTTCACTGCAGGGCAATCTTTAAATTCAGGATCACAAAACAAGGGACATCAACCCAGGAAGAAACTTTACTGAATCAACTGAATTTTCTAACAGGATTGTCCTAAACATATTTCTAATTCAGAATAAAGTGTGACTATGGACATTTCCCATTTGAAAGCAGTAAGCTTTTTTTTTTGTTCTCATCTAGCCTGATACATATAGTGACAAAATTGGCAGGAGTACTAAGACTTCAAAAGTCAAGTCGAAGTAAATATAGAAACAGAAACAAATTATTCAGCTAGCTGTCCTGGCAGACAGGTTAAGTTTAAGCTGCAAGGACTGTCCCCACACAGACTCCTCAAGGCACCCTGCTGCGTTTAGCAAACCTCATGTTTATCAGTGCCTTTTATCATGAAGGATCCCAAAGTGCTTTTTGAATTCTTCATCTACAACTACACAATCAGTTGTGGAATACAGATGCCTCAGACGGCAGGCAAAAAAAAAAAAGATATGAAACCAGTTTGAGAAGAAAACTATACTTGAATGCTTGGATGACTCATGAAGGAAGAAAAATCAAGATAACATGCCTTACCCATTCCAGAGTTTTCACATAACAATGATTTGTATCTTGGGATGGGGGTGGGGGTGGGAAGGGAAGAATAAACAAAAAGAAAGAAAATGGGGACGCCTGTAATAATTCATATTAATTATTTGCTCTTCCCAAAAAATAAAGCAGCTAAACTCAGATCTCAAACATTTATTCTATAAACAATTCATTTGGCCACAGAGTTTAAAATGTTAACTTGCTTGCTGACTATAGTTGCAAAAAACAAGAAACAAACCAAAAAACAAAAACATAAAAAGAAAAGTGTGTGTGTGTGTATGTGTGTGTGGGGTGGGGGGAGTAGGAAGAAAAAAAATTAAATTAAAAAAAGGAGGTGGGGATGAACAAAAGTAGTTAGTCTGGTTAAGTCTGCTAAGACAATGAATGCCTGGATATGCAGTTATGGGTCCAGAGGCATCTTAAGACATGGTTCAGAGACAGATTTGCGCTCTGTTGGCTGTTAACACTGTACTAACCTTCATGTCTTGTTCAGCCTTCAACGCAGCCTGGGCCTGATTACCTCTGACTCCAGATAGTGATCCACAAGGACCCCTGGCTACATGTGGCAAACGAGCATGGCTCATGAGGCCTGTGGTCAGCGGAGGAGGCATCTGACTGGCCAGTGCCATTGGTGGCCTCTGAACAGGCGCTGGGAAGGTGTTAGTATGTGGGGCTCTTACCAATGGAGGGACCAGGTTAGGTTGAGAGAGAATCTGAGTGAAAAAAACAAAACATACAACATTGAACTGTTACAAAAAAAAAATTGCCAACTAGACTAGGTTGGCTTATCCCAGAGTAAATCTGTGCCCATTCTGCCAGCGAAAGGAAGTGTAGGGGTTTGTGCCATTCTATTACAGGACCAAGAAGAAACATTCTCCATGCTTGGAGAATCTGACAAAAATTAGGCAAAGCATGCTATGGCACTTCAGCTGGTTCTAGCATTTCAGCTACAAATTCTGAAGGGGAAATAGAAAAGCTATTAAATAGGATATCTTTTAAAAAAGATACAACTGCAGAAAAGGCACATATACCAAATATAATCTGAAGATAAATGAAAATAGTACTGATCAACAAATATATGAGAGTTCTTATCAACTTTAGTTAGTCCTTCCAAATGATTAGCGAAGGGAAGAGAAGCCAACATGTTTACACATATATTAGAATGTCTTTTAGAATTTCTGTATCAATTGCATATAGTTGCCTATAGAAAACAAAAACCAAACCCCCCTCCCCAACTTTAAAACTAGAAAATGTTAAGCACTGGGACCCTTCTCTGAAAAGTCAGCTTCTTCAAAAGATAAAAGGTTTGGGACGGAAACAAATTTTTAGAGCTGTGTGGGGAATCTTCTAACTATATTTCAATTGTCTGCTTTAGAACTATATGGTTACTACTTGTGTCTAGCTAACAACTGTACAGAATATATTTGAATGTCATAAATTTACTAAAAACTGTTTCTAAACTGGTTATAATATGGCAGGATTATAAAGTCAGAGAATTAGCCAGATTAGCAATCACTTGCAAGTAAGAAATATTCATTTCTCATTTATATCTGCCCACCTGGGGTGCAAACTGTGTAGGAAATGGCTGTGTCATTCTCACAGTGGCAGGGGCTGACTGGAACTGCTTCTGATAGACAATGCTGTTCATTTTGCTGGACTGGCTGTTCGGACTTGTGGAAGTAGCCCTTGGAAAGAAGCCATCACTGGTCAGTAACAGTAGTGCCACGTAAGTAATGCTGTTAGATTTTTAGAGACATTGCTTTTGGCAGATTCATCATACTTGGTAGTTGATGAAAATTTACTGGAGTTATCAAACATTATGCTGGGAATGGGAGTGCAGATGTGAGAAAGCATACTAGCTTGATTTTCCCAGGGTTAAATTTTTTTCCCCCTTAAAACAGAGTATAACAAATACATTCCTTATTATAATTAAGCTTAAATAATAGCTTAACACTGTGGGTAAAACTATGAGAATGTCTTATGCTTATTATAGGAAAAGTGACATATTAAGTATCTAACAGAAACATGGTACTCAGTTATTTGGAAATTCTATAAGCAAATTTAAATGCCCATTTTACCGGAAAGGACTAGATGTTGGTGTGGTGCTTCTGCCACTGATTGGAGGAGTGCCTGGCTTTATATCAATGCCACTTCCAAAGGCCTTTAGTTCCATTTCAGACATCTGAGGAAGAGCATAAAGTAAACTTAACATTTTTGCAATTCCATAAATTAAAGTGCTGTGTTTAGTATTTTATCTATAATTTCATCTGGCACAGAGCAAAGAACCTTAGAACAAGATTTTATGATTTCTTTGTTATAAGGTAAAATCACAGGGCCTAAACACATTAATAGTGAGTGGATTAAAAATTAAGTATACTGAGCCTGACATTTTTTGAGGAGTGGAAGAAGCTGATGGACTTGATTCTTATAGACTATACAGATACATAAATCTAAACTCATGGCCTTAAATTCTCAAAGAAACTGCATACATTTCTCTTCACTTACTTTTCCTGTGGTTGCGATCATGCTATGCTGTGTTCCAGCAGGGATCAATCCCCTGAAAGGCTGGCTTACTTGTGCAGTACGACTCATGCTCTGGGCCTGTGCTTGTGGGGCAGTATGCTGTAATGGGGGCTGAAGAGTCTGAGGCAGAGCAATTAAAGGCTGCCCCGTAGATCCAAAATTAGGCAAAGAAAGCTGGGATGCTGGTAAAGGTACTGTAACCTAGAAAATAAGCAAACAGAAACTGCAGCAATTTGCTTATCTGTTGTATGTATATCCCTTTAACTATATACATGACTCTTCAAATACTTTTGAGTAAGATTTTAAACAGAATACTTCAATCTATTAATATATTTCACATGCAAATATCTTGATTAGTGACCACCTCCATTCTTTTATTAAATGTGCAACAATAAAACAGATTAGCAGTAGAGAAACTCTGTATGAAATAATTATGACTGTCTTTGAATCCACAATACATCTTAATAACCCCAGAATACAATAAAATCATGAACATACACTTTAAGAAAGTAGTTAGAACTTTCATTTTTACAATAGACATTTTTTATATTATTTTAAGGTGTGGTCAAATGAGCTTTGACCAAAAAAAAATCCTTCTGGTGTCATACAAATAGTATTGAATTTGAATGTCAATACGGTATTATTTTCTCAACTTCCCCCCTAAAATACCACCAAAAATAGCTCTGAGAAAATGACTAGTGGTCTGCCTCTCTCCTCCAGCCCTCCACCAGCTTTTTAAAGAGTAAGATGATTTATGAGACTGTCAGAAGACAGTTTCATAAACATACACATTTCACTGAAAATTATTATTACATTCATATACTTAAGAAATGTCTTTGTTATTTTTACTCTATCATACTCTGCTACACAGTCCTATGTATTATATTAACTGGTGTGGGTGGTCTTCAGGGTCTTCTTTCACCTCTAGCATGGATGGGTAACACATTTATCACACTTACATGTAACTGCATGTCCTGGACAATGGTTTTCAAATCTTTAGACTTGTGGAATCTTTTGTTAAAATAATTGATTATAGAAAAATCCATTTTAGGGACTTCTCTGGTGAACCAGTGGCTAAGACTCCACATCCCCAATGCAGGGGGCCTAGGTTTGACACCTGGTCAGGGAACTAGATCTTACATGCCAAACTACAGATCGTGTATGCCACAAAAAAGACCTTGTGTGCTGCAACTGATACAAAATAAATATTAATAAATAAATAAAAAGAAGTCCCCTTTAAAAAGAGGTAAAGAGCATCACTGATTTTATGGGGAATGGGGGTGAGAAGAGGGGTGGTGTAAGACTGAAACATGTCCCACTACCAGTGGACCCGAGAGAATTCCTAAATTCCTCAGAAAAAAAGCCTGAGGCCACTGGACCATCTCCCCATCTTGGTTCTATTTTAATCCCCCAACAACAACAAAAGCAATAGCGACAACAATAATAAAGAAAATTGAGGAAATTTACCATGCCATAGTTTACCTGCTGGAGAGCACTTGGTGATTGGGCAGTGTTATAAAAATTTGTCTGTCCAGGCTGTTGTACTTGTCCAGAATAAAGATTTGAAGCCTGGGTAAGATTCGCTCTAGCCTAGAAAATATTTTGTAAGAAGTAAGACTGAAATACTTTCCAATTCAGATATCAAAAGGTTATGACTTCAAAGTAATCTCAATGAATCTTATTAGCATTAGACAGAAAGGAAGATCTTATTTTTTCATTGTGTGTTTTTAACATTTTTTTTCCTTTCAAAATTATTTCTTAAATAATGTGCTGAATAGGAATACAAATACAGTGCGTGATTCTAGCTCTTGCCTTACCTGGAGAAGATGCGTATCGATCAGTTGAGAACCTCCTAGTCCTGATGCCTGACCCAGCTGATGTTCATACAATATGGGAATAGGTTGAGTATTTGAAGTTTGTTGGAAGGCAAGACCTGACTGTGCTTTGGCGAGTTCCTGGTGTTGGACAGCTGGAAAGTTGTGGATGGCAGTACCAGAAAGGACCATAGATGGCTGGGACAGACTGCTTTGCATAAAGGCTGGCTGAGATCTACAGAAATGTTACAGAGAAAGGCATGTTTTAATCTGGACTCTTAAGAATGACTATCTCAAATGACCAAATACTCTACTTAGCATAACTAAAGAGGTAGAGAATACAGACAGTGTCTAAAGCACTTGTTTCAAGATTCATTGAGCCCTATATACAGCAAAGCTCTGCACGTTAAACTTCCGGGAAAAGGCTTATTATTACTCTTGCTGAGAAAATGCTAAAGATTTTCTTCTCTTTAACAATGAGAATAATTCTATTTTCCTGTGTTCATTAGCAAGCTCAGAACCAAATCTGTTGTTTTTCTCTTTGGTATTACCAGTCTATTCGAATTTATAGCACCAACAGTTCTGATTTTTAATATCTGTATTTCATTACAGTAATATATACATAGTATACATATATAAACATGTAGTACATATATTTCAAGACCTCTATGGAATAAAGCAGATAGTAGTTAACAACAGAAGCACCCACAAAATTCTGTTTCATTAATTGAAGCATAACGGACTCATAACATTACGCTAGTTTCAGGTGTACAATGTAATGATTTGGTATTCATACATATGCAAAATAACCACCACAATGAGTCTAGTTAACATCAGTCACTACACATAGTTACACTTTTTTTTTCCTTGTGATGAGAAACTTTTTAAGATCTATTCTCTTGGCAATGTTCAAATATGCAAAACAGTATTATGGTCAAAGGGTATATAACTCCCTTATAAAGGGGATGTAATGCACAACATAGTGACTATAGTTAATAATACTGTATTGCATATTTGAAGGGTTTTTAAAAACACACAACGCTGAAATCTAACCCTAGACTGCCCTATTATTTCTGGGATGGAGGCAGGGACAAAACCCATTAAGCAGGAACACCTTTCTAGGGACACAACTAACTTTTACAACATCTACTTATAATGCTTCAAACATAAAATGAGAAAACATCAGGGTACAGTTAAAACTACCCCATCCCGGCAGAAATTAATTCCAACGATTCCCTGTTAATAAATACTACGCTAATTAGGTTCAGAACATGAAACAGCAGAATGATGTGGAAGGGATACAAACAACTACTTTCAAGTCAAAACTGGTGCCTTCCAGGTAGCAATTTGTCACAATTACATAGATATTTACATACACACACACACATATTACTTATCACATATATATACTTAAAAAGTTCATCTTCCAAGGCAATTGTTAAAATGGGGGTTACAAATACAGAGTGTCGGTGCATTGCAAATCCATCCCCCATGACTACTGAAGACATTACTAATTACTGAACTCTGTTTAACACAGCTCAAAGGTAGCAAACATTTCAACAGTGTTTCAAATAGCCAATTAAAAGGAGATTGGTTTTGAGATTAAACCTACTTGCTATTTCTAAATCTACTGAAGTTTTTAATGAATATACATTTTCTGGATCTTTACATTTGTGGAGTTTGGTTTTTTGGTTGCTGTTGTTTTAAGTGCAGAGTCTTAACCACTGGAAGTCCCTCTACTCAACTTTTAAGTTTTACTACAAATTTCAATATAATCTCAAATTTAACAACATGAAAGAGACTGCCTATAATTTTATTTAGGGTAAATAATTTTACTTGTACTGAGAATTTTTTGGAATAACCAAAGTAAATGACAAGAGTAATATCAGAATTATATAATTAGTATTAATTATACAGATGTACTCAATGCTACTGAATAATCTTTAATAAAAAACAAAAGTGAGAGCCACATTTATTAAGTTACCCATAATTCTGCTCCTTTGAGAAAGTATGACTAGCTGAAAACACCTGCTTTAGGAATGAAACATGATCTGTAGAAATGAGCTATATCAACTGATGCCAATTTTAATCTATAAAGTATGGAAATTCTACCTGAATCACTTAAAAGCAAGTTTCTAAAAGGAAATGCCTAATTTTGCAAGCTTATTTACATTGAATGTCCTGAACGGAATTTCTTTTTCTTTTTGATGGTTCATAGCCATTACCATAAGTACTGATGACGGATGTACCATGATGACGACTGAGTTATGCCATGATCACTGCTATCATTCAACTCTTACCACACCCTGCCAGTCCCATTAAGTTGGAGATGAGAGACACCTGGGTTAAGTCCAGGATCTGCCATTTATTTGTACTGTAACATTAGGCTAAAAACAAAACCCACAACCTCTTCAAATGTCAAATAGGGATGACTTAATCTACTTTATCTGGTTTTGGGAAAACCAAATAAGTTAGTGTATGTCAAGGGCTGAGTAATATATATAAAGTTAGATAAAGATCAGTTTTTATTACTTGCTTAATTGCAAAGATAACAGGATGAATCTTTCAAAAGAATGGTTTCTTCTATATTATACTCATATACTACAACATACTCATCACTACTACTTCTGTTCTCTGTTTTAGACACTCCACTTCTCTCGCTTTTATTACATTCCATCCTGGCCTCTGCCTCCTTACATACTGCTATCATCTGTCGTATGTTAGCTCTTACACAGAGCAAGTCTGATTTACAGCTGTTAGCAGTGAGGTGGCACTTACACCTTTAGGTCCTTAAGCAGTTTTCCTCTGTGATTTCTAATTTTTATGGGACTGCCGTTAGCCTCTTCTTCAAGAAGTTCTGAAGCTTCACTTTGTTCAATAAAGTCTGATAGAAATTACCAGAGGCTGAAGTTCATGACATACATGCAACACAATTATATAATGCAGTTTATAAGAAGGTCATCTTGCTTTTGGGGGGAAGGAGGGAATAGACAGGATATGGCAGAAGGTTCAGCAATTACATTGTTTTCAACATCATCACAAACATAATTATAAAGCATTTACCTGTATGGCTGAAGTGAAGAACTGAATAGTTCCTGAGCCTGGGAAACAGCAGGCCCAGCACCCAAACTCAGCTGGGCCTGATGCTGTCCTTGCAGTGGGGCATAAATAGGGATTGGGATCTGCTGCACTGAAGTTGGCTGCAATGCAATGTAAAAACAGTATGTGAACACCATATACACAGTGACACACTTGGAAAATAAAAATGTGAGACATGAAACAAAACATTAATGCTATGTATCAGTTCCTTTAGAAAACAAAACAAAATGCAAACACCTAAAATTCCTTTTCAATCCATTACTAGTCCTAAACTGAACCCCGAAATACTATTACACCATAAACATGATAGGGTGAAAGAAGCCTATGATATTTACCTGAGAGAGACCTGGCTGGAAGCCTTGTTGCTGAGCCAAGGATGGTGGAGCCAGTCGTGCATGTTGGGTATTGAATAGATGACTTGTGTCCATGTAGAAAGCCGGGATCTGAGCTACAGATTAGCAGCAAAAACAAGAAGCAATGAGTGTCTCACCTTCAGAATCTTCCAAACAATAACCTCAAACCAAACTTTAAAGCAGACTTCATATTAAGTGAGCCTTCTGAAAATTCAAATAGCTAAGGAAAAACTAGAAATGTGAAAAGATGCAAAAGGAAAAATATGTAACACTTCTACCTGACAGGTTATGCAAGTTAAAACAATGACACTCTTGTACTTGTGGAAGGAAGAAAAAAACACTTTCATATACTGCCACTGGGGTATAAACTAGCAAAATTTTATATAATCCACAAAAATTGAAAACGAACCAGCAAATCCACCCTAATTTTAAATCTACCAATTAGAAATTAGCAAAATATTTCAAAAGAATTATGCCAATTTATACGCTCCTTGGAAGAAAAGCCATGATCCACCTAGATGCATATTAAAAAGCAGAGACATTACTTTGCTGACAAAGGTCCGTCTAGTCAAAGCTATGTTTTTTTCAGTAGTCATGTATGGATGTGAGAGTTGGACTATAAAGAAAGCTGAGCACTGAAGCATTGATGCTTTTGAACTGTGGTGTTGGAGAAGACTCTTGAGAGTCTCTTGGACTGCAAGGAGATGGAACCAGTCAATCCTCAACTCAAGGAAGTCAATCCTGAATATTCATTGGAAGGACTCATGCTGAAGCTGAAACTCCAACACTTGGGCCACCTGATGCAAAGAACCTACTCACTGGAAAAGACCCTGATGCTGGAAAGACTGAAGGCAGGAGAAGGGGACGACAGAGGATGAGATGTTTGGATGGCATCACTGACTCAAAGGACATGAGTTTGAGCAAGCTCTGGGAGTTGGTGATGGACAGGGAAGCCTGGCATGCTGCAGTCCATGGGGTTGCATAGAGTAGGACATGACTGAGCAACTGAACTAAACTGAACCAACTAGAATTTGGCAAAATATTTCAAAAGAATTATGCCAATTTAGATGCTCACTAGCAGTGTTCTTTAAGAGCATAATAACTGAAAGAATTTGGTATAGATTCTTATCAGATTTCTTCTCCATGTTTATATTCACTACTTTGTGTTATGTTGTTTTTATGTAACAGTATGTTTGGGAGAACTTTCCATATTGCTTTTATTATCATTATAAACAGTATGGCAATGAATGAATACGCCCATACATATATCTCTGATTAACAAGTAGGTTTATCTATATGATAAGACTCCAAACTGGCTCCCCTGGTGGCTCAGTGGTAAAGAAACCACCTGCCAATGCAGGAGAAACCGGTCTGATCCCTGGTCTGGGAAGATCGCACATGCTGCAGAGCAGCTAAGCCTGTGTGCCACAGCTACTGAGCCCAAGTGCCCAGAGCCTGCGCTATGCAACAAAAGCAGCCACTGCAGTGAGAAGCCCTCAAACCACAGACAGTGATGATGAACACATGGAACATTCTGAGACACTTTTCTAAAAGAATTATGCCAACTTATACGCTCACTAGCAATGTGCTTTAAGAGCCTAGTAATAATACCTATGGATCCTTACAGATACTGGGTATTAAATATGCTAAGTATTATCAATCGTCCTAATATTTTCCAAATCGCTTTACTGTCCTTTTATGTTGAATTTAAATCATGAGTGAGCCTGAATATTTTTCAATCGTTTATTTACAATTTAACTCTGATTAACGTGTTCAGTTTTCAAGGCAAATCATTCAACATCATGGTAATGCAAGTTTATGCCCCAACCAGTAAGGCTGAAGAAGCTGAAGTTGAACAGTTAGTTCTATGAAGGCCTATAAGACTTTCTAGAACTAACACTCAAACAAAAGATATCCTTTTCATTATAGGGGACTGGAATGAAAAAGCAGGAAGTCAAGAAACATCTGGAGTAACAGGCAAATTTGGCCTTGGAGTACAGAAAGAAGCAAGGCAAAGGCTAATAGAGTTTTGCCAAAAGAATGCACTGGTCATAGCAAACACCCTCTTCCAACAACACAAGAGAAGACTCCACACATGGGCATCACCAGATGGCCAACACCGAAATCAGGTTGATTATATTCTTTGCAGCCAAAGATGGAGAAGTTCTATACAGTCAGCAAAAACAAGATCAGGAGCTAACTGTGGCTCAGATCATGAACTCCTTGTTGCCAAATTCAGACTTAAACTGAAGAAAGTAGGGAAAAGCACTAGACCATTCAGGTATGACCTAAATCAAATCCCTTATGATTATACAGTGGAAGTGACAAATAGATTTAAGGGAATAGAACTGATAGAACTATGGACAGAACTATCTGATGAATTATGGACAGTTCTACAGGAGACAGGGATCAAGACCATCCCCAAGAAAAAAAAATGCAAAAAAGCAAAATGGCTATCTGAGGAGGCCTTACAAATAGCTGTGAAAAGAAGATACGTGAAATGCAAAGGAGAAAAGGAAAGATATACCCATTTGAATGCAGAGTTCCAAAGAACAGCATGGAGAGATAAGAAAGCCTTCCTCGCGATCAGGGCACAGAAATAGAGGAAAACAACAGAATGGGAAAGACTAGAGATCTCTTCAAGAAAATTAGAGATACCAAGGGAACATTTCATGCAAAGATGGGCTCAATAAAGGACAGAAATGGTACAGACCTAACAGAAGCAGAAGATATTAAGAAGTGGCAAGAATACACAGAAGAACTGTACAAAAAAGATCTTCATGACCCAGATAACCATGATGTTGTGATCACTCACCTAGAGGCAGACAACCTGGAATGTGAAGTCAAGTGGGCTTTAGAAAGCATCACTACGAACAAAGCTAGTGGAGGTGATGGAATTCCAGCTGAGCTATTTCAAATTCTAAAAGATGATGCTGTGGAAGTGCTGCACTCAATATACCAGCAAATTTGGAAATCTCAGCAGCAGCCACAGGACTGGAAAAGGTCAGTTTCCATTCCAATTTCAAAGAAAGGCAATGCCAAAGAATGCTCAAACAATTGCACAATTGAACTCATCTCACACGCTAGTAAAGCAATGCTCAAAATTCTCCAAGCCAGGCTTCAGCAATACGTGACCCATGAACTTCCAGATGTTCAAGCTGGATTTAGAAAAGGCAGAAGAACCAAAGATCAAATTGCCAACATCTGCTGGATCATCGAAAAAGCAAGAGAGTTCCAGAAAGACATCTATTTCTGCTTTACTGACTATGCCAAAGCCCTTGACTGTGTGGATCACAATAAACTGTGGAAAATTCTGAAAGAGATGGGAATACCAGACCATCTGACCTGCCCCTTGAGAAATCTGTATGCAGGTCAGGAAGCAACAGTTAGAACTGGACATGGAACAACAGACTGGTTCCAAACAGGAAAAGGAGTACGTCAAGGCTGTATATTGTCACCCAGCTTATTTAACTTATATGGAGAGTTCCTCATGAGAAATGCTGGGCTGGATGAAGCACAAGCTACAAGCACAAGCTACAAGCACAAGCTATCAAGACTGCCAGGAGAAATATCAATAACCTCAATATGCAGATGACACCACCCATATGGCAGAAAGTGAAGAGGAAGTAAAGAGCTTCTCGATGAAAGTGAAAGAGAGTGAAAAAGTTGGCTTAAAGCTCAACATTCAGAAAACTAAGATCATGGCATCTGGTCCCATCACTTCATGGCAAATAGATGGGGAAACAGGAAACAGTGGCTGAGTTTATTTTTGGGGGCTCCAAAATCACTGCAGATGGTGACTGCAGCCATGAAATTAAAAGGTGCTTGCTCCTTGGAAGAAAATTTATGACCAATCTAAACAGCATATTCAAAAGCAGAGACATTACTTTGTCAACAAAGGTCCGTCTAGTCAAGGCTATGGTTTCTCCAGTAGTCAGGTATGGATGTGAGAGCTAGACTATTAAGAAAGTTGAGCGCCGAAGAATTGATGCTTTTGAACTGTGGTATTAGAGAAGACTCTTGAGAGTCCCTTGGACTGTAAGGATATCCAACCAGTCCATCCTAAAGGAGATCAGTTCTGGGTGTTCATTGGAAGGACTGATGTTGAAGCCAAAACTCCAATACTTTGGCCACCTGATGCGAAGAGCTGACTCACTGGAAAAGACCCTGATACTGGGAAAGATTGAGGGCAGGAGGAAAAGGGGACAATAGAGTATGAGATGGTTGGATGGCATCACTGACTCAATGGACATGAGTCTGAGTGAAGTCTGGGAGTTAGTGATGGACAGGGAGGCCTGGCGCGCTGCGGTCCACAGGGTCAGAGAGTTGGACACAAGTGAGCGCCTGAACTGAATGTTGTGGAATTTAGTAGGATGTTACCCCTCCCAATATATAAATTTCTTTCTTTGTCGTTCTTATGTTTTATCCTTCCCTCATGTACTTTATCATCAATTTGTCAGGTTTCAGATAACAAACTTTGGCTCTCCGTAGAAGCTTGGTTCCAGGATACCACCCTCACTGTCCCCGGCCCAGATATCAAAATCTGTAAATGCTCAAGTCTCCTATGTAAAATTGGGTACATTATTTGCATATAACCTAAGCATATCCTTTCATATACTTTAAATCTCTAGATTACTTATAATACCTAATATGTAAATACTACATAAATAGTTATCCCTACACAGACAATAGAACCTTAGTTTTTTGGAACTTTGTGAAAATTTTTTTGAACACTTTAAATCCACAGGTGATTATCTGCAGACTTGGAATCCATAAGTACACTAATCTGTCTACTATCTATGTAACATATGTGTAAGAAACAACTGTCACGAGCCCCTGAATACTTACCAAAGAGAGACAGCATTCAATTCTCTGAGGAAACAAATTTGCAATGCAAATAAAAAAAAAAAAACTTGAAAAGGTAAGGGAAAGAGGAAAAAAAAACAGAAGCATTAAAACATCTTCATTTTCTAAATTCCTTCTATCCAGATCTTAAAAATCTTACCTGCTGCAGACTGAGACACATAGACTTGTGGACTCTGTTGTTGCTGAGCAATAAGGGAAGGCATACAGCTTAACTGTGAAAAATGACTTGCAGAAGGCAGGCTGCTCGTTTGTAATTGTTGGGGTTTCACTTTACAGATATTAGGAGGGTCTGACGTGGTTGTAGATTTTGTACTCAAAGAAGAGGTAGTGTATGTACCAGCTCCTACATTGGGGAGAGGAATAAAATGAGAGAAGTGTAGTGTATATTTAAGTAAATTCAACCAAATTCAAGTAAATTCAAGCACCGACTGGAAACTGGAAAATTAATATGTACGCCAAGTAAGTACTTATTATGTTCTTATATACTGCATCTCAGACAAAAAGTGGATATGAAGGGGCTTATAATAGGAAGAAATAATTATCAGATGCAAATAGGACTACAAAATCTGAAGAAATATAAATCGAAAATTTAAATATAAACTCACAAAACAAGGAGACTGAGAGCCCACAACACTGTCATAGCTTAATGTCAAACTAATACATAATTTTCAATCATCACTAAGGATAATCAACAACTTTATTCATTTATGGTGAGACATAAATACAAGCACATAAATGGGCCCTGACAGACCACAACTGCCCCCAAATGTCACAGAAACTTAAGATTAGATTTTTTTCCTCTTTGTGGCAAAATACCTTAAGGAGCTTTAGAATGTCAAATGAATATTTGAACATCTATTAAAGGCTAGGCATAAACATAAACAAATGAAAAAGTGCTGTACCTTAAGAGTAATTATTATTAATGTAATACAAAAATTTAATGTAAACTGCTCCTAGAAAGAGACACAAACTTAAGACTATTCTTTTCTCTCCTTGTATTTAGTAATACTTTAAAAACAAGACAAACAATTAGTAATACTACAGTAAATAACAATACAGGTATTTGATTCAAAAGTCAGATGTAGTAGTTATTATTATTTTCAGACATCAAATGATGTTCTAAGAGAGGACCAACACTGAGGTATCTCTATTCTTCCATTTGGATGACCAGGCAAGAAGGTCCTTGTTAAAAACTTATCCTAGTTGAGGGAAGGGTAGGGAAACTAGACTCCAAGGAAAGGAAGTAGTTGGGTTCCAAAGAAAAAGGCAGGAAACTTCTCAATCTCTTTATTTCCTAATCTTCCTACCATACTCTCCTCCTGGTTCCTTTACAGCCTCACTCCCTATCCCCAAGCAGTCTGGGGCCTAAGCTGTTAATATTTATATAATGAAGATGTCTTGCAAACGGGTGGTGGAAGAAGTACAGCTGGAATACTGTCTTTGATGTGAACCTCTGGGTTTGTCTTAATACACATGTCTGATTCCAGATAATATCAAATAACTATAGTACAACCCAAAGTCTAGTCCTTTTGGTGCTTAAAACTAGCACAGAAAGCTGGAATACTGAGAATCATTACTGCAATCATTAAATGAAAACTAGCCAGAGAAAGTAAATTCTGTGCTGTATACATTTTACAGGTATTGGAAAAGGAGTTTCTTACTGTTTTGGAAATATAGACAGTATTAGGAAAGCTTAAAATGAACTTCTCTTTTCAGAAGAAACATGGTTATGCATATTGTAAAAGGATGTACCTTCACAGAGTCAAATACTTCAGAACCATCTCTGGTTCTTTAAGAATGATAAAGCCCCATATGAGAAAAAGGATTACACACTAGTGAAACATTTAAGAAAAACATCTTCTAATTTGGGGTGTTGACGGACTCTCCTTAAAAACAACATAAAACCCAAAACACCAAAGCCAATGGATATCATTTATTCAAGTAACAGACTGGAAAGTTTCTACCCTGTAACTCTTCCCCAGAAAATATGTTAAATCAATAGACTTAGGCCAAGAGCTCCTTCAAATTAGATACAGATCACAGAAAACTTAAAAGCTTTGTGATTCTGTGTTCTTTCTTTCTTTCTTTTCTTTTTTAGTATTTTTTTGATGTGGACCAGTTTTAAAGTCTTTATTGAATTTGTTACTATATTGTTTCTGTTTATGTTTTAGTTTTCCGGCCGCAAGGCATATGGGATCCTAGCTCCCTGGCCAGGGACTGAACCTGCACCCCTTGCATCGGAAGGTGAAGTCTTAACCACTGGACCAGCAGGGAAGTCCCATCTGTGTTATTTCTGAATAGGGCTAATTAGCTGTATGAGTTAAATAATGAAAATTAAAATGCAAACTGGTAAGAAGTTTATAAAAGAGCTGATAATTATCTCATGTACAATTTTACGTCTTTTATAAATATACTTTTGGGACGAGTAAATAGGAAAAGATCTTAAAGAAATTTTACATAATTTAAGATCATTACAGAAAAGGTACACGAGGATTTCTACCTGATAGTGAAGTTGTGGGAGTGACTGAAGCAACAGGAATCTGAGGCATCGATGCACTTGAGAACGAATTGTAATTAGCAGTGCTTGGTCCACTGGCACTACTGCTGACCCCACTTGCAATTGGAGGTGCTGTGGAAGTTACTGGGGATCCCTTTTCCCTTACATTTGGAGAATTCTCCCACGCCTTGCGAGCAGACTCCATCTGGAACAAAAAGAACATTTTTTAAAGCAAAAAAACAAAAAAAATCACTATCATAACACAGAACTAATACACATATATAAACAAATATATATACATAAATGTATTCCAAATACAATCTTTCAGATTAGGACCATAAGGCTTTTAAACCTTTCATTTTCTTCTTTATCTCCGCTCCTTTACTCAAATTGCAATGGGTTTTAATTTTGTCTCTACAGGGTTTGTTGAATGCTCTGGCAAGCAGGTCAATGAAATATAGTGACAGCTTTAATCATCTAAATATGAGTCCCTATTCCTACCAGTGAATAAGGAAACAGAAATACCATGTCCTTTCGGACTGATTTAAGGCTCTGATTCTAGTAAGCAAGACATTAAAGGTCCTTCATTAAAATCCATTCTCTCCAATCTTTCTTTTTAAGCCTTTAAGCCTTCAAGTGAGATAAATCTCACTTGAATGGCATGTGAGATGTATCTTCTGTTTGGCTATTTTATGTTCACAGTGTTTTAAAGGCAATGTAACCAGACAGGCTTTAGGCTCGGGTTCAGTAGAATTATTATTTCTTGTTTCATGTCCAGACCCCATTAAGCATTTCAGGTCTGACTGCCACCATTTGTATTTGTGGGTGCTGATTTTACCTGTAGTCTTGGTTTCTTAAAAAGTAGAAATGGGTTTTATTTAATCTATTTAGAGCTGTTCAACAGACATAAATGCAAGCCACATGTAATTTTATATTTTCTACTAGCCACACTCTAAAAAATAAAGAGGTAAAACTAATTCTGGTAACATATTTCATTCAACCCAATATATCTACAATAATAATTAAAAGCTATAATCAATATAAAAATTGAGATGTTTTAATTTAAAAAGTAACATTTCAAATCCAGTATCTATTTCCTTTTACACTTACAGCACACACCTCAACTTGGATTAGCCACATTCAAGTGCTCAGTAACTACATGTGGTATGTAGATACTGGATTGGAGAGCAAAGATGCAGATCCTCAACTATCCTGAGGCTCAATGAACAGGAAAGGAACAGATACAGAAATTTTGAAGTTTCTTGTTCTACTAGTCAAAATATTGAGTGGAAAGGAAAACTCTAAGATAATCTACAAAATTCAGCAGCAATGACTTACGTGGGTATATGTATACTATGTGTTAGTTGTATCTGACTCTTTGCAACCAAATAAGACTGCAGCCCACCAGGCTCCTTTGTCCATGGGATTTTCCAGGCAAGAATACTGGAGTGGGTTGCCATTTCCTACTCCAGGGGATCGTTCTCAACCAGGGATCGAACCTGGGTCTCCCATATTGCAGGCAGATTCTTTACCATCTGAGCCACCAGGTAAGCCCCATGAGAATACTTTTCACAAATAAGATTTTAAAATATCACTGCTGGGAAGTTTGTAGGTCCCTGAAGTACCAACTTTATAAAAATTTCAACCTGATTTTAATAATTTTAGAAATATTATATATCTCCCTACTTTCCTCTTAAAACACACACTATATACAATTTAACCTTGATGGCTAATATCATTACTACAAATTCAAAATATAAGACACTTTTAGGTTTGCTTCTTTCCTTTTCTTCACAGTCACCTTGCTGATTTCTAATGTGTTTTATTTTAAAACGAAAGTCTTAAGAAGGTAAGAAACAAAAGCAAAAAAAATCCCACACTACCACTTAAGAAGTCCAACAAAATGCAATTTGCTAGAATTGAGATTTTATGACTTAGAGCAGTTTTAAAGACTACAATGACTGAAAACCAGTTTTGTTGTACTGGAAATAAATTATAGCTTACTAATTCTACATAATATTTAAGCCATACACATGGTTTCATTTCTTAGGCAGCAAGAAAATTTAGATTCTAATTTTAGAAATTCAAAGAACCTAAAAAGTATAATTACTTAACTATATTCATTTTTCCTTTTGACAGATATACTGTCAGTAATACCCATATAATATTAATAGAGATTTCTATACTTTATAAATCTCTCAAATAAAGAGAGGCATTAAAAAAAAAAGTAAACACAGATAATCAACAAGGACCTACTGTATAGCACAGAGAACTTTACTCACTATTCTGTAATAACCTATAAGGGAAAAATACCTGAAAAATAATGTATATATGCATATGTAGAACTGAATCATTTCACTATACATCTGAAACTAACAGAACATTGTAAATCAACTATATTCCAGTATAAAATAAAAGTACACTAAAAAAATAAAAATAAACTAGAAAAAGTCTTAAGCTAATACAATTTAAATTTAGTTTAATTCAACTGTATTTTTGGGGGTATTAAAAACATCCAGTGAAAGGCAATGTGAAGAATCAACACCCAGCCTAAAGAATAACTAATGATATTATATTTGCTTATTCGAGGAATCAAATGTAAGATATAAGTATGAAATACAGGTTGAGAGTCATTCAAGGGGAAAAAAAACAAAAAAGGCTGAGTATGAGGTTCAGTTCAGTTCAGTGGCTCAGTCGTTGTCCTGCTTTTTGCGACTCCATGGACTGCAGCATGCCAGGCCTCCCTATCCATCACCAACTCCCAGAGCCTACTCAAATTCATGTCCATCACGTCAGTGATGCCATCCAACCATCTCTCCTGTATTGTCCCCTACTCCTCCTGCCTTCAAATCTTTCCCAGCATCAGGGTCTTTTCCAGTGAGTCGGTTCTTCACATCAGTTGGCCAAAGTATTGGAGTTTCAGCTTCATCATCAGTCCTTCCAATGAATATTCAGGACTCATTTCCTTTAGGATGGACTGGTTGGATCTCCTTGCAGTCCAAGGGACTCTCAAGAGTCTTCTCCAACACCACAGTTCAAAAGCATCAGTTCTTCGGTGCTCAGCTTTCTTTATAGTCCGGCTTTCACATCCATACACGACTACTGGAAAAACCACAGCTTTGACTTTGAGTAGGAGGAACTGGCAGTAAATAGTAAGGACTGGGTAAAGATGGAGATGACACAAAGCAGAAGTGGTTGTCTTGTAAAAATTTTATCATCTCAAACTTGTATTTAAGCAGCTTCTTAAAAAGAAGTTGGGGATATTAAAAAAAAAAAAAAAGATGTTGGTGGGGGTCAAGGGGACAAGTGGTCAAGAGGCTGGAGAATCAAACACCAAGAGTCTAGAAACAAACATTGACCACATTATAAAACAACTTAGTTACTTCCTCTCTTGACCATCAAAAAGATTCACTGGCAACCAGTGCAGCATGAGAAAGTCCTGCTATATTAGAGGATAAATACTGGTCCAGGTTATAAAACTATAAATACATAGCACCGAAGAGATAAATAAATTGCAGCTAAAAATAACCCTCACTTAATTCCATATCTGTACATATGTTCTTTTTAACCACTGACTACTCTTGAGGTGAACAACTGATATAAAATAGTCTCAAATAACTCAATTGTACAAGAGTATTAGTAACACGTAGCACAGTTCAAAATTTTAAGTGTAATAGGAGATTAAAAAAAAAAAAAAAGCCGAAACTTCTTGACAACAAAAAGCATGTGCTGTGTAAAATCTCTTTTGGACTCTTATTCAATAATTATCCAACAAAAATTAAATAAAAAATTACTTGTTTTAATTACATCTTTAGAACTACCACTTTGCATCCATTCAATTCACACATGACTTACAGGAAAGACAGAAAACTAGCATTCTTAACCATTATTGGTACTTACGATAAAAAACAAACAAACATGCAACACCAGGTTACTTGGTTTCCAGTAACTATTATAGTCTCTAAGAGGAACCCAACACAAACCAAACATAAAACGCTCTCTTGTATTTTTAAGACAAAATTTACAAGCATAGGCCTCATTTTAAATATGAAGATATCAACCTACTACTATGTGGTGTTAAAAACTAATAAAATTTTAAGGTGTAATTTGACATCACTCCATTTCTTCAGCTTAGTATTGCTGATTATTGCACTAAACTAGTAAGAATGCCGAGAGTATTAACTTATGTCCCCTTGCATGCAACAATCAAGGACCTTTAGAGATGGATGTTGTACATACCTTGAAGGTGAGGCTGAAAGTAGTGGGAGGAACTGAAGTTAGGCTGGAGCTCTGTTGTACAGTCTCCCTCTTAGGGAGGGGGAGGGTGTTGGGCAGGGGCACCTGAAAAGGTAGGCAACACATATCACAATCTAACTAAGTCTGCTGCAAAAGCCCCATCAAATATAACACTAATATATTCTAAGGTTATTTTCACTAGAACCAACAGGAATATTTGACTGAAGTTACACTGCATTTACACTAATTGATAACTCTGGACATCTTAGATCAAATGTCTGAAAAGAAATACTATCTGCTTATCTATACATCACTGACAGAAAAAGAATCTGTCACAGATATAAAGTATAAACTTAAAGGCCATGCTCCTATATTTTAATGTATATACAAAACACTTGGGGTTTTTGTTGAAACGCAGATTCAAATTCGCTTAGTCTGGGTAAGTCACAAAATCCTGCCTTTCAACAAGCTCCCAGGTAATGCTGATACTGCTGGTCCCTGGACCATACATTGTAAAGCAAAGCTCTAGGGAATATAATTTTTACCATTTACAGAACCCACAGGTTCTATATGAAGCATTTAACATGATAGAGTAAATATAAGAAAGTCTCTCTATAGCAACCTAGTCAACTTATAACTAGATTCAAGAACAAAAGTAATGTTGGGAGGAAAGGCTATAATTATCACCTCACCTCCACCTTGTTACACTAAAGAAACTGTGGTAGCAATACATAATTGTGATAAGTACTGTTATTTAATAGAAACTTGAAGATATTGGAAACTTGCTACCTTTATCTCTTTTTTTCTAATTCTCTGGATCTTAAGATTTTATTATGTACTACTACATGACTGATTTTGATGGTTCAGTCAGTTGTTTAAATAAAATGAAATGCTGGGGAAGGGTTTAAGATAATCACTTTGTGATACTATGGGCAATCTAATGGAGACTATTTTATAAATCTTTAAAATAGCTGCGCTTTAATGATCAAAAAGACCACCTGCATTTAAATCTTCAAGATTTAAATTGATTTGAATCATTGAAGATTCAAAACAACTGTAATATTAGGTACTACAACCCATAAATCCGTTAAGATCCTTAAAAAAAAGTGTGTTAAGCCTCAACAAGGGAAATAAGCCATCTTTCAGTTTAGTTTTTATTTTTTAGACACGCCAAGTGGCTTGTGGGAATCCTAGCTCCCTGACCAGAGATTAAACTCATGCACTCTAGAAGTGCAGAGTCCCAACCACTGGACTACCAAGGAATTCCCCAGTTTAATTTTTAAAAAGACCACAGTTCTATGCATAAAATGGAACCCCTAGCCTAATGAATAAACAAAGGACATTTCAAAAAGTCCTAAAAATTTCCCCATATAGGAAATTTGTTTGTTTCTAACACTATATTAAGCTCAGAATCACCACCAAACTTGGCACAAATAAGCAACACTGTGAAATCATTTCACACTCATGACTTTTTATAAACGCTCCCTGACCCAAACTGAGCTTGTTTTCAAATACATTCTGAATACATTGCTAAAAGTCAAACACAGACTATTTACTTATACTCAAGATGGGGCATCTTCCCTTCAGTAGTCCTCTGTATACAAGTCACTATGCAGATCAGACGGAAACCATTAAAACGTTCATGCAGATATTTAATGAGTTTTAAGATTAATGATCTTTCCTTCCATATTCATATTTTATACATTAAATTTTTAGAAAAGGGTAGTTTGGCAGAAGGCATCATAATACTCTGGAAAAGGTAACATATTCTATTCTCTATTTTTCTAAAATGAGAAAAGACACCACAATTCAAATGACCATCTACATAGTGACACTAGGAATTAAACTGACCAAGCCTTTTTGCCTTCCCTAGTATTCCATTGCTTCCTACAGAAAGTTAAATAAACCTTTCCTCAAAAGGTCAGGGGAAGAAGAAATTGGACAAATTACATTCATCAGCTCCAAAAGTGCTCTCCTATCACAAAGACAAAATGTGTGACTTCTTCCTTTCTATACCTTTTCCTTCAGCCAGACTACAAAAGCTGGATTAAATGATCCCTAATGCATTTCACCTAAAAGACTCTATACCTGACACTAAAGACAAAAACAGAAAACACAGCAAAGACATTGTAATAAAACACAATTGAGAATTTTTATTCTCAAAGTTATAGAACTGAAGCCTTTTAAGAGCTCTCTAAACATATTTGTAAAGGTTATTATTATTATTTTTTAAAGAAAAGCCTTTATTTATCAAGGACTATATTTAAAAAAGAAAGCAGATGACCAAATTTCCACCATATCTGCTCTACAAAACAAGAGTCACACATGTAACTTCTAAATGCTTTTCTTTTCTTTTTTCCGCTTACCCATTTTTCACCCGTCAGTCTGTGAACTATGCCAAGTACTGGACTGTACCAATATTTAACAGATCCTTAAATTATAATATGGTTGCTTTGGGAGGTGAGAGCCAGGTTTATATAACTGACTGTCATCTTTTAAGAGAGTATTCAAGGGTTTATGAAGATAAACCCTTCAGTCTTCAGAAGAGGAATGAAGTCGTTAATGTCCAGTATCATTTTTCAAATTAAAAAAGAAACACATAAATCTTTAGTAATAATCTAATTGTCTTTTTAAGTGAACGACCTTTCACAGCATTATAAAAAGGTGTCATTTAAGAACAAAATTACCAACAAAATTAAATGCTGAATCAGTAGAATGTGAAAACTAAGAATAAAATTTTTTTACCAAAATCAGGTTAACAGGATTAGTACATATGAAACCAAGCCTAAGCATCACAAGCCTGGGTATTAAAGTGATGATTTTCAGGGGAAAAACAACAACTCAGCTTTGACTATTTCCTCTAATTACCTTACAGTGCTCCTAAATACAAACTTACTACCAACTCTTAGGTAACAATAGCCAGGTTCCTATCCAAACCTGCAATATCTCCAGTTGGTTACTTACATTATTAACCAAAGTATCCTCCATCTTTGCATTATTAGTAGCCACAGTGTTAGGCAGAGAGGAAGAAGGTGTAGTATAGTCTGTTACAGACTCCTGTGGAGTTGTAAGAGAAAAAAAAGAAGTTTTAAATGGAGTTAGTCACTTTCTAACGACAGCCTAACAGTTGTGAAGCTATTTTGGAAGAAAGCAGGAGAGGATACCAAACCTTAACACTCAAATCTTAGAGACCAACAGTGGGATAAAACAAACATGGACCTACCACATTTCAACCATTGCTAGAGTCCTATACATTTAAAATATATACTGCAATATAGGAGGCTGTCAACAGTACCAAATATTTATTTCTGTGGATTTCTAAAATAACTGTGTGGTTCTTATACTCAAATCTATAGCTTACTTTCAACTATTGATTTTTTGTTTTCTTCAAAATAAAACATGGATAATGAATGTCAAGATCTTAGTTGCCACAATTAGATTTTAGGATAAACTCCGTGTTTATCATCATGAATCTCTCCTTTAAACATGGTAGAGTTAGATCACACGAGCTTTTCACCTCCATGAACTAAGTTGCATGGCAATTAAAAAGAGAAAAATATTCAAGTAACACGAAAGGTTCCATCCACCTTTCTTTCCAGTGAGCATATGTTCCAGAGTGAACACCAAATGGCAGACAGAAATCTGCTACTCCCACAAGTGTCAGTCCCCATCAGTCACTCAGTGTTATCTTGCCTTAATGAGTATTTTTAAAGACACACATTTTTCCATTCAATGTAGACCCTAAATGCAAGTCAGTCATTCCTCTGGTGCTCAACCAATGAAACAAGACTTGTTCCAACTCTAGAAGAAAGCTGGCTATACTGGAGTTACTCTGGCTTGTGAAGTCGCTCAGTTGTGTCCAACTCTTTGCGACCCCACAGACTGTAGCCTACCAGGCTCCTCCGTCCACGGGATTTTCCAGACAAGAGAACTGGAGGGGGTTGCCATTTCTTTTTCCTTCTCTCAATACCTGGAGTTACTAAGTTTATGTTATTTCCTGACCTCAGAATCTCATTAGTGTGCAAGGTAAGGAGGGGGTCCATTATAACTCCATGAACAAAATAAAAAGAAATATGCAGCAATTCTTTCAAAGTCTATAAACTCACTGAAAAGCATTCTGCTGCTGCTGCTGCTGCTGCTGCGTCACTTCAGTCGTGTCCGACTCTGTGCGACCCCATAGATGGCAGCCCAACAGGCTCCCCCGTCCCTGGGATTCTCCAGGCAAGAACACTGGAGTGGGTTGCCATTTCCTTCTCCAGTGCATGAAAGTGAAAGATGAAAGCGAAGTTGCTCAGTCGTGTCCGACTCTTAGCGACCCCATGGACTGAAGCCTACCAGGCTCCTCTGTCCATAGAATTTTCCAGGCAAGAGTACTGGAGTGGGGTGCCATTGCCTTCTCCGAAAAGCATTCTAATCTTGTATAAATATTTTTTCACTTTAAACTACTCAGTAGTTCAGAATTAAGAGTTAGTTTCCAAAGAAAGAAATAATTTACTGTAAGGAATTTTAGATCACATATGCACACCATGAAATAAAATCTCTGTAGAAATAATAACCCATATAAGCTATAGAATTATATGCCTCAAGCAAAAAAACACACAAAAAGTATATTGCTGCTGTTTTCCCCATTCATGTTAGACCTGGCTTCCATCAGCTGACTTGGTAATCACTGCCTGTTGCTTACCTTCACATTAGTGCCATATTCTGTGGATGAAACTGAGATCATTGTTCCTATTTCAGTAGACATTTCTGAAACTGCTTTGGTTTCCTTTGTTGTCACAGGATCTGTACTTCTGACTGTAGCAGGACTTGGTTTCTCTTGTCCTTCTGGCTCCACCTGTTGGGCATCTTTTACTTTTCTATTTTTTAATGAACGTTCCTTTCCAATAGGACCAGGTTTATGTTCTTTGTTTTCAACTGGACTCAAATCTGGAAGCTAAATTCAACGTTTATGACAAAAACACATCATGATCAAAGACAATTCATTGAAAACTAAATCCAATTTAAAAACTTATTTATTCTCCTTATATGTTAGTGGCTGGAACACGAACGGTATTTACCTTCTGGGCTTTGATAGGGCCTGCCCGTGGTTGCTTCTGCCGTTGTTCTTTAGGTTCAGATATTTTGTCGGTAGTTTTTTCCGAAAGCACAGGAACAATTTCATTTTCATTCCCATTTGAAGCTGGAGCACCAAACTGAATTGTGTCAATTCCAATTTCAACTCCACTTTCTTGACTATTCTTTGTTCCCTAGTAAAAGAACATTTAAAAACTTGCTTCAAAGTAGAGTTCAAATTTGACTGAATGATTTATGTAATACTACAAATTTTAAAAGTACAATAGGAGGTTTAAAGCAGTCTTCATCTAATTCAGATTAATTGATAACGCATGCATGCTAGTCGCTTCAGTCATGTCCGACTCTTTGTGACCCCATGGACTGTAGCCCACCAGGCTCCTCTGCCCATGGGATTCTCCAAGCAAGAATACTGGAGTAGGTTGCCATGGCCTTCTCCAGGGGATCCTTCCAACTCAGAGACTGAGCTCATGTCTCTTACATCTCCTGCACTGGCAGGCAAGTTCTTTACTATAGCACCACCTGAGAAGTCCCATAACTGACATTGGTCGTATTTTAAGAAAGTATTCCTTTAACCACTACTGATCTGTATTAGAAAACAACTGATAAAATAAAAAGTAGGGCAAGACTTAAGTTTTAACGTTCTGGCTTTAATTGCCCTGAACTGTAGGGCAAATCACACCCTCAAATGTAAAAAATCATTTAAAACAAATGTAAAACAACAAATAGATGAATAAATTAATGGAGGAGCAGAAAAAAGATAGGAATCCCAGTGTTATCCACTTCTGCTCTGAAAATAAAAATTAATATACATGAAAGCACTTCGTGATTGGTAATGGAGTGCAAATACCCGAGGAATTTATCAATTAAACTTCTAATTTATGTAACACCTTGTTTGTGCTAGGCACTGATTCAGGCAGACACTACCAATCTAACTTGCAGAATCTGCATTATAATGGATAAAGAAAATAAGTAACAAGTTTAGATAAAAGAGGTGCAACAATTAAAATATGGTTAAATCACTTAGAAAAAGGTCCTTAAGAGGTCACACTGTAACTGAATCTAAAATACAAGATTAGTGGAAGGTGTTTTTTACAGACTAAGGATCAGGAATTAAGCTCTCCAGGTGATTCTGATACAGGCCAAAGTTTGAGTAACTGTTTTAAGGAAACTGCCACAAAACCCCACAAAAGCCATTACTAAATCTGCTCCTACCTCTGATGAAGTAGCTGATCCAAATGACGTTAGGGGCTTATTCCACGCACTGACAGAAGGTGGCTGTGGTGGACTGATGGGACCTACTGAAAAGAATAAGTCACGGGAAATACGACCATTAAAATTTAGAGGTTAATAATTCATAATCCATTTAACCCTTTCTTTTAATGGTAGCTAGACAATAAAAGAATGAATTTTCACATGCTATTTAAAGAGATTCTTGCACACCAAAATAAATGATTCCCCCAAAAAACTACATTGTTTTATCAACAAAAAGTTGTGTCCATAAAATACGGCTGTTAAAAGTGTAACACACTTGTCTTAGAAATAAAGGTTTTAAGAAAGGAAGCTAACATTACAGATTACTATTACTGCTTTCTATCAAGAAAAAAAGAGATGGCTAGAAAAAAACCGTGAGTTTATAAATAAAATTGAAAACAAACTCTCAATTCCCACACCATTCCCCACCCCTCACTTCTCTGTTGCACACTTACATTTCTTAGAAATGTCATTCAGCACAGCTGGTGGGGCCACCTTGTTCTCCCATAATTCAGCTGTAAGAGTGCCATGTGACTGAGAGGTCTGGATGGGTTTTCCTGTGGCTACATAATCTGTGCCATTAGGTGTCTGAGCTGAAGGTAGTCTAATTGAAGGAGGTGGCTGTTTCGAAGATTGTGTTGTAGTCTGTAGTGGACTCTGGACTGGTTTGTGAGTCTGTCCCTGCGTCTGACCTGGGGCAGTGGGAGCTGGGACTGGGACTTGGACTAGGGTGGGGGTTGGGGCTGGGGCTGGGGTTGGGGCTGTCGGGGCTGAGGCAGGGACAGTTGGGGCTGAGATGGCTGGAGGTGGAGCTGAAGCTGGTGCTAGGGCTGAAGCAAGGATGGGAATTGAGGCTGAGGTAAGGATGGGGACAGATGCTGGAGAGGAAGCTGAGGCAAGGATTGGGGTTGGAGCCGGAGCTGGAGAAGAGGCTGTGGCTGTAGCTGGGGTGGAGGCTGGAACTGGAGCTGAGGCTGAGGCTAAGGCTGGGAGTGGAGCTGAGGTGGAGGTTAAGACTGGGACTGTAGCGGGGGCTGGAACAGAAGCTGCGGGTGATGCTAGAAGGGGAGCTGGGGTTGAGGCTGGAACTGGAGCTGGGATTGTGGCTGGAACTGGAGCTGAAGTTGACCCTGGACCCGGAGCTGAGGTTAGAGCTGAAGCTGGAGGCTGTACTTGCTGGGTTCCTGTAGCCTGTTTTTTGGCAAATCTTGGTGGGAGCTTAGAAGTCTGATTTCTTCCCTTTTCATTTGCATTCTTTTTATTCCAGACCTTAAAAAATTTGCAGGAATCGTTTGTGTCAATAACATAGCTGAAATGTAACAGTTCATGAACAGATCTTCCAACAAAGTCACCTACTACTAATTTAGTTCTTTTACAAAATACCTACTCAATAAAATAAAAACATCAAGATTGCTAATGAGATTTTAAATTATGAGAAGCCAATATGCTATAGGGGAAAAAACATATATTCTTGATACACAGGTCCACAAGCTCTTTTCCACAATTCTGAAATCAAAGAAATTAAGTAAATTTGCACTAATTTCATTTGGCAGCAAAATCAGATTCTACCTGACAAAAAATTATTGGTTCCACTCAACTGATGTTTGCCACAAAAACATTAATTCTGGGAGTGTTGGTGGGTGTTATGCTATATAGAATGTATGCACTGATTTACCTTCTTAAAACACAGTAACAATAAATGACTTCTGAAAATATCTAGTTCAAGGACTACGCTCAGTTAAACTCAATATTATTACACACATAGGATTTTTACAGTGCTTCCTGTTTTAGAACCTTCTAATCTATTAGGGCTCTTTATCACTGTGACCCACGTGCTCTATTTATGTTTATACTGGTCCAGCATTTAGCAAAATGGGTGTTTGGGTCGGTAAAAAGAAAAATTAAACTTACTGTGATTCATACTATGCATTTAAATAAACTAATTTAGATTTTAAGAGAAACTGGCTTAGGTCAAGAATCTGCAAGTTATTAGAGATCATGGGAGTTGTGTTAGCTAGATTTCCAAGATTTAACACTGATTTAACAAGATTTAACACTGCAATGAAGTAAGATGGGGCAAATAAGTTGCTCTGAAATAAAGATGATCTTCTCTAAGGCAGATAGTAAGATACAGTAATTACATTTTATTTAAAACCGATCTCACTGCAGTTAAAAACAGTTTAAAGTTGTGAAAAATCAGGTCATTCTCAGCACTTGAGTAATAAATAAGGCCCTGACCTTATAGGTGGGAAGAAACCTCAACCGTTTCCTAGTATATTTTGAGCAATAATCCAAAAAAGCAGCAACAAATTGAAACACTAAACCTGTATGATTTGTTCTTCCTTCTTCCGGCGTTCTTCATCCTGTAAACGCTTTTGCTGTTTTTTGGATACCACTTCAGTAAAACCATCATCATTCAAATTTGACTGGGGGTCTTCAACTACTGTTACTTCAGGATGGTCATCAATTATAACAACACCTATAGGAATAGAATAAGATTTAAAGTGAAATTTTTTCAACTGAAAAGATAAAAACAACTGTTTACTCCAATAGTGCTTAAAAATAAAAAAGGCAAAAATCCAATACTTATAATTCATAAAATAACCCATTTTCCACAACATAAAATAGCTATTACTAAAATTTGAAAATTTCATAGATAAACCAAGCCCTAAAACTACCTGTGAATGATACACATCTTTTTTTTCCTTAAGCAATGAAGTGGCAATGCCTTTTTTTTTTTAAAGAAAAATCAAAAAAGTCTTTTATCTTATAGTCAAATCACTTTACCTCTCCCAGTCTCAAGACGTGTATCGTGCTATGGAGACCTATGTTAGCACTTTTATCTTATTTGCATCTAACCATTCTAAGAGGTGGGCATTATTAGTTTCCCCTTCTCAAAGGACGCAGTAAGCTCTAAGAGGCTGATTTGCTAACAACATGGTGCTGACAAGCTAAGCTGCTCTTTTGATTCTTATGACTTTAGTTTATGTAGACTATTGTCTACAATGTGAGCTGTATCATATATTTAAAAACATGAAATATATGTTACAAAGTTCCATGGGAATATAAAGTGATATAGATGTACATATATCATAATAACCCAGCAAAAGAATAATTCAAGATACACTTTCAATGCATTGTCTAACAATTATTCTACTTTGTTAAATTATCCTATACATTCTAGTGAGTATAAGAAATTTAGACCCATTAACACTTAAAAGAAAAATAAAAACAGTTCAGGTGATGTGATTTTGGGTTGCAGGTATAAAGCTTACACAATGAATGTAAGAAAAGGGTGAGGCAATTCAAATTAATTTTGCAAACAATAGAAATATATGGGTTTTTTTAAGCAGGTGGACTCTTTTTTAATATAATTAATTTATTGTGATATTTTGGTTGCACTAGGTCTTTTGTTGCTGTGTGTGGGCTTTCTCTAGCTATGGAGAACAGGGGCTATTCTTTGCTTGTGGAGCACAGGCCCTATGAGGGCTTCAGTAGTTGTACACGGGCTTAGTTGCTCCAGGGCATGTCGGATTTTTCCAGACCAGGGACCGAACCCATGTTCTCTGCATTGGCAGGCAGATTCCTATCCACTGTACCATAAAGTCCTATACTATGTTGTGATTGGGGAACACATAATTAAAAACTGCTTGGCAATGATATACACACAATTCAGAACGGTGATAACTTTTGGGGGTTGCCAAGAGAATATGACCCAGAGTAGATCAAAGGGAATCTACCTGCAAACAGTTCTTTTTAAATAGCTAAAAATTCACATTCATAGAAATACTGACAGGGAAAAAAAATACTAAGTTTGGCTTTCACTCTTTACAAACCTATTACTGTTAGTCTGTTCAGTAAAAACCTGATTTAAAAGGAAAAACACTGATTCTGATTTACCTATAGCACTTCTATTTATGTTTTAAATCCTTTAAGAAATTAACTGTAAAACAAAGCATATGCTTATCTCAATGCAAGGTTTTAGTTCAATATTTCAAAGGGTGTTATGCACTCCAAGAGATCCCCCTTCATAATTCTGAATTTGTCTTGGTTTTTCACTTAAACTAGAAAGTATGTGTAAAGCTTGTCTTCATAGTCATACCATCACTAATTATTTTCATTTTCTTGCCAAAAAGCTCCTTTAGAAACCTTTTGAATAGTTCACTCAAGTGCATAAAGCTTTATGGACATGAGAACAATACTTTGTGATCAATGCTCTGTTTTTGTCTGGTGCTATATAAGATTTGGAACTAATTTTAGGAAATTCAGATTATTTTAAAGAACCTAAAGATGACTCAAAATTAATTAAAGGACTTCCCTGGTGGTCCAGTGGCTGAGAGGTCACCTGCCAAGGCAGGGCACATGTGTTTGATCCTTGGTCCAGGAAGATTCCACATGTTGTAGGGCAACTAGACTAGTGCCTCACAGCTACTGAAGCCTGTGTGCCTAGAGGCTGTGCTCCACAATAAGAGAAGCCTTCACAATGAGAAGCTGGTGTTTGCAGCAATGAAGATATAGCAGAGCCAAAAATATTTTTTTTAATGTTGTAAAAAAAAAAAAAAAAAAAACACAAAACTTCAACATGTTAAAACTAACGGCTCAATTTTCATTATCAATTCAGAAACAATACTTACCTTTTTATACTGTCTTAATAATACTATGCAAACATACTCCAGAAGTTGTTTGGAAAAACTAGTAAACAAATATTTGAGAAGACAAATCTGCCATGTTCTGTGGACTTGTCATTTTCCAAATGTGAAGTCTAGATGGATGCTAGTCTCTCTTCTCATGGACCACACAATCATCCAAATTTCCTATGGATTTACTTTAATCACTTTAAATCAAAGCTTTCTAACTTCAGCACTACTAACATTGTGAGTTAGCTGTTCTGTGCACTATAAAACATTTAGCAGCATTTATGGGCCTAAACCCACGAATATGTCAGTAGGTGACTTTTCTGGAGGCCCAGTGGTTAAGAATCCACCTTCCAGTGCAGGGGACATGGTTCAATCCCTGGTCACAGAACTAATATCCCACATGTCAAGGAGCAACTAAGCCTGTGCACCAACTACTGAGACCTCGAGCTCTAGAGACTGTGCACCACAACCTGAGAGAAGCCCACGTGCTGCAGCTAAGGCCTGAGGCTGACATATATATATATATAAATGTCATTAACATCTAGCCACCAGCTGCAACACCAAAAATGTCTCTAGAAATTGTCACATGCCCCTGGGGTACAGAATCATCCCTATTAAGAACCACAGTTCTAAACAATCTAAAGATTCTTAAAACATACAGTTAAGATTCTTTCTTTTCCACATGAATCCTAAAATGATAGTCCAGAATTAGCTCTCAAGTTTGCGTGCAATGGAATTAGAATCCCCTGGAGAACTTGTTAAAACACAGATTGCTTTACATGCCAGGAGTTTCTGATTCAGTAGACCTGGGGTAGGGCCCAAGATTTTGTTTTTCTCACAAACTTCCAGGTGATGTTGATGGTCTGAAGACCCTGTTTTGAAAATAGCTGGTCTATAAATAATAATGTCAAGGTCCTGGGCCCAAATCAAATTTAATATGTATAGAAAGTGAAAGTGAAGTCTCTCAGTTGTACCCGACTCTTTATGACCCCATGGACAGTAGCCTGCAACAATCTCCTCTGTCCATGGGATTTTCCAGGCAAGAGTACTGGAGAGGGTTGCCATTTCCTTCTCCAGGGAATAGAAGGAATCTTCCTGACCCAGGGATCAAACCCAGGTCTCCTGCATTGTAGGCAGACGCTTTACCATCTGAGCCACCAGGAAATATGAGCCACCATTAACTAGATGAAAGAAAACTCTTATCAACATCTCTAATATGCAATGACAACAGTACCTAAACAGTTTCCCATACTACTATCTAGTCTCAACTTAGTAAATCTCTCAATCTTATTCAGTATTTCGAGCTTAAGGCTCATCTGAATGAATGGGAAATACCAATATTTGTCTGTGTAAGTGTCTACTCTTAAAGATTCCTTGTTAACGTCTTCATCATATATTTCCTTCTGGCTGTGTTCATCCTTCACGTTTGACATCCTATCACTCCGTGGCTTTCTGAAAGTATATTATCCACAGCAACACTACCTCCCATCCTGTTGTTTATTCTCTGTTTACCATATCCTAGATACCAATTTTCTCAAGGTCATAATTCATTGAGGTTAACAACACTTCTCTCTTTTCAAAGACAGCATATATACAAAGCATCTTCATTTGATTTTCTGTGCGTCCCCCCACATCTGTTTAGCAAGGAAGAGTGGTTAATTTACTTTCCTAAGAAAACTGAAACTGTGGATTATCTTTAACAAGAATTTTATCAAGCACGCATAGGTACGGTAAAAGTTGCTGTTATTTCAGTTAAAGCTCTATCATCATCATCATCATCATCATCATCATCATCATCATCAGTCTCTACCTCTACCTTGAAGTCCAACTTTCTTTTCTTGATGCCTTATTTACTTATAGTATCTACTTAAATGTAACAGATGGACAGACAGACGACAGACAGACAAAGGTGATCTGAAACGCACTTGCATAGTTGTTGAGATCAAACTGTGACAGCGCATCCACTTTCTCTTTGGGTTTTTTAGGGCCTGGTTTGGGGTCTTCTCTTTTTTTCCCAGTAGAATCTTTGGAGTTCTTTTGTCCTGTACCATTAGGTGCTCCTTCTTGATGGTGTGCAGAGCTGCCATTGACAGGATCAGCACCACTGGTGCCTGCCGACTGGTCATCAAATGGCCTACAAAATAATCATCTGAGATTTTATTACTAGCTCCACATGTGTGTGTGGCGTGTGGCTTAGCTGCTCAGTCATAACCGACACTTTTTTGACTCCACAGACCGTAGCCCGCCAGGCTCACCTGTCCATGGAATTTTCCAGGCAAGAATACTGGAGTGGGTTGCCATTTTCTACTTCCCAAACCAGGGATCAAACCTGTGTCTCTTGCATCTCCTGCATTGGCAGGTGAATTCTTTACCACTGAACAACCTGGGAAGCCCACTGTCACCATATCCTTGATCAAAAGAAAAATGCCCTTAGTGGCAGTTTCTAAAGTTCAGTCTAAGAAGAAATAACAGTGGGATAGAAATGCCTCAGTGATTTTTGTTGGGTACAACTTTTCTAAGATGGAGTTTCCCAATAAAGGAAATAAGACTAGCTCCTCAGAGTTCTTTCCAGAAATTAAATTCTAGAATTCTAATTATTCCCTGAAGGTTCTTACTGTGTCTATTCTTATTGTGTTCATTATGTTTATAAATGAGCTAATCGACATTGTTCATAGCAGAAAATTTCTGTGATCTAAGCTAGTCCAAAGTATTCAATGGTGGATCTTCTCCACAAAAGGGCGGTATATGAAAAAAAACAGTGTAAAGAATTCTATGCTTACAAGTCTTTGTTTTAAAAGTTCAATCAGATTTATACATATACATACATATATATATAAACATTTTAAAAACCAGTTTTAATATGGAAACCAATCCACTTCACAAACCAAAAGTATTTCTATAGGGTTTCTTCCTGTTAAAAAATTCTTTTCTTGGGTTCATTTTATAAAAACTTCAAGAACATACACCATGAAAAATGGGCTTATCAATTCACTTTCAGCTCAATCTATAGTATTACTCAAGATAAAAGCTTATCAAGAGCCTGAAAAAAACCATGATCTCAAACATGTGAGCTATGAATTCATTTCTTCTAAATGTGACACTTAGAAAACATTAATCTATAGCCTGTAACTGCTATGTCTGCAGGTCCAGGTTGCTACCATCTATATGGTACAAAAGACTTGCTAAGGTAGCTGAAACCTTGAGTATTACTACTTGAAATTCGAACAGCTTGGTTATAGTCAACAACTACATTGTTAATGTAACTATATATATTATCCTATTCTTTCGACTTTTAAAGAGAGGTTTAAATTCTGTGATAAACTGGTACTCAGTAAACACAACTGGTAGTATTACTTTCCTGGAACTTTTTCTAAATTATCAGGAAGTGAAAATATTTTTTACTGACTGATATAGTAACCTGACATACTAAGTGTATCTAACCAGTACAGATTAAGATAATATTTTGTCTGAATAAATTCCTTATCAGCTCAGGCAGCAAATCTGGGTTTTTTTTTTTTTAAAAACGGGCACACCATAATAATAGTTGCTGACTATATACCAGGTGTTACACTGTTTCGTAAATATCATGTCACTGAATCTCCACACATTTTTAAAGTTCTACTGCTTTCTCCTCATTTTACAGGTGAGAAAGCAGAGAATTTATACAAACAGAAGTACCAGAGCCTAGATTTAAAACTAGAAATAGTGCTACTTTATAATTTTTTTAGTACTAAAAAATAATTTACTATAAACAACATTTTAATATTTAAAAAGAACAGACCAAATTTAGAACAGTTGAGAAAAATTCTTTTAAAAACACCAATGTCATGCTATTTGTTACTGGTGGTGGGGCAGGACTTTGCTTTCTAGGCCTCTCTGTAAGCTAGATGGTTTACTGTAGGTTTGCAACTTGAGAGGGGAATATAATGTATCCTTCAGTTTCAACATTCACTCTCTAGAAACCAGTACAGAGGTACTGAATATGATTAAGTTCCAGAGGACACCTGTGAGCCCCACAGTTTTCCAGAGAGAAATCAAGAAAGGCAGGCTACTCATCATCAGTAAGATAATCTACCAAATGGAAGACATTGCATACGTCCTGTCCTCAGGTGTGTCGATTTTCCCAAAGCTACAAATTTTTAACAGGACTCTTTTAGGAGATGTACATGCACTTAAAGATGTTCAAGCTGGTTTTAGAAAAGGCAGAGGAACCAGAGATCAAATTGCCAACATCCAGTGGATCATCAAAAAAACAAGAGAGTTCCAGAAAAACATCTATTTCTGCTTTACTGACTATGCCAAAGTCTTTGACTGTGTGGATCACAATAAACTGTGGAAAATTCTGAAAGAGATGGGAATACCAGACCACCTGACCTGCCTCTTGAGAAACCTATATACAAGTCAGGAAGCAACAGTTAGAACTAGACATGGAACAACAGACTGGTTCCAAATAGGAAAAGGAGTGCGTCAAGGCTGTATATTGTCACCCTGTTTGTTTAACTTCTATGCAGAGTACATCACAAGAAACACTGGACTGGAAGAAGCACAAGCTGGAATCAAGACTGCCGGGAGAAATATCAATAACCTCAGATATGCAGATGACACCACCCTTATGGCAGAAAGTGAAGAGAAACTAAAAAGCCTCTTGATGAAAGTGAAAGAGAAGAGTGAAAAAGTTGGCTTAAAGCTCAACAATCAGAAAACAAAGATCATAGCATCTGGTCCCATCACTTCATGGGAAATAAGATGGGGAAACAGTGGAAACAGTGTCAGAATTTATTTTTTGGGGCTCCAAAATCACTGCAGATGGTGACTGCAGCCATGAAATTAAAAGATGCTTACTCCTTGGAAGGAAAGTTATGACCAACATAGACAGCATATTCAAAAGCAGAGACATTACTTTGCCAACAAAGGTCCGTCTAGTCAAGGCTATGGTTTTTCCAGTGGTCATGTATGGATGTGAGAGTTGGACTGTGAAGAAAGCTGAACACCAAAGAATTGATGCTTTTGAACTGCGGTGCTGGAGAAGACTCTTGAGAGTCCCTTGGACTGCAGGGAGATCCAACCAGTGCATTCTAAAGGCGATCAGTCCTGGGTGTTCTTTGGAAGGAATGATGCTAAAGCTGAAACTCCAGTACTTTGGCCACCTCGTGCAAAGAGTAGACTCATTGGAAAAGACTCTGATGCTGGGAGGGATTGGGGGAAGGAAGAAAACGGGACGACAGAGGATGAGATGGCTAGATGGCATCACTGACTCGATGGACATGACTTTGAGTGAACTCCAGGAGTTGGTGATGGACAGGGAGGCCTGGCGTGCTGTGATTCATGGGGTCGCAAAGAGTCGGACATGACTGAGCGACTGAACTGAACATAACAACAGGCAAGAACTTTTGTGATCCACTAACCTCTTTCTCAAGCACTCTTACACTTTTAGAATAGGAAAAAAAAAACCCTATAGGACAAGAATGTCTTGATCCTCTATAGAGTGGTGCCTTTGCACAGTTCAACCAAGAAGTATAGTTTAAGTTTCTCTAAAGGTGCAAAAGTAGCCATTCGTGGACCCTGCGCTTCCACTGCCAAGTGCCTAGATTCAATTCCTGGCTGGGGAATTAAGATCCCACAAGCTGAGTAGCACGCCCCACATCCTCCCCCGTCAAAAGATGCAAAAGTAATTATATGTAACATAAAATACTCACCCTCGCTTTCCACTTTTTGATGGTGGGCCACTTCTCCTTTCATTCCTAGGACCTGAGAAATTCCTTCCGGATTTGGGTGGACCATTGTTACCACGCCGATTCTGGCGATCTATGCCAGGTCGCTGACTAGAAAAACTTCTCTTTGCTATTTCCCTCTTTGGAGGTACAACATTCTCTCCCGTCTTTACCACCACTTGCGCATTCAAATCAGCATTTTTTTTTTCGTCCCTCTCACGCCTCTCATTGAAATCACTGCTTTCAGAGGCTGTTTCCCATTCTTCATTTGCCTGATCTGAAGAGTTCTGGTTAGATAAGTCTGGTGTCTTATTCCCAGAAATATCTCCAGTAGCATTAACTGGTTCCTGAACCACGTTATTAACTGTGCCATTTGTGGGCACTGCCACCTCATTGGTTTTTGAAGCAGCCTCCCTCTCCCTTAGTCGTCTAAATCGGGGAGGTTTATCTTGCCTTGGTGGTCGCGTAGGACGCTGCCTTCGGGGCCTCTCTCTAGCTGGGTCAAATTTTCGTTCAAATTTTGGAGGCCGTTTATCTGCTGGGATAGGGATAAACTGCTCATGTCTCCTTGGTGGCTCCCCACTGTCTGGTTTAGGAGCTTCTGTCTGCCTTGGGTTCCACTGATTATCCCGATAAGCAGGTCTTCGTAAGGTAGAAGGGCGTGATGGGCGACCTCCAGGATCTCTTCCACCACGTCTGAATGTTCCCCCTCTGCCTCGCCTTGTAGGCTCTCCTTTAGGAAGGAAGCCTGGTTTAGGTTTATCATCATCCCTTACAAAAGGTTTTTCTAGAGGTCTACCATCTATTCGGACATGATTTTCGGGCTTGAAAGAAGACTGTGGCTTTCCCGGCTTTCTGCTCTCAGGCCGCTCCTCTCTTTTGGGGAGCTTACTCTTGCTCAAGCTATCCCTGTCACTCGCGCTCTCATGAATTTCACTGTCTGTGTCAGTCTCTGAACCTCGCTGCCGTCTTCTTTTGGGAACAACTTCAAAGTCCGAGCTCTCACTTCGTGTTTCACTTTCTTCTCGCTGCCTGAGGGGCCCTGGGGCCACGTGCTCTGCTCGTGGCTTGCTGTCTCTGTACTGAGGATAATCTCGAGTGTGCCCTCTGCCACCCCTGCCGCGTCCTCCGTAAGAGCCTCTGTAGCTTCGCCCTCTGGAGTAATATTCACCTCGGCCTCGACCTCTGTATCCCTGATCTGGAAACCAATCTCTATCTCTAGCTTCTTTCCAGTAGGTCCTAGGGGGTACAGTGGATTCTTTTTTAGCTGCTGGTCTTGAATCTGGTCGAGTTCTCTCTGTAACAAGGTCTTTGCTGATGACTTTCTCAGGCTGCTTTTCTTCCTTGACTGTTGGTGCTGTGACAGTTTGTTGGTTTACGGTTTTGACTGCAGGCTCTACCTCAACACTACTTACAGATTCCAAAGGCTTCTCAGTATCTTGAGGTGGCTTTTGTACCAAAGTTGAAGGCGAAGTTTCTACTGAAGGAAGTTTCTCTGGTTCTGGTTGAGGTTGTGGTGGAACCGACTGCGTCTGAACTGGTGCTGCAGGTGGTGCGGGTGGTGGAGGAAGAGCTTCTTTCTTTTCTGTCTTTTCAGGTTTCACCACTTTTTCAGTGACCTTTTCTCCTTTTTCTCCCTTTTCTCCTTCTTTCTCCTTTCTTTGCTCCCGTTCTTCTTTCATATCTCTAAGTATAGGTTTTTTAATAGGACCTGATCTTCTCACAGGCCTGTCATTACCTTCTTCTCTTCTGTTGGAACTAGGCCTTGGGCCCCAACGAGTTTCCGATTTAGATTTATACAATTTCTCAGGTTTTGGTCCATCAGAAGATCGGATAAAGCCCTCTTTTTTTGTTTTTTCCTCTGGCCTTTCTGCTGGTTCTTTTGAATCAATACCTCTGCTAGTTACTTTAGGAATGCTTGCAGATGGCTCATTCCTCAGCTCCTCTGATTTCTGAGTATGGTTAGATCCATGGCAAACACTTCTTTTCCGGGCAGGCTGACTTTCTCCAGCTGAAATTCGCTCTTCTTGAGGAGTGGCTATAGTCTTTTGATCAGGTACATCAAAACAAGTAGACTGACTATTTGTGTCAGTATGACGAGGTCTAATGTCTTCCACTGATCTACTTAAAAACTTTTGTACGTCTGTCTCACTTGATTCTCTGACAAAGTCTGGTTTTGGATGAGCCTCTAACTGACCATGTTCTACAGGATAAGCAGCAGTTATCTGTTCCTGATCCAATGGAGCTTCAGGCCTACGATAATGAGAATTCAAAGAAATAATAGCCATCACAGCAAAAAATCTTTTCCACATGTACATGTACAGCAAAATAATCCCTTGAATTTAAAAACAAAAAATGGGTCCTAATCATAAAGAACCTTATGTCTCTACAAAAAGTTCAGTGCAACATTATTCATAAGAGCCAAGAGATCGAAACAACCTAAATGTCTACTGCAGATGAATGGGTTAAGAACATGCATATGCATACAAACAGCATGTTGTTTAAAGAAAGAAAATCCTGCTATATGCTACATCATAGATGAGAAGATTACACTAAGTGAAATAAACCAGTCACAGAACAAATACTGTATGATCCCACTTATATAAACTATTAATATAATAAAACTAGTCCATAAAGAAGTAATTACCAGGGACTAGGAGGAAATGAGTTGTGATTAAACGGGTAAAAAATTTTGGTTGTGCAAGATGAAAAAGTTAGAGATCCGTTATATGATGTTATGCTTACAGTTATCAACACTGTACTATATACTTAAAAATTTGACAGGAGGGTAGATAGTGTGTTATGTTTCTACTCTCCTCAATTAAAAAGAAATGAAACTCAGTCTTTAAGAAAAAGAAGTTTAGACCATGCTTATGTGAAAGTTATATCTATCAAAACTGGTAATTTTCACTTATAACCAGAATACACTAGAGTAGGTCCATCTTTCCCAATGAATCAGAATTTTAAAACATCATAAAACAAATTCCTTGAAAAGGCAAAAGCTCTAACTTATCATTATAAATTAATGAAGATCACCAATTGTCTGATACTTCAAAGCAACTGTAAATTAGTGTTTATCCTTAACTTGACCTCAGAAAATTCCCATAAGATATTGATAATTAAATGTCTAACATCTCTAAATAAGTGGAAGAATTATATCAACACGTTAGCCAGACTATATGTCAAGTACAGGAGAACCTTGACAATTTTGACAGCTACCACTAAATTTTAGTATTTAAATAAACGTACAGAAAGAACTACATTACAAAATGCCCTAATCAATCAATACTAAATGCTGGGAAAAGGAAAATACATCCTAGAATGAAATAAGGCATATTAAATGGGAGAAAATCAGATCTGTGGCTCAGTCCTAAGTCAGAATGATCTCCAGGGAGACTACACAGTTTTCATTTCCCCACAACATTCTATTGGCTTGCTAATGACTTTAATAATTACCTTACATCCTCAGGTTCTTCTGTTGCTTTGGGAGTGGTGGCCTGCTGAGGCTCAGTATGAGGATAAGGATCTGACCCCCACATCATTCGAGGCTCAGAGAGCGAAATCGCATGATCTCTTGCAGAGCGAGCCAAATGCTCAAATGACTCAGAATTGTTTGGTGACCCTTCCATCTGATCTCGTCTCATTAATGGCTTAGGAGGAATCATTCCTACACAAAAGATCAGAAAAAGATGGGGGTGTGGGGAGAAAACAAAGGAAACAGAATCATTATAGACACAGTATCCAGGTTAATACTTAATTACTATTTGGACATCTCTATATTTAAAGATATACTTTTGGCAAGCAAAACTGATTAACTCAAAAAATCATCAGTGAAAACTGAATTTTTCTGTGAATGAGATTTTTATTGTTGCTGTTAAATAAATAGATTTAAAAATCCAGGAAGCAACACAAGCAAAACCATAAGAACAGTCTATTTTACTTTAAACGAAAGAAAAGGTAATGCCTATAAAAATCAGATAACAAGTACCATGACTCTGTGCATGTTAAACATTTTGAGAATTACACCAAGTGATGAATTTTCAGAAAAACATTTTCCATAGAAAATTCCATTAATTTAATTAGTTGATCAGTATGCCATACATTATGTCTCTTAAATTTGAAGTTTTCATATATGATAATATGCACGTTTCAATGCTATTCTATATGAAACAGATCGCCAGTCCAGGTTCAATGCACAGACAGGGTGCTCAGGGCTGGTGTACTGGGATGACCCAGAGGGATAGGATGGGAAAGGAGGTGGGAGAAGGGTTCAGGATGGGAAACACATGTAAACCCATGGCTGATTCATATCAACGTATGGCAAAAACCACTACAATATTGTTAAGTAATTAGCTTCCAACTAAAATAAATAAATTAAAAAATTTTTCAGTATAAATTTTAAAATCAAGATGTAATTCTTGATCGTATTTTTATCACCTCTAAATTTTCCTCTATACCATCTTAGTACTGGATTATCTGAGTTTATTCTGATAAACACAGCTATTTGTTTTTAGCTAACCTATTAGGAAATTCAGGTGGTAGGCTGAATGACAGAAAAAATAGCTGTAATATATAACATATGGATAAAATTAAATGCTGAAACACCTAAAAGAATGAAAACAATGCAGCAAACAATAGATGTTATAACTAAGACAGTAATTTTCCATCTGAAATTTTTGAAATAATATTCACAAAACAGAAAGTACAGTATTTTGGTCTTACCACACTGTAGGTACAGTAATTGGAATTTAACTACTCTGTGCTCAAAGAAGATACATCATTTTATGACTAAGAAGTCCTATATAAGTTCTTACTAGATTTTAACTCTCAAAGGAAGTAAGATTAAAATTGTGGGGAAAATGAAAAACTCTAAACTTGCACAACTGCAAGTAAGCCAGGAGACAATGCCAATTTCAACTTACCAGGATGAATGGGTGGAATATCCATAGCAGGTCTACCTGATATCATCCGAGGATCCATGTATGACTGCATCATGAGCCACCTTGGATCAAAACCCATGGAAGCCAAATGCTGGGGGTGAGGTTGCATGGGCTGGTACAGAGGTCTATGTGGTGGTGGAGGGACAGCACTGCTGGATGGCTGAGAAGGAACCGTTTGTGGAAGCACACCTTGCTGTTGCTGCTGCTGCCACTGCTGCTGCTTCATCTGTTCCTGAAAAAATAGGCAGGATCGCACATTTTGAGCCTTTAGTTCCATGTGATAAATCAATACAACCAATCATATTGGAAAACAGGCTTTTTTGAAACCCTGAGGGAAAAGAACTCAAAACACATTTGACAGTGAGAGACGGCAAGACAAGAGAACAAAGGTTCAGTTATGACATTCTGCCTTATACTTCAGCAACTAATCACTCATCAATTACACTGCAAGAAACCATTTCCTAGAAAGGAAGATGAGGCATTAAGAAAAAAAGGAACGTATAAAGCCCCCATCAGCAAACTTTTACTAATTTAAAAGTGGCAAACTTTTCAGAGGAAATTTGTATGTTTTGGTATTTTGAATTTTATGTTAAATTATTTCTCATACTACTGAACAATAAACCTTTCAAATCACACATACAAGATAAAATGTTTTTACTGTTACCTGCTGCCGCTGGAACCGTGGTGGTAAAGACTTCTGAAACTGTTTAAAATAGCCAGATAATACAGCAGGCCGAGGCTGAGACCCTGACTCTGGTTCTGTTTCATGTGCTGCCTGCGTGGTCTCCTTTTCACCGCGACTGCTATCTTGTCTAGTGAAAACTGGGTCATCCTCTGTCCAAAGAAAAGGTGAAAGATAATTATACTCATCTCTGACACTTAACATTAATACATGCTGTTCATACTGGAGTGAAATAATCAGACATATTTTAAAAGTTAGAGGAAGAAAGTATCCTTACTCCAAAACACCATTTTGTACTTTAATATTGGTAACCATCAATGCAATGAGGTAACCTTAGTTTAACAAAACCTCAGATTTTCTCAAAGATGGATTCTTAAGATAGAACTCACATGCCCAGATGCTTTATCATGCAAAAGTCTGTATTTGATATTTTGCGATAATAAACCATTTCAAACTCTTATTTTTCACTGTTTCAATAAATGTTAACACTGCTGTCAACATTTACTTGTGGTTCACTAGCATTTAGATGAAAACAAGAATGGCCTATAAATACTTAAAATAGAACATGTAGGTTTATAACATTTTTTTGATTAGGGGATTATCTACAGAGAAAACTAATGAATCTAAACTATGATCATTCGTTTTAATGGTCATAAAACGAATGGTCATGACAACCAAATGACCACCGGTGTCTTCAAATATATAAACCATTGTTCTATGTAAGGGTATGGATTATGATACACAAAAAGGAGAGCCATACACATCTCTCAACCAAGAAAAGTTCTCATCCCAAAGAAAACCAGTTATATTCATTCTAGAAAATGACATTTGTTACAACTACAAAGCCATGTTATGTTATAAATTCTTTTCTCAGAGAATCAGAGGTGAATTTTAAGGGGAAAGCTCATGTAAAGCCAATGTAAAACCATGCAGTAAAGAATCAAAAGTCACACTTTGTATTAAATTCAATATTAAAAATGTTTTAAAAATGATAAAATATTAGAGGGAAAAGACAGCCAAGAAGGTGCAACATTTAAAAATGCAATGGGTACACGTTACTGGTAAACCCAGCTAAAGTTAAATTGCCATCAGAGGACATAGAAAATGTGAATGAAAATATAAGTGCCACCAAATAATGATTACTAAAAACAAAACCAAAATTAGTTCATGTACAATATATAGTCGCTGTTGACGGTAAATTAATCAGGGTCAATACACGTATTTGCTTGCAAAACTATGACTAAAATGAATTTCCTTATTTCTAATTCATGGTTTTTTCTCATTAACTGCGAATAAAATTCTCTAAGATTGTTCTTTCAGAATTCATCAAAGTATAAGAATATTTTTCATTTCTGTGGTGAGAAATTTTGCTTTACCTTTTTTAAGTGTTTTGAGCTAAGTGCTTAGGATACATAATAGAAGCCTATAACCAATATCAAATTATCTCTAGACTGCTTAATGTAAGAAATCTGTGCAATTTGGTAACTCAACAATCTGCACGGACTATATCTTATTTTTTTTTAAAGTTGAGATAAGAAAAAGTTGAGATAAAACACTCTTACTTCTCTTTATAGTGACATTAAGGACCAAATTTGAAGGCAACTTAGAATACAGATTAAAAACTTAAAGGAAAACTTTAAATAGCTTTATAACTTCAAGCAGCATTGTCTTATGGAAACAGCATGGGTTTTACGGTAAAAAAAAATTTCAGTATTTCTGTTAACAAAAATGTACTGAAATAAAACTCTTTCTATTTTAAATCACTGTTAACTCTACTAAGACCAAACGTTAAATTTGGAGCACAGTTCTATTAATTAGAGTTTTTGATCCAATTTTGGGAAGAATACATCAGCTGATTATAGCTAGCAAAGAAATAGCTTTTTGGGGGGTGTGGGGGGTGTGGTGCCACACATCAACAGGTATGAACCCATGCCTCCTGTGATGGAAGCAGAGTATTAACCACTGGATCACCAGGGAAGTCCAGCAAAGTTGTTTTTTTTTTTTTTTTGGGGGGGGGGGGGGGAAGCATTCTGGTAAGCATATAGATAACCTATGAAAGCTTTTATATATCCAAGCTGGTAGAAAAACAAATATGAAATGATGAACAGAGCAGTCATTTAATTATGACAATCCAAAATTCCCATTAAGCTCTATTCAACTTAAATTTTAGAGGTATTAACCCGTGTATAAACAAAGGAGATTTCATATAGTTAAACGCTGTGGAATCATAAAAGAGTAAAAGAATCAGCATCTAAGTATGAAGCCAATACTATTTTGCTGACAAAATAGAATTGAAGGTCATCTAACTATATGATATCTACAATAAACTCACTTTAGATCCAAAGATACAAATAAACTGAAAATGAAAACATATTCCATGGAAATAGTAACCAAAAGAGAGCAGGGTGGCTACATTGAGATAAAACTAACTTTAAATCAAAGTTTTACAAGAGACAAAGAAGGTCATTAAATACTAATAAAAGGTTCAATACAGCAAGACACAACATTTATAAACATTTACACACCTAGTAACAGGACCATTAAAAAAAACTATGATGCAAAATACTTGTACATCCTGGGGGATACATACTTGTACATTCAGAGGCTTCAACAACCCCATCTCAATGATGAACAGAACAGCCACACAGAAGTAAGGAAAAAGGACTTAATAAACCAACTAGACCAACTCTGGACTACCCTCGTAGCTCAGTTGGTAAAGAATCTGCCTACAATGCAGGAGACCCAGGTTTGATTCCCAGGTCGGGAAGATCCCCTGGAGAAGAAAATGGCAACCCACTCCAGTATTCTTGCCTGGAGAATCCCATGGACAGAGGAGCCTGAGAGGCTACAGTTCATGGAGTCAAAAGAGTCAGACACGACTTAGTGACTAAACCACCACCAAACCAACTAGATTCACAGACACATACAGAACACTCTACTCAAAAACAGCACATTCTTTTCAAGGACATTTTCAGAACAGACGATGTTAGGACCCAAATTAACTCTCAAAAGAGCTCAAAAGACAGATATAGAAAGTTTTTTCTCTAACCAAGATGGAAAGAAGTTCAAAACCACTAGAGAAGTAAGGAATATTCATAAATTTGTGGAAATTAAATAATTTCCTTCTCCAAGAAATTAAATAACACTCTTAAACAACCAAAAGATTAAAAAAGAAAGTGCAAGGGAAGTTAGAAAATACCTAAGAGATGAATGTAAACAAAAACACAACATACAAAAACTTACAGGATACAGGAAAAGTAAAGGGGGGAATTTATAACTATAAATGGTTACATTAAAGACCAGGAAAGCTCTCAAAATCAATAACCTAGAGTTATGACTTAAGGAATGAGAATAAGAACCAAACCCAAGGTACCAGAAGGAGATAAAATTCACAGCAGAGATCAAGAAAATAGAGAACAGAAAAATAGAGAAAAATCAATGAAAACAAAAGTTGGTTCTTTGACAAGCTCTACAAAATTGACTAATATTTAGCTGGGACAGTAAACTAAGGGAAAAAAAGACTCAAATTACTAAAATTAGAAATGAAAATGGGAAATTACTACCAATTATACAGAAATAAAAAGGATTATGAGAGAACTATGAACAACTGTACACCAATGAACTGGATAACCTAGATGAAATGTACAGTCTCCAAAACGAAAATATCTACCAACACTAAAAATCAAGAAGAAACATAAAATATGAACAGACTTTTTTAACTAGTTAGGAGATTGACTTGGCAATCAAAAATCTTGCAGCAAAGTCAAGTCCTGGACCTGATGGCTTCACCGATGAATTCCACCAAACATTTAAAAAACTAACATCAATTCTTCTCAAACTTCCAAAAACTGAAGAGGGAACACTTTCTAATTAATCTACAAGACCAGCATCACCATGATACCAAAGCCAAACAAGGACACAAGAAAACTGCAGATAAATACAAATATCTCTTATGAACACTGATGCAAAAATTCTCAATAAAATACTAGAAAATAGAATTTAGCAACATACTGAAAGTATACTAATTACCATTACCAAGTGGGATATATCCCTGGGATGCAAGGATGGTTCAATATATACAAACTGATCAATATACTACACACTGACAGAATGAAAGGAAAATAACATGATCATCAAAATTAATGCAGAAAAGGATTTTTGACAAAATTCAACACATTTTTATGATAAAAATACTCAAACTAGGAATAAAAGGAAACTACTTCAATATAATAAAATCCACTTATCAGAAACCCACAGCTAACACCACACTCAATGCTGACAGGCTGAGAAGTTTTTCTGCAAGATCAGGAAGACGACAAGGGTGCCTCCTTTTGCTACTTGTATTCAACTTAGTACTGGACAATTTTGAGGGGTTCAAGACTGCAGTGTAGGAAGTAACTGCAGATGTGGCAGAAACAGCAAGAGAGCTAGAAATCTGAAGTGGAGCCAAGGTACAACTGAATTGCTGCAACCTTATGACAAAACTTGAATAGACAGTAAGCTGCTTTCTAATGGATGAACAAAGAAAGTGGTTTTATGAGATGGAATCTACTCCTGGGGATGACTATGAAGACTGTTAAAAAGACAACACAAGATTTAGATTATTATTACATAAACTTACTTGGTAAAGCATCAGCAGGGTTTGAGAGGACTGACTCCAATTTTGAAAGATTTTTTGTGGATAAAGTTATGAAACAGCATTGATGTTATAGAGAAATCATTTGTAAAATAAGAGCCAATTGACGCAGCAAACTTCATTGCTATCTTACAGACATTTGCCATAGCAACCACTCCAACCTTCAGCAACCACCACTTGGATCATCAGCAGCATTAACACTGATGCAAGACTCTCCCACACCAGCAAAAAGATCATGACTCACTGAAGGGTTAGTGATGGTTAGCATTTTTAGCAATTAAGTATTATTAAGGTATGCACATACTATATATATACATATATATATATATCTAAAGAAAATGCTACTGTACACTTAATAGTCTACAGAATAGTATAAACATAACTTTTATATGCACTGGGAAATCAAAAAATTCACATGACTTGCTTTATTGCTGTGATCTGGAACAAACCTACAACATCTCTGAGGTATGCCTGACTCAAAAGAAATGAAAGTAGGGTCTCAAAGAGATATCTCTGTACACTCACAGTCACATCAATATTATTCAAAATAGGTAAAACATGGAATCGACCCAAGCGTCCATCAACAGATTGGGTAAGCAAAATATGGTGTGTGTGTGCATTTATGTGATGGATTAGTAGACTTAAAAATGGAGGAAATTCTATCCTTTCTTTTTTTCTTTCACTCATGCTACAACTGATGAAACTTAAGGACATTATGATAAACAGAAGTGTCAGTCACAGAAAGACAAATACTATATGATTCCACCCACATGAGGCACTGCCAACCGTTACAATCACACCCACAGGAATCACCACCCAGGGGCTGGGGAGTTATTGTTTAATAGACATAGAATTTTGATTTCACAAGATGAGAGGAGTTCTGGAGATAGATGGCAGTGATGGTTCATTATGAGTGCTTTTAATATCATTTTAATAAAAAATGGTTAAGATGCTAAATTTTATGCTACATGAATTTTATCATAATAAAAAAAATTACAGAACAAAACCCACATTTTCAAGTATTCAAATAAAAAAAAAAGTATCCAGTAAAATTCAACCTATAACCAAAAAACATCAATCACTTTTATTTGGATTACATATTTTAAAATACACAAACATTCAACATTCACAATATAAGTTAATAGGAAGCCTTTTGCAAAGCTTACATAAGGACAAACAAGACTATCATACCTTTGCTACAGCTGTCTTCACTTTCTGGTTTTTCTACCATAGGTTCTGAAGTAGGTTCTTTGTGTTCAATTTTTTCGTCCACTTTGTCTCTCTCTCTCTTCTCCAACTCACATTCCTTTTCCTGTTCTTTCGTCTTTTGCAGTTCTTTTTCCTTTTCTTGCTGCCGTTCTAGCTCCTTCTCTTTTTCTTGCTTCCTTTCCTTCTCCATTTCTCTCTGTTTTTCCTGTTCTCGCTCCAGTTCTTTTTCCTTTTCCTGTTGCCTTTCCCTTTCTTTTTCCCTCTCCTTCTCTCGCTCCCGCTCTTGCTCTTTTTCAAGTTCTTTCTCACGTTCCCGTTCCTTTTCTCGTTCCTTTTCTCGCTCCCTTTCTCTGATTTCCTCTGGAGAGGGTTGTTTGTCCACTATGCCAAGCTTCTCATCCAGTCGTTTAAGTTTCTCGGCACATGCTGCTTTCCTTTGTTCTTCCATTCTTCGCTCTTCCTCTTCACGCCGTTTACGAGCACGTTCCACTGCTGCAGAAAGTTCTGACTGTTGCCTTCTTCTTTGCTTCCATATTTCATCTTCATCTGGGACCTGCTGCTTGGGAGGAAAAGGGCCTGGTCTTCCAGGTACTGCCTGTCGGTCTGGAGGAGGATGCTGAAATTTTAAAATAAATTCTCAGATGAGTATGACAACACAGGATATATCACAGACAAATAGCAGGAGCAAAATTCTCCATAGAATATCAGAAAATTTCCCTGAAAAACATACACATTAAATGCAAAATGTGGGGAAAATAGTATATCTAGATAAGTTTCTAGAATAGTTAATCCAGCCATCTAATATTAACTGAGCATGTACCTGTCTATTGTGCCAGACATTAATGCTCACTCAGTATTTGCTGAGTAAAATTAGAAGCTGCCACAACAAGTATTTCAAAATCTAAATCTAGAGACAAAGGAAATTTAGAATATGAGTGCTTTAGCAGTAACTGCAAGGGATGGAATGCTAAAGAGGGGGAAAGGAAGCCCATAGAGACACAACATGGCACCACACGAGCCAAGACCGGGGTGCAGTTACAAGCAGAGAGTGGACAGTCAAAGACACTAAGTGAAGCGCACAGAGACACCGCTGCTGCTGACACACCAAAGGAGAAGAAACTCCTAGAAAGCAGCCTGGGTAGAGAATCCTTTTTTTTTGAGAAGTCTGTGTTTAAAGAGAGATTCATATCTGGAGCCCATGGTGGAGAGGGAATCACCTTAGAGACTGAGTTTTACTAATTTAATTTTCAACTGATGCGCTCTGAAACATATTACTACAAAGTCTAAAATCAATGCCAACAACTATGCAAAGACAAGCAGAATGAAAAAAAGCACATGAAGAGCTGAAACATCAAGGAACTAAAAATGTGCTTTTAAAATACTGATTTTTAATAGCTACTAGGGTGAAGAAACCTTAAAAGCCATGTAACTATACAGAATTCCTACAAAAGAGAAAACAATGATATGATGAAAACACTGGACTGAATACTACAACCAACCAACCAACCAACCAACCAACCAAACCATGAATCCAGACTCTACCATTTACTAACAGTGCTATCTTAGAAAAACTGCTCCATCTCTCTGGTATTGTTACTTAATCTATACCTCAAAGACAAGCTGCAAAAACAAAGTAATTATATAAGCACACCTAATTTACACTGTAAACTCACAGGGTAAGCATTTTTTGAAAAGGAACTTTACTGAAGTATAATTTACATAAAATGTGATGTATATATTTTAACTGTATAGTTTGATGACTTTGGACAAATGATAAACTTATGTAACTACTGCCCCATTCAACATATAAAGCATTTTCATCAGTCCTCTTTATGAATCCCTGACCCCATGCAACCAGTAATTTACTTCTGTAGTATAGAGTAGTTCTGCTTTTCCTAAAATTTCACAAAAATGGACACAATAAGTTTTGTTGTTTTGTATCTGGCTTCTGGTACTCAGGGTAGTGGTTTTGGGGTCACTGCGTGCAACAACTGTTTGCTCAATTCTATTGCTGGATACTACAGCATCAGAAGCATACTGTTTTGTCTGTGGACAGACATACTTTTGGATTGCTTCTAGTTTTTTAACTAGGAATAAGACAGCTACAGCTATTCCTGCTTAAGTATTTGTGTAAATGCATGTTTTCATTTCCTTTAGATGAATACCTAGGAATGGAACTGCCAAGTCATATGGCAACTATGTGTTTCACTCTATAAGAAACTGCCAAACTGTTTTCCAAAGTGATTACAGGTTTTATGGCTCCATCAGCAATGTATGAGGGTGTCATCTGCTCTATACCTTGCCAACATCTGGTGCCACTGGTGCCATCAGCCTTGAAAATTCTGGACATGTAACAAAATTTCAATGTGGTTTTAGTTTTCATTTTGCTGGGAACTAAAAATATTGAACATTTTTTCATGTGCTTATTAGCCATCTGTATACCTTACTTTATGAAATGAATGTTCAATTCTGTTGGACTCTTTGGTCTCATTGTTGAGTTGCAAGAGTTTTTCAATACACGTACGTGCACCCCCCCCACTGCCCAATATAAGTTCCTTGTCAGATGAAATACTAATATTTTTCCTGTGGTATCTTTTCTTTGCCTTAGAGATGTTTTTCAAAAATCAAACTGATCAATCTCTTCTTTCTAATTCATGTCTTTTTTGTCTCATCCAAGACATTTTTGTTGGCCCAAGTTCATAAAGACTTTCTTCTACATTTTCTGCTAAATGTTTTAGTTTTAGCTTGTATGTGTATAGAAATGCTACAAAGAGCATGCAACAGTTAAAAGAAAAATGACTAGTGCAGATGATGGTGATGGTACGTGCACCTATCACAACAGAGTGATCAGGGAAGGAAGGCCTGTGAACTGTTAATATCTGTGATATCTCAAAAGCAAATTTTAGAAGGATGGAGGGACGAAGAGATTACCTATGCTAACTGCTGCTGAGATTAAGTAAATGAATATAAGATGTGGCAAGATGGAACAGTCATTACTAACCTTGATAATAACATTTTTTCAAAGGTATACTGGGAGACGAAAGTATAACTGGAGAGGGTTAATGAGAAAGTGATGGCAGGAAGTGTAAAGAACTCACTAAAACAATTTTGCCATGGAGAACAGAGATATAGGGAGGAAACGGGTGGTGGTGATGGGGAGGTGTGAACTGTAGTGGAAGTTGAAGAAGGGTTGGTGTTTAAAACTTTTCTTGAAGATGAGAGACAATATTATTGGTAACCGACAAAGATGGGATCCAGGGAACAAGTAGAAAGGTGGTCCTAAGGAACAAGGACAATAGAAAAAAAGTCAGTACAGGAAAGGTACTTGATTAGGAAGAACAGGTGCTTCTTATTTTCTTAGAAAAATCAGGAGCATGCTAATCAGCTGAGAAGGAAGAGGGACAGGCTAAAGAAAGAGGTGCAGCTACAAGGTAAAGTTGGTAACTATTTCATAAAAATTATCAATAAGAAACACAGAACCTTTCCACTATAACAAATAGGGCAAAACAGACCATTAGTAAGCATTTAGTTAAGATTTACCTGCTGTGCAAGCAACTTTGGAGGTGGTGGCAAGTGTGATGATGGTCCACGTTCCTATTATAAAGAAAAGAATTTTTACAAAATAAGATAAAAAATATCTACTTCAAATATTTCTGACTGTAATGTTTTTCAGTGAGACCAAAAGACTGCAAAACGTAAAACATCATTACTCTTTTCCTTTTTAAAGGAAAAGTCCCTATAATATAACTACGTTCTATAGAGTCACTCAGGCATTTCAATAAGGTTACAAACACAAAATAACTTTGTTAAAAGTAGATTCTTAGTGTAAAAATTCTAGAATTGTAGCCCAAGTAATCCGGCTGTGGAGAATTATGCCTTTAATTTCAAATTTTTATTTATATAGGTCCAATTCTTTTTATGGAATTTTTTTCCTAATGGCAGACTAAACTTTTTAAGTTTATATAAAGAAAAGAAACATCGAAAACACTGAAACCAGATATGAATGGATTAGTCACTTGTTTTTATATATCAGTATCTCACACACACACATAAAGATAGTCTATATTTCTCCGTTCATTCATCATCCCCTATTATGTCAGTTAAAAGTCACACAAAATACAGGTTTTACTTAAAAATTACTTTAAAAAACCTGCTTTTCCAGAATTCACAAATTTACTTTCCAATGACTCACCAATGGCTTATGAAATGCAAACTTCTGGTACAGCATCTACTACTCAACAACTACTAGTTCTTACACAGCTCTTACTCCTCTCCAATATCACACTGCTGGGGACTTCTTCACAGGGCCTTGTTTCTCCATGAAGCTTTCATACTTCTCCACTCTGGTAGGAAGTGGTCCCTTCCCTTTGGAATTGCTCCTTTCCTTTTACTGGCTATTTCTTGCTTTAAGTAGCATGTTTTTTATGAAATCTTTTACACAGAAGTTTCTAAGAACTATGTGCACTCTGTCACTGCACTGTTAGCTCCTTATTTTTAACCTCCCTGAAGGCACCATTCCTCCATTTGTTTTGTACGAATTCAACAAATTCATGCTGAGTATATCATGAATTACTAAAGTAGGCTTTTTGGAAGACAGTCCCTTTAAATTCTCACATTGTAATGTAGTTCTTACTACATTTTAGAAGCAAGATCAAGTGTATCTACCGTCCATATGCTTCCTTGAAAAAAAATGTTTTTCAAAATAGCTCAGACTTCATAGATTTCTTTACGCCCTAGTGTGATTTCCCTACTGGGATAATATATAATTTCACACATGAATACTAACTAGGATTTACAAAGCATCCAATAAACTGAGGAGCACTTCAGGTATGTTTGTTTGGAAAAACAATTTATCCTTCCACTCTGACCTGACCAAGCTGCTATAAGAAGGAAAGGAGTGAAACTTTAGTTTCTACTCAGTATTTTTAGCTACTATAGTACTGATAGTTCCCGTTGGTATGCAATAAATCTATGGTTTATGTCTCTTTAAGAAAAAATATATAGTTTCCATTTCCTAAGTCTTTTTCCAACTCTATGATTATAAGATTAATTCATCCTTGTCCCTCATCTGCAGTGACAAGAACCTCATGATTCCCACAAACCTGATTGAACGGCGGTCCTTTCCCATAGGGACCTTTTGCTACTGATGGCTGGGTAGGTATCTGAGAAGATGATTTGGTGCTGGAAACTTCATCTGGTTCTTTTCGGTTTTCAGTGTTTTCAGAGGCTTTTGAACCTTGATCCTCACTGAAGAATCAAAACCCAAGTGAAATAATAAGTAGAATGGACAAAATATAAATGTTAAGTAAATGCATTTTCTCAACATAAAAAAGACATTACTTTCATATAGTTTTGGGGGAAAATGCATTAAGGAATGAGATGGCTTTTTAATTGAGCAGTGCAAATTTATTCACTCGAGAAATATACGCTATTATCTACTATGTGATGGGGCCTGGGCTTGGCCAGATTATCACAAGATACAAGCTGAAATAGAATACTTGTCAAATACAGACACTCACACTTGACACACAATATGATTCCATCATTTTCTATTAATCTATTATTCTCACCCAAAACTCTCATCTGAATGCAACTAATACTCCAGATAATTAATTATTCTCATTTACTCTAATTTGTTCTGATTTAATGAAAAAGAGCAATCAAGCTGTAGTATTTAAAAGTAATGACAAATCACAGGCATCTCACAGCTGATCATCAAACAGCAATGATTGCAACATTATGGCTGAAAAACTATACTGATATGTACATGCAAGCTCCTGTTTAAGAGCCCAATTTTTATGCTTTATGACCCATATATTCCTGTCCTCACCCTTACGTTTAAAAAAAAAAAAAAAAGAAAGAGGAAAAGCTCCCATTTCCCAAGAACTTATTGCTCCTTGCTAAGTTTAAAAAAATCAAAGACTTGAAACAGCTATTGTAACCCAAGTAAGTTTTCTCCAATTTTATAAATATGGATTAGGTCAAGAAAGTAAAAAGTTTTAAATGATCCGATACTGTCTCTCAAAGTATCTCCATTAGATGATGAGCATCTATGTAGTTTTTAACTTTTTATTTTGTATTGCGTATAGCCAATTAACAAACAATGTTGTGACAGTTTTAGGCAAACGGGTTAGGGACTCAACCATATAAACAGCTTCTTTTTAAAAAATAAATATTTTCTTTAGAAACATCAGACTGTTAATTTCTTGATTATTCATACTTTGAAAATTTGGCTCATCAATCACCTTCCCACTCAGTAAAAATCCTCAGAGTAGAACGTAGAAATTCTATAAGCAGGGAGGAAATACCTATTAATGAAAACTCTTTGCATAAATGGCTCTTACGGGATTTCCCTGGTGGTCCAGTCCTTAAGAATCCAACTGCCACTGCAGGGGACAGGGACTCACTTCCTGGACTCCCTGGTCCAGGAAGATTTCACATGCCAAGGGGCAACTAAGCCCATAGGCCGTAACTACTGAAGCCCGCACTCTCCAGAGCCCGTGCCCTGTAACAGAAGCTGCCACTGCAAAGAGAAGTCAGTGCACGACTAGAGAACAGCGCCTGCTCGCCACAACTAGAGAAAGCCTGTGAGCAACAAAGACCCAGAGCAGACAAAAATAAAATTAAATAAATGGCCCACGTTACATTAACAAATTCACACTGTTATTAGTAACAGATATCACACCTTACCTGCTGTTTTCTTTAGGACTACTACTTCCTTGCTCATCATCATCACTGAAATTCAGCTGTTCTGTATAATCCACTTCCATCTGAGCACCTATTAAATTAAGGAGAATTCAGACTGACTGTTTCAAAGTGTATAAAATCTAAAAATGCTTTACTAATCTTGTCTCCTACCTGCCCAACCTTCGTCAGCTTCAGCATCTAGGTTATCAAATTTATCAAGCTCCTTTAGCTCTGACGCACTAAGGATGGAGGGACGTTCAGGCTCAGAGGCCCATGAAGGAGGTGGGCCTCTTCCTCGAAGGCCTCTAAGCAGTGACAGGTTATGAGGGAAAAAGGATACTAATTAATGATACTAAATTAGGAAAATAGTAAAAGATTGGAATTTAGTTAATTTCAATTCAACATTAATGCTTTCTACATGATGATATACAAAGTATTCTGCACTGACATGTGTATGAAGAGACTGTAAGATTAACACACAAATTTAAGACAATACATAATGATATTTCTTATGCAGATATTTAACAGCAAAATTTTCAAGCATTTAAAATACAACAAATATACATTAGAAGTCTATATGGCTAAGAGTACTACTCATCTGAAAATAAAGAACTTGAAAGAAAATCATCATTCAGGAGGATGCTCAAGGTTTACAATTAAAAAAAAGAATGGGGGTTATCAACGTCATGGAAGGAAGAAAGAGTAAACAAGTGCCATCCATTTCGGGGGCCACAATTTTCAGTTTTCAGTATTTTATGTCAAATGATTTAATGTTTTAGAAGATTAAAGTAGTTTTGTTCTATCTTGATGAAAGTCAACCAATTACTTGTTGATGACAAATGTACCTTGAAGACAGAATAATAAATCCCCACAATCTACTCAACCTCCTGAAAATTTTAACAAGCATATATATATATATACACATATATATATATACATATACCCTGCAAACTTTAATCATTTAATAGTCTTACTTGTTTGTTTCAGATAAAGAAGGTGGAAACCTCATGGGACCATGTAGAGGAGGATAGGCCATCCTAGGATACTGCTGAAACATCTGCATTAAGGAAACAAAAATTGGTAAATTTAGCTACTAAGTTATTAAAAAAAAAGTTAACCCAAGCCTGAAATTATAATACATAGAAATGATTAAATAGCACTGTGAATATAGAATTTTATCTACTGGTATAGATAACACTGTCAGTAACAAGCCTTTTATAAAACTACTGCCTCTACCAAGTCATTACAAAGAGATAAGAACTAGGACACATCATATTAAGAACTTCTGTTATCTCATTAACAAAGTTTCATAAAAATAACTGTGCACAGAACTGAAAATATAACAAACACAACATGCATGCACCTCAGAAAACTTCAATTTTCTTAACCAAGTTTAAAGATGTGAAATGATACAATGTGAAACCTCATCCTAATGCGGTCTCGGTAGATTAACTGAGAGCAGATTTGTTGGTAAAGAACTCAGTTCAGACACAAGAATAGCCCATAACCAGAGAAAGGTGAGGGAGGAAGTGGGGAGGCAGCTAATTGAGGGATTTTCTATGGGTAGGGCACAAGTGGATTCTGAGTCAAGTTATTACACAGATAGTAGTTACATACAAAGGCCCAAAGATGATGCTCTCCATGGGAACTTGGGTCTGCGAATCTGACTTTAGGAGAATTTGTATGATAGTTTATGAAGACAACTAGTAATACCAAGGGAATTATCCTATGGTTTCTAAGGGAAGAAATGTCAAGCAGTGCTTGGTTATTTACTCTTCTCATATCCAGGTTAAATTATGTTTTAAAAAAATGAAATTGTATTACCTTAAATACATAATTTATATCCTGAAATAGATTAGTTTTTCTTTAAAAACAAAAGAACCATTAGATGAGGAAATTACTTCATTATTGAAGAAAAGCTATGCTTATATGATTGTGCTATGTAAAGAAGAAATTTCTAAGCAGAGTTGGAGCAAAAGTTAATTAAGATAAGCAACAGCTGAAACTCAACTGGGGAAGCTTTGTGTCTGGGGAATACTCCAGAGAATTTTTGGTTCCATCTCACTTCCACACTGAAATTAGCAAATAGATGATTGGAGGCAAATGGTCATAGGTTAAGTTGCATTAGATCCTTCTGATTACTCAGGCATAGATAGTAATTTATGTGGTGTTAAATGTTTAAAATTTAGGAATTTGCCTCAAAAACATTGTAGAAACAACTTCTCAATATATAATATTTTAAAACATGTTTGTTTAGTGAAACACTTTATTTGAATAAATTCATTGATGAAACTGGTAACAGAGCTCACTTGATCTTCCCTCTTAACTTCCCTTATCCCACCCCAACATCTGGCAATTCAGGGGTCCTTGGAAGCACAACTTGAAAAATACCAGGAGACAAGTATTTGGATACAAATCATTACTCAAGGTCAGGTTAGCATCTAAGACTGACCTTATTATACACCCCAACAATTAAAGAAAATACTCAACAAGCAATTGTACTAATAATTTATTTCCTTCTCTCTTAGAATGGTTAAATAAAACGTAAATTTATTTACTTGAATACATGTAACTCACCATATAATTTCACAGTAGACTGAGAGCAAACAAAAAGAGGGCAACAAATTTATAGGAAATACGGGGGTCAGAAGTATATATAGTAATATATACTTTCAAAAATTAAATTTCCCCTGCCACTCTTAGGTTCTTTTTTTTTTGAGGTGGGGGTGCAATGTGTGGCATGTGGAACCTAATTCTCTGACTAGAGATCAAACATGTGCCCCCTGCACTGGGAGTGTGGAACCACTGAACTGCCAGGGAAGTCCCCTCAGAAATATATATTAAATGAAACTATAAGGACAGAATCAGCAAAATCCAGACTATGAGAAACTCCACGGGATAACAAACTGTAATAGATATGCTCCAAAGAAAATAAGAGATGGAAGAAAAGATAATCATAGATAATAAAATTGCTAAGAAAAATACCAACCAATCTCAAGAACAGATGGTATCTGGATCCTAATTAAGAGATAATCAGGGAAACTGGAACAATGATTTAGTATTTCAAGAATTTTTTTTAATATATGTGTGATAACGGCACTGTGAATTTCCCCCTAGTCTTCCTCTTTTAAAATCTAATCTAAAATATATATGGATGAGATGATCTACTAGGATTTGCTTAGTAATCCCAGATGGTGAGAAATGTAAGTGAAGCAAGATGTACCACAAATTGGTAACTGTTGAAGATGTATGGCAGATATGGGTGGAAGAAAGTTCATGCTTTCTATTTTTGAATGTTAAAAATATTTCATTATACAAAGATTTTAAAAACACTTAAAGGTATATTAATAAACTTAAAGGTATATTAATAAAAACTTTAGAACTAGAGCAGGTATTAACCTTTTTTGTGCCATGAACAACCCCTTTAGCAGTCTGATAAATCCTATGGACCTCATCTCATAAAAATGTTTTTAAATGCCTAATTGAAAACACAGGATTACTAAGAAATTAATTATACTAAAATTCTGTCACGATATTTAAAAAACAAAATTTGTGATATGGTAACATGCACGCTTCAATAAGTAACACTAATTTGAATTATGCTGAGTATAAAAAATATTTGCAGTATCTTAATGTAATGTTATATGAAAATACCTATGATGCCTATTAAGGGTAAAACTCAGGTACTGCTGTGATTGATTCCTAAATTCATAATCGAAGGAAATGTTAATTTTTAGTTAGATGTCAATGAAAATAAAGACCTAAATTTTCCCCCATTCCAAATATTTCCTTGGTATCCAGATCAAAAACCTCTTATTTAGCCCCTTGCTGATTCAACAATACTCACATAAGGAGGCATCATAGCTCTGTACTGCGAAGCAAGGGCAGGCTGCTGTCCATTCAGTTTAGCCTGTGGAGGACCACAAGCTATCCTCTTTTCTACCACTTTGAGGATATCACTTTGCTCTGATGCTCCAGCTGTGCTTTCATCCTGGCCAGGCTTTTCATCTTGGTCAGATGTTAAAGATGAACTAGCAGATTTACCACCATCTCTCCAACAAGCAACATCTGGTGTGAAAAGAGATAGGAAAATAAGAAGACAAAGAAAATCTCAAAATGCAACAGAGTGCAACCAAGTGAGGCATACTTCAAGAATATTTTAGCAAGTAAGCACAGTGAAGGAACAGTAAAGTCTAATCTACTCTGTACTAGAAATCAAGTAAGCATAGTGAAGAAACAGTAAAAGTCTAATCTAGTTTGTACTAGATATCTAGGCTTTGAAGGTGTTTAGGGAGTCAGAGCAGTGACTTCCAAAGTAGAGAGGATATACCTCAGAGGCTACCTCCAGAAGCAAACACTGAGGTTGGGGAAGAAAATATTAAGAATTCCCAATCAAGCTTCACCAGTTTTTGATACAGAGATTAAAATCAGTTATACCAGAGCAGTCCTGAGGGAAGGGAGTTCTGTACCCCAAAAGGATTGATAGTGATGCATGCTCTCATTCATTTTTCGTCTATCACTGCCTATTACATGTGCCCAAGTGCACAGATTCAGTGTCTGTGTAACCCGATTCAACTACACGTAACCAGATAAAACAGATAATTGGTTTTACAAGGAAACCCTGTTTGGTTCAAGTGGTCTCTACTCCTTCTATTCACACCTGATGTAGTCCACTCAACTGTGTACCAGGATTGGCCTGTGCAACCTGTACAGTAAGATAGATGTGTTGGCGGTCTTCTCTGAAAACAGGCTATGAAAGCCTGGGGGTTTCCATCTTGAGTGAGAGATGTCTGTCTGTCCCTCCTTATTTTTTCTGAGGAAGTCATGTTGTAAGCTGCCCACACACAAACGAGCCACGAGAGAGCTTGACACAGCAGCCCCAGTCAGGCCAGCATCAGATGAGGGCTTCACTGTAATTTTGAAGAGAGAGAACCCCCAGCTAAGTGGCTGCCAGATTCCTAACCGTCAGAGACTGAAATGTCCAGTTCAGTTTGTTATCTTAAGCTGCCAAATACATTACACAGCAACAGATAACTGGTGAAAAGAAATTAAACAAGAAAATAGTGGAGCTGACACTATTATTCCTAATATAAACTCATCAACCACATAACAATAACAAAAAATAAAAAAAATTAATTAGACATTTTAAAATCTCTCAAAGATTTTACATTTCTATTTTTAGTTTATGCTTTATAATGCACATAATACAAGTATCTCTTACTATTCAAATTAATTAGCTCCTCAGTTTTAATTCAGAAAGCAAGGGATCCTTGAATATTAGCAAGTGAATGGACATAATTTATATATGAACATTGCATATTGGGGAGGTTTGATAAAAATTTTGACTATTGTAAAAATAACCAAATACTGATGTAAGTTCCCTAGTCATTTTGTTAAAAAGCTAACTTTTGATTTAGTAGGTTGGGTGTGAGGCCCAACACACATACTTCCAACAAATTCTCAAGTTAAACTGATGCTATTCATGTAAAAACCAAACTTGAGTGGCAATCAACTATAGTTACTGTCTGCCTTTTCAAACTACATACAACAGCAGCAGGCAGGAGGTTATATCAAAACAGAACACAAATATAATCTCACTCTATACTTTTACTAAGAGAAAATATTCTTACTTGGTGGGCGTAAACTGGGTCCAGGTCCATAATTGTCATCATTTGCTTCTTTTTCTTTTTTTTCCTGATCCCCAGCTGCCTGTAGGCTAGGAAATTCTTGTTGAAAATGACTATTCACCTGGATTCCTACGCATTAAAAAAAAAATACATACAATACTGAAGATAATACAAAAACTCTCCCAGGACAGAGCTCTCTCCTTTTTTTGGTAATTTATTCCACACTGCAATGGTAACTGTTCATATCCATAAAATTTTCAATTTATCTAGAATTAGAATCCCTTGGAAAGTTAATGAACAGCCATGAGGAGAAAAAAAAAATCTGAGAAAGGCATCTGCCAGACATCGTTCTGGCAGACTCATTAAAATTGGTGCAGCAAACAAGTAGAGTTTCACTTCTGTTTCTCTTTTATTATGACTCCTTTCATTTTCAACACAAGTTAAATTATTTTGCTAATAAATAACACTAAGAACCAGTTCAAACAACATTACTAAAACAGAATTTATGAGTCAACACTATAAATATGGTGAGGCTATGATGTTTTTGTTTAACTGCTGAGATACTGATGGCACCTCACTATTCACTCATTTGCCTATCTACCTGCCTGCCTATTTATTTTACACTTCCATAAACTAAAAGAACTGACTTTATTAGCTTGAGGGCCTAGATGGGTTTCTCTATATGTTTTACAGACATATTTGCAAGTGGGGAAATCATATTTTGTTGGGGAGTCCATCATTCCTAGCAGGGAGGGAAGTATCACAGCTACTGTCCTTGATGGCTATTCTCCTAGATCTTCTCTACCGTGGAAACTGGGAGTAGCATGCTTGAAACAAGAAAGGCTGAAGGGCACGCATGGAGATTAATATGGTTTACAGCAATCAACATTAATGTCTGGGTATTTTCTGTCTCAGAACTGAAGGCACAAGATTTTGTCTGGTTACAGAGGGTAAAGACAGAGTAATGTGGGGCTTGGGGTATCTTAAAGACTACTTCTTTGATTCCTATTACTGGCTCATATATAGGTCTTAATACTGAAACTTAACTAGACCAAAAGATTTTTTTAAAAGATCTTTTTTTTTAAGGGTCTAATAATTTCTTTTGACAGTGTTCTCTGCCCCTGCCAAAACAGTATAATTTGCCCCTTATCTTCTGTATGGCTGTTCAGTAACTATCAAGCCTAACCAGTTTCCCCAGCTAATGTCTACTTACCATCTCCTTGCCCACCTTGCTTGTTACTGGCCCATGATTTGGGAGCAGGTGCTACTTCTGGGGGAGCTGCAACCCCAGGTTTTGGTTGTGCTGGTGGAACTTCTGGTGCTCTTAAAAAAATATGAATCCATTATTTCAGATATTGTATGTTTAAACAAAATAATTATTTCACTTAAGCTAACTCTGTATACAAATGATTTTGGCTACATATTTACTCAGATGCACCCCCCCATGCGTTCTCTCTGCAACATTCCTTTAAAAGAAGTACAGCTATTTTTGTCCTCTTTTATTTCTACCCTTGAATAACCCAAGGAGATGACAGCTTTGTTTTTAATTTTGGAAGGAAAGGAAGGGAAGAAGGAAGGAAGAGAGAGAGAAAAAAATAGAAGCACTCATTATTGAACATAGCTACCAAAAATTACTTTTGAAGAAGTAAACATTTATAATTAGAAATAACATTACAGGCATACATACAGTCTGGATTGGTGGGATTAGCCAGGAGCTAAGGCTAATAAGCAAGCTCTCCATTCAGCAGTCAATAGGTTCACCGCTACATATTACTGTTAATCAAAAGAAGTCATAGCAACCTGACTGATGTGTCCCCATGAGTATAACGTGTTTTACAAGGGTCTACAGTTTCAACTGACATCCCCGGTGGCTCAGATGGTAAAGCATCTGCCTACAGTGTGGGAGACCTGGGTTCAACCCCTGGGTCGGGAAGATCCTCTGGAGAAGGAAATGGTAACCCACTCTAGTACCCTTGCCTGGAAAATCCCATGGACAGAGGAGTGTGGTAGACTACAATCCATGGGGTCTCAGAGTTGGACATGACTAAGCGACTTAACTTTCACAGTTTCATTCAATCCTTGCAATGAGTTAAGGCTTAAAAATAAAACAGTTAACAGACTTAAGAAATGCAATATATTTCTCGTATACTCAGACCTAAAACTGACTTGCTACTACAAAATAATTCTATTAACTAAGAAGTAGAGAACAATAAGCCTTTGATAAGCTTCACCCAAGTAGTAGCATTTATCATATAAAGCTCTCCAGAATACAGAGCTTTAGTAACAGTTATAGACAAAAAGTATCAAGTACTCATTTTCTTGTCTTATTTTTAAAAATTACCACTACTTGGCTTGGTCGTTCAATAAACCAAGAACCCTGCATCATTCTTGACACAGAATACTGTATACTTATTGAATGAATTATGATTAAGAGGGACATTACTAATTCCATGCCAGTTTTCTTGTTAATTCTTTATTCATTCAAATAGTATTACTTGATTACCTATGATGTACATCAGGTAGTTTCAATGAGGCAGACAGGAACTCTAAGCTTTGTGGAAATTATTTAACAGAATCAGCTCTTAAATCATAGAAAGAGAATGCCTGATTTGGTAAGGAATAGGAGGGAGCCTAACACAGTGTACGATAAAAGGAAACTTATGATCAGTATTCCTGTCATCTGTCCTATTCTGACACCTGAAAATACTGCCACTAAACCCACTCCTAGTAAAAATTACACAAGAGCTGACCATATATAAAACATTTTAAAGGGCATGATATATGTAATACACATAGCATAACACCTAGCACATAGAAGGGACTCAAACATAAAGAATGGGGAATGATTTCATTTTTTAGTAGACTTCGACTTACTTTTCTTCTTCGTGTTGCTCTTGTTTTGATGCCCATCCTGTGCCGTCTTTAGGTACAATGTTCACATTAGGATCATTGCCTTTGTTTTCTGCTTTGAGACTTGGGAGGTTAGCAGGTGGAGGCATACGCCGAGAAATACCAACTTTTCCAAGACTCTGTAATCCATGGCGAGCTGCAACTAAAGATCAGTAACATCAACTTTCTTAGTAACTATTTTATTCTTAAAACAACACAAAAGACAATAGGAATTAATGGGAATCTTGGGCTATTATTTTCTATTATTTTAAGAAACAAAATGTAAAACTAAGCCACAAACCTGCAACATAACCCAAGATAGAAGTTGTATTCAAATTTAACTATCAAGTCACTGAACAGATGCTTGAAAAATTCTAACAGATGAACTAACTCTATAAACTACAAAAAAGAAAACACTGAAAGTGCTGTTTTGTACTTTTCCCCAAGGAACTGATTTTAAACTCAAAACTTCATACGTGAAACAATAAATATGATACAAAACAATCTCACAGACATATAGGACCGACATGTGGTTGCCCAGGGGAAGTGGGTGAAATGGGAGTTTGGGATCAGCAAATGCAAATTAGTATATATAGAATGGAGAAACAAAGTCCTTCTGTATTCAATATACTGTGATAAATTGTAATGGAAAATAATATAAAAAATGTATATATATGTATAACTGAACCACTTTGCTATACAGCACAAATTAACAAACACTGTAAATCAACTACACTTGATTAAAATAATTTTAGCTTTATACCTATTAATCTCATTAACCAAGTCTCCCCTTTGGAACCATATAGTTTAACTTATTTTCTGCTGACAACAAACTGGAAAAAAACAAACATATTTTAAAACATTTATAAACTTTTAACTTTAAAAACTTCATATCCCCTCAAAAATATGTATGTACATAAAAAGCCCAATACAAACAGGGCTGCTTTAACACAGGTTTGCCTAGATCCTAACAGCAATAGCTCTAGTTTATCACTTAGAGTAATAAAATGAAACCATGAAAATTACAAAAAACATAAAAGCTACTTGATTTTACTCACCTGTGGTTTTCTGAGTTTCTAATGATTTACCCTTGTAAGTATTAAATAAACTGAGTGTCGCATACTTTTTCCCATCCTTTGCTTTCGTGCTCTGGCCTGACTTCTCCGACATTTCGGTGGAAACTCATCGAGTCTAGAACCTTCTGCCACACCCTTTAAAATCAGTCTGTAAGATTAACAGAAGAAAGAGAAATAAGGAGGAACATTTTAGAATTAGTTTACTAAAAACTTAGTAAATTCAAATGATCACAGAAATTCTGAAAAATAAAAACGAGATGTTAAATCATTCTTTAATAACTCACATTAATAATAATTTCATGAGCCTGTTTAATACTGTAAAATTCCAACAACCAACATGTGACAAAGTTAATCAAAATAAACTGCCGTGTGCTTGGTGAGTATATTATTTATGGTTTGTAACCACTTAACTATTCTACAGAGAATAAGGGTTTTAAGCCATACTGAGATGAACAGTTGAACTACAGTTAATCGATGGAGAATGTCTTTCTATCTAATAAACAAATATTCAACCTAATAGGACTGAGATGACTGGCATGATCAGCTTACACATATGGAATCCAAATGTGACAGAAGGATAACATCCTCTTCTTATAAACTGCATGCCTGTGTTTTCAGGCAATATGTGTCTAACAAGAATCTTTTATTTGTTTAACAGTCTAGAATAGAAAGAACATTCTATTTTCTCTGCATTCTGCAAAGGGTAGAACACTCCCTCATAAATCTAAGACACAGTATTCTATTTCACTAGAGTAAGTGTTCAAGAAATAGTGTAAAAAAGAAAAAGAAATAGTGTACACTTGTCAAAAGTCTCTGTATACGAGAAGTAAAGAGTACTTTAATGAACATTCATATACAAAGAGAATGTTCATCTTTGGAATTAATATACCCTAATTAAAAACTAGCCTAGTAATACACAGGGGAGGAGATACTGATTAGTTCTCATACTATTTCTCTTCAATTTATTAAGGTATACATTTCAATCTTAGGAATTGTTTCTTTTTCTGTGCATGTTTGCTTTATTTGTTTTGAGAGTAGAAGTAGGGCAGGAGGTAGTGAATCTAACAAGAAACCAACAATAGCTATAAGCATGGGAGCTGAAGATTACAGAACAGGATATAATGCAAAAAGCATTCAAAGTCAAGGAATGCCTGAGTAGATCCTATCATCATAAAGATCCTTTCATGCACTGGTTTTACATTTGTCAATTACAGAATAAGCATCACATCCAGAGGGATGATTTTACATTCATATCAACTAACATACAGTATTCACGTAGTGCCATAAAGTTTATCTGTAATCTTCACATCTATTATCTCATTTTAGACTAAAAATGTTATGATACAGTTAGTATTCTGGTTTTACAGATGACGAAACTGATGTTCATAGATAAACGAGACTGGCTTTGAAATCAAGGCTACTGGTCAGTCGGTTTATACCATGCTGTCTCCTATAACTAATTACTTAGCTTCTCCAAGTATACATTTACAATTTGAAATAAACTGTGTAAACCACTCACCTGCAACCAAAAGAACTACATTAACATACAGATCGCTTGCAATCATAGGTGCAAGTGAAGTGAAGTTGCTCAGTCGTGTCTGACTCTTTGCGACCCCATGGACACCAGGCTCCTCCATCCGTGGGGTTTTCTAGGCAAGAGTACTGGAGTGGGTTGCCATTTCCTTCTCCAGGGATTCTTCCCGACCCAGGGATCGAACCCAGGTCTCCCGCATTGTAGACGGACGCTTTACCATCTGAGCCACCAGGGATTTAACATGTATATAATTAATTTTATCCCAAGGGTGCTAATGATGACAGTGTGAAGACAGCTATACTCACGAGAATCTCTCTTGTTGACATATTTTTACCAATAACATGGACAAAGATATACAGGAAGAATATTCCTCTCCAGTGACAAAAAAGGAGACTGCATATTCACTAGATGACAAAATTAAGATTCAAGGGTATCTTTCTTCAGGTGAAAATAAGGTAACTTGTGTAAAATAAAAACTGTCAACTTCTTTCACCCTCATTTGATGGCAATTTAACACCTAACAATCTCCAAACTTCTCTTAATACCACAACTACTAATGGAGACCCTCACCTGCCTACATCATAAAAAAAGCAATAACATTAAGAAACTTAAATTTCCTTAGGGCAAACCTACAAGCCCACCTGCATCTACATCCATCTTTCCGAAGGGTTGCCTTTCCTTCACCTGTTGTTGAAAGTGGTTCTCAGGATCATCTAGAAACTTGTTAGATATGCAAATTCTCAGGATCAAAGTCATACCTACTGAATCAAACTGAGGATAAGACCACTGTGCTTTAAAAAGCCCTCCCAGTGATTGTGAAAAAAAAAAAAAAACCCACAAAAGTTCAAGATATAATGATTTACTATAACCATGTATATATGCTAGGGCATCCCTGGTAGCTCAGCTGGTAAAAGATTCTGCCTTCAAGGCAGGAGACCCCTGTTTGATTCCTGGGCCGGAAAGATCCGCTTGAGAAGGGATAGGCTACCCACTCCAGTATTCCTGGGCTTCCCTAGTGGCTCAGGTGACATGACTGAGCGACTTTCATCTTCATATATATGCTAAGCAGTGGTCCTTAATCCTTGCTGCAAATTAAAATCACTTGGGGATTTTAAAACATACCAGTTTCTAGAGTTGTGAGGTGGGGTCTGATTATCCATTCTTATTTTGAAAATGCTCCTCAGGCAATTCTAAACATTTAAGCAGTCTTCAGAATCACTGCAATAAAGGAAGTGTACCTTTCCTTACATTCCATCAAAGACCAATCCTTCCTTCTGTGTTACCCATCCTCTCACCACTTTCTTTCTCCTTCTAAATTTGTCTGCAGGAAATCCCACCCACTTCTAAGGCTTCAACTACCAACTGTGTATGTCAAATTTGTATCTCCAGCACAGAATTCTGTGTTCCTAAAGAATCCCACTGCCTGTTTACATTTCTCCTTTGTTTTGACTTCCCTGGTGGCTCAGACGGTAAAGCGTCTGTCTAGAATGCAGGAGACCCAGGTTCGAGCCCTGGGCTGGGAAGATCCCCTGGAGAAGGAAATGGCAATCCACTCCAGTTCTATTGCCTGGAAAATCCCATGGACAGAGGAGCCTGGTAGGCTACAGTCTATGGGGTCACAAAGAGTCGGACACGACTGAGCGATTTCACTTCACTTCGTTTTGAACAGTGTTTCAACTTTACCTGGAACACAGGCATCTACTTCACATTAAGCGTTTCAGATGCAGACCAACCAAATGTTTACAAAGCATGTGAGGAACTGGAGAGGCGGGGAGGAGAGGATATGAATTGAGAGAGTAGTACTGAAACGTACAATTACCACAAATTCGCAGGGAGCTCAAAATGGGTGCTCTGTGACAACCTAGAGGGGTTGGATAGGGTGGGGTGGGAGGTGGAGGAGAGGTTTAAGAGGGAGGGAACATATACCTATTCGTATGTTGATTCATATGCTGATTCATGTTAACACATGGCAGAAACCACAATATTGTAAAGCAATTATCCTCCAATTAAAAATAAATAAATAAATAAAAATTAAGTTGGGGGGCTTCCCTAATGGTCCAGTAGTTAAGAATCCACCTTCCAATGAAAGGGACAAGTGTTCAATCTCTGGTCGCAGAACTAAGATCCCACGTGCCAAAGGACAATTAAGTCCACTCACTGCCCATGTACTACATAGAAGACCCAGCATAATTAAACCCCCACAAAGCTGAGTCAACAGGAAAAATATCTCAACATTTGACAAAATGCAAATGTTATACAAGAGCTCACAAACTGAAGAAAAAACTTGAAGAAACCCAATTTTAATTATTAATGCTATGTTAACAGACAATTCACTAGAGAAATAATACCACTAAGCAAATGTATTGAAATGCTCAATTTTATAAATAAACAAAACTAACAAGTTAGGGCAGTTCAGCCTGTCCATATGTTTACACAAGGAAAACAAAGTAACATTAACACAATTTAACCATAGGGTAATAGAATATCTAATTCAATTCAGTCATCACAAAACATTTAGAGCTTGGGGAAAAAAAAAAAAATCACAAAATGAACTTTAATTTTCCTACTTAAAAGTAAAATGAAATAAAAAATGTCTTATAAATTATAAGGAATTTCCAAATACAAAGAAAAAGAAAAATTCCAGAAAATATACTAAGTAGTTCTTTTTTTAAAGATCAAACTTCTGTACAGAGTTTCTTCTTCCACTATTAACCAACTACTGCCTCTATGGTACTCCCTTCAGTGCATGCTCTTTCACCAAACAGATAAACCAAATACATACTGGATGTATTCTGAGGTAAGAAAGATGGACAGAGTCAAATTCTCGGGCCAACAGAACAGAGAATTTATTCTTTCATATGCATATGAGTCTCTCTAATATAAAACCCAAGAAAGCTTTACAGTACCAACTAACTCTCCCAAAAAGTAAATCATTAATACGCATGACTGAAGCTAGTACAAATGATAATTATCAAAAGATAATTCAAAGATGAAACTATCACAATGTATCCATTTCTATAAGAGAGTATGCATTTCTAAAGACAAAGAATTTGTAGCCATAAACAATGCTGGATTCATGAGAAAAGCCAACTGCACCATCATGGTTTGCCAGTTACGTGTGGGCACTTTTAGCAATCCCATTCCTAGGCATATATGCCAAGAAAAGTCTAGTGTGAAAACACACATGCTCCCCAACCCCCGCTACTTCATACCAGCCCTATTTACAATAGCCAAGAAACGGCAGCAACCTAAATGTCCACCAACAGATGAATGGATAAGATATACATATACACAATGAAACACTACTCAGGCATAAAAAGCAATGAAACAATGCCACTTGCAGAAACATGGGTGGGTGGACCTGGAGACTGTCATACTAAGTGAAGTCAGAAAGAAAAAGACATATACTATATGATGTCACTTATATATAGAATTGTGAACTTCCCAGGTGGTCCAGTGGTCAAGAATCGAACTGTCAATGCAGGGGACATGAGCTTGATCCCTGGTCCAGGAAGATTCCACATGCCATAGGGCACCACGTGCCATAACTACTGAAGCCCTCGTGCCCTAGAGCCTGTGCTCCGCAACAAGAGAAAGCATCACAATAAGAACCTGCTCACCGTAACTAGAGAAAGTCCATGGGCAGCAACAAAGACCCAGAGTAGCAAAAAATCAAATAAAATTTAAAAAAAAAAAAAAAGATGGGTTAAGTTCTGGAGAGCTAATGTACAGCGTTATGATTACAGTCAACAATACTGTATATGTATCGCAAAGCTGCTAAGATGTTAAATGCTGTCACCACACTCAAAGTAATGATAATTATGCATGTGATTTGTGGAGGGTTTAGCTAATGCTACAGCCATAATCACCATTCACCTTAAACTTACACAGTATCATATGTGAATAACTATTAAAAAAGAAAAGAACTACAGACACAGACAAAATGTAAAACCTGAAACTATAAAACTTTTAGAAAAAACATAGGAGAAAATCTTTGCGACTCTGGATTACATTATATAAAGACTGCTTAGTACTCTAAAAGCACAATCTATAGGGAATTCCCTGGCAGTCCAGTAGTTAGGACTCTAAACTTTCACTGCTGAGGGCATGCATTCCATCCATGGTCTGGGAACAAGCCACATGGTGGGTGGGGAACACAATCCATAAAAGGAGGAATTTCTGAATTGGACTTTTGCCTTTCGAAAGTTCTCACTGTTGAGAATGAAAATGCAAGCTACTCTCTGGGAAAAAAACATCCGCAAATCATGTATCTGACGAAAGACTTTTATCTAGAACATGTACAGAACTCTCAGACCTAATCCAGTTGTTTTTTAAAGGGCACAGGATTTGACACCAGAGATACATAAGTGGCAAATAAACACATGGAAAGATGCTCAGCATTTCAGTATCTGGGAAATTCAAATTTAAACCACAGTAAGATACCTCTATACTTCTACTGTATTGGCAAAAACTACAGATTAAAGCAACTGTTGATAAGGATGTGGAAGAAATGGAACTCGCAAAGTCTGCTCACGGGGGTGTAAAATGTTATAACCATTTGGGAAAACAGTTTGGAGGTCCTTAGAGAAGAAAAAACATCCAACAACCACACAATCACAATTCCATATGTGATTGTCCATATGTCCATATGAAGACTCAGACTTGGACTCTGGTTCATAGTTTTATTTGTAACAGGCAAACACTGAAAACAACCCAACTGTTTACCAACAGGTGACTGGAAAACCATATTGTTGTATATACATAAAAGAAATGAATATTCAAGCAGTAAAAAAGAATGTATTACTGGTAAATGTAACTACATGGATAAATCTCAAAGTGATTATGCAGAGAGAAGCTAGATTTCCAACATATGCACTATATACAGAATTCAACTCTGGATGAAAAATATTGCCTTCCATTATCAGTAAACAAAGGATGTTACTGCCATCAAGCCAGCAGCTACAGCTGCCAACGCCAACTGTGCACCCTGAGGGGATTCAGGATGAAGAAGAGGAGGACACTGGCCCAAGAGAGTTAAGGTGCATATAAAAGGAATGATTTCAATGGGCCCAGACCCTTGAATCATACATAGAAAAACATTAAGTTCATTAACTTGAGATGTCTGGTTTCCTTTAATTAAAAGTAATTTTTCGATGTTCCAACTACCTGGGTTTCTTTGTAAAATTTCTATTTATCCTGGTTCCTCCCTTACCTCTTTGATTTCTAAGAGCCACCTGAGAAGCTAACTTCCAGACTTAAGTCTTCAGTTTTGTTCACCAAATAAAATGTAATTCTCAATTTTTACATTGTAGTCGACTCTACAAAATGCAAACATATCTATGGTACAGGAAATGGGTAGGAACAGAAGGAATTTTTATTGATATGTTCCTTATCTTGACTGTGGTAAGTTTCATGATGTGTATATGCAAAATATCAAATACTTCACTTTAAGTATGTACAGTTTATTACTTGTCAATAAAAATATTTTTAAAAAGATCAAGGCCCTCTAGATTGAAAGCAAACAAGAGTATTACCATGCAAATCTACCAGGGCAAATTAAGAAAGAGAGGGCTTCCCTGGTGCCTTGGACAGTAAAGAATCCACCTGCAAGTAGGAGACCTGGGTTTGATTCCTGGGTTGGGGAGATCTGCTAGAGGAGGGCATGGCAACCCACTCCAGTATTCTTGCCTGGAGCATTCCATAGACAGAGGAGCCTGGTGGGCTACAGTCCATGGGGTCACAAAGAGTCTTTAATACTTTGTAATAAACTGGTGATCTAATAAGTAAATTGTTTTCCTGGACTCTGTGAACTGCTCTAGCAAATTAATCAAACCCGATTTATAGCCAGCCTGCCAGTCAGAAGCATGGGTAACAATCTGGACTTTCGACGGGCATCTGAAGTGTTGGGATAAGGGACAGTCTTGTGCGACTGAGCCTATACTAATCTTTGGGATGTGATGCCATCTCCAGGTACCTAGGTCAGAAATGTGTTAGATTTTAAGACACCTGGAAAACGGCTGGAGAATCTAATTGCTTGGTGTGGGGAACCTCCCCCCACCCCACAAGGCAAACAGAAATGTCAGAAGCAGAGTATTACAAGTATAGGAGACATAAAATAGAGTTTTTAATTTGTACAAGTGAAGAAGATGGGGACAGCAGGGAGGCAAGATATGAAATTGGAATCGGTAGGCCTGATAAGGAATAATGAAGAACAATGTAAAAATAGGGCTAATACTGGAGCAAAAGAAAATGTCAGAACATAATAAACAAGAAATCAACAAACTGTTTTTGTTCCTGGAATTGGTAAGAAAGCAGTTTAAGATTCTTGTGGCTATAAAGTTAACCAAAGGACAAAACTAGAAACATACAAGAAAATCAACTGGAAATGAAAAATAAACACATCTCTTGTCAAACATCATATAACTGAAAGGAATGCTCTTAAGTACTTTCGTTACCAGACAAATCATTTTAAGTTACCTCAAAAAGAGCAGAAAAGAAAAATCAAATTAAAAAACAGAATAATAATAACTGATAAATTCAAGAGCTGACTCTTTTGGAAAAAATAATATAGAAATTAGCTGAATCACTCTAATTTTAAGTTAAACACTAAGAAGAATGAGATAAATACAATAAAATACACACACGAAGAGAATGCTCTGAAATAAGTATTTTCTAGGAAAATAGAAATTACCAGATTTGGCTGAAGATAAACAGGCAAAAACAATAAAGGAGAAAAAAAAAAAAAACAACTTTGTTCAAAAACTGCCCATCCTCAAACAGTGTCTGGCCCAGGTGATTTCACAAGAGAATTCTGACATTAAACAGAGACAATTCACATGCTATTTACAGTGAACTAAATGCAGGCTTTGGCAAACTAGGGCCTATGGCTAAATCCAGTCTGTGGCCTGTTTTGCAAGGCTTGGGAACTAAGAATGTTTTAAGCTGTGCTGCTGCGTTCTAAACTGAAGTCTAACGTGTAAAATACATACACATAAGGATATTCACTATGATATGGTATGTGGTAAGGTCAGTCATTAAGTGATCCATATTTTGAAACATTACTGAACTGGAGATATAAGAGCTAAGAATCTGCTCTCACAGATCTTTTCAGTTTGATAACTCAAATAACAGGTAATCAAAGTCATTTCACATGATGACAAATACTGTAAATAAAACCAAACAGGACAACAGGAGAAAGTACAAAAGGGCAGGTGACGGACAGGGAGGCCTGGCGTGCTGCAATTCATGGGGTCGCAAAGAGTCGACTGAGTGACTGAACTGAACTGAACTGAAAGTACTTTAGATGAGTGGATCATTATCAGCCTCTCTAGAGAGAGAGCTTCTGACTTGAATCTAACAGAGAAGCAGGCAGCTTCAAGGCTTAAGAAAACACAAATGCAAAGGTCCTCCCACACTGATATGCTAATCATGTTCAAAAACAAAAAAGTGGTGAAGTGGAAGCTATTAAGAAAGGGAGGATTGGCTGGATGACCATTAGGATTTAAAATTTTATCTTTGAAGCAAATGAACTCTGAGTAGAGGCTTTTTGTTTTAAAGATATTCTGGGAGTTCCCTGGTGGTCCTGGGGTTAGGATTCGGCACTGTCACTGCTGTGGCCCAGGTTCAATCCCTGGTGGGGGAACTGAGATCCCCACAAGCCTCTTGGCATGGCCAAAAATATATGTATCATTCTGGCAAGAACGTGGAGAATGGATTGCAGGGGCTCATATGTGGAATATGAGGATACCAGACTGTCACAACCTAGGACAAGAGGTAGGCCATGGCTGAAAAATGGAGACTGGACACAGGAGTGTAGGAAAGAGGAGTGAAGGACAAGGAATCAAGGAGTCAAATTTTATGTTAACACTAACAAGAAGGAAAAAGATGAGCGTGAAAAACTAGACATTAAGTAAGGTGGAAAGCCTAGATTTAGAGAAGATGGGGGAAGAAAGAAGCTTCCCAGGTGATGTTAATGGTAAAGAACCTGCCTAAGAGATGAGAGTTCAATCCCTGGGTTGGGAAGATCCCATGGAGGAGGACATGGCAATCCACTCCAGTATTCCTGCCTGGAGAAATCATAGACAAAGGACTCTGGTGGAGAGGTGGACACGACTGAAGCGACTTACCATGCATGCACAGGGGAAGAAAGCAAAAGAAGCTGGTGAGTTCATTTGACTTCTGATCTGCCTTGTAGTTTACACAACAAATAAAACTCAGAAAGTAGTAGTATCCAAATACATGTATGAAAATACTTTGTGTTCATTAGGTACAACACTACTGTCATTATTTCTCCCTATATCGTAAAAGGTGCTTGCAAGTGTGGTAATGAGAAATGCCTCTTCCTTCTGAGCACTGGCATGGGAACCTAACCCACATCAACAACACTGAATCCAAGGGACAACATATCTTCTCTCTTGTGTGCTCTTGCCCTTGGATACTAAAACCTAAAATAATGAAACCTACGTTCTCTTAAAGCCTAATGTAGTAATTAGTATAGTCTTGAAATATAATTTAGCAAAGCAACCCTCTACAGGTTACACAGAAACAAGTCTTCTGAAATACCTCCCTATTGCTGCAGTGACAATATCCATTCAACACTTATATAACAAATGTGCTGAGAACTAATAAACTGCCAAATGTTTTAAATGCTCAGTTGCTCAGTTGTGTCCAACTATTTGCAACCCCACAGACTGCAGTATGCCAAGTTTCCCCGTCCATTAGCAACTCCTCATGATGCCCCTGTGTTCATGGAACTTGTAATAAATAAGCACATGAAAACATGGAAGTGAAAAAACTGGGTAAAGAGACAGCAGAGAGGAAAGAGACTTTAGACAGGATGATGAAGGTTTGAAAGACCTCTATGCACAAGGGGATATGAGTTAAGAAAATCCATCTGTGGTTCTCAATGTAGGTTGCACAGACTTATTCGGGAAGATTTTGAAAGGTAATATATGTCCAGGTCTCAGTGCTAGACCAGTTAAATCAGGATTTCTGGGGCTAGGTCTGACAATGGCATTCTTCAAAAAGCTCCCCAAGTGTCTCTCAGTTCAGTTCAGTCGCTCAGTCTTGTCTGACTCTTTGTGACCCCCATGAATCCCAGCACGCCAGGCTTCCCTGTCCATTATCAACTCCCAGAGTTCACTCAAACTCACGTCCATCGAGTCGGTGATGCCATCCAGCCATCTCATCCTCTGTCGTCCCTTTCTCCTCCTGCCCCCAATCCCTCCCAGCATCAGAGTCTTTTCCAATGAGTCAATTCTTCGCATGAGGTGGCCAAAGTACTGGAGTTTCAGCTTTAGCTTCATTCTTTCCAAAGAACACCCAGGATGGTTCTCCTTTAGAATGAACTGGTTGAATCTCCTTGCAGTCCAAGGGACTCCCAAAAGTTCAAAACACCACAGTTCAAAAGCATCAATTCTTCGGCGCTCAGCCTTCTTCACAGTCCAACTCTCACATCCATTCATGACCACTGGAAAAACCGTAGACTTGACAGGACGGACCTTTGTTGGCAAAGTATTATCTCTGCTTTTGAATATGCTATCTAGGTTGGTCATAACTTTCCTTCCAACGAGTAAGCGTCTTTTAATTTCATGGCTGCAATCACCATCTGCAGTGATTTTGGAGCCCCAAAAAATAAAGCCTGACAGTGTTTCCCCACCTATTTCCCATGAAGTGATGGGACCAGATGCCATGATCTTAAGTTTTCTGAATGTTGAGCTTTAAGCCAACTTTTTCCCTCTCCTCTTTCACTTTCATCAAGAGGCTTTTTAGTTCCTCTTCACTTTCTGCCATAAGGGTGGTGTCATCTGCATATCTGAGGTTATTGATATTTCTCCCGGCAATCTTGATTCCAGCTTGTGCTTCTTCCAGCCCACCGTTTCTCATGATGTACTCTGCATAGAAGTTACATAAGCAGGGTGACAATATACAGCCTTGACATACTCCTTTTCCTATTTGAAACCACTCTGTTGTTTCATGTCCAGTTCTAACTGTTGCTTCCTGACCTGCATATAGGTTTCTCCAGAGGCAGGTCAGGTGGTCTGGTATTCCCATCTCTTTCAGAATTTTCCACAGTTTATTGTGATCCACACAGTCAAAGGCTTTGGCTCTAAAGGATAGCTATGGTTGAGAACCACCACCAGAAAAACAAAGCAATTCTGATCTTGAAAACAAGGCAGGAGAGGAAGTCAGGTAGACAGAGGTCAAATTTTGCAGAATATTTTAGGCTAAGATAAAGAATATCGCCCATGTGTTTGTTCTAAATGCCATGAAGAGCCAATGGAGGAGAAAAAAGAAAGAAAGAAAATGAAGTCGCTCAGTCATGTCCAACTCTTTGCGACCCTATGGACTGTAGCCCACCAGGCTCCTCTGTCCATGGGGATTCTCCAGGCAAAAATACTGGAGTGGGTTGCCATTTCCTTCTCCAATCGAGGAGAAAATAATAATTTTAAAAAAAATCTCAATTTCTGAGTAAATGCATGGCTGCATTCAGCAGATCCACATCTTAAGTAACAAAAAGGTACAATTTACATAAATTACTAATTAAAGAAAAAAAAAACTTTTGAAGCTGTCTGCTCAAGAGGAATGCTCTCTTCAAACTTGCTATCTTCAGATTTCAAAAAAACACATGGACAGTTATGAGAAACCAAAGAACTATATCCTCTACTTGTATCCCTTTTGTATCCCTTTGAAAGCTTTTTATCATTTGTATACTATAAGGAATAGTTTTTAGTTCCGTGGTGGCCAGGGTTCAATCCCTGGTCAGGGAACTAAGATTCCCATAAGCTGCACAGTGAGGCCAAAATAGAAATATACATACATATTTATATTAAATATATACATATCTTATATGGCTTATACATAATAAACCACAAATATTTGCATTTTCTGGACATAAAACTGATTTTAAAAATTTATATATATATAATGTTACTATCCTGTCTACTATGTACTTAAAAGTCTAAATCATCATGATTTGAGGGTCAGTCTGCAAAAACAAAGCTGTGTGAATAATATATCCTCTTTCTCTGTTTAACAAAAGAAAAAGTGAACATCTAAATTCAAAGTTCTATGACTCTGAGCAAAGCTGGTAAGAAACTAGTTGTTTTTCCCACTGAAATTAGATGTAGCAAAACATGCACCTACATTTTCTAAATTTTGAACAGTGAATATGTTACCTTTTTTGAGCAAAAACCAAAAAAAGTTAAAATGAAAGGAAGAAATGGAGGAGAGCGGGAAAAAAAAGGAGGTCAGTGCTTTCAAAGCAAACAGTCTGTTTTCAAAAGGTCTTAAGGGAAATTTGAAAGGCAGCAGTTTACCATAATATAATGATCAACCTTTTGAAATGAAAAGAATGAAACAATAGTAACACGAATATGGTTTTCATGAAAGAATAGGTATTGCAGGCTGAATATTTGTGGGAAAAAAATCTTAAGGGATATCCACACATCAAGAGATTAGGTACCATTTCTAAAATTTCTTCAGGTGACTGATTTGTAATTACAAAAGTATTTGTAAGTATTCCATACCAAAAATATTAAGTAATATTTAAAATCTAGTATATTAGGGGGGCAAACACCATACTTTTGTAAATCACCAACCTGCAAAATTCAATTAAAGGACGGAATTATAATCTTTCTGGCCTCCATGAGCGTCTAGGTATCCAAGACCTGTTTACCTCTCTTCTCTCGTTGTTCTTATGGTGATTGTTTAGTTTCTCTAGGAAACACAGCACAACGTCCCACTCATTTAACTTGCTTAACATTAAAAAGAAACTGCAAACATTTCCAGAGAAGCGCACTGGACGCATTTAACAAATGTTTTATTGAACAAATAAAAGCAGAATATATACTAATAATAGTCATGTATCACATACAAATATAAAGACCTTATGTGTAAACCACTTTCACTGGTTCCTGTAACTGACACCTGTATCATTTTTTTTCCTATCTCTATACAGGAGAGTTGGTTTTGTCAGCTTTCTCTTCTCTATGTGTTTTCCTCTTTGGCCATCTATCTACTGTTCACTACTTCAGTAAGTATAATTCCCAACCAAACCCTTCCATCAAGCTTTTTAATTGTGTATAAAACAAAATATCCTCACTTAAATTTATTGACAGAATTACAAACTAAAAATGTTTGATTTCCCCACTCAAGCACAAAAACATTTACTTGTGTACTATATTATCTACCATTAGTACTAGGAACAAATGAAAGAGACATGCTGATCTCCACCAACTGAGTATAGGTTTGAGAAGGCTGGAAAAGATGTTCAAAGAACTGGGAGGAAAGAAAATCAACAATTAAAATGAGGCATTGAAACGCAGAAGCAGCTGGAAACCAGGGACACAAGTATTCCCAAGACTGTGGTTTGAAGACTGTTAACAATGAAAAAATGGAGAAGAAAATGGCAACCCACTCCAGTATTCTTGCTTAGAGAATCCCAGGGATGGGGGAGCCTGGTGGGCTGCCACCTATGGGGTCGCACAGAGTCGGACATGACTGAAGTGACTTAGCAGCAATGAAAAAACCTGGCTTAAAACTCAAAATTCAAAAAACTGCAATCATGGCATCACTTCATGGCAAACAGATGGAGAAACAATGGAAACAGTGAGAGACTGTATTTTCTTGGGCTCCAAAATCACTGTGGACTGACTGCAGCCATGAAATTAAAGACTCTTGCTCCTTGGAAGAAAAGCAATGACAAACCTAGACAGCATATTTAAAAGCAGAGACATTACTTTGCCAATAAAGGACCATACAGTCAAAGTATGTTTTTTTCAATAGTCACGTATGGATGTGAGAGCTGGACAATAAAAAAGACTGAGCGCTGAAGAACTGATGCCTTGGAATGGCGGTGAAGAGTCCTGAGAGACTCCTGGACTACAAGGAGATCAAACTAGTCAATCCTAAAGGAAATCAACCTTGAATATTCACTGGAAGGACTGATTCTAAAGCTGAAGCTCCAATACTTTGGCCAGCTGATGCTGACTCGCTGTAAAAGACCCTGATACTGGGAAAGATTGAAGGCAGGAGAAGGGGACGCGACAGAGAATGAGATAGTTGGATGGCATCACCAACTCAATGGACATGAGTTTGAGCATACTCTGGGAGATGGTGAAGACTAGGGAAGCCTGGCATGCTGCTGCAGTCCACAGGGTCACAATGAGTTGGACACGACTGAGCAACAACGTTCAGCAGCACGTCTAGGAGTGGGGAGTAATGGGAGGCTTTGTAAGCAGCTGGACTGAATGTGAAATTAGAGTTGTGTCAGGTAAGTGTAAAGAAAAGGGAGGTAAGGATACTGCCAGAATGATTAGAGTAACATTTCAAGAAAGTCTAAACTTCACAAGAATGAAGAGAAGTTGGGAAAAAACAAGGAGGGTAGAAGGGACTGGAAATTTCAACAAGACTGAATTAAAAACTCTTTAACAATAGTGATTATTTAATGCTTGCTGAATCAAGTTTATTACTGATTGCTTTGATCGTTTAACAACAACAAAAGCCCAGGAGAAAGTGTACTATTTGCGTGAGAAAAGTGGAGGCATAGGAGCTTGTCATTTGAATTTAAGTTTACAGGTAATGACAGGGTTTAGATCAAGACATTAGAAGTTAAGTACACGTAATATGCACTGAGTGCATACACATGCGCAACACAGAAAACGGTAAAACAGATCCAGTAATAAACCATTAACAGGGACTAGGGGTGAACAGATATGGAAATCCTTTGTACTGTTTTTTAAAAATATTTATTTTACTGCGCCAGGTCCTAGCTGCAGCATGTGGGACCTTTGAGATTTTCACTGTGGCACTGAGGATCTTTAGGTCGCATGTAGACTCCTAACTGAGGCATGGAGGATCCAGTTCTCTGACCAGGAATCAAACCCAGATCTCCTGAATTGGGAATATGGAGTCTTAGCCAGGCAAGTCCCTCTTGGAACTATTTTTACAACATTTTTGGGAGATTAAGATTATTCTCCCTCCCCTAAAAGAAGTTTTCAAAAAATGTTTATCTGCTTTCCAAAATATGTTCTCCCTGATTTTACCATAACCTTTTCCGATAACCTCTGGTTTAAAACCCTGAGTAATCTTTGATATTTATGTCTCCCATTTCCAACATAAAGAGGGATCCAAGTTCTATACATTCTAACTTGGTAATGTCTCTTGAAGCCAAGCTGTTACTTAAATCTGAGCTATAGAGATGGAGAATGTAAAAATATCAGGTTGGATATAAGAGCTCAAAGCCTAAGTCACCAAAACTTATCAATAAAGAAACAACTTTAATAAAACTCATAATGTAGGAAGTGATGACTTGATGTCAAAGCCAGTAACCAAGGGAAACTCACCATATGAAAATCAGAACTCAATTTTCATTACAGAAGAAATAAACATCAAACATGTAATAATAAATATCATTTGAGGTTAAGAGATTTTAAAAGATTCAAGTTTTTATTATCAAAACACTGTATTATAATAGAGTTGAATATAAAGGATAAAAAGTTAAAGCAACAAGACAGTGATATCTCAATCAACAAATGTATTTCAACTGTTGCAGAAACATCATTTTGAAGTATATTAACGCAAAAAGCATAAGAATCAATGCACTATAGACTGTAAAAGGAGAGGTGACTAATTGAATTGTCTCCCCAAAATTCACATGGTGAAGCCCTAAACACCAATTAACATAAGGTATTTGGAGCTGGTACCTTTGGGAGTTAACTAGGGTTAACTGAGGTGATGAGAGTGGGCCTCATATGGGATTAGTACTCTTGTAAGTACTATAGAATGGGAACATACATATATGTGGGTTAGAATGGGACAAACGTAGAATGGGAAAGACTAGAGATCTCTTCAAGAAAATTAGATACCAAGGGAACATTTCATGCAAAGATGGGCACAATTAAGGACAGAAATGGTATGGACCTAACAGAAGCAAAAGATACTAAGAGGTGGCAAGAATACACAGAAGAATTGTACAAGAAAGATCTTCATGACCCAGATAATCACAAAGGTGTGATCACTCACCTGAGCCAGACATCCTGGAATGTGAAGTCAAGCGGACCTTAGGAAGCATCACTACGAACAAAACTAGTAAAGGTGATGGAATTTCAGCAGAGCTATTTCAAATCCTGAAATATGGTGCTGTAAGTGCTGTACTCAATATGCCAGCAAATTTGGAAAACTCAGCAGTGGCCACAGGACTGGAAAGGGCAGTTTTCATTCCAATCCCAAAGAAAGGCAATGCCAAATGTTCAAACTACCCCACAACTGCACTCATCTCACATGCTAAGAAAGTAATGCTCAAAATTCTCCAAGCCAGGCTTCAACAGTATGTGAACCAAGAACTTCCAGATGTTCAAGCTGGATTTAGAAAAGATAGAGGAACCAGAGAGCAAATTGCCAACATCTGTTGGAACATACAAAAAGTAAAAGAACTCCAGAAGAACATCTACTACCCTAAAGCCTTTGACTGTGTGGATCTCAAGAAACTGGAAAATTCTTAAAGAGAAGGGAATCCCAGACCACCTTACCTGCCTCCTGAGAAATCTGTATGCAGGTCGAGAAGTGACAGAACCAGACATGGAACAATGGACTGGTTTCCAACTGGGAAAGGAGTACATCAAGGCTGTATATTGTCACCCTGCTTATTTAACTTATATGCAGAGTACATCATGCGAAATGCCGGGCTGGATGAAGTACAAGCTGGAATCAAGATTGCCTGGAGAAATATCAATAACCTCAGGGATGCAGATGACACCATCCTTATGACAGAAAGCAAAGAGGAACTAAAGAGCCTCTTGATGAAAGTGAAAGAGGAGAGTGAAAAAGCTGGCTTAAAACTCAACATTCAAAAAACGAAGATCTGACATTGAGTCCCATCACTTCATGGCCTATAGATGGGGAAACAAAGGAAAGAGTGATAGACTTTATTTTCTTGGGCTCCAAAAATCACTGCAGCCATGAAATTAAGTGATGCTTGCTTCTTGGAAGAAAAGCTATGACAAACCTACACAACATAAATAAAGAGATGTTACTTTACCAACAAAGGTCTGTCTAGTCAAAGCTATGGTTTTTCCAGTAGTCATGTATGGATGTGAGAGTTGGACCACAAACAAGGCTGAACACTGAAGAATTCATGTTTTTGAGCTCTGGTATTGGAGGAGACTCTTGAGAGTCCTTGGACTGCAAGGAGATCAAACCAGTCAATCCTAAAGGAAATCAACCCTGAATATTTATTGGAAGGATTGAAGCTGAAGCTCCAATACTCTGGCCACCTGATGCAAAGAACTGATTCACTGGAAAAGACCCTGATGCTGGGAAAAATTGAAGGCAGGAGGAGAAAGGGATGAGAGAGGATGAGATGATTGGATGGCATCATCAACTCGATGGACATGACTTTCAGCAAGCTCCAGGAGTGGGTGACAGACAGGGAAGCCTGGCATGCTGCAGTCCATGGGGTCAAAATGAGTCAGACATGACTGAGTGATTGAGCTGAACTCTTCTAAGAGGAAGAACTATTAGAGCTCTCTCTCAGTCATGTGAGGACTCAGCTAGAAGGCATTCAGCCATGTGCAAGCCAGGGAGACTTCACCAGAACCTAGGTATGCTGGCATCCTGGTCTTGGACCTCCAGCCTCCGGAACTGTGGTAAACACATTTCTGTTGTTTAAGCCACCTTGCTTATGGTATTTTTCTCATGGTAGCTGGAGCTAACAAAGATAGAGAAGATTGATATATAACTTCAGAAAACAGCATTCATCACTCAAATTTTAACTTGATCTTCCATTTAAAGTAAAGAAGTCAAGACATTCACCACTCTTGAGTTCCAGGTCAACTAGCCATCACAAAATTCTACCTTTCTTTTTAAAATTAACTTTCATTGGAATATAGTTGATTTACAATGTTGTAAATATTATCTTTCTAAAAACCTTACTTTTGATTAATCCCTCCTCGTTGCTTGACTTTAAACACACTAATCAAAGTACTCATCTTTATGTACTCCTTAAATACAAGACAAATGAGAATCACAGAATATTTGAGGCTGAAAATTATTTTACATTTGAACAGTCAATATGAATTAATGGGACCAGAAATATGAATATATTGGACCCTGTCCTTTCTTATTTGTCAAAAACCTCAATAAAGACCTGGAAAGTAGACACCACATACGACACATACATCTGAAAAAGTAACAATGCATTAAAATGACTCTCAAGATTTTAAAAAGATCTTCAAATGTTGAGTAGAACTAAACTGGATCTAATAAATAGCTATATAGTCATACTTCAAGAACTGACTTTCATAAATATAGAATACAGATTTAGTCTGTTCATATCAAAAAGGACAGTTAGTGAACAGCGAGCAGTGTGATACTACTGTTTTATAAACACTGCTACTTTAACAGAAATCTAATGTACAACTCTGGAACTTTGACAGTTCTACTGAATCTTATGCTTATCACACTGTTTATAGAGTATTATGCTCAATTTTTGTCTTCATTAAGATAACCAATAAAAACAAACTAAACTGGATACAAAAGAAAAATTTTCTGTTCAGTTTATCCACAGGTGGAACAAGTTATATCTTAAACTCATTCTCTACTTTCACCATTAGCCAAGCAACCCAAAGAGCTGTGAAATGAAGTGATACGTATTTTTGCTGAGGCACAAAATGTGCGTCCAATACCATGAGGTATGTGAGAGAAGGGTGCTTCTAGGAAATAAACCTAAGATATTCTCTCTCTCTCCTGTTGTTCCATGCCCATGGCTTGTTTTGGTTTTTAGAGAAACAGTAACTCTTGTGAAGAGATACATAACTGTTTCTGTGGGGGGGGGGGGGCGCGGGCGGGGAGAGGAAGAAGAGCTCTGAAAGGAAAGCCAAATCCTGGTGCAGATGACGGAAGCTGAGAGAAAGTGAAGAGGTCTGAATACTATTATGGTGTTCAGGGATTTGGAAACTTAGATCTTAAAATATGAATGTTAAAGGTCAATTACAGCATCTTCCTGGGCACCAAATACATTCAAGCAGAAGCAACATAAGCCTTTATCAAAAATATTTTAAAAGGTAACTTCTGCTTTGAATGAGAAGCTGCACTGGTCAAGTTCTATGGTCACTTTCATTTTTAATTGTTATAATCACTTTGTTGTTGTTTAGTCGCTAAATTGTATCCAACTCTTTTGTGACCCCATGAACTGTAGCCCACCAGGCTCTTTCTGTTCATAGGATTTCTCAGGCAAGAAACTGGAGTGGGTTGCCATTTTCATCTCCAGGGGATCTTCCTGACCCAGGGATAGAACTCACATCTCCTGAACTGCGGACAGATTCTTTACCACTGAGCCAACCAGGGAGGCTCATAACCAGTAATTCTAAAGTCAGAATGACATAACGTTATTTGCAGCAACATGGATGGGCCTAGAGATTATCATATTAAGTAACTCTGACAAGAAAGACAAGGATATGATACTGCATATATGTGTAATCTACGGAAATAACAAATGAACTGACTTACCCAACAGAAGTAGATTCACAAAGAAAACAAACAGGATTCCCAATGAGAAAAGGGTTTGGGGGTGGGGTGGGGCAAAAATTAGGAGTTTGGGATTAACAGATACATAAAATATATATGTATAACTGAGTCACTGTGCTGTACACCTGAAATTAATATTGTAAACCAACCACATTTCGATAGAAAATAAATTTAAAAAAATAAAGCAAAGAGTGACAGCCAATATTTCTTAAGATCATCTGCTTCTATAATAGTAAAGCTAAGAATATCGCCATATGTTGAATGCCTCTACTACAATATCACTACAGCAAAAGCATTAAAAATTGTCATTTTAAAAAACAAAGTGTAATATAAATATCTGTTGGCATTCTAATCAAAATGGTAGAAGCACTCAGGCTGTTCTTAGTAACTGAAACGTAAAATTAAGACTCTGGGGCCAAGAAAGCCCTAATAATAATCAGAAAAGAAATGTAGCTATCAAATCTTCTGTACTATAAACTACTATAAACCAGCAAAGTGAAGGTGTGTGCCTATCACTTCCTCTGGAAGGTGATTGTCAGGGCACTCTTTGGACAACCTGAAATATTTTAAAATTGTTCCTATTTACACAATTACTTCTCTTAAAAACTGATTCAGTTAAAATCTCAGCTCTAACATTTAGTAGTTGGGTGATATTTTTATAGCATAATTGTGGCATACACATATTATGGCATAAGCATTTTCTGTCATTAAATGTAATTCTGAATTTTTCTTTCCCCATCTGTGGGCTACATCTTCTGGCCTGTTGTGAGTCTTAAGTGTGTACAGAGCTGTTAAATGGTGTCTAGTACTTAATAATGAGTTTAATAAATGATAATTTAACACTTTCAAACTCACATGTAATAAATAAAAAGTAACATAAATAATTTCTTAGTCAACTTTGTTTTTTTGCAAGAATAAGTATATTGGGTATTATGGAAGAAAAAGAGAACCACTCTCATAAGATAGTCATCCAACATCATTAATCATTCAAAACTTTTCATGACTAAAAAGCTGTCTTTATGGGTTGGAATTTAAAGTTTAAATTTTTAAGTCTAGAAAATTGGTTAGCATCCCTCCCCATCAAGCACTGGCTCTATTCCTCCACCATTAAAATGATCTGTCTTGAGACATGTTAACTTACCCAGCTCTTTCTATTTCCATTTTTATACTGTTTTCAGGTTTGTGACAAACACAACCAAAGAAAAAAAATTGGGGGGGTGGAGGCGGGGTTGGTGGTGGTTATGGTGAGGTCAGAATTTCAAGCAATCGGCACATGTAAGCTGTTCTTGACTTTTCAATCCATAGTCAACAGTTCTTTCTTCAAGAGAGATAATTTGTCTCCAAAATGTCAGAAGACTCTGATTCTACAGCTGGGAGATATTTCACCTTTCTACATTCTGTATTGTGCAGCTACATGTAACTGCTGCTGCTGCTAAGTCGCTTCAGTTGTGTCTGACTCTGTGCGACCCCATAGATGGCAGCCCACTAGGCTTACAGAACTGTACACTGAAAAATCCAATTTTTCTTAATCTAAATCTTATACAGCAGTATAACCAACCTTCCATATCTCTGTCAAAAGCTTTGTTTCAATAACATCCTTTCCCTGCTTTTGAAACAAAATTCCTCTATCTGTCCCATTTCAGAAGCAATTTTTCATGTAATATTCTTCAGTTAAGATCTACAAAATTTGAACCAAACATTAAGTTACTTAAAAGTACAGGTCAAGAAAAGCCAAAATATTTAGTTTTTTTTAAAAGATTAAATAGTAAGTATAGTTTTACTCGTATGCTCTTGCCTCTCTGAAAGGTGATAATCTATGTATATTTTAATATACTGTTCCCAAATTACTAGAAATATTTAATACGCGACAGTGCCCATCTTTAAAATATACTAGATAAACTGAAATTCTGTACTTGCTGTTGTGCAACTATTTAACCCATCTTGGTAGTAAGTTCTAGGCTTTCTGTTCCTAGAGACCATTTCTCCAGTCTCCCAATTGTTTTTGACGTTCTAAACGCATCTTTAACATCTCTCCTTAAGGAGCCTTTCAGAGCACTGGCCTTCACAGGGCCTTTGTGCAAACAGGAAAACAAAACTCTGGGAACAAACAGGTACTCCTCTTGGTGAGGGGGTTGATGCCTTGGGAGGGAGAAGAGGAAGCACAACTTCCCCTAGGAGGCCTACCCAGGGCACAGGACTCTGCAAGCAGATTATGGATGGATTTCAGTCCTTGCTACCTCCCTTAGCCTGGCATCTCTGTGCAGTACACAAATGGTACAACCATAGCCAGCAGCCCTGCACTTTCAGATTATACATTAGGAAAGAATGAGGAAGGAAAATCAATTTTAACTTCTGTAAACACCCATTCTCTAACTACATATACACCTATGGGGTGATCTTCCAGTCTCATTGAGAATATCCTCAATGGAAGCCTTCCAATTTCTATTTTTCATGTTTTTCTGTTTTAAATGTCATTAAGACTCATGTTAGTCACTCAGTTGTGTCTGACTCTGCGATCCCATGGACTGTAGCCCACCAAGCTCTTCTGTCCATGGAATTCTCCAGGCAAGAATACTGGAGTGGGTAGCCGTTCCCTTCTCCAGGGAATCTTTCCAACCTGGATCAAACCTGGGTCTCCAACCTTGTAGGTGGATTCTTTACTGTCTGAGCAATCAGGGAAGACTCATGTGATATCAAAGATTACATTCAAAAAGCATAGGAAACACATTTAATGTGATCTTTGTAACAATCCTCTATGATAGGGAAAACAGGTATTATCTTTATTTTCCAGATGAATACAGTGTATCTACAATTTGAAGAAGCCAAGTCACTTGCCCCAAAAGTTTAACAGCTTTTGGCACACAGTGACAAAAGGATTAACCCTAGGTTTTAAAACTCCTAGTCCAGAGCTTATTTGAATATTCAACCTACCTAAAAATTAAGAAGTCTCACTACTAATTCCTCCATGCTTAACCTTTCAACCTCATTACCTGACCTACATTCTCTTAGGGTCCACCACCAATCACTCAAGCCAAAGTCAAGAGCCAGTTTTCACATATTTTTCTGAACTTGGCTACATTTGGCTCTAACAAAACCTAATTTTCAGACTTTTCTCTTCCACTCTGATTTCTGTAGTGACAAGTTACTCATCAGTGTTCTCCTTCTCTTGCCATAGATTGTCTTAGACATCTTATTACATTTCTCTGTCTAAATAAACCCATTCTACCTTGCAGTTTATCCTGGTCATGGCTGACCCAAGTATGTAGTTAAGGTTCTAATTTATATCTCTACTCCTGCAGTGCTACTATTTCCTGTTTGATGAATCTATTCCTAGACTTTCATCACTTCTGGCTTTCATTAATTCTAACTGCTGCCTCATTCTATGCAGTATTCATTTCTTACAGCAGTTCTGTTCCAAAGGGTGGAATACAAATGACTACTGATGGTATGTTATATGGTTTTAAGTGGTCCATAGAGGGATATTTAAAATTACATGTTTACTTCAATTAATGTTGAGGGAAAACTCTAACACCAAATAATCATGTAAATTTTTCTTCCAAAATCATTTGATTAAAAGACAGTGAGCCAAATTAAAGAAAAATGTTGACAGATGGTTTGAAGATAAAGCAAAAACTGTAAATGACCAAAGTTTGGGAAACAATGGCCATTGGGAAATTCATGTAGTATACAAGTTAAGTACTGAGGCCCTGGGTCAATGATTCAAACCTCACTTACTAGCTAAGTAACTTTGAACAAATTACTAGATCTCTTTAAATCCCAGTTTTCTACTTGGGTCATGTTAATAAAGTAGTCCACATTGTAGGCTTACTGTATGGACTGAGAGAAACCTCAAAGTGCTCTTGGTTCAGTACCTGGCATGGTGAGTGTTCACCGAATAGTAATAACTACAGTTCGTCTCTTCCGGCCATCACGCCTTTACCTGTCATCAGCTGGACATGACCTGTACTAGAGATAGTTTTCCATATATGAATTTCCTGCCCAAATTTTCATTGTCTGCCTGTATATTTTTAATTTTCCAGTATGAATCCAAAGATCACGCAGTAACTTTTAATATTAAAGACTGTGAGCATCTTGGAGGTAGGAACCAAAAGCCATTTTCCTCTGATGCACTGTGCCTTACAAAATTAAAAGAATCTGTAATGTTTGTTGAATAAATCTAAAAATTAGGAAGGATAATCTGATGCAAGTAAATCTCACAATGTACAGTACAGAAACACAAACTACCTGAGAGCATTTGATTCCAATAGGTAAATAAAGGTGGGGGGGGGGATGATGGGGTATTCTTTTGCCCCACTATTTGTCAGCTGAACCTTAGTTGTGGGTCTAATCTTTATGTTTCCTAATCTCATTCATTAGCATATAATAAACTCTAGGCATATGCCAACTATTGTACAAAGTGATAAGAACACAGAAACTGTCTAGTAAGGGAAAACAGACTAGTATCAGAACAGACAAGTAAACAGACTACTACTAGATAATGTTATGTAAATAATACCCAATAATGTTTTGAAGTGCTCCACAAATGCTGATGATGTCCTACTCTTCTTTAATGTAGAACACCTGGCACTACCACATATGGATCAGTATATTACACTGACAGAAATAATTTCATTGCTATCTTGTGTTCAACTCTAGGTACAGACTAACCACATAAACGTTTGTGTCTGCCAACCAGACAACTGTTGAAACTCAGTAACAGCCTTTCTTCTGATTTACCAGCAAATATGTTCACACACAGGCCCCAAAATGTGATAGGCATTCTGTCAATCAAGAGCAAAATAATGACTAGAAATATAACTGGCAAAAAGGTCAGACTATATTTAGCCTGGGGGGAGGGTGGTGTGGTGGATAGATACACAATAAAAAGTTTACTGTAAGTTAGCCTCCCCAGAGAACACTTTTACCCCAAAAGATGTACTGACTGATGCAACAAGGGCATTACTGAGAATTTTTAAATGTTATGACTCAAAACTAACATATCAATTCTCAAGACTTCTAAACAACAGTTAACACAGACTGAGAAGTTTTCATGGGGTTAGCCAGTTCATAAAGTGACAAGTTTTGCTCTACTGAAGGTATATCAGTCATAATTCAAGCAGACACAACTTTTGGCTCTCCTTCATAGTAAGAATAGGGTTCTATACCAATTTATGTTAACATTTTATCAGTGATCAATCCTTGCCTTACACAAATACGGCATAAATAGAATCTGAAACACAAGTTACTCAAGTGACTTACGTACTAAAGTGGTGTTTGGGGGATGACAGAGGGAGGAAACCACTTGGAGGCTTAATATAGTCTTGGAGGACATAATTTAGTCTTCAAAGATATATTACCAGTAAAGACAGAGGGGTAAGTGTAGAGGAGAGACAGGAATTGGGATGAACCAGAACTTCTGTATTTTCAGTCATGCCCAATATATTGATACCAGGTGTACTGACTCCAGAACATGAAGAAATCTTTAAGAAACAAAACCTAACACACAAGTGTTTTGTAAAAAAGATATTTAGGTCTAAAAATATCTTTAAAAAAAGGGGGGGACTATTTATTAAGTTCTCAAAGAAGGTATACCCTATTCTGAAAATATACAGGTTACCTTCTGCTGAGAGTGTTTTCTTCTACCATTATCCTGCCATTTTCCTTCCACTGCTAGTTGATGTCTTTGTATGAGCACAGCAATAAGCCCTTTCCATACATTATCTATGATAATCCTATAACAAGACTTTGAAGGAGTTATTATAATCATCTCCAGTTTACAGATGAGAAAATATTTTATCAATACAGGCCATATAGCAGAATTTAAAACTCATGTTGTACCATAGAGTTTTACTCAATTGGCCTTTAAATCATAAAAAGTACAAAAATTAGCTTCTACCCCATCCCCAGAATAGCTGTAATCTATTTTCTACATCTTGCAACACTTTAACCTTAACATGCAACAATGTTTCTATACTGACTCAAGCAAAACAAAAAATAGGCTAATAATACTGTATCTTAATTTAGTTACTATAGTTTACAAAATTACAAAGAACAGGGAGACAGCCTGATAGCTCAGAGCATCCCCTTTCTGTTTAGACAATCTGGGTTTGAATCTATGCAGCACCATCAAATACTGCCCTGTGACCTTGGTCAAACCACTTTAATTTCTCAAATTTCATTTCCTCATCTGTAAAATGGGGATGATGACAGTACCTTCCTCAAAGGCTTGTTGTAAGATTAACAAAGAGAATGTCTGTAAAGAGCATATTTCTGTGCTCAGTAAAGGTCAACTAGTGGAGGTGGGAAAACCACCATATATAGAACTCACTCGACCAAAATATAAACGTAAAATTAAAAGTCTATATTCTGAAAATTCCACTACGGAAAAGGAGAGAATTATTAGTTGACTATATGGTAGAAACTCAAATTCAATCTATTCCTCCTCTTTTTAGGAGATCAATGCATCTGAGGGGGGCCAGAAAAGATGCTGCAGTGCATCTGATGGCACACACCTAAAAATGGCTCCAGTCAGAGCAGCATCTTAATTACCAACAGGGGCGGTTAAATCTACTTTTAACAAATGCTGGAGTTGGACTTGGTGGGCGCTTAAGTTATCATCCTATCATTTCTATCTGCAGCAGTAAGCTATCAAGCCTTCAAATCAAGAATCCTGATTCTTCTGAGGGCATTACAAATGAAAATCCTACCGCACAGCCGCCTACTGTACAATTCAAAGTACCCTGGCGAGGTATGAATCTATGGACCTAGGTTGAAGATCGGTCAATGCGGAAATCCGGGTAGCCTTAGAAGCCAGCAAACATCAGGCATGTCAGAAACCTCAGAAGAATCTCAGATCGGGTCAAAACAAATATACATCCCTTTAAAGGAATTAGACACATTCCCCTCGAGGAAAGGAAGAATTTAACAGGATTCCTATTGCCCGCTCCCACCCACCATGCCTTTTTCTTCAAGTCCTGAAGTGGGGCCTTTACCGTAAAACCAATACTAACGCTCTCTCTCAAAGCCAGGAAGCTGCAGGGTGGGATTCACCCTGCAGGTTAGGGGATGGAGGCCTAAGGGGAGAAAAGGCTATCTGAACCCGCCTCTGGAGTGGGGGCAGCACGTCCCTAGCGGAAGTAGGCTGATTCCCTCAAGAGCCCCTGACCGAGCCGATCTTTAACCCGGTCTCTCCCGCACACGACTCATTGCAAATTTCACCCTCCACTGAACGCGAAGAAGAGGCAGGCATTAAAAGGCCTACATGAGCCCTTCAGTCTGGGAAACGCGCACCCGTCTATCCTGCGGGAAGGAAAACTCCCTTCCCTCAACCTGCAACACGCGTAATCCCCCTGCAGGGCCTGAGCTAAGGCCTGGGTGGGAGGAGACCGACGGGTCCGGAACTCCCGCTGCAGACCACATGGGGCGGATCCGACTCCGGTTTCCCGCTCCCCGAGCAGGAGGCCGAGGCTCCCCCAGGAGCAGAGATGACGGTAGTAAACGAGGAAAAAAGGGGATGCCCGACCCGAAGGCCCCACTGCACGCGGCTCCCCCGACGCTGGGCACCAGGGTCGGGCTGCGCTCCCATGCCCCGGGCCGCCCCACGCCAGCCCTCCCCGATGGGGACCGCTTTGATCGCAGCTCCTACGCCCTCGCTTTCCTTACCCGCCAGGGTGAGTGTCAAGCTGAGTGTGTTTGCGCACTTCGAGGGGTTCCGCCGAGTTCTGATACGGGGAAAGGGAAGGGGGAAACAGGGGTAGGGGGCGGCTGGAAGGACCACAGGACCCGGAAAGCCTAAGCTACAGGGTGGACAAACCGCCAAAGCACTTTCGCTGCCGCCCGAGAGGGAGATAGCGAGCGAGAAAAAGAAACAAGATGGCGGCTAGCCAGCCCCTACGTACGACGTCATGCGGCGGCGTGCGTAAGGCGAATCCCCGCAAGACCGCCCCTACGGCGCGGAGACGGCCGGCTCACGTGAGGACTCCGTGGCGGCCCAACCCCGGCGGAAGGCTACGGCGCCTCTTGCTGGACGGGGGGAGTTCCTAAGATTAGAGCTCGCGCTGCAGGGTAAAGATTTTGTCTGAGGTCTTTCCAGAAACTTGGAGAGACCTCAGTTACAGGTTGTTATGCTTCAGACAAGTGAGCGCTCTTGGTAGGTGCTGGATAGTTGTGTGACTTGGTTCAAACAGCAGTTTGACAGTTTAATTAAAATTAAGCTGTGCATAAAATTTAACCTTGATATTTGGCAATATGTTGGTATTTTCTAGAAAGGTGCAAACACAACACTCAGTACTCATAACACCAATACTTGTGTGTTGATAAAGATATAGAGATAAATGCATTGTGATATATTTATATTATGGAATATTTGGAAGCCATTAAATTTTGAGTAATGTCTAAAGATAAGGGAAATGCTTAAGCCATAATATGCTTATGCCATAAATATGCTATAAAAACACACATTAAAAACACACATATATGCATGTTTATAGGAAAAAAACTTTAAAATGTATTTTGAACTATTTGTAATGGCAAACACATTAATAGTGTTTAGAGCCATCAGATTTTTTTTAAAAAATGTTATGTTCACCTTTCTATAATACCCAGATTTTACAGTCAGAAAAATGGTTTTTGTTTTTTTTTAAAAATTTTTGGCTGCACCCACGGGCGTGCAGTTTCCACACCAGGGATTGAACCCTTACCCCAACGTTGGAAGGCATAGTCTTAACCTCTGAACCACAGAAGTCCCAGGAAGAGTTTTAATGTGTAATGAAAAAAATTCATGACTCATAAAATTGTTATGAGAAACAAGTGATAAATGTGTATGTACATATATACAGTATATGTATATGTAGTGTGCATGCATGTGCAACTATAGAGCATTGTGTTTCAGATTTTAACAGATGGCATTTTTTTAGGTTTTAAATGAAGCTCAAACAGGTTAGTTGTCTTCTACACCATTATGATTATGAAATTGTCACTGTAGAAGTGTTGGAACAAATGAAATAAAGAGAGGTAAATCACAGGCATTCAGTCCCCACACCGTTGATGTCAATGATCTTTCGAAATGGAAGTGCTTGGCTGGTATAGCCAGGGAAAGGCCTGCTGGCTGCCCTCAAGGAGACAGGAAGCATTACTTTGGTGAATTTTCCAGAATACTCTAGAATGTTGTCTGGAGTTTGTTAGAACAAAAATATTTTTCATTAGCAGCATGGAACAGCTCCAGCAATCAGATGAACTTACCTTAACCAAGGTCACAAGACTGGCACGTGCAACCAGAATAGTTATTAATTTCCAAGAGCTGTAATTTGTATACCTGAATACTCACGATGGAAAGCCAATGCATTTTCTATGTAGACAAACTTATTCGGGAAACCAAAGACATTATCAGAAGGTTGCTCGATGAGCACAAATTCAGAACAAGCTGAGTTGTGTGTATAGACTGTTCTTGATTCATCTATCTCCATGACAGGACAGTTTCATCCCAAAGATAGAAATACTCAGTTTCCAATAGTTGCAGCTTTATATATTGATCTCCAGTACAGTAGGGACATCTTGCTAGTCTGTTGATTTGGGCTTCTTCTCTCCTGACAGCATTTGGATGGACACTAGCCCTCAAGTGCCTCTGTATGCTTTTTTCTCTGTTTCCATGGCTACCCAAACCTTTTAGCAATATTCTTCGATAAAAATCAAGTCACAATCAAGTCAGCCAAGTTTGCATTTTAAAGGTGACTTTGCCTACTTCTGCTCGTGTCCATTGTGTATAATCTTAAAGTTTAACTTTCAGGAAGTGGTCTTACCAACCCTATTTCAAATATCTTGGAAAAAATCTGACTGCCATCACTAGATTTTGGTACAATGTCCAAAGCCAAATAGTACTCTTTAAAGTTTTATTTTGTTTTGGATTATTTGCAAATCTCCCCTAACACCCTTTTGGTGTAGATAAATTTGTCAGAACAAAAATGTTTTCATGACAGTTTGAATGAAAACATGCATTTAATTTCCTGTTCTACTTTTTAAACATTAAGATAACATTATCAAATTGCCAACTGATATATGAAATAAGGACAGTCTAGTTTTTTTACTGAAAACAAATTGATTCTCCAAACAATATGACCTACTTTGTTTGTGATTGTCCAGCTTTATTTGCTAGTGGTTTCATTGAGTTTCTACCCTTCTCATTGGAATTGACTCAGTAAACCTGTAGATACTGAAAATTTATGAGGTATGAGATGAAAAAGAACCAATGAAGGTTTCATTCTTCATTAGTAATGGTGTTTCTTAAATGTTTGTGTGCACCTAATTTTAGTTTCTTTTCACCAATAGTCCAGCAAATCATATTTAGTAAATTGTGAAATAGTATGAGTCTGATGTAATGAAAACCATAATTCCCAAATACTGAATGAAATTGTAAGCTCATTTTATAAACCTCCACAGATATTGTAATTTTTCCAATAAAGAAAATGTATTGCCAGTGCTTTAAAAAATTACTTTTGTGAACTTCTAAGAAGTTATATACTAAACATATTGTATGTTATATAAAAATATTCCATTATGTATAAAATAATGGAATATTACTTTAAAGATTTTCATTATTTATCAGACTGTTATTAATTTGCTTAGCAGACCCTTTTTTTAAATAATAGAAAAAAAGGTACTTTTTGGCTAAAAGCGTTGTTCATTCATTGCAAGTTGTGTGTCAAAGAAATTTGAATAATTGGGATTTACTATCCACCCCCCAGAATTTTCTTAGCTGAGAAGAGAAACTAAGTTCTTGGAGCAGTGGATTTAAGTCAAGAGGGTATAATGTCATTAATGAACTGAGAGTATCATGGAGAAGAAAGGAGGGGAAGAGGAAGGAGATGGGGGAAAGAGACTTACTGGTTTACAGTTTTGCCTCAGGTTGGAAGTTACTCACTGAAGTCAGGAAGTGAGTAATGTTATAGGGCAAGGATCCAGAGGCCAAAAGGAAAGGGAGAGATCTAGGGAATGCAAAAGAAGCTATGCAGGTGGTAATTGAAAATACAGAAAAGGTGATTTCTAAATGTTTTAGGCCAGATAAGAGAAACTTGAGATGTTGCTGATAAACATAAATACAGTACTCAGTTATTACGTCTGAAATTGTAACTTTGGTTGCTACCTGTAGCATTTCTGAAAGTATAAGTCACTTTTAACTTTTTTGTTGCCCAACCAATTGTATATAAAATGTGTAAATGAAGCCACAAATTCAAATCATTTATTGCCACATAGTAATGAAAAGAAGTAAGGTTGATAATACATTTCTCTTTTTTAATTGTCATATATATATATATATATATATATATATATATATATCTGTGTTCTCAGATTCTTTTCCATTATAAGATATAGTTCCATTACAAGATATAGTTCCTTTATCTATTTTATATAAAGTAGTATGTATCTGTTAATCCCAAACTCCAAGTTTATCCCTCCCCCACCCCTTCCACTGTGGTAATCATGTTTGTTTTGTCTAAGTCTATTTCTGCTTTGAAAATGAGTTAACTTGCTTCTTTTTTTAGATTCCACATGTAAGTGATAGCATATGATATTTGTATTTCTCTGACTTAATTTCTCTTGGTATGATAATCTCTAATCCATCCACAGTTCCTGCAGATGGCATTGTTTCATGATAGTAGAACTAGATATTTTGAATAACCTTTAGGCTTCTATAGAAGAAGAGAATTCCATGTGGTACAAAATTTCATGCCCAGTTCAGAGTCTGTTTCTTTGTATTCTCCATTCTTATTTCTGCTGGGCTTAATTAAACAGTTATTTCAGAAATAGTTCTTTGTGTTGCTGAGAGTATCAGTGAGTTAATTGCTTCAAATGGGAATTAATAGCACAATACTCGAAGGATTGGACCATTGTTAACTTTGTTAAGAAAAGAGGAATAGTGATTCAAAGAGAATTGAGAAAAAGCTTCTCAGAAGTTTTCAACAGCTTGGGTAAATTGCAATGAAATGAAACTCTTCATTTCAATGTTCATTATTACCTACATGAGAGTTTTAATTGAAAAGTGTTAATCATTATAGGATTAATAAAATTTATTGTTGTTCCATCACTTAAGTCATGTCTGACTCTTTGCAACCTCATGGATGCCAGGCTCCTCTGTCCTCCACTATCTCCTGGAGTTTGCTCAAATTACTGTTCATTTAGTCAGTAATGCTAACCATCCCTCCACTTGTTAGGCTACATATTATCAGGCCACCTGCCCAACCTTGGAAAATGCTAGGATGATAAGTCATCTCAGTTTGCCTGAGATTGTCATGATGTTAGTACTGAAGGTCCCATGATCCAGGAAACAGTCCAGGGCAGAATGGGGCAGTTAGTTACCCTATGCTGGCCACAGTGAAGCAGAGACATAGAGCTTAGTTCTAAAGTTCTTCCACATTAAGGTCTCTTTTTGATCTCTATGATCTGCTGAGAAGATGTGCTTTCTGGAGACCGCTAACTCACCTGCCAAGACATAAGAGACACGGGTTTGATCCCTGGGCCTGGAAGATCCCCTGGAGGGGGACATAGCAACCCACTCCAGTATTCTTGCTTGGAGAATCCTGTGGACAGAGGAGCCTGGTGGGCTACAGCCCCCTGGGTCTCAAAAAGTCGAACATGACTTAAGTGACTTAGCGTGTGTGCACGCAAGAGGAAGGGAGCCTTGTCTGATAAACAGAAGGTTCTTTTAATCTTGAGGAGTTAGCCAGGTTGCAGAAAACCAAGAAGTTTGGCCTGAGGAGCCCCTGGCAGCAACTGAACACATCAGTGCTGTGTTTCTCACTTGGCTGTTAGTGCTGCATTAACTACTGCGTATAACCCTGGTATAGCTGCAGATTATTACATGCTGGGACTTCCCTGGTGGTCCAGTGGTTAAGACTTCATCTTCCAATGCAGGGCGTATGGATTTAATCCTTAGTCAGGATCCCACATGCCTCGTGACCAAAAAGCAAAACATAAAATACAAGCAATATTGTAACAAATTCAATGAAAACTTAAAAAAAATTATCACATGCTTAATGGGGGCCAGCACTATTCTAAATCCTTTTAATACAGTTCAGTTCAGTCACACAGTCATGTCTGACTCTTTGCAACCCCATGGACTGCAGCATGCCAGGCTTCCCTGTCCATCAGCAACTCCTGAGGCTTACTCAAACTCATGTCCATTAAGTCAATAATGCCATCCAATCATCTCATCCTCTGTTGTCCTCTTCTCCTTCTGCCTTCAGTCTTTACCAGCATCAGGGTCTTTTCCAGTGAGTCAGTTCTTTGCATCAGGTGGCCAAAGTATTGGAGTTTCAGCTTCAGCACCAGTCCCTCCAATGAATATTCAGGACTGATTTCCTTTAGGATTGACTGGTTGGATCTCCTTGCAGTCCAAGGGACTCTCAAGAGTCTTCTCCAACACCACCATTCAAAAGCATCAATTCTTGGGCATAGCTTTCGTTATAGTCCAACTCTCATATCCATACATGACTATTGGAAAAACCATAGCTTTGACTAGACAGACCTTTGTTGGCAAAGTAATGTCTCTGCTTTTTAATGTGCTGTCTAGGTTGGTCATAGCTTTTCTTCCAAGGAGCAAGTGTCTTTTAATTTCATGGCTGCAGTCATCATCTGCAGTGATTTTGGAGCCCAAAATAAAATCTGTCACTGTTTCCATTGTTTCCCCATCTATTTGCCATGAAGTGATGGGACCAATGCCATAATCTTAGTTTTCTGAATGTTGAGTTCTAAGCGAACCTTTTCACTTTCCTCTTTGACTTTCATTAAGAGGCTTTTTATTTCTCCTTTGCTTTCTGCCATAAGTGTGGTATCATCTGCATGTCTGAGGTTATTGATATTCTTCTGGCAATCTTGATTCCAGCTTGTGCTTCATTCAGTCCAGCATTTCTCATGATGTACTCTGCATATAAGTTAAAAAGCAGGGTGACAATATACAGCCTTGACATACTGCTTTCCTGATTTGGAACCAGTCTGTTGCATGTCCAGTTCTAACTGTTGCTTCTTGACCTGCATACAGATTTCTCAGGAGGCAGGTCAGGTGGTTTGGTATTCCCATCTCTTTAAGAATTTCCCACAGTTTGTTGAGATCCACACAGTCAAAGGCTTTGGCATAGTCAATAAAGCAGAAGTAGATGTTTTTCTGGAACTCTTGCTTTTTTGATGATCCAACGGATGTTGGCAATTTGATCTCTTGTTTCTCTGCCCTTTCTAAATCCAGCTTGAATATCTGGAAGTTCACCATTCATACACTATTGAAGCCTGGCTTGGAGAATTCTGAGGATTACTTTGCCAGTGTATAAGTGAAAGTGAAAGTGAAGTCGCTCAGTCGTGTCCAACTCTTTGCAACCCTATGGACTGTAGCCTACCAGGCTCCTCTGTCCATGGGATTTTCCAGGCAATAGTATTGGAGTGGATTGCCATTTCCTTCTCCAGGGGATCTTCCCAACCCAGGGATTGAACCCGGCTCTCCTGCATTGTAGACAGATGCTTTACCGTAAGATGAGTGCAATTATGTGCTAGTTTACATGTATCATTCTACGTGGCAGATTGCAATGCAGTTAATAAAACTGTGCTCAAAAGGATCTGGGGCTTACTTTGAGCTCACAGTGCTGATTGGTGCTAGAGTTGGTATTTGAACTTAGGTCTAGCTTCAAGCAAGGCTGATATCATTCTCCCAGCTTGTCTGGAAGGCTCTTTGCATACTTTCTCTGACCCTTCACTCAAGGACTGTATCTCTTCATCACTTGCTGTCTAACCTAGAGGGACAGTGATGATGCCATTGACTAGATTAGGCTCTTTTCTTGCCAGTAGAGCATTATGCCACATGACCGTTACTAGTGAAATCTCCCTCAACTCAACGACAGGACGTGATTTAAAGTGATTGTTTACAAAGCACAGAAAGAATAAGTGTGAACAAATATTTTTCATTGTTATAAGGTCAACACCAAAAGCAAGAAATACTGTTGCTTAAAATCATTAAGTAATACATCATCAGTAATTTGGTCTGATGCAAATAAAAACATTGAAATAACCAGCTTATTGATTTAGAGAGTGAAATCCACAGTCATTCTCCTTAAAATTCAAGTTGAATCAACAATTCAGCAATGAATTAATTATCCAGCTTTACCAGTGTTATGAAACGAGGAGGTAATGAGAAAGTATTTATGTTTATTTGGTACCATGCAAATATAAGTTCTAGTTATTTGCTTGACATTTTGACTTTTTTTTTTTTTTTTTTTTGCCAGACTACATAACATGCAGGATCTTCATTCCCTGACCAGGGAGTGAACCTGTGCCCCTGCGGTGAAGTGCTCTGGGAGTGCAGGGGAAGTGGGCCACCAGGAAAGCTTCTTGACCTTTATCTTAGGTCAAAATATGAAAGAAAATTTGGGCTCAAGATTATCATTACTTTTTGCTCACTCAAATTTGCATAAGGTAAGTTTTTTCTAGGTACCATGGAGCAAAAAAACAAGGAGCAACAACTTGTTGCCTGTTCTCTAGCAAAAAATGTGACTTCTGGGCTGGCCAGCAAACCCCTGGTAATAGTTGAGGGTCTAAGGGCTTATTAAGATGAAGTGGATTGTTAACAAATCATAACTAACTATTGTCACCTTGTATTAGAAGAAAGTTTCCCTAAATCAGCCTAGAGGGAATTTTGCTTTAAAGACTTGACATCACTCTTGCAAGTAAGTGTTGCATAGAACTTCATGAGGTCAATGAGATGACCTCCTGTCATGGGGATAATTCACCTTTTTGAAGTGGATAGCAGAAAATAAATGGAATGGGAATTCTTAATACATTACTTAAATGGCATATTTGCTATTTGTCTATTTGTAAATGTCATGATGTGTATCATGAATCTGTATTTTTTGCTTTGATTTTAATACATAACATTTAATATTTGTTATGCTTTCTTTTTCCTTCAACAAATATTTATTAAGAACTTACCAGGTGGCACAGTGATACAGAATCCGCTTGCCAATGCAGGAGATGCAGGTTTAATCACTGAGTTGGGAAGATACTCTGGAGAAGGAAATGGAAACCCCCTCCAGGATTCTTGCCTGGGAGATCCCAGGGACAGAGGAGACTGATGGCTACAGTCCATGGGGTCAAAAAGAGTTGGACATGACTGAGCATGCATGATATTCTAGGCACAGTGCCAGCCACAAAGGAGATAAAAATGAATAAGACAGTCCAAACTCCTGCTCTCAGGGAGAATATAATCAAGTGGGGTAAGAAAGGGGTGAGGTTAAAAAAATTATAAGCAGTTTTAATTAATGGTGATAAATGGTCTGATGAGGGAATCAAAAGGTAGCATGTGAGCTGAAAGAATGGGCACCTCAACCAGATTTGCAGAGAGGGCTGGTCAGGGACCATGAATCCTAACACTGTATAGGAATTAGCTACATATGTGGATGTATGTTAAGATGAGTGTGTGTCTGTGATGGGGGAGGTATGGCAATATTTGGTGGGACAGTGTTTAGGGAAAGAGAGGCAGTTGGCTTGTATATGGAGAAGGGTGAAGAATGGCCCAGGCAGAGGAAACGTCATGTGGAAACACACCCCTAAACCAAAGGGAACATGGCATATCTGAGGACTTAAGGAGAGAGAGGAGAGGTAGGAGTGAAAAGCAAAGGTGCAGAGGTGATCAGAGACTACACTGCCAAGACCTTATAGACTGGGTCAGATTCTGCCCCAGGGGCAAGAGGAGTCTTTGGATGAATTTACACTGGGATATTATTTAGTCTAGGTGAAATTCATGAATTTTCGTGGCATTACACATTGAATACAGTGTAATGTATCTTATTCCTTAGTCATTTTTTTTCTTTCAACAAGTATTAATTGAGCAGGTACTATGCACCAGGCACTGTGCTAGCTGCTGGTTAGTAGTTAGTATAAATGGTTAGCATTTGAAATGTAGAGAACAGGTTGGCTGAGCATAGGAGCAACTGTTTTAGGAGGCTAGAATGATAATCAAAGGAGTAGTCAGGGCTTGGGGTGGGGAGGTGGGTTTGAATCCTATAGTGTGGATGGAGAGAAACAGAGAGTAGACAGAGTCAGTCTCCTCAGATTATTTTTATTTCCAAAGAAACTTCATCATTATCATCTTAAGAAATTGGAGAGTTTTTCCTGCAGTGGTGTGATTTCAGAAAGTGAGGCTTCTAAAACCCTTCTGTAACCATCAGATTTAGACTTTGTTATCAAACTATTTATAGACTCCTCCTTGAGTGCTGTTTGTGCCTTCATTATATGTAAAGTTGTTATCAGTCTAAGAACTAAGTGTCCTGTGTCTCTCAGTGAGAGGGTCCCCAACAGTGGAGGACCCTGATATCTGCAGCCCAAATTAATGACTTATTTTTGCGGTTCCTGAGAGATGGCTAGCTGGCAGTGGCCTGCAGATATGAGTCCTCTTTGGGGATTGCCTCATCTGAAGAGAGCTGCTTTGCCCAAGGCTGTTCCTCCGTCCTCTTGTCCCATTGGTGTGATGGTGTAAAGGTCTGGCCTTTCCACCTCCTCTGCGGGCTATTTGAAGGGCCATCTCTGTTCTAGAGCTCCACAAATGGCTAGCTAATTCTCGGTCTAATTCTGCTTTCTTCTCCCCCTTTCATTGGTGTTGATCTCAAGAGCAATCTAATTAAAGTTCTGCATGCTAGTTTTTGTTTCTTGTCTGGGGAACTTAACTTGCAGTACCACCATCTACCTAGCTTGCTCAAACTAGTAATCTGGAAAATCCCCAGATTCTTCTCTTTCAGACTTTATCCTTCATACCCTCCATATCCAATGAAGCATCAAGTTTTTTCTCCATTCCAGTTGCCACCATCATGATCTAAGCCCTCAGCATCCATCATCTAAGTAGAGTATTTTGGCCACTGCTGATTTGTCTTCCTATCTTTGATAAAAATTGCTTATTTTTTAAGAAAATAATTTATTATTTTTAATCCCTGTCATTGATCACAACCTTGTCATGGCGAAGGGGCTTGTGTAACTCAATAAAGCTATGTGCAGGGCCACCCAAAACGGATGGATCGTAGAGGAGAGTTCTGATAAAACATGGTCCGCTGAAGTTCATGGCAACCCACTCCAGTATTCTTGCCATGAGAACCCCATGAACAGTATGAAAGGGCAAAAAGATCATGACACTGGAAGATGAACCCCCCAGGTCAGAAGGTGTCCAATATGCTACTAGGAGGAGTGGAGGGCAATTACTAATAGCTCCAGAAAGCTGGGTCAAAGTGAAAGGTATATTTGACATAAAATATACTGCATACGCTTCCCAGGTGGTGCCAGTGGTAAAGAACACACATGTCAATGCAGGAGACATAAGAGACATGCATTCGATTCCTGGGTAGGGAAGATCCCCTGGAGAAGGTCATGGCAACCCACTCCAGTATTCTTGCCTGGAGAATCCCATGGACAGAGGAGGCTGGCAAGCTACAGTCCATAGGGTCACAAAGAGTCAGATATGGCTGAGTGGCTTAGCACGCATGCACATACTGCATACATTTAAAGTGTAAAAGTTGATCAAATCTGACTTATATCTGTGAAACTATTACCACAATCAAGGTAACACATTCATCACTGAAATTACTAAAGCTGCATGTGCAAACTAATTGGAAATTATTACACACACATACATGCATATATAGTTGTTGTTCAGTTGCTAAGGTCTTGTCTCACTCTTTGTGACCCCACAGACTGTAGCCCACCTGACAGCCTCCTCTGTCCATGGGATTTCCCAGGCAAGAATACTTCAGTGGGTTGCCATTTCCTTCTCCAGGGGAATCTTTCTGGACCAGGGATAGAATCTGAGTCTCCTGCATTGGCAGGCAGATTCTTTACCACTGAGCCACCAGGGAATCATGTCAATTCAGTTCAGTTCAGTCGCTCAGTCGTGCCCGCTCAGTTGTGTCCGACTCTTTGCAACCCCATGAACCGCAGCACGCCAGGCCTCCCTGTCCATCACCAATTCCCGGAGTCCAACCAAACCCATGTTCATCGAGTTGGTGATGCCATCCAGCCATCTCATCCTCGGTCGTCCCCTTCTCCGGCCCTCAATCTTTCCCAGCATCAGTGTCTTTTCCAGTGAGTCAGCTCTTCACATCAGGTGGCCGAAGTATTGGAGTTTCAGCTTTAGCATCAGTCTTTCCAATGAACACCCAGGACTGATCTCCTTTAGGATGGACTGGTTGGATCTCCTTGCAGTCCAAGGGACTCTCAAGCGTCTTCTCCAACACCGCAGTTCAAAAGCATCAATTTTTCGGCGCTCGGCCTTTATAGTCCAATTCTCACATCCATACATGACCACAGGAAAAACCATAGCCTTGACTAGACGGACCTTTGTTGGCAAAGTAATGTCTCTGCTTTTTAATATGCTGTCTAGGTTGGTCCTAACTCCTTCCAAGGAGTAAGCATCTTTTAATTTCATTGCTGCAATCACCATCCGCAGTGCTTTTGGAGCCCCCAAAAATAAAGTCTGACACTGTTTCCACTCCTTCCCCATCTATCTGCCATGAAGTGATGGGACCGCATGCCATGATCTTCGTTTTCTGAATGTTGAGCTTTAAGCCAACTTTTTCACTCTCCTCTTTCACTTTCATCAAGAGGCTCTTTAGCTCTTCCTCTCTTTCTGCCATAAGGGTGGTGTTGTCTGCATATCTGAGGTTATTGATATTTCTCCCGGCAGTCTTGATTCCAGCTTGTGCTTCTTCCAGCCCAGCGTTTCTCATGATGTACTCTGCATAGAAGTTAAATCAGCAGGGTGACAATATACAGCCTTGACATACTCCTTTTCCTATTTGGAACCAGTCTGTTGTTCCATGTGCAGTTCTAACTGTTGCTTCCTGACCTGCATATAGGTTTCTCCAGAGGCAGGTCAGGTGGTCTGGTATTCCCATCTCTTTCAGAATTTTCCACAGTTGATTGTGATCCACAGAGTCAAAGGCTTTGGCATAGTCAATGAAACAGAAATAGATGTTTTTCTGGAACTCCCTTGCTTTTTCAATCATCCATCGGATGTTGGCAATTTGCCTATATATGTATAGTGAAGGTGAAGGTGAATTCTCAGTTGTGTCTGACTCTTTGTGACCCCACGGACTGTAGCCTACCAGACTTTTCCGTCCATGGGGTTTTCCAGGCAAGAGTACTGGAGTGGGTTGCCATTTCCTTCTCCAGAGGATCTTCCTGACCCAAGGATCAAACCTAGGTCTCCAGCATTGTAGGCAGACGCTTTACCGTCTGAGTCACCAGGGAAATCACATATATATATATATATAGCTGAGAAGGCAATGGCACCGTATATATATATGTATATAAAATGAAACAGAAATTGTCTCCACCCTCCCTTGGGGTTGTCTTTTAAAATTTGAATCTCAACAAGTCTCTTCTTGTCTTAAATTCCTTTAGATGGTTCATTTGCCTTTGTACAAAGATAAACATCTTTACTTGAAGGCTTGATGTGGTCCCCACCTACCTGTCCAGCTTTCTCTGGCAGAGCTCTCTACAGCAGGGGACCCCAGCTTCTGAGATCTAAGGCCTGATGATCTGAGGTAGAGCTGATGTAATAATAATAGAAATAAAGTGCATAATAAGTGTAATGCACTTGAATCATCCTGAAACCATCCCCCTTCCCCAGGCCTGTGGAAGAATTGTCTTCTATGAAACTGGTCCCTGCTGTCAGTAAGGTTGGGGACCTTCTCCAGGACTGGATCTTATAGCAAGTTATGTGATACTTTGCCTCTCTTGGCTTAGGGGCTTTGCCCTGCATTTTCCTTCTCCTACTGCTCTTTTCTCTGTTTTACCCCTGCTTTTGTGTATTCTTATTGCCTTCTCCAAATATGAATGAAAATTTTAAATAGCTGTTAATTAACGATTATTGAGTGGTTACTTTTTGTCAGTTTCTGTGCTTTACATACACTGTATCTCTTAACCTTCACAAAATCTGTAACTGGTGTTATTGTCATTATTTTGCAAATAAGGAAGTGTAATTCTCCCCAGATCCTGCAGCTGGGAAGTGAAGTTCCTGACTTTAGAAGGATTTGGCTACTTCCTGAATCCTTAGACCAAAATAAGTTCCTGGTTACCGCTCCTAAATAGCATCCTGTAGTTTTCCCTTATAATCGTCATTGCATTTACTGTTAAATACCTCCTTTTCCAGTTAAACTTGAAACTGTATGAAGACAGAGACCCTGTGTATCTGCGTCTATGCCAGGACCTAGTATATAGTAAATGCTTATTACATACTTCTGGAGTGGATAACATTGAATGGATAATAATCTCCATTGAACAATATATAGTAGTTTAGGGTTTATAGCTTCAATTCTAGAGTCAGAAAGAAGAGAAGTTCAAATACAAACTCTGTCAGTATATAATTGTGAGATGGTATTTAACCTCTTTAAGCCTCAACTTCTTCACCTGTAACCTAGAGATGATACTTTTCTCCCCTGGAGAACTGCTCTGAGGAATGAGTAAGATGGTATCAAAAGGCTCCCAGCACAGGATGTGACACGTCCTTCTGTCTTATCAACTTGAATATTCAAGGTTAAGTATCAAGTCTTGTAATCATTCTGTATCATCTACTGTGCCTGCCACATATACAGTCTGTAGTAGACAACCAATAAGTTGTTATGTTGAATATCAGGAGGTATTTCTGTGAGGCCAGGGTTTATGATTTCAGTCTATTTACTTTACTGGTCGAGGGGTTAAAATAAAGCAGTTTTCTTATCACTGTTTTTTGGCTGAGTAGGATTGTTGGTGGCTGCTTGGGGTGGAATGGGGTGAGGTCACACAGATCAGAATTCAGTCAGCATCTGTCTAGGTCAGACAATGCAAGCTGCAAAACAGAAGAGACTAGACCTTATCTGTACAAGAGGGCTGAGATCAAAGGTTCTTTAGGAAAATTCAATGAAGTCATACATATAAAAACAAAAGAAAGAAGAGACTAGACCAGTAGATCTTGGGTGTGGTTAGAACTCAGAGAGTTGCTGATTTCCAGTCTTGACTTATTCATTCATTCATCAAATATATGTCTCTGTGTGTGTGTGTATAAAACATTTGTAGGGTTTTTATAGCCCTGGTGATCCAGTGGCTAAGACTCCAGCCTCCCAATGCAGGGGACCTGGGACCTGGGTTTGATTCCTGGTCAGGGAACTAGATACCAAATGCCAGATGCCAGTGTAGCCAAATAAATAAACATTTAAAAATTTATATAAAGTAACTATATAGAGTGATGTTCTAGGTATTCTGGGCAGTGATTCTCACACACTGTTGGTGCTGGCCATAGAAAAAGCACCTGAGGAACTTAAGATCACAGATTCTTGAGTCTCATACTTCGGTATTTGTGATAAAGGGTTGGGGGTTCCTGGGGATTCATGTTTTTAAAAAATTCTTTCTATGATTCTGATGTAGTTTTCTAAGAAAGCAAATATACTGAAGGCATTATTCCTGTTCACAAAGACGATTGAGAAAGGAGTATAGCTAATAAGAAAAACTTGGTCAAGCCACATCAGTTTCTTAAAAAAATTCAGTTAGTTGTTTTTGGCTGTGCTAGACCTTCTTTGCTGTGTGCAGGCTTTTTCTAGTTGCAGTGAGCGGGGACTAGTCTTCATTGTGGTGGTTTCTCTTATTGCAGAACACAGGCTCTAGAGTTCCTGGGCTTCAGTAGTTGCAGCTCCCGGACTAGAGCACAGGCTCAGTAGTTGTGGCACACGGGCTTAGTTGCTCTGCAGCGTAAGATCTCCCCAAACTAGGGCTTGACTCTTAACCGCTGGATCACCAGGGAAGCCCAAGCCACATCAGTTTTTGTTGGTTGGTTGGTTTGATTTTGGTTCTAGGTAGTATAAATGGAACCAGAGATCAAATTGCCAATATCCGCTGGATCATCGAAAAAGCAAGAGAGTTCCAGAAAAACATCTATTTCTGCTTTATTGACTATGCCAAAGCCTTTGACTCGGTGGATCACAATCAACTGTGGAAAACTCTGAAAGAGATGGGAATACCAGACCACCTGACCTGCCTCTGGAGAAACCTATATGCAGGTCAGGAAGCAACAGTTAGAACTGCACATGGAACAACAGACTGGTTCCAAATAGGAAAAGAAGTATGTCAAGGTTGTATATTGTCACCCTGCTTATTTAACTTCTATGCAGAGTACATCATGAGAAACGCTGGGCTGGAAGAAGCACAAGCTGGAATCAAGATTGCCAGGAGAAGTATCAATAACCTCAGATATGCAGATGACATTACCCTTATGGCAGAAAGTGAAGAAGAACTAAAGAGCCTCTTGGTGAAAGTGAAAGGGGAGTGAAAAAGTTGGCTTAAAGCTCAACATTCAGAAAACGAAGATCATGGCATCTGGTCCCATCACTTCATGGGAAATAGATGGGGAAAGAGTGGAAACAGTGTCAGACTTTATTTTGGGGGGCTCCAAAATCACTGTAGATGGTGACTGCAGCCATGAAATTAAAAAAAGAAGCTTACTCCTTGGAAGGAAAGTTATGCCCAACCTAGACAGCACATTAAAAAGCAGAGACATTACTTTGCTAACAAAGGTCCATCTAGTCAAGGCTATGGTTTTTCCAGGGGTCATGTATGGATGTGAGAATTGGACTGTGAAGAAAGCTGAGCGCTGAAGAATTGATGTTTTTGAACTGTGGTGTTGGAGAAGATGCTTGAGAGTCCCTTGGACTGCAAGGAGATCCAACTAGTCCATCCTAAAGGAGATCAGTCCTGGGTATTCATTGGAAAGACTGATGGTAAAGCTGAAACTCCAATACTTTGGCCACCTCATGTGAAAAGTTGACTCATTGGAAAAGATCCTGATGCTGGGAGGGATTGGGGGCAGGAGGAGAAGGGGACGACCGAGGATGAGATGGCTGGATGGCATCACCGACTCGATGGACATGAGTTTGAGTGAACTCTGGGAGTTGATGATGGACAGGGAGGCCTGGCGTGCTGTAGTTCATGGGATTGCAAAGAGTTGGACTTGACTGGGTGACTGAACTGAGCTGGATATAAATTTTTTTGCCCATATCATCCCTCCTGCAAAGTTCAGTCTACAGCTTCAGAGAGAGGCCAAGTGCTATTGTTTTATTCATATTACTGTTGGGAGTAAAGCTGTGCTGCCAAACTGGTATGTGAGCTGATGGAATGTGTTTATATACAAGCTGGTATGTGATTAGAAGCATACATGATAATGTAAAGTGTACTTAGGTCTAGTGAATTCTAGGTCAGGAAAAGATGAAGCAGAATTGTCTGCAGAGGTCTGATGTTCTTACCGAGTAGACTTTCTGGAATTAGTAGAGTAATTCCAGAAGAATTAGTATAAAAATAAAATGTTGACCAGTACCTTCCTATCAGTGTCCAGAAAATGCCCCCATTATCACCTACTCCATGGACAGTCCTCTGGCTTTCCTGAAATTTGGGAGTGGGGTTGAAGTAGAGATGCTGCAGTCTCCATTCACACAGATGCAAATTCAGCATGAACCCTGAATATAAATGTATAAATTGGGGACAGCAGATAAAACACTGAGTGCAGAGCAAAACACGTATGAGAAAAAAACTTTTCTCCTCCTCGGTTCCAGAATGTGAAGTAACACATATCCGTTGCATTTTACATAATCAGGAATTGAATAGCTACTATGTCAAAAAAGTTTAGTTCCAGTGTTAAACCCAGTCAGCAGGTGTTCTTGAGCACCTTCTGTGTATGGCGGGGTCTTCCAACAGAAGCAAAACGCTGGTACTTTGACTCCAAAGTTTACTCAGAGATTTTTTTTTTTTTTTACAAGCTATCTCAAAATTTCTGTTATTAGCGTCTGCTTTTAGTATGGAAGGTAATGTGACCTGTCACCCAATTATCATTAATTTTTTGTGACTTTTTACATTTCTAGGTGTGAATTTTTTGAGGGTGTTTTGTGAGGGTGTTATGAGGCAGATAGTTGAGTCATAGGACGGATTATTAATATAAGACTTTCCAAGTGACTAAGTAACACTTCATCCAAGGTCATGGATACAGACTCTGACAACCACCCTGATTTAGCTTTCAGTGTATCTTTTGGTCAGAATTTTCCACCTCAACCTAAAATATTTTTTCCCTAAAAAAAAAAAAGTGTGATTAGACATATTAAACTGATTTTGAGTTAAAATATCAGGAAGAAACATAACTAAAAATAACAGGATATGATTAATGGTTTTGATTCATAGACTATTTTTATCTTCTTTTGGAATCTGAGTGTCCAGATTTATATTTGCAGAGCAGCACAAGAAAAAAATGAGATTGCAGTCTTTAGTTTTGAAGTTCTTTTCTTCTGAATTCTTAGCCTTATTGAAAGCTTATCAAGCCTTATTGAAAGACTTGTAATCTTGATTCATTCTTGAAAACTTCCATACAGCTAAATTTCTCCTGAACTAGATGTTAGCCTTTTTTTAATTGTTAATTTTAAGGGGTATGATAATATTACTGTGAAGCCATGCAATTCAAATTGGGACCTGAACCCACGGTTTTTTAACTGAGATCACACACCTGGTTTCAAGACTTAATAAAGCTCAGTTGATGTCTCATTGCAGAAAGAATTCAGTGAGAGACTGATAGGTAAGAGATGGATTTATTTAGAGAGAAACACACTCCATAGAGTGGGCCATCTCAGAAAATGAGAGGTCTTGAAATATGGCTTTGTTAGTTTTTATGGACTGGGTAATTTCATAGGTTAATGATGGGAGGATTATTCCAACTGTTGTGGGGAAGGGGCAGAGATTTCCAGAAATTGGGCTGCCATGCATTTTTTATTTTTATCACCCGTTTTTTGATCTCTGATGGTTATACTTGGAATGTCTTGGCAATGGTGGGTGTGTCACTTAATTTACGCTGATGCAACCTTTTTTGTCTCTGCAAAAAAGCAGAGACATTACTTTGCCGACTAAGGTCCGTCTAGTGAAGGCTATGGTTTTTCCAGTGGTCATGTATGGATGTGAGAGTTGGACTGTGAAGAAGGCTGAGCGCTGAAGAATTGATGCTTTTGAACTGTGGTGTTGGAGAAGACTCTTGAGAATCCCTTGGACTGCAAGGAGATCCAACCAGTCCATCCTAAAGGAGATCAGTCCTGAGTGTTCATTGGAAGGAATGATGCTGAAGCTGAAACTCCAATACTTTGGCCACCTCATGCGGGGAGTTGACTCATTCGAAAAGACTCTGATGCTGGGAGGGATTGGGGGCAGGAGGAGAAGGGGACGACAGAGGATGAGATGGCTGGATGGCATCACCGACTCGATGGACGTGAGTTTGAGTGAACTCTGGGAGTTGGTGATGGACAGGGAGGCCCTAGCGTGCTGCAATTCATGGGGTCGCAAAGAGTCAGACACAACTGAGCGACTGAACTGAACTGAATACTTTCTCAAACTTAATATGATTATTTTCCTTACCTGCAAAGAGTGAGATCAGGATGCAGTAACATCCGGGTATTAGGACATTGGGACAACTTCAATTTTACATACTATGAAAAGAACAAATAACCAGGGTATCCTGAAGAAATGAATTTGAAGTAAATGTGGAAAATGTGTTTAGCAGAAGCATGAGGTTTACAGGGTGATAGCTTACGGTGGACAATGTGTGATTCGTGATCTTTGAGGAAGATTTAGCTTCGGGACCAGGGACCGGGCTTGATCACTCAAGAGCTTTTGTGTAGCAGAGTTTTACTAAAGTATAAAAAGGGACAGAGAAAGCTTCTGACATAGACATCAGAAGGGGGACGGAGAGTGCCCCCCTTGCTAGTGATAGCAAGGGAGTTATATACTTTTTAAATTAGTTATTACAATAAATCAAAAGAATGTCTCAAGGTTGTAAAGATCTTACTAGACCCACTCCCATAACTTACATTTTAAGATAGCAGGATTAGCCAGAAGGTTTTCAGGAAGGAGAAACTGTCCTCAAGCAGGTTACATTGTTGTTATATAATCCTTAGTACATCATGGCATCATGGACTCGATGGACATGAGTTTGGATGAACTCCGGGAGATGGTGATGGACAGGGAGGCCTGGCGTGCTGCGATTCATGGGGTCGCAAAGAGTCAGACACGACTGAGCGACTGAACTGAACTGACAGAGTTTAAGGTGAGTTGTTGTGTAATCATCAGTTCTAGGCTTAAAAAACAACAACAACAACAAAAAAACGTTTTATGTGACTAGGAATGTAGAGGAAAAAAAAAACCCACAACCTTTGTCCTTTCCTTCTCATTGCAAATTCCAGACCCCTGTCTCCTCAAGAACCCCAGACCCCTTTCTCATCTTCGGGGACCCTGGACTTATTATCAACCTTCCTAAGAATTAGCTCTCTAAAGAGTTAAAAGTTTCTGTGGAGAATTCAGAGGTTAACTATATATATATATATATATATGTCACCATAGTAAAAGATAAACCAATTCCCACAAACCATCTTTTCTTTGAAGTTTTCCACACTAAATCAGAATTGTTTGTATTCTTTGGTTGGGTTTTGTTGGTATTATTACATACAACAAATACTTCTTCTAAATACTGTCTAAATAATATTTTACTGGGGAGGATTAGAGATATATTTTGCAACCTACATGACTAAGTGTGTGTCCTTTTGCGACCTTTTCCTGGGAACTAGGAGTACAGAATGCAACTGTATGCCTTGGTTAACATTTTTATTTGCAGGAAATGTGCAGCTGGGCTGACAGGAATAAACTTAGGTAAGTTGGTAACGTCATTTTTCTTCTGTTTTACAAATGAAAGAAAATGTCTGTTTGTTTATTTTTATAGATCCTTTACCCATTGTTCTTTTTTGTTCCCCGCAAACATTTATGAAATTCTTTCTGTGTGTCAAGTTTTAGGGATTTAAAGAAGTGAAGATGCGGTTGTGGTAGAGAGGAGGTTCTGACATTCCAGTCATAAAGAAAATTACAGGACTTCCCTGGTGGGCCAGTGGTTAAGACTCGGCCCTTCCACTGTAGGGGGCACAGGTTTGATCTCTAATCAGGGAACTAAGATTCTACATGCCCAGAGGGGGAAAAAAAGCCGTGAATTTAAGACAGAGCTGTGTATCACTGCTTTCCAATCAGCAGCTCATAGTTGTTTCTCTCCTCAGCTCTGTAATTATATTTCCAATTTTTATTTGGATATTTTTCTAGCTAGTGATTGCTAACAATTAATATTGAGCTTTATGTGCATTTTCTCTTTAAATTCTCCTAAGAAACCATTAAGATGAGTACTCCATGCTTTGTGATAAGAAAATAAAGGTTTAGAACAGTAAAGTAAATGGCTGAACCTTGGATTCAAATTAAGTCTGATGGCAAGCATCCATGCCTTTCTGCCATCATCACTCTGCTTTTACCAGGATCCCAATCCCAAATGTCTGTGAGAATCAGGGTCCAGTTCAGACTGTGCAGAGTTGGGGAACTCCTGCTACATTAAGTGGTAGGAACTGTTGATGGGTTCTGTGCAACTGAGGCCAGACAAAAATGTAGTTTTGTTGTTACAGTCATCCTGATCTTTTGAAAGAAGCTGAATGTAGATCTTTAAAAAAAAAAAAAAAAAAAGACCTCCCAGCTATCAAATAATGTTATTTAATTACACACACATTTTAAAATAATGTGAGGGTCAAAATATGTCTACAGGCACCAAAGCCTCAACATTTCTACAGCTGTATGCATCTCTTCAAAACCTGTTGACACTCCTGTCCTTATCTCAGTAATTGCACCTCTTGCCATAGAATGTGCTAGATTCAAAACTGAAGTTGTTTCTGGCTCCTTTTCCTCCTTCACTCCACATTTCCAATCTCCGATACATCTCTCAGATTTGATTCTCCTCTCTACCCTCACCCCAAACCCTTGGTCGCATCCTAATTTCTGTCTGGACCGTGGCAGTATTTCTTACCTGGACATCCCTGCTTCTCATCTCTATTCCCTGCAGAACTGCCAGTTAATTTCCAAAAAAAACCCCAAAAAAAAACAAACCTGTTTTGCTTCCAAGTCAATAAGAGAAAGAATGGATTGTTAAAAAGATAATTTGGGGGAAATTGGCCCATTATATGGGGAAAATTAAGACCGACTTTCACCTAACACCATATAAAAGAATGGACTATGGATGGATGAAAGATCTAAAAGTGAAAGGTTAAATGACAAAGTTAATAGAAGAACTTGTAGGTGAATATATTTGTGATTTCAGGTCAGAAAGGACTTTTTAAATAAAAGCTTCAACTGTAAGAAAAAAAAATTAACAAATGTGATTATATCAAAACTGAGTAGTTCTATAAATGATGTTAACAAAGGAAAGAATAGGAAGAAGTATTTGTAATGTCTAAACCTACCTGAGGACAGTAGAATGTAGACTATTTTGAAAGTATTCTTACAAAAGACAGCAGCCCCAATGGGAAAAAATGGCTAAGAATTAAAAGGGCGGGGGGCAAAGATGTTTACAGAAGAGGAAACTTGAAAAACCAATCAGTTTATGAAGAGAAGCTGGTTGGTAATCAGAGAAATGCAAGTAAAAACAGGAATGAAATGTCAGTTTATACCAAATAAACTGGTAAATACTAGAAAGCGTAGGCAAGGGGAGGGAATTTACCCTCATTCATTACTGGTGAAAGTGTAACCTAGTGTAGCTACTTTGGAGAGCAGCCTGGCATGATATAGTCAAATTAAGTATATGCATGTTGTACAGCAGAAACTAACACAACATTGTAAAAAAGCTATACTCCAATTAAAGAAGTTTTTAAAATATTAATTTCAGGGGAAAAAGTATATACATACCCTGTGACCAGTAATTCTGCTCTTGAGTATGTTTTTGGGGTTTTTTGGGGGGGTGGGTGTGCAGCATGTGGGATCTTCCCCAACCAGGGATAGAACTGTTTCCCACTGCATTGCAAGCATGGAGTCTTAACCACTGGACTACCAGAGAAGTCCCAGCTCTTAACTATATATATGCCAAAGGAATTCTCATACAGATGTATGAAGGACACATAAGGGGACTTTCACTGTAGCTTTTTTTTGGTATGATAGTAAGAAGTTGGATGTTTATCATCTGAAGAGTGGGTAGTAAAATGTAATGACTGCACACCCTTATGTACTGTATAGCAATTATAGTAAACAGATTAGATATACACAGAGCCATATGGATACATTTTAAAACCGTAATGTTTAATTAAAAATGCTAAAAAATGGCAGCAAAAAAAAAAGCCCACTAAGAATGAACTATGTGACAAACTGTCATTTACATAAATTAAAAGTGTACACATTTTGTAAGAACACATAAAACAAAAAAAAATATTGTTAGAGCTTCCTTGGTGGTCCACGGGTTAAGAAGTCAATGCCAGTGCAGAGGAGTTGGGTTCAATCCCTGGTTGGGAAGATTTGAAGTGCCACCTGGCAGCTGGGCCTGTGCTCCACAGCTACTGAAGCTCCCACACCTAACGCCCATGCTAGGCAACAAGAGAAGCCTCTAAAATGAGAAGCCTGTGCACCAAAATGAAGAGTAGACCCTGCTCACCACAACTGGAGAGAGCTCTCACAGAGCAAAAAAGACCCAGTGCAGCCAAAAATAAAATCTTAAAAATATATATGTATCGTTATACATAAATCTTACGTATATATAACTGCTTATTTAACTTATATGCAGAATACATCATGTGAAATGCCAGGCTGGATGAAGCTCAAGCTGAACTCAAGACTGCTGGGAGAAATATCAATAACCTCAGATATGCAGATGATACTACTCTAATGGCAGAAAGAGAAGAGGAACTAAAGAGCTTCTTAATGAAGGTGAAAAAGGAGAGTGAAAAAGCTGGCTTAAAAGTCAACATTCAAAAAACTAAGATCATAGTATCCAGTCCCATCACTTCATGGCAGATAGATGAGGAAACAATGGAAACAGTGACAGACTGTTTTCTTGGGCTTCAAAATCACTGTGGACAGTGACTACACCCATGAAATTAAAAGTCACTTGCTCCTTGGAAGAAAAGCTGTGACAAACCTAGACAGCATATTAAAAAGCAGAGATGTCACTTTGGCGACAAAGGTCCGGATAGTTAAAGCTATGGTTTTTCCAGTAGTCATGTATGGATATGAGAGTTGCACCATAAAGAAGGCTGAATGCCAAAGAATGGATGCTTTTGAACTGGTGTTGAAGACTCTTGAGAGTTCCTTGGCAAGCAAGGAGATTAAACCAGTCAGTTCTAAAGGGAATCAACCCTGATATTCATTGGAAGGACTGATGCTGAAGCTGAAACTCTGATACTTGGGCCTCATGATGCGAAGAACTGACTCATTAGAAGGGAGGTGGGGGGGGGTGGTTCATGTTTGGGAACGCATGTAAGAATTAAAGATTTTAAAACTTAAAAATAAACTAAAAAAATTAAATAAAAAAAAAAGAAAAAGACTCTGATGTTGGGAAAGATTGAAGGCAGGAGAAGAAGACGACAGAGAATGAGATGGTTGGATGGCATCACTGACTCGATGGACATGAGTTTGAGCAAATTCTGGGAGCTGGTGAAGGACAGGGAAGCCTGGCATGCTGCAGTCATGGGGTCACAAAGAGTTGGACACAACTGAGCAACTGAACAGTGAACAGCAGTGTGTATCATTAAACCTAATATGATTGCATATGGTAGGCATTAAGGACAATGAGAAAGAGTATTAGGATAAAAAGAGAATAAACAAAAGGAGTTTTGTCAGGATAAAAAAAATGATAATAAGCCATGACCTATCAAGTATGATTAACTCCCTGCACGTCTGAGTTCTAGTAAGACTAATATCCCTACACATGTGAACCCATAGAACAGAGAGACACACTGTCCTTATCACTCCCAAAGTCAAAACCCTTCATTGAAAATTTCTGTCACCTATAATTGAAAGTCAAATTTCATAATGATCTGGTCTTAAGGTCCGCCTCTTCCACCTCTCCCTGAAATTCTTGCCATTCCTAAATACACCTTTCCTATTGTTTCTATCTTGATAGTTCAGTTCAGTCGCTCAGTTGTGTCTCAGACTCCTTGCGACCCCATGGACTGCAGCACTCCAGGCTTCCCTGTCCATCACCAACTCCCGGAGCTTACTCAAACTCATCCTCTGTCGTCCCCTTCTCCTCCTACCTTCAGTCTTTTCCAGCATCAGGGTCTTTTCCAGTGAGTCAGTTCTTTGCATCAGGTGGCTGAAGTATTGGAGTTTCAGCTTCAGCATAAGTCCTTCTAATGAATATTCAGGATTGATTTTTTTAGGACTGACTGATTGGATCGCCTTACAGTCCAAGGGACTCTCAATAGTCTTCTCTAACACCACAGTTCAAAAGCATAATTTCTTCGGCATTCGGCTTTCCTTATAGTCCAACTCTTATATCCATATATGACTACTGGAAAAACCTTAGTTTTGACTAGAGGGACCTTTGTTGGCAAAGTAATGTCTCTGCTTTTTAATGTGCTGTCTAGGTTGGTCATAGCTTTTCTTCCAAGGAGCAAGCGTCTTTTAATTTCATTGCTGCAATTTTAATTTCATTGCTGCATCTATAGTGATTTTGGAGCCCCCCAAAATAAAGTCAGCCACTGTTTCCACTGTTTCGCCATCTATTTGCCATGAAGTGATGGGACTGGATGCCATGATCTTAATTCTCTGAATGTTGAGTTTTAAGCCAACTTTTTTAGTCTCCTCTTTCACTTTCATCAAGGGGCTCTTTAGTTCTTTGCTTTCTGCCATAAGGGTGGTGTCATCTGCATATCTGAAGTTATTGATATTTCTTGATATTTGACCCTTATCAAATTCTGTTATGGTAATTTGTTTACATGTTTGTCTTTCCTGTTAGTCTGTGAGCTTCTAAAGATCCCAAGGGCATATAAATTAATAGAATGTGATTTTAATCCTCAGGAAAATTACAGGTTGTCAGATGATACTTCTGTTGTCCAAATATACAACCATTTATTGAAAAGTTTCTAAATGTTTGTTGAATTAAGTAATCAGTGAGTTATCAAATCCAGCCACAACCTTGAGAAAAGAAATCTGTATCCAATCAAACCTCTAATGTCTTCTGGAATTGAATATTGCTGTGGGGTAATCTGGGGCTACCCTGACTTTTTTCCTCCTTTATAAATGGTTTAATCTTTTGCCTCACTGTACAAAGAGTTTTTTAATTTATATTTTCAGCCCAATAACTTTACTAGGATATACTTGTGAAATAAAATCTGTATTTTGTAGCAAGATAAGAAAAATGTCAAGAAAAAAAATTTATCTGCCCTCTGGCCTTCTCTCGTCCCTCACTGTGCACTGCATGTCTATATTAAGCAACATCAACCTCACTTCCCCATCGGCAGGAATACCTGCTCAACTATAAAGAACAGTATTCTTCTAGCATCAGTAAGGCATCTCCTTGAAGGGAACTGTCCTACATTGTTGGTGGGAATGTGAATTGGTTCAGCCATTATGAAGAATAGTATGGAGTTTCCTTAAAGAAAACTAAAAATAAAGCCGCAATAGGGCCTGGCAGTCCCACTGGGCATGTATATGGAGAAAAACATGGCCTGAAAGGATATGTGCATCCGAGTGTTGACTGCAGCACTGTTCACAGTAGCTAATACATGAAAGCAACCTAAATGCCCACCAACTGAAAAATGAATAAAGAAGAATATTACACAGCTGTTAAAGAAATGTCATTTTCAGCAACATGAATGGACCCAGAAATTGTCATACTGGATGAAGTATGTCAGACAGAGAAGCAGAAACATTGTATGATGTGGAATCTAAAAAGACATGATATAAATGAGCTACTTACAAAACAGAAGCAAACTCAGAGAACAAACTTACAGTTGCCGGGGGGAGGAGGGGAGGAATATGGGGAAGGGATAGTGAGGGGGTTTGAGATAGACAGGTAAACAGCCTTATATTTGAAATGGCTAACCAGCAAGGTCCTACTGTATAGCACAGGGAACTCTGTGTTATGTGGAGACTGGATAGGAGGGAATTTGGGGGAGAATGGATATGTGTGTATATGTATGGCTGAGTCCCTTTACTGTCCCCTGAAACTATCAAAACGTGGCTATACTCCAATAAAAAATAAATGATTTTCTGTAAAAAATAAGGCATCTCCATAAAGATAACATTACTTACATGGTGCTTAAATCTGGATTATGCAAACTGTCAATAATACATCATTTGATGTACAGCCCCCATCTCAAAAAAACTTACATAACTATACCATGACTTCTAATGGGCAGAGTTCTCAAAGGTTTCTGAGATGTTCTTCCTAGGTTACACTCCTCAACTTTGACTCAAATAATATTTTTTAGATTGACTGATCTATTTTTTATCACCATCTTTTTTGGATTGATTTTCTCTGGTATTTAGTATGTTCTTCCAAAATGTACACTCATGTCCCCATGTATAAAGTTTTCTTGGATATCTTTATTTTTTATAACATTATTTTGATTTTCTTCTTCAAGGTTTTAAATTATGTGTATGTTGATGCTTCTTTACTTGTTTCCTATATAATTTGGCTTCCTTTAAAATCTTTATTTTACTTTTTAAAAAAATAATTCAGTATTTATTTGGCTGTGCCAGGTCTTAGTTGTGACATGTGGGATCTAGTTTCCTGACCAGGGATTAAACCTAGGTCCCCCGCATTGGGAGCAGAGTCCTATCCACTGGACCACCAGGGACATCGCCTTATTTCACTTTTCTTATTGTTATACTCTGTGATCCTTAGTTTTCCTTCTGTGTCTACTCTCTTTTTGGTTGCTCTATATTGTCCTAATCTCTTTTGGGTTTACTTTTTTTCTGTACTTCTTTCTGTTCATATTTTATCTCCTATTATAGTTTCATCATCTCTTTCCAGAATTCTTTTTTTTTTTTTTTTGCTTCGTGAGTGTCTTCCAGATATGCAATTATTTCATTAAGATTTCTTAAATTAATGGTGAAAATTTTGGTTACAGTTTCATGTTTGTTGATAGCTATTTTTCTCCTAGTTGGTATGATTTGCCCATTGATAACTTTGTAATGGTTTTACATTTTAAAAATATGTATCAGTGTTGGGCCAGAAAATTTTTATTGCCTAATAATGAATGAGTTAGGTTTTCTTAAACCATCTTTTTCCATACTATTGCACAGCAAGAGAAGCAGGTCAGGGTGGCCTTTCATGCTTTATAACCAAAGGTTCTCTCCTCCTCTGTTGGTACAAAAACATACTGCTCCCAAAGATTTGAATTAGCTGTGTGATTTTTGGGTAGTCCCTCCACCTCTACTTCTCTGGACCATACGGTGTCCAGGAAGGCTTCTATTAGAGCCTTGATCATCCAGATTTCCACAACACTTTTTGCAAAGAAGTGATACTACCTCTCAGCTGCAAAGTGAGTTCCTCAACTACAGAAAGTGATTTTTTTTTTTTTTTACTTGTTGGTTGCACTGGGTCTTTGTTGCCTCACATGGGCTTTCTCTAGTTGCAGCTCATGGAGGCTATTCTCTAGTTGAATTGCACTGGCTTCTCACTCCAGTGGCTTCTTTTGTTATGGAGCACAGGCTCTTGGCACTTGGGCTTAGTAATTGCGGTGCATGGGCTTTAGTTTCTTCTCAGCTTGTGGACTCTTTTCCAGACCGGGGATAGAACCTGTGTTCCCTGCATTTGCAGGCAGATTGTTACCCACTCTACCACCAGGGAAGTCCAGAGAGTGAATTTTTTTTCCTGCTGTTTTCTGAACTCTGTTATAAGGATCTGTGCAGCTATCCACTGCAGGACTTTTTCATCCTCCTAGGCTTCATCTCTGTTAACCTATTAAACACTAATTCTCCATCTTCCTCTTGCCCCAAAGGAAGATGTTCTACTGTTCTACTTCCTGTCTCTCTAAATTTGAATACCCTGGGTAATAAGTGAAATCATACAGTATTTGTTCTTCTGTGTCTGGCTTGTTTGAGCCATCCAGCACATATCAAGTTCATCCCTTTTGAAGGCTGAATATTTCATTGTGTATCTATGCCACATTCTGTTAATCCATTCATTCTTTGACAGATATTTGGGTTATTTCCAATTTGGGGCTACTGTGGATAATGCTGCTATGAACATCTATGTATACAAATTATATATTTGTTTTTATGTTTTTTTATTGTTTTCTTTTTGGGGGGTGTGCTTTCCAGGAGGTTTAGGATGCTAATTTACACAGCTTTAATTATTCTGGCAGTCTCTTGGAAGCTACTATTGGGCTTCTCTTGTGGCTCAGCTGCTAAAGAATCTGCCTGCAATGAGGAATGAGGTTTGATCCCTGGATTGGGAAGATCCCCTGGAGAAGGAGAGGCTACCCACCCAGTATTCTGGCCTGGAGAATTCCATGGACTTATAGTCCATGGGGTCATAAAGAGTCAGACACAACTGAGTGACTTTAGTTTCACTTGGAAGCTACATTTAAAAATAAATATTTCAATCCTGAACCCCTCTCCCACCTCCCTCCGCATGTACACTTGTTGTGGATTCATGTTGATGTATGGCAAAACCAATACAATATTGTAAAGTAATTAGCCTCCAATTAAAATAAATAAATCTAAAAAAATATTTCAGATATTCTTATGATCAGGCAAGTTTTTACTATTTCCATCTGAATGAAATGAAACAAAAATAGTATCAGGGATAATCTGAGAAGAGAAGGAACACTCAGAAATATGGGTGAGTTTGGAACAGGAGAAGCATTGATGGCAAGAGAGAGGACTGGTGCTTATGAGCAGGCTACATGCAGAGAAACCAATTGTTCCTATTAAGCAGTGTCTGCCAGGGCAGCTCCTGCTTCTGTGAGTCTCTAAGCAGGCAGAGAGAGGGTGAGATAGATGGATTAAAATTGCCCAAGTCCATTTCCGGACTGACTGTACCTACGGAAAATCCCTATTTGGCTCTGCTTTCAAGAATGCCAAGCTTAGCTCAGCACTTCCTCTGTACATCTGCTGACGCTTATATTTTGGACTGGAGGTAATCCAGTCTATGTCAGAGTAACTGTTGGTTCTTAGTTTTAACATCATAATTTAAAAACTTATGAAGTTTTCCAAGAGTTAGCATCTAGCCTGAACTCACTCTTACGTATCTTTCGGATTTGCACCAAAAGAATATTATGAGTCCCCCAAGGGAAAACCTTGATGACGTAACCAGTTTCTAGTCTTGGGAGTATCTCTGAAGCAGTTGTTACTGAACTGCTGTTCAAACTCCATAAATCAATGTGATAGCAACTCAGGTAAAAGCAATTTGGGATTTTATGGCCAGGAGGGAGACATTCAGGTGGCTTTCTAGAGGGAGAAAAAACATTTCATTAGTTGCTGACACATTTGTATTTACTCAGCAAATATTTATTGAGCTCCTGTTATGTTCTAGATGCAGTAGATAAAGCAGAGGAAAAGATAAAAAAAAATGTTCCTGAGCTTTTATTCTGGTGTGAGAAACATAATAAACAAGTGAACAAATATAAAGAGGTTTTCAGACAGTGAGTACAAAGCACCCAGTGGACCTAATTAAATACTTAATAGGGATTGATTAAAGATATTGCAAAAATCCTTAAAGTGTAGGTTCAATAGTTTATTTCAGTTATGTTTTATGTATATAATTTACAAACAAAAAGAGAAAGTGAAGTCACTCAGTCGTGTCCGACTCTTTGCGACCCCATGGACTAGCCTGCCAGGCTCCTCCGTCCATGGGATTTTCCAGGCAAGAATACTGGAGTGGGGTGCCATTTCCTTCTCCAGGGGATCTTTCAGACCCATGGATTGAACCCAGGTCTCCCGCATTCCAGGCAGACTCTTAACTGTTGGAGCCACCAGGGAAGAATCTAATTTAAAAACAAATGTTCCTGAAAAAAAAATACTTTGCAAAGTAAGATCTTCCTTTTTCTTAATGACTGAGAAAACATGAAGATTTATACGTAAAGAGAACTAACCATATCAGTTAATAATAGGGTTAAGTGCAAACTGGCTAGTACAGATTCTAAGTGCCATGACATTTCATATAAGCACCAAGGTTTTAATTGGTTTTGAAGTCTCACAGTTTGGAAGCTTTTGCGTCCTCAAGCAGGTTTCTAACTTCACCCACAATTTCTTAAATTGGCTTATCCACTCGTTCACTTTCTTCAGCATTTCATTCCTCAGAAGGGAGTGGGAGGTGCGAGGAGGTGGATGATGTTATTATGTACTGCTCCCTGTGGGCTGCATGTATATAAAAATGGCATACTGAAATTGTTAGGGTAGTGCTTGTTGTGTCTAACTGGGGATGGCAGTGGTTGAATTTTTTTTTTTTTTTTGAGGAAAATGTAGAAAGAAAGATCCCTGGATATTGGGTGCCTTGATGTCTATACCCTTTAGTGGAAAAGTGTAATGCTACTCTGGGATTTGACAAACCCCTTCAGAAGTGAAACATTGGTCATTCTGACTCTGAATGTGTTTTACTTCTTTTTGATAATTCTGCACAAATTACTTTTCTGAAATATTTAAGTTGAAAGAATGATTAATGTTCAGGAACACTGCCTGAAAGATTAGAAAGGGACTCATCACTACAGATTAGAAGCGTAAGAGATTAAACTGGTGTGTATCAAAGCGTTAAATCATTAAATCAGGTGAGATGTCACCACTGAGTCTAGACTGTTCATGTATAGGTGATTTTTTTTCTCTAGATGACTTTTGAACATGAATGAAATTCCTTTTTAAATTATGTCCATGTCTAATATTTGGAATTTCAATTTTTTAAAAAATAGAAGTGTAACTTCCAAGTTGGCTCCCTTTCTGAAGAAACATTTAGAAAATAGGAAACTATATCCAAATTTTTAATCCAGATTAGCCAGTAGACTTCACTTTTATGGTGTTCAATTTTATGTCAAACAAAGAATTTCATTTTTCTTATGAAAGAATTTAGAAATAAGAGAAAGCATACCTATTATTCAGCTAAGTATTGTCTGGTGAGTGTGTCATTATCTGTTTATATCATAAAGTCCCAAAGGCATAAGGGAAATAACTCTACACAAATTTCTGTCCTTGATGGACTGAAGCAATTAGCCTGAAAACTACTTTAGGACTACTTCACAGACTTGTTTATAAGGACTTTTTTTTTTCTTTCCCCATTGAGGGGACCTAGGAAAAGCTGTTGACAGCAGAGATGATTAAAGTTTTTCAGTCAATTTTTTTTAAAAATCAGAAGAGTAAAAGAATCCTTTACACAGACTAAAACCTATTAATTATGTTGATAGTTAAAAATCAAGCTTAAAAATTTCACTTTCAACATAGCTTTTAAAATATGATTTTTTAAAAAATGGTTCATACAGTTTTTATTTTCACTTATTTGTAAGTGCTGGTGGACATTGAACTGATCAAAATTGACTGCTGCTTCTTTAGTCAATAAAAATTAATAAAATTAACTTTTTTGAAATTGTGTCATGTCCTTCAATACCATTAGCACATGGCTTGAACATGTAATCTTTGCTTTTTCACTGTTGGTTTTATAATTGCAAGACAAATCAAATTAGAGATGTCTTGAGGTAAATAGTAAATTATATTTATATAAGAGATAGATTGCTTATTATAACAGAATCATTATGAAATAATTAGAAAATATGTTTGGTATACTAGGAAGAGTATAATGAGTATGGAAATCTCATAATTTTGGTGGTATGATTGTTAATACAAATGTCTTAGAAATCATTGGAATAATTATGAACCTAAAATGTGCAGACTGATGATCTACTCCGTAAGTGTACAGCTTCCCTCCCACCTCCTTCTTCTTTTCCTCCCTTCTTCTCTCTTCTGCTTCCTGCTTTGTCTTCTCAACTCCACAGCATTGAAATCATTTAGTCATTTGTTCAGCATGTTCTTTTTGAGTCTCTCTGTGTCAGGCACCATCCTAGGCTTTGGAAATACAGCTGTGAATGGAATCTACAAAGCAGGAGATAACATTGGTAACTTTGGGACAGACCAACATCTTTTGTCTCTGAGGACACATCGCTTCTGCAGTATTCCCACCAAAATCCCACAATCTGAGTCTGATCATGAGGAACTAGATGCAGGACAACTACAAAATAAGTGGCCTGAGCTGTTAGGAGATGTCGAGGGAAAGAAAGGCAGAAAAAAAAAAAAAAAGACTGAGGAGCTTTTTTTTAAGTTCCAGATTAAAGGGGGCTAAAGCTACATGACTACTAAATGCAATGCGTAAACCTGGATTGAGTCCTGGATTAGGAAAAAATAATTATAGAAAACAGTATTGGAATAATTGATGCTACTTGAATATGGACTGTGAATTAGACAATTGTTGTTCCGTCGCCCAGTCATGTCTGACTCTCTGCAGTCCCATGGGCTGCAGCATGCCAGTCTTCCCTGTCCCTCACCATCTCCCGGAGTTTGCCCAAGTTCATGTCCATTGCATCGGTGATGCCATTCAGCTATCTCATCCTCTGGCACCCTATTCTCCTTCTGCCCTCAATCTTTCCCAGCATCAGGGACTTTTCCCCATGAGTTGATGTTCATCTCAGGTGATCAAAATAGTGGAGCTTTGGCTTCAGCATCAGTCCTTCCAATGAATATTCAGAATTGATTTCCCTTAGGATTGACTGGTTTGATCATCCTGTCCAGGGGACTCTCAGGAGTCTTTTCCAGCACCACAGTTTGAAGACATCAGTTCTTTGGCACTCTGCCTGTTTACAGTCCATCTCTCACAGCCATATGTGACCACTGGGAATACCATAACCTTGACTATATGGACCTTTGTCAGCAGAGTAATGTCTGCTTTTCAACACACTGTCTAGGTTTATCATAGCTTTCCTGCCAAGAAGCAGTTGTCTTCTGATTTCATGGCTGCATTCACCATCTGCAGTGATTTTAGAGCCCAAGAAAAGGAAATCTGTCACTACTTCCACCTTTTACCCCCTCTATTTGCTGTGGGTGTAATGGGGCCAGATGCCATGATCTTAGTTTTTTTAATATTTAGTTTTAAGTCGGCTCTTTCACTCTCCTCCTTCACCCTCATCAAGAGGCTCTTTTAATTTCTCTTTGTTTTCTGCCATTAGAGTGTTATCATCTGCATATCTGAGGTGGTTGATGTTTGTTCCGCCTATCTTGATTCCATCTTGTAACTCATCCAGCCCAGCATTTCTCATGATTTGCTCAGTGTATAGGTTAAACAAGCAGGGTGACGGCAGACAGCCTTGTTGTTCTCCTTTCTCAATCCTGAACCAATCAGTTGTTCCATAAAGGGTTCTAACTGCTGCTTCTTGACCCACATACAGGTTTCTCAGAAGGCAGGTAAGATGGTCTGGTATTCCTATCTCTGTAGGAGCTTTCCACAGTTTGTTATGATCCATAAACCCCTTCATGGATCACTACCTTATTGTGACAAAGGGACTTGGGTAACTCAATGAAGCTATGAACTGTGCTGGGTAGGGCCTCCCAAGATGGACAGGTCATAGTGGAGAGTTCTGACAAATTGTGATCTGCTGGAGGGGGAATGGCAAACCACCCCAATATATTTGCCATGAGAACCTCATGATGGAGAAGGAAATGGCAACCCACTCCAGTACTCGTGCCTGGAAAATCCCATGGATGGAGGAGCCTGGTAGGCTACAGTCCATGGGGTCTCAAAGAGTCCGACAGGACTGAGCAACTTCACTTTCACTTTTCACTTTCATGCATTGGAGAAGGAAATGGCAACCCAGTGTTGAACCCTCCAGTGTTCTTGCCTAGAGAATCCCTGGGATGGAGGAGCCTGGTGGGCTGCCGTCTATGGGGTCGCACAGAGTTGGACACCACTGAAGCAACTACAGCAGCAGCAGAACCTCATGAACTGTATGAAAAGACAGAATTAGATAATAGTATTATATAAATGTTTAGTTTTGAGGTTTGGGTACTTCTATGTATTATAGTTCTATATATGTATATAAAATATATATAACGAACACATGATATATAGCTAAATATATATTTATCATGTATTTCCTATATATCATATAGAGTGTATTATTTAAATGTATATATGCATATAAATATTTATATAGATGCACATATGTGAGCGAGAGCAAGAGAAAGGTGAAGACAATGGGATCAAAGGGATAAATATAAATAACTGGTGAAATTTGCTAAATAATAAACTGGAATTTCTCAATCTATTCTTGAAACTTTTCTATAAATTTAAGTTGTATCAAAATAATGGGCTTCCCTCGTGGCTCAGACAGTAAAGAGCCCACCTGCAATGTGGGAGACCTGAGTTTGATCCCTGGGTTGGGAAGAGCCCCTGGAGGAGGGCATGGCAGCCCACTCTAGTATTCTTGCCTAGAGAATTCCCATGGACAAGGGAACCTGGCGGGCTGCAGTCCATGGGGTCACAAGGAGTCAGACACAACAAAGTGACTAAGCACAGCACAGAACTTAAATTTCCTGGTCTAGTGGAACTTACCTTTGTGTGTAAGTGGGTGGGTGAGGTGGGGTGCTGTGTCAGATACCCTTTAACCTCCGACAACTACAGATTATTTGCTTTTACCAGAATGATGTACAGTTAGAATCATGCCATATGTAGTCTTTTCAAACTAGCTTATTTCACTTAGAAATGGCTGTACCATCTTACATTTCCACCAGCAATGAATGAGAGTTCTTATTCCTCACCAGCATTTGGTGGTGGTAGTTTTTTAGGATTTTAGCGGGTGTCTCATAGTATCTCACTGTTTTAATCTGCATTTCCTTTTTGACATATGATGTTGAGCATCTTTTCATTTTCTTGTGTGCCATTTGTGTTTCTTCTTTGGAAAGTTGTCTGTTCAGATCTTTTGCTCACTTTGTTCAAATATTTTGTTCACTTGAGGGCTGAAGTTTTAAATAGTGTGGTTGGAGAAGGTTTCACTAAGACTTCTAAATAAAGATCTGAAAGAGGTGAGGGCATGAGTTGTTTGTAACTCTAAAGAAAGATCATTCCAGGAAGCAGGATAAACACCTACCTACAAGGGCCCTAAATAAAGGGTGTGCTTGGTATGTACTAGAATAGCTGGAGGCCAGTGTGGCATTAGAGAGTGGCCAAGGGGAGAGGTTAGGAGATATGGCGAAAGAAGCAGAGATGTATGAGTGGTGTGGGGGGGGGGGCATCCAGCTCATGTGATCTTGTGCATCATTAGGACTTTGCTTTTTCATTCTGAGTGAAATGGAAAATCAGAGGATCTTGAGCAGAGACTGATGTGATCTGACTTGTTTAATTGGGTCATTCTGGTTGCCATGGTGAAAACAGACCAAAGGCCATCAGATGCAAAAGCAAAGAGACTAGTTAAGAGACTGTTGCCAAAATTAGCTGGGAGGTGATGGTGACTAAGCCCAGGGTGCTATTGATGGAAAGAATGACAAATTATTGGATTCTGCATAAATTTGGAAAATAAGGGATTTATTAAAGGATTGGATGTGTGAGAGAATGAAGGAAATCAGGGATAAACGGCAACCCACTCCAGTACTCTTGCCTAGAAAATCCCATGGACGGAGGAGCTTGGTCAAGGCTACGGTCCTTGGGGTCACAAAGAGTCAGGCACGACTGAACGACTTCACTTTCTGTTAAAAGATAAACTATGACATATTAAAATATTTATGTTTATCTGAGCAAGCACTGATTTTAATCAGGTAGTGCCAAACTGGGAGTGGTTAGGGGCAAGGTTTTTTATAGAGGAAACAAGGAAGCAAAGCAAGGGAATGGTTTGAATGACTTTAACTTAAGGGATGTATTGTTTGGGAAACAGCTAGTTGGCAGTTTGTGATTGGTTGTTCTTCTTAGCCCTGAGGCATTTACAAGATTGACTCTTGATTAGGTTTGCTTACAGAGGCTATCCAGGCATTAGATTCACCTCAGACTTATTGTTTGGTTATTTTTAACATTTCCAAGTTTGTTTTGTTTGTTTTTCCCCTAAGCAACTGAAAGAATGGCATCAATCACAGTCATTTTAGGTCTACACTGGGACTTCATTTTTTCCTCTTAATTCCTGATCTCCATTCTCATTACTTTTATGTCTCTCATTGGCATCCGCCAGTATGCTTGAGACTTAAATATTATTTAGAGTGTTTTAAATTTACATGGTTACAGTACTATCAGTTTTACTCTGTTTTTTACCTGCTTCTTGATAGATGCTATGTCTTAAGAGCTTACCATACAGCTGAATATATCTGATTTATTAATTCTGACTGCTGCCTAGTTTTCTGCTGAATGAATACACCACACCTGATAGAGTTAGCTCCTTGTCTACTAGCCCCCAGGTGGCTTCCAGCTCTGTGCTGTTGCAAACAATGCTGAGATGCACACCTTCTTACAGATTCCTACATAAAGACTGGCTTGCATGTTCTGCCAGGTATATTCCCAGGAGTGTGTTGCTGGGATGTATTTCGTTGTGTAACTACTGGTAATAAACTCTCCAGTGTGGCTGCATCAGCAATAGTTGCAATAGCTTTTGAGAGTGGGGCTTCCCAGGTAGTGCTAGTGGTTAAAAAAACTGCCTGCCAATGCAAGAGACGCAAGTTTGATTCCTGGGTCAGGAAGATCCCCTGGAGGAGGGCATGGCAACCCACTCCAGTATTCTTCCCTGGAGAATCCCATGGACAGAGAAGCCTGGCAGGCTAGAGTCCATAGGGTCACAAAGAGTCAGACACGACTGAAGTGATTTAGCACAGCACAACACACACCATTTGAGAGTAACCTTCCCCTGCATTCTTACCAGGTTTTTCTTTTTTTGGCCACACCATGCGCTGCTTGTGGGATTTCAGTTCCCCGACCAAAGACTGAACCCAAGCCCTCGGCAGAGAGAGTGTGGAGTCCTAACCACTGGGCTGTCAGGAAATTCCTATCAGTTCATGATATTAAGTTTAAAATTTATTAAAAAGTGCTATCTCATTTTTATTTTAACTTGCATTTTTAATTAATAGAGAGTTTGAGCATCTTTTCATAGATTTTTTTTTTTAGACATTACGATTCCTCTTTTTGCCATTTGCCTATTCTAATTCTTCGTCCAATTTGCTATTGAATTTCCTGCTTCTTACTTGTTGATATACAGAAATTCTCTGCCTTCCTACATACTAATTACTTGGGTTTTAGAGGTGGCAAATATATTCTTCTAGGTTGCCATTTTTCTGTTAACTTTGTCAATAATGTGCCCTTCTTTGAAAAGAATTTCTATTTTTATATACTGAAATCCACAGAGTCTCCCCCATCCTTGATGATTTGTAGTTTTTAGGTTTTTCTTACTAACTCCCTCATTTCAAGGTCAGAAAAACATTATTCTATAATTTTCTATCTTTATTGTTTTCTATTTCAGATTAAAGTATCTCATCTACTACAGTTAGCATTTCTATATAGTATGAGGTATGAATCCAACTGTATTTTTATCCACATAGTGAGTCAGCTCTCCTAGAATGATGTTCTAAATAATCTTATCTTTTCTTTGTTGGTTAGAGATATCACTGCTATCATATAGAAAGTTTTCATATACATGTGGGTCTGTTTCTGTATTTCTGTATTATTCCATTGATCCATTTGTCTATTCTTATGCCAGTATTATTTTTGTTGCTGTGGCTTTGTAATGTGTCAGTATCTGGTAAGAGAGGTCCTCCATCTTTGTTCTTTTTCAAAATTGCCATAGCTACTTGCGCCTTAGCTGTTCATTGTACTTTTTTTGAATCAATTTGTCACATTCCCCTCAAAACTGGGCTGGAAATTTTGACTGAAAATATATGAAATGTATGTTATTTTTAGAAGAACTTACACATTTTTACTGGTGAACTGTTCTTTATGAACATTGTATTCTTTCTTTTCTGGCCTTTTATGCTTTAACAGGATTTGTAAGACATTTTTAGAACTCTTGAGTATGGAATTCATTAGAGATGTATTTAAAGATACTTACACAAGTGTGGCTGTGGTTTTTCCAGTGGTCATGTATGGATGTGAGAGTTGGACTGTGAAGAAAGCTGAGCACCGAAGAATTGATGCTTCTGAACTGTGGTGTTGGAGAAGACTCTTGAGAGTCCCTTGGACTGCATGGAGATCCAACCAGTCCATTCTAAAGGAGATCAGCCCTGGATGTTCTTTGGAAGGAATGATGCTAAAGCTGAAACTCCAGTACTTGGGCCACCTCATGCGAAGAGTTGACTCATTGGAAAAGACTCTGATGCTGGGAGGGATTGGGGGCAGGAGGAAAAGGGGACGACAGAGGATGGGATGGCTGGATGGCATCACCGACTCAATGGACATGAGTTTGAGTGAACTCCAGGAGCTGGTGATGGACAGGGAGGCCTGGCGTGCTGTGATTCATGCGGTCACATAGAGTTGGCCACAACTGAGAGACTGAACTGAACTCAGTATTTAAAAACTACATATTCTATTTGCAATTTTTTAAGGAATCTCCACACTGTTCTCCATAGTGGCTGTACTAGTTTGCATTCCCACCAACAGTGTAAGAGGGTTCCCTTTTCTCCACACCCTCTCCAGCATTTATTGCTTGCAGACTTGTGGATTACAGCCATTCTGACTGGTGTGAAGTGGTACCTCATTGTGGTCTTGATTTGCATTTCTCTAATAATGAGTGATGTTGAGCATCTTTTCATGTGTTTGTTAGCCATCCGTATGTCTTCTTTGGAGAAATGTCTGTTTAGTTCTTTGGCCCATTTATTCAACCATGAAAAAGAATACATTTGAATCAGTTCTAATGAGATGGATGAAACTGGAGCTGATTATACAGAGTGAAGTAAGCAAGAAAGAAAAACACCAATACAGTATACTAACACATACATATGGACTTCAGAAAGATAGTAATGATGACCCTGTATGCAAGACAGCAAAAGAGACACAGATGTGTAGAGCGGACTTTTGGGCTCTGAGGGAGAGGAAGAGGGTGGGATGATTTGGGAGAATGGCATTGAAACATGTGTACTATCATGTAAGTAACAAATTGCCAATCTATGTTTGATGCAAGATACAGGATGCTTGGGGCTGGTGCATGGGGATGATCCAGAGAGATGATATGGGGTGGAAGGTGGGAGGGGGGTTCATGTTTGGGAACTCATGTACACTCGTGGCAGATTCATGTCAATGTATGGCAAAACCAATACAGTATTGTAAAATAAAATAAAAATAAAAATTTTAAAAATAAATAAATAAATAAATAATGCCCCAAGGCGGAGTGGGTGGTGGTGGGGAACTACATGTTCAGTAATAGAGGAATGGTTAAATAAATTGAAAATAGTTTAATGTGTTCATTCATAGAAAATTACATCAATAAAAACCATACTTTACAGAATTTTGCTGTTTTCTGTAATGCAGTTATCCTTCAATAAAAATAAATTAATTAAAAACTACTACTGGTTGACAATTGAATAAAAATATTGTGTTGCAAAAACAAGAAAACATACTTTCAAAGAATCTTTAATGACATGAGAAAATGTTCTTGCTAAATACTACATCATTAGTAAGTGACAGTATAGGGATTTAAATTGTCTTTATTATGTGTTTCTGAGTATGTCCCAAATTTTCTAAAATGAACAGGCTTTATTTTTGCACTGTTTTCTTTTTTTCCGTTTGAAAAGTTGTTGAAAGCAAATAAGGTTTGCATTTGCCATCTGACTATATAGGAACATTGGAAAATGGCTTCTGACTCATCTGATGAGCTCATCAAGTAAGAAAGGATAACTCATATGCAAACTTCCTAGCTCGACTGTCAGCTTGCTCCATCTGCTGGGACTTCTCATACTTTGTCAGACCACCTGACTCAGCTATGTGTGAGTAAATGTAATTTCACACATTTGCTTTTTCATGTAGCAAATATTTAATAATCTGCTGCTATGTGCAGAGCACTCCATTAGAACCATTGAAGAAAAGGGATGCATTAAATTGCTTTAGCCCTGAAGGGACTTAGCATGGCATATAAAGATCAAGAATTTGCCAGAGTTTCAGGTCTACCTTTTGTGTTAACTCATAATTTTTTCTCCAGGCATCCCAGACTCTTTTCACTTTTCTCCTACTGTTCCCTGACTTAGGATGCTTTCCTCTCCTTGTCCACCTATAAAAATGCTACTTAATTTCTCACTGATCTGAAAGGACTTCCATGATCCTCTTACTTCCTCTAACATTCCACCAGCACTTTAATAAAGCACAGACTTGGCACACTCTTTGTGTGTTTTTTAAAGCAAAAGTTTAAAAAATTATATGTTTATTTTTGGCTGCACTGTGTCTTTGTTGCTGCATGTGGGCTTTCTCTCGTTGCAATGAGTGGGGGCTACTCTCTAATTGTGGTGCACGGGCTTCTCACTGCAGTGTCTTGTCTTGTTGCAGAGCACAGGCTCTAGGGCTCAGGGGCTCAGTAGTTCTGGTGCACGGGCTTAGTTGCCCCATGGCATGTGGGATCTTCCTGGACCAGGGATCAAACCCATGTGCCCTGCATTGGCAGGAGGATTCTTAACCACTGGGCCACCATCGAAGTGCAAGTGAAGTGAAGTCGCTCAGTTGTGTCTGACTCTTTGCGACCCCATGGACTGTAGCCTACCAGGCTTCTCCGTCCATGGGATTCTCCAGGCAAGAATACTGGAGTGGGTTACCATTTCCTTCTCCAGATCAAAGTCCAAAGCAAAAGTTTTTCCAAAAGCAAAGATAGAGGCAAGATTGTTGTTTGCATTAAGTACTATATTTCTGGTCTTAGGGGCCAGGAAAGATGGAAATTAAAGCAGCTGTGTTTTAGAACAACAACTCCATAACATTTTTTTCCCTTGTGATGTTGGTCAGCAGATAGGAAGAGGAGGGAAAGTTGTGCTGGTAATCTTGGGCAAGTATAGGACCTCATTAGCAACAGGCCACCTGTGACTATTTTTATTTAAAAATTTCTATCAAAAAAATTGTCTGATGTCACTGAGTCTGAGGAGATATTTATAGAGATTTGAGGGAAGCAACAGATCTTGATAACTTGAGACTAAAAAGAGTGAATCCATCAAGAGCTGAACAGACAGGGCTTGTGGGTGTGCCTGGGGACCTCGTCCTGGGCTCCATCCACTTGGAGAAAGTGTCTTATTCTAATTCCCACAGGTCACCTTCCAGTCACCATGCTTTGCTCCCCAGGGCTGTGTTCACCTCTGAAGATGCCTCTTTGGACTTTTCAGACAGGAGATGTATAGGTTCCAGCTGGCCGTTGAGCAGAGTGGACTCTGCTCAGTCTCATCCAGCAATGTGCCCTCTTCTTCCACAGGGAGGAGTGAGTGAGGGGAGTGTTTCTTCCACACTTCTCTCTCCTGGGATGTGAAGTTGAAGTCCTTTTCACCTTCCTCCACTATGGAAATATGGAATGCCTTCTAACAATCATCTTAAATCGTTCTTACAACTACTTGGCAGTATTCTTACCATCCGTTTATAAACCTGTGAGAAACTGGAGACAGTAAGGATTGACTGATCACTTTGGAATTTTGAATGAAAAGAGCAGAAGAGTTTGAGGTGCAAAGTCAGGGAACTTTTGTTTTTTTTTTTGAAAGTAGAGACTTGTTTACATAAACAGAGAGAGCTTGTTTCTCTTGAGTGTGTATCAGAGTCACCTGGAGGGCTTGTTAAAACAGATTGCTGATTATACTCACAGCTTCTGATTCAGTAGGTCTAGGATGGAGCAGGAAAATTTGCATTTTCAACAAATTCCCATGTGATGCTCTTTCTGTTGGGCCCACACTCCAAGAACCACTCCTATGTAGGTTAAGGCAGAGGTTGGCAAAATATGGCCCATCACCTGTTTTTGTATCACTCATGAGCTAAGTGGTTTTTACATTTATAAATGGTTGAAAAAAATCCAAGGAATAATATTGCATGTGAAATACGAAATTCAGATTTCATTGTCCATAAATAAAGTTTTATTGAAACACAGCTCTGCTTATGCATTTTGAATTGTTGAAGGCTCCTTTCATGCTAAAAGAGCAGAGTTGAGTAGTTGTGACAGAGACCATATAGCCTGCAAAACAGAATATTTACTATCTAGTCCTTTATAGAAAAAGTTTGTTCTCCCATCCTGGCCAGGAGTCCATTGTGATGAAGAGATTAGTAATAAAGGAAAGAGGTAGCTGATTGAAGGGGCAGCATCCTGCTTGAGGCAAGAGGGAATGCAGTTAAGAAAGAAGGATGTCTCATCTGAAACTGGAAGGAAGTGAGGATTAGAGTGAATTTCAGTAAAACTGTAGATGTGCCAATTGGTTGAGTTTGATAAACATCAATTGCTGGAAGTGAGGGGGAAGGAGAATTGATAAAATTTGTTAAGGTTTAGAATAACATTTAAGGGGAAATAATAAAAATCACATGAGACCCAGCTGAGAATGAAGATCATTAATTTTTAGTGGTCCACTCATATATTGTGTATCATTCTATCCAATTTTGCCTATTGTCCCAATATATTAGTAGCAGAGAAGATAATCATAGACACAGAAGATAATCCAGAGTGTAAAGATGTGTGCCTTGAAATGAATGGTTTCATGAAAGAATTGTGCATATGATAAATTACATGAGTATCACTTTAGGGCAAATAGATAAGGAAAAAAATGGAAACAGTGACAGACTTTTATTTTCTTGGGCTCCAAAATCACTACAGACAGTGACTGCATCCATGAAATTAAAAGATGCTTGCTCCTTGGAAGAAAAGCTATGACAAACCTAGCATATTAAAACGCTGAGACATTACTTTGCTGCCAAGGGTCCATGTAGTCAAAGCTATGGTTTTTACAGTAGTCATGTACAGATGTGAGAGTTGGACCATAAAGAAGGTTGAGAGCTGAAGGATTTATGCTTTCAAATTGTGGTGCTAGAGAAGACTCTTAAGAATCCCTTGGACTGCAATGAGATCAAACCAGTCCATCCTAAAGGAAATCAGTCCTAAATATTCATTGGAAGGACTGATGCTGAAGCTGAAACTCCAATACTTTGGTCACCTGATGTGAACAGCTGACTCATGGAAAAGACCGTGATGCTGGGAAAGATTGAAGGCAGGAGGAGAAGGGGACGACAGAAGATGAGATGGTTGAATGGCATCACTGATTTAATGGACGTGAGCTCCAGGAGATGGTGCAGGACAGGGGAGCCTGGCATGCTGCAGCCCAAGGGGTCACAAAGAGTTGGCCATGACTTAGCATCCGAACAACAAGGGGTGCCAGGTTTTTGTGGAGCAGTAACTGTTGAGGGAGGGAGGTGATCCAAGTGTATGAAGACGAGTCAGGAGGTTGAGACCATTCTATAGTGACTGGGAAGCTGCAGGATTGTCTTGGGAGAACACAAGGTAGGTGCTATCACTATTCCCTAAAGGTTCTGAGAGAGAGCAAGGGGCTTGGACTAGGTTGGAAGTTCCCAGTGTGGGAGGGAGGATTCAGTGAATAAATGAAGGGTAGGGAACAGGAGTGGCAGTGATAGCAGAAACCCTGTCCTCCCCACTGTATTAACAAGTTGTTGTGGCCCAGAGGAAAATACATTTTTACACAGTCACAAACTAGAACAGTAGAGAATTATGATTATTGTTATATCTAATTTGTATCTAAAATTCTATCATGGCTAATAGAAAAATATGAGGTTTGTGCTCTCTCGTATGGGAGAGGGTAGAAAGGAGGTTTACTTCTAGCTTTTAGAATTAATAATACTAATAATAGCCAACATTTTAGTGAATCATAAAGAATTTATCGAAGGCCTAGTGCTTTGTGATAAAAAGTAATTTTTTTGCTACTATATTCCCTAGACATAAGGTATTGTACAATATTGGATTGCACACATTAGACCAAAATGCTCTCTTCTTCAGACTTTTATAATTCTGGAGACTTTCTGCAAATTTTATGTAAGTGAAGGAATTCGCTTACAAACAACTTGTTCTTTTTCTTCATGAGAAGTATAAAGGAACTATTACTGAAATGCAATAGGATAAATATGAGGAAAAAAGAAGTTGAAAATGTTGATTATTTTACTCATAGATGCTAAAATTAGAATATTGAGAAGGCTGAACTTTTCTGCCATAGTATTTTTTAAACACAGTGGTTTATGAAGCAGTTTACTTAAAATGTTATGTGTAGTCATAATTGAACATCTTAATTCATTTTGCTAAATGCATGCATCAGTGTACCCATAACCTGGTTAAGGTATGGAACATTGTACTGGGAAAGATTCTTGTCTGCACTTTTCATTTAGTTTATCTAAAAAGCAATCATTATTCTGATTTCCAGATTGTTGATTAGCTTTGCTTGTTCTTGAACTTTATAATTGACAACCTGCAATAGGTAAAAATAATAATATCCAACATTTATTGAGCCATCACTATTGTCAGGTGCCACATTTAATTATTAATATTACAGAACTCAAATAGGTACTTCTATATCCTTTTAGAGATGAGAATCTGAGGTTTAGTAAAATATTAACAGCTTGGAAGTGGTTAAGTCAACACTCCAACATTGACCTATGGGTTTCCAAAGACCATGCTCCTAACCACTAGGCTCTCTGGCTTCCTTATCGCTTGTACATCAAGGGCTTCTGTATACATCCTGCCTCAGGTGAGCTCTCATAGAAGGCACTCTGGCTAGGGACACAAGTTTTTGTTGAGTTGGGAAAGAAGAGGAGCTGAGACTGACTCAACACAAGTTCTAGTTAGCTTTGCCCTGAGAAGACCAAGTCCCCTTGGGCATGACAAATGAGCCGGGAGGAAGAAATGTGAGGATTTTGAGAGGACATGAGAAAACCCCAGGTTGTAATTTGGTGAAGGGTGTTTTGTCCTCCCTGCAAATAGTGTTCCTATAAACCCATCTATCTCTAGGGACCCTCTACCTTCATCATGTCAGATTCTTTCCCCCATATACACATTCCAAAATATTGGTCCATGGCATTATGTGAAATGGGAAGGCATTGAAGGATTTTAAGCAGGAGTTTAAATTTTTATATTTAAAAGCAATTACTCTGGCAGGCTGAGAGAGAAGCACCTCAACATTTCTTGTAATGAACTGCTTTCCAATCCTCTGTGACCCAGGGGTAAGGAGGGAGAGGAAGGAAGAGTTCGCCACCTCTTCCCTTCCACCAACCCTTCATTAAAGTTCCAAGATTTCCCAGAAAGCTTCTCTTTTTGCTCACTTCAGCAACTTAACCTGACCCATCCTGGAATGCCAGTCAAATTACCTTCACTATGCCTCATCAGGGCCCTTTGGACCTTACCAGAAACATCAGTGCAAAGAAAAGTTGTACATGTGTTTTAAGTCATTTCGGTCATGTCTGACTCTCTGTGACCCATGGCCTGTAGCCCGCCAGGCTCCTCCATCCTTGAGATTCTCCAGGGAAGAATACTGGAGTGGGTAGCCATTTCCTCCTCCAGGGGATCTTTCTGACCTAGGGATTGAACCCCCATCTGCATTGGCACACAGATTCTTTATCTCTAGCACCACCTGGGAAGACTGCAAAGAAAAGTCATGCCTTTGTAATGATGTATCACTGAGTAATATCCTGTATCAGTAATTCTAATAAGGACGCAGGTGCACTGGAAGTGGTGCAAAGTGCTACAGTTCAGTTCAGTCGCTCAGTCATGTCTGACTCTTTGCGACCCCATGAATCACAGCACGCCAGGCCTCCCTGTCCATCACCAACTCCCAGAGTTCACTCAAACTCATGTCCATCGAGTCTGTGATGCCATCCAGCCATCTCATCCTCTGTCGTCCCCTTCTCCTCCTGCCCCCAATCCCTCCCAGCATCAGAGTCTTTTCCAATGAGTCAACTCTTCGCATGAGGTGGCCAAAGTACTGGAGCTTCAGCTTCAGCATCATTCCTTCCAAAGAAATCCCAGGGTTGATCTCCTTCAGAATGGACTGGTTGGATCTCCTTGCAGTCTAAGGGACTCTCAAGAGTCTTCTCCAACACCACAGTTCAAAAGCATCAATTCTTCGGTGCTCAGCCTTCTTCACAGTCCAACTCTCACATCCATACATGACTACTGGAAAAACCATAGCCTTGACTAGATGGACCTTAGTCGGCAAAGTAATGTCTCTGCTTTTGAATATGCTATCTAGGTTGGTCATAACTTTTCTTCCAAGCAGTAAGCGTCTTTTAATTTCATGGCTACAGTCACCATCTGCAGTGATTTTGGAGCCCCCCAAAATAAAGTCTGACCCTGTTTCCACTGTTTCCCCATCTATTTCCCATGAAGTGATGGGACCGGATGCCATGATCTTCATTCTCTGAATGTTGAGCTTTAAGCCAACTTTTTCGCTCTCCTCTTTCACTTTCATCAAGAGGCTTTTTAGTTCCTCTTCACTTTCTGCCATAAGGGTGGTGTCATCTGCATATCTGAGGTTATTGATATTTCTCCCGGCAATCTTGATTCCAGCTTCTGTTTCTTCCAGGCCAGCGTTTCTCATGATGTACTCTATATAAGTTAAATAAGCAGGGTGACAATATACAGCCTTGACGTACTCCTTTTCCTATTTGGAACCAGTCTGTTGTTCCATGTCCAGTTCTAACTGTTGCTTCCTGACCTGCATATAGGTTTCTCAAGAGGCAGGTGAGGTGGTCTGGTATTCACATCTCTTTCAGAATTTTCCACAGTTTATTGTGATCCACACAGTCAAAGGCTTTGGCATAGTCAATAAAGCAGAAGTGGATGTTTTTCTGGAACTCTGTTGCTTTTTCAGTGGAGACAAAAGTGGGAATTTTGCTCACAGGTAGTTGGGAGAAGTTTTTTATTTTTTTGGAGATGTTTCTCTATCTTAGTAATGACTCCTCCGGGTAAACTCAGCAATAACAATGAAAGCTAACACACATATGTACTCCTTATCTCATGATCTTCACTATTTCAGGCACTTAATCTCATTTAGGCACTATTATTGCCCTATTTTATAGATAAAGAAATGGAGGCACAGGTAGGTTTTATAACTTGCCCAGGGTCCAAAGATTATAAATACTCTTGATCACTATGTCATTCAAAGAATATGCCAATATCAAGCAAGTTTAAAAATAGATGTGTGTATATATATTTATGGGCTTCCCTGTGGCTCAGCTGGTAAAGAATCCGCCTGCAATGTTGTCTATCCCTGGGTTGGGAAGATCCCCTGGAGAAGGGAAAGGCTACTCACTCCAGTATTCTGCCCTGGAGAATTCCATGGACTGTATAGTCTATGGGGTCGCAAAGAGTCAGACACAACTGAGCAACTTTCTCTCACTCCCTCATATATATTTATATGGGAATAGATTCTTAAAAAGAGCGGATATATGTATATATGTAACTAGTTCACTTTGCTGTACAGCAGAAACTAATGCACATTGTAAATCAACTGCACTCCAATAAAAATTAAATATAAATATATACTGCATAATTTAATGTATTATATACATATAGTGATAAGAACACTTAACATGTCATCTTCCTCTTAACAGGTTTTTAGTGTACAGTACCGTATTGCTACCTATTAGGCGCAGTGTTGTACACAGATCTTTAGAACTCATTCCTCATGTAACTGAAATTTTATACCCATTGACCGGCAACCCATTTCCCCTTCCCCTAGCTCCTGGTAATCACAGTTTTTTCACTTTATAAGTTTAACTATTTTAGATACCTCATGTAAATGAAGTTGCACAGTATTTGTACCCTTGTAGCTGACTTATTTCACTTAGCAAAATGTCTTCAGGGTTCATCCATGTTGTTGCATATGGCAAGATTCTTTCCTTTTTAAGGCTGTATAATATTCTGTTGTGTGTGTGTATCACATTTTAGAAAATCGTTGTCTGTCAATGGTCATTTTACTTGTCTCCACAATTTGGCTGTTGTGGATAGTGCTGCAGTGAACATAGAGTGCTAATATCTCCTCAAGATCCTGATTTGGTCAAGAGTTACATGAGAAGATCCTCAGCATCTCTAATCATCTGGGAAATGCAATCAAAACCACAATGAGATAGCACCTCACACCTGTTAAAACGGCTGTTATCAAAACTAACAAATAGGACTTCCCTGATGGTACAGTGGATAGGAATACACCTGTCAATGCAGGGGAACGAGTTTGATCCCTGGTATGAGAAGGTTCCACATGCCTTGGAGCAACTAAGCCCATGTACCACAACTACTGAGCCCAAGTGCAACTACTGAAGCCCATGCTCCTAGAGCCTGTGCTCCATCAGCGAGAGAAGCCACTGCAGTGAGAAGCCCGGGCACTGCAAGGGACGGTAGCCACCATTCACTGAAACTAGAGAAAGGTTCATGGACAGTAATGAAGGTCCAATGCAATCAAAAGTAACAAATAGATAAACAGTGTTAAAAAACTAAGCTGAGTTATCCAAAGCCCATAAACAACCAGAAAAAACAAAACCCCCAAACCCCCTTAAGTGCTGGCCAGGCTCTGGAGAAATTGGAACACTTGTGCACTGTTGGTAAAAATGCAAAATGATACAGCCACTGTGCAAAACAGCATGGAGGGTCCTCAAAAAATTGAAAATAGGACTACCATATGATCCAGCAACCTCACTTCCAGGATTTTGTTCAAGGGAGTTATTTTAAGGTGAGTGTAATTCTGTCCAACTCTATTGCTTTAACCATCTGGGTGGAGCTATTTCAGCATTTCTGACCCCATTTCCTTTTATGGGAAACAGCAGAAACAGAGGAGTCAGAAGTTCTTTAGTCACATAATAAGAACAGATCACGCCAGAGTAAAACGTTGGGTTAAAATACTGGATGAACTGGAAAGTGATGCAGTGGCTTTAGGAGAAATTAATGTCCTGGACAGGAAATTGGCTTGATTTCAGGCAACTGTCTCTAGCTCTCACCGTAGGTACTTCCTGTTTCTCTTTCACTCTCAGTTACCTGAGGTGAGTCACTCAGATAACTTAGGATTTAGCCTTTACTACCAGAAGGCTTAAGTCAGGAATGAAAGAAACTGAAAGCTGAAAGAGCCTTCAAAAGGAGATCAGCTGCTGAAACTTAAAGCTTTATTCCAAGGAAACGTAAGTAAGAAAATACCATTGAAGTAATCAGTGCGGCATTGTCTGAGCAATCCCACTTTGGGTTTTCTCCTACTAGTCACATGCAAAGGTTCCTTAGTCAGTGACCACTGCTATACTGATAGTGATTATGGTCACAACAAAACCCACTCAGTCTTTCTGCTGGCTGTGGCTGTGAGGTGGTAGAGTTGGACTAATGCCACTTGTACGAATCAACAATTTTAGCTTCTTGACATAACTTTAAAGCTGGGATGAAAGGGGTTTTATAAGTCACCTAGGTAAATGATTGTCTTAGCTTGGGCTGCTATAAAATGACTGTAGTTTGGGAAGTTTAGGCAACATTTACTTCTCACAGCTTTGAAGAAAGACATCTGTCAGTGATCTGATGATGACCCTCTTTCTGGTTTGGAGACCACCATCTTCTTGTATCAGAGAGAGGGAGGGGAAGAGGGGGAAGAACAAGAGGGAGAGAGAGAAGAATCTCTTTTTATAAAGGCATTAATCCCATTATGAGGGCACCACCTTCATGACCTAATTACCTCTCAAATTAAAAAGATTTTTAAAAGTTTATTAGTGGATTCCTGTTTTTGTTTAATTTGCCATGCAGCTTGTGGGATCTTAGTTCCCCGACCAAGGATTGAACTGGGCTCTCTACAGTGAGAGCATGGAGTCCTGACCACTGGACTGCTAGGGAACTCCCCAGATTCCTGTTTTAAATAAGACCTTAAATAGACCCTTAATATACAAAGCCCACAATTCAGTTTACCTGACTTTCCTCCCATCTCCTGAACAGCCTACTGAGGTACATGCACCAAACAGTAGGAGGACTTCTAATTTAGTTTAAATTTCTCATAGTTTGTCTAAAATTATTTAGATTATTAGTGGCAAAGTTGGGGCCATGCACTTGAATGTTTCAGTTCAATTCAGTCACCCAGTTGTGTCCATCTCTGCGACCTCGTGGACTGCAGCATGCCAGGCTTCCCTGTCCATCGCCAACATCTGGAGGTTTCTCAAACTCATGTCCACTGAGTAGGTAATGCCATCCAACCATCTCATCCTCTATCATCCCCTTCTCCTCCTGCCTTCAATCTTTCCCAGCATCAGAGTCTTTTCCAATGAGTCTGTTCTTCGTAACAGGTGGCCAAAGTATTGGATTTTCAGCTTCAGCATCAGTCCTTCCAATGAATATTCAGGACTGATTTCCTTTAATATTGACTGGTTGGATTTCCTTGCAGTCCAAGGGACTCTCAAGAGTCTTTTCCAACACCACAGTTCAAAAGCATCAGTTCTTCAGCACTCAGCTTTCTTTATAGTCTCAACTCTCACATCCATTCGTGACTGGAAAAACCATAGCTTTGACTAGATGGACTTTTATTGGCAAAGTAATGTCTCTGCTTTTTAATGCTTTCTAGGTTGGTCATAGCTTTTCTTCCAAGAAGGAAGCATCTTTTAATTTCATGGCTGCAGTCACCATCTGCAGTGATTTTGGAGCCCAAAAAAATAAAGTCTCTTACTGTTTCCATTGTTTGCCCATCTGTTTGCCATGAAGTGGTGGGGACCAGATGTCTTGATCTTAGTTGTTTGAATGTTGAGTTTTAAGACAGCTTTTCACTTTCCTCTTTCACTTTCATCAAGAGGCTCTTCAGTTCCTCTTCACTTTTTGCCAGAAGAGTGGTGTCACCTGCATATGTGAGGTTATTGATATTTCTTCTGGCAATCTTGAGTCCAGCTTGTGCTTCATCCAGCCTGGCATTTCACATGATGTACTCTGCATTTAATTTAAATAAGCAGAGTGACAATATATACCCTTGACATACTCCTTTCACAATTTGGAACCACTCTGTTCCATTTCCAGTTCTAACTGTTGCTTCTTGACCTGCATACAGATTTCTCAGGAGGCAGGTCAGGTGGTCTGGTATTCCCATCTCTTTCAGAATTTTCCACAGTTTGTTGTGATCTACACAGTCAAAGGCTTTGGCATAATCAATAGATGTTTTTCTGGGAGTCTCTTGCTTTTTCTATGATCCAGCAGATGTTGACAATTTCATCTCTGGTTCCTCTGGCTTTTCTAAATCCAGCTTGTATATCTCAAAGTTTACATTTCACTTACTATTGAAGCCTGGCTTGGAGAATTTTGAGTATTACTTTGCTATCATGTGAGATGAGTGCAATTGTGCAGTAGTTTGAACATTCTTTAGCATTGCCTTTCTTTGGGATTGGAATGAAAACTGACCTTTTCCAGTCCTGTGGCCACTGCTGAGTTTTCCAAATTTGCTAGCATATTGAGTGCAGCACTTTCACAGCATCATCTTTTAGGATTTGAAATAGCTCAACTTGAATTCTATCACTTCCACTAGCTTTGTTTGTAGTGATGCTTCCTAAACCCCACTTGACTTTGTATTCCAGGATGTCTGACTCTAAGTGGGTGATCACATCATCGTGGTTATCTGAGTCACAAAGACCTTTTTTGTATATTTCTTCTGTGTATTCTTGCCACTTCTTTTTTTTTAATTTTTATTTTTACTTTATTTTGCTTTACAGTACTGTATTGGTTTTGCCATACATTGACTTGAATCCGCCATGAGCGTACGTGAGTTACCAATCCTGAACCCCCCTCTCACCTCCCACCCCATATCATCTCTCTGGATCATCCCCATGCACCAGCCCCAAGCATCCTGTATCCTGTATCGAACATAGACTGGTGATTCGTTTCTTACATGATTGTATACATGTTTCAATGCTATTCTCCCAAATCATCCCGCCCTCTCCCTCTCCCACAGAGTCCAAAAGTCCGTTCTACACATCTGTGTCTCTTTTGCTGTCTCGCATACAGGGTTATTGTTACCATCTTTCTGAAGTCCATATGTATGTGTTAGTATACTGTATTGGTGTTTTTCTTTCTTGCTTACTTCACTCTGTATAATCGGCTCCAGTTTCATCCATCTCATTAGAACTGATTCAAATGTATTCTTTAATGGCTGAGTAATACTCCATTGTGTATATGTACCACAGCTTTCTTATCCATTCATCTACTGATGGACATCTAGGTTGTTTCCATATCCTGGCTATTAAAACAGTGCTGTAATTAACATTGGGGTACACGTGTCTCTTTCAATTCTGGTTTCCTTGGTGTGTATGCCCAGCAGTGGGATTGCTGGTTCATAATCTTGCCACTTCTTAATATCTTCTGCTTCTGTTAGTTCCATACCATCTCCCTTGAATGTTTAGGGACTGGTATTTATATTCTAGTTATCATGGTCAACAATATTGGAATCATCCTATATTCTTTTCCTTCTTTCACACTGCACATCATCAAGTGCCTTCAAAATATATCCAGAATCAGCAAATCTCTCCCTTCCTCTGGGCTGCGACTTTGGTCCTAGTTAGTATCATTTCTCTTCTGCGGTGGCATCTGGGAGATGGAATTGTTGTTGTTGTTCAGTTGCTAAGTCACGTCAGGCTCTTCGTGACCTCATGGACTGCAGCAAATCAGGCTCCTCTGTCCTCCACTATTTCCCAGAGTTTGGTCCAATTCGTGTCCATTGAGTCAGTAATGAGAAATGGAATATTTCCTGCCATATCGGTAAGCAAGGATGTCACCATTATCAGTGATTGCAGCCCTCCAATGTGAGCTGGTGAGCCCTAAGGGAACTCAAGAAGGAGAATACCTGCTTTCTAACAATCACCAGACTGCAACCACTCTCTACAGTGAGCCCTGAGGAAGGGAAGTTCAGGATGTGAAAACACAGGATACTGACACCAGATAGCTGAGGTTCATATGAAAGGAATGATTTCAGTGAGCCCAGACTCTTGCATCATTCCATACATAGAAAAGTGCTAATAAATTCCTTAACTTGAGATATCTGGTTTTCTTTAATTCACAATAATCTTTGGAAAAGGAGAAGGAGGTGGCAGAGGATATGATGGTTAGAAAACATCATTGACTCAATAAGACATAAATTTGACCAAACTCCAGGGAATAGTGGAGGACAGAGGAGCCTTCATTGCAAAAGAGCTGGACTCAATTTAGCTACTGAAGGACAACAGCAACACAACAACAACAGATCTTTTGATGTTCAGACTACCTGTTCTTGCAAAACTTCTATGTAACCCGGTTCCTCCCCTCTCCTCCTTGGAGCAGTTCTCTCATGGTTATTTGAGATGCTGTCTCTCATGCTTGAAGTCCTAAAAATTCCCTCCAAATAAAACAAAACTCTCAGGTTGTGAATGTTTAAGTCAACATATCCCAACTCATCTCTCTGCTTCTGTTTCTATCCATTGTTGACACTCCATCCCACACTTTACTGGCTTTACTTAACACAGCAACTAAATTGATCTTTTTAAAAACACTGTATTTAGATGGCCAGTGGGCATATGAAAAGATGCTCAATATCAGTAATTACTAGAGAAAAACTACAGTGAAGTATCACCTCACATTGGTCAGAAAGGCCATGTATGTGTGGTATGTAAAAAGTTCACAGAAAATAAATGCTGAGAAGGAGGTGGAGAAAAGGGAAACTTCCTACACTGTTGGTAGGAATGTAAATTGGTTGGCTCTTGGCTTGGTTGTGGAATCAACCAAGAGCGATGACAACAGTTTGGCTAAAAAAAGCATAGAAAATCCAAGGCTTCCGATCTTCGGAGAACGAGGGTGGGAGATGGGAGGTTGATGGATGGTTGTAAACTAAAGAGTTAATAGACTCTGGAGTCTAATGGTGTGCTCTTTAAAGGGCTGAATTTTTGTTGGCACAGGGAGGGGAATTGGTTTTTACATGAGAAAGAAGAACAAGGATATTTATACCATCTCCAGACATTGTGATATGTTGAATGTGGGAAAAAATATTCACTTGGAAAGGATGCAGAGGCAGCAGTATATTCACAGAGGCTATTGGGAAGCATGCAGTAGGGCACACTCGGAGAATTATTTCAGAAAAAGGAGTTTGATGGGAGTTCCATAGGACAGAATGGTTTGGGAGCCTCAAGAAAATTGGGCCAGTCAGGTATGTACAGTGTCCTATGAGAAGACCCAATGATGATGGGTGATCTGGAAGCTTGGGCTTTTGTGGGTGACTAAGGTAAACAGAGAGGTGAGGCATGTGGACATTTGTCCAGGTGAACTCTAGGGAGAAGGTGAGCTCTCTCAGTTCATTTATAACCCCTTGCTCTGGTTTGGATTCCTAGATGGTTTCCAGTGGTAAGGCTGTAGGAGGAACAATCTTTCCAGGAGCTGGAAACAAATATTCCATAACCCCCCAGCTTCCTCCTGGTATTATTTCTAGCCTGGATATCCTGATGCCTTACCATCCTGATCACCATCTACTGGTTACATTTTACTTTATCAGCATCATTGTTAGAATGTGTTTTTTAGAACTGAATGTGAGAATTGGACTGTGAAGAAAGCTGAGTGCCGAAGAATTGATGCTTTTGAACTGTGGTGTTGGAGAAGACTCTTGAGAGTCCCTTGGACTGCAAGGTTGGTCCATCCTAAAGGATGGGTGTTCAGTCCTGGGTGTTCTTTGGAAGGACTGATGCTAAAGCTGAAACTTCAGTACTTTGGCCACCTGTTACGAAGAACAGACTGATTGGAAAAGACTCTGATGCTGGAAGAGATTGGGGGCAGGAGGAGAAGGGGACAACAGAGGATGAGATGGCTGGATGGCATCACCAACTGATGGATGTGAGTTTGAGTGAACTCTGGGAGTTGGTGATGGACAGGGAGGCCTGGTGTGCTGCGATTCATGGGGTCACAGAGTTGGACACGACTGAGCGACTGAACTGAACTGATGATACTCTGAAAGTGGGCTGGGAGGTACAGAGTGCTCTTAACTTGTAACCTCCTTTGATTTAGGTGCTATTGTTACATTCATCCACTTGTTTGCATTTCTCAGCTCATAGTGAATAATCATTCTGGGACAGTTTTTTTCCCCCTCAGAAACTGCTGTTGTGCCTATTCTTCCTACAACTCTATACTTGTAGAATCATATAGTTCTTAAGCGAGATGAGTACAAGGTATCATTGACTCTAACATATTTGATACACGAGAAACAGAATTCTAGTTAGAATAAGTGATGAGCATGATTTCATACATTTTAATCAAATACCGGACTGGTTTAGAAAAATAAAGGATTAATGAAATCATGTGCAACTAGTCTTAGTTTATTAATAGGAGTGTGAGTCCAAATCTCCTCCTCTTAGACAAGTTTAGACTGTTCTTTAGGGGGAAAAGGGTGTTCTTGTGGTGTAGGGATTTACCTTTGCAGTATTTCTTTTTTTGCCTGCAGTATTTCTTTCTTTACCTGCAGTATTTCTTTTTTAAAAAATCTTTTGGCCATACCACATCGCATGTGGGATCTTAGTTCCCCAACCAAGGATTGAACCCACAAGTCCCCTGCATTGGCAGCTCAGAATCTTAACCGCTGGACCACCAGGGATGTCCCTACCTATAGTCTTGATAGCTCAGTTATGTGACTTGGAATCAGGACAACTGATCCAGCTACTTTATGGAAGCTGAACTACCTTGACATTTTGATTTATTTCCTTTACCCTCTTAGCCCTTTTATTTGAAAGATGAAATGGTCGATTAGACATCCTGAATTTCATCCTGTCTTTTAAAAATTACCCCACTCAACAAAGTACTGCTCTTTTCACTTATTGTGACTTCTAGATTATATTTTTATCAGGGACACTGAGTATTTTTCCTGTGGCCTACTCTGACCCACCTAATCTGACTTGATCTATTCAGCAGATTTGGCTAAAGCCTGCTGCTTATATTAATAATTGCTGCTTATGTAATAACAACCACCTTACACACTGCACTATAGATGTCACCTATCTATAATAACACAAAATAAGAAAACATGCATAAAATGGACTTATTTGGAGTCTATGCCAGCAATAAATAATAATTATTAAAAAGTAACACTTTCTAATTACAGTTTGAAATTAAATTGAACATTTGATTGTGGTAGGAGGATGAAAATTTTTGCCAAATTGTTGGCAGTGCAGGCTGGCTTAGTGAGCCTGCCTTTTGTTGCACAAGATGAACAACAACAAATTAAAAGTTATCTAAATTATTAAAGATCAACTTCTTAAACACCACAGCTGTAGGATAATTCATGTACTTTGGTTTATTGAGAATCAACATTGCTTCCTCTATTTTCTCTCTAGAGAAATCAGATAAAATCTACTCTCTAATAGTCTCCTTGCTACACAAGGATGACAGCATACTTATCTCACACCTGTAGCCCTATTCCTTCCATCTGTTCCCTTTGGGCTGGTATGGTACAGTGGTTGAGAACTTACACCCTGGAATCAGCTGGGCTGGATTGGAACCATGTCCACGCCATATACTAGTTTTAAGTTACTTAGCTTCTTTGAACTTCAGTTTTCTATAAAAGGGGGACAATGAGACTTATTTAATGGTGGTGGTGGTTTAGTCACTATGTTGTGTCCGACTCTTGTGTGACCCGATGGACTGTAACCCACCGGGCACCTTTGTCCATCAGATTTCTCAGGCAAGAATACCGGAGTGGGTTGCCATTTCCTCCTCCAGGGGAATCTTCCTGACCCAGGGATCAAACCTGCAACTCCTGCATTGCAGGTGGATTCTTTTACTGCTGAGCCACCAGGGAAGCCCACTTATTTAATAGGATTGTTCTAAATATTAGTGAGAATTAATGTATAACAGGATGCTGACTGGTACATGCAAAGAAATTGCTCAATAAATACTATTTTGATTTCATGGAGTTTGAGAAGCAGGTATCTAGTAAATTGCTCTTGTTTTAATGAGAACATTAGAAGGACAAACTAAAAATCCTCGCTCTTATTTTCTTAGGATTATATCCATAGAGGAAGACCAAGTCAGGAAATCAACTCTGAGTCTTTTCCTGATTGATCACACGTTCACACAGCAGCCACAAGTAAGCAAAATGTGTGGTGTAAATCTCCTTCCTCTAGGATATTCAAGCCTTGTGGAATAATAGTTTCTCATTTGTAGCAGTTATTTGTATTTTAGCCCTATTTGGAGGTCCCATCTGGTAGGCCTTAAAATGTCTATTCCATTTTTTAAAGGTCATTTCTTCATTCCTCACAGATTATAGACCTTTAATTCATCAGTTGTTAAATCTAAAATGCTTGCCAGTAAGTCTATTCCTGGACAAACTCCATTTGGAATCTCTTAGGTAAATAGTTTATAGGACAAGCAGGAGAAAATTTTGCACTGCTCTTCCATTATTGACCATTGTCTTACTCAAGTATCACCTTGTGATGAAATCTCTTAAAAACAGCATAAAATTATGTGCAGCTCTTATTGATCTTTCTTTGGCCTTTGCCTCTGTGGTCAGGAATCTATTCTGAACTTAACTACTTAGCTGCATATAGTCCCCAGAATTGCTGAAGCTAATATAGAACTTGTACTTTAAGAGCATCAAGAGAATCTAGGTCAATAGATATTTAATTCAGTTGGAAGTAAAATGTAGTGTGATGTAGTTTATATTATGATATAGCCTGATGATTTGTATTGAAAGAAATACAAATGAAGGAAGAAAAAAAGAAAGTGAAAGTTGCTCAGTCGTGTCTGAATCGTTGTGACCCCATGGACTAAACAATCCATGGAGTTCTCCAGGCCAGAATACTGGAGCCTTACTCTCCTCCAGGGAACCTTCCCAACCCAGGGATCAAACTCAGGTCTCCCGTACTGCAGGCTGATTCTTTACCAGCTGAACCACCAAGGAAGCCCATATACCCTCCTTTTAAAGTAGCTCTTCCATAATGTCTTAACATCCTGTCCCTTTGAGCTGGGTACATGATCCCTTGCTTGCTAAGGTGTGCTAAGCACACCTATATGCTGATACTATGATTTTATTATCAGGAATAACTGTAATTCTTATTGTGAAAAAAAAAAAAAACTTAGATCAACTTTGGAGAATCTGGCTTCACTTGTGTATTTATGAAAACTTAGTATATTAAAGGTAATATTTCAAATCAAAGGGGAATAATGCAGTATTGAATAAATGCCATTGAGAATATTAGTCATTATTTAGAAAAAGAAAAAGTTTATTTTTATCTCACAGCATATCATAAAATAATTTCAAACTGTTTAGAGGATTAAGCTTAAGAAACTCTACTATGATGCACTCAAATAAAGCAAAGATTATTTTAGTAATTTGGGAGAGAGAAACACACAAGCAAGACCCCAAGCCCAGAAGCTACAAAGAAACAGAGAAACAAAAGTTCTCTTGTAAAATTAAATGTTTTCGTGATGAAAGTTATCATAAACTAAAGATAGAAAAATTGGGAGAAAAAAATATGTGCAGCATATGTAACAAGCAAGAGGATCATCATAAAAGAGTTCCTATTACCATTAATTATTAAGCAAACAGGAAATAATAGGAATTATGAAACCACAAAGGAAGAAATACAAATGGCTTCTTTACTTAAAAAGTTGCTAAAGTTTCCACACCCAGTTCCAATGTGTGGGACCAATTCCAATGTGTATGGAAAGGGGCTTTTTCACACCAGCACCAACTAGCAATTCTCTGACACCAGCTAGGTATAAAATTCGATTCAACCTGACACTGTCTACACAGAGACAGCAGCAGATTCTACAGGTAAGAACTCAGTCCCACAAGACTGCCCCCAATTTCAGATGCCAATCACAAGTCCCAGGTTGTTGCCTGTCTGACCTATTGGTTATAAATAATAGATATCAGAGGTTCCCATAGTCCCCCTCCTTTGGTTAGATTAATTTGCTAGAATGGAACATTTTACCTACTAGACTATAAGTTTATTATATAAAAGGATATAGTTCAGGAACAGTCAGATGGAAAAGAATCACAGGGCAAGGTGTGGGGGAAGAGTGTGGAGCATTATGTCCTCTCCAGGTGAACTACTCTCCCTGAATCTCCACATGCTCACCAACCTGGAAGCTCTCTAAACCACCTCCTTCTGGGTTTTATGGAGGCCTTATTATAGAGGCCATGAAATTAAAAGATGCTTACTCCTTGGAAGAAAAGTTATGACCAACCTAGATAGCATATTCAAAAGCAGAGACATTACTTTGCCGACTAAGGTCCGTCTAGTCAAGGCTATGGTTTTTCCTGTGGTCATGTATGGATGTGAGAGTTGGACTGTGAAGAAGGCTGAGAGCTGAAGAATTGATGCTTTTGAACCGTGGTGTTGGAGAAGACTCTTGAGAGTCCCTTGGACTGCAAGGAGACCCAACTAGTCCATTCTGAAGGAGATCAGCCCTGGGATTTCTTTGGAAGGAATGATACTAAAGCTGAAACTCCAGTACTTGGGCCACCTCATGCAAAGAGTTGACTCATTGGAAAAGACTCTGATGCTGGGAGGGATTGGGGGCAGGAGGAGAAGGGGACGACAGAGGATGAGATGGCTGGATGGCATCACTGACTCGATGGATGTGAATCTGAGTGAACTCTGGGAGTTGGTGATGGACAGGGAGGCCTGGTGTGCTGCAATTCATGGGATCGCAAAGAGTCGGACACGACTGAGCGACTGAACTGAACTGAACTGAATGCCATAAAGAACCATCTTGTCTGTGTTTCGATGCTAGTTTCTTTTACAGTACATAGATGGGTGGAGGGGTGAGGAAGTAAAGTGAAAAAGCAGTAAGCTGCTGCAGATATTTCCTGGTTCTGACCATACTCCAGAGGAGATGTGCTAGTCTTTCCTGCAGCTATTTACAGGTGGGCCTGGTCAGGATGTTTTTTGTGAGCTAAGCAAAAGTGTTTTAGTGTAACACTCAGATATGGCAGCAGGGTTCCCAGAGATGGATCTTAATGTATGTTTTAAGCTATAGGCAATCTTCCTTTGGTGATTCAGTTCAGTTCAGTCGCTCAGTTGTGTCTGACTCTTTGCGACCCCATGAATTGCAGCACGCCAGGCCTCCCTGTCCATCACCATCTCCCGGAGTTCACTCAGACTCACGTCCATCGAGTCCGTGATGCCATCCAGCCATCTCATCCTCTGTCATCTCTTCTCCTCCTGCCCCTAATCCCTCCCAGCATCAGAGTCTTTTCCAATGAGTCAACTCTTCGCATGAGGTGGCCCAAGTACTGGAGCTTCAGCTGTAGCATCATTCCTTCCAAAGAAATCCTAGGGTTGATCTCCTTCAGAATGGACTGGTTGGAACTCCTTTCAGTCCAAGGGACTCTCAAGAGTCTTCTCCAACACCACAGTTCAAAAGCATCAATTCTTCGGCTCTCAGCCTTCTTCACAGTCCAACTCTCACATCCATACATGACCACAGGAAAAACCATAGCCTTGACTAGATGGACCTTAGTCGGCAAAGCAATGTCTCTGCTTTTTTAGCTTGCAGTAAAGGCAGTAGAGTATAGTGGTCAAGGTAAAAGAAACATCCAATATGGAGTTAGACTTGTTCTTCCCTATTATAAAAAAATTATCTGATGACCAGCATGCACATGAAAAGGTGCTCAACATCACTAACAGAGAAATGCAAATCTAAACTACAGTGAGGGCTTCCCTGGCGGCTCAGTGGTAAAGAATCTGCCTGCCAATGCAGGAGAACACGGGTTCCATCCCTGATCAGGGAAGATCTCACATGCTGCAGAGCAACTAAGCCCATGTGCCCCAACTGTTAAAACCTCTGCTCCAGAGCCTGGGAGCCACAACTGCTGAAGCCCTCATGCCCTAGAGCCCTTGCTCCCCAACAAGAGAAGCCACTGCAGTGAGAAGCCTGAGCGCCGAAAACTAAAGCGTAGCCTCCACTCACCACAACTAGAGAAAAGGCTGTGCAGCAACAAAGACCCAGCACAACCAGAAATAAAACAAATGAGTAAATTTTGAAAAAAAAAAAAAAAAAACCACAATGAGATATCACCTCACACCCATCAGATTGGCCATTATTAAAAAGTCTACAAATAACAAATGCTGGAGAGTGTGTAGAGAAAAGGGAACTCTCCTGCACTGTTGGTGAAAGTGAAAATCGGTATAGCCACTATGGAAAACAATATGAAGTTCCCTCAGAAAGCTAAGAAAGCTAAGTTGCCAAGATGGTAAAGAATCTGCCTACAGTGCGGGAGGCCTGGGTTTGATCCCTGGGCCGGGAAGATCCCCTGGAGAGGAGGATGGCAACCCACTCCAGTATTCTTGCCTGGAGAATTCCATGGACAGAGAAACCTGGTGGGCTACAGTCCTTGGGACTGCACAGAGTTCAACATGACTGAAGTGACTTACTTGAACTTTACTATGATCCAGCATTTCCGCTCCTGGGCATATATCCAGACAAAACTATAATTAAAAATGAAACATGCACCCCAGTGTTCATAGCAACACTATTCATAATAGCCAAGATATGGAAGCAACCTGTCAAAGCTGACCTATTGACAGATGAATGGCTAAAGAAAATTAAATGTTAGATAAATATTATACTGCTTACATGTGGAATCTAAAAATACACAAATTTACAAAACAGAAGAGATTCACAGACATAGAAATTTATGGTTACCACAGGGAAAAGGAAAGGGGGAAGGATAAATTAGGAGTATGGGATTCACAGATACACAGTACTATATATACTATATATAAAACAGAAAAACAGCAAGGGTTTACTGTAAAGCCCAGGGAACTGTATTCAGTATCTTGTGATAACCAGTAATGGAAAAGAATCTGAAGCTCTGTGCCTGAAACTTACATGATATTTTAAATCAACTACAGTTACACTGAAAATAAATGAGATATTAAACATCATTATTCATTAGGGAAACACAAATTAAAACCACAAGTGATATTAATAGTATTACACACCCACTAGAATGAGTAAGATGAAAAAGGTCAGACTGTCCACAAAAAAATTAATCAGTCAATTTAAGAAAGAAATGGAAAATTTATTCTAACCAAATTGAGAATGATAACCCAGGAAGAAGTCTTTCAGAAAGCTGAGGACTGTTCTGCCCATTAAAGGTCAAAGCACAGTTATATAGGTTTTTGAGATAGAGGGCTGTACCTTAAATGATATATTCTTGACAGATTACACAGTCTGGATCTACAGGTACAAAGTAATGGGTCATGGGTCACTGTGGCCTCTTAAGATCAAGGAAGGTTATCTCCTAAGTGGTTGTGACCCTTGAGATTAAGAAGGGATGTTATCTCCTAAGGAGGTCTGTTTAATGCACAGGCATGATACCTATGAAATGGGAGGAAGGTGGTTGAAACAGCAAAGAAAATTTTTATATTTCAATTTTTCTTATCTTGCCGTAAAATATGAACTTTATTTCATCAAACAATAGCAAGTGTTGATGAAGATACGGAGAAACTGAAAGTCACATGTATTTCTGATGGGATGGAAAATCATGCAGCCGCTTGGCAGTTTCTTAAAATAGTTAAACAGAACCTTGCCTTAGGACCATGCAGTTCTGCTTCTCTACTTCAGAGAAATAAAACATATTACGAGACCAAGATTAATGAATTTTCACAGCATTCTTATTCATAATAGACACCGCCTGCAGATAATCCAAATGTCCTTTGACTGTGAATTGATAAACCTGTTTTTTGTACACATTTGAATGCTACTCAGTAATAAGAAGGAACAAACTACAATGACATTGCTGAATCTCAAAAACTGTGCTAGATGAAATAAGCCAGACACAAGAGTCTACATATCATATGATCTATTTAATAAGTCTTCCAGAAAAGAGAAAACTATGGCGACAGTCATTGAAGCTGAACAGGATCCTTTGGGGGCCCTCCTGGGTACAAAAGCCCCTCTGTGTCCCCCATTTCTTATTTGTAGAAGAAGGCTTTAGTCTCTTAGGCCCTCCCTGAGTTCCAAAGAGCATACTCTTTAGAGCAGTTACTAATTAGAGAAATGAGTGAATGTAAAAACAAAAGCAGTCAAGCAAGAAAAGTAATGATAGTTTAAACAATAGTTCAGAGATAAAGCAGAGTCTAGTTTTTCCTCAGGGGATATACATAACAACCTGACACGTGTCTTTGAGTTGTTGTGCAGAGACTAAAGTAGGTGGAAGATAAAGCAGGTAGACCCCAGACTGGTTGGAACCAGAAGGTAAATGATTAAGATTTCTGAAACATCACCCTGTTACTTCACCACCAGCCAATCAGAAACCTATAAGGTGCTCCTGTACCCTACCACCCTCAACAGCAGTGTTGCCTTTAGAAACGCTTCCCTGAAAGCCTCTCGGGAGTTTGGGTCTTTTGAGAATGAACTACCCATTCTCCTTACTTGGTCCCCTGCCTTACACTGTGCTTTCCTTCACCATGATCCAGCATCAGCAGATTGGCTTTGCTGTGCATAAGTTAGGTTCAGTAACAACATCAGATTAGTAGTGGCCTCAGGTAAGGGTGGGAATGAGTGGGTGCAAATGGGCACAACTGAACTTTTGGATGATTGCAATAATGGTTGCACAACTGTATAAATGTAATAAAACTCACCAAACTATATGCTTACAGTGGATTAATTGTATGTATGGTGGATCAATTATACCTTAATACATCTGTTGTTCATTGTTTAGTTGCTAAGTCGTGTCCAACTCTTTGCGGTTCCAAGGACTGCAGCACAACAGGCTTCCCTGTCCTTCACCAGCTCCTGGATCTTGCTCAAACTCATGTCCATCAAGTCGGTGATGCCATCCAACCAGCTCATCCTCTGTCATCCCCTTCTCCTCCTGCCTTCAATCTTTCCCAGCATCAGGGTCTTTTCCAGTGAGTTGGCTCTTCGTATCAGATGGCCAAAGTATTGGAGCTTCAACTTCAGAATCAGCCCTTCCAATGAATATCAGGGTTGATTTCCTTTAGGATTGACTGGTTTAATCTCCTGGCTGTCCAAGGGACTCTCAAGAGTCTTCTCACCACAATTGAACACCACAGTTCAAAAGCATCAATTCTTTGGCACTCAACCTTCTTTTTGGTCCAGCTGTCACATCTGTACATGACTACTGGAAAAACCATAGCTTTGACTAGATGGACTTTGTCAGAAAAGTAAAAAAACCTTTTCAGTACTTAAAATTTTTATTTACTTATTTCTTTTTGGCTGTGCTGGGTCTTCGTTGCTTTGAGAGGACTGTCTCTAGTTGTGGTGAGCCACGGCTACTCTTCATTGCCGTGCATGGGCTTCTCATTGTGGTAGCTTCTCTTGTTGCAGCACACAGGCTGAGGCATCTGAGCTTCAGTAGTTTGCAGCAGGCAGGCTCAGTAGTTGTGGCACATGGGCTTAGTTGCTCTGCAGCATGTGGAATCTTCTCAGACCTGTGCCCCCTACATTGGCCGGTGGATTCTTATCCACTGCACCATCAAAGAAGTCCAGTAGTACTTTTGTTTACAACACTTATCTGCTGCTGCTCCCACTGCTGCTGCTAAGTCTCATCAGTCGTGTCCGACTCTGTGCGACCCCATAGATGGCAGCCCACCAGGCTCCGCCATCCCTGGGATTCTCCAGGCAAGAACACTGGAGTGGGTTGCCATTTCCTTCTCCAATGCATGAAAGTGAAAAGTGAAAGTGAAGTCACTCAGTTGTGTCCTACTGTTAGCAACCCCATGGACTGCAGCCCGCCAGGCTTCTCTGTCCATGGGATTTTCCAGGCAAGAGTACTGGAGTGGGGTGCCATTGCCTTCTCCGAACACTTACCTAGGTAAAAGCAAATATCCTTCCCATGACCTGTAAGGTCTTGCTTTGTTTGGTTTGTTTAGTTTTACCTCCTGGCCAATTACCTTGCTTACTGATTTCCAGCAGCGCTATACCATCTTCTGCCTCAAGGATTTCCTGCCTGCTGGCCTTTGCCTGAGATGCCCTTAATCCTCCAGTCTTTAGCTGGGAAGTTATTACTAATTTTTTGCATTTTAGTTTAAATGTCACTTCCTTAGATAGCTTCCCTGATAACATTCCTTCACAGTTTAAATTAGGTCACTCTGTCATTTTCCTTTTATTAGACTGCTCCTTCAAAACTTCTTTCAGTCTACAGTCACATATTTACTTATGATTTGTTTAATTTCTATCTCTCCGCTTGGATGTAAGCTCGAAAAGGGCAGGAACTACACCTATTTTGTATATCACTTTCTATATCATTTTCAGGAAGTATGTTCTAGTGTTAATTCACATGAAATGAACAGATTAATTCATTTAATTACCCAGGATTACATATTGCAACTTGAAGGGTTCACTGCAAAATGCACTGCTAAATTTAAAATAAAAACATTTCATTGAAATATTCTTTTCCTTTTTTTTACCAGTTGGGCAATTGGTAATATGAGCAAGAAGGTTATTTTTTTTTTTTTTTTAGGCTAAAGTTATTGCAGGTATAGAGGACTGAGTTCTCAGAGTTGTGTAAATGTTTCTGTATACATTGGTAGAGTTGATTGTCAAAGTGCAGAGAATTACTCCCTTAATTTGCCACATATCTGTAAGGAGCTAAACCCTTGCCAAAAGCTCATTTGAGAGAAAAATAATATTCAAGGAAGATTTCTAAAGGATAGGTAGTCCTTCCAGACTGTCGGGTGCCTCTTACTCGTACTTGGCTCTTTTGGTCCCTCCTAAAATTGCTTTTAGTGACTTATGCCATCAACTAATACAACAGCATTATAAGAAATGCTCCTCCTGAATTTATCACAGAAATGCAGTGTTCTATATTATCCAGTGCTTTTCTTTGAATGAGAACCCACTGTCTTTTGGGGGCTTCAAACTTGAATATCCACCTACTTCCTGGGCATCTCCACTTGGTTGCAGGACTAGGGATGAGAGTGAGCTGACTGAGTATAACGTTTTTACACAGAATCCTTTTCTGTGTAATCCTTTGAATTGGTAGGAATGAGTGGCCTCTAAATTTTTTGCTGTTGTTCAGGTGCTAAGTGGTATCTGACTCTTTGCCACCCCATGGACCACAGCACACCAGGCTTCTCTGTCCTCTGTTATCTCCCGGAGTTTGGGGAAGTTCATGTCCATTAAGCAATATAACCATCTCAGCCTCTGCTGTCACCTTTTCCTTTTGTCCTTCTTCTCCTGCTGTCGCCTTCAGTCTTTCCCAGCATCAGGGTCTTTTCCAAAGAGTCGACTCTTTGCACCAGGTGGCTAAAGTATTGGAGCTTCAGCTTCAATAACAGCCCTTCCAACGAATATTCAGCGTTGATTTCCTTTAGGATTGACTGATTCGATCTCCTTGCAGTCTAAGAGACTCTCAAGAGTCTTCTCCAGGGTATAATAGTCCCTCAAAAAATATTACTGTGCACCCCAATATATAGAGCAGATAAAAAAGCAGGGGTGTGGGTTGAGTTGAGGGGAAGCCATGTTTTAATTTTTCCTCCCACCCAGTTATCTTTGATCTCCCAGAGGAGGTAACAGGAAAGTTAAAAACCACTGACCTAGTTGAATCCCTTCGTTTGGGACAGTTGTGACTCTCACTGAAAAACAGGCATATAATTCATTTAATGGAATGCAAACATAGTAAATGACTTCTCAGAAAGCTATAGGGGAGAATTTCCTCAAATATTTAGCAGACATTAATACAGCATACAGTGACAGGAGGCTATCCAGGGTTAGCAGTATGTGAGCTGGACCCAACCATGGTCCAGGGGATTCACCAAATGTGCCCTGGCTTGTCAGCAATCTTGTCTCCTGAAGCGTGACTTTTGTTTCTTTTTTTCAAAAACCTGACTTTTCGTATTTCACCCCAAATGTTTTTTTTTTTAATTTTTATTTTATATTGGAGCATGCTTGATTAGCAATATCGTGTCAGTTTCAGGTGTACAGCACATAATTGAAATATAAATACATATTTATCTATTCTTTTTCAAATTCTCTTCCTATTCAGGTTATTACAGAATATTGACCAGTGTTCTCTGTGCTATACAGTAGATCCTTGTTGATTATCTGTTGATATTTTCAATATAACAGTGTCACTTTTGAAGGCTTCTCTAAAACTTGAGTCACCAGTAGGAGCCATTTGTTAATGTATTCATGTTTTGGGTGGGGCTTCTCAAACTTTCCCATAGAATTATTTTATTTATTTATTTATTTTTGACCTCAGTGGATCTTTGTTACCGGGCATGGGCTTTCTCTAGTTGTGGCCAGTTGGGGCTACTCTTCCTTTGGTTTGTGGCTTTCTCACTGCAGTGGCTTCCCTTGTTGCAGAGCATGGGTTCTAGGCGAGTGGGCTCAGGCGTTGTGGCTCACAGGCTCAGCTGCCCCGACGCATGTGGGATCTTAGTTCACCCCTGACCAGGGATCAAACCCATGTCCCCTGCATTGGCAGACCGGTTCTTAACCACTGGACCAGCAGGGAAGTCCTCCCATAGAAGTATTAACATATTAATATTACTAGGTCTGGGCAGCCCTGGGTGCTGAGCAAAATACTTCTGTGAGGTTTGGGAGAGAAGAAGCATATGGCAGCAAAGCCCTCACATGGCCCAGTTTCTCTGAGGTCTCCTAATTTATTTCAGAAATTAATGTAAATACTGTATTCTGTTCCATAAATTGTCCACATTTATTTTAATATCTAAACAATGTTTTATATTATCTGGCACTTAAATTGTTAATATCCTACATCTTTCCCTATCCTACCATGTTGTTGTTGAGTTGCTAGGTTGTGTCTGACTCTTTGAGACCCTATGGACTATAGCCTGCCAGGCTCCTCTGTGGGATTTCCCAGGCAAGAATACTGGAGTGGGTTGCCATTTCCTTCTCCATTATCCCACCATACTCCGACTGTAATCTTTGAAAAAATCAATGCTTCTAAAAGATGTGCAGTTCTTACTAAGATGACTGGTGCTCTCCAATCAGTAAATACAAGAATTAAATCTCCTCTGTTTCCCTACATTGTGGTTGCCTTTGATACAGTTGATTTTGCTCATCATCGGAAGTACTCTTTTCTCTGGTTCTCTGAGACATTGTATTTATCTCCTCTGCAGGACTTTGCTCTGAGCTCTAGTCTCTTCCCTTCTCTCTTTTCTGTTTCTCCTTTCTATTTAACTCTCTGTAGGTTATCTAATCCAATATTTTGGCTTCAAATACTTGTTTTTTAACAAGCTAATGGATTCCTATTTGTATCTCTAAACTTGATTTCTCCCCTAAGCTCCGGGTTCCTATATTGAACTATTTATGTGATATCTTTTCACTATTATTTGTAACAACAGCTCAAAACTCACATGTCTAAAACAACTCCACCATGCTTTTTTCATTCATTATGCTGAATGAAATGAGTGGGCTTTTCCACTGGGTCTTCAGTTGAGGGAGGGGAGGTTGTATTATTTCTTTAATCATGTTGGGGAGGAAAAATTTCCTCTACTCCTTTAGGTTCTTCTGGCTGGTATGAGAATTAAACTGACATGAGACAGATAGAAGAAAATTGAACAAAGTTTAATAACATAGATACATGGGAGAGACCCAGGAAAACTGAGTAACTCATCAAAATGGCTGAAGCCCTCACATTAAATACCATCTTCAGCTGAAAACCAAACAGGACTGAAGTAGTAGTTTGAGGAGGCAGTTGAGTAGTTGAAGGTAATTGACATGGAGATGGAAAAGACAGTGTTTGGTAAACAGATGTTTGCTGGGCCAGGCAGAGACAACAGGACACCAAGTGGGCTCTGATATCTGGGCCCTGCCAAGTCTCCCCCACCAGCCCAGCCCATGTTTTATGTAGATGTCTTTGGTTGGAGAAGGAAATGGCAACCCACTCCAGTACTCATGCCTGGAAAATTCAATGGATGGAGAAGCCTGGTGGGCTACAGTCCATGGGGTCACAAAGAGTCAGACACAACTGAGCGACTTCACTCACTTCACTGGTGATAGCTCAGTTCCAGGAACAGACCCTTAATCTATTTTTTAAGCAACTAAGGGAGAGGGAAAAACAAAAACTTCTTGAGACTTCTGGTTCTTAAAAATAATCAGCCTAAAATAATCTTCATGCCAAAGAGACCCATTTTGGGTGGCAAACTTTACTTCTCCACAATAATTTAATCATGCTTAATCTCTTCTGAAAGTCCTATTATTCAGATGTTAAATTTCCTAGATGGGTCCTTACATTTTCTTTGCTTTTGTATTGTCCATCATTTTATTTGTCAGCCCCACCTTCTGTGAGAATTCCTGAACTTTATCTTCCATTCTTTTTTTTTTCTTACAAACTCCTTGTTCTATTGTTCTTCTTACAATAATATTGTGTTCTTGTTTCACGGGCCCGATACTATCTTTTATATCTCCGAGAAGATGGATTATAATTTTTTTTTTGGCCATGCCTCACAGCGTGTGGCATGATGGTTCCCTGACCAGGAACTGAACCCAGACCCTCAGCAGTGAGAGTGAGGAATCCTAACCACCGGACTGCCAGGGCGTTCTCTGGATTGTAATTCTTTTGATGATAACTCATACATTATTTTTATTCCTCCAAGTTCTTGTCTCCTGTGTTTGTTTTGGCCCCTGCCTTCTGTATTAGATGATTTCCTGAAACGTATATTGGCCCTTGTCTTTTGTTCACATTTCAGAGAACAGAATCAAACTGTTAATTTGTGACTTTGTATGCTTAGGCAACAGTTAGAACTGGACATGAAACAACAGACTGGTTCCAAATAGGAAAAGGAGTACGTCAAGGCTGTATATTGTCACCCTGCTTATTTAACTTATATGCAGAGTACGTCATGAGAAACGCTGGGCTGGAAGAAGCACAAGCTGGAGTCAAGATTGCTGGGAAAAATATCAATAACCTCAGATATGCAGATGACACCATCCTTATGGCAGAAAGTGAAGAGGAGCTAAAAAGCCTCTTGATGACAGTGAAAGAGGAGAGTGAAAAAGTTGGCTTAAAGCTCAACATTCAGAAAACGAAGATCATGGCATCTGGTCCCATCACTTCATGGGAAATAGATGGGGAAAGAGTGGAAACAGTGTCAGCCTTTATTTTTTTGGGCTCCACAATCACTGCAGATGGTGATTGCAGCCATGAAATTAAAAGACACTCCTTGGAAGGAAAGTTATGACCAACCTAGATAGCATATTCAAAAGCAGAGACGTTACTTTGCCAACAAAGGTCCATCTAGTCAAGGCTATGGTTTTTCCAGTGGTCATGTATGGATGTGAGAGTTGGACTGTGAGGAAAGCTGAGCGCTGAAGAATGGATGCTTTTGAACTGTGGTATTTTGAACTTTTGGGAGTCCCTTGGACTGCAAGGAGATCCAACCAGTCCATTCTGAAGGAGATCAGCCCTGGGAATTCTTTGGAAGGACTGATGCTAAAACTTAAACTCCAATACTTTGGCCACCTCGTGCGAAGAGTTGACTCATTGGAAAAGACTCTGATGCTGGGAGGGATTGGGGGCAGGAGGAGAAGGGGACGACCGAGGATGAGATGGCTGGATGGCATCACTGACTTAATGGACGTGAGTTTCAATGAACTCTGGGAGTTGGTGATGGACAGAGAAGCCTGGCGTGCTGCAGTTCATGGGGTCACAAAGAGTCGGACACGACTGAGCGACTGAACTGAACCGATGCTTGTGCAGGACTTCTCTACTAGTGGGACTGATTAGGATGTGATCAGGCTGGGATTTTAGGCACTCCACTTTTTTTGCTGAGGTCCCCTGAAAGTTAGAATCCAGATATTTTTTGCTAAAGCCATTCCAGAGAAGTGAGTGCCACACTTATGAAGGGCAGGAAGATAGGATCTGGGGCTTCTTTAGAATACAGACTTTACCTCACCTGGTTTTATCTACTTGCCCCATCCCCGTCCTTTGCCACGCTAGATGCCTTTATGTTAATTTAAGCTATAAAGTTCCTCTACTTTGCTAGTCAGTTGCTTACCTTCCATATGCTTTTTGTGTTTTGTGTGTGTGTATGTGTGTTTGTTTTTCTGGTTACACTGTGCTGCATGTGGGATCTTAGTTCTCCGACCAGGGATTGAACCAATCCCTGCAGTAGAAGCACAGTCTTAACCACTGGACCACCAGGGGAGTCTCTTCCATATGCTTTTTTTTTTTTTTTAATGGATAGTTTTTAAAATTTACATCTTTTTTTTTTTTTTTTTTGGCTGCCAGACCTTCGTTGCTGTGCGAAGGCCTTCTTTAGTTTGGTGAGTGTGGCTGCCCTCCAGTTGCAGGGTTCTGGCTTCTCATTGGGGTGCATGGGCTTCAGTAGTTGCAGCTTGTGGCTCTAGAGCTCAGGCTCAGTACTTGTGGCATCTGGGCTTAGTTGCCTGGCTGGATATGGAATCTTTCTGGAACAGGGATCGAACTCATGTCCCCTGCGTTGGCAGGGAGATTCTTTAACCGCTGGACCACTAGGGAAGGCCCTTCCATATGCTTTTTATTTGCTGAAAATGTGATGACATTGCCCATCTGCTGTTGTCTTTTTTTCCCCTTTATTGTTGTTTTAAAAAGATGACATAAAAATTATCATATGTTCTGCCGTTAATCAGGAGTTTTAAAAAGACATTTTTTATACAACACTTTAGAAAGTACTTCAAAATAAGTGTTTCTTTTTTTGGGGGGGTATACTTAGTTTAACTATGTTGCCTTTGAATAGTGAAGATGATAATTTTGAATATAGAAAAATACTTCTAGTTATGAATGAAAATTATTTCTCTGGAACAAAGTCAAGCTGAGTAAATGTTGATCTTAATCTATAACTTGGATAGAAGGCATTTTGTATGAGTAGTGGTAAGAAATGTTGGACCTAAAGCAAAGAGACTGCCAGATATTTCTACAGCAGAGATGAATTTGTTTGGGGTCAGTGTGCATGTATGTGTGCTAAGTCCCTTCAGTCCTGTAGCCCACTAGGTTCCTCTGTCCATGAGATTCTCCAGGCAAGAATATTAGAGTGGGTTGCCATTTCCTTCTCCAGGGGATCTTCCAGACCCAGGGATCAACCATGTCTCTTGTGTCTCCTGCACTGGCCAGCGGATTCTTTACCACTAGCACCACCAGGAACCCAGCAGGAAATGGAAATTCTGGGTCTGCCACCATGGTAAGCCACATGAAGGTTCCCACGTGGCAAGGGAGGAAGAACATTTTTATAGTGGGGAAAAGGGCAATAGTAAAAGTGAGTCCATGGCTTTTCATTACCAGTCCTTACCGGGGAAGAAGAGAAGTCTTTCTTCCTGTTGAGTTCTGCTATAATCGAAGGACAAGAGAGCTCCCTTTCCTGGTTTTCTGACTCTATTTAATTGAAGGCTCTACTTACTATTATCCTATTTGTTAATTTTTTATTTTTACATAAATATATGAAGAAGAGAAGGAAATTGGATGTGGACTCAAGTTCTGAAGTGGACTCTGGAGAACAGTCTCAATCACAGAGACATTACAGGTGACTGCCATTCAGAAAGTTTGCCACTGTCCTGCACTTCTCTAACCATCAGAAAATTCTTTAATTCCAAAGAGGATTTATTTGACCAACTTTGTGCCTAAATATTTAGAGGAGGACTGAGCATCTGTTAGAGGGGAAATAACTACATAAAATTTGGACAAGGGACAAAAAACTCAGTTCTGTCTATCCATCCATCCATGCATCTGTCAATCCATTCACCTATCCATCTTCAGTTGTTTGGTTGCTTGATTCATTCAACAGATACTTATTGAGGTGAGTCCCTTTTTTTGGTACCAGATTTAAACTAGATGCTGAGGAAATAATGGAGAGCAAAACAGACATATTCTCTGTCTTTCTGGCACTTACAGTCTAATCAGTGTGATAGAGGTTAATTAACTAATAGTTATAAATGTGTGATTACAAATTGTGAGAAGAGTTCTGAACTAAAGGCACACAGTACTATGAGGAAAAATAATAGGAGACGTGACTTAACTTGGGAGTCAGGGCATCTCCTCTGATGAAGAAGTGTTTGAATTGAGATATGAAAGAGGGGAAAGAATTGCAGCGGTGGAGAACAGAAGGAGAAAGAGCCAGCTCATATAGCAGTGTGAGGGCCAATTGTATGTTTATTTCCAACTCTGTGTTCAGGTTGATGGGTTGAAACCAGTCATGGTGGGAGTGTTTATACTGTGAGAATCTGCATACACTACATTTTCTTTAGACATTTGCCAGCATCCCCTTGGGAGAAGGGGAAGGTGATGTATGTACTAACCATTTACTAGGACTCAGACACTATGTTAAATGCAGGACGTATTATTTCATTTAGCACTAACAGTAACATTCTGTAGAAGAAATATGTATCCTCATTTCATGAACATGGAGTAGAACTTAGAGAAAAAGAGTGAATTTCCCCAAATTGTTGAGCTAGAAAGTGGCAGTTGTTGTTCACTTGCTAAGTCATGTCTGACTCTTTCAACCCCATAGACTGTAGTACGCCAGGCTCCTTCCTCCAATATCTCCCAGAGCTTGCTAAAATTCATGTCCATTGAGTTGGTGGGCATGATCATATATGAGCTCAGGTCTGACTTTGAAGGTCATGTCCTTTGCCTCATATTATGCTGCTCATGACCTGAGCAGTAGCAGGTGCCAAGAAACCACTTCCGTACCAGATTTCATTGTGAAAAAGACTTAGATGAGTTCTCATCAGTGGCTCACTCACTTCTACAATGTGAAAGTGTGATTTTCAGAAGTTAAAAACATAACCTTTTTTTTTTGGAGATGTAAACTGTGAACCCATGTCAAAAATTTAATTATATCATTAATTGGTGAGGGAATCAGTATGTAAACTGGTTCAAAGAGCATTTAAGGAGCTGAGTATTTATAGGCAGTTTAATAAAGAAAAGTTAGAATAAATTACTTAGATTAGAAACAAGCTGATTCATGTTTAGCAGGGCATTAGACCATAGCCTTTGGGATTATTCTTTTGCTAGGGAGGAATCATTTTATCTTTATTAAACATAAATCTACAAATTAACTTTACAGAGTCTGAGTCTCTAATAGTTAATTAGAACATTCAGACTTCTCTTAGAAAATAAAATAATCCTTGAGAGGATTGTTAAACAATGTTTCAGTGTGACATTGAAAGGACAGGCAGGTATCATCTTGGCCTTGTTACCTTCTTTTGTGTGATTTTGCTTAAGAAGTGTGAGCAGGAAATTTTGCTGTATCCTGGGTCCCTGTGGTGGTCTAACTTTGTGTGGTACAAAGTGTGATGACAGGGTTCAGGGCATGCTAGCCCAAAATATGGCACTTAGGCAAATTGAATGGGCTTCCCTGGTGGCTCAGATGGTAAAGAATCCACCTGCAATGTTGGAGACCTGAGTTCAGTCTCTGGGTTAGGAAGATCCCCTGGAGGAAGGCATGGCAACCCACTCCAGTTTTCTTGCCTGGATTTTGATTTCTTGATTTTCTACTAAAGCCCCACAGTGCTTAATAATCAAAACAGCAAATATCATGGGATAAAGAAGACTCTAAGTCAGGGAGGGGATTTTCTCAACAGCTTCTCAGAGGAAAGAGTTTTTGTGTAGTGAAAGCAGAACTGGCTGGAAGTGAGGAAGCCTGAGGTTTAGGTTTAGTTCTGTGAAAACCCAGATCTGTGAATCTGTAGGACTCATGGCTCTTTAGTTTCCCTCTTGGCTTCAGTTTCCTATCTTACAAAATAACTAATTTTAGAATATTTTACAATTGACAATTATTGAGGACACAACTTTTTAACCTTGTCAAATAAGGACAAAGAAAAGCGAACAAATAAACTGCAAAACCAAAAACTGTCATCAAACTCCATCATCATTTCACAAATGAAATGACACACTAGCACCCAAAATGCAAGGACACAATCCCACATTTTAAAAAATTAGTTTTGTGTAAAAAACTCTCAACATTTGCTCTTGTTTGTTTCTTTCCTCCATGGGCAAGTACACATTTGCCTTGGACTCACTTGGGAACCTCAGCAATAAGCTCTCTCACCTTCCCTTCTTGTGCTATCATGTTGTGGCCCTGAGCCACAATCCCCATGGACAGAGGAGCCTGGCGGGCTACATTCCATGGGGTTGCAGAGTCGGATATGACTGAGCGACTAAGCATATTGAGTATCTTAAGCTGAAAGAGTTTGAGACAACAGTAGGAGCAGAAAAGTCACTATGGCACTTGCCAGTCTCCATGTGAAAGGTACCCTCCCTATACCAGAAGGAAGAAAGATATTCTTATCACCAGAAATAGGAAATTTGGGGCTGAGAAATCTTTACAAACAAACCACGTCAAACTAACCCTTGCCTTCCCAGTTACATTTTCACCATTTATGATCCCAGCCCAAACCCCCTTGCCTTGTCAGGTCTTTACAAATGTATTGTTTCTTTGTCTAAAAGGTATGAAAGCATCTTGCTCTGGTCACTTCTTTGGATTTTCATTCTTCATTCTTTTGCTCTTTCTCCATTTTTCAGACTTATTGTTTGGAATCACAGAAGCAAATCAACTTCATTATTTATATCATGTTTCATTTTCAATCAAAAGGAAATTTCTCAGTTTGTCTTTACATCTTATACACTCATACTGAGTCCTAAATGATTTTTAGCTGCTTTCAGAAACCAAATTTCCTCTCAAAAGATGATTCAGGCTAGGAATTCCCTGGTGGTTTAGTGGTTAGGACTCGTTGCTTTCACCGACAGGGCCAGGGTTTGATCTCTAGTCAGGGAGCTAAGATGCCACAAGTTGTGCACTGCAATCAACACAAAATAATCCCCCCTCCTCCCTCACACACACAAAGAAAGATTTAGGCTTTAGAACAGTACAGGTTGTAATTCAGCACGTTCCTTCTGAACCACTGATGGAGAGACTGGGCGCCCTCTGCTGATTGGGCTGAGAAAACTGTTACTGTGGTTGACTGGTTTTCTGTCTTTCAAGTTAGTGGTGTTCTTAAAGGTTATTGGGAGTGATTTATTTCTCCCACGTGAAGAGCTGCCTCTTCCTGTCTTCCTTCTTGGTTACACCTCTTCTCTGCTTTTGTCTGTTACTGTTTGTCTGCTGCCACTGAACCATTACATCTGATTATTTGCCAACTGTTCACTTGCCAGGTACCTGAAAGTTAACTGAAGGTGGCTGAGGGAGGCTGGATTGCCTGGGTAAAGTGAGGTCAACTGAGTGCAGTGGATTGTGTGAGTGTGAATATAGTTCCATTTCTATCCTATGGAGTGAATGGTAGGTGCTCTGATTACTACCTGCATGGAGACTCAGTGTTGACTTGAAGAGCTAGCGTGAGCTCAACGTGGAGAGGGTGTTAGAACTTGTATGCATAAGAGGAGTCCAAGAAAATGTTTTGGGGCTTATTTCCTCTTACGTTGTTATATGTATGTACGTTATGAAACTAGAAAATGCAATCTCTGAAGCTTAATCCTTTCAAAAAAGAGACTTCTCCTACACTTGAAAAATTTCTTTTGGGAGAGATAAATCTTCAGAAATTATATAACAGAAGTATGTTATTGTAATGCTGAGCTTTGAGCACATTTTATTGTTGAACAAGAGACTTTTGCAGCTGGCTTATTTTTGATTTCCTTGAAAGAACTTAGGAAATGTGGTTTGCCTCCTAATTCTTCTTTAATATTGTCAATTTCATTTAAATTATACTTTTATGTTTAAAAATATGGATTATATGATAAGTGATAAAAATTAAAATGACTTTAATAATATTTCTAAATGTTATGGGACTATGAATCACCCTTGGGACCTGTGTTTCATTGTCAATCAAGGAGGTGGATGGACCCCTAGCTGCTGCTCTGAGGGTTATTGTAGGTCTTTACAATTTCTCCCGTCCTTTCATTGACCCTACCCAGGACTGTGCAGCAGATCACTTCTCCATTGTCAAGGGCTTTATAGTTAATAGATATTGTTTAAGAATCATTAAGGCCATAGAGGTGGCCTCTATGCTCTGATAGTCCCCAAACAATGAGGAAAACCTTCCTTGATGTATTCTGGTACACATGAGACTAGTTAACTTGTTCAAAGATCTTAACTTAGGAATGCATGTCCTGTTTCCAAGGACATATGCTCAGAGCCTAGGTAAACTGTAAAATTGTTCCAAGACCCCTTGGTGGTATGGAGTGCAGCTGTGAACACTTCGGGATCATTGTCTGCTTGATCCAGATCCCACCCGGTGAGTAAGCTGCCTTGTAATATGTGATCCAGTGAGTACATGGAGCTGTCCACCTCATTTTTCAGTCTCAAGATACCTTCTCGGTTTGGTGGGCACTTTTTGTTCCTTCCATCCTCCAACACCACTGCTCCTATTGGTCAGTTTTAGTTGGTTTTGAAGATCTGGAATTAGGTTGCTTCTTTGACCAGGGCTTGTTGTCAATAAAACCCTAGAGACACAATCAACAAGTTATGTCAGGAGGTCCACTCCTAATGATGGAGAATAATTCTTCCTTTGGTATTGCTGGCTTGCTGCATCCTGGAAGGTCTGTCTGAAAAGCATGGGAGTGGTGCTGTGGCGATGGTAGCAGTGGTGGTGTGGGTGGACTCAGGTCTTGGGGGGAGAGGGGGGCACTGGGACACAAGAGTGATCCTAGCTGGAAGGTGCTCCCAGGTGACCCACAGACAGCAGAGGCCATACTCCCTGATTAGGCAACAGGGAATAGAGCCAGGTCGTAGTTTGCAAATCCTTTAATTCAGAGAATTAAAATGTCCTCAAACTCTTCAGCTGTTAATAGTTAACTTATTATGTAAGTAATACCCTATATTGTCTCACTTCACGTTTACTTTCGAGGTAGGTGATATTCTTGTCGCCTCATTTTCCAGATGAGGACACTTGAGGCTCACAGAGGCTAAGTAACTTGATCAAAGCTTCACAGTTAATAGCAGAGCTGGGGTTATAATCCAGGTGGCATTCTAGAGTTAGCGCTTTCCTTCAGTACCCCTGGCTCCCAGTTGCTGATCAGTTGTATACATTCTGACTGCCACATGGATTGTCTTATAAAATTAGATGTTGGTGGATGGTTCTTGTTCATTTGCAGAGCTGAAGTAGTCTGAAGTAATTTATCAAGTTGGCAGAAGAAAAGAATGCGGGTAGAAGAGAGACAAGGAATGCCAGCCAGTGAAGCCACTGTTTAGTCATCAAATATTTATTTTGCAGTATTTTTATCAGGCAGTGTTTTAGCTGAACAAGATGATGGTTCCTCTCAAAAACCCAGCATTTATTTGGAGACGGACACAAAAAGAAAATTACACTAATGTTATAATAAGAACAGAAAAATGATGGAGTGGTGTGTGAGATGGCAGTCATGAAAAGTGAAAGAAAGTGAAAGTGTTACTCAGTCATGTGCAACTCTTCTGCAACCCCACGATCTGTAGCCCAACAGGTTCCTCTTTCCATGGAATTCTCCAGGCAAGAATACAGGAGTGAGTTGCCATGCCCGTCTCCTGGGAATCTTCCCAATCCAGGAATTAAACCTGGATCCCTTGCATTGTGAGCAGATTCTTCACCATCTGAGCCACCAGGGAAGCCCAGTCATTATGTAGTGGCAGTCAGCTCTGCTTTGGGGACTCAGAGAAGGCTTCATAAAGGGAGATAATCAAGCTTGCCCTAGAAAGACAGGTGTGAATCTGAGTAGCTGGAAAAGGCAACAGCTTATGCCAAAGTGAGGAGGTCTGAGTGCTAGATGGTAGGATTTTGAAGAGGAGGGGTAGCTACAGCCCAGGATTCTGGTTACCTGGGCAAATGGACTCAGATCAGGAAGAGTCTCCTCTTCACGGCTAAGGAATTTATTGTCTCTAATCCAGGGAGAAACTTTGAAGGATTTTTAAACTGGAAAGCAACATGTCTGCTCTGGATCCTTTCTGGTTGTCCTTCCACATACACCCTCCATCACCTTTGCTCTACCCTGTGGCCTAGGAGGCTGACCTCCACAGGACACATCAGTTGGTGCATTGTATCCTAGGATTGCCGTAGCAGAGTGGGTGGCTTCTTCTTTCACAGTTCTGGAGGCTAGGATTCTTGAATTGTTGCTGGCAGGGCTTTTTTCTTCTGTGGATTTTGAGAGAGAACCTGTTCTGTGTCTCTTTCAGTGTTTGCTTGCTTGGCGATCCTTAGTGTGTAGATGCATCATTCCAGCTTCTGCCTGTCTTCACATGGTATTCTCTACTACGACTGTATCTCTGTGTCTTATCCTCTCTCTATAAACATTTTATTTATTTGGCTGCACTGGGTCTTAATTGCAGTACGCGAGATCTTCAGTTGAGGCATATGGAATCTAATTCCCTGACCAGGGATCGAACCTGGGCCCCCTGCATTGGGAGCCTGGAGTCTTAGTCACTAGATTGCCAGGAAGTAGCTTTATCCTTTTTTTATAAGGATCCTCTTTTTATATTGGATCTAGCTCATCCTGTTTCAGTATGATCTCTACTTATGTACATTTGCAAAGATCTTATTTCCAACTTATGTACATTTGCAATGGCAACCCACTCCAGTATTCTTGCCTGGAAAATCCCATGGATGGAGGAACCTGGTAGGCTACACAGTCCATGGGGTCGCAAAGTCGGACATGACTGAGTGACTTCACTTTCGTCCTTTCACTTTCTATTTCCAAGTAAGTTACCTCTGGCACCGTTCACAGGTACCAGAGGTTAGAACTTGACTATATTTGGGGGGGGGGGTGGGTGAATGCAGTTAAATCCACAATAGTCAGTAATGTTGCCTTCTGAATTTTGGCTGGGTTAGGCCATTGAGAAGCATGGGCAGAAGATCAGAGGGAGGGAAGAACGTAAGATTAGGAAATGAATTTCCCTAGCTCTGTACTTTTGGGGTCACCATGGACTGCCTTCAGTGGTGAGCTGGAGATCACAGCTCTTGAGAGGTGGTCCTCTCCACATAATCTCACTCTCTTATTCATATTTGTTCTCCCTTTGCCTCATTAGAAAAACTATGGATGGTAAAAGCATCTCATCGTTACTAGTCTGGAAGTATTTCATTCTACTTCTGATTTCCCTACACTCTGCTCAAACCACTGGACATAATCTTTATATTAAAGTTTCCACAAATTACCTAATTTGAGTTCTATCTTGTTCCTACCAAGATCTTGATGGAAACGATGACAGTATTTTTTATTTTAGAACAACTGCTTAAGTAAAGGAGGCAAGAAAGGAGGTACTGAGACTTGAGAGGAAGATAGAACAGTAATTCAGGTAAGAGATGATTAGACCTAAACTTGGATGATAACAGCTATGATGGAGAGGAGAGGGGAAAAACACAAGATATTTGGGAACAGAATTAATATGACTGGGGACAATCCTCATAACCCATCAGATTTATCCTCACCAAATACTTATTAATTAAGGGGATAGCCTGTCCTGTAGTTTTTCTGGCACCAGTTTCAAAAACATTGAAGATTTGTAGATCAGTAGAAGGGAAGCAAGCAGTATAGGTGCCCCCCAGGCTTTCAAATAATGTGACGTGGAGGCAGGTTTGAAGGAACCAGGAATGGTTCGAGTTTTTAAGGGTTTCAGTGTCCTGTCCCACTGGGTCAAGATGGCATTTCGGGCTCCATCCCATTTCCCGGGGCCCATTAGGCGATACTGGTAAGGAGTACACGGTCCAAAGAAAACTTCCCATGCTAGTCTGGGATCCGTGATGAACAGAAGTGGGATGTTGGGCTTTACGCCTATGAAGGAAGCGAGGTCATCCAGGTAGGAAATGTAGTCAGCTTTGTCTACACCGGGATCTTTCATCAAACCCCTGAGAGGGAAGAAGATGGATCACTTGATTTTCAAGTTATAAGTTTCCCCACCTCCCACCATTTTGTTTCTTTCTGCTGGAGTCAAACCATGTTGGGAACATTTTCCTATGTTGGAGAGAAAAAATGAAAGGAGTTTATTTCCATAGGGTATTTGTGAGTGTAATTAATTTTGTTAAAGGAGATGGCAGAAGAAGACAATGCAAAGAGGAGCTTTAAATAATGTTTCAGGTTCTTGAATTTGATATGAGGGTAAAATCAGATCAGTCCAGATACCACAGTTATTGAACAAATAAAGATCATCAGGAATCATCTCATATGTAACCACCTGAATTATTTTTATTTATGTTAATTGTGAGTTGAGAGGGTCATACTTGGTATAGCAGAACTGAACATGACACAGATGTAAGTACAGTTGACCCTTGAACAATGAGGGGTTAGGGGTATCAATCCTCTGGATAGTTGAAAATCTAAGTGAAACTTCATTCCCCTCAAACCTAACTACTAATAAATTCTTAGTAAACTAAAGGCCATACTGATAGCATAAACAGGTTAACGCATATTTTATATGTAATATGATCCTATGCTGCATTCTTAGAGTAAACTGAGAAAAGAAAATGATATTAAGAAAATCATAAGGAAGAGAAAATATATTTATAGGACTATACTGTACTCATCAATACCATAAGTTTATGTTGTCTGTGTATAAGATGACTCACCTATCAGTACCTACATCAATATTGTCTTATATGATACCAAACACCGTAGATGTCATTTGTGTTCCTAACACTGGACATCAAAAATGAAAAGATAATGTGAAGAAGAAATTCATATTTATTTACAAGGATAATGAATCATACCTTGATAATGAAGAAGCAGTAGCAATATGATTGTTTCATGGAAGCCTAGCCTATATAATAATGAATAATCATTATAAAACTTTTATGGTATACGGTATTATAGTCATATTCATAGTGTATTGGAAACATTGTTACATGAAAAAAATCCCACTTACCTGTGATGATGGACTGTTTCTCCAAATATGAAAGAAAGAGGCATATTGTATAGTAATATAATTCTTTGAAAGCAAAGTTAAAAACCAATAAGAAAGCTAACACATTATTAATTTTATATTACTGTAAATGTCACTCACCTTATGCCTAGTAAGGATGGGCTATCCACTCCCTACAAATCTTACACATCAAGTTCTATATGATAAATACTTAAGCAGTGATGACGATGATGACACAAAAACTTCTCATTCAGTTCTTGCTGTACAGGTTTTAGATTTTCACATCAAGACACATACACAACAGATAAATTATTAACAGTGGGGTATGATGATTATTTACTATTCATTAAGAGGAAGTGGATCATCATAAAGGTCTTTATCCTTGTCGTCTTCACATTGAGTAGGCTGAGGAGGAGGAAGATAAAGGGTTGATCTTGCTGTCTCAGGGTGGCAGAGGGAGAAGAGGTGAGGAGGTGGAAGGGGAGGCTGGAGAGACAGGCACATGTGGTGTAACTTTATGGAAATACTTGTGTAACTTTATGGCAATACACTATAATTTCTGACTTTTTTGCCTTTTCATTTTTCTTAAAAATGTTTCTGTATGATACCAAGTTTTCTTCCATTGTTTGCTGTAGTTTCATTGCCTATATCATAGAAGGGTCCATGCTGTAAAAGAAGTCAAAATCAGTCTTAAATAACTGGAATCCTTTTGCTGGATTGTCTGATGTCAAGTTGCTTTCTGGCACTGCTTCTCCTATGTCTTCTTCCTCAGCCTCTTGCCCTGGTTTGGAAGCACTCATCCCCCTATCAAATTGTCTTCTGTTAATTCCTCTGGCATGGGGTCTATTAGCTCTCGAATTTCTCTAAAATCCTTATCTTGAAAGCCTTCACTCCCAACCTTTTTTTCTCCCCTCCCATATCTACATTCTCTTTCAGGACTTCCTTGACTGGCTTTGTTGTAAACCCTGCAAAGTCACACACAACATCTGGACACAGTTTTCCCTAGCAGGACTTCATTGTTTCAGGCCTGGTGGCTTCCATAGCTTTTTCTATAACAATGATGGCATCTTCAAAGGTGTAATCCTTCCAGGCTTTCATGATATTTTCTCTATTGGGATTCTCTCCCATAGCACTGACAATCATTTCCATAGAGCACTTCAGATGCTTTGTGTTCTGGGTGGCCAGGGGATTATCCAATATCAAAAGAACTTTCAAAGACAGTCACTTATTGGCAAGGTACTTTCTGATTTTAGGGACAGAGCAGTGAAGGAACTAATCCGGAAAAAGGGTTGTCATTGTCCAGGCCTTCTTGTATACAATGAAAAGATGGGTAGCTGGTATTTATCTTTTCCCTTCAAGGCTGGGGGGTTAGCAGTTTTACAGTTAGGGCAGTCCTGACTGTGAACCTATCGCCTAGAGAAAGGAATGGCAACCTACTCCAGTATTCTTGTCTGGAGAATTCCATGGATAGAGGAGCCTGGCAGGCGTGTTCAGACACGACTGAATAACTAATATAACCATAAACCCAACTGCATTTACACATGAATGGAGAGTTAGCCTATGCTTTCCTGCCTTAAATTCTCATGCTCAGTTTTCCCCTTTAATAATAAATGTCTTTTGTGGCATTCTGCTACCTGCCATCCCCAGGATAGGGCACTTTTGTCTGCATAAAACACTGTTTTAGGCAGATATCCTTTTTCTCCAGTGACTGTCTTCACGGCATCCTGGAACTCTGTCTGCTTCCTCTTGGTCAACAGAAGCTGCTCCTCCTGTTATCTTGACATTTTTTTTAAATACCCTGCTTTCTAAAATCAGGAAACCATCCTTCTCAAGCATTAAATACTTTACGTTTCTTTTGCTTTCAGTTGTCATATAATGACTTCACTATTTTTCAAATCTATAAAAGTCTATAAGTATGCCTTTCTTATAGCAATCCTGCACACACATAAAAGCTGCATTTTCAACACAAGATGAAAAAGTATTTCACAAAAAGGGCAAAGTTTTCATGCCTGCTGACACAGGTACAGTGATGGCTTCACAAATTTTCTTTTTTATAATGGTCCTTATGCTGAATTCATTTATTGTGAAATGACAGGCCACTGCAGCTGCAGACCTCAGTCTATAGTACATGTTGAGCAATTCAACTTTTTCTTGTAAATTCAGGACTTTTTTCTGCTTCTTGGGAGCACTTCCAGCATCACTAGTGGCACTCTAATGGGTCCCGTGTTGTGATTCAAGGTTTACATTATTGCACTAATCACGATGGAAAATACATGAGAAATGTGAGAGATCACTTTTTACTGTGATACGAAATTTGCTGGAGAGTGAAGTGTTCATGCAGAGGTGATTGGTGTCATATGACATATTAAGCAGCTGTGTGAAACACCTGAGCTCATCACCACAGCAACAGAAGGTAGCTATGCAATTACTGCAGTAGCGCTACAGTTAGTTTTATGCTGTTATGATTCAACACTGCATCTTTACCCTGTTTGGGCTTCCCATGTGGCTCAGTGGTAAAGAGTCTACCTGCCAATGCAGAAAACACGGGTTTGATCCCATGGGTTTGAGAAGATCCCCTAGAAGAGGAGATGGCAACCCACTCCAGTATTCTTGCTAAGGGTAATCCCACGGACAGAGGAGCCTGGAGGGATGCAGTCTATGGGGTCACAAAGAGTCAGACACGACTGAGTGACTGAGCATGCATGCATGCTTTACACTTGCTTATATTTCTCTTGCTTGCGAATGGCACAATGTGTGATCTGTGTTTATGTGTGTAAGTTTTGATAAATTTTAAATTTTATAATAGATTTTTGTATATTTGATGGCAATAAATGATAAAATAGACTAATATCTACCTGTATTTTACACATTCATGACATATCTTTTTATTAATTTTTTCAATACTTCTAGGCTTCATGATTTATCTGCAAGTGTTTTCAAATTGTCACAAACCTCCCTCAATTTTTCCTATATATATATATATATATATATATATATATAAATCTGCGTATAAGTGGACCCATGCAGTTCAAACCTGTATTGTTCAAGGGTCAAATGGACAGTGTATAGGAATGTTCTATCCCTATCTATTTCTGTTATTAATACGTTTTCATGATGTGCCAATGTCATTCTTTCACTTATTCATTCATTCCTCCAATCAGTCAATCTTAAGTGTCTGTCACATGACAGGTATTATCCTAGGTGTTGGGACTCCAACAGTGAGTAAAACAAAGTCTTCGCTGTCAAGGAACTTACAGTCCAACAGGCAGAGCAGCAGGCTGTGAAAAACCCAGCCAGGGACTTTCCTGCTGGTCAGTGGTTAAGAGTCAGTTCTCCCTCTATAGGGGGCACAGGTTCTAATCCTGGTCAGGTAACTAAGATCCCGTATGCCACTTGGCACAGTGAAAAACAAATAAAAAAAGCAACAACAAAACCCCAGCCAAACAGATATAGAATATATCAAGTAGTAAGAGGAATTAGGAAGACGTTCAAAGAAGGGGAAAGGGGAAAGACGATGAGAATGGGTGTGTTGCCATTCATGCAGTGTTCTCAGAGAAGGCTTCTCTCTTATGAGGGGATATTTGACCAGAGAGAGCCAACAGGTACGGGGTAGGGGGCAGAACATTCCAGGCAGAGCAAGTGCAAAGGTTCTGAGGCATGCCTGAAGCCCAGGGAGCTGTCTGGAGGGACTGGAGCAGTTTGGGTAAGGTGGGAGAACAGGAGACACTGAGGGCATAGAGAGAGCTGTTGCCTGGATGGGTGCAGAGCTGCAGGAAGTTTTGGGGAGTGAAATGGGAAGCAGAGGGTTTTCAACAGAAGAACAGTGTGGCATTGGTCACTCTTATGTGGAGTCAAGAGTAGACCATGGAAGAGAAGAGAGGAGGCACAGAGACCAGGTAAGAGGTGACAGCAAGTGTCCTGGTGAGAGACCGCAGTGGCCTGTTCTGGGGTGGTTAGCAGCCAGGGTAGTCAGAGGGGTCTGGATTCTGAATTTATCTGAAGGTAAGAGTTAACAGTATTTGCTGAGGATGTGAAAGAAAAAGAGGAAAAAAGATCACTCCAAGGTTTTTGACTGTTCAGCTGGAATAAGTACCCATTGACCAAGAAGGGGAAAGTCTCAGAGTAGCCCATGTGCAGGTGGAGGTTGAGGGTTAGTTTCTAGACATGTTAAATTGGAGATACCGGGACTTCCCTGGTGGTCCAGTGGTTAAGAATCTGCCTTGAAAAGCAGGGGGCACAGGTTCAATCCTTGGTCAGGGAACTAAGATACCACAAGTCACAGAGGAGCAAAGCCCACGTGCCACAGCGAAAGATCTCATATGATGCAATGAAGATCCTATGTGCCACAATGAAGACCTGAGGCAGCCAAATACATAAATAAAATGTTTTTTGTTTTTTGTTTTTTTAATTTTGAGATACCTATTACATTTCTAAGTGGAGATACCTAGAGGGAGTTGGTTTAGGATTTGGAGTTCCAGGGAGAGATCTGGGTTAGAGACCCAAGTTTGGGAGCCATGAGTACACGATGTCATTTAAAGCCACAGGCCTGGTGAGGTTACCTACTAGTGTTAACAGAAGTAAGAAGAGGTTTGAGGATTAAGGTTGGGGTTCACCAATGTTTAGGAGTGAGGAAGAGGAGACACTTGTAAATACAGAGAAAGAATAGCCTGAGAAGTAGGAGAACAAAGAGAACAGGGTTTTGGGGCCAAGGAAACAAAGGATTGCCATTGTCTAGGGCCAAGTTCTGTGTTCTGCTGAGGCGACCTGATGTCCCCACCAGGAACATCATCTAAAGCCAAAAATCAATTTTTTTTTTTTTTTGACTACACTGTGTGGCATGCAGGGATCCCAGTTCCCTGACCAGAGATGGAACTCATGCCCCCTGCAGTGAAAGCACAGAGTCTTAACCACTGGACCACAAATCTAGCTGGTGGAAGAGTTAGCACTAAAATTATATTCTTTTGGCTCATAATGCAATTATTTCTAACCTGCCCCACTGCTTCCCAAATTTATAATGGTAAATTTTCCCTGTAGCAGGGTATATTTCATACCTTTCTATGAGCTGCTCCTTCTTCATAGCCTCAGCCATCAGTTTTTGAGATGGTGGTATCTTACAGAGTCCTGTGAGAAAAGCCAGAAACAACACCAAAGTCACATGTGGCTCTTCCTTTGAGTTCTCTTCCCCTTCATTTCTGGCCTCCCACTGCTCCAACCTCAGAACATGTGATTGCAATAGCTTAGAATGGGACTAGGGCTTTCCCAAGGTGGTAAAGAATCTGCTTGCAATGCAGGAGCTGCAAGAGATGTGGGTTTGATCCCTGGGTCGGAAGATTCCCTGGAGGAAGGCATGGAAACCCACTCTGGTATTCTTGAGAATTTCATGGACAGAGGAGCCTAGCAGGCTATAGTCCCTGGGGTCGCAAAGAGTCAGACACAACTGAGTGACTTAGCACAGCACACAGTACAGAGTGGGAAGAGAGCACAGAGGATAATTTTCTGGAGGTAAAATCCCTCTCTGAACTCACTTAACCTGGGTACTCACTAATCTACATGGGAAAGCTCTGACTTAGCCCTGGAGTGTACTTGCCACTGGAATCATTGCATCCTGTATAAAGCTGTAAAGACTTCACTTGGTGGTACCTGGTCTCTTGCAGGGTCTCTGGAGAGGCATGCAATCACTACTGGGGTGTGATCTAATCAAGTTTTGTTTTGTCAGCTCTATCATTCTCATAAGCATTTTTGAGCTCATTATAAAATACTTTAAAAACTCAGGTAATATAATTCAAAAAAAGACACATGTACCCATGTACCCCAATGTTCACTGCAGCATATTTACAATAGCTAGGACACAGAAGCAAACTAGATGTCCACTGATAGATGAATGGATAAAGAAGTTGTGGTACATATATACAATGGAATATTACTCAGCCATGAAAAGGAATGAATTTGCATCAGCTCTAGTGAGGTACATGTGTGCATGCCAAGTTGCTTCAGTCATGTCTGACTCTTGTGACCCTTGGACTGTAGCCCACCAGGCTCCTCTATCCATAGGATTCTCCAGGCAAGAATATTGGAGTGGGTTGCCATGCCTTCCTCCAGGGGATCATCCCAGCCCAGGTGGATGAACCTGAAACCTGTTATTTAGAGTGAAGGAAGTCAGAAAGAGAAACAAATATTGTATATTAACTCATAAATATGAAATCTAGAAAAATGGTACCGATGAACCTATTTTTGGAGTAGGAATGGGACACATAGAGAACAGACTTGTGGACACAGCAGGGGAAGAGAGTGGGACGAATTGAGAGAATAGCACTGAAACATATATTACCATATGTCAAACAGATTGCTAGTGGGAATTTGCCAGTGGGAACTGGCACTCATCTTGGTGCTCTGTGACAGCCTAGAGGGGTGGGATGGGGTTGAGGGGGTCGGAGGGAGGCTCAAGAGGGAGAGAATATATATATACTTATGGCTGACTCATAGTGTTGTATGGCAGAAACAAACACAACATTGTGAAGCAATTATTCTCCAATTAAAAAAAAAAATTAAGCCTCTCCCCCAAACCCAGGTACTTAAGAGTTTTCTGTGTTTTTAATATAATTGGAAAATGCTGTAAAAGCACTTTAATTTGCCTTAAATAATCATTTGGATAGTTTAATAAAAGGCCATGGGATTTTTTGTGTAATACAAATAAATGAGATTCCTAATCACCTTCTCCTCCCTCTACTCCCCATCCCCCCATTAAAATGCCATGTCTGTCAATTTAGGACATTTTAAAGTATAGTTGATACACACTACATTTGTGCAGTATGAGAGAAGTCAGTACTACTTAATACTGTATTATATGCTATTTATAAATTATTGATGATTTTTATTCATGAAGGGCAAAATTCTGCTAACGAACAAACTATTGGTCAACTGTGATTATTATTTATAATTATACAAATGTAATAATACAAATCCAATTCTTTACAATGCTTACGAATCTAAAACTTGCCCTGGAGAGGTATGATAACAATAGAAAAAGTAAGAATAACAGCTATCAGTTAATGAGCAGTTACTCTGTGCCAAGTACTGTGTTAATTGCTTTGTAGACATTATTCATTTTACAAAACCCTTATGAAAGAGGTTTTGTTATTCCCATTTTAACAAAGGGGCTGAGATTTAAAGAGGTTCTTGCAAAGCTAATGAGTTGGGATTGGACTGGGATTGGACTCTGGCAGCCCTGACTCTGTCACCTGTGTTCTGACAGTGATAACTGACAGCCATTAGTGCCCAGTGTCTACAGTTTTTATGAGCATTTCTTAAAAGTCACTACCTTCTTAGACCCCAACTTTATTCACAGTGTATATTACTCCCAATATCTTTCTTAAGAAGCAATATAAAACTCTACTGCTAGTGATAAATGGAAAGACAGGAGTAAATAGACTAGACTAGATTTGATTTGACTACAGCAGAATAAAACGGGATCCTGAGTACTTCCTCAGCAAGTGTGATTATTCTGTTGTCCAGATTTATCCTATCCACAGAGTCAAATCTTCTTTTTTCCACACACATTAGTGATATAAGCACAGTCACCATAATATTACATGCATAGAAAAGTAATTCTTCATTAAATTTTTTTGGATATTTTATGGTACGTTAGCTCACATTTGTTGGATTTTAGATAAATCTCAGGGGACTGATTTCAAGATTCAGTTGTTCACACAGGGCTTTAAGTAGAGTCCAGGTACCTTTGAATATTCTTGTGGCCCATCGTGCTTGGAGCTCTGTGCCTGCTAAGATGGATCCTGTAAGGCTGATGAAGCCAATCATAGCTAATGTCGTCTTCTCTAGGTTTGAGGGGAAGACCAGCTTATATAGGAAGATCTTCTTTGTACAAAGGGTTTTGAGAGGTTCTTCGAAAAAGGGGAAAGAATACGTGTATCCTGTAGTGAAGATCACAACATCAATGTTTTCTTCCACTGTCCCGTCTTCAAAGACAGCAGAGGTTTCTGTAAACTCCTTCACGCTGGTTTTAATAGTGACTGTCCCACAGAGGATACAGGTTGGCAGCTCATCATTCACAATCTTTTTTGGTTTTTTCCTTTGACACAGAGGAGAAAATTATTCACTGTAGCTATATTTATGAGACACTCAGCAAATGATTTATTTAGTCAGTTCAAAATAATTATCTGCCAAGTCAAGGGAGTAAATCGACCAATGTCTAATTCAAAGTTGTCAATTCTCAAGTTGTCACTGACAGCAAGTGCCAATTCTCAAGTTGCCACTTGCTCTTTCTATAACAAGCTTTGTTTTCCTGCTCTCAGTAGAAGGCATGTAGAAATTGACTAAACCTATTTTTTTCCTGTGGGGTTTAAAATTCTCTCTCTCTTGAAATTAATTTCTGGAGCAATGTCAGGATCAAGTGTATGACAATCCACTTGATAATCAGTTTTGGATCTCACATCACCCAGGCCTCAAAAGATTGACATTTGGCAAAGAGGAAATTGCAAAAAACTTTCTGGATTAAAAAAATTGTATCTATTTACTAATGGATTTTCATAGTGAACATATTTTCATTATGAACATTTTCATATTTTCATATGAGCATCATTCTACCTAATTGCAGCAGACATGATGTCTATAAAATTTATATATTGAATCATTCATTGTTATTCATTTTTTCCTTAAGTGAAAGCCATCTTACCAAAGAAAAAATATTTGGGTCAAGCATTTAATAAAAATCATAACTTTATATGCATTTCCAAGGTTTTCTTTTTCCTTGCCAAGTGTAGGTCTATACAGATGTATATTAAAATATATAATTCTAGGAAGTCCTTTTGGCAATTCATACCTCTAATCATTCAGCCAGTGTGGACATTTATTAAAGGTTAGTGAGAGCTAGCCGTCTGTACTCACTGGTGCTGTCATTTACTTGTGAATGGTAGCCAACCTGAGAATACTCAAGGCCAATTTAATCCTGATTTTCAAACTGGAAATAAAGTTTCCATCCTTCATTTTCTTCATTTACTAGTCTGCTAGCAGACAGAGAATACTCCTATTTCAAGACCTTCTGTGGTACTGATGGACATTGTCTTAAGAAAATAAGCTTAGAAAAGGATAAATGAAGGCAAAGTCACAATTATTGAACATTTTAAGATCTGAATTAAAGAGAATGAGAAATATTGATTAAATAACTTTACCATTAATGAAAAACATAATTCAATACCCCTTAGCAATATTTAGTCCATAATTCGCATGGTCAAATCTTTTATTGAGGTGCCTCTCTTGAATCCACTTCAGAATACAGGAGGGCAGAACTTGTGCAATAAAATTATGGTGTCTTCTTGTAACCATCATATTAAATGGGTAGCCCCCATCTGAAGAGCGGTTGATAACCCAGGTACCAGTTCTAGTACTGAGAAAGACCTAAAAATAAGGCAAGAACACTAAATACAGGTACATCATTTTGTAGTATTTTTTTTCCAGTATATTTCAAATGGTCTTATAACATTCTGGTCTTATAACAACAGAGGACTAGTGAATTTGTACACAGATCTACAAATGACTGGGCTTCCCTGGTGCTCAGTTGGTAAAGAATCTGCCTGCAATGCAGGCGACCCGGGTTTGATCCCTTGGTCAGGCAGATCCCCTGGAGAAGGGAACGGCAGCCTGCTCCAGTGTTCTTGGCTGGAGAATTCCATGGACAAAGGAGCCTGGTGGTCTATAGTCCATGGGGTTGCAAAGAGTAGGACATGACTGAGTGACTAACACTATCTACAAATGACTAGTTATTCCAACCGCTGTTATTGTTTTCATAAATCACTTTGACTAATCTATGTATCAGTTAAATATCTCATCATGTTTAAAGAATAGTAGATACATACTGTTTATCAGGCAATTTTTTACATAAATAATATGGAATTTAAAGTGAGTTTTGAGATAGCAATTTTAGCTGAATTAAATAAAAATCTACTATTTCCATATCTAATCATTGTTCTATAACTTATGATAAAGTAGAAGATTTCTAATGGGATTTCTAAAATCATTATGTATACATCTTGGGCAAAGTAAGAGGTGCTTTTACCTCAAAACAAAGTATAAATCTGACTCCTAATTGAAGAGATGTTCAGAAAACAAACTCCCCTTTCTCTTTGTATGTGGGAGTTTTTCCAGAATTACTGAGAGTATGTAAAAGAAAGATAGTTGATGTGGGTGGAGCAATTTGTCCATTTGACCTTGTTTCAGGAGCTCCTCTGAAAAATACCTAGTGGTTTGGCATCCATACAGTTTTCCTCGACCCTTCTTGGAGATGGTTCAGTTGTGTAAAGCATGCATCACAAAAGGCTTTATGGATTTTCAAGATTTTCTTTTCCCATTTACCCTGTTTCCACATAATTTAGCAAATGTGGAATTCAGCAGTTCCACATAATTTCCACATATTTTGGACAGTGTGTTTTATACCCTTGAATACCACCTTCCGGACACCAGAAGTGATCTAGGGGCGGGAGTGCAGATTCAGAGATGGTGTACCTGAGATGCGGTTCGACTGAGCTCCACTGCAACGTCTCCTCCAGTGTTTCCAAGACCGATCACTAAGATGCGTTTGCCCTGAAAGCCTGCTGGCATCTTGTACTCTTGGCTGTGTAGGATCTGGCCTTTAAACCTATGGATTCCTGAGGGGAAGGAGGGATCAGAAATATCTAGAGTTATGACTCCTTTAGTTGGTAGGCATAGAATCTTTGGGAAAAGGGACATCTCGGAAACATGGCAGCCCTTTGCTTCTGCTGCCAATTGCAGGAAGTAGAATCAGTATACCATCTGCTAGCCCACTGGATTCTGTAAGCCCAGATATTGGTACAGTACAAAATGCCTTGATAAAAACAGAGGAGAACTTATATTTCTGTGTGTTCCATTTTAAAGCAATTACTTAGGGAAATCAAGCTTACTGTAGACGATAATAAGAAACATCTCATGCATGACCCTGAACATCCTAGACAAGAAGCATTGGGTTGGCCAAGTTCATTTGGGTTTTTCTGTATGATTGTAGGGAAAAACCCAAACAAACTTACTGGACAACCCAATAAATTGTTGATGCTTTATTTTACCCAACAGTATATTCTATCAGAATGTGATTTATGAATACATTAATAACATATTTACAGATTGAATTAAAACTCCTTTTTTGCAAAAAGAAATTTTGTAGCATGTTTTCATGTAAATAATTACTCTTGTTATTTAGGCTTGTTACTTAGCGCTTATTTTACTTTGTGTTTTATCACACACTTATTGAGCTTTCCAGGTGGCTCAGTGGTAAAGAATCCGCCTGCCAACTTGGGTTCAGTCCCTGGGTTGGAAAGATCCCTGGAGTAGGAAATGGCAACCCACTCCAGTATTCTTGCCTGGGAAATCTCATGGACAGAGGGGCTGGTGTGCTACAGTTCACGGCATTGCAAAGAGTTGGACACAACTGAGCATGCACTCATATACTTACTGTTTTATTATACTGTATGCTTATTTATACTTTATTCTTTTGTTATTTATATTTGTATTTCTCACTGATCTTTCAAGCTCCAAACATCGTCAATAGAAGTATCACTATTATGATATTTATATACTGTATATGAAAAGGGCTACCAAATATTTCTTCTCTTGATCTTTTTTTTTTGGTAGTTATCTTATTGGCATCTATAACAGACATAAACTGTGGGTTCATAGAAAACTAAGAATTGTGGTAACAGTGGAAGCAGACCTATTTACAGTGGTGGCCGTCACTGGCAAAGTCCATTAACAATTCCCAAGAAATAAAAGTAGAATCTGAGTAATAAAGTCTAACCTTTTTCTTTTCCTTTGTACTTAGTCTAGTTTCACTTGATTATAGGATATCCTGTGCAGAGGCCTTGTGCCCAGCATTTCAGACTAGAGTTCCTAGTGTGAAAAGGCTGTGCCTCATCCTTTTGCTCAGCAGAACATGTGCAGAAGTGCTGTGCAGGATGCCTCAATTCGAGATGGTGGCAGGGTACCATGGGCAGAGATGCTGCACTGGGCACTACGATCTGAAGCCATGAGCAGCACGGCTGTGCCTGACCCTTAAGAACTCCACACTCTTTCCTACTGATGAGGTACCTATAAAGCAGCCCCAGAGCTGGCCTGTTGGCGCAAGATGTTCTTGAGAGCACAGTCTCACACATCTCCATTCTCTGATGAGAGAATAAAACTTACTTTTGCTTTTGATCTAACTTGGTCTCGTTCTTATTGGCTTGAATGATTTGGGGCAGGAATATCGCTGGGGACTGACTCAAAAGGGTCAGTCTAACCCCCAGTTAGATTGGAGTCCAGGCCATATTGACACCTCCCATTTTAGTCTTTTGAGAAATCTGTTAACAGTTTGGTGCTGGTTCCAAATTTCCTGAACTGGAAGTCTTAGTAGTAGTTGTAGTCTTTTTATGTCAAATCATGTGGAATTTGTGTGCCAACAAATCACTTCAACTGCTCCCCTTGATAGTTTGAAACAAACCCAAAACAGAACATCTAAGTTATGGGGAACCAAATGTCTGCCATATGGAAGGACAGCTCATTAGGGTGCATCCTGCAGAACTGGAAGTTTCTGAGTATCACCCCCTGACTCAGGAGTGTTTCTGTAGGAAAGAAACCTGGGCATTGGAATAAGATTAGGGAAATCAATCAAGAGTCTACAGAAAATCTTTGGCATTCCTTCAGGTGCTTCAGGTAATGCCTCCAAATCTATACTACCACTTATCCTGAGTCATGGGACGGGAATGCCAAACAAAAGAAGAATGATGGGGGCAGGGAGCTGCTAAGCTGGCACTCCAGCTGACCCCCAGGAGCCCCAGTGGACATTTGACAGAGAGAGAAAGCCTGTCAAATTCTTAGTTGACACTGATGCTACCTACTCAGTTCTGAACATCAAATCAGGAACACTCAGTCACAAGATGTATAGAATTATGGGGCTATCAGGGAAGGCTCATGAATGGGTATTCATAGGACCATCAGAATGTAAAGTGGGCAATCATAGGCTCACCCACTCCTTTCTGTATGTTCCCACATACCCCATACTCTACCAGGAAGGGATATCTTAATAAATTGGGGGCTACTATACACCTAATGGGAAACAAATTGGAGATTGGTGTCCCCTTAGACAAAGGGCACAAGATGATAATGTTAATAATGGCTGATGACAAACCTTCCCAGACAGAACAAGTTAATCTCCTTGAAATAAATCTGAGGTCTGAGCCCAGGGATGGGTGGGATAAGCTGCAGGAGCCAGTTTCATGATAATCCATCTAAAATGTATATATAAATGGCCAAATAGAAAACAGTACCCCCTCCCTTGGGAAATCTTGTTCGGTACTGCCCTGTCACATAGCCTAATTGTCCAGGGCCTTATTAGAACATGCCTAGCAGCATATAATACCTCCATTCTCCTCCTAAAGACACCCAGTGGGAAATAACATATGGTACAGGACCTCAGGGCAATCAGTGAAGCCACCAAGGATATACATCTACTGTGAAGAAAGCTGAGCGCCAAAGAATTGATGCTTTTGAACTGTGGTGTTGGAGAAGACTCTTGAGAGTCCCTTGGACTGCAAGGAGATCCAACCAGTCCATTCTAAAGGAGATCAGTCCTGGATGTTCTTTGGAAGGAGTGATGCTGAAGCTGAAATTCCAGTACTTTGACCACCTCATGTGAAGAGTTGACTCATTGGAAAAGACTCTGATGCTGGGAGGGATTGGGGGCAGGAGGAGAAGGGGACGACAGAGGATGAGATGGCTGGATGGTATCACCAAAATGATGGACGTGAGTTTGAGTGAACTCCGGGAGTTGGTGATGGACAGGGAGGCCTGGTGTGCTGTGATTCACGGGGTTGCAAAGAGTAGGACATGACTGAGTGACTGAACTGAACTGAACTGAACTGAACTGAGTCTTTAATACTACACACTGCTGGTTACTCTGCTGTCCCCTGGGACCTGGAATTCTGTATCAGATTTAAAAGATGCTTTACCTGTATTGAAAACAATAATACTGCTGGGCAGTCCTGCCTTAAAGGGTCAAAAATTCCTCCACCATCTTTGGATAGACTTTAACTAAAGACCTAAAAGATCTACACCAACACTCCTCCAATGTAGACAAAATTCTGATTGTCAGCCCTACTGAGGAGGCCTTTGATAAAAATACTGTAACCGCCTTGAACCACCTGGGGGATAAAGAATATAAGGTATCCAAGAAAAAGGCTCAAAAAGCACACACTAGGGTGACCCCTAGGCTTCATTCCTACAGAAGGTAAGAGAAGTGTAAAAAGCATTGGCAGCCTCGCCCCTCCAAAAACTAGAAGATAGCTTAGGGGTTTGTCCGGGGATGGCTGGGTTTTGCCACGTCTGGATTCCTAACTGTGGTCTAATAGCCGGGACTCTATGAAAAATTAAAAAGAAAGGATGATTTTTTTGGAATGCAATTCAGAATGTGAAAAGATCTTTCAAGAACTGAAAATGTAATTACTTTACGCCCCTGTTCTGGCTCTCTAAAATTTAGCTAAACTCTTTTGACCTTTACATTCATAAGATAAAGGGAATCATCTTTGGGGTATTTGCTCAAAAACTGGGGACCCCTTACTCAGGTGGTGGTTTCTATCTCTAAACAATTAGATCAAACTGCTAAGAGGTGGCTTCTTTGCTTCCCAGCAGAAGCAGCTACTATAACCTGGCTAAAGGAAGCTGAAAAGTTAACATTTTGTCAGCTGATCACTATATGAACCCCATACCAGATTTAGACTTTGGCTAGTCCCCAGAAAGTCAATTCAAATTCAGGCTATGCTTTTAGACAATCCAGTAGTTACCATAAGAAACTGACAGGCTAAATCCGGCTACCCTGCTACCCACAGAAACAGGGCCCTGGAGCATTATTACACAGAAGCCATAGATGATCTATTCCAGTTGCCCCGACCCAGGAAATGAGCCTCTCCCACATGCCAAAGAGGAATGATTCATGGACAGGAGCAGTTTTATGAGAGAAGGAAAAAGCCTGGCAGGATAGGCAGAGACCTCCCAGGCCTATGTCTTAGAGGCGAGAAGCCTACCCCCAGGGACTTCTGTCAAAAAGGCCTTGCTGGAGCCTTTGGGATGGGGAAGATCTTTGATGTTCACACAGAATCCCAGGATGTGTACGCCATCCTACACACATGGGGCTATTTGGAAGGAAAGAGGCATGTCTGCTGCAGAGAATAAACAGGTGAAAATGGCTTAAGCATGTTGAAGCAGTATAGCTTCCAAAAAACATGGCAGTGCCTCACTGTAGAGGTCACCAAGAGAAGAATGCAGAGGTAATAAAGGGAAACAACAAGATGAGTGCAAGTGCCCAAAGTGCGGACCCAGAACCAATAACCTGGCAACTATTCCCCCACATCCCCATTCCTCAAAGGCCAGATCCATCCAATTATTCCTCAGTCTGCACAAAGGAAGAATTAGACGCACCTGGAAATGGGGATTCACTACAGATCTAGGAGGCCACGGCTGGCTAGGTAATGAACACAGGCAATAGTTCTTTTCCCAGACTGCAGCTTCTCAAACCATCAGCGGGGCTCATCAAGGAACTCACTCCGGGTATATAATTGGTTCTCTGAGTTCATGGTCACTTCTGGCACGAGAAGTATAGTCAGTCAGATAGTTGAGACCTGCCCCATCTGCACAATGAACAACCCCAACACCAGACCCCTGAGAGGTCCCCAGATCAGGCCTGTTCAGACCCGAGGAACATGTCCTGGGGAAGACCGGGGGGCTGATTTCACTGTCATGGCGAGAGTACCCAGCAGTTTCAGCTATCTCTTGGTGCGAGTAGCCTCTTTTTCTGGGTGGATAGAAGCATTATTAGGGCTCCCCAGGTGGCACTAGTGGTAAAGAATCCGCCTGCCAATGCAGGAGGCAAGAGACGTGGGTTCAATTACTGGGTCAGGAAGGTCCCCTGGAGTAGGAAATGGCAACCTGCTCCAGTATTCTTATCTGGAAAATTCCATGGACAGAAGAGCCTGGCGGGCTTCAGTCCCTGGGCCTGCAAAGAGTCAGACATGACTGAGCAACTGAGCATACACACACAGAAGCATTATTAACAGAAATAATTCCTAGGTTTGGGTTCCCAGGGTCCTTGTGTCTCAAATGATGAAAGGGATAATGAGTGCCATGGGCAAATCCTGTGTTTAGCTTGGAGGCCTTAATTGTTGGAGAGAGTAGAAAGATCTAAACAGAGCTTGAAATGGGCCTTAGCCAAGCTGTGTCAGGAAGCTCAAGAAAACTGGATTAGGTAGCTTCCAATTGCCCACTCCCTCTGTGGTTAGCCCCAAGGGATAAGTTAGAGTTAAGTGCATTTGAACTCTAGTGTGGTAGACCCACCCAGCACCCGCCCCCACCGCCCCCACCCCTGCCCCAGCCCCAAAGAAGGGAAACCTTAGCTTGAAATGGAACAACTCTAGCATGCCCTCCAGGTAGGTAACCAGGTGATTACCCCACCCACCGACCTGGCTCTCTACCCATTCTGGTTAAGAGACTGGGTGCACCTAAAAACCTGGAAAACCAGCAGCCTGCAAGACCAGCTCAGTCCTAAGTGGAAGAGACCCCACTCGGTGATCCTAACACCCACACTCTGCCCTGAAGTTGCAGGGGACCACCCCGTGGGCACATCACCCTTGAGTGAAGAGGTTCCCGAGCCCCAATCTGTGGAAGGACACCCTGGGGCAACAGACGCCCCCCCACCCCACCCCGCCCCCAGCCTACTCAATTGAACCTCTCTCTGAACTGAAGCTTCTCTTCCAGAAAACAACAAACTATGGCCAGGAAAACTGAGGCCACAGCAATGAGCCTCCACATTGGGGGATGCTTGCCTACAGGCAAAAGACCTAGACACTTGCATTATTAGGAAAAATTTGCTCTTGCTAATACTTGGGCCATGTACGTTAAATTGTCTGGTGTCCTCTGTCTCCAAAAGGTTAGACAAATTGTCGCTCAGTGATACGAACAGTTAGGGTTGAGGCCTGGTGACCATCAACACATCTAAAGGCAGCTGGAAAGAAGCTCTGGTCCTTTACTCGGGGTTGTGAGGATGCCTGGAATTAACAGGAAGCAATCACAGAAGACAGACCTGAGCCCCTAATACCTCTCAAGGATGAGGAACAGGACAAAAGACAGAGGAGGGATGTGTGGTTGGTAGAGCCCATTCTGGGTGATAAAGTCTAATCTTGTTTTCTTCTCCTTTATGCCTAGTCTAGTGTCACTTGCTCACAGGATGCCACATGCAGAGGCCTCAAACCTGGCCCTTTAGACCTGAGCTCCTAGCATGAAAAGGGTTTCCCCAGTGGCTCAGATGGTAAAGAATCTGCCTGCAATGTGGGAGACCCCTGGGTCTGGAAGATCTCCTGGAGGAGGGCATGGTACCCCACTCCAGTATTCTTGCCTGGAGAATCCCATGGCCAGAGGAGCCTGGTAGGCTACAGTCCAGGGGGTCACACAGAGTTGGACATGAGTGAGCGACTAACACACTCCTAAACTGTGCAGATTCCTCAGCGCCAGGGTGTATGCAGAAGCATGTGCACGTCACTGAATTCAAAATGTTGGCGGTGGTGGGCCTCGTGCAGAAGTGCTGCTGCGCCCTGCAGTCTGGAGCTGGAGCGTGAACATCACGCCTGTACCCGTCTGGGGAGAACTCCACTACAGAACTCTACAAAGCAGCCCCGCCCATGATCCATCCTTCCTGGAGAGCTATTCTCTACAGCCAGATCGCACTCCTTTCCATTCTGCAATCAAAGAGTAAAGCCTCCTGTGCTTCTGAACCGAATTTGGTCTCTAGGCTCCAAGCAACACCAGGCAGGAGGACCCTTCTTGGGGACCAGTTAGAAAGGGTCAGTGGTCACAGAGGCAGCAATGGAAATTATGAGAGGTGGCAAAGGGAACAAGAGCCATGGGGCCAGCGACCTTCAGACCCACTGATTGGTGAGATGACAAAGAATCAGAAAGGGGGGCTCTGCACTTTAGAGGACTCCTCAGCCTCTCACCCTAATACTTCAAGTACTTTTGCAATTTTCATGTAAAAAGATAAGACTGTCTCACCTTATCATTCTCTAGTCACTGATTCATTCATTTATTCAATTACATTTATTGAAGAGCTACTATATAAAACACAGTATTTTAATTGGGAGTCTTTGCCTGCTGAGGACCCCAAAGCTGAAAACAAAATGCAATAGTTGCCACCTTTCTAGGGCCCTGCTAAACCAGCTAGGCAGAATTTGCACAGGTGTATGCAGACCAGTTCTGTCATCCTTAGCCCCTTACTCACTTTCAAGGATTGAGTCGAAGTGGCCAGAGGTTGGAAACAGCAGACTTTCAGGAAAGGATTTAAAGTGCTGTTGCATTTTCGGTCCCCTTGACATGAAGCCAGATTTGAGGGGCTTCCGGGAGACCCCTGTATGACCTCGACCCTTGGAATCTATGGAGCACAGAGACTGGTGTGTGGCCCATGCTTGACAGGTCGTGACAGCAATTGCCTGCAAGGGGTGGTGGAAAAACTTGCTGCACTGGTAACAAGTTTTTCTTTTAAATGCTGACAGTGTGGAATGCATGTTTCATGTGGACCAGATGAAAGTTATGTAGGAGAGAGCCTGTGTGATGGCAGTTTAAAGGGACTTTGCACATGGTAGCCATCTGGACTGACAATGAGACCTTAACCTAGTTTGTATGGAGATGACCTGGGGAGAAGCTAGGATTGAAGGACTTGTAACTGGGCAGCCCAGAGTGCTTGGTCTATTAACAGGGGCTGCACTGAGAGATCCTTAGTAGTGGGGCTGGCTAGTCTCTGGAGCAGAGCCTTGGAGAGAATCCCACAAAGCATGGATCTTAAACACCCCTGAGGGCTGAGAGAACTAGCACCTCATTGGTGCCAGTCAATAAAGAACTTTCCTGCCCCTGTACTTCTTCATGTCCTTCCCCTGACTTCAATTCTGGAAGTGCCAGAGACTGGAGCAGGTGGGCAAAGGACTTGCAGGAGGAAGAGAGTCAGAGAGGAACAGAGAGGAACAGTCAGAGGAAGACAGTAGCCAAGCACACCATCTCTTTCCCACGGCCACAGTCAGCACAAAACAGGCACCGGCTGAGGAAGGGGAGAAACCTCACCATTACAGGTAACTGCAAGTTTTTACTATTACAGAACATAGAATATTTCAGTTATAAAAATGAGAAGTTGGGGGAATTCCCTGGAGGTCCAGTGGTTAGGACTCTGCTTTCACTACAGGGGGCATGGGTTTGATCCCTGTCCCTGGTTAAGGAACTAAGATTCTGCATGCTATGTGGCAAAGACAAAAAATAAAAATTAAAAAAAAAAAAGATGACAGAGGACTTTTTATTATTTGAGAGTGAGGAGAAAATTGGTGGGAATAGCCTGCAATTGCAACCAAGGGCAGGAGAAGGACAAGCCCCACAGATGAGTCCTGCAGGCATGTTACAAGACAAAACACAATTGGTTAATAACTACCTTACATGACCTTTACTTTCAACATTGTACAACTCAAGGCACTGTTTCCTGTTTTAGGCTTAGGAGATGTGAGGATAAAAGGCAGTCTCTAAGCTCAAGGAGTTCATCCTTGGGCAAGAGATAGGTAAATAGACAATAGATAACTAGTATTTATTCAGCCCTTACTAGCAAGTCCCAGACACTCTGCTAAGGACTTTATATATGTTAATTAATTTAAACCTCACAACAACTCTACAAAGTGAACAATATTGTGGTTCAGTTTTACTAATGCTGAGAAAATGGCACAGAGAGGTTAAGCAACTTGCCCAAGGCCATACAGTAAGTAGCAGTGCCTGGAGAAGTCAGGTCATCTGCCCCTGGGGCTCAGCTGACAAGAATGCTTCTATACTGCTTCATAGAACAAGAGGTGTTACAATGGCTCCCATGGGGCATCAGCCTGGACTGAACCAGGGCAGGCATCCTGGAGGAGGTGAATTTTTTTTCCCAAAGAATGCCGTTAGAAAGATGATTAGGAATTTGAAAGGGGAAGCACTAGAGAGTTTCGAGAAGAGGGAAAAGCCTGTGCCTCAAACGCATTAGAGAGTGGGGCTTCAAGCCATTTACTGGGGTTTGGCTGGAGAGAAGCTTGCTGAAGGCTCGACCTTGGTTCATAGATTTTGTATGTATCTAACACAATGCTTTTCAAATAATAGATTCTCCATAACTGCCTACTTGAGTAGGGCACCCAAGAAAAAGTGTAGAATGCATAGGTAATTCTAAATCAATGATTATGTCAATAATGCAATGCCCTTCCCTTCAAAGGAATCTATTTGGTAAATCAAAACAACTAATTCAGAAAAAGGGGTTCTGCTGAGAGGTATAAGGCTTGGTTTGCCTTGTCACCAAATATCTCTGGAGTACTTTGCTGCTGTGGTTTATTCATCTTATACTCATCACCCTAATGTTATGTGTTGGAAAATGCTTAGCGACTACCTTAGGAGAAGGAAGACCAGGCATTTGAAGTCCACGTACACCGCTGACAAAGTTCAATGACATTTGTTAATACTTGATTAAATATAACTAGGCATTTGTGATCATTAATCTGTAACTAATGATTACAACTGATGTGTTTAAAGAGTCACTCTTACACAACTTCTGAGTGTGAGAGAGAGAAGAATGATGAGAGGTTGACCTGCAGAGCTGGACTTTGTGCTCCCTGTCCTGTGATTCCTGTGTGGGCTCTGGGAGGGTCCAGCTCTCTGAGGTTATAACTGAGGCCAGGGTTATAACTTAACTAAGAGGGAGAAACACTTAATCTGGGGAATCACATGTTTCTTTCAAGCAGTTTTCAGATAGTGGATAATAACTTACCAAAAAGGATATGATTCATAACAGTAGTAGCTGTTGTTTACAGAGAATTTATTGTAGGCTCTGTATTATACTGTTTTATTTTTAAATTTTGTTTTATAAAACTTTTTATTGGAGTATAGTTGCTTTACAATGTTGTTAGCTTCTACCTTACAGCAAAGTGAATCAGCTATGTCATGTCATGTGAAAGTCGCTCAGTTGCCCCATGAACTATAGCCTGCCAGGCTCCTCTGTCCGTGGAACTTCCCAGGCAAGAATACCAGAGTGGGTTGCCATGCCTTCCTCCGGCGATCTTCCTGACCCAGGGATAGAACCCATGTCTCTTATGTCTCCTGCATTGCAGGTGGGTTCTTTACCACTAGTGTCACCTGGGAAGCCCAAATCAACTATACATATACATATACCCCTCCTTTTTGGATTTCCTTCCCATTTAAGTCACGACAGAGCACAGAGTAAGAGGAGAGTTCCCTGAGCTATGCAGTAGGTTCTCATTAGTTATCTATTTAATATATAGTATCAATAGTATATATATGTCAATTTCAATCTCCCAGTTCATCTCACCCTCTTTTTCCCCCTTGGTATTTTAAAATATCTAAAACAAGAGCAACAACAGTAATAAAGCAAGCTAATGTTCTGGGAAACAATCATGTTTGTCATGTAATGTTTTGAAGGACCCAAGAAGGAGCCAAAATTATTTATTAGATTTTAGGGTCTCATGGTTGTATTGGTCTAGCCCAGGTATGAAAAGGCCCTGTTGTATCAGTGTCAAATCATAGAATCTGCATACAGGAAACAGATTTACATTCTGTTTCTGCCTGCCATTCACCAACTAGGTGCAATATTTTGGGTTATTTTTTCCTTTGGGGCTATATTTCATAGTATTTCACATTTAATCCTCATCAATATTCTGAAATGGGAATTTGTATTTCCACTTTGCTGAGGCTTAGGCAGGTTATGTTTATCCAAGATTATGCAAATAGCACCACAGTCTGGATCCAGAACTTTGTTCATAACTATCATGCTAAATGCTACTTATCCAGGGCCATTGTTTGCAGGGAACCATTGCTGTTATTGTTTGGTCTTTGAGTTGTGTCTGACTCAGCAAACTGGAACTTCCCAGAAACCTTACACCATATCCACTCACCAAGGTACCTCACTCTGGAAACATGGAGGAAATTGGGATTATCTGTCCTGCTGTTCCATGTAACAGACTCTTCCAAAGTCTGGACATAAACCAAAACCCCTCTCAGGACAAGTCTCTAAAATCTGTATGTGTGAGTTTCTTCCTTCGCCAATATCTGGGTTTTAGGGCAAAATAGAGGGGGACCTTAGAGAAGGCAATGGCACCCCACTCCAGTACTCTTGCCTGGAAAATCCATGGACAGAGGAGCCTGGTGGGCTGCAGTCCATGGGGCCGCTAAGAGTCAGACACAACTGAGCGACTTCACTTTCACTTTTCACCTTCATGTATTGGAGAAGGCAATGGCACACCACTCCAGTACTCTTGCCTGGAGAATCCCAGGGACGGGGGAGCCTGGTGGGCTGCCGTCTATGGGGTTGCACAGAGTCAGACACGACTGAAGCGACTTAGCAGCAGCAGCAGCAGCAGAGGTGGACCTCAATATTTCTATTACGATAATTCCTCCCCTACCTCTCTGATTAAAGTTTTCCCCATAGAAACATTGTTATGAGTCAGCAGTTAGATATTCCTTTAGTACCAGGTGATTGTCTGTTTAGCCCCTAGATTAACAGCAAGCCTGAAGCTGGCCCACTATTTACAACATTGCTTCATTGCAAAATTATATATTGAAGTCTCCCTCTATCCCTAACACATTTAAAAAATAGAATATCTTGTTAATTTGAGATTATGTTCATCAGATTTATTTCATATTTTATTGGCTAAGGCTTGCAAACTTTGTTCTTTACATCTTCCTTTCTTAAAAGTTCTTTTCATTCCTCAGAGAAGTTTCAAAAATTCATACTCCACTGCCTTTAGGGCCACTTATAAGTAACAGAAGAAAAGTAGCTTTGCTACATTTTAGTAATCCTCATTTGACCTCAAACGATGGAGTTTTGCCAATTGTGAGTATATTAAAAAGAATGTGCTATTGAATCAAAAGCATTTACAAAGGGGACTTTCTAAAACTGCTTTGTGTGGATAGTTCAGGAGGTGGATGAATTCTTATTGTGATGGTTTTTAAAAAAAATTAATTAATTTTATTTTTGGCCGTGCTGGATCTTCACTGCTGCAGGTGGGCTTTCTCTAGTTGTGGTGAGAGTGGCTACTATCTGGATGCAGTGCGCAGGCTTCTCATTGCAGTGGCTTCACTTGTTGTGGAACCTGGGCTCTAGATGCACGGGCTTCAGTAGTTGTGGTGTGTGGGCTTTTAGTTGCCCCGCAGCACATGGGATATTCCTGGAGCGGGGATCAAATCCATTCCCCTGCTTTGGCAGGCAGATTCCCAACCACTGGACCACTTGGGAAGTCTGAAATGACTACCTTGAAGGGTGACAATATTTCTTTATATGTATAATTTCTGGGCTAGTTCCTTAAAAAAATTCTGTCAAATTTCCTTATACTGTCACTTCCTTTAAGTTATTGAATTTCAGTTCACTTCTGATTCAAATGACCTGTAATTTAATGATAAAATTCAAAGCCTATCCTTTTTCATGACAGATCTGATGGTTTTGAGCCCTAAACTTGATCACTAAACTTGAATCAGACAGGCATGATAAAACTTAAATGATAACATCAGCATTTATATTTATAAGTACATAATAAACCCTGACACCTGTATAGTACTTCAGCCTTTCAAAGTTATTTGGTACATATTATTTCTGAGGGTGGACATAAAGTTGTCTAGAATCATGAGAAAATATTTCCAATTACAAATCAGCAACTTCTAGTAGAACCTGGAAGAGCAGGCATGGTTTCAAGTAGAAATGACTCACCAGGAAATGACTCCAGAGGTAAACGGGGATTCAGGAAATGTCCAGTGCAAACCATGACAGCATCAAAGACAGCTCTGTCCCGCCTCCCCTCTGTCTCTGTGACAACATCCCATTGACCAGTTTCGGAGAAGTCAGGACGCTTTGTTATGCTGCACACGGTGGTCTGAAAGCAAAAGACAGACACTTGTTTTCCACCAGTCATCTTGGGACTTCATGCAATGACTGTATGGTAACCATGTTTGTTATTTCAAGTGGGTCAAGTGAGTCTCATGTTAGAAGGCCTTTCAATATTGGTTTATCTTCTCCCTAGACAAGTTAAATAACTTGTGCAAAGTCTCAAAAGTGGTCATAAAGATTAGGACCCAAAACATCTGAATGACTTCACTGCAAGGAAGAAACATTCAGTTTTTATTTCTGGTGAGAAGAAGATGAGTTAAAATACTGAATGTTAGAAAAATTTAGGAAAATGAGTTTTGACCCATTATAAATTCTGTGGTTCAGACTTCTAGTTATTTCTTTCCAATGGGTTTCATGAACAAAATCCAGTTTTCCTTTGCTCTGAAAAAAATTCTAAATTTCATCCTGAATGAGACTTTGGATTTAGAAAAGGAACCAGGAAATTCAGTATTTTAGTGACTTCAGTAAAACATGAACAGCAGGATTATTATCTGCCTTATTCGTAGAGAGAGAAAATTAGGAAGAAGTTTTCTTAGGTATCCCATTTCAATTATATTGGTGAATGGGCCAGCCCCTATTCATTAACCTTCCATAACCCAAGCCATCTTACCTTAAATTGAATGTATTTCAGAAGGTCAAAGTGCTCAGCAAACTCTTTGAGGTAGTTCCAAAATTTTTCTTGGTTCATGAAATTAGGATAATCTTCTTGGAAAGGGAAGTCGCTGTAACATGACATTTCTTTGCAGACATTCGTCACTAGTGACTTGTAGACCCTAGTCATCCCATCTTTAGAAGTTTCCTGTGTAAAAGCACAGGTAACTTGATGGAGTGGGCTGAGGGGGGTTGGAGGAAGAGAACAGCGATCACCAGCAGCTAGCATTCCATATGTCATTCCAAAGAGTTTCTGGAAAATTTAGCATTGGATCCCCTTGCTATAGATATAAAAAATCACTGGTGGGGTTGGAATTGTTAAATACAATATCTTCATCAAACTACAAAGAAGCTAACAACATTTAACAGGGCTCTGCAGGACTAACACTGTCTTTAAACAGATCCATGAACGTGGGCCCGTGGTCCATCTTGCTTATCTTCTCCTTCTTCCCTTGCCATGATTACTCCCTCCTCTCAGGTTCTGAGCCTCTTCTTCTTGCCTTTGCTTAAGGAATGCCTCACAAAGTTTTCTAGTTATTGTATATGTATATATTCAACCACTCTCTCTTTATCACGTCTTTCCCATCCACACTTAAAATACTGAAGACTCAAATTTTCAAAACAATCCCCCCCCCCCCCCCTCAACTTATATTGAAGGAGGAAATAGAACAGGCTCTATCTCGAAGGCAGGACTCCATCTTGGGGCAGACTGTGGACTTGAGCTATATGCCCAGTATCTATGGAAACACATACCAACTGGAAAACCAGATCCCTGGATGGAAGACTCCCAGGGCTCATACCTAGACTCTCCACGCTTAAAAGAATACCCTAATTATCTGTATAACTGAATAGAATCATACATTCTATTATGCTTACTGGGCTATGACCACAGGCCTATTGATAATTGTCCACTGTTAACTGCCTAGGCTTAAGGCTTATGAATCACAGGTTAACTTTGATTGTATCTTTCTTTTCCTTTGTTCAGACTAGTTTCAGGGAATTTGGGGAGGTGGGTTTGGGCACGGACACTTAGGGTATATAAGGTTTTCACAAAAACTGGTCGGGGTCCTTGGCTAAGAGGAGACTCTGCCTTGGGCCTGCCAGTGTGATAAACTGCACTCCACTATTGCATTGTCCTTCTGAGTGAGTTTGTTTCCCGGAATGTGTGGCCACAACAATAGCCTCTTACACCCATGTCTCTCTCTGTCTCATCTCAATTTTCATGAAGGGGTCATCACACACTGACTTTGTTTTCTCCTGGACTCCTCAACTTCTTATCTTGGTCTTTGCCATCCAAAAACAAAACAAAACGACCTGTATTAAGGACACCAATGAACTTGTTCAAAGCTAATCTCTTATTTCTTCTTCAAGTCTCTTTCTTTGCTATCACATTCTCTAAGAAGCCTTCCATAACCCTATAGATCTTCACAAGGCAGCTATCGTACTTGCTGCCCCAACCTAGTACCCTGAACTTTGAGCACAGAATTGATTACACTGCATTGCAACGATCTGTTTACAGTTTCTGTTGCCCACTAGATTCTAAGGAGGGTTGGGGCCCTGTCTCTCTTGTTCCCTGTGTGTCCTGGGAGAGGGACATCACAAATACTTGAATGAATGAAAATGAATATTATCATTGCATTTTTGAAAAAAAAAAAAAAGTGTATGACTGAAAAAAATTACATCAAAATTTAAATAGTGCTAATTTATTTAGTGATCATGAGTATTGATATTATATTTAATTTATATATATTTTTTTCTTTTTTGGCCCTGCCTCATGGCATATGGGATCTTAGTTTCCCAACCAGGGAATGAACCCATGCCCCTTGCAGTGGAGGTATGGAGTCTGAATCATTGGACTGGCAGGGAAGTCCTGTATTTTTTCTTTTGTTTAACTCAATATTATTTTTTATTTTTAAATTTATTTTTTATTGGAGTATATTTGCTTTACAATGTTGTGTCAGTTTCTGCTGTACAGCAAACTGGCTCAGTCATATATACACATACACCCACTCTTCTCTCGATTTCCTTCCCATTTAGGTCACTACAGAACATTGAGTGGAGTTCTTTGTGCTATACAGTAGCAATATTATTTTCTAAAATTAGTTTATATCACTTTCTAATAGGAGAAGGAAACCAAGCCAACCACAGTGTTAGGGGAAGCACACTGATTGAAACTGCCCACCCTGGCCAGGCACCATAGTAACCATTTGCATGAGTTGTTTTATGACAGGATATCCTGATAAGGAATACGGAACTAATAAGCCACCACCAACCGGAAGAGTTGCCTAGTTGCTGAGTCGTGTCAGGCTTGGATGCCACCATTCTCAAAACAATGTCTGCTGGAAGCTAGTAACTGCAACCTTGCTTTTTATAAAACTAGGCAACCGGCTACCTGGCTACAAGTCTCCCTGAAGTCTTTCTCCCGAAAGGAGACACTGCGTGTCCGTCCACTTCCCAGGATCCCTCTCGTTAGCATCCATCTTGGCTGAGCGATGCTTGCGCCACCAGGAAAGACTCTGAATTAGAGTGATTGGCCAAAGACCACCTGGAAACTAATCCCATCACCATAAAACCTGAGACTGCGAGCCACGCCGCAGAGCTGTTCTCCTGGGTTCTCTTACCCTACAGCTCTCCACCCGGGTGCACTTTCCCAATAAAATCTCTTGCTTTGTCAGCAGATGTGTCTCCTTGGACAATTCATTTCCGAGTGTTAGACAAGAGCCCAGTTTCGGGCCCTGGAAGGGGTCGCCCTTCCTGCAACAATAGGGTCAAATAGCAGAAAAGTACACAAACCAGACCGAATATTTTCTTCCATACTGACATTTGGTGGCTTGATGAGGCCCACAGTACACAAGAAAAAAAATACTAAATTTTTTTTCCTAATGGCAAGCCACTCCAGTACTCTTGCCTAAAAAATCCCATGGACAGAGGAGCCTGGTAGGCTGCAGCCCGTGGGGTTGCTACGAGTCGAACATGACTAGCAACTTCACTTTCACTTTTCACTTTCATGCTTTGGAGAAGGAAATGGCAACCCTCTCCAGTGTTCTTGCCTGGAGAATCCCAGGGATGGGGAAGCCTGGTGGTCTGCCGTCTATGGGGTCGCACAGAGTTGGACACGACTGAAGTGACTTAGCAGCAGCAGCAGTATACTATGGGTTTCCCTGGTGGCTCAGAAAATTCTTTCCCTGGTGGTAAAGAATCTGCCTGCAATGCGGGAGACCTGAGTTCGATCCCTGGGTTGGAAAGATCCCCTGGAGGAGGGCATGGCAATCCACTCCAGTATTCTTGACTGGAGAATCCCCATGGACAGAGGAGCCTGGCGTGCTACAGTTGACAGTGTCACAAAGAGCCGGACATGACTGAGCGACTAAGCACAGCACAGTACACTATAATCCTAGAGTTGTGATCATTTACATACATTTGCTTATTCTGTTTTCTTCACCATCCATCCAAGACTGGCAAATGCCACTTCCTCCATGCAGGCTTCCCTCATTCGTACCAGTGTAAAGTACCTCCCCAGCCCTGAGCTCCTGCCAAATGCTGCTCTTCTCTTCCTCCTGAAGCACTTACTACTTGGGCCTCCATCTTTTGACACCTTATACCCTACCAGAGGCAGATCCCTTTATTCCCACTGAAGACCCTGATATTCCCAGTAACCAGGACCAATTCTGGCCAGAGGCATGTGTGAGAGGGTAGCAGGTAGGAAGGGTAGGGGTCTCCAAATGGAGGAAACAGGCTGCAAATGTCAAACGTCTTTTATCTCTCTTTTAAGTGGCAGGAGGAAACAAACTACACAAGTCAGATTTTTTTCCTTTCTCTATACAAAATAGAAAGATTTCCTTTAAAATTCTGTGTTGCCATGACGACACCTGTTTCCACCTGGACTGAACTTTTTTCAAACCTTGAGCTAACCAATGTGTTTTTTCTTATGGAAATATTTTTCTTAAGTTATGTTAATGAACTATATTTACCCTAGACTCTCTTTCTTCAAGTAGATTTGCCTAAGGCTCAGAACCAGTATGTTTTATTGATGTAAATATTCTCTTAAGCTATGTTAATGAAACTATGTATTTGCTTAGAATTTGCTATATATTTGCTTGCCTTTCTTCAAGATTCATGCCAAGCATTTTATGGCCGGGGACAACTCACCTTGTGCCAGTGTTATCTCAAAATGCATGTTGTGGGTAAGGGGCCTGGTGCCAGTCTCTGAGTTTTGAGACATTTCCTTTCTCTAACTAGCAACCTGCTACTAGCTATATAACTTCCTGCTAAAGACTAGCAGGGGGCACTCTTTCTTCCCCCTTCTGCTGTCTATGTCAGAAGCTTTCTCTCTCTCTTTTATACTTTAATAAAACTTTATCACACAAAAGCTCTGAGCAATCAAGCCTCATTGCTGGCCCCGGATGAATTCCTCTCCGCTGAAGGCCAAGAATCTCAGTGTCTTTCATGACTCAGCAACAACCTTTCCTGTGTCATTTAGCCATTTCCAGCCCTACTTCCTGATGCTCAAGTCATCTAATGGCTGACCGAACCTTGAGCATACACCCTGGGCTGCACATTCCACTCTTAAGAAGAGAAACAGTGCCTGGTTATTTACATTATTCTTCTGATAATGTAAAAACTGCCCCCTAGACCTAACAAGGTCTAGATTCTTGCCTTCCCCTTGGCAATTCTCTTCCAAAAGACATGAACAACGCCTTGGGGCTGGGGCTCCACCCCCTGACGCCAACTTCTGTCCTTCTTAAGGTGCCATCTGCTTCACATTCACCAGTGAGATTCAGCTTACCCAATGTGGTACTCTGCTGCTTTGTCTTAGGATGTTCATGGTCCAGAAATCATCATAACGTTCAATCCTATGTTTGTGTATCAGACTTAACTCTTTCTTCCTCTTTCCTCCAAATTCTCTTGCCCCTACCCCGCTGATTCTCCAAGTTCATCACCTATCAGACTGCATCCTGCGTGGGGTCAGCACAACTCCATACACAAAGCTGTGATGCTGCGATGAGCGGCTCCCTTAACAATCACCATGCATGTGTGTTCAGTCATGTCCGTCGCTTTTGAGACCCCATGGACTACAGCCCACCAGGCTCCTCTGTCCATGGGATTTCCCAGGCAGAATACTGGCGTGGATTGCCATTTCCTTCTCTGGGGGATCTTCCCTGACCCAGGGATCGAACCCTCATCTCTCTCTTTGGCAAGCGGATTCTTTACCACTGAGCAACCTGGGAAGCTCTTAATGATCACCAAATAGACTACAGACACCATGCCTGGGCAGGGACAAAGCAAATGGCCAGATTATGGTTGGTGGAGGGGGGAGGGTATGAACTACGCACAGTAAACTTCCATAGTCCGCCGATGTCATTACTTCTTTCAAAGCAGATGGGCTCCAGGTGTTCATCTAAGCAGCATTTGATGGAGGACAGGCCACTCACTCCAGCTCCGATCACCGCAACTCGCTTGGCCATGGTGTGTTCTGAATGATACAGATTAAGCAGAGCTTCTTCATATGACAAGGCTAGAAGGGAGCCCTCGTCACAGAATTCAACTTTCACAATGGTATAGATACCCTCCTTTTGTCTCTGAGCTGAGGCAGAATCATATTTTGGCTAAATATGAGGGCTCTGAAATCAGACTGTTTCAGTTTGGATGCTGGCTTCATTTATTTACAGGATGATCTTGGGCTAATTGTTTATCCTTTCTGTGCCTCAGTTTTCTCATCAGTACAATGAGAGTGGAAATAATAATGCCTATCTAAAATAGGCATTGTCCAGAAATTAAATGACCGAGATAACGTTGGAAAGGTTGTAGAAGTGTGTCTGCTACACAGTAAGTACTCAGTTAAATTTTGCTCTTATTCTTAGCTAGTTAAGCCAAGATCTAGCACCAAATATTTAGTCAGCTTTCGTTTACCACTTCGCTAATGACTCCTTCCTTTCCTCTCTTCTTTCTGGAAAAGGCAGCTCACCCAGGTAAAATTTATCAACGTTTGGGAACACATAGGTAGACACACCTGTTGCTTCCTTTGGACTGAGGAGTAAAAGGTCTTGATCCCCTTAAGATTTTATATTCCCTCAGTATTAAAAACACATTGCTATCACCTAACCCTCCCAAAATCCTAGGAACTGCAACCAGCAAAAATGTTCATTCTTATTCAAAGCATCTAAAGTCCTAAAGAGTAGCTACTCATGGGTCATGCCCTGCCAGCAAAAAAGATACTACGTGAATTGAGGGGAAGTTCTTAACTTTGAACAATGAAAGCTTGACTGACCGTAATACAGAACTGGGAGGGTGACTTTTTTGAATGCAAACCAACCAATCCAGAGCCCATTTCCCCCAGTCACCTCCTTTACTGACACTCACTCTTCTTGTGCCTGAGGATTCCGATTTGGCTAGAGAGAAACTGCAAAGCCCTGAGGACAAACCCCCCACCACAAACCCAACCAGAAAGCATGGCAGCAAACCTGAGCTCAAATTAGGGAAGAGGCTCAGTAGCAGGAATCATGGGACACTTCAGACTCTCATCCCAGTGAGATGTGCACATCCAGACTCATACTCAGATACCTAGAGTCTCTCTCGACTCAGCCTCTTTCTAGCAGACTGGCCTTAAGTCATGTTCTAAGACTCAGCAGTTACACCTGAGTCCACCTGACAGTTCAAAGCCCTCCATGTGACATAAACCTGATTCGCTGGAATTAACTTAGTGTTAACCCATCTGATCAAAGAAAAATGTATGTTGATATCGCATATGCCCAAAACTACAATTTTAAAAACCTGCTATAAATTGTCATGACACCATGCTTCCTCCAATCTTTCCTGACAAGGATAACATCCCCATTTCCATGTGATCTCATCTTGGTCTCTAGAATCCGCTATATGGATTTCCATGGAGGGCTTTGAAGTGTCAGGTGGACTCAGGTGTAACTTCTGAGTCTTTGAACATGACTTAAGGCCAGTCTGCTAGTAAGAGGCTGAGTCGAGAGAGACTCTAGGTATCTGAGTATGAGTCTGGATGTGCACATCTCACTGGGATGAGAGTCTGAAGGGTCCCATGATTCCTGCTACTGAGCCTCTTCTCTAATTTGAGCTCAGGTTTGCTGCCATGCTTTCTGGTTGGGTTTGTGGTGGGGGGGTTTGTCCTCAGGGCTTTGCAGTTTCTCTCTAGCCAAATCAGAATCCTCAGGCACAAGAAGAGTGAGTGTCAGTAAAGGAGGTGACTGGGGGAAATGGGCTCTGGATTGGTTGGTTTGCATTCAAAAAGTCACCCTCCCAGGAGGGCTGTTTGCTACCTCAAGGAACTGTCTAAGCCTGGGAGCAGCAGTCCCATCGGCATCAGCAAGGCCTTAACTGTCAAAGCATCAAAATTTAGAAAATAAAGAGGTATGGTTAATACAAGTGAGAAAGGGGAAAGCTCTGGGAAAAAAAATAAAAAATAACCCCTCGGCACAAAGACAAGGGAGTTAATGACTTTACAGAGGGCAGAAGACTTCTGAGCCCTTGGACCCCTCAGACTTACCTGGTTCCAGAGGAGGACACAGGGACTTGCAGCATCAGAGGGCTTTTCCAGGCTTGCCTGTTTCAAAATCTTACTTGCCATCCCGCCCTTTGTAAGGTTGAGAACTTCTTGCCTGGCTTCATTATTTACAGCAAAATTAACACTCTTCCCCCTCAAGACTTTTGGTTTATTTAGGAGTCTCTTTTTGATTTTGAAAGAGTTGAGTAGTCTGCAGTAAGAATGGACTCTGGAGGCAGCAGAACTGGGTTTGACCTCTGTCTCTGCAACTGACGAGCCATGTGCCCCACAAACAACCCACTTACACACTTTAAGATTTACTGTTTGCAAATAAGACACAAAGTCACACGGAAGGATTGTTTGAGTCTGAAACTGTGATAATAATTACACAAAACTGTCTAGCACCAAATATTTACTTAGAATTCATTTCCCACTTCCCTAACTCTTCCCTCCTTTCTTCTCTTCTTTCTGGAGAAGACATCTCACACAGATAAAATTTATCAACAAGTTTGGAAACACATAGGCAAACACACCTATGGCTTCCTTTGGACTGGGGAGTAAAAGGTCTAGATAGCTTTTAATCAGAAATAAATGGCCTCCACAGATAACACATATATTTCTAGGGCAAGAGGGAGAAGTCTGGAATTGGCAGATCTCTCTGTGCTGTGCTTTTGCAATAATAAGATGAAAGAAATAGTTGTTAAGTGATCTGGTTAAAATGCAAAATGTGCTGCAGTGAAGAGACTGCAAATTAATTCACTCCACACGTGCACTCTGTGTAACTCTAAGGGCAGATACCAAGTTTGGGGGCCCCCAGAATGATTAAGAATCAGTGACTAACAGTAATAAATACAGACCCAGCGACTGTCCACAAGAAGATGCTACAATATAGACAGGGGCTGACACACATGATATCGGGCATTATGTTCTATAATAGCAGCATGCTCTGGGTACAAATGCATGCAGACACTCTTGGGCTGCTTATCTATGCCTGGAGACCTAGCTAGAGACACGTACTAGGCTGTGTTTTTCCTGAGCAAAAACACCCAAGTGCCAAATAACTGATGCCCCAAATAGATGTAAATTGAAAGGCAGGGGAAAATACTGCAGGTTTGATGGGCCGGGAGGACACAGTACTGCTAAGCTCTTTGTAAACTATAAGAGTGTGCTATAATCGTAAGGTCCATTGTAGGTCAAAGGTTGCTGATATTTATTTCCTTAACAGAAGAAGCCCTAATCGACTGAGGTGGACTTTTGAACAACAGGAAAACCTTATCCCATACCTGACACACCATAAAATGTAGCAGTCATTTTTGAGACATGGAGAGACTTGGATGATTAGCAAATCATACAGCTGATTATGATTTATATAAATACAGAGGAAGAGGGGAACAATAGTACAGAAGGTGGCAAACACTAACAGCTGGCGAATATGGACAAAATGTTCTCTGAAACTGGGTCCTTTGATGCATTTGTGAAACGTCTGTGTATAAATTTGAAATTATTCAAATTTAAAACTTACAAAGAAGCAAAGGCAGGGGTTAGGGTTGGATTCTGCTTAGGGCTAGAATCTAAACTCAGGGTGAAAATAAACTCAACTTTGTGAAGGGAGCAACTGAACCAAAGTTGGGTTTTTTGCTTTCTTTAGAATCATTCTTTGCAAAAGACTGACTTAAATGTGTTCTTCAGATGTTATTAATAACAATTATCGACCATTGAGCTTCCCTTATAGCTCAGTTGGTAAAGAGTCTGCCTGCAATGCAGGAGACCTGGATTTGATTCCTGGGTTGGGAAGATCCCTTGGAGAAGGAAATGGCAACCCACTCCAGTATTCTTGCCTGGGGAGTTCTGTGGACAGAGGAGCCTGCTGGGCTGCTGTCCATGGGGTCGCAGAGTCGGGCACGACTGAAGCGACTTAGCATGCATAGCATAGCATGGACTTAGATCTGTTTATATTTCTTATTATATCACTCTACCAGTGTTCTTCCTTTGGTACCGTCTTTCCGAACGTGATACTTGTGGAATATGTTGTGTTTCTCAGTGACAGGCAATTCCATCTCATCCAAAAGATGAAATCAGAAAGGAGCCTGGACTCACAGACAGTCCCACAATTCTGTTATTCTCACCACATCTTCCTTCCGGGTGGCTTCTCCCTACAGCATAACTTTGTTTCCTTAAGAAGTTCCTTTACTTCCTGGTTTTCTCCCTAATTCTGCTGCCTTAACCCTAATCAAGAGACTCTCCAAAGAGAGGATCACACTTAGCTCTAAGGAGTGCACTCACCAAGGGGAATATTTACCCTCTGTGAAAGCAGCTTCTGGAAATATTTCCCCATTAAAAGAAAAAAATCCAGGACACTTACCTTGTTGGCACAGAGAGGTACTTTTACAAATTATTTCTCAAAGCCAATAGCCAAAGACAGTGTTTGTCTTAAAAAAAAAAAAAAAAATTCCAAACGCAAACTGTTTTCTCTAAAAGACAATAAAAAAAATAAAGGAATGCTGACTTTACTCAAAGTGCTCTCGGTTTAAAACAAAACCTGCCGTTTTTCCTGTCATGTTGATGACAGGAAATATACTCGCTGAGGGAAAAAAAAGTTGTGTAGGGCACCAGTTGAAACTTCCGTGATCTCGACGGAGAGCTCAATGACGAATTAGAATACAGCTGTCGGATTGGAAAGCCACAAGCGACTTCTGCCCCTTTCGCCCACCCTCCTAAACGTCACAGTGTTCCGACGGAGCTCTAAACTTAAAGGGGAGCACGTGGTAAGCGACTGCTCTTCTCGCGGTAGCCTTTAGAGGGCGCCAAATCACCCCAAACCACAATCCCCAGTGAATTGGGCGTTCTGCTTACCTAAATTGTGACTCTTGAGAATTAGTCTCTTGAACTATTATAGGAACTGTGCATAGGAGAAGGCAATGGCACCCCACTCCAGTACTCTTGCCTGGAAAATCCCATGGATGGAGGAGCCTGGTAGGCTGTAGTCCATGGGATCGCGAAGAGTCAGACACGACTGAGAGACTTGACTTTCACTTTTCACTTTCATACATTGGAGAAGGCAATGGCAAGCCACTCCAGTGTTGTTGCCTGGAGAATCCCAGGGACGGGGGAGCCTGGTGGGCTGCCGTCTATGGGGTTGCACAGAGTCGGACACGACTGAAGCGACTTAGCAGCAGCAGCTGCAGTGCATAGGAGAAGGCCAATTAGGTGACTACTGTGTCATCAAGTTCTCCCAACTAGGGTTAGTTCCCTAACGCCAAAAGTGTGATTTCAAAATTCAGAATTTATAAGGAATTTAAGCAGCTTCATCTTTTCAGAAAAGGTCAGCAGAGGGAGCTGGTAAACCATGTTTGAAAAAGCTTAAAATTGGTTTTAGATGTTAGCCTAGGGCACAAGAAGAGAAATAATTACATAAGCACAGGCAATAATAGAATAATAGAATACAGCCATGAAATTAAAAGACGCTTACTCCTTGGAAGGAAAGTTATGACCAACCTAGGTAGCATATTCAAAAGCAGAGACATTACTTTGCCAACTAAGGTCTGTCTAGTCAAGGCTATGGTTTTTCCAGTAGTTGTGTATGGATGTGAGAGCTGGACTGTGAAGAAAGCTGAGCGCCAAAGAATTGATGCTTTTGAACTATGGTGTTGGAGAAGACTCTTGAGAGTCCCTTGGACTGCAAGGAGATCCAACCAGTCCATTCTAAAGGAGATTGGTCCTGGGATTTCTTTGGAAGGAATGATGCTAAAGCTGAAACTCCAGTACTTCGGCCACCTCATGCGAAGAGTTGGCTCATTGGAAAAGACTGATGCTGGGAGGGATTGAGGGCAGGAGGAGAAGGGGGTGACAGAGGATGAAATGGCTGGATGGCATCACTTACTCGATGGACATGAGTTTGAGTGAACTCTGGGAGTTGGTGATGGACAGGGAGGCCTGGTGTGCTGCAATTCATGGGGCCTCAAAGAGTCGGACATGACTGAGCGACTGAACTGAACTGAAATGAACTGAACTGAACTGAAATGGCGTTATTTGAGAGCGTAAGTCCCAAATTGCAAGGCTTGAGTGAAAGAGGAGAGTGAAAAAGTTGGCTTAAAGCTCAACATTCAGAAAATTAAGATCATGGCATCTGGTCCCATCACTTCATGGGAATTAGATGGGGAAACAGTGGAAACAGTGTCAGACTTTATTTTTTTGGGCTTCAAAATCATTGCAGATGGTGATTGAAGCCTTGAAATGAAAAGACACTTACTCTTTGGAAGGAAAATTATGACCAACCTAGACAGCATATTCAAAAGCAGAGACATTACTTTGCCAACAAAGGTCTGTCTAGTCAAGGCTATGGTTTTTCCAGTGGTCATGTATGGATGTGAGAGTTGAACTGAGGATGAGATGGCTGGATGGCATCACTGACTCGATGGATGTGAGTTTGGGTAGACTCTGGGAGTTGGTAATGGACAGGGAGGCCTGGCGTGCTGAGGTTCATGGGGTGGCAAAGAGTCAGACACGACTGAGCAACTGAACTGAACATGTCATGCAACAGTGTGAACACCCAATCATCCTGCTTATGAACTTCAAAAGGATCATAGCTTCTTAATTGTATAGCCTGGAATCTATACCTCCTGGGTCCCAAGCTCCTCTTATTTAAACTGAGCACATTGGCTCCATTGCTTTCAAGCTACACTTTATCCTAATCTGACCTGACTTGAGTAGCATCTGCAGGGCAGGTCCAGGACCATTTCAAGTACATGAATTTGTTGTAAAGTGAGTATTGCTGTCATTACAGGTCATAAGTAGACTGCGATTCCTCCACTGGGCCCCTGTAAAACTCTTTTCTTTCCTTTCGTGCAGGCTATGTGTTGTCTCACCCACTTCTGCTGCGGTTCGTGGGGCCTCAAAGAGTCAGACGTGACTGAGCGACTGAACTGAACTGAGATTCCTTTGACTAGAAACTACAACCTCAAATTTTTATATAAAATCTTCGGTTGGCAACAAATTAGTTTTTATTTTGAAAAATGTTAAGCCCAGAGGAAAGTTGAAAAAACAATCTGATTAATGTGCATCAACATATCCCTCACCCATTTCACCAACTAGCAACCTCTTGACACATTGGCATTTTCTTCATCTCTCTTCCTCTTTCTCCACACACATGTACCCAGAGACACAGACACATATACACCTAAATACACAGATCTGAATGTAGTCTTCAAACATCAGGATGCCATCAGAATATTTCAGCATATATTTCACAAAAGTAAGGGCATTTCCCCACAGAATTGTTATCATTACTACGTCCAAGTCAATATAATTTCAGTATCATCCTACAGTTCACTTTCAAATTTCTCCAGTTGTCCCCAAAAATGTTCTCATCCACTGGTGTACTGAAGCTGGTCTGCACAAAGGGAATATGTATGTCTTCCAAGTTCAGTGATAGCTTGGCATTACGCATAGTAGTGCTTGACACAGTAGCTTGACATTGTTCATGGTGGGGATGTTTACATCATGGAAACTGGCAAACACTACAAATTTGGGATGTCCCCCACCCCAGCCATTTGTTAAATATTTACCCTCTCATTTTTGGCAAATGGCTTTATTGGGGCCTAACTGATATACAAAAAAACCCCTGTATATATTTAATGAATATAATTTGATGAATTTGGACATATGCCTGCAACTGTGAAACCATCACCGCTCAAGGTAATAAACACATTCATCACCTCCAGAAGTTTCCTTATGGACCTTTGTTTGTTTTTGGTTAAGAATATTTGACATGAGATATATCTACTTGCTGCTGTGCTGTGTGCAGTTGCAAAGTAGTGTTCAACTCTTTGTAACTCCATGGACTGTTGCCTACCAGGCTTCTCTATCTATAGGATTTTCCAGGCAAGAATACTGAAGTGGGTTGTCATTTCCTCCTACAGGGGATCTTCCCAACCCAGGGATTGAAACCAAGTCTCCTGCGCTGGCAAGCAGATTCTCTACTACTGAGCCACCTGGGAAGCCATACACTCTCTTAACAAATCTTTAACAAAATTTTAAAATCCACAATACACTGTTGTTAACTATTGGCACTACATTCAACGGCAGATCTCCAGAATTTATTCATCTTGCATAACTGGACGTTTATATCCATTGAACAACAACTCTCCATTTCCCTCTCCCTCCATTCTCTGACAAACACCATTCCACTGTTTCCTTCTATAAATTTAACTGTTTTGAATACCACATATAAATAGAATAATACAGATTTGTATTTTTGTGACTGGCTTATTTCACTTACAGTAATGTCTCCAGGTTCATCAGTGCTGTCCCATATTGCACAATTTCTTTTCTTTTTTAAGAGCTGAATAATAGTATGCTGCTGCTGCTACTGCTAAGTCGCTTCAGTCGTGTCCGACTCTGTGCGACCCCAGAGATGGCAGCCCACCAGGCTCCTCCGTCCCTGGGATTCTCCAGGCAAGAACAATGGAGTGGGTTGCCATTTCCTTCTCCAATGCATGAAAGTGAAAAGTGAAAGTCAAGTCACTCAGTTGTGTCTGACTCTTCACAACCCCATGGACTACAGCCTACCAGGCTCCTCCATCCATGGGATTTTCCAGGCAAGAGTGCTGGAGTGGGGTGCCGTTGCCTTCTCTGTATACTGTATGTATATAGCACATCTCTTTATTCATTCATCTGTCCATGGACATTTAGGTTGTTCCCATATCTTGGCTATTGTCAATAATGCTGCAATGAACCTGGTAATGCAAATACCTTTTTGAGATCCTGATTTCAATTCTTTTGTACAAATACCCAGAAGTAGGATTGCTGGATCATATGGTACTTCTAGTTTTAATTTTTTTGAGGAACCTCCATACCATTTTCCATAGCAGCACTATTTTACATCCCCATCTACTGTGTAGAAGGGTTCTGATTTCTTCACATCCTAACACTTGTTATCTTTTATTTTGCTTTTGATAACAACAGTCTTAACAGATGTGATGTGATATCTCATTGTGGTTTTGATTCACATTTCCTTGATAATTAGTGAAACTGAATACTTTTAAATATACCCATTGATTATTCTTCTTTAGAGAAATGTCCCTTCAAGTTCTTTGCCCATTTGTGAATTTATTTATTTATTTATTTATTTATTTTTTAGCTGTAGAAGTCCCTTATATATTTTGGATGTTAACCCCTTATCAGATGTATGGTTTGCAAACACTTTCTCATTTTGTAGTTGTAGAAAAGACAACTTTTCTACAACTACAAAATGTTGTCTATTTTGCTGTACAGAGACTTTTAGTTTGATGAAATCTTGCTTGTCTATTTTGTTTTTGTGCCTTTGGTGTCATATTCATTGCTAAGAACAATGTCAAGAAGTTTTTTCAATATGTTATCTCTTAAGAGTTTTTTTAAAAAAGATCTTGCTGCAAATTATGTTAAAGAATGTTCTGCCGACAAAAAATAAAAGAGTTTTATAGTTTCAGTTCTTATATTTAGGTATTTCATACATTTTGAATTGATTTTTTAGCATGGTGTAAGAGAATGGTCCAGTTTTATTAGCACGTGAACATCCAATTTTCCCAGCACCATCTGTTGAAGAGACTGTCCTTTACCCTTTCTGTGATCTTGGCAGTTTTATCGAAGATCTACTAACTATATATATGTGGGTTTATTTCTGGGCTGTCTATTCTGTTACATTCCTCTGTATGTCTGTCTTCATGCTAGTATCATACTGTTCTAATCACTATAGCTCTGTTTATTATTAATAGTTCTAACTTTTTTTTTGCAGAGTATTTAAAGGTTTTCTATATGCAAATCATGTCATTTGCAAACAGAGATAACTTACTTCTTCCTTCATGATTTGAATAGTTTATTTTTGTTGTTTAATTGCTCCAGCTAGAACATTGAATCTAAGTGGCAAGAGTGAACATTCTTGTCTTGTTTTTCACAACTGAGCATGATGTTAGCTGTGGACTTGTTATATATGACCTTTACTATGTTGAAGTAAATTCCTTCTACATCTAGTTTGTTGAGAGTTTTAATCATGAAACTGTTGAATTTTGTCAAATGATTTTTCTTTATCTATTAAGGTGATCATGTGATTTTTATCCTTCATTTTGTTAATGTGATATATCACATTAATTGACTTGTATACATTGAACCATATACCACTCTTTATGGTTATATTTCTCCTGATTAAAGAGTCAGTCAAAGTTTATAAGTTATGTTTAACTATTAGATATCTTTAGTTTGTCCTATTCCATAACAGTTTTCCATCCTCCAAAGGGTCTAGTTTAAGAATGATCAACATTATCGAGTTTGCTACTACTGGAACTAATCTCCTAAAATAGCCTTTTACTTAGTTTTCTTACTTCCACTTGCTCTCCTACAAACTGTTCTTCAGAACTATCTTTCTAAATCGTAAATCAGATCGTATTTTTTTTTTTCCTGTTAGTCACTCAGTTGTGTCTGACTCTTTGTGATCCCATGGACTGTAGCCTGCCAGGCTCCTCTGTCCATGGAATTCTCCAGGCAAGAATATTGGAGTGGGTAGCCATTCCCTTGTTCAAGGGATCTTCCCGACCCAGGGATCAAACCTGGGTCTTATGCATTCCAGGCAGATTCTTTACCATAGTTTGACTGAGCGACTTCCTTTCACTTTTCACTTTCATGCACTGGAGAAGGAAGTGGCAACCCACTCAAGTATTCTTGCCTGGAGAATCCCAGGGATGGGGGAGCCTGGTGGGCTGCCGTCTATGGGGTCGCACAGAGTTGGACATGACTGAAGCGACTTAGCAGTAGCAGCAGCAGAGCCACCAGGGAAGCCCTCTGATGTATAAAAGTGTTTGCTGAAAGAGTTGAGTGGTTTGGGAGGGTTTTTAAAATCAGGAATAGTAAGGCATGTTTATGTACTGAGGCAAATAACCAAGTAGAGAGGAAAACTCAACAATTTGGGAGAGAAGTTGGTGGAAATCTGTCAAAGTTATCTGCTAATTGCTACTATTTTTTCTCTGAGAGTGAGATGAGAAGGAAGTGGTAGAGATTTGTGGTAAGAGGAGATGATATAAAATAGTCATCTAGGACATGAGATTGAGAAGTGAAGGAATTAAAGAAATCTACCAGGGTTTAGGGGGTGGTAGGAGAGGCAGGAGTTGAAGAGTGATCAGTTAGGAAGCTGAACATTTTTCCTCTATCTAAGATGAAGTGCTCAGAGAAGAGTTGGATTTCGGCCAGAGTTTGAGTCCTGCCATGCGAGTGTGAATGAATGAGAGAAGACAATGGAGCTGAGAAGGAGACAATGGAGCTGGTAAGGCGGCTTTCTGGCCCGAGTCACTCTTGTTATTCTGTCATCTTTGAGGACTTTGAATGATTGAAACTGGCTTGCTGCCATGACCACGATACAGCTCTCAGAAAGGAGAGACTAAGGAAGTCCAGAGTAAGCAATTCCCTTTTAAGTATGCAAATATGATGTTATAGAATCATGAACTCTAAACTGGGTAATGAAGGAGATGAGAAAATAAAGGGAGGCTGGACAGTGAAAGATGGTGGAATGTTTGGATTGGAAGTCCCAGGAGTTTTAAGGGAATATCACATTAGGAGAGTAAACCAGAAGAATACAATGATGTTGGTGGAGAGTGGGATGTTTGTAATTCAGATTGTGGAAAATTACACTTGTTGAGAATAGTATAGCCAAGACCAGCACTGTCTAATACAATAGCCACTAGCCATATATAGCTTTCTAAGTGTGTTCCTAATTTCTGCAAATGTTAATCATGCAGTTGTGTCCAACTCTTTGCAGCTCCATAGACTATAGCCCACTAGGCTCCACTGTTCATGGAATTCTCCAGGCAAGAATACTGGGGTGGGCTGCCATTCCCTTCTCCAGGGGATCTTCCTGACCCAGGGATCGAACCCAGGTCGCCTGCATTCCAGGCAGATTCTTCACTGTTTGAGCCACCAAGGAAGCCTATAGCTTTCTAAATTTACATATAAATCAACATTAAGTTAAACATTCATTTTTCTTTGGCACTAGCCATATTTCAAGTGCTTAACAGGCACACGTGGCTAGTGGCTACTGCACTAAAGAGTGAAAATTGAATTTTTCCATCATGGCAGAAAATGCAATTGGACAGCACTGGTTTGGCATATGAACATAGTACTATGTGGGCCTCCCTGGTGGCTCAGTGGTAAAGAATCTGCCTGCAGTGCAGGAGCTGCAGCTGAACCAGCAGTTTCAATCCCTGGGTTGGGAAGATCCCCTGGAGGAGGGCACGTCAACTCCTCCAGTATTCTTGCCTGGAGAATCCCATGGACAGAGGAGCCTAGCAGACTGTAGTCCGTAGGGTCACAAAGACTGAAGTGACCAGGTATAGTAGTAGGTGACTGAGACAGGTGGAGGATAAGATTGTTAGAGGGAGCTAGGTTAAGGAGCTGATTGGACATGATGTGGAAGGATGGTATATCTGATTTTGAAATCACTGAGAATTATGACAGGTGTCACAGGCAAGAGAGAGACATTGAGTCGGAGGTTGATTCACAGCTTCTCCATGCTGCTCTGAGCTTCTTGGAGACAGCTGACCTCACCCCCAGCTCTATGTGTGGGTCTTTTAACCAAAGGAGAATCCCATCCCCCTAGCACATGATTAGATTTGATGCAGTTTATATGTGAGGACTTGAAACATGAGGAGAGATGCACTGGAGATTTTAATTTGTTTCTATAGTGCAAAGGGAAGCTGATGTAGCAGAGACTCTTAAATACAATGGAACAAATAAGACAGCATTTTATTTGTCTGCCATGCAACCATTTGCCCACCCTAGGCTGGTAAGGCAGCTTTCTTGCCTGAGTCACTCTTGTTATTCTGTCATCTCTGAGGCCTTTGCATGGTTGAAACTGGGTTGCTGCCATGACCATGATACAGTTCTCAGAAAGGAGAGAGTAAAGAAGTCCAGAGTAAGCAATTCCCTTTTAAGAAATTGAAGGAGAAACCACACACATAATTTCCATTCACAAGAAAATGATCACATGGCCATACCAGCTGCAAGAAAGACAGGGAAATGTTGTCCTTAGTTAGGCAGCCATGTGACCAGGAAGAAGAGGTAAACAGACTTTTAAAGTACAAGTTGCTGTCTGCCATATTCTGCTTCTGAAGGAATTCTGGAGGCAATTCTCTCTTTTCCTTCAGGTTGTAGTCTGGAATTGCAGCAGCTGTTTTCTTAGCATGCTGAGGATGAGCTGAGTAAAGGCAGAAGGGCAAAGCCAAGGAAGCTGTGGAGAAATGGCACTAGAGCCACTGGTTTGCGAAGCCCACGTTACCTCTGGACTCCAGTTAGATGAGCCACGATGTTTTCTTGTTATGCCGGTTGGAGTTGAGTTTCTGTTTCTTGCAGTTAGGATGCACCCCAATTTATTTAACCACTCCACTGCCGACACTATTTCTCTTTGTCATTGTTACAAGCAATGCAATAAACGTCTTTGTACACATGACCATTTCTATAGATAGAGTCTAAGATGAATCATTGCTGTGCCAAAGAATATGTGCATTTAACATTTTGGTGAACACTACCAAGTTGCCCCAACCTATGTTTAATATCATTTACATTTCACAATCACCACTCTCCTCTAATGTTCTGAGATGTCTCCTTTTGTCTAGATTTTGTAGGATAGCTTTTACAGGAGAGAATTTTGGTGATGTATCCTCCTCTGCTGATGTTGAGGCTTAGATTCTTTTAAAATTTATTTTATTTTATTCTTTTATTTTTGGCTGTGTGGGTCTTTGTTGCTTTTGTTGTGTGGGCTTTCTCTGGTTGTGATGAGCAGGGGCTACTCTTTGTTGTGGTGCACAGAGGTTAATAGCCACCTGTTGCTCTGGCTAAGCCATGAGAAAATCACCATGGGAACAGAATAAAAGCAAAATTAATAGCAATAGAGCATAACCCAAATAAAAGTACATTGGGTTGATCAGTTGGAGTGGTCATGCCCTGCTAAGCTAAGGAAGAACATAGTGTGGACCTTGGAACACCAGGTCAGCACCAGTTCAGAACACTGCCTGTGCACACACTAAGATGTTTCCCCAAGGCATATGCGGGTCTATGACCTACAGCTAGGTGATAGCCCTTGTACAAGAAAATAACAAAGATAGTTTAAAGTAATTAATAAAATGGTAGTCCTGACTGGGGACACAGGAGGCTGACTTCATCGTAACACAACAGACACTTTCTGCTTGCCAAGACACTAAGTAAAAGTGATGTGGCTCTGAGGAACAGGGCTCTCGACCCAAGAGGTCTTGAGTCGCTCGTTCCCATCTTTAAAACTTTAATTCTGTCACTAGTTTCTTTTCCCTAAACTGTGCGTTGACCACTTTCGATCCCTAGCTGCTGTGCTGGACCCAGCAAAGGTGCACGGACTTCTCATTGCAGTAGCTTCTCTTGTTGTGGAGCTCAGGCTCCAGGAGTGCAGTCTCGGTAGTGGTGGCTTGTGGATTTAGTTTCTCTGGGGCACATGGAATCTTCCTGGAGCAGGGAGTGAACCCGTGATCCCTGCATTGGCAGGCACATTTTTGTCCACTGAGCCACCAGGGGAATCTGAGGCTTAGTTTCTTTCTCCATTCACATACTGTTCTTGCTCCTTCACTATTTACTAATCTAGCTATGACTGAGAAAATCCCATGGATGGAGGAGCCTGGTAGGCTGCAGTCCATGGGGTCGCTAAGAGTCGGACACGACTAAGTGACTTCACTTTCACTTTTCACTTTCATGCATTGGAGAAGGAAATGGCAACCCACTCCAGTGTTCTTGCCTGAGGAATCCCAGGGATGGGGGAGCCTGGTGGGTTTCCATCTATGGGGTCGCAGAGTCGGACACGACTGAAGTGACTTAGCAGCAGCAACAGCAGCAGCAGCAGATATGACTGATCATAGTTACACTCTTTATAAGTCTGCTGGCACTTCCATGAAAACAGATGTCAAAAATAAATATATGACATAGTTAGATAGTATAACTTTTACTCTGTAGGAAAATGTGCTCAGTAGTCTTATCCTATTGATACAAGCTAGTTGTCTCATTATATTTTCCCTTTTGCCCTAAAATTTTGATATCTATTTTTAATTATCTAGCAAGTTTTTTTTTTTTAAGAAAGGACTAAGTGTAGACTTTTTAAAAAAATAAAAATGCTCTGAAGTTAGAGACTGTTTTAAAAGAATGATATATCGTGTTAAGGACAGGACAACTGTGGAGGGTGTTGTTTTTCTCAGTTGTCACAGTTTTCATGTGAAACTGTCAGTGATTGGGAGTGGGCACTAGGACTGGTCTTTCCTGGTGGCTCAGATGGTAAAGAATCTGCCTGCAATGCAGGAAACCTGGGTTCAGTCCCTGGGTTGGGAAGATCCCCTGGAGAAGGGAACGGCTACCCACTCCAGTAATCTTGCCTGGGAAATCCCATGGACAGAGGAGCCTGGTGGGCTACAGTCCATGGGATCACAAAGAGGCGGACATGACTGAGCGACTTTCACTAGGACTGGGAGAACACAGAAGCTCTTTAATTGATATCCTCTTACAATGATCACTACAGGGAATGGGGAGACCCTCACATTATTCTATGGTGGGGCATGGGGAGATGGGGCCAGGGGGACCAATGGAACAGGAATCAGTAACCTAGACAGGAAATGAAATGGGCCTGATCTAGGCAGTGAGGAAAGGGGGAAGATAAGGAACAGAGTCTGTGAGTTTAATAATAGTTACCTTTGTGTGAGTATTTACTGTATGTTAGGTATAGTAAATAAGCTCTATTTCTTTGCATTGGTCACGGAAGAAGGCTTTCTTATCTCTTCTTGCTATTCTTTGGAACTCTGCATTCAGATGCTTATATCTTTCCTTTTCTCCTTTGCCTTTCACTTCTCTTCTTTTCATAGCGGTTTGTAAGGACTCCTCAGACAACCATTTTGCCTTTTTGCATTCTTTTTCTTGGGGATGGTCTTGATCCCTACCACCTGTACCCGAACCTCCATCCATAGTTCATCAGGCACTCTGTCTATCAGATCTAATCCCTTGAATCTATTTGTCACTTCTACTATATAAGCGTAAGGGATTTGATTTAGGTCATACCTGAATGGTCTAGTGGTTTTCCCCGCTTTCTTCAATTTAAGTCTGAATTTGGCAATAAGGAGTTCATGATCTGAGCCACAGTCACCTCCCAGTATTGTTTTTGCTGACTGTATAGAGCTTCTCCATCTTTGGCTGCAAAGAATATAATCAATCTGATTTCAGTGTTGACCATCTGGTGAAGTCCATGTGTAGAGTCTTCTCTTGTATTGTTGGAAGAGGGTGTTTGCTGTGACCAATGCAATCTCTTGGCAAAACTCTATTAGCCTTTGCCCTGCTTCGTTCTGTACGAAAGCCAAATTTGCCTGTTACTCCAGGTGTTTCTTGACTTCCTACCTTTGCATTCCAGTCCCCTATAATAAAAAGGACATCTTTTGGGGGTGTTAGTTCTAGAAGGTCTTGTAGGTCTTCATAGAACTGTTCAACTTCAGCTTCTTCAGCATTATTGGTTGGGTCATAGACCTGGATTACTGTGATAATGAATGGCTTGCCTTGGAAATGAACAGAGATCATTCTGTTGTTTTTGAGATTGCATTCAAGTACTGCATTTCGGACTCTTTTGTTGACTATGATGGCTACTCCATTTCTTTTAAGGGATTCTTGCCCACGGTAGTAGATATAATGGTCATCTGAGTTAAATTCACCTATTCCAGTCCATTGTAGTTCATTGATTCCTAAAATGTCGATGTCACTCTTGCCATCTCCTGTTTGACTGGTTACAATTTGCCTTGATTCATGGACCTAACATTCCATGTTCTTATGCAATATTGCTCTTCACAGCATCAGACTTTGCTTCTATCACCAGTCACATCCACAACTGTGTGTTGTTTTTGCTTTGACTCCATCTCTTCATTCTTTCTGGAATGGTGGATTACACTGTTTAATCCTTATGAGACTCTACAATGTAGGATGTTACAACTTCTATGCAATAGGAAAGGAAACTGTAGCTTCAGAAAAGTACATTGCTTGCTCAGGTTCACACAGCTAGTAAATGGCAGGACTTCTGCACTCATTTCAGTTCTCTAAGCAGCCCCTACAGCAGGGTGTATTAAAAGATCTGGAGTTTTGGACAGTAAAAGAAGATAAGTGCAGTAGGGGGTACTATTTGTATACACTAAAAAGAATTTCTGACAATGTAAAATTACCCTTGAGTTGAAATGCCTTACCAGTCTTTCTGATTTAAAGGATGTGCTGGAGGCCAAAGTGTTTAATATGTTTTCCCTTTTGCTAGGTTTCTGGGACCTAACTTGCAGTGGGAATTCCTAATAATGTACTTTCACAACCTTGAGAAATTTCACGGAAATAGCACCTGGCAAAACAGCATATATTAAGAGATTATGTTAATGATTATCTTTCATGTTTTTCTTAAGAATAATCACCTTGCTACAAACCCCAAGGCCAGATCCAGAAGGGAGTATGACTAGGATCCTGAAAGCATGGACGTTGGAACACCGGGTTGGTGCTAGACATGAACACTGCCTACTTTCTAATTGTTCCCAAGACTAGCCCAGAAGGGAATGGCCTGGGGTAAACACAAGGAGATCTGGACTATGTCAGTGTAGTCCAGGACATTTAGGAGTAGGTGATCGACAACGCAGCATGTATCTTGAGAAAGATAAGTTCTGAGAAAGTCTTGTAGTCAGCAATTAGGAATAAAAGCTGGAATCAGAGTGGACTCTGCACATCAGTCTAATAGAGGCTACAGGTCCCCTGACCCATTGCACCAGATTTCGTATTATGTCTTCATTCTCCTTGCTCGCTCCTGGACTATTAGGGCAACAGTAACTAAATTCATTTGTTTTTATGCATGGGTTGTATTTCAATCAGTAATTGAAAAAATGTATTTCAATAAGTAATTATGTAGAATTAAATTGGCAATTATGTAGAATTTTGGGGGGCTCTAAAATCACTGCAGATGGTGACTGCAGCCATGAAATTAAAAGATGCTTACTCCTTGGAAGGAAAGCTATGACCAACCTAGACAGTATATTAAAAAGCAGAGACATCACTTTGTCAACAGAGGTCTATCTAGTCAAGGCTATGGTTTTTCCATTAGTCATGTATGGATGTGAGAGTTGGACTATAAAGAAAGCTGAGCTTTTGAACTGTGGTGTTGGAGAAGACTCTTGAGAGTCCCTTGGACTGCAAGGAGATCCAACCAGCCCATCCTAAAGGAGATCAGTTCTGGGTGTTCATTAGAAGGACTGATGTTGAAGCTGAAACTCCAATACTTTGGCCATCTGATGCGAAGAGCTGACTCATTGGAAAAGACCCTGATGTTGGGAGGGATTGAGGGCAGGAGGAGAAGGGGACGACAGAGGATGAGATGGTTGGATGGCATCACTGACTCAATGGACATGGGTTTGTGTGGACTCCAGGAGTTGGTGATGGACAGGGAGGCCTGGCATGCTGCAGTTCATGGGGTCACTAAGAGTTGGGCACGACTGAGTGACTGAACTGAACTGAAGAACTGATGCTTTTGAACTGTGGTGTTGGAGAAGACTCTTGAGAGTCCCTCGGACTGCAAGGAGGTTCAACCACTCTATCCTAAAGGAAATCAGTCCTGAATATTCATTGGAAGGACTGATGCTGAAGCTGAAGTTCCAGTACTTTGGCCACCTGATGTGAAGAACTGACTCACTTGAAACGACCCTGATGCTGGGAAATATTGAAGGCAGGAGGTGAAATGGACAACAGAGGATGAGATGGTTGGATGGCATCACTGCTTGATGGACATGAGTTTGAGTAAGCTCCAGGAGTTGGTGATGGACAGGAAAGCCCATGGGGTTGCAAAGAGTTGGACATGACTGAGTGACGAAACTGAACTGATGTAGAATTTCACAGTTTAAAAATAAACAGTACTCAATAAATATTTGTTTTCTTCTTTCACAGTTAAATAAATGAGTAAGCATTGTCAAGAGCACTCCTTTCAATGTTATCTAATTTTGATTCTGAGACTTGTTTGGAAACTCTGTATAACTATAATTGAGCTGTTTCCCAGTATGATTTATGGACTAATTCCAAGGTGGGGAATGAGACCCCTTCTTCCTATTGAAATTGTTCTACACTATGGCCACAGAGTAGGTCTAGAATAGTCATGGTCAGAGAAGAAGAGGGAGGGATGAACAGCGAAAAAGATGCATGTGGAGATTCAGAAACATAGTGGTCTACATGGAGGAAATTAGCTGCAAAATCCAAGACACAGCAGGGCAGATGTGCTTGGATAGAGAGGCAGGTCTGTACACACACTCAGGCAGAGTGAGAAAGGGAGACATATGGATCCTTTCATGGAGCAATATCCTTGTAATATGACTTTCATGTTATCACTATTAAGAATTCTGAAGTCATTTGTACATTGGAAACCACAGGCTTAATTGCTGGAGTTAAGAATATAACTGGATGTATGTTTTGCAGATCCATGTCTTCACTCAGCCACTTATTAGCTCTGTTGCCTTGGACTAGGGGCTTCCCAGGTGACTCAGTGCTAAAGAATCCGCCTGCCAATGTAGGATATATGGGTTCAATCCCTGGGTTGGGAAGATCCCCTGGAGAAGGAAATGGCAACCCACTTGGGTGTTCTTGCCTGGGAAATCTCATAGACAAAGGAGCCTGGTGGGCTACAGTCCAGGGGGTTGCAAAAGAGCTGGACAAGACTTAGCAACTAAACCACAAACAACAACCACCTTGGAGTAATCAACTAATATTTCCTTGTCTGTTTCTTGGTAAATTGTGTAGTACTGACCTCCCCATGAAGACAGAGCTTGCCATAGTAAGAAACTCAGCTACCATTATTACATTTAGCAGAGATTCAGAGGCAAGAAGGGGAATTTTTTTAAAAAAATTAGAAAATGGGAGGGATTCAGCCATACTCTTATTGGAGATTGTTAGCATGGGAAAGGTGGAGGTGTGTTGGAGATTACGAGTGAAATGACACAAAACAAGACACACACACACACGAGACAGATGATACACACACTCCAGCTAGAGAAACAGAACTGCACAAACTATTTGTGCTTTATTATTATAAAGCCCCTCTATGTGCTGCTTACAAACAAGATGTTCTGCCAAGGAGACAGACACAGCCTTGAGACTAATGGTCCCTTGCAAACGAGGGAACATTTCCTTCTTGTGATGAGGGCTCTGGACAGACTCTGCAGTAGGCCGAAATTTCACTCCCTCTTGCTGTACGATAACATGTATGCACCTGCGCTGTACTGAAAAGGCTTATTCGTGCAGTCTGGAATTCTGCCTAGGGGGGCTTTATAATAATAAAGCGCAAATAGTTTGTGCAGTTCTGTTCCTCTGGCCGGAGTGTGTGTATTGTTTGTCTCTTGTGTGTGTGTCTTGTTTTGTGTCATTTCACTCGTAATCTCCAACAGAGGTGGGTTAATGAGAAGCAAGGCATCACATGTGCCTGTGTTTGGGGATTATATTTGATTTTCTTTGTTGTTCCTGAGTTGGAACTAGGGCAAGAGTTAGAGAAGCTGGCACTTATTGACAAAGTCTTGGTCCTGAATATTCTAATCTGATTGTTGCAGAGGTTATGGGTCAGAGTTCTATTGTTGTAAATGGTTTGGCAATAATCTGTTTGGATATTCAGTCTCTTGGCATAGTGTGTGCAGCAGATGAGATTAGATTCAGGCTCCAGCTTGTGTTCCCATAGTTTGCCCCATGGTTGCCCGGATAGTTTACCTTGCCATGCTTCATCCTGGGTACCCAACTTTCCCAGCCAACTTCATGAGGAATGCTAAAGTGTCAGCTCTGCTTCACAGGAGAGGAAAGCATTTCCCAAAGTCATTTCTAATATATTCAGCAGAGCAATTTTTCACTATGAGTTCCTATATTAAATGCTCTGCTTCCAATTCCAATGTGTGTGTGTGGGTTTCCCTCCACACCATTGAGCAGTTCTTGGAGACCAGCTGGGTTTCCTACAGTTGAACTCAATTCTGACACTATCTACCTAGAGATAGTATCAGGTTCTACACATTAAAGGCTTGGTCCTACAAGATTGCTTTCTCTTCAGATGTCAATCATGAGCCCAGGTTGTCACCTGTGCATCTGAGAACCAGTTGTAGGTAGGAAGTTTCAATGAGGCCCTAATTGGGTTCAACCAATTTGCTAAAATAATCAGTGCTTTTGTGAACTAGTTTGGCTCCCAGAACTCAGAGAAGCATTCTATTTACTAGATTACTAGTTTATTATAAAAGGATGATATAATTTAGGAATAGCCAGATAGAAGAGAAACACAGGGCAAGATAGGTGGGAAGGGAATGGAATTTCTATGTCCTCTCAAGGGCGCCACTCTGCCTGAATCTCTGTGTGTTCACTAACTCAGAAGCTCTCTGAACCTCATCCTTTTTGGTTTTCACAGAGGTTTCATTACATAGACATGATTGATTAAGTCACTAACCATTGGTTATTGATTCAGCCTCCAGCCTGCCTCTCCCCTCCCCACAGATCAAAGGGGTGGGAAGGAAAGTTCCAATCCTCTAATCACATGGATGGTTCTTCTGGTGATTGGCCCCCATCTTTAGGTGTTTTCCAAAAGTCACCTCATTAACAAAAGATATCTTTATGTTCTCATCACTTAGGAGATTTCAAGAGTCTTAGGAGTTCTGTGCTGGAAATGAGGAAGACCAAATATACAGTTGTCATTACATATCACAATATCACATATGTTAAGAAGTGAAATAGGTTGGAAGTGTTAAAAAATGGAACAAAGAAGAGGAGCTGCACGAGCAGACCAGAGTGAAGAGCCACAAACTAGATCTTTTCTTACCTACACAACTTCCTGATTCTGTAGGTTTTGAATTTCCCCAAGTGTGCAAACCATGGGCCTCTCTGTGAGGTGAAGTTTGCCATCTGAGCCCCTCAGTGAGATGATGGGAAGGCAACACCTTCTCTGGCTGAGTCACATTCTCAAATGTTTAACTGTGAGAGAGGATCCAGGGTTGGTATAGCTTGGTCAAAACCTGCTTTTGACATGGTGTTTGCCTTTGCTCTTCTTTTCCTAGCTTTTCTTCTATTATCTCTCTGAAAGACGTCTCAGCTCTGTCTTTTCCAACTGGACTTGGTTGACTCATAGAAGAGGCAGCCGTTTGCCTCTTTAAGCAGAGTTATAAAGGTGTATGTGAGTGGAAGGTGTTTTTCCTTTGGGTGCTGGAGGCCGGTTCCAAGAGTGGGTGGTGGAGGTGGTTGCTTTCTGTGGAATAGATCTGATTGGGTTTGTTCTTATGTCAGCTGGAGACTCTATTTGGTTGAAGAGTGCATTCTAGGGAGATGGGCACTTCTAGGCAGGTACATTCCTTTAGAAACACTCCAACCAAGTCACTGACACCTCCCATCCTTTTATGGTCTTTATTAATGGACTTCTCATCCCCTTCTCTCTTTTCCCCAACTCTTAAAAAGAGAATTAAAGACCACTCAAAAATAATCCTAGGCTTTTTCTTTCTTTTTATTTTTAATCAGCTGATACCATAAGAGTGCCATTTTAGTACAACCATTTAGTATTTCTTTCATGAAACATTGAGTTTTAACTGAGATCTATGAACATAGGAAAGAGGTCTAATTGCTCAGAGTGGTGTCTGAGGCAGTTCTCTCCTCTAAAATGAACCTTGAACCTTCCAGCAGCCTTCAAATGCACAGAAATCTTGGTTATCTTTCTATAGCGTTAGAAGCAGGTGGAGCTGGGAGACACTCAGGAATAACAGTGGGCCCTCGAGCCAGCCAGGGAAGGGGAAGGGGTGGCTTTCATTGCTCAGATATATATTTTAGTCATGAAGGCAAAGCTGTTGCAGTGGGGGAACCAGATTGCTGTCCATCTACTCTGTGCATTTGATAGTTTATTTAGGTAATTTTTTATTTATAGGAAAATCAGGAAAATGGCCACAAGCAAAGCTAGAAAGCTGAAGAGTTTAAGTAAGCTTGCAAAGAGAGACGGGGATTCTTGTACAATTCGAGTTTTGGTGGCCTTGAATGTTCGGTCCCACTGGGTCATGATAGCATTTCGGGCTCCTTCCCATTTCCCTGGACCAGTCAAACGGAACTGGTATGGTGTGCATGGGCCAAAGAAGATGGCCAAAGCCAGGCGTGGATCCGTCAGGAGCAGAGAGAACAAGTTGGGCTTTGCATTGATAGCGGTCAGGAGTTCATCTACATATGTGATATAATCGGTTTCCAAAGCTTTGCAGTAACGCAAGCCAAACCTTTATAAAAGGAAGATTGGGATAAAGGGGAAAACAGAAAGATTAAGTAATGGTAACCTTAGAACAGGTAAAAGTGCCAGAAGCAAACAATGAGGCTACACAATTTGAACTGGTTTCTGTATTCTTCCCTCCATGCCCATAGCTGTCTAATGGTCTCATGGTATTGTTTCAATACAAGACAGATCCTTTGAAAAAACACTCTGTACACATGGTTCGTCAAATGCTGATAATGAATCTAGTATTACTTTAGTCCTATTGTCAAATGATAAGCAATTTCTAGAAAAAAAGGTTTTACATAATTTTACTATTTCTACATCTTCCTGAAACTCAATTATTGCTTGATTTGTATAGTGTGAAAAATCACAGAACTCAGTAGGGTGAAATTCTGTGTAATGCTGGTATTAATCCTTAATTAATTAATCCCTTGACTGACCAAAGTGACAAAAGCTTTTGCTTCATGTAGTTCTAATTAGTGATTTATGTTATACTAGAATTGCATAATGGAGATCAAATCATATCCCAGGTTGAGAGACACTGAAAGTGCTTTTATAATTTTGGGATTTATGACTTTGACAAGGATACAACAACATTTGAAGTTTGGAAATAAATATGAAGGAGGAAAGTGTTTCTTAAATGCAGTGATTTTAAGACTTTTTTCTCGGCTACAAACCCCTTCTTTTTCCCAAGTGAAAAATATATGTCAAAGTCTGAAACATAAACAGTAAAACAGAGAAAATCAGAGGTGCTTTAGGATTAGGAGTTGGGGAAAGCAAGAGTCCCCCCTAGCTGGCCATCTGCCTTCCACTGTCCTGGCCCTTCGTGGTAGCCAAAAAGCGGAGCACAAGTGGAGACCTCTCTCTGGAGAAGGGCCGACAAAGTTTTTCTGCAGAAGACTAGATGCTAAATACTTAAGGTTTACGAGGGCCATGTTACAGTCTCTACATCAGCTGGTCAACTTTACTGTCCTAACACGAAAACAGTCTTAAACAATATGTAAATTGAGTCTGCTCAGTCAGTCAAAGAGTGTCTGACAAAGAGTGTCTGACTCTTTGTAACCAGATGGACTGTAACCTGCCAGGCTCCTCTGTCCATTGGATTTCCCAGACAAGAATTCTGGAGTGGGTGGCCATTTCCTTCTCCAGGGGATCTTCCCCACCCAGGGATCAAACCTGTGTCTTCCATAATGGCAGGCAGATTCTTTACCAGGGAGCCACCAGGGAAGCCCAAACTTGAGTGGGGCTGTGTGCTAATAAAGCTTTACTTATGGCCACAGTGATCTGAATTGTACATAATTTGCACATATCATAAAATCTTCTTTCCAGTGATTTAAAATAGGAAAATTGGTGGTTGGCCGATTTGGTCCATTGGCCCTGTTTTGACTCCTGCTCTGGAGTGGCCGTCTGAATAAAAACAGGAGAGCTGAACATAGATTTGCTGAAATAAGTGAATGAGCAGACCCTTTGGTGTCAGAGTGGATAAACACAACAGTTTGCCTTCTGATTATGGATAGAAGTATAGAGTAATATCTGGTAGATGAGGATTAATTACATTTGGTTTAGAATATAAACTCCACGTCTCCAAGTCGTGCTAGATGACCATGGTCTAAAGTGATGGTTTAGGACAGTAAAACCTCAGTTTCCTTTTCCTTTCTTTCCTTAAACAGGCTGGCTTAGTCTTTTTTTCCCCTCTTTTGAGTCCTAGCCCCTTCTTTTTTCTCCAGTGTAACTCGCACCATTCTTTACTCTTGCTTTACCAGTTTTAGTTATGATTCAAAAAGAATGCATAGCATTTAACTTACCCACTGGGCTTGTTTTGTTTTCTTTCATTAACTTCCTCGATCATTATGCTTGATGGTGGTAACTTAATCACACCTATAAAGCAAACAAATAAACAAAAATGCAATGTAACTTCAGTGCTTACTTAGCAGGCAAAGATGCTTTACTACTGCACATCTTTTATTTCTAGTACCCAGCTAGTCATCTGTTCTTTTGGCAGAAATGTCAGCAGAGTAATGTTAACTCCTGGTGATTATGCCACCAGTTGAAGAGATAAGAATCAAATCCCCTCACTACTTATTTGATGTTGCAGAACCTCACAACTGGCTTGGCTGAATTTGTCATTCAATTGATTGAGCTTTTAAAATGTTAAAATGTTAATTGAACCAGTTGATTCAGTCAGAATAGCAGCTGATATTTTTTGATCCATGATTTATCTTCTGTGCTTGTACTGGCACAAATTCATTATGATATTGTAATTCAGTGAACAATAGATGGATTTGCTTTAAAAATTCTATTATTTTAGATGGGAGGTGGGAAAAGTCAAAATTTCCAGTATCTAAAATAACATGGTAAACTGAACACATATATTCTATTATTTCTTTTTTAAAAATTAATTTATTTTACTTTGGCCACACCATGTGGCTTGTGAGATGTTAGTTTCCCAACCAGGGATTGAACCTGAGCCCTCCACTGTGAAATGTGGAGTTGTAACCTCTGGACTACCAGGGAATTCCCATGTTCTCCTATTTCTTATACACTTACCTTTCAGGACCCGAACAGCCCATCGAGCTTGCGTATCCCCTGTGGGTAGTAAGGAGCCCAAGGGTTTGATGAGACCAATGACAGCCAGGGTTGGCTTTGGTAGATGTGCAGGAAAGATGTACTTGTATAGCGATGCCTGGCCATCTTCGACTTTCACTATAGTCTCGTCAAGGAAGGGGAAAGCAAAAGTGTATCCAGTGGCAAAAACAATGATATCGATGGGCTCTTCCTTCGGGGTGTTGCTAAATACGACAGAGTTTTCCTTCACTTCCTTAATTCTTGGCTTGATGAGTACTTTCCCAGTGATGATACGGCCTGGGAGCTCGTCATTTAGCACAGGCTCTCTTAGCTGTACCCTAGACATTAAAATGGACAAGGAAGAGATCTGCCAGGGACTGATGCAGCCAGCCCTCTCTCCTCCTCCCCTTCTCCTCTTCATTCTGTGTCTCGCCCCTCTGCTAGGCAGGAGGTAACAGTACTGTGGGAAATTACCTCTGTGGGAGTGGATTCATGAATGACCAAGAGGGATGATGGAACCATGCTTACTATTTACAAGAATTTAGAAGCCTGGGGAGAAGAAGGTCAGAGTTTTCTCTAACTCTCCTTCTCCTGCTGAATTCTAGCAGTCAGCTATCCCTGTCATTTTAGAGATAGCTGAATGCTGAAGAACCACAAGGGAAACCAGGGACTTCTCTATCTGCTGAGAAATGCTAGAAACTCTTTCCTCCTCAGAAGCAATTGTACAAGGAAAACATGCATGTGTTTAAAAGGAACCAGGGCAGAATTAGCTTTTTCTGGCTATGCCTTTGGAATCACCCTTTTCTGGCTGTGTCTTTGGAATCACAAAGCAAATGCTGTGCAAGATGATTTTAAGTAAGCTGAGTCATTTTGGGCTTATGGCGAATGCACAGAAACAGACAATGTGATAAAATGGAGGGAGCTCTGGAGCAGGAGGTAGTTAGGGTGGCTTTGTGTCCAAATGTTTATACTTAACAGAGCTTGGGAAAACCATTTCGTCTTTGTAGGCTTTCTTTTATTCACCTGTAAAATAAGGATGCTAATACTTGCCATCCTTGTTAGTTGATTGGGTAGGATGAAGAACATATGAAATAGTGTATTTCTAAGAACTTTGGAAATGAAAAAGGATTAGCGAAATCTACCAGGGAAGATATTATAATTCCTCAGCTTCTTTTACATTTTCTAGGCTTTGTGGGATTAAATAAAGTCTTTCGAGTGGCCATTTAGGCTAAATCAAGCTAATGGTAGGAAAGGCTCTGGTGAAGTTTAAAACTCCTAGGGGACCTGGAGTTAGGCAACAGAAGGGGGTAGGTAAGAAAGGGAAAAAATGGAGACAATAGCAGGACTAGAAGAGCAAGGAGAGAGGAAGGTATATGAGAGAAGGATGAAGAGACCAGAGGAATGAAGTACATGTAGCAGGAAGGGGGCTGCCTGCCAACCCTGGTGGCTTGGGTGCTACCTGATCCATCCTGGTCCACAGTGGAATCTAGGGGAAGATCAGACAGGATCTCCAGGCTGTGGTGCTACCCAGGCAATGGAATATCATTGTACAGAGTCAATGAATGAAGAAGTAAAATAAAGTCACTGGTTCTCATTAATGGGCTAAGTAACGTGTTGTAACTGAAAGGACAAGACTGAAATCAAGGTCATCTTGACAAGGGGAAGAAGGCACTGTCCTTTGAAAGATGGTGAAGGATTAAATTTTTCCCACACTGTGAAATAGGCAAATATGTTGCTTTTGTTGGAAGAGTCATAGACAAATTTTTCTCTTTTGATTGATGCAACTAAGGTTTATGTAACTTGCCAAGGTCACAGAGTCTGCTTGGTACGAGATTAACTTGGGCAAGTGACTGAACTTCCCTAAGTCTTAGTATACCCACTCTGAAAGGGAGGTTATATGGCTTACTTTAAAGGGTTGTTGACAGTTACGTATCACATAATTCTACTTACCAAGCACTAAAAACAGTTAGCCATTATGACTAAGTAATTCATATGACGTTTTCCTTCATACTCAGTCTTGTTGCTGTATTATGGTTGCTGGAAGGACCAATGCCCCTTCTCCCTAACAGCCTTGCGCAGACCCTCCGTATTTACCTGTCTTCTGGTATCAAGCCATAATTTGCATGATTGAACCAGCTGTTCATCCTTCTTGCTATCAACCAATTCACAATAGGAGTTGGAAGAGAATTTCTGAATGTGTTCTGAAATCGTGTCATGAAAACCATGTCCCATGGGTACCCTGAGTCAAAGACACGGCTGATCACCCATGCCCCTCCGGTGGTGCTGAGGAACACCTAGAAGCAATCAAAGAGGTCACTCAGTTTGACACAGTGAACAGGCCTGGTTCTGTCAGAGATGAGAGAAGTTTCATGAATTGAAAGGCACCAAATAGCCAGCTACCCCCAAAATACCTCCCTGACAAGACAGTTTTGGCTTCTCTAACTCCCACTTTAAAGTTATTCTTTTGAGATAATGGTTTGAGTATCTAGAGTTTTAAAATGCCTTAGCACATATTATTGAGCACTTTTTATCTGCCAGGCTTAGCGCTAGACACCACGGTGAATTATATATTGTGGTTGGCCATAGGAACTTGGAATCTCATGTGAGAGGATAGTGAACAGGTGATAACAACTTTGTACGCTAGTGACTATAAACAAGAGCAGGGCAAGGATGCAACTGCAACTTGTCTGCAGGGACTTCCCTGGTGGTCCAGTGCTTCAGACTCTGCCTTCCTGGATCAAACCTATGCAGGAAGCACGAGTTTTATCCAGGGAATACCACATGCTGTGCAGTGCAGCTTAAAAAAAAAAAAAGATGTCTGCAAAGAGTTTCAACATAAACATTGTTAGAACAGACAGTAAAATTCAGTAATACAACTAGTTTTAGTGGATTTTTAAAAACCTGATTATTTAACTATTTGAGTTTACCAGCTGACATAGTTCATTAAGCTAATAGTTGCTTTGGAACCTATACAACAAGGAGTTGTCTGTATAACTTATTAAAAGTTGAAAAATTTAGTCAACCGATCTGTTGCTTTGCAAATACAAAACAACTGGTTTAATGCCTGGTTTTCTTCTAATAAACTGGGGCATGGTGGCCATAGCTGGAGTGTTAGTGTTTTTATGATACATTTTGTTTGACTTTATAATACTGGAGTGGGTAGCCATTCCCTTCTCCAGGGGATTTTCCCCACCCAGAGACAGAACCTGCATCTCCTGCATTGCAGGCAGATTGTTTACCATCTGAGCCACCAGGGAAGCCTAATAATATGATGGAGCCTTATGGTGGCAAGAATTACGAGCACATCGGTAATTCTGACATTAGACATATTTGCACCTGCCTTTCTTCATCATGATGCAGAATCAGATACGATATTTTGGTAGAAATGAATTATATTCTGAAACAAGGGGAATTTCTTTGTCAATATAGAAATGGCGTGTGCCAAAGCATGTTTTCAGATTGAAGAAATTTCCAGTGGTTAGAGAAATAGAAGTAGTAATGTATGACTCACATGTGGTGGTCATTGTGAACGGGCCTGTGCTGATTTTTGCTTCAGAACCTCCTTTCCCTTCCTTTGGCATAACTCTACCAAATTGCTAAGTTTCTCCAAATCAGTCAACCAATCATCGAGTTCTTTCCTTAAAGTTCCAGAAAGGAACACACTCCCAATTGTTTTTCCTCATACCAATTTCCTCATACCTCATTCTTGCAATTATTGATCTAATTATTTACACTTATTTACTTGCCATCTGTTTTCCCCATGACTATACCATCTATGACAGCAGGAATCCTGTTTGATTATTCTGTTCTTCCGTGTAGTCTCCATGCCTGGCACAACATTTGGTATAGCAGAATTCAACAACTAATATTGATTTGTTGCCTGAATGGCTTTCAATGAGTTTATAGCATAGTTGGAAAGAAAATACATACTATAAATAATACATACTATATATTTTACCTATATATAAAAGGTAATTGCTGTGCCGTGCTAAGTTGCTTCAGTCATGTCTGACTCTGTGTGACCCTATGGACTGTAGCCCGCCAGGCTCCTCCATCCATGTGGATTCTCCAGGGAAGAATACTTGAGGGGGCTGCCATTCCCTCCTCCAGGGGATTTTCCCAGCTCAGAGACTGAACCTGTGTTTCATAAGTCTTTGCATTTGGCAGGCAGGTTCTTTACCACTAGTGCCAACTGAGAAACCTCATAAAAGGTAATGAGCAACACCAAGAAATAAAAGTGCCATCTGAGGAGTGTAAATTTCAATTCTTACATAAATTCATACTGGAGAGATGATTTTGTGTTGGGTAGAGGTATCTGGGAACGCAAATGTAAATTGTAATAAAAGAGAAAATGGCACTGCAGAAGGGAGGGCTATGGTGTGGATGAAGGGGGAAATAGAAGCTTGGGGGTGGGAAAGGTCACAGAGGAGACCAGTCAGCTTTCAGTTGATGATCACGTGGGAAGTAGCGCAGGATAAAGTTAAAGTGGCAGATCTGGACCAGGTGATGGAGAGCCCTGTAGTTTATGATTTTTTCTTTTTTTTAGGTAAGGAGGAGTTGTTAGTTTTTTTTAACATGAGTGCCATAAGGAGAGCAGTCTTTTCAGAGGATTTGTTTGTTGGTGGTTGGGGATCTGGATGGATTGTCGTGTTCTAGGGGGATGGACTGGGATAGGAGTACAGGCACTTAAGGCAGAATTAGGAGCAGGGGCTTTGAATGGAAGAGACTTGGGCTTGAGGACTGGCTCTACCAGCTGCTGGTGGCGTGCCTTTAGGCAGCTTGTTTAACTCTGGGTTTCAGTTTCTTCGCTTGTGGTTAAGGAGTCTTGTACCTACTTCGTGGCTTGTTTTCATGATTGGCTGAGGTCATGCAGTAAAGCCTTTAGTGCTGTTCTTGGTACAGAATAAGCAAGCCCCAGTAATAGTAACTCTTTCCATAACTGTTGTGAGGGGGACTGTGTAATAGATCCCATGTGAGGTGGTATGGAACTGATGAGGATGGTGGCAATCAATAAGGAAAGGAAGGAGCAAATGGAAGATCTTAGTAAGAAAAACTTAGCCAGAATTTTCTGACCCATGGGACTGAGTAAGAAACAGATGCTTCCTGTAACTTACTTTGGCTGGGAAAATAGCAAAAATAGGAAGTGAGAGAACCCGAATTTTTGAGGAAAAATGACACCTGGAATTTATAGTAACATTTATGAACATTCAAGAAAAAAGTACCTAAAAATCTGTTTGTGTGTGTGTGTTTTAGGAATTCTTTTTTCCTTTCATCATTTATCATGGTGTCAAACACATTTGTTTGAGGCATGCATCTTAAGATAAAGCCCCTCATTAGGTAACACCAAGAACAATACCTTCTTTGCCAGGTGGCTGGCCTCCACAGCAATGTCTGTGCCAGAATTTCCCATTCCGATAACAAGAACGCTCTTGTCCCTAAATATATCTGGATGTTTATACTCTCGGCTGTGGAAATACTGGCCTTTAAAAGTATTTATACCTATAGAAAAAAAAAGGAAGTCAAACAGAAAGTTTACAAGATCTGTGAATGAAACACATATATTATTCAGCTAATAACATCCTTTTGATGGGTGACTTAGGTTGTTTTAATAGCATACTCAATTTAAGAAAATCTGAAACATGGATACATAATTATGCAAGATACGGAAATTGGTGAGTGATTATTTTATGGAGATACCTACTCCATCTCACTAGATGGCCCTCTAGTTTTACCTGCTAGATGATTACTAAGTTAAAATATCATGGCACTGTAAAAAAATCCCCCCGGCCCCAGCCCACTGGGGATTTCAGTTTTTGAGCATGAGCACCCATCCTTGCTTTGCCCTGCAGTAAACCATTTTCTGCTAAAAAAAAAAAAAAGGAAAGAAAGAAAAAAAATCATGGTATTAAGACTTATTAAGCTGAAGTACAAGAAGTCATTACTTTTAAAAATTTGATAGAAATGAATGGGACAGAAATACTCTTTACTAATTTGATTATTTAGAACTTTTCATAAGCAAGGAGAAAGAGCAGAGAAGTTAAATTGAACTATGAGTCAGTGCTTCCACTCTATTCAGAAAAATGTTTGGATACCTTTTATGTGCCAGACACTGTGCTAGATGATATGGGAAATAAGAAATAAAAATATGGGACTTTCCTGGTGATCCAGGGGTCAAGAATCTGCCTTCCAATGCAGAGGATGCAGGTTTGATCCCTGTTCGGGGAACTAGGATCCCACATGCTGCAGGGTTACTAAGCCGATGTGACACAAGAGAAGTTGAGCGCCACAGCAAAGACCCAGTGCAACCAAACTTTTTTTAAAAAAGGAAATAAAATTACAGTCCCTATGTGAAAGATCCTTGTGTGTTTACTTTGGTGACTGACGGTAACTCAGGCTAGGTTTGCTGAGTTAGCCAGAGTTGGCTCACAGAAAAAGGAGTTACGTTAGTTATACTGGGATCAGAGCTGTTTGAACTAGATAAAACATCTCAGTTGATGCCAAATCTTATTGAAAGATCAAATGCTTGTGGAGGGTTTTGGAAAGTGCTCTTAGGTTGCATAAAACAATCAAAAGTAATACATCCTGTGCAAAGAACTTTTTTTTAAAGAAGAAAATATGACAGCACATCTAGATTCTCAGTGATTTCTCAGGATATGGATGCTGTGGCACATTAGTGGCACATTATTGGGCCTTAACCAAGGCCAGTAACTCTATTTCACCTTAAATCTTTAGAAGTCTGACATGAGTCTCAGTTAAAACCCAACCACAATCTAGATCATTTTGAATTTAGCAATGATGCAATCAAATTCAAATATTGACTTAGCTCAACATTTGACCCAATATGGATCCAAGAAACTGCCAGGAATGGAGAGCTGGACAAGTTTACTTAGAATAATAGAATTATCTGTGAATGTTAGATTGTCTTAGATTCTCTCTGGATCAGGCTTTTTTGGATCACAAGTGGACAAATATGAGACTCTGTGGCTGAGTTTTCTATCAGATTAATACTTTCCCCACTTATATTACAGGAGAACAGAGCAAGAACTTTTGTTAGGTGAAGGGGCTGTGTTAGCAAACATAGCTGAATGTATATGGCTTCTGAATTAAAATAAGTTACCTTGGGAAGTTATATATTTATTCCAGCTGTAATACCTATTATATTTATGAAGACTTTTTGGAACACTTTCTTCTGGAATTGCCTCCAGAACTGATGACATGTTTTTTTTGACTAATTTCAATGAATTTAATTTTTGTGACGATTAACAACTACTCCAGGGTGTATGCAAATCTGCTATGGGGCAGAGAGAGAGATGATGAGGTTTAGAGGACTCCATTTCAAGTCTAACGTCATGAAATTTTAGTGCTCAAAGGCTCCTTAATAATAATTTATCCATGGATTTGAAATAACCAATTGGTGGTGGCTGGTAATATGGATATAGAGAAAGATGGCAAATACTGATAGAGTTCTGTTTGCTTGATTTGTGATATATGCTCTTGGGTAAGGTAGGTCAAACCTCAGTTTCTAGGAAAGAAAACAGAGGCTTAGAAAGGTTAAGTGGAAAACCCAAGATTATATAGTTTGTTTTTTAACGTCTGATGGGTAATGTGCTGGTGTCCTAACAAGGTTTAGGAGAGAGCACATGTCATGCTGGCTGGAAGAAGCACAAGCTGGAATCAAGATTGCCAGGAGAAATATCAATAACTTCAGATATGCAGATGACACCACCCTTACGGCAGAAAGTGAAGAGGAACTAAAAAGCCTCTTGATGAAAGTGAGAGAGGAGAGTGAAAAAGTTGGCTTAAAGCTCAACATTCAGAAAACTAAGGTCATGGCATCTGGTGCTATCACTTCATGGGAAATAGATGGGGAAACAGTGGAAACAGTGTCAGACTTTATTTTGGGGGGCTCCAAAATCACTGCAGATGGTGATTGCAGCCATAAAATTAAAAGATGCTTACTCCTTGGAAGGAAAGTTATGACCAACCTAGACAGCATATTCAAAAGCAGAAACATTACTTTGCCAACAAAGGTCTGTCTAGTCAAGGCTATGATTTTTCCAGTAGTCATGTATGGATGTGAGAGTTGGACTGTGAAGAAAGCTGAGTGCTTAAGAATGGATGCTTCTGAACTGTGGTGCTGGAGAAGACTCTTGAGGGTCCCTTGGACTGCAAGGAGATCCAACCAGTCCATCCTAAAGGAGACCAGTCCTGGGTGTTCACTGGAAGGACTGATGCTGAAGCTGAAACTCCAATACTTTGGCGACCTCATGAGAAGAGTTGACTCATTGGAAAAGACCCTGATGCTGGGAGGGATTGGGGGCAGGAGGAGAAGGGGATGACAGAGGATGAGATGGCTGGATGGGATGGACATGAGTTTGGGTAGACTCCGGGAGTTGGTGATGGGCAGGGAGGCCTGGTGTGCTGAGGTTCATGGGGTTGCAAAGAGTCGGACACGACTGAGCGACTGAACTGAACATGTCACGCAACAGTGTGAACACCCAATCATCCTGCTTATGAACTTCAAAAGGATCATAGCTTCTTAATTGTATAGCCTGGATTCTATACTTCCTGGGTCCCAAGCTCCTCTTATTTAAACTGAGCACATTGGCTCCATTGCTTTCAAGCTATACTTTATTCTAATCTGATCTGACTTGAGTAGCATCTTCAGGGCAGGTCCAGGACCATTTCAAGTACATGAATTTGTTGTAAAGTGAGTATTGCTGTCATTACAGGTCATATGTAGACTGCAATTCCTCCACTGGACCCCTATAAATCTCTTTTCTTTCCTTTCGTGCAGGCTATGTGTTGTCTTATCCACTTCTGTATTCTTAGCAATAAACACAGTGTACTCTCTATGTCATGACATTTTCTGGATTCTTGGAGTGATCCTGTACCAGGCACTCCTACCTGGGAGTTGGAGTAACTTGCCTACTCAGGGATTTTCTCTGTAGGCAAGAAATGGGTGAAGTGGAAAGAAATCATAGTTGAATGCATTTAAGCCGAGGCTGTTGAGTCTTTCTCAGGGATGCTGAAGAGTTTCCTCCACCAGGAAGAAGGCTGGACTGCTTTCCAATTCAATTATTATAGGCTATGACAGTTTTCAGGATATGTTTTATCTTAACATGGCCTGACTTCAGTAACTGCTGGGGGCAGACCAAGTATCACTGGAGGTAGATGAGTTAATTGTAAACTGAGTCTTGTGATCACTACAAGTGATATTTAGATGATTCAGAGAAAAATTTGCTAAAGTTTGAACCTTTTGAATCCTTTGTTACAGATTGAATAAACCACACCACTGGATTTCCTATTCCCTCTGAGTTGTAATCCAATTGAAATTTGACATAGGTGAACCATGGTTGCAAAAGCCAGATGAAGAAACTGAGGCCCAAAGATGTCTTAATTTGCCTCCCAAGACTTATGCCCCTGGTGACTATTAACCAGTGCCATAAACCTTTGATCTAGTTAACTGCCATGACCCATAGACATAAACAAACAAAAATCAAGTTATTTTTTCCTTTATTCACGGATTGACGCTTGTGACCTCTGCTCTCACCTTTGTCAATGCGCTACTGCTGAGGCTAGCAAGCTGTCTAGGCCTCCTATGTCTTAGAAGGCTTTCTGGTGCTGCCAGTTACTTAGAGATGGACACTGAACTTCAGTGAAGCATAAAACTGCTTCATAGTTATTCATTCTGCTCTTTGGTACTCATAACTTGTTTGAAACTGATGAAAACCAAAATCTGCCCAAATAGCGCTGGTCAGGGGAATAAACCCTCTTACCTCACTACTTTAACTATTTAATGGAGGAAATCAATAGGAATGTATTTCCAGAACAATCCAGTATCAGGGTGGCTCACATAAGACAAATTAAAGTCAGTTGTGGAAAGGGCTATACCTGGAAAGGAGTCCAGTGGTAAATACGGATTAGTAAGATACCCAGTGCAGACCATGACACCATCAAAGACGGCTGACTCTTGCTTCCCTTCGCACAGAGTGACTACCTCCCATTGGCCTGTGGCAGTAAAATCTGGGCGTTTTCTCACACTGCAGACTTTTGTCTGAAAAAAGAATCATAGAGAGGGTTAATACTTTTCAAGATTCCAGAAAGGGCTTGCTGGCTGACATGCCAATTATTTCAAATATTCTCGAGCACATACATATTTATTATACTATAAATATAATAAGCATAACCCTAGATATTGAACTGGGCTCTCAGGTGAATCACAATGTTCTGGATGGAAGGATTCTAAACTTAGAGTTGTAGAGGGGTATTGAAGAGAGGTGATAAGGTCCAAAAATTTTAAGTGATTTGCTCCAAGTCTCACAGTGAGTAATAGAACCAAGATTATAACCTAGGTATTTCTGTATTTTTGAAATTCTTTATCTTCCATGTCTAGTTCTCATAGAAACAACTCTTTTTTTTTAAACTTTAAACTTTTTATTTTGTATTGGAGTATAGCCAATTAAAAATGGTGTGGTAGTTTCAGGTGAACAGCAAAGGGACTCAAGAGACAATTCTTTTCAACAGTTCCTTTAATAGAGACATGGATAGTATATAATTGAAAATATAAATCTGGTCACAAGTAGCTTATGAAAGGCCTTATAGGCTATGGTACTGAGATTTGCCCTGACTGGGGGAACTGTGGAAAAGTGCTCGTTTTATGCATGAATTTCCGTGGAGTTGTCTGAATTTCAAATACAGCTGATTCTTGAACAACATGGGTTTGAACTGTGCAGGTCCACTTATATGTAGATTTTTAAAAAACAGTAAATATTACAGTAAACAGGATTCATAAGTGTTTGATTCCATGGATGTGGAACTGTGGATACAGAGACAGCACAGAAATGGAGGAAATGGGAGATTTCCATTGTGCAGAGTTGGCACCTCTAATCACCCATGTTGCCCCAGGGTCAACTGTAGTCTATTTTTGTTCTCTTCGAGTGCATGTATGTCCATGGGTATGAGGTTCTGATTCAGAAAATATATAAAAGAAATTTACAAGTCAAATTTAAAAGCATGAAAGAGACTTTGCTGCCTCATTTTCCTCTTCAGGTTTCAAAGAAGGCAGACTTCTCAAGTCCCACTTAATGGTTCACTGTCTGGTTTATCATACTTGAAGTGCTTGTTGGGGTCTACATTTGTATTAGCAATCATCTTTTTAAAACATAAATTTTCAGGTAATTAAAAAATCATTCAAGATAAAATTTATTTTTATCTTGAAAATACTGAATTTATCATTGAAAATTTGGAATGTATAGAGAGGAAGGAAAAACAAAACCTCTCACAGACAGCTGCTTGTGTGTACTTTCTTAAAACTTTGGTGAACATCCAGTTTTATATATATTTTTAAAAACAGGCTTGGAAAGCATGTAGCAAAGGAAATACTTCAGGTTCAGAAATTCTGATACATTAAAAATATTTTTGTGGATTATATCCATCAATTATGGTACTGTTTTATTTTTACTCTGTCTTATGGGAAATAAGGAAGTAGGATGAAATATTCTTTGGACAACTAGAGTACTTTTAATTTTCTCCAGTTTTATTGAGATATAATTGACATATAACACTGTAGAAGTTTAAAGTGTATAACCTAATGATTTGACATGTGTGCATATTGTAACATGATTACCACAATAAGTTTAGTTAACATTTATCACCCCACATAGTTACAATTTTTTTCTTCTGATAAGAACTTTTATGATCTATTCTCTTAGCAACTTTTAAATATACAGTATGGTATAATTACCAATACATCTCCAGAATTGATTTACACAATATAGAATGTATCTCCAGAACTAATTTGTCTTATAACTGGAAGTTTATACCTTTTGACCACCTTCCCTTACTCCCTAGCCTACTTCTGGCAGCCATCAGTATGTTCTCTATTTCTATGAGTTTGGATTTTTTTGTTTGTTTGTTTTGTTTGTTTGTTTTGACCATGCTTCGGGGGCATGAGGAATCTTTAGTTTCCCAACTGGGGATTGAACACATGCCCCCTGCATTGGGAGTTCAGAGTCTTAGCTGCTGGACTGCCAGGGAAGGTCCCTTTTTATTTTTTGGATTCTACATATAAATGAGATCATACAAATTTGTCTTTCTCTGTCTGAGTTATTTCATTTAGTATAATGCCCTCAGGGTTCATCCATGTGTTTGCAAGTGACAGAATTTTTTTTTTAACCATGGCTAATAATATTCCATCATCTGTCTATCTGTCTATCTATTAATCATCTATGACATTTCTTTATCCACTTATCCATCAATGGACACAAGTTATTTCTATAGTTTGGCCTTTGTAAATAATGCTGCAATGAATATGGAGGTACAGATAGTGATTTCATTTTGATCAGGAACACTTTAAAGGTTGTGAATGTGAATCTTATGTGGTACTTGTTTTGGCCAATCTTTCCACTCATGTTACTTTTTCTGTGTAATTCTCCATGAATTCCTAACCATCCCTACCTCTTATAGGGAGGGTAATGGGAGAAGAGAATCGCATGAATTTTCATGTGTTTCTTGCAGAGAAAGGAAAAACAGGAAGAAAGAAAGAGGATATATTTATTTGCTTCTGTCTTTCTACCTACCTCCTGTCTCTTCCCCTAAAATGGGAAAGGAGATGGGTATGGTCAATGAGAAGAACAATGTCAAAGATTTTTCTAATTCCAAAGATATCTAGAAAGGCTTTCCTTCAAACAGTGAGATTCTCTTGTGTATGAGCCAGTGCACACATCCATTTCTATAAACGGACAGTAAAAAGGGAGAGCCCTGGAGCTGGTAGGAAGTTCTCAATGTCCTTGTGTATAGGCATTTGGCCCAAACTGAGAATGCGGTTTGACATTTTTAAGGTCCATTTGGATACTTGGATGGAAGCATTGCAAACTGAAAAAATTCTACATGTGAATCCTTAAACCAAGTATTTACTTCTACCTCCAGATTTACTTAGGGTGATTGTAAGTAAAAGGGGAAAAGAATCCAACCAGGTGTTGTTGGTCTTGCCAGTTCATTCTCTCATTTATAGAACCCCAGGTAGAAAGAGATAACACAAAATAGGTAGGAAATACTTGCTGACTGCTAACTGATGTTTTGTGCCTTTCTTACCTTGAATTGAATGCATTCCAGGAGGTTGAACCGGTTTGCATACATTTTGAGATAATCCAGGAATAGAGAATTTGGCACATAGTTTGGATAATCTTCTGGGAATGGAAAGTCCGGGTAACAAGACATCTCCTTGCAGCTGTTGGAAACCACAGACTTGTAGAGGCTGGCTCTGCCTTCTTCAACATGTTCCTGTACAAGCAGTGCATGCGCGTGAGTGTGTATGCATGTGTGCATATTGCGTGCACACACATGAAATGAATACTAATTTTTAGACATTTGAAACTTTGACTAAGATTAAGGTGACCCAGACAGTTTATGCATGCAACCTTCTACTTTCTAATGGGATTTGGTAACCTGCACTTAACTTGAAAAATGATGAATATCATGATCAGAATTACAATTTCATCATTATGTGCTAACAAACACAGGATAAACTTACCTGTCTAGATTTACACAGTATCACTGCAAAATAAAGGAGAATATGGAAATACACCAGACTCAGGAAGTAGTTTCTAGATGATGAATGGTTGCTAGGTATGTTGATTTCATGAGGTATTGTCAAAAGGATTATGGAGAAAGGGCATTCAGATTATGAAGGATTTTGTATCTAAAATTAAGAAATTTGAATTTTGTAGAAATCGATGGAAGTGATTCATATTAAATTTTGAAAAGATAATTCTGGTTTTATAAAAGATAAAGGGATCTGGAAAGGAAGGGAATGAGGCTAGTTAAGAACTTGAAATACAAATCCACACAATTGCCAATGAGAACCTGAGCAAAAGCAATGACAGTTGAAAGTGAAAGAGATGGGATTTGTTAGGTAGCAGAAAGGTAGAATGCATAGGATTGTGAAACTGATTAGATTTAAGGTTTGGGAGAAGAAGCAGGTCAAGGGTTTCCAGACTGGACAACTGCAAGCATGGCAAAATGCTAAAGAATTTCCCATCCCAGTCTGAACTTAAATAACTAGCAAATAACAACAGTGGGCAGTTTTAGTTACTCATTTAGGTGTATACATTGTCTCTGTTTTTTTTGGATGTATTATAAAGGATTGTTCTAATTTCAGTGGGAAAGTTCTTAGCATTTTAATATTATTTGCCATCTTGGATATGTATAGTTCCTTTTTCCTGTGGAAAAAAAATCATTTTTATAATCAAGTAGAAATGTGAACATAAACCTCACATATGGAGAGGACATACTTTGTTCCCTCAAAAGGTATGAATCTAGAGCTGTATGAAATGGGACATGTGTTGTGATAACAGAAAATAAAATTATAACATATCTTTGTAGTTTGAATTAATGATACAGATCCCATCAACTAATGAGTTCACCTTATCTTGCTTATCTGTGGCTCCATATCTGACAGTCTTATTTATCCAGAACACCTCTAGAAAACTAAAATCTAAATGGCTTCCGAGAAAGATGACTGTTTAAATCCTGACCTTTTATTCTGTAGGAAGATCTAAAGCAGTGCTGTTCAAAGAGCCAGACTGGTATGAACTCTTTGCTACCAGTTTATGACAATTTAGGTACAGAAATTGAGGGTAAGCATCTTAAAACTTTTATAGCAATAATTTGACATTGTTCAGTATTCACGCATGTGGACCCCTTAGTGATGAACGGGATCCATCTTGTCTTTGTCTAAGTCATGTGATGAGTTGTGTGGGATTTGAACTGTGTAGTAGTCATGTGAGTAGGACTCCATTACAGTGTGTGACATTTCAAGGTTTGAAAACTGTTACCCAAAAGTGCATAAAAGCTATAAGCTATTTTCTTTGACTGGAAGATGATATTTGATTATAACTTTACAGAATAAATGGTCAGAACTGACTACTACTGATAAAGGACTGAAGATAAGTTTTAAAAATACAGTGCCACTTGCTTCACTTTGGATAGCAGTTAAGAAAATGAATATCCTGAGCTTGCTGAGGTTGCTTTGAATTTTCTTCTTCCATTTCATTCTTTTTTTAAAATTTTTTTATTTTACTTTATTTTATTTTACAATACTGTATTGGTTTTGCCATACATCAACATGAATCCGCCACGGGTGTACATGAGTTCCCAATCCTGAACCCCCTTCCCACCTCCCTCCCCATACCATCTCTCTGGGTCATCCCAGTACACCAGCCCCAAGCATCCTGTATCCTGCATCGAACCTAGACTGGCGATTCGTTTCTTACATGATATTATATGTGTTTCAATGCCATTCTCCCAAATCATCCCACCCTCTCCCTCTCCCACAGAGTCCAAGAGACACAGAGGTATAGAACAGACTTTTGGACATTCCATTCTTATATTCTGTGAGCCTCATTTCTCTATGTGTGCTGTTAAACAAAACTTAGAAATGGTTTAGATATATGTTAGGTCTTGGGAGGAGTGTTGTCGCCCATCCAATCCAGATTAGATAAAATGACAAACAAGAAGCAAGCTTAATTACCACATTATAAGCCTTAAGTATTAATATGTACAATGCATAGAGAAAGTGTGGCTATAGGTGTTTAATGGAGAACTGGTATTTCACATATAATGTTTTGTTCGGCAAAAAATCACAAGTATAATAGTGATTCTCTACAGTAATTGTCTTGTACATACTTTCAAAGAAATTTGAATTTATGTTTTGTTTCATTTTCACCTTATTATAGCTCTTTTTATTGTATTTCACAAATATAAGTGTCTATACTTCCTTGGAAATTAAAACAAACAAATCTGATTCTTTTCCACAGCTTGAGAATCATAGCTCTCTAGATGAGCGCTTCTAAATCTTATTCAGAATTGCTTGGGGAATCTTATTAATGTGTAGATGTGGACTTAGTAGGTCTGGGTGAGCCTGAGATTCTGTATGTCTAACAAGTTCAGATGCAGATGCTACTGGTCATGGACCATGCTTTGAGTAACAAGACTTTCGAGCAGTCCTACCTGATGAGAGTGGGATGTAGGCCACACATGCACTTTAAAAATTTCCTATAGCCACATTAAAAAAGGTAAAGAGGATACTTAATAGTTCTAAAACTTTATAATTTCAATATGTAATCAATCAAAATTATTAACGAAGTATGAACTTTTTTCTCATATTAAGTCTTTTAGGTCTAGTGTATATTTTACAAATCTGAATCCAAATGCTAAATTTTCACTGGAAAAAGTGGATTTGCATACCCAAATTGTTAACAAATGTTTAAAGATTCACCAATAACTGAATTGAGTATTGGCTTTAAAATTAAAATTAATCAAAATTAAATGAAATAAAAAATTCAGTTCCTTAGTCAAATCGACTACATTCCACAGTTACATGTGGCTGGTGGCTACCTTACTGGACAGCACAGCTTTAGACCATCCTTAAACTTGAAGCCAGGTATTAGAATTAAATTTAGTGTTGGTTTGATGTAGTTAAACATGATCAAGTTTCTTCTGGATTATAGGAATGAAGAGAATGTGAATAGCTCTAAAGAGCTGTAATATTGAGAAGTGAGAGCAGATAGCAAGGGAAACAATTAGAGTGTAAGGATAAAAACATCAGTTATAAACATTTTGGGATCAGTCAGTGTGTGACCAAAGCTCATTCACTTTTCTCTGGCATCTGAGAGCATCATATCGTAAATAATACTTTGTTAATACTGCCGATTTCTAGTTAGCAGTAATAAAGGGCTAAATTTGGAATATACACTGTTAAAGAAGGGTAGAGATGTGTATAATGTCTTGTTGTAAAGATTTTCATAAAAATAGTTCAAGAAACTTTAAAGCATTTAGTAATGGCATGTTTAAAAATCAAAGAGCAGTGGCGACTCACTGAAATTGGATAAGTCATGAAACCATGGAGACCTTAAAACAATTGAACCCACAGACAAAAATAGAAAATAAAGAGACCAAAACCAACTTTGTTTTGCAAAATTTTGGAAGATAATTGTAAAAGCAGGAAGAAGAAAACTTTACAGGAAACACTGAAGCCTATTGTGAAAGAATGTATCACAGATGTCAGCCTATAGGGTGGAATCCAACATACTCTGTCTCTTTCCTCCTCTGCTTGTTTCTCTTGGTAAAAACACAAGGTCTGGTGTGTTTAAGGTATATACAGAGAGTACAGGTCCATGGCACTTCTGAATGAGGTCTGCAAGTCCTAAGCCTCCCCTCCAGGTTTTGCCTCGGTGAAAAAAATGTCCCAGTGATTCCCAGGCCCCGCTGGGACCCCTGGCTGTGGGCACTCTTGGCATTCTCTCCATGTTAGTCTGCCAGTTGTCATGGTATGCTGTGCGTGGACGCATGTTTTTCCTGAGAGTTGATGAGGGCACTTAGGGAAAACATTTTTGTCTTGAAGGGGCAACTGAATGCGAGATGTGTGTATGTGGAAGTCGCTCAGTCATGTCAAATTCTTTGTGACCCTGTGGACTGTAGCCTGCCAGGCTTCTCTGTCCATGGAATTCTCTAGGCCAGAATACTGGAGTGGGTAGCTTTTCCAGTGGGTCCCCTTTTCCAGGGGATCTTCCCAACCCAGGGGTTGAACTCAGGTCTCCCACATTGCGGGTGTATTATTTGCTGTCTGAGCCACCAGGGAAGCCCGAATGAGAGGAGGGAAAAGGGGAAATAATAAGGGCAAGAATGGAGGAGTTTTTGGCTTCTTGGTCCACTTGGTGCTGCAATACAATAGTAAGGACATTATATTCAGTAGAACACTTCACGGGATTTCATGAACAGTCCAGGATTTGCATGCCCTTATTCCTGAGCTATGGCACAGACTCTGGAAATGAATGGAGTATAGTTCTTGACAGCACAGGTCCTGGAGTCAGACAGCCTGGGTTCATATTTAAGCAGAACATTTTTAGCTGGGTGACCTTGGGAATTTTCTTAAGTTCTCTGTGTCTCAGTTTTCTCCTCTCGAAATAGGAATAACAATAGTATATATAACCCTAGGATAAAATGAAATGATAGCTCTAATTCCAAAGAGTCAGAGACGACTGTGCGACTGAACTGAACTGAACTGAACTGAATGCATTTAGAACAGTGCCTGATAAGCTCTCAAAAAATATTACCTGTTTTGTATTATTTTTCTATAATTATCATGGAGATTTACTTTCTCAAGTTCTGTGTCCTCCAGAGAAGATTGTTGGCAATGGGAAGAAAGCTTTGTCAGGTCAGAGGTCTCTCCTTTCTCATTTGAAAAATGGATATAAAATGATAATTAAAGTGACTACTATATAGACACATTAGAGACTTTCTCTCAATGCTGAGTGTGGGGAACCCTGAGCTAGGTTGTTCATAGCTCTTGTCCTCAAGAACAACTGTTTCCTTCTTTTCCTCTCCTTTGAACAGTCAGAGCCCATTTTACTTTGTCACTTCTTTTCCCTATAGTCAGACTGCCTATATATAGTCTGTCCACAATCTGTAGATCTGTCTTCAGATCTACAGCACAAGCGGGCTGTGGAAACCTCAGAGAAGGCTTGAGGAACCCCATGAGAGGGTAGGGGCCTATCAGGTGGATCTATTCCAAGATGATATGAATTCAATAAATGTTTGTTTAATATATGAATAAAATGAAACCTACTAAGATTACTGAACTTAAAAAATAAATTTTTCAGAAGAAGTAAAAAGGTATCCATTTAACGGATCATTTTGGCCCCCGTAAGAGTTAGGCTGAACACACTTAAAGAAACCTTCAATGATTTAAGGGGTAAAGTCTTATACTTAATCATTGCCCTCACTGAATCCAAAAATATGTGGTAATAAGGTGCCTCGTGGGTTTGCTGGGTTGCTCAGCTGGTAAAGAGTCCACCTGCAATGCAGGAGATCTCGGTTCAATTCCTGGGTCAGGAAGTTCTCCTGGAGAAGGGATGGGCTACCCACTCCAGTATTCTTGGGCTTCACTGCTGGCTCAGCTGGTAAATAATCTGCCTGCAATGCAGGAGACCTGGATTCGATCCCTGGGTTGGGAAGATTCCTCTGGAGGAGGGCATGGCAACCCACTCCAGTGTTCTTGCTTGGAGAATCCCCATGAACAGAGGAGCCTGGCGGACTACAGTCCATGGAATTGCAGAGGCTGATACAACTGAGTGACTAAGTACAGCACAGCACAAAGCACATAGTGGGCGCTCAATAACTGGAGTAAGCAAAAGGATCCATGTGTGGAGGGAAAGACCCTGATACACAGAGGAAGAATGTCATTCCAGGGGAGGATTATTGTTACAGAGATGTGGAGGGTGAAGCAGAATGTGTTTCTGTCAGCATAGCATAATTACCTCTAGGTGATGTCAGTGTGGTTCTACATGAAGGCTGTTTCTCAAGGCTCCTTCCTAACCTGAAACACTCTAAGAGTAATATCAGTTATGAGCGACAGGATAATTCCTGGCATGTTTCTCTTCAGTCATTCCTCTACAGTTGAACAATCGGCCTTTAGCATTACTGTTCTAAGCCCCTTCCCCCTCCAGAGCCTGAGAGAGCTGGTTGTGGAACAGATGTCCCACACTTGCCTCCGGCTGCCCCTGGATTCGGTGTGCACAAGTGGGTCCTTTTCTTTTGAAACATTGCCAACCCCTCCCCCGTCCCGGAAAAGAAACGGGCTTTCTTTTCCATTGCAACCTTTGTCTGCTTCCTCTTTAGGACTGTGGTCTGGCCCACGTGAATATTGAATTAAACTGCAGTAGTCCATAATCTCTATAATGCTGAGGGCATCTCTCCATTTGTAAATGGAAACCTTCTCCATATTTGTTTTATTAGGTTTCTGCAGTTTGCCTGTTTGTTTTTGCTTTGTGGCCCCTTCCACCCAGAACAGGTCCTAAAGATAACCCTTGCACATTTTGTGGCAAGGGCAGCCCTTGCCTGGGTAGACTCTAATTCTACAGGTTTTGAATGTGCCACTTGCTTTGACTGCAAAGACATCTCTAACCATCTTGTGTGTGTGTGTGTGTGTGTGTGTGTGTATCTGTTGAGGTAGGAGCAGGAAGGGATTTCTCTAGAAAGATTCAGGAGACTCATAGCATGTTAGAGCTGAAAGTCCCCTATAAGGTCACTTAGTTTAGAGATTTTCAATCAGGCTTTAGAGGAATCTCCAGGTAGTACAGAGGTGCCTTAAAGACGCTTCTGTATCAAGAGAGAGCTGCTGAATGAAGGTGGAGGTGATTTTTCCTGCCTCCCAAGACCCTAGTAATTTAGTTTTTATCTATTGTTTAAACTGACTCCATGTTCTCATTTTACAGACGAGGTAATGGGGACTGAAAGGAAATGTTAATAGGGTACCGTTCTACTTAGGCTACTGCTGGGTCGCCCTCTTTCTCATCCTTTTGATGTGCTATCACGTGCCTCACAGTGACCTCTTTTTTCCTTCATTCTCCACCCTGACTTCTTCAGCCTCCACAGATGCCATGTTTTCCTGAAAGAATTGAGGCCTCCATTGTGCTTGCTCCTGTGTCTTCTTTCCCCCACCTCAACATCTCTCGTCCATGTCCCTTTTTCCTTCCTTTCCTGTCTCTGAGGAAAGTGTGCCTCTGCACTTTCTCAAGGCAAATCCTTCCACTTGGATCTGCAGTTCTACTTCTTCCTTTTACTGCTAGGATTTTGTCTCAATTTGGGCTAATGTATTCAGTCATTTCCTGTTATCCCGGTATTTTCTCTTTACCTGAGAGAAACATATATGGGTCTTCCTATCATGCAAACAAAACAAACGCAGTAGCAACAAAGAAAGACATTCATTCTGCTTATTATCCATTGCTTTCTAAATGGAGCGCGTGTGTGCATGCTCAGTTGCTTCAGTTGTGTCCAGCTCTTTGTGACCCTAAGGACTGTAGCCCTTCAGGCTCCTCTCTCTATGGGATTCCCCAGGTAAGAATACTGGGTGGGTTGCCACGCCCTCCACCAGGGTATCTTCCCCACCTGAGGATCGAACCAGCATCTCCTTCATCTCCTGCATTGCAGGCAGATTATTTACCAGCTGAGCCACCAGGGAAGCTCCTTCTAAATGGAGTGTGAATCCTCAAACATTCCATCACTGTCCTCTTCTTCCATGTTTTCATACTCCACGTACCAATAAACTATTTTTATTTTCCAACAAGGACAGTACATTTTCTTTACAATCTCCTCCCTGCTATTTCCCACTCAGTCTCATTTGCCTGTTGAAATCTTCCAGAGTCCATCACACACTCTCTCCTCCATGAAGCCTTCCTTGGCTTCCCTCAAGTGAATGTTATCCTGACCTCATTTAAATGCCCATAGTACTATTCCTGAATTACAAGATCCTGCCCTTTTCTATCAGTCTTATTGTAGCTCTGCAGGGCAGGATGACTGTTTCTCATTTTTGTGTCCCTCACAGTGCTTTGTGCATAAGTGTTTGACCTGTCCAATTACATAGCCAGCTGGGCACAGATGGATCTAGAACACATTTCTCTTGATTCTTCATCAAATTTTTTTTTTAGTGTGTTAATAATTGGGTATATGTGATTGACATAAGGGGCATTTTTTCTCTGGTATCCCAAGGTCTCTGGGCTTACATTTTGCTATGACTGAGATTACTTTAACCAAACAACTCTACTAATTGTCCCTCTATTCTGGCAATTTATTCTGCAAGCCAGCTCTCAACTCTGATGGATTAATGCTAACCCATCAGATTAATTAGTGGTAATCTGGGTTATTGTGTTAAGAAGGATTCTGAGGTTAATTAGGTGAAGGGCATAGTGTTTGATTGGGTTTCCCTGATGTCTCAGAGATAAAGAATCTCCTGCAATGCAGGATACATGGGAGACATGGGTTTGATCCCTGAGTTGGGAAGATCCTCTAGAGGAGGAAATAGCAACCCACTCCAGTATTCTTGCCTGGGAAATCCCATGAACAGAGGAGATTGGCAGGCTATAGTCTAAAGGGTCGCAAATGTCTGAGTATGAGTCCCTGAGTCCTAATAGTGTTTGATTAGCAGTGTCTTCAATGGCCATGAGAGGCTAGAATTATGGCATACATGTCAGGTTCTGCTTGTCTATTGGAATGTATGTGGTTTGAATCATAGGAACAGAAGTTCTCTTTCCTCTAGGCCCCTTGGGGAGGTCTCCGTGCATCGATGGTCACATTTGGTGTTTGGACACATTTCAAGATATGCAGTTTTTCTTTATGTGACCCAAGCTGGTTTATGCTGGGACTAAACTAGCATCATGGAAAAGAAATGCAAAAAAGCAAAATGGCTGTCTGAGGAGGCCTTACAAATAGCTGTGAAAAGAAGAGAAGTGAAAAGCAAAGGAGAAAAGGAAAGATATAAGCATCTGAATGCAGAGTTCCAAAGAATAGCAAGAAGAGATAAGAAAGCCTACCTCAGCAATCAATGCAAAGAAATAGAGGAAAACAACAGAATGGGAAAGACTAGAGATCTCTTCAAGAAAATTAGAGATACCAAGGGAATATTTCATGCAAAGATGGGCTCGATAAAGGACAGAAATGGTATGGACCTAACAGAAGCAGAAGATATTAAGAAGAGGTGGCAAGGATACACAGAAGACCTATACAAAAAAGATCTTCATGACCCAGATAATCATGATGGTGTGATCACTCACCTAGAGCCAGATGTCCTGGAATGTGAAGTCAAGTGGGCCTTAGAAAGCATCACTACGAACAAAGCTAGTGGAGGTGATGGAATTCCAGTTGAGCTGTTTCAAATCCTGGAAGATGATGCTGTGAAAGTGCTGCACTCAATATGCCAGCAAATTTGGAAAACTCAGCAGTGGCCACAGGACTGGAAAAGGTCAGTTTTTATTCTAATCCTAAAGAAAGGCAATGCCAAAGAATGCTCAAACTACTGCACAGTTGCACTCATCTCACACTCTAGTAAAGAAATGCTCAAAATTCTCCAAGCCAGGCTCCAGCAATATGTGAACAGAGAACTTCTGATGTTCAAGCTGGTTTTAGAAAAGGCAGAGGAACTAGAGATCAAATTGCCAACATCTGCTGGATCATCGAAAAAGCAACAGAGTTCCAGAAAAACATCTATTTCTGCTTCATTGACTATGCCAAAGCCTTTGACTGTGTGTATCACAATAAACTGTGGAAAATTCTGAAAGAGATGGGAATACCAGACCACCTGACCTGCCTCTTGAGAAACCTATATGCAGGTCAGGAAGCAACAGTTAGAACTGCACATGGAACAACAGACTGGTTCCAAATAGGAAAAGGAGTACATTAAGGCTGTATATTGTCACCCTGCTTATTTAACTTATATGCAGAGTACATCATGAGAAACGCTGGGCTGGAAGAAGCACAAGCTGGAATCAAGATTGCCAGGATCAGTAACCTCAGATATGCAGATGACACCACCCTTATGGCAGAAAGTGAAGAGGAACTGAAAAGCCTCTTAATGAAAGTGAAAGAGGATACTGAGAAAGTTGGCTTAAAGCTCAACATTCAGAAAACGAAGATCATGGCATCTGGTCCCATCGCTTCATGGGAAATAGATGGGGAAACAGTGGAAACAGTGTCAGACTTTATTTTTTTGGGCTCCAAAATCACTGCAGATGGTGATTACAGCCATAAAATTAAAAGATGCTTACTCCTTGGAAGGAAAGTTATGACCAACCTAGACAGCATATTCAAAAGCAGAGATATTACTTTGCCAACAAAGGTTCATCTAGTCAAGGCTATGGTTTTTCCAGTAGTCATGTATGGATGTGAGAGTTGGACTATGAAGAAAGCTTAGCACAGAAGAATTGATGGTTTTGAACTGTGGTATTGGAGAAGACTCTTGGGAGTCCCTTGGACTGCAAGGAGATCCAACCAGTCCATCCTAAAGGAGATCAGTCCTAGGTGTTCATTGGAGGGACTGATGTTGAAGCTGAAACTCCAGTACTTTGGCCACCTCATGCGAAGAGTTGACTCATTGGAAAAGCCCTGATGCTGGGAGGGATTGGGGGCAGGAGGAGAAGTGGGCAACAGAGGATGAGATGGCTGGATGGCATCACTGACTCGATGGAGGTGAGTTTGAGTGAACTCTGGGAGTTGGTGATGGACAGGGAGGCCTGGCATGCTGAGGTTCATGAAGTCGCAAAGAGTCAGACATGACTGATTGAACTGAACTGAAACTAGCACCCCTGGTCTCTCCAGAGCTTTGCTCACTGAATTAGAAAATGAGTGCTTTATTCCTGTTCCAAGTTCTACCCTACTATAATAGACAGCTAGGTCTTTCTCTTAATCTCTTAGGAGCTCTGAGGCCAGGATATCTGACACCATGCTCCTTTTCATTCTTTTGACATCTTTCATTAGCACATTTAAAGCTCATGGGAAATGTTCTTGTTCTCCTGAGAAGAAGGAAAAATAGAAGGTTTGAGGAAATCTGGTGCAAAAAAACTGTCTGGCTGAGCTGTGGAGTTCACAGAGTTTCAGTGACCTCCAGCAGGGCCCCTGTGATTCTCCTGGGTCCCAGGCCAGTCAAGGATGAGCTTTATAGTTGCCTCTCCTCCCTCCTCCCTTCTCCAATCCATACTGTAGTCCTGAGAATATCGCTTTTATTTTCCTCCAGCAACAAAAAAGTCTCCAAACTCACATCCTTTACTTGTGATTGTTCTTGGCATGGGTGGGAACTGCCTGGACCACAAGACTTTGAGTACAGAACTCCCCCTACACTGAGTCTTATGCTGCTTTACTTCAGATAGAGCAGGGCTGGAAAAAGAAGTTGGTATAAGCGGCTCAGTCTTGCAGGCAGAGGCAGAAATTCCTGCACTGTATTCATACTGTTGCCCCACACTGCAGTTTCTTGCTTCAGACCCCCAGAGTTCTGCTGTTAGCCTCCCTTGTCCTGAGCTTTCCTGGCTTGTCTCAGCCACTTCATACTCTTTGACCCTTCGCGGGCATCTTTCCTCCTCTTGGCTTTGGGTGTAGTTTATAAGGCAGCTGATGCACTTCCCACCCAAATTCAGGTGGTGCCCTGCTTAGAGGGAGAGGGTGGGATGATTTGGGAGAATGGCATTGAAACATGTATAATATCATATATGAAACGAATTGCCAGTCCAGGTTCGATGCAGGATACTGGATGCTTGGGGCTGGTGCACTGAGATGACCCAGAGGGATGGTACGGGGAGGGAGGTGGGAGGGGGGTTCAGGATGGGGAGCACGTGTATACTCGTGGCAGATTCATGTTGATGTATGGTAAAACCAATACAATATTGTAAAGTAATTAGCCTCCAATTAAAATAAATAAATTTATATTAAAAAATTTTTTTTCAATGGCCCTTTCTGTCTCCCTGTTCAGCAGATGTTTCTATCTCCTCCTCATGGGTGCCAGCCCTTGTGGAAGAAATTCAGTCTGTTTTTGCACCAGTCAACCATTTTCCAACAGACACACAACAAAGTCACGGAAACCCTACTTACGGTGAATCTCCACAGCCCGCCAAGGTCATCACTCCTCTCAAAGCAGGTGGGCTTTAGCCCTTCCTCCAGACAGCACTTGATGGAAGCCAGGCCAGTGACCCCAGCGCCCACAATTGCAACACGTTTGGCCATGTTGTCCTGTGTGGGGACAATGAAGCAGAACCATTTATTCATAAATGAAAGCCCCACCCCATCCTTGGCTGCTCTAGCGAACCAGGAAAAAGAACAGGAGAGATTAAGGGATTTGCTCCTTTTGAATCCTCTGTAGCTGGTTTCTGGTGTTGTGAATGCTAGGAGGGCAATGTTCAGGTCACTGGTTTAACCCTGTGCTTCGTATGTTCCCACCCCCTCATTCAGAACTCGTGCTAAATAACAGTACGGTTGTCAAGACTGTAGCTTTTGGCAGAATAGCTGGAATCGGATCCTTCAGTACACGGAGTTTCGCGTTCTGCACTGTGCTGCTGCCTCCAGCCTTCCGCCACAAACCTTCGAGTGAAATAATAGAGCAGCAGCCCAGGAAAGGATCACCTTGGCAAACTCAGATTTTTAAAAACACACGAAATCGAATCTCAGATTGGTGTGATGTGATACGAGGTCACCCAGAAGCTGGTGGAGTGGGGTTGAGATGCAGAGCCAAGACACTGGCCACCACGAGCACTGTTACAACACTGCCCTGGGCTGGTCCCTGTCCCTGGCCAGCTGCCAGCGTTCCAGCTGTGCTGTCGTCCTTCTCCTGACTGCTGCCGTGGATGGTCATCAGTGGGAAAGGGAAAGTGTGGGTGGAAAGGTAGGCATGGGGAATTCTCCTCCTGTCTCCACAGGGTCCTGATTCACCTCTAGGAAACCATTGTGTCACCACTGGCACTGATGGAGGGGTATCTGACCTTGGCCATGAGCTAACATGAACTTGTAAGAATGATGAGAGGCAATATAATGTATTGGTTAAGCCAGTGGTCTCCACCAGGGAATGATTTCGTGGAAGACAGTTTTTCCAGGGATTAGGGTGGCTGTGTGGATGGTTCAGGTGGTAATGAAAGCAATGGGGGGAGCGATGGCCAGGGCTAGATGAAGCGTCGCTGCCCTTGCTTGCCCACCCACCCTCCGCTCACCTCCTGCTGTGTGGCAGGGTTCTTAACAGGCCACAGGGGGTTGGAAACCTCTGGGTTAAGCAACCAGACTCTGGACCACATTGTGACATTGGCAAATTATTCTACTCCTCTGTGTATCATAAAAAAACGAAGAGAATGGTAGTGTTTTCCTTGCGGGTTTTGTTAGAATCAAGTGAGTCAACAACACATGACAGTTGGCTTAGAAGTGCTCCTGGGACATAGAAGATTTGTACGGAAATACAAAACACCTCGAATAGCCAAAGCAATCTTGAGAAAGAAGAATGGAACTGGAGGAATCAACTTGCCTGACTTCAGGCTCTACTACAAAGCCACAGTCATCAAGACAGTATGGTACTGGCACAAAGACAGAAGTATAGATCAATGGAACAAAATAGAAATCCCAGAGATAAATCCACACACCTGTGGACACCTTATCTTCGACAAAAGAGGCAAGAATATACAATAGATTAAAGACAATCTCTTTAACAAGTGGTGCTGGGAAAACTGGTCAACCACTTGTAAAAGAATGAAACTAGATCACTTTCTAACACCATACACAAAAATAAACTCAAAATGGATTAAAGATCTAAACGGAAGACCAGAAACTAGAAAACTCCTAGAGGAGAACATAGGCAAAACACTCTCTGACATAAATCACAGCAGGATCCTCTATGATCCACCTCCCAGAATACTGGAAATAAAAGCAAAAATAAACAAATGGGATCTAATTAAAATTAAAAGCTTCTGCACTACAAAGGAAACTATAAGCAAGGTGAAAAGACAGCCTTTGGAATGGGAGAAAATAATAGCAAATGAAGCAACTGACAAACAACTAATCTCAAAAATATACAAGCAACTTATGCAGCTCAATTCCAGAAAAATAAATGACCCAATCAAAAAATGGGCCAAAGAACTAAATAGACATTTCTCCAAAGAAGACATATGGATGGCTAACAAACATATAAAAAGATGCTCAACATCACTCATTATTAGAGAAATGCAAATCAAAACCACAATGAGGTACCACTTCACACCAGTCAGAATGGCTGCAATCCAAGTCTACAAGCAATAAATGCTGGAGAGCGTGTGCAGAAAAGGGAACCCTCTTACACTGTTGGTGGGAACGCAAACTAGTACAGCCACAATGGAGAACAGTGTGGAGATTCCTTAAAAAATTGCAAATAGAACTGCCTTATGACCCAGCAATTCCACTGCAGGGCATACACACCGAGGAAACCAGAATTGAAAGAAACACGTGTACTCCAATGTTCATCGTAGCACTGTTTATAATAGCCAGGACATGGAAACAACCTAGATGTCCATCAGCAGATGAGTGTATAAGAAAGCTGTGGTACATATACACAGTGGAGTATTACTCAGCCATTAAAAAGAATACATTTGAATCAGTTCTAATGAGGTGGATGAAGCTGGAGCCGATTATACAGAGTGAAGTAAGCCAGAAAGAAAAACACCAATACAGTATACTAACACATATATATGGAATTTAGAAATGGTAATTTTAAAATTTTATTTTTTTTAATATGCTATCTAGCTAATGGTAATGATAACCCTCTATGTGAGACAGCAAAAGAGACACAGATGTATAGAATGGACTTTTAGACTCTGTGGGAGAGGGAGTGGGTGGGATGATTTGGGAGAATGGCATTGAAACATGTATACTATCAAGTAAGAAATGAATCATCAGTCTATGTTCGATACAGGATACAGGATGCTTGGGGCTGGTACACGGGGATGATCCAGAGAGATGATATGGGGTGGGAGGTGGGAGGGGGTTCAGGACTGGGAACTCATGTACACCCGTGGCGGAATCATGTCAATGTATGGCAAAACCAATACAGTATTGTAAAGCAACATAAAGTAAAAAAAAAAAAAAAACAATTAAAAAAATAAAATCTACAGTAGAGATTTGCCATAAAAAAGAAAATCCTCAATAAATAGAAGCTATTGTAAGTATAAAAACATTTCCCTAAATCAGCTTCCTCTTTGCCTTTCCCATCACTGAGCCTCTGTTCTTTAAATTCCTATAGCATTTTGGTCAATACACACAAGCTCAACTCTTTCTCATGTGATTTTAGCTGTTGTTCCCCCCAATTTTTGGGGGACATTTTTCTCTCCCCAAGTTAGTAAATTTTTAAACCAGATGGATCAAAGAGTAGATGCAAAATTACCTCAAAGATACTATCTTCCTGAACATTTGCATTTCCTTATCTCACAGATGAGCTTGTTCCACAAAACTGAATATACATTTTTGTTTTTCAGGATTGAGACACAGAGTAGTTCAAGTTCAGAGACTTCATCTGATTCGTACTCTGCTGTAACCCCAGGGTCTAGGGCTGCGCTTGGAACATAGAAATTGATGCTTCAGTTCAGTTCAGTTCAGTCGCTCAGTTGTGTCCGACTCTTTGCAACCCCCAAAATCATAGCACGCCAGGCCTCCCTGTCCATCACCAACTCCTGGAGCTTACTCAAACCCATGTCCATCGAGTCGGTGATGCCATCCAGCCATCTCATCCTGTGTCATTCCCTTCTCCTCCTGCCCCCAGTCCCTCCCAGCATCAGGGTCTTTTCCAATGAGACAACTCTTCGCATGAGGTGGCCGAAGTATTGGAGTTTCAGCTTCAGCATCAGTCCTTCCAATGAACACCCAGGACTGATCTCCTTTAGGATGGACTGGTTGGATCTCCTTGCAGTCCAAGGGACTTTCAAGAGTCTTCTCCAATACCACAGTTCAAAAGCCTAAATTCTTTGGCACTCAGCTTTCTTCACAGTCCAGCTCTCTCATCCATACATGACTACTGGAAAAGTCATAGCCTTGACTAGATGGACCTTTGTTGGCAAAGTAATGTCTCTGCTTTTTAATATGCTATCTAGGTTGGTCATAACTTTCCTTCCAAGGAATAAGCGTCTTTTAATTTCATGGCTGCAATCGCCAACTGCAGTGATTTTGGAGCCCAAAAATATAAAGTCTGACACTATTTCCACTGTTTCCCCATCTATTTCCCATGAAGTGATGGGACCAGATGCCATGATCTTCATTTTCTGAATGTTGAGCTTTAAGCCAACTTTTTCACTCTCCTCTTTCACTTTCATCAAGAGGCTCTTTAGTTCTTCTTCACTTTCTGCCATAAGGGTGGTGTCATCTGCATATCTGAGGTTACTGATATTTCTCCCAGCAATCTTGATTCCAGCTTGTGTTTCTTCCAGCCCAGTGTTTCTCATGATGTACTCTGCATATAAGTTAAATAAGCAGGGTAACAATATACAGCCTTAATGTACTCCTTTTCCTATTTGGAACCAGTCTGTTGTTCCATGTGCAGTTCTAACTGTTGCTTCCTGACCTGCATATAAGTTTCTCAAGAGGCAGGTCAGGTGATCTGGTATTCCCATCTCTTTCAGAATTTTCCACAGCTTGTTGGATCCACACAGTCAAAGGCTTTGGCATAGTCAATAAAGCAGAAATAGATGTTTTTCTGGAACTCTCTTGCTTTTTTGATGATCCAGCGGATGTTGGCAATTTGATCTCTGGTTCCTCTGCCTTTTCTAAAACGAGTTTGAACATCTGGAGGTTCGTGATTCACGTATTGCTGAAGCCTGGCTTGGAGAATTTTGAGCATTACTTTACTAGTGTGTGAGATGAGTGCAGTTGATGCTTAGTACCCCCAAATATTTCTCTTTATATATATATATGTTTTTAAAAGTTTTATTTTTTGACTACTCCGTGTGCATGTGGGGTCTTCATTCTCCAACCAGGGATTGAATCCTTGTCCCCATGCAGTGGAAGTGCAGTCTTAAGCACTGGACTGCCAAGTAAGTCCCCACAAATATTTCTTGAATGAAATGAAAAGGCCCATTTGTTTAGGTATCATATGAAAGTGTTATACAGCCAATTTGCTTCAGCTGGATTTGATTTACTGGGGAAAGTTAGTAGATTCCCTTTGGGGGAAGTCGTGCTCTAGCTGCTAATGGAATGGCCTTGAGCTCACTTTATAAAAGAGAGTATCTGTACTGACTCTTATTCCAAGGGCCTGACACAGTACTTTAAGTATTTGCCTTTAAACATTTGAAGAATCATCATGGACAGATTAGAATTATGGCCAATTATGCATTTGAAGATGTTACAGGGAGGCAAATTTTAGGTCACTATAAGCACTTTCCAGCATTTCAAGCTCTGATATTTATTTTGTTCATTCAGAGTCTGTATGATGGTTTTTGGGGAAATTTCATAAGTAGGAAATTAGTAGGTAATGTGGAGAGTGGAATCTAATGCCCTAGAGGGTCTTATCAAGCCAGATTCTATGATTCATCTTCTGATCACCCTTCAAACACTCAATGAGGGGCTTCTACGCTGCTAGGCCCTAGGCAAGGTATTCAGGGGTACAAAAAAATCAATAAGGCATGATGCCTTCTTTAGCTGTCATTCAGTGGGAAAGTAAGATTTGAAAATAAATACCACATTCTGTGTCAAGTACTAACACAGAGATATGTTTCACATGTGCTTTGCAATAAGAGCATGATGAAAGAGGTGGTAATACTGACTTTGGGTAAGTAGGAAAGCAACACAGAAGTGTACTGTTGCTCCAGGATTTGAATGATGAAAAGAAGTCCAGTGGGCAGAGGAGTGGAGGAAGTGCCCTCCAGAGAGAGGTAGCAGTGAGAGTAAGGGCCAGAGATTGGCCATAGAGGCATCATGACCATTTGACTCTATGGAGGCTGGACTCTAAGAAGGGCTATTTTTTTGACTCCTGTTAGAAACAGCATGTTCCCCACATGAGAGGACTGTATTACTGTGTTGATTTACTGGATTGTATATGTTTAGTCTTCTTTCTGCATAAGCCTATATGTTTCTTCACAGAAGGCCATTTTCTTTGACTAGTCTCTTATTTTCTCATAGCATCTAGCTGCGTGCTTGGCCTGGACTAGTAGTTGCATAAATATTTGGCAATGGGTTGATTTCCTGACAGGTACAATGAATTAATTCATCACCTTATATCTTTTTAATTAAAAAAATAGTTGAGTAAATATCTTCTGGGAGCTAATATCCTGGGTCAGACAGTCTGTCCTCAAAATGACTTTCTATCAAATGTACAATCCATAGACATTCCCTCCCCAGGTCATCACTGCTACTCAGTGTGGGCCAGATGCAGCCAGCCTTTTTGGAGGAGTAAACAGCCCTGTGGATTTCTTATGGGAAAGCAGGGTACTTGGGAGGCAGACCTGAGCTGGGAGTTTAGTGTTGGCTAATTGCCAGCAGCGTGATATTATACAAGTAATTTGTTTCTGGGTCTCAGTTTCCTTCTAAAATGAAGCTGGTTGTGATTGACATATATACACTTGGTTGGTGTGTTGCTGTGTGTGTGTGCGATTTTTTTCTGACTCTTTGTGACTCCATGGACTGTAGCCTGCCAGGCTCCTCTCTTCCCGGCAATAACATATATACACTGCTGCTGCTGCTGCTAAGTCGCTTCAGTCATGTCCGACTCTGTGTGACCCCATAGACAGCAGCCCACCAGGCTCCCCTGTCCCTGGGATTCTCTAGGCAAGAATACTGGAGTAGGTTGCCATTTCCTTCTCCAGTGCATGAAAGTGAAAAGTGAAAGTGAAGTCGCTCAATCATGTCAGACTCTTAGCAACCCCATGGACTGCAGCCTACCAGGCTCCTCCATCCATGGGATTTTCCAGGCAAGAGTACACTAGATATGTTAAAATACACTAGATAAATGGAAAATAGATAACTAGTGAAAACTTGCTGTATAGCACAGGGCACTCGGTTTGGTGCTTTGTGGTGACCTAGATGGATGGGATGTGGGGGAGAGCAGGGAGGGAGGCCCTAGAGGGAAGTGATATATGTATACATATAACTGATTCATTTCACTGAACAGCAGAGACTAACACAACATTGTAAAGCAATTATATTCCAATAAAAATAAATAAAAAATATAGCTATAAGTTGAACCTGTTGTAGGAATGAATCAACAGATGTGTAAAACACTTTAGCACAGTACTTGGGACATTCTTATCTCAGAACAGAAGTTGCTATGTTATTTTTACATTTTCAGGAGCATTTTCTTGAATCTGATATTTTTGTAGATATCTGCCTTGACAATTTTGGGTTTATTTATTTGGAATAAGAGAGTATTGGGACAACTAGAAATATATAGCTAAAGGTTGTGTTCTAGCAAGTGAAGGAAATGAGTAGGGAAATAAAAGAATTGATGATAAGAGAAGGAAAGAGAGAAAAAGATAAAAGGAGAAAAAATAGGTTCCAAATCACCCTTCAGGACTTTTCTTTTTATTTCTTTCCATTTTCATTTCAGATCTACTTGATGTGTTTCCATATTCTCACATGAATTGTTCTCATGTCTGGAAAAGCAAACATGAGTAAACACGAGCACATATGCCCTCAAGGTGATACCACATTCACATGCTAATGAAAATTAATGCTTCCAATCATTCCTTCAAGTATTGATACTTCTATGAAACCAAAGTGATTAAAAAAATTAATAAGTGCTTTTTAGAAAAAGTAATGTCTGCCTTTATTATTTCTTTTAACTAAAAATCATTTCTAGTCACTGACTGCGGTAGGTTAGACAAAGTGACTGATAACAGAGTAGGGAATTTTGTTAAGGTGAAAAATACTCTAATGCCACTGATTAGTGTTATTTCACATGCTAACACAAAATGAATATTAAAAATACTATTGCTTCTAATGTGAATATACAATAAAAATTTGGCCATTCCTTTGCTGGAGATTTTAAAAGCAGTGTATCATCACCATCATCATTATTATTTCAGTGAAGAAAGCCTCATCAAAGCTGACTAAATATGAAAGAAGTAATAAAAATAAAAAGTATGACCAAATTGGTGAAGTGTCCACTGAATGAAAGTGAGTTTATAAAAAACATCAAGCAAAATAACTTAAGCAACACAAAATTGCTAAATGAGTTGAGAAATTACTGTCGGTTACATCAAAGTTACCGATATTTAACCATGGCGGTTACAAGCAAACCACTGGTATTTTCCTAAGCATTTTACATCACTGCCTCTACTTCAAAAGAAGTAAGATGCAAAAATATAATGTACCAGCCAGGCTTTTTGGAGAAGTAAACATCCCTGTGGATTTCTTATGGGAAAGTAGGGTACTTGGGAGTCAGACCTGAGCTGGAAGTTTAGTGTTGGCTAATTGCCAGCAGTGTGATGTTATACAAGTAATTTGTTTCTGGGTCTCAGTTTCCTTCTAAAATGAAGCTGGTTGCGATTGACATATATACACTCGGTTGACGTGTTGCTGTGTGCGTGTGCGAGACTGAGTGCCTCCGTTGGTTTATTAGGATGATATAGGGGGTTAGAACATGAGGCTAGGGCTGTCATTCCCAGAATTGTGTGCAGAGGTACTGAGTTATTTCAAAAATTTGAGGAAAGTGTAGTAATTCTCCGTGTCTTTTGAATACCAAAGTATTAGCTGGAGGTAGTTCACAATTTTTGTATCAGATAGGGATGTGTTCTATTCCATGATGTAACATCTTTGCAAACCTAGGTTTCTGACTGTTGCAATGTTAAAAAGTGAACAGTTGAGGTAGAACAGAAAATGATCTGATTCCAAGAGTTGAGCAGTGCTGTGTGCACCTCATTATTAAGTAACTGCGATTATTCAAATATAAAATAAAAATACCACTTTCCTTTAAGTTTGTGTATTATTATTTTAAACAACTACAAAGTTGATTGAAAAAGAACAAAAGTATAAATAGAGAACAGAATAAAAATACAAATACAAAGAACAGAAATACATAAGTTGTTTGGATGTGACTATTTAATAAGAGGAACTATAGCTTGGGGGCCCTGTGACAAAATTACTTTCACACTAAAGAGCCCCTTGAACCTAGGAGGTTTGGGAATCTTTGGGTTATAGTCTTTCCTTCTGAATATATTTTAATTGATCAGGAGACCTTATCTACTGGTTTCAAGAAATGCAAGCTATCCTATACCTAGTCCAGCAGTTAACCAGTGTTAAAGGTTTCTGGTGTGACTCATCTATGTATTTCAAAGGAAGCCATCTTCACTGGTGCTGACAGGCTTCTTGTTTAGGCGCCAGTCATGTTTAGTCACTAAGTCGTGACTCTTTTGCCACCCCATAGACTGTAGCCCGCCAGTCTCCTCTGTCCATGGGATTTCCCAGGCAAGAATACTGGAGAGGGTTGCCATTGCCTTCTCCAGGGTATCTTCCCAACCCAGGGATCAAACTCTCATCTCCTGCACTGGCAGGCAGATTCTTTACCTCTGAGCCTCCAGGGAAGCCAGACAGGCTTGTAACCAGTCCATCATTTGTACATCACGACCTGCCCCTTCCCCTTTCTCTCTTTCTGTCTCTCTGTCCTATGTTGTGTCTCTCGTCCCCTCTCTCACACATGGACATATACACACATTTCTTATCAGGTGGTTGTTTTGGAAGAGTCTGGAGGAGGGGGGAACAGCTGCTGGAGGTTAGAAATCCCAGAGGATGGCCCTGGCCCTGCTCTGGGATTTCTAACCTCCAGCAGCTGTTTCCCCCTCCTCCAGCCTCTTCCGAAACACAACCACTTGATAAGAAAAGTTCTGCCAGGTACTAAATTCACCATACCAGTTACAAGGCCACAGATATTCCCTCGGCTGGAGGGGAAACTAGCAAATAACAAAGGATAGACAGTCTCTCCATCTGTAAATCAGATGGCATTCAACCGGATATCTACAAGAGAGTTTTGAAACTCTCAAAATTAATACTCCTGTGAATTTAACTGAGTGAAAAAAAGACAACATGCAACATAAATTGGTCAGATTCGAAAGGGAGGGGTCATTGCCTCTATCTCCGAGCTCATGCCAATATTTGGTAGACAAACCCCCAAAGCATTGTCTGACACCAAGTTAGAAGCTATTAATGGAAGCTCTTGAGAAAAAGTACTGATTTCCCTTTGCATTAGGAATACATGTTTTCCCCTTGATTAACCACTTAGTAGTCTACCCAGCAATGTACTTACCAGTGTACACAGAAGACTTGGTACTATCTGACTTTACCGTCCTGTTACAAGTACTCAAGCACATACCCCTCTTTGTCCTTTGGGATGGGGAGTGACTTTATAGCTCTCCACAGATCAAGGGAGTGGCATTCTGCTGAGGGGACTCTGTCCTGAAGCACAATAACAAAACAGGAAAAATCTGGGCCCCACCTCCCTAAAGCAAAAGAATCAGAGGTTATATCTGGTTGTTTACTTTATGTACCTGAAATTCCTGATGCCAAGTCCTGGCCACAGTTAAGAGTTTGCTGAAATGAAACTGAATGATCCAGAGCCAGTGTTGTCCTAGGCATCCCAGGTTCACTGGATGAACCCTGTCTAAGATAAGGAATGTTATGCAGAATTTGCAATCTAAGTTTAGCCATTATTTATATTTTAACTTGATTAATTGCAACAGTGAAATGCTAAGATAAATACTGGTGATATGTACTTTAGACTCACTCTTTTCCCTGCAAAAGAGAAATTATTTTAGGGAGTAACAGCAGCATATTCATTGTTCCTAGATTTCATTCTTAAAAGAGGAGGGAATAAATAAAATAAGGCAATTATGACAACAGCTGCTTCACTGAAGAGTCACTTTTAAACATTTTGATCCATTTCTCATTTAGAGAAAATGCTTATTGTTTCCAAGTCATGCTTCACCCATATTAGTATTCAGTTTTTTCTGTGTTAATTTATTTATATATTTTTATTGTTTTTTAAAATTAATTTCTATTGGAGTACAGTTGGTATACAATGTTGTGGCAGTTTCAGGCGTACAGCAAAGGGAATCAGTTATACATTTACATATATCCACTCTTTTTTAGATTCTTTTTCCATATAGGGCAGTACAGAGTATTGAGTAGAGTTCCCTTCGTTATACAGTAAGTCCCCATTAGTTATCTGTTTTATATGTGGTAGTATGTTTATGTCCATCCCAGCTTCCCATCTTTAAGGACTTGACTGCAGATGATTGCCAAAGCACTTGGGAAGTATAACAAATGTATGAAAAGAGCACAGTCTTTGGCATCAGAAGTCCTGGGTTTAAGTAAAGTTTCACCAGGCACTATTAGAGTAACCTTGGGAAAATTATTTAACTTTTTAAACCTTTAATTTCCTCAGTTTAAGACTTGCTTCACATAGTTGTGGTGGGGACTGGATGAGACATCTGTATAGAGTCTTGTACACAGTACACACGTTGCGGATGGCTGTGATGGTGATGATGGTGATGCTACTGCTAGACCAGATAAGGTGTCTTGATTTTTGATTTACAATATTGAAATGACTTTCACAGGTACAGAGACTACACTCCAAGACTGATTGGTAAGACTGAAGCATGGAGAAGGTTCTGGAAAGACAAATCTCCCCCCCCCCCTTGATTTTCAATGTAGTTTCATTACACCCTTTAGCCCTATATTCAGAGGGCCTTCTGTATCATTGGGTCTGTTGCTGGCTCACAACACTTACCCTTTGCCTTGTTTCTGGCTTATTGAAGACTTGGCACCGAAATAGCATTGTTGGCTTTGTTGAGCCCAGCTGCCTTCCTGTAGCTATGAAGATGATAGTATTTGGATGATTTCAAAGTTTAATTTTTACCCTGAAATTAAGACTTCAAGACGACTGTTAGTTCAAGTGTTTTTAAAAGTCGTGAGTCATGGATACCTTGAGAGCCAGGGCCACGATTAATGTCCCAAACCCCAGTGCTTAGGCACTTACCTTGATTGTTCATGCACCCTTGGTGCCCACCAAGGAGGTCCCAAGGCCTTACCAGGCAAGCTGCTAACATGAGTGGAAACAAAAATTTTATAGTGTTGGTTGTGTATAAACCTAGCACCTCATTGATCATAGCACCTCATTTTCCATAATTATCAAGAAACTTAAGTAATTAAAAATGAAAAGACTGGCCTTCAACAGCACCATCCTGTTTTTCCTTCCTTCTGATTTTAGGGTTTATTGGCAATTAGTTGTACTTGTGGCCTTGGGATGGTGAAATCTATCCGGGCCCCCTTTTGAAACAAACCTAGACCCTAAGAAACTGAACTGGTGGATGACGATGATCTTTAGGAAGCAACTTGGAATTTCTGCCCTTTAGGTATATGGTAGGATTGAACTTCTTGGTCCCTTAGTGGTTGGTTGGGAACATGTGACTAGTTCTGGTCAGTGAACTATGAACCAAAGTATCAAGTGTCTTTTCTGGGCTCAGAGGATTTAATTGCTGGTATGAGATCCCATAGAACTTTCATTTCCTTCAGTGCGGTTAAGGAGAAACTTTCAACATGGCTGTTCCATTAACCTGGATGCTTTGAGTAACTATGATGAGCAGAGCTTAACTCCCAATGGATATATAGCATGAAAGAGAAAGAGTCTTTGTCTTATTTCAAAGTTTTGAGATTTAAGGATTTGTTGTTAATGCATCACACCTTGCTTGTAATGACTGATGTGCTAGAGGGATGTTTGTTTGCTCCTTCATTGCATTTTTAAGTAATCTTCTGAAGTCTCACTTCCCTTCCTTTCTTCCCCTGTTCTGTTCATATGTAAAGCCACAGAATTTCAAAGTTAAAAGAGAGCATAGAATTCACTCAGTTTTAGTCCCAGTTGTAAATTGGACCTACCCATTGCAATTCTTTTCTTTCTCCCTCTAAAAAGTTAAAACAGTCACAACTCCTTACTCTTCAACTCCCCCACACCAAAAGCATCAAGAAGCTCCCGGTGCCATTGTCTGTATATATATATATAAATACACGTGTTCTTAAGTGGAGTTAATTCCCTAAGTGCCTTTCATGTTGAGGCTGTTTTTCTTTTTGTGAGAATACACCTACAGAACAGTAGCATTGAAAGGGGAGGTGGAAATAGTACCATGCCTACTTAAGGCCAATTATTTTGCTTGAAATGGGTCTTTTCTCTTCGACAGTGGTGAATCAGTGATTCACACCTCTGCCATCTAAGGATGAGAGCAAATAGCAGCCACTTTAAGTTCCCTTAGACGTCTTTGTAGCTTGATGAAAATTTTGTGGGAAAGTCTGCAACAGTGAGTTAGAAACTGTTATAACACTTAAGGTGCTATTATATTTTGTAACTGCCTAAGAAGTTTGTATGGATGTGAGAGTTGGACTGTGAAGAAGGCTGAGCGCTGAAGAATTGATGCTTTTGAACTGTGGTGTTGGAGAAGACTCTTGAGAGTCCCTTGGACTGCAAGGAGATCCAACCAGTCCATTCTGAAGGAGATCAGCCCTGGGATTTCTTTGGAAGGAATGATGCTAAAGCTGAAACTCCAATACTCTGGCCACCTCATGTGAAGAGTTGACTCATTGTAAAAGACTCTGATGCTGGGAGGGATTGGGGGCAGGAGGAGAAGGGGACGACAGAGGATGAGATGGCTGGATGGCATCACTGACTCGATGGACGTGAGTCTGAGTGAACTCCGGGAGTTGGTGATGGACTGGGAGGCCTGGTGTGCTGCGATTCATGGGATTGCAAAGAGTCGGACACCACTGAGCGACTGAACTGAACTGAAGAAGTTTGTAATTAATGGGAAATGTTTACATGGTGACATATGTGGGAACCTTCAATTTGTGAACTTTCAAAGACACAAATGTGCATTTGTGTGTCCAATTGTGTAAGGTAGTTCACGTGTCTGGTGTACATTGTCATGTGTGCATCTTCTACAAGTGGTTGTGCTTTTGTGTACTTTACTGTGCAGAGTACAGTATCTTTACTTCAAGCTCAGGATATCTGGAAGCAAGCATAAAGCAGTGGTGATGTAAGTGGTTCTACTGTCCTTTTCAAGGTACTGTATCATAAGATTAAATTTTTAAATTATTTTTTGTGTGTTTTTTTAAAATGTATTATTTGTGTGAAAAGTATAATAAACCTATTATGGTATGGTACTATATAGCCAATTGTGTTGGTGGGTTCCTAAGCTAACTTGGTTGGGCTTACAAACAAATTGAACTTACCAGTGCACTCTGGTAATGGAACCCATTTGTACCTAGTGGACTTACTGTATTTAGAATAGCAGCGAGGGGTGAAGCAGAAAGAACACTGGTGAGAAATCAGGGTTTGTTAGTATTCTGTGCAGAGTAGAACAGTCATCCTTGTTTTGCCTAACACCTGAGGCCGTGGTAAGGATTAGGTTAGAGAATAATTGTGGAAGTGCTTTGTAAGTACTACAGAACGCAATTATCTAAATCTTTAAAGTGTGCATCTGGCTTTTCTTGCTCATCATGGTATTCCCAGCTATAGCATGGTCCTTTCTATGTCTGCATTAGACTCTGTGCTATTACTTTTTTGTCCCAAACCAATGTAAGTGCAGGGCTTAGCTCCTCCTCTATTCCACAAAATGTCTAGCTCCACTCAGTATTTGTGTGTGTGTGTGTGTGTGTGTGCGTGTGCGTATTTAATAGCTCTACTGACTAGCTGAAGAATCACAGGGAGAGGTTGCATGGCCTCCTACCCAACATTCTGCTATCCTGCTGGTTCTTTTCTTTCTTTCTGTTCTTATTTTCTTTCCTTCCATCCTCTTTTAAAAAGCCTGAACCTTTCTCTCTTCTGAAGAATTTCATTTTGTTCCAAACTCAAGTCTCTTTTGCCCCCAGGCACTGGTAAGAATATTTTTTTTCAAACAAATGTTGTCTCCATTCTTATTTAGATACCTTAATACCTAAGTTAACATACTTATGACTGTAGATATTCATACAATTTTATGTTATTTTATTAGACACACAAATATATTAAAACTATTTTTGAACCTTCTTTGACAACTTGCATTACATCAACTTCTTAGTTCTCTTGTGGATCAGCCTTGGATATAAGATGGACAATGCAAAATGAAGAAATAATAAATGGTTCTTTTGTTGATTCATCATCCTTCAAATCATCATTAGCACAGGCTGCAGTCAGACAGTTCTGGCAGTAAAACCCAGATGGGCTTGCTTATAACCCACATAACTTGGAAAAGCCCTTTTGCCACTATGTCTCAATTTCCAGGTATATAAAATAGGTTATGAGGATTAAATATGATGAAATTAAATTGAATTCTTTGTAATATTTAGAACATAATAAATGATCAGTATATGACTTTTTATTATTTTCTCCAGTTTCTTTAGGTTGCTAAACTTGAAGTAGTTCCACAATAAGAGAAATTAATGATCCTATAGAATCAATTACTTTCTACTGGCTAGTAGCCCAAAGAATAGGAATGTCTAACAATTAAAGCTCTGTTTAATAGTTATAATTAAAATTCCTCTCCCAGAATATGTGACAGATATAGATGGATATCTGGGTGTGAAAACACAAGTTTTGGGTGTATACTTCTCACCCACAAGATACAGCAGCCCGTCTTTATTGCAGTTTATTTGAAGTGATAGAGGAAGCAATACCAGCTGGTATTCAGGGGACATGACTATTCACGTGGCCCTGGATGGTGACCTGAGTTCTTTGAATCTCTGTTTTCATATCTGAGAGCATTCTCTTTAGTCTCTTCCATTCTTAAAATGACCCAGTGACTTGCAGTGATCCTTTGGTTCCAAAATATGATTCCTATTACTGCTTTACCCTGAGGAGTGCCAAAGCAGCCTTTTCTGTGTGTTTTCTGGAAGTTGGGTTTGGTAGCTTCTTGGCACAAAATTGTTACCTTTGCTGTTTGTGCTGCTGCTGCTGCTGCTAAGTCGTTTCAGTCGTGTTCAACTCTGTGCGACCCCATAGACGGCAGCCCAACAAGCTCCTCTGTCCCTGGGATTCTCCAGACAAGAATACTGGAGTGGGTTGCCATTTCCTTCTCCAATGCATGAAAGTGAAAAGTGAGAGTGAAGTCGCTCAGTCGCGTCCGACTCTTAGCGACCCCATGGACTGCAGCCCACCAGGCTCCTCCATCCATGGGATTCTCCAGGCAAGAGTACTGGAGTGGGGTGCCATGCTGTTAGTGCTAGTGAACTACAAAAGGCATTCTATTTAACCATTATTAAAAAAATTGACAGTTAACGAATTATGTTAAAACCATAGAATATTATACTTACTGGGAATTAGTGATCATCTGACCCCTTTTCTCTGCTCAGTTGAGAAAACTCAGTCTCAGAAAACTGAGGTGACTTCTTTAGGAGCTACAGAAGTAACCTAATAGAAGGCAGGAGTGTAAACACTATTGCAAGATTGAAACAAAGTGGTTTGGGAACACAGAGGGGGAGGAGATATATTCTGGCCGGAGGGACTGGGGAAAGCATTTGACCTGGCACTGTAGGAAGGACAGGATCTTATTAGAGTCTTGGGGAGGCAAGAGTAGATAGCGTGGAGAAAGGGCAGCAAGTGAGGCAAGGTGTGAAGGGAGGTGTGAAGACATCACAGTGGGAGGAATGCTGGGAAGGGAAGCGACAGCTGGTGTGGGGAATTCTGAATAAAAAATGATGGAGAGCCACTGAAGGTTTCTGAGGAAAGGAGTAAGGTGTCAGCAGGAAAGGAGAACTCCATAGCGTCTCCTTGTTGGTACGCTCACAAATACCTTTGAGTCTTGGCTTTTAGGGACTGGAAGTTTTGGGGCAAGGGGAAGGGACACTAATATCTCAGAATTGGTTGTGGAAGAAACTGATGACTAACTAGGTAAATTAATCTAAAAACGCTGATTCCACCAAGTAAAGAATATAAAAATAATATTATGAAACTATGGTAACCATGAGAATGCGTTTTATAGATATTTCACAATAGGGAATGTGATTAACCAAGGGTGTTAGCTACTGTACTTGAGATGCATTGCTGCACTCAGGTCACTTTCCCCATGAGCTGCTTTCAGTCAGTGATGACAGCACAGAGACTGAAGCATTTCATTCACAGGAGAGTCAGGGCTTCTCTGATGGCTTGAAGTGTCCCCAGTGGCTCCGCCAATTCTTCTTTAGACTGCGCAACAGTCTATGATGTTTCTATCCACCCATCTTCCCTCTCTCCTTCATTCAGGGTCAGACTTGCATTGCTGTTCAGTGACTCTTTCAGCCTTTTCTTGCACAGCTCTCTCTCTTTCCTCTCATGCAGTCATTTTCCTTAATAAAACCCTTGCATATTTAATCTCATTCTAGCACCCAACCTGAATTAAGTAGAATCTAATCTCAGGATTAGAGATTAGAATCTTAAAATCAATCTTACAGGAAATCAACCCTGAGTATTCGTTGGAAGGACTGATGCTGAAGCTGAACTCCAATACTCTCGCCACCTGATGTGAACAGCTGACCCATTGGAAAAGACCCTGATGCTGGGAAAGATTGAAGGCAGAAGGAGAAGTGGGCAATGGAGGATGAGATGGCTGGAAGGCATCAACGATGCAATGGACATGAACTTGGGCAAACTTTGGGAGACGGTGAGGGAAAGGGAAGCCTGGCATGCTGCAGTCCATGGGGTCTTGAAGAATTGGACATGACTTGGCAACTGAACAACAACAATCTCAGGAGCTTTTGTTTTAACCTCATTGATCCATGATCTGGTCATAAGGCAGACTGGACCAGAAAGTGAGGTATGTTGTGTGTAAACATATTCTCCCTCTTGGGAAATAGCCAAAAGTTCTGTACAAGGTGTTGCAGGCCAGCAGCAACATCTTCCAGGATGAAAGACCAGTTATAAAGAAGAATCTTCTTTTGCCATCCTCATTATAATGTGACTGCTGGATTATAATTCTTTTTTTAAAAATTTATTTATTTATTTATTTTTTAATTTTAAAATCTTTAATTCTTACATGCGTTCCCAAACATGACCCCCCCTCCCACCTCCCTCCCCACAACATCTCTCTGGGTCATCCCCATGCACCAGCCCCAAGCATGCTGCACCCTACGTCAGACATGGACTGGCGATTCAATTCTTACATGATAGTATACATGTTAGAATTCCCATTCTCCCAAATCATCCCACCCTCTCCCTCTCCCTCTGAGTCCAAAAGTCTGTTATACACATCTGTGTCTTTTTTCCTGTCTTGCATACAGGGTCGTCATTGCCATCTTCCTAAATTCCATATATATGTGTTAGTATACTGCATTGGTGTTTTTCTTTCTGGCTTACTTCACTCTGTATAATTGGCTCCAGTTTCATCCATCTCATCAGAACTGATTCAAATGAATTCTTTTTAACGGCTGAGTAATACTCCATTGTGTATATGTACCACAGCTTTCTTATCCATTCATCTGCTGATGGGCATCTAGGTTGTTTCCATGTCCTGGCTATTATAAACAGTGCTGCGATGAACATTGGGGTACAATTAAGCTTTGAAAATCTTTATTACTTGGAATGTTGCTACATATGATGGTCCAATTGTTTTATTTTTAAAATATCTTTATTTTTATGCAAATACAACACATTTGGCTTTGAGAGTGGAAATTCAAGGACCAATCATCTGGAGAAGAATAGTTAAAATCAAAAGTTAGTAAAAGGGAACCATCATAGGAAGAGATTTTGCAAGAAGATGGTAGCTAGCTAACATCCTTCTCAGGAGAACAAACATTGTACAGCAAGAAATTGTAAGACTGAGTCTAAGGAGGAATTTGGGCCTTAGGAGTGGAAAAATTCATAGACTAATCTCTGAAAGCAGTGTTTTTTTGAGAAGCCTCAAACCAATATTTCCAAGATTTAATGTGCACAAGAATCCTCCAGAGAATTTATCAAGACTGTAGATTGCAGTGGAGATTCTAATCCAGCAGGTCTGAATTATAGTTACATTTTATTCAGGAATCTGCACTTCTAAAAACTCTCTGAGATATTCTGATGCAGAAAATGTCTCTGTGGATCATGGTTTGGAACAAACTATCCTAGATGGTTTGTTTATCTAGGATACTTTCATGTTTGAGGATGTATGGAGGCAAAGGAACAGACTTGAATGAGTCTTCCTTAATCAATCTCAGGCTCTGGATGTGAACTATTTATGTTTAAAAAATATATCAGAATACTTGGAATGATTTCAAGTGATCATCTTCTTTCTAAACATTTTCAAGAATGTAAATTGAATAACAATTTTGTCCTAATGGCATTATTCCACCACACCCCCCCACCACCCCACTGATTCAGCATCGACCTGACAATTGATTCTCAATCTTCCACTATAGAAATAGAATAATAACCATAGTCATTTCACTGGGTAGTGGTAATGATGAGTGAGTTATGAAAAAACAATTAGGGCAAAGCTTTGCACATTACAAAGCAGGGACTGGCAAGCTTTCTGTCTTTACAAACTTTCTGTAAATATTTTAAGCTTTGTGAGCCATACTGTTTTTGTTAGCAACTACTCAACGCTGTCATTACAGCTTCAAAGCAGCCACAATCAGTGAAAAGGAATGGCTGTGTTCCGGTGAAACTTCATTTACAGATACAAGTAGTGGGCTGGTTTTGACCTACAGGCAGTAGTTTGCCTACTCTTGTTATAAAGCCTTGATAAATCCCATTCTATTATTATTACTAATATAATGACTTGTAAATGATTTTTAATAATTAGCAAGGTAATTGGTTTTTAATTGATAACTAAGTATATATACCATATACACTTTTTCAAAGGAATCTTCTTGTAGGAGCAATGAAAAAAAAAAAAACAAAAACACAAACACCTGTATTTAAAGGCTGGTATCATTTCAATAGCCTTTAAAGAGGTTCCACTGACAGGATTGCCATCACCCTGTTCTGGGCACTTGAGAGAGAAATCTAGGCCAAGTGACGAGTGATGACCCCAAAGGCTTTGGAGGAATAAAAGGAGAAATTTGTCTAAATCTTGAATCTCTGACCTTTCCGCTATCTTTGAAGGTCTTGTCCTGGGCTTGTGGCATGGTTTAATCTCCCAAAGTACAATTTGTAGAAAAAACGGCTGTGATGAATGTTTTATAACCAGATGTTTATCTATTATGTTGCTCAATATCTATTGACATTGAATTGCTTGTGACATTTTTGAAGTTCAGTTCTAAGCAAATGTCTGTCTCTCCTAACAAGCTGGTATGCTTGCTTTTATCAGATGACAAAGATTACATACTGTTTTGCTTTTTGCCTTGGTTATTTGTTGGTTAGAGCTAAATACAAGGTCCAATCATTACAATACTTTTCATCTACTTGGGAAATATACTTTTTTCCCCTTAACACTTGTTTTTTGAAAATGTAAATGATTATCTTTAATGTTATTATATAAGCATTTATTTTGTTGTAAATTCCTTCAAACAAATGTTAGACCTAGCTAAAATATAACCCAAATATTATAAATAAAATTAATCAGATCTTATTTGTGAGAAGAGTATTGTTTTCTATGTAAAGGACCTACAGAAGTAATACATATGTGATTATAAATAGAACTTTAGTAAGTATTTTTGTTAATAGTAGAGGTTTTTGTAAATAAGTATTATGGGGCAAGGTTATGATATTCAGTTCTGGAGTCAGGCAAGCCTGAGTTCCAGTTCCAGCTCCATCACAAGATGGATGGGCCTGGGCATGTTACCTAACTTGAGTCTGTTTCATAGCCTGTAAAATGGGTACAAGAGCTGCACCCATCTCACACAATTGTCATGAGAATTAAATGAAATAATACACACAATGTGCACATTGGTATATGATAAGTAGTCTCTCAATACATATATGGTAAATACATATGTATAGTAATATTATAAATACATCTATCCATCTATTATAGTATGCTTATTTTTAATTTTACAGCAGTGTCTCTATCAGAATATAGTGAAGTGAAAGTGTTAGTCACTCACTTGTGTCCAGTTCTTTGTAACTCCATGGACTGTAGCCTGCCAGGCTCCTCTGTCCATGGAATTCTCCAGGCAAGAATACTGGGGATCAAACCCAGGTCTCCTGCATTGCAGGCAAATTTTTTACTGCCTGAGCCACCAGGGAAGCCCTTCAAAAATATAAGACAAATATAAGAAAAGTGGCTATTTGCTCAGCTTTTAATGTGAGGCCCTAAAAACCTGTCCGAATGTTGCTGTTTTCTAAGTCTATCTTCTCATTCTTTTTTTTCCTCCAGTATTTTTGAGTGATTCTCCATGAAGCAAATGGAGCCTGACTTAACATTTGAGAACTTTGTGACCAAATAAAGTTTGGCTAAGAGGACTATCAAGAACAACATGCAGAAATTTAAATATTTACCCACGATTTAAATTTTCCAATAATTTAAACCATGGGTGCTTTTCATTCTGTGTAATTCTACTGTTTTTCCATATGGCTCTCCTTTATTCAGGCTTGGCAGCACTATTCAGCCAGTGTTACTATATTGATTTTTTTTTTTTTGGAGAGTCTGGTGAGCTTGAGGGAAGGATGGATGGCAAAGAAATTTCATGCCACAATTTTGGTTTTATACATTTTACGCCTAATTCTTCTAACTCTTTCTCTGTGTTCTTTCCAACTCTAAAATTTAGACTTTAGATTTAATATTTTTTCTTTTTTTTTCTTTAAGAGGTACTGACTGCCATTAAAACTTAAAGCATTATGCTGATAGATTAAAATCACTGAAGTTGGGAAAAAAAGGCCACCACCACAGCAAGAAGCCCCAGGATTTTCAATAGGAAGGAAACTGGGAAAGTTGATGAGGTTTTGATAGCCCGTGTCTTTAAAGGCTTCAGTATCCTTCGTTTCTGGGTGACGATGGCATTCCTGGCTCCATTCCACTGCCCAGGCCCAACCAGGCGATACTGATAGGAGTTGCATGGCCCAAAATAGAGTTTCACAGCCAGTTTAGGATCTTTTAGCAAGAGAGAAAGGATGTTTGGCTTCACACCTATCTCTACAGCGAGCTCGTCCAAGTATTCGATGTAATTGGTCTGCAGTATCTGGCTATTGCTCTCTCCAAACCTTAATGTAGAAAAAAGGACAGAGTCACAAAATATTCTAAGTTATATAAGAACATTAGGTATTCAATAGCTGCTGAAAGAATGGAGAGAGGAATGAATGAATAAATGAGTTTTGAATGACTCTGGTGGCAAGTGTTAGTTTATTTCATCAGGAGACCCACATTCCAGATTGAGAGTAGGATATAAAATAAATAAGTATGAATTTGTGGAAGTTCTAGGAATGTGATGGGGTTTATAACCATTATTATTATTTGGTATTCAGCAAGCAGCTACAAATCTTCTGGCAAGTAAAACTAGTCAGGATTGTTGCAAAGATTCACCAGATTACAGATGAAAGTGTAGCTCGATGTCTTGCACAGAAGAGATGCTTAATATTTTCTTGTTAAATTATTAAAGTATCTGGCACTCTGGTTGGCATATAATAGATAATTTAGAACTTGAAAGTAAGATAATCCCTACATGTGATATAAGGCCCCCGAGTAAACCTTCCAATGTACTTAATCACCTATGGCATTTTGGGTATGGAATGGATTCTTAATGGGTCCTTAAGATCACTTAGGGATTCTACTGTGTCACAAAGTATAAATCCTTGACTTTCATTCCATACCAACTCCTTTCTAATTTGCTTTGATGGGAGTTCCCCCAGCTAACTTTCCAGAGATACTCAGGCTACTGTCACCACCAGTGCCCCATCCCATTTCCTCTTTACCACAGAGTGTGAGAAGATATAGAATCTAACACAGGCATCATACAAAGCAAATGAAAATACGTCAAGGAAAAATGTTCTCGTTTGGTGAAATGACTATTTTTAAGAAGTTGGATCTTAAACTAGCATATATAAGAATCACCTTGGAAGAACACAAAAATAGGAATTTCCAGTCTCACCCAGATTTTGATTAAGTTGGTCTGGGTTATGTCCCAGGAATCTGCATTTTTAAGAAGCAGCTAGGTGATTCTTGTGAGCAGTTCAATACTGTTCTATGTAAAAAATTAAAAAAAAATCCTTACATGTCAATTCTTTTTTTATTCCTCTTGATAATGTCTTCCATCATAGTTCTCTCTGAGGGCAAGGTACATAAGCCTAGAAAATAAAAGGTTGGTTGAGCAGTTGGTTTGAATCAGTATCATTGCTTTCTCTAGTAATTGATTCTTACATGTAACTTTTGGCCACTGACCCATGTTAAACCAGTCAGGGAGGCTGTGCTGTTGAACTCCAGCATGTGCCACTCACATTGAGTTCTGTGTGATGTTGTCCAGGATTCACCAGACTACACCATGGACTCTGAGGTGGGGTGGTGGCAGTTAAGAGGGGAAGCTGGAGAGGGAAAGTGAGCCTAAGAAGTCAAGGAGCTGTGCCAGGTGGCTTGAGCTCCATTCTGAAGGTGGTGGGAAGCTGTGGGAAGTGACCTGATCAGGTTTGCCTTTTGGAAAGATTCTCCTAGGTATTGAATTTTGGAAAATGGGTCCAGGGAGGTGAGTTTAAAGGCAGAAAGACCAGTTAAGAGGCTGTGAAGTAAACCAGGTGAGGGAGAGAGTGGCACAAGCTAGGGTAGGAAAGTAGGGATGGAGAAAGAGTGAGTTATCATTCTGTGCTTGGGAGTCCATCTGTGTTACAAGTGTCCCTGGAGCTTCAGACACGCTGAAAAATGGTCAGTTTCTCAGGCAGGCTACAGTCCATGGGGTTGCACAGAATCGGACATGGCTGAGCAACTAACACTTTCACTTTTTTTGGCTCCCTGGGGGGTCAGACAGTAAAGAATCTGCTTTCAGTGAGGGAGACCCAGGTTTGATCCATGGGTCAGGAAGATCCCTTGGAGAAGGGAATGGCTCCCCACTCCAGATTCTTGCCTGGAGAATTCCAAGGACAGAGGAACCTGGTGGGCTACAGTCCATGGGGTTGCAAAGAGTCAGACATGAATGAAGAACTAACACTCCCTGGATATGGCTAGTCATCAGACATCTCAGATTCAGTGAGGCCAAAATTGAGCTTATCACTGAAGTCCTCCTGCTCAGGCTTGCATACCCTTCCACACGCCTCCCCTCATCACAGCCCCACTCTCAATCCAGTTTCCACTACCTGAGATCTGCAAGTCACCTATGATTCTGCTCTTTCCCTCTAATTTTTCTTCTTGGAGCCAATCATTATGTCCTGCTGGTTTTATTCTTAACTATTTGTCTCCTCCACCTTGTCTCTTTGCCTGGCTGAGGGGGTATCATGTTTTAGTATAGACCATTACATAGCCTTCTCACTGGTCTCTGGTCACTTTCAACTTTCAAATCTATCTTTCACACTAATGCTGAAATAATCTACCAAAAATGTAAATCTTATAATGTCTGGTCTTTGCTTAGAACCTTTCACTGGGTCCTCTGGCAGAAGAGCTTTCTTAAGTGGAGATTCTAGGTCTTCAGGTCAAACTTAATTAGGATTCCTAAGGGTCCACTGGATGGTTTTGGGTCTACCAGCTAAATTTGGGAAGGGGGTTCAGGTGGCTCAGCAGCAAAGAATTTGCCCGCAATGCAGGAGACGCAGGTTCGATTCCTGGATTGGGAAGATCCTTTGGAGAAGGAAATGGCAACCCACTCCAGTATTCTTGCCTGGGAAATCCCATGGACATAGAAGCCTGGCAGGGTACAGTCTACAGAGTCACAAAAGAGCTGAACATGACTTAGAGACTAAATAACAAGAAATTAGGAAAGAGCTGATCTATATTTTATATTCAAGCTTGTTGCTGCTGCTGCTGCTGCTAAGTCGCTTCAGTAGTGTCCGACTCTGTGCGACCCCATAGACGGCAGCCCACCAGGCTCCCCCGTCCCTGGGATTCTCCAAGCAAGAACACTGGAGTGGGTTGCCATTTCCTTCTCCAATGCATGAAAGTGAAAAGTGAAAGTGAAGTTGCTCAGTCGTATCCGACTCTTCGCAACCCCATGGACTGCAGCCTACCAGCCTCCTCTGTCCATGGGATAGTCCAGGCAAGAGTACTGGAGTGGGGTGCCATTGCCTTCTCTGAAACTTGTTAGTGTGCCTTAAAAGCTTCCTCTGTTTTGGTCCCTTGCTCTCTAAGAAGAATCTTTCACCCCTCTCTGCCTCACACCCCATGTTCTAGGAATAGCAGATAGCATGTAACTCTCCATCTATATCACACCTCTGTGCTCTCACTTAAGGGCTCCTTTTTCTGCCCCTGGGAAACCCAGCTATCTAGGAGTCTTCCTTGACCACATGCCCTTCCTCAGCCCCACTCTGCTGTTGCTCAGCACCGTTTCTCTTCTTTCCAAACACTCCATGCATTCCTCTGACAAAGCATTTGTCTTACTATCTTGAAATGATCCATTTAAATTTGTCTCTATGCCACCAAGTTCCAGCACAGGGCTGAATATTCAATAAATTTTTGTGTAGCTGAATTGAACCCTGGGATCAGGGAGACAGTAACAGTCTTCTGAGAAGTGCAAAGTGCTACACAATGCTCAGAGAGAAATATTTCAATAATTTTATAGCTTGTATGGGATCTGTGAGGTTGAGGTGCTTAGATATTAAGACTTAATTTGAAGTTAAGTATGGAGTAGGCCCTAGGTCTCTTGATTTGCACATATCCCAAGGAATTTATAAATATTTTATAGGTAAAACTTGGAGTCATAGATGTCTTCCTTCTTCACTGTTCTCTCATTAGTCCAACAAAAAGTAATAATGTACTTAACACTATGCCAACTGAAATTCTCTGAATTTTCTAATATTTTAAAGGAATGATTATGGATATTTATTCTTGTATCCCAGTATTGGTTATTTTTTGAATTCTCTGCTAATTTTTTAGGATGCCAGTTTTGTGAGAGCAGCCAAGGTTGGAAAGCTTCTTTTTGGCAACCTCCTTTTCTAAACTTGTTTTTGAGCAAAGTCCACCAAGTATGAAACCCTCAGCCACTCACCTGCCTGCTAACTCACTCACTTACCTTTGAAAACTCTGGTTACCCAACGAGCTTGAAGTTCAACAGTTGGGAAAATGGAACCTAGGGGCTGGATGAGACCAATGCATGCAAGAGTTGACTTCTCCAGTTGAGGAGGGAACATGAATTTGTACAGTGAGACCATATTATTCTCTACTTTAACAAGATCTTCAAGGAAGGGAAAAGAGACAGTATATCCTGTTGCAAAGACAATGATGTCAATGTTCTCTTCCACTGTTCCATCTTCAAAGATGGCAGATGTTTCTGTGAGCTCTTTCACTCTTGATTTCACTTTGATGGCTCCATAGAGTATACGACTTGGAAGATCATCATTTACGACGGGCTCTTTAACAAGGTATCTGAAACACGCAGAAGAAAACACTCAGAAGGGAGTATTTAGTGAGGAGTTTTGAACTCTGTTAATATTTTATGGGGTTGGATCTGAGAAAATTGTAAAACTTTGTAACTTGACTTTCTAACTTGGCCTACCCCAAGCTTTACTCTCAGACTTTATTCTCATGTCACATGAGACTTTATTCACATGTCACATATCTCTTCCTTCAACAAATAAGGAAAACATGCATGTAGATGATGTGGGCAAAACACATTGCAAAAAAAGACATCCTAAGGGTTTGGACAAAATGCCAACGCCTGTGATCAATTCCTGAGTTCTCCAGTTGTCATTATCCTGCTGATATTTCCACTGTTGCTTTATGTTATCTACCTTTAATTATCTTGCTGCTTCATTTAATCTCTATCTGATCATAAGTAAGGAAGAAAAAATGTGTTAAATTCCCATCAGTTTTGAAACTAATTAAGAGGATAGTGTGAAAATTATTGCATAGAATTAAGTTTGGGGATATCTCAAATATCCATGGATAGCATGATAGCATGAATAGTGGGGCAAAGTCTGGTTTATGTCTAGAATTTCCTTTTCTTTTTTAGATTTGAGAACCACTTAAAAAAAAAAAAGGCTGCATGGCATATATATCAGATCTGAGAATACAGCAGCCACATTGCATTTGTTGAAAGACTGCAAAGCTCACCTGTTCTTTTTTTTTTGGCGGGGGAGGGGGGAAAGAGCCTGTTATACTTTGCTAACTCTACACCATAAGAGTTCTTCCCATGGGTAGCTTTTGAGAACATATTTATTGCCTGTTAATCTCCAAGTTATACATCACTGATCTTATGAACACAAGCAAACAATATGGATGTTTATTTTTCTTTATTTGATAACAGGCTCCTGTAGAATTTGGATCAGTTTTCCCACCCCACCTTCTGAAAGGAAGGTCACAATCTCTTAAAACAGCCTTTTCCAATGTTGGATAGCTCTGGGTATTAGGAAGTCCTTCCCCAATCCTAGTTCTACTCTCTGGAGCAACTCATAATATTTATACTTCATCTTCTCAAATATTAACTTTTTAAAAGACATACAGAATGAATCTGGGATTCAAAATCTGGGAGCTATATGATACCCTTACTGTTAGGTTGTGGTTTGAACTACCATGTTAGCGATCTGGCTCTTTTCAAAGAGAAACCCTTCTGACAACCCTGATTATCAATGAGTATACCATAAAAAAGCAAAATAACTCTACTTGTTTTGAGGGACAAGGCCATAATTTTCATGGTTGAACCATTGATTCATCCCTTTTTCCATCATCCATTTTACAACTCTTCGTGGCACGGCATTTCGGAGCATGGTTTTAAACCGGGTGTGGTACACCAAGTCCCAGGCATAGCCATCTTTAGAGACACGACTCATGACCCAGGAACCATGTCTGGTGCTGATAAAGACCTGGTGAGCAAAAAGGAATGCAGTTCACATTAGGGCATCATCTTTTTTGGGAGGAACCCACTGTGTAGATAATATACCACATGTATGGCCCCAGAACTGGCTGAAATGCTTTGTCTTAAAGGTGATTGACTTCAAAGTGAAGGATCTTCTAGTGTTCACTGCTCTGGGTCAGCTTTATCGTACAAGTGGTGCCCAGGGGTATTTACGCTGATAGAGTGATTGCAGCCTAAAAGCCAGATTTTTAACTTTGAATGTATTTTAAAAACTCAGAGTTTAAAAATCTAACCTTTACTATTCATAGATATTACTTTATATGGAAGTTAATATGGGAGGTAATCAGTTATATTAATGTATATATGTACATATGTTTATTCTTTTTCAGATTCTTCTCCCATATAGGTTATTAGAGAGTACTGGGTATATTTCCCTGTGCTGTACAGTAGTTCCTTGTTGATTATACATTTTACAGATGGGCTTTTATTTTATTTCTAGTAGTGTGTGTGTGTGTGTATGTCAGATGTATTCTTTACCTTGTATACTCATATTGCCCTGGTTTTCAAGATGTACACTTTAATCTCTTTTCAAGTGTGTACTTTACCTTGTTTACTGTTACTTCTCCATTAACAAAATACATATTTCATTTGCTTCTTAAAATTTTGCATGTCAGTACTTTTACATGCTAGAACTCTGTGAGTTCTATTGTACAAAGACTTGATAAACACGTTAATACTCCCTTGTAACAAACTGATTGACTTAAGAGTTGAAGACTGTGAATTCTAGATTGAGGACTTTGGATTCAGACTACCTGGGTTTGATTCCCAGCCTTACTACTTACAAGCTGTGTTGCATTGAGTGAGTTACTTCAACCTCTCTGTGTCTCTGTTTTTCTCTCCATAAAATAGGGGTAGTAGCAGTACCTGCTTCATAGAATTATTGTACCAATTAAAGGAGATGATACATGTAAAGGACTGAAATTATTGTTTGGCCAATGACAGGTATTGCTAGCTATTACTATTTTGTAAATTTAGGCTGGAGGAGTTTCATGTAGTGCCTCATATCTGGAGTGAGCCAGAATTTGGAGACACATTTTTCTGGGTCTCAACTCCTTAACTTGTAAAGTAGCACTTATATAAAATGGTGTTGAATTGTTGGTCTGTGCGTAGTAATATACTTAACATCCTGACTGTTTCTGCTGCTATCCTTTTGTTGGCTTAGCCAATACTTTGGCTAGGCATTAGGTAATATACTTAGATATTTCTGTGAAGTCTCTTTCCATTACTTATCATCTGCCCTTCTTCTTTAGGGCTTCCGTGGTGGCTCAGTTGGTAAAGAATCTGCCTGTAATGCAGGAGACTTAGGGTTGATCTCTGGATTGGGAAGATCCATTGGAGAAGAGAATGGCTATCCACTTCAGTATTCTTGCCTGGAGAATTCCATGGATGGAGGAGCCTGGTAGGCTACAGTCCATGGGCTTGCAAAGAGTTGGACATGACTGAGTGAATAACACACTTAGGATCAATCCATGTTCACACTGGAAGCTCTGCCTATTTTATTCCCTTTCTTTCTCTGTCACCATACCTGCAGCAGGGGAGTCTAATCTGGCTAGCTCCACTAGCTGCTATCAGTGTGATATGTCTAAGGATTTAGGATCAGATGTATACTTCAGGCAAAGGACCAGAGATTTGGGTTTTGGTGGGAAAGTGTATGGATAACTCAGCACCATCACACAGCATTTTGAGTGGGTGGTTGGACTGTGGTAGAACAAGTCATATAATTATGAACATGAACTTCCTTTAACAGAAGCAGGGCACACTTAGGACTAAGGTGAGTTTAGACTGTAATTTTAAGCTTTGCAGGTGCACCTGGTTCTAACTCTTACCTACACAGCTCCTAGAAAATCTCTGGTAAGCCTTGTCAAAGAAGGATTGAGAGTGCATTACTCAGTGTAAGATATTTTATCATAATGATCAATTATGTTATTAATCTAATAAATGTTGGAAAGACACTATTTAAAGATTAATGAGCTGGGAAGCACACGAATATAGCTAAGGTGCTTACTTAATACTGAATCTACAGTATACTAACACATATATATGGAATTTAGAAAGATGGCAATGACGACCCTGTATGCAAGACAGGAAAAAAGACACAGATGTGTATAACGGACTTTTGGACTCAGAGGGAGAGGGAGAGGGAGAGGGTGGAATGATTTGGGAGAATGGCATTCTAACATGTATACTATCATGTAAGAATTGAATTGCCAGTCTATGTCTGACGCAGGATACAGCATGCTTGGGGCTGGTGCAGGGGGATGACCCAGAGAGATGTTATGGGGTGGGAGGTGGGAGGGGGGTTCATGTTTGGGAACGCATGTAAGAATTAAAGATTTTAAAATTAAAAAAAAAATCAGTGAAATGGTGAATGCCATTTAACATAATAAATGCATTACTCAAGAAAAAAAAATACTGAATCTAGTGTGATAGACAGGCTTTTACATGGCAAAGCCCATATGAGGAAATAGACTCTTGCAATCTAAGATCTTTGGATCAGCTGTTCTAAGCCCAAATCACTGACCTGCAAAATGTAGTGGTCTAGTATGGAGCTTCACTTAGTTGACGGCTAGGTCAGCTCCTTTCATCATACTCCCTTCCTCAAGCTTGTCAGGTTTTCCAAACAGCAACGGGACTGAACTTGGCACTTCCCCCACCTGAGCTGGCTCTTCTCTGAGCCTTTACAGTTACTGCCTCTTTACTTGTTCTTCACATGAAGGCCTTAAAACTTTGAAAAATGAAAAGTAGTTTCTTTTCATAAATAAGGTGAGGACCTCCTGTGTCTAGTACAACTCTTTCTGGTGTTAATGACCTGCTCTGTCCTCAGGGTGGTAACTCTGACAGGTCCCAGTGGAACCCCTTCATTAACCTGCTGGGGAAGCACCACGTATGTTTATCATAAGTGGTTTGCTACTAGGCATCTGAGCCCTGGGGCTTCCTTGGTGGCTCAGGGGTATGAACCAGAGCCTGCCAGTGGAGGAGATGCATGTTAGATTCCCAGTCCAGTAAGATCCCCTGGATAAGGAAATGGCCTCCCACTCCAGTATTCTTGCCTCGGAAATCCCATGGACAGAGGAGCCTGGAGGACTATAGTTCATGGGGTCACAGAGTCGAATACGACTAAATGACTCAAGAACAACAACAACCTTTGAGTCCTGACAGTGTGAGTCTCAGGATAGGGCACTTTTGGCAGTGGTAGACATGGCCGCAGTAAATCCTGAGTAGCCAGAAGATGCCAGGCTAAGGAGGCCCGTCTAAGAGTGATAGAGCCCCTGGAATCCAGACCATGTTGAAAGGGCTTGCTGTGGGGAGAGGAACCTAAGCTATTTTCTCATCTTTGCCTAGGCCTGTCCTTCTAAAAGGGATTTAGTTTCTGCCATTCCCAACCATCTCTGTCAGCATCATCTGCATCTTATAATGTTTGACGCTGGCAGCTAAGCTGTGTCATTCCTGAACAGGTGCAAAGATAACAGTGGTCGGAAGGCCTCAGGAAGCACCTAAATATTTATGATCTTGTTTGGGAGTCTTATTGTTTATTTAATCTCTCTTTTTTAAAAAATGATTCTTGGGAACTATGGATTGTTTACATTTCAAATAGAATTCAAATATGTGTTAAATTTCTAAAAGGCACTCCTCCAAAGATGAGCAGGTCAACTCATAGAAGCCCCTGGGTAGAAACAAGGCCTCCTGTGCTGAATGTTGTCTGATCCAAACTTAAGTGAGGAGAAGTCCAGAGAAGTAAAATGACTTGCTTTAGGTTACACAGCTGATTAACGGCAAAGCTGGGAGATTGACTGGCTTCCTGATTTCTTAATTTCCTATGATACCACACTGGGCAACCAACCAACTAATCAACAATTATTAAGTAATGGAGCCTTGGTTATATGGCTGTGATTTTCTACTATGCCCTTCCCTTTTCCTCTCCTCCCACCCCCCACCCCCAGCAGACAAGGTAATCAGGGAGCATCTTACCTGAGCAGCTTTCTTACACAACTCAACTGCAATATCTGAGGCTGAGTTTCCTATTCCAATCACCAAAATGCGTTTCTTTTCAAATCCCTCTGGGTGCTTGTATTGGCGGCTATGGAAATACTGGCCTTTGAACTTCTGGATACCTTTGGGGTGAAGAAAAGAGAAATCTATGAAATATGTCAAGTTAATTTCAATAAAACTGCACTGTCAGCTTTTCTTTTCTGGGGTCAATCATTTGTTTTGTTATTTCTCCTCTTAGGGAAGTTATAATATTAAGGCCAACTGGCAAACTCAAAGTATGAGGCATGTAAGAAATGTTAGGTTAAGCATATGGTGAAGTGAAGTGAAAGTCACTCATTGTGTCTGACTTTTTGTGACCTCTGGACTATACAGTCCATGGAATTCTCCAGGCCAGAATACTGGAGTAGGTAGCCATTTCTTTCTCCAAGGGATCTTCCCAACCCAGGGATTGAACCCAGGTCTCTCGCATTATGGGCAGATTCTTTACCATCTGAACCACCAGGGAAGCCCAAGCCTATAGTTCAGCACCAAAACAGTTGATTTCAGAGGTTGCAGCTTAGGTATTTACTAGAGGACAGATGGTTTTGATGAATAGAGCAGAGTCAGGTATTGATTTCCAGCCATCCATTATCCTATTTTGGACTATACAATGATACTTCAATATCACATAGCATATATTCTTTTAAATGTTTCTTAAACATATTAGTAAGTGCTATTATTATGATTGTGTAATAATTGGAATAACATTCATCTTTCTTATTTTGCAAAAGCAAATAAAAACTAAAATAAACTAAAAACAAGGCACATTTAAGTCAAAGGATAGTTTCCACATTACACTAAGTCAGCAACTTACTGGATGAGCCTTTTTCTTTAATTAATTTTTTAATTGAAGGATTACAGAATTTTGTTGTTTTCTGTCAAACCTCAACATGAATCAGCCACAAGTATACATATATCCTCTCCCTTCTGAACCTCCCTCCCATCTCCCTCCCCATCCCACCCCTCTAGGTTGATACAGAGCCCCTGTTTGAGTTTCCTGAGCCATACAGCAAATTCCCATTGGGTACCTATTTTACATATGGTAATGTAAGTTTCCATGTTACTCTTTCTTTACATCTCACCCTCTCCTCCCCTCTCCCCATGTCTATAAGTCTATTCGCTGTATCTGTTTCTCCATTGCTGCCCTGTAAATGAATTCTTCAAAACCATTTTTCTAGTTTCCGTATATGTGCATTAGAATATGATATCTTTCTTTTTCTGATTCACTTCATTCTGTATAATAGGTTCTAGGTTCATCCACCTCATCAGAACTAATTCAAATGCATTCCTTTTTATGGCTGAGTAACATTCCATTGTGTATATGTACCACAACTTCTTGGTCCCTTCATCTGTCGATGGGCATCTAGGTTGCTTCCATGTTCTAGCTGTTGTAAATCATGCTGCAATGAACAATGGGATACATGTGTCTTTTTCAACTCTGGTTTCCTCAGGGTATATGCCTAGGAGTGGGATTGCTGGGTCATATGGTGATTTTATTCCTAGTTTTTTAAGGAATCTCCATACTGTCTTCCATACTGGCTGTATCAATTTACATTCCCTCCAACAGTGCAAGACCATTTCCTTTTCTTCACACCCTCTCCAGCATTTATGGTTGTAGGCTTTTTGATGATGGCCATTCTGACCAGTGTGAGGTGATATCTCATTGTGGTTTTGATTTACATTTCTTTAATAATGAGCAATGTTGAGCATCTTTTCATGTGTTTGTTAGCCATCTGTATGTCTTCTTTGGAGAGCCTTTTAAAAAAAATTTGTTTTTAATTGAAGGATAATTCAGAGAAGGCAATGGCAATCCACTCCAGTACTCTTGCCTGGAGAATCCCAGGGATAGGGGAGCCTGGTGGGCTGCTGTCTATGGGGTTGCACAGAGTTGGACATGACTGAAGTGATTTAGCAGCAGCAGCAGCAGGATAATTGCTTTGCAATATTGTGTTGATTTCTTCCATACATCAGTGTGAATCAGCCAAAGGTATACATTTGTTCTCTCCCTCTGGAACCTCCCTCCCATTTCCCACCCCATTTCACCCTTCTAGGTTGTCACAGAGCCCCAGTTTGAGCTCCCTGAGTCATACAGTAAATTCCCACTGCCTATCTATTTTGCATATGATAGTGTATATGTTTCCATGTTCCTCTCTCCATTCGTTCCACCCTCTCCTTCCCCCACCTCAACCCATATCAACAAGTCTGTTCTCTATGTCTGTGTCTCCATTGCTGCCCTGAAAATAGGCTCATCAGTACCATCTTTCTAGATTCCATGTATATGTATTAATATACTATATATTTGTTTTCCTCTTTCTGACTTCACTCTGTATAATAGACTCTAAGTTCATCCACCTCATTAGAACTGACTCAAATGTGTTCACTTTTATGGCTGAGTAATATTCCATTGTATGAATGTGCCACAGCTTCTTTATCCATTCATCTGTCGATGGACATCTAGATTGCTTCCCATGGACAGGCCTTTTGAAGATAAACATCGGTGTCTTTTCCCAGGAAAACATGACCTTATTAAAGTCTTTGATGATGGGTTGCTTGAAAGAGCCTTTAGATCACGTGCTCAGTTGCTTCAGTCGCATAGGACTCTGCAGCTCCATGGACTGTAGTCTGCCAGGCTCCTCTGTCTATGGAATTTTACAGGTAAAAATACTGGAGTGGTTGCTCTTTCCTTCGCCTTTAGATCATCGCCTTTAGATCATTTGAGTTCTCAAAGTGTTGGTCCCTTGGCCAGCAGTATTAGCATAACTTGTTAGAGATGCAAATTCTCAGCCTTAGACCTACAGAGCTGGAAATGCTAGGGGTGGAGCCTAGAAAGTTGTGGTTTTAAAAGTCCTCCAAGGAAAGAAATCTTAAAAATTAGGGCAGAAATAAATGCAAAAGAAACAAAAGAGACCATAGCAAAAATCAACAAAGCCAAAAGCTGGTTCTTTGAAAGGATAAATAAAATTGACAAACCATTAGCCAGACTCATCAAGAAGCAAAGAGAGAAAAATCAAATCAATAAAATTAGAAATGAAGATGGAGAGATCACAACAGACAACACAGAAATACAAAGGATCATAAGAGACTACTATCAGCAGTTGTATGCCAATAAAATGGACAACGTGGAAGAAATGGACAAATTCTTAGAAAAGTACAATTTTCCAAAACTGAACCAGGAAGAAATAGAAAATCTTAACAGACCCATCACACGCACGGATATTGAAACTGTAATCAGAAATCTTCCAGCAAACAAAAGCCCAGGTCCAGACGGCTTCACAGCTGAATTCTACCAAAAATTTAGAGAAGAGCTAACACCTATTCTCCTCAAACTCTTCCAGAAAATTGCAGAGGAAGGTAAACTTCCAAACTCATTCTATGAGGCCACCATCACCCTAATACCAAAACCTGACAAAGATGTCACAAAAAAAGAAAATTACAGGCCAATATCACTGATGAACATAGATGCAAAAATCCTCAACAAAATTCTAGCAATCAGAATCCAACAACACATTAAAAAGATCATACACCATGACCAAGTGGGCTTTATCCCAGGGATGCAAGGATTCTTCAATATCCGCAAATCAATCAATGTAATTCACCACATTAACAAATTGAAAAATAAAAACCATATGATTATCTCAATAGATGCAGAGAAGGCCTTTGACAAAATTCAACATCCATTCATGATAAAAACTCTCCAGAAAGCAGGAATAGAAGGAACATACCTCAACATAATAAAAGCTATCTATGACAAACCCACAGCAAACATTATCCTCAATGGTGAAAAATTGAAAGCATTTCCCCTAAAGTCAGGAACAAGACAAGGGTGTCCACTTTCACTGCTACTATTCAACATAGTTCTGGAAGTTTTGGCCACAGCAATCAGAGCAGAAAAAGAAATAAAAGGAATCCAAATTGGAAAAGAAGAAGTAAAACTCTCACTGTTTGCAGATGACATGATCCTCTACATGGAAAACCCTAAAGACTCCACCAGAAAATTACTAGAGCTAATCAATGAATATAGTAAAGTTGCAGGATATAAAATCAACACACAGAAATCCCTTGCATTCCTATACATGAATAATGAGAAAGTAGAAAAAGAAATTAAGGAAACAATTCCATTCACCATTGCAACGAAAAGAATAAAATACTTAGGAATATATCTACCTAAAGAAACTAAAGACCTATATATAGAAAACTATAAAACACTGATGAAAAAAGTCAAAGAGGACACTAATGGAGAAATATACCATGTTCATGGATCGGAAGAATCAATATAGTGAAAATGAGTATACTACCCAAAGCAATTTACAAATTCAATGCAATCCCTATCAAGCTACCAGCCACATTTTTCACACAACTAGAACAAATAATTTCAAGATTTGTATGGAAATACAAAAAACCTCGAATAGCCAAAGCAATCTTGAGAAAGAAGAATGGAACTGGAGGAATCAACTTGCCTGACTTCAGGCTCTACTACAAAGCCACAGTCATCAAGACAGTATGGTACTGGCACAAAGACAGACATATAGATCACTGGAACAAAATAGAAAGCCCAGAGATAAATCCACACACATATGGATACCTTATCTTTGACAAAGGAGGCAAGAATATACAATGGAGTAAAGACAATCTCTTTAACAAGTGGTGCTGGGAAAACTGGTCAACCACTTGTAAAAGAATGAAACTAGATCACTTTCTAACACCGCACACAAAAATAAACTCAAAATGGATTAAAGATCTAAATGTAAGATCAGAAACTAGAAAACTCCTAGAGGAGAACATAGGCAAAATACTCTCAGATATAAATCACAGCAGGATCCTCTATGATCCACCTCCCAGAATTCTGGAAATAAAAGCAAAAATAAACAAATGAGATCTAATTAAAATTAAAAGCTTCTGCACAACAAAGGAAAATATAAGCAAGGTGAAAAGACAGCCTTCTGAATGGGAGAAAATAATAGCAAATGAAGCAACTGACAAACAACTAATCTCAAAAATATACAAGCAACTTATGCAGCTCAATTCCAGAAAAATAAATGACCCAATCAAAAAATGGGCCAAAGAACTAAATAGACATTTCTCCAAAGAAGACATATGGATGGCTAACAAACACATGAAAAGATGCTCAACATCACTCATGATTAGAGAAATGCAAATCAAAACCACAATGAGGTACCACTTCACACCAGTCAGAATGGCTGCTATCCAAAAATCTGCAAGCAATAAATGCTGGAGAGGGTGTGGAGAAAAGGGAACCCTCCTACACTGTTGGTGGGAATGCAAACTAGTACAGCCACTATGGAGAACAGTGTGGAGATTCCTTAAAAAATTGCAAATAGAACTACCTTATGACCCAGCAATCCCACTGCAGGGCATACACACCGAGGAAACCAGAATTGAAAGAGACACATGTACCCCAGTGTTCATCGCAGCACTGTTTATAATAGCCAGGACATGGAAACAACCTAGATGTCCATCAGCAGACGAATGGATAAGAAAGCTGTGGTACATATACACAATGGAGTATTACTCAGCCGTTAAAAAGAATTCATTTGAATCAGTTCTGATGAGATGGATGAAACTGGAGCCGATTATACAGAGTGAAGTAAGCCAGAAAGAAAAACGCCAATACAGTATACTAACACATATATATGGAATTTAGGAAGATGACAATGACGACCCTGTATGCAAGACAGGAAAAAAGACACAGATGTGTATAACGGACTTTTGGACTCAGAGGGAGAGGGAGAGGGAGAGGGTGAGATGATTTGGGAGAATGGCATTCTAACATGTATACTATCATGTAAGAATTGAATCGCCAGTCTATGTCTGACGCAGGGTGCAGCATGCTTGGGGCTGGTGCATGGGGATGACCCAGAGAGATGTTGTGGGGAGGGAGGTGGGAGGGGGGGTTCATGTTTGGGAACGCATGTAAGAATTAAAGATTTTAAAATTAAAAAACAAAAACAAAAACAAAACCAAAAAATAAATAAAAAATAAAAGTCCTCCAGGTGATTCTGTTGGAAAGTTCCATTGCTTTAGATCAGGACGTCTCAGTCCTGGTTGCATATTGAAATCACTTGAACAAGTAATTGACCTAGGCCTACCCTAGACCAATTGAATCTTTGAAGGTTATTTGAACTTTAAAACCTCCTCAGGTGGTTTGAATAATGTGGGGCTTGGACTGAACCACCCTATTAAATGTTTTCCTAAAGGCCTTGGGAAGGAAGTGTGCTCTCTTAAGGAGGAGACTGGGAGGGGCCATCCTCCCCTGCACTCCCAGCATCCATCACTATCGTATAGGAGCATTGATGTCCAGAAACTACCCCCAATAACCCTGGCTGTGGGCATGGCTCTGTGGAAGTCCCCAGAATGAAACAAAGTCACAAGTGTTTGGCAGGATAGAAAAAGGTCAGGGTAAGCTTTTGTTATTGTTCAGCCCCTCAATCCTGTCCAACTCTGCAACCCCATGGACTGCAGAATGCCAGGCTTCCCTGCCGTGAGGTAAGGTATATGGCTGAAAGGATCTCTCCAACAGAAAACCAACTTGGGTGAAAATTCTCTGAAATTCTGAGTAACATTTAGTCACTTTGGGGGAGGCTGAACTTTGGCTGAACTCTGATAATGAAGACCCGGAGGGCTCAAAAGAAACAAAGGTGGTATTTGGAGTCTTTCATCTTTCTGGCTCTATCCTGATTTTAATATTATGCTGAGTTGCAGTAGCTAGCCAGTTTTGCTGTCAATCCAGCCTGAACATTAAATGCTTGGACACCTACTCCCAAAAGCCGGGGCTCTACACAGGCCTCACCTGGAAATGACTCCAGTGGGAGATGAGGAATGATGTGATGGCCGTTGCAGACCATGACTCCGTCAAAGACAGCGCTCTGCTCCTTGCCATTGTTCTCTGTAACAACCACCCACTGGCCAGAGGATGCAAAATCTGGGTGTTTTTTCACACTGAGGACGGTTGTCTGGAATCAAACACAGAGAAGGCATCACTGAGAATTACTCTGGCATAAAAGGGGCCTTGTCCAGTGCCAGGAGTGGGTAAGGGTAGAGTGCAATGTCTGGCTCCATTGAGATTTCATTTGAAGCCATTTCAAGCCACTGAAGGCAAAGACTGCTAAGTGCGCCCTGCTGCTTCTTCCTTGGCACATGCTACCAAGGATGTACTGCTTTGTGTGAGAGGCCTGACTCAACAGTGGGAATCAGCGTTAAGGACTGAATAAGGAGGGAGACTTAGAAAATCACGGCAAAACTCTGGGCAAGATACAAAATACATGTTCATCATTCAAGTGATCCCACAATCAGCATTTATCACAAAACTTGTGTTGACCTCTGTGCAGACTCTGTGTTAGAGAAGATATTCCATGTATAGCACCTGGTACCATGACAGTACTCCATGAATGGTGAGTTGTTCCTATTTATTTTATTAAAGGCATCATGTGGTTTTTTTTTTTTTAAAATTAATTTATGTTTGGTTGCACTAGGTCTTCATTGCTACTCGCAGGCTTTCTCACATTGTGGAGAGTAGGGGTTACTCTTCATTGAGGTGCATGGGCTTCACGTTGAGGTGGCTTCTCATGTTGCTGAGGATGGTCTCTAGGGCATGAGAGCTTCAGTAGTTGCGGCACACAGGCTCAGTATTTGCAACACACAGGCTCAGTAATTGTGGTGGATGGGCTTAGTTGCCCCATGGCATATGGAATCATCTTGGACCAGGGATCAAACCTGTGTCCCTGCATTGGCAGAGGGATTCTTATCCACTGTGCCACCAAGGAAGTCTGCATCATATCCTTTATTTTGCATATTGTTGTTTATTAGTGAGTGCAGATTATATTTTTTGGTAATATTTATTGTTACATTTGTACAACATTTCTTGCTTTGTGAATTGTCTGTTCATATCCACTGTTTTTTTTTTTTTTTTTAAAGATGTAGTGTGTGGGCTTCTCTTGCAGAGCACAGGCTCTAGGAGTGTGGGCTTCAGTAGTTACAGCACGTGGGCTCAGTAGTTGTGGCTTGTCATATTTATTTTTAAAATGTCTTACTAGCAATACATTTCATACTCATTTGGATTAAATTACTGGTTTATTGATTTTTTGTAAATGTTGTTTGCTGTGTGGAGGTTTATGGAGTTTTAAAAGTGTACATAAATGGTGTGTTTGCTGTATTTAAGAAGCAATGTCAAAGGAAGTGAAGAGTTTCTCCCAGATGAACAGCATGCATCCCTCTTGATGGTAACTGTTTGAGCCCCTTATACATGCTTTTCAAAATTTCAGATATTTTTCAAAATGCTGTGTTGGCAATTTTGAAACTTTTACAGTTTAAAAAAATGTATGTGGAATGTTGTGAAAAGCCTACAAAATGTCTGGATATTTTCAGTTGAAAGATTTCAAATTTGAAGTTAAGCATAGTATATTCACTAAAGTACTCCAGATTCTTGGTTATTCAAAATGTGGTCAGAGGACCAATCTTCACTGTCACTGGGGAGGTTATTAGAAATGTAACTGACCTGAGCCAGTTCACTCCTCCCCAAGCAACCTGGTAGTTTCCTATTCCTGGGAGGTCACCGTATTGATACTGAACTTAGTCTGGACATGTCCTTTTATAGTTTGAATTGAGTTCTTGCATCTTATAGCTTGTACCAATTCAGAGACCAATAAATGGGAGTGAGTTTTCTTAACCCCTCTCCAACCTCCAGAAAACAATGTCAGTAAAACGATAAGCAAGAGAAGAAGCAACTAGGGGAACTCTATATTAGATAGGTGGAAACATTTTCATGGTATTTGCATATGTTTATGTCCACCAAATCAATTATTACAAATAATGTAATATAAATCTATAGTAAAACAAAAATTACTGAGAAAATGAAATGTGTTAAAAAATAAGTTCTACCAATATTTATTCAAAGCTATAATTTATTTCCTAGACAGTTACTAGTTTTCAGAGTATAGGTTATTGATACAAATTTAGGATGTTTAATGAAGATATTGTTTTTTTTCTTGTTGATTATTTGTTTTTGAGGAAACAAGGGAAAGGTAGTTATAATTGCATTTCAGAATTATCTGGCCATTCTTATGTTGCTAAAGAATGCATCAAAAATTAACAAAAATGGTTTCTATAGGGTTCTGAGATGAATGGGGAGCTGTGGGTTTATCTAATCCATTTTCTAAGATAATCCATTTCTATGGAGAAGGTAAGAAAATAAAACAACATAACTTGTTTTCATATACCTTTCAAAGGAAATGAGGCTAGTCATCTTCAGTGGTTATAGATACTAATTTAAATGCAGTTTCACTGTCAAAATATCATTCAAGCCTTAATTTTGACAAATGTTTTTCTTCTGTTTATGCATATAGCCTATAATATCACAGGTAATGACATTACTTTTTGAGTTTTCTATCGTGCTGTTTGGAGAAGGAAATGGCAACCCACTCCATTGTTCTTGCCTGGAGAATCCCAGGGACAGGGGAGCCTGGTGGGCTGCCGTCTATGAGGTCGCACAGAGTCGGACACGACTGAAGTGACTTAGTAGTAGTAGTATCGTTCTGTTTCCCTCCCTCCTACCCAAAATACAATACCTGGAACTGAATATACTTTAGTAGATCAAACTTCTTGGCAAAGATTCTGAAATATTCCAGGAGTTTAGAATTGTGCAGGAAGTTTGGAAAATCTTCAGGCATTGGAAAGTCACTGAAACAGGACATTTCTTTGCTGGTGTTGCTGATGACAGATTGATAGATACTTGCTCGGCCATCGTCAACATTTTCCTAATGAAATAAAGGAGTAGTAATAAGGTATTAAAGAAATCCCTTGATTTCCTATTCACCGTCCACATCTAACCCCTGCATGATGTGAAGCTCTCTCACTGTTGTTGTTTAGTCATGTTCAACTCTTTTGTGACCCCATGGACTGTAACCAGCCAGGCTACTCTGTCTATGGGATTTCCCAGGTGAGAATACTGGAATGGGTTGCCATTTTATTCTTCAGGGGATCTTCCCAACCCAGGGATTAAACCTACCTCTCCTACTTGGCAGGCGGATTCTTTACCACTGAACCAACTGGGAAGCCCCTTTCATTGCTGCAGTATGACTGAAGCATCTGGTGGATGAGGAGCTGTGTGTGTGCCATTCTTACGTTGCTTAAGAATGCATCAATAATTGGCTTCCCAGATTTCTAACTGTTTAGTGTCAATCACTGTGACAACTGATGCTGAAGCTGAAACTCCAATACTTTGGCCACCTGATGTGAAGAACTAACTCACTGGAAAAGACCCTGATGCTGGGCAAGATTGAAGGCAGGAGAAGAAAGGGATGATGGATGAGATGGTTGGATGGCATCACCAACTCAATGGACATGAATTTTAGTAAACTCCAGGTGTTGGCAATTGACAGAGAAGCCTGGTGTACTGCAACCCATGGGGTTGCAGAGTCAGACACGACTGAGTAACTGAACTGAATTGAACTGATTGTGACAGTCAGCCCCCTTCCAAAATTTTCCCTGGGGAGGCTACACCTGTCTTCCACATCTTTAGGAACCAATAAACTCTGCGTCACTGGTCAGGGACTATAATGGAGAATTTCAGTTAAAATGAGTACTTTGGGGAGCAGGAAGTGTTCACATCTTAATTTGAATCCCCCGCCTTTATCTTATGCTTTATGTGAATCAACCTTCCTCAAGTGATAATAGTAAGTAGTAGTTTTTTTGTTTCTGGATGCACTGGGTTTTTGTTGCAGTGCGTGGGTTTTCTCTAGTTGTGTCAGTGGCTTATTTGCTCTGTAGTATGTGGGATCTTAGTCCCCGCAGTGGGATCAAACCTACATCCCCTGCACTGGAAGGTGGATTCCTAACCCCTAGACCACCAGGGAAGTCTCAAATAAGTAGTATTAATGCCAATCAAGTACATTTTTTTCCTTTTGAACTTTTTATTTTGTACTAGAGTAGAAAAACATCGATTTCTGCTTTATTGACTATGCCAAAGCCTTTGACTGTGTGGATCACAATATACTGTGGAAAATTCTGAAAGAGATGGGAATACCAGACCACCTGACCTGCCTCTTGAGAAATCTATATGCATGTCAGGAAGCAACAGTTAGAACTGGACATGGAACAACAGACTGGTTCCAAATAGGAAAAGGAGTACGTCAAGGCTCTATATTGTCACCTTGCTTATTTAACTTATATGCAGAGTACATCGTGAGAAACGCTGGACTGGAAGAAGCACAAGCTGCAATCAAGATTGCTGGGAGAAATATCAATAACCTCAGATATGCAGATAATACCACCCTTATGGCAGAAAGTGAAGAGGAACTAAAGAGCCTCTTAATGAAAGTGAAAGAGGATACTGAGAAAGTTGGCTTAAAGCTCAACATTCAGAAAACAAAGATCATGGCATCTGGTCCCGTCACTTCATGGGAAATAGATGGGGAAACAGTGGAAACGGTGTCAGACTTTATTTTTTTGGGCTCCAAAATCACTGCAGATGGTGATTGCAGCCATGAAATTAAAAAACGCTTACTCCTTGGAAGGAAAGTTATGACCAACCTAGATAGCATATTAAAAAGCAGAGATATTATTATGCCAACAAAGGTCTGTCTAGTCAAAGCTAAAGTTTTTCCAGTAGTCATGTATGGATGTGAGAGTTGGACTGTGAAGAAAGCTGAGGGCTGATGAATTGATGGTTTTGAACTGTGGTGTTGGAGAAGACTCTTGAGAGTCCGTTGGACTGCAAGGAGATCCAACCAGTCCATCCTAAAGGAGATTGGTCCTTGGTGTTCATTGGAAGGACTGATGCTGAAACTGAAACTCCAGTACTTTGGCTACCTGATGCGAAAGAGCTGACTCATTTGGAAAGACTCTGATGCTGGGAGGGATTGAGGGCAGGAGGAGAAGGGGATGACAGAGGATGAGATGGTTGGATGGCATCATCAACTCAATGGACATGAGTTTGAGTGAACTCTGGAAGTTGGTGATGGACAGGGAGGCCTGGTGTGCTGTGATTCATGGGGTTGCAAAGAATCAGACACGACTGAGCGACTGAACTGAACTTATAGCTGATTAACCATGTTGTGATAGTTTCAGGTGAATAGCGCAGGGGTCAGTCATACATACAAAGGTATCCATTCTCCCTCAAACCCCACTCCCATCCAGGCTGCCACATACCATTGAGTTCCATGTGCTACACTATAGATCCTTGTTGGTTATTCATTTTAAATATTGCAGTGTGTACATGAACATCCCAAACTCCCTAGCTATCCTTTCCCCACCTGCCCATAGCAACCGTAAGTTTGCTCTAAGTTTGTGAATCTCTTTCTGTCTTGTAAATAAGTTCATTTGTATCATTCTTTTTAGATTCCTCAGTCAAACCTTAAGTTTGATTCTGAGTGTTGTTGAGTATGCTTTGATAATTCAGGAGATAGCACATGCTGTGTCTGAGTTTATAATTTCCTCTACAAGAAGTGGTCTGTGTAATGATTTAATGTTAAATCATGTAAGAGCCAAGTGTGGTGATTCAGTGTTTGTGAAGTCAGAATGTTATCAAACAAGCTTTATAAGAAAATGTAAATAACGCCACCCCAAAACTCAACAGATGCTTCTGCACAGGCAGAGACTAAGTATATTCCAGCATGTAGTAGTTGCTATAATGACTCAGCACCAGGGTAGGATGTAAAAAAAAAAGGAAAGATTATAGGAACTCATGAATTAATTGCAATAAATTACCTAATCTTAACATAAATGGCATTATAATGTTCTCTATGGAATAGTAAATAAAGGACAGTAAATATCCAACTCTAATTCTACCATTGTAATAAATCAGTTGTATATGTTGCTTTCTTACCATTACTTATGGACAATTATTACTTTCCTGCCAGATCTTTAGGTCAAGCCTCCTTACATTTTTGGACATGGAAAGAGGCAACCTGGACTAGCAGCAGGGGCCTGGGCTTTGAGTTAGACACGGGTTTGAATTAATCTCTTTCAGGCTGTATGAGCCTGGACCAGTCAGTGCCTCTGAGCTTCGGGATGTGCTAGGTGCTCAAAAGTATTGTTACTGTCTATTGTTACAGAGGAAGGTATAAGTTTCAGCAAAGTTGTCAGTGACTCCTCACTGTTCACCATAAAATAAAGGTATCCAGACAGCTGTTCTGACACCACAGGAACTGATACAAACACACTCACTATCATCTATCACATCTGAATTTTCTTTACAAGAGGCTATACTTTATTTCAAAGAGTTAAACTGTGGGATCTTTCCTCTTTTATCAGCAAAGCTCTTTATATGTGTTGGGCTTCACTGTGTCCAGAGATTATCAGTACTAACATGATTTTCCAAGGCTAAAACGATGTTTGCTCTCAGATCATGCCGTATAAGACCAATAAAATCCGAGTTTGTAGAGATCCTCCTCCCTCATACATTGCACTCTCTTCCTCATTCATTCATTCACTCATGCCTACCAGAAGCCAGGAGTCAGATGCCTTTTTTCCCATGAGCAGATTGTTTATCTTTCCTAGTCCATAATTAAGGTGCAGATGATAGCTTTGTTGCAGTATTAAGTGGCTTGGTAAAAACTAGTCATGCTAGGGCATGTCAGCTTTCTAGGTGATTAATTTGGTGTGGTCTTATTATTAACTGTATGTATTTACAGAAGGCAAAGGGAGTTTGTATTCAAATATGAAGTGCTTTCTGTCTCATATACAAGGATATAATCTGAACTTTGGATGAATAAATCATGGTATTTTTGTTTTCCAACCTAGCTTCAAATTGCATAATACAGTCATCCCTTAGTATTCATAGGGGATTAGTTCCAGGACCCTCTGTGGATACCCACATCCAAGGATACTCAAGTCCATTATATAAAATGGTGTAATATATGCACAAAGCATACACAAGTTACGTAAGTCGGATTCCTCCTTTTCTCCTGTAAAATGGAGTTCATCAATTGTTCCGTAAGACAGCTGTCATGAGGCTTTGATGAGATTAGATAAAATGCTTCGCACAATGCCTGACTTTAAATAAGTGCTCCATCCACGTTTGCCTCTCTTGCATTACTACTGGCCATTAGAGTTAGTCTTACTGAACCAGTCATAGTTTTGAGACAGAATAACACGGACTGTTACAGTAGAGCTAACATGTTAGTTTTTACAAGTGCTTTAAATTGGCTTTAACATGTGGTTAGCTCCTCTGTCAGGTCATTTTAAGGGAATTTTGAGTGATGACAACTGGTTTTGATGTCTGAGCCCCTATAGTAGTTTCAGGGCCAGGGCAAGGCTCTCCTTTGGGGGTTTTACTTGTGTAATTTGACACAACTGATGATGACATCAAAATTCTTTTACTGAACATCAAGTAATCATCTTTATACTTAGGCTGATTGGTAGACAACTATTAAAAAATGCTTTCTGTCCATGTGCGCTTCTTCCTATACTGGCTGAAGCAGATGCCTATAGGCTTAGATAAATCTGGGTATAATTGAGTTTTCCTGGGGTTATAAAGGGGAGATGATTCTTATTAATTCTCCTGGCAAGAACACTGGAGTGGGTTACCATTTCCTTCTCCAATGCATGAAAGTGACAAGTGAAAGTGAAGTCGCTCAGTCATGTCTGACTCTTAGCGACCCCATGGACTGCAGCCTACCAGGCTCCTCCATCAATGGGATTTTCCAGGCAAGAGTACTGGAATGGGGTGCCATTTTCTTCTCCAAAGTAAATAAATTAATATCTATCAACTATATATCTTGTTTAGGCCCTGAGCTTGGAGTTAGGGGTAAAGTATTACCAGGACAAACAGTTTTCTATCTTCATGGAGCTTATTGTCACATTGAATTAAAATCAGTTTGGGCTTTGGGGATGGAAGGTAGAGAAATAAGATGGGAGGCTTTGCTCTCAACCAAGGCAAGGACAGGAGACCTGACTTTCAAAACAGATAAATTTAACTCATATATTTACTTAAAACACAAGCACTGCCTAAAAATGAGCTAAGCACAAATACAGATTAATAGCCTGAATTTCCTAACAAATAGAATTGGTGACAATATACTTGTTTAAGATAATTGATCATATGGTAAGTATTTTTCTTAATATAAATTTTTTTGCAAGTCAGAAGATTATGTACCAAAACCAAGTTAGTTCAGACAACACCGATTTAGAATTTATGATCTTTTATTATAGGCTGGACTGAAGTTTATCTTTGATTTCTTAAAGATGAAAAGGATATAAAAACTAAATTAAGTTTAAGAAAGATTATAAAGCTAATATTTAATCTAGAATGAGCAAGCTTACAAAGCAAAAATCCACTTATTACAAATGTAAATATAAAATCTTATAAATATTTTTTGTTATGAAATGTAATTATATTGACTTCTAACAATCCAAGGTTTATTCTCATGGCTAGTTATTCTAAGCAGTTTGGAAATAAAATTTATCTCTTTGAAAATATCCTAATATTCCATATTTTCACTTTTTCAGGTGGATTTTATCTGCTCTGTTACTTGTAATAAGTATAATTGAAACTTTAAATTCTTACCAATAAGAATATTTTTATTTTAATTATTTTAGCATTTTATTTTAATTATTTTAGCATCTTATTTTTATTTTAAAAATTTTAATTTTTTAATTGGCTTATAGTTGATTTACAATGTTGTGTTAGTTTCTGCAGTACAGTGAAGTGAATCAGTTATACTTACATCCACTCTTTTTTAGATTCTTTTCTCATGTGGGTCCTTGTCCTACAGTCAGAGGCAAAACTGTCATTCTCAAATGCTAATCTATGGACTAATTCCAGTAGAAGAATCCAGGGGAGCTTTGAAAAGTATAAAAAGGGTGAGTAGGTCTGGTTTGGGCCCAGACATCTGTATTTTAGAAGTGCTCCCCAGCTGACTGTTATGCACAATGAACACTGGGAGACACACCCTTTATTAGAGTGTCATTGCATTCTGCCCTCTCTCCTTTGGGATGGTACTTCCCTAATTTCTACCCTTGATCACTGAAAGAGCCCCCTAATTAAACTCGTTGACTCAGATACTGCCCACTGTCTTCACTGATTTCAGGGTAAATGGTACACTCGTTGGCATGGGACACAAGGTCCTCATGGTGAGACTCTGGCTCTTCTCTCCAGCCTCATGAGTTATCTCTCAGCCACCTGCATCCTTCTTTCCAGCCACATTACGTGACTTTCTATTCTCTAAGTGTATCAAGTTTCACAAATCTCCACACCTTTGCACATGCCATTTGCTCAGCCTAGATGGATTTTCACATATCTGATCTGTTTATTGTCAAGACAAATAAAAGTGTCATACCCTTCTGCTGAGTGAGATTCTGTGCTTTCCATAACACTCAGTGTTTCAGCTTTTATAAATCTGCACTCTGGATTTTCTTTAGTTCCCGCCACACCCCCCTCCTGAAAAACGAGCCCTTTGATGGCAGAGACTGTACAATTGCGTCTTTTTAGTACCTAATATATGCCTGGTGCATATTATGCAACCAGGTGATATGTTTGTTGAATGAGTGAAAGAAGTCATGTTAACCAGAGCATTTTCCCCTCATTGTAAATAGGGCTTAATGATACTAAGATACTACTAAATGATACATTAAAATAGTAGTGTAATGGGAATAAATAAATGGTTTTGTTGATAGTATGCTATAAACTTTGTTTTGTTTTATGCATGCAAATGTTATGATTTTGCTAATATTATGTTATAAACTTTTTCTATTCTATACATGTAAACATTACTTCTTTAAAAAAAAATTATGGAAAACTAACCAAAATTAGGGCTTTCCTCTGTAGCTCAGTTGGTAAAAAATCTGCCTGCAGTGCAGGAGACCTGGGTTCGATTCCTGGGTCGGGAAGATCCCTTGGAGAAGGAAATGGCAACCCACTCCAATATTCTTGCTTGGAGAATCCCACAGACAGAGGAGCCTGGCAGCGTACAGTCCATGACGTCGCAGGAGTTGGACACGACTTAGCGACTAAACCACCAATCAAAAGATATCTTAAACAGCTGGCAAAGAGGCTTAAGAACCATAGTATTTTATATTTGCTTTCCTGGAGAGTTATTAATATCTAACATGTTGAATTTGGTTCTATTAAATGGACAACAATGTACAAAAATATATATTGAATAATGCTGTGATACATTTATCACAGAGAACTTCTGAAAGTAAAACAAGGGTAAGGCGGTTATCTTTTCAGGGAAGGAAATGGCTCTTTGTTCTAAGCTAGTTCTGTCTAATGTTAAACTGAACATAATGTGCTGTTAATAAAACATGCCAGTTGAAACAGAAGAGAGGCTGTGAGGCATAGAATAAAGAAAGTACGTGTTTTGGTCAGTGCGAAAATGGCACCATATGGGGAAATTCCTTTTGGTGATTTCCCAGGTGTCTACTTCACAGTCTCATCTGTTATCAACATTTAAATTAGCAAATTTGATGGAGACAAATACAGATGATCAAATTTGTATATACCCAAAGTGTGGAGGCATAGAAACTTGACAGAGGATTGAAACTTCAAATAAACACTTAAGAAAGTGAGGTATAGGTGATTTACAATATTAGAGTACTTTCAGGTGTACAGATAGTGATTCAATATTTTTATACATTGTACTCCATTAGAACTTGTTTCTAATATTTCCCTGTGCTGTACAATATATCCTTGTTGCTTAGCTTATTTATTTTATACAAGGTAGCCAAGCCACACCAGTACTCTTGCCTAGAAAATCTCATGGACGGAGGAGCTTGGTAGGCTGCAGTCCATGGGGTCGCTACTAGTCAGACATGACTGAGCGACTTCACTTTCACTTTTCACTTTCATGCATTGGAGAAGGAAATGGCAACACACTCCAGTGTTCTTGCCTGGAGAATCCCAGGGATGGCGGAGCCTGGTGGGCTGCCATCTATGGGGTTGCACAGAATCAGACACGACTGAAGCGACTTAGCAGCAGCAGCAGCAGCAGCAGCAGCAGCAGCTTGTATCTGTTAGTCCTATACTCCTAACTTGCCCCTCCTCTCTTCCCCCTCTCCACTGGTAACCATTAGTTTGTTCTCGATATCTGTGAGTCTGTTTCTGTTTTGTTATATACATTCGTTTGTCTTATTTTTCAGGTTACACACATAACCAATAACAGAGTATCTGTCCTTCTCTGACTTGTTTCACTAAGCATAATACTATCTAGGTCCATCCACAGGTTGTTGCAGGTGCCAGAGTTTCATTATTTTCTATGGCTGAGTAGTATTCCATTATGTATACTGCCACATCTTTATCCATTCATCTGTTGATGGACATTTAGTTTGCTTCCATATTTTGGCAGTTACAAACACTGGGGTGCCTGTATCTTTTTGAATTTGTGTTTTTAGATATACACCCAGCAGTGAAATTGCTGCATTGTATAGTAATTCTATTTTTAATTTTTTGAGGAAATTCCATACTGTTTTCCACAGTGACTGTACTAATACACATTCCCACCAACAGTATACAAGGGTTAGCTTTGTTCTACATTCTTGCCAACATTTCTTATTTGTGGTCTTTTTGATAATAGCCACCCTGGTGTGAGGTAATATCTCATTATGGTTTTAATTTGCATTTCTCTGATTAGCAGTGTTAAACATCTTTTCATATGCCTGTAGGCCATCTGTGTGTCTTCTTTAGAGAAATATTTATTCAAGACTTATGCCCATTTTAAAATTGAGTTGCTTCTTTTTTGATACTGAGTTGTATGAGCTGTTTATATATTTTGAATATTAACCCCTTATCAACCATATCATTTGCAAGTATTTTCTCCCATTCAGTAGGTCATCTTTTCATTTTGTCGATGATTTCCTTTGCTGTGCAAAGGCTTTTAAGTTTCATTAGGTCTCATTTGTTTATTTTTGCTTTTGTTTTCTTTGCCTTAGACAAATAAAAAATATGCTCTAATTTATATCAAAGAGTGTTCTGCCTATGTTCTTTTTTAGGAGTTTTATGGTTTTAGATCTTATATTTAGGTCTTTAATCCATTTTGAATTTAATTTTTAATATGGTGCGAGTAAATATTCTAATATTATTCAACACAGAAAAGTTAATAGAAGATTAAAACTTCATATAAACACTCTGACTAAGAATAAAACCAACTAAATAATGTCTAACATGCACAAATGTGAAATCCTATAATTAAGATTAAAAAATTAGTTTTTACAAAGATAGGGGTTCAGATGAAAAACACACAGGGGTTTTAATTGATCCCAAGTTTAGTATTCATCATTAGAATTCTGTGAGATGAAGCATGAGGGTAAACATAGAAGTTTAACCTCAATATTGTGGCATCTTAGACATCTTATTATGTCATCTTACTGTCATCTACCACTTATTAGTTACTATAGGCAAATCACTTACTTTGGCTTTCTCACTTTTAAGTTGGAGTTAATAAAAACTAACGTATTGTGAGTATAGAATGAGATAATTCATATGCAAATAATTATATAAATGACAGCATTAGCTTTGCAAATACTGAAAAGGCTACTGCTGCTGCTGCTAAGTCACTTCAGTTGTTTCCGACTCTGTGCAACCCCATAGATGGCAGCCCACTAGGCTCCCCCGTCCCTGGGATTCTCCAGGCAAGAACACTGGATTGGGTTGCCATTTCCTTCTCCAACTGAAAAGGCTAGTGCACATTAAACCTTTAGTAGAGGTGCAGCATTCAAACCTAGTGAAGCACAAGCTATAGTGGGAAAGTGTAAAACGAATTGACCATAAATTTTTTGAGGGGAGTGATTTTTATCTGATTCATTCAGACTTTCATTTTTATTATTTTCCCACTACCTATATTCCCTTGGGCAGGTTATTTATCCTAAACTCTTCATATGTTAAGTGAGGATAATCATAACACCTATGCCCTAGAAGTATTGTGAAGAAAAATGAGATGGTGCATGGCAAATGTTTCCTGTTGCTGGAGAAAAGTACTAAAATATATGTTAATTACTCACCTTTCTCATGTTCCAAAATGGCCACTAGAAAGTGCTAGAGAACCTTTCGGAAGAATTTAGCACCATCCGAGTAGGAAATGGGGCAGGAATTTTAAATTTTTGTTTTAACTTGTCACCACTAAATGTATTAAGTGATCTTAGAAGAATTGTGTGTAAATATAGAAGTTAAACAGTGATATATTTTAACATTGATTCTGATTGGTAGAGTTGTGGAGAGGCAAGTTATGCTGGAAGTGGATGTGGAGGCTCCCAGCAGAATTTTCAGCAGCTCCTTTCTTGGCACAACTGTCTCTTGGAAATCCGGACCCTCTCGTGGTCCCATTGGAGGCTTGTGAAATTTTGCTTATTGCATGTTTCACTCTTCAGTGATGATTTTGTCTTCTTTGGGTAGAGAAATTGTTTATATTTATCGCTTGGATATAGTTTTAAGGGATGTTTGAAGTGTGATATTGTTGCAAGTGCCAGGGAGCTGTATACTTAACCATTTTATATCTAATAAAGCTTGGAATATAAAGCTGAGCACTGAAGAGTTGATGCTTTTGAACTGTGCTGTTGGAGAAGACTCTTGAGAGTCCCTTGGACAGCAAGGAGATCCAGCCAGTCCATCCTCAAGGAAACTGGTCCTGAATATTCATTGGAAGGACTGATGCTGAAGCTGAAACTCCAATACTTTGGCCACCTGATGCGAAGAACTGACTCATTTGAAAAGACCCTAATGCTGGGAAAGATCAAAGGTGGAGCAGAAGGGGACAACAGAAAATGAGATGGTTGGATGGCATCACCGTCTCGATGGACATGAGTTTGAGTAAACTCCGGGAGTTGGTGATGGACAGGGAAACTCAGCATACTGCAGTCCATGGGGTTACAAAGAGTTGGATACAACTGAGTGACTGAACTGAACTAATTCAAATTTTAACCTAACTCTTCTATCCCACAGGATGATATCTCTAATTCTGAAATTTTAGACATGAGGAATGTGATAGCAGGAAAAATATTTTGGGGCAGAAAGCATCTTCCTGGAATTAATCAAATCATATATATAAATTGAATCATAATTGACATACAAAATTGTATTAATTTCAGATGTAGGACACAATGGTTGACATTTGTATGGATTGTGAAATGATCACCACAGTAAGTCCTATTTCTCATTTGTCGTGGTAAAAAGTTATGAAGTTCTTTTTTTCTTGAGATGAGAACTTTTAAGATTTACTTTCTTAGCAATCTTTATTTATTTATTTATTTTTGGCCACATCTCGTGGCATGTGAGATCTTAGTTCTCCCACCAGGTACTGAACCCATGCCACTAGACTACCAGGGAAGTCCTCTTAGCAACTTTTAAATTTGTAATACAATATTTGTAATACAATATTTTGAACTATGCTATATATGCATGACATTTATTTTATAAATGGAATTATGTACCTCTTGATCTCATTTACCCATTCCCCAATCCTCTATCCTCTGGCAACCAATCTGTTCTCTGTATTTATGAGTTTTATTTTGCTTATATTTTAGATTCCACATATAAGTGAAATGATATGGTATTTGTCTTTCTCTGTCTTAATTACTTTTACTTAGCATAATACCCAAGATCTATTCTTAATGTTGCAAATGGCAAGATTTCATTCTTTTTTATGGCTGAGTAGTATTCCAATGTATACCACATCCATTTATCTTTTGATGGACACTTAGGTTATTCCCCTATCTTGGCTGTTGTAAATAATGCTTCAGTGACTATGGGGGTGCATTATATCTTTTCCAATTAGTGGTTTTGTTTTCTTCAGATAAATACTCAGAACTAGAATTCCTTAATTATTATTGGTAGTTCTATTTTTAAGATTTTGAGGAACCTCCATACTGTTTTCCATAGTGGCTGCACCATTTTACATTTCCACCAGTAATGCACAAGGATTTTCTTTTCTCAGCATCCTCACCAACACTTGTTGTTATTTATTGTCCTTTTGATAATAGCCATTCTGAACCATGGGAGGTGATATCTTGTTGTGTTTTTAATTTGCATTTCCCTGATGATTAGTGATGTTGAGCATATTTTCATGTACCTGTTGCCCATCTGTATGTTTTCTTTAGGAAACTGTCTATTCAGATTCTCTGCCCATTTTATAATTGGATTGTTTGTTTTTGTTATTGAGTTGTATGAGTGTTTATATATTTTGAATATTAACACCTTATCAGATATATGATTTTGAAATATCTCATTCAGTAGGTTGCACTTTTATTTTGCTAATGGTTTCCTTTAGCAGAAGGAAGCTAAACTTCTTTCTAAGCAGAAGCTTTTTAGTTCGATGGAGTCCCATTTGTTCATTTTTGCTTTTGTCGCTATTGTTTTCAAGTCAGATACAAAAAAATTATTACCAAGACTGATGTCAAGGAGCTTACTGCTTCCATTTTCTCCTAGGTGTTTTATGGTTTCTGATCTTGTGTTCAAGTCTTTGATTCATACTGAGCCAGTTTTGTGTGTTGTGTAAGATAGTGATCCATTTTCAGTTTTTCACAGTGGCTCTTCAGTTTTCCCCACACTAATTATTGGAAAGACTATTCTTGCCCCTTTGTGTATTCTTGACTCCTTTGTTGTAAATTAATTGACCCTATATATGTGGCTTTATTTCTGGACTCTCTGTTCATTTCCATTGACTTATGTGCTATTTTTTTTTTTTTTTGTATGACAGTACCATACTGTTTCTTGACTACTAAAGCTTTGTAATAGTTTGAAATCAGACAGTGTGATGCCTCCAGCTTTGCTATTCTTTCTCAAGATTGCTTTCACTATTCGGGATCTATCAGTTCAGTTCAGTTTGCACAGTCATGTCCGACTCTATGCAACCCCATGGATTGCAGCACACCAGGCTTCCTTGTCAATCACCAACTCCCGGAGCTTATACAAACTCAATGTCCATCGAGTTGGTGATGCCATCCAACCATCTGATCTTCTGTTGTCCCCTTCTCCTCCCACCTTCAATCTTTCCCAGCATCAGGGTCTTTTCAAATGAGTCAGTTCTTTGCATCAGGTGGCCAAAGTATTGGAGTATCAGCTTCAGCATCCATCCTTCCAATGGATATTCAGGACTGATTTCCTTTAGGATGGACTGGTTGGATCTCCTTGCAGCCCAAGGGACTCTCAAGAGTCTTCTCCAACACCACAGTTCAAAAGCTTCTATTCTTCGGTGCTCAGCTTTTTTTAGAGTCCAGCCCTCACATCCATACATGACTACTGGAAAAACCAAAGCTTTGACTAGACAGATCTTTGTTGACAAAGTAATGTTTCTGCTTTTTAATACGCTGTCTCGGTTGGTCATAACTTTTCTTCCAAGGAGAAAGTGTTTTTTAATTTCATGGCTGCAGTCACCGTCTGCATTGATTTTGGAGCCCCAAAAAAGTAGTCTGTTATTGTTTCCCTATTTGCCACGAAGTGATGGGACCAGATGCCATGAAATTAGTTTTCTGAATGTTGAGCTTTAAGCCAACTTTCTCACTCTCCTCTTTCACTTTCATTAAAAGAGGCTCTTTAGTTCTTCTTTGCTTTCTGCCATAAGGGTGGTGTCACCTGCATATCTGAGGTTATTGATATTTCTCCCGGCAATCTTCATTCCAGTTTGAGTTTCATCCAGCCCAGGGTTTCTCATGATGTTCTCTGCATATAAGTTAAATAAGCAGGATGACTATATACAGCTTTGACGTACTCCTTTCCTGATTTGGAACCGGTCTGTTGTTACATGTTCAGTTCTAACTGTTGTTTCCTGACATGCATACAGATTTCTCAGGAGGTGGTAAGGTGGTCTGTATTCCTGTCTCTTGAAGAATTTTCCACAGTTTGTTGTGATCCACACAGTCAATGGCTTTGGCATAGTCAGTACAGGAGAAGTAGATGTTTTCCTGGAACTCTCTTGCTTTTTCAATGATCCAACAGTTGTTGGCAATTTGATCTCTGGCTTTTCTAAATACAGCTTGAACATCTGGAAGTTCATGGTTCACATAATGTTGAAGCCTGAATTGGAGAATTTTGAGCTTTACTTTGCTATATGTGAGATGAGTACAGTTGTGCGGTAGTTCGAGCATCCTTTGGCATTGCCATTCTTTGGGATTGGAATGAAAACTGCCCTTTTCCTGTCCTGTGGCCACTGCTGAGTTTTCCAAATTTTCTGGCATATAGAGTGTAGCACTTTCTCAGCATCATCTTTTAGGATTTGAAATAGCTCAACTGGAATTCCATCACCTCCACTAGCTTTGTTTGTATTGATGCTTCCTAAGGCATTCCAGGATGTCTGACTCTAGGTGAGTGATCACACCATCATGGTTATCTGGGTCATGAAGATCTTTTTTGTATGTTTCTGTGTATTCTTGCCACCTCTTCTTAATATCTTCTGCTTCTGTTAGATCCATACCATATCTGTCCTTTATTCTGTCCATCTTTGCATGAAATGTTCCCTTGGTATCTCTAATTGTCTTGAAGAGATCTCTAGTCTTTCTCATTCTATAATTTTCCTCTATTTCTTTGCCCTGATCACTGAGGAAGGCTTTCTTACCTCTCCATTCTTTGGACCTCTGCATTCAAATGGGTATATCTTTCCTTTTCTCCTTTGCCTTTTGCTTCTCTTCTTTTCTCTGCTATTTGTAAGGCCTCCTCAGGCAACCATTTTTTCCATTTTGCATTTCTTTTTCTTGGGGATGGTCTTGATCACTGCCTCCTGTTCAATATCATGAACCTCCATCCATAATTCTTCAGGCAATCTGTCTATCAGATCTAATCCCCTGAATCTATTGGTCACTGCCACTGTATAATCATAAGGGATTTGATTTAGGTCATACCTGAATGGTCTAGTGGTTTTCCCTCCTTTTTTCAATTTAACTCTGAATTTGGTAATAAGGAGTTCATGATCCGAGCCACAGTTAGCTCTCGGTCTTGTTTTTGCTGACAGGATAGAGCTTCTCCATCTTTGGCTGATCTTTCCTGGATTCTATGAAAATTTTAGGATTATTGTTATATAAAATGATCTTTTATGGTTCTAAAAATTTTAGCATTGCTTGTTATATTTCTGTGAAAATGCCGTTGAAATTTTGATAGAGATTGCAATGAATCCTTAGATTGCTTTGGGTAATATGGACATTTTTACAATATTAATTCTTCCAATTGGTCGGCATGAAATATCTTTCCATTTATCTGTGTCTTCTTAAACTTCTTTCATTAATATCTTGTATTTTTCAATGTACAGATATTTCACTTTCATAGTTAAGTGTACTTTATTCTTTTTGACACAATTACTAATAGTGTTATTTTCATAATTTCTTTTTCTGATAGTTCATTCTTAGTGTATAAAAAACTACAGACTTCTGTACATTAATTTTATACCTGCAACTGAATTTGTTTGAATTTTTTTTGGTGGTATCTTTAGGGGGTGTGTATATATACATATATCTATATTTATATACACACATACATCTATTTATATATACATATATCTATATATAGTCTATATTCTATATATAAGAATCATGTCAATTACAACAGTTACAATTTATGTCTTCTTTTCCAGTTTGGATGCCTTTTATTTCTTTTTTCTAACTAGCTACTCTGGCTAGGACTTCCAATCAATACTATGTTGAATGAAATTAGCAAGACTGGGTATCTTTATTTTGATCTTAAAAGATTTCAGTTTTTCATCATTGAATATGAAGTTAGCTATGGGCTAGTCATGCCATCTTTATTATGTTGGGGTATATTCCATCTATACTCACTTTACTGAGATTTTTTTTTCTGTAAATGGATATTGAATTTTGTCAAAAGTTTTTTGTATCTATTGAAATGATCATATGATTTTTGTCCTTCATTTTAAGGTGGTATATCACACTGATTGATTTGAGTATGTTGAACCATCTTTGCATTCCTAGAATAAATCCTGCTTAACCATGGTACATAATCTTTTAAATATATTATTGAATTCAGTTTGCTAATATTTTGCTGAGGATTTTGGCATCCATGTTCATTAGGAATATAGGTCTATAATTTTCTTTTTTGTGGTATTCTTGTCTTGTTTTGGTGTCAGAGTAATTCTGGTCTCATAAAATAAGATTGGAAGTGTTCCCTCCTCTTCAGATTTTTGGAGAAGTTAGGTATTAAATCGAGAAGGATATGTACTAAATATATTTTTTTAATGCTTGGTAGATTTCACCAGTGAAACCATCTGGTCCTGGACTTATGTTAAGATTTTTGTTTGTTTGTTTTAATCATTGATTCAATCTCCTTATTAGTAACAGCCTGTTTAGATTTTTTGTTTCTTCATGATTTAGTCTTAGAAGATTGTATGTTTCTAGGAATTTGTCCATATTTTCTAGGTTGTCCAATTTGTTGACATATTTGTAGTAGTACTTTATGATCATTTGTACTTCTTTGGAATTAGTTTTAACTCTTCTTTTTTAAAAATTTTACTCACTTAAATCCTCTTTTTTACTTGGTTAAAGTTTTATCAATTTTGTTTATTTTTCACAGAATCAACTCCTTATTGATATTTTCAATTGCTTTTTCAGTCTCTATTTTATTTTTTATTAAACTTTTTATTTTGTATTGGAGTACAGCCAGTTAATAATGTTGTGATAGTTTCAGGTGGATGGCAAAGGGACTCAGTCATACTCAGCCATGTTCATATTACCCCCCACATTTTATGTTTTAATGTCACATTTTATATCTTTTCTGTGTATCCTTTAGTTAATCATTGTAGTTATAGTTTTTTAACCACTTTTGTTTAAAATATTTTTGAAATTGAGGTATATTTGATGTAAAATATTATGTAAGTTTCAGGCATATAACATAGTAATTCAGAATTGTTAAAGATTATACTCAATTTATAGTTACAAAATATTCACTACAGCTTATTTATGGAGAAGGAAATGGCAACCCAGTCCAGTATTCTTGCCTGGAAAATCCCATGGATAGAGGAGTCTCACAGGTACAGTCCATGGGACTGCAGAAGAGCTGGACACGACTTAGCAACTAAATAACAATAGTTTATTTTATACCTAACAGTTTGTACCTCCTAATCTCCCACTCCTTTTCCCCTTCCCATCCTCCCTTTCCCTACTGGTAACCACTGGTTGGTTCTCTATAGCGCTGAGTCTGTTTCTGTTTTGTTATATTCAACAGTTTGCTTTATTTTTTAGATTCTACATATAAGTGAAGTCATATAGTATTTGTTTTCTCTGTCTGACTTTTCACTTAGCACAGTACTCTCCAAATCCATTCATATTGTTGCAAATGGCAAAATTTTATTATTTTTTATGGCTAAATAGTATTTTTTATGGCTAAATAGTATATGTATATATATATGTATATATATATATACACACACACATATATATATATATATACACACACACACACATAGTATACACACACACATCACATCTTCTTTATCCATTCATCTGTTGGTGCATACTTAGGTTGTGTCCATATCCTGCCAATTGTATATAATGCTGCTATGAACATTGGGGTGCATGTATCTTTTTGAATTAGTATTTTTGTTTTTTTCAGATAAATAATCAGAAATGGTATTGCTGGGTCATATGGTTAAGTTCTAGTTTAGTTTTTTGAGAAACTGTACCGTTTTCCACTGTGGCTGGATGCACCAATTTACATTTCCACTACCAGTATATGGAAGTTCCCTTTTCTCTACATCTTTGCCAGCATTTGTTGTGTGTGTGTGTGTGTTTAACTGATAGCCATTCTGACAGACATCTGTTTCCTTCCCGAGGTTAGGTTTATTTTCAGCCGTTACTTATTCAAATAAGTTTTCTGTGCCCTTCTCTCTTCTCCTGAGGCATCTACAATCCAAATGTTACTCCATTTGATGCTGTCCCCTAGGTCCCTTAGGCTGTCTTCACTTTTAAATTCTTTTTGCTGCTCTGTTTTGGTGAATTCCACTACCCTGTCTTCCAGATCATTGATTCTTTCTTTGCTTCATCTAGTCTGCTGTTTAACCTCTTCGGTGTGTTCTTCATTAGCTATTATATTCTTCAGCTCTAAGACTTCTGTTTAGTACTTTTCTATCTTTTAGCTGTACTGAAATGTTTGATACATTTTCTATCTTTTTGCTGAACTTCTTGCTGTGTTCATTCATTCTTTTCAATGTTTTTATGACCATGACTTTTAGGGCTTTACAGATAAATTATATATCTTGTTTCATTAAATTTAAAAAACTTTTATTGGCATATAGCTGACTTACAATGTTATGTTAGTTTCAAGTGTACAGCAAAGTGATTCAGTTATACATATATGTACTTTTATTTTTTTAGATTCTTTTTTTAAAATATAAATTTATTTAATTGGAGGTTAATTACTTTATAATATTTTATTGGTTTTGCCATACATCACCATGAATCCACCACAGGTATACACATGTTCCCCATCCTGAACCCCCCTCCCTCCTCCTCCTCCGTACCATCCCTCTGGGTCGTCTCAGTGCACCAGCCCCAAGCATCCAGTATCATGCATCAAACCTGGACTGGCGATTTGCTTCATATATGACATTATACATGTTTCAATGCCATTCTCCTAAATCATCTCACCTTTTCCCTCTCCCACAGAGTCCAAAAGACTGTTCTATACATCTGTGTCTCTTTTGCTGTCTTGCATACAGGGTTATCGTTACCATCTTACTAAATTCCATATACATGCGTTAGTATACTCCCATATAGGCCTCGTTATGTTTTTTTTTTCCTGGGGTTTTATTGTTCTTTCATTTGGAACATTTCTCTGTTTCTGAGTTTGTTTCTATGTACCAGGGAAAACAGCTGGTACTCACCCAGTTTTGAGGGAGTGGCCTTGTGTAAGCGAAGAAACTTACCATTTTACTTTGCCCTACCCCTTGGCTGTCTCAAGCCTTCTGAGTATCTAAGCAGTCAAAGTTTTTAATAGGTCCCAGTTGTTGAGGTGCCAAGAACTCTCTCTCTTATTTTTTTTGTCAGACTGTGGAACCCAGAACATAATCCACCCTGTGCTGGTCTTCAGAGCCAAGCATGCCAGGGGCATCCACTGTGTGGTCTGCACCTGCCCACCAGCTTCGGTGGAGCCCTGGGAGTGGCTTGGGGGTCAGGGTAATTGTTTAGCAGTCTTTAGGAGGACCAAAGGATCAGTGCATTGGCAGGGTGCAGCGAACAGCGAGCGGTGCTAGTAATGGAGGGGAGAATGCAAAAATGGTTCTGCCTAGTGCCTCCATCTCCAGCCACAGTCCCAACAAGTTCCTGCACCTCTGGCAGATGCTCTAAGACTAGTAAATGAAACTCCTTCACATGTGGTCTAGGCACTTCCCACACTGCTGCCTTTGTACTGGATTCCAGGGCAAATGAGTCTGTGCATGAGCTCTTTAAGAGCGGAATCCCCATTCCCTACAAGCCTAATATTCTCTTAGATGAAAGCCCTGTTGCTTTTCAAAGTCAGACATTTTGGAGGCTGATCTCTCCAGAGCAGGTCCCAAGGGTTGGGGAGCCTGATGTGGGGCACAAACCCTTCACTTTTCAGGAAGAAGTGCTCTGTTCATGAGATCCCTGACACATGTGGGTTGCTCTGCCAAGGGTGGGGTTTGGGGAAAGATGATGCCTTTGCTTCTCCTACCTATCTCAATGCAGCCCCTTTATTCTTTGTTGTGGCAGGCTTTTCAGCTCATTTTCAGGTCCTTCCCAGAGAGAGTTGCTCCATATGTAGCTGTGGATTTGTTGTGTACATGGGAGGAAGTGAGTTCAGGATCTTTCTACACTGCCTTCTTGTACCACTTGAACCCATCAAGTCATATTTTTGATAGACCTCTCAAAATAACTCTCACTCTTCTGTGTCCAAGTTAATGATAATTAAATAAGAGACATTTGGCTCTTTGATAGTAAATCCCAAATTGGGTAATAAAGCAATGACAAATTTATCATTAAACATGGACTTATTGAAATTTCATGTTTCTTTCTTAGGTGAAAAAAAAATCTACCTGGGGAAAATATCTGAAATGGAATCTATATGTGAACCCAGAGTAGGCAAAATAACACATCCTTGGGTAAGACAGAAATTTCCATTTCACACTCTCAGGTAAAGCTATAATGATTCTAATGATTAGTTGTTAGTAAGAAATGAATATGATTCAAGCTGTTTTCCAGTTTCTTCTCAGCAAAGTTACCTGTTTTATATAAGGATCAACATCTTCATCATTAGCTCTGACTGTGATTGAATGGTTGAAAACACAGATTTTTTTTGTTTGGTATTTGAGCAATGTTTGCCGAACTTGTCACATCATAGGATTCATTTAGAACTCATGTCAAAAATAGATTCCCTGCCTCAAAAGATTTTGATTCAGTAAGTCTGGGCTGGTGTTCAAGAATCTATATCTTTAAGAAACCTTCTAGGCATGTCTTATAATTATATACAGTTGAGAAACCCAATGTTAAAAAATTCCTCTTGGCATGAGACTCATTTTGAATTGGGAAAGCACACACGTTAGATGTTCTTGCCATCTCCTTGATGAGTCAGCTTGTAGTGAGAGCCCTTTGGATGGTCTCTGCTGGTGTGAGAGTCTGCTTTCAAGCACTGAAAATCTTTCACTTGTGTCTGGAGTGTTCTCACCAGTTTTAATATCTCATTTGAATGTACTTGATACATAATCCGAAAGTCACTGCTCTTGAGTTCTGAGATAAAAGTTTGTTTAACCTTTCTGAGCAGGAATGCAAATTATGGTTATAAGTAGGGGCTCCTGCTTAGGAGACTAAGGTTTGAATGTTGGTTCCTACAGCTGAGTGACCAGTCATTTAACCTCCCTCAGCCTCTGTTTGCTTGTCTATAAAATATGAATATAGGTATCGCAGCTAATGTTTGCCATATTTGAAGTTATTTGCATAAATTATCTCCCTTTATCTTTAAAACAGCACTATGAGATAATCATACTTTTCTGTTGCTCCTCATTATATAGCTCATTATATAGCTGAGAAAACTAAGATGCAGGAATGTAAATAACTCACCCAAGGTCTCACACCTAGGAGATGGCCAGCTAATTATTTACTTACAAGATTATGGGAAGAAATCATTATAAATCTTTATAGCTATCTATCTTTGTGTCTTTCTTTAATTTTTATACAAACTCTGAGGGACAGCTAGTATTACCAGTATTTGAGTTTGGTTAATGGAATAAATTTAATGAGTAAAAATGTAGTTTAAAAGTATAGTATAGGATAAAACTATATACTTTTATAAGCATACTTTTATAATATATACTTTTATATGTATAAAAAGTATAGTATACTTAAAGGATAGGGAAGCCTGCTGGGCTACAGTCCATGGGGTTGCAGACTTGGACACGACTGAGTGACTGAACGATAACAATAGATACTTAAAGAGTGCCCATAGTTACACTACAGTGTTATCAGAAAGCCAAGCAGACATTGTTTATTTTGTTGTCAGAAAAAAGTCAGCAGTAATAAGAGCTCCCTCTCTGAAAAAGCAAGAGCTCGATGGTTAGACTACAAATCATGTCTTGAACAGAATGCCTCTCACTTCTATTTTGTAATATGCTCTCTAATATCATTATATTGCTTTGAGAATAACAAAAATGTAGGCTGCAAGACAACCGTTGCATCCAGAGGGAAAGATTCTTTTATAGGCCGTGTTGGCTATCTGGGCACCAGCCTATTTCTTTAGTTCCTGCTTGAAGTAAATCTGATCAAAACTGCTAAGGAAAAGCCAAAGTGGCTCAGTAGTATGAATCACCCTACAATAGCGGAACAACCTGTTCAAGAAACAAGAAGATCTCACTTACTTTGAACCTCCACAGTCCTCCAATATCTTCAGTCTTCTCAAAGCAAGTGGGTTCGAGTCCCTCATCCACACAGCACTTTAGAGAGATCAGGCCGCTGACCCCAGCTCCAATCACTGCCACCTTCTTTGCCATGGTATCCTGTCAAGGAGTTGATCAATTAATGCTGCTTCACTGAGGCAACAGGTAAGTCAGTCCTTATGGTGTGGATAGCAACTGGCTTTAAATGCTGTAGCAGTGGTCATTTAATAAGCAGCACTATTTGAATAAAAAGCCTCACCAGTCAAATCCCAGTCTCCTCTTCCCCTTGAAAGAAGCTAAGTTGTGTCATGTCTTGGTTTAACGTTTAAAAGCAACCTATTTAACAAAGCCAACTGATTCAAAAACATAGTACCAGGGATATGAGCCAGTCTTCAGTTAAGTTCCTTTTTTTTAAATTTTATTTTGAAACAACTTTACTCAGTGTTTCTTTTTTCTTTTTGCATGAGAGACTACCACTTCCCCCTTAATAAAGATATGCTGCTGCTGTTGCTAAGTTGCTTCAGTCGTGTCCAACTCTGTGCGACCCCACAGACGGCAGCCCATCAGGCTCCCCCTGTCCTTGGGATTCTCCAGGCAAGAACACTGGAGTGGGTTGCCATTTCCTTCTCTGAAAAGATCTGCTGCTGCTGCTGCTGCTAAGTCACTTCAGTCGTGTCCGACTCTGTGCGACCCCACAGACGGCAGCCCACCAGGCTCCCCCTGTCCCTGGGATTCTCCAGGCAAGAACACTGGAATGGGTTGCCATTTCCTTCTCTAAGAGTCATATATTTAAAGAGAAAATGAGACTTCAAGAAATGTCCTCCTTTGTCCCATGCCCAGGGGACACCCCTACAGAAATTTACACTCCTCTGACTTAGTGGTTTTTTGATGGAAGAGCCACCAGAAGAACAAGCAAGATACAGAAAAAGAATTTAAAAAGTAAAACAATTTGTGACTAAAATAACATAACTAGCACAAAGTGAAGGAATTACAGCCATATCTCCTTTTTTTCTTTGGTACTTCAGTTTATTGTCCTTTACAGATCCAGCTTTTCTTTAAACACAAATCAAAAGTTTGTGGCAAACCTGCATGGAGCAAGTCTATCAGCACCATTTTCCCAATGGCATTTGATTCCTTTGCGTCCCTCTGGCTCCTTTTGGTAATTCTTAGGATTTTCAAACTTGATCATTATTAGTCTGTTTTGTATGGTGATCAGTGATCTCTGATGTTTCTACTAGGACTTGTTGAAGCCTCAAATGATAGCACTTTTTAGCAATAAAGTATTTTTTAATTAAAGACTACGCCTTTCTTAGACATAATGGTGAAAGTAAAAGTGGCTCAGTCATGTCCAACTCTTTGAGAACCCATGGACTATCCATGGAATTCTCCAGGCCAGATAACTGGGGTGGGCGGCCTTTCCCGTCTTCAGGGGATTTTCCCAGCCAAGGGATTGAACCCAGGTCTCCCACATTGCAGGCAGATTCTTAACCAACTGAGGTATCAGGGGAGCCCAAGACATAATGGTATTGCACACTTTAAATAGAGTGCAGTATAATATAAACCTAATATTGGGAAAGAAAAGAATTTGTGTGATACGTTATTTGGAGGGTCTGGAAATGAACCTGCAGTCTTTATCACCTGTGCCCGTACTGTCAAACAGTGAACACAGTTTTCAAGAGACTAAGCTGGACTTCAGTACTTAGTGCCTGAGGAGTCCCAACATTTCGAGTCCCCAAAGCGCGCAGAAGGCTATCCTTGTGCAAGGATGACTAGACCCGTCATCTTGCAAGTACTGTCTTTACTGCCCTAGAAGAAAGGGTCCTCCTTCTCCAGAATGTGCCACAACGTTGGCCGACGAGTCCTGAAGGGTTCGTCAAGCCATAACCGAAAGGGAAGGAAAGGTGCTGGGCGAGATTACACGGCGCGGGCGGGAGCGCGGGAACCGGAGCCCTCTGATAAAGGCTCCCCCTCCTCGCCCTGTTACCGAGAATGTGAGCGAGAAATGACTTCCAGCACAAATAGGAGACCTAACTTCCGCGCGGCTACACTGGGCCCGCTCCCCGCCTCCCCTTCAGTAAAGTTCCTCAGAGTGCCGAGCTTTTGTTTTTGAGTCTCTTTCCCCAGCTATAATCCTTACCTCTGTTTTTGCCTTTGAGTGCGCTGACAGTAGTTTTCTGTGTAGACTGTGTGCTGGGAGGTAATCAGAAGCTTTTTAAGAGTCAGAGGAACCTGTGGGAATGGGAGGAGCTTGCAGTCCTCCTCCTCCAGCATTCTGACAGCTGAAACTCCAAGGTCTTTGTCAGGAGTCCTGAAATGAAGCAAGAGACCTATATCCTGAGGTCCAGGGTTAAAAATCCTCTTTATTGATATAATGGATATAACCAATGCTCATTAACAAGTTAGCAAATATGCTCATAAAAAGAAGTCCAAATTATCCCTTTACCCACCATAACATTTTTGTTTATCTTTCATATTTATATATGTAGATAATACACACACACAAACAAAAATGGAATCGCACTCTACATGTAATTTCCAACTTGATTTTTCACTCTACAATATAGCAATACCTTTATAACTATAGCAACATTTTTTAATAAAATACTGAACATGTGTATTTATTTTTTTTAAATAATAACTCCAAAATACACTTTAACAACAACCATTAATTGGTTAATATAATACAGAAGCACATAAAATGTTTAAAAATGGCACAGGTTTAGCAAAGTTGATGAATAGAAAAGGAAATACCAAAACCCAATATAACAATACTAAAAAAAAAATCAATAGATTTCCATAGGTCATACATATACATTAGAAGACATAATGCAAAAAAAATCATATTTATTCAAAACATTCCAAAATACTATTAGTCATAATGAGAACAGTGCAAAAGAACTAAATTTTAATTTTTTTATGATTTAAGCAAAGGCAGAGAGAATTCACACTTATGAGAAGGCAGTATAAGCAGGTCAACTTTTTGTCAACCTACAAATTTCACACAGTCTCAAATAAACTTAAAGCAGTATTTTTATTTTTTATTTATTTTTAAAAATTTATTTATTTATTTTAATTGGAGGCTAATTACTTTACAATATTGTAGTGGTTTTTACTGTACATTGATATGAATCAACTACAGATGTACATGTGTCTCCCATCCTGAACCCCCCTCCCCTCTCCCACCTCCCTCCCCATCCCATCCCTCAGGGTTGTCCCAGTTATGGCAGCATTTTAAAAATGGCTGCGTGAATTCCATTTTGTTGATGGATTAATTTTCCATCTAACGAATATCCATTTCTATTTCTGACATATCACCATGCCTGGACAAGTGATCTCATGGAATTTACATTCTTTTAAAAATCTTTTCACACACACACACACACACACACACACACACACACACACACACACGGGCTTCCCTGGTGGCTCAGATGGTAAAGAATCTGGCTGCAATGCAGAGGCCTGGGTTCAGTCCCTCAGTTGGGAAGATCCCCTGGAGAAGGGAATGGCTACCCACTCCAGTACTCTTGCCTCGAGAATTCTATGGACAGAGGAGCCTGGAAGGTTATAGTCCATGGGATCGCAGTCGGACATGACTGTGTGTATAACACACAAACATATATTCTGGAGCTTACATTCTTGTTTTGGCTTGGCTTTCTTAGACTTGATGACTTCTGGATCCTAACTTAACTTACCTGTTCCTAGATTGCTTACCCTCCCCAAAGCTATGTATCATCATATGTCTCTGCTTGGGTATCTGCTCGCTTGGATGAATCTAGTAGGACTTCTAATATCTTCCTGTCTATTGCTGTCTTTTTACCTTGATATAGAACTGGATAACTTACCTTTGCTTACAATCTCAATTACTAGCACTACCGTTAATTAGGAAGACTAAATCAAGAGGCTATAAAGCCTTCGTGTACCTTGCTGTGCTCAGTTGTGTCTGACTCTTTGTGATCCCACGGACTGTAGCCCTCCACACTCCCCTGTCCATGGAATTTTCCAGGTAAGAACACTAGAGTGGGTTGCCATTTCCTATTCCATAGTATACCTTGGATATAGTCTAAATGATGAAGGACTTTGTTCTCTAGCCAGCAAGACCAGTGGACCTAAGGATACTGAAAATTTTTTTAATGCAGATTCATTCAACAAACACTTGTTGAACACCTCCTAGGTGTCAGACACTTCCTAAATGCTGTACATACAGCAATGAACAAAAGAGGCAACACTTCTTTCCTTTATAGAGCTTGCATTCTGGTGGAGGGAGCCAGACAAGCAATCAATAAACAATAAACAAGTAGAGTTGTTGATGATGGGTGCCATGGAGAAAAATAAAGCAGAGAAATAAGCTCTTCGAGTGGAGAAGTATAGTTTGATATTTTAAAATAAGTATTCAGGAAACATCACTTTCCTAAAATTTCCCAAACTGTTTGGTCACAGTGGAATGTTTTTCTCTGTCTAATAAGCAAAGTAACTCTGTAACAAGAGTAAAAGAAACTTCAAAGGCAATAGTCAAAACTAAGGAACAGAAAGGCTGAACATGTTTCTCAATTAAAGAGGGAAAAAGCCAGTTTACTGACATTGGGTCACAAATTTTTTAAGTGGCCTGTGAGCAGTTCTCCAGTTATATCTTCACTGTCCCTTCTCTAGTTAATTATGATCTCAGTAAAAGTCCTGTAATTGTACTTGAGAAAACACCTGGATATGCTGCTAGCAGTATTTTAAAACTGTTTGAACCCTTGGGAGATTCAATTCTTGGGCAAATGTTTTGATGCTCCAGGTAGATAATCTGTCTGGAGATATTAATACCCTTTGTGTCCAAATGAGCATACAACTATGCTCATGGCATCAGCCATCAGCTTGGGAGCAGGCATCTTCTTGCCATTAGCACAAGCTGAGAAGCTTGCTCAACAGATAACCCTAGCTGGAAATTAGGTATGTCAAGGGGCAACAAAGCCTCCTGGGGAGAATGAGTGTATCCACAAATGAAACACCAATCACCTGCCCAATTTTCTATCAGTGTATCTTTGGATTCCTTCCAAGTTTTTGCTATTATGAAAAAGCTGTCATGAATTTTATTTATGTGTATGTCTTCCACACTTACCACATTATATTCTCAGGATAAAAATCTAAAAGAGAAATTGCTAAGTGTATGCCCATTTGAAAGTCTACTGCTGCTGCTAAGTCGCTTCAGTCGTGTCCAATTCTGTGCGACCCCATAGATGGCAGCCCACCAGGCTCCCCCGTCCCTGGGATTCTCCAGGTAAGAACACTGGAGTGGGTTGCCATTTCCTTCTCCAATGCATGAAAGTGAAAAGTGAAAGTGAAGTTGCTCAGTCGTGTCTGACTCGTAGTGACCCCATGGACTGTAGCCTACCAGGCTCCTCCGCCCATGGGATTTTCCAGGCAAGAGTACTGGAGTGGGGTGCCATTGCCTTCTCCATGAAAGTCTACAGTGTTCCTCAAACTTTAATGTATAAAATACTTGTTGTGTGCTTGTTAGTCGCTCAGTCATGTCTTATTCTTTGTGACCCCATGGACTGTAGCTCACCAGGCTTCTCTGCCCATGAAATTCTCCAGGCAAGAATACTGAAATGGGTTGGCATTCCTTTCTCCAGGGAATCTTCCTGACCCAGGGATTGAACTTGAGTCTCTCGTATCTCTTGCATTGCCAGGCAGATTCTTTACCATTGAGCCATCTGGGACTGCAGATGTGGGTTTAATAAATATGGAATGGGTCTGAGATTCTTCATTTCTAACATGATTCCAGGTGATTCCAATGCCACTGACCCTTAGATCACATTGTGTATTACAAGTTTCTACTATGTTTTGAGAAGTTGCCTTCTGGGAAGCAGATATTTTCTAATAGTATTTTATGTTTACAAAGTATTTTAAGGTGTAAAAATACTTTTATATACATTAATTCATTTGGTTAATTCAGGGCCATAGGCATTACTGTGTTTGTGTGTGTGTGTGCATGCTTAGGTCGTGTCTGACTCTGAGACCCATGGACTGTAGCCCACCAGGCTCCTCTGTACATGAGATTTCCCAGGCACGAATAATACTGGAGTGGCTTACCATTTCCTACTCCAGAGATCTTCCTGAACCAGGGATCAAACCTGTGCCTCTTGTATCTCCTGCATTGGTAAACTGATTCTTTACCACTTGTGCCACCTGGGAAGCCCATAGGCATCATTACCTATCCTTGTTTTATGGATATGAAATGAGTTTAACTTGGCTACAAGGAAGTTTAAGAATAACCAAGATGGTAATGAGCTTCTGGAAACCTTATCATAAGGAGTCCCTGAAAAAGCTTTTAAGGTTTAGCCCAGAGGATATATGTTGAAAAGTATATGGTACTTGCCTTCAAAAAGACTGTTATATGGAAAAGGTCATTTAAGCCTATTTTGAGTAGACACAAAAGTCTATTCAGGATCAAATTTGTGAATGTTACAAAAAAGCTGTTTGCTTCAATATAAGGAAGAACTTTTTGGCTAACAATGCTGTACGAGAAGGGAATGAGCTGCTTGGTGAGGTAATGAATTCTCTGTTACTTTATTGAAACAGAGGTTGGAAAACCACTTGTTAGTGGACAATAGAGGTTATTGAGGTGGAGTGCGATAGTGAAGTAAAGTTGTCCTAACTGCAAAATTTTAGATCCTGGATTCTGTCACTATCAGTTGTAGTTCTAAAATAGGCACAAAATTGCTGAGAAGACTTTGGACTGGAAAGTATGCTGGTTACTGTAAAGGACTGAGAGGTTACTGGCACTACCCATCCTCATGGCTGGGGTCCTGGAGTCACCTCCTGAGCTTTTCTTGGAAGGTTCTGAGCTCTCTTAATTATGGCTACTCTCAAGAGAACAGTGTATATATCAGCCCTGATATCATCCTATTTCCATTTTTTACTTTTAATTATATATTTCAACAGATAACTTAAAAACATGCATCACTCCCTGAGAACAGGAAGTGCAGAGCCAGAAGGACACGTTTTCTCATTGTATTGCTTTAGACCACTAGGTAAATGACAAGCCAAACTAGTCTTAGTATCCTTTGACTATGATCCAGTTTTATTGTTTGGATGAACTCATCTATATTCCCGTGTGATGTATATAGTCTCATCATTTCCATGTGCTCTATATTTTCTGGGGCAATTCTCTTTTAAAATAATCCTCCTTAGTTTTTGGACCAAGAGAAACATTCCCAAAATCTCTCTGAAGTGGTAGAAAAGTAATATGAAGGAACAGATGCATGACAGGTCTGAGCAAAGGAAATGCTCTTTGGACCAGATTTTTAAAAGTTTTATTGGGATATAATTCATATGCTACATAATTCATTTATTTAATTTAAATAGTTTAGCCATACAACCATGTAATGTAATGGTTTTTAGTATGTTCACAGAGTTGTGTGACCATCACCACAATCAATTTTAGAATATTCTCATCACCCTCCAGAGAACGCCTGTACAGAATCACATCCCAATTTCTTTGCACATAGCCCCACCCTGAGTCCTAGGCAACCACTTATTTTCTTTCTATTGTTATAAAATTTGCTGATTCTGAAATGTCCTATAAATGGAATCATATGATCTTTTTTTTTTGGATTTGAAATTATTGCAAATAAGATGCTTTATTTTGAATGTGAATGGCTTCTTTCACTTAGCAGTAATTTTTTAAGGTTCACTTATGTTGTAGAAAATATAAATATTTCATTCCTTTTTATTGCTGAATAATATTCTATTGTATGAATACCATGTTTTATTTATTTATTAGTTGATGAATGTTTGGGCTGTTTCTACCTTTTGGCTATTATGAAGACCACTTCTCCGTAAATCACTATTTTACTACAAAGATAAAGATGTAACTTTATTTTTAACATTTATGAATATATTACAAAGTTACAAAGGTATAATTCATAGTCATGTACTCAGTATCCAGCTGAAGCTCTCTTTGTACCCTCCCTGATTTTATTCTTTTCTATGCCTGCCAAAGGTAAACAGTCTGCTTATATATATTTTTTGTATTTCTTTATACTTTTACTACATGTAATGAATAAAACATTATAGTATCATAAAAAATATCACACCATATATATTTTTGTGTAACTTGCTTTTTTGCTCAGTGTTATATTTATGAAATCCATGTTTTCTAAATCTATGCAACTTTATTTCATTTATTTTTATCACGTGGTGAATTCCTTGATATAAGTATATTATAGTTTAGTTCTCCATTTAATGAAAGGTTATTTCTATTTTTTCTATGTAAATAATATATTCTTGTTTTTGTTTACTTGAGCACCTGTTCAGTAGTTTCTCCAGGGTACCTGCTTCACTGTGGAATCACTTGATTATAGCATATTCATATTTTCAGCTTTGCTGGATATTGATAAATTGTCCTCCAAAATATACGTACCAATTTATACTCCCTCCAACAATGACTAATTCTCTTTGACCTTCATTCTATCTGGTACTTGGCATAATCAGAGGTTCTTTTAGTCTAGTATTAAAGATGTGAAATGATATTTCATCATATTTTTAACTTTTTGGGGATTACTGAGTGCTATGAATTAACAAAGGTTTGGAGATAATAGTACAATTTAAAGAGTAAGTTATAGTTGATACTTGAAGTGTCTTCTCTTAAAATCTATATACCTGAATCAAATCTCAGAATCCCTCACCAGGTTGACTCTTCACTGATAGTAGAGTTAATCTTAAAGCCCAGGCCTGACTGCCTCTAAAACCCAGAAAGCGTAGTCACCCTGGTCTGCCTTGTTGGCTTCTTGAGAATAATCCCATACTCAGTACAAATGACAATAAAAACTTCATACTCTCCAATAAAAATACATGCCAATAGAAAAAGACACGTTACCATGATCTGGACAACCATAATAGAATAAGAGTGTAATAGAATTACAGTGCATGAGTGCTAAGTTGCATCAGACTCTTTGTGACCCTATGGACTATAGCCTGCCAGGCTTCTCTGTCCATGGGATTCTCCAGGCAAGAATACTGGAGTGGGTTGCCATGCCCTTCTCCAGGGGATCTCCCCAACCCAGGGATAGAACCCATGTCTCTTTTCTACCTGTATTGGCAAGCTGGTTCTTTATTATTAGTGCCCTTGGGAAGCTCCAGTAAAGACATCCCAAAGTTGCAGTTATGAGGCCTCAACACTATGTGAGTGACTCTCTAATTGGGGCATGTTGTGCTGCCAAGACCAATATCTTTCTATTCAGTTCTTTATCTCTCAGGGAAAGATTGCCCGAATGTTGCTGTTTGCTATATTCTCATTTATACTTTTGCATCCTGGAAGGCAAATTAGAAGTAAACACAAGCTTAAATATATCATTCAATGAATGGTTTTAAGCATAGATTGGTCTAGCTCCAGATTTATGAAAAATCAAAACCAAAAATAATGCCAAACATTTCAGTAGATCTGAATGATCATGGCTTTGCTAAAACACCCAATTTTTATTTCTAAACAAAATCTTTTATCCTACAAGATTATAATGGAAGGAAACAGCAGAACACTGGAAGCAAACAAAATGTTCATCAATAGGAGACTGGGTTCAATGAATTACAGTCCATCCATACAGTCAAATAATATGCAGCTTTGTAAAGAGTGAGAAACTTCTCTATATACTGCTTGCCAAGATATGTTATTAAATGAAAAAAGAAAGGTACAGAGCAGTATATGTACCATGGTATACTTTGTGTAAAACCAAAAGAATAAAATGAAAATGCATTTTAGTTTTCTCATATTTGCATAAATAAACTGAAAAACTATTCAGGAAGTTAATAAAAGTGAATACTCAAGGGGATCGGAGAATGGGAACTGAAAAGAAGGGAGATGGGACCTTGGTAGATACAGGTCAGGAGTGAATGTAAGATTTTTCATTTTTTTAATTAAAAGTTTTTTGAACAATGAAAATATATAACTATTAAAACAAGCACAGTTATTACTGTTTAGGCCATCAGAAAAGCCTCTAAGCATTTGGATAACTTCACTGAATCCTGGGTTCACCTAAGGAAAGTGCTTGATGCTTGTCTTACATGGTCACTACTGAAATAATGGAGCAATGAACTAAGGAACAAAGGGAGGATCTACCTAAAGAGGTAAATGACAGTCCCCATTCAGGAAGGCAGAAACTGATTGTATCTGAAGAAATAGCAGTTTTATCACTTTCAAAAACATCTAAATCCTAGTCTTTGTAGAACCTGTTACAAATAAACTGTAATGATTAATCATAATACCCTGCCTCCATCTCCATCTATCAAACTCTTACCCATCTTTGGCGTCTTTCCTGATCAACCCACACAGAAATTAGAACTTACATTGCTACTATTGAATTGTAACCTGCTCAAGTTTCTCTCATATACTGTGTCTGTTAGACTTCTTTACAACCAATAACCAACTGCAGTTGTTTCTATCAACTTAGTTTGTCTGAAATTTGGCCTCTTATCTCCATTATGCCTGCAACTATCAAAGTTCAGTTGGTTGTCCTTTCTTACTGAAGGTCTGATTGTCTCCTGACTCTCAGTCTTCGCCCATCACTCCCTCCACCTTAACCACTCCTCCCCACCACCAGATTTATTCATTAGATTACAGGTGTAATTAAGAGAACTTCAGCCTAAGTATGGTTAACTGAACACGTTTCTCTTCTGTTGCCCTTGAAATCCCACTGAAATATTAATAAGAATCCCCCCTGAAAAGCATAAATTCAAATGATACACAGAATAGGGAGGAGATTACAGTAAAGAAGACATGTCAACACATTTTTTTGAAGATGGGAATTGATTAATCAAAAATGAGAAAGTTAATGTATATATTTGCAAGAGGAATGGTAACACAAAAAAGGTGAATTAAACCAGATGATGTCAGGATGGCTTAGGAGTTGAAGGCATCAGGAACTGCAAAGATGTTGGTAAGGAAACAACAAGATTGGTTGAAAATTTGTTTAAGGGACAGATATTTCTCCCTCAAATACGGCATAACCATGAGGCTGGCCTCCATCCATCTTGGATGGGAACTGAAAGTTTGATCTTTGTAGAAATTGAACTGGTGAAGATCTAGGCCTGAAGATGTAAAAAGACTGCCAAACAGGGCACTTCACTATGACAAAAACTGCAGGGGTAAAAAGTTTCCATAACCTTCCAGAAGAAGAAATACAAGTTGTATGAGAAGAAAAGAGAATAGAAATAACAATGGGCTTTTAACAATAATACTGAAGCTAAAAGATGGTGGGGCAATGACTTAAAAACTCTAAGGTAATAAAATTTTCAGCTTATAGTTTTATATCCAACTGAAATATTTACTAATTAAGTTTGTGAGGAAAGACATATCGGAGACTGTTTATTGCATGTCCAAAAGCTTCCAAGTTCTTTTTCCCTCTCCACTATAGGCTGGAAAAGATTTTCATTATTACAGATGCCCTTCCACTTGGAAGTCACCATGCAATTTTAATTTTGATGATGAAACATGCAAAGAACTCTTCTAGTGGATTTCTGGGCAGTATTTGATCTTCTTCCCTTTCTTCCTCCCATATTCTTTCCCTCCTTCCTTTTATTCTTCCTCTTCCCCTCTTTCTTTCTTCCTTCCTCTCCTTTCCCCCTTCTTCTCCCCTTCCTCATCTCTCCTCCCTCCTTCCTTCTCCCCCTCCGTTATCTTCTTCCCATATTCTTCCCTCTCTCTTTCTCCTTCCCCCTATCTATTTAGATGTAGCATAGTCTTCATCTTTTGAAATGTGGTGTTGGAGAAGACTCTTGAGGGTCCTTTGGACCCTGCAAGGACATTCAACCACTCCATCCTAGAGGATATCAGTCCTGAGTGTTCACTGGAAGGACTGATGTTGAAGCTGAAACTCTAATACTTTGGCCACCTGATGTGAAGAGCTAAATCATTTGAAAAGACCCTGATGCTGAGAAATATTGAAGGCAGGAGGAGAAGGGGATGACAGAGGATAAGATGGTTGGGTGGCATCACCAACTCCATAGAGACAAGTTTGAGTAAACTCCGGGAGTTGGTGATGGACAGGGAGGCCTGGCGTGCTGTGGTCCCATGGGGTTGTGAAGACTCGGACACCACTGAGCAACTGAACTGTACTGAACTGAGTCTTCATCTTCTTTATTTATATTTTTATGATATTGGGATGTTTTGTTAGATTCCCCATTTAATGATTCATTCCTTCTGAAGAACAGAAAAATTCTGGTATTAAAGATTTTTCTTTTGTTTAAAGGGTAGTGGAAGGGTCATGCGGAGAATGCAATGGCACCCCACTCCAGTACTCTTGCCTGGCAAATCCCATGTGCAGAGGAGCCTGGCAGGGTTATGAGTCCTCTCATCTTGAGGTTTTTTTTTTTTTTTTTTTTTTGGTCTTGGAAGTCCCTAGATTTGTTTCCCCCTTTTTTCTTCTTTCTCTCTTCACCAGCAAATTTTAAAAGCGCACATTGTCCTTTCTTTTGTCTTTTTTCTCCCCCAGAGCTGTGTATTTCAGACTGTTTCTTTACATATAGTTTATCCTTTCAAATTGCACCTATCTTAAGGATGCCACAAAAAAGGAAAACTGCAGGTTGATATCTCTGATGAACATAGATGCAAAAATCCTCAATAAAATTCTAGCAAACAGAATCCAACAACATATTAAAAAGATCATACAACATGACCAAGTGAGCTTTATTCCAGGGATGCAACAGTTATTCAGTATTCACAAATCAATCAGTGAGATATACCATATTAACAAATTGAAAGACAAAAACCACATGATTCTCTCAATGGATGCAGAGAAAATCCTTGACAAAATTAAACAACTATTTATGATCAAAACTCTCCAGAAAGCATAGAAAGAACATACTCAACATAATAAAAGCTGTATATGACAAACCCATAGGAAACATTACCCTCAGTGGCAAAAAACTGAAGCATTTCCTCTAAAATCAGGAACAAGACAAGGATGCCTCTCACCAGTACTGTTCAACATAGTTTTGGAAGTCCTAGCCATAGAAATCAGAGGAGGAAAATAAATAAAAGGAATCCAGATTGGAAAAGAAGAAGTAAAACTCTCACTTCTGTAGATGACATTATCCTCTATAGAAAACTCTAAAGATACTACCAGAAAATTACTAGAGCTAATCAATGAATATAGTCAAATTGCAGGATATGAAATTAATATGCAGAAATCCCATTCATTGCTGTATAATAACAATGAAAAAAACACCAGAAAAAGAAGTTAAGGAAACAATCCCATTCACCATTGTGACGAAAAGAATAAAATACTTAGGAATAAATTTACCTAAAGAAACAAAAGACCTATATATAGAAAACTATAAAACACTGATAAAAGAAATCAAAGATGACACAGATAGATGGGGAAATATACCATGTTCATGGATCAGAAGAATCAACATAATGAAAATGAGTATACTACCCAGAGCAATCTATAGATTCAACACAATCCCTATCAAGCTATCAATGGTATTCTCCACAGAACTAGGACAAATAATTTCACAATTTGTGTGGAAATGCAAAAACAAAAAACAAAACCTCTAACAGCCAAAGCAATCTTGAGAAAGAAGAATGGAACTGGAGGAATCAACCTGCCTGACTTCAGCCAATACTACAAAGCTACAGTCACAGGACAGTATGGTACTGGCACAAAGACAGAAACATAGATCAATGGAACAAATTAGAAAGCCCAGAGATAAATCCATGTACCTATGGATACCTCATTTTTGACAAAGGAGGCAAAAATATACAACTGAGAAAATATAATCTCTTTGACAAGTGGTGCTGGGGAAACTGGTCAACAGTGTGTAAAAGAATGAAACTAGAACATTTCTTACATAAAGGTAAACTCAAAATGGATTAAAGACCTAAATGTAAGACCAGAAACTATAAAAATCTTAGAGGAAAACATAGGCAGAACACTCTGTGACATAAATCACAGCAAGATCCTCTATGACTGACCTACCAGAGCAATGGAAATAAAAATGAAAATAAACAAATGGGACCTAATTTAACTTAAAAGTTTGCACAACAAAGGAAACTATAAGCAAGGTGAAAAGACAGCCTTCAGAATGGGAGAAAATATTAGCTAATGAAGCAACTGACAAAGAATCTCAAAAATATACAAGCAGCTCATGCAGGTCAATACCAGAAAAATAAACAACCCAATCAAAAAATGGACCAAAGAACTAAACAGATATTTCTCCAAAGAAAACATACAGATGGCTAACAAACACATGAAAAGATGCTCAACTTCACTCATTATCAGTTAAGTTCAGTTGCTCAGTCGTGTCTACTCTTTGTGACCCCATAGTCTGCAGCAAGCCAGGCCTCCCTGTCCACACCAACTCCCAGAGTTTACTCAAACTCATGTCCATTGAGTCGGTGATGCCATCCAACCATCTGACCTTCTGTTGTCCCCTTCTCCTCCTACCTTCAATCCTCCCCAGCATCAGGGTCTTTTCAAAAGAGTCAGTTCTTGCATCAGGTGGCCAAAGTATTGGGAGTTTCAGCTTTAGTATCAGTCCTTCCAATGAATATTCAGGACTGATTGCCTTTAGGATGGACTGGTTGCATCTCCCTGCAGTCCAAGGGACTCTCAAGAGTCTTCTCTAATGCCACAGTTTAAAAGCATCAATTCTTCAGTGATCAGCTTTCTTTATAGTAGAACTATCACATCTATACATGACTACTGGAAAAACCATAGCTTTGACTAGATGGACATTTGTTGGCAAAGTAATGTCTCTGCTTTTTAATATGCTGTCTAGGTTGGTTATAGCTTTTCTTCCAAGGAGAAAGTGTCTTTTAATTTTATGGCTGCAGTCACCATGTGCAGTGATTTTAAGAGCTTCCCCCCAAAATAAATTTGGTCACTGTTTCCATTCTTTCCCCATCTATTTGCCATGAAGTGATGGGACCAGATGCCATGATCTTAGTTTTCTGAATGTTGAGTTTTAAGCCAACTTGTTCACTCTCCTCTTTCACTTTCATCAAGAGGCTCTTCAGTTCTTCTTCACTTTCTGCTATAAGGGTGGTGTCATCTACATATCTGAGGTTGTTGATATTTCTCCTGGCAATCTTGATTCCAACTTGTGCTTCATCCAGCCCAGAGTTTCTCATGATGTACTCTACATATAAGTTAAATAAGCAGGGTGACAATATACAGCCTTGATGTACTCCTTTTCCTATCTGGAACTAGTCTGTTGTTCCATGTGCAGTTCTAACTGTTGCTTCCTGACCTGCATACAGATTTCTCAGGAGGCAGGTCAGGTGGCCTGGTATTCCCATCACTTGAAGAATTTTCCATAGTTTCTTATGATCTACACAGTCAAAAGCTTTGGCAGAGTCAATAAAGCAGAAGTGGATGTTTTCTTGGAACTCTCTTGCTTTTTCAATGATCCAGCAGATGTTGGCAATTTGATCTCTGGTTCCTCTGCCTTTTCTAAATCCAGCTTGAACATCTGGAAGTTCACAGTTCATGTAATGTTGAAGCCTGACATGGAGAATTTTGAGCTTTACTTTGCTAGTGTGTGAGATGAGTGCAATTGTGCAGTAGTTTGAGCATTCTTTGGCCTTGCCTTTCTTTGGGATTGGAATGAAAACTGATCTTTACCAGTCCTGTGGCCACTGCTGAGTTTTCCAAATTTGCTGGCATATTGAGTGCAGCATTTTCATAGCATCATCTTTTAGGATTTGAAATAGCTCAACTGGAATTCCATCACCTCTACTAGTTTTGTTCATAGTGATGCTTCCTAAGGCCCACTTGACTTCTCATTCCAGGATGTCTGGCTCTAGGTGAGTGATCACACCATCATGATTATCTGGGTCATGAAGATCTCTCTTGTATAGTTCTTCTGTGTATTCTTGCCATCTCTTCTTAATATCTTCTGCTTCTGTTAAGTCCATACCATTTCTGTCCTTTATTGTGCTCATCTTTGCATGAAATGTTCCCTTGGTATCTCTAATTTTCTTGAAGAGATCTCTATTCTTTCCCATAGTATTGTTTTCCTCTATTTCTTTGCATTGATCATGGAGGAAATGATTGATCACTCATTATGAGAGAAATGCAAATCAAAACCACAGTGAGGTACCATCTCATACTGGTCAGAATGGCTGCTGTCAAAAAGTGTACCAACAATAAATGCTGGAGAGGGTGTGGAGAAAAGGGAATCCTCTTACACTTTTGGTGGGAATGAAAACTAGTACAGCCACTATGGAGAACAGTGGGGAGATTCCTTAAAAAAATGGAAATAGAACTGCCATATGACCCAGCAATCCCACTGCTGGGCTTTCACACCAAGAAAACCAGAATTGGAAGAGACATATGTACCCCAAAGTTCATTTCATCACTGTTTACAATAGCTAGGACATGGAAGAAACCTTAGATGTCCATTGGCAGATGAATGGATAAGGAAGCTGTGGTACATATACACAATGGACTATTACTCAGCTATAAAAAAGAATGCATTTGATTCAGTTCTAATGAGGTGGATGAAAGTGGAGCCTATTATATAGAGTGAAGTAAGTCAGAAAGAGAATTACTAATACAGTATATTAATGTATATATATAGAATTTAGAAAGACAGTAATGATGATCCTATATGCAAGGCAGCAAGAGACACAGATGTAAAGAATAGACTTGTGGACTATGTGGGAGAAAGTGAGGGTGGGATGATTTGAGAGAATAGCATTGAAACATGTATATTACCATATGTAAAATAGGTGACCAGTGCAAGTTTAATGCATGAAGCAGGGTACTCAAAGCTGGAGCAACCCAGAGGGATGGGTTGGGGAGGGAGGTAGGAGGGGTTTTCAGGTTGAGGGGACATGTATGCTCCTGTGGGTGATTCATATCGATGTATGGCAAAAACCACCACAATATTGTAAAGAAATTAGCCTCCAATTGAAATAAATTAATTAATTTAATAAGAAATTGTTATTGCTAAAAAAAAGTGTCTGTCTTTTTATATTAAACCAGTCCTTAAAATGGTGCCCAGTTCTTCAAATTCCTTGTATTTAAAGTTCCTTTCCTCTGGTCTGCCTAGGTGCTTTTCTAGTATTTTGTAATGCATGGTGAATGTAATGAATCTAGAGATTGTTCAACTCACCCTTAGGCTCCTTCACTATCTCCATCTTTCTTTCATGCAGTTTTTCTTGATCTGTTTCTACAAAGTCTTGCAATTTGAGGAGGAGGGGTGGCAGAGTGTGAAGTTGCACGCTGTTATTTGGTGATCTTTCTCTTTTACTCACAGTTACTTTGCAGTTTTGGCATCCTCTATCCTCAAGTTATACTGAAGGAATGTTTTGTGTAGAAATTGCCTTTTATTTCTACTTGTTTCAAATTATTTGATGAGTAGATCCTGGGAGAGGGGTCACTATAGAGCGGTCACTGTCCTCAACTGCTCCAGATTTTTTTGCTTATATGTAGCTTGTATGGAGGAGAAGGCAATGGCACCCCACTCCAGTACTCTTGCCTGGAAAATCCCATGGGTGGAGGAGTCTGGTTGGCTTCAGTCCATGGGGTCGCTAGGAGTTGGACACGACTGAGCAACTTCACTTTCACTTTTCACTTTCATGCATTGGAGAAGGAAATGGCAACCCACTCCAGTGTTCTTGCCTGGAGAATCCCAGGGACGGGGGAGCCTGGTGGGCTGCCATCTCTGGGGTCGCGCAGAGTCGGACACGACTGAAGCGACTTAGCAGCAGCAGCAGCAGCAGCTTGTGTGGAGAAAGTAATGGTACCCCACTCCAGTACTCTTGCCTGGAAAATCCCATGGATGGAGGAGCCTGCTGGGCTACAGTCCATGCGGTCGCTAAGAGTAGGACACGACTGAGTGACTTCGCTTTCACGCATTGGAAAAGGAAATGGCAACCCACTCCAGTGTTCTTGCCTTGAGAATCCCAGGGAAGGGGGAGCCTGGTGGGCTTCCGTCTATGGGGTTGCACAGAGTCGGACACGACTGAAGTGACTTAGCAGCAGCTTGTGTGTATGTGTTCCTTTGGATAAATTCTTTTAAAGCAGGATTAGCTATTTTTTCCTTACTAGCAAAATGCTTTGCATGTCCTAGTTGTTGAATAATGATCACATTCAGGATCAATTGATTTTGAATGAAAAGGTACCTTAATCCACTAGGATTTCTTGAGGATTATTGACATAGTCCTACCAATTTTAAATTTAAGGCAAATAAACTGAATAGTATTTGCCTTTGAGGATATCAGTGAAAAATCAATGAAAAACTTTAATAATGATTGCTTTTAAAATATGTAATACAGTTCACTTTTAAATGTGCCACGGACCTCAGCAGGCATTTTCTTAGCAAAGAGGTCATCATTTATAATTTCCATAATTCTAATTTTTATGGATTTTGTGCTGTAATAGTAAATGATTAGTTTTTCTATATTAGGCTAAATATCCTCCATTTAAATATTGTTTTTTATTCATTTTCTTTTCGATTTGAAAAACAGAAGTCATAGTTAGCAAAAATCAACTTTAGCTCATACCCTACTCATGACATTATGAATTCTACATAGAGATTTAGTAAGATTTATGACGGAATGTGGTCCACTGGAGAAGGGAATGGCAAACCACTTCAGTATTCTTGCCTTGAGAACGCCATGAACAGTATAAAATGCAAAATGATAGGATACTGAAAGAGGAACTTACCGGGTCGGTAGGTGCCCAATATGCTACTGGAGATCAGTGGGAAAATAACTCCAGAAAGAATGAAGGAATGAAGCCAAAGCAAAAACAATATCCAGCTGTGGATATGACTGGTAATAGAAGCAAGGTCTGATGCTATAAAGAGCAATATTGCATAGGAACCTGGAATGTCAGGTCCATGAATCAAGGCAAATTGGAAGTGATCAAAGACGAGATGGCAAGAGTGAAGATCGACGTTCTAGGAAGCAGAGAACTAAAATGGACTGGAATGGGTGAATTTAACTCAGATGACCATTATATTTACCACTGTGGGTAGGAATCCCTTAGAAGAAGTGGAGTAGCCACCATGGTCAACAAAGGAGTCTGAAATGCAGTACTTGAATGCAATCTCAAAAACAACGGAATGATCTCTGTTCATTTCCAAAGCAAACCATTCAACATCATGGTAATCCAAGCCTATGCCCCAACCAGTAATACTGAAGAAGCTGAAGTTGAATGATTCTATGATGACCTACAAGACCTTATAGAACTAACACCCCAAAAGATGTCTTTTTCATTATAGGAGACTGGAATGCAAAAGTAGGAAGTCAAGAAACACCTGGAATAACAGGCAAATTTGGCTTTGGAGTACAGAATGAAGCAGGGCAAAGGCTAATAGAGTTTTGCCAAGAGAACACACTGGCCATAACAAACACCCTCTTCCAACAACACAAGAGAAGACTCTACACATGGACTTCACCAGATGGTCAACACCGAAATCAGATTGATTATATTCTTTGCAGCCAAAGATGGAGAAGCTCTATACAGTCAGCAAAAACAAGCCTGGGAGCTGACTGTGACTCAGATCATGAACTCCATATTGCCAAATTCAGACTTAAATTGAAGAAAGTGGGGAAAACCACAAGACCATTCAGGTCTGACCTAAATCAAATCCCTTATGATTATACAGTGGAAGTGAGAAATAGATTTAAGGGACTAGATCTGAAGACAGAGTGCCTGATGAACTATGGATGGAGGTTCGTGACATTGTACAGGAGATAGAGATCAAGACCATAACCATCGAAAAGAAATGCAAGTAAAGCAAAACGGCTGTTTGGGGAGGCCTTACAAATAGCTGTGAAAAGAAGAGAAGTGAAAAGCAAAGGAGAAAAGGAAAGATATAAGCATCTGAATGCAGAGTTCCAAAGAATAGCAAGAAGAGATAAGGAAACCTTCCTCAGCGGTCAATGCAAAGAAATAGAGGAAAACAACAGAATGGGAAAGACTAAAGATCTCTTCAAGAAAATTAGAGATACCAAGGGAACATTTCATGCAAAGATGGGCTCGATAAAGGAGAAAAATGGTATGGACTTAACAGAAGCAGAAGATATTAAGAAGAGGTGGCAAGAATACACCAAAGAACTGTACAAAAAAGATATTTATGACCAAGATAATCATGGTGGTGCGATCACTCACCTAGAGCCAGACATTCTGCAGTGTGAATTCAAGTGGACCTTAGAAAGCATCACTATGAACAAAGCTAGTGGAGGTGATGGAATTCCAGTTGAGCTATTTCAAATCCTGAAAGATGATGCTGTGAAAGTGCTGCACTCAATATGCCAGCAAATTTGGAAAACTCAGCAGTGGCCACAGGACTGGAAAAGGTCAGTTTTCATTCCAGTCCCAAAGAAAGGCAATGCCAAAGAATGCTCAAACTACTGCACAATTGCACTCATCTCACACGCTAGTAAAGTGATGCTCAAAATTCTCCAAGCCAGGCTTCAGCAGTACATGAACCGTGAACTTCCAGATGTTCAAGCTGGTTTTAGAAAAGGCAGAGGAACCAGAGATCAAATTGCCAACATCTGCTAGACCATGGAAAAAGCAAGAGAGTTCCAGAAAAACATCTATTTTTGCTTTATTGACTATGCCAAAGCCTTTGACTGTGTGGATCACAATTAACTGTGGAAGATTCTTCAAGAGATGGGAATACCAAACCACCTGACCTGCCTCTTGAGGAACCAGTATGCAGATATGCAGGTCAGGAAGCAACAGTTAGAACTGGGCATGGAACAACAGACTGGTTCCAAACAGGAAAAGGAGTATGTCAAGGCTATATATTGTCACCCTGCTTATTTAACTTATATGCAGACTATATCATGAGAAACGCTGGGCTGGATGAAGTACAGGCTGGAATCAAGATTGCCGGGAGAAAAATCAATAATCCACCCTTATGCAGATAACACCACCCTTATGGCAAAAAGTGAAGAGGAATTAAAAAGCCTGTTGATGAAAGTGAAAGAGGACAGTAAAAAAGTTGGCTTAAAGCTCAACATTGAATACTAAGATCATGGCATCTGGTCCCATCACTTCATGGGAAATAGATGGGGAAATAGTGTCAGACTTTATTTTTCTGGGCTCCAAAATCACTGCAGATGGTGATTGCAGCCATGAAATTAAAAGATGCTTACACCTTGGGAGGAAAGTTATGAGCAAGCTAGATAGCATATTAAAAAGCAGAGATATTACTTTGCCAGCAATGGTCCGTCTAGTCAAGGCTATGGTTTTTCCCGTGGTCATGTATGGATGTGAGAGTTGGACTGTGAAGAAAGCTGAGCACCAAAGAATGGATGCTTTTGAACTGTGGTGTTGGAGAAGACTCTTGAGAGTCCCTTGGACTGCAAGGAGATCCAACCAATCCATCCTAAAGGAGATCAGTCCTGGGTGTTCATTGGAAGGACTGATGCTGAAGCTGAAACTCCAGTACTTTGGCCATATCATGCAAAGAGTTGACTCATTGGAAAAGACTCTGATGCTGGGAGGTATTGGGGGCGGGAGGAGAAGGGTATGACAGAGGATGAGATGGCTGGATGGCATCACCGACTCGATGGACATAAGTTTAAGTGAACTCCGGGAGTTGGTGATAGACAGGGAGGCCTGACATGCTGCAATTCATGGGGTCGCAAAGAGTTGGACACGACTGAGTGACTGAACTGAACTGAAATGATTATCTTTATAAAGCCTCTTAAAAAACAAGATGCTCAATTCTCTTTGTCACTCATTCTTTTAGCAGTCTTCACTCTCAGAGAGTTCTTCATTATGTTTAACTAAATCCTTTAAATCTCATTAGCAGTACACTTTCCGTATCACTAATTCTTAAGAAAATAAACAACTTGAATTTTTGCTGGTTTTCTTCTCTACACACATACTTTTAATTCTAGTATATTTAGTGTAATTTAAAACTACATGATTTTACTTTATAAATCAAGGATGATTTCTGATCTATTTTTGAATATTCTAAAATACATTCTAGGATTATAGATCATATATTATTTAAGGAGAATATTTCATGGATTAAAAGCTTAATTGATAGAATCTTAGGGAAAAGGGTGAAGCTGGTGTACTGTTATAATATTTGAATGAGGGGATATTTTTAAAGAAATACTGAATATGTGCAGTTACTTAATAAATATTTATTGAGTGCTAAGTATTTGCCAAATATTGCACATACTTAAACAACTTATCAAAGTACAATTTAGGCCAGTTGTTGCCCAATCAAAGTCTTTCAAGAACATACTTTTGAAAATAAACAGTCATTTAAAACTTCCTCATTAGTCATGTGAACATGATTGCTTCCAAAGTATTTAAAATGTTCTGTACTTCGTAATAGTGTGTTTTCTCTTACAATTTTTTTTGTAGTGTTAACTGTTCATGAAACTTCCCTTTTATATATAAGAAAAAGGGATACCTTACTCACATCCTTATTGGAATTATAACATCTTCTGAATTATTGAAATAAGGCCTGAATTATAGCAATAGGTTTCTAACTAGTCTTGTTTCCACCATTTGCAATTTACAACACATTCTCCATCCTGAAGCTAGAGAAATTTCTTATATAGCTCATTTAACTTATGTCAGTTCTTTGCTTAAAAAAACCCTATTTGGTTTCCAATTAAATTTTTTTGAACCTTTTAGTATATGTTATAAATTTTTTAGGCTAGTCATATTTTGCATGTGATTTGTGTGTAACAAATTTACAGAACAAAAATTTCACAGTATGTATGGATGAAATGATAAATCTAGTCAACATCAAACTTTGAAACAACTAGATAATTAAAAAAATGCACAAACATAGAGATCCCTTCAAGAAAATTAGAGATACCAAGGGAACATTTCATGCAAAGATGGGCTCAATAAAAGACAGAAATGGTATGGACCTAACAGAAGCAGAAGATGCTAAGAAGTGGTGGCAAGAATACACAAAAGAACTGTACAAAAAAGATCTTCACGACCCAGATAATCACGATGGTGTGATCACTCATCTAGAGCCAGACATCCTAGATGTAAAGTCAAGTGGGCCTTAGAAAGCATCACTACAAACAAAGCTAGTGGAGGTGATGGCATTCCATTTGAGCTATTTCAAATCCTGAAAGATGAGGCTGTGAAAATGCTGCACTCAATATGCCAGCACATTTGGAAAACTCAGCAGTGGCCACAGGACTGGAAAAAGTCAGTTTTCATTCCAATTTCAAAGAAAGGCAATGCCAAAGAATGCTCAAACTACCACACAATTGCTCTCATCTCACATGCTGGTAAAGTAATGCTCTAAATTCTCCAAGCCAGGCTTCAGCAATATGTGAACCGTGAACTTCCAGATGTTCAAGCTGGTTTTAGAAAAGGTAGAGGAAGCAGAGATCAAATTGCCAGCATCCGCTGGATCATGGAAAAAGCAAGAGAGTTCCAGAAAAACATCTACTTCTGCTTTATTGACTATGCCAAAGCCTTTGACTATGCCAAAGCCTTTATTGACTATGCCAAAGTTTATTGTGTGGATCACAATAAACTGGAAAATTCTGAAAGAGATGGGAATACCAGACCACCTGACCTGCCTCTTGAGAAATCTGTATGCAGGTCAAGAAGCAACAGTTAGAACTGGACATTGAGCAACAGTTAGAACTGGACATGGAATAACAGACTGGTTCCAAACAGGAAAAGGAGTACGTCAAGGCTGTATATTGTCACCCTGCTTATTTAACTTATATGCAGAGTACATCATGAGAAATGCTGGACTGGAAGAAACACAAGCTGGAATTAAGATTGCCAGGAGAAATATCAATAACCTCAGATATGCAGATGAAACCACCCTTATGGCAGAAAGTGAAGAGGAACTAAAAAGCCTCTTGATGAAAGTGAAAGAAGAGAGTGAAAAAGTTGGCTTAAAGCTCAACATTCAGAAAACGAAGATCATGGCATCCAGTCCCATCACTTCATGGGAAATAGATGGAGAAACAGTGGAAACAGTGTCAGACTTTATTTTTTGGGGCTCCAAAATCACTGCAGATGGTGACTGCAGCCATGAAATTAAAAGACGCTTACTCTTTGGAAGAAAAGTTATGACCAACCTAGATAGAATATTCAAAAGCAGAGACATTACTTTGTCAACCAAGGTCTGTCTAGTCAAGGATATGTTTTTTCCTGTGGTCATGTATGGATGTGAGAGTTGAACTGTGAAGAAGGCTGAGTGCCGAAGAATTGATGGTTTTGAACTGTGGTGTTGAAGAAGACTCTTGAGAGTCCCTGGGACTGCAAGGAGATCCAACCAGTCCATTCTGAAGGAGATCAACCCTGGGATTTCTTTGGAAGGATGATGCCAAGCTGGAACTCCAGTACTTTGGCCACCTCATGCGAAAAGTTGACTCATTGGAAAAGACTCTGATGCTGGGAGGGATTGCGGGCAGGAGGAGAGGGGACGACAGAGGATGAGTTGGCTGGATGACATCACCAACTTGATGGATGTGAGTCTGAGTGAACTTCGGGAGTTGGTGATGGACAGGGAGGCCTGGCATGCTGTGATTCATGGGGTCGCAAAGAGTCAGACACGACTGAGTGACTGAACTGAATTGAATAGAGATGTGGAGAAAACCCCCACATGTTAGATCAAAATCAATCACAGTCTCCGTGGCTCTAAACTCTAGAAAAAGCAAAGCCATTTACCTTTTTTTCTTTCTATATTATTCCTCCAGTTTTATGATGCTACTTTGTGTTTCCTTTACGCTTTCAAGGCTGCCCTTGATTTTTTTGTGACTGGACAATTATGACACATGGGGAAAATTAGAAAGGTAGTTGTTATGGTTCAAAGGAGAATCCTTTGTTAACTGAGATGGTTGAGGAAACTAGAGAAAATGGGACTGTTCTAATAAGAAAGAAGTAAAAGATTAGTTATTTGATGAACTATGGATGGAGGTTCGTGACATTGTACAAATACAAGGATCAAGACCATCCCCATGGAAAAGAAATGCAAAAAAGCAAAATGTCTGTTTGGAGAGGCCTTACAAATAGCTGTGAAAAGAAGAGAAGTGAAAAGCAAAGGAGAAAAGGAAAGATATAAGCATCTGAATGCAGAGTTCCAAAGAATAGCAAGAAGAGATAAGGAAACCTTCCTCAGCGGTCAATGCAAAGAAATAGAGGAAAACAACAGAATGGGAAAGACTAAAGATCTCTTCAAGAAAATTAGAGATACCAAGGGAACATTTCATGCAAAGATGGGCTCGATAAAGGAGAAAAATGGTATGGACTTAACAGAAGCAGAAGATATTAAGAAGAGGTGGCAAGAATACACCAAAGAACTGTACAAAAAAGATATTTATGACCAAGATAATCATGGTGGTGCGATCACTCACCTAGAGCCAGACATTCTGCAGTGTGAATTCAAGTGGACCTTAGAAAGCATCACTATGAACAAAGCTAGTGGAGGTGATGGAATTCCAGTTGAGCTATTTCAAATCCTGAAAGATGATGCTGTGAAAGTGCTGCACTCAATATGCCAGCAAATTTGGAAAACTCAGCAGTGGCCACAGGACTGGAAAAGGTCAGTTTTCATTCCAGTCCCAAAGAAAGGCAATGCCAAAGAATGCTCAAACTACTGCACAATTGCACTCATCTCACACGCTAGTAAAGTGATGCTCAAAATTCTCCAAGCCAGGCTTCAGCAATACATGAACCGTGAACTTCCAGATGTTCAAGCTGGTTTTAGAAAAGGCAGAGGAACCAGAGATCAAATTGCCAACATCTGCTAGACCATGGAAAAAGCAAGAGAGTTCCAGAAAAACATCTATTTTTGCTTTATTGACTATGCCAAAGCCTTTGACTGTGTGGATCACAATAAACTGTGGAAGATTCTTCAAGAGATGGGAATACCAGACCACCTGACCTGCCTCTTGAGAAACCTATATGCAGGTCAGGAAGCAACAGTTAGAACTGGACAGTTAGACTAGTTCCAAATAGGAAAAGGAGTACATCAAGGCTGTATATTGTCACCCTGCTTATTTAACTTATATGCAGAATACATCATGAGAAACGTGGGCTAGAAGAAGCACAAGCTGGAATCCAGATTGCCAGGAGAAATATCAAAAATCTCAGATATGCAGATGACACCACCCTTTGGCAGAAAGTGAAGAGGAACTAAGAAGCCTCTTGATGAAAGTGAGAGAGGAGAGTGAAAAAGTTGGCTTAAAGCTCAACATTCAGAAAATGAAGATCATGGCATCCGGTCCCATCACTTCATGGGAAATAGATGGGGAAACAATGGAAGCAGTGTCAGACTTTATTTTTGGGGGCTCCAAAATCACTGCAGATGGTGACTGCAGCCATGAAATTAAAAGACGCTTACTCCTTGGAAGGAAAGTTATGACCAACCTAGATAGCATATTCAAAAGCAGAGACGTTACTTTGCCAACAAAGGTCCATCTAGTCAAGGCCTTGGTTTTTCCAGTAGTCATGTATGGATGTGAGAGTTGGACTCTGAAGAAAGCTGAGGGCCGATGAATTGATGCTTTTGAACTGTGGTGTTGGAGAAGACTCTTGGGAGTCTCTTGGACTGCAAGGAGATCCAACCATTCCATTCTAAAGGAGATCAGTCCCGGGTGTTCTTTGGAAGGACTGATGCTATAGCTGAAACTCCAGTACTTTGGCCACTCATGCAGAGTTGACTCATTGGAAAAGACTCTGATGCTGGGAGGGATTGGGGGCAGGAGGAGAAGGGATGATATAGGATGAGATGGCTGGATGGCATCACCAACTTGATGGTCGTGAGTTTGAGTGAACTTCGGGAGTTGGTGATGGACAGGGAGGCCTGGCGTGCTGCAATTCATGGAGTCTCAGAGTGAGATTGAGCGACTGAAGTGAACTGAAAAGGTTAACAAGGAGAAGGTAGAGGAGGTGGTTTGTTTGGTACTGGATAATGGAGTAGCAGTGGTTAGAAAGGGTTGAGAAGATGGTGAGAATGACATAATAATCAAAGAGAAGCTTTGCGAGGAAGTGGAGGTGTCTGATGAAGATTTTTCGATGAAGTTTTCCCTTATGGTGCCAAATGTATCCCTTTGTTTTCCAACAGGACAATCTGAATTGTTTGCTAATGCTTCATGGAATTAGATTTATTTAAGGGAATAGTGAGAACAAGAGCAAAGGTTGCCCATAAAATTAATTAGTTTATTTTAAGGACAATGTACTCCACAGTCAAATTTGTGTGTATGTAGATGGAGGAGAGCAAGAAGAATGCAGGTATGTTGGGTTTGACCTTTTCTATTGTCAGGACCTGATGACTTAATAATAGGTATAAATAGCTAAGAAGAGAGAGAGAGAAAGTAAAGATTATTTGTAAGATTTTTAGCCTTGTAGACCATCATATACTCGGATAAAGAGCCTTCTTTTTGTAGCCTATTTGGAATTGGCTTTAGAAGTGTTGCTAGAATGCCTAAAAGACAGCAGAATATCTGGGCCTGAGCAATAGCTAGGTAAGGGCTAAAGATAGATGAGGTGAGAGTCACGGCAAAGAGAAAACTCACAGAAGAATGAGCCTGTGAGCCCTCTAAGGTTGGACTTAGGAGAAAATCTTTCTCTCAGTATTTTACCCAGGAGTGGTGGGAAGGCTCTGGTCAGATAAATGCCTCTCCATCTGCTGACAGGTGCTCAAAGCCCCACTCCTGGGTCTTTATCCATTTCATTTAGGTGAAGTCTTTGATACTTTTTTCCTTCCTGTAGCATTAGCACTGGAGAAGGCAATGGCACCCCACTCCAGTTCTCTTGCCTGGAAAATCCCATGGACAGAGGAGCCTGGTGGGCTGCAGTCCATGGGGTCGCTGAGAGTTGGACACGACTCAGTGACTTCACTTTCACTTTTCACTTTCATGCATTGGAGAAGAAAATGGCAACCCACTCCAGTGTTCTTGCCTGGAGAATCCCAGGGATGGTGGAGCTTGGTGGGCTGCCGTGTATGGGGTCGCACAGAATTGGACACGTCTGAAGCGACTTAGCAGCCGCAGTAGCAGCAATAGCATTAGCACAACACCTTACCAAGTAGTCACTACATTGATGATTCAGACACCCTGGTGTTGGAGTTTCCAGGTGAAATACAAATATTCCACAGGCTGCATTTATACTAAAACATTATTTGTTGTTTACCTGAAATTTAAAATTACCTGGATGCTCTGTATTTTTATTTGCCAATTTTATCAGCCTTCTTTGGAAGGGCTCCCCAGTGTTAGCAGATGTCAGTCACTGAAAATGGAGTGTAAATTAATTTGTCAGATTTCTTTTTTACTGAAAGAAGTTTTTTTTTTTTTCCTTTAAGAGGAGAAGTAAATGTATGGGCCAACTGTGAGCAAAAGAAGAGTCAGGGCAATAACCTCCAGGAATAGCCACTATGGATGAAAATAAATAATAAAATATTAGGAGTTATCCCAGGGGTCATAGAAATGAGTATGAGGTCATGGGGGCTATCTTGCAAGGGGAATAGCATGAACTGTTGAGGGAAAGCAATGAGTCATGGTATGAGTTTAGGAAATATGACCTGTTCAATGTCACCAGAGTATAAAGAGGGCAGCAGGGAGAGGTAAGAACAAGGTAGGCTACAGCCAGATAATGGGTTTGGTATGCTATCAAGCTTGAACATTATCCAAAGGGTCATGGGAAGCTTTTGAAGGATATTGAGGATGGGCTTGCTGTGCCAGACTTGTAGCAGTGTGAAGGAGGATGGATGGGGGTGGCAGGGCATTATTAACACCCTATTATTGTCTCTTTTCCAGTCCTGTGCATTTGTCTGAATGATGTATTATGAAACATCATTTGTATCAGTTACCTGGAGACTTCCACAATTCATTTTTCTTTCTTCCTTTCTCTTATCTATAAGGCAAAATATACTGTTATTGGCTTGTGACACTCTGACCCCAGAGTATTTATCCCACAGGCTGGGCATTGTGAGTTTGTCCACAATCTTGCCTGAGCTTTTGTTAACTCATCTGTGACTGTTTATTTAATGAAGTGCATTCTAATAGTGAGTACAAAACTCTCTAATTACAGTCCTCTAAGATAGAATTACAGTAAACATTGTTATATAATGGATAAAGCTCAGTCATCTGAGCACAGGGAGTGGTAATATGATACACATCACAAAGGAATGTCACTGAGAAAACAGGAAAATTAATTTGCGGTTGAGGGTGAAATTCTCATACACAAAATCTTTTATTTCCTCTCGTCTTCATGAAGTTAATCAAACATCTTGTAGGTGCTTTGTAGACTGAATGATACCTCTTAAAAATTTTAAGAAAGATATATATGAACATAATCATATTGAAAACATACATGTACATATATACACGTGCATTTACATAAGTGAGAAAACACTGCATGTAATATTTAATTACTAGTTATTTTTTCATTAAACAATATGTTTTGTAGAGTTCCATGTCAAGTTGATTTCATATATTTTACAGTATATTATTTTACATTATGGTGGATATTTGAATTGTTTCCAGTTTTTCATGATTACAAACAAAGCTGCATTGATTCTCCTTGTCCATCCATCTTTGTGCATTTATGCAAACATTTGTATAGGATAGATTCTGGGAGGTAATGCTGTCTTTTTCAATATTCATTTAAGTAATTAAAACCATAGCTTGGAATGAATTCAGTGCTTTCCTTTTGGTTATTGAGCAAGTAGAACATGGCTCCTACATTTGACTCTGAAAATTACAGACATCGCAGTGTTAGTCACCACTGTGAATGAATGGTGATCATACTGGATATGTGCTAGAGGCAGTCAGTGATCTGACGCCTGCTCCAGAAGGTCATGCATGAATCATATGCCTAAATAGGTATCAAAGAGGAGGCTGGATATTGTGCAGAAAACACAAACCTTTATCAAGGAATGTTTCAAGGAAGGCAAGAAAGAGATCTTAAGCTAGAAGCCCCTGAAAACTTACTTACTGGCCTGTCCCAGGCTTAAAAATCTCAAAAAAGTTGCCACTCTAAAAATCCATAAAATAAAATAACAGATATAAATATCAATACTAAGCTTTCAAAAATTTTAGAAAATTTGACTGTAATGGACCTGCATTCTTCCCTTTTCAGTTTATTGGAATTATTTGAGATGGATTGGTGTTAACTCTTATGTAAGTGTTTGGTAGAATTCAACTGAAGCCATGTGTTCCCAGACTTTTGTTTTAGGAATTTTAAAATTATTAATTTCATTACTGATAATTTGTCTGTTTATACCTTCTACTTCTTCCTGATTTAGTCTTAGGAAATTTGACATTTCTAGGAATTTATTCATTTCTTGTAAGTTGTCCATTTAATTGGCATATAATTGTTTATATATTCTCTTAAGGATCCTTTGAATTTCTGTGGTGTCAGTTATAACTCTTTCATTTTATTTATGTGGGCCCTCTCTCTTTTATTCTTGTTTAATCTGGCTAAGGTTTTCATCAGTTTTGTTTATCTTTTTCAAAGAACCAGCCGGTTCTTAGTTTTATTGATATTTTAAATTGTTTTCTAAAGTTTCCATTTTGTTTATTTCTTCTCTGCTCTTTATAACTTATTCCTTCTACTAACTTTGGATTTTGTTTGTTTTTCTTTTTCTATTTCCTTTAGGTGTAAGATTAGATTACTTACTTGAGATTTTCCTTGTTTCCTGAGGTAGTTTTGTATCACTATAAACTTTCATTTTAGATCATCCCATAGATTTTGGATAATTGTGTTTTCTTTTTAATCTGTCTTAAGGCATTTTTGGATTTTCTCTTTGATTTCTTTGGTGACCCATTGATTGTGTGGTAATGTATTGTTTAACCTGTATGTGTTTTGGGGTTTTGCAGTTTTTCTCTTGTAGTTGATTCCTAATCACATCCTGGTATAGTTAGAAAATATACTTGATATGATTTTAAACTTCTTAAATTTATTGAGACTTGTTTTGTGGCCCAGAGAGTGATCTATCCCAGAGATTATTCCATGTGTGCTTGAAAAGAATGTGCATTTTGCTGCTTTTGGATGAATACTGAAAAAAGCTTGAATTCCCAGATGATTTTTAGGTAAGTTTTTAAAAAATTAATTAATTTATTTATTTTTTACTTTATAATACTGTATTGGTTTTGCCATACATTGACATGAATCTGCCACAGGTGTACATGAGTTCCCAACCCTGAACCTCCCTCCCACCTCCCTCCCCATATCATCTGTCTGGGTCATCCCAGTGTACCAGCCCCAAGCATCCTGTGTCCTGTATCGAATCTAGACTGGTGATTCATTTCTTACATGATAGTATACTTGTTTCAGTGCCATTCTCCCAAATCGTCCCACCCTCTCCCTCTCCCCCAGAGTCCAAAAGGCAACATTTGAGGTGATGGCTTGATGGCTGCATGATGTGTGACTTTACTCCTATTAATTGGTGGTGAGGTAGCAGGGTGCTGTTCCAGGAATCTTGTGCTCAGAAGTTACCATCCTCTGTCTTACCTCCTTGATTATTGGGTTGGCCAAAAAGTTTGTTTGGGTTTCCCATCATATCTTATCGAAAAACCCGAATAAACTTTTTCAACAAACCAATAGCAACTGTTATAATCTGCCCTTTGGAACTCAGGGAAGATCTGGGAGGCTGAAACATTTTCCCTTCAAGTATGAAATGGAGAGAACAGGATTTTTAAACAAGAGGGACCCATAGAGTTCTACTGTTTCAGTGACCCCTTTTCTTTGATACTCCCCAGTCTTTGGACTGTAAGCAGACAGGTTAAGGGGTCCTCAAAAAAGCCTCCTGATGAAAGTGAAAGAAGAAAGCGAAAAAGTTGGCCTAAAGCTCAACATTCAGAAAATGAAGATCATGGCATCCGGTCCCATCACTTCATGGGAAATAGATGAGGAAACAGTGGAAACAGTGTCAGACTTTACTTTTTTGGGCTCCAGAATCACTGCAGACAGTGACTGCAGCCATGAAATTAAAAGAAGCTTACTCCTTGGAAGAAAAGTTATGACCAACCTAGATAGCATATTCAAAAGCAGAGACATTACTTTGCCGACTAAGGTCCATCTAGTCAAGGCTATGGTTTTTCCTGTGGTCATGTATGGATGTGAGAGTTGGACTGTGAAGAAGGCTGAGCGCCGAAGAATTGATGATTTTGAACTGTGGTGTTGGAGAAGACTCTTGAGAGTCCCTTGGACAGCAAGGAGATCTGACCAGTCCATTCTGAAGGAGATCAGACCTGGGATTTCTTTGGAAGGAATGATGCTAAAGCTGAAACTCCAGTACTTTGGCCACCTCATGCTAAGAGTTGACTCATTGGAAAAGACTTTGATGGTGGGAGGGATTGGGGGCAGGAGGAGAAGGGGACGACCGAGAATGAGATGGCTGGATGGCATCACGGACTCGATGTTCCTGAGTCTGAGTGAACTCTGGGAGATGGTGATGAACAGGGAGGCCTGGTGTGCTGCGATTCATGGGGTCACAAGGAGTCGGACACGACTGAGCGACTGAAATGAACTGAACTGAGAGAAAGAGAAGCTTAAAATTTCTCTGATTTTTGCTGTTTGAGGAAATGCTGTTTTGGGAAAAATCTCTAGTGTTCTTACTTGCTGCTGCTGCTGCTAAGTCGCTTCAGTCATGTCCGACTCTGTGCGACCCCATAGATGGCTGCCCACTAGGCTTCCCCATCCCTGGGATTCTCCAGGCAAGAATACTGGAGTGGGTTGCCATTTCCTTCTCCAATGCATAAAAGTGACAAGTGAAAGTGAAGTTGCTCAGTCGTGTCCAACTCTTAGCGACCCCATGGACTGCCGCCCACCAGGCTCCTCTGTCCATGGGATTTTCCAGGCAAGAGTACTGGAGTGGGTTGCCATTGCCTTCTCCGTCTTACTTGCTGCAAGTAATAATAAATCCTTTCTTTCCCTGACCTTTGGTGTGGCTGTATCTTTTGGCTTGACAGCCACCAAGAGGTGAAGCTGGCTTTTGGGTAACGGGACAAGAAAGGGTATAAAATTTTGGATAGAAAGGTTAACTTGGCAGAGGAACTAGGTTTTAGGAGGAGTTGGTTTCAATGCCCACTCCTGTTTCAGCCTTCTCCCAATCTTTGAGGGAATGGGGTGCCAACTATTCTGGCTATTTCCTGCTGAAATGGGACATATTTCTGCCTCAGTTTGTGGAATGGACACCAAGGGGTTAGAAATATCCCAGAATTCCAAGTTGTGAATCAGAGTTTTGCTATTAATATCTCAGCCCCCTTGTCCATCATTTTGAAGCTATTAGACCCAATTAGATTTAGGAGGAGAGGTGACAAACTGAGTTTTAATAAACTTTGGAAAATAAATCTTGTTCCCTTGTGGATTCAGGGGAATAAGTCTAAAAACAAGTCTGCACTTGGCATTTTGGGTTAGGCTTGTTGCAATCAACACAGATTTTCTCCTGAGGACTTCATGTTTTCTTGGATCATTTTTTCTGGTCCATGAATCTGTGTATTCATTTGAAATAACAGTATATTTATCATACTATATCTTTACACAATACTTAAATACCTGACAGAGAAATATTTTCTCCCAGATTTGTCTTCATCAAAATTTTCTAGGCTCCTCTTTTTTTTGAATGATTTCAGATTAATTTTGGAATTGTCATCTAAGGGCAATTTGTATTTTGTTGGGTTTATAAACACCTCAAAACTCCTTTATTCATATTTCAGCATGTTACTTATTCCTAGTTTCCATTCCTATCTTTCTAAGTATTTCTTTTTAATTTCCTTCTTTTACTTTTCCTACTAGGGCTGTCTATTTTTTTTTGACACTACTTGTTCTCCCTAGCTGATTTCACTCATGGTTTTAGCTTCAACAACTATTTTTGCCCATGTTAATTTTGCAACTCTCACTCTTGTCTTCTAGAACTATACTTCCAAATGCCTCTGGGACATTTTCAAAAGAATTTCAAATTTCGCTCATTCTAACTTGTCATCACTGTTTCTAATCTGAACCTGGTCCTTTGAGATTATTTAGTTCAGGTGGAAGAGTTACCATCCATTTAGGTTCCCAATGGAAATTGTAATGTTGTCTCTGTCTCTACCTTTCTATGTACTCTACATGTTCAGGTAGACACTAACTCCATCAATTTCCCCTGGAATTTAGCCTCTCTTTTCCAATATCATCACCACCACATCAGTTTAAGTTAGGAGATTACCATCTTTGGTTTCCAGAACAGTCTCCTAACTGTGATCTTTCGTACCAAACTGTTCTTTTGTGAGGCCAACCTCCATACAACTGCCAGAGACTTTTCCTAAAAAATTCAGGTCATAGAAATTATAAAACTCATAGAAAGAAACATAGGCAGTATGCTCTTTGACATTGGTCTTAGATATCTCTCTAGATATGTCTCTTCAGGCAAGGGAAATAAAAGTGATAGCATTTTAAGTTTATTTTTGTGTATGGTGTTAGAAAGTGATCTAGTTTCATTCTTTTACAAGTGGTTGACCAGTTTTCCCAGCACCACTTGTTAAGGAGATTGTCTTTAATCCATTGTATATTCTTGCCTCCTTTGTTGAAGATAAGGTGTCCATAGGTGTGTGGATTTATCTCTGGGCTTTCTGTTTTGTTCCGTTGATCTGTATTTCTGTCTTTGTGCCAGTACCATACTGTCTTGATGACTGTGGCTTTGTAGTAGAGCCTGAAGTCAGGCAGGTTGATTCCTCCAGTTCCATTCTTCTTTCTCAAGATTGCTTTGGCTATTCGAGGTTTCTTGTATTTCCATACAAATTGTGAAATTATTTGTTCTAGCTCTGTGAAAAATACCTCTGGTAGCTTGATAGGGATTGCATTGAATCTGTAGATTGGTTTGTGTAGTATACACATTTTCACTATATTGATTCTTCCGATCCATGAACATGGTATATTTCTCCATCTATTAGTGTCTTCTTTGATTTCTTTTATCAGTGTTTTATAGTTTCCTATATATAGGTCTTTAGTTTCTTTAAGTAGATATATTCCCAAGTATTTTATTCTTTTCATTGCAATGGTGAATGGAACTAGATCACTTTCTAACACCATACACAAAAATAAACTCAAAATGGATTAAAGATCTAAACATAAGACCAGAAACTAGAAAACTCCTAGAGGAGAACATAGGCAAAACACTCTCAGACATAAATCACAGCAGGATCCTCTATGATCTACCTCCCAGAATACTGGAAATAAAAGAAAAAGTAAACAAATGGGATCTAATTAGAATTAAAAGCTTCTGCACAACAAAGGAAAATATAAGCAAGGTGAAAAGACAGCCTTCTGAATGGAAGAAAATAATAGCAAATGAAGCAACTGACAAACAACTAATCTCAAAAGTATACAAGCAACTTATGCAGCTCAATTCCAGAAAAATAAATGACCCAATCAAAAAATGGGCCAAAGAACTAAATAGACATTTCTCCAAAGAAGACATGCTGATGGCTAACAAACACATGAAAAGATGCTCAACATCACTCATTATCAGAGAAATGCAAATCAAAACCACAATGAGGTACCAGTTCACACCAGCCAGAATGGCTGCAATCCAAAAGTCTACAAGCAATAAATGCTGGAGAGGGTGTGGAGAAAAGGGAACTCTTACACTGTTGGTGGGAATGCAAACTAGTACAGCCACTATGGAGAACAGTGTGGAGATTCCTTAAAAAATTGCAAATAGAACTACCTTATGACCCAGCAATCCCACTGCTGGGCATACACACTGTGGAAACCAGAATTGAAAGAGACACGTGTACCCCAGTGTTCATCGCAGCACTGTTTATAATAGCCAGGACATGGAAACAACCTAGATGTCCATCAGCAGACGAATGGATAAGAAAGCTGTGGTACATATACACAATGGAGTATTACTCAGCCATCAAAAAGAACACATTTGAATCAGTTCTAATGAGGTGGATGAAACTGGAGCCAATTATACAGAGTGAAGTAAGCCAGAAAGAAAAACACCAATACAGTATACTAATGCATATATATGGAATTTAGAAAGATGGTAATGATAACCCTGTATGTGAGGTAGCAAAAGAGACACAGATGTATAGAACAGTCTTTTGGACTCTGTGGGAGAGGGAGAGGGTGGGATGATTTGGGAGAATGGCATTGAAACATGTATACTATCATGTAAGAAACGAATCGCCAGTCTATGTTTGATACAGGATACAGGATGCTTGGGGCTGGTGCACAGGGAAGATCCAGAGAGATGATATGGGGTGGGAGGTGGGAGGTGAGCTCAGGTTTGGGAACTCATGTACACCCGTGATGGATTCATGTCAATGTATGGCACAACCAATACAGTATTGTAAAGCAAAATAAAGTAAAAAAAAAAAAAGTGATAGCAACCAAATGGGATTATATCAAACTAAAAAGCCTCTGCACAGGAGGAAAGGAAAGGAAAGGAAACCATTACTAAATGGGAGAAGATAGTTGCAAATAATATATCTGATAAGTAACTATATCCAAAATACAGAAAGAAGTCATACAGTTCAGCAAAAACAAAAACAAAAAAAAAAAACAAAACAAAAAAAAAAGAAAAAAAACACCAACCCAAAGAGCCCAGTTAAAAAATGGGCAGAGGAATTGAACCAACATTTTTCCAAAAAAGACATGCAGATGGTCAACAGGCACATAAAAAGATGTTCAGAATTACTAATTACTAGGGAAATGCAAATCAAAATCACAATGATATATTACTTCATGTTTGTTAGATTGACATTATCAAAAAGCTAAGAAATAACAAATGTTGGCAAGGATATAGGAAAAAGTAGGAATGGAAATTTGTGCAGCCATCCTGGAAGACAATATATAGATTCCTCTAAATATTACAGTTTTAAGAATAGAACTATTATATGATCCAGCTATCCCACTTCTGCATCTTTATCCAAAGAACTATAAAAAGCACTAATTTGAAAAGCTATATCCACCAGTATGTTTACTATGGCACTAGTTACAATAGCCGATATATGGAAACAGCCTAAGTGCCCATCAGTGGATACATGGATAAAGAAGCAGTGTATACAAAGGTGTGTGTGTGTGCGTGTGTGTGTGTGCGCACGTGTGTGTGTGTGTGTATGTATGTGTGATGGAATACTACTCAGACATAAAAATAACATCTTGCCACCTGTGACAAAGTGAATGGACCTTGGTATTTTGCCAAGTGAAATAAGTCAGACAGAGAAAGGCAAAGCCATATGATTTTATCATATGTGAGATATAACAAATCAAAGAACAAACCCAACAAAAACCCCCAACCGTGTAGGGAACAAAGTAGTGTTTACCAGAGGGAGAGGATCAAATTGGTGAAGGGGATCTGATGTACTGTGATCAATGAAACTTAAATTTTTGGTGTTGAGCACACTGTAGGTTATATAGAAGTATAGATATAATGTTGTATGCTTGAAAAAATAAATTGAGGTTAATTTTGAACTCCTAAAGTTTCAAAAAATTCATATTGTATGATCTATTTTTTCCTCTATTGGCTCTTGGCAGTAGACATTCTAGGGAAGGAAAAATAATTTTCCCCCTAGCCTTCTGAGTTCTTGGCTGAGACCCTTATAATTAAAGATAAGTTCATAAGAGAAAAAAAAACGAAAGTTTATTAACATGTATGCCTCATATATACATGGGAAATGCCCAGAGGAAAATGAGTAATTCCCCAAGATGGCTTAGAATTCCAATTTACATAGCATTTTCAACAAAAAGATTATAAACTTGTGGAGAAATGACAGGACAAAATAAAGCAGATTTTTGCTTTCAAGGGTGAAGATAGATACTGTTTAGTAAAGTTTGTTATGTAGATTCCGCTAGTGCTTTTTCCAGGCTGATAGAGTCTAAAGTTGTCTTTAGGTATTAACCTTTGTTCTTTGTGAATTTCTGTCCTGCTTTTGGGCAGATAGCTTTTCTTGTGTCTGATTCCCAGTCGGCTTCACCTCAAGATAATCCTTTTGCCATAGTGGCATATTTTGGGGTGGCTTGTGCTGCACTTCAATGTTGTAAAACTGAAAGCCCTTAGTATAAAATATAACACTGTATCTAGTTTGGCCCTACCTTCCTGTTCATCCTTATTTTCTATCACTTGCCTTTTTATATCCTTTACTTCTATCACTGAACTTGAATTTGTTTTATTCGTGGCTTTGATGAGTTCATTCCTTATTAGAATACTGTTTTCCATCTTCTCCCACATATTCTTCATATGTCCAAGCAAATGACACCTGCTCTGGGAACCTTTTCTAGAGAAGTCCAGGAAATATTTCTGTTTCCTACACTACTCCTCTCACATTGTCTTTGTAATCTTGGTTACATTTTTGCTATGTTTTATATATGTACACACACACACAAAGACATATACAGTATATTCACATATGAAGTATAGTTCTCTTCAGAAAGACGATTAAATGCATTGTGCCATATTTATACATACACATGCAAACAATATATGTATATATGCATTTGTATATACAAACATGTATATGCGTATTATATATACACACACATATATGTGTATATACCCATACACATACATAATGTACGCAGTACATTTAATCATATTCCTGAAGAGTACTTCTGTGCATGAAGAATGTTATCAATACATGGGTGGTGACATAAATATGTCCTTTTTGTTCTCAATGCCCTCATGTGTTGTTTAGAGAAAATAACAGGAACTAGTCAATTAGCTCTTGGAAAGGACTCCTTAGTGCTATCCTTAATCCTCATGTTACCTCAAAGTTTCCACTTCATTGTAAAATGGGGCAAGGTGATGATAATAGAGTCACTCAGTTGTGTCCGACTCTTTGTGACCCCATGGACTGTTAGAAGGAATGCCACTAAGATTAATGAAGTACTCTCAAACATGAAAGAGAGTCAATGGTAACGAGTTCTGTGATGGTCACACTAAGTATATTATCTCACTTTAATTTATTACTGTATGCTAGGATTTTAGGAGTAAAAGAGAACATTAAAAATAGTTTGTGTATGGCTGAGTCCCTTTGCTATTGACCTGAAACTACCACAATATTGTTAATTGGCTGTACCCCAATACAAAATAAAAAGTTTAAAGTTTGGGGAAAAAGAAGTTTGTGTTTGATGGGAAACCAGCAGTTGCTTAACTGTTAGACTTTCTCCCAATCTGATGTCAAAAAAAATCAGTGGTTATCAATGATAATGAACAGATAAAAAATGTTTTGTTTGTTTACTTTGTTAATGAGTTTGCCTGCTATAATCCTCACACTGAATTCAGTAACAAACATATTCACACACCTACATACACACATTCTTATACAACATGAATTTCACCAAAGATCCAGCTAAGTACTCAGTCAGGAATATGAAGTGCCCTTGAGTTGCCTTGCTCTGTAGACCCCTGTTGCTCCTCAGTGTTCCTTTGTTCTCATCTTATTTTGCATAACTGGTAAATATGATGGGAAAAAGATATACTTAAGTCTGTTTACTACACAGGACTAAGTACACAGACATTGTAAATAGCATCCCATCAAATTTAGTTTGATAAAAATCAGTATAGCCCTGTTGATTGAATAAGATACCAACTACTCCAATTTGCCAATGAAATTTCCAGCTGGCTTAGTTTTTTTTTTTTTTTTTTTGATCAAAAGAGCCAACACTGTACTTATCCACACTTCCACGAGAATCTTGGTTGGGGAAAGCATCCCTGTAGCATTGGGTCTGGATTGGGAAGAGACTCTTCACACCCTGAAACATGTTCTTGAAGCATAGACATTTTTACTCAGAATATCACTTTTCTTCTTTTTTTTAAAAAAATGTTTCATTCCATTCTCTTCTATTTATTTATCTTTATTATTTTTATTTTTGGCTGCATTGGGTCTTTGTTTCTGTGCATGGACTTTCTCTAGTTGTGTGTGGGGTTACTCTCTAGTTACTGTGTGTGGGCTTCTACTTGTTGTAGTTTCTCTTGTTACAGAGCACAGGCTCTAGATAATGAGGGCTTTGAAGTTGTGGCACAGGGTCTCAGTAGTTGCCGCTCATGGACTCTAGAACATGGGCTCAGTATTTGTGGCACACAGCCTTTGTTTCCCTGTGGCATATGGAATCTTCCTGGACCAGGGATTGAACCCATGTACCCTACATTAATAGGCAGTTTCTTAACCACTGTGCTGCCAGGGAAGTTCAAATTTTCACTTTTCTTATTCTCAAGTGTTTTTATGTTTCAAATCACTATTTTTATATCATATAAATATCCAATTGTTCCAGTGCCACTTGTTGATAAGACTATCATGTCACTATTGAATTACCTAATGTAAAAGGTACAGATTGCTTGAAATACTCATATTGCCAAAACTCTCTTAAGAAGAAACATATAACCTGAATAGTCCTACATCTATGAAAGAACTTGAATTTTCAGTTTAACATTTTTCCCACAAAGAACTTCAGATTAAAGATGGCTTCACTGGTAAATCCCATTAAAAGTTTAAGAAAACAATAATGCCAATTATATACAACTCTGCCAGACAAAGAGGACAGAATATTCTTCAACTTGTTCTATGAGTCCATCATTACATGGATACCAAAACCAGACAAAAATATTATGAGAACTTAAAGACAGATTAATATCCCTGACAGAAAAAGTATAAAATTTCTTATCAGATGTTAACAAATATAATCCTACTGCATATAAAATGGATAATATCATCATGACCAAGTTGGGTTTTATTTCAGGAATGCTAGACTGGTTTAACAGACAGTGGAATTCACCATATTAATAAATACCATATTTATAAACTAAAACAAAAAAGAGACCATCTCAACTGATGCAGAAAAAAGTAGTTGAAAAAGACAAAATCCATTCTTGATAAAAATTGTCAGAAAACTAGGAACAAAAGAAATGTTCTTCAATTTAATGAAAAATCTATAGCTAGATCATGTTTAATGGTAAAAGACTGAATGTTTTCTTCCTAAGACCAAGAACAAGGCAAGGATGTCTGATCTCCCCACTTTTATCCAAAATACTGGAGTTTCTATTCAGTGCAATAATGCAGAAAAAGAAATAAAAGACATTTAATTATAAATGAGAGAAGTAAAATATCTTTATTTTTAGACAACATGATTGTTTATGTAGAGTATATAGGATCTACATAAAGTTCCTAGAACAAATGAGTGCATTTCTATATACTAGCAATAAACAATAAGAAATTAAAAAATTAAACTATAATATTCAAAAATGCTTAATACTCAGGATAAACATGACATAAAATGGGCACAGTGCTAAAAACTACAGAGGGAGAAATTAAAGATCTAAAATAGAGAGATATACAGTGTCATGGGTTATAAGACTTAACATTTTTTGTGATGTAAATTCTCCCCATGACCAAACACACTTTAAAAAGCTTATTAAACTTTATTCAGCCAACAAATCTGGGCTCGCTCCCATATACCCTCCCATCTTTTTCTTTATCTTGATCATCTCCAAACTCGCCAATTCAGTATGTGAAAATCTATTTAAAGTATAGATTCTTATCATAAAGAGAGATACTATTTTCCATTTTATTTAGACTTTAGTCAGATGGGCTAGGATTTATTCTTACATCTGCAAGAAAGGAAACAACAGCTGTAAAATTTAATATCTGTATATACATATCTGCAATTAAACTTCTAGGCTGAATTCTGAGACCCAAATAAATTTCTTATCAATGAAATGCAAGTAAAGCAGCCAGAAGAAGCACTGGGAATAAAAGAATTTTAAGCAAATTGTAAAAGGGTTGGGGTCTTGTAGCTTCACTGACAGCTCTTGTCCTGGTTGGCTTTAATGTCCTGTCCCATTGGGTCAGGATGGCATTTCTGGCCCCATCCCACTTCCCTGGTCCCATCAGTCGAAACTGGTATGGGCTGCAAGGACCAAAGTACACCTCCAGGGCCAGCTGGGGATCAGTCAGGAAGAGCCATGGTATGTTAGGTTTGGCCCCTATGAAGGAGCCCAGTTCATCCATGTATGTGATGTAATCTGTCTGCAAAGTCTGGCTCTGGCCAAACCTGAGGAAACAAAATAACACATTGCAGTGAGTGCCACATTTGTAAACAGAGGCACAAATTTCTTTCTTTCTTTCTTTCTTTTTTTTTTTTACTTTCAGAAAAGTAGCATTTTACTCAGACAGTAAAGCCTCTGTCTACAATGCGGGAGACCTGGGTTCGATCCCTGGGTTGGGAAGATCCCCTGGAGAAGGAAATGGCAATCCACTCCAGGACTATTGCCTGGAAAATCCCATGGACAGAGGAGCCTGGTAGGCTACAGTCCATGGGGTCGCAAAGAGTTGGACACGACTGAGCAACTTCACTTTCACTTACCTCCAGTAATACACCATGACTCCTCTCTTTTCTCACAACATAGAATGCATCATATGTTCTTTGACTTAAATGACCTGTTTTTGTTTTTTCCTCTCCTTTCTAACCTCTATTCAACTATGATGTCATTTTGGGCGCTTGCTTCTAGCCATGGGTGAACTGACCCTAGGGTCTCAAGGTGATTAATTAACTTAGTCTTTGATACATGATTATTCTTTATATGACACTTGCTTAAGATCTTCTCCAGAGTTAGATTTTTATGTTGATGTGTTTTAAATTGGGTTTATGAATAGTTTTAATATTTGCTGCAATTTATAAGTTGTTTCATACATTTAGTTGGAATGTGATCTCATTTGCTTTTAGAAACTCTTAAGAATAAGATTGACATTAAGGTCTCTCTTTCCCCTCCTCTTTCTTCTTATTGGCTTCAGACATAAAGGGTAGTAAGCAGAGTAAGCTGCGTGAACTGTTAGCACATAGGAGTGCTCATTTCACAGAGCTGTCCTGTGAACTGGAGGAGGTGCAGGGGAGGTATCTTTTGGCTGATCTTTTTATTAAAAAAATATTTATTTTAATTGGAGGATAATTACAATATTGTGATGGCTTTCTGTATGAAATAGGGAAGGTTTCGTTGAGTCTGAGTATACCCATGTCTTCTCTTCTTTAGGCCCTTAGCTAATGACTTTCTTGGGCCTTTAATGAATGACATGTTAGAGATTTTAAAGTAGAAATACTTCCTATATGGTCACTTATTCATCTATATGTGATCCATTACCTAATTATTTTTAATAGATTTTAATGTTTAATTTAAAAAGGACTGAATTTTATAGGAGTGATTAACACAAAAGAGTACATTTATACATCTGATGTTGAGTCACTTAACTTCCTACCAGTCCCATTTATGGTTACGTGAAAACTCATGATTGGATGGATCAGAAGTGACTATTCTTTTAGTAGAAAATATTAGGGCAGGTGAACTCTATTTAATACTGTATTTGGTTTTCTTGTTACAGCATTGCCACTGCTCACTTTCCAGTTAGCTAATTTGTGGTAGACATGTGGCTGATGGGAAAGAAGCTCTTGGGAAAACAGTCATTTCTCAACCTCAGCACTATTGACACTTTGAGATGGATAATTCTTTGTATAGGTGGACTGTCCTCTGCATTCCTGGTTTCTACCCATTAGATACCAGTAGCATGCCCTCTTCACTTGCAATGACCAGAAATGTCTCCAGATTTTGCCAAATGTCCCCTGAGGGGGAAAATCACCCCTGTTTGAGAACTTGTGTGCTAGCGTTATAGAGGAGAAATATAATGATTATTATTTGCCCATCTAATACCGCTTGATTATAGCAAGTGTTTCAAAAATGTGAACTGACTAATGACAAGGTTATAGAATCTATTAATGTTTTCCTACATAAAAGGCAAATTTTAAGATTTGTTCATTAGCAAGTACCATCTCTTACCATTTGAGTTTCTTCCCCATTTTCTCCTCAATGTCATCCATCATTTCATTTGTAGTTGGCAAGGTACATGAATCTAAAAAAGAAATGAAGTCAGAGATATTGAAAAAGAAAAAGAAATCAGAAATATGCAATTACACATGATGAATTTCATTTAGTGTTTATGAACTATATCCATAACAGATTTTCTATCAAGAGGAACTATCTTTAGTGTGTTTAGCAGAATAAGAATTCACAGAAACAAAGATTTGAGAAGCCAATGAACTTGCTCTGGGAATTGCAAAGCTGGCCTTCCATGAGATAGTGGCAGTGGAAAAGTTTGTAGCTTCAAGTGACTGAGTCTTATACTTCTGATGACATTATGGAGGGCCTAATCCTCAGCATGACTCATGCATATAATAGCTTACCAGTGTCTTCATATTTCTTTCTGCATCCTCTTACCAAGAATGATCTCAAGAGATAGTCTGGTAAAATAATTCAATCTAAGGTCCATGGCAATTCAATTGGGACAATGGAAGGAAATCTGGATTTTCCAACATCAGCCTGTAGCCAAGGAGGATATTTTAAGGGATGACAGAAAATTTTTAGTTTTTTGTAAATTTCACATTAATGGAGGCCTCTTCCAGTTGCTAACTAGCTCATTTGGCTCTGTAATAATGGCAGGGGATATATGACATTCTCGTGAATACTCCCCAATCATTGTTAGTATCTCACCTCAGCCTGCTGGTACCCTGTGGTCAGATATTTGCTGTGCCCCTATGAGAAAGTAAGGGACCAGAATTCTGGTCATTTTGCTCGATGTATCTTAAGTGCCAAGACAGAGCCTTGTGCATAGCAGGTGTTCAGTGAATATTTGTTGAATGGATAAATGATGCCCTTAGTTTTATGTGGGCTTCCCTGGTGGCTCAGAGGTTAAAGTGTCTGCCTGGAATGCAGGAGACCTGGGTTCGATCCCTGGGTCAGGAAGATCCCCTGGAGAAGGAATTGGCAACCCACTCCAGTACTCTTGACTGGAGAATCTCATGGAGGGAGGAACCTGGTAGGCTACAGTCCATGGGGTCACAAAGAGTCGGACACGACTGAGTGACTTCACTTTCACTTAGTTTTATGTAAATTTCTTGGATATATGAACTGTATCTGATCTTCCCATAAGAGTGTTGTGCCTTTTAAGAGAAAAAGATAATAGGATCACTTACAAAAGATTTCATGATGGGTTTTTGAAAGTAATGAACCTTCATGGTACATCTGAAATAGAAATTTACTTATCCACAACATGTTAAGAAAACATACACATATGCTCTTTGATTGTAACTTTTTCTTTATTACCTATAGTCTAAATTTCTATGGACAGTATGTTAGGTAAGGTACAACTATACTGGCCAAGGTTTTTGAATCCTTGAATAAAAGCACACTTTAACAGTGGTGATCAATATGATTCAGTTCAGTTCAGTTCAGTTGCTCAGTCGTGTCCAACTCTGCGACTCCATGAACTGCAGCACGCCAGGCTTCCCTGTCCATCACCAACTCCCCGAGTTTACTCAAACTCGTCTCCATGGGGTCAGTGATGGCATCCAACCACCTCATCCTCTGTTGTCCCCTTCTCCTCCTGCCTTCAATCTTTTCCAGCATCAGGGGCTTTTCAAATGAGTCAGCTCTTTGCATCAGGTGGCCAAAGTATTGGAGTTTCAGCTTCAGCACCAGTCCTTCCAATGAACACCCAGGACTGATCTCCTTTAGGATGGACTGGTTGGATCTCCTTGCAGTCCAAGGGACTTTCAAGAGTATTCTCCATCACCACAGTTCAAAAGCATCAATTCTTCGGTGCTCAGCTTTCTTTATAGTCCAACTCTCACATCCATACATGACTACTGGAAAAACCATAGCCTTGACGAGATGGACCTTTGTTGGCAAAGTAATGTCTCTACTTTTGAATATGCTGTCTAGGTTGGTCATAACTTTCCTTCCAAGGAGTAAGCGTCTTTTAATTTCATGGCTGCAGTCACCATGTGCACAGTCAGCCACTGTTTCCACATCTATTTGCCATGAAGTCATGGGACCAGATGCCATGATTTTAGTTTTCTGGAGTAAATTAAATCAATATTTGAGACATTGTTTTTCTCCATGTAGCCCTTATATTCTTAATTTGTCCACACAGACATACTCGTTGCCTCTGAAGCCCATAGGATCCAGGTGGAGGAAGGGGGAGAAGATTATCAACAGAGCATAAAAGTGGCTTGACACTGCTATTTTGACAGAGTTGACACCAATAATGTCTCCAGCATGACCTGACACCCATCAGGGCCCTTTCAGTCTTTGCAGTGTAACTTGACATTGCAGTGACCCACTGCTGTCCTCTTGCTTTTATAGGCTTTCAAAGTCCTATCAATCCCCTATGAGAAGTTTAAGCCCTCTGACATAGCTTGTAAGGCCCTCCATGCTCTGGTTCCTTCCTTCCTTCCTTTCTTGCTACTCTCTACCTCTGCTTTATATTTCATTACACCAAAATGCTTCTCATTCTTCACACATTCCATGCTGAGTCTTACCTTTATACCTTTCCTCAGGCTGTTCTATTTTTAGACAATAACTTACAACCCAGTTATCCTCACCACAACACCCTCAACCTTTCCCTGTTGTAGCATTCCCGCTACCCTGTTTTAAGCTCTATGAGGTCAAGGCTCATGTCTGTCTTATTCCCTTTATATCCCCAGCACCTGTCACAGAGCTTGGCATGCAGTATGTGCTTAGTAAATATTTGTTGACTAAATGAATGAAAGACAGAATGGCCCACTTACTTGCAAATACTTTAACAGCCCAGCGGGCCTGTAGGTCAGCTGTGGGGATGGCAGCACCAAGGGACTGGACAAGGCCAATCACAGCCAAGGTTGGCTTTTCCAAGAATGGGGGGAAGATGCCTTTGAACAAGGTGACCTCATTATTTCTGCTTTTGATGATGGAGTCATCAAGGAAGGGGTAGGCATAACCATAGCCTGTTGCGAAGATGACGTAATCAATGGCCTCAAACACTGTCCCATCCTCAAATATGGCTGAAGTCTCTGTAAACTCCTTCACATTGGGCTTGATGGATACAGTGCCACATAGGATGCGGGAGGGGAGCTCATCATTGAACACAGGCTCTTTCCTCAAGGTGCTGTGGAGAAATAAGAGAAAGAGGCACATGCTATAAAGTACCTCATTTCCAAGAAATATCTGCAACAGTCCATAGCACTGAAACCAAATTTAAGCAGTTGAACATCAGCATGAAGACATAGAGGGCAGCTAAACTCTCTTCTTTTGGGAAAATTCTTTCCTGTTGATATTAATAGTCCTTAAGACATCTGTTTGACATATGGATGGCCAACAGGCACATGAAAAGATGTTCAACATTGCTAATTTTTAGAGAAATAATAAACTACAATGATGTACTAACTCACACTGGTTAGAATGGGAATCATTGAAAAGTCTACAAATAATAATTAGGAATTTCAGATACATACTACTATATAAAATAAGCACAGGGAAATGTATTCAGTATCTTTTATTAACCTGTAATGGAAAAGAATCTGGAAAAGAATATATTTTAACTGAATATATCTATATGTCCTCCATCCCTTAGAAGAAACAGCCCTCATAGTCAGTACTTGGGTGCAATCTCAAGAATGACAGAATGATCTCTGTTCAGTTCAGTCGCTCAGTTGTGCCCAACTCTTTGTGACCCTGTGGACTGTAGCACACGAGGCCTCCCTGTCCATCACCAACTCCCGGAGTTTACTCAAACTCATGTCCATTGAGTTGGTGATGCCATCCAACCATCTCATCTTCTGTTGTCCCTGTCTCCTCCTGCCTTCAGTATTTCCCAGCATCAGGGTCTTTCCAGGTAAGTCTGTTCTTCGCATCAGGTGGCCAAAGTATTGGAGTTTCAGCTTCAGCACCAGTCCTTCCAATGAACATTCAGGACTGATTTCCTTTAGGATGGACTGGTTGGATCTCTTTGCAGTCTAAGAGACTCTCAAGAGTCTTCTCCAACACCACAGTTCAAAAGCATCAATTCTTTGGCGCTCAGCTTTCTTTATAGTCCAACTCTCACATCCATACATGACTACTGGAAAAACAATAGCTTTGACTAGACCAATCTTTGTCAGTAAAGTAATGTCTCTGCTTTTTAATATGCTGTCTAGGTTAATCATAACTCTTCTTCCAAGGAGCAAGGGTCTTTTAATTTCATGGCTGCAGCCACCATCTGCAGTGATTTTGGAGCCCCCCCCAAAATAAAGTCTGACACTCTTTCCATTGCTTTCCCTTCTATTTACCATAAAGTGATGGAATCAAATGTCATTATCTTAGTTTTCTGAGTGTTGAGTTTTAGCCAGCCTTTTCACTCTCCTCTTTCACTTTCATCAAGAGGCTCTTTAGTTCTTCTTCACTTTCTGCCGTAAGGGTGGTGTCATCTGCATATCTGAGGTTATTGATATTTCTCCTGGCAGTCTTGATTCCAGCTTGTGCTTCATCCAGCCCAGCATTTCTCATGATGGACTCATTTCAAGGCAAAAAGGACATCTTTTTTTGGTGTTAGTTCTAGAAGGTCTTGTAGGTCTTCATAAAACCATTCAGCTTCAGCTTCTGTCTAAAGGACAGAAATGGTATGGACCTAACAGAAGCAGAAGATAGTAGGAAGAGGTGGAAAAAATACACAGAAGAACTATACAAAAAAGATCTTCATGACCAAGATAACCATGATGGTGTGATTACTCACCTAGAGTTAGATGTCCTAGAATTTGAAGTCAAGTGGGCCTTAGGAAGCATCACTACAAACAAAGCTAGTGGAGGTGATGAAATTCCAGTTGCGCTATTTCAAATGCTAAAAGATGATGCTGTGAAAGTGCTGCATGCAATATGCCAGAAAATTGGAGAACTCGGCAGTGGCCACAGGACTGGAAAAGGTCAGTTTTCATTCCAATCCCAAAGAAGGGCAATACCAAATGATGTTTAAACTACTGCACAATTGCACTCATCTCACGTGCTAGCAAATAAATGCTCAAAATTCTCCAATCCAGGCTTTAACAGTATGTGAACAGAGAACTCCCAGATATTCAAGTTGGATTTAGAAAAGACAGAGGAACTAGAGATCAAATTGCCAAAATCCATTGGATCATAGAAAAAGCAAGAGAATTTCAGAACATCTACTTCTGCTTTATTGATTATGCCAAAGCCTTTGACCATGTAGATCACAACAAACTGGAAAATTTTTCAACAGATGGGAATATCATACCACCTTACCTGCCGCCTGAGAAATCTGTATCCAGGACAAGAAGCAACAGTTAGACCTGAACATGGAACAACAGACTGGTTCCGAATTGGGAAAGGAGTACATCAAGGTTGTATATTGTCACCCTGCTTATTTAACTTATATGCAGAGTGCATCATGCGAGATGCCAGGCTGGATGAAGCACAAGTTGGAATCAAGATTGCTGGGAGAAATATCAACAATCTCAGATATGCAGATGATACCACACTTATAGCAGAAAGTAAAGAGAAACTAAAGAGCCTCTTGATGAAAGTGAAAGAGGAGAGTGAAAAAGTTGGCTTAAAGCTCAACATTCAGAAAATGAAGATCATGGCATCCGGTCCCATCACTTCATGGGAAATAGATGGGGAAACAGTGGAAACAGTGACAGACTTTATTTTCTTGGGCTCCAAAGTCACTGCAGATGATGACTGCAGCCTTGAAAATAAAAGACCCTTGCTTCTTGGAAGAAAGGTTATGATCAACCTAGACAGCATATTAAAAAGCAAAGACATTACTGACAAAGGTTGGTCTAGTCAAAGCTATGGTTTTTCCAGTAGTCATGTATGGATGTGAGAGTTGGATATAAAGAAAGCTGAGTTTTGAAGAATGGATGCTTTTGAACTGTGGTGCTAGAGAAGACTTGAGAGTCCTTTGGACTGCAAGGAGATCAAACAAGTCAATCCTAAAGGAAATCAAGTCCTGAATATTCATTGGAAGGACATGCTGAAGCTGAAACTCCCAATACTTTGGTTCCCTTGATGCAAAGAACTGACTCTTTGGAAAAGACCCTGATGCTGGGCAAGATTGAAGGCAGGATGAGAAGGGGACAACAGAGGATGAAATGGTTGGATGGTATCATCTATTCAATGGACATGAGTTTGAGAAAACTCTGGCAATTGGTGATGGACAGGGAAGCCTGGCATGCAGCAGTCCATGGGGTTGCAAAGAGTTGGACACGACTGAGCGACTGAATTGACTGAATATATATACATATATATATATATATATATATTTAACTGAATTACTTTGTATACCTAAAACATTGTAAATAAACTATACTTCAATTAAAATGTCTGCAAATGTTAAATTCTGGAGAGGGTATGGAGAACAGGGAACCCTCCTACACTGTTTGTGTGAATGCAAATTGATGCAGCCACTATGAACAACAGTATGGATTTTCCTTCAAAAACTAAAAATAGATTTCCATATGACTCAGCAGTCCCACTCCTGGGCATATATCTGGAAAAGATAAAAACACTAATTCTAAAGGATACTTGTACCTCAATATTCACTGTAGCACTGTTTATAATATCCAAGACATAAAAGCAATCTCAGTGTCCATTGACAGATGAATGGATAAAATAGATGTGGTACACACACACACATACACACACACACACACACACAGGAATATTACTCAGCCATAAAAAAGAATGAAATAATGCTATTTGCAGTAACGTGGATGGACCTAGATATTATCATACTAAGTGAAATAAGATAAAGACAAATATCATATGACATCACTTGTGGAATCTTTAAAAATGGTACAAACGAATGATATAAACTCACAGACAGAGAAAACATACTTATGGCTACTGAAGGGGAAACGAGGGATGGATAAGTTGGGAAACTGGGTTTAACGGATACACAGCTACTATGTATAAAATGCCCTTCTCTAGTGCTTCAGATGGTAAAGAATCAGCCTGCAATGCCAGAGGCCCAGGTTTGATCCCTGAGTCAGAAAGATCCCTTGGAGGAGGGCCTGGCAACCCACTCCAGTATTCTTTTCTGGAGAATTCCATGGACAGAGGAGCCTGGCATGCTACAGTCTGTGGGGTCACAAAGAGTTGGACATGACTGAGCAACTTCCACTTTACGTTTTTTGTATACAAAATAGGTAAACAGCAAAGACCTGCATAGCACAAAGAACTATATTCAACATCTTATAATAATGTATAGTGGAAAAGAATCTGAAAAAGAACACATATGTATAATAATCACTTCACTACACCTGAAACATTGTAAATCAACTCTACTTAAAAAAATAAAGAATATCTGTCTGAGCTGCTTCTTTTAGCTTCTTGAAACTTGAATATTCTCTTGTGGATAACTTAAACTATTTGAAGACTCACCAAATAGATGAGGATAAAACTAATTCCTAGTCACAATAAAGTTGTTATGAGTGCTGACTGTGGAACCAGGTGGCCCAACTTCATAACCTAGCTCCTTCTCTTACTAGCTGCTGCTTCTCTGTATTTGTATTTTGTATTATATGGAAAATAGGGATAGTACAGACGCTATCTCGTAAAATTGTTGTGAGAGTCAAATGAACAGTTATCTGTAAAGCACCTAAAACAGTGCCTGGCATGTGCAAGCATCATTATTCTAAGTGAACTGTTATTATAAATAAGCTCTCATTTTACATGAGGAAATCAGATCTACTGTGGTGAGATGTTTTAATGCTATGTTTGGTTTCCTTTCATTAACTGTAGTTGCAAAAAAAAAAAAAAAGTACAATTTTGATACTGCACTTCAGTTGCCAAAATTCTAGGAATGCTGTTTTTTGATGACATTCTTCATTTTGACTTAATTTTCCTTCAAGGATTCTGGAGTTTCCTCTAACTATCTCAAAGGCTAAGAAACTTTATAAATCTTAGAATTTATTTCTATATTCCACACTGTTCTCTACCTCTTTAATTCTGCAACCTCTTCTTTAACCCTATGGGCAATAAGTAAGTCACAGCCAAACCTGTTTTTCTCCCCTGTTACCCTCCCTACAAAGGGAGGAGTGAGAAGGTATCATTAACACCTTTTGGTAACTGGAACCCTTCCTGGATAAGTGGATTTCCAATTCTATGTTTTTATTGTCTGAAGGAAAAAGCCAAAATATGGTTTGCAGTTACTATTACAAGACAAAATATCTTTACCAGTTCAAGCTCTGAAACTTCTATTACATTAAAAAATTTTTTAAATGCATGAAATCAACATTTTTCTCAAGAGGGTATTGCAGTCTGCCAGACAAAGTAAGATAAGTGCTACAGAGTGAGAATTTGCTACTAAACCTTGTATTTATTACTACAGTTTACAATTTGCTCTCACTTTTTAAGCCTGTATTTCTAATCACAATGAAAAGCTTTTGCTTTTCATGGACCAAAGATGAAATTTCTAAGGAATTCTTTTTTTTTTCTTACCCACTTAAATGTTCTTTTTTTTCAGATATACTGATTCATCTACCTAGATACCTTTTTAATTAGTAGGTGTTGGACTCTGTCTTTATAGAGAAGTAAATAAATGAATCATTAATTTGCCAGGTTACATCATTTCTGTGTCTCTCCCCTGTCTTACATGTTCCACGCCTCCTCACTGTCCTGCAGAAATGTCAACCCTTCCATGGAGGCATGCACATTCATTTTGAGACTCTACTTGCTGAGACATGTTTATTAACACTACTTTGTTAATTGCTCTTCATGCCCATTAGAAGACACTAATATGAACTGATATTTGCAAAGCTTTATAGTTCACAAAGTAATTCTTATATTTTAAATTTCACTGAATACCACAACAGTCTTGAGTACATCTTACTATTGCTATCCATATTCGTCTATAAGCATGGACAAAATATTCCTCAAGAAAATCATTTATGAGATGTCTCAGCCCTCAAAATTCTGTGTTATTTCTTGTGGCAACCCCAGATGAAACTTGCATGTTAGGGTGTTCTAGCTACCAGATCCATCCCCACTTTGTATTCTTTCTTACTACTTTTACCACTAGACTAATTTCAAAAAGGTTTTAATCCCATTCATGGTCTCTGATTATACCATGTCATCTGTGCAGTCCTTAATTTAATTTCACCAGGCTTAATGTGATAACTAAAGCAAGGCTTAGAACGAATTCAACTTAAACCAGTGCTTCACTTTTTTTAGGGCTTTCCTGGTGGCTCAGAAGTTAAAGCGTCTGCCTGGAATGTGGGAGACCTGGGTTTGATCCCTGGGTCAGGAAGATCCCCTGGAGAAGGAAATGGCAACCCACCAATGGCAACCCACTCCAGTACTCTTGCCTGGAGAATCCCATGGAGGGAGGAGCCTGATAGGCTACAGTCCATGGGGTCGCAAAGAATCAGACACGACTGAGTGACTTCACTCACTCACTTTTTTTAAAATAATAAGATATGTATTATCTGTAGTACCTATTTAAAGGCATCAGGCCGTAGTTCTCATGTTTAAACCACTTGTTCATCTTCTTGACATATAACCAGTCAGAGACAAATGAAGGAAGGGCATTCCGGAGAAAGGATGCAAAGCGGGTAACATACAGCATGTCCCAAGGATAGCCGTCATCCCAAACCCGACTCATGACCCAGGAGCCACTTCTGGTGCTGATAATGACCTGGTAGGGAAGGTAACAGATTTCAATATTGCTCTGTAAGAATTAAGCAGATACAACACAATTCTATGGACATCTATATACGTTATTCAGGTAGGAAAACTTTTAAAGAGGTAGGTCAAGATGAGTAGTCCATGATAGAAGCTAAATAGAGGCAGAACTACCTCTCTTGCTCCACCTCAGAGGGCGAGGGCATAGGTGTTGAAAGAGTGACTATCTGACATCTTGGAATATGAGAGTTCTCTGTTCCCTGGTGGCTCAGTGGTAAAGAATCTGCCAGCAGTGCAGTAGCCACAGGAGAGGTGTGTTAGATCACTGGGTGGGGAAGATCCCCTGGAGGAGGGCATGGCGAGCCACTCCAGTATTCCTGCCTGGAGAATCCCATGAACAGAGGAGCTTGGTGGGCTACAGTTTGTACGGTCACAGAGAGTCATGCATGACTGAAGTGACTTAGCATGCATGCATTATTCAACTGTGACAAGTATAATCTTTGCAGACCCTTAAGACTAAAATGGTAGGTCTAGTAAAGATCAGTCAATGGTGGTGGCTGGTGGTAGTTGCTTGGCTGAGTGGGGGAAATGCAGCTAACTTGCTGGCCAAAATTAGCCTGAGGATATGCCAAGGATTTAATTCTGTTCTCTGTGCCTGGTCTCCTATTCTAGTCCTTACTACACACACACTCCAGGACCCTGGCAGCTGCTTTAGCCCAAGACAAGCCCAGACTGCTTATCTATTTTATCACTTTTGTGATAACCCAAGGGAGTCTGACTTTGAATAATCCTTAGGTATTTTAAAATATCCATTTATGAATTTATTTATTGAGCACCTATTTCCTTTAGAAATATGTTAGTATGTATCTATGGATATCTCCATATACATTTCCCTTAATATCCGGGTAGGAGCACTTTTAGAGGTAGGTCAAGATGAATAGTCCATGATTGAAACTAGGTATTTAGAGACAGAACTACCTCTCTCCACCCCAGAGATCAAGTGCGTAGGTGTTGAAAGAATGACTACCTGACACCTGGGAGTAAGAGAGCTCTTTGTGCAACTGTGACAAGTTTAATCTTGTATTAGAAATATGTTCAGTTCTTTTGGGTTTATTGGTTATGTATGACTCAACATGGAGTCCTCTGGGAAGCCGTCTTTGACAATTCATCCAGCAAAGTTCGATTATCTAGTCATGGTGCTGCCACAGCCACAACTGAAGTCTCATTGCTTCCTTTCATGATGATCGTGTGCCTGTCATCCTACTACTACCCACTGATTCCTCCTTGAAGTCAAGAAGTAGCTTGACTTCTGTATTAATTTCTAGCCTGATGCAGTGCTGACACATAAAAAAACAGTCTGTGATTTGTTGGCTGTTGAATAGGTAAACAATAGTAAAACCTAAATTTTGTTTCTTCCAGAGTGGTAAGCATAGTACTGTTGCATGGTAGGTGATAAGAAATAAAGGTTAAATAAATAAAGGCAGAGCTTGACTAGCAACCAGTTTGCTTGGAGGTATCAGAACATAAAATTAAAACCAAAAATGCGTGTTTACATATATATATACATGCACTTAACTCTGGTTTCAGCAGACTATACTTCCTTATTAGCATGGGACACATTATATTGCTTCACAGGGAGAGTGTCTCAAGTCCTTGATTTGATTGGCATATACAGCAGGTGACATGGTGAATGCCATCCTCAGTGCTTGGGATACTGCTGTTGTAGCATAGCCATCCGAAGTGTGTTTCCCCAGACCTTTCAGATCTCATACCTGTGTAACCAGACGGCTGAGCTCAACAGCAATGTCACATCCTGAGTTTCCCAGGCCAATCACGAGGACCCTCTTCCCCTGGTACACTTCTGGGCCCTTATAGTCCCGGCTGTGGAGGTAGTAGCCTTGAAATCGGTTGAGGCCTAAACAGAACATGGGGAGTGGTTTGAGTTGACTTCCAGAAGAAATGCTTAACAGTCACTTTTCTTCCCCCTACTATTGTTTTTTTTTTTAAATATATAAATTTATTTATTTTAATTGGAGGTTAATTACTTTACAATATTGTATTTGTTTTGCCATATATCAATATGAATCTGCCATGGGTATACACGTGTTCCCCATCCTGAACCCCCCTCCCTCCTTCCTCCCCATACCATCCCTCTGGGTCGTCCCAGTGCACCAGCCCCAAGCATCCTGTATCCTTCATCGAACCTGGACAGGTGATTCATTTCATATATGATATTATATATGTTTCAGTGCCATTCTCCCAAATCATCCCACCCTCTCCCTCTCCCTCAGAGTCCAAAAGACTGTTGTATACATCTGTGTCTCTTTTGCTGTCTCGCATACAGGGTTATTGTTACCATCTTTGTACATTCCATATATATGTGTTAGTATACTGTATTGGTGTTTTTCTTTCTGGCTTACTTCACTCTGTATAATTGGCTTCAGTTTCATCCACCTCATTCGAACTGATTCAAATGTATTCTTTTTAATGGCTGAGTAATACTCCATTGTGTATATGTACCACAGCTTTCTTATCCATTCATCTGCTGATGGACATCTAGGTTGTTTCCATGTCCTGGCTATTATAAACAGTGCTGCAATGAACATTGAGGTACATGTGTCTCTTTCAATTCTGGTTTCCTCGGTGTGTATGCCCAGCAGTGGGATTGCTGAGTCATAAAGCAGTTCTATTTCCATTTTTTAAAGGAATCTCCACACTGTTCTCCACAGTGGCTGTACTAGTTGGCATTCCCACCAACAGTATAAGAGAGTTCCCTTTTCTCCACACCCTCTCCAGCATTTATTGCTTGTAGACTTTTGGATTGCAGCCATTCTGACTGGCGTGAAATGGTACCTCATTGTGGTTTTGATTTGCATTTCTCTGATAATGAGTGATGTTGAGCATCTTTTCATGTGTTTGTTAGCCCCCCACTATTTTTAAATGTTTGATTCTCCTATTAGCAATTTTAATTTTAAAAATTTCCCTAATTGAAAAGCACTTATCCTTTTGGATATTTTTGGCACTAAATCCCTAACTAATTACTTTTAAAGACTTCATAAAAAACTTAAGGAATTTGAACTTATATTCTCTAATAATCATAGTATTTGTTGAGGGTTTACTTATCTTAGTCATTTAATCCTGATAACACCTCTGAATGGTAGGTACTACTATTATCTCTATTTTAAAAGAAAAGGAAATTGAGACAAAGAAGTTTAGTGAGTTGTCTAGGGTTACATGGTAAGTATCTAGTAGAATAAGGAGTTGAGCCCAGGTATCTACATTCAGAACCCCCAAATATTCTGCCCCTTAGCATTAATTCTGTCAATCTTCTATTATCCCTTAATCTCTACTCTTTTAATTACCTTGTTTTATGAACAATATGGGCCTTCCTTGTGGCTTGGCTGGTAAAGAATCTGCGTGCAGTGCAGGAGACCTGGGTTTGATCCCTGGGTTAGGAAGATCCCCTGGAGAAGGGAAACACTACCACTCCAGTATTCTAGCCTGGAGAACTCCATGGACTGTATAGTCCATGGGGTCGCAAAGAGTTGGACACGACTGAGCGACTTTCACTTTAACTTATATGAACACCAGCCTCTGCATATGAGCTCTACTATTTTTGAGGGGAAGCATCCCTGTTGCAAAGGAAGGAATGAGGGAAGGAAAATACGAAGGAAGGAGAGGGGGAAGCAGGGAGGAGGAAAGATGAAGAAAGGAAAAAGGAAGGGAGGTTGCTTATGTATTTATTTGCTATTTGCCACTTCTGCAGAGTAATGAAATGTATCACTACACACTCACACACATACATACTCACACACTCACTGTGATTTTTAAAGTTAATTTGCAAAATGTGGATATAGATGAAATTTAAAGACCCAAGTTTATTCTTTATCGACCTGTGTCTTCATCTAATCTCTGACCTGCAAGTCCTTGATTCTTTTAGGATGAAGGCAATGATGAGTATATTTGACATATCATCACACAATTAAAAAAATATTTGGAACCTTAAGAATGATCATTATGTACAATCTGTGGAAAACTCTATCTTATTCCATAATGTTTGTGTATAAGATTCTTACATATTTTCCAAACTTACCAGGAAAGGAATCCGTTGGTAGATTGGGGTACACATGATGTCCTGAACAGATCATTACAGCATCAAAAATAGTAGATTCCTGTTTCTCATCCTTTTCTGAAACAATTTCCCATTGGCCAGTGATCAAGAAGTTGGGACATTTCTTTATACTAGTAACCAGGGTCTTAAAGAAAACCAGAAAGAAATTGCTTCTTTTTACAGTTCTATAAGGTTTTTTTGTTTGTTTGTTTGTTTGTTCCTTGCAGTATTTCTGTGTAAAAAATAATTGTTGTGTGTTCTCATGGTCATTGAGAATAATGTGGAAAGGCATTAAAATAGGAAGTCACAGTGAATCTGCAAATTTCACAAGAATAATTACTCACTGGGGTGTATTTATTTTTCTGACATCTAGTTAGTAGATTTGGGATACTTTGCACTGCGTATTCTTATGAAAGGTGCCATATCATTTGCTTGCTGTCACCCTGCATTGACATCCATGGCTGCTTCCTCTTCTATCTGCTCCAGTAATATGCGATTATCTCAGGCTTCAATCCTTGATCTCTGTTTTGCAATATAAGGACACTATCCTTTGGAAATATTAGTCACTTCCATTGTAAGACTGTTATGTTGATGTCAGCTCAGTTCAGTCACTCAGTTGTGTCTGACTCTTTGCGACCCCATGGACTGCAGCATGTCAGGCTTCCCTATCTATCACCAACTCCTGGAGCTTGGTATAAGTAAAATTGTTTAAAATTTAATCAGATAAATAAATAAAATATTAAGTAAAGTTCCAATTTATGATTTTGCTTATTATTTTCCCCACTATATATGTGTGCTCTGCACATAACTAATGGATTGAAGTTGAGTTCTAAACAAATGGGAAGTATTACTTAATAATTACGGAGACAGTGCTGCTATGCCATAACTCCTAAGGCTTTTAATCTAAGAAACTAAGTGTGTGAAGAAAAAGGGCAATACAATTACTCTTTTACATTGTTACTCTCTTCTTAAAGGCAGAATCTCTAACAAATGCCACATCTAGTAGAATTACAACTCCTTGGGCATTGAACCTATAGAAGTCTAAGTGTGAACTAGAGACTTTGGGGTTGTTTCTAAAACATAAGCATGTGAGGGTGGAAAGTTCATTAGGCTGGTACAGCTGCCTCCACCATTTTCTATGATGTTTTGAAAGCTCTTAGAGACTTTGGAGAACACATTTTAAGGGGAAATAAAAAAATTCATGAGTGCTTTATAATCTGAACCAACATTTGATTGGTGAGGTGTCCAAACCTTTGACTCTATTTTCTAGGATGATGTCCTGTATCTCTGCTTCTCCTCTAATACTTAAACACATTGATGTCAACAGCACACGTTACAAGGTCCTTACCTCAAACTGTATATATCTGAAAAGATTCTTCTTTTGAGCAAATGTCTTTATGTAGTCCTGGACCTTGCTTTGGTGCATGTAGTTCGGGTAATCGTCAGGGTATGGGAAGTCTGGAAAGCACATCATCTCTTTGGAAGAGTTGGTGAACACAGACTTGTAGATGCTGGCTCTGCCTTCTTCTGAATGGTCCTAAGGAGAATAAGACGACAGGAGAATAGATGGTTGGATGGCATCACTGGCTTGGTGGACATGAGTTTGAGTAAGCTCCAGGAGTTGGTGATGGGCAGGGAAGCCTGGTGTGCTGCATGCAGTCCATGGGGTTGCAAAGAGTTGGACATGACTGAGCGACCAAACTGAAGAAGAATAATAAGGCTTAAAAGGGAAACCAAGAATGGCATTCCCCTCAGTGACTATTCAATGATCAGTTGATTGAAACTTTTTCCATATGTTAAAAAAAAAAAATGAAAAAAAAATTGACTGCTGTCTGTAAGACATGGAAAGGAAAGCCTTCAACAACACCTGGCACAGAGCTGGTGAATCTTCCATCTTGATCCTTTTACTCTGATTAGCTCCAGTTTAGCTCTTTTTTTTTCCCCCCAGTCACAGCACTGGGTCTGATCTCATACTCATTTTAAGAACATTAAGAACATTTAAGAACATAACTAAATAGTCCACTGGATGCTGTGGCTTTTAGCCTATTTGATTGGCTGTATGGAATTCGGTGAACTCTTCTCTTCACTAGCCATAGAACTCTCTAAAGAAGTCATTTCCTGAAGGGCTCCTTAGACTGTCGCTTCCTGGGTCCCACCTCTGAATTTCAGTGTGTCTGGGGTGAGGCCTGAGAATGTGTATTTCTGACAAGATCCCTGTGCTGCTGATGCTGTTGGTCCAGGGACCAAGCCTGAGGACCACTTCTGTAGTGTGAATGAATTCTGTGCTTGAGGAGTTCCTGAACTCACCAACTAGTGGCATTCACTCCTCACTAAAGAAACAAAAGAAACAAAAAGCCTTAGAACTTGTGTTAAATTTTGGCATCTTACGGTAAAACCACCATGTAATTGAAAAGTGGCTTCTTTTGAGGAGCGGTGGAAGGCTAAGTTCAAAACAAACATTTCCTTTCTGTTTCAAGAACAGGATAAAAGTTCACAGAATGTGCTGCCTTGAAAGTACATCTGAAAGCTGGCAACCCATCTTTCCCCACATCTTGAAGGAATTCTCATGAAAGGAAGGAAAAGGATGAAATGTTATATTGCTTCTGGATTAAAGACAGCTAACTCCCTCCAGTCCAACAACCCCAAATGAGAGAACTGTGTCTCTGGGGGGCTGCCTGAGTCTTCACTGTTTCCCCTTAAGTGACAAAAATAAACTTCCTCTACTCGTGGTTGCTGCATTTCTCATGATAAGTAAGCCCAGAGATTTTAACTTTTTAAACCTCTCTTGGAAATTTCTGCTAAGGTCAGGGAAAGAGTGAACGCTTTGGCTTGGTGGGTTCTCATGTTTGAGTCTGTTACTGCTCACCCCTAGCCAGTAACTTGTGTTAATGTTTGTGAAAAGGAGTTTTCTAAGCTGCCCACTAAAGGGAGGGCTGAGCTGTGGGTTGGAGACTGGTTTAAAAAATGTATGATTTTGCTCTGAGAAACAGAGATAATAAGACCATGAATTATTTCCATCATTAACGAATTACTGGACTCTTTCACCACTGGACTCCAGCCAATCTTAACACAAGAAGAGAAGAGTACATTCCCTGCAGCTCCTTAGAATTTTCCCTAAAAGACTGTTCTGCAAACAGAGGAAAATAAAAATTTTATGTAACAACAGACAGTAGCTCCAGAGAGTTCACATTTTCAGTATTTAAATATGTGGGGTAGTTTGAGCCAGTAGGGAGGAAATTAAGCTCAGATGCTCCCTGATGGCTGGAAGAGCTTGTCATAGATCTAGATGTCTAGGACAAGATGTCACGCTATGGGGCATGTTAGCATTGTCTGTCTTGGGTTGTAATTGTATCAATCTCCTATCATCCCCACTAGAACATAAGTAACTTGAGGGCAAGGTCAGAGACTAATTCAAAACTATTGTGCATGCATTTTAGCAGTCTGCCTTGATCATCTTTCATATTCCCATTTTATCAGTCCCATTTTTGCTTGCTTAGATATACCTTCAAGGTCCAGCTCAAAAGTTGTCCCCTTCTCATGCCTTTCCTTATCTTCCATCCCACATATCGGAAGTCATCTCTACTTTCACCAAGCTCTAATTGTTTTTACTATCCTAATCATATTCTGTTTATTCATTTGTATTATGATTATTCTAAGACTTCTTTTCCCTCTGCTTTTAGAATACTGCATGCCTGCTGTACCTCTTGTTTGCAGCTATGACTAATGTAGTACCCTATGCATAATGAACTCAAATATGTATTTGCTGAATGAATAAAGGAATGAATGAGTGAAACAAAATTTCAGATAGTTCTGGTTCAATACTTTTCCCTTTGCAATCCAAATGACCTATTGTATGTGGCTTGTTGAGCAACCTTTTATTACAGCCACAACAAAATCTTTTGAGGTCATGAGGTCCTATATTAGAGTGTATGAAATTTAAGACATGCTCACATTCAGCCTGCTAGTTTTTAAATCCCATTTGATTTTTATTTTACAGAAAAAGCACACAGAGAAAAGTTCAGAATTCTCAGGTTTCTCTCTCCCAGAATACCTTCTACATGACAGAACTGGTAAGATAAAAGCTTAAGGTAACACACTTTTCAAAAATTCCTCTCTGATACTACAGCATACCAAGCAACTTTTCTTAGAAAAGAGGGAAGAAGTGGGGTGTATGGAGACGGCTAAAGTTTAGAATATTTGTATATGGTTATACTCCCACACGGAGAAGGCAATGACATCCCACTCCAGTACTCTTGCCTGGAAAATCCCATGGACAGAGGAGCCTGGTAGGCTGCAGTCCATGGGGTCGCTAAGAGTTGGACACGACTGAGCAACTTCACTTTCACTTTTCACTTTCATGCATTGGAGAAGGAAATGGCAACTCATTCCAGTATTCTTGCCTGGAGAATCCCAGGGCTGGGGGAGCCTGGTGGGCTGCCGTCTATGGGGTCGCACAGAGTCAGATATGACTGAAGCAACTTAGCAGCAGCAGCAGCAGCAGCATACTCCCACAGGGCTTTTGAGAATAATTCTGCTTATACACAACGACTTTATGAGAAAGATATCTTTCCTTCTTGTGGATAACCCAGAGTCTGACTTTGAATCATATTGATCTATCATCTGCTGCTGCTGCTGCTAAGTCACTTCAGTCGTGTCCGACTCTGTGCAAATCCATAGACGGCAGCCCACCAGGCTTCTCTAGCCCTGGGATTCTCCAGGCAAGAACACTGGAGTGGGTTGCCATTTCCTTCTCCAATGCATGAAAGGGAAAAGTGAGAGTGAAGTCACTCAGTTGTGTCCAACTCTTAGCGACCCCATGGACTGCAGCCTTCCAGGCTCCTCCATCCATGGGATTTTCCAGGCAAGAGTACTGGAGTGGGGTGCCATTGCCCTCTCCGGATCTATCATCTAGTGCTTCCTAAAATAAATTTCCTGATCTAGCTGTACTGGTTAACTTATAGATCCATGAACATACCATGTTCATTGTCTTCCCTGAGCCTTTCATGGATTGCTGGTCACTGCTACCTGGAAGCCTTTCCCACCTGATGCTGGCACACTGCTGGTGTCTGTACTGCTGGGAATGCCCCGCTTTCTGGGGCTGTGTCACATGATGGTTCTTCACTTTTCTCATCTGAGAACATCCTTCAAGTCTCAGCTAAATGTTATCCTATAGGAAATTTCTCTTGACCTGCTAGTATTTTAGGAGTCCAGCCTTATCTAAATCTCAAGGCATTTATTTATTTAAGTAACAGTCACCACGGGCTATCTTGTTGTAAAGTTATATAATCTTTTGTTTGTACTTGTAGGACCAGACATATTAACATTTTGGAATTTGTAGATTTTTGAAGTTTTTCCTAAAGTATTCCTAGTGAGATCTGGTGCAACACCTTATCATCAAATGTAATAAAACTACTACAGCAAAACCTGGAGTTGGACAAAGACTATATATATAGTGTCATATCAGTTCAATCATGTTTCCTGACCATATGATTTCAGGGCAGGTTTTGCTATTAAATGAGTTTTTCTGTCACGAGATTGTGGACCTTTAGTAAGGCTTGCTACACCAAATGAAGTAGAAACCATTTACATAAAGTGGTTATGACACATATTTGTCATCCCAGGACTTAGTACAAAACTCTGTCAAAATAGATGCTCAGGCAGCACTTAATTACTTCTAATAAGTCAATGCAAAGAAATAGAGGGAAAAAACAGAATGGGGAAGACTAGAGATCTCTTCAAGAATGTTAGAGATACAAAGGGAACATTTCATGCAAAGATGGGCTCGATAAAGGACAGAAATGGTATGGACCTAACAGAAGCAGAAGATATTAAGAAGAGGTGGCAAGAGTACACAGAAGAACTGTATAAAAAAGATCTTCATGACCCAGACAAGCATGATGGTGTGATCACTCACCTAGAGCCATATATCCTACAATGTGAAGGCAAGTGGGCCTTAGAAAGCATCACTACAAACAAAGCTAGTGGAGGTGATGGAATTCCAGTTGAGCTATTTAAAATCCTGAAAGATGATGCTGTGAAAGTGCTGCACACAATATGCCAGCAAATTTGGAAAACTCAGCAGTGGCCACAGGACTGGAAAAGGTCAGTTTTCATTCCAATCCAAAAGAAAGGCAATGCCAAAGAATGCTCAAACTACCATACAATTGCACTCATCTCACATGCTAGTAAAGTAATGCTTAAAATTCTGCAAGCCAGGCTTCAGCAATATGTGAAGTGTGAACTTCCAGATGTTCAAGCTGGTTTTAGAAAAGGCAGAGGAACCAGAGATCAAATTGCTAACATCCACTGGCTCATCAAGAAAGCAAGAGAGTTCCAGAAAAACATCTATTTCTGCTTTATTGACTACGCCTAAGCCTTGACTCTGTGGATCACAATAAACTGTGGAAAATTCTGAAAGAGTTGGGAATACCAGACCACCTGACTTGCCTCTTGAGAAACCTGTATCCAGGTCACGAAGCAACAGTTAGAACTGGACATGGAACAACAGACTTGTTCCAAATAGGAAAAGGAGTACGTCAAGGCTGTATATTGCCACCCTGCTTATTTAAGCTATATGCAGAGTACATAATAAGAAACGCTGGGCTGGAAGAAGCACAAGCTGGAATCAAGACTGCCAGGAGAAATATCAATAACCTCAGATATACAGATGATGCCACCCTTATGGCAGAGAGTGAAGAGGAACTAAAAAGCCTCTTGATGAAAGTGAAAGAGGAGAGAGAAAAAGTTGGCTTAAAGTTCAATATTCAGAAAACTAAGATTATGGCATCTGGTCCCATCACTTCATGGGAAATAGATGGGGAAACAGTGGAAACAGTGTCAGACTTTATTTTTTTGGGCTCCAAAATCACTGCAGATGGTGATTGCATCCATGAAATTAAAAGATGCTTAATCCTTTGTAGGAAAGTTATGACCAACCTAGACAGCATATTAAAAAGCAGAGATATTACTTTGCCAACAAAGGTCCATCTAGTCAAGGCTATGGTTTTTCCTGTTGTCATGTATGGATGTGAGAGTTGGACTGTGAAGTAAGCTGAGTGCCAAAGAATTGATGCTTTTGAACTATGGTGTTGGAGAAGACTCTTGAGAGTCCCTTGGACTGCAGGAAGATCCATCCAGTCCATCCTAAAGGAGATCAGTCCTGGGTATTCATTGGAAGGACTGATGCTGAAGCTGAAACTCCAATACTCTGGCAATCTAATGCGAAGAGTTGACTCACTGGAAAAGACCCTAATGCTGGGTTGAATTGGAGGCAGGAGGAGAAGGGGGCGACAGAGGATGAGATGGCTGGATGGCATCATCGACTTGATGCACATGAGTTTGAGTGAACTCTGGGAGTTGGTGATGGACACGGAGGCCTGGCATGCTGCGATTCATGGGGTCACAAAGAGTTGGACACAACTGAGTAACTGAACTGAACTGAATAAGTCAATTAACAACCATTTCATGGTTTAGATTAAGCTGATCATGTCTCCCTGATCAAATGTAAATTAAAAATTGAATTCATAAAAGAAATACCTTGATTATTTCCTAGTGGAAAATACAAATTGATGGTCTGCATTTCATGCAATATTTTCAGTTATAGGACCCCCAGAGCAACATATTTTTGCAGGTTGGGCAATACAGAGATCAGGACAGACTGAGGTTACAAGATAAATGATGTGGCTAGAATATCTTCAAGCCAGATAAGTATCATCTATATATGATCCTAATGGCTAGGAAGTTCAGGATAGAAAATCTGGAAGTTCCACAAAGTTGCTTTTTGAAATTTAAGAATTGGTTTTATAATGAATATTTCCTGATTATATTGTTTTTCTAGCTATGAACTTACTGGCAGAGATAATCATTTTTCTCTCTGGATATGGCCTGACAAGAGTATTTAATATCCATGTACACACCACACACAGTCAAAATTTATAATAACCTATAATATGTGCCTAATAGACATGAATTAATTAAAAAATCATATCCTGCTATAATTGTGAGGCAGGTTAGAAGGAACTTAATTTTCAGCTTCTGCATTTGACTAATAAGCATTTGAAGGGTGGAAGAATAAAGTGACTTTCCTGAAATCTGTCTGCTTAAAAAATCAGAGTTGATATTGGAACTCAGGACTTCTGACCCCAGTCTAGGTTTTTCTTTTTCACATGTCCCCCATGTTCTCAGGATTTAATAGCAATAGGCATAGGATGTTCTCAGGATTTAATAGCAATAGGCATAAGATGTTCTCAGGATTTAATAGCAATAGGCATAGGATGTTCTCAGGATTTAATAGCAATAGGCATAGGATGTTCTCAGGATTTAATAGCAATAGGCATAGGATGTTCTCAGGATTTAATAGCAATAGGCATAGGATGTTCTCAGGATTTAATAGCAATAGGCATAGGATGTTCTCAGGATTTAATAGCAATAGGCATAGGATGTTCTCAGGATTTAATAGCAATAGGCATAGGATGTTCTCAGGATTTAATAGCAATAGGCATAGGATCTTTCAGTTACATGGGGAGGCAGTAGTATAGTTTTTCTGTTAACTTCTGACCCTTTAACCCTTAAAAGCCTAGAGATTTGGGCTCTGCCATGTAGGTGGCAACATTTAATGAGCTGGAGAAGTCTTCTTCAGGATAAGCCTTGCTGGTATGAGATAGTTTTAAATGATAGGACTTGAGTAGGATGGGAGAGAGAAGATTTTATTTTTCAGAGCATCTGGAGCATTATGATCAAGTCTGAAAGAACTGTTCACATTTGATTTGCAGTGTAAACCCATCACTTCCTATTGTTTTACTCACCGAGAATTCCCACAAACCTCCAACTTCATTGCTCCTTTCAAAGCAGGTGGGCTCCAGCCCCTCTTCCAGACAACACCGTATGGAGGCCAAGCCACTGACACCAGCTCCAATGATGGCCACTCTCTTCACCATTGTTGCCCGTAGGAGGATCTGGAGAGAACTTCTTCAGAAGATATCCCTAAATGCTTAAGTTTTTTCAGTAGAAATAATCAGCTGAGGTTTGTATGTCGCAATCCTCATCTTAACACTCAAGAAGACATAGATACACATTACGAGTTTATGCTAAAAAAAAAAAAGTTTATGCTCTTTTTTCTTTTTTTACCACTTTTGCTATAGTAAGATACTGAATCTGACTTCTTCTGGTTATTCAAGATGCCCAAAATAGCAGAGCCAGTGAACCCCAGAGCAGTGAGGACCTTATAAATCATCTATCTAATGCTCTCAATTGCAAATGAAATGACTGTCATTCCAAGAAGTTTACAAATTACTTCTTCAGGGTCTCAGAGTTTATAAGTATAAGAACTGGAACAAGAATTCAAGCCTTCTACATAAAAACCCACCATAATGGATCCCTTATACTTACTTGGAATGTTTGGTGTTAAGGGGCCTTACTCTTAATCAACAACCTTCTTTCCCCAGAGAAGTTACAGTTCTCTAAACATAGAAGAGAATGGCTTTTAAGAATGTCTTTTGATGTAAAAATTGGGAAAGGGGAGGAGTTATTTTTCTTAAAGTAAAAATTCCTTTTTACTTGTATTTTTCATGACGTAGAGCCCTGGGAAGAGAAAACTTGGAAGAGAAAGGTTGAGTGTGGTAGGCATAGAAGAACAGGGGCGGGGAAGTTGGTGGGGGGCAGAGGAAGAAAGGAAAAGGGTAAAGGCAAGGATGAAGTCTGTGGTTCTAGTTCCAAAAAATAAGGCAGTAACTATGATATGGTTATTAAAGCTGTAAAATGAACCCCCTGGGAGATTAGAGGAACAATGGTTTTTAAAATCTCTTTTTGCTCTGGAATTATAGAATATGTAAACAAAGACTATGCACCTGGACTATAATGAAAGGTTTTGCTTGGCCAACAGTGGAAAAAAAGTCTCAATTTTCCAGAAATTTAGGAGGGCTTGATGAGATGAGTTAACTCTTGGAGACGATGAGCTTCAAAGTTTGAAACAGGCAGAATTTCAAAGTCACTGAATCTTGGCTCTGTCTCCGTCTCACTTTTCCTGTTTCTCTATACCTTCTTCCTACTCTTCCCCTCTTCCCTTCCATCCACTTCCCTGAGTGCTTTCCATGTCATGCATTAGAGTAGTCTGTTAGGGACTCAAAGATGGAAAGAACACTTTTACCATCTAGAAACATTTAGTCTAATGGAGAGAGGTGATCAAAGTCACAATGGAAGTGTGATTCAGTGGAGTGCTGGCACTCAGGTAGGAATATCTAGGTCCACCTGGAAGAGGAGTGAGAGAAACTTTAAGAGGAAGTGAGAAGAAAGCTGAATCTTGAAGGAAGAATAGAGGTTTCTTAGGTAGATGATGGGCAAGGAACATAAAATAGAGAGAAAAATATGTGCAAATGCACAAAAAAGAGAACAAGATAGAGCAAGCTGCAATCAGTTCAGTGTTGCTGAACTGTAAGGTGATGGGATCATGGCATCTGGTCCCATCACTTCATGGGAAATAGATGCAGAAACAGTGGAAACAGTGTCAGACTTTATTTTTCTGGGCTCCAAAATCACTGCAGATGGTGATTGCAGCAAATTAAAAGATGCTTATTCCTTGGAAGGAAAGTTATGACCAACCTAGATAGCATATTAAATAGCAGAGACATTACTTTGCCAACAAAAGTCCATCTAGTGAAGGCTCTGGTTTTTCTAGTGGTCATGTATGGATGTGAGAGTTGGACTGTGAAGAAAGCTGAGCACCGAAGAATTGATGCTTTTGAACTGTGGTGTTGGAGAAGACTCTTGAGAGTCCCTTGGACTACAAGGAAATCCAACTAGTCCATTCTAAAGGAGATCATTCCTGGGTGTTCATTGGAAGGAATGATGCTAAAGCTGAAACTCCAGTACTTTGGCCACCTCATGTGAAGAGCTGACTCATTGGAAAAGACCCTGATGTTGGGAGGGATTAGAGGCAGGAGGAAAAGGGAATGACAGAAAATGAGATGGCTGGATGGCATCACCAACTCTATGGACGTGAGTCTGAGTGAACTGTGGGAGTTGGTGGTGGACAGGGAGGCCTGGCGTGCTGCGATTCATGGGGTCGCAAGGAGTCAGAGTTCCTCAACTGAGCAACTGAACTGAACTGAACTGAACTGAACTGAACTGAAGGTGATGGGAATAGCAGATGAATTAATCAGGCAGGGCCCAGATTATGAAGAGCACTGAAGTGCCACATTCAAGGGTTTGGATATATCCTCTGGGTTGTGGTGATCCATTCAGGAATTTTGCACAAGGGAGTGATAAGATCAGAAAAGACCAGATTCACATGGAAATTAGAATGGACAATAACTACAATAAAGCATATAAAAACCCAGGAGGTTATTTCAGAGGTCTAGGCAGAGATGTGGGGGACCTAAATTAGAGCAATGTCAGCAGAAAGGAGAATAGAGACTGGACATATGAAATATTTAGGAGGTAGATGTTTGGGGACTTGCTAGGTGATTATAGAATTGATGCCTCCAAGAAGGTCCTTCCATCTTTAAGATTTTATATTCATGGCCTATATGCATATCACTCATGATTTAGAACAGGAAGCAGAAAATTTTCTATTTCACAAAAAAAGGAGTAGATAAAAGGGTAGGAGGAGCAGAAACCAGAGGGCTGCCACAGGCCTTGTAAGATCATATCACTAGAGCTACCACCCAAAGGACAGGAAACTTCTGCTGTTACAACAGATGTCTTCAAACAGTGAGGTATGGAGTCTGACTGATGTAAACACATCTGTTGGAACATGTTTGCCCACCAACATGTTACAGAAATGTAGCCTCTGCTTCCCTTTGCCTTCTAAGCCCAGATATTTATCTCAATGGGAAAACCTAAATTGTATCCAAGCTTTAACTGCAAACAAGTCTTAGAAATGTAGTATTGAATCTTCCAATCCTTGGGATGCAGGAGGGACCCTACAGGAGTGGGTCAATGTCACTGAGCATTGTCTAGCACCGTGGGTTATGTGGTATGACGTGGAAGCCAGGGACTTCCCCAGGTGGTCCAGTGGTTAAGAATCCACCTTCCAATGCAGGGGACAAGGGTTCAATCCCTCGTTGGGGAACTAAGATCCCCCATGCTACAGGGCAGTTAAGCCTGTGTGCCACAACTAGAGAACCCCACATGCTGCAGCTACTGAGCCCGCACACCCTACAGCCTGTGCTCCCCAGCAAGAGAAGCCCTTGCACTGCAACTAGCAAAAGCCCACATGCCCCCAAAAAGACCCAGCACAGTCAAAAAAAAAGAAAAAAGAATTGGAAACCAGTTTTGTATTCCTAGAACCCCTAAACACATTCATACTCTTCTCTAAGGGCTATATAATAAATACTCAGTGATTTACCCCTTTGGTTGTACATTTTGTGTTAATTCTCACAAGACTTCAGATCTCTACTCTGTAAAATGAGAAAACTGAACTATTAATGGCATCCTTCCAACATTCTCTGAATCTGTTGGTTTACTGAATGCATGAGCGCACGCTAAATCTCTTCAGTTGTGTCTGACTCTTTATGACCTCATAGACTGTATCCTGCCAGGCTCCTCTGTCCATGGAATTCTCCAGGCAAGAATACTGGCATGGGTTGCCATGCCCTCCTCCAGGGGATCTTCCCAACCCAGGGATGGAACCCTTGTTTCCTGCGGCTCCTGCATTGCAGGCAGATTCTTTACTTGCTGAGCCACCGGGGAAGCCCAATCTACTGAATAAATCAAACTAAACCTTTCAAAGATAGAAAATGTAAGCTAAAGACAACACAAATATACTTAAACTGCTTAAGAGACTGTTCTATATGACCCTAAAGTCCAAAAGTTGACTCAATTTGGCTGCTAAGAGCCAAGTTAAATTGGAAGTTTCAGCTGATGCAACTGAAAGTGTAAGAGTGTCAAGAAAATGGGTTGAGAGAGAATCTTGAAATGAATCTCTCTGGAAAGAGCTGCAGGTGTGCTGTGTGTCTCTTTTCGATCAAAGCGATGGGATCAGAAGACCTGCTTCTTGCCACATGCATAAAGGAGGAGCTCCATTCAATTACTTAGAGAGAGGAAATTTGTCTATCTGCCTCCTGCCTGGGAAATCTAGAGGATCAGATTCTGGCTGGCTACCTAGGAAGGACCTTCTGTGTTGGCTTTGGCATACACTCCCAGAGGGGTTGCAACAAAATGTGTGAAATGGTTTATTGAGGGCCAAATGTGAGCCTCCCAAGATGAGCTAAAATGGGGTTATATTAAATCCTGTCCAGTACAGCTGCCTAGAAGCAGCATGGGACCCCATTGTGAGGAGATGTTGCTGAGGAAGTACCTCCCAGTGCCTCCCCTTCTGGGTCAAGGGGACTATTGTGGAGAGACTACTACTGTTTGGGGCCTCTGAAGTATAAGCCAAACGAGCTATATAAGAATTGTTGTTATTGTCGTTCAGTCACTAAGTTGTTTCAACTCTTTGCCACCCCATGGACTGCAGCACACCACTCTTTCCTGTCCTTCTCCTGGAGTTTGCTCAAACTCATGTCCTTTGAGCTGATGATGCTATCCAACCATCTCATTCTCTGTTGCCCCCTTCTCCTCCTGTCCTCAATTTTCCCCAGCACCAGGGTCTTTACCACTGAGTTGGCTCTTTGCTTCAGGTAGTCAAAGTATTGGAGCTTCAGCTTCAGAATCAAGTCTTTCCAAAGAATATTCAGTATTGATTTTCTTTAGGATTGACTGGCTTGATATCCTTGTTATCCAAGGACTCTTGAGAGTCTTCTCCAGCACCACAGTTTGAAAGCATTAATTCTTTGATGTTCAGCCTTCTTTATGGTCCAACACTCACATCCATACATGACTACTAGAAAAACCATAGCTCTGACTAGACAAAACTTCATCAGCAAAGTGATGTCTCTGCTTTTTAATATGCTGTCTAGGTTTGTCATAGCTTTTCTTCCAAGGAGCAAGCATCTTTTAGTTGCATGGCTGTAGTCACCATCTGCAGTGATTTTGGAGCCCAAGAAAATAAAAATTTGTCACTGTTTCCATTGTTTTCCCATCTATTTGCCATGAAGTGATGGGACTGGATGCCATGATCTTAGTTTTTTGAATGTTGAACTTTAAACCAGCTTTTTCATTCCTCTTTCTTCAATTCCCCATTTTCCAAATTCCATAGGTGGTTTGTAGTTTGAATGCTGGACAGAGCAGAAGTAGTTTGGACAGGCTGCCTGTTGTCTGACTTCCCTGGGAAGCAGACTAGAATTCTTGGAGGCTGGGGAAGAATAAGAGAATTTACTGTGAGCCTTGTATAAGGCGTGAGAAGCACTGATGCTTGACAGACAAGCTGATTATTGCAGAATATGTGAGGGTTTGGGAAGATTTTCCAGATCACTTCCTATCTTGTAATTCTCATTATTGTATTTTGCTGAACCTAATGGAGTCTTGGGAGACTCACAACTGTAGCCAGAGGCCTTGCTTTACTGTGATTCTAGATCCCTGGGGTTCACGTTATTGCATCTCCAGAACTGCTCAGACCACAGAGTTACTCCCTTACTCCTTTCCCTGAGCTGATGCCTAGCTTTACCTGGTTTATGCCAAATATAGAAGAGGGAGATGGGAAAAGAGATTTAGGTTTCTCTTTCCTGGAAGTTTTCTTCAAGCACAAGATTTTATGGCAATTGCCTTGAAGGTGACCCCTCAGGTTTATCTAAGAGGAGGCCTTGGGCCACAGAGAAGAAAGCTGTTCAGTCAGAAGAAAGTCTGAAGGGTCAGAATGGCAGTATCCCCTTTCCTTTCTTCAGTGATGACTTTAATGAACTTAGACTCACCTCCATTCTCTTTGAAGAACTCTTCTGCGGCTAGCAGTGTTTCTTTTTTTTGCTCTTTCCCAAGGGTCATTCTTCTGAAGCTGGGACTTCAAGTGACTTTGAGAAATTAATCTTCCCAAAGCACCTATTATGTCATGCTCCTTCTTAGGAGTTGAAGATCACTTCCTGCTGGCAGTCACACTCTGCCCTGCTCTAGCCATCCACCATTTCTGTGCACACACCCTGTCTACCCATCACATACACCCCACTCCTTCTCATCTCTCTGCTTGTGGTCATGCTCTCTCCTGGTGCAGGCCTCTAAATTCAGGGGTGGAGGAACTCTTTCACCTCCATTTGGTCTGTACAAGTCCTGTGCATCTTTCAGACCCTGAATAAACTTCAGTCTCCTCAAGAAGGCTTCCTAGTACCTAAACACTTTGCTGATGAGTTCCTGTAGATCAAATATGATGTCCCACCTTACCTTGGAGACTTCTGGGATGGTGTGCTCATTGTCACATAAGTCTTACCTCTGTTCGACTGATTCAGTATTTCCCATCATGGACCATAATGTGTACCTAAATTTTATCTTCCTCAGCACCCAGTAGAGTTGGGTATTCTGTAGGAGCTCTATAAGTAAATGTTGATTTAACTTGGTGACCCTATTCTAAATATTTTCTTATTAGTAACACAGAACAGTGATTCAGCTCATCTGCCAGAAGTATTTTTTGGTTTCTTGGGATTTGGAACAGACTTCATCTCTTCCCACAAGAACACTTGGAACCATCCTTCCTTTGTTCTGAGTATAATATTCTGTTTAACTTTTCAGATAAGTCTACACCAGATGCTTTTTTTAAAGTTTGTTTTTCTTACTGGTTGCAAAATATGTTCTATTTGTTGTGTTATGTGAAACTGGCTTCAGTTTTTGGATCCACTTAAGTCTGTGAAATTTTGGCATATATCTCCCTTCTGACATGGTCAGGAGGATAAGGAGGAAGGTGCAGTGAATTAGATGCTGAGAATTTTCCTGAGTTTGAAATTGGGTCAATCACTCCACAAAGAGGCCATTTCCTTCTATTTCCTCAAATGATATATTGTTTAACCAAGGTGTTCCTATGTTCAAAAACCCCTACTGTTATCCAAGTCTGATTTCCCTAGACTGATAATCAATCAGTTAAATTTATTTACTAACTTAGTCACTCAGTAAAATATGTATACCTACTATGTGGCAGTGAATCAATACAACTAGTTATTGGGAAGTCACAGGGGATGTGGAGAGAGGTGAATTACTGTTTCAGTATTCACTAACCAGCATGGATGTGTCCATGTATGGAGGAGAAGGACAATGGGGAGGGGAGAGATTAAGATAAGTACAAGCATAAATTTACTTAGGGAAAAATACAAGTGATGCCAAAAGGAAACCAAGTTACTATATTGACTCAAGTGAGAGAGAACAAACATTTATATGGGAGTAACTTGAGAGGCTTTATGGTGGAAGTGTGGTATTTGACAGAGAAGGCAATTGCACCCCACTCCAGTACTCTTGCCTGGAAAATCCCATGGATGGAGGAGCCTGGTGGGCTGCAGTCCATGGGGTTGCTAAGAGTCAGACACAACTGAGCGACTTCACTTTCACTTTTCACTTTCATGCATTGGAGAAGGAAATGGCAACCCACTCCAGTGTTCTTGCCTGGAGAATCCCAGGGCTGGGGGAGCCTGGTGGGCTGCCGTCTATGGAGTTGCACAGAGTCGGACACGACTGAAGCAACTTAGCAGCAGCAGCAGCAGTGGTATTTGGGATGGGTTTAAAGAATGCTGGCTGATTATTTTCCTTTGACTCAAAGTCGTTAAAAATTTTTTTATTGTTTTTAATTTTTATACAATTTAAAAGTTAATTTTAAATTATTTCATCATTATTATTATCATTCATTCATCATTATTAAAAAATATTGGCTATATTCCTCGTGTTGTACAATACATCCTTGAACCTATCTTACACTCAGTAATTTGTACCTGCCATTCCCCTACCCCTATATTTCCTTCTACCCCATAACCACTAGTTTGTTCTCTATATGTGTGAGTCTGCTTCTTTTACGTTATATTGACTGGTTTGTTGTAAGTTTTTAGATTCCACATATAAATGATATCATACGGTATTTGTCTTTCTCTGTCTGACATTTCACTTAGCATAATGCCTTCCATGTCCACCCATGTTGCTGCAAATAGCAGAATTTCATTCTATGATTGAGTAGTATTCCATTGTATATATGTCACAGTTTCTTTATTCATTCATCTGTTGGTGAACACTTAGGTTGCTTTTATCTCTTGGTAATTGTAAATAATGATGCTATGAACATTAGGGTGAATGTATCTTTTTTAGAGTATTTTTGTTTTTTTCTTGTATATACCCAGGAATGGGATTGCTGGGTCACATAGTAGTTCTGTTTTTAGTTTTTTGAGAAATGTCCATGCTGTTTTACACAGTAGCTGCACTAATTTACTCTCCCACCACTAATGTATAAGGGTTCCCTTTTATCCACATTCTTGCCAGCATTTGTTATCTGTAGAGTTTGGGTGATAGCCACTCTGACAGTTGTGAGGTGATTTCTCACTGTGGTTTTGATTTGCATTTCCCTGGAAGCAACAGTTAGAACTGGACATGGAACAACAGACTGGTTCCAAATAGGAAAAGGAGTACGTCAAGTCTGTATATTGTCACCCTGATTATTGAACTTATATGCAGGGTACATCATGAGAAATGCTGGGCTGGAAGAAGCACAAGCTGGAATCTAGATTGCCGGGAGAAATATCAATAACCTCAGATATGCAGATGACACCACCCTTATGGCAGAAAGTGAAGAGGAACTAAAAAGCCTGTTGATGAAAGTGAAAAGGAGAGTGAAAAAGTTGGCTTAAAGCTCAACATTCAGAAAACGAAGATCATGGCATCCAGTCCCAACACTTCATGGGAAATAGATAGGGAAACAGTGGAAACAGTGTCAGAATTATTTTTTGGGGCTCCAAAATCACTGCAGATGGTGATTGCAGCCATGAAATTAAAAGAGGCTTACTCCTTGGAAGAAAAGTTATGACCAACCTAGATAGTATATTCAAAAGCAGAGACATTACTTTGCCGACTAAGGTCCGTCTAGTCAAGGCTATGGTTTTTCCTGTGGTCATGTATGGATGTGAGAGTTGGACTGTGAAGAAGGCAGAGCGCTGAAGAACTGATGCTTTTGAACTGTGGTGTTGGAGAAGACTCTTGAGAGTCCCTTGGACTGCAAGGAGATCCAACCAGTCCATTCTGAAGGAGATCAGCCCTGGGATTTCTTTGGAAGGAATGATGCTAAAGCTGAAACTCCAGTACTTTGGCCACCTCATGCGAAGAGGTGACTCATTGGAAAAGACTGATGCTGGGAGGGATTGGGGGCAGGAGGGGAAGGGGATGACAGAGGATGAGATGGCTTGATGGCATTAATGACTCGATGGACGTGAGTCTGAGTGAACTCCGGGAGTTGGTGATGGACAGGGAGGCCTGGTGTGCTGTGATTCATGGGGTCGCAAAGAGTCGGACACAACTGAGCGACTGAACTGAACTGAACTGAAGATTAGTGATACTGAGTATCTTTAAAAACATTTTTTTTTCATTGCTTTACGATGCTCTGTTGGTTTCTGTTACAACAACAGTATGAATCAGTTGAGCATCTTTTAATGTGTCTACTGGCCATCTGTATTTCCCCATTGGAAAAAATCCTATTCAGTTCTTCCACCCATTTTTGAATCAGGTTGTATTTAATACTGAATTGTATGAACTGTTTATATACATTGGATATTAATCCCTTATCGTTCATATCATTGGCAAATATTTTCTCCCATTCAGTAGGTTGTCTTTTCATCAAACCTGTTCTTTTCTGCTCTACTTTCTGGGCCTGGAACTCTGCAAACCTCATTCTTCTTTGCCAGCTGGCTCCTTGTCTGGGGGAGTTTAGAACCTAGAAAAGAAGGGACTTACTCCTTTCTATTTGCTTCCTGTTCCTGTCAGCACTACTGCAGCAATATACTGGTTCCATGGCTAGTTCCAGGTTATAGTTGTTCCAGTACTCATAGAGCCAGTTTCTACATGCTGCTTCAAAGAGCCAACACTAGCCAGCTGGCACCCTCCTCAGAGGTGCAATCGCAGGTCTGCAAGTTTCCTTTAAGCTTCTAAGTTCCAATCATCCCAGTCTCTTAGGCCTGGAGGTGGTAGCCCTTTCTGCAGTTACTATCTCTATGATATTCTGTATCCTCTTTTTGTTCTTTAGGGTTTCTAGTATCTCACCAACAATTTTTATTATTATATTCTTTATATTAAAATAAATGGTGAATGGGTACTGACTAATACAAAAGTTGCTGTCAGGAATGGTCCAATACAACAAACACTTAAAAATAACATTTAGGAGCTGGCTTGGTCATGTCCTTAGATCTGAATGTAGTGTTGAGCCCTTTGATAACTGTGAATTGGGATGCAGTAATCCATGGAAAATGGTGGTATCACAGCTAACCATATTATCACCTATGTTTGATTTTGGCAAATAGTGTACTAAAGCAAGTGCCTTGTAGGAACAAGTGGCTCTTATGCTTACCTGTGTGGCAACAGAGATGCTCAAAAGGTCAAGTGGAAGGATGGCTACTTCTGAACAAACTGAAGTGCTTAAGAAGGAAAATGACAGGCTTAGGTCTTTAGACTCTGGGCTCAATGAATGGTCAGAGAGGCAGAGCTTTTGTGGTGCACTTAAAAAAACCTCTTATTTCTTTTAGCTTCAGTGATACTCTTGCTGGAAATCAGAGCAAATTTTACTTTTGTAGGTTTCAGAATCATAGCATAAGCTGAATCCCCAGCCTCATCAAGTCTTTCAATGAAGTTGAGAATCTTATACTTGTGAGTCACTCTACTCCTGGAAGCAGCCTACCTTCCATATCTGAGGATGCTTAAAGATCCTGTAATAACTGTGAAAGGGTGGCTGTTATCCTCAAGATACACCCCTATCTATCCTTTGTTGCCTTTAGATTCATAATCAGAGTTAAACCTTAGCATGTTCCAGGGGAACAGGTAAAAAGTCTGACTCAGCAGGAAAGAGTTTAGATTTAAGATGGGTTTGAAAGATGCTTAGACTCCAAGCAGAAAGATAACTGTATCTGTAGGCATGAAGGGGGCTTCCCAGGTGGCGCTAGTGTTAAAGAACCTGCCTTTCAATTTTAATTTAATCCCATTTGTTTATTTTTGCTTTTATTTCCAGTATTCTGGGAGGTGGGTCATAGAGGATCCTTCTCTGATTTATGTCAGAGAGTGTTTTGCCTATGTTCTCCTCTAGGAGTTTTATAGTTTCTGGTCTTATGTTTAGATCTTTAATCCATTTTGAGTTTATTTTTGTGTATGGTGTTAGAAAGTGTTCTAGTTTCATTCTTTTACAAGTGGTTGACCAGTTTTCCCAGCACCACTTGTTAAAGAGATTGTATTTACTCCATTGTATATTCTTGCCTCCTTTGTCGAAGATAAGGTGTCCATAGGTGTGTGGATTTATCTCTGGGCTTTCTATTTTGTTCCATGGATCTATATGTCTGTCTTTGTGCCAGTACCATACTGTCTTGATGACTGTGGCTTTGTAGTAGAGCCTGAAGTCAGGCAGGTTGATTCCTCCAGCTCCATTCTTCTTTCTCAAGATTGCTTTGACTATTCGAGTTTTTTTGTATTTCCATACAAATTGTGAAATTATTTGTTCTAGCTCTGTGAAAAACACCGCCGGTAGCTTGATAGGGATTGCATTGAATCTGTAGATTGGTTTGTGTAGTATACACATTTTCACTATATTGATTCTTCCGATCCATGAACATGGTATATTTCTCCATCTATTAGTGTCTTCTTTGATTTCTTTCATCAGTGTTTTATAGTTTTCTATATATAGGTCTTTAGTTTCTTTAGGTAGATATATTCCCAAGTATTTTATTCTTTTCGTTGCAATGGTGAATGGAATTGATTTCTTTTCCTACTTTCTCATTATTAGTGTATAGGAATGCAAGGGATTTCTGTGTGTTGATTTTATATCCCTCAACTTTACTATATTCATTGATTAGCTCTAGTAATTTTCTGGTGAAGTCTTTAGGGTTTTCTGTGTAGAGGATCACTGTTTATAATAGCCAGGACATGGAAGCAACCTAGATGTCCATCAGCAGATGAATGGATAAGAAAGCTGTGGTACATGTACACAATGGAGTATTACTCAGCCATTGAAAAGAATACATTTGAATCAGTTCTAATGAGGTGAATGAAACTGAAGCCTATTGTACAGAGTGAAGTAAGCCAGAAAGAAAAACATCAATACAGTATACTAACACATATATATGGAATTTAGAAAGATGGTAATGATAACCCTGTATGCAAGACAGCAAAAGAGACACAGATGTAAAGAACAGACTTTTGGACTCTGTGGGAGAGGGAGAGGGTGGGATGATTTGGGAGAATGGCATTGAAACATGTATACTATCAGGTAAGAAATGAATTGCTAGTCTAGGTTCAATACAGGATACAGGATGCTTGGGGCTGGTGCACTGGGATGACCCAGAGAGATGATATGGGGAGGGTGGTGGGAGGGGGGTTCAGGGATGGGAACTCATGTACACCTGTGGCAGATTCATGTCAATGTATGGCAAAACCAATAAAAATAAATAAATAAGCAATGCTACACTGAAAAAAAAAAAAAAAAGAACCTGCCTTCCAGTGCAGGAGACATAAGAGATGCGAGTTTGATCCCTGAGTTGGGAAGATCCCCTGGAGGAAAGTGTGGCAACGCACACCAGTATTCTTGCCTGGAGAATCCCATCAACAGAGGAATCTGGTGAGCTATAGTCCATAGGGTTGCAAAGAGTCAGACATGACTGAAGTGACTTAGAACACACATAGGCATGAAGATAGGTTTATTCAGAGAGTGAAATGTAAATCGTCTAGTTAGTTTGGAATGAAGTTTTTCTTTTAGTCCTGTCTTGGTATATGCTTCTTGGAGTACACTGGACTAATCCTTTCTCTTATGGCTGGACTTTTACCCTCTTTGTTTTTAAAATCAGAAAAGTTTAAAAAGACTCTAATCTGGTCTCTAGGCCACTTGAGTGGTACTCTGAGAGCCTGTCTTGTTCTTATCTATAATCCCTTCTTTCCATTCAGTAGTTGGAATTTTTCATACCATCTACTTCTGGCTGGATTCTTACTCAAATGGGTAGACCATATTGAACCACAGTGTTTTTTGGAACCATTTGTAAGACTTTGACTATTGCTACCACTTGGAAACTCACTGTCTTGTCTTCATTATTGCTACGAGAAAGAAATTACCACCTTGCCGTCCTCTTGAATATCAACTGATTCACTTTGTTGTACACCTGAAACTAGCACAATAATGTAAATCAGTTGTTGTTGTTCAGTTGCCCAGTCATGTCTGACTCTTTGTGACCCCACAGACTGCAGCATGTCAGGTCTCCCTGTCTCTCACCATCTCTTGGGGTTTGTCCAAATTCACTTCCATTGCATCAGTGATGTCTTCCAGCCATCTTCTCCTTCTGCCCTCAATCTTTCCCAGCATCAGGGACTTTTCTACTGAGTCAACTCTTTGCATCAGATGACCAAAATACTGGAGTTTCAGCTTCAGCATCAGTCCTTCCAACGAATATTCAGGGTTGATTTCCACTAAGATTGACTGGTTTGATCTCCTTGCTGTCCAAAGGACTTTCAGAAGTCTTTTCCAGCACCACAGTTCAAAGGCATCAATTGTTTTGCATTCTGCCTTCTTTCCGGTCCAGCTTTTACAACTGTACATGACCACTGGGAAGACCATACATATCCTTGACTATATGGAAATCAACTATACTCCAATAAAAATGTACAGAACAGAATTAAAGTACTAATCATGTAAATGAGATGTTGAAATATACATCTCAGCAGAGATGACATTGTCAGCAGTTTTCAATAAACCTTAATGAGAGTGAATTACAGATTCTTTGTTGAGGTTAGTGTGAAAGTAGGGGAAGTATGAAAGCATGTTTTAGGAATAACATGGCAAATATACCAAGGAGCACAAAAGCATAAAGGGAAATCTTGTAACTCCAAAGCAAACCCCATTGCCTCTATAGTTTCTCCCAGCGTCAGGGAGTGCCTTGGACTTTCTACATATCTGTGGCATGGACTCAACACAAAGTTGAAACCTCTGTTTACCAGACTCCCACATAGTTACACAACAAGCAAGATGCTTTACATTTCCTCATGGGGTATACTATTACAACTTAATCCTTTTGGCAAGAAGAAATGGGCAGTTATTCTGACCAACTTATGTTTCCAATTCAGTAAGCTGTTTATTTTCAGGGCTTCCTCCATAGCTAAGTCTAATAACTGAGTTTGTGAACAGCAGTCATGAATACAGTGGGTACAAAGTCTATAAGAAAAGATTTGAGTGCTGTAGGAACCATCTTAAGATTGGAAAGGGTAGTCAGAATTTCCTTTGTTAAATAGTGTTATCTTAACCCTAGAAAAATGGTCAACAGTGAACTGGGCTTGTGGACTATAGTTGCTTTCCTTCTATTTTTTGTCAAAGAATTAACCTTTACCTTGCCAGGGGATTGAAAGATTCTTGGCTCTGCCACTAGCTCTTTGTATATTTATTTCCTCATCTGCAATATAGACATGGAGACTATCCTGGTAAGCTTATGTACTGCTCGTGTGTTCATGAAAAGAGGATGATAAATGTGAAAGCCCTTGGAGAACAGTGTGATGTCCTAAAAATGCAGGGAATGCTATCTGGATGAGGATGGTAATAATAAGGAACAAGGGCAACCATGTACTTCTATACTTTATATAACAAGTTGATTAGCCTCATAAATGAGTAACATAGGTTTCTTTCCATTTGTTGTTCATTGTTCAGCCACTGTCATGTCTGACTCTTCACAACTTCATGGACTATAACACTCTAGGTTTCCCTGTCCGTCACCATCTCCTGAAGTTTGCTCAAACTCATGTCGATTGAGTTGTTGATGCCATCGAACCATCTCATCCTCTGTCATCCACTTCTTCTCCTGCCTTCAATCTTTTCCAGCATCAGGATCTTTTCCAATGACTCAGCTCTTTGCATCAGGTGGCCAAAGTATTGGAGCTTCAGCTTCAGCATCAGTCCTTCCAATGAGAATTCAGGGTTGATTTTCCTTAGGATTGACTGATTTGATCTTCTTGCTGTCCAAAGGGCTCCCAAGAGTCTTCTACAATACCACAGTTTAAAAGCAACAATTCTTCAGTGCTCAGTTTTCTTTATGGCCCAGCTCTCACATCTGTATATGACTACTGGAAAAACCATAGCTTTGACTATAGGGACTTCTGTCAGCCAACCAATGTCTGTGCTTTTTAATATGCTGCCTAGGTTTGTCATAGCTTTTCTTTCAAGGAGCAGCCATCTTTTAGTTTTGTGGCTGCAGTCACCATCTACTGTGATTTTGGAGACCAAGAAAGTAAAGTCTGTCACGTTTCCTTTTCTCCCCCGATCTATTTACCATGAAGTGATGGGACCAGATGCCATGATCTTAGTTTTCTGAATGCTGAGTTTTAAGCCAACTTTTTCATTCTCCTCTTTCACTTTCATCAAGAGGCTCTTTAGTTCCTCTTCACTTTCCACCATTAAAGTGGTATCATCTGCATATCTGAGACTGTTGATATTTCTCCTGGCAATCTTGAATTCAGTTTGTGATTCATCTAGCCCAGCATTTCTTATGATGTAGTCTGCATATAAGTTAAATAAGCAGGATGATAATATACAGCCTTAACGTACTCCTTTCCCAATTTTCCATTGTTCCATGTATGGTTCTAACTGTTGCTTCTTGACCTGCATGCAGGTTTCGTAGGGGGTAGGTAAGGTGATCTGGTATTCCCATCCCCTTGAGAATTTTCCAGTTTGTTGTGATCCACAGAGTCAAAGGCTTTAGTGGATCTTGTGTTGTGTTCTAATTATAATGGCTCACTATTGTGGAGATTTAATCTTGGGGGTGATAAGATCCTATATGTGTTTGAGAAAGATCACTTGTGTTGCTGCATAGAAACTGGAATGTTAGGATGCAAGACTGGAAGCAAAGAGACTACTCAGGAGGCTCTTAGAGTGATGATTAAGAGTTAATAGTGTTTTGGACCAAGGCAGAGGCTGTGGAGGTAGAGAGAAGTACAAACATCTGCTGATGATATAGATAGGAAGGTAGTGAGGTGATAAGGGCTGAATTGTGTCCCCTCTCAAATTTCTGTATTGAAGTTCTAAGCCCCAGTACCTCAGATTGTATTTGGAGAGAGGGTCTTTAAAGAGGTAACTGATTTAAAATGAGGTTTTGGTATGGGCCAAGTCCAGGATATCTGTGTGTTTATAAGGAGAAAAGATTTGGTTACAGGCACACAAAGTGGGGAGACCATGTGATAACAGAGGGAGGAGAGAGGCTGTCTACAAACATAGGAAAGACTTTAGAAGAAACCAATCCTGCTGACAATTTGGTCTCAGACTTCTAGCTTCCAGAAAGGTGAGAAAATACCTTCCTGTTGTTTAAGCCAGTCAATCTCATGTATTTTGTTAGGGCAGTTCTAGCAAACTAATACAGAAGGCAAAGAAAACAATGAAGGATCATGCTTTAGTTTTTGGCCTGAGAAACTGAATATTTAGACGTTATTACCAGGGTGAATAAGGCTGAGGGAGGAACAAGTTTGGGGTATATAGGTGTGTTAGTGGTGAGGAAAATGAAGAGTGGGATTTAGTTGTTTTATGTTTGAGATGCCTATCTATGTGCCAGATAATACATCAAGTAGGCAGTGTTATGTATAAACAGAAAATTTATAAATGGTTATATAAGTACTTCAAATAAAAGAGAGTCCAGCCAGTCCTTGTAGCCTCTGGATGTCAATACAAAGAACTGGTTATATATAGCTAATTGGAAGGAAAGTTGTGACCAACCTAGATGGCATATTAAAGCAGAGACATTACTTTGCCAACAAAGGTCTGTCTAGTCAAGGCTATGGTTTTTCCAGTGGTCATGTATGGATGTGAGAGTTGGACTATGAAGAAAGCTGAGCACCAAAGAATTGATGCTTTTGAAGTGTGGTGTTGGAGAAGACTCTTGAGAGTCCCCTGGACTGCAAGGAGATCCAACCAGTCCATCCTAAAGGAGATCAGTCCTGGGTGTTCACTGGAAGGACTGATGCTGAAGCTGACACTCCAATACTTTTGCCACCTCATGCGAAGAATTGACTCATTGGAAAAGACTCTGATGCTGGGAGGGATTGGGGGCAGGAGGAGAAGGGGACGACAGAGGATGAGATGGCTGGATGCCATCACCGACTTGATGGACATGAGTTTGAGTGAACTCCGGGAGTTGATGTACAGGGAGGCCTGGCATGCTGTGATTCATGGGGTCACAAAGAGTCGGACATGACTGAGCGACTGAACTGAACTGAACTGAATATCACTTATCAATGTCAGCAAGTTGGACTATGATTTGTATATTATTTGTATTGAGGAAAAATATGTGCTGCATGATTTCCATGTCTGCAAAGATAAACAGATCTTGGACAAGACACAAAAAGGTCAGATGTCACCCTGAAAAACCATTCCAAATAAAGAGGCAGTTGTGACATGCTGACACAATATACTGGATTAAATGTCATATGATGTGGCTTTGGATTTGAACTGTGCTGTTTCTGAATGAGTGTATAATCCTGGATTATAATCTTTGACTCAGATTTTTTTCAATCTCTATAGAGTGATTCTTATTAGGGGTGATTTTGTTTCATTTAGGATGAGACAAGAATATTTGAGTGGGTAGCCATTCCCTTCTCTGGGGGATCTCCCAACCCAGAGACTGAACCCAGGTCTCCTGCACTGCAAGCAGATTCTCTACCATCTGGCCCACCAGGGATGCCCTTTTTCTTACTTCTTTTCAGATATTGGAAATCATTTAAAATCCTGCTCAATGATTTTTCCAATATTTCAAACAACTTTTGAAACCCAGTGTATGTGTATTTGTAGGTGAAAAATCCAAAGAGATCCTATACACTACAACTGAGGCTACAGTGATTGACATATTTTTTAATGTGTGTAGATAGGTTTTATTGTCTATTAAGTGTCATTTCAGGACTGTAGGTAGAGCATTGAACTATTAAACTGGTGATATTGTATTGGATTGTGTTGAGGACCACTGACTTTTAAGATCCTGATTAGAAGGGCCATCAGAGAGACCACTTGGTCCAAGACTTCTATTCATAAAGGGCCTCACACTTATCATTTTAGTGTTGTCTCCAAATGAAATTCACTATGATAGAACTGAAAGAAATTTTCTATCTTTAAAGATTGAACTTGCAGCTGAATCTTAGGGTACAGGTCAGTTCAGTTCAGCTGCTCAGCCGTGTCCAATGCTTTGAATCCAAAATCACTGCAGATGGTGACTGCAGCCATGAAATTAAAAGACGCTTACTCCTTGGAAGGAAAGTTATGAGCAACCTAGATAGCATATTAAAAAGCAGAGACATTACTTTGCCAACAAAGGTCTGTCTAGTCAAGGCTATGGTTCTTCTAGTCATAGCTATGGCTATGCTCCATGAATTGCAGCATGCCAGGCCGCCTTGTTCATCCCCGATTCCCGGAGTTCACCCAAACTCACATCCATCGAGTTGGTGATGCCATCTAGTCATCTCATCCTCTTTTGTCCCCTTCTCCTCCTGCCCCCAATCCCTCCCAGCATCAGAGACTTTTCCAATAAGTCAATTCTTCGCATGAGGTGGCGAAAGTATTGGAGTTCCAGCTTCAGCATCAGTCCTTCCAAAGAAATCCCAGGGCTGATCTCCTTCAGAGTGGACTGGTTGGATCTCCTTGCAGTCCAAGGGACTCTCAAGAGTCTTCTCCAACAACACAGTTCAAAAGCATCAATTCTTCGGCGCTCTGCCTTCTTCACAGTCCAACTCTCACATCCATACATGACCACAGGAAAAACCATAGCCTTGACTAGACAGACCTTAGTCGGCAAAGTAATGTCTCTGCTTTTGAATATGCTATCTAGGTTGGTCATAACTTTTCTTCCAAGGAGTAAGCATCTTTTAATTTCATGGCTTCAGTCACCAACTGCAGTGATTTTGGAGCCCCAAAAAATAAAGTCTGACACTGTTTCCACTTTTTCCCCATCTATTTCCCATGAAATGATGGGACTGGATGCCATGATCTTCGTTTTCTGAATGTTGAACTTTAAGCCAACTTTTTCACTCTCCTCTTTCACTTCATCAAGAGGCTTTTTAGTTCCTCTTCACTTTCTGCCATAAGGGTGGTGTCATCTGCATATCTGAGGTTATTGATATTTCTCCCGGCAATCTTGATTCCAGCTTGTGCTTCTTCCAGCCCACGTTTCTCATGATGTAGTCTGCCTAGAAGTTAAATAAGCAGGGTGACAATATACAGCCTTGATGTACTCCTTTTCTATTTGGAACCAGTCTGTTCTTACACATCCCTCAGTTCAGTTCAGTCGCTCAGTCGTGTCCAGGGTACAGGTAGGGTATTATAAATCCCTATTTTAGTAATAAAACCTGTAATTATCTTTTGACTATATATGCAATATTGCATTATATTCTTTTGTGCTAAAGTTTTACTTTTTTCTATATAACCTTTTAAGATTAATTACAGTTTTTATAATATTTTTGACATTTCTTTATTAAAAAATGTTCATATAGAAAAAATAGACTTCTCTTGACTTCTAAGAATCTCTGGTGATAACACCTGTATCAAAGGGTTATTCTGAGGACTAATTAAGGTTAATTATCACTCTAACATTATAGCAGATTCTAGAAATTCTGAAAATCTTGGACAACTGAGAACACGAAGACTTGATTTCTATAAAAAGTGTTTCTGCTTGCTCAAAACAAAGTTAGATTTTTTTTTTTCAGTTCTCTGTTACATACCAGAGTGTGTACCTGACTGAAGATATTTAAACATAGACTGAAAGGGTGATATTTAACTCAGCATTTTCATCACAGCATCTAGCATGGTTGTGCCTAGGGGAGCATGCTCACTTCTTGGAAGACTGTTTAGAGTAAGCATGTAGGAAGATCTAAGAGTCCTCTGAAGTGAGTGCTCCTGCCTCCATTTCTGCTGAAGGAAAAGGAAAAAGAAAGTCAGAAGGGGAAGGAAAAAGAAAGACAGAAGGGGAAGAAGGAAGACAAAGAAGTTGAAGAAAGGCAAAAAGAAGAAAGAATGGTAACAGAGAAGAAAGGAGAGAAACATAAAGAGGAAAATGAAAGGCCAGAAAAGAGAAAGTGAAAAAGATTAGTAGTTAAATACACTGAAGATTGGCATTGACCTCAGTATTTGGCCAAAATCTACCACTTGGTTTCAGAAGCTGGATAATTCTAAATGGCTGAATTGCCAAAATCTCTTTCAAGGCCCTTCCTCCCATTATGGAAACTGGATGTGGCCAATATTCCTGTGATCCTGCAGGTCAGTTTCATACCTAATTAGTATAGCTTTATCAGCTGTACAAAACAATTTTGTTTATTTGCTTTTATTTTTAACATCTATGTACTTTAAAGAACAGGTAAGAATTTCTAGATGAAACTGGGAGTGAAAATAATCTTGTGTACTTCATATGTTCAAATTCTGTAAGTCAGTTGAAATACACACACATTTCATCTTATCAGAGTTAAATATGCAGAAATAAATAATTGAGAATCATTAATGTTATGTACAAAGTAATTAAGACATTGCAGTAGTTCAATTTCCTATGGGAATGTGTGTGAACATGCTCAGGCATATCCACCTCTTTGTGACCCTATGGACTTGTAGCGCCACCTCCCGCCCCCAGGCTTTTCTGTCCATGGGATTCTCCTGCAAGAATACTGGAGTGTATTGCCATTTCCTCCTCTGGGAGATCTTCCTGATCCAGTAATTGAACCCATGTCTCCTGAGTCTCTTGCATCGGCAGGCAGATTCTTTACCATTGAGCCACCTGGGAAGCGCTTGTTATGAGACTAGATTGATGTTAATAGGACTATTAAGAGAGTATATCTCTACTTAATGCACTGTGGTGACCTGAATGGGAAGCAAGTGCAAAAGGGAGAGGATATATGTGTATATATCAGTGATTCATTTCCTGTACAGTAGAAACTAACAGCTTTGTTAGTTTCTATACTCCAATAAAAGTTAATTTTAAAAAGAGTTTGTTGGCTATAATAGTTTAGGAAGAATATTCTATCCTTCATGAGCCAATTAATGTTTACAAAACTTAAAGAATCATATGAGGAAGAATAATATAAACGGTATCATATCAGTTTTAGTCTTCAATTTATTTTGTGCACTAGTATTTATAACTTCAACAAAATACCCACTCCAGTATTCTTGCCTAGAGAACCCCATGGACAGAGGAGCCTGGTGGGCTACAGTCCACGGGGTTGCAAAGAGTCAGACATGACTGAGCGACTTCACTTTCACTTTGATTCCATTTAGGCCATAGGGTTTTCGGAAAAGTTCTGTGTCACTTGGTAATATTTAGGAATATTTCACATCTTGTAAGAACTTCAAAGCAGAATGCTACTCTGCTTTGTTGTTCAGTCACTCAGTCGTGTCCGACTCTGCAACCCCATGGACTGCAGCACGCCGGGCTTCCCTGTCTTTCACTAGCTCGTGTCTATTGACTTAACAATTAGGAAAAGGGAATGATTTAAAGTTGTGTACAACAGAATCCACAATAAATCTTAGCTCTGAAGATTAAATACCAAGAGCATTAAAAAAAGAAAAGAAGAAAGTGTTAGAGAAAAACGTGGTCTCTTTCTCCTCGTTGCTCTACGGGCTCTAGCTACAGATGAAGGTATAGGTGTGTCCTCAGTCTCTGACAGATTAAAGCGGCTGTCCTGCTTAGACTACGCTGACTTCTGAGCCTAGCAGGACTTTTTGTGTGGTTATTAGGAACTGGTAGAGATTTGACAGGTTCCAGGGTTTTGTAAGTATTCTATCTAAAGAAGCATAATAGAGAAAGGAATAGTGGATAAGAAAGATACAATAGTATTTTCCCCCAAATCTGTGTCTGTTCCTTCATAACCAAATATAACACATTTTTAAAAAATAATACAGTTTGTTTGGAAAAAATTGAAGGTGTAGTAAGAAATATAGAGTTTAACAATATGAAGAACCACCTGGTAACTGATGATGCTAATGGATTATTTTATCTGCTCCATAATGTCAAATGTAAACATTTTTAACTATCAAAGTTTAATTGTAACATGTAATAATACTTTAAAAATAACATTTTAGATTTATTTTGGTACTACATTCCATAAGGGATATGATTCTATATGATCCATGTCAGGTTTTATTAGACTTGGATCACAGCTTTGGCTAAAGATTTAATTTTTTATGACTTTACATTCAGTTAAAAGGTATATTTGGTGATCCACTCATTGTCGTTGTTGTCCTTATCTTGCTGCTACATGTCAAAGTTTATTTCTTTATTGAGAATATAAATAAAATGAGTCACTTCTTGCTAACTTTCATTATAGACAGGGTCTTAATGCTACTTTTCTTGGCCAGGGAACAGGAGGAATTTCCTGGAGGACACAGCAGAAAACAAAAATAGAATAGTCAAATAACCAAATTCCCCCCTTGATCCTGGTGAATAGTTTGTAAAATTAGGCTGAGACTATCATATTGTGACTACTCTGCTTAATTTACTTGCTGTTTAGATTTGAAATACATATTTCAAAGACTGTTAAAGGAGAAAAGGAATCGTCAAATATTTCAGATGGGTTAAGTTAAAAAGCATTTATCTAACTATAAAATGTTATGGAATTATGAAGTGTTAGTGAAAATTAAGGGAAAATGATAAATGCTCTTTAGATCATGACATGATTCTCATATGGGCTTATTTAGAAGCCTAGAGATAGTACTGTCTTACTAATGCCCACTGAATAGGAAAATAGAAGGTGTGAAATTCTTAATTTTTAGTGAAGGTTCTTCCCAGATACTGTTAGTAATGTTCAGAATCCTAGATAGAGTGGTGGCTAGAACAACACAATGAAAGCAGCAATTGATACAACAGAAATAAGAACAGGTCTGAACCAGTTGCAAAATAAGCAAGGCTTCAGAGGACTCCCAACCACTCTTGTCGTCATGGGTTTCAGTAACCGGTCCCACTGGGTCAGGATGGCGTTTCTGGCTCCTGGCCACTTTCCTGGGCCCACCAGCCTAAACTGGTATGGGGTGCAAGGGCCAAAGTAAACCTCCAATGCCAACTTTGGATCTGTGAGAAACAGCCATGGGATGTTGGGCTTTGCCCCAATGAAGGAGGCAAGTTCATCCATATAAACAACATAATCCGTCTGTATGGTATCACTTTTGCCAAACCTAGAGGAGGGAGAGAAACAAGACTGTGGCTATCCGAGCTTTGTGTAGAAACAAGAACAGGGAAAATGGCTCACACCTTTTTATCTATGCAAATCAACATCGATCCTTTTGTTGGTAAGGCGATTATTGCTCATTATCCAGTACTTTGTAGATTTTACTGAAGGACTTTCATACTGATCTCACTTGGACATTCCACAACACAACAAGGCTGCTGAGAAAGGCAATTTTATCCATATTTACAAGTAGAGGAATTGTCTCTTGCTCAAGTGAAGTTATTAATTCATGGCCACTGAGCTGATTAGTGACAGAAGTAGGACTGGAGCCTAGTTCTTCTGACTAGTTCTTATGTGGCTGAGTCATTTTATTAGAGCCACCTGATGGAAGGGATCATTACGTTTTAGAGGATTTATGAGCTAGAAAATAGAAGTCCACATCCATGTGTTCCCAAGCTCCTCTGATTTTTAATCTTTTTGCAGGAGATATGGAGGGCTGAAACAGGATTTAGTGGCATATCAGGTGCAATATATCCTTGATAACTATTTGTTGAATGGCTGAATTTAGCTCATAGCTGTCACCCTAATGGCCCCACTCAGGAGTATTCAAGACTAAAACAGTTCTAAGTATTCACAAAGTCAGATTTTGCTATGAAAATTCTAGATCCCCTTTACCATAGATGCTCTTACAATTTGAGCTTTTTTCCCATTTTTTCATCAATATCATTCATCATGTCCTTGACAGAAGGCAAACGGCAAGTTCCTAAAAAAAAGTGGAAAGACATGATAATAGTTAAATAAGTCTGGCATAGGACTAGCCTGCAGTGTTTCTTTTTAAATAATCGCATTAGTATTTTTAAAATTTGTTGTCATTATCTAGCAAAATAATATCTTGAACAAATAACCAGGGTGTCATTCTGAGACAAACATATGTCATTGCTAATCTTTTCAGAGATGATACTTGTCACAGTGATTAAAACCAAATAACCTTTCATCTTTCTATCTTTGCTCTTAAACTGGTTATTGGATTTAAAAATCAGTTTGAAGGATTATATTCTACTCTCTCAGCTTTATTTTTAAGTATGCCATCTAATAAATTATAGTCAAAGTTATATTGACATCTCTTTTTTTTTTTTGCTGTTACTAAGTAATTTGCCAGTGTTTATTTATTAAAAATTTTTTTAAATTTAAATTTATTTATTTTAATTGGAGGCTAATTACTTTACAATACTGTATTGGTTTTGCCATACATCAACATGAATCTGCCATGGGAACAGATCTTCATAAGAAGTTATCTTGCTTTGCCCAAAAAGGGAATTTCTAACAGATAAGAAAGAGAATTTGACGAAGCTACAAGGTTCTCTCTGGAAAGCCAACAGCTCCTGAATGAGACTGTGGATGTGGACTGTCCACAAGTCACCAAGGATATAGGGAGGTCCTGGGAGGCCAAATCTGAGTTGGGGCTGCCCCAGGATTTCAGGCTGTTCCTGGCATTAACTTACAGAATTCTGTAAAACCTAGACCCAAGCTTTTGTATTCGGAGATGCTTCAAATCTCGTGTGGTTTCTTTGGCAACTTTGGGGTCACCTGGAACAAGACTAGAATTTCTAGTCTAGCTCTGATTGCTCAAGACCTACAGTGACTCTCTGTTCCTGAACTCCCTACAGGCAGGATCATAACAGTTAGTCAACATGGCCTTGTTCCAAACCTTGGAACTGCTTCTGTCCTTGGGCAAGAGGAGAGATAGAGAAGAGGCTATATTCTGTAATCCACCAGCTATTGCCATTGGGCTGCTTGTAACCGACTCCTTGGTCTGGTAATCCTATTCCCCCAAATTGGGTTGTTTGCCTTATCTCTCATTTTCCCTGAGTCTTTGCATCTATTCTCTGTTGGCTGGGTCTCTGCCCTGTCTCCTTTCTTCGGAGCCCAGGTTATAACTAGTATCTTCACAGAGAGTAAGTGAATATTTTATAAGCAGTTAAGACCTACATTTTAATGCCAGTCTTTCTGAACCTGAATCCTGAGTTCAATTCTAAGTAGGGTTTCATTCCATCACTTTCCTGGCTGCTTCCTTGCTGGAGAAACATTACCCTGGGACACATCTCTGCTTGGGACCAGGGGAGTGAAGGAGATGTAGAGACATTGCTGATATGTAGGACCATAATGATGTGGTTGGGAGCCTGGTGGTGAGTGATGATGCAGGACATGTAGTTGCAGGTTCAAATATCCAGGATAAAAGAGCATTTAAACCCTAGCAAGTCAGGTAGGACTGGAAGCCTTACATGTGGCTTCAAAGGAAACAGACCTGCTAAGATTCATTATCCAGAAGTTTCAGGTTTAAGACCAACCAGACTTTGCACATTACACTTTGACATCTCAATTTGTTCTTTAACCATAGCTTAGTTTTATTTTCTGAATTTGCCCACAATGGCATTCAAACCTTAATGTGAATCTGATTCTAGTACTTGGCGCTGGATGATGCTGCCTGCCTTCTTTGCTTGACCCTAATCAAGTTCACTGTTCCTTTTTTCTTTTTAAAATACAAGGACTTAGGATTCCTTTACCTTAGAGACTGTCTACAACACCAAATGCTTTCTGCTTCTACTGATCCACTGCGTGTCCTTATCTGATACATGACAAGGAAGAAAACAGAGCAAGAAAGCCACTTCCTTTCCAGAAATCATACTTTTTTTTGGTGAATGTGGATATTTAAAGTTGCTGGATATTGGCTTTGAAATATCTTCTTTCATTAACCTTTCAAGCAATATCATTCTATTGAGTTTTGAAAATCTTAATTTTATAAAGTTCTTCTGGACCTAAGATGAGAAGCTCTGGTATTCTCAAGTTTAATGAAAGGTCTTGGATAATTGACAATTCTAAGGAGTTATAGGGCTTAACAGGTGGTGCCAGTGGTAAAGAACCCATCTGCCAATTCAGGAGACATAAGACATGTGAGTTCAAGCCCTGGGTTGGGAAGACCCCCTGGAAGAGGAAGTGGCAACCCACTCCGGTTTTCTTGCCTGGAGAATCCCATGGACAGAGTAACCTGGCAGGATATGGTCCATGGGGTAACAAAGAGTCGGATATGACTGAAGCCACTGAACATGCAAGGAGTTATAAATCATAAAAACACTCTTGAATCATTGTCTTGTACTATTATTTATGACAATCCAATATATTTTTAATTGCTTATAGAATATAGTACCAAAAATATAGAATTATAGATTCTGGAAACTGGGTGGGACCTAGGATTTTTTTCTTGTTAATAAGAATATTGTTTTCCTAAAGACTCAAAGGCATTCTCATCTTCCCCATCAATGAGATTCTTTGTCTACTCACCCTTAATTACTTGTACTGCCCAGCGAGACTGCAGGTCAGTAGTGGGGATGACAGCTCCAAGGGACTGGACAAGGCCAATCACAGCCAAGGTTGGCTTCTCCAGTGGAGGCGGGAAGATGCCTTTAAATAAGGTGACCTCATTGTCTCTGCTCTTAATGATGGAGTCGTCAAGGAAGGGGTAGGCATAACTATAGCCTGTTGCAAAGATGACACAGTCAATGGACTTAAACACTGTCCCATCCTCAAAAATAGCTGAATCCTCTGTAAACTCCTTCACATTTGGCTTAATGGTCACAACACCACATAAAATGCGAGCTGGGAGTTCGTCATTAAACACAGGCTCTTTCCTCAGGGCGCTGTATGGAAAACAGAAACAAGCATTAGAAAAGTACAATTTCCTTTGTTTTATTGGTCCATAATTAATTGATAGGAAAAACCTACCTAAGATTTTTAAATGTGCCATGGAGTGTCATCAATATGGCTGATAGATAAAACTTATGTAAGGCCACATTGTGGAGTAACAGAAGTTGGTTTTTGCTAATCCCGTCTCTATTTCCTTTGATCTTTCTCTCTTTTCCCACAGAAGTCTCCCCAGATTCCAGAATAAGCACTCAGATCATATCCCCTATATCAGGAAAAACAAAGATCAGAGTACCTGGGTCTTTAAATTTCTTTCTTTGCTACTAATCAACTGTGAACCTTGATCAAATTAAATTTTCTTATTTTCTCTTGCCTCATCTTCGTCACCTGAAGTGGTAATAACTGCTATACCTATCTCAGATCATTGGCAGACCTAAGTAATATAAAGAATTTGGTGCAGTTTGTAGCACATAGATAGTGCTCAAAATGTTAGCCATTATTCTTAACTTAATATAATCCAAAGTGACCATTGTGATGTAAAGAAGATCAAATAGGAGGAAGGAAGCCAAAGTGGAAGGCTGCAGCCAGGTTCTATCATAGAGGGTGAAGTGTGAACCCCATGCAGACAAAACCATGTCAGGTGAGGAAGTGAGGGTCTAGGAATTTAAATAAGGCCAGGAGAAAAAGAGGAAACTGGAAATCTGGAAAGAGAGAGCTTTTGATTATTTTTTATTCAGTAATATCTCTAGTGAGTGCACAGAACTCTGCCTTAGGGGTGAATGGAATAATGTTGGAAGAAAAGACATGGTTCTTATAGGATGACGGGAACTGTGTGTGTGAGAGAGAAAGCCATAGGTGGATGCTGCTGGGGAGGAAACTGAGCCAGACGATGAGATTGGTTGGACTGCTGGTTGGGAGAAGGCTGGATTCAACCACTCAAATTATCTGCCATTTATCTTAAACCCACTTCCATGTTGAAACTTCCTCTGTTAAGGCCACTGGGATCTTCAAGCCACCAGATCCAGTGGTCCACTCTTACTCCTTATTTTACCTAATTTATTAGTAAACTCACACTTGATGGTTTCCTCCTCCTTGAAAAACTGTGTTCGTTTTGCTTTCATGTCATCACTCACTCTTGATTCCTTTCTACCTACGTCGCTATACCTCACTATTACTTCTCAGTGTCCTCTGCTGAATTCTTCTCTTCCTGACCTCTAAATAGCAACATGCCTCCAGTCTTTTGTCTTCTCTGTTGACATTCATTCTTCAAGAGATGTCATCTAGTTTTCATTTATTTAAATACTATCTATATTCTGACCAGTCCACATTTTAAACTTATGGTTGAATCTCTCTTCTGTTTTATGTATCCACTGCTGTTCCACATTCTTCTATGCAAATACCAAACAGGCATTCCAACTTTAATACATTTAAAACTAAACTTCTGCTCCTCCCATGGTTGTCCACATCTCAGTAGACATCACCTCCATCTTTGCTCCCTTGCTCAGATCAAAGGTTTCTAAGACATCCTTGACATTTTATTTGCTTTCACATTTGCTATTCAATTGAACAGAAAATCCTGTTCACTTTACCTTCAAACTCTATCCCAACCTGACAGCTTCTGAGCACTGATGATCCTAGTTCAGGCCACCTTCCCATCTCATCTGGGTTTTTGATAATAGCCTCTTAACCAGTCTTTCCACTTCCTTCCTTGACCTACCTCCTACAGTGAGTTATGGCCATAACAGTCAAAGTGATCTCTTCAAACTAACTTAGACTTTGTCTCCAGTTTGGTCAGATGCCTGTTATGGTTTCCCACTGCATTCAGAGTAAAGGCCAGAGTCTTTACAGTAGCTTCCAAGACCCAGCGTCAACTGGCTATTTTGATGTCTCTGGATTCAATTCCTGCTATTTTCCCAGTCTTCTTCTCCAAGAAAAGAAGCCGCTGTATTTTGTCAAACATGGCAGTCATACCCCTGAAGAAATGATGTCCTAGCTGTTTCTACTGTCAAGAATAGTCTTCTCCAGATACCCTTATGGCTCATTTTCTCATCTCCTTCAGAAATGTGCTTGAAAGCTTTTTCAGTGAGACCTTCTCTAAGGGTTGCTTAAAATTGCCTTGTTGTCATCCCCTGTTACCCTTGTCTGCCTTATTTAGAGTTCATGCTGTTTGTGTCTGTTTCCCATTATTAGAACGTAAGCCCCATGAGGATAGGGATTTTATGAGTTTGTTCACTGCTATATCCACAGGTCCTGGCACATAATAAAAGCTTAATAACTATTTGTTGACTTAATGAATTAACTTTGATGTAAACAGCTTAGAACATGGGCTTTTTTCACCCATGTCAAAGTAATTTCTTATCATGTGATTGGCTTGGAGGATATTTTAGGAGAGAGTGAGGAGAAGGCTGAAGATGAAATCATTGTGGCCATAAATCAGTGGGAGGGCTCCATTAAGGGGCAGGTAATGACAGCAATGCACTCATCTCACACACTAGTAAAGTAATGCTCAAAATTCTCCAAGCCAGGCTTCAGCAATACGTGAACCGTGAACTTCCAGATGTTCAAGCTGGTTTTAGAAAAGGCAGAGGAACCAGAGATCAAATTGCCAACATCTGCTGGATCATGGAAAAAGCAAGAGAGTTCCAGAAAAACATCTATTTCTGCTTTATTGGCTATGCCAAAGCCATTGACTATGTGGGTCACAATAAACTGTGGGAAATTCTGAAAGAGATGGGAATACCAGACCACCTGACCTGCCTCTTGAGAAACCTATATGCAGGTGAGGAAGCAACAGTTAGAACTGGACATGGAACAACAGACTTGTTCCAAATAGGAAATGGAGTACATCAAGGCTGTATATTGTCACCCTGTTTATTTAACTTATATGCAGAGTACATCATGAGAAATGCTGGGCTGGAATCAAGATTGCCAGGGGAAATATCAACAACCTCAGTTATGCTGGTGACACCACCCTTATGGCAGAAAGTGAAGAGGAACTAAAAAGCCTCTTGATGAAAGTGAAAGAGGAGAGTGAAAAAGTTGGCTTAAAGTTTAACATTCAGAAAACTTAGATCATGGCATCTGGTCCCAATACTTCATGGGAAATAGATGGGGAAACAGTGGAAACAGTGTTGGACTTTATTTTTTGGGGGGGCTTGAAAATCACTGCAGATGGTGACTGCAGCCATGAAATTAAAAGATGCTGACTCCTTGGAAGGAAAGTTATGACCAACCTAGATAGCATATTGAAAAGCAGAGACGTTACTTTGCCAAGAAAGGTCTGTTTAGTCAAGGCTATGGTTTTTTCCAGTAGTCATGTATGGATGTGAGAGTTGGACTGTGAAGAAAGCTGAGTGCCGAAGAATTGATGCTTTTGAACTGTGGTGTTGGAGAAGACTCTTGAGAGTCCCTTGGACTGCAAGCAGATCCAACCAGTCCATTCTGAAGGAGATCAACCCTGTGTGTTCTTTGGAAGGACTAATGCCGAAGCTGAAACTGCAATACTTTGGCCACCTCATGCAAAGGGTTGACTCATTGGAAAAGTCTCTGATGCTGGGAGGGACTGGGGGCAGGGGGAGAAGGGGATGACAGAGGATGAGATGGCTGGATGGCATCACCGACTTGATGGACATGAGTTTGAGTGAACTCCGGGAGTTGGTGATGGACAGGGAGGCCTGGCTTGCTGCAATTCATGGGGTCTCAAAGAGTCGGACACAACTGAGCGACTGAACTGAACTGTGTGAATGAAAGCAAAGGTAACGAATGGTGCAATGAGATAATGAATGTGAAGTCAAGTGGGTCTTAGGAAGCATCACTATGAACAAAGCTAGTGGAGGTGATGGAATTCCAGTTGAGCTATTTCAAATCCTAAAAGATGATGCTACACTCAATATGCCAGCAAATTTGCAAAACACAGCAGTGGCCACAGGACTGGAAAAGGTCAGTTTTCATTCCAATCCAAAGGAAAGGCAACATCAAAGAATGCTCAAACTACTGCACAATTGCACTCATCTCACACGCTAGCAAAGTAAAGCTCAAAATTCTCCAAGCCAGGCTTCAACAGTATATGAACTGTAAACTTCCAGATGTTCAAACTGGAGTTAGAAAAGGCAGAGGAACCAAAGATCAAATTGTCAACATCTATTGGCTCATTGAAAAAGTGAGAGAGTTCCAGAAAAAGATCTACTTCTGTTTTATTGACTACACCAAAGCCTTTGATTGTGTGGATCACAACAAATTGTGGAAAATTCTTAAAGAGATGGGAATACCAGACCACCTGACCTGCTCCTGAGAAATCTGTATGCAAGTCAAGAAGCAACAGTTAGAACTGGACATGGAACAACAGACTGGTTCCAAATTGGGAAAGGAGTACGTCAAGGCTGTATATTGTCACCCTGCTTATTTAATTTACATACAGAGTACATCATGTGAAATACTGGGCTGGATAAATCACAAGCTGAAATCAAGATTGCTGGGAGAAATATCAATAACCTCAGATATGCAGATGACACCACCCTTATGGCAGAAAGTGAAGGAAAACTAAAGAGCCTCTTGATGAAAGTGAAAGAGGAGCGTGAAAAAGTTGGCTTAAAACTCAACATTCAGAAAACTAAGATCATGACATCCGGTCCCATCACTTCATGGCATATAGATGGGGAAACAATGGAAACTTTGTTGAGAGACTTATTTTCTTGGGCTCCAAAATCACTGCAGATGGTGACTGCAGCCATGAAATTAAAAGACGCTTGCTCCTTGGAAGAAAAGTTATGACCAACCTAGCTAGCATATTAAAAAGCAGAGACAGTACTTTTCCAACAAAGGTCTGTCTAGTCAAAGCTATAGTTTTTCCAGTAGTCATGTATGGATGTGAGAGCTGGACCATAAAGAAAACTGAATGCTGAAGAATTGATGCTTTTAAACCGTAGTGTTGGAGAAGACTCTTGAGAGTCTCTTGGACTGCAAGGAGATCCAACCAGTCAGTCCTAAAGGAAATCAGTCCTGAATATTGATTGGAAGGACTGAATCTAAAACTGAAACTCCAATACTTTGGCCACCTAATGTGATTCACTGACTCATTGGAAAAGACCCTGATTCTGGGAAAGACTGAAGGGAGGATGGGAAGGGGATGTCAGAGGATGAGATGGATGGATAGCATCACCGACTCGATGGACATGCATTTGAGCAAGCTTCGGGAATTGGTGATGGACAGGGAAGACTGGCCTGCTGCAGTCTATGGGGTCACAAAGAGTTGGACATGACTGAGTGACTGAACTGAACTGAATGAGTGAAGCACCAATACCTGCTTTGCTTAACTTTGCAGTTAAGAAAGAGGTTTTAGAGCAAGGTGGCTAAGAGTGAGGTACTTCGGAGTCAGCAGATCTGGACTTGCTTCAATCACTGTTTCTGACTTCCTAGCTGTGGGGCTTTGGTAAACCACAGTTTTCTCATCTCTCAAATGAAGATTATAATAGAGCCATCATCATAGTTGCTGTGGCTCCCCTGGTGGCTCAGATGATAAAGAATCTGCCTGCAATGCAGGAGACCGGGGTTTGATCCCTGAGTTGGGAAGATCTCCTGGAGAAGGGAATGGCAACCTACTCCAGTATTCTTGCCTGGAGAATCCCATGGACAGAAGAGCCTGGTGGGCTACAGTCCATGGGGTCACAAAGAGTTGGACACGACTGAGACTAACACTTTCACTTTTTCATAGTCGTCGTGAGAGTAAAGTGAGATAATGCATGTCTGAGACTTAATAAGGCTCTGATATGTATTAAGTACTTAAAAACATGTTGACTATTATTATCATTACTCTAGGGAGTAAAATTCTTGACCTGTTATATAACTTTCCAGCTGTGCAAATCTGGTAAGGGGAATTGTGAAACAGGAAAACACTCCTAATTTTTGCAATTCTTTGTCCTCTGAAATGTGAGAGGTGATTACTTCACTTTGATTTGTCTAGGGGTTATTTCACACATTAGGGTTGTTGACAGTGAAATAAAAGTTAGCAGGCATTTCGTGTTTAACTCTGCTTTACCCGTTTAAAGGCATCAAGCCATAGTTCTCGTGCTTGAATCTGGCATTCATTTGCTTCATGTACCACCAGTCAGAGATGACTGTCGGTAAGGTGTTCTTGAGGAATGTTTCAAATCGAGTGATAAACAGCATGTCCCATGGATAGCCTTCATCCCAGACCCGGCTCATCACCCAGGAGCCACTTCGGGAGCTGATGATGACCTTGAAAAACACCAATTCAACTGTTAATTTGGTGACTGTTTGTAGTGGATATGCCTCTCAGATCTGCCTTTAGGAATGGAGTTATTACACCACTGCTGGCAGTGCCCAGAAGGCAGCCCTCAGCTCTCAGCCCTCTTTGGGAGTTGCTTTGGTGAAGAGGGGGCCTCCCCCAACATCTTATAATCTTTTTGGATCCCCTGCATTCAGTGACCGGTTGAAGGAGGAAGACAAAGACCTACCGTCTCTCAATTTGTCTCACCCTCTCCTTCCCCTGCTGTGTCCACAAATCCATTCTCTCCATCTGTATCTTTATTCCTGCCCTGCAAATAGGTTCATCTGTACCATTTTTCTAGATTCCATATATATGTTTCAATATATGATATTTGTTTTTTTTTTCTTTCTGACTTATTTCACTCTGTATAACATGCTCCAGGTGCTCTGTGTTGACCTAGAGAGGTGGGATGGGGGTGGGATGAGAGGGAGGCTCAAAAGGGAGGCAATATATGTAAATAAAAATAAACGTCTATACTGGTAAAAAAAAAATTTTTGACCCAGCCTCTCACTTCAACTAGGGACAATTCAGAAGGATTATCCTAGCTTCAGAGTAAATAAAGGAAAATTTCTTTCCCTTCCCTCAGTGGTATTCATCCAGAGAGCACTCCCAAATAAACTTCCTGCACTATAACCTATATCTTAGGATCAACACCTGTCAAATCATTTCTGTGGTATTTTCATCTTTTAGCCAAATCTTCTCTGGTGTAGGTGACCAATAACTGAATACTGGTCATATTTCTTCTAGTGCTTGTCTGATGATCCCACTGGTTTTGGAAGAACTTATTGGACACATTAGACACCAAACATCCCAAAGAATCAGCTTGTTGAATGACATCATTCCAGCTGATGTTCTGCCTTTGCCGCATCAAGCTATTTAAAATCCCACCTGTTACCAAAGGGCATTGAGCTATATGAACTGCTACTTACTTTTTGCATCAAGGACTCTGCCCTCCCCAATTTCTTTCACACTTTTCAAATGGTATTAAAGACAGTTCCCTGAGTATCAGGGAGGCATACTTTTTCGGCTATGTGGCTGAGTTCTGAGGCGATGTCACAGCCCGAGTTCCCCAGACCAATCACCAGGACTCGCTTCCCCTTGAAGATTCCTGGTTCTTTATAGTCCCGGCTGTGGAAACATGTGCCTTTGAAAAGTTTTATTCCTGAGTGAAAAAGTGGAAAACATATGAATTATTTTGATTTTCACTTAAAAAAACTGCTATAACAGAGCTTGTTAGTGAATACGGTTGCAGTAATAGGAATTTTAACACTTAAACTATATCAGATACAGTATATCTAATTGTATAGATATATGTGCTCAGTCATGTCCAGCTCTTTGCGACCCTATGGACCATAGCCTACCAGGCTCCTCTATCCATGGGACTCTCCAGGCAAGAATACTGGAGTGGGTTGCCATGCCCTCCTCCAGGGGATCTTCCTGACCCAGGGAATGTACCTGCATCTCCTGCATTGGCAGGCAGATTCTTTTACCACTGAGCTGCCTGGGAAGCCCACTAGATACAATAAAAGCATATTTTAATTTAATGTGTACTTTTATAAACTATACTTTTGTATACATAAGAAAGACATCATCAAGGTTATTTCTTCATGCAAGATGTATAGATGGCAGCGTAAACGTTGGCCTTACCTGGAAAGGACTCTTTAGGTATGTTGGGGTACACATGATGTCCAGAACAAATCATTACGGCATCAAAGACAGCTGATTCCTTTTTACCATCTTTTTCAGTGATAACATCCCATTGGCCAGTGGTTGAGAAATCAGGACGCTTATTTACACTGGATACAATTGTCTAAGAGAAACACAGAAAGATAATCTTTATTCAATGCCAAAAGGCAGATTTGGCACCAACATCATCAAATAGTATGAAGAAAATCCTTAATAGTGCCTTAGGAAAAATACTTAATTCATTGTGAAGGTGTATATTATAAAGTCAAAATTTCTTTTCAATAAGTCAAAGCATAAAATGATCTGTATGATTTTAAAAAATATTTATTTATTTTTGGCTGTGCTGCATCTTTGTTGCTTCACAGGCTTTCTCTAGTTGCAGTGAGTGGGGGCTACTCTCCTGTTATGGGGTGAGTGCTTCTCATTGTGGTGGTGGCTTTTGTTGCAGAGCACAGGCTCTAGGGGGTGTAAATTTCAGTAGTTGTGGTGCAGAGTGTAGGCTCAGTAGTTGTAACTCTCAGGCTTAGTTGCACATGGCACAGGGGATCTTCCTGGACCAGGAATCAAACCAGTGTCTCTTGCATTGCAAGGCAGATTCTTATCCACTGGACCACTAGGGAAACCCCTATCTATATGTGTATGTGTGTGTGTGTGTGTGTGTGTGTTTAAATCCCCACATAGTTCCTTGTGTATGACCAGTATTCTCTGCAGTACGAAAGTGATTCATTTTTGGGTTCTGACGATTGAAATATAGTTTACAAGAGGCAGGTAGCCCATGTAGTAAATAATCTGGTGGCCAATAATTTACATAGTGACAGCAATTTTCTAACGTATTTCTTTAGCCATTTTATTTTTTTAAACTGCTTTAAAGCCTTTATTTGATCTTCAGAATAATATACATAGTTGCTTCATTTTATATATGAAATGGAGACTTAAAGAAGTTAAATAATGTGCATAAAATCCAATAACTAGGTTCAAAATTTAAATATAGGTCCTTGATTCTACAGCTGTTTCTCCCACTGACTTTCCAATTTCATTCTTTAGGTGGTTCATATTTTGGTCAAGACACAGAGTTTACATGAAATAGATCCTGTGAAAATATAGCATTTTTTTACTCTCATCCTTTTGCTATGTGTTTGAAGTTAAATTTACACTTGACTAAAAGTCAGCCAAGGAAGCTGATCTCAGTCATAGTGCGGGCTACATGATGTGGAAGGTACTATTTAGGACTGTTTTCTTCCAAAGGACAGGAAACACCCAACCCTGACTTGGTAACATTTCTGAGGCAGGCTCACTCAAGTGACAACATGCTTTTCTTTTTCTTCTGTGTCCCAGTCATACCGCGCTGTTTCTTAACGAAGTAAGAGAATGAGCTGGACTGAGAAGTGAAGGCAGAGTTAAAAGCGCTTGCAGGGTTGTTGTTCTATTGCGTTTCTCTCTGTAGGTTTGAAGATGATGCCAACTGGCCAAGAGTTACAAGTTTCCTCCCCAAATGAATCATGTAACTTTCACTATTTCATAACATGGACACTCCCCATAAATTGGAACAGATGGCTTCTCAGGGGAAATTTTCCATAAACAATATCAAGGGATATAAGGGAAAAAGAAATGAGGCCATAGTGTCTATTACAGTAGGCCTTCAAGAAAGGAGGATTCTATATTTTTTTTTTTTTTAAACTTTGTACTTGTATGGTCATTGAGTTTTGTGAAGATGCACTGATATTAAACACTATCAGGGTTTTGTCATTATTGGAGTGAAATTAACCCTGCAGCTTCCTTAATGGTCTCTTTACTAGATTAAGAAGGCTACCTTTCTCAGATCATCAAAACATAGAAAGACTTTCCAACTTTGCCAAATGATCATAGAATCCTATGGCATCTCAGCATTAGAAATTAAGAGCTACTCTCTAGTTGTGGCATGAAGGCTCCTCATTGCGGCAGCTTCTCTTGTTGCAGAGCACGGCTCTAGGGCATACAGACTTCAGTAGTTGTGGCATGTGGGCTCAGTAGTTGCAACTCTTGGGCCTAGCTGCCCCTTGTATGTGGGATCTTCCCTGACCAGAGATCGAACTGGTGTGCATTGCAAGGCAGATTCTTATCCACTGGACCTCCAGGAAAGCCCTTATCTATATGTTTTATTAAATTTTATTTCCACGTGGTTCCTTGTGTATGACCAATATTCTCTGCAGTATAAGAGTGATTCCTTTTGGAGCTCTGACAATTGAATTATAGTTTACAAGAGCCACGTAGAACATGTAGTAAATACTCTGGTGGCCAATAACTTTTGTAGTAACAGCAATTTCCTAATGTACTTCCTTGTCATTTTATTTTTAATGTTATTGTCTCAAAATGAAAGATATCATCTATATCCAGAGTGTAAGTTCTCATATTTTAGTATGCTTAAGGATCACCTAGAAAATCTTTCTTATTTTCTGACATAAACATTTAAGCTTATAATTTTCATAAAAGTTTCTGTGCTCTCTACTTTCCATAAATATTGATATATCAAAATTAAATAATCATTTAGCTCTAAATATTTAAAAACTTCCCCTGCAATTTCTTTTTTTGACCTGTAAATTGTTTAGGAATAATGAGTTCTTAATTTATAAATTCATGTTTACCCAAGAATTTTTCTCTTTGCTCTTATTTCTAAGTTTATGGCATTTTGATTCAAGAACTATGTGTAGTTAAAAATTTCCTGTGGTGGATTCATGTTGATGTATGGCAAAACCAATACAATATTGTAAAATAATTAACCTCCAATTAAAATAAATAAATTTGTATTAAAAAATAAAAAACAAAAATAAAAAAATAACTAAAAAAAAATTCCTACATATTCTTAAGAGGAATGTATGCTTTCTAAATCTAGGGTCAAAGAAGCCATGCTGTTAAAATTGCTTACAATTGAGAAAGAGATAGTGAAAGGAACAAATGGGGATCTTGTAATAAACATAGGATTCCTCACAGTTATGCCCCCAATAAGTTTTTTTTTTTTTTTTAATATCTTACCTTAAATTGTATGTATTTCAGGAGGTTCTTTTCTTTGGCAAACATAGTAATATATTCCTGGAGCTTGCTGTTATGCATAAAGTTAGGAAAATCATCAGGAAATGGGAAGTCTGGAAAACATGTCATCTCTTTGGAAGAGTTGGTAAAGACTGACTGATAAATGCTGGCCCTGCCTTCCTCTACATGGTCCTGTGAAAGAAACATTTTAAATGGATCAGAGTTTGTAAATGAGTATATTTATCGTGGTCAGGACTAGTCCCAAATAATTATCACTCATTTTTGGTTGGTCTTTTCCAAAAGTAAATGCAATAAGATGAGGCATAAATTAACTTTACTTAAATTATTTGATGATAATCAGAGGAACTTAGAATGTGAAACGAATCACCAGTCCAGGTTCAATGCATGATACTGGATGCTTGGGGCTGGTGCACTGAGGTGACCCAGAGGGATGGTACGGGGAGGGAGGGGGGAGGGGGGTTCAGGATGGGGAACACATGTGCACCTGTGGCGGATTCATGTTGATGTATTGCAAAACCAATACAATATTGTAAAGTAATTAGCCTCCAATTAAATAAATTTATATTAAAAAAGAAAAATATATCTTTATTCACATCTTTTCTAAGGTAAGGGAAATAGAGTCTCAATTTCTTCATGTCCTTTTAAGAACATATAACTGGATTAATTTTGTTGCTTTGAACCATTAATTACAGTGATAGTATTTCCCAAAATTTACCTGTGCATGATTTCAATATGCCAGCTCATGAGCATGGACAGGCAATGTGATGTATACATGCAATGGAACATTATTCAGCCTTAAGAAGAAAGGAAGGTCTGATACATGCCGTGATATGCATTAACACTGAGGACATATGCCGAATGAAGTAGGCCAGTCACAAAAAGACAATTTCTGTATGATTCCATTTTTCTGAGAGACCCAGAGTGATCATGTTCACAGAGACTAAGAGAGTGGTGGTGGTTTGAGGCCAGGGAGAGGGAGGAATTGAGAGAGAAATTGTTTAATTTCTGCAGAGTTTTACTTTGGGAAGATTAAAATGTTTTGGAGAGGGATGGTGCTATGATTGTATGATGACGTCAATGAACTTAATGCCACAGAAGTGGACACTTTAAAATAGCTACCTGGTAAATTTTTATTGTGGTTTATTTACCACAGTGAAAAAAAAGTTTTTTTCACTGAATAAAGAAAGGAATAAAAAAAAGGAATAAGGGGAAAGGGGAACAGCGACAGAAAAGGAGATTACTTAAATCCTAAGCATTATTCTTTGGGCTAAAGTTCTGAAATTAACATAGGTCCATCTATGCTATGGTTATTCCAGTGGTCATGTATGGATGTGAGAGCCATAAAGCAAGCTGAGGATAGAAGAACTGATGCTTTTGAACTGTGGTGTTGAAGAAGACTATTGAGAGTTCCTTGGACTGCAAGGAGATGAAACTAGTTAATCCCAAAGGAAATCAGTCCTGAATATTCATTGGAAGGACTGATGCTGAAGCTGAAGCTCCAATATTTTGGCCACCTGATATGAAGAACTGAGTCATTGGAAAAGACCCTGATGCTGGGAAAGATTGAAGGCAGAAGGAGAAGGGGATGACAGAGGATGAGATGGTTGGATGGCATCACTGACTCAGTGGACATGAGTCTGAGCAAGTTCCAGGAGTTGGTGATGGACAGGGAACCCTGGCATGCTGCAGTCCAAAGGGTCACAAAGATTCAGACACGACTGAGCGACCAAACTGGCATGTTAGAAAGATTGAGCAAAACTCCGAGGGCAGAGGGAACTTGTTTTCACATTTGAAATTCTGGTAAGATATCACTTCAAAGGCTCCCCAAAACAACCTGGGTTGGGGAGGGTTGACACTGAAGAGTCAAGTAGCAGTGATTAGGAAGAGGTAACATGATTAAGAAAAGCTCAGACCTTAGTTTAGCTCTTTTGAACTCATTCAGTTTGAATAAAACATAAGAGTTCCTGTTCCCAAAGGGGATGCAGAAGTCATCTGAGTCTCTTAGTAGCTAGTTTGCCAGAGAGTTGCCAAGGGCTGGGGGCCAGCTAGGTGGCATTTTAGTAGAGCTGAAGAATGGACCATTTGGGTCAGGGACTCAGTGAGCAAACTGCACCTGGTAAGTGGAGTCTGTTCAGCTAGGAGGTTCATCAGCCCCTGACAGCTGAGGGAGGACAGTTGCAGGTTCATTAACTGGCTTTTGGTTGAAGATTACTGAAGGATAGGCATGAAGGGTAATCATCTACAATAGGAACATCAGGAGACCAGTTGATTCAGAGGACAGCCCAAGACTGGGTTTGAATTTGGGAAACTTTGGCTTTGCTTCACCACAAGGTCATATAAGTTCTATTTCTGCATAAGCCCAGAGACAATTTTAGAAAGAGCTGAGGGACAAGGAAGGGAAGCTAAAAGACTGAGCATTGCTCCTAAAGAGACCTACAGATTAAGCTGTGCCAAATGGGGTACTCCTTGGGTCTTAGCATGATTTTATGTGTTTCTCTATGTAATTCTGGATATTTGTCTTGTCCTATTTATGCTAGATGTCAAAGAGTGACCTGAACACTTAGTAGTCTAGTATTACTTACAGAAAAAACATTTCAAAATATTAAGAACTCACCAGAGAAAATGGGAGAGGATCTCCCTGGACAGAGTGAGAGTTTTAAGTTTGGCTGACATGCTTCACTCAAGAATTTCATATTTTCCCTCAACTGGTAAAATGAGCTATATGGTAGACAGAATTTTAAGAATGACCCTTAGTGTATCTCATCCTTGTGTAGTCATTTGCCCTTTGAGTATGGATGAAATCTGTAAATATTATATCACTCCTCTGACTATGTTGTTAAGTATTATTGAATCACATGGTCCCTTTACAAGCAGAGTTTTCTCTAGCTGGTATCAGAAGTCAGAGGTTCAAAACATGAGGGGAATTCAGCTGGTTCCTGGTTTTGAAGATGGAGAGAGACATATGCCAAGCAATACTGGCAGCCTTTAGGAGTTGAAAGGAATCCCATTTACAGCCAGCAAGGAAACAAAGACCTTAATCTTGAAAAAACAAGGAACTGAATTCAGCCACCATCCTGTAGTGTGCAGATTCTTTCCATGTGCTTCCAGATAAGAGCCCAGCCCAGGCAGCACCTAATTTTTGACCTCATGAAACCCTAACCAAAGAACCTAGCTGAACTATGCTGTACTTCTGATCTGTGTAAGTGAAAAATGAAAGTGAAGTGGCTCAGTCGTGTCCGACTCTTTGCAACCTCATGGACTGTAGCCCACTAGGCTCCTCCGTCCATGGTATTTTCAAGGCAAGAGTACTGAAATGGGTTGCCATTTCCTTCTCCAGGGGATCTTGCCAACCCAGGGATCAAGCCAGGGTCTCCTGCATTTTAGGCAGACGCTCTTACCATCTGAGCCACCAGGGAAGTCCACTGATCTGGGCAACTGAGAGTAATAAAGAAATATTTTTAGCTGCTTTGCTGCTGCTGCTGCTGCTGAGTTGCTTCAGTTGTGTCTGACTGTGCGACTCCATAGATGGCAGCCCACCAGGCTCCCCCATACCTGGGCTGCTTTAGTTTGTGGTAATTTGCTATGCAGAAATAGAAAACTAATACAAAGTCCAAGGTAAAGTTTTGGAGCAAGGCAAAGTTGAGGAAAATTATGTAACAGCAAAGGAGGAATTTTATATACTAAAATGATGCAAACCCTTGAGACAGATTTGAGGTGCTTTTGCAGTTTGGGCTGTTCCAGGATAATGAATTTCCCTAGCAATGCTGAGCTGATTGGTGTTTAGTTTTTCTTAGGTTCCCCAAGGGCCATGGTTACTGAAAAAGGAGTTGCAGCATCAGCTAATCACATCATCTGTGACTTGCTATTAAAAAAATATATATATGTCATGAACATCTTATTGTTCCTATTTGGTATTATAGTGTATCTCAGAGTCCATGTGTATAGACTGATCCTTTTAAGTTGATCATATGAGAAGTTCATAAGAGAATGACTAAGATCATAAATGACATTTTCAAGTATAATTATTTGGGGGGGGGGGCAAATGATCAAAAAAGAACCAAACCTTGCTTATCTATGGAAGTAGCTTTATCTATCTTTTTAAAATTACTAAAGTAACTCAGACTTCTGATTACATATGAAAGATTATGCAGATGTATTTAACTCTTCTTCCTCTAAAATTGGGTTTCCCAGGTGGTGCTATTGGTAAAGAACCTTCTTCCCAATGCAGGAGATACAGGAGACCTAGGTTCAGTTCTAGAGTTGGGAAGATCCCCTGGAGTTTGAAATGGCAACCCACTCCAGTATTCTTGCCTGGAAAATTCCATGGACAGAAGAGCCTGATAGGCTACAGTCCATAGGCTTGCAAAGAGTCAGACACGACTGAAGTGACTTAGCATGCACACACCCCTAAAATTACTGTAAAGGTATCAGAGGTATAAACTCACAGGGAAAAAAGGAAAAAAAAAGTGAAAGCAAACAAGAAACAAAAACAATATTTTGAAAGTAGAGCACAGATGGATGAGTGATAACTGACTTACCAGATCAAAGAAAGCGGAAAGTTAAGAATGTGGTAAGCTGCTTCAGCTGTGTCTGATTCTTTGCGACCCTATGGACCATAACCCCCCAGGCTTCTCTGTCCATGGGATTTTCCAGGCAAGAATACTGGAGTGGGTTGTCATTCCCTCCTTCCAGGGATCTTCCTGACCCAGGAATCTAATCAGCATCTCTTATGTCTCCTGCATTGGCGGGAGGTCTTTACAACTAGTGCCACCTGGGAAGCCTGAAAGTTTAGACTAGATCTAATCAAACAGGAATCCAGATCAAACAGTGATCTTGTAAGATTCAAGGTCTACAGTCTTTTACTTCATATATTTTAATTTCATAGAAAACTGCCAAGGAGGTACTCTCATATACTCTTCTAAAATGAGAGAATAAAAAAATAGTAGGAAGATAAAGTTTTCAGAAAACAGGGTTACCCAGGATAATAGCAGTGTGGTTAGCCTAGAGAAGGGAAACAATCCAGAAGAGTGTCTTTAAGAGACAGTTAAGAGAAGAATTAAGCCAGTGAAACACCTCATGTATTTAACTGTTCAGAGGAGAGTCAAAATTATGTGGGAGAGGTTGGGGAGTGAAATAGAATAGCATTGTAAAATTAAATCAACAAAGACCACAAGGCAGTTACTAACTCCAGTGAAAATGAAAAGTTAATCAAGAAAGAAAGTATAATCAGAATCCACTAAGCAGCTTAGCAATGATATTTACATGGTTGTAATAATATAGACATGAAGGTTAATTAAAAAAAAGAATGATATGACTATAGGAATAAGAGAAAATGGAAAATTTTGTAAATGAATCTGTTCCAAAAATTCTAAGGGATTATTGTTTTTATGTAGCACCAGTCAAAATAAATTGTATAAATGCAGAGAAAATTACAAGAAATGAATAAAAAATGAACATGATAAAACACAGAATTTAAATTCAGCCTAAAGAGGCTACGTATTAGAGTAAGAGGAGATCCAGGGTTACCTGATTTTCTGACTTTTCAAAAGAAGACATTTCCTTAGATTTTTATGTGAAATATCCTGGTTTTAAAATAATGGACTGAAATTAAAAACATAGATCAAATAAAATGGACCAGCTTTAGTGTGAAAAGAGCCAAGCCAGTCTGCTAACCCTACTACATATATAAACTATTGATTTTTGTCTGGCAATTTTGTGATCATGCACCTCATTGAATTATCTTATTTTTTATAACCATTTTCCAATTGATATCCTTCATGGTATAAAATCAGATAGTTAGCAGTTGATAATTTTTCATCCGTTCTATTTTCTCTTTTTTAAGTTATCAATCATTTGTCTTACTGAGTCCAAACTTCTAAAAGAATATTAATTAATTGATCTTTAAGAAAGAACTTAATTTCCTGGAGGCAGTATTTTCCATCTTTATTTTGTTATAAATTTCTATTTTATTGTCAACTGAGGATTTCATTTTATTTACATACTTTTTCAAAAAATTTGAGTATTTTTTGATTTAAGAATCAGTTTTAGAAATGTTCCATTGGCACTTGAAAATAAGGCATATTTCATCTTTTTAAAATACAGGGTTTGTTGTATATCAACTAATGACAGACCAAAGTGCAAGATGCAATGCTTGCTAAGTTACTGTTTGACCAACTCTATAATCTGTAAAAACCAAAAACAAACAGAAAACAACTGTGTAAATATTAGTCAGTTCATAAGATTGCATTTTCAAATTTAAAGAGTCAAAAAAACTCTAAAAGGGACTCCAAAGAAAAACATTTTTTCTTTCCTTAAAAAAATGAACATTGTTTTCTATACACACCCATGGCGGATTCATGTTGATGTATGGCAAAACCAATACAGTATTGTAAAGTAAAATAATAAAATGAAATAAAATTAACATATAGGTTAAAAAAATTAACATTGTTTTCTATCTGAAATGGTTTTCCCTTTGATGAAAGATCAAACTGTAGATCTCTTTGTAGAGTTGCTAGTTCATAATGAAAAGCACTGAGCACTAGAAATTTAATTAGGGCTCATATAACTCAAAGATGTCAGGCCCCTAGATTACAAATTTTTAGTGTCATATTAGAATATTCCAATCATATTAAAAGCCAATGTGTCTGAGGCCTTGCTATTGAAAAGTGATTCAGTGGTAGATTAGTTGCCAAATCTGCATCAGAAAGCAATGTGATTTTGAAATATGATGAGAGTTTTCTATTATTCCCTTGGGTTGTTGACTCTGCTAGTGTGCATGTGGGATGCGAAGGTGGAGGAATTCACAGCTTTGGATGAGTTGAGGATGCTTGACAGTGATTATAGTCAACACAAGGAGAGACTAAATATTAAAGATCAAATTGATACATAGGCTAGAAAAAAAAATCAGAGGAAGTGAACAAAGGATTGCATGCCCAGAAAAAGGAGACTTTATTCATGATACTCCAGGCCAAAATCCAGGAAATTTGTTGACATGTTGTTTGTGGAACTCCTGAGAAAGACCTTCTCCCTAGACCTGCAGCCTAGTCATAAAGTATTTTCTCAGTGATCAAAGCAGGTGAGGCAAATACATCATTCTGCCTTTAGATCTGGGTTAGAAGAAGGAACTATTAATAGAAGGACCTAAGAAAGTGCTGTAGGAGAAAGCTACAAAAGTTTGAATTATGTGCACATTCCTTTTTTTAATTTAATTTGGCTGCATTATGCAGTACACAAAATCTTAATTCCCCGACCAAGGATCGAACCCATGGCCCCTGCATTGGAAACGTGGATTCTTAAACACTGGACTGCCAGGGAAGTCCCTGCAGTTTTATTATTATTATATTATTTTTTACACTTATCTAATGATTGGATCTTAGAAAATGTAAAATGCTGACTTTTTAAACTAACTGTAATGAAAATACAAAATTTAACTTGATTTTATAGTATAATCCTGTAATGTGATTTCTAGCTATACTGCTACAGACTCATAGAAGTATTTGAGAAACACTGCAAGTCACAGTATCATTTGCATCTTCAAGTCCTCCCACAGAGGTGAAATAATTAGGGAATTCTGAATAATCAACTGTATTAGTTTCATGCGACTACTATAATGTTACCACAAACCTGACAGCTTAAAGCAACAGGAATCTATTCCCTCATGATTCCAGAGGCCAGAAGTTGAAAACCAGCATCACCGGGCCTAACTCAAAGTGTTGGCAAGGCCAAGTCCATTGCAGAGGCTCTAGGGGAGATTCATTGTCTCTTCCCGCTCCTGCTGGATGCCAGCATTCCTTGGCTTTTTTAGCATCTGGGGACTACCTGTATTCCTTGACTAATGTCTCCTTCTCAGTCATAGCATAGCATCTTTGTGTCTCTCTGATAAAGTCATATCCCCTTTTTTCTTTTGTTTCTGTGTGTCAAAACTCCCTTTGCCTTTCTCTCTCTTTCTCTTTTAAAGTTTATTTTATTTTCTGGCTGTGTCAGGTCTTATTTGTGGTATGTGGGATCTTTCATTGAGGTGTGTGGGCTTAGCTGCCCCAGGGCCGGCATGTAGGATATTTCATTTCCTGACCAGGGATTGAACCCATGAAATGTGGATTCTTAACCACTGGACCACCAGGGAAATTTCATGCCATAATCTAAAATAATCTCATCATCTCAAGATTATTAATCATACCTGTAAATATCTTCTTTTCCCCTCATTAGGAATATTTACAGGTTCTAGGATCAGGACCTGATATCTTTGAGGGGCCCATTGTTTGAATAGCCTATCACAGTCCCCTGTCAGGCCACTAAGGATTCACATTTATCCCACAGGTCAAATACATTCACTTCATCTCAGCATCTCCAAAGTCTCAATCCACTGCAGCAAAAAATCAGGTTCAAAATCTCACTTATATATCATCAGCTCAATAATTCTGAAACTCATTGTCTAAACTATCTGAATCAGGTATCAAAGCGACTCAGTGTAATTCACCCTGGGACAGAATTCTGTATTTCTGGACCTGTCAAGCTAGAAAATAAATTATCTTATTTCAAAATACAATGATGGGACAGTCATAGAGTACCAATAATAAACATTCTCATTCCAAAAGGGAGAAAATGGAAGGAAAAAAAAGGAATCATCAGTCCCAAGCAATTTTGAAATCCAGAAGGGTAAGTTTCATTAGGTTTCAAGTTCTGGGAAATAAGCATTTGTGCCTCAAGGCTCCAGCTTCTGGGTTTGAGGTTCCATCCTCTGGGGTAATTTTTCTTTTTCTTGAAGAGTACCTCATGCTTGCAGGTGAGTAGTTTATCCCTCCATGATGCTAAGTTCAAATTTTAAAGCCTTTCTTGAGCAACAGGAGAGGCAGCTACTCTCAAAAGCTTTATCAGCAGTGTCTTTCTTCAACAATGCTTTGCAAAGTAAGTGTGAATGTGAGGATCTGGTTAAGATCACTGGGTAGAAGACCTGCCAGCTCAACAGGCCACTTGTTGAAATGGCATCCAGCAATTTATTAAGGGATTAAGAATTCAAACTAGAAATACAAGTCAGACTGAATTGGAGTCTTGTCTTAGCCATTCACAAGCTATTTACCTTATTTTTTTTTCCATTTAAGCTTCAGATTCATTTGTAAAAGGGAAAAATTCATACCTCGCATATAGGATTATTATATATTATATAGATTGAATGAAACGAGATAGGTGTTTGGTATATAGAAATTACTTAATAAAACAGCCCTATCAGCCTTCACTGTGCTAATCTGAAATTCTGTGAGCACATTCCAGTGACAAGCACTGAGCTGTGCAATCCTGGGAAGCTGCTGTATAGCACAGGGAGCTGAGCTCAGTGCTCTGCGATGACCTAGAAGGGTGGGATGGGGTGGGTGGGAGGTTCAAGAGGGAGGGGATATATGTATATGTATTAATGTTGTTGTACAGCAGAAACTAACACAGCATTGTAAAGCAATTATACTCCAGTTTTAAAATAATCGATGCTGGGGGGTTCAAAAAGAGTTCTTTGAAATCTAGAAAATATCTATATTAGTAAGAACAATTTTCATATATTGATAATATTTAAAGAGCCACCATAGACACTTTCTTCTTAAACATAACATTTCTATTAAGGTATAAAGTTTAACACTAATTTTGTACTTGTGGAGGGAATAGTGGTTTAAAAGGGGTTACTGGGGACTTTCCTGGTGGTCCAGTGGTTAAAACTTCATGCTTCCAATGCAGGGGGCACAGGTTTGATCCTGGAAATTGAAATCCCACATATTGTGTGGCATGGTAAAAACAAAAAAAATGAGGTTATTGATCTTCCTATGTTCCTATGTATTTATGGTTTATCAGAAGAAGAAGAAAACAGGAGTAGGCTTAACCAGACAGTATTCCTAAGGTTGTAGTCACGGAGAGAGTTGGGGCACAGGGAAGCCCCCACACCTGATGATATACTTGTTAGACAGGATCACTGGAAGTGATCTAACAACAGCTTACAAGCATACCTGCTGATAGAATCCTTAATATAAATGCATAGAAGTAAGCCTGGCAAGCTACAGTCCATGAGGTCGCAAAGTGCTGGACACGACTTGTGACTGAACAATAACAAAAGTCACTGAACAACTTCAAATCAATGTGTCCTCTTCTTGGTTCCCCTTGCAGCAATCTCAAGAATTATGTATTTTTGGCAAGAAAAAAGTCAGCACCTGAAATCTTAAAATCTGTGGTCTGAATCTCTAAGAGATTGTTCCAGAAACTCAACAAATGAATGGAAAGCACCAGCACTTTTTAAATGATTAGCTCATGTAATTCTGTTACATAAGCTTAACCAATATTTGACCATGGATTTTATCCCCAAGTGGCTCACTTATTAGTGATTTATGGGTTGAGTTCTATACGCAGAGACTGACCAGCTCACTATCCCATTTACTTCTGAAGTAAGCAAGGGTTCGCTTCCCCACCTGCCACTGATGTTAAGCTTGGTAGAGCACGTGTAGCTGCCATGACAGCCTGTGCTCAAGCACCGTGTTCTCGCACACTTCCCCCTTCACTCCCCGGTCTGCTGCAGTGATGTCCTACTCACCGAGAATTTCCACAGGCCCCCAACGTCTTCACCCTTCTCAAAGCAGGTGGGTTCCAGGCCCTCTTCTAGGCAGCTCCTGATGGAGGCCAGGCCGCTGATGCCTGCTCCAATGATGGCCACTTTCTTCACCATGGTTGCCTGTGCAAAGGCCCAGAGATTCACAACTAAAACACATACGCACACACTTATTCCCACAAACTGTTGTGCATACATGGAAGAAGAAACAAATATATGTGTGTAAGTATATATGTATATATGCACACATACATATACATACACTCATGTACATATACTCATACCCACTCCCATATGTATATATGAAGAGACATATGTATGTGTATGTACACACACACACACACACACACACATCCATTCCTTCTTTCTACTTTACATAAGGCTTGAGGAAGAAAAAGGTCTGGTTCCATCTGTATTTCATGCCAGGTAGTCACCTGTTTCTTCCTCTAATAATGTTCTTAACCTTCTCAATTAAAAATAAAAAGCATCTCTTTATCTAAAAACAACTTCTCACTAGCTACTACCTTTAACTTCTGTTCTAAAAATTTGTTTCCTAATCTTTTCCTATTCCTGACAGTATCTTTAGACTCGACTGTTACTTCTTCTTCTTTTTTTTTTTTTTTTTTAGGCAAAATCACATAGTTACACAGAAAAGTAGATTTGGATAACAAAAGTTAGAATCCTTACTGCTCAGAAAAAAAAGATCTCTATTGAACTATATATCCTTCTCATTTTGGCCATATTTGGTATAAATGTAGCACACTCCTTCTCCATTTAGCAGTCCCACTCTCCTCCCTCTCAAATCATTGCAGTATCATTCTTTTTCTACCTTTTGGTGATCTTCCTCTTTTCTGTGGATTTAAGTCTTGTCCAAAACGTCTGAGCAGTTTGAAAGAAAAAATGCTTCCCTGAACCAATACTCTAGGAGGGTGGTATTGGAAAGTGGGAGGAGCTACTCTTAAAGAGGAACTTGCTTCTGGGTCCTCCAGCATGTGAGGCAACATCCATGCCCCCAGAGAGTTAGTCTCTGCTCCAATCTATTGGCCACCCAGTCCTTGCTTTCCATTAGCAAACCCAATCTAATGCTTACAATCCTGGACTTTTGGCCTGGGACTCAGGCACTTGTCCCAGATAGATGACTCTGCAGTTTTCTGCTCCATTTTATGATGTGTTATTTAAAGTTTACTTTATTTTTCTCATTTCTAATTCTTCTGTAGGTATTCTATAGTAGCCCCCCGCCTCTGCCCCCTCCAATACTCTTGAAAACTAGTTGCTTAACTGAGAGTTTTTGGTCCCTGCAGTGATGATGAGTTTTCTCTCTTTCTTCCTATCCTCTCTTTTGACCTTTGAGGTCAAAGGTTAGATTTCTCAAAAATGTCTTTTATTGATTCTGGCTAATGTGTTGTCATGGAAAAGATCAAATTCCATACATTGATCCATTTGTACCAGGTAAAATTATTTGGTCATAAGGCTAAGTAAACTATACCTAACTCCCAGTCACGAGGTATATTGAAGTTTGTAAAAATTGTTTTCCTACTAATCGTGTTCCTTAAAATTATGATACCTCAATTATTTTAAAATTGATACCTCAATTATTCTCATTAAGCAAACTGTTTAAAATAAACTGACATATATTTAACTCTGGAGAAATTGCTCTTTATGTCTTTTGGATGTGGTAATCCTCATCTCTTAAGTAAATATAGTAAAGTGGAGAGTCAGAAACACCTCAGATCTTAGTTCAGTCACTTACAGCAGTGTGACACGGGGCAAGTCATTAAGCCTCTTCAATTCTTGTTTTATTCATTAATCAAATGAAGATCTACACTACTACTATTTCTTGCTCAATTGTCACAAACTTAGAGGATATAAATGTATTTGAAAATCACTGCAGATGGTGATTGCAGCCATGAAATTAAAAGACGCTTACTCCTTGGAAGAAAAGTTATGACCAACCTAGATAGCATATTCAAAAGCAGAGATATTACTTTGCCAACAAAGATCCATCTAGTCAAGGCTATGGTTTTTCCTGTGGTCATGTATGGATGTGAGAGTTGGACTGTGAAGAAGGCTGAGCACCAAAGAATTGATGGTTTTGAACTGTGGTGTTAGAAAAGACTCCTGAGAGTCCCTTGGACTTCAGGGAGATCCAACCAGTCCATTCTGAACGAGATCAGCTCTGGGATTTTCTTTGGAAGGAATGATGCTAAAGCTGAAACTGCAGTACTTTGGCCATCTCATGCGAAGAGTTGACTCATTGGAAAAGACTCTGATGTTGGGAGGGATTGGGGGCAGGAAGAGAAGGGGATGACAGAGGATGAGATGGCTGGATGGCATCACTGACTCGATGGACGTGAGTCTGAGTGAACTCTGGGAGATGGTGATGGACAGGGAGGCCTGGCATGCTGCAATTCATGGGGTCGCAAAGAGTCTGACACGACTGAGCAATGGAACTGAACTGGTATATATATATATATATATATATATATATATATATGTAAATCTGGCATGTAGTTAGCAATATGGTAAATGTGCATTGTAAGTAAGAAGAAACCACTTTTTAATTTTATTTTTATTAAAAAAATTTTCTTACTGTGCTGCATGGCATGCAAGATCTTAATTCCCAGACCAGGGATCAAACCTGTGTTCCCTGCAGTGAAAGTGTAGAGTCTTAACCACTGGACCACCAGGGAAGACCCCAGAACAGCTTTTTAAAATCATAGGTTTCCTAAATTTTCTAGGCTGCAATTTAGTTCACATGATTTTATCTCCTCTCATTTCATATAGAGCTCTTTTTAGTTTTTAATGCCACACAAACTATAGTGATCACAGATACCTTCCTGAGGAAGCAGTACTGTCTGTATAACCTTATTTTGTCTAAAGGGTGTGCACATCACACCCAGTTCTATCTTGGCCTCTGATGCTATTATCTCTCTCCACAAGGTAAAAAAGGCTACTCTTCCCCCTTTCTGCCCTTTATAGGAGTGTAATTCATCTGTGGTGTACCCATTAACTAGCCCATCCTCTCCCCCTGGCATCTCAGCCTAGTTTTTGGTTGCTGCAGTTTTCTGCAAAGCCCTCTTATCTTCAGAATCCCAAATGCCCAGGCCCTGGTTGGAGGAGTGGCCACTCCCTGCGTCATCGCCTCCTCTTTTCCACACTCTTTTATGTGGTTTCCTTCAGGATCTCTGGAGTGGGGCTGGGTGAGAGAGAACATTAGGAATAACAATTTAGCTTAGAGAGTGTGGCACCCCAAAGAGGAGTCCCTGGTGGATCATAAGATTACTGTTAATTCCTGGCCATACTGCCTACACACTCTATTTGACTATTGTTCTCCTGAATCCTGTAGTTTCAAGGTTCTAGGTGATAGTTTAAAAGTGAGTGCTTCCATGAGAGGAATGACAAGGATTTCCTGAAGGAATGTTGGTGCTGAGCACCTAGACCCTACTAGCTGTCTCTCTTTTCTCTGTTTGTCTTGTATAGTCCCCATAATTGCATAGAAAGATGCATTTACAGGCTTGTAAAGAGGTGTTCATTTTGTAGTACCTGGGGAATTCAATGCCTCCTTTCCTCACATGAACTCTAGAGCTGAGGTTGAGAAACTTTTTCTGCAGAAGGCCAGATATTAGATACTTTTCCTTTGTAGCCCATATAGTCTCTGTTGGAATGATTCCACTCTGTGCTGTCGTGTGAAAACAGCCATAGAAAATTGATGGGCATGGGTGTGTTCTCAGAAAACTTACTTATAGACGCTGATATGTGAAGTTCATATAAAATTTTTCTATGTTATAAAATATTATTCTTTGATCTTTTTCCAACTATTTCAAAATGTAAACGTGACTCTTGGCTTGCAAGTTGTACAAAACAAATGGGACGAGACTTGGCCAGGTCTGTCCCTGCGTCACCGACTAAAGGGACAAGAGTTTGGGTGAACTCCGGGAGTTGGTGATGGACAGGGAGACCTGGTGTGCTGCGGTTCATGGGGTCGCAGAGTCGGACACGACTGAGTGACTGAACTGAACTGAACTGATCCCTGCTTTAGAGAAACAGCCTTATTCTAGTGAACCATTGCTCAGGGTATTACGGGTCTTCTGTGAAGCGAAGGTACTAAAATGGTTCAAAGTATGAGCATGTAGTTTTGTTTTTAAGAAATTTCCTAGGGAAGAAAGTTTCGAAATAAATATGCCTTTACCAGTTCAGTTTAGCAATCCTGATATATTCTTCTGTAGTGGATGTTCATCACACTCCTGCTTGCCTCTGAAATGAGAATAAGGCAGAATTACTCTTCAACTAATGGAGGTATGGCTGGGAGTGTCGCCCATTCTCTGGGACAATAATTAAGTTATTAGTTCCATCTGTTTATTTATCTGCTTATATGCAGAGATTATGAATCCCAAAAGGCTGCGACAATGGCCAAGAATGATGTAAAATGAAGGTAAAAATTCCAACTAAGTAAAGACAAATCCAAATCAAACATGTCCTTAACTAATATGTTCCCCTGTTTACATATTCCCTTCAAGATCAGTTGAATTCCAGAAAACTCTTTGAATCCTACTGTATAAGAGATCACTGATTCCTGACACTGCAGCTCTCCCACCAAAGCCACTGCCCACACTCTGACTGCAAAGAAACGCTCCCACACAGACACCCCTCAAGACTGGAATAGGTAGCTGTTTCACCTAATTCATAGAGACAGAAAACGTTAAACAAAATGAGAAGATGGAAGAATATATTTCAAGTGAAAGAATAAGAAAACCCCTGAAAGAAAACCTAATGGAACAGGGATAGTTTATCTCTGCTGAAAGAGAAAACCTTATAATCTAGGATACTTTACCCAGTAAGTTTATCATTGAGAATTGAAGGAAAGATAAATAATACAGTAATACCAGCTGTTAGTATTGGGAGTTAAAGTAGTAAAAATACAGCTGTAATTAGAATGGATCAAACGGTAGTGGTATTTGATGCTGAGATGTGGCTGGTGGTTTTAGATCGATAATTCTAGTAATAAAACTGATTGCACCTGAAACTGATGAGACAACCCCATCAACTGCTAAATGTAATGAAAAGTTAGTCAAATCTATCGAACGCCCTTCAAGAGTTAAATTACTGGTTAAGGACAGTTTTTCCTCCTCCAAGGGATCTTTCCATCCTAGGAATCAAACCCTTGTCTCCTGCATTAGTAGACAGATTGTTTACTACTGAGCCATCCAGGAATCCCTAAGAGTGATGATGGGAGAAGTAGAGCTTACATTGTTTATAGGAGATGCTATATCAGGATCTCTAATTACTAATGATATATACTAATCAACTGCCAAAGCTCCTGATCATAATAGATATTACTATAAAAAGATTATTATAATATGGCCAGTTGATAAATAGGCAGATTTTTTTAGTTGTGTTTGGTTAAACCTTCCTCAGTATTCTAACTGTAATTGATATTACAGCAATAATTGATATATCTAGATTTGTTGTTGTTGTTGTTGTTTTTCAGTTGATAAGTCATGTCTGACTCTTTGCAACCCCATCAACTGCAGCACAGCTGGCTTCCCCATCCTTCACTATCTCCCAGAGTTTGCTCAAACTCATGTTCATTGAGTCGGTGATGCCATCCAATTGTCTCATTCTGTGTCACCCCCTTCTCCTGCCTTCAATATTTCCCAGGATCAGGGTCTTTTCCAATGAATCATCTCTGAATTTGATATAAAATTGATCTAAGTGTAAGTTTTTATCATGTTGATAAGATTAAGCTTGATATTAATGGAATGAATACCTTGTGTAACTTCTGGTACTCAAAGTGGAATGGGGAACGTCAAAGTTTTATAATAAGGGCTACTGTAGTAATAAAAAATGTTGGATTAAAAATTTTAATAGTCGTTCATTGATGAGAATATATTGATTTAATACCGATAGCCGTTATGGGAACTATAGATGCAGTGGCTTGTGTTATGAAATATTTAGTGGACACTGATGTGTATCAAGATGGCAGAAGAGTAGGAAGTGGAAAAGTTCACCTTCTACAAGTGAAATGATTCACAGAGAATAGCTACTGAACACCGACAGAAGACCTTAGACTTCTGAAAAGACAAGAAAACCTCCATATAACTGAATAGGACAAAAAGGGCAGGGAGGAGGAAGGAACCGGATGGGGCCTGCACCTCAGGGAGGGAGCTGTGAAGGAGGAAATGTTCTTGCACCCAAGGAAGTCTCCTCACCAGTGGGGAGATCAGACTGGACTGAGAGGGAGCTTTGGAGCCTTGGAGGAGAGCATGGCAACCAGATCGTGGAAGGCAAATGAAGGGTAACCTGCACAGAAGGTCAGCATTGCAGCCCTCTGCTCCCCAGCCAGAGATATTTATCTGTTGGCAGGTGCGGGGGCTGGGTTCTGAAGCTCAGGCTTCAGAGGTCAGGCCCAGGGAGAGGACCAGGACTGACTGTGTGGAAACAGCCTGAAGAGGCTGGGCTGTGGCAACTGAGTGTGTACTCAGAAGAACCCTGGACTTGCCAAGGTGCAAGGCAGCATTAATTGGGAGCACACGAGGAGAGGGATGAGGCCACCGGAAGATACTTTTTCCTTGTGAGTGTTCCTGGGCAACAAGACACCACCTACAGAAACTCTGGAGGCAGGCTTGAGTCACTGCTGCCATTATGAGCTCCAGATGTAGGCACTGGCTGCCACCACAGATGGCCCTGCCCCTGCTGTCCTGGGAGGGCACAGAGAGCACCAGCACTTAGGAAATCTGGGAGCAGGCTCCAGGCCCTGCCCTCTTTGTCTGGGGGTGGGTGGGTGAAGATAACCCCCCTCCCAAGGAAATCCATGAGCAGGTACCAGGCCCTGCCCCTACTCTTCCAGGAGGACATGGAGAGTGCCAGCCCCTAGGGAATCTGTGAACAAGTGCTGAGCTTATGCCCCTGCTATTGTAGAAGTGTGCAAAGTGTACCTACATATCTCATATCAAGGGGATCATGGCCAACACATGGCGGAAGGAGACAGCAAACATCCAAAGTAAAAGCAGCTCCTTGATTTTGGAAAAGAGTGTGAAGTAGAAGGACTTGAGCTCACCTTCTCTTGAGAAAACACCAAAATAACAACTAACTGCTAAACAACCATCAATAAAAAAGACTGGAATCTATCGACCAAGATATTTTACATTGAAAGGCAAAGAAAAAGCCACAATGAGATGGCAGGAGGGGGAACTTTCATGACATAAATCCTATATCTAACAGGTGGACAACACATAAACTGGAAAATAATCATATCACAGAAGTTCTCCCACAAGAATGAGCCCTGAACCCCACACTAGGCTCTCTAGCCTGAGGGTCTGGCATTAGAAGTAGAAATCCCCAAAACATTTGACTTGAAAGGCCAGTGGGGCTTGAGTGCAGGAGTTCCATAGGTCTGGGGAAACAAAGATGCCATTCTTGGAGGGTGTACACAAGGTTTCACATACACTGGGACTCAGCACAAAGCAGAAAATCCATAGGAGCCAGGACTGGACTTCTCTATGAATCTTGGAGGAACTTCAGAGGGAGGAAGGTGTCAGCTGCTGCTCACTGAGGTGGCAAAAACACTGGTGGCAGAGGCCCTAGAGAATATTGATCAACATGAGGTCTTCCTGAGGTCAGCATTTTGTCATCAAGACCTTGCTCTACCCAAGAGCATATAGGGTCCAGAGCTAGAATGCCTTAGGCCAAAAACCCAGCAGGATAGAAACACAGACCTACCACCTCAGCAGACAGGGTGCCTAAAACCAAACTAAGCTCACAGTCACCTATAAACACACCCTTGACATGGTCCTGCCCACCAGAGAGACAAGACCCAGTTGGCAGAAGGAAAGAGTTCATAAAGGTCAGAGCAGAAATAAATGAAATAGAGACCAAGAAAATAATAGCAAAGATCAATGAAACTGAATACTGATTCTTTGAGAAAATAAACAAAATTGATAAACCTTTAGCCAGATGAACCAAAAAAAGAGAGGACTCAAACCAAAAAAAGAGAGGACTCATAAAAAAAATTAGGAATGAAAAAGAAGTTACAAATGATACCACAGAAATAAAAAGGATCATAGAGACTACTACAAGCAGCTATAGGCTAATAAAATGGACAGCCCAGAAGTAATGGACAGATTCTTAGAAAGGTACAACCTTCCAAGACTGAACCAGGAAGAAATAGAAAATATGAAGAAGCCAATCACAAGTACTGAAACTGAAAGTGTAATTTATAAACTTCCAACAAACAAATGTCAAACCAGATGTCAGAAGTCAAAACCAGATGGCTTCGCAGATTAATTCTATCAAACATTTAGAGAAGAGTTAACACGTATCCATCTGAAACTCTTCCAAAACATTGCAGAGAAAGGAACACTCCCAAGTTTCATTCATTGAGGCCACCATCACCTTGACAGGAAAACCAGATAAAGATATCATTAAAAAAGACAATAACAGGCCAATGTCACTGATGAACATAGACACAAAATTCCTCAACTTAACACCAGCAAGCCAAATCTGACAATAGTTTAAAAGGATCCTACACCATGATCAAATGGGATTTATCCTAGTGATGCAAGAGTTCTTCAATATATGCAAATCAATCAGTGTGATACACCATGTAAGCAAATTGAAGAATAAAAAGCACCATACAAAAAACAAATTTAAAATGGATTAAAGATCTAAATGTAAGACAGGACACTATAAAACTCACAGAGGAAAGCATAGGAAAAATACTCTTTGACATAATTACAGCAAGATTTTATTTGACTCACTCCTATTGTAAATAGTGTTGCAATGAACATTGGGTACATAGCCAGGACATGGAAGCAACCTAAATGTCCCTCAACAGATGAACAGATGAAGAAAGTGTGGTACATATATAAAATGGAATAAAACTCAGCCATAAAAAGGAACAAAACTGGGTCATTTGTAGATATGCGGATGGATTTAGAGTCTGCTAATCACTGCACCAGATATCAAATTGCCAACATCTGCTGGATCATCAAAAAAGCAAGAGAGTTCCAGAAAAACATCTATTTCTGCTTTACTGACTATGCCAAAGCCTTTGACTGTGTGGATCACAATAAACTGTGGAAAATTCTGAAAGAGTTGGGAATACCAGACCACCTGACCTGCCTCTTGAGAAACCTATATGCAGGTCAGGAAGCAATAGTTAGAACTGTACATGAAACAACAGACTTGTTCCAAATCAGGAAAGGAGTACGTCAATGATGTATATTGTCACCCTGCTCATTTAACTTCTATGCAGACTACATCATGAGAAACGTGGGCTGGAAGAAACACAAGCTGGAATCCAGATTGCCAGGAGAAATATCAGTAACCTCAGATATGCAGATGAAACCATCCTTATGGCAGAAAGTGAAGAGGAACTAAAAAGCCTCTTGATGAGAGTGAAAGAGGAGAGTGAAAAAGTTGGCTTAAAGCTCAACATTCAGAAGACTAAGATCATGGCATCTGGTCCCATCACTTCATGGGAAATAGATGGGGAAACAGTGTCAGACTTTATTTTTGGGGCTCCAAAATCACTGCAGATAGTGACTGCAGCCATGGAAAAAAGACGCTTACTCCTTGGAAGGAAAGTTATGACCAACTTAGATAGCATATTCAAAAGCAGATACATTACTTTGCCAACTAAGGTCCATCTAGTCAAGGCTATGGTTTTTCCTGTGGTCCTGTATGGATGTGAGAGTTGGACTGTGAAGAAAGCTGAGTGCCAAAGAATTGATGCTTTTGAACTGTGGTATTGCAGAAGACTCCTGAGAGTCCCTTGGACTGCAAGGAGATCCAACCAGTCCATTCTAAAGGAGAACAGCTCTGGGTGTTCTTTGGAAGGAATGATGCTAAAGCTGAAACTGCAGTACTTTGGCCACCTCATGTGAAGAGTTGACTCATTGGAAAAGACTCTGATGCTGGGAGGGATTGGGGGCAGGAGGAGAAGGTGATGACAGAGGATGAGATGACTGGATGGCATCACCGACTCTATGCACGTGAGTCTGAGTGAACTCCGGGAGTTGGTGATGGACAAGGAGGTCCTGAGTGCTGCGATTCATGGGGTCGCAAGGAGTCAGACACAGCTGAGCAACTGAACTGAACTGAACTGAACTGATACAGAATGAAGTAAGTAAAAAAAATTTGTATATTAGCACATATACGATGCAAAGAAATAGAGGAAAACAATAGGATGGCAAAGACTAGAGGCCTCTTCAATAAAATTAGAGATAAGAAGGGAACATTTCATGCAAAAATGGGCACAATAAAGGACAGAAATGGCAAGGACCTAACAGAAACAAAAGAGATTAAGAAGAGGTGGCAAGAATACACAGAAAAACTGTACAAAGAAGGTATTAATGACTCAGATAACCATGATGGTATGATCACTCACCTGGAGCCAGACATCCTGGAGTGTGAGGCCAAGCAGGCCTTAGGAAACATCACTATGAACAAAAAAACTACTGAAGGTGATGGAATTCCAACTGCACTATTTCAAATCCTAAAAGAGGATGCTGTTAAAGTGCTGAACTCAATATGCCAGCAAATTTGGAAAACTCAGCAGTGGCTGCAGGACTGGAAAAGGTCCATTTTCATTCCAATCCCAAAGAAGGGCAATGTCAAAGAATGTTCAAACTACTGCACAATTGCACTCATTTCACATGCTAGTAAGGTAGTGCTCAAAACCCTCCAAGCTAGGCTTCAACAGTATGTGAATGAAGAGCTTTCAGATGTAGGTTTAAAGGTATTAAAGAATTAAAAAAATTTTAGTCCATGAAATTTAATTTTTTGAAACATTTTAGTGTTTTAAAATTTCATTTAGAGCATGTTTGATTGAGATTATATATAATTGGAGGATATATGCTATAAATTATGAGATAATTAAAATTATGTAGGCTTTTTATGAATTGTTATGAGGCTTCCTAGGTGGCTCCATGGTAAATAATCCACCTGCCAATGCAGGAGACACAGGAGATGTGGGTTGCAAGAGTCTGACATGACTTAGCAACTAAAGCACCACCACCACTTTCAAAAGCAGAACATTCTTATGAAAACTTTTGTAAGCCAGTGGCTTAAAAGGAAGAAGCAGTTACATTGATAGTGGATGCTCCAGATGTAATAAATAGAGATGAAGCACAAATGCTTATAGACATAGTTGAAAGCTGTGGTGGCTTAATGCTATGCTGAATTTTGTACCCAGGGAAGGAGCTTGGTGGGGCCATTCTCCCACTCGGGGCACATGCTGCCTCTATAAGGATTCCTGCAAACCAAACATTGAATGCAATATTCACTTTTCACTTTTTTTTCATAAAAGTGAAAATCTTTACATTTCTTTTGGATAATGAGAACAGGTATTAATGTAGGTCTTTTGTAAAGGTAAAGTGGCATAAAACAAAATTTTGCAATGTGGGGTAGGGGCGTACCTGTATAACATGGATAGGTAAAGGTCTATGAAGGGTTAAGAGGGCTTGTTAAAATAATTTTGTTTGATGATAATAAGTATACAAGTTCATAATTACATTTTTTATGTCCTACAAGTATTGACTAATTAACCCCTTTTGGTTATGATATTGGTTAGGATTATAAGTTAACAGGCAATAGGGTTACAATTTGTTTGACTGCGTTAAGGCCTTTGATGGCCATTACTAATTCATAGTATCCCCCATAATTAAAAAGATACCAAATGTATGACAGCACAATTATGTGGGAGCATGGGATGATTAGTCATTAGTCCCCCAAGATGTCTTATTTAAGGGACTAGATGGACAGTTATAAGTGGAATGATCTTGAAGTAAGAACCAGAGGTAAGCTATAGTTTCCTGTTAGAACTATCACATAATATGGGCCTGGAGAGAGAAGAGGGGCATAACCCAAGCGAGTTTTGTTTCCCAGAGCTTGGTAATTAAGGAAAGAGAATGGCTATGAGAAACATGGTGATGAGAATTGATGTAATCTATAATAACATTTATTTAGGAAGAAAACTGTGAGTGAATATATACCATATACTTTACCTTGGGGAGTAATTACACATGAATGGATGAAAGAGCTAAGACTAAATTTAGCTAAGACTAAATATATAAACAAAATTTAATAAATAAAATGGCTAAAATTTTTTAATCAGAAAAATCGTAAAACCAAAAAGTTCTAGAACTTAGGTAATAAAAGATTACATTTCAGCTGGGAGCTAACAAATAGGTAAAGTTGAAACAGGAGTCTGTGACAAAGTTTGGCTGTGACTTATGGAGTTTGTTGACCCTTGGACACACTGTTGAGAAACATAGACTTGGAAGTTGTATGTAACCGTACCTGCTGAATCATTTTTCCACCTAGCATTCTTTTACAAAAGAGCAAGGTTGCTATTACTCACACTGCTAATATTACCCTAGGAGCAGGAAAATCAAAAGGTTGTGATGAAAGAACTAAATAAAAAAGAGCATAGCTTGCATCTGAGTTCCCATGAGTTGCACAAATTACAAATAACCACAAGTCACCAAAAGGTAAGCCACAGGAAATACCGCCAGCCTTCCATCTAGAGCAGGAGGTCTGAGGAATAAGAAGTATCACTTTTATGACTTATTAGAAGGAGGTTCATTGTCTTGGTGGCTTTTATAAATTTAGGGGGCAGCTGGGAGAATAAGAGAGCCTTTTGACCCTGTTCCATCTCCCAGATCCTCTCACTTTGGACCGGGTTGATGTACAAGAGCCAAAAAGATTTCCCAAGATGGTTTTGGATCTGTGAGGAATAAGGGCATGAGTTTGACATTCACACCAGAAAAGTTTAGACATTTCACTCATAGAGTCCACATACTATACTTGAGAGAAATACGCCACCTAGAACACACATAAAAGGCAATAGGAAACAAAACAGTAAGCTTCTTAGCTGATGTTAACTTGATACTCATGTCTGCATTTTAAAGCAATAATTTTCAAAATTTAGTTTCTGCTTAGAATTTTAAAACTTGAAAGGACATTAAGGATTGAAATTCTGAGTGGCCTCACCATGACATTTTGGGCAGGATGATGCTTCAGTGTGAGGGATTATTTTAGTGACTGCAGTATATTTAGCTTGCCTGGTACCACCCAGTCAATAATGCCAGTAATACATCTCTGGCATTAGGATAACAAAAAACCCTGTCCCCACACATTTCCAGATGCTTGTATGTGGAAGTACTGATGACACTGAGAACTCTTATTTTATTTTTAGGCAAAAAATGATTAAAGATATTAATTGTCTTATTCATATCATAGCTAGCTGGTTCAATAAATATTTCATAGTTCTTACCATGTGTCAGTCACTGAGCTAGATGCTGATGATACAAAAATTTGTAAGACATAGAGTAAGACATAGAGTCTAGCATAGGAGGCAGACATATAAATAGTTGATTTCACTATTATACATATAGGCTTCCCTGGTGGCTCAGATGGTGAAGAATTTGCCTGCAATACAGGAGACCTGGGTTTGATCCCTGGGTCAAGTAGATTCCCTGGAGAAGGGAATGGCTACCCGCTTCAGTATTCTTGCCTGGAACATTTCATGGACAGAGGAGCCAGGCATGCTATGGTCCATGGGATCACAAAGAGCTGGACATGACTGAACAACTTTCATTGTACACACACACACACACTCACACACATATATTGCCAGTGTGCTGAGACAGATGCTGTATTGAATTGGCAAAATCTGGCAAAATAGCAAATAGATAGTTTGTGGAGCTGGTTGGATTTTATAACAATGGAGAATGTACACAGTACCTTTTGTTTGTATCTGAAATTATATTCATATGCATTTTTCATACATTAATGTAGTAAATGAGTGCCTACTGTATGTGCAGTAATGTTCTAAGCATTAGGGATACGTTCCCTCATGTAGCTTATATCTGAGTGATCTCTTCTGTTGTGACTATTTGAGTTCTACTCCTAAATGACTGACAATAGTGGTATATCTCTAAAACTTAGGATCCTATCAGTTAGTTTCAAAATAAGTATCCTTTCATTTCATGATTCCTTCTAAACCCAGAATATCATCAAAAGGAGGATACCCATCACTTACTGGCCCGTAAGTAATATAGAAGCAGTTAGACGTTACAATAAAAATTTTTGAAATTGCTTTTGAAAGTATGTTTATGAAAATGTTACATATGATAAGAAAATGGTATATTTATGATTACTGTAGATTTTATCCATATATTGGTTAAGTTGGTTTGAAGATTAGCATCATTTTATTCATAAGAAACTTTGTTAACTAGTTTTGTTGGCTTCAATTCTGAGTGGAATCAAATGCTCTTTGATCTTTAATCAGAGAAAAAACTGAACTCTTTCAAAGCACATAACTTAGCATTTTGGGTGTGACAAAAGTTAAAGTTAATCAAGTATGCTGCATTTTAAAAATGTTAAAGTTGTATGTTCTCTGTTTTACAGTAAATTATTTATTCTTTATTTCCAAAGAATTAGTCTCCAAGACACACATTTATTTGACATTTGAACTATAACTGTACTATCTACTGTTGAAAGAAAATTCAGAGAAACTTACTTGACGTTAATATTATATTGTGCAAGAAACAAGCTGTTCTTTACAGGGAGACTTCAAACCCCAAAGTGGTATGAAACAGAAGGATGTTACAGGATGACTTCTAAAGTGAAAATGAAAAAAGAGTTTAACCTTTAAAATGATGATGAGAACGATAATAATTATTACTATAACGGTTTCCAGGTGGTAGGGGATTGGTTAAACATGATTATCTTATACTATTTTAGGAAGAAGACTGAAGTTTCACTTATTATTATCAGAGTCATTTACTATTATGTCTTAGTTATCATTACCATTGCATAATAATATTAATATTACATTTCTAAAAATAGGTGATATACTATTACACGTCAGAATTTATCTCAGAAGCATAATATTAAATCAGCATGAAATGAATGAATAAGGATTAAATAGTTTTTATGCATAATCCCCATGAATAGTATGAAAAGGCAAAATGATAGGATACTGAAAGAAGAACTCCCCAGGTCAGTAGGTGCCAAATATGCTACTGGAGATCAATGGAGAAGTAACTCCAGAAAGGATGAAGGGATGGAGTCAAAGCAAAAACAACACCCAGCTGTGGATGTGACTGGTGATAGAATCAAGGTCTGATGCTGTAAAGAGCAATATTGCATAGAAACCTGGAATGATAGGTCCATGAATCAAGGCAAATTGGAAGTGGTCAAACAGGAAACGGCAAGAGTGAACATCGACACTCTAGGAATCAGGGAACTAAAATGGACTGGAATGGGTGAATTTAACTCAGATGACCATTATATCTACTTCTGTGGGGAGGAATCCCTCAGAAGAAATGGAGTAGCCATCATGGTCAACTAAAGAGTCCGAAATGCAGTACTTGGATGCAATCTCAAAAATGACAGAATGATCTCTGTTCATTTCCAAGGCAAACCATTCAATATCACAGTAATCCAAGACTATGCCCCAACCAGTAACGCTGAAGAAGCTGAATGGTTCTATGAAGACCTACAAGACCTTTTAGAATTAACACCCTAAAAAGATGTCCTTTCATTATAGGAGACTGGAATGCAAAAGTAGGAAGTCAAGAAACACCTAGAGTAACAGGCAAATTTGGCCTTGAGATACAGAATGAAGCAGGGCAAAGGCTAATAGAATTTTGCCAAGAGAACGCACTGGTCATAGCAAACACCCTCTTCCAACAACACAAGAGAAGACTCTACACATGGACATCACCAGATGGTCAACACCGAAATCAGATTGATTATATTCTTTGCAGCCAAAGATGGAGAAGCTCTATACAGTCAGCAAAAACAAGACTGGGAGCTGACTGTAGGTCATGAGCTCCTTATTGCCAAATTCAGACTTAAATTGAAGAAAGTGGGGAAAACCACTAGAGCATTCAGGGTTCATGACACTGTACAGGATACAGGGATCAAGACCATCCCCATGGAAAAGAAATGCAAAAAAGCAATATGGCTGTCTGTGGAGGGCTTACAAATAGTTGTGAAAAGAAGAGAAGTGAAAAGCAAAGGAGATAAGGAAAGATATAAGCATCTGAATGCAGAGTTCCAAAGAATAGCAAGAAGAGATAAGAAAGGCTTCCTCAGTGATCAATGCAAAGAAATAGAGGAAAACAACAGAATGGGAAAGACTAAAGATCTCTTCAAGAAAATTAGAGACACCAAGAGAATATTTCATGCAAAGATGGGCTCGATAAAGGACAGAAATGGTATGGACCTAACAGAAGCAGAAGATACTATGAAGAGGTGGCAAGAATACACAGGGGAACTGTACAAAAAAGTTTCGCAAGCCAAATAATCATGATGGTGTGATTACTCATCTAGAGCCAGACATCCTGGAATGTGAAGTCAAGTGGGTCTTAGAAAGCATCACTACGAACAAAGCTAGTGGAGCTGATGGCATTCCAGTTGAGCTATTTCAAATCCTGAAAGATGATGCTGTGAAAGTGCTGCACTCAATATGCCAGCAAATTTGGAAAACTCAGCAGTGGCTACAGGATGGAAATATCAGTTTTCATTCCAATCCCAAAGAAAGGCAATGCCAAAGAATGCTCAAACTACTGCACAATTGCACTCATCTCACACACTAGTAAAGTAATGCTCAAAATTCTCCAAGCCAGGCTTTAGGAATACATGAACTGTGAACTTCCAGATGTTCAAGCTGGTTTTAAAAAAGGCAGGGGAACCAGAGATCGAATTGCCAACATCTGCTGGATCATCGAAAAAGCAAGAGAGTTCCAGAAAAAACATCTATTTCTGCTTCATTGACTATGCCAAAGCCTTTGACTATGTGGATCACAATAAACTGTGGAAAATACTGAAAGAGATGGGAATACCAGGCCACGTGACCTGCCTCTAGAGAAATCTCTATGCAGGTCAGGAAGCAACAGTTAGAACTGGACATGGAATAACAGACTGGTTCCAAATAGGGAAAGAAGTACATCAAGGCTGTGTATTGTCACCCTGCTTATTTAACTTCTATGCAGAGTACATCATGAGAAATGCTGGGCTGGAAGAAGCACAAGCTGGAATAAAGATTGCCGGGAGAAATATCAATAATATCAGATATGCAGATGACACCACCTTTTATGGCAGAAAGTGAAGAGGAACTAAAAAGCCTCTTGATGAAAGTGAAAGAGGAGAGTGAAAAAGTTGACTTAAAGTTCAACATTCAGAAAACTAAGATCATGGTATCTGGTCCCATCACTTCATGGGAAATAGATGGGGAAAGAGTGGAAACAGTGTCAGACGTTACATTTTTGGGCTTCAAAATCACTCCAGATGGTGAGTGCCCCCATGAAATTAAAAGACGCTTACTCCTTGGAAGAAAAGTTATGACCAACCTTGATAGTATATTGAAAAGCAGAGCTATTACTTTGCCAACAAAGGTCCATCTAGTCAAGGCTATGGTTTTCCAGTAGTCATGTATGGATGTGAGAGTTGGACTGTGAAGAAAGCTGAGCACCAAAGAATTGATGCTTTTGAATTGTGGTGTTGGAGAAGACTCTTGAGAGTTCCTTGGACTGCAAGGAAATCCAACCAGTTCATCCTAAAGGAGATTGTTCCTGGGTGTTCATTGAAAGGACTGATGCTGAAGCTGAAACTGTAGTACTTTGGCCACCTCATGTGAAGAGTTGACTCATTGGAAAAGACCCCAATGCTGGGAGGGATTGAGGGCAGGAGGAGAAAGGGATGACAGAGGATGAAATGGCTGGGTGGCATCACTGACTTGATGGACATGAGTTTGAGTGAACTCTGGGAGTTGGTGATAGACAGGGTGGCCTGGCATGCTGAGTTTCATGGGGTCACAAAGAGTTGGACAACGACTGAGTGACTGAACTCAACTGAACTTGTTCTGTGAGTGGGCCCAGCAGTGCCTTATGTTAGAGCTGTTCATGGGAAAGTTCTCTTTCTCTGGCCATCCCACAGTTTGGGTTGCTATCTCAGATTAGCTCCCCAGATTGTCCTCAGGACATTCAGGCCCAGTACTTACCCTAAGCAACGCAGCCTGCGCTTCCCTGTTCAGCCCCCTCTTGCTGATGGTGGATGTGAGTTTCTGGGCTTCTTTTCCGCTGGGAGTTGCAGTTATGCCCATAATCTGTGGGTTTAATTTATTTATTCTTTCCTCCCATTTATGTTGCCCTCTGAGATTCCAAAACTCCCACAGACCTGCCAGTGAGATGGTTTCCTGGTGTTTGGAAACTTCTTCTCTTTTACGACTCCCTCCCTAGGATGGGTCTCCATCCATAACTCTTTGTCTCTCTTTTTATCTTTTATCTTTTGTCCTCAGTTCAGTTCAGTTCAGTTCAGTCACCCAGTCGTGTCCGACTCTTTGCAACCCCATGAGTTGCAGCACGCCAGGCCTCCCTGTCTATCACTAACTCTCGGAGTTCACTCAAACTCATGTCCATCAAGTCAGTGATGCCATCCAGCCATCTCATCCTCTGTCGTCCCCTTCTTCTCCTGCCCCCAATCCCTCCCAGCATCAGAGTCTTTTCCAATGAGTCAACTCTTCGCATGAGATGGCCACAAGTACTGGAGTTTCAGCTTTAGCGTCAGTCCTTCCAAAGAAATCCCGGGACTACCTCCTTTAGAATGGACTGGTTGGATCTCCTTGCAGTCCAAGGGACTCTCAAGAGTCTTCTCCAACACCACAGTTGAAAAACATCAATTCTTTGGCACTCAGCTTTCTTCACAGTCCAACTCTCACATCCATACATGACTACTGGAAAAACCATAGCCTTGACTAGACAGACCTTAGTTGGCAAAGTAATGTCTCTGCTTTTCAATATGCTATCTAGGTTGGTCATAACTTTCCTTCCAAGGAGTAAGTGTCTTTTAATTTCGTGGCTGCAATCACCATCTTCAGTGATTTTGGAGCCCCCCCAAATATAGTCTGACACTGTTTCCCCATCTATTTCCCATGAAGTGATAGGACCGGATGCCATGATCTTCGTTTTTTGAATATTGAGCTTTAAGCCAACTTTTTCACTCTCCTCTTTCACTTTCATCAAGAGGCTTTTTAGTTCCTCTTCACTTTCTGCCATAAAAGGTGGTGTCATCTGTATATCTGAGCTTATTGATATTTCTCCCGGCAATCTTGATTCCAGTTTGTGCTTCTTCCAGCCCAGCATTTCTCATAATGTACCTCCTTTCAAAGAAAATGGGCTGCTTTTCTGGGTGCCTGGTGTCCTCCGCCAGCATTCAGAAATTGCGGTATTTGCTCAGCCTTCAAATGATCTTTCAATGAATTTTGGGGGGAAGAAGTGGTCTCCTTATCCTATTCCTCCATCATCTCTGGGTAAAGGTTCTAATGAAAAACCTGATGATTTCACAAAAGTTAACAAAAGGACTGAATGAACTGGTGAATATGCTTATAACTTCTATGGTTTCTATCTGAAAAATTAGTGATTTGAATCTGTGTTTTCCAGGTGTAAGGAAAAAAAAATACCCTTCCCCTCAAACTAATTATGACAGTAAATTGGTAAAATTACAGTTTATAAACAAATTGAAACATTTATCTTTTCTCTCTCTCTGAACCCTCCAGAGATTGGAAGCTCTTAGTTTCCAGTAACTTTATCAGATAAGGTAGGAAGGTTATCTCAATAACAGATACAGAAATCTCAAGGAGTTTTGGAGACCTTGAGAAGTCAGGAATTTTCTTAGATCTTTTAGGCAAAATCTGTGATAAGCCTTTGCAATGATTTTTCTAGCCCTGAAAGGTTTTATTTTAAAAGTTCAGTCTGAGACTCTATAAAAGTCTCAGCAAAGCAAAAAAGTCTGTGATCAATAATGGTTTTATAAGTCATCAGGCCAAGATCTAGGACTTCCCTGGTGGCTCAGACGGTAAAGCGTCTGTCTACAATGCAGGAGACCCGGGTTCGATCCCTGGGTTGGGAAGATCCCCTGGAGAAGGAAATGGCAATCCACTCCATTACTATTGCCTAGAAAATCCCAAGGGCAGAGGAGCCTGGTAGGCTACAGTCCATACGGCCGCAAAGAGTCGGACATGACTGAGCGACTTCATTTTCACTTTCACTTTCATTTTCAGATCTATATTACAAACAGGTCTTAATTTGGTTATATTACGTAAAAATGACGGTGATTTTAGGGAGAAAGAGATGTTTCAGTTCAGCTCATTTCAGTTCAGTCACTCAGTCGTGTCCGACTCCTTGTGACCCCATGTATCACAGCACGCAAGGCCTCCCTGTCCATCACCAACTCCCGGAGTTCACTCAGACTCACGTGCGTCAAGTAGTGATGCCATCCAGCCATCTCATCCTCTGTCATCCCCTTCTCCTCCTGTCCCCAATCCCTCCCAGCATCAGAGTCTTTTCCAATGAGTCAACTCTTCGCATGAGGTGGCCAAAGTACTGGAGTTTCAGCTTTAGCATCATTCCTTCCAAAGAAATCCTAGGGCTGATCTCCTTTAGAATGGACTGGTTGGATCTCCTTGCAGTCCAAGGGACTCTCAAGAGTCTTCTCCAACACCACAGTTCAAAGCGTCAATTCTTCGGCAGTCAGCCTTCTTCACAGTCCAACTCTCACATCCATACATGACCATAGGAAAAACCATAGCCTTGACTAGACAGACCTTAGTCTGCAAAAGGGTCACTTAAATTCAGTCTGAGTGCTAGTAAAGTAATGCTCAAAATTCTCCAATCTAGGGTTTAGCAATGAGTGAACTGTGAACTTCCTGATGTTCAAGCTGGTTTTAGAAAAGGCAGAGGAACCAGAGATCAAATTGACAACATCTGCTGCATCATGGAAAAAGCAAGAGGATTCCAGAAAAACATCTATTTCTGTTTTATTGACTATGCCAAAGCCTTTGACTGTGTGGATCACAATAAACTGTGGAAAATTCTGAGAGAGATGCGAATACCAGACCACCTGACCTGCCTCTTGAGAAACCTGTATCCAGGAAGCAACAGTTAGAACTGGACATGGAACTGTCATGTGAGTGTATGTTCCTGGGCTCTTTGTCTCATCACAACAAAGATTTGGAGCAACGGACATTAAAGCCCTCGGCGCGTCACAGCTCTCGGGTCTTGGACAAACTGTGTTATAGCTCTTAGGCAAATCAGTGTTACAGCTCTATTTTATTTAGGAGATAGCAGGAGAATCCATCCTCAAAGTGTGAGGGCATGCCAACCCAAAGACTTGAAGAGAAGAGGGTGGAGGATAGAGAGAGAGGGGGAGAGAGAAAAAGAGCACACGCACGCAGGAGAGAAAGAGAGCGCTTTGGCTCCTCCTTTTATATGTTTTTCTTCCACCTGGGCCTGCCCTATGCAAATTGGGCTTAGCCAGGAGTGCTGTTTGTTCTACCTGAAGTCTTCACTCTGGTCCTCGGACCTTCTTTTGTTCTATTTTTGTGGGCTTTTCCCTTCCTTGTCTTTTAGCCACCACCATTTTGGACTCCTTTTCCCTATTCTACCTACCTAATATTCCCCCCTCACGAGATGGGAGGCCCAATTCTTTGGGAATAGGGGTGTCGAGGTCTTTCTGGCTACTTCCTGCTGAACTGGAGCAGCGAGGGCTTTTGGGCCTCCCCCTCTTGTTAGTCTCAAGCCTCAGAGTCCTTACAGCGATGGCCATCTAAGGGTGTGTGATATTTTTCCTGGTCGGCTGTAGTTTTATATGTTTGTTGAGCTGGCACTGCATGCTGTAGCTTGTTGACCTGAGCAGAGGTAAAACAGGTTAGACAATTGACAGTACATGGAATAATCATAAGCATCATCAATATAACTTAACAAAGACTAGTAGGGGCATTAGTCATTTTTAAATTCACATCGCCAGGATGGTTCAAGTCCCTCCTTGTTCAGGGATCAGAAGATCTATCTCCTGTCTGTTTTGGAGTACAATCTCTGTCAAGCTGTGTTGGCTGTTTAGGGCTATCTTGAGAAATCTTATCCTCAGAAACCAGATTTTGGGGGTTTTCATTAGAATGGCACTCATTGGTAGTCCTGAATAGGTATCTGAGATCTCCCAGGGGCTCACAGGTGTATTGAGTGTCCTCTTCTGTCTTCTTCCATGGCTTGACTCATGAGTAGTGAATCCAGAAGTCATGTCCTGGTACCTTGACTGCTGTGGGGGTAGAAAGTATTACAGGGTAGGGGCCCTTCCATGTGGGCTGGAGTTGAGCTTTTGGGGACCCATCTTTCCAGACTTTAATTAGGACTTGAGTCCCTGGAGCATATAGTGGTGACTCCTTAGAATCTTTTCGGTCCTGGTTTATACCCCACAAGCGTATATTCTGTTGGCGTATATACCAATGGCCATGGTATAAGACTGGAGGGTCTGAACCTCTGGATCTAGGAAGAGGTCATTGACATAAACAAAAGGTCTCCCATATAGCATCTCATAAGGACTAAGACCAAACTGTTCCTTAGGGGTAATGCGGGTGCAGAGGAGAGCTATTGGCAAAGCCTCTTTCCATCCCAGGGAGGTCTCCTGGGTTATCTTTTTTATAGCTGATTTTAAGAATTGATTGGCTCTTTCTACTTTATCTGAAGATTGAGGCCTCCAGGCACAATGGAGATAATAAGTAATGCCCAATGATTTTGAGACCCCTTGGGTGACCTTGGAAGTAAATGATGTCCCATTGTCACTTTGTAATGACCTGGGCAGACCAAATCTTGGAATGATTTCATGAAGCAGTTTTTTTTACCACCTCTTCAGCCTTCTCAGTCTGGGTGGGAAAGCCTTCAATCCATCCTGTGAATGTATCTATCATGACTAATAGGTATTTATACCCTTGAGAAACTGGCATCTGGGTGAAACCTATGTCCTTTCCTGGGTAGGCTCCAAGTTGTTGGATGGGCTGGGCCAGCTGGAGTCTTTGAGCTCCTTGGGGGTTGTTTAATTGGCAAGTGGGACAAAAGGAGACCACCTGTCTTAGAGTTGTTGGAAGCGTGTTCCTCTGAAGGACCTTTCTAGTAATCTTTGGAGGGCCTTTTCTCCTAAATGAGTAGTGGCATGTAAGGAGTTAACCAAATTCCATTGGAGGTTCCCAGGCAGAAAAAGGAGTCCCTCCTTTTGGAGCCACCCCATATGATCTTCTTGAAAGCCCTCGCTCTTAGCTTTAAGAGTCTCATCTTCAGTATAGGAAGGAGTTTCTGGCAAATTAGTCTGTGGAACTAAGGTGGCAACCTCTATTAGGTCATGGTTCTGTAATGCTGCTCTCCTAGCTGCCTGATCAACTGCTTGTTTCCCTCGTGCCACTTCTGTGCTCCCTTTTTGGTGTCCTTTACAGTAGGAGACTGAAACCTCAGTGGGCAGATGGACTGCCTCCAAGAGTCAAAGAATCTGATCACCATATTTGATTGGGGACCCTCGGGTGGTCAAGTGGCCCCTTTCTTTCCAAATAGCAGCGTGTGCATGTAGCACCAGAAAGGCATACTTGGAGTCAGTGTAAATGGCTATTCTTCTTCCTTTTCCCAGCTCTAAAGCTCGAGTCAGGGCTATGAGCTCAGCTAATTGGGCTGAAGTATCTGGTGGCAGAGGCTTAGCCTCTATGATCTCAAAATTGGAGACTACTGCATACCCGGCTCTTCTTTTTCCATCCAAGACAAAGCTGCTTCCATCAGTGTACCAGATTTCCTCAGGATTGGTCAGAGGATCTTCTGACAATCCCTCTCGGGGTTTTGTCCAGTGGTCCAAGGTTTCTAGACAAGAGTGAAAGGGGAGAGAGCCCTCCGGTGTAGGCAGGAGGGTGGCTGGGTTAAGAACCTCACAAGGGGATGTAGTGAGGCCTGGATTTTCCATCAGCATTACTCGATATCTGAAGATTCTTTGATCAGACATCCATAAATGGCCTCTCCCATTTAGGAGTTGTTTTACCTGGTGGCTGGTAAAAATAGTTAGTTTGTCCCCAAAGGAGAGTTTTAAAGCACCTTCTATCATGATTGCAATAGCTGCAAGATTTCGAAGGCAGGGGGGCCAGCCTCGGGTAGTTGGATTGAGCTTTTTGGATAAGTAAGCTACAGGCTGGGGCTCAGATCCCAACCTCTGAGTTAACACTCCCAATGTTATTCCCTCTCTTTCATGGTCATAAAGTTGGAATGCTTTTTCTGGGTCTGGCAACCTCAAGGCGGGTGCTTGAGTTAAGGTCTGTTTTAGTGTAGCCTCTGCCTTCTTTTGAGGAGTTCCCCACATCAGTGGGATTGAATCATCTCGTCCCTTTAAGCTTTCATATAAGGGCTGGGCAATTAGACCATGGTTGGGTATCCAGATTCTACAATATCCAGTTAGTCCCAGGAAAGCTCGCAATTGTTTTCGAGTCGTGGGGGAGGGCAACTGGAGGATTCCTTGTACCTGATCAGAGGACAGCCTCCTGGACCCTTGTGTAATCTGAACTCCCAGGTAAGTGACCTTTGTCTTGACCATCTGTGCTTTAGCACGGGAGACTTTATATCCCCTTTCTGTGAAGAAGTTTAGAACCTGAATTGCATGTTGTTGGGCACTTTTCTCATCTGGAGAGCAGATTAGTAGGTCATCTATGTATTGTAATATTTTTCCATTAGGTCCCAGGTCCAGATCTAGGAGATCCCGGCTAAGGGCCTGTCCAAACAGGTGGGGGCTATCTCTGAACCCCTGAGTTAATACTGTCCAAATCGTCTGTTGGTGTTTTTATCCTGGGGCCTCCCACTCAAAGGCAAAAAGATATTGGGATTCTTTAGCCATTGGTGTGCAAAAAAATGCATCTTTGAGATCCAAGACTGTAACCCACTTGACAGTGGGTGGGATTTCTCCCAAGATTACATAGGGATTGGGTACTGTGGGATTGAGGGGGACTACAGCTTCATTTGTGATCCGGAGATCTTGAACCATTCACCAGGTTCCGTCTTTTTTCTTTACTGAGAGGACTGGAGTGTTACATGGCGAACTGGTGGGGACCAATAGCCCACAAGCAAGGAATTTATTTATTAAAGGCTGTAGTCCCTCCCGAGTCTCTCTTTTGAGAGGGTATTTTTTCTGGTTAGGAAACCAAGTGGGATCTCGGAGGACAATGATGACTGGTTCGGCTTGGTAGGCTCGTCCAGGAATCCCCTGGTCCCACACCTAGGGGTTAATTTTGTCTTCCTGTGGTTTTTGGTCCCTCTCTATTGAAGGTGTAATGGGTTCCTCAGTAGTAACCAGGAGCTGTAGAGCTCTAGGGGCTGAAAAACTTCCCACCACAAGGGTGGTTCCCAGTTTAGTGAGTATATCTCTTCCCGATAAGGGAGTAGGATACTCAGGGACTACCAGAAACTGGTGGGAAAATATTTGTCCATCCCAGCAACAAAGAAGTGCTCAGGTGAATCTTTTAGTAGTTTCTTTTCCTGTAGCACCCAAAATGGTACAGATTTGGGAGGAGAAGTCTCCGGAGTAGGAGATCAAGACAGAGTAGGTAGCCCCTGTGTCAACGAAGAAATTTTCGGACCTACCTGCCGCATCCAGTTGCACCCTTGGCTCCAGCCCCGTGATGGTTATCTGTGACAGGCGGGTTGGCTGGAGTGGGCCGCTTCAGTCCTCTTGAACCATCGTGAGGGTAGGCTTGGCGCTTGACCTTGAGGCTCTTGGGTCCCAAGAGCAGAGTGCCACCCAATGTCCCAGTTGATGGCATTTGTGGCAAGCCATTCTAGGAGACTTGTCACGGTTTGGACACTCTTTGGCCCAATGCCCCACCTGTCTACAGATCAGGCATTTGTCTCGTGCCTTGTCCTTCAAGGACTCAGGGTTTGCCATAGGGCTTCTCTGGAGGGCGGCCAGTATCTGGGCATGACTTGTCTCTTTCTTTCTCTCCTTCTCCTGGGCCTTGGCCTCCTTCTGTTCCCTGTTATAAAAGGTATTAGTGGCTGTCTGGACCATCTCATCTAAAGAAGCAACAGGGTCCTGCTGTTGTAGCTATTGTAACTTAATTCTGATATCTGATGCACATTGGGACAGGAATTTGTCCTTTAAAATCACCTGTCCCTCGTAAGAGTCTAAGTCCAGATTGGTAAACTTTGGAGTGCCTCTTTTAGCCTTTCCAGAAAGGCAATGGGGTTCTCATTGGGCTCCTGAGTTATTGCTGAGACCGGCCACAGTCCCACAAGTAATAGGCTTCCTTCTGTTTCCATGGGTGGACTTCCTTAGCAGTGAGTCTTTCTGAAGCTTATCCTACCCAGAACTGTTGCAACCTGAGAGCCAGGCATCCCCGGGTCAGGGTGCAGATCCCCAGGCAGGCTGAGGCATGACAGCCTCCTAGAGATCGAATCCCCGGGCAGGCTGAGGCGTGACGGCCTCCCGAGAACTGGGTCCCTGGGCAGGTCGAGGCTTGACGACCTCCTGGGACCCCTGGGACTAGCAGATCCCCAAGCAGGCTGAGACATGACAACCTTTCAAGGACCTGATCCCTAGGCAGGTCAAGGCGTGATGACCTCCTGGGACCCCTGGGACTAGCAGATCCCCAAGCAGGCTGAGACATGACAACCTTTCGAAGACCTGATCCCTAGGCAGGTCAAGGCGTGATGACCTCCTGGGACCCCCGGACTGGAGTTTGGTTGTCTCCAAGGTCTCCAGTGTAACCAGTACTGGGTAGGATTAGGGGGTTGGATATTATAGAGTATTTCCCTCCCAAGGCCGGCTATTTTCTGGTTGTCTATCCAGAAGATTGTAGAGGCAACCTTGTGGGTCTGGATGGGGCTCAGGCAAAGAGCATGAAACAGGAGGGAAGGGGGCAGAGCACAACCTTTGAAAGAATGATGTAGCACAAGGGTATAATGTAAACCAATTAAAATCAATTAGGTCCAAGATGACAAGTCAAATTCAAGTACTTAATCCCCAATCTATAAGCCAACAGACACACCCAGGGGTGGCAGGACAGCTCCAAGGCAAGGTCAAAAGAGGGAGGAGTGGGTGGTTCCCCAATGGTAGGGACGATCCTCCCACTCATTAGCATATGAATTCCACCCCCCTCACAAAACCTAGCCAGCCCTTGGCAATGGTTCACACCCTGAAGAGTGGATTCCCTCTGGATCCTAACAAATCCACCTCTTATCTTTGTCTCTCAATGAATTTTTGCAATAAGACATCAGGGCCTGAGTTTTATTAGTTTTGGCCAAGCTTGAGTCCTGGGAGAGAGCTGAAGGACAGGAGGAAAAAGCAGTGGGAAAAACATGCCAAGGAATCCCCTTTATAGCCTGCTGGAAAATTTGCTAAATATCTGACCAGTGCTCACAATTTCATTGATCTGATCCTTGGCACAGAGAAGAGAAAGGACAGAAGAACCCCTACCAGCTTGTGTAACAGCTACTGGGGCTCAGCAGATAGCACCTTTGGGACATGCTGAGAAGTAGCCTCTCCAGAGTCCCTCAATTGTGCCTCCTGCCTCACGCCTGTTCACAGGAAGTTTGAGGGAACAAGAAACGAGAGATTGTAAAGGAATTAAGATTCCATTAGACATGGTCTCCAGCGAGGACCTGTTAGTTAACCGGAGGTCTTCTGGGATCTGAGACTGGGCCACATGAGCTTTCTGCTGAGTTTCTTTTTTGCTGTCACGGTTTCCAGCACGATGGGCCTTCCCCTGCGCTGGATTTTCTTCATGTTCCGCCTCTACTGCGGGAGCTTCGCTGAGTTGGGCTCCTGCTGTGCCTGGCCTCTTCTGTGTGGAGGTTGTTTCAGCCAGGTTATATCTGAGTCATGGCACCTTAGATGTCACACGAGTGTATGTTCCTCGGCTCTTTGTCTCATCACAACAAAGATTTGGAGCAACGGACATTAAAGCCCTCGGCGCATCACAGCTCTCGGGTCTTGAACAAACCATGTTATAGCTCTTAGGCAAATCAGTGTTACAGTTCTATTTTATTTAGAAGATAGCAGGAGAATCCATCCTCAAAGTGTGAGGACATGCCAACCCAAAGACTTGAAGAGAAGAGAGTGGAGGATAGAGAGAGAGGGAGAGAGAGAAAAAGAGCACACGCACGCAGGAGAGAAAGAGAGCGCTTTGGCTCCTCCTTTTATATGTTTTTCTTCCACCTGGGCCTGCCCTATGCAAATTGGGCTTAGCCAGGAGTGCTGTTTGTTCTACCTGAAGTCTTCACTCTGGTCCTCGGACCTTCTTTTGTTCTATTTTTGTGGGCTTTTCGTTCCTTGTCTTTTAGCCACCGCTATTTTGGATTCCTTTTCCCTATTCTACCTACCTAATAGAAGAACAGACTGGTTCCATATAGGAAAAAGAGTACATCAGGCTGTATATTGTCACCCTGCTTATTTAACTTTACAGATTACATCATGAGAAACGCTGGACTAGAAGAAATACAAGCTGGAATCAAGACTGCTGGGAGATATTTCAATAAGCTCAGATATGCAGATGACACCACCCTTATGGCAGAAAGTGAAGAGGAGCCAAAAATCCTCTTGATGAAAGTGAAAGAGGAGAGTGAAAAAGTTGGCTTAAAGCTCAACATTCAGAAAATGAAGATCATGGCATCCGGTCCCATCATTTCATGGGAAATAGATGGGGAAACAGTGGAAACAGTGTCAGACTTTATTTTTTGGGGCTTCAAAATCACTGCAGATGGTGACTGAAGCCATGAAATTAAAAGATGCTTACTCCTTGGAAGAATAGTTATGACTAACCTAGATAGTATATACAAAAGCAGAGACATTACTTTGCCGAGTAAGGTCTGTCTAGTCAAGGCTATGGTTTTTCCTGTGGTCATGTATGGATGTGAGAGTTGGACTGTGAAGAAAGCTGAGCCCCAAAGAATTGATGCTTTTGAACTGTGGTGTTGGAGAAGACCTTGAGAGTCCCTTGGACTGCAAGGAGATCCAACCAGTCCATTCTGAAGATCAACTCTGGGATTTCTTTGGAAGGAATGATGCTAAAGCTGAAACTCCAGTACTTCGGCCACCTCATGTGAAGAGTTGACTCATTGGAAAAGACTTTGATGCTGGGAGGGATTGGGGGCAGGAGGAAAAGGGAACGACAGAGGATGAGATGGCTGGATGGCATCACTGACTCGATGAATGTGAATCTGAGTGAATTCTGGGAGATGGTGATGGACAGTGAGGCCTGGCGTGCTGTGATTCATGGGGTCACAAAGAGTCGGACACGACTGAGTGACTGAACTGAACTGAACTGAACTGATGAGCTAAGTCTCAATAAAAAATTACCTTCTCATCTATTAAAAGGAAAACTCCCACAATTATGGGGAGGATCTACATGGTTAAGTCCAGGCTATGGTCATTTAGGTTTAAAGGCTTCTCTATGAGTGAACTCCGGGAGTTGGTGATGGACAGGGAGGCCTGGCGTGCTGCCATTCATAGGGTCGCAAAGAGTCGGACACGACTGAGCAACTGAATTGAACTGAACTGAATGATCAAGCTGGTGATTGTGAGACAAGGTCGGGTGCTTTATGAACTATGCCTATCATTACCCTTAGAGAGAATGATTGGTATGGAACTCAGTGGATTTGTGGCTCTAATTTATGGCCTTCACATCTACAGGGATGGATATGAAGGTGTAGCCTGGGATTCCCATGAATTTAAGGTCATACATGTTAACAAATTAGAGGTAACCCTAACCAATCTACCATTGGTATGATCCCAGTGGGTCAAAGATCTGTATTCTGCTGGTATGACCACTTAGCAGCTTGTGTTTTGTGTGCCTTCAATGGGATTGAAGGATGTAATTGACTGTATTGAAGCCTTAACAACGTTCATAAACTTTAAATGATAGTAACTGGGCTATTAGGCTATTGAATTCTGTCTCTATGATGAGAAAGGCAGTGCTCAGTTCAGTTCAGTCACTCAGTCATGTCTGACTCTTTGCAATCCCATGAATTGCAGCACGCCAGGCCTCCCTGTCAATCACCATCTCCCGGAGTTCACTCAGACTCACGTCCATCGAGTCCGTGATGCCATCCAGCCATCTCATCCTCAGTCGTCCCCTTCTCCTCCTGCCCCCAATCCCTCCCAGCATCAGAGTCTTTTCCAATGAGTCAACTCTTCGCATGAGGTTGCCAAAGTACTGGAGCTTCAGCTTTAGCATCATTCCTTCCAAAGAAATCCCAGGGTTGATCTTCAGAATGGACTGGTTGGATCTCCTTGCAGTCCAAGGGACTCGTGAGAGTCTTCTCCAACACCACAGTTCAAAAGCATCAATTCTTTGGGGCTCAGCTTTCTTCACAGTCCAACTCTCACATCCATACATGACCACAGGAAAAACCATATCCTTGACTAGACAGACCTTGGTCGACAAAATAATGTCTTTGCTTTTGAATATACTATCTAGGTTAGTCATAACTTTTCTTCCAAGGAGTAAGCATCTTTTAATTTCATGGCTGCAGTCACCATCTGCAGTGATTTTGAAGCCCCCAAAATTAAAGTCTGACACTGTTTCCACTGTTTCCCCATCTATTTCCCATGAAATGATGGGACCGGATGCCATGATCTTCATTTTCTGAATGTTGAGCTTTAAGCCAACTTTTTCACTCTCCTCTTTCACTTTCATCAAGAGGATTTTTGGCTCCTCTTCACTTTCTGCCATAAGGGTGGTGTCATCTGCATATCTGAGCTTATTGAAATATCTCCCGGCAGTCTTGATTCCAGCTTGTGTTTCTTCCAGTCCAGTGTTTCTCATGATGTACTCTGTATATAAGTTGAATAAGCAGGGTGACAATATACAGCCTTGACGTCCTCCTTTTCCAATTTGGAACCAGTCTGTTGTTCCATGTCCAGTTCTAACAGCTGCTTCCTGACCTGCATACAGATTTCTCAAGAGGCAGGTCAGGTGGTCTGGTATTCCCATCTCTTTCAGTAATTTCCACAGTTTATTGTGATCCACACAGTCAAAGGCTTTGGCATAGTCAATAAAGCAGAAATAGATGTTTTTCTGGAACTCTTGCTTTTTCGATGATCCAGCAGATGTTGGCAATTTGATCTCTGGTTCCTCTACCTTTTCTAAAATCAGCTTGAACATCAGGGAGTTCACAGTTCACGTATTGCTGAAGCCTGGCTTGGAGAATTTTGAGCATTACTTTACTAGCATGTGAGATGAGTGCAATTGTGCGGTAGATTGAGCATCCTTTGGCATTGTCTTTCTTAGGGATTGGAATGAAAACTGACCTTTTCCAGTCTTGTGGCCACTGCTGAGTTTTTGCAATTTGCTGCCATATTGAGTGCAGCACTTTCACAGCATCATCTTTCAGGATTTGGAACAGCTCAACTGGAATCCATCACCTCCACTAGCTTTGTTCGTAGTGATGCTTTCTAAGGCCCACTTGACTTCACATTCCAAGATGTCTGGCTCTAGATTAGTGATCACATCATCATGATTATCTGGGTCATGAAGATCTTTTTTTGTACAGGTCTTCCCTGTTTTCTTGCCACCTCTTCTTAATGTCTTCTGCTTCTGTTAGGTCCATACCATTTCTGTCCTTTATCGAGCCCATCTTTGCATGAAATATTCCCTTGGTATCTCTAATTTTCTTGAAGAGATCTCTAGTCTTTCCCGTTCTGTTGCTTTCCTCTATTTCTTTGCATTGATCGCTGAAGAAGGCTTTCTTATCTCTCCTTGCTATTTTTTGGAACTCTGCATTCAGATGCTTATATCTTTCCTTTTCTCCTTGGCTTTTTGCCTCTCTTCTTTTCACAGCTATTTGTGAGGCCTCCCCAGACAGCCATTTTGCTTTTTTGCATTTCTTTTCCATGGGAATGGTCTTGATCCCTGTCTCCTTTACAGTGTCATGAACCTCATTCCATAGTTCATCAGGCACTCTATCAGATCTAGGCCCTTAAATCTATTTCTTACTTTCACTGTATAATCATAAGGGATTTGATTTAGGACATACGTGAATGGTGTAGCGGTTTTCCCTACTTTCTTCAATTTGAGTCTGAATTTGGCAATAAGGAGTTCATGATCTGAGCCACAGTCAGCTCCCGGTCTTGCTTTTGTTGACTGTATAGAGGTTCTCCATCTTTGGCTGCAAAGAATATAATCAATCTGATTTTGGTGTTGACCATCTGGTGATGTCTATGTGTAGAGTCTTCTCTTGTGTTGTTGGAAGAGGGTGTTTGCTATGACCAGTGCATTTTCTTGGCAAAACTCTATTAGTCTTTGCCCTGCTTCATTCCACATTCCAAGGCCAAATTTTCCTGTTACTCCAGGTGTTTCTTGACTTCCTACTTTTGCATTCCAGTCCCCTATAATGAAAAGGACATCTTTTTGGGGTGTTACTTCTACAAGGTCTTGTATATCTTCATAAAACCGTTCGACTTCAGTTTCTTCAGCGTTACTGGTTGGGGCATAGACTTGGATAACTGTGATATTGAATGGTTTGCCTTGGAGACGAACAGAGATCATTCTGTCATTTTTGAGATGCATCCAAGTACTGCATTTCGACTCTTTTGTTGACCATGATGGCTACTCCATTTCTTCTGAGGGATTCCTGCCCGCAGTAGTAGATATAATGGTCATCTGAGTTAAACTCACGCATTCCAGTCCATTTTAGTTCGCTGATTCCTAGAATGTCGACGTTCACCCTTGCTATCTCTTGTTTGATCACTTCCAATTTGCCTTGATTCAAGGACCTGACATTCCAGGTTCCTATGCAATATTGCTCTTTACAGCATCAGATCTTGCTTCTATCACCAGTCACATCCACAACTGGGTATTGTTTTTGCTTTGGCTCCGTCCCTTCATTCTTTCTGGAGTAATTTCTCCACTGATATTCAGTAACATATTGGGTACCTAATGACCTGGGGAGTTCTTCTTTCAGTATCCTATCATTTTGCCTTTTCATACTGTTCATGGGGTTCTCAAGGCAAGAATACTGAAGTGGCTTGCCATTCCCTTCTCCAGTGGGCCACATTCTGTCAGACTTCTCCACCATGACCCACCTTGGGTTGCCCTGCAGGCATGGCTTGGTTTCATTGAGTTTGACAAGGCTGTGGTCCTAGTGTGATTAGATTGACTAGTTTTCTGTGAATATGGTTTCAGTGTGTCTGCCCTCTGATGCCCTCTTGCAACACCTACCATCTTACTTGGGTTTCTCTTACCTTGGACATGGATGTATCTCTTCACGGCTGCTCTAGCAAAGCACAGCCGCTGCTCCTTACCTTGGATGAGGGGTATCTCCTTACTGCCGCCGTTCCTGACCTTCAACTTGGGAAGGCAGTGCTACACAACTGCAAGGCCCTTGATACCTTACAGCATCTCAGGGAGATATCTGTGCTATAGTTCAAACTGAATGCTACATTTGCATACCTGATAAATCCTTCAATGTAACATGTTTGAACCACATGAAAAATCTGATTTCTGCTTTAAGTGACTCATTCCCTAGTCTTAACGATCTTAAAAATAAAACTGGTGTGGGAGGCTCATGGCTAAAATATTTACTTTTAATTCCACTAATGTTATTAACTATACCATTTGTATTTTCTTGTTTCACAAGATTATGATTTCTTATATTACCAAGTATATGACTGAGCCTCCAACGGCAATGATGAATAGACTTGAAATAGTGATCAAATGTATAGCTCGATATATGATCAATGATTGTAATAGTGTAACTCTAGATATGAAAACATGCAATGAGATGGACTACTTTCCTGGACCATAGAAGACGGGTGACCAGAAATCTTTGACTATAAAGACCTAGTCCAGTAATAGCACATTGAGTGTCTTATTGACAAAAACCTTCTTCAGAACTGGGAACGAACCTTTCCAGCAACGAGGGACAAAATGGTCATGAAATGCCCCCTAAAGTATGGTCGGATTTATAACCACAAGGAGGGGCATGTCAAGTACAAATTGACACTTAACAAGAGCATTGCCAGTGATTGAACAACAAAGTCATCTGCCATCTGCCTCTATGGAGATTGAACCCCATGCTGCTATAGCTGTTCAACAGTCCCTGAGGGAGTTCAGGGTGGAGGGAGGCACTCTGTGCTCCAAGGAATCTGGTGGGACAGGTCTTTAGATAGTTGGATGGTTTGGGGGACATATTTTATAATCTCAGTCCTTGCATCTCCTCACATCTTGAGAAGCATTAAATCCCTTCATGGTGACATCAGACCCTCATCACTAACAAAAAATCCTTTTGTAAATTGAGTGCTTCATGGTATTGAACTCCCCCTTCACCAAAACTTTGTGTATTGACCCTCCTCCACTGCCGCTTTGGAGCAGTCTCTCAGAGCTATCTGAGATGCTATCTCCTGGGCTGCAGTCCTCATTTTGCCCCAAATGAAACTTAACTCACATCTCTCAAGTTGTACATCCATAGTGAACTTTTATTGAACTCTTTGAGTAAATTCTTCCCAAGAGGCAAGCATTTTATATGGATTATATGATTTTTATCCACAACCTTTGAAGATAAGCATTTTTTAAATTGTCTTTCTGTAGACAAAGAAACAAAGACACAGAGAGTAATTTGCCCAAGGACACACAACTAGTATATGAAGTCTAAGTTCAAGCCCAGATTTCCTAACTCTAACACACCCAAGTCTTGACTGATAAGCACTAATCTTATCACATGAGCTCACCACACTTTGTTGTTACAGTACCTTAGTCATACAAAGATCCTGATTATCAAAAACCTTTTATATCTAGGATATATTCCTATTTAAGTATTTTTTAAAAATTAAACTTTAGGTTTATTAGTTTTCCTAATTAAGAGTTAACCTCAAACTGAGCCAGCCTTAGATATCTGGAGAAGTAGTAAGCCTGGGGCATCAAAAGCACACCCAGCTTCTCTGCCAAAACCAAGCCAGGGTACACTCCTTGCAAGCCTTTCATTTGTCACTGAGTTAATATTTGTCAAGTGCCATCTGTCAAGTGGGCCTCCCAGGTGGCCTAGTAGTAAAAGAATCTGCCTGCCAATGCAGGAGACACAAGAGACACAGGTTCCATCCCTGGGTCAGGAAGGTCCCTTGGAGTAGGAAATGGCAACCCACTACAGTATTCTTACCTGAAAAATTCCATGGACAGAGGAGCCTGGTGGGTCACAAAGAGTTGGACACAACTAAGCTACTGAGAATACACACACAAACACACAGTCAGATGGACCATCATGTGTGAAGGGAGGGATGTCATAATAAGCTGGCCTATTTAAGAAACAAAATAAATCAACTATAATCCAATAAAGATGAATTTAAAATATTGATCCCACATGCCATAACTACTGAAGCTCCACAACAAGAGAAGCTACAAAGCCGGTACACCACACCTAAAGAGTAGCCCCCACTCGCTGCAACTAGAGAAAAACCCAAGCACAAACAGAGACCCAGTATAGCCAAAAACAAATAAATAAAATTATATTAAAAAATACAGCCAGGGTTGATGGTATACAGCATGCGCAGGGGGAGTGACACAGGATGATACTGGAATTATTGACAGGGGTGAAGGCTGTGCCAAAAATTGTGGGCTTTATTTCAAATTCAATGAGAAGCCATTGAAGAGTTTTAGTCAGAAAAAGGACATCCAGTTTGAGGTTTTAAAAAAGATTGCTTTGGCTGCTTTGTCAAGAAAGGATTGGAGATGAGAGTGTGGAAGCACAAGGGCCAAGAAAGAAGTGGAGGTAATAAAATGTTGTGATTCAGGAGACAGAGAATGCATGCCAAACTAGGACATACAACACAAGCTGAGGTCAAATATTCACCAGTTCATTTAGATACACGTGTTCCAGAAGACCACTGATTAACTGATCTAACAATAGCTACACAGGCTCAAGCTTTCTCCAAACCAGCATCTCCTGCCAAGTTCACAAATTCTGACCAACACCTTGCCTTCTAAATTCTGCCTTAAAACTTCACGTTGATAATTCCAATCCCAGAAATGTGTAAGTACCTTTCCCAACACCCTTTCCCCACCCACATGTTAAGACATTGAAATTCCATCTGCAGGTAGCTTTCCTCTGGTCTTTGTTGATGGCAGCCTTGTCAGTAATGCTACCAGAGAAAACAGAAGTGGATCGACTCAAGGTGGACATAGACTCCATAGGTCTTGAAGCTGAATGTAAGGGTCAGAGAAGCAAGGTAATAAAGGTTAGTCCCAAGTTTCTGCTATTTCAACACCAAGGAAATAAATAAATCCTAAGGAACTAATATTTAGGAGCAGAAGCTCTGGATCTAGTGAGACAGAAATTTACTCCTTACTCTGTGACCCACTTTTACTTTTGCAAAAGTTGCTTGCCTAGTACAAGCCTCGATTTCTATATGTGTAGAATGGAAATAGGACCTCTGTCCTAAATTTATTAGGATTAAATGAGAAAATAAAGTACTTAGCACCATTCTTAGTATATGTCCAAAAATAAACATTACTTTCTATACTGAATATTATTCGCAAGCACAAATTCTAATATGCAAAACATTTAGTTTAATACAGTACCTGCATTTTTTCTATGACAACTTAATTTTTTCACAAGCTCCTTTTCTGCCTGGTAACAGAAATGTATTCTCAGTTACTTTAGTTTGCTCCAGCTCCTGCCTGCAGGTAGGATCCTGAGGGGCTCACCAAGCCATCAGGGGATGTGGAAGAGTGATGCAGCTGACCTTCAGTCACCATCGTTACAGTGACCTCTCTGAGACTGTCTCACATCTGTTAGGTGTTCAGTCATTCATCCTGTTGGGGAGGAAAAAAAAATGCTTCCTCTGCCCTTTTAGGTTTTTTATTTATTTTTGACTGCTCTAATAATTAAATTTATGTGAAACAGATTCAGAGGACAAACTAACATTTTAATTTCATATGTACAGAAATTCATAGAAATGTGAAACTCAAATAACCAAAGCAGGCAGCCTGTATAAGTTTTACACAAAGAAACAATGAATTTGTGAAGAACTGATAAGACAAAAGAACTTGGACTTGGGTGCTAGTTATTGAAGAAACTAAGCAATTTCTTCTGCCAACCACCAAGGGTAGGAAATTAGGTGGGGCTGCTTAAAGCACTTGGTCTTTTATGCTCTACTGTTCCCACTCCATGCTGGGACAGGGAAGCTCTGGGTCTTACCAGCTTCCATGTGCTTTCCTGAGTCTATAAGGATGGGCAGGAGGCTTAGGTTCTCTGCCACAGATCTGCAGATCCCTGGACAGCATGTCTCCCTCTCTCCCTTCAAGGGAATTGAAGGAAAGGGTGCCTGAAACCAAGGGTCCCAGTTCTCTCTCCTCCACTGAAGACACAAGCTCACCTGGCCTGAGGGATGAGACAAAATTATGTCCTTTTATATCTTTTATGTTCAGAGCTCACAATTTAATTCTTTTTAAAATATATTTTTATGTGGACCATTTTTTAAAATGTAGATCATTTTTTTAGTCTTAATTGAATTCGCTACAATATTGATTCTGTTTTGTATTTGAGGAATTTTTTTTTTTTTTTTTTTTTTACCATGAGGCATGTGGGATCTTACTCCTCATCAAACTCTCACTCCCTGTATTGGAAGACAAAGTCTTAACCACTGGACTACCAGGGAAGTCTCTCACAATTTAGTTCTTCTGTTTCTTGTGTTCTATTTCACCATGCCTTGCTGAGGGCACTAAGTCATAGGTGCTATTTGAAGGAGAGAAAAGATCATAAGGTTCAAGGGATACTGAGAACAATAGTATTTAATATATCAAAATGTGGATTATCCTATTATACAGCTACTATCATTGTTCATATTTATGTGAATTCACTGATTTAAGGAGGGCTTGTAAAGTTGTGAGTAAGCAACTTAGGCTCTAGAGCCAAATGGCTTGGGTTCAAATCTCAGTTAACTATGACTTTGGGTGTTTTTAGTGCCTCGATTTTTTTGTTTGTGTCATGGAGATGATCGTGGTACCTTCCTTACAGCATTGTTTCATGTGTTGAATGAGATAACAAACGTACAGTGGTCAGAACTGTGCACACAGTAAATGCAGTATGTTAGTCACTCTGTTGTGTCTGACTCTTTGCAACCCCATAGACTATAGCCCACCAGGCTTCTCTGTCCATGGAATTCTCCATGCAAGTATAAGTGGAGACATGTTTTCTTATGATATTAGAAACTGAGATCTAATTGGCAAGTTGAGGGATCGGTTTACAATTTGCTTTGTATCTTTTATAACAAAAATGACCATGAGATAGTAAATGTGAAAGTGACTTTTTATCTCAAATCATAAAATAAAAACTCTGAAACCTGGTATGTATGAGTATATACCTATTAAGTATGATCTGATTTAACTTCCCTACAAATACTATCTACCCTTGACTTTTCCTTTCCTATACATTCAGTTTGATATAGCAACTGAGTTATATGGGTAGAGAGTTCTGTGGCTACAATGCAAGCACAGTCTTCAAAAACACTTCAAAATGCCTCACTTGGCTTAATTCTCCTCAGACCCTACAGAGAACCCCAACTCAGCTTCTAAATCCACCTCCTGGTGAATGGGTCAGAATGGACACATTCTGGGAGCAAAGTGATTTGTTTTCTTAGGATTTTCAGTTCACATTACTACTGAATGTATACTGTGTGTCCAGCATTAAGTGCTGGGGATGTAGGAGCAAAACAAACCAAGAGGAATCCTCACACTGATGAAGTGTATGCTGTAGTAGAACATGGGAAAATACGCAATAAACAAAATAAATGAAAAAAAAAAAAAAAAAAGACCATGTTGGCTGATGGGGAGTATTGCAAGAAAAAATTATGTAGGGAAGGGGGAGAAATGTGAGTAAGAGTTAACTGTTGAATATGGCTTCTTTTGCTCTGCGTATGCCTAGGGTGTAAAACCAGAAAAGGACATCTCAATACTTGATGCACCACAGCAGGGCTCATTTGCTTTTTTCCAATGACAGAAGATCATGGCTAAGAGAGCTACTCTTCTTGGAGTTGTTCTGATGAGTAATTTGAGTCTATCTGCTTGGGAGAAACAGTGACATGGGAAAGACTGTGGAAATTCTGGGATGGAGGTGTCGCCTACATGGGTTGGTAACTTCCTCTTATTAAGGTTGTTTATCTTAGGAGGTGCAGACAACTTGGCAGTTATACCACTGGGAGGGAGAATGGGGTGGCCTGCACTCCCCTTGCAGTACCAATTCAACAAACATACCATGCTCTATTCCAGGCTCTGTGCTGTCCCTGAGAACTCTCTACCCATATAACTCAGTTGCTATATCAAACTGAATTTATAGGGAAGGAAGTCAAAGGAAGATAGTATTTGTAGGGAAGATAAATCAGAGTGTACTTCTGAATAGTTTTATACTCATACATACCAGGTTTCAGAGATTTTATTTTACGATTTGAAATAAAAAGTCACTTTCACATTTACCATCTCATGGTCATTTTTGTTATAAAAGATTCAAACATATTGTAAACTGATCCCTCAATTGCCAGTTAAATCTCAGTTTCTTATATCATAAAGTTGGTTTTAAATTATTTACCTTTACACTGTATGCTTTACTCTCTCTGCAATCCAGTGACCTTCCCTTCCTTACCACGTTAGCCTTTACTCCGGAGCATAGCAACATTCTGGATCTTGCCATCACCAGGAATTACCTGAGGAAACCTAGGGTAATTTGGGAAGTACCTACACTAAACACTTGTAGTGTACTGTATAATATCACATATTATATTCAGTATAAACATGGGCTTCCCAGGTGGCTCAGTGGTAAAGAATTGGCCTGCTAATGCTGGACGTGCAGGAGGCAAGAGTTCAATCCCTGGGTTAGGAAGATCTTCTTCCTAGAGTAGGAAATGGCAACCCACTCCAGTATTTTTGCCTGGAAAATTCCATGGAAAGAGGAGCTTTGCTGGCTACAGTCCATGGGGTTACAGAGTCAGACAAGACTGAGCACACATACCTATAAACACAAGCAATTCTCCTTTGGAATTTCAACTTCTTATCTTTCCAGAACCTTGACACCTTCTGTATTAGCTTGTTAGGGCTGCCATAACAAAGTACCCCAGAATGAGTGGTGTAAGCAACAGAAACTGACTTTCTCACACTTCTAGAAGCTACAAATCCCAGATGAAGATATTGGTGGGTTGCTGCTGCTGCTGCTAAGTCGCTTCAGTCGTGTCCGACTCCGTGCGACCCCATAGATGGGGTCCCACTGTCTCTGGGATTCTCCAAGCAAGAACACTGGAGTGGGTTGCCATTTCCTTCTCCAATGCATGAAAGTGAAAAGCGAAAGTGAAGTCACTCAGTCGTGCCCGACTCTTAGCGACCCCAGGGACTGCAGCCTACCAGGCTCCTCTGTCCATGAGATTTTCCAGGCAAGAGTACTGGAGTGGAAGTGCCATTGCCTTCTCCGATTGGTGGGTTAGATTTCTTCTAAAACCCCTCTCAACTGGATTAGTCAGGGTTCTCCAGAATAGAACCAATAGGATATATGTGTATTTGTATGTGCGTGGTAAGTCACTTCAGTCATGTATGACTCTTTGAGACCCCATGGACTGTAGCCCACCAGGCTCCTCTGTCCATGGGATTTCCAGGCAAGAATACTGGAGTGGGTTGCCATGCCCTCCTCTACAGAATCTTTCTGACCCAAGAACCCAATGGGTGTCTTGGATTATGTCTTATGTCTCCTCCACTGGCAGGTGGGTTCTTTAACACTAGCACCACCTGGGAAGCATGTAGATCTGTACAACAGGAGATTTACTGTAGAAATTGATTCACATGAACATAAAAGCTTCAAAAAACTCCACTGTCTGCTGACTGCAAGCTGGAAAATCAGGACAACAAGTGGAATAATTCAGTTTGAGTCCAAAGGCCTGAGAACCAAGAGCTCCAGCATTGGAGGGCAGGAGGACCTGGATACCCTAGCTCAAAAAAATAGAGTGAATTCACCCTTCCGTCACCTTTTTGTTCTATGCAGGCCCTAAATGGATTGAATGATGCCCACAGGCATTGGTGAAGGCAAATCTATTTTACTCACTCTACTGATTCAATACTAATCTCTTCTCCAAACACTTTCACAGACACCCAGAAATCATGCTTTATCAGATCTCTGGGCATTACTTACCCCAGACAAGCTGCCACCTAAAATTAATCATCACAGCTGCTTTCCCTCTGTGTCTTCACATAAGTCTTTCTTCTCTCTGTGTGTGTGTGTCCTATCTCCTCTTCTTATAAGTGGACCAATCATATTGGACTAGGGTCTAGACTAATGACCTCATTAAACTCCAATTACTTCTTTAAATAACTGGTCTACCTATAAAATCACATTCTGCAGTAATGGCAATTAAGACTTCAACAAAGGAATCTGGAAGGACACAATTCAGCCCATAACCTTCATTCCTACTACATCTGGTCTTCCAGTAGGACATTCAAACTGTCGAGCCCATCCTCTTGCATCTTCATTTTCTTCTTTGTATAGCCTATGATCTCTTGTCTTTTACTTCAGCCACCCTCCTAACAAAAGCCACAATTCCACCATCCCTCTTCCATTGAATCCATGTAAGAAATATACACTGTGGGTCAATTTATCTGTTACACATCCCTTCTCTGATCTTAGATTAACATTGCTCCTGGAGAAAAATCACACAAGCACATCCCAAATGGTGCTCCTGTGCATGAACAAGTTATGTTCTGTTTGAAATGCATGCTTCTCCATCCCAACTAGGCTCCAGGCAAGCCTCACAGCTATTTCCTACATTTTATGCTCTCCTACGTCTATGGGAAAACAGTGGAAACAGTGTCAGACTTTATTTTTTTGGGCTCCAAAATCACTGCAGATGGTGACTGCAGCCATGAAATTAAAAGACGCTTACTCCTTGGAAGAAAAGTTATGACCAACCTAGATAGCATATTCAAAAGCAGAGACAGATTTTTGGATCGCAGCCATTCTGACTGGTGTGAAGTGGTACCTCATTGTGGTTTTGATTTGCATTTCTCTAATAATGAGTGATGTTGAGCATCTTTTCATGTGTTTGTTAGCCATCCGTATGTCTTCTTTGGAGAAATGTCTATTTAGTTCTTTGGCCCATTTTTTGATTGGGTCGTTTATTTTTCTGGAGTTGAGCTGCATAAGTTGCTTGTATATTTTTGAGATTAGTTGTTTGTCAGTTGCTTCATTTGCTATTATTTTCTCCCATTCAGATGGCTGTCTTTTCACCTTGCTTATATTTTCCTTTGTTGTGCAGAAGCTTTTAATTTTAATTAGATCCCATTTGTTTATTTTTGCTTTTATTTCCAGCATTCTGGGAGGTGGATCATAGAGGATCCTGCTGTGATTTATGTCTGAGAGTGTTTTGCCTATGTTCTCCTCTAGGAGTTTTATAGTTTCTGATCTTACATTTAGATCTTTAATCCATTTTGAGTTTATTTTTGTGTGCGGTGTTAGAAAGTGATCTGAGGGTGTGGAGAAAAGGGAACCCTCCTACACTGTTGGTGGGAATGCAAACTAGTACAGCCACTATGGAGAACAGTGTGGAGATTCCTTAAAAAATTGCAAATAGAACTACCTTATGACCCAGCAATCCCACTTCTGGGCATACACACCGAGGAAACCAGAATTGAAAGAGACACATGTACCCCAATGTTCATTGCAGCACTGTTTATAATAGCCAGGACATGGAAACAACCTAGATGTCCATCAGCAGATGAATGGATAAGAAAGCTGTGGTACATATACACAATGGAGTATTACTCAGCCGTTAAAAAGAATTCATTTGAATCAGTTCTGATGAGATGGATGAAACTGGAGCCGATTATACAGAGTGAAGTAAGCCAGAAAGAAAAACACCAATACAGTATACTAACACATATATATGGAATTTAGGAAGATGGCAATGACGACCCTGTATGCAAGACAGGGAAAGAGACACAGATGTGTATAACGGACTTTTGGACTCAGAGGGAGAGGGAGAGGGTGGGATGATTTGGGAGAATGACATTCTAACATGTATACTATCATGTGAATTGAATTGCCAGTCTATGTCTGACGCAGGATGCAGCATGCTTGGGGCTGGTGCATGGGGATGACCCAGAAAGATGTTCTGGGGAGGGAGGTGGGAGGGGGGTTCATGTTTGGGAATGCATGTAAGAATTAAAGATTTTAAAATTTAAAAAATAAAAAACTAAAAATTAAAAAAAAAAAAAAAAAAAGCAGAGACATTACTTTGCCAACAAAAGTCCGTCTAGTCAAGGCTGCGATTCATGGAGTCACAAAGAGTCGGACATGGCTGAGTAACTGAACTGAACAGTCTATTCTTCTAAAACTTACTCGCTCACTAGTTTGTTTGTTTGTTTAATAAAATAAAAATAAACTAATAGAAAAAACTACAGGGAGGGAGGTGGGAGGGGGGTTCAGGATTGGGACCATGTGTACACCCATGGTGGATTCATGTTGATGTATGGCAAAACAAATACAATATTGAAATTAGCCTCCAATTAAAATAAATACATTTAAATTAAAAAAAAAAACCCAACATATGGAGGCTAAACAGCACACTTCTGAATAACCAACAAATCGCAGAAGAAATCAAAAAGAAATCAAAATATGCATAGAAACGAATGAAAATGAAAAGACAACTCCAAACATATGGGAATCAGTAAAAGCAATGCTAAGGGGAAGGTTCATAGCAATACAAGCCTACCTCAAGAAACAGGAGAGAAATCAAATAAATAACCTAACTCTACACCTAAAGCAGCTAGAAAAAGAAGAAATGAAGCACCGCAGGGTTAGGAGAAGGAAATAAATCATAAATTAGAGCAGAAATAAATGTTAAAGAAGCAAAGGAGACCATAGCCAAAATCAGCAAAACTAAATGCTGGGTTTTTGAGAAGATAAATAGAAACCATTAGCCAGACTCATAAAAAAAGGGGGGGGGGAGGAGAAGAATCAAATCAACAAAATTAGAAATGAAAATGGAGAAATCACAACAGACAACACAAAAATACAAAGGATCTTAAGAGACTACTATCAGCAACTATATACCAATAAAATGGACAACTTGGAAGAAATGGACAAATTCTTAGAAAAGTATAACTTTCCAAAACTGAACCAGGAAGAAATAGAAAATCTTAACAGACCCATCACAAACAGAAATCAAAACTGTAATCCGAAATTTTCTAACAAACAAAAGCCCAGGACCAGATGGCTTCATAGCTGAATTCTACCAAAAATTTAGAGAAGAGCTAACACCTATCCTACTCAAACTCTTCCAGAAAATTGCAGAGGAAGGTAAACTTCCAAACTCATTCTATGAGGCCACCATCACCTAATATCAAAATCAGACAAAGATGCCACAAAAGAAAACTGCAGGCCAATATCACTGATGAACATAGATGCAAAAATCCTTAACAAAATTCTAGCAAACTGAATCCAACAACGTATTAAAAAGATCATACATCATGACCAAGTGACTTTATCCCAGAGATGCAGGATTTCTCAATATTTGCAAATCAATCCATGTGATACACTACGTTAACAACTTGAAAGATAAAAAGCATATGATTATCTCAATAGATGCAGAGAAAGCCTTTGACAAAATTCAACATCCATTTATGATAAAAACCCTCCAGAGAGCAGGCATAGTAGGAACATGAAAGTGAAAGTGAAATCGCTCAGTTTTGTCCAACTCTTTGCGCCATGGATTGTAGCCTACCAGTCTCCTTAGTCTATGGAATTTTCCAGGCAAGAATACTGGAGTAGGTTGCCATTTCCTTCTCCAGGGGATCTTCCTGACCCAGGGATCGAACCCTGGTCTCCTGCATTGCAGGCAGACGCTTTACCGTCTGAGCCACCAGGGAAGCCCAACATTCCTCAACATAATAAAAGCCATATATGATAAACCAAAAATTGAAAGCATTTCCCCTAAAGTCAGGAACAAGATAAAGATGCCCACTCTCACCGCTACTATTCAACACAGTTTTGGAAGTTTTAGCCACAGCAATCAGAGCAGAAAAAGAAATAAAAGGAATCCAGATTGGAAAAGAAGAATGAAAACTCTCATTGTTTGCATGACATGATCCTCTACATAGAAAACCCTAAAGACTCCACCAGAAAATTACTAGAGCCAATCAATGAATATAGTAAAGTTGCAGGATATAAAATTAACACACAGAAATCCCTTGCATTCCTATACACTAACAATGAGAAAACGGAAAGAGAAATTAAGGAAACAATTCCATGCGCCATTGCAATGAAAAGAATAAAATACTTAGGATTAAATTTACCTAAAGAAACAAAAGACCTATATATAGAAAACTATAAAACACAGATAAAAGAAGTCAAAGAGGACACAAATAAATGGAGAAATATACCATGCTCGTGGATCGGAAGAATCAATATAGTGAAAATGAGTATACTACCCATAACAATTTATAGATTCAGTGCAATCCCTATCAAGCTACCAATGGTATTTTTCAGAGAACTAGAACAAATAATTTCACAATTTGTATGGAAATACAAAAAAAACTCAAATAGCCAAAGCAATCTTGAGCAAGAGCAATGGAACTGGAGGAATCAACCTGCCTGACTTCAGGCTATACTACAAAGCAACAGTCATCAAGAGAGTATGGTACTGGCACAAAGACAGAAACATAGATCAATGGAACAAAATAGAAAGCCCAGAGATAAATCCATGCACCTATGGACACCTTATCTTTGACAAAGGATGCAAAACTATACAATGGAGAAAAGACAATCTCTTTAACAAGTGGTGCTGGGAAAACTGGTCAACCACTTGTAAAAGAATGAAACTAGAACACTTTCTAACACCACACACAAAAATGAACTCAAAATGGATCATAGATCTAAATGTAAGACCAGAAGCTATAAAACTCCTAGAGGAGAACATAGGCAAAACACTCTCCGACGTAAATCATAGCAGGATCCTCTCTGACCCACTTCCCAGAGTAATGGTTGCTGCTACTGCTATGTTGCTTCAGTTGTATCTGACTCTGTGTGACCCCATAGACAGCAGCCCACCAGGCTCCCCCATCCCTGGGATTCTCCAGGGAAGCACTGGAATGAGTTGCCATTTCCTTCTCCAGTGCATGAAGTGAAAAGTGAAAGTGAAGTCGTTCAGTCGTGTCTGACTCTTAGTGACCCCATGGACTGCAGCCTACCAGACTCCTCCATCCATGGGATTTTCCAGGCAAGAGTACTGGAGTGGGGTGCCATTGCCTTCTCCAGAGTAACGGAAATAAAAGCAAAAATTAACAAATGGGACCTAATTAAACTTAAAAGCTTTTGCATAAGCAAGGTGAAAAGACAGCCTTCAGAATGGGAGAACATAATAGCAAATGAAGCAAGTGACAAAGAATTAATTTCAAAAATACCCAAACAACTCCTGCAGCTCAATTCAAGAAAAATAAGAGATCCAATAAAAAAAATGGGCCAAAGAACTAAACAGACATTTCTCCAAAGAAGACATACAGATGGCTACGAAACTCATGAAAAGATGCTCAACATCACTCATTATCAGAGAAATGCAAAGCAAAACCACAATGAGGTACCATCTCACGCCAGTCAGAATGGCTGCTATCAAAAGGGCTACAAACAATAAATGCTGGAGAGGGTGCAGAGAAAAAGGAATCCTCTTACACTGTTTGTGGGAATGCAAACTAGTACAGCCACTATGGAGAACAGTGTGGGGAGTCCTTAAAAAACCGAAAATAGAACTGCCATACAACCCAGCAATCCCACTTCTGGGCATACACACTGAGGAAACCAGAAGTGAAAGAGACACATGTACCCCAGTGTTCATCACAGCACTATTTACAATAGCTAAGACTTGGAAGCAACCTAGATGTCCATCGGCAGACGAATGGAATAGAAAGCTGTGGTCAGGTCAGTTCAGTTCAATTCAGTCACTCAGTTGTGTCCGACTCTTTGTGACCCCATGAATTGCAGCACTCCAGGCCTCCCTGTCCATCACCAACTCCTGGAGTTCACCCAAACTCATGTCCATCGAGTCAGTGATGCCATCCAGCCATCTCATCCTCTGTCATCTCCTTCTCCTCCTGCCCCCAATCCCTCCCAGCATCAGAGTCTTTTACAATGAGTCAACTCTTCGCATGAGGTGGCCAAAGTATTGGAGTTTCAGCTTTAGCATTAGTCCTTACAAAAAATACCCAGGACTGATCTCCTTTAGAATGGACTGGTTGGATCTCCTTGTAGTCCAAGGGACTCTCAAGAGTCTTCTCCAACACCACAGTTCAAAAGCATCAATTCTTCAGTGCTCAGCTTTCTTCACAGTCCAACTCTCACATCCATACATGACCACTGGAAAAACCATAGCCTTGACTAGACGGACCTTAGTTGGCAAAATAATGTCTCTGCTTTTGAATATGCTATCTAGGTTGGTCATAACCTTCCTTCCAAGGAGATAGCGTCTTTTAAAAAAAGCTGTGTACATATTAGAAATGGAATATTACCCAGCTATTAAAAAGAATACATATGAATCATTTCTAGTGAGGTGGATGAAACTGGAGCCTATCATACAGAGTGAAGCAAGTTAGAAAGAAAAACACCAATACAGTATATTAACGCATATATTTGGAATTTAGAAAGATGGTAATGATGAGTCTATATGCGAGACAGCAAAAGAGACACAGATGTAAAGCACAGACTTTTGAATTCTATGGGAGAGGGTAAGGGTGGAATGTTTTGCGAGAATAGCATTGAAACATCTATATTATCATATGTGAAATAGATCACCAGTCCAGGTTCAATGCATGAGACAGGGTGCTCAGGGCTGGTGCACTGGGATGACCCTAAGGGATGGGATGGGGAGGGAGGGTCAGGTGGGGAACACATGTACACCCATGGCTGATTCATGTGAATGTATGGCAAAAACCACCTCAATATTGTAAAGTAATTAGCCTCCAATTAAAAAAAAAAAGAATCTTTACCCAGTTCAGAAACTGTTATTTATCAAAAAGTCCTTTTTATACATCTTGAAGAGGAAGCATTTTTGAGATAGTAACTAGAATTATGCCTGATAACATTTTACCCAAACATCAAAATTTTAGGAACTCCATACAGTTTCTAGGATATCTATATTAGTAACATTTATCATCAATATAACCTGAGTCTTGTTACTCACTTGACAATACAACCCATGTAATTCTGTATACAAAATGAACCTAATTAGTGTAATATCTCTCTTTGGGATGTTTCAGGGGCCCTGTGAAGCATCCCAAAGTTAGCTAGAAATCTTCATTAGGATGATTTAGGAAGCTTTGTCAACAAACATCAAAAAGTTTTAGAACACTCAGTCAGATAGCATCATAGGCCATTGTGAAACAATGCTATTCACTTAGCCAAAGTAACAATAAGGGATTTCAGAACAGATAATTTACTATATAAAGAAACAAATCTATTATCAAAGGCAATTCAATATCTGAATAAAAGGTGTCCTCTTAACAGAGAGAAAAGCTAAATTCAAGTGTTTGCACCAGCTTACTTAAAAGGTAAACTTAATTTACTTTATTTTAAACTTAGTCCTAACCATATAGAAAACTCTTAACTCATGGTTCACTTTTCACAAACCTTATCACTTTCTATATCCATTATTGTGTTCTTCCATCCTAAAAAGCTACCTGTAAGTCAAGCTTACTTCCTTTTCCCTTCACAAAATGCAGTTTCATTCCTCATACTTTTTTTTTTTTTAACCAAAAACACACTTCCTACTTCCCTTAAGGAACCCAAAACTGACTTTTATATTAGCATTTTATAGATTGGTGAGCATAAATACTAGTGATAACTTCTAAACCTGTGTTTTCTTAGAACATTTTAGGATAGCACCAAACATCATTTATTTTTAATCTCAAATCTCTTTAGTTTCTCTGGAAGAGGTAATCAGTGTTTAGTAGTAAATGCTTCAAATTCTAATTTCATTTGGATATGACTTAGCTATTCAATAGACTTCCAACAGTTAGTTTAGCACAACTCTTAGAATTTCAAGGGCAGTGGCCAAGAGGAGCTACCCCACATCCAAGGTCAGGGGTGGTGGCCAAGAGGAGCTACCCCACGTCCAAGGTAAGGATCAGTGGCTGCACTTTGCTGGAGCAGCCATGAAGAGATATCCCAGGTCCAAGGTAAGAGAAACCCAAGTAAGATGGTAGATGCTGAGAGAGGGCATCAGAAGGCAGAAAGACTGAAGCCACAATCACAGACAACTAGCCTATCTGATCACACAGACCACAGCCTTGTCTAACTCAGTGCAACTAAGCCATGCTGTGTGGGGCCACCCAAGACAGATTGGTCATGAAGGAGAGGTCTGACAGAATGTGGTCCACTGGAGAAGGGGGTGAAAAACCACTTCAGTATTCTTGCCTTGAGAACCCCATGACCAGCATGAAAAGGCAAAAAGATAGGACACTGAAAGATGAACTCCCTGGGTTGGTAGGTACCCAATATGCTACTGGAGATCAGTGGAGAAATAACTCCAGAAAGAATGAAGGGATGAGGCCAAAGTAAAAACAACACCTAGTTGTTGATGGTACTGGTGACAGAAGCATGGTCCAATGCTGTAAAGAGCAATATTGCATAGAAACCTGGAATGTTAGGTCCGTGAATCAAGGCAAATTGGAAGTGGTCAAACAGGAGATGGCAAGAGTGAACATCGACATTCTAGGAATTAGTGAACTAAGATGGACTGAAATGGGTGAATTTAACTCAGATGACCATTATATCTACTACTGCGGGCAGGAATCCCTCAGAAGAAATGAAGTAGCCATCATAGTCAACAAAAGAGTCCAAAATGCAGTACTTGGATGCATCTCAAAAACGACAGAATGATCTCTGTCCATTTCCAAGGCAAACCATTCAATATCATGGTAATCCAAGTCTATGCCTGGACCAGTAACACTGAAGAAACTGAAGTTGAACGGTTCTATGAAGACCTACAAGACCTTCTAGAATTAACACCCCAAAACAATGTCCTTTTCATTATAGGGGACTTGAATGCAAAAGTAGGAAGTCAAGAAACACCTGGAGTAACAGGAAAATTTGGCCTTGGAGTACAGAATGAAGCAGGGGAAAGACTAAGAGAGTTTTGTCAAGAGAACGCACTGGTCATAGCAAACACCCTCTTCCAACAATGCAAGAGAAGACTACACATGGACATCACCAGATGGTCAACACCAAAATCAGATTGATTATATTCTTTGCAGCCAAAGATGGAGAAGCTCTATACAGTCAGCTAAAGACAGACCGGGAGCCTACTGTGGCTCAGATCATGAACTCCTTATTGCCAAATTCAGACTTAAATTGAAGAATGTGGGGAAAACCACTAGATCATTCAGGCATGACCGAAATCAAATCCCTAATGATTATACAGTGGAAGTGAGAAATAGATTTAAGGGACTAGATCTGATAGACAGAGTGCCTGATGAAGTATGGACAGAGGTTTGTGACATTGTACAGGAGACAGGAATCAAGATCATCCCCAAGAAAAAGAAATGCAAAAAAGCAAAATGGCTGTCTGAAGAGGCCTTACAGATAGCTGTGAAAAGAAGAGAAGCAAAAAGCAAAGGAGAAAAGGAAAGATAGAAGCATCTGAATGCAGATTTCCAAAGAATAGCAAGGACAGAGAAGAAAGCCTTTCTCATTGACCAATGCATAGAAATAGAGGAAAGCAACAGAATGGGAAAGACTAGAGAGCTCTTCAAGAAAATTAGAGATACCAAGGGAACGTTTCATGAAAGATGGGCTCGATAAAGGACAGAAATGGTATGGCCCTAACAGAAGCAGAAGATATTAAGAAGAGGTGGCAAGAATACACAGGAGAACTGTGCAAAAAGAGCTTGACGACCCAGATAATCATGGTGGTGTGAACACTCACCTAGAGCCAGACATTCTGCAATGTGAAGTCAAGTGGGCCTCAGAAAGCATCAGTACGAACAAAGCTAGTGGAGATGATGGAATTCCAGTTGAGCTATTTCAAATCCTGAAAGATGATGCTGTGAAAGTGCTGCACTCAATATGCCAGCAAATTGCGAAAACTCAGCAGTGGCCACAGGCCTGGAAAAGGTCAGTTTTCATTCCAATCCCTAAGAAAAGCAATGCCAAAGAATGCTCAAACTACCACACAATTGTACTCATCTCACACACTAGTAATGCTCAAAATTCTCCAAGCCAGGCTTCAGCAAGACGTGAACCGTGAAGTTCCAGATGTTCAAGCTGGATTTAGAAAAGGCAGAGGAACCAGAGATCAAATTGCTAGCATCTTCTGGATCATGGAAAAAGCAAGAGAGTTCCAGAAAAACATCTATTTCTGCTTCATTGACTATGTCAAAGCCTTTGACTGTGTGGACCACAATAAAGTGTGGAAAATTCTGAAAGAGATGGAAATACCAGACCACCTGACCTGCCTTTTGAGAAACCTATATTCAGGTCAGGAAGCAACAGTTAGAACTGGACATGAAACAACAGACTGGTTCCAAATAGGAAAAGGAGTACATCAAGGCTGTATATTGTCACCCTGCTTATTTAACTTATATGCAGAGTACATCATGAGAAACGCTTGTCTGGAGGAAGCACAAGCTGGAATCAAGATTGCCGGGAGAAATATCAGTAACCTCAGATATGCAGATGACACCACCCTTATGGCAGAAAGTGAAGAGGAACTAAAAAGCCTCTTGATGAGAGTGAAAGAGGAGAGTGAAAAAGTTGGCTAAAAGCTGAACATTCAGGAAATGAAGATCATGGCCTCTGGTCCCATCACTTCATGGCAAATAGATGGGGAAACTGTGGAAACAGTGTCAGACTTTATTTTTTGGGGCTCCAAAATCACTGAAGATGGTGATTGCATCAGTGAAATTAAAAGATGCTTACTCCTTGGAAGGAAAGTTATGACCAATCTAGATAGCATATTAGAAAGCAGAATTATTACTTTGCCAACAAAGGTCCATCTAGTCAAGGCTATGGTTTTTCCAGCGGTCATGTTTGGATGTGAAAGTTGGACTGTGAAGAAAGATGATTGCCGAAGAATTGATGTTTTTGAACTGTGATGTAAGAGAAGACTCTTGAGAGTCCCTTGGACTGCAAGGAGGTCCAACCAGTCCTTCCGAAAGGAGATCAGTCCTGGGTGTTCATTGAAAGGAATGATGCTAAAGCTGAAACTCCAATACTTTGGCCACCTCATGCGAGGAGTTGACTCATTGGAAAAGACTCTGATGCTGGGAGGGATTGGGGGCAGGAGGAGAAGGGGATGATAGAGGATTAGATGGCTGGATGGCTTCAGTGACTCAATGGATGTGAGTTTGAGTGAACTCCGGGAGTTGGTGATGGACAGGGAGGCCTGGCGTGCTGCGATTCATGGGGTTGCAAAGAGTCGGACATGACTGAGCTACTGAACTGAACTGAACTGAACTGAATGGAATACTTTCTTCTGCATCTGAGAGTTTGTGAAGAGAAATTTTATCTTCAGAACCAAAATTTATTTGGGAAATATTTATATATTTCTTACATGTTGGTTGTAAAAAAGGGAAAATAAAAGGCAGAGAGAAAGTCACTTACTGAAATCAAGCCATAAAGAAATAGTACACCCAAATTTCAGGAATTAAATTCTGTAACACTGTGGGACAGCCTAATAAATATAATTCTAAGTGGTGATTCAGTTTCAATCAATGTATTATTGTAGAATTCTGGTTCCTATGGCCTCTGACAAAGGACCTCCAAAAAGAATATTCCCTACCATTCTCTTTGCAAACTATAGATTTTTAGTTCTGCTAGACTTTCTCTCTATGCCATAGTGAGGTGATGAGGGAATGATGGTTTCTTTGCAGAGAAGTCAGCAGAGTCTCATTGAAAGGGAGCGTTAGAAACATTAGTAGTGTCATGTGACCCACAGGTCACAGAACTGATGCTGAGAGCAGTAACTGGATAAGACCCTTGTCTTCCTCAGGGAAGGGGTATGTTTTGGTGGGATAGAAGGGTTGTGTTATGTTCTTCATTCACCTCCAGAAAGGATCCTTTAGACTCATTTATTTGTAGACACAAGTGAATGCTACCTCATTATGCTAATGCTTTTTTGAGATACAGGGTTTGTATCTTAACAGAGTTGTTTTTATGGCAAAGGATAAAGACTTAAAGGTGTAATTTCAAGCTTTAGGGAGCTGGGGGTTTGAGAGAGGCAGAATTAATTAGAGTCAAGAGCAAATCATTGCAATAAAGAGATCTGTAAATACAAAGACTAAAATGGTAGTTGTTTATTTCTCTTTTAATGTAAAAATGCATCCTGGGTAGAATTTACTCTGAGAAGCTTTCCAGATATCCAGGCTGGTAGGGGCTTAGCCATATTCCAAGGGGCATATTATTATTGTCTGCAAGTTTGAAGCTGAGTTCCACATCCATATTCAACCATCAGGAAGAGATAGAACAGATTTCCTCTTTAAGGAAGTGATTGAAAATGAAAGTGAAGTCACTCAGTCATGTCCGACTCTTTGCAATCCCGTGGACTGTAGCCCACCAGGCTCCTCCATCCATGGGATTCTCCAGGCAAGAATACTGGAGTGGATTGCCATCTCCTTCTCCAGGGGATCTTCCCGACCCAGGGATGGAACCCAGCTCTCTGGCATTACAGGCAGATGCTTTAAAGGAAGTGATTAGGCTAAAGACATACACTTTGCTTCTGCTCACCTTCTATTGGTGAGAACTTTGGCCACTTAGAGACCAAAGGAGACTGATCTCCCCTTGAGTAGCCATGTGCCCATGTTGGGTGATTAGCTGACTCAGTTATTTGAGTGCACCCCACCACCACTCAACTCTATATTCAGAAGTTATACTTTCTTTCTATTCTTTGAAAGAAAAGATAACTGATGCTGTGATGGTCACAGACATAATAGCTGAAAACTTCCCCACGGTGGGAAAAGAAACATACATCTAAAACCTGGGAGATTGCAGAGAGTCCCATATAGGATTAACCCAAATAGTGACACATCAAGACACACTGGAATTAAAATGAGAAAAATTAGAAAAGGAGAAACAGCAGAAAGGACCAGGAAATGATGGAGGACATTACTGTTGTAGTTGAAAGCGAGAAAGAAATCCCTGGTCACCAATCTACAGGACTTTAAAGAACATGTAAATATCACAGATTATCTGACCTTTTACAAAACCCTCAACTTTTGTATAACAGGGCTTCCCTGGTGGCTCATATGGTAAAAAAAAAAAAAAAAAAAAAGCATCTGCCTGCAATGTGGGAGACCTGGGTTCGATCCCTGGATCAGGAAGATCCCCTGGAGAAGGAAATGGCAACCCACTCCAGTATTCTTGCCTGAGAAATTCCATGGATGGAGGAGCCTGGTGGGCTACAGTCCATGGGGTTGCAAAGAGTTGGACATGACTGAACGACTTCACTTTCACTTTCAACATTTGTATAAGGTCCACTGCTGTTATGTCTATTTTTGTGGGGAAGAGTTGAGGGTGGCCAAGGTTGAAGGGTTATGAACTGGTTTGGCTTGCTTTGTTTTGTAGAAATCTAGGTAGGTATATTAGCTTCCTACTGCTGCTTTAGCAAATTACCACAAATTAGTGCCTTAAAACAGTACCAATTTATTTTCTTATAATTTTGGGGCTCAGATGCCCAAAATGGGTTTCACTGGGCTGAAACAAAGTTGCTGGCAGTATTGTGCTCACTCTGGAGGCACTAGGGAAGGATCCATTTCCTGGCCCCTTTCAGCTTCTAGAGTTGCATTCCTTGAATTCCTTGCCTCATGGCCCCCATCTCCCTCTTCAAAGCTGGCATCACTGCATCTTCAAAAATCTTTCCTCTCTAACTTCCATCTTCCTCTTATAAAGAGTCTTGCAATTACATGGAGCCACTCCAAATAATACAGAAATCATTTCACCATCTCAAGATCATGTCATTTAATCATGACTGTAAATTTTCTTTGGCTACGTAAAATATACTCATAGATTCTGGGGATTAGAAATTGGTTATCTTTAAAGAGGTTATTGTTCATCCTACCACAGTAGGTATCCTGTTAGCTTAGAAGGTGGGAAAGAAAATTTGCTGTGATTTGGAAGAGTTAGGTCTGGGACATCTGGATGATATGAAATAATATGGGTTCAAAGGTAAATTAAAATAATTTATTCTGGCATCATTTCTAATATAAAGTAGCACTCATAATTATCTGAAAATTCTTATTGAAGCATGAGAGCAATATGTCGCTTTAGCATTTTATTCATTTGGCAAGTATTCATTGAGCATATATTAGGTGCCAGACTATGAGTTTCAGAGTACTTAACCAAGTGTAACATTTCCTTTCAGGAAATTTCAGTTTTGTGGGGCAGAGAGAGAAGGACATTAGTAATTTCACTACAGTGTGATGAATTTAATAATAGGTATTCAGAGCATTAAGGCAAAACATAGGAACAGCATCGAACTATCTGATCAAAGAGGATTGGAAATGCATCTCAGATATATCAGTCAGGGTTCAATCAGAAAGGCAGAACCAGAGGTCTGACTGTAAGCAGCTGTGGAAGCAGGTGAAGAAATCTCTGCAAGGTTGCTGTCTTCACATCTGACGTTGGAGCTTGAAATCTGCAGGACAGGCAACTGGGAAGGTGGGTGGAAAGTGGGGAGCAGGGATAAGGTAGAGCCCACAAGCTGGGGACTGTGTCAGGCTCTTGCTGCCTCCGACACTGAGGATGTTGATGATGTGGTTGTCCTGCACGAGAAGTTGGTGTCTTTTGTCAACATTACTCAACCCACTTGCCCCAGAAGTGACAGAAGCTGGAAGAAGACCCAAGGGAAAGTAGAGTGGCCCCTGCCCCACACCAACGAGGTGAGCTGGCAGAGAGATGAAAATGTGTGTGAACTGCAAGTTGACCCATCCCAAAGCCACAACACTGGAAGTAATGGAAGAAAAGGGGCTTTCATCTAACTATAAGTAGATGTCCTGTGGCTGGGATGGTTTACGCTAGGATGTGACATGGGTGGGAGGAAGGTAAGGTGAGGTGAGTGGAAGATGAACCTGAAGCCTTAAGTCAGGCAAGATCACTGCAGGTCAGCATTTATATATCAACTTTCTTATAAACCAGAGTCAAGTGTTAAACTGGATCCTGATGGCAATGGGGACCACTAACTATGTTGATTATGCAGTTTTCATTTCAAAAAGTTTAAAGCCATTAGCAGAGCACACTCTTCCCCTCAGGTTTCAACTCTACTTATTCTTCTCTCCTTAACCATCTGTTTCCACAAGAAACTCTCCAGCTTCCCCCAACACTCTTCTTGCCTCAATATCTCTACCTGGAATAGTTTGCCTGCTCTCAATCTTCTTCCCCTACAACGCTGTTTCTTCCTTTGTAAATACTGCACAAGGAGATCAAACCAATCAATTCTGGAGGAAATCAACATTGAATATTCATTGGAAAGACTCATGCTTAAGCTCCAATACTTTGGCTGCCCGATGGGAAGAGCTGAGGCATTGGAAAAGACCTGATGCTGGGAAAGATTGAAGGTAAAATGAAAAGGGGGCAGCAGAGGATGAGATGGTTAGAGAGCATCACTGATTCAATGGACATGAGTTTGAACAAACTCTGGGAAATAGTGAAATACAGAGGAGTCTGGCATGCTGTAGTCCATGGGGTCACAGAGTTGGACATGACTTAGGAACTGAACAACAACAGGCAGCATTCAGTGCAGGATGGAAAGAACAATACTGTGTGTCTTCCTGAGGATGGGAACCTTGTTGACATCATCCAGATATTCCCACACAGTGTCTGGCACTTAGAAGATGTTCAGTAGGTAAGTACTGACCGTATCTAGCTCCAAGAGTTTCTCATCAAACACTTTGCTTATATGTTTTTTCAGTTTTATTAGTGGTTTTGAAGAAGTAAGGCTTTTTAATCATTGTCAGACAGAGAGAGGCTGTACATTTCTACATTTGAGTAGAGGATCAAGAAGAGACTATAAAAGTTTCTTGAATCCTTCACAAAAATATCTAAAAAGGACTCCAGTTATCAAGGGAGAAAGGAAATCATTTCTCTTATGAGGAGTGCTCCAAGGCACTGGGGAACTTTGCATTCTTTACCGATGCACCTTCATTCTTTACCAATCCATCTTCATAATTATCATTTATGACGGCTTCTTTATCATTCCTGATTTCTTTAATCCCCATAGGACTGCCTGTCGGGTCCTTGGTCGGGTTATAATTATAAAGAAGCTTCAATTTTTTTAAGTAGAAGAAGTTAGACAGTCTTTGGAAGCTTTGTTTAATATTTGAGGTAGTCAATTTATACGCTATTTCCATAAAAATTTTGTTTGTTTTTTCTGCCAACTCCCTGATCACAGGATCTTCATCCCGAATCACTCGGTCAATAGCTGTAACAGTAGAAAGGCCATTAATTCAAAACATTGCTTTCACAGTCTGAGAAGCTCTCAGACTCAAAACAGTCTCACCATTTTTCACAGGAGCCCCGCTGCCCTAATTTTTGTTACTTAGACAAATAGCATCCAGGAAGTTTTTGTCTTCTGTCCTCACTGGACCTCGTTATGTGCTGAGGGCATATTTACGTGTTGAGCATTCTGCTAGACAGCATAAATATATATTCATGAATAGGCTCAATATTGCTCAGAATAATGAAAAAAGTAGAATCAGTCTAAATGTTCATCAGCAGGAAAGGGCTTAAAGTTATTAATGTAATATCATAAAGCCAAATAGGACATACATGTTAACATGATGATGTAGACTCATGTTTCTTAGCATGAAAAGATGTTTATGACATGAGTAAGTGAAAAAATTATAAAACAATTATGATAGTTAAAAAATAAATACATAATAGTTTATATTCTTTAAAAATACTTGCAATTAAATATATACCAAAATGCAAATATCATTATATCCAGATGCTGAGCTTGTGGGAAGTTATTATTTTCTTTCTTAATAAAAAGAAATAGAGAAGGAAAAAACAGATAGATGTAGAAATGAGAGAAAAAGAGAAGGAACAGAAGGAGGAGGAAGAGAGCAAAAATATCTGAGTAACATGGAGAGAGTGCTTAGCATTTAGCAGGCTGTTAATAAATATGAGTGAATGAAAAAATGAAGGAAGAAAATGATGTGTCAATGTAGGTTCATCAATTGTAACAAATATGCCACTCTGCTGGGAGATGTTGGTAACAGGAGGAAGCTGTGCATGTGTGGGGGCAGGAGGTATACAGGAAATCTCCATCTTCCACTCAGTGTTTCTACTAATCTAAAATGGCTCTTCAATATAGTTTGTTACCAAAAGAAGGAAGGAAGGCAGCCACCCTATTTTCTGCTGTAACCTGTTTGAAATTCTGATCCTGAAGGGGAAATAGGCAGAGGCCGAGAGAGATCCAAACATGTTGATAGAATAAGTATTGAAAAGTGAAAGTGAAAATCACTCAGTCGTATCCGAGTCTTTGCCACCCTATAGTCCATGGAATTCTCTAGGCCAGAATACTGGAATGGGTAGCCTTTCCCTTTTCCAAGGGATCTTCAAAACCCAGATTGAATCCAGGTCTCCCACATTGCAGGTGGATTCTTTACCAGCTGAGCTTCCAGGGAAGCCCAAGAATACTGGAGTGGGTAGCCTATCCCTTCTCCAGTGGATCTTCCCAACCCAGGAATAGAACTGAGGTCTCCTGCATTGCAGGTGGATTCTTTACCAAATGAGCTATCAGGGAAGCCCAAGTCACTCAGTCATGTCTGACTCTTTGTGACCTCATGGACTATATAGTTCATGGAATTCTCCAGGCCAGAATACTGGAGTGGGTAGCCTTTCCCTTCTCCAGGGGATCTTCCCAAACCAGGGATCAAACCAGGGTCTCCTGTATTGCAGGTGGATTCTTTACCAACTGAGCTATCAGAGAAGCTCTTCTGATGCAGGTATATATTGCTATCTCCTAAAATGTAAATTCTCTAAGGAAAGGGACTTTGCTTTGTCTGCTGCTGTATGTCCTGCTCTTAGAATAGTGCTGTCATATAGTAGATGCCAGATAAATATTTGTTGAACGAATTAATGAGTGATTGAATTCTTAACTCTCTGTAGTTCCTAAGGATTCTAGGATGATAGCTAGGTCTCAGATAATGAGAGGGGTAGATGGAGAGATTGAAGCAGAGAGAGAAAGATAGAGGGAAAGAATAAAAAGTAAAGAAAGATGTCCCTTAACCCAGTCCTTCTACTGATTTCCCCTTAACCACCTAACTACCTCTGTAGTACTCTCGTATCCCTGGCATCACTATAGAGCTCAGATATAAATGGAATCACAAATAGGGAAGTTATTTAGGCCTATATATAAAGATTTCATTATAATTTCAACACTTACCCTCAAGCATGACATCAATTTCATCTCTGAGCAGTAAATGGCCACCCAATTTTGCCAAGTACCCTATGCACAAATTAAAATTAAAGTTATCCCAAAATACATTATGAAAATACATTATCTGATATTATCTACCTTCAGTGCTTTTTTCAAAGCAAAATATCTCTAGATTATTCTTGAATAATCTATTAGTGATTTAAAATAATTAATAAATCTTTATTGAGATATATGTGTGTGTATAAATGTGCACAAATCACATTTGTACACCTTAATAAATGACCAGAGTGAATACTTGTAGCTACCACCTAGGCCTTTAAATAGAATATTACCATATCCTAGGAGCCGCCTTTATGCCCTTCCCAATTTCCTCCTTCAGCTTTCAGAATATATTCTTTTGCTCAACACTACATTGTGAGATTCATCCTGTTTTTAAACATAGCAATAGTTCATTCATTTCCATTGCTACATGACAGAGGTTAGCAATGTTCTCTCGAAACAGAGCCATGCTTATAGGCTTATTTGCTTATGGATCATCTCCAGCTTTTCTCACCCTACAAACAGCAGAGTTGAGTAGTTGCCACAGAGCCTGGTATTCAAAGCCTGAAATGTTTCCTATCTGGTTCTTCACAGAAAGAGTTTTCTGAATGCTTTTTGTATGATATGCCATCTTATTAATGCATCACGTTTTAGCCATTCTGCTTATGATGGACAATGTATTGTTTTTAATTTGAGGCTATTATGAATAGTGATGTTATTGTGGGCATTCTTGTACATGAACTTTGGTGTAGATTTATATGCATTACTGTTTGGTATATAGCTAGGAGTGGACTTACTAGCTAATGAATATGCTTATGGTCACCTTTAATCATTACTGCAGAAGGGTTGCCAAGGTGATTACCAATTTTCACTCCTACCAGCATTGTATGAACATTTCTACTGCTCTCCATCCTCTCTAACACTTGATAATTGTTAGTCAATCTTTCAGTCAATCTCATGGGTTTGGTGGTATTATTATATTGGATACACAAATTGGATATATAATTATATATATATTTAATATATAATTAGATATATAATTTTGTATATTGGATATACAGTTGTATATTTCTTTTGCAAAATGTCTGTTCCGTATGTCTCTTGCCTGTTTTTCTATTGAGTTGTTTTAAAATTATTTATTTTTGGGCATTTTAAATTCTGGTTACTAGTCTTTTAAAAATATTACACCTATTACAAATATTTTCTCCTACCCCAGGGAAAAATTTTCCATTTGTACTTTTCTTTTTGATGAGCAGAATTATTTATTTTTTGGCTGTGCTGGATCTTTGCTGCTGTGCAGGAGTTTTTCTCTAGTTGTGGCTAGTGGGGGCATCTCATGGTGGCTTCTCTTGTGGATCACAAGCTCTAGAGCACAGGGTCCACAGCTGTGGCACGTTGGCTTAGTTGTCCTGAGCCATGTGGTATCTCTCCAGACCAGGGCTCAAACCTGTGACGCTTGCATTGGCAGGTGGGATTCTTAACTGCTGGTCCACGAGAGAAGTCCTCTAATCTTATTGCAGTCCAATTTACAATTAGTGAATTTTGGGGTCCTGATAAGAAACAATGGCACCCCACTCCAGTACTCTTGCCTGGAAAATTCCATGGACAGAGAAGCCTGGTAGGCTGCAGTCCATGGGGTCGCGAAGAGTTGGACACGACTGAACGACTTCACTGTCACTTTTCACTTTCATGCATTGGAGAAGGAAATGGCAACCCACTCCAGTGTTCTTGCCTGGAGAATCCCAGGGAAGAGGGAGTCTGGTGGGCTGCCGTCTATGGGATCACACAGAGTCGGACATGACTGAAACGACTTAGCAGTAGCCGCAAGGTCATAAAGATATTCTCTCATATTTACTTCTAGAAACTTTATTGTTTTACCCTTTCACATTTTTGAATTTCAAATTCAACTGAAATTATATGGCATAAAATAGGGGTTGATTAATCAAGCACTATTAAGAGAGGAAAAAAAAAGTCCTTTCCTATTGCTTTGTAGGATCATTTACATCAAAAATTGTGTGAGGGTCAGTGTCTTAACTCCATTCTATCATTGTGCCATACCTTAATATATGATGGGTCTTGATATCTGATGGTATAAATTCTTCAACTTTGTGTTGGCTATTCTCAAATCCTTAAATTTTCATGTAAAAATTAGAATCAACTTCTCATATTTCATATACATACACACCCAAAACTGCTGGTAAAATTTTGTTTGGGGTTGTATCAAATATACCGATCAAGTTGAGGAGAGCTGACCATGTTACAATATTAAACATTTAATCCATTAACATGATATATCACTCTAAGTATTTTTTAAAAACTTCTCAGAATTTTCTAGTTTTGTTTTGTTTTGTGTGTGTATGTTTATGTATCAGTCTTGTACCTCTTTCCTTAGTTTTATTTTGGGATATTTGATAAATTTTGGTGCAATGTATTAGGCATTAAAAGATTAATTTTCTAGTATTTATTGTTAAGTGTGTAGAAACTGAGTTGATTTCTGTATGTTGGTATTATATATAGAAAACTTGCTAGATTTAATTCCTATAGTTTTTCTGAATTCTTTCCAGTGTTCTAAATACTCAATTATTTATCTGCCAATTTTGGAAGTTTTATTTTCTTTTTTTCCAAACATCCATTTTATTTCTTGTTATTACCTTATTTGGGAAATTCTTGGTCATTATCTCTTTAAATATTTAGTCTCATTTTTCCCCCTATCCTCATGGAAGTGTATATTAGGCCTTTTAACCATATCTCATGTTCTTATGCTCTTTTCATATTTTCCATTTTTATCTTTTCAAGTTTTGATCTTGAGGCTGAATATTTTATTCTGACATTTCTTTTTTTCTCTTCCTAAATTTATTTATTATAAATTGAAGGATAAGTACAATGTTGTGTTGGTTTATTCTGACATTTCTAATTCTCTTAATCTCATTTCAGTTCTTTCTAATATGCTGCTAACTTCATTCATTGAGATCTGCATTCTATCTCATTGTGTAATCTTTTGAACATACTAATCATATTTATTTAAAACTTCATACCTGATAAAGTTGAATAACTGCATATACTAGATTCTGTTTCTACGGTTCTTGCTTGTAATTAAAAAAATCTAAATGATTTTTAAAAATTAAATATCAGTTATAGTGTATACAGGTTTGTGTCGATACTGTTAGTTTCTGGGCATTTTATCTTCTCCCAGAGAGGATTTGTTTTTGCGTTTTTGGCACGCAGTTAGGCTAGAAGTATATCTCTTTAATTCCACCATGGAGTTAGATATTCAAAGATTCAATAATTATAAGGGCTGGTATATTTTTAGTTTACTCTTACTTGTAGGGTAGAGACATCAGGGATCAAGTGGAAAACTTGGGTGTTTTTACTAGGATCCCTCCTCATTGTCAATCCACTCCAAGTTTTGTTCCACTGGTTCAGTGAAACAGGTAAAATTTCTTCATAGTTTATCAGCCTCCCACTACCCTTTTTGAAATTAGAATTGGAAAATCTATAAAGGAAAATAACCCTCAAGTATCAGGCCTACTTCTTTTAGTTTTTCTACTCTTTACTGCCTTTATAAAAGCTTTTAAATGTTTTCAGATAGACTTAAAAATATTTTTGTTGATATTCTTATTATCTTCCTTTTACACATCATAAAAATTGATGTTATTGTTGTTTAGCTGCTAAGTCATGTCTGACTCTTTTGTGACCTCATGGACTGTAGCCCCACCAGGCTCCTCTGTCCATGGAATTCTCCAGGCAAGAAGACAGGAATAGGTTGCCGATTCCTTCTCCAGGGCATCTTCCCAACCCAAGGATCAAACCTGCATCTCCTGCATTGGCAGGCAGATTCTTTACCATTGAGCCACCAGGGAAGCCTGATAAAAATTCATAGGGATAAAGAAATTTGGTGAAGGTCACATGGCCAGTGGGTATTCATTCTGAGATTTCAGTGGAAGCTTATATATTCTCACCAATATTTCACATTGCCCCTACCTCAGTCAAAATAGGGATCACAAAAATCACAGCAATATATTATTTTGATAGTATGATTTACAGATAATAAAACTTGGGATATTCTCATTGACAGGTGGAACATGGGCTTAAGAATTTAAGACTAAAAAAAAAAAAAAAAGAATTTAAGACTAATGCTTAAAGACAAAGCCCTGTGTTGTGGAGGTATCCTTAACTGGCATAGTTTTGCTTAATTTTGTAATCCAGTGTAATTCCTTTTAGAGTTAGATGGAGGGTACAAATAAACGAATGAAAATTTCCTATGCTAGAGAGTACTAATCGTCTCTATTGTCAAATTACTTTGCCAATAAAGGTCGATCTAGTCAAAGCTAGGGTTTTTCCAGTAGTCATGTATGGGTGTGAGAGTTGGACTATAAAGAAAGCTGAGCACCAAAGAATGGATGCTTTTGAACTGTGGTGTTGGAGAAGATTCTTGAGAGTCCCATGGACTGCAAGGAGATCCAACCAGTCCATCCTAAAGGAAATCAGTCCTGAATTTCACTGGAAGGACTGATGTTGAAGCTGAAACTCCAATACTTTGGCCACCTCATGTGAAGAACTGAATCACTAAAAAAGACCCTGATGCTGGGAAAGATTGAAGGTGGGAGGAGAAGGGGGCAACAGAGGATGAGATGGTTGGATGGCATCACTGACTTGATGGACATGAGTTTGAGTAAGCTCCAGGAGTTGGTGATGAACAGGGAAGCCTGGCATGCTGCAGCCCATGCGGTCACAAAGAGTTGGACATGACTGAGTGACTAAACTGAATTGAACTTAGTGTGTGGGGAGGGGCAAATAGGGATTCTACAGGAAATAAATGAGATTTTAAGGGAATAAATGGGATGGGGAAAAAAAAATCTCAGTCCATAGCAAAAATGATTAAAGTATGGCACTATGAATATTATCAGATCAATTATTCACAATGTACAAATACTTTTTCAAGAGAGAGAAGTTAATGATAAAGTTAGATAAAATATTCTGCTTTAACAGATACTGTTAATCTGTTAATAATAGTTTGATTGTATAGAACTTAGTTTGTTGTTCAATGGACAGTGAGGTAGCAGAAAAGTAACAGGACAATGCTAAGGTTTTGGAAATATGTAATATGAAGCAATTGTTAGTAATAATAATAATATTAGTTTTCTTATATTATCTTATGAATTAGCTTTCATTTTATTTTAATGATGAACAATTTACATTATTAATTGCTTCAGTTTTTCTTACTGGTTATTTTAATAAAATGTGAATTACAGATAAATGATAAGCTTACATAATGAAAGGAAGCTATATTATAATGTTCCCATATAATACAACATCAAATAAATTTTCTTAGCATTTAATTAAAAAAATTACTTCTTTATCTTTAGTTCTCTTAGTAAAACTAAAGTGAGTTTTAGCTGGACACATGGTTGTTGAGCAGATGACTAGACTTTCAAGACTTCTCTGCAGCTAGGTATGGCGGCATGTCTATGTTCTGGGCAAATGATCATTTAGTAGGTTATATTCACTCTTTACAGAGATGGCTGTGTCCTCTTGATATATTTCCCTTTCCAGTTGATTGTTACATAGAAGTGGTGGCAGGAGCTAGAGCAAACATCTTGGCTCTGATGTAGGAAACTGTATGATGAGAATACAAGAGCAACAAAAGAACTGGCCCTAGTCTACTTACACTAGTATTGGTAAATGAGAAAGAAACCAGCTGCTATCTTGTTTAAGCCATAATTAGATTAACCCAGTGACACCTTTTGCCCTTTATGATTTTGCTTATGTCTTGGTGTAATGCTGCTAATACTGTCTGCAATGCAGGAGACCTGGATTCGATTCCTTGGTTGGGAATATCCTCTGGAGAAGGAAAAGGCAACCCACTCCAGTATTCTTGCCTGGAAAACCCCATGGACAGAGGAGCCTGGTGGGCTACAGTCCATGGGGTCACAAAGAGTCAGACATGACTGAGTGACTAACACACACATAATACTGCTAAAATGCTAAAGTTAATCAGAAAAGACAAAGAAGGACAAAAACCACATGCTAAGAATGATGAATTATAAATCCAATGATGCAATGAATATCTACATACACATATCACTTCTCATATGTGAATATATTGGAGGATAAATTCTCTTGGGAGGAGATCATTGAGTCAAAAGAACATGCATCTCACATTCGGATGGATATTGCCAAACTGTTCTTAGAGATTGTAGCTATTTACACTAACCAGTAATGTGATTGCCTAGTTCCTGCAACCTGGACAGAACTGTAGAGTATAAACTTTTTTGTTCTTTGTCAGTTTGATAGATGGAAACACCTTATCAATTCAGTTTGCATCATCTTTTGAATGAAGCTGTGAAAATTTTATGTATATGAACCAAATAAATTTTTTCATATATTTTGCCCATTTTCCTAGTGGGTTGTTTCTTTTCTTAGGGATTTGTAAAGATTAATTGCTATGTCGTGTTTAGTTGCCCAGTTCAGTTTAGTTGAGTTCAGTTGTTCAGTCCAGTTAAGTTCAGTTCAGTTGTTCAGTTGTGTCCAACTCTTTGTGACCCCATGAATCGTAGCACGCCAGGCCTCCCTGTCATCACCATCTCCCGGAGTTCACTCAGACTCACGTCCATCAAGTCCGTGATGCCATCCAGCCATCTCATCCTCGGTTGTCCCCTTCTCCTCCTGCCCACAATCCCTCCCAGCATCAGAGTCTTTTCCAGTGAGTCATCTCTTCGCATGAGGTGGCCAAAGTACTGGAGCTTCAGCTTTAGCATCATTCCTTCCAAAGAAATCCCAGGGCTGATCTCCTTCAGAATGGACTGGTTGGATCTCCTTGCAGTCCAAGGGACTCTCAAGAGTCTTTTCCAACACCACAGTTCAAAACCATCAATTCTTCGGTGCTCAGTCTTCTTCAAAGTCCAACTCTCACATCCATACATGACTACTGGAAAAAACATAGCCTTGGCTAAACGGACCTTAGTCAGCAAAGTAATGTCTCTGCTTTTGAATATGCTATCTAGGTTGGTCATAACATTTCTTCCAAGGAGTAAGTGTCTTTTAATTTCAAGGCTGCAGTCACCATCTACAGTGATTTTAGAGCCCCCCAAAATAAAGTCTGACACTGTTTGCACTGTTTCCCCATCTATTTCCCATGGAGTGATGGGACCGGATGCCATGATCTTCGTTTTCTGAATGTTGAGCTTTAAGCCAACTTTTTCGCTCTCCTCTTTTACTTCCATCAAGAGGCTTTTTAGTTCTTAACTTTCTGTCATAAGGGTGGTGTCATCTGCATATCTGAGGTTATTGGTATTTCTCCCGGCAATCTTGATTCCAGCTTGTCTTTCTTCCAGTCCAGGGTTTCTCATGATGTACTCTGCATAGAAGTTAAATAAGCAGGGTGACAATATACAGTCTTGACATATTCCTTTTCCTGTTTGGAACCAGTCTGTTGTTCCATGTCCAGTTCTAACTGTTGCTTCCTGACCTGCATACAGATTTCTCAAGAGGCAGGTCAGGTGGTCTGGTATTCCCATCTCTTGAAGAATCTTCCACAGTTTACTGTGATCCATACAGTCAAAGGCTTTGGCATAGTCAATAAAGCAGAAATAGATGTTTTTCTGGAACTCTCTTGCTTTTTCCATGATCTAGCGGATGTTGGCAATTTGATCTCTGGTTCCTCTGCCTTTTCTAAAACCAGCTTGAATATCAGGAAGTTCACCATTCATGTACTGCTGAAGCCTGGCTTAGAGAATTTTGAGCATTACTTTACTAGCATGTGAGATGAGTGCAATTGTGCGGTAGTTTGAACATTCTTTGGCATTGCCTTTCTTAGGGATTGGAATGAAAACTGCCCTTTTCCAGTCCTATGGCCACTGCTGAGTTTTCCAAATTTGCCGGCATATTGAGTGCAGCACTTTCACAGCATCATCTTTCAGGATTTGAAATAGCTCAACTGGACTTCCATCACCTCCACTAGCTTTGTTCGTAGTGATGCTTTCTAAGGCCCACTTGACTTCACATTCCAGGATGTCTGGCTCTAGGTGAGTGATCACACCATCATGATTATCCTGGTCGTGAAGATCTTTTTTGTACAGTTCTTCTGTGTATTCTTGCCATCTCTTCTTAATATCTTCTGCTTCTGTTAGGTCCATACAATTTCTGTCGTTTATCGAGCCCATATTTGCATGAAACGTTCCCTTGGTATCTCACATTAATGGACACTAAATGCTATATGAACCTGAAGTAAGCAGAGAAGGGAGCCTGGGGGATATAAAACTCAGAGGTCAGTTTTCAGAGGCATGGAGAAATTTAAAAAATAGTAAAAAATGGATTGGGAGCTGGAAGTCCTACTGTTAAGCATATACTGTATGTTCTACACTTCAGTTCGGTCGCTCAGTCATGTCCAATTTTTTTTGATCCCATGGAGTGCAGCGTGCCAGGCCTCCCTGTCTATCAGTAACTCCCAGAGTTTACTCAAACTCATGTCCATTGAGTTGGTGTTGCCATCCAACCATCTCATCCTCTGTCGTCCCCTTCTCCTCCCACCTTCAATTTTTCCTGGCATCAGGGTCTTTTCAAATGAGTCAGCTCTTCACATCAGGTAGCCAAAATATTGGAGTTTCAGCTTCAGCATTAATCCTTCCAATGAATAGTCAGGACTGATTTCCTTTAGGATTGACTGGTTGGATCTCTTTGTAGTCCAAGGGACTCTCAAGAGTCTTCTCCAACACCACAGTTCAAAAGCATCAATTTCAGTGCTCAGCTTTCTTTATAGTCCAGCTCCCACATCCATACATGACTACTGGAAAAACCATAGGTTTGACTAGATGGACCTTTGTTGGCAAAGTAATGTCTCTGCTTTTTAATATGCTGTCTACATTGGTTATAACTTTTCTTCCAAGGAGCAAGGGTCTTTTAATTTCATGGCTGCAGCCACCATCTGCATTGATTTTGGAGCCCCCCAAAATAAAGTCCGTCACTGTTTCCATTGTTTCCCCATCTATTTGCCATGAAGTGATGGGACCGGATGCCATGATCTTCGTTTTCTGAATGTTGAACTTTAAGCCAACTTTTTCCCTCTCCTCTTTCACTTTCATCAAGAGGCTCTTCAGTTCTTCTTTGCCTTCTGCCATAAGTGTGGTATCGATTTCATATCTGACTTTATTGATATTTCTCCTGGGAATCTTGATTCCAGCTTTTGCTTCATACAGCCCCGCGTTTCTCATGATGTACTCTGCTGCTGCTGATGCTAAGTCACTTCAGTTGTGTCCGACTCTGTGTGACCCCATAGACAGCAGCCCACCAGGCTCTTCTGTCCCTGGGATTCTCCAGGCAAGAACACTGGAGTGGGTTGCCATTTCCTTCTCCAATGCATGAAAGTGAAAAGTGAAAATGAAGTCCGCTCAGTCGTGTCTGACTCCTAGCAACCCCATGGACTGCAGCCCACGGGGCTCCTCTGTCCATGGGATTCTCCAGGCAAGAGTACTGGAGTGGGGTGCCATTGCATTCTTGGGATATACTCTGCATATAAGTTAAATAAGCAGGGTGACAATACACAGCCTTGCTGTAGTTCTTTCCTGATTTGGAACCGGTCTGTTGTCCCATGTCCAGTTCTAACTGTTGCTTCTTGACCTGCGTACAGATTTCTCAAAGTGCAAGTCAGGTGGTCTGATATTCCCATCTCTTTAAGAAATTTCCATAGTTTGTTGTAATCCACACAGTCAAAGGCTTTGGCGTAGTCACTGAAGCAGAAGCTGTTTTTCTGGAACTGTCTCGCTTTTTCAATGATCCAGCTAATGTTGGCAATTTGATCTCTGGTTCCTCTGCCTTTTATAAATCCAGCTTGAACATCTGGATGTTCTTATGCAATAATTTATCCATTCCTTCTTTAGTTGGCTGAATTCCATCCATCAATGCTTTCTTTAAGAGTTCATGGTAATGAACTTTTGCTGAGTTTTTATGTTTTAGAAATATTTTATTATCTTTATAGTTGGATATAATTTTATTGGAGGTTCCCTGGTAGCTCAGTTGATAAAGAATCTGCCTGCCATGTAGGAGACCCTGATTTGCTTCCTGGATCAGGAAGCTCCCCTGGAGAAGGAATAGGCTATCCACTCCAGTATTCTTGGGCTTCCCTGTTGGCTCAGATGGCAAAGAATCCACTTGCAGTGCAAGACACCTGGGTTTAACTGCTGGGTTGGGAAGATCCCCTGGAGGAGGTCATGACAACCCACTACTGTATTCTTGCCTGGAGAATCCCCATGGCAGACAGCTTGGCGGGCTATCGTCCATGGGGTTGCAAAGAGTCGGATACGACTGAATGACTAAGCAGAGCACGGCATCATTTTGATGATCTAAAATTCCTTGGTCACATATTTTTCTACTAAGGATTTGTAGGTATTATTCTACTATATTTTAGAGTTGAATACTGAAGTGGAGAAGTCTAATGGAAGATTAATTTATTTTGTAATGTATAGGTGACTTTTTTTACCCAAATGTTCAAAGAATTCTTTAACTCTAAAGTCCCATAACTTTGTTAGGAATGTTTTATTCTGTATAAAATATGTCTTGAAAATTTTTACCATCTTCAGTATATTTAATTAAAAATTCTTTTAGTTTTTAAATTTTATCTTTGAATACTTTTTTCTGTTTTAATTGTTCATTATTTTTTCAGGGATATTATCTTTCTGTAATCTGTCTTCTCTATTGTTACTCCCTAACTTTTCAAACTATTTCTTATTGGTTTACATCTTATTTTGCTAACATTTCTCAACCCTTTACTCTTGTCCCTTACAGGGTTATCAACACCATGTATTTTCTTCCATTGCCTGCAATGTAGTTTTTGTTTTCTTTAATAATGGTTATATATTTTTCTTATACTTCCTACCATACTTTGAAAGATTATTTTTCATGTGCTCCCATTTTACCATTATATATTCCTGAGCACTTATATCTATAGACCTTTATTTTTAAAACTTTTAGATTCATGGATAAAATTATTATCATTTTCAAGTACTCTGTAGAAACATTTTTTTAAATTTGATTTGTCTCCTGCATTGCAAGTGGATTCTTTACCACTGAGCTACCTGGGAAGCCCACAAGTATGATATGACCAAGTATTTTCTCATTCCTTGATGCCCTATGTACTTCCTGATGGCAAATGGGAACTCCTTCCTCTCATTCCAAATAAAGGATTATTAGTTTTGATCTTCCTGGTAAGAAGCTAGTGGGAAAAAAACTGGTTGGTCAGATTTGTTCAAGGTCAAAAATTTTGGTTGTCTTCTTTTAGAATCGAACTGTACTCCCTCAACTCTACATTTTCTTTTTTTGAACTTTATTGAATTTGGTAGCTCTTCTTCATCTGTTGTGGGCTTTCCTGGTGGCTCAGATGGTAAAGAATCTGCCTGCAATGTGGGAGACCCAGGTTCAGTCCATGATTTGGGAAGATCCCCTGGAGAAGGGAATGGCAACCTACTCCAGTATTCTTGCCTGGAGAATTCCATGGACAAAGGAGTCTGGCAGGTGCTGGTTCGTGGGTTGCAAAGAGTCGAACAGGATGGAGCGACTATCACTCATATGTTGTAATTTGTGTTAGAGATGTTCATGTTCTGTTAAAGACTGGCATTTTAAAAAATGTATTATTCTTCAATGGGGAGAGGTGATTTTTAAGCAGCAAAGGAGAACTGTAGTGGTTTGCCACCTTCTTAAATTTTGAAATTCATCCGGTTGAATATTTTGTATGATAGTTTAATTACATACTTATACTCAGCTGTGTATTATAAAATAGAACTCTATTCTCATCATATATTTTAACTTCTGCTCATTATAGATACCATCATGAAAATTAGAGTCCATCCTAAACAAAGAAAATCTGTAATTTTTTCAAGGCATCTTCTAGCTGCTATCCATTCTTTACTTGTTAAGACAAATTAGGAAATGAGAACTGAATTTTACTTACCTAGTAAAATAACTGATCCTCTTCTCAGATATGTTCTGGTACTCTCCAGGAATCCTAAGGTCTCAGATATCAAATTTCTAATGTATTTTTGATGAGAAATAAGCTGAAAATAAAAAGGAAAAAAATTCTCTCACTTCTTGAAAATACACATATGCTAAATTCAGAGAGGTTTCCAGGGAAACGAATTTGGTTGCTTATACCAAATCAGGGCCAGGTTAAAACTTGGGGGTTTCTATGTAGGAATGTTACTCTCTTGCTTGCAGGTATTATTTAGCTTGTTATATGATATCCAGTCTTTGGGTTTCCAACCTTTGGTTAAAATCCTTCCATCCCTACCTGTCTATTGTTGCAGTTTATGCTGATTTTCAGAAAACCAGCTCATTTAGGCATAGAAAACTAATTCCAGCTTTTCTTTTGGTGATCTGAAATGCTGCACCCATCTTTACACTGCTCAGAGTAGGTGGGTTGGAGGAAGAAAAAATAGATGATCCATGTAAAGGAGAAGAAAGTGGGAAAGTTTAATTTTTCTCTGGTCTCAAGCCCTAGATTTAATTGTCCATTTATTATCTTCTCTTCAGAGTCCTTCTAGATTCACCTTGTGCCCATTATGCTTTTCACCACTTTGTATATCCTTTAAAATTGTTTCTGTAACTCTTAGGGTAGTAAATCTTGAGTGGACACTTACAAGATTATTACAGATGTTGAGCACCACCAGCTCAAAATTGTAATATTCATCCTTTAGGAAATATGATGTTGACCATTTTAATTCTGAGGCACAGATTTTTAATGTATATTTACACGCCTGTGAAGCAGAAAAAGGTCAGTAAAGATCCATTCCATCTGGTGTTATATAAAACACTGTGATTCTCTGCAAAACTAAGAAAAACAAAATTTCAGGACTTACTTTAACTACTCTTTCCTCTGTATCTTCCAAAAACAGGATCAGAGGCACCAAGCCTGCATAAACCACATTGTTTAGCATCCATGTGTATTGACTCATGTCCATGAGTAACTGACCAAAGTGGTGAATGGCCATACTCCGAATACCTTCATTGCCCTAAAACATGCACACGGAAAAGACCTCATTTGAGGATATATAGACACACACACACTATACATATATACTAACATATAGTATGTATATATATACACACATGCACTATATAGTATATATATTTATATCATGTATATACACTATATATGATGTGTATATATGTGTGTGTATATATTTATCGTTTGTTTTTAGAAAAGATTCGCCTTGGGTCTAAGAAGTCACCTCTTCTTCTGATTTTAAAATAAGACTTACTTACCAAAATTCATATTACATGAAAGAAAATCCCCTGTGAAAAGTAAGCTTCTTAAATTTAGGAAGATAGTATTTAATAACATACTAAAGATATGACTGGGGATGGTCTTGATCACTGTCTCCTGTACAATGTCATGAGCCTCCATCCATAGTTTTTGCTCCTTGGAAGAAAAGCTATGACCAACCTAGACAGCATATTAAAAAGCAGAGACATTACTTTGCTAGTAACAGTCCATCTAGTCAAAGCTATAGTTTTTTCAGTAGCCATGTATGGATGTGACAGTTGAACCATAAAGAAAGCTTAGAGCCAAAGAATTGATGCTTTTGAACTGTGGTGTTGAAGAAGACTCTTGAGAGTCCCTTGGACTGCAAGGAGATCAAACCAGTCAATCCTAAAGGAAATCAGTCCTGAATATTCATTGGAAGGACTGATGGTGAAGCTGAAACTCCAATACTTTGGTCACCTGATGCGAAGAACTGACTCATTGGAAAAGACCCTGATTCTGGGAAAGATTGAAGGCTGGAGGGGAAGGGGACGACAGAGGATGAGATGGTTGGATGGCATCACCAACCTGATGGACATGAGTTTGAGCAAGCTTTGGGAGTTGGTGATGGACAGGGAAGCCTGGCATGCTGTAGTCCATGGGGTCGCAAAGAGTTGGACATGACTGAGCAACTGAACTGAACTGAAAAATATAACGTGAAAATCCATATAACTTGGAGATAATTTCTATCAAAATACTTAGGGTAATGTAACCACGATGTATTCAAATGCTGGAGGCCTTTACAGAATTGCTGCTGAATACCAACTCGAGTTCTTTGTGTAGTGGCATAATACTAGGTTTCCAAGGGTTTACTTAGTCCAAATAGGAATTGAATTATAAGGATTCTAGAAGAGAAAAATTACAAGTCAGAGGAAGAGGTTAATTTTAAAAAAATATAATATCACTTCCAGTTTTTACAAAAATATTATTCCATTCTGAAGATAAGTATTTACATGGACATACTAATTATCAGCTGTATGAACTTGGCCTAATATTCACTTCAGTTTGCCTCAGTTTGCTTATATGTAAACTGGATAATAGTAATAGAGTTGTCTTCTAGTGAAAGTGAAAGTTGCTCAGTCATGTCCGACTCTTTGCAACCCATGGACTATTCAGTCCGTGGAATTCTCCAGGCCAGAATACTGTAGTGAGTAGCCTTTCCCTTCTCCAGGGGACCTTCCCAACCCAGCGATTGAACCCAGGTCTCCCATAGTGCAGGTGGATTCTTTACCTGCTGAGCCACAATGGAAGCCCAAGAGAGTTGTCTAGAGAATTATATGAAATTGTCCATGTAAATCCCTTAGAATAATACCTGGTGTACAGTAAATGCTCACTAAATTTTAGCCAGTGTTATTATTACTATTATTATCATTATGTCCTTATTAAAATCTTTTCTGGCACTAAGTTTCCTCTTTTTATAATTTAATAATATTGAGCCCTTTTTCAATGAAATCTGCAGAACTAGTAAGAAGTTACAAATTTTGGCAAGATAATTTACTATGACACAATTCTCTGGTTCACAAACAACTCATCAAAGGAGTCTTTAAAAACAAATATATTTCTCATAGCATACCAACATGTTCTTGTTTATTAAAATACTATATTTTTAATAAACTATACATTTGCCATAAATACTACACATTTACCATAAAATGAGAATTTTCAAAACACACAACTTTCTGATCACAGACTTTCTAATTAATGTTTTCTATGATAATAAATTCATTGGGATATTACACATGTCAACTCTAATACCCATAATATGCCTGCTACTCACTCTGTTTTACAGATGATGCACTAACATACTGAGCCACTTGCTCAAGATTTCACAGCTAGTCAGTGGCAGCACAAGGATTTGAACCTAGAAATTCCAGATTCAGGGTTAACAAATATAGTCACTAAACTACAATTCCTCTTTAAGAATAAAGGCTACATTTTGACTCTCATTTCCTATGGTCAGACTTCTGTAGTTTAAAAACAAACATACAGGGCTTTCCTGGTGGCTCTGAGGTAAAGAATCTGCCTACCAATGCAGGAGACATGGGTTCGATCCCTGATCCAGGAAGATCTCACATGCCACGGAGCAACTAAGCCTGTGAGTCACAATTAGCCTGTGCTCTAGAGCCCAGGAGCCACAGCAACTGAGCCCATGTACAGCAACGACTGAAGCCCACGTGCCCTAAAGCCCATACTCTGAAACAGGAGAGGAAACCACAGTGAGAAGACTGTGCTGTGCAACTAGAGTATAGCCCCCTGCTTGCTACAACTAGAGAGAAGCCTGAGCAGTATGGAAGACCCAGCACAGCCAAAAATAAATAGAGAGTTGGACTGTGAAGAAGGCTGAGGGCCGAAGAATTGATGCTTTTAAACTGTGGTGTTGGAGAAGACTCTTGAGAGTCCCTTGGACTGCAAGGAGATCCAACCAGTCCATTCTGAAGGAGATCAGCCCTGGGATTTCTTTGGAAGGAATGATGCTAAAGCTGAAGCTCCAGTACTTTGGCCACCTCATGTGAAGAGTTGACTCATTGGAAAAGACTCTGATGTTGGGAGGGATTGGGGGCAGGAGGAGAAGGGGACGACCGAGGATGAGATGGCTGGATGGCATCATGGACTTGATGGACGTGAGTCTGAGTGAACTCCAGGAGATGGTGATGAACAGGGAGGCCTGGTGTGCTGCGATTCATGGGGTCGCAAATAGTCGGACACGACTGAGCGACTGAACTGAACTGAACTGAAAATTTTTAAAGTGTGTAAAAACACATATACAAACTTAGAGCTTTCTTGGTTAATATTATTATCTCTGAAAAACAAATGGCAGATCTGCACAAATTGCCTGCCTTCTGTTCAGTTATTCTGGTATGTAATATCATTGCCTTAGCTGGTGCTTCAGCTGAATGATGAAACCTAATGATCTCACATATCTGCACAACTCACATGATCCATCAGAGGACAGTAGCTGGAGGCAATTCTGGTAGACAGGGAGGAGTAGGTCACCTTGTCCAGTTTGTCTAAAAGTTTTCTGAGGGTTATCAAGGCCCGGATTACAACTGTCGTATCTTTGGAAAGGAAGGCATCCAAGATGGATGTTAATAAGCTGCAGACATTTTCTATCTATGTATAAGAGAAAGAAAATAGTGGGAATTAGGAACTAGAAGGAGACTTGAGGTAGCATTTGATATGCACACCTCTGAGTTTGGGCAGCATGCAGTGATGTGCTGGGGCTGGCTTACAGGAATCAATTGTCAAAAAAAAGTCACTATTAAAAATTTAAATTAAAAAAATTTAGAAATAAATAAAAACAATGGTAGTAAATACTCAAGACTCATTTCTTCCTATTTCTTTTGCTAAATTTGCTAAAATTTTCTGCCTTTCAGGAAGTTTACATGTATTGTATCTGTATGGTGGAAATATTAACTAATAATGTGCTACTGTGCATCTCTGCCCAGATCCATGTTCACTGATGTCCCTTTGATAGACTGAAATCAGCGATGGTGGGAGTATTTACACCAGGGAATAAGTGGCCTTATTTTCACAGAGTTGATTGTTTAATAAATATTTACCAACATGCCATTGGCAGTACTAACACCTAAACTAGATGACAATGACCTGTTTGGACATGAGAGCCACTGAGCTCCTGAGCTAAGTTGTGGGCTTCAATTGCAAATCAGAGACATGCAGAATATCAAGCCATTAGAACATGAAAAAGAGGCATCAAAAAAGAAAAAGAAAGGCTGGAAAGAAAAGAAGTAAAAGAAATAAATACTATTTGCCAAAGTAATAGCCAGGAGACACTTGTGTCATGCAGGAAAACTGAGTCCTTACTAGTAGATGGTATGTGAAACCTCAATCCAGACCACTTTCTACTATGTCTCTCTTGGTCAGAGCACTAGACAAGGCAATAAATAACTTTCTATTTACAATTCATACTACTGACTTCTAAAGCCAATAAACTATGTCTTACTTCATTCTAAATGCAAAATGAGTGCCCACTGACTGTCTTTAAGCTTTCAGAGACTATTCTTAATAGATATACTAGGATTTATTAAAGTTATTGTTAAATCAATAACAATTTATGGAATATCTACAGTCTCAGCATTGTGCAAGGTACTTTGGAATTTGCAAGTGAATTACAAAACTTAGGAGTATGCATTGATGTACTCTTCTGGGAAGGCCAGCAGTATTCACATGACAGTGGGAAATGATATAGGACAGTAGTTCTCTGGTTTAGCCTGTATTAGAATCACCTGGCTAAAGCCTTTGACTGTGTGGATCACAACAAACTGGAAAATTTTCAAGAGATGGGGATATCAGACCACCTCACCTGCCTCCTGAGAAATCTGTATGCAGGTCAAGAAGCAACAGTTAGAAATGGACATGGAACAAAAGACTGGTTCCAGATCAGGAGTACGTCAAGGCTGTATATTGTCACCCTGCTTATTTAATTTCTATGCGGAGTACATCATGCAAAATGCTGGGATGGATGAAGTAAAAGCTGGAATCAAGACTGCAGGGAGAAATATCAATAACCTCAGATACACAGATGACACCACCCTTATGGCAGAAAGCAAAGAGGAACTAAAGAGCCTCTTGATGAAAGTGAGAGAAGAGAGTGAAAAAGTTGGCTTAAAACTCAACATTCAGAAAACTAAGATCATGGCATCCAGTCCCAGCACTTCATGGCAAATAGATGGGGGAAACAATGGAAACAGTGACAGACTTTATTTTCTTGGGCTCTAAAATCACTGCACATGGTAACGGCAGCCTTGAAATTAAAAGACACTTACTCCTTAGAAGAAAAGTTATGACCAACATAGACAGCATATTAAAAAGCAGAGACATTACTTTGCCGACAAAGGGCCATCTAGTCAAAGCTATGGTTTTTCCAGTAGTCATCTATGGATGAGAGATTTGGACCATAAAGAAAGCTGAGTGCCAAAGAATTGACGCTTTTGACCTGTGGTGTTAGAAAAGACTCTTAAGAGTCCCTTGGACTGCAAGGAGATGAAACCAGTCCATCCTAAAGGAAATCAGTCCTGAATATTCATTGGAATACTGATGCTGAAGCTGAAACTCCAATACTTTGGCCACCTGACGACTCATTTGAAAAGACCCTGTTGCTGGGAAAGATAGAATGCAGAATGAGAAGGGGACAACAGAGGATGAGTTGGTTGGATGGCATCACCAACTCAACAGACATGATTTTAAGCAACTCCGGGAGTTGGTGATGGACAGAGAAGCCTGGCATGCTGCAGTCTATGGATTTGCAAAGAATCAGACACGACTGAGTGACTGAACCAAACTGAACTGAGGATCACTGGAGGAATTTTGAAGTCATAGGTTGGTGGGCACAACCTCTAGGATTTCTGATTCCATAGGCCTATGATAGGACCTGACAATGTGCATTTTTAACAAGTTTCCAAGAGACGCTGATGCTGTTAGTTTCAGAGTCATAGGTAGAGAGCCAAAAATATAAATATTATATAAGCAATTGCTTATAGTTGGTGTGGCTCTGAAAGGGATCAGGCTGCTAGAAAGCAGAATATTCAGTGAAATTTGACTTGAGATAATCATTGAAAAATAAGAAAAATGTGAATGTGTGAAGGAGGAAAGTATTATAAAGGAAGAAAAAACTTGAACGAATGCTCTGAGACAGGAATTAATGTGTATTCATGTGTGTATGTTGGAGTGAAAAATAACTTACAGACGTGGTTTAGACTGTAACAAGAGTGTTTATGTAGGGCAATTTTGGTAAGTCCTGAGTGTAGTGAATAATCTTCTGGAAAAATATAAATAAGTTGATAAAGCCTATTGACAACACATCCTTTCAATTCAACTCAGTTTCCTTATTGATAAAATACTTGACTTGGTTTTGTTTTAGTGATGTATAAACTAAAAATAATCAGTGTTTTGTCAGTAGTCCGACTCTTTGCAACCCCATGGACTGTAGCCTACTAGGCTCCTCCCTCCATGGGATTCTCCAGGCAAGAGCACTGGAGTGGGTTGCCATTTCCTTCTCCAGGGGATCTTCCCGACCCAGGGATCGTACCCTGGTCTCCTGCATTCCAGGCAGACACTTTAACCTCTGTCGTGTCGCGCAGTTGTGTCCAACTCTTTGCAACCCCATGGACACCAGGCTCCTCCGTCCATGGGATTTTCTAGGCAAGATTACTGGAGTGGGTTGCCATTTCCTTCTCCAGTAATGATATTGAGTTATATCAAATCTCAGATCATAACTGAATGCTGGCAGACACAAATCACATACACACGCATACCTCATTGATAACTGGTGCCATACTGGCAATTTTCTGAAGGCTCAATTTGCAAACTGCAGGATCGGGGTCATTGACCCAGTTTCTGAAGAGAACCAAAAATTTTTCTGGGAATGGGTCCTTGAAGAAATTGTTGAGAAGCTAAAAGAAAACAGTTAAGTTCGTAGATGGAATAAAGGCCAAGCATGATTTTTTTGCTTCAGCAATAAAAATCACAAGATGTTTAGTAAAATGAATACAAATCACACTAAAACTCTAAATACAGACACATACTTTTACTTCACATATATTTCTGGGCCCATAGAGGGAAGGAGAAGTAGCAGATATAATAGGAAATATGTGATTTGTTATATACATATGATGAAAGAAAATTTCATCATATCTACATATAGATATGATGAAATAAATTTTTACATATAGGATAATAGAGTTTATGTTGACTTTTTATACTTTCATGCTGCCTCCTTCTTTCTCTTACCTGGAAAACCTTAATAGCGGTTATATGTTTATTTATTCATTTTCTACCATGTAATGCATACCATGGGCTTCCCTGGTGGCTCAGATGGTAAAGAATCTGCCTGCAATGCAGGAGCATGTGTGTGTGCTAAGTCACTTCAGTTGTGTCTGACTCTTTGTGGCCCTATGGACTGTAGCCCGCCAGGCTCTTCAGCCCATGGGATTCTCCAGGCAAGAATACTGGAGTAGGTTGCTGTCCCCTACTCCAGGGATCTTCCCAACTCAAAGATCAAACCCATGTCTCTTATGTCTCCTGTATTGACAGGCAGGTTCTTTACCTCTAGCATCATCTGGGAACCCAGGAGACCCAGGTTCAATCACTCGGTCCAGAATATCCCTTGGAGAAGGGCATAGGAACCTACTCTTGTTTTCTTGCCTGGAGAATCCCATGGACAGAAGAGTCTGGCCTGCTACAGTCCATGGGGTTGCAGAGAGTTGGACATGACTAAGCAACTAACACTTTCACTTTCAATGCATATCATAATCTTAAAATTATAGTATCAACACGTATAATATCAATAAACCCTCTGGGGGGGGGAATTTCTTTACAGATTTTTTTTTTAATCTTTGTGTTTTATCTCACTAATGATGTTTAAAGTACCATGTTCATATGTTACTTAATATCCTCCACAAATCTGTGGGGTGTGTGTGTGTGCATGTGTGAAAGAGAGAGAATCATACAATTCATTAAGAAAAAACTAAGGTCATAGTAGCTGAATGGATAAAGATCAGGGTATTCATATATGAAACTTTAATTTATAAATAATAATATTTTTAAAATGTTCAACCTCTCTGAAGGTTTTAACAGTAAGAACAAATCAAATCACCCTCAGGACATCCATTCTGCCTCTCACATTGGAGAGCTTGTCCACGGGGGTGAAGTGCTATGGAATGAGCTCACCAATGAACTATGTGGGGAGCACTGATGGCCCTGCCTTCCAGTTAACCGTCCCCAGCCTGAGAATGTTTATGTTGCTAAGTTGTGTCTGACTCTTCTGTGACCCCATGGACTGTAGCCCGCCAGGCTCCTCTGTTCATGGGATTTCCCAGGCAAGAACACTGGACTGAGTTGCCATTTCCTTTTCCAGATACTCTTCTTGACCCAGAGATCAAATCTGCATCTCCTGCATTGGCAGGCAGATTCTTTACCACTGAGACACCAGGGAAGCCCAAGAATGCTTATACACTTTAGTTATTATTGCAAACTCTTGGAATTTATTATAAGAAAATAAAATACCAAAAGAAAGAGAATTTAGGCACAAAGATGTAAACTCAATTGCTGTTTACAGTAGTAGGAAACTAGAAATAACAAATATTAATATATGGCATGGGCATTGGTAATACTATCTTAGGTATCATTGGCTGAGAAGACCATAGCAAGGTAAAATACATAGACTGTGTGCTCAGAATAACTAAAGGCCAAGGGGCTGCATAGTTGAACTGGAAAGTTGACAATTGCCCAGAAGTTCTAAATAGAGAAAGCAGTGGAAGAGTGTGGTCATTGCTGATTTCCTGGAAGGACAGTCATGTGATTCTCCAATTTTATTACATCCATAATATAATATTACATCAAGTAAGTATTACATCCATGATTAGAGAGACAACTAGGATTCATTCAACATTATCAGGTATATTAATGATGCTTATATACATTTTATGTAGTCGGTATGTTTATTTTTTATTTTTTTTTTTCAGGCTCAAGGATTCTTATTTTATTCAAAGGATTATATGCCATTACTGTCAATCCTTTTGATGATCAGATTGTCATGGGTTTTCCTGGGGATGCTCCTTCAAGCTGGCTTCTGTGTCCTTTTGACCCATTCTGTCATTTTTTAAGTAAGTCTAGCAGAACAGGGTGTTCCAGATTCATTGCGTACATTCCCTGGAATCAACCATTCCTATAGGGAACCTGTGTTCCTTTTTGTGGGAAATGTATTTAGAAACCAAGATCTGAGGAGTAGAGATACTCACAACTTCTAGGCCTTTCTGAGCTAAGAAATTTCTTTTCTCCCTCCCTCCATCCTTTTTTTTTCTCCCCCACCACCTGTCTTTCTCTTCATAAATCTATTTATGTTAAAAACCTGAACTCATTTGTTTTATTTGAGATAGAAATTAAAAATGAATAGTAGGTGTAAATTTCTTTTAACTGTGTTATTGTATGGGAGGGATTTTGTATGTTATGTTTAGACTGATTCGGTATTTGTATAATAAAAATAACGAGTCACAAAATAAAATATGAGAGATTCAAATGTATTAAGCAAGTTTGAAAAACATAGGTGATCTGCTATTGCAATGTTACATTAAACTAATTCTCAAAGCTTTAGAAGTACATACTATAGTATAGGGGTATGCCTTTGTAATTTATTAACTATTTTGCTATGAAGTTTGAAATCATGTCAAACTTTGGGAAATATTTAGCATCATACCTTAGATTGAAACTTGTATATTATATATTACTTTTAGGGAAGATTAGATTTCATTTAGTTAATTTCATTTAATAGAATTTTCTACATGCTTTTTGTAAGCAAAAAGCTTCAATTTGCTTAATGTTTTATGGCATTCCAATATTTGATGTAATGTTCATGTACAAAGTGATACAGTTCTATATCTTCATGTTACCCAGTTATTTAGTCCATTCTTTTTTTTTCCTCCATGCAGTCTGAAGTCTCATTTAGATTCAAAGGTTACCTAGCACCTTTAGTAAACTCAATTATCTAGATACTTTAACAAGCAGGCAGAGATATATGCATTAGTGCTACAAAAATAATTAGTTTGCACAATTCACACCCCCTTCAAAGGTCAACTTCTGAAACAGTCTAAAGGGACAACCCTCTCATAATCCAAATCTATCTTCACCTTATCCCCTCAGCTTCAGATATCTGTTATTGTCTTAACTTTTGGTAAGAATCAGTATTTGGAGAGGGAGATAAAACATTGGAGTGTTGATTTAAGTTTGGATTATCAAAGGAAATGAGAACCTAGTTATTCACAGTCTCCTAGTGAAACTCACTTCAGTGAGGAATATTATTGTGATGACACTGTCTTCTGACCTTCTAGGACCTTCTACAGCGAGTTTGTAGAGATAATGCAATGTCTCTGGAAACTGTGGAAAGTTATATTCACTGAGAGTTCTGTAAAGGAGAATAAGGCACTGAATTAGCAAAGAAGATAAAAACACTTTCTGCATCAGTATATGCTAATGGTAGAAAAGGGAAAACCATTAGCCTTATATTTTGTATCATGCAGATAAAAATAATATTCTCAAATATCCCTTTATCCAAGGTAAACTGCAGCCCCATTATGAATTCTATGCACACTCTGGGGAGTTTTATATACCTGGATCACTGATAACATCTCTGTCCTTAACATTACTCCTCTTTCCTGTTTTTCCTATCCTGTGTCACAGTACAGACTGCCCTATGTTACTGCAAGCTCCCATCCATGCCTGACCAAAAGGAGAAAAAATAAATAATGCAAAATAAATATCTTGACAATCAAAGATGACCACACAGGTTCAGTTCAGTTCAGTGCAACTCAGTTGGTCAGTCATGTCCGACTCTATGTGACCCCATGAATCGCAGCATGCCAGGCCTCCCTGTCCATCACCAACTCCTGGAGTTTACTCAGACTCACATCCATCAAGTCAGTGATGCCATCCAGCCATGTCATCCTCTGTCGTCCCCTTCTCCTCCTGCCCCCAATCCCTCCCAGCATCAGAGTCTTTTCCAATGAGTCAACTCTTCGCATGAGGTGGCCAAAGTACTGGAGTTTCAGCTTTAGCATCATTCCTTCCAAAGAAATCCCAGGGCTGATCTCCTTCAGAATGGACTGGTTGGATCTCCTTGCAGTCCAAGGGACTCTCAAGAGTCTTCTCTAACACCACAGTTCAAAAGCATCAATTCTTCAGCGTTCAATCTTCTTCACAGTCCAACTCTCACATCCATACATGACCACTGGAAAAACCATAGCCTTGACTAGATGGACCTTAGTCAGCAAAGTCATGTCTCTGCTTTTGAATATGCTATCTAGTTGGTCATAAGTTTTCTTCCAAGGAGTAAGCATCTTTTAATTTCATAGCTGACAGGTTACATTGGTAGTTTTAGACCAAATCATTCCTTTGAATGATATAATTAAGAAACTATCTTGGGAGATATCCTAGGTTATTAAGGAGAAGAGGTGGTGAGCCCTGATTCACTGAGCCATTCTCTATAAGACACTTGGGCCTGTGACCAGGCTTACAGTTATTCCAACATGCTGGCCTCGATCAGATTGGCAGGACTAGGAAGGATCATGTAACAGAGCTTCGATCTGAAGATTCCAGGTAGAGAAGCACTAAAGTGTTGTTGTTCAGTTGCTATTTTGCATCTGACTTTTTGCGACCCCATGGACTATAGCATACAGGCTCCTTTGTCCCCTACTATCTCCTGGAGTTTGCTTAAACTCATGTCCAGTGAGTTGGTGATACCATCCAACCATCTCATGCTCTGTCACCCCCTTCTCCCTGATCTCAGTCTTTCCCAGCATCAGGGTCTTTGTCTGATGCTCAAATTTGAATGTGCATACAGATCAATCAGGGATCTTGCTAAAATGCAGCTTCTGATTAGTAGGTTTGGACAGAACCTTGAGATTCTGCATATTTTACTCCCAGGTGATGCTCTTGTTATTGGTATGTGGACGATGCTTTGAGTAAGAAGATTCATATGTACTAAGGTACTGATGATAGAATGATTCTATCTGTAGGATGGAAAGGTACCTCCTTTTGTTTTTATATAAAATATATTCTTGAAATCTATGTGCAAATAAAATGTTGGTTTAAAAGCACCAAGAGTCCAGAAACCATATGCACTGTACTTTCTGAGTCAGTCACAACTTCAAATGGTCTACTAAGTTGTCAAGGCCATGTATCATGATTCTTGATCAGAAAATCTGATTCCTGTAATCAGAAGCTTGCTATTCACTGGTGGATTAGCTAGAAAAAGAACTATGGTACAAGTAAAAGCTCTTTTCTATTATACTTTCCCGAATTTATCTCTCTCATTGGGCACAGGTTTATATCAGACCTCTTCTAAGTGGGAGCACATTTATAACCATCTGATGTCTATAAAGCAGAAATCAGCTAACAACAGAGGAAGGAAGCAGCAGATTCCCCTCTAGTTCTCCTTATCTGAAAGAGAAGCTTGTTGGGTAGAGGAAGGATAATTTGGTATCTATGTCATTAGCTAAGAAAGCAAGGAAAGGAAAAGTAACCCCCCCCCTCAAAAATAAGTGAAAAAGTAGGAGTTGAACAGCAATTCAGGTTATTAAGAGAGATTTGGAAGTTTGGAGTGGATACTGACTGTGTTCCCACATGGCTCAGCTGAAGAAAGATGAAACAGGTGGGAAAGAGACAGAACAGTTCTCAAAGCCCCTGTTCTTACTTGGCCACAAGGTAGACTCCGTGATGGTGAAACAGCACTTGGGAAAACTGGTTCCAGCAGTTCTTTCTCTTTAGAGCAGTATCCACCTCTTGAAGTCCAGAACAATTTAGCAGAACTCTCAGGGCATCCCGGGCATACCTAAGGGCCCAAAGAAGAGGAGAGTCATCACCTGCCAGTAGCCGTTACATAACTAAATACAAATGACCTGCCTTTTCTACGATGGGCAGGATGCTGATTTTGGGAAAGGGGATGCTTCAAAGGAAAATAGCACTAAATGGTCTTCATCTCTGCTGATTAACAGGGTGTGGAGTTAAACTGAAATTGTAGCATATAAAATCTAGGATGAATAATAGAGCAGCATACTAGTTTATTAAAAGCTTATTAGCAAAAGATGCTTAATGATGTGAAAACATGCTAAAGGTGCTTGTTGATTGTCTTCTTTGGATGCTTTAAATAAATAGAATATATTCTTACCTACTGGAGATGATTTGGTATATGTCTGCTTGAAAGAGAGTAGATTATATTAGCATACTTAATATCTTAATGGAACAGATTGTGTTTGAGAGTCCTGCCTGGCTTAGATGAGGGCAAATAGCAGACAGTTGGGTCTAGATTACCCTGCACAGTAGCAAAGCTAACTGTAATCTCTTGGGCAAAAGAGAGAAGCTGAATTTACCTTATGCAGACAGAATGACAGGCTTCCCAGGTGGCACTAGTGGTAAAGAACCCAGCTTCCAATGCAGGAGACATAAGAGATGTGGGTTCAATCCCTGGGTTGGGAAGATCCCCTGGAGGAGAGCATGGCAACCCACTCCAGCATTCTCGCCTGGAGAATCCCATGGAGAGAATTTCCTGGTGGGCTATATAGTCCATGGGGTTGCAAAGAGTCAGACACGACTGAAGTGGCTTAGCGTGCATGCACACATGGACAGAATGGCAGCATGCTGTCATAAGCCCACGCATCCTATCACCAACCACAAGGCAACTGTACATTTCACAAAGCACATTTGGGCATATTATTTCACCTTACACCTAATTTACCCTGAGAGATCACTATCAGAGGAAATGGCAGAGCTAGTACATGTCCAGCTTTGGACCTGCTGCTCCTCCCTACTCTTTCTGTGTGGTGGCGTCCCTTTGGGGCAGGAATAAACTGTGTTTTGTGGGAGTGATTTTTTTTTATACACTACAGACACATTTGGGGAAGGTCCTAGCTTACTTTGAGGTACTTAGAGTAGTTACTTTTCCAAAGGCATCCTACCCTTCAAAGGGGAGAAAACTATAATAAATGAATATACTGCACATGGGATTATGTAGTTCCAAAGGAACCCAAAGGAGTAGAGATATTTGACAGCTGGAGTGCATTTCTTATTCAGTCTGAAACAACCCCTAGTATCTCACAAAGGCCTTTCTTCTGTCATCAGTCTCAGGTTGCTGCTGTAAAAGAGTTGAAGCATGAGGGCCATCAAAAGCTGGGGGAAAAACTGGGCCACCGCTTTCTTGTAAGGACCAAGAGGCAGTAATGTGCACAGGGCCTGGGATGCCTGTAACGGAAAGGTTTGGCGTCAAGAATGTAACCATCTCCCTTTAAACCCAGTCAGCAGTGATGAGGGATGTGGAAAGGGAGGGACTCTGCAACCCTTCCCCCAACTTCCTTGAAGGAAACCTGAAGCGAGCATGCATACTCATTCATACAATAATGGTCACTAAGTCCATTCTGAAGCAGGAACCGTGCCAAGCATTTTCTGGCCATGGGCTCCTAAAGCACTATCAACAGTGCCTGACTGCCAAACCGGCAGGAAGCAAGCTGATTCCCAAGAAGGACACAGATCCCCAGACTCCATGCCAATGTGGTTAATAACGCAGGTCCTCCCACGCTTCAACAATCCAGGACAGTGAAATATTTAAAGGGGGCGGGGCATACCAGGTCACTAACAAATTGCTTGGTGCCCTGACCACTACAATACCTACAATATCAGAGAAACATATCTCACTACCTCATGTTTGTGGAACATTATCCATTTTTTCCTATTATATCTCTGTAAGACTTGAATTTACTCTCAGGAGTGCCAATGTGGGTGCTTGGGAGATATATAATGATGGCATGAATGAGATTAGGCCTTCACTTGCCTATCAAGTCTGTGTGACCTGACTGGTGGCTACCTCTCCGATACCATCTCCTACACTTTCACCCTTGCTTAGTTCTCTCCAGATGTTTTGACCTTGCTTCGATAACATACCAGGTAAACTCCCATCGCTACATGGCTTTTGCCCTTCTCTCTGTCTAGGACTCTCATGCCCAGGTACCTGCAAGGATCACTCCCTCACCTCATTCAGGTCTTTGATTAGATTACTATAGTAGAGAGACCTGCCCTGAGCAATTTACCAAAACCCTCCCAGCCACTTCTTTTTCTTACCCTGCTTTATATCTCTTCTAAGCTTTGTATCATCTGACATATGACACATTTTTTTGGTTCATTGTCTCTGTCTCTTACGAGACTGTAAGCTTTGTGATCATGGATGTGCACTGAGTGAATGAATGAATGAATGAGAGCCAAACTGTGTCAAGGAAGCATGACTGAGTCTGTGGGCAGATAGGAATTTTCATGATTAAGAAAACAATGACAACAAATGGAAATTACTCATTGTGTTATTTACCGCCACAGGCATCATATTCGTAGTGTCGAGAGAGAAATGTTTTCTTTCTGTTGTTATTTTCTCCACTTCTCTAGGCTTTCCTTTCAGTATCAACAAGATTGTCTTCAGTACATGGGGGACCACACTTGACTCGGAACCGGCTGCATACCACATCAGTATCAAAATGCTGCAAACACAACCCCCGACCCCCAATCATGAGAATCATGCACTTTTCATTTTCTGCTCAACAGTGTGACTCAAATCAGGAAAACAATCTTGGTTTTATGTGTTTATAGAGCAAAGAAACTTCAGACAAGTCCAAAACAAACTGATATTCCTATTCCCAAATGATCCCATTAAGATTTTTGTCCTTGAAAACAAAGGAAGAATTTTAATAAGGTCTTATGGAAAATACAGTCTCTCAGTCTGCAAGTTCATTTCCTACTGTTATTTAAATATCTGTCCAGCTCAAAGTCAGGAACTGATCAGCTTCTGTACCCCATACCCTTCCTTCCATCTTGTGACCTTATTTGTCCAGGGATAATTGAATATTTTAAAACTGGTATCGATATACAAATTAACATATACGTAAATAAATCAATGTGAAAAGCTAGAAGGTAATTAAATAAGAAGCTACATAACTTAAAAATTAAAAAGTTAAATTTAAAAACTAAGCCATTTCCCCAAATGTCACATATCTAATCAGCTCACCAGATATGACTAGAATCCCAGCTTCTCAGCCTCCAATTCCCAAGTTCCTTTCCCTACATACCTGCTACTCTTCAAGATTATTCTTATTGTTGCTCATTTTAAAAACAGTCCTCTGTGTTGGTATATTCTTGATACCTTGTGAAGCCGTGCTGAGCTCTGAACTCTGTTGCTCATTCTCTCTGCATTTGGGTTCTTAATAGGGGGCCCAGGCCCTTCAGAACATGGACACACTCAGCTGTCTAGAACCCTAGTACCAAATGCTTTTGTCTGCAAGGCTTATTCATAGAACCATGCTTAGAACCACATGGATATCAAATCTTTCAAGGCCTCTTCCTTTACCTCTTGATTATATCTTCTGGCTGACCAGATCTTCTTTCTGTTTCTCCATTTAAGATTACCTACAAATTCCAGTCTTTTTTATGTCCATCCTCACCTACTACTGCACAAGACCTCCTGGTGACCAGTTTAATAAAGTTCATCTAATTCTAATTAGGTTTGCTTTCTGTACCTTCTCAATTCATACTGTTCATGATGGACCCATTGGCAGCTTTTATCTTATATTCATGTGGGTATATTCACTCTCCTCAACAAAATGCTTGAAGGTTGGGAATACTTTACACACAGTGGGTACTCAGTTCCTACCTAAACAAGAAAACACTGAGTCCTATGAATATTTTTACTTTTTAAGAATTGCCTAAGTAGTAAAATACTTTGTGAATTTAAGCTTCCTTAAAAAATGCTATCTCCAATTAAAATAAATAAATTTATATTTTAAAAACCGCTATCTTTTAGTTGAAAACAGTCAACAACAACAAGAACAACCAACAAAAAGCCAACAAACTTGGTTGACTTGTTGAAAAAATCAACAAAATTTGTTTAGCGTTTTGTTGATTTCATTGATCTCTTGTAGACATTAATTTAATCCATGTAACAGCTTCATAGATAAAATTTTTGCTCATATCACAGATTAGGAAATTGAGGATCATGATGTTTATGAAACTTACATGATGTCACACAGGATATAAGGGTCAATATGTTTCCAAGGCCTGCATTCTTTCCATAATGTAACTTCCTGCCTTTTACACTGTAATAGAGAAGTAATACCTTCCCTTCCAATGTATGAACTATAGAAATGGAGTAATGTGAATTAATAAGCTCTTCTAATTTGGCTGTTAGTTTCATAAAGTCATGTAGGCTCACATTAGCATCCTTTCTTCTTAAATATTTCTTATGATCCTGGATCATGAATTTCAAATAAACAGTTAAGGGACAAGAGACTCCCAACTATACCTGGGAATTTTGTTTTATTATTTTATTGGTGGGTGGAAATATCTTAGGTCCTTCATAAATGAAAAACAAACAAACAAACAAAAAACAACCCACTATGAATTCTATCACATATGGGGAAAAAAACATTATTACTTTGAGGAGAGGTTTTTCAATGTGGGATACACAACAGGACACAATTAAAGCCTCAAATAAATAATAACAAGTATCATTTCTTGATTGTCTACTATGTGTCATGTATTTTATGAAGCTATACATACTGTATATTATCTTAGTTAAGCCTTACAATCATCCCATGTGGTGTAAAAATAGACATTATCCTTCAGGAAAAAAAGAAATGAGATCTGCCCTGCCCTGCTCTATCTGACTCTCAAGACTGAACAAACCCTGCAGGAGGGATCTTACTCATCTGCTGGTACCGGATAGTCCATAAGTTGAAAGATGACCTTCTTCGGTGAAGTACGTGTCAACAAGGTGATGACCCGCAACATAGCTTCCCTCAGAATGGGAGAATCATCTCCACACAGCTGCTTATAAATAGTATCCACAATTTTAGACACCTGTAAAAGCAATTTCACAGGCCAATTAGAGTCTCTTGTTCCCTAGGCACTTATAAACCAAATATTTCTTAGACATTAAGAATTTAGTCCTTCTCAGAATGACCAAGGCAGCAACTAACACGCAAATAAGCACCAATGGAAAGCATATTTATGTGCTTTTTTACATAATGAAATGATTATTTTCATGAGAAATTAACATGTATTTATTTTTTTCCTTGACGTTTTTAAAAAATGTAATACTGTTTATTTGATTTCAAAAACATTTAAGTACTCCAAACATACAAACAAAATTAATAGGATATTGCAGATCATGTTTAGTACAGAGCGTTCTTGAACTTTCATTGGTGCAGTGGCTCTTGGCTTTGTTGACAATGCAGAGTTCTATGGTTTGTTTAAAAAAGTTTAAAACTACTGTACTTCAGTGAAAATGAAAGTCGCTCAGTTGAGTCCAACTCTTTGCAAACCCATGGACTATACAGTCCATGGAATTCTCTAGGCCAGAATACTGGAGTGGATAGCCTTTCCCTTCTCCAAGGGATCTTCCCAACCCAGGGATCAAACCCAGGTCTCCTGCATTGCAGACAGATTTTTTTTACCAGCTGAGCCACAAGGGAAGCACTTCAAAGAAAAATGATCCAAAACAATTCTCATTCCAGCTGACCCTCTCCTTTTCCACAGCTAATAATGGCAGTGGGATGCTATGTCACTATATACAAAAACAAGACAACCTTGGATGCCCACTCCAGTGTCCACAGGTCCAGTTCCACAGTGCACGCCCTGAGCTACAGCCCCTCTGGAAGGCATTGACCCACAGCCTCCACACCAAGCAAGGAACATTAAGAGTGTATCTCCGTTGCTTTTTTTTTTTTTTTTTTTTTTTTACAAACTATACATATGTACAGCTGAGAACTTGGGATTTCTAGCCAATGACCATAAAGTTAACCCATATACTTACAAATTTAAAAAAAAATGCCAGGAACATCTTTAAATGCCTTGTCATACCAACAGCAAAGTGCAGAGTGAGGAGAATATGAAAGCCTTTTCATTTTAGAAATATGTACAGTTTTGATACAGTTTCCATACAGTTTTGTACAGTTTGAAACACCCTTGGTCACTTCATGTAAACCACTGACAATTACTAGAACACTTTGAGAGACTAAGATATGATCATGATCCAACTGGGTAATTAAACCTAATGAGGGCAACAGACACATCTCGTGCTTGCTGCCTTCATGAGAGTCGCTGCCTCCATGAGAGTCACTGCCTTCAAGTTTTATTGAGATCATAATTGACATAAAGCATTGTATAAGTTTAAAGCATATAATACAATGATTTGATGTCCATACATCATGAAATGGTTACCACAATAAGTTTAGCATACATCCATCATGCAAAATAAAAGGAAAAGAAAAAATATTTTCTGGTGAAGAACTCTTAGAATTTACTCTCAACAACTTTCATATATAATATACAGCAGTGTTAATTGTGCCTTAGTACTTATTTATCTTCTAATTGGAAATTACACCTTCCACCAGCCTTTGGCAAACCACAAATCCTATCTCCTTTTCTATGAATTTAATTTGTTTTTGAAATATAATTGACCTACAACACTTCCTTATTTCCTGGCGTACAACATAGTGATTCCATATTTCTATTTGCTACAAAATGTTTACCATGTAAATTTCTCATCTGTCTTTATGTGAAGATATTACATTATTCTTGGCTACGTTTGCCACACTGTAACTTTCATCCTCATTACTCACTAGAGTCTATGTCTCCAGGTGAGTCCATGTTGCCTCCTGTCTCTCTAGAAGGCTCTCCAAGATCAGTGTGTTTGACCCACATTCTTTCTGAATTACTGCTTCTGCCCTGGGTCTTTGAGAATATGAATTTTACCATGTATGCTTTAAGAGTGAAGTCTTTGTTTCTTACAGCCCTCTGACTCTCCTGAAAGCAAGGCTTAGAGGCCTTCAAAATCAGATATTCTGTGAGTTCATCTTTCTGGTGCAGGACCCCCAAGCTGGGTAGCCAAATGTGGGGTTTAGATGCCTTACACCTTGGGCAGAACCTCTGAGATTGTGATTATCTTCTGCTTCATGGGTCTCCAATCTGGGGGTTTGGATACTGACTGTATAGTGTCTCTGTACTTCCTACCCATCTTATTGCGCTTCCTTCTTTAGTTCTTTAGTTGTAGATTTGTTTTTCTGCTAGTTTCCTAGTCTTTCTCATCAATAGTTACTCTGTAAATAATTGTAATTTTGGTGTGCCTTTTGGAGTGGGTGAGCTCAGGGACCTCCTAGTCTACCCTTCTGGCAGCCTCCCAGTCTGTGCATTTATGGATAATAGGAGAAAAGCCATTTTTAAAGAAAGGTTTATTTTGGTTGGGTAGACTTTATTAGGTAAAACATATAAGCTCAATTCAGAAAGCATATGTATAACTTGAGTCCTTTAAAAAGCAAGTCAAAATAATGGAATAGAATAATAATGGAACAATACACTTCCAAAAACATTTTTACAGTTAAAGAAGACATGTATCTGTATTTTGAAGGAATGAACTATGCGTAGTGGAATGGCCTAGAATGGTAAACACTGAGTTATAATCTTGCAAGTTCTCTTTATAGGCTTCATGTAAGGTTTATTTTTCCCATTTTCATTCAACTTTTTCTCTTGTTTTATGGCTTTACCTTTTTAAAAAGTATTATTGAAATATAGTTGATTTGCAGTGTTGTATCAGTTTATATATATGGGCTTCCCTGTTAGCTCAGCTGGAAAAGAATCCATCTGCAATTCAGGAAACCCCGGTTCGATCCCTGGGTTGGGACAATCCCCTGAAGAAGGGAAAGTCTACCCACTCCAGTATTCTGGCCTGGAGAATTCCATGGACTATAGATTCGGACATGACTGAGTGACTTTCACTTTCACTTTATATGTTATTTTTCTTTGTTGTCTGGCTTACTTCACTTAGTGTGATAATCTCTAGGTCCATCCATGTTGCTGCAAATGGCATTGTTTCATTTTTTTATGGCTGAATAATCTTATGGCAGCTCTATTTTTAGCCTTTTAGGGAATCTCCATACTGTTCTCCATACTGGTTGTACCAATTTACATTCCCAACAATGGAGGAGGTTTCCTTTTTCTGCACACCCTCTCCAACATTTATTATTGTAGACTATTTGATGATGGCCATTCTGACTGGTGTGAAGTGTTATCTTATTGTAGTTTTCATTTGCATTTCTCTAATAGTGATATTAAGCATCATTCCATGTACCTTTTTTGATTGGGTTGCTTTTTTTTTTTTTGTATTGAATTGTATGAGCTGTTTGTATAGTTTGGAAATAAATCTCTTGTTGGTTGCATCATCTGCAAATGTTTTTTACCATTATATAGGTTGCATTTTGTTCTGCTTATGGTTTCCTTTGCTGTGCAAAGGCTTTTAAGTTTAATTTGGTCCCACTTGTCTATTTTTGTTATTTCCATTTTTACATTATATACATTTTTATTTTTAGTGTATAATATTATGCCAGCTAGGAGATGGACCCAAAAAGATATTGTTGAGATTTATATCAAAGAATGTTCTGCCTATGTTTTTCTCCATTATTTTTATAGTATCTGGTCTTACATTTATGTCTTTAATCCATTCTGAGTTAATTTTTTATATATGGTGTTAGAAATGTTCTAATATTATTATTTTACATGTAGCTGTTCAATTTTATGAGCACAACTTGAAGAGATTGTCTTTTCTCCATTGTGTATTATTTTCTTTGTTGTAGATTCATTGACCATAGGTGTGTGGGATTATTTCTAGGCTTTCTATGTTGTTCTAGTGATCTATGTATCTGTTTCTGTTGCCAGTACCATACTATTTTGATTACTGTAGCTTTGTAATATAGTTTGAAGTAAAGAAGTGTGATTCCTTCAGGTCCATTCTTCTTTCTCAAGACTGTTTTGGGTATTTGGGGATCTTTTATGTTTCCATGTAAATTTAAAATTTTTTTGTTCTAGTTCTGAGAAAAATGCTATTGGTAATTTGATAGAGATTCCACTGGATATGTACACTGTTTGGGGTAGTCTACTCATTTTTGTAAAAAGTGTATTTCTTTGGTTTTGGCTATATTAGGTCTTTTTCACTGCCTGTAGGGCTCTAATTCTGCTGAGCAGGGGCTACACTTCATTGCAGTGCATGGATTTCTTATTGTGGTGGTTTCTCTAGTGTGGAGCATGGGCTGTGAAGCATGGGTTCTAGAGAACAGGTTCAGAGAGTTGTGGTGCATGGGCTTAGTTTCTCCACAGCATGTGGGATCTTCCTGAACCAGAGATCATAACCACATCCCCTTCATTGGCAGGTGTATTTTGAACCACTGGACCACCAAAGAAGTCTCAACCTAGTCTTTTTAACAATACTCCTCCAATCCAAGAATATGGTATATCTTTACTTCCCTTTGTGTCATCTTCAATTTTATCACCAACCTTCCGAAGTTTTTCTAGTATAGGTCTTTTGCCTCCTTATATTCAGCTCAGTTCAATTCAGTTGCTCAGTCATGTCTGACTCTTTGTAACCTCATGGACAGCAGCACGCCAGGCTTCCCTGTCCATCACCATTCCTGGAACTTATTCAAACTCACGTCCATCAAGTTGGTGATGCCATCCAACCATCTCATCCTCTGTCATCCCCTTCTCCTCCAGCCTTCATCTTGCCCAGCAACAGAGTCTTTTCCAATGAGTCAGTGCTTCAAATCCAGTGGCCAAAGTATTGGAGTTTCAGCATCAGTCCTTCCAATGAATATTCAGGACTGATTTCCTTTAGGATGGACTGGTTTCATCTCCTTGCAGTCCAAGGGACTCTCAAGAGTCTTTTCCAATCCCACAGTTCAAAAGCATCCATTCTTTAGCACTCAGCTTTCTTTATAGTCCAACTCTCACATCCAAGCATGACTATTGGAAAAACCATAGATTTGACTAGGCAGACCTTTGTTGGAAAAGTAATGTCTTTACTTTTTAATATGCTGTCTAGGTTGGTCATAATTTTCCTTCCAAGGAGCAAGCATCTTTTAATTTCATGGCTGCAGTCACCATCTGCAGTGATTCTGGAGCCCAAGAAAATAAAGTCTGTCACGATTTCCATTGTGTACCCATCTATTTCCCATGAAGTGATGGGACCAGATGCTATGATCTTAGTTTTCTGAATGTTGAGTTGTAAGCTAGCTTTTACACTCTCCTCTTTCCCTTTCATCAAGAGGCTCTTTAGTTTTCCTTCACTTTCTGCCATAAGGGTGGTGTCATCTGCATATCTGAGTTTATTGATATTTCACCGAGCAATCTTGATTCCAACTTGTGCTTCATCCAGCCCAGCATTTTGTATGATGTACTCTGCATATAAGTTAAATAAGCAGAGTCACAATATACAGCCATGACATACTCCTTTCCCGATTTGGAAATAGTCTGTTGTTCCATGTCTTGTTCTAACTGTTGCTTCATGGCCTGCGTACAGATTTCTCAAGAGGCAGGTCAGGTGGTCTGGTATTCCCATCTCTTTCAGAATTTTCCACAGTTTGTTATGATCCACACAGTCAAAGGCTGTGGTGTAGTCAATAAAACAGTAGTAGATGTTTTTCTGTAACTCTCTTGCTTTTTCCATGATCCAGCAGATGTTGGCAATTTGATCCCTGGTTCCTCTGCCTTTTCTAAATCCAGATTGAACATCTGGAAGTTCACTGTTCATGTATTATTGAAGCCTGGCTTGGAGAATTTTGAGCATTACTTTACTAGTGAGATGAGTGCAATTATGTGGTAGTTTGAGCATTCTTTGGCATTGCCTTTCTTACAGATTGGAATGACAAGTGACATTTTCCAGTCCTGTGGCCACTGCTGAGTTTTTGCAATTTGCTGCATATTGAGTGCAGCACTTTCATAACATCACCTTTTAGGATTTCTAATAGCTAAACTGGAATTCCATCACCTCCACAAGGTTTGTAGTGATGCTTCCTAAGGCCTGCTTGACTTCTCATTCCAGGATGTCTGGCTGTAGGTGAGTGATTGCATCATCATTGTTATCAGGGTCATGAAGATCTATTTTGAACAGTTCTTCTGTGTATTCTTGCCACCTCTTCTTAATATCTTCTGCTTCTGTTACACCCATACCATTTCTGTCCTTTATTGTGCCCATCTTTGCATGAAATGTTTCCTTGGTATCTCTGATTTTCTTGAAGAGATCTCTAGTCTTTCCCATTCTGTTGTTTTCCTCTATTTCTTTGCACTGATCACTCAGGAAGGCTTTCTTATCTCTCCTTGCTATTCTTTGGAACTCTGCATTCAGATGCTTATATCTTTCCTTTTCTCCTTTGCCTTTTGCTTCTCTTCTTTCCACAGCTATTTGTAAGACTTCTTCAGACAACCATTTTGCCTTAAAAATTTTTTTTTCCCTTGGGGATGGTCTTCATCACTGCCTCCTGTGTAATGTCACAAACCTCTGTCCATAGTTCTTCAAGCACTCTGTCTATCAGATCTAATTCCTTGTATCTATTTCTCACTTTCACTGTATAATTGTTGGGGATTTCATTTAAATCATACCTGAATGGTCTAGTGGTTTCCCTACTTTCTCCAATTTAAGTCTGAATTTGACAATAAGGAGGTCATGATCTGAGCCACAGTCAGCTCCTGGTCTTGTTTTTGCTGACTATATAGAGATTCTCCAGCTTTGTCTGCAAAGAATATAATCAATCTGATTTCAGTGTTGACCATCTGGTCATCTGGTGATGTCCATGTGTAGAGTCTTCTCTTGTGTTGTTAGAAGAGGGTGTTTGCTATGACCAGTGCGTTCTCTTGACAAAACTCTGTTAGCCTCTGTCCTGCTTTGTTTTATACTCCAAGGCCAAATTTTCCTGTTATTCCAGGTATCTCTTGACTTCCTACTTTTGAATTCCAGTCCCCTACTATGTAAAGGACATCTTTTTGGGGTGTTAGTTTTGGAAGGTCTTGTAGGTCTTCATAGAACCGTTCAACTTTAGCTTCTGGTCGGGGAATAGACTTGGATTACTGTGATATTGAATGGTTTGCCTTGGAAAAGAACAGAGATCCTTGTCATTTTTGAGATTGTATCCAAGTACTGCATTTTGGACTTTTTTGTTGACTATCATGGCTACTCCATTTCTTCTAAGTGATTCTTGCCCGCAGTAATAGATATAATGGTCATCTGAGTTAAATTCACACATGCCAGTTCATTTTAGTTGATTGATTCCTAAAACGTTGATATTCACTCTTGCCATCTCCTGTTTGACCACTTGCAATTTGCCTTAATTCATGGGCCTAACATCCCAGGTTCCCATACAATATTTCTCTTTATAGCATCAGACTTTGCTTCCAACACCAGTCACATCCACAACTGGGTGTTGTCTTTGCTTTGACTGTCTCTTAATTCTTTCTGGAGTTACTTCTCCACTGATCTCCTGTAGCATATTGGGCACCTACCAACTTGGGGAGTTCATCTTTCAGTGTCCTGTCTTCTGCCTTTTCATGCTGTTCATGGGGTTCCCAAGGCAAGAATACTGAAGTGGTTTGCCATTCCCTTCTCTGGTGGACCATGTTACATAGGTTTATTTTATTCTTTTTGATGTGATGGTAAATGAGATTGTTTCCTTGATTTCTCTTTATAATCTTTTATGGTTAGTGTATAGAAGTGCAACATATTTCTGCAAATTAATTTTTCATCCTGCAACTTTACCAAATTCATAGATGAGTTTTAGTAGTTTTCTGGTAGCATTTTAAGGATTTTTGATGTATAGTATCATGTCATATGTAAACACTAACAGTTTTACTTCTTCCTTTCCCATTGGATTCCCTTTATTTCCTTTTCTTCTCTGATTACTCTGAATAGGACTTCTGAAACTATGGTTAATGAAAATGGTGTTTACCTGTCTTGTTACTTATCTTAGAGGGCATGCTTTCAGCTTTTCACCATTGAGTATTATGTTAGATGTGGGTTTGTCATATATGGTCTTTATTATGTTGAGGTATATTCCCTTTGTGCCACTCTCTGAAGAGTTTGTGTTTTTTTTTATCATAAATGAATGTTGAATTTTATCAAAAGATTTTTCTGCATCTGTTGTAATGATCACATGGATTTGTTCTTCAATTTTTAATGTGTTATATCACATTATGATTGATTTGCAGATTTTGTAATATCCTTGCATCTGTGGGATAAGTCCCAGTTGACCACGGTATATGATCCTTTTAGTGTACTTTTGGATTTGGTTTGCTAACATTTTGTTGAGGATCTTTACATCTACGATCATCAGTGATATTGGTGTGTAATTTTCTTTTCTGTGGTATTTTTGTCTGGTTTTGGTATCAGGGTGATGATGGCATCATAGAATTAGTTCTAAAGTATTCCTTCCTCTGCAACTTTTTGGGAACAGTTTTAGTAGTATGGATGTTTAGTATAGATGTTAGTAGTATAGATGTTTAGTATAGTATAGTTGTTTTCTCTGAATATTTGGTAGAACTTGCCAGTGAAGCTACCCATTCTGGAACTTTTGCTTTTTGGAAGTTTTAAAACCACAGTTTAAATTTCAGAACTTGTTATTAGTCTGTTCATATTTTCTGTTTCTTCCTGGTTCAGTCTTGAGGGATTGTACCTTTCTGAAAGTCTGTCCATTTCTTCCATATTGTCCATTTTTGGATGTATGGTTGCTTCTGGTAGTAATATGATCCTTTGTACTTCTGTTGTGTCCATTGTAACTTTTCCATTTTCATTTCTAGTTTTATTGATTTGGATCCTCTCCCTTTTTTTTTTTCTTTATGAGTCTGGCTAAAGCTTTATCAGTTTTTAAAATATTTTCAAAGAAACATCTTTTATTTTTATTGATCTTTTCTTTCCTTGGTCTATATTTCATTTATTTCTGCTCTGATCTTTATGATTTCTTTTCTCCTACTAATTCTGAATTTTTGTTGTTGTTGTTGTTCTTTCTCTAGTTGTTTTAGGTGTAAGTTAGGCTGTTTTTCCGAGATTTTTCTTGTTTTTTGATAAGCATATCACTTTAAACTTAGCTCTTAGAACTGCTTTTGCTGCATCCCATAGGTTTTAGATCATTGTTTTAATTTTCATTTGTTTCAAGGTATTCATTTTCTCTTTGACTTCCTTAGTGATCCATTAGTTGTTTAGTTACATATTGTTTAGCTTCCATGTGTTTGTTTGTGCTTTTTAGTTTTTCCCTTATAGTTGATTTCTAATCACATAGTGTTGCAATTGGAAAAGATGTTTGATATGATTCAATTTTATAAATTTAATGAGGCTTCCTTTGTGGCCCAGATCTATCCTGGAGACTGTTCTATGTGCTCTTGAAAAGAATGTGTATTCGGCTGCTTTCAGATGGAATGCTCCATCTAAATATCAATTCAGTCTATCTAGTCTAATGTGTCACCTGTATTTCCTTATTGATTTTTTTGGATAGATGATCTGTCTGGACTCAGAGGGAGAGGGAGAGGGTGGGATGATTTGGGAGAATGGCATTCTAACATGTATACTATCATGTAAGAATTGAATCGCCAGTCTATGACTGACGCAGGATACAGCATGCTTGGGGCTGGTGCATGGGGATGACCCAGAGAGATGTTATGGGGAGGGAGGTGGGAGGGGGGTTCATGTTTGGGAACGCATGTAAGAATTAAAGATTTTAAAATTTAAAAAATAAAAAACTAAAAAAAAAAAAGTGGGATGTTAAATTTTCCCACTATGACTGTATTACTGTTATTTTCTTCTTTTGTGTTAAATAATGTTTGTCTGATGTATTGAGGTGCTCTTATGATGGAGGGACATAGAAATTTACAATTGTTATTTCTATTCCTTGGATTGATCGCTTAATCATTATGTAGTGTCCTTTTTTGTCTCAGATAACAGGCTTTAAAGTCTATTTTGTCTGATAAGTATTACTACTTCAGCTCTCTTTTGACTTTTATTTGCATGGAATATCTTTTTCCATCACCTCACTTTTGTCTGTATATGTCTCTAGATCTTAAGTAGATCTTTTGTAGGCTGCATATATATGGGTCCTGCTTTTGTATCCATTCAGCCAATCTATGTCTTTGGTTGGAGCATTTATTCCATTTATATTTAGGTAATTATCAATATATGGGTTCTTACTGCCATTTTGTTAATAGTTTTGGATTGTTTTTGGTAGATATTTTCCTCCCTTTCTTCTTTTGTGGTTTGATGACTATCTTTAGTGTTGTGTGTGGATACCTTTTTTGTGTGTATAACCATTACAAATTTTTGATTTGCGGTACCATGACATTTGGGATCAGTTCAGTTCAGTCGCTCAGTTGTGTCTGACTCTTTGCGACCCCATGAATTGCAGCACGCCAGGCCTCCCTGTCTATCACCAACGCCCAGAGTTCACTCAAACTCATGTCCATTGAGTGGGTGATGCCATCCAGCCATCTCATCCTCTGTCGTCTCCTTCTCCTCCTGCCCCCAATCCCTCCCAGCATCAGAGTCTTTTCCAATGAGTCAACTCTTCGCATGAGGTGGCCAAAGTACTGCAGTTTCAGCTTTAGCATCATTCCTTCCAAAGAACACCCAGGACTGATCTCCTTTAGGATGGACTGGTTGGATCTCCTTGTAGTCCAAGGGACTCTCAAGAGTCTTCTCCAACACCACAGTTCAAAAGCATCAATTCTTTGGTGCTTAGCTTTCTTCACAGTCCAACTCTCACATTCATACATGACTACTGGAAAAACCATAGCCTTGACTAGATGGACCTTTGTCAGCAAAGTAATGTCTCTGCTTTTTAATATGCTTTCTAGTTTGGTCATAACTTTCCTTCCAAGGAGTAAGTGTCTTTTAATTTCATGGCTGCTATCACTATCTGCAGTGATTTTGGAGCCCCCCAAAATAAAGTCTGACACTGTTTCCACTGTTTCCCCATCTATTTCCCATGAAGTGATGGGACCAGATGCCATGATCTTACTTTTCTGACTGTTCAGCTTTTAGCCAACTTTTTCACTCTCCTCTTTCACTTTCATCAAGAGGCTTTTTAGCTCCTCTTCACTTTCTGCCATAAGGGTGGTGTCATTTGCATATCTGAGGTTACTGATATTTCTCCCGACAATCTTAATTCCAGCTTATGCTTCCTCCAGCCAAGTGTTTCTCATGATGTACTCTGCATATAAGTTAAACAAGCAGGGTGACAATATACAGTCTTGACGTACTCCTTTTCCTATTTGGAACCAGTCTGTTGTTCCATGTCCAGTTCTAACTGTTGCTTCCTCACCTGCATATAGGTTTCTCAAGAGGCAGGTCAGGTGCTCTGTATTCCCATCTCTTTCAGAATTTTCCACAGTTTATTATGATCCACACAGTCAAAGGCTTTGGCATAGTCAATAAAGCGGAAGTAGGTGTTTTTCTGGAACTCTCTTGCTTTTTCCATGATCCAGGGGATGTTGGCAATTTGATCTCTGGTTCCTCTGCCTTTTCTAAACCCAGCTTGAACATCTGGAATTTCACGGTTCATGCATTGCTGAAGCCTGGCTTGGAGAATTTTGAGCATTACGTTACTAGTGTGTGAGATGAGTGCAATTGTGTGGTAGTTTGCACATTCTTTGGCATTTCCTTTCTTTGGGATTGGAATGAAAATGGACCTTTTCCAGTCTTGTGGCCACTGCTGAGTTTTCCAAATTTGCTGACATATTGAGGGCAGCACTTTCACAGCATAATCTTTCAGGATTTGAAACAGCTCAACTGGAATTTCGTCACCTCCACTAGGATAGCAGTCTATATATATGTGCATGATTATTTTAAATTCCTGATCTCTTAATTTCAAATGCATTTTTAATATCCTGCATTTGTACTCTTCTTCTCTCATGATTACTGATTTTGATATCATTGTTGTCTGTGGATAATTTCCTACAGTAACTGTTTCCCTTTACTGGTGAGCTACCACTTTCATAATTTTTTGGTTTCTACTTGTAGTCTCTTATTTTCCACTTTGAGAAGTTTCTTTAGCATTGATTGTAAAGCTGGTTTGGTAATGCTGAATTCTCATAGCTTTTGCTAGTATATAAAGCTTTTGATTTATCTATCAAATCTGAATGAGATCATTTCTGTTTTATCACTTTAAATATATTATGCCACTCCCTCTTGGTCTGCAGTTTCTGCTAACAAATCAATTGATAACTATTTGGGAATTTCTTTGTTATGTTATTTGTTGCTTTTAATGTTTTCTCTGTCTTTAATTTTTGTCAGTTTGATTACAGTGTGTCTCTGCGTGTTCTTGCTTGGGTTAGTCCTGTATGGGATTCTCTGTGCTTCTTGAACTTAGGTGATTGTTTCCTTTCCTGTGTCAGGGACATTTTCACCAGTTATCTCTTCAAATATTTTCTCAGCTTCTTTCTCTCCGTGTTCTACTTCTGGGACATCTATAATGTGAATGTTGGTGTATTTGACCCAGTTGTCTCTTAAACTGTTCTCACTCCTTTTCATTCTATTTTCTTTATTCTGTTCTGCAGCAGTCATTTCCAATATTCTGTCTTCCAACACTCTGTCTTCCAACTCACTGATTCATTCTTCTCCCTCACATATTCCACCGTTAATTCCTTTGAGTGTATTTTTCATTTCACTTATTGTATTCTTGAAACCCAAGTTATACACACACACACACACACACACACACACGCACATGAAGTGAAGTGAAATTCACTCAGTTGTGTCCAACTCTTTGCAACCCCATGGACTGTGGCCCACCAGGCTCCTTTGTCCATGGAATTATCCAGGCAAGAATACTGCAGTGGGTAACCTTTCCTTTTTCCAGGGGATCTTCCTAACCCAGGGATTGAAATCAGGTTTCCCACATTGCAGGTGGTTTATTTACTATTTGAGCCACCAGGGAAGCCCAAAGAAATTGGGCTTTGAAGAGACTGAAAGTGCTCAAGAAATTGAGCACTGAAGAATTGATGCTTTTGAACTGTGTTGTTGGAGAAGACTATTGAGAGTCCCTTGGATTGCTAGGAGATCAAACCAGTCAATCCTAAAGGAAATCAGTCCTGAATATTCATTGGAAGGACTGATGCTGAAACTGGAGCTCCAATAGTTTGGCTACCTGATATGGAGAACTGACTCATTAGAAAAATCCTGATGCTGGGCAAGATTGAAGGCAGGAGGAGAAGGGGATGACAGAGGATGAGTTGGTTGGATGGCATTACCGACTTGATGGACATGTGTTTGAACATGCTCTGGGAGTTGGTGATGGACAGGGAAGCCTGGCGTGCTGCAGTCCATGGGGTTGCAAAGAGTTGGACACAACTGAGTGACTGAACCGAACTAAACTGATTGTATTCTTGATAAAAAAAACTTGTAACTTCTTGCTCTGTGAATCCATTCTTTTCCCAAGTTCTTGAATCATCTTTGTGTTCATTACTCTGAACTCCTTTCTTGGATAGATTGCTTTTTACCACTTCATTTCACTTAGTTGTCCTTCTGAAGTTTTATCTTGTTCCTTTGTCTGGAACATTTCTTTGCCATCTCTTCTTTGGCCTTTTTTCTAAATTTCTATTTGTATTTTTATGCATGTAGTAGGTTAGTTATATTTCTTGACCTTGGAGAAGTGGCCCTATGTATCACAGCAGTACCTTTTCCTCTTATTACCCATTGGCCAGGAACTAACTGGCCCCAGGGTAGTTTCTGACCTGTGTTTGCACACTCAGTTCTGCAGGCTGTGGAATTATGATTTTCTTACTCTAGTGTCTGCCCCCTGGTGGGGGAGGCTGGATTAGAGAGGCTTGTGCTGGCTTCCTGGTGGGAGGAGTAGGTGCCTGCCCTCTGGTGGGTAGAAATGCGTCATAGTTCTCTTGCAGACAGGGACATGTCAAGGGGTGTATCTGTTGGTGGCTGCGGGCTCAGGAAGTCTTTAGGCAGCCTGTCTGCTGGTGGGTGTGGCTGTGTTCCCACTCTGTTGTTTGACCTGAAGAGCCCCAGCACTGAAGCCTACAGGCTGTTGCATGGGGCCAGGTCTTGGTGCCAAAGACCCAAACAAGATATTTTACTCATGTAGATGAACACTCCCCAGTATGTCTACCACCAGCTTTTATGACCCCAGAGAGAGCCAAAGCTTCTCCTTGCCTTCTCAGGAAACCCTCCCAGACCAGCAGGTAGTTCTGGCCCAGGATCCTGTTACACACAAGAACTTGTGTGTGCCTTCCGAGAGTGATGTCTCTGTTTCTGTTAGTCTTGCAGACCTCCTGCAGTCAAGCCTTACTGATCTTCAAAGCCAAATACTCTGAAGATTCCTTCTCCTAATGCTGGTCCCCTAAGCTGGGGAGCCTGGCGTGAGACTCAGAGCCCTCACTTCTGGGAGAACTTCTGTGACGTTATTATTTTCCGGTTTGTGGGTTACCCGCCTGAGTGGTATGGGATTTGATTATATGACTATTGTGCCCCTCCTACTGCTTCTTGTGGTTTCTTCTTTGTGTCTTTGATGTAGAATATTTTTTTTTGGTATGGTCCAGTCCTTTTTGCCAATGATGGTTCAGCAGTTAGTTGTGATTTTGGTGCATTTGTGAGAAGAGGCAAACTCAGGTCCTTCTACTCCACCATCTTGTCTCCAACCCCTCTTCACTTTTAAATGAGAGTTTTAGCTGGACCTAAATTCTTCTTAAACCAAGGGTTGTATATTCAACATCAAGCTTAATCTACCCAGAGTACCTTGCTTCTTATTTCAAAAATGCTTCTCAGAAGTTATAAGCTGAAAAGTTGGTTGATGTAAATTTACATTCCATTGCAGTTTCCTTATGTACAATTGAATTATCTGTGTATAACCCTTTACTCTGGGGCTACCCTGGTAGCTCAGCAGTGAAGAATCCAGCTGCAATGCAGGAGTCTCAGAAAACACAGGTTCGATTCTGGGATTGGGAAGATCCTCTGGAGGAGGGCATGGCAACCCATTGCAGTATAATTGCCTGGAGAATCCCATGGACAGAGGAGCCCAGCAGGCTACAGTCCATAGGATCTTGGAGTTGGAATTGACTGAAGCAACTTAGCATACATTCAACCCTTTACTCTAAACAAGTGTTTACTGTAAAATATTCATCATACCAAGGTGAACATGAGATGGAAGACATAAACCATTGTTCTCCTCTACAGATCTCTTAACTATTAGGTTTGGAGCTTTGTCTTCTCATCCTCCCCCTACTACTATAAATTCAGCATGCCCCTAAAACAAGCCGGCTATGTTACTGTATGTTCAATTGTAGAAAAGACTATTTTCTTCAGTCCTCAAGGAAGGATGTGCTGGATTAGATTAGAAATTGTAAGCCCACAAACTATATTTGAAATCTAGGAGATTTTCAGGAAAATTTTAATGCGATTTTTCCTTATAACTGACTTTAGAACCTAACCCTGTTCAAGACAAGAATCCACTGTATTCAGCAGTTCAATTGTTTGTGAGAGCTGGGGAAATAAGTTGCTAAACCCCAGTTTGTTCATTTTTTCTGCCTAGTTAATGATTTTTGTAGAACAGGCTAGTTTTACACATCTAGTTTTCTATTTGGCTTCTCCTCCTCTCTACAACCTGATATGGCTTTACCTAGATTCCTTCCCTCACTGCATGAGAGGAGAACTTTATTTTGTTAAGGAAATGACTGTTGCCCTCAAGCTTTCCCTTTTGCTCTGCTTGCCTTTTGGAATGCTCCTGACTATATTAGCATGGGAGTTTGTAAGAAGCATTACTTCCTTTTTCTTGCTCTCTGAATTTGTGTGCAAGCACTCAGTTTATCTGTAATCACGTAACACTGCTATGTCAAGAGCGGGGACTGGGAGTTCAGCCCTTGCGTCTGCATCAGAGCTGGTTTAATGGGCATATGACCTATGTATCTGCATAAGGTTCCATATGCCGAAGGTCCATCAGTTTGTTAAACTTCCGCTGTCACTATATTGAATTTTTAATCAGTTTTCCCTTTAGCTTGTGTTTTTTAATAAAGTCCCAAAGGACAATGGAGCCTGTGTATACATGGAGGAGATAAGAACAATATGTGAGTCAGTGAAAGTCTCTCAGTTGTATGCGACTCTGCAACCCCATGGACTATACAGCTCATGGAATTCTCCAACCCAGAGTACTGGAGTGGGTAGCCGTTCCTTCTCCAGGGAATCTTCCCAACCCAGGGATTGAACCCAGGTCTCCTGTATTGCAGGTGGATTCTTTACCAGCTGAGCCACCAGAGAGGCCCAAGAACGTGAGTCAGTAGCCCCTTTCAGAGGTAGCATTCACAATGCCCTAAGTCCATAGAATTCCAGTGGCTACATTAATGTGTAGGGGTTCAGTGGGAAATCAAAACGGGTATAAGATAAGCATTCATTGATGCTTCAATCAATTAGGCTGAAAATGACAACACAGAGGAAAGAGAAAGATGTGGCAATCCATAAATTGTTTTCCTTCCAATCTTTCCTTATTCATGAGTAAGATTGTGATAGAGAGTGTTAAAGAACATGTGAATGACAAGAAGTTGAATAAAGACAATTAAGTTAGTTTTGTGTAGTGTTTATAACTCTTGTGGTAAGAATAAATTGGATATGCATGCATAAGCTGTGAAATAGGAATTATAGTATTTTGTTAAGTTGTGTGGTCTTTATTTGCATCTATAACTGGCATTGCACAATATAAAGGTGGACTGCAGAATTCATGCTAAAATTTTAGTTGTTTTTTTTTTTAATTAGAAAATAACACCATGATAAATTGAGGAGGGGGAGCTTCATATGTTTGTACATTTAATACTACTTTTTTCTATGTTTTGAATAAGAAGTCCTACATTTTAGTTTGCACTGGGACCCACAAATATGAGGCCAGCCCTACAGCAAACTGAGGGCTCTTAAAACTTTCCTTAATGGTACAGGGTATTTCAATTATAGTTGTACTATTTTATTGTTGTTAATATATTTCTTTAAAATTTGAAGCAAGTATAGCAAAATGTTACAATTTGGTATGATTGGTGGTTGGATGTTCATTACACTAGTTTTGAAACTTTTCTGCATGCTTGAACTATTTCACACAAAAAGCTTCATTTGATTGAAGTGACATAATGAACAATGGCAAGAAATATATATGAAAAGAAGTAGGCATATAAAAAGGCAGAAAAAGCCCATTAGAGAATGTACTCTGCACTCCTCCACTCATTGTGAAATGTCTTACCATGGTGACCTTATGGGCATTACATTCCAGAGTCAATTTCAGTATGGTTGCTGCCTCAGATGCAATTGATTGATCAGGTACAGAGAGTTTCATGAGGAGACTCCACACAAAGTCAGTCAGCAAGGGTGGCAATAAGGTTTTTCCTACACTCTGAAACCAAAAAGAAGAAGCATGATCTCACATCTTACTTATATCAACAAACACAGCTACATGATTTTTTGTGGGTCTTAGGTACCTTTGCTGTTGTCAGCCTCTTCCTCCATTAAACATATTAAAAATTACACTTTACACTGTATTAGTATTAAGATGACTGTCATTCAAACTTAATCATATTTATTTTTCATCATATTTTAAAGCAATTAAAACATTTTCATCTGAATAAGTCAGCTCTGGGGCAAGCCAGAGAGAAATGGGAAACCATGGCATTAAAATTTAGAGCAACTATAAAATATTGATTTAACCCCATTTCAGCTATTCAAATACTAAAAACTATTGTGAAGTTCTTCAGCTTTGGAAATAAGCTTGTTCAGATCCAAAACAAGCATGATTTGTAGAAGATGAAGAAAAGGATAGGATAAGAAAGGAAGGGCCATTGAAGGGTGTGTATTTTTCTCTTTTTCAGAGAAGCATCAAGAAGTGGGAAGAGAAAAAAGGGCACATATGTCTATGATTGAGGCACAACTGCAATTCAAACAATCTCTTTTTAAAGTTAGAGGAACATCCATGGATCATAAAATGAGAACAAAATCACAGTACTATGGATCTCTCAGTTAAGAAAGATGAATGAATGACATTTTCTCCCTTTCTAAATGTATATGTATATATACAAAAGTTCTTTTGTGTGCGTGTGTATGCCATTCTCTGAAATACAGAAAGTATTCAATATTGCCAATAACAGCTTTTTGGCATCCCTGTTAAGGGAATGGAGCATACATCTTTCTGGTCAGTAGGGAAGGACTGAGGTCTAATTGAAAATTGATGACCACCAGGCTCCCTCCTACTGAGCAGACAGGTGAGGTATAGTATTTTTGGAAAGCTACAAAAGAAAGATAAAGGATGGTCACTAAGGCTTAGTGAGGTGAACAGAATATCATAGTTGGCTATACTTTGAGAAAGTCAGATTTGATTATACAAGATGTTGAGTTAAAAAAAATCATTGAAGAGGGGATATTCTTTGGGGATATTTGTTTATTCAACAAAATAGCTTAGTGTCTATTAACAGTTGTGGAAGGAGCAATTCCTAGTGAGACTTAGAGATAGTGTTGGAAGTTTCTGTCATGTGAAGGTAGAATGGAGAAAAACAAACCTGACTCCATATTGGATCCTTTAACTCTAGCCTTTGTGTTCCATAACCTGTGATTGGAAATGCTGGCTTTGCACTTTTATCTCAAATAGTAAAAGAGTGTTACCTATAGCCTGAAATATACATACTAGCCCTTTCTCAACAATGTTCTTCCTCCCAGGCTTGACCTTTAAAGTATAACACATTTCCATTAATATAGAGGTCAAATGTTAAAGAAAATAACAGTTGTCTTTCTGAAGGTTTATAGGAGCATTGTGACCAGACCAACCTGGACAGCTGCAGGAACAAAGGATTCCAGTACCAATAAGTTTCCAACAACCAGCCACATCTCCTCTGTTTTTAATATAAAAGAAGCTTAAATTCTAAGTCTGGTAAGATGGTTCCTTGGGATACTAGTCCATCATCTTCTTGGGTTTTCTGGTTTTCCAAATATGTTGCTATCTCTTATTCCAACACCTTGTCTGTTGATTTATTGGCCTATTGTGTGGTGAGCGGTATGAACTTGGACTCAGTAACAAAGGTATAGATATGACAGTAGAGTACATCAAATGATAGACCTCGTTATAAAACGTGATCTAGCTCTCTTGGCTAAAAACCTTGATGTGTATCCTCCTATTTGCATCCTCTGGACTTTGTTGTTGTAAATAGTTCTGTTGGTTTCCTTACTACAACCTTAGATTCTCTCACCCTCCTGTCCCAATCTACCTCTGAAAGTCCCTACCTCCGGATTTTTTAGCTACTGCTCGTGCACACAGTGCTGTCCTAGGCCTGTTTTGATCTCACAGTTGGGAACTGAGTAATAGAGGTCATGAACACAAGGACCCAGGGCACCCTCCCCAAATCCAGGATTTCTAACTCTTATGGACATTAAAGTCAGATAAGAGGACATTAAGCTGGAAGTGGATATAGTAAGCTTCAAAGACCACTTGAAAGAGACAGACCCTGAGGAGGCTGCTAGTGCTATGCTCACTAGCTAATCATGGGTCTCAGGATTTCAATTCTAGGGCTCTGGAGTTAAGAATGGAGGAATGTAGAAGGACTTTCTAGTAAACCTAGATGGATGCTTAGTTTCTTAATGTAAATAGAAAACTTTATAGTTAACCAGGCTTGTGACTTCTGAGGGGAGGTGGATTATGAGTAATGCTTGAGTTTGGAAAGATGCATCATTTTACAGATGCATGTTTAAGAATATCAATGTGGTCTTTTTTATTCTATTATTTGAGATGTATTGCTTCCATATCTCCACAGCCTCTGACAATTCTATCTGCCTCAATGTGGGAGGGCAAGGCACTGCTTTATGTATGTAGTTTTAGGAGAAAATCCAAGACCTTTTGATTCAAGAAATAAGCTAGCCTGAAGGGCCTCTCCAGCCAGTTTTGCTGAACTATTGATTCCTGTGTAGCTAGAAGAGCATCAGTTGGACAGTATGATTCAGGCACCTGTGCCAGATGACCTTGCGAGCATGTGAATAAGCATATATACTTTGAAGAAGATGAAGGACTGTATAGAGATGTAGACTCTCATGATTTTCCCTAAGGTTGGGTCAATGTAGGAATTACTTACTTAGTGCTAAGGTTTATCACTTAAACTTAAGAAATTTTTAAATTTTAATAGGTTTTTAAAATATATACCAAATTATTTTGATGTTTGCTAAGTAAATTATAATAGCATTGTAAATCCTTTTAATTTCTGACTTCACTAATTTTTCTAGAAAACCAGAAGTTTTCCATCTTTAGTAACTTATTAGCCAAACAAAAAGAAGCATAACAACTAGGAAACACTTACCTCATTTTGCTTTCTATAAGAATTATCTAGTAAATAATGTAAATTGCTATGTTCTGGAATAATAGGCATGATTCTTATTAACAGATGAAGATCAAGAAGTCAAATACTCTATCATTTACTCTTTGCTTTACTGAATTTAATTTAAATAAAAGAGAAAAAATCTATTAATATAAATTTTGTTGAAATAAGTTGCCACTCTAACAAACACATGAAAAGATGCTCAACATCACTCATTATCAGAGAAATGGAAATCAAAATCACAATGAGGTGCCATTTTACACTAGTCAGAATGGCTGCAATCCAAAAGTCTACAAGCAATAAATGCTGGAGAGGGTGTGGAGAAAGGGGAACTCTCTTACACTGTTGGTGGGAATGCAAACTAGTACAGCCACTATGGAGAACAGTGTGGAGATTCCTTAAAAAACTGGAAATAGAACTGCCTTATGACCCAGCAATCCCACTGCTGGGTATACACACCGAGGAAACCAGATTTGAAAGAGACACATGTATTCCAGTGTTCATTGCAACACTGTTTATAATAGCCAGGACATGGAAGCAACCTAGATGTCCATCAGCAGATGAATGGATAAGAAAGCTATGTACATATACACAATGGAGTATTACTCAGCCATTAAAAATAATACATTTGAATCAGTGCTAATGAGGTGGATGAAACTGGAGCCCATTATACAGAGTGAAGTAAGCCAGAAAGAAAAACATCAATACAGTATATTAATGCATATATATGGAATTTAGAAAGATGGAAATGATAACCCTGTATGCGAGACAGCAAAAGAGACACAGATGTATAGAACAGTCTTTTGGATTCTGTGGGAGAGGGAGAGGGTGGGATGATTTGGGTGAATGGCATTGAAACATGCATAATATCCTATATGAAATGAATCACCAGTCCAGGTTCGATGCATGATACAGGATGCTTGGGGCTGGTGCACTGGGATGACCCAGAGGGATGGTACGGGGAGGGAGGAGGGAGGGGCATTCAGGATGGGGAACACGTGTATACCTGTGGTGGATTCATGTTGATATATGGCAAAACCAACACAATATTGTAAAGTAATTAACCTCCAATTAAAATAAATAAATTTATATTAAAAAAAGAAATAAGTTGCCACTAAAAGTAATTTACACGTGAAACAAAAGCTACAGGAAAAAGTGGGGGCTAAGTTACCTGAGCGATTTTACTTTTGTCTTTTTGTAAATTCCTGGGTAGAAATTCTGTACCAGAGGAAGAAGGCTGCATACCATGATTTTCAGGCTTATAATACTTTTTATTTTTACTTTTTGCAGTACCCTCTGTATCAAGGAAGAAAGTTTAAGATTTTCATTTGATCACTGGTTCCTTCTATAACATTACTATTTCTAGTTTCCTCTTCCTGCCCAATTCTGGGAATGTAAAGTTTTCTGAATGTTTAACTCTCTGCTGAAAGTTTAGTCACATAAAATACTAATATTATGACTACATTGGCCCAGAATTTATAAAGTGTTAAGAGAAGCCTCTGTGGAGGACATATATAATTTTAATAGGTTGACCAAGTATCAAGTACATTTCGGCCATCAAATCCATAGTTCAGTGCAATGGAAGAGCTATTGCTAAGTTGGAAAGTCTATTGGTAAAAGAGCAGACTTGGAGGCATTTTGCAAAGAACTGAGGGAGTGGTATAGAGAAAGAGAAAAGCTCTCAAATAAGCTTCAGGTGCAGATGTCTTTAGTTCTAGAGAAGGTAGATTTTAACTGAATTTTTATTTGCTAACAGCTTTATAGAGATATAGTCAATGTACAACATATTTAAAGTGCATAATTTGGTAAGTTATTAAAGGGAAAAGCTACCCACTCCAATATTCTGGCCTAGATAATTTCATGGACTACAGTTCATGCAGTTGCAAAGAGTCTGAGTGTATTTCAGAAAGGACATGACTGAGCGACTTTCACAAATGACAAAGATATATATATATGTTCAGTTCAGTTCAGTTCAGTCGCTCAGTCATGTCCAACTCTGCGACCCCATGAATCACAACACGCCAGGCCTCCCTGTCCATCACCAGCTCCCAGAGTTCACTCAAACTCACGTGCATTGAGTCTGTGATGCCATCCATCCATCTCATCCTCTGTCGTCCCCGTCTCCTCCTGCCTCCAATCCTTCCCAGCATCAGTCTTTTCTAATGAGTCAACTCTTTGCATGAGGTAGCCAAAGTATTGGAGTTTCAGCCTCAGCATCAGTCCTTCCCATGAATACCCAGGACTGGTCTCCTTTAGGATGGACTGGTTATATATATGCATATGTCCATAAAAGTATTACTGCAATAAAAAAAGATTTATTCCCTCCAGAAGTTTCCTCCTGTCCTTTCATAATTGCTCAAACCTGCTACTGGATACACACTATAGCACTTCCTGATTCAAAGATACATACAGATCTGCATTCTTGCATTTGTATTTTCTAATTTCAAATAAGTGGAGCAGTTCAGTATGTGCTGCTCTTCTGTTGCTTGGCATCTTTCATTCAGCAAAATTATTTGCAATTCATTCACATTATTGTATTTGTCAATAGTTGATTGATTTCTCTGTGATGACTACTACCCCACTGTACGTATATACCATCATCTGTGTATTCATTGGCGTCTTGGTGGACATTTGGTTGTTTCCAGTTTGGGGCTATTAAAAAGACAAGATCCTGTCAACATTCATGTACAAGTCTTTGAGTGGATATTTACTTTCATTTCTTTTAGGAATGACTGAGGAATGACTGGATCATATGATAGATGTGTGTTTGACTTTTTAGGATACTGCCAAATTATTTTCCAAAGTTGTATCATTTCACATTCCCTCTGACACTCTATGGTGGCTCAGATGGTAAAGAATCTCTGGCCGGTAAGGCAGGAGACCTAGGTTCGATTCTTGGGTCAGGAAGATCCCCTGGAGAAGGGAATGGCTACCCACTCCAGTATACTTGCCTGGAGAATTTCATGGACAGAGGAGCCTGGCTTACAGTCTGTGGGACTGCAAAGAGTCAGACACAACTGAGCAAGTAACGCAGACAGGCTGAATGGCACTAAAGTAATTCAGGGATAATTTTTTCCTCCTGATGAGACCAAATCTCTTTGAGTAATCTGCTTTATTACTTGTGAATTATGAAGTTTCAAACTCTAGCTTATAGGCATGGGCACCATTGCCAGTCTTTTGGAATTCAGTGCGTTTACCTCTTTAACCATTTTGGGTATTACCCCTCACCCCACAAACAGCAGGTAGTTTTCTTACATAGCTAATAGTTAAATGGACTCTCTGCAGATCTCTGGAGCACTCCTTTCTGGTACTCTGCCATGTGAACTCTAGATATCTTGATCCTTCTGGATTCCCAATTCTGTCTTTTCAACTTGGGACCCTTGGGTTGCTCATTTCTGGGCTGCAGCCTAGAAACTTACTCTAGGTTGTAAACTCAATCAATTGCAGACTCTGCTTTATTTATTCATCTGTTCTCTTCTCTCAGGAATCATTGTGCTTTGTTATCTGTTGTCTTTAAACAGTTTATTATGGGAGGGCAAATCTGTTCTCTGTTTAAGTACTTCGAAATAGTTTGATATCATAAGGTCTTGCCCTCAAGCTTTGTTAGGTAGACCGGAACAGCTTTTATTTACATCTTTTTCCCCATCGTTGAAGCAAGAATTCTATTTGACGCTGCATTAGAGACAAAAAGAATGCCTCTTTTTAAGAGTCCCATATAGTTTTTCCAGTGGTCATGTATGGATGTGAGTGTTGGACTGTAAAGAAAGCTGAGTGCTGAAGAATTGATGCTTTTGAACTGTGGTGTTGGAGAAGACTCTTGAGAGTCTGACCTTGGACTGCAAGGAGATCCAACCAGTCCATCCTAAAGGAAATCAATCCAGAATATTCATTGGAAGGCCTGATGCTGAAGCTGAAGTTCCAATACTTTGGCCACCTGAGGTGAAGAACTGACTCATTGGAAAAGACCCTGATGCTGGGAAAGATTGAAGGCAGGAGGAGAAGGGGACGACAGAGGATGAGGTGGCTGGATGGCATCACCAACTCAATGGACATGGGTTTGGAACTCTGGGAGTTGGTGATGGACAGGGAGGCCTGTGTGCTGTGGTTCATGGGGTCTCAAAGAGTCGGATACAACTGAGCGACTGAACTGAACTGAACTGAACTGATCGGTAATTTTTCTTCTCTTTCTTCCCTGCCTCCACCCAGCATTTCTGTCCCTGCCAGTAACACCCTGACACTAATCTAAGTATGAAAGTGAAACTGTAAGTCACTCAGTCATGTCTTACTCTTTGTGACCCCATGGACTATAGCCTGCCAGGCTTCTCTATCCATGGGATTTTCCAGGCAAGAATACTGGAGTGGGTTGCCATTTCCTTCTCCAGGTGATATTCCTGACCCAGGGATACATATTGAAGAACCAACTATAACATTTTAAAAATAATTCTAAAAAATATTTAAAAATACATTTTGATAAATGGAGCTATAGACCTTGGGGCAGGATTTAGAAATCTACAGATGTAGAACCTCCTTCGAACCCACAATAGAATAATTAGGAACAGATTCTTCGTAGCCCTTAGAAAAGATGAATCTTACCGCTTTGACACTTTGCAATGCAGAGGAGGTGATACATTCCCACAAATGCCTGTTGTGTGATTGAGGGATCAGAATGAGAACACAAAAGAGATAACTCTGCTGCCAGGACACCCAAACATGGAGCGTTAACACTTGCCTAGTGAACAAACAAAGTAGAAAAATACATTTGCTAAGCATCAGCTCAGTTCAGTTCAGTTGCTCAGTCATGTCCGACTCTTTGCAACCCCATGAATCACAGCATGCCAGATCTCCCTGTCCATCACCAACTCCTGGAGTTTACTCAGACTCGTGTCCATCAAGTCAGTGATGCCATCCAGCCATGTCATCCTCTGACGTCCCCTTCTTCTCCTGCCCCCAATCCCTCCCAGCATCAAAGTCTTTTCCAATGAGTCAGCTCTTTGCATGAGGTGGCCAAAGTACTGGAGTTTCAGCTTTAGCATTATTCCTTCCAAAGAAATCCCAAGGCCGATCTCCTTCAGAATGGACTGGTTGGATCTCCTTGCAGTCCAAGGGACTCTCAAGAGTCTTCTCCAATAACACAGTTCAAAAGCATCAATTCTTCAGCGCTCAGCCTTCTTCACAGTCCAACTCTCACATCCAATAGTCAATGTTAAATGTTTGTGTCTGATATGCACACACACATGCACACACACACACACACTCACACAGTCTCAAACGCACAGTAAGTCCCCCACATATGAACATACTCTGTTCTGAGTGTGTGTTCATAAGTCCAAAAAATTTACCTTAGGTACAATTGGCTATAGAGTACTCTACTGTAATAGGTTTACAATACTTTTTACATAAATACATAAAAAAATAAAACATCTAACATCTTACAGTAAAGTATTTTGAAAAGTACAGTAGTACAATGAAACAGCTGGCATATTTGCATTCATATCTTTGAATGATCACAACTTGAAGATTTATATGTAGGGGGCTTACTGTATCTGACTATGGTTACAGTTGAGTGTCAGAATACACAAACTATGTATTAAAATCCTTGCTCTGTTACTGAGTCTCAATTTGCTCATCTGTGAAATGCATATAACAAATGCTACCTTGTAACATTATTGTGGGAACTAAGGGGGTAACATTTATGACAAAAAGGAAAGTTCCTAGCTAAGTGCTTGGAAATATTAGAGATTCCACCTAATGTTAGTTTCTATTCCATAGAGTAGGTACCTATTTGTAGGTAGCAAATTCTTAGGATACTGGGTTGGGGAGTGAATGTCCAAAAATGTTGCTGCTCCTTCTCCATGTATGAAACACTTCAGATGACTCTGTGAGTCACTGGAGAAGTGTGGGTTTTCTTCCTACAATTACTCTAATTCTTTCCAGGAAAATTAATTTTTTAAAAAACTCAGTACATTTGCTTCTGGTATAAAAGCTACTATCAGAACATTTATGTATCTCTCCTCCCACCTTCCCCCCACCCCATACACACACAACTTCCTTGTGGCTTCTCAAATAGGCTTCTCGAATATTTAGGTTTTCATCTTGACTGATTTGTTTGGTCAGATCACATGTAAATAAAGAGGGAAGCAGACGTGTAGAAGAAGAGATGGAAGAGGCATTTTGCTTTTCTGAAGGTGTGAGTGTTATTACCAATTTTTTTAAACAATTAGGACTCTGCCCACATGTAGGTTTGCTCAACTAGTGGGCCTGCAGAATCTTCTTGTCTCTAAGATGAATTATTACTTTTCCTAGATAGATGTTTTGATGAATGAGCAATGGTTGGTGGTAAAAGAGTCAAACCAACCTTCCAGGGAGATCTCAAGACCTGTTTCTCCTTCTTTGTATTACTCTCATATACCCTTATCTCATATACCTTCTCTTGTTGCTTGACTCACTCACATCTATCTCAGTCTTACACACATTCACACACACATAGCGCACACACACACTTATATGGAGTCATTCCTGAAATAACATGAGGTGACCTAGGTCATGTGCCAAGGGTATAACCAAGTTAGAATGCTGGGAGTGATGGTCTAAGTAGAAGGGAAGATAATCTCTTGCTTCTGTGGATGTCTTCCTTGGATTCTTTCTGCCTATACTTCTTTGTAAGGCTACCTGGGCCCCCCCCCCCATCCTTAGGTGGCTCAGTGGTAGAGAATCCATCAATGCAGGAGATGCAGGTTCGATACTTGGGTTGGGAAGATCCCCTGCAGTAGGAAGTGGCAACCCACTCAAGTATTCTTGCCTGGGAAATTCCATGGACAGAGGAGCCTGGTGGGCTACAGTCCATGGGGTGGCAAAGAGTTGGACAAGCTTCAGCACACGATTTAGGAGAATCTACAAGCAGACAGTAGAAGTCGCTGTTCAGGCCCTAGGAAGAAACCTTTTATTTCTATTGGGTAGTCTCCTCTTTTGGTTTGCATTCCAAGTTTCTTTTTCCACTGAATGTCAAGATTTTCAGAACTGTAATTGTGTTATAGGTTTAAGAAAAAAAGGCAAGGTGCTCTTTTTCTCTACTGGGGGTAACGGAGGAGTATGAGTATGTGTCTAGTATTTTTGCCACAAGCTTCTCTACCAAAAAAGTTTTTGCCACATACATTTCTGTTGCAAACATTTTAACATACGACTAATTGGTGATAAGGCAATTTTGCTGTGAAAGATAAAATAATTAGTTGACAGTTCGGTCTGACACTTTAGTTTCAACTGGTTAAAATGAGTCAGACTTTCTTTCAGTTAGCCCACTTATTGATGGCTTTATTGAGCTGACAGATGACAATGATTTGCCCCAAGAGTTGGTTTCTTATTTTGAAACATGCTACCTTGAAGGAAAAAGAGGTTAAGAGTCTCAAGGCCTCAGAGGTGAACCTACATTTCCCATAGAATGTTGGAATGTCTATGAACAGACATGTGGTAAGATGCCAAGAACAAAAAACAGGAAAGAGGTTTTTATGACACAATATAAAGTTCAGTTACAAATATGCATTCTAATATACTCAGAAACCAATGCCTCTCTTAATGAAGGAAGAAATTTTGTCAAAAAAAGAAAATTGCCATGCTGAATGAGGAGATGAATCAATAAGCAAAAAACTTATACTATGAACGAAAACCTTCAAAGACAGGAGCTTAAGTACCACCCACAAAATAAATTCCATTTTTTTTGCAGGGGCAGGGTTGACATAAATTTACACACATTTTAAATGTGTTTAAATTGCATTTCTCAAGAAAGTCTTTTAAATTTTGTTATTAAGTTTTCAAGTTTCATAATGACCTTTTCAATGTCCTCCTTTTATTTTTCATTATTTTATTTTTTATGAAAAAAAATTGCCTCATGGCCAATTAGTTACACTGCAAAGATATCTGTGGCAAAGATGCTTATAGCAAAGGTACCTAGAACCAGGTGAGTATGTCTTACAGCTTATCTCATTGGAGCTGGGGGGCATTTACAGGGGATTGGCCCTAGAGTTTTTTGTGTATAGTTTTTTTGCCTTGAACATTCTCTGTTTATCCCTTCTCATGAACTTGTGTATGTATAACTCTGAGCAGGTGTCTTTGTAAAGGAAGCTGCTAATGATGCCAGATAGGGTCTTTCTAGATGTGTGTCTCTAGCAGAGTAAGCGTGGCCATGTCTAGGCTGCATAGCATGTTTGAGGTGGAGGGGCGACATGATCTAGTATGGCCCAAGAGAAGAGTAAAGCTGTTTGAACCTTGGGGCACACTGATTATGCCCTGCACAGGTCCTTTCAGAAGTCTGCCAACCTCAGTCACACCTCCTCAAACACAAGACTTTGGGGAATTTTAATACAGTCTAACTCTTTTTTTTTTTTTAATAAGAAAATCTATATAAAGTGCTGAAAGTAGGAAAGAGTTAAGATCTGGAGAAATGTAGCTTCTCTGTTTCTGTCCTTAAGTGCTCCTGCTTAGTTTTCTGGCCCTTTCTTACTGGATTCCTTTTTTTTTTGCATACCGCTGGCCTCTCCATTCCTTATAAGAATTCTGAGAGTTTCAACTGTTAACTTCCAAAAGTAAACACTAAGTCATTTAGCTGCTTCTTATCCATCTCCAAACAATGGACTTCCACTTCGGTTCTCACATCAGTTTGGGACATTGCCTACCTATTCCTGCTTGATGAATCAGTACAGAGGCCATATTCACTTTTTGTTGTTTCCTTTTGGTATATAAATATTTCCTCTTTACTTCTTTTGAGACTAAATACTCATCTGTACACCAAATTATTTATTTTTGATTATCATTTTGTACTCTTTATTTACCCGGGGCTATTATATTTGGAGGGTTTTCTCAAATGCCTGCCAAGTCTCAGTTGTCTAGTCATATTTAAGAATGTGATGCCACTAGTGGGATTTTGTATGTGAGCAAGGCTTGTCAACTGGTCAACTTGGCTTTAGAGTAGCTGAATGGGGACACTGGGTCATGCTGAAGTATGTCTAAACAACAGAACCAAGATGATTTTCTCAGAGAATTTGCAATTGTTTTGAGAAATAAGTCCTCAACATTTCATCTACCAATGGACTCATTTCCCTGTGGAATAGTGTATGTGTAAAGGAGGATGGGATGCTACGTAGATCCTTCTGTATGAGGTGAGTCTTTTCAGTGAGTTAGCACATCTTCAAGTTTCCTCTGCCTCCCACCCTTCATCATTACTTGGGTTTCCATAGCTTCAGACTCTCCAGGGTCCATAGGGCAAACTACCTCCCTTTTCAGCCATCCTCCATCCTGCTGTTCACGTGCCCCTGTCTTTCAGCTTCTCCTGCCAGACTTTATCAGTTACCATCTTCTATCTATTCTGTCATCCAGAAGTTTGCTGACCTCGCTAGCCCATTAGGATCCCTTTACTAATTCTCTTTGTTGCTGTAGCTTTATACATTTAACACATTTTATTACTATCATTTTGTGGACGGAGTGGAGATAGACGTGTGGACAAGGTGTTAGCTTCGACTAGAAATCCTTCACCTGTCTTTTGAATGCTGATATGCCAAAGGAACAAATCTAGGACAAATCTCTGTTGATGAGATAAGGTGACATGTTTAGCTCACATGTCTTCATCTGTTTGAAAATAGTTTAATCGAAAGGGCAAATATTCTTTGAGTGGAGCCATTCCTTCATCCTGATGGGGACACAGGTCATGTAAAAGGAATACTATTTTAAAATACATTTCTGATAGAATACAAATGAAAGAATTGTTCGATTAGGACAAGGGCCTCTCAGAGTCTGGAAGACACAGGCTATGGTAATTTATGAAGAAAATAGTGTTTATCCAGTGAATGGCCAGAACCTGAGAACAGAATGGGTAGTTATATTTAGAGAATGACAGAACAAATCTTCCTTTATTATTTACACTGTGTCAGATATAGATATACACAGACCTTGCCTATGGGAAGTTTAGCTTTTAATTTGTTAATCTTTTTGCCCATTGTATGTATTTGTCCCCTCACCTCCATTAATTTCACTGACTTAATTATCTTTAAAAATTGTGATCTTCCTGTGCTTCAAAGACGGCTCTGATGGTAAAGAATCTGCCTGCAACGTGGGAGACCTGGGTTTGATTCCTGGATCGGGAAGAGCCCCTGGAGAAGGGAATGGCAACCCACTCCAGTATTCTTGCCTGGAGAATTCTGTGCACAGAGGCTATCATCCATGGGGTTGCAAAGAGCCGGATACGACTGAGCGACTAAAATAATAATGATTATCTTTAGAAGACATTATTTAAAGAGAATGTTAATTTAGCAAAGGTTTGTTTCCAAGACTGAGGTAAGCTGGATGAGGCTATTATAGTTCCCACCATCTGGAAAATGCTGGTGTGCTTCCACCTGGTGGCGGTCAGCAAACACTGCAGAACATAGGAAAGCAATGCCGCAGAAGCGGTCTTCAGGAGCCCGTGGCAAAGGGGCAGTCCCTGTGACTTACAGATCCCTTGACTTTCCTGGCTGCAAAGCTTAGCACTCTGCTGATCACCACCATGGCTTCCTCCTGCATGTGCGAATTATCTTCATTCATCCATACAGCCATTTCCTGTTGAAAACACAAGAACCATCCTAGAACCGTGGCGTTTCTATTTCCACAAGTTCCTTTCTTCTGCTCAGATCATCACCTTCAAGAAGCCAAGATTCCCCGTGATCTCCCAGTGATTTCACACCTATTCTATATGTATTTAAGAAGTATGACAGTGAGCTTGTATACCACTGTCTATCATAGTATAGTACTTCATCTGCCATAGTAGCTACACCTGGGTTTTGTTGTATTTAATTCTATCCAACATGTATTTACTAATATCCACTATTAACAATCACTTTGCCAGACATCATGAAAAGTTCAGCATGGGTTATTAGGATTACCATGATTATCATGGATTATCATGGAAAACAGGATGATCATCAACTATTTCTCCTCTTTTTATTTTAAAGTGCATGTTAATTCTCTCGGTTAAATCATAGGATCTGATTTTCAGTTTTAAAAAATAATCAAAATGTGATCTGATCCTGAAATGGCATTTTATTCCATAATTTCCTCTGCAAATTCATGATACAGATACTTTCTGTCTCATGGTATAGAATATATTCCTGGAGTCAGCTCAGTGAGAAAGTTCTTGTTAATTTTAATTAATTGCTAAATCTGGCCTGTCTTGCTGTGGCTTCTGCCTCTTTGTTCTAAATCCTCAGGTGCAAGGACATAGGTATAACCTTGGGAAAGGAATAAGACTTCATGTGCCTCACATGTTAACCACCATTAGTAGACTTATTAAGACTGATTGTTGGAGTCCTTAGTATTTATGTCAATGGTTGGCTAAATCTCTTCCCATTCACTTGCTCCCATTGTATAAAACTGTTCTGAAGTTTATTTCCTAGGAATGAAGAGTCTTTAAATCTCAGCCTCTTCCTTCTCCAGGAGTGAGGTTCAGCTCTTTTTGAGAATCAGGGGAGTTTCTAGATGTGGTAGGTTTAAGAATAAGGTGGTCAAGTAACAGACTCCCAAGTTATAGTAGCGCCTCCACTCATTAGATGCCCATATATTATTGCTTCTCTCTCAGCTTCCATTTCCTTCTCTGAAAAATGGGAGAAATAATTTTAACTTTCTTATAGGGTTATTTTAAGGATTAAATTAAATAACCCATTTATTAAGTATTCAGCTTAGTGCCTGACATAGAGTAAATGCTCAATAAGCAGCATAGGGTGGTTGAAAGAGTATACATGGGAGTGTTAGCGAAAGTGTTAGTCACTCAGTTGTGTCCAGCTCTTTGCAACCCCATGAACTTGTAGCCCACTAGGCTCCTCTGTCCATAGAATTCTCCAGGCAAGAATACTAGAGTGGATAGCCATTCCCTTCTCCAGGGAATCTTCCTGACGCAGGGATTGAACCCGCCTCTCCTGCATTGCAGGCTGACTCTTCAGCATCTGACCTGCCAAGGAAACCCTTGGCTTTACCTTTCACTTTCAATAACCACCTTAAAGTGCATGGAAAATATATGGCTAAAATCAGGCACAAATTACATCTGTATATTTTATTATCTTTTACATTTCTACTTATCTACATATATATCAATTCTACTTCTTTCCTTGAATGTATTTTATGATTTGCAAAACCCATCGATCTAGTTTCTCAGTATTTCCAGACAGCTGCCTCCTGATGCTATCATGTTAAAAATGCAAAATTGAAAATCATAATATGTCCAGATAAGTCTGTGTCTCTGGCTGGCACATTAAAAATATACTGAAGTCTTGGATATGAAAATTGGGATTATAGATGTTTATGAGACCTTCCTTGATACCATGGTATCCTTGAAGATAGGATGCCCATGGAATTCCCTAGTCCCAGAGCTGTGAGGGAAGAACATGCATATTAACATTATCAAAATATGCTAACTGTTACATGGACCTGAAGATGGTTTAGACCAATCATTGTATGTTCTGCTACCCTATATTGTGTTCACACTTCTGTTGCCACATAATACCTGGCTTCTTAAGTGTCTGTTGTTGCCATACTCCCAAAATTGAATTCTTAAAATTCTGTCTCTGTGGTTCAAATAAAAGGAAGGGATTTCATTTGGGAGATAATGACATATTCTGAAAGGTAAAGAAAATCTTTCAGCTGCCAGATTCTTGAAGGAGATGTAAGTATGGCAAATGATAAAAAGTAAAATAGAGTATGGGCTTCCCTGGTGGCTTAGTGGTAAAGAACCTACCTGTCAATTCAGGAGGCACAAGTTCAACCCCTGGGTTGAGAAGATTCCCCTGGAGGAAGAAATGGCAACTGATTCCAGTATTCTTGCCTAGAAAAATCCCAAGGACAGAGGAGGCTAGAAGATTACAGCCCATGGGTTTGAAAAAGAGTTGGACATGACTTAGGGACTAAACAACAATAGCAATGTAGTATACTCTTTAGCTTTATGACAAGAAAACAAAGCCATTTGTCTTCTGTTTACCTTTAAGATCTGCAGTTTGTAGACGTCTTTAGACACTAAGATCAGAAGAGTGTCCTCAAATATGTTTAAAATAGTTTGGTATAAATTCTGAAAAACAAGGAAGTTAGACAACCAGCCAGCCAGTAGTTATGTAATCCTGGATCGTCAGTTCTCCCCATATATTGAAGGTAAAAAAAAAAAAAAAGCAGAGATGTAGCTATGGAGGTGAGACCTCATTCAATACAACATGCCATGAATTGCTTCAGTACCTTGTAGGACAAGTGAACTGTGTAGCAAGACTGAGAAATGAAAAACCATGGATGTTACTGATCTTACTACAGAAGTCTCCCAACCTGCACTTTTCTTGGCTCCTATTTACTTCTTTGAAGCACTTGCCAGTAAACTTGCTGGACTTGCTAAACAAATTAACCAAAATATCTCTTCACCCATTTGTTCCTATAAATTCTATACAATTCCTTACACCCCAGGGATTGTAGAGTTCACCGGGAGTCCAGAAAAAGAGATTAGTGCTGGAATATGCTGCTATTTATCTATGATATCCAAAAAGAGTGAAGAAGAAAACATAGATTACAACTTGTGGGCAGACATTCTGTGGGATTGCTGTGCATAAAGACGTCTCATCATGATTAAAGGAAGCAAAGTCTTACTTCTAGGTCGTTTTCGTCACCTTCATTCATACCAGCTTCCCTCACTTCATCAAGATTTGTGACAGCAAATGCCATTTTAAAGGATGACTTTATTATCTTCAATTGAGTTTCAAACTGCAATGCGGGATCCACGAAGCTGACCGAAAAAAAAAAAAAGATATAATTATTAAATTAAAGAAAGAACAGATGTAAGCTAAATTTAGTGGCCTTTTCTTAGTTTAAGAGTCAGGATACTAGAACATGAGGCCCAACTTTTGGCTTTATATAATGTGTGAATTTTAAATATTACTCTAAAATTATTATGGTGATTTAAATATAAAGGAATCATTTTTTTGATAAAAAAATAATTTGTAATCAGTTATTTAGAATTTAGAATATATTTCTCCATAGACATAATACTTTACAGGGTGGTTATTTCCCAGCTAAGCTCTTTAAGCCATGCTGAAATTTAGGTAGTTGAAATATATCACTGCCACATTTTATCTTATCCATGAGACTGTGTTTCTCACATGTAACACTTCTGATATTGAGATACATCTTCCAGTAGATGGCAAAAGAAACCTTCCCATCAACTGTTAAAAAGATAAGTTGCGACACAGCTATTTTTCCTTTGATAAGTGTGATCTGGATAACGGTGCCTCCTGGGTTTTTAAAGTACAAATAATTATTTTTTTTATAAGATGGTAATATAGTTGGAAAAGGTAGGAAATCTTGTGCTGAACTCAGAATCATTTCCCTCTACTGGACAAGAACATCTAAATATCTGCTATCCATTGTTTGAAATGGAATCTCCTGGAACATAGTAGATAATTTTTTAAATCTTAGGAAGATTGATTTGACTTATTCATGGACTCCAGCGGATTTTCAGACTCTGAACAAATAAAAGTGTGTTTCCTATCAAAAAGTTCCAGTGGTTTTTTTCAGTGGTAGGATTCTAGGGATGTATGATTTGATTTAGGAAAATGAAAAATTAATATTTTGATAAAATAGAAAATTGTCTTGTAATGTACTTTGAAATCATATTACCAGTTCTAAAAATGCTAAAATGGTCCACATGATGAACAAGGATTAGGAAAGTAGCATGATGCTCCCCTGGTAGCTCAGCTGGTAAAGAATCTGCCTACAATGCAGGAGACCCTGTTTTGATTCCTGGGTTGGGAAGATTCCCTGGAGAAGGGATAGGCTACCCACTCCAGTATTCTTGGTCTTCCCTGGTGGTTCAGACAGTAAAGAATCTGCCTGTAATGTGAGAGACCAGGGTTCAGACCGTGGGTTGGGAAGATCCGTTGGAGGAGGGCATAGAAACCCACTCTCGTATTCTTGGCTGGAGAATCCGCATGGACAGAGGAGCCTGGTGGGCTAGAGTCCACGGGGTCGTAAAGGATGAGACACAGCTGAGTGACTAAGCACACACGTGACGCTCTGATGCCATTCACAACAGCTGATGGAGTAAGAGTCTTCTCATTTTAAATGTGAAGGAGGTTGGGGGTCAGATATTGGTGATACTAAAGAAAGCCCAACAAAAATATATGGGTCAACATAGACAATTATCAGCAAAATGGCAGTTATTTTCAAAAGAGCAGTTATTAAATTTCTAGTATGTTTTACAGCTAGAGACATTTGGTCTTGAGAATTGCAGTGTAAAACTTTTCTTATATTCTAAGATATATAACAATATGGTATAGAAATAAATGTGAGAAGAAACAATAAATATCTCTCACAAATTACTGTATGCTTTTTAAAAATTTTTGAACTAAATACTTGTTTCTGATATTGGAGTGAAGTGAGAATTAGTGGTAAACCAAATATACTAAAAATTTTTCTTGAAATGCTTTCTTTTCATTATAGAGCAATAGTATTATATAATATTAGTAAGTGAAATTTTTGCAAGATTAATTTCAAGAATCACAATTGAATAAAGGAAAGTAGATGCCTCTTGATAAAAGCATGGGAATATTATATAAAACATGATCAGAAATAAATCAGGAGGGCTATATCAATATATTATATGATTAATTCAAATAAAAAAGCATTAAGAGATAGGTACAATTAATATTAAATGATAAAAGTTATAGTTATTAACATAAAATCTCAAGCACATAGAAACAAAATTGAAAATTGTTGAACATATTTATTAAAATATAATTTATATGTTGAGGTATGTTCCTTCTATTCCTGCTTTCTGGAGAGTTTTTATCATAAATGGATGTTGAATTTTGTCAAAGGCTTTCTCTGCATCTATTGAGATAATCATATGGCTTTTATTTTTCAATTTGTTAATGTGGTGAATTACATTGATTGATTTGCGGATATTGAAGAATCCTTGCATCCCTGGGATAAAGCCCACTTGGTCATGGTGTATGATCTTTTTAATGTGTTGTTGGATTCTGATTGCTAGAATTTTGTTGAGGATTTTTGCATCTATGTTCATCAGTGATATTGGCCTGTAGTTTTCTTTTTTTGTAGTATCTTTGTCAGGCTTTGGTATTAGGGTGATGGTGGCCTCATAGAATGAGTTTGGAAGTTTACCTTCCTCTGCAATTTTCTGGAAGAGTTTGAGTAGGATAGGTGTTAGCTCTTCTCAAAATTTTTGGTAGAATTCAGCTGTGAAGCCGTCTGGACCTGGGCTTTTGTTTGCTGGAAGATTTCTGATTACAGTTTCAATTTCCGTGCTTGTGATGGGTCTGTTAAGATTTTCTACTTTTTCCTGGTTCAGTTTTGGAAAATTGTATTTTTCTAAGAATTTGTCCATTTCTTCCACGTTGTCCATTTTATTGGCATATAATTGCTGATAGTAGTCTCTTATGATCCTTTGTATTTCTGTGTTGTCTGTTGTGATCTCTCCATTTTCATTTCTAATTTTATTGATTTGATATTTCTCTCTTTGCTGCTTGATGAGTCTGGCTAATGGTTTGTCCATTTTATTTATCCTTTTAAAGAACCAGCTTTTGGCTTTGTTGATTTTTGCTATGGTCTCTTTTGTTTCTTTTGCATTTATTTCTGCCCTAATTTTTAAGATTTCTTTCCTTCTACTAACTCTGGGGTTCTCTAATTCTTCCTTTTCTAGTTGCTTTAGGTGTAGAGTTATATGACAAACCCACATCAAACATTATCCTCAATGGTGAAAAATTGAAAGCATTTCCCCTAAAGTCAGGAACAAGACAAGGGTGCCCACTTTCACCGCTACTATTCAACATAGTTCTGGAAGTTTTGGCCACAGCAATCAGAGCAGAAAAAGAAATAAAAGGAATCCAAATTGGAAAAGAAGAAGTAAAACTCTCACGTTTGCAGAGGACATGATCCTCTACATAGAAAACCCTAAAGACTCCACCAGAAAATTACTAGAGCTAATCAATGAATATAGTAAAGTTGCAGGATATAAAATCAACACACAGAAATCCCTTGCATTCCTATACACTAGTAATGAGAAAGTAGAAAAAGAAATTAAGGAAACAATTCCATTCACCATTGCAATGAAAAGAATAAAATACTTAGGAATATATCTACCTAAAGAAACTAAAGACCTATATATAGAAAACTATAAAACACTGATGAAAGAAATCAAAGAGGACACTAACAGATGGAGAAATATACCATGTTCGTGGATCAGAAGAATCAATATAGTGAAAATGAGTATACTACCCAAAGCAATTTACAAATTCAATGCAATCCCTATCAAGCTACCAGCCATATTTTTCACAGAACTAGAACAAATAATTTCAAGATTTGTATGGAAATACAAAAAACCTCAAATACCCAAAGCAATCTTGAGAAAGAAGAATGGAACTGGAGGAATCAACTTGCCTGACTTCAGGCTCTACTACAAAGCCACAGTCATCAAGACAGTATGGTACTGGCACAAAGACAGACATATAGATCAATGGAACAAAATAGAAAGCCCAGAGATAAATCCACACACATATGGACACCTTATCTTTGACAAAGGAGGCAAGAATATACAATGGAGTAAAGACAATCTCTTTAACAAGTGGTGCTGGGAAAACTGGTCAACCACTTGTAAAAGAATGAAACTAGATCACTTTCTAACACCGCACACAAAAATAAACTCAAAATGGATTAAAGATCTAAATCTAAGACCAGAAACTATAAAACTCCTAGAGGAGAACATAGGCAAAACACTCTCCGACATAAATCACAGCAGGATCCTCTATGATCCACCTCCCAGAATTCTGGAAATAAAAGCAAAACTAAACAAATGGGATCTAATTAAAATTAAAAGCTTCTGCACAACAAAGCAAAATATAAGCAAGGTGAAAAGACAGCCTTCTGAATGGGAGAAAATAATAGCAAATGAAGCAACTGACAAACAACTAATCTCAAAAATATACAAGCAACTTATACAGCTCAATTCCAGAAAAATAAACAACCCAATCAAAAAATGAGCCAAAGAACTAAATAGACGTTTCTCCAAAGAAGACATACGGATGGCTAACAAACACATGAAAAGATGCTCAACATCACTCATTATTAGAGAAATGCAAATCAAAACCACAATGAGGTACCACTTCACACCAGTCAGAATGGCTGTGATCCAAAAATCTGCAAGCAATAAATGCTGGAGAGGGTGTGGAGAAAAGGGAACCCTCCTATACTGTTGGTGGGAATGCAAACTAGTACAGCCACTATGGAGAACAGTGTGGAGATTCCTTAAAATATTGCAAATAGAACTGCCGTATGACCTAGCAATCCCACTGCTGGGCATACACATGGAGGAAACCAGAATTGAAAGAGACACATGTACCCCAATGTTCAGCACAGCACTGTTTATAATAGCCAGGACATGGAAACAACCTAGATGTCCATCAGCAGATGAATGGATAAGAAAGCTGCGTACATATACACAATGGAGTATTACTCAGCCGTTAAAAAGAATACATTTGAATCAGTTCTGATGAGATGGATGAAACTGGAGCCTATTATACAGAGTGAAGTAAGCCAGAAAGTAAAACACCAATACAGTATACTAACACATATATATGGAATTTAGAAAGATGGCAATGATGACCCTGTATGCAAGACAGCTAAAAAGACACAGATGTGCATAGCGGACTTTTGGACTCAGAGGGAGAGGGAGAGGGTCGGATGATTTGGGAGAATGGCATTGAAACATGTATACTATCGTGTAAGAATCGAATCACCAGTCTATGTCTGATGCAGGATACAGGATGCTTGGGGCTGGTGCATCGGGATGACCCACAGAGATGTTACGGGGAGGGAGGTGGGAGGGGGGTTCATGTTTGGGAATGCATGTACACCTGTGGTGGATTCATGTCAATGTATGGCAAAACCAATACAGTATTGTAAAGTAAAATAAAGTAAAAATAAAAATTAAAAAATAAAATAAAATATAATTTATAAAAAAACTATTAAATTATTAAGGATATAAGGAGAAATAGAAGCACATAGGAGAAGATTAAGCATTCAGTTATTAGTATGTGGCAGGTAAAAGTTAAAAATCTGTAAATAATAATATCTTTAATATAATTAATAAGGAGATATAAATAAATTATACTAAATCAGATAACAAGGGTTATCTTTTTAAATAATCATGGAATGCTGAAAAATATTCTGCATATAGTTAGCCATAGAAAGTTTCAAACTATAAAAGCATATATATTTCATTCTCTAATCACCATGAGAAATCTATTTTAAAAATTAGAAAATTTGAAGCATTTAAATATTATCAACATTCTTTTCTTATTTAAAATGAGACAAATAATAAACTATCCATATAACTTAAGATTTTGAAAGGTCTGAAAATACAACCAAAGAAGTGAAGGGCATAAACAAAATAAATACATTATTTTAAAATTATTATAAAGGGAAATAAGTCTAAAGCAATTTTAAAGATTTAAAAGAGCAGTAAAAAGGGAGTAGAAACTAAATAATTAGAAAGACTAAATTAGTCAAAAAAAGAAGGAAGATATTATATGGGTTTAATTTTGTTATTGTTTAGTTGCTAAGTTGTGTCTGACTATTTTGTGACCTCATGGACTATAGTCCACCAGGTTCCTCTGTCCATGGGATTTCTCAGGGAAGAATACTGGGGTGGGTTGCCATTTCCTTCTGTAGGAGATCTTCTCAATCCAGGGACTGAACTCACATCTCCTGCTTGGCAGGCAGATTCTTTACCACTGAGCAACCTGGGAAGTCCATGGGTTTAATAGTAACAGAATTCATTTATATTGTTAAATTATATAGGTATATATGAAGATATAATGTGTAAATCTTTATTTACCAAATAATACTTGATCAAAATATGAAAAGTAAAATTTATAATAAATTTATAATAAATTTTTTAAAATAAAGGAAAACCATTATGTATGTGGGAGATTTTTAACACATTTAGGTAGACCAAAAAATTAAAATATGAAGAAGGGGATTCTAATCTACAGTCTGCCTTTCCATGAACCTTGTAAAATAATATAATATTCCAAATCTTGTCTATATGTATCTTTGTATATATGCATGCATATCTTCCAGGTGACTAGGCTTTAATGAAACACTTACAGGTGCATTTTTTCTGGAGAACAGACTGATGCTATCAAAAGCTCTAAGACAATTCATCTCATTTGCATTACTTCGGGTTTGGGGGAAACAGATGCTAAAAGAGTATTTTAAGAAGTCTAAGAGAAGTAAAAGAGATTTCGAAGAGAAGCAGAGAAGGAAGGAAGAAGGATTAGGGTAGGAAGAGTCTTGGATTACAGCAAGTTCCAAGGAGGGTTCAGCCTGGCTGATGAGGATCTCTCAAGCTGAAGTCACCCACTGGCACCCATTGGAGTTATTTGTCCTACCGTGCTGGGTCATTGATTAGAGAAGCCCACAGGAAGTGAGGCCTCACAGACCATGTTGGCAAATCTACACAGGCAGCAGCTGTAGCTGTTGGCCAGTGAAGATCCTCCAGAGCAGGGCATTTTTATGGTTGCCTATCATTTAAATCAGGGCTTCCCTGGTGGCTGTGTGGTAAAGAAATACATCTGCAATGTATGAGACTTGGGTTCAGTCTCTAGGTTGGGAAGATCCCTTGGAGCAGGAAATGGTAACCCATACCAGTGTTCTTCCCTGGGAAATACTATGGGCAGAGGAGCCTGGCGGACAACAGTCCATGGGATGGTAAGAGAGTCAGACATGACAGCGATAACACACACACACACACACACACACACACACACACACACACATCACTTAAACCAGAAACCTCACTCTCAGAAGGGTATTTCAAAGAAGTTTTTCAGAGCAGATACAATCTTTTGTGTACAAGGATGATAATTACAGTACTGATAAAATTTAGTTTAGAAAATGTCAAAATTTGGAAATATTCTGTTGCCATCAAAATGAAAATATGATCTTACAGAAAAGTTAAAATTAACACAAAGTAAAAATGAAAAGTAGTATAGTAGTTTATCTGCCTATTTATGCAGTACAGAAAGGTTTATAAACATCAGAAAGAATAGGTGCTGAATTAGGGTAGAGGAACCTGGAGTAACTTTTCACATTGTTGGTATGTATCTATTACATTTTAAAGGTATTCAACCAGTCCAATAAGAGAGCATGAAAGCTTATTATACCTGGAGTTTAAGGCCAGGATCATGGCTTGATTACTTATCAGACCTGCATATGCGTCCCATAGGCTGGTAGCTGATTGCTCCTGCAAGTACCAGGAAAAAGAAAAGAATCAGTGATGATGTATCTGCGGAGCTCATAACACCATGTGTAATTCTGCCTTCTACAGAGACAAAAGAGGCCAAATTGGACTTGAAACATAAGCCCAAACTTTTATAAAAGTGTTGAGACCAAACAAATTGTAATTTAAAACCTATTCATGATACTAAATGCTGGCCTTTTGTAGCCAGTCATGGTTGTCTATATAATTGGCATTTCCAGACAAAATTTTGTTAGGAATGCTGTTTACCAAGTGCTCTTGTATACACCACTAAGTGCAATATACTCCTTGTGGAGTCTGTCTATGAAGATACCAGCAAGGTGGTTTATGTTAGGCCTTACTGAAGAATGTCCAAACTCACACTACTATAGAATGAGAACCAGGTACAGATCAACATATAGCTATTGATATAACTAGTTAATATAACTAGTTAAACTTATATATGACGTTCAGTGGGATCCCAATAAGAATTGCCAGTTTTTTATACAAGTTGGAGAACTAGAGAAGGACTAATAGAACAGGATCTCTTTTCTTCTCTGCATCTCACCCCTGTTTATGTAAGCCTCTGTTGCAATGTCACTTTCTTGTATCAGGCCCATTAGTACTGTTTATAGACATTCTCAGTATTTCTGAAATAGCTCAGAGTTCTCTTTTGGTGCATGTATGTGCGCATAGTCGTTCAGTCATGTCTAACTCTTTGCGACCCCATGGACTGTAGCCCACCAGGCTGCTCTCTCCATGGAATTTTCCAGGCAAGAATATTGAAATGGGTTGCCAATTCATACTCCAGGGGATCTTGCCAAACCCAGGGATCAAACACATGTCTCTTTACCACCACTGTGCCACCTGGGAAGCCCCTTTCTTTTAGGTACTGCTTTATAATAATGATTTTTCAAAAAGGGTTTTCTCTCTCTAGCACATAGGCAAATGGCTGCCCCTGATTGCTTCTCACCCTAAAAAAGCCCATCTCCATTTGCTCAGTGCTGGTCCACTGACTCCAGCAATGAGTGCCCTGTGGGATCTATGTTCTGCCTCTGTGGAGTGTAAGAGCAATCTTGAAGGATGGAACTGTATTCCTATTAAGTCCATGTTGTAGGGTGCATGTTTGAATTTTCATAAATTTCTATATTGAAATACTAACCCCAATGTAATGATATTAGGAGGCAGGATCTTTTGGCGGTGATTAGGTTTAGATGAGGTCATGAGGGATAAGACCTTTAAGCAATTAGAGCCTTTCTAAGAGAAAGCTTGCTTTCAATTTATCTCTCTACCAAGTAAGGATACAAGGAAAGGATGGCTGTCTGAAAACCAGGAAGAGGAATCCCACCAGATACTGAATCTGCCGTTTTTTCGTCTTGGATGTCACAGCATCCAGAATTGTGAGAAATAAATTTCTGTTGTTTAAACCATTCATTCTCCTATTGTTGTTTAGTGCTCAGTCATGTCCAATTCTTTTGCTATCCCATGGACTGTAGCCCTCCAGGTTCCTCTGTCCATGGAATTTTCCTAGAATACTGAAGTGGCTGTGGAATACTGGAGTGGTTGCCATTTTCTCCTCCAGGGGATCTTCCCGACCCAAGGATCAAACCCACATCTACTGCTTGGCAGACGGATTCTTTACCACTGAGCCCCCTGGGAAGCCCACCCATTTTCTGGTCTCGTATTAAACCAGCCCAAACTAACTGAAATAGTCATAGAAGCTTCCTGATTGGGGATCTTAACTAGAAAATAGCGTCTTCCCACTATAGATAAGCATCCTGCTGTGACCTTTCTGGGAATCACATTGATTTTTGTCTAACACCTCTTCTCTGTGCTGTGCTCAGACTGAGTGGTGCAGAGGACTTAATTTCTTTTCTCTAAAATATTTATATTCATATTTAGTATTGATTCCTAACAACATCAAATATGATTTTACTTAATCGAGAGAATAGGTCTTTGCTATGTTACTTATTAACACTTTGCACATTATTATTACTTAGAGAGCATGGAACCTTCTGTATGGCAGACAGCTCTCACTGTAACATGGAAGTATAATGGTAATTCGTTTATTTTGGAAAGGCATTTTTGTCCTCGTCACCACTTTCATTTGATTTGCCCAGAAACCCACTAGTTGTATTTCTCGACAATGACTAACTGAACATTTTGTCTGACATAAGCAATGATCCTCTGGCGGTATTGTCTCAGTGGCAGATTTTCTTATAAAATACATTCTAACTGAGCTTGAGTCCTTGGAATATGACCCTTTAAATCTCAGTCACTGGTTCTCAACACTGGCAGTACATTCAGTTCAGTTCAGTTCAGTCACTCAGTTGTGTTCAACTCTTTGCGACCCCATGAACTGCAGCACGCCAGGCCTCCCTGTCCATCACCAACTCCTGGAGTCCACCCAAACTCATGTCCATCGAGTCGGTGATGCAATCCAGCCATCTCATCCTCTGTTGTCTCCTTTTCCTCCTTGCCCCAATCCTTCCAAGCATCAGGGTCTTTTCCAATGAATCAAGTCTTCACATGAGGTGGCCAAAGCATTGGAGTTTCAGCTTTAGCATCAGTCCTTCCAAGGAACACCCAGCACTGATCTCCTTTAGGATGGACTGGTTGGATCTCCTTGCAGTCCAAGGGACTCTCAAGAGTCTTCTCCAACACCACAGTTCAAGAGCATCAATTCTTCAGTCCTCAGCCTTCTTCACAGTCCAACTCTCACAGTACATTAAGGGGTTAAAAAATACTGATTTGAATACTGGACCACACCTTCAGAGATTTGGATATAATTAGTCTGTATTCTAGACCTGGCATCAACATTAAAAAAAAGTAAAAAGCTTCAAGGAAGTTTTGATGTACAGCCAGAATTGAGAAGGCCTTTTTAATCTTCCTGCTTGCTTGTGCAGTAATAATCATTGTTAAGTTGATCTATAATAATGTGGACCTCTGCTTCCCCTGTTAACTAGCATCTCTCTTTTTCATGGAGTCAGATTTGTTACCACAGCTCCAGCACCATCTTATTGTTCTGTCCATATTACTTTAGCATCATATCATTTGTGGATTCACTGATTTACAACAATACTCCTTCCTTGTTATAAGCTTGCTTTCATTTGGGCTATATATACTGATAATGCTTACCTAATTCCAAAAACCAGTGTACACACTGATAAGCAACAAGGATTGTCTAACATATACAAACTGATTCTCCAGTGGTGTCAGTAGAGGAAGTTATAGAATTTAGCTAGGAATTTCTGCTTTTCCCAATTAGGCTTTTTGTTATTCAGAATATATAACATGTTCACCAGTGTTCGCAGAAGTTCTTCAGTGCTTCCTCTGGGGAGATACAATTATCATTATAGCTTTAACTTCTATTATATGGATAAGTTCTCTTTTATATCATTTTCAATTACTCCTTAATCACTAGGACACTTCATTGGAAACCTATAATAATTGACAAAATGGTCACAATCCTGGAAATGTGTACTTCATAATATATTTCATAACACTGGATTTTAGGGCTAGTCTTATGGGCCTTAAGCTTCCATACTTATTATTTTGGTTTTCTTCTCTAAGCTAGCCATCTGCTTTATATATATTTCTTATATCATTGACATCTTTGTTCAGTATCACTTGTCATTCTTGGCCAGAAAAATTGGAGTTGTGCCAACTTGGCTAGTTTCTTGAATTTCAGATGTTTCAAATCACATACATATCATGTGTGTTTCTTATGCCACCTTGGCCAGAGTTTTATCATCATAATCACTATCCTGAGGGAATTTGAACTCCCCTCTTATAATTCACAAACTATCCTGGGAATGTTCAAAGGGAGCCATGGACTGGTCTTCTAAGAATAGTATGTGAGTCTGTACCCTTTCCTTCATCTCTACCTCACCAGAACATTTCTTTCTCTGACAGCAGCAAACTATCAAAAGCTCAGGGCAATGGGGCATGTGAATTGAGTTACGAGTATTCGACGCCCTTGCCTCTTTGTTTTGCGCTGCTGCCATACTGAAGGTAGTGATGCTGTTGCTGATGCTTTTGTGTCCCTACCAACCCTGCCAAGACTAGATGCTAAGAGAGCCGAAGGCTACACCCAGAATAAATTCACCCCCTACCCAGGTGGCTCAGAGGTAAAGAATCCACCTGCCAAGCAGGAGATGCGGGTTTGATCCCTGGGTCAGGAAGATCCCCAGAGAAGGAAATGCAACCCACTCCATTGTTCTTGCCTGGGAAATGCCTTGGACAGAGGAGCCTGGAGGGTTACAGTCCATGGGGTCGCAAAGAGTCAGATACGACTTAGTGACTAAAACAACAACCCCTCAATCCAGTTAAATTATTTTTCACTGCTTCGAAAAGCACCAGAGCCAGTGTAATTACACTGTGCACTCTCAGTGTTGTAGTTTTTTCAGTTTTCACTTGTTCTTACATTCATTTTATTTTATTTTATTTTTGGAATTGGCCACCATGGTTTTTATTAACTTAACACCTGGGACTTTAAAGACTTTAACTCTGGGGAAGATTGGTGCGACAAATTCCTGAGAGAAATTTACTATGCTGTTATATTACATAGAACTGCCCCCCTCCTTTTAAAAACTCATTCTATTTAAACTAGTTTTGTGCCTCACTGTCTTTCCTTAGAAAGTTATTTTCCAGAGAGGTGTGGGACTCTCATCTCTGCACCCTACTAAAAGTCACACTTCACCAATTCTCCAGACATTTTAGGGTTTTAGTGTCAACATGTTAATAGCTTGACATGTGATAGGCCCCCAAATACACGCTCCCCTCATCAAAAAGCCTTTGCCATCCTTACAAATCTACCCTTTCAAACAAGCATCTTGCTATGGAACAATAGAGAACTGAATAGTTCTTTAATATTACTGTAAGACTGCATTCCCGGGATGCAGATATTTTCAGTTGACCGTCAGCCAGTTATTTAGTATCTGCCCTGTGCTAGGCACTGTGTTAAGCAGTGAGACTAGAGCAGGGGGCAAGACAGATAGTATTTGCCTACAGTTTCGTGGGTAAGTAAACGTGAAACGAAGGAAACTGGTCAAAAGAGGAATTACAGGGATTACTATGGGAATCTAATCTAGCAGAGGATATTAAGGAAAATTTATTTTCTAAAGAAGTGTTAGACTTAAGCTTAGAGACTATAGCGGTCAGGAGAGCAGAGGAAGAGTTTTTCAAACAGAGAAACACTGGGCCTAAAGATGACTTGAGAAAGTACTTGTTGCATTACAGATGTGGTTCTCAGCCCTGGCTGAACCTTAAAATCACTTGGATCCCTTCTAAAAATACAAATGCCTTGACTTCACACCACAAAAGTGATTCAAATTCTCTGACGATGTGGCTCCAACTACAGTATTTAAAAAGCTCCACAGACAGTTCCACTGGGTTGGCCAAAAAGTTTGTTTGAGTTTTTCCATAAGATGGCACAAAAACCCAAATGAACTTTTCAGCCAACCCAATAATATGAAGCTGGAATTGAGAACCACTGTATTGAGGTCATAAAATGAAACCATATGGATGGAGCAAAGAGAGTAAGGAGAATGGTAAGTCATGGGGCCAGAAAGGGTGGATCTCAGCTGGTCCTATTGGGAGCCCTTTTGTGAGTAAAAGGATTTAGTACTCATCTCTTAGTTCAGTTCAGTTCAGTCTCTCAGCTGTGTCAGACTCTTTGCGACCCCATGAATTGCAGCACACCAGGCCTCCCTGTCCATCACCAACTACCAGAGCTCACCCAAACTCACGTCCATCAAGTCGGTGATGCCATCCAGCCATCTCATCCTCTGTCGTCCCCTTTCCCTCCTGCCCCCAATCCCTCCCGGCATCAGAGTCTTTTCCAATGAGTCAACTCTTCGCATAAGGTGGCCAAAATATTGGAGTTTCAGCTTTAGCGTCATTCGTTCCAAAGAACACCCAAGACTGATCTCCTTTAGAATGGACTGGTTGGATCTCCTTGCAGTCCAAGGGACTCTCAAGAGTCTTCTCCAACACCACAGTTCAAAAACATCAATTCTTCGGTGCTCACTTTCTTCACAGCCCAACTCTCACATCCATACATGACCACTGGAAGAACCATAGCCTTCACTAGACAGACCTTAGTAGGCAAAGTAGTGTCTCTGCTTTTGAATATGCTATCTAGGTTGGTCATAACTTTCCTTCCAAAGAGTAAGCATCTTTTAATTTCATGGCTGCAATCACCATCTGCAGTGATTTTGGAGCCCAAAAAATAAAGTCTGACACTGTTTCCCCATCTATTTTGAATGAAGTGATGGGACCATTTGCCATGATCTTAGTTTTCTGAATGTTGAGCTTTAAGCCAACTTTTTCACTCTCCTTTTTCACTTTCATCAAAAGGCTTTTTAGTTCCTCTTCATTTTGTGCCATAAGGGTGGTGTCATCTGCATATCTGAGGTTATTAATATTTCTCCTGGCAATCTTCATTCCAGCTTGTGCTTCTTCTAGTCCAGTGTTTCTCATGATGTACTCTGCATATAAGTTAAATAAGCAGGGTGACAACATACAGCTTTGACGTACTCCTTTTCCTCTTTGGAACCAGTCTGTTATTCCATGTCCAGTTCTAACTGTTGCTTCCTGACCTGCATACAGATTTCTCAAGAGGCAGGTCAGGTGGTCTGGTGTTTCCATCTCTTTGGAACAGAATCTTCCACAGTTTATTGTGATCCACACAGTCAAAGGCTTTGGCATAGTCAATAAAGCAGAAATAGATGTTTTTCTGGAACTCTTGCTTTTTCGATGATCCAGTGGATGTTGGCAATTTGATCTCTGGTTCCTCTGCCTTTTCTAAAACCAGCTTGAATATCAGGAAGTTCACGGTTCGTGTATTGCTGAAGCCTGGCTTGGAGAATTTTGAGCATTACTTTACTAGCATGTGAGATGAGTGCGATTGTGTGGTAGTTTGAGCATTCTTTGGCATTGCCTTTCTTTGGGATTGGAATGAACACTGACCTTTTCCAGTCCTGTGGCCACTGCTGAGTTTTCCCAATTTGCTGGCATATTGAGTGCAGCACTTTCACAGCATCATCTTTCTGGATTTTAAATAGCTCAACTGGAATTCCATCACCTCCACTAGCTTTGTTTGTAGTGATGCTTTCTAAGGCCCACTTGACTTCACATTCCAGGATGTCTGGCTCTAGTTGAGTGATCATACCATCGTGATTATCTGGGTCATGAAGATCTGTTTTTACAGTTCTTCTGTGTATTCTTGCCACCTCTTCTTAATATCTTCTGTTTCTGTTAGGGCCATATCATTTCTCTCCTTTATTGAGCCCATCTTTGCATGAAACTTTCCCTTGGTATCTCTAATTTTCTTGAAGAGATCTCTAGTCTTTCCCATTCTGTTCTTTTCCTCTATTTCTTTGCACTGATCACTGAGGAAGGCTTTCTTATCTCTCCTTGCTATTCTTTGGAACTCTGCATTCAGATGCTTATATCTTTCCTTTTCTCCTTTGCTTTTTGCTTCTCTTCTTTTCACAGCTATTTGTGAGGCCTCCCCAGAGAGCCAATTTGCTTTTTTTGTATTTCTTTTCCATGGGGATGGTCTTGATCCCTGTCTCCTGTACAATGTCACAAACCTCTGTCCATAGTTCATCAGGCACTCTATCTATCAGATCTAGTCCTTTAAATGTATTTCTCACTTCCACTGTATAATCATAAGGGATTTGATTTAGGTCATACCTGAATGGTGTAGTGGTTTTCCCTACTTTCTTCAATTTAAGTCTGAATTTGGAAGTAAGGAGTTCATGATCTGAGTCACAGTGTGCTCCTGGTCTTGTTTTTGCTGACTGTATAGGGCTTCTCCATCTTTGGTTGCAAAGAATATAATCAATCTGATTTTGGTGTTGACCATATAGTGATGTCCATGTGTAGAATCTTTTCTTCTGTTGTTGGAAAAGGGTGTTTGCTATGACCAGTGTGTTCTCTTGGCAAAGCTCTATTAACCTTTGCCCTGCTTCATTCCGTATTCCAAGGCCAAATTTGCCTGTTACCCAGGTGTTTCTTGACTTCCTACTTTTGTATTCCAGTCCCGTCTAATGAAAAGGACATCTTTTTGGGTATTAGTTCTAAAAGGTCCTGTACTCATCTCTAAGGCCAATAAAAGTGAAAGTTGCTCAGTTGTGTCTGACTGTTTGCAACCCCATGGACTATATAGTCCGTGGAATTCTCCAGGCCAGAATACTGGAGTGGGTAGCCTTTCCCTTCTCCAGGTGATCATCCCAACCCAGGGATCGAACCCTGGTGTCCCACATTGCCGATGGATTCTTTATAGCTGAGCCACAAGGGAAGCCCACAAGGCCAATGGGAGCCATTTAATAGGAGGGATAAGACCACAGGGCTGCTTTGTAGAGACTTGATTGAATGAGATAAAGTTGTTGCCAAGAGAATGTTATCAAAGAGAGATTGTAATAGACTAGGATTAGAATGTTGGCAGTAGAAAAAGAGAGATGCATAGCGACTGGGAGTAATATCAAATGCTGCTTAAAGGTCATACAGGAAAATTATCCGTTGGATTTGAGACATGAAAACTATTTGGGACCTGGAGGGTTTTTGTAGATGCCAAGACTGGCAGGTCATCATGCTGAGTATTCAGCTCAAGTTTTATTTTTGGATCTGAGGTTCTCAGCTATCTTCAGACACAAACGAAGCTATACACAAATAAACAAAGAAAAAAATTCCACTAGTCAAAGATTGCTTTTCCTTTCTACAAGAAAGACCAAAGTCAACAAGTGAGACACTCAAAACAAAACAAAAACAAGCTGTGTTATTGTGACAAAACCATTTCATTTGTTCCCATTTCAGAACCATGTATACTGGGGACAATACTTGTCACTTATTGATTCCGGTGTGACATCATTGAAACTTGATGTTCCATGCCCAGAGACCTAATATAATACCTTTTCCTATCTCATTTTTCTCAGCTGGATTTCTGCCCTTAGTGCTTTCTCTGATTTCTCTACTCCAAACAGAGCAGTGAACATTTCTGTTGAACTCATTATTGATGGCCGCTATAGTATACTTTCTTAAGGCATCTCAGAAGTTATAGCATGACTGTAAAAGTAGACAGCCTTTTCAGAGACCCAAATATCCCTCACTTCCTTCACTTCCAAAGGGGAAGATTTCCATTTTGTTTGATTGGGGCCAGTAAAAAGAGGAACTTTTTCAAGCTCAAGTGTACATGGACATCGTAACCAGTTAATATATCCAGTATCACTGCCTAGTATCAATAGTATCAGTACTTAAGTCCAAGTCTTAATATGACTTCATTCCAAACCTTTTTGGTGATTGTCCACTTTGGAGCCCTATATGTTCATATATATCCACTTCAATATCTGAGAGAATTTTGCTGATAAAACTTAATGGTTTCTTCCTCTTTGATTTTTCAAAAATATAATTGTGTAAACCATCAGAACTAGTAATACAGTATTATCAGTACATAAATACAAAAAACCATGAGCAGAACAGGTGATGAAGCTGTCATATTCACGTCAACTTCAGTGGTTCAAGAGGATGAGCATTACTAGTTACTTTTATTTCCCAAGGCTCCTTATAACCCATTCCTCTAATAAATCCCCAATTTAGACCTAGATTAGACCTCTGAGTTAGGTCAATATGGATTATTGTAATAACATAAACATTCTTCACATCTCTTCCATGATATCTGTGGAAGCAGAACACATTTTTTCCAAATGATTAATAAGGTTTAGCCAGTTGGTGATACAGACATTGTTTCCTAATCCCCACATTTTAGAAAGGCCTCTAGAACAGGTCAGGAAGATCTCCTGGAGAAGGAAATGGCAACCCACTCCAGTATTCTTGCCTGGAAATTCCCATGGACGGAGGAGCCTGGTGGGCTACAGTCCCCGGGGTTCCAAAGAGTTGGACACAACTGAGCAACTTCACTAGAATAGGCACTTGTTTTGGAACAATTTCAATTTAGCTTTACCTAGTCCATCTAGGCAATGGCACCCCACTTCAGTACTCTTGCCTGGAAAATCCCATGGATGGACGAGGCTGCAGTCCATGGGGTGGCTGAGAGTTAGATACAACTCAGTGACTTCACTTTCATTTTTCACCTTCATGCATTGGAGAAGGAAATGGCAACCCACTCCAGTGTTTTTGCCTGGAGAATCCCAGGGATGGGGGAACCTGGTGGGCTGCCATCTATGGGGTTGCACAGTGTTGGACATGACTGAAGCAACTTAGCAGCAATAGCAGCGGTAGTCTATTTAGGACTTCAATTTCCCATCTGTTATGCCTTTTATTTTCCACTTTGACAAAACTCATGTTATCTGTGAACACTAGTAGTTCTAGGTAACTCATATTACCTAACTGCTTATCTATTTAGTGTTGAAAAGTTCCTCTTTAAATGAATAAGTCTTCAATGGGCAGAAAAATCCTTTATTATTATCCTCATCAGTGAATGCTATATGATAATTGGAAGCAGTAACACTGACTTAGCAAGTGTAACCCATGGAGAACCATAACATTCCAGCAAGTAGTCTGATGACTCTTGAAGGCAAGATAGAGGGTATTAGCTCAGTGATTATGTTAATACATGGAATTAAAAAAACTTCCATATTTCTTTTTACTGTTACTCTTGGACAGACATTTAGCAAAAGCAGTTAGAAAGGAAAAGCAATGTTCTAACTATATGAATACCTAAGGCATTAATCTCTCCTCACATAGTCCTTCTAGAGCATTGTTTAAGTTGTCTTGTCAGTGAACATTCAATGTGCCAAATCACTAACACACACACCTCAGTCTCTCCACAAGGAGAGACTCTTTGGTTATGTCCTGAGTTGATTCTTCAGTATGTTTCCACACGTCTCAGATCAAAGCCAGGAGATCTTGGGATTTCTTAAAATGTTACAGTATAATATCTAATAGGAGTCTCAGGGGAAAGAATGAAGAAACCCTGAGGAAGAAAACTGTCCACGCAATAGAGATAGGGGCTTCCCTGATGGCTCAGTGGTGAAGGATCTGCCTGCCAGAGTAGGAGACATGAGTTCGATCCCTGGTCCGGGAAGATCCTACATGCTGGAGAGCAAATAAGCACATGCTCCATAGCCACTGAGCTTGTACTTTAGAGCCCAGGAGCTGCGACTACTAATGCCCATGTGCCCTGCACTCTGTGCTCCGCAACAAGAGAAGCCCGCACACCAACAACTAGAGAGTAGCCCCTGCTTGCCGCAGCTAGAGAAAAGCCTGTGCAGCAATGCAACCCCACACAGCCAAAAAATTAACAAATAAATTCTTTAAAAAATAATACAAGACTGTGGTGGATTCATATCAATGTATGGCAAAACCAATACAGTATTGTAAAGTAAAATAAAGTAAAAATAAAAATTCAAAAAAAGAAAAAATTATGTAAAAGTAAACCAAAATTATATTTTACATTAAAAAAAATAATACAAGATAGTTTCTCAAAGATAAATGGGCTGGAATCTTGAGATTGAAATATGGGTAAGTACCTAACATACTTGAATAAAAAATGCACCTAAAACTATTGTTATGAAATTTCACTTTAACCAAGATGAAGAAAAATCTTAAAGGCTTCCAGAAAAATAAAACAGATGACTAAGGCTACAGAATCAGATCATGATCAGATTTTTCACTGATTATACTGTATACCAGAAAAATGTAAGTTATGCCTTCAATTTTATTGTTTAAAGAAAATGATTTGCAACCTAGGGAAATGGCTAGAATCATCACTGATGATAGCTGTTTTTATTATTATATTTAAAAAATTTCATCTATATTGTATTATCTAAAAGATGGAAGCATACTACTTTTACAAAACTAAAAAAAGCCATTTAAAATTGATCATATATCTACTTCACACACACACACACAAATCTCTAAGTTCCCAGAACAGAAATTGTGCAGGTCACATTTTGCTGCAACAATACTATGAGATTATATGTTAAAAATAAAAGAATGAAACAATGGATATGTATATGTAAAAAGATGAATTTATATTCCTACCTCACACCTAAACAAAAATAACTCAAAATAGAGTATAGATCTAAGTCTAAGAGCTACAACTGTAAAATCTTTAGAAGAAAATGTAGGAGAAAATCTTTGTCACTTTTGGTTTAGGCAGCATTTTTTTAGATACAGCCCCCAAAGCACAGTCAACAAAAGAAAAGAAAAATTAGATTTGATCAATACTAAACATTTTTGCTTTTCATAAAGACACAATTAAGGAAAAGAAAAAAAGTCAATGTGCTGGGAGAAAATATTTACAAATCATGTATTCTACACTCAATAACTATAAATATATAAAATACCCCTAGATAAATTATTAAGAAATATTTAAGGTATACATGAAAAAAACTTTACTGAAGATTCAAGTAAATGAGAGAATAAAACATGTTCCTGATGATAAGAATTTAAATGATGTCTCCATAAACTAGTCTATAAATTTAGTATTTATTGTTGTTGTTCAGCTGCTAAGTCATGTGTGACTCTTTGCGACCCTGTGGAGTGCAGCACACCAGTCTTCTTGTCCTTCACTATTTCCCAGACTTTGCTCAAACTCATGTCCATTGAGTTGATGAAGCCCTTCAACCATCTTATCCTCTGTCACCCCCTTCTCCTCCTGCCGTCCATCTTTCCCAGCATCGGGGTCTTTGCCAATGAGTCACTTCTTTACATCAGGTGTCCAAAGTATTGGAACTTCAGTTTCAGCATCAGTCCTTCCAATGTATATTCAGGGTTGATTTCCTTTAGAATTAACTGCTTGATCTCCTTTCTGTCTAAGGAACTCTTAAGAGTCTTCTCCAGCACTGCAGTTCGAAAGCATCAATACTTCAGTGCTCAGCCTTCTTTATGGTCCAGCTCTCACATCCATACATGACTACTGGAAAAACCATAGTTTGACTATATGGACCTTTGTTGGCAAACTGATGTTTCTGCTTTTTAATATGCTGTCTAGGTTTGTCATAGCTTTTCTTCCAAAGAGCAAGTGTCTTTTAATTTCATGGCTGCAGTCACTGTCCTGAGTGGTTTTGGAGCACAAGAAAGGAAAGTCTGTCACTGTTTTCTTTTTTCCCCCTTCTATTTGCTATGAAGTGATGGAACTGGATGCCATGATCTTAGTTTTTTGAATGTTGAGTGTTAAGCCAACTTTTTCACTGTCCTCTTTCACTTTCATCAAGAGGCTCTTGAGTTCCTCTTCACTTTCTGCCGTTAGGGTGATATACAATTTAGTATAATTCTAATCAAATGCCAAAAGAAATTCTAGGAGAAATTTAACAAGTACAATTCAAAGTTTTTCTGAAAGTGGGGACTTTTCTGGTGGTCCAGAGGTTAAGACTCCACACTTCCACTACAGAGGGCATGATCCTAGGTGTAGAAACTAAGATCTCAGATGCAGCACAGTGTGACCAAAACAAAAAAGTTAATCTGTAATGGCCTATACAGAAAAAAATATATAAAAAAGAGTGGATAAATATATAAGTAATTACTTTCCTGTACACCTGAAACTAATGCAACATTGTAAATCAACTATACTCCAATAAAATAAATTAAAAAACAAAGTTGTTTTGAAAAGCGTAAATAAGTAAAATTAGTCAACACATTTTTGAAAAAGAGGAACCACTGGATAGATTCACTTAATTAGATATATAAAAGCTCTGTGCTATTAATATATAGCTGAGCCATCTATAATAGATTAAAGGTGTGATAGCTTCTTTACTGCTGTGATTTGCTAGGATAATATTGACTATTTTTGCTGATTGTAAAGGATCCGCTTGCCAATGCAAGAGATGGAAGTTTGATCCCTGGGTTGGAAAGATCCCCTGGAGTAGGAAATGGCAACCACTCTAGTATTTTTGCCTCCATGGACAGAGGAGCCTGGCAGGCTACAGTCCATGGGGTTGCAAAGAGTTAGACATGACTGAGAAAGCACACATTTTTGCTGGAGCCAAATGATGCTGCTGAAGCGGCCATCTGTCAAAGGCATTGCTACTGCTGCTAGTGCTTGCTAGTAGAGTCCCATGATGGATGATACCCGCAATCAAGAGAACTCGTAACTTATTTTACTTAGCATAATATCCTCTAAGTCTATTAATGTTGATGCAAATGGCAAGATTTCATTCTTTTTATGGCCGAGTAATATTCCATTGTATATATGTACCACATATTCTTTATCCATTTATTTGTTGATGGACAGTTATGTTGCTTCCATATCTTGGCTGCTGTAAATAATGCTGCAATGAACATAGGGGTCATATATATTTTCAAATTAGTGTTTTTGTTTTCTTCAAATAAACACAAAGGAGTTGAGTTACTGGTTTGAAGTAATATAATTTGAGAGTCAACTATACTTAAATTTAAAAAGAGAGAAAAAGAAAACGCATTGCACAAGAGATTCTCTCACTTTCTAGCAAGAGCCACAGGTGACTGCATTCACTCTCACCATTTTATCTACTCATTGTTTCTCTATCTTTTACAGCAGCCTCATCTTTCTAGGACTTGGCAGCTAGGACTGCTGTAGTGAGACTCTGCCCACTCTTCTACCAGCTCATTGTCCTTGATTACACTGAGGCACCTTGATAATATTTTCACACAAGAGATATTCTTCACTTGCAATCTTTTCCATAATGATAGTCCTGTCTCATCTGGAGTGGTCCATCTGGAGTGGGCCTGAATTCTAGCAAGAACTTAGTTTAGGCTCAAACCATGACCTTTACATGAAACAAGTTTAATTTTTGTCCCGTGAGTCATTTGACCATCTCCTCTCTGTCTCAGTTCAGTTCAGTCACTCAGTCATATCCAACTTTTTGCAACCCCATGAACTGCAGCATGCCAGGCCTCCCTGTCCATCACCCAAACCCATGTCCTTTGAGTTGGTGATGCCATCCAGACATCTTATCCTCTGTTGTCCCCTTCTCCTCCTGCCCTCAATCTTTCCCAGCATCAGGGGCTTTTCAAATGAGTCAGCTCTTCGCATCAGGTGGCCAAAGTATTGGAGTTTCAGCTTCAACATCAGTCCTACCAATGAACACCCAGGACTGATCTCATTTAGGATGGACTGGTTGGATCTCCTTGCAGTCCAACGGACTCTCAAGAGTCACCTCCAACACCACAGTTCAAAAGCATCAATACTTCAGCGCTCAGCTTTCTTCACAGTCCAACTCTAACAGCCATACATGACCACTGGAAAAACCATAGCCTTGACTAGATGGACCTTTGTTGCCAAAGTGATATCTTTGCTTTTTAATATGCTGTCTAGGTTGGTCATAACTTTCCTTCCAAGGAGTAAGTATCTTTTAATTTCATGGCTACAGTCACCATCTGCAGTGATTTTAGAGCCCAGAAAAATAAAGTCAGCCACTGTTTCCACTGTTTCCCCATCTATTTTCCATGAAGTGATGGGACTGGATGCCATGATCTTCGTTTTCTGAATGTTGAACTTTAAGCCAACTTTTTCACTCTCCTCTTTCACTTTCATCAAGAGGCTCTTTAGTTCTTCGTCACTTTCTACCATAAGGGTGGTGTCACAAGGGTGCGTATCTGGGGTTATTGATATTTCTCCTGGCAGTCTTCATTCATGTGCTTCTTCAGCCCAGCATTTCTCATGATGTACTCTGCATAGAAGTTAAATAAGCAGGGTGACAATATACAGCTTTGACGTACTCCTTTTCCTCTTTGGAACCAGTCTGTTGTTCCATGTCCAGTTCTAACTGTTGCTTCCTGACCTGCACACAGATTTCTCAAGAGGCAGGTCAGGTGGTCTGGTATTCCCATCTCTTTCAGAATTTTCCACAGTTTCTTGTGATCCACAGAGTCAAAGGCTTTGGCATAGTCAATAAAGCAGAAATAGATGTTTTTCTGGGACTCTCTGTCTATATACATCTATTTCCAACATAAGTCTATGTCATTCTCTTAAATATAATTTGGTTTTCAGACCTAAGTGAAATATGGACCCTGCTTCTGAAAATCATTAAGAACTGAAATTACAGTGCAATTTTAACCTTCTTAGGACCATATTGTTACTTTACGAGTCTAGCAACTGTCTTACTAGATCACCAGTTTATCTCTGGAGACATAGCAGGAATCAGTAAAACAGTTGTCTGAGCAACAACAGCTAAGAACAAAACAAGAGTTTCAAATTCACACAGTAAGATTGCTCTATATTAATTTATTTTATTAAGATACCCCTTCACCAGAGAAATAAAAAGGCTTAGGGGTGACTTAGAGACAAAGAAAAGAAATCCAATGGCACAAAAGTAAAATAAAGATTAAAATTAGGATAGAGTTGATGATCTGTGAGGCACATTCACAGAGGTACATAGGAAACAGCATCTTTACAAGAGCAGGAGATGGGTTTCAAATTTAGATACAGATGTGTAGGCTGAGCCAGTGATGAAACTTAATTATCTATAGAAGCATCTTTTTGACTAAAGTTTTAAAGCACTATGTTTATTTAAACATTTTAAAAAGTAATACACACACATACAGCACAGCACAATAGGGTAAATAGCAACAAAATTTCCAAGTCTTCCTTCTATCTGTCCAGAGATAGAATACACTGATATGGAAGTGCAAATAGCACTGTTTTGGTTGAGAAGACCAGGAAATGGATTTATTTTTCCTTGTAATTCTTCTGCTGTACTCTACCCTTCTCTACTCACTGATACGATCCTCTCCTTGATCATTGTCTCCCTTATTGACTTCTAAGTCTGATTTCATGAATTTTCCATCTCTTGTGGTTACTAAAATGAATTCACCATTATCTTTAATACTGAATCTTGTTTATTTAAAATCTTCAACCTTATTATTTATTCCTTGATCCCAAGGGCAGGCAAGATTCTTGTTTTTAGGGCCAACACATTACAACTTGGTGGTGATACCAGTGATTCTGGAACCAGACTCCATGAATTTGTATCCTGTTCTGCCACTTGAAGATTATGGGCCCACTGGCAGGTCACACCTCTTGCCTCAGTTTCCTCATTTTCTGAGCAGGGATAATAGAAGTACTTACTGTGTAGGACTGCTGTGAGCATTAAATGAGCTTTTCATGTAAAGCACTCAGAGCGTAACTAAGATGTTATTAAAGCTATCTAAGTGTTAGCCATTTTTACTATTATTGGAGTGAATAATGGAGTTTCTCTCACAGCTCCCCTTGTCTCCTCTGTCTTTAATTTTATATTTAAAATAGTATTTATTTTATTTCTGGCTGCCCCGCGTCTTCATCCCTGTGTGAGCTTTCTCTAGTTAGAGTAGAGGCTGTTCTCTAGTTGTGGCATGCAGGCTTCCACTGTACTGACTTCACTTGTTGTGGAGAATAGGCTCTGGGGCTCCTGGGCTCTAGAGCACTGGCCCAATAGTTGCAGCACAAGGGCTTAGTTCTCTGCTGCATGTGGGATCTTCCCAGACCAGGGATCGAACCCGTGTCTCCTACATTGGCAGGCAGACTCTTTACCACTAAGCCACCAGTGAAGCTTCTCTGAGGTTGCAGTGGTGAACTGGGAAAATATTTTTCTTTTTTGTCTGCCCATAACATGACTTCTTGTCCTCTTTCTAGTGGTCACTCACTTCTGACATAATTTGGTGGGAAGGATTCCCACAGTAATGAAGAAGAAGAATAGGCTATTGTAGCAGGCCAATCAGGAGGTGAAGGTGGATGGGAAAAATAGTGAGATGAGTCAAAACTTTCATCCTTTCGAATTAGTGTTGAAGGTCATTTTCCAGGGCACACAGGGTAAACAGGAATAGGACTCTGCCAAGAAAAAGCTAAAAACAGTTTTCAACCAAACTGCCCTTTTCTCTCCCATCTACCCACACAATTGTATTTTAAGCATTATTTATAACAGGCGTGTAATGGAGACAATGAACAAATTAGTTTCCCCCCCAAGAGATTTCAGTTACATTAATATACTCATAGAATATCCCTTACCATGCGGTGCCACTTGACACTGGACTGTAGAATGTGGAGACTACTTACTATTCAAAGAGAAGAGAGAGACTCATTAAAAGAGAATAAACTCACACATGTACACCATGGCTGAGTCACATCAATGTATGGCAAAAACCACTACAATACTGTAAAGTAATTAGCCTCCAACTAAAATAAACAGATTAACTTTAAAGAGAGAGAGAATGAACTCTTACCACCTGTTGGAACATATCCCCAAATCTAAAGCTTTGTATAACCTTAATGGCAAAGCCCAATTAAGATAGTATATGAAGACACACACATACAGGAAAATTTCAGACAAATTCATCACAAATTTTACTGAACCCTTAACTAAAGATTAGCCAAAAAGCCATATTAAAAGCATAATCAAGTGGTATTTATTTCAGACATACAAGAATGATGATATTAAAGAGAACATAAAATATAATCTCAACTTTATTAAAAATTACATGATAATTTTTATTAAGGCAAAATTTCTGATAAAATTTTAAATCAATTCTTGATAACAATTCTTTAATAAAATAGATGTGTGTCATTCTCTTCATGTGACATATAAACACAAAAGCCAGAGCCAGGTGTAATAAGAGATAATTGGACGTATTCTCAATTAAGAACAAGACAAAGATGACCATTATTACTGCTATCATTTGCCATTTCTGGACATTCCATCTAGTATTACCGAAAAATAGAAATAAGTATATTAAAATTGGAAAGAAAAAGACTGTATTATCTTTTAATTCTTTATCTCATGGGAAAGTATACTAGTGCCTTTTAAATGTCTCTATATCAGAATGATTTAACTAGCATTGAAGTTATGGATGACTGAAGTGTTTGGTAAAATACTCTAATAAAACTTTTAGAACGTGATATGTTTTGTTTGCTTGTTTAAGAGGGTAGCCCTTTGATCATTACTTTCATTTCTTCTAATTGTTCTATTAAAATTTTTTAGGTCTTCTGTACTTCTTTTAAAAAAATAATGTCTTTATTTTAGAATAATTTTAGATTTACAGAAAAGTTCCAAAGATAGCATAGAGTTTTCATGTACCCCTCACCTTATTTCCCCTAATGTTATCATCTTACATAACCGTGGCACATCTGTCAAAACTGAAAAGTGAATAAAAGCACAACTTTATTAACTAAACTGTAGACTTTATTTGTCTATTAAAGTCCTTTTCCTGTTCCAGGATTCAATTCAGGATCCCACATTGCATTTAATAGTCATTTCTCCTTCATTTCCTCTATTTTGTGATTATTTTGTAATCTTTCCTTGTTCATGAATTTGACTATTTTGGAAGGGTACCTGGTCAGATGTTTTGGAATTCCCCTCAAGTTTGCATTTATCTGATATTTTATCAACATTTCATTGGAGATACAGTTTTTTGGGGGAAAATATCACAGAAGTGGAGTGTTCTTCATATCAGAAAGTATCAGATTTTGAGTTTATTCACATATCAAATTTGTTTTTCCCTTATCAAATGCAGGGATGCAGCTTCATCTTTATGCATGCTTTCTTTCCTCCATCTTCCTTGGATTTACTGAGAGGTTCTTTTTTCTAACTTCTTGTGGATTCTTGATTCAATTATTTCCATCCTTCCTAGTTTATAATTCTAAGTATGTAAATGTGTGGATTTTTCTCTGCATGCTCTTTCAGCTATATGTTATAGATTCTAATATGTAGGGCTATCAAGATTCTGTAACTTCTGTATTAATTTTCTCTTTAACCTAAAGTTGTTTAAAATAGAGTATCTTATATGGCAAATGATAGGAATTTTTTGTTTCCTAAATTTGTTACTGACATATATATATATATATATATATATTGCATTGTGATCAGAGAATATTTCTGCTGTTTCTACAATTTGGAATTTATACAGAAATTTCTAGCTTAACATATGGTTATCTTTTATGAGTATTCCTTTTTGTGAGCACTAGGAAAAAAAGATATATTCTTTGCATTCAGGGCTAGAGATTAATATACGAGTTTATCTCTCTCACCCACACACGTATATACACACTTACCTTTGTCTTCAACATAGCCTAAATTCTTACTTGCTTTAATAATCCTGAAGGACATGCTGACAGAGGTGTCTTAAAGCTTCTGCTACTAATGCTGTAAAAGAGTATTTTGTATTAGTACGTAAACCAGTATGTGTTCCTAGAGCTTTGTTTTGCTTTATGAATTTTGATACTACTATGTTATATGGTATTTCAGTTCAGTTCAGTTGCTCAGTTGTGTCCAACTCTTTGTGACCCCATGAACCGCAGCACGCCAGGCTTCCCTGTCCATCACCCGGAGTCCACCCAAACCCATGTCCATTGAGTCGATGATATGATGCAACCATCTCATCCTCTGTTGTCCCCTTCTCCTCCTGCCCTCAATCTTTCCCAGCATCAGGGGCTTTTCAAATGAGTCAGCTCTTTGCATCAGGTGGCCAAAGTATTGGAGTTTCAGCTTCAACATCAGTCCTACCGATGAACACCTAGGACTGATCTCCTTTAGGATGGACTGGTTGGATCTCCTTGCAATCCAAGGGACTCTCAACAGTCTTCGCCAACACCACAGTTCAGAAGCATCAGTTCTTCAGTGGTCATCTTTCTTTATAGCCCAATCCATACATGACTACTGGAAAAACCATAGCCTTGACTAGACGGACTTTTGTTGACAAAGTAATGTCTCTGCTTTTGAATATGATGTCTAAGTTGGTCATAACTTTTCTTCCAAGGAGTAAGCATCTTTTAATTTCATGGCTGCAACCACCATCTGCAGTGATTTTGGAGCCCAGAAAAATAAAGTCAGCCACTGTTTCCCCATCTATTTTCCATGAAGTGATAGGACCTGATGCCATGATCTTAGTTTTCTGAATGTTGAGCTTTAAGCCAATTTTTTCACTCTCCTCTTTTACTTTCATCAAGAGGCTCTTTAGTTCTTCTTCACTTTCTGCCATAAGGGTGCTGTCATAGGGGTGCATATCTGAGGTTATTGATATTTCTCCTGTCAATTTAGATTATTTTAATTTTCAATTGCTGTGTAACAAGTTACCATAAATGTAATGATTTAAAAAAACACCCATTTATTATTTGACATTTTCTGCTGGTCAAGGTCAGGCGGTGCTTAGGGTCCCACATGGCTAGAATCAAGGTGTCAGTATGAACTTCCATCTCACTTGAGATTCAAGATCCTCTTCCAAGGTCATTAAGTTGTTGGCAGAGTTCAGTTCCTTGAGGCTGAAAGACTGAAGATCCTGCCCTCTTGCTGGCTGTGTCTGAGGGCATTTTTGAGCTTCTAGAAATTGTCTGCAGTTTCTTGCTCTGTGGCCCCTTCACACTACCAACACAACTTCTGTCTCCAACATCTAAGACCTAGACTTAAAGGGATCATGTGATTACATTAGGCCATTCATGATACTCCTTTGATGAACCCAAAGCCAACTGTCTAGTAAATTACTTACATCTATACAATCCCTTTTGCTAAGTATTGTGTAACAATCATATCCCATTATATCCAGAGCTCCAGGCTTTATCCTTTCTTAACCTTTTAGCTTCAAGAGGTGAGATTTATACAAGGCAAGGATCCCCAGAGACAGGAATATTGGAGGACATCTTAAAATTCTTCTTGCTGCATGCATTTTTATAATTTTTATCTTCATTATGGTTTATAGATTTTCTCATTACATGATTCACTTAAAAAATCACATTTAATGCTTTAAAGTTAATTCAAGTCTAAAAGTCAACTTGTCTGAATTAAGATCCTGACTTCTAATTTTTTGTTGTTGTTTACATTTTCTTTGTGTACTTTGCCCCATCTTTGAGTTATTTTGCTTTTTAAATGTTTCTAGTAGGTAGAATATCACTGGGTTTCATGTAATTTAACCAGATTCCTTCTCTGTAATGCAAAAGTAGGAAGTCAAGAGATCCCTGGAATAACAGGCAAATTTGCTCTTGGAATACAGAATGAAGCAGGGGAAAGACTAATAGAGTTTCGCCAAGAGAACACATTGGTCATAGCAAACACCCTCTTCCAACAACACAAGAGAAGACTCTACACATGGACATCACCAAATAGTCAATACCAAAATCAGATTGATTATATTCTTTGCAGCCAAAGATGGAGAAGCTCTATACAGCCAGCAAAAACAAGACCAGGAGCACACTGTGACTCAGATCATGAACTCCTTACTTCCAAATTCAGACTTAAATTGAAGAAAGTAGGGAAACCACTAGACCATTCAGGTATGACCTAAATCAAATCCCTTATGACTATACAGTGGAAGTGACAAATAGATTCAAGAGATTAGATCTGATAGAGTACCTGAAGAACTATGGACAGAGGTTTGTGACATTGTACAGGAGGCAATGATCAAGACAATCCCGAAGAAACAAACATGAAAAAGGGCAAAATGTTTGTCTGAGGAGGTCTTACAAATAGCTGTGAAAAGAAGAGAAGTGAAAGTCAAAGGAGAAAAGGAAAGATATACCCATTTTAATGCAGAGTTCCAAAGAATAACAAGGAGAGGTAAAGAAGCCTTCCTCAGTGATCAATGCAAAGAAATAGAGGAAAACAATAAAATGGGAAAGACTAGAGATCTCATTAAGAAAATTAGAGATACCAAGGGAACATTTCATGCAAAGATGGGCACAATAAAGGACAGAAGTGGTATGGACCTAACATAAGCAGAAGATATTAAGAAGAGGTGGCAAGAATACACAGAACTCTACAAAACAGATCTTCATGACCAAGATAATCATGATGGTGTGATCACTCACCTAAAGCCAGACATCCTGGAATGTGAAGTCAAGTGGGCCTTAGGAAGCATCACTACAAACAAAGCTAGTGGAGGTGATGGCATTCCAGTTGAGCTATTTCAAATCCTTAAAGATGATGCTGTGATCGTGCTGCATTCAATATGCCAGCAAATTTGGAAAACTCAGCAGTGGCCGCAGGACTGGAAAAGTCAGTTTTCATTCCAATCCCAAAGAAAGGCAATGCCAAAGAATGCTCACGCTTCCGCACATTTCACTCATTTCACACGCTAGCAAAATAATGCTCAAAATTCTCCAAGCCAGGCCTCAATACTATGTGAGCTGTGAACTTCCAGATGTCCAAGCTGGTTTTAGAAAAGGCAGAGGAACCAGATTTCAAATTGCCAACATCCATTAGATCATTGAAAAAGTAAGAGAGTTCCAGAAAAACATCTACTTCTGCTTTATTGACTATGCCATAGCCTTTTGACTGTTGGATCCAAACAAACTGTGGAAAACTCTTTAAAGAGAAGGAAATACCAGGCCACCTCACCTGCCTCCTGAGAAATATGTATGCAGCTCAGAGAGCAACAGTTAGAACTGGACATGGAACAACAGACTACCTCCAGATCAGGAAAGGAGTATATCAAGGCTGTATATTGTCACCTTGCTTATTTATGCAGAGTATATCATGAGAAATGCTGGACTGGATGAAGTACAAGCTGGAATTGAGATTGCCAGGAGAAATATCAATAACCTCAGATATGCAGATGACACCACTCTCATTGTAGAAGGTGAAGAAGAACTAAGGAGCCCCTTGATGAAAGTGAAAGAGGAGAGTGAAAAAGTTGGGTTAAAGCTCAACATTCAGAAAATGAAGATCATGACATCTGGTCCCATCACTTCATGGCAAATAGATGGGGAAACAGTGGAAACAGTGACAGGCTTTATTTGGGGAGGGGCTCCAAAATCACTGCAGATGGTGACTACAGCCATGAAATAAAAGATGGTTACTCCTTGGAAGGAAATTTATGACCAACCTAGACAGTATATTAAAAAGCAAAGACATTACTTTGCCAACAAAAGTCCATCTAGTCAAAGCTATGGTTTTTTCAGTAGTCATGTATAGATGTGAGAGTTGGACTATAAAGAAAGCTGACTGCTGAAGAATTGATGCTTTTGAACTGTGGCATTAGAGAAGACTCTTGAGAGTCCCTTGGACTGCAAGGAGATCCAGCCAGTCCATCCTAAAGGAGATTAGTCCTGAATACTTACTGGAAGGAATGATGTTGAAGCTGAAACTGCAATACTTTGGCCACCTGATGGGAAGAACTGACTAACTGGAAAAGACCCCGACGCTGGGAAAGACAGAAGGCAGGAGTAGAAGGGGATGACAGAGGATGAGATGGTTGGATGGCATCACCGGCTCAATGGATACGAGCCTTAGTAAACTCCGGGAGTTGGTGATGAACAGGGAGGTGTGGTGCACTGCAGTCCATGGGCTCGCAAAGAGTTGAACACCACTGAGCAACTGAACTGAACAGAGTAGATTTTGGTCTTAATTTTGTTAAAATTTTATGCTGTTTTTTTGTTGTTTTTGCTACGTTTAAGTCCTTTAATGCCTAGTATTTTTTCCCTTACTTTCTGTGTGTGTGTGTGTGTGTGTGTGATATGGTGTGTTTTGGGGTATTTCTTTAAATATGAAATGTTACATTCCTGTTGTGATTATCATTAAGATGACTATAATTTTTGTAATGTATTTATTTCTCAAAACTTTATAGACTGAATCTGTCAATTCCAGCTGTGAACAAAGATGAAGTTTGTTTATTTCTATTTCCTCCCTTCCCTCATTCCCTATATGATTTTAGTTGGTTAAATCACTTAGTGAAAAATTTATGCTTTTTGTATATATTACTTGATGACCTATTAATCCTCAAATTTAAATAAAGAAATCACAGTACTTACCTTTTCTTCTTCCTTATTTCCTAATTTTCATGGATGATTAGTTACATAATTTTCATGCTTACCCGGTTTGAATATTTACATTCAGTTCTGTAAAAACAATCCCCATTTTCTTTTAAATAGATTCAGTGCACACTGCTTCTCTAGCCTCTCTGTGAGCTGAAGTTTATTTTCTATTAGTCTCTTGAAGAAGGGAATCACATTCCTTGAGTTCTACCATGTTAAAAACCATTTCGCACAATCACTCTGATTGTTTTTTTCAAACATTCCATATTGACTAAATGTGTATTACCAGTTTACTGTATCAAAGTCTTAGCTTTAGCAAAAGTTTTCCTTTTAAAATTCTCACAGGATTGAATACAAATGTGAAGAAATTTTAGAACCAATCTAGAATGTTTCCTGCAATACAAGTTTTGCTACTCTGGGTTTTTACATGTGCAAGGTTTATTTTAATAAATAAATTGTGACTGACATTTAAACAAATTGATCTTTAAACTCCTTAGTCTCGAGCGTTTCACCACCTGATGAATTTGTCTGTTTCCTGACTCCTTGAAATCCAGCTTCATTGAGAAAAATAAATGTTTTATGGAAAGGAGCTCAATTTTAGAGCTTGAGTGCTTGAGGTGAGTCTAAACTTTGATGGTGTAAACTGCCATAAGTTAGTATAAGTACTTGAGATGCTCGTGAGGCAAGAGAGATGTGGTCAAGATGGTGGGAAAGAAGATAGACATGGAGTCAGGAGATTAACAAAAATAAACTCTTCCAAATGGCAAATTTGTTAAGAACGTTAGAAGAGGGCTCATTATGAGGTAAATTATAATATATTCATAACTTTTTCAAGAGAACAAAAACTAAGAAAAGTAATCAAGGTTAGAAAGAAGACAGGCTTTTGACTGAAGGACCAATAGAAGAAAAAACACTTAACTTATGTGTACCTTCTTTGCAATTGATAGCAGGCAGGTAGTGAAGAGAAACTCCAGTGTTTTACCTCTTAGACAAAGGAATCCTTTGAGATGTTGTTGCTCGTCATGACAACAATATATTTCAAAGATTCCATTTTGGAATGGACATGGTTCTTGCCTAGAAAGTACTGATATGCCCAAATGGCTGGTAATGCTCACTGTCACTCCCGGGGAGGGAAGCCTCTGGTTCCTATGTCATCAGCACTTAAAGGCAGCCCTGCAAACCAACAGCTTGACAGCCAGCGGACAAAGGATATGAATAGAAAATTCACAGAAGAGGAAAAGTGAATGGTCAATACAGATTACAAGATGCTTAATCTCCCTCAAAGTCACAGAAATGCAAACCAGTAAAGTACCATTTCACAACAAATAAGTAAAAATTAAAACTGAAAATAAAATTTAAAAACTGATTATTTAAATATTGGCAAAGATCAAAGAAACTGGAATTTTCTCACACCACTGGAGGAAGTACAAATGACATAGCTACTTTGTAGAGCAATTTTCAGCTTTTAGAAAAATTGAAAAACTACATGCCGAAATTTTCAGTTGTTGGTCCACAGACCATTTGTAGAATTTGCAAACTTGGAGGCAGGGGGAAGGATATTCACTGCAGCATTATTTTTATGATGAATTTAAGATATATTTTGCATTCCATAAAATTTACCATTTTAAAGTGTACAACTCAGTAGTTTTAATTATAATTAAAGATTTGTACAACCATCAGCACTACCTATGCAGCTATAGCTATGAGAGATATAAATCTGGTCTGAAGTTGTCTTTAGATGTCTTCTTCTGGTTTTGATATCAGGGCCTCATTGCATTAGTCAGACATGTTCAATCCTCTCCTACTTTTTGAAAAAGAGTTTATAAAATTGGTGTAAATTTGTCTTTGAACATTTGGTACAACTTAAAGTAATTTGGTTCTGACATTCTTTTATAGGAAGGTTTTTGACTATTAATTTAATCTCTTGTTATAGTTCTGTTCAATTTTTTCCTACTTTTTGAGTCAGTTTTGATAGTATATGTCTCTATAAATCTCTCCATTTCATATGTTATGTAATCTGCTGGAAATTATTCAGAGCATTCCTTTATGATCTTTTCAATTTTGGAAAGGTTTTTCATTTTTTAAAGCATAATTTTGCCAGATATAAAAATCTTAGTTGCCAATTTTTTTTTCCTCCCAGCCCTTTCCACATATCACCCTACTACATTCTGCCATCTGTGTTTCTGATGACAAACCAGCTGTTAATCTTATGACAATATCTTATACAATAAGTGAACTGCTCTTCATTTGTTGCTTTTAAGATTTTCTCTTAGATTTTGGCTTTAGACATGCTGTTTCACATTCTCTGAACTTCTGTGTGTGGAGGTTAATGGATTTTGGGGTCAAATTCGGGAAGCTTTTGGCCATTAATTCTACAAATATTCTCCCTCTCCTTTCCTGCTGTTCCTCATATTAGGCATATTTTAGTACACTTGATGATATACCATGAGTCTCTGAAACTTTGTTTATTTTTCCTCATTCTTTCAAAGTTCTGCTTTTAAAATTGGATAACCCCAACTGACCTAGATGCAAGTTTGATGATTTTGTTGTCTGCTATTCAAATCTGCTGTTAAGTCCCTCTAAGTAAAATTTTCATTTTAGTTATACTTTTTACTTCAAAATTTCTATTTGACGGTGTTGTATAATTTCTATTTCCTTTTTGATATGCCATATTTAGTAAGAGAAACATTGTTTTTATATTTTTTTATTTTTATTTATTTATTTTTTTGTTGTTTTATGTTTTTAAATATAAATTTATTTATTTTAATTGGAGGTTAATTACTTTACATATTGTATTGGTTTTGCCATACATCAGCATGAATCCGCCACAGGTATACACGTGTTCCCCATCCTGAACCCCCCTCCTTCCTCCCTCCCTGTATATATTTTTTAAAACACAGTTTCTTTTAGTTCTTTCACTATATCTTTTACAGTCTATTAAAAGTCTCTGTCTAGTGGGTACAACATCTGGTTTTCTTAGCAACCATTTCTATTGTTTTTCTTTTTCTCCCTGCATATGGACCATAGTTCCTTTTTTCACATGTCATAATTTTCATTAAAATATGGATATTTAAAATAACTTAATAGCAGCTCTAGTGATCATAATGCTCCCCTCTCAGAGTTTGTTGTTATGCTCATTATTGTTATTGTTGGTGGTGTTTGTGTGTGTGTGTGTGTGTGTGTGTGTGTGTGTGTGTGTGTGAATGTAGTGACTTCCCTGGACTAATTCTGTAAAGTCCATATTCTTGGTCACATATGGCCACTTTCTTTGTTCAGTTACCTAAGGATTGTGCTCTGTTAGTTGCTCAATTGTGTCCGACTCTTTGTGACCCCATGGACTGTAGCCCACCAGGCTCCTCTGTCCATGTGATTCTCCAGGCAAGAACACTGGAGTGGGTAGCCTATCCCTTCTCTAGATATTCCTGACAGAGGAATCAACCCAGGGTCTCCTTCATTGCAGGCAGATTCTTTACCAGCTGAGCTACCAGCTAATGATTAGACAGAGATTTTCTCAAGGGTTTTGAACCAGTAAGTCTTCCTTCCTTTGCCAAGGAGCTCTGTCTGTGTGCATGTGTTGTTGAATGCCTTCCACACTTCCAGCAGTTTACAACACTGCCTTAGCCTTTGCTCCCTAATTGCAGAGCCTTAAGGTTGCCCAGAGGTAAGAGATTACAACCTTCTCAGGTTTTACCCTGGCATGTGCAGAGCCCTGAACATGATTCCCAGAAATGTGTCAGAGCTTTCAAAACCTCCTATGGGCACTTATTTTTCAATTTTTCTTTTATTTGTCAGCCTCTTATTTGCTCCAGCTGGTATTGCCACCTCTGGGAGATACATTGAAATAGTTACCACTGATTGGTTTTGGCAGTTGCTCTGAGAATAAAGCTGTTTGCACTGAAAAATCTTTGAGTCAGGTAAAACAGTAACAGGACCTATGAACAGTAACTTCTCAGGGAGATAACAAAAAAGTCAAATAGTAATTGTTCCCTAAACGATTTGGGAAATCTACAAACATATTCTGCCCTCTCTAGCAGTGGCTAGGCTTCCGATTTTCACAGCTACCATGGAACTGGGGTTCTTGGTTATCAGCTATTTTTTAAAACTAACATTTCTTACATGATTGCATTAATTAATCCCCCAAGTTATAAAAAATTGGATTTTGCTAGTGTTCTCATTGCTTTTATAGAATAATAAATTTTTGGAGGTTTTACTCCATCATTGAGCTTACCAGGTGACACTAGTTGCCAATGCAAGAGACATAGAGACGAGGATTGGATCCCTGGGTCTGGAATATCCTCTGGAAGAGGGAAGGGCAACCCACTCCAGTATTCTTGCCTGGAGAATCCCTTGGACAGAGGAGCCTGATGAGCTATGGTCCATAGGGTCACAAAGAGTCGGACATGACTGAAGCAACTTAGCACACATGCACAGACTCCACCATTATGAAAGTACTTACAGAGCCTTACTTTTAATAGGAAAAAAATTGTAAAAATATGTTATACTAAGAGAATGGACAGTTAATTGTGATCTCTGTACAGTGGAACTCAGCAGTTAAAATAATGGACTAAGAGTATAAATCTGTACATGGATAGCTACAAAAATCAAATTGTAGAATTATACCTACAGTAAAAATATTTATATAATTAAGACACATAAAATACACTAATATTTTTGATATGTGCATATATTGAAAGAAAATTATTTTTACAAAACACAGGCTGGGAGGGTAAATATCTTATGCACAATAGTGATAGAGATTTGGGATAAAAAAATAAGAGCAACTTTCCCCATATTTATTTATAGTATTTATTCTTTTATGAAGAAAACATGGACACATGAATGTTTGCTATATTATTTTTGTGTTTTCTCTATTTTAACTCAGGAAAAAAGAAGAAAGTCATAATGGTTTGGGGTCTGTTCTCTGGCAACTCACTTGACTCTGTTCAATTTTTTATAATCTATGAGTGAACAGAAAAGAAAAGAGTAAGATAAATAACTGCTGAATCACCATTGGGTCTGTTATAAAATGATTTTGAAATTGATTTTAAATCTGGAATGTCAAATTCTGGTTTTCTTCCTTCTTTAGAAAAAATAATCACAAGTTCAAACCATACAGAAGAAATGTGAATCATTCCCTTCAGCCTCCCTAAAATCTCCATAGTACGTCTCTGCTCCAGTGACGGAAATGAAACAATCGACAGAGTCTCTCTTCTCTCCAAATTCTTGGTTTGTAATGCCTCCATAGCTTTCCAGTGGAGGGAAAAGGAGTTACTTTACAGTTATAACCACCTGAAAGAATTACCACCTCATTTCCAGAGATTCCTGACATCCCACTATAGGAGCACAAATATCAGTTCTATTTTACAAGCAGTAAGTGGGGTTATCTGAATTGCCATGATGCATAATTTTTCTCACAGACTATTTGACAAGGTAAAATGAAAAACAAACCCAAGCCTAGTCCCTCTTGACCTGTTATCCAGCTAGAGAAAGCATCAGAAAGAGTTCTCGTTACCATGTGGAGCCACTAGGTGTCACTAAAGATAAAGCTTGTATACATTAGCAACTATAATTAGGAAAACAGAAAAGGCATGCGCAATTCATCATGTTAATTGAGAGAACTGAAATTTCCACCTTCATTTGACACAATGGAAAATGGCTTAATACCTAGCTTAATACCCCCAGGAAATGGTTTCAGGCCCTGTCATATCTGTGCATGGACCCATTTGGGTTGGCAAAAGCATTTAGCAGAAAAATAACTAAATGACCTCACAAAAAACTCAAGAAGTATGTTATAGAACGACTTTGTTAATAAAATGGGGGTAAAATTTCAAGCCTCAATTTCTGGAGTCCCTCTTGAGAATTGTGCCTAAAATTTCAACAGCTGCCTCCAGGTGGCAGTGAGTCAGATAAATTAAATTCTCTTTAGACAAGGAAATTGAGATATGATTTTTTTCAAATTAATTTCTACTTTTCTGTATGATTTTCCCCATTCATGTGTTTATCCTGAAAAACAAGACTGGCAGATAGTGTAAATTCAGTACATATTTGCTGGATGAATACTATGAACCAAGGGAAAGAAACCAGTATTTATTTAGTTCTTCTTTATGCCTTGTTCTCTTCTGGCTTTCTTGCATTCCCCTTTTACCTAAGCTTCACAAAAAAACCCTGTGAGGTAGTTATTGTAATCATGGGTGAGTACAAGCAATACTCACAGCATAGAAAGACAAATGGTCTTTACTTTTATCTCTCATCATCCCCTAAACCTGTATTCAGTAGGAAAATTCTTTCCCTGCTCCTGGGTAAAACCTTCAGGCACACCTAGGATATATGATCTCCTGTTGATACTAAAACATCCTATGATTACTTTCAGTGGTAGAACTGTCACAATTTAGTAATGAAAACTGTACAATTGCATGTAATAACACAACTTATTTCACTCAAAATCACAACTTACCCTCCCCAAGCTAGGGCTGGTGGTGGTCTGGCAGCTTCCAGAAGTGACTAACATACTCTTCTCAGCTCCTGTGGTGCTTCTACTCAACTCCTTTCTGACTCCCTAACATACTTTGGAAAGAAGAAGAGATGACAAGGGAAGTAAATGGTCTTTCTTTGAATGGTGCTTTTGAGATAGAAACATTTGATTGCACTTTCAAAGGTGCAAGCTAAGCATTTTCTTCTATCTGGCCACTCTCTCTCAGTCTTTCATGTCTTTTAAATTTATTTTATGTCAAATTTATCTTTAATATACCTTTCTTTATTAAATAGTGTGGTATTCCCTCCTTCTATAATAATAGAAGTCCCAAGTTTTAGCTGAGCCCACGGCCCCTTGCAATAAAGACTTCATTTCCCAGTCACCTATATCATGCTGCTAAGTCACTTCAGTCATGTCCGACTCTGTGCGACCCCATAGACGGCAGCCCACCAGGCTCCCGCGTACCTGGGATTGTCCAGGCAAGAACACTGGAGTGGGTTGCCATTTCCTTCTCCAATGTATGAAAGCAAAAAGTGAAAGTGAAGTCGCTCAGCTGTGTCCAACCCTCAGCGACCCTATGGACTGCAGCCTTCCAGGCTCCTCCATCCATGGGATTTTCCAGGCAAGAGTACTGGAGTGGGGAGCCATTGCCTTCTCCCTATATCATGATCCATGTACACATTCTAGAAGCATCCTTAAATGGAGAGGCTAGCTTTGTTTTTCCTTTCCTCTTTTGTTATCAGCTGGAGCAAGGACATAGTCTTGCAGGCTCTGTGACAGTGAGGTGGAAGCCCTGTGCTGAGGGCCTTGGCAATCCTGTAACTGACTTGTCAGTTTTGTATACATAGGCTTCTTTTAATGAAGATAGTTAAACTTCTAGTCTACTGCTTTAAGTTTTTACCACTTGCAGACAAGCAAACTCCAAGGTGACAGATTTGGAAAAGACCCTGATGCTGGGAAAGATTGAAGGCAGGAGAAGGGGATGATAGAGGATGACATGGTTGGATGGCTTCACTGGCTTGATGGACATGAGTTTGCCTGGGACATGGACCAGGAGTTGATGATGAACAGGGAAGCCTATCGTGCTGCAGTCCATGGGGTCACAAAGAGTCAGACATGACTGAGTGACTGAACTGAAGTGAGAGGAACATACAAGTAAATGAGCCTTAATTTTAGATGAGGTTTGTTAATGGAGAAAATCAAGATTAAGAAAATGGCATTTCCTCATGCATCCTAACTTTTATCACTTTACACTCATGACACTGAGATTCTGGAAGAGTAAACAAAGGTGAAGTAAAGGAGGTTCTGCCCACAAGAGGTCACTCTCATCCTCTTCTCATCCTTCCCATGCCAGACACTGCATCAACACCCTGAGGCTGATTTCTTCTCCAACATTCCATAGCTGCTGCTTCTCTGTTCTCTGAGGCAGCATGCCTTGTTTTTTCCTTATTAAATTCCAAGAATATCTACTGACATCCGGGGAAATAAGTAAAGAAAGAAAGAATGTTACCATGGTGTTTTCATGCTTAATTTCCTATAATTATATTTCTCTTAGATAAATTATGTATTATAATGTGTTATAAAAATATATAGGAGGAAATCAGATTTTTTATTTTTCCTAAAATGGTCAATTCTCTGTCAGATTCTGAGACTATTTCCCTAAGAGACTTCCAGTTCAAGGACATACTCCATGAACAAAAGATTCCATAGTTACTGCCTCTTTTTGCAAATTCATGTTGCACATTAGCATATTAAATGGCAGAGTACTCCTGAGGTGCTCTCAGAAATGTGTTTAATTTCCTTTAACCTAGCATTTTCCAATTTCATTTGATTAGGGGACCCTTTCATCCTATGGCATCTATTAACATGTATTAATACGGCACCCTCTGCATCCTGGGGTGTCCCAGTGAGCCTTTCATCTTGTCTACATGTTTGATCACTGGTTGAATAATAACAGTCTTTCATGATTTTCAGATAAAAGGCTTATGCAGAGCATTCCTTAGTTTGAAATAATTTTCTCATAAATTTTACTTAACACTCTGGTATCAATGACTGATTTTCTGTTTGACAAAATAAATGTACAAGTAACAAGCATTCTTACTGAAAAAAAATTTTAAAGAGCTAATTATAGATTTAGGCTTATTTTTCCAAAGTAATAGTTTCCATGGTTGTGATTTTGTGTTATGCACATATGGTATTATATATTTGTTGGAAACGTATTTGTGGGTCTTATGATAAAATGCATTTTGATTCTGTCTTTGGTTGTGTGTGTGTGCATGGATGCTCAGTCGTGTCCAACTCTTTGCAATCCCATGGTCTAGAGCCAGCCAGGCTCCCCTGTCCACGGAAGTTTCCAAGCAGGAATACTGGAGTGGGTTGCCATTTCCTTCTCCAGGAGATCTTCCTGACCCAGGGATTGAACTCTCGCCTGTGGTGTCTCCTGCTTTGACAGGTGGGTTCTTTACCAGCTGAGTCAACAGGGAACCCCATCTCATGGTAAATTTTAAATGTACAGCTGAGGAGCTAGAGACCCTTCACCCTTTGGATTGAGTGAAGGAAGCATGAAAGAGCAGGAAGGCAATTGGGGGAGGGACTTGAGAGAAGGGAAAAGAGGGAGAGGGAGGCATTGCTTTCTTATTAATGAAAGCACTACAAAGTCCACACTTCCCATGTTTATAAACTGACCTAAAGAAACGTCAGTAACCTCAGATATGCAGATAACACCACCCTTATGGCAGAAAGTGAAGAACTAAAGAGCCTCTTGATGAAAGTGAAAGAGGAGAGGGGAAAAGTTGGCTTAAAGCTCAACATTCAGAAAACGAAGATCATGGCATCCGGTCCCAGCACTTCATGGCAAATAAATGGAGAAACAGTGGAAACAGTGGCTGACTTTATTTTTCTGGGCTCCCAAATCACTGCAGATGGTGATTGCAGCCATGAAATTAAAAGACGCTTGCTCCTTGGAAGGAAAGTTAAGACCAACCTAGACAGCATATTCAAAAGCAGAGACATTACTTTGTCAACAAAGGTCCGTCTAGTCAAGGCTATGTTTTTTCCAGTGGTCATGTATGGATGTGAGAGTTGGACTATAAAGAAAGCTGAGTGCTGAAGCATTGATGCTTTTGAACTGTGGAGTTGGAGAAGACTCTTGAGAGTCCATTGGATTGCAAGGAGATCCAACCAGTCCATCCTAAAAGAGGTCAGTCCTGGGTGTTCATTGGAAGGACTGATGTTGAAGCTGAAACTCCAATACTTTGGCCACCTGATGTGAAGAGCTGACTCATTTGAAAAGCCCCTGATGCTGGAAAAGATTGAGGGCAGGAGGAGAAGGGGAGGACAGAAGATAAGATGGTTGATGGCATCACCGACTCAATGGACATGAGTTTGAGCAAGCTCTGGGAGTTGGTGGTGGACAGAGAGGCCTGGCGTGCTGCAGGACATGACTGAGTGACTGAACTCAACTGAACTGAGAGAAATGTCCTTGTTTTTTTCCCCCAGGTACCTCTCTTTCTTCTCTTTACATTGTGTTTCGAAATGGAAAGGACATGGTTAAAATGAGCAAAGGCCATTCTGATTTTTTTTACAACCTAGCATTTAATTATAGGAATGATAAATATATGAAGCTAAAAATAATGCCTAGTGGAAAACAAACCCTAATGGAAAAATCAACAGGAAGGCAGGATGCTGGCCCCACCACTAACATGTACATTGTAGTTTAGATTTCCATTGTATTTGATTTTTTATTTGGTATTTTAAGCTTTTAATTATCAGGATATTTCTTTAAAACTATAGCTGAATAATTACGCCACATTTTTATAAAAAAGAAAAAGAATTAAACTTTCCACCTTCACGTTAAAGAAAATTCTTCCAACAATTGACCTTAATTTTTTTTAAGTTTAATTTCTGGAAAACTGGCAATCTGATGAGGTGGAGGGTGGGAGAAGGACCTAGTTATATATTACATTTTCATTTAGATATGGTAATTTTCAGGATGTATCATTGAATTCAGAATGAAATTCTTATAATGGGGAAAAAAGGAGGAAAGTCCATAAACAATTTTAGCATGCAATCTGTTTTATGTAAAATTTAAGAATTGTTACAAAGTGACTCAAGATTCCCCCATGGAAGTTTTTAAATATGAAAAATCCATAATACTCTTGGTAGTCCACCATCAAGTTTTTTAATTTAAAAGACTTATGTAATATGTAGGGTACCAGACATTATGTAATAATTTTCTGTCCTTTCACACCACCATATTTCTAAAGTAGATAGAAAATACAGAAACTCATCTCCATTCACCAAGAACAAATAAACAAAAAAGACTCTCAAAAAAGTATGATCTAGTCCCATCAGTTCAGTTGCTCAGTAGTGTCTGACTCTTTGTGACACCATGAATCACAGCACGCCAGGCCTCCCTGTCCATCACCAACTCCTGGAGTTCATCCAAACTCATGTGCATCGAGTTGGTGATGCCATCCAGCCATCTTATCTTCTGTCCTCCCCTTCTCCTCCTGCCCCCAATCCCTCCCAGCATCAGGGTCTTTTTCCAATGAGTCAACTCTTTGCATGAAGTAGCCAAAGTATTGGAGTTTCAGCTTCAACATCAGTCCTTCCAGTGAATACCCAGGACTGATCTCCTTTAGGATGGACTGGTTGGAAATCCTTTAGGATCTCCTTGCAGTCCAAGGGACTCTCAAGAGTCTTCTCCAACGCCACAGTTCAAAAGCATCAATTTTTCAGTGCTCAGCCTTCTTCACAGTCCAACTCTCACATCCATACATGACCACTGGAAAAACCATAGCCTTGACTAGATGGACCTTTGTTGGCAAAGTAATATCTCTGCTTTTTTTATGCTATCTAGGTTGGTCATAACTTTCCTTCCAGGAGTAAGCATCTTTTAATTTCATGGCTGCAATCACCATCTGCAGTGATTTTGGAGCCCCAAATTATAAATCAGCCACTGTTTCCACTGTTTCCCCATCTATTTCCCCTGAAAGTAATGGGACCAGATGCCATGATCTTAGTTTTCCGAATGTCGAGCCCACTTTTTCACTCTCCTCTTTCACCTTCATCAAGAGGCTTTTTAGCTCCTCTTCACTTTCTGCCATAAGGGTGGTGTCATCTGCATATCTGAGGTTATTGATATTTCTCCTGGCAATCTTCATTCCAGCTTGTGCTTCTTCCAGCCCACTGTTTCTCATGATGTACTCTGCATATAAGTTAAATAAATAGGGTGACGATATACAGCCTTGAACGTACTGGAACCAGTCTTGTTCCATGTCCAGTTCTAACTGTTGCTTCCTGACCTACATGTAGGTTTCTCAAGAGGCAGGTCAGGTGGTCTGGTATTCCCATCTCTTGAAGAATTTTCCACAGTTTATTGTGATCCACACAAAGGCTTTGTCAAAGTCAATAAAGCAGAAATAGATGTTTTTCTGGAACTCTCTTGCTTTTTCAATGATCCAGCAGATGTTGGCAATTTGATCTCTGGTTCCTCTGCCTTTTCAACACTCAGGGTTTTTTATTTTCAAAGAATTAAAGTGAAAACATTAAAGAATATGTTGATGAGATTGAAAAGTATAAAAATTTAGAGACTGATGATAATCTTACTACCCTCAAGGTCACCCTCTAGAATGGGAAGAAGACAATAAAAAAAAATCAAAATGTAGGGTGTCATTTGGTTATAAATGCTGCAAAAAAAAAAAGAAAAAAACAAAGTAGAGACAGGGGAGCAGAGATTTTGATTTTGGGCATAAGAGGAGGGGATGTAATTTGCAGTTTTACATAATGTGGATAGCAAATGCTTCAATGAGAAAGTGATACTTTGGCAAAGACTAAAAGAAGTGATGGAGAAACCATGCATCTACCTGGAAGGAGGGCATTCCAGTAGTGGAAACAGCAAGTGTGTAGGCTATGGGACCAAAGCATTCTTGGACTCCTCAAAGAGACCACTGCTGTCTGAAAAAAAAAATGTGAGAGTCATGGGTTAAGTTTTATTCGAGGTAAAATAAGGACTATTACCCCAGAGACAGCATTTCAGATAGCTCTGAGAAATTACTCCAAAGAGGTGGCAGGGCGGGGTGGGGGTCAGTATACATATAATTTTGATGAAAGGGGAGTACATGCAATCAAGCACAGAATTTTTGCAGAAAAAATTTTTTTTGCTGCTAGTCTGGTGAAAGTTATTGCTAGTCCTGTCACTGTGAAGGATTTTAATGCTTTTCTAGATATAAGCAGATGCAAGAATTGGGCTCATAAAATCTTCTCCTGAAAATACCTAACTATCTGAAGGCCGTCCTACCATTTCTTCCCAGAGCAGAGTAACTCATTCCTGATTTTCTCCCTGAGTTCCTTTCAGGGGGTGTTGAAGGTCAGTAGCTATAGTAGCTCATAATTTGATCCTCGTAGAGGTAGATGGCAAGTGCCAATTTGTAGTTGATACCAATACCTTTGGACATAAGTGAGAAAGGGGTCAACTATTAGGACAGAAGGTGAGAGAGAAACCTCATAGACTAGTATAGTCACCTTGCAGATATTATGCATGAGAAAAGAATCTATTAGACACTTTAGGTAGAAGAAGGACATAATCTGACGTATCATTCTGATCTCTTTTGAGAAGTATATAGAGCAGTTAAGAGGTGCTCTTATAATAATTCAAGCAAAAAGTGATGTTTCTGAGCCAAGCTTAATGCAGTGCAGGTAAGAACAATGGTGAGATTCTGACTTTATTTTCAGAGTAGGGTGTCTGTATTAGGTGATGGATTGGATGTGGAGGTGTGAGAGAAAAAGAGAAATTATGAGAAAATAGAAGGATGGACATCCCATTCTGTAACAAAAGAAGTCTAGGGAGGGAGTGCGGAGCAAGGAGGATATAGAAAATAAAGAGTTTAGCTTTTATATACTTATTATGCAGATGTTCTAGTAGAGATGTAGACATATGGATATGAGAGTTTAGTCTGTGATACAGGATGCATCATAAGATCCTGAAGAATATATGAATTAGTCAAAAGAGAGTGCAGGGAAAATGAGTTATTCAGGAGAAATTAGTTTGGGGTTTAAATTTACACTGTATAGCAAAAGGAATTTAAGTTGGACTAAAGAAGTCAATGTTTAAAAAGTAATAGGAAAAATGCTCAAGTTTCTGACCTCTGAATGAAAAAAGACCTGAGTATAAAAATAATGGAAAAATCAAAAGGGAAAATATTGGTAGCTTTATGCACCTGCAAGTTTGAAATACCATCAAAAACATAATGTGAATAACAGTATTTATTTGTTGTTTTTCAGTTGCTCAGCCATGTCTGACTTTTTGTGACCTCTTGGACTATAGCATTCCAGGCTTCCCCATGCTTCACCATCTTGTGGAGTTTGCTCAAACTCTATTTAGTCAGTGATGCTATCCAACCATCTCATCCTCTGTCGCCCTCTTCTCCTCATGCCCTCAATCTTTCCCAGCATCAGGGTCTTTCCCAATGAGTCTGCTCTTCGCATCAGGTGGCCAAGGTATTGGAGTTTCAGCTTCAGCATCAGTCCATCCAATGAACATTCAGGATTGATTTCCTTTAGGATTGACTGGTTTGATCTCCTTGCTGTTCAATGGACTTTCAAAAATCTTCTTCAGCACCACAGTTCAAAAGCATCAGTTCTCTGTTGCTCAGTCTTCTTTATGGTCCAATAACAGAATAGGGGAAAATATATCATAGATATGATAAATGTGACTCAGTAGTCTTATACAAAGAGGTTTTACAAAACAGTGATAAAAAGACTAAATTTCAGCACACAAAAAGTGAAAGGTCATGGGGATACAATTTATGGAAAAAGGAAAGGTCAGTAAATATATTTTAAGTATTCAAACTGACCAATAATCAAAATGATGGAAATTAAAGTAAAGCATTCCCCCCTCATTTTTATTTTATCTTTTGCTTATCAACATGTCTGTTCGCAGCAGCCTCGCAGGAGAATTCCGAGTGGGGCTAGACTCAGACCCTGTCATCCTCCTCTGGGAATGCACATTTGGATCTTCCTGACACATAATTCAGAAGTGTAAATCCTTGGAATAGTTCATGCCCTGTGACACAACAGTCACATTTCAAAAGATTGAAAGGAGATTCAATAGAAAGTTTGTTTACAAAGCTATCCGTCACAGTATGTTTATACTGTGAAACAAGAATAATGCAACTACTAACAAGTGCAAAATGATTGCCCCAGACCTGGAGGATCTCATGGGCAAACCATAGGATTTTGAGAAATGTTAAGCGACTGAATTTTGTGTAATATATCACAAAGCTAACTGATATGCTTAGTCACTCAAGCCTAGGGAGCAACTATTTTATTATTATGTGCTGTGCTGTGCTTAGTTGCTCAGTGTTGTCTGACTCTCTGCAACCTCATGGACTATATGTCCATGGTAATTCTCCAGCCAAGAATACTGGAGTGGGTGGCCATGCTCTCCTCCAGGGGATCTTCCCAACCCAGGGATCGAACCCAGGTCTCCCGAATTGCAGGCGGATTCTTTACCATCTGAGTCACCAGGGAGGCCCAAGGGTACTAGAGTGGGTAACCTATCCCTCCTCCAGGGAAACTTCCTGACTCAGGAATTGAACTAGGTTCTCCTGTATTGCAGATGGATTCTTTATCAGCTGAGCTACCAGGGAAGCCCAATAGTACAAGTGAACCAGCAGGCAAAGGGGGCACATGTGTGCTCCCCTTACCTCATTCTCCATACTTTCACCTCCAGAAAAGTAGGCTTTCTCATGGGTGGAAGTTCTCCATGTTAACTTTGAGTGGAATTGTAATCCCGTAGGGCCATAGGAGAAGCCTGAGCAAAGGCTTATGTGACCTTAGGTACTTCATGAGAGCTCTCTGTCTCCCACTGCTTAATCAGCTATTCTTGTAAGACTCTAGGTGTCCCTTTAGTCTGTGTAGTGGGAAGAAAGGGTGGATTATTAATTGAATTAATAAAGTCATACTTCAGAGTGGAGAAAAGCATCTATCATTTTTTGTCAGGTGACTGGGCTTCCCTGGTGGCTCAGATGGTAAAGAATCTGCCTGCAATGCAGGAGACCCAGGTTCGACCCCTGAGTCAGGAAGATCCCCTGAAGAAGGAAATGGCAACCTACTCCAGTATTCTTGCCTCGAGAACTCCACAGCTCCACAGCGTGGAGCCTGGTGGGCAACAGGCCATGGAATCGCAGAGTCAGACACGACTGAGTGACTTTCACTCCCTCACTTCCTGAAAAGGAAAGGCAGAGAATTCAAATGACATTTGAGTGTTGGAAAAACAGGTTGTCATTTCTTGGCAGCACAGTCTAGTTCTTTCTTAAGGACGTTGGATGGAAATTTTTCCCTCCCTTCGTTTTTTTCAGCTCATATGTATTTCCAGGGAAATCCAATCCTTATATTTCTGATTCACTTGCACTTAACTCATCACAGTGTTTTTCAAGAATATTTCCAGTGGACCTTTAAAACATGACTTCATTTATTGTACAAATGAGTTCCTCTTGCCTCCTATCCCAGGTAGCACATGCACAAGGAGGAAGTGACATTCTCTAGAAAAATCACTGGAATGCATCTTCATGAGGGAAGCAGGACTCTACTGGATAATTGGCTTTAGTGCCTTTCATGCTCTAAATAAATGAAACTGGAATACCCTGGTGGCCCTTCAGTTCAGTCCAGTTCAGTTGCTCAGTCATGTCCGACTCTTTGCAACCCCATGAATAGCAGCACGCCAGGCCTCCCTGTTCATCACCAACTCCCAGAGTTCACTCAGACTCACGTCCATCGAGTCAGTGATGCCATCCAGCCATGTCATCCTCTGTCATCCCCTTCTCCTCCTGCCCCCAATCCCTCCCAGTGTCAGAGTCTTTTCCAATGAGTCAACTCTTCACATGAGGTGGCCGAAGTACTGGAGTTTCAGCTTTAGCATCATTCTTTCCAAAGAAATCCCAGGGCTGATCTCCTTCAGAATGGACTGGTTGGATCTCCTTGCAGTCCAAGGGACTCTCAAGAGTCTTCCCCAACACCACAGTTCAAAAGCATCAATTCTTCGGCACTCAGCCTTCTTCACAGTCCAACTCTCACATCCATACATGACCACTGGAAAAAACATAGCCTTGACTAGATGGACCTTTGTTGGCAAAGTAATGTCTCAAAGTAATAGCTTTTCAATATGCTGTCTAGGTTGGTCATGACTTTTCTTCCAAGGAGTAAGCGTCTTTTAATTTCATGGCTGCAATCACCATCTGCAGTGATTTTGGAGCCCAGAAAAATAAAGTCTGACACTGTTTCCACTGTTTCCCCATCTATTTCCCATGAAGTGATGGGACAAGATGCCGTGATCTTGGTTTTCCGAATGTTGAGCTTTAAGCCAACATTTTCACTCTCCTCTTTCACTTTCATCAAGAGCCTTTTGAGTTCCTCTTCACTTTCTGCCATAAGGGTGGTGTTATCTGCATATCTGAGGTTATTGATATTTCTCCTGGCAATCTTGATTCCAGCTTACTGACTAGGAGTTAGTTTAGTAGGGAGAACGGCAAGAACCGTCCTGGAGGTGATGATGGACTCTAGACCTAGGAGAATGTATAGGTCAGCTCATCTGACTGAGGCAAGGGCGTCAGGAGCAGCTGCAATAACTCACTGGGAGCAACTCTTGTAGCAGAGGACTGAAGTATGTATGCTTCAGTCTGGATTAAGTAGTCTGTTTAATGACAGTGAATAAACTCAATCTGAAGACTATTTCTAGAGAAAAGCTCAGTTATCTCAGAGGTCCTATCTTCTTTTTTCTCTTAACTCTATTATATATATATATTCCAACACCCTCTTTAGAGAAGTTAATCAGCTGTCCTCTCTCTTTCATGTTCTTTCTCCATTGTTGCCTTCCAATCAGCATATAGGCATGTACAACTCTCCATATAAAGCCACTCTTTTAACCCTCTGTCACTGTACCACTCACCTGTCCCCTTCAGCTGAGATTCTAGGAAAATTAACTCACACACTATCCATCCTTTAATTCTCAGTTGTCTGTAGAAGGGGAGCAGAATAAGTGACCCACAAATATGCCACATTTGACAATGGATTATTTCGAGCTGAAGTAAGTCACCCCATTAGACTCAAACAAAACAAAACACAGCTCTCTTTCCTCTCCCTTAAGTTCCTAGAAGAATTTAGATAGGGAGCCTCACTGAGAGGCAGAGCTATTACCAGAGAGAACTTTTATCTGAATGGCATATCTGTATGGCAGAGCAAACATCTAATTATCAACTATCTGCTCTTCTTACAGTCTTGTAACCTATCCTCTTCCCCTTTGAAGTCCCAAGCCCTTATCTCAGTCCTTGGCTCAGGATGACAAATAAACCTCAACTGTCTGACTTGCCCTTGCGTCTCATCTTCTAATGGGGATCCCATACATTTATAATTAAATTTGTTTTTCCGTGAATCTGTCTTATGCCAATTTAATTAACAGACCAGACAAAAAAACCCTAGATGGGCAGAGGAAAATTTTTCCTCCTCTGTACTGCTCAACACTTAAAAAACTATCTTTCACTTTTACCACTCATTTAATCCTTTTTTTTTTTTTGGCAAGGGCTGGGCAAAGATCTTCATAATTAATATATCTAATATAGTGGAGTGGCACATTGCACTGTGCATCATTCTTGAAGTCTCTATTGCTTTGGACACTATAGAAGTATCTCCCTCTGTTAATGTGTATCACAACAAACTCAGCTGAGCTTTTGTGTTCAGAGTTTTATTGGGGTTTTGTTATGTAGGCATGACTGATTGAATCATTGGACATGTTATTAAACTGGATCTCCAGACCCACTTCCCTTTTTGAAACCCTCTGGTAACAGAGTTGGTCTTTCTTTCATGGCCAGAACCTATCCAGGTGCCAGCATGAGTCACTTTGTTAACATAAATTCAGTGTAGTTCCATGTGGCCACCATGAGTAACAAAGACACTCCTACCACTCAGGAAATTCCAAGGATTTAGAGGTTGCCTCCCATGAACCAGGGACAAAGACTAGCTAAACTCTTACTTTTAAAAATGAAATATAGTTGACTTATAATGTTGTGTTAGTTTCTGGTGTACAGCAAAGTGATTCAGTTATATATTTTTTCAGATTTTTTTTTTTGTACTACAGTGTATTGCAAGATATTGAATATAATTTCTTGTGGGCTTCCCTGGTAGCTCAGATGGTAAAGAATCTGCCTGCAATGCAAGGAGACTCAGGTTCAACCCCTGGGTCGGGAAGATCCCTGGAGATGGGAATGGCAAACCACTCCAGCATTCTTGCCTGGAGAATCCCCATGGACAGAGGAGCCTGGCAGGCTGTGCAGTCCATGGGATCGCACAGAGTCAGACACGACTAAGAGACTAAACACTTTCACTTCCATACAGTAGGACTTTTCTGTTCATCTGTTTTGTATATGGTAGTTTGAATCTACTAATCCTTGAGTCCTAATTTATCCCCTCTACCTTTCCCCTCTGGTGACTATACATTTGTTTTCTATGATTGAGTCTATTTCTGTGAGTCTGTTTCTGTTTTGTAAATAAGTTCATTTGTATAATTTTTTAGCTTCCACATGTATGTGACACCATATGATATTTGGCCCTCTGACTTAATTCACTTAGCATGATAATCTCTAGGCCCATCCATGTTACTGTAAATGGAATTATTTCATTCTTTTTAATGGCTGAGTAGTAGTCCCTTCTGGGGCTTCCCAAGTTGCTCAGTGGTAAAGAATCTGCCTGCCAATGGAGGAGATGCAAGTGTGATCTCTGGGTTGGGAAGATCCCTTGGAGGCGAAATGGCAACCCACTCCAGTATTTTTGCCTGGAGGATCCCATGGACAGAGGAGCCTGGTGGGCTACAGTCCATGGGGTCACAAAGAATTGGACATGACTTAGTGACTAAAAAACAACAATATCTTCTTTATCTATTTTTCTGTCACAGACATTTAGGTAGCATCCATGTCTTGGCTATTGTAAATAGTGCTGCCATGAACATACAGGTGTGTGTATCTTTCTTAAAAATATGTATTTTGTAATTTATTTGACTGTGCTGGGTCTTAATTGGAGCACACAAGATCTTTGATCTTCATTGCAACATGTGAGCTCTTAGTTACAGCACTTAGGACCTAGTTCCCTGACTAGTCCATCTAGTCAAAGCTGTGATTTTTCCAGTAGTCAAGTATGGATGTGAGAGTCGGGTTATAAAGAAAGCTGAGCACTGAAGAATTGATGCTTTTGAACTGTGGTGTTGAAGAAAACTCTTGAGAGTCCCTTGGACTGCAAAGAGATCCAACCAGTCCATCCTAAAGGAAACCAGTCCTGAATACTCATTGGAAGGAATGATGTTGAAGCTGAAACCCCAATACTTTGGCCCCCTGATGGGAAGAACTGACTCATGTGAAAAGATCCTGATGCTAGGAAAGATTGAAGGTGGGAGGAGAAGGGGTCCACAGAGGATGAGATGGTTGGATGGCATCACCAACTCAATGGACATGAATTTGAGCAAGCTCCAGGAGTTGGTGATGGTCAGGGAAGCCTGGTGTACTGCCGTCCATGGGGTCACAAACAGTAGGACATGACAGAGCGACTGAACTGAACTGAACTCCCTGACCAGAGATCGAACCTGGGCCCCCTGCATTGGGAGCGTGGAGTCTTAGCCACTGGATCATCAGGGAAGTCCCTTGTGTATCTCTTTGAATGATACATGATGATATAGTTTTCTCTGGATGTATGCCCAGAAATAGGATTACTGGCTCATATTATAACTTTATTTTTAGTTTCTTATGGAATATCCATACTGTTTTCCATAGTGATTGCACCAATTTACATTCCCAGCAATAATGAAAGAGTGTTCCCTTTTCTCTGTACCTTCCCCAGAATTTATTATTTGTAGAGCTTTTAATGATGGCCATTTGAACCTCACTGTAGTTTTGATTTACATTTTTCTAATAATTAGCAATATTGAGCATCTTATCATGTACCTATTGGCCACTTGTATGTCTTCTTTGGAGAAATGTCTATTTAGATATTCTTTCATTTTTGTAGGGGGTTGTTTTATTTTGTTTGATACTGAGTTCTGTGAGCTGTCTGTTTTGGAAATTAAGCCCTGGTTGGTTGCATTATTTGCAAAATTTCCCCCATTCCATAGGTTGTCTTTTCATTTTGTTTATGGTTTCCTTTTCATGCAAAAGCTTCTAAGTTTGAAATATTTGCATATATTCTCTTCTAGTTTTATGGTATCATATCTTATATTTAAGTCTTTAGTCATTTTGGGTTTATTTTTGTGTATGGTGTGAAGAAGTGTTCTAATTTCACTGATTTACATGAGGCTGTCCAGCTTTCCCAACACCATTTGCTGATGAGACTCTTATTGTACATTGTATATTCTCACCTCCTTTCATGAAAATTGACCATAGTTGTGTGAGTTTATTTCTGGGTTCTCTGTTCTTTTCCATTGATCAATATGTCTGTGTTTGTGCCAATACCATCATGTTTTAATCACTGTGGCTTTGTAGTATTGTGTGAATTCTGGGAGGGTTATGCCTCCAACTTTGTTCTTTATCCTTAGGATTGCTTTGGCAATTCTGGAGCTTTTATGATTCTATATTAATGTTAGGATTATTTGTTTTAGTTCTGTGAAAAATGTCATGGGTAGTTTGATAGGGATTTCAATAATCTGTAGATTGCTTTGAGTAGTACAGCAATTTTGACAATATTAATTCTTTTTTTTTTCTTTCTGTTTTTTCTTTTTGATTTTTTACTTTACAATACTGTATTGGTTTTGCCATACATCAACATGAATCCAGCACGGGTGTATATAAGTTCCCACCGATCTAAGAGCATGGGGTATCTTTCTATTTCTTTGAAACAACTTCAGTTTCCTTTATCAATATTTTGTAGTTCTCAGCATATGAGTCTTTTACCTCATTGGTCTGGTTTATTCCTAAATACTTTGTTTATTTTTTGATGCAATCAAAAAGGAGTTTTTTAACTTCTCCTTTTTGTTACTAAATTCTTTCTTAGGTAACAGCTAAAACTCTCGAAACACTACTCAGTTCAGTTCAGTTCAGTCACTCAGTTATGTCCGATTCTTTGCAATCCCATGAATCGCAGCATGTCAGGCCTCCCTGTCCATCACCAACTCCCGCAGTTCACTCAAACTCATGTCCATCGAGTGGGTGATGCCATCCAGCCATCTCATCCTCTGTCATCCCCTTCTCCTCCTGCCCCCAATCCCTCCTGGCATCAGAGTCTTTTCCAGTGAGTCGACTCTTCGCATGAGGTGGCCAAAGTACTGGGGTTTCAGCTTTAGCATCATTCCTTCCAAAGAACACCCAGGGCTGATATCCTTTAGAATGGACTGGTTGGATCTCCTTGCAGTCCAAGGGACTCTCAAGAGTCTTCTCCAACACCACAGTTCAAAAGCATCAATTCTTTGGCACTCAGCCTTCTTCACAGTCCTTGTCGGCAAAGTAATGTCTCTGCTTTTGAATATACTATCTAGGTTGGTCATAACTTTTCTTCCAAGGAGTAAGCATCTTTTAATTTCATGGCTGCAGTCACCATCTGCAGTGATTTTGGAGCCCGAAAAAACAAAGTCTGACACTGTTTCCACTATTTTCCCATCTATTTCCCCTGAAGTGATGGGACCAGATGCCATGATCTTCATTTTCTGAATGTTGAGCTTTAAGCCAACTTTGTTGCTCTCCTCTTTCACTTTCATCAAGAGGCTTTTTAGCTCCTCTTTACTTTCTGCCATAAGGGTGGTGTCATCTGCATATCTGAGGTTATTGATATTTCTCCCAGCGATCTTGATTCCAGCTTGTGTTTCTTCTAGCCTAGCGTTTCTCATGATATACTCTGCATAGAAGTTAAATAAGCAGGGTGACAATATATAGCCTTGACATACTCCTTTTCCTCTTTGGAACCAGTCTGTTGTTCCATGTCCAGTTCTAACTGTTGCTTCCTGACCTGCATATAGGTTTCTCAAGAGGCAGGTCAGGTGGTCTGGTATTCCCATCTCTCTCAGAATTTTCCACAGTTTATTGTGATCCACACAGTCAAAGGCTTTGGCATAGTCAATAAAGCAGAGATAGATGTTTTTCTGGAAATCTCTTGCTTTTTCGATGATCCAGCGGATGTTGGCTATTTGATCTCTGGTTCCTCTGCCTTTTCTAAAACCAGCTTGAACATCAGGAAGTTTACGGTTCCTGTATTGCTGAAGCCTGGCTTGGAGAATTTTGAGCATTACTTTACTAGCGTGTGAGGGGAGGAGTAATGCACATTGAATGTACATGCTTCAAAAAAATCTGATATCTGAAAGTCAGGTTTATTAAAACTAAATATAAGAAGAATGGAGAGTGATGGAATAATCATGCAACAGATGGTGTAATATGTAGACATTAAAATTATGCTCAAAAAATTCTAAAGACATAAGGAAAACACTTAGATAATGTTAACTTTTCTATACGGAGAAAAAGCAAGCAAGAAGAACGAAAACATGGTGGAAGAACCTTAGCAATGACCATAGTGAGAGAAGAGTGGAATATATTGAAAGAGTGAAGCTGTAGAGAATACTTTCTCCAATGAACTTCAAGTTTTGTTCACAAGACTGGACCTGGGGCAGGATGTTCTGAAGTCCACAGTGGCTGTGAGATTAACATGGAAAAGCTTTGTGTCTTGTCCTGTGTATCAATGTGAGACAGAAAATAAAACTGTTGCCTAGCTTAGTTGAAGATAATGATAAGGAAAAAAATACAAAACCCTTTCACACTTTCATTCCTACTGAGTTAATAATATTTAATTAACCACTCAATGAGAGAATTTTTTTTACCACTTTTTTGTTCCTATTTTCTTATGTAAAATTTTGTTTTGTATGTTTCCTGTCTTTTTTTTTTTTTTACAGTGAATGTGTATTTTTCTCTAAAAAATCTCCAAAGGTATAAAATGGAAACATGGCATTAAGAGAAATTTCCTATGGTCTTTCCTACTTTTTTCTTTCTTTTTAACTAAAAACAAAGTGCAAAACACATTCTACATATTAGGAAAAGGCTTTACTTTTGTGCTTAGAAATGACAACATGTAAAAGTTTTAAAAAATAGAAAGTGATTACCTGCCTGACAAAAGTTCATCTGAGAAATCTTTTCAAAACCAAGTTTTCTTGATAAATATTTAATGTGCCAATGTGCAAAAATGTCCTTTCCAGTTGATCAAACTTATTTTAGCAAAATATCTACATTTGCCCTGAAATTGGCTTTATCTCATACATTACTTTGGGGATAAAATTTCCCCAAATTCTGAGGTTAGTTTCTATTTAATACTGACAAATTGAAGCTGCAGATTTTCATTTCTTTGAAACATTTAAAAAAATGCAATTTTAGAAAAAAGAATTCTCATTCTTATATACTCTACAAAAACTTTCCTAAATTTGCCAGTGAGGCATTATCTAATCAAGTTATTCTCAGAGTAAAAAGGAAATAATAAGAACAGAATCCAAATGTATTTTTTACATTTCAGATACAAAATGCTTTTATAATATTTAATTTGGTTTCTTATTTTGTATTAGATTATTATTCATTAAATTCCTTCATTTTATTATTGTCCTGTAGGGTACAGCCTGACCCAAAGATATTCTCCATTAAATATTCTTCCATTCCATTTGACACAAACCAAGTAAGAATTAAGCTCTCCTTCACAGAGCCTAAGATTTTTCATCCTTATCACTCTGTTGTAATCTGTGTTTCAAATCGTACTCTATCAGAATTAAGTTTTAGAAGCATCATCAGCAATCGGCAGATTCTTGGAGGCCCTCTGAGATCCTGTCAGGAATCCATGAGATCAAAACTATTTTCATAATAATACACTTATGGTGTAAAATCGTTGATGGGTAAAACTGCCAGTCCTTTTGCATGAATCAGTGCAGTGGCACCAAATTGTATTAGTAGTCATAGTAAACAAAACAAAACAAACAAAACAGGCAAAGCTCATACAAGTCTTTTAAATATTCTGTAATAAAATGGGAAGAACACATAAAACACTTCTGTACAGAATGAAATACAATGACTTCTTGTTTTTGAGGAAAAGCATTTGCGTGATTATTCGAGTTGTGAACTGAACTCAACACTTGATTCATGAAATATACTTTTTTTTTTTTTGAAAGAAGGAATGACACAGTATGGTTATTCAGACCTGGGTATTTGGCAGACATTTTCTCAAAAACAAGTGAAGTGAGTTTGTCACTTTGGGGAAAACAACTATCTGATGCCAATGATACAATTAAAATTTTAAGGAGAAAATTCAAATCTTGGAGAATTTTATCCACCACCATGGGTTTGACAGCTTCCAAATACTTGAAGACTTTTCTGATGAAGTTGGTGGTGATACTAATAAATGTGACTTTGTGTCAGTATATGGAAGATCTGTATAACTAAGTAAATCAGAATGTTACAAATTACCAATGTATGATATTACAAAATTAAGCATAAGTGAAGGCAATGGTTCCCTACTCCAGTACTCTTGCCTGGAAAATCCCATGGACAGAGGAGCCTGGTGGGCTGCAGTCCATGGGGTCGCTAAGAGTCGGACATGACTGAGCAACTTCACTTTCACTTTTCACTTTCATGCATTGGAGAAGAAAATGGCAACCCACTTCAGTGTTCTTGCCTGGAGAATCCCAGGGACGGTGGAACCTGGTGGGTTGCTGCCTATGGGGTCACATAGAGTTGGACACGACTGAAGTGACTTAGCAGCAACAGCAGCAGCAGCAGGCGTAAGTGAAAGATCTCCTCAAAGTGCAAGACAAACCAATGGGTTTTTAATGAAATAGAGTATGAAAAGTGTTTGGTATGATTTCAGATTCCACATTGTAAGTAACTTTTAATAAACTACTGCTTATCAAACTTTGGTATAGTAGCAAAGAATAACCACAAATATGTGAAAAAGCATATGGAAAGACATGATGTCAAGAACACTACAAGCAGTTCAATAATTACTAGAACAGTGGTTCTTTTGCAGGCATATTTGCTATTGAAAAAATTTTTTTAAGACACAAAACTAGTTTGTTGAAATTACTGCTTAGTTTCCAAAATTCTTCTCTCTGTGCAAATGGTAGCTAAGAGTAGTAACTTTTTTATAGTTTTCATTCCCATCAGCCATGTACATGGCGAGGGAACATAAAAAAAGTTGACTGATCTTTGTAAAAGCCCATTTTGATTAACAGTGCTTTTTGAAAGCAAAATTTTAAATAATAATTTCAGTTTTATTTTCCTTGTGAACATTTCTTCAACTTAGCCACTGAAATTTCTCAAGAATAACTGACTTTAGGAGATAAGTTTAATATGTCTGTGAAATACACTTTAACTCTGAAGTCTCTCACAGATGAAAGCTTTGTTCTTGGCAGTGCAAGAAATATACACCCTTCTTGAAAGCTGTTCTTGGGGGAAAAAAATATGCTTATTTTGGATGTTCCCTGTGAACAGTTAGGACACTCTCAAATAAAACAAATGTTTCCTTTATTTCAAGGCAAATAAATGATGTTTTCAGATGCCTCTGAACAGCCCTAGAAAATGATCCACACTACTGTCATTTCTGAGTTTTTGGAGGGATCTCATTAGCCATGAAGGAAACCAGAGACCTGAACTAGTGCCTTCGGGCACCACTGCCTAAGGCTTGAAATACAAAATCCTTCAGAAACTCAAAACTGTGCAAAACAAAGAATTGGGGAATGATTCAATTTCCTACTAACCAGGCAATGATGGCCTAGTTGTCTGTTTCAGACCCATTCAGCCCCACCACACTGATTTCTTTCCCTGTTTCCCAATATTTAGGGATATCCCCCAAGAAGATACTTTACAGCTCTAGAGTCATAATTGATTTCATGAATGAATGGTCTTTCCCACACTGGTGCCATGCTGGAATATAAGAAACACATAACTCACTGGATCTTGAGATCTGGATTCAAGGGACTGTTTAATTGCCAATGGAGAAGGCAATGGCAACCCATTCCAGTACTCTTGCCTGGAGAATCCCATGAGCATAGGAGCCTGGTAGGCTGCAGTCCACGGGGTTGCTAGGAGTTGGACATGACTCAGTGACTTCACTTTCACTTTTCACTTTCATGCATTGGAGAAGGAAATGGCAACCCACTCCAGTGTTCTTGCCTGGAGAATCCCAGGGACGGGGGAGCCTGGTGGGCTGCTGTCTATGAGGTCTCACAGAGTTGGACATGACAGAAGTGACTTAGCAACAGCAGCAATTAATTGCCAACTGTGTAATTTTTAACAAATTACTTGTCCTCTCTGGGCCCCAGCTATCTACTTATAAAAGAAAAGGGAACAACAGATTCCAGTTACAAAGTGCTGTAATTTTATGAACATTTTCCTGCCATTGGTTCTTAGGCTTCACAGAGGAGAGTTGGTAAATATCACCACATGCATCCAGTTTCTCCATCCTTACTGTACCCACATTTGGCCTCAAAAATCATACTCATTTCAAATTCAAGAAGCTATTCAGTTCAGTTCAGTCACTCAGTCATGTTTGACTCTTTTGTGACCCCATAAACCACAGCATATCAGGACTCCCTGTCCATCACCAACTCCCAGAGTTCACCTAAACTCATGTCCATTGAGTCAGTGCTGCAATCCAACCATCTCATCCTCTGTCGTCCCCTTCTCCTCCTGCTCTCAATCTTTCCCAGCATCAGGGGCTTTTCAAATGAGTCAGCTCTTCACAACAGGTGGCCAAAGTATAGGAGTTTCACCTTCAACGTCAGTCCTTCCAATGAACACCCAGGACTGATTTCCTTTAGGATGGACTGGTTGGATCTCCTTGCAGTCCAAAGGACTCTCAAGAGTCGTCTCCAACACCACAGTTTGAAACCATCAATGTCTTTGGTGCTCAGCTTTCTTTATAGTCCAACTCTCACATTCATATATGACTCCTGGAAAAACCATAGCTTTGACTAGATGGACATTTGTTGATGAAGTAATATCTCTGCTTTTTAATATGCTGTCTAGGTTGATCATAACTTTTCTTCCAAGGAGTAAACATCTTTTAATTTCATGACTGCAATCACCATCTGCAGTGATTTTGGAGCCCCCAAATATAAAGTCAGCCACTGTTTCCCCATCTATTTCCCATGAAGTGATGGGATCGGATGCCATGATCTTAGTTTTCTGAATGTTGAACTTTAAGTCAAACTTTTTCACTCCTCTTTCACTTTCATCAAGAGGCTCTTTAGTTCTTCTTACTTTCTGTCATAAGGGTGGTGTCATCTGCATATCTGAGGTTGTTGATATTTCTCCCAGCAATCTTGATTCTAGCTTTTGCTTCTTCCAGCCCAGTGTTTCTCATGGTGCACTCTGCATATAAGTTAAATAAGCAGGGTGACAATATACAGCCTTGATGTACTCTTTTTCCTGTTTGGAACCAGTCTGTTGTTCCATGTTCAGTTCGAACTGTTGCTTCCTGACCTGCATACAGATTTCTCAAGAGGCAGGTCAGGTGGTCTGGTATTCCCATCTCTCTCAGAATTTTCCACAGTTTATTGTGATCCACACAGTCAAAGGCTTTGGCATAGTCAATAAAGCAGAAATAGATGTTTTCCTGGAACTCTCTTGCTTTTTCCATGATCCAGCAGCAGATGTTGGCAATTTGATCTCTGGTTCCTCTGCCTTTTCTTAAACCAGCTTGAACATCAGGAAGTTCATGGTTCACGTCTTGCTGAAGCCTGGCTTGGAGAATTTTGAGCATTAATTGTGAGATGAGTGCCATTGTGTTGTAGTTTGAGCATTCTTTGGCATTGCCTTTCTTTGGGATTGGAATGAAAACTGACCTTTTCCAGTCCTGTGGCCTCTGCTGAGTTTTCCAAATTTGCTGGCATATTGAGTGCAGCACTCAGCATCATCTTTCAGGATTTGAAATAGCTCAACTGGAATTCCATCACCTCCACTAGCTTTGTTCATAGCGATGCTTTCTAAGGCCCACTTGACTTCACATTCCAGGATGTCTGGCTCACCCTTTCCAGGATGAGTGAGTGATCACACCATCAAGATTATCTGGGTTGTGAAGATCTTTTTTGTACTGTTGTTCTGTGTATTCTTGCCACTTCTTAATGTCTTCTGCTTCTGATATATCCATACCATTTCTGTCCTTTATTGAGCCCATCTTTGCATGAAATGTTCCCTTGGGAATCTCAGTTTTCTTGAAGAGATCTCTAGTCTTTCCCATTCTATTGTTTTCCTCTAATACTACCAAATGATTAGAGTTGGAATGTTTTCTAGTTGAGCTTCAAAATGAATTCCTGGTTATTAGGATGACTTCACCTCAAATGGTTAACATGTATTAGTATATACTAGATATCCATCACTGTTTTAAGTCCTTTACAGGTATTAATTCACTGAATCTTGGCAACTTTGTTAGAAAAGTACCATTATTACCCCCATTGAACAGATGAGGAGACTGAGGAACAAGAACACTTAGTATTTGTTATGGTCACTCAGCTGGTAATTGAGAGAGCTGGAATTCAACCTCAGGCAGTTGATTAGAGAGGTGCATTCTTAACCACAAGCCTGGACTGTTTTCAATATTTATTTCTCCTTGTTTTATCCCTCTTTTAACATTATTTATTATGGAAATACTAAAACACACATGAAAATAGCAAGAACATTATAACAAATCTGCATATGCCTGTTACCCAGCCTCAATAATGATCAAACATGACCAAATATGGTTTATCTACATATTCTTTACCTTCTTCAGCTAGATTACTTTGAAACAAATCCCATGGATGATATATTTTATTTGTAAGTACTTCAGTGTTGTTGTTGTTCAGTCGCCTAGTTGTGTTCAATTCTTTGCTCCTGCATGGACAAAAGCACGCCAGGCCTCCCTGTCCCTCACTATTTCCCGAAGTTTACCCAAGGTCATGCCCACTGCGTCGTTGATGCCATCCAGCCATCTCATCCTCTGATGCCCTCTTCTCCTGCCTTCAGTCTTTCCCAGCATCAGAGGCTTTTCCAATGAGTTGGCTGTTCACATCAGATGACCAAAATACGGGAGCTTCAGCTTCAGCATCAGTCCTTCCAAGGGTATTCACGGTTGATTTCCCTTAAGATTAACTGGTTTGATCTGTTTGCTGTCCAAGGGACTTTCAGGAGTCTTCTCTAGTGCCACAGTTCGAAGGCATCAATTCTTTGGTATTCTGCCTTCTTTATAGTCTAGCTCTCTCAACTATGCTGACCACTGGGAAGACCATAGTCTTGACTATACAGACCTTTGTCAGCAGAGTGATGTCTCTGGTTTTCAACACACTGTCTAAGTTTGTCATAGAAGCAATTGTTTCCTGTCAAGAAGCAATTGTTTTCTGATCTCATGGCTGCAGTCACAGTCTGTGGTGATTTTAGAGCCCACATTTTCCCTCTCTATTTGCCACACAGTAATGTGACTGGATACCATCTTAGTTTCTTTACTATTTAGTTTTAAGCCAGCTCTTCCTCTCTCCTCCTTCACCCTCATCAAGAAGCTCTTTAGTTCCTCTTTGCTTTTTCCCATTAGGGTGTTATCATCTGCCTATCTGAGGTTGTTGATGTTTCTCCCGTCTATCTTGATTCTAGCTTGTAACTCAACCAGCCAAACATTTCTCATGATGTGCTCAGTGTATAGATTAAACAAACAAGGTGACAGCAGACAGCCCTGCCGTGCTCCTTTCTCAATCTTGAACCAATCAGTTGTTCCAGACAGGGTTCTAACTGTTGCTTCTTGACCTGCATACAGGTTTCTCAGAAGACAGGTAAGATAGTCTGGCATTCCCCTCTCTTGAAGAGCTTTCCACAGTTTATTATGATCCCCATGGTCAAAAGCTTTATATAGTTGATGAAAGAGAGGTAGATGTTTTCCTGGAATTCCCTAGCTTGCTCTATGATTCAGTGAACGTTGGCAAATTGATCTCTGGTTCCTCTTCCTTTTCTAAAACCAGCTTGAACATCTGGAAGTTCTTGGTTCACATAAGGCTGAAGCCTAGCCTATTATGCAAGATTTTAAGCATGACCTTACTAGCATGTGCTACTGATTGCTGCTGCTAAGTCGCTTCAGTCATGTCCGACTCTGTGCGACCCCATGGACTGCAGCCAACCAGGCTCTTCCGTCCATGGGATTTTCCAGGTGAGAGTACTGGAGTGGGTTGCCATTGCCTTTTCCTACTAGCATGGGCGATGAGTACAATTGTCTGATGGTTAGCACATTCTTTAGCATGACCCTTCTTGGGAATTGAGATGAGGATTGACCTTTTCCAGTCCTGTGGCCACGGCAGGGTCTTCCAAATTTGCTGACATATAGAATGTAACACCTTGATGGCATCATCCTTTAGGGTTTTGAATGTTCTACTGGAATTCCATTGTATCCACTAACTTTATTAACAGCAGTGCTTTCTAAGGCCCACTTGACTTCACTCTCCAGAATGTCTGGTTCTGGGTGGTTGACCACACCATTGTAGTAATCTGGTTCATTAAGATTTTTATTTTGTATTACAGTTCTTCCATAGGTATCTCTAAAAGATTTTTACCAATACTGTTGCCATATCTAAAAGAAGTAACAATAATTCTTAATTAAAACCAAATAGTTTATTCAGTATTCAAACTTTATTATTCTCTCATAGTTTAAAAAATGTGTTATTTTATGATTTTCTTTTCAAATCCCAAAGTGTTTGTACATTGCATTTGGTTGGTATGTCTTTTAAATCTTTTTCAAACCATAGATTTTTCCTTCTTCTTCTTTCCCCCTTGCCATACATTTGTGGAGAGAACTGAGCTGTTTATTTGGTAGAATTTCCTATGGTCTGGATTTATTACATTTGGTGTCACTAGCATGTTCCTCTGTCCCCTGTAGATCAGATAAACTGGAAATTTGATCTAGAAGCTTGATAAGATACAGATTTGATTTTTGGCAAGAAAACAGGCGTACCTAGGAGATATTGTGAGTTCAGTTCCAAGCCACTGCAATAAAATTAATATCTCAATAAACTAGGCCACCAAATTTTTTTTGATTTCCCAGTGCCTATAGCACTGAAACTTATACATTACCATATGTAAAATAGATAGCTAATGGGAAACTGCTGTATAACAGGGAACTCAACATGGTGCTCTGTGACAACCTATAGGGGTAGGGAGAAGGTTCAGGAGAGAAGAGACATGTATACATATGGCTGATTCATATTGTTGTATGGCAGAAGCCAACACAATGTTGTAAATCAATTATCCTCCAACTGAAAATAAATTTGTATAAAAATTATGTTAGTTCTTTGGCCCATTTTTTGATTGGGTCGTTTATTTTTCTGGAGTTGAGCTGCATAAGTTGCTTGTATATTTTTGAGGTTAGTTGTTTGTCAGTTGCTTCATTTGCTATTATTTTCTCCCATTCAGAAGGCTGTCTTTTCACCTTGCTTATATTTTCCTTTGTTGTGCAGAAGCTTTTAATTTTAATTAGATCCCATTTGTTTATTTTTGCTTTTATTTCCAGCATTCTGGGAGGTGGATCATAGAGGATCCTGCTGTGATTTATGTCTGAGAGTGTTTTGCCTATATTCTCCTCTAGGAGTTTTATAGTTTCTGATCTTACATTTAGATCTTTAATCCATTTTGAGTTTATTTTTGTGTACTGAGGAAACCAGAATTGAAAGAGACACATGTACCCCAATGTTCATCGCAGCACTGTTTATAATAGCCAGGACATGGAAACAACCTAGATGTCCATCAGCAGATGAATAGATAAGAAAGCTGTGGTACATATACACAATGGAGTATTACTCAGCCGTTAAAAAGAATTCATTTGAATCAGTTCTGATGAGATGGATGAAACTGGAGCCGATTATACAGAGTGAAGTAAGCCAGAAAGAAAAACACCAATACAGTATACTAACACATATATATGAAATTTAGGAAGATGGCAATGACGACCCTGTATGCAAGACAGGAAAAAAGACACAGATGTGTATAACGGACTTTTGGACTCAGAGGGAGAGGGAGAGGGTGGGATGATTTGGGAGAATGGGAATTCTAACATGTATACTATCATGTAAGAATTGAATCGCCAGTCCATGTCTGACGTAGGGTGCAGCATGCTTGGGGCTGGTGCATGGGGATGACCCAGAGAGATGTTGTGGGGAGGGAGGTGGGAGGGGGGGTCATGTTTGGGAATGCATGTAAGAATTAAAGATTTTAAAATTAAAAAAATAAATAAATAAATGGATGCGAAAAAAAATAAAAATTATGTTATACTGCACTCTAGTCTATTAAGTATAAATAGCATTATGTCTAAAAAATGTATATACCTTAATTAAAAAAATACTTTATTGCTAAAAATTGCTAACCATCAATATGATCCTTCAGCAAGTTGTTATCTTTTTGCAGTAATAACATCAAAGATCACTAATCACAGGTCACCATAATAAATATAATGATAATGAAAAAGTTGGAAATATCATGAGAATTACAAAAGATGACACAGAAACACAACATGAGCAAATACTCTTGGAAAAATGGTGCCAATAGATTTGCTCAAAGAGGGGTTTCCACAGACCTTCAGTTTTTAAACCTTCAATATTTGTGAAGTGCAATAAAATAGGGTATGCTTTACTTCACAGATGGTGTTGTGAGTGTTATATACATCACATTAGTAGCCACAAAATGCCTGGTCATTTTTCTTTTTGTGATATTAAGACCAGTGAGTCTGGGTATTGTCTATCTGAGGTTCCCCTTAATTTTTTGTCTAATGATTTAATATCCATTGATGATCATTGGTCGTTATTTCACAGGGGTTTGGAAAATGATGATCTCTAATTCTATCATACCTTCTGCGTTTGTTAGCTGGTATTTCTAATGCAGGGGAAAAAAGTTTCCCTTTAGAAACTACTTAGCTTAAGGTAGAGTTCACATATTTTTCTTTCTTTAACTCTGTGGTTGACAAATGTGTCTCATCTTTCATTTCTGAAACAGCATACAACTTAAATTAATTACAGTAAGATGCATTTGTTTAATTTTGGAAAAGACAAGCAATAAAATAGAATGTTGAAATACTATAATTTACATGATGGTCTTTCAACAGCTCATTATTGTGACACATGAAAGACAGCTTAGTTTCCATAATAAATTTTTATCTTCAGTTTTTCTTTACAATTTGGACTGGTTTGCTCACTTAGTCATTTATATGGTTGAGAAATGTGTATGGAGATCTCACTAGGTACAAGGCAGTCTGCTAGTCACTGGCTACACAACACCAAACAAAACAGGCATTGCCTTCTCTGGGTTGCAAGTTCAGTGGGAAAGAGAATAATTAAACAGTTACACAAATGTGAAATGATGTATGAATAGTATATGGTGTTATGGGAGCATACAGAGAAATTTCAGAAGTTAGTAGGCAATCAAAACTTTGTTTCTTTAGAATCTCCATTTCTAAATCCTGAATCATTTAGGCAGCCAGCACTAAAGCCTTAGTTGTTCGTGAAACTCACAAAATGACCAATTAGCTAAACTACAGTAAAGTCATGGAAACTTGCTAGTAAATGTTGTTCCTACTTATCTTTATGATTGTTATATTTCCCAGAGAATTAATGATTAACAAAATGCTACATGATCTTGATCAAAGAATTGAAGGAATTGTTGAAGGAAATGTGAACAAATCTCAGTGACGGGGAAATGCGTTTTTACCATTCTGCGCAAGAAGAGAAGCAATTACATAACACTGGTCTTACAAAGTCTCTCTGGCTGTCCAAGTTAAGGGTGCAAATTTTAGGTTCCGAAACAAGGGATGATATTGAGACTTTCTTATTGACACTGGAAATTTCATTAGGCCAGTTTTACAATTGTCCGTGAATTGCTCAGTGATATGTTTCAGCAACATTATTGGCATTTATATAGCTAGAACTTACTGGTTTAGGGACAACATTATCACCATTTTTATTATTGAGGATAAGATACTTGGATTTGTTTTTTTAAAGACTGAGCTGGCACTAAAGTCAATCACGGAAATCTTGATTCTTCTCTAACATTTAGAAATTTCCTTCTTTCTTTAGAGAAAGAAATTCACGTATTAGGAATTGAGGGAAACAAGCAAAGCAAAACAAAATGTCACATGCAAAGAGAACTAAGAAATGCTTTCCACAACCAAATGAAAAAGAAAAAACTGTATCAGGAAATTACTAGCTTTAATCTCTGAGGTTGAAGCATTTTTTTTTCTCCCGCACTTCGAGTGAGTGGAGCTGGCTACCTTGTCAACACTTGACACAGTACTGATTTCTTCGTTGAAAAATGTTCTTAGTGTTTCTGGGTCCAATCAAATATGAATATCCAGAGCAATCTGACAAAATCAACAAATGTTTCTAATCTTAACAATCTGTAATTGTGAGGTGATTTTTTTTTTTAAATTTAGTGGACTAAGCAAGGAGGAATGCAGAATGAAGCAGGGCAAAGACTAATAAAGTTTTGCCAAGAAAATGCACTGGTCATAGCAAACACCCTCTTCCAACAACACAGAAGACTCTACACATGGACATCACCAGATGGTCAACACTGAAATCAGATTGATTATATTCTTTGCAGCCAAAGGTGGAGAAGCTCTATACAGTCAACAAAAACAAGACCAGGAGCTGACTGTGGCTCACATCATGAACTCCTTATTACCAAATTCAGACTTAAATTGAATAAAGTAGGGAAAACTGCTAGACCATTCAGGTATGACCTAAATCAAATCCCTTATGATTATACAGTGGAAGTGAAAAATAGATTTAAGGGCCTAGATCTGATAAATAGGGTGCCTGATGAACTCTGGAATGAGGTTCGTGATATTGTACAGGAGACAGGAATCAAGACCATCCCCATAGAATAGAAATACAAAAAAGCAAATTGGCTGTCTGGGGAGGCCTTACAAATAACTGTGAAAAGAAGAAAGGCGAAAAGCAAAGGAGAAGAGGAAAGATATAAGCATCTGAATGCAGAGTTCTAAAGAATAGCAAGAAGACATAAGAAAGCCTTCAGCGATCAATGCAAAGAAATAGAGGAAAACAACAGAATGGGAAAGACTAGAGATCTCTTCAAGAAAATTAGAGATACCAAGGAAACACTTCATGCAAAGATGGGCTTGATAAAGGACAGAAATGGTATGGACCTAACAGAAGCAGAAGATATTAAGAAGAGGTGGCAAGAATACACAGAAGAACTGTACAAAAAAGATCTTCACGACCCAGATAATCATGATGGTGTGATCACTCATCTAGAGCCAGACATCCTGGAATGTGAAGTCAAGTGGGCCTTGGAAAGCATTGCTATGAACAAAGCTAGTGGAGGTGATGGAATTCCAGTTGAGCTGTTTCAAATCCTGAAAGATGATGCTGTGAAAGTGCTGCACTCAATATGCCAGCAAGTTTGGAAAACTCAGCAGCGGCCACAGGACTGGAAAAGGTCAGTTTTTATTCCAATTCCAAAGAAAGGCAATGCCAAAGAATGCTCAAACTACCACACAATTGCACTCATCTCACATGCTAGTAAAGTAATGCTCAAAATTCTCCAAGCCAGGTTTCAGCAACACGTGAACCATGAACTTCCTGATGTTCAAGCTGGTTTTAGGAAAGGCAGAGAAACCAGAGATCAAATTGCCAACATCTGCTGGATCAACAAGAAAGCAAGAGAGTTCCAGAAGAACATCTATTTCTGCTTTACTGACTGTGCCAAAGCCTTTGACTGTGTGGATCACAATAAACTGTGGAAAATTCTGAAAGAGATGGGAATACCAGAACATCTGACCTGCCTCTTGAGAAATCTGTATGCAGATCAGGAAGCAACAGTTAGAACTGGACATGGAACAACAGACTGGTTCCAAATAGGAAAAAGAGTACATCAAGGCTGTATATTGTCACCCTGCTTATTTAACTTATATGCAGAGTGCACCATGAGAAACACTGGGCTGGAAGAAACACAAGCTAGAATCAAGATTGCCGGGAGAAATATCAATAACCTCAGATATGCAGATAACACCACCCTTAAAAGTGAAGAGGAACTAAAAAGGCTCTTGAAGAAAGTGAAAGTGGAGAGTGAAAAAGTTAGCTTAAAACTCAACATTCAGAAAACGAAGATCATGGAATCTGGTCCCATCACTTCATGAGAAATAGATGGGGAAACAGTGGAAACAGTCTCAGACTTTATTTTTTGGGGCTCCAAAATCACTGCAGATGGTGATTGCAGCCATGAAATTAAAAGAGGCTTACTCCTTGGAAGAAAAGTTATGACCAACCTAGATAGTATATTCAAAAGCAGAGACATTACTTTGCCGACTAAGGTCCATCTAGTCAAGGCTATGGTTTTTCCAGTGATCATATATGGATGTGAGAGTTGGACTGTGAAGAAGGCTGAGTGCCAAAGAATTGATGCTTTTCAACTGTGGTGTTGGAGAAGACTCTTGAGAGTCCCTTGGACTGCAAGGAGATCCAACCAATCCATTCTGAAGGAGATCAGCCCTGGTATTTCTTTGGAAGGAATGATGCTGAAGCTGAAACTGCAGTACTTTGGCCACCTCATGTGAAGAGTTGACTCATTGGAAAAGACTCTGATGCTGGGAGGGATTGAGGGCAGGAGAAGGGGATGACAGAGGATGAGATGGCTGGATGGTATCACCCACTCGATGGACGTGAGTCTGAGTGAACTCCGGGAGTTGGTGATGGACAGGGAGGCCTGGCGTGCTGCGATTCATGGGGTCGCAAAGAGTCGGACACGACTGAGCGACCGTATTGAACTGAAACAAAGAGGAATCGGTATGTGATGAAGTGATACTTCATGCTGATAGAGTGTGTCCTATGGGCCCCACACTATTCTTGGAATCTTTTGTGCATTATCTCACTTAATCCTCATAATAATATTATAAAATTGATTCTATATTTTATAGATGAAAAACTGAAGCACATTTCTGACTAATTTACTCAAGGTCACACAGTTAGCAAGAGGCAGAAGCAGGTTTTGAAACCACTCATGCTATTGAAACCACTCATGCTAACCCAGGGAACCTTTGCTTTTAATCTCTACGTTTAACTCTATTTAAAAGAGAATCATAACTCTGAGTCAAGCTGCCTCCAGAGGTAAACACATGGGCTGGCACAATTTGTAAATAATGTCACTGAAATAATATAGTAATGGATTATTTAATACTAGGAACTTTATTTAAAATTCTGATAACTGGATTTTAAGTTGACGTAAAGTTTATGACCATGTGAACTGAATGTTCAATAAAAAGCCTGTAGAAATGTTGCTTTAGATTGTACCACTGTGATGAAAAATAAAATCCATGAAGACTAGCTTAAGGATAAGGATGCTAAGTGAAGGAAATGGAGAGGATGGAAGGAGTAGAAGAATGTAAGTTTCTCCTTGACGTCTAGAGTAGAATTACTTAACCTGGTTTCCCTTGAGGCTCACAGAGTAGAAGACCCCTGAAGCAGGAAGTAAATTCCATGCAAGGTAGGATCCACACAATTATAATCGCCAGTAGCCTTTCCAGTGCTTTTGTTGTTGGTATTGTTTAGTCACTAAGTTATTTCCAACTCTCTGTACCCCCATGGACTATAGCCTACCAGGGTCCTCTATTCATGGGATTTTCCAGGCAAGAATACTAGAGTGGGCTACCATTTCCTTCTCCAGGGAATCTTCCTGATCCAGGGATTGAACCTGCACCTCCGGCATTGGCAGGCAGATTCTTCACCACTGAGCTACTAGGGAAGCCCCGTTCCAGTACTTTAGGCACAAATAAAAATTACTGAAGGAACCATAAGTATTGTAAGTGTTTGACTCCTCAGCAATGAGATCCCATGGCCTTATGAGAAATGATGAAAGAAAAATTATGAGCTTCCTTACGGAGTCTGAGATACAGAGGTTACAAAGGTATACTATCCAATAAAGCCAAATATATTTTCATGGGAAAAAGAGTGTACAAATTCATCTTCTAGAGCCAAGGTAATATTTTACAGAGAACCTCAATAGCTTTAGTTTGGTATTGTAGTTACATCAATCAATACATGTGTAACTTCAAGAATAACTTGTCTAATATAGTAGCCTCTAGCTATAGGTGGCTATTTAAATATAAACTAATAAAATGAAATCAAATTTAAAGTCCAGTTTTTTAGTCACTCTGGCCACATTTCAGGTACTAAGCCAAATGTGGCTAGGGGCTACCAAATTGGACAGCTCAGCTCTAGAATATTTCCATCATTACAGAAAGTTCTATTCGACAATGCCACTATGAGAAATGAATACAGATAATGTAGGTTGAAAGAGTAGATCTTGACAAAGTGCAAAATAAGTAAAGAAGTCAACTACCACCAGCAATACTAACGCCAAAATTAACAACAGTCTTTATCCTTTACCCATACTACTAGGCAAAGTTGTCTTTTGGGGGTTTGCTCCTCCTCTCTCTTTGTTTGCACCTCTTTGATGAAAAGAGCAGGTCCTGTGATTTTTCTGATTATTCTCCAATGTGATTTTTATTCACAAAACTTATTTCAGTAATTTTTTAATCTAATTTCATTTCATCATCAGAACTTCAATTTTTATTATCAAGAGTTCCCCTTCATGTAGTCTGTTTCCTCTGGCTGGCCATATACACCTCTTCCCTCTGCCCCAGTTTTCAGCCCCTGTCAGACTGCCTTCTTTGAAGATGACTTTAGGCTGATTCCTGGGAAAAACTATCACTGTATTTCCAGGACACATAACAATGCATAGCATGGGCACTAAATGCATGCTGTTGCTGCTGCTGCTGCTGCTAAGCCACTCCAGCCGTGTCCAAGTCTGTGCGGCCCCATAGACAGCAGCCCACCAGGCTCCCCTGTCCCTGGGATTCTCAAGGCAAGAACACTGGAGTAGGTTGCCATTGCCTTCTCCACTGCATGAAAGCGAAAAGTGAAAGCGAAGTCGCTCAGTCATATCCGATTCTTTGCAACGCCATGGACTGCAGCCCACCAGACTCCTCTATCCGTGGGATTTTCCAGGCAAGAGTACTGGAGTGGGTTGCCATCGCCTTCTCCTACTAAATACATACTTGTGGTTAAATAAACTGAGACACAAATTTTGTAAGTAAATAAAATTTAATTTTATATTCAAGTACTCATCAGGAGTAAAAATTAGGGGTAGGCATTTATGGAGACATGAGAGCAAAGAGCAAAATTATAGTATGAATATTTCATTAAATTTTTTTCTTCAAGTATAATTTATATCAATGAAATAGATTTAAGGACTGATGATTTTGCCCACACCCATGCAACACCCATAGGTGTTACACCCATGTTACACTTATTCTTTCCAAGATACAGAACATTTTAATCATACTAGAGATACCTTTCTTTGCCCCTTCACAGTCAAAACCTGGTAACCACCCACTGCACCACCCCTGGGAACCATAGATTTGTTTTCACTATTATAGAACAGTTGAATGAAAATCAAACACTATTCAGTTCAGTTCAGTTTAGTCGCTCAGTCATGTCCAACTCTTTGTGACCCCATGAATCACAGTATGCCAGGCCTCCCTGTCCATCACCATCTCCCGGAGTTCACTCAGACTCACGTCCATCGAGTCCGTGATGCCATCCAGCCATCTCATCCTCGGTCATCCCTTTCTCCTCCTGCCCCCAATCCCTCCCAGCATCAAAGTCTTTTCCAATGAGTCAACTCTTTACATGAAGTGGCCCAAGTACTGCAGTTTCAGCTTTAGCATCATTCCTTCCAAAAAATCCCAGGGCTGATCTCCTTCAGAATGGACTGGTTGGATCTCCTTGCAGTCCAAGGGACTCTCAAGAGTCTTCTCCAACACCACAGTTCAAAAGCATCAATTCTTCGGCGCTCAGCCTTCTTCACAGTCCAACTCTCACATCCATATATGACCACTGGGAAAACCATAGCCTTGACCAGATGGACCTTAGTAGGCAAAGTAATGTCTCTGCTTTTGAATATACTATCTAGGTTGGTCATGACTTTTCTTCCAAAGAGTAAGCGTCTTTTAATTTCATGGCTGCAGTCACCATCCGCAGTGATTTTGGAGCCCCAAAACATAAAGTCTGACACTGTTTCCACTGTTTCTCCATCTATTTCCCATGAAGTGATGGGACCAGATTCCATGATCTTTATTTTCTGAATGTTGAGCTTTAAGACAACTTTGTTGCTCTCCTCTTTCACTTTCATCAAGAGGCTTTTTAGCTCCTCTTCACTTTCTGCCATAAGGGCGGTGTCATCTGCATATCTGAGGTTATTGATATTTCTCCCGGCAATCTTGATTCTAGCTTGTGTTTCTTCCAGTCCAGTGCTTCTCATGATGTATTCTGCATATATGTTAAATGAGCAGGGTGACAATATACAGCCTTGACATGCTCATTTTCCTATTTGGAACCAGTCTGTTGTTCCATGTCCAGTTCTAACTGTTGCTTTCTGACCTGTATACAGATTTCTCAAGAGGCAGGTTAGGTGGTCTGGTATTCCCATCTCTTTCAGGATTTTCCACAGTTTATTGTGATCCACACAGTCAAAGGATTTGGCACAGTCAATAAAGCAGAAATAGATGTTTTTCTGGAACTCTTTTGCTTTTTCCATGATCCAGCAGATGTTGGCAATTTGATCTCTGGTTCCTCTGCCTTTTCTAAAACTAGCTTGAACATCAGGGAGTTTACAGTTCAATAAAGGAAATCAAAGTATACTCTTTTGTGTCTGGCTTCTTTAACTCAGCATAATTTTTTTGAGGTCCAGACCTATTGCAATAGTATTCTATTGTGTGGATATACCAGTTTCTTCACTTACCTTTTAATGTATGTTTGAGTTATTTTCAGCTTTTCAATTATTATAATTAAAGTTGCTTGGAGTATCCACTTTTTAAAATATATCCTTTCATTTATATTGGATAAGTAGCTAAAATGGCATAGTTGGATCATAAATAGGTATGTATTTAACTTTGTGAAAGACTACCAGAATATTTCTAAAGGGTTTTATGATAATATTTCCACCAGCAGTATATAAAAGATTAATTATTTCATGTGCTCATCTACAATTGGTGTTATCAGTCTTTAAATGTTAACCATTCTAGTGAGTGTCAATTGGTATTTAATTGAGTTTTCAGTTTGCTTTTCCCTGATAACTAATGGTGTAGAGTACTCTGTACTGCTTCATATACAAATTGACCATTTGCATATTGTCCTTGCAAAATGCTTATTCAAGTCTTTTGTTCATTTTTTAAAGTTTGATATATATGGTGGGTGTGTGGTTGCTCAGTTGCTTCGGTCATGTCCAGCTGTCTACAACCCTGTGTACTATAGCCTGCTAAGCTCCTCTGTCCATGGGATTCTCCAGGCAAGAATACTGGAGTGGGTTGCCATGCCCTTCTCCAGGGGATCTTGCTGACCCTGGGATCAAACCCACATCTCTTATGTTTCCTACATTGGCAGGCAGTTTCTTTATCACTAGCTCCACCTGGGAAGCCTGATATATATAGTACTTTCTTCCAGTCCATTGCTTGTCTTTAGATTATCTTAGCAGAATCTTCCAGTATTTTAGGTTTTATAAAATTGATTTGATTTGACATTTTTTGTTTTATGGTTAGTGTTTGCTAGATTACAGCTAGAAAATTATCTACACCAACATCATGAAGGTGTTTTCCTTTTGAAACTATGTATAGTTGATTTTTATACTTAGTTTTATGGTCCATTTCAAAATAGTCATTTGTGTATTATGTGAGGTGCAGATTGAGTGAGCATCACTTATTTTTGCATAGGTAGCCAGCACCATTTGTTTAACAGACTTTCTTCCTCCCATTGAATTGCTTTGTTTTCTTAGTTAAAAAATCAGGTGACTCTAAAAGTATGGATTTATTTCTGGATTGATAACATAGCACTGAGTTTTTCACTTTCCAAGCATAGCACATCTTTCCATTTATTTAGCTTTTTAATTTCAGCAGTGTTTGGTAGTTTTGTATGCAAAAGTCTTGCATATATATCACCATATTTGACTTGAAGCATATTATAGTCTTCAAAGCTATTGTAAATGTTATTGTTTTCTTAATTTTATTTTCCACACTTTGTTATTAGCTGTTGTTCAGCCATTCAGTTGTGTCTGACTCTTTGCGACCCCATGGACTGCAGCACACCTGGCTTCCCTGTCCTTCACCATCTCCCAGAGCTTGCTCAAATTCATGTCCATTGAGTTGATGATGCCATCCAACCATCTCATCCTCTGTTGCCCCTTTATCCTCCTGCCTTCAATCTTTCCCTGCATCAGGGTCTTTTCCAATGAGTCACTTCTTCACATCAGGTGGCCAAAATATTGGAGTTTTAGCATCAGTCCTGCCAATGAATATTCAGGATTAATTTCTTTTAGGATTGACTGGTTTGATCTCCTTGCTGTCCAAGGGACTCTCAAGAATCTTCTCCAGCACCACAGTAAGAAGTCATCAATTCTTCATGTGGGCATCAATTCTTCACTTACTAATTTGTTGTTAGTATCCCGACTTAAAGCTGTATATATTGGCCTTATGTTCTGTGACCTTGATGAATTTACATATTAGTTATAATACATTGTTCAAGGAGTTCTTTGGATTTTTCTATGTACATGATTATTTTACCCATGAATAAAGACTGTTTTATAGCTTTCTTTCCAACATACATATCTTTTATTTATTTTCTTGCCTTCTTTAATTGGCTGGGATCTCCATTATAAAGTTAAATGTAAGTGTCAAAATGGGCATCTTTCTTTGTCATCTCCAGAAATCTTAATTGGAATTTTAGTTAGCCAGATCATAAGCTGTGCATGGTTATGGTAAGATTCTACAATGCTGGGCAAAGTGCAGCTACTGGGGGAAGAGCAACTTTCAAAAAGCTGTGAGCTAAAAAAAACCATCTGAGTTCATACAGGGGTGGAAAATGTTCACAGTTTGTCATAAAGAACAGAAAGAACTTATAGAAAAACTGTATAGAATGATAAAGATTCAGCCTAATTAGTTGGTGATCTGCTCTCTCAACTATAAGAAAGAGTTGGAACTGTCCCAGTTCAGTTATCCACCAAGCTATCTTTTGATGCTTTATTTTCCTTTCAAAGTAACATGTAATGCTTACCTTAAATAGAGGTCACTTTGGGGGGTTAGGAGGTCATCACTGAAATTCCGTAGCATCCCACTCTCTTATGCATATCTATTCTTACTCTCAGTACATTAAGTGAGTAGTGGGTACATTAACTGATTACTGAATATATAGCTCAGTACATTAACTTAAATGCCTTTCTTAATATGAAAGTCATAACCCTCTGTTAGGATTACTGCATAATATAGACAGATGTAGTTTAGACAAATATTAGTAGAAAATTTGGAAACCAGAATAAGGAATAAATATCAATATATATCTAATAAGAATCACTTGATCTGGGATACATGTCCCAAAGAGAGTAATAACAACATAACCAAGATTTAAGGTTAATTTGTTCATAGATGTTGAAATGCCTCATAGGAAATAATCCTTGGCCAGAGCAATCGAGAAGATGACTTAATGTTTTTTCTCAGTTTTGGGAAATACAGCATTACCACAGTTAAAAAAATAAAATAGCAAAAAAAGCACCAAAGGCAAAATTTGAGTTTCTGCCTTGCCAAAAACAACAGGAAGACACTTATGCTGTCACTCAAAGCATAAAAATACAGCAAACTCTAGTTCAAATCCATTATCTGCCCTTGATGCCATATTTTTACCAGCCATATAGAGCCTGTCTGCCTTCTTTATTTCTTTGAACTATTTGGAGAGTAATATATTCTCATACTAATATAAAAGTAGGCCAAAATTAGACCAAGCAGTTGTACTCAGGTTTTAACTGTGCTGATCCGACCTGGAAGGAATTGGTATAAACTGATTGAACCAGATTAAAATAAATTATATTGGATCATACAATTTCCCTTTAGAAACAGATAATTTTATACATGGACACATATATACAACTATAAAATCCAGGTAACACAATACTTTAAGTTGTTTTCAAGTACTCAGGCCTTGAGATGGACATGAAAACATTTAAACTCTATCCTCTTCACCAGTAGGACTACATATAAACTATACTAATTATGTAACAATTTATCTTCAGTAAATACTCATACATACAACCTATGTATGACATATAGTTTTGGCCTTTTAAAATATTTTTTGTCTTATTTTTAGGTGATATGAGAGGGAAAACCTGTACCCCTGTTTCTCCTTTCTATCTTAACCTGGTATAATGTTTTATACCGTGTGCATGCTCAGTCATCTCTGACTCTTTGTGACCCTATGGACTGTGGTTAGCCGAGCTCATCGGCCCATGGGATTCTCCAGGCAAGAATACTGGAGTGGGTTGCCTTCCTCCTCCAGGGGAATCTTTCCAACCCAGGGATCAAACCTGCGTCTCTGGCATCTCCTTCATTGCAAGCAAGTTCTTTACCACTGCTATATATTGCTTCATGGTTAAAAGAAGTGACAATGTCATGAAGCACATTCTTTGATAATTTTTTTCAGTGAGAGACTATGCATGATAAACTGTTTTCCCACCCCTTTCTTTTAAATGTTAGTTAAGCTGAGTGAAAAATTCTAGGTTACTGAGTTTCTTTTAGCACTTTAAATATATTATGCCACTGTCTTCTGATAGCTATTGTTCTGATTAAAATTCTGCTCTTAATCTCATTGTCATTTCTTTACATATAATCCTCAGCTTTACTACGTCTCTCAGTTGGACTGACAGCTGGGCTTTCCAGGTGGCTCAGTGGTAAAAGAATCTGCCTTCAATGACGAAGACTTGGGTTCAGTCCCTGGGTCAGGAAGATCTGGAAAAGGGAATGGCTACCCACACTCCAGTATTCTTCTCTGGGAAATTCCATGGATAGAGGATCCCGGCAGGCTACAGTCAGTCCATGGGATCGCAAAGAGTCGGGCATGACTCAGCAACTGAGCGCATAGGTTCCTTGCGCTTGGATGGCTGAGACAAGCTGATTGGTATTATCCAGAGGTTAATTATTTATGTAAATTTGGAATATGCTATCCAGATCCAGTCATGTTAGATGGGAGTAAGGAAAGGAAGGCTCAGTACAGCCTCAAAGACCAGGATTCTCTAGAATGACATAGCCAAAGAGCCCTACACCTGAAATGCTGGTACATTATTTCCTGTTTTGCTCTTTAGCTTTGCTGAGATATCTCCAGCACAGAACCCTGAGAGAGGAGTAGGGTAAGATTTGGATACCAAAACTTCCCACTGAAATCCTCAACAGCATGAAATTCATCTTCTTAATTTGATAGAATAATGGTACCGCTAAAGACCAGAAGGTGAAATGACTTTATCCAAGATATATAGAAAGTTTGTTAGTGACGTAAGAGCTGGTTTGAATTCTGCTTCTGTCAGTTACTAGCTCTGGAACCTAATGTTAACCTCTTTGAGTCTCAATTTCTCATCTGTAAAATAAGGATAAGAATATGTGTCTCAAAAGGGTTCTTATTCCTTGATATCTCAGCTGGTAAAGAATTTGCCTCCAGTGCAGAAGACCCTGGTTCAATTCCTGGGTGGGGAAGATCTTCTGGAGAAGGCATAGGCTACCCACTCCAGTATTCTTGGGCTTCCCTTGTGGCTCAGCTGGTAAAGAATGCACCTGTAACATGGGAGGCCTGGGTTTGATCCCTGGGTTGGGAAGATCCCCTGCAGAAAGGAAAGGTTACCCACCCCAGTATTCTGGCCTGGGGAATCCAGGACTACACAGTCCATGGGGTCACAAAGAGCTGGACACAACTGAGTGACTTTACTTTCATAAGGTTACTATGAAGCTTTTAGCATTGTGCCTGAAACAAAATAGAAGCTAAATAAAGATATTAATTTTTTGTTGTTATTATTAGTGTTTTTCATTTTAACACACTGACTTTTACCCTATCCTGATTTTTTAATTTTTTTTAAATTGAAGTATATTGATTACAATGTCATATTAGTTTCAGGTATATAGCACAGTGATACAATTTATATGTATATATTCTTTTTTAGATTCTTTTCCCTTATATGCTATTACAAAATATTGTTTATAGTTTCTTGTTCTACTAAGTAGGTCCTTTTTGGTTACCTATTTTATACATAGCAGTGTGTATTTGTTGATCCCATCCTCCTAATTTATCCCCCCTCCCACCTTCCCCTTGGTAACTATAAGTTTGTTTTCTATGTCTGTGGGTCTCATTCTGTTTTGTAAATAAGTTTGTTTATACCTTTTTTTTCATATTCCACTATAAGTGATACCATATGATATTTGTCTTTGTCTAGCTTACTGCACTTAATATGATAATCTCTATATCCATCCATGTTGCTGTAAATGGCTTTATTTCATTCTTTTTATGACTGAGTGATATTCCATTATATATATACCACATTGTCTTTATCCTTTCATCTGTTGATGGACATTAGGTTTCTTTCATGTCTTGGCTATTGTAAATAGTGTGACAATGAACACTGGGTTACATCTATCTTTTTAAATGAATGCTTTCTCCAGATACGTGCCAGGAGTGGGATTTCTGATAACTCTATCATATGATAACTGTTTTTAGTTTTTTAAGGAACCTCTATGCTATTTTTCATAGTGGTTGCACCAATTTACATTTCCACCCACAGTGTAGGAGAGTTCCCTTGCCTCCACACCCTTTCCAGCGTTTATCATTTGTAGACTTTCTGATGGTGGTTATTCTGACTGGACTAAGGTGATACCTCATTATAGTTTTGATTTACATTTCTCTAGTAATTAGGAATGTAGAACATTCTTTCATGTTCCTGTTGGCCATCTGTATATAATCCCTGGGGAAATGTCTATTTAGGTCTTCTGACCATTTTTGATTGAGTTGTTTGATATTAAGTTGTATGAACTGTTTATACATTTTGGAAGTTAAGCCCAGTAGGTTACATGGTCTGCAAATATTTTCTCCCATTCTGTGGGTTATCCTTTATTTTGTTTATGATTTCCTATGCTGTGCAGAAGCTTTACGTTTAATTAGGTCCCATTTGCTTATTTTTGTTTTTATTTCCATTACTCAAGGAGAGGGATCCAAAAAGATATTGTAGCAATTTATCTCAAAATGCCTGTGCCTATGTTTTCCTCTAGGAGTTTTATAGTATCTGATCTTACATTTAGGTCTTTAATCCATTTTGAGTTGACATTTGTGTATGGTGTTAGAGAATATTCTAACCTCATTCTTTTACATGTAGCTGTCCAGTTTCCCAGAAACACTTACTGAAGAGACTGTCTTTTCTTCTTTGTATATTCTTTCCCTGTTTATTGTAGATTTAATCTGTAAGTGCATGGGTTTATTTCTGGGCTTTCTATCCTATTCCATTGATCTATATTTCTGTTTTTGTGCTAGTACTATAGTGTTTTGATTACTGTAGCTTTTTACTGTAGTCTGAAGTCAGGACGCCTGATTCCTCCAACTCCATTTTTCTTTCTCAAGACTGCTTAGACTACTCAGGATTTTTTGTGTTTTCATACAAATTTAAAAGTTTTTTGCTCTAGTTCCATAAAAAAAGTGCCATTGGTAATTTGGTAGTGATTGAATTGCCTCTGTAGATTACCTTGGGTACTATAGTCATTTTAACAGTATTAATTCTTCCAGCCTAAGAACACAGCAAATCTTTCCATCTGTTTGTGTAATCTTCAGTTTATTTTATTAGAAAATAAGCCTAACAAAGGATGGAAAAGACCTGTATTCTGACATTCTTATTTTCTTTGAAAGAGGGAGCTCTTATCTTCATCCCATATTTATATATGTGTGCGCTTAATGAAATTAAATGGGACATTCTCTGAATAAATATACATCTCACTTGCTCCTAGAGTAACATTTAGTACACTGTGCATGAAGACTGAGAAGTGGTGATTGATAATATTTAGTGATAAATGAACAGTTGACAAATAGATCATAGTCTCTCTAATGTAAAATTAGTGCTAGTGGTTTGTTCATAACTCGTTAGTCTACTCCAGACCCAGCATATGAGTCACAGGCCTGAGTGCCAGGCTCAAGAACATGGAGGCCAGCTTTCTTCTTGACCACATAATTTCAGGAGCCACTCATTAGTGTGAGTGTGTGAAGATGCTCAGCCACTGCATAATCAGGGTCCTTCTGTTCTCGTTTCCAACTTCCCCTCACTTCCCTCCACATTTCCCATTGTTGCATCATCCTGTACTGCCGCTCACTTGGCATTCCTACAGGAAGGTTTTGATGGCTTCTGGAAAGTTGGGGATGGAATTAAATTATGAAGGTTTAAGGGATTTTGTTACACTTTCATTTAAATCATCAGAGGAAGAGAGTGTGGGATAGATGGGTGGGTTTTCTTTAATTCAAGCCTGTCAAGTTCCTCCAACCTGACAGGATAACATTTCAACTCCAAAGAGAAATATATATATTACTTACCCTCATGTTGCTTGGAAAACAAGGATAATATCTGCTTCTTGGATGGAGCCCATAAGATCTAAAGGCTACAGCTGCTCAGGAAGCCAAAGTTGAAGGATATCATTGTTATTAGAAGGCCCAGTTAATGTACAACTCCAGAAGCTTCAAGGGAGAAGTAGAAATGGAAATTGTTTCCAAGATGATGATAATGTAGTTTTAGATTTTTAAATACATGACCATGAAATCCCTGAGCTTTGGTGTGTTAGAAGCAGGCCTTCCTGGACACTTTGACTTTTACATGTGAGAAAATAGGGAGTGCATGTGAATATCAACTTTTAACTAAGACAGACCCAAATTCTTAATCTCGGATTGGCATTTACTAACTGATCAACCTCAGAAAGTTATTGTCCTTACAAAAGCTTCAGCTCTACATTGAAACACTGGAAATAGTTTATGTCTATTTCACTGGATGTTTGTTTGTTTTGAGGATCGTAGGCATTCACGTGTATAAACCGTTCATCACAGGAAGTAGAACTTAGTAAGAATTTAGTAACTGGTAGCTTTCTTAGATGTTGGCCAAGACACATTTACTTGCTGAGCTAAATTAACCAAATATTTAATAAACACCTGACCCAGACACTTTGTAGGCACAGAGGTGATCTTGTTCTATCTTCTAGACACAGATTTCTTGATGAAGGAGGTAATAGTCCCCAAGAAGAGCAGAGATAGCTTCCAGACAGAGATGATCTTGTTGTTCTATCTTTAAGCTGCTCATGGGCAAATACGTCTTGTCCTTTGACAATTTTGTTTCCATCTCTAAAACATCATTAGAGCAGAGACTTTACATGTCTTATATTAATGTATTGTTATGGTCTAGACACATGAATAAACTTAACAAATATTCACTGAGGGTCTATTTGTCTCAGGTACTGTCCTAGGTATTTGGGATATATCAGTGTATAAATCAGCCAAAGATTTTGCCCTTGAGAAATCTTCCTTATGAACAAATGAAGCTACTTAATAATAACATCCAAAAATGTGCCATGAACCATTTTTTAACCTATGGTTTGAGAATTTCCCTAAAGAAATAGAAGCAATTGTTGGGAATGCATGTACACCTATGGTGGATTCATGTCAATGTATGGCAAAACCAATACAGTATTGTAAAGTAAAAATAAAAATTAAAAAAAAATAAAAAAGAAAATAAAATATATTAAAAATAAATAAATAAAATAACTCTTCCCTAGATAGTGTGGTGCCACTTATAAGCCACTGCCACAGTTTGCAAAGTCACCAAGCTTTCTGAGAGCTTTTATGAGAATCACATGTGAGTGTGTGGTCTAAGAGAATATCTAGCTCCTTTGGAGAGATGGGCTTTATACTGATGCAACTTAGAAGACCTGGTCTTCTACCCACAAAATCACTTCATTGGTCACCTCTCTAGAAGGCAACATGGAGGCAAGGATGGAATTTATGAGAATCACATGTGAGTGTGTGGTCTAAGAGAATATCTAGCTCCTTTGGAGAGATGGGCTTTATACTGATGCAACTTAGAAGACCTGGTCTTCTACCCACAAAATCACTTCATTGGTCACCTCTCTAGAAGGCAACATGGAGGCAAGGATGGAACGCTGGAGGTTAAGGGAACTTTCTCTGACTAGTAGGTATGTATCTGTTGCTTTTCTAGATCTGCCCTCCTTGGGGACTGTGTGCCTCCTTCATCAAGAAATCTGCCAGCATTCACAATTGGAACATAAACACGCCAGCAGGTTCTGATTAATCCAAATTGGAACTATTCAAACAGTCACAAAAAGAGATCTTTTCCCCTGAAGGAATTTACATGTGAAGAGAGACTAAGATGGGAAATAAACATTTCTATAATGATTAAAGTTAATTGGCTTGAAAGGATGCCTCTGAAAGAAATGCTTTCTGGTTTTAGTTCCAATCTATTTTGGGACAAGCCTGTTTTTCATAAGATTGGTAACTGCAAACAGATACTGCCCTTTCATTGGAAACAGATGGTACAGGACATAATTAAAGAAGTATGCACTGGCATCTCAAATAACTGCTTTCAATTACAGCATTTCAAGAGTATTAAGGGGAGATATTTTAAACAAGACCACTGCAAAAATAGATTTTGTCATTAACTTTGAAATAATATTTGACTTAAGGCTGAAATTTCCATGTGCCAGGTCTGGATCTCATGGCTGATGCTGATTGGTGCAGAAGAAATTGAATCATTATGGTCCTATCGTTCAGGGGAAAAAAAAAAAAACTTCCCATTTTTTTAATGCAGAGAAAAACTGTTCTTTCCCTACTCTGGTAAGACTTGTATTTTATTTTGCTCTTGAATCTCAGTTCTAAATTACAACCTTGAGGAGCTTTCACAGTGAAGCCATCTCAATGTTAACTCCAAGGTTGTCTGTCACTAATGTAGTTGTCTGTGTGTGCAGGCAGTGGGTACAGGTCTTCCCTCAATGTGAAGCATGTTTACATGCCTTATTTTTAAGTATACACTGTACACATTCATGCTGAGATCTACAAGTAAAACCCTCAAATTAGATAATACACAAACTCATCAGATTGCCTGGACTGGTACATTCATGATCTAGGTAATTTTAGTTTCAGTGGAGATAATAATAACTATAAGAAATTATGTAACATTGGAAAGTTACAAAGTGTTTCACTTGTCCTCTTTTAACACACTGAAATGATGTTTATTTTCTCAATAAATACTTTCTTATTTATTGAGCATCTAACATACAACAGGTACTGCACCAGGAGATAAAGCAACAAACAAAGACAACTGCTTATTTGCCCTCCTAGAGCTTATGATCAAATGGTGGGTAGAAAGACAAGGGAACAATTGCAATACAGAAGGGAAAATGCTATGATGAAGGGTAGTCAGAGTGGTATAGAAACCCTGGATAGCAGTACTTTACCCAAAAAGAGGTTTATACCCTGTTGCCTTAAACCTGGATTTAGAAACAGGAAAGCAGAGCAACTGTACAATACATGACCTTAATGACTCAAATATATGTACTATCGGATGTACTAGTATCCCTTAATCAGGAGCGCAGCAACCGGGCAGATAGGGTACAACTTACTGATCACCAACAGGCATTAACTGATCATCAAGACACTATAAATTTACCTTTGACTATATGCACACATACGTGCATACACTAGAAGAGACAGAGAACCCGCATGAGGCATACTACTGACCCCTCCTCACCAAAGCTGTATGGGCTCTAAGCTCTGTCTAGTTGTGATAATGTGCTAGGTTGAGTGATCCTACAGTCATTCACTTGCCTTTACGCCAGTGGTCTGTGTTCTTGAGATGGCTGGACAAAGGCTTGTGGTGAATAATAAGTGCAGGACAAGAGTAAGATACTAATCAGTCCACACGTCTATTTCCTCATCACAAGGGTAATGAGTAGAATGTTGCAATTGGATTTTTGGAGTATTAAAATTTTTTTTGAGTAATTAAGCTCTTAAGAAGCTTGGTAATTTCCTTCAAGTATATACTGAGTATCCAAATTCTCCATGAAGTCATTCAGATTAACCCCACCCATAATTAACCTTCCCTCATTTTGGACACTGTCTGTACTTGTGTGTATGTGCACACACAGGCATGCATCCTATGTCCTTTGTTATTCATGGGCAGTAAACCTAGGCAATACAACACATGTTAATACTATTTGTTCAATAAAACACTATATAGTTGGTTCCCAAAGAATTGTGAAGAACATATAGCACAGAAAGTGATCACACTTTGATTAACAGTGAAGGGAGAAAGTTTCCAATTTGAGACAGGAAATGAAGAGAAGAGAGAATTCTGGAGTCTGGCTAAGGGAGAGAGGGATGGGCTTTAGAACCTTGCATAATGATGTAAAAAGTGAAGGAAGAAAAGTAATTTTAATAAAGAAACCTCAAAATCTTCATGTAAAACAGCTTTTTTTTTTTTTTCAGATTGGGGATGATTCAGCTTTGTAGGCTAAACAACCCCAATCTCCCAATTTTCCCAGCATCTATAAAATACACTTGCCACAGCCTAATTGTGGGTGGAGTCTATTTCCCTGCTGCTTATACTCTGGGCTTGGCCACATGACTTGCTTTGACTATGTGGGTAAGAGTTATAGGGGCTAGTTCCACACCTAGGTCTTCAGGGGTCTCCCATGCTTCCTCTTGCTTCTGCTCCCTCTATGAGAGAGGCATGGCCTGGCTAGCTCTCTACTCCAGGATAATGAGGACGCATGGAGCAGAGCCACCCCAGCTTGCCCACAGAGCTCCAGAAAGAAGCAGATCTATCCAGCTGAGCACAGCCTCAGTCCCAGCTCAGCCAATCCACAGACCCATGGGGGTAGAAAAAAGATAGTTCCCTTAAGTCATTAGAATCTTGGGGTCATTTCATATTTAGAAATATTGTACAAAAGCTACTTACTACATTGCAAAAAAAAAAAAAAAGGTAGTGTCTAGAGTAGATCTGAAGACAGGCTTCCTTTTCTGACCATCTTTCCCTGTTTCTTCATAATTCTACAGAGAGGCAGGTATCAGGCAATGGCCAGTCTGCCCAGTGATTTGGAGCCTTCCTTGATTAGATGAGGTTCATGTCTTGCTTGCTTGACCAGAATTCTACTCTTCACAATTCAGAGGGAGTTCACTCAGTTTGGGGTGGGATGGGAGGCTATTATTTCTGCTACATATAGCTTCACTACTTTGCTGAGAGCTATTAACTGAAAGCATGATTTTGGATATTCTCTCAAAAGAACAGGATGTTCTTCCACTTGTCTCTTCCATAAGTAGACAGTAGTCTTATCCTCACTTTGCCCTAACTTTCTCTTCATAAAATTCCCCAAACTTTTGACAGTTTCTGACTATAGCAGTGGATGACTCCAGCTTTTTTCCTACTTAAATTCTCTCTTCCAATTCAATTCAAGGGCCACCACACAAACCTTCAAGCAGGATGAGTTTATGAAAGAAATGTAGAAAAATCTAATTTTTTGCCAAGAACTTCATAAGGCAACAGATGTAGAACTATTGTGGCCTTACCCAAATGAGCTCCTTGTTTCTGTTGAGTTTTATCATAAACATTGATTTTTAGAGAGATGATATGGGGAGGGAGGTGGGAGGGAGGTTCAGGATTGGGAACTCATTTAAAAAAAAAAGAAAAATAAATAAATAAATCTCACATGTTATTTTGATATTTTCTTCTTTCTAAAAATAATGAAGTATTTCCAAGAGATCATCTGGGGCAAAGGAAGGTAAGTCATTGTCTTAGTCACACTACAGGTTTGTACAAAGTTTACTCAGTTTTTGTGTGCCTAGCTATCTAGGTCCCACTGATGAGACAAGTCATACAACTTTAAAAAAAAAAAAAGAAAAAACCTTTTTAAAAGACTATGAGAAAAGCATTACTCTGTGCTATTTAGAGAATCTTGGGAGACTTTTTCCTTTGGTAAATGCCACAAAAGAGACGTTTCTCATGAAAACTTAACTGATAGACTGTAGCATGATGAGGGGTGGCCTCTGGGAATAGTTATGGGAGAGAGCCTGGAGCCAGGACCAGTAATTATGAGACACCAAGGAAAAAGCAGAGGTTGCATAGACAAAAAATATTCCAAAAGCAATCATGAAAGTGGAATGAAAGGAAGAAATAGAGTAAATGCTTTAAATAAAATTAGTTCTCACCATACAGTCCCCAACAACATCTACATCCAGTGCAGCAGAAAATATACTTGACTTAGACATATCCTTGAAAATACATTGAAAGCTTGGATATATCCATAAAACTATGCTGGCCAGAGAGAACTGGAATTTGAGTCATGGACCTACATTGGCAATTTGAGTGACTTTCAGCAGTTTCTTTATAGTTTCAAATTTATTTGCAAAATGGAAGCCATGAAATAGCATATGTGGGAGTGCTAGCATATACAGTAAGTGTTTAAAACATATTTGTTGAATCTAAATAATACAATCAGTTCTACATTATAGGCAAGAGTGCCTATTATGGCCTACAGAACTTGAAATATAATGCTCAGTCCTCATATTTCTCAAGATCAATTACTTGACAAGCATCACAGAAAAGATGATAGAGTTCTATTACAGAGCTGAAAACACATGATATGAATTCACTGAATGCCTAAGTGAAATTAGCATTTTGGTAGGCACTCAGTGCCAAGGGGGATGAGACTGGGTAGTAGGAGAGGAAAATACAGGAAGAAACCCTATTGGATGCTACTTCTCTCAATCAAGTTTAGATTTCAGATCGGTGTGGCTGAGAACATACATAAGCTTTGAGGTCAGACTTGCTTTCAAATCTTGACTTTGCTTGTGTGACTTGGGTCTAGTCTTTCCAAGCCTCAGATTCCTCATCCATAGGATGGGAACGAAAATACTTGCAGTGCCATTTAAAGATTACAGAGGATTTATAAAGAATGTCTAGCAGTTAATTGACATATGATACAGGGCAGCTATTGTTACTTAAAAGGCCATAGCTCTTTCAGAGCAGAAACTGGACTTCGTGAAACTTTGTATTCTTCATTGTGTTTAGTACAACACCTGTCATACATTAGGTAAAATAAATCTTCATTGAATGGATGAATAACCAAAACAGTTTATTCGGTGTTCTTGCCTTTTGCACTAATTGCCATCAGATGGAGCTTTTGCCTGGTTCTAGTGTTTCATTTTGTTTTTTTTCCTCTTAAAAGACCAACAGCACCACTTCTGACTTCAGAGCATATCTCTAAGATGGAAGAACTACAGAAGACATAAATTGGCTGTCTAGGGTGCTTGCCTATTAACAGCACATTGAGATTCCACCTAAACATTGGTTATACCTCTGGTTTTGGACTCAGTCCTGTATTCATTTCCCAGTGTCATCATGTCTGACAAGTCATTTTGGGAAGGTTAGTTACCTCTTTGAACTTAATTTACTTGTTCATAAATAATGACCTTAATGGTTGATGTGAAGATTAAATGAGACAGCATATGTATAATGCCAGACATATAATAGGCAGTACAAGATTTGAAACTGAATATATGACACCAAAGCTCAAGCTCCTTATATTGCACTTGATTTCCAAAGGATTTTTAGGCTCCTAAAAAGAAAGAAGCCATATCTTATTCAGAACTACTTTGCATACACCTTGGTGCCTAGCATAATACAGGGCAAAGAGTAGAATGTAATCAATACTTGTGGGGCTGAATTGCTTCCAACTGTTAACCATACCCTAAGTGAATCAAGAACATTTCTTTAGGAAAATGTGCCTTCAGACAATAGGAACCAACACTGATCCACTAAAGCGGGAATACCAAAGAAACTTTCTTTCCCTTCATAAAATTATTAGACTGGTTGTGGGAGAAAAAAAAATTAACAGCATATCTTTTCATTTTAATAAGTCTTTAGGCAGTTAAAAACTTAAGATGTTTTTACATGCAAGTAAGAGAAAACCCAAATCAAACTGGCTTCAAAAGTAAGCGCACTTATTGGTTTACATCCTTGAAAGAGCCTGTCAGAATAGGTTGACCCAGTAGTTCAACAACATGATCAAGGATTCAGGTTCTTTCTGTCTCTCCATTTTGATAACACCATCAGCTTTATTATGGATGTAAGTTGTTCAGTAGTAGAAAATAGGCTACACGTTTCCTTATTCATTTCTGAAAAAGAGGAAATGAAGAGAGCATGCCACTCCTGAGCTTTGAGCTTAATTTTTTTCCTTTGCAATTTCCCCACTTCTTAAGTAGTAATTGTTGTCAATGAAATGCTATGCACTGATAGCATTCTTAGGTTAAGAATCATAACAAGGGATATGACATTATGTCTAACATGTATGCATAGTTGTTCACCTGTGTCCGATTCTTTGTGACCCTTTGGACTATAGTCTGCCGATGGGATTCTCTAGGCAAGAATACTGGAGTGGGTTGCCATGCCCTCCTCCAGGGGATCTTCCCAACCCAGTGATTGAACCCGTGCCTTCTGCATTGCAGGCAGATTCTTTACAGGCTGAGCCATCAGAGAAGCCTGTATTATGACTAGAGTTAAGGTCATTTCTTCAAACACTGTTTCTTCTACAAAGGAGTAGGAGTGGAGTGAGGGGAAAAGGAAAGGAGTTCAGTTATCATTTCCTCAGCAAACATTATTATATTTACTGAAAATATATAAATCTTTGGTCTGACTAATATAGCTGAGCTGATTAGGAGCTGATTAACTAGCTGCATGGTTAACAAACTAGAATGGGAAATGACATGTCACATATTCCAGAAATCGTCCTTTTCATTACCCTGCCAACTCACATTGAGTTCGGTACTTTTCTACTCTGCTTTTATACAAAAATAGGTATTATTTCACATATACACAATACATTAATTATTTTGTTGTTTAGTTGCTAAGTTGCATCTGACTCTTTTGCAACTCTATGGACTATAGCCCGTCAGGCTCCTCTCTTCATGGGATTTCCCAGGCAAGGATACTGGAGTGGGTTGCTATTTCCTTCTCCAGGGGATCTGCCTGACCCAGGGATAGAACCCATGTCTCTTGCTTTAGCAGGTAGATTCTTTACCATTGAGCCACCAGGGAAGCCCCATATTAATTATATAACTACCTTCCAATCCAACCATGATACTATTGAAAGCTGGAGCTGGGCCTTACCCGTATTTCTAGCCTTAAGACATAGCATAGAACCTGACATATAATAAAGAGTTCAATTTTCAAATAACAGTTAATGGGCAAAGCAGTGGGTAGAAGTTTCAGGAAGCGAGATCTCAAATTTTCATGTGTTAAAAGAAAATTTCCTTACAATAAATATGTTACATAAATTACTAACAGTCATCAGTAACTTGACTATAAAGAAGGTTGATGTTGAATTAAGATATCTTTAATGTCCCTTTGGATCCTGGAATGTGATGATTTTCTGAGGTTACCAGTGATGACCCCAGTGTTCACTCCATGATGGTGGCCCAGATGGCTCCCACGTAGAAATCAGCACATTCTGGGTGTTGGGAAGGTGCTAGAGTCAACTGTTTGACTCACGAAAATTCCAGGGCCATGGTCTCTACAAAGGGATCACATTCTATCCTCCATGCCAGCACTGGTGACCAGTTCTTGCTGATTATCATCTGCTATGGACTCGGCATTCTCTGCCTGCTTATGCGTCAGATGCCAAAAAATTAAGAAAGATAACTGAAGGAAGCTCATGAGCCAATGCAGTGCCAGAAGTGGGGGAGGAATTTACTAACAGCTGGAGTAATCTTTAGCTCAAACCGTCTTTAAGAAAGAGAATAAACAAGAGCAGAACTCAGTATGGCAGACATTCATTGCTTATTTTGTGCTGAGTACTGTGCAAGCCCTCTGGTTAGGGGAGTAATAAGTACAATGGGGACAAGGTTCTGGCATACAATAAAGTTTAGAATTTAGAATGAAATATTTGCAACACACACATGCACACACATGCATACACACACAGTACTTGAGAAATGCACAAGACAACATCCAAGACAGTAAAGGTGGTGACTGCACAATATGACATCCAGAAATGTACTGCCGTCTACCCTCCCACTCACTCTTCAAACCTGTCCTAACCTCTTGGTTCACTTCAACACTGTTACTCTTTCCACCCTATTAGAACTGAGTTCCTTAAACCCTTTGATTCCTTTAAATTTTCCATGTAACCTTAGCTTACTGTTTGTTGAAGTCATCTTTTCAACACCATCTTTATTGGTATAAAAATTATGTGTCACTCTTAATCCTACCAGTCACGTATAACCACCATCAGTACAGTGGTGGATGTTCTCTCATTTTTTTTTCTCTATATATTCTTTTCTTTCACAGATTCACAGGGTTTTCACTTGCCGTTCCTAGAACACTACTTATCTATATAAGATCTGGAAGGTTTTTGGTTGTTAGTTGCTCAGTCCTGTCTGACTCTTTGTGACCCCATGGACTTTACCCCACCAGGTTCCTCTGTCCATGGGATTTCCCCGGCAAGAATACTGGAATGGGTTGCCGTTTCCTTCTCCAGGGGATCTTCCTGATTCAGGGATTGAACCTGGGTCTCCTGCATTTCAGGCCGACTCTAACACCTGAACCACCAGAGAAGCATCTGGAAGGATATATGACCGATTATTAACTGCATTTTTCTCTGGAAAAGGAAGACTGTTGGGACTTTTATTCTCTGTCCTTATATATTATTATTTTAAGCAACAAAAAATATTCAGGTAAGTTAGTAAAATTTCTAGAAGGAGAAAATAGAATCACTACTTCCTAAATGCTGCTGCTGCTGCTACTAAATCACTTCAGTCATGTTTGACTCTGTGCAACCCCATAGACGGCAGCCCACCAGGCTCCCCCATCACTGGGATTCTCCAGGCAAGAACACTGGAGTGGGTTGCCATTTCCTTCTCCAATGCATGATTACCATAAAAAGTACCTGTTCTATCACTTTAAGTTTAGTTCAGTTCAGTCCCTCAGTCGTGTCTGACTCTTTGCGACCCCATGAATCGCAGCACGCCAGGCCTCCCTGTCCATCACCAACCCCTGGAGTTCACTCAGACTCACATCCATCGAGTCAGTGATGCCATCCAGCCATCTCATCCTCTGTCGCCCCCTTCTCCTCCTGCCCCTAATCCCTCCCAGCATCAGAGTCTTTTCCAATGAGTCAACTCTTTGCATGAGGTGGCCAAAGTACTGGAGCTTCAGCTTAAGCATCATTCCTTCCAAAGAAATACCAGGGTTGATCTCCTTCAGAATGGATTGGTTGGATCTCCTTGCAGTCCAAGGGACTCTCAAGAGTCTTCTCCAACACCACAGTTCAAAAGCATCAATTCTTCAGCGCTCGGCCTTCTTCACAGTCCAACTCTCACATCCATACATGACCACTGGAAAAACCATAGCCCTGACTAGATGGACCTTTGTTGGCAAAGTAATGTCTCTGCTTTTGAATATGCTATCTAGGTTGGTCATAACTTTTCTTCCAAGGAGTAAGCGTCTTTTAATTTCATGGCTGCAATCACCATCTGCAGTGATTTTGGAGCCCAAAAAGATAAAGTCTGACACTGTTTCCACTGTTTCCCCATCTATTTCCCGTGAAGTGATGGGACTGGATCCCATGATCTTTGTTTTCTGAATGCTGAGCTTTAAGCCAACTTTTTCACTCTCCTCTTTCACTTTCATCAAGAGGCTTTTTAGTTCCTCTTCACTTTCTGCCATAAGGGTGGTGTCATCTGCATATCTGAGGTTATTGATATTTCTCCCGGCAGTCTTGATTCCAGCTTGTGTTTCTTCCAGTCCAGCATTTCTCATGATGTACTCTGCATATAAGGTAAATAAGCAGGGTGACTATCACTTTAACTTACTGCAATAGTCCTCGTTCTTGGGGGCATGGCAAGAAATAAAAGTATTCAATCTTGATCCTAACTTTTTTTTTTTTCCTAGAGAGGAATAAGAAAAGAAACATAAGAAAGAGGAACCTTGATTTTCTACTAAAGCCCCATAGTGCTTAATAATCAAAACAGCAAATATCATGGGATAAAGAAGACTCTAAGTCAGGGAGGGGATTTTCTCAACAGCTTCTCAGAGGAAGGAGTTTTTGTGTAGTGAAAGCAGAACTGGCTGGAAGTGAGGAAGCCTGAGGTTTAGGTTTAGTTCTGTGAAAAGCCAGATCTGTGAATCTGTAGGACTTATGGCTCTTTAGTTTCCCTCTTGGCTTCAGTTTCCTATCTTACAAAGTAACTAATTTTAGAATATTTTACAATTGACAATTATTGAGGACACAACTTTTTAACCTTGTCAAATAAGGACAAAGAAAAGTGAACAAATAAACTGCAAAACCAAAAACTGTCATCAAACTCCATTATCGTTTTACAAATGAAATGACACACTAGCACCAAAAATGCAAGGACACAATCTCACATTTTAAAAAATTAGCTTTATGTAAAAAACTCTCAACATTTGCTCTTGTTTGTTTCTTTCCTCCATGGGCAAGTACACATTTGCCTTGGACTCATTTGGGAACCTCAGCAATAAGCTCTCTCACCTTCCCTTCTTGTGCTATCATGTTGTGGCCTTGAGCCTAACCCTGTATACCTTACTGGACGTTCAATGGCAAATTCAAGGACTCAGAGGGAACGTAGAAGTCATGCTGCAGAGCAGAGACGTTCAGCACTGGGAAACTATTACGGAACAACTGCTGATGCCAAGTACTATTATGGGTGGTGGAATTTCACAGAGAACAAAACAAACACAAGAGCAACCTTCATGGAACTTACATTCTATTAAGAGAACCAGATTATTAACAAAGGCATAGCACATACGTAGTATATCATATGATCCTAAATGCTATCAGTTCAGTTCAGTTCAGTTCAGGCACTCAGTCGTGTCTGACTCTTTGCGACCCCATGAATCACAGCACGCCAGGCCTCCCTGTCCATCACCAACTCCCGGAGTTCACTCAGACTCATGTCCATCGAGTTGGTGATGCCATCCAGCCATCTCATCCTCGGTCATCCCCTTCTCCTCCTGCCCCCAATTCCTCCCAGCATAAATACTATCAGTTCAGTTCAATTCAGTCACTCAGTTGTGTCTGACTCTTTGCGACCCTGTGGACTGCAGCATGCCAGGCCTTCCTGTCCATCACCAATTCCCGGAGTTTACTCAGACTGTTGTCTTTTGAGTTGGTGATGCCATCCAACCATCTCATCCTCTGTCATCCCCTTCTCCTCCCGCCTTTTATCTTTCCCAGCATCAGGGTCTTTTCAAATGAGTCAGTTCTTCGCATCAGGTGGCCAAAGTATTGGAGTTTCTGTTTCAACATCAGTCCTTCCAAAGGATATTCAGGACTGATTTCCTTTAGGATGAACTGGTTGGACCTCCTTGCAGTCCAACAGACTCTCAAGAGTCTTCTCCAACACTATAGCTCAAAAGCATCAATTCTTTGGTGCCCAGATGTCTTTACAATCTAACTCTCACATCCATACATGACTATCAGAAAAAGCATAGCCTTGACTAGATGGACCTTTGCCATCAAAGTGCCATCTAGTTAAATACTATAGAAAAATATAAAGCCAAATAAGTCTGGTAGGTAGTCACTCAAATGTGAAAAGTGGTCAGAGAGGATTTCCCTGAGCAGAGACTAGAAGGAAAGGCAGGGAATATGCCATGGAGTTGTTTGAGGGAAGAACACTTTTGGTACAGGGAATAGTAACTACCCTTGACGAGAGTGCACTTGATGGTGTTGTGGAACTGCTATGCACAGAGGTAAGGAGAGGGAGGAAAAGGAAATCACAAGTAGTTGAGGACCAGGGCAGGATCTCACAGGCTCCAGCAAGGACTGACTTTTCTCCAAGTGCATGGTAAGTATGAGAGGGCATTGTGCAGAGGAGTGACATAGTTAACTCATGTTTTCATAAAATTACTCTGCTACTGTATAAATGAAAAAGAGTATTTTATAACCAAAATGAGAGATACCTGAAAAGTACCCTCTATGATGGTGGTGTTTTTGTTGTTGTTGCTGCTATTTTAGTGATGAGAGAAATAGGAAAACAATATGGTACTCAGTGGAAGGAAGGCTAAGATTTGGAAATATATATCTAAAGCAATATATATCTTTATATTCTCTATCTGTATCTGTAAATCTCTATGGAGATGTGTATAGATATATACATATAAAGGTTGTGTAGGTAGGTAGATCTATCTATCTATCTGCCTGTCTATCTATCTATCTTCTCTGTGCTTGCATGCGAGCTCGATCTCTCAGTTGTGTCTGACTCTTTGTGACCCTATGGACTGTAGCCACCAGGCTCCTCTGTCCATGGGTTTCCCAGACAAGAACACTGGAGTAGGTTGCCATTTCCTCCTCTAGGGGATTTTCCCCACTCAGGGATTCAACCCATGCCCCCTGCCTTGCCAGGCGGATTCTTTACCACTGAGCCAACTGGGAAGCCCATATTCTCTCTACATGAATTCTCTCCTTTAGTTCTTCCCAAACTAATGCTTTCTAATTTTAGGCTCTTTAAAACTTTTATTTTGTTTTTTACGTTTATTAGCTAATTATTATATATATCCAATAGGAACCCTATATATTAGTCTAGAAGGACTAGGGTATGCTGCAGTGATAAAGGAACCTCAAAATCTTGATGATTTGACATCATGAAAGAATATGTCCAATGTGGATTAGCAGGCAGGTAGATAATCTTGGTTATTCAGAGACCAGACTGAAAGAAGCTTCAATATTTAGATCAATAATTGCCAAGGTAGGAAAGGATTCATGAAAAATACCGTACTGATTTTTAAAAAATTCTGCCCAGGAATAACACATACTGTTTTCCCTCACACTTCACTGGTCTAAGTACATGGCCATGCCTAACTTCAACAAGGAAGGGATAATGCAACTGTACCATGTTCCTGTAAGAATGAGAAATGGGGGAAAAAACTGAAAGTCCTAATGACTCCCACTGTCTGGCTCACTTTTTCTGATTGGATCTCAGGATTTCTTTGCTTACCATTCCAATTTGCATAGGTCTTCCTTGTTTATTTTAATCAGGCTATTTATGACCTAAAAATTCCCAAATCCCTTATGCCACTCATGTGACACTACACATCGCCTTATATTGGAGTTATTTTTGTACCAAGGCACAAGTGGCATACGCTGCTCTGAGTGCACACCTATCTTTTCCTTTACTCCAGTAGGTTAGTCTTTACAGCTAGGAAATGGATCCAAAAGATCCCATGGAAAAGCAATAGCATCGAGTGATTCATTGTTAGATTAATGCATTAGTGAGTGACAAGGTGCCATCTTGAGCAACAGTGATAGGTTTCCAACTCTGAAGACGTTCTAATACTGTCCCAAACAAAGAAATTATTTTGAGTTTCCAGGTTAGGGAATAAGATCCACATGCCATCTCACTATCAGCATATTCAAACTGTGATTTTTCTTTCTTGACATTTCAGAGATTATGACTATGTAGTGACAAGGACAGGAAAATGTGAAGTTACTGAACCCCCACAGATGGAGCCCTCTTTTTCACTTTTTAATCATCTGATTTATTAAAAGTAATGTCTCTTCTTGGTTAAGTGACCGATATTAGAGATTGCTATTTTTCTTTCAGCAGTCCCCATTTAACACACGAGGCATTTAACACACAAGGCCTGAATGAGCAGTAGAGCAAATGCCAAGACAGAGAGTAATCCTTGGGAGAGCTTGGTGGGGAAAAAGATCAGGTTTTAAAATAGAAACCCATCCATTAGCTGCAAGTGGAAACAACCTTTCATTTGCTTTACTAAACTGGAGGCTTCTTGAAAGTTGGGATTGTTTTTTATTTTTCTTTCTCATACTACACAGCCCAACAGTGTACACTGCCAAGAGGTGGCATAAACACTTGTTGTTGAACAACAAAAAATTGTACCAGGCTTGCTTCTTCCATCCAATAGGTGGCATTGTTGATTTATAAATGGCTTTTTATAGCACAGGAAAGTATATTTCATATCCTGTGATAAGCCATCATGGAAAACAATATGAAACAAGAATGTCTCTGTGTGTATAACTGAGTCATTCTTCTATACAGCAGAAATTGGCACAACATTGTAAATCAGCTCTACTCTTCAGTAAAATAAATACAAGTGGCTTTTAGAACCAGCACGGTAGCTAAGCAACCACCATCATCAGTTTTTTTGTTGCTGTTTTATTTATTTATTTTTAATATAAATTTATTTATTTTAATTGGAGGCTAATTACTTTACAATATTGTATTGGTTTTGCCGTACATCAACATGAATAAATTGGTTATATTTCTGAGGGCAATACTCTGGGTAAATAGAAAGTATTAGTATAAATCACACCTATGGTTCATAGAGGAGAAGGCAATGGCAACCCACTCCAGTACTCTTGCCTGGCATATTCCATGGATGGAGGAACCTGGTAGGCTGTAGTCCATGGGGTCGCTGGGAGTTGGACACGACTGAGCGACTTCCCTTTCACTTTTCACTTTCATGCATTGGAGAAGGAAATGACAACCCACTCCAGTGTTCTTGCCTGGAGAATCCCAGGGATGGGGGAGCCTGGTGGGCTGCCGTCTATGGAGTGGCACAGAGTTGGACACGACTGAAGCAACTTAGCAGCAGCAGCAGTAAATGATAAAAAAAAATCCAACTTTCCCTCTTTGATTTCTCTGGATGAACTCAGAGGGAATTCTTTGTTTTCATTTCTGTTAGTGCGAATTTAACCATGACTTTTATCACTTGAATTTACACATTAATTCACTAAATCACTTATGTATTGAAACAGTGGCATTAATACACTTTGATTTTTGTACTTATTATACAAAGCTCAACATTCAGAAAACGAAGATCATGGCATCCAGTCTCATCACTTCATGGGAAATAGATGGGGAAAGAGTGGAAACAGTGTCAGACTTTATTTTTGGGGGCTCCAAAATCACTGCAGATGGTGACTGCAGCCATGAAATTAAAAGACGCTTACTCCTTGGAAGAAAAGTTATGACCAACATAGATTGCATATTCAAAAGCAGAGACATTACTTTGCCTACTAAGGTCCGTCTAGTCAAGACTATGGTTTTTCCTGTGGTCATGTATGGATGTGAGAGTTGGACTGTGAAGAAGGCTGAGCACCGAAGAATTGATGCTTTTGAACTGTGGTGTTGGAGAAGACTCTTGAGAGTCCCTTGGACTGCAAGGAGATCCAACCAGTCCATTCTGAAGGAGATCAGCTCTGGGATTTCTTTGGAGGGAATGATGGTGAAACTGAAGCTCCAGTACTTTGGCCACCTCATGCGAAGAGTTGACTCATTGGAAAAGACTCTGATGCTGGGAGGGATTGGGGGCAGGAGGAGAAGGGGACGACCGAGGATGAGATGGCTGGATGGCATCACTGACTTGATGGACATGAGTCTGAGTGAACTCCGGGAGATGGTGATAGACAGGGAGGCCTGGCGTGCTGCGATTCATGGGGTCGCAAAGAGTCAGACACGACTGAGCGACTGAACTGAACTGAACTGAACTGATACAAAGCTAGAAGAGGACAGGACTACAAAAAATGAGACCCTATCTTCAGTGTCCAAGATTCTTGCAATCTAGTAAGATAAAATATATATAAATTCAGTTAGTAATAATTCAGGCAAGATGCTCTTATGTTGGATACTAATAGTCAAAAATAAAAACTAATGTTTGGTAGGAATTACTGTGTGCCAGACTTTGTTCTAAGCATTTATTTGATCCTCATAGCTTTGGAGTAGGTACTATTACTATCCTCATTTTATTAGAGAGGGAACTGAGACCTGGGGAACTTAAGTAGTCAGGTCATGGCAGGTAGTGTGACTCCATTTATAAGAGCAGCTTATACTAAGTACTTATCATTTGTCAAGTAAGTGTTTATGCCTTTATATGTATTATGTTAGCTAATTTCCATGCTAACAATTTCAACTAAGTATTAACCATTATCTTTATGTTACTTTTATTTCCTAGAAGAGTATAGTAGCCTTTCTTAACAAAATATAAATGTGCTTACCTCTCTATTCCTTGAAAACTAAGCACAGAGATTTGTACAAACATGGATTTATTAATTTAACTTCAAATATAACTGGGTTCCAGAATGCAAGTAATTTACTAAGCATCATGAGAGTGTGCATTTTTTCCCATAACAGTTCCTTTTCATCCAGCTTCTAGTAAAAATTAAAAATATATATTTGTAATCTTCATTGCATCCTCTTCAGATTGAGAAAATCTACTTTCAGCAGTGGAAATAATGGCCAAATGATTGATTAGAATTACTAAAATTTCATCCATTTTGATTCACTAATACACCACAAAACCTTTGAAATAGGAAAGTTACATATGTACATATGCTAAGCTTTTTCCATCTTCAAGAAACAAACAGAACCCCATAAACTCCAACAATCTATAACCTTTCAAAAGAATAAAATACTTAGGAATATATCTACCTAAAGAAACTAAAGACCTATATATAGAAAACTATAAAACACTGATGAAAGAAATCAAAGAGGACACTAATAGATGGAGAAATATACCATGTTCATGGATTGGAAGAATCAATATAGTGAAAATGAGTATACTACCCAAAGCAATTTACAAATTCAATGCAATCCCTATCAAGCTACCAGCCACATTTTTCACAGAACTAGAACAAATAATTTCAAGCTTTGTATGGAAATACAAAAAACCTCGAATAGCCAAAGCAATCTTGAGAAAGAAGAATGGAACTGGAGGAATCAACTTGCCTGACTTCAGGCTCTACTACAAAGCCACAGTCATCAAGACAGTATGGTACTGGCACAAAGACAGACATATAGATCAATGGAACAAAATAGAAAGCCCAGAGATAAATCCACACACATATGGACACCTTATCTTTGACAAAGGAGGCAAGAATATACAATGGAGTAAAGACAATCTCTTTAACAAGTGGTGCTGGGAAAACTGGTCAACCACTTGTAAAAGAATGAAACTAGATCACTTTCTAACACCGCACACAAAAATAAACTCAAAATGGATTAAAGATCTAAATGTAAGATCAGAAACTATAAAACTCCTAGAGGAGAACATAGGCAAAACACTCTCAGACATAAATCACAGCAGGATCCTCTATGATCCACCTCCCAGAATGCTGGAAATAAAAGCAAAAATAAACAAATGGGATCTAATTAAAATTAAAAGCTTCTGCACAACAAAGGAAAATATAAGCAAGGTGAAAAGACAGCCATCTGAATGGGAGAAAATAATAGCAAATGAAGCAACTGACAAACAACTAATCTCAAAAATATACAAGCAACTTATGCAGCTCAACTCCAGAAAAATAAACGACCCAATCAAAAAATGGGCCAAAGAACTAAATAGACATTTCTCCAAAGAAGACATATGGATGGCTAACAAACACATGAAAAGATGCTCAACATCACTCATTATTAGAGAAATGCAAATCAAAACCACAATGAGGTACCACTTCACACCAGTCAGAATGGCTGCGATCCAAAAATCTGCAAGCAATAAATGCTGGAGAGGGTGTGGAGAAAAGGGAACCCTCCTACACTGTTGGTGGGAATGCAAATTAGTACAGCCACTATGGAGAACAGTGTGGAGATTCCTTAAAAAATTGCAAATAGAACTACCTTATGACCCAGCAATCCCACTGCTGGGCATACACACCGAGGAAACCAGAACTGAAAGAGACACATGTACCCCAATGTTCATCGCAGCACTGTTTATAATAGCCAGGACATGGAAACAACCTAGATGTCCATCAGCAGATGAACGGATAAGAAAGCTGTGGTACATATACACAATGGAGTATTACTCAGCCGTTAAAAAGAATTCATTTGAATCAGTTCTGATGAGATGGATGAAACTGGAGCCGATTATACAGAGTGAAGTAAGCCAGAAAGAAAAACACCAATACAGTATACTAACACATATATATGGAATTTAGGAAGATGGCAATGAGGACCCTGTATGCAAGACAGGGAAAGAGACACAGATGTGTATAACGGACTTTTGGACTCAGAGGGAGAGGGAGAGGGTGGGATGATTTGGGAGAATGACATTCTAACATGTATACTATCATGTGAATTGAATCGCCAGTCTATGTCTGACGCAGGATGCAGCATGCTTGGGGCTGGTGCATGGGGATGACCCAGAAAGATGTTCTGGGGAGGAAGGTGGGAGGGGGGTTCATGTTTGGGAATGCATGTAAGAATTAAAGATTTTAAAATTTAAAAAATAAAAAACTAAAAATTAAAAAAAAAAAAAAAGAATTAAACCTAAAAAAAAAAAAAAAGAAAGAAATGACGAGTGGGGATTGAGGGGAAACAACAACAACAATAAAATAAGGGAGATAAATTTGGACATGGAATTTGGAAGATAAGTTTGGTTTGATTTTTAATCATGGTGTAGGTTAGCAAGAACCTGTAAAGATAAAGATCTTATTTAGAAATTTATCAAATCATTTTTTTCTTTTAAAAATAACAATTTTGGGATTGCCCTGGCAGTCCAGTGGTTAAGACTCTGCTTCTATTGCAGGGCCCCACTGTTTAATCCCTTGTTAGGGAATTAAAATCCCACATGTGCAGCATGACCAAAAAAAAATTAAAATAAAATAGCAGCGTTTTGGAATATAATTCACATGTCTATTAACTCCCCCATTTTAAAGTGTACAGTTTTCAAAGCTTGTTTTCTGAAACTTGTAAGAGTTTTTCTCAAGGTTGAGTAATGAGAAATTCTGGTTAATCTAATATACTGGTTAATACTTGCCATAGACACTTTTTACCTCAATACAGCTGAATTTCAGGATTCCTAATTACGCATGTGGCCACTTAACATGCAGGCTGAAAATATTTTATTTTTAAAGGTAAGTACCAAAGTGTTACAAATGTATGTTTAAAATTTTTACTAAAATACTGGGAGGACTATTCTGATATCCCCTATTTCAAACTAGACCTATAATGAATCACCAGAATTCTGCAGTTCATTTGTCTGAAATTAAATTAAATTAAATTAATACCTAAGTGTTTGTCCAAACCTCAAATCAGAGTTCAAAGAATGAAATGTTTTTTTGTGTGTGATTCCCAGGCTTATTTTCAAAGGGTTGAGAGACAATGCTTTTATACTTATTCTTAAAAAAATGAAGGAGAGAAAACTTGCATATAATTTTAGACTCACGTGGGGGAAATTTCGTGGCTGCTTAGGTTGCTTAAGATTTATTTTTGCATGTTTATTAATCATCTTGTAAGTTTAATTATTCTATTTTCCAATCAGAGAGAATAAGTTAACAGGATATAAAACACATAAAACATCTCCTTTCAGCTTTCTCTGTTCTCTGGAAGAACCCTAAGACCAAATCGAGTTTTATTTCCTACCACAAGAAATATCCTCCAAAAAAGTTTCCATATACTTCCCATGACAAGTTGTATATTTATGAGGAAATATGTAATGAGAAAGAAGTTTTAAGTTTGCATTTTAGTAATGTCCTTCTAAAAAGTTAGAAAGTTTATGTCCTAAGTGGCAAGTTGTCAGGGATATAGGCATTCTTACACCGGCTGGTTGGAAAGAAAGAAAATGTTACATGTCTGACTCTTTGTGACCCCATGGACTGTAGCCTCCCAGACTCCTCTGTCCATGGAATTCTCCAGGCAAGGATACTGGAGTGGCTAGCCATTCCCTTCTTCAGGAGATCTTCCCTATCCAGGGATTGAAGCCAGGCAGATTCTTTGCCGTGAGCCATCAGGAAATCCCATGTTGGTTGGAAGGAAATATTATTCACAAACTTCCTGAAAGTCACGTGTGTACTTTGTGTTAAAAGAAATTTTACCCAAAGGCAAACTCTTTGACCTTGCAATTCTACCTCAGAGTTTATCTTGAGAAACAAATGGAAATTTGTATGGGGACATATGTACAAGAATATTCAACACAATGTTTACAGTAACTAAAAATTTAAAATAACCCAGCGTCTATCAATAGAGGGTTGATTAACTCATATCCATGCATACAACATAATACTATTAAACAAAGAGGAAGAGATTTATTAACATGGAGAATGTTCATGGCATGCTTTAGAGTGACAAAAAAGAGGTTACAAATGTTGATACCTTTGTAGAAAGACATATGAATTTGTGTATGTGTGCAGATATGAATAGAACAAACCAAGCAGGTTACATACTAAAGTACTAACCATAGAATTAGATGGAATTACAGATTATTTCCTGGAGAAGGAAATGGCAACCCACTTCAATATTCTTGCCTGGAGAATCTGATGGACAGAGGAGCCTGGTGGGCTACAGTCCATGGGGTCGCAAGTGTCGGACACAACATAGTAACTAAACCACCACCACAGATTATTTTCTTTTTAATTATTTATTTCAGAATAAACATTAGTATATTTATGTATATGTGTGTGTTTATATATATGTATATTCAGAAAAATAAAGCTGTTTTACAAACAGAAGCAAACAAAACAAATATAACACAGAAAATTGAGTTCCTGGAGAGAAAAAGCAAGCCTGGTAACCTAACTCTTCAATCGATAGCTTTAACTCTTAATTTAACACACAGGTTTGAGTACATGTTATGTACAAGGCACTATATTCCTGATTCTTTAGCTGTTCAACATTCTGCCTCCCTTCCCATTCTTTTCCTCTTCCCCTTCCTCTCATTTCCTTTCTATATCTTTCCTTCCGTCTTCTTCTCTGATTTCTTCCTCTTGGCTTGTTTCAAGTTCCCAAATCCTAATTCTTTTCATATAGGAGCACAGGCAGTTTTCTTCCATACACCACCAACCTCTGAATGATCAGTCTAACCTAGTGGTTTTCATTTTCTTCCCCTCTCTGTTTTTTAATTTTGTATTTTTAATTAGAGGACAATTACAATATTGTGATGGTTTCTGCCATACACCAACATGGAACAGCCACAGGTATACATATGTCCCCTCCTTCTGGAAACTGCCTCCCCATCCCACCTCTCTAGGTGTCACAAAGCACTGACTTTGGGTTCCCTGTGTCATACAAATTCCCTCAGGCTATCTATTTTACATATGATAATGTATATGTTCCAATGCTACTACCTTCCCTTTTTAATTTGAATCCCTCCTCAACCTTATTCGACCTGGGTTTTGCTTTTACCTCTCAAAGGAAATTGACCTGGAAAAACCAGTAGTAAACTTCAGTGGTTTCATATGAAAACTTATTTTTGTATTTTCTTCTAGTTTTTCCTCATATGTTTCACATAGTTATACCTGTAGCATAGAAACATTTTTTTAAATTTTATTTTCCTTTCAACATAATACTATATTTTCTATACTTAGAAACATTTTTTTTGTATTTTATTTTCCTTTTAACGTAACACTATTCCGTTCTATACTTATACTCCCTTACCCACTATATTCACCCTCAAAATTTGCCTAGCATTGAATGATTTTAGTTATGATTAAGCACTTGGCTTTGGTGTAATAAAAAAAAGGTGGATAAAAAGTGATAAAGTCATCTTTGTGACTTATTGGCCTGTAATAGAAATTACTTAAAGCATAACATAATGAAATGGGGATAATATAGAATCTATGGCATAAGGCTGTTACAAAGATAAAATCAGTAATGTAAGCTAATCCTTTGAACTGTGGCAAGCACCTAGTAAACAATTAGTAGATGGTAGCGACTTTTATTGCATTCTACTTAAGTGTACCTTACTTATACACTGTCCTTTCCTAGACATTTAAGTCATAACTATATTTTATTACTATTAAAAAGTTACAGTATTTGGTGCAAATATAATATTTTCCTATCTTTTTTAACTATTTTGTTTAATGGTAAAATATAATTCCTTATGAGTCAAGTTTCAGAACTGGGATGAGAGTGTTAAAGAGGCACAGATGTTTCATATCTCTGGATCACTTTTGTTCAAATGACAATTATTATCTTCATTGTCACCTGAAGTTGGTGCATGTGCAAGTTCTCCCAACACAACCTATACTGGACAGCATCATCTCTTTCCAGGACTGGTGTCTTAATAGACATGAAACTGTATCCCATGGATATTTCAACAAGAATCTTTTTTTTTTTTTCATTGTGACCAGTCTACCAAATGCTTACCTACTTATTAGATTTTGTCTTGCATAAATCAGTTCTTCCTTAATGCTCAAAACTAAACTATTGATTTTACCCACAAAACCATCCTTCCTCCCAATATCTCCATCAAAAAGTGACCTTTCTGTGCATCTAGTTTCTTGGCTCCAAAGCTTGGAGGCACGCTTGATTCATCCCCTACGTGGTTTACACCCAATCCATCAGCAACTCTGTGCCTTTTTCTTCAATAGAATCTGGAATATGATTCCATCGAAGATAACCCATACTATAAAGTGTCTCAAGTGGATTTGGGAATTGATGTAACTCCTGTGTATCTTGATTATGTTCTGATTACTTGACTGTAGATATTTGTCAAAGCTTATTTAACTGTCCACTTATAATGGATGAATTTTCTACAAGTTACTTATCCTTCTGTGAAAGTGATTTAATATTTTATTCTTGCAAAGAAATTTTGCATTCAATTTCCATTGTTTTGCCTAGTGTTCGTTAAAAGAATCCAGTTTCAGGTGCATTTTACTTTATTTCCTTGATTTTTCTATTTGGATATAGGTTGTACCTTTTCTAGAAGCTGAAAATTCTTTAAGAGCTCTTCCTGCTTGGCCTTAACTGAAGAATTTGCTTCTCCAAAGAGATTTGAGCCACACAATCCATTGATCTGGCAGCTAGTCCATCTGTTGAGAGTGCCCAATGGGACAGGTGTCGTGTTTTTGCAATACCCAGTGCCTTCCTTGAGCAAGTGTACATGATACCTCCTCATGATCTGAACCACAAAGGTCTATGTGGAGTCGGCCATATACAGAGCTTGAAATTATGATCCGCATCAGTTTTTCTTCCAATTTTATTGAAATATAATGGCATACAGCACTGAACTTCCTGTGATAAGAATTTCATGATGCATGTAAGTCAAATTGTTATACTGTGCACCTTAAACTCAATATATCATGACTTACATATATCATGAAATTATTATCACAGAAAGTTCAGTGAACATCTATCATCTCATATAAATAAACAATTTAAGAAATAGAAAACATTTTCCTTATGATAAGAATTCTTAGGATTTCTTAACAACCTTCAACCATGAGTTCAATTCAGTTGCTCAGTCGTATCCGACTCTGTGACCCCATGAATCGCAGCATGCCAGGCCTCCCTGTCCATCACCATCTCCCGGAGTTCACTCAGACTCACGTCCATCGAGTCCGTGATGCCATCCAGCCACCTCATCCTCTGTCGTCCCCTTCTCCTCCTGCCCCCAATCCCTCCCAGCATCAGAGTCTTTTCCAATGAGTCAACCCTTCGCATGAGGTGGCCAAAGTACTGGAGCTTCAGCTTCAGCATCATTCATTCCAAAGAAATACCAGGGTTGATCTCCTTCAGAATGGACTGGTTGGATCTCCTTGCAGTCCAAGGGACCCTCAAGAGTCTTCTCCAACACCACAGTTCAAAAGCATCAATTCTTCGGCGCTCGGCCTTCTTCACAGTCCAACTCTCACATCCATACATGACCACAGGAAAAACCATAGTCTTGACTAGACGGACCTTAGTAGGCAAAGTAATGTCTCTGCTTTTGAATATGCTATCTAGGTTGGTCATAACTTTTCTTTCAAGGAGTAAGCATCTTTTAATTTCATGGCTGCAGTCACCATCTGCAGTGATTTTGGAGCCCCCCAAAATAAAGTCTGACACTGTTTCTACTGTTTCCCCATCTATTTCCCATGTAGTGATGGGACCAGATGCCATGATCTTCGTTTTCTGAATGTTGAGCTTTAAGCCAACTTTTTCTCTCTCTTCTTTCACTTTCACCAAGAGGCTTTTTAGCTCCTCTTCACTTTCTGCCATAAGGGCGGTGTCATCTGCATATCTGAGGTTATTGATATTTCTCCCGGCAATCTTGATTCTAGCTTATGTTTCTTCCAGCCTAGCATTTCTCATGATGTACTCTGCATAGAAGTTAAATAAGCAGGGTGACAATATACAGCCTTGACATACTCCTTTTCCTATTTGGAACCAGTCTGTTGTTCCATGTCCAGTTCTAACTGTTGCTTCCTGACCTGCATACAGATTTCTCAAGAGACAGGTCAGGTGGTCTGGTATTCCCTTCTCTCTCAGAATTTTCCACAGTTTATTGTGATCCACACAGTCAAAGGCTTTGGCATAGTCAATAAAGCAGAAATAGATGTTTTTCTGGAACTCTCTTGCTTTTTTGTTGATCCAGCAGATGTTGGCAATTTGATCTCTGGTTCCTCTGCCTTTCCTAAAACCAGCTTGAACATCAGGAAGTTCACAGTTCATGTATTGCTGAAGCCTGGCTGGGAGAATTTTGAGCATTACTTTGCTAGCATGTGAGATGCGTGCAATTGTGCGGAAGTTTGAGCATTCTTTTGCATTGCCTTTCTTTGGGATTGGAATGAAAATTGACCTTTTCCAGTCCTGTGGCCACTACTGAGTTTTCCAAACTTGCTGGCATATTGAGTGCAGCACCTTCATAGCATCATCTTTCAGGATTTGAAATAGCTCAACTGGAATTCCATCACCTCCACTAGCATTGTTCATAGCAATGCTTTCTAAGGCCCACTTGACTTCACATTCCAAGATGTCTGGCTCTAGATTAATGATCACATCATCATGATTATCTGGGTCATGAAGATCTTTTTTGTAGAGTTCTTCCATGTATTCTTGCCACCTCTTCTTAATATCTTCTGCTTCTGTTAGGTCCATACCATTTCTGTCCTTTATCGAGCCCATCTTTGCATGAAACGTTCCCTTGGTATCTCTAATTTTCTTGAAGAGATCTCTAGTCTTTCCCATTCTGTTCTTTTCCTCTATTTCTTTGCATTGATCGCTGAAGAAGGCTTTCTTATCTCTTCTTGCTATTCTTTGGAACTCTGCATTCAGATGCTTATATCTTTCCTTTTCTCCTTTGCTTTTTGCCTCTCTTCTTTTCACAGCTATGTGTAAGGCCTTCCCAGACAGCCACTTTGCTTTTTTGTATTTCTTTTCCATGGGGATGGTCTTGATCCCTGTCTCCTGTACAATGTCACAAACCTCTGTCCATAGTTCATCAGGCACTCTATCTATCAGATCTAGGCCCTTAAATCTATTTCTCACTTCCACTGTATAATCATAAGGCATTTGATTTAGGCCATACCTGAATGGTCTAGCGCTTTTCCCTGCTTTCTTCAATTTAAGTTTGAATTTGGCAATAAGGAGTTCATGATCTGAGCCACAGTCAGCTCCTGGTCTTGTTTTTGTTGACTGTATAGAGCTTTTCCATCTTTGGCTGCAAAGAATATAATCAATCTGATTTTGGTGTTGACCATCTGGTGATGTCCATGTGTAGAGTCTTCTCTTGTGTTTTTGGAAGAGGGTGTTTGCTATGACCAGTGCATTCTCTTGGCAAAACTCTATTAGTCTTTGCCCTGCTTCATTCTGCATTCGAAGGCCAAATTTGCCTGTTACTCCAGGTGTTTCTTGACTTCCTACTTTTGCATTCCAGTCCCCTATAATGAAAAGGACATCTTTTTTGCGTGTTAGTTCTACAAGGTCTTGTAGGTCTTCATAAAACCATTCAACTTCAGTTTCTTCAGCGTTACTGGTTGGGGCATAGACTTGGATAACTGTAATATTGAATGGTTTGCCTTGGAGACGAACAGAGATCATTCTGTCGTTTTTGAGATTGCATCCAAGTACTGCATTTCAGACTCTTTTGTTGACCATGATGGCTACTCCATTTCTTCTGAGGGATTCCTGCCCGCAGTAGTAGATGTAATGGTCATCTGAGTTAAATTCACCCATTCCAGTCCATTTTAGTTCGCTGATTCCTAGAATGTCGACGTTCTCCCTTGCCATCTCTTGTTTGACCACTTCCAATTTGCCTTGATTCATGGACCTGACATTCCAGGTTACTATGTAATATTGCTCTTTACAGCATCGCATCTTGCTTCTATCACCAGTCATATCCACAACTGGATATTGTTTTTGCTTTGGTTCCATCCCTTCATTCTTTCTGGAGTTATTTCTCCACTGATCTCCAGTAGCATATTGAGCACCTAATGACCTGGGGAGTTCCTCTTTTGGTATCCTATCATTTTGCCTTTTCATATTGTTCAAGGGGTTCTCAAGGCAAGAATACTGAAGTGGCTTGCCATTCCCTTCTCCAGTGGACCACATTCTGTCAGGCCTCTCCACCATGACCCGCCCGTCTCTTACCTTGGCGTGGGGTATCTCTTCACGGCTGCTCCAGCAAAGCACAGCCGCTGTTCCTTACCTTGGATGAGGGGTGTCTCCTTACCGCCACCATTCCTGACCTTCAGCGTGGGATAGCTCCTCTAGGCCCTCCTGTGCTGCGCAGCCACCGCTCCTGGGGTTGCTCCTCCCAGCCGCCGGCCCTGGCCTTGGGCTGCGGGTGGCTCCTCAAGGTCACCGCCCCTGGCCTCGGGCGCGAGGTGGCTTCTCCTGGCTGCCCCTGATCTCGGACTCGGGGTGTCTCCTCTTGGCCGCCCCTGACCGCAGACGCGGGGTAGGTCCTTGCAGCCGCCGCCCCTGACCTCGGACGTGGGGTAGCTCCTCTCCGCCACGCTTACTGAGCTAGCTCGCAGCCGCCGGCGCTTACTCTCATCCATGAAGCAGTGTTAATTATATTTATCATATTGTATATTATACCCTTAGTACTTATTTATCTTGTAACTAGAAGTTTTATGTTTTGACTGCCTTCATCCAATTCCTTCTCCCCTCAACCCCTGCCCCTGGTAACCACAAATCTCTTTTCCTATGAGTTTTTTTAAAATGTAGTGTTAAGTATAATTGACTTATCACACAATGTTAGTTCCTGCTCACAACATAGTGATTCAATATTTCTACACATTTCAAAATGATCATCATTATTATTCTAGTGATATGCCACCATGTAATGATATTATGTAATTATTGACTTTTTTCCACACTGTACATTTCATATATGTGAATCATTTATTTTACAACTAGGAGTTAGTACTTCTTAATCTCCCTCACTTATTTCTCTCATCCCCAACCCCATTCCTCTGGCAACCACCTGTTTGTTCTGTGTATTTAGGGTTCTGTGTATTTAAGATTCTGTGTCTGTTCTACTATGTTCATTCAATTGTTTTATTTTTTGGATTCCACATACAAGTAAAATCATATAGTATTTGTCATTCTCTGTCTGACATTTCATTTCACATAATATTCTCTAGGTCCATCTATGCAGTTACAAATGATAGATATCATTCATTTTTATGACAGAGTAATATGCCATTCCCTGGAGTAAGAAAAGGCAACCCACTGCAGTGTTCTTGCCTGGGAAATCTCATGGACAGAGGAGCCTGGCAGGCTGCAGTCCATGGGGTCGCAAAGCACTGGACACGACTGAGTCAGTGAGCATGAGTACAATATGCTGTGGTGTTTGTATACACCACTTCTTCCCCATTCATTTACTGATGGACACTTATCTTGCTTCCAGATCTTGGCATTTGTAAATAATACTGCAAGAAATATAGGGGTGCATATATATTTTTCTAATTAGTATTTTTTGTTTTTACCCAGGGGTAAAACTATTGCATCATATGGTAGCTCTATTTTTAATTTTTTGATGAATCTCTATACTATATTCTATAGTGGCTGTACCAAGTTACATTCTCACCAACAGAGTCTGAAAATTCTTTCTCCACATCCCTTCCCACACTTGTTATTTGTTGTCTTATTGATAATAGCCATCAGAGAGATACGAGGTGATATCTCATAATGGATTTGGGTTACGTTTCCCTGATAATTGGTGCTATTGAGCATATTTTCATGTGCTTGTTGACCATATGTATGTCTTCCTCAGAAAAATATCTATTCAGGTCTTCTGCTCATTTTCTAATCAGGTTGTTGTTTTCTTGCTATTAAGCTGTTTTCTCTGTTTATATATTTTGGATATTAACTCTTTATTAGTCATAACACTTGCAAATATCTTCTTTCATTTAATAGGTTGTCTTTTCATTTTGTCAATGGTTTCCTTTGGTGGGAAAAAGCTTTTGCATTTAATTAGGTCTCTGTTCATTTTTCGCTTTTGTTTCCTTTACCTTAGGCAACAGATCCCAAAAAAACTATGCTGTGGTTTATGTCAGAGTCTTCTGCCTATGTTTACTTCTAGGAGTTTTATAGTTTCCAGTATTACCTTTAGGGTTTATTTTTTAGTTTATTTTTGTATATGCATTGAGAAAGTGTTTTAATCTGATTCTTTCATAAGTTGGTGTCCAGTTTTCCCAGCACCATATATCAAAGAAACTATCTTTTCTCCATTGTATATTCTTGCCTCTTTTGTCTTAGAGTGTCATGAGTGCATAGATTTGTTCTGAGCTCTCTGTTTGGTGCCATTGATCTCTGTTTTTGTGTCAGAACCATACTATTTTGATTGCTTTGTAGTATAGTATGAAGTCAGGGAATGTAATACCTCCAGCTCTGCTCTTCTTTCTTAAAATTACTTTGGGTATTTAGGGTCTTTTGTGTTGATTAGATTTGTTCCTAGGTATTTCATTATTTCAGATGCAATAATACAATTGTTTTCATAATTTCTCTTTCTGGAAGCTTGTTTTTAGTGTATATAAGTACAATATATTTCTTTGTATGTCAATTTTGTATCTTGAAAATTTGCTGAATTCATTTATTATTTTTAATAGTTTTTTGAGTGGCATCATTAAGATTTTCTATGTAGAATATTATGTCATCTACAAATAAAGGCAGTTTTATATCTTCCTTTCCAATTTGGATTCCTTTTTTCTCTTTTCTTTCTGATTGCTGTGGCTAAGACTTTCAATATTATCACTGAATAAAAGTGATGAGAATGGGCATCTGTTTTTTTCCTTATCTTAGAGGAAATGGTTCTAGCTTTTTACCATTGATAATGATGTTAGTGGTTGTCATATATGGCCTTTATTAGATTGAGATATGCTTTCTCTATACCCACTTTTTTGAAAATTTTCTGCATCTTTTGAGATGATTATATGATTTTTTCTCTTTAATTTGTTAATGTGGTGAGCTGCATTGTTTTGCAAATATTGAACCATCATTGTATCCCTGGGATACTCTTGATCATGATTTACTGTCTTTTTAATGTATTGTTGAATTTAGTTTGTTAATATTTTGTTGAGGATTTTTGCATTTATGCTCATCAGTGTTATTGGCTATCATTATCATTGGCTATGTTATCATTTTCCTTTTTTGAGGTGTCTTTGGTTTTGGTATCAAAGTGATGCTTTTCTCATAGAATAAGTTTCGAAGTATTTCTTCCTCTGCAATAATTTGGTATAGTTTGAGAAAAATGAATGTCAACTCTTCTCTAAATGTTTGATAGAATTCACCTGTGAAGCCATCTGGTTCTGAGCTTTAGTTTGTTGGAAATTTTTAAAATTACTGACTCAAGTTTATTGCTGGTAATTAGTCTATTTATAATTTTCTATTTCTTCTTGGTTCAGTTTTGGGAGAGTTTACATTTCTAGGAATTTTTCCCATTACTTCTAGTTTGTCCCTTTTAGTGGCATAAGTTGTTTGTACTAAACAACTTATGATCTTTTGTATTTCTGTGGTATTAATTGTGACTTTCTCTTTCAATTTTTGATTTTATGTGTTTGGATCCTCTCTCATTTTTCTTGTTGAGGCTGATTAAAGGCTTGTCAATTTTGTTTCTCTTTTCAAAGAACCAACTCTTGGTTTCATTGATCTTTTTTAAAATCATTTTTATCATCTGTATGTCATTTATTTCTGCTGTGATATTTATGATTTCTTTCCTTCTACTAAATTTGGATTTTGTTTCTTCTTTCTTCAGGTGGAATCTTGAGTTGCTTGAGCTTTTTTTGTTTCCTGAGGTAGACATGTTTCTCTGTAAACTTTCCTCTTAGAACTGCTTTAGATGCATTTCATAGGTTTTCAATTGTTGTTTCTTAACTTTTATTTGTCTCCAAGTATTTTAAAGTTTCCTCTTTGATTTTAATGACATGATTGCTTAGTAGCATATAGCTTTCACATGTTTATATTTTTGAAGGTTTTTTTTTTTTTTTACTTTACAATACTGTATTGGTTTTGCCATACATTGACATGAATCCACCACAAGCGTACATGAGTTCCCAACCCTGAACCCCCCTCCCACCTCCCTCCCCATATCATCTCTCTGGGTCATCCCAGTGCACCAACCCCAAGTATCCTATATCCTGTATCGAACCTAGACTAACGATTCGTTTCTTACAAGTTGATTTCTAGTTTCATAATGTTGTGATTGGTATGTATATATGTGTGTGCATATATAGTATATATATATATATATATATATATATATATATATATATATATATATATATATTTGCACAGTAAAGTTGATGATCTTTTAAGATTGCATGCAGTTTCACAATCCTGCATTCTTTACTCCCCCCACCACATTTAATGTTTTTAACATCATATATCACATCTTTTCGTTGTATGTATTTCTTGATGAATTATTGTGGATATAGATGACTTTACTACTTTTTTTTTTTTAACTTTTCTACTAGCTTTATACATGGTTGATTTACTACTCTTCCTGTAGAAGATTTACTACATTCCTTTATTGATAAGATTTTTTTCCTTTCATTTTTTTAATATTTCTAGATGCTCCTTTTCTTTACCTTTTTACAGAAATCTATTTACCATTTCTTATAAAGCTGGTTTGGTGATTCTGACCTCTTGGCTTTTGCTTGTCTGTAAAACATTTGCTCTCCCCATCAAATCTGAATGAAAGCCTTGTCAGATATAATATTCTTTCTTCATTTTAAATATATCATATCACTCCCTTCTGAGAAGTTTCTGCTGAAAGGTCATCTAGTAGTCTCATGGGTGTTTCCTTGAATGTAAACTGCGCTCTTCTCTAGCTGTTTTTAACATTCTCTGTTCATCTTTAAATTTTGCTATCTTAATTACAATGTGTCTTGGTGTGTTCCTCTTTGGACTTGTCTTATTTGAGACTCTGTACTTCCTGTTCCTGGATGTCTGTTTTCTTCCACAGGGTAGGGAAGTTTTCAACTATTATGTCTTCAAATATGTCCCCTGCTCCCATCTCTCCTTCTGGGACCCCTATAACATGAATGTTAGTTTACATGATGTTGGCTCAGAGGTCTCTTAAACTGTCCTCAATTCTTTTTATTCTTTTATCTATTTTTTGTTCAGCCTAGGTGATTTTTCACTAGTTTGTCTATTAGCTTGCTAAACCATTTCTCTGTATCATCTAATCAGCTATTGATTCTTTCTAGTATATTTTTCATTTTAGTTATTGTACAAGGAATTGAAAAATCTATCCCATGACTTCCTAGCCATTCAAAACAAGCCTGTTTTCCCAGCTCCACTATTCCTGTCCTGGCACCCATCTCTCCTCCTTTATTTGTGGTTATCCAGCAGAGAAAGGGACAGGGAAATTGGCTTAATGGTGACAGTTTTGGTCACTGTGTTGATGACCTACTTACTTACTAGCTGCCTGAACTTGGACACATTGTCTGATTTTGCAAAAGCTCTATATCACTTAGGTAAAATAGGTATAATAGTAATGCCCACTTTATAGGTTTTTGTGATGATTAAGTACAGTGCTAAGCACAGCATATGCCATAAAGTCAGTGCTAAATAGATATTAGCTAATATTATTATCATTTTATCATGATATCACCATCCAATAGACAGCTAAGACCGAAGGCAGGATGTGGAGCAGGAAAAAATCCTAGGAGTATTAAAATTAAGTAAGTTTATAAGTAATTAACAAGTAAAAGGAGATGGGGAAAAAAAAAAAAAGCCTAGTAGTAGATTTGAAGCAGAGCAAGCCAAGGACAACATGGGGATAACAGACTGTTGTTCCTCCAAATTACTTGCCAATCCTGATGCCTTCAAATCTTTGTTTATGAATAAAACTTCACTTATCCATAATTTACAATCAAGGTAAAGGCATGAAAAAAAATATAGGCTAGAAAGTCATCTTTTCATCTGCCTTTCTGCACATGGTCAGACAAGAAGGTTCAAAGAGACAGGTAGAAGAGCTGAAGTAGATCCTCCACGTGTGCACAAGAATACACAAACATTACTACCAACAATTCAAAGGGTTAGCAGCTCTCCTGTCCTCCAAACTGGGATCCAGCCTATCATGTGATCAGGATTGGAAGTAAGTTTGATTTTCAAAAGGGAGGAAGATAAACTTAGGGGAAAATAGAGTTTTCATATAACAAGTTGTGTTAGAAGAAAGCATATTAGATAAATTATACAACTTAGCTCAGCTGGTAAAGAATCTGCCTGGAATTCAAGAGACCCAGGTTTGATTACTGGGTCAAGTTGATCCCCTGGAGAAGGGCTAGGCTACCCACTCCAGTATTATTGGGCTTCCCTGGTGGCTCAGATGGTAAAGAATCTGCCTGCAACGAGGGAGACTTGGGTTCAATCCCTGGGTTGGGACAATCCCCTGGAGGAGGGCAACCCACTGTAGTATTCTTGGTTGGAGAATCCCCATGGACAGAGGAGCCTGGCAGGCTACAGTCCATGGGGTCACAGAGAGTCAGACAAAACTGAGCAACCAAGCATATGTCGCTACTTGGTGGCAATAAATGTAGATTTCTTGTGGTGCAAGTATCTTTGGCAAACTCAATTTAAAGCTATTGGAGTGATTTTCAAGGTAGCTTTTTGATAGGTGAGCTTCTTTGTCAGAGGGACAACATGATTGGGTCCCTACATATTCCTTTCCATTTCTTACCAGGAGTCCAAGTATGAGTTATATAACCCTTGGATCTATATCAGGATAATAAAGAATCATTGTAATGGCATCTTTTGTCACAACAGCAGCCATACAACAGGCAGACTCACAGTAGCACATCAGTGAGACTTAGCCAGAATAAATGGAAAGAGAACTTTAAAGTAGGTTTTATAGAAATCTCAGGCTTGGTTAGCTGTGTGTTTGAAAGTAAGAGGGAGGATGAAGGTGAGAAGAGGGAGAAAACTCACTACCTATCCTTTCATTCATCACTGTTTCTCCAAGAGCCTTAAACCTTAAGTTTACCCAGCCCACTGGGATTGAGCACTGGCCCACTGATTAACATATTCAACAACTATTGACTAATGATTTTCTGTATGCAAAACACTGGAAATATAGCAAATAACAAAATAAAACAAAATCTCTGCCTGAGAAAAGCATTAGATAGTATCAGAAATTTAATGTGAGTACTGGATGAAGTACGGGGTAGGCAGGAAGACTGGACATATAGGCCATGATAAGGACTTTGGATCTTACTTTGAATGGTATGGGAAAGCATTGGAAGGTTTTAAACAGAGAAGTGACATCATCTGGCTTATATTTTAATAGGATCACTCTGGCTACCATGGTAATTATAGCCTAAGGTGTCACAAGGGCAGAAGCAGGAGAAAGGTTATAAGGTTATTGAAGTCATCCACATAAGATGTGATGATAATATGCGCCAGAGATGAAAGTTAGGGGGTAATAATTTGGGTGTTATCATTATATAAATGGCATTTGAAGCCTTTAGAAATAATTAGATCACTTAAGGAATGACTTTAGCCAACAACTGAAGACTAGGACACTCCAATATTTAGATGAAGAAACAGCAAAAGAAACTGAGAAGGAATAACTATAAGAGTCAAAGCTATTCTAAAAGCCCAAGTTTTAGAACTTATGTCAAATATTTTTGCTAAATCAAATAGGATTGAGTTGAGATATAATCTTTGATCTTGAGATAGCATCTTATGGTTGTTTGAGAATTTGATGAAGCAATTTTAATGGAATGGTGCAAGGAGAAAGGAGAGTGTTAAGACCACTGTTTGGGAGACCAGAAGGGGGAATGAAAAAGGGAAATAAAATATGGTTGTTGGGAAGCATTAAGGACCTACTTGAGCTGGTGGCAATGACTTTAAGGAAGGAAAGTCAGTGTGGCTTGTATCTTTTTCCAGCCACACTTAGCTGCATAGGTGCTGGTGAAGAGGGAACCAGAGGGTTAGACAGAACCAAGACTGTGGTTTGCCAAGCAAGTATGATGAAGTAAGAGGGCGGTAAGGGATCTGAGCCTGTGTGAAAAAGGACTCATCATAGTGATAGATCATGGAATTTAAGCTACACAAGGAAGGTAGAGAGAAATGAGAATGGTGAAAATTTCATAGGATCAATAAGCTTCAGGGCAATGACATTGAAGGATAGTTTACTTGGGTACTAAAGGGAAAGAGTGGGAATTGCAGTTAAAGCATGGAATGGTTGAGGTTGAAATTAAAGAGGATTGCAGTTGTTGATAATGAAGAATTCTGGAATATGGAATGATTAGCTGGAATGGATATAAAAGGTCATCATTTGTGCTAAAAATCAAAACTTTATTAAAACTTTCATTAACCCACAAAATTGTCATTGGGCTGCTTAATGTGTGCATGCCCAGTTGTGTTCAACTCTTTGTGACCCCATGGACTATAGCCCACCAGCCTCCTCTATGTGTAGAATTTTCTAGACAAGAATACTGAAGTGGGTTGCCATTTCCTACTCTAGGTGATTTTCCCAACCCAGGGCTCAAACCTGCATCTCCTACGTCTCCTGCATTGGCAGGCGGATTCTTTACCACTGAGCCACGTGGGAAGCCCGGGCCTCTTAATGTGAAAGTCAGGCTTCCCTTATAACTCAGTTGGTAAAGAATCCACCTGCAGTGCAGGAGACCTCAGTTCGATTTCTGGGTCAGGAAGATCCACCGGAGAAAGGAAAAGCTACCCATTCCAGTATTCATGGGCTTCCCTTGTGGTTCAGCTGGTAAAGGATCTGCCAGCAATGTGGGAGACCTGGATTCGATCCCTGGGTTTTGAAGATCCCTTGGAGAAGGGAAAGGCTACCCACTCCAGTACTCTAGCCTGTAGAATTCCATGGACTGTATAGTCCATGGGGTTGCAAAGAGTGGGACACAACCAGGCTTCTTAATACTTAGATTTAATTGTCTTGTTGCCATATGTTCCTAATGTTCCTATTCCTGTTGACTGATCTAGGCTAGCCTAAGAGTACAAGTATCAGACCTTTTTGAAATCCATCTTCAAACTATTGATAGAGCACATAGGAAAAGCTTTTGGGTACTTTGCCTGGCAATCAGTTTAATATGGCTTTATTTCAACCATGTGGTATACAAAACATGCACTCAATGACTAGTAGTTATGGTTATCGTTGCTGTTCCTTATTACTTTTATTCACTGACATATGCAGCCCTCCCTGGACTAACACAAAAATCATAATCAGAATTTCACTTCTTCTCTCTGTGTGATTTTTTCATAAATTTACATTCCAGAAACCATATAGATAAAATTCCCAATAGTCCTTTACGTAAGGAATTAATTTAGGTTTAAAAAGTATGAGATGTCAGAATGTAAGTGAAAAGGTAGTACAGTTTAAGTAATTGGCTCATGAGTCAATTGCCTAGAAGCAAAGTAAGTCAGCCAATTTGGGCAATTTCTGCCTTTAACTGCAGTTGAGCCATGAAAATAGGTAACTGCAAGTTAATGAACCGAAGATTTTTAGGCAGCAGAGAGGCTAGGCCTGGCATCCATGGCAGCTCCAGGACTCATCTGCAGAAAACAAACCCAGAAGAGAATTTTCCAGTGCTGCTCCCTGTCCACCTGCTGATGTACCCTGGCCACTGCTTTGAGAAGGTCTGACAAGGCTCAGGATGGGAATGCAGTTGCAAGGAAAGTGGTCCATGCAAGAGAGGATGGACCATCAATAGGATGGACTCTACTAATCTGACATGGTCCACCACTAAAGCATGTCAAATTGGCAGAGTCATTAATAATTTGAGTCATTGGGATTTGCTCCAAAGGAAAACAGTGAAAATGGTGATGTTGGCACCAGGTAAAATATAGATAAGGGCCAGAGAACAGTAAGGATACACATCTGGAAACCTGAGCTAGCCTATGAGTCATTCTTGGATGATGGGTGGGACTCAGCTTCGCTTTTCTGTTGTCCAGTGTGTTTGACATTAGAGCACTCTGCCCAGAAAACTCATATCTGGGAGGATTTCAGCCTCTTAATATTGAAGGAAGAGAGGAAAATAGGAAACTCTCTTACCTACTACAGGCTCACCATGTGCTTGGCATTTTTTCCATCATTTCATACAGTCATCACAGCTATCCCATGAAGTTGACATTAATTTTATTTCTGTTTTATAGCTGAAGAAACTGAAGTTTAAAAATATAAGTAACTTGACAAGTTTACCGAGACAATTCAGTGGCAGAACAGAGCTTTGAACTCATGTATCAGTTCAGTTCATTCGCTCAGTCATGTCCAACTCCTTGCAACCCCATGGACTGCAGCATGCCAGGCTTTCCTGTCCATCATCAACTCCCGGAGCTTGCTCAACTCATGTCCATGAATCAGTGATGACATCCAACCATGTCAACCTCTGTCATCCCCTTCTCCTCCTGCCTTAAATCTTTCCCAGCATCATGGTCTTTTCCAATGAGTCAGTTCTTTGCATCAGGTGGCCTAAGTATTGGAGCTTCAGTTTCAGCATCAGTCCTTCCAATGAATATTCAGGACTGATTTCCTTTAGAATTGACTGGTTTGATTTCCTTGCAGTCCAGGGACTCTCAAGAGTCTTCTCCAACACTATAGTTCAAAAGCATCAATTCTTCAGCTCTCAGCCTTCTTTATGGTCCAACTCTCACATCCATACATGACTACTGGAAAAACCATAGCTTTGACTAGACAGACCTTTGTTGGTAAAGTAATGTCTCTGATTTTTAATATGCTGTTTATGTTGGTCATATCTGTTCTGCCAAAGAGCAAGCATCTTTTAATTTCATGGCTGCAGTCATCAACTTCAGTGGAGCACAAGAAAATAAAATGTCACAGTTTCCATCATTTCCCCATCCTGACTCCAGACTGTTATCTTTTGTAACACTACCTCAAGTCAGTGTGTTAGGCCAAGGCTCTCTAATATAATCTCCTCAATTCACTAAGAAGGAGGAAGAGGCTTAAAAAAGTGACATGCCTAAACAGTAGTACTAAAACACTCTGTTTTTCTTGAGCCCTAAGCTTCCAGGGGTAATAGTTAAGAAGGAGGAAAGGAAAACAATTAGCCCCCTTGCCCTGGGTCAGGGTCTACCTCATGACAATCAACATTTGCACTGCTCTTTACTATTATATTATTTCCACATAGAAATAAGAGGCTTATTTCTTTTAAGCCTCTTACAGCTCATGCATGGATTTAGTAATATCATTTCCATTTTTTTTCTCTTGAAAAAGAGGTTCAGACAGGCTAATAGACTCTCTGCATAACACTTAGCTAGTAAGCCATGAAGGAGAGTCATGTCTTTGGTCTTTTGACTGTAGATCTAATCCAACATTTGTTGAACACTTTCTACATCTCAAGCATTGTGAAAAGGACTGGGAATGCAGAGGTGAGTGAGGCCCAGATCTGCCTCTCAAGGAGCTCACAGCCTAACAGGGGATGCAGCCAACATATCAGAAAATGACACTGGGAGGTACCAAGCCCTTATTACTTTTAGTTAACATGACAGTATTGTGATAGGATATATGGGGATGAAGTCTCATTTGACAATGATTAAGGTACAGGTCATAGGACTCCAGACTATATCCCAGACTTTGTCAACAGCACTTTATTTATTTATTTATTTTTGGTATACATGTAAAGTGTGAGTTTCCCTGGTGGCTCAGTGGTAAGAGAATCTGCCTGCAATGCAGGAGACACAGGTTTGATCCCTGAGTCAAAAAGATCCCCTGTAGAAAGAAAAGGCAACCCACTCCAGTGTTCTTGCCTGGGAAATTCCCTGGACAGAGAAACTCAATGGGCTACAGTCCCTGGGGTCACAAAGAGTCAGACATGACTTAGTGATTAACAACAACCAAAAACCAAATTCCCACTGAGGCAAAGTGGGAATTGATTTTTGGGTACAAGGACAGTTCTTTTTCAGGGTTTCAATATCTTCTTATCATTGCTGCAAATATCTTCACACTTTTATGATCAAGGCCCCACACTTCTCTACTCCACAAGTTTCTCTCAGAAACTATTAAGCCTGGAGAAGGAGGCATGTATCCCTGATGGGGTTAAGAGGCTTTAGAACTGTGAAAGAATGATAAAGAGGGGAAGCACACATTGTTGCATGGGTTATAATTTTTTTTAAGTCTCTGATGAGAAAAAAACCAAGATAATATTTTTCATAAAAATCTTTTTTGGAAGGCAGCCAGACAGGCCAGGTCAACTCAAGCCTTGGAGACCAGCCTCCGTGACTATTTTGGGATTTCCAAGAGGGAAGTCTGTGGGGATGAAGTACAGCTGAACAAGAGGAAGCCAAGAGTTTTGTCAGCAAAGACTTCATCTTGACTTGTTTTGCAGAGGAAATAAAGGTGGGGAGGCCCTTTGCTCTCCCCCAGGGATGTGTTGAATATTCAAAAATATTAATTTTGGAACAACAGTGCCTACAATTTTGAAAACAAGCTAACTAAGCCAGGGCTTGTGTTGATTAGATTGGCAGAAAGTCCCTCTGAACCCCCTAAGGATGCCCTTTCCAAGTCCCCACAGCCCTTCAACAGAAAATCAAAATGACATAACATCCAGACCAGGAAATGCTCAGCCAAATGGATTGCAACCTCTAGGCACCCCCCAATATCTAACACAAATCATACTTTAGCATTTGGAGGTAGCCCAGACTTTTTAATACTTACCAAAGAAGTGATAGTTTTATTTGACAATCCACACTCTGTCATGTTTGCAACCTTGCAGATGGTCCTTCCGGGAAATGGGATGCCTCCTCACTACAGTGTCCGCAGCACCTGTGTGAACTTCCATGCCTTGTTTCCTACCCTCAAACGTCAGGTTTAACCCTATTGCCCAGGGCCCCACTCCGACTCACCAGTGCTAGGCTAAACTTTCTTTTCTGAATAATCCCAATGTAAAGCTTGCACAACCCAGTCCCTTGACTCCTCCTGCTTAGTAGCTGCTCATTTGAACTTGTAAATAACATAGATAGCAAGAATGGCTTGATGTGTGTTTCTTTTTTCTTCTCCTAGAAGTAGTCCTACATTAAACTCTACAATTAATGCATTATCTAAAAAAATAGGACTGCCTATTAGTTTAACTCTGAGGAAGCAGGGAAGATTAGAGAGGGTATCTGGTCCCATCACTTCATGGTAGATAGATAGGGAAATAGTGGAAACAGTGTCAGACTTTATTTTGGGGGGCCACAAAATCACTGTAGATGGTGATTGCAGCCATGAAATTAAAAGACGCTTACTCCTTGGAAAGAAGGTTATGACCAACCTAGACAGCATATTCAAAAGCAGTGACATTACTTTGCCAACAAAGGTCCATCTAGTCAAGGCTATGGTTTTTCCAATGGTCATGTATAGATGTGAGAGTTGGACTGTGAAGAAAGCTGAGCACCGAAGAACTGATGCTTTTGAACTGTGGTGTTGGAGAAGACTCTTGAGAGTCCCTTGGACTATAAGGAGATGCAATCAGTCCGTTCTAAAGGAGATCAGTCTTGGGTGTTCATTGGAAGGACTAATGCTAAAGCTGAAACTGCAGTACTTTGGCCACCTCATGCAAAGAGTTGACTCATTGGAAAAGACTCTGATGCTGGGAGAGACTGGGGGCAGGAGGAGAAGGGGACCACAGAGGGTGAGATGGCTGGATGGCATCACGGACTTGATGGACATGAGTTTGAGTGAACTCCAGGAGTTGGTGATGGACAGGGAGGCCTGGCGTGCTGCAATTCATGGGGTCACAAAGAGTCAGACATGACTGAGCGACTGAACTGAACAGAACTGAATGCAGAAGGTATCTTCATTTCCTAATATTAGAACACAGAGATAGTTACTTGATCTGTTTCTGGATAAATTCAATTCTGGTTCCATTGCTGTTGTTGCTATTTTTGTTGTTTAGTCAATAAGTTGTGTTTGATTATTTGAGATCCCTTGGACTATAGACTTCCAGGCTCCTCTGTCCATGGGATCTCCCAGGCAAGAATATTGAAGTTGGGTTGCCATTTCCTTCTCCAGGGGATCTTCCTGACTCAGAGATTGAACCCATGTCTCTTGCCTTGCAGGTGGATTCTTTACCACTGAGCCACCAAAGAAGCTCTCTACTTCCATAAATACATTTAAGAAAATATTTTGGTTATCCATGATAGGATTTATAAACTTGTAGAATCCTATTATACAGGAAGAAAAAAAAAATCTATTGGTGTTTCAAAGTATTTCCTCCAGTCCTGAATGGTAGGACTCAATATTGTAAAAAATGTAAAATTTCTACATACTGATTTTTAAAAATTTATTTATTTTAATTGGAGGCTAATTACTTTACAATATTGTAGTGGTTTTTGCCATACATTGACATGAATCAGCCATGGGGTTTACATGTGTTGATTTTTTAATTCAGAGGATAGTGGGATAGATACATGATAAATCAAAAAAGAAAATTTTATTGGTAGAATTAAAGTGATGACTATGAATGTATCCACTGAGACTATATATATATGTATGTGTGTGTGTGTGTGTGTGTTTATATATACATATATGTATATAACTCAGGTTCTATGGACCATGAGCTTTTTTCTAGGGTCCAGGGGATTCATCAAGACCAAAGTGGGAATGTGTTTCCCTGATGCTCAGACTCATTAGCCTGCTTACCTTCCAGCCCTTAGTCTATGGAGCCCAAGTCTTTCTGTGCTTATTTTATGTGAATGTCTCAAAGCTAGATTTTTTTTTCAATGTCTAACCTGAAACTTAAATAGCATAGCGAAAGTGTGTCAAGCTCATTTGTTCAATATTCATTGTTGAAAATTTCATGTTTTTATATCAGCTGCAGTTATTCAGAATGTATATACAAAGTAATATCTCTAATTTAGCAAAAGCAACAAAAAAAGAAGCCTTTAGTAAATATTCAGCTCATAGTAATAAATTCAAACATATAGACATTGTCAGAAATAATTTTCCAAATGAAACACGAAGTGGTAAAACTGGTGAAAGGCAAAGGCTGGTTTTCACATTGTTATTTAGTTGCGAAGTTGTGACTGATTCTTTGGGACACCATGGACTTTAATCTGCCAGCCTCCTCTGTCTGTGGAATTTCCCGGGCAAGAACACTGGAGTAGGTTGCCATTTCCTTCTCCAGGAGATCTTCCCGACCCAAGGACTGAACCCACGTTTCCTGCATTGGCAGGCAGATGCTTTGCCACTAAGCCACCAGGGAAGCCCAGTCTTTATATTAGACAATCATTAAGCAGGATGGTTGGAGAAGGCAATGACAACCCACTCCAGTACTCTTGCCTGGAAAATCCCATGGGAGGAGCCTGGTAGGCTACAGTCCATGGGGTCACTTGGAGTCGGACACGACTGAGCTGCTTCACTTTCATTTTTCACTTTCATGCATTGGAGAAGGAAATGGCAACCCACTCCAGTGTTCTTGCCTGGAAAATCCCAGGGATGGGGGAGCCTAGTGGGCTGCCATCTGTGGGGTTGCACAGAGTCCAACACGACGGAAGCGACTTAGAGGCAGCAGCAAGCAGGATGGTGAATTATAGTGTTCATGTGAAGCTTTGGAACAGTTTCAGGCTATTAGGAGAAGCAAATTTACTGCTACTGGAAAAATCCTGGGATCAAGCCCATATTAGCATATCGAGGCACAGAGCTGTCTCTCGTTGAGGCCTTAGCAACACCTCTTTGATTGTGCAAGTGGTGGGTGTAATGCAAACTCACAGCCTACCATCTGTTAGATTCTTAGCACAGTGATCCTCAAATTTGTTCAGGGAAATACCTAGAAACCATGATACTCCATGCAAAGGATCTATCTCATTTCATCAAACATATATGAACATTTTTGCTATCAGAAGATATGTCTCTGTTATATGTAAGTAATGTGAAGTCATAGCCACAACACACTATCCACAGAAAAACAAGGTATTATGCTAAGCACCTTTGGTTATTTACATGTATTTTCTGTTTTTCCAAGTGAGCAAAAACTTCAGGCAAATTAAAAAGGACGACATTCTATTCACGTATTTTTTTTTTCAGTGACCTGTGAGAACAGAGCCATTATTATAGGAGCTGAACATTTCTACCCAATACTCTGTTGGGATTCAGTTTGAGAACCACTATTTAAAAGAAAATATTCTCCCCAAAGGGTCTTGAATTCTTCTTTTTAGGTGCAGTTTTAAAACCTTTTTATTTTATATTGGAGTGTAGTTGATTAACAATGTTATGTTAGTTTCATGTATACAGTGAAGTGATTCAGTTATACATGTGTGTGCTGAATCAGTTGTGTCCAACTCATTGTAACCCCTCAAACTGTAGATTGCCAGGTTCCTCTGTCTGTGGGTTTCCCAGGGAAGATTACTGGGGTGGGCTGCCATTTACTTCTTCAGGGGATCTCCCCAGTGCAGGGATTGAACCCCTGTCTACTGTGTCTCCTGCATTGGCAAGCAGATTAGAAGCACCTGGGAATCCCTCAGTTATTTGTATACATATATGTGTATATATATTTTTTCAGAATATTTTTCCACATAGGTTGTTACAGAGTATTCAGTAGAGTTCTCTGTGCTATACAGTAGGTACTTGTTGACTAGCTACTTTATATATAGTAGTATATGCATTGAGCTTCCCTCTTAGTTCAGTTGGAAAAGAATCTGCCTGCAGTACAGGAGACCTGGGTTCAATCCCTGGTCGGGAAGATCCCCTGGAGAAGGAAACGGCAACCCACTCCAGTATTCTTGCCTGGAAAATCCTACAGACAGAGGAGCTGTAAAAATCCATGGGGTCTCAAGAGTCAGACGTGACTAAAGAGAGAGAGAATATGTATTAATATGTTTATCCCAACCTCCTAATTAATCCTTCCTTCCCATTTTTTCTCTTTGGTAACCATGTTTGTTTGCTAAGTCTATGAGTCTGTTTTGTTTTGTAAGTAAGTTCATTTGTATAATTTAAGATTCCACATGTAAATAATATCATATGATATTTGTCTTTGATTTATTTATTTTTTTGAAAAGTCTTATTTTATTTTTGCAGAATTCATAAATTCCATAGTAGAATTAATGCATGAATTTTTTTACAAGATTAGAGTTATTCACAATGTATTTATTTTTTTTCAGATTTTATTTTATTTTATTTTTTTACTTTAAAATATTATATTGGTTTTGCCATACATCAACATGAATCCGCCATGGGTGTACACATGTTCCCAATCCTGAACCCCCCTCCCACCTTCCTCCCCATACCATCCCTCTGGGTCATCCCAGTGCACCAGCCCCAAGCATCCTGTATTCTGCATCGAACCTAGACTGGTGATTCGTTCCTTATATGATATTATACATGTTTCAATGCCATTCTCCCAAAATCATCCCACCCTCTCCCTCTCCCACAGAGTCCAAAAGACTGTTCTATACATCTGTGTCTCTTTTGCTGTCTCGCATACAGGGTCATTGTTACCATCTTTCTAAATTCCATATATAGTGTATATACACACACACCCACACCCACACACACACACACACACACACACATATATATATACACTTGTATAGTATACTGTATTGGTGTTTTTCTTTCTGGCTTACTTCACTCTGTATAATCGGCTCCAGTTTCATCCACCTCATTAGAACTGATTCAAATGTATTCTTTTTAATGGCTGAGTGGTCTGGACCTAACAGAAGCAGAAGATATTAAAAAGAGGTGGCAAGAATACACAGAAGAACTGTATGAAAAAGATCTTCACAATCCAGATAATCATGACAGTGTGATCACTCATCTAGAGCTAGATATCCTGGAATGTGAAGTCAAGTGGGCCTTGGAAAGCATCGCTATGAACAAAGCTAGTGGAGGTGATGGAATTCCAGTTGAGCTGTTTCAAATCCTGAAAGATGATGCTGTCAAAGTGCTGCATTCAATATGCCAGCAAATTTGGAAAACTCAGCAGTGACCACAGAACTGGAAAATCTCAGTTTTCATTCCAATTCCAAAGAAAGGCAATGCAAAGAATGCTCAAACTACCACATAATTGCACTCATCTCACATGCTAGTAAAGTAATGCTCAAAATTCTCCAAGCCAGGTTTCAGCACTACATGAACCGTGAACTTCCTGATGTTCAAGCTGGTTTTAGAAAAGGCAGAGGAACCAGAGACCAAATTGCCAACATCTGCTGGATCATGGAAAAGGCAAGAGAGTTCCAGAAAAACATCTACTTCTGCTTTATTGATTATGCCAAAGCCTTTGACTGTGTGGATCACAATAAACTGTGGAAAATTCTGAAAGAGATGGGAATACCAGACCACCTGACCTGCCTCTTGAGAAATCTGTATACAGGTCAGGAAGCAACAGTTAGAACTGGACATGGAACAACAGACTGGTTCCAAATAGGAAAAGGAGTACGTCAAGGCTGTATATTGTCACCCTGCTTATTTAACTTATATGCAGAGCACATCATGAGAAACGCTGAACTGGAAGAAACACAAGCTGGAATCAAGATTGCTGGGAGAAATATCAATAACCTCAGATGTGCAGATGACACCACCCTTATGGCAGAAAGTGAAGAGGAGCTAAAAAGCCTCTTGATGAAAGTGAAAGAGGAGAGTGAAAAAGTTGGCTTAAAGCTCAACATTCAGAAAACAAAGATCATGGCATCTGGTCCCATCACTTCATGGGAAATAGATGGGGAAAGAGTGGAAACAGTGTCAGACTTTATTTTTGGGGGCTCCAAAATCACTGCAGATGGTGATTGCAGCCATGAAATTAAAAGACACTTACTCCTTGGAAGAAAAGTTATGACCAACCTAGATAGCATATTCAAAAGCAGAGACATTACTTTGCCAACTAAGGTCCGTCTAGTCAAGGCTATGGTTTTTCCTGTGGTCATGTATGAACGTGAGAGTTGGACTGTGAAGAAGGCTGAGAGCCGAAGAATTAATGCTTTTGAACTGTGGTGTTGGAGAAGACTCTTGAGAGTTCCTTGGGCTGCAAGGAGATCCAACCAGTCCATTCTGAAGGAGATCAACCCTGGGATTTCTTTGGAAGTAATGATGCTTAAGCTGAAGCTCCAGTACTTTGGCCACCTCATGCAAAGAGTTGACTCTTTGGAAAAGACTCTGATGCTGGGAGAAATTGAGGGCAGGAGGAGAAGGGGACGACAGAGGATGAGATGGCTGGATGGCATCCCTGACTCGATGGACGTGAGTCTGAGTGAACTCCGGGAGTTGGTGATGGTCAGGGAGGCCTGGCGCATAAAGGGGTCGCAAAGAGTCGGACACGACTGAGTGACTGAACTGAACTGAATACTCCATTGTGTATATGTAAGTATGATAATTGCCTGTGTTGCTGCAAATGGCATCATTTCACTGTTTTATGAATAATATTCCACTGTACATAGGTATATTTTGTTTATCCATTCATCTGTCAATGGGCATTTAGGTTACTTCCATGTCTTGGCTATTGTAAATAGCACTACAATGGACATGGGGTGCATGTATCTTTTCAAATTATGGCTTTCTCCAGATATATGACTGGGAGTGAGATTGCTGGATCATTTGTTGCTCAGTCGCTCAGTTGTATCTGACTCTTTGTGACCCCATGGACTGCAGCATGCCAGGCTTCCCTGTCCTTCACTGTCTCCCTAAGTTTGCTCAAACTCATGTCCATCAAGTCAGTGATACCATCCAACCATTTTGTCCTCTGTCATCTACATCTCCTCTTGCCTTCAATCTTTTCCTGCATCAGGATATTTTCCAGTGAGTGACCCTTCACATCAGTTGACCAAAGTGTTGGAACTTCAGTTTCAGCATCAGTCCTTCCAGTGAATATTCAGGACTGATTTCCTTTAGGATTGACTGGTTTGATATCCTTGCAGTCCAAGGGACTCTTCAAGAGTCCCTTGCTGGACCACATGGTAGCTCTATTTTTAGTTTTTAAGAACCTCCATCCTGTTCTCCATAGTGACTGTACAAATTAATTAATACATTCCCACAAACAGTGTAGGAGGGTTCTTTTTTCTCCACACCCTTTCCGTATTGACTTTTTGTAGACATTTTGATGATGGCCATTCTGACTGGTATGAGGTGCTACGTCATTGTAGTTTTGATTTGCATTTCTGTAATAATTAGTGACTTTGAGCCTCTTTTCATGTGCCTATTGGCCATCTGTATGTCTTCCATGGAAAAATATCTATTTAGATCTTCTGTCCATTTTTTTTATTGGGTTGTTTGTTTTTTAATATTGAGATGTATGAGTAGTTTGCATAGTTTGGAGATTAACCCGTTGTTGGTTGCATTATTTGAAAATAGTTTCTCCTGTACTCTAGGTTGTTCTTAATTCTGTTTATGGTTCACTTTGCTGTGCAAAATCTTTTAAGTTCGATTAGGTCCCATTTATTTATGTTTTATTTTTATTCCTCTAGGAAATGGATACAAAAAGATATTGCTGTGATAGGTCAAAGAGTATTCTGCCCATGTTTTCCTCTAGGAGTTTTATAGTATCTGGCCTTACATTTAGGTCTTTAATCCATTCTGAGTTTATTTTTGTAAATGGTATATAGAATGTTCTAATTTCATTCTTTTACATGTGGCTGTCCAGTTTCCCCAGAACTACTTATTACGGAGACTATCTTTTCTCCATTGTATATTCTCACCTTGTTTGTCATAGATTAATTGACCATAGGTTGTGGGTTTATTTCTGGGCTTTCTATCCTGTTTTGTTGATTTTTATGTCTGCCTTTGTGCCACGTTACCTTTTTGATTACAATAGCTTTATAGTACAGTCTGAAGTCAAGAAACCTGATTCCTCCACCTCCATTTTTCTTTCTCAAGATTGTTTTGGCTATTCAGGGTCTTTTGAGTTTCCATACAAATTAAAAAAAAAATTGTTCTAGTTCTGTGAAAAATGCCATTGTTAATTTGATAGGGATTGCATTGAATCTGAACATTGCCTTGGGTAGTATAGTCATTTTAATAGTAGTGATCCTTCCAGTTCTAGAACATGGTATATCTTTTCATCTGTTTGTGTCTTCAGTTTATTTCATCTGTATTTTATAGTTTTTGTAATACAGGTCTTCTGCCTTCTTAGGTAGGTTTATTCCCAGGTATTTTATTCTTTTTAATGCAATGATCAAATGGGATTGTTTTCATAATGTCCCTTTCTGATCTTTCATTGTTATTGTTTAGAAATACAACAGATTTCTATGTATTAATATTATATCCTACAACTTTTCTGAATCCACTGATGAACTCTAGTAGAAATTCCATGGACAGAGGAGCCTGGAGGGCTACAGTCCATGGGGTTGTAAGAGTCAGGTACTACTTAGTGACTAAGCAACAACAAGTAGCATCTTTTTATAATTTTCTATGCATAATATCATGTCTTCTACAGTGACAGTTTGCTTCTTTTTTTTTTTTCCATTTAAATCTCCTTTATTTGTTTTTCTTTTCTGATTGTCATGGCTAGGACTTCCAAAATTATATTGAATAAAAATAGCCCAAGTGGACATCCTTGTTCGTGATCTCAGAGGAAATTCTTTCAGCTTTTCACCATTGCGTATGTCAGCTGTGGGTCTGTCATATACGGCCTTTTACTATGTTGAGGTAGCTTCCCTCTATGAGCACTTTCTGAAGACTTTTTTTAAAATCGTAAATGAGTATAGAATTTTGTTGAAAGCTTTTTCTGCATCTACTGAGATAATCATGTGGTTTTTATTCTTCCATTTATTAATGTGCTGTATCACACTGATTGATATGCAGATGCTGAAAAATCTTTGCATCCCTGGGATAAATTCCACCTGATCATGGTGTGTGATCCTTTTAACATATTGTTGGATTCAGTTTGCTAATATTTTGTTGAGGATTTTGCATCTATCTTCATCAGTGATGTTGGCTTGTAATTCTCTTTTCTGTGATGTCTTTGTCTGATTTTGGTATCAGGGTCTTTGTGGCCTCGTTGAATGAATTTGGGAGTATTCCTTCCTCTGCAAATTTTTGAAATAGTTTCAGAAGAACAGGTGTTAATTCTTCTCTAAATGCTTGACAGAAATTCCCTGTGAAGCCACCTGGTCCTGAACTTTTGTTTGTTGGGAATTTTTAAATCACAGTTTCAATATCAGTACTTGTGATCGGTCTCTTCGTATTTTCTATTTCTTCCTAGTTTACTCTTAGGAGATTGTATCTTTCTAAGATTTCATCCATTTCTTCTAGATTGTCCATTTTATTGGTGTATAGTTGCTTGTAGTAGTCTCTTATTATCCTTTGTGTTTTTGTGATATCAGTTGTAACTTCTCCTTTTTCAGTTCTTATTTTATTGGTTTGAGCCTCTCCCTTTTTTCTTGATGAGTCTGGCTAAAGGTTTTTCAATTTTGTTTATCTTTTCAAAAACCAACTTTTAGGTTCATTGATCTTTTCTGTTCTTTGTTTCTATTTCATAAATTTCTGCTCTTATCTTCATGATTTCTCTCCTTCTACTAACTTCAGGTTTTGTATTTTTTCTCTAGTTGCTTTAGGTGTAATGTTTGTTTAAGAATTTTCTTGTTTCCTTAGGTAACATTGTATTGCTATAAATTTATCTCTTAGAATTGGTTCTTCTGTGTTCCATTGGTTTTGGATCATCCTGTTTTCATTTTCATTTTTCTCTAGGTATTTTTTTATTTTCTCTGATTTCTTCAGTGATCCATTGGTTGTTTAATAGCATATTGTTCATCCTCCACATGTTTGTGTTTTGTACAGTTTTTTCTTGTAGCTGATTTCTAATCTAATAGTGTCAGAAAAGATGCTTGATAATGACTTTATTTTTTTTTTTACTTCAATTTTCTTCAACTTATTGAGGCTCATTTTGGGGCCCAGTGTGCTATCTATCCTAGAGAATGTTCCATGTCACTTGAGAAGAATGTGTATTCTGTTGTTTTCAGATGGAGTGCTCTATAAATATCAGTTAAGTCCATCTGATCTAATGTTTCAGGGCTTCCCAGATGACACTAGTGGTAAAGAACCCACCTGCCAATGCAGGAGACATAAAGGATGTGAGTTTGATACCTGGGTCAGGAAGATCCCCTGGAGGAGGGCAAGGCAACTCACTCCAGTATTCTTGCCTGGAGAATCCTATGAACAGGGGAGCCTGGTGGGCTACAGTCCATAGGGTCACAAAGAGCCAGACAAGACTAAAGTGATTTGGCACAAACACACAATCTAATGTTTCAGTTAAGGCTTGTGTTTCCATGTTGATTTCCTGTCTGGATGGTCTCTCCATCAATATAAGTGAAATTTAAAGTTCCCCACTATTATTGTGTTATTAGTAATTTCTCTTTTTGTGTCTAATAATATTTGCCTTACATATTCAAGTGCTCCTATGTTGGGTGCATGTCTATTTACAACTGTTTTATTTTTTTCTTAGGTTGCTCCTTTGGTCATTATGTAATGTCCCTCTTTGTCTCTTGTAACAATATTTATTTTTATATCTATTTTGTTTAATGTATGTATTGCTATTCCAGCTTTCTTTCGATTTCCATTTGCATAAAATACCTTTTTCATTCTGCCACTTACATCTGTATGTGTCCCAAGATCTGAGTGGGTCTCCTTTAGACACCGTATATATGGATCTTACTTTTGTATCCATTCAGCTGGTCTGTGTCTTTGGTTGGAGCATTTAATCTATTTACATTTAAAGTAATTACTGACATGTGTGTTCTTATTGCCGTTTTGTTAATTGTTTTGGATTTTTTTCTGTAAGACTTTATTCTTTCCCTCCTCTTCTGTTCTTTCCTCTTGTGATTTGATTAGTATCTTTAATGTGATTTTGGGTTCCTTTTTCTTTTTTGTGTGTATATCTACTGTAGATTTTTGGCTTGTGGTTACCATGGGATTTTGATGTAGCAGTCTATATGTATACAAGATTGCTTTAAGCTACTGGTCTCTTAATTTCAAATGCTTTTGTAATATCCTGCATGTACTTTTTCATGATTGCTGGGTTTGATGTCATATTTGTGTGTGGATTTACTCTGTTTTCTTTTACTGGTGAGCGTTCCCATTCATCATTTTCTTGTTTCCAGTTGTGCCCTTTTCTTTTCCACTTAGAGAATTTCCTTTAGCATTTGTTGAAAAGTTGGTTTGGTGGTGCTAAATTCTATTAGCTTTTTCTTGTACATCAAATCTGAATAAGAGCCTTACTGGGTAGAGTATTCTTGGTTATAGGTTTTTGCCTTTCATCACTTGAAATATATTATGCCATTCCCTCTGGCCTGCAGAACTACTGCTGAAAAATCAGCTGATAATCTTATGGGGACTATTTTGTATGTTGTTTCTTCTCTCTTGTTGCTTTTAATATTTTCTCTTTGTCTTTAATTTTTGTCATTTGGTTAGTATGTATTTTGATCTTCCTTGGGTTTATCCTGTACGGAACTTTCTGCACATCCTAGATTTAGATAACCATTTCCTTTCCGATGTTAGGGAAGTTTTCGGCTATTATCTCTTCAAATATTTTCTTGGGTCCTTTTTCTCTCTCTTGTCCTTCTAAGAGCCATATAATGCAAACATTTGTTCATTTACTGTTTTCCCAGAAGTCTCTGAGACTGTCCTCATTTCATTTCATTCTTTTTTCTTTATTCTATTCCACTGCTGTTATTTCAACCACCCTGTCTTCCAGCTCACTTATCCATTCTTCTGCCTCAGTTATTCTGCTCCTTATTCCTTCTAGTGTATTTTTCATTTTGGTTGTTGTATTGTTCAACTCTATTTGTTCTTTGTATCTTAGAAGAAGAATTCTAAGAATATTTTCATATCTTTCTTGTATCTTCTCTGGGCTTCCATTTTTCTCTAAGATCTTGAATCATATTTCTATCATTACTCTGAATTTTGTTTTTGAGTAGCTTGCCTGTCTACATTTCATTTAATTGTTCTTCTGGGATTTTACCCTTTCCTTTGTCTGAAACATATTCCTCTGCTAGCTTGTTTTGCTTAACTTTATGTGTTTTCTGTCTTCATTCCATAGGCTACAGGATTGTAGCTTCTCTTGCTTCTGGTGTCTGCCCCTTGGTGGATGAGGCTGGTCTAAGAGACTTGTTGAAGGATTCCTGGTGGGAAAACCTAGTACATGTGTACTTGTGGGTGAGCTGGATCTTGCACCCCCTTGTGTTCAGGGATATGTCACAGGGTGTGTTTAGAGGCAGCTGTGGGCTCAGGAAGACTTTAGTCTCCCAATAGGTGGAGCTGTGTGCCTACCTTGTTGGTTGTTAGGCTGAGGTGTTCTAGCACTGGAGCCTATAGGCTGTTGGGTGGGGCCAGGTCTTGGTATCAAAATGGCAGCCTCCAGGAGAACTTGCATTAATGAATACTCTCTGGTACTTCTACTACCAGTGTGCTTGTCCCCATAGTAAGCCACAGATGCCCCCACTCTCCCAGGAGATCCTTCAAGACCAATAGATAAACCTGGCTCAGGCTGTTACAAAGTCACTTCTTTTTTCCTGGGTCCTAGTGCACATGAGACTTTGTGTGTGCCCTCTAAGAGTGACATTTCTGTTTCCCCCGAGTCTTGTGGAGCTCCTGCAATCAAGCCCCACTGGCCTTCAAAACCAAATGCTCTGGGAGCTCCTCCTCCTGACGCCAGACACTCAGACTGGGAATCCTGATATGGGGCTCAGAACTCTCATTCCTATGAGAAACCTCTGCAACATAATTATTTTCCAGTTTGGGGGTTGCCCACCTAGTATGTATGGGGTTGATTGTATCACAAATGTGCCCCTCCTACTGTCTCATGGCTTCTTCATTGTCTTTTAATGTAGAATATCTATCCTTTTTGGTAGTTTCCAATATTTTTTGTTGATGATTATTCAGCCATTAGTTGGGATTTTAGTGTTTTCCTGAGAACAGATGAGCGCAAGTCCTTCTGCTCCATTATCTTGCCTCCTAGTCCTGAATTCTTGTTTCTCCTCCTCTTTATTGCCTCCTCTTCCACTTCAGAGACACAATATCCTTGTGCTATTTCTATCACCCTCTGTAAAAAATGATGATTTTATTACTCAAAAATTCCTTTTCAGAGTGATTGCCATTAAGGTTCGATAACTTATGCAAGGAGATGTTCTTCTTTTTTTGTTAACAAGAATAATTTGCCGTAAGTCAAACGAATGAAGCTCTAATTGTAGGCATCAAATAACAAGGCAAGGAACTCAAATGGCCGTCAATAAGGACAGGGAATGGCAAGAATGCTAACTATCCAAGAATTATAGGCAAGATTGCACATTCCAAAAATAAGTGACTGAGATATGAAGCACACAAAATTACATAAAGAAAAAGAAGCTGTAGAAAAAGGGATTCCATTTTAGGGTAACTTGCTAAAAGTTTCTATTCCTTCATTTAGATGCAGAGCTGATTAGTGAAGTATTGTTTGAAGTTTAGACAATTGGTGGGATTCCAGTTGTTTTTTTTTTTAACATCTGAAACTGGGCTCTCATTGCCCATTTCTCTGTATCTGAGAGTCCTGCTTGGTTTATTTATGTTTCTTGTTAATTAGTATTATTTTTTAAATTTAAAATAATTTTAGATTCATTAAAAATTTGCCAAATAGTACGAAGTGCTTTGGTCTTTTTTTTAAAACAAAAGTTTCTTGCCTTTATTAAGGCAATTTCTGCCAACAAAACCTTCCATCGGGCAGCTCTGGCTCTGCTGTCAACAGCCTCAAGATGGCTACTCTTGTAGGATCAAACTTTTAATAATGGCATCTATCTATAATAATTCCCACTGTTTTCTACCCAGAAGTCCCAATGCCTTCCCAAAAGAGGGACTCTGGTCAGTTTTCTGAAGGAGCTCCATATTTCTTGGCAATTCCTAGTCCAGTGTTACTAGCTTAGTAAAATCTATCGAACAAATATTTATTAAATTCCTTCAATTTGCCCAACACTATGGTTTTTTTAATTGAAGTGTCAGTCAGTCAGTTCAGTCACTCAGTTGTGTCTGACACTGCAACCCCAAGGTCTGCTGCACATCAGGCTACCCTGTCCATCAACAGCTCCTAGGGTTTATTCAAACTCATGTCCATCTATTCAGTAATGTCATCCAACCATCTCATTCTCTGTCAACCCCTTCGCCTCCTGCCTTCAATCTTTCCCAGCATCAGGGTTTTCTCCAGTGAGTCAGTTCTTCACATCAAGTGGCCAAAGTATTAGAGCTTCAGCTTCAGCATCAGTCCTTCCAATGAATCAGTTCAGTTCAGTTGCTCAGTCGTGTCCGACTCTTTGCAACCCCATGAATCGCAGCACGCCAGGCCTCCCTGTCCATCACCATCTCCCGGAGTTCACTCAGACTCATGTCCATCGAGTCCGTGATGCCCTCCAGCCATCTCATCCTCGGTCGTCCCCTTCTCCTCCTGCCCCTAATCCCTCCCAGCATCAGAGTCTTTTCCAATGAGTCAACTCTTTGCATGAAGTGGCCAAAGTACTGCAGTTTCAGCTTTAGCATCATTCTTTCCAAAGAAATCCCAGGGCTGATCTCCTTCAGAATGGATTGGTTGGATCTCCTTGCAGTCCAAGGGACTCTTAAGAGTCTTCTCCAACACCACAGTTCAAAAGCATCAATTCTTCGGCTCTCAGCCTTCTTCACAGTCCAACTCTCACATCCATACATAACCACAGGAAGAACCATAGCCTTGACTAGACGGACCTTAGTCGGCAAAGTAATGTCTCTGCTTTTGAATATACTATCTAGGTTGGTCATAACTTTTCTTCCAAGGAGTAAGCATCTTTTAATTTCATGGCTTCAGTCACCATCTGCAGTGATTTTGGAGCCCCCAAAAATAAAGTCTGACACTGTTTCTACTGTTTCCCCATCTATTTCCCATGAAGTGATGGGACCAGATGCCATGATCTTCGTTTTCTGAATGTTGAGTTTTAAGCCAACTTTTTCACTCTCCACTTTCACTTTCTTCAAGAGCCTTTTTAGTTCCTCTTCACTTTCTGCCATAAGGGTGGTGTCATCTGAGGTTATTGATATTTCTCCCGGCAATCTTGATTCCAGCTTGTGTTTCTTCCAGCCCAGTGTTTCTCATGATGCACTCTGCATGTAAGATAAATAAGCAGGGTGACAATATACAGCCTTGATGCCCTTCTTTTCCAATTTGGAACCAGTCTGTTGTTCCATGTCCAGTTCTAACTGTTGCTTCCTGACCTGCATACAGATTTCTCAAGAGACAGGTCAGGTGGTCTGGTATTCCCATCTCTTTCAGAATTTTCCACAGTTTATTGTGATCCACACAGTCAAAGGCTTTGGCATTGTCAATAAAGCACAAATAGATGTTTTTCTGGAACTCTCTTGCTTTCTCCATGATCCAGGGGATGTTGGCAATTTGATCTCTGGTTCCTCTGCCTTTTCTAAAACCAGCTTGAACATCAAGGAGTTCACGGTTCATGTATTGCTGAAACCTGGCTTGGAGAATTTTGAGCATTACTTTGCTAGCATGTGAGATGAATGAAATTGTGCAGTAAGTAGTTTGAGCATTCTTTTGCATTGCCTTTCTTTGGAATTGGAATAAAAACTGACCTTTTCCAGTTCTGTGGCCACTGCTGAGTTTTCCAAACTTGCTGGCATATTGAGTGCAGCACTTTCTCAGCATCATCTTTCAGGATTTGAAACAGCTCAACTGGAATTCCATCACCTCCACTAGCATTGTTCATAGCAATGCTTTCTAAGGCCCACTTGACTTCACCTTCCAGGATGTCTGGCTCTAGATTAGTGATCACATCATCATGATTATCTAGGTTGTGAAGATCTTTTTTGTACAGTTCTGTGTATTCTTGCCACCTCTTCTTAATATCTTCTGCTTCTGTTAGGTCCATACCATTTCTGTCCTTTATCGAGCCCATCTTTGCATGAAATGTTCCCTTGGTATCTTTAATTTTCTTGAAGAGATCTCTAGTCTTTCTCATTCTGTTGTTTTCCTCTATTTCTTTGCATTGATCGCTGAGGAAGGCTTTCTTATCTCTTCTTGCTATTCTTTGGAACTCTGCATTCAGATGCTTTTATCTTTCCTCTTCTCCTTTGCTTTCCACCTCTCTTCTTTTCACAGCCATTTGTAAGCCCTCCCCAGACAGCCATTTTGCTTTTTTGCATTTCTTTTCCATGGGGATGGTCTTGATCCCTGTCTCCTGTACAATGTCATGAACCTCATTCCATAGTTCATCAGGCACTCTATCTATCAGATCTAGGCTCTTAAATCTATTTCTCACTTCCACTGTATAATCATAAGGGATTTGATGTAGGTCATACTTGAATGGTCTAGCGGTTTTCCTTACTTTCTTCAATTTGAGTCTTAATTTGGCAATAAGGAGTTCATGATCTGAGCCACAGTCAGCTCCTGGTCTTGCTTTTGTTGACTGTATAGAGCTTCTCCATCTTTGGCTGCAAAGAATATAATCAATCTGATTTTGGTGTTGGCCATCTGGTGATGTCCATGTGTAGAGTCTTCTCTTGTGTTGTTGGAAGAGGGTGTTTGCTATGACCAGTGCATTTTCTCGGCAAAACTCTATTAGTCTTTGCCCTGCTTCATTCTGCATTCCAAGGCCAAATATGCCTGTTACTCCAGGTGTTTCTTGACTTCCTACTTTTGCATTCCAGTCCCCTATAATGAAAAGGACATCTTTTTTGGGTGATAGTTCTACAAGGTCTTGTAGCCTTCATAAAACCATTCAACTTAGTTTCTTCAGTGTTACTGATGGGGCATAGACTTGGATAACTGTGATATTGAATGGTTTGCCTTGGAGATGAACAGAGATCATTCTGTCATTTTTGAGATTGCATCCAAGTACTGCATTTCGGGCTCTTTTGTTGACCATGATGGCTACTCCATTTCTTCTGAGGGATTCCTGCCCACAGTAGTAGATACAATGGTCATTAGCTAAATTCACCCATTTCAGTCCATTTTAGTTTGCTGATTCCTAGAATGTCAACGTTCACCCTTGCCATCTCTTGTTTGACCAATTCCAATTTGCCTTGATTCATGGACCTGACATTCCAGGTTCCTATGCAATATTGCTCTTTACATCCTCAGATCCTGCTTCTATCACCAGTCACATCCACAACTGGGTATTGTTTTTGCTTTGGCTCCATCCCTTCATTCTTTCTGGAAGACTATTCCAATGAATAGTCAGGACTAATTTCCTGTAGGATTGACTGGTTTGATCTCCTTGCTGTCGAAGAGACTCTCAAGTGTCTTCTCAAACACCACAGTTCAAAAGCATCAATTCTTTGAGATTGGAATGAAAACTCACCTTTTCTAGTCCTATAACCACTGCTGAGTTTTCCAAGTGTGTTGACATATTGAGTGCACTTTCACAGCATCATCTTTTAGGATTTGAAATAGCTTAGCTGGAATTCTGTTACCTCCCCTAGCTTTGTTCATAGTGATGCTTCCTAAGGCCGACTTGACTTCACACTCTAGGATATCAGGCTCTAGGTGAGTGACCATACTATCATGGTTATCCAGGCCATCAAGACTTTTTTTGTGTAGTTCTTCTGTATATTTTAGCCATCTCTTATTCTCTTCTGTTTCTGTTAGGTCCTTACTGTTTCTGTCCTTTATTGGTCCCATCCTTGCATGAAGTGTTCCCTTGACATCTCCAATTTTCTTAATGTATAAAATTATGGGTATACAGTATAATGATTTATAATTTTTAAAGGTCTACCCTTTACCATGTATTTTACCATATATTACATCTAATGTAGTTGTAATATAATTATCAACTCCTGACATACACAGAAAACCCTTATACAATACTTTTAACTCATCTACATACATACTTCATTCAAATGTTATTAGTGGTCCTACCAATGTCCTCTGTTTGGATCCTCCAGGATCCGTTTAGCTGTCATGTCTCCTCAGACTTATTCAACCTAAGACTCTTCCTCCATCTTTCTCTGTATTTTATGACCTTGAAGCTTTCAATGAGTCCCTCAATTTTATTTATCAGAATCTTTCCTATAATTCAGTATATTCATTTTTGGCAAGGATACCACATAAAGGATTTTTCTCCCTTCTCAGTGCATCCTATCAGAAGACACCTTTTACTAATCTGTCTCATCACTGCTGATGCTACCTTGATGCCATGGTTAATGTGGTGACTTCCAAAGTTGTATACAAGTTTTTCATCCCTGAAATTAATAGATATCTTCTGGAAAGATACTTTGAGAAACTGCAAATCTGTGTCTCATAATCCTTTTGTTTGCTGCTGCTGCTGCTGCTAAGCCGCTTCTCTGTGCAACCCCATAGACGGCAGCCCACCAGGCTCCCCCGTCCCTGGGATTCTCCAGGCAAGAACACTGGAGTGGGTTGCCATTTCCTTCTCCAATGCATGAAAGTGAAAAGTGAAAGTGAAGTCGCTCAGTCATGTCCCACTCTTAGCGACCCCATGGACTGCAGCCTTCCAGGCTCTCCATCCATGGGATTTTCCAGGCAAGAGTACTGGAGTGGGGTGATACTTTTGTTTACTGATTTTAATATCCATTATGATTCTTGCCTGCAACAACTGTTATTGTGGTGAGTTTCTATAGCTTTGTTCTTTCCCGCTTTCCTTCCTTTCTTCTTCCTTACCTGTTTTTTCTCCTTTTCCTCTCTTTCTTCCTCTTTTTCTCTCCCTTCCTCCCTTTGTCCTTCTCTCCTTTCTGTTCAGATTCTCCCGGTTTAGTTTTTGGGAGTTCCTTCAAGTTGACTCTTATTTATTTTTTCAAGTGATTTTTTTTTTTAGAACTCTTATTATACTATTCTTTTGTTACAGAAGCCTAGATTTATATCCGAACTTACATGGACACTAATACAGTTACCAAATGGAGAAGCTTGGATTTGAACCTAAGCACACACTTCTGTGCCTGGAACCCTCATCTTCTTAAACTCTGCAGAAAGCACTGCCTCCATCTGTCTTCCTCTTTCTCATACTGTTGCCCTATAACTACCATTGTAGCTCCTGTTTATACTGATTTAGATAGTCCAACTCATTGACTGTCTCTCTTCTTCTCCTCCTCCCTGCCATAACTGCAGTGTGACCCCAGAAACTATAAAGATTTCATTCTCAGGGCTTCCTGCATTGACTGCTATTAGGACTCAGGTTCATGTAAAATGATGTCAGACTGCATGATATCCAGGATATATTTAGAACCCAGACCTAAAATAATCTCATCTACTCAGATAATTTCTTTCTACTGTAATAAGAGATGAACAACAACAAGAAAGCATACAAATCATTCCTTAGCCAAGTACAACCTTCAGGCTATTTCAGGTTCCCATGTCAAGCTATGCATACTTCCCAAGAGGAGAGGGCATATTTTAAGTATATGATTTAGGATTTACCTAAAAACCTGAAAACACCTGAAAACATGAATGATGAATTTCTCTTGCACAAGCCAATGTTATTTTCAAATGCGGCGTGTTTCTTATTCTCCAGAGGAAGATGTGAAGCAAGCTAAAAACATGAATTAGAATTTTGATGGGAAATGGAGTGTGGAAAATGGACCATTTTCACAGCAGGTTTTTATTTTGAAGCAATGTATGCTTTTTAGAAAGGTAGTGACCCAGAGACTTATCCCCCAAGTTTTTAAACACTTTTAAACCAAGGCATATATGGGAAAATGTTATTTGTATGAAAGACTGGAGAACAGAAAACTAGAATCTCAGGATGCAGTATCCTGTAAGGTCATACTCACAGTAACAGCAGCCTGGCACAGGTTTTCCAGGAACTGGGTTTAGAAACTGCGTACAATTTAGGGATGATCTGGCATATTCCTACAGCAATAATATGTATTCAGGACTTAACGTGAGAGCATCATTATTGTTTTTAAACCGAGACTTAAGAACCATCTAGCAATGTTATTGTCATTACAGATGAGTCTGTATAATTCATCTTAATGAGTTCCCCCAGGTGGTGCAGGGGTAAAGAAATCGCCTGCCAATGCAGGAGATACGAGTTCTATCCCTGAGTCGGGCAGATCCCCTGGAGAAGGAAATGGCAACCCACTCCAGTATTCTTGCCTGGAAAATTCCATGGACAGAGGAGCCTAGTGGACTACAGTCTGTGGGGTCACAAAGGGTCAGACATAGCTGAGCACACAACGACAATAGCAACAACAAAACAATGCATTTTAGGGTTGTGGTTCCATTTAGAAAGCTTTTGGTTGCAAGAAGAAAATGAAATTTTAAGTGGCTCAAGTACTAAGTAATGCTCAGTTTTGTACATAATCAGTCCTGGCATAGGATCGTTCTGGAGTTGACTCATTTAGCGCTCAGGGATGTCATCGAGAATCAAAAGCGTTTGTTCCATTTTTCCCTTTTGCCATGCTCAGCATTTTGCCACTCCTTGTGGGCCTCAGACAGCTATAGCATGTTCTGGGATAAAATGCCAATGACGGCATGTAGAGACAGAAATGGCCCAGCTGCTCACTGTGTCCATTAGACAAAACAAAACAAAGTTGCCCTGTAGTAGACTTTCCCCTTCATATGTGGCCACACCTTAACTGATACAGACTGCACAGCTTAAAGTGGATTGGATGGCAGCAAAATTTGACATCCCAGTTGGAAAAATGATGCTAGTAAAACAATATAAGAATTAGTCAAAACATGGAAAGTGTAGTGACCTGAATGAGGAAAGTGGCCCTGAGCAAGCAGAGAGATGGACAAACTACAGAGCTATAGATATTTGTATTTCTGTGATTGATGATATGTGGGGATGATAAAGAAGGGTAATGATACTACTGGGCCAGATCATCCTTTGTTGTTGGGGGCTGTCCTATGTACCATGAGATGTTAACAGCATCTCTGACTTCTACCCACCAAATGCCATCAGTACCGCAGTCACAGTCATAACAATCAAAACTGACTCCAGATATTGCCACTTGTCCATCTGGGGACAAAATAGTTGCTGAGAACCACTGATTTAAGTAGAATTTCAACTCTTATAAGTATGGCAATCACATAGCATTCCCTTGGCCTTAAGCCTTATTTTAGGAGTGAACATAACACATACAATTCACATTAAGGAGTAACTTGAAAAAAAGTTTCCCTGGAGCTTCTAGGAAATGGTTCTATACTCCCAAAGGAGAACCACTAGAAGAGATGACGTTTCCTCTTCTGAGTATCATTGTGCGATATGATGTGAAACCCAGATCTACTGCAGCCATTTTGCACCCAGCTGACTCACGGAAGTGCAGACCTGGACCCACTGACCATTGTTCTACTCCTGGTTTCCCGATTACATGAGTCTCAAACTCCCTTGCAATTTAACTCAGTCTGCATTGGATTTTCTGTTGCTTGCAGCCAGAGACTGCTAATCTACACAGTGACTTGGGCAAGATTAATTCCAGAGGAGTTTTTAGGGGTAGAAGTCAGATTGAATGATTTGAAGGTCCTCTCATTCAGGATTGAATGAGAAGTGAAGTATAGAAAACAGTGAGTGAGAGAGATTCTTTCAAAAATTTAGCAGTGAAAGAAGGACATAGATAAGGCAGCAGACAGGGGGTGGAATTTGACAAAAGTATGATTGTTTAGTCAAATATCTGGAGGACTTGAGCTTATTTAAATGCTAATAGGAAGGGGCCAGTTTAAAAAAAAAAAAAAAAAGAGGCTGCTAGTAGCCAGGGGAGAAACTTTTTCATAGAGTATCTCAGGAAAGAGAATGGGGAAAGTGATGCAATTCCATGATTTGTGGAGTGGTGCATCTTGGGTAGATGGGAAAACAGTTTTCCCATACTGACCTCAGGGATGGAAAAGGAAATGCAGATAAATTGAAAGCGGAGGTTAGGTGTCAGGAAGGTTCTATTTTGATCATTCCAATTTTCCTGTAAAGTAACGAGAAGGGAAGATACAGATAAAACTCTGAAGAGCTATCCAAATATAAGTCATTATTTTGTATTTACATAAATTGGGGCTATAATCAGCTCACTGGGATCACACCTCTTTGGCAAAATGAGTCCTTTTCATTCTCTACCTTCTAGAAGATGCCCTAGATACAGATTTTAAAAAGAGAGACATCTGAGAGTGGCAGCAAGCCCGTGATCCATGTAGCCATGTAATTCATGTGATAAAGGTTGGAAAGGTCAAAGAAGGCTCCCCAGTTTCTGGGCTTCTTCCCCCTGGTGACATAGATCACCCATTCTGGGCCCTTTTCCTGAGACTGGAGTTCAGAGCTGGGGGAGTCATTATGGCTATTGGTCGCTGAACAAATGTGATAAATGGCTGGGTAGAGTCCATGTGAACATGGCTTTCCTCTGAAACTTCTTGTCTGGACTTTAATAATAGAATGTTTGGAAATCATTAAGTAGCTGCCTTGACTTGTTTAACTCGATGGTCTCAGACATTTCATCGAACTGACATAGGATTTATGTCTTAATAACGCAATAACATTTAGTGAGCACCGTGGTTTCGGAACAATTTATGCCTGATCTGCAGTTGGAGAATGATTTACACTCCAGTGAGGGGCAGAGTTATAAGAGATACCCTGTATTCTACTGCTGGATTGCTTTCCATGGAGGGTGGAGAGGAGACAGTAATGTTCACTCCCTGAAATTTTTCCTTGATAGGTTTTTTTCATTAGAATAAAATGAGAAGTCTGAACTCGTTCCTTTTTGTCTACAAAATGTTTCCTATCACTCTGGTTCCTATTAAAATTCTGATCAGTCTTGGACAAGAAAGGGTGAAAGCAGTCATAGGAACTCCACGCCAGACAAGAGTCTTCAGCGTTCCCATCACTGGTTTGACCTTGCTGAAGGGACTTGAAGTGGGCATGCTGTGTGCATCGAGGTGCAGAAAGCCTCAGTGTGAAGGTCAATAGATACTTTTCTCAAGTCTGTGCTGACACCCACAGCAAATCAGCTGGCGGGCCTCCAGGATGCCAGGGAAGTCACAGTCAACACTGGGTGGTAGTTCCCTAGGGACAGTGAGGCAGAGGAGTCTCCAGTGGTTCAGAGCATGGGCTTTGCAGTAAGCATGCATGAAACTGCATCCTGCCTGCACTGCTATATAGTTCTGCCACCTTGGGCTTTAATCTTTGTGCCTCAGTTGCCTTACTTAAAAATTGGGGCAATACATTAAAAAAAACAAAATAATGGAGTAAGATGGATGGACCTATAGACAGTCATACTGAGTGAGGTAAGTCAGAGAAGGAGAAACATGGTATGGCATCCCTTATATGTAGAATCTAAAAAGAAATGAAACAAATGAACTTACTTACAAAACAGAAAGAGACTGACAGACTTAGACAACGAACTTGTGGTTGCAGAGGAGGGGAAGGATGGGGGAAGGGATAGTTAAGGAGTTTGGGATGGACAGGTACACACTGCTATATTCAAAATGGACAACCAACAAGGACCTACCACATGGAACTCTGCTCAATATTGTATGGCAGCCTGGATGGGAGGGGAGTTTGGGGGAGAATGGATACATGTATATGCATGACTGAATTCCTTTGCTGTTTACCTGAATCTGTCACGATGGTGTTAATTGACTCTACCGCAATATAACATAAAAAGTTTTTTTTTTAATGGATAGACTTTTTAAAAATTGGGGCAATAATACCTAACTCAAGGAACTGTTCTAAGAACCTTACACTCTAAGGATATACAAAATTCCAGGAGCAGAAAAATCAAAATGGGAAAAAAAGTAGAAGCTGAGGTGAACAAGCTTAGTGCTTAGCCTTGAGGCATCTTGAAAGAGCAAAAAGACAATTGGACTTATAGTTTGAAGTCTTGGTTTAACTTTCAGCTCTTCTTTGCTACCTATGGAACTGATAGTAGACCAATGATAGGGCCACATGGCTGTTATGAGAAATACACATGAGATTATTTATTAAAACACCTAGTATTTGATAGATACATAGTATATGTTCATTTTCTTCCTTCTTTCCAAGCAAGCAGGAAAAAGTTAGATGAGTTTAAATATTGATTATGTGAGTGTGATCATGAAGATGGTGTCAGTTTTGCTGAATTAAGGCTATTCTTGCACAAATTTGTGAAGCAGGCATAGATTTCCTTTGGTTTTCTCACACTTTGCCTTTTAGCCTCCTTTCTCCAGCCCCCCACACAGACTGGCCTTTTTGAGTTGTCACAGGTAAAAAGCAACACTTGGTTGTCAACTCATAATGGCTGAAAGGTTATGAAAACCAAGAGTACTGGGATTTACAAAACCCCAAGGAGAAAGGAAAGTCTTAAAGACTTATGGGCACTATAATGATAATGATAACATTTTGGAAAAACTTTTTGGATGCAGGCCTCTTTTAGCCTTTCCATCTTTTCCACAATATCAAGTAGCCAGGTAGCCTGAGGGTTCTAAATTTTCCAGATCCTCTGTTTCTTGCTCAAGGCAGTCGTCACCAACTTGCTCCATCCTCATTTGGCCCCACCGCCCCTAGTGCCTTTACTAACAGATTTCATCGTTCACTGCATTTGTCTCTAAGCTGTTCTGGGAGCTCGTGCGCCGGGCTGGAAGGGTGATAAGTCCATGTTGTCATAGCTCTTTTTTATCCTTTTCTTTCTGTCATACACTCATTACTATGAAATAAGTGCCCAAAGTAGCCCAAATTTTTCATAATGCAAAGCTTTCATAGTACTTTCTATTTCTGATTGAAGAAAAATCTTCACACATTATCAAATTTAAATTTCATTCAGGTATTTATTTCCTAAGCAGTAAGGAAAGAAGAAGTGAAAACACACATGGTTCTCAAAAATGCCTCAAAGTTGCCCAATCACTTTTTTCCCCCAAAATATTTCATTTCCTTTGGATCTGAGGGAAAGTAAATACAACAATAATTCATTCACTTCAAGTGAAATTTTTGAAGGTGAGGGACATGAATTGGCACATAGACCTAGAGTTGCAGTATTTCTTTCATTCAGTTCTGTAGATAGTTATTCACCATGTACATCAAACATTGCTCGGGGTTGCCCAGGACAGAGCTTAGACCTGGCTTCTGCTATCTGAGGATACCCTCTGCATATGGAGTATATGAATATTACCAGGTTGATACAAATTACTTCTTTAGGTTGTCCATCTCCCACCATTAGACAGTGGTTTACTCCAAGTCAGGGAAATGACTTAGTTAACTTTCTGATTCAGATGCCTCTTGTCCTCATTGAAACTTCAGATTCATTTGGATGCAAATTTCTATACTAATTAATATTCTCCAGAGGAAAAGAATCCCCGGCACCAATAGTATTATTGAACAATAGAGACTTTCCTGAAGTTTTTGCAAGGGGAGATTGAATTGGGGGTTTAAATCTTAAAGCCCACAAGTAAAGGTCTTAAACTTCTTCATGAAACATGAGTTTTTCTCCAAATTCTTTTTATCTCCCCAGACAGTGAATGCAGTTCTCAGGTCTGAGCAGTTGTGCTAGTTCAGCAGTGGGCTAAACAGAGCCTGAAATCCAGCCTGGGCTGCCTTCTCCACGCTGAGGGCTATAGTCACTGAAAGGAAAGAGCTCCTTTCTGTTTGCACATAGGCACTGTCAACTTGGGAAACCATGCCTGGCAGCTACATCACCCATGAACAGGAACCTTTTTCTACTTCCCACAGAAGTCTAATGAGTTAGAGCCCCTGGTACCTCTTTGCCCTCTCGGTACATGTGTGCTGAACCTCACTTAGAGTAAAAGTTTTACAAGTAAGAAACAAGCATAAAGCATTATCATGCAATACGAAAAGAATATTTGAGACAAGAGATGCAAAGTAGTCTTAGAAAGTGGTATGTTTTTTAGTGACCCTATATTATGCCAGTAGGAAATTTTGTGTGTTGGCAAAATTTGCTGCAGCATCAATAGAATTCTTACCAAATTCAGGCTTACCATGTAAACAACTTTTTGTCAAAGCAAAATCTGTAACAATAGTTTATACATCTCTCTTTAACTCAATAAAATTTAATTCAGAGCAATAGGAAAATGAGGAAAATTTGTTCTCTGTGAGTGAAAGTTAGAATTATAAAATGTCTTTAGAGATACTTTTTTTTTTTTTGCTTCCAATTACTCAATAACTTCTCATTAGAACAACAAAATGTTTCCAAGTGGAGGAACTTCAGCAGTCTACTTTAGTAAGTACATGAAAGTTTGTAATCAAAATACAAACGTATGTATTAAAAATGAGTCGTTCCAAAATTTGGAAATTTCCTTTCTCATAAGTAAGTTAAGCATATCTCTTTGCATTTTTATTGAGAGTTATATTCGTCTAGTAAGCTACATGTAAACACTTTAAAGGTAAATTGCATCGTTACTCTTATGAATATGATTATTTTCTTGAACACCAAAGTCCCAAATAATCAGGGTTCATTCTACTCTTTTTTCTAGTGTAACTTTAGATGTAAGATTTCTGTCCTTCCAGTTACATCCTGCTTGCCACGCCTCTCTGCCCACAGCATCCACAGACACATAGACACTATTTTCCCTTCTGGGAAATCCTCAGGGAAGGGACTATAGAAGTGCCACTATTGGATATGGTCAGGGCTCATAAATAAAAGAGTTAAATTTCAGTTACCTGGAAATACCTACATCCTGCCAAGGCTGCAATCGTTCTCTCACTTTTAAATTCTGAGTTTAAATTAAACCAAATCCCAGTCTTTCTTGGTTCCAGCTCTTCTCTTGGCGAAGCTTGCATTCTTGGTTCAAAGAAAAGAAAGCTGTACTTTTTTTAAAAAGGGGCTCAAGGCTTCTTGGACATCGAATGGCTTTTACAAAGTACCATTTTGTTGAGTGCAAAAGAATAAGAAACAGCTGGGTTACATTTCCTTTGAAATGCACATTTAGTTAAAAATTAAACACACAAGAAATTAAAAAGCATTAGGAAAAAAGCACTTTTTGGTTTTGCCAAGGCCCAAACCATTTAAGAGAAAGAGAGGAGAGAAAAGAATAGTCTGAAATGTTTTGCCAACCAGTTCTCCCTTCCGTGGTCCTAAAGTTTGTTAAACCCAAAATAAAATCATGCAAGACACAGAATTAGTTTGAACTGGTTCTGGAAACAGTTATGGGTCTGTTAAGTATGAAGGGATTCAATAAATATTTCTCCTCTCTTTTCTCTTCTATCCCAAGAATAGTTGCTGTCATTTTTTTTTTTCTTACTAGTTTCTGAATTTTGCCAAACTCTCCCTGATAGATAGAAGGTTTCTAAACAGAGGGATTGAATTTAAGTAGAAAACTACATTTTAGTTGCTTAAGTTCCTGGAATCATGTTTGTACTACAAATAGTAAATAAATAATAAAAATGATTCCAGGGAATGAAAGGTTGCTAGCTCTCTGCCAACTTGCTTTCATCGCACAACAGAAAAAACAAAGTTAATCTTGCCCTAGAAATATAGGTAAAATGGGCCCATATGTTGTTATGTTGATTTCAATCCATTTTAACAAACATTATTCAGCACCTACCAAGTTTAAATCATAGAACTAGGAGCTCTAAGAGGCATTTCAAAATGAGCAATCAGCTCAGAAGTGGATATAAGAAAGAGAAGAGAAAAGTATAATACAAAGTATAGATAGATCCCAGAAACAAACAGCCCTCATTTTCCAACACAGAACTTATTTTATTCAGTTCCAGAGTTCTCAAGATGCAAAGCTTCATGAAATTATCTCTCCTCTATACTTGACAATTTTGATCTGTGCGTGGGCATTCAGTTGTGCCCAACTCTTTGTGATCCCATGGACTATAGCCAGCCAGGCTCCTCTGTCCATAGAATTCTCCAGGCAAGAATACTGTAGTGGGTTGCCATTTCCTTCTCCAGGAGATCTTCCTGACCCAGGGACCGAACCTATGTCTGTTGTGTCTCCTGAACTGGCAGGCAGTTTCTTTACCAGCTGAGCTACTGGGAAAGCCCACAATTTTGAGTATAGAAATATATATCAGAGAACTTACATAAAAGGTATCATTTGACTTTCCCATTATTTCAGATAATAATTTAAGTGTTTCAGAATGGCTGAATCTGAATGATTAATTGTGCTTATTAGAAAGTCTCCCCTTAGAATTTTCAGAACTAGGTTAACTGACAAGGAAAATATTTTTATGGTTTAAAACATTTAATAGGCAGAAATTTAACTCCCTCATGCCAGTGTTGGCAAAACTGCGAAAAGCTAATCTTCTATACTTGTATTTATAGTCTTCTCAGATATCCTTCCATCTCCCAATGCAAACCTAAATCCAGGTTTCTTACTATACTTCAATGCTGCCTGTAATTTTCCTCTGAAAAATAATCTGATATTCAGTTAACACTAAAGTAACACTATTTTATGTCTTACTGAAAGTCTTTGTACTTTTTAGGAAGATATTTTTAATACCCCATAGCGACTATTTTCCATTAGGATTTGTAAGTAACCAAGTAAGACAGGAGCTATAAGGAGAGGGGCCCAGTGCTGGCAGCAGACAGATGATGGTCTGTTACGGTTAGGGACTAAAAGGAGTGCTTCATCTTGACTGAAATAGGGGAGATAACAAATGTTTTGGTCTTCAGTGAAGTTTCAGGTATATGTCTGGCACTAAGGATGATATTACAGCACCCTGTAGGACCCAACATCTGGGGATCCTGGCAACAGGTGACACATCCTATTTGTTGCTGTTGTTCAGTTGTTCAGACATGTCTGACTCTTTGTGACCCCATGGAATATAGCATGCCAGGCTTCCCTGTCCTTAGCCATCTCCTGGAGTTGTTCAGACTCATGTCCATTGAGTCAATGATGCCATCCAACCATCTCATCCTCTGTCACCCCCTTCTCCTCTTGCCCTCAATCTTTTCTAGCATCAGAGTCTTTTCTAGTGAGTCAGCTCTTCTCATCAGGTAGCCAAGGTATTGGAGCTTCAGCTTCAACATCAGTCCTTCCAATGAATATTCAGGATTGGTTTCCTATAATATAAACCAGCTTGCAGATGGTTATCAGGGTCTTAGTAATTGGGTACCCAGGTACTAGCCCCTGGCCTGGCTGCAGAAGAGGAACTCCTTTGTCTGGGGAAGGAAAAGGCAGGAATTGAAGAAAGGACCTTGAAAACTAGTTCCTCAGCAGAAGGCCCAGAAAAGAAGCTCCAGGGTGAACTGGGACAGCTGGTAGTTTTCTGGGATGGTGCGTTTAACGTGCTAATACTGACTCTGGCTCAAAAACAAGGACCTCACATTCCCCAAGCTCCATTATAAGTGTGAACTCACTGTTGGAAGGAGCTGGGAGTTCTGAACAAATGCAGGAACTCTTTCAGTCAATGCTAGAGGTGACTGAGTTAAGGGAGCTCAAGGATGTAGCCTGCCCATGGGAGAAGGCAGTGTTAGTCGCTCAGTCGTGTCCGGCTCTTTGTGACCCTATGGACCGTAGCCTACCAGGCTCCTCTGTCCATGGAATTCTCCAGATGAGAATACTGCAGTGGATTGCCATTTTCTTCTCCAGGGGATCTTCCCAACCCAGGGATCAAACTCACGTATTAGAGGATCAAACCTCCTGCATTGGAGGCAGATTCTTTACTGTCTGAGCCACCAGGGAAGAGGGGAGAAGGCAAAAGCAGGGAAGAATCTCAGGAGATGGCAGACACAGATTTCTTTATGTGGAAGTAATCTACTAAGTATGAAGAAAGGGGACTTTCTTTGGTGTTCAAAGGATGTGCCTATATATCCTTCTGGTTAGACATTTATCTCAGGAATATGATGCTTTTTTTTTTTTTTTTTGGCCATGCTGTGTGGTTTGTGGGATCTTAGTTCCCCAACCAGGGATCCTACTTCCCCAACAAAAGGTTGGGCCTGGGCCCCTGCAGTGGAGGCAGAGTCCTACCCACTGGACCATGAGGGGATTCCCTGGAATAGGCTGCTTTTGAAGTCTGATACACTACTGCCTTTTCTCCTTTCAGCAAATGTCTCTACTCTTCAACTCTCAAAAGGGCAATGAAAAACCCACGATTCAACTTTAAATGTTTGATAGAGTAGGATTTACATATTTCCAAATGAGTGTACTGAAAATGCTTAACAGAGTAGGAACCTCCAAAAAATTCCAGTAAGATAATTTTAGTTTTTCAAAAGCTAACAGAACTTGATGATATAGCCATAGGAAATAAGAAATTTTGGGGTCAACTTAGGATGGTAAAAAGTTTGAGATCAGGAACCATGTGTCTCTTTCCATTAGAATCCTCTTAAAACCCCAGAGGCTCTGGGGTTGGGTGCTTGAAGAGTGGGCCAGTCAAGGTGATCCACATATGAAGGAACTGCTAACTAGTGAGCAGCAGGTGCCTATTCACATGACCTTGCTGTTTCTTGCCCAGCTTTGTCTCTGTTTTACTAAAGACTCCATTCCTGTCTCAGGTACATGATCTGCCCTTCCAACTCTCAATTTTGTTTTTCCTTCCTAGCTTGTCCTCTTAGTAGTGACCTGCCTGCCAGGCTCTGCCACAGCCATAGCATTCCAGCCGCCCCACTGATTGCATCCTGTGCTAAGTTGGTGCTGTGGTGTCTGACTCTATAGACCCTACAGACTATAGCCTGCCAGGCTCCACTGTCCCTGGGATTCTCCAGGCCAGAACACTGAAGTGGGTTGCCCTGCTCTCCTCCAGGGTATCTTCCTGACCCAGGGATCGAACCCTCATCTGTTACATCTCCTGCATTGGCAGCCAGGTTCTTTACCACTAGTACCAGCTGGAAATCCCAGACTTTTCTAAGTCCAGCATCTCTCTATTATTGATTAAATCTAAATAACTTCAATAGTACCTAACAGAACTTGGCACTTTAAAAGTTGACTGACCCACAGAGATGTTATGGGGAGGGAGGTGGGAGGGGGGTTCATGTTTGGGAACGCATGTAAGAATTAAAGATTTTAAAATTAAAAAAAAAATAAAGTTGACTGCAAACACTTAATGGATATAATTAAACTCTTTTCACTAAAAAGCAGAGACATCACTTTGACAACAAAGATTCATGTAGTGAAAGCTATGGGTTTTCCAGTAGTCATGTACTGATGTGAGTTGAATCATAAAGAAGGCTGAGCACCGAAGAATTGATGCTTTCAAACTGTGGTGCTGGAGAAGACTCTTGAGAATCCTTGGATATCAAGGAGATCAAAACAGTCAGTCCTAAAGAAAATCAGTCCTGAATGTTCATTGGAAGGACTGATGCTGAAGCTGAAGCTCCAATACTGTGGCCACCTGATGCAAAGAGCCGACTCATTGGAAAAGACCCTAATGCTGGGAAAGATTGAGACCAGGAGGAGAAGGGGGGAAGAGAGGATGAGATGGTTGGATGGCATCACCAAATCAATGCACATGAGTTTGAACAAGCTCTGGGAGATAGTGAAGGACAGGGAAGCCTGGCGTGCTGCCGTCCATGGGGTTGCAAAGAGTTGGATACGATTGAGCAACTGAACAACAACAACAACTTCTCTTCATTAGTAGTGAATAAAAATAGAATTTTCCCAAAGTATCCTATATATGATATATTGGAAAGACTCCTGAGCTACCCGTGGGATCAGAAGACCCAGAGCCATCGAAGGCAAACACGAGTTATTCTACCGGTGTCATGGTGGCAAGTCAGGTTACAAGTGGGATAAGAAAGCCTCTCATATCCTGTTCTATGGGTTGTTGTAAAGATTGGAATAAAAGAGGGTGAACCAAAAAAAAAAAAAAAAAAGCCAACCAAAACCAGTTTTGCAAACTTTATTAAATCATGGCACAAGCTGAAAAATGCATTTCTGTGGAATGGTCTGTTCCCCGTAGGGCTGGATAAGTGAGATATCTCTGTATTTGATTCTGTTTTGAAAAGAACACAAACAATTTGGGACTTTTAAGAAAACCCTCCGGGCTTCTCTAGCAATGTTGAGACTGGCCGCAAGCCACTCCTGCTACAGACCGGAATACTAAAAACCCTCTGGATGGCAAATACTCTGTTTTAGAACAGAAATCCAAGTCAGCCCTTGCATGATATTTCATCATTATTGTTGCTGCTGTTTGCAAATGTAAAAGTTTCCCTAAAGGATCTGCTTGGAAACCCCTCTTCCTCTCTTCTCTTCTGGATCTTCAGCGTCTCCATCCCACTGTGTGCACCCCATCAACAGGGATATGTGACTCTAAACATCCAGTAAAGGAAGAAGCATGTGCCCTGAAAGAACATGTTTACCCCTCATGAAATAGTAAAATGCAGACCAGGCAAGCCTCCTCTTCAGGTGTAAACCAAATGTTTGCCCATTTTTGCCAGAGGAAGCCATGGTTCTTCCAGGACTGATTTCTTCAGAGCACTTTGTGCTTTGAGAGGCTGGATCTTGTCTCCAGTGGATACTGCTTCTAGCCATGGAACCCATGCCACCCCTTAACATACCCACAAGTCACAGGTGGTCAGAATGAAATAATTTCAGTCCTAGTTTTGCACATAGCTCCAAGGAAAGATTCCAACTCCTTCCATACCCCACTGGAAGATTTATCCAAGGAAGGTTTGCAAGAAGATACCTCCTTCCAGGCTTCAGTACCTTCACCTGGCACCCACATGATAGCATAAAATATTTGAAGTTAAAGTGCCAAAGGAAATCAAAAAGGAGTTTTGATTTTAAAAATTAAGGTGTGAAATCAAAAAAGATTTTTGAAAGTGCTGTTAGTGTACTGAGTGATCTATCCTCACCTCGCCTCCAGCTGTAATTCTAGGGAAAGGGGTGTTTTGGAGAGCTCGATATGTGTTTCAGTGTTCTCTGGTATTCTGCACGTAGAGTGACATCTGGCTCACACCTGAGAAATCGGGAAGACAAGAGCCTGTAGCTAACTCGTTGGTCTGCCAGCAGAGTAGTGACGGGGCAGGGGGGACAAGCTGCATTTCCAGGGTGGAGCAGTGGGAGGACACGCCGCTTCATTTTCTTGGGGGGAGAGAGAGAGAGAGAGAGAGATGCTACTGCAAAGCAGTACTAGTCAAGTAAACATTTCCCCCCTTTCACGGTACCAGAAGGAAGGAGGAAATAAACATGGACTATCAGTTGTGCTACAGGTGCTGAAAGAAGATGGAATTAGAAGGTGGGAACCAGGCTGAGCACACGCCTGACGATAGACCACTACCACTGCAGCGGATTGCAGGGCCCCACCAAGACCCCTTTCACTGACAGGCTGTACTTAGACACTTTAGGGTGGAACTGCTCTGAGAACTTAAAACTTCAAGTCTTTGTGTGCAACATTATAAGTAAGAGTTTAAGGTGTTTTCAGACCTCCTGAAGGCTGTCCGTGGACCACTGTTCACTCTTCTCTGCCGCCCGTCCCACCAGATAAAGAAGCTCCGATTTAACCCAGCCCATCTCGTGTAGCCTGTGTCACTTCACAGGGGTTTCTGGCATTCTCTGTGTCATTCACAGCCTCCCCCTAAATCACTGATGCTGGAACACTAGTCTTATCACTCCCCAGCCTCTACCCCTTCTGCCTGGTATCTGAATCTGATTTTTCACATTTGTCTCTCCTTTAGACATCTTTCTCCTGCTTGATTATATGAGAGATCCTTCAACAACATGGGTTTGAACTACTCAGGTCCACTTATATGAGGATTTATTTTCAATAAATATGTACTACAGTACTACAAGATCCACTGTGTGTTGAATCTGGGGATGTGGAACCATAGATATGGAAGGCCGGTTGTAAGGTCATGGATTTTCAGCTACAGAGGGGCTGCTGCCACTAGCCCCTGTGTTGCTCAAGGATCTACTGTAATTATATGGTTCTCTGGTTAAACCCTAATGATCCCTCCCCACAAATAAGCACTGCCAACAGACATCATATGGTCTAATCCAGCCTCCAGGAACTCTCTACTTCTTGTACAATACCTAGTCATCTTTGTCTGGTGAACATTCCTTTGGAAAACTTGCTAAATCTTGCTTAGCTTAAGGATTAGATTGAGATTTGAAATTTTAAAAAATGCCTTTGACAGAAGTAATACTTAAACTCCTGTCTTTCATTTACCTTCCCATGTTAATAAGTTTTAGATCTTTGCTTTAGAGATGATTTCATAGAAGAGAGTTTGAGAATTAAGCAGTATTGAGATAAGAACCTTTGCTAAGAGAGGAAAGGGGAGTTTGAAGGGTGAAGAGTGAAATTATTAATTAATTATTATTAATTTTCCCTGTTCTTCATTTTTTCCTCTGGACCCACTCTAAGCAGAACATCTAAAACTTAGCACAGAAAAAGCTTTCCTGACAGAAAACACTTGGTTTATTGCTGAGAGTGTTTTTGGATGGTGTGGCAAGCTGCCATGGCTTTGGCATTGACTACGGCTAACTAAAACTTGTGTGTTTATAGTGTTGATGTGTGCCTGATGAGAAAGAGACGAAACCACTATCCCTACCCTGGAGGGTGGCCCCTCTTAAGATACAGAATGGATGTAGCTCACTCCCAAGACTGCAGTTCTCACCAGAGAAGCAATAGATTGAAAGCCAATCAAACCAGAGGGCCTAACTTTTTCTAACCCAACAGAAACTTGAATTTCTAAAATATATTCACATCTCATCATTTAGGGATTTATGCCTGCAAGTCCACTATCATTAGAGAGTTATATGTGAACATTCCCCTTTCCATGGTAGGGATTACAGACCCCAAATGATAGTAAATTATTCTCTCCTACACCGTATACTATGATTACACAGTGGAATTTTCTAGGCTGTTTGGTAAGGCACTACAGCACTAATGAAGTGTTATTTGTACTGCATACTGACTTTCTGTTTTGTTTTTCTTGAAGTTTCTCCTTGTTCCATCTTTTTTGATTTATCCTACATTTAGCAGACCTAAGTCTGAAAGCCATTTTTCTGTCACTCTTCAAACTTTAAATGAACAAGACTTTTTATGAAGTGTAATTTTCAATAACAATGAAATATTAGAAGCCTCTCTTGGAGTTCCTGGTACTGTTCCTGCTTGTGTGTGTGTGTGTGTGTTTTTCCCTTGGTTCCCTACCAGTACTGTCTATGGTTGTCATAGCTTCTGATATATGGAAATAAGGATCTAGCAGAGGGGCAGAAAAGTCTCTTCCTCAATTATCCAATACCAATCAAATACAACATAGACCAGTGCACGGTGCATGCATACAGTAGTGAATTAGTGACTTAGTGACTTAGCTTGATTGGGTGTGTGGGGAGAGGTGAAGTTGCCAAGAGGTATTAGACTAGTTTTCCAGAAAAAGATGGCAGTTTTTCTTTGATATAAGTCTCCTTTATACTTGAATCAATAGTGGATAACTTCTAATCAATCTTCCCTAAGAGCAATAGAACATGTACTTTCTAATCAATTAGTTTGGATTAAAAGGATCATTTCTCCATTGTGGGGACATGTGATTTGAAAGTCTCTATAGAGCTTCTTGAAAATGGGTTCAATAAAAGTACCATAGAAAGAGCATATGGTGAAGTGTGTGAAAAGGACTTAAATAATTTACACAATAAATGATCTGTAAGTGTCACCTCAGGCTTCCCAGCTGACTTAGTAGTAAAGAATCTGCCTGCCAATGGTAGGATACACAAGAGACTTGAGTTAGATCCCTGGGTTGGGAAGATCCCCTGGAGGGGGAAATATCAACCCACTCCAATATTCTTGCCTCTGAAATTCCATGGACAGAGCCACCCCCTGGTGAGCTATAGTCTAGTGGGTTTTTCCATGGGGTTGCAAAAAGTTGGATACAACTTAGCAACGAAATAACAAGTGTTACCTCCTTTCCCTTCCCCCTTCTCCACTTTGCTTTTCCTTCCTCTTCTTTCCTTCATTTCCATCACTTGTATTAGAACTAAGTTAGTTCCTAGAACAAGAATTTTGTGATATCTGTGGCAGAGAAATTCACTTGCCTTCCCAGCTGCCATCACCACCACACTTTTCCCTATGAACGCCCTTCTTTTTCAAGGGAAGCTGACCCCATAACCATCTCAGCCAGTGAATCATCATTGATCAAAGCCAATCATAGTAATTCCCTGATCATGGAAGGCAACTGGATTTAGGCATAGGCATGTGACTTAATACTAGTCAACCGTATATGTGGAGAAACTTACATGAGACACTGGCAAGGGGTGGATTTTCTCACTAGTAAAAAAGAGATTTATGGAGGACATGCCCCTTCCTCTTTTCAAACAGATATGGTCATGTCTCCATGGGACGCCTAAAACTGCAACATATTGTTCATGCTCTTGGACATGAGATAGCACCAACACATATAGCCAAGTAGAAAGATATAAACCCCAGTCCTTGATGACATCACTGCATTGCTGAATGGCCTGCCTCCACATCTTTCCTGAACAACTTATGCCTTAAGATTTAAAGGACTGGTATTCTTTTATCTATAGCAGAAGTCAGCTAAACTGCCAAAGTGTTCCGAGACACAAGTCAGAGTCCCAGATTTCTTTATGTGTGAACTTGTGCACATTATCGAAACCCACAAGCTTCAGTGTCCTCTTCTGCATAATGGAGACAGTCACCCCATAGACTGACATAAGGATTTAATGAAGATATCTAGAATAATGCTTGATGTGAAGTCCTCAGGAAATGAAAAAGTGATTCTAACAATTCCCCCCATTCACATGGAGAAAAGTCTGATAATAAAATATGTTAATGCAGGCATAGCTTACAGTGGAGGATCTCAATAAAAACAGCACTGATCTAGGATTGACATGTTGTTCAGTCGCTCAGTTGTATCTGACTCTTTGTGACCCCATGGACTGCAGCATGCCAGGCTTCCCTGTCCTTCACTATCTCCCAAAGTTTGCTCAAACTCATGTCCATTGAGTTGGTGATGCCATCCAACCATCTCATCCTCTGATGTTGCCATTCTCCTTGTCTCAGTCTTTCCTGGTATCAGGGTCTTTTCCAATGAGTCTGCTGTTTGCATCAGGTTGCCAGTCTTGGAGCTTCAGCTTCACCATTAGTTATTCCAGTGAATATTCAGAGTTGATTTCCCTTATGATTGACTGGTTTGATCTCCTTACAGTCCAAGGGAGAGTTTTCTCCAGTACCACAATTCTAAAGCATCAATTCTTTGGCATTCAGCCTTCTTTATGGTCCAACTCTCTGTCCTTACTGTTATATTTAAAATAACGTGCATTTTCATGAAAAACACACAAAAAGACTCAACACTCACCTCTACTATTAAATTTTTATACTTTGAGAAACTAGATGGTTATTTTCTTCCCTCTCTATTCTGTGTTTCTGTCCTTGAAGCTAAGGGCCCAGAGAGAGGTTGGACACCCCACCTCACACACTCACACATCAAAGGAAATATGAAAGGATTTAGTGCTCATGTGACTCAGTTAGGAATCCATGGTCTTACTGGAAAATGTGAGGCCCAAACAACCTTTCAGTTTTGTGGGGGAGTGGGAAGGAAACTGGAACTCTTCATTTCCTTTTAATAACTCTTTCTGACACAGTACCCCAAAGTCTTTTTCTTTGGTCCTCTCTAAACTCTTCCTATAATTAGCCTGATTGTTTCTATTTTGATCTCTAAATCAGGATGTCCCATACTATTAGATATTGATTCTCTGTGTTTTTTTTTTCTCATTCACAAACATTATATAAAACTAGTCTGGTTTTCTTATTCCTCTTGGGATCTTTTCCTAGACTTTTCTCTGTGTTCATATTTCCTTTTCTTTCTCATTTGCCTTATACTCGAACTTTTCCTTGAGTCTTTCATAGCAGCTAGAATCCCAGTCCCTTTCTCCTCTCTGTGCTTATTCTGTATCATCTCAGTTCCCACAAATCTACAGAGAAACACCCAACACTTAAAACCCAAATCTTTCCTTTCTCTTAGGCTGGCAAACTGGCTTGGAATCCAGGCACAGCCAGCAGAACAGATAAAGCAGTCTCACTATTTCCTAGATTTAAAGCATATTTATTGCTTTGGGTAAAACTACAGCTTCCCAGGTGGCTCAGTGGTAAAGAATCCACCTGCCAATGCAGGAGATGTGAGTTCGATCCCTGGTCAGAGAAGATCCACTCGAGAAGGAAATGCAACCCACTTCAGTATTTTTGCCTGGAAAATTTCAAGGACAGAGGAGCCTGGCGGGCTATAGTCCATGGGGTCACAAAGAGTTGGACATGACTGAGCCAGTGAGCAATTCTACAGAATTGTCAGGAAAAGGCAGGGTATGTTTAGATTCTGCTTTGGTGTCTCAGAGTGGGGACTATGGAAGCACACTAACCAGACTGTGTTTCTAGATACTCAGCTTCCCTTCTCAGACCTTGCCCTCCAGCCATCCCATTAATCTGAGAGCTACCAGGTAACCTTCCAATCATTTCCTTTCAGCTTAAATAAGTCAATCTCCATTTCTGTTGTTTGTAACCCCAAACCGCAGAGTGACACATTTTGCTTCTCTTATTTCATTATGTCATGGAAATGGCAGGGTCTTTACAGTGAGAGGGATGTGGGATTAATTCTCCCATTTACTCGCTGGCAACCTTAAGTTAACATCTCTGAGCCTCAGCCTTCACATCTGAAACAACAGAAAAATAATATAAAACCCAGGGAATTATTGAAGGAATTCAATACAATTTTGTGTGGAATACTCTTAGCCTTTTTTGATTAAAACTTGGTTTTGCCTTCCAGGAACTTACAATTTAGCTGGGAAACTATGGCATGCACACATATTAATAATAGGTAACATTTATTTTGGATGCTTAACAATAGCACGTGCACTGTTAAGGAAATGAGCTGTTGCATTTGTAACCTCACTTAACCTTTGTAATAATAGCCCTGCACAGTAGGTATTATTACTCACATTTTACAGATGATGAAACTGAAGCCTCTAGAGAGGATAATGCATAGTAAAATATCACACAGTTGAAATTCAAAACCAGAGCAAACCTAGGGACTCTTACCCAAGAGCCTGTGATCCTAACTGGCTCACCCATTAGAAAAGATATTCTGCTTTCAGGCAGTACAGACATGCCAAAAGATAGATTCGGGCTAAATATTGTGCTGAGTTCACAGGACAGAAGAGCCTGTGTTTCAGAGAAGCAAGGGAGGACTTTGCAGGAGAATGACACCAAGTTTCTGATAGGTCAGGTTAAGATGGTATCAAGTCCCAGGACTCTTGGACCTAATGTTGTCACATGTTTTTCTTCTGTCAATCCCTCCCCAACATTCTTGGCCTCTAAAAGTGTTTTTTATTCTGAAAACTCAGCCAAGCATCATTCCCTCCAGGAAACCATCTCTGACTTCCAGTGACTGGGTCAGGCACCTCTTCTATGTGCATCCATAACTTGCATGCCCTTAACACACTGGCCCTGCAAATACTGGCTCATTTGTCTGTCTATGGTCACTAGACTGCAGACCCCATGAATGCAGGTGCTATTTCTGTTTTATTCATCATTTTACTCACAACAGCTAACATTGTACCTGGCACGTGGTAAGCTGTCAATCAGTGTGTATTGAATGAACGTAGAATGAACATTTCCAGCAGAGAAAACCACACGCGACTAGTCTGGCTGAAGATAGGATGTTTGGAGTAAAAATATTTTGCAGCTACACCAATGTCAAAATATTCTGGACCCTTCCTTCTCTTGATTGCAAAAATATAAATGATCCAAACAATTAAATTAGAAGAGAGGCCAAAGCAAACATGCTAGGCATTGTATAAAAGAGATATAAAAATGAAATTTTACAAGTGTTTAATCTAAAAAAATAAAAATAAAAAACTACCACCCCACCTCACTGTAACCATAACCAGTCATTTTGAATGGCCAGTGATAACTAAGTATGCTTAGTAGAGTTATGTGTGTGCGCACATGTACATATGTGGTTATGTGTATATATATTCTTCAATGAAATTTTGTAATTAATAATTTGGTAGACAATCAGAGTTAGGTATTTTGTCCTAAGCTATCTTTCCCAAAGTCTCACACTCATAGAAATAATATTGGCTCTTTTTTCGACATAACGTTCTGATTACTGTGGCTCCAGCCAGTCTGGGCTTTGTCCTCTATCTGCATGCTCTTTGAAGAAAAAGATTTTTGGTTATGACAGATCAATATGTGCACCTAAAACATTTTTGAATAATCTAAGTGTTAGAACATGTGCCAAGAAGAAGGATACAGAAAGAGTTATAGGAGTCAAGGGCAGAGTGAGCAGAATTATTAAGGAAGTCCTCAGGGGCAGAAGAATAGGGATCGTGAGTGCCTTTAGGGAGCAGTTTCAGTGAGACAGAGAATAATGTGCTAAATATTATGGAGTAGGTAAAAGAAGTAGGTTTGAATCACTTTTGGAAAAGATGGTAATGTGGCAATAGAGTGCAAGAACAGGACAGCATTTGGTGATGCAGACAGCCTGGGAGAGTGCTGCCTTTCGTGATATTTTTATTATTAATATACAGTAAAATTAATCTGGGGGCTTCCCTGGTGGCTCAGTTGGTGAAGAATCTGCCTGCAGTGCAGGAGATGTGTGTTCAGTCCCTGGGTGGAGAAGATCCCCTGGAGAAGGAAATGGCAACCCACTCCAGTAATCCTGCCTAGGAAATCCCATGGACAGAGGAGCCTGGTGGGCTACAGCCCATGGGTCTGCAAGAGTCAGACATGACTGACTGACTTAGCAACTAAGCCACCACCACCAAAATTAATTTTTTGTGTACAGGTCTATGAACTTTAACACATGTAGAGATTCATGTAACCACCACCACAGTCAGGACACACATCTGTTTCCTCATCCTAAATAATTCCTAATGATGCCCCTCTGTAGCTATTCCACTCCCCATTCCTAACCCCTGGCATCCGCTGTCACTATAAGTTTCTCTTTTTGAGAATATCATATTCATAGAATCATACAGTATATAAAATTTTGAGACTGGCTTCTTTCAGTCAGCATAATATCATTGAGACTTACCCAAATAATTTATTAATACTTCACTCATTTTCATTGCTGAGTAGTATGCCATTGTGGGGATGAACCTCAGTTTGTTTATCCATTCAGTTGTTAAAGGACAGTTGGACGATTTCTAGTTTGGAGCAATTATGAATAGAGCTGCTATAAACATTCATCTCAGGTTTTTGTGTGAATATATGTTTTCATTTCACTAAAGTTAATACCTAGGAATAGAATTCTTGGATCATATGTTAAGTGTATTTTTAGCTTTAATGACAACTGCTAAACTGTTTTCCACAGTGACTGTACCATTTTGCATCATCAACAGCAATGAATGAGAGTTTCAGTTATTCTGTGTCTTTGCCAGCTGTCTAGTGTTATCTCATCATAGTTTTAATTTGCATTAACCCAATGGCTAAAGATGTGAATCTTTTTTTCATGTGTTTATTTGATATCCATATGTCCCCTCAATGAAGTATCTGTTCAAATCATTTGCCATTTCAAAACCGGGTAGTTTGTGTTTTGACTGTTGAGTTTTGAGACTTTTATATTCTGGTTACAAGTACTTTGTCTAATACATGATTTGCAAATATTTTCTTCCAGACTTTAGTTTGTCTTTTCATTCTCTTAACATTCTTTTCCAGTGCAAATGTTTTAAATTTTGATGAAGTCCATTTGTCATTTTACAAATGGATCATCATTTGGTGTAATATCTAAGAATTCTTTGCCTAATCTCAGGTCCTGAAGATTTTTTTCTACATTTTCTTTTGAAAGTTTTAAAACTTTACCTTTTACATTTAGATCTATGAACCAATTTGAGTATGTGGTTGAAGTTTATTACTTTTTGCATATGGTGTTCAATTGTACCACTCATTGGAAAAAATGTTCTGTGTTCCATTGAATTGCCATTGTACTTGAGTCTGAAAGCTCAAGAAGCAGGAGTGCCAATGTCTGGGCAGGAGAAGATGGATCGCTCAGCTCAAGCAGAGAGAGAGCAAATTCACCCTTCCTGCAATTGTTTGTTTTATTTGAGTCCTCAAAAGATTGGATGATGCCCACTTACATTGGGGTGGGACACTGTGTTCACTGATTCAAATGCTAATCTCTTCTGGAAACAGTGTCACAGATCCACCCAGAAATACTTTCACCCGCAATCTGGCATCCCTTAGATCAATCAAGGTGATATGTAAATTGTCTTTTCTTCTGGTGCCACCAGTGCTTCCTGTGTTTTTGACACAATTTTTTAAAAGCTCCAAGTTTCTAAACTTCTGAGATGGTCTGTGGCAAAGGGAGAATTTTCCTGTATTTCCCTCTGTCAGGCAAATCCCAAGGCAACTTTTTCTTGTGCTACAAAATTCTGTAAGGAATTTAGTAAACAGTTCTTTCCATTTTTGTGCTCTACTTAGCTTTTGGTCTGAAGTTCAATGGTGGCTAGGTTGGGAGATAATTTTTACTGATGGACACCAAGCTCTAATTGGAATTCTTCCGTCTTTACAGTAATTATGTATGTGTGCTAAGTCGCTTCAGTCGTGTCTGAGTCTTTGTGACCCTGTGGGCTGTATCCCACCAGACTCCTCTGTCCATGGGATTCTCGAGGCAAGAAGACTGGATGGCTTGCCATGCCCTCCTCCAGGGGATCTTCCCGACCCAGGGACCGAGCCTGGGTCTCCTGCGCTGCAGACAGATTCCACGTCTCTTATGTGGAGCATTGGCGGGCAGGTTCTTTACCAACTAGCGCCACCTGGGGAGCCCTTACAATAGTAAAGTTTTTATTATTTGATTAAATATATTGCAGGCTTCCCTGGTGGCTCAGACGGTAAAGAATCTGCCTGCAATGTAGGAGACTGGGTATTAGATCCTTCTTCCTTGAGGATGAATTTTCTTCCTGAAGGTTCCTCATTACCCTGCAAAAGAATCTACGTTGAGGTTATCCCACCATTTCCCCAGTTATGCCAGAAAATTCCTAAGTATCCATGAGAATGGGTTTCTGGAAGGTAAATCCTTCCATCAGTTTGACAATCATTGTGAACTTCTACTTAAACTCAAGCTTAGATTTTCCCATCCTCAATATAATTTCATGTAACATAATATCTGAAGCATCTCTGGGGGAAAATATTAATACTATTAACTCTACTGACAAGAAGTTTAAGGCTCAAGCTCATTAAGTAACTCATCCGAGGGATTCTTAGATTTAGAATTTAAATGCAAGTCTTGTGACTCCAAATACTATTACTCTTTCTATCTAAAAACGTCTTAGCAATCATCCCCAGTGATCAGCTGCCGAACTGCTCACCAGTGTCAGTGTACTCCATCAATCATTCACGCTCCCCTTGCATGCTGATAATTAGTAAAGGCAGAGCAGGCTTTGAATACAAATCAAACTGACCACAGTGTCAGTGAAATTTTACATAGCAAATAAATTAAGGCCAGAGACATTGTAGCCACAAAGAACCCTACCTGAGTTCTACTTTATTCACTTCCTTACAATAGATGCATTTCCTTCTCTATACAAAATAGTATGACTTATCTCACAGAATTAAGACTAGGTAAAAAGTCAGCAGATAAAGTTTTTAATCCTGTCCCTAGAATGTAGCACTTCTTCAATAAATGAGGATTGTTATTGATTAATTAGTTAACTATTATCATATTTTGAATATATTATATAAAATATTAAGTAGATGAGCATGTTAGATAAAGTGTATTCAATATATCTTTTTTTTTAATGAGTAGCAAATTATCATGGGTAATAAGTTTCCATGATTCAAGCAGTCTCCATTTGCAATGAGATCAGTTTTGAAAACAGCACTCAGGATAGCAGCAAACTGGACTGCAGAGTAGGATTCAGGAAATGAGACATAAAGAAAAGAGTTTCCTCAAAGAAACGAATTAAAACCTGGTTAGGATTTATGCTACTCAGTGTATTGAAAATGGTAGAGGATTAAATTTCAGCCATCTTTACTCTAAAGAAATATATAAAGCAAAAGTTCATTTGAACTGCATTTTCATTTCAAGGTATTATTTTAAAAACTTCATTATTAGCATCTCACTCTGTTGCTGGGAAGTAAAATAAAACTATCAGCCTTGTCCCTTCTACCAGTTGCTTACTCTCTTTTGGTGAATGCTGTAAGTGAAGGTTTTCCCCAAGGTACATTTTCTTTTCTGTTTTGTAACAAAAACAACAGACAGGGAAGAAAATGTTTCCAAATGTCATATTTAGAGACTGTCACCATTATGAGAATAATGTTGAAAAATCAATCTGAAAAGAATTTATTAGGTGCGCTTGTATTGAAGGATGGGCTTCCCAGGTGGCAATAGTGGGTAAAAAAATCCACCTGCCAGTGCAGGAAATGTAAGGTGGTGGATTTGACCCTTGGGTTGTGAAGATCCCCTGGAGGAGGTCATGGCACCCACTCCAGTATTCTTGCCTTGAGAATCCCATGGACAGAGGAGTCTGGCAGGATACAGTCCATAAGCTCATAAAGAGTCAGACTTGACTGAAGTGACTTAGCATGCAGGCACAGATTGAACAATAACATGAATTTAGATAAAGCACAGAGCATTAACTATCTAGTTAAGACAGAACTGAAGCATAAAGCAATAATAAGAAATACAGTTTCATAATTAAGCACTGAAGGTGGTACATCAAAGTAGCACAGAATGATGGCATCTGATCTCCACGAAGCTAACTTGAAGAGACAGAACAATTCCCTGGCCAAGTATAACAAAACACACTCACAGTGCTATGTTTCCAAAAGGAGAAGGTGTAAATTCAAAGGGATAGTCTGCTGGATCATAGACATCTAAGAGAGAACAATTAGTTGTATCACTTATGGATTGGGCAACAATGTCAAATGAATAACAGATATTACAATGATGACCTGGCTTTGATCCCTGGGATAGGAAGATCCCCTGGAGAAAGGAATGGCTACCCACTCCAGCACGCCTGCCTAGAGAATTCCACAGACAGAGGAGCCTGATGGGCTACAGTCCATGGGGTCACAAACAGTTGGACACAACCAAGCGACTAACACTTTCACCTTCACTTTTCCAACAATGGCATTTTATCATATTCATTTCTTTACCCCCAGTGCAAAGTTCTGTGAATGTCTCTGTATAGCTGTTTCTTCCAGATACTTTAGAAGAATCTAAGAATATAGGGCTGAAAATGAGAAATTAGTCTCAAACTTTCATGGAGCTTATATGTGTAAAGAATATACCAGATAGTAATGAAAGCTATGAAGGGTCCTGTTATAAAGAAAAACTGAGGAGAGGAGGATGATTAGGGTGCCTTCCCCAAGCGAGTGACACGATATTTCAGCTGAGACTTGAATGACAGGAGAAGCCAGCCAGCCAAGTAAAGATCTGGACAAGCCCAACAGGCAGAAGGAACAGCTAATGCAAAACCCCTATTAGGGAATGAGTTTGGTATGGTGATGGAATAAAAAGAAAGACTGCTGCTGCTACTGCTAAGTAGCTTCAGTCGTGTCCGACTCTGTGCAACCCCATAGACGGCAGCCCACCAGGCTCCCCTGTCCCTGGGATTCTCCAGGCAAGAACACTGGAGTGGGTTGCCATTTCCTTCTCCAATGCATGAAAGTAAAAAGTGAAAGTGAAGTCACTCAGTCGTTCCCGACTCTTAGCAACCCCATGGACTGCAGCCTACCAGGCTCCTCCATCCATGGGATTTTCCAGGCAAGAGTACTGGAGTGGAGTGCCATTGCGTTCTCTGAGAAAGAAAGACAGTGTGGATTTAATGTCAGAAGCAAGGAGTAATATAAAATGGAGTTGGAAATGGAGCAGGATTTATATCATCTAGGCCCTTGTGAGTTTGAGTTGAAGTAAATTATTATAAGTGTGATAAGGCATTGGGCAATTCCCTTTATCTTAAAAACTGCTTTGGCCAATGTATGGAGAATGAATTATAGATGGGGAAAAGAGAAGGTAATTGTAATAGGCAAAGGGACAGTTGATGGTAACTTGGACAAGGATACAGTTTGTTGGATAAATGACTAATTAACATGTACTGGTATCCAGATACATGAATGGGAGAAAGAATCAAAGATAATGAAAGGGTGTGGAGGCTGGGTGACAGACACTTGAAAGATTCTGTGAGGGCTAGAGTAATGAAAGTTGGAAGAGTGAGTATCGTCATAGAAGAAGGTAAATCCTGTTTGGGACATATTAAGACAGAACTGGTGATGAAATATATATTCCCAGGAGTCTGGAGAGATTGAAACTAATAAAACCTAAGAATAAAATGGAGAAATGCAAATCAAAACTACAATGAGGTATCACCTCACACTGGTCAGAGTGGCTGTAATCAAAATGCTTATAAACAGTAAATGATGGAAAGGGTGTAGAGAAAAGGTAACACTGATGGTAGAAATGTAAATTAGTGCAACCACTATGGAGAACAGTATGAAGGTTCCTTAAGAAACTAAAAATACGGCTACTATGCGTTCAGAAGATGAGATGGTTGGATGGCATCACCAACTAAATGGACATGAATTTGAGCAAGCTCCGGGAATGGGTGATGCAGGGAAGCCTGGTGTGCTGCAGTCCATGGGGTCGCAAAGAGTTGAACATGACTGAGCAACTGAACTGAATTGATGCATGCATGCTGTCTCTTCAGTCATGTCCGACTCTTTGTGGCCCTCCAGACTGTAGCCCACCAGGCCCCTCTGTCCATTGGTATCTCCAGTCAAGAATACCGGAGTGGATTGCCATGTCTTCCTCCAGGGTATCTTCCCAACCCAGGGATCGAACCCACATCTCTTAAGTCTCCTGCATTGGTAGGCAGATTCTTTACCACTAGTGCCACGTGGAAAGTCCAGAGCTATCATGTGACCAAGCAATCAGTCTCACTCCTGGGCATATAAACATGACCAGAAAAAAAAAAAAAAGGTTCAAAAGATTACATGAATCCCAATATTCACTGCAGTGCTGTTTACAATGGCCAAAATATGGAAGCAACCTAAATGTCCAATTGAGAGATGAATGGATAAAGAAGATATAGTGTATATATACAATGGAATAGAAAGAATGAAACAACACCATTTGCAGCGGCATGGATGGACCTGGAGATTATCATACTAAGTGAAATAAGTCAGACAGAGAAAGACAAATATATGATATCACTTATACGAAGAATCTTTAAAAAAAAATGGTGTCGATGAACTTATTTACAAAACTGAAACAGACTCACAGACTTAGAGAATGAACTTATGATTACCAAGCAGGGAAGAAGTGTGGAGGGATACATTGAGAGTTGAGATTGACATGTACTCACTGCTATATTTAAAATAGTTAACCAACAAGGAACTACTATATAGCAGAGGGAACTCTGCTTAATACTCTGTCATAACCTAAATGGGAAAAAAATCGGAAAAAGAATAGATAACACATATCACTTTGCTCTACACCTGAAACTAACACAACATTGTTAATCAACAATGTTAATCAGTGTTAATCAACAATACTCCAATATAAATTTTTTAAAAGCTGAGAATAAAATGGAAATGGTTACTTATAAGTCATTGTAATAAATATGACAATAAAATCAGAAGGACGATTAAGTACAAAGGGGCGAGAGGAAAAAGTGAGATCTCCTTAAGAATACTTTTAAACCATTCAATAAAGAATGCTATTTTTCCCATAAAGCTACAGTTTCATTTCTCTGGTGGGTGAAGGCTGCGACTGTGTAAGCCAGGGGTGCCAAGCTGATCATGAAAATGTAACCTGTCGTTTGTTGACTTGCCCCTCCCTTATCTAAGAGGCAATAGAATCATATCATTCCCCGATTTATATCAAATATGTCATGTGTCCAATCCCCTTCCAAGAGACAGTTAATTCTTTAACGTCTAATTTCACTCATCTTTACATACTATGGATTTTCTTTCCCAGATCCTTGCATATATTAGCAAACAAGAAACATTTGTTGCTTTAAATGGACACAATCTATTTAAAACTTGTTTACATGTCTTTATAGTACTAGTATATCTCTTTGTCCATATCATAGTACAAGAAGACTGCATATCTCCTATTTCCCTACTTCCCCAATTTCCTTACCTCCCCAAAGCTCTTGCCGCTCTTTGTATGGATAGTTCTCACTCTGGGTACTGTAGAACTGAGGCTATTTTTAACCATATTTGCATGGCTGGGTAAAGGGAATCTTGCGAGGAAAAACATGAGATTGTTATGGGGATTCTGAATAGTTCCACCTGAGCAATACAGAAAAAGAATGAAAGGTTTGTCCTTCTAAGGAAGAACCCAAGAGAATGTAAGAAAAATATCATGCTAAACCAAGCAATACTGGCAACCTAAGATTCTTACACACAAGGAAGCAAGAAAAAGTCAAAGATGCTACAAATTTAACAGTGAACGCAAAATCTGAGTGACTCGAAAGACCTGGGTTTGAACTTGTGGCCTGGGTTTATAACTACCACTAGAGACAAATAAATCCAAGAAATGTTCATAAACCTGTCCACTGCTTGCTTAGGAGTGCCACTTGATAAGCATTGTTTAAAAATAAGGTACTAACAAGAGGTTTAATATTCCCATGAAATTTAGAGATCCGGGGGCCAAATGGAGGTGGCCAGCAAAATGTCACCCCAAAGCACAAGAAACCAAAAGCCTTAGGCTCCAAAAAATACTATTCTTATCTTATGGATCCCTTCTATATTCACCCACATTCAGACCTAGCTTATGCCTCCCTTGGGGACCTTCCCATGATGAAGCAGAGAAGAACCCATTTCTTTCTCTTTACAGATGTGACCTCAATCAGAGAGAAAGTAATGTAGTCACCTTACTTCCTCCTAAACCCAATAATGCCCAGGAGTTCAAGTGACTATCCGCCCAACGGTAAGTCTGGGCTCCATAGTCACATGCCTGCCATTAGATCATGTGTTAGACATTACACTGCTATCCTATTATAAAATGTGTTTCACTCCATTGGTATTTGTCTTAACCTTCCCCATTTCCTCACTCTAGGAACACTTTATCTCCCAAATAAAACAAATAACACTGTCAGAAAGTTTATCCTAATAATTAGCTTGAATTTATTGCTCTACAAGCACTAAATCTTTCCCCTTCATGGTCACTGGGAACTTTAAAACATTTGTGCATCATTACCCACATCCCGCCTGAATCATGGTTTAACCAGGCAGAGTCAAATCTCTCATTATTTCCTTACTCCCAGTTCTTTTCTCATTATTTCTCATTATTTCCTTACTCCCAATCCTTCACATGGTTAGTGATTTTCTGTGCAGTCTCCATCAGTCACCAGCATCTCTATTGCATTCAGGGCCCCAGTGTTTCAACCTTTCAGATGCAGTGCTTTTTTGGAAAGTCCTTATTTTTTTTCCTAAAACCCAGCAATGCCCTTATTGCTATATCATACATTGACTTAATTTTCTGTCTAATGTAATCCTTGTATGGTTCCTATAATTCCAACTTCTGGCTGGTTAGTGGGATAAAGAGAAACCTGCCATCCTGTAATGCCTAGAAGAATAAACTTTTCCCAATATGCTCATTTAATACTTTTCCAATTCTGCTTTGTTCGTTTATTCAGTGAGCTTACATCCATTTGCATCTGTAGCTTTGAAATATTCCTAACAGTCTTCCCATAGTAATACAATTAATGTGCTTTGTTTAGTTCTTTCATCAACATCAGGCTGTGTTAATTGTCTGCAAGACTAAATCACACTGATTGGGGACAGACACTTGACAGTTTATCAGTACACCAATATTCTCTGGATTCTACCCAGAGAATATTTATGTAACTTTTCCCACTTAAATATATCCCTTTTTGCTCAGAGCTCATTACATTGATCGGCAACACTCCCCATTGTTACATTATCCCTTAGTTTTGCTTTGCTTGGCAGAAACTCTCACATTATTTGACACTGTATAGACACTAATTTAAAAATTACAGTCAGAAATGACACACAAGGATATGCATTCTATAGCAGCAACTATAAGCAATAGCTTAGATCTTTGTTTCTCTTGGAATTCATCTAGTTCTGAGTATTCTGACCAAAGACTTAAAAGCCAAGAAAAAATATTCTCTGTGGTATTCTTTGCTTACCAACAGATATATGTTCATTTAAAAAGTGTAAGTTGAATAATAGCTACCAAGTCAACAGTGGAATGCAATCTAAACAACCAAGGAAAATAAAATTCTAGTACAACCAGCTTGTTATCTGAGAGTGTGAGAACCTAGGTTGTGCCAAATGTAAGATTCTTACTAACTCTTACCACATACCTGACATCAGACTAAGTCACTCAGAAAGAGTCTAGCCAATACCATGACTTTCTCTAAACATTTCCTCTAAGCGTCCTTTAGTGGAAGTTTAAATTTCACATCTTCAGGCTAAAATGAAATTCCTTAAATCTTTCCTTGCATGACTTGTTTTGAAACACAATAAGCTCTCTTCTGATTGACCAAAATAATTATGCCTGTGTGCAGTTTCCAAGATTTAAATTGGGAATAAATCTTGGCAGAATAAAAGGTCTGGCACCGATCTTTGCTGGGTATAAAGAAGTAGGGGTGGGGATATGTTCTTAGGAGATTTTACAGGGAATTTAACATTTTGAACATTAACTATCCCACCATCTCCTAAATACCTCCATCATCACTAACTTAGAATCACTAAAGTTCGTGCAATGCCTGAGCATTCCTGAACCCAGCTAGCAGGGAAATTTCATTGCCTTCCTGCTTTAAAAGCCTTTTTCCATTCCTAGATATCTCCTATTTTCTTCCAAGTTTTGTTTCCTCTTGTTTTTTTTTTTTTAAAAATAACTTTTCAATGTATCTGTCTTTTGTTTTTGCTATATAGGATGTAAGGTGAGAATCTGATTTGTTTCTTTTTCTAAATAGTCAATTTCAACACCGTTCTATCTCTAATTAAGTAGTATTTTTACTTTATAGAAATAGAGGTTAAAAAAATCAATAGTTCCTAAGTGACCTACTTAACTTGAGTCCATCAAAGCCTTTACTAATAAAATAATCTAAACAATTACATATTGGCACAAGAATAGTTGAAGAAATAGTCATATTCCTTTAAAATAGGAAAGCTCTATTCTTCCTCTCCTCTCCATTAAATAAATATAATTCTCATCCCCTACTTTTTTATCTACAAACCTAAACTTCCACTCTCTGTTTTCCATAGCCTGAAACTCTCCTCTGATATCCATTTTTACGTCCCAAAGCTTTTTTTCCTGTTAAAATTCTCCAAGGACATTCATTTTGTTCTAACACAAAGAGATGGCTTCAGAGTTGGATAAACCTGGATTCAGACCTTGGCTTGATTACTCAGTCATTGGTGACTTTGAATAAATTATATGGCTGAGTAATATTACACTATATGTACATACATATGTACAGTGGGTTATTACTCAGCATGTTCCACTGTGCCTTCATATGGGCTTCCCAGGTTGCACCAGTGGTAAAGAACCCACCTACCAATGCAGGAGACATAAGAGACATGGGTTCGATCCCTGGGTCAGGAAGATCCCCTAGAAGGAAATGGCCACCCACTCCAGTATTCTTGCCTGGAGAATCCCTGTGGACAGGGTAGCCAGGCAGGATCAGTGGAACAGGACAGAAAACCCAGAAATACACCCATACACTGTGGCCAATTACTCTATGACAAAGGAGGCAAGAATACATAATGGAGAAAAGACAATCTCTTCAATGAGTGATGCTGGAAAAACTGGACAGCCACATGTAAAAGAATGAAATTAGAACATTCTCTAACACCATATGCAGAAATGAAGTGAAGTGAAGTGAAAGTCGCTCAGTCATGTCTGACTCTTTGCAACCCCATGGACTGCATAGTTCATGGAATTCTCCAGGCCAGAATAGTAGAGTGGGTAGCTTTTCCCTTCTCCACAGGATCTTCCCAACCCAGAGATCAAACCCAGGTTTCCCACATTGCAGGCAGGTTCTTTACCAGATGAGCCACAAAGGAAGCTCAACACCATACACAAAAAATAAACTCAAAATGGGTTAAAGCCCTAAATGTAGAAAAAGTGAAAGTGTTAGTTACTGTCATGTCTGATTCTTTGTGACCCCATGGACTGTAGCTCGCCAGGCTCCTGTGTCCGTAGAAATCTCCAGGCAAGAATATTGGAATGGGTTGTTATTCCGTTTTCCAGGGGATCTTCCCAAACCAAGGATTGAACCTGGGTCCCCTGCATTACAGGCAGATTCTTTACCATTTAATTTGAGCCACCAGGGAAGCTAAATGTAAGACCAGATACTATAAAACTCCTAGAGGGAAACAGCAGAAAACTTTTGACATCTATTGCAGCCTTATTTTTTTGAACCTGTCTCCTAAGGCCAAGGAAACAAAAGTGAAAATAAACAAATGGGGCCTAATTAAGCTTAAAAGCTTTTGCACAACAAAGGAAACCATAAGCAAAATGAAAAGACAACCTACAGGATGGGACAAAATATTTGCAAAGATGAGACTGACAAGGGTTTAATTTAAAAAAGATATAAACAGCTCATACAACTCACTACCAAAAAACAGCCCAGTCAAAAAGTGGGCAGGAGATCTAAATAGACATTTCTCCAAAGAGGACATACAAATGGCCAACAGGCACATGAAAAGGTACTAAATGTCATTAATTATCAGAGAGAGGCAAATTAAAACTACCTCATCCTGGTCAGAAGGGCTATCATCAAAAAGTCTACAAATAATAAATGCTGAAGAGGGTGTGGAGAAAAAGGAACCCTCCTACACTGTTGGTGGGAATATAAATTGGAGCAGCTACTATGGAAAACAGTATGGAACTTCCTAAAAAAAACTGTACCTTATCTTCTTAACTTAAAAAAAGCTTGCAAATCTTTATATTTAGAAACACAAGAATTTTCTCTCCTTCTTAAAACAAATTAACTATTCTTTGCCTTTTACTGTTCTTCATAAATTTTATAATCAATCTGCCAAAAGAATTCTATTGAGGATAATTTTTTCTTTGAGAATACAAAACTTCTTTATCTAGATTTATAATTTTTATACATTTATATTATTTCATCAAGAACAGTTTGGTGAAATTTTTGTCACTATTCAACACTAATTCATTAGGACAATTTTCTAGACAATAAACTGTTTGGTATAATATTTCTCTCCACTAAATTTTATGTTATAAAAATTTTGAATATACAGAGGAAATTGAAAGAATGATAAAACACATTTCATGTATGAAAAATCTAGATGGAACAACTGTGACATTTTTTGTCATTTCAGAGGGAGATGCAGAGATCATGACACTTTAAAAAATTGACATCCTTTATATCTCTTAAAAATAAAGAAATTTTCCTTCATAACCTTAATACTATTAATGCCCAGGATAAAATTAACATAATGTAAAATAAAGCTTGATGTAACCCTAATGTAACATAAAGCTACTCCATGCTTAAATATTTGCCAATTGTTCACAAAAAAATTCAGTTAGCTTCTTTTCAATGAAGCTAACTGCCAATTGAAATCTATCAATCATATTTGGTTGTATATCTTTTCAGTCTTTCTTAATTGAGGACAGTTCCAATACCTTTCTTTCTTTTTAATAACATTGAATTTTGAAGAAACTGGGCCAGTTGGCTTGTAAAATTTCTACAATCTGAATTTGCCTGACTGATTACTTCCATCTGGGTGTCAATTATCTTGCTTCTTTTATCTCCTGTTTTTCTATAAACTGGAAGTTTGGTTTAAAAGAATAACTAGCTTCAAGTTAAACAAGTACAGTAAGAATGCTTTATAGGGAATGCTGCTTACTTCATATTATATTATATCAATTCCTTTCAGTTCAGTCGCTCATTCGTGTCGGACTCTTTGCAACCCCATGAATCACACCACACCAGGCCTCCCTGTCCATCACCAACTCCCGGAGTTCACCCAAACTCATGTCCATCAAGTCGGTGATGCCATCTAGCCATCTCCTCCTCTGCTGTCCCCTTCTCCTCCTGCCCCCAATCCCTCCCAGCATCAGGGTCTTTTCCAGTGAGTCAACCCTTCGCATGAGGTGGCCAAAGTACTGAGTTTCAGCTTTAGCATCAGTCCCTCCAAAGAACACCCAGGACTGATCTCCTTCAGAATGGACTGGTTGGATCTCCTTGCAGTCCAAGGGACTCTCAAGGGTCTTCTCCAACACCACAGTTCAGAAGCATCAATTCTTCGGTGCTCAGCTTTCTTCACAGTCCAACTCTAGCATCCATACATGACCACTGGAAAAACCATAACCTTGACTAGACGGACCTTTGTTGGCAAAGTAATGTCTCTGCTTTTCAATATGCTATCTAGGTTGGTGATAACTTTCCTTCCAAGGAGTAAGCGTCTTTTAATTTCGTGGCTGCAATCACCATCTGCAGTGATTTTGGAGCCCCCCAAAATAAAGTCTGACACTGTTTCCACTGTTTCCCCATCTATTTCCCATGAAGTGATGGTACCATATGCCATGATCTTAGTTTTCCAAATGTTGAGTTTTAAGCCAACTTTTTCACTCTCCTCTTTCAGGTGACACATAAAATCAAATTGTTTTACTATTGGCAATGCCAAGTTTGAGCACTTAATTAAGATGATAAGGGTCAAATCATTCCATGGTAAAGATGTATATTTTTATTCTTACAAATAGAAAGTTAAGTGTAGTGAGATACTTTGGCTCCATGTGATTATATCCTTTTTTTTTAGTTTTATTGATGTGATGATTCAACATGATGTGATGATTCAACATGATTCACATTTGCATTGTGAAAGGATCAAGTCACTTAACATTTCCTTTTTTAGTGAAAACACAAGTTCTACTCTCAGCAAATTTGAATTAAATCCACAGTGTTATCAACTATGATCATTTTATACCTTAGATCTTCAGACCTTATTTATAAGTGAAAATATGTACTCTTACCAGCTTCTCCCTATTTCCCTCCCTCCTAGTCATTAGCAACAACCATTCTACTGTCTATTCTATGTGTTTGGCTTTTTTTCTTTTTTTTTTTAGATTCCATATATGTGATCCCATGCAGTATTTTTCATTATCTTTCTGGTTTATTTTACTTAGCATAATTTTCTTCAGTTTCAACCATGCTGCCGCAAATGGCAGATTTTCTTTCTTTTTTAAAGCTGAATAATATTTCATTGTATACATACATTCCACATTTTAAGTACATTTTATTTATTAATTCATCATTCAAATATAATCCAAAAAATTGCCAAAACATTACACTTTCTTTATTCATGCATTCATCCATGAATACTGTGTTGTTTTCATACTGTGGCTATTATGAATCATGTTAATATAAACGTGGGAGTACAGACATCTCTCCCATATAATGATTTCATTTTCTTTAGATAGGTACCCTGAAGTGAGATTGCTGATTCATATGGTAGTTCTATTTTTAATTTCTTGAGGGATCTCCATACAGCTTTCCACAGTGGCTATACCAGTTTACATTTCCACCAACAGTCTACCAGGGTTCCTTTTTTCCAGCATTTGTTTTCTCTTATTTTTTGATAATAGACATCCTAACAAGTGTAAAGCAGTATTTCATTGTGGTTTTCATTTGAATTTCCCTGATGACTGAGTAATGTTGAGCACCTTGTCATGTACTTGTTGGCCATTTGAATGTCTTCCTTGGAAAAAATACTTATTCTATTACTTCATCTATTTTAAACTAAGCTATTTGGGTTTTTGCTATTAAATTGTATGAGTATCATGTATTTTTTGGATATTAACTCCATATTGGATACGCTGCAAATATTTTTCCATTCTATAGATTGTCTTTTGTTTTACTGATTGTTTCTTTTGATGTGCAGAAACTCTTAAGTTTTATGTAGTCCCACTTTTTGATTTTGCTTTTTAAAAATTTTTATTTATTTTTTATTGAAGGATAATCACTTTACAGAATTTTGCTGTTTTCTGTCAAACCTCAACATGAATCAGCCATAGATATGCATATATCCCCTCCCTTTTGAACCTCCGTCCCATCTTCCTCCCCATCCCACCCCTCTAGGTTGATACAGAGCCCCTGTTTGAGTTTCCTGAGCCATACAATGAATTCCTGTTAGCTGTCTATTTTACATATGGTAGTGTAAGTTTCCATGTTACTGTCTCCATACGTTTCACCCTCTCCACCCCTCTCCCCATGTCCATAAGTCTATTCTCTATGTCTATTTCTCCAATGCCCTGTAAATAAATTCTTAAATAAACTGAAGAATTTTGTAGATTCTGTATAGATGCATTAGAAGACAATCTTTATCTTTCTGACTCATTTCACTCTGTATAATAGGTTCTAGGTTCATCCACCTTGTTAGAACTGATTCAAATGTGTTCCTTTAACAGCTGAGTAATATTCCACTATGTATATGTACTACAACTTTTTTATCCATTCATCTGTCCATGGACACCTAGGTTGCTTCCATGTTCTAGCTATTGTAAATAGTGCTGCAGTGAACAATGGGATACATGTGTGTCTTTCAATTTTGGTTTCCTTAGAGTATATGCCTAGGAGTGGGATTGCTGGGTCATATGGTGGTTTTATTCCTAGTTTTTTAGGGAATACCATCTTCCATAGTGACTGTATCAATTTACATTCCCACCAACACTGCAAGAGTGTTCCATTTTCTCCACACCCTCTCCAGCATTTATTGTTTGTAGACTTTTTGATGATGGTCATTCTGACTGGTGTGAGGGGAAAGCTCATTGTAGTTTTGATTTGCATTTCTCTAATAATGAGTGATGTTGAGTGTCTTTTCATATGTTTGTTAGCCATCTGTATGTCTTCTTTGGAAAAATGTCTTTTTAGGTCTATTTCCCACTTTTTGATTGGGTTGTGTTTTTTTTTGGTATTGAGTTGTATGAGCTGCTTGTATATTTTGGAAATTAATCCTTTGTGAGTTGTTTCATTTGCTATTATTTTCTCCCATTCTGAGGGTTGTTTTTTCACCTTGCTTATAATTTCTTTTGCTGTGCAAAAGCTTTTAAGTTTAATCAGGTCCCACTTGTTTTATTTCTGTTACTCTAGGAGGTGGGTCCTAGAGGATCTTGCTTTGATTTATGTCATGGAGTATTCTGCCTATGTTTTCCTTTAAGAGTTTTATAGTTTCTGGTCTTACATTTAGGTCTTTAATCCATTTTGAATTTATCTTTGTGTATGGTGTTAGGAAGTGTTCTAATTTGATTCTTTTACATGTAGCTGTCCAGTTTTCCCAGCACCATTTATTGAAGAGGCTATCTTTGCCCCATTGTATATTCTTGCCTCCTTTGTCAAAAATAAGGTGCCCATAGGTGCATGGGTTTATTTCTGGGCATTCTATCTTGTTCCATTGGGCTATGTTTCTGTTTTTGTGCCAGTACCATACTGTCTTGATGACTATAGCTTTGTAGTAAAATCTGAAGTCAGCAAGGTTGATTCCTCCAGCTCCATTCTTCTTTCTCAGGACTGCTTTGGCTATTCAGGGTCTTTTGTGTTTCTGTATGAGTTGTTCTAGTTCTGGGGAAAATGTCATTGGTAATTTGATAGGGATCACACTGAATCTGTAGATTGCATTTGGTAGTACAGTCATTTTCACAATATTATTCTCCCTACCCAGGAACATGGAATAATCTCTCCATCTGTTTATGTCATCTTTGATTTCTTTCATTGGTGTCTTATAATTTTCTGTATACAGTATTTTTGTTTCTTTAGGTAAGTTTATTCCTAGATATTTAATTATTTTTGTTGCATTGGTGAATGGGATTGATGCTTTAATTTCTCTTTCTGTTTTTTTTATTGTTATATATAGAAATGCAAGTGATTTCTGCATATTGAATTTGTATACTGGAACTTTGCTAAATTCACTGATTAGCTCTGATGATTTTCTGATATTATCTTTAGGGTTTTCTATGTACAGTACTATGCATCTGCAAACAGTGAGAGCTTTACTCCTTTTCTGATCTGGATGCCTTTTATTTCTTTTCTTTTCTGATTGCTATAGCTAGGACTTCCAGAGCTATGTTGAATAATAGTGCAAAAGTGGAGTCCCTTGTCTTGTTTCTGATCTTAGGGGGACTGCTTTCAGTTTTTCACCACTGAGAATAATGCTTGCTGTAGGCTTATCATATATGGCCTTTACTATGTTGAGGTAGGTTCCTTCTATGCCCATTTTTTTGAAGAGTTTTAATCATAAATGGGTGTTGAATTTTGTCAAAGGCTTTTTCTCCATCTATTGAGATGATCATGTGGTTTTTATCATTCAATTTGTTGATATGGTGTATAACATGGATTGATTTGCATGTATCAGAGAATCCTTGCATCCCTGGAATAAACCCAACTTGATCTTGGTGTATGAGCTTTTTGATGTGTTACTGAATTCTGTTTGCTAAAATTTTGTTGAGGATTTTTGCATCTATGTTCATCAGTGATATCAGCCTGTAGTTTTCTTATTTTGTGTTGTCATTGTCTGGTTTTGGTATTAGGGTGATGATGGCCTTGTAGAATGAGTTTGGAAGTGTTCCTTCCTCTGTAATTTTTTGGAAGAGTTTTAGAAGGATAGGCAATAACTCTTCTCTAAATGTTTGATAGAATTCTCCTGTGAAGTTGTCTGGTCCTGGGCTTTTGTTTTTGGGGGAGATTTTTGATCACAGCTTCAATTTCAGTGCTTAAAATTGGGTTTTTCATAATTTCTATTTCTTCCTGGTTCAGTCTTGGAAGATTGAACTTTTCTAAGAATCTGTCCATTTCCTCCAGGTTATCCATTTTATTGTCACATGGTTGTTCATAATAGTCTCTTATAATCCTTTGCATTTCTGCATTGTCCACTGTTATCTCCCTTTTTCATTTCTAATTTTGTTGATTTGATTTTTCTCATTTTTTTCTTGATGAGACTGACTAAAGGTTTGTCAGTTTTGTTTATCTAATCAAAGAACTAGCTCTTAGTTTCATTAATCTTTACTATTGTTTCTTTCATTTCTTTTTTATTTATTTCCACTTGGATCTTTATGATTTCTTTCCTTCTACTAATTTTGGGGATCTTTTGTCCTTCTTCTTCTAGTTGCTTTAGGTGTAAAGTTAGGTTGTCTATTCGATGTTTTTCTTGTTTCTTGAGGTAGGATTGCATTGCTATAAACTTCCCTCTTAGAACTGCTTTTGCTGCATCCCATAGGTTTTGAGTTGTCATGTTTTCATTCTCATTTGTTTCTAGAAATTTCTTGATTTCCCTTTTGATTTCTTTAGTAACCTGTTGGTTATTTAGAAACGTGTGGTTTAATCTCCATGTGTTTGTGTTTCTTACAGTTTTTTTTTCTTGTAATTGATATCTAATCTTACAGCAGGCACTGTGGTCAGAGAAGATGCTTGATATTATTTCAATTTTCTTAAATCGACTGATATTTGATTTGTGACCCAAGATGTAGTCTATCCTGGAAAATGTTCCATGTGCACTTGTGAAGAAGGTATATTCTTCTGCATTTGGATGAAATGTGCTGAAGATATCAATGAGATCCATCTCATCTTATGTATCATTTAAGACTTATATTTCCTTATTAATTTTCTGTTTTGGTGATCTGTCCATTGATGTGAGTGGGGTGTTAAAGTCTCCTACTATTATTGTGTTACTGTCAATTTCTCCTTTTATGTCTGTTAGTGTTTGTTTTATGTATTGAAGTGATCCTATGTTGGGTGCATAGATATTTACAATTGTTTTGTCTTGCTCTTGGATCAGTCTCTTGATCATTATGTAGTGTCCTTCCTTATCTCTTGTAATCTTGTTTATTTTAAGGTGTATTTTGTCTGATGTGAGGATTGCTACTCCAGCTTTCTTTTGCTTCTCATTTGCATGGAATATGTTTTTCCATCCTCTCACTTTCAGTCTATATGTGTCTTTAGGTCTGAAGTGGGTTTCTTATAGACAGCATATATATGGGTCTTGTTTTTTATCCATTCAGCCAGTCTGTGTCTTTTTGTTAGAGCATTTAATCCATTTACATTTAAAGTAATTATTGATATATATATGTTCCTAATGCCATTTTCTTAATTATTTGGGGTTGATTTTGTAGATCTTTTTCCTTCTCTTGTATTTCTTGACTATATAAATCCCTTTAACATTTGTTGTAAGGCTGGTTTGGTGGTACTGAATTCTCTTAAGTTTTGCTTGTCTGAAAAGCTTTTGATTTCTCAATCAGTTTTGAATGAGATCCTTGTTGGGTATAGTAATCTTGGTTGTAGATTTTTTTCCCTTTCAGTACTTTAAGTATATCCTGTCATTCCCTTCTGGCTTGCAGAGTTTCTGCTGAAAGATCGGCTGTTAAGCATAGGGATTTCCCTTGTATGTTACTTGTTCCTTCTCCCTTGCTGCTTTTAATATTCTTTCTTTTTATTTACTCTTTGTTAGTTTGATTAGTATGTGTCTTGGTGTGTTTCTCCTTGGGTTTATCCTGTATGGGACTCTTTGTGCCTCTTGGACTTGATTGACTATTTCCTTTTCCATGTTGGGAAAATTTTCAACTATAATCTCTTCAAAAGTTTTCTCATACCCTTTCTTTTTTTCTTCTTCTTCTGGGACCTCTATATTTCAAATGTTGATGTATTTGATATTGTCCCAGAGGTCTCTGAGACTGTCCTCAGTTCTTTTCATTCTTTTTACTTTATTCTGTTCTTCAGAAGTTATTTTCATCATTTTATCTTCCAGTTCACTGATTTGTTCTCCTGCTTCAGAAATTCTGCTATTGATTCCTCCTAGAGTATTTTTTTACATTAATATTTTAATTTTTTCTTTTGTTCAGAAGTTTATCCAACACTATTATTTTAGAATATCACATCACCAATGGCAATTGTTTGTGGTATCAGTCTGCATATTTAGCTGTCACATTCATGGGGATCCATGTATAGGTCCAAACATTTTGACTGCTTCTAGCAGTTATGCTCCAGTTTTATATATATATATATATATATATATATATATATATATATATATATATATATATATATATATATATATATAAATTGGAGGCTAATTACTTTACAATATTGTATTGGTTTTGCCATACATTGACATGAATCCACCACGGGTGTACATGTGTTCCTCATCCTGAACCCTCCTCCCACCTCCCTCCCCATCCCATCCCTCTGGGTCATCCCAGAGCTTCTAGAGTATTTTTAATTTCAGTAATTGTGTTGTTTGTCTCTGTATGTTTATTCTTTGATTTTTCTAGGTCTTTTTTAATTGATTCTTGCATTTTCTCCATTTTGTTTTCAAGGTTTCTGATCATCTTTACTATCATTATTCTGAATTCTTTTTCAGGTAGTTTGTCTATTGCCCCTTCATTTATTTGGACTTCTGTGTTTCTAGTTTGTTCCTTCGTTTGTATACTATTTCTCTGCCTTTTCATTATTATTTTTTTTAACTTATTGTGTTTGAGGTCTCCTTTTCCCAGGCCTTAAGGAAAGTTGAATTCTTTTCTTGAAGAAGGTTGAATTCTTTCTTCCTTTTGGTTTCTGCCCTCCTAAAGTTGGTCCAGTGTTCTTGCTTGGAGAATCCCAGGGACGGTGGAGCCTGGTGGGCTGCCATCTATGGGGTCGCACAGAGTCAGACATGACTGAAACAGTGGTTGTGGTTGGTCCGGTGGTTTGTGTAAGCTTCACGTAGGGTGATATTTGTGCTGAGTTTTTGTTTGTTTGCTTGTTTTCCCTCTGATAAGCAAGACTAAGTGAGGAGGTACTCTTGTCTGCTGATGCCTGGGTTTGTAGTTTTGTTTTGTTTGTTGTTTGGATGAGGTGTCCTGCACAGGGTGCTACTGGTGGTTGTGTGATGCCAGGTCTTGCATTCAAGTGGTTTCCTTTGTGTGAGTTCTCACTATCTGATACTCCCTGGGGTTAGTTCTCTCATGTTCTAGGGTCTTGGAGTCAATGCTCCCATCCAAAGGCTTAGGACTTGATCTCTTGTCAGGAACGAATTTTCCACAAGTGCCATGTTTGGGCATTAAGTGAGATTAAAACAAATATCCAAAAACAAGAAACCAAAGATGAATCCCAGACAAATGGCAGTTACAAAATCAGGCAAATAATAATTAAAACAATGGAATATACAGATATACATATACACCCATGAGCAAAGTCAAAATAGTCCAACAAAAATAAAGTACAGTGGATTTATCAAAAATTATATTTACCAATTAAGAACAAAACTAACTAAAGCACACACTGGAAAACAAAACTAAAGCAAGGTGCCAAGTGGGGAATAAAGCAATGAAAACAAACCTAACAAATATGTTGAGAAGAAAGGAAAGAAAGAATAGATATGCAAAGTTAAATAGAGGTAGATAAAGAAGATTTATATACATTAAAGATTAACTGCAAGGGGAAAAGAACAGGAGGGAAAGAAAACAAAGGAATAAATGTAGAAAAAGTACTAATAGGTTTAAAAATTAAAATTAAAAAAAGAGAAAAGAAAAAAAATGGGGAGAAACTCCACAGAACTGCAAAAATCCAATGTAGAAGCAGAGCTTTATAACAACAATTAAAAATGTGGCTGAAGAAAAAAAAAAAGCTCAAAAGCTTAATTGGATTTCTTAGTGCCAATAAAATCAACAACTACAACAGAGGGGGCGAAAAGGAAAAAAAAAAGCAAAAAAGAATCTACAGAATAAGTCAAAAACTAAGAATAATAAATATTTTTCTTGAGTCCCTGCTATCAGAGGCCTTTCCCTTGCTGGGAGTCACAGTTCATCTTACCTTCCTAGAATGCCCTCCAACATTATGCTGATCTCTGGATCTGCTGTGGAGGCAGCTCAGAATCTAATCTGGTCCTACTCCTGTGTGTTCTTGCCTCCACTGTACACAGCTATCAGAACTAGTGTGTTTTCTTTTGTGGGATCTCTCAATGGCCTTTTATATATTCAGTAGACACAGAGTCTGCCTAGATGATCATGTGGATTTAATCTGCAGCTTGTACAGCTTGCGGGAAGGTTCTGGGTCTTCTTCCTTAGCCACACTGCCCCTGGGTTTCGACTGTGGTTTTATTTCCATCTTTGTATGTGGGTCATCCACTGGGGTTTGCTCCTGAGGTTGCTCTGGGGGACTTGGGTTTGCCCGTCAGGGCCAGGTGTGGAGGTGGTACAGCTGCTTGGGTTGCAGGGGTTCTGGCAGCACCAGGTACTCAGGGGGGGTTGGCAGCTAAGGCAGCAGGAAATATAATGCTCTAGAAGGATATGGCAACCAGTATTGGCCAACACACTCCAGTATTCTTGCCTGGAGATCCCCCCTCCCTGACAGAGAAGCCTGACAGGCCACAGTCTATAGGGTCACAAAGAGTTGGACACGAGTGAAGCAACTTTTTCTTTTTTGCATGGGGAAGCTCTGTCCCAGTGAGAGTTGAGCATGAAGATGGCACAGCTGCTTGACTTGTGGGGACGCTGGTGGTGCCAAGTGTGCAGGGACACAGACTACCTCCACAGCAGGAATTATGGCCTTATCAGAGTCTTTTCCGGAGCCTGTTGTAGCTGGAAATCAGAAGGCCTCTTCAGCCAGTCTTTTTCTGTAGCTCCGCCCATTTGGGTACTCAGAGGGCTCCCTTGCTTGGGGTCCTTCTCTGTTGTTTGGAGCATCAGGCACATAGATGGGCCCTGTTGGCTGGGGTCCTACTCTGTAGTTGGTGCATCAGTCGCTTAAAGGAGCACCCTGGGTGTGGTCCTGCTCTGTAGTTCAGTGCATCAGGTGTTTAATGGGCCAGCCTGTCCAATTGTCCACCTGCCAATGCTGGTGTGTGGGGAGAGAGGCTATGGTGATGGCTCCACTCCTTACGTGTGACGCAGCAGTATTGCCTTGCTTCCATGTCTGCCTGGCTTCCTTGCACCAGCATTTCCCACCATGATCTCCCTCACATCTCATCATTCCTTCTCTCCACAGTCAACAGCATCCCTTGCCCTGGGATTGCTCCACAATCCCTAAACTCCAGTTCCTAGTCGCTGCGCCTTCCAGGGGACCAAGCGTTCCTGTCCAGTGTATGTATGGCTATGGCAAGGACTGCCTGATTCTCATTCCATTTAGGCTACCACAGATCAGCTGTTTTACTCTCAGCCTTAAATGCTTCTCCTCTCATTCAGACAATTGCCCCACTGTGGGGATCGGACCCCTGCTTCAGTTGCCCCACCCGCAGAGAGTAGCTCCAGTCCTACTAACACTCCTGTCTTTTTCCCCTAGTTCCTTCATCCTACTGAGTTTTGCGTGGTTCAATATATTCTTTTCCCCTGGTCAGGTACTCCTGTCCGCCCTCAGCTGTTGTTCTGCAGGCACTTCTGTGTCTGAAGGTGTATAACTGATGTATCCATGGAGAGAGATGTACACCACATTCACCTACTCCTCCACCATCTTCGTATGTCCTTGATTTTGCTTTTATTGCCTTTGTTTTTAATGTCAGATCCAAAAACATATTGCCAATATGAATGTTAAAGAAAATATTCCCTATGTTTTATTCTAGAGTTTTATGGTTCTAAGTCTTATGTTCAAGTCTTTAATGCATTTTGAGTTGATTTTTGAGTATGGTTTAAGATAGGGGTCCAGTTTTGGTTTTTTTGCATGTGGCCCTATAGTTTTCCCAACAGCATTTATTGAAGAAACTTTTCCTTGTATATTTTTGGTCCCTTTGTGAAAAATTAGTTTACCATATATACATGGGTTTTATTTCTATTCCATTGATCTATATGTCTGTTTTTATGCAAATACCATACTGTTTTATCTTTCATTCTATCAATGTCATATATTACCTTTATTGATTTATAGATTTTGAACTGTCCTTGCATTCCTGGAATAAATCCCACTTGATTGTGGTGTATGATTCTTTTAGTACTATTGAATTCACTTTCCTAATGTTTTGTTGAAATTTTTATAGCTATGTTCATCAGAAATATTAGCTTATGATTTTCTTAAAGTATAATATCTGATTTGGTATTGACTAATGATGACCTCCTAAAATGAGTTTGGAAGTGTTCCCTCTATTGTATTTCTGAGAAGAGTTTGAGAAGAGTTGGTATCACTTTTTCTTTAAATATTTGGTAAAATTTACCATTGAAGCCATCTGGAATATTTTTTTCTGGGAGATTTTTGATTGCTGATTTAATCCCCTTAATAGTCATTGGTCTTCAGATTTTCTATTTCTTCATGACTTAGTGTTGGTAGGCTATATGTTTTTAGGAATTATCCAGCTCATCTAAGTTTTCAAACTTGTTGGTGTATAATTTTGTTGCTGTGTAATTGTTCCTAACAGTCTCTCATGATCCTTGCTCTGTTGAATCACTTTTCTGCTCTTTCATTTCAAATTTTATTGTTGTGGTCTCCCTCTTTTCCTACTCTAGCTAACAGTTTATAAATTCTGTTTATAATTTTTAAATCAGGTCTTTTAAAATTGATCTTTCTATCATCTTTTTAGTCACCATTGTATCTATTTTCATTCAGATATTTGTCATTTCCTTCACTCTACTAACTTCTGATTTTCATTGTCTTTCATTCTACTATTTGGCTTAACGTCTATTTTGTCTGACATAAATATAACTATTTATATATTTATTTATTTATTGGTTTTCATTTACGCAGAATATCTTTTTTCATCCCTTTACTTTGAATTTACATTGTCCTTAAAGCTGAAAAGAGTCTGTTGTAGGCAGTTTGTAGTTGTCTAGTTTTTAAATCCATGTAGCCATTCTGTGTCTTTCTCTCCTGTCTTTAAAAATTGAAAAGCAGTTGATATACAGTATTTTGTTAGTTTCAGGTATACTACATAGTGATTTAACATTTGCATACATTGTGAAATAATCACCACAATAAGACTAGTGACCAGATATCTGTCCCCATATAAATTTAGTAAAATATTATCGACCATATTCCTTATGCTCTATAATACATCCCCATGCTTACTTATTTTATAGCTATAGGTTTGTACCTCTTAACTCCTTCACCTATTTTGCCCCCACTCCCACTTTTCTTCTCAGGCAATCTCTGGTTAAGTCTCTATATCTGAGTCTGCTTTTGTTTTGCGTATTTACTTATTTATATTTTAGGTTCTACATATAAGTAATAGCACACAGTATTTTCTTTCTCTGCTTGACATTCCATTTAGCATAATAACCTCTCTATCTATCCATGTTGTCACAAATGACAAGATTTATTATTTTTTAATTACTGAGCAATATTCCATTGTATACATACACCATATGTTCTTTATGCATTCATCTATCAATGGACACTTGGATTACTTCCATAAATTGGCTATTGTAAATAATACTACAGTGAACATTGGTGTACATATATCTTTTCAAATTAGCATTTTGTTTACTTCAGGTAAATGCCTAGAAGTGAATTTGCAGATCATATGGCAGTTTTAGCTTTAATGTTTTTGAGATACCTATGTACTATTTTCCATAGCAACTGCACCACTTTACAGACCCCTCAACAGTCAAGAAAAATCCCTTTTTCCTCCATACACTCATAAATACTGTTTTGTGTGTGTGTGTGTGTGCCTTTTTTGGTAGTACCCATTCCAACAGGTGTGAGGTGATATCCCTTTGTGATTTTCATTTCCCTGATGATTAGTGATCTTGAGCACCGTTTCATGTGTCTATTGGCCATCTCCACAGCCTCTTTGGAAAAAATGTCTATTCAGGGCTTCTGTCCATTCTTTAACTGGATTCTTTGACTTTTTGATGATGAGTCACACAAGTTCTTTACATATTTTGGATTTTAACCCTTTATTGGATATATCAGTTGCAAATATCTTCTCTCATTTAGTAGGCTACCTTTTCATTTTGTTGATAATTTTCTGTGTAAAAGATTTTAATTTGATATAGTCCCATTAATTTTTTTTTGTTTTGTTTCCCCTGCCTGTGGTCACTTATACAAAAATATATTGCAAAGATGGATATCCAACACTGAATTGCCTATGTTTTCTTCTAGGAGCTTTTTTGCTTTCAGGTCTTACATTTAAGATTTTCATCCATTTTTACTTTCTTTTTTATACAGTGTGAGAAAATAGCTCAGTTTGATTTTTGCATGTAGCTGTCAGCTTTTCCAACACCATTTATTGAATGGTAGTCTTTTCCCTACTGTATATTTTTGTCACTATCATCATAGGTTAACTGACCACAAGCATGAGTTTATTTCTTGGCTCTCTATTCTGTTCCATTGATCTACATGTCTGCTTTTGTGCAAATACCACACTGTTTTTGATTACTGTGACTTTGTAGTACAATTTGAAATCAGGGAGTATGATACTTCCAGCTTTGTTCTTGTTTCGCAGTTGTTTTGGCTATTTGGGGATCTCTTGTGTTTCCATAAAAATTTTAAAATTATTAAATCTAATTCTGTGAAAAATGTCATTGGTATTTTGTTAGGGATTGCACTGAATCTGTAGATTACCTTGGGTAGTATGGTTATTTTAACAATATTAATTCTTCCAATTTGTGTACTTGAATATGTTTCCGTATGTATCATTTTCAATTTCTTTGATCAGTTTCTTATGTTTTCAGAGTACATGTCTTCTATCTCTTCGATTAGATTTATTCTTAGATATTTCTTTTTTTAATCTAATTGTAAATTGGATTGTTTTCTTAATTTCTCTTTGTGATGGTTTGTTATTAGCTTGTGAAAAACCAGCATATTTCTATATATTAATTTTATTTCCTGAAAATTTGCTGGATTTAATTATTAGCCGTAATGGTTTTTTAGTGGTGTATTATAGTTGTCTATATAAAGTACTCCACACTGTTGTCTGCAAACAGTTACAATTTTATTTCTTTCTTTCCAATTTGGATTTCTTTTATTTCCTTTCTTATTTGATTTCTGTAGCTAGGACTTTCAGTACTGTGTTGAGTAAAAGTGGCATACGTGGGCATCTTTGTCTTGTTCCTGATTTTAGAGGAAATGCTTTCAGTCTCTCACCATTGAGTGTGATGTTAGCTATAGCCTTGTCATATATGGCCTTTATTATATTGTGATATATTCTTTATATCACTTTGCTGAGAATTTTTTGGTCATAAATGAATGTTGAATTTTGTTTAAAGATTTTTCTGCATCTATTGAAATAATCATGTGATTTTTATTCTTTAATTTTTTAATGTTGTGTATCACATTGACTGATTTGAAGATACCAAATCATCTTTGCATCCCTGGAATAAAGTCCACTTGATTGTGGTGTGTGAGTCTTTTAATGGTTTGTTGACTTTCATTTGCTAATAATCTATTGATGATATTTGCATCTATACTCTTTAATGATAATGGCTTACAATTTCTTTTTTGTGTGTGATGTCTTTGTCTAATTTTGGTATCAGGGTAATGTGACATTAGAGAATGAGTTCAGAGTCTATTCTGCCTCTGCAATTTCTTTTTGGAATAGTTGGTTAAATAAACATTGTCTCTTCTTTAAATATTTGGTAAATTCCCTTATGAAGCAGTCTTGTCCTGAATTTTTGTTGTTGTTGAGAGTTTTAAAATTACTAATTAATTCTGCCTCTGCAATTTCTTTTTGGAATAGTTGGTTAAATAAATGTTGTCTCTTCTTTAAATATTTGGTAAATTCACTTGTGAAGCAGTCTTGTCCTGGATTTTTGTTGTTGTTGAGAGTTTTTAAATTACTAATTAAATTTTATTACTGGTGAATGGTCTGTTTATATTTTATGGTTCTTCCTGATTCAGTTTTGGAAGATTGTTTAAGTTTAGGAATTTATACATATATCCTAAATTGTCCATTTTATTAGTATGTAATTTTTGATAGCAATTTGTTGTGATTCTTTGTAAATCTTTAATGTCAGTTGTAACTTCTCTTTTATTTCTTATTTTTTTGACTCTCTCACCATGTTTCTTTTTCTTTTCTTTTTAAAATTTTTATTAGTTTGGTTAAAGGTCTATCAATTTTTTTCAATATTTTCAAAGAATCAGCTCTTAATTTCATTGATCTTTTCTATTGTTTTCTTAGTCTCTATTTCATTTATTTATGCTCTGATCTTTATGATTTCTTTCTTTCTATTAACTTGGGTTTTGTTTATTTTTCTTTTCTAGTTCCTTTAGAACAGGGTTAGATTAAGATTTTTCTTGTTTCCTGACTGTAAACTGTCCTCTTAGAACAGTTTACAGCTTTCGATGTGCATTTAGATCTCTGTATCATTGTATTCTTATTGAATTTGTCCCTGAGTATTTCCTAATAACTCAGTTGGTAAAGAACACACCTGCAATACAGGAGACCCCAGTTTGATTCCTGGGTCAGGAAGATTCACTGGAGTATTCACTCCAGTGTTCTTGGGCTTTCCTTGTGGCTCAGCTGGTAAAGAATCTGCCTGCAATGTGGGAGACTTGAGTTCGATCCCTGGGTTGGGAAGATCCCCTGGAGAATGGAAAGGCTACCCACTCCGGTGTTCTGGCCTAGATAATTCCATGGACAGAACATGGGGTCACAAAGAGTCAGACAGGACTGAGCGACTTTCACTTTCACTTCACTTTCAGGTATTTAAAAAATTTTCTCTTTGACTTCTTCAGTGACCCAGTAGTTATTTAGTAGCATGATGTTATCTTCACATGTTTCTGGGATTTTTTGCCTTTATTTCTCGAAGTTCATTCCTGGTCTCATACTGTTGTGGTCAGAAACAATGTCTGATATGATTTCAATCTTCTTATATTTATTCAAACTTGTTTTGTGGCCTGTCATGTGATTTATCCTGGAGAATATTCCATGTGTACTCAAGAAAAATGTGTGTTCTTCTGATTTTGAATGGGAAGTTCTGTATATTTATATCTATATATATTAATTTCATTTGATCAAATAGATCATTTTGGACCAGTGTTTCTTATTGATTTTCTGTGTGGATGATATGCTCATTAATGTAAGTAAGGCATTAAAGTCTCTTACTATTATTGTCAGTTTCTTCTTTTCTTTAAAGACATGATTTATATATTTATATGCTCCCATGTGGGTACATATATATTTACAATTATTATATCTTCTTGTTTACCTCTTTAACATTATGTATGCCCTCCTTTGTCCCTTGGTTACAGTCTTTGTTTTAAATTCTAGTTTGTCTTATATAAATATTGCTACCTTAGCTTGCTCTTCACTTTCATTTACATAAAATACTTCTTTCATTCTTTTATTTTCAGAGTAGGTATGTGTCTTTAGGTCTGAACTGAGTCTCTTGAAGGCAGAATATATATGGATCTTTTTTGTGTATCCATTTACCTACTCTAATTATTTTTATTGGAGCAGTTAGTCTACCTTCTAATCTAAATAGTAATATTTCTGGGTAGAGTATTCTTGATTTTAGGGTTTTTCTCTTTTATCATTTTGAATGTATTGTGCCACTCACTTCTGCCTAAAAAGTTTCTGTTGAAAAGCTGCTTATAGTCTTACAGGAGTTCCTTGAATGTAACTAGCTGCTTTTCTCTGGTTGCTTTTGAGATTTTCTCCTTATCTTGAAATTTTGCCTTTTAATAGTGTATCTTGGTGTGGTCCTCTTTCTGTTGATCTTGTAAGGGACTCTGTGTGATTCCTGGACCTAGATGAGTGTTTCCTTCCCCAGGAAAGAAAAGTTTTCAGCTATTTTTCTTTAAATAAGTTCTCTATCACTTTCACTCTCTCTTCTCTATCATTTCAGTTCAGTCGCTCAGTCATGTCCAACTCTTCGTGACACCAGTCCATGGGGCTGCAACTGAACAACAAGACATCACAGAAAAAACATCAGTAAGTTTGAGAACATAACAATATAAACTCTCCAAAGTAAAACACGGACAGAAAAAAAGTGTAAAAATAAAAGGATCATTAGTGTACTGTGGGACAACTTTAAGTGGTCTTTTTTATATGTATAACTGGAGCCCTAAAAGGTGAAATGGTCACAGAAAAGGTAGTTAAAGATATAATGGCCAAAATGGTCCCAAATTTGATAAATACTATAAATACACAAATCTTAAAATCTCAAAAAAAACCCTCTAGCACAAGAGTATTGATTAAAATTATACCAATATATATCATAATCCAATTGCATATAATCAGTGATTAGGAGAAAAACCAAAAAGCATTTGCAAAACAAAGACACATTACAAATATAGAAATAAAGGTAAGGATGGCTACAGATTTATTGTCAGAAACAGCACAAGCGTGAAGCCTGTGTAGCAACATCTTTAAAGTACTGGGGTGGGGGGGGAATGTCAACATAGAATTCTATACCTAGTTAAATCATCTTTCAAAAATAAAGGGCATTTCTTTAAACTAGAAAGAGATGGAATACTACTTAGCCATAACAAGAATGAAATCATGTCATTGGTAGCAGCCTGGGTAAAACTAGAGATTATCATGCTCAGTGAACTAAGTCAGAAAGAGGAAAAAAAATACCATATGATATCACTTATATGTGAAATCTAAAATGTGACACAAGTGAGCTTACCTATGAAACAGAAACAAAATCAGGGACCTGGAAAATAGACTGGTGGTTGCCCAGAGGGAAGGTGTGGGAGAGGGATGGATTTGGAGTTTCAGATAAGCAGATGCAAAATGTTATATATAGAATGGAGAAACAACAAGGTCCTACTATATAGCACAGGGAACTATATTCAATATCCTGTGATAAACCATATTGGAAAAGAATAGGAAGCAGAATACATATATGTATGACTGAATCACTTTGCTACATAGCAGTAATTAACATAAGATAAATCAACTATATATCAATTAAAAAATGTAAAAAGAAAGGCATTCTCAGACATATAAAACCTAAGAAAAGGCATCAGACAGATTCACTGTACAAGAAATATTAAAGGAATTCTATCAATCAGAAAGAAAATAACACCTGGATGGAAGTATGCATCTACAAAAGGAGAGAAAAGCACCTTTATTCTTGTATAAACCTATAAGAAAGTTTCTCTTATTATTTAAATTTTTAAAGATGATTTTAGTTTTAAACAAAAATAAAAATGATATAGTATAAGATTTATAAATCTGAAAAAGTAAAATGTATTACAACAATAGCATAAAATCAGTAAAGGACAAAAAGAAGTATACTTTTGTAAAGTTGTTGTAAAATACATGGAGTAATATCATTTGAAGGTTGACAGTGAAAATTTAAAGATGTATATTAGAAATCTTAAAACAAGTCCTAAAATAAGAAGACAAAGAGTTATAGCTAATAATCCAACAATGAAGATGAAATAGAATCTTTTAAAAGCACAAGTTCAATTCAGTTCATTCACTCAGTCATGTCTGACACCTTGCGACCCCATGCAGCACGCCAGGCTTCCCTGTCCATCACCAACTCCTAGAGCTTACTCAAACTCATGTCCATTAAGTCGGTGACACCACCCAGCCATCTCATCCTCTGTTGTTCCCTTCTCCTCCCGCCTTCAATCTTTCCCAGCATTAGGGTCTTTTCTACTGATGCAGTTATTCACATCAGGTGGCCAAAATATTGGAGTTTCAGCTTCAGCATAAGTCCTTCCAGTGAATATTCAGGACTGATTTCCTTTAGGATTGACTGGTTGGATCTCTTTACAGTCCAAGGGACTCTCAAGAGTCTTCTCCAGCACCACAATTCAAAAGTACCAATTCTTCGGCGGTCAGCTTTCTTTATGGTCCAACTCTCACATCCATATATGACTACTGGAAAAACCAGAGCTTTGACTGCTGCTGCTAAGTCGCTTCAGTCTTGTCCGACTCTGTGCCACCCCAGAGATGGCAGCCCACCAGGCTCCCCTGTCCCTGGGATTCACCAGGCAAGAACACTGGAGTGGGTTGCCATTTCCTTCTTCAATGCATGAAAGTGAAAGTGAAGTCACTCAGTCGTGTCCGACCCCAAGTGACCCCATGGACTGCAGCCTACCAGGCTCCTCCATCCATGGGATTTGCCAGGCAAGAGTAATGGAGTGGGTTGCCATTGCCTTCTCCAATAGCTTTGACTAGATGGACCTCTGTTGGTACAGTAATGATGTCTCTGCTTTTTAATATGCTGTCGAGGTTAGTCACAGCTTTTCTTCCAAGGAGCAAGCGTCTTTTAATTTCCTGGTTGCAGTCACCTGCAGTCACTTCAAAATCATGTGCAATGATTTTGGAGCCTCCAAAATAAAGTCTTTCACTGTTACCATTGTTACCCCATCTATTTGACATGAAGTGATGGGACCAGATGCCATGATCTTAGTCTTCTGAATGTTGACTTTCAAGCCAACTTTTTCATTCTCCTCTTTCATTTTCATCAAGAGGCTCTCTAGTTCTTTTTCAGTTTCTGCCATAAGATTGATGTCATCTGTGTATCTGAGGTTATTGATATTTCTCTTGGCAATCTTGATTCCAGCTTGTGCTTCATCCAGCCCAGCATTTTGCATGATGTACTCTGCATATAAGTTAAATAAGCAGGGTAACGATATACAACCTTGACCTACTCCTTTCCCGATTTGGAACCAGTCTGTTGTTCCATGTCCAGTTCTAACTGTTGCTTCCTGACCTGCATACAGATTTCTCAGGAGGTAGGTCAGGTGGTCTGGTATTCCCATCTCTAAGAATTTTCCACAGTTTGTTGTGATCTACACAGTCAAATGCTTTGGCATAGTCAATAAAGCAAAAGTAGATGTTTTTCTGGAACTCTGTTAGTTTTTCGATGATCCAGGAGATGTTGGCAATTTGATCTCTGGTTCCTCTGACTTTTCTAAAACCAGCTTGAACATATGGAAGTTCATGGTTCACATATTGCTGAAGCCTGGCTTGGAGAATTTTGAGCATTACTTTGCTAGCGTGTAAGATGGGTGAAATTGTGCAGTAGTTTGAGCATTATTTGGCATTGCCTTTCGTTGGGATTGGAATGGAAACTGACCTTTTCCAGTCCTGTAGCCACTGCTGAGTTTTCCAAATTTGCTGGCATATTGAGTGCAGCACTTTCACAGCATCATCTTTTAGGATTTGAAATAGCTCAACTGGAATTCCATCACCTCCACTAGCTTTGTGATGCTTCATAAAGCCCACTTGACTTCCCATTCTAGGATGTCTGGCTCTGGGTGAGTGATCACACCATTGTGGCTACCTGGGTCATGAAGATCTTTTTTGTATAGTTCTTTTGTGTATTCTTGCCACCTTTTCTTAATATCTTTTGCCTCTTCCAACAACACAAGAGAAGACTCTACACATGGACATCACCAGATGGTCAATACCAAAATCAAATTGATTATATTCTTTGCAGCCAAAGATGGAGAAGTGCTATGCCATCAGCAAAAATAAGACTGGGAGCTGACTGTGTCTCAGATCATGAACTTCTTATTGCCAAATTCAGACTTAAATTGAAGAAAGTGGGGAAAACCAGTAGGCCATTCAGGTATGACCTAAATCTAATCCCTTAAACTTATACAGTGGAAGTGAGAAATAGATTCAAGGGATTAGATCTGATAGAGTGCCTGAAGAACTATGGATGGAGGTTTGTCACATCATACAGGAGGCAATGATCAAGACCACCCCAAGAAAAAGAAATGCGCAAAGGCAAAATGGTTATCTGAAGAGGCCTTATAAACAGCTATGAAAGGAAGAGAAGCTAAAGGCAGAATAGAAAAGGAAAGATATACCCATTTGAATGCAGAGTTTCAAAGAATAGCAAGGAGCAATAAGAAAGGCTTCCTCGATGATCAATGCAAAGAAATAGAGGGAAACAATAAATGGGAAAGAATAGAGATCTTGTCAAGAAAATTAGAGATGCCAAGAGAACATGTCATGCAAAGATGAGCACAATAAAAGCCCAAAAGAGGATAGAAAAGGAGGGGGAAAAAAGCAAAAAATAGAATAGACAAATAGAAAATAAATAGTAAGATAGTTCATTAAAACACCACTTAGCTTTAAATTTTGTTTTACCTCTACCACCCAGCCTCCAAAGGCATCTCCAGCTCCCAAAATGTCTCCTCCCTTCCAAATCCTGTTTCTGTACATTTTCCAAGTTTGTTCCTTTTTGACTCCCAAGAACTCAATGCTTTGGACTCATGGGATTTTCTATTCTGTTTTCAGTATTTTCCAAAGTGGATTCCTCTTCTTGGGTGGTTTAGTTGATGTTGATTGTGCTCTGTCACTGCAAGGATCCTACCCTGTTATAACATTCTCTTCTGTTCAGTCCCTAACTGACTCTCAGCTGTATTGTGAATTCTGGAACCAATTCTGTGAATCTCAATTATTCGTTTCTCTACCTACATGTTAATTGGACTTGGCATTTTCTCTGTTTCCTTATTATGTGGTTGGCATAGGCCATGGTTGATTTACTTTGTATCTTTTAAAATTTCCATTGTTCTCAGAATGTATGAATAGATTCCACTGTAGGCAACCCACATTATCTACAGGCAGCTCACATTATCTATCTTCCTGTGTTCTTCCTCACTTTTTATTTTTTCTTCAGTGATGTATAAGGTGGCTTTCAACATTACTATAGCTTCCTTTCCAAGATCAGCCGTGCCCTTGTTGTAGACATTAATGGATATATCTCAGTCTTTAACCTTACTTGATACGTTTGTACATTTTTGGCTACTCCCCACTTCTTAAAATACTTTCTTACAGTCTTTGATAACACTTTTCTGGTTTTTCTTCTATTTTCTTGCCTGCTTCTTGATTTGTAATTTCTTTTTCTTCTATCTGCCTCTATTTGACCCAGGGTTCTTTCCTAAATCCTAATCTCTTCTCATTCTAAACATGTTCCCTTCCTTTCATAGCTTCACTTTTCATCTCTATGCTAATAATTTTCAAATAGTTGCCTAAGCTAAAATCTCTTACCCAAATCTCAGACTACGTGCCTAACCACCTGTTGAACATTTCTATTTTATGCTCCAAGGACACTTCAAACACATCATGTCCCAAATTAAATGAATTACTAAGCCTTCACTTTTTCCAATCTTACTCATCCTCTTAGGCACTGCTATCAGTGATTTATCACCAACCAAACAATTCCCTAAGCCCAAAACTTTGTGAACACCCCTTCCTTTTCCCCTCTCTATTTCTCAATGTCCTAATGATTCTATATATTTGTTATCTGGTGACCCTACATTACCTTAGTTCAAGTCTTTATCATCTCTCACCTGGATTATATCACAGCCTTCTATCTACCTAATAACAATAATTTCCCCCTTCCAATGTATTACTCATACTATAGTCAATTTTCTAAACTGTAACTTAATCATGTCCCTCAATTGCTTAAAAATTTCAATGACTCAACCTGCCCTCAGGATAGGGTCTAAACTGAATAAGACTTGCAAAGTCAATAGTTTAGCCCCTCTATTATTCAGCCTTTTCTCTCTCTACTATTCCACCTTACACTCTACATTCTAGTCATATTGAACCTTGAGTAATTTTTATAAACAATTCTAGGACTTGGCTTATGCGTCTCCCCTTTCTTCACATAGTTAACTTTCAATGATCTCTTAGGTTTCATCTTAGATTTTCTTTCCTATTTGAAGCCTTTCCTGATCCCCTCAAGAATGAATTAGGGGCACGTCTCTTTGATTTCATTATTCCAGGTACTTATCCCTCGGTAGGTCTTTTCATACTCTAGTTGTAATTTTTTGATTGCAGGTTTGTATATTCTGTTAGATGATGAGTTATTTGAGAGAATTAACATCATCATCAGCTTACCAGTAACATCTGACCTAGAATCTAGTATATAACACTGAGTGATTAACTGTTTTATATATATATATATATATATGCATACATATGTAAATGAATGACTCACACTTAAACATTTATTCCCAGTTATTAAGCTACTTATTGATATTTCCCTTTGCACATTAAAAAACATGAACATTATTCTCAAGTGGGTATGGCTTATGATGGCAATAAAATTCAAAGGTATTATTAGTGAAACCTGGCTAAGTTTACTATGTAAGTAATACTAATAGGTAATAGTTTTGAACACTCAGTGTTCTTAGCACCTTACAATAATTCAATGAGATTGCAACTGTCCCATTTTATAGACAATAATCTGATTTAGCAAGTTCCTCAAAGTTACACAGCTGGTAAGCAGAGCTGGGATTTGAAACCAGGCAATCTAGCTAAAAAATGCTTTTGATTTGAGAGCTTTTGTATATGAATGTTCTTGCCACCCTTTGATTTATCTTCCCATCTTTGCTATGTTTATGTATGTAAATATTGAATCTACTCTACTTAGACTCTACAAAACCAACTCAGAATTAACTTTACCTTCAGAAACCAAATACATAAATGCTAATGTCTCTTCTTATTTTGAGGTAGAATAATTCCTCCACATGTGTGCATTCTTTTTCATAAATGTGAGCAAGCATACATACAGCATTGCATTTCCTTTCTAAGTCTCAGGACTTACTATGTAATTTTCAGGAACCAGTGCAAAATGAAAATGCATCAACCCTGTTTAAAAATTATTAAGAATTTCAAGGTGTCGACAGCAGAGCATTAAACCAAGCATGAGGCCCTTCTAAGCACAGGGCCCTTTGCAACTACACAGGAAGAACGCCCATGAAGCCAGCCTTGCTAATTCTCTTTCCTAAGAGGCAACAGGCAGTCAGCCCCTTGTCTACAGTTAATAATCACTTGATAGAAAGGCTGCTTCACTTTTCTGTTTGTTAGACTAAAAATTCAATTCTTAACTTTAAAACAACACATTTAATTTGTTTAAAATAGCAATCCTCACTACTATTATCATAACACAGAATTTGGGGATTTAACATATGTAAAGTGCATGTGTGTGTGCTAAGTCACTTCAGTTATGCCTGACTCTTTGTGACCCTATGGACTATAGCCCACCAGGCTCCTCTGTCTATGGGGATTCCCCAGGCAAGAATACTGGAGTGGGTTGCCATGCCCTCCTCCAAAGGATCTTCTGGACCCAGGGACTGAATCCGTGTCTCTTTTATCTCCTGCATTGGCAGGCAGGTTCTTTACCACTAGCTCTACCTAAAGTATCTATTTGTTTTACCCACCAACACACCTAATTCAGAACTCTGTGTGTTAGAAATATGTCCCTGTTTTACAGATGAATAAAAAGACCAATAGAAATCCTATCACTTCTTTCAGGACACCTAACTAGTAAATTTTAGAAGCTACTAGTTAAGCCCAGAGTCACTTGCCTCCAAAGTCCACAGTTGTTTGTTTTTTTTTTTTTTCTTTTCATTTTACCATGCTACTTATTTTGTGGCAATGAAATAAAAGCACAATCAATCATGGTCTAAGAAGTTGAATTTTGAGGTATTTCGTTTTTGCCCTAAGCAAATAAAACCTTACTCTTTTTTTCCCTGTGTGTCTCTCCACTGTTAATCCTAGATCCTTCAATCACGAGCATGTGTGCACGAAACGATATGTTACTCTTTAAAAGAACAAGGCTATCTTCTTGGGCATGGTGAGATCCCTACTGGGAGTGCTGTCGTGGTCACTCTCAAACATTAGAGGCAGATGTAGTCTATTAGAAGTTACAAGGCAAGCTGTTGTTTCATATCATTAGACTTTTGAAACCAACTGGGAAAAATCTACTTCTGCCAAGAGGCAAGTCTCCAGGCTCTGCAGCAAACATCAAATCCAATTTGGTTGAAATTGTGCAGCGTTTTTTTTTTATATATATATATTTCTCAAGGTTCCAGAAGTGATTCTCTGCACATTGGTTGGAGCTTAACCTGAAATACATCATATTTTCCATCTAGATTGAAGAAGATGTGCATTTGCTCATGCCTGCCCACTGAAACAGAGGTGGGGTACACATTTTCCATCTAGCCTGAAGAAGATATGCGTGTATTCATGCCTTCTAGACCAGAAGTGGGGCATAAAACTTGGGACTTTGAACTGAGAACAGTGTATAACTTGTAGAACCAGTCATCTTGCCTTAGTGGAAAAAATAAAAGAATTATAATTTGTTATTCTGTCTTGTGAACAGTTATGTTGTTTAGTAAAGTTTACTGGATGCCCAGAAATTTGTAAATGGCTCTCCTTGGCAAAACTTGCTTTTGAGTTTGACAGCAATTTGATGATTTCATTGCATTTTAGAATCATGAAGTATTAACACTGGAAAAGACCTCAAAGGTCACATAATCTAAATATCTCATTTTTTGATGTTGTTGTTCAGTCACTATGTCATATCGGACTCTTTGTGACCACATGGACTGCAGCATGCCAAGCTTCCCTTGCCCTTCACTATCTCCTGGAGTTTGCTCAAATTTATGCCCATTGAGCCAGTGATGCCCATCTAACCATCTCATCCTCTGTCGCCCCCTTCTCCTCTTCCCTCTCTTTCCCAGCATCAGGTTGTTTTCTAATGAGTCAGCTCTTCACATCAGGTGGTCAAAGTGCTGGAGCTTCAGCATCAGTCCTTCCAGTGAATATTCAAGGTTGATTTCCTTTAAGATTGATTGTTTTGATCTCCTTTCTGTCCAAGGGACTCTCAAGAGTCTTCTCCAGCACCACAGTTTGAAAACATCACTTCTAGGGTGCTCAGTCTTCTTTATTTTCACATGAGGACACTGATGTTCAGAGACAAGGTGGCTGAAGTCATAGAGCTAGCAGGTGAATGGTACTGGAAACTAGAGCTTCTGATTCTAGTTTAGTTCTCTTTCCATTATGCCACAGCTGCCTTGTCTTACTTCACTGACATGTCAAACTCCATTTTCTCTAACTGTGCCAGCAGTTTCCAATTTAGCAGGGAAGCTCTTTGAAATTGAAACACTTAAATGAATCAAGTTTTACTGAGCACATATACCTACTTTTCCTTTTTAAAATATTCAACACTTTGCTTCTTGGCCTTTTGGCTAAGATCAAGTGTAAAATAGTCAACACAACATTCAGCATGGCCCTTTGTAAGTAGGGGGACTTCAGTCAATCTTCCATTCATTTGTTCAGCCAACAAATACTTACTGGGCATAAAAAACATAATAGTTTCTTATGCGGAGAAGACAATGTCACCCCACTCCAGTACTCTTGCCTGGAAAATCCCATGGATGGAGGAACCTGGTGGGCTGCAGTCCATGGGGTCCCTAAGAGTTGGACACGACTGAGCGACTTCACTTTCACTTCTCACTTTCATGCATTGGAGAAGGAAATGGCAACCCACTCCAGTGTTCTTGCCTGGAGAATCCCAGGGACGGGGGAGCCTTGTGGGCTACCGTCTATGGGGTCGCACAGAGTCGGACACAACTGAAGCGGCTTAGCAGCAGCAGGTTCTTATGAGTATGAAATTCATTGCTCATTTCTACTAAGATAAATATGGTATGACCCTACCCTAAAAGGGCTTACAGGCCAGGGGGACAGATACAATAGCAATTAATAATTGATTAATAATTATATGAATATACATGTATTCAATAATAAAGACACAAAAAATAAAGAAAGATGAGCTTTGGTCAAAGGCTTTATTGAGTAGGTGGCATATGGTATCAAATAGAATCAGATGTATGGAATAGCATGAAGTGTTATGTGGTATTCTGAAATCTTGGAGGAGATTAGGGTGCACAGCAGGTGAGCGGAAAGGCAAACTTACATCAGATCTTGGAGGCTACTGAACACCAAGCAAAGGAATATAGATGTTATCATGTAAACAATGAGAATATTAAGGTGATATTAAGAAACAGTGATGATCTAATCTGTTTGTCTAGGGATAGTGTAAAATTTGTACAAGAAAAGAGAGAAGAGAGATAACTAGTAAATAATTACAAATTAATTTCTAGCCAATGTAAACGAGAAAATCCTACCGATTGTGTTTGACTATGTCACTTTCTTGCTTAGGATTCTAAAATAGCTCCCTATTATTAATCCTTTAAAATCTAAAGTCTTTAGTACTTCACTGAATTTCTGCCCCATACCATGAAGCCATGAACAAAAACAAATGTAACAATGCTTGTACATTGATGCATTATTTACAATGCATTTCCTGATATATTGTACCATTTGATCCTTACAATTGCCCTCTAAAGTATGTAGGAGGAGGCTAAAATCTTCATTTTATAGATGATAAAATAAAGGCTGAGGAAAATTAAGGTCAATTTATTGAGGGCCTCTTAAGCATGGGCTTCCCTTGTGGCTCAGACAGTAAAGAATCTGCCTGCAATGCAGGAGACCTGGGTTAGGTTGTGAAGATCCCCTCAAGAATGAAATGGCTGCCCACTTCAGTGTTCTTGCCTAAAGAATTTCATGGACAGAGGATCCTGGCGAGTTAGTCCATGGGGTTGCAAAGAGTCAGACATGCCTGAGTGACTAACACACTAAGCATGTTATTCTACTTCTCACCTTCTCTATGCTCACACATCTAGAATGACAGTGGCCGCTCAGCTCCTTGACTTGTCTTCTATCAATAGTCTTATCCTCCATGACCCCAGTCACACCCTCCCATGATCATTCCCTGGACTTTGTCACTACCAATAACTGCAATTATTTTTAATTAATTGTTTTTAATTCTTATTACATTGTTTTTAATTCTTATTCTATTTTTCCCACTCACTCCCTTCATCAATCTAATCCCAACCATCAGTCCTTCAAACTCATCATAATTGATAACCCTACCACTTTCTCACTGGATCTCACTCCTTTGATGTTTTTTTCCTTTTCCTTATATAATTAAATTTATAGCTAATCATTAGAATCATTCCATTGTTTATACTCTCAGTAACCTTGCCCTTTCCCACTTTGTCAAAGCTGCAGCCCATAAGCCCAACTATCCCATCTGTTCCATGCCCTCTATTCCATGCCTGCACTTAGGTAGTTGAGCATGGCTGGAAAAAAAAATCTTAACTTTATAACCAAGAACCTCACATTGGTCTTAATGCTGTCAGCAAGTCAAGGTTTCCACACCTAGTTCATTTACTCTCCTAGTGTCCCAGATGAATATTTAACACCTTTTCTTTTCCTCCTCAAATGTTCAACATCTCCTCCCTCATCCCCACTTTCAGCTGATGACCTTGTTCCCTGTTTTCCTGAGAAAACTGAAGAAAACATAGGAGAATTTTCAGATTCCCATTGCCACATCAACTTATATGATGTGATGATGTGATGATATACTCTGCCTTACTATCTATTGTCAAACATATAACCCTGTCTATGCTCCTATGTAAGGCCAAGTTATCTACTTACACAGATTTCACCCCTTCTCATCTGTTCAGGGACATTACTCCAGTTCTTCCCCTCACTCCTATAACATCAGTTTTCCCTTTCTACTAGAAAATTCCAATCAGCTTACAAATATCTTATTATTTCTTTCATCTTAAGACCAAAAACAAAAATATTGCATCATCTATAATCACTAGCCCCATTCCTTTGCTTCCCTCTGCAGCTAAGTGTTGTCTGTAGTTGGTATTTTTGATTACTCTAATTTCTTAAAGTCATTTTACTCAAGCTAGTACCTCCACCCTGGTCAAAACCACCCTTGACATAGTCACTAATAACTTCTCCACTGCTAAACCCAAATGGTCAATTCTCAGGCTTTATCTTACTTGAACCATTAGCAATATTTGAGACTATTGATAACTTCTCCTTAACATACCTTCTTTAGGCTTTCGCAACATCAACTTTCTTTCATTTTCTCTTGCTATTTCTCCTTCTCAACTTCCTTTTGTTGGTTTCTCCTGGTCTCCTTACCTCTAAGTATTGCAGGTTACAGCGTTTCCTGTTCCAAACTAAACTCCTCATTTTCTTTGCTGCTCTCCCTAAACCTGTTTCTCCCATAGCAATACATATCTCTGTTAACATCAATTCCACACTTCATTTGTGCAAGCCAAAGCTTTTACAGTTCAGTTCAGTCACTCAGTCGTGTCCGACTCTTTGCGACCACATGAGTTGCAGCATGCCAGGCCTCCCTGTCCATCACCATTCTCAAAAATATCTTTTCTCTCTATTTAACTCTTCTTCTTACATCATATATCTATTCCATCAGTAATTCTATTTGTCTTTACCTTCAAAATCTATCTGGAATCTAACCACTGCTTATCACATCTTCTGCTACCATCCCACTCTGAACTACCATGATCTCTAGTTGGGATTATTACAGTCATCCCCTGAAATATCTTCCTACTTCTATTCTTGCCCCTCAGTAGTCCATCCAGGTGGCTTTCAACTGAGGGCAATTTTGTGTCCTCTGCCAAAGGACATTTAGTAATATCTGGAGACCATTTCTGATGGTCACTACTGGGGAGGTGGTGCTACTGGCCTCTAGTGGGTAGAGGTCAAAGATGCTTTAAATACTATAAATGCACAGAACAGCACCACAACAAATAATCATCTGACTTGAAATGTCAATAGTGCTGAAGTTGGGATATCCTTGTTTATCTTCATCACAGCTGATAGAGTGATCCTTTTTAAAAAACAAAATTGAATCTGGGCACTCCTCTATTAAACATGCTGCAAAATTCCTCCATGTCACTTATGCTAAAACCAAACCTTCTACAATGACCTATGGGCCTTGTATTATCCAACTACCCATTAGTTCTCTGATGTCAATCTCCTATCAATCAGCCTCTATAACGCTTATTCTGCTCCAGAGGCAAGCACTACATTAGAATTACAATTTGCTTCCTCCCCTGGCATTACTGACTCTCCTTACTCTGTTTTGTTCCCTATTTTCCATAACAATTATTACCTTTTAATACACTATAAAACGTATTTTATTATACATTGATTACTGTCTGTCTCTGAGACATACGCTCCATCAAAGTACCCAAGCATCTAGAAGCATGCTTTCATATGGTAAGCACTGAATAAACATGTTTTGATGGAAAGAAGAAGGTTGCTTGAAGGTAGAAACTCAACACTGAAAAGCTGGATGTGTTGGCATAAGTATACAGATCAAGTCATTCTTACAACAAATTTAAAAAGGAGACATTCTTGACCCTATTTCCAGATGCCAAGAAATTAATGTGACTCACCCAGACTGAGACAATAAGTAGGAGAGCCAGGATTCAAACCAGGTCTGCCTGCCTCCAAACCTCTGTTCTTTAATAGTGTTAAACTGAACTTCAGTAATCAACATGAGATTAACATAGGCTGAAGGAGAGGAATCTTTTATGACTATATTAGTCAATAAGCTGAGCTAAACAAAGATGATAAAAAAATAACAGATAAATAAACAAGGTTGGCAAAAAAAATTTTATCTGAAAGAATAGAAGTAATGAGAGCAGAAGAAAGAAGAACAAGAAAAGGATAGTAATTTCAAAGAACCACAGAGCTGTCAGGAACTTAGAGGTTGTACAGCCTTTACCTAATAGATGAGGATGCTGAAATCTAAGGGGCAGGACAATTCAGTAGAGTTCAAAAACAGTTATGCTATGACAGTGTCAGAAGGGACACTTGAACATCCTATTCTAATCTAGTGTGTTTTTAAAAAAATTATCTCTCATCTTTCTATAGAAAATAGAGCTGCTCTTCAAAAAATAAAATTATGCACTGTGATAAGACATAGTAAAAATTTGAACAATTTGATTTAACTCAAGGGTGAAGGAAGTGACTACTCAAAATAATAAACTGTTCTAATAGATTGTTTTATAATTCAGATGATAACAAAAATTAAGTCTAAAAAGCGTTATAAAATACTGATACTTTGGTGACATATTTTAATTAGCATTCTATTGTTAATGTGCCTTGCTAATATACAATTACATATATAACAAACTTTTAATATATAATCATTCTTTCTAAAGTAACTAAAAACTGTTTTCTCTCTTGAATTTCAGTCCATGTGCACAGGCTATGATCCACCTCTCTAATCTAGCAGATACGCATTTATTTAAGTATGTACATGCATTATATATATGTATGTAGCTCAGACATTAAAGAATCTGCCTGCAATGCAGGAGACCCAGGTTCAATCCCTGGGTCAGGAAGATCCTCTGGAGGAGGGGACAACAAAACACTCCAGTGTTCTTGCCTGGAGAATCCCACGGACAGAGTAGCCTGGCGGTCTACAGTCTGTGAGGCTGCAAAGAGTTGGACATGACTAAGCGAGAGACGTGGGCTCGATCCCTGGGTTAGGAAGATCCCCTGGAGAAGGAAATGGCAACCTGCTCTAGTATTCTTACCTGGGAAATCCCGAGGACAGAGAAGCCTGGCAGCCTACAGCCCTTGAGTTTGCAAAGAGTCGGACACGACAGAGCACACACACATACACACACACCACATACACACCACATACACACACAGAGCGACTAACACTGCTACTATCATCCCTTGTTTCTGAGCATGACAGGAATCTACTCATTTCCCAGATTATGGCGTTGTCCTCCCCACATATAATTAAAGCTATCAGACCTGTGGAGAGGATGGGCAGGTTCCCAAGCCTCAGCATGGAACAGCTTTCCTAGAGCACCAGATTCTCTAGCCTTGGGGATTCCATTCTGACTGAATGACAGCCTTGACAGCTTCAAACAGAAGTAAGGGAGTTAAGAACTGGATTCCACAGGGCCTTCTGCTGGCGTCAAGTCCGCTGGGTTAAACTATAACAAAGAAATATTAGTCTTTCTTCAATTAATTTTCTATACAATAAATCAAAAAGTGCTTTCTTCTGCTTAAATGTAAATGCTAATATACCATAAAAAGTTACACTTATGCCAGAGCTATAAGGAATGTTTTATGACCCCAAAAGTAAATCGATCAGAATATTTGCTTCCTTGGAATTGGACATCTGGCTACTTATGTACCATATGAATGTCTTCAGGCTAACTTGGAATCATATAGTGATATAGCTGTATCACCCCTATGGCTCTTACTTAGTTTTCCAAGATTTTCACCCACTGCTACACCATATATATCCTACAGGGCTGTTTACCTGAAATCACTTTCCCACCATTTTCCTTATCCATCTTTAAGATTCTACTCAAAGATTTATTCTCTGTATCAGTATCATTCTTTGATTAACTCCAAGGGTAATCAAATGCCTACTCCTTATCCACTCCTTATCCAGCCTAGTCATTTTATGTTTTCCAGAAAACTTTTATACTGGTTCTTTCGGCAATCATCTGCCTATTTCTAAATTATCTTGCATAGGTCTTTCTTCACAAGTAGACAGTAGGGTCCTCCAGAATAAGATCTGTTTCTAACTCATCTTGTGTCCCTAATAACAGTAATAAGAGCAATAATTCTTAATATGAATAGAACACTTCTTAGTGTTCGAAGAACTTTCATATACCCTACCTCACTTTATTTTTATATCTTTGTAAAGTATATATATTTAAGTCCAAAGGGCTTTAAGGAGACTCATTTGATAGTATAAAACAAAGAAATTGTGGCTTTGCACCTAGAACATAGAATTTTTATTCTTAAAGGAATTTATTAAAAATTAAGATATAATATTTAAAGTCCATAAATTTAGTGATTACAGTCATTGAAGATATTAAAGAATATATTTGCTTTCTGTAGCATAGTGGGTAATAAACCAGTTTTGAGAGTTTATAGTATGTCTTCACAGAAAAGCATTAGAAGGAGAAAGCTCACTTAACAATTTTGATAGTAAAATGGAGAAAGATAAAAAATTAGGTTGATGGAGTGGCAAGTCAAGCGAGTATTTTCAAGTCACAAATCTATTAACATAGTGATATGTGTAGTAAGAAGAGAGATTAAAGAGACAGGCTGAAAAAAATTAGACAAGCACAATTCAAGGAGTATTTTCCAGAAGTGATATGAGAGAAGATCAAAAGAAAGAACAGGAAGCATACACAAAGAGAAAATTTTATTTTAATACTTCTTTTTAAATTGCGTTTCTAAATAAAATACTGAAGATACCGATTTCAAAATAGAAAATACAATAGCAGATGTTTTACAGATGCATCCTATATTCATTCAACAAATGTTGATCAAGTATCTGCTATACACTGGGCAGTGTTCACCCATGAACTTATCTTTCTGGCAATGACTCTTTGAAGTTGTTATTTTGACCTTCACTTTTTCAAGTAGGAAACTAAGTCTAGTAAGTGTATAATATTCTGAAGGTCACACAGTTAATCCTGGAAACAGGCTGATGTCTCATAGATTTTGTCTCCACTACACTAGTCTGCCATTCAGAGATGAAAGACACTGCCCTGTCCTTAAGGGATTTACCCCTCCTGGGTGAGAAAGACGAGGGTGAAGTGGGTGATTACCACATCCAGTCCTATGAGGTTCCTACCCATCCGGGGACTATTAGAAAAGGTTTCATAAGAGAAAATAGTTAAAAGTACTTCTTTGGTGGTCCAGTGGCTGGGACTCAGCCTTCTCAATGCAGAGAGCCTGGGTTTGATCCCTGGTCAGGGGATTGGATCCCACATGCCGCAGCTGAGAGTTTATATGCTACAACTAAGAATTTTCATGCCACAACTAAAAATTGCTCATGCCAAAAGAAGTTTGAAGACCCCATGTGCCACAGCTAACAGCCAAATAAATAAATAAATCATATTTTAAAAATAAATAAATAAAAAATAAAATACTTCTTTGAAATATTTAGGAAGCAATTTCTAATATTCAGTGGATTTCCTATTTTTAATTGCACCTGTTCTGTGAAATTCTCACCATGCCTGGCAGAAAGAGGTTGCTGCAAGGAAAACAGCTTTTAGACATTTCGTCTTCTCAGTGCAGTTCTTTCCAGAGCCGCCATGTGGTATCATTGTGCAATTAAAACAACTACTGCTTTTAGCCATTGGGCCTTTCCCTGGACTAGTTCTAATCTTAAGCAGGTCTTTCTTGAATCCTATCTGTCAGTTCTGTAATATGCACTTATATTCTCCCCCTTAAAATATCTGTGTTCTCCAATTCCTCTAGAAGCTGAGGGGAATGTCCAGCCAAGTGTGTTTGTTCAGAAAAAGCTGCCAGACACATTTACCCGTGTCACTGCTCCAAGGAAGGGGGGGCAATTCTATATTTGTTGGCTGCCATCTTTTCTCACACCACCACATGGAATAGCAGTGCTTGGGTGGCAGGCTCCTGGCATGAGATACCCCAGGGCCTGTGCTCTGTGCACCACTTGGACGCACTGGCCAGAGCTGGTTTCTAATGCTCTCCAGCTCTTCCATCATGAGAGCCTTATAAAAGCACGTGAAAAATTAGCTCTCATAACTCCCTAAGGGAAACTATTGCCAAGGGCAGGACAGTGCAATAGAAGGAGCACACTGAGCTTTGGAATTTGCATCAGAAGTCATGGGATCTCTTTGGAAATCTCTGGAAAATTCCAGGTGTGGAATTTCCCATCTGTGCTTTAAAGATGATCCTTCCTACCCATCTCAATCATCATCATTACTGTTTATTAATATTATGCTTTATTTGACTTCTTTTGCTGTTATATCTGGACACCCAAAAGAACCATTACTCAGACATAACCAGTTCGTTTTTGAAAAGGGACAAAATCTCAACTCAAATAGAAAGGTGTGCATGCTAAGTCGCCATCAGTCATATCCAACTCTTTGCAACCCCATGGATTACAACCCATCAGGCTCCTCTGACCGTGGGATTCTCTGGGTCAGGAAGATCCTCTGGAAAATGGAATGGTTAACCACTCCAGTATTATTGTCTGGAGAATTTCAAGGACAGAAGAGCCTGGTGGGCTACAGTCCATGGGATCGCAAATAGTCAGAATGACTGAGGAACTAACACTTTCAAGGCAAGAATACTGGAAGAGGTTGGATCTTTCTGACCCAGGGATCAAACCCGTGGCTCCTGCGTTGTAGGCAGATTCTTTACCACTGAACAACCAGGGAAGCCCCAGAAAGGTATACTTAAATGCAATTAAGGATAACCCTGAATACTTATGGACAACATTGCTTCAAAATTTTCAAAGTGCTTTCTCATACAGTATCTCATTCATCCTCACAGCAACTCCGTAAGGCAGGTATTGCTAACTACCAATCAGGAAACTTCACTTCTGAGAGGTTCAGGGATTTTCCTCAAATCCCCAAATGACAGAAGTAAAGTGGAACTCAGGCTTCTGATTCTTAGTATTTCTATTTGCATTTCCACTGTACCTCAGCTACCCAAGCTAAGTGGCAGAATATAACAAACAAATGTAAGTGAAAGTGTTAGTTCCTCAGTCATTCTGACTATTTGCGATCCCATGGACTGTAGCCCACCAGGCTCTTCTGTCCTTGAAATTCTCCAGACAATAATACTGGAGTGGTTAACCATTCCATTTTCCAGAGGATCTTCCTGACCCAGAGGATCTTCCTGACCCAGGTCTCCTGTATTGCAGACCAATTCTTTACCATCTGAGCCACCAGGAAAGCCCATGACAAACAAATGCATGCTCAATTATTAAAGTTAGGGATAAAATACAGAACAAGGATATAACAAAGAGGAGGGAACTGGTGAAATAGAGGACTTCCATAAAATGGGTGCAATTTTAATAATCAAAGCATAGTACATGCTCTGAATTCTTTAGGCAGAATTCTTATAAAATAGCCTGGTAGGCAGAAGGAAAGTTGATTCCATGGCTTTAAAAAACAAAAACGTTTCATCGGCTGGTGGTTGCCATGATGTCTTTCATTTGAAAATGTGCTTTGCACATGTGACTGCCTAATAAATGCTAGTTGCTAATGACAATGAGAACTGATGAACTGAAATCACCTTTGGCACCAAACTTGTCAGCTTTCACGTGAGTAGCACATGATGAAGAATGCTGCATCCCATTAATAGCTTGCTGAGCATTTGTGTCTCTAATAGTAACTTTTTTTTAACCTACTGCAGTGTGTGTACAAGGGTTCTTAACATAAAGCCCTATATACACAATGCCAATCATTCTGATGAAAACTGAAAAATTCAGTCAGTCATCTGGGGATTTATCTCCATGACACCTAACATCTAGATGACTAAATGTTTCCAGTTTCCATCAGGATGGTGCCATGTAGATGCTTAAGTCTACTCCTAGAGACTGGTAATGCTCCAAGATAAACTTCTACATAGCATGGTGCATTTGGGGCCACGAGAGTACATTTCTTTCATTTATTCTCTTAGTAAATCTATTTCTAAGACAAAGTACTGTATATCACCAATCCCTCTTTTGATGCAAGAAACCAAGCATGCACAAAGCATCTATAATCCAGTAGAGAAGATAGTGGTTACAATACATGGTAATAAAGGCCGTCATAGAGACACAAATGAAATGTTAAGGGACTGCGAAGCAGAAATGAACTATCTGTGTCTAACAGAGTTTGCAGGTCTTTAAAGATCAACTGGCATACGAACAAGTTATCATACTCAACGAGTATGCATGGTTATTCTAGGTGAACAAGAGACAGAGTGCTGTGTATAAAGACAAGGAGATACTTAAAAAAACTTTTTTAGTGAAAAGGAGAAATTAGGAAGTGGGCTTCCCTGGTGGCTCAAAGAATCTGCCTCCAATGCAGGAGACCTGGGTTTGATCCCAGGGTCGGGAAGATCCCCCTGGAGGAGGGCATGGCAACCCACTCCAGTACTCTTGCCTGGAGAGTTCCATGGACAAAGGAGCTGATAGGCTACAGTACTGCTGCTGCTGCTGCTGCTAAATCGCTTCAGTCGTGTCCGACTCTGTGCAACCCCATAGATGGCAGCCCACCAGGCTCCCCTGTCCCTGGGATTCTCCAGACAAGAACACTGGAGTGGGTTGCCATTTCCTTCTTCAATGCATGAAAGAGAAAAGTGAAATTGAAGTCACTCAGTCGTGTCCGACTCATAGCGGCCCCATGGACTGCAGCCTACCAGGCCCCTCCGTCCATGTGATTTTCCAGGCAAGAGTACTGGAGTGGGGTGCCATTGCATTCTCCGAGGCTATAGTACATGGGGTTGCAAAGAGTCGAATACAACTGACCAACTAACACTTTCAGTTTAGAAAGTGGGTAGCACAAAAGGTGGGCTTCCATGGTAGCTCAGCTGGTAAAGAACCGGCCAGCAATGCAAGAGACCCTGGCTGAATTCCTGAGCTGGGAAGATCCCCTGGAAAAGGGATAGGCTACCCATTCCAGTATTTTTGGGCTTCCCTGGTGGCTCAGATGGTAAAGAATCCACCTGCAATGTGGGAGACCTGGGTTTGATCCCTGGGTTGGGAAGATCTCCTGGAGGAGGACATGGCAACCCACTTGCCTGGAGAATTCCATGGACAGAGGAGCCTGGCGGGCTACAGTCCATGGGGTCACAAAGAGTCAGACACAACTGAGAGACTAAGCACAGCAGAGCACATAGGGTATGTTGGTTGTACCTTCCTGAGGCTCTGTGTAATGCAGGAGCAGGCTTCAGTCATCCTCAATGAAATACCTTCCATGGAACAAGTCCATGAGCAAAAAGATATACCTACTGATAGTACATGTCCACCCCTTATAACCCTCCTTCCCACCTCTGCCCTTTGCAGACCCCAATCTAGTTTCCTGGGATCCATTCTTTCCTTACCCAAATGTTCCTAATCCTTCTTGATGACCTGCACAGACCTTTCCCCCAAATTCATCTTCCCAAGGCACATCATGCTGCTGATGTGAACTCATCTGTACTCAAGTGAGGACAATGGGCAGATATTTGGGGCAAGTGCGTATGGATGAACGTGGGTGTGTGAGCTGGGAGTCCATATGGTATGTATGAGGCTCCTCACATTGTGGGCTAGCGCAGGATATGGTAACAGAAGGGGAGCAGGCTGCAAGCCTGAGGCTGGGAGCCAGCTATTCCCACCCCACCATTCTTAAGAGTCCAGGAAATCTAAATTTGAACTTAGCCTTCCAGATTGTTATAAAGATAGGATAATCAGTGCAGGCAGGATACTCTGACAGGTGTTATTTAAGTTTACTACCTTGCTTTATGGGCTTCCCTGGTAGCTCAGCTGGTAAAAAATCTACCTTTGATGAGACTTGAGTTCAGTCCCTGGGTCAGGAAGATCCCCTGGAGAAGGGCATGGCAATCCACTCCAGTATTCTTGTCTGGAGAATCCCATGGACAGAGGAGCCTGTTGGGCTGCAGTCTATGAGTCACAAAGAGTTGGATACAACTGAGCGACTAACCATTTCACTTTCTACTTTCACCTTGCTTTATAACTTTAAACATCTAAATACATGGTATATGAGCCTCCATTGATACTTTTGACCTTGGTTTTTCAAGTTTTAGGGACAGATCTGTCCCTTGGGGAAACTGGTTAGAGAAGATGGAACAAGAGGTTGGGACTAGACTGTGGAGGACTTTACATGACAGTTTAGCATAGACATTTATAAAAATAAATATCTGAGATGGTAAGTAGCTCAAATCTTTCCCTTTCACATCTTTTCCAACTGTTCCTGCTCTGAGATGCCTTTCTTTTCTAAACTACTGTTATAGTTATTATCTACTTTATATTTAGCTCTTAATTATAGAGTAGCTAATTGATTAATGAATATCACCTTAACTCCCCAACCCGACTACAAGCTCTAGTATAAAGTAGCAAATATCTTACTTAAAAAAAAAATCTTCCATGTATGTCTTGCATAATTTTAGAGTGATAGTTTTTTTCTCATAACTACTTAATAATTCATTGGAAAGAATTATTGATAAAAAACAAATTTCACTGTCACATTTGAACTATGTTCTAATGTCAATCATTTTTTAAAATTAATTTATTTATTTTAATTGGAGGCTAATTTCTTTATAATATTGTAGTGGTTTTTCCCATGCACTGACATGAATCAGCCATGGGTATATGTGTGTCCCCCAGTCCTGAACCCCCCTCTCACCTCCCTCCCCATCCCATCCCTCTGGGTTGCCCCACTGGCTTTGAGTGCCCTGTTTCATGTATCAAACTTGGACTGATCATCTGTTTCACATATGGTAATATACATGTTTCAATGCTATTCTCTCAAATTATCCCACCCTTGCCTTCTCCCACAGAGTCCAAAAGTCTGCTCTTTATATCTGTGTCTCTTTTGCTGTCTCATATATAGGGTCATTGTTACCATCTTTCTAAATTCCATATGTATGTGTTAACATACTGTATTGGTGTTTTTCTTTCTGATTTACTTCACTTTGTATAATAGGCTCCAGTTTCATCCACCTCATTAGAACTGACTCAAATGCATTCTTTTTAATAGCTGAGTAGTGTTCCATTGTGTATATGTACCACAACTTTCTTATCCATTCATCTACCGATAGACATCTAGGTTGCTTCCATGTCCTAGCTCTTGTAAACAGTGCTGTGATGAAAACTGGGGTGCATGTATTTCTTCCAATTCTAATTTCCTTGGTGTGTATGCCCAGTAGTGGGATTGCTGGGTCATATGGCAGTTCTATTTCCAGAATTTTAAGGAGTCTCCATGCTGTTCTCCATAGTGTCTGTACGAGTTTTCATTCCCACCAACAATGTAAGAGGCTTCCCTTTACTCTACACCCTGTCCAGCATTTATTGTTTGTAGACTTTTTGATAGCAGCCATTCTTACCAGCATGATATGGTACCTCATTGTGGTTTTGATTTGCATTTCTTTGATAATGAGTGATGTTGAGCATCTTTTCATGTGTTTGTTAGCCATCTGTATGCCTTCTTTGGAGAAATGTCTGTTTAGTTCTTTGGCCCATTTTTTGATTAGGTCGTTTATTTTTCTGGTATTGAGCTGCATGTGCTGCTTGTATATTTTTGACATTAATTCTTTGTCAGTTGCTTCATTTGCTATTATTTTCTCCCACTCTGAAGGCTGTCTTTCCACCTTGCTTAAATAGTTTCCTTCATTGTGCAAAATCTTTGAAGTTTAATTAGGTCCCATTTGTTTATTTTTGGTTTTATTTCCATTACTCTGGGAGGTGTGTCATAGAGGATCTTGCTGTGATTTATGTCAGAGAGTGTTCGCCTATGTTTTCCTCTAGGAATTTTATATTTCCTGGTATTACATTTAGATCTTTAATCCATTTTGAATTTATTTTGTGTATGGTGGTAGAAAGTGTTCTAGTTTCATTCTTTTTCAGGTGGTTGTCCAGTTTTCCCAACACCACTTGTTAAAGAGATTGTCTTTTCTCCGTTGTATATTTTCGCCTCCTTTGTCAGAGATAAGGTGTTCATAGGTGTGTTGATTTAGCTCTGTGCTTTCAGTCTTTTTATAGTCCTCTATCCCTTTGCGACTGACTATATAATTTGCAGCACATTATGCAAAATGACTGGTTCCAAATAGGAAAAGGAGTATGTCAAGGCTGTATACTGTCACCCTGCTTATTTAACTTCTATGCGGAGTACATCATGAGAAATGCTGGGCTGGAAGAAGCACAAGCTGGAATCAAGATTGTCAGGAGAAATATCAATAACCTCAAATATGCAGATGATACCACCCTTATGGCAGAAAGTGAAGAGGAACTAAAAAGCCTCTTGATGAAAGTGAAAGAGGAGAGTGAAAAAGTTGGCTTAAAGCTCAACATTCTGAAGATGAAGATCATGGCATCTGGTCCCATCACTTCATGGGAAATAGATGGGGAAAGAGTGGAAACAGTGTCAGACTTTACTTTTGGGGGCTCCAAAATCACTGCAGATGTTGACTGCAGCCATGAAATTAAAAGACGCTTACTCCTTGGAAGGAAAGTTATGACCAACCTAGATAGCATATTAAAAATCAGAGACATTACTTTGCCAACAAAGGTCAGTCTAGTCAAGGCTATGGTTTTTCCTGTGGTCATGTATGGATGTGAGAGTTGGACTGTGAAGAAAGCTGAGAGCCGAAGAATTGATTCTTTTGAACTGTGGTGTTGGAGAAGACTCTTGAGAGTCCCTTGGACTGCAAGGAGATCCAACCAGTCCATTCTAAAGGAGGTCAGTCCTGGGTGTTCTTTGGAAGGAATGATGCTAAAGCTGAATTTCCAGTACTTTGGCCACTTCATGTGAAGAGTTGACTCATTGGAAAAGACTCTGATGCTGGGAGGGATTGGGGGCAGGAGGAGAAGGGGACGACAGCGGATGAGATGGCTGGATGGCATCACTGACTCGATGGACGTGAGTTTGAGTGAACTCTGGGAGATGGTGATGGACAGGGAGGCCTGGCGTGCTGCGATTCACGGGGTCACAAAGAGTTGGACACGACTGAGTGACTGAACTGACTAATGCAAAATGAAAATGTGGGGCTTCCTGTTCAAAAATTATTAAGAATTTTAGCAAGGTGACAGCAGAGTATTAGACCAAACATGGGGCCTTTCTTGGCACGGGGTCCTGTGTGACTTCACAGGTCTGCTTTCATTTACTCACTTAAGACAAAATGCCTTTCCTTATGCTTTGTTAGTAAACTCAGTGAAAATAGTCTTTAGAACTCTTTATCAAAGTGTGGTCCAGTGGTAGACAAGATAATCTGAAATGGTAGACATGTGGGCATTTGTTTACTGTAATAGTTATGTACCAATGTGTTATGATATGTGTAATAGTTGTACAAATATGTGTTAGGGAAATAAAATTTGCACATGAATCAATAATTTCATGTTTATTATTGTTTTGGACAAGACTAGAAATGGACGAAATTAAAGAGCAATATTAAAGAAAGGAGTACGGATGTTATACAGATGTTGTAGGAAGTTTAATATAGTACTTCAGTGGTTGAAATTGGAAACAGTAGAAAAGCTGGATGGTTAAGGTATCCTTATGACCTTAAATATTTGGATAGTATGCTTGGGTCACATTTTTTCTTTATTTTAAGCTGATATTGCAGACTATTGAGCAGAGATCCCTGGCTGTACTGTAGGTCCTTGCTGCTTATCTATTTTAAATATAACAGTGTGTACATGTCAGTCTCTTGGGTCACATTTGATTTTTGATTTTTGTTCTAGTTGATTCTTTTCTGGTTGTTTTCTCATTAGGCTGGTAAAAGATTTTCTAGCATTGAAAATAAAGGCCGCTGAATCTGGAAACTTGTAGGAGGCAGTCAGCAGACACCTCCAGAATCTCAAAATCCATGAGCCATTCACCATGCCCCTTCCTGATCCCATTTTGCAGATGGAGAAGTCTCTTTATTATGGGCAGAATACTTGGAACTAGCCACAGAGCTCCTTCTACCAATGTCCCAGTCAGCCTTCCGCCTCAGTTTTGGCTCCTTCCAACTTTATAGTGGGCATGCAAAATTTGGCAAGACTATTTGAGATAATTGCCTGAATTTACCTAAAGTACATAAAAGGGTACAAAGCAAAATTCTTAATCTTCTTCGAGCTCATCAACAATCCAGTAAAGTGTTAGTATTTCCACATTGCCAGTTGGTTGCCGAAGGCTGTCTAGAGGGTATGTCTCTGTAAGAAGGTTTTTAATCTAGCTCTTCCAATTTCTAAGTTCAAAATATTTTGACCATTCTTTGCTAAGGCACTAAATACTGAAACTTGATGTTCTGTTCATGAATGATGTTTCCTCCCAAGTTCACCGAGGACTAGTGCCTCAAGTTCCCAAGTATTAATCTTAGGATTTAGAAACAAAAAATTAGAATTCCCAAAGTCATAAATTATTATGCTCTTTACTTTTTATTATGAATACACAAAACATGTTTGGTTATAAATATGTGCAAGCATGGGTGTTCAGTCACTAAGCTGTGTCAAACCCTTTAGCCTCCCAGGCTCCTCTGTCCATGAATTTCCCAAGCAAAAATATTAGAGCGATTGCCATTTCCTTCTCCAGAGGATCTTCTGGACCCAGAGATTGAACTCATGTCTCCTGCATTAGCAAGCGGATTCTTACCACTGAGAAACCTGGGAAACCCTTCTTTATAAATACATTTATTATTAATTATTACTGTATTAATGTTCATTATTAACAAATGATATATATTAAGTTTAATAGTACTAAAAAAGAACTATAGTCTGATAGCAAATACACAAACACTGGAAACACCAGAAAACACTATTGGGTGGAATTTAAATAATGTAACATTTAGATCTTCCAACAAGGTTAAGAGTAGTATACATGAAATCATGTGTCAACATTATCAGTTTAAGAACTTATTTTGTCTTGAAAACCTGTTATTTCCAGAAACACCACTCATAGCCGTTGTATAAAATATTCCTTGTGTTTTACTTACTATATTTATTTTACTTACAAGACAGACTCACTCTTCACAGCCCACAGGGCCATAAGCAAACACTAATGCCATGGTAACCCCTACAAGCAAGACTGATTAAACTGTGACCCCCCCCCCCCCATGTGCTCTTGTCCTGGCACCAAAAATGCTGACCTTGAACTTCCACTCCACATGTCACCATCTCCCGAAATTCTTTTGATTCAGGAACTTCTCTATGTTGTTTATTCAGGGTAATTGTCTTGCTGCTGCTGCTGCTGCTAAGTCACTTCAGTCGTGTCCAACTCTTAGTGACCCCATGGACTGCAGCCTACCAGGCTCCTCCATCCATGGGATTTTCCAGGCAAGAATACTGGAGTGGGGTGCCATTGCCTTCTCCGGTCTTAGGAGATAATATTTTTCTTCCCAATTTCCCAGATTGTGCTTTGGGTTTTAGAATTTATAAAAGAATATAACGGTCAAAGAAATGCTGGGAAGAAATATCTAAGTGGAAATATCACCTAGGACAGGCAGCATCATGAGCATTTGAGTGGAACAGTTAGATCAAATTGTTTGTGTTCCAAGAAAGAGAAGGGCAACAACTAAGTAAGGTTTTTAACAGCACTTCTTCCTTTTTGAAATAAAGAGCCTTTTAAATCTTATATTAGGTACTGAGTGTTCTGCATGGATTTAAAATCCACTATCTTCCCAGGAAGAACTATTATTTAGGAGTTAATTGCTAGTTGCTTGTTTAGTCTTTCTGTGGCTGTCAGATTATTGCTGAGTGGGGGCCTCGTAAACAAGAAGCTCCTAGCATGTCCTCTCCAGACCAAATGGACATGTGTTTCCCATTTAAACATTTCATTGCCCCAACTAAAAACAAATCAACTGTGTCTTTGGGATGTTAAGGGGAGAAGATTGGGATTTATTCCTGGACAAGCCTGAGGAAAACATTACCCTAATGGATGAAATATGTTTGTACTAAAGACTTCTTTAAAGTGTTGAACTGGTCTTTCCCAACTCCATCTCCTCTTCCTTGAACAGAGAGAAAAGTCCATTGGTGTTATCCTAACTTTGTCATTATATGAGGAATAATGGATAAAGATGGCTTTGGTTTAGATAAGCTTCAGAAGGAATAGTCACTGCCTCTAGAAATTATTCACACACCTTTGACAATGTGGTTTAGATGTCTTTCTCTCTTGGCCTTATACAGTATTAGAAAACCACTTCCTGTTTTCTAAAGCCAGATTCCTTCTTCAATTCAATTTTTCCCAAGAAGGCGCTTGCTGATTTCTCAATGCTCAGTGTGGTTAGCAAGAAAATTGGGTCTGGAAAAAATATTTGACTTTCTGCATCAAAAATAATGGTCTCCTCAAGACTGCAAGCCCACTGTGGAGGAATTTTGGCTTATTCTGTGTTTTGTACCCTGATGGAGCACAGGAAATAGGAAAATAGATTATTTTCCTTGGCAAACCTAAGGCATGTTTGGTTTAGCAATTGAATAATTTTTAGAGTTCAAGCTGGGCAGGACAACATGAAGCAACTCTCAAAACTGTGTGCCAGGTTCCCAAGCATAATTAGGAAAATTCATCAACACTAATGATTTAATTCTGAAGTCTATGCGATAGGACTGCCCAGTAAGCAAATATGTCAAAGGGTTGTTTCTTCTCTTTTTTGAATTTAACTTTGCCACAAGAGGTGTGAAACTCAACGAACTTGACAGTTAGTATATTCCACAGTGAATCCAAAGAACGGCTAGCTAACCAGAAGCTGGCATCTTGCTGGCATTTTACTCATATTGGTGCCTAGCCATTCAAGCATTGAAAATATATCAGGATACTCTAAAAAGGGTATTTTAAAATTGTCCTCATAGATACCTAATTCAAAATTAGAATAAAATGTACAAGTCACTTTTCCTTCACTAAAATTGGTGAGCCTCCATTTGGAGAGAGTACAATGTATAACTCTTCTTGATTTAGGCTTGCTTCTAGAACCAACCTGACTGTGTCTCAGCAGAGAAAATTTTAGCATCTAGGATCAGTCTGTGGTTTTACCTAAATTACCGTCAAGCTCTCATATTCATAGATTGACATCCGTCTTTGAATTTTAGTTTTAAAAAGTAACACCCTAGGTTTTCTCCATTATCCTTCTGTGATTTCCATTCATGTGAAATGGAAGCACATTATCTCATATTGGAAAATCAGGTTCTGTTTGTGTTTGGTACCAACGTTATTATCTTCAAATGGTAGATTGTGTTTAAATTTCAGGAAACTTCCATGTGAACATAAAATATATTATTCACCAAGGGAAGTGAAAATGTAATTAAAAATAATTAGGATCATGATAACAGTTGTAATTGCTTGTTTGCAGACCCTAATCCTTAAGGCCTTCAAAACAATTCTGAATAAATAATATTCTCTGAAATTACAATGGGAATTTTTTTTGGTATGAATGCCCAGTTAATTGAATTAACCAGCATGTACCAAAAGTTTGTTCATTGCTTTGCAGCTCAAGTCATTAATTAATAACTGTTCTTAGATTCCCCCTTCCTACAATTTAAACCTTTCTTCACGGGGTCATCAAGGTACTTCTGTTTCTACTACTATTATAGATGATTTATTGATATTGCTAACATTTTCTTAGATTTCTACAATCATACTATTTTTAATCTTTATTGAAGTATAATTTACGTACAAATACATAGTTTATGAGTATGGCTTGATGAACTTTACCAAATGTGTGCCATCATGGAGCCATCACCCAGGTCAGGGTAGAGAATTGTTCCATCCCTCAGGAAGATCTCTTGTAGCCTTTGTAGTCAGTCCTCCCAACCCCAGCCCTAGGAAACCCACTGAACTCCTATTCCTATAGGTTAGATTTATTTTTTTCTAGAATGTCATGTAATAGATTCAAAATACATACTAATGAAAAAATCCTATTCAGTCAAAAATTATATTGAACTGTACTATATCATTATCTATCTCAAAATTCCTTATTTTTTTCTGTTGAAAAATGAGAAACTTATTAAAAAATTCTCTTGGACATTTTCAACTTTCTAGCTACCAGTCTGAGGATAAAGTCATCAGGTAAAAAAAGTATGTAAGGACTGCTATAATAAGTTTCCTAATTTTTGAAAGTCTCCCAGGAATGAAAATCCCAATCTACCTGTCTACAAATCCTGCCAATTTAGCATAAAGTACCTGACTAAATCCTATCCTCTTGTTTGTGGCCATACTCTCTTGTTTCATTTTTTTTTTCTCAAAAAGCATATACTCTATAGTTTTCTGGGAAGCAAAGTCAAACAATACTTCATACATTTCATTAGGGGGCTTAAACTTATGAATGTTCAAACAGCTATTGCTTTAGAAAATCAATCTGGGATCATTTTTCTAAAGGATCCTTAATAAAGTTAGTGATGTCAGGATATACAGCACATTTTCTAGGACAGATGGAAGGGCAAATTTCTACACCCTAAGATTCTGCAATTATGGCTTATAATGTCTAAAAGAATGAGTAATGTCACTTTTCAGGAAACCCAGCATTCTCAGTCTTATACAGGCCAGAGGAGGCCTGAGCATAGGCTTGTCAGAGTATAAGCCTGAGATCATCAAACTTACTGTTATGTAATATGTTATCACTGGGACCAATTCAATATAGTACATTCAGCCACCTCCCTCAACTCCTATAGGCCAACATGAGTTTAGTCCTGGGTATGTACCTGAACCCAATACAGCAGAATAGGGACAAGGGTTAATTGCTCGGAAGTTTCCAGGAGCCAGACTATCAGGACCTTTGACTGGCTGTAGGGCTTATCCCCTATACCCATATAGGTATAATGCCTATTATCTCCTTTCCTTAAAACACTGAAGTACCTTCCTGAATCTCCTCTTCTGGAATACTGAATGCTGTCCATGAACTTCAAACATGGCCCGTAGTGTTTTCCCCATCATAGTTCTTTTGATTGCATTTAATTAATTTATGATAAAAAGATAGTTTATATAGTACGCTGCCTACATGGGGCTTCCCTGATGGCTCAGATGGTAAAGAATCTGCTTGCAATGCAAGAGACCTGGCTTCAGTCCCTGAATTCGAAAGATCCCCTGGAGGAGGAAATGGCAACCCACTCCAGTATTCTTGCCTGGAGAATTTCATGGACAGAAGAACCTGGTGGGCCATAGCCCATGGGATCCGCAAAGAGTCAGATACAACTGAGCAATAAACATTTTCACTTTCTTTCACTCATATGAGTTCTCTGATATTTAAAATTTATTTTATATGATCAATATGTGTAAAGACAAAGCTTATGAAGTGTCTTGTTCAACTCTTCTATAAGCTTTCTAATTTTTAGTGTTTATCATTTACTGAGAGAAGTATGTTAAAATTTCCAATTTCTATTGTGAATTTCTAAATTTTATTTTGTAATTCTGTCAGTGTATGGATTATAAATTTTAAGACTGTCATTAAATATTGTTAAGTATTATTTTAAAATGTTATTATTTAAAATTGTTACGAATTTTTTTTTCACCATTATGGAATGATCTATCCTATCCTAAGAGTACTCTTGACTTTAAAGTCTATAATATTGTTGTTTAGTTGCTAAGTCATGTCTAACTCTTTTGTGACCACATGGAATATAGTCCTCCAGGCTCCTTTATTCATGGAACTTCCCAAGCAAGACTACTGGGGTGAGTTGCCATTTCCTCTCCAAGAGGTCTTCCCAATACAGGGATCAATCCCGTATCACTTGCAATGGCAGGTGGATTTTTTATACCACTGAGCCACCTGGGGATCAGTCTATAGTATCTGTCTAGAGACCAGTTCCTCTGGCCTGGTATTCAACTGATTTACATTTTCTTCAAAATTCTACCCCTGTGTTTTGTGCATCTCTTGTCTACAGCATATTTGCAGGATACTTTTAATCCCACCATCAGCAATTCATTTGGTGTTGGGGTAAGATGGAGAAGGAGGTTCATTCTCTACCTGGGAGGACAGGAGCTGAGTTAGGTACTGGTGAAAGAGGCAGCAGGGGCAGAGGGGACACAGTCCCCTACTTCAGTTTTTTTAAAGCTTGAGGAAGGGACATTTTGTAATCTCTCTTAGGTATCTATGGTGGCTGCTTTTCTTCTCACTACACAAAAATAGTTAACTTTAAGAAAACTGAAAACTCACCTGCAGACCAAAAGGGGAAGGTAAGGGGTCAGGAGGAATAGGGAGTGCTGTCCAGGCTGAGGGAAATTCTCCTCGGCTAACCGACACCAAACACTCCATCCTTGAGTATCAAGGGCGTTGCACAGCAAGAAACAGTAGGGAAAGGGGGTTGAAGTGAAATAACCTGGGGGCTTTGTCTTCCCTCAAGAATCAGCTCTGCAGGGCTGGACTGTTTTGTGTTACAAAAGAGAAAAAAAATCATCAAAACTCTTCTCACTCACTATTCTGTAGAATTTGCAAGGGGGTGGGGAAAAGAGGCTTGTAAACTTTGTTTTGTTTTTGTACCCAAAGGACAGGGAGGGAAAACAGCTTCAATTTTAAGAGTAGATAGCTGACTAAGGTCCGTCTAGTCAAGGCTATGGTTTTTCCTGTGGTCATATGTGGATGTGAGAGTTGGACCATGAAGAAGGTTGAGCGCTGGAGAATTGATGCTTTTGAACTGTGGTGTTGGAGAAGACTCTTGAGAGTCCCTTGGACTGCAAGGAGATCCAACCAGTCCATTCTGAAGGAGATCAACCCTGGGATTTCTTTGGAAGGAATGATGCTAAAGCTGAAGCTCCGATACTTTGGCCACCTCATGTGAAGAGTTGACTCATTGGAAAAGACTCTGATGCTGGGAGGGATTGAGGGCAGGAGGAGAAGGGGATGACAGAGGATGAGATGGCTGGATGGCATCACGGACTCGATGCACATGAGTTTGGGTGGACTCCGGGAGTTGGTGATGGACAGGTGATGGACAGGAATCGTGCTGCGATTCATGGGTTCACAAAGAGTCGGACATGACTGAGTGACTGAACTGAACTGAACTGAGGCAAAAGGAGGGGCTTCCCTGGTAGCTTAGATGGCAAAGAATCTGTCTGCAATGCAGGAGACCCTGATTCAGTTCCTAGGTCAGGAAGTTCCCCTGGAGAAGGGACAAGCTACGCACTCCAGTATTCTTGGGCTTCCCTGGTGGCTCAGATTATAAAATATCCACCCGCAATGTGGGAGACCTTGGTTCAATCCCTGGGTTGGGACAATCCCCTGGAGGAGGGCATGGCAACTCACTCCAGTATTCTTGTCTGGAGGAGGAGCCCGGAGAACAGAGGAGCCTCACAGTCCATGAGGACACAAAGAGTCGGATATGACTGAGCGACTAAGCACAGCACAGGCAACAGGAGAAACATCTAGTATATAATTCCTGGAAGAAGAGGGCAGTCACACACATTCTATATACTCCCTCTTTTCCTTTCCATGTTTTTCCTCCTTCTCTCATTGGTTGCTACATATCTCTCATCTTTGAATTCCTTCAGCTATGTCACTGCACAGAATCTGGGCCTTCTAACCTGCAAACCAAGACTCTGTCTACTGTATCTGAGATACAGTAGAGATGTTTCTGAGATGTCGCTTGTAAGTACGAATAGAAAAGGAAATCTATGATGTGATTTAAGTAGGATGTTAATCCTTCCCATAGGATGCCTTGTTTAATCCCTCCATCATTCTGTGGTGTAGGTAACTGTGCTCATGCTCAGGTGCTCAGTCATGTCCAACTCTTTGTGACCCCCCTGGACTATAGTCTTCCAGGTTCCTTTGTCCATGGGATTTTCCAGGCAAGAATACTGGAGTGGGTTGCCATTTCCTCCTCCAGGGCATCTTCCTGACCCAGGATCCAACCCATGTCTCCTGTTTGGCAGGTGGATTTTTTACCACTGAGCCACCAGGGAAGCCCACAGTGTAGGTATTACTTTACAAAAGAAGAAAAAAGGCCCATGGGGAATAAATAACCTGCCAAGATTACACCACAAATAAGAAAGCAGAGACTAGAAACAAGGTCCATGCTTTTTCCATTTAATCATATTATTCCCTATAGTCTCCTCTGTAGATTTTTCCATCAATGTTTGGTATTCTGCCACAGGATTCCCATACCCCACACACATACTTCTCCTCTGCTTCCATCACATGCATCAAAACTATGTCCTATGCCTTTAAGATTATGCAGGAGTGATAATGGCTAATAATAACTTCAAGATATAGAAGTTATACCTTGAATATAGCTTCCATATGTATATTCCATATATATGGAATATATTTATATATATATAATATAAATTGGGTGTATATATATATATATATATATATATATATATATATATTTCCAGCCTATATACAGGATATCTATACAGCCCAGGTAATGGGAGACTCCTGGAAACCCTTCCTGTGAAGGCAGAAATTTAGGTTTATGGTAGTAATCCAAGGGAAATATTCTTGGTATAAATCTTTAAGGGGCATTGCTTCTTCCATGTCTAGAAGCTTGATTGGGTGAGTTAAGTTATATGTAGAACTTTTTTTAAGTCCTCTTAAAAATGTGTTATAACATCTTTGCACCCCGCTTGGCTATAGCAAAGTCTTCTTGTTGTTGTTTAGTCACTAATTCATGTCTGACTGGACTGTAGCCCATCATGGACAGTAGCCCACCAGACTTTTCTGTTCATGGAATTTTCTGGGCAAGAATACTGAAGAAGCTTGCCATTTCCTTCTCCAGGGGATCTTCCCAACCCAGGGATCAAACCCAAGTCTCCTGCATTGGCAGGTGGATTCTTTACCAGTGAGCTGCCAGGGATGCCCTAGAACAAAGTCGAAGATCCACAAACACAGCCACCAACAGTCTTGCATGACCCTCTGCTGAGACTGTGGGATATACATGCCCATTCTTTTTTCCCACATTAACACACTGTGAAATATCATAAGCACACAAAAGTACAGAGATCAGTATTCTGAACATACTGTGCTTGCCACCCAGCTTTTGTCAAACTTCAGTATTTATTTTCATCTCATATTTTTCAAGGAAATGAAATAGTTCAGATTTATTTGAAGCACCTAGTGTGCTTCTTCAGATTCTGTCCCCTACCTCCTTACTCAGAAATTGCTTTTTTCAGGAATTAGTATTTTGAAGTTACTTTTTATTTCATTTTTTATTTACATGTATGTGTTTTTACCACATACACATGTGTTTATAAAAAATATATAATTTTATTATCTATTTAAAAACTTTATATAAATAGTGTCATATATCCCTATAGTTTATTTTTTTCTTCTCAAAGTGATGTTTCTGAGATGTCTCCAACTAGAGGTGTGCAGCCATTTCTCATTTATTCATTTTTTATTTCTGAATAGTATTCCATTGTATGAATATATCATAGTTTGTTTATTCTCTCTTTGATGGACATCTCGTTTGTTTCCAATATTTTATTATTGCAAGCTGTGCTATGATGAACATTTCTATTCATGTCTTCCTGTGCACATATGTGAGTTTCTCTAGCTGTCCAGGATTTCTAGCCTTATTTTACCTCTGAGTAACTGAGTGTCACTAAGCAGATAAATATGTGACTTTAAGAAATAGTTTTCAGATGTCTTCAGTTTGTAGATGACCTGGCATTCATACTTTCAGGAATGCTGCCTTTTTTAAAACTAGAATAACATTTTGACATATTTTCCAGGAACTCTACGGTGTCAGGCACTAATTTATTGAAAGCGTTAGTCTATTTATTTACTTCAACATTCAGTTAATTATGTATTATACAAAGGGCACAAGATGCTACAAAACCATATCCTATAATATTCAAATGTCCAACATGGAAGAATGTGTGCTTATGTGTAACTCATAAGTCTATGCGTTACAAGGATCTTGAAATGCACATGATATTGAAGGAAGAAGGGAGAGGAAAGGAAAAGGAGGTTTTAGGTTGGGCTGAGTTGCAGTTAACAAATAGGCTTTGTCATGTCATGGATTGACAGAATAGAACTTTATTTTCTCCACCATATAATACTCCAGAATGTTTCCAGGTCAGCAAGAGTTGCAACTTTTCATCCTGAAGTCACATCTCCAGTCCCAGGTTGACTGTTGCTTTACCATCCTTAAAATGTGGCTCCCAAAGTTGATTGGATGCTGTCTTAGCACTCAGCCACAGGGAAGAAAGAGCAAGGGAAAATGCAGGTCGGAATTATGAGCCAGGATCAAAACTGTCAAATACCACTGCTGCTCACATACCATTATCTGGAAGGTGTCACAAGACCACACCTACCTGCAAAGGATGCTGGGGAATGAAACCTATCCATGTGCCCAGAGAGAAGAATAAACGGACTCTGTTGAAATGCTAGTTGTCTCTTCAACAAGAATGAAGAAAGGAATTGATACAGTTTTAATTGATGTATTTGCAGCAAGCATTTGTCAACGTCAGCAAGAAGCAAGTTAATACCAATTGAGATGGAAAACAATTGACAGTCAAAGTGTTCTTTTCTCCTTCCTCGATCTGGAGAACCTATGTTACTTTTATCTGCCTACATTTCATTTCATTCTCTCTTTCTTCTGGTAACAACAGGTTCCCAGTATTCAATCCAAGTTTTGGAGAGGATGCCCCCTAGCAAAAGAGATAAAGCTCCATATTAGTCAGAGACCTCCCCTCACCCTCTCCCTAGAAAAGCACAGATGGAGGTAGTGGCTGACATGCAGATGGTTTATTTGGAAAAGGGTCACAGGGAGCAGGATTGAGGAGCTGAGGGAATAAAAGGATGAAAATGGAAAACCAATGCAAAGATCCATTATCAAGGTGGCCACCATCACTCAGGACTGATGTCCAAAATTGGTATGCCTGAAAATGAAAGTGGGGAGCATTTATACATTGGTTTAGTTGATGTTCTATCTACAAGACTCTGGAAATATACTGAGGATTGAATGTTTCAGTACTGACTAGATGTAGAAGTGAGGACAAGAGGCATTGCACTGGTGCTCAAGTGGTGCCTGAAAAAGGCACACACCGCTGGTCTAGACACTTAGTACATCTCCACCCCTAGGGTTCAGTGATTGGATCATGAGTGTGCATAAACCAAGCCAGGACATTAAAGTTATCTCCCAGGATATTTATAACAGGAGATGGTTTCTCAGATCTTTCTTCTAAGCTAAAAGGATACAGGTCTCCTCTGCCAGCAGCCAATTTCCTTACTCCATGGAGAAAATTTGCCTGCAGAGATAAGACACAGACAGGGGGTTCTGGTGATGTCAAGTCTCAGTTCCAGTGACTGAGCTTCTCAGAACTACCTCGATTCCCTTGACTCCTTCTTTCTTCCTCTGATCTACCTCCAAATCTAGCTGATAAACACCCTATTTAAACCACCTCAACCTAATTTCAGTTGGGTTTCTGCCACTTGCAACTAAAGTGCACCAGACAATATAGAAATGAGTATTACAGGCCTTCACTCTAAAACTAAATGACCTGAGGTATTCTGTGCAACAGGGAGGATTTCAACCCAATGCCAGGTCTGCAAGACTCCAAGGGTCAGACTGTAGAAAACTCTGAATTGCAACAGAAATCCCCCCTTGTCAAATAAAGACGTTGGAAACACAAGGAGACAGAATGGAAAGTACTGGGGCTAAGAGGAACTAAAGCAATAACTGGAATCTTCCTTCTCGGCCCCTTCTCAAACCTCTCTGCTGTTCTGTCTCCCCACAAGCATAATGTAAACCACAACTCAGGTAAACCACAATAAATTGATATGCTGACTGATAAGGGGCAGATAAAGTGAAAATGAAATTGCTCAGTTGTGTCTGACTCTTTGCGACCCTATGGGCTGTAGCCTGCCAGGCTCCTCCGTCCATGGGATTTTCCTGGCAAATTTACTGGAATGAATTGCCATTTCCTTCTCCAGGGGATCTTCCCAACCCAGAGACTGAACTCAGTTCTTCCGCATTGCAGGCAGACTCTTTACCATCTGAGCCACCAGGGGACAGATAAACTCTGTTCAAAACACTCCTGTCACCCTGTCCCAAGGAAGACTTGAAAGAAGCCTTCAAGCTGAGGTCCTATAGATGCACAGAGGTCTGAGTCCAATTTCTAAGAGAGAAAAAAATGTGGGGCCAGAATGGGTTCATATTGGAGATTTATGACTCAGAAAGCTTTCTGGCACTGATTTCTAGTTAATGTAATCTCCAGAAATTAAATCAAAAGGCAGCCAAGCCTGGTGGCTCATCCATGGGGATGCTAGAGCCATATTCAGGCTAGAGAACAAACAAAGGCCTGCACATTCACATACAGACACTAATGTTATAAATTAAGCTAACAAACTGTTAAACAAATTATATTCCACCCTCCTCCATTAATAAACCCATCTATAATGACAGGAAAAGCCAGGTTCTCATTCTAAATTCTCAGACTGTTTGCTTTATAGTTCCTTTCCAGAACACGGCAGTGTAGAGAGCCTCTGGCCAGGCCTTAGACTGCAGCCTGTAGCCTCCCCACTTCTCTTCTCACCCAGCCCCATCCTGCACCAAAAGTAGACATGCATTGTTGTTGTTTAGTCGCTAAGTTGTGTCCGACTCTTTTGCCACCCCATGGATTGTAGCCTGCCAGGCTCTTCTGTCCAAGAAATTTTCTGGGCAAGAATACTGGAGCAGCTTGTTATTTCCTATTCCAAGGGATCTTCCCAAACCAGGGATCGAACCCACATCTCTTGTGTCTCCTGCATTGGCAGGTGGATTCTTCACCACTGAGCCACCTGGGAATAACTGCAGCATGCATATCCGAGGACCAGCTATCTACCCCAACCCCCACAAATAGTCGTCCCAGGGAAAGAGGCTAATGGAAACCCTGAACGTGGATTCCAGATCATTTGGAAAGGAACTTCTAAACCCCAAGTGCCTGAGGGATGGTTTGCAATGAGAGATACAGAATCCAGGTGGGCACAGTCATCTGGCCTCATAGACTCTTTGCACAGTCAGAGGAGTGCTGGTGAGACCCAGAGCAAGGTGTATGGATCTTGTTAGGCCTAAGGGTATGGGCCTCATTCCAGTGCCTGGGATCCCAAGAGCTACTCTGGCTCCAGGAGTATTTCTCTGGGTTCAGTAGGCAACCCTAGTGTCCTTTAAGTAAAGCTCTGAGTAATTTGAACTAGTTTGATAGGCTTCTGCCACCTGCCACTGAAAGGATTCTTATTAATACACTTTCAATGCCAAAAATCTCAAGCAAGTGATCTATAGCAGTGCTCTCCAACCTTTTTGGCGTCAGGGACCAGTTTTGTGGAAGACAATTTTTTTTCACAGACCAGGGCAGGGTGGGGATGGTTCAAGTGCATTATATTAATTGTGTATTTTATTATTATTACATGGAATACTTACACTGCTCACCACAGTGCAAAACCAGATTATCAGGCATTAGATTCTCATAAGGAGCATGCAACCTAGATCCCTCAGGTACACAGTTCACAGTAGAGTTCCGCTCCCATGAGAATCTAATGCCATCACTGATCTGACAGGAGGCAGAGCTCAGGCAGTAATGCAAGCGATGGGGAGCAGCTGTAAATACAGAAGAAGCTTCACTTGCTCGCCTGCCGCTCACCTCCTGCCGTGACGTCTTCTTCCTAACAGGTCATGGACTTATACCAGTCCAAGGCCTGGAGTTTGGGGGCCTCTGGTATATAACCACTGCTTCCATTTTTATCAAGCACTTATTCTTACCATAACTTGCCGCAAAGTACCTTCTTCCAGCACTCAAGTACTCTGTACTCTAGAAAATCACTAATCCAATGGCCTCTTCTCTATCTCCAATTAGCTGGTCTGCTCTACAGCATTTGAGTATATTGAGCATTCCCTTCTTTTCATTTATTTTTTAAAACTTTTTATTTTGTGTTGGGGTATAGCCGATTAATAATGTTGTGATAGTTTCAGGTGAACAGCGAAGGGACTCAGCCATACATATGCATGTATCCATGCTCCCCCAAACTCCCCTCCTATCCAGGCTGCTACATAATATTGAGCAGAGTTTCATATGCTATGTAGTAGATCCTTGCTGGTTACCCATTTTAAATATAGCAGTGTGTACACCTCCATCCCAAACTCTCTAACTATTCCTTCCCCCTATTTTCCCCCCTGGTGACCATAATTTTGTTCTCTAAGTCTGTGAGTTTCTTTCTGCTTTGTAAGTTCATTTGTATCTTTTTTTTTAGGTTCCACATATAAGGGATGTCATACAATATTTCTCCTTCTCTCTCTGACTTACTTCACTTAGCATTACAGTCTCTAGGTCCGTCCATGTTGCTGCAGATGGCGTTATTTCATTCTTTTTAATGGCTAATATTACGCTGTATATATGTACCACAGCTTCTTTATCCATTCCTCTGTCAATGGACACTCAGGTTGCTTCCAAGTCTTAGCCATTGTAGTCAGTGCTGCAGTGAACATTTGGGTGCATGTATCCCTTCAGATAATTTTTGTCTCTGGATATATGCCCAGGTGTGGGATTACAGAGTTATAAGGTAGCTCTATGTTTAATTTTTTAAGGAACCTCAATCCTGTTCTCCAATTTACATTCCCACCAAAAGTGTAGGAGAGTTCCCTTCTCTCTACTCTCTCTCCAGCATTTATTGTTTGTGGATTTTTTTTTTTTTTATGATGATGTCTGTTCTGACTGGTGTGAGGTGGTATCTTCAAAATTTACAAACAGCTCATGGTGCTTAACAGCACCAAAACAAACAACCCAGTCAAAAAATAGGCAGAAGGCATTTCTCCAAAGAAGACATACAGATGGCCAAGAGGCACATGAAAAGATGCTCAACATTGTTAATTATTAGAGAAATGTGATTCCCTTCTTTTTAAAAACTTCTCTTTTCTTAAATCTGAGATAACAAAAAAGCTGAGCTCTCCCATATTTTTTAAAAAGCTCTTTGTAAATTGCTTTCAGTAGCTCTCTTCCTAATTGGAAGTGTTTTTCAAAGTCCTGTCTTTCTCCCTGGGCTGACTACTTCCAAAAGGCACTTACTGAAATAATTATCTGAGTCACAATGATACTCTTTCTTCTCAAAGAATTATTCATACAGACCTCAAGGTGTCACTTCCTTAAAGATGAATCCCAAATTTCTGTCTCGACCCTTGACCTCAGTTGTAAGCCCTACTTCTTCACATACTGAACACTTACATTTCAGGTTTTTCTTTTTTTGGCCATGCCATGCTGCATGTGGCATCTTAGATCCCTGACTAAGGATCAAACTCATGTCCCCCACAGTGAAAGTGTCACGCCTTAACCACTGGACTGTCAGGGAAGTCCTTAGAGTGCAATATACCTTTCTCCTGTTATTGGCCCTCTCCTGTTTTTGCAGATTTTTGTCAGTAATTCATCCCCCTCGTGCCCTGGTTTCGAATCAGGGTTACTTCACTCCAGTCTCTTTCTCCAATCATGAAGTTCTGTTGATTTTTTCCTTGCAAGATGTTTCCTATGCATCCTTTGTTTTCTGTTCCTCTTCTATCTGTTCTGCTTCCAGTTTCTGTTCTGCTCTAGTTCATCTGCATCCTTTTACCACAACAATCCTGCAGACTTTCAATGAATCTCGATGGCCTGAGGAAAAATCCATACTCCTTTGACACATAATGCATTGCAAGATGAAGAATCAGCTTCAGTCTTCAGTGTTTTCTTCTACTCTGCTTCAAAATAAGCTCTCCATCCCTTCTAGGCCCATCTTGCCATGGTCCTGAAACACAAATTCCTCATTCTTGTATCCCTCCCTTCATCCTTTCTTCTGTACCACTCCTCCCACCTGAAATCCATCGCCTCCCCTTCCCCTGCCCAGATCCTTGCTGAAGAAACTCAAGTCCCAGTTCTTCAGTAATACTCTCTCCCATTCCAGCTCAGTGTTTTCTTGCTTCCTTTTCTGAACGCCCATCTGCTTTATTTCTTGGACACATTTATTGTCTTGAACTATAGGCTTCCCTGTGGCTCAGAGGGTAAACCGTCTGCCTGCAATGCTGGAGACCTGGGTTCGATCTCTGGGTTGGGAAGATCCCTTAGCGAAGGAAATGGCAACCTACTCTGGCACTCTTGCCTGGAAAATGCTATGGACGGAGTAGCCTGGGTAGGCTACAGTCCATGGGGTCGCAAAGAGTCGGATGCGACTTCACTTTCCATTGCATAAATTTGTTCATGATATATTTGCCATTTAAATCAGATTTACTTTAATTTGTATGAAAAAAACCTCATTTCCCTATTTCATTTTTCTACCACCCCTCCCCCACTTACTACACACTCAATACTGTAACAATAGGTGCTTAAGAAATTTTACTTTGTTACTTCTTCTTTCTAAAAGAAAAGGCTGTTATTAATCTGTTTTGTCTAATGATATACATTATTGTGGATACTAAAGAGGTGGGTGAAAAATAGCCAAACTCTCCTTAAAGGTTCATTCTGCACTTACTCATTCTACTGAAAAGTGCCCCCACCTTCTCCTACTGTTGTCTTTGTGAGAAACAAACAAAATATATAGAAAATATTATTATACTCTAAGAAGTTATCTTATTCAGAAATTCCTCTTACCTTCACTTTTTTTCTGAATGCAGTCTTAGATCTTAGCAGATCTGTTTTTAAATTTCAAAGGGAAAAGAACCATCAGACTCAGCAGACATAGTTGTATCCTTCTTTCTTTTTATTGAAAAGGAATCACTTCTATTCTAGCGCAAACAATGTATATTTTACATCACAAAGCAAGATATAATTTACATATTACATTTCTTATGAGATCTTTATACCCTAAATGTCATTCCCTTTTTTATCCAGTCACCTCTTCCAGCTTGATTTAACCTGCCAAGTACTCTACAAATCAGTGTCTTGTTTGGGGAGGGACTGGGAACACAGACGGTTGGCATGTATTCATCTGTTATCTGGGTATAGATGATGAAGAACAGGGCTATGCCTTTGAACTTTGTGGCCCTGAGGCCCTCTCACACCTGGTTTAGGAGCCAGAATGCTGTCCTTTCAAATCACATATGAAACTTCTATTTTTTTTAAATCAATAATGAATGAAAAAAATTGAGTGCTGGTACCCTGTGTACATTTCTCCATCAGATCCTTACATAGTTAATGTTTGTGGTATTGATTCACTAGCAATAAAAGCTCCTATGGCTGACAGCATTGATTACTCTATATTCCTGGACAGCAAGCACTTGCCCAGGCACTGCCTAATTTCATCCAGCACTAGGGTTATGGGGGTTCAGGCTTTTCTCTTTACCACTCAAAATGAATGTCAGGATGAAAGTTTCAAATGACCTTGTTTTATATGATCCTCTATCTCTTTACTCCCTCTTCTAAGATTCCCCCCATTTTTAGCAAAATCTTTTCACCTATGATGTCGATTCCCTGCAGTATACACCCCAAATCTTCTATTAGTTTGTTCTCCCCAAACTCCAAGGGTTCACTAGTTTCTTGGACTGCACTCTTTTCACAAAAAATGTTTTGATCTATTAGGATAAAACCTTGATAATCCTCAGCAGCTAGTGGGACAAGAGAATCAGTTGAAGAATACTTTAGGAAGCAGTAACGTGTGTCATTCGGCCAGCCTACATAAACCATTCGGTAAGAAATGACTTAATAGTATGTGAAAAGAAGAGGAAATCAGTTGATGAAAGCAAATGCATATAAGATGGGCTTCCTTCTTTAAAGGAAGTTTAGAGTCAACACTGGAAATACATTTTCAGGTTGATGACTATTTGACTGAAAATACCACCATTAATTCAATCTGATATGCCAGGGAAAATCACAAATGTGTACTGAAAGTGCACCCTAAATCCCAAATCCTTGCCTGTTACTCACAGTTGGCATATTTGGCCAAAATCAATCTAAAACTTTTTGACTAATTTTAAAAATTATTATAAATCCAAGTTGGTCAAGATGAAAATATAAGTCAAAGAGATGTCTGTTCTGTGTTTCTCAAGTTATTTTTTGGTCAAATGATATGGTTTTTGAGAGGTCTGCAAATATAAGCCTATTTCTCATTTCCAAATGCAAGGTTATAAGTATTTACAGCAAGGTAGCATCTCCTTGCTAGAAAACAAGGCTTCTGGGTACCATAGCCTTCTATTAACATAGTTTACTTTCATAGTCCCTTCCCTCCCATGGCTACAAAGTGCTGGACATACAGAGAGTACAGGAAAGAATAAAGGAGCAAATGATTAGAGCCTCACAACACCCCTGTGAGGTAGGTAGGTATTGTTAAACCCATTTTACCAAAAAAAGGTAAACCAAGGCACGGCATGATAGTGTGGTTTGGTCATGTCTACCTGACAAGTTACGAAAGCATGGGTGGAAACAAAGAGAAAGAAACAAAAGATCAGTCAGTCCTGGCTCCCAGCCCTAGATACTAAACTTTATTTCAATAGATTAGAAGATACAAATAGCCAACAATTGCCTTTCAAATTCTTAGAATTTAGATAAACCTTTAAGTATTTCACTGAATCACGTATCTTTCCTATTCCTGTTGAGTAGGAAAAGGACAGATAACTAAATGGCTTTTCCTCTGCTAAGTCTAATTCTCATGCTTGTTTAGTATGTATCAGCATTTCACCAGAGTTCAGGTGCCAAACTCAAGGACATTTTCAGAGCCTTGATTGTTTCTAATGTATTTAAAACACTAACGTGAAAGTTACAGCTGTTCTCAAACAGCTGCTTTATCAATTGCTCTGTGGCCATAGTAAAAATTTTGTGTAGAGAAAGAAAGGAAACAAGATCCCTAATAAAAAGTCTTAACCACGGTAGAAATAAGGACATTGGCAATGGTGTGAAATTTGCTCTTGGTAGTGTTTGAGAAACTGCAAACTCAAGCTTGTAAGAATATTTTATATATATATATATATATAATATATAAATATATACAGTATATATATAAGTGTGCATCTGACTACCCTTAAGGCACCAAAGAGATGTAGGCCATGCCTTTCACAACTTAGTGTTTGTTTTCCTAGAGAAATGTCTCTTCCTCTCTCAAGTGAAAAATAAGTCTTCTATCAAATAAGCCTATGTTAGCAAATTACTCAAGAAACAACAAATGTCTTTAACTTAAGATGGCTGTTTGCTTGGATAGGGGTGAGGGGTAGTAGTGAGGTGATATTATCCTCTATTGCTTAGAGCTTAAATCTAGAGCTTAGAGAGTAGAATTAGCCAGACATAGCCAATCACATTGGATTAGACAGGGCAGTGACCAGATGTTGCATACAATTGCTTTGTTTTCCCCCCATAGCAGCTGATGGAATAACCTTACCATGACCAACACAGATGGAGACAATGAGCAAGGGAACTATGTCTGGCACCAATTCTTCAGAAAGACTTTGGCTTTTCAGAAGTTCCTAGAGCTTCTGATCAGAGAGCTGAGAAGAAGGATGGGGTCAGGCACTGAGGTTCATTGAGGAGACTATAGGCAAGTATTCTGAATATATATATACATATATGGTTTCTTTGGCTGCTGTCGATTCTTTTAAAACCTATACAATCATGGGGGTGGGTGGGCTGAACTTAACTGAAGAAGCTCAGAGTATATTAAGCAAAGCATATGAAGAGAAGGAAAAACAAAATTAACACACACAGAAACAAGTGGTGGTGGTATCCCAGAGGGAGGAGGAACATTTGTTAACTAATTTTCATTTTGCTCCTCTCCTGCTTTTCTCTGCCATGGTCCCAATAGTTTAGTTCTGGTTTTTTTGTTTGTTTGTTTTTATTTATTTATTTTTCCAGCAGATGTAGAAATAACAGAGCAGGATAGGTGTCTTATGGTTTTTGATTTCTTCTTAGGCCTGTTTAATTATTTTTTTTCCTCAGTTGACTGTTGGCACCTGGTTCCTCTGTAAACTATATTCCTTGGCCTTCAGTCTCAGGTTGGCAATGCTGTTGGCCATGTTGATGCCCTGTGCAGGGTTATTGTTGGCACATGTGGCAGAATAAGTAGCCATGGCGCTGTAGGGACAAAGGAGAGAGCAGGGAGAATAACAGGCATTAGTTTCATGAAGTCGCAAGTCTGTGCCCCAGATGGGTGCAACTCTCAGGATGGGGGCAGGCGGATTGGACTACATGACCTCTGAGGTCCCTTACAGCCCCAGGTTTTCATTAGTCTAAGGCCCTTAGTGTGTTGAAGGTCCTTAGTGGCAAGTGTTTTGAAGGGCAGGGGAAAGCAGTGGAGAGTGGAACAAGGTGAGGGGGGAAGTATTTTCTGTGTTGGATACAGTGAGTAATGATTTATTTCTGGGGTGAGAGAAGAAAGCTGCTCATGGTGGATAACAGGTGTTTCATCAGCTGACCGATTAAAACAGTATTTAATCTTGTCCTGCCTACATCACTAGTTTCTGGGAGCGAGGAGGAAGAGAAGGAGGCATTTGGGAAAAGAAACTAAAGGGCATTTTGCGCATTTTGCCTTCCTCACTCTAGGTAGCTGACTTGAATTCTAAAACATTTTAACACATTTTAGATAATCACTGAATACCATATTAAGTAGTTTCCTTGAAGAACCAGTTAAACAACCTAAGATGACTTCTCTGGCTTTCTTGATCCACTGGTTGATGGTACCAAGTATTGCAGAATCAAGAAGTTTCCATCCCTATTGGCCTTGATTTTATATACTCAAAAGTACTTGAGCAGCTTAAGCTGCATGCCATGTCCATTATTTTGGAAATGTTTAAATACCCTATATAAACTAGCAAATGATCCAGTTTCAGTATTCCTGACCTCAGAGGTAATTGTTTCTGACTGTTCTTACTGCAGAGAAAAACCCAAAATCAGAGACTGTAATTAAGACCTAGGAATACCACTGGGCAGAAATTTGTAATTGGTGGCTTTCTGTTAATTACATCCAAGAATTTCTTTAAAAGGAAAAGTAAAGATTTCTTAGACTAGGATGCAAGGTATCTATTACTTGATACTAAATAGCCATAAAGGGACAACTCATTTTAATTAAATGAGCATATTTCTAGTTGTTTCTAAGATTAGCAAAATACCTTTCAACTGAGGGTTGGGATGAGATAGACTTATAAATGGAATGACAGGTGCTCTTCTGGTGCCTGCATTCCTGTGCAATTTTGTCAGCCACACAGGAGTTTGTGGTTCTGGGGATCAAGTGTTGGACCAGAAAGAGAAAAAAACTAAAGCTACTCTACAAATAGGAAGATTATATCATTAATACTTATTTGGGACACCATGTAGTCAAGACTTCGAGTCAAGAATTATAGTTCAAGACTCACAATAGCCTGTTTCAGCTCAGTTACTAGCAATTAACCCAGGAAAACTGGGTTAAAAATTATAATTATGTCCTACTAGAAATATACATCCTTAATTTAAGACCCTTATAACACTGGTATGTGTGTGAGTGTTTATATGGGTGTCCTAGTGCAAGAGGAAGACTCGGAAGGGTTCCAAAATAATACTGTACTCTTTCATTTTTTTGAAAAGGAAAATCCTTACTCCTTTCTGGGTTCCTGATCTTAACTGTCTAGACAAAGTTAGGTTCATCTATAGCACCCTGTACTTTTCCTCTTAGCACTTATTTTAATTCCTCAACTATAAGCTCCATAGATGAGACACCACATCTGCCTTGTTCACCACTGTGCCTCCAGGTAGAGCTAACACCATATCTAGCACATATTTAGCATTCAAGAAAGTATTTAGTGAATAGATAAGTAACTGAGAAATATCTAGGTACTGTATGATTAAACTGATAACTGCTCAGTATCAGTGATCTCCGTCACCCTGCTGTGAGTAAAGATTTCTAAAAGTATTTTACCAACAGACTTTTATTTTAAGGAACCAGTCCTTCCCATTAATCTTGGTATCTTACTAGGATGAGAAAAATCAGAAGGGACATATCACAAGCAGGGGCTGATGACTGCATATTCTTAGCATATTCTTAATCCACCACAAATAGCTATTAACAGTAACCAAAAAATGAATAAATATTGGTGCAGGTTAGATTTACTGAAGAGACTATTACTTCAACCACAATCTACCAAAAGACAACAGCTGAAAAACAGTCTCAATTCAGTAGGTTTTAATTAGGAGTGAAAAAAAAATAATCAGAACAACCTGTTAAAATGGGACACTTTTTTTTTTCCTGTTACAATATACCAAGTTTCACTTATTTTCAAAATCCATTTACGTATTATCATTTAAGTTCAATATGAATTACATGCTTCCATTCAAGACCCTATCAGAAAGAAATGCAAATCCATAAATCACATACTTGAGAAATTTCTAGGATATACTGAAATCTAAGATTTCAAAGACACAAAAAAATCTAAGTATCTAAGAAAAGAGACCTGGATTTGGGAAATGAACCTAAGTTGTATATTATGAAATCAACCAAATCAGCCTTTCTTAGCCAGATTTCTGTGAGAGAATTAAGTCCTAAAGATGATACATGGTACCAGTTTAAATGTATAGGCGATATGTTGGGATTTTGAGTTATCTGTTTTTTTGTTACATACTGAGAATAAAATTGAATGGCTTCTGAAAACAGGAAGCTAAAATTTCATGAAACAGCAAAAGGAGAAAAGGTTCTCTGATGGCAAATTAGAAATATGGCAAAGATGGAATACTGTGCTTTAAAGAATTTGACTCAGTTTCCTGAGACATCCTTTGAGATTCTAAACAAGGAAAGTCTCATTTAATAGAGATTCTCTCTTTCTTTTGATAATCAAGAGTGTGGTCTATTTTCCTTAGTTGACAAAGGGAATTAGAATTGTGGGGGATTAGTTTGCTGAAGATGCTGTTACTGTTTTCTAGAAATGTCTGTTGTACTTGTGATTTCAATTTTGTCTATTATACAACAATTTTGCTGTAAACTTCATAATTTACTAGTGTCATCTGGTTTTCTAGTCTGAAGACTTAGTATGGTAACACATTTCTTGGAAATATTGAGACTCTCTCTCTAATGCAGGCCAAATGTTAATATTCCAGATGAGATGAATGTTGATCCACTTCCCATCTCAAACCAAAATTAGTGAAATCAGAGTTGTATTTTACCTGCGAAACTAGATTTTCACTGAGACACCTTTCCTTAAACAACAGGCTTTGTTTGCAGAGTTGAGAATATCACTCTTGTCTAATCGTACTGTGGTTCTTTTATAAAGACACCACTGTGTTTTGAGACCATGTTAATGCCTTATAGGTAGCTCTCAAGTTAGAAGGTTATCTGAATAAAAAAAGCAGTTGCTATTAATGAATGAGTTTTGCAATATCCTAGATGCTTGATAAGTGATAAGATTTTCACTTGATAAATGTTTAGAACAGTTATAAATAAACTTTCAAAAATTGGTCTAACATTTCAGCATTGCATAGCCATAAGAAGTAAGACTGTCTGAATTCACGGCCTCTAAATAAATGCTTAGAATACACGACTGTATAGGCAGAGACCTCAGCGATATTTTGTGCATATATTAAAGAAAATGAGTCTGTTTTCCCTCCAGTAGTTTGACATGAGTCTAGTCTCTCAATCTAAATTAAAAGTGCCATTTAGGCAAGTAGGGACCAGTCCTTTGACATACCAGTGCCAATCAAGACATGTTACTGTCAGAAAAGATAAAATTAATCTAAAAACAGCTTAGTCATTCTTTTAAAAGGCCTTAGAAATACTATGAAGAGGACCCACTTCCAAAAGTAACAACAGATGCAAGAAAGCCTTGAGTGGCTGCCAATCTGAAAGATTGTTCATGACCACCTGTTTTCCATGTCATCAAAACTTTTGAAGCTCTGTGTTAGGAAAATAAAGAGAACTTTGAAATGTTTTCTCACAAGACAGAAACCGGTAAGGTTAATAAGCTGTTTTCAACCAAATTTTGGGAGCCATTAAGATCATGGCCTTCCTAAACAGGATTAAGCTTCCTGGGCTAAAAAGATGAGGTTAAAACTAATTAATTTATTAAGCACATGATAACACAAAGAGCTTGCTTACTGACACCTAGAGATCTTGCCTTCTGCCTATTCCTCTAACAAGATGGAGACACGAGATAAGTACTAAGACTGGGCTTTATAACATTTGGCCAAAGCAACATTTCTATTTGGTTTTTAAGAATGTAAAGTTCTTTGTGTCCATGACCAAGAAATCACACTGATGAATAAAAGGCATTGAGGAATCAGAGATGAAAAAGAAATACTTGCATCCCATCTGTTGATTCAGCAAATCTGCTCTGGAACTTGCACAGAGCTGACACATTTGAGTAAGCTTGAAATTTTTCCATCTCCTTATTTGGAGATTCCTAACAGATGGAGCTCAGCCATAGACAGCAGAATGCTAACCACCAGCAGGGTTAGAGTTCTGTTTTCACAGGGGGACAAATCATTTTTGATAATTTCAACCTACCTTGAGAGGTTGTCCTAAAGAATAATATGTTAAAATGGCTGTCAAACACCAAAGGAAGTATGGAAAATACTATGCATGGTATGGAAGCCAGGAAACTTATGAACATCTCCCCTTCTGCTTTCTAGTCACCCAGAATGCAATCCCACCAATCACAAAACAATTAAGGAGAGCTGAGCGTGGGGGTGGATAATACCTGACTCAGTTTTCAACTCTGTTTTCTATTTGATCCTTCCGGACAAATGATAACAAACTATGAAAAAATTCACCCCAAAGACAGATCTGTCAGCCCAAGAAGTCTGTGTGTCTTTCTGAGATCCTAGGGAATCTCAGATTTTTCCAAAGGCTATAGAGCTTGAGGTTTTTGTGAGTCTGTCTGTGATGTGTAAACGTTGGAGATCATCTCTTGGGTTTGTTCTGTTGTCAGTACAAGAACACCAGAGGTTTACGTGCTTCCATCTAATAAAATTCAATATGAGTTTTCCTAGGGGAATTTAAACTTTTAAAGAGAGACCCGATAAATCCTTTGGGAAGTGATCTTTTGTAATTTAAGTAACCATTTCCAACTTCTCTTTTTAAAACTCAGAAGTTGATCTCTTTAAATGTGCATTTAGCTCTTAAAGTAGACACATTTGGACCATATTTCATTACTAAGACTTCAGTTTGCACTGCATGTTCAGTGATCCATCTGCCATTGTAAACATTTTTCCTCTAAAAATGTTTTATATATGAAGTCTTGCATCTTTCTGCCATCTCAGTGATTTTTGTTTTTCTTTTTGAAATGCATGTTGCTTAACTATAGGTTCCAAACACCCCTGTGTGATACGTAATAGGGAAATTCTTACTAGCTCAATCTTAGAGATACAAGGCACATAAGAGATTCATGACTCAACTGGCCTGAAGAGCAACAAGAGCCAGGACAAGAACATAGTTCTTCTGACCTCTGTCCTATATCCCCTAAAGCCTCACTATTCAAAGCATGTACCAAGTGTCCATGTACCAAGCCTGGGCATCACATGGGAGCATATTAGGCATACAATTCCCAGGTCTTGCCCTAGACTTACTGAATCTGAGTCTGCACTGTAACATGATCCCAGGTGATTCATAAGCCCAGTAATCCTTGAAGAGTCCTTCTCTAGGCTATCAGCCTACCCTGAACTCTATGGACGTATTTTTCTTGCAGCTCTGGTTTCCAATAGTATTTCCCACTGGAAGACCTCACTGCTTTCATTTCTAGGACTGTAAGCCCCACTTTCTTGAACATACTTAATTCCCACTTACACCCTACCCCCAGCAGCCACCCTCTTCCCCCTCTGACAAGTTACCTTTTCAGTGTCTTCCGTTAGAATCCGTTATGAAGCCCCTCGTGTAAACAACATCTTGGGAGGGAGGAGGATCTATTTTTGAAAGTGTGAAAGGGAGAAATGAGCCAAATGCGTTCAGCAGATGTCAGGCAGCACTGTGACCACGATCAAATGAGGGGAGGAGAAGGTTGGGGGAGGGAAATTGTGGATAAGGATCACTGGCCTCTCTTTCACTTGTCATTAGTTCCCTTTGAAGCCCAGCCCTCCCTCTGGAAATGGCACTCCAGACCAGTACTGCAGAGCCAGACCATTCTTTATCTTTCACAGGAAAGGATGTCCCTGAGGAAAGGTTTCTTGACTACTTCATCCCAAACAACAGTCAAAAGTCCAGGACTTGGTAAATCACTGCTGCCCAAGAGGCAAAACTGTCCAAGTCAAGGAGTCCTAATAACTCTGGTGCTTGTGTGTGCTTTCATTTGCCTAAGGAAACAGTTCTGAGCAAAGCAGTGGGTATGCGCGCTGAAGACAAGCTTCTTTCAACTGGCTTTGAGTAGATAAAGAAGACACCTGCCAAGACAGTAGTGTCCAGTTAGGGACTACTTTGCTACTCTGGGCGACTCAGTTGCCTGCCTGACATCATCACCTCTAATATCCTCGAGGTAATGAAGGAGGTCAGGACATGCTATAAACAGAGTGAACCATATGTCTCAGTTTGCCAGGGACAATCCCAGTTTAGGCCTGTTGTCCTTGTGTCATTATTAATAGCACCCCCCTTTTACTCTCACAAGCGTCCCAGTTTGGATGATTAATTATACAACCACCACTCTGGATATAAGACACCCAGAAAAAAAAAAAAAAAGTGTTGGCCGTTTCCCATGTTATAATTCTGACTGTATGCAAGCTATCTGCTTTGAGGCTTGGTTTCCTCCTCGCTTCTTCCAGGGGAAAGCTGTGGAAGTCAGCAAACTGTCCTCTCTGGCAAAAATGTCTCCTCACAGTCCCTGGGTTGCATGTCTTATTCATGCCAGGGAATGCCCACACACTCCAGAACATGGACCTCAGTGGCAGGCATGCTTCCCACATCTGAGACAAATCCTGAATCAAACAGGCATGATTATGTCGCTTTCCAGTCTTACTCTTTTTACTATTTTCAGTAGAGTAAGATTTAATGTGAATGAAAGTAGGGTTATATGGCCTCAAACATTAGACAGAAACAGGATTCATGAGCCCTGGCTCTAACTCTGCGTGCCAAAGGCTTAAATTCAGGCAAGTGTTCAGTCTCTTCTTTGGAACCAGATCAAGGACAAAGCTGCCACACAGAAGCATCCAAGGATTAACCAAGAGAAATGCTTTTTAATGAATGTCACATGTGAGATAACTAATTTGACATAATAGTACCAACAGAAATAGCGAGTTAATTTTCCATAACACAAAAGATCTATCATTTCCTTTGCTTTTCATCACTTGGTTTTCTTTTATATTTCCTTAAAAACACTTATATTTCCTACCAAGCTTCAAATGTGAGATCATAATGAGTATTTTGGCTCTAAACACAGCAGAAATATCTTTAAGGAACAAGATAATTTTTTGCCACTTTTTGAAATTAATCAAAATATAAACACTTCAGTCAACACTGGGTCAAAAACATAATTGTTGATTAAATTACTGTTTAAACCATCATTTTTCTACTTAAATCTGGAGATTAATTAATTCTTCATACAGAATATGAACAGTCAGATTCTGTGAGATTTTTAATTATTTTTAACAAACTCTGTGTCTAAAAGAGAAAAGATATAAAAGTATACCATGAATTGAATAAGAAGTAACTAGGTTATATGATTTTAAGTGAAAGGAGCAGAATACAAAATAGTATTTACACTATGTCTATACTATACAAAATACTGAACTCTAATTGCAAAAATAAACAATACTTATCTCAAGATGGTGGAATTATGAGTGTTTTTTTTAAAGTGTATCTAGTATTTCTACACAATCTTTCAAATTAAAATATAACACTTCCCCAAAAAGCATACATAAATTGCATGCTAATAATTTCAGTTAGATGCCCATATACAAAGTATGTATAATGCAGGCATGGGATTTGAACTTCTGCTGAGGTCCAAGTAATCTAGTCCAATATTAAGGTTTTCATCCCCACTATGCAGGATACTGCGCTCTGTCTCTCGCTGGTAAGGACCACATGACAGCCATCTGGGTTATTACAGCTGGTAAAAAAAGTTCCTTACTAGGATCCAGGAATAAATAAAAAGGAGCTAAACTTCCTGGTTGTGACCAAATTCAAACCAGAGACTTCAAGCTCTGATCCACATCCATTTCCCAAACCATTTAATGAGTCTATGAGCTACCAATATTTATCAAAAAAAAAACAAAAAAAAAAAAACAAAAAAACCCACCAAAGCAATCTTTCACTTACTTAAAAAATTAAAGAATATGTGATTTTATAATGGTCTGCAAAATATATTTTTCAGTAAATCCTTTGGGAGAGGAGTCCAAATTTTAAAAAGGACACACAAATAGGACTAATCTTTTGAAATCAGCAAAGCATACTATGTCTAAGAGCAATAGTAATTTCCAATTTCCTAAGCATAGACCAAAGCAATTCAGGCTAATTTCATAATGGGGAATTTAAAAGAAATTTCCAAATGCATTTATGGCATTTCTTTCAAGGAACTGATTTCAAACAGAAAGAATATTTAGGTAAGGTTTTTGCTTTAACTAGAGAGATCAAATTTGAAACTATCTGCATTTCACTAATGTTGCATTTCACATCAGGAACTCAGCATCAACTGGGAGATAATCTCTTACACTTAGTTTAAAACCTCTCTTTAAACTCTTAATTAACCTTAACAATAGAAAGATAAACAGAAGCATAGTAGGTGGTTTGTAAATACTTCTTCCTCTGCTGCAATTAACCAGAGAAAATAGAGCCTTGACCTGGTTTCTAAGAGTACACAGGCTTAGGTTCAAATGGACACTTCAGACTGATGACGATGCATTACGCACAAGTGTTTCAGCTTCCCTCTGGCATTCGCCTGTTTTTTTTCTGAACAGCATAATCGATGAAAGTTAAAAGCTTTTCCAAGCAATTGAAATAATATTATGTTATTTGCTTCCTTCGTATTTTTCACCTTTTAAATATAAAAATTTTAGTGAAAATTATACACTGCTTTCATATATATATTTTTTAAACCCACACAAACTAACCCCCAAAGAACTTACAAATAAGTTGACAAGAACTAGCAATGGGACAGGAAAGCATCTTGGATCACAAGACATTCCCACCTCTTAATAAAGAACTATGGCCATTAGAGTGATCTGAATGATCTTGGGTTTTCTCCTTTCTCTCTCTGTCCCTCTCCTTCTTTTCCCCTCCTTCCTTACTTCTTTTCATTCCACATCAGTTTTATTGTCAAGTTTGCCTTTGGTCCTACACTTAGAGCCTTACGTGTTAAATTCCTACTTGAGCATAATCGAACCGGTCTGTCCAGTTTGGAAATGGAATAAAGTTTTGTTCCAGAATGATTGCAAGAGGGACTCTGGGCATAGCTTAACGATTTTTTCTTTTAGATTCTTCCCCATCTTTGAAACCTTTGCAAGAGTTCCTGAGTCCAAGAGGAGACTGCTGTTGGCCTGCCCCTCTCTCTTCTGCCCCAGACCCTGCTCCTGGGGCAACTAGTGATCTCCTGTGAAAATCTGGGGATGTCAGCAAGTTGAATGTCTCTGAAGAGGTTAACCCAGTAAGAAATGTCAGCCAGCTGCACAAGCAGCTTTGAATGTGACCAACCGCTGAGAAATGTGTGGAGGTGGAGCAAGGGAGAGTGGGCCAGTCATTCACCTGTACGGAGAGGCCGTCCCCCAGGAGAGATAATCAGTGGGTCTTGGAGCAGGACGAGGTACAATGGGCTGCTCCACAGCAGTCACGTCTCCTGAGTAGGATTTGAGGAGGGAAGCATTTTTATTGGCCAGCATGGCTCTCTCATTCCTGCGGAATTTGGCTCTTCGGTTCTGAAACCACACCTGGAAGATTGTCAGAAGGAGACAAGGGCATGAGGAGGGAGAGGAAAAACAAAGGAGAGGTTCCATGAATAAACTCCTGCTTGATTTTTACCGTACAATACCTTCCCAAGGAAGATATAGGCTAAGCGTGGAATTCTTCCTAGAACAACAGAAAGCATGCCATAATCCTTCCCCAGTGGGCCATGTTCCAGGGCTATTAAGAACAAAGACTAAGAGGTGCTTCCAGTGATCAAGCCACCAGATATGGGATCTGTGACGAACTCATTTGACAGCAGATTGTGGATTATAATTCCTCTCGGAATTATAAAAGAAAAATCTCACCCAGACTTCTGCCACAGGTATAATGACATTTTTAAAGTTTCTTCAAAGTTCTTCAAAGGGCAGAAACATCATCTGCTTTTATGATACTGGATATTTAAAGAAACTCTCCCATCTTCCCAGAAGTAGACCCTGTGTTAAGGATTTCAGAAGCAAATAGTTTATCTGGGAGGCCAAAGGAACAACCACAGAAGAGGGAGGAAGTAACAGAAGAAAAGCAGCCGCTAACTGGTATGCTACTGAACCAGCTCTGTCTGTGGGAGCTTAATCCTTGAGGGACCCTAAGGATAACACAGGGCACACACCTCCCCCTGGAGGGATGAAAGAGTTGTGGATTCATACATTGACTCCTGTCAGTCACTGATTATTAATGTTCCAACACTTCTGGCATGTCTCCTGAAGTTCTAGAAAGAAACTTGTGAAACAGAAATTCAGATACTGAAAGCTGGAATCTGGTTCAGGAGTATATTTAATTTCAGGCTTCCAAGGAAATGGGCAGCGCTGATACCATTGACAACAGCTAATAAAAACTCTACCATTTATTAAGTGCTACTAGGACTAGGAATTTATACAAACATGTTACCTGCATTTTTCATAGTTATGACAATTCCACAATTAGGTGTTATTATTTCTATTTCAGAATTGAGAAAACCATCTCAATGAGATGGACTCTGTTGAAGTTCACAGAAGTAATAAATGGCTGAGTTTTTGAGCTCAAGAACATCTGACTTATGATCTTACAACTCTTCTGTACTGCTGGGGAATTTTATTCCTTCATTTACTCATTCACAGTCTTTGTGGAGACTGCATTCTAGTTCCTGGCCTAAATACTGGGATGGAGAGATGAGACTTACTCTCTGCTCATAAGCAGCTCACAATCTACTAAAAGAAGATAGACATGTAAATTTGAAAGACAGCAGTACAAGAATTTTAGGTACAGTTCTGGAAAGGCATGACGAGGTGTGGGAGAAAGAAATCCTATAGTGTAGAGTAGGAAATTTCACAGTGCTAGCTGGCAACATTCACATAGAATACCATATGATTGGTGCCCCATGGAAGGCCAGGGCGCAAATCAGCAGAGGAAGAATCTTTTCTGGCTTCAGCTCTTTTCTTTCTAAGGTGTCCTTCACATTCCTATTAGAGTTATCATTTTAAATGCAAATATAATTATATTAGTGCTTCTCTTTAGCTTTCTATCATCCACTGACTCTCTGTCACCCATAGAATAAAATCAAAATGTTTTATCAAACATATCAAAGATAATATCTTATCTTTATTCTAGAACAAAGACTGTTCAAGAATTAGCTAATTGTCCATTGATTCAGCCACATTCTGTATCACTTGGCCCTCATGCACTGGTGCTTCATCATTTCAGATCTTACTCTGGAGTTAAGACTCCCAAATGTATTTGGCTATTTTCCCACCTATATGTATTCACACTGAATGTTCTCTCTGTCAGCAGTATTCTCCCCTTTTATCCAGGTGTCAAAGACACGTTTTTTTTTTTTTTAAGATTTAACTTGAACATCACCTTCTTTGTGAAATGTTAGTGTGGAAGGAATGTGATTTTAAAATCTAACAGAGTTAATGAAAAATCCTGGCTCCATGACTTAGAGATTTGTCCTTGGATAGTTATATATGTCTCTGATCCTTTGTCTCACAATCAAATAAAGATGATAATACCAACTCACAGGTTATGGTGAGATTTGGCATAGAATGACTACTCAATGTTGACGTATTCTCTTTTTCCCCAGGCAGATTTAATCATTCCTTCCTCTGATCTATCACTAGTTCTTGAACATTCCTTTAGTGTAGGAATCATCTTGTGCTCTGATAATAGTATGCTCTGCACATTTGTCTTGTCGGCTCCCAGTCTGGAACATCTTTGAGGAAAGAGCCAGTGTATTATTTATCCCCAGCAAACCCAAACCAGTTCCAAGAGAATAACAGATGCTTGATAAATATTTGAAAGGAAAAAAAGACAGGGAAAAAATGAGATTGCCATGATGATAAGATATGGCTTCTATCCAAGAGAATTCACAGTCTAGCTGGGGAAGTTGGCCTACGTACAACTCAATATAATACATGTCACATTGTGATAAAGGTCATAAATATAAAGAAGGCCAGATTCAGAGGCAGTGGTTCAGACTGGCAAAGGGTAAGTCTTCACAAAGGGAGAATTCTGTCCTGCTTGCATGGGAAATGTTCACAATTCTAAAAGACTTTAGAACATAGTAGAATGGAAAAGGAAGAAGATAAAATAGTTTCAAATATAAGAAAGTCATTTGCTTATTGTGATGGGACCAATTTAGCTCCCTAATCCAAAATCGCTCTTTCACCTTTTTTTGTTAATTCCCAGCATTGCCCTGTTCAGGTTCCCTTGTTTAAAATTCAAATCGCCATGGCAAAAGTGGTACTTTCAGGCATTGTGAGTTATTGACCTAAAATTATTTATTATGCCACTGTAGGCCAAGCCTGGGGCATAAAAAAAATATGGGTTTTGAAGGAGAGAAGAAAGGATTTAAGAGTAGAAACAGGGAATGTGTTTGGAGATCCGTGGTGTGCGGCATGGGGGAAGAGGATGTGGGAAGGCAGACCTCAGAGTTGTGCTGTGGACCGCAGGATGGAGAGCAGAACTGAGCTTGCGCCTGTGGACCACTCTCACCTGAGCCCTGAGACGCCCACATAGTAACAACAGCATCCTCACATCTGCCTTTTCCTAACCTATCCTTGGGGGTACCACAGTGCCCAGGCAACTTACCCTTTTTGTCAAAGACATTTTTTTTTTTCTCCTGGAGAGGACTTCTAGGTGAAATCCTCATTTCCCAGGGACAATGCTTGCACACTGTCTTCAGGCTGAGGCACCCTCTCAGACCCTCTCCCTCAACTCCACAAATATCTCTCACAAGATAGGGTTCTGCATACAGTTCCTAGCCTCCACACCCTCCCACACCCTAGCCCAAGTCCCCCATCAAGAGAGTTATCATTTGCAGAAAGAAATCCTTCAAGCCCAGGGCCTACCCTGGTGACTCAGGGATGAAGATTGCACCTGCCAAAGAAGGAGACACGGGTTTGATCTGTGGTCCAGGAAGATCCTACATGCTGCAGAGCAACTAAGCCCATGCACCGCGACTATCGAATCTGTACTCTAGAGCCCATGCTCCCCAACAAGCAAAGCCACCGCAACGAAAACCCATGCACTGCCAAGGAGAGCAGGCCCCGCCCTCTGCAACTAGAGAAAAGCCTGCGCAGCAACGAAGACCCAGCAGAACCGAAAGCAAATAAATTTTTTAAGGTATTTTTCAAAAAGAAATTCTTCAATCTCAGACTGAACACAGATTTACAAACAATAATTGATTAGGGAAGACAAGCCTACCTCTAGCAATATGGAAGATAATCAAATCTGGACTCTGAGCAGAGATAGCAAAGCACTGCTTGAAAAAGCATGTAGCCAGAGGACTTGTATTTACGTATTTATCTAAAATCTACTGTAATGCTTAAAAACATGAACTCTCTATCTGCATATGTGTCTTCGGATTCTAGTTCAGCCCCTTCCTAGCTGTGTCACGTTATACACAATCCTTTAACCTCTGAGTCTCAGTTTCCGTATCTGTCGGATGAATAATATTATCCACCTCACCGAATTGGGGTGAGGATTAGACAGATCAGTTATGTAACTAAGGACACTGGTTGGCATATAAGGGCTCAACTCGTATTAGTTATTATTATCATTCCTAATCACAGATTGTATTATTTCTAGATGCCTGGCTTGTAGTTGATGAGTCATGGCATTAATATTTGAAAGAATTACTATTCTCTCTTCAGCTTGTTTTATATACACTTACCCTTCTTCACTTCACAGAAACACAGAATCACGTACTTAAATGTGCTCTTAATGCAATTTCTAAGTTCAAGGTCTTTAATATGTTCATTCCCCACTGCCATCCATGTCCATCACTATAAATATGTTTCTTGAAGATTTGGACATTCCCAAAGTCTGGGGAGGAAAACTGAGGTGGGGGTCAGAGAGTTCATCTCTTTGACCACCTGAGTGCTCAAGCTGAAAGCTGGGGCAAGGTGGTGGGGAAGGTGCAGAGTCAAATGCTCTGATGGACAGTGTTTATAACATAAATCTGAAAGGGTGGGAAACAGTGAGAGGAGTGAGACCACTAGCAAGGCATATTCTGCCTTACTGAAAGGCCTTCACTTTGATTTTTTTAAATATGCTTCTGCCAAAAGAAACACAATCAGAAACTGATTCTGTCCTCACGCTGCCCATGTATAATCCTTCTTACTATCAGCCCTGGTCTGAAATCTACAAGTGGTGTTCTTCCACTGTCTTCAGAGATGTGCCTTTGAGGGGGGAGCACTCTGGTTACCTGCACTCTGGCCTCAGTGAGGTTCACCCGGCGGGCGAGGTCTTCTCGCACAAACGCATCTGGGTAGTGTGTCCGCTCAAAGACACGCTCCAAAGCCTGCAGCTGACTGCTGTTGAAGGTCGTCCTGTTCCGCCGCTGCTTTCTCTTCTTCTTTTCCTCTGAGTTCAGTTGATCATCTGGAATACAAGAAATTGATGATAAAGGAGCTAAAGTCATGTCAGAGGTCTGGTTTATGCCTCTTCACTGTACATCTACAGTGAAACTGTCTCCTTGGCTCCCATGCTCATCAAAGTGCTAGGGCCAAATGCCACTTTCCAGGGGCAAATACAGGTTTTGGTGCTGTCGAGTTCATACGCCAAGAGCCCACCACAGTTTTGATGTTTGTTTGTTGCTTCTAAATCTTCAACCAGACCTGAACTGTCAGAGAGATCTTTTCATATGCTCCCTGAAGCCTGTTTTGTGAAAGAGGGCAAAAGAAATATTTCACTCCTCTCTATATTCTCTGCATATCTCCAGAGATGTGGAAAGGAGAAGAGATTGCTTTGGACTTCATTTGTCTTAGGTAATGCTGTGTTCATTCACAATTTCATAACCAAGGAGCTGAACAATTCCCTGGTTATGTCACCTCCACAAACCCACATCAACACAAATGCAGTTATAAAGGAAAAGCCATATTCAAACAGATAAGAAGGATTTCAGTTTTTCCCATGCATCTTCCTGGAAAAAGCAAATAATCCCTCACTGTGTTTGTTCAAGGCTCCATGCTGTTGCTGAGTTAGGCGTCAAGGGCATCAGCTTAGATCAGGGCTAGTGCTACGACACCTACCCACCCCAGCTGATGCTGACCTCGAACTCACTAAGAACTCAAGAATAGTCCTGAAAGACCCATGAACCAGTTTCACCCCAAATTTGAGTTCTAGGGCTTTGAAGTCTTAGGAACCTTTGGAGAATCATGTCCTCAAGTTTTTAGCCATCAAGATTCCTCCTTGATTTTCTCAGAGTTCCTCCAGAGGCACCATGGCCAGTTGGTCCAGCCGGCCCCGGGCTGTGAGAGAGTAGTGTGATCCTGTCCTGCCGCCCTCCCTCGGTCCAGCAGGAGCGATGGATTTGTGGGGCTGAGCAGGGTACCAGCTGTGCTAACATTGTCTTAGCCCTTACCCTCATACCCAAGGCACCGCTGAGCCCCTGCAGTACTCAGAGATTTACAGCTCGAGTTGCTCAGGCCCAAGTCACATGCTCTGCCTGATGAACCAGACTCACACTTCCCATCGCTTTTCCCACTCATCTCGAAGGAAAATACAAGGAGTGAAAGTGAGGATGGAGGGAAAGAGCATGTGGCCACTTGTTCCACATTCAATGGAAGTAGCTCTCAAGTCACTTTTCTTCAACATGTAAATTCTCCTGAGGGCTTCCCAGGTGGCACAGTGATAAAGAACCCACGTGCCAACATAGGAGACATGGGCTTGATCCCTGGGTTGGGAAGACCTCCTGAAGAAGGAAATGGCAATCCACTCCAGTATTCCTGCCTGGGAAATTTCATGGACAGAGGAGCCTGGAGGGCTAGAGTCCACAGGGTCACAAAGACTCAGACATGACCGAGCCACTGAAAAACAGAAGTCTCCTGACCCTCTGTAACTATGAACACACAAAACACTCAAGAAAACTGCTAGGGTGAATCCTGATGTCCCAGGAGGAATGATCCACACCTGAGCTATAGTGTTATTACTATAGACTGGGGGCATGTTCCAGAGTTGGGTGGGGATTCAAAGTGCAGCTTAAATCTAGGAACTCCCAGCCCAGATCTCTCTGTGCCTACCTGAGGCCTCCAAGACATCTGATGAGAGACCACCTTCTTCACGAGTGCTGCTTCACCAGTGATGCCCTTGGAGCTCAGAACAGAGACTGCTCGTTCCCTCCTGAGAGGTAAAGCACTCGTATACAGTACATGCTTGCTGAATTTGTGTCCAGGGAAAATGTGAAACTTTCCCTGTCTTGAGGAAACTGTTTCTGTAGGGAAAAAAACCGTATGATCTCAGCCCCATTCCCCCATTCAGTGTCTAAGAAGCGGCTGACATTCATTCTTTCATCTTTATGGCTGTCTTCAGAATCGACCACCTCTCTGGTTCTTTCCATTGTGGTGCCTCAACCAGGAGCCCTGCTTTGAAGGCACTTCTGTGAGACTCTCAATAAGAAAGAAGGTCAGATCAGTGGCATCTTGAGAATGAAGCCAATTTGATTATCAGGATTTCTGGGAGTGACTGAACAACAGCAACAACAATCAAAGCCTGGAAGATTTCAACACCACCCTTGATTTTTACCACCATTTAGCTATTAGAAAAATTACTTTACAACAATGTCAACACTACAATTCAAACACCTAGGATCATACATCTTTCGGTTGTTGCCTTGCATTTGTATTCTCCTTCATGGTTGAATATATGGAGGCATTCCTGTTGCTCCCATTCTCTTTCCAAATCTTTTTGTTTACAGTTCTATGTGTCTTGAACTTCAGGTTTCTCTCTCTCTCAGTCATTCATGCCTTTATGACAGCACCACACCTGCATTTCATGTTCCTGTTAAACAGAAGTCTGAAAAAATCTCTAACTTCCATACCAATCCCAGACTGAGACCAATTAGACAGACCCTGGGCCATTTTAATCATATAAAGGAAATTCCTTATTAACCCAATCCCATGATTTGCTTTCTTTCCTCAGAGGAACTGTTTTCACAGGTATAACCACAAATTCTAAATCCTTTGTGCTGTTTGGGAAGCCCATTTCTTCTTGTACTGCCAAACTGTGATGGAGAACAAGAAGGTTTTATGTGTTGTTCTTAGTGCTACAACCTGCTACAGAATCTCTCAGTCATTCTTTGAAATCTTCCACTGTTCACTCAAATTCCACTGACTGTCCACCATAAACCACCAACTCCCCTGATGTGGGGGTAAGGGAAATGGAGAATTATAGTTTATGACAGAGAATAAATAGCTGTGATGACCTGAAAGGATTCCAGCAGAAGTTTCCCAGTGAATGTCCTTGTTGTTTTTAACAAATGAAAACACCAGTCCAGATCATGTTGAAGGTGAGAAAAGACACACGAATGACAGGGGTCCAAGGAGTGTGGCTCTGGTAAACATCCTTCAGAGCACAAGTGTAATATAATAGGAAGAGACAGTGAGGGAGCAGCAGACAGCTTAAGCGGCAGCCCTGGGCTTGTCTGTCTTTGCTCACTAATCACAAACTACGAGCTCCCTGTTTTCCCCCAGGAGCACAGAACAGGATCCAGTACAGTCTCATCAGCGGCATGAAAGGAAATGTGGGCAAAATAGAGCACATTTACAAATGGGAGACATCTGAAACACCTGTGACAAAGACTTAGCATATAAACTCTGGTTGAACATAGCGGAGAGAAACTAGTATATTTTTATTATTGCTGGAATATTATCTTTCTCGTAAAAACAGCTACGATAAAAGATCAGTTCAGAAGGATGCTGTTCAAGGATACTGACAGCCAACTGGACATCAGGAAATGGCTAATTCTTTGGAATTCTGGAAAGGGCTTCCTTGGTGGCTCATATGGTAAAGAGCCTGCCTGCAGTGTGGGAAACTAGGGTTCAATCCCTGGATTGGGAAGATCCCCTGGAGAAGGAAATGGTAACCCACTCCAGCATTCTTGCCTGGAAAATCCCATGGACAGAGGAACCTGGCAGGCTATAGTCCATGAGTCAGACATGACTGAGCGGCTTCACGCACTTGGAATTCTGGAACGGGTAGGATTCACCAAAGTCCAGAATAACCGCAGGGTGGTGGTTGTTGTCGAGTCACTCAGTCGCGCGTCCGACTCTGTCATGACCCCATGGACTACAGCCCACGAGGCTCCTCTGTCCATAGGTTTTCACAGGCAAGGATGCTGGAATGGGTTACCATTTCCTTTCCCAGGGGATCTTCCTGACCCTGGGATCAAACTTGTGTCTCCTGCATTGACAGACAGATTCTTTACCACTGGGCCACCAGGGTACATGGATACATATTTATCAAAATTATGTTTCAAATCCAAGGTGTTTACAGATTTTATGGAAGATTATGTTATGATTGTGTAAATTTCAAGAACGTAGTTATTGTCATGCTTTCTAACAAAAACAAGCAAAAAAAATAAGATCACCTGTTTATCTTAATAACAGGTGAATTTTCACTTGATTCATGAGTCATAAAATATTGGCACCACATAAAACCAGAGAAATTATGTGATTCAACCCTCTCATTTTATAGACGAGGTCAATGAGGTCTAGAAGAATGATGTGATTTGCCTCAAATCACAATACAAGCTGAAACTGAGCCAGAGCTAGAAGCCAGGACTTCTTTTTTTTTTTTTATGTATAGTTGATTTACAATGTTGTGTTATTTTCAGGCATACCACAAAGCGATTCAGATATATATATCTGAATTTTCTCTATATATATTATTTTATATATAGTAGTATTTTATATAATATTATACATATAATATTGTATATGTGTGACATAACATTTTATATATTACATAGTATCTTATATATGCAATATATAGTATATATACAATATGTATAAAAATATACACATAATTTTTCAGATTCTTTTCCCTTATAGGTCATTACAAAATATGAGTATCACTTCCTGTGCTATGCAGTGGGTCCTTGTAGGTTATCCATTCTATATATAGTAGTGTGGAACCCAGGACTTCTATTTCCACCTGACTTTTAAGTGCAAATGACAATAGACGCCCCACGCAGGAGTGAGACAATTAAGTCAGAGATATAAGTAAATAAACACTACCCTGGGAAAACTCTGTATGGGGAAAAAAGGTTTATCCATACTAGCCATATAAAGAGGGTCTCAGGAAGGGGGTCCGTGTGTTCTACATGTTATTTCTGCCAGGAAAGCCATTAAAAAAAATGCAACACTTCTCATCTAGGACAGCTACTTTGATCGAGATGTTCTTGGATTTCCATTTCAAAGGCCTCTGTAAGTCGTTGCTTCACCAGTTAAGTATGTGCAGGGTTACTTGCACACAGTAGTAAACCCTCATCTTCTATCTTCTCCCCACATTCAGATTAGCATTTCTCTTTCTTTCCTTTTAGGACACAGTGCAAAATATGTTTCCTATGACACACTTTAATTCTACTTTATAAAATTTGCTGATACCTCCAATCCATATTGATTCCTTCATATCTAAATTCCTATACATATTTTAGTGTATAATCAAATATTTTTTAAAAAGTATGATTCATTTCTTTCTATGCAAATGTTTTATCACCTCAATGCACTCAGGTATTTCTATAAAAAAGACATAAGGTCTTTTGATAAATTAAGAGACAATAAAATTTGAAAGAGTATTGTGGTACAGAAATAATTTCAGAAAATTAGAACCTTGGTGATTTGTGTGTGTGTTTGTTGCTCAGTCATGACTGACTCTTTGTGACCCCCATGGACTGTAGTCTGCCAGGTTCTTCTGTCCATGGAATTCTCCAGACAAGAATACTGGAGTGGGTTGCCATTCCCTTCTCCAGGGGATCTTCACAACCCAGGGATCAAAGCTGGGTCTCCTGTATTGCAGGCAGATTCTTTACTATCTGAGCACCAGGACCCACCCTGGTGATTTACCTAAAGTTTAAGAGGATGAATCATGTCTGAATTCCAATTAGTCTTTTTAACAGCACATAGCAAATACTTAGGTTAACATTATCTTTTTGTCCCTGGATAATTTTACCTGTGGAGGGAAAAAACATTCTTTTACCATGTTTCTTTTTTCAAATAGCTTCATCATCAGATTTAGCGATGGGAGAGAGCTATGTGCTTCTGACTCGCCCCTAAATGAAGCAGCTAGTCCTTCATTTTTATTTCCTACAAGATAAGCAGATCTAAGATAATGAATAATTGAAACAAACAGGAGGAAGAGTCTTAAAGAGAATGGAGTTTCCAATGGAATAGGATGTTAGAATACTTATCAAGCTCCTCTTCAGAAAAGAAAGCTCTAAATTCTAGGGAGGAGACCCTTCAGGCTTTCACAGAGAAGTTAAAGAGAAACAATAGCTCTGTTCTTGACTCTAGCTTGAAATTCACTCTGAACTTTACTTGGGACTGCTGGAGTTACACTAAAGGGAGGGGGGGAAAGACAGGGAGGAGTGCCAGCCTCAAGCTTGAGGTCCAGACAGCAGACAGTGATCCCTCCTCACTAAGGCTTTGTACTCTCCACTTGGGCTCCAGTTAACTCCCAAAGACCCTGACCCTCTCCCACTCTGTATCTTGTGGGAGACTTGAGATTCCAAATTGGTCAGCCAAATGTAATTTAAAGGTACAGCAAAAACATATTTTAGGGATAAAATCTGAAGAAAAAAAAAATGTGTTTCGTATGCCTGAGTCACATCCATTTGAGAAGAAATCTGATGCAAGAAGATAAAACGCCAGCTTCAGTAGCAGAAACCAACCACCACATCAAAGCCTGTCATCTGTCTTTTGGTTGAAAACATGGCAGGCAAGCGGATCTACAGAGGAGCCCGCTGATCATTTTATGGGCATTGAAGAATGTTTTCAAAGGAACTTATATTGCACAACAGCTACTTACTTTAATGGGATTTGTGTGGTTCAGGCCCTGTAACCTTTGGAAAATTGAAGGGAAGTATAATTGTAAAAGCCACTAAAAACTGTTTAGCTTTTATTGCAAGGCTTATGAAAAGCAATGAGATACAGCTGTGGCATTCATTTGCGTTTCTTTGGTTACACTAAGCTCCAATTCTAATTAGGACAGCATCCTTTTAATAAGTGCTCCGATAAATGGCACATAGGTCCTTCACTGGGATGACTGTAGACTGAGTTTAGCACATCCCAGTGACCAAAGCCAAGTTCAGTAGCACATCCAGCTCTCAGCAGCATACCCAGGATCCTCCACCACTGAATGCCAGCAACTGTCAATAGGGACCAGGTGTTTTAGCACAGGGAACTCCACCCCAATGGAGTGGAATGAAACAATACTGCCAATGTTATGTGGCAGCCTGGATGGGAAGCGAGTTTGGGGAAGAATGGATACATGTATATGTACGGCCAAGTCCCTTTGCTGTTCACCTGAAACTATCACAATATTAGTCAGCTCTACCTCAATGCCATCTGAGCTACCAGGGAAGCCCCACTGAAGACAGAAAGAGAAGAGAGAGGCAGAGGAGGAGATGGTTGGATGGCATCACCAATGCAACGGAATTAACTTGGGCAAACTCCGGGAGATGGTGGGGGACAGGGAGGCCTGGCATGCTGCGGTCCATGCGATCACGGAGAGTCAGGCACGACTTGGCTACTGAACAACAACCAAACCCCAATACAAGATAAAAAGTTTTTTTAAAAAAAGAGAGTGGCCAGGTTTCAGCCAATACAAATGTCCAACCGTACAGCTGTGATTCATCTTATGGTGAATTATCACATCTCGGCTGCCAGAACCTGACCTTTGCATGATGGTTGTTGATGAGTACATTTTTTCCTTTATCATCAACTTGGTATACACGTGGTTTACTTTTAGTCAAGTATGAGTCATAAACCTTAGATTGTAGCATTAAAACACCTTAAATATTTGGAGAGTATATGTTCTTTGCAGAAGAAAATGCTTTAGAAATGTATGAAATAGCATTATTTTGAATGGATTTCACCCAAAAGATGGATCAGTGACTCTGTGTAAAGCTATAGTGGTTTCATGCAGATTCAGGTACAAGCTGAAAGCTCTCTGAGTACAGCCAAGTCTCATTTGAAATAGAAAACACTGGCGAATGTGAGGCATCATAATAGTGTGTACTGCTCTTCACTTCACCTTATATATTTCCTTTTACCTCTGTAGGAAATCCAGTGCCACAGAGTCAGAAATACCAACACAATCCACATCATCTTATCTACTTTAACTGTCTTAAGACATTTCTCTGAAAGGACTCCTGAGCAGAATCTTGAGGATATCTGGTAAAAAGCAAGCCTTCCCATGTGGCTCTGTTGGGACTATGTTGATAATTTCCCCCATGCTGTCACTTTCCAGATTACTCTGGGTCTATTTTAGGCTGTAATTTCAGAGTACAAAGTTTATGTATTTAATTGAAGCTCTTTCCAATGCTCAGTGAATACAAAGTAGTAATCAGATATAAAATATTCATATAGTAGAACTATTATCTTAGGAGTACACAATAATATTGGCTTGGCCAAAAAGTTCATTCCGATTTGCCCAGCTGATGTTACAGAAAGCATGAACATTTTGGCTAACTCAGTACCTTCTCTTTGATAAAGACATAAAATTCCGGCTTCAGATATGTAAACTACTCCCAATTTCTCTATGGATTAATCACTTATTTACCCATTTTTCAATTCATTTCTGGATGTCAAGAAAAGTGGGAAATGAGAGTGTTTTAATGAGAGCCAACTACACTATAATCGGGAGAGTGCAGCAGAGCAGAGAAGTGAGGTCACTGGCTTGGCAATCAGAATGACCTGTGTTCTCCAATAGGCCCTGCTGCTTTATCAGCTGTGTGGACTTGGGTAAGACACTTTACTTCTCTGAGCCTCAATTTTCAAAACAATAAAATGGAAGAAAGACTATGTACTTCCTAGGGTCATTTGAAAATTCAACAAACACGGAGCAGGCAGACAGACTGACGCATAGCAATCAATGTGTAAGTGGTAGATTTCACAGCTACCACGGCTACTGTGATTTTTCCCTGGAGAGGGACTAGTCAAAGTCACTGCTGTTCTTCCTTTTTCCTTCTGTTTTTTTCTTCTATTCGTGGCTTGCTGGTATCTAAGTGCTCACTAAGAGCTCTATCACAGCCTAACTGGGGAGATGGTGAGAAAAACTTACAAATATGTTGCTATGGCTTAGTTAGGTTTGATGGGGGAGCATCGTTGAGATCTAGGGAGCATGAAAAATGAGTAAAAACTTCATAAACTAAAAAGAACTGAAGTATGACCATAGACTCAAAATTGCACATGGAAATCATGTGTTGGAGTTAGTCCCGAAAGCCCCATTTGGATCTCTTTTCTTACTGCTAATCAATTTCCTGGCTCTCTAACAAGGCAATTTTCCTTTCTCAATACAAATTTTGAAAAGAAACCTTCAGAAAGCAGGCAGATTCCAACACCCAAAGACAGGTAAGCAACCTACTCCTTTAAAAAGTCATCTCACTGAAAATGAGTTTAAAAAAAAAAAAAAGAAAGAGACAGGAAAAAGGAAGACAGCCAAGAGCTAAACCCAAGCTATGAAAATTCAATGATTCCTCAGGCTGTTTGCCTTGGGTTGACTAATTTGGTTGCCACATGTCTAAAAACACAAAAGTTGGGTCATATTACTCAATATTTATTCAGTGACATTTTTTTTTCTAAATGTCTGAGCGCCTTGATGAATTCCAAAGGGATACAAAGAAACCAAGGAAAGCAAAGTTCTGGGAAAGGAGTGAGTTCTGACTGAGATTTTAAAAGCTTTCTAAAATTGCAATATTCCAGGTGTGTGGTCCCCTTGGAAGCGTGGGGCATTTGAGTAGGATTACAAACAAAGCTGCAGAGGAGTCATAAGCCACTGCCTTCTTTGGGTAGCATTTTTCCTTTGTAGTAAGGCTTGTTGTCATTTTGTAAAAGACACAACATCAATCTTGACATTAGCTGTAGAAACTGGTGTCTTCATGGGAGGCAACTGCCATGAGTCACTTTTTTTAATGATTCATTTTTGGGGGGTAAAAATTTTTAATGTACTGAAGAAAAATATGGTAAAAAAAAATAGGTTTCTTTAAAAATATATAAAGCTGGAGGCAGGTAGCAATGAAGGAGATATACATAATTAGAAAGTCCGCTCAGCTCTTGAAAGGACAGTACTGGTAGAACAAGACTCTTTTTTTTTGGATAAAATAAAAGACAAATATGAGGCATTTGAACACTTAAGAATAGAAGCATGACTTATATTTCCTTATGTTTTTCATCTCAAGTTAAAAGGACAGATGCCTATAGCAGAGAAAGCCACTGAGAACAGAGAATTAGTTTTTCCTTACAATAAAGATGGAGCCAAGGATAATTCCATAACAATGTCTACAGTAAGTGAAGAAGGTTAAAGAGGAAATTAAAGCCCTTCTTAGGTATTACTCTTGTCTCTGACATCAAACTAATTCAGTTCAGTTCAGTCGCTCAGGCATGTCTGACTCCGCGACCCCATGAACCGCAGCATGCCAGGCATCTCTGTTCATCACCAGCTCCCAGAGTCCACCCAACCCATGTCCATCGCGTTGGTGATGCCATCCAGTCATCTCATCCTCTGTTGTCCCCTTCTCCTCCTGCCCTCAATCTTTCCCAGCATCAAGGTCTTTTCAGTTGAGTCAGCTCTTCACATCAGGTGGCCAAAGTGTTGGAGTTTCAGCTTCAACATTAGTCCTTCCAATGAACACCCAGGACTGATCTCCTTTAGGATGGACTGGTTGGATCTCCTTGTGGTCCAAGGGACTCTCAAGATTCTTCTCCAGCACCGCAGGTCAAAACCATCAATTCTTCGGCGCTCAGCTTTCTTTATAGTCCAACTCTCACATCTATACATGACCACTGGAAAAACCATAGCCTTGACTAGATGGACCTTTGTTGGCAAAGTAATTCTCTGCTTTTTAATATGCTGTCTAGGTTGATCATAACTTTTCTTCCAAGGAGTAAGTGTCTTTTAATTTCATGGCTGCAATCACCATCTGCAGTGATTTTGGAGCCCAGAAAAATAAAGTCAGCCACTGTTTCCACTGTTTCCCCATCTCTTTCCCATGAAGTGATGGGACCAGATGCCATGATCTTTGTTTTCTGAAAGTTGGACTTTAAGCCAACTTTTTCATTCTCCTCTTTCACTTTCATCAAGAGGCTCTTTAGTTCTTCTTCACTTTCTGCCATAAGGGTGGTGTCATCTGCATATCTGAGGTTGTTGATATTTCTCCTAGCCATCTTGATTCTAGTTTGTGCTTCTTCCAGCCCAGCGTTTCTCATGATGTACTCTGCCTATAAGTTAAATAAGCAGGGTGACAATACACAGCCTTGATGTACTCCTTTTCCTATTTGGAACCAGTCTGTTGTTGCATGTCCAGTTCTAACTGTTGCTTCCTGACCTGCATACAGGTTTCTCAAGAGGCAGGTGAGGTGGTCTGGTATCCCCATCTCTTTCAGAATTTTCCACAGTTTATTGTGACCCACACAGTCAAAGACATTGGTATAGTCAATAAACCAGAAATAGATGGTTTTCTGCAACTCTCTTGCTTTTTTGATGATCCACTGGATGTTGGCAATTTGATCTCTAGTTCCTCTGCCTTTTCTAAAACCAGCTTGAACATCTGGAAGTTCACAGTTCAAAGATTGCTAAAGCCTGACTTGGAGAATCTTGAGCATTACTTTGCCAGTGTGTGAGATGAGTGCAATTGTGCGGTAGTTTGAGCATTCTTTGGCATTGCCTTTCTTTGGGAACTGACCTTTTCCAGTCCTGTGGCCACTGCTGAGTTTTCCAAATTTGCTGGCATATTGAGTGCAGCACTTTCACAAGACCATCTTTCAGGATTTGAAATAGCTCAACTGGAATTCCATCACCTCCACTTAGCTTTGTTCGTAGTGATGCTTCCTAAGGCCCACTTGACTTCACATTCCAAGATGTCTGGCTCTAGGTGAGTGATCACACCATTGTAATTATTTGGGTTGTGAAGGTCATTTTTGTACAGGTCTTCTGTGTATTCTTGCCACCTCTTATTAATATCTTCTGCTACTGTTAGGTCCCTACCATTTCTGTCCTCTATTGAACTAATATAAAGACTAAAGTTTGCCAAAATGGTTAACATGAGAAGATTGGTATTTTTAAACAATGTTTAAGAGAAGGGAATTTAAAATTCTCTTTAAAGAGTTAAAAAAGCCAAAGTGTAACCAGTGATTTAAAGTCAGACATATTTTGAGAACTGTATCACACTATAACATCTCTAGGTTTCAACATTTTTGTCTGTAAAATGAGTTGTTTTAAGATATAACCAATATATTTTTTAAAATTATAACAACTAGGTGTACACATTTCCTCCTATTTTGCTTTAAATTCTGTTATGAAGCAATTGTGGAAATTGACAGTTGGGGCTTTAGGTTAGCAATCAGGAGGCTCAGATCCTAACTCAATAGGATTACTGACCAAATCTCTGATGTTAGGTTTCAGTGTCCTTACTGGAAAAATTATAGGTTGGACTCGGTAACCAAGATCTCTTTCAAATCCAGCATTGTGGGTTTTTACAATTGCTTTCAAATTATCAGCATCTAGCCCAATAGAAAACTTTTAATAATTGCCTGTTTCAGACAATGACTGAAATGTGTTCTTTTGTTTTTGTTATGCTTTTTGTTTTGCTTTGTTTTGTTCTTTGTTTTGGAAAATCTTTCACTAGACGATGCAGTGGATGAAGACTGTTCTGTAATTACTCATTCCTGGAGGAAGCTGAGGTGATTGACCTGTTCCTCCATGCTCAGAGTACTCTACAGAGATAGGTCTTCAAGTTGAAATTAACATGAATCTTTATTTTAAAAGAAATTAGTTCACCCATTAAGTATAGTCTAGGGAAAGAGAAAATTTAAGAGGTTATTAATAGCTCAGTTGGTAAAGAAGTGAAAGTCACTCAGTCATGTCTGACTCTTGTGACCCCATGGACTCCTCCCAGGCTCCTCTGTCCATTGGGTTCTCCAGGCAAGAATACTGGAGTGGGTTGAATCTGCCTGGAATGCAGGAGACCCCAGTTTGATTCCTGGGTCAGGAAGATCCCCTGGAGAAGGGATAGGCTACCACTCCAATATTCTGAGCCACTTCCCTTGTGGCTCAGCTGGTAAAGAATCTGCCTGCAATGTGGGAGACCTGGGTTCGATCCCTGGGTTGGAAAGATTCACTGGAGAAGGGAAAGGCTACCCACTCCAATATTCTGGCCTGGAAAATTCCTTGGGGTCGCAAAGAGTCAGACACAACTGAGTGACTTTCACTAAGAAGCAGTTATTTTAACATCAGGTGGTGCCAGTGGTAAAGAATCCACTTGCCAGTGCAGCAGATATGAGAGATGCAGGTTCAATCTCTGGGTCGGGAAGATCCCCTGGCCATGGCAACTCACTCTAGTACTCTTGCTTGGAGAATCTCATTGACAGAGGAGCCAGGTGGGCTACAGTCCACCTGTATAGGTTTGCAAAGAGTCAGATGCAACTGAAGCAAGTGTTCAAAGGCTGGGGGCGGGGGGGGAACAGAAATGAGAATAACGCTATTTCTATTGTTACTTCTACTAGTTTTGACCACCTAACCAGGGGTCGGGTGACAGCAGACTTACTGAAACACTATGTCAACCACTTTAGACTAGTCCCCAGATTGGTGCCGCTAACAACATTCACACCTATTCTTGACCTACATACATTCTCGCTATCAACATCTTCATCCATTCAAACAAATATTAAGTATCTACTGCACACCAGGCGAGTGGATGCCCTGAGAAATAGAGAGAGATTATACATAGTCCACCTTCAAGGACCTTTATAATTTGTTTGGGAAATGAGGCCACAGGCACTTGAAATATAAAGTAATAACAGAGAAAAGATATTCCAGTAGATGCGGTGGCCATCAGAGCCATTCACGAGTGAAGGAGAGCGGAGACACAGAAGTGGGTGGTGAGGAGACACAGTTAGCATGAGCCTCCCTCTGTCATGTGTGAGTTCAGCAACACTTCCTCAGCTGCATTATGACTTGTCCCTCCATCCACCCCATTCCAGCTGTGCAACTGAGGGTGTGACAAACCACACCCTCCTCATTTTCCATTCATGTTCTTCTTTGATCTCGTATGTCTTTGCCTAACCACACATCCTAGGCCTTTCCCTATATCCACTGACTCTTTATATTGATGTCTCCTTCTCCTCCTCCACGTCTCCATTAACCTGTCAGCTCTTCATAGAGACCTTCTCTGGTCACCAAGCAGAAGTAACATTGATGTAACTACTGCCCTTGCAACATCTGAATGAACCATCTGCTTTGTAACTTGTGACAATTTGTAATTATTGTTGTCTCACACACTAGAATATGAGCTTCAACATCTGAATGAACCATCTGCTTTGTAACTTGTGACAATTTGTAATTATTGTTGGCTCACACACTAGAATATGAGCTTCAAGGGGGCAGGAACCTTTTCCGACTTTTAACTGTAGTATCCCACCCTCTAGCATTAGTGCCTGATATACTTTAGGCTCTTTTCTTTGAATGACTGAATGCATATATGTTAACTGTGCTTGGTGAAAATGCTACTCTATACACCTTGTTGATTCACACTCAGCCATCAAACCTGACAGCCCTTTCAGGGATGAGCTTCTATAAAGTCTTGGCACACAAACTTTCCTGTTATGAAGGGTCACTGCGTTCTCTACAAGGCATGTAAATTCCAGCAGCATGTGTTATCTGGGGCTTTCATGCACTTTCTTTGTATATGACTCCCTATCAGTAATTATTTCCCTAGTTAGAAGAAAGCCTTGAGGCAGATAAGTACGTAGAACAGAGCTTTATACATCTCAATAGCACTTATTAAATGTTTGACCTTGGTGATGATGACACAGATAGAATTATTGAACATTTTAGTCCTGACCTGATATGGTTTTATCTGTTCTAAAAATACATGTTTGGCTTTAGGTTGTATTCTCTTCTAGTTAGTCGTTTCTAGTAACTGTGTTTCTGTTCCCTTTCACTGGTAAAGGAGCTTGGGAAAGAGCATGACTAATTCATTCTCCAACATACAAGAACATTACTGTCTGTCAACCACACCTAAACCTTAATTATATGGTGATTTCCTCTCTAGGGATATGTGACTTTTAACTAGTAAGGAAGCTGATGCACTAAGGTCATCTGAGAGAAAAAAAGATTCTGGGCAAAGCACTCAAAAATCCATGAGGGATAATCTTATTCCACTGAATCATGTCCCCTGCTGTTGAACAGCCCTAAAGAGCTCCTTGTTAATAGGTGATTCTGTCTGCCTGGAGTGGAAATCTGTGAGTAATCTCCATGTCACTGTGAGTCATGTCATAGCCAACACTTCCAACTCCCCATCATCTGAGGGTTGGCGAGAAGACTTTATACTGCTCGACTCATAACAGGAAGAAGCCAGGAGAGAGGAAAGGCCTTATAACAAGTTTTATTGATTAAAAAGAAGATAACTAGAAATGGAGGATGACCAAGGGTAAGAACAGTGGCTTTTTAGTCACCACCTAAATCACTCTCTTCCTTGACAGCTGTTTCCAGTATGCCTTCAATACAATACAGCCATTCTTCCTTCCTCATCCTTGAGTCTTTTTTAAAGATTTCTCTACCTTGAGGTTTTGTTTTTTTTTTTCCAGATTTTAAGTTACTGTCAAGAAAGGACTTTATAGCAATATGCTGAACCAAGAACAAAGACAAACCAGGACAAACTAGAGTTGAATTCCACTGCAGAACCATTCTTTAGTTGCTGATAGAACTTTCATTTGCTGGCTTTCTTCTTCTTTCCCCTCTATTCTTCTGCAATTCTAATTAAAATGGGGTAGGATTTGACAATGTGGCTAGCTTACCAAAAGGCAGAACCTTTAAAACAAAGTATCTCTGAAATAAAATGGAAGATTTTATGAACTCAGGTGACTCACACACACACACACACACACACACACACACACACACACACACACACACAAACACCAAACCATAATATGGATTAGGTATGTAGGGAAAAGAGATTTTGGGGAAAAAAAGTTATGTTTGCATAAATTGGTTAAAGAAAGTGTGCATATGGACGGCAGGTGAGACCGACCTAAATTGCAGCTATACATTTTCGAAATCTAGCCAAAGACGGAGTTACCTATAAGGAAATCAGGTCCCTTTCTGGCTATTCAGTTGTGCTTTGCAGACCCGCTGGTAGTCTTCTTCACTTTATTCTATTTGGTTGTTTTCATACTAAGATTTTCCAGAATTAGTGGTCATACGTCCCTTGAAAACTTCATTACATTTCTTCCTTTACTAATGATCTGTCAATCTGGAAGTAAAGCTGCTTGGCTGGAGGATTATCATGATTTTCTCTTCTGAACACGTCCATTTTAGCACCAGCCTCAGGACTTCCCAAAAGCTGAACGGGCACTAACTTTGTTGGCCACTAAGCCTAGGGGGTCACCAAGTAACATCAGTAGAGTTAACCTTTTGACTAGAGAAAGTCTATTTTTATATCAAAGTTTATCTCTAATTAGTCATAGCACCAGATCAGATTTTCACAATAGTGATTTTATACCCTTTCCTAGCAATCTGATCCTCATGTCTTTTCATAGAATTTTATTATACAGGCAATTTTATATAATTGGCAGGGGTGGGGTGGGGAGGTACTCCAGTGGGTGAAAGTCAGATATCCTGGGTTCCTGACCTGTCTGGTTCTAAAAATTCATGTGATTTTTTTTTCCTAGTCATGTGATCTTAAGGATGTACCGTTGCCAAGCTTGGTTTCCATCTCTACTGTTATCAAATAGGGCATGTTATTAAACTTTTAATATCTTTTCCTGATTTTAAATTATAAATGCTTCTTCAAATAGTTGACCAGTGAATAAATCTGTGCCCTCAGAGAGGTATATAGTAAAGAATAATATATTTGTTTCCTAATTATCTCAAATTTTGGAATCTATAATTATATAATTCCATGGATACCCATTTTTGTGGTCAAATCTGTAGTATTCTCGATGCTTTAAATAACATTACTGATGATCTTTGTGGATGTTTTTATTTCAACATTGCATAGATGCTCATTTTCTTTTAGATAAACTTTAAAGAAAATGTTCAGATTTAGCAGGTATTCAGACTCAGACATGACTGAATGACTAACACACACACACACATACACAAACAATTGAAAAGAAAGTAAAGATGAAAAAACATTTCATAAAGTTCCGAAATTTTAAAATAATCTGACATTTAGAGGTGGGGGACATATTTTATAAAAACGTCTGTGTGTATATGCATGTGTGTGTGCCTCTGTGTGTCTGTATAAGTCTGTGTATGATTCAGCTCAGCGAATCCTGGGTTTAACTGCAACAGTGCTATATACATGAGAACCAGAAGCAGATCCAATTGCCCACAGTGCAAAGGACCAATTCTTGGCATTGTGAAAGATGTTACTTGTTTGGGCTTTCCACATAGCCCACTGAAACTACAAAGACCTATCATTATTACTTAGTCTTACGCCAGCTATATCTGGTAACTCACTTCGACATATTAGTTTCTAGGTAGGAGCTCCCAGACAATGGCTCACGTAATATCAGTGCCAGCTGGACTCAGCTGTAAACAACAACAACAAAATCTTAAATAGATATTTCAGATGTTTAAAATTTAAATAGACCAAGACAGAGTGTATAAAGTTCCAAGTAAGTCAATTGCCAAGTTGTGCTGGTTGGTACAACTAAGTGCTGTATCAGTGTGCTTAGTCACTCAGTTGTGTCCGACTCTTTGCAACCCCGTGGACTGTAGCCCACCAAGCACCTCTGCCATGGAATTCTCCAGGCAAGAATACTGGAGTGGGTTGCCATTCCCTTCTCCAGGGGATCTTTCTGACCCAGGGATTGAACCAAGGTCTCCTGCATTGCAGGCAGATTCTTTACCATCTGATAGTCTTAAATTGTTGCATAACATAGACACAGAGGAGGGAAAGTGACATAAAAGGAGTAGGAGTGCATTAAAGATGAATCACTAAGGAGGCTTTTAATTAAACTTGGAGAGTTTATATATTGACACCATCCTACCAGGACCCAAGTAACATGCAAGCCTTTAGAACCATTTGCAGTGTATGTTTCAAAGTCCAGACCAAAGCAACTAGGTAGGTTTTATGGGTCCCTCTAGAAAAGCAGTTTCTTGTCAGGGCTAGAAAAATAATGTTACAATGGATCCAGTAACAACAGAATTTGGGCCTGTTAGTTGCATTGCAAGTTGATGCCTCTTCCAAAAGGAGAGAATCCGAAAAAAAAAAAAAACAATTTATTCCCCAGGCTAAGAGAATAACTCTGACATTTAGGATTAAGAAGAGTTTGGTGTGTAGTCTGTCACACACAAGGTGCAGATCTGTTGGGGCAAATCTGTCTACCATTTTATTTGTTTCAATAAAGACTATCACGATGGCGAGTCTCTCCAGGATCATCCCTTGTGGGGGCTCAGGACAGGAGACAGGAAGATGTATGTCATTGGTTCTCCCAAGTCTAGTTTGCTGTGCAAGGTTCCTCTAAGCATACAGAACAGCTGAGAAGGCAAGTTTGCAAAGAGTCCTATACAATGACTGCAGTGACCATTGGCCAATAAATCAATTACATCTTTGTACCCTACTTAACCTTTGGATATGATGAATATTTGGAGTGTGTTTTTTGTGGTCTCAAGCCAGAAGTTAACCACAGCCTAGAGATTTTTAAACCTCAGGAAAAGAACTAGAAATCTGTGTCTCCCATTTTATTCTCAATGCAGTTGGAGAGCACAAAATTCCATTAGAGAGAGACAATGTAATTGTGTTCATAACTTCTGAGGGTTGAGAGGCTGCATTTATATGGTGTCTTTCCTCCAAAGATCATAAAGCACCTCACATATGTTATTTCATTTATATTCCAAATGTCTTTATGGTATAAGAAAGAAGAGTACTTAATACAATTTTAAGGAAAATATACATATATTAATAATTTAATATAGTTCAGCAAAACTAAGTAACACTAATTTAACATACAAGGGAAACCAGTGTTTGTTGGCATTCAGAATTTTAGATGGACAGTGGATAAATTCATTTTTTTATCTTTAATGAAAAATGTTATTTTACTTGTCCCAACTCTTCTTGATCACATTTATTGTTCTCTTTTCTTAACTCTAATTGCTTTAAGTGCTTGGTTCACACAATTTAACACATTGTTATACAGTGTACCATTATCTCAATAGCTACTCAAAGGGAAAGAGTGGCATGTATTGGAAATGACACTAACTAGAAGACAGAGCTTGAGTGCCCATCCTGTCTGCCCCTCACTATCATTCAACAAATTCACATCCTTCCTATGCTCCAGTTTCTTTACTAACAAATGAAAAAATCTTAATGGATTGTTGTGAGATTCAAAGAAGATGGTTTTCATCTTAAAAATACTATGCATATAAATAAGACACTATTATTGTAAACTTTGTGAAGGCAGAGACAATGTTTTGTACCTTTCTTATCTATTTTCCAGGATTTGGTGTGATGTTGCATTAATATTTCCCAAGTACTTAACTAATATTTCTTAATTACAAAGTTACTGAGTACTTACTGTTTTCCTGGAGAAGAAAATGGCAACCCACTCCAGTATTCTTGCCTGGAGAATCCCATGGACGGAGGAGCTTGGTGGGCTACAGTCCACGGGTCGCAAAGAGTTGGACACGACTGAGCGACTTCACTTTCACTTTATCTATTTTCCAGGATCTGGTGTGATGTTGCATTAATATGATTTCCCAAGTACTTAACTAATATTTCTGAATTACAAAGTTACTGAATACTTACTAATTTCCAAGAATCATTCTTCAGAACTTTATAGGGACTATTTTATATTTCATTAAGAGGTCATATTATTATTATCCTCATGTTGCAGATGAAGAAACCTAGGCTGAAAGGGATTGGTCAGCCTGACCAGGGGCACAGAGCTAACAGTTGACCCTTGTCAGTTTGGCTATAGAGCCTAAGTTTTAAAATGCTTTACTCTGCTTGTCTTTCAAAGAACTAGCATTCTTTCCTCAAAGAATGCAGAGATTATGAAACTTCGTTCCTAAAGCTATCAAAAGACAGAAGAACTTTTTAAGAAGTGCACAGAAATTTGTGAGCATGTGTTGGGTATAATTTTAACTGAGAGTTTGAAATAGATAAATATACCGACTTCTTCATACATATGATTGGGTTGCAATCGTATGATTTGTATAAGAGATGTTTCATTCAGAGAAATACTTCTGAGCATTTGATTTGGCAAAATATTAAACACTGAAGTTATAGCCTACAAGATATTTCTATTCTTCTCCTGATCAACTAGTTACAAATTCTTCCCAGAATTCTAGGAGGATAAATCCAATTATGTACAAGGCCAATGGGAATAAGATAATTGCATAGATCTAGTACCCATCCATTACACTCAGCATCATCAATCACTGAACTGCCACAACCTCAGCTTTCTGGAATCCCCAGTTGTTTGAAATACTCTGCTATTGCCATTTATGGAAGAACCATATTATACTGTCTTTGTCTTAAGTGCTATCAAAATAAAATTTAAAAATTACATGTTTACCCTTGAAAGGGTGTGATAGAACAATGGAAAACATGAGAAAAAAAAATCAAAATTTGACATATGAACATAGACATCAGAACCTCAATCAAAGGATCTGGTTAGCCCCACTAAGAAATTAAGTTGGGTAGTTCTCTTTTTAGTTTTTTTGTGATGGAAATTACATTTGTGAGCAGAAATGTGTGCCTGCTTTCCCCTCACGTGCACCCCACACACATGCCAACTCCACAGGGGGGAATCTAGCAAATGTGCAGTCCTTGAACAAACCAAGCAAAGCATTTGGCTTGAGTAGAGATGGAATGATCAGTAGCCAGCAGATTAAACTGAGTTCATTCCCAAAGTTTATATGAGCCTTTAAACCATGGAATTAAAAATTAATTGCAATGATGAGTCAATTCAGGTTGTCTATTTGTGTTTTCTTTCTATTCAGTGTAACATATGTTTATTGAACACCCACTGCCTGATGGATATGAAAGCTCAGTGGCCCCCACTCCCACAAGGAGCTCACAGTTTAGTGAGAAAAACAGATATATAAACAAGTAACTTCAAAAAAATGAGCTAAGTAATGGAGGCATACACTATAAAATTGTGGAACAAATCAAGGATCAAGTGTGTCTAAATTGATGAAAAAAGAGTCACAGACTAATTGCACTGGATTTTGAAGGGAAAAATATACATTTTGACCTAGGGGGAAAGACTACTGGTAATGGAAGGCAGTGATAGGAAGCAATATTATTCATTCCTAATAGAGGATTTTCACTTCACTTATTTCTCATCCCAGCCCCATGAAGGAGCATGCATTGTCTTAACTTTAGAAGTTCTGGAAAGTAGGTATCTCAAGAATGCAGAGCTGCTAAGTGACATGATCTTGACTTTCTTAAAAGTTGCTGAAGCTGAGCACTGGGAGATCTAAGACGAAAAAGATGAAGCTGTAGGAAAAGTAAGACCAGATAGTGGAGGGCCTCTTAACAACATGCATTTGGACTCCATCCCTTAGTGCACAGGAATCAGCAGGGGAGTGGTGACAGGAGCGGTTTTGCCTGTCAGATAACATCCTGGTAACTGCATAGAGGACAGTTTTGGACGGGCATGTGGCAAACATCAATGTTACATAGATTCCAAAGTTTGGTGCTAGTAATGTGGTCCATCCTGCTACTCTGAATACTTAGGGTGCTTTAGGCATCTCTGATTCGTAATATCCCTGTCCATCCTCTCTCACTGACTCTCCTGTGTGAACCTACGTTTAACTCTCCTGCTCATCTTTCTTTCAATCTATTAAGTATATGTGTGTCTGAATTACTGAAGATGCAAAGTACAAATTCAGGACATGAAGAAGCACCATTTTTTAATATATGGGAGAGCTTTGAAGGACTGTCCAAATGGTCCAAATATATATCCCAAAAGACCATGCACCCCTCCATAAGGAACCTGCAGTAACACTATCAAAGGCTCTATACTACCAGAAATTGCCTCCACCCTCCAACTCTCTACCTGAGAACTAGTGAGCTTCCTGAGCTCCTGAGGAGTCTCACTTTAAGCAACTTATTTATTCTAAAAAATGAAAATTTGCATAAATATAGTATCAGATATGACAAAATACTGACCACAGGATATTTTTAAATTGCTAACTCTACTGTACATTTAAAATGTCATTAGATATATATATGAAACTGCCAGAAATGCATCCATTTGTACTCTGAGGCAAACTGGTATTTCTCATCATGTTTTTGTGTTGCCTTGTCCAATTCAAATCCAAGCAAGCCTGTCTCTTTCTGAGCTCACCAGGAACCCTTATTTCTCTCCTCTTTGCCATTTTCCAGCCCTTTTCGCTATAACTTTCCCTTTAGTCTTGAAATGGCCAGAACCCTCAGGATACTCATCCTCAACCCCACTGCTCATAATTCAATTTTCTGTGAATTGAGAAAGTTGCCTTCTTGCCCTTTATCTGGAGGAGCTATGTCCAAACCACAGCCCCAGGATGGAACAGAGGAAGAAGTGAGACACATTCAGAAACTCAAAGAATCCCTCTTTTCAAGGAACCAAACATTTGCCTCTCTGAAAGAGTTTTATACAAGAATAAAAATTTAAAAAAAAATAAATAAACAAGGCTTATTAATGTTTGCTGGAGAAACAGAAAAGCTTTTTCCACAAGAAAAGTCCTTTCTGTACTGAAACTGGCAGCCAGACGGCCCGAGCATTTATCTCCTGCATAGAAAGTGCTCTGTCAGGCAAGCTGTGATTAACAATAAGCTGAAAAACACGCCCCAGACTTCCACTGTATTTTATTTGGCAGAGAGGAATTATTCCTCAGCACAAAGTATTTGCAACTGGCATCAGTTAAACAAGAAATTACAGCCTTTAAAAGCCCTATTTATCATTAGCTGCAAAAGTGCAGACTTCACCGTCAATTACCCTGACAAAGGATTACAGACCGTCAACATTGCACACAGGATAACACCAGCCTTGGCGGCCAGTGGGCCACTCTGAAGGGAGGACTAGTACATTAAACACCAAGAGCCCCTTCCCCAGAGAGCCCCCTGGACCCTTCCTCGCCCATTCTTTTCCTGTTTGAAGACTGACTCCCCCATCTCTTGCACTCTCTCTCCCTTCACCTCATTTAACAGAGGCTGGTAGACCAGCAAGCCAGCAGAAAGACATGATGGTTGTTTAAGGCGTTGTTTAAGAATCTCTAGCCAAATCAAGTCAGCAGCAACTTTGCTCCAATTCTGCTCTGAATGAGCTCTGTTGATAAAAATGGAAATGACAAGATTGGTTTCTGAAAACTAAAGAAATAATATGGTTTTATTCCTCTCAGCTGCTTCATTTAGAGGCTAACTGGTCAGAAAAATAGTGAATTTTAATATGCAAAAGGCCTCTACTGTGATTTTAAAATACTTTCCCAAATCCTCAATGGTGCCTATGTATTCTTGGAAGAAGTCTTTTTGCATTTCATTGAGGCATTAAGCCATCTTTAAATGATTTCTTTCCTAGGAACAGAAAAACAAAAAGATGCTTTGTTTTCTAGATTTTAGATTTTTTTAAAGATTATTCTCAAGTGTATATATAAATGATATAGCATCTTCCTCAAGAAACATATGTGTATATCTTCACTAGATTTAACTCTCCAAAGAAGTATGAGGTCATTGTCAATATTACTACTGCCTTGTTGCCACTTAACTTAAATGGTTCTGGCATTTCTCTCAGAGACTTACATATTAATATAACTATTCCTTTCAATATTTTGTTTTATTGACTATATTTATCTCAGCATACAGACATCAGTATTTTATGAGAATGAAATAAAATAAAAGAATATATATAAACCACTTATTTTTGTTTATAGTGGTTTATATATATATCACTATACATAGTGATCCATAAATGATGATAATGATGATAATGATGATGTTGGCAGTAATGTTGATAAAGATGAGGAGAAGGAATATGCAGTATTAAAATATGTTTTTATAAAGGCTTTTTAGTGTTATGAAAGAACACTTGTGAACATTTATGTCCATATGTATGCATGCAAGGGAAGTATACATGCAAGTTAGACATATGGTTTATTCTTAACTATGTGAAACAATATTCAACAAAATAAGACTAGAAGGAAATAAATCAAAATGTTGAGTATTCACTTCTAAGTGATGCAATAATAGATATATTGTCTGTAATAATAGACAATAGAAAAATATTGTCTTTTCTATACTTTTCTCTAAGTTTCAGTGATGAGTTTGTCTTACATTTATTATGGGGGGAAAAAAAACAGAAAAAGTAAAGGCAAGGAAAAAAATCAAAACTAAAACATTAGGGTTGTAAGGTGATTGTGAATGTTTATACTTTTCACATCCAATATGACAACCCTCCAATTGTTCCCATTTTTCCTATAAAGTAACTGAGACTTAAAGAGATTAAGTTTATCTCTTTCCCAGTGGAAACCAGGTACGTACCCAGCTAAAACTGAGACACATGTTACTCTGTTTCTAAGCCTATGTACTTTCTCTTTCTTCTTGCTGCCTCCCGCACTGATGTGTGTCTGTGTGTGTGTGTGTTTGTGTACACTCAGGCACACTTGCTTGTTCTCGTTCCATTTCTTTGCCTGTTAATGTGTGTTTAAGTGGGTCTATTCGTATATTGTGGAGAAGGAAATAGCAACCCACTCCAATATTCTTGCCTGAAGAATCCCTTGGACAGAGGAGCCTGGTGGGCTGCTGTCCATGGGGTCGCACAGAGTCGGATACAGCTGAAGTGACTTAGCATGCATGCACGCATTGGAAAAAGAAATGGCAACCCAATCCCGTATTCTTGCCTGGAGAATCCCAGGAACAGAGAAGCCTGGTGGGCGGTCGTCTATGGGGTTGTACAGAGTCGGACACAACTGAAGCGACTTAGCAGCAGTAGCATTCATATATTGAGGCCCCTGACCTCTCCAGATTAGGGCAAGTTCCTTCTCACTTGGTCCACTGTGTTCTTAAAAACTATCAGAGGGCTATCACTTGTGGGTGACCTCCTCCAAAAATCACAGGCATTTGGGTAGCTTTATTTAGCTCTATTAGGTTCAGAGAATGTGCCAGGCAGATTCTCTGCCCAAAAATAATCTCCTTTTATTCGTGCTCTAAATTAACCCATGGAAGAGTGAGCCGAACTAAATTAAAGCTTTCATACGGCAAGGCCCTGGATTTTTACTGAGTGGTAAACGTTTTCTCTCTCTGTGAGAACTTTACTATTTCCTTCCTCTAAGAGAGGCTGTGCTTAGATGCAAAGAAAGTAGCTCAAAGCAGATCTTGAAGAATTCATTTTATTTGACAAATACTCTTAGTTTGAGTCCCCAGTGTGGAATATTTACCATTTTATAGGTTTTCCTAGCTTTTAAAGTAATTTGCATGTAAATAAAGAGATACAAATCTCAAACACAAATGGCAAAATGTGTTCTTTGCCCATTTATTTTTTAACTGGAAAATTGAAACATCAGAATCAATCAGTGAGGTATTTTTACTTGTAAGGGACTTCAAGAAGCTTAACAAATCTTAACCACATCCCTTCTGGACCAGCAGCTGTATTTCTGTTATCTTTTCATAACTATTGGAATACTGGGACACATTCCTCTCTGAGAACTGTACACTAGGGAACAAGCAACATAAGACAAAAAAAAAATTTGATATTGAGATTCAAGACTGCCTCTTTTTCTCTAATACAGACATGTCACTGTTGGTTGTGACTAATGACACAATTTAGTACCCTAGGGAGTAACACCCACCGAGTTTCTAAATAGCTCTAGACAAGCACGCCTAGCTCTGTCTTACTGTCATGTGACCCTGGGACTTTTCACGTATCACTCTTTCCTTTGCTCCTGACTACTTGGCAACTTGCATGAGTAACCAGCACAGGTGTGAAGAAGAGTGGATCTCTCTGTCTCTCTCTTGTACTGGAGTTTGAAAGCACACCATTACAGGGAGAGAAAACTAAAAGCCCAAGCCTTCTACGCTGAAGTCTAGAGGGAAGCATGTCTATATTTTATCTCTCTGCACTAAACATCTAGAAAGTCCCAGAAAAATCATCCCAAATTGTCCTAATCCTGTGCTATACTACCTCAGCTGGGGTTCCAGCAAAGGTCCCAGAAAATACAGCAAAAAAGAGTATACCCAGGAAAAGAAGTGAAAAGAGAAGATGTGATTAGGATAGCTGCAGGGGGCAGGGGCGGGTAGGGGGTAGGGGGGAGATGTGATTTCATATCTCTTATAAATTAATTATTGACTAGAGACATGACTTTATAATAGAAACAGGTAGTGATTTTTTTTACCTTTAAATATGTACACATTTTATTTAAAAAAATAAAGATCAAATAAATAAAATTGTTTCAGGATTTCAAATACATATAGTTTTATACTTTGTTTTTATTATTAATCAGTAACTTAGAATGACTGCTTTTTAGAATATCTTAAACTATCTAATGCCAATATGAGACTACAGGTTCATGAATAAAGACTTTAAAAATGATTCCTCCCTGAAATGAGTTTAAAAAAGCACATCCATAGTTAGTCACGATCAATTATTAGTCAAATCATTGCTTACATGTTGCAGATTTAATATTTCAAAATAATGAACAGCACCACTTAAATTCCTCACTTATTTTAGCATAGTCCAGTGCCCACTGAATTTAAAAGCTTTGCAGCAAAATTTCTTTGATGTTTGACTCTCTTGCCAACATTCAAATCCAAATATGCTGGTGGTGATAGTCTCTATTTTCCTTTTTGAGTTTTTAATCTTTATTTATCTTTTAATTGAATTATAGTTGATTTACAATATTATTATAGGAAGTGATTTGAAGTAGTAGGAAATACAACTGACTGAGAGTTGATATGTCCAAGTGAAAAGAACTAATAGGAAATATAATTGACTGGGGTTTGATGTGTCCAATGTGAAAAGAACTCAAGCACAGCTGGCAGTATAAAGGCTTCGGATCCTGACTCTGAAGAAGAAAATATTCTTCTCTATCTAACTGTGACTGAGAATTTCATGCGTGTATGTATTCGCAGCATGAAAGAATGACCTTTCCACCCAAACAGACACACTCCTTCACCAAGTGTTGTGAACACAGAGACAACACCAGCATCAAATACATTCCAGAAAGGTTTTGCTAAGGGGGGATGGGGGAATGATTAAATGTTTAGGTATGTAGTATTTGTTTAGCATCCTATTTTGAGTGGTTACAACCAGAAGGCAGCTTTGGAAAAGCCATTGGTGAATAATAAGCATTTAACAGGCGGTTCGGCTGCAATTAGTGAACTGATCTTATACAAATCACTTCAAATTCCTCATATAATAGGAATTTGAAAATAAGAGGTCTGGAAGGACACCTTCTCCAACCCCTTCTACGTCTAATAGTCTATGGGGGTAGAGTTATTGCATTTAGCCATTCTAATATCAGATATCTTATAAATCAGGCCTCCAAAGGCATCTCAGTGGGTGTACTAATCTCTCCCATTGCAAGTTCTTGCAACTGCATGCTATGTCAGAGAACCTCAGCCTCTCTCCCAGTGCACCAGCTTGTTAGACTGCCACTTCCAAATTTATTTCATGAAGAAGCTAAATGACAAATTAGAAGAACTGATGCCTTTAGCCACCTCTTAGTTCCTGCATCTATTGTTATTCTAACAACAAAAAAGCCTTAGATGTTATCGTACTTAAATTTTTTTATCTATAGAAACAACACTTCAAGCACAGCTGTTTCTCATTAGACTCCAGTGGCTGAAAGCATTTGGTTACTACAGGAAAAAGGGAAAAAAGAAAATCAGTAACGTTTTATTTACAGTCTGCTTTCATTGTGAAATAGTAGAAGGTCCTGAGTCAATAAAAAGATGTGCTCGGTACTAAAAGCCTAAATATGTTTTCTTAAAAGACTGGTAAATACCGTGGGCACATTTCCCAAATTTTAAACACTATTCCAATTCTCTTATTTTCCCCATAAGCATGCTCACATTTCTTAGCCCATATGACTAGCTTTCCAATAAGAAAATGAAGTTATATAGGGAATATGCCTTTTCTAAATGGGCATATGTATTGTACATGCACACAAGCAGATACATGCACAAAGTTTTCACATACATTTTGTAAAGATACTTTCCATTCTACCAAGAAAACATCTGTTCTATTAGTGCACTTCCTAGCTGTGAAAATCTTTAAGCAAGCCTTGGATTCTGTCTGCCAGGAATACCAGAGAAGGAATTCCAGATCCCAGAGTATATTTGATTCAATCATTTATAAGTTCTCTTTCAACCTTGAGTTCAGAGATTCTGTAAGTTACTGTTTCCTCCTAAATTCATTTTAAAAATTGATCCAACCTTTCTACCGTGTTCCAGGTGTTGGCAGGGACTATAACAAACACAAATGAGATACTAAAACCTTGTGTTGCTGAAATTTGGATCCATTTGCACCTAAGATTTTGGACACACTTACCCCTAGAAACCAAAGAATGTGGTAATAAAATCCTTTGTGGCAGCAACCTTCCTCCAAAAAAACTGTGAAGTACTATCGAAAACTAAAACTCCGTGGTATCTATGTATGCTGAACAATACCATTTCCACTTCTTGCAGACAGAGAACATGGAAAGTAGTAACTAAGTGTCTGAAATAAAATGGAATTACTGCCCCTCAACCATTTTGTTTTGTAAGCAAAAACTCGTGTGCAATTTATACTACGTAGATTGATTGCTTTCCTATGATGTCTCACTTTCCTCCAATCAGATCAGATTTTTGAGAGAATAGATCTTTCCTGATCCATTGTCTCATCTCAAACTTTAGTCCAATTCAAGGTCTGATCTTCTCATACTTTTAATTCAATCTCTAAGAAATTTCAAGTAATGAATAGCTCATTATGCATTCATCATACCAACCATACTATCAAATATTTCATCCCTAAAAGTTCTCCTTTTTAGAGTCTGGCTGAGCAAGTTTTATCTAGTAATACCAATTTTCAAATTATTTATAGTAGTGATTGTTGAGTTTATTGGGCTTTGGGGTAGGGGAAGTGGGGGATCACAGCCCAGCAAGAAAGTCAACTGTTGTTCTTTCCTGGTCCCCTTCATAAGTAAGGCAGTGCTGCCATATCAAATATCCTGTTTCCTGAAAACCTAACTCTGAGATTGGTATGTGCAGGAAATTACATCATTGCACAATTCAGTCACATTGACCCTAAGTACACCCATATTCCAGTTTTGCCCTCTGACCCCACCTCCTTAATCACATTTGCATGCTGTCTCCACTCTTTATGTATAGTAATATTTAGAATCTTTCTACAGCATATTCTATTTTGCAAGTCATTTATCAAAGCTAAGTGATCTTTTCTCACCCTCATTCCTTTGAGGTAGAGCCCTGTGATTAGTAATAATAACAAAACCATGCTATTTGGCTTTTCTGTGGCTTCTGTCACCTGAGACCTCTACAAATACTAACAGCACACACAGCATTCTCCCAGAATGGCTTAGGTCACGGAAGGAGCAGGGAAGAATGCTATGACTAGCCTAAGTGGAATAAATTGAAGGTTGCGTTGGAAATGAATCAAGATGCCGGTGTTAATATGCCCAACTATTTAGGAAAAGTTCCAGGATCACTTAATGATGAAAAGCAATAAGGCTGTCAAATTTTGCCTGGAATATATATAGGATTAGGCCAGCTCCTAAAGTTTCCCAAGGTACCTTAAGGTCAAGGGCTTTCTGCAGAATGTAAGCCTTTTTGATGATATAAAAATTCCAAAAGCCCCAGATGCACAGAAGTGTAAGAGAGGCAGGGGTATGTGTATATATGTGTGTCTGCGTGTGTGTGTGTGTGTGTGTGTGTGTGTGTGTGTGTGTGTGTGTGTGAGAGAGAGAGAGAGAGAGAGAGATGGGACATTAATTAGTAAAAGATTTCTTTAACTTACTTCCATGAAGATTCTCAATTGGACCCATTTAAATTCCCAATACTTGTCATAGACAATCATTTTTTATCTTAAAAAAAAATTCCACACTAGGAAAAATCTAATTCTAAAGTAATAAGAGAATACTAGTAACCTGAAATAAAAATTGCTTTGATTTTTCATCAAATAAATGTAATGCAGAACTTAGTAATAAGGTTATAATGCTCACTGTAATATAGGGTTATAACAATGTAAGATTATCCTTTAACTAAATCTAAAAAATGATCTACATTCTAATATATAATTCAATAGTGAAACAAGGAAGAATATTTCAACTGTCTTACTGAACCCATTTACTGGGATTTTCAAGGTTTTTCTCTTGAGTTAAACCCTTCAAATTAAAAATTTAATCAAAAATGTTGAAACTATTGAAAAATAATTAGATTTTTAACCCATAAGGATGTCAGTTTTAGGAAGAACTTCCTGATTCTGGAAAATTGTTAAAATAAATGCATATTCTTTCCCAGAAATATAAAATCCTACTCCAGTTTTGGGCTTCCAAGATAAAAATAACTTCCATAGCAAATAATTTGTTCTTCTCTTATAATGCCACTTTCTGTTTAATATTATAATTATTTTGTGTTTATCTAATCTAGAATCTAGATTCTAGATCTATCTATCAACTCAAGTTTCTTGAGAGACAAGGAACTTTGCGTTCTCAAAATGGTTAACACAGTATCACATACACATGATTGTTCATTAAATATTTCTTAATGTTGCAAAAAGGCAGGTTTAAGTGTTATAATAAGGCATTGCTCCCCTCACCCCAATAGAAGGTCACAGGGTCTCCTGAAACCTGCTGTTAGATCTCTGTCAGCCACCAGAGTACAAGGTTACATTAAACTCTTGGGACTGTGCTCGTTTAGCTTATTTATTTTCAATTCCACATTTGTCACTCATACAAGAGGGAGAGGAAGCAGAAGGAGGAAGAAAGAAGAGGTGAGGAGAAAAAGAAGGGTGGGGAAGGGAATGCAAAAAAATAGGGGGAGAAAAAGAAAAGGGAGGGGTAAAAAAGGAGAGCGAGGAGGGAAAAATGGGATCAATGTAATTCAGTGTACTTGAAATAATAACAAAAACATGAGAAAAAAAAAGGAAGGAAGGAAAGAGGGCAAGAAAGAGGGAGGGAGGGAGGAAGAAGGAAGGAAGAAATGAATGCAATATCTTCTTGAAGTCAGCATTCATTTGAGTGGCACTCTAAAAAAACACGTTGGTTCTCACTACTTGGATTAAGACTGACCTGATTAAATCCATCAGCAGTGTCTAAGACATCACTTTATATTTCACACCTAGGTTGGCTAAAAGACATTTTTTCACCCAATTGGAGTTTGCTTGCTGGCACCCAACCCATATGCTTTATTTCCTTTAGTCAACAAATACTTTTTGAGGAGTAATTTTCCAGGTCTGTGATGGGCACTGGAAAAAATCGTTGTTTGTTGTTGTTATCTAGTCGCTAACTTATGTCCAACTCTAGTCCAACTCATGTACCACCAGGGTCTTCTGTCTATGGGATTTCCCAGGAGTGAAAACTGGTGGATTGCCATTTCCTTCTCTGGGGGATCTTCCCGACCCAGGGATCTAACTCACATGTCCTGCGTTAGTAGGCAGATTCTTTACCACTGAGCCACTGTACTGGTAAACAAAACATGTCTCTCACTTGGAAGAATTACTCTACCCTCTCCACAGCAATCTAAAACCCAAATTTTGTCCAAGAAGCACCTTTTTAAAAAAAATCACATTATCTTCTTTAAGTCCTTTTTGTCTGTCGGGACAAAACCATTAGTCCCTTCTCCCTGCCATCAAGCCTTTTCTTTTTTTTTTAGTTTTTTATTTTTTTAATTTTAATATCTTTAATTCTTACATGCATTCCAAAACATGAACCCCCCTCCCACCTCCCTCCCCACAACATCTCTCTGGGTTATCCCCATGCACCAGCCCCAAGCATGCTGCACCCTGCGTCAGACATAGACTAGCGATTCAATTCTTACATGATAGTATACATGTTAGAATACCATTCTCCCAAATCATCCCACCCTCTCCCTCTCCCTCTGAGTCCAAAAGTCCATTATACACATCTGTGTCTTTTTTCCTGTCTTGCATACAGGGTTGTCATTGCCATTTTCCTAAATTCTATATATATGTGTTAGTATACTGTATTGGTGTTTTTCTTTCTGGCTTACTTCACTCTGTATAATTGGCTCCAGTTTCATCCATCTCATCAGAACTGATTCAAATGAATTCTTTTTAACGGCTGAGTAATACTCCATAGTGTATATGTACCACAGCTTTCTTATCCATTCATCTGCCAGCTCCACTCACCAAAACTCCAACACAAGCCTCCCTAACCAGGAAACCTTGACAAGCCACTGATACAACCCCACCCAAAGTGAGGAAGCATCAAGCCTTTTCTAATGGGCTATCTCTGATCAGTCCTTGTAGTCTCTGGTCTGACCCCAAAGGCAGCGCATGCATCAAGCCAACTTACTGTTCTCTCTCCTGGCTCTCACTCTTCCGAAATTCCCATCTCTCTGATTAGCTTCTAAACTATATTTTATTCAAACTCTTTCCAGAATCACACTTCCTGATCTTTCTGACAGAAAATCTAGGTGGCCCATATTTAATCCATCCTGACCTATAAAAACATTTGAATGTTTAAAGTCCAATTAATATTATAATTACTTTTATCACACAAATCCTCATATATAGCAGGAGGTGGGGAGGTTCTGCCAAACATGAATTCTCTCATATTTTCAAATTCAAAACCAATCTAGTAATGGTAGTTACTGATTTTGCTTTTGGGTATGACTATTCTACTCCAGTACTCTTGCCTGGAAAATCCCATGGATGGAGGAGCCTGGTAGACTGCAGTCCATGGGGTCGCTAAGAGTCAGACACGACTGAGCGACTTCACTTTCACTTTTCACTTTCATGCATTTGAGAAAGAAATGGCAACCCACTCCAGTGTTCTTGCCTGGAGAATCCCAGGGACGGGGGAGCCTGGTGGGGTGTAGTCCATGGGGTCACACAGAGTCAGACACAACTGAAGCGACTTAGCAGCAGCAGCAGCAGCATGGCTAAATGCTAAGACTCAACCAATTTTTCTTGTACACAGCCACACAGACTTGAACTGTTTGTGGTGGCAAAACGTGCTATTATGTATAATAACTTCCCTCCCCCAGTCTGTTCTAAGTGATTAGTACCTATTCATGTTTCATTATTCAGCCCAAGGTTTATATATTCCATGTAGAGAGAGAAGGGAGGAAGGTGGGTCTTGTATATTATGAAATACTAATCAAAATGGCTAGCAGGAGAAACACATCTTCTGGTAACTCCTGAATTTTCCATGGGAATTACTGTCTGGAATCTGGTGAGAACAGTGTTTTTCATACAGATGATGAATGCCAACCTAGTCTTTCTTAGCCAAAATACAGCCAAATCATTACAACGTCTTCCTTTTTAACTTATCTATCTTCTAAACACACACACTACTATATCTGATCAGTTTCTTCTCCAGATCATTACCTGCTTCCTTTCACTCTATGACATGATCCAACCTGAGAGTCCCAAGCTTCCCACATCTCACCTCATATCGCCACCTGGTGTCCAAATGCAAGAAAAATATCTAAGAAATGAAAAAAGATTTTTTTAAGCTGATGAATATCAGGACCTTAGCATCATACAGAAAGTGGAAAAAAAAAATCACATGCTTCTTAGCATGACTTCTGGTCACAAACATTAAAATTAAATACACAAAACTTCCTCAGAGCACAGCCTTGTTTCCACTCACATTATCACACACAAAAAAGAATGCTGTCCATCTTTTCATCTCCATGGACCACCTCCCCACCCTCACAGATTCCATGTTGCAAAAACTTGACCAGAAAATAAGCTATAGTTATGGTGCATTAAGCAAACTCAAAATTGTCAGTCCCTGGTGTCATTTAGCCTGTGACAGCCAGGAATATCATCATTCATTATGCATTCAAGCAGCTTTTTAATGAGCCCCCTGCTGTATTTTGGCACTAGTGGTCAAGAACCCACCTGCCAATGCAGGAGACATAAGAGATGCAGGTTTGATCCCTAGGTCAGGAAGATCCCCTGGAGGAGGGCATGGCAACCCACTCAAGTATTCTTGTTTGGAAAATTTCATGGACAGAGGAGCCTGGTGGGCAACAGTCCATAGAGTTACAAAGAGCTGGATACAACTAAAGCAACTTAACACAGGCACATACTGTATTTTAAGAGCTAGAGAAGGCTCCATGGAATTACAGTAGATTAATATCAATCCAATCAATAAATCAAGATTTTTCTTTGTCTTTAGAGAGTAAACGTGTATTTTCATTAGGTGTTGTGAAATAACTGAAAATTAGAAGTTTTTCTATCATTGATCGTAAGAAGTTGGGGAATCTAAGATTGGGTACCAGTGGATAAGATAAAAGTATATCCTGATGGATTTAATACAACCAGGAGATAGAGAAGGACAGGGAAGCCTGGCATGCCGTAGTTCATGGGGTTGCAAAGAATCAGACACAACTTAGTGACTGAACAATAACAACAAATCAATAATTCCTGAAAAAGAGGTGCAAATGTCTACTTTTAACTCGGATTATCTCCCATCTGGTTTTAAATATGTAATTGGTTGTTAATGCATATTGATGATAACTTTTTTTTGGACACAGAACTAAGAGCTGAAAATGCATAGCTAAAGAATAATATGAATTTTACTTGAACTTGGGTCACCATGAAATCATTGAGTTTCAATAATGAAATAGGTAATTATACAGTGAATATATAGGAAGCAAAAAATACCTCGGTCAGAGACTTCCAAAAAAGAGTCCTCAGAACGAAGGCAAAGCTTTCAAGATTCCAACATAAATTGGAAAGGAAATAAGTATAAAACAGCGAGTTTCTTAATAAGGTAAATACACCCATATGTTTTATTCTGTGTGCGTGTGCTCCGTTGTTCAGTCGTATCTGACTCTTTGCGACCCTTTGGACTGTAGCCCACCAGGCTCCTCTGTCCATGGGATTTCTCAGGCAAGAATACTGGAGTGAGTTGCCCTTTCCTCCTCTAAGGGATTTTCCTGACCCAGGGATCGAACCTGCATCTCCTACCTCTCTTGCATTGCAGGCAAATTTTTTACTGCTAAACCATCGGGGAAGCCCCTGTGTTTTATTCATTTTATTATTTTAGTGCTATAGTATCCTTTACTTTATGAAACAATATAGTCAGAAAAGAATATGAGTTTTATATAAATGTCCTTATTTGGCTAACTAAGTAAGGGCACTCAGAATTTTTTTTAATAAAATTTTACAAGTAAATAAATTTCTAAAGTCTACATTATCCCAAGCATGAATCTGAAGTTAATTTTAAAGGGCTAAAAGTTGGAACCCCTTAAAACATACCTGACTTTATATTATCTTCAAGAGCAAAATTTAAAAATCCAATTGCTTTTGCAAATGAATTGTTTAAATAAAGGCAATGTCTAAGAAAAATAGAAAGAATCCAATGCTTTCGTTTTTGCATGTGTCTCCTAATTTCACAGCTATCTCTTAACACTATGAAACATTACATTTTTTGATCCACATTGTACTCTAAGTGCTAATGTTCCCCTTCAGTGATTTTATATTGCTTACTGGGTCCAAATTCAGTAGGTAGTTCTAGGCTTTATCTCCCAAGATCTCTAGGTTAATAGATTTAATAATAATAGTAACAATAATAATGTTTCAAGAGGTACTGCACTGGATTTAGAAGTCACTTAGCAAATAAACAGATATATAACCTAGATGCTTTGACTTGGAAATCACAGGGTAAGCAACATGTCGTTTCTCAAACAAAATATGCTTGAGGCTTAGCTTTAAGCAAAATCTATTTCTCTTCCACCCATTCTCTTTCTTCCTCCTTCAGTTTCCCTCTCTCTCCCCACAAAGCTTTGTGGATTGACTAGAAGTATTTGGTCACTTGCTCTCTGACCCCAGAGTCTCCAGAGACTATATATTCATTTTAAGAATGAGTCCCTTTAGTTACCTAAACTGTCCTCAGACTAAATTGTTTCCAGATGTTTACAAATATTTCAAGGAAATATTCACACAGTTTTTATGGCTGAGTGATAAAGGACTCCACAGTGTCTGTTCCACTGTAAAATAACAAGCAAGTGCTTATTATAAAATAACTCCCATTCTGTAGGAATTTGCTACACACCAGGCACATTGCTAACCATTCTCAATACGTTATGTCACTGGAAGCTCACAGCAGCTCTAAACGGGAGGGTCTGTACTCCTCATTTGGGGGAAAAGGAAGGTGAGGCTCAGAGAGTAATCGTAGAATGTGAAGTGAGGCAAGGAAACGGGCTGCTGTGCTACGCCTACATTCCTAGCCAGTGGGTCCTGGTGCTGTCTCAGAGCAAAGCTCTTCTCCCGTGGGCTTAGCACAGGACAGAGAGGAAAGAATTCACAAGTGTGGAGCATCCCTGAACATCCAAAGTCTAGAGGCCAGAGAGGAAGGTTTATAGACCAAGAGTTTTTGTTTAACCTCCCTGAATACCTCCCATGAACTTGTTCACCAAACAAAATGTCAAAAGACTGTAAATGTACGATATCAACATTTTCTCATTATTTAAAAACCAGCTTTCACATATGGGGTTTGAAATTTGCCTGTTTTGTATTTATATTGTTCTCCATTCATAATATACTCTGACCTGTAAGAAAAAAAAAAAGAATCCTAGATGGTCAAGGTGACCTTTTTTTTTAAAAGCTTTTAATATCATAGACAACTATGCTTTTTGTTTAACTTTGTGTTACTCTAGAAAGAGTCCAGTATTAACAAAAAAGCTTAAATGACATCTGAGATGGGGATGAGGAAGCGTTCAATCAATTCTTTCTTTGTGTGGTATTCATCTCACATGTATGTCTAGTTTTCATTTTTTTACTAGAATATAGTTGCTTTACAATGTTGTGTTAGTTTCTGCTGTACAATGAAGTGAATGTGCAATACATATACATATGTATACATATGAATCAGCTATACGTATACATATAGCTCCTCCCTCTTGAAGAGGTGAGTGGGAGGGAGATCCAATCAATTCTTGATTGTTCTAAGGGAGAGCAGAAAAACTTGACCATTTACAAAGTATTCAATGAATGTTAGTTCTACTCCCCAAAACAAAAGGTAGTCGGAGAAGCCTTCTATATTCACACTTGAAAAATATTATACAGTTTCTTTGTTTTCGTTTACCTAGGAGGCATACATTTCTAACAAGTTTAGCCTAGGTTTAGATTCCAGCTGATTTGGGGTTCTCAACATGTAGTCTCTGGGATAATGAAATGAAGTACCTCTGGAGTGTGCAAGTTAAAGTCGACAACCGGCAACCCGTAGACCTTCAAAGAATCCACCAAGTGGGAAATCCATATGCAGGCAATTAAGAGGTGACTCTGTTTGTTCTGGAAATGTCTCCCCTGGAATTGAGTGCACAAGCTGCTGCAGCCGCCTGTCTCCTACCGATGTTAAATGTCATCTATTCATGCCACCTCTTCCTCTGTTCTCATCAAATAGCTCCCCCCCTAAGGCTAGAATTTGAATGAGTGTCAGAAATTGCTGACCTTGCCAAGTCACATTTTCCTTAGTCCCACTCCCCAAGGCATCACAGAACTCTCAGACTTTTGACCTTGCTGAAAACCATGGGATTATTTGAACGAGAAATTCTCTTCCCCACTTCTCTCCTTCCCCTCTGCTTCCCCCACCCTTTCCAGGGTTGCCAATAGCTCCTTTAATGAAAAGCTGGGTTATAAAGTGCAGAGCTGGGTTATAAAGCGCAGAGCTGCTCGCTTCTGCTCTCTTAGGTTTTCAGTCCTCTAAACCAGCATTTTTTCCAAGCTGCCACTCTCCACTCACCAGACCATAGTTTTTAAAAAATATCTGGAACACAAACAGCAACTTGTTTTTTGTACTTTTAATGAAAAATTGACCAGGCTTTCTTTAAAAAATGTAATGCTGTGTCAAATCATTTTGAAGTAAGCTTAATGCTGCTGAAAAGTGCCCAGATTGGCAGCCTGGAGACAGAGGGTCTGTATCTTTAACTATAACAGAGAGAAGCAATGTCAGCTATTGCCAAGGAAATTCACAGGTCTCCCCCTTAGGCTTGGAAGTGTCTTTGTGGGATTGAACAGGTACATGTCCATTGAAATTTGCTTGCCTAGTGTTTATAGTGTTCTTAACTCACCATATTCTGACTTTAAAAAAAAATTCTACAATACCCAAGTCCTGCTCAAATGCTGCCTCTTCCAGGAAGCCTTTCCTCGTGTGTTCCTGCTCATTTGAAAAATCTACCCTCTGATTCCCTAGCAGTTTGTTACCCTCCTATGATACTAGGCTTTTATATTAGTGTTGATCAGACCTCAAACCATATACATCTTTTCTTCTAAATCATGCCCCCTTCAAGACTCCGTGATTTTAAAAAAAAAAGACAAATCAAGCAGGCATTACCATTCCATTTTATAGATGGGTATAATAGAGGCCAAAAATAGCACACATAAGCAAAAATAGAGGCAGGATTAAAATCTAGATTATCTGATTCCAAAATCCAAATTCTTCTATTTTTCATCTACTAAAATAAAAATTTTTTTAAACTTCTGAGTCTGGATGAAAGCACTGTAATTCCCAAATCATCTTTCCTCTAAATGTGTCTTGCAGATTGTCTCTGTAAATCCCCTGGCTTGGAGTCAGCCTTCTGAAAACTGCTGAGCTGGTCCCTAGTCAGCTACTAGTCAGGACTTGAATCACCCTGTGACCAGCCTTCCCAAGCTACAGGCCTTCCCCACCTCACACTATCCTTTAAGTACCCCTGCATCAGGAGAACTGCACGGCTGGTTGTTCTAGCTACCATTGGTGTAAAACGATTTATTCCGACCAAATTTCCTCTGCTCCTTTTTTCAGATCATTAATAAAGACATTAGTGGAAGCTCAGAAGAAGCGAGAAGCCTAATAAAACTTCAAATAAGCCCTGTTGCAAAGTCAATATTTCAGTCTCAGGAAACATATTGTTAAATTCCCTGCGGTAAGAAATTAATAAACTGTCTCTGAATTCTACTCTTGAAGTCAGGGGTCTGAAATGTTGTTCCAGGATTCAGTTTATAGGAGGTCGAGCTTTTCTTTCCAAATACTGAACTTTTCTGCATGGTCTGCTTAATCGATTGCATACTTGTATGTTTATGCTGACTATAACTTATCATTTGCCAAATAACTTGAAATATCATGAGTAGTGTTAGAAGGTTTAGAATGATGGGGAAGATGAGATAATGAGGCATTTCTTAACTCTCATGGTACTACAAGCTGCACAATGCTTAAAGTACTGGTAATTTGAAATCTTCTTCAAAAGCAAGATGAGATATAGAAAACAAATTTATTGTTACCAGGGAACAAGTGGGGAGCGGGGGTAGTAAATTGGAAGACTGGGATTGTCATATACACACTGCTATATATTAAAAAGTGAAAAGTGAAAGTGAAAGTCAGTCGTGTCTGACTCTTTGCGACCCCATGGATATAGTCCATGGAATTCTCCAGGCCAGAATACTGGAGTGGGTAGCCTTTCCCTTTTCCAGAAGATCTTCCCAACCCAGGGATCAAACCCAGGTCTCCCACATTGCAGGTGGATTCTTTACCAGCTGAGCCACAAGGGAAGCCCACTACATATAAACAGGTAATTAATAAGGACAGGAACTCTATGCAATACTCTGTAAAGGCCCATATGGGAAAAGACTCTAAAAGAATGGACATATGTACATGTATAACTGATTCACTTTGCTGTACACCTGAAACTAACACCACATTCTAGATCAATTATATGCTGATTAAAAAAGTTTTTAAAATATTTTTTTAAGAAGCAAGATGTATCTGTTCAAAGTTTCTTCTTTCCAACTAGTAGTTTCTCACATGTTTAAAATTCTTCCTCCAGCTTAGAACCACTTCCAGGTCATGGAAAATTCCATCTGTAAAGAACTATAAAGGAAAGATCTGATCAAGCCCCTGTGAGATGAAATGTCTGAGCTGAGAAACAGGTATGTAGAATAGAAGACAAATAGGGGTTGCAGTTTCTGTTGAAAGCTGGAGCTGGTTCCACCTGGTAGCCTACGGTATCCTTGTGTGACGGGAGAAGAGGAGGAACAGGTATAGAGGATTGGTGATCTCAAGATCGGATGTATTAAAATTACACCAAAAATGAGCTATGTGAAGGCCAGTATTAGATTCATCTCACCAATTAGATGAGTGACTTTTTTGACCAAAGCCCATGTCATATGTATCTTTAGTATCCTCCAAAGTGCTTGACATGTTGCTAAACACAACAAATACTTGTTAGCTGAATGATCAGTGGTAGGTAAAACGTTGTGATTGCAGCTCATCTGAACTCTGCGTACATTTGGAGAAAAGACCTCACTAACTTCTGACCTTTGGTGTATTCATGCACACGCACTAAAAACGGAGGGATGGGGGGTACTCCAACCTAGGAAATACAGTTAATGTCTCAAGACATTTCAGTTATCACGCATCTGCACTGCGGTCCTTAGCAAAACTGCTTTCTGATGTTTTGCTAAATTATAAAGAGGACACTTTTGTATAACTCAAAACAGAACCCTTCCTTTCTGGGAAAATTACAGGCAGTACCTGAATTACAGACTCAAACTTTTCAAATCACAAACTTAAGAAAAAAAATTGCTCTCATTTCACACCCCGCTGCACCCAACCACTCCCGCTTCTTTGTCAGCTGATTCCAGAGGGCCTGCTGAGAAAAGGCTTGCAAGTTTGAGAGAAAACCTGGATAAGGAAATACAGAAAAGATGAGGCTAAGAAAAGTAAGCACCTGGGGTCAGTCCTCCAGTAGTCAAGGCCTCTCTTATCTACTAAGCCAGCAGGTTCCTAGCTGCCTCTGGAGCCCCTAGAGTAACCACAATCTGGTGCCTGCCACCTATACCTATGTTCAGCTTCGTGTTCATATGGTCGGTTCATAACACTGGTTCATAATGCCATCCCCCACCTCCCAATGTGGCTCATTGCGATAGCCTCTTAATTGCTTCTCCTTTCTCCTCTAATATCTATTTTCCATATAACAATCATATTGTTCTTTTAAATAACATCAATCAGATTTTAAAACTCCATAGCTTAAATCCCTCCACTGGCTTCCCACTGCTATCAGCTTCTCATCCTGACCTACGAGGTCACTATCACCAGTGCCTTCCCTATGTCTATGATCTCATCTGCCAAACATCCTATCACTTGCTATCTTCCAGTGACATTGACCTTTCTGTCCCTTAGACCTATCAAGTTTGTCCTTGCCACAGGGCCTTTGCACTTGCCATTCATGTCCACTGCTGAGAGGCTCTTTATGCTCATCATGGTTATTTCATTTATATTCTTGCTCATATAATCCTGCTCATTTCCTTTCTAGGACTTAGCATCATGTGTAGTTGAATCGTTCATCTAATTGTTCATTATTTACGTGTCTATTGACTTTATTTCCCAAGAGAATGTAAGGTTTCTGAGAAGAAACAATTCATCTCTGTGACAGTTTGACTGCTGTATCTCCAACACCCAGAATAGTGACCGGCACACAAGCAAGTACTCAATACCCAGCTGTCAAACACGAGGAAATGAGAGTCAGAAAGAGAAAGACGGAATAGGAGTCTTCCACAATCATGACAGACGTCAACCTAGGTCTCCAAGTTTGTTTCATTAGCAAATCTCAGAAGACGGAGCCTTGGGCAGCCCTGGGTTTATTGAGTACTTGCCTAGATAATGGCAATTCAGTATATTATTTCCCATTAAACTACTGGTTCTGTGTGTTCTTCATTCTTACTGGAACGAAGAGAGAAGAGGGGTAAGCAGAACGATGGAGGCACTGCCATCTCAGTGGCATTCTTAAGGAAACTGGGCAATGCGACCACGCCACACATGATATGGGAGCACTTAGAGAGGAGGGGTGGATTCGGACACGGCTGTTCAGGAGGCAGGAGTTGGAGATGGCTGCCCAGAGCTTAAATCCATCCAGTCCTAAAGTTTCCCAGCACTTACACTAGTAAAAAGAGAAAGATGCCCCTGTCCTCCTCGCGATTGAGCCACTGGGACACTTCGTCCAGGACACAACTCTCTGGATGCCTCCGTTGTCACCGCTCTTTATCTACATCACACGTTTACTAGTCTGAGGGAGGCTTCCTGGGACCTGGTGGGGGTTAGTTGCTAAGTCATGTTTGACTCTTGCAACCCTAAGCACTGGCGCTTGCCAGGCTCCTCTGTCCATGGGATTTTCAGGGCAAAAATACTAGAGTGGGTTGCTATTTTCTTCTCCAGGGGATCTTCCTGACTCAGAGATTGAACCCAGGTCTCCTGCATTGCAGGCAGATTCTTCACTGACTGAGTCAATACTAAGCCCCTATTGGGGTCTTAATCCAGGGACCCTAATCACTACTTAGAATACTGCATCTGGAAAAATGAATTTCCAATTCCAAATAACCAAATCAGACTGATTCTTTTAAATAAAACCTTATTTTTCACTACAAAAAATAAAAATCATTTCCATAGTAGGAAGTTATGAGTGAGTAGTCACTCAGTCGTGTCCAACTCTTTGTGACCCTGTAGACTGTAGCCCATCAGACTCCTCTGTCCATGGGATTATCCAGACAAGAATACTAGAGTGGGTAGCCATTCCCTTCTCCAGGGGAATCTCAGGCAAATTCTCTCCCATCTGAGCCACCAGGGAAGCTAGTGGTAAAGAATCTGCCTGCCAATGCAGGAGATGCAGGAGATGCAGGAGACATGGGTTCAGTCTCTGGGCTGGGAAGGTACCCTGGAGGAGGAAATGGCAACCCACACCAGTAATCTTTCCTGGACAATCCCATGGACAGAGGAGCCCCATAGCTCATGGGGTCGCAAGAATTGGACATGCCTGAGTGACTAAGGACATTGTTGCTTAATTGCCATTGAAGTATCCAGTGTCATGAGAGGTTTTCTCTGTGAGAATGCAATTTTCTAAAGGACTATTTTCTTTTTTTAACTGTAATCCCAATACACAGTCCAGGACCACAGTTACAGGGGTACCACATGCCACTAAATGTCACAGAAGAGCCACATTCTGTGTCACGTTCAACTCAACCATCTTCTTCCACTTTTCCGGCCACTGGAGGATAAATGATACGGTGATGGAATACAGAGCACCAGAGGGGTCAAGGCAGGTTCTGGTTTTGTCAGGCTTCAGGCAAGTTCTTCAGCGCCCTCTGAGTCTCAAAACCCTAGCTGTAAATTGGGCATGATAATATCTACAACTTAACATTATGTGAAAAATAAAACAGCATAAGTAGTATAAATCACCCAGCACAGTACCTGCTCATGGTGAGTGCTCAACGAATCTCAATATCTTTCCTTTATCTCCCTTCCTCCATTGAAAAAATCCAAAGACATTAAAGTGGGATCATCTCTGAGCCGGGCCAAACACAAGGAAATAGAGAGACTAATCTAAATTCACTTTACTAATCCAAGAACCTTCTTCGTTATCTCATTGATACATTTTACATTCTTTGGGGTTAATAGGAATGGAAGCACATTTTACAGATACACTATAAAAATTGATATCACATAGGGGAGTATTGTTTTCTATGGAAGCATTATGCTTGCTACTCAGAAAATCATTTAAACCAGGAAGCCCAGCTGCCTTTTGTAACTGTTCGGCTCAGAGGAAAACTCATTGATAAGGTGAGTCAACAAAAAGAGTTTTAGGACAATCACAAGCAAGGCCAGCATCTGCAAGACCTGAAATATGGGATGTTATGACACTGGAGAATTACTTCTGACGTACTTAATTATGCAACAACAAGATTTGCAGGAGCATAACCACATAGTTCCCCTGAGTATACTGCCAGTATGCTCCACAAATGATTAAATATAAAATAAACAACAGCTAACTGTGAATTATGGAGTTGTAATTCCACTCAGGGGGTTCCAGTGATGTCATAAACCGCTAGAGCAAAGTTTATGTCACCAAAGGATCCCAGATGGGCTTCGAGGCCTCTAACTCAGCAGTAGTCTCTGCTGCAGCTATGACTCCAGGAAAGCTTTCCCCTTGCTTTTTGTCCCTCTCATGGCTGCAAAGGCCCTCCTTTCTTGTTCTCTTCCTTTGAGCTTTCTAAAAATCACACTAACCCTGCTTTTCCAAATGCAACTCCTTTTAAACTGAATGATCTGTCATTTAAAAGGCTATCCACATCTCCCCACACACTCTTTGGACAGCAATCTATGACTTACATATACTTCATTAGAAAAAAAGCAAAGCCTGACGTTTAACAGAAATGTCCATTTAGGGCAAAAACCCTGGCGCACACCTTAAAAGGAGACATTTGAGATGTAACTTTAGTATGTGCCAAGCTAATGTATGTGCCCACTAATGGAATAAATTTGTCTCTAAGCATGGCAAACTTGGAAAAGTAGTGTTGAAATTTCAAAATACAACCTTCCCACAATGTCTGAAAAAAGGGTAAATTAAACTTTAGCTTCCTCAGACCATGTAGAAGTACACAAAATTGCATAATATTTGAAAACCCGTGCTTTATCCACCATCAGAAAGGAAGGAAGAACTTTGTAAGACAATAAGATATTAAATACAGAATTATAACTTTCTAAATGTGCAATAGTTACATCTGAAAGCTTACCTAAAACTAAAGTGTAATTGAAAATATTAGTATCTGTGTGATAGACTGCCCCTTCTATGACACATGCTTTTCTCCCAGAAGAGCTGAGATAGCAATCACTGAAAATTCATCACAGTTGGGATTTTTACAACTTCATATAATTGCCTCAAACTGTTTTTCTTTGTTTTATGTGAAGTATTTAAAACAGTGCCAGGCACCTAGTGAGTGCTCTATGTATTTTTTTTTATCTCCCACTTTGTTCATGCATTAATTTTTTTAAATAACTGCTTTTTATTAAGCCATCTACAACATGAAAAACACTGTGCTAAGTCCTCTGAAGTTATAAGATATCTGCCTCTCTGCCCTGTTTTCAAAACTACATTACACCTGGTTAAAAAGATAAGATTGACACTTAGGGAGAGTTAAATAACAATGGAAAACACATTACACATTGGATGCCACAAAGAAACACATCATTTGATGCCAATTACTATGAGAGAAAGTTGTGTACATCAGTGTTTTCAAACTCTGTGATCTATAAAAACCATCCAGGATATTTAAAATGCAGATGTTTGTGAGATTCTGATTCACTGGGTGTGGATGGGGTCTTGGAATCTGCATTTTAAGACTTTTTCTTTCGATGCACATGGGTGAGTTAGGCAACACACTTTAAGATATACAGGATTAGGGCTTCCTTGGTGGCTCAGTGGTGAAGAATCCACCTCCCAATGTAGGAGACATGGGTTTGATTCCTGATCTGGGAAGATCCCACAGGCCAGGGAGCGACTAAGCCCGTGCATCACAACTGCTGTGCCTGTGCCCTAGAGCCCGGAAGCCACAATTGCTGAGCCTGTGTGTCACAACTATTGAAGCCCACACATTCTAGAGCCTCTGGTCCGCAACAAGAGAAGCCACCACAATGAGAATCCCACACACCACAACTAAGAGAGTAGCCCCCACTCACAAGTATAGCAATGAAGATCCAGCACAACCAAAAATAAATTAATCAATGAAATAAAATTTTTAAAAAGACATACCGGATTAGATTGCAAACACATTAGGGAAAGAATCAGATTATCTGTTTATTTCTCTTCATCCTTTTTCTCCAAATCATTAAAAATGAACTGCTCGTGGGAGAGACATATACAGGAGAAAGAACGGAATACTACAAAGACCAAAGGACAATTTTCCTAGATGAGGACTACATGCTTCCTAAAGGAAAGCAGTAAGCCAGTTATCTACACCCCCAAATACTGTAAAGTGCACAAAGTACTTTTAGCAAACACACAAACATTTTTCCATATGTCAGAACCAATAATCCTGACAGAGCTATGCTCCTAATCTCTGACTAATAACTACTGAGTATGTTTAGGAGATAATCTCTCATCTATCGTGTGCAGAAGATATATGGCACCCTGCTTCTCTAGACATCTAGCACACAAGTCTTGCAGTAAACCGTCATCAAAGTGCCTCACCCACAGTGACCCATTTTCTCTTCATACACCACAAGCATTAGCCATGCTGTTCTGCTATGGAAGAATGCCAGGGGGAGTTAATCGTTAACTGCTTGGAAAAGAAAAAAAAAGTCTTGGATGCTTCATGATATAGAAATGCAGTCTGTATGTCTTCCAAGTTTATCAGATTTCAAAGCCATACATATGAAAGCAGGTCACATATCAAACTGAGAACAGAATGTTTATCTTACTCAACTGGTTAGGAAGTCTAAGTTGGCAAAAAGAATAGCAACTTTATGTATAATCACAGTTAACATGATATTATTCATGTGCAAAAAAATTAAGTAAACCCCACAGAAACCTCAGAGGAGTGGTAAGAGAGTTAGCTACGTTACAGATATTATACCACAGAGAAACTGTAACATGATTGGCCTCCTAGAAACTTACTGGCTGTGTCAGGTCTGGATAAGAAGTCTTGACACCTGGTATCCTAAGCATATGTCATAATTAAATTCAATGTCTACATTGGGGGTGGGTATTTGTTTTCTTCGGTCACAATAAAAGTCTGCAGTGATGGATGAAGTACATGGAGATATGAGAGGTTGATGCCATCTCGAACTTTAAAAAGATGTGCAATACTGTTTCATGCCAAAGAAGGGGAGATTGACCTGAAAGAAATAACCTTAGTCAGGAATGTCTGAGCCAGACTCCTGGAGCTGCAGCAATTTATGGTGTGGTCTTAGGAGTGTCACTAAAAATTGTAAGGCATAAGCTCCTAACTGTAGATCAAAAACGGATGTTCCCTAGTCATCCGGTAAGGGGTATGACGTAAGACTGTGACTTTTGGAGGATGGGAATAGTCCTAATTTCGATGACATAAAATGGCCTCCAGCACGGACTGGGAAACCACACTGAACACATAACTGAGCTTGAACTTCTCAGAGATGCTGTTGAAGTGCAGAACAGGGAAAGGGCAAGCATTTAGGGAGAAGGGGAGTAAGGCATTGGGGTCTTTGTTTACATTATCTCATCATTCCAAACAATAAACCCGAGTGATAGATATTAATGCGCCAGTTCTTTTGATAAGAAAACCAAGACCCAGAGAGTTGTCTAAAGTCAACCAGTAATTAAATAATGGAACCATCATTTAACATGGATTTATCTAGAAACAAAGTAAGATGCTCTGAATCTCCTAGTGTCCCTAAATCTAAATTAAATATTCTTGTTTCTGAGAACAGAGTTTAAATGTATTGAAATGCATTCTTATTTTTGATCTTCATTTGTTAATTTAGAAAAGCCTCCTTTAGTATTCCTTATCATTTACTACTACTACTACTAAGTCGCTTCAGTCGTGTCTGACTTGTACATAAATTTAGCCCTTTATTTCTCAAATATTTTTACAAACGCAATATCTTTTTGGCCTGCTGCATTCCCATGAGGAAGATAGGCACAGTTTATGGTGGAAGTTATATGCCCAGTTTATAACAAAGAATAAGAGTCAGAAGAATTAAAAGAGATTTGTGCAGCACAGCTGTGTACCATGAAGTGGCATGCTGGCGTCACCCTCCTAACTCAGTGTTGTTTCCCTAGACAGTAATGTATCTAAAAGAATCCGGTTGACGTCAAAGGTGGTGGGACACAATGAAACAAAAAGATAAAATGGAATCAGGAGAGACAGATTCAAGGCATTCAACAGTAGTTCACTAAAATTCTCCAAGCCACAGTTTCTTTATCTGTAAAATAAAAAGAATTATGTGATCCCAACTCACTTCTTAGAATTGCCTTTTTTAGAGTCTGTGAAGTAGTTTCATATTTTATCTCACTTTATCCTTCTTATTATTAATGTTATTAATCCTTTAAGACAAAGTAGGTCATCAATTTATACAAGTAATAAAGGGAAAGAATTAAGTAAACCAGCAGTCTGCGTATATTACTGCAGTTTAAATTATTGTACTTTTAAGGCCTACCCGAATACAGCTGGAATTTCCTGGCTGTTCAAGGTAGCCTTGAATCTTCTAACCAAAAAAAAAAAAAAAATCCAAAACAGTGCAGACAACAGATATTCTCACCACCCTGAGAAAGGAGAATGTTAGGGTAAAGGGGAAAAAGTTATAAATTTAAATAACACTTCATGTATTTTGAGTAAAAAATGATCATACACAGAAAAATCTCTTCTTCCCTGAGGGAAGCTGAGAACAGACTCCTAACAGTCAAACGTGCAGTGATATTATTTTCTCTTTCTCTTGTCAGAGGAGATTCAGCCTTTGAAATACGTGTAGCAAGACTGCAGATTTCAGTTTCATGATTAATGAACCAAATTACGTTTTATTTCTTAAATGTGTGGAGGATTCATCCTGCGGTCTTCCCTCGAACATGAGGATTAGAGCAGCTGAACAGCACATCTGGTTGTAGGCAAAGCGCTCTGGGTGGTTCTCTTTTTCCCCTCCTTTAGAACTAGGCAATGTGGGAAACTGCAGAAACTTTTATTGGGCAAGTGTGGTTTTTAGTCCTCAAAAATGATGATTACTCTCCCTGTTCCCCCTTTCTCATGAGAAGGAAGAAGGTGAATTATTTAGCTTTATCTAATCATTTTAAAATTTTGTTCCATATGCTGTTATATCACTTGCTAATACTTACCCTAAAGAAAATATTTGCACTCATCAGGCAAATGTTTCAACATAAACTTGCCTGGGAATGATTTTTACACAGACTTCATAATAACAATTTATATTTTCTCTGCAATTATCACTTTAAGTAAGGGCTGGGGGACTGCCGACTTTCATATCTGGATAAATGCATTATCTTTGATTTTGCTAAGTGCTTCTTTCTCTGTCAAAACACACTACTGTGTGCTGGAATAGGTCATTATCCAACTTGATCATCATTCTGCAGGGTACAGAAAAATATCGTTTTCCTCCTCCTTTTTCTACAAAAACATGTATGAGTCTCAAAACATTTAATAAAAGAAAGTTAAGATCCAGGGATCTATAATAATAGAAAATTTTCAGTCCCTTAAGATATTTTCTCTGCAATTTGCTTTGTGGTACTTTTCCTCACTAAATCATGTAAAAACGAATTTTTTTGAGCAGTAGCTCTCCAACTGTGGTCTCGGAATGTCCTTTAGGTATTATGCAGGCTTTTCCAATTTCTAAAGGAGACATGTGCTCATGTCTAGGGAAGGTTCCCAGCTAGAACAAGCAGAAAAGAAAAAGAAACTGTTTACTCAGAAGGTCTTTATGCTGGAAATGTACCCACTGGAACTTGAGAACGCTGGGAAATAACTGTGATGTCACAGCTCTCATCATCTTTGGAGAGCTTTTGTCTGTTATTTGTGTGTTTGTTTAACTTTTCGGTGAGAGCAAGTGGGTTCAGTGTGTGTGTTTTCTTAATTTGGGCGAAACACAATCTTTGAAATATTTTTTTTAATTGGCCATCAAGAATGTTAATACAAGCTTTGTGCAAAAGATAAAAAGAAATACTTTAATATTAAACTGTTACCTGCGTCTACCTCAGGGTGGTGAAATATAAGTGACTTGACTTTCTCGCTAAAACTTTTTAGTATAAAATAATACATTTTCTAAAATAAGCCTGAATCACACTTAGGTATTATTCATATTTTAAAAATTACTTGCACTGAAGATTTCATAAACAGAAGAACCACTCAATGCTTCCAACTGAGTGGAAGCAACTATCTATTTCTCCCCGCAATTATCTATTTGATTTATTTGTGTACTGAAACTGTGGAATAAATCTTTTCCCCTCCTAAAAAAAAGTCTGTAGTCTTAAGAAACTTCTCAAAGTAAATTAACAATCACAAAATATTTAGAAAAGAATTAAGGTTTATTTGCACAGGAACTGATTATTTCTACAGTAAGCACTGAAAAAGGGATTTGCTTGGTCTGAAAGAGGCAGTCAAAGGTGTTGCAAGTAGATCATGGGAGCAGAACCTTGAAAGGTAGCATAGGTGGGTTTGGACAAAAGGGCCACAGAGCAGGGACGTTTCAGACCAGAAGTCAAAGAATCAGAAAAGAGACTAGAGTACATGGACTAGCCTAACTAGCACACCAGGGAAAAGTAGAGGAATGGTTCAAATCTGCATGTGTATCTGTGAATGAGGAGATTGCTGGGGCAGAGATAAAAATATAGATTGTAAAGAGCGATTTTTTTAAAAGAACAGGACAAAAATTTGGTCTTAAGTTAGGAAAGAATGAAAAGCAATTGTGAATTCTAAAGAAGGGGAGAGCCATGATTTTTTTCAAATATATACATGTTGTAAAAAATGCACTAACATTCACTCATTCATTCAGCCAATATTCTTTGAAGATCTATTATATCCACTCTCTGTCATCATCTACATAGAGGAGGACAAGAATGGATGCAGGGAGACCCAATAAGTTAGGAAGATGGCTTAGCGAGCAAGTGAGATATTTTAAAGATTTTAAAAGGAGATGAATTCAAGTGACTTGAGAAATTTGTCGGCATTTAGAGTAGGATTGAAGAGAGGCTTGAAGGAAGGAGTCAAGGATGAGTCCAAAGTTTCTGAGTATTGCAACCACATGTTTTGATACAGGAAAATAGGAAAAGCTATGAGAGGATAAGATTGGGAAAAGGAGCTCATTGATGCCATGTTTTGGTTGTTTTGAGGTTGAAGCATTTTGTGCTGTTTAAATGGAAATGTATAGGTAGCTGCATACACAGATTTGCAGCTCCAAGGGGGTGGGGGCTTAAAGATATATACTGGGAATCATTTGTATATAGATGGTTACTAAAATGGTGAGCCTAGAGGAGATCTCTGGAAAAGGAAATGGCAACCCACTCCAATATTCTTGTCTGGAAAATGCCATGAACAGAGGAGCCTGGCAGGCTACAGTCCGTGGGGTTGCAGAGAGCCAGACACAACTGAGCAACTAAGCACACAACACAGAGGAAATCTCTAAAGCCTTTAAAGGGTTTAGAGTGGGAAGAGGAGGGGAGGGGACCTAGTTCTTACATTAGGTTGGCAAGGGGATCCACTAAACTTAGGGAGCTCATTCTATCACTTAATAAACATTTACTGAGCACAGGCGAGAGTTTGCCACCTGTCCCAGTGGTATATGACTGCTATAATCCAGTATTTAGGGAAGCAGCACAGGTAGAAAATTGAAAGAAAAGGCACAATGTACATAATTATTTAGTGTCACCTTCCAGTCTGGATTAATGGTGATATGTGTCAGTGCCCAGTTATGAAGATTTAGATTCAATGCCTGTTTCCATTGGAATACTCAACTTCACATATTTATGAGCTACTTGTAAAAGAAACAGACTAGTAACCAGTTCCCCAAACCTCAATCCCCATGAAGTCTCTAACTAGGCCACTACAAAATGAATTGTTAGAGAGGACAAATACGAGAAAATGCCTGGTACATTATTGATCAAAAGTCCTCATCTTTTCTAAGGATTCTAGATTTAAGAGGCTTCTGGACCCCTGGGTTGGAAAGATCCCCTGGAGAAGGGCATGGCAAAACTCTCCAGTATTCTTGCCTGGAGAATTCCATCGACAGAGAGGCCTGGTGGGCTACAGTCCGTGGAGTCACAAAGAGTCGGACACAACTGAAGTGACTTAGCATGTGGCCTCTAGGCACCAGTGTTTTCTGCAGCACACAGGTTGTGGATAGCCAGCTGGGGTACAGGGAATGAATTCAAAGGAAAGGATGATGGATAAGCTCAGAAGGGCAGGACACCGTCTCCCTACCATTCACCAGGCCCAAGCCAATTCTACTAAACCCTTTGCAGACTAGCATGACTTTGTGTGAATAAATACAATGGAATCTTGAGAAAACGTGGTTCTCTGTATATATACAAAGTGCTAGCTAGGCCCTTCACTTTGCGTATAGTCAAGCTGATTGAACTTAGCATTTTCTGGCTCAAATTTTTATTGAGTTGGGCCCCTTGGCCTTTAAGTTGTATATCTCAATTGTCTTTGAAAAGATTTGGCCTTCCCATATGTATTCAGAGCACTGGAAGAGCACCCATCTGTTTTTATGCTTATTTGTAACTACACCACCTTCCAGCCCTGTGAGGTCCTTTAAAACATAATGACATGGCTGATGGTGAGAAATTAAGTGAATGAGGTAAACGTTCTTACTCTCAGACAAAGGTTTGTGGGAAAGCAATTTCCCTTCCAGTTCTGGCCTCATGCTTCTGTTTCTAGTGAATAACCAAGCTCAAGATTATCTTGGAAAGTATGTATTAACCACCATGGATGCTAAGAAGACAAAATATTCATTCTGCCACTCTGTTTTTCCCAGCATTGACTTGTCCTATTGACCCTGCAAGGTCAAAGAGTGAGAAATAATCCAAGAGAGAAGTAGAAAAATCCCAAGACTTGCTAAAGGTATATCCTCATCTTTCCCTTAAGTCTCTTGAAACTCTTGCCCCAGAAGGAAGGATCAGTGGAGACCAGGAGTCAGATACAGGGGTTGGAAATGCCCAAGTTGCATGCACACACAAGACAGTGGGGGCAGCTACTGTTCTCCCTTGAGGGGAAAAGGAACACTAAGGTGGCCAAAGCTCTGCCCTATCTAAGGACTCCAGGTACTATGAGGGTTTCTGTGGCCATTTTGCAGTGTCTCATTGATACGGCTAGCTCCATATCTCTCAAATCTGCCCCTCTTTCTTTAAATACTTGGAGTTCATCTACAGTAAAGTCTCACCCACCTCCACAGGGACAAACCTTCTCCTTCCCCATGGAACCCAGGCATCAGCCCAATTACCCACTTATCCAGGGTCATCTAGTCCCACTCTCCTCCTGCCTCTTTCTGCTAACCCTGGAATCCTCACCATTTTCATTGCAAAGAAGTTGTTTCCATTAAAACGCATGTGGAGCATACAGTTCAGCAGTCTAGTGATATCTCCCATCTCTTGCTACTTGTGTAGAGGGGTCTTCCAGTATGTCTCTCCCTCCTGCTGGCACCCAAGAGTTTTTGAAGGCGGGGGTTAAGTTCCAGCCCTGACCTGGGAGGAATGCACCCCCTTTCGGCGAGAGAAAGCAAGGAAAAGAGCTTCTAGGAAAGCTCGAGAGTCCGATCTAGCTGAGAGCTGTGCCCCAGCACCCTTGGAATTGGAAGGAACAGGGCTGAGGTGTGGTGGGGCGGGGGATTGCATCTTTGTCCAGGCCAGCAGAGATGGAGAACTTTAAAATCTAAAATACTATGGCTGTATTTATCTTCGCTGATTTACTGAATTAATTTTCCTTCACTCTACTTCTTCCGCCCCATCTCCTGCAACCCACCCAGCAAAAAAGAGTCAGAGTCTGCAGTGCGATCGATCGCCATTTCTGCATGAAAGTTTCATTACAGTCTCTCATCCGCTTGTTAAGAACCTTTCTAATCGCTTGCAAATAACTCCATGAAAGTAGACAAAATAGGAACCAGAGAAGCTGTCCCTGTCTTTTCTCATAACTCGGGTCCTGGGGATTCACATTTTTTCAAACATATTTCTCCTTTGGAGCTGAGTCTGGGGGAAACCAGTTATGGCAAAAAGGAGGCCCAAAGTTCTTAAGAGTTAGAGTTCCCTCATTATGGTAGTGCAGCAAAGCAACTGGGCCATCCGGTGCCCCAAGGACCCAAAGACAGCATTCTGGTCCTAACTCAGACCTACATAAATTCCTGCATTTGAGAGCTTCAGGGGGAACAGCGGAATCCTTAACTCTGCTTGTCCTCAGACTCCTCTGAGAAGTCACTTGTGTTTGTGATTGATTTGTTCTGACATGTTTTCTTTATTTTCTTTCATAAAATTTCCCTAACCCACCACCACGTGTGCCTTTGTTCCCCTTCCCCTCCCCTAAAGTGGCTATTGCCCCTATAATCGGCTTCTCAAATATTTTTTCATCAAGAAAAGTGGTTCCAGGACAAGTGAAATGTAGTGGGGGTTTTTTTCTTTCTTTTGGTCTTAAACCTAAAATTGATAGCCCATAATTCTCTGTACAACTGCTTCCTTCAGGCTGCCTCACTAAATTAGACAAATGAGGATGCCAAGAATCTACTAATATTCAGACCACGGTGGAGACTCCTTGCTCAAAAATTTTCATACGTGAAAATCAAACCCTCTGACCGATAAACACCGATGACTGTCCCTCAAACATCTCGACCTTGTATCTCCGCATTTATTGATTTTATAACAAACAGCATTCAGAGGAAAGGAAGTCATGGTGGTTTGTTGATACTATTATTTACTGTTTGAGATGGTTGGTTTTTAATTGAGTGTTTTTAACCTGCTCATCAAACTATTTGATTTTACAAGAATCCAAAATCTTGTGTATAAATAATAATGCTGTTGACATGTGCATCTTCTTTGAATTTTTTAAAAGTTGGGGGGCACCAAACCTATGGGACTGGCGCTTGCCCCACCTTAAATTAAAACCTCAATTAGAAAGAAAGAAAGAAAGAAAAAACCATCCAATCAGATTACAATCGAGCGCAATCACAGGTAGTTCTGTAAATGTTGCCACACCAAGTGGCAACTGGGAATTGGACCTTTACCGAAATTTTTCCTGTAAATGTCGGGATTCCCAGCTCGGAGGAATGCTCTGAGGATCCTGTTGGTTGAACTTACAAATCACTTGTATGGGGGATGCTGAACCTCCGTTTTTGTTCCCCGGAAGAATTGTCAGCCCTCCCTCCAAAGCTCTTCCACCCTCTGCAAAGAAAAATATGAGCACAATACAAGCCTTATCTCCTTTTCTACAAATCCACTCCCCCAGTCCTAAAACTTGTACTTCTTATGGCTTTTACTGACCCATCTCTACTAAAGGGTAAAAAATAAATACATATTCTGAGAGTCATTGAAAGTGCGCACCGCCAGAAACGGGAGGCACGCGAAGTTCGCACGCACAGGCGCGCACATATTTGCAACTTCCTTGTACCCGAGGCCCTGACGCTTGCTCGGGCAAAGGACTGGGGTTCTCCCGGAGCTACAGGTCTGCTTAGACGGTTTGCCCTGCTAAAGAGAGGGAGCAGGCAAACAAGATAGGGGAGAGGAACCGTAAAAGAAACACATTTTTTAAAGGAGAAATCAAATTGGTCTAGAGATCCTCATCGTTGATAATCTATAGATGTTATTTAAAAGTGAACAAATGTAATGTTCCTGGAGGTGGCTACTGGCCAGAGCAACGTTCAAAATTCTTATCTGAGGGGATCTGAGCCGGTGAAGTACGAACATAATTTTGGCTCTGAAATTGCTGAGGATTTTTTTCGCAAGGGGCGGGAGGGGGGTGACTTGTTGATTTGGAGATGATTTATTTACCCGTGTCGTAAAATCTAAAATGACGCCCCTGGGAAGACGAAGGAACTGCAGGGACCCGTGTGACCTGTTGCTGCCCACCCGACGCCCCTGGTTCTGAACTGAGCTCGCCAGGGGAAAGTTAAGGTTGCCAAGCAAAAACGCAGGGTTGCGTGAGCCGAAGGTGAGAGAAAGGCGCTCCGGAGTCTCGCCAGGACCTCCTCGGTGAAATGTACGATAGAGCCAGTGACTCTCAGACTTCTAAAATTGGGGGATCTGGACCCCCGGGGAGTATTGGCAGCTGGGGCCTCGGATTTTAGAGGCTCACCTCCCCGACGCTTCAAACTCCAAGCGCCCTTGCTCCAAAGCGGGAGGAAGTTACTAGCCTGTCAGTTTCTTCGAAATATTGAGGCCATTCAGCCCCTCACTCCTGCATGTGAGATAAACAAGACTCACAACATCTTTTCTGGATTTGACATTCGACGCTGGGGACTCAGTGACCTCTCTTGATCCTGGATTTCACTGCCTGCTCTAAAGAGAAAAAAATATTTCCAGGCTACGCTTAAAACGGTGTATTTCGTTGACTTCCCCTTGAATCGAGATCACTGAGGCCCAAATTCCGAGTGGCGGCACCGGCTCCAGGTTCCCGGGGTGTTGCCGCAGATTTCTGGCGCCATAGGTGTTGCAAATACAGACTCCGGAGGGGACCGATGTTCCGCTGTGAATTCCAACAGGGGAGCGCCCGGTGCTCTCCAGAGCGTTTCCCTGGCCTTGAAGAGCGTGCCGAAGTAGGCCCCCGGGAGTGCGTTAGGCGGGATGGGCGGGTGATTCCTTCGCGCCGCGTTTACACCTCTCCCTTTGTGACAAATCGATTTCCCCGCGCCGCTGTTCTGTATTTGCCTCGCACAGCGGCCCGGGGCCCAGCTGCTCCCTGTGCACACTTAGCACCGCCTTGTGAATGCGTGCGTGTGCGCGCGCGTGTCTAATTGACTTTCCCTCTACCTTTTTATGACTACATGTGTTTCCAACAAAAGGTCTTATTAGGACAATCTGGTTTCACTAATTTGGAGGTTGGGAACGTGGAAGGCAGGCGCTTTTTTAAGAGTTTGCAGAAGTTCAGATTAAGAAATGACAGCAGGATGCACCGTCCTCCTAGGGGTAGGTCTGCCTATTTTTATGCCCTGTTCCTCTTTCCTCTCCCTGACTACCTCTGTTATACCGCCAACCCACCCTTCACACGCCGCACTCCCCCATTAGCCACTGGATTTCTAACGGTGTTAAAGAACCGTTTCTTTAATCACGGAAAGTGTTTGAACCCAGAAGTTTGAGAAATTTACTAGGTTGGGAATATCAGTAAAAGGAGAAAGAAATCCTTCAACAGAGAGGAAAGTGGAGTGAATAAAAAGAAGGGAAAGAGACTTGTGGTGTGGCCTGCAGGAGATCAGTGGCAAGCCTTCACTTTGGACAGTGCTTGGCTCCTCTTTGCTAAGATGGGTCCAGTTTGTAACTGGAAAATCTGCAAAATTAATAATCTAACATTGCAAGTGTAAATATAGTCTGTTTTACTTATTTGAGTTGAATAGAAACTTTAGGGAGGACTTGTTTCTATATAACTCTGAGAAGAAAAGGGGTCATTGAAATGTTCTCCATCTCTCCAAAGGAGATTATGGTTTCTCACTTGAGTAGACACCCTGCTGCTAAGTCACTTCAGTCGCGTCCGACTCTGTGTGACCCCATAGACGGCAGCCCACCAGGCTCCCCCGTCCTTGGGATTCTCTAGGCAAGAACACTGGAGTGGGTTGCCATTTCCTTCTCCAATGCATAAAAGTGAAACGTGAAAGTGAAGTCGCTCAGTCATGTCTGACTCTTGGCGACCCCATGGAATGCAGCCTACCAGGCTCCTCCATCCACGGGGTTTTCCAAGCAAGAGTACTGGAGTGGGGTGCCATTGTCTTCTCCGGAGTAGACACCCAGCACGCTGCAAAAAGCACCTGACTCTTGGTGCCATCCTCTGTCCCTTGCAGCTGGCAAGCCTAGCTCTTGCCCTCTGCCTGGAGACTCTTCTCTTCTCTGATTCACAGTCTGAGCCTCACTGTCCACGGCAAACTGAAAGTCCAGCAGCGCTCCACCAGTCCTGACTTCTGGGTAACTGTGACAGCTTCCTTGGCATCTCCTGGTTGGGGCCCAAGACTAAGGACAAAGGTCCTCCTGAACACTTGCTACCACTCAACTTACCAGACCCTCTCATTCTCACCCCAGAGATGGGGAAGGAGATTGAGGAAACGAGGCTTCTAAAAGCAACTACCCATTTGTTAGAAAGATGGGCCCTGGTCATCCCCAGAAAGCAAGGCCTATGGCGGTGTTTGGGTGTGTGTGTGATTTTGGCTACTTCCTCAGCCCCAGGTGTCCAAAAGTTCATCCCCATCACCTCACACTGCATTCTGTGGCCTCCTGCTGGAACTGTTCGTCTACTATTCTTCTTCAAGCATGCTTTCCCCCAGAATCTCAGTTTCCTTTTTCAGGGTCATTCCTTACTCCTAGAAACTCTGTGATGTACTCAAGTATCAACTGGGCAGGTTCCCACAGGTTTCATCCCCTTTCCCTCAGGACAGACCATCCCCAACTCCTCCTGCTGCCCTTTGCCTGTCCCCTAGCAAACTAGCGCCCACAGTTGCCACGTGCTCAGCGCAGCCTCAGGCCTGGGTCTAGAAGAAGCCATCCCTGAGTTGCCTCCCCACACCAGCCTGCAGCCTCACCTCAGATTAGGGGTGCTTCCTAGCTGGTCTCTTCAACCCAGCCTTGCTGGGTACCCACTAGGAGGCCACTGTGAACCCAAACTCTCCTCTCTTTGCATCCACATAAAGTCAAAAGACAGGAACTATCATCATCCCTCCAGCTCTGGCCTGTGTGGACCCTGGGCTTGCTCTGGCCACCTACCCTGGGCTTGCTTTACACAGCCCTCTGCTTGCTCCTGGGGCAAAGCAACCCTGGCTGGTCTCCCTCAATGCACCCTGACCTTCTGTGCTGCAGTTTCTTCACGACCTTGATTTCTGTTGTGGCTCCAGCCTTCTTTGAATAATGGTAAATGCTGTGATTAATAATTAGCCGTGAAGCTGAGTGATAGGCATGTGAAAATTCAGAATGCTATTCTCCCTACTCTTTGCTTCCCTGATAGCTCAGTTGGTAAAATATTCCCTAGTAAAGTGTTTAAATATTATTTCACAGTGCATTTTCTTGAGCTACAAGTGCCTACACCATCTATTAACTTGCTCCCTGCCTGTGCCACCAGCGAGCAGCTCCCCAGAAGGTGCCAGTAACCTCAACAAGGACACCTCTGCACCTAGCCAGGACTTGGGGACACCGGGTCTTCATTCCTCAGTTTTTCCCTAGTGCCTGGCTAGGTCAGATCCCCCATCACCCTCTGCCCATGGCCATAGAATGGCGGATGGGCCCTAGTTTGCTTCTGGCTAAAATACTTTGAGGGAAGCCCAGGCCTGGACCAGGGATGCAGGGCGACGGGCAGGCGGCCTGCGGTAGGGATGGGCTCTCCCTGCGGCCTGTTTCAGCGCTGCTCTCCCACCACTTTGCACAGGACTTGCTTCCAGCTGTTTCTAAATCCTGTTTGCTTTGCTATGTGTTTTCCAAGAGTCTGACCTTGGCACTGTTATTTGAAAATCATAGATTGCCAGTGGGTTCCCTGGTTCCACAGCCTCTGAGTTCCAAGACCAAAGAGCAGTCAGCAAATAATAGCATGGAAAGGGATCAGCCTCATTTAAAAACTTCCAGCCAAGTTCTGACTCTTGCAACCTTGAGGAGGAAATATTCAACCCCATTTCACCTGGGATAAGCAGGTGACAGGTCTGTTATAGACTCCTCCAGGACGTATGGATATACCTGAAGTCAGGTTTTATAAGGCACAGCTAGTAACAAGGCGAGAGTTCCTTGGGGACGCGATAGCAATCAAGGAGAGTGCCAAAAGGAGACTCTACATGGACTTTTCTGGAAATCTTGGAGCTATTAGGGAGAGTTCTCCTAATGTAACACTGGGCTTGGCATTGGAGCCCGGGCCTCCGTAGCGCATCTCTCCTGTGTGGGACCATGCGGGGCAGCGGCTCGGGTTTCACCCCTAAAGGACCCTCCCTTTGCTTCGTCTGAGTTTCCCCGTGTCATTCAGGCCTTTCATTCTGCCGAGAGTCTTAAACCCTTAGGCAGGTGTCGGCTACATTCCTAGACAGAGAGCGGATACGGCGTTCGAGCCGGGCGCTCCAGGGCCGCCCCTCTGGCACCTCCGGTCTTCGGAGCCCGCGCGCGCTGCGCCGCGAAAGCAGCGCGGGTCTACCTCGCTTTACGCGGTGCCCTCCGCCTCTTCGGTCCCTTCCGCCCTCCAACCCGCTTACTCCACCCAGGAGAAGCCCTCTGGACCCGACTCAGCATCCCTAACCCTATGCCTTCTCAAACAGGGCGGGCTCCCCGAGTTTGCACCGATCTGGGACCCTTTTCCTGCCCAGCCTCTTCGGCCGGCTGGCGAGAAGATCCGCCAGCCGCGCTCGTCCGGGACGGAGAGGCAGCGCAGCCGGCTTCTGCGAGAGTCCGCGGCGGGCAGTGTCCCTGACCCCAGCCGGGGCCTCAGAGCCTCCCTCAGGCGTCCGCCCGGGCTCGTTCCTCGGCGGAGTCCTCCTCTTCCCTCCGTCTGTGATCGGCCCTTCCTCTGGCCACTGCCACCAACCTCTCCTCTTTCCTAACTTTCTCCCTCCGGCCCCCGGAGAGCTCCAGCCGCTCAGCCCGGACGCCCCCGCCCCCGATCCGGGGTACACACACACACACACACACCCGCGGGCATGCGCCCCCTCACTCACTGTCCTGTTGCGGGGTGTCGCTGCCGCTGGTGAGTCCCGGCGACTCCAGTAGGCTCCGGCCCGCCTCGCCCACGCTCTCATCCGCCTGCGCCGCCACCATGTCCCCCGCTTCCTCCAGGTCTAGCAGGTGACTGACGGAGAAGTTCTTTTTCGCTTGCAGGGTGTCGAGGTTGCTCGGGCTGTCCAAGCGGCCGCCCAGCGCCGGTTGCCGCTCCAGAACGTGCCCGTAGCTGGAGGTCATGGTCTTCCCCTCCGATCCCACCCACCCCCCTTTCCCGCTCGAATCAACACCAAACGCTGTGGGCGCGAGGGGGGAGAGGAGCCGAGTGGGGCAGAGAGAGGGGGGGAGTGGAGAGAGAGAGAGAGAGAGAGAGAAGGAGGGGAAGAACAAAAAAAAAAGTGGAAAGAGGGCGGGGGACCCCCTTCTGTAACAGCAGAGAATTCTGCACCAGCAGCTTTCGACAGCCTCGGTTGCTTTCCTGAGGCCAAGTCCGGCGCTATCCAAAGAGATAATCCACACCAAAAAATAAAATGAAAAGTCACCCTATGTTCAAGTCAAGAGAGAGAGAGAGAAAAAAAAAATCCCTTCCAGCTCTCCAAAAGCGTCCACACGCACGCACTAAAAATAATAATAAGGGGGAGAGAGGAAAGGAGAGGCCAGCAGGGCGGGGGAGTTAGGCAAACAGAAGAAGAGAGAAGAAGGGGTGGGAGAGAAGAATCAAAGTGAGTTGTTTTTTTTTTTTTTAAGGTTAAAAAAGTTATTCCCAGGCAAGAGTTCAAGCACCAACAGAAGAAGGCTTGTTCCAGCTTTAAAACATCTTCAAGAAAACGTGTTCCCCCTCTCTGCACTCCTGTGGATTCTCAGGAGTGACTAAAGTTTCAGGAGGAGAGGGTGATGTCTTGCAGATGTATTGGAGAGCAGGAGTCTCACTTTACTTTTCGTAAGGAGGGGGGGGAAAAGCGGGGGGCTCCAAGAGTCCGAAGGAGGGTGGTAGTGGGTTTCCCCCGTTCCCTTCGCTCTCTCCCCCTCTTCTCGCTGAGCTCCCTTTTCCTTCTCAGTTGGATCAAGAAGCTCTCTGGCACTTCAAAAGGCACAAACTGGCATGCAGAGGAGGCTTTGTAGGGAATACAAGAAAATTGGAGACCCCTGGGAGGGCAGATCTCGACTTAATAGGAGCCTGTAATTACGTGGCAAAGCCTTTGTGCGGTGCCTGACGGTTTACAGACCCCCTTTCTCCATCACAATCTCCTTCTTCCTCCTTTCCCTCGGACCAGAAAACAGTCTGATTAAGAAAACCCCTTTTGCCAACTTCTGAGCAAGAGAGAAAGAGAGAGGGAGGGAGCAAGAGAGGGAGAGAGGGAGGTGGGGGGAGAAGAGGGAGGGAAAAGAAAGGAAGAGAGCCCCTTTGGATTTTTTAAGTAAAGGTCTAATTATCATTCCCATGCAATAGTATCACGGGGAGAAAAGACAAACTGAAACCCACATTCACTTCAAACGGGCTGATTATTTTGCTTCGGCATTAACTCCTCCAGATTTAAGATCCTGTTGGAAAATCTCATTTGCATGTTTTGATAACAGCTGCGGGGAAATTTGTTGGAAAAAATCCACAACTGTCTCAATCAAATTTTCTTCTCTCTCTGCCTTTTTTTTTTTTTAAATAACATTTCCTGCTGTTCTAACAATTTTGGGGTGGTGGGGGTGGAAGGAGCGCCTAAGAGCAAGTGAGAGAGCAAGGAGATTAAGGCTACATTCGGTTCTGCAGAGAGTCTATTAAATAATGTGATAAAATGACCAGAGCGATCATAATGGAAGGCTCTTCCACGCTTCTTGCGTGGACTAAAGGCAGGTTGGGGATCTAGAAGGCTCTGAATCGATTCGAGTCTCTCCGCGCGGCTAAGAATCCCAGGGCCAGGCAGTAGGAAATTTACATATTTATTTAGCTGCAAGAAAGGACTCTAGGAGTTTGTCATAATTGCTCCCCTTCCCCCCAGTCCTGGCCAATTTCGTAACCTCTCTGGTGCGGCCAAGGTTGCTTCCCCAGCCTACGACGCTAAGCCGAGAGGGTCGCGCTGCCCAGATGCGGAGGAAGCGGGGCACTCCTAGAGCAGCTGTGGACGGAGGCTCAGGGTCCAGTCCGGCTGGCGCGGGGTGGGGGAGGGGAGGAAGGACTGAGAAGGGTGGACCAACCCGCGTCTAAATCTACGGATAAGGCTTTGTCGTCCGACTGCTGAGCCCTAACTTGACAGAGGACAGAGAGGTGCTGAGGGATTTTTTCATGACCTGTTGGAATTTAGTAACAGCTTTAATAGTCTCATTAGAAATGAGTTACTATATGACGAGTAAGTAAAATATTAAGTGCTTATTTGTGGCGTTTTATGTTCTTTAAACGCACACACACATATTCCCCCACTCGCTTGATAACTAAACTTTTCCTGCTATAACCCAGAGGCTGGGCTGGAGAGAAAGAAGGGTCCGGGTGTGTGTAAATGGTTTCTGGGCTCCAAACGGCCATAGTTAGCCCAGAACTTCCAGCCCTGATCTAGGAAAAGAACATTTGATGCCATCAAAGGGCTGCAGATTGAAACCAGATGTGCTCGCCTCGGTTCTTTCCATGCATTTAATTAAGGAGCCGGGATGGAGAAGACTTTTTCATCATTAGTCCACCCACTCCCCCCTCCTCTTTCCATCCCTTCGCCCTGCTCCCCCCTCCGCCCCCTCCTCCGCACCCGCCAGCTCGCACCCCCGACCGGGAGCCCCAGAGCCCCGCCGGCGTCGCGCATTGCGCCGAGCCCGTCGCTCCGTCTCCCCAGTGGTCGCCGCTCCAAGTCTAAACATCTGTCCGCGTCTGGGCCGGGGCGAGCTGCGCGGCAGGGTTAGCGGGAGGCTGGTGGGAGACGGACGAGCTCCCGGGTGGGCCCGCAGGAGTGGGAGCGTTGGAGGCGGGTGTCTTGCGCGAAGATTTCCAAAACCACTGCTTGCGCGCGCTGAAGCCGAGCGCCGCGTGTGTCGGTGCCACCGGCTGGAACGGACGCGACTTTATCTCATAGAGAGCTTTTCACCCGGCGTCCGGCTGCACGCGCTTGGGTGAAAGGGCCGAGGGGCTGTTTCTCCTTTCCACGCACTGCGAGGAGCCGCTGGGTTTGTCCCCGCAGCCGAGTCAGCCTGAATCTTCCCAGAAATGGAGCAGGCCCTAGCCTTTCCCTCCTCCCCCACCCTCATTACATGGTTCTATTTTACTATTTCTTCTCGTCCTTGATACCGACCGAACTGCGCTTTGTGACAAAGGTCTGGATAAGAAACCAGAGGCTTCTGACACTCCGCAGGACTTGCCACTTCCCCCAAAGACCCACTGATCTCGGTCATTTGAGAGGAGATTGAACTTCGGAGAAAGTTGCCTTGTCCAGAGTGTGCCGTCTGCCTGCTTGTTAAGCGAGAGGTAGCGAGCGACTGGGAAGAGATGAACAGTTGGAAACGTAACTGAACGTCTCCAGTACTGTTCCGCCGTGTTTTCAGGGAAACCAGGTGCTCTCTAATATCATCCACTTGGAATACTATCAACCGATCTTGCCAATACCAAGATGCTAACAATTTCAACGAAACACCAGACACATTTGCTTAACATTTGTTGACCAAATATGTAATTTATGCGTATGTATATGTACATTTCTATGCGCAATATTTCCCCAAAATGTCTTCTGGACCGAGAGCCCAAATACCAAATACCAATACAGCAGACTGTGCCGGGATTGTCCTGCTGCTGCAGCGGGGCTGTCTGTTCTGCGCTTAAGTCCCGAAGCCTGGGAGGCCCGCTCCAGGAATTGGGTTGGCATTTGAGGGCTACTTGAGGGGCAGAAGGTAGACAGAGTGTCCTTGAAGCCCAGAAGAAGTTGGAACTAAGAGGCAGACTCCCTGGATGTCCAAGGGAAGGGAGATGCCAAGTTGGGACCAGGTTTGAAGGCAGACGGCACTCCACTCCCACCCCCATCTCTTGCAGTCAGGCATGCTTTTTTGAAATCCTGTGGGAAAGGTCCCCAGGACTCCTCACTGCTCCAGAAGGCAGCTCCTTCCAGGGTATCCATAGGCCTCAACAGCAGAGACCAAGTCCAAGAGTTCTCACCGCAGGGATCTAGGGCAGCAAGGGTGAGTTGGGAGGACCCTCCAGGAAGGTCCCCTCCTGGCACAGATCCTGCAGAACTGATCTTTGTTTGTTTGTTTAGGTCCTTGTGGGGTTTTTTGCTTTTTTTCTATTAACAATTACTAGTGGGTTGGATCCACACCCTTATTATGTTTACACAAAACATTTGTAATGTATTGAGATTCTGGATTGTAATTAAAAGCGATCGGGATAACTCTACAGGGAAATTCGTGAGCAAGGAGCTCATTCACCAGGTAAATGGTGAAAGGTGTCCATTCCTGCTGCCAGCTGACCAGGTGGGAGATGGCTGACCCGGAACCCTCAGAGTCAGCCTTGGAGTTAGTGGGGACATGGTACTTCGAGCACAAAGAGGCAGGCAAGGGAGCTCCTTTTGAGCACCAAGGGTCTCTGCACCTGGCCTCTCCTTTCCTCTAGGCGCCAGGTCCTGCTCATCAGAGGGGTAGAGGGAGGGGAAAACTAGTGGATCAAAGTTCTCTGGGCTCAGGTTGCAGGAACCAGGAGGGCCAAGCACCTCTAGAATGCGAGAACAACCATCTGGCAGAAAGATGTCAGAAGAGGAGAAGCTGTGGCTCTGAGCACATGCTCATCTCCCAAGTAGGCGGCAGGCTTTGCCTGGGAACTTAGAAGGCCTCAGAGAAGGCTGTGGCCTGTGTAGTTCCCTAATCACTACTTTGTTTTCCCCATGTGACTTCCTTTGGGGAAGAGTTAGAAGAGAGCATTTCTAATTCAAAGTCTCCAAACATGTGTAGATCTCTCCTTGGCTTTTGTCTTGACTTCCATCCATCCATCAGTGATTATTAAAATGTGAAACTCTGGATTGTGTAATTAACCGGAACCCTCTTCCTCATGACTGCTCCAGTATCTGAGAGTGGCTTTCCAACCCTTCCTCCTGCCCTAACCTTTTAAAAATAACTCCTGTTTCTAGATTCCTCCCCAAGTAAGTGGGAGGAAATCTGGGACTAGTAAGGAAAGTTGCCAAGAGATCAGACCAAGGTAGGAAGGAGGTTTGGTTCCCAGCCATGTGCCCTTGGGTGGTCCTATTCATAGTTAGGTTTGGTATTGATTATTGCCCAGGGGTTCCCTGGCACTGGGGGCTGGCAGAACTCTGCCTCATCTGGCTAGCAGAATGCTCCCCTACCCCCGACCCTAGGCAGTTTCCCCTCTGAGGTGGAAGCCAGGAGTTGCAGTCTCTGACATATTCATAAGCTGACATGATAATCACGTGTGACAGGTCACAGGTTCCATGACATGTAAACAAGACAATACCACCCTCATGCAAATAACATGCTATAGGGGTGGAAACGCTTTCCTCCTCCTGGTTGACATTCTAGTATATGTATTCATTAACAACAACAACAACAACAACAAAAATGGAGAAAGAGTAAAATGCAAGATAGATTGTGCAGCATTCCCATACTTTAGTGTTTCTGAGATGACTTTTTATGCCAGACTTGGAAAAAACTCTCCTTTGCCCTCCCACTTCTGGTTCTTATCATAAGTGGCATTTTAGAAATATTTTTCCTATGCATGGGTGAATGCTTTTTACCCATCCTACCCCCATCCAATAGCCCTATTGGATTATTTGGGAATTTTGCAATAATCAAAGAAAGTAGGACTAAAAACACATTTCCAAGTAGTGAGCTGGTAATAGGTTCATTTTGTTACAGTTTGGGAGGCCCAACATATCCACGCGGGACCTAATGCAGTTTCATTGGAGCCGTATATTCTTCAGATCACTGGACACTGACTTTGCATGTGCCACTAAAGACACTGGGGACCTGCACGTTGGCAAATGCACTCTCAGACTTTCACTTGCTAAATGCCTTTGCGGTAACTGACAGTATTGAGCACTCTCTTTTCGAGATTTCTCCTGGTTCTCTGTTTCTCTGACCACTTCTTCTTGGCTTTCGTGGAGGGTTCTTTTTCCTCCTCGGCTTACCCCTTAAATATTCATATTATCCAGAGTTCTGTGCCTCATCCTCTCTGTCATTTCCAAAAAAAAAGGGTAGAAGATCTCATACTTTCATGGGTCAGTTACCACTGGTTTGTCAGGGAGCCTAACATCTAAATCTTAGGCTTTGCCACGTATTCACTGTCACCTTGGGCAAACTGGGCAAGCTACTTGTCTCTCTACACGTCAGTTTACTCATCTTTCCAAATAAGACAAACCACAAATGTTCATGAGAATGCATGCAGTTATTTGACATAGTGCTTACTGTATAGTAAACCCTGAAAAAAAGAATAGCTATTTTCTTGATGAACTTGCACTTCATTTTGTTGTTGTTTAGTCACTAAGTCCTGTCTGACTCTTTGCTACCGCCATGAACTATAACCCACCAGACTCCTCTGTCCATGGGATTCTCCAGGCAAGAATGCTGGAGTGGGTTGCCATTTCCTTCTCCAGAGGATCTTCCCAATCAGGGGATGGAACCTGCATCTCCTGAAGAGACAGGTGGATTCTTTACCAGGGAAGCCCACGCACTGATGGCTGGAGGGCATCGCCGACTCGATGGAGTGGGTCTGAGTGAACTCTGGGAGTTGGTGATGGATGGAGGCCTGGTGCGCTGCGATTCATGGGGTCGCAAAGAGTCGCACATGACTGAGCGACTGAACTGAACTGACTGAAACTCAGCATGTCCAAAACTGAACTCAGCCTTATCTTCCCATGCTCCTCCTCTTTCCCCAGTAGGAAACCTAGCAGTTACCTCAAATTCCTTTCGCTTTGACACCACCTCCAGCTTATCCAGGTAACCACTCAGTTCTGCCTATTTTATCTAACTAGTGTCAATCCTGTCACTAAGTAGTCAAATAAGTGAGTGAGTGAAGTCACTCAGTCATGTCGGACTCTTTGTGACCCCATGGACTGTAGCCTATCAGGCTCCTCCGTCCATGGGATTGCCATTTCCTTCTCCTGGGGATCTTTCCTTCTCCAGGGGATCTTCCTGACCCAGTGATGGAAGCCGGTCTCCCGCATTGCTTGCAGATGCTTTACCATCTGAGCCGCTAAGTAGTCAAATAAGTGCTTGTCAAATTGCAAATGAAGTTTAAGTAACACTGGAGCAAATGAATAGGCAACATTACATGTGAGTATGTAGCTATAATATTTAGTGTATTCACATTATATTTATAAGTGTAATAACAATCAGTAGTCAGGAAGATGTGCCAAACGCCCTCAAAGGAAACATGAATGTATGATACCTTCTCTGTCCTAAGGAAGCCAAGTCTTACTCTGCAGGCAGATTCAGATGAACCACAAATGGCCATAGGGAGGATTAGACAAGAAGAAAACAAAAGCAGAATAGCCTTATCCACAGTCATCATTTAAATAATGTTAATTCCCTTCCTCTGCTTTGTTAATTTCCTTTCTCAGATGGCCAGGTTAAGGTTCCTTTGGACTCTAAGGAAAAATAGGACACTAAATTCTTGCTATCTTCTTATTTTAGAAAAACCCTGGGGAAATGCCTGTGACTAGGAAGCTTAAAACGGGGAATGGTTCTAAGCAAGCAGCAGCACACTGCACTGCCAGGGAAACCATTGCTGACCCTTCAATCCTATCTAGAAGGGCTCAGGCCTGGTGGATTTTTTTAATATATAATCACAATCTGATAGAGAACCTGCATGCTCACTGGATTCTTGGCCCTAAATAACACATCTGAGCTGTGCTGAGGGCCCAGGCTGGCTTGCTGCCTCTGCAGACTCCCAAACATTGGGCCCTTAGAGCTGTTTCTAAGCCAAGGAAAAGTGGAATAGAATCTTATAGGACGGGTACAAAATGCCTCAAGCCTGGGTAAAATTGGCCAGTTTAAAACATAAGCCTCTTCAGCTGACTTTAGTGCTTATTTATAGCATATCCAGTGGGTGTGCCACTTTGGATAACCTTCTTGAGCTTGCTGTTCTCATAAATCTGGAACCAAGCACAACCCATTTTCCACCTGCTTTCCTCTCCTGAATCCTATAACTCTCTAATTTTCTAAACAGGTCTTCACTTCTCAGCCTCAGTTTCTCCACTATTCCCATAGTATTAGCTCACAGATCAACAACCAACCTGCTTACACCTTCTGTTGTCTGTTCCATTCATTTGGTTCATTCCAGTTCAGTTAAGTGGAGAAGGCAATGGCAACCCATTCCAGTACTCTTGCCTGGAAAATCCCATGGACAGAGGAGCCTGGTAGGCTGCAGTCTATGGGGTCGTGAAGAGTCAGACACAACTGAAGCAAATTAGCAGCAGCAGCAGCAGCAGCAGCAAATCAGTTCAGTCGCTCAGTCATGTCTGACTCTTTGCAACCCCTTGGACTGCAACACGCCAGGCTTCCCTGTCCATCACCAACTCCAGGAGCTTGCTCAAACTCATGGCCGTCAAGTTGGTGATGCCATTCAATTATCTCATCCTCTGCCATCCCCTTCTCCTCCTGCCTTCAGTCTTCCCCAGCATCAGGGTCTTTTCCAGTGAGTCAGTTCTTCTCATCAGGTAGCCAAAATATTGGAGCCTCAGCTTCAGCATAAGTCCCTCCAATGAATATTTAGGATTGATTTCCTTTTGGATTGATTGGTTTGATCTCCTTGCAGTAAAAAGGACTCTCAAGAGTCTTCTCCAACACCACAGTGCACAAGCATCAATTATTCGGTGCTCAGCTTTCTTTATGATTCAACTCTCACATCCATACATGACTACTGGAAAAACCAGTTTTGACTAGACGTTTGTTGGTAATGTCTCTGCATTTCAATATGCTGTCTAGATTTGTCATAGCTTTTCTTCCAAGGAGCAAGCGTCTTTTAATTTCATGGCTGCAGTCACCATCTACAGTGATTTTGGAGCTCCCCAAAATAAAGTCTGTCACTGTTGCCACTGTTTCCCCATCTATTTGCCATGAAGTGATGGGACCAGATGCCATGATCTTAGTTTTTTGAAAGTTGAGTTTAAAGCCAGCTTTTTCACTCTCCTCTTTCACTTTCATCAAGAGGCTCTTTAGTTCCTCTTCACTTTCTGCCATAAGGGTGGTGTCATCTGCATATCTGTTATTAATATTTCTCCCGGCAATTTTGATTCTAGCTTGTGCTTTATCTAGCCCACTGTTTCTCATGGTGTACTCTGTGTATAAGTTAAATGAGCAGGGTGACAATATACAGCCTTGACGTATTCCTTCCCCGATTTGGAACCAGTCTGTTGTTCCATGTCCAGTTCTAACTGTTGCTTCTTGACCTGCATGAAGATTTCTCAGGAGGCAAGTCAGGTGGTCTGGTATTCCCATCTCTTGAAGAATTTTCCACAGTTTGTTGTGATCCACACAGTCAAAGGCTTTAGCGTAGTCAATGAAGCAGAAATAAATGTTTTTCTGGAATTCTCTTGCTTTTTCTATGATCCAACGGATGTTGACAACTTGATCTCAGCCTTTTCTAAATCCAGCTTGAAAATCTAGAAGTTCTCGGTTCACGTACTTTTGAAGCCTGGCTTGGAGAATTTTGAGCATTACTTTGCTAGTGTGTGAGATGAGTGCAATTGTGCAGTAGTCTGAACATTCTTTGGCATTGCCTTTCTTTGGGATTGGAATGAAAACTGACCTTTTCCAGACCTCTGGCCACTGCTGAGTTTTCCAAATTTGCTGGCATATTGAATGCAGCACCTTCACAGCATCATCTTTTAGGATTTGGAATAGCTCAGCTGGAATTCCATCACCTCCACTAATTTTGTTTGTGGTGATGCTTCCTAAGGCCAGCTTGACTTTGCACTCCAGGATGTCTGGCTCTAGGTGAATGATCACACCATCGTGGTTACCTGGGTCATTAAGATCTTTTTTTATATTTTTCTGTATATTCTTGCCACCTCTTCTTAATATCTTCTGCTTCTGTTAAGTCCATACTGTTTCTGTCCTTTATTTGTTTGGTTAGGTATGTATATATTTTACCTCCTTTAAAAGTTTTTATCTATTATGTTGAATACATCTATATCTGCCTTACTTTAGATTTTGCTCAACAGTAAATATTGGTAACAAATTTCACATTTTTGTTCTTGTCTGCCTCAAAAGGATGCTGTGAGTTAATGTGTATGTATACCAGTTGCAGTGATTATTACCTCCAGTCACATTTTCCTGCCATTCTTTTCATGCTTTTCATCACTACAGATAAGAAGGAAGAATTTACATAATGGAATTTAGAAACCTGGTTTTTTTTTAAGTCTAAAACAATGTATTATTTCAACACTTCGCTGATCGTGAACCTATTACTTCAACACTTTAAGTTACTATTCACCTCTTCTATGCAAATCATACCTTTGCTTTTCTTAAACATGATGTCCAGTTCTGCATTTAATACACAGGAACCACTTCTCTCCAACATGCATGATTTTAAATAGCTCCCCTTTTCTACTCATCTTTTTATTTTTTTCCTCTTGCTGCAATTTTTCTTTTGAGCATATTCTTCTTCAAGCCAGAAGTCTGAATTATTTGCCTGAATCTGAAGAGTAAGATTTAGTGATCTCTTTAATTTTCATTACTGTTCGCTATCTCAGTTTCCTTATTAAAATTATTATATGGGACTTCAGATATCCAATTATATATAACCAAATGGCATAAGGTAGGACTTTACTATTAACCTGTAATCATTACCAGATAGTCTATTATGTTCCATGTTGAGTTTGGTATCATGAAAAAAGATTTAAAAACATTGGAACTGTATTTCTTGATTCTGCCTCTTAAAAACTTTGAGCAAGTTATGTAACCCCTTTGAGTCTAATATCTGAGTCTCGGCATCTCAAGATACTGCTGAAAAAAATGTAGCATGGTAAGGATCTACTCCTGGCAGATCCTTACTATGTGCCTGGCAATAGTAAATACTCAACAAAAGTTCAAAATTTCCCCCCTTTTCTATTATGTAGTAGCTAATAGCAGACCAACAATGCTCTTTTCAAGAGCAACTAGAAAATCTGAAATACTTATATCGTCCTTACTCTGAATATCTAAGAGCTTCCAAGGCAACCAACACTTGAAAATCATGTTCCAGAGAAGAATACTTTTCGAAGTAAACTAAACTTTCTCCAAGCTTCCTTAACTGTTGGGTTGACTGCCACTTTCTGCCACATTTTGGAATAGAACAATAGATTTTTTTTAAGAAAAGAAAAAGTACCTGCTAAGAAGCAGATAATCCAGCAGAGTTTTATGCAATTGTATGAGCATGAAGAGAGACAAATTAGAGTTTGGAGTTGTTGAGATTTCATAGAGAAATAAGGCTGAGACAAATAAGACCAACATTAATACCATTTCCCCATCAGGATGTTGCTAACTAGCTGCATAAGACAAAATGCTCAGTATAACATACTGAGAATAAAAAGCAGATTAGCAATTTTGTCAACCCAAAAGGGTTAGGAAGACCAAAATTGAAGTTCATGACATATCAAGGAGGAGAATCCTCAGGAAACTCTTCAGGCTCTCTGTTAGGAAGTAGAGAAACCTACAACCTAAGAATGCAAGAAACTTAGGTGAAGACTGAAGCTTACCAAGACTGAGTTCAGTCCTGGATGAAATTGAGCTGCTTTTCCTCTTTCTTGCCTTCTAAAATAGGTTGAATACTCTCTGGAAGAATATAACATCCAGAGTCACTATTGTTTTCATATAAAATGGCCAGCATTTGAGTAAAAAAAAAAAAAAAAAAGCTATATTAGGAAATAAGATCATGAGAAAAAATACACAGCAGAAACAAGGTGTCCTTAAATATTGGAGGTAGCAGACACAGATTTAAAATAGCAATAATTAATATAATCAAAGTAATTATATTTTAATAGGCTAGGAATTCTGCCCCTGAAACTGTAAGAATCAAATGGAATTTATAGAACTAAAAAATACAACAAGTGAATTTAAACAATCACTAGATGAGTTTAATTGGATATTTAACATGGTTTGAAAGAATTACCTGAAAAATAGATCAGAAGAAAATAACCAGTCTGAAGTGTGGAGGAAAGAAATAATGAGAAGTAGAGAGAATTCTGGGGAGTTGGAGGAGTAGAAAGCACCAGAAAACTGTCTTTCTACTGTGACAACAATTTTACTGGCAGAATCTGTCCTGTGTAATTAATTTAAAACTCTGGAGTATATTGAAGGAAATTAAAGTTGCAAAACTTTCAGAGGAAGGCATGGACAGTAAATTGAGGTTAACCAGTCAATTTCAGCTCTTAGCACAGTAGTAACTACCCATCCTTTAGCCTCAGCCTCACAGCAGGCAACTATACACACACTGTTGCAGCAGCTAGACACAGCTTGTGGAAGCAAGGGTAGGCAAAAAACCCTACTCTCCAAATATCAGGAAATAGTGCTGTAATTGTTGATCACTGATTGTGATCATAGAGATGCAAAAAGGAGGTTGGCAACTGTTGTATTTCCCCCAATTTCAAGCTGTTCCCCTCAGGCTGAAGTGATTTCTAAGGGACCTAAATGGCCAGAGCCCTCTCTCCTTACTTTGTTTTTCTCTTTTTTTTCCCCCTTTTGGGAGACAGACACTAAAGCTGAAGGCATTCAAAAGCAACTGCACATACAGAGGAAGATGAGAAAATGACCATGCATGGGAAAGGTAAAGGCTTAGAAAAAACCTGAGAAGATTTTAAGTTTCCACCTCAGGCTGATCCTTGGAACAGAGAGAAAGAAAACATAAACATAAAACAAGAAAGAAACAAAGAAAAACAGCAAACCCCGGGGAAATGAGAGAATCTGATTTTCAAAGTTTTCACATTATTAGATTCAAACATCAAGTTTTCAACAAAAATTGTTGTAAGACAAACAAAGCAGCAAAAAAGTATTGTCTATTAAGGATAAATAAATGTTCCTTTAAAATACCTGTTGGAAGAAATACAGGGTGAAGAAATTAAAAACTACTGTTTTAAAGATGCTCAAGAAAATGATACGTAAACAAATTGAAAATATCAGTAAAGAGATAGAAAATATAAAAAGAAATCAAAAAGAAATCCCAGAGCTGAAAAGTACAATAACTGAAATGAAAAATTCACTAGAGGATTCAAAGGCATACTTGAGCAGGCAGAAACATCATCAAACTTGAATATAGAACAATGGAAATTACTAAAAGTGAGGAATAGAAAGAAAAAAGATGAAAGAAAAATTGAGGATAGCCTAAGTGACACTATCAAACAGACCACTTAATCAGTGTGAGAGTCCCAGAAAGAGAAGAGAAAGAAAGTGGGCAGAGAGGATATTTGAAGAAATAATGGCAGAAAACTTTCCAAATTTGATGAAAGACATGAATATAAATATCTAAGAAGTTCAACAAACTCCAAGTAAGATGAACTCAAAGAGATCCACACCAAGACACATTATAATAAAATTTTTGAAAATCAAAGATTAACAGAGGATCTTGAAAGCAGCAAGAAGCAATTCATCATATACAAGGGATACTCAATAAGATCATCAGATTTTTCTCATAAGAAACTTTGGGGGCCAGGAGCCAATATATTCAAAGTGCTCAAAGGAAAAAATGAACTGTCGACTGAGAATCCTATGTACAGCAAAACTGTCCTTCAGAGTGAGGGAGAAATTAAAACATTTCTAGATAAATAAAAATTGAGAGATGTCATTACCATTGGAACTTCCCTGTTAAATGCACAAAGGAAAGGTAAAATGAAAGGAAATCAGACAATAAATTGAAGCCATCTGAAAAAGTAAAAATCTCAATAGTTAAATACATGGCAGCTATAAAAGGTAATACTATCACATAATGATTTGTAACTCCACTGTCTTTTACACATGATTTAAGAGACTAATACATTTTTAATTATTGTCTAAAAGTTAGTATTATTATAATTTTAGTTTGTAAATCTACATGTTGTCATATCCATGATTTAAAAGACTAATGCATTTTTTAGAATTATTAATTTAGGTCTTAGAGCACACAATATGAACAGTAAACTTGTGATGTCAGCAACTGGAACAGATAGTGACAGAGCTGTGAAGAGTTTAGTCCTAGATTAAATTGAGCTGATTTTCCTCTTTCTTTCCTTCTAAAATAGGTTGAATCCTCTCTAGAGGATTTAATTTTTTGTATGCTATCAGAGTTAAGTTGGTATAAATTCAAATTAAAGTGTTATAATCTTAGGATGTTAAACACAATCACCATGGTCACCACAAAGAAAATAGCCATTGAATATACAAAAGGAAATGAGAAAGAAATTTAAATGTTTCACTACAAAAAAAAAAAAAAAAAGACACTAATGCAGGAAATGAGGAACAAAAGAGCTGTAAGGAATACAGAAAACAAATAGCAAAGTGACAGAAGTAAGCCTCTACTTATCAGCAACTACTTTAAATGTAAATATATTAAATACTCTAATCAGAAGACAGAGACTGGCAGAAAGGATAAAACCACATGATCCAAACTATATGCCATCTATAAAAGACTCACTTTCCTCAAAAATACAAACAGATTGAATGTGAAAGAATGGAAAAAGATAGTGCATGCAAACAGTAATCAGAAGACAGCAAGGGTGGCTATACTAATATCAGAAAAAATAGACTTTAAATCAAAAATAAGTTAAAAGAAACAAAGAAGAACAGTATATGTTGATAAAAGCTTCAGTACATCAAGAATATGTTATAATTATAAACATTTACATACTTAATTACAGACTTGCAAAATTTATGAAGCAAAATCTAACAGAATTGAAGGGGAAAATAGCTCTACTTAACAGAAAGAGACTTCAATACTCCACTCTCAATAACAGGTAGAACATAAGAAAGGACACAGAGAACTTACCACAGTAAATCAGTGAGATCTGATAAACATACAGAACACTCTACTTAACTATAACAGCATTTGCATTCTCCTTAAATGTACCTGGCACATTTTTCATCACTACTACAGGATGAAATCAACAGAAGTAAAACTTGAAAATTCACACATTTGTTGAAATTAAATGATACACTCTTAAACAATGGATCAAAGACAAAAATCACAGGAAATTAAGTCTAACGAAGGGAGAAGGAAATGGCAATCCACTCCAGTATTCTTGCCTTGGAAATCCCATGGACAGAGAAGCCTGGTGGCCTACCATCCATAGGACTGCAAAGAATTGGACACTACTGAAGTGACTTAGCAGGCACACAATCTGAGGAAACTTGACATTTCCAAGAAATTATGCAATTGGAATCTGGGGCTTAGCTGTGGGCATTGTATAGCAAGCACCAGCAGAGGCCAAGAGAAGGGAAAGTAAGTGCAAATTGGTGTCAGCAAAGACATCTTCATTATGAATTCAGGTGGAGTGGGTATGGTTAGAAGCAACAACAAGGAAACGCTGCATATAGCTTTATTCAAATCAACCATTTTGTTTCAATACGATTTTAAACATTCTTAAGAAAATAAATGGAATTCTGGCTCCTTTTAAGACAAGTAAAACTATAATAGATTGTTGAAAACTGCAAAGTCTCTGGTAGGAAGGGCAGTGAACTCTTCAAAAGAAAATACTTCATTGGTTAACAAAAGAAGGGCCCTGTGGAGGGGCTGGAAAAAAGTGGATGAGCTGGCATTTTATACAATTGTGGTTTGTCTAGTTACCTGTTTTTGTGGATTGGAATAACAACAAAGAAGAACCAGGAAGAAATAAATGTGATATATGAAAAAAAAAAAAAGTCTAACAAAGATAGTATCAGTTCAGTTCAGTCGCTCAGTCATGTCCAACTCTTTGCGACCCCATGAACTGCAGCACACCAGGCCTCCCTGTCCATCACCATCTCCCGGAGTTCACTCAGACTCACGTCCATCGAGTGGGTGATGCCATCCAGCCATCTCATCCTCGGTCGTCCCCTTCTCCTCCTGCCCCCAATCCCTCTGACAAAACTACAGACCAATATATTTTATGAACATAAATAAACAATTCTCAATAAATGCTAACAAAACCAAATTCAGTAGCATATCAAAAGGACTGTACATGAGGACCAAGTGGGATTTATTATGGGAATGCAAGGACAGTTCAATATATGAAATATATACCCAGATAAATGTTTCTTTAATTATTTTTAAAATATGTAACTGTACTATTTATGACATACTGAAGGAGAAAATAACCCAAATACTCAACAATATCATGTATAAATAAATTGTGTTATGGGGCTTCCCAGGTGATGCTAATAGTAACAAATCTGACTGCAATGCAGGAGATGCAGGAAACACGGGTTCAATCCCTGGGTCAGGAAGATCCCCTAGAGGAAGGCATGGCAACCCACTCCAGTATTCTTGCCTGAAGGATCCCATGGACAGAGGAGCCTAGTGGGCTACAGTCAATAGCACAAAAAGAGTAGGACACTACTGAGGCAACTCAGCACATATTTATACACTTAAATAGTATCTGCTGCTTCATGCAACAGTATGGATGGGTCTTACAAAGATAATTTTCATGTAAAAATGCCAGACATAAAGAGCATATATTGTTTGTTCCATTTATTTTTTAAAAAGTTGATTCCCTCCATGTTCCACTTCAAAAGCTGAAGATATCTCATATTATGTTTCTTGCAGAAACTGCCACTCATTTACCACTTATCTTTCACAGAGAATTTCTGTAAGAGTGAGTAGAAGCATGAGAGAAAATGCTTAAAATATCATGTGGTCTAAGAAGCATTAATCATTTTCACAAATTGCCTTCTGATATTTAGTAGAACCTTACCTATGCTTTTATGCGTTCAATTAAATGATATACCAGGTTTATAGCACTGAAAATAGATGTCTGAAATATATAAGGACATGCCAGTGTTCTCCTAGCTACACAGGTGTTCATGGTGATCTCAACTTCATAACTTTGGAGCTGTAATAATAGTAATAATTGCTACTATTTTGTGAGTAGTTACTATATGCCAAACACTGTGCCAAATGTTTTATAACCATTATTTCATTTAATCTTTGCAATAACCCTGGGAGGAGGGTTTTACTATCCCCTGTTACAGATAAGGGAACTACCATTAGGTAATTTTCCCAGGAGAGTTACCCAGCCATATTAGTATTTGGTTCTCTCTGACAGTCAGGCATGTGATCTTAACTACCTTGCAAAATTGTGTGTTGTGCTGGTGTGTATCAGTGATGTAAAGAAATGTCAGTTCAATGGTTTGAAACTGTAAATGTAAGCTTTGGTATAAATTTAGCTTCAAAACTCCCTGTTTCCCTACCTTTGTGAGTGAAGTCACTCAGTCATGTCCGACTCTTTGTGACCCCATGGGCTGTAGCCTACCAGGCTCCTCTGTCCATGGGATTTCCCAGGCAATAGTCCTGGAGTGGATTGCCATTTCCTTCTCCAGGGGATCTTCCCAACCCAGGGATCGAACCCGGGTCTCCCGCATTGTAGACAGACGCTTTACCATCTGAGCCATCCTCACTTGACTCTCTTGAGTCACTTTACAGTGGCAATTGAAAATCTAGATATATCACGAGGAAGAAGAGAATTTTAATTGTTTCATTTTTCTCACCAAAGGGTTCCTATTCTCAAGTAGGGTACCATTGAATGTTTGGGACTCAGTCTTTGCTTTCTTTTGGGGGGGTGGAGTAAAGAGAGAAGTTGCATCATAGCATTCAGGCATACTTTTTTTCTTGGTTCATTCAGTTCTGTCTCTCAGTCATGTCCCACTCTTTGCAACCCCATAGACTGCAGCATGCCAGGCCTCCTTGTCCATTGCCAACTCCCGGAGTTTACTCAAACTCATGTCCATTGAGTCAGTGATGGCATCCAACCATCTCATCCTCTGTTGTCCCCTTTTCCTCCTGCCCTCAATCTTTCCCAGAATCAGGTTCTTTTCAAATGAGTCAGCTCTTCGCATCAGGTGGCCAAAGTTTTGGAGTTTCAGCTTCAACATCAGTCCTTCCAATGAACACCCAGGACTGATCTCCTTTAGGATGGATTGGTTGGATCTCCTTGCAGTCCAAAGGACTCTGAAGAGTCTTTTTCAACAGTACAGTTCAAAAGCATCATTTCTTTGGTGCTCAGTTTTTTTTATAGTCCAACTCTCACATCCATACATGACTACTGGAAAAACCATAGCTTTAACTAGATGGACCTTTGTTGGCAAAGTAATGTCTCTGCTTTTTAATATGCTGTCTAGTTTGGTCATAACTTTTCTTCCAAGGGGCGAGCATCTTTAAATTTCATGGCTGCAGTCACTATCTGCAGTGATTTTGGAGTCCCCCCAAAATAAAGTCTATCACTGTTACCATTGTTTCCCCATCTATTTGCCATGAAGTGATGGGACCAGATGCCATGAGACCAGATTCCATGATCTTCGTTTTCTGAATGTTGAGTTTTAAGCCAACTTTTTCACTCTCCTCTTTCACTTTCATTAAGAGGCTCTTTAGTTCCTCTTCACTTTCTGCCATAAATGTGGTGTCATCTGCATATCTGAGGTTATTGATATTTCTCCCGGGAATCTTGATTCCAGCTTGTGCTTCTTCCAGCCCAGCATTTCTCATGATGTACTCTACATACAAGTTAAATAGGCAGGCTGACAATATAGAGCCTTGACATACTCCTTTCCCTATTTGGAACCAGTTTGTTGTTCCATGTCCATTTCTAATTGTTGCTTCCTATCCTGCATACAGATTTCTCAGGAGACAGGTCAGGTGGTCTGGTATTCCCATCTCTTGAAGAATTTTCCACAGGTTGTTGTGGTTTACACAGTCAAAGTCTTTGGCATAGTCAATAAAGCAGAAGTAGATGATTTTTTGGAACTCTCTTGCTTTTTCGATGATCCAGTGGATGTTGGCAATTTGATCTCTGGTTCCTCTGCCTTTTCTAAATCCAGCTTGAACATCTGGAAGTTTGTGGCTCACATGCTGTTGAAGTCTGGCTTGGAGAATTTTGAGCATTACTGTACTAGTGTGTGAGATGAGTGCCATTGTGTGGTAGTTTGAGCATTCTTTGGCATTGCCTTTCTTTGGGATTAGAATGAAAACTGACCTTTTCCAGTCCTGTGGCCACTGCTGAGTTTTCCAAATTTGCTGGCATATTGAATGCAGCACCTTCACAGCATCATCTTTTAGGATTTGGAATAGCTCAGCTGGAATTCCATCACCTCCACTAACTTTGTGGTGATGCTTCCTAAGGCCCACTTGACTTCGCATTCCAGGATGTCTGGCTCTAGGTTGGTGATCATACCATGATGATTATCTGGGTCATTAAGATCTTTTTTGTATAGTTCTTCTGTGTATTCTTGCCACCTCTTCTTAATATCTTCTGCTTCTGTTAGGTCCATACCACTTCTGTCCTTTATTGTGCCCATCTTTGCATGAAATGTTCTCTTGGTATCTCTAGTTTTCTTGAAGAGATCTCTAGACTTTCCCATTCTATTGCTTTCCTCTATTTCTTTGCATTGATTGCTGAGGAAGTCTTTCTTTTCTCTCCTTGCTATTCTTTGGAACTCTGCATTCAAATGAATGTATCTTTCTTTTAGCTTCTCTTCTATTCACAGGTATTTGTAAGGCCTCCTCAGACAACTATTTTGCCTTTTTGCATTTCTTTTCCTTGGGGATGGTCTTGATCCCTGACTCCTGTACAATGTCATGAACTCCCATATATAGTTCTTCAAGCACTCTATCAGATCTAATCCCTTGAATCTATTTGTCACTTCTACTGTATAATCAATCATAAGGGATTTTATTTAGGTCATACCTGAATGGTCTAGTGGTTTTCCCTACACAATTTAAGTCTGAATTTGGCAATAAGGAATTCATGGTCTGTGCCACAGTCAGCTCCTGGTCTTGTTTTTTCTGACTGTCTAGAACTTCTCCATATTTGGCTGCAAAGAATATAATCAATCTGATTTCTTGGTAGAAAAATGGAAAAGAAAGGATTATAAACTGTATGCTTATGTATCCTATAAATCAAAGGATACTTAGATTATTTTTTCTCTATGTTCACACCCATTACCATTTTTGAAAGGTGCCATTTTTTACTTGTAGTGAAAGATGCCTTTGCCATATTGGCATCAGCATGTTCTTCAGCTGCCAGGAGCCAGATCCCTGTTCTTAGATCATTGGGAAGACTTGTTATCATGACTCTGCTCTTGAATTGTGTTGGAGAAATACATTCCTTCTAGAGATAACATCCTCAATTGAAAAATGAATCTCTACTCATGCAGGTTGAAGAAGAAGTTCAGCTACTGCACCCTGCTGCAGCAAGAAGATTAATAAAAACCCTGAACCCATTTCTCACGTAAGAGAACAAAGAGAGCTTTATTGAAATTCAAATGAAAAGTATAAATAGTGAGTCAGACAGCACATGAAGTGAAGATTCCAACATCCTTTTTTTGCTTATGTTGCTTTTAATGGCATTTGAGATTAAAGGTCAAATATAATTCAATGCAGTAATCCTTGTGAGGCTTAATTTTCTATATTGAAAGATTCAAAGTATTCATCTCTTCACCCAGAACTTTACTTCTCAACAGGATGTCTGTCTTCATTGCACTTTTCATGTCTGTTTACCTCAGATCCCAACCAGCAAAATGTGTCCTTTAAAAATGATCCCCCAGGCCTTTCTTCCCTAGATACTCATTCATTCACTAATTCACTTACTTAACACATGCAAAGAATATACTCAATCTGATTTCTTGGTAGAAAAATGGAAAAGAAAGAATTATAAAGCATATGCTTATATATCCTATAAATCAAAGGATACTTAGATTATTTTTTCTCTATATTCACACCCATTACCATTTTTGAAAGCTGAGCCCACTGTACTCAGCTTCCTAGGATTAGGATCCTTTTGATAAGTGCTCTGAACACTGCACTGAAGATTTTTAAAAAACAAAACAAACAAGCAAATAAACAGAAAACTCAGGTCTTTACACAATATACTCAATCTCTAAAAGGGAAGATAAATGTGTTTAGAAAATGATTTGTGTAGTAGAGTTGATGATTGAACACTTTATTTTTCAAATTAAAAAAAAAGTAATTTCTTTAATTTCTAAAATGGATCTATTCCCCTAGTCCTTCATCCAGGAAAGCCAAAATAATCTTAAATTCAGTAAGTAATGGTATCACAGACTCTTGGGGACTGAATAGTTTCTCAGAGATAATTCCTTATCCTTGAGGATTCTAATGCTCACTCTTTCAGCTTGCTTTCCATCCCCCTGGCTTTCCCTTGGATAGTATCTGAGAATGTTAGAGATGGGTTTCAAGTCTCACAAAGGCTGGAGAGAGAGAATCTAAGATCCACAAATAAGATCCATGGCCCATGAATGAATCTTGCATTTATTTCTAGGTCCTCTATGACAAAGCTGGTTGGGACTTATTGCATCTCTCTCTCACAGGTTTTACTGTGCTTTTGTTTCTCTTAGCTGGTTAGGCCCCAGTGCTCCATCCTGGCTTACTAAGCTCCAATGTGGCTCTTGTCTAGCATTGTATAACCCTCTCAGTTTTAGCCCACTGTACTCAGCTTCCTAAGATTAGGATCCTTTTGATAAGTGCTCTGAACACTGTTGCAGCACTGTTTCTGGTTTTATGTGTGTAGTTTATGTGTGTGGCACTGGTGACCCACTCCAGTACTCTTGCCTGGAAAATCCCGTGGACAGAGGAGCCTGGTAGGCTGCAGTCCATGGGGTCGCTAAGAGTCGGACAGGACTGAGCGACTTCACTTTCACTTTTCACTTTCATCCACTGAAGAAGGAAATGGCAACCCACTCCAGTGTTCTTGCCTGGAGAATCCCAGGGATGGGGGAGCCTGGTGGGCTGCCGTCTATGGGGTCACACAGAGTCGGACACAACTGAAGAGACGCAGCAGCAGCAGCAGCAGTTTGCTCTTTATTTTTTTTTTGATACAAGATAGTACCTTATGAGATCATCTCTTTTAAGAGTTGCAAATAGGAAGTAGGAGGAAAATCCCCTGGAGTTGGTGGGATAATGGAGGACGGGGGCTTTGTGGGGAGAATGCCTAAGGAACTGAACCTCCTCCATGTCTCTTTAAATTTTTCTTCCCATAGTCTTTTATCCTGGAAGAAGTAGAATTTGTTCACTTTCCTATATGGAAAGGATGTATGTCTTCTGATTCTCTCTACCCATGGGAACTTGATATTCAGGTCAGCCTGTCCTGCTTCTTGATATTTCAAAAGAGTAGAAAAAAATTAGAGATTTATTTTCTCTTTCCACAGTGCTTGGCTTCTAAGAATCTTGTCATAAAAAATGTCTCAGAAATGCCATTTTGGTAGTCAGTAGTTGAATATCAACTACTTTTTTTTTCCATTTCTATTTGCCATTTCCAGCAGATGGATATTTCCTAATAAACAGATAATTACATGGAAAGAGAAAAGGTTTATATTTTAATGTTTATTACATATAATGTATATTTATCTGATGACATTTAAAATAAATTATATATTTGTAGTTTTATAACATGCAAGTACACAGTGTTTTAAAATATATTATCCCTTTTTAGATGCAGAAGCTACAATGGAAACACCAAGAAGGAACACATATCTTTATAGATATTAGGGTCAATAAATGAGAAATATAATTAAATTGCTATAATCTGCTTTCTTTTGGAAAACTTAAGCAAGAGATACAATCAAATTTCTCATTATTATTACTTCTTAGGATTTTCACTGATAAATCATAAATTTTCCAAGGACAATGTCTAAAATGTAGAGTCTACTCCAATAAGCCACCCAGACTGAAGGAAAGTCAGGTGGGGAGCTATCATACAGTTTATTAATTCAAAAAGAGACTTCAGAGGCTGTAGGATAATGTTGCTTTATCATCTTTAAAATCAGTACAAATCAAATGGCTTCCCTAGTGGCTCAGCTGGTATAGAATCTGCCCATAATGCAGGAGACCTTGGTTCAATTCTTGGATTGGGAAGATCCCCTGGAGAAGGGAAAGACTACTCACTTCAGTATTCTGGCCTGGGGCATTTCATGGACTATATAGTCCATGGGGTCACAAAGAGCTGGACACAACTGAGCAACTTTCACAAAAAGTATTACTAACATTGAATAATTTGGAATATATTTGGAAGTGTACAATACACGCACAGGCCTCAGGAAGGATATTTCTAAAAGGATTTGGTGATCCATTAAGTCACTGATGCCCTGTGCATCTCACCCTATGACCAGCTAACCCTATTCCCCCTTTCCCCATGTGAGCAGAAGCTCAGCTCTACCATGCTGAAAGACATTTGACTAATAAAGTTTAATGGTAGAACATCATTGCATGAATATAGTCATGTTACAATTCTCAATTCTCTTTGATGCTGTGATAAAATAGCATCACTAGCTAGTTTGAGTACCCAAAGACACCTGCTGAAATTTATAGACACTTCGAAGGCAAACACAATGTTACCTGATATTATACCTTTTGAATTTAGTTGCTTCAGGAGTGAACTAACTTCTTAATGAGCATATAAAATTCTGTTAACAGAAGTCAGATATAAATCTTAGATAGTCAAAGACTGGCTTCTGTGACTGATTAAACAAAGAAGAGTTGAACTGATTGTGTTTATTACAATCAAGAGCCATTCATTACTATAGTTTATGACATAAAGAATGCCACAGAAAGGAGAAATAAAATAGATCTTTTCTGACCATAAGATAATAAAGCTCAAAATTTCCTTTTGAAAAGTATAAAAATAAATTACAATTAACAGAAAATTAAAATTTTAAATTTATAAACATATATAGCCCTAGGCATAATTAAAACTATAACTCTGAAATATTTAGAAAGTTATCTAGATCTCTGGTAAACATGGCATGCTAAGTAGGCAAACTCAAAACCAAGGAAAAAGAATCGTTAGAGTTACAAAGAAGGCCCCAGAGAAGTCCCATGAAAAATAACATCCACTGAGTTGTCCTCTCATTTTTTGATCTTCCGCTTGCCCTAAATTTTCTGAATCTCACAGCTTTTTGAGTAAATGTGGGCTTGTTTTATACACCTACTATTTTCCTTCCTTAACATCACTTCTATCATTCCTTTCTCCATTGACTGGACCACTGCATCAGTTTCCTAACTGGTTACTTTGTGGCTAATACCTCTCTACCCTGCCAAGACAGAATGCAAATATGACCATATTTGTCTCTTTCAACATTGCCCTGTGGTTCTGTATTGCCTACAAGACTGAGATTAAATACCTTAGTAAAGTGATGGCATGCACTTCCTTCCTTTAACTATTAAATTAACCTTACCTCCCACCCTTCTCTCCACGTCAGATTCTATGCCATTTACTTACTTATATAATGGTCATCACACTTACGTTGCTTAAGATTAGTTTTTGTTCATTCTTTAGGTGTCACTTTAAAAGTCACCTCTTGCAAGAGCACTTCTTAGACTTTAAAGAATATTTCTGTTCTTCCTTGTGTCCCTTTCTCTGTACCTACCTTAGCTCTCTCTTTTTTCCTTTATAAACAGTTAAAATTTGTAATTTTATATTTACTTATACAGTGATTTATTTTGGGGGGCATGCTTTATACCCCTTCATTTTTATATTTTATTTTTTAAATTAGAGGATAATTACTTTACAATATTGTGATGGTTTTTGCCATACATCAACTTGAATCTGCATTAGGTATACATATGTCCCCTACTTCTTGAACCCCCTTCCCGTCTCCCTCCCCTTCCCATTCCTCTAGGTTGTCACAGAGCACTGGCTTTGGATTCCCTGCATCATACATCAAACTCCCACTGGCTACCTATTTTACTTTAAAAATCTGCCTCCATCACTATAAAGTAGGTTTCATGCATGCATAGACTGAACACATCTTGTTCACTGTTCTCAGAAATTTGTTTAATAAATGAGTATATGAATGAACCCTTATTCTAAATGGAGTGAGCTTCAGCAGTCTGAATGTATTAAGCTATTTTAACTTCTGCCTTCATATTTCAGTTTCCTCTGTATGGAGCATTTGTTATCCTCTGAAATGACAAATGGGGATTTGGGGAGTATGTGATCATATTTCATGACTCAGCTCAAACATTATAGAAAGCCTGGTAGAGTTATCTTTGGGCCCTTTTAAACCATAGTTCACCTTCTTATCACAAAATTGATCATATTCTATGACTTTTATTGGTTCATGTGTCTAGTTCCCCCTTCTGGAATGTAAGCTCCCACTGGGCAGGGACTGTTCCTTATTTGTCCTCTATTCTACCAGAGTTTAGAAGCGTACTTCCTTTCATTCACTGGAGTAACTTTACCTCCAAGCTCCCTTCATATATCAGAGCCTATGCCATTTGCTTATCTATAATGGTCATCACACCTACCTTGCTTCAGATTAGCTTTACTCATCCTTCAGGTGTCAGTTTCAAGGTCACCTCAGCAATCAGTCAAAGCTGGTTGGATGAATGAATGGATGAGTTTTTCTGAAATGTTTCATAGCACTTGTGATTGATATCTTCATATTTTGCCAAATTATTCTTATAAAAAATCACTGCCAGATTATTTATAGTAGAAGAAAAAGCAAGAGCTTTCCAAAGGAAACTTTGAAGGCTATTCTGTCAATGTAATCAATGGCATTAAAAAAAATAACATCTTTGGCCAATACCACTGATAACTACAACAGGAAATAACAGTCAAAAAACAAGTGTTAAGTTTATTAACATCACCAACCCCAGCCAACTACCTTATTGTATTGCAACTGCATGATCCTTTGAAAATGTTTAAATTGAACATGATCTGGAATTCACAAATCTTTGGTTTATGAAATGTAAAAAATAAAATATATATATATTTTAAACTGCACGGATTTAATCTCTGGTCACTACGTCTCAATTGGAGTCACACTTGGCCTTGGCACCCTTGGCTTAATGGGACCAAGCTTGGGAAACTGCTTTCATCTCAGTAGGACTGGTCACTTACCTTTTTTTGTTTGGGATCCTCATACAGCTCTCTACCTCCAGACCCACAGTAGTGATGTTACTTCCTCCACTTTAAACTTACATGGTTATGCATGGACAGCCTCTGGTGCACAAATGAGCATAAAGCAGGCATCACAGCAGGTGCAGAGTCCCTTCTATAGTGAATTACTGCCTCCTTACTGGAGCCAGGAGAGACCTGCTGTGTTTGTCTCTTTTTAGTTATTAGGCAATGTCTGCAGGCACTCAAGATTTCTATTCCATATTTATCCTCTTCTGGAGCAGAAAGCAAGTGCTATAACAGCTGTGTGTGTATTTGTTTTCTTTGGGGCAGATAGAAGCCAAAGAAACCACAAAACAGTCTAAATTTCAGCTCTTCCTTCACTTATGTAAGAATTACAGAAGCAGGTGCAAAGTGTTTGTTTCTTCTGGGTGTATAAGGCTTCTGAGCTTTCGTATTAATAATTTATAAGCAGCCTATTCTTGCTATATGAACAGTTTGAGTGCTGTCTAGGCTACACTATAGAGCTACTTTATAAGATACACCTAATGGGTTTCTTGACTCTCTGACCCGTTTCATAACAGTATCAGAAAGTAGTCTTGCTCTCATATCTGAGGATCCACAAAGTGAAGAGTCACACCTACATGGCATGGGCAAGATATATGTTGAACTGAAACTCTTAGTCTCAATGCCCCAGATTCCAAGGATCCAAAAAGATCAAATAGAAAATAGTTGACTTTTTAGGGAATATTTCTTACTCTACTCCACTCTTGATTGTTCATTAAGGTGAAAGACTAAGTCTAGCCTTTTTCCTGATCTTCAAACACTCCAAGCTTGTACTCACCTTAAGGGCAATGTGGAATTATTGGGCATAGATTATCATTACATTTCTAATTTTCATAGATATTGTTGAATTATGAAACACTGAATTTCAGAAGTTTCTCACACAGGATTCCATGTAGGACTATGGGTGATACGGTGCACAATACCTTTAACAATATTGACTAGTAAATGCAATAGTGAATTATGTGTTCTGAAAGAGATTAATAATTATTACTCATACAGAGGCATAAAACAAAAATGCTCTTGAAGCCCAAAGTGTGGCTATCCAGTTTACTTCTCCTGATAGAGAGCATAAGGAAGACTGTTTTGCTGCTGTGTTTTGTGGGATGAGATATCCTGTATTTGGTTTCTGTGCCTGGAGCTGAGGAACAGTGATCAGAGCTGCATCCCAAGGTGTAGACCCCTGGAGAAGGGATAGGCTACCCACTCCAGTATTCTTCGGCTTCCCTGGTGGCTCAGTTGGTAAAGAATCCACCTGCAGTGCAGGTCTGACTCTGATCCCTGGGTAGGGAAGATCTCCTGGAGGAGGGCATGGCAACCCACTCCAGTATTCTTGCTTGGAGAATCCTCATGGACAGAGGAGCCTGGCAGGCTGTACCATTTGCAAAAGTTGGACACAACTGAGCGACTAAGCACACACACAAGGTGCTATCAGATAAGGATCAGTGTATTAGCTTTGTTGGACTGCCATAATGAAGTACCACAGATTGGGTGGCTTAAACAATAGAAATTTGTCATCTCACAGTTCTAGAAGCTAGAACTCTGAGATCGAGGTGTCATTAGGATTTAGTCCCTCTAAGGACTGTGAGGAACAATCTGTACCAGGCCTTTCTCTTTGGCCTATAGATGGCCGTCCTCCCTGTGTCTCTTCACACCCTTGTCTTTCTGTCTGTGCCCAGATTTCCCCTTTCATAGGGCTACCAGTCATAGTGAACACCAGTCATTTTGACTTAATTACCTCTAGTAAAGTGAAAGTGAAAGTTGCTCAGTCATGTCTGACTTTTTTGATCCCATGGACTATACAGTCCATGGAATTCTCTAGGCCAGAATACTGAAGTGGGTAGCCTTTCCCTTCTCCAGGGGATCTTCCCAACCCAGGGATCAAACCCAGGTCTCCCGCATTACAGGTGGATTCTTTACCAGCTGAGATACAAGGGAACCTCTATTAAGACTATTTCCAAATAAGGTCATAGTCTCAGGAACTGGGAGATAAGACTCCAACATAACTTGGGTGGGGAGGAGAGATACCATTCCACTCATAACAATCAGGATGGTCTGAGGTTGGGCCATCAACAGATGAGCAAACCAAGATCCAGAGGCAAGAGAGACTGGAAATTTAAGAGAAGAAGAATTCAGAATGATTAAACAAAAAAAATGCTTAGGTAGTTATTAAACTGAAAAGCTAATGATTGCAGCAACTTTTTATGTGATGCCTATAGCAGCTGTAATGTTTCAGACAAGAGAATTTGAATGGGTAGAAACATTGGGTGGAAAGAACTACAGTAGCAATGATGTAAAACAGGGCTAAGTTGTGACACTATTAATATTAATAATTAGGAGCTCATGTTGTTATTGTTGTTCAGTTCCCAGTTGTGTCCGACTCTTTGTGACTTCATGGACTGTACCACACCAGGCCTCTCTGTCTCTCACTATTTCCCAAAGTTTGCCCAAGTTCATGTCCATTGCATTGGTGGTGCCATCCAGCCATCTCATCCTCTGACACCCTCTTCTCCTGCCCTCAATCTTTCCCAGCATCAGGGACTTTTCCAACGAGTTGGCTGTTTTCATCAGGTGACCAAAATACTGGAGCTTCAGCATCATTCCTTCCAACAAATGTTCAGGGTTGATTCCACTTAAGATTGACTGGTTTGATCTCCTTGCTGCTCAAGGGACTCTCAGGAGTCTTCTCCAGCACCATAGTTTAAAGGTATCAATTCTTCAGTGCCCTGCCGTCTTTATCATCCAGCTCTCACAAGTACGTAACCACTGGAAAGACCATAGCCTTGACTATACGGACCTTTGTCGGCAGAGTAATGTCTCTGTTTTTCAACACAGTGTCTAGGTTTGTCATAGCTTTCCTGTCAAGAAGCAAATGTCTTCTGATTTCATGGCTGCAGTCACCATTGGCAGTGCTTTTAGAGCCCAAGAAGAGGAAATCTGTCACTACTGCCCCCTCTATTTGCCATGCAATAATGGGACCAGATGCCAAGATCTTAATTTTTTTAATGTTTAGTTTTAAGCTGGCTCTTTCACTCTCCTCCTTCACCCTCATCAAGAGACTCTTTAATTCCTCTTACCTTTCTGCCATTAGAGTGATATCATCCAGATATCTGAGGTTGTTAATGTTTCTCCCGCCTATCTTGATTCCAGCTTGTAACTCATCCAGTCAAGCATTTCTCATGATGTGCTCAGCATATAAATTGAACAAACAGGGTGACAGCACCCTGTCATACTCCTTTCTCAATCTTGAACCAGTCAGTTGTTCCATACGGGGTTCTGTCTGTTGCTTCATGACCCACATACTGGTTTCTCAGGAGACAGGTAACATGGTCTTCCCATCTCTTTCAGAGCTTTCCATGGCTTATTATGACCCACACAGTCGAAGGCTTTGGCATAGCTGATGAAAGAGAAGTAGATGTTTTTCTGGAATTCCCTAGCTTTCTTTATGATCCAGTGAATGTTGGCTATTTGATCTCTGGTTCTTCTTCCTTTTCTAAACCCAGCTTGGACATCTGGATGATCTTGGTTCTCATAATGCTGAAGCCTAGCATGCAAGATTTTAGGCATGACCTTACTAGCATGGGAAATGAGTGCAATTGTCCTATGGTTAATACATTCTTGAGTATGACTCTTCTTGGGAATTGGGATGAGGATTGACCTTTTCCAGTCCTGCGGCCACTGCTGGGTCTTCCAGATTTGCTGACATGTTGAATGTGACACTTTGATGGCATTGAATAGCCAAACCTTTGTGGTTTTGAATAGCTCTGCTCGAATTCCATCACACGCACTAGTTTAATTAACAGCAGTGGTTCCTAAGGCTCACTTGACTTTGCTCTCCAGAATGTCTGGCTCTGGGTGGCTGATCACACCATCATAATAATCCAGTTCATTTAGATCTTTTTTGTACCATTCTTCCATGTATTATTTCCATCTTTTCTTGATCTCATCAGTGTCTACTAGGTCTCTGCCATTTCTGTCCTTTATTGTGCCCATCCTCGGGCAAAGCGTTCCCTTGATATCTCCAATTTTCCTGAAGAGATCTCTAGTCTTTTCCCTTCTGTTTTTTACTTCTAGTTTTATACACTGTTCATTGAAGAAAGCCTTCTTGTCTCTCCATGCTGTTCTTTGGAAATCTGCATTTAGTTGGATATATCTTTCCCTTTCTCCCTTGCTTTTCCCTTCTCTTCTTTCTTTAGCTATTTGCAAGGCCTCCTCAGACAACCACTTAGCCTTCTTGCTTTCCTTTTCCTTTGGGATGGTTTTGTTCGCTGTCTCCTGTACAATATTATGGACCTCGTCCATAACGCTTCAGGTGCACTGTTTACAAGTTCTAATCCCTTGAATCTATTCATTATCTCCACTGCATATTCATAGGGGATTTGATTTAAGTCATATCTGGCTGGCCTAGGAGTTCATCGTACTGTTCACGTACATTAGCGTGTTTGACCCTTTTGAGTTTCTTATTTGTTGTCATTTTGTTATTCCATCTTATTCCTTTTGAATTTCCGTAGTTTTTTTTTTTTTTTTACTGAGTTGTTTAGGTTGGGTTTAATCCAAAGTGGTTTTGCAACAATAAATTCTAGTTTGCTTAGAACTTCTGTTCCATGTTTATTAATTTTCTAGAAGATGAATCTTATTAAAAGAGAATTGAGAAACAACTTTTTGAAATCATTTGAATGTAGATGTGCACCCGCTGATTCAAAGAAGAGCATGGGAATCTAATAAAAATGTGAATATGTCTACAAATTCAGGCTGGAAAGAAATCTTGCAACTTCCTTTTCCTTATTGTAAATTTTTTAAAAAAATTATTTAATTTAATTTTTATTTCATATTGGAGTATAGTTGATTGACTGTGTTGCGTTACTTTCTGGTATGTAGCAAAGTGACTCAGTTATACACACACAGATCTATTATTTTTCAGGTTCTTTTCCCATATAGGTTCTTATATTGAGCAAAGTCCCCTGTAATAAGTAGATCTTTGTTGATCATCTATTTTACGTATTGCTACTGCTGCTTAGTCGTGTCTGACTAAGTGCGACCCCATAGACGGCAGCCCACCAGGCTCCCCCATCCCTGGGATTCTCCAGGCAAGAACACTGGAGTGGATTGCCATTGCCTTCTCCAATGCATAGTAGTATGTATTTGCGGAGAAGGCAATAGCAACCCACTCCAGTACTCTTGCCTGGAAAATTCCATGGACGGAGGAGCCTGGTAGGCTGCATGCAGTCCATGGGGTCGCTAAGAGTCGGACACGACTGAGCAACTTCACTTTCACTTTTCTCTTTCATGCATTGGAGAAGGAAATGGCAACCCACTCCAGTGTTCTTGCCTGGAGAAACCCAGGGACGGGGGAGCCTGGTGGGCTGCTGTTTATGAGGTCGTACAGAGTTGGACACGACCAAAGTGACTTAGCAGCAGCAGCAGCAGCAGCAGCAGCAGTGTGTACTTGTTACTTTCAACCTCTTAGTTTATCCCTCCACCCCATCTTTCCCCCTTGATAACCATGTTTGTTTTCTAAATCTGAATTTGTTTCTGTTTTGTAAATAAGTTCATATGTATCACTTTTTAAATTCCACATATAAATATCATGTGATATTTATCTTTGTCTGACTTATTTCACTGTGTATGATAATCTCTAGGTCTGTCCATTTTATTGGACATGGTATTACTTCATTCTTTTTAATGGCTGAATAATATTTCATTGTGTATGTATACCATATCTTTATCCATGCATCTGTGGACAGACATTTAGGTTGCTTCCATGTCTCAGCTATTGTAAACCGTGCTGTAATGAACATTGGGGTGCATGTATCTTTTCAAATTATTATTTTCTTTGCATATATACCCAGAATTAGGATTGCTAGATCATATGGTAGCTCTAATTTTGGTTTTTTTAAGGAACACCCCTGTACTGTTCTCCATAGTAGCTGTATCAACTTACATTCCCACCAACAGTGCAAAAGGATTTCTTTTTCTCTACACCCTCTCCAGCATTTGTTGCTTGTAGAATTTTTGATGGTGGCCAGTCTGACTAACGTGTGGTGATACCTCATGGTAGCTTTCATTTGCATTTCTCTGATAATTAGTGTTGTTGAGCATCTTTTCATATGCTTTTTGGCCATATGTATGTCTTCGAGAAATGTCTATTTAGATCTTCTGCTCATTTTTTAATTTTTATTTTTTTAAATTGGGCTTCATGAGCTGTTTGTATATTTTGGAAATTAAGCCCTTGTTGGTTGCTTCTTTCACAAATATTTTCTCCTATTCTGTGTGTCGTCTTTTCACTTTGCTTATAATTTCCTTAAAGCTTTTAAGTTTAATTAGGTCCCATTTGTTTATTTTTGTTTTAATTACTCTAGGAGGTGGATCCAAAAAAATACTGCTGTGATTTATGTTAAAGTGTGTTCTACCTGTTTTCCTCTTAGAGTTTTATAGTATCTGGTCTTACATTTATAACTTTAATCCATTTTGAGTTTATTTTTGTTTTTGGTGTTAGAGAGTTTTCTAATTTCATTCTTTTACATGTGGCTGTCCAATTTTCCCAGCACTAGCTATTGAAGAGACTGCTTTTTCTCTACTGTATGTTCTTTGTGTCATTGATACACGGATTTATTTCTGGGCTTTCTATCCTGTTTCATTGATCTGTAAGTCTGTCTTTGTGCCAGTACCATACTGTTTTGGGATTTTGTGTTGTTGTTTTTTTTTTTTTAACTTTTTGTTTTACATTGGGATTTAGCTGATTAACAATGCTGTGATAGTTTCAAGTGAACAGCAAAGGGACTCAGCCATAGATATACATATATCCATTCTCCCCCAACTCCCCTCCCATCAAGAGGACACATAACAACATAACATTGAATACCATATTGCTTTGATTATTGTAGCTTTATAGTATAGTCTGAAACCAGGGAGCCTGATTCCCTCAGCTCCATTTTCCTTTCTCAGGATTGCTTTGGCTACTCAGGGTCTTTTGTATTTCCATAAAAATTTTAAGATTTTTTTTTTTTGTCCTAGACCTGTAAAAAAAAATGTCTTTGGTAATTTAAGAGGTATTACATTGAATCTGTAGATTACCTTAGGTAGTATAGTCTTTTGACAATATTGATTCTTCTGACCTGAGGAAGTGGTATATCTTTCCATCTGTTTATATAATCTTTGATTTCTTTCATCAACATATTTTCTTGTAGTACAGTTCTTTTGCCTCCTCTTTAACCTTTCTGCCATACTCATAGCCATTGAAATGTATACTTCCCACATGAACATTTCAATACCAATAGATTCCTACTGCTGCCACACATATTTGGGGCATGGAACCCTTTCTTGGTGAGATTTCTTGTACTTTCTATCCTTCTGAACACCAATCAGCCATTTCTTCTTGGAGGTATCAGCATATTCTCTGTAGTTCTACTGAGAAACAGTAGACTTAAAAAAAAATGATATCACTAAAGAAACCCAACGACAATAAGGAAGACAACTATAATACTACCATAGGAAAATTTTAGCCTCTGACATCTACAGCTACAACAAACAGTAAATACAGTTTAACTCCTAGTATGACAAAACCACACATGGCAGTACACCATTATCCAGTACACCATTTCTAGCTCTCAATACAAAGTTATAAGACATACTAAAAGACAAAAAATACAGTTTGAAGATACAGAGCAAATATCAGGATTAGAATCATGTATAACATGAATAGTGGAATTATTAGGCTGAAAGTTTAAGACAACTTTGATTAATGTGCTAAGAGATTTAAAGAAGAAGGTAGTTGATATGTGATATGTCAGCAGGGAGGTAGTTGATATGTGATATGTCAGCAGGGAGGTGGAAGGAAAGAAACAAAAGAAAATGCCAAAAGTCAAAAGCACTGTAGCAAGAAGGAAGGATGTTTTGATGGGCTCCTCAATAGACTGGACACAACTGAAGAAGGAATTATAGAACTTGAAGAAACATCAGTAGAAACTTCTAAACTGAAACACAGAGAAAAAAGAATGAAAAGAACAGAATGATACTGAACAGAATACCCAAGAACTTAGGGACAACTACAAAAGGTGTAGCATACATGTAATGAGAATATTAGAATGAAAATAAAGAGGAAAAAAACGGAAGAAATATTTGAAGCAACAATGACTGGGAATTTTCCAAAATTAGTGATAGACACCACAGATCCAGGAAGCTCATAAAATACCAAGCAAGATAGAATATTAAAAAAAAAAAAACTACACATAGGGACATAATATTGAAATTGCAGAAAATCAAAGACAAAGAGAAAAATCTTGAAAGAAACCGGAGTTTAAACACCTTACCTACAGAAAAGCAAAGATGGGAATTACATCAGACTTCCCTTCAAAAGCCATGTAAGGAAGAGAGTAGTGTGAAATAATGTGTTGAAAGAAAACCCCACCAATCTATAATTCTTTACCCAGTGGAACTATCCTTCAAAAGTGAAAGAGAAATAAAAGTTTTCTCAGGTAAACAAAAATTGAGGGAATATGTTGTCAGGACACCTATTCTCCGATGAACTTACATTGCTTAGAGGAAAACAAAAGTGTGTCACAACACAAAACAACCTTTTTTTGCCAGTCATGTAAGACCTTTATTTGACTCTGTCCACTGCCTTATCCTCACTTCCCACTCTTTTAACTCTAAATTCTAGTAATACCAAATCATCTTGAATTCTCATACATAGCGTGCTTCCTTACAACTTTGTCCACACTGATGTCAACCCTTTGCAAACTGCTTTAACCATTTAAATCTCAGCTTTAATGTTGTGTCCTCTGATGAACCTTGCTGGACATATCTAAAGTCAGGTGCTTCCCTTAAAATACCACTTAACTTTGTGCATATGCCACTTACAGCTATTATCTTACTGTATTATTAAATTTTAAGTAGTATTTCTCTATCTTCAGTAAATTGTATACTTCTTTGGGGTAGACATATTTCCTTTTATCTCTTTTCCTTTTTCTTAGTACCAGGGTCTGGCACTTAATAAATATTCAACAATTATTTATTGACTAGATTAAGACACTAATGTGAGTGAAATAGAGATGAACAGAGGCTTAGAATCGTGCTTGGAGTAGCCAAGAAGAAGCAGTGTCCTACAGAACACTTAGAAGAAAAAGCCAAATAGGTAGCAGAAAACCCCAGATATTGGTTTCATTTCTTTTGACTCTTTATTCATTTATATATTAAGAGTCTTTGCTTGGAATATTGGTGTTGATAAGCAGTAAGTTTCTATAATGAAGTCTTGGGTCTACAGTGTACAAGCTCTAGAGTGCTTTGAGACTGGAGGGCATTGTCATGTCATGTCATGTCATGATATGGTGCTCTTCCAGGATGTATTATTTAAATTAGAAATCTTAGAAGCATACCTAAGTCTTCTGGAGTCTTAAATTCTTTATTTTTCTTCTGTACCTCCTGATGTATGAGAATAGCCAAGAAGTATATAAAGCAATATTTCTTCTTTGTTAGTTGATCTATTGGAATGGAGTTTTAATTTCTGGTAAATCCAAATAATCGTCAGCTTGGTTAGAAATCTTAGCTTAGGATGTTGTTTATCATACCCATCTACTCTAAATACCAGATGCTTGACCTCAAGAATTAATTCTTATCATCCTTCTTATCCAGGTATCCTTTGACATTTAGGAAGAACACAGTGTATATGACCTGTCTCTGCTGCTTGGTATAAGTGGTCTCAGCTGGAGAAACTCAAATGACTGGGAGTGACTTGAATGGCTAGGGGATAGAAACATCTGGAGGCTTCTTACTTGTCTGTCAATTAATTTGCAATAACTCAAAGGCTGGACTTGAAGTGTCAACTGGAGCCCCACCCTGTGACCATATTGTGTGGGTTTCCTCATAGCATGGATGCCTCATGGTTGTTTAACTTCTTTCAGTGATTCAAGATTCCATGAGCAGTGCTTCAGCAGCAAGGTGGAAATTGCACACCATTTTTTAACCACCTAGCCTCAGAAGTCTCATGCATCACAAGTTTACCCAAATCAAGAGAAGGGGACATAGATCTGACTTCTTTATAGGAGAAATTATCAAAGAATTTGCAGTCATGTTTTAAAAAGTTCCATACTTATTAAAGGTGTCATGGGAAAAAAAGGACAACAAAAATGATTAGCTAAGAGTAACTAGTTATATATTATAGTGTGAGAATAGTATAGAACTTTAATTAGAAGGCCTTCCCTGGTAGCTCAGCTGGTAAAGAATCCACCTGCAATGAAGGAGACCCTGGCTGGATTCCTGGGTCTGGAAGATCTGCTGGAGAAGGGATAGGCTACTCACTCCAGTATTCTCGGGTTTCCCTAGTGACTCAACTAGTAAAGAATCTGCCCGCAATGCAAGAAACCTGGGTTCAATCCCTGGGTTGGGAAGATTCCCTGGAAAAGGTAACAGCTATGCACTCTAGTATTCTGGCCCGGAGAATTCCATGGAATGTATAGTCCATGGGGTTTCAAAGAGTGTGCTAAAGTCAGCTTTCCAAAATTTGGAGGTTGTGCAGAGAGTACTTAGATTCATTCATTCCAAAAATATTGAAAATACTATGGTGAAAAGATGAAATCCTTGACTTCATGAAGCTTACATAGTTGTAGGAGGATAGAGAGCATAAGACAGATGATAAAGAAACAAAAGTATTCCTTTGACTCTGGACACGGACAAAATGATTTAGGGTAATAATATATGCCTGAAGAAAACAAATCAGGTTGATAAAAGATTTACCATTTGTTAGGAAATTTAATGTTAGACCAAAGAATCTACTATTATGAGAACATGGTACATGAGTTACACACATTCAGAAAATCTGAATACGGAACAAAGGAGCTGAGATGACTACAGCTGAGTATTTCAGGGAGTTTCAGAATATCAAAACATCGAAGTTCAAATGTCATACAACAGATCAGATTTGGGGCCAATGAAAGGAAATGGAGCCAAGGGTCAGAAGCAAGTTGTATCTGAAATTGAATAAGAATGGAGTTAATAGGAAAAGCAAAGTGAAATTGCTGTAAAATTTCCTTTGGATCATTATCTGAGTAGTAAGGGAACTGTCTTAAAGAATGGAGCCAGGGCATGCCATTAAATATAACTATACATAAACAATTGAATAAAGAGGCATAATAGAGATAAATTATTTGCAAGGCATATACTTGTCAAAGAATTAGGATCTATAATGTATTAAGAACTCTTACACATTTAAAAAGTCAAAGAACCCTCTGGGAAAATGGGCAAAGCTTCATTTATTGTTCAGGAATTATGCGCTTCATGATATTTTATTTGTAAGACATTCAAACACCTAGTTTCTACTGCAAAGCAGCATCCTAGAATAAAATTTTTGGTTCATCCCATCACCAAGAGGACTACACAAAACTATACAAGAATAAGGAAATAGCCCCCTGGACATCTCATGAAAGAGATACCACCCTTAGATGAATTAATATAATACTTTTACAAAGGGTAGGTTGTTAGCTAAGAGCAGATTTTGTAGCGATTTAAATGTCAAATCAAACGCCCAATATTTAAGGGCTGTTCATCCTTTCCCTATCTTACTCCCAACACTCCCCACAGTAACAGTAATTTTGGAAATTGCTTCCAATGCGATTTTGCTCAATTTATTACTAGTAAAAGTTTGATTTCTTCTTCTTGGTGACATCATATCCATATCAAGCACTCATGTTTCTGAATAAGCTCAACACTTTGGCTGGGGCAACCTGAGCCTTGCTTTCTGCCAGGCACACTGGAATGCACAACTCACAATGGTTTCCAGATATATCAGTTCCCTTCCTGTCTAGGACATTGCGTTGCCACATGACCTTTGCCAAGTCACTTCTTTTTGCTCTCCCATAACATAAGGTTGTAATTATGATGATCTCCCTCATAGAAATGTGATGAGAAGCTATTCATAACAAAGACTGTAAAAATTGCAAACATGATGAGAGAGGCAGATATTAAATGGATGAAAAAGTTCTAAATTGAATACCAATTTCCTCCCTGGCTCAATGTGTTCTTAAAATTTATTTGTAAGGACAACAGTAGCAAAAATGCCTCATTAAGTTTTTCTATTAATGTCCACTGGATATTTTTTTTTTCTGTTCCCAAATATGACCTTGATTTTTAGATAAATTGTCTTTGTGTCTGGGCGGGGGGGTGGATATCTTTTCATTGTTCTCTCATCAGCCACATGAACTTTCCTTTTCCTTTCTCCCCTAAACTGAGATCATTTCGTTAGTTTTAAATTGGCAACGTGATCTTGTTCAATGCCAGACACATGACATGTTCTAGTAGCTGTCTGGACCTGGGGCTGAGATCATATTCCCTTCTACCCCCAATATATGTTCCAAACACTTGTGAGTGTGCTGAAGGGCAGAGGCTTAAAGAGGTGAGATCAGGCCAGGCTGGCATCCACTCTGTAGGATTCAGGGATGGAGTCATACTTCAAAGTGTTGTGAGGGAATGATTGACAATGCACCAGAGCTGCGCATGGTAGGTGGAAGGACAACGGGGTAAAAATAAGCTGCCTTAGTACATTTTTTCAAGTTTCTGTTTATCTTCCATCTGTAGACCCTTTAAGCTGCCTTCATATTTGGATGTGGACATTGAAGTATTGCTGACCAATGCCAGAGTCACAGGAATACCCTGCTGTGCTTTTGATCTTCCCATATGACTGGATTTCCTGAATCATCGTGTTACTGTGCATGTGTGCACATGTGTGCACACGTGAATCTTCTGGCACATCTCCCAGAAGTGCTAGCCCTGGGACAAAGGGTCCATTGGTGCTTTCAGAATGTAATATTGATCACTTTGGCTTTCCTTGGCTCAGAGCCAGACACTTTGTCTTTCACTGTGCAAGATGGCTGCCAACTCCATAGGCTCGTCTCAATGTGAGGGGGCTAGGCAGTGCTTTCTAAAGAGCAGAATAATTTTTTTGAAGCTTTGAAGAAAGTTGTTTAAAAATGGAACTTTGTGTGTTGCCAACTACAGGCAGTGCTTGGAATTTGGCTGTCTTTTAACCCTTATGCTCTGTGGTACCTTCTGTATTTAGTTACATTATACTTTCTAATATTCAGTCGAGCAGGAAAGTCAATGAGACAGAATAAACCACTAAGTCTTTTTGTATCCTTATAGTTTTGCACAATTTGCTACCTAGGACCAGTATTAGTCAAATCCATAATTTGTGATTCAAACATAAAGACTATCAAAGAACAAATTCACAAAGAGGAAGAAATCTCCTAAGTTTTCAAAGTGTACCTTTCATGTATAGGATTCTGAGAATTATAAAAGCAAATAGCTCAGAAAAGACTTTGATGGCAATTCTTGACCTGTAGAATGATATCAATTATTAGTGATCACCAGAAGAGAATAAAAACTATTGATTCTCTTCAGGCAGACTTCCTTCATATGACAAGCATGGCTACAGATTTCAGACCCATTGCAAGCTTCTAGATTATCCAAGAAAGATAAGCCGGAATCTTATTTTCTCCTTTTTCCCTCAAGTATTATGTTTAGGATTTGACCTAAGCAAGAGATAACAAAAAAATAGGCAATATTCTCTCATTTCTGGATTTCCATTCTTCTTTTCAGCCCTGTTGCCTCCCACATACCAAAAATGTGTTGACCATCTTTTCTCTCCTAAGAAGGCATATCCAATCACTCACAAAAGGCCTGAATATGAATTTATTTCATGTATAAACCTTTCCTGTATTCTAGAGAAATAGTTTTTTTTTTTTAAGGGCATAAGGAAGAAACACTCATAATAGACTTTTATCTATCATGATTTCTCTGAGAGGAAATGACTGAGAAAAGGGCTTTCAGTCTTCCATGATTTTGTCCTAATCGTCAGATCCCATCTCTTGCTACTATGATGTGTTATGCTTCGTTAAGGAGGTGAATTGACCATTTTCATTTGCCTCTATTTTGCTTGACTCCTGAGAGGTGCCACAGAGCAGATCTTTAATTCAGGCCCCACATGGAATTTAATCTGAATTCCAAACATTCCGGTTGTAATGGAAAGAGCACATGAAGCTTTGGAATCAGGTAGACATGAGTAAGCTTCCTCATTCTGTCACTTACCAGCTGTGTGATCTTGGAGAAGGTATTTAACCTCTTTGAACTTTGTTGCTGATGTATGGAATAAGAATAATAATAATATTTAGTCAGTGGGGTCATTATGAGTTTAAATAAGATATTGGATGTAAAATGGCTAGCACAGCATTAACATAGCTGATTTTTCCATAAAGTAAATTTCCTTCATTGAGCATCCTTTAATGTCAGTATAGTCTCTATCAAACTCTGTGGAGCTTATTTCTTAAAGACAACTTGAGTAATCCAAAAACTCAGCGGTGATATTTTTAAAAAATTATTTTCCATGGTTATGATATCACCAGTGTCACATTTAAACTTGTGATGACAGCACAGCTGTGAACTCTTTGGATGTCATATCTTTGGAACCAGGGCAGTGTGACAGTCCTGGAGAAAACTGCCATATTTGGCATTCTATGGGTGCACTTGGATTCTCAAATTCCCAGACAGAAAGGGCTGATTGAATCTCTCTCATTTACTCTAAATAGCACACCTCAAATCCTTTCTTTGAAAGCAGACAGATTATAAATAAATGTGTAGTATTATTATACACATTATATTTCTATCATGTATAAGTGGACCCAATACTCTTTGAGGTTAATAATAGTCTGTTTTGAAACTCAAGTTTCTCAGACAGAAACAAAGAAATTTAAGATTAGAGAGTAAAATGAGATGGGTTCAATGATAAATTTGGGACAGTCTGTTGACTCAACAGAATGATGCTTTTTTTCTCAGAATAATGACAGAAGCCTTGAAAGTCTAGACATTACTATTTTGACCCAGGAAATTATTCGCCATGCTCCTGAGAGAACACATTGTTTTGCCACAATTGTTACACAGTGTGCCTGGTACTGTTTCTTAATCCCACACATCTTGATGTCATCCAGAAACTCCAAAAGCAGGTTGTAGTTAGAAAAAAGGCCCAGGTTAATAGAAGCAGCACTATGGTGAATGGACCATCAGAGCCCAAGCAAAGATTAAGTAAATTTGCAATTCAAAACTTAAATTTTTGGCCTTTCTTCCTTCAATTTTGAAATCATGTTTGAGTTCTCATTTCAGATAATCATTTCTTCAGCAGTATAATATTCAGACTCCATGCTTCTGTAATATAGGACAATGGTTTTATTGTATCCTTTTCCTTACCAAGGTCTCATAGAGAAGCATGGCAAATAGAAAAATAATAAAAATCCATTGCATTGAGTTCACCCTAATACTACCTTACTAGACAAAGCTTTGCATTAAGATGATTGTATGAAATCTTAAAATTTATATGGTTGGGACAGCACTTTCTGTCCTCATTCATTAAGCATTGTCCAGCTAACTCTGCTATGGAAAAGATGGACATTTGAGATTTTCAAAATATTCTTGTCTTGTAGAACACTCATAATTGTATATCCAACTTACCTCTGCTGAAAGGAATTTCAGGGAATTTGTTTTTGGTGATACCATACCTGATCCCTCTTATATCTTCAATTGTTATGTCAGTAGCTCCTTCTACTCCAGTACTGATTATTTTTATAAAAGTTAGAACAATGATCCATTAATTTCTGACAATGGCACCAAGAGTTATCTCTTTTAGTTCCATAAATATACATGAAATGTTCTGTGCATACTTTATGCTGCACCTGGAACCTTGGGAAATACAAAACTAAACTGAGAATGTGGATCTACCTCTAAGGAGCTTGTCTAAAGAGAAAGCATGATCGTTTTCCTGCATTGTACAGAACTTAAACATTAGAGATGTTCATCTGTCACCCAGAGTAACATCTACTCCAGAGATCCTAACTTAGGAGCCTATAGACTAAATTCTACTTATAGACATATTTGTTTTAGCTCGCAAAGAATGAACAAAAACCACAAGATTGGACAAACCATTGATATTTTGAAATATGAAGATGAAGATCCCCTGCAGAAGGGCATGGCAACCCACTCCAGTACTCTTGCCTGGAGAATCCCATGGACAGAGGAGCCTGGCAGGCTACAGTCCATGGGGTCACAAAGAGTAGGACATTACTGAAGCAACTTAGCACACACACCTGCACATAAAATTCTGGATTGATGACTGCTTTGAAAAAATGGAAAGATGTAGCAACACAGTGTCTGCCTTCCCAGTTGGCAACAATTGGAGTGCCTTGTTTTTCACAGTCCTCATCACTCTGTTACTGTGTTCTCCCAATTTCCATCATTTCTATAGAAAATGGTGGGAAGTTTCTAGGAAAGTGGTAACCGAATGTATATCTCACCCACCCCCACCCCACCACCCCCCCCACCACCCTCCCCCCCCGCTTTTATTTCAACTTTAGTCTAGTCTGCTTTTTGAGTCTCCAGACCTCTGAAGCTGTTTGGTATACACTCATGTTCTAATGAAACCCAAGTTCTATGGGACACCAAGAGAAGAAATGTTGTATAGGGCCTTCTTCTATATGGTCTTGGAGAGCCTGGAGATCTCCAAGATGAAGATTGAGAAACCGGGAAAGTACCTGGTTCTGAAACAGGATGGATCCTTGGAAGAAGTTTGGCATTAGTTCCACTGAAGGTACTTAGTCTTCTGGTCTTCAAAAGGCTAAGGAGAAGCAAAACAATGGTTGAACTCTCATTATACCTGGGATTAGATGAGATGGAGGCTAGGAAACAAGAAGGTTTTCATTCAGTCCTTCAATAAGAGTCTTCTTGTTTGTAATGTCTGCTTCACCTTGCACAATTCAAGAGCTTATAGTCAATTTGAGATGGTCCAATAACTAGTCAATGGGCTCATAAAGAAAAGCGATCAGTTGATGAGAGCCCAACAGTCTACAAAAAGAAGGTAGACAATAATGCATGAAATTCCCCACACAGCTGCTAAAGGAGATAGAACACAATTCATAAAGCTTCAAATGCAACTCCAAAGTATCTTCTGTATGTGTAATTTTTGAGCTGAGCATTTCCGTAAATAAGTTGATGGAGTTATTGGTTAACACCTAGACTCAAAGTAGTGGTCCAAGATAGCAAACAAAAGTAATATCTCAAAGCACAACATAATATTACAAAAATATGGAATGCATGCAGAAAAAAGAGCAGGAGCCTCACATATAAATGATGGAAGTTCTGAAAGAAGAGATCACAAAAGGAAGTGAAGCAGTAAAAAAGTATTAGATTCCCTCAAGTTCAAATAAAGGTCCAATCTTCAATTAAAAGGACTGATGAGGAAAGACATAATCCTACAGATTTTTTAAGAAGGAAAAAGTGGTAATGTGATTAAAAACTCTCACAAAACTGCAGGAATTTTAAAAGCGGCATCATAGATTCATAAAAGATGAAAAATTATAAAACAGTATTACATCAAACTTTTAGCAACAAATTTGGAGAAGTCAGAAAATAATAATTTCCTAACAAAATTAAATTACCAAAGATGATTCAGGAAAACTGCAATGATCAATTACCCCAGAAGAGATTGTCAAAAGGTTAACGATTTACCATCAAAAACAGTACCAGAAACAGATGTGTTCATAACTAATTTTTTTCTAACCATTTTTTGAAAAGTTTTCCACATTCTTTGATGAAAAGATTTGATATAATAAAACCACAAACTTTCAGAAAGTTATTGTTTAAATTTAAAGTAATCTCATTTTTAATCCTTACAGAGATTTGGGGAAAGTGAAAAGACATCAAAGTTTACAATGAAGCAAACATTTTTGAGAATAGCCAAATAAATTTTGATAAAGATGAATAGTGGTAGGGACTTGCCTTACTATCAGAATATTACAAGTAAATAGTTGAAATTGCATTAGGATTGTTATAGGCATAGGAAGAAACAAATAGATCAGTAGAAAAAAATAAACAATCCCAGAAAATATAAGATTTGATATATGAAAAGAGAGAAAAATAATGAATTATTTACTAAACAGTGCTGGCACAGAAAGCCACCCATCTGAAAAAATAAAACTGAACCCTATTTTATAGAAAAAAAATTAATTCCATATGGGTTAAAACCTTAAATACGTAAAAAATAAATAAATAAATAAAATATGACAAGAAAATCCAGTACCCAATAAGTACAATCCAGGAGCAGGACGGACTCATCAGTATAAAAGACTTTTGATAATATGAAAATTAAACTTTTAATTTTAATATACAATTCTAATTTTAAATTGCTTTAAGTATTTTGAATGATAAAATGTCACATCTCACATTTTAATATTAAATATTTTGTTATTTAGAAATATACCCAAAGCATTTTAAACATTGATTTGGGAAAAATATTTGAAATTCAGAAGATCACTAGGTGTTTACTATTATGTTGGAAACTTCCTACTAAATGACAAAAAAAGGGTGTGAATCTTAATAGCAAAGGATATAAAGAGGCAACCAAATGGCCAACCAATATATGAAGATATCCTTACTTTAATTTGCATTTCCATAATTCTCTTTACTTCCCATTAAACTTATAAAAATAAAAAATATTGAAACATCTATTATCACATTTATGGAGATATGAGTTCTCATATACTGCTGGTGGAAACATGAATATTTTCAGCCTTTATGACCACTAATCTGGCAAAATACTAAAGTTAACAAAACACATAAACTTTAACCCAGTAAATCCCACTCTTTAATAGCTATCTCAAAGAGGGAGAAAAGCCATTAATTTCTAGAAGAGAATTTTATATGATTAGATATATTAAAACATATATGGCACCACCAACTTAATGAACATGAGTTTGAGCAAGCTCCAGGAGTTGGTGATGGACAGGGAAGCCTGGCATGCAGTCCATGGGGTCACAAAGAGTGGGACACAACTAAGCAACTGAACAGCAACAACATTAAAACACAGTTGATACTGATGAGAACAAGCTAATAAAGTAAATATATCTCAGTATAGAAAGAGTAACTTATGGTACAGCTACATCAGGGAATATTATGGAATCATTAAAAAGAATGAAAATGGAGGTCTAGAAGATAACTTGGAGAGATTTCCAGTAGATATTTCTAAATAAAAAGGAAGATAAAAATAGTATATAAATATGAGTCCATTTTTTAGAAAAAAATGATTTTATATATATATATATATATATATATATATATGAGAGAAGGAAATGACAACCCACTTCAGTACTCTTGCCTAGAAAATTCCATGGATGGAGGAGCCTGGTGGCTACAGTTCATGGGGTCACAAAGAGTTGGACATGACTGAGCGACTTCACAACTTCACATATATATACATGTATTTATATGCAATGATAAGATTATATGTTTATAGTATATTCTCTGCATAGTTACAGTACACTTATACATAGAAAGATGTGACTATAGAGCAAATGTGAATGGCACCATACAAAGTTATTAGCATCCTATTGGAGAGTTAGTTAATTATTGTGTCTCCCTTGTCTCTCCCAATTATTTCCTTATAGTTCCCAGCATTTCCTATCTTTGGAGCTAGGCTGGAGCCACATGACAAGCTCTGATCAATGAACTGAGAGGAAAAAAAATGAGGCAGTTAAGAAATGATTTGTTTCCTGCATTTCTCCCTTCCCTTGCTTTGGAAAACTTGGAGGCTACATGTTCCAGATGGCATAGCAAGTCTGAGGAATACTGCCAATCTACATTAAACTTTGGAAAATTAAGCTTGTTTTGTTAAGTCTTTGAAATTTTTCTCTTATAGCAGCTACATTAATTATCCCAATCCAGAGACTAATATTTTCAAATGAGATATTGCTGAAATTTAAGAATCTAAAATATATGCTTCATTTTAGTGTGAAGCAGACAGTGAGAAAACTGACATCAGAGGAAAGAAAGAATTGATGTTATTCAGAGCCCCACCTACACCCCCAAGAAAAAGTAAAGATAAAATTATCATTTGGGGTAACTTGGGTATTAGGCTAGACCACATGCATAGCAGAAGAGATTAGAAAAGACAACAATTAGCAGTGAATATTGACTACTGCTGAATGCTTTCATCAAAATCTTATAAGAAAGTGAACTCAGGGTGGGGGAAAATGGCCAATTTTCAAGAAGTTACAAGGATTACAGAGGTGAGAAATTTGGGATCATGAAGGGTTGGAAAAACTGATTACTTATCAACCTCAAAAAGTATAAGATAGAAAAAAAAATTAAGAGTAGTCATCCCATAAAAACTTCTTGTTGGCACAAGTGATCACTTTCAGATTTCTCACTTCTAAGCCTAAAAGCCTTCAGGTGGCTATTATTAAGTTGAGAAAGACAAGTGTAGAGATAAGAAAGCAAAGACATAAAGCAGATCTGAAAACTATGCCTCAGTAAGATTTAGGGTGTGGTTACTGGCACATGGAACTGAGCTAGTAGATGAGAAGTCTCCTACATTTCTTAAGTGTTGAGCCAATCAAGATTTTAAGGAATTACATTGCCAAAGAAACCAGTAGCTTAGACCACTGTCAGATTTTGTCCAAGATATGGAGACTTCCACTTACCATCAAAATAAATTACCATCCCACATAAAAGCAACCAAGAAACCAAGACAACATAGAAAAATTGATTTTCAAGATATCAGGCATGACACAATGAAGAAAAATGATCTTTGAAAGATGGTAGACAAAGTAAGTGAGCCCTACAATTCCAGCTTAAAGCCCAGGAAAATCTTTCCAGTCAGGACACAGACTGGGGGAGTTACAGAAGAGGCATTTTCCCTGAGTTGAGAAGATAGAGTTGGGAGCCTGGATGGTACAAAAACATGACTAGATTTTGCAGACAGAGTATCAGAGCGAAGAGAGCTGCACAATGAGAAAATTCTGGATATCTGTAGAGGGTTCTTCTCAAATATTGAGCTAATTCATTAATTAGCTCAACATATATGTGCAATGAAATACCCAAGACTGAGGGGAAAGCTTCTAAAAGGATTGGAAGGAACAATCCTGCAAGCAAGAGTGAGAAAAAAATTATAATGTATAGATCTTTGATTGGAGTACTGAGAAGGATTATTTTTCCCTCGAGGTAAGGAAAAATTAGTCACTGACTCAACACTGCTATGTCTAACAGAACTTTAAAGCAAAATCCAAAGGATCCAAGTGTTCCCAAATAATTTAACAACATCTCAGAATAAAGCTCAAAAATATTTACAGGAAAACAAATAAACAAAAGAACTCCCTAGCCATCAACAAAGTCAAATTCACAATGTCTGGCATCCAATAAGAAATTAACAAGCCTGCAGTAAATAAAAACTAATGTGGAAAAAATCAATTGATCAAAATCAAATTATAAATGATACAAATGACAGAATAAGTAGGCAAGGATAATAAAACAATTATAGGAAAAGAAATTTTAAAAGAGTGTATATATCTACCTGAATCACTTTGCTGTATACCTGAAACTAATTACAACATTGTAGATTATATATCAAGAAAATTATATATCAATTATATATCAAGAAAATAAATTATTAAAAAATTGTAAGTGCATTTATATGTTTGAGAAGCTAGAGAATAACTTGAATATGTAAAACAAATAATGGAAAGTATAAGAGAGAACTAAACAGAACTTCTAAAAATGAAAATTACAATGTCAAAAATGAAAAATACACTGGACAGAACTGAAAGTAGATTAGACAATGTAGAGGAAAAGATTGGTGAATTAAAAAGCACTCATAGAAACTATTCAAAATGAATCACAGAAAGTGAAAAAAGGATGAGCAGAGCTTCAATGAGTTGTCCTATAACTGTGCTGTGTTGGTTGCTCAGTTGCTCAGTTGTATCCAACTCTTTGCGACCCCATGGACACCAGGCCTCCTGTCCCTCACCATCTCTTGGAGCTTGCTCAAACTCATGTCCATTGAGTCAGTGATGCCATCCAATCATCTCATCCTCCATTGTCCCCTTCTCATCCTGCCTTCAATCTTTTCCAGCATCAGGGTCTTTTGGCTCTTCACATCATGTGGCCAAAGTTCTGGAGCTTTAGCCTCAGCATCAGTCCCTCCAATGAATATTCACGACTGATTTCCTTTAGAACTGACTAGTTGGATCTCCTTGCAGTCCAAGGGACTCTCAAGAGTATTCTCCAACACCACAGCTCAAAAGCATCAATTCTTTGGCACACAGTGTTCTTAATGACCCAACCCTCACATCCATCATGACTACTGGAAAAACCATAGCTTTGATTAGATGGACCTTTGTCAGCAAAGTAATGTCTCTGATCTTTAATATGCTATCTAGGTTTGTCATAGCTTTTCTTCCAAGGAGCAAGTGTCTTTTAATTTCATGGCTACAGTCACCATCTGCAGTGATCTTGTACCATATATATATTAAAATCACTCAAATTGGTCATAAGGTGTTAAATGTAACACCTTAAACTATAAAACACGCAATTGAAACCACTCATGGAATCTTTATGATCTTAACTTAGGAAAAGATTTATTAGCTATAATATCAAAAGCATGATCCACAAAAGAATAAAATCGATAAATTGGACTTCATCAAAATTAAGAATTTCTGCTCTTTGAAAGATACTATTATGAAAAGACATGTCTCTGAGCAAAAATGACTGAAAATCACATATCTGATAAACTATTTATATCCAGAATATAGAAGAAACTCGCCAGATTCAATAGGAAAACAAATAGCCCAATCAGAAAAGGTCAAAAGAGTATACCTGACACTTCACCAAAGGATAGATACTGATGGCAAATAAGTACACAAAAAGGAGTTGAGAGTCATTGACCGCTTTTGAAATAAAAGTCCAAGCTACAAGAAGTTCATGCTACATGCCTATTAGAAAGACTGACCATACTAAATGTAGAGAAATTGAAACCCTCATAAACTGCTGGTGGAATATAAAATGGTGCAATTACTTGGGCTTCCCAGGTGGAACTAGAGGTAAAGAACCCATCTGCCCGATTCAGGAGATGTGAGAAATGTGGGTTTGATCCCTGGGTTGGAAAGACCTCTCGGGAGTAGGAAATGGCATCCCATTCCAGTTCTTTCCTGGAGAATCCCGTTGACAGAGGAGCCTGGAGGGCTACAGTTCATAGAGTTACAAAGAGTTGGACACAAATGAACGCATGTACACAATTTGGAAAATAGTTTGGTGGGATTTTGAAACTTAAAAAGTAGAGCAACCATATGACCTAGTCATTCTACTCTTAGGTATTTAAGCAAAACAAATTTATATTCACATACAAAGACGTGTTCTTGAGTGTCATAGCAGCTGTACTGGCCATATTTGAAAACTAGAAACAACCCACATATCTATTAACAGTGGAAAAGATAAACTATAGCATACGATGAAATGCTACTCAGTAATAAGAAGAAAGAAGATGTTCAGGCTTGCAACTCAGTATGGATTATTCAATATTCATTTGAAATATGAATAATATTGAATATTGAAATAATCATGCTGACTAAAAGCAGACAGACCAAAAAAGAAAAAAGTATATACTGTATGCATCCATGAATAAAAAATTTGAGAAAATGAAATGATCTAGAAAGCAGATCAGTTATTACTTAAGTATAAGTGGGGGCGGAGGCAAAAAGGGAGGTGGAAAGAATTCTAAGGACCTGAAGAAATTTGATATGTGATGGATATGTTTATCATCTGAAATGATGGTTTCTATCTATATATATATGCAAAAACATATCAAATTATATTTTAAATAAGGCAACTTATATATCAATTATAACTCAATAAATCTGTGAAAAAAAAAAAAAGTAGGCCCTTGGGACCTCAACTTCTGCAAGCAGAAAATAGATTGAGAAAGGTATACAGTTCCAAGGACGGTGTATTCCCTAAATGACTTTTCCAGGTATGGACAAGGAGGATATTCAAAAAGAACTTTCAGATGGGAAGACAAAGGTTGCTGAGAACAGTGGACAGTGAAAATTCTTTCAGAGAGCAGACTTGGGACTGCCCAAGGTGCTATCCTACATACACACCTCTGTGTCAGCTGAGAAGCTTTTATGTGGCCTGCCCAGAGCACTTCAGAATTGCTATGAACCAGTCACTGCTCTGTATCTTCCATTCTTCCCTTTCAGAATGGGGATGTTTAATGTTCCAACACTATTTATTGACATTTTGGGCAGGGGGCTGGGCGTGTGATGATCTCTTGGGTATTTAGTTCAAAGTTCTCCAGTCTTGATGGAGATGCTAGTCTACATCCTGGACTCTGAGATGGAGGCAGCCCCATGAACAGGACTTTGGGTTGTCTCTTTTGAGAAGACATTGACTATGGAAAGGAAGGTGGAAAAGGGCTATTTGTCACAATGACAGTGCTCACTATATGCGCCATGAGCTGCCTTGATTTTGCAGCCTCTTTTGCAGGTCAGCTGCTGCTGCTGCTGCTATGTCACTTCAGTCGTGTCTGGCTCTGTGTGACCCCATAGATGGCAGCCCACCAGGCTCCCTATATAATTAATTCAGCTGATGGTCCGGGATTAGAACTTGCTGATGGTCCGTGAGTAGAATTTGTGTGTCACCTTCAGGCCAAAATAGTTTAAAACACCTCTTGTACGCGTGCAGGCTAAGTCACTTCAACCATGTCTGAATCTGTGCGATGTTATGGACTATAGCCCGCCAGGCTCCTCTGTATGTGGAATTCTCCAGGCAAGAATACTGGAGTGTGTTGCCATGCCCTCCTCAATGGGATCTTCCCGACCCAGGGATCAAACCCCCATCTCTTACATTTCCTGCATTGGCAGGCAGGTTCTTTACCACTAGCTCCACCTGGAAAGCCCCATAGTGATTTTAAAGGTCATATGTTTCAGATGGTATAGTTACAAATTGGAAGAAGACGACCTTATCTTCCTCAGATTTGAAACAAGTGACAAATTGTTATTGTGTTAAGCCACTGAAATTTCATTGGTGGATACTTTTTAGATTATTGGAGTGGGATAGGAAAATGACAGAGGAAAGTGGAGGGAGAAGTCAAGAAAAAGAGGAAAATGATTAAAATACCAGTTTAAAATGTATAATCAGTCTATTGATTTCTATAAATGTGCATATTAAATACCCTTTTTCAATAGTGATACTATAGAAATACTATAGAGAAAAATCCTGAATGTTGCCATACACATAATGGCTTGTCACTGTGTATGTATAGTAAATATATCATTATTTATTATATGGTATGTAATGTATTACATAGAAAATGCTACAGAAACTTTGGACAATTGAGGAAAAAAATTTCAAAAGTAATACTTGTTAAAATTTCTTTGAAACTTTGAAAGTTTCTATACATTCTTTTCTAATCTTTATTCATCTGTATATATATTTCACCTAGATTAGCAACAGTAAGTGTAATGACATGAAATTTATTCACTTTTTATTACCACTTTTAGTAACTGTAATAATATTTCACACTATGTATGTCCGCATTTAATTATTTATTTTCCCAAATTTGGATAGCTCCAATGTTTTTAAACTTTTGCTATTGTGAATGTCTTCCTGCACTTAACTTTTCCCTCATAGTTTTTTTTTTTTTCAGGCTAGATTTCAAGAAATGTGTTTACTGGGTTATTTTATATCTTTACTTCCTAAGCTCTGTCAATCCACCACTTTACTCACCATTTTTTTAATCAAATACGTGAAGTCTGACTACCACTTTTGGCCTATCTGAAAGAAAGTGAAATTCCACTCCATGGACTATATAGTCCATGGAATTCTCCAGGTTAGCATTGGACTAGGTAGCCTGTCCCTTTTCCAGGGGATCTTCCCAACCCAGGACTCAAACCCAGGTCTCCCACAATGCAGGCAGATTCTTTACCAGTTAAGCCACCACGGTAGCCTGTCCCTTTTCTGGGGGATCCTCCTGACCCAGGAATCAAACCGGGGTCTCCTGCATTGCAGGCAGATTCTTTACCAGCTGAGCTACTACCCTCTCTGTTTCTCTGCCTCAACTTGAACTCCAAACTGTCTAGCATTTTAGCACATCTGGCACCCACTTTCCTTCCTTACAGTCTCTTTCTGAAGGCATGGAATAAGCTGCTGCGTCTTCCTTTTTTTTTTTTTTTTCCCACTACTAAAACCTTCACCACTTAAAGAAACAAGTATCACTTCTTTTAAGAAGACATACTATATGTAGCCAACTAAAATCTATCGAATTTAAAAGATTTAGATTTCAGTGAGAAAAGGAGGAGTGAGGAATAGATTTATTAAGTAGTGAGTAAACAAGTTTACTCAGGAAGTTTTCATGAAGAAAATAACCTTGAATTGTGACTTAATATATATTCTGGACTTAATACATTGAGAAAAATAAAATAAGTGACCAAATGTACATTTGCTTATTGAGTCAAATCTTTCTTTTCCATTTTCTCTTTAGGGGACTCAGTAAAGTTGATTAAGAGATGTTGGTTAAGGAGTAGAGTGGAACCCAAGTTAGTGTAGAGAGTCAGATTGTCCAGAAACACATTTCTGACCCTAACACTCACTAGTTATGGGAACCTGGGCAATTATCTAATTTCTCTAAGCCCTAGTCTTCTCATCTCATACTGAGAATAATTACATTAACTCTGTTGTTTGTGATAAGAAGAGTTTACATCTGTAAATTGCCGAGTCTAGTAGGATAGGCAAGCAACAACAAGAACAGTATCAAACCCCTCTCCTGATGTAATATGGCCTGCATATTCAGTTCAGTTCAGTTCAGTCACTCAGTCATGTCCAACTCTTTGCAACCCCTTGGATTGCAGCATGCTAGGCTTCCTTGTCCATCATCAACTCTCGGAGCCTACTCAGACTCACGTCCTTTGAGTCAGTGATGCCACCCAACCATCTCATCCTCTGTCATCCCCTTCTCCTCCTGCCCCCAATCCCTTCCAGCATCAGGGTCTTTCCCAATGAGTCAGTTCTTCACATCAGGTGGACAAAGTATTGGAGTCTCAGCTTCAGCATCAGTCCTTCCAAAGAATACTAAGGATTGATCTCCTTTAGGATGGACTGGTTGGATCTCCTTGCTGTCCAAGGGACTCTCAAGAGTTTTCTCCAACACCGCAGTTTAAAAGCATCAATTCTGCTGTGCTCAGCTTTCTTCATAGTCCAACTCTCACATCCATACATGACTGCTGGAAAAACCATAGCCTTGACTAGATGGACCTTTGTTGGCAAAGTAATGTCTCTGCTTTTGAATATGCTTTCTAGGTTGGTCATAACTTTTCTTCCAAGGGGCGAGTGTCTTTTAATTTTATGGCTGCAGTCACCATCTGCAGTGATTTTGGAGCCCCCCAAAATAAAGTCTGTCACTGTTTCCATTGTTTCTCCATCTATTTGCCATGAGGTGATGGGACTAGATGCCATGATCTTAGTTGTCTGAATGTTGAGTTTTAAGCCAACTATTTCACTTTCCTGTTTCACTTTCCTCAAGAAGCTCTTTAGTTCTTCTTCTGTTTCTGCCATAAGGGTGGTGTTATCTGTGTATCTGAGGTTATTGATATTTCTCCTGGCAATCTTGATTCCAGCTTGTGCTTCATCCAGCCCAGCATTTCACATGATGTACTCTACATATAAGTTAAATAAGCAGGGTGACAAAATACAGCCTATATAAAAGATATAGGCTGCGTAGAAAAGATAAAAAGTGGTTGATGAATGTCATTGGTATCAGATTTATCATTTACTATGAAGAGCAACGTCATCAGCTTCCATTAGCAGTATCTTTGGGGAAATGTTTGAATTTTGCTTAGTGACGTGAAAAATACAAACAGGTGAAAGAGACCTTTTCTGGTCTACAATGGAATTGAATTCATAGTTATTTTGTACTTCTTTTAATGAAAGGGAAAATAATGACATAAATTTCCTAAGAGTTTAAACAAACACATGAACAAAGAAAATGATTCCAAGAGTAAGTGTCACAAATCATACAATGCCAATTATATTAAATAGTCATTGATGATTCACTTTGGGCCCTTGATTTTACCTTCTTAAGGACTCTAGCTAGTTTGAAAATGACCAAAGCTATAGACTATGGCAGTATTGAAAAACTGCCCAGGGGTTTGGGAGCCTGTTGTTTGGACATTAGGAATGTCAAGGGCTCTGAGCAGAGTCTGGATCTGATCAAGTTTCAGTGTCACTGGAATGGGAAAAGTGTGTCCTTCTGCCTCTGTGGATCTCTACCATGGTCGGCAGGACAGCTGCCAGGAGCTAACTCTGTGTGTCAGATCTTCATCCTGCTGCTTGTTGTTGTTCAGTCGCTTAGTCATGTCCGACTGTTTGCAACCCCATGGACTGCAGCACACCAGGCTTCCCTGCCCTGTTGCTTGAGAGATATTAATAACAGGTAGCATCTTACCTAGGGGGCTTCCCAGATAGTGCTAATGGTAAAGAACCTGCCTGTCAATGCAGGAGACATAAGAGATGTGGGTTCAATCCCTGGGTTGGAAAGATCCCCTGGAGGAGGGCATGGCAACCCACTCCAGTATTCTTGCCTGGAGAATCCCATGGACAGAGGAGCCTGGCAGGCTACAGTCCACAGTGTTGCGAAGAGTCAGACATAACTGAAGCAACTTAGCACAGAACAGCACAGCACCTTACCTGCAGAACTGAACAGAGAGACTGCTGTCAGCGAACTTCCAGACTGTATCCTCCTACTCTGACTCACAGATGAGAACCAACCCCATGGATCTGTTTCCAGATTTCACAAGTGAGAATGAGATTCAAAACACTTTTATTTCCAAATGCTAAATCGGATTTGAAACAAAACACATACATTCAGTTTTAGTACCAGGACAAAAAAAAAAAAAACAAAAACAAAAACAACAAGCCCTGATAGGTTTAGATGCCCAGTAACACTATTCTCCTTTCAAACGCTGATTTCTCTGGCCTTTCCTACAAGCCTTGCATGCCTTATCCCTGCCACAGCAATTCCATCCAGGCAGGAGTGTGAATGTTATAGATTTTGTCTCCCTTCTGCAGCCCAGGAAAATAAACAGCTAAACTGAGCCTAACTGTATGTTGGTTTCTCCTGGGCCGTGTAAATAAAATAATACATATTTTGACCTAGATATAGTAAATATATAAATATGCAAAGGCTTCTAACTACCTTTTGTTGCTTCCAGAAGCCAAGTAAATGTTTTGCTGAGATCCATTTTAGGAGTATGTTGTTTGCAGCAATGCCTTATGCTGACCTGTGTCAGTGATGCTTGTCTTTCACCTTGTAAGCTATGTCAGTGTTGCAATATTATTAAAAAGAACAAAACACCAAAGGGTTTTCATTTTTCCCTCTTTGCGCATGTTTCTACTTCTCCATGTCCCACCTACACTGGTATTAAGTTGATTTGCTCCAGGATCCTTGTGAATGTCTGTCTTCATTTTAAGTTTTTCCTTCCCCTGTGCCGACGACTCCCTGGTATGACAAAGTCTGTGTTTCGGCCTTTTCTGGTTTGCTTGTTTGTATTTTCCCTGCCTGAGGTTGGACTGAACTGTAGGGCTTTCCACAGGAGAGGTAGGAGTTTGGATAAGCCAGCAGTTTAAGCAGATTTTATGACCAGCCAGTGTAATAAAATGCATTCAGGGGTCACCCAAGAAACTTTAATCAGCACCAGGGGTCACTGGATAGCACTTCTAGACAGGGGAGACAGAAATGAGGAACAGAGATTCAAAAGAGAGGACGAAGAGTTGGGGGAGGGGGCTAGGGATCGAAGGTTCTCAAATTATCAGAAATAACTTTTTTTTTTTTTTGAATCAATGTGTTTCGCAATCAGAATTGGTAAGAAGAGCCATAATTACCCAGCGGAAACTAGGGATCTGCTGCAAATTTAGATGAGAATTTTACCCAAAGACTTCATTTTTTTCCCTTGTGCAGTTTTGCATGAAAGTTTGGCTTATGATTGGTCTCGGGATGGATATCAGATATCTCACCCTGAAGGGAGAAACATTCCCACCAAATCCTTCTCCCCTGAAATGGAGGGAAAAAAATTCTGTATCCAATAATCAGAGCCTGGGCAGACAAATTGGCACCACTTTTTTTTTTTTTTTTCTCTCCAGGCTCCCTTTTATTTTCTGCTAGAAATAAGATTGCAGACTTGAGTCACAATTCACAAATATTTGGTAGTATTATGTTGCAAGGAACTGCGGGGAAAAAACCCAGAAGAAGGTAATTCTTAAAAGCTTTGCCCTCACTCATGCAAACAAACTTTATGCTTCTCAATAAATCTCCTGTTTTGTAAGTGGCCATTAAAATAACAGATCATTTGATTAAAATTCTGTTTTCTTTTCACAACGGTCATTTGGAGTTTTGAGGAACCTCCAAATGTGGTCTTTGCCATGATGTCATTAGCATTTTATTAATGCATTCAAAAGGTTAAAAGCTCTTACTTTTTATAGGGCTTTTAAAAGCAAACATTTGATTGTCTCTTGCATAAACTGACTCTGAACCCATTAAAATGTGACAACAACTTCAGAACTGACCCTGTTTAAGGGTAAAAAATTTGATCAAGGATTTGCCACATTTTTAATTGCTTTGAATGAGATGGAAACTGAAGTGAGGCCAATATTTGGGAATGGAAAGAATTAAATCCAGTCCAACACCTTTCCATATAATCATGATATTTTTTAAATTAGGATTTTTTTTCCTTTTAGAGTTGAATGATTCTTTATGGCACAAAAATAGTTTATAGTTTGAAAGGTTTATTTTTTCCTCTTTAGTTATAATGCAGTCAGTTTGTCATTAAAAATAAGACGGAAACATTTTTCAAAAAATATGTTTCAGGTGACCTAGCCTAAAAAAAAAATATGCTCAGGGCGGCAACCGTAAATCTACCTTTGTGTTTTATTTGGATGCAAACGCGCATATGTCTGTGCAGATCTGAAATGATGCTACCCAAAGTTGAGTCTCTTACTTGTCAGTTAGGCATTTTGAGGAATTATGCTATAATCCACAATAAAATAACAAAATCAGTGGTGCTACAGCCATATATTGTTATTTTTCATTTTGTTTCATTCTCATCACATGTATTTTTAGGTTGGAATAGCCTCATTTCATTGAATGATATTTTGTATACAAAAGAGAAAATGTTTGCACCTCCTTTGTCCTCTTAATGAAAATGTACATGCTCCATTCTTATTTTTTCCTACTTTCACATCACTGATTGTGAATATTGTTTTATTCCTGTATTTTTTTAGTGACTGATCACATTTCTCACTCTAGTACTTTCTTTTTTTTTTTTTTTCCAGAGTAGTAAGGTCTTTATTTTTTTTCCTCCTTCACAAATGAACTACTGAGAAAGCATCTCCCTGGGCCTTTCTTTTTTAATTGCTTCTGTGTTCTGAGGCACTGGGAGAGCTGCATAACTAGCAGAAGCCGATCAGCAGATAAGCTTGCATAACACGCACTTAATTATACAAACAAGTCTTTCTGGAGAAAGTCTTCTGACAATTACCTCCAGAAGTAAATATACCTCAGTGACTGTCAATAGTAATAAAACCCTCACAATCATTTCTTAAAGCTTTTATTGTTTGCCTATAATTAGCATGCTGATGTGATTAAAGCTACATTTGGTTTTTGATAAACCCCAGACTCCTATAGATAACATTTCCAGCGGTTCAAAGCTGCTTTCATTAGAAGCGATATTTATCTGATTTGTAACCAATCAATTGGAAATAAAACTTTCCTGTGGCATGCCGTTAAAACAGCCAGCAGCAGCCCTGGTTTCCCAAAGCCCCTCTCCTCATCTATGTCCTTGAGTGAGATGGATTCCATATGGTCAGGCTCAGGAGAAGGGGAAAAGGATTGAAAAGGTAGGGAATGCGGCTCTAAGAAGTGCCCCTCCAGACGTCCTGACTTATTTCTACTTGCTGCTATTCGAAGGCACGGTAACTGCTGTAACCAATTTTCTTGAAAAATATATTTTTGTGTAGCAGCAGAAAAATCTGAAAAATTGGGGTTGGTTAAGGTTATTTTGCGATGTTTACTCTGCCTCTGTATTTTTAAGTTTATGTTGGATTCTGTTATTAGACCCTTTCAATTCTGATTTTAACCTTGTCCCCTTTGCCCTCCTCTAAAATTATTTCTCCCTCTGTTTCCATATTATTCTTCTTGTTTTCTCTTTTCTTCTTTGTGTATGTGTGTTTGTTTTATACAATAACATTCAGTTTGCAACCACTTTAAATTTCTTTGTTCAAAATTAAAAAGCACTAAATTTTGAAGTTTTGAAAAATAGGCAAATAATGACTTTCAAAAGTTTATCTGACCCAGCAAACACGCTGAGTATGTTCTAAATGTTCATAAGCGATAGAGGAACACAGAGCTGATAGTATTTATACATTATTGCTGCAGTGATATCTTTCATCTCAGTTTCTGTATAATTTCTCCTCTGCACTAACCTACTCATGTATTTATTCTTGTTCTCAATAGAAAGAGGAAAAAGAAAGAAAGAAAGGATAGTGCACCTTCAAAATCTATGTTATTTAAAGCATTTCTTCCCTCTTATTCTCCATACTTCCCAAACATTTCATATTTTTAGAAATAAAATAGAGAAAGGAAAATATTTTCTGTAATGGAGCCAGTGTTGACATGCAAACCTTTATGGATTTCCAGTCATGGCTCATTAAAATATTTAAATATATGGTAAACATGTGCATAAATGCTATATATGCCATGCTTTTCAAGTTGAATTTTAAAGTGAATGTACATAAACAAAATATTTTATTGCTATTAAAATGAAAACATGAAATCTATGTCTGTGAAACCAATTACACCAATCTGGACATGTTCAAAGGCTTTCAATTTTTATTTAATTACATGTTTTCACAGTGCCCATTTCAAGTATTTTCTTGAACAATGTGTTTAATTTATAACTTTATGAATGATTCTACACAATTCCAACCTTATTTAAGAACATGGGTGTCTCTGCATAGATAATTCAAGTACATTGTCTTGAAAACACTGATTCTTCTAATCTTAAAATGACCTGACTTATGACATTCAATATCTTGAAAAGGAATGCCATTTCATGTACATATTACCTATAGGCAGTTGCATTTTAAAACTAGAAAATAGGAAGAGGAGCTTTTCCTGTACAATGAATAACAAGACTGGGTATGATAAGTATGTCTCTACTGGTGTGGCATTTATGAATATGCTTTATAGTCAGGAGAATTTTTGTAGAATGGAAGGCTCAGGGAAAAGGTTAGTGATATGTTATGGGTCTTTTGAAAACAACTTTTATCAAATAGTTTATACACTATCTTTACCATTTATTTTTGGACATAGGTTAGAAATCATTAAAAACTCATTTTAAATAAGTCAACTATAAAATGCTTCTTCATTTTAATTACATTTCCTCATTTCTCCATCTCCTAATTAACAGACATTAAGTAACTCTGTTGGCAAATACCAAAACACAAAATATTTATTCTCATCTTGATTTTGGATCTTTTAACATAAGAATATTAATCACATGTTCTTTGGATACAATTTTTATTTCTGTTAAAAAAACAGTAAGTATATTTTATATTTTAGAAGCTGAAGCTGTATTTCAGCAACCATATGATTCACTAAAATAACAGAGAGTCTCAGAGCATTCTGGGTTTGAGCGGTGCCTTTCAAGTGATAGAAAGTGATAGAAAGAAAAATGGTTTGCAGATTTACAAAGAGAAGTCATGTACTTCTGCAAAGTTTTATTCTCGTAGGAGTTGTTGGGCATATGGATTAATAAGACTGAGATAATATCACATCAAATAATTAAAGGTAGAGGGGTAATCTCACTTAACTGGATTTTTAAAAACTGGTGCTGGAGTGTATGTTTGCACACGTGTGTTATGAGTTTGTGTATAATAAAAACACACAGGTGACCATGGCATGACGATTTAACTGTTTATGTATCTTCAAATTTCCTTCTCTTGAACTACTATGTATATTATTATGCATAACTCTTAAATTATTTTACTGATAAACATACACTTATCTAGCCATTGACTAGAGCTACACAATAAAAAAATATCAGAATGAAAACTGAAAAATCATAGTTGTATCCCTTTACAATGCCAAAGAGCTGAGTGTCTGAAAATCATCAAGGAACTGGTGTAATGGTTTCAGTTTTTACCCAAGTGTTTGGCATCATGTAGACATGGCCACAGGCTGTGTTCCCTCTCTGATGAGGGTGCTTGTCATTGGTAGATACAGGATATTTCAAAAGTACTTGGTAGAGCAACTGTAAAAGTGATTGAAATGACATTCTCCAGGCTGCATACTTGAAAAGGGTAAGGTTTGATCACTTTTTCTTGCATGCAGCCAAGCTAAGTTATTCCAATTTACATCTCTCATTTCATACTTAAGATGATTTTCTCTCACATCCGTCTTTGCATTTGGATGTGTTGATTCCTTTATTTTTGTTTCTTGAAATGAACATGATTTTTTTTTTAAATTCTGTACATGACAGAGATTTAAAATTTTGTTCATATATCCTATGCACACCATGAACACATGCCTTGATGTTTCTACGTCTCCTTGAAAAAACTGTTGATAGAGAGGGAAAGAATCTTCTTATTTCAAGTTTTACCTAAAGACAGAGTGGGCTTCATGCTTCCCAGTTAAGTCGTTCAAAGAAGCTGTGTCCATGAATTTGGTAATGGTTAGACAGGAACAAATAGTCCAATTTCCACTGTTTCATTAAACTACAGGGCTGACTCAAGTTTTTTAAAAAAACCTCTCAACTTATTAAAGGCATGGACTTGTCTTTCTTTCTTCTTACATTCCTGACCCAAAGCACGCTTATGAGTGTGTTCTGCTATGGTGTCCTTTCCAACGTCTGGCCACACAGTGCTAGAAACAGTAACACCAGCTAAATCCACTCCAGCTCCCCAGACAAAAAGAACAAGGACAAAGATGCGCCCTGACAGTGTGCTTCAGTTTATATTCTGTGTATTCATGACGCTTTTAAAGACCTGCTCCATTTCATATAAAACTTGTTTGCTTACATTTAGATGAAAAACAGCCATCTTCTTCTCAGTTCTCTATGTGGCTGCATGGCTAGTGCGATTCTATTTTTCATTTTCCCACAACTTGAAACATACTGTGATGAAACCAGTTTTAAAAAAGGGGGTTTCAATGTAAGGGAGCTCTGTAAGTAAATGAGCACAGTAACCCCTACACTTTGGGATTCAAGAAACTAGTTCTTAAAAGCAAAAGCAATTTGGAGGCTTCCTCAGCAGGAAGTCCTCGGCACAAAATGGCGTTGTGGGCCAGATCCGCTCACAAGGAAGGTGGTGGGGGAGCTGCACACTCTCACAGAGAAGAGAATCAGGGGCAGAATGTACTTGCATTCGTGAACGTGTCTCTGTGCCCCTCCTTGTAGGGCTTTTTACGTGTTGTGTGAAGGCCTGATGGAGGTGGACAGACGGCTCTAGAGACCCCCCTCCTGTTTGCTCTGGCCGGAGTAATTATTGCAGAGTCACTTCAGAACCAGGAGAAAGAACACTGAAAAAAAAAAAAAAGTTTTAAAAGGAAAGGAGAGAAGAAGAAGGAGGAGGGGAAAAAAAGAAAAAAGAAGAAAGAGCAGGCACTCTCTGCTCCAACGGAAGCTATGCCAAGAAGCAACTAACTAAAAACAGACAGAGCAGGGAGGAGAAATGAGGAAAGAATAAAATGGTTTGGAGTCAGGCTGACAAATGCACGAGAAAAATTCGCATGGCTTCGGAGCAGTTCTTGGCGTCTGTCTCAGAAATTTATGCATGTGTATAGTTTTTCATTTTTATTTATGGAAGAATATTTTGCAATTTCTTTTTACTGAAAAAGATGAGTTATTTTCATTCTCCTAGCATAGTGGAGAGAACACCTCTATCTTCCCTCCAAAAGCCTACCTCCTCTAGCTTAACAGTTTTTAAAAATGCCTCTGTATGTGTGTGTGTGTGTGCGCGCACACACACACACACACACACACACACACAGGTGGGTAGGTGCTGAATCACTAGATGACTTCCTACTGTCTCTAACTAAATAGAGTGCTAAAACCCAAATGTCTGAGCCTACTATCTTTCAGCTAGTATCCTAACACCCCGTTATGAGGATGTTGGCTTGTTTCAAAAGAAGGCAGGGTGTAACTCAGGCCCATTTGACTTTCCATTACTGTGAATAGTCTAAGCAGCCCCAGGGCTGAGGTCTGCAAGTATTTGGCTTATTAGATCTAATCCATTGATGGCTTGTGTGGTAATGAATGTCTGAAATGCTTGTCTATGATTAGGAATTTTTAATGCTGTCCTCATGGGCTCTGCTGAGCTTTCCTGCTTGTAAACGGAGGCTTAACACACTACAATCACCCATGGAACTGTGTAAGTTGGCAACACCCAGAGAGAAAATTTGCCATTGTGATGCTAATTTCCCTCTCACCTTTGACCAGAAGTGGTAATTATATATAATTTGTAGAAACTGCTTCTCTGGAGTGAGAAAGCCTAAGGGAAACACAGAAGTGTGTTTAAACTAAATGGAATACTTCACAGATAAGAAATACAAATGTAGTTTGAACCAGGTTGTTCCTTTCTGTTCCAGGATCAAAACTGGAGAATTTTGACTCTTCTGAAAATCAGAGCCCATACTATGGGTATTCTTATCTGGACTTCTCCCTACAAGGCTTCCCTGGTGGCTCACAGGTAAAGAATCCACCTGCCCATGTAGGATATGTGGGTTCAATCCCTGAGTTAGGAAGATCCCCTGGAGGAGGAAATGGAAACCCACTCCAGTATTCTTGCCTGGAAACTTCCATGGACAGAGGAGCCTGGTGGGCTACAGTCCATGGGGTCACAAAAGAATTAGACAGACATGACTTAGTGACTAAACAACAAAAGCTGCACAGCTACCAACTTGATCAGAGACACTCAGGACAACTGCCAGGGCTTTTGTTCTTCTGTTTTCTTCTATGGCAGACATGTTCTAAAGGTACTGATAGTGATTAATCATGAATGATTGTCCGAAAGAGTGGCATTCAAGCATCTATTTTCTGTTCTTCCTTGCCACTCCACTCTCCCCATTTCCCCGATATCACCATTAAACTAGTTGTATTGTGCTAGACACACCTGCAAAGTCACTCTGGAGAAGTGTGTGCATGACTCCCGCCTCTAGGGTGGCCGCCGGTGTGGCCCCGAGAACGCTAGAGTAGCATCCTCTAAGAGAGGTCTCCTGAGGTATGTTTCAACGTATGGGTCCCAATTTCCAGTATTTCTTTTCATCAGAAGTGACCTCCTCAAAGGAGTGAATGTTTCAGTGGTGCAGTAAAGAAGCAGTGCCCAAGCAGACTGTGATGATGTATAATGGTGATGACCCATAGGTGGAGCAGGTAAATAGTGCTGGTTGGGATACATGTATTTTAACCACAGTCTATTTAGGAGCCAGAATGTTGGTCTTTTAGTGTTGATTGAAAGACTATTTCTATCTATTTCTACTACTGATTGAAAGTGGCAGACAAGTGAAAGTCAAATCCAGACACTTCCATGTAGTGGAAATAGCACAAGCTTTAAAGTTGGACAGGTCTGAACTCATAATTTAATACACTATATATTAACTGTGTACCTTTGATTTCCCAGATCCTCAGTATCCTCAGTCTTTAAGATGAACACCCCCTCGAGGGATTTGTAAGATGGAATGCAGAAAATAGTTGGTCCACTGCAGAAACAAACAGAAAATGGGGGAAAAAAATAAAAAACAAAATCCTCAACATTCAATGAAAGTTAGTTATTTCTTTCCCCCTAAAAATGTAACAAAATCACGGTTTAGAAGTGAACCATTTTTGTTGCAAATAACTATGAAGTCTAGCGATTTAGTCTTTAACAAATAATGACCTTGCTATACCATGACAGATTACAGTAGCTGAGAAGTTAAAGGAGATATACTGCTTTAAATGTTTAATACTCTGTGTTATCCATCTTTAGTACCAAATATCTGTAGGCAGTTTTCTTATGCTGTAATAATCATAATATCTTTTTTGTGAGAGCTATAGATATATTCTTTAATTTTTTCACATAACAATTGTACGAAGTCATTATTCCTGTTTTACAAATAAGAGAATTAAGTCTCAAAATGCTAAAATTCTTGCCACAACCCAAATAGTGGAGATGAGATTGTAACCCAGTTCCATGTGTGTATGTGCTAAGTCGCTTCAGTCACGTCTGACTCTTTATAACCCAATGGACCGTAGCCCTCCAGGCTCCTATGTCCATGGGATTCTCCATGCAAGAATACTGGAGTGGGTTGCTTTGCCCCTCCTCCAGGCGATCTTCCCAACCCAGGGATTGAACCCGTGTCTCATGTCTCCTGCATTGGCAGGTGGGTTCTTTACCACTAGTGCCACCTGGGAAGCCCAATCCAGTTCTACTTGGCTCTAAATACCAAGCTTTTAACCACTGTGTATACTGCCTTATACAGAATTTAACCATAGCATCACTGCAGACAATCATTTAGATTCTGCTCAGATACCCTGATGACTCAAAATTCACTTTTCCATCTAGGTAATTCATTCCACTTTGTAATAGTTCTGTTTTCCTGTGCTAATTACTTTGAATCTGATAATCATCACTGTGAAGCTGAGAGGGACTTTCAAACAATTACCTGAAAATAAATGTAATACAGGGTAAAAAAGAAAAGTCATTTTTCATTTGTTGGAACATTTTCACGACCAACATTTTAGAACTGTGCTTGCTGCGCATGGATATTAAGAATTTGAAATGTGGCTGACTAACATGGCTAGTCCAAACTGAGATGCGCTGAGTGCATAATATATGCTGGATTTCACATAAGATTTCTCATGAATTCCTTACACATCAAAATGATAATATTTTGGACATTAAATAGATGCATTATTTAAATTATTTTTACCCATTTCCCTTTACTTTTGCAAATGTGGCTACTGGAAAATTTTAAATTACATATGCGTAGACTTAACATCTGTAGCTTGCATTACATTTCTGCTGGACAGCAATTGTTCTGTAGCCTCAAGTGGGAAGGTATCAGATGTTTAGAGGATATCAAATCCACACTTGTTGGCCCAGACAGTCAGAGAACAGAGGGAGGTAGGAGCAGGGTGCAGGATGGAGGGCACACCATGTATGCCTATGGCCAATTCATATTGATGTCTCGCAAAAACCATCACAATATTGTAGAGTAATTATCCTCCAATTAAAATAAATTAAAAAGAAAAGCAAATGCTTATTTATCTTCTACTCAATGCTGTTTTAATGCCCTGAGTACAGCGTACTTTGTAAGCACAGTGTGCGCTTGTGTGTGAAGTCACTTCAGTTGTGTCCAGCTGTTTGTGACCCCATGGATTGTAATCTGCCAGGCTCCTCTGTGCATGGGATTTCCCAGGCAAGAATACTGGAGTGGGTTGCCATGTTCTCCTCCAGGGGATCTTCCCAACCCAGGGATCGAACCTGCATCTCTTAGGTCTCCTGCATTGGTAGGCAGGTCCTTTACAACTAGCACCACCTGGGAAGCCCCCTTGTAGGTATAGAGAGATCATTTTTCTTTTGGCATGTAATTAGTACTAAAGTGAATATTCCTCAATCAGCCTTAAGTCTGACGAAAGTTATTTCTTTATTTACACCAGAAATATTGGTCTTTGTGGTACAGAGAAATGTAAGGCCTCAGTTCTTAAAATCCATGGAGTTAGCATTGGAAAAATTGGATCACTGGTCCACAGTTTTGCTGGGTGTGGGTAAGTGGGTATGGAAGGAAGGTGTGAAACAGAGAACAGATGGAGAGCTCTCCTAAACAGATGCTGTGAAGAACATAATGGTCTTTTCAGATTCTGAGCTCTCCACTTGAACACAACAGAATATTATCCAGGGTAACCAACCATGCTGAAGACCTGTGTTGGCTCTGATAACTCTTCCCTGGGAAATCAAATGGTATTATTTTCAACCACCCCACCTAGAAATGGTTTGTTCAGGTCACAGAGAGGAGGCTTCAGCTGATTTCCAGACTGGAGGAAGGACTTCTTCCCGTTAGCCTGCCTGCCTCCCTCCCACCCGCCCTCCTGCCTGCCTGCCTGGGATTGCACCTGAGCCATATTTAGCCTCTAACGCTAGATGTTTTAGTGCCTGGCTCTTTTTAACTGGCATATGTTAAGAGCTTTGAATTAACAGGTGCATAAAAACTGTCAAAAAACACTTAAATCTCAAGACAGACTGTCAGTCGTATTAAAAAATATGGTGTTACATAACCATGCACTCTCAACACGTCCAGCATATAACAGCTTGGAAAGTCCTTTCTCCCTCCAAGAAATCCAGCAATGTTAATCCATCCCATGAACAAAAGGCCATGGTCCTTTAACCTCCTGATGGAGGATGGTGTGTGTGTGTTTGTGCACATGAGCACGTATGTATTGGAGACATCAGAGTCATGCACAAAGTATTCCCTTCTGCAACTGAATCTTCTTTCAGTTTCCAAGATCCCCATATATAAACTAATCCAATTGAAAAGAAAAAGAACTCCCAGAGCTCTGGCACACTTAAAGTTGTTCCTTTTAAGAAAATAAACAATTTATCATGTAATATGGTGAAATTTGGAGAAGGCAATGGCACCCCACTCCAGTACTCTTGCCTGGAAAACCCCATGGATGGGGGAGCCTGGTGGGCTGCCATTTACAGGATCGCACAGAGTCGGACATGACTGAAGTGACTTAGCAGCAGTATGGTGAAATTTAAACTAAAATTATCACAGGATGGTCAAGAGAGAAACTGCATCACTTTAAGCCATGTGAATTACAATACACTACTGGTTAAAACAGGTAGAATCAAGTAAGATCCAGTTAAAGCAGAGAGTAATGTTTGCTTCCATGATATTAAGTTGCTTTACTACATTTGTAAAGGCAATAGTTATGTATCACTAACTCTAAAATTGGCATGAAAGAACCTGGCATTTCTGAGTACTTTCTTGTGCATAATAGATACTATAAAAACATTTTAATTTAATCAGATTAAAAGTTTAATATTACCTTGGCTTCATGTTTTGTAGTGACATCTTACATTCAGCATTAGGCCCTCATCTGCCAAAGAGCTGGGTGACCATAACCAAGCCAGTTACTTTCTCAAAGCCTCATTTATCAATACTTTTTAAAATCATAAAATCAAAGTGGTTGGGAGTAGGATAGGGGAGGACATCTCTTTGACATTCATTTGGTTTCTGAAAAGAGTAAGATCCTATGATTTATAACATTTTTCTTGGAATAAGAGTGTTATTTCCAGAAATCCATGTGTAGAATCCTAGGGCCACTCTACTGAAACAATGAGGCAGGGTATGATTTGTTTCTCTTTCTGGTATTTTCTATGTTCCGGCATTTAAAAAGTTTATATTTTTGTTTTTTTCATTTTTAACATGCATTCCAGAAGGCTGTCACAGATCAGCCTTACCAGAAAATAGAATCTGGGATGGAGATGTGTGTGCCAGAGTTTATTGGCGAGTGTGTGATGAGGACTGTAAGTGGTCAAGGGAGCAGGACTGGGCAGGGAGAAAGGCCGGGTATGATACACACACAACAAAGACTAGAGCTGATCCTGTGGGGAGTTCTGGCCCCACTTCTTCCCAACTGAGGCATAGGGACCAGTTGTACCCCCCATAACTCCTGGTCTTTGGTTGCAGGCTGTCTCCCAGAAAGGGGGCACAAATACAGGCAAGGCCACTCTCTTTCACCTCTGGCAACCCCTGGAGAGAGATTCTCCAGTGAGGTGAGCCATTAGCAACTAATGCTCCCACAGCTTGGGGGAGGGGTGCCTCAGTCCTGAAGGGGTCATCTGGGCAGTGCACCACCATGACCATTACAAAGACAAGTAGAGGATCTGTTCTCTTGGTTCTTACCGTAGTTCCTCTCCGACTAGATATATGACCTTAGACAAGATGCTTAATTTTTGTGCCGCTTAACCCGTACTTTGCATGCATGCTCAGTCAACTCAGTCGCGTCTGACTCTTTGCGACCGCATGGACTGTAGCCTGCCAGGCTTCTCTGTCCGTGAGATTATCCAGGCAAGAATACTGGAGTGGGTTGCCAATTCCTCCTCCAGGGGATCTTTCCCATCCAGGGATCAAACCCACATCTCCTGGGGCTCCTGCATTGGCAGGTGGGTTCTTTACCATTGAGCCAGCCGGGAAGCCCAACCTATACTTCGCTTACCCAAACTGTGGATAATAACAGAAATGGATAAAGTTATTATGAAGACTAAAAGAAATAAACATTTCAAGCATCTAGCCAAGTGAAAGTGAGTTTCACCTTCCTCTTTTATCAAATGATAATCCTTCTTCATTTCTAAGGATAATTTCACAAAACAAGGAAGGTCTAACAAATAGCAGCTTGTTCTTGAGGTTAATCAAGAGACTAAAATGTCATCCTGTCATAACCTGCCTTGTTTCATGAGGAGTGCTGATATTTGGTTGTGCTTTCTGCCCCTGGAGGATGTCACTCTTATCAGAAAAAGGCAATCAAATGATGCAATCCCCTTACCCCACCACCACCTCCTCCCATCTCAACATCATTATAACCTGAGATTAGCACTCAGTTCAGTTCAGTTCAGTTCAGTCGCTCAGTCGTGTCCGACTCTTTGCGACCCCATGAATCGCAGCACGCCAGGCCTCCCTGTCCATCACCAACTCCCAGAGTTCACTCAGACTCACATCCATCGAGTGGGTGATGCCATCCAGCCATCTCATCCTCTGTCGTCCCCTTCTCCTCCTGCCCTCAATCCCTCCCAGCATCAGAGCCTTTTCCAATGAGTCAACTCTTCGCATGAGGTGGCCAAAGTATTAGAGTTTCAGCTCCAGCATCATTCCCTCCAAAGAAATCCCAGGGCTGATCTCCTTCAGAATGGACTGGTTGGATCTCCTTGCAGTCCAAGGGACTCTCAAGAGTCTTCTCCAACACTGCAGTTCAAAAGCATCAATTCTTCAGCGCTCAGCCTTCTTCACAGTCCAACTCTCATATCTATACGTGACCACTGGAAAAACCATAGCCTTGACTAGATGGACCTTTGTTGGCAAAGTAATGTCTCTGCTTTTGAATATACTATCTAGGTTGGTCATAACTTTTCTTCCAAGGAGTAAGCATCTTTTAATTTCATGGCTGCAGTCACCATCTGCAGTGATTTTGGAGATTAGCATTACTCAGCATTAACTGTTAATACATTTGTTGTTTTTGTTGTTTAGTCACTAAGTCATGTCTGACTCTTTTGTGACCCTGTGCCAGTCTCCGTTGTCCATGGGATTCTCCAAGCAAGCATACTGGAGTGGGTTGCCATTTCCTTCTCCAGGGGAACTTCCCAACCCAGGAATTGAACCTGTGTCTTCTGCGTTGCAGGCGAATTCTTTACCACTGAGCCACCAGTTAATACATTAGGGATTGAGATAAGAAGTGTCCTCCAGAACGACTATTTATGCCCTACTTATACTTTCATTTGAGGGGCTATCACGAAGGACCCTGCCAAATTCCTCCAACATCAGTTTATCAAGCTCCATAGGGTTTGGGTAGGATAGAAGGGAGGTAGACAGAAGCACTTAGTTATTTTGCCAAATCCCCTTTAAAATATGAAACCAAGCCAAGAGCAGATAGCATGCACAGTTCCCAACACTGTTTTCCTATTGGGAAATGTTAACATTCTTGTTATTGTTTTATCCTTACTGATTGGCAAGGACAAGTTCCTTTCTGTAATGAGAGTAGAGGAGAAAGCATTTTTGCCAAAAAGAGCTACATTCTAAGAAAGATCAAAGTGTGGGTGTTTCATCTGATAGATGTTTCCTCTCTGTTTGGATGCTTGGCCTTGTGGCCTGTGTTGAAATTCCTGTGTGCGTGTCAAATAGTCAGAACACGTTTCTCTTTCTTGTTCACTCTCTCCTTCCCTTCTTCTCTGACCACAGGTTTCCTCCTGGTTTTTCCACTGCTCCTCACCACCACCCAGTCTGATGTAGCTATCCCAGCAGGCCAAAGAAGGAGATGCAATGCCATAAAATCAACCCCCCGTTGGTAAACATTTTCATTTCGGAAAAGCCAAAACGCAATTATTAATTCGGAAGTTGAAGTGCCAAGTCCAGCAAGGAAATTCCTGAAAAGGGACCTGGCCCTGGCATTGACAATCTCTTTAGCTGGGAGATATTTTTACCTTTGAATATGGAACAGGAAGATCATTTTCTCTAAACATTAGAATGAGACCAAATCGTGACCAGCTTGCCAGCAACTTATAATAGAAAAGAAGAAAATTACTTGAGTCCTAACCATGGGGAAGTTAAAACCATAACAATAAAACAAACTAAACAGACCCAAACAAACAAAAACCACTTTTCATTCCACTGTGTGAGCTAAACAATCCCATCCCTCAGGGTGTATTGGTTTTTATTTTAGTTTATTTACATTTGGGCATCCATTTTGCCGCTCTTCAAAGGAAGCTGAAGTGTCTTAGGGATGGAAATTAGGTTTCCTAGGTTATTTATAGTAGCAGTTTTTGTTGCGCTATGTTGATGATTATATAAGATATCATATACTTCTTTTCTTCATCTTTAAAGAAAGTATGTAACAAGTCCCAGAGAAATAGTATTCAATTAAAACTCTATTCATATTAGCCCTTAGAAGTGACCAGACAACACCATAACATCAAGCTTTCTTGTCTCAGTCTTTAAAATTATATACTCAAAGCTAAATGCTCCTCAGAATATATCTCTGGGCAAAACGAGATAGAGAACTTGGCCCTTGAAAAGATATTAGGTTCTAAGTGTAGAGCTCCTTATTATTAGTCTTCTACTTATAATGAAAGGCAGCTTCCAGATACTCTTAAATTATCCTTGGAAAATTATTAGTAATTATTAAGCTTAGGAAAAAAGTGACTACAGGAAAGAAAAAAAAATCAATAAGTGAGACATAGGGCAGAACCAATGACTATTTTCCTTAAAACTTTAATTATCTATATCACAATTTCTACGTCCGGGAACAACTGAAGGGCCTGCCCAGTTGATTAGCATAAATGACACCAGAAAGGGCAATATAACTATAATTGTCATTATAAACATATTCCCTATAACTTAGTTAAAAGAGCTCAAAAGTCCATACCAGCTATACTCATCCAATTTCTGTTTTGGGATATTATGATTTTTTTCCCCTTTAATTGTTTCTTTGAGTAGATAGAGTAAGGATGATTATTTTAAGATAAAAATAATGAATAATAACAACACAATTTCAGAATATCCACATTACACGAGGTTTAAGGTTCAACATGTATGTTGTCAGTAGAGCAATTACCACTTCTTTATTCTAGCTGATAATCAACTGTGAAAGGTATTTGTATATATGTTATTATGGATATGCAAAAGTAAAAGTTGGATATGGTGCATTTATTGTCCCTTCTTTCACCCATCACTTCCCCACCTATGAGTACCCTTTTATTCAATCTGGAGATCAAATTTTGTTGATTTTCACTGATATATCTCCAGTATCACAGCCCTTGTTATATGATAGGTATTCATGAATTATATTTTCAAAGAATGAAATCTCTCAAAGGAGATCACTTTAGTGGATTAAATCTCTGAATTTAAATCTTGACTAAACCTCTTGAAATCATCTCCTCTTCTGAGAAAGAAGGCTTTAGTCTTCCACCACACCTTAAAGTATATGAAGCACATGATTTTGAGACCTAGCCATTTATTCATCTTTGTTCATTTACCCTGAAGAGTACATCTGTTAATCAGGCAAACATAGAAACCATATATAATCATAAGGTGGGGGCAATTATATAACTTTTCATAGGGGCGGAAAAAAAAAAAAACCATGCACAGCTTCTGTGAGTGTGTAGCAGGGCATTATTCCTCCTCCTCATCAATGTGATTATCCCCATCTTCATCATCCACTGTGGGCTCACAAACACTGCAGAGAGAAGTAGGGACAGAGGCAAAGGGAACGCCCAGAAGAAAACTTCAGGAGACAGTAGCATGTCCTTAAAAAAGCCCCAGGGAAAAAAAAAAAAAAAAGCCCCAGAGTCGGAATTAGGAGACTGGGGTCTTTGATAAATTCCATAACCTCTTGATCCTCCATTTCCTCAGCTATAAAACAGAAATCACATTTGATTTGTCAGTCTTAAATGATTGTTAGGATTATCCAAGGAAGTATCTGAGACCTCTGAAATTCTATATGGCTATCAGTTCAGTTCAGTTCAGTCACTCAATCGAGTCCGACTCTTTGCAACCCCATGAATCGCAGCACACCAGGCCTCCCTGTCCATCACCAACTCCCGGAGTTCACTCAAAGAGCTATAATTTTTCATGTAACAATCTATTTAAGAGATAGCAGGGCATTAGAATTAGACAGACATAAGTTTAAATCCTGAGTTCTTTATACCGGAATGATATGATTTTGTATGGGTTACTTCATTTTTCTGAACTTCTTTTCATTTTTTTCTATGTGGATATTAGAATGGACATAACAATAAATTAACTGCCATGTTGCTAGACATAGCACTTGGGTACCTTGTTCATATAAGCTTGATTTTTAAATGTGATCATTTTAAATGAACATATATATGTGGAGAATTTCAAGAGTTTGACAAATTAGATCTTGTCATTTATTTAGTAAATAAATGGAAACTTGGTGCACTGTATAAAATATATCATGCAAAATGCTGAGCAGGATGAAGCACAAGCTGGAATCAAGATTGCCAGGAGAAATATCAATAACCTCAGATACACAGATAACGCCACCCTTATGGTAGAAAGTGAAGAGGAACTGAAGAATCTCTTGATGAAAGTAAAAGAGGAGAGTGAAAAAGTTGGCTTAAAGCTCAACATTCAGAAAACTAACATCATGGCATCCAGTCCCATCACTTCATGGCAAATAGATGGGGAAACAACAGAAATAGTGACAGACTTCATTTTCTTGGGCTCCAAAATCACTGCAGATGATGACTGCAGCCATGAAATTAAAAGACACTTGCTCCTTGGAAGAAAAGCTATGATCAAATTGGACAGCATATTATAAAGCAGAGACATTACTTTGCCAACAAAGATCCATCTAGTCAAAGCTGTGGTTTTTCCAGTAGTCATGTATGGATGTGAGAGTTGGACCTTAAAGAAAGCTGAGCTCTGAAGAATCAATGCTTTTGAACTGTGGTGTTGGCGAAGACTCTTGAGAGTTCCTTGGACTGCAAGGAGATGAAACCAGTCAATCGTAAAGGAAATCAGTCCTGAATATTCATTGGAAGCTGAAACTCCAATACTTCGGCCACCAGATGTGAAGAAGTGACTTACTAGAAAAGACCCTGTTGCTGGGAAGGATTGAAGGTGGGAGGAGAAGGGGATGACAGAGGATGAGATGGTTGGATGGCATCACTGACTCAATAGACATGAGTTTGAGTAAGCTCCGGGAGTTGGTGATGGACAGGGAAGCCTGGTGTGCTGCAGTCCAAGCGGTTGCAAAGAGTGGAACATGACTGAGAGACTGAACTGAACTGAACTGATGCTGAAGCTCCAATACTTCGACCACCTGATGCAAAGAACTGACTCATTGGAAAAGACCCTGATTCTGGGAAAGATTGAAGGCAGGAGGAGAAGGGGACGACAGAGAATGAGATGGTTGAATGGCATCACCGACTCGATGGACATGAGTTTGAGCAAGCTCCAGGAGCTAGTGATGGACAGGGAAGCCTAGTGTACTGTAGTCCATGGGGTCCCAAAGAGTTGGACATGATTGAGCGACCGAACTGACTGATATAAAATATATAGTGCAGACTAAATAAATTTCCTGAAGATGAAGCCATAATCTGTTTTCCTACTGGTGATGTGACTCAGGAGAACTCAAGAAATTTCAACCAGTTAACTACCTTGATCATATGATGCTCACAAACAAAATAATTGTTTTCCATCAGATCTCAGAACTCAGTCACTAACTTGAGCAGGAGTTGCTATGGAATACTAAAATAACATCAGTCAATTGGAAAAATGAATTACCTGTGATGATTTACAAACAATACAAGTAAGAAGATTTTACTTATAAAAATGTTTATGAATGGCATATAACATATGGGGAGATAATTTAAATCAAATTTTAAAAATAGATGAAAGACTGGAAGTAGACACACATACTCCCAAGATCACTGGATTTGGTGAACAAAAACTTTCAAACCTATTTGACCAGTTTACCATGTAGGAAAGAGGACAAAATAACCCTGTTGTCTTTCTTTCAGTGTTATTGTTCTGTTCCTGATGCAACTTGAAGAAGAAAGTCATTCGCTAATGGAAATAAAGCATTCATTCAATGATGAGACCATTGTTAATAAGATAGCAATAAAAAAATATCATGGGAAAATATACTAAGGTCAAAACTCATGATTTAATAGGAAAACAAATATAAGGATCCATGGATAAACAAAAGTCACATGAAAGGATGGGCAGCTAGAATCTCCTGGACCAAAAGATTAGCGGTGAGAAGAAGAGAAAGATGAGGCTTGTGTGTCCCATCTTGGAAGCCCCCCCCAGAACAGCAATGTGGGGCGCCAGCTGCCAGGTGACAGCTGATGTCAGCTCTTGGACACGATGCTGAAATATAGGACTTCCATGTCCCGCTGTCTGAAGAAAAACTTTCCTGTATCCTGTCCTGCCTGGTCCTGGCCCCCTTGTTAAGACACGTGCAGTCACCTGTGACCCGTACTCTGGACTTGAGTCATTCTAGACTGTTCTATTCTCTTTTGAGGCTCAGTACAGCCTGTTTTTTTTTTTCTTTCTTTCCACGTTCCTGATTTGGAAAAAAAAAAAAAGTGAATTGAAGAGAAATAAGAATGGGTGGATAATGTGGAAGGGCATTAGACCTACTTGTAATCACAGGTGCCTTGTTAGCACTGATTTATGTTTAGGCAACTTAGAAAATGTTTTTACCAACACAATTCAGTCCTAATTCATAGGGCTATGTAGTCCTTCACCCTCAATTGGACTTAAACTACTAACATGATTTAAACTCTGAAATGCACACATTGCCCGAGGCGAGGATTTAAAGTGAAAGCCAAGTTTGCAGTCTTCTACAAAGTATACTTTCTCACCCCCTGTCACTTCTCTAGTTATCAGATCTTTTCCAACCTGTCTGGACCTTCTGGGGCTCAGGCATAAATCAGGAGAAATGTAGTTGGAAATGGCTTCCTTTTCTTCAAAGCAATGTGTACCCACCTCAATGGCGCATTAGAAATCCATAATAGTGCATGTGGTTTCCATTATGCCAAGGGGAAGCCTGTCTTAACTGCTCTAAACTGTCTCTCCAGTGTATGACTTCAGAGCCCAGGATGATTTAAAAAACTGTGGCGAAGTCCTTGGGTTAAAATCAGGAAGGGATCTTCTAGGATCATAGATCGAGATTCTTATTCTGAGAGACACAGGGAGTGTCTCTGATGTATGTATGGTGGCTTGGCATGCTCTCTGAAGAAGAGAGTGTACTATGAGATTTCTGGACTCTAAATACCACTAGCCTTTTGGGACTTTAAAACTCTTCTGAGGCTGTTCCCAGCCGGAGCCAGAATGATCACGAGAGGTCTGGGAACAAGCATAAGACACGCAGCCTTGAGACAACAGCAAAATGCTCATGGCATTTCCCCCAACACACACACTTCTTTTTATCTCTTTCTTTATCTTCCTCCCTCTCTATCTTCCTCTTTCCTTCTCTCCTTCCCTTCCTTCTTTCCTCCTACAATACTTTCGTTATTGTTTGTTTGACTTCCATGGTATATTTCTTGGCATGCTGGGCAGGTGGAAAAGGTTAATATGTGGTACATATTTGTCAAATGTCTTCTTCTGGCTTTCATGATTTTTTCCAAGATGGTTATTATTCTTAATCTGTTACTGCTTCCATCAGTGGGGAGTAGCACTGAAGTCCATATACAAATGGGTTAACCACAATTACAAATGGATCACTATGGGCCATTGAGAGTCATCTAATAATTAGGGAGACCAAGGACTGAGAAGCAAGCACTCAGTAGAGCTCCTTCAGTGAGTATACCAACAGATACATTCACAAGCCTTGTCCTCTAGGCTAGTGGAATAGAGAACCAATTCCACTTTTTCCAATTCTTAAAAATAGTTGAGAACCAAGGCTTATTGCACACTGATTATTCATCACATTATTTGAGCACTGTCTCTGTGCTTGGAAGTCTTCTGGGTGCCAAAGACAAAGCAAGGAACAAAAGAGACAACGTTCTGACTTACTTTGTAGTATAAGGGACCAGTTGGGCTTCCCTGGGGGCTCAGACGGTAAAGAATATATCTGTTCAATGCAAGAAACCCAGGTTTGATCCCTGGGTCAGGGAAGGGATCGGCTGGAGAAGGAAATGGCTACCCATTCAGTATTCTTGCCTGGAGAATTCCATGGACAGAGGAGTCGGGCAGGCTACAGTCCATGGCATTGCAAAAAGTCAGACATGTCTGAGTGACTTTCACTTTCACTCCGTATATGTGACTCTATCGGATGTTCCTAAGAACTCTGTAAGAGAGATTATTTCCAGATTACACACGAGTACACGAAACTTCAGAGAGGTCAGATTACCGGTTTATTAGGGAAAGATCCCAAATCTCCAACTAAGTCTATTTGATTCCAAAGCCTGTGCACTTTTGTTTGTTCCTTCCTGGCCTTCAGAGGCTAATGAAATCATATGAGACATAACAGGGTTAGTACCAACTAGGCTAAGCACCAACTGAGAATAATCTAGATGAGAGAGACCTGGGAAAGCCTGGAGCAGCCCATGAATGTTTTATAGAAGCATCCAGTCTGAAGGATGGGAAGACAGAGCTTAGATGAGAGAAAAAAGGGGAAACAGAGGACATGAAGGTCCAGAGGCACATGTGTGCATGACCTGGTTTCAGAAGAGTAGAAACGGCCTAAATGAAATGAAAGAGTCTCATAGGAAAAAGTTTGGAAACAAAGCTAAAGAGACAGAGCCACAGTATATGTCCTCTAGCTCCATTATTGCTAAAAGATTTTTTTTACCTTTTCAAAGTTATCATTTCCTTGTCAGTGAGATAGGGGGAAATCATAGACAGTTTTTTTAGGTGACTTCAACAATGACCAACTGATAGGAACATTGGTTAATTGCGGGAGAAAGGGTAAGCCCATGATTAGACTCCTATCCAGGACATATTTTTTAATACCCACTCAGATTCTTCCTTGAGAGGGCTTGGTGTTCATATAACTGGATACACGAGTATTTAGCCAATAAAACTGGTTGAAGAATGTGAGAAATTTATCTACTACATGAAGTCATTGTTTCATATTTGTCTGAAGCTCCCAGTGGACTCTGAACACCAGATTTTTGTTCCCCTCTGCTTTCCACATTGCTCTTTCCCATGAGGAGATTCTTTTGATATCAGCATGGGGTATATGGAATTCTTTGGGGGTGAAAGGTGTTCTTTCTATTATAGTAACTTTTTATTTAACCAGTTCGTTTCCATGTAAAAGCTGCTATGGATACAATAAAATTAGAAGAGGCATATCAGATTTGTTTTTTAATTTTCCTCTGGTGGGGCAAAGTTGCTGAGCAAATTTGTTGAGCAGCTGGAATGGCTAAGGTCACACTAACTTTGAAAAAAGAAGGTCCTGACATCAACATACCCAAAGATCTGAATAATCCTGGGCTGCCTCCAATTCTGAAATCCTTTTCTTCAGGCTGTTCGTTTCTCCCTTTCTTCTCCCACACTGGTTTCTGGCTTTTCCCTTTTTCCTAATGAACCCAATACCATGTGGATGTTTCAATTTTACCTGCTCTAATGCAAACAGTTCCTATGGTATAAACTTTAGGTCAATTTTATCAAGTTATTATGTGCTTGGTCAGCTCAGGGAAAAAAAAAAAAAAATCACTTCTGCCCAGATTTCACATAATTGCATGAATTCTCTGATTTAGTTATTTAGTTGGCTCTGCAAATCTATCCCAAGGTGCATTGACTGCAGAGATGGAAGGGAATTCATTATATACTCCCTGCTGAAATGGTGACCTGCAAATAATGATGCGGAAATCAACCTTGATCGCCGTGCTTTCCCTTTCGTCTAATTTCTTCTGAACTTTAGACTGTAACTTGTTTTTGGCTGGATAGCCCCAGGACATACTGGAGTCTGACCAAGGGGGTGCCGAGACCTGGATTTTCACACCATGAAGCTGGTAACAGTTTTGACTTCAATGCCTTGAAAAGTAGGTGATTTCAATTGCCCTGTTTCCTTTCAGGGGAAAACGCTTTCTTTGCACCTAAACAATCTTCCGGTGCTTTTGACTGACAGGCATATTGTTATGATTATGACTGGACTTCTTGACTCCTGCAGGGATAGCATTTAAAACTGCCTGAGACTGGCACAAATCAAAATATTCATCAACTTAAACTATGTCAGCTAAAATGGAAAAGCCAAAATTGTAGTGTTTTATATCATGTCAGAAGTCCATGAACACGGTGCAAAACTGCTTAACTCTTTCCCTTCCCGAAGAAAATTGTAGCATGTAATAGAAGGTATCTGGATTTTTTTTTTTTCAAAATTATGCCTATCGTGTAAATGCCTTATATGTCTCCTCCTGTAATATCCATTGATTTGGGAAGGAGGGGGCTTATTAATTCAATTAACTCTTTCCTTTGTTCCCATTCATTGATTCATTTGATTCTTCACTGGATGCTTTGGAATCCTATATTCTATAGGACATGGTGTTTGCCTTTGTTGGGAAGAGAAACCAAATTCTTGCCCACAGTTGCTGGTCCCAATAGAAGAGAGGAGATAGAGACCGTGTGTGTGTGTGTGTGTGTGTGTGTGTGTGTGTGTGTGTTCAGTTGTGTTCAACTCTTCAAGAGCTTATGGACTATAACCTGCCAGGCTCCTCTATCCATGGGATTTTCCAGACAAGAATACTAGAGTGGGTTGCTATTTCCTACTGCAGCGGATCTTCCCAACCCAGACATTGAACCCGAATCTCTAACATCTCCTGCATTGGCAGGTGGATTCTTTACCACTGCATCGCCTGGGAAGCCCCCAAACAGAAGCTAGACATATCCCTAAATGGCTATGAAATAAGCAGTCTGGTAGGTACTACATGATAGATACAGATAAGCTGCCAAGATAGAGGTGAAGTCACTTCCACCCAGGGAGCAGTAAACTGGACATTTGAAGAGTTACCTGTCCAACCTCCTCTTTTTCAAGAATTTTCCTTTCTTCCATTGCAAGTGGGCACTTTGGCCATCTTTTCCTAAAATGAGATTTTGTTCTTCCCTACAAGCACTCTCTCAGCTATTGTTGCTTGATCAGTGACCACACTGATCAGTCAGTTCCCTTAGAATTCATATATTAGAACAAGAAGATTTCAGTCTCAGCACAGTAGCAGGGAAGAATCCAGATTTGGGGCCAGAGAAAGCCATGGAGTAAACAGAGGCAACGTGAAAACAGAGACAGATGGCTTATAACAGCAATCTAGGTCCTTGGTGCATTTGTAGAGCGTGATTACATTTCTATCTCAGTCTTCAGCCCTTTTCCATTCCTCCCAGCACCTGCTTTTCATTTTCAGGGAGCCAGTGGGCAAGAATGGGTTGATCTGTATTACTTACATCCCAAAGAACCCTCTCTAACGCAGAAGACTAACAAAGGAGAAAGACAAAAGACGGGTTCGTCATTTAACAAAGAATGAGAGAGAGAATAGGAATCTTAGTGTAGTGGGATAATATTTTTATGTATTAACAAATGTGTTTTTCCCCATGATTTCCTGTTACCCTTGACCCTCCCCCACTGGGGCAGCTAGACTGTGAGTCATTCCTTGCCTCAAGGGAGGGTTGTCACAGCAGAACCAGAGAACAAAAGAGCCAAATGCTTGGCTTTTGAGTTTAAAAAGCTGAGCTTCAGGCTTCAGACAAAAAAGATTTGGAAGAATATTTGATCAACTTGAGCCAATTTTTTTCTGCCCACGTAAAATAAAAATTCCCCTGGCTGGGAGACAAGCTTTTCTAAAGCTTTTCTAAAGGGTGGGATGCTGGTGAGTCCCGGAAAGGGAATCTTGCACTCTATTCTTACATCCTCCACAGTCAGGCTGAACCCTGACTTGAGCATGACGTTCTGAGAACAAAGAGGCTTATGCCTTATTTCCATGTTGCAAGCCAACTGATGGCAAACTTCCAAGATACCCTCTACACAGCATTGTACTAGAGACACTACCTGGGACATCTAGAGCAAAAGAGTATGGGTCGCCTCAGAATTTTCCATGGCCCTACAGTGGCAAAGACACTGTGAGCCTAACATTTTCTTAGATCCTGAGAAAGGTATAGAAGCAGTCAAGAGGGAGCCAGACAGGGAAGAATTCCACAGTCTGGTCCAAGGGATATTGAAGATGTAATCCACATGGATAGAGTCTGAAGGACAAGTGGTACCATATACAACTTAGAGGATGCCAACCTGGACATGTAAAAACCAGACCCTTAAACATGTAAAGTCAACTCTGGAAAAGTAGCTCAGCTTCCCTTCAGATAACAATCTGAACTCGACCCACAATTCTTTCTTTGCACTCTGCACTGCATGCTTTCCCAAACGAAGGAAATGATCAAGTGGTTTAGGCGTCATTTAGATATGGCATACTAATTGCCCTAAGGGATGCTGACCTTCCTCATAGCCAACTTGTATTTTGTTGCCTCATATAAAAGCAAGGCTTCCCTGGTGGCTCAGTGATAAAGAAGCTGCTTGCAATGCAGGAGACCTGGGTTGGTAAAGGTAATAATTGGGTTGGGAAGATCCCCTGGAGAAGGAAATGGCAACTCACTCCAGTATTCTTGCTTGGGAAATTGCAGGGACATAAGATCTTGGTGGACTACAGTCCATGGGTTCACAAGAGCCAGACACAACCTAGCGACTAAGTCACCATATAAAAGCAAGAGTTTCTGATTCAATCCACTATTGTACCATATCAATTACTTATTTATTTATAAAAATATTTATTTATTTGGCTGTGCTGGGTCTTCATTGAGGCACATGGGATCTTTGATCTTCGTTCTGGCATAAGGGGTCTTTGTTTAGTTGCAGCATGAAAACTTAGTTGCAGCATGTAGGATCTAGTTCCCTAACCAGGGATCAAACCCAGGCCTCCTGCATTGGGAGCTCAGAATCTTAGCCTCTGGACCACTGGGGAGTTCCTAAATTGTTTACTGTTCCATAAAGAACCATCCCTAAAAGTTAATCCATTTAAAACAATAATAATTTTATTTGCTTCTGATTCTGTGTATAGAACATAAGGACTAGCCCTCTGATCCTCATCCAAATTGACGAACCACAGAATGGGGTCAAAACAAATAACACAATTGTTTTAAGTCACTATTTTTCCTCAAAGTCTTGTTTATTGAGTCATGTTTATATAGACTGAAATTCATCCTTTTTAAATGCTTAGTTTTAAAAGCCATACCTGATTTAGATGATATTTAGATAAGACTGGATTTAGACTTTAGATGCTGGAATGAGTTAAGAGTTTTGGAGCTATTGGAATGGAATTTGTTATAACAGCATCCCTCTTCTTGCTGTCAAAATGTGTATTAGTCAGCTTGGGTTGCCATAACAAAATACCACAGGCTAGATGGTTCAAACATTAAAAATGTATTTCTCATAGCCCTGGAGGCTGGAATACCAATATCAAGGTATCAGCTGATATGATTTCTAGTGAGCATTCTCTTCCTAGCTTGCAGATGGCCATCTTCCTGCTGTGCCCTCATATGGAGGAGAGGACACAAGGGAGAGAGAAAGCAAGAATACGAGGGCTTTCTGTTGTCTCTGATCAGATCAGGATCCTATCCTTATGACCTCATTTAACCTTAGCTACCACCTAATAAGCCCTGTCTCCAAATATAGTTACATTGGTGGTTAGAGTTTCAACATAACATTTCAGAAGGACACAGTTCAGTTCTCAGTGGAGGCACTGGGTCATATGAGGCATTGGGAGGCTTATATTGGCTCCCTAACATTTAAATGTGACTATGGAGTTATAAGTGATCACCACTGAGATTTGAAGAAACCTACAAAGGTTTAAGAGAATTGAATTGACAAAATCACCAGCAGGTTGAACGAAAAGAGACTAAGACTTTCTGAAATGAAAAGAGACCTTCAGACGCTTAAGTTTCTATGAACAGGAAGCAGGCTGAGAAAGCTACTCATCTGCAAATATGGGTCATTTCTTATGGAAAAGGTAAGAGATCTTAGAGCGTGGAGCTGAGAATGTGAACTAGGAAGTCACTCCCGGAGAGTAGGACTAGGCTCTCATTACATTCCCTGGTCCCAGAAGAGAGACCTGACAACATATCCTAGGCTTCTGTTTGCCTTCTGTTTCAGAATGCCTTCTATTTGCCTCATGTTCTTTTTTTTTTTAATTTATGTATTTTAATTGGAGGCTAATTACTTTACAATATTGTAGTGGTTTTGCCATACATTGACATGAATCAGCCATGGGTGTACATGTGTTCCCCATCCTGAACCCCCCTCCCACCTCCCTCCCCATCACATCCCTCTGGGTCATCCGAGTGCATCAGCCCTGAGCACCCTGTCTCATGTATCAAACCTGGACTGGAGATCTGTTTCACATATGATAATATACATGTTTCAATGCTAGTCTCTCAAATCATCCCACCCTCACCTTCTCCTGAAGCTATCCTTCCTGTTTCCCCATTGTATGTTGATATGTAGTCAGGACAGGTAACTTTTCATTTTAGTTTATAGGTCTTTAGATTGTGAGGAGCCACGCTGGGGGGATACACCTGAGGAGCCTCACCTGCGTGGCTGAACTGCACTGACTCCATTTTGTCAGCTCCATCTTAGACCTGCAGTCCTGCCCTCTCCTCCTTCTGCATGACTGAGCTTTAGCCAACTCAAAAGGAATGCACCCAAGTTAGATAAGTTCTCTATCAACTTTTACTCTTGCCTTCATCTAATACAAAAACTGGAAGAATGCATTTTGTTAACACAGATGGTTAGTGGTCATGAGACCCCCCCCGGGGGTTGGGGAGTAGGAAAACCTCCTGGTTCCTGCCAACACAGACATACTTCTCCCTACTAATCAGATTCTATTTGGGGCTTTAACCCCTTTAAATTCCCCTGTATCCTTTTTGCTGGTGGGGAGGACAGCTGTGAATGCCTCTGGATCGCTATCCTCCTGATTCTGCCTGTGTGGAGGATACCACAATAAACTTCATCCTTGCACTTAATGGAGTCACCTGCTTCATGTCTTGATCTCACAGTTTCTTAGTTTGGAGGATATTCAATATATCAGCTTTCCCATATTCATTCATATCTGCATTTGATCAAATGATAAGATCCTGAACTCCATGCCTGAAACCAGAATGGAAAAGGATGTCTGGGGGAGGAGGTGAGTACATTTTGCATGTGGAATGATTGAAAATTATATTAATGGGGGGTGAGGGGAACAGACTGTATTACATTGTTTGCAAAGATGGTCACAACAGTTTCTCCCATTCCTATCTGGTTGACCCTGTGCTACATGCCTTTTCTGTTCCTCTCTTCAAGATGTAGAGTCAGTTTTGCCACCACTTGAATCTGGGCTAATTTAGTGACTTTGATCAGTGGAATGCTGCAGATACAATGAATGTGACTACTAAGTATAGATCTCAAGAAGTATCGCAGCTTCCGCTCTCGCTATCATGGAGCCCTGGGACCTTCATGAATATAATTTCAAGCTATCCCTCTTGGGGATAGGAGGCTAAATGGAGACAAAAAAGCCCAGGTTTTAGGCATCACCAATAGCTGGAGTGTGAGTGAGGCATTCTTAGACTATCTAGCCCCAGGAAAGCCACCAAAATGCTGCAATCAGATGAGTGTTCCCCAGCAACAGCTGTAAACTTCTCCGCACAGCCTAAACCAAAGTACTGACACACAGAATTCCACGAGCAAAGAGAAGCAATTGCTGTAAGTTTTGGCCGATATATGTAGATAACTGATATATGTGGCCTGAATGACAGCCTTGGTTTCTCTTGAATAGAATGTTGCATTAGCAACAGGAAGTTGGGGGAGGATGGGTTGGGGTAATTGTCCTCATCTAAGGATTATTCCAGCATGGGCAATAAAGGCTTTGGGGACTCATTCCTCAGCTCATACAGTAGGGTTTGATTTCAGAATTTCCTCAAGTCCTTTCCAGGCAGCAGCACTATTCTCACACCTGTTTTTTGCTGCTTGACATTCCTTTAGCTGGGGGTTAAGACTTCCACTACACAAATTAAAGTACATTATTTTAAAATATTCCATTCATTAAAATGCAGACACCCTGGGGAAAACTAACCTACCAACTTAAAGTTTTCCCAAGATGTAAGTAATTTTGTCTTAATCTGTTAGGGCTGCTATAACAGAAAATTACAGGACATTTGGTCCTGTCCAGAATGCCCATAAGATACTTGGTTCATAAGACATTTGGTTCCTGCCAAAAGCTCCTTGATATTTGGTTCCATCCAAAACCATTTGGCATGGACCAAATAATGCTCATAGAAGCTTTGGACAGGACCAAATGTCTGAAAACCTAATAGAATAGTATATAGATGGGGTAACTTATAAACAATAGAAATTTACTTTTCAAATTCCAAAGGCTGGGAAGTCCAAGATCAAGGTGTTGGCAGATTTGAGGTCTAGTGAGGACCCGCTTCCTGGTTCAAAGATGATTTCCTGTGTCCACACAGTGCAAGCAATTAGAGACGTTTCTGCTGTCTCTTCAGTTCAATTGCTTAGTCGTGTCCGACTCTTTACGACTCTTTACGACCACACGGACTACAGCACACCAGGCTTCCCTGTCTATCACCAACTCCCAGAGCTTGCGCAAACTCATGTCTGTCGAGTTGGTGATGCCATCCAACCATCTCATCCTCTGTGGTCCCTTTCTCCCCTTTCTCTGCCATCTTTTACAAGGGCTCAAATACCATGCATGAGGACTCTACCCTCATCATCTAACACCTCCCGAAGGCCTTACCTCCTAATACCATCACACTGGGGTTTAGATTTCAACATAAGAATCTTGGAGGAACTGTATTCAGATTTTTCCTCAAGAATAGATTTTGAGAGAAAGAGTGAGAGTACTGGTCACCAGAAAGAGGGCCTAAGATACCTAAGATAAACGATTGCTTGGCTAGAATTTTGTCCAGGGTGTAGCCTGAGACAAAATTTACTGGTATTGGGAGATGCTGAGGTTCATACATACAAAAAATCTTAATCCTCTGACTTTGGTTCAGATTTGTAGCTATCTTCTGAAGTGATAAAGAATCACAGAAACATGGAGAGACATCTGGCAATAAGATACCTACCTTTGACTGCTGGGCTTTTTAGGACATGCCAGCTTAGAAACTGTTTACCCCACCTTATGGCTGCTGAAGATGGAATACTTCTCATCCTGGGGAGAGGCCTGCCTCCATCATATTGTGAGGTCCAGTTGGTCACTAGCTCTAGTTCTCCCTCTCTCCCATTAGCACAGCAGTAGGGAAGGGAAAGCTCAGATTAGAAGGCTGGACATAATTCTGGATCTATGTGACACCCGGGGCCATGGCTATTGGTAGTTTCTGAGGGAAATGTACATGAGATAAATGAGCCAAGATAATAAAAATAACTTGTGGTTGCTTCTTTTTCAGTTATAAAAGCCAGGTCTAAGCAACTGTAAGTTCTACCAGATTGGGATTCCTCACATATGGCTATGAACTTTCAAGTCTGTGACTTAACTGCTTGTTTCTACTTGGCCAATATGAGAAATGGACAATTCTGCAGGGTTTAAATTAGATGAGGGCTCTGGTGTAAATACAGTTTCAGGATGGTGGGTACGGCTAATGGCTACATGTAACGTACACATGGCAGTATTACCCAACAACTGAAATCACAGCTCATGAAATGACTCCTCTAACGCCCCTTATTCATTTCCTTCTCCTTTTCCCTCTATGAGCTTGATACTATACATTGCAAGGTTATTATTTCACTCCTCATACAAACCTTTGGCCTAGTGACTTATCCCTTGAGGCATGCTATAATCACTGAGAAATGTGCTCCCTATCACGTCTTATTGCTTAATTATGGCTCTATTTTAGACGCCCAGGGTCATTTGGCTTGAAGAGACTTCTCTTATGTGTAATCTTTGAATGTACATCCATGCTGTTCTCCTTGAGTTTATACGATCATTCCATTTTCATCTTGTTCTGGCTTGGGCAATAATTATTGCCCCCTGGTTCAGCAACACCTCGAATTATTGTAATGAGCTATTATTTTTATGCTCTTCTCCATATAAGATACTACCAACTCTTTGTCAGAAAGATACATGCTTAAATTTCATTTTTCCAATTTTGATTTTTTTCTTAACTGATAAATCTCAGTGGGCCCCTGTTTTAAATCATGTCATGCAAAAACTTCCCCTTTTTCCAATTCACTTTTGCTCTAGTGACTACAATTTTTTAACTCAAAATCTGGACATGTTGTCTAGCAGAGGGTTTTTGTTGTTTTTTCTGTTGTATATATGTTGTTCCTTGGTGCTAAAGACAAACTAAGATATGATAGGTTCTAAATATATTCAGAAATTGCAGAACTGGATAGGCTATTTAAAATTAGACGTACTCAAAAAATTGGGGACTTCTGGAGGATGCATCACTGGTCATTTATTTTGCTTCCCCCAAATTATACATTATGTTTTGCTACCAGTGTTTGTTTTATGCAAGTATATCTTAGTCCTTCAGACTATAAGCTTCTTAAGGACAAAAGGCACAGAATGTATACCATATCATTTATATAGTTCTACACATATCTTGGAGAAGGCAATGGCACCCCACTCCAGTACTCTTGCCTGGAAAATCCCATGGACGGAGGAACCTGGTAGGGTGCAGTCCATGGGATCGCAAAGAGTCGCACACAACTGAGCGACTTCACTTTGGCTTTTCACTTTCATGCACTGGAGAAGGAAATGGCAACCCACTCCATTGTTCTTGCCTGGAGAATCCCAGGGATGGGGGAGCCTGGTGGGCTGCCATCTATGGGGTCGCACAGAGTCAGACACAATTGAAGTGACTTAGCAGCAGCAGCAACAGCACATATATCTTACACAGTTGTTTTTTGATCAGCTGCATGAAGAGATGATGTTTTATTTTCAAGAAAAACTGTTTGGGATTAGGAGCTTGAAAAAGTGGCCTCACATTAAGGTAAAGGCAGACTGGAAAATACTGTCCTGCTTCATCCCTCCAGAGAGTAGTTCAAGTCTGGCCTGGGATAGATCTATGTTGAGAAGGGGTATAATTACCCTGGTCCAGAGTGGCCCCAGGTCTTGTCTGGCAGACTGAGTTATATCTATCAAGGCCTTTGTAAATGCTGACTTAGCTCCTTAGAAATACAAAACCCGTAACATCATTTATAAAGGTCACAGGGAATGGCCTGGGTCAGAATAACTTGAGTTCGTTTTGTGCCAGTGCCTCAAAAGAGGAAGTTGCTGAATACTTAAGCTCCTTGAGAGTGCTGTTGCCAAATCCAAACAAAGAATGAGAGAAGTTTACAGCTGAGTTTTTCACTCTGTAATTCAAATGGCAATCCAGCAATGAAATACGTTCTAGGAATTCCAATCAGAGATTTTTAACATCTGACTTGGAAACCAGCTGTGTTCTCAGTGAGTACAAAGATTTACCACCTGCAATTGCTATAATTCAGGACAATTATGCAGATGTGAAACACTTGAAAAAACTCTTCATTTTTAAATGCAATTTTAAAAACCATGCTTTAGGGAAGCTGGATTCTCAGAAACCTATAAAAATGGCTCATATAATAAAGAAAGTAGGGCCTCAAGTTGCAAGAACCTTTAAATTCAGGAATTCAAGTTTACTACTCTTCAAAGTATGCTTTTTAAAGATAATGAGTGAAAATCACTACAATTTTCTAAACACTATCTTTTAAATAGAACAAGCGAGATAACAAAGCAGTTAACTCTGAAATTACATAGCATATTATTAAGAGCCTTGATAACAGCTGGAGCAGTGGAAGGAAAAGGAGTTCACCACCAGAGGAACAGTTCTATGAAGCACCCCAGTAAACTCATGGCAGGAATTTTGAGCCAATAGTTTCATTCGTAGAAATAACAATTATTGTGGATTTCTGAATTCATATATCAAAAGCCTTTCAAATGTATTTTATGATTTTAAAAGATACCAGGGCTATCCTGGAAAAGCCAGTGCATGTGGTCCTCATACCAATAAGCCCCCATTCTCATTCATTTGCTCTGTTCCTCTCACACATGGGAGACAGCTGCCTTGCACAAAACTGACGCAATATAACTTTGTCACTTATATCACCACCTGAGCACTTGGATACCACCCTGGGAAAGTCAAGCAAGGTAAAATAATGGTTTCAGGGACTTTTATAGACATATTTGAAAGCATTTCACATGTACAAACACAAATCCTGAATATGTTAGAGAGCAAAATTTTCAAGTAGAAGAATGCAGTGAGCTTCATGGCCTTACATACGTAAGAGATATATCATGAGTTTAAAACTGCAACTTTACCAGCACTTTAATACGAGCAAGTTGGCCAGCATGCTGTAAGCAAAAGTTCTGACTCTCTAATTCCTCAACTGTAAAGTAAGACGATTAAACTGAGTCACCTCTGAGGTCCCATCCAATTCATTTACTTCACAGTTCTCCTTCCTCCTTGTACTTTTATGTAAAAGTATAAACTGAGAACCAGACTGTGTGTGCTCAGCTGCTCAGTCGTGTCCAACTCTTTGCAATCCCATGGACTGTAGCCCGCCAGGCTCCTCTGTCCAAGGAATTATCCAGGGAAGAATATTGGAGTGGGGTTGTCATCTCCTCCTCCAGGGGATCTTCCCAACCCAGGGTCTGAACCCACATCTCTTGCGTCCCTTGCCTGGGCAGGTGGATTCTTTACCACTGAGCCACCTGGGAAGTCCCTACCACATGAACAAACAGGATGCATTATTGCCACAAAGTGCTTAAGAATACACACTCAACTGTTTAAACTTGTCACATTATAAATGCATTAGAATCATTTATTCATTAGAAAAATAATTGTTTTGAACAATGAAGCTTTCAGTTTTTATGTACGTAATTCATAAATAAAAAAACAACTATCTAAGTGTTTCTGTTCAGAGAGGTCAGTAATGGAAAGCTATAAATTCAACTCAAATTACATAATATAAAAAGCTCACCTGCATTACTAGAAGGTAATATCTTTAAACAAACTCATTTTAAAATAGGATGCCCCCAACTTTTTCAGAACTTATAATGGATACAATATTACATTTGTCCTTATCTTCTCTTTTAATAGTTCTTTAAGCCCTAAAATGTAACATTTGTACTTTCAGAATTTCTGATAAATAGATCATAATTTCATGTGATAGTTACACATTCACATATAGTACAATGTAGTGGTCAAGTATTAGTGATCGCAATTAACAAATTTTAACAATTTTAATGTTCCATGACAGGATAATTTATATCCAACATATAAAACACACACATGTAACTTTAAGGAAAAAAATATATCACCTTTAAATAATCAAAAGTAGCAATCAGATTTTCTGTATTATTTTCAGCCTGTAGAAGGGTTTTCACTGCCTAAATGTAAGCAATGTGCTGATTAGAAAAGAGATAATATATTAATAGTACAATTATATATACCGTGGTATATTTATACATATCTATGTTTGTAGGTGGGTGCATGTATACCAACAGCCAACTTAAGGTGTCTGGTTCTTTTTGTAAACTATAACTTCCAAGTTGTATTTTACACGAGTAAGATCTGAATAGATAATTCAACCTCGTACTTTTGTCTCTCATTCTCTTTTCCACATGTTCGCTTTTGTGTCTCTTTATTGATTACATGCGGAGAAGGTGATGGCACCCCACTCCAGTACTCTTGCCTGGCAAATCCCATGGCCAGAGGAGCCTGGTGGGTCGCGAAGAGTCGGAGACGACTGACCAACTTCACTTTTACTTTTCACTTTCATGTACTGGAGAGGGAAATGGCAAACCACTCCAGTGCTCTTGCCTGGAGAATCCCAGGGATGGGGGAGCCTGGCGGGCTGCCGGCTATGGGGTCACACAGAGTCAGACATGACTGAAGTGACTTAGCAGCAGCAGCAGCATTGATTACATGAAATAGAACTCTCATTTCCAACATTTCTCCTAGGAGAAGTTAAATAAGTTCCATTAAGTACTGATTATCATTTTTTACTTTACATTTCTATATTCACCTGGTCTGAGAAAAACAATTAACCATGTAGTTTTTCTTCTATCCTTCAAAATCACTTGTTTTCACCCAGTAATAAGGATACAATGGAAGACCTGGATTAAAATCAAGGTAAACTATGCCCACATATAAAAAACTATCATAATCTGAAATTTTTCTACAACCTCCAAACATGTTATACTAAAACTAATGGATTTAAAAAATAATATTGTTTTGAAGGGGCATCTATCATAGGTCATGGCAGAATCTACAACAGAAAGTCTACTGAATACCCCATTTAATTGTAAAGAACAAACACGGACACTTCACGTGATGAGAGAGGCTGAAATGTCTTTTACGGCAGTTTCAACCTCTTGGTTTGACCGTTCTGGATCAAGAAGGGCAATGCTATTGGAGTTCTCCCCCTGTTTGTCTACCTTTGGGGAAGCAGCCTGGTCTTGAGGCTGTTTGTTCTCTTTAGCCAAGTCTAAGGTCGCGCTCTCCCCAGAAGGCTGACTGGACCTCTCTAAATGAACCACTTGTTTCCTTGCTTCTGCTTCTTGCTCACACAGCAGTCTCTCCACCTCCACCTCGAGCTCCAAAGTCTCCTCGTCGGCGTGCACATCCAGCTGTTGCATCAACTCCTCCAGCTTCTTGGCCTTGCGGAGCTCGTTCTGCTGGATGATCGTACAAAGGTGTTCAGTGAGCTGCTCTTTAAGCTCAGTCTTGCGCTGCAGCTCTAGCTTTGCTGTCACGTACTCCGCTTCAGCCCTGTCAAACCGCTTCCTGCAGGAGCAGATAGAAACACTGGTCTATTAGCTAGCTATTGAAGGAGACAGTCAGAGGGCTAGACACAGTAACTCCCATACCAGAAAAAATGATGTATGCAGAAAATATGGCTATTAATACTTTACAAACACCTGTCTACATGTTAGACCAAGTAGGGTACTGCTGCAGAAACTTCCACAACATGCAAGTCTGGACTCTCCTAACCTAACCACATTTTCCTGTACCCATTTTCTCTTTCCAAGGCTATGCGTGAATGAAACCAGGCTAAAAAGTTAATTCAGTGGCGTGCTAGCTCCAGTGGGGGAAAGCCCTAATATGCAGTGTTTGTCAATTTCTGTAGTAAAACTATGATTACCATGGCCAATTTCAAGCTACTGATGTGATATCCCTGAATGCAGAATTGGGAAGAGATACACAAACTCTCTCATGAACCAGGGCAAGCCAGCTCTAGCATGCTGCTGCTACTGCTAAGTCGCGTCAGTCGTGTCCGACTCTGTGCGACCCCATAGACGGAAGCCCACCAGGCTCCTCTGTCCCTGGGATTCTCCAGGCAAGAACACTGGAGAGGGCTGCCATTTCCTTCTCCAATGTATGAAAGTGAAAAATGAAAGTGAAGTCGCTCAGTTGTGTCCGACCCCTAGCGACCCCATGGACTGTAGCCCACCAGGCCCCTCCGTCCATGGGATTTCCCAGGCAAGAGTACTGGAGTGGGGTGCCATTGCCCTCTCCAGCTCTAGCATATAGCCAGTTAAATTTATGAGAGGTATAACAATGGATGGAGAAAGCAGAAAAATCTGTATCTCTTGACTAAATGGATTAGAAAAGGGAGAAACCTTTTGGTGGAGAAAGACATGGACGGAGAAAGACATGGACATAGCACCTATTGCTTGTGAGAACCAAAAATGTCTCCAGATATTACCAAATGTCTCCTACGGGGCAAAACTGCCCCCAGTTGAGAAGACCCAGGTTGTTTTCACCCTGTCCACTCTGCAACAGACTACTGTGAGACTTTTACTAAGAAAAGCCAATTATTTTTACATATATAGAAACTCCATAGGTAGATAATGCCAGTCTTATTTGATGCAGGGTAATTCTACTGAGGATGTCAATTTATGATCTCCCTTTTGTTTTTTTCATTTGTCTTTCCATATAATGTGTCGCTTTTCTTTTTGTCTAGACCAGGTTGATTCCTACCTACCAACTAATTATTCTATTTAGTTACTACTAACGGAAGTTAGTGCAGCCTCCAGTTTTGAAGGCTATGCTGCCTTACCCGTTATGATTGCCTTACCTTGAGTGCGTGCACGCTCAGTCGCTTCAGTTGTGTCCACCTCTTTGCGATCCTATGGACCGTAGCCTGCCAGGCTCCTCAGTCCATGAGATTCTCCAGGTAAGAGTACTGAAGTGGATTGCCATGCCCTCTTCCAGGGGATCTTTCTGATTCAGGGATCAAACCTGAGTCCCCTGCATTACAGGCGGAGGATTCTTTACTGCAGAGCCACCAGGGAAGCCCTGCCTTACCTTACTCAATGTAATAGTAATTTCCAGTAATAGAGTTATGGCAAAAAGAGAAATAGGTATGATCTCCTTATGCAAGAGTCTCAGAAGGAAATACAGTGAAAAATAAATAAATAAAAGGCCTTGCTTTTAGAGAACCCAGGGTTCAAAACCTACCTTTGTCATTTACAATGTGTGTACATCTTTTGGCAAAAGCCTTTTCTGGATGTGATGAACAGATATTGAGTCATACTAGCTCAAGTACAGAGGGGGTTTTATTGTAGGATGTAAGAGGCAATCTCACAGGCATGTCATCAGAATAAAGGGCTCTTCTCTTCAATGGTCAGAAACCAGAGTTTCTTTCTTTTAGGCTTTCCTGTCATATTCACAGCCCAATATGGCCACCAGCTGTGTGATATCAAATTCTCTTCAATCAAACCCTCCATGTTCCAAAATTCCTTCTGGCTGGGTTGGCTTGGCTTGACTTACATCAATTTAAACAGAACCCTTAGTGCCAGGTCATGCCAGGCCCCTCAGTTCAGTTTATGGATTAAATGTTCTGGGGTTCCCATTTTTGTTATCAAGTGTGCCCCAGGCACATGTTGACACCATGAAAACAAAACACAGCCACATTCTGGTGGAAGAGGCTGAAAAAAAGGCAGGCAGTGACTAAATATTCCAGTATAGTGAGCAGGGGTAGTTTTGTGAACTAAGTCTTGGTTTGTCTATAAAATGGTGATGATAATAATACCTCATAGGAGTGTTAACTAAGCATTAAATAGAAAAAACAGGGCAAGTGTCTAGCCCAGTGCCTGGTAGGCATTCAAGAAACAGAACTTCCTCTTCAGAGCACCAGAACTGAAAAGTACTGTTAGTATATCACTAAACATGTATCTGGGCTTTCCTGGTGGCTCAGATGGTAAAGGATTTGCCTACAATACAGGAAACCTGGGTTTGATCCATGGGTGGGGAAGATTCCCTAGAGAAGGGCATGGCAACCCACTCCAGTATTCTTGCTTGGAGAATCCCATGGACAAAGGAGCCTGGTGGGCAATAGTCCATGGGATCATGACTGAGCAACTAAGCACACAAATATTTACAATTAAACTTATTAAACAATTTAAGGACTTAAGGTTTACATTTGAAAACTTTTACATAATGTTCACTTCTCATATCTAATTATTTTACTGTCATCTAGTAAATATCAGAATAAGAACAAGCTGTTTTTCAACTACCCCTATGTTAAAAGAATTGTTACAAAGGAGGGTATGTGGGGTATATGGATCCCTTATTCCCATATTTTATAATATCCTACCTATGAATGTTCTTCCATCAAGCTTGAGAGCTCTGACAACATTTTCTAGAGGTATATGTATCTTGTCCCTCCCCTTGACTCAAGCCCCACTTCTCTGCAAGTCTGTGGTCAGCCTCAGTCAGTCAAAGTCAGTTAGTAAAGATTTACTGACTAGGCTCATGAATGCTGAATTGAAATAAAATTTGCAAATCAGTCCCTAGGTTTCTACTGATCTTTCACTCTGAATAAATCATTGAAGATTCTGCATTTTGTTTATTTATTTAAAGTCCTCTGGCCAGAAACATACACATATATATATTACAGTGATTTATGTTAAAAAAATATTGATTAGTTTCACAAACTGCACTACAAGTCTGGGGGTCAAGTGGATAATACCAAATCAGACTATGAAGACATACTTTGGAACAGAATAATAAGAGCATTATACATGATACAGTAAGACAAATTGAACTGGAAATGTAATTATAGAATCATTTTGTTATTTTAAAGGAATCTTGAATGATTTAATGAATGTTATTTAAAGGATTCTAGAAACTATCTCTTGGTTTCAGTATCCCTGAAATTTTTTTAAAACACCATTAACCCTTGGCATGCATTAGGTCCCACTGAAATTAAAAGTTTTCTTAGACCTTTTAGTTCTTTAGTTTCTTTTCTGAACAGTTCTAACTATTTGTAAGTATCAATATATCATAATTTTTATTCTTTCTTAGAAGTTTTCCAGAGAACAAAGAGAAAATTTACTTATAATATTTTGAAAAAACAGACTAATTATATTTTACAGTTACTTTATCAGTCCACTGGGCCCTTTTAGAATCTAAGCTACATTATGGGATTGTTGAAATACACTTTTTCCTATTTTTTGAAACATTTGTCATTTTCTCACCCTAGGAATTACTTCCTCATTACTCATCTGTTATTCCCATGTATGCTAAAAAATTAAAATAATAAGATAACAGAGAATGATGGAATGACCTAAAAGGATAATACAATAATGAACTGCTTAGTTTCCTTACTGTTTTGCCAAAGTATTACATCACCTTTTAATAAAGTATAAAATTAGACTGGAAACATCGTACTTATAATCTGCTCTTAGCTTTCACTAAACACAAGTGAGGATTAGTTTTCATTTTCTACCCAGAAGAGCAAAGAAAATTTACAGAGGAAGACATCTGCAGTTATTGAACGTGAAAGTGTTAGTCACTCGGCTGTATCCCAGTTTGCAACCCCATGGGCTGTAACCCTCCAGGCTCCTCCTCTGTCCATGGACTTCTCCAGGCAAGAATACTGGAGTGGGTAGCCATTCCCTTCTCCAGGGGATCATCCTGATCCAGGGTTTGAACCTGGGTCTCCTGGATTAGAGGCAGATTCTTTACCATCTGAGCCACCAGGGAGGCCAATTTTGTAGTTATTAGACAAATCAAAAGATGCATGTGTGGCAGGCTAAAAAATGACCCCCCAAAGATATTCGATTCCTATTCCCAAGAATCTGTGAACATTACCTCAAATGGCAAAAGATGTGACAGAGTTTAAGATTTTAAGAGGAATTTATTTTTGATTATCCAGCTGGGTTCTAAATGCAACCGCATGTTTCCTTTTGAGAAAGAGGCAGAGAACATTTTGAGAGAAAACAGGAGGAAGCAGTGTGACCTTGGAGGCACAGAACTGAGCAGCGCCGCCACAAGCCAAGGTATGTCTTCAGCCACCAGACACCGAAAGAGAAAAGAAATATACTCTTCCCCAGAGTCTCTGACGGAATGGCAACCCTGCTAACATCTGACTTCAGACTTCTGGTTTCTAGAAGCACAAGAGAATACATTTCTATTGTTTTAAGCCACTGACTTTTCCATAATTTGTTATGGCAGTCCTGCCAAATCAACATGGTTTCCCTGGTAGCTCAGAAGAATTCACCAGCAGTGTGGGATACCTAGGTTCGATCCCTGGGTCAGGAAGATCCCCTGGAGAAGGGAATGGCAACCCACTCCAGTATTCTTGCCTGGAGAATTCCATGGACAGAGGAGCCTGGCGGGCTGCAGTCCCTGGGGTTGCCGAAGAGTCAGACACCACTGAGCACGGCAAATAGTGAATATTGTTTTTCCTGGTATTCTGTTGTTCAGTTGCTCAGTCGTGTCCAACTCTTTGCGATCCCATGTGCTGCAGCACACTAGGCTTCCCTGTCTTTCACCATCTCCCGAAATTTGCTCAAATTCAAGTCCACTGAGTCGGTAATGCCATCCAACCATCTCATCTTCTGATGTCACCTTCTCCTCCTGCCTTCTATCTTTCCCAGTCTACTGAGGGTTAAAGAAAAGTTCTACAGGGAGTTTTACAAGCTGGTCTGCACAGCACAGGGCAGCACTGTAATCACAGCTGTGAACAGCAGCAGCCGTGACAACTCTCTCCAGCTGGCTCATCCCAAGTGTCATCTTCTCAGAGGTGTCTACCCTGACACTGCTCTACAGAAACCAGTTTTAAGGTGAATTCTGGCCTATTTGCATAGATGAACCTTTTGTGGGCAGAACAACATTTTTATTTAAACAAAGTCAAGGAAATCTCCCACAGAACCAATGAAACTGACTATCCTGGGGATTACCTTCAGCAGAAGTCTAGACCATAATACTATTATCAGCAGTAAAGAATTCACCTGCAGTGTGGGATACCTGGGTTTGATCCCTGGGTCAGGAAGATCCCCTGGAGAAGGGAATGGCAACCCACTCCAGTATAATAACTGCCTAACAACCACAGCTGTAAATTTAGAAAATGTTGTCTTAATCTTCTGCATGACCCTAGTTCTAGGCTAAGTACAGCCCTGGTTCTAGGCTAAATTGTCTATAGCTCTCTTTGACTTAATTCAAGAGCTTATGTTTTTAAAAATAATGTTACACATACAATAAGGATATTTACAAACATCTATTTCAGTGTTAGTACCATGATAAACTGTCATTTTTAGCTTGTTAAGAGATGCAACAATTTATCATGTAAAATCTTTTTACTATATAAAGTGTACAAAAATGTCATGAAAAAATACTCATATACTGTGGGGTATTATTTCCTTTAACCAGCAATCCCACTTTCTTTGTGGTTCTCTGAAGGCTAAAACAATGGCATTTCTTATATAATGTTCAATGCATAAAGGCATCCTTCTCCAGCCCTTCCCTAGGACAAAATTAAAACATGATCAAATGATTTTTCTGTTAGGACATCCAGAATATTCAGAATTATTCATTTAAAGAGCTAAAAAGGCATAAAAACATTCCTCTGGCAAACTTGTTACAGAGGAAAAATGTGCTAAAAATCTAGTCTTAGTCTAATCTTAATAAAATCTTGGTTACCTCCTTAATGACCTTATTAATAGAAACAGAACCACCAGTTATCAGCTACTGATGGCATTAATTTATGTAGTTAATTAATAAAAGCAACCCATTAGTTCTAATAGCATACGGTCAAACAACAATTACAAAAATCACAAGGACACCACAAACCTCTTTCTTAAACAATAAACAGTGAATTAAAAACCACAATCAAGCATTTCCGCTTTATTAAATTGTTATATAAACATTCTGATGCTGTGGTTTACTCTGGACTAATGAGGCATTCTGATTGATTTCTACTGTTACAGAGAAAGATGCAAAACTGAGTCATTAACACAGCATTCCCTTGTGAAAAAAGACAAACCAGGATGATTAAAGCAATGTTGAAAAGACTGAAAACCCTGAAATTGGACTTAATTTTTTGCTCTTTTATCTGTTTAAAGTTCATGTAATTCTTTACATGTGTTTGTTTTGAGAACATGCAATGATGATTTTTTCTCTTAAAAAAAAAAAATGCCAGTCATTGAAACCAAGGAAACATGTGACAGCAAACCATTTTACACAGAGCATAACTGAAAAAGAAAAAAGGAAAAAACTTCAAGCTTTCAATACAGAGTGGTATTTTCCTTAAAATACTCAAAGGCTTTTAAAAAACCACCTAGATCTTTCTTTGATGAAAACTGAAATGAGTACTAGGCTAATCCTTTGACCATCTCAGATAATCAAAATTTCTTAAAGAAAGAGCACAGACTTGGTGTTAGAATAATATAGCGTTCTGGAGGAAGTCATTCAGACTTTTAAAGAGTCTCAAATATTAAACAGCTGATGGCTTAGCAGGAAAGACTAAAATATAAATAAATAAAGCAAGAAATCCTCTAACAGGGATATAACAAGGTTAATGAGTAGGGCAGATTCAAGAGTTAATGAAGACTTCAAGAAGGAGATAATTTGATTAGACAGCACATTAAAAAGTGAGATATTACTTTGCCAACAAAGGTCCATACAGTCAAAGCTATGGTTTTCCAGTAGTCATGTATGGATGTGAGAGTTGGACCAAAAAGAAAGCTGAGCACTGAAGAATTGATGCTTTTGAACTGTGGTGTTGGAGAAGACTCTTGAGAGTCCCTTGGACTGCAAGGAGAAAAAACCAGTCAGTCGTAAAGGAAGTTAGTCCTGAATATTCATTAGGAGGACTGATGCTGAAGCTGATGCTCCAATACTTTGGCCACCTGATACAACGAGTTGACTCACTGGAAAAGACCCTGATGCTGGGAAAGACTGAAAGCAGGAGGAGAAGGGGATGACAGGGGATGAAATGGTTGGATGGCATCACCAACTTGATGGACATGAGTTTGAGCAAGCTCCAGGAGTTGGACACAACTGAGCGACTGAACTGGCTAAAAACTGGAATAGGTACAGCACCAATACTATTGTTATGAGGCTTGACAATGATATACATAAATGCCTCTGGCCCAGCTAACAATATACATTAACTAAATCAGACTCCTAACTCACCGAGCATACGAATAGTCGAGGCTGGCCTGATCAATCCGGTTCCTGAGGATTCCAATGTCAGCTGACACCATGTCATCTAAAGCCTGTAACTCCTTCTGGATCCTCTTCAGTTTCATGGTTTCTGCCTGAGTTCTTTTAGATCTATGAGATGAGGAACATGAGTGGAAAAATAAGAACATTTTAAAATCACATGTCCACATACAACTGAAAAAAATCTACTGTATATACAATACGATTATAGCATATAATTTTAAAAACTAGAAAGAAAAACTGAAATAAAACTAATGCTAGTAATATTTTAGTATATCTCCAAAACAGCATTTGCACTTTTTCCTCTTATGATTCCAAATTTTATTACTAGTATATATTGTTTTTCGACATAAGAGAAAAAGTAATATTAAAAAAATAACAATAAATCATTCACTCATATGATTTATATATTCATTCCCTAAGCACTAAAAGGATGTACCTGTATAGAGAACTGGATATATTAGAGTATTGAACACAACTTTTCAAATTCCTTAAACTCTTCTTGCAAAGCCCATTTTCATTTGTCTGATACTCAATGGACACCAAGAACAGATGCCAGCATCTGCTAAACATTATTTCTTTGTATATCTGAGAACGTCTACGTGGTTTTAATTTTTAGGACTCATTTCTTCAAACTTCTACTGTTTTGACTCCTCTTCTGTAGGCAAAACTATAGGTCCTCAAAATTTTTTCCAGGGCTCAAAACCAAACACTCTATTTGGCCCCTTGTTTAAGGGCAACCTCAGCCCTCTCATCACTCCCAAGTACATCATCTACCTCAGAAACAATAAACAAATACAAAGCCAACCTTTAATCACGATTTCTCTTGTTTCAAAATGTCATACACATTCTCAAAGGAAAAGAAAACTCTCAACACCACCACCATACTGCGACTTGATTTCTATTCCATTATGCATTTACTCTTGTTTACTGTCTACAAAAGTTAACCAAGTGATTTTTTTTATTTCAAATATTAATGATTCAGGCTTCCCAGGTGGCTCAGTGGTAAAGAACCTATCTGCCAAACAGGAGAGGCAACAGACGCAGGTTTGATCCCTGGGTTGGGAAGATCCCCTGGAGAAAATGGCAATCCACTCCAGCATTCATGCCTGGGAAATCTCAGGAACATAGGAGCCTGGTGGGCTACAGTCCATGGGGTCACAGAATGGGACACAACTGAGCAAACATGCTTTAATATCCGCTGTCCATTTATTAATAATCTACTCAGGTTACATTTCCTTACATTTCTGTCTACAGCAGTGCTGTCTTAAATCAAAATCATATAAAGAAAAACAAGTACTGAGCCTGTAAATCTTTTTGTAAAATCTCCAGTCAACAGCCTCCCTAACCTCTTACAAATAGAAGACTACTAAAATACATTTCAATAATCACACTGTTTTCCTTCTTGAAATGTAAGTCAAGTTGAAATTTTCTATGCTTCATGAAAGATCAAGATGTACAGTAAGAGAAAAAAAAATCATTAGTTTTAAATACATATATCCCTTTGGCAGATAAAATCCTGAATTACTCTGATACCTACTTACCTTTCTCTCCAGCCCTATGCCTTCCTCTCCCCCTGACACATACCCTAGCTTTAATGAGAAATAATTCTGCTAGACTTTTCTGGAGATCTAAAAAAAAAAACCAATGCCACTGAATAGTTGTTGGCATTTAGTTCTCACTATTCTCAAACACTACTTCATTGACTGAGCTTGGTTTCCTAAGGCCACAGCATACCAGAAACTATAAACTAAAAGGGAAGAGTGGGTAAGGGATGGGAAAGAGGCTCAAACAGGACTGTTGCTGTTCCAGGCCCGTGCAATGCAGCAAGGGAAACGGGACTGCTGACAAACTGGTTCTGAAGGTGAGAGAAAAGCAGAATCATACACAATATAAAACAGTGCTCTTAAGGGCAACCTAGAGTCATGGATAAAGTTAAGTTATATCATGTATCTTTTATCAGTGGGGGCAGGATAAAATTTTAAAATGGCCATAAAAAATACAATTAAGATTTGTGGGAGTATAAGTCACTTACTCGGAATAATCTTATTCCTCTACATGTCAGATGATTAAGCTGAGGTCAAAATTAAAACCTACATTTGTTGCCAACTTACTTATGAAGAAAGAAAGTGAAAGTGTTAGTTGCTCAGTCATGTCTGACTCTTTGCGACCCAATTGACTGTAGCCCACCAGACTTCTCTGTCCATGGGAATTCTCCAGACACGAATACTGGAGTGGGTTGTCATTCCCTTCTCCAGGGGATCTTCCCAACCCAGGAATCAAACCCGGGTCTCCTACACTGAAAGCAGCTTCTTCACCATCTGAGCCACCAGGGAAGCCCAATTTACTTATACTGACAGCTATTTACTGCTCCCTTATGAGTATGTAGTTGGTTAAAACTAAAAAACACTGATGATGATCTTAAGTTTTAACTGCATCTATATTCATAAATACATTATAATCTATGCTTTAAAAGCCTTCCTTAATAAATTAAGACTGGAATCTCTGTATCACTTGTAAAGCATAATTTGCTAAATAGGTCTTAAAAGTAATGACTGTAGAGAAAATGTCATTTATTAGAACAGACATAGGAAAATAAATACAGAACATGACAAAACTGATTACAGGTTACAAACAACCTCTCCTGGTTCAGGTGCCTCACCTTTCTGCAATAGCTTTAGCCAAAAGAGCTTTCTTACGTTTATTTTTCTCTTCCATTAGCCGCTGTTCTTGCTGGAGGACTTCCCAACGAGATTTTTCTTGCCTTGGGAGCAAATGTATACAAATGAGCTTTTGGTACTTTTCCACACCTTGCCAGTCTCAGTTCCTAAGTATAAAATTCAATCAACCAGATTATATACATATATATATTTTTTTTTTCTCCAAAAAAAAGTTCTCTTAAAAGGAACCCATCTGCAGTTCATTATTTGGTTCTAATAGGAACAAAGACTATAATTTGATGTAAAGGCTTAGATAATTGGCCCTTTGAAATCTATTATACACATATAAGCTAGAAATCCACAAACTTGAAGCCAGAGTACTATGGCATTTTTTAGGAGTACAAAGAAACTTGTTTAAGTTAATCATGTATTATATGCAAAATAGATAGCAAAATAAATTGTTCTATAGCTAATGTCAAATCTTTTAAGAGTTTTCTGTAACAAACAATAACCAATGTTTATTTCATATATTTTTCTTTCAATTTGTTCACTTCTTTCTAGCTCTTGTTTTTAAAGAGTGAGACACTAAGAAATAAATGCTGGGCTCAAAAAAAACTCCAAAGATCTACAAACATGAATTGTCTTCCAATCTATCCAATTCTAAAATACATTAAAATTTTCTGTAAATTCACAAACTTAATGTCAATGCAAATTAAACAAGGTAATGACAAAGCCGTCTGTCCCTATTACTGTCATTTCTCACAGCCATTGTATCAAAAACCTCCCTTCTGAGACCTAGTAACCACTTGCAAAATTATCCTTTTCTCTTTATTCCTATTATCTCCACCTTAGTGCTGCCACTGGTCCTTGCTCATTTTTACTGTTTGCAGGCTTCTCCTCCCCAGATACTTTAGTTGCAGCTCAAACCAGTACCCTCTGTCAAATGATCCGCAGCACTGATACGGGGATGTTCTCGGTTAGTTTTATCAGAGCATCATTTCCCTTGTGGGGTCAAGGAACTCACTAGATAGGCATCTTCAGCTTCCAAGCCCTTCTTCATACTTCTTTAATTCTCTACAATTTTCTGGGCTATCGTGTGCCTCTTTCAGAAAAGTGAGATGTCATCTCTGAACATTCTCTAATATATAGCTTTCCTTTTCCTCTCTTATAGCCTCAGAATTTCTCCTTTTCAACAACCATTCCCGAGATGACATTTCTTCTATGAAAATTTTCTCAAGTACCTAAAATGATAATAATAATTTTCCTAATGACATTCAATCTCAATTTTCCAATTTAAGCCCCCCTCCCCAACTTGTTTCAGGACTATGAGAGTAGATTACATTTAAAATATTAAATGTAGGCACATTTAATTTTGGTTCCATAATTCAAATGGCTTTATATCTCTTGTCAAAATGATTCATTGGCGGTAAACCCTGGTGGGCAGGAAACACTTTAAACTTAGTAGAGAATCTGGATCAGCAGAGATTGGAAAAAGAGCTGAGATTAGATAAAACATACGACACTTTGAAAAAGAGTGACTCAGAAAATGGAAAACAGAAAGAGACTATTCTTTCTTCCCTGTGAGTGATAAATCAGGAGAAACAAAGAAGGGTTATTCATACACAGGTTATATAATAGAAAAAAACTGATTATAAGAATTCACAAGTCACAGAATGGCAACTGCCACAAGAATGTGGCTAAATTCAGGAGATGGTTTCTGATACCAATACAACAAATAAAGAAATCTCATGACGAATTATTTAATTTGTCCTCTCAATTCTCTATACTCTTTCCTTAAATCTTCATGTCTCTTCACAAGCACCCTATTCTGGGTCATTGAAGATGCTATCTCAAAGTTGAAAGAATGAGTTCAATCTGGGCAGGAGTATCATACAAATAAGAACTGGTTCTGGTGAGTGTAAAGGGCACAGACTTTGGACCCAGAGACTTGCATGTGAACCCCAACTCTATTACTTATTAGCAGGGTATTCACTTTGGGAACACAGTATCTTTTCTAAGATATCGCATCCGTGAAGTGAAAACAACGAACAAGCATCCTAAGACTGTTGTGAAGACTCAATAACATAAAACATATAAAATGCTTAACACTGCTACTTATATTTAGGTCGTAGCTATTTTCCAATAGTTTATTCATCACATTTCTAGGTTAGACTATCAAACAAAATATTAAAACTGTATTTCTTCAAAGTTCACTGGGGAAAAAAAAAGGTAAAATGGAAAGATAGTCTCATGGATATATAGACTTACTAACAATTCCACTTTCTTTTTTTCCAATTGGCAATCTGGTTTTGGAGGCAGAACCTCAGCATTTTTGTGAACTTCATGGGAATTCTTAAGTCCCAGTTCCTTTTGTTGACTTTCAGTACCCTGTGGTTTTCCATCACCAACAGGAGAGGTGAGCGTAAGGGGAGTAGGAAGAGAAGAACTTGGTCTCTGAGTATTAAATCTTTGTTTTGGTGCAGAAAGCAGCTGCTCTGGAGGTAATGAGGTTGACCCATCTTGAAGTCCAAATTTTTGACTTTGCTCTTGAAGGGCTCTTTCTCGCTGAAGTTGTTGTCGACTTTTCTTCCCAGGGAGACGCCGCTGTGGTTCAAACGGATCTATATATAAAAAAAAGAATGGAGAAAAATTCCTTTGTGTGAGCAGCAAATAATTATAACTTCTCTAAGAAAATAAAGCATTAACATTCAACTCTAGTAATTCTGCAGGGTTTTTCTTCCCTTGTCTTCTTTAAAATCCCAGGGGAAAATCTGCCATCTTCCTGCAGAATCTGACAGTTCTCTGATCATACTGCTAACATTTAACAAAAACTATCCTACTTGTCAATTTATGTTTGAGGAAGTCCATTTCTTTAGTGAGTTAGGCCTTAGAATACAAAGCAAGGTTTCATCCTGATTTGCTGTCAGAAATATGACCAAAGTTGGCAGACAAATGAATTCACTGATATGTCTTAAGTTTGATTGATGGTTCTGTCTGTTCTTCTGAAATAAAATGGTGGCTTTTTTCAAATGGGCTTCACCTTTTTCAAATCTTAACAGATCTTAGGGTAATTTAATACATAGGTAGACACAATACACAAAGTATTACCGAATGAAGTCTTTTAATTTTAGGGATGCTAGTTAACCCTAAATTGCTTCCTTTCATCTTCCAAACAGCCTGGGCCTATGTTCCCCAAAGTTCAGTTAGCCTTTAATCAATGTATGCAAGCTAATTTTAATAGCAGCCTGAGCAAAGAAATAGAGGAAGACAAAATAATCGGGAGAAGTATTTTTTTTAAAAAGTATTATGAATTAAATGATAAGAAAGTAATTAAATGTACTTTTTTGGACTGTCCATACCAGTATTAACCTTGTAGGTCAGACAACTGGAGACTTTGACTCACATTCACACTATGCTTAAGATCAATAAGTGATATAGTCCATTAAGTGCCCAAGAAATGAAACTGGTAAGTTTTTGTAAATGAACTAAATGGGGTTTGTAAAACCTAATAATGACCTCTGAAACGACATAAGCTTATTATTTAAATTTCCCAAAGGAGAGTTAAAGCTTGAGAGTCAAATTTCCATTGTTGCTTTTCTCCACCTCAGTAACCTTAGGCAAGTCAACTGATTATTAATATTCTACACCTCAGTTTCTTCATCTGTCAAACTGGCTGAAAATTTACTTGCTTTACTTAACTCAAGGAGTTGGTGTAAGAATTAAATGAAATATGGAAAGAAAGTATTTTCAAAAGACATATAATCAAAAGTAAAATTTTATTACTATTGACTTTAGCCAGAAACACAAAGTAGTGTACTATATCTTGCAACAGAAACCTATTCTAGACTACTGATCTTTATTCACACCATCAGAAAATGTCATTGAGCCTGTTTACCTTTCAGTTATACTTGTTAGTTGAATTATTAATATCTCTCTGAAAGTGAGTAATGCAACTTCCATTTTATTTTGCATTTTCACAGAACCTACCTATGACATTAAAAATGCTAATTTTTAAACTCCCAAACAACAAATCAGGTCACTTAAGAATTAAACAAATGACAAGAAAACCTTTTGGAACTAGTAAGTCATTCTAGCAAGGTTGCAGAATATATATAAGATTAATATACAAAAACCAATCACTTTCCTAGCAGCAATGAACAAGTAGAATTTGATATAAAAAACTAGAGTTACATTTATGTTAGCATTCAAAAAAAGGATTACTTAGATATAAATCTAGCAAAATATGTACAAGATCTAAGAGGAAAACTACAAAACTCAAATGATATCAGGGAACTAAACAAATGGAGAGATATTCCACATTCATGGATAAGAAGACTTAACACTGTCAAGATGTCAATGTCAGTTCATCCTGAACTCATCTATAGACTCAGAGCAACACCAATTAAAATCCCAGCAAGTTATTTTGTGGATACTAACAAACTGATTCTCAAGTTTATATAGAGAGGCAAAAGATCCAGAATAATCAATAAAATATTGAAGAACAAAGTTGGACTGGCACTCCTGGACTTTAACACTTACTATAAAACTATAGTAATGAGAGTGGGAATTAGCAGAAGAACAGAATAAAGATCAATGGAATAGAACAGAGAGCACAGCAATAGGCCCACTTTAACACAGTCAACTGATCTTTGACAAGGGTGCAAAGGCAATACAATAGAACAAAAATATTCAACAAATGGCACAAAAATAAATCTAGACACAGACTTATACCTTTCACTCAAAATGAATCATAGATCTAATGCAAAACTCAACTATAAAACTCCTAAAAGACAACACAGGAGAAAATCTAGAAGATGTCAAGTATAGCAGTGAATTTCAGATATAATACCAAAAGAGATAACGGATAAACTATACTTGAGGAAAATTTAAAACTTCTGCTCTGTGGAAGACAATGTCAAAGGAAGAGAAGACAAGTCACAAACTGGAAGAAAACATTTGCAACTGACACATCTAACAAAAGACTGCAATCTAAAATATACACAGAATTCTTAAAGCTCAACAATAAGAAAACAACCGCATTAAAAAATGGGTCAGAAACCTTAACAGTTATCTTGTCACCAAAGAAGACATACACATAACAACTATGCATATGAAAAGAATCTAAACCATATACCACAGGGAAATGCAAATTAAAATGAAATACCACTACACAAATAGCAAATGGCAAATAGATGGGAATCCAATGGAAAGAATGAGAGACTTTATTTTCTTGGGCTCCAAAATCACTGCAGGTGGTGACTGCAGCCATGATATTAAAGATGCTTGCTCCTTGGAAGAAAAGTTATGACCAACCTAGACAGCATATTAAAAAAGCAGAGACATTACTTTGCCAACAAAGGTCCACCTAGTCAAAGCTATGGTTTTTCCAGTAGTCATGTATGGATGTGAGAGCTGGACTATAAAGAAAGCTGAGCGCTGAAGAATTGATGCTTTTGAACTGTGGTGTTGGAGAAGACTCTTGAGAGTCCCTTCAACTGTAAGGAGACCCAACCAGTCCATCCTAAAGGAAATCAGCCCTGAATATTCATTGGAAGGACTGATGCTGAAGCTGATACTGCAATACTTTGGCCACCTGATGTGAAGAACTGACTCACTGGAAAAGACCCTGATGCTGGGAAAGACTGAAGGTGGGAGGAGATGGGGATGACAGAGGGTGAGATGGTTGGATGGCACCACCGAATCAATGGACATGTGTTTCAGTAAACTCTGGGAGTTGGTGATGGACAGGGAAGCCTGGCGTGCTGCAGTCCATGGGGTCATAAAGAATCGGACACGACTGAGAGACTGAACTGAACTGAACTGATCCACCGCACAACCATTAGAAAGGCCCCAAATCTGTCGCACAGAGAATATCAAATGTGGGTGAGGATGTGGAGCAACCTGAACTCTTTCATTGTTGGTGAGAATGCAAAATGGTAGTCACTTTGGAAGACAGTTTGGTGGTTTCTCACAACTAAACATTTCTTAACATATGATTTAGCAATTGTGCTCTTTAGTATTTTTAATGAGATAAAAACTCATATCCACACAAAAACCTGAACATGGACGTTTATAGAAGCTTAATTCATAACTGCCAAAACCTGGAATCAACCGAGATGTCTTTCAGTAGGTGAATGGATAAACTGTAGTACATACAGACCAATGGGATATTATTCAAAGCTAAAAATAAAAGATATCAGCTATCAAGCCACACAGAGCATGGGGGAACCTTAACTGCATACTACTAAGAGAGAGAAAACAATCTGAAAAGGCTATATACTGTATGATTCCAACTATATGACATTTTGGAAAAGGTAAAACTATGCAGACAGTAAAAGGATCAGTAATTGCTAAGGTTTAAGGAGAGAAGAGAATGAACAGGCAGAGAAAAGAGGATATTTAGGGCAGTGTAAATATACTGTATACTATAATGACAGATACATGACATCATGCATTTGTCCAAACTTGTAGAATGTATAACACCAAGAGTGAACCCTAATGTAAACTACAGACTCGGGTGACTATGTCGGGCCAATGAAAGTTATAACAAATGTGTCACTCTGGCAGAAGACGTTGATACTGGGGATGGCTATGTACCTGTTGGGGCAGGGACTATCTGGGAAACCTCTGCATCTACCTGTCAGTTTTGCCATCAACCTAAAACTGCTCTTAAAAAATTCAGTCTTTAGGAATAATTGGGGGCGGGGGGAAGGAACATGCTCTTTTGCATACTTTTTTGGGAGGCTGCAAGTATCAAGGAGGCTGTGGTCAACTAGGAGCACAAGTATAGTTTAAAGGGGACAATCCATTAGCCACCTCTAACCTACCCCATGGACTATACAGTCCACGGAATTCTCCAAGCCAGAATACTGGTGTGGGTACCCTTTCCCTTCTCCAGCTCTTCCCAACCCAGGGATCAAACCCAGGTCTCCCGCATTGCACGCAGATTAATTACTAGCTGAGCCACCAGGGAAGCCCTTAAAGATGACAGCTGTCACTAAAAAATTTATGTCCATGTTACCAGACATTCTGATTTTTCACTAGAAAAATTCAGATTTTCATGTAAAATATAGAGTACTGTATCAATCAAGAAAATCTAGGTTATGCTATAGGGCAAAGAACCCTGGAAACTTTATGGTTTTAAACAACAAAGGTTTATTTCTTAAAGCTAAGTGCCAACTGAAGGCCAGCAGGGGCTTCCTGCTGATCAGCCTCTCAGGGCTCCAGCCTGACTACCCAGTCAGTGTTTGCTAGCCCCCAGGGCAGGTAAGAAAAGAGCTTAGGAAGGTCTCGGTTTAGCAATTAATTGCTCTGACCCGGGAGTGACATAACACTTATGCTTACAATTCAATGCTGAACTAGCACTAGGTCTGATACAATAACAAGTGCAACAGGAATCTACTGGGAAGAGAAGTGAACCAGAAATAATTTCCTCAGTATTAATTTAAAAGAAGTTTTAAGAGTAGATAATCCAAAAAGGGGGGAGGGGATGAAAAAATGAATATTTTTGGCTTAAATCAAGCCAGTGGGCTGAGTTTGTGATCTTTGTTCTACATCCTTTAATTAAGCCCTGCTTTCCCCACCCAAGACAATCATCATTTGAATCATATGTTAATCATTCCCTTCCTTTGATTTTTATGTCATACTGTGTCTACAAATACTTCTTTTAAATGTTATATTATTTAGTTATTTTAACTTTATATAAAGGGTGTCATGCAGGATATAATCTTCTTTAACTTAATATGATATTGCCATTATTCATCCATGTTGTTCATGTCGCTGTAGCCATTTAATTTTAACGCTGTATAATACTCTATTGAGAATATTCTCTAAGAGTCTACTGATCTTCTACTGATGGAAGCATTTATTGCCAATGCTCACTTCACAGTCTTCTCCCACTACAGTGAACTATGACAGCACCAAATCATGGAGGGTAGTGCTATATGGAACAATCACCTGTCAGCCCACGTTAGACATGAAATTGGAGTGAAAAATAACCTTTACAATTTCAAATAACTGATATTTGAGGGCTATACGTTACTGCAGCTTAACTTGGCTTAACCTGATTTCACTATTATCAATACTTTTGAAACTGCATTTGCCCCTTCTTGATCATATTCCCTTGCCTTCCCACCACCCTAAATTTTGTGTTTTATTCCTTTAATTTTTTTAATATATTCCCTATATTCCTAAATGAATATGCCTGCTTTGTATGATTTTGGTAGCAGACTGTATATATTCTTCTGCAATGTGCTCTTTTCACATATTAAGTCTATGAAATTTATACATGCTAATACACACGGCTTGCAGTTCAATTCCCACTAGCTGGATAGTAGCCCAGTGGATGATTATACCACAATTTATTTATCCGTTGCCTTGTTAATGAACACTAGGTTGCTTCCAGCTTTTTAATATTATAAACAATATAAACAAGAGTATTAAGAACATTTTTGACTTTCCCAGATGCCCGTATGGGCTTCGCTAGACTATTGCTGTCTTTATTTTTGCTGGCAACCAACTCCATCTTCATAGATTATTTACATATATTTTTAAGGCTGGAGAACAGCTGGAAAGAGCATTAAAATAAAAGATTCAGCTCTTTTAGTTTTACAAATGAGAAATCCAAGACAAAAAGATTTAGAGGCAGAGCTGCGAGATCCACTATTTTCAATCACTGTGGTTGGCTGAGTACACAAAATGCTGAGATGTTTTCTTAAGATAGTCAAAAACTAGTTGTTGTCTATGTTCTAACATCTCAGTGAAATGATAGGTCTTAAAGTTAAGGTCCTTCATCCCCTCTCTATACCAAATTATGGAGATATTTAGAAATGTACTTTCAAATAATGAATCCAATGTTCAATTCAGAGAAGGCAAAGGCACCCCACTCCAATACTCTTGCCTGGAAAATCCCATGGACAGAGGAGCCTGGAAGGCTGCAGTCCATGGGGTCCCTAAGAGTTGGAGACAACTGAGCAACTTCACTTTCACTTTTCACTTTCATGCACTGGAGAAGGAAATGGCAACCCACTCCAGTACTCCTGCCTGGAGAATCCCAGGGACGGGGAAGCCTGGTGGGCTGCTGTCTATGAGGTAGCACAGAGCTGGACACAACTGAAGTGACTTTGCAACAGCAGTAGCAGCAGTGTTCAATTTAGCATTAAGTGTTCCTTCCCTGGGCAAACTCACCTCTACTAACACACAATCTCCGTGAAATACTGCCAAGCGCCATCCAACCACCAGCAGAGTAACATTTCTGTTAATTCTGTAGCAAGCTCTGGTACAACATCTACTATCATATTATATTATAGTTTGTCTCCTCAGCAGACTATAAGCTCTTTGAAGGCAGGGATGAAATTCTGATTGTATCAGCATCCCTAATGCAGAAGCTGCCCCCCTTAACTTTGGGTCAGATCAGAATCAGGGTACTAGTACCAGGAATGTCAGTTAATTACAAACTTTAGTGTAACTTTTATGATTCAGCTTTTAAAAGGTCTCTGGGTCAGTCAAAATTTTCCTGATCCAGATAATCTACACTGCTATCACATTACAGGTTTACTTCCTTTTCACTCCTCAGGCCTAGATTATCTTCACCGCCATGCTAAAAAAAAAAAAAAAAAAAAAGCTGATCTGAGCAACATCCAACTTTTTCTCACACTCTAATAAAAGGAATAGAAGGGATTATTAATTTTCCCCCAGAATGTGTTAAGTTATGGTACCAAGAGTGGTATAAACTCACAGAAGAAGTGTGTACTAGCAAGATCACTATACACGACTTTATGAAATTTCAATCATAAAGCACAGTTTATATTACGAGTTTCTCAGCAAATATCAGCAAATTTAACTTCCTCATTAAAAAATAACAAAACAGTAAAAGTCCATTTAGTGATTACACTATAAAGATGGAGAAGCAAGCACAAAGTTTTAGCTTACACTGAAGTCAGTAGATATGCATGTCTATAGATTGATAGACAGATAGCTGTACATTTCACACCTAATCTCTCAAAGACCCTTTTGGTTTGCTGACTCTCAAGAGTTGGAAGGAACTGCAAAAATCATCTGGCAACCAGAAGTGAATGCAAGACTCCAGATGTATCATGACAAACTGCAACTTTCTGCATTTATTCAGATCCTTGTGCTTCCTTTTCCCAATCACTGCTTCTATACATACACCACAATTTAACTCTAATACGATGTGTGCCCCTCCTTCCTTTACTCTGACCCCAACCCTCCAACCAGTGATCTGTGCAGCAAGCCTCCTACAGGTCACTTCCTTTCCCAAGTCCCATTTCTTTCCCAGGGAAAAGTCAAATCCCTGAAATAACTCTCTTTTTAAAAAGTAGATCTCAGTCTCGTGGGTCTGCCACACACCCCCACCGCCACCTCAGCCGTGGGCTCCAAGTGCATCCAGCTCCCGAGACCCCTCAATCCTGTCCTCCGATTTACAGCTCCCTGTCCCTAAAACAGGTAACCCTTTTCCCCGCCCCCTTTCGCTCAAAAACTGCAGCCCCGCCCCTTCCCTTAACGGATCGAAGAATTAAAGCTCTGCAGACCCGTCCCTTTACCTTTAGTCTGCTTTAGTCGCCTCAGCTCCTCCTCAGAGAAGCCAGCCCAACCCTGCGCCATCCACCTTGGCTTGCCAGCACGCTTAGTACCCCAAACCTCTGAGCCCCGACTGCCAACACGACTACCCAGGCACATCCGGGTTCTTCCCCTGCCGCGGCGGACCAACCAATCAGCGCATCGAACTCTGGACGCAAGGCCCCCTTCTCCCTTGCAGCAGGACCCGGATCTCTTTCAGGCTGTCTCCGGCAGTGCCTGATAAAGTGCATTAGGAAATCGTGGCTTCTTCGTTCCGTTTGACCTGGCTTTTCTCTTTCTCCCTGTCTCCTGTGCTTGTTGGATTATCGCTTCAAGAGGAAAAAGAGGAAATACCGATGCGAGTAGGCTGGAGATAAACAAGCAGTGAGAAAGTGGCTACGAGTCGGTGGCGGAGAAGGGAGGACAGACCCTGCCTCTAGGGGCTGTTTGTAAATTTACTGGAGCGGAGCCCTCTGCGTGGCGGTCATGCGAGGTTTCACTGCGTGATCTGTAGAGGGTTCCTTTAAAATTGCACTGACTTTACCTGCAGGTTGACTCAAGAATGTCCAGGTTTAAGCTTTTAATTATAAAGAATCATTTCAGAAGACTGGGGTATAATAGTGGGAAAGGAACGGACACGTGTAACAGCATGGTTAGGTCTCCCAGAGGCCGTTGCGGCTCCCAGATTTCTGTTGATCGCGGCTCGGTTTTTTGATGTGTGAATGATTCTCGCTAATCTGTCACCTTTCTCCTAAGGGAAGTCTAAGTCCCGCCTCAAAAGCAATCTTTCCTCTCTGTTTATGTTCAGTGAAGGCAGTGTAAAACGTGGACTAGGGGGGATGGGAAAATGTTTCCTAGGCGTCGCCTGCCTAGAGTCCCAATCTCAAGGTCCTAGTATTACCTTAAACAGGTAACCACTCTGGGCTACCGTTTCTCGTTTTAAGCAAGATTTCAGAGATTAAAAGATGCAAACGTTGTCTAAGTACATGTAGATCAGAATGATTTAAATATCACATTTAATTTTTCCTATTCTCTTTTCATTGTTTTGCCTTTTTAAAACCAGTTATTTTAGCTTACATTTAAGAATTACATGTATGGCTTTTGGGTTTAATGTATCACTATTTTTAAACAAATTGAAATTAAGGAGTAGACTAAAAATACTCCCCCAGGAAAAGAGTTGGAATGAGTATTTCAAGCTTAAGTAGGTGATTAGAAGGTGAAGGGTGTTTGGAATTCTTGTAACCTCTAAGCTTTTAAACTTTAAAAACGGTTTCTTAAATTTAGTTGTGTACAAACGGTTCTTTTTAAATATGGACAGATTTTCTAACATTTAGAAATTAAAAGGCCATCCAAAAGGATTGGAGGAGTCAGATTCATACAGTTTTTTAAGATAGCCACCTCCCTGGTGGCTCAAACGGTAAAGAAATCTGCGTGCCATGCAAGAGACTTGGGTTCGATCCCTGGGAGGGGAAGATCCCCTGGAGAAGGGAATGGCTGCCCACTCTGGTTTTCTTGCCTGGAGAATTCCATGGACAGAGGTGGGCTACAGTCCTTGGGGTCACAAAGAGCCAGACACAACTGAGCGACTTTCACTTTTCTTGGTGCCTCGTTTCTTCATATAATGTAAACTAATGACTATTTTCCTGGGAGTTTATCTTCAAAGTTCTTTCTGTTGAGAACCCTTTATATCTTGGATTGAGAGACTACAAATTGGTTTTACTGGTTCCTAGAAGTTTCATTTTATACCAGATTTTAAGATAATTTTAAAACCAGATTTGAAGTAATTTTTTCAGCTTATAGCATAAATTAGGCTTTTACCCCAGGTATGATACAGGGCTCAGATATCTTTGAAAGTGAAGTTGCTCAGTCGTGTCCAGCTTTTTGCGACCTCTTGGACTGTAGCCTAGGCTCCTCCGTCCATGGGATTCTCCAGGCAAGAATATTGAAGTGGGTTGCCATTTCCTTCTCCAGGGGATCTTCCTGACATGGGAATCAAACCCAGGTCTTCCACATTGCAGGCAGACTCTTTACTGTCTGAGCCAACAGGGGCTCCAGATATCTTTAGGTGCCCTTAAAAAAATACACAACCACATTCCTTGCTGCTTTTACAAAGCAGTAGGCTGAGTTTTGTTTTTTCCTTAATCCTCTGTTACCATGTGGACCATCCTTTCCACGCTCTGAACTTTATTTCGTTGATTTTGCCTTCAAAAGTGTTTAGAAATCCGAGTCACCAGCCCATATACAGGTAGAGTGCCTTTTGGATTTGCTTTCTACATTGCTTTAAGTTCTGTGTTAAATAAAAACATGTATCATATACAGCATTTTTGTGTTTATGGCTAAAGGAGACCATCTGTGACAACTTAGACTGTTACATTGGCTTCAGTTGATTCTCTGCCATAGCAACTAGAATAATCTTCTAAAAAAGAAAATCTAATGTCTATTCTGGTTAAAACTGTAAAACAGCTTCCTGTTGCACTTTGAATAAAATCGCTGTTTCTGCATGAGCCTACATGGATCTGAACCCTGCTTACCTCTTACCTGACCATTAAGATACTTTTCCTTTTATTCCACATTCCCTGCACTCCAGCCAGATTGGCTTTTTGGAGTTTTAGAAAATCCCAGTCTCTCCTCCCATTCCCGTACTGCCCTACCCAAGGCTTTCCTAAATGCAGTTCCATTTGGCTGTAACGATCTTTTCCTTGTCTGACTGGCTCTTTCTGCTTCAGGTTTTGTCCTGAACGTCCCCTTAGGTGATCACCCTATCCTATACAAATAGCACCCCAGATTTCTTCCTACCTTTTTGTGTTCTTTATTACTTTCACAGCACCGTTATAACTCCTAAATTCTCTGCATTTATGTTCTATTTCGCTTTACTCAATAGTATCTCCACAATTTCAGGGGATTTCTCTTTTATTTACTCAGTCAGTGTACAACAGTGTTTGATGCCTGCTGAGTACTCACATAAATATTGAAAGAAGAAACCTTTCAAAGTTAAGTATTGAGTTGAAACATTTCCACATCTTATATATTCTGAGATTCCTTTCTAGTATGAATTTCTGTGAACCTCGTTTGTTTCTTATTGCTACTTGCAGCCGTGGACTTGTGGGTTAGTAAATAAAAGACATTAAAAATAAGCTGAAAAGAATCAAGGTGTCATTTTGTTTCTTATAAAGCCTTAAAATAGCATTTCAGCAATACTCCATAATTTTCAGTATATGTCTTGGACATCTGTTAGATTTATCTTTAAGTGATTAATAACATGATGCTATTGTATTAATAAATAACATTTTTTTCAATTTTTTGTGTCTACTACATAGAAATGTTTGTTGATCAGCCACAATTAACACACTTAATAGTAGTTGTTCAGTTGCCCAGTCATGTCCGACTCTTTGTGACCACATGGATTTCAGCACACCAGGCCTCCCTGTGCCTCATCATATCCCAAAGTTTGCCCAAGTTCATGTCCTTTGCATTGGTGATGTCATCCAGCCATCTCATCCTCTGACACCCTCTTCTCTCTGGGCATGCAGACTAGAAAGAAGTAAAACTTTCAGACAACATGATCATCCAGGTAGAGAAATCCAATGGATTCTACTTTAAAAAATGTTGCTATAACTATTAATTTTATATGCTAACTTAATAGTTATAGCAGATTTTAAAAAGTAGATTCCATTGGATTTTCTGCCTGGATGATCATGTTGTCTGAAATTTAACTTCTTGATAGTCTACATGCCTTTTTTTCTTTTTTTGCCTTATTGCACTGGCTAGACCCAACAATATAGTGTTGAATAAAAGAATGAGATTGGGTACGCTGTTGTTTCTGATCTTAGGGAAAAAGTGTAAAGTCTCTCACCATTTAGAATGATGCTAACTTTACGTCTTTTTGTAGATGTCCATTAGCAGGTTGATGAGATTCCTTTCTCTTCCTAGTTTTCCAGGAGCTTTTATCAGAAATGGATAATGGGTTTTCTTGCATGCATTTTCTGGGCCTATTGACATGATAATATGAATTTTCTTTATTAGATTTTTAATATGGTGTATTGCCTTGAGCAGTTAACCAATGTTATACCAGTCTTGCATCCTGTTATAAATTCTACTTCAGTTCAGTTCAGTTCAGTCCAGTCTCTCAGTAGTGTCTGACTCTTTGTGACCCCATGAATTGCAGCACACCAGTCCTCCCTGTCCGTCACCGACTCCCAGAGTTCACTCAAACTCATGTCCATCGAGTCAGTGATGCCGTCCAGCTGTCTCATCATCTGTCATCCCCTTCTCCTCCTGCCCCCAATCCCTCCCAACATCAGAGTCTTTTCCAATGAATCAACTGTTCGCATGAGGTGGTCAAAGTATTGGAGTTTCAACTTTAGCATCAGTCCTTCCAATGAACACCCAAGGCTGATCTCCTTTAGAATGGACTGGTTGGATCTCCCTGCAGGCCAAGGGACTCTCAAGAGTCTTCTCCAATACCACAGTTCAAAAGCATCAATTCTTCAGTGCTCAGCTTTCTTCACAGTCCAACTCACATCCATACATGACCACTGGGAAAACCATAGCCTTGACTAGATGGAACTTTATTGGCAAAGTAATGTCTCTGCTTTTTAATAGGCTATCTAGGTTGGTCATAACTTTCCTTCCAAGGAGTAAACGTCTTTTAATTTCATTGCTGCAATCACCATCTGCGGTAACTTTGGAGCCCCCCAAAATAAAGTCTGACACTGTTTCCCCATCTATTTCCCATGAAGTGATTTGACCAGATTCCATGATCTTCGTTTTCTGAATGTTGAGCTTTAAGCCAACTTTTTCACTCTCCTCTTTCACTTTCATCAAGAGGCTTTTTAGTTCCTCTTCACTTTCTACCATAAGGGTGGTGCCATCTGCATATCTGAGATATTACTTTGCCAATAAAGGTCCTCTAGTCAAGGCTATGGTTTTTCCAGTGGTCATGTATGGATGTGAGAGTTACTAGCTATAATTCTGCTTTATTTTTTCAGTCATTGCTTTAAAATCAGAGTATATATCTTTAACTCATCACAGTCGACATTCATGTGGTATTATACCACTTTACATAAAAGAAACTTCCAAATATTTATTCTCCTTCTGGCCTTTGCTGTTATTTTCAAGCATTTAACTAATACATGTTATAAACCTCACAATGTGTTATCGTTATTTTTGTTTAAAAATTATTTCTTTAGAAGATTTAAATAAGAAAGTCTTATGTTTATTCATATAGATACAACTTTCTGTACTCTTCATTCCTGTGTGCAGATCCATAATTGCATCAGACATAATTTTCCTCCTGCCTACTATAACAGTATAGGACTACTCCTGATGAATTCTTTCAGCTTTTGCATATATAAATAAGTCTTTAATGTTACCTTTTTTTTTTGTACTTGAATATACAGAAAAGGTTCATTCACATTAGGCCAAATACTGGGAACAATCCCAATGTCTATTGCTTGATGACTGGGTAAACAAGTTGTTTTATATCTATGTGGTGGAATACTACTTGGTAATAAAAAAGAATAGACTACTATTATTTCTTCAAATATATTTTCTGTTCTCCCAGCTCTCTTCTTTTGGGGCTTCTATTACATATTTGTTAGCCAGTTGAAATCTTCCTATAGTTCACCTGATACTCTTTTTATTTTTTAACATGGGTTTCTCCCCATTTTTGCTTTGTTTTGTATAGTTTTTATTGTTATGCTTCAAATTCACTAATAATTGCTTCTCCAATATCTAACCTTCTACTAATCCCATCAAGAATATTTTTTCTAACACAGACATTGTAGTTTTCTTCTATGGATGTTCTGTGTGGAGCTTTTTATATCTTTGGTGTTTCTCCTTAACTTTTTGGACATATGAAATACAGCAATGGCAACCCACTCTAGTACTCTTGCCTGGAGAATCCCATGGACAAAGGAGCCTGGTAGGCTGCAGTCCATGGGGTTGTGAAGAGTTGGACACGACTGAGCGACTTCACTTTCACTTTTCACTTTCCTGCATTGGAGAAGGAAATGGCAACCCACTCCAGTGTTCTTGCCTGGAGAATCCCAGGGATGGCAGAGCCTGGTGGGCTGCCATCTATGGGGTCACACAGAGTCGGACATGACTGACGCGACTTAGCAGCCATGATAACTGTTAATGTCATCGTCTGCTGATTTTAACATCTGTATTAGTTTTGGATCAGTTGCAATTGATTAATTCTTTTCTTAAATATGATTCATATTTTCTGTCTTCTTTGTATGCCTGGTAATCTTCAACCTGATTCAAGATGTGAATTTTATCATGTTGGGTGTTACCTGTTTTTGTTTTCCTGTAAATATTTTTGAACTTTGTTCTGAGATGAAGTTAAGTTACTTGGAGACAGTTTTATTTTTTTGAGGCTTATAACGTTTAAAATTTGTTAGACATGACCAGAGAAATGTTTACTAAAGACTAATTTCCTACTAGTGAGGCAAGAATCTTTTGAATACCAAGTACTCTATGAATTACAAAGGTTTTCCAGTCTGACTGGGGGCAATAGTCCCTATTCCTTGTCCTTTGGGGGTACTGTATACTGTATTCTCTGATGCTTTTGGATAGTTCTTTCCCTGGCCTCACATACTTTCCTTACATGCATATGCTGATCACTGCTTTGCTGCATTTTTCAGGGGATCCTTTTCTGATCTCCATCATTCTTTTCCTGTTCAGCTCTTTCCCTTCTGGTATCCTGAACTTCATCTTCTCAAGCCAGGGAGTCCAGCTGGCTTTGCTTGGATTCTCCTCTCTCCCCTACCCCATGTGGTAGCCTGGGAACTCTCTTAAGGAATTAAATTGGGGCAGTCATAGGGCTTGCTTCATTTGTTTCCCATGTCTCAGGGATAACTTGTCTGGAAAATCATTGTTTCATATATTCCGTTTGTTTGTGGTTGTTTTAGGAGAGAACATAAATTCAATCCCTCTTACTCCATTTTGGTCAACAGTGCAAGTCTCAGCACTGTTTTAAATGCTTTATGTATATTAACTAATTTAAATCTTTCAACATTGTAGAGTGCATTCAACTGTTATTCCTGTTTTGTAGACGAGAACACTGAGGCACCAAGAGACTGTGAGTTACCCAAACTTGCATAGCTTCTTATGTGTATGTGCTAAGTTGCTTCAGTCGTGTTCAACTCTTTGTGACTCTATGGACCACAGCTCACCAGGCTTCTCTTGTCCATGGGATCCTCCTGGCGAGAATATTGGCATGGGTTGCCATACCCTGCCCCAGGTGATCTTTCTGCCTCAAGGATGGAACCAGCATCTCTTAGGTCTCCTGCATTGGTAGGCAGGTTCTAAACCACTAGGGCCACCTGGGAAGCCCTGTATAGTTTGTTGATGACAGAGGTAAGACTTAAATTCAGACAATATGTCTCTAGAATCTATTTTCTTACCTACCTTGTCATTCTGATTTTATAGTATTCCTCAGTTTATAAAGAACTGTGGCATACATCTCATTAAATTGTTATGTAGCTTATATGAGCAGAATGTGAATGACTGGGAGTTCTTAATCCCCTGTTATTTGCATTTTCAAGAGTATGCTTATTCATCCAGAGGAATCTTTAGTAAAGGAAATATCATGTATACTGACAAACAGAAATGAGAAATGTTTCTGAAGTGCAACAGAAGCACTTTTTAGTGATTAACGCTCCCAATTTCACTCAATCGTGGAATTTTCTGTCTTCCTTTCCCTTAACCAGTCTTGATTTTTGCTAGCTTCTCCCACTTCATTCTTTCAATTGTTGCAGATGACTTAACAGCTTCTCTCTCTCTCTTAAACCTTTGTATTCATGGCATCAGGTACTAGGAAAGATGGTAGTTACCTGTATGCAAAAGACTTAAAAATGAAGTGCTACAAGTAATTTAATGGCTTGCGTTTTCCTTTAGGAAGAATTCAGAGTTCTTTCCATTGGTTTTGGGTTCTTATTATTACTTTGTATTATAACTGCTGTCTCTCTCCAAGTGTATAACCTAGACAGCTGGGAGAGCTAATGTGGGAAAGTATGCTGTTCATGGCTACACTGTTGTTGTTGTTCAGCTGCTAAGTCCAACTCTTCGCGACCCCATGGACTGGTAGCCTGCCTGGCTTTTCTGTCCATGGGATTCCTCAGGCAAGAATACTGGAGTAGGTAGCCATTTCCTTCTCCAGGAGATCTTCCTGGACTAGGGATCGAACCCACGTCTCCTGTATTACAGGCAGATTCTTTACCTCTGACCCACCAGGGAAGCCCCAAATCAAAGCATGCAGGTGGCCAATTGGAGGAGCCAAAGAAGCGCCAGAGGGCAAAAAATAAGTTGCAGACAACATATTCACTATGAAGTGAATACCTAGCACAAAGGCAGTGGAATCTTGACCACATGATGTCCTGACTTTGGAATGTCTTTTCTATTTGCATTTGAATATAGCTGTTTTTTGATCAGAATTCCTTACCTTAAAATAAGAAATCAGTATTGAATCTAATAAGATACTGGAAAACTGAATTTCTCTTTCCTTTTCCATATGTTCTCTTCACTGGAATATTTTAAATATGTTTCTCAATGAAAAAGCTATTCTTTTTCATTACACTACCACTGCAAGCATTTTTGAGAAAGGAAAATGCATTGAAAGCATTAACTAGAACTTCTGAGCAAAATAGCTCTCCTGTTTAGTCTTCAGTTTAATTACTACATTATTCTGCCAGCTTTCCCTAGAAATAATTGACTGAATGAAGTAATTTCCTTGGATATTTACAAACACTACAACTTATAAAGGTCTGTCAAGTCCCATTTGGCTTGGAAATGACTGAGACTGAGCTGGCAGCACCCAACAGTTATTTCGGGCTTAGTGTATTTTCATAGTCACCAGCTCAGGAAGATAATGGGAAGAAAACAGGAAGGTGAAATGTTTGGCCTTTGTGCTCAGGCTTAGTTTTGTAATTTTGGCTGTACCTTAAAAAATGAGAGAGTAAAGCATGGACTTGGTCTAAGACACAAGTGGTTGGAGAGTGATTTGTGTGCATGTGGTTGTTAGAGTATCTTGCTAAATTATGAATAGTCTGGAAGAAATTTGCAAAGCTTTGACTATCAATAGTCAAAGCTCAAACACTGGCTTATCAATCATGGTAAAAATGAATCACCAAAGTCAGTTTGTTAACGTTACTGATTTAATATTCTGTAATAAGGTGTTTTTGTTTTGTGTTAAATAATAAGATTTGATTTTGAAGGCATAATGTCAAACCAGAGAACACACAAGAGGAAGATTGGGCTGGAAATTATTTTATCTGAGGCAGCCTGCAGGAAATTCCAAAAGACAAGATCAATATAAATGAAGCTTTTCAAGAATTGAAGTGGAATGCCAAATTGCAGTACCGCAGATTCAGGTTTAAAGATGTCAGTCTCTACTCATGGAAAAAAAATGATGCAGAAACTTCAGATGGTCTTCAGAAGGAATTCCAACCATGGTGATATTTACAATGTGATGATTTCAAAGTGGCTGTGCATGTCTTAAAATATTGAGAGGTGGGGAGAGCAGAAGTAAGACTATTGGGTAAGGTGCTTAAAAAAAATAAAAGGAATAGTAGAGATTTGATGAATGTCCTAAGAGGAATTCTAAAAAGCAAGATGGTTTAAACTAATGTATTTGCGAAGCATTTAGAGGTAATGAATCTACATTTAGTTATTATCTGAGTCTACATTTTACCCACACAAAAGGATGAATACTTCTCTTTCAAAGGTGACCTGAGAGTAAGCTAAAGTGAATTTTCGTCTGTCATATCATCAGTAATTCAAGTTCAGCTGTCTCAATCACAGTTAGTGAAAACCTATTGAACTATTTTCATCTTACATGGAACAGCAGGTTTTGTAAGACATGAAGCTTATTTAGTTTTGTGGGACCTCCTTAAATAAAAAGAATACAATACTGTAAGTACACACTTTCAAGGACATGGAAGCCTCAAGCAAGTGGAAGGCCCTCAAGCTTGAGCTTTAATAGCCTCAGGTGGTCAATCTACTTCTAGTAATCAAATTTCATTTTGTCAATATTGGATAAAAAGATTCATGTAAGCTAAGTGTAGCTAGAATATCTGTGTAGTGGAAAGAGGAATGGGCTGGGATTTAAGATTTGTGTTCTAGCCTAGGCTGATTCATTTCATTGTTTATTTACTGAGCGAGTGTGTGTGCTCAGTCGTGTCTGACTCTTTGTGACCCCATGGACTGTAGCCAACCAGGCTCCTCTGTCCATGGAATTTTCCAGGCAAGAATACTGAAGTGGATTGCCATTTCCTCCTCCTTCCCAACCCAAGGATTGAACCCAGGTCTCCTGTGTTTCTTGCACTGGCAGGTGGATTCTTTACCACTAAGCCAACTGGGTGCTACATTTTACATGGCATTATGGAAGTGGCTGTGAATACAGAGAATCTACTTAAGGAGTGAAACATTGCATGCTCAATTGGTATTTGGGAACTAGTATAAACACTGCCCCTCTTAGTGAGACACAATAGACTCTGACATATTAAAGACTTTGAGAGGTGTTACTATTAATAAACACATCAAGTACATAAACACAAGGTTTAACTTTGTTTATTCCAGTTTTAAGCTCTTTTCTTTTTTATTATTAATATATGTAACCCACAGTAACATCACCTGGAAGACATTTTGGGAAATGCTGCTATGAGGAATTACCTTTCAGCCTCCTTAACTGTTACAGGTGTTCTTAGATTTTTCCTCTTTGGCTAAGTGGAAACTGTCATCCCTGAAGGAGTCAACGTACCCAGCAGTGTATTTTAGGCAGACTTGCACACTTGGAGTCAGTCAGCAGCTCTTATTAAATAGTACCACCCATCAAGCAGAGATTGGCTGTGGGGTGTGCATAGGTGCTTAACAGGGATGGAAGAACTGGCCCTTCACAGCCCAGGCTTGTTCTTCATGAACTTCATGATTCCCAAGAAGACTTTCATTTAAGCATCCTTCAGCCTTTTTAAGTGGGCTGTCTGCTTTGGTAGCGTTTCCTTCTGTGTTTGTAGAATTCATTACCCTTGAATGGGAATACCACCCAAGCAGTGGTCAGAGGGCCAAACAAGAGGGAGATTCTGCCCCCACCTTCAGAGCATTTCCGAATGTAGAGGCCTGAAAGGAGGTCTTTTTGCCAAGTATGGTTTGGAATTCAAACTTAACGCCAGATCCACCACACCTTTTTTTAGGGTAATTACCACTTAACCAAACATTTCTGAGTTTCTTATAAATTGGTCCCCTCGGTCACTTAATCATTTTAGTAGCTCTTCTCTGAACTTAGTCCAAGTTTTCCATAATTTTGGTAACAAGGTGCTCTGTAGGGAATACAGAGTCCAGGTGCAGCAACCTTGCCAGGGCATTTAGTGTGGTGGGAGTGAGCAAGGGAAAGATGACAATATCCCTTGGGCTCTCATAAATGTATGGCAGCTTTCCAACAAATAGAGTTGAGCTCATAGTAAATGTGTAGGAAAGTAGGCTAGGAATTGCCCTTTCCTTGATTCTTGTGGAAGAAAAGCCAGTGGCCTACCAGCAAGGTGTGTGTGAAATCTAAGGAGTCCTACATTTGAAATTGCATTATAGCCATACTTTACCTTAAGAAATCATTCTAACACAGAGGCTGAGAAGCTCTGTATAGAAATATCTTGAGGAAAGGCAGTGGCCTAACCTGAAAGTTGTCATTGGTCTATTGTTTTTCAGAATTTGTACCGTTTTTGTATAAATAAAATCATTAAAATATCATTCATTATTTTTGTTTTCTCATTTTTTGATGGCCCTGAAAGGAAGTCTAATGAAATCTAGAAATAACTTGAAATTGAGTGATTTCCTCAGGGTTAGGCAAATGAGTAAATGGAAAAGTCAGAATGGTACCCCAAATATATATGTGTTCAGCCCTGAACTTTCACTTCAATCTACACAATCAAACAAACCAAAAAACTCTCATCTGGATATCTTCTTTCTAACACTGGAAATCAAGACTTATTGGCAAATCTTTTGGCTTCTTAATTTAGTCACTGTATCTTTTGTGTCCATGTTTTCTAATCGTATGTCATTAGTCCCCACCTCCACCCTTTCCCCAGCTTTTTAAAAATATAGCTCTCTTTTTTACCAAAAATGAAAATCCAAAGATATCAGCATCTGGTACTAAAGTAAGTTATTTCAAAGTTTGTTGGGGTTCTGGGAGACCTAACAAGGACTGTTAAGGTTTAAATACAAAAGTCAATAATAAATTCCTGAAAATATATGGTATTCATTTCTTGATATTTAGGACATTGAAACAAGTATTTAACAATCTGATTCTAGGGCTAATTAAGTATACACATAATGGGCCACCCTACAAACTACATTAATGAGTTATTCATGCAGGAAACTATGTATCTCTGTGGCAACTAATGTTTTGAACCATATTTAAAATGCAGAAGTATTGCTATAAAACAAAACTAGGCAAGGAGAACCATACCAGAAAGAGTATAATATTTAAAGACAAGTACCCATGTTATTGTAGCATTTAAAAAATACTTTAGATAATCATGAAAGCATAAAATTTCAACTAAAATGTTACTATTTTCCATCACTTTGAAGTACTGTTTGCTGTTAAGATTCTAAATTCACCACTGCCGACATGTGGTCACATGCTATCAATATTGGAATTGGGCTTTTGTTCCAAGCTCCCTGCTCTGTTGTGTATTTCTCCCTGATCACTGCAGGATGATTATTTCATTAAGAAGCCTATAATGAAGTGAGACATTAGAGGGAATAAGTTACTAATATTGCACCTGAATTTCTTCTTCCCTTCTCTGGTCTAATAACCCTTTGTATCAGCCATATCCAACTCTGAAGGCTAGGTTCTAGAGATCTTTGAACACAGCTGGACTCTCAGGTAGTTTGGTCTTTGGGGACTGATATACCGAAAATAACTTTGAATAGTTAAATCTGACCACGTGTGAAATGGCAGTTGCCTTTTAATTTTAATGGAATATTTTAGAGCATTTTTATGGAAAAGCTCTTAAAGTTCTTTTTTTCACTACCTTAATGAAAGGGGAAAATGTGTTGCTGTTGCTGTTATTTTTTATAATAAATTTAAAGCAGTTCCTGCAAATCTTAACAAGTAGAATCAAGTATTTAATGCTTTTGGCAAAACACCTTTATAAAATTTCCAGAGCAGAATAAAATATTCTGCATTTAAACTTTTTTGACTAAAACAGACTGAACTTCTAAGAGGACTTACATCACGTATCAATATTTCCAAGTTAACTGAGTATGTGGAATCATCAAACCACATAACTGCAGAAGTTACTGTTTCATCTGAACAGATTTAAGCTCAAAATTTTAAACCAGAATAGAAAGCTAGGTTTATAAGTAGGAATATTACAGATAGATACACACTTTCTTTGTTGCACTGTATTTCTTTTGTATATTCAAATCAGGGAGTCCTCTGATAACCTGCTTTTAAAATAAGTTGCATTGCAAAAGATCATGTGGACACTGTTAACTGGGATTTCACAAAGACTGGTTCTTTGAAACTAGAGGTTATGATTTGCTGGTAATGCTTAACAAAAGTCTCTCCAGGAAAAAAAGAAGAAGAAGAAAAAAAAACAACCACCACCATGCTTTCTTGAATCCCATAGGGTAAATATGAGATGTAAAATTAAGAAGAGTTGCATACAGTCACCTCTTACCAGTTGATATGAGACTGCTTCAGCAAACCACCGAAGAGGAATTAGATAGCGGAGAACAGAGAAGCCTGATGTGTTGTAATCCACAGGGCTGCAGACACGATTTAGCAACTGAACGATAGCAACAAAACATACAGATTGGAAGCCATCAGTTGTAAAAACCTAAATTTAAAGGGAAACTTTGATTTACCTGGATAAGATGTACTAGTACAGTTTCTTTAGGCATATAATGCCTGGGAAAATTTTGACAAAATTTAGTCACCTTATCAGATGGAGAGTTTTGACCAAATGCTTATTTGTAACCTTTAGGTAGCTGTTGAATAAGCAGCTTAGAAAATGAATGGCAATTGAAAAAGTTGAAGTGGTCATTTTTTGTTTTTGTTACTTGTTATTCCTAAAGAATCTTCCTTCTGTTCTGACTGAACTTTGTTCTGGATCCCTCAAAACTTATCATTTGTGTGATAGAATGCTAAAATGTTTCTGGGAAAGATGTTTTCCATGAAGATGTTTTATTAAAATAATTGTAGCTAACATTTCTTTTGGCATTCTCTAAGAGTTTCTCATGATTATCTTCTTGAATCCTTACAACAGCATTCTTATCAGCACACCCCACCCCATTTTGCAGATAAGGGAACTGAGGAACAAAGAATTTAAGTAACTTCCAAGTGGCCACATCTAGTAATTGAGGTTAACCCACGCAGTCTGACTCAAGAGTTTGTGCTATTAATGCATTCTTTTGCTTCAAGTATTGTTTTGGTTTGATTTTTTGTTTTCTTAAAAGATTACTACAGTTAGCCAATATATTTGAATATTAAAAATTTTTCTTTTAGATAATTGAATTTACATAAGATTGAATATATGTGGATGAGAGAGATTGTGAAACTGCTATTGATATTCAAAATAGACTTTGCAAACCATTTTAAAGTTAAGACATTTCTGGGCCAGATAATCTTTGGATTATATTAATAAGATGGAGATTAAATAGTCATGTGGCTAAACTGTACCCTTGCCTTTAGTCAATGGAAATCATATATCAAAAAATGATAAATTTGTACTTTTTATATCCCTACCTAGGCAAGAAAGAATTTAAGGTGATACACACACACATACAAACACATGTACATAGTGAATAGGTGCATAAATACACACATTCGCCAATGTATTTTTTCTGATTTTCTTTATTTGGAAATTCAAATTAAGGAAAAAGGGCAGAAAAAGTAAAATAGAGTCAGGAATGAGAGTTGTTTACAAAAGCCACGTTTCAAGATCTCATATACTTTCTTGAGCTACATCACAATTATGACTCTGAACATTTTTAGGCCCAAAGCAGAGGGGAGAAATAATATGCAGTGTCCATGTTATGCTAATTTGAAAATAAATACTTTTATTTACGCATTTAATAACAGCATACTGATGTTGACTTTTATCAGCATCTAGAATTAATCAGACTTTGAGTCTCCTCTATCTCCCAGAGCAGACAAATCCTTTAGCATACTTTCTCTTTTAACAACAGGCTGCAGTCATCATTAATTAACATTTGAAGATTTTTTGGAATCCTTTCGATTGATTTGGGTGTATTTGCATCCTTTTCCATCATTGTGTTTCTGATTGCTGATGAATAATTTCTTGGCAGTTGAATTAACGTTAGAGTCAGTTGTCAATTGCTATAAGAACTTAACTACAAGCTTTATCTTTTAGTTGCTCTCAGTTTTTCCTTATATTCATTTCTTCCTTAAATTCTGTTTTTTGTTATATTACATTATTTGTTTTTTTCAGGAAGACTATTGGTAGTCAGCTCTTAGATTTTTCATATTATGTGCCTTGGGTTTTAAATGATAGTATACTTCATATGTAAATTCTAATTGTCCCTAACGGAGAAGGCAATGGCACCCCACTCCAGTATTCTTGCCTGGAAAATCCCATGGATGGAGGAGCTTGGTAGGCTGCAGTCCATGGGCTCGCGAAGAGTCAGGCACGACTGAGCGACTTCACTTTCACTTTTCACTTTCATGCATTGGAGAAGGAAATGGCAACCCACTCCAGTGTTCTTGCCTGGAGAACCACAGTAATGGGGGAGCCTGGTGGGCTGCCGTCTATGGGGTTGCACAGAGTTGGACATGACTGAAGCAACTTAGCAGTAAAGTATTGTACTGTTATCTTCTAGCATACTTTGCTGCAGATAAGAGGGCTGATGCTATTTCAATTTTCCTTTTTATTTAGTTATACTCTTGGTTTCTTTCATTACTTATTGTTGAAGTACATATAGTTTAATAAAATGTGCCTAAGTGTTTCTCTTTCCCTGTTATCGATGGATTCTTTCACTATGAAAAAACTTTTCTTCATCTAAGGGAAATCTCCTTGCTGTACTCTGGTGTTTTCATTATTTTTTAGATTTTTGTTCCTTCTATTTTTTTAGCTTCTCTTTCTTCAACACCTACTGAATGCATCGGAGAACTTTTAGATATATTCTACATGTTTCACATTTTCTCTCATCCATTTAATCTCCTTGTCTTTTTCAACTGAATTCTGATAGAATCTTTCGGTTTACCCTTCCTCCCACTGATCTTGAGGCTCACTCATTCTACAGTTCAGCCCATATTTTATTAATCATGACGATCTCTGAAAACTCTGCTGCTTTTTCATGGCATCCTGTTCTGGTGGGTGCAATTTTTTTAGTTAACACCTTTTAAAATTTTTATTTATTTATGCTTTCTCTGATTTTTAGGAGGTGAAACAGATGAGCAATTATGTTTAGCTTAAACCAGAAGTCTTAGCTCCTTTATATTGGTTTAAGTAAGGATTTAGAATGTTAAAACAGTGGTCCTCAAACTTGCAGATCTCTTTTAAAGAAAACCCAGAATTTTTGCAGGTTCCTAGAGTGTACTAACTTGAGAAACACTGTTATGTGTAAAACCTTTATTGGATTTCATCTTCTCTTCTTCTGTTGCTACTTCTGCTTGTTTAACTAAGGCCTTTGTAAATAGAGCAGTGATTATCTTATAGTTCTTTCCTTGGATTCAGCACACCTCTCCAGAGTTTTTAGTGGTCTATTAATTATCATCATATTCTCTGATGAGACACCTATCTTGTGTCTGACATTTATTATTATGCTTTGGTTGCTGATTAAAGTAAAAAATTAGTGAAATTCCTTGTGTGCTTTATCTGTCTGGTTACACTCTTTTGCCTGATATCAAGATAGTGCCCATGTTGGAGCCTTATCAAAATGAACCCTGGCTGAGTCACACTTGCAGAGACTACTAACAGTAGTATTCTGTATGTTCAGTTTTCCCACATCTAAAAAGTCCCAGTGATTTGACATTGATGTAAATATTTAGAGATATTTTGGTTTGTACCAAATTAATTAATTTGTGATCACCTAAAATTGGAGATTAAAGACATGGCCCCTGCTTATATTTTTAGCTTATTAAGGTTTTGCTTCTTAACATTATTTAAATTTCATTTTCAAATTAACTCATTGGAAATTCTTCTTAATTCCAATCTTTCGATCATCTCAGAGCTTTAAGTGATAGAGAAGAATTTTGAGAGAAAGAACATAGAGAATTTAAAAAAAAAAGCAAAACTGCCCCCTCCCCAATTTTAAGCACAAAATTCAAAATCTAAAAAATGTAATCCCATCTCAGATTATAAACAAAAGGGTATCAACAGTTGGCTCCCTAAATATCAACACAATCTGTGAGTAAGACAGAGCTAAATTTATTGCTTACTGTGGTAAGGTAGTAAGTACCACCTCGCAAAGTTTTGGCAAGTGTATGGTAGGGGGAGGGGGGATATGGAAGGTCAGAATTTATTGAGGATAGGTTTAAATCTGCTCTCTTAATGTGGAGACTAGATTAAGATTGGGTAAGAATTTCAGGATTGGTAGAAAGTGCAAGAGAAAGGTCTTGATGCAATGGATTACAAAGAATCTGGGCATTTGTCTATTGATGTTTTCCTTTGAAGAGTTGTTGAGTTTGGGGGGAAATTTCTGTAGTGAACAATCGAAGCATTTGCTTGGGCAGAACAGCCCAGAAGTGTTAATAATAGATAGGTGCTTGTGCTTAGTCACTCAGTCATGTCTGACTCTTTGCCACCCCATGGACTGTAGCCTGCCAGGCTCCTCTGTCCATGGGGATTCTTCAGGCAAGAACACTGGAGTGGGTTGCCGTGCCCTTCTCCAGGGGATCTTCCCAACCCAGGGATCAAACCCAGGTCTTTCACATTGTAGATGGATTCTTTACTGTCTGAGCCACCGGGGAAGCCCAGATAGATAGGTAGATATTTTAAATGCTGATGAAGACAGTGGAATAGCAAATTCACATAAATCTAAGCTGTCAAGTATGATTTTCTTTTTCTGTGCCCAAGGCTGAGAGTGTGGGTAGATGGTTTTTCTTCTCAAGATTCTCCTGAATCCAGATTGGATACCCTTTTATTTGAGATTTGCAGTCAAATCTCACTGAGGTTTTCCTAATTCTTCAACTACTTCTCACTAAAAAGTTGTTGTTCAGTCACTCAGTTGTGTTCAACTCTTTGCAACCCCATGGACTGCAGCACGCCAGGCTTCCCTGTCCTTTACCATCTCCGAGAGCTTGCTCAAACTCATGTCCATTGAGTCAGTGATGCCATCCAACCATCTCGTCCTCTGTCATCCCCTTCTCCTCTTGCCTTCAATCTTTCCCAGCATCAGGGTCTTTTCTAATGAGTTAGTTCTTCACATCAGTTGGCCAAAGTATTGGAGCTTCAGCTTCAGCATCAGTCCTTCTAATGAATATTCAGGGTTGATTTCCTTTAGGATTGACTGGTTTGATCTTGCAGTCCAATGTACTCTCAAGAGTCTTCTCCAGCACTACAGCTCAAAGGCATCAATTCTTTGGCATTGGGAGAATAAAATTTCACCTGGAAGCCAGAATACTGATGGTATAACTGGCATGTTCTGAAGTCTTTGGATCATGGCGTGATTATCTGAAGCATGAATGTAGGAAGCCTAAAATCTGAGAGCCATGTCCTCCACTCCCTAGCGTGGGCAGAAGCACAGCATATGGGCCACCTGCCTCAAGCATTGTGACTTCAAGAGCATCAAGGGAGCCTTAGCCATAGAAAACAAGGGTCTAGAGGTGATGACATGAAGCTTTTTTTTTTTTTTCCAGAGTGACTGGTGAGAGTCTCAGGACAGGATTAAAAACAAAGAATCTTCAAAGGTGGCTTTCAATTAGCTTTTGAAACTGGGCTTTTTAGAGGCCTCTAGCTGGGCCTTAAAACAGCTGTCATACTGTCTTAGTGCAAGGAAGATGAATAAGTCTCTCCTGTGCATCCACCCTCTCCCTCCAAATACATGTCACTTTCCTGCCTACATATGAATGATCCATATAAAGCTTCCATTTTGTTAAAATTTGCACCACAGCTTCTGTTAATATGCCATTTTCTATGTTTAAAGTGCTTCAAATTGGACATGATCCCCAGAGTCCCAGAGCTCATATCACATTGTTCTATGCCTGTGAATTGAACTGGGGGAAAAAAAAGAAAAATTAACAAAAAAGAAAGAAAAGAGACAGGATGGGTAAGAGGCAAAATAAACATTTCAGAATCGTATTTCTGTGATGCTCAAAGGAGCTCTCTTTCTCTCGGAAACTTTAGAGCAAGATAGGGCCCTTTCTGTTTTGTAGCTTGGAGCAACTTTCCTGTCAACCATCCATCTAACCTCTGTCACTAGAAAGCTATGCGCTGGCAAACTGGCCTCAACAATTCAAGGTTGGAGAACCCCAGCCAACGCCTGAGGGTGGGACAGAACCCAGGCGCCAAGCAGTATCCTCCGGCTGCTAATTTGCTGGACACACAGAGCCCTGTTCTGTAACCTCCCCCTAGGTTGTGGGTGAGTGGAACCCATTAACATTTAAAAATATTTGCAGAAATCAGAGGGGGAGGGGGAAGGTATTTCTGGAGGGCTAGTACTCAGTGCACTTTCATGCGTGCCAAAGTTGGCTGCCATGGCTCAGGCTTTGATAGAGAACATCTGGGCGACTGCTGTTGCATATATAGATGGGGTGGAGGGCAGGGAACAAAAGGGGCTTGTGAGAGAACGCGCAAGCGGGGAAAGGCTCTCCAAGAAGGAGGCTTTGCTTAATGCCTATCCCATGCTCGGCTGGGGGAGGGGATTGAGGACAGGAGCGGAAGGTTTTGCCTTCATGTTGCCTCAGTAGTAAGAGCTGAAGATACAAGCAGCAGGGCACCAGCTAGTGGGGCTGCAGAGACCTTTGTTTCCACTGCTAGACAGGCATGTGCCTCAGTTCGAAGATGCAGTCAACAGCAATCACTGCCAGTAACATAAGGATCCTCCTCTCTTGGAGCCACTTTTTTTTGAGGGGTGGGTCGTGGTGGACAAGGAACTGGAGATGGGTTGGAGAGGAGGGAAGATTGGTGGAACACTTTCAGTTGAGACAGATTTGTTATTGTTTCCCCCATTGCCAGTACCATCCATATGGAAACAAGATAAAATGAGGTATATGTTGTGAATGGGTATATTTCAAACACAAAAGTGCTTTATATTAACTGAAGGTTAAGGTCAGATGTGAAAATCTGTCATAGATGAGTAGAATTTTGTATTCTGATTTATGTATGCTGCACCTTAACCAGTATGCACATATATGCAAGAAAAACTTGCGTTTAGGCATTTATTAAGTCAGCAAGCATGACTTGCTGATCTGTGATAGGAACCACTACGGTTCTTTAAAAGAAAGAATACACTACTACCCCCCTTTACCAATCAAATAGTTGTCGTAGTTATAAGCTGGTCTAGGTATTACAATAAATGTGATGTATATGCTTTATGTACAAAGTCCTTGCTCTCCTCTTCCCTTTGCTCCCCAGGTGACTGACGCCCTCTGACTCAGCTCTGAAAAACTAGTCCCATATTTTTAATCTTACTCAGCGCTCTCTTGCTGGTGGATTCATTTCAGAGCACAGACATTAGCACTTGAAAGTGCTACAGATTCTGTGATGGTAGGGGAGTTTCTGAAACCTCACACCCCACTCATTTAACAGATATTTATCAAATGTCTGTTGTGTAACATGGTTACAGTATTCAACAAGATAGTCCCTTTATTCACAAACTGAGAAGTCCCACTGATAATATTTCAATAATGGATTTTGGTTTGCTTGGAAATAGATAGGCAAACTTTACTTCATTTAATTTCCTTTTTTGTTTTGATAACTTTTATTCTATATTGGCTCTACCTATTTCAGATCATTCACAGTATTTTAACACTACTAAGATTACCTGTTCTGCTGTTCAAAAACTGCTAATAAAATAAGGCTATGTCATGGCTTTGAATTTTAGGTGATCTGGTACCCATGATTAATCTATTTGCATCTATCTGTCTATCTCTATTATCCATCTATCTATATCTATCCTTAGCCTAAAAATAGGCCAGTTTCAGAAGTTTAGTTTTGGCAAAAAGTAACGTTAAAACAACTGTTATTCCTAAATTTGCTTAAACTTTGAGTTTACTTCAGTTACTTGTTAGGGATTATATTTTGCTGCTCATGTTCTCACATTTTTAATTGATTTTTAAAAATATCTTGACTTTTTTTTTTTCTTTTTTACTTTTGTTTCTAAGGCTTTTACCTTTTCTTCCTCTCCCTTTCCAAAGCAATAACCAGGTCCATCTGAATGCAGGCTCATGGTCGTTACACCAAGAAAAACAGTTTTTAAAACTAAATCACTAGAGATTACTTCAGATTTTATCTGGTGTTCTCTCTAAAGTATAATTATAATAAACTGTCAGCACCCTTATCTTGGAAATAACAGACTGGTGCTATGTGGAAACAAAATCTACAATTCAAACTACAAAACAACAATCTTGATCAATTTTTAGTCTGATGAAAACTATGGTTCCCTTATAGAGAAAAAAAATGTATATTAACCACAAATTTTGCCTCCATCCTTTCACAGCTGTGTATCTGTTAGTAAGAAACTGTACCCCAACTTCATTTCCTTTTGAGGTTAACTTACATTTTTATGTAATTCCTGCCTCTTAGACAGAAAACATTTCAGATTTATCTGAGTATCAGTGCTTTAGGTATAGTAGATACTCAAATATTAAGTAGAACTTGGAGTCTCAAAATTAAAGCATCATAAGGAGTGAGAAAATGGAATTTTAGTCCTAGTTATATCTGTGATTTAGAAGTTGACATCAAAGTTGTGAAAATACCCTCAAATTTATCCAGCCCATACTGATTGAGAGCTAATCAATGTGTAGAATGTTTTTGTCATCTCCAAATTGTTAGGTCGGTCCCTGTCAGGTTATGTGGAGGTTCAAATGCCAGAAGTGATTCATTAAGTTTGAAAGAAAATCTAGAACTTATCGTTAAGTGTGAGAGTAATTCTCTGAATTCACTATCCTGAATGAATAAGTCTGGGCTTCCCAGGACATAAAAGACGTAATTTCGATCCCTGGGTTGGAAAGATCCCTGGAGGAGGGCGTGGCAACCCACTCCAGTATTCTTGCCTACAGAATCCCATGGACAGAGGAGCCCGGCAGACTACAGTCCATAGGGTCACAACGAGTCAGACACGACTGAAGCAACTTTTAGCACACAAAGCCTTAGGAGATTCTACTCTTACTTTCTTCACCAAGCTATATACAGTGAGTCCTTTGAAATTAATCCTCCATTTAAGAGTACTCCTAGTGGTAGTTTATGTCATAACTTTTTCCTTAATCTGTATCCACTCACCAATGCCATCTTATATTTGATGTCTGTTTTCTTTATCAACTAAAAAATTGGCTCATATGAACCTACCTTATGCAAGGCAATGAAATCACGAAAATATCCAGCAGTCTTGCAAATGCAATGACTGATGGAAATTATCCACAGACAGTTTTCAAAGAAGTCTTCTGAATTTGATGTCAGGGGCCCTCTGCCACTGAAGCATCTCAGGAGTATCCACCTCCTGCAATTGATATCTAGTCAAGATATTCTGGCTTCCTAGTTGGTTCAGTGGTTAAAACCTGCTTGCCCATGCAGGAGACACAAATTGGATCCCTGGGTTGGGAAGATACCCTGAAAGAGGTAATGGCAACCCACTCCTGTATTTTTACCTGAAAAATTCCATGGACAGAGGAGCCTGAAGGGTTACAGTCCATGGAGTAACAAAAGAGTCAAACGCAACTAAGCAAACGCACTCAAGGTGTCCACTAGAATAAACCATCTGCATAGAGCAAAAAATTTTGGAGTTACCTATCTGAACATGAAGGGAAGATTGACTCAGCTGTAACTGTAACATGGGATCCCAAAGCTCTCTGTTTCCAATGACTGATTTTATTGCCTACTTGAGTCCATCTCTGGGTGAGCTCAACTCTCTTGTCCAGCACTTAGCATAGCAGTTCTGCTGTACGGTTTTAGCCAGCCCAGCCTTGCCACATATACAATGAGGCTTTATCAATGGAAGTAAGTGGTGGTTTCTATATATATGCATATATAGATATATATAATTTTATTCACTTTATTTATTTTTGGCTGTGTTGGATCTTTGTTGCTGCTCAGGCTTTTCTCTAGTTGTGGCAAGCTGGGGCTACTCTCCAGTCGCAGAGTGCAGGCTCTAGAGCACGTGGTCTCAGTAGTTGCAGCACACAGGCCTAGCTGCTCCGAGGCATGTGGGACCTTCCAGGATCAGGGATAGAACTTGCGTCTCCTGCATTGGCAGGCAGATTCTTTGCCGCTGAACCACCAGGGAATCCCCAGTGTTTTAAAGTATCCTTCATGGAAGGAGATATAGCATGTTCCCTGAGCAGTGTAGGCAGCTCTAGAAACAACTCTAGAAACAACCTCTACTGTTGTCTGCTATTCTGTGCTCTTAACATCCTCTTGGCCTTGACACCATTCCGTTTCTAACTGCATTATCAACCAAGCTGTGAGCAAGACCTGAAGTTGTCACAACCCACTTAACCATCATGCACAGCCCAGCACTGATCCAATTCAATTGTTTCTAGCATGTCTATTCCGTTTATAAGGTAAACATTGCAGTGATTCTATCAATGTAAGCTTGAGCGTCAGCTGATGATTCTGGCATATAAATATGTGCTTACAACCATGAACTGCCATCCATAACACAAACTTTCCCGAAACATTCAGAAATTCAGCAGCAGGTGAAAGGTCAGAAGTTGTTATATCCATAGATCTTAAGCGTTGTACAGATCATCTTAAATTGGTCATTATTGCCCAAAGAGACCAATTTTTTGTGTGTGTGAAATATTATTTCAACTCAAAAATCTAATCTTTGTGAGAAAACACATTAAAAAAGGCGGGTTGAAAACACATTGAGCAGAAATCTCAGTGAGGCAAAGAAATAAAAATCTAATGGAAGGTACTAAAGTCATATATCAACACTTCATAGCAGAAGGCAGACTCTCAGGAGAAGCAAAAAATTCATAGCTCTTATAGAAAACTTGTGTATATCAGTGCAAACCTCATTTAAGTGAAAGGTCCTTTTTAAAAGAGTAATTTGCATTAAATGGTGACATTTATAAGATTAATATTTACTTTTTCATTTTTCTTTTAAGATGAGTATAGGATTAGCATTGTGTAAAGAAGGGAATCCTTACTCAGGGATCTTGTTCCTTTGACTATTCCTGAGAGAACTGATAACAGCAAACGTCTGACACAGTCACTGCAATAAAAGCTTTGGTGGGATCACTCGAGCTAGTATTCCAATGTTTATAATCTGATTTGGGGAAACTCCATTTACCGCAGAAGAGATTAAAGCCTCCAGTTCCTCTCTTTCCTGCAGCATGCCTCATGGGGGGAATATGTTGTCCCTAGTGATGTTTAAATAGTTCTCCAGCTGGTGGGTTTCTGAAGGTGTTTCTCAACCTTTATGTAACCTCTGCCCCTCTTTGATAAAGAAAAATCTCATGTTTCTCTGCAAATTATGTTACCCCCCACCTGCAAAAGGGGGAAGACCAAGTTGAGTGAGGAAAAGGGGAGGGACAATTGCTCCATTTATTTTCTTTTTTTTTTTTTCTTGAGTTGCTTCATGAGCCAAAAAGATTATATCAAGCTTTTTTGTTCTGTAGTTTTTGAAAAATCTTTTTATTGCTTACTTGTTTTTACGTTAAAAATATTATATTGAACATGTTTGATTCAAGCTATGTACCTTCCACTATTTGGTTCTTTTACCCCCTTCTTGATATGGAAGACAAGAGCAACTTGTTCTGACAAATGGAAACAACACTGTTTCTCAAATGTTAAAAATAAACTAAATTTCAGAGCAAAAGTTATGTTTTTAACCTCTTTAGGGATAAAAAATATGAATTTGGCTTATGTATACCCCAAAATTAAAACTATCTTTTAAACAGTGAAACAAATGATTTGAAGTCAAGATGGGCAACAATTCCTATTTCATTTAGAGTAAATGAAAACACTGCTGTATCATTTTCCACTTATCCAACCAAATGAAGGAATTCCTAGGGGGTATCTTGAAACTATGAGTGATCACCAGCAAGTAACATTCTGAAGACCATTGTGTTTTCAGTTCTATTTGTTTTCCTTAGCTGGTGTAATTTTCTATTGTCTGATGATATTATATCTAGAATATCCTTTACCCTTATCAGTTCAGTTCAGTTGCTCAGTTGTGCCTGACTCTTTGCGACCCCATGGTCTACAGCACGCCAGGCCTCCCTGGCTATCACCAATTCCCGAAGTTTACCCAAACTCATATCCATTGAGTTGGTGATGCCATCCAACCATCTCATCCTCTGTCATCCCCTTCTCCTCCTGCCTTCAATCTTTCCCAGCATCAGGGTTTTTTCAAATGAGTCAGTTCTTTGCATCAGGTGGTCAAAGTATTGGAGTTTCAGCTTCAACATAAGTCCTTCCAATGAATATTTAGGGCTTATTTCCTTTAGGATGGACTGATTGGATCTCCTTGCTGTCCAAGGGACTCTTAAGGGTCTTCTCCAACACCACAGTTCAAAAGCATCAGTTCTTCGGTGCTCAACTTTCTTTCTAGTCCAACTTTCACATCCATACATGACTACTGGAAAAACCATAGCCTTGACTAGATGGACCTTTGTTGGCAAAGTAATGTCTCTGCTTTTTAATATGCTATCTAGGTTGGTCATAACTTTTCTTTCAAGGAGCAATCGTCTTTTAACTTCATGGCTGCAGTCACCATCTGCAGTGATTTTTGGAGCCCCAAAATATAAAGTCTGTCACTGTTTCCACTCTTTCATCATCTATTTGCCATTAAGTGATGGGACCAGATGCCATGATCTTAGTTTTCTGAATGTTGAGTTTTAAACCTACTTTTTCACTCTCCTCTTTCACTTTTATCAAGAGGCTCTGTAGTTCCTCTTCACTTTCTGCCATAAGGGTGGTGTCATCTGTATATCTGAGGTTATTGATATTTCTCCCAGCAATCTTGATTGCAGCTTGTGCTTCATCCAGCCCAGCGTTTCTCATGATGTACTCTGCATGTAAGTTAAATAAGCAGAGTGACAATATACAGCCTTGATGTACTACTTTCCCTGTTTGGAACCAGTCTGTTGTTCCATGTCCAGTTCTAACTGTTGCTTCCTGACCTGCATATAGGTTTCTCAAGAGGCAAGTCAGGTGGCCTGGTACTCCTATCTCTTGAAGAATTTTCCACAGTTTATTGTGATCAACACAGTCAAAGTCTTTGGTGTAGTCATTAAAGCAGAAATAGATGTTTTTCTGGAACTCTCTTGCTTTTTCGATGATCCAGCGGATGTTGGCAATTTGATCTCTGGTTTCTTTGTCTTTCCTAAAATCAGCTTGAACATCTGTAAGTTCATGGTTTAGGTACTGTTGAACCTTTATAGTCCTTCAAATTATCTCTAATTATTAGTGAAATCTTTTCATTCTAGTTGCGCATGTGTTTTATATCAATTCAGTTCAGTCAATAAGTTGTGTCCGATTCTTTGTGACCCCATGGACTGTAGCACACCAGGCTTCTCTGTCCTTCACTATCTCCCAGAGCTTGCTCAAACTCATGTCCATTGAGTTAATGATGCCATCCAACCGTCTCATCCTCTGTTATCTCCTTCTCCTCTTGCCTTCGATCTTTTCCAGCATAAGGGTCTTTTCCAGTGAGTCGGCTCTTTGCATCAGGTGGCCAAAGTATTGGAGTTTTAGCTTCAGCATCTGTTCTTCCAATGAATATTCAGGGTTGATTTCCTTTAGGATTGACTGGTTTGATCTTGCAGTCCAAGGGACTCTTAATCATCTTCTCCAACACCACATTTCAAGAGCATCAGTTCTTTGGTGTTCAGCTTTCTTGGTGCTCAGCTTTCTTTTTTTAAAAAATTAATTAATTTATTTTAATTGGAAGCTAGTTACAATATTGTGGTGGCTTTTGCCATACATCAACATGAATAAGCTGCAGGTGTACAGGTGTCCCCCCATCCTGAAACTCTCACCCACCTCCCTCCCCACCCCATCCCTCTGGGTTGTCTCAGAGCACCAGCTTTGAGTGTCCTGCCTCATACATCAAATTTGCACTGGTCATCTATTTTACATATGGTAATATATATGTTTCAGTGCTATTCTTTCATATCATCCTACCCTTGCCTTCTCCCACATAGTCCAAAAGTCTGTTTCTCACATCTATATCTCTTTTGCTGTCTTGCATATAGGGTCATCATTACTGTCTGTCTAAATTCCATATATATGCACTAATATACTGTATTGGTGTTTCTTTTTCTGACTTACTTCACTCTATATAATAGGTTCCAGTTTCGTCCACCTCATTAGAACTGACTCAAATGTGTCCTTTTTTATAGCTGAGTAATATTCCATCATGTATATGTACCACAGCTTCCCCATCCATTCATCTGCCAATGGACATCTAGGTTGCTTCCATGTCCTAGCTATTGTAAACAGGGCTTCAATGAACATTGGGGTACATGTGTCTCTTTCAACTCTGGTTTCCTCAGTGTGTATGCCCAGCAGTGGGATTGCTATGTTTTATGGCAGTTCTATTTTTTAAGGAATCTATACACTATTCTCCATAGTGGCTGTACTAGTTTGCATTCCCACCAACAGTGTAGGAGGGTTCCCTTTTCTCCACACCCTCTCCAGCATTTATTGTTTGTAGACTTTTTGATGATAGCCATTCTGATAGCATGAGATGGTACCTCATTGTGGTTTTGATTTGCATTTCTCTGGTAATGAGTAATGTTGAGCATCTTTTCATGTGTTTATTAGCCACCTGTATGTCTTTGGAGAAATGTCTGTTTAGTTCTTTGGCTCATTTTTGTATTGGGTCATTTATTTTTCTGAGCTGCGTGAGCTGCTTGTATATTTTATAGATTAATTCTTTGTCAGTAGTTTCATTTGCTATAATTTTCTCACATTCTGAAGGCTACCTTTTCACCTTGCTTATAGTTTCCTTCCTTGTGCAAAAGCTTTTAAGTGAAAATGAACATCCTTCCAAAGCCATCTATGGATACAATGCAATCCTTATCAAGCTACCAGTGGTATTTTTCACCACAGAACTGGAACAAATAATTTCACAATTTGTGTGTAAACACAAAAAAAAGCTAGAATAGCCAAAGTAATCTTGAGAAAGAAGAATGGAACTGGAGGAATCAGTCTTCCTGACTTCAGCCTATACTACAAAGCTACAGTCATCAAGACAGTATGGTACTGGCACAAAGACAGAAATATAGATCAATAGAACAAAATAGAAAGCACAGAGATAAATTTGTGCACATATGAACACCTTATCTTTGACAAAGGAGGCAAAAATATACAATGGAGAAAAGACAGTCTCTTTAACAAGTGGTGCTGGGAAAACTGGTCAACCACCTGTGAAAGAATGAAACTAGAACACTTTCTAACACCATTCACAAAAATAAACTTAAAATGGATTAAAGATCTAAATGTAAGATCACAAACTATAAAACTCTTAGAAGAAAACATAGGCAGAACACTCTCTGACATAAATCATAGCAAGATCCTCTATGACCCACCTCCCAGAGTAATGGAGATAAAAGCAAAAATAAACAAATGGGACCCAATTAAACTTAAAAGCTTTTGCACAATGAAGGAAACTGTAAGCAAGGTGAAAAGACAGCTGAGCTTTCTTTATGGTCCAACTCTCACATCCATATGTGACTACTGGAGCCATAACTTTGACTAGATGGACCTTTGTTGGCAAAGTAATGTCTCTGCTTTTTAATGTGCTGTCTAGGTTGGTCATAGCTTTTCTTCCAAGGAGCAAGTGTCTTTTAATTTCATGGCTGCAGTCACCATCTGCAGTGATATCGGAGCCCAAGAAATTAAAGTCTCTCACTGTTTCTATCGTTTCCCCATCTATTTGTCACAAAGTGATGAAATTAAAAGACACTTACTTCTTGGATGGAAAGTTATGACCAACCTAGACAGCATATTAAAAAGCAGAGACATTACCTTGTCAACACAAGTCCATCTAGTCCAGGCTATGGTTTTTCCAGTAGTCATGCATGCATGTGAGATTTGGACTATAAAGAAAGCTGAGCGCTGAAGAATTTATGCTTTTTAACTATGGAGTTGGAGAAGGCTTTTGAGATTCCCCTGGACTGCAAGGAGATCCAGCCAGTCCGTCCTAAAGGAGACCAGTCCTGGGTGTTCATTGGAAGGACTGATGTTGAAGCTGAAATTCCAATACTTTGGCCACCTGATGTGAAGAACTGACTCATTTGAAAAGACTCTGATGCTGGGAGGGATTGGGGGCAGGAGGATAAGGGGATGACAGAGGATGAGATGGATGGATGGCATCACCGACTCAATGGACATGCTGCTAAGTCGCTTCAGTCTTGTCTGACTCTGTGCGACCCCATCGATGGCAGCCAACCAGGCTCCCCCGTCCCTGGGATTCTCCAAGCAAGAACACTGGAGTGGGTTGCCATTTCCTTCTCCAATGCATGAAAGTGAAAAGTGAAAGTGAAGACGCTCAATTGTATCCGACTCTTAGCAACCCCACGGACTGCAGCCCGCTAGGTTCCTCCATCCATGGGATTTTCCAGGCAAGAGTACTGGAGTGGGTTGCCATCGATGAGTCAAGGTAAACTTGGGGAGTTGGTGACGGACAGGGAGGCCTGGTGTGCTGCAGTCCATTCGGTCGCAAAGAGTCAGACACGACTGAGTGACTGGACTGAACTGAACTGGTGGGACCAGATGCCATGATCTTAGTTTTTTGAGTGTTGAGTTTTAAGCCAGCTTTGTTTTATATGACTACTAATAAGCAACCATTTCATTTAGAAAATCAGAAGATTTAAATGGGATTTCTGGACTTGTCATGCTTTCTCACTTGCAATGATAGCCACTGCTCCTCTCTGCTTAGTCCTCATAACCTTTGGGTAACATCTCTGATCCCCTGGAGTAGCCACTTTTTAACAGTCTTGCTATATGCCAGGTACTGTGTAAAGCTTCACACTTAGGTCCCACCTAACTTCATAGCAGCCCATGGAGGCAGTCAGCATTATCTCCACTTTCCAGATGAAGAGATTGAGGTTTGAAGAGATTAAGTGGTGTTTGAAAGTCAGTCAGCTAGTAAGTGGTGAAACTAGAATTCAAACTCAAATCGGTCTGACGCTAAAGTCTATGGTCTGCAGTGTGACCCCATATAGCCTTCACAAGTACTACTTGTCCCTTACAACATTCTGTGGATCTTCACCGAACTCCTTCTGAAATAATTTTACTTGCGCTGTCTTGTCTGGACTTTTGATTAAAAAAGAATTCACACCTTGGATAATACCACCATATGCGACCTCCCACAATACAGAGTTCATATGCTGATGCTCCCTTTTTTTTTTTTTCTGGTTTCCTCATTACTCTGATCCAGATATTGTAAGTCCGAGTTATTTTAGTTTGTTTCAAATTGTATGTATATCTTATTTTATCCTATAGAGTAATTTTTTTTCCCTTGTAGAACTTCTCCTGTAAGTGAAATAGGAATAAGTTTTCCCTAAACTTAAAAATTCAGGAAGATGTGAATGGACATTAAAATATATTGTGAATTAGCAAAGTTCACCCAAGAGTACATTTTGAAACGCCAAAATGTGTAGAGATTGTCCATGGCTTTGCTATCACAAGATATGAGGATGATGACCTTGTCTCTGGGAGCACTTTAAATGTTCATTGACAAAAAGTTAAGAACCCAAGAGGGTCTTGATGGCAACGAAGGCTCAGTAAGTTAAAATACACCCTCTGGAAATCTTTTGGTGGGGGAAACAAAATTTGAGGATCAACTTTATTTCTCTTAGATATCTTATTTCCTTAGCAACAACACTGTTTCACCTGGTAAAATTTGGTCCTAGAACTTTCTGACGGTGAAGATAACTAACATTGCTATTCTCTAGAGCTGAGATATAAAATCAAGTGTGGCAATTTGAACCATTCTTTCCCTGACAGTGCCAACAAGAAGCTAGTTTAATTTTACAAAATAAACCCACTGAAATTCAGCCACTTCCAAAATGAGAAAGAGGCTGTCATTTTTATGTGCTCTGTGTATGTCCTGTGGAGAAGATGCATGTTGTATAGCAGAAATTAAGACAACATTGTGAAGCAATTATACTCAAATAAAAATAAATAATAACATAAAATGAAAGTTCATTTCATTGTTATTCATGTAATGTCTGTGCTAAACCCTAAGAAAGATACAAAGTTAATTTTCATCACTTACTTCCAAAGAGATACCATCTGGTAAGAGTCCTTTACTTTTGAATAATATTATTTTTGTTTTGGGCTTCTCAGGTGGTACTAGTGGTAAAGAACCTGCCTGCCAATGCATGAGACATAAGAGATGTGGGTTCAATCCCTGGATTGGGAAGATCCTCTGCAGGAGTACATGGAAACCCACTCCAGGATTCTTGCCTGGAGAATCACATGGACAGAAGAGGCTGGTGGGCCACAGGTCCATAGGGTCTCAAAGAGTCGGACACACACACACACATTTGATTTTTATAATGAATGCAATGTGCCAGATCTTCATTTTCATCTAATAATTGCATGGAACAAGGTAGATGAAAAAGCTGAGCACAGGGAGCTTGCAGAATCTCTTAAATAGCTAGTTAGTGGAAGAACAAATGCTAGACCTAGAGTCTTCTGATCCCCAAATCAGGGAACATCAGAAGTCTGAAAGACAAACTGTAGTCCTGGTTGGCCAATTACTGGCTGTGCAGCCTGGGGTCCGTCACTACCTCTGGGCCCTCAGTCTTCCCAGCTGTATACTAATGGAGTTGGAGTAGGTGACCTCTAGTGGACCTTCTAGTTCTAAAGTTCCAAGATTATTTCCCCCCAAAAAGAAAAGGCGACAACGTGGAAGAAAGACCATGCTGTTAGAGGCATAGTTTCCTCAACTTCCTCTGCCTACGTTGATATTCCTTTGCTTCTTTCTGTGAATCCAGATAGAACTGAGTTTTTCTAAAATGTCTCTTTTCTCCTTTCTTACTTATTCACTTCATTGTAGGTGAGTGCTTTCAGCATCTTCTTTAACAGCCCACTGCTGTGGTTCCCATTTCTAGGATCTCTTTTTCAGAAGTCTCCTTTTAACATATTAAAGCTTTTTGCACTAGAAAACTCTGAATTCTCAGCAGCAGCAGCAGCAGCAGCAGCAGCAGCACTTGCTCTCTAAGGACTCATTGTAAGGAGTTAATATCACTTACACATCATCTTTCATGACCTCTTTAAGACTATCCAGTGGTACAAACCATCCAGGGTTGGGAATCTGAGGCGTATCAAATTCAAGACTAAGGAAATCAGGTCCACTCTCAAATTAGACTTCTTTCCTCACACTGTTCATATCACTGCCCACCATCATTTTTCAATATTTTTCTTAACCTGTTGGTAGAATTGTGCCCAAATCCCAGACACATGTCCTACCCCCTAGCCTCAGTATCATGGATGAGCTATGAAATGGGGTTACCTTCAGTCCATCTTGGATACACAAGTACTTCTTGCTTCATTGAATGCTACACGAATATATATTGAGTAGAAGAAACTTAAGATTTGCTGCCAAAGGCTCAAAGTTTATTGAGTGACCAGGGGCATTGTTCAGAAACAGCAGTGTTTTTTTTTGAAAGGTCATTGTTCTCACAATACCTACTAACAGCTAAGCAATAATCACAAATCAACCACTTACTGAATATCTCAAATAACCCCTGTTGTTCTGTTTGAATAACAGAATACCAGCAAATTTAATTTGCTTTTAGCCCATTAGTATTGGGTAGTTTTCTTTGTGATGAGCAAGCTGGAGTTTGAATTTTAAATTCTCTATGCAGTCTCCTCTAAGGAAAAGAGTGAGGTGGTCTGTGTGGCTGCCTTAAAGCCAGTCTTTTAATGTGCAATTAACATAGAGGAAGCTTTCTGTTGCCATGACAGACTGGTTCCATCCACATTAAAAGCAAATTGCAGAGGGCATTCACCAATTTCTGTTATGAAACTGAAGAGTTCAGGAAACATCTCGACTGCTACCTAGTCTGTATTTATTCTTGATGCTAAATTTTGGTGTTATACAAGTGTTCATAGCATTCAAGTCAGTTAAATTAACCATGCCTGGCATTTAAAATTCCTTTGGTTGTACTGTTATAATCACATAAACTTAGTGCCTTGTTTATTAATGCTCAGAGACAGTGAGAATAGTAGAAAGGGCACTAAAACATCTTGTCCAGATATGACAATGGAGTGTTTATGATGATGATGGTAGCAGGTGGTGTGTTTGTGTGTGTGTGTGTGTGTGTGTGTGTGCATATTCACCGACGCCCACGTACACACATAGGTGGAGAGATTTAAGGGGGTACTTATGTATTAAGTGGGCTTCCCCACTGGCTCAGAGGTAAAGAATCCAGCTGCAATGCAAGAGACTTACAGGAGATGTGAGTTCAATCCCTGGGTAGGAAAGATCCCCTAGGGAAGGAAACGGCAATCCACTCCTATATTCTTGCTCGGGAAATTCCATGGGCAAAGGAGACTGGTGGGCTGCAGTCCATAGGGTTGCAAAAAGTTAGGACACCAGGACTGAGTGACGAAACAATAACAATTATGTATCAAGCAAACAAAATCTTGTAAGGATCCCACTGAAGATAACACATATTGATTTGGATGCGTTCCCAGCCTGGCTGGAACATGTTATGTGCCCCCATGAGAATGGCTGCACTGAGCTCTTGGTTTCCTTTTGGGAGACTCATTCTGATGAGTCATGTTGATTCCACTTGATAGTCATCTTCATGACCCAGGTCAGAAGCCATTGCATTGATGAAATATTCCCTGACATTTCCAAACTTCAGGCTAAACTAATTGCTTTCTCTGTGTTTAATGCATTTTACACACTTGCAATAAATGTGATAGTGGGCATTTACAAATCTGTCTGTTCAACTATATTGTGACTTATTTGAGGGTAGCAATTTTGTTTTATATTTTTTAATACAGGCAGTGTAGTAAATGAGGAAGAATCTAAATTTCTAAGCCAGATTTGATTTCAAATCAATTTCAGTATTATGTTGTCTGCTGTCTTGAATGAAGTAACCATAGCTCAACCTCAGTTACTTTCTATGGAAAATAAATATGGTGATGTCTAATTCCATAAGGTTTTTAAAAAAGCATATTCCCTTTCCTTGTATCTTACCTAAAGCCTAGTGCCTACCAGCAACATCAACATCATTCAATATTTTCAAGTCATTTGACCTAGAATATCCTGGTAAATTAAAGTACAGCCCTCTTCTTTCAAAGAAGTTTCCTCTTTCTCAACAATGGCAGCCTGACAAGGGCATGCTGATGGCCAGACTCCATTAAGGATGTTCATAGAGACTGTGGTTAGGGAGTCAACTATTCAGGGAAACTATTTTTAGAAAAGATATTACCTCTATGAAAACCTGTTAGTCGCACAGTCATGTCTGACTCTTTGCAAACCCGTGGACTGTAGTTCATGGAATTCTCCAGAGAGAATATTGGAGTGGGTAGCCATTCCCTTCCCAGAGGATCTTCATGACCCAAGGATTAAACTCGCATCTCCTGTTTCCTACATTCCTCGTGGATTCTTTATCATCTGAGCTACTAGAGAAGCCTTAATACCTCTGAGTAGAAGGTTGATTCAGATTACCTCATTCAGCAGATAGTTTTTCAGGACTTACTATGTGCCTGCCATCTGGGCCAGATACTATAAAAATGACAATCTAGTGGATGGCAAAGATTTTTGAATTAAATAAATAAAAATGCATAACTAAATAAATTAAGTGTAATGAAGGCAGAAATAAAAGCTGAGATACTGAGTTTCTTTCCAAATGTAAGCTACATGATTCAATGTTAAAATTTCAAGAAAAGTAGAAAGTTGATCCACAAATTACAGATGGAAATTTCAAGGTCCTTTGTAAATTTGTGCAATCCTACTTATTTAATCTTGTGTTCTGTTTCTTCCTGATTGACCCATTTAGTCATTTAGTCAGGGTCTTCTCCTGGTAGCCCAGTGAGCACCCTTGAGTCTATGGACAGGGAGTTTCCTTTACCTGGAAGCTTTTCCATCTCACTACTAAAAATACTGTTAATTATCCCAGCCAGTGTCCAATACTATATGATAAGCTGGTAAGACTAAATGAGCCCTAAAAACATTTTGATTCCTTTAACCCTGCTAATGAAGGAGGAGGGCAGAAAGAGCTTTCTACATTTTTACTTCTAAATTTTCTTTTCTGTGCTTGGTTACCATGATGAACTGTTTTTAGCTATTCCTGGTATCATAGCTCCAAACAGAAGAAGCAGGAATGTAGGGCATGCATTACATGAAAAGTGAAATGTTTTGAAAGGGCTTTGAAGTGTTGAATAGGAATATTGTATTAACATTCCACCAAATGGAAGAAGCCTGGAAACTGGACAAGCTGTGGATGTGCAGATGGTTATTACTAACCATCAGTCAAGTAGAGAACACAGCTGATGTACATAGATCGATGCGTCATGTGTCTTTACACATTGGGATGTACCAAGAAGTTGTCAGCAGTTGTTATCTAGGTATGTATTGCCTCCAAGGAGAAGAGTCAAACTGCCCATGTTGCACAGCCTAGAAGTTCTAGCTTTGTCTGCACCGATATGAATGAATTCATTTAAAATGCCTCATCAGAGAAAAGATGCTTCCATAAGTGCCTGGAGAAGGAAACGGCAACCCACTCCAGTATTCTTGCCTGGAAAATTGCATGGACAGAAGAGACTGGTGGGCTGCAGTCCATAAGTGCAAATTGACGTAAAATAGTGGGTTTGTTTGTTTGTAAATGAGTTAAGGGGCAGGGGAGGCACAGAAAGATTCTCTATCTTTATAGTTCTTTTAAAAACCTTCTTTACCCTAATAGACAGTCTACAAACTGCAGAGCAATCCAACGTGCTCCATATCCACAACATTTTGCGATTGGAATGTGAGCAAATCGCTCTGCCTCAGTCAACACTAAGGTTAAAGAACAGCAGAGAGTCCTTTAGATAGGTATGACCACAAGTCAGTCAGCCATTTGAAGTATTACAGAGAGGTGTTATTTCTCAGAGATAAGGAACAAAGAGGTCTTAATATCCGGCTCAGTCAGGGCAGGAAATTGCCTACTTCCTGAGCCAGAGTGGTAGAGGCTGTGGATGGGAGCCAGATATTGGAGGGAGGAGGCTTGTAAGCACTGGAGACCTCGGGATTTTATCATCAGGCACATGGACTTTGTATCAGAATGTCAAGAACTCATTTTGTCTTCAGCCCAGAAAGATGCTTAGCAAAGAATTAATTACACTAAAGCATTCTTATAAATGTCATGGCTGGACATTAATTTCCACAGAAGGATATTCATTCTCAGATGTTTATGCTTTTCATTCCTGAACCTCCCCAGATCGTGGTATGTGACCGCATTTTAATTTTAAAGACTATCAATTATCCTGCTAATTCTAAATTCTTCTATAAAAGTGTAAAGTACCAGGTTGACCTTACATCCCTTGTCCTAATTACATACATGTGTTTTTATGGACCTTCTATCCCTCTCCAACAACACTAACAAACTAGTTTACAAAGCACTTAACCTCTGCAGCTTTTTTTTTTGTCCTCATTTGTAAATCAAGAGCGTTGAACTAGATGATCTCACATTTGTTTGGGTTCTAAAGAATAGTGGCAGAAATTCCATAGGTATAAGGCTGTATGGTGGAAAAAGGGAAGTTAGGGGATCTTGCATACCCAAGTCCAAACCCCTGTATGTTCAACTGTTAGATGTATGACACTGGGAACATTCTCTAGTCTCCTCAGCCTAGTTTCAACATTTGTAACTGGAATAGTATCTGAGTTATATTGTTGTTATTGTTGTTGCTTTTTATTGTTGTTATACAATTAAGTGACACAGGGCATTAGAGAGCCTGGCAGACTCATATTTAGTAGCTGTTTCTTTTCCTTTCTTTCCCTTCTTCCAGGATTATGTAGACTTAGTAAATTTTACTACCTTTTATTAAAAAAGAAAAAAACCCCAGGTTCAGATGGTAATGGTGAAGGAAAAAGAAGATAAAGACTAATTTACAGGAGGATCTAAAGATGAGTTGAATTTTCACAAGTGAAAATAAGGATGCAGTACATTCTACCCAGTGAAGAATGTAATCAAAAGTATCTTGGCTGTAATTGAAAGGTGTCTGTGGGGAAGAAGTCTCTGATGCTATTGAAATATAGACTCTAGTGGCCAGGAATAAGATATCTATTTTACGTTTCTATCTCTTGACCTATTAATTAATTTTTACTCACATATTTATATGTTGCACACAATAGTCTCTGTTTTTTTCTTTTAAAAGCATTCTTTGGAGATCATCCTATGCATACATAAAACTCCTTCTTTTTCTTTATTTACTATTTATAATGTACCATGATATGTATATAGCAGAATTGATATAAACAGCACTCTAGTGATGCATATTTAGGTGGTTACCATATTTTGCTTTTATAAACAAGGTTGCAGTGAATCATCTTCTATATACATCACTTTACCACATGTGTGAGCAGATCTGTAGCATAGAGTCCTAAATGCGGATCTGCCGTATTTTTAACTCTGTTAACTATGATCAGATACCCTGCAAACAGATTTTATTGATTTCAATGTGTATCGTCTATGCTTGAGACTGTTTCCCTGAGCTCTCGTTGATACAGAGTTATCATACTTTCGAAATTTGGCCAATCTTCTAGGTTAAACAAATGCTATTTTAATGTACTTCAAAGCAGCATTTCTTCTTCTTTTAATAGTTGTCTGTATCTACTTTTCCATGATCTATCTGTTCACAGTCTCCACTTATTAGGCTCCTTATTGATTAGTAGAAATTCCTTATGTCAATATATTAGAGAAATCAGCTTTCTGTTCCCTATGCAAACATTTTCTCTCAATTTTTTGCTTGATTTTGATTATTGTTATTCTTACCATGAAAAATGTTTAAAACATTTTTATACGGTGAAGTTTATCCATTTTTTTATGGCTTCTGGATTTTGTTTATACTTAGAAAAACTTTTCTCACTGGAGAGAATAAGTTTTTCATGGGTTCATCTATTACATTTATAATTTCATTTTCCACACTTAAATCTTTGATCAATTGCAAATTTATTCTGGAGACAGATATAAACCCAAATTAATTTTTTCCCAAGTGGCTACCTAGCTTTCCCAGCACAAAATTATAAGTCATATTTCCAATCCCATTTTGAAATTTTTCCTGTGCTTTACTTTACGGTGGTGGTTTAGTTGCTAAGTCATGTCTAACTCTTGCGACCCCATGGACTGCAGCCCACCTGACTCCTCTGTCCATGGGATTTTTCCAGGCAAGAATACTGGAGTCGGTTGCCATTTCCTCCTCAATAGGATCTTTCCAATCCAGGGATTGAAACTGCCTTGCCTACACTGAAGGCTGTCTCCTGAATTGCAGGCAGATTCCTTACTGCTAAGTCACCAGGGAAGCCCACTTTGCTATTTAACTCTACGTATTTGGAGGGCTTCCCAGGTGGCCCTAGTGGTAAAAAATACACCGACCAATGCAGGAGACACGAGAATACAGGTTCAGTCCCTGGGTCAGGAAGATACACTGGAGGAGGGCATGGCAACCCACTCTAATATTCTTGCCTGGAGCATCCCATGGACAGAAGAGCCTGGAAGGCTACAGTCCATAGTGTCGCAAAGAGTCAGATATGACTGAAATGACTTAGCATGCATGCACATATGTATTTGGATCTATTTCTAGATGTTCTTGTCTCTTTCATAGGCTTGTCTATCTGGATTCCTAGATTTTATTGTTGTTAGTGCTTTTGTAAATCTTCTTTCTCCTGTAGATCATCTAGCTAGATATTGTTTGTAGTATAAGGACCGTCATTATACATTAACATTTTACCCAACCCCCTTATAAAGTTCTCTTATTGATGTAATGCTTCTTAAAATTGATTTATTTTTCTTTTTAAATTGTGTTGGCTGTTTTCTCCAAGAGGGCTTCCTAGGTGGTGGGCAATGATAAACAGGATCTGCCTGCCAATGCAGGCGATGAATGAATGAGGGTTCCATCCCTGAGTCAGAAAGACCTTCTGGAATAGGAAATGGCAACCCACTCTAGTATTCTTGCCCAGAAAATTCTATGACAGAGGAAACTGGCAAGTTATAGTCCATGGGGTTGCAAAGAGTTGGACATAATTGAGTGCACACACCCCCGCACACACACACGCACAGTACTTCTAGGACAATGTTCAATGAAGGTAGTGGTAATAAACATTTATGGTTCACCTATGACTTCAGTAGAAAATTTTCTCTGGAACAATTTAAATATCATTGAAGTGATCAATTTTTTAAAGATTTGGCAGAAATACCCTATTAATCATACCCTATGAGTCATCAGATGATGATTGAGACGTATATGTCTTTGCATTATAAAATATGATTGTCATTCCAAGTTATTAAGAATTTTAAAAATCAAGAAAATGTAAATAGAGAACAAAGGAAAGAAAATAGATCTTGTAGTGTAATATTTTCTACACTAGAAATAATATTTTATTATATTTTACAATAGAAATAATAAAAACAAAAAGCATGACAAAAATGACAGAATTTAGACCAAAGAAGACTGGACTCTATAAATATATGTGGGTAACTCTTTTATTAAAAGTCATTTTTGATTATAATAAAATATAAAACTCTATGTTTTATGTAAAAATTATGCCTAAAATAGGTGTCTTAGAAGAGTTGAAATGAAAAGAAAACCTCAGATCTCTTTTAAACTGACAGAAGATGCTTAACCTGACCCATTCTAAAGAAACCTACAAATCATAGTATTAAGCTACATCTTTTCACCTATCATATTGGCAAAAATCATAAAGTTTAATATCCTAGTGTGTTGGCGAGGATGAGTGAAACAGGCACTCATACATAATTAGTAAACATGTACATTGTTAAACCTCTCTGGAGGTCAAATATAATGATAGCTATCAAAATTATAAGCGCATATAGCCTTTGTTTTCACATGTTTATTGTAGAAATTTACCCCCTGAGTACACTTAAGTGTGTATTTTTATGAAGCTGTTTCAGTATTGTTTGTAATAGCAAGAGATTTGAAACAGCCTAAATGTTTAATGATATGGGTTTGATTAAATAAGTTATATATTATAACATTATAGAATGATATGAATTCTTTAAAAAGAATAAGGTATAGATACAGCATTATCTCTAAAATATGTTTTTAAGTTTATAAAGCAAGGATAGCATATTATATTTAGTATCAAAATATGTGAAAATATTATGTATGTCTACATGCACACATACACATGGAGAGACTCACACATGTACATGTATATATATATATTTGTATCTATATGTATATACAGATATACATGCCTGTAGATATATAGATTATTTTTATAAAGATAAAGAACTGTTCAGAGTGCTTGCTTCTGTGGAGGAGAACTGGGTGTCTGAGTAGAGAAACAGAAGTAGAATGGATTGCAAGGAGCAACCATAAGCATAGAAATCAGTAAAGCATATTGATCATTCTAAATGAACATTTTCTGTTACAGTAATAATTGGATTTTTAAAGTAGATCCAAAAATAGATAACACTAACTTCTTACTCTGGTAAGAGGATTTTGGAAGACATTAAAGAATACTAATCTCATTGCATTTGGGTGAACAACTACAAATAGTAATTCTTTATCTCTTAAAAGCAAAATATAAGCTTTTAGGATAAATTTTAAAAGGTAATAGCTAAAATAATAAAATACATAGTAAAAGAAAAGGAAACAGAGAAATGTGATGTAGCCCATGAAAGTTAGGAAAGGAAGAAAAAGAGAAAAAACCTCATGATGAATAGATAAAACAGTGGCATAAAAAGTTCACCATACCAGGTTGTGTTAGTGGTAGAGAACCCTCCTGCAAATGCAGGAGGGGTAAGAGACCTGGGTTCGATCCCTGGGTCAGGAAGATCCCCTGGAGCAGGGCAGGGGAACCCACTCCAGTATTCTTACCTGAAAAATACCATGGACAGAGGAGCCTGGTGGGCTACAGTCCATGGATTGCAAAGAGTCAGACAAGACTGAAGCAATTTAGCACACACACGTAAATACATATGAATTCAATTCATCTGACAAGTCTTTTAATAACATAATATCTACAAAATAAAAACAAATGATATAAGCCTGAAAAAAGCGATAAAAGTAGATCAGAAAAAATTAACTGATTAACAGAGAACACAACTTTACTTGTCTCAGACCAAAGAAAACTTCAGGTAGCACCTGTTCTATATTTTCTGGACCTCATTTAGTAAATTATTCAATTTATAATCTCTAAGTTTATCTAAAGACTCCTTAAACATTGTTTTACTTTATAATCAGATGTATACTCGAAGAAGAAATTTACATCTTTCCAATCTTTGATTTAAAAAAAAAAAACAACCTTCAAAATACTGATATACAAGCCAATTTTCTCAAGTTAGGAGGGAATCCTATATACCTTTATTTATTTTTTGTAAACTTAACCAACTTACCATTTTTTCTTCCCCTTTCAGATTAAAGAGAATCCTTTTTACTTTTTTTTTTAAGGTTGTAAAATTTTATTTTATGTGGTTTTTACCACAGTTTTTTTTTTTTTTAAGTCCGCTTAGTCTAATGTATCATTTAAAGCCAGAGTTTCCTTATTTTCTGTCTGGGTGATCTGACCATTGATGTAAATGGGGATGTTCAAGTCTCCTACAAGTATTGTGTTACTGTCAGCTTCTCCCTTCCTGTTAATATTTGCTTTATATAATTAGGTGCTCCTGTCTTGAGTGCATATATATTTACAAATGTTGTTGTTAGTCTTTGTTTTAAAGTCTGTTTGTCTGATGTAAGTATTGCTACCCTGGGGGAAAAAAAGAGCCTTTCTATTTTTTAAGAGCTCCTGTTCATATGCAAGACTCCTTGCCCCCATCCTCCTCAGGGAGATGCTCCTCTTTCCTGGTGCCTCTTCCCACTTGCTTTTACTGGAAAATGTTCACCCAGAATATGAGGTGCAATGAAATGGAAATTTTTCCTTTCAAGATTAATACAATGTTTTCTGCTTAATTTATGTTTTGATTTTTGATGATTTTCAAAGTTAAGTTGCCCTAAAGCTCAAGGGAGGGGCTTCCCTGGTAGCTCAGCTGGTAAAGAATCCGCCTGCAATGCAGGAGACCCTGGTTTGATCCTGGGTCAGGAAAATTCCCTGGAGAAGGGATAAGCTACCCTCTCCAGTATTCTTGGGCTTCCCTGGTGGCTCAGATGGAAAAGAATCCACCTGCAATGTGGGAGACCTGGGTTTGATCCTTGGGCTGGGGAGATCCCCTGGAGGAGGGCATAGCAACCCACTCCAGTATTCTTGCCTAGAGACTCTCCATGGACAGAAGTGCCTGGCGGACTACAGTCCACAGGGTCACAAAGAGCAAGACACGACTGAGTGACTAAGCACAGCATATACCTCAAGGAAATAGCTTTTAGTGACACCTAGGTTCTTCCTCTAGCTAATGACAACTTATATCTCTGGAACCCCAAGCAAAAAGCAGTTAGAAAATCTCAACTTACTTAGATAAATTCAAGTCAATTACAATTTTAAGTGCTGGTATTGATCTAGGCATAGGGAGATTCAAAGATAACTAAGATATGATCCTTCCACAAGGAGCCCCAAAACCAATCAGGTTCGCTGATCGTTTAAAGACTTCAATATGTAGAGGAAGCAAAAAGAAGATAAGTGTTACTCATGTTCAAACTAATCTTGGACTTATGTCCTGAAAGACTGTGACAATTCATAGCTTTTACTTTTTGAGTTTTTAAGTTTAAATGATCTAATGCTTAGAGGATTAACCAAGTTCCCAGCACTTCTTTCCTGTCCTATACTTATTTAATTAAAAAAGAAAAACCAGCAATAATAATAATTATAATAAACCTACCATTTAATTGAACGCCAAACACTTTAAGCTATTATATTAGTAATGTTTTCCAAATTCCTTCTCATTCATTCATTCTGCAGTAAGCTATTGAGTTTCTCAGGAGGAACAGCAAAAAGAAAAAAAAATACCATAGGGATATTACTCAGCCATAAAAAAAGAATGAAATAATGCCATTTGCAGCACCATGGATGTACCTAGAGGCTCACTTATTAGTTGAAGTAAGTCAGACAGAGAGAGACAAATATATGATATCGCTTTTAAGTGGAATCTAAAGAAAAAAAAAGATACAAATCAAATTATATACAAAACAGAAAAAAAACCCACTGATGTATAAAACAAACTTATGGTTACCAAGAGGGAAAGGTTGGGGTGGAATAAATTAAGAATTTGGGAATAACAGATACACACTACTATATATAAATAGATAACCAACAGGACCTACTGTATAGCACAGGAACTGTACTGAGTATTTTATAGTAACCTATAAGGGAAAATAATCCAAAAAATATATAAATCACTTTTCTATTAATATATACCTGAAACTAACACAATGTTGTGAATCAACTATATTCCAATTTTTTAAAAAGGAAAAAGGAAAAACTGAAATGCAAATAATCTGTTGCTTTTTCTGTCCTTCATTTAAAAAAAAATGCAACCTGCAGCAAAAGAAGAATATGGAGTTTTCACATCATCTTCTCTTAACTGACTGAATGAGAGAATTGTCAGATGTTATATATGATTACAGCTGTTTGTGTTTACGTTTAAAGAGAGTGTCTTGTCTGGAGGAGGATTTTTTTGTGGAAAGGTAGAGGATGGAAGCTTAGGTAAACCTGGATAGGTTTAGATAATGGGGAATATAAACACAAAATTTCATTTAGAAAATACATGTATGCATGGGTGGAAGGGTAAGGTGTTCTCAATATTTTGGATGAATACAGAGGATAACCCTTATTATAGTAAAGAACAATGATTAAGCCATTCTCTTAGATACGTTGGGCTTCCCTGGTGCTTCAGCATTGCCTGCAGTGCAGAAGACTTGCAGGAAACATGAGTTTAATTCCTGGTCTGGAAGATCCCCTGGAGAAGGAAATGGCAAGCCACCAGTATTCTTTCCTGGGAAATCCCATGGACAGAGGAGCCTGATGGGCTACAGTCCATTGGGTCTCAAAGACATGACTTAGTGACTGAACAATAGCCTAGGTGAGTTGGGTAAGAAAGTCTTTTAAAGATGTTATCACATCTGAGTTTCCCCAAAGCTGTGCCTCAGGATGTGGGTGTGTTCTGAGAACTGATACCCTCAACCCTTGAGGATGCCAGGAGAGACTGCACAGAACCAGTCCTCCCCACCCCTGGAAGATTTTTGGAAGGCACTGCGTAGTGAAATCATCTTGGTTTGTTTGGGACTTTCCTTGTTTTAGCACTAAACGTCCTGTGGCTTGGGAAATCCCTCAGTCTCAGGCAAACAGGACTATCATTCTACCTCAGAAGTCTGTTCACTGCAGGATCTGAGGCGGGTCCAGTGGTCTCTATAGGCATTCAGGTCTTGGTGTTGCAGGAAGGGAGACCCCTTCCAGGGCCTGAAAGTGGGCTCTTGTCTAACACTCGGAAATGAATTGTCTGAGGAGACACGTGTGCTGACAAAGCAAGAGATTTTATTGGGAAAGGGTGCCTGGGTGGAGAGCAGTAGGGTAAGGGAATCCAGGAGAACTGCTCTGCCACGTGGCTAGCAGTCTCAGGTTTTATGGTGATGGGATTAGTTTCCATGTTGTCTTTAGCCAATCATTCTGACTCAGAGTCCTTCCTCGTGGTGTGCACCTTATTCAATCAAGATGGATGCCAGCGAGAAGGATTCTGGGAAGTGGTCGGACATGTTGTATCTCCTTTTGACCTTTTCCGAGTTCTTCTGGCTGATGCAGCCTCGTTAGTTCTGTGTTCCTTACCAGGATCTCCTGTCATAAAACAACTCATGCAAATGGTTATTATGGTGCCTGGCCAGGGTGGGTGATTTCAGTGTGCTTCCCCTAACACAGAGGCTCTGTTGTGAAGGACCATAGGTAACATGAGCAGGAAGGTACTCTTCCACCTGATCATAAGGGTAATTTAAGCAGTGATTTTAAAGGCACTTGCCCATTTAACCTAGGCTTTCCAGGTGGCACAGTGGTAAAGAGGCTGCCTGCCAATGCAAGAGAGGCAAGAGATTTGATTTGGATCCCTGGGTCGGGAAGATTCCCTAGAGAAGGAAATGGCAACACACTCCAGTATTCTTGCCTGGAAACTTTCATGGGCGGAGGAGCCTGGTGGCTACAGTTCATGGAGTCCCAAAGAGTTGGACATGATTGAACATGCACGCATGCCCTTTTAACCCAAGTTGTTAAATTATGGTGTAAAATTGTTTATATTTCTCATCTTTTTAATTCATGTAATTTCTCTCATTTTATCTTTATATTGGTCACTAGTTCTCTCTGTTGTCCCCTTCCCCTTTCTTCCTACCCTTTCCCTTCCACTCCCAACCTTCCCTCTCTGCTCCTCCTCTCTCTCCCCCTTTGTTTTTAAAATTAAACTTGCTAGGGATTATCCAAGGTCTGTGTTCCTAGATGAATTGACCCACTTAATATTTTGAAATATCCCTCTTTATCTCTCAGCTCTTCTCACCTTAAAGTCGACTTTGATATCAATATAGTTAATGCTTCCTTGGTGTATCTTTTTGTTGTTGCTATTCTCTTACTTTAAAACTTCGTGTATTTGTATATTTCTTGTGTGTGTCTTATAAGTGGCCATAATTGTATTCCTTTAAAAATCCAGCCTAAAAATCTTGTTAACAATCCTGAAATCTTGTTTCATTCATTTGTATATCATGCAATTATTAACACAGCTGAGTTTAAGTCTGCCATACTTGCTGTATTTTTCCCCTTCTGTTTTTTTTTTTTAATCCTTTCCTGTCTTCCTTTATAATATGCACTGTCCCTCAGTCATGTCTAACTCTTTGTGGCCCCATGGACTATAGCCCACCAGGTTCCTCTGCCCATGGAATTTTCCAGGCAAGAATACTGGAATGGGATCTTCCTGACCCAGGGACTGAACCTGTGTTTCTTGTGTCTGCTGCAGTGGCATGTGTATTCTTTACATCTAGTGCTATCTGGGGAGCCCCTCCTTTGTAATAGTCAATTTTCTTTTTAATGTTCCACTTTATCTCCTCTGTTAGACGTCTATTATACCTTTTAATGTCCTTGTTTTTAGTGACTACCCAAAAAATTGCAAGACACACTCTAACTTATTATAGTCTATCTTAAGTTAATATGCTTACTGCTTTTTCAATAATTCAAGAAATTTAGAACAGCATAACTCCATTATTCTCTACCCCACTCTTTCCATTTTGTCTTCCATCATATGCTTCTACACACTGTAAGCCCCACAGAAATTACATTATTATTCTTTTAAAGTCAATATTCTTTTATATTTATCTACATATTTACCCTCTCCAGAACTGTCCATTGCTTCTTGTGCTTCCTGTTATAATTTTCCTTTATCTTAAAATATATTCTTTAGTATTTCTTTTTTTAATTGGAGCTTACTTGCTTTACAGTGTTGTGTTGGTTATAGTAAAAATCTCTTGGTTGTGAATTCTCTCAGCATTTCCGTGTACGTGTATGTGTGTGTTTTCTTTCAGCACATCAGTGGTCTTTTCTCTTAGATATTTATTCATCAAACCTGAATTGAATATGTCTTATGCAATCAAAGCTGCTTTCCTCAATAAACATTTAAATGTTAATTTACAAAACCTTTCTATTGAACAAGTGATTAATCCTACCTGGCTATTTTTAGATTGATATAGTCATTCTTTGGTTTTCCTTCTTCCCTACGGAATTACTTCACAGATGGACAGGGAAGGCAAATAAATGAATGAATGAAACATACGGAAGTACTGAGGAAAACATAAAAGCTCCCCAAGCAAAGCCACATTATCAGGATCTTATCACTGCTAGAGATCTGCCTCTTTACAACATCAGTACCACTGTCCATCTTACTTTTTCAGTTCACATTTTTTTCTTCTAATGAGGCAATAAACATTTATCAGTGTTCACGTCTTATCTCTTTCATTCTATATGATTCATTTTGTGGTGTGGCAGTTTTCAAGTCTCAGTTGAAAAGTAGCTTCTTCTGGCATTCTAGTTATAGTTACAAATACAGATTCAAAACATATGATTAGTGGAATCATGTCATGTGCACATTTAACTCATATAATTCAACCATACATGCTGCACAGAATTAAAATAAAGATGAGTGCTTTGAATAGGGTGAACAATTTCACCCACAGTTTCCCTCAGTGAGCACAAGAGCCAGCCAGATCATGAATGAAAAAGTATAAATCTGATCTTTCTTTAGATGTCCTTATGATGTTTCCCTGACTTCAAAGCCTGACCCCCAACAGAACACAGTGTCATCATAAGAACAGGTATAGTTAACTAGATGTTCTTTTAAGCCTTAATATAAACCATCCAATCATGCAGTAGCATTTGTGTTTTCTATCACTTGACTATAACAAATAATTTTCTCCTAGAATTAGGAGTTAATTGGAGGCCATCTGCAATAACATGAAATGTATCCTTCAGACTTTATTAAATGCTTCTGATAGACACCACTTCTTCTCTCATAGGTTCTCATGAAGTAGAATCAAAATCTAGTCAAGAAGATAGGAGTACAAAACAATGAGCTCTATATGATGCTCCTCAAAAAGTGTTCATGAATAGAGATATGTTCAAGAGATATGTGTTAGAGACAGAGCTGAGTGGGAAATAGCGGGCAGCAAATGAACTGAAGAAAAGCATTAAAACCAATAGGAATATCAAGAACAAAGACTCCAAAGTACAAAAGTATGCAACATGTTTTTAAAGAGCAGGTCATTTGTGGTAGCTTAAAACTCAGGTATGAGTATAAAGGCGATTGGAAAGGATAGCTATATTATGAAATGAATTAAGATGCTATTCTAAGAAATATAGACTTGATTCTTATGTTACAAAAAGCCATTTTATTTGGTTCTCAAATGTCCTTGTGAGAAATTGTGACCCAGGCAATTTTGGACTTATGCCCACACACTGGAGGTGGGATTTAAGCTCAGATGTCCCTATTCAAATCCAGTGCTCTTTCACCTCCACCAGACTGCCTTTCACTGCAGGTTCTGAGCCAATTCTTATACTTACAGTTAATTCAGTCTTTTTATTCACCTACTACCACTCTGCTCATGATCTGCCCTCTCCACCTTTTGGGATAGTCCAACCCTGACAATGACTCTGGACTTTTACTTTATTCGGAGTTACAAGATGGTGGCAAATCTAAAGAGTTGTCAAAAGCAGACAGTTGGAATGTAGAATTACTGTGCTGTGAAATTTCTGTGGAAAATTCAAAACACCCTGAACTTAACACAATGCCAGAGCTGATTAGTGCAGTTTATTGCTAAGCCCCAAGGGACACCTGCAGGCTTTTACCTTCAGTCTAGAACCCTTGGCCCAAGGGAAGGTGTAATGCCACGTTAGTTCCGCACTCTTTCTATTAGAGTTTACTCAAAGCTGCCGACACCAGATGTGTTACAAACGAACGTTAATTCTACTCCAGCATCTGGATTGCATGTACAATGAGGGGCAAGATTTATGCCCTGCTGAAGCATTCCCCGGTTTTTAGCACAGAAGTGATTGAACTCCAGATGTTAACAAGATGCAGAGACCTTTTAGTATGATTAAAAACATGATTTCTTGTTTTGCTCATGACAAAAACCATTGGATTAACTTATTAGAAGAGGAGCTGCCGTCCTGCTCATTGGAAGCTGTGTCTGCTTGAGCTATGGGAGCTTGTCGTCAAAGATTTTATGTAAAGAGTGACTTACCAACTCCTAAAATCAACAACTTCAAGGATCCTCTCAAAATCAGGGGTTAAAATGGTAGATACACTCTAAGAATTTTGATAAAGATTTAGATGAGAATGAAAATCAACACAAGTGCTTGCATAAAAGAATTAAATTAGGATCTTCTCCCTTTCAATAACTGTATTATCAAAAAGCATGGAACCTCAGCCCAAGAGCCTGGAAGCTAGAATGATGCCTCAAAGATCATCGGATCTGCTTTTCCCTTCCTTAGTCCTTTTCTTCCTCCACCTTATAGGGATGATGAAGAGAATGGTCTCCTTGTAGCATCAGATGACTGAAAACCAAAAGGATCCAGTGTTTTATTACAGGTCTCAAAACCAGTAAACAAAGAATTAAAATCTTCTATGTTCAAAGTACAGTGTTTTCTCAATGATAAAATCATTTTGCCCATAATTTGTTTTTTCCATAATTGGAATGCATCTCATATTTACTGTGAACATTTAGTAACTTTATTTTTGTGCCCACAGCTATTATTAAATTAATGTTGTATTGACAGTCAGTGGTATCTTAGAATCCAGAAAATACGGTAGCTATTGATGTCATTAGAAACCTTGAACTAATAAGCAATTATCTGGATTTTTTTTTTTTTACCTCTACCATAATCTAAGAATCTTGTGACTCATTGTTTACAACTTACATTATCTGTGGCTAAGAAAGGAAGAATAAGGAGGTACTTTTTTCTTAAACTTGTTTCCAAGACCTTTACTTTCGACTCTGAATTTCTACTGTCCCATTTACAGTAGAAATCAGTCCACTCCACATTTCCCATCAAAATCATTCATACCTTGCAGATTTAGCTAGAGATTTTGTAGCAGAATGGGGAGTAGGTGTTGAGTTTTCATCATAAACTTTTAGTAAAAAAATTTAAATATAACTCTCAGCTAACTATTTAAATAACTACAGTGTTGTTGTTCAGTCACTTCAGACACATCCGACTCTTTGCAACTCCATGAACAACAGCACAGCAGACTTCCCTGTCCTTCACTATCTCCCAGAGTTTGGTCAGAGTCATGCCCACTGAGTCAATCATGCCATCCAACCATCTTATCCTCTGTCATCCCCTTTTCCTCCTGCCCTCAGTCTTTCCCTACATTGGGGTCTTTTCCAGTGAGTCAGCTCTTTGCATTAGGTGGCCAAAGTATTGGAGCTTCAGCTTCAGCATTAGTCCTTTCAATGAATATTCAGAGCTGATTTCTTTAGGATTGACTGGTTTCATCTTGTTGTCCAAGGGACTCTCAAGAGTATTCTCCAGCACTGCAGTTCAAAAGCATCAATTCTTTGGTGCTAAGCCTTCTTTATGGTCCAACTCTCACATCTGTACATGACAACTGGAAAAACCATAGCTTTTGACTATACGGATCTTCATTGTCAAAGTGATGTGTCTGCTTTTTAATACATTGTCTAGGTTGGTCATAACTTTTCTTCCAAGGAGCAAGCATCTTTTAACTTCATGGCTGTGGTCACCTTCCACAGTAATTTTGGAGCCCAGGAAAATAAAGTCTGTCACTGTTTCTGTTTTTTTTTCCCCCATCTATTTGCCATGAAATGATGGGACTGGATGCCATGATCTTAGTTTTTCAAATGTTGAGTTTTAAGCCAGATTTTTCACTCTCCTCTTTCACCTTCATCAAGAGGCTCTTTAGTTCCTCTTTGCTTTCTATCATTAGGTTTGTATCATCTGCCTTTCGGAGGTTATTGATATTTCTCCTGGCAATCTTGATTCCAGCTTGTGATGCATCAAGCCTGGCATTTCTCATGATGTACTCTGCATATAAATTAAATAAGTGTGGTGCCAATATACAGCCTTGACTTACTTTTTTCCCAATTTTGAGCCATAGTACACATTTTATTTATTTCCTAGGGGTTGTTTGCTTTGTTTTAGTTTGGTTTCCTCTACCCACAATACGCGACCTTATATTATTTTCTCTTTTAGATTTCAGTCAGCACTTTGAAGTTTTTTATCCCTTATTCATTCAACAAATAGTTGAGAGCTTACTGGGTAGCAATCACTCACCAACTGTAAGACAGATACATTCCAAGTAATAGGGATATGACAATGAACAAAACAAAATCCCTGCTCTCATGGGCTTACTTTCCCCCAGGGGGTAGAAATGGTGTGTGTGGTAAATGTCAGATAATGATAAGTGCCACGAAGAAACATATGTATCAAGCTAAGAGCAAAGAAAGAGTGGCGTGGGTGGGTGCACACTTGTGTACGTTAGAGCTTGGGAGTCATTGAATTACATGCCAAAGCCAGGGAAGACCTCTCTGAGAAGCAGGCACTTGAGACAGGCCTGAAGAATTAGGAGAATGAACCCTGAGGGGTCAGGAGAACAATTCACCTCCATCCAGCTCCTACCACCAAAGTCCACAGAAGATTTCTCGTAGGACTCAACACAGAAAAGAGTCCACCAGCAACAGAACCAACCTTCCATGAACATTTTACCACTGCATTTTGTTAACTGCTCCTTGAGATCTTGCTCTAGTTCCTAAGAGGCTAATTAATCTTCCAAACAACCACTATCCTGAAATAAGAATCATTGGCCAGGTTTGTCCACGTGGCTAAGTTTCTAAGTTGTTGTTCAGTTGCTCATTCATGTCCAACTCTTTGCGACCCCATGGACTGTAGCATGCCAGTCTTCCCTGTCCTTCACCATCTCCTGGAATTTGCACAAACTCATGTCCATTGAGTCGGTGATGCCATCCAATCATCTCATCCTCTGTCATCCCCTTCTCCTCCCACCTTCAATCTTTCCCAGCATCAGGGTCTTTTCAGTGAGTCAGTTCTTTGCATCAGGTGGCCAAAGTACTGGAGCTTCAGTTTCGGCTTCAGTCCTTCCAATGAATACTCAGGGTTGATTTCCTTTAGGATTGTCTGGTTTGATCTCTTTGCGTATGAAAAGTTTTTAAGTAAAATTTTTTTTTAATTTTTATTTTTACTTTATTTTACTTTACAATACTGTATTGGTTTTGCCATACATTGACATGAATCCACCACGGGTGTACATGTGTTCCCAAACATGAACCCCCCTCCCACCTCCCTTCCCATAACACCTCTCTGGGTCATCACCGTGCACCAGCCCCAAGCATGCTGTATCCTGCATCGGACATAGACTGGCAATTCGATTCTTACATGATAGTATACATGTTACAATGCCATTCTCCCAAATCATCCCACCCTCTCCCTCTCCCTCTGAGTCCAAAAGTCCGTTATACACATCTGTGTCTTTTTTGCTGTCTTGCATACAGGGTCGTCATTGCCATCTTTCTAAATTCCATATATATGTGTTAGTATACTGTGTTGGTGTTTTTCTTTCTGGCTTACTTCACTCTGTATAATCGGCTCCAGTTTCACCCATCTCATCAGAACTGATTCAAATGTATTCTTTTTAATGGCTGAGTAATACTCCATTGTGTGTATGTACCACAGCTTTCTTATCCATTCATCTGCTGATGGACATCTAGGTTGTTTCCATGTCCTGGCTATTATAAACAGTGCTGCGATGAACATTGGGGTACATGTGTCTCTTTCAATTCTGGTTTCCTTGGTGTGTATGCCCAGCAGTGGGCTTGCTGGGTCATAAGGTAGTTCTATTTGCAATTTTTTAAGGAATCTCCACACTGTTCTCCAAAGTGGCTATACTGGTTTGCATTCCCACCAACAGTGTAGGAGGGTTCCCTTTTCTCCACACCCTCTCCAGCATTTATTGCTTGCAGATTTTTGGATCGCAGCCATTCTGACTGGTGTGAAGTGGTACCTCATTGTGGTTTTGATTTGCATTTCTCTAATAATGAGTGATGTTGAGCATCTTTTCATGTGTTTGTTAGCCATCCGTATGTCTTCTTTGGAGAAATGTCTATTTAGTTCTTTGGCCCATTTTTTGATTGGGTCGTTTATTTTTCTGGAATTGAGCTGCAGAAGTTGCATGTATATTTTTGAGATGAGTTTTTTGTCAGTTGCTTCATTTCCTATTATTTTCTCCCATTCAGAAGGCTGTCTTTTCACTTTGCTTATATTTTCCTTTGTTGTGCAGAAGCTTTTAATTTTAATTAGATCCCATTTGTTTATTTTTGCTTTTATTTCCAGTATTCTGGGAGGTGGATCATAGAGGATCCTGCTGTGATTTATGTCAGAGAGTGTTTTGCCTATATTCTCCTCTAGGAGTTTTATAGTTTCTGGTCTTACATTTAGATCTTTAATCCAATTTGAGTTTATTTTTGTGTGCGGTGTTAGAAAGTGATCTAGTTTCATTCTTTTACAAGTGGTTGACCAGTTTTCCCAGCACCACTTGTTAAAGAGATTGTCTTTAATCCATTGTATATTCTTGCCTCCTTTGTCAAAGATAAGGTGACCATATGTGTGTGGATTTATCTCTGGGCTTTCTATTTGGTTCCATTGATCTATATTTCTGTCTTTGTGCCAGTACCATACTGTCTTGATGATTAAGTAAAATTCTTATAAGTCAAATTCCAGAAATATAGGAGCCACAAGTAAATATTGTCTTCCTTTGTCCTTTAATCTAAACTACTATTTCTTTTCTAGAAATCTTCCCCAAAGAAATGATACAAATGTGGACAAAGCTTGATGTGCAGAGGTGATCATTGGAATATTATTTATAAAACTGCAAACTTGACAATCTAAACTATAAGATAATTTTATTGAAATAAAGTGCAGATCATTAAGCTATTTAATGTCTACAAATAATTATCCATAAATGGTAGAGACAGACAAAATGGTATCAAATAGTGACAGAATATTACTCAAGTATAAATAAAAAGTTTGAATAAATTAGAAGTGATTATAAATTACTTGAGATTAGTTTTGCCTTCTCTAGGTTTCACATAATGGCATATAAAACAGTATAATGGAAAGTATATATAAGTGCATGTACTCTTATTCCTGGCTTTGTTCAGTCCATGCAATGTTATTGAAACTTCATGTTGTTGAATGTAGAATTATTTATTTATTTTTGGCTGAGTAATATTCATAACTTATCTGTTAACTTGTTAGTAGACCTTTTAGGTTGTTCCCAGTTTGGGATCACTAAAAATAAATGTTATGAACATTTGTATACAAGACATTTTGTGGGCATATGTTTTTAGCTTTTATTATAAATACCTAGAAATGAAATCACTGATCAAAAAGTCAGTGTACTTTAATACATATTATAAAAATCATAAACTCTATTCTACAGAGCTGTACCGTTATACACTTCTACCATCAATGCTTATATAGTAATTCTTCACTGTTGATTTGATTTGTGTTTCCCTAGTTACTGATTGCTGCTAAGTCATTTCAGTCATGTCCGACTCTGTGCGACCCCATCGACGGCAGCCCACCAGGCTCCCCTGTTGCTGGGATTCTCCAGGCAAGAACACTGGAGTGGGTTGCCATTTCCTTCTCCAATGCAGGAAAGTGAAAAGTGAAAGTGAAGTCACTCAGTCGTGTTCCATCCTCAGCGACCCCATGGACTGCGGCCTTCCAGGCTCCTCTGCCCATGGGATTTTCCAGGCAAGAGTACTGGAGAGGGGTGCCATTGCCTTTTATGTGGAACATATTTCCTCCTACCTCTTGGTTATAAATATTTTTCATTTGTAAAAGATCTGCTGAAATTTTTTAACCATTTTTGAAAAATTTAGGCTTTTTTTAAAACTGTGTAAGACATAGATATATGTATTACATACTATCTGATATAGTATTATCATAATATATTACTGACATTTTCTCCCAGTCTATGGCTTGCATTTTAATGTTCTAGTAATGTCATTTGAAGAGTAGATGTTGGTTTCTAAATTTTTTTAAATTAAGTCAACTTAATATTTTTTCCATTATGGTTAACAAAATTGTTTGTCTTAATCAACATGGCTAGATACTTATGCATTTTATGTATCCTTTTATAAATTTTATGGATCCTTTGAAAGAAGTAGCCTTTAGATTTTTAGTTTTTCTCTCTTGATTTTATCTTCTGTTTCACTGATTTTTGCTCTTGTCTTTATTATTTTCTTCTTTATATTGCTTTTATGGTTAATAGTTCTGTCATTTTCTGGGCCCTTAAAATGAAAACTTAGATCATTAATGGCAGGCATTTTTTTTCCCCTAATATAAGGACCAAAGCTATACATGTAACTCCAGGCTCTGCTTTAGCTGCATCCCAGCTAAATGATATGCTGTTTTCATATTCATACAGTTGAATATTATCTTATTTGCCTTGCAATTTTCATCTTTAACACTGCTTATTGAGATATATGCTGTTAAATTTCCAAATACATGGGAATTTTTTTACATATCTTAAATTACTAACTTCTTATTTAATTTTGTTGAAGTCAGAGGATATACTCTGTATGACTTCAGTCCTTTTTAGTTTATCTAAATGTGTTTTATAGCCCAGCATGTAGTTTCTCTAGGTAAATGTTCCATTTGTACTTGAAAGCAATGTCTATCCTGCCATTGTTGGGATGTGTCATATAGACTTCAAGTTGTTGGTAGTGTTGTTCAGACCTTCTAGACTGATTTTTTTATCAGCTTGTTTTATTACTAGGACAGATGTGTTTTTGCACCCAACTATAGTTGTGGATTTTTCTATTTCTCATTTCATTTTAAAATTTGTGTTTTATATGCTTTTGAAGCTCTGTTATTTAATTGCATGCATATTTAGGATCCCTAGAAGTTCAATTTGATTCATCTTTACCATTTCCACTTCCCTTGTCCTTATGTTCCTGTTTCACTTTAAATTTATGATCATATTTGTTATAACTATTTTCATATTCTTATCTGCTATTCTTATCTCTGTCATTTTTGCACCTGTTTCTATTGATTCATTTTTTTCCTTGGTTATGAGTTGAATTTCCAAGCTCTTTCATTTATTTAGTACTTTTGATTGTGAATATTATACTAACGTAAGTTTGGGCATTTTGTTTTCTTTATTTTTGGGGAAGGGGTTGGCCAGCAGAAAGTTCCTTTAGTCCACCTGGCTTTTGGTAGTGCTGTACTAAAGCCATTGCTTTAACCTCATCAGTGTCTGTTTTGTGCATCCCATATTTTAATAACCATCCAATGATTTCCACTTTGCTGGGGGGAATCCTATGATTTGTCCCTATCAATATTTTCTTTTTTCATCTTACTTCTTAATAAGATTTTTAAAACTTCCACCCTAAGACTCACCTTTTGATTATATCCTCTTCCTTTCCCTTTTCTCTTATTAACATTATATAATAAGGATATGTGAGACCCATGAGGGGAAGCTGAGACAGTAAATTCAATAAAACTTCCTGTATGTTATATTTCTTTAAAGAATGTGGAATTTTGTTTAGAATGTCAGTAATGTTAATTGCGGTTCCACTTAGTTCTTTCTTAATGAAAGTCTAGAGTTGTCTCTCCTCTAGATTTAATTTTAATTGAGGTTCCAGTTAGTTCTATTTTTTCTTTAAAAAAGTTTCCTTAATGAAAATCTAGAGTTGTCTCTCCTCTAGAGTTAATTTTCTCCAACAACTGCCGTGTCAAGTTCTTGAGTCTCTACTCCATGCTATGGGTGTTCAATAAAGTCTCTTCATTTTGGATGACTGGAGTACAAATGTGGTCTCAAAAGTGTTTTCAGAGAGAAAGCTGGGGGATTATAGAGCTCACTTCATTTTCTTCACTTCTTGTAGAGTAAGATTTTTTGTCTGAAAACAATTGTTTTCTTTATTTCCAATATTGTTGTTTTCTAGTCTTTTTAAGGTAGGAAGGCAAGTTATGGTAGTTATTCTGTAATGGTCAGAGAAGTAATTTTGATCTTTATATTATTAAAATTTTTTATAGTTTCTAAATTTTCTTCTGTGACCAACTATTACTCAGAAAATATATGTAATATTATTATATGAATTTCCTATTGCTTCTGTAACAAGTTACCAGAAACATAGTGAATTTACAAGCAAAATTTTTATCTCGCAGTTCTGTAGGTCAGAAGTTCAATACGAGTCTCATTGGGCAATATCAAGGTGTTGACAGGGCTGCATTCCTTTTAGAGGCTCTAAGGGAGAGTCTGTTTCTTTGCCCTTTCCAGCTTTTGGAGGTCGCCTGCATTCCTTGGCTCATGGCCACATTCTCCATCTTCAAAGTTATAAGCATAACATCTTCAAGTCTCTTTCTGACTATGATTCTCCTGCCCTACTTTTTCACTAAAAGAATGTCCCATGATTATATTGGGATCACCTGGAAAATCCAGGGTAATCTCCTCACCTCAAGATTCATAACTTTATCACTCCTGCAAAGTCTCTTTAGCAATGTAAGGTAAGCTATTCATAGGCTCCAAGAATTAGAACACAGACATATTTGAGGAGCCATCATGCTGCCTACCACAATAATTAAGGTATTTGTCATCAGTTATGAGGACAATAAATCATCTTTCTTAGAATATGCTATAGCAAAAAGTTGTTCTGTTGGCATATTCCACATACCCTTTTGAAAGACATAGGGGTGCCTGAGTTTTGTAATATTTAAGCAGATTTTGCTGTTCATGTTCCTATGGCCATGTGAAATTGATATACAGCTTATGTCATAATGGATGATGCTGTAGATAACATCTCTACAGATAATTGAGATTTTTCAAATGTAGTACTAAATTCTTTGGTTCCTAGTCTCTAATTTTTCTTGAGCCAATCCCTGATTTTCTGTGACATCTCTGAGCATACCTGCCAGAACTAATTTCTATAGCTGTTATAGTATACTAATATACTCCCAAACCACTGTACCAAAACTTTTATTCTCAAAAGTTGCCAAAACATCCTCCATTTGATATCCTAAGTCTATAAATGGTGCCATATTTTTCTAGTGTTAGGCTTAAAGCCATAGTCATGTTTGCCTAATTTTTATCCATAGCTTTGCTTTCTCCACCTAATCAGTTATCAGATTTTATAGGGTTTTTTTTTCAAATCTCTCAAGAGAACTCTCATGTACTTGTTTCATTTTAATTCCAAAAACCACCACAATATTTCATGTTCTTGTTATTATATTTCCACTTTGATAAATAATCTTCTAATGAGTCTTATTACATATAATCTTCATCCAAACCAATTCTGTTAGATGAGTCTTCCAAAAGATTCATTTCTAGACAAAAATTTTTAGATTTTTAACTCCAGTGTTCATAAAATAAATTTCTAACTCTTCAGTGTAATAGAAACCCCTCTACACTTTCATTTTAACAGTTTAAATCCTTCAGGTCATATCTCAAATCCAACTTCCTTTTATTTTGCTTTCCTTGACATTCTGGCTTTTAGCGGTCTCTCATCAACATGAATAAATTTTTACAGCAGCCTTCTGTCATTTAGTAATCTATCAAATATATCTTATTTATCTTTATATAATTATATTCTTTTATGTTTTACCCTTTAAATAAAAATTTTTGAGTGTACAATTCAGGTTTTAATGTCTTTGAATCCTTTATAATATCTAATACCTAGTGGTTGATAGACATCTATTTGTGGATAAAAGAGAGTAAGATTTAGGGTTATGTTTTTCCCAGGGTGTTTCTTTTTTTGAGTGGATAAAGTTTTTAAAACACTTAAAGAACCCACTTTTATTTTGTCCTCAAAACCATTCCGTAGGGCTAGATTATTTATCTCCATTTGAACAACCAAGCATTTTCCATAAAGCAGTTATAATTACTGATAATCAGGTCACCTTATTCCTACTACTATGTTCGTTCTGTTCTGTTCTCTGACCTCTCAGAATTTGATTCAATACTTCTTATTTTATTAAAAAAATTTTAGGTCTCCATGCAACCACCTTAGTAACCACACAGACTATGTTAATAACTTTTCTCTGAAACTGACCTCACTCTTTTGGTTCTCTGCTGGCAGAATAATCTTCCTATAGCTCATGAATCAAATGTACTTTGTTTTTACAGCAGAACTTATACAATTTTTTTGCTTCCTTTGCTACACTGCCTTGTATTCTTGATTCCTCTGTTTCAGTTCACTCTTTTGTACAAATAAGAAATACAAAGTCTATTTGGATTGTTTTAAAATTGTCCCAAATATCTCTAGGGTTGACTCACTGTTTAACCTCATGGAAACACTAGTTTGTTTGGCTGGACCTGGGACTGGGATTTGGGGAATTATGATAATTATGGCTCATCTTATGATCCCAGTCCAAGTATTTATTTTTCTTTGCTTTCATTGCTCCATCAGCAAAAGGTAAAATTTATTCTGTGTAACCAGAGGGTCGATTGCAAAGGATAATAAAAGTTGCATGCAGTTTGCAAGCTTAAGGCTATATATAAAAGCTAAATATAGCTATCCCAACTGCTGCGGGGGATTACAGCTTTCGGATCCTTCTCCTTCCCATGAGACCCAGCAATGAATGTGTTTTGCAGCTCCATTTTCCAGACCAATTGACATAACATATTTTTAAGTGATATATCTGAGGTATTTCAGTATCTCAATAATATCAACAACAATGATGATGATGAAAATGGATAGATAGCCTTTATTGAGCCTTAAGAGTATACCAGATTCTGGATCAAACTTTATAAAACTCCTATGAGATATGTTTTATTATCTCCCTTTCGAAAAAAGACAAAATGTCTGAGGCTTAGTCCTGATCAGCGGCTTGTTTGAATTCACAGAATTAGGGAGATGCGAAACTCTGACCTCCCCGACATCAAGTTGAGCTCCTAATCAGCATGCCATGTCACTTCCACTGACCAAGACACTGGGTCCACTGCGGTCAGCTGCGAAGTGGGAACTCTTGTTCTTTGTGACAGTTTGATTCATTTTATAGTCACTAACTGGACTGTTATGCTAAGAATATTTTAAGAGAAAATAGATTAGAAGATAAGTATAGTTTTCTGCTTGCTTACAATTTGGTTTAAATAGATGATCCTATGCTCTCTTTGTTGGTTTTCTTTTCCTTCTTTTGTCTTCCTCTTTTGCCCCTCCTTTCTGCTTCCTCCCCCTTTCCTTCTCTCCTTCCTTCCTCTTTGTCTTTCTAAAAGTTAATAACTTCCAATTCTAATACAAGAAGGATTTATTAAATTGCTGTCTACTTCCAACACCTATCCACCAAATCTTCATTACATTATCAGTTCAGTTCAGTCACTCCGTCGTGTCCGACTCTTTGCGATCCCATGAATCGCAGCACGCCAGGCCTCCCAGTCCATCACCAACTCCTGGAGTTCATTCAGACTCACGTCCATTGAGTCAGTGATGCCACCCAGCCATCTTATTTTAGAGATGTTTAGATCAAACTTTTGACTTTCTTGACATGCCATCTAAATTGAGATAGTATCAGTAGTATCTTCTATTTATTGGGCAGTTTGTTACTAATATTAGTAACAATATTAGTTACTAATTGCCTCTCTCTAGGCAATTGTTCGGAGAAGGCAATGGCACTCCACTCCAGTACTTTTGCCTGGAAAATCCCACGGACGGAGAAGCCAGGTGGGCTGCAGTCCATGGGGTCGCTAAGAGTCAGACATGACTGAGTGACTTCACTTTTACTTTCATGCATTGGAGAAGGAAATGGCAACCCACTCCAGTATTCTTGCCTGGAAATTCCCGGGACGGAGGAGCCTGGTGGGCTGCCGTCGATGGGGTCGCACAGAGTCGGCCATGACTGAAGCAACTTAGCAGCAGCAGCAGCAGGCAATTGTTCCTCAGTTTCATTGGCAAGATGGTAGCACTCAAGTTATTTTGGTGGAAACATAATAGGGTAACTTTCTTCATCCCTTGGTTGTCATGTCTAACAGAAATGGCTTAGCTACACCCTGGATAAACCATCACCCAGAAGTACAGTGGTATCTATACATTCACTACATATTCATCAGTCTCCTCCCTTGTTAAGGTTTTTGGTCCTTATTAGATCCCACCAATCCATTCATGCATTTTGTAACTAAACACTGGGTGCAAGAGTGAACAAAGCAGATAAAATTCTTCAGTTCGTGGAGCTGATCCAATGCAGATATTATATTTCAGGTTCAATAATCTTTCCGTACTCCTTAGGCTGGATATAGTTTGTCTATGGGCACAAGATTCTGGAGATTTGGTGAAAAAGCTCAGCTTAAGTTTTTAAACTAATTATTATACAAATATTTTTAGTTTGTTACTCTTCAGGTTTTATTAATCTAGATATATTTCTCCTTAGATAATCTTGGTTTACCTGCATTTTACCCCTTGCCTTTTGTTTTCTTCAATAACCTCAACATACTCTCTTTGCAATTACTCTTTCTGTCTACACCCCCCACCACCATACTTTAATATTTTTAAGTGCCCTGTCAGGCTTCATTCTATAGATGAGGAAATTAGACTCATGGAAGTTAAATAACTTCCTCAAGGCCACACAGCTAGTCAGTGGTAGATCTGGGATTTTGACTCATATATATCTGACTCCAGAAATTGTATTAGCAACCACAATTTTTATTGTACTCTTTAAAAAATTTCTTCCATGGCTTTACCATTAAGTACTTAATCACATGGGATTATGGCTTCTCTGAGATAGTCTGTGACTCCTGGCACCATCTAAATTGTGGCCTATAAATATGTGGATGATAAAATCCTATATTATTTTTGGTACAATTTTCAACTTACAATGGTTCTGGTCCATTGCAAACTAGTGTTTCCAGAAGAGAATCACCCATTTTCTTTGGAAAATTCTGTAGTCTTCTATTCAGACCTTCCTAATCTCTATCAATCCCCCAAATCACCCAAAAAAATCTTAATCTATAGATAACTCTGACATTTTTGAATAACTGTATATATCATTCACTGAAGTGTCTGAGGAATTCCTTTGCGTGTGTGTGTGTATGTGAGCTATCTGAACTTCCAGTGTCTCAGAGTCTTTTATACATACACCTCCTCACCCAAAACAGGTAAACAAAAGTACCACATGTGTTTTTCTGATAGCTGTTCTGGTCTAATATGTTTTCTAATACGACCTGAGTTGACAGTATATGCTCAATCTCTCAGTCATGTCAGACTTTTTGCCACCACATGTAATGTAGCCTGAGAGGCTCCTCTGTCCATGAAATTTTCCAAGCAAAAATACTGGAGTGGGTTGCCATTTTCTACTTCAGGGGATCTTCCCAACCCAGGGATTGAACCCACATCTCCTGTACCTTCTGCTTTAGCAGGCAGATTCTTTAACACTGTGCCACCTGGGGAGTTGAGGGTAGTGGGATTTAAAAGGGGCCCTGTGTAAGCAGAATGAGTTTTCTTTGAGGAGTTATATGGGATCAAGCACAAAAGGACACTCCATAGTTAAGAGCATGGTTAGAATCTGTTTTACCTTAGCAAAGTTACTCAACATTTCTGGATCTGAGTTTCCTGATTTATAAAATTGGGCATACTATACTAGACAGTGATTATATGTCAGCATTGTGCAGGAGATTCTTAAGAACACAGGTTCCTAGTCTCCACTTAGAGATTCTGATTTAGAAGGTCTGATATTCGGTTGGGAATCTCTGCATTTTTATTACTTGTCTAGGTAATTCTGTTTTACACACTGTCTTTGAAAAGAGATTGTGTGGGAACCAGAGAATTTTCTATGCTTCAGTACTTGAGTGGACTTTTGGTATGGCTTCATTAATTTTTTTTCCACTTAGGATCTCTGTCTCAAGTAGGAAAGAGCTAGCTAGTATCACAGCTGCAGTCCTCTCATTCAGGGTTCCTGCCGCAGCCAGCAGTGTCCTTGGACTCTAGTTCAAAGCTGGAGAAAGTGAACCATGAAGCTGGGAGCCACTGGTGGAGGGCCTGGCCTGAAGGAAGTGAAGTGTTTCAGCCAGAATGTACTGACGCACAACCAGGAAACCACAGGCTGGTGAAAACCTTTCCAAGGCCTAAGCCCTGTGATCAAAAGAGGCACAGGAAGCAGCTCTGCCAAGAGTCTTTTCTGCTGCTGCCTGGAACCCTGAGTTTCTAGGGCTTTCTGAGTCAGTTCCCTGAGCAGATGCTGTCACCTATGGAGCCACTACTAAAACATTTTCTTGCTTTGCCCTGAGGTGGCCCCCACTGGTGGGTGGGAGGGAGTCGCTCTCTTTTTTTCTCTTTCTTGCCTTTACCTTTCAGTAGAATTTGTCATCTGATTGCTCACTTTGATTTTTTTCGGAAGTCATACATCACCGGATTTTTTTTTCACACTTTGCTGACTGGTCATTGTTTGATATTTAGGGCATGTATACAAAAACCAAGTCCTCAAACTCAGCAGTCCTTAGATCACCTGATAAGCAAATGAACTTTCATTATTTGTTGAATCATTACCATTACCCCTTCTCCTGGCTAGTCTTCCTATTTTGTTCCTTATAAGAATAGAGTCAAACAGAAGTTGCATTCAGATTCCTGTCAGATAGACTGTATCTGGAAACAAGGTCAGAATAATCGTGTTCCTGTGAGTTTTCTCTTTCTTTGGCTAGAGTAACTGCCAGTTGCCATGCAATAAATCACATCATCATATAGCAGATCCAGTTAATAGCTGAGACTAGCAGGATAACTGAACCATGTCCTGAAAGCTAAATGATGGAGAAATCCAAATTGATGGCTTAGTAATGGGGTATTTTTCCTGGAAAGAACAGAATATTTCTGAGCTATTGATTTTGTCAAGGGTACAAGCTCCCATGTAGAGGAAAATAAAGCAAGTGTGATGAACTTTTTATTTGGCCTTCTGCCTGGCTTTCTTGCTTTTTGCCTTGCATTTCACGCCTCTATTTTTATTCTTTAAACCCTGATTAGATGACCCAGCAATACTGGCCATGTAGCATAAAATCCACACTCTTAATCTGCCCTCAAATCTCAGCAAGAATGAGGTGGCCGATAGCTTTTATGAGATAATGCCTGGAGTCTTAGCTTAGGTTTCAGTGAGTTTAGGAAACATGAAAAGTTCAGTGGGGAGAGGCCGTGCACCCTCTGTAAAGATTTCAGAGGTCAAGATTCCAGAGACTATACACACAAACTGAACAAGGACAATCAAGTATTTTCCAAATTATTCCTCCCCTGGGACTGCTATGTAAAGTAGAGATTTTGCAAACACATTGTGCTGCAGTGCATTTTGAGACTTGCCTTTTTTGGAAAGTGCTAACTTTGTACACTGCTGACACTAAACATTTGAAAATAAAACTTTTTTTTCTTTTCTTTCTCTCCTCTACTTTTGGCTCAGTTTATCCTACCAAAACACACTTCAAAAGACTTCTTCATAGAAAGAATGTTTCAAAAATATAATATTTCCATCTGTTATTTTAATAATACATGCTCTGGGACTCTCTTTATGAACCATTTTCTTTTCTTTTCTCCCATTTAGATGTATAAATATTTGATTCAAAAGCCTTGAGGAATAGTCAAGCCAATAACGTTGCTGAATTGTGAACATTGCTAACCCTGTAATTTTGTCTATAGCAGGCACCTCCTGCTGTGAAACTAACTGCAAAGGGATATAGCAATGTAATCCTCAGACTGTTCCATCTCAAGATTGCTCTGAAGTGGAGAGAAGGAAGCAGTTTTAATTTTGATAAAATAAACTTTATTTTGTAACTTTATTATTTGTTTTTCTTTCTCCTTTCAACACTTCATAATAGGCGTGTCTGGTAATTTGAAGTCAGCCTCCCTTGCTGAGATGCCCTAAGCCACCCCCATATCGTATAGATTTTTAAAGAGGTAGTCACACAATATTTGGTCCTGTCATTTCAAAGTTCAGATCCCAAGTTTCTTCCACATCATGTAAACCAAACCGAGCCATATAACTCTTATTAAATGGACTCAAATGGTGCTTTCCCAATGGATAGCAACAGAAGATGCGTGAGCACTGTCGTGCCACCCAGATATGTTGGAAATCTTAAACCATGTGCAAAACTTGAGTACCTTTCCACTTTTTAGACTTTGCTTACCAGATCTCTACTTCAGCAATTATTGAAGCATTTAATGTTACAATGTGGATTTCATGGGAACCCCCTCTTTGATATAAACTCAAACATGCTGCTAGAAATAAAAGATCTTTAGGAATAAACTTTAATACATTTTGAATCAGGCTCAAAGAGATCTTTTGTTGTGTGCAAAAAACAAAATAAAATTTTCTTTATAAAATTTTATGGCTAGTTGGGTAGGGAAAAATACTTTCCAGGATCAATATTTTTTCTCATTTCTTCTTAAATTAGAAAAAGTACAAAGTTATAGATATACATTTAAAGTTAAGCCTAATTATTAGCATGTAAATAGCCAAACCTTTCTGGAGACAACAGGGCAAAAATGTAGCAGGACTTTTAAAATGCTTATAACTTTGATCAAGAAACTATGCCTTTAGAAGCCTACTCATGACATTATGACGCAAAAGTATGCATCCAACGATGTTTATCACTGCATTATTTAAAAGAGTGAACAATTTAGAGAGTTTAAAAGAAAATCCCTTAAAAAAAGAAACCTCATTATCTTTAGTGTTACTTTTAAAAGCTTGTTCCTAAGTATTATCCCTAAGCATTAATTTGAATATTGTCATCCTTTAGTGTTAATGAGCTAAATATTATATGAAAAAGTACACACTTCAATTTAGATATGATAGACTATAAGATGATAATTTCTACAGCAGTGGTTAGCTTTCACTTCTAGTGATGACAGAATAGTTTGTATCTGACCAACAACCCAGCAATAACAACTTAAAAAGTTGGATAAATTGATGAAAATATTTTGATGACACTGGAAAGCTAAAAGACAGCTAGGAATAGAGGGTTCAAGCTCTTCAAAATAATAGAACAAAAGAGATGAGAATAACATTTGGTACTGCTTTTCCCATCAAGCTGTTTCCATATATAAAGCAGCCAAGAAATTAATATACTGAGGGAAACTTTTAGCAGTTTTATGGGATTGAAAAATTACATATTCAAGTATATGAAGGTGTTAAGTGTCTGGTAAATAATCAGGCGTTCACGTGGGACCCCTCAAAGGCTGCAAACTAAGAGTAAAAGTGAAAGTGAAAGTCACTCAGTCATATCCGACTCTTTGTGACCCCATGGAATTCTCTAGGCCAGAATAGTGAAGTGGTTAGCCTTTCCCTTCTCCATGGGATCTTCCCAAACCAGGGATCGAACCCAGGCCTCCTGCATTGCAGGCAGATTCTTTCAGCTGAGCCACAAGGGAAGTCCAAGAATGCTGGAGTGGGTAGCCTATCCCTTCTCAGGGGATCTTGGAATCTAACCGGGGTCTTCTGCATTGCAGGCAGATTCCTTACCAACTGAGCTATCAGAAACCAAGAGTAAGAATGAACAGAATTAGTCCTATTGGAGACTGAAACAAGCTCTAGAATCAGTTTAATCCAAGATTAAAATAGAGTGATCTGTTCAGGGTAATGGTAACCAAAACCAAAGCAAGTATTCTGTGCAGAGAGGTAACATCAAAACTCCAGCTTCTGTAAAATATTTAGTACTCAATGCTGGCATTGGATAAAATATCAGACATTCCAGTGAACAAGATCAATTGACTAAGAGAGAAAAAAAAAAAAACTTAGGGAAAAATATTTAAAAGACCTAAAGGAAAAGCATTTATTAGAGTTATGAGTTGTTAAATAACTATGACAAATATTTTCAAGAAAATATAAAACAAGGTGAAAAGTTTCAGCAGAGAACTGGAATCTATGCAAACAATTGAGTTGGAATTCTAAAATGACAGTACAATAACTGAATTTTAAAAATCAGTAGATGGATTTAAGAGCAGATTTTATTTAGCTGATAGATATAGTTGTTTTTATAGCAACAAAAGAAGAAAACTCATTGTAAAATGGTTAACTCAAGTGTATTAGTAATGGGATTAAATATAAACAGACTAGGGACTTCCCTGGGAGTCTAATGCAGGGGTTGTAGGTTCATTCCTTGATTGAGGAGCTAAGATCCCACATGTCTCATAGCCAAAACTCAAAACATAAAACAGAAGTAATACTGTAAAAAATTCAATTAAGACTTTAAAAATGGTACACATCAAACTAAAATCTTCAGTAAAATAAAACTTGTATGAATATGAATGGACTAAATATTCCATTTTGCAGACTAAAATCATCTGTCTTGTGTTAAAAACACACACACAATTGTATGCTACTTAAAAGAGACACACTTTAAGTACATAAAAGATTGAAAGTAAAAAGGTCCAAAGATATATATCATGTAAGTTGTTTTACATGTATATTTATCTCTTGACTGAAAGGAATCAGAAATGAAAATCATAGACAATACTTTGTGTGAATTGTGAGTGTGGTTAGAAAGAAAATTTGCAGTTCTGGTCAGTAGATTCAAAATAAAGGCTTTGGCCTTCTAAGAAATGATTATAAAATAAATTAAATTTAATGTTTTGACTTAAAGTGTATATATCAGATTGTTAGGGCTACCGTAACAAAAATAGTTTGTGGAAAGGATAAGTGGGAATTGTATTTGCAAAACTTGTATCTGACAAAGGACTCACAAAGAGCACCTACAAATCTATAAATCAATAAGAAAAACAATCACAATTTTAAAAGGCCAAAAGGCTTGAAAAAGTATGCTGAAAAAGATGACATCCAAGTAGTCAATAAATGTAGCAAGTATATTCAAAATCAATAGTTCTTCAGGGAAATCTAAATTAAAACCTTACTATGAGCCCCCAGAATAAATTGGCAAGGATGTTAAGCAAGTGAAACTCTTATGCAGTGCTGGTGGGAGTGTAAATTGGTATAACACAATTAGAAAATTGCTTGATACTATATATTAATGATGAATATATGTATATCCCATGACCTACCAATTCTACCTTTAGGTGCATACCAATAGAAATACATATATCTGATGGTCAAAAGATATGTACAAGAATGTTTATAGTAAAATTATTCAAGTGATAAATGAAAACAAACCAAATATTCCTCAATAACAGGATGCATGTAGAAACTGTGTTCTATGTATATAATGAAGTACCAAACAGCAATGACAATAATCAAACTGAATCACATGCATCAACATGGGTGAACCTCGCTAACATTAAGTTGGGTGAAAGAAGCAAGACCCAAAAGAGTAAATATTCATGTAAATTTCAAAAACCGGCCAAGAAAACACATGATGTTAGAAATCAGATCATTGTTATGTGAGGTGGGTGTACAGTAACTGGAAAGAAGCATAGGAAAGCTTCTAAGGGTTGTTTCTTGTTCTTGCTCTGGCTTCCTATTACATAAGAGTGTTTACTTTGAGAATATTCAGTAAATAGTACAATGATGATTCATGTATACATCAATAAAGGGAGGGGGAAAAGACCCCTGAGGGAGTTTTGTTCACATTATGGGAAAAATAATTTTTTTTTTTCAGTGAAGAAATGAGAAAAGAGTACAGAAATAGCTCATTTGAGTTTTACTTCCTTAAAAGGGATTTTTAGTAATTGGGAGTATACTCCATGGAATTTGGGGATTCAAAAAAAAAAATCTAAACCTAAAGATTATGACCATCTTTCTAAAATTAGTATTCCATCATGACCTCTGATTCTGAAGCTGTTAGGCATGAATGTTTTTCTTAAATCTTGATTAATCTTTCATTAATCTTGATTAATGAAGAAAAATGCTGCCATTTACACGTGACCTATTGTAGATGGTGACTTAGAACACCAGAGACTCCCAAGGATACATTCACTGTTTGATAAATGGGGTAGTTATTTAACACTGCATCTGTCTCATGATGCACAGATCCAAAGGGAAAAGACGCAGGTGGTGGGTAGACATGATACTTTCTTATGACATAATGAAGCTGAACTCTCTAAATAGAAGCTTTGGGAAACTCTAGTTACTGTGAGAATACAGAGAATCAGGGAGATAAGCCTGCAGAAGGAGACCCCAAACGGGAGAGGCTAAAGGCTAAAATAATCCATTCCTAGGAGGCCCATTCAGATATGAGTGAGTCCATAACAGATCATTTTTCTACATGTTTGCTTTGAATGTGAATGGAAGCCAGAAATCTGCCTCAGCTGAGTAGTAGGTTTTTGGTTTCTGTGTGTCTGTGTGGCTTGAAGGATCTTAATTCCCTGACCAGGGATTGAACCTAGGACCACAGCAGTGAAAGCACTGAGTCTTAGACAACCAGGGAAGTAAGTCCCTGAGTGAGTTTTTTGGATTTTTGGTTTTTTGAAGTTTGATTTTGTTTTGGTTTGCACTAAAAAAAAAAAAAAAAAAAAGGCTTAGACTATTTCAGCACAGATACATTTCCTAGCAATGAAGGGAGGGGTTTAGAATCACTGGTTCCTGTGTACTTCTGATAGGAACGTAGGAAGTGGTATGGAGGATTGGGTCACAGTATTTAAGCACAAGAACCTCACCAATGAGGAAGAGCTAGGCGGGAAGAAGAGAGGAAGAGAGGCCTTGAAAGAAGAAAATAAAGTGTCCTTGAGAAGACGAAGGACTAAGGGGATGTGGGGGAGAAAAAGGAGGCCTTGTCGGGGGAGGAGAGAATTGACCTCAGATCATGTACAGGGTTGACTATGTCAGACATCCCTCAGCCTGGGTTGGATCAGGTGCGCCTGCTCCAGAGGACGAAGTTGCAGTGGGAGAAAAGGTCAGGGGAAGGACCCCAGGGTCTGGCACACTTGTAGAAGTGGTGGCTCAGGTTGGGACTGGGCTTATCGCATGGTTAAAGATGGGATGATTTAGCTTAAGCTAGAGTTTCTAGCTCATAAACCAAGAAGCAGAATAACAGACAATGGAGTGTCTATGTAAAGACACTATACATAGGATACTTCTCCAAAGCAGAGAATAAGCCTCCAATGGAAAGCAAACAGAATTTCTTAATTGTTTTTTCAGTGACATTTGCATACACATAGAAACTAGCAGGGTCAAATGCTTATTTTTCAGATACAAATTACAAGATGCATCATAAATATTTTGTTTTCAACAATGGTCTTCAATTGGTTTGGCATGGATTTTATCTGCAAAAATAAATTTTACAGATAATTGAACTAAATATTTTGAAACAATTTATACTTTGTCTAGAATTTTTGCCATCTTTTAATGTGATGGTAAGGTGTTTCTTGATGGATCAGATGGTAAAGAATCTGCGTGCACTGTGGGAGACCCAGCTTCAATCCCTGCGATTCATGGAGTCACAAAGAGTTGGACATGACTGAGCAACTGAACTGAACTGAACTGAACTTGGAGAAGGAAATGGCAACCCACTGTATGATTCTTGCCTGGAGAATTCCATGGACAGAGGAGCCTAATGGGCCACAGTCCATGGGGGTCACAAAAAGTCAGACACGACTCAGCCACTCACTTTCACAGTATGATGGTGGCACACAAAAAAAGTCCTTCAGGGAATGAGAACAAAGAAAAGTGAGACTCCTTCAGGTTTACTTTTATACTTTTCCACTAGACATGAAATCAGTGTGATGATTCAAAGGGATTTTCAGAGAGAAGAAATAGTGGAGGCAAAGACTCTGAAAAGAAAGCATGTAGATCTGTGTGACTGGAATGGAAGCTTGATAAGGAAGAGGGGTTTCATTCCCATACCATTAACTGTTTGATCCTCTTTGTCTCTTTACTGACCATCCTTTCCAATTTCAATTTCTTGATGAGTTTTGAGAAGAGGAAGCTAATCATTCCATCTGGAGCTCTCTTTGACACATGGTACCCAAAAGCATTTTGTTCTCTCCTACTCTCTATGGCATCCATGGACTTCCTTTCTGAGCATTCATCAAAGTAAGGGATCATCTGCTCTGTGCTGTGTCTGCTCTGTGAATGAAATAAAGGCATGTGTTTTGTGGCTCCATTCCAGTTTCTCCTTCTTTACATCTGCTCTACCCCTTTGAACAGCCCATGGGGCATAACTGATGTCTCACCTTACTGCAAGGTGCATGACCCTTTTGCTTCCAGGCCTCTTTTACTTTGAAAAATACCTGCACCTCCTGCTGTTCAGGTGTTATTGTAGAAATTCCTACCATACACCAAACTATTAGTTATTTAGATTTCTTTGGCAGTAACCCATTTTACCAATGAAAGGTATCAAAACCTTTCATTAAAGGAAATTTAGCATTTCAACCAATTCTTCTATTACAGGAAGAATAACAACTTTCAATTTATATACCCCAATCCCTTTGAAATATATTACTGACATTTGCTAACTCTACATCCTTGAGCTTCTTACCTCACAGGGGAGAGCTGGAAGCTAGACTAATCTTGAAACTGTAGAGTCTAAAATGAATGAAACCTGGCCTGGGAATGAAGTGACAGGATTGAAAAGAATATTGCAAGACCTTACAAAAAATTGTGTGTGTATATGTCTCTCTGAACATGTAATTGACAAATGTGCTGGGTTTTTTTTTTTTTACCAAACCAGTGAACCAGAGAAGGACCCATAGATGACTAAGAGAAATAACTTTAAAAATATATTTTTAATTGCAGTATAGTTAACTTACAATGGTGTGTTAGCTCCAAGTGTACAGCAAAATGAATCCATTATACATGCATATACATATATTCTTTTCCATTATAAATTACTACAAGGCATCAGATCCTTGTTGTTTACCTATTTTATATATAGTAGTGTATATATGTTAATCCCAAGCTCCTAATTTATCTCTCCCCCATTCCATTATCCATAATTTTGTTTTCTGTGTCTGTGACTTTATTTATGTTTTGTAAATAAGTGCATTTGTATCTTTTTTTTTTGGAATTCACACATAAGTGATGTCATGATATTTGTCTTTCTCTGTCTGACTTACTTAATATGATAATCTCTAGATCCGCACATATTGTTGCAAATGGCATTATTTTATTCTTAGCTTTTTGAAAAGTAATTGGTTTTGAACTATGAATACTAAGTCTTTATAAATAGGCTCAAAGATGTACTTAATCAAAATAGGAGTCATTACAATCAACACATTTTTGCCAATGAGAAATAAGTTTGTTTATTCTTGTAGCATAAAAATTTGTGCAGCACTGTTTATAATAGCCAGGACATGGAAACAACCTAGATGTCCATCAGCAGATGAATGGATAAGAAAGCTGTGGTACATATACACAATGGAGTATTACTCAGCCATTAAAAAGAATACATTTGAATCAGTTCTAATGAGATGGATGAAACTGGAGCCAATTATACAGAGTGAAGTAAGCCAGAAAGAAAAACACCAATACAGTATACTAACACATATATATGGAATTTAGAAAGATGGTAATGATGACCCTGTATGCGAGACAGCAAAAGAGACACAGATGTATAGAGTGGACTTTTGGACTCTGAGGGAGAGGGTGGGATGATTTGGGAGAATGGCATTGAAACATGTATACTATCATGTAAGAAACAAATCACCAGTCTATGTTTGATGCAGGATACAGGATGATTGAGGCTGGTGCACGGGGATGATCCAGAGAGATGATATGGGGTGGGAGGTGGGAGGGGGGTTCATATTTGGGAACTCATGTACACCTGTGGTGGATTCAGGTCAATGTATGGCAAAACCAATACAGTATTATAAAGTAAAATAAAGTAAAAATTAAAGTTAAAAAAAAAATTTGTGCTTCGGGATTCGACGAACTCTTAGAAACATTTTCTGCTTCCTTCTGGTTGTGTAAGCATTTTCCCTGCAAAAAAGTTGTTGAGATGCTTGAAGAAGTGGTTGTCAATTGTTGAGAGGTCAGGTGAATATGGCAAATGAGGCAAAGCTTTGTAGCCCAATTTGTTCAATCTTTGAAGGATTGGTTGTACAATGTGTTGTCACAGAGAAGAATTGGGCCAATTCTGTTGACCAGTGCCAGCTTCAGGAGTTGGAGGTTTTGGTCCATCTCATTGATTTGCTGAGCATGCTTCTCTGATGTAATGGCTTCCCAGGATTCAGAAAGCTGTAGTGGATCAGACAGGCAGCAGACTGCCAACAGTGACCATGACCCCGCTTTTGGTGCAAGCTTGTCTTTGGGAACTGCTTTAAGCTTCTTCTCAGTTCAACCACAGCAATGACAAGCTGGTCATTACCAGTTGTCGTGTAAAATCCAGTTTTCTTCACACATCACAATCCAATTGCGAAATGGTTCGTTGTTGTTGCATAGAAGAGGAGAAGTTCAGTTCAGTTCAGTCGCTCAGTCGTGTCCAGCTCCCTGCAACCCCATGAACCGCAGCACACCAGGCCTCCCTGTCCATCAGCAACACCTGGAGTTTACCCAAACTCATGTCCATTGAGTCGGTGATGCCATCTAACCATCTCATCCTCTGTTGTCCCCTTCTCCTCCTGCCTTCAATCTTTCCCAACATGAGGGTCTTTTCAAATGTCAAGATAAGAGAAGATGAAACTTAAAAATGACAAGTTTTCTGACTTGTGGTCAGCTCAACTTATTCACCTTTCCAATTTGCTTCAAATGCCAAACGATCATAGAATAATTGACTTTGAGTTCTTCAGCAACTTCTTGTGTAGTTGTAAGAGAATCAGCTTCGAAGATCCTGTTAGTTGGCCATTGTCAACTTCTGATGGCCAGTCACTGCGCTTCTCATCTTCAAGGTTCTCGTCTCCTTGCAAAACTTCTTGAACCACTGCTGCTCTGTATGTTCACTAGCAGTTCCTGGGCCAAATTCATTGTCGATGTTGTGAGTTGTCTCTGCTGCTTTACAACCCATTTTGAACTTGAATAAGAAAATTGCTCGAATTTGATTTTTTTATACTATCATTTTCCCAGTCTAAAATAAATGTAAAATAAACAAGTAATAAGTCATTAGCAAAAACATACAAAGTGAGATATGTGCATAGAAAGATGTGTAACATAACCACATTTATTTAAGAATGTATTCCAATATCAAACAGCAAATTTCAACAATGCAAAACCACAATTACTTTTGCACCAACCTAATCTTTTTATATGGTGAATTTATATGGCCTCTCCCATTGAGAGGCCCTTGGACTGCAAGGAGATCCAACCAGTCAATCCTAAAGAAAATCAGTCCTGAATATTCATTGGAAGGATTGATACTGAAGCTAAAACTCAAATACTTTGGCCACCTGATGTGAAGAACTGACTCATTGGAAAAGACCCTGATGCTGAGAAAGACTGAAGGCAGGAGAAGGGGATGACAGAGGATAAGATGGCTGGATGGCATCACAACTCAATGGACATGAGTTTGAGTAAGCTCCAGGAGTTGGTGATGGACAGGGAAGCCTGACCTGCTGCAATCCATGGGGTTGCAAAGAGTCAGACACTACTGAGAGACTGAACTGATTCCATGGTATGCATGTACCACATTTTCTTTATCCATTCATCTGTTGATGGACATATAAGTTGCTTCTATGTCTTGGCGATTGTAAATAGTGCTCCTATGAACATTGGGGTGCATATACCTTTTTGAATCAAAGTTTTCTCTGGATATATGCCTAGAAGTGAGATTGCAGGATCATAAAGCTATTTTTTTTTTTAATTTTCTCAGGGAACCTTCATACTGCTCTCCACAGTGGCTGCATCAATTTACATTCCCACGAGTGGTATAGGAGCATTCCCTTTTCTCCACACCGTCTCTGAAAGTCAGACTATAGGAATAGTCTTAACAACTAAGTGGCACTGGCACAAATCCCTAAGGCCTCTATGAGCTGGGGTCATTCTTTGTCAGAATTTCAAACAAAAATACCTCTGTTTCCTAGTTTTAACTATTACAAATAAAGCTATGAATATTTGTGTACAAGTTTCTGTATGCTTTCATTTTTACTTAAGAGTAGAATGGCTGGATAACGGTAGCTGTGTATATGTTTAACTTTAATAAGCTGCCAAACTTTCTTCTGAAGTGGATGCACATTTTGCATATTCACCAGCAGTCCCTGTTTGTCCACATCCTCAGTATGGCTGTCCCATCCTTAGTATGGTTGTTCTTTTTAGTTTCAGCCATTGTAACAGATGTGGACTGATTTGATGTTAATTTGCATTTCCCTGATGGCTAATGATATTGAGCATCTTTTTGTGTGCTTATTTGCCATATGCATATTTTGGTGAACTGTTAAAAGCTTTTGTTAATTTTTAATTGGGTTATTTTTTCTTATTATTGAGTTTTAAGTGTACTTTAAAGATTTTTAATAGAGGTGCTTTATGATTTGTAGTTATTTTCTCCTACTCTGTAGTTTGCTTTTGCATATTCTTAACAGTGTCTTTCAAAGAGTAGAAGTGTTTAATTCTAATAAATTACAATGTATCAATTTTTTGCTTGCTGTTTGATGGAATATCCTTTCAGTGCCCCAAGAAATTATTTTTCTTCAGAAAATTCTATGGTTTTAGGATTTACATTTAGGTCTGATTCTTTCTGAGTTTATGCATGTTGCAAAAGGCGTGGATCACGTGCATGCTTTGCATTTGGGGGTCTAATCACTCCTGTATTGGTTACTGAATAGTATCCTTTCTCCACAGAATTGTCTTGGCTTCTCTGTAGTAAATCAACCAGCTAGATATATGTGGGTCTATTTCTGGACCCTGTTCTTTTCTATTGATCTATTTTTCTGTCTTTTGCTGATACCCTACTGTCATTAATTAATGTAGCTGTAAAAGGCTTTGCTTTAAAGACTATTTTTCTCTTCTAAATGTATGTTGGTTATTTTACATTCTTAGAATTTCATGTAAATTTTATAACTAACTTGCCAATTTCTTTAAAAAGGAAATCTCCTGGATTCTGAGTCTGTTGACTCTGTAGACCAATTTGGGGGAAAACTGACATCTTAACCATACTGAATATCTCTGCCACCCAAACACAATATATCTCTTGGTTTATTTGGATCTACTTTCATTTCTCTCAGCAATGTTTTGTTGTTTTTAACATACAGATTTTGTAAATCTTTTGTCATTTTGCCCCTAGGAAGTTTATATTTTCTTATGCTACTATGAATTATATATTCCAAAAATGTTAATTTCTGATTTTTTATTTCTAATACACAGAAATAAAATTGACTTTTGTTTACTGATCTTGTGTTTTGTAATCTGGCTAACTCACTGATTGGTTCTAGTAGCTTTTTCATAGATTCCATTGAATTGTCTACACAGAGAACCAGTTGTCTGTGAATACAGTTTCACTTATTCCTCTCCAATCTGATACCTTTTATTTATTTTTCTTGCAATGTTTTACTGGTTAGAACTTCCAGTTTAATGATTAATGTGAGTGTACAGCAGGCACTTTTGTATTAGTCTTGAGTTAAGGCAGAAGCCTTTTACCATTAAAGACGTTGTTAGGTCTTTCAGAGATGACCTTCATCAATCTGAAAATTTTCTCTTCTGTTTCTAGCTTACTGAGGGATTTGATAAGAAATGGATGTTGATTTTGTCATGTGCTTTTTGTGCATTTATTGAAATTATTAGATAGTTTTTCTCTTTATATGGTGAATTAATTTTATTGATTTTGTGTGTTAAACCAACCTTGCATTCATGAAACAAACTCCATTTGTTAATGATATATCATTTTTCATATAGTTTTACTTTCTTGGTTAAAATATTATTTAGAATTTTTTGCATCTTTTTCATAAATGCTATTCATCTATGATTATCTTTGTTCTTATGATGTCTTTCTCTAATTTGGTATTTGAATAGTATTAGATCATACTGATTATTTGGAAAATATTCTCCTCTATTCAGTTTTTTGAAAGAGTTTGTGTAGAGCTGCTGTCATTTCTTCCTTTCACATTTGGTAGAATTCACCAAATCCACAACTTAAGTGAAATGGACCAGTTATTTGAAAGATACAAACTGCCAAAGCTCACTCAAAGAGAAATAGATAATGAGAATAGTTCTAAATCTAATAAAGACATTATATTTATAGTTAAAATTTTTCCATAAAGATTATGATTGGATTTGGTAGGCATAATTTTCTTCACATTTCTTGTGCTTGGAATAAACTGAACTTTTACATGTTTTGGTTTATTGTTTTCATCAAAGTTTTTAAAGGAACCGTTATTCTTTCGAGTACTTTTTTCTGCCTCTCCCCACACCTCTTTCAGGTATATCTATGTTAGGCTGATTAAAGTTGTCCCACATCTCACTGAGGCCATTTCATGTATTTTTTATTTTTTTTTATTTTTTAAATTTTAAAATCTTTAATTCTTACATGCGTTCCCAAACATGAACCCCCTTCCCACCTCCCTCCCCACAACATCTCTCTGGGTCATCCCCATGCACCAGCCCCAAGCATGCTGCCCCCTGCGTCAGACATAGACTGGCGATTCAATTCTTACATGATAGTATACATGTTAGAATTCCCATTCTCCCAAATCATCCCACCCTCTCCCTCTCCCTCTGAGTCCAAAAGTCCGTTATACACATCTGTGTCTTTTTTGCTGGCTTGCATACAGGGTCGTCATTGCCATCTTCCTAAATTCCATATATATGTGTTAGTACATGTATTTTTTAAATTCTCCCCGCCTCCCCCCCGCCCCGCTGTGCTTTATCTTGGACAGCTTCTGGTACTTTGTTTTCAGGTTCACTCATCTTTCCTTCTGCAAGAGCCTATCTGCTGTTAATCCCATTGAGTGTATTTTTCCTCAGACTTTTTTGTTTTCATCACTAGAAGTTTGATTTTTTTTTTAATTTCTTTTATGCTTCTACATAACTTTTGAACATATGGAATACAGTTACAATAACCATTTTTATATCCTTGTCTGCTAATTCAAACATCTGTGTCAGTTCTGTGTCAGTTTCGTAGGACTGCCTTCTCGCCTCATTATGGATTGTACTTTTCTGCTTCTTTGCATTCCTGGTAAGTTTTCATTGGGGGCCAGACATTTTAAGCTTTATACTTTGGGGTACTGGGTATTTTTTTATTCTTATAAATCTCCTTGAGCTTTCTTCTGGGATGTGGTTACTTAGAAACAGTTTGATTTTTTGGTGTACCGCTTTTATGATTTGTTAGATGGGATCAGAATATTTGATCTAGGACTAATTATTCTCCATTAAGCATATCTAAAAAGTTGGATATCTGTATGAAAGGCAATAACTAAGGGATCTTACTGTTCTACTTCAGTTCAGTTCAGTTCAGTCACTTAGTTGTGTCCGACTCTTTGCAACACCACGAGTCGCAGCACACCAGGCCTCCCTGTCCATCACCAACTCCTGGAGTTTACCCAAACTCATGTGCATCGAGTTGGTGATGCCATCCAGCCATCTCACCCTCTGTCGTCCCCTTCTCCTCCTGCCCCCAGTCCCTCCCAGCATCAAGGTCTTTTCCAATGAGTCAACTCTTCACATGAGGTGGCCAAAGTATCAGAGTTTCAGCTTCAGCTTCAGTCCTTCCAATGAACACCCAGGACTGGTTGGATCTCCTTGGAGTCCAAGGGACTCTCAAGAGTCTTCTCCAACACCACAGTTCAAAAGCATCAATTCTTCGGCACTCAGCTTTCTTCACAGTCCAACTCTTATATCCATACATGACCACTGGAAAAACCATGGCCTTGACTAGATGGACCTTTGTTGGCAAAGTAATGTCTCTGCTTTTTAATATGCTATCTAGGTTTGTCATAACTTTCCTTCCAAGAAGTAAGTGTCTTTCTACTTAGTCTCTAGGTAAACTATTCCTGAAGGAAAAGTTTTCTGCCTCACCACAGGACAAAAGTATTTAGCAAAGCTCTAGAGACAAGCTTGATTATTTTGAACAGCTGTAATTTCTAACCACACTCTTTCACTTGGGACTTTACAGCCCCATACAGGGGACCTTGATACTTTAGGCTTAAACACCTGCTCTTTTGCTTGACCACTTCTCTCAGCTTGGGTTGGTTCACAGTGCCTTCCTCCAGGCCTTTGACACCAACTCGAGGATTTGCCTGGCCCCAGTACAGAGGGACAGGGTGAAAATGGCACTGGCCAGCCATGGGGAACTGAATTAGAGAGGACTGGAAGAACCTGATTAGGATGCTAACAATAAAAATTCTATCTACTTACAAAAATATAACTTGAACACCAAAATGATCATTAGTGTTCTTGCCATCTAAACAATTTTATGCTGGCCTATCAGGGAATAAGAGAAGTCTTGTGAGATAAAGAGAAAGGGTTGTTGTCCTAAGGTAGACTGTAGGAAAGAACTGCCTTACCCCAGGAGGAGGGGGTGGAAAACAGACAGGAGATCTTCCATTTGTGGGTGTTCTAACCAGTTTTACAATTACCTAATCATACCCTAAACTATGAAGAATAATTTTCATTCCCTATCCAAAGTGCTTTTCCTTTAAAATTGTCCTCAGCCAAGTTACTGCATTGCTAAAACCAACTGGTATTTATAGAACTTTGGTAAGAAAGTCCCTTATACTTCTCTTTATTTTTAATTGAATTTTTATAAATCCTTTTAAAAAATACTGGTTACAAACACAGCTGCTAGTTTCCTGTTGCCACTGTAACAAGTTCTCACAAGCACAACTTTTTTTTTTTCACAAACATTTCTGAAGGTCATAAATTTGTAATCAGTTTTATTGGACCAGTCAAAATGCAAGCAAGACCGATTCTGTCTGAAGGCTCTATGGAAAAAAATTTTTTTCCTTGCCTTCTCCACCTTCCACAGGCCATCTGTATCCTTGAACTCATGGCTGCCTTCTTATGTCTTCAAAGCCAGCATCATGAAGTGAAGTGAAATGAAGTTGCTCAGTTGTGTCCAACTCTTTGCAACCCCATGGACTGTAGCCCACCAGACTCCTTGGTCCACGGGATTTTCCAGGCATGAATACTGGAGTGGGTTGCCATTTCCTTCTACAGGGGATCTTCCCAACCCAGGGATCGAACCCAGGTCTCCTGCATTGTAGGCAGACACTTTACCATCTGAGCTACCAGGGAATCTTTCTCTCTAACTTTTATTCTTCCATCATTTAACTGCATTCTATTTCCCTGATCTCATACCTCTCTCTTATAAGGACCCCCTGATTATAAGGACACTAGGCAGACTTGGATAATAAGGACATCAGACAAACTTGGATAATTTCTTCATCTTGAAATAATTAATTTAACCATATCTGCACAGTTCTTTTTGCCACATAAAGTTTTTATATACTCCATACGTATATTATATACCTACTCCGCACATACATTTACATACTCCAGGAATTAGGATATGACATCTTAATGGGCCATTATTCAGCCTACCGTATGTGGTATTTGCTGAAATGGCAGGGGTACTCAGTACACTGGCTCCATGTATATCTCTAGGTATTATACTAGCTTTCTCCCACATGACCTCATTCTTTGAACTCTTCTTAATGTCTCACAGAATCAACTCCAATTCTGCCCCAAAACAGAGCTTGCTGTTTACATAGCATTTATATACTCTTCACTTCATTAACATGTAGCTTATATATGATTTACTTCATTTTATATAGTATTTACTTCATTTGCATGTAGCTTTGCTGCTTATTGGAGATAAAAATGCTTACATTTTCTCCATGGAGTTTCTCTTATTTACTTATTTTTCTAAAGTGTTGAACATCTTTTATGGTCTGTATACTGTATTATGTATAGTTATGTGAAAATATACACATGACTCTGTCCTTCCCACCCTTCTCCTTGTGGTCCTTCTTTATCTTTTAGTTGTAGACTTGTTCTGCTAGTTTTCAAGTCTTTCTCATCAATAGTTGCTTTGTAAACAGTTGTAATTTTGGTGTGCCTGTGGGGTGATCGAAGGATCTTCTTACTTGGCCCTCTTGGCCACTTCTCCTGCTATTTATTTTCTGAAGAAATTTGGTGTTTTGCCCTATAGAAGTTTCCATATTCTGGACTTTATTCAAAAAGTTTATAAAGTATAGATAAAGTAATCAAACCTTCAGAACAGGCTGTGTTCTATCAGAACAGATTAAGGAGACAATGAACTCAAAAGCAACTTTCTGCCCAAGTTTTTGTTACTAAGACCCTTCTTTTATAGAAGATGGTTTATCTGTTTCAGTGGTCTTTCAAAACTGATGATGACTTACAAGACCTGAATTGTTAACATTGTTTTGCAGATCCAAAATTCAGGAATATATCCAGACAAAAGTGTAGAGTGTGAAAATAATATACATACACACTGTAAATGGATATGTATGTGGACACTAGCCACATATATTTGTTTGTCATATGTAGTCTAGATGTGTTTACAAACATGCTTAAATATATGATTTAAAAGCTTGTTTTCATTTTTCTTATGAAGTTTACTCAGTCAACAAATGAAAGCTTTGACTGAGCCTATATTTTTAAGAGTAAACAAAATAGAATCTTAAGCAAACCTATGCATTTCAAACATGTTTTTCTGCAAAAGAGTTTATTTTAACCCTAAAATATATATTCATACTGTGCTTGCATTACAAAGATGTTAGGATACAGCCCTAATTTCCATGTTTTATGGTAAGTAAATGTTTTGTCCCATCATAGCCATGTTATGTTTCTATTAAGAACAAATAATGTACATTTTGAGCAATTAATGCATACATTTAAGTTTTTCAGATCCATAGAGATAAGACAAAACATTTCTGTAAAAAGATAATAGCTCTCCAACACAGCTCCCTGTTTCCATTTCCACCAGTGCCCCAACTCATTCTCTACATGGGGGGCAATATAATCTTTTTTTTTGTTTATTTTGTCTTGCAGTATAAGTATTTTTTTTAATTTAATTTATTTTTTTTTAATTTTTATTTTTACTTTATTTTACTTTACAATACTGTATTGGTTTCGCCATGCATTTACATGAATCTACCACGGGTGTACATGCGTTCCCAAACATGAACCCCCCTCCCTCCTCCCTCCCCATAACATCTCTCTGGGTCATCCCCATGCACCAGCCCCAAGCATGCTGTATCCGGCATCGGACATAGACTGGCGATTTGATTCTTACATGATAGTATACCTGTTACAATGCCATTCTCCCAAATCATCCCACCCTCTCCCTCTCCCTCTGAGTCCAAAAGTCCGTTATACACATCTGTGTCTTTTTTGCTGTCTTGCATATAGGGTCGTCATTGCCATCTTTCTAAATTCCATATATATGTGTTAGTATACTGTGTTGGTGTTTTTCTTTCTGGCTTACTTCACTCTGTATAATCGGCTCCAGTTTCACCCATCTCATCAGAACTGATTCAAATGAATTCTTTTTAATGGCTGAGTAAAACTCCATTGTGTATATGTACCACAGCTTTCTTATCCATTCATCTGCTGATGGACATCTAGGTTGTTTCCATGTCCTGGCTATTATAAACAGTGCTGCGATGAACATTGGGGTACATGTGTCTCTTTCAATTCTGGTTTCCTTGGTGTGTATGCCCAGTAGTGGGATTGCTGGGTCATAAGGTAGTTCTATTTGCAATTTTTTAAGGAATCTCCATACTGTTCTCCATAGTGGCTGTACTAGTTTGCATTCCCACCAAGAGTGTAGGAGGGTTCCCTTTTCTCCACACCCTCTCCAGCATTTATTGCTTGCAGATTTTTGGATCGTAGCCATTCTGACTGGTGTGAAGTGGTACCTCATTGTGGTTTTGATTTGCATTTCTCTAATAATGAGTGATGTTGAGCATCTTTTCATGTGTTTGTTAGCCATCCGTATGTCTTCTTTGGAGAAATGTCTATTTAGTTCTTTGGCCCATTTTTTGATTGGGTCGTTTATTTTTCTGGAATTGAGCTGCAGAAGTTGCTTGTATATTTTTGAGATGAGTTGTTTGTCAGTTGCTTCATTTGCTATTATTTTCTCCCATTCAGAAGGCTGTCTTTTCACCTTGCTTATATTTTCCTTTGTTGTGCAGAAGCTTTTAATTTTAATTAGATCCCATTTGTTTATTTTTGCTTTTATTTCCAGCATTCTGGGAGGTGGATCATAGAGGATCCTGCTGTGATTTATGTCTGAGAGTGTTTTGCCTATGTTCTCCTCTAGGAGTTTTATAGTTTCTGATCTTACATTTAGATCTTTAATCCAATTTGAGTTTATTTTTGTGTGCGGTGTTAGAAAGTGATCTAGTTTCATTCTTTTACAAGTGGTTGACCAGTTTTCCCAGCACCACTTGTTAAAGAGATTGTCTTTACTCCATTGTATATTCTTGCCTCCTTTGTCAAAGATAAGGTGTCCATATGTGTGTAGATTTATCTCTGGGCTTTCTATTTTGTTCCATTGATCTATATGTCTGTCTTTGTGCCAGTACCATACTGTCTTGATGACTGTGTCTTTGTAGTAGAGCCTGAAGTCGGGCAAGTTGATTCCTCCAGCTCCATTCTTCTTTCTCAAGATTGCTTTGGCTATTCGAGGTTTTTTGTATTTCCATACAAATCTTGAAATTATTTGTTCTAGTTCTGTGAAAAATATTGCTGGTAGCTTGATAGGGATTGCATTGAATTTGTAAATTGCTTTGGGTGGTATACTCATTTTCACTATATTGATTCTTCTGATCCATGCACATGGTCTATTTCTCCATCTATTAGTGTCTTCTTTGATTTCTTTCATCAGTGTTTTATAGTTTTCTATATATAGGTCTTTAGTTTCTTTAGGTAGATATATTCCTAAGTATTTTATTTTTTTCATTGCAATGGTGAATGGAATTGTTTCCTTAATTTCTTTTTCTACTTTCTCATTATTCATGTATAGGAATGCAAGGGATTTCTGTGTGTTGATTTTATATCCTGCAAATTTACTATATTCATTGATGAGCTCTAGTAATTTTCTGGTGGAGTCTTTAGGGTTTTCTATGTAGAGGATCATGTCATCTGCAAACAGTGAGAGTTTTAATTCTTCTTTTCCAATTTGGATTCCTTTTATTTCTTTTTCTGCTCTGACTGCTGAGGCCAAAACTTCCAGAACTATGTTGAATAGTAGTGGTGAAAGTGGGCACCCTTGTCTTGTTCCTGACTTTAGGGGAAATGCTTTCAGTTTTTCACCATTGAGGATAATGTTTGCTGTGGGTTTGTCATATACAGCTTTTATTATGTTGAGGTATGTTCCTTCTATTCCTGCTTTTAAGCTTAGAAATAAAAACAAATTTTAGAAAGAAAAAGCTGCTAAAATGGTTGAAAGAAATTCTTCTCTTTCAGTTTGGGGATGACGTCTCACTTCTCATATCATATCTGAAATTCTCTTTGGTATTTTGTACAAACAGAAAGGTTTTATTTGATAAAATAATCTTTGTTTCAAAGCACACAGTTGTAAATGGTTCACCCCTGAGAAGGATGCCCACTACCATTCTGCCACTTCTATTTTGTGGCTCTGGGGTTATTTTTTCCCAAGAACTATATCTTCAGCTTTCCCTCCAGCTTCTAAAGTTTTGCTTAAACTTTGCTAAGTTTTTCTAAACGTCTTTAGAATTCTTTTTTAGGTGAGGTCAATTTCAGTTGCTTACAACCCAAGTGCTCTGACTGATACATTTGTGAAAATCCACACCTGATCTCTTATTTTCATCTTCCCAGCAGATCCCCGTTGCCTTCAGAGCAGTGGAAGGGCTTTGGCTGGACATACAAGGACCCCCTCCCTCTCTCACTCTCATATTTTTGTCAGCACTCTTATTTCTAGGGTTGCCAGTCTGCTGAAAGATAGCTGGAAGCCACATGGATTTCCTGGATCCTTCCCTTTTCCTGGAGCACAACCCCCTCCTTTCTTCCTGTGGCCAATTATTATTTGCTTTCAGTATTTGGCTTGAGCATTATCTCCAAGAAAACACCACTGAATGCTTCACACTGATCCTATAGAACCCTGCAAATACTTTCCCTTATTACTTACTGCCAAAGACTGATGTTTCTCTTTAGGTCTCTGTCTTTGCCATCAGACTACAAACTTAAAAGCACAATCTTGTTCATTTTTATACCTTACTGTCTTACACATCACCACAATTCAAAACAATAAAAGGTTTGTAAACAGGAATAGATATTTCTGAATAATAAAGAGTATTAAATTAAATACCACATAATTGAATGAAATATTAAAAATTGTATCGGTGATGATTTTAAAAGTTCTATCCAAAAATTTGTTCTTAAATACTATTGCTTAAAAATTGAGACAACTATCTTAAATATAATGGCCACTCTCTAATGGTTCTGAAAACTTCTATTGAGCTTCTTTTGCAGGAAATCATCAAGCTCTCCATGGTTATACTGCAAGGACCAGATGGCAACATCGATATAATCTTTTTAAAGATGTTCATCAGATCCTGCTTAAAGCTTTTCAGTACCTTCTCATTGCACTTAGATTAAAACATAAATGTCCAAGGCATCTGTCCTTGCCTATATTACTTTCCTGGAGCTAATGTAACAAAGTGCCACAGACTGGGTGACAAACAGAAGAAATTCATTGCCTCCCAGTTCTGGAGACTAGAAATCTGAAATTAAGATGTCAACAAAGTTGGTTTCAGGTGTGAGGGAGAATCTGTCTTGTGCTTTTCTCCTAACTTCAGGTGGTTTGCTGGCAGTCTACGGTGCTCCTTGCCTTGTAGATGCATTACCACAATCGTCTTCATCATCACATGGTGCTCTCCATCAGTTCCATTCCGTTCATCACTCAGTCGTGTCTGACTCTTTGCGGCCCCATGAATCGCAGCACGCCAGGCCTCCCTGTCCATCACCATCTCCCAGAGTTCACTCAGACTCACATCCATCGAGTGGGTGATGCCATCCAGCCATCTCATCCTGGGTCATCCCCCTCTCCTCCTGCCCCCAATCCCTCCCAGCATCAGAATCTTTTCCAATGAGTCAACTCTTCGCATGAGGTGGCCAAAGTACTGGAGCTTCAGGTTTAGCATCATTCCTGCCACAGAAATCCCAGGGTTGATCTCCTTCAGAATGGACTGGTTGGATCTCCTTGCAGTCGAAGGGACTCTCAAGAGTCTTCTCCAACACCACAGTTCAAAAGCATCAATTCTTCAGCATTCAGCTTTCTTCACAATCCAACTCTCACATCCATACATGACCACAGGAAAAACCATAGCCTTGACTAGATGGACCTTAGTCGGCAAAGTAATGTCTCTGCTTTTGAATATGCTATCTATATGTCTCTATTTCCATATCTTTCCATGTCCATATTTCCTCTTTTCATAAAGACATTGTCATATTGGATGAGTCCATCCTAATGACTTCGTGTTAACATGCAAACTCCTCTTTCCGAATAAGCCCACTAACAGGCACTGTAGGTTAAGAATTCAGCATCTTCTTAGAGGGACATAAATCAATTTAGAACAATATGTGCTTTTATCTCTTGCTAATCCCCTTATTAATCTAGCCTTATTGGCCTTTATTTTGTTCCTAGTACAGATCAGTGGCATTATCTCCTCTTAGAGATTGTGTACTTCCTCATACTGAGAAAATCTTTTTCGTGTCCACCATAGTCTCCTCCTTGAGCTCTCAGATCAAAGTCAAAGATTCTGGCCCTGAATATCCTATCTGAAATCTGTTTCTTCATCCCCCTTCTATGAGCCTATATATTCCTACATAAGCTTTACCATAGGCTTTCCTGATGACTCAGATGGTAAAGAATCTGCTTTCAATGCAGGAGATCCAAGTTTGGTTCCTGGGTTGGGAAGTTTCCCTGGAGAAGAGAAAGGCGATTGACTCTAGTATTCTTGCCTGAAGAATTCTATGGACAGAAGAGCCTAGCAAGGCTACAGTCCATGGGGTCTCAAAGAGTTGGACACAACTGAGAGACTAACACACACATTCACACACACAAGCTTCGCCACTGTTTGAAACCATCTTGTTCTTTGATGTGTTTGCCTCACCTGTTTAGAATAGAGATTCTAAAAGCACAGAGATCCTGCCCACCCTCTTAATGGTGTATCTCTGGCACCTAAAAGAGTGCTAGTTGCTAGTAGGGGCTTGATAAAACTAGTTATATTATATTGTATTATATTATGAGTTAAATGCACTCAGAATTAAGGTATAAAGAATAAAAAGCACTGTCTGGTTCTTTCTGTTTCAGATTTGTTTACTTGAGCATAATGACAATACTAGAAGATTGTTTGTAAAAGAAAATTCAAGAGAAAACTTCAGAGTAGAAAAGAGAGAATCAGAATTGATAGATTCAAACACAATGCACAATGTTTTCATACAAGCTCTGGTTACCCTTGCTTACCATTTAGATATTTATCTGTCCTCACATATTAAAACTTTCACTGGATTGAGCAAGCCCTGTGAGGGCTGCATTAGTCCTGGGCTCCAGGGTTCACTCTTGCCTTAACTATTAATAAAACGGCGATCCACTGGTTGGTAGTCAGAACTTTGTTTCTAGCCACGCCCCGTAGATTCCTTTTTCCTACAGAAACGTTTTTTTAAACTGTACTAACATGAAAGGCCTCTCAACCGTGCAAACCAACCTTTGTCTTAATGGAGTCTGAGGTTCGCTCTTCTGTTTATGATGTGTAACAGTTGAAGTGAGAGATATAAAGTTTGTAGCTATAATGTAATCAAAACCATTTGTGTATTCACAAAAAGGAAGGAGGAGGCAACAAAGGGATGGGGAGGCAAAGAAGAAAAAAGAAAAGGAAAAACCCCAGAATTGGAAGTTTAGAGCCTGTGCAGTGAGCAGGAAGTTGAAACCCATCCAGCTGTCACATAACAACAGAAGAAAAATGCTCTATGTGTTCAATCATTATTAAGTGTTCTGCATGTCTATTTCCCACCTTATTTGCCAGTATATACTGGTTTTCAAATGCTTCCCTTTTAAGAGCAGAAGAAATATTTGCTTTAATGATAAAAATTGTTTCATTTTTGAAGGCCATAAAAACAAAAATTTCGTGAGGTGAATGGGGGAAAATGTGATACCCTCACCTTCAAACATTCTTTGTGTGTGTGCTTAGTTGTGTCCGACTCTTTGCAACCCCATGGACCCACCAGGCTCCTCTGTTCGTGGGATTTCCCAGGCATGAATACCAGAATGGGTTACCATTTCCTCTTCCAGGGGATGTTCCCGACCCAGGAATCAAACCCGTGTCTCTTGCATCTCCTACATTGGCAGGTGGATTCTTTATGACTGTGCTGCCTGGGAAGCCCTCAAGCATTTTTTACTAAAACCAAAAAGTTTCCTTCGCCTTTACCTTTGCAGGGCACTCTCTTGATGAAGGGACTCTCCAGGTTGAGCCACTTAGTGTGTGCCAGTCCCATGAAAATATTTTAGGGATAAATGTCCAATGTCCAGTGATGGTGGAGAGGTGGAGAGGACTTCCAAAGCAAGAAGGTGATTGCCCACTGAGCTGCCAGTATATGGTTCTCCTGGAGTGAGCAAGTCTTGCTAAGCCAAAATGAGAGAAGGTAAATTAGGGGAAGTGAAAGTCTTTGTGGACATTTTTCTCTTTTAGCTTTCAGAAAATTGTCTGAACAGAGAAACCTCAGTTAGAATTGAATCATTAAATTTATGAATCTTAACATTGTCACTTGTTAGTTCTAGAAAACATTGAAGAAAGCAGAGGCCTACTTTTCTCTCCAGGTGGTGCAGTGGTAAAGAATCCACCTCCCAATGCAGGAGACTCAGGTTCTATCCCTGGGTTGGGAACATCCCCTGGAGAAGGAGATGGCAATCCACTCCAGTATCCTTGCCTGGAAAATTCCATGAATAGAGGAACCTGGTGGGCTACAGCCTATGGGGTCACAAAGAGTTGGACATGACTGAGCAAACAACACCTTTCTGTCTTATAAATTAAAAAATTGGAGCACAGAAAAAAGTTGTGACTTCCCAAGCTCAAAGTTTTGTTTAATGTCCAAGCCAAGCTTCATATGCAGATATGAAGTTATTTGAAAATAAACATTAAATGTAGATATTCTCTTTCTTTTTAGAGAGTATAGACATTCTTTGATTTATTGTGTTGTGGTTTTTATGAAAGGAAGGTTTGTAGCAACTTGACATTGACCAAGTCAGCACCATTTTTCTCACACTGACTGCTCACCTTGTGAGAGTCTGTGTCACATTTTGGTAATTCTTGCAATATTTCAAACTTTTTCGTTATTATTATATTTGTCATGGTGATCCATATTGGTGATCTTTGATGATACTACTGTCATTTTTTTGGTATATTTTTTTAGTTTTAATTTTATTGTAGTAGAGTCAATTTACAGTAAGTGTAGATATTCTGATTATGATGTGGTCTTTTTTTCCCCATTTGGTGATCTAACAAATGCCCCTCTGCTGTCCTTTGAAACCTTACAAAGCGTGGTCTTACTACTTCAGGAAGAGGAAGCTCACTTATCACCTCTTAGCTCATTTACTTCGTCTCTATAAAAGTCCATCTTGAAAACATGTTTTATACACTCGAGGTTCACATAAATGGAAATTGGATCTCATGTGAACAGAAATGTTTATGATAGATTCTTAAAGGGCAGCAGTTTTGATGCAGCTTTACCACTGGAAGAGTTCCCCAATTCCCTTTAATGATGCCCATTTCTTCTAGAATCAAGGCTTGGCTTACTTCACCCTTACTCACTGCCTTCCCCCTCTCACTCTCCCCGTAATCTAAGTCCACTTATCCTCTTTAGCTCTGTTTAGCTATTTCTGTCTTGGCTCCATATTCAACACCTTTTGGACTCCAGATTAGAATTACTCTTCGAGAAGCCTAAATAATCTGACACTTTCATTGTCACCTCTTTACTGCTCTTGGTTTTTGACTGGCATGTTTGTTTAGTTAGTCCCTGTAAACAGTAACCTGAGCTTCATGTCTTCTTTCTATTAATATGTCCTAAATTCTTGACACTTCTTTCCTTTTCTTACTTTCTATATTTATTGCTTTTGAAATATATGGATACAAAGTCATATATGTTAATCAACGAGTTTCATTTCTGTAACTCTTGAATGTACTCATCATGTGCAATTAAAAAAATAAAGATAACACTAAATATGTGTACATTATCAAGCTCAAGAAATAGAATATTGTTGAAGCCTTTTCAGTTCAGTTGAGTTCAGTTCAGTTCAGTTCAGTTGCTCAGTTGTGTCTGACTCTTTGCCACCCCATGAATCGCAGCACTCCAGGCCTCCCTGTCCATCACCAACTCCCGGAGTTCACTCAGACTCACATCCATCAAGTTATTGATGCCATCCAGCCATCTCATCCTCTGCCATCCCCTTTTCCTCCTGCCCCCAAATCCCTCCCTTTTAGACTTTGCCTGATTGCACGTGTGTTCCTATCCCTTCAAATTTATGTTATTCCATTTTTTAGTGATTTTACCACTTATGCAGACACCCTTAAGAGATGTTGATTTTACTTTTGCTGATGATTACAAATACAGCATCCAATGTATATGACCTCTGTGACTTGCTTTTCTGGCTATTTTTAAAATTAATGCTTATCAACACATGATGCTTAATTAGTTTTCCTTGCTGTAAGAAATTCCATTATATAACTATACCATAGCTTACTCATTTTTTATACCTTTGGTTGACAGATATTTGAGTTATTTTCAGTTATTTGCTATTATGAAAATAGCTTTTATGGCTACATTTATGCATACATCCTGGTTTATTTATTGAATAGTTTTAGTAGGCTTGAATTTAAGAGGAAAATTCCTAGGTCATAGGCTGCAAGTACTTTCAACATAGCTAGATAATAGTGAGCTATTTCCTAAAATAGTTTTACCAATTTATATTTCCACTTACTCTGTATTCTCAACAACACCGGGATTTGTCCAATTTTCTTTGTTTATCAATTTGTGTGTGTGTGAAATTTTATCTCATTTAAAGTGCCATGAAATATGCATTTCCCTAGTTACTAATGAAATCAAGCATTTTTAAAGATAAAGTTTTGGCTTTTTTGATACTCTTGATTTAAAATCTTTTGATTTTTCTCTTGTTAACCATCCTTTCAAAGGTACATTTCTTTCTGATACTGACCTAATCCTTTAGCAAAAACTTCATATGTGAGTACATCATTGTTTATGCAATAGGGCTGAAGGGACAGAGTGGTAGGATGGGGGAATTCCACCCCATTCCCTTTTTGACTTTACCAGAAGTTGGCTATTGGCCAACTGGGAAGAAAATGGCATTGAATTTCAGGGTGTTATGTGGTACTTTGTGGTACTAGGAATAGCTAGAACCTCAGAGGAAAAGTCTGAAGAGGACATGGGTGCATCTCTGAAAGCCCTAATCACATTTACCACATACCTATTATCAGGGTTTTCCTACTTGCTTTCTTAAACTACACATACTGGTGAATTTTCAAATATTCTATTCTTCACCTATGTGAGGACATACCTTTCCCTGATGATTAAATGTTTTGAGAGGGTGGGATATTGGTGAATCACTGAGAAGAAAGTGAATCCTTGGAAAATGGATATGAAGTAAAATGAAAGACTAGAAAGGGGAGAAGAAAGTTGGCAGTTATTTATCATCTATATGATACCTTAAATTTTTTGTTTTAACACATCTTAATATATCAATCACTCAGAGAAGGCAATGGCACCCCACTCCAGTATTCTTGCCTGGAAAATCCCATGGATGGAGGAGCCTGGTAGGCTGCAGTCCATGGGATCGCGAAGAGTTGGACACAACTGAGCGACTTCACTTTCACTTTTCACTTTCCTGCACTGGAGAAGGAAATAGCAACCCACTCCAGTGTTCTTGCCTGGAGAATCCCAGGGACAGGGGAGCCTGGGGGCTGCCGTCTTTGGGGTCGCACAGAGTTGGACACGACTGAAGCGACTTAGCAGTAGCAGTAGCAATATATCACTCCTCATTTGCTCTTCTAAAAACTTCAATTTCAATAAAGTTGGCAGGACAGATATTCTGGTGAATATAAAATGAGAAGCAAGTGCTCGGGGGTTGTTTCCTTGGGAAAGAAAGTCATCAGCTTGCCTGAAGACAGCCTTTATAATGAAACAAACAGATAATAGATTTTTGTGTGTTGAATTCCTGTGATGCCTAGAGTGTCTTGAATAGATTTTGAGATGAACTTGATTAAGAGGCAAGTTGTTTCCATTGGCATGGCCTTCCTGAGAATTGCTGTTACTCTTTACATTTGATTTCCTTTTTGGGACCAAGATATAATATACATCTTTAATTTATCTCATCACTCTTATGGGGGCACTTTCCAACATATGTTATTGAATTGGTTAACTGAAGGCATATCTCTATTTTGTAATCCATGAAACCTGGTATTAAAGACAAAATAAATACACTTCAGGAAAGATAACATTTTTCACAACAGATGTGAGAGCAAAGAAACTGCTGACATGTTTATTAGCAATGGATAAACTGAACGTTTCAGCTTGGCCCAGCACTCAGAAAATGCAGATGGGAATCCAGATGCAAACCTCGAGAATCTGCAAAAGAAAATTTGTATTGGCCATTCGACAAGATTTCTGGCACTTCCTGCTTGACAAGAAGTACCCCTGAGAGTCACCTATCTTATGATATTTTGGCAGGTTTTTCCCTCTGCTCTGGTAACAGGGCACAGTGTTTTGAAAAAAGGGGGAAAAAGTAGAAGTAAGTTTGCTGAACTATTTTTGACCATCAAGTTAGAATTTAAAAAATGGGTCTGGCTTGAAATATAGAATGCTGGGTCATCTTTCTTCTCCCTAGATTATTTTTACTAGTTGTGAATAAACTGGACATTCTTTAGCCTTTGTAAAAATTTATTTAAATGCATAATTCCTTGATTGTCTTTTCCCTAGTGGGAAAGTACTAGACAAGTCTTAACAAATATCAGCATTTAGTAACATTGTTTTATGTATGCTCTAATTCCAATCAGAAAATCAGGCTCAGACAAAGGAATTCATGCTTTTGGTAATATTTATTTGGAGTAAAAAGTACATTAGGCAGTGTCCAAAAACTTAGGAATTTGATGTTGTGTCTACTCTGGGGTGTATGATCACTGAGTCAATTAAATTTTCAATTAAAAAATTAATCCTGACTATTTCATCAGTTATATTAAAAAGAATAACAATATTAAGAGCTATCTTTGATTTATTCAACTACAAATGGCAAATACAGTGCTGGTTGCTTTACGTGATAATAGTCACAATAGCTAACTACACAGTTAGACACTCTTGAACTGTTTTTTTACTTGAATTATTTCATGTAATTCTTTCAAGAACTTGAAGTCAATCTCACTATTATGTAAATTTTACAGATGACAAAACTAGGGCTTAAGTTTTAAATTCAAAATGACTCAGTAAGTTGTTTTTTTTTTTTTTTTTAAGAAAATTTAGCTGAGGGAACACTGTTTTGAGATTTTTTAAAAAATGCTTCTATATCACTTTGACTTTTCACTTTCATGCATTGGAGAAGGAAATGGCAACCCACTCCAGTGTTCTTGCCTGGAGAATCCCAGGGATGGCAGAGCCTGGTGGGCTGCCGTTTATGGGGTCGCACAGAGTCAGACACGACTGAAGTGACTTAGTAGCAGCAGCAGCAGTGTTGAGATTATTTTATTGCTTTATGAACTCTTCTAGACCACAAAAGGCCTTGAAAATTGTAATGGCATTTAATTCATAAATCTAACAAATCAGATAGATCTTCCTTGACTTATGATGGGGTTACATCTCATTAAACCCATTGTAAGTTAAAAAAAATGGTAAGTTGAAAATACATTTAATACACCTAACTTACCAAACATCACAGGTTAGCCTAGCCTTCCTTAAATGTGCTCAGAACACTTACATTAGCTTGTAGTTGAGCAAAATCATCTAACACAAAGTCTATTTTACAATAAAGTGTTGAATATCTCGTGTAATTTAGTGAATACCATACTTGTTACTGAGTCCACGCTTGCTCTGCTCCCCTCACAATAGGCCAGTAACTCTGAGAGATGAGGTGTTGAGGCAAGGAATATGACTTTATTCAGAAAACTGGCTGACCAAGAAGATGGCAAACTCATGTCATCTTCCTGGGGTCTGGATGCCAGGTTCTTTTATAGAACAGAGATGATGGGAGGTAAGGAAGCAAAGCAAAAAGCCTATTGATCTTGCAGCTGTCTCCTAGAATGGCAAGTCTTGAGAAGGGGATGTATCCACATGTGGACAAGGTCCTGAACAAAGGCACTTTAATTTAATATTCAGGCAGAGGGGAATGGTTCCCTGAGGCAGCCACTATATAGAAACACTTTCAGTGAACAACAGCAATAGGAAGCAAAGGTTAAAGTCCCAACATGGAGTCAGAATTGGCTCTTCCCTGCAAGACAGGGTGAAAAACAAAATGGTTGTGAGGGTGCAGAATGGTTGTAAGAGTAGGAGTTGCTCACCCTTGTGATTTCACAGTTGACTGGGGCTGTGGCTGCCATAGCATCACAAGATAGGGTCATGTCACATATCGCTAACCCAGGAGAAGACAAACATCAAAACATGAAGTACGGTTTCTACTGAATGTGCATCCCTTTCACACCATCATAAAGTTGACAAATCATAAGTTGAACCATCCTAAGTCAGGGACCATCTGTGCTGATTTACTTGACTGGCCATTGCTATTCTCTCCTCGGTGCCAGGAAAACATGGTGAGTTGCTCAAATAACTGAGCTCATTGGAGGCAGCAGGACTCAGAATCCAAGAACCTGGAGCAGAACCTGCATTCAGAACAAAAATCAGGACAAAAAAAAATTGACATACAAATTAACCTATTCTCAAAACAGAAATAGTCACAGATGTAGGAAACAAACTTATGGTTACAAAGGGTTACCCCTTTGTATTTTTTATATAGTAGTATGTATATGACAATCCAAATCTCCCAATTTATTCCTCCATTCCCATAAGAAATATATATAAAAATAGATAACTAATATAATAAAAAATAGATTAATATAGAAAAAATAGATAACTAATAAGAGCCTACTGTATAACACAGGGAACTCTACCCAGTACTCTGTAACAACCTATATGGGAATATATGGGAATAGCATCTATATGGGAATAGTGACCTATATGGGAATAGCATCTAAAAAAGAGTAGATATATGTATATGTATAACTGATTCATTTAGCTGTACAGCAGAAATTAGCACAACACAGTGAATCAACGATGTCATGCCATGCTCAATTGCTCAGTTCAGTTCAGACACTCAGTTGTGTCTGACTCTTTGTGACCCTATGGACTGCAACATGCCAGGCCTCCCTGTCCATTACCAACTCCCGGAGTTTACCCAAACTCATGTCCATTGAGTCAGTGATGCCATCCAACCATCTCATCCTCTGTCATCTTTCTCCTCCTGCCTTCAACCTTTCCCAGCTTCAGTCTTTTCAAATGAGTCAGTTCTTTGCATCAGGTGGCCACAGTATTGGAGTTTCAGCTTCAGCATCAATCTTTCCAATGAATATTCAGGACTGATTTCCTTTAGGATGGACTGGTTGGATCTCCTTGCTCTCTAAGAGATTCTCAAGAGTCTTCTCCAACAACAGTTCAAAAGCATCAATTCTTTGTCACTCAGCTTTCTTCATAGTCCAACTCTCACATTCATACATGACTACTGGAAAAACCATAGCTTTAACTAGACAGACCTTTGTTGGCAAAGTAATGTCTCTGCTTTTAAATATGTTGTCTTTGTATGTCTTTTTAATCATAATTTTCTTTCCAAGGAGCAAGCATCTTTTAATTTCATGGCTGCAGTCACCATCTGCAGTGATTTTGGAGCCCTCCAAAATAAAGTCTGTCACTGTTCCACTCTTTCCCCATCTATTTGCCATGAAGTGATGGGACCGGATACCATGATCTTAGTTTTCTGAATGTTGAGTTTTAAGCCAACTTTTTCTCTCTTCTCTTTTACTTTCATCAAGAGGCTCTTTATTTCTTCTTTGCTTTCTGCCATAAGGGTGGTGTCATCTGCATAACTGAAGTTATTGATATTTCCCCTGGCAATCTTGATTCCAACTTGTGCTTCATCCAGCCCAGCATTTCTCATGATGTACTCTGCATATAAGTTAAATGAGCAGAGTGACAATATACAGCCTTGATGCATTCCTTTCCCAATTTGGAACCAGTCTATTGTTCCATGTCCAGCTCTAACTGTTGCTTCTTGACTTGCATATACAATTCTCAGGAGGCAGGTCAGGTGGTCTAACTCTATGCAACCCTATGAACTATAACCTGCCAGGCTCCTCTGTCCATGGGGTTTTTCAGGCAAGAATACTGAAAGGAAGAAAGTGAAGTCGCTCAGTTGTGTCCAACTCTTTGCGACCCCATGGAGTGTAGCCCACCAGCCTCCTCCACCCATGGAATTTTCTAGACAAGCATACTGGAGTGGCTTGCCATTTCCTTCTCCAGGGGGTCTCCCCAACCTAGGGATCTAACCCGAGTCTCTCGGGTTGTGGGCAGACGCTTTACTGTCTGAGCCACCAGGGAATCCCAAGAATACTGAAGTGGGTTGCAATTTCCTCCTCCAGGGGATCTTTCCAACCCAGGAATTTAAACTGCATCTCCTGCATTGGCAGGTAGATGCGTTATCACAGACACAGAAGCCCTAAATCAACCATACTCCAACAAAAATTAATTTAAAAAGTAAAATAATGAATTTACATCAAGATGAGTGAAAGTATCATTCAAAATTTGAGAACGTTGTTCTTACAGGTCCATTCCAGTCTGTCTTCTAACTCTTGACTTCATACTCTTGAAATGATCTGAAAATATCTGTGCTAAAAAATCATCAACATTTTTGAACTTTGAGGCACCATTCTGAATTAATGTCTGTGTGTACCTGTTTCTGGTACAATAGCAGAGCATGAATGTATTTCCAAAAATATTTAGAAACAGAACATTTTGAGTATTTGTTTCTATAAGCCAAATGGAATAGTTTAGAAATTTTCACTAAAAATAAAGATAGTGATTGTGCAAGTAGGCATCAGTTCAGTTCAGTTCAGTCGCTCAGTCGTGTCCGACTCTTTGCGACCCCATGAATCGCAGCACGCCAGGCCTCCCTGTCCATCACCAGTTCCCGGAGTTCACTCAGACTCACGTCCATCAAGCCCGTGATGCCATCCAGCCATCTCATCCTCAGTCGTCCCCTTCTCCTCCTGCCCCCAATCCCTCCCAGCATCAGAGTCTTTTCCAATGAGTCAACTCTTTGCATGAGGTCGCCAAATATTGGAGTTTCAGCTTTAGCATCATTCCTTCCAAAGAAATCCCAGGGTTGATCTCCTTCAGAATGGACTGGTTGGATCTCCTTGCAGTCCAAGGGACTCTCAAGAGTCTTCTCCAACACCACAGTTCAAAAGCATCAATTCTTCGGTGCTCAGCCTTCTTCACAGTCCAACTCTCACATCCATACATGACCACAGGAAAAACCATAGCCTTGACTAGACGGACCTTAGTCGGCAAAGTAATGTCTCTGCTTTTGAATATGCATAGGTTTTGTTAAACTTACTCATCTTTATATTTTATAAGAGTCATCCAAAAAGACTTTGGTTTTAATTTGCTCATTAGTTAGTTAGTGTTCACTCAGTCATGTCTGACAAATTGCAACCCCATGGACTATAGCCCACCAGGTTCCTCTGTCCATGGAATTTTGCAGGCAAGAATACTGGAGTGGGTAGCCATTCCCTTCTCCAGGGGATCTTCCAGACTCAGGGATCAAACCCAGGTCTCCTGCATTGCAGGCATATTCTTTACCATCTAAAGTGAAGTCACTCAGTCATGTCCGACTCTTTGTGACCCCATGAACTGTAGCCTGCCAGGCTCCTCTGTCCATGGGATTTTCCAGGCAAGAATACTGGAGTGGGTTGCCATTTCCTTCTCCAGGAGATCTTCCCAACCCAGAGATTGAAACCGGGTCTCCCACATTGTAGGCAGACATTTTACTGTCTGAGCCACCAGGAAAACCCTGAATTTGCCCATAATCACACCCTATTTAGGACCCCAACCATATTACCCATATTTACCTCATTCACAGTCTTCAAAATGGTCATGACTGTTGCTAACATTCAAGGTCATTCTTTAAAAGAACAGATTTGCAGCATGGAGTACATACCAAAGAATGTTTTAGAGGCTGTTATAACAACGCAAAAGGCATAGTCATAAAAAATGTTTGGTTTGAGAAATAGAACTGTCATTGGAATAAATATGTTGTTTCCAAAGGCAACTGCTTTCTTAAAACGTAAAATGAGAAGTATTTCCTTTGAACATGCCAAATCTTATATGTTTAGAGCTGTTGTTCTCAAACTTTCAATGTGTATCACATAATTTAGGAATTTTATTGAAATAAATTTGCAGATACCCTGGGGTCCAAGTACAAAATAATCCAGTGGATCTGTAGTAGGGCTCAGGCATCTGCATTTTAACAAGCTATCCCAAGGACCTCTCATGCCCACAATCAACAGGCCGTTTTCTACAACATACTCATCTGGACAGATTACTACATAGCCACATGCTATGCATCTAGGAATGTGACTTGACTATGCCATGTTTTTTCTTAAACCGTCTCAACACAGCTTAATACCATGTTTGGGCTTTCATGGTTATTCTCAGTTACAACTCATGGAAGATAGTTAAATATTTCACTATGACCTTAAGCTAGTAACTTTTTCTGGATTACAAATGAAATTCCTCAGATTCAGAATTATAATCTCTCCATAGTATCCAGGACTACAGGCTAATAGTTTTATTGGTGCCTGCCTGAATATTTTTTAGAAACCCTTGGAAAAGAAGTCTGGTTTCATGGGAACACCAACGTATATAGGACAAGGTCCCAGCTTTGAGGTCACTTCTATTCTAGAGAGAGAGAAAAGAGTGTATGCAAGTAACTAAAATTAATGTTGCATGAGGGTCAAATGAATACTTGAGTGCTGCTGCTAAGTCGCTTCAGTCGTGTCCGACTCTGTGCGACTCCATGGACGGCAGCCCACCAGGCTCCCCCATCCCTGGGATTCTCCAGGCAAAAATACTGGAGTGGGTTGCCATTTCCTTCTCCAATGCATGAAAGTGAAAAGTGAAAGTGAAGTCGCTCAAGTCGTGCCCGACCCTTAGCGACCCCACGGACTGCAGCCTACCAGGTTCCTCTGTCCATGGGGTTTTCCAGGCAAGAGTACTGGAGTGGGTTGCCATTGCCTTTTCCTGTACCACTTCTTAAATCATGTTTGACATACCTGGTTCCCATCTGCTTGAGATGTTAACAGGTATCACAAGAAAAAAGGATTTCATGCCAAAACATCCAAGATATGAACTAAAGTTAACTTTCTTTATTATGAGACTTACCAGAAGCTTTAACAAGCTAATATGTATTATCACTGTGCATGAGGGGTTTTAGTATAGAATTTTCTGGACTTGCTTGGTGCTGGAGGTTTTCACAGACTAATAGAATGTATACGGGTACAGTGTAATATGCTCACATTTTGGGAAATAACAGTTTAAGCAAATATACAAGCATTCTCAGGAAGATAAGGTCATTCCCAGACAAGATAATCTGGGAAGGTCCCATGTAGATGTTGCATTTGAGCTATGCCCAGTGATCACTAACAAACTTTTCTCGGCAAGCACAGAATATTCACGAAAAAATGTGGTTGATAGGACTTCCCTGGTGGTACAGTGGTTGGGAATTGCCTGCCAATTTAATACCAGTTCAGTTCCCTGGTCTGGGAAGAGTCCACATGTCTTGGAGCAACTAAGCCCTTGAGTCACAACTACTGAAAGCCTAGGTGCTCTAGGGCCCTCCACCAACACTACTGAGCCCATGTGCTGCCACTACTGAAGCCTGAGCACCTAGATCCCATGCTCCATGACAAGAGAAGCCACCCCAATGAGAAGCACATGCACAGCAACAAAGACCCAGTGCGACCAAAAATAAATAATTTGTAAAAAGTGGTTGACGGCAGAGTTATGTTATGAGTAGTTATCATCTTTGATACAGGATCCTATCATCAGAGACAAAACTGAGTTTGATCACTTGGAGAACGTTACCCTTTGAAATAGCAGAGTCTGGAGAAATAGAGGTGTGAAAGCCAAATTTCACAGGATCAAAAATGAAGAGTTAGAAAGTAGATTCTTAATTCAATATTTGTAAAAGAAGACGGCAATTTGGTGTGTGTGAAAAAGTAGAGTGAGGAACCCATTTTTTTACATGGGGTGGGGGCCTGAATATTTTATCTTAGCGAACAAAATTTTTAGAAGCATATTTAGAAATTCTAGGTTGCAGGGTTCTGACTCAAGAAAATGATGAGGTCATACATTAACACAATCCTTATTTACTGAATACCTACTGTGTATTGGTTCTGTAGCTTCTGTGTATAAATAAAAGAGGTTTAGGAAAATGAGTCTGGCTTATCTCTTCCTTTGCTTGAATTCCATTAGCTTATCAGATCCAGCTCAATAAATCAAGTAAGACCAAATGAAAGGAATTTCTCACCCCAATTCATTTTCACTTTTGTTGTTGTTTACTTGCTCAGTCATGTCCGACTCTTTTGTGACCCCATGGACTGAAGCCCACCAGGCTCCTCTGTCCCCAGGAGTTCCCAGGCAAGAATACTGGATTGGGTTGCCATTTCCTTCTCCAAGGGATCTTCATGACCCAGGGATTGAACTCAGATCTCCTGTATTGGCCAACTGGTAGATTTTTACCATGGGGCCACCAGTGAAACCCAATTCATTTTCATTATGAATAGGTAAAATTTACTCTTCAGAGAAGTCATTGACATGTTCCTTTATTTATTAGACTAAAAATCAACAAAATCTTTTCAGGCCCTAATTGCTCACTCTACCCTCCCTCGTCTGCTACCCCACAGAAGTTTACCTACTGCTGTGCCTAATTCACTACTCCCAATACTTTGCATGATTGCCGGTTAGAGGAAGTTGTGTAAAATTAAAAAACAAGAGGGGCCAAGGAGACAAGAAGAAGGATATGGGAGGAACTTGCTTTACCATATGTCCAGATTTGCTATAAAGACAGCAATTAAGACAATGTGGTTTTACACAGGGACAAACAAATAAACCAGTGAAATAGAATAAAGAGGTCCAGAAACAGGCTCACACAGAGACTGGCACTGATATATGATAAAGGTGGCATGAGAAATTAGTGGGGAAAAGAAATTTTCAAGAAATGGTACTAGGACAATTGGATATCCATGTGTGAAATAAATGAAAGTGGAGTCTTACATTAGGCTATATACAAAAATTAATTCCAGATAGGGTTTTAAAGCTGAAATTGAAAAGTAAAACTATCATGATTTTAGGACCATAAACAAGAATAACTCCAAGTAACAAAAACAACTTCAGGATAGGAAAGGATTTTTTAAAAAATAACTATAAGGTAAAAGATTGATGTTTGACTATATTAATTAAATTATTAAATTAAATACTTTTGTTCATCAGAAAATCAGACTAAGACAATGTATAGTGTGCTTTTAACACATGCTTGCAACATATATAATTGGCAGAGAAAGTATATTCAGAACAAATGAGGTTTTTACATATCATTAAGAAAAGGGAACTCCAGTATTCTTGTCTGGTAAATCCCATGGACAGAAGAGCCTGGTGGGCTACAGTTCAAAGGGTCGCAAAAGAGTCAGACATGACTTAGTGACTAAACAACAGCAAGAAAAATAAAATAGAACAGAAAAAATTAATGAACAAAAAACTTGAACACATAGCTCATAGAAAAGAAATCTAAATGGACAATATGCAGATGAATGGCAAAACCAATACAGTATTGTAAAGTAAAATAAAGTAAAATTAAAAAAAAAAAAAGAAAAAGAACACAATGTTATTAGTAATGAGAGAAATACGAAACCAAAGTAGAAATATTTATATCCCACCAGATTTGAAAACAGAAATCTGACACAACCAAGTGTTGATGAATATATGAAGGGGTGCAAACTCACATGCTGCTGATGGGAGAGGAAAAAAACAAATAACACTTTAGAGAACAGATTGGCACTATGTATGAAATTTTAAGATGTGTATTCCTTGAGACAGAGTAGTGATTCTCAAACCTTTTGCTCTCAAGACTCCTTTAGGCTCTTAAAAAGTATTAAGAGCTTTGTCATATATGTAGATATTTACTGTATTTGAAGTCAAAAATAAGAAAAAATAAAAATGTGTATTCATTCATTAAAAAACAATGCTGTTAAAATAATATTTAAAATAAATGTCAACCCATTTTTGAAAATCCCCTGGAGAAGGAAATGGCAACCCCCTCAGGTACTCTTGCCTGGAAAATCCTATGGATGGAGAAGCCTGGTAGGCTACAGTCCATGGGGTCGCAAAGGGTCGGACATGACTAAGCGACTTCACTTTCAACCCATTTTTAATTTAAAAAAAACTATAATTTTCAAATAAAAAAATTATAAGAATGGCATGGTTTTACACTTGGCAAATCTCTTTAATGTCTGGGTGACTAGAAGACGGCTGGACTCTCATATCTGCTTCTGCTTTCAGCTTGGCTCAATATCACATGTCATGTAGCCTCTGGAAAATTCCATGCTACATTCATGAGAGACTGAGAGTGATAAATTTATAATCTTTACAGTCTTGGGGACTGTCTTGGATAGACAGTCTTGGGGACCCCAGCAATCTCTGTGTCACACGTTGAGAACTGTTGTCAACGAGAAGCTCATACATCAGGATGCAAGATGAAGATATTCATAGCAGCATGTCCAGAATGCTTATTGAAACAACTCAAATGTCCATATAAAGCAGGATAAATAAAAAAAAGACAGTTGTTTTCACACTATGGACTGCTGTGCACGGCAGAATGCACTAATCACAGCTATGTGTGTCCATATGGATGAGTATCACAAATATAAGTTCAGCAAATGAAACAAGTCATACAAGAATGCATACAGAGTGACTCCATTCATAGAAAATTCAAAACAGGTAAAATGAACCATAATATTTAAGAATGTATACACTAGTGGTAAAACTGTAAGGAAAAGCTAAGCAATTAAAGTCACTAAAATCATGACAGTGGTTACTTATGAGGAGGGGTGGTTATGAGGAGACAAGAGCCTGCAGAATGTGTTTGGGTGCTAGTAATGTTCTATTTCTTGACCTAGGTAGTGGTTACACACGTGTTTGTGTTAGGGGAAGCACGCTGATTGAAACCGCCCACCCTGGCCAGATACCATAGTAACCATTTGCATGAGTTGTTTTATGACAGGAGATCCTGATAAGGAATATGGAACTAATAAGCCACCACCAACTAGAAGAGTTCAGGAAAGGTCTAAAGGAGATACCGCGTGTCTGTCCACTTCCCAGAATCCCTCTCTCTAGCATCCATCTTGGCCGAATGATGCGTGCGCCACCAGAAAAGACTCTGAATTAGAATGACTGGTGAAAGACCACCCAGAAACTAATCCATCACCATAAAACCCAACATTGTGAGCCACGCAGCAGAGCAATTCTCCTGGGTTCCCTTACCCTACTGCTCTCCACCCGGGTGCCCTTTCCCAATAAAATCTCTTGCTTTGTCAGCACATGTGTCTCTTCGGACAATTCATTTCCGAGTGTTAGACAAGAGCCCAGTTTCGGGCCCTGGAAGGGGTCCCCATTCCTGGAACATTTGCGTTACAATTATTTGTTAATTTTATTAAAATGTATATATAAAGTTTATTTACGTTGTTTTCTCATAAAAATGCTGCACTTAATAAAACAAAGATATAAGAAGGAAGTCAGGACACTTCTCTGGATGTCATACATAAAGACACACAAGGTTACTTCAGCTATCTGTTACTGTGTAACACACCACTTACCCAAACTTAGTAGCTTAAAATAACAGTGTTTTATTGCTCTTATGACCTTGTGAGTTCACCAAGCTTGGCTGGACAGGGGCTGAACTTTTTAAGATTGTCTTTCCAGTCACATATAGGGCTCCTCAGAGAGATGACCATTACATCTAGGGCTGACTAGGTATCTTTATCTCTGTGGGGGCTCTCTGGCAGAGTAGAGCACTCTACATTGTGGCTTGCGGCTCCAACACCAAATATTCCAAGATGATAAGCCCCGATGTGAAAGTGGTTATCAAGCCTCAGCATCATGCGAGATTATATTGCGATGAGACCAGAGTCAGTGTGGGTATGGCCTACACAAAGGCATGAAACCAAAGCAGGGAGGCATGCTTCATTGGGAAACCTGGCAATGCAAGAGATGCAAGAGGTGTGGGTTCGATCCCTGGGTCTGGAAGATTCCCTGGAGGAGGAAATAGCAACACATTCCAGTATTCCTGCCTGGAGAATCCAATGGACAGAAAAGGTGGGTGGGCTACAGTCTATAAGGTCACAAAGAGTCTGATGCAACTGAAGTGACTTAGCACTCGTTCATGCTTCATTGGGAGATATGTATATATATGAAGGTATAAACATATAAAAATATATACATGTAAAGGTATGTATATAAACCAATAGAAGTTTATCAATGTTTTAAAATAGATATACCTATATTACATATATATGTTTGTGTATGTGCATATACATATAAATAAATATATATACATATGAAAACTCCCAATTATCTAAGGATGGCCCCACTTGAAGGTAAAAGGATGGTTCACATGATTACTAAGTTGCATCCAAATTTGATTCTGATACTTGTTACATAAGAAGTCACAAGTTTCCTTTTTGCACAGTCATTGCCATCTCCATTCTCCTTAGTCCAAGTTAGCCTTGACTAAAGTACCAGTAAACAAATTGGGTGTTAAAAAGAAATAATGAAAAAAAAAAAAAAAACTAGTGCTGAAAACCTGCCATTCCATCCGCACATTGACATGGCTGTGGTCATCTGCAAATAATTAGAAAGAGCAATCATCAGCAATACTGCCTTGATTTCTAGGCTCAGAGTTAATAGCAACTTTATTTGACTTTCTTCAGCCAGAAAGTCCTTACAATGGTAAACAATAATAACTTCTATTGGCCTGGAAGATAACATACATATCAAGTAAGGAATACAGCGCCTTTTGCCCTGCTCTGTGACTACATGGGTGTGTCCTGTGGGCAGCCTCCTGGAGTACAAGGCTCCTGAGTGTACCACAGGAGATTTGCTGTAAGACACAAAGCAGGCAGGGAGGGTCCCTGAATGGAAAGATTCTGCCAACAAATATGCTGATTAAATAGTTTGGGATTTTTTTAATTTGGCAGAAAGTCTACTCTAGTTCAGCATTTCTTGTAAGCAGTTATGTGGTAGTCCTCTTTTCATTGGGCCATAAGCTCTCAGGGGACAGGGATGAATTCATTGCTTTCTTTGTAACTCCCCGTAGACCCTTGAACTCACTAGTATGTTGTACCCAGTGGGCATTTAATCACTGTCAGTAATTTGGGGCAGACCCAAATCTCAAAATCCAGAGTCCGTAAGAGCATGTTTAGCCAAATATTTTTAGAGTTTAAAAGAGGTTTTGTTTTTAGTTTGAGGTGGAGGTCCAGCTAATCTTCTTTATTTTGAAGAGTCCCTTGGACTGCAAGAAGATCCAGTTAGTCCATCCTAAAGGAAACCAGTCCTGAATATCCACTGGAAGGACTGATGCTGAAGCTGAAACTCCAATACTTTGGCCACCTGATGTGAAGAACTGACATTGGAAAAGACCCTGAGGCTGGGAAAGATTGAAGGCGGGAGAAGGGGACAACAGAGGATGAGATAGTTGGCTGCCATTGCCAACTCAATGGACATGAGTTTGAGTAATCTCCGGGAGTTGGTGATGGATAGGTTGGCCTGGCGTGTTGCAGTCCATGGGGTCACAAAGAGTCAGACACGACTGAGTGACTGAACTGAACTGATACCTCCAACGGAAATTTTGCATAGCAAAAATAGATTTACAAAGCATTCAGCTCAATTTAACTGCCTTCTTAGCATATCACAGACCCGCCTGCCCAGACTCCCCCAAGTCCTTGAGAACTGTCCACTCCCAAGAAGAGCAATTTAGTGCCTTGATTTGACGCTGATTCACTGCAAGCTGGGATAAGATGAAGCTCTTGGTGACTCCTGTGCTGTGTTTAGTCGCTCAGTTGTGTCTGACTCTGCAACCCCATGAATTGTAGCCTGCCAGGCTCCTCTGTCCATGAGGGTTCTCCTGTAAAGTCCTCAAATGTAAAGGACAGAATTCTAAAAAGAATTTTCTATTGTTCTTTGCTTTTCTCCTTAAATGCAGTGGCTGACACATATATCCATACCTTTAAGGACTTCTAATGGGATCTCTGGGTTGGGAAGATCCCTTGGAGAAGGAAATAGCAACCCACTGCAGTAGTTTAGCCTGGGAAATCCCACGGACAGAGGACCCTGGTGGGCTACAGTCCATGGGGTCACAAAAGAGATGGACACAACTTAATGACTAAAGAACGACAAGAGCAATGGGACTCCTTATTTCTTTTTTTCCCATCCTTGTTTTCCTTAAAGGGAGCTTCAATTAATGATTTATGTTGGAATTTTCATTTGAAAATCCTATTTGAAATGTAATGAATGGTCCATCAATAAGCAATACTGAATTATCTACTTGTTGACTGAATGCTGAATGATTCATTTCGGATTTAAGGGCAATCATCTGCATACCTATCAAGGGTCAGATACTGTGCTCAGTATCTGAGAAAGCTGTCTAGAGTAGAAGAATCTGCCATTGTAAAGCGGGCCATTTTTTGGCACATGACTTCTTTAAAGTGGATTATGTTTCCCTTATTCACTTCCCCTTCCCTTTTAATTTTTTTAGGAGAAATTGCGGGATGAACCTGACAACTTTCACCCTTTATGTTCCCTTACAATTTTCAGGTTAGGCTTGGCTTTTCTACGCCATTATACTCTTAAAGACAGAATTTTGCATCAAGTATGTCAAAGTAAGAATCTCATATTAATGAGATTAATCATCTCTTTTCCTTCTTAAATCTAACACTTCTTTTTAAGAGTTTTATTGGAGGCTTTATAAGAAAATAATATGTGTAGAGACCACCAGGAGCCCAGCACAATTTAACAGTAGTGGCAAGATTCCTATTGTTCTGCCAGGATAAATTGCAATGGCATCCATGCCAGGTTTTCCATTGCCTGAAGGCAGGGCGCAGTGATAGCTCTCTGGGTAATTTCTCTACTTAACATGACCACAGTGGAAGGATAAATTAAGTACTCTTGCTAACTGATATGACAAACTATGGCCAGTTGGGAGACGGAGTGTTTTTTGCTCACATAGTCTCAGAGGTGGGCTGGTTGCTATTCACCATAAAGATACTTTCCAACACCATGTTCTGTCTTCAGGGCACCTGGCTGGCAGCTCACTCTCTTTTTTTCTCTTCACAGAGGTTTCTGCTGGACAGAGTGAAACTATATTCTACTTTCCCCAACACCAGCGCTACCTTTCCTTGAAGTTCCTTCTTCTTCTTCTTTTCTTTAATATTTACCTATTTCTTTGGCTGAGCTGGGTCTTTGTTGTGGCATGCGGGCACAGTCTTTAGTTCTGGCACTTGAGCTCTTAGTTGTGGCATATGGGATCTAGTTTCCTGACCAGGATTGAATCCAGACCTCCTGCCCTGGGAGCACAGAGTCTTAGCCACTGAACTGCCAGGAAAGTCCCCTGAAGTTCCTCCTAACCACTTTTCATTGTCAAGTTTTTAGAAACTGCCTTTTACTTTCCATCCAGGGTATTTGAATATTTAAGAGAAGTTTGTTTCCAAAAGTCTTATGCTCAAATTACACACTAGTTTTAAGAAGATACTTACTTCTTGGCCTACACTGGGATGTATGAATGGGAAATAAAAGTAGTATGCATGTGATAACTGAGTGGTGGGCAATAGGAAGCCTACATCTCTTTTAAAATTAAAATATATGTTAACTTTCCTTTTAATTCTGAGAAATTATAACCTTTCAGTTCAGTTCAGTCACTCAGTTGTGTCCAACTCTTTGCAACCCCATGGACTGCAGCATGCCAGCCTTCCCTGTCCATCACCAACTCCCAGAGCTTACTCAAACTCATGTCCATTGAGTTGGTGATACCAGCCAACCATCTCATCCTCTGTCATCCCCTTCTCCTCCTGCCTTCAATCTTTCCCAGCATCAGGGTCTTTTCCAACAGGTGGCCAAAGTGTTGGAGTCTCAGCTTCAGCAACAGTCCTTTCAATGAATATTCAGGACTGATTTCCTTTAGGATTGACTTGTTTGATCTCCTTGCAGTCATATTTTAATGTAAAAATACTCAGTGTTTAAAGGTGCTTTTATTTTTTTCTTTTGACTGTTTTTTTCTTTTTTTTTTGATTTATAATTTTTATTTATTTAAACTAAAAAAAAGTTTGTCCATTTCTCCTACCTCTTATCCCCTGCCTTTTTTCTTTTTCTTTTTTTTTATTTTTATTTTTTTAATTTTAAAATCTTTAATTCTTACATGCGTTCCCAAACATGAACCCCCCTCCCACCTCCCTCCCCATAACGTCTCTCTGGGTCATCCCCATGCACCAGCCCCAAGCATGCTGTATCCTGCGTCAGACATAGACTGGCGATTCGATTCTTGCATGATAGTATACCTGTTACAATGCCATTTTCCCAAATCATCCCACCCTCTCCCTCTCCCTCTGAGTCCAAAAGTCCGTTATACACATCTGTGTCTTTTTTGCTGTCTTGCATACAGGGTCGTCATTGCCATCTTTCTAAATTCCATATATATGTGTTAGTATACTGTATTGGTGTTTTTCTTTCTGGCTTACTTCACTCTGTATAATCGGCTCCAGTTTCATCCATCTCATCAGAACTGATTCAAATGAATTCTTTTTAACGGCTGAGTAAAACTCTATTGTGTATATGTACCACAGCTTTCTTATCCATTCATCTGCTGATGGACATCTAGGTTGTTTCCATGTCCTGGCTATTATAAACAGTGCTGCGATGAACATTGGGGTACATGTGTCTCTTTCAATTCTGGTTTCCTTGGTGTGTATGCCCAGCAGTGGGCTTGCTGGGTCATAAGGTAGTTCTATTTGCAATTTTTTAAGGAATCTCCACACTGTTCTCCAAAGTGGCTATACTGGTTTGCATTCCCACCAACAGTGTAGGAGGGTTCCCTTTTCTCCACACCCTCTCCAGCATTTATTGCTTGCAGATTTTTGGATCGCAGCCATTCTGACTGGTGTGAAGTGGTACCTCATTGTGGTTTTGATTTGCATTTCTCTAATAATGAGTGATGTTGAGCATCTTTTCATGTGTTTGTTAGCCATCCGTATGTCTTCTTTGGAGAAATGTCTGTTTAGTTCTTTGGCCCATTTTTTGATTGGGTCGTTTATTTTTCTGGAATTGAGCTGCATAAGTTGCTTGTATATTTTTGAGATGAGTTTTTTGTCAGTTGCTTCATTTCCTATTATTTTCTCCCATTCAGAAGGCTGTCTTTTCACCTTGCTTATATTTTCCTTTGTTGTGCAGAAGCTTTTAATTTTAATTAGATCCCATTTGTTTATTTTTGCTTTTATTTCCAGCATTCTGGGAGGTGGATCATAGGGGATCCTGCTGTGATTTATGTCGGAGAGTGTTTTGCCTATGTTCTCCTCTAGGAGTTTTATAGTTTCTGGTCTTACATTTAAATCTTTAATCCATTTTGAGTTTATTTTTGTGTGCGGTGTTAGAAAGTGATCTAGTTTCATTCTTTTACAAGTGGCTAACCAGTTTTCCCAGCACCACTTGTTAAAGAGATTGTCTTTACTCCATTGTATATTCTTGCCTCCTTTGTCAAAGATAAGGTGTCCATTTTAGATCAATGGAACAAAATAGAAAGCCCAGAGATAAATCCACACACATAAAGCTGCTTTTAAAATTTGACAAATAAAGGGTAAAAAATAACTCTACCTTAACCAGTGTGAAATCTGGATTAAATCGATTTCAACTAAGGTGCTCACTTCTCTCTAGACAGCTCAGTAAGCTACGCATGTTCCCCTGTTGGAGGTAAAACAGACCCTAATATTCTGTATGAGCCTCCCATAAGCATGCGCATTTGTCATTCCTCAGCAACAGTCAAGCAGCATTTAGACTTCTCTCACAGAAGCTATGAGAGTGGATTTCTTCTGATTGAAAGCTACTGCTCCTAAACAGGGATGGTATCAGGAGACTAAACAACAGATCAGTGATTTCCAAAACACATGTAAAGATGCTTGCTTAGCCAGGGAATATCCTATTTCTGCCTTCTTTAAATTTTGGGCTTCCCTCATGTCTCAGTTGGTAAAGAATCCACCTGCAATGCAGGACACCCTGGTTCAATTCCTGGGGTCGGCAAAATCCTCTGGAGAAATGACAGGCTACTCACTCCAGTATTCTTGGGCTTCCCTTGTGGCTTAGCTAGTAAAGAATCCACCTGCAATGCAGGAGACCTGGGTTCGATCCCTGGGCTGGGAAGATCTCCTGGAGAAGGGAAAACGCTATCCACTCCAGTATTCTGGCCTGGAGAATTCCATGGACTTAGAGTCCATGGGTTCGCAAAGAGTTGGACACGACTGAGCGACTTTCACTTTTAAATTTTGGAGACTTTGAAAATATTCACCACTGTAAAACACTTCCTTGACAGAGTTAGGAAAGAACATTGAGATTTCATGCCTTAAAAAATTAAACAACTGTTTTTTTTTTTATTTTGTTTTTTCTTTCATTCAAAAGGCAGTGAGTAAAAAAAAAATTTTTTTCCTTGTGATAATTCAGATTGAGGGACAGAGAAGAAGGAAATTTTCAGGAAAAATTAAACATTTTTCCATGGTTGTGAGTCACTATTTCATGCATATTGATTTTCAAACAAAAGAGATTTTTTTTTAATTGGAGGATAATTGCTTCACAATGTTGTGTTGGTTTCTGCCATACAACAAGATGAATCAGCCATACATATACATGGGTCCCATTCCTCTTGAACTTCTCTCTCAGTGCCATCCCCATCCCACCACTATAGGTTGTCACAGAGCACCAGCTTGAGCTCCCTGTTTTATACAGCAGCTTCCCACTAGCTATCTATTTTACATGGCAGCGTATATATGTCAATACTACTTGCTCAGTTTGTCTCACCCTCTCCTTCCCTTACTGTGTCCACAAGTCTGTTTTCTATGTCTGCGTCTCTATTCCTTCCGTGCAGGTAGGCTCATCAGTACAATTTTTTTAGATTCCATATTATATGCATTAATATATATTAGTTTTGATATGGGAATCATCACAGGTGAAAAAATGCCCTGGGCATGCAAGGAACATGCACAGGGCTCCAGATTAGAAAAAGGCAACAGGGTAAGTTATTACTTAGTTGCTAAGAGTATGATGCTAGGAATTTTACAGACCTGGGCTCACCAGGTATTTGTGAAACTTTGGACAAATTATTTAATCTTTCTGTGTTCACTTCCTCATCTGTAACATGTGCATAGTAACATGAAATCAACATCACTTCTAAAACTGAATGAGATCATGCATAAAGCACTTAACACAGTGTCTGGTGCAGCTTAAAGCTGCTGTTAAGCATTTTTATTTTTTCCTTCTTGCAACAGATTTCTGTGGTTGTTTCAACAGTTTAACCCCACGTCTTTACTGAGTAGCCAAAAGAGAATTTTCCATCTCTGTCCCTCTTAACCACACCCTGTTTTAATCATGAGGCATATTTCAACACCATCTCTGAAAGGTCACCACCCACTACAGATTTTTCTCTATGTGGTTTTAAATTTCACTATACCCAGAAATGCTAATAGCTGAAGTGATGCTTAGCACCACTTAAGAGATTGTACTGTTATGGTATGGCACAATAATCTAGAAAGGAAAAATGTATGATTTAAACATCATGAGAATAAGGACATTCATAGGACCCTCAGTCGCAATGGCTTCAAGACGAGTCTATTTTGTGCAATGATGGAAAAGTTTATACCATATAAGGCCATTTCTCCAAGAGCTACAAATACCTCAGTAACAATAGCACATCACCCAGTACTTCCAAATAAACCTCAGTCTGTCCATCTATTTATCCATCTATCTTACAGAATAGTTTAAATTTAAAAAAAAAATGTATCTTCTAGCTTAATTGATGTTTCATATTATATTTATTTCAGATTTTAATTTTGCTTGTGAAACACACCACACCCAGCTTATAATGTAATTATCCTCAGAACATTGGCAACTTTAATTTTGGAATAGATCTTAACAATTCAGTGGTTCTCCATCTGTATCAGCTCCTTTTTGTGCAATGATGGAAAACCTAAGTAAATTTGCATTAAGGCAAAAACAAAGGTGGAGGAGGGAATTTTTTAGTTCTCCAAACCAAAAAGGGTAAGGGAAGAACCAAGTTTTACATGAAGCTATAACCATGGACTCAACAGATGCCCATAGACCTTCATTGCTCTGTGTCTTCCAGTTCAACTTTTTAAGTTGTGACTTCATTCTTAGATTCCATGAGTTGGCAAGATGGCAAGTAGCTCCAAGGTGAGTTGGCTCCAGGTTTATGTTCAACAACAACAGACTTTTTCTCTCCACACCCTCACCTTTTTCTCAAGTCCTAGTGAAAGATTCAAAGCATGTGAAAATTGAAGATTGAACAAAGAAGCTTGAATAGTTGTGAGGTACAAAAGCAAGCTATCTGTTGAGTGACACCCTCTCAAGTGGCTTTAGGAAAGAGTGAAATGATTGTTTAAATTGGGCTACCCTGCAATTGAGTTTCCCTGGTGGCTCAGACGGTAAAGAATCTGCCTGCAATGCAGGAGACTCAGGTTCTATCCCTGGGTGGAGAAGATCCCCTGGAGAAGGAAATGGCAACCCACTCCAGTATTCTTGCCTGAATCCCATGGACAGAGGAGCCTGGCAGGCTACAGTCCATGGGGTTGCAAAGAGCTGGACACAACTTAGTGACTAAACCACCACCACCCTGCAACTGTCACATTGTTACAACTGCTAGAATATTTAGATATAACCCCATCCTATATAGCCATCTCAAAGCATCTCATCAATGGTAAACAGCTTCACAAACTACATTTTAGGCAAGCTATAGGGTTTGAAGAAATAGACATCTATACTACCAGCTTTCATAGTACCCACTTGTTCATGTAAGCATCAGGTATTTCAGCCTAGTTAAGGGAAATTAAAAGGTGCTTATTCCTTGGAAGAAAAGTTATGACCAATCTAGATAGCATATTCAAAAACAGAGACATTACTTTGCCTACTAAGGTCCGTCTAGTCAAGGCTATGGTTTTTCCAGTGGTCAAGTATGGATGTGAGAGTTGGACTGTGAAGAAAGCTGAGCACCAAAGAATTGATGCTTTTGAACTGTGGTGTTGGAGAAGACTCTTGAGAGTCCCTTGGACTGCAAGGAGATCCAACCAGTCCATTCTGAAGGAGATCAGCCCCGGGATTTCTTTGGAAGGAGTGATGCTAAAGCTGAAACTCCAGTACTTTGGCCACCTCATGCGAAGAGTTGACTCACTGGGAAAGACTGTGATGCTGGGAGGGATTGGGGGCAGGAGGAGAAGGGGATGACCGAGGATGAGATGGCTGGATGGCATCACTGACTCGATGGATGTGAGTCTGAGTGAACTCCAGGAGTTGGTGATGGACAGGGAGGCCTGGTGTGCTGCGATTCATGGGGTCGCAAAGAGTCGGACACGACTGAGCAACTGAACTGAACTGAAGGGGAAAAAAATAAAGAGATAGTGAAAAATTTTTCAGATTTTGGGTGTTTGTGTGTATTATGTATACACAGAGTTTGTAAACAAAACAAACAGCAGAGAGCAACTCACATCTCTGAGATATATTAGATCCATAAAGATCATTCTCTCTTAAGTCCAAACTTATCCAGACCCAGGGTACACAAAATGATTTAGAACAAAGTTTGTGTTGCTTTAGTTGCTAAGTGGTGTCTGACTCTTTGTGACCCTCTGGGCTGGGTAGCCCACCAGTAGCCCACCAGTCTCCTTTGTCCATGGTATTTCCCAGGCAAGAATACTAGAGTGGATTGCCATTTCCTTTTCCAGGAGATCTTCCTGACCCAGGGCTTGAAATTATGTCTCCTGCATTGGCAGGTGAATTCTTTACCACCTAGCAACCTGGGAAGCCCAGAGCAACTTTGCTGCTCCCTTTTATTGAGGAAAGTCAGAGGGTGTGGAATTGGCGCTGCTTGACCACTCAGTGGGTTCCTGAGAATTCTCCCTGTGACTTTAGGAAATCTCACAGAACAGAAAGATTTGCTTGCTGCTGCTGCTGCTAAGTCGCTTCAGTTGTGTCCGACTCTTCAACACCAGAGATGACAGCCCACCAGGCTTCCCCATCCCTGGGATTCTCCAGGCAAGAACACTGGAGTGGGTTGCCATTTCCTTCTCCAATGCAGGAAAGTGAAAAGTGAAAGTGAAGTTGCTCAGTCATGTGTGACTCTTAGCGACCCCATGGACTGCAGCCTACCAGGCTCCTCTGTCCATGGGATTTTCCAGGCAAGAGTAGTGGAGTGGGTTGCCATTGCCTTCTCCAAGATTTGCTTGAGATGGTCCATTTTAGAGTCTGTGTTATTTTCAGCCAGGACTAATTCTATTATTTTAATCAAGAGAAAAAGCTGCTATCATTTTTTTCTACTCTGATATACTCTGAAAATCCTAGAGTATTGGCTCAAACTGTGAGCCTTCACAAGATTTTGTTTTGTTTGGTATAGGACAGGGATAATAGAATTATTTAATCAGTCCCACAATTTAAGCAAACATTGGAAGAAGTTTAACTCTTCTTAACTATGAACCTCAAATATTTCCCTCTCTGTTCTTTTATTGGGTCACCCATATCGGAGAGCTTCTCCCAGTTCTCACAATCAAGAAAAGACAGAACTGGAGTTATTCCAGATATCTATGGAGAGAATCTGGGCGAGTGAAACCCCATCTGGACATAGAAATTATGCCCTGTTCTTATTTTTTTAGCAAATAAATGGTTGCTTTCTGGATACCAGGAAAATTCCCTTTGGAAAGTTTTTATGAAATGTGGTCCTACTATTTCACACTTGCATAAGGCATGCAGGATCTATGGCTCTGGTTTTTACAGACTGTACAGTGTTACTCAGCATAGGTTGGGACTTATTATCATGGCTCACAGAACAAGATCTGCCATCAACATGCAATTTTGAGGCTGTTTGTAGGATCTGTGTTTTTCCTAGACAATTCAGATTATAATTGCTTCTTTTTTTTTAGTTTCTCCTTATAAAACTAATGCACTGTAGTGTGAAGAAAATTCTTAAATAAATGGGAGTACTAGACCACTTTACCTGTCTCCTGAGAAACCTGTATGCAGGTCAAAAAGCAACAATTAGAACAGAACATGGAACAACTGAGTGGTTCAAAATTGATTCAAAGTACCAAGGTATTTTGTCAAAGATGTATATTTGTCACCCTGCTTATTTAACTTATATGCAGAGTACATCATGAGAAATGCTGGGCTGGATGAAGCTCAAACTCGAATCAAGATTGCCAGGAGAAATATCAATAACCTCAGATATGCCACCCTAAAGGCAGAAAGAGAAAATGAACTAAAGAGCCTCTTAATGAGGGTGAGAGAGTGAAAAAGCTGGCTTAAAATTCAGCATTCAAAAACTAAGATCATGGCAACTGGTCCCATCACTTCATGGCAAATACAAGGGAAAAAGTGGAAACTGTGACAGATTTTATTTTCCTGGGCTCCAAAATCACTTCAGATGATGACTGCAACTGTGAAACTAAAAGACGCTTGCTGCTTGGAAGGAAAGCTGCGACAAACCTAGACAGCATATTAAAAAGAAGAAACATCACTGTGCCAGCAAAAGTTCATATAGTCAAAGGTTTGTTTTTTCCAGTAGTCATGTACAGATGTGAGAGTTGGTTCATAAAGAAGGCTGGAGCACTGAGGAATTCATACTTTAAGTTGTGGTGCTAGAGAAGACTCTCAATAGTCACTTGAACTGCAAGGAGATCAAATCAGTCAATCCTAAAGGAAATCAACCTGGAATATTCATTGGAAGGACTGTTGCTGAAGCTGAAGCTCCAATACTTTGACCAGCCACCTGATACAAAAAGTCAACTCACTGGAAAAGACCCTGAAGCTGGGAAAGATTGAATGCAAAAGGAGAAGGGGGTGGAAGTGGATAACATGTTTAGATAGCATCACCAACTCAATGAACATGAATTTCAGCAAACTCTGGGAGATAGTGGAAGGCAGAGGAGCCGGGCGTGTTTCAGTCCATGAGGTCACAGAGTCAGACTCCTTTTAGTGACTTAACAGCAAGTTGCTTTTTAGTTTAGTGAAATTATATCACATTGGAAACCACAGAGGGAGGGGAAGGTCATCAGCTTCACAAAAGTGATAGAAAAAGATTTTTTAAAAATCAGAATTTCAGAGAGAAGTTTACCTACTATTTTTGTTTGTTAAAATTTCCAAAGGATTTATGCAAATATTTAGATTCTAGATGTTTGTTTAGGTGTGTATGTGTATACATTCATGTTCAAAGTGCTCACATTAATAGAGAAGATGATTGAATTATGGGGGATTGTCTTGGGGAAGAAGCAATAAAGTTGACTAGATTATGAAATTAGACTAAGAACAGGGTTGATCAAATTTTGGGCTTGTACTGGGGAAGCTGGTTGAATAAAATTTGGAAAGCTACACAACCCCAACTATTTCTTGTAGCATCTCCTAAGAGTAAGTTGTCACACTTTTCATTCAAGATTTAATTGAAATTAAGGTTTCCATGGAAACTTAAATGCTCAGTTGTCATAGGCATCAATCCAGTTCTCAATTGTTTAAAAGCAAGTTTCCTTGCAGATTTTTGGATCGCAGACATTCTGACTGGTGTGAAGTGGTACCTCATTGTGGTTTTGATTTGCATTTCTCTAATAATGAGTGATGTTGAGCATCTTTTCATGTGTTTGTTAGCCATCCATATGTCTTCTTTGGAGAAATGTCTATTTAGTTCTTTGGCCCATTTTTTGATTGGGTCGTTTATTTTTCTGGAATTGAGCTGCATAAGTTGCTTGTATATTTTTGAGATGAGTTGTTTGTCAGTTGCTTCATTTGCTATTATTTTCTCCCATTCCGAGGGCTGTCTTTTCACTTTGCTTATATTTTCCTTTGTTGTGCAGAAGCTTTTAATTTTAATTAGATCCCATTTGTTTATTTTTGCTTTTATTTCCAGAATTCTGGGAGGTGGATCATAGAGGATCCTGCCGTGATTTATGTCGGAGAGTGTTTTGCCTATGTCCGATGCAGGATACAGCATGCTTGGGGCTGGTGCAGGGTGATAACCCAGAGAGATGTTATGGGGAGGGAGGTGGGAGGGGGGTTCATGTTTGGGAACGCATGTACACCCGTGGTAGATTCATGTCAATGTATGGCAAAACGAATACAGTATTGTAAAGTAAAATAAAGTAAAAAAAAAAAAACCATTTGATATTGTTATGCTAACTAATCTTATACATTGCTGAATTCAATTTGCTAATATATTAAAAATGATTTTTTGCATGTAAAAAAATAAATAAAATCAAGTTTCCAAATGTGTGTAATTTTCCCTGAAATTTATTTTTTTTCTTTCTCCCTTCTGCTGGACACTTTAGAGCTTAGGAGAAAACATATACAGTAATTTCCTCTAAAAGACTACATGGAAAATGGTAGGAATTTAACTGATGAAATGAAAATTTTGAATTACCAAAGGATTTGAATCACTGAATCTCTGATTTAATGCAGTAGATGTAATGCGATGTAAGAGAATCATCTAATCTTCTATTGGATTTAGTTAATAAAAATTATTAAACTAATATGCTCTATCACTTTTTCATGCATTACTAGATTTCACCTTCTTCTAGTCCAAATATAACCACTTTCAAGAAAAGTAGATGTTCTGATTATCTCGAGAAGTCACTGTGATACTGAGCTACCCAGTCTTGAATGGATGCGGAGACTGAAATAAAATCTGAAGGAATATTGATAGGCACTGGCTTCCCCTTCAGCATTTCCAATTTAGCCTTCCCCCTCCCCACGTTTTATTGGCCTCCTGGAAAGCTGGCCAGCTCTTCAAGGACCAGGATAATTCCTCCAGTTTCACTCTATATGGATGCTCTGGCAGTTACTTGCTGTTTTTATATGAAGGTTTTAAATCCATGCCAAACAGCTTCCAGTCATTGGATCAAAAAAGATAAAAGTTTTTTACTCAAATTTGAAATAAAGACAGTTGGGGTATGTGTGTGTGTTAGAAGATAGAGATTTCCTCATGTCAGATACTGGATTTTCCTACAAACACACATCAAAGGAAAAGTCTGCTTCTCAACTGGTTCTCATGTTTTCTTCTACTTGGCTTCTTACCAAGATGATTCAGAAAATGCTGCTGAACTGCGGTGCACAAACAAGGACATGGGGTACTGGTGACTCAACCTTGTCAAATCCTCTGGGGTTTCTCTGCAGAGCCCAGGGGGTGATTGTCCACTTGAAAAGATTCCCTTCTATCAAGACATGTAGAGAGAAATACAGGAAAACCTGGTTATAAAAACTAAATGGAGATTGCATTTGTTTGCAAGCTCTTCTTAAAACTGCTTTTAGCATTTTACTATGTGTATGGCAACTGCTGAGGACAGTAAAGCCTGAGATTAAGAATGGTACTAATGGCCCCTAGAAGAGTGTCTTCTAAATTTTAGTAAAAATTAAAGCCTCTGAATTGACAATTAAGGCATTTGGCTATGACTACAAACCCAGAAAAACATGTGATTTTTGGCTTTCCAATCAGGTCAGAACATGTTTATTTGTTTTTCAAAATTAGATCTGATTAAAAATATTTCTAGTTGATGAAAATTTGGGTTATTTCCAGTTTGGGGCTAAATAAATAAATCTGCTATAAACACTTGAATACAAGTCTTTGGGTGAACTTGTGTTTTTATTTCTCTTGAATAAAGGAAAAGAGTAGAATTGGTGGATATCTAGTAAGTATATATATATTTCCCTACATAAGTTATTTACTCTTGAGAGTCCCTTGGACTGCAAGGAGATCAGACCTGTCAGTCTTAAAGGAAATCAACCCTGAATACTCATTGGAAGGGCTGATGCTAAAGCTGAAGCTCCAATACTTTGGCCACCTGATGTGAAGAGCTGATGGATTGGAAAAGACTCCACTGCTGGAAAAGATTGAAGGCAAAAGAAGAGGGTAGCAGAGAATGAGATGGTTAGATAGTATCACTGACTCCATGGACATGAGTTTGAACCAACTCTAGGAGATAGTGGAGGACAGGGCAGTCTGGAATGCTAGAGTCCATGGGGTAGCGAAGAGTCAGACACAACTTAGTGACTGAGCAACAGCAAAATACTATAAAAGAAACAGCAAGGACTTACTATACAGCACAAAAAGCTACATTCAATATTTTGTAATAATCTATAATGGAAAATTATATATCTATCTATGAAACTAAATCACTTGCTGTACACCTGAAACTAACACAACATTGTAAATTAACTATATTTTGATTTTAAAAAATGGTTTAAAAAGAAGTATGTATAAATCATTAGTATTTAGGTAATGATCTGCTTGTAAAATATTTGTGCAATTTTGTAATTTTATGCCTCATTTATCCTTTTAAAAACCTTACTTGGGTTTTATTACCATTAGCAAGTTCCCAGATTTTTTTTTTTTTGAGTTTTTAAGTTGAAAAGTGTTGTGTTAATCATGTTCATAGGCCATTTTAAGTGTTTGAAAGTTGCCTACAGATATAAGATACAAAAATATGAAACCTTTCTATTATTGTGAGTTAACAAACTGGTTCAAATATCAGATTGTCCAAAAAGTTGATTCAGGTATTTCTGTAGCATCTTATAAATCTTTGTCTGACAGGGCAGTCCATTTATCCAGGAAGAAACTTCTACTAACAAGTGGTATGATCAAGAATCTCTTGTTAATGAAGCATTGGTGTATACAAATGTAGACTTAAAAATTCTGTATGATTTGAAATCTGATTAACTCTAAAATCACCTCCAGTTATACTTAGTCTTGACAAAACTCCCCAAAATTACTGAAGTCACACGTAACTTTTGAGTAACCTTTTTCTGAAGCTCTTCATCCCTTTCAAGGCCAGACAGAGTGCTGTCAAATGAAAATCATGGCATGCTGGTAAGTTCTGCATTTTTGCAATCCGGAAACACCAAGATAGACTTTGGACTATTTTGCTTTCCTCTCAGGAAGGAATTTAGTCAGATGATTAACTGTAAATGTATTTACAGTTCATGGCTCCCAGGGCCCATTGGTGTGATTCAATGTAGTAAATATTCCATCCAAAACCCGAGTAGCTAAGAAACTGGCTAGCTAAGGTAACGTGAGCGATAGAAAACTAGAGGGTAATTTTCAAGGTGATTGAACTTACAGAGTGGATAAACTTCAAGGTAGTAATAGTGAAACCATGCCTAGAAGAGCAATGCCTGGGTCCACTTCTATCCAACCTGATCAAGACAATCAAGCCAGAGCTTTACCAGATGCCTACAGATTCTGAATATGTTGGCAGCCACCCAGTGCTTTAGGGAATGAGGAGACGAGGGCATTTTCCGATAAAAACCCACCAGAGAATTCTAACCCAGCTGCATTATTCTAACCCTCGTGCAAGGGAGACATCTTGTGTTCCACTAAGCCCAGAGGCTTTATTTTTAGTGAGGATAGATGGAGGCTTTTCTCCATTATCCTAGATGAGATTTCGGAAGACAAATTTATCCTAACAAGTCAAATATAAATCTATACTTAGGCTACAGATGACACAATATAGATTTTTACTTTGGATTGAAAACACTTTAACCACTATGCTATGGATGGAATTCTTCAACCTCCTATTTTTAAAAGTTTCATGCTGGAGAAATACAAAGAATACCACTGTAAACTAGAAACTTAAAGGAGAAAGGCTATCAATTAATCAGGCTATGCTAAAAGACTAAATCAAATCCAATGACTTTATGAAGCTGGTTTTATTGTCAGCTCATCAAATGTTCATTGAGAGTCTAGCAAGTGTAACGCACAGTGCTGAGTGAAAACTGTGATCACTATGACAATATAGTTACATATATACATAACACATATATGTGGAATCTAGAAAATGGTACAGATGATCCTATTTGCAAAGCAGAAATAGAGACACAGACATAGAAAACACGGGTATGGACACCAAGGGGAGGAGGAGGGGCAGAATGGGTTGGAAGATTGGAATTGCCATATATGTGGATTTGTCATATATACATGTATTTATGACTATATTTAAAACAGGTAATTAATGAGAGCATACTGTATAGCACAGGGAACTCTACTCAATACTCTGTAATGAATGTATGGGAATAGAATCTAAAAAAGAGTGGATATATGTATATGTATAACTGATTCACTTTGTTGTACAGTAGAAACTAACACAACATTATAAAGCAACTATACTCCAATAAAAAAATTTTTAAATAGGATTTTAGTTTAGAGGAAACAAAAAAATGTATCTTAAACAGGCCACTACTTAGCATGTTAGAAATTAGAAGTGAACACAACACATGCTGTAGGGACATTTTACAGAGCAGATTTCTGAAATTCCCAGGCTTTGTCAATCAGCTTCAGCAGAATGTGCAAAGCAAATGAGTGCTCCTCTGAGAGCAGTTCTACACAAGTGTGTGGAGGGTGTTCTGGTGGCAGAGCAGTCACTCTTCCTCTCACTAATACCATGGAATGTGAAGCGATAAAGCAGTTGAGATCCCTATTTACAATTTTATTCAAAAGTGTTCTGGAAGAGAAATTCAGTGTATGGATCAATACAAACACATTTATGGCTGAGAAGTAACAGGGGCAGAAACACACCTGGATAGTAACAGACTCAGGCTTCCATAAAGGAACCTGGGGAGACCGTCCAATCCTAAATGGAGAAGGGAAATCCATGGCAATGGAATTTGCCCTGAAAACTTTGGAGCTTAAGTGGTAAGCAAAATGTAAGCCTTGAAGACAGCATTCTGCTTGCAGAAATCTTATCTTGTGGTGAAGCACTGTGCTGGGCCCTGAGATCTCTAACCAGCCACTGACATGCTAGGGAGACTTTCAGGAAGGGTGTGATAATTTCGGCAGCACTGAAAGCCCTGGCATGTTTATATAGTCATGTCCAGCTTACCTGTGTCAGATAAGACTTTGACAGGCCTAAGAGAAGGAACTACACGGAGTCACTAGTTAGCCATGCTGCTGGAAACACCACTAGCCCTGCCAGCCAAAGAAAAACACATGTGCCTGCCAGAAGTAACAAAGTAATGAACTTTCCATGAAAGCTATCAATTCTGGACAATTTGGCATTTTTAGAGAAAAGACTTATGTATAGCAGGGACCATGAACATTAAGACCTGAACTGATGTGGCCCCTGTATTCAGAATGAAGGTGAGAGTTGCTAGTGAAGAAACGAAGCATCAGTGCAGAGCATTTGTGTTCTCGAAGGAGCAGTAAAGCACAAATAGGGAAGTGGACAATACCCTGCAATTTAAAGAATCTAATGTCAGAGTCCAAGGATTCTTCATGGCAGTGGTCCCCAGCATTTTTGGCACCAGGGACCAGTTTTGTGGAAAATAATTTTTTCGTGGACTGGTGTCAGGGGATGATTTCAGGATGATTCAAGCACATTACATTTATTGTGTATTTTATTTCTATTATTATATCAACTCCACCTCAGGTCATCAGGCATTAGACCCCAGAGGTTGGGGACCCCTGCCTTATGGTACCAACAATCTGTCACGATTGCATAGTTTTGATTGAGAAACAAGGGCTTAGGAAGTCTAAATATGCTTTACCCACAATCTACACTTGTACTCACTGTACATTAGAAATGGGAAGAAAAGACATACACAAGATTTTCACACACACTAATAATCCCTAAGGGTCCTTGGCCAAACAGTCCTGAGCTAGGATGTATTTTGGTTCACTGTGGTCTTGTACATTTCCAGAAATTTCCTTAGGGCCAATTTAACACTCAGATCTTAGAGTTATAGATTTTTCTTAAAGTATGCTTTTTACAGATTATCGAATGAGATCACACACTTTCTCAAACACAAAAGCAAACAATATTTGAGTAGTACCTGGAGCTTAAAACAAAGAAATCTCTTTAAAAAAAAAAAAAAGGTAAATGTCTGGTATAAGGTTGTAAATATGAAACTTAATATTTTTCTCGTCCTTAACACAACATCTTGCACAAGTTTATTACCTAGAAAAATCTTGGCCTGAGAATGAATTTTTTTTTCATTAACAAGTGAATCCTGTATAAATGCCAGTATTCTTAGTAGCAACCTATTTTATTTTTTCTAGGACTGAAAGCATCACTTAATCTAGAAGTGCCAGATGTCATCATTCAATAAAGTATTCAGCACTCTATCTATCTGAATATTCATGAACCCAGATGCCTAGGAAATGTCAGATTACTGATACTCCGGTGAAATGGTGTAGCGGAAACTGCTCAATGTATGTTTTGGGGAAAACGAGTTCCAGGCTTAAGTCTGATTTTACTCAATATTTAGCTGCAGGTCCATTGCCTTACTTAATGCAAAGTTTCTTATCAACACTGGAAAGTTTGGGCTGTAATCTCAATTTGTTTCTTTTACATAGAAGTGTCCATGTGGATAAAACTGTAGACCAAGAGACATGTCACTTGTCCCTTTCTCAGTAAGATATCCTTTGTGGTCTTCTCATCGTGGATAACTGACAAAGGTAAAATCTATCTTCAGAAACCATTCATTTGAATCAATGTTTATTGTCTGCCAAAGTTAAATGTTAAATTATGATAAGCTATTAGAGTGGATATGCCAAATGAGAGAATTGATTCTTTCCATAAAAAGCTTAATGTAAAGAGCCATTAGTGAATGATTTGCAATCTTATATACATACAATTCAATTTTATACACTTAGAGTTCAATTCAGTGTTGGCCAAATATTGGTATTTGAGGTCCTTAACATAGCAATCTGGAGAAGGCAATGGCACCCTACTCCAGTACTCTTGCCTGGAAAATCCCATGGATGGAGGAGCCTGGTAGGCTGCAGTCCATGGGATTGCTAAGGGTCAGACACAACTAAGTGACTTCACTTTCACTTTTCACTTTCATGCATTGGAGAAGGAAATGGCAACCTACTCCAGTGTTCTTGCCTGGAGAATCCCAGGGACAGGGGAGCCTGGTGGGCTGCTGTCTATGGGGTCGCACGGAGTCGGACACGACTGAAGTAACTTAGCAGCAGCAGCAACATAGCAATCACACTTCAAATGCAAACTTAGGAATATGGACTACTGAGTTGAAGTGAAGGCATCAAAATGTTTCTTTTGCAGCCACATTGTTCAAAAGCTTCTTATTGCATCTAGAATAACATTTTAACTCTTCACCATGACCAACTGTCCTACATGATGTAGCTTCTGTTGCCTTCCCCAACCACCTCTGGTCTTCTCTCTACCATCCTTGTGATGCTCCAGCCACATGGCCTTCCTTAACACATGCAGGTCCTAAGGTCCTGCCTTGATTGTCTCATATAGTGCTCCTTCTCTCTGCAGGCATTCTCTCTGATCCTTCGCTCTCTCCTAGATCTTCCCGTGGCTGCCTCTGTCTCAAATCTAAATTCTTAGCCTCAGTTTCCTCCACTCTCCACTATGGAAGAGCCTCTCTTGAAATCCAGTTCAAAGTAGCTTTCTAGCACCCCAGTCACTCTCTAGCATCTCTCCCTTTACTTGTCTTTATAATACTTATTAAGTCTCAAAGTAATCTTGTTTATTTGTCATTGTTCAGTTTCCACCAACTGAACTCAATTCATGTTGAAAGCAGAGACCTTGCCTGTCTTGTTCATTGATTATTTCTGGCACATGTGGCCTGGCATATAGAAGGTACTCAATAAATATTGGTAGGAAATAGAAACCAAAATGGATCAAATAAACCTCTGTTATGGGTAACTGGATCTTAATGTGGAGCCTATGAAGATAGTGATTCAGGAATCCAAGCACAGGATGGCCCATATTCAAGCCTTGTAGGGCAAAATGCCTGGATTTAATGTGCACAAGTAACCTTCTGACAAGTTCATCTAACCCAACCGGTCTCTGCTTTTCTTGCCCCTATTTATCACTCATACCAAACCTTTCATCTGGCCTCTCCTATAATTCCTCCTGGATATTCTGGAAATGACACAGGGAAACATGGGCTCTGTCCATGGGAACCAACACATAGTTAACCACTCTTCCACCAAAGCTCCATTTAGTCTCCAGTCTGTTTGGACTGGCTGTGTGTCAGGGAACAGGGCACTGGTCACTCTCAGAACAGGGGCTTTGCCTCCAATTGTTATAGCTGCCTGTGTCTTAATCAGTAGCTCTATTTTAAGTGGTTAGAGTTGCATAGTATTTGGCTTCAACCACAGGCGTCCCTGGAAGGAAAATGGGAAGATGAGAGGTCAGTTAATCTGTGGTTGGAATCAAAATACCTAAGCCCAGTGGGGGCTGATCTAAATGAGGCTGAGTATGCAGTATAGCTTGAGAACTAGAAGGGAGAGTGGTTCTGATGCTCTGGCAATATTCAAGGAAAGAAGAAGAAAAGTGTGTAGATCAGATGGGAGAAGCAACGACCTACCAACTGGAAATCTTAAGACTTCATGGATGTATCACTTCGTTTTACTGGAAAATATTTTTGAGTAGTCAAAGCTTGAAGGGAGAGTTGTTAATTTTCTATTTTCAATCAAAACATTTTGACAGTATACTCACAAAAACTCTGGAATCTCTGACCCCAGCTCTTGTGTATCACCTACTGTCAAAATCATAAATATTACTCCTCACATCTCCATGCATCTTTTAGAGTTAATATCTGCATGCAACATGGTGATTCAGCTCTGACACAGCAAGAACAGAGAGCAAGCTGATGTTGAGTTCTGTTTGTTCTAATGTTTTTCCTTTCTCCTCTCTCTGTAACCTCTTTAAGAGAATCTGATTAGCAGAATTTTTAAGGGTGCTTGTTCAATTAGTGTGATGTGTTTGTCTGTCTCCCCAAAGCAGGAGAAGAGAGTGTTAAGTGCTGGACGTGCGAGAAAATGTTTGTTTTCCGACACCCAAGTGGACTCTGCCTTCTTGCGGTGTGCTGCGTTAACAGGAGATGAAAGCCATCTGTTCCCCATCCAATAATCACATCTTCTTGATCTGCCTCTTAAAATTACACACTTATTAGAAAGCTCTGCCATCCATTTCCTGTTTGCCAAGTCACCTGTCATACGGACTTTACATTCAGAATCAATAACTACTAGTCTGTGGGAGCAAACACAGCTTTCAAAAGACAGAATGTTGAGAAGTCAAAAGTGCTGGATTCTTATTGTGTCTTTGTTGCTCAAAATCCATCCATCCATGCTCTGTCAACTGGTCATCCTATCATCCACCTTGTAGGGCTGTTGTGTGGCTCAGGTTAATTAATATACATAAAGCAGTTGGTAATTAGTAAGCAATAACATGAATATAAATAGGAATTAAAGAAGTTTCTGAGTGATATACGAGAGAGGTCTCTACCACAGCTTCACAAAGAGCTTCATGTTTATTAATTAGGAAGTTTCTTCATGTGTTGCTAAACCACTTATACACATTTCATGTGAGCTATATAACCTGTTCCTAGGTCAGAAGCTATATACTGCTTTTCTAGAAAGTATGAAATTTAGTTCACAATACCAGTTTCAATAAATGGCACATGCATTTGTTCCTCTAAATCTAATTTCATCTGTTCAATCAGGCTGGTGGGACTTTAAAACCCAAGCATGTGCGATGTTATTAGAGGGCAGTAAGAGATGAAATCTCCCACCTCAGCGTATCATTATGGGGAGGGAGGTGGGAGGGGGGTTCATGTTTGGGAACGCATGTAAGAATTAAAGATATTAAAAAAATAATAATAATAAAAATTTAAAAAATAAAGAAAAAAAATAAAAAAAATAAAGAACTAGGAGAACCCTGGCAGTCTAGAACATTCAGAGTATCTTTGTGCCATTGGTCAATATCGTTGAGGTATTCGTTGTCCAAGCACATTTGTGTCTTTGAAAGTGGGCAGCCCTGTTCTTTCCGTGTCGGCCTTAGATTCTAGATGTTTTGCTGACTTGGAAGGCCTCTACACATTTCAAACCCACACATCCCAAACCTCTCCTTAGTTATACCAAGCAACCCATGCTTTCTAAGCTACTGCCACCTCCTCAGGTCACTGGAAAGGGAGAGACCACTGATTGTGCCAACAGTTGTCTAAACTGAACCTAGAAAAATGGAAATCTTGTATTAAATATGGAGTTACATTACTTCCTCTATTTAACACATTTATTGAGTACTTTGCCAGATGTGTGGGGCTTGTAAAGATAAAAGACAGTGTCTTTGACCTTAACAATCTAGCAGATTCCAGATTCTTTCATGAAGTTCATCTAACCTTGACTCAAGATCATTCTGGTGGTGAAAGTACAGGCAATGGTACATATTCCTGTTTCACGGTTGAATGAACTGAAGCTCAGAAAGGCACCCTGATTCACACAGGATCATATCAAGTCATAGGAAATGCTGGAAATACATCCAAAGATTCAATTTCAGTAATTGTCACATTACCCCACTCTGTCTCTGAGTTCCGGAGTTTCCTTCAGAAAGGAACTTAGGATGGATTTGGTCTATCAGTTAGCAGGAGGAAACAATTTGAATTTTGGAGCTTCTTCCCTAAAATGGTATGCTAAAGCAGTTGCTCAGCTTCATGTCTTGTAAGCTTGGCACTTACTGACTGAGAGAACACAATCAGTGAGAGCCTCCATCATCCTGGTGTGAAAAGAGTTCATGCTTTGGGGTGGACAGATCTCGATTCAAGTACCAAGCCCCAATAACGCAAATTAATCTGCGTACGCCTCCATCCTCCAAGAGTCATTCTGGTGACTTTCCTTGTGGGACTGGTGGAAAGAATGAGTGAGATAGCTCATATAAAGAATATAGTCCTGTGCTTGTCACCAGGACCCAGAGGAGGCACTTCAAAATCCCCACCCACCCCACCCACCCAAACACACACACACACACACTTTACTCAGTTTGTGCATTCAGCAAACAGATATTTATCAAGTACCTACTCCATAGGAGTCTCATTGCTGGGAAAAAAGAATACAAATATCAAATCCCCTTTTAATCCCTGCCTCAAGGAATTTGGCCATCTATTGTACTTGTTAGGGGAAGAGATTTTGCTCCAATAAAGTTTGCCATTTGGAGGGAGAAAGTGGGGGCTGGGATCCTGGGAACAGGGAGCAATCCTTCCCCACTGCCACTTCTGGAGGTGTAGAGGAAATGGGACCCAATTCCCTTTTGGATTTCACTCTCAGGCTGGGCAGTGGGTTAGTGGTAGGGAATGTGATGTCGCGTTACTCTTGGGAGAGCTGTAACCAGAGGGAATTCTTATTTCCTATGTCTTTTGTTCCCTGACATTTTTAATATTCATCACAGGAGCCTTTGCCAGTCATCTGCTTTGCCTTGACCCCGAAATTCATTTCCTGGGAAGGTGCAAGATGCCGTGAACATCTGGCCCGAATGCTCAGAGCCGTCTTCCCCAATTCGTTGTTCCTCTGGTGATGCAGCCGAGTGGCAGCACTGTCTTTGCCCTGAGACAGTGAGGCTCACGGCTCAGCTTGTCCTATGTCTGCCCAGGTCCCCTCCTCCTTCGCTAAATACCAGCAGTACCCTTCATGCTTCACTTGCCACTTTGACTTCAAATAAAACTAACCATACTCATGCCAGAAGAGTGGTGCTGAAATCCACTGGGGCATGTCTCTTTCTTCCCTTCAGAGAGTTCAGGCAGGGAGTTCCCATGGACCTCAGAAAGATTCTTTCCAATTCACTGCATGCACCCAAATGTAGCGACAACAAAGCATAGAAGGGTAAATGCCAGTTAGTGTCTGTGTGTGTGTGTGTGTGTGTGTGTGTGTGTGTGTGTGTGTTTAAGAGACAGAGAGAGTGAGACAAAGACACGCAAGGAGAGAGACGGAGACAGAGAAGGAACAGCTATCACAATTGCCCTATTTCAGAGTAGAGGCATTTTTACTTAAGAAATTTCCAAAAGTCCTCTAAGATAAATGTGAACACAGCTACTCTGAGTAACCAGAAGCATTTTCTCAGACTACATGTCTCCTGAAGAGAATGTAGAGTTTCTACTTCTGGCCAGATTGGAAACTGTCCCCATGCCCATCTCCTCCTGCCAAAGCTTTGATCCTAAAGAAACACTTCACCATTTCAAACTCAAACCCACAAGAGCAGACCTTGTGGTAGATGTATTTCATATTCGTGATCTTCTTAATTCACACCAACTCTCTCAAACCACACTCAGTACGAGGTACATACCACACGTCCATTCCCATTTTCCTGACTGCCAGCCCTAGCCCCCACCTTTCACTTCATAAACTTTCTTTTTTTTTTTTAAGTCAGACTCCCTTCCCATTCACCATGCTTCAAGAGTTCCTAAAACTTCAAGTCTCTTCCAAACCACCTAAACTGGAAGTGAGATGGAATTTTCTCTAGCTTCAGAGTTCCAAGATGAAATTCATACGTTTAACCACACTGCAAACGACAACTTCAATACTTTGGGTGTAAGGGTTACCTTCTCTAGAGCCCAATGCATTTTTTAAAGATTTTGTCGTTGCAGCATTCTATCAAGTAAAAAGAGGAAGGCATTGTTTTCTCATTTGACAGCTATTAAGCAAAACTGTTAAGCGACATACCAGATTCCCTGAGCATGATGAAGGAGGAGGCAGGGTGGGAACAAAAATAGCTGATTCTCAAAAATAATGATCTATGTGTTCCAGACCCAAAGCTTCCTTTACAGAATCTTCATTGTTACTTCTGTTTATGACCATGGGTTTTTCTTTCTTCTTATACTCAGATGTTAAAATTATTTTAAAATAATCCTTCCTCTCAATCATTATGTGTGTTTTCCTTCTTCCAAACACATGTATGTTTCCCCCACCATATTGCTAGGGCTGTGCCTGAAATTCTGAACGTGAGGCCTGGAGGTGAGAAGGATTTCTTGCTTTCTCCTCCTCTGCCTTCTAACTCTTCTCCTGGGAATAAAGTAAGCTGATACTTAGTGCATGATATAGTTAATGTGATTTTAATATTTGTAACACCTTTACTTTGGTATAATCTCCCCTCGGAAGATTTAAGTGCCTTCTCTACATTCTCACAGTTTCCAAGATGCAGAGCTGAGCTGTGAAGCCCTGAGATTTTGCCAATTGCAAAACCTATATGTTATTTCTGCATTTTTTCCCTCCAAGTTTGTTCCTGATGTTCATTTTAAATGTATTTAGGTCATACTAATCTCCTTTACATAGATGCTCAAAAAATGAGATCAATGGGTATCTTTATCTTTGTTATGGAAACTAGGATTGAAAGTTGTCTTTTCTTTTTTGGTTTTCCTAAACATTTTATTTTCTTTTTTGGTTTCTCTAAGCATTAAGTTGGCTGACTTAACATTCTTATTCCAGAGGCTGGGAATAAGATGAAAGCCAAGAGTCTGATTTATTTCTTCAGGGATTCATTTAAATCATACAAAGCTATTCATTGAGTTGGCTTTTCCCTTCCAAAGATCTTAATTTAGAGTGGTTTGATTTCATGACCAGTGATTGGGAGGGCTTATTGCATGGAAGCAAACTATATGATCCCTTGGAGAAATATGAAAGGCATCACCAGCTGAGATGAACCATGAATAAAACGGGTGAAAAGCATTTTAGAGAGGAAGAATCTGTAAGAGAGCCTATTTTCAGAGGAAAGAAGTTACCATTGGAGGTAATAACATGTCTTAAGCTAGATATGTTCTTTGGTCTCCGTAGACAGCTTCTGCAAGATGAAATCTTAAAAATAATTTTTTTTTCTCTCAGACTGACACATACAATCATTATAAGAAAAATGTATGTGGAATTAAAAAAAAAACAAAATAAACATACATAATTCTGCCCATCCACATATACCAATAATAGATACCTTGATATGTGAACTTCCATCCTTTTTCTCTGCATATATAGTTTAACAAAAACAGAATTATATCATAATACCCCTTTGAAACTTGCTTTTATCATTTAATATTTTGAGTGCTTATTGATATTCATAAGGAAACATTGATAACATGATGATTAAAGACCTTACAGATTACATTCTGAGCTATGTCATAACTTACTGAACCTGTCCTTTAGAATGACACACTGAGATAGTTTCCAATTTTTCATTTTAAATGCTGATACAAATGATGTCATGCAAAAAAAATTTACATAAAGGAAAAACTGAGGGGAGAGCAACATATGGTTGAGGTAGAATTATTATTATATTAAATGTATAAAAATTTTTAAGTCTTTTGATGGGTGTTCCCAAATTATTTTTCCAAAAGTTATGCTAACATACATAGTAGTATATAACTGTGTTCATTTCCCCAGACCCATAGATTGATAGAAACAAATGTCATTTCATCATGCTAATATGTATTTCTTTGGTGAGTGATAATGTTGAATAATTTCACTGTCCACATTGGCTGTATGTATTTCTTATTTTGTAACGTACTTATTGCTTTCTTTTGCCTGTTATTTTCTACCCTAGTATTAGTTGTTCACTTATTTAATTGCACAAACTCTCATTATTTTAAGTATAGTAGTCAGGGCTATTGTTTTTCCTGTGGTCATGTATAGATGTGAGAGTTGGACTGTGAAGAAGGCTGAGTGCCGAAGAATTGATGCTTTTGAACTGTGGTGTTGGAGAAGACTCTTGAGAGTCCCTTGGACTGCAAGCAGATCCAACCAGTCCATTCTGAAGGAGATCAACCCTGGGATTTCTTTGGAAGGAATGATGCTAAAGCTGAAACTCCAGTAGTTTGGCCACCTCATGCAAAGAGTTGACCCATTGGAAAAAACTCTGATGCTGGGAGGGATTGGGGGCAGGAGGAGAAGGGGACGACCCAGGATGAGATGGCTGGATGGCATCACGGACTTGATGGACGTGAGTCTGAGTGAACTCTGGGAGATGGTGATGGACAGGGAGGCCTGGCGTGCTGCGATTCACCGGGTCGCAAAGAGTCGGACACGACTGAGCGACTGAACTGAACTAAACTGAATACATTATAATACATGTGGCAAATATATTTTTTCAGCTTGTCTCTTTTTTTTTGCTGTTTTCTTCTGGTATTTTTTAAAATAAACTGAAATTTTACATTTCTTGGTAGTCAAATTTATCAGCTTTATTTTGGTTTTCTTTTTTGTTTCAGGCTTAGACCATCCAGAAGACTTTAAATCAACTGAAAAAGTCTTACTTATGATACATAAGCTCTCTAGAAACTCAGCATCTCCAGGCATCTCTATTTATGATGTTTCTCAAACTATGCTTTAAAAAACACCATTCTTATACAGTTTTAGCCAAAGTATTGTACCATTAAATATGAACCAGAGTGGTCTTTCCAATTTTTCAGAAAAATACATTTAAAGGAATATCTTTCAACTCCAAGATTTCCCACCACATTTTTTCCTCAAATGTTTGGTGCTGCTCCTTGTTGCTTTTATTACTATCTAATAAAACTTGGTGTCATATTATATATTCTGTTATTTTAAATTTAATACATCAATATTAAATGGTGTTGTGCAAAGATCACTATTATTTCCAGATGTTGTACTAACTGATACATTCAAGAATCTCCAGTGCTTGGTAGATGTTTGCTATAGTTAAAACTAAAAGGGAGATAATGTTCACAACACATAAGGATTAGAAAACTGAAGACTAAGAATTTTGTTATAATTGGTAATTACTTCTTATCTTCTTTGAAATGCCAGACCTTGATTACAAATATCACTGACAAATGCATTCAATGAATCGGATTGCCACAAAATTATAATTTTCCAATGGGCTCAGATAACTTTTCTAAAGGAAAGATACTTCTTTTACCCACGGAAATTATTATTCTTGACATTAGAAGTATAAATGGGACAAGGAAACATTCCTTGTTTTTTAATGTTTCCCGAGGCAATCTTTATTGCTGTAGTGGGTCTGTGAAGAACATACACAAAGGCACCTCTCAACTGGCACTCACAAATGGAAGCTTTGAAAATATGCACCTATAAAATGCATGCATTTCCTGAACTGGTAGCTGCTTTATTCAACAGACCATTAAAAGCCCATTTAGAGGGCCTCTCACCAGCTCATGTGCACTACAGGTACTTAAAGCTGGTGAACCCAGCATAGCAAGAAACAAAAACAAAACAAAAAGTTGGACCAACATCTACTAAAATTTACAGAGGAAAAAAGCTCTCTCCCCAAACCTAAATTTCCTCCAACACTAACACTTATATAAAGAACAGGTAATGTGACAAAATTGCCCCACTTCCAATCTCTCAGCCAAAATCCAACACCCCTCCTGCCCTCCAACGATCAATCATCAGCTCAGGCAAAGCAAATGAACTTTTAATCAATAACAGCTACTGTTTCTTGTACCAGGACTGTTTATGATTTAAAAGGGGAAAAAAATTAAATCAATCCTGATGTGAATGTTTTCCCTATTGAAAAGAAAAAGCAACACCCTGTGTCAAACAGAGGGGTGTAGTTTCACATGTTTTAAAAATATGCTAAAATAAAATTAATTTGAAATTGTTTTTACCCTTGTTAGCTATGGACAAAAAAGTAACTGCGTAGGATGCTTTGGACTGATGAGTTAAGTTAGACAAACGCTTTCAATCTAGGTCTTCACACCATTGTCTTTCCTGTTTATATTCATACATTGGTGGAGATTAACAGAGCTAGAAGGGAATTTAGGGAACATCTGTCCAAAGATGGCTGCCTTGGGAGCTCTGTCACTGGAGCTGTTTAGGCATTGGCAAGAGGATAATCAAATGGGAAACGGTAGAGAGAACTCAAACAATGAAGTATTTCTGGATTATAGTGGTGGGTGAAACTGACCATATGTGGAAGACTATATGTAGAATCTGGGCTTCCCTGGTGGCTCGGTGGTAAAAACCTGCCTGCCAATGCAGGAGACACGGGAGTTGCAGGTTCGATCCCTGGGTTGAGAAGATCCCCTGGAGGAGGAAATGGCAACCCACTCCAGTAATCTTGCCTGGGAAATCCTGTGGACAGAAGAGCCTGGAGGGCTACAGTCCATGGAATTGCACGCACTGGACAGGACTGAACAACTAAACAACAACAATGTGTAGAATCTACAAAAGTAGGTTGGCTATGGCTGAATATTCTTCTTCCTCTCCCTGTCTATAACCAAAAGCCAATCTTTGCCTACAATCTCCAGGGTTTTGCTGAAAATGTTTGCAAACCCCAGTATCAGACATCTTTAAGGCCCCCTGGGTATTCCAATTCTCCCCTCAATGTTCCTTCCATTCCTCTAGGCTACACCCAAGTAGGTCCAACTAAACATAGTAAATCCTAATAATACTGGTGTGGTCAGGTCTTCCTGCATCTTGAATCTCCCTTTAGCCAGGGAGAAATCAAGCTGGACTCTTTATGAAGTCTGCTGTATTATTTTAGCAAGTTTGCACAAACCAGAAATAACTTCCCCAAAGATTACTGAAATGAAATCATCTTTCACCTAATTGGGAAAGGCAACACAGGCTTTTGCCCAGTTTTAAAGAGTAACATGATGGGGGGGAGGCAGTGATGATGATGGGAGTGATTTCTTGACTGTTTTCTTTTACAGTTTGCTGAAGTGGAACAAATCAATCCTGTCTTGCTTATTTATAAAACCTTAACACCAATGGGGTGGGGAGAATTAATGAGACCAGGCACAAGGAATGTGGAAATTTTCATTTCTAAACTGCTGGCACGCAGACACGCATTAGTGTCTTGTGCTTTTCAAGGGCACTGAAGAAATGTGTTTTCTGCCTCTTACAGCTTTTGGTGGAGAGCACACATTTGCACATAATTAGTCACCACAATAGCTGGCTGCCAGAGAAAGGCTCCAGCAAGGAAGCCCACATTTTTTAAGAACCATGATACATATATCCATAGAAGACCACAATGATAACTGTAGGCCCTCGGAAAAGAATAACCATGTGACTAGTAACACAGAAGTGGTAGCAGGCATACAAGGTGCATTTACTCTTCATGATGCCTCAGATGCTGCTGTTTAATCATGATGTTGTGTCTGACTCCTTGTGACCCCATGAACTGTGGCCTGCCATGCTCCTCTGTCCATGGGATTTCCCAGGCAGGAATACTGGAGTGGGTTGCCATTTCCTTCCCCAGGTGATCTTCCCAGCTCAAGGGTTGAACCTGTGTCTCCTGCATTGGCGGGTGAATTCTTTACCATTGAACCACCTGGAGAGGCCCCTGCAGATTCTTTACCAAGGCTGGCTCTAGCAAGTCAATATTTTCCGTATGTTAAAGGTGCGGAGACTTAGCCTCCAAAGGATTAAATGACCTGCACAAAGAGGCACAACTCACAATTGAAAGGACCAGAACTTGAATTCAGGTCTATGTCTAAATCCCAAGTTCTTTCCATTTTTCTAAGAAATATTTTTCGGAGAAATGAAGGAAGAAGTTTGTTGTTGTTAAGTTTCTTGGTCATGTCCGACTCTTTGTGACTCCATGGACTGGAAGGCCAGGCTTCCCTGTCGTTCACTATCTCCCTGAGTTTGTTCAAACTCACGTCCATTGAGTCGAAGATACCATCCAAGCATCTCATCTGTTGTCCCCTTCTCCTCCTGCCCTCAATCTTCCCCAGGCTCAGGGTCTTTTCTAATGAGTCAGCTCTTCACATCAGGTGCCAAAGTCTTGGAACTTTAGCTTCAGCATCAGTTCTTCCAATGAATATTCAGAGTTGATTTCCTAGAAATACTTTTCAGGGAAGTGAAAGAAGAAGTTTGGTCTATATTAAATACCATAGCAACTCAGTGTATAAAGAGAAGTTTTGATGCATGTTGACCACACTGACATATGTACCTGCTATGCTCTTCTGCTCTAGAACCTACTTATATACAGTTGATGTGATCAAAACTCTTGGACCACTGTCATCTCTGCCAGTGTTCACTAGAAGAATACTGATATCAGTGCTGAGGGTACCAACTTCCAATGCCTTGAAAGTAACCAAGCCTCAGAATGGAATTGCTGCTCATGAATCATCTCTGTGAAAAAGCCATGCTCTACTCCCCATCAAAAGTGGAGAATGATTCTTTAAAGGAATATATACCATAGTTCATCTCCTGTGCTCTAAAGCTACACTGCTTGAGCAGCTTCATATCTGTTTCAGACTGTCTCAGGAAAAGTTCCATTTTCTTCCCACAGAGCTCTGCCTTTTGCCTCTATGTTTGGGACAAGGGATGCCCTAGATTCCGTACTTTTTTCCTTGTCCCACTTTTGTTCTCTGGACATCAGTTACCCAAATAGCTTGAACTCCTGCCTATGATCTTTACTACTTGGCTAGGAGTTTATGTGCTATTCAAGTAGTAATAGCTAAGTGATCTTTTAAAATTAGTTATTTACTTGGCTGCATTGGGTCTTAGTTGAAGTATGATTTTCATTGCATCATGTGGGGTCTTTCACTACAGTACATGGACTCTCTAGTTGTGGCACGTGGGCTCCAGCTTGCATGGGCTCAGAAGTTGCAGTATACAGGGTTAGTTGCTCCATGACTTGTGGGATCTTAGTTCCCCAACCCGGGATTGAACCCAAGTCCCCTGAATTGCAAGGCAGATTCTTAACCACTGGAACACCAGGGAAATCCCTAGCTGAGTAATCTTGATTTGGTTGAAGTCTCTTGGTTTAAAGAAGAAAGCCATCTAACTCATTAGCTTCATGATTGACACAATCAAATAATATAAAACAGAGAAAAATTAGAGTAATTTGATCTGAATATAGGAGCAAAACCTCATATTTCTCCCTTAATCTGTTTGGAGCCTTGAAAGATACATTTAAGAAGTATGTGCTCAGTCTTCTGTCATTAACAATAAGCTGTTTGGAAATTCAATGGTGTATGTCAGACTCAATGTAGGGAGGTAGAATTTTCCATGACCAAGATCACTATTTATTATGTTTAATGCCTAAAATAACTATGGGTATCTAGTATATGGGACAAAGTGAGTCCAGGGGAAGGTCGTTTGAAAAAAAATAGAAATGCCTACTTTTACTATTACCATTAGACAAGCAAGGACTTCTGCCCTGAGCCCCTTGCTTTATGGAGCCCTGGCCTATGGAGTGTCAGTAAAGATCCCACATGCCACAACACAAGACCTGACACAGCCAAATTAATTATTTAATTGTAAAATGATCACTTAGCTATTACCACCTGAATAGCACATAAACTTCCAACCAAGTAGTCAAGATCATAGACAGGAGTATCTTTGTGGTATCTCAATATTTTCCAGTCCCCTTCCTGTGCCTAGGAGCGGGTGGAGTTCATGATCTTAGTATGATCCTGCTTGCCTTTGGGGAGTGAGCCATTCCTAACAATAGGTTCAACTTAGGGAGGCTCTTAACCTGATGACTTGTAGTCCAACATAATGTTATTTAAGCTCCCCAAGAATAGAAATCATGATTCTTACTCTCATGGTTTCCCAGGGCCTGGCACAGTACTAAGCACCAGTGAAGCTGCTCAGTCGTGTTCGATTCTTTGCCATCCCATTAGACTGTCGCCTACCAGGAGACTGGTGCTAAGCACACCATAGACATAAAAAATAACAACTGTTATTGAGATCTCTTCCATATGCCCATCCATTCATGCCTCCATTCACCCATCTGTTTGTCCATTCATCTCTTCAATAATTGTTTCTTTTAATATACAATTTCCTGCTTACAGAACAGTGGATTCCCAGAATTTCAAAAGCTTAGTAGATTGCAGATCAATAATATCTCTGAAACTCCACTTTCAGAAAGGGGCTTTCCAGGTGGTTCAGTGGTAAAGAATCTGCCTGCTAATGCAGGAGACTCAGGTTCAATCCCTGTGCCAGGAAAACCCCCTGAAGAAGGAAATGGCAACCCACTCCAGTCTTCTTACCTGGAAAATACCACAGACAGAGGAGCCTGGTGGGCTACAGTCCATGGGGCCACAAAAGAATTGGACATGACTTAGCAACCAAACAACAATTCTCAGAAAGACATGTGGATGAATAAGGGCTAAAAATAAGGAAAATTGCACTGAAGGAGGAATACAGAGTAAACTCCTCTAAGATTCAAATTTGCACGTAGGAGGAAAATCTTATCCAAGTTTCAAAAAGACATAGGAAATAAGAATTTCCTCTGCATGCCGCTCTCCCAAGAGTAAGGCAACATTACATTCCCTGCCACAAACCCACCAGCCAGCCTGAGGGAGTGAAATCCAACTGGGAACATGGTCCCATTTCCTCTACACCTTTGGAAGTGGCAGTGGGGAAGGATTACTCTCAATTCCCAGGATCCCAACACCCTGCTTTCTCCCTCCAAATGGCAAACTTTATTGGAGCAAAATCTTTTCCCCTAACAAGTTGTAAAGAACCTGCTTGCCAATGCAGGAGACATAAGAGACTCGGGTTCAGTCCCTGGGTTGGGAAGATCCCCTGGAAGAGGGCCTGGCAACCCACTCCAGTATTCTTGCCTGGAGAATCCCATGGAGCCTGGTGGGCTATAGTCCCATAGGATCCCCAAAAGTCATATATGACTGAAGAGACACACACACACATACTCACACACATAATAAACAACTCTGTAGCCAAGATTTTGTATGCACGTATAATTTCCTCAGAAAACATTTCTGAACTGGAATTTCTGTGAAGTTCTGTCAAAGAGAATGAAATTTTTAAAATTAAATTTGTGCCAAATCCTTCTATTTTTACAGAAATAATTAAGCCAATTGAGACCTTAGATTCTGTGTTTAAGTATTTATCATACACAGTGAACACTAGGTATTATGCTTTTCTCTTTATTTTTCATTTCACTGTCATAACTTACTACATTCCATTCATTATACACCTGCAGTTTAAAAGGGAAGATTGCTGCCATCAGTTTGATTGATCCCATAGGGATAAACCTCTCTTCACAAATTGGCTTCTTTTCAAGTTTCACTGAGAATACAGGGAGATAAAACTTATGGAGTTCCTAATTCTCTATGGAAGAAATCTTCTATGTTAGTTCTGATACCTCAGTATTTGCATGGACCTGAGCATTTAGCTATTTTTGGTCTGTTCAAATATTAGGAGTATGTTAAGGGAATAGATCGTCATCACCATGAACCATTGTTCTGCGTGATAGCATGTTTGTGTTTTACTCTAAAACAAAGTATATAGACTGCAGTTTTGTTTGGTTGGTTAGTTGGTTGGTTGGTTGATGAGAGAAGAAGTCTGTAATTTCTCTAGAGCCTTCTTTTAATCAAACTGTTGGAGAGCTGATGGCTGACTAACTCTGTGTTGCAAATCTGGAAACACAAATTCTCTCTGGTAAGAGAGAAGGCTGGGTGTTTCCTCTTTTTCCCTTAAAGTTTTGTTGTAATTCATTAATTTTCTTGGATCAGATCTCTTAGGAAAGATGTGACTGTTAGAGTAATCGCTTACTTCTGCACACTCCTCCAGGTTCAAGGGCAGAGAAATTCAATTGCACGCTGTTTTAACACCCTCCTTCCAAGTGAGTGCTGCTCCCATCAGGATGTTCCTCTCTTCTGGTCTTTGCCATGAGTCTTCCACACTAGAACCAATCTCTGGAATCCTCTCCATCTGATCTCATTTGCTTCTTATTAAATCCAGAGCTCTTTTGAAAATACTTTAATAAGGACTTTTGATCCCTCCGTGTTTCTCAAGGATTTCTCAGTTTCTTCCAAACACTCAGCTGACAGATTTCTGGGAGCAGCCAGTCCTGCTTGGAGACACTTTAAGCTGATGATATCATCTGAACACCAGGGAGAGGGCCGTTTGGGGGAGTTTTGTTAGCAGGGGTGGCTGATAGCCACTTTGGTCTTGTTCTTCATTTCTCTGGAAATGAGTCAGGAAAGACAGGACTTATGGACTTGCACTTCTTGCTTCTTGCAAATGAAAATGTTCTCTCAGAAACAATGGACTTTAACAATAAATAGAGATCCAGACATGGAGGGTGGTCTTGTGGACACAGTGGGAGAATTAGAGCATGGGACGAATTGAGAAAGTAGCATTGACATATATAAACACTACCATGTGTAAAACAGATAGCCAGTGGGAAGCTGCTGTATAACACAGGGAGCCGAGCCCAGCACTCTGGGACAACCTAGAGGGGTGGGATGGGCAGGGGGCCATTGGAGTAGGAGAGAGGCTCACAAGGGAAGGGATATATATGTAGCTATAACTGATTTGAGTTGTATGGCAGAAACCAACACAGCACTGTAAAGCAATTATCCTCCAATTTAAAAAAAAGATTAATAAAGTTTATTTTAAGAAAGAAGAAAAAATACAAGCAACTCCAAGGTGCCTAATTCCCTCCATCTTTGTTTTCCCAATGTGTTTCTTTCTTACTGGAGCAACCCTTCTTGACTTCTCCACAATTTTGTGGGTGAACACCCTGAAGCTATTGGAGCTTTCTACCTCTGCAGAAGCACTGTTGACTTCTCTGTGGCTAAGAATGAAGACTTAGAATCTTGCTAACATCCTTGCAGAGATTTAAATTCTCTCTGAAATATTGAAATGCATTAGAAGAGAGAGCTAAGCCCCCTAGCTTCTGGATTCAGCTCTGTCTTCAGCTTGCATTGTGTCTTTGAGGATATCATTAAGCATTTTGGGGTTTCAGAGTTCTCATTTGTAAAATGAAAGAGTTAAAATTTTTTATGTCTTCCCAAGGGTGAATTATGATTTTAACCAAGAAATAATAGTATATTTAAATTGAAAAAGAAGTTTAATGTGGCAATGTAGTTTTGGATTTGGAAAAGAACATTGGGAAACATTTGGGTATTTTTTGATAGAATAATTTATTCAAGGTAAAGTTTGGTAGTATGGAAGTGGAAGTGGTGGTTGCCTCAGTTGTGTTCGACTCTTTGCGACCCCATGGACTATAGCTCGCCAGGCTCCTCTGTCCCTGGAATTCTCCAGGCAAAAATACTGAAGTGGGTTTCCATTCCCTTCTCCAGGGGATCTTTCAACCCAGGGATTGAACTCTGGTCTCCTCCACTGCAGGCAGATTCTTTACCAACTAAGCCATTATGGTAGCATAGTATCGGTGTTAAAAGCATCAGCAATTGCTAGCTAGCCATGCTTCACTGGAGTGTAATGGTTTCGATACAGGTTTGGAGTCTAAGGAAGATGCATGAGCTCTTTGCCTATGCCATATGACCTTGAGTAAATTCACCTTGCTCTTCTCAGCTCCAGATTCTTGTCAATTAAGAAAAACAAAGAAAGCAAAATCCCCAAATCAAACAGAAGCAAAATCCCAGGATAATAACAGTATTATTACTATTTGTTTTCACTATTACTGTTTCTTCATACTTGGGAACATCAAAGACAAAGTATATGAGGTGCTTTGCTTAGTAACTGGGAGAAAGCTAATCCTTACTGGTTATAAAAGTTATTATGTACAGTGTTTGAATTTTCACCATTTAATTTGATCAGTTTATTCTTTTTGAAGGGATACAGGTCAGTGCATTTCTCATTGCAAGTTTTTTTTTTAATTTATCCAATATAAATATTCAACATATTTCAGTACTGTACAGTATATACAAAGCTTTAAAAGCTGAAGTATTTCTCTGGTCCATTCATTGAACACATTTATTACAAATTTCCAGCTGATTTTGAAAAAAAAAAATCAATCCCAGTTTATAGAAATCCTTCATAAAAATGTTTATTTTCATTGCAGGTCACCTCGGTTATTGCACTAAGTACCACTTTAAAAGTTCAAGCATTTAAAAAATCTAATTTAAAATAGCAAAGGGAGAAAACATGAACCACCTTGCCAAAGCATTTCCTTAAAATTTAAAATCAGTTTTGTCACAAAAGTTTAGAATTTAGTTACACTGTATGTTCAAAAAACCACAGTTGTATGTGTGAAATCTACAGTTTCTATATCAATTGGTGGAATATCACAACTTATTTTGACAAAGTTATGGGCTTCCCTGGTGGCTCAGCGGTAAAGAACCCACCTGCAATGCAGAAGATGGAGGTTCCATCCCTGGGTCAGGAAGATCTCTTGGAGGAGGAAACGGCAACCCACTCCAGTAATCTTGCCAGGATAATCCTATGAACAGAGGAGCCTGGCGGGCCATAGTCCATGGGATCAAAAAAGGTAGGACACAACTGAGCAACTAAACTGGATATGTATGCATCATATCCAGTTCCAAGGGCACTCTGCTTTGTAGCTTCTTTTCTTTTTACTTTTTGAAAAAGAATATTTTTATTGTTTACGTTTGCTTGCACCATGTCTTTGTTGCTGCGCTGGCCTTCCCTAGCTGCTGTGAGTGGGGGCTGCTCCTTGTTGCAGTGCATGGGCTTCTCACTGAGGTGGCTTCTTTTATTCTGGAGCACAGGCTCTAGAGCACGTGCGCTTCAGGAGGTGCAGTTCCTGGGCTCTAGAGCACAGAATCAATAGTTGTGGTGCTTGGGCTTAGTTGCTCTGCAGCATATGGGATCTTCCTGCACCAGAGACTGAATCTTTGTCTCCTGCATTGGTAGGTGGATTCTTTACCACTGAGCCACCAGGAAAGTCCCCACACCACAGCTTCTTAATATATTAAAAATGTGTTTCACCAAAATTTGTGCTGTATTATTATTGCAAAATATAGCTTCATCTCCAATGTCATCTATTTTAACTGAATTTACATTCACAACAACATCAGATATTTCCCTGTCAAGAGAATGAATTTCTAGTATGTTGGCTTTGATTATGTGAAATTGATGGAGAAAGAAACATAATTGGGTGGGATGAGCTAATTTTTTGTTTGTAGTATTTAATGACCAATATAAAACTCTCAGTATTCAACTGCGAGTTTCTTCTTTGGTTCATGAAGCCACACACTAACAGCTATTGCTTTGTTTTGAATTTATGTCCCCCCAAATCTTGCAATAAATAATGAGTGAAAGTGATTTAGAATAGCCATTTGATCTGAATGAAAAGTGATATCTCACTAAATGATATGAAGGATGCCTCCTTTGGTTATAAAGAGAAAACAGTCTATATAAACTTGTTACTGACTTTTGAAGTAACTGCTGATGCTTCTCCAGCAGATTTGTGTCTTCTGGTTTTCATGTGGTAATTTATACCACTAAGACCCTATGGTGGATGGTAAATGTCATGGAACATTTCATGCAAGTTACATGTTCATCATTCACTCTCTTGAGTAATCAAAATTCACTTCTTATTTTTCTATGAAACCCATGCTTCCTCTTTTAAACTTATTGCTGCCAAAAGTGTTTATTGCAGTCTAAAAAAGCAATGTCAAACAGTAAAACAAATAGTTGTCGATTTTACACTATACAATAAATGACAAAACAGCAGTACCCAACCGTTTAAAGTGTTCTCTTCCTGTTCCACAGATAGGACTACTCTGCTTTTATTTCTTCCACTTATTTCAGATGTACCTAAACTGTAATTTACCACATTTCTTATTTACAGTCACTTTGCTGACTGTGACCTGGTGGCTTCATGTATTTTGCAGCCCTTGCACATGGTCACAGTACAACTGTTTGCTTTACCAAGTGGCTAGTCACAGTAGTGCTGAATGCCCCCAGAACTGTCAAAGATAGAGAATCAACTATACCTAACAATTCATGTCTGTGTTCAGTTTGTTTTTATCAGAAAACTTTTTTGAAAGGGAATTAAGAAGGATTGAGGAAAGGTGAGGCATAGGCATAGAGAGATGAGCTATCACTGGGCATCCCTGTGCCCTACAAGTATGTCTCACCCGTGATTAAGTCCTTTCAGTCGTGTCCAACTCTTTTTGTCCCTGTGGACTGTAGCCCACCAGCCTCCATGGATTTCTCCAGGCAAGAATACTGGAGTGAGTCGTCATGCCCTCCTCCAGGGAATCTTCCCAGGGATTGAACTGCATCTCTGATGTCTCCTGCATTGGCAGGAGTGTTCTTTACCACTGGTGCCACCTGGGTCTCACCCACTGCAGGATAAGACCATCGTAGAAGCTAGAGGAACAAAGGAGAGACCTGCCTAACTGTTTAAAGCTGAATCTAAAGCAACTATTACAGTAAAATTTTACTGCCCAATGAAAAGTTTGGATCACATACTAACCAGATGGGAAACCAGGGCAGGACTCATAAACTAGTATTGTTCTGGGCTTATGATCACACCATAGAGTCATTTCCAAACTATCTGGACTTACTCTTTCCACTTCAAGAAGAAAGAGCTATGACTTATAGGTAGAGATCACTGAAAGATGGGATTTTAAATAAATCCTTGAAAGAGTTTTCTCAAAATAGTACCAACAATAGAGAAACCCTCATCATTGGAACTGCTAAATCTGAGCATGGATGTTATGGAGAGGACTGCAATTGAACAAGATAAACTCCGAGGCTTCTTCTAAGGGTTTCATGATTCTTTCTTTCTTTCTTAGTTCTTATTTAATTCATCAACTTTATTTGTTTTACCTTTTGCCATTCTTTTAAAAAATTATTTAAAATTTTATATTGGAGTATACCCATTAGCAAAAGTTGTGATAGTTTCAGGTGCATAGAAAAATGATGTAGCAAAATATATGTATCCATTCTCCCCCGAACTCTTCTCCCATCCAGCTGTCACATAACATTGAGCAGAGTTCTAAGGGTTTCATGATTTTTGATCAGTGAATTGTGATAAATAGATCTTAAAGGGAAAGAATTTCAACTCTGAGAATGCTGGAATTGTCTCAGCAGATGTCAGAAGGAAAAAAAAATCTCTTTCATGAGCTTATATATACTTCCAAAGACTTTTAGTGGGTTTAGATATACTGGTAGAATCTAATCATTCTTAGTGTAGCCACAGAAAATAATAGACTTTTGATTGAAAGGATCTTAAGAGGTCTAGAATTGACCATTGGTACATGGTCGACAATGGACCAATGCTTGACACATAATTGGTACGTGAGAATCTTTGGGAAATATTAAGCTTTTTGAACATCATCTCTATAATGAGAGTTGTATTTTCTCAATTCCAGACAGACTTACAATGTCCAATAAGTAATAATGGAGAGAAGAAAATGCCGGTTACTAGTCTTCTTGTGTAATAATTTGGAGGCTGTGTAATTACTTGAAAGATAAGTTGATGTGAAATAAAAGCCATTTTATGCACTGTTTAGAGCTGTCTGATACTGTAGTTTACATTCAACTTGTGATATACTTACTTTCATTAACCTTCATTTTCTTTTTTAAAATTTTTAAAATGTATTAGTTTATTTTTGATTATCTTGGATCTCCTGCATTGCAGATGGATTCTTTACAAGCTGAGCTACCAGGGAAGCCCTAAGCCAAGCCATAGGCCCCGGTTAAGCCGGGGTGGGGGGGGAAGCAGGCTCTAAGTTTCAGTCATGAAATTAAAAGACACTTACTCCTTGGAAGGAAAGTTATGACCAACCTAGGTAGCATATTAAAAAGCAGAGACATTACTTTGCCAGCAAAGGTCCATCTAGTCAAGGCTATGGTTTTTACAGTGGTCATATATGGATGTGAGAGTTGGACTGTGAAGAAAGCTGAGCACTGAAGAATTGATGCTTTTGAACTGTGGTGTTGGAGAAGAAGTTTCAGTTATAGCTCTTTGTTGACTAGCTTTGTGACTTTAGACACGTTATGTAAATTCTTTCAGACCTGTTTCTGCATTTATAACATGAAGATAATATATAATGTGCATGATTCTTAAAGATTAAGGGAGATAATATAATACAGTGCTTCAGTTCAGTTCAGTGCAGTTCAGTCGCTCAGTCATGTCCAACTCTTTGCAACCCCGTGAATCACAGCACGCCAGGCCTCCCTGTCCATTACCAACTCCCAGAGTCCACCCCAACTCATGTGCATCGAGTCAATGATGCCATCCAGCCATCTCATCCTCTGTCGTCCCCTTCTCCTCCTGCCCCCAATCCCTCCCAGCATCAGAGTCTTTTCCAATGAGTCAGCTCTTCGCATGAGGTGGCCAAAGTATTGGAGTTTCATACAGTGCTTATCAGGTCTTAAAGTGCTCCACAATGCTGTTCCCCTCTAACCACACTTCTCCAACTGGAAAGAATACAGTTTCAGTGTGTACTGTGGGCTCTATACCCCAGGCACTGCTGCAGACATCCTGGGGAATTCAGGGAAACTTTTAAAAGAAACAAAAAATGTTTCTTGTCCTACAGGAAAGGGATAGTGAATAGTATGGTTCTTAAATACATGCACTGTAGTAAACCAGACAGGAATGTCCTAATTGAGGCTATAACATTGAAACTTGCTTGTATACAGGGGGTAGGGGGTAAACTGTCATTAATTCTAACTCTGAGACAAAAGAACTATGGTAAAAGAACATCTAGTTAATCCTCAGATAACACTCTTAGAGGACAAAATTAAAAGTTGACAGTTATAACCTTTTGCTACAATTCCAGACAAAGGTCCGTATAGTCAAAGCTATGGTTTTTCCAGTAGTCATGTATGGATGTGAGAGTTGGACTAAAAAGAAGGCTGAGCACCAAAGAATTGATGCTTTCAATTTGTGGTGCTGGAGAAAACTCTTAAGCATCCCTTGGACTGCAAGGAAATCAAACCAGTCAATCCTAAAGGAAATCAACCCCGAATATTCATTGGAAGGACTGATGCTGAAGCTGAAACTCCAATACTTTGGCCACCTGATGCAAAGAGCTGACTCATTGGAAAAGACCCTGATGCTGGGAAAGATTGATGGCAAGAGGAGAAGGGGATGACAGAGGATGAGATGGTTGGACGGCATCATCAACTCAAATGACATGAGTTTGAGCAAACTCCAGGAAATAGTGAAGGACAGGGAAACCTGGTATTCTGCAGTCCATGGAGTTGCCAAGAGTTGGACAAGATTTAGTGACTGAACAACAATTCCAGAAGGTGTGTCCCAGATTTGATTCTGCAAATCAGCAGAATTCCACCACGGAACCTAAGAATAGGACTTAGCTAACGGGTCCTGAAGGGAGAACAAATTCTCTGTGAGTAATTGAGCTGAAACAGGACAGCCCAGTGGGGCAACTACAGGCTTAGTTTCACACTCCTGAATTATCCTGGCACGGTGGTTGCATTGCTTGGGGACATTTAGGAAGCTGCTTCATCATCTCTACATTACACCATCTGTGAGATGGAGTTGTAATTTTAGCCAACACATAAGGGAATTAAGGAGATTACTACACAGCTTGAAGTCAAGATTTGGAAGAAAGTCTGCTGCTTTTAGGAACAAGAGACTTTAACGCAATAATTTATTTTTTATTTTACATTGGTACAGTTGATTCTTGTTATTCACGGATTCCATATTTACAAATTTGCCTTTTTGTTAAAATTTATTTGTAACTTCCAAATAAATATTTGCAATGCTTTCATAGTCATTTGCAGCCATGTGGCAAGTGTCAAGAAATTTGAATAGCCCTATGCGCGCATTCCCAGCTGAGGTCAGACAAGGTGATGCTCTGCCTTCTTGTTTCAACTCTCAAACTGTTAATGTGTCCTTTCCACGGTCTATTTAATGCCATGTTTTTAGCATTTTGTACTTTTTGTCAGTGATTTAATCTGTTTAAAACGGTCCCCAAGCAGAGTGCTGAAATGCTGTGTTCCCAAGCACAAGAAGGCTGTAATATACCTTGTGGATAAAATACACGTTAGAGAAGTTTCATTCAGGCACACGTTTACAGTGCTGTTGGCCACGCATTCAATGTTGTTAAATCAACAATATGTATAAAATAAAGAGTTTTTAAATAGACACATAAAACAAGATTAGGTATTGACCAGTTGATGAAAATGTTGTGCTCTGAGGCTTGCAGGAACCTAACTCTGTATTTCTGCTAAGAGCATGTTTAAGTGTTTGCTAATTCAGTGTTCCCAGCTACTTAGAGGACAAATGGCTGCAGGTAATGAAAATCATATGTTATCTATTATTGGTTATCCTGATTTGTTTTCCTTAGAAAAAAACCCTCTTCCAGGGATGAAGGAGAGTTTAATGATCACTTATCCCAACTCCATAATTGTATAAAATGTTAGAGAAAATGAGAGTGTAGACTATAGGCCTTGATCTAGGCCCCTAAGCAAGAAGAGTTAGGCAAAACCTGGACCACAGCCAGGTGCATCAGCCCCCAAACCCATCCTTATACCACCAAACCACATTGGTTTTCACGTGTGTTACCAAACTCAGGTTCGACTGCTTGCTGCATGACAGGCCATATGTCAGGTGACAAGCTGTTGAGGCAAAGAAAGTGACTTTATATGAGAAAACCTACTAACCAAGAAGACGGTGGACTAGTGTGGCTAAAAACCATCTTTGCATCTTGGCACAGGCAAAGGACTGTTAAAGGCACTGTGGGGGAGGGGACTGCAGGGTGCCTGAACAGCTTATGCAAATTCTTGAATTCGTTAGCATCAAGGTGCAGTTTCAAGCATCGCCAATCTTCTGGTTTCAATTGGTCGGGGGTCTACATATTTGAGGTCAGCAGGTTTTGTTTGGTGGGAGTCTGCTTCTATCAAAACAACTTAGAAATATGTGTCAGAGAATGTAGCTGCCTTATAGTCTAAAGTGTTACCAGTTTTCCAGCCCAGAGGCTGTTCTTTGTTTTTACATCTTCACATTTCCTAATCATTAACTCTTGAGCCAGCCTTTTGAGGGTCAGGGAAGGCCTGGGAGACTCAAGCAAAAGGCTTTTTCTTGAAAGGATAAGGATACAGAGGCTTGTAGAGGTTTCATAGGCATGAAGAAGAGATTGCTTTAGGAGGTGCATTCCAGTGGGAAGAGATAAAAGAATGATTTCCCATATGGGGTGTGCTGCCGGCTTCCTGTCCAGGATTGTTTATCCCTCTGGTAAGGTTGAGAGAGTGACTGCATGACTCATGTACCTAAGCTTAAAGTAACAGGTACTCTTGGATCATGCTTGTGGACAGCATTGTACTATATGGTAAATGGCCTTATGATCCATATCAGGATTAAAGATCAACATTTATAAAAACAGATTTTTCTTCTAAAATGTTTACTATTATCCTAACTGTGTTTTGTTTGTGAGTCTTGGGAGTAGCTAACAAAGCTTTGCTCTTTCAGATATTTTCATCTCAATTCCTGAGGACCCAGCAGAAGTCACTTGCTCCAAATTAAGGTGAGAGATACAATTAATATTTAAGCCAAACGAGGTGACTAAGGTAAAGATGAGGTAGAGGGAGTGAGCTATCAAGAGATCTTGGAGAAGCATGAAGTTGACCATGTGTTCAGAATGATGTCATTTAGTTCAATGAACACTTGAGCAGCTATTAAGTACAAAGAATATTGCTTTTTGCTCTGATATTCATCTCTTGAGGTCTATATTATGGTAATACCATTAGAATCCCAAATTCATTCTGATTGCCAATCAATTTGATGAGAAAATAACAATAAATTAGGACAATCCATTCAAAATCATTGTTATCTCATCTTTTTCTTGGCACCTTTCCTTTTTGTTCTCAGTATATACTTGAAAATATCTTCCCTAGAAACACAAAGAGGCAATAAATCAAAGTTTCCCAGTATAAACAGTGTGTCTAAGAGTGAGAGTTTGCCATCCAGTCCATGCACCAGACCTGGAGCCAGATTAACCTGACCTGTCTCTTAGCACATAGACACTTCTATTCATAGTTCAAAGGCAATCATTCTGTAATGCAGTTGTAAGGGGAAGGTCAAAAATAACCTAATTTGTAGGTGCACTGAGACAGTGTGGAGGGGTCAGTTTTAGAGCTAAGGCCTGCATTATTTTATCATCAAGTTTTCTTCTATTCAGGTCAAATAGCATTAACTATCAAATGTCCTTGGTATCACTTTATCAATAGATTTCAAACTGAGAAAAAAACACAGAGAATTAACACTGAGCATTTACTACATGCCACATAGTGTTCTGGACTCTACTACCAGTTATCTTATTTAAAACTCATAGAAAACAGTCCAAGTGGGTGCTTTCTTTTCCATTGTGTAGGTTAAAAAAAAATTAAACAAAGAGATTGTATAATTTTTGTTTTGTCGCTAAGTAAAGGAGCCAACATTTATAACTATCCAAGAGTATCTTGATCCAAATACTATCCTCTTTTAACTTTACCACATGACCGCCCTCTAGGCATCTGTTTTCTTTGTGATGCATGGAGATTCCAGGCATCATTTCTCAGTATTCAACCCATGGACAATGTGGGTCAGAATCACCTGGGATACTTTTTTTTTTTTAATAATTCGCAAGTTTTATATTTATTTATTTATTTATGTCTGCACTGGATCCTTGTTGCAGCACATGGGCTTTCTCTAGTTTCAGAGAATAGGGGCTTCTCATTGAGGTGGCTCCTCTTGTCTTCTCTCTCTTCTCTAGGCTTTGTGGGCTCAGTTGTTACAGTTCATGGGTTTAGTTGCCTTATGGCATGTAGGATCTTCCCAGACTAGGGATTGAACTGGTGTCTTCTACCTTGCAAGGTGGATTCTTAACCACTGGACCACCAGGGAAGTCCTGGGATACTTACTAACAAATTCCTAGGCTCCACCCCTGAACCCATAAAAGGTTACCAAGAATATGTGCTTGTTTGCTCTTTTCCTTTCTCAGTTCAGTTCAGTTCAGTCACTCAGTCCTATCCAACTCTTTGCAAGCCCACGAGCCACAACATGCCAGGCCTCCCTGTTCATCACCAACTCCCAGAGTTTACTCAGTCTCACGTATATTGAGTCGGTGATGCCATCCAACCATCTCATCCTCTGTCGTCCCCTTCTCCTCCCACCTTCAATCCTTCCCAACATCAGGGTCTTTTCAGATGAGTCAGTTCTGTGCATCAGATGGCCAAAGTATTGGAGTTTCAGCTTCAGCATAAGTCCTCCCCATGAACACCCAGGACTGATCTCCTTTAGGATGGAGTGGTTGGATCTCCTTGCAGTCAAAGCGACTCTTCAGAGTCTTCTCCAGCACCATAGTTCAAAAGCATCAGTTCTTCAGTGCTCATATTTCTTTATAGTCCAACTCTCACATCCATACATGACTACTGAAAGAACCATAGCCTTGACTAGATGGACCTTTGTTGACAAAGTAATGTCTCTGTTTTTTAATATGCTATCTAGGTTGGTCATAACTTTCCTTCCAAGGAGTAAGCATCTTTTGATTTCATGGCTGCAATCACCATCTGCAGTGATTTTGGAGCCCAAAAATATAAAGTCAGCCACTATTTCCCCATCTATTTCCCATGAAGTGATGGGACCAGATGCCATGATCTTAGTTTTCTGAATGTTGAGCTTTAAGAAAACTTTTTCATTCTCCTCTTTCACTTTCATCAAGAGGCTCTTTACTTCCTCTTCCCTTTCTGCCATAAGGGTGGTATCATCTGCATATCTGAGGTTATTGATATTTCTCCTGGCAATCTTGATTCCAGCTTGTGCTTCTTCCAGTCCAGCGTTTCTCATTATATACTCTGCATATAAGTTAAATAGGCAGGGTGACAATATACAGCCTTGACATACTCCTTTTCCTATTTGGAACCAGTCTGTTGTTCCATGTCCAGTTCTAACTGTTGCTTCCTGACCTACATATAAGTTTCTCAAGAGGCAGGTCAGGTGGTCTGGTATTCCCATCTCTTTCAGAATTTTCCACAGCTTATTGTGATCCACACAGTCAAAGGCTTTAGCATAGTCAATAAAGCAGAAATAGATGCTTTTCTGGAACTCTCTTGCTTTTTCCATGATCCAGCAGGTGTTGGCAATTTGATCTCTGGTTCCTCTGCTTTTTCTAAAACCAGCTTGAACATCTGGAAGTTCAACATTCACGTATTGCTGAAGCCGGCACGGAGAATTTTGAGCATTACTTTACTAGTGTGTGAGATGAGTGCAATTGTGTGATAGTTTGAACATTCTTTGGCATTGCCTTTCTTTGGGATTGGAATGAAAACTGACTTTTTCCAGTCCTGTGGCCACTGCTGAGTTTTCCAAATTTGCTGATATATTGAGTGCAGCACTTTCACAGCATTATCTTTTAGGATTTGAAATAGCTCAACTGGAATTCCATCACCTCCATTAGCTTTGTTCATAGTGATGCTTCCTAAGGCCCACTTGGCTTCACGTTCCAGGGTGTCTGGCTCTAGGTGAGTAATCACACCATCATCATTATCTGTGTCATGAAGATCTTTTTTGTGCAGTTCTTCTGTGTATTCTTGCCACCTCCTCTTAATATCTTCTGCTTCTACTAGGTTCATACCATTTCTGTACTTTGTTGAGCCCATCTTTGCATGAAATGTTCCCTTGGTATCTCTAATTTTCTTGAAGAGATCTCTATAGTCTTTCCCATTCTACTGTTTTCCTCTATTTCTTTGCACTGATCGTTGAAGAAGGTTTCTTATCTCTCCTTGCTATTCTTTGGTACTCTGCATTCAAGTGGGTATATCTTTCCTTTTCTCCTTTGCTTTTCACTTCTTTTCTTTTCACAGCTATTTGTAAGGCCTCCTCAGACAGCCATTTTGCTTTATTGCATTTCTTTTTCTTGGGGATGGTCTTCATCCCTGTCTCCTGTACAATGTCACGAACCTCCGTCCATAGTTCATCAGGCACTCTGTCTATCAGATCTAGTCCCTTAAATCTATTTCTCACTTCCACTGTAGAATCATAAGGGATTTGATTTAGGTCATACATGAATGGGCTAGTGGTTCCCCACTTTCTTCATTTAAGTCTGAATTTGGCAATAAGGAGTTCATGATATGAGCCACAGTCAACTCCCGGTCTTGTTTTTGCTGACTGTATAGAGCATCTCCATCTTTGGCTGCAAAGAATATAATCAATCTGATTTTGGTGTTGGCTTCCTCAGGTCCCCTTATTTCCTGAAAGCATGATGATCTCTTTAGTCCCTAGGGATTTATCACTTCTTTACCTGAGCTTGATTGTCCTTGTTGATCATCCTATTCATGTTTATTTCTGTGAAAAATTAACAATATCTATTAACAGTTAACATCTAATGTCTATTCTATAACTAGATTGTAGATTTCCTGATTGAAACTATATCTTAAATTCACTTATATACCTCTGATATTATGCCTTACACATGGAGGATGCTTGGTTGGTATATTTGTTGACTTAATGATATATATTTGATCTTTACATGCTGTATCAAGGTTGTATATTTGGAGGGACTTCCCTGGTGGTCCAGTGTTTAAGAATTTGCTTTGCAGTGTGGGAGACACAGGTTCAGTCTCTGGTGGAGGAACTAGGATCCCACATGCTGTGGAGTAACTAAGCTTGCATGCTGCAGCAACTGAGCCTTCGAGCTCCAGAGCCCACATGGCACAACTAGAGAGTCCATGCATAGCAATGAAAGGTCCTGCCTGATGCAACAAAGATCCCATGTGCCACAACTAAGACCTGCTGCAGCCAAATAAATAAATAATCTTAAAAAAATATTGTATAGCTGGCATCAGCCACTGGCAGTACTAAACTTCTCTGGACCTGGCAGAGAAGAATGAAAATAAATATCTCATTCTTCCAAGGAGAGCTGGAGTTCCCAGAAAGTTCAGGGTGTAAGGTTTGACAGGAAGTACTTTTCAGAACTTCTTGACAGACACAAAGGCCATAGAAGGACCAAGACCTCACTGGAATCATTTTCCAAATGGACATGGTTTTTTGATGGAGACAAGAAATGTCAAGAACATGGAGGTTTTGTTGCAATAGCTGTCACTTGGCTCCTCCCCCTTAAGATGAAATCTAGTTCAAATGTGTAATTGTTTACTTATTTTCCTGCCTCCACCCATCAGGCCTAATCTCTGCATATATTACTGATTTTTATTACTACATCCTGGAAGGCATCCTTAAAGCTTCCTTTTATGTTGTCTTGTAAAAAACATATGTGATACCTTATTCTTTTTCAGTCATATTTCTTTCTGTTTCCCCTAATAAATTATGTTTTGCAAAATAATTTCCATGACTGGCTATTTAAATTTCAAATGCTTTTGCTTCCTTTTACAAAATCAGGTCCATTTGCAACTTTCCAACTTTGTTTTACATTCTGTAATTTCTGGGGACACAACCAAACCACAGCTTTCTTTGAATACATTGGTGCAATCAAGTATTTAAATTATAACCAATAATAATTATTACCAGTTTTATGAAAGGATCTCTTTAATTCTGGCTTCCTTTGTGTCTCCACTTACAACTCAAGAGACTTTTCAAAATGTGACTTCTTTTCTCAGCCATTCCCTTCTATGGGCCTAGAAGGGCTTCTATTCATAGAAGTGTTCTTTTCTGTCATTCAAGTTCAACTTGAAAGAAAGATCACAATTAGTGATTTTGCTGTTGTTGTTGTTGAGTGACTCAGTTGTGTCCGACTCTCTGTTGTTCAGTGGGCTGTAGCCCACCAGGCTCCTCTGTCCATGGTATCCCCAGGCAAGGATATTAGAGTGGGTTGCCATTTCCTTCTCAGGGGAATCTTTCCGACTCAGGGATGGAACCCTCATCTCCTGCATCGGCAGGTAGGTTCTTTACCACTGAGCCACCAGAGAAGCCCCAATTTTTCTTTTAACCTAGGAGGGGAAAAAAGGCAATGTATACTTAGCCACAATCATAGCACTTGCACCGACAGGTAGAAGTACCCCTCAGTTGTCAGGACAACACACATACCTGGTCCCACACAGCTTCGGGATCTTAGTGTCACAGAGCCACTTCATGTGTTATACTGTGTGGATTCCAAAATTACCAAAACAAGGCCAGGTAAGGGGACTTCTTGATGGTTTCCCTAAATTGTACTCAGACACTCAGAGTCAACAAAGGGTATTATCTTGCTTAAAAATCCAGGGTGCTTTAGATGGGGGTGGAAGAAATCTATAGATTTGGCACCCAGCGCAACCACAGAGGTTGAGTAATATAAATAGTAGAGCTCTGAAGGAGATGGGCCTGGTTTCAATATCACATTCTGGTCTTATAGCCCAGCAAAGTACAATAAGCTGAGGTTCAGGGAAACGAACTACAATCTGGGGAACATATGAAGAATGATCAGGGAGTGATTTATATACTCATCTTGGTAATGATAAAAGTGTTGGGCAAAGAGCAATATACAGAGGGAATCTATCCTGTCCTATTGTGGTCTATAATTGTATTCTTTTCCTGTAGCTTTTCGGTACCAAACCCAGGTGTCAATTACAATGACAGTTTTCATGTTCACTGAAGTGAAGTTCCAGACCTTCCCTGGGTCATTCAGTTCTGGAAATTGTCTAGGCCCAAAAGCTTTGCCTAAATGATGCTTGCATTATTTTTCACCCTATAATTGTTAAGGCTTTTCAACTTACATCCAACTGAGGTTAAGATATTATTCAGCCATGCTGTCTTAGCATTCTCCATGGAGTAACTAACGATGCATTCCTAATAAATAACACTCCAGAGAATATAAGGTGTATGTTTCCTAAATGTTAAACTCTACTTCTGCAGTCATTAGAAGAAAGACATCTATCTGAAACTTTATTTTGCACATCAGCTCCTAGGAAGACTCAGGGTATTTTTAATTAACAGAGGAAGGAATTTGTAAAAATCAAGTTCTCCTTTCCTTAAAATGATAGCTTAGAAAAGCAGCAAAGGACTTTACAAGCCAAAACCAAGCTATCAAGTCAGTTCAAAAGGATTAAATTTCCTGATCTTAGAGAAAGCGCAATTAATGCTCATCCCTTCCATTTCATAAAATTTCTGATAAATTAACCCATTAGAGGAAAGGTTATATTTGTTATATAATTTGGTGCATTTTCTCAATTTGGTACAATGGTTAGATTCAAAATGAAGGATAATGGACACAAGTCCCATAAGAGAGCTGCTGGTTCTTTGTTGAAATATCTGCTTACACCTTGCTGAGGGCAGATTGAATGAGAGTTAAGGATACCTTACACACGGATTCTAGGTCCCATGGACTAGATCCTTTCTGGAAGTCTTCACTATGGTGCTGCTTGAGATGCCATCAAAGACCCCCATCTCACCATCAAAGGACAGTTTCCAATCCCACCCTCAGCAATCAGTTAATCATCAAGGTTCTGAAGAGTACAGGACAGTATCAATCACTTTGTACAGCAACCTTGTAAGAAAATGTTTTGGAAGAATTATATTTCAGTGTGAAGGGTTTACAAGACAAAGGGGGATTAAACAGAGGCTGTCTGTCATCCCTCTCAGCTTGAAAATTAAGTAAAGTAAGCTTGGGAAAATGTGTGGCATGTAGAAAATTCTCAACAAATGTTGGTTGCTTTACCTATCTCAAAGCTGTGTGTGTGTGTGTGTGTGTGTGTGTGTGTGTGTTAGTGGCTCAGTCATGTCCGACTGTTTTGTGACCTCCGGGCTCCTCTGTCCAGGGGATTCTCCAGGCAAGAATACTGGAGTGTGTAGCCATTTGCTTCTCCATCAGAGCTTTGTAGTTTTATCCAGAAGTTTCCAATGACAGGATATTTACTGTTGCTATTTAAACCAAGTTGTCATGTGGGAACAATAGTATTAAAACGGTAAGAAGTTTTGAAATAGTTTCCTTTTGTCTGACTATAAAAGTAGTAGTATATTCTGCATGTAACATTTGGATACAATAGGAAATGTAAAAAGGTACACCAGAGACATTATAGTTGACACATTGCTGTAAAGACTTTTAGTTGCCCTTTTTTATCTTTTCCTCTCTCTTTTTTATAAAACTGAATCACAATGTTCTATACCCTGGCTTTTGTACTAACAAAAATATCATGAATACTTTTAGACTGTTAAATATTCTTATTTTTAACAATTGCATGGTCTACCATTTTGTGGTACCATTTTGTCTACCAAAGCCTTTGATTGTGTGGATCACAATAAACTGTGGAAAATTCTGAAAGAGATGGGAATACCAGACCACCTGACCTGCCTCTTGAGAAACCTGTATGTAGGTCAGGAAGCAACAGTTAGAACTGGACGTGGAACAACAGAATGGCTCCAAATAGGAAAAGGAGTATGTCAAGGCTGTATATTGTCACCGTGCTTATTTAACTTATATGCAGAGTGCATCATGAGAAACACTGGACTGGAAGAAACACAAGCTGGAATCAAGATTGCCGGGAGAAATATCAATAACCTCAGATATGCAGATGACACCACCCTTATGACAGAAAGTGAAGAGGAACTAAAAAGCCTCTTGATGAAAGTGAAAGAGGGGAGCAAAAAAGTTGGCTTAAAGCTCAACATTCAGAAAACGAAGATCATGGCATCCGGTCCCATCACTTCATGGGAAATAGATGGGGAAACAGTGGAAACAGTGTCAGACTTTTTTGGGGGGGGCTCCAAAATCACTGCAGATGGTGACTGCAGCCATGAAATTAAAAGACACTTACTCCTTGGAAGAAAGGTTATGACCAACCTAGATAGTATATTCAAAAGCAGAGACATTACTTTGCTGACTAAGGTCCATCTAGTCAAGGCTATGGTTTTTCCTGTAGTCATGTATGAATTTGAGAGTTGGACTGTGAAGAAGGCTGAGCGCCAAAGAATTGATGCTTTTGAACTGTGGTGTTGGAGAAGACTCTTGAGAGTCCCATGGACTGCAAGGAGATCCAACCAGTCCATTCTGAAGGAGATCAACCCTGGGATTTCTTTGGAAGGAATGATGCTAAAGCTGAAGCTCCAGTACTTTGGCCACCTCATGCGAAGAGTTGACTCACTGGAAAAGACTGTGATGCTGGGAGGGATTGGGGGCAGGAGGAGAAGGGGATGACTGAGGATGAGATGGCTGGAGGGCATCACTGACTCGACGGATGTGAGTCTGAGTGAACTCCGGGAGATGGTGATGGACAGGGAGGCCTGGTGTGCTGCGATTCATGGGGTCACAAAGAGTCGGACACGACTGAGCGACTGAACTGAACTGAACTGAACCATTTTGTGAATATATTATTTAAGTAATCTCTAATTTTTAAACTTTTGGATTATTCTCAGCTTTTCTCAATTATAGATATAACTGATAGAAACTCATTTATAAATTATTACTGATTATTAAATTAGAATAAATTCTTAGAAGTGGCATATTGACTATTCAGCAGTTTAAAAAGCAAAAACAAAATCAAACTATAAAGTCATGAAACATGAATGAATCTGAATTTCATTATGCTGAGTAAAGGAGGCCAGCCTGAAAATGTTATATACTACACAATTCCATTTTTATAACACTCTAAAAATAAGCAAGGGCTTCCCAGGTGGCTCAGTGGTAAAGAATCTCCCTGCCAATGAAGGAGATGTGGGTTCAATACCATCAGGAAAGATCCTCTGGAGAAGGAAATGGCAACCTGCTCCAGTATTGATGCCTGGGAAATCCCATGGACAGAGGAGCGTGGCAGGCTACAGTCGATGGAGTCACAAAAAAATCAGACACGACTCAATGACTAAACAGCAACAACAACAAAAAAAAGGCAAAACTACAGAACAGACAATACATAAGTGGTTTCAGGGGGTAGGTGAAGGGAGAGAGTCTGAAAACAAAAGGAATTTTCTGGGGTTTTCGAATTGCTCTGTATCCTGTGATGGTGGTTATTTGCCTAAATATATAAACTCATCTCTCTCCAACAAAAACATTAATTTTACTGGGTGTAAATTTTTTTGTAAATTAATTTATATCTTTTAATTGGAGGCAAATACTTCACAATATTGTAGTGGTTTTGCCATACATTCACATAAATCAGCCATGGGTGTACATGTGTTCCTCATCTTGAACCCCCCTCCACCTCCTTCTCCATCCCATCCCTTAGGGTCGTCACTGGGTGTAAATTTTTAAAAAAATTTTTAAAAAGAAATGATATTATGGTGTTAAATGATACTTCAAAGATGCTTTCCAGAATCTTAACATATGTAGGTGAAGTCATATGTACACCTGTCTGTATTTATGATTAAGAGATTCCCACCAATATTACACCAATTTATAGTCCTACCTGTGGGGTATGTAAATATTCATTTCTGAAAAGGAGAACATTTCGAAGCCAAATAAACAATAACAAGAGAGAATTCAATACAAAGAATAACAAAGTTGCAATGTAAATCAGCCTTCTTTTCCTACCATGTATTTCAACGGGGAGAATTCTCTGGAAGGGAGTCTAAACACATATCAAATTTTGTCCACATTCTTGAGAGGAAAAAATGAACAGTGTGTTGAAGGGTTTGTGCCTTAAGAAATTTGGTGGACGTAATGGCACAAGAGATGATATGTGATTCTGTGCATGCCATCACGTAGCTCCTGCCCTCCCTCTGCCCACTGAAAATGACAGGACTTGGCCTGCTTACAGCTCTGGATATATGGGGATGATGTTCCCCACATGGCCGAAGGGAAACGGCTCAGACATCTGCATTCCTGAGGCCAGCTGAGTGGTGTGGTTCTGGTGAATTTCTGAAAGTTTGAATCAAGGTGGCCACAGGAGTGGTGTTACAGAAGATTAATTTGAAGTTGTTTTTCTCCAGGTTTAGAATGAACAAGTAATTTTTAGTAGAAGAAAGTTGGTTGCCAGGCACACTGACCATTTTTCTATGTGGGCCTGATGCCTCATCTTTCTTCAGATAATACTTCCACAGATTATTGAAAAAATACATGAATTGTATTTTAAAGTCTTTAAAAATTTTAAACAAAGAAGAATATATAAATCTCCCACAAATTCATCGCCTAGAGATATATTATTCTTTCCTTTATGGTGTATTTAGCTCCAATTTGTGCGTGTGTGTGTCCTTGTGTTTCTTTTACATAATTAAAACCATATTTATCCACAGTTTTATGTCTTATTTTTTCACTTAAATACAATACTGTGATAAAACATTTTTTGAAAACTTGTTATTTCATGGATGTGTACTATTTCATTGTATCAGTTCAGTTCAGTCGCTCAGTGGTGTCCAACTCTTTGTGACCCCAAGAACCGCAGCACAGGCCTCCCTGTCCATCATCAACTCCTTTTACCCAAACTCATGTCCATTGAGTCAGTGATGCCATCTAACCATCTCATCCTCTGTTGCCCTCTTCTCCTCCTGCCTTCAATCTTTCCCAACATCAATATGCAATAGATTATTTAAAATTATTTAACACTGTTGAATGTTAAGTTTTCTTCCATTATTTTACTAACTTGAGTAACACAATGACAAACATCTTCTAACAGAAATCTTTGCTGCATTTCTGATTTTTTCCCTAAGATATATTTTTCAAGAAACATACATTTGATATTTCTGAGAAAAGGAACTGGCCAGTAAAGTGTTAGTCACTCAGCCATGCCCAACTCTTTGTGACCCAGTGGAGTTATTCAGGCAAGTGGGTTGCCATGCCCTTCTCTAGAGGATCTTCCCAACCCAGGACTGAACCAAGATCTCCTGCACTGCAGGTAGATTCTTTACCATCTGAGCTACTGACCAAAAATATATTTTTCTCTTATTTAATTTACATTCTGCTTGTGTGTTATAGGGCCATCATTTCTTTATGGATTCTATTCTTTGTTTTAAAACCATAGATGTGGTGTTAATGACCTCTCAGCTTCTAGTTCAGCTCTCTGATCCTGACCACCATATCAAAGCCCCACATCCATTTGTCAGATATAAAATGTTCCCCATGGACTGGGGCTGTTTTCAGGACAGCCATCTCTCAAGTCCTCAAGTTTCCTTCAACCTCTCCTTATACAGCCTGCTTGGACTCTGAGGCCACTTCCAGCAATACGGGTCCTTCTCCCTCAGATCTCAGATTTGATCCCAGCTTGGTTCGCCTGTAACAGAAAATCAAAGGTGTGGTTCCCTGGAGCCTTCACAACTGCATTTCTTTCTGATTCTGCCCAGTACGAGGTTCACACCTGCATCACATTTGCATTGAAGTCGAAAAGAAAAACACCCTGAACATGTCCAGAGAGCCAATGATAGGAAAAACCATGGAACTGGTTGAAATTTGTGAATTATTACTCTTTAAAATGAAACCAAAAGGAAGCAGAGCTACTGTGCACCGGGAGCCCATGTGAAATGCAATGAGTTTTACTGGATTGAGTCTGGAGTTTAATATTAAGAGACTGAGGTTCTGTTTCAGTCGTGTGACTTTATGAAAGCAGTTATATCTTCTTGGGCCTGCTTCTACCCAACAGAAAATAGAAATTAATATTCCCCACTTCCTTGCTAGCACAATATAACCTTTGAAAATGTAAAAATTCATAGTCAGTCTTTTTTATTCCTCAGAGGGAAAGGAGTTAACAGATGACCATTTTTTCCTAAAACTAGAACTCAGATAAATCTGGTTTTGCATTTGGCACTGCTGCCGAAATACATGACGATCATTTATTGTTGGCATAGAAGCTTCTTGATGACATGAGGCATGTCTAGAAGGACCGTCTCCTTTAAGATATATCCAACTAGTGTACATCAAACACCCCCTGCTGCTCAAGTAATTGGCTTTTCTTCCACGTTCTTTAGCTTCCACTTTTGCTTTAGTTCCTCTGCCAGGGCTATACAACATAAAATCCCATTATTGTTGAGGTCACAAGGATCGGTTATTCATTCCAATAAACGTAGAAATCTTTGTCTCCAGGCTGAAGCTTGTATAATTGTAACAACTAGCATTTATTAAGGTCTCACAGTGTGACGTGGACTGTGCTAATAGCTTTATAGGCATTTTAACATATAATCCTCACAACCACCCTTTGAAAAAAGGTACAAGTCTGTTTCTAGTTTTGCAGATGGGGAAATTGAGGCCTTACTGGTTAAGGAAATATACAAAGGCTGATGCTACAAAGCCCTATAGAACTTTCAACTTTGAGCTTTCGAGTATATTGTAGTAACTACCTCCTGAAAGAAGATATTTTAGTGTGTAGCTTCTCATTACCCTACTCAATTGAAAATTAAAACTGTAGCAACTTTAATGACAAAAGCATTCAATTCTAGGTTGTTACTGTTTCCTTTTCTGTGAGAGGAGTTAAATTAGCTTGGGCTTTGTTGAGCTTGACAGCATTCGTTTTGGCTTGTAAAATTTTGCACATTTGGTATGGAAATTACCCAGGGAATATGACTCTTATCCCAAATATGCCGTTTATGCCGGAGTCAGTTTGGGAACTATAACCCCTCTTTTCATGTGTCAGAACTGGTCTTTCTTTCTGTGGAGGTTTTTTTTTTTTTTTTTTTCATTCACTAGAAATGTGTTCTTTTACATGTTTCAGACCTGAAGAACAAACTCTATCAGGTGTGTTTATTACTCTGTTGAGCACATCACTAGTCTGTCTTCCCTCCTTTTTATTTCTAAAGGGACAGTAGCATCTCTACCAAGAAGTTGGTGTGACAAGTCTTTATAGAAAAATAATCTTTCATTTAATGGTGCTTTAAGAAATGTCCTTCAAAAAGGAACTAGTTGATATAAAAATAAATCCAAAGTATCTATGTATATGATTCATATCCACGTGACTCAAGATTTCTTTTTCTTTGCTAAAATGTTGAGGTCAGAAAGATGGATATCCTAACTAAAAATTCTGAACGTTAGAAGGTATTTGTTTTCTTATAGACTTTATTAATATAACTCATCTCGATATGGTTTATGTGATGATGTTTATAGGCAGGCACCCAGAGTGTGGTAAGTCTGTGTTGCTGATGAAGTAGCTGGATATTTCCTAGGAAAACTTCGGAGCCTACTGAAAATCTACTACTATACAATGTATAACTTCTCTATCTCCCCAAGGAAATGGACTGAAGGAGCATTTGGGGGCAAGGATAAGCCAAATGAGCACATAAGGTCCAAAACTATATACTTAAGAGCAAGACCAGCATCATTTTAACTCCAAATTATTAGCACTATTGGTAGTTTTTCTTTCCATTACTTTAAAAAAAATGCATACTTCAACAAATTGCTCTGTGGACTTCCCTGGTGGTCCAGTGGTTAGGACCCAGCACATTCATTGCCATGGCCCTGGTTTCAATCCCTGATCAGTGAACTAAGATCCTGCAAGCCATGCTGCATAGGTAGAAAAAAAAAAAACTGCTTTCATCTTTTATCCATTTTGTTATTTCACTCAGATATTTGGTGTTCTGAGTAGAGTGGTCCTCAAATATCAGTGTCCATAGAACTTACCTGAAGGGGTTGGTTAAGTTATAAAATCTTGAACCACTGCCAGGGATCATAATCCATTGAGTTGGGGGAGATGCCCAGGAATCTTCCTTTTGTCAAGCTTTCAGGACATTCTAAGGCAGGTGCCATTTTGGGCACACTTTGAGAAGCAATTTTGTAACATAAAAGGCATAGGATGAGGTCACAAAAGGGTACAACAATGGAAAAGACTTGTTTCTCAGAAAATTCCAAACTAAAAAGGATAATGACTTTTTAATATGCATGATAAATGATAATAGTAACCGCTATTATGGGCCAGGCATCATTTTAGATTGTATAGCTGTTGAATGAATCATCCCAACAGCACTACTCCCATTTTACAGTTGAGGAGACTGAGGTTCATGAAGATTAAGGAACACATCTAAGAGTGGGAGCCCAGGCTCTTATGCACATCTCACTACTTCTATGTAAATCATAATATAAGGCAACACATAGTAAATGTTGTGAGAAAATGACACACCCAAGCTGGTTTAATGAGTACAGTGGAGAAGAACCTCATGTTTATAAGCGTTCAATGATACCTTGACCCACATTGTTTAAAACTTCAATCTTCATCACTCAGTGAGCTATAAATTATCATTTCATTGTTGCCTTTCATTTCCACATATATGAAGAAGGCATAGTAAAATGCCTTGTCCCAAGAGGACTGAGTAAAATGGTAGATGTAAACTAGCATGGTGCTTGACAGTAAGCACTCAACAAATGTTGTTCCGTCGCTGAGTTGTGTCCAACTCTTTTGTGACCCCATGGACTGTAACCTGACATGTTCCTCTGTCCGTGGGATTTCCCAGGCAAGAATACTGGAGTGGGTTGCCATTCCCTTCTCCAAGGGATCTTCCTAGCCCAAGGATCAAGCCCACATCTCCTGAATTGGCAGGAAAATTCTTTTACCACTGGTCTACCAGGGAACCCCCCCAAAATGTTAGATACTACTATTTTCACTATCATTATTTATAGTTGAGAAATCTGAGGTTTAGAGAAGTTGGGAAACTCGGTCAAGGTTACCCACTAGCAGTATCTGGGATTCAAACCCCTATCTGCCCAGCTTCCTTTTACATCCCAGCACATAGCCTTGGGGAGAGAAGAATGCCCTTTCAGCTCTGATGACCTGGGAAAGCTCCATGGAAGAGACATCACTAGAATCAGGCCTTGCTAGATGGGTAGAGTTTCAAGGGCAGAAATGATGAGAAGGCACTCCAATTTTTGCCTGAGCTATTTAACCTCACTGAAATTATGTCTATAATTTAACAAAACCCAAACCTCTCAAGACTTTGGCCTTCAGAACTTCTGCCAAAACAAATTTCAGGCAGGTTAAAGAAAAATGTCCCTGGATTCCTTCAAGATACTCACGTGAAATGTGCAGAGAAAGCTTGTGTATTTAGAGCAGAAATAAAAATTGGACCACAAGATTGCTACAGTCGATCGAACACAGTGTCCTAAAGAGGCAGACCACAGACATCCTCAGGAGCTCTGAGTGTTAACATGAGCTTGCAGAGACCACGGCACCATGGACATGGCCCTGCTCCATGGGGTGGAGTGGAGAAATTTCTGCTGCCACAAGCATTTCAGGAGGAAACTCATAGGCTTAAAAATGTAGCCCGAGTCCTTGGAGATACACTGACAGGTTTTAAATCACTTATCAATGAATTACTCTTTCAGTGCAATCCACCAGGGAAGAAAATCAGAGCCCTTAACAGCCTAAGTTTCTCTACCAGTACAATCAGGGCCCATGTTTGCAGAAAGGGTTTCCCTAGGAACTTCCCTGGTGATCCAGTGGTTGAGAATCCACCTGCCAGGTCAGGTGACACAGGTTCGATCCCTGGTCTGGGAAGATCCCACATGCCCTGGAGAAACAAAGCCTGTGCGCCACAGCCACTGAGCCTGCACTCTAACGCCCATGAATGGCAGCTACTGAGCCCATGGGCCACACCGGTGAAGCCCTCACACCCTAGAACCTGCACAGTGCAACAGGAGAAGCCAATGCAGTGAGATGTCCACGCACTACGACTGAGACTAGCCCACTTGCCACCACTAGAGAAAGCTTGTGTGCAGCAACAAAGACTGAGCACAGCCAAAATGATAAGAATAGTAATAAAATTTAAAAATAAAGAAAATAAATGGCTTCCCCTAACTCATCTAACTAGAGGCAGAGGCAGGGCTACTAGGTCTTGCTCTCCTGGCCCCCGGGCTAATGTTTCTTCTCCATCACAGCTCTCTAGCAGTAAAGAACACACCGGCCAATGCAAGAGATATAAGAAATTTAGGTTCAGGCCCTGGGTTGGGAAGATCTCCAGGAGTAGGGCATGGCAACCCACTCCAGTATTCGTGCCTGGAGAATCCCATGGACAGCAGCCTGACAGGCTGTAGTCCATAGGGTACCAAAGAGTCGGACACAACTGAAGTGACTTAGCACACAGCTCTGTCAGCCCCACAGGTTCTCTAGAAGGTGCCTGGAAGAGAGCACATTGACAGTCTTGCCCCCAGGGATACCCCTGAAGGAAAGGGGCTTTAAGAAATTCATTTTGTGCATCTTTAGAAATCTCCTTTACATTTTATCCCTCTATGGGAAAAGTTTTTTTTTTATTTTTCCGTCCATCCAAAAGCTTTTTCACTTAACCAGCTTGTTCACTTATTCATTGATTCAATAAATATTCATGAAGCACTTATCATGCCCCGGACACTGTGCTAGTTTCCATCGAGATAGCAGTGAAAAGGAGGGATGACAGTTCAGTTCAGTCACTCAGTCATATCCAACTCTTTGCGACCCCATGGACTGCAGTACACCAGGCCTCTTGGTCCATCACCAACTCCTGGAGTTTACTCAAACTCATCTCCATTGAGTCGCTGATGCCTTTCATCACCTCTGTCATCTCATCCTCTGTTGTTCCCTTCTCCTCCTGCCTTCAATCTTTCCTAGCATCAGGGTCTTTTCCAATGAGTCAGCTCTTCGCATTAGGTGGCCAAAGTTTTGGAGTTTCAGCTTCAACATCAGTCTTTCCAATGAACATTCAGAACTGATCTCCTTTAGGATGGACTGGTTGGATCTCCTTGCAGTCCAAGGGACTCTCAACAGTCTTCTCCAACACCGCAGTTCAAAAGCATCAGTTCTTTGGCACTCAGTTTTCTTTATTGTCCAACTCTCACATGCATGCATGACTACTGGAAAAACCATAGCTTTGACTAGATGGACCTTGGTTGACAAAGTAATGTCTCTGTTTTTTAATATGCTGTCTATGTTGGTCATAGCTTTTCTTCCAAGGAGCAAGCACCTTTTAATTTCATGGCTGCAGTCACCATCTGCAGTGATTTTGGAGACCCCCCAAAATAAAGTCTGACACTGTTTCCACTGTTTCTCCATCTATTTGCCATGATGTGATGGGACCAGATGCTATGATCTTCGTTTTCTGCATGTTGAGCTTTAAGCCAACTTTTTCACTCTCCTCTTTCACTTTCATCAAGAGGCTCTTTAATTCTTCTTCACTTTCTGCCAGAAGGTCTCATCTGCATATCTGAGGTTATTGCTATTTCTCCTGACAATCTTGATTCTAGCTTGTGCTTCATCCAGCCCAGTATTTCTCATGATGTACCCTGCATAGAAGTTAAATAAGCAGGGTGACAATATACAGTCTTGACATACTCCTTTTCCTATTTGGAACCAGTCTGTTGTTCCATGTCCACTTCTAACTGTTGCTTCCTGACCTGCATACAGGTTTCTCAAGAGGCAGGTCAGGTGTTCTGGTATTCCCATCCCTTTCAGAATTTGTGGTGGTCCACAGCTTGTGGTGGTCCACACAGCCAGAAGCTTTGGCATAGTCAATAAAGCAGAAATAGATGTTTTTCTGGAACTCTCTTGCTTTTTCAATGATCCAGTTTCCATGGAGATGCCAATGAAAAGGAAGAATGACAATATCTACCTGTATTGAGCTTACATTTGAGTGGATGGGGAGGGATGGTCTAAACAAGATAAACTCGGTCCATTGGAAACACATACTAAGGAGAAAACAAAGAGGGAGATAGATAGGAAGTTGGGGGAAGCAGGGGGCAGGGATGAAATTTGGGGTAGGATAGCCAGCGAAGGACTTACTGATAAGAGAACATTTGGGAAGAAGTCCCTCAGGTACCCAGGCAAATTGACCAGCAGAGCAAAGGCAAAGGTAGAGTATACCCAGCACACTGGAGGCAGGGAGGGGCAGAGTGGTGGAGTGGGGTGTGGCTCTTCTCTGATTGAAGGGAGTGAGAAGGGAGGTCAATGGAGAGTTTTGAACCAAAGAGCATCTTGATGCACCTTAAGTTTCATTGATTCATTTTGATCACTGCATAGAGAGAACACTGGAGAGGATGGGGTAGCAATAGGAGGCTTACTCAGTTACTGAATTCGCTAGAGCTAGAAGGTATTGGCTGTTACTTTTGAGGTCCTCTAAATGCTAATGATCATTCTATTTCCTCTATTTCCTAAGCCTTGTAAATTTTTCTCCCTTGACATCACATGCATAGAACAAGCTCCAGTATGTATTCCCACTGCTGTTTGTCCCCACTAATTCCAAACAATGACAGCTCTGAGACAAAGAATGACAGGGAAAACTGAATTAACAGAGTGAAAAATACTTCATACTGGTTCTCTCACCACCCACTCAAGTCTCCTTCTTATGCATCTTCCTTTACTTCAGAGGCTGGAAAAATGGAAAATACGAAGATATTTTCCAGACTTTCTTATAGCCACGGCTTTCAAGGTGGTTTGAGTTCCGTCAAGCAGACACACCGCTTTAAGCCTCAAAGGCAGAAGTGAGCAAAGGAAGGTGGTGGGCATGTAGAGAAAGAGGGACCTTCAGGAAAACATGATGAGTGTGTGTGGAGTGGGGGGTGCAGGGCAGAGACAAGAGTTCTCTGGGGAGAGCTACCTTTTACTGCCAAAGGTGCCAACTGCTGAGCAGTAATGCAATGGCAGAGAGACCTGTCCTCAAAATATATTCTCCTGGATACACTGTCCTTGGCTAGTACCCACAAGCCCTCTTTGAGATTTTGTAAGCTTCCAATACAGGTAATAAATCTTTTCTGATTGAATGAGTTCAAGAGGGCTGCAAAAGATCCAGCTATCTAATCTAACTTTTAGGCTTCAGGAAGCCTATGGAAACAAAAGCAATTTCATCAGTGTTCTGCCTCAATTCCAAGGATATTTACCAGAAATCCTTCACAAAAAATTTTAATTTACATCTCGTTAGTCATAAAAATGTAGTCACATAGCCATATTTAGTTTCAAGAGGGCTGATAAATGTAGAGATTTAGCGAGACCCATTTTTATCTCAGTAACAAAGGATAGAGGAAAATGAAAACTGGATAGTCAAGTTGCAGTCTCTGCCACAAAAGTATGAGTTCTTTTAGAGCTCTTGATAAATATTGTTAAATAGCTTTTCAGAAATGTTTATGGTGTTCTCATCATAGAAAATTAAAAATATAGCATGGGGAAACAATTAAATGTACATGTCCAAATGTATAACTGTAGTCATAAAATTGTCTCTTTGTATCAACAAAATTTTTCCACAACTATTTCAGTTCAGTTCAGTTCAGTCGCTCAGTCATGTCTGACTCTTAGCGACCCCATGAATTGCAGCACGCCAGGCCTCCCTGTCCATCACCAACTTCAGGAGTTCACTCAAACTCATGTCCATCGAGTTGGTGATGCCATCCAGCCATCTCATCCTCTGTCGTCCCCATCTCCTCCTGCCCCCAATCCCTCCCTCATGTGACACATTTTGAAGCTAGGTTCTCTTGAGAGCAAGGATCTTTGCATGCTTGTTCCAGTACTTTGGCCACAACTATTTAAGTGTCTACAATACACCAGGCTCTGTTCTAGAAACTAGGAAGCAAGGATGGAACAAGCATGCAAAGATCCTCGCTCTCAAGAGAACCTAGCTGCAAAATGTGTCCCATGAGGGACCGCGCTATCGTTTATATGGAGTTTTTAGGGTTGGCCAGTTCAATGTCATTGATGGTTGATAAATACTGTGATCTGAGTTTTGGAATGGTTGGCCTGAAGCATTCTTTTCGACATAGCTTGTTTAAATATAGAGTCTATGGTCTGTTGAAGGCACTGAGAATATGTGATAATACAGTTATGTTGCCAGTATACATTAGCATACAGCACGTTACTTACCTAACTGTTCTCCAGGGTGCTCTCATGTTCAGGGATGGGGAAAGGAAGCCTTGCGGCAAAACTATCTCATCTAAGACAGTGATCCAGTCAATGACATAAAGAAGTTAGAAGCGTGTGCAGGTCCTTGCAGCATATCTGGAAGCAAGATCCACAACTATTTTATTGTTTAGTACTCCTTTTTATTTGGCAATAAACCCTTTAAGTCACAATGAACTAAAAAAGAAAGAAGACACAAGGAGAACATGGAGGGGACTGTGAAGGGTGTATTATGATGCGAGGTTGAGAAGGGGTAACAATGGCAAGAGAGGAAACGTGATAAGTAGCAGGCCTGGCCATGACACTATATAAAAATGTTGCCATTCCATCCTGTTGTACCTGGGAATCATTAAACATGTGAGAGGGACATGATGTCATGAAAGCAAATACGAGGATAGAGGCACTATTAGCACAGTGCCTGGCACCTAGTAAGCCCCTACTAAAATGTTAATTATTCAGATCTTACAATTAGTATTGTTCCTTCGTTATGAGCATACTCTGGAAGCACCATGGAGGATGAGCAGAGAGTTGTGAGATTAATAAAGAGGATTTGGGCAGTTGTCAGTGGTGAAGAGAATGTAGGGAAAAGAGATTATCAGGAGGAGAACAAGACTTACTGGGAGATAAGGTAGGAAGAAGAATGGGATTCCTACATGGGTGTCTGGTTGTATGGTGGGACCGTTCACTAACAGAGAGCATATGGGAAAAGGAATATATTTGTGGGGGCAGGCGGGGGAGGTGAGATGTCTTGGGGACCTCCAGTTCAACACGTCCTCTTCTGCCACAATGTTCTGTTCCAACCTAAGACACCAAGGTCTTGCCATTTCAAGAGACCTGCTGGACTCAGAATCTCTGTTAGAACAACGTGGAGAACAAGACCAATTGTCAGCTCACTCTTTTCTTGCAAACGGCGTGTCATTTCTCAGGGACTTTGAAACCTCTGAGCTAATGTCCTAGAGGAAGCAGCGCATTTGCTTGGGTTCCTTTCAAGTCTAGTGTCATGTGAAGAGGCTCATCAAAACCAAGTTTACAATTTCAGTTTTCCTCTGCTCATGTCAGGGACAGCAGGTGAGAGAGTGGACCAGGAGTGCAGGCCCCTCAGCCTCTGTGACAGAGAGCAAGCTGGCCCTTCTGGAGCTCGGTGTGCCCACCTGGATTATTTAAAGTAAGAGCTGAGAAAAAAATAAAAAACGTGCTCAAGGACAGCCCACCTGTGGGACTAACTTAGGAGTAACTTCTATAAGGAATAAACTCCTGGTAAAACATCCCCACTCCTAAAATGCAGAATATATTTATATTAGGTATTTTGGAAAAGCAAATGATGGGCGTAGAAATTAAATACACATTATTAAATTCTGTTTTACCTGTAGCTCACTTATTTTCAGGCCCAGCATAATTGCTTTCAGACCTCAAGCCTGCTGAGTTGGTGATTTCGTTTGGCTCTGCAGAGTCATTGAGACTCAACTCCAGGCCCAGGGATAACAGGGCCCTATTTCCTTTAGCCCCCAAGAGGGTCAAAAGTGGAGCCCACACCAAAGAGAAGAGAGATGAATATTTTGGTACTTCTCTGAGTCTTTCCTTCACTCACCCAAGCCACTTGATTAAGTTAAACCTAATCCAGGCTCTTTCCCTGCCCCCATACTCAAGTAACAGCTTTTATTGTTTTTTAGAAATATCAGCGTGCCATGTAGTATAGTGAGTCAGATCAGGATTAGAATCTCATTTCCGCTTCTTGGGAACTCCAAGTTAACTTTATCCCTCTGAGCTTTCAGTGTCCACACGTATAAAATAGGGCTAATAGTAGGACTTAGAGTGCTGTTGTAAGACTGATTAAAATAACATGAGCGTATAAAAGTCACAGCATACTACCTTGTGTTCTATAACCTGCAGAGTAGTGTATAAGTGATATTACGGTGAGACAGATCAAAAGCGCATATTCAATACGGTCAGTGCATCAAGGCCAGGCTATACAAGTCTCCAATAATAAATCACTGAATCTTAACTAAAGACTTTTTAATCAAAGCCAATATTCCAAACGAAGCAATGACATTGGTCATCTACAGTATTTCTGTGAGGGGAGAAACAAGACATAATTACTTTTACAGAAGTTCCCACCAATTATTTTCAGAATACATAAAATCTGATGTTTTCATCAGGGAAATCAGTTTGTGCATTCTGGGGTCTTGTCTCCAGCAGTGACAATTAAAGTTGGAGAAATCACTGAGCACGGCCTCTATCTTTCCAGAAACCTTCCTGTTCATGGGTTAATTCCTCCTTATTCCCCGAAGATTATACCTGTAAAAACTTTAGGACTTAACACAGGAGATTCAGTTACCCTTTTTATTACTCACTTATCTCCTGTTCCCATGCTATTGTACTAGAAGAATTTTAACCACCCAAATACCATCTAAAACCATGTAAATGTAATTTGCAAGAAAACTTCTGATGGGTCCCTTTGGGCCTGTTTGATATAAGCTTAGTAACAGAATGTATTTTAAGTGAGTCTCTTTTTTTCTGGCTAAACTTTCACATTTGCCCCATGTTTATATAAGAATGTGCTTGTTCTCTCCCGGGAACTAAGCTTCATCCTCCATGTTTCCTCTGGGGTGTAGTTCTATAATGTCCCGGTGGTTTTGATAACTTCCCAAAGTTCTTGCTTCTACAACTCATGATTAGAGAGATGAAAGCAGGGGGCCAACGGCAGGAGAAAACTGCCTTGTGAATCCTGGTTTTCAATGCTAAGCCTCTCAAGGTCTGGGGGCAGAAGTACCAAGCGATTATAGCAAATGTGGGAAGAAATAGAAATTAAATATCATTTCTGATGAGAAAATGATCATAACATCTTAAGATCAAATGATCTTGGAGGAACAGAGTGTGTCCCACACAGGGAACACTCCAGCCCTTCCCTTTTCCAGTTCATCTTTCATTCCACTGGGATTGCCCTTCTATGACAACAGCTGTGATCAGTCAGCGCTCGACATAAAATCGTTCAGACTTTGTGATGATTGCATCAGCCTGGCACGTGAGCCTTTAATGTTATGCCTTCCCAGCCTCATCTACCATCCTTGCCCCTCATACCCCTCCAACCACACTGAACTTCTTCCTCCAATTCACCAGGATTTGCTTGCTCCTAAGTCTTTGCACTGGCTATTTCTTTGGCTTGTTAAAATCGCATGCATTCGTCAAGGTGCAGCTTAAATACAATGTCCTCAGAAAAAGTCCATATGCCTGGAGCTGGCATCCTCGCTTTCTCTCCTGTGTGCTTGGGTACTTTTTAACAGACCTCATTAAAGCACTATACAATGTGAGGCTTCCGAGGTTGCTCAGTGGTAAAGAATCCCCCATGCCAATGTAGGAGACACGAGTTCAATCCCTGGGTTGGGAATACCCTGGAGGAGAAAATAGCAACCCATTCCAGTATTCTTGCCTGGAAAATCCCACAGACAGAGGAGCCTGGTGGACTACAATCCATGGTGTTGCAAAGAGTGGGATACGACTGAGAATGTGAGCAAGACACACTTGTTTGCATGTGCTGGTTTTTTTGTACATCCCTTTCCCCTATTTTACAGTGATATCTCAAAGGGTAGGATGTTTTGTAAATTTTATGTGCTCCAGTGTTAAAAATAGTAAATGAATTAAAGAATGAGTATATGAACCAACTCAGCACAAGGGGCCAATGATGATCTTTGAGAAGATGGGATATTAAGGAGGGACACACTCTCTTCCTCTGCATTGTCTAGACTATTCTACTGAGTTTTTTTGTAGCAGGTTTACCAGGAGCATGCCACAACAGATCCCCAGGGACAGATCTTCTGTTTACAGAAAGGCAGGTGCATCTGGTAGAATGAAAGAGACCTTTCAGGTTGCTGACCCTCTCGATCATGAAAATTTACCAAAGAGAGGATGGCGTGATAAGGTGTCCTCCATGAGAATGGAGGGGAACTGTGTGGGAGAAAACAGGGCACAGAGATTCTTTGGCAGAAAAATCACAGCTCTGTGGGCTGGGAAATTCTTCCACTTAAGAGTCATATGCTCTGGAATGTGCAAGGGGAAATAGTCTCAGTAGGGTCTTGACTCAGCAAGGCCTGGAATTGATGTTTGGAGCTGCCCTGCAAGGTCCTGGGGCATTTAGATTCACAGCGGTGTGAGCTGAGTTGCACACGCCGGCGTGTATCAGTACAAGCCTTAAATCAGAACCACCCGTTACACCCCCTCCCCTCTCCCTGGCTCCGAGTCCTACCCCCCAACCTCCCCCTTCACTGCAGGCTCATTAAGGCCTTTCCCAGTGCAGAGACACTGCATTTTGGGGACTGGTGGAGCGTTTGATATTTTCCACTCTGCGTGTCAAGGGCATTTACAGTCGGCGTCAGAATGCTATGTCGGTCTGAGGAGGCACTTTGAAGTGTTTGCGGTAGAGGCCACATGTGCAGGCAAGATGTGCCTCCTCCCCATCCCCGAGGTTCCTGCTCAGCTCTTTCCCAGCGTCATGTGACAATGAACAACACTGCTTAACCCTTTACTTCTTGGCTAGCTGCTTATGATCCCTGTCTGTGTGTGTGCTCAGTTGCTCAGTCGTGTCTGACTCTTTGGGACCCCATGGACTGCAGCCCGCCAGGCTCCTCTGTCCATGGAATTTCCCAGGCAAGAATACTGGAGCAGGTTACCATTTTGTGCAAGGAATCTTCCCAACCCAGGAATCGAACCCATTATCTCCTGCATCTCTTGTATTGGCAGACAGATTCTGTACCACTGAGCCACCTGGGAAGCCCCTAATGATCACTATTATTATTATTTGAAAAGGTACTTTACCTCTTCCTACATCTCAGCTTTGGAGACAGTGTGGAGCCTTTTCTTCTTATCTTCTGGTCACCCCTTCTTGGAACCTTTTTGTGGCAGTTTTTGCTACCACTTTTCATGAACTTACATGCAGAAATGTATTTCCCCAGAGGACACACAAAGCAAACACATATCTTCTACTGTTACATAGATAGTAAAAGCAATGGGATGCTTGACACTTTCCCACCAATGCAGAGCCCGTTCAGAGATGCTCAGCCGTCTCCAACAGCAGGGAGCCCCCAAATGGAGCCTTTGTGTTTTCACTTTTCACAGGTAGCCCTTCAAAATCACTCAGCCTATTTCATGAAAGTCTGGGGATCTGAAACCCTGAAAAAAAAAAGAAAAATATGAGACCTTGAGAGGAAATATTATCAGCTGACCTAAGTGTCTTACTTAGCTCTGTGGTTTGGCTCATGCAATGGAGCAGGCCTGAGATTGATGACCTCCTAAGCTTTCAACTCTGAGGTTCAGCACTACTCAGCAAGCTTGGAAAGGTTTTGAATTTGGCAGGATAGGGTGGGTGGAGAAAAAGGACTCCTCTCAGAGACAATAGGCGTCAGTCTCTCTTGGGATCAGTTCGTATTCACAAAGCACTTGGCAACCCATCGAGAACAAAAGAGGTTTTAGTGAACATAAGCCATTTTCAGACACCCAAAGATTGAGACCTCAGGGCCAAGGTGCCTTGCGTTCTGCTCTATCACCAATATCTTTGGAGATATTGACTATAGATGAAATAATCATCTGCAATGCTAGCAGTGTTTATATTTTAATTTAGGGATCTGAAGAACAGAAGAGATATGCCTTGATGTTAGACTATCAAATACCAATAATGGTTACAGTGTGTTAGGCAATAATGTGCTTGAGAAAGCATTATGTTATTTCAAGTCTATAATAACCCTACAAGTTAATTCCTATTGTTCTCATTGGAAACCCAGACAAGTTAGTAATGTACCCAAGGTCATATTAGGAAATGGAGGATGTGGGACAGGGACGCAAAACTTCCTGACTTCAATGAATATCTGTGTTATTAACCTCTGTAACACAACTGTGCCCATACAAGGTCAGAGTTAGTGACCTTGTCATTTCCTAAGACAGCTCCTAGGATGCAGCCTGCCCTTAGCTCATATTTTCCTAGCTCTGAGTCAGGAGTGTTTTATAAATACCTACTGAATGAAGGAATGAGTGAATGGCTCTTAACAAGCCTGGGAAAGGCATTGAACCCTAAGGCAACATCTCGCAATTTCTGTAATGAAAGCCTGACCTGGGACATCTCCAATACAAACAGGACACTTTCCCAAAGAAGTCAGGGATTCAAGTCCTTGGAGCCAGGAATTCATGTTTCCCTGTCCAGAAATCCCTCCCAGATAGCATGAAACTCATGGACTCCCTACATGTCTTTCTTCCTATGCCACGGGCCCTAAGCTTTACTGTCCTGCCAACAATTAGGCACAAAGAAAGCAGATTGAAGAGAACACCAGTTCACATAGTTTGTTAGAATAACTTTGCTGTTTATATTTGCTCTGCATGGGTTCAAGCTCTTTTTTAATAGGGCAGTTGCATTCTTGTGAGGGGTCTTACTAAAGTGAGAAAAGTGAAGTGGCCAAAAGGAGAGTTAATAAATAGTATCTTGTCACAAAGATGTCTTGTCTTGTAAGTGGTTCCCAGGAGGGCTGCTAGGATGGGATTAGGGAAGGGGTATATCATGCTTTATTTTTTAACATTGGTTGGAATGAGAAACTTTTCTAGTCACTGTGTCCTGGAAATAAAATATTTGATGTGGAATAGTGTCCAAGACATGTGACCCCTAAAAAGCCTACTTGGCCCAAAGCTTGAACCATGTTTTCAATCAAATGCTACTTTGAATCCCCTCTGTGCATTTGACAGTGGAGACCCCAATCCAGTCATTCCCTTATAAGGCCTCTCCCTTTATATGGCTCCCTCTCCTTAAATGAGCTAATTAATTTTGGTCTCTAAGGTCCCAGAAAGAAAGAGATATGTTTTTCCATTGCTGAATGAATTAATCCAAGTGTTTTTTATTGGTTTCAGAGTTAAGTTGGCAGCTGATTCTCACAGAAGACGTGATTCGCAGCTAAATCGATTTTGAATTAGGCATTTGTCACGATTCAACCTACTCATAAACCTAAAAATTAGCAACAACAACAACAAAACCCCTAAAGGTCAAAACTACAAAACTAAAAGGACTAAGATCTGCTTTATTTTTAAATTATTAAAAGCGGTTGGTGGTCCTTTGTCTGTATTACTACCAAGAATTTAACTTTGTCTTTATTCTTCCATTGTCCTTCAAGTTCTTTACACTTTTTGATTTATATCTTCTGTCTCCTCTTGATTCATATTTTCCATGCTTGCTGATTCACAACATTCATGCTTTACATCTCCTAATGTTTTCTCACTTAAGAGTGTATGTTTCAGATCTGAAGTAGGATGGGAGACCAGTGGGGCTCCATAAAGGAGAATGTTCATGGTGAAACCAAGCAACACCTAGTGGGGCTCCTGGGCACAGAAGCCTTTCCATGTCCCCCATTTCTCGCAAGGAATAGATTCTGTGACCTTCCATGAGTTCTGAAGGGCTGCTAATCAGGGCAGGGAGGGGATACAGAGATAAGAGAGGAGCAGTCTTGGGGCAGAGTCCTGATTCTACCTTAAGGGACACACATAACAGTATCTTTGAGCTATTACAGAACTGAAACCCCCAACAAGTGGAAGATGTTAGCATTCTTCACTCCAGAGAAGACCAGCTGAGGCCAGATTAAAGAAAGGAAGAAGGTCATCAAGGTTAGGGGACAACCTGAGGCCAGATGACAGGAGTGCAGGTCCTGCACACACCCTAATCTTATTAGCAACCCTGCCCTTGAACCATTGCTATAAAAGTGAAGTCACTCAGTCCTGTCTGACTCTTTGTGACCCTGTGGACTGTATAGCCCACCAGGCTCCTGCATCCATGGGATTTCCCAGCCAAGAATACTGGAGTGGGTTGCCATTTCCTTCTCCAGGGGATCTTCCCGACCCAGGGATCGAACCCAAGTCTCCCAAATTGCAGGCAGATGCTTTAACCTCTGAGCCACAAGGGAAGCCCATTAACTCCTCACCAAATCCTCCTAGGTTGGGACACGCAGGTTTTGAGGGCCCAGAGCCAACCGGGGCCCTCTTGGCCTAGCAAAGCAATAAAGCTATAGTTTTTTTTTTTTAAAGCTATGCTTTTCTATTTCACTCAAAACTCTGCCTCTGAGATTTGATTCAGTTCCAGTGCAGGCCAAGTTTTCAGATCAGTGACAACTCCCTGTCTGCAGCATTATTCACCTTCAAGTAAAAAAATTTCCTTGGATCTTTCACCTGAACATCTACCTTTCCTTTGCTGTTTGTTTCCCTCTTCATCTTCATTGTTTTCCCCTTTTCCTCTGCTTCCTTTCCAGAGGGAATAAAAACAGCTATTGTTCACTAAGTACTGAATATATGCTAAATATGATATCGAGACCTTTAATTTATGTCACTTAATGGTAACTGGAATCCTAAAATATGATTCTCTCACCATCGTACAGGTGATGGATCAAGTGCCTTGCCCAAGCCAGTGAGTCAACAGAATCAAGATTCCACCCCTTTCTGCCCTAGTCCATGCTATCTATTCCAATCATTTTATTCTCCATTCTCCCGCTGACCTCATGCCTGAGTTTTCACTTTAAAGTGTGAATATCTGAGGCTTGAGACCTCAATACTGGGCTCAGTCTTCTTTATGCTTTGGCAAGGGTGTGTCAAGGTGAACAGCAGAGTAGTTCTTTAGTTCTTTCTATCAAATAATTTTCCTTCTTTCAAATGCAGCTTGTTTTTATTGCAGAATTTGTATTTTATCCTAGGGTGCAATTTATGAAAAATGAGACTAAGATTAACTTTTATTAGAAAAACTTTCATTAAAAAGAAATTAGTCCACATGTAAAGTTTAAAGTCTTGTTGGTGGCGCTAGTGGTAAGGAAATTGCCTGCCTACACAGGAGACATAAGTGACGCAGGTTTGATCCCTAGGTCAGGAAGATCCCCTAGAGCAGGGCATGGCAACCCACTCCAGTATTCTCGCCTGAAGAATCCCATGGACAGAGAAGCCTGGAAGGCTACAGTCCAAAGGGTCACAAAGAGTTGGACATGACTGAAGTGACTTAACTAGCACACATGCACATGTTAAATCTTTTTAAGTGTTCAGTTTTGTTTTGGGCTTCCCAGGTGGCAATAATGGGGTAAAGGACCTGACTGACAATACAGGAGACATAAGAGATACAGGTTCGATTCCTGGGTTGGGAAGATCCCTGTAGTAGGAAATGGCAACCCACTCCAGTATTCTTGCCCAAAGAATCCCATAGACAGAGAAGCCTGGCAGGCTATAGTCCATAGGTTCACAAAGAATCAGACATGACTGAAGTAACTTAGCAGGCATGCACATAAAGTTTAAGCATTTTGATTATCATTGAAAACCATTTTATTGCCACAGATTCAAATGATGAATTGAATAAGAACCAACTAGCATTTTGTGCCTTAAATAGATTTTTAAAAATGATCATTTCAAGTATTAATATAAAGGCATTAGGCCATAAACTGGAAAATAGTTCAAGAACCTTTTTTATTTTCACCTTGAATGTTTTAGGGAAGGACAAAAACAGCTAAACAAAGAATTATCTACTCACCTTCCTTTTATAAAAGTTGTGTTAATAATAGCTTTACTAATAGAAATTTGGTGATGATTTTTCCTCTTAAAAGGTGATATTTTACAAAAGTTAAATGGTAACTTTAGGTTCCTTCTCAGCTTGAAATAACTTATGTTCTATGATTTCAGTGCTGATAAGGAGAACTTAAATAGGAAAATGAAATTCAAGTTTCCTAAATGGAACTCAAATATTTAACATTTATTTTTTCTTTTATTATTTTGGTATCTACAAACAACTCATAGTCAAGATCATGATGGTGCTGTTTGTTGTTGTTCAGATGCTAAGTTATGTCTGACTATTTGTGACCTCATAGACTGTAGCACGCCAGGCTCCTCTGTCCTCCACTTTCTCCTGGAGTTTGCTCAGATTCATGTCCATTGAGTCAGTGATGTTATCTAACCATCTTATCCTTTGCCACCTTTTTATCCTTTTGCCTTCAATCTTCATCAGTGTCTTTTCCAATGAGTCGACTCTTTACATCAGGTGGCCAAAGTATTGGAACTTCAGCTTCAGCATCAGTCCTTCCAATGAATATTCAAGGTTGATTTCCTTTAGGAATGATTGGTTTGATCTCCTTGCAGTCCAAGGGACTCTCAAGAGTCTTCTCTGGCACTATGATTCAAAAGCATCAATTCTTCAGCTTTCAGCCTTCTTTATGGTCCAACTCTCTCATCCATACATGACTACCGGAAAAAAAAATAGATTTGACTATATGGACCTTTGTCAGCAAAGTGATATCTCTGGTTTTTAATATGCTGTCTAGGTTTGTCATAGCTTTCCTTACAAGGAGAAAGCATCTTTTATTTTCATGGCTAAAATCACTGTCTACAGTGATTTTGGAGTCCAAGAAAATAAAATCTGTCACTGCTTCCATTTTCCCCCATCTATTTGCCATGCAGTGATGGGACCTGATGCCATTTTCTTACTTTTTTAAATATTGAGATTCGCGCCAGCTCTTTCACTCTCCTCTTTTACCTTCATTAAGAGGCTCTTTAGTTCCTCTTCACTTTCTGCCATTAGGCTGGTTATTGGTATTTCTCCTGGCACTCTTGATTCCAGCTTGTAATTCCTCCAGCCTGGCAAAAACCTCGGTGGCTCAGAGGTTAAAGCGTCTGCCTACAATGCAAGAGACCCAGGTTCAATCCCTGGGTCGGGAAGATTCCCTGGAGAAGGAAATGGCAACCCACTCCAGTATTCTTGCCTGGAGAATCCCATGGACGGAGAAGCCTGGTGGCTACAGTCTACGGGGTCGCAGAGTCAGACACGACTGAGTGACTTAACTTTCACTAAGCATAGAAGTTAAATAAGCAGGATGACAATATACAGCCTTGACATACTTCTTTCCCAAATTTGGAACCAATCCATTGTTCCATGTTCAGTTCTATTACTTCTTTACCAGAATGCAGGTTTCTCAGGAGGCAGGTAACGTGGTCTGGTACTCTTATTTCTTTAAGAATACTCCGCAGTTTGTTGTGATCCATACACTCACAGGGTTTAGTGTCGTCAATGAAGCTGAAGTAGATGTTTTTCTGGATCCCTTGCTTTCTCCACGATCCAGTGAATTCTGGCAATTTGATCTCTGGTTCCTCTGCCTCTTTGAAACCTGGCTTGTAAGTCTGGAAGCTCTTAGTTCACATACTATTGAAGCCTAGCTTGAAGGATTTGGGGTATGACCTTGCTAGCCTGGAGAATTCCATGGACTCTGTATAGTCCATAGGGTCGCAAAGAGTCGGACACGACTGAGTGACTTTCACTTGCTAACATGTGAAATGAGCACAGTTTTACAGTAGTTTGAACATTCTTGGTATTGCCCTTCTTTGGGACCGGAATGATTGACCTTTCCGAGTCCTGTGGCCACTGCAGAGTTTTCCAAATTTGTTGACTTATTGAGTGCAGCACTTGGACAGCATCATCTTTTAGGATTTGAAATAACTCACCTGGAATTCCATCACCTCCACTAGCTTTGTTCAAAGTAATGCTTCCTAAGGTCCACTTGGCTTCATACTCTAGGATGTCTGGGTCTAGGTGAGTGAGCACGCTACTGTCATTATCTGAGTCATTAAGACCTTTCTTGTATAGTTCTGTGTATTCTTTTTTTTTTTTTTTTTTGGTCCTTGCTTTATTTTATTTTATTTTTTTTTTAATTTTATTTTTACTTTATTTTACTTTACAATACTGTATCGGTTTTGCCATACATTGACATGAATCCACCACGGGTGTGTACAAGCTCCCAATCCTGAATCCCCCTCCCACCTCCCACCCCATATCATCTCTCTGGATCATCCCCATGCACCAGCCCCTTTTGGACCCTGAGGGAGAGGGAGAGGGTGGGATGATTCAGGAGAATGGCATTGAAACATGTATACTATCATGTAAGAAAAGAAGTGCCAGTCTAAGTTCTGTGTATTCTTGCAACCTCTTCTTAATATCTTCTGCTTCTGTCGCTGCTGCTGCTGCTGCTGCTAAGTCGCTTCAGTCATGTCCGACTCTGTGCAACCCCATAGATGGCAGCCCATCCGGCTCCGCCATCCCTGGGATTCTCCAGGCAAGAACACTGGAGTGGGTTGCCATTTCCTTCTCCAATGCATGAAAGGGAAAAGTGAAAGTGAAGTTGCTCAGTTGTGTCCAACTCTTTGCAACCCCATGGACTGCAGCCTACCAGGCTCCTCCATCCATGGGATTTTCTAGGCAAAAATACTGGAGTGGGGTGCCATTTACTTCTCCAGGAGATCTTCCTGACCCAGGGATTGAACCCAGGTCTCCTACATTGTAGGCAGACGCTTTACTGTCTGAGCCACCAGGGAAGTCTTTAACGTCATACTTCATAGTAACAGATTGAATACTTTCCCAAATATATCAGTTTAACAATGCAGCAGATTAAAGATTAATATATGAAAATGTTATTTGTGTGCACAAGCAATGAACAATTTGAAAATAAAGTTAATACGATAATTTCATTTATAATAGCAGTAATCACAATCGTTGGTGAGGATCTGGAGACATTAGAACCCTCATACCTTGCTCACAGGAAAATAGAGTGGTATAGCTACTTTGGGATATAATTCCTCAAAATGCCAAATAAAGAGTTACTATTTGACCCATCAGTTTCACTAGATATATACTCTAAACAAATAAAACTATGTACGCACAAATACATGTACATGAATGTTTATATTGAATGATTTATAATAGCCAAAAAATGGAAAGAATATCAATGTCCATCCGTGAAGAATGGTGGTATACCCATACAATGGAATATTATTCAGCATTAAAAATGAATGAAGTAATGGTACATGCTACAACATTGATGAAAATTGAAAATATCGTGTTAGGTGAAAGAAGCCAATTAGCAAAGACCCCACATTGCTTGGATATACTTATAAGAAATGTTCAGAATAGGTAAACCCACAGACAGAAAGTAAATTAGTGGTTGCCTGATATTGGAATGTAGGAGGGGAGCAGGAGTGGGGAAATCACAGTTAATGTACATGAGGCATCTACTTAGGGTGTTAAAAAATGTTCTAGAATGAGATTTTGTTGCTGATTGAACAACTTTGTGAATATACAAAAACCCACTGAGCTAAACAAAAAATGTATTGAGAGAAACCTACTCTCGGCAAGTTGTAATGTTAGCTGTACAAAAATAAATATGACATGATCTCTGTATTAGAAGAAAAAAGTAAAATACCAATTCATCCATATTAAAAAGGAAGAGTGTCAACTCACATTCACCAATTTAGTTAAATAGACAAAAGTGATGAAAGAAAACAGGAAACATGGCAAAATATTCACTCCTACTATTAGTCAAAGAGATTCAACTTAAAATAGCAATAGACTACTCTTCTTTTTAAACAATTAACCAGAAAATTTGAATCCAAACTCCCTGTGCTGGCAAGGGTGTGGTGAAATTGGCCATCTCATGTGCAGATGGTGTCATTTAACTCAGAACTCCTTTGAAAAGCAATTTGGAAATACACATCAAGGACAATAAAAATATTCATACTAGTTGACCTAATAATTCTACCTGTGGTGCTCTATCCTAAAGAAATCACTTGAAGAATGAACCTGTTTGAGAAAGTAAAGAGACGTATTTATTAGATCTCTACTTGATGCTAAGCGCTTGACATATATTATTAGCTGTGTATTCTTTGCTTCACTTACAGACAAGGAAACTAATGTTCTGCAAAGTGAGGGCCCCTGTCCCAGTCACATAGCTTATAAGAGACAGAGTTGGGCTTATCTCAGATGATCCATTCCAAGGGCACTGGGCTCTCAACTGCAGTGGTGGTTTTCCTGGGGGGAAAATATCCCTCCAAAGGTAATTATCATTTTACCTTTGACATAGATCATTTCTGACTTTAAGATGCATGTAAGTCACAGACATTTCTCTCTGTAAACTATACATCCCTGCATGTCTAACAAGATATCCTAGTGTTTTCCCATGAACACATTATTCTATTCATGTGTTTTGCATGAACACATTATTCTATACAAATGTAAAACTCTATCAAATTGTGACTTGAGTTTTTAAATTTAATACTGTATGTGAGTTTCATAGTTCATATATCTCTAATGTGGAGCAATTAGGTTGTTTTCATTTTGTTGATCTCATAGACTGAGTTATACCAAACATCCTTGTGGATATCTCTTTGCACACATGTATGAGAGCCTCTAGACTTGCAGAGTACTGACATATTTACCTTAAATGTTGAAACTGCTCTACAAAGTGTTTGTACCAAAGTAGACTCCTATAGTTACGTGCCAGGTTCCCATTTCTCCACATTTTCTCCACCAATTAGTGTTATCAGACATTAAGTTTTGCCATTCTGGTGGACATTAAATATTATCTACATGTAATTAAATTTTTTAAAGTAAAAACAAAGCAAATACATAAAAATTTCCTGGGCTATTTGTTTCTGGATATTTTATAAAAGGCAAGCAGGCATAGTTAAGCCACTTGATTTTCCACCATTTAAAGAATTTCCAAAGTTTTTAGTTCACCAGTACTCAAAGATATTTTCTAGATATCAGAAGATATTTTCTAGATATAAAATAGTCACTGAATCTCACTGTATTTTGAGACCTCAAGGCAGCCTAGGTTGAATTTTAACACCTTCTACACAGAAGTTATGTAATCAGGGACAAGCAACTTAAAATAGAAACAAATTCATATTTATCCCAAAATCTTGTCGAAAGAGATAAATGAAATAAGTAGTACACTTAGTCCAATGCCTGATCAAAATAAGCACAGTGTAAAAGTAGTGATAATACTAACAGAGAAAACAAGGAGTTCCAGAAAGACATCTACTTCTGCTTCATTGACTATGTGAAAGCCTTTGACTGTGTGGATTACAACAAACTGTGGAACATTCTTAAAGAAATGAGAGTACCAGAGCACCTGACCTGTCTCCTGAGAAACCTGTCTGTGCATCAAGAAGCAACAGTTAGAACTGGACATGAAACAACGGACTGGTTCCAAATTGGGAAAGGAGTACAACAAGGCTGTATATTGTCACCTTGCTTTCTTAACTTCTATACAGGGTACATCATGTGAAATGCAGACTGGATGAATCACAAGCTAGAATCAAGATTTTTAGCAGAAATATCAACAACCTCAGATATGCAGATGATACAATATTAAGGGCAGAAAGTGAAGAGGAATCAAAGAGTCTCTTGATGAAGATGAAACAGAAAAGTGAAAAAGCTGGCTTAAATCTCAACATTAAAAAAACTAAAATCATGGCATCTAGTCCCATCATTTCATGGAAATAGAAGGGTAAAAAGTGGATGCTATGACAGATTTTATTTTCTTGGGCTCCAAAATCACTGCTGACAGTAACGGGAGCCATGAAATTAAAAAACACTTGCTCCCTGGAAGACAAGCTATGATAAATCTAGCAGCATATTAAAAAGCAAAGACATATTTCACTCCATATAATAGGCTCCAGATTCATCCACCTAGTTAGAAGTGACTCAGATGCATTCCTTTTTATGGCTGAGTAATATTCCATTGTGTATACCTCAGCTTCTTTATCCATTCATCTATCGATGGACATCTAGGTTGCTTCCATGTTCTAGCTATTCTAAATAGTGCAGCAGTGTGAACGTTGGGGTACATGTGTCTTTCAGTTTTGGTTTCCTCAGGGTGTATGCCTATTAGTGGGATTACTGGGTCATATTGTGGTTTTATTCCTGGGTTTTTAAAGAATCTCCAGACCATCTTTGATAGTGGCTATATCAACTTACATTCCCACCAACAGTGTAAGAGCATTCTGTTTTCTCCACACCCTCTCCAGCCAATGGGAACTTACTCTATGATTCAGGGAACTCAAATGGAGGCTCTGCAGCAACCTAGAGGGATGGGATGAGGAGGGAGATGGGAGGGAGGTTCAAGAGAAAGGGGTTATATGTATATCTATGGCTGATTCATGTTGATGTTTGCATTATTCTTCAATTAAAAATAAATAAATTTTTTTAAAAAGGCAAAAACATCACTTTGCTCGTTTTGTATGTTAGTTTCTCAGTCATGTCTGACTCTCTGCTATCCCATGGACTCAAGCCCACCAGCCTCCTCTGTCCATGAAATTCTGCCATCACGGGTTTGCAGTTACCATTCCCTTCTCCAGGTGATCTTTCTGACCCAGGGGTCAAAGTCAGATCTCCTGTATTGCAGGTGGATTCATTACCATCTGAGCAACCAAGGAGGCCCAAAGAAAGCTGAGCGCCAAAGAACTGATACCTTCAAATTGTGGTGTTGGGGAAAATTCTTGAAAGTCCCTCCGTCAGCAAGAAAATCAAACCAGTCAATCCTAAAAGAAATTAAACCTGAGTATTTATTGGGAGGACTGATGCTGAAGCTGAAGTTCTAATACGTTGGCCACCTGATGCGAAGACCTGACTGATTGGAAAAGACCCTGATGCTGGGAAAGACTGAGGGCAAGAGGAGAAGTGAGTGGCAGAGGATGAAATGGTTAGATAGCATCAAGACTCAATGGACATGAATTTGAGCAAACTTTGGGAGATGGTGAAGCACAGGGAAGCCTGGCATGCTGAAGTCCATGGGGTCACAAAGAGTTGGTTACAACTTAGCAACTGAACAGCAACAAATTGATAATACTATTGAAACAGTATTTGGTCACCAGATTCCAGATGATCCTGAAGCACCAATTACATTTGGTTCAAAAAATGATCTTCTATGGCAGCAAAATTTTTGCACGTGATTGACTATCATGGTGAGGAGTAAGAAAATCAAGCTCCTGGCTTTGGTCTTCTTTCTAAGTTTTTATGTATGGAACTCTGAAATATTTCTTAGTGTTTTAATTAATTGATATAAAGTTTAAACACTGAGAAGAGCCCACTTTGTGGGGTGGGCACATGTCAGCTTTTTTCCTCTCATCATTATTATGTGTCTTGGCACAAATCTAAATTTTTTTTTTTTTACCAGATTGGTCCATATCTTCAGTTAGGTATAGAGAAGAAGTCAGTCAGAAATAAATTCAAGCTACTCAAAGCTAACCCCTTCACTGGTGGCTCAGCGGTAAAACATCTGCCTGCCAAGCAGGAGACACAGGTTCAATTCCTGGGTTGGGAAGATCCTCTGGAGAAGGAAATGGCCACCCAGTCCAATATTCTTGCCTGGGAAATCCCATGGATAGAGCAGCCTGGCAGGCTACAGTTCATGGGGTCACAAAGAGTCAGCCACGACTTAACGGCTGAATAACAACAACTGAAAAGACACGACTTAATGACTGAATAACAACAACTCAAAGCTAATCAGTATGAGTTATCTGATCATAAAGAAGGCCTTTCATGGAGAAATCCTGCTGATCCTCCAAAAAGCAGTCACCACATTTTCTTGGCCATTCTGCATATAGCACACTTGGGAATTGTTCATGTGAAAACCTTGGCTAGTAGCATTGCCCAGTGGCCTGGAATTGATTTTGATATTGGAAGGATTATAAACCAGTATTGTACATGCCAGGCTACTCAGCATAACTCAGCAAATACACCTACCCTTCCAGAAGGCAAAGCCAAAATTCTTGATCAGTAACCCATATTACTTTTTATATTTTATCTCACGGATAATAATGAGTTCAGTAGATTTCACCTAAAAATGCTTGGTAAAGTTCCCACTTTTATCTCATATCTCTCTGTCAGTTTTTGGCACTGGTAAACTCTAGAACATTCATGAAGGGAACAATGAAAACTTGGATGGGTGTCATATCCAAATTTAGATGTTATCATCCTTGAAAAAATAATAAAGCTAAAAGAATACTATGTACAGTATGTAACTTGTATCCAGTGATAAATATTTTGGAATCCTTTCTACATAGAATCTGAAAAAAAAAATCAGTTACCTAAAAGTTTTAAGTATTTTTCTCCTTTCTGGAAAGTACAGGCTTGACAAACATTTGAGGCAGTGTATCCCTTTGATCTGGCATAACTTTCCCCAGAGAGAATTACTTAAGTAAACAAAGAACAAATATCTTTCCTGGAATGAAGATGTTTGAGTCAGTGGGACTCTAAGGAGTTAAACTGCTTTCCACAGTAATGAAGAGGATTCCAACTAGTGGAGACAACAATGTATTTCTGGAAACCATTTTCTTTAGAGGACTATTTCTTTCCTAGAAAATTTCTTGCCAGTTAGATTACATTACTTAGCCTTAGACTCATGAATGTGTATTTATGTTGCTAAATTGTCCTTCTCACATTGCTGGCCATAAGTGATCAAGCCTAAGACAGATTAATTTTTTTAAAAATCACTCTCTTTTTTTTCCTAAACAAATAGGCTGTCTTGCTTTTTGGAGGAAGTTAGCAAGAGCAGCAACTCCAACTATACCAACTAATGAGAATAAAATTTAATTTACAGGCTTCCTTGGTGGCTCAGACAGTATAATTCCACCTATAATGCAGGAGACCCCGGTTCAATCCCTGGGTTGGGAAGATCCCCTGGAGAAGGGAATGGCTACCCACTTCAGTACTCTTACCTGAAGAAGTCCATGGACAGAGGACCCTGACAGGGCTACAATCCATGGGTCCTCTCAAAGAGCTGGACACAACTGAGTGACTCTTTCACTTTCATCCTGTATTATTATCTTTACACAATTTATTTGACCCTTCTATTGCTTAACACCTCTCTCAACTCTCTTTTTAATTAATGAGCCTTTCTAACCATCAAAGTAATAGAAATTTACCACATAAAGTCTAAAAGAGGTATCCCTAAACACTGGCCAGTTCTTCTCCAAGTTGTCATTCAATCCTTTTGCCTTCAGGCCATGCCATCTTCATCATGGGGCTTCTTAGTTACCATGCTCATCTGCGTCACACTTTGCAAGGGATAAATCATAGAGGCTGGAGTACAGGAAATCTTTATTGCCCAGACACTGAGGTGGTATATATCACTTCCAGTCAGATTCCACTGGTTGAAAGCCAATTGTGAGACACAGATTTAATGGGAATCCAAAAGATAGACTGTGGGCCTAGGAACATTCCGCCCCTCTGGGTCACCACAGAGCACCAAGCTGAGCTCCCTATGCTATAGAGCAGCTTTCCTGCTAGCTGGCTATTTCACACATGGCAGCATTGTCAATGCCATTCTCCCAGTTTGTCCCACCTTCCCTGCCCACCTCCACATCCACAAGTTCATTCTCTTCTCTGAGCCTTTAATCCTGTTTACTCATCAATCAATATTTTTAATTGATAGTTTACAGTTGTCCTTGGGAGGCTACAGTTCTCATTTTTAGTTTATTGCAAGCTGAGACAGGTGGAGATTTTCATATTCCTGAAGTCAGGGGAATAAATTTGTGTGCAGAAATTCTTATGGCTACATGTGTATTCTAGTCTTTATAGTCACCCATCATAAATCAGGAGCCAAGACCAAAACACATATAGAAAAGTAGAAGCATGATTCGCACCACATGTTAGTAGAGGAATGAAGAAGGAAGCCAGATTGGTATTACTAAAGCCCCATCCAAATTTGGCTGCTGATCTCCAGCTCATGGGGTACGATAAATATTAACAGATTCAAAAGTAGGACCAGCTGAATCATGACAAACTTCAATTATCTCCATAGAACCGAGAAGATCAATTTTAATACTTATAAATTAATCAGAAATTTATTCTGGATTTCTGTATATATCTACTATACTCTTAGATACTTCCTTTTTCCTACAAAAGTCAAGCTGGATCAATGCGGCTTCCTATCAAGGATGGGTCATATGCATTTCACAGTACAGATAGGCTAGTATGGCATCACAGAGTTGAAGGTTCAGAAGGATATTCTGAATGCAGCCTGGTCTCCTGCAGAGCCCAGAGGTGCATCCATTGGTGCTACCTGATCTGCACCTTCTGATGACTACACCTTCTGATGACTCTCAGGAACCACAAACTGAGAGCTGCAACATGTCCTCAGTTCCCTGCAAAGGAAGAATCTGGACTTTTCACACACATTAATAATGTATAAGGATAGATGGTCAATATTTTAAGTGCCTGACAGAAATGAATTTGTTTAAGCAGTCACTTAATGCTTATCTTCTTAAATTTAACAAAGCACTTTGACAGGATCTATGAACCGGTTGGGGAGGAATAGCTATTAATAAGCAGTTTATGTAACTTCAGACTGTTGTGAGAGAAGATAAAAAATATATACATCTATTGGCTAAAGGAGACAAAGGGTCAGTAATGTAGAATGAATATGCTTATGTTCTGGAGATCTAATGTACAGCATGATGAATAGAGTCAATATAATACTGTATCCTGAAAATTTGCTAAGAGTTGTATCTTAAGTGTTCTCACCATAAAAAATCATAACTATGTGAGGTGATGAATATATTAATTAACTTGATTGTGGTAATAGTTTTATAATGTATGCATACATCAAAACATTACACTGTATACTTTAAATATACATAATTTTAATTTGTCAATTATATCTTAAAAAACTGGAAAAAGAAATATATAAATTTAACGAAAATATATGGCATAATCACAGTTCTGAAGAAGAAATATTAACAAGGCATACTGACAGTACAGAAGATGAATGGGTTAATTCTGATTAGACAGTATCAAAGAAGGCTCATAGGGGAAATGATACTTAGTTGGGACTTGAAGGTAGATTGGATTACAGATGGTGGAGATGATGCAAGAAAATTTATGAGCAAAGGTGATGAAATAAGCAAGTTCATATGTTTGGGGAGTAGAGAATATTCTGATTTCATGGAAACAATTCAGTCATTATTCAATAAACATTTATTGAGTGCCTATTATATGTCAGATACTATTAGAGGCACTCCAGAGACATCTATGAACAAAAAAGATTAAAACAAAACAAAAACCCTGTGTTGGATCCTTTATGGGTGGGAGGAGTATAGAGAATATAAGAGAAAGTAAGAAGGTAAGAGTGAAAAGGTTGAGGCCAGTATATCAAGGACCTTGAATCCTTTGCTAACAAGCCAGAGTCTGAGTTTAGAATAGGGAATTAGAAGTTCTTGCATACATGTGAGAACAAAAGCCCTGAGATAATAAGAGGGAGAGAGGAGATCCAAGGAGAAAATTCTGAGGAATGACAATATTAAATGAGGAATATAAGGGAAGAGCTGGTAGAATGTATGAAAAGGGAGCTGTCAGAATTTAAGTTCCCTCCAAGAAGGTGCGATGCTTATTTTCCATCACTGGATCTTGTGTCTAGCACAGTGCTCTCAGCATGGTGGGTGCACAATAGTGTTTTTAAAGAATGTATTATTGAAAGAAGGGGCTTCTCTGGTGGCTCAGTGGTAAAGAATCTGCCTGCCAATGCAGGAGATGCTGGTTCAATCCTTGGGTGGGGAGGATCCCCTGGAGGAGGGCATGGCAACCCACTCCAGTATTCTTGCCTGGAGAATCCCATGGACAGAGGAGCCTGAAGAGCTACAGTTAATAGGGTCACAAAGAATTGGACCCGACTGAAGTAACTGTCCATTCTGAAGGAGATCAACCTTGGGATTTCTTTGGAAGGAACGATGCTAAAGCTGAAACTCCAGTACTTTGGCCATCTCATGAGAAGAGTTCACTCATTAGAAAAGACTCTGATGCTGGGAGGGATTGGGGGCAGGAGAAGAAGGGGACGACCGAGGATGAGATGGCTGGATGGCATCAGGGACTCCATGGACGTGAGTCTGAGTGAACTCCGGGAGTTGGTGATGGACAGGGAGGCCTGGCGTGCTGCGATTCATGGGGTTGCAAAGAGTCGGACACGACTGAGCGACTGAACTGAACTGAACTGAACTGAACTGAACTGAACTGAAGTGACTGACTTAGCATGAAGCATGCATGAGTTTGGGTTAAACAATGAAATGACACCAGAAGGACATCAACGGGGAAAAGAAGAGCAAATTAAGAAATTTCTTCTCTCTTCCTTCTCTGCTGGCCAGTGATTTTGGCAGAGGCTGATTTTCTTCTGCTAAGGCCACAGCTCATATTCAATCATTACAGCTCTTGTTTGTTTCTGATAGCACTTCTCTCCTCACTTACTGCTCCAGGCCTTGCTTTCCTGCTCTGACTAGCTCCTGGAGACTGAGGTTAGCTCTCATAACCTCCCCGCAGGGTTATTTCACTTCACTAAAATTTACCTTATTAAAATTAAACCCTTTGAATGTGCTGTTCCCTACTGTGACCATGGCTGATAGGTTTATTAAAAATTTTAAAGAGATCATTCATGATACTTTTGAGATACTATAAATAGATGATTAGGGTGGGGAATCTGAATCCAGGTAGGGTAAGTCAGTCAATCAATAGTAAGTAGGAATGTTGAAGCTGTGAGTGGAGACTTTTTTTTTAAAGTGATAGAGGGTGAATGAAAGGGAAAAACCATATGTGAAGAAGAAAGGGCAAGGGGAGTTGTTGCTGGGGTGTTTTTCAAGAACTGGAAAGAATTCATATGAAAATATGTTCAATGGAATGAACCAGTAGAAAAAGAGAAAAGCAATATAAGCCTCAGAGATGATAATAATAGAACACTATTCAGAGAAATCAGACCCAAGAACACTGGTTAAAACCTGTGAAAGAAACAGGGACTTGTTGTGGGATGGGAAAGAAAAATGTGAATTTGGTGAAAGGCACAGATGGAATGGGTGAAAGCAAAGATGAAAGCTAAGACTGTATCTGAGGGTCCCTCTTTTCTGTGCAACACATCATGTAGTAAAACTTGCTAAGATGGTTTTAAAAGATTGTTCAAGATTTGTGAGAAATGGTAAAGAGGAATAAGCTGACATGCTGTGGAGTTAAATTTTATTCTATAAAATGGTGTTGGATGAGAAATGATGACAACTCTACTGTCTTATCCTCGATCTTGCAATGATGAGTAGGACCGATTAAAGAAGTGAAAATTTTTCCATTTTAAAGGATATTGCAATAGTCCAGGGCAAGAGTTAATGAAAGTCTGACCTGGGCGGTGAAAAATAAGGCTGGATAAATGTGATGCAGAGAGTTGATTCATGCATTTGTTGACTATTTTGTGCCTGACACTACAAGAGGCACAAAAGAGAATTCACCAAGCTAGCTGGGAAAGCCTCTTTTAATTTCATGGCTGCAGTCACCATCTGCAGTGATTTTGGAGCTCAAAAAAAGAAAGTCTCTCACTGTTTCCATTGTTTCCCCTTCTATTTGCCATGAAGTGTTGGGACTGGATGCCATGATCTTAGTTTTTTGAATGCTGAATTTTAAGCCAGCGTTTTCACTTTTTTCTTTCACTTTCCTCAAGAGGCTCTTCAGTTCCTCTTCACTTTCTGCTATAAGGGTGGTGTCATCTGCATATCTGAGTTTATTGATATTTCTCCCAGCAATCTTGATTCTAGCTTGTCCTTCCTCCAGCCCAGCATTTCGCATGATGTACTCTGCATATAAGTTAAATAAGCAGGGTGACAGTATATGGCCTTGACGTACTCCTTTCCCGATTTGGAACCAGTCTGTTGTTTCATTTCCTGTTCTAACTGTTGCTTCTTGACCTGCATATGGATTTCTCAGGAGACAGGTAAGATGGTCTGGTATTCCAATTTCTTGAAGAATTTTCCACAGTTTGTTGTGATCCACACAGTCAAAGGCTTTAGCATAGTCAATAAAGCAGAAGTAGATGTTTTTCTGGAGCTCTCTTGCTTTTTCAGTGATCCAACAGATGTTGGCAATTTGATCTCTGGTTCTTCTGCCTTTTCTAAATCCAACTTGAACATCTGGAAGTTCACGGTTCATGTACTGCTGAAGCCTGGCTTGAAGAATTTTAAGCATTACTTGCTAGCATGTGAGATGAGTACAATTGTACAGTAGTTTGAACGTTCTTTGGCATTGCCTTTCTTTGGGATTGGAATGAAAATTGAGCTTTTCCAGTCCTGTGCCCACTGCTGAGTTTTCCAAATTTGCTGGCACATTGAATGCAACACTTTCACAGCATCATCTTGTAGGATTTGAAATAGCTCAGCTGGAATTCCATCACCTCCACTAGCTTTGTTTGTAGTGATACGTCTTAAGGCCCACTTAACTTTGCACTCCAGGGTGTCTGGCTCTAAGTGAGTGATCACACCATCATGGTTATCTGGGTCATTAAGATCTTTTTTTGTATAGTTCTTCTGTATATTCTTGCCACCTTTTCTTAATATCTTCTGCTTCTGTTAGATCCATACCATTTCTGTCCTTTATTGTGCCCATCTTTGCATGAAATGTTTCCTTGGTTGTTGAGAGAAATGAATATTTGCATTTTAAAAATGAGAAAGAGTAAAATCTTTTTTATAGACGAATTCTAAATAATATATGTAGATACTCCCCACTCCAAGGGGTGAAGCTTGACCTTCCCTTGCACCCAAATGGCCTAGGATTTATGACTCATTTCCAAATAATAGAATAGGGAAAAGAAAAACATTAACTTTACCCTGGAGAAACCTGGCAAACACAAGAGTAACTAAGTGACAAATGTTATTATCACAACAATGGCATGTGGTTATCACGTACTCTCAATATGATGAGATAAGAGGAGCACTTCCTCTCTCTGATCTTCCTCCTCCAAACAACATGACTCCAGCCCACTTCTGAGAAAGACAGCAGACAAACTCAAATTGGAGGACATCTTACAGGATCCCTTGCTAAGGCTCCAAAGGACTGTCTAGGACATGTTTCTCTTTTTTTTAAAGAAAACACTGAGAAACGGTCACAAATCAGAGGAGACAGAAGGGACACGACAACCAAATGCAATGTGCTTTCCTGGATTGAATCCTGGAACCAAAAGAAGACCTTAATGGAAAAACAGATGAAATTCAAATAAAGTCTGGAGTTTAGTTAATTAAAAAAAAATTGATGGTCTGTAAAGTCTCTTCCAGCTGGTAGCTATAAGAATAGCATTTATTATCTAATTGCTTCATAACTGTGCTCATATTGCTTATAAAGCGCCAAGAACACAAGAGGTAAGGGAACCATTAAAGCAGGATGGAAGGCTTTAATCAACTTTTTTTTTCTCTTCTAACTTCCTGTAGTTGTGTTTCAGTGATGTAGTGTGTGGTCAGGGCAAAGCAATTTTTGAGGCAATAAACTAGTGTTTTGGTGAAAGTCTCTTGTCTGTTACTTTCCTAAACCAGCAGTCACACTCTGCCCAAGAACAGCCTTGAATGAACCAGCAGGTTTCCATTCGTTTGCAACCACCAGTGTTTGAGTCTTCTAAGCTGAGCCATCACAAGGCAGCACACTAGGAAACTGTTGCTATGGTGATGGTCGCGGTGGCAGGGGTACCTTTGGCTCATTTGATTTTCCTGGACAGTTTCTTTGCCTAAAAAAAGTTTATGGAGCCCCAATGTGAAATCATGCTGGCTCTGATTCATGACATTTTCCCGAGATTTTATAATGTTTCTTTTTTCTAAATAAGCAATTTCAGGTCAGGTAAAAATGTGAGTAAATCATGCCTGACTCTTGTTCCAGATGTATCAATTTCTGTTCATTCCTCCCCCCCCCCCACCCCCCGCTTTCATGGCTTTGAGGCAATAAAAATAAGCAATGCCTCCACTCTGGAACCTTTCTGAGTATGCAATATATAAACAGTATACCGTGCAGGGAGCAATATTTCCCTGCCTTGGTTATTACCAACCTTAGCGTTTTCTCTGGCAATTATCTGAAACAGAGCAAAGACGTGGAGTAATGATCTTGGCGCACTCGAGACCCTAGGAGGATCAAAGAGGCTGACGTGACAGTTCATGAAACGAGGAGGAAGCAAACCATCCCCCACTGCCAACACTAACACAGCCCTGTGCTTGAGAGTCTGGGAGAACCCAGTTGCCAAGTGTCTGCCTGCATTTTCTTTGAGGCGGCCAGGCCCAGAGCAGGTCAGGAAAATTACGGTTTTTATCAAGCAGACAGTATGGCTCTCTTTGAGGATGGCCAAAGTCTCAGTCACTGCTGGTAACTGCAACACATGTGGTCTTTTCAAGAGAGGACAGGAGTATTTTCATTAACTGGGAGAGAAAGTGCCTACGTGAGACTTCATTTATTTGGAATATGAGGGCAAAGCAAAAAGAGGTGAGCTGTTTATAAAGAAATGAGTGAGGGCTCTGGAGACAGACTGCCTGGGTTTAATCTTGGCCCTTCCACATATCATTATGTAAAACTTGAGCAAATTCTCTGATTTCTCTGCCTCAGTTCTCCCAATCAGCAAAATGAAAATAACAATCATAGTATCCAAGTCACAGGATTGTTTTGGCAATTAATATAAGTGAAATTCTTTAACACTGTCTGGCACATGGTAATGCCTCAGTAAATGTTCATTGCTATCATTGTTTTCATCTTAATCATCATTATTTGGTAATGATAATTATAAATATAATCATAATTCAGGAAATAATCAGGTTTTGTGATGTCCTGTAAGCTGCTTTTTCAGATTGTTTATACTCCAAATATTCACCAAGTGTTTAAAATGTACTAGGCATTGTGCTAAGCACTGTAGATAATTCAGAAACAAACAAGTCTGGCTATTTGCTGTCAAGAATTTATATTCTGGTGAAACAGATAAGGAAAGTATGCACAAAAGATTATTCTACATGATAGAGCATTTTTCTCTCTGGTGTGGCACTGATTATAATGTACTTTGGGATTTTAGGAAAAGAAGTGACTAGTCACTGGCCTGGTAAGTGGGATGGGGTACTTTTCATGGAGGAGGTAGCATTTGATCAGAACTTGAATTACGAGTAGAATTTTTTGTTTTAATGGTGGACGTTGGCATGGCTGCGGGTATCAGGCAGGTGAGGGGCAGAGTAGGAAGGACTCAAGGCAGATGAAATGACAGTGAGAAGATACTGAAGAGGTACTTGAGAGATAGGAGTTGTTATTGTTTAGTTGCTAAGTCATGTCTGACTTTTGGGCCACCATGGACTACAGCTTACCAGGCTCCACTGTCCACAGGATTCTCCAGGCAAGAATACTGGAGTGGGTTGCCATTTCCTTCTCCAGGGGATCTTCCCAACCCAGGGATCCAACCCACATCTCCGGTGTCTCCTGTACTGGCAGGCAGATTCATTACCACTGAGTCACCTGGAAAGCCCAGAGGCCATGAATAGACTTGTAAAAAGGAGTTTGCATTTTTATTTCATAAATAAAATGGGCTTCTTTTGGAAGAAATTGATAGTGCTGATAAAATTTTGGATTAGAGGTGTGCTCTAGAAGCTGATTCTGAAAGAATGCCCTGCCATAACACTAACCCTTTCCTAAACAAAACGGAAAGATAAATCCATCATTTATCACTGTTTCCACACATAAGTGTTTTTAATTAAAAATTTAACAACATAGCTTAACAAGACTTTAATTCCTCAAAGATTATGTGTTATAAATTATATAATTACAGAGTACTGTACCAGAGGTTTTACAGAGCATGTTATAATTAATCTGTCAACTGAGATTCATTTTTAAGAAGTTTCTTTTCCATAACGTCATGTGCTTTATTAATATGTGTGGCACTTGGATCCATATAATGACATATACAGTATTTCTTTCACAACAGATTTGGTCAAAAGATCAATTTATGTCAATTATGTACATATATGAGAAGAAACATCAACAAAAATAGGTTTTTCAGATATTCCTTGAAGTTAAATTCAAAACTTCACTCCAAACGTTAAGTTAAATAGAATATTTTGGAGAGGCATAAATGCATCTGTATTATCTTTTGGATACTAAGCAACTTGAATTCGGGATCCATTCTTTTCTGTTTTGAAAGCTATTTTGAAAAGCCCTTACCATATTTCCACTCTCCCTCTTTCCCTTTCTTTTTTTCCATCATCAACTCCTCTCTGCTAGATACCATACCAGATGCTTCCTTATCAGTTTCCATCAGTGTAGGTGTTTTTATTTGTCTGTTTGTTTTCCTATTAAGCTCCATGGTCAATGATGATGGAAAAGCCACAAACCAAGCACCATACCATTTGTTTCATGAATTTCTCTTATAAAACTCACTCTTTAATTAGAGAGGTACTACTGCAAAGGTTTTCAGAAAATTCTCCAGGCACTCCTTGAAGAACTTATAATCTACCTTTTCATTGCACACAGACCCTCCAAGGAGAGGTTCTGGGTAACTGTGACATTTGAGGTCAATTAGAATTCTTAAGACGGAGAAGGTGCTGGTGAACCACTCCAGTACTCTTGCCTGGAAACTCTCATGGACGGAGGAGCCTGGTGGGCTGCAGTCCATGGGGTCACTAAGAGTCGGACATGACTGAGCGACTTCAGTTTCACTTTTCACTTTCATGCGTTGGAGAAGGAAATGGTATCCCACTCCAGTGTTCTTGTCTGGAGAATCCCAGGGATGGGGTAGCCTGGTGGGCTGCTGTCTATGGGGTCACACAGAGTCGGACATGACTGACGTGACATAGCAGCAGGAAGAAAATTCTTAAGAAATGAATTTTGGTTATGATTCCTGTACAACCTGAAGGTAAGCCAGTAACAACCTATCTGATCTTTGGTTTCCTAAACTAGTATTTAATTAGTAATACTGTCTGCATACTGCAGAATAATTAAAGCAAAATGTGGTCCACTGGACCTGACAAAACGTGGTCCACAGAAGAAGGGAATGGCAAGCCACGCCAATATTCTTGCCTTGAAAACCCTGTTAGTTCAGTTCAGTCGTGTCCAACTCTTTGCAACCCCATGAATTGCAGCATACCAGGCCTCCCTGTCCATCATCAACTCCTGGAGTTCACCCAAACCCATGTCCACCAAGTTGGTGATGCCATCCAGCCATCTCATCCTCGGCCGTCCCCTTCTCCTCCTGCCCCCAATCCCTCCCAGCATCAGAGTCTTTTCCAATGAGTCAACTCTTCGCATGAGGTGGCCAAAGTATTGGAGTTTCAGCTTTAGCATCAGTCCTTCCAATGAACACCCAGGACTGGTCTTCTTTAGGATGGACTGGTTGGATCTCCTTGCAGTCCAAGGGACTCTCAAGAGTCTTCTTCAACACCACAGTTCAAAAGCATCAATTCTTCAGTGCTCAGCTTTCTTCACAGTCCAACTCTCACATCCATCCATGACCACTGGAAAAACCATAGCCTTGACTAAACAGACCTTTGTTGGCAAAGTAATGTCTTTGATTTTTAATATGATTTCTAGGTTGGTCATAATTTTCCTTCCAAAGAGTAAGCGTCTTTTAATTTCATGGCTGCAATCACCATCTGCAGTGATTTTGGAGCCAAAAAAAATTAAGTCTGACACTGTTTCCACTGTTTTCCCATCTATTTCCCATGAAGTGATGGGACCAGATGCCATGATCTTAGTGAACAGTATGAGAAAGCAAAATGATATGAGACCGGAAGATGAGCCCTCCCGGTTGGTAGGTGTCCAATATGCTACTGGGGAATAGTGGAGAAATACCTTCAGAAAGAATGAAGAGACTGGGCCAAAGTGGAAATAACGCTTTGTTGTGGATGTGTCTGGTCATAAGAGTAAAGTCTGATGCTATAAAGAACGATATTGCATAGGAATCTGAAATGTTAGGTCCATGAGTCAAGGGAAATTTGACATGGTCAAGCAGGAGATGACAAGAGTGAACATCGACATTTTAGGAATCAGTGAACTAAAATGAATGAGATTGGGTGAATTTAATTCAGATGACCATTATACTTACTACTGTGGGCAAGAATCCTTTAGAAGAAATGGAGTAGCCCTCTTAGTCAACAAAAGAGTCTGACATGCAGTACTTGAGTGCAGTCTCAACAATAACAGAATAATCTCAGTTAATTTCCAAGGCAAACCATTCAATATCACAGTAATCCAAGTCTATGCCCAACCACTAATGCCAAAGAAGATGAAGTAAAAACAGTGCTATGAAGACCTACGAGAACTTCTAGAACCAACACCTAAAATAAAGATGTCCTTTTCATCATAAGGATTTGGGATGCAAAATTAGGAAGTCAAGAGATAACTGGAGAAACAGGCAAACTTGGCGTACAAAATGAAGCAGGGCAAAGCCTAACAGTTTTGTCAAGAGAACTCTCTCTTCCAACAACACAAGAGATGACTGAGATTTAATGGACAACGACAGATAGTCAATAGCAAAATCAGATTAATTATATACTTTGCAGTCAAAGATGGAGAAGCTCTAAACAGACAGCAAGAGCAAGACAGCTGACTGAGGCTCAGATCATGGACTTGTTATTGCAAAATTCAGACTTAAACTGAAGACAGTAGGGAAAACCACTAGACCATTCAGGTATGACCTAAATCAAATGTCTTATGATTACACGGTGGAGATGATGAATAGATTCAAGGGATTAGATCTGGTAGACAAAGTGCCTGAAGAACTATGGATGGAAGTTCATAATATTGTACAGGAGGTAGTGACCAAAAGCATCCCAAAGAACATGAAATGCAAGAAGGCAAAGTGGTTGTCTGAGGAGGCCTTATGATTAGCTGAGAAAAGAAGAGAACCGAAAAGCAAAAGAGAAAGGAAAAAGATATACCCAACTGAATACAGAGTTCCAGAGAATAGCAAAGAGAGATAAGAATGTCTTCTTAAGTGAACAATGCAAAGAAATAGAGCAAAACAACAAAAAGAGAAAAACTAGAGATCTCTTTAAGAAAACTGGAGATACCAAGGGAACATTTCTTGCAAGGATGCACACAATACAGAGGAAACGGCAAGAACCTAACAGAAGCAGAGGAGATAAGAAGAGGTGGCAAGAATATATAAGAGAACTATACAAAAAAGATCTTAATGACCTGGATAACCATGATGGTGTGGTCACGCACCCAGAGTCAGACATCCTGGAGTGTGAAGTGGGCCTCAGGAAGCACTACTATGAACAAAGCTACTGGAGGTGATGGAATTCCAGCTGGACTATTTAAAATCCTAAAAGATGTTGCTGTGAAAGTGCTGCACTCAATATGCCAGAAAATCTGGAAAGCTCAGCAGAGGCCACAGGACTGGAAAAGGTCAGTTTACATTCTAATCCCAAAGAAAGGCAATGCCAAAGAATGTTCCAAGTACCCTACAATTGCACTCATTTCACAAGCTAGCAAGGTCATGCTTGAAATCCCTCAAGCTAGGTTTCAGTAATATGTGAACCTAGAACTTCCAGATGTAACGGCTGGATTTAGAAAAGGCAGAGGAACCAGAGATCAAATTACCAGCATCCATTGGATCATAGGGAAAGCAAGAAAATTCCAGAAAAAACATCTGCTTCTTCTTCATTGACTATGCTAAAACCTCTGACTGTATGGATCACAACAAACTGTGGGAAATTCTTGAAGAGATAAGAATACCAGACCACCTTACCTGTCTCATGAGAAACCTGTGTACAGGCCTAGAAGCAACCATTAGAACCAGACATGGAACAATGGACTGGTTCAAAATTGGGAAAAGAGAATAACACGGCAGCATATTTTCACCCTTCTTATCTAACTTCTCTGCAGAGTATATCATGCAAAATGGTAGACTGGATGAATCACAAGTTAGAATCAAGATTGCCAGGAGAAATATCAATAACCTTAGATAGGCAGATGATACCACCCTAATGACAGAAAGAAAAGAGAAACTAAAGAACCTCTTGATGAGGGTGAAAGAGAAGAGTGAAAAGCTGGCGAAAAACAACATTCAAAAAATGAAGATCATGGCATCCAGTCCCATCACTTCATGGCAGATAGATGGGGTGGGGGGGGGGGGAGTGGAAACAGTGAGAGATTTTATTTTCTTGGGCTCCAAAATCACTGCAGACAGTGATTGCAGCCATGAAATGAGATGCTTGCTCTTTGAAAGAAAAGCTATAATAAACCTAGACAGAGTATTAAAAAGCAGAGACATCACTTTGCTGACAAAGGTCCATCTAGTCAAAGCTATGGTTTTTCCATTAGTCATATACAGGTGTGAGAGTTGGATCATACAGAAGGCTGAGTGCTGAAGAACTGATGCTTTTGAATTATGGTGCGAGAGAAGACTCAAGAGTCTCTTGGACAGCAAGGAGATCAAACCAGTCAATCCTAAAGAAAATGAACTCTGAATACTCATTGGAAGGACTGTTGCTGAAGCTGAAGCTCCAGTACTTTGGCCACCTGATGCAAAGAGCCGACTCATTGGAAAAGACCATGGTACTGGGAAACATTGAAGGCAGGAGGAGAAGGGGGCTGGTGACAGAGGATGATATGGTTGGATGGCATCATCAACTCAATGGACATGAGTGTGACCAAACTCTAGGAGATAGTGAAGGACAGGAAAGTCTGGTGTGCTGCAGTCCATGGAGTTGCAAAGAGTCAGACACAACCTAGCAACTGAACAACAATATGAACAAAGCATTTTGAGCCCCTTCAATAAAAAGAATTAAATGAATTATTAAATAAAAATAACAGAAATGGCAATAAAGCCAAGGTGAAACAAAATTGTGCTGAATGAATTCAGTTCTCCCTCCACAGAGATTTTCTACATCCTAATGGCACCCCACTCCAGTACTCTTGCCTGGAAAATCCCATGGATGGAGGAGCCTAGTAGGCTGCAGTCCATGTGGTCGCTAAGAGTTGGACACGACTGAGCTATTTCACTTTCAGTTTTCACTTTCATGCATTGGAGAAGGAAATGGCAACCCACTCCAGTGTTCTTGCCTGGGGAATCCCAGGGACAGGGGAGCCTGGTGGGCTGCTATCTATGGGGTCGCACAGAGTTGGACATGACTGAAGTGACTTAGCAAAGAAGCTGACTGAATAATATTTTGAAAATGGAAAACTGAATGACTGACATGTAGTCCATTAAACAAGAGTGATACAATTCTGTACATCTAATTAGTTAATTAAAAACAGCCTTTCATAACAGAAAATAATTTCTAAAACTATCTAAAGTGGTAATAGTTTATAGAACACTGACCTCCATGCACAGCTATGGGACGCTGAACTTCTTTGACCTCAGTTTCCACATGTGCAAAACAAGGAAGTCAGACTCCAAGGTCTATAAAATTCTTTCCAATACAAAGTCTAAGACTCTTGAAATCTCTTAATGATAACCTCCAGCATAAATTTCCAACCACTAATTTGAAAGTTCTTAGCATTTAAAATAGTCACAATTTTGCTGCTCTTCTGCTCTAGCCCACTTCAAAACTCCTACCTTTTGATGAGTTAGCCAGAGAACATAATGTTTTCTCAGAGCTCTTTGTTCCGAGTAGGATTATGCTCCAGTTAGACTTCCTCTGGTTTACTTATTCCACATTTTACAAAAATTTGGCATCCAACTGCTCAATGAAACACTGCACCGCAGATGAAACCTCCAGATCATTTATTACCTACAGTCCTCTCAAATTTGTTCCCAGAGTATGAGAATCTGAGAGTAGCTGAAAGAACACTTCTAAACCTGAACCCTTCTCTCCAGAGGCAGCTGAACTCAAGGTGTGTGAATCTGGTCACCTTGTATGTCATCAGAGGAGTATACAGCCAGGGCCAAGTATATTACAGTTCTCAAATATCACCACCACTTGTAGTTAGGTGATATTAGGTTGAAATGAACAAAGGAAGTTGAATAACTATAGTCTTTTTCATAGAATTTTTGTAAGGTTTTAAAATAATGTATGTAAATCTTCTGATATAGGGAAGGTAAATAGTAGGTGGTGGTTGTTATCAAGGAGTCTAGGTTTACTGGGCTCAACTGTCACCACACCCATTCCTTGCTCTAAGGCCTTCCCAAAAAGAAACCTGCAATTCCTCACAATTATTTCACTTTCGTGTGTGTGTGTGTGTAATAAAGTTTTATTAAAGTATAGAAGAGATAGAAAAAGCTTCTGACATAGACATCAAAAGGGGGCAGAAAGAGTTCCCCCCTGCTAGTCTTTAGCCAGATGTTGAAGCTTTCCTGGTGGCTCAGATGGTAAAGCATCTGTTTGCAATGCAGGAGACCTGGATTTGATCCCTGGGCTAGGAAGATCCCCTGGAAAAGGAAATGGCAACTCACTCCAGTAGTCTTGCCTGGAAAATCCCATGGATGGAGGAGCCTGGTAGGCTACAGTCCATGGGGTCACAAAGAGTTGGACACAAATGAGCGACTTCTCTAGGTATATATAGCTACTAGCAGTCTGCTAATTAGAGTCTGCTAATTTGAGACATTAGCAGAGACTGGCACCAGGCCCCTCACCCACAACATGTGTTTTGAGAAAACTTTGGTACAAGGTGAGTTGTCCTGGGCCATAAAATGATTGACATGAATCTTGAAGAAAGTCAGGTTTCCAAGCAAATATAATCTCATTAACATATCTTAAGAGAACATTAGCATGAATAAAACATGCTGGTTTGACAAGTCCATTTCACTTTATAGTGCCATTGGGCCCATTGCATATGCTGCTCCCTTTGTCTACTCCAACATCCACCCACCCCCCCACCATTTCCTTTAACCAATTCAGTTCAGTTCAGTTCAGTCGCTCAGTCGTGTTCAACTCTTTGCAACCCCATAAATCGCAGCACACCAGGCCTCCCTGTCCATCACCATCTCCCGGAGTTCACTCAGACTCACGTCCATCGAGTCAGTGATACCATCCAGTCATCTCATCCTCTGTCGTCCCCTTCTCCTCCTGCCCCCAATCCCTCCCAGCATCAGAGTCTTTTCCAATGAGTCAACTCTTCGCATGAGGTGGCCAAAGTACTGGAGTTTCAGCTTTAGCATCATTCCTTCCAAAGAAATCCCAGGGTTGATCTCCTTCAGAATGGACTGGTTGGATCTGCTTGCAGTCCAAGGGACTCTCAAGAGTCTTCTCCAACACCACAGTTCAAAAGCATCAATTCTTCGGCACTCAGCCTTCTTCACAGTCCAACTCTCACATCCATACATGACCACAGGAAAAACCATAGCCTTGGCTAGACGGACCTTAGTCGGCAAGTAATGTCTCTGCTTTTGAATATGCTATCTAGGTTGGTCATAACTTTCCTTCCAAGGAGTAAGCATCTTTTAATTTCATGGCTGCAGTCACCATCTGCAGTGATTCTGGAGCCCAAAAAAAAAAAAAAAAAAAAAGTCATCCACTGTTTCCACTGTTTCCCCATCTATTTCCCATGAAGTGATGGGACCAGATGCCATGATCTTCGTTTTCTGAACGTTGAACTTTAAGCCAACTTTTTCGTTCTCCTCTTTCACTTTCATCAAGAGGCTTTTTAGTTCCTCTTCACTTTCTGCCATAAGGGTGGTGTCATCTGCATATCTGAGATTATTGATATTTCTCCTGGCAATCTTGATTCCAGCTTATGCTTCTTCCAGTCCAGCATTTCTCATGATGTACTCTGCATAGAAGTTAAATAAGCAGGGTGACAATATACAGCCTTAACGTACTCCTTTTCCTATTTGGAACTAGTCTGTTGTCCCATGTCCAGTTCTAACTATTGCTTCCTGACCTGCATACAGATTTCTCAAGAGGCAGGTCAGGTGGTCTGGTATTCCCATCTCTTTCAGAATTTTCCACAGTTTATTGTGATGCACACAGTCAAAGGCTTTGGCATAGTCAATACCAATTACCTCCTATTTAACATTTTAAATTTCAAAATGTATTCGTGAATGAACAAATACTTATTGAGCACCCACTGTGTCTGAGGCACTAACTTTGATGCTGTACCTATACGAGGGAACAAACCAGATCAAAACCCAGCATGTGTTTCCTTAATACGTCTTGCAATTACCAACATACTCTTCTTTATCCCTGCTGGACTGTTCCCTAGGGGTAAGGACCATACCTTTCATAAAACATAGTATCTTTTGCTATTTTCAATAATATGGATGGAGTTGGAGAGTATTATGCTAAGTGAAATAACTCAGACAAAGACAAACACTGTATGATATCACTTATATGTGGAATCTAAAAAATACAACCAAATAGTGAATATAGCAAAAAGAAATGGACTCACAGACATGGAGAACAAACTAGTGGTTACCAGTGGGGTAAGGGAAGGGGGGGGGAGGCAAGACAGGGATAGGGGATTAAGAGGTACATACTGTTATGTATAAAATAAGCTGCAAGTATATATCATACAACATGGGGAATATAGCCAATATTATATAATAACTATAAGTGGAGTACAACCTTCAAACATTGTGAGTCACTATATTTTACATCTGTAACATATAATATTGTACATCAACTATACTTCTTTAGAGAAAAATAACACAATACTAAACAATGTCTTATGTAAAGTAGGTGCTCAATATTGAACAAATAAATTAATGAGCAAATAAAAATTAAAAAGGACTGAGAATAACTGGAAATAAGAAAAGGACAAAATTTTGGTCACATTGTCAGCTGTATGAGGAGAAGAGATTTTTCAGTCCCTGCTCAACTGAACCCTAAAAACTTTCTGCTAGTTGCTAAGGACTTTATTCTAAAAAATCACAGCTCTCAAAGAAGAACTGTACATCTGTTTGATTCCAAGCAAACGTTTAAGTTTCCCCTGAATTTTCAAGTTTTTCCCAAAGGAAAAAACATTAAGATGTTTGTAATGAAGCTAATAAGGCAGCAGATAAAAAGGAATGGAACTTTCCAAAGGAGCTGAGGTGTAGATTGACTTACAAATATGGCTTTGAAGAGATCAGTGAAAAGGGTGACAACTTGTGAAAGAAGAGCATGAAAAGTATCTAATGGATAGAGAAGAAAAGTTAAAAAGCAGGAAGAAAAAAGTTGTTAAGAAAAAAGCACTATGGAGGAAAGATATTAACAGTTAAAGACCATGAAAACAGCAGAAACAATATAAGTATACAGTAAATATGAGATGGTTGGATGACATCACCGACTCGATTGACATGAGTTTGAGCAAGCTCTGGGAGTTGGTGATGGACAGGGAAACCTGGCATGCTTCAGTCCATGGGGGTCACAAAGAGCTGGACACAACTGAGTGGCTGAACTGAACTGCACTGATACAGTATATATAATTATTCTGAGTTACTCATGAAATTGCTATATTTGATTTACTCAACATCTCTGTAAGTTCTGTAGTGTATGTGTATGCTAAGTCACTTCAGTCTTATCTGACTCTTTGTGACCCCATGGGCTGTAGCCCGCCAGGCTTCTCTGTCCATGGGATTCTCCAGGTAAGAATACTGGAGTGGGTAGCTATTCCCTTCTCCAGGAGTAAGTTCTGTTAGGGAGGTTGTTATTCTTCTCATTTCATAAATAAGGAAACTAGGACTCAGAGACTTGCCTGAAAATTACATAGCCAGTAATCAAAGTTCTCAGATTTATGGCCTAAGAATTTTCCCACAAAAAGGGAAAAGATAAGATCAAAAATCAAAGAATAAAGAGCAAATAGTGCCCCATAAATGCTTGTTGACTGAATGGGAAAGCATAGCATAGAAACATAGCATAGAAACCAGAGAGTGGAGACACAAATTTCAACTTCAATGGAGACTGTTGCCCAGGAATCACAAAACAGTTGTAAGACTTTGGCTCCTGATACCCCCAGTTATCAGTGTGATGTAACTAAGTGGAAGAAATTACTATTTCGAATATAAAAATTGAGAGATTATTGAACAGTATGTCAATAATTTAAGAAGAGTATCCATCAGGGTCCCAGTGGGAAACAGATGACATACCCAAAGGGTGAAAAGCATTTAATGAAGGGACTATTTACAGAGATGGAGGCTGAAAGAATAACCCATGGACTGATCATAGAGGGAAGTGATTTATAGCCTAGGCCTGAAGGGCAAGGAAGGGAAGCATGGACCCCGTTGAGGGCTGTGGCCATGAGAGAGGGCTGTGTGACGGGACCTGAGTTCTTTGGGTCTCTGACAGGAGAATGCAGCAATTGTAGTGATGGCAGGGAGAGGGAGGTGGAGCTCTTTGTAAGAACAAGAATAAGGGGAAGAAAAGAGGGACTATACTACTTCCACAAGATGTGAAAGAGAGAGAGAAAAAGGTGTGTAAGTTCAGGAAATGGAATATATATATATACACACATATATGTAATATAAATGCATGCTGCATTACTTCAGTGTCCAACTCTTTGTGACCCTATGGGCCATAGCCCACCAGACTTCTGTCCATGAGATTCTCCTGGAAAGAATACTGGAGTGGATTGCCATGGCCTCCTCAAGGGGACTTTCCCAATCCAAGGATCAAACCCATATCTCTTATGTCTCCTGCTTTGGCAGGTGGGTTCTTTACCACTAGCGCCACCTGGGAAGCCTATTATATATTAAATTATATATAAATGTTATATATGTATACATACATACATGTATGCATACATGGTTTATTTTTAAAATTTTTATCCATTCATTCTCTAACAATATAATGAGCCTATTATGGCAGATGTTTAAAACTCCTGAAGTTAATATGACAATAGTACAAAACTCCCGCTCCAGAGGAAATCACATTCTGCTGGGGAAGAATACATGCAAGTGAACAACATGAGCATAGATAATAATAACACCAGCAAAACAATATGGTGTGTTATAAAAGAAGTACATGCATAATTTCATGGTGGAAAGAGCAAGTGCAACCCTGCCGGGGGAAGGGGGAAATGATAGTGGAGAGCTGCTTGTGAGTGGGATGACTTCCAAGCTGCAATTTTTTTTAAATTTTTCTTCGGTTGCTTGTACTTTTTATTTATTTTTTAACTTACACATATACAGTTTTTATTTAAAAATTAAAGAAGGGAGCCATGGCCAGACTGAGCCCAGACTGGGCCGTCCCACTGAGCAGTATTTTTGAAAGCAGGCAAATGAAATGAAGGCATTCCAAGAGGCTAGTTTGTGAAAAGGGACAGAACCAAAATGGGCCTGATGACTTGGGAAGCTGAAATAACTCAGCAGGGCTCGAGTTAAAATGTGTGGTTTCATGCTAGGTATTCAACAGATGGCGGCAAGTCATTGTTGGTTTTAAAGCAAGAAAGTGCTATGGTTAGACATATAGACTAGAAAGACCATTATTGAACAATTGCTTCCAGTTTAGAGAATGGAAAGGAAGTAATGAAATGAGAAAAAAGAACAATCAGGCATAAGTTTATTTTCACTAAATTTCTGTTTGTCATTGGTCATGATTTTGCAGGTTTATTATATGTGCTTGAAAGGCCATTTTGATGTAAGAAGAGAAGGACTTCCCAGATGGTGCTAAAGTGGTAAAGAACTTGCTTGCCAATGCAGGAGACATAAGAGAGGGGGGTTAGATCCCTGGGTGGGGAAGATCCCCTGGAGGAGGGCATGGAAACCCTCTCTGGTATGCTGGCCTAAAGAATCCCATGGACAGAGGAGTCTGGAGGGCTATGGTCCATAGCTTCACACAGAGTCAGACATGACTGAAATGACTTAGTATGCATGTGCTGAAGAAGAGAAAGTGAAAGATGGAATTTATTTTCACCATGGTGTCCTTGGCTTGTTGACATCTTGGAGCAGTACTGTAGGTAAGGGAGATCTCCGTCTCATGCACTGACCTGGGTAGGACCTTAACACTTAAGAATTTCCCTTCTGTTTCCCTTCTGAATGTGGCCAGCTCACCACCAGCCAGCCACTGAAAGAGAAACGGGGAAGAAATTTCATCCTCTAGCCGATACACCATTGGCCACAGCGAGAAATGGAGCTGAGAACTGGAGAAGCAAACCAGAGTCCTCTGCTTCTCTCCATTATTCCCAACAACAGATGGAAAAAAGGCAAACCTTCACCTCCTGTGGTCGGTGCTTATGTTCAACCAGGAACTTCATTCTCAGTAGCTACAGATCTTCCTAATCTTTCATCTTAACTTAACTTGACACTGGGTTCTATTGCCTTTCACGAGAAAGGTCTTGGGAGGTTGTAAACCTATGCGGTTGGGAAAAGAATGTTCTGCACTAAATGGGGAAGGAGAGGAGATGCAGACTTCCAACTTTCACAGCTTGTCTGCTTGTGGAAATTGTGCTGCAACGTACTCTTGAAATCGTTTGGGTGGGCCTTGTTTCTGAGGAAATAAAGAGGCCCCAGAACCTCCCAAGTGAGTGAAAGAATGATTTCCAGATAGTCAAGTGGAGCCGCCTCTGGCTGCATGAGCTGGATATGGTTGGCAGTCTTTCCCCGTGGCTGGCCAGTATCCTGAGGTTAGCAAAGCAGAAGGCAAATCTTTGGGGAGCTGAAAGACATGTGCACGTGCCAGCATTTTTGACAAATGCTCAGTTAATTGTTTTCTATGATTCTTCTCTTGAGACACAGACTATGTATACCAGGCACTAAGCACAACCCCCTCCCACCCTCCTACACCCCAGGGGAAGCTTCATAATTACACACATTTGGGCCAAGTGTCTACCCCACAGGAAATGGACAGATTGCCCCTGCAAATGAAAGAATGATGCAGGGCATGGGAAAGCAGAGAAATGAAAGAAGATCAACTCACATAAGGAAAGCCAGAGAGTTTCTATACGAACATGAGAAACTCGGGGTTTCTTATATGGATACCTAGGAAACACTGGTCAGAAGAGGCTTGGGTAAATTGAGGAGAAATTTGGATTGTTCTATATCTGATAAATCATTCCATACTTGGAAACCCTAGCATTCCAGGATGGAATTAAATTTGGGATGAGTTCCTGGAAATTGTGGCATGTACAGTGGGTTCAAAAACAAATTATGCATATGTAGAGGCAAAATGGGATTTAAACTGTAATATCCATGAATTTCATGACTGCTTTCTTCCAGATCTAGCCATTTTGCAATTTTGCCTCTTTTTTCACCTCGCAGTTTCTCTAGTTATGTGTTCATCTCTTGCCATTTGTTCATCAGATATTTATAATATGCACTAAGATGCCTACCACTCTGCTCATGTTAAATTAGAAAGTTGAATCCCCTCTGAACAATGTTCTGGTCCATGCTAATTGGATCAGAACCTTGCCTATCACATAGCCGTCTGCTTACTCAAGCAATAGATTGGAATGGTTAAAGAGCCCCGATTCTGCTCCTGACACTGCTCTAGAGATTGGCTTCAGGGAAAGATAATTCAATTTTGATTTATTTTTGCCAAACGTTTTGAATCAAGAAATTTATGCATTGGACTTCCCCGGTGGCTCAGACGGTAAACACCCCACCAGCAATGCTAGGAGACTGGATTTGATCTCTGGGTCGGGATGATCCCCTGGAAAAGGAAATGGCCACCCACTTCAGTAATTTTGCCTGGAGAATTTCGTGGACAGAGGAGCATGGCAGGCTACAGTCCATGGGGTCACAAAGAAAATTCAACCTTTCTCTATGATATCAGTAAGATACTTTTTTGTTGCTTCCATTAAAGGTCGGGTTTATGAACCATAACATCAGTAAGATGCTAAACCAATTTCACAACAAAATCTGGAATCTAAGTTTCAATAAGAAAAGTAAATTTCTGAGTTACTGATTTAAAGATTAGTTATTTGTTGTCTTTGAATACAAAACTGTCAAAGAAAATGCAAACTTCCTTGAAAAGAAGTTGAGTGTAAAAGCTGTTGAAATCACAAAGGTGAGAGAGAAAAGAAGTTGGGTAATGACTGTGAACATCTAGAGAAATCTGTAAATAAACTTGAACACAATGTTAACTGAGCAAACTAGAATGCAACAGAAAGCATCAACAATAAAAAAATTAATCAAAACTTTTGTCATCAAGAAATAAATGTTAGACAAAAATTAATATTGGTGAATTCAGATTTTAAAATTTGACCAAGACACTCAGTATAAGAGGCAGAATAAAATGAAATAAAGACAAAGAAAGGAGTCTGTAAACAAGGGGACAAGAGGAGACAAGTTGGACTTACTTTTCCTTTACAAAAAATAAAAGAAAATAAATGACAAAAAATTCATCTTGAGCAATCATATTGACTTCCACTAGGGGAAAAAAGTGTATTGTTTTAGTTTGTTTCATTAAGCAGGAGACAGTTGGGTCTGTCTGAGACAGAAATAATAACCATAAAGTTTTACCAAATTAAAGATCCCACTGCAGTTCTGAAATGAGAAAAAGACTTTGCATACAGAGTGTACTTTAAGAAGCAGTAGTGAAACATTCTGGTATGATTTGTTTGGGGAAAAGAAAGGAGGGGAAAAAAAAATCACCCTCAATGAAGCCTCTTTCAGACATGTATCATGGGCTTCTTGTCACTGAACTCTTCCATATTAACAAACTAAATTGTTCTTCCTTTCATTCCTTTGGCCACAGGCAGACGAAATTCACCAAAGTCTCCACCACTGACATTCTCAGATGGTGCTAATAAAAAGAAGAAACCCACACTAGAATTGGTGGTCCACATTGTGAGAGTCACTAAATATTATCACAAAGCAATAATTATCCTAGAGCGTGCTTGGTGGCTCAGCATTCTGAGCAAGTGTCAAGAGCATACAGTTTCAATGATGTTGCTAATGGGAGCTCATGTTTTGTGTTGGGTGGTCTTCTGTGCTGCCTGGTGGTCTTGTTTCTGCCTGCTATGACAACACTAATGGTTTCATGTAGTCCCCAATCCCACACAGTATTCACTTGTCTCTCTTTAGTAATGCATGACAAGTCATAAAAGACAGCTACCCAGAAATGACACTGCAATTATTCCAGACATTTTCTCTCCTGGTGGTGACAGTTCCAAATCAAGTTGGCTCAGTATTTAAGTCAAAGTGTTTTTCTAACTGGCAGTTCAAAATGCAGCCTTAGATCTGGAAAATCAAACTGGGCTCCTCTTGCCTCTTCCATCATTGCTTGTAATAAATATTCAACTGTTGGACCACAGCTAGAAACTTATGATAGATGATATAGAATAGATTCCAACTCTCTTTTTTCCAGATGCAAAGAACTCATCTTTTGGTTAGAGAGACTTCACTACCTTTTAATAAGCATAAGCAGATCATTTTACAGACTTTCTTGCCACAGTCATTTAGGGTTTATTTCCCAAGGTCTCACAAAGAGAAGAAAGAGAAGGTTCATAGCTGCAAAGGATATCAATATAACCTCTGTTCAGAGGGTTAGAGAGTCATATAGCCCAGAATTAATCCAGGCATCTATCCCACTTTAGGGGCTTCCCAGGTGGTGCCAGCGGTAAAGAACACGCCTGCCAAAGCAGGAGATATAAGAGACGTGGGTTCAGTCCATGGGTTGGGAAGATCCCCTGGAGGAGGGCATGGCAACCCACTCCAGTATTCTTTCCAAGAGAATCCCATGGACAGAGGAGTCTGGTGGGATATAGGCTATGGAGTCTCGAAGAGTCGGACATGACTGAAGCGACTTAGCACGCACGTGCATACGACTTTTAACTCTAAAACCAGTATTGAAACGTTCTTCATCATAAGCTGACCCGTAACTCTGTAGTCACAGGACTAAAGACCAAGAATTTAATCTCAGTAGAATTTTTAGAGTCATAAATTGGGCTGGGTTTGGGGATTGAGTTCTAGTCCCCATAAACCACCCATCCTAAAGTAATTTCCTTGCAAACCCCTTCAGTATTCACTGCCTCTACCATTTACTGGCTATTTTACATTTGGCTTTGTGGTTAAATTTTCACAGTCATTCCTCTGTCTATTTCTTATCCTACACTGTGTGTGTGTTAAGTCACTTCAGTTGTGTCTGACTCTTTGAGACCCCATGAACTATAGCCCATCAGACTCCTCTGTCCATAGGATTCTCCAGGCAAGAATAACTGGAGTGGTTAACCATTCCTTTCTCCAGGGGTCTTCCCAACTCAGAGATTGAACCTGTGTCTTACATTTTCTACATTGGCAAGTGAGTTCTTTACCACTAGAACCACCTGGGAAGACCCATCCTACATTAGACTGCTGTTCAGTTGCTCAGTCATGTCCGACTCTTTGCGACACCATGAACTGCAGCACACTTTGCCTCCCTTTCCTTCACTATCTCCCGGAGTTTGCTCAGACCCATGTCCATTGAGTTGATAATGCCATCCAAACATCTCAACCTCTGTTGCCAGCATCTCCTCCCACTCTCAATCCTACCTACACTGTAAGTTTCTTGAAATAAGATACCAGAAATATTTATCTTCATATACCCCACCACAGGACTGGAAAAGGTCAGTTTTCATTCCAATCCCAAAGAAGGGCAATGCCAAAGAATGTTTAAACTACCGCACAATTGCACTCTTCTCACTCTCTAGCAAAGTAATGCTCAAAATTCTCCAAGCCAGGCTTCAACAATACGGGAACCATGAACTTCCAGATGTTCAAGCTGGATAAAAAAGGCAGCAGAACCAGAGATCAAATTGCCGACATCTGTTGGATCATAGAGAAAGCAAGAGAATTCCAGAAAAATATCTACTTCTGCTTTATTGATTATACCAAAGCCTTTGACTGGGTATATCAGAACAAACTGTGGAAAACTCTTCATGAGATGGGACTATCAGACCACCTTACCTGCCTCCTGAGAAATTTGTCTGCAGGTCAAGAAGCAAGAGTTATAACTGGACATAAAACAATAGACTGGTTCCAAATTGGGACAGGAGTAAGTCAAGGCTGTATATTGTCAACCTGCTTATTTAACTTATATGCAGAGTACATCATGCAAAATGCTGGGAATCAAGATTGCCAGGAGAAATAACAATTACCTCAGATACACAGATGACACCACCCTTATGGCAGAAAGTGAAGACGAACTAAAGAGCTTCTTGATGAAAGTGAAAGAGAAGAGTGGAAAAGCTGGCTTAAAACTCAACATTCAGAAAACTAAGATTGTGGCATCTAGTCCCATCACTTCATGACAAATAGAAGAGGAAACAATGGAAACACTGTCAGACTTTATTTTTGGGGGGCTCCAAGATCACTGCAAATGGTGACTGCAGCTATGAAATTAAAAGATGCTTGCTCCTTGGAAGGAAAGTTATGACCAACCTAGACAGCATAATAAAAAGCAGAGACATTACTTTGCCAACAAAGGTCCATCTAGTCAAAGCTATGGTTTTTCCAGCAGTCATGTATGCATGTGAGAGTTGGACTATAAAGAAAGCTGAGTACCAAAGAATTGATGCTTTTGAACTGTGATGTTGGAGAAGACTCTTGAGAATCTCTTGGACTGAAAGGAGATCAAACCAGTCAATCGTAAAGGAAATCAGTCCTTAATATTCATTGGAAGGACTGATGTTGAAGCTGAAACTCCAATACTTTGGCCATCTGATCAAAGAACTGACTCACTGGAAAAGACCCTGATGTTGGGAAAGATTGAAGGCAGGAGGAGAAGAGGATGACAGAGTTGAGATGGTTGGAGGGCATCACCAACTCAATGGACATGAGTTTGAGCAAGCTCCAGGAGTTGGTGATGGACAGGGAGACCTGGTGTGCTACAGTCCATGGGGTTGCAAAGAGTCAGACACGACTGAGTGACTGACCTGAACTGACCCAGTGCCTAGCTCTGTGCCTCATACATAATAAAGGATCCATACATTTTTTTTAGTGAGTAGATTAAATTTGGCACTGTTGGATTGAAGAAAGCGAACACAAGGATGAATTATTCTTAGTCTCTTTCCTCAGGATCTTTCTATTTTATTACATGGCTGGATACAGCGTGAATGCTCAATAAATGCTAGCTGGTTAGTCAATTCTCAGTTACTTTTCTCAGTGGAAAGATAGCTTACCAAAACGAATCCATGCCAGCAAAGCCAAGTACTGTTTCATTTTACTCTTTCTGGTGTAATGAAACCTTTCCTCTTTCACTCAACACCCCAAGTAACTAAGAACAAGACTGCATCTAAGCATAGGAACTGTTTACCACACTAACTGTAATATCTGAAGCCAAAACTTGGACTTACGTTCTTACACCAGGAGAAGATATTTGAAAATACAACCAGCATACAATCAACCAAAGTGTTTGGTTTTTAGTACTTCTTAGGCAGGACATAGATGGGCCCCAGGCTAGGCAGCTGGGGTTTGACCCCTATAGACAGGTACTCCAAAACAGGAGGAGCAAGAGAGGAGCTGAGCCCTGTGCAGACAAAGCATAGAGACTACATATTCCTCATCCTTGAGATCAAAGAGACCTTCCCAACTATAGATGCATGGAGAGGCTCCTTCAAGATCAAAAAGGGAGTAATGTCAGCCTACCTACAAGCATCTTTGCTAGAATCAATCTTGGCTACAAGATGCATGCACACACATGGAAGGATCCTTAGATAAACCAAGTATGGAGTCAGAACCAAAGCAAGATGACTGGCCAAAGGAAACCCAGGAGAAAGGCCCCATATAAGTGATTCAAAGTATTACTCCCTCTCTGTGGCCTCCCTGTGTTTATCCACATGTCTATCTACATGTATCCATTTCCTCTTAATAAACACTTTATTTGTTGTACTGCTTTCTTCTTCTTTGTGGAAATTCCTGCAAGGCCAAAAGGCCCAGGACTTGTCACTGGCCATTAGCCTAGTGGTTAGGATTCAGCTCTCTCACTGCCGTGACCTGATTTCAACCTCTGGATGGGTAACAAAATCCTGCTTTAAGTAACTGCAGGCAGAGCCCGCCTGAGATCATTTCTGATCACCAAAAAAAAAAAAAAAAAAACCAGGATACTTATTATTCATTAAGAATTTCCAGTTGGACCTTTACAATTGTATGAGGAAATAAATATGAGCCTATTTTGAAACTGTATAAACACACAATGCAAAAATTAGGGCTATAAACAGAATATGTATTTCTGCATTAAAAGTACTTTAATTTGTGAGTGTACACATGAGGAAATTATTTAAGGCCTTTACTAATTTACATACATTCTTCATTGTGTAGCTTAAAACATGAGCTCTAATGTGAACCAAAGCCAAAAAGACCAGAGAGGGAAATAAAGCAGATGGCAGAAGACTAGGGTGTGGTAAGAGCAAAGGGATGAAGGAGGATGAAGGAGGCAATATGCATGTATACAACCTGAGAGAGAAAACCGGAAACTTAACATCTATTCAACAGATTCATAACTGTGACAGAGGTGCCAGGCACAGAGCTAAGAACAGTAGAAGACACAAGGATAATAGAATCCAGCTTGATGTGGGAGAACTCACAGTCTAGGGGCACTGTTGGTAGGGAGTGGGCAGAGAGAGAAAAAGGACAGCTACTCATATAAATATAATAGAAAGCAGAAGTGATCATTGCCAGAGGAGAGGTTCACATAAAGCACTGTAGGAGTTTAGTGAAAGGAAATATCTCTTCACTGAAGGATGCTTTAGGGTAATTTTATAAAGGAGAGGTTGTTTAAGCTCAGCCTGAGATAGAAGACATTCAGGAAGTACAAAAGGAAGAAATGGCACTCTATATGGAAATAACAATATGCAAAATACATAAAAGCAGGAAGTCTATTAGATCCATTTAATAGTATCAAGTGTTCCATTTTCTCTAAGGTTTAAGGTAAGCATAGGGACATTGTGAGAAATGGGGTTGATAAGGTAGATTGTGGATGGATTAAAGATAGCATTGAACAGCAAGAGAAGGGATTTGGAATTTTTTCAACAGTTTCTGGGAGCCACTCAAGGTCTAATGAAATCCAACTGGTATTTTCAAAAGCTCATCAGAAGGATATTATATTTCTATGATCTGTGTCACTAACTTGGTGGATCAACAAAGACCCTCATGGGCTCTTTAAAACACAGGGAAATTTTTAAAAATAATTTTAATACGCATGTATATGTATAACTGGATCATTTTACCATATAGCCATTAAGAAGATTTTGGCTTTTCCAGTGAGTGACATGTGACGCCACTGAGGATTCAAGGTCTAGGATTGACAGGATCTGACTTGGATTTTAAAAGCATCAGCTGGCTGCTATACTGAGAACAGACTTTAGGGAGTCAAGTTTTTTCAGAGGCAATTACAGTAATCCAAGTGAGGTAAGACCATGTCTGGGCACAGATTAGTAGTAATAGGAGTAGCAAAAAGTGGTCTGACTTAAGATACATTTGTTAGCAGGGCCAACAGAATTTTATGGTGAATAAAATATGGAACGAGAGAAGAGAGGACTCAAGGAGGACTCAATATTGTTGATCCGAGTAACCAGAAAGACAGAGCTGCCAAAAACTCAGGTGAAGAAGGTAACATATGGAGTAGGTTTTGGAATTCAATTTTGTACATATTATGTACATATGGAAATGATACATAGGCATTTAAAATTCAAGACAGAGGGCTAGAGATATAAATTTGGGAATCTAATATAATGATGGTATTTAAAAATACAAAACTGGGTAAGTTCACCAAGAGAATGAATGTTGATAGAAAGGAGAATCTGGGCTGTTACAACATTAATAATTCTGGTAAAAGAGAAGGAACCACCAAGAGAGATTGAGAGAGCATAACCAGGAAGGCAGGAGGAAAAACTAGCGAGTGTGTGTCTGGAAGCCACGTGAGTAGAGGGTACCAGGAAGAGGATCCATCAACAGCATCAGATGCTGTGCTCTGAGCACTGAGAATGACCGTTGGATTTATCATCAAGGTTGTGAGGGACCCTGACCAGAATAATTTCAGTGGACTGGCAAAAGCAAAAACCTGAATGTTCAGTTGTTCAGCCATGTCTGACTCTTTGCAGCCCCATGGATTGTAGCCTGCCAGACTCCTCTGTCCTTGAAATTTTCCAGCAAGAATACTGGAGTCAATTGTCATTCCCTTCTCCAGGGGATCATCCCGACCCAGGGAAAAAACCCGCATCTCCTGTGTCTCCTGCATGGACAGGCAGATTCTTTACCAATAGCACCTCCTGGGAAGCCTCCCAAACCTGAATGGAGTGGAGTTAAGAGAATGGGAGGGGGAAAGCTGGAAACTACAAGTATACACAATTCTTTTGAGAAGATTTTCTGCAAAGGGGAGCAAGAAATGAGGCACTAATAGTAGAAAGAAGTATGAGCGGGCGCTACTCGTCCTTGCGGTGCGCAGGCTTCTCACTGAAGTGGCTTCTCTTGCTGTGGAGCACAGGCTCTAGGCACACAGGCTTCAGTAACTGCAGCGTGCTGGCTCAGTTGCTCCTAGGTATGAGGGCTCTTCCTGGACCAGGAATCAAACCTGAGTCCCCTATGTTGACGGAAGAATTCTTAAACACTATGGAAGTCTCTTATGGCCATTAAAGAGGTAGTAAAGTTAAACGAGGCAGTTAGGTGGGCCCTACTCTGACAAAGCTAGTGTCCTTATGGGCTTCCCTGATGCCTCAGTGCCTTATGGGCTGCCCCGGTAAAGATTCCACCTGCAATGGAAGGAATGCAGGAGTAGCAGGTTCAGTCCCTGGGTCCAGAAAATCCCCTGGAGGGAGGGCACAGCAACCCACTGCAGTACTCTTGCCTGGAGAATCCCATGGACAGAGGAACCTGGCGGGCTACAGTCCATGGGGTCACAAAGAGACACGACTGAAGTGAATGAGCTTGCCCTGAGTGTTATAAGAAGGGGAGATTAGGACACCCAGAAATGGACCTCAAAGATGCACACACACCAAGGGAAGACCATGTGAAGACCATGTGAAGACCACAGTGAGCAGGTAGCCATCTGCCAGCCAAGAAGACAGACCTCAGGAAAAGGCAACTCTAACTCCTTGATCTTGGACTTCTAGACTCCAAAATTGTGAGAAAATAAATTTCTGGTGTGTCAGCCACCTAATCTGTGGCTGTTATAACAGCCCTAGGAAACTTACATAGTAGTTGTTTTTATTCTGAGGGTTTTTTTTTAATTGAAGAATAATTGCTTTATAGTACTGCACTGGATTCTACCAAGCATCAGCATGACTCAGCCATAGGTTTACCCATGTCCCCTCCCTCTTAAATATCCCTCCCTCCTCCCTCCCCATCCCACCACTCTAGGTTGTTACAGAGCCCCTGTTTGAGTTCCCTGAGTCATACAGTAAATTCTCATTGGATATATATTTTACGTGTGGTAATGTATGTTTCCATGTTACTTTCTTCATACCTCCCACCCTCTCCTTCTAACCCATCCCAGCCATGTCCATAAGTCTGTTCTCAATGTCTGTCTCCATTGCTGCTCTGCAAATAGGTTCATCAGTACCATCTTTCTAGATTCCATATATATGTGTTAGTATATGATATTTGCTTTTCTCTTTCTGACATACTTCACTCTGTATAATAGGCTTTAAGTTCATCCACCTCTTTAGGACTGACTCAATGCATTCCTTTTTATGGCTGAGTAATATTCTATTGTATACACGTACCACAGTTTCTTTCCATTCATCCATCAGTGGGTATCTAGGTTGCTTCCATGTCCTAGCTATTGTAAACAGAACGGCAAAGAAAATTGGGTTACTTGTGTATTTTTTAATTTTGGTCTCCTCTGGGCATATGCCTAGTAGTTGGATTGCTGGGTCATATGGTGGTTTTATTCCTAGTTCTTTAAGAAATCTCCATACTATTCTCCATAGTGGCTGTATCAATTTGTATTCCTACCAACAGTGCAAGAGGTTTCCTTTTCTCCACACGCTCTCCAGCATTTATAGATTTATTTGTAAATTTTTTTTTATAATGGCCATTCTGACCTGTGTGAGGTGATATTTCATTGTAGTTTTGACTTGCATTATTCTGAGTTTTTAATTTTTGCTTCTGTTGGTGGGGGGCGGGGAGGATAGTTCTAAAATGGAAGAAACAATAATGGCATGTTTGCATGTTTTTTAGGAAATATCCAGGGAGAAAAGATAATCTGGAAGGCAGAGGAGGAAAACTGATAAGAGAGATGTTGCTGAGAAGGTGACAGCGGATCAGATCTGGTCTTGTTATTTATTTCTCAGAGCTCCTCTTATCTTCAGGCTTCAGTCAAGGACCTTAAACCTTCTCTGATTTCTTGATAGTGATTGTATCAGAATCAGTAAACTTAAAAAGGGAGAGGAGGAGACTCTACAAACTTAGATTTCTAGAAAAACCATGGATCTATTAAAACAAATAAATCAGAAAAGGATAAATTATTTTTTAGAGGAAAAGAGAGTGACAGAATTGAGGAAAATCAAGAAAAAAAGAAATAAAATGAATTTAACTTTGCATTTGTAAGATGTGTAGGTGAAAATGTTCTTGTGGGTGTCGAAATTGTTGAGAAAAATTTAGCAAAATTCAATGAAAGAGATAAGGTGAGTCCACAGTGAATCTTTCCTAAATGGTTACATATCCCATGAATGGTTTTCTTACTATGAAGTGTTTGTGCCATCACACCACCACAACCTCCTTTTTTTTTTTTTTTAAAGAAAAAAAAGGACCTAATAGTTATTAAGATAAAGTCATTGTGATGAAAATGTGGTTTGGTAAAGGAAAGTTGGTTAAGAACAAGTTCTGTTTGGGGAAAGAATAATAAATATTCAGTCTTGGCATTTTCAAGATGTTGAGCTATGGGCCTAGGATAGCACACAAGCCCCATACAGAGATAAAGGCAGCAACACTGGGATTGTAAAGTAAGCATGAAGAAACATGACTGTCAAATCTTATAGCATTCCTGGAAATTAGGAAATCTATAAATATCAGCCCCATTTTGTAATGGTGTGAGAGTCTTGGTATATCAAGGCTATGAGATTAGATTCATAATAAATGTAATTTGAAGTGGTCCAACATGTCACAATGAATCAGTACCAAAAGAAGGACTGGAACCCAGGACTCCTGGCTCCTATCCAGGACTCTACCCACAAAACTGTATTTCCTGTGTTTTTATTTTAATCTTGAACTAATTCTCAATCTCTCTCTCGTGCGCTCTCCAGCCCTCTTTCCCTCCCTTTTTCACATACCATAGATGACCCTTGTACACATCCTCCATAAATCACTCTATAATGGAGCGCCTTTGTTGTTCTCTTCGCTAGGTACCCAAAGGAAGATTATGGCAGAGAATCAGGGCTCAGCATTAAGGGAGATAATTGAAGGTCATTCAGCTGAAAATAATTCATATTTATCCATGGCTTCCTTTACCAGAGCATCTGGTTTCCGTTAGCCAGCATGGTGTCCTCTGGTTCTGACTGTGGTGGCCCATGGTAACCACATTTTTGCTAAAAAAGAAGAGTGCTTTCTTACATCTGTTCCAGAGATGTTTTTCCATCCTTCTTTGTACAAAGCAATGCTCTGCATTTAGATGAACAAAGACTAAAGCTTCATGCTGTTAGGTACTGATGACTGGCCTGCCCCTGGGCAGCTTCTCTGGGACTTTCTCTTTCTGTCAAGTTCAATCATAGAATGAAAGATTAGGAAAGCTAAGGCCAACCAGTTCATCTTACTAACTCCTGCCAGAATGTCAGTTCTAAGGAGATTTAGATTTACATTATTTGTAAGGAGATTTTCTGTTCTTATCTCTATATACAAAGAATATATTAATTCACTCATTAAACTCTTAGCTGAAACCTGTGGGCAGGTTTCATTTTACCTGCCCACAATAGACACTCATCTTTAGTTTCACTTACCTATGACTGCTGTCTTAGCAACAGGAACTCATACCTATATCTAAACCAGAATCTCTTTCAGCCCGTTTATCAATAAATGTGTTGTTTTTTTTTACCATTAACCTACTAGTTATCTCTTAAGAAACATATTAGTTAGTTGAAGGGACAAAGTATGAGAGAGAAAAGGAAGTGAGAAAAACCCAGTATGCATAAATATTAGAAACACAAAGCTTGAAAGTATAATCAGTAGTAGGTGAATTTTGACCTTAACCTAAACTAAATGACATCACTACAATTAATAGTAGTAGTTAAAACTTACAAAGTACTTTCTGTATATTATGTTTAGTGCTTTAGGTTCACTATCTCATTTAATTCTCACAACAAAACGATGAAGTAAATGATATTCCTTCTTATTGGAGTATAATTGGTTTACAAAGTTGTGCTAGCTTCTGCAGTACAATGAAGTGAATCAGCTCTATGTACGTATACATCTCCTCCCTCTTGGATCTCCTCCCCACCCAGTGCCCCATCTCACTCATCTAGGTCATCTCAGAGCACTCATTTTAAGTAAAAATTTGAGTGCCATCAATATCTTTGTGGAGTCCTGGCAGGAAACAGATGGAGCACTCAAAAATAGTTAATTGGAGCAGGTTTTAATAAAAGCCCTATTTACCAAAGTGTAGGCAGAGTGTATATTCTCACCCTGCTTATTTAACTTCTATGCAGAGTGCATCATGAGAAACACTGGACTGGAAGAAGCACAAGCTGGAATCAAGATTGCTGAGAGAAATATCAATAACCTCAGATATGCAGATGACACCACCCTTATGGAGAAAGTCAAGAGGAGCTAAAAAGCCTCTTGATGAAAGTGAAAGAGAAGAGTGAAAAAGTTGGCTTAAAGCTCAACATTCAGAAAACGAAGATCATGGCATCTGGTCCCATCACTTCATGGGAAATAGATGGGGAAACAGGGGAAACAGTGTCAGACTTTATTTTTGGGGGCTCCAAAATCACTGCAGATGGTGACTGCAGCCATGAAATTAAAAGACGCTTACTCCTTGGAAGAAAAGTTATGACCAACCTAGATAGTATATTCAAAAGCAGAGACATTACTTTGCCGACTAAGGTCCATCTAGTCAAGGCTATGATTTTTCCTGTGGCCATGTATGGATTTGAGAATTGGACTGTGAAGAAGGCTGAGTGCTGAAGAATTGATGTGTTTGAACTGTGGTGTTGAAGAAGACTCTTCAAGGTCCCTTGGACTGCAAGGAGATCCAACCAGTCCATTCTGAAAGAGATCAACCCTGGGATTTCTTTGGAAGGAATGATGCTAAAGCTGAAGCTCCAGTACTTTGGATACCTCATGCAAAGAGTTGACTCATTATAAGACTGTGATGCTGGGAGGGATTGGGGGCAGGACGAGAAGGGGACGACCGAGGATGAGATGGCTGGATGGCATCACGGACTCGATGGACATGAGTCTGAGTGAACTCCGGGAGATGGTGATGGACAGGGAGGCCTGGCGTGCTGCGATTCATGGGGTCACAAAGAGTCGGACACGACTGAGTGACTGAACTGAACTGAACTGAATTGAGGCAGAGTATAGGGCTTCCCTGATGGCTCAGTAACAAAGAGTCCACTCAAAATGCAGGAGCTGCAGGAGATATGAGCATGATCCCTCAGTCAGGAAGGTCCCTTGGAGGAGGAAATGACAACCCACTCCAGTATTCTTGCCTGGGAAGTCCCATGGACAGAGGAGCCTGGTGGGCTACAGTCCGTGGGGTCACAAAGAGTTGGACATGACTGAGTGACTGAACACACATGTCTGGCATGGTGTAAGACAATTTATAAGGGATAATGCAGTGCTCTGATGCTATTAATGTTGTGGGTATTCCTATCCCTGACCCTGGGAGAGGGAGAGAATGATTTCCTGAATCCAGAAGGAGAGCCAAGTGGGGAGGACTATATGACAGGGGGATGCAGCCAGCCTGTGGGAAATCCAAGGGAGAGTGTAGGGGAATAAATACTCCATCTTCCTTCTCTTCAACTTAGCTAAAACCCACCAAGGGTCCCAGATCAAAGGAACCTGTGAATAAATGTGCTGATGTCAGACTATGGGGAAGAAAGAATGGTGAAGAGAGTAGAAAGTGGATCTAGATGAGCACAGTCACTTTCTAATGTCCCAGGAATCAAGGTCACTAAGTGATGCAGCAGGATTTTAAATCCACAACTGTCTGACTTTAGAGCTCACACTCAACCGTCTTGCTCTACTGCTAATGGGTTTGAAATAGCAAAGAGAAGGGAGGCTAACTGAGATAGGAGAGAGTATCAGGAGATATAGAGAAGAAAGGAGGCTTCCCAGGTGGTGCTGGGGTAAAGCATCCACCTGGCAATGCAGGAAACAGACTCAGGTTCAATCCCTGGGTCAGAAAGATCCCCTGGAGGAGGGCACGGCAAGCCACTCCCATACTCTTGCCTGGAGAATCCCATGGAAAAAGGAGCCTGGTGGGCCACAGTCCATGGAGTCGCAAAGAATCGGACACAACTGAAGCGACCTAGCACACATATACAGAGAGGAAAGGGACATGCACAGGATGACATTTACGAGATACGAATCTCTGGCAAGACTTTCCTGAATTCTGTTTTCTCATCTATGAACTACTTCTATAACACAAAATGCAGTTCTTCTTTCTTGGTGCAGTTAATATCATCAATTTCATTGTCATTGTTCTGACTCACCCTGGAAAAGAGATGAATCACCCAAACTTATGCTCAGAGACCGTAGTCTTGCTGTGACAGAGTTTATGGCATTGTGAAAAACTGCCTGCTTTGTAAGTCACACATCATTGACCAGAGGTCTGAAAGAAAGTGGCCATGAAATCTTCTGTTATTTTTCTTGCTGTCTTTATCTTACATAATAAAAGTACCCTGGAGAAGGAAATGTCAATGCACTCCAGTATTCTTGCCTGGGAAATCCCACGGAGAGAGGAGCCTGGCAGGCTATAGTCCATGGGGTGGCAAAGAGTTGGACATGACTTGGTGACTAAACAGCAATAGAAGCACCCACTCATTTTATCAAACCTGATTCAAGGAATTTTGTATCTACTGCACAAGAAATGATAGGAGAGGTGATTTGATTTATAAATTGCTCTCTGCTCTCTTTTGGAGTCACTTTGACAGAAGTGATCAGTTGACAATAAATGGGTCTGAGAGTAGCAATGCTCTTAAAAGTACATATGGTGCCAAGACCCTATGGGGTCTAAAAAGATGTCTCATAGCAGCTTACAAAATACTGTTCAGGAATTTCCTGTGCCAAAAGCAAAGATGAAAAATAGGACTGCAAATCAGAGAAATCCAAGCAAGCAGGAGACAAATAGAAAATGCATGACAGGAACAGTTTAGAAAGAAGTCCAAGGTAGTAACAGAGCCTTCATTCACATGTGACATGAGAGAGTATCAGATCAAGTTAAAAACCAAGTTTCCAGAATAGAACATAAATACAAGAATAAGAAAATATCTAGCTTATTTCCTAGAACTTGTAAGAAAAAGAGAAATGGAAAACATGGGAAAAGATAAGAGACCTAAGAGATGAATACAGAAGACCCAAAATCCAAAGAATTAAGAGTCTTGAGAAGAGAAGAGAAATAATCAAAACAATAAAACAAGAATTAAAAAAACAAAAAAACTGGAGGGTGAATTCAAAAGCATGATTCTACCAAATGCCAAGTCATGTAAGTGAGAAAAGAATCATACTTAGGAAAATCATTGTAAAAAAATTAAAACAAAAAATAAAATGAGCAGATTATAGAGGCTTCCAGGGAAATTTGTACCTGAAGGCTCTATTAGCCAACACTATGGTGGTTATCATTTTGAAATATATACCTGGAATCAACACTGTGTATACCTTAAACTTACACAATGTTCTGTGTCAATTATTTCTCAATAAAGCTGTGGGAAACAGCTTCCAGGGAGAAAAACAGACTTCCTGTCAGTAAAAGCGAATGCTATATTTTCAGGTTCAAGGGTCATTTTTCAAACCCTAATTTTATTTTTTCATTTTTTCATGACTTCATACACATGAAAAGAAAGTGAAAGTCTGAATGGCTCAATTGTGTCTGACTCTTCAATCCCATGGACTATAGCCCACCAGGCTCCTCTGTCCATGGAATTCTCCAGGCAAGAATACTGGAGTGGATTGCCCATTCCCTTCTCCAGGGGATCTTCCCAATCCAGGGGCTGAATGTGGGTCTCCTGCATTGCAGGCGGACTCTTTACCATCTGTCAGGGATAGACATATATGTAGAAAAGTGGTTGCACAATTAGACTAATTATGCAACCCCCTCCAGTGTTCTTGCCTGGAGAATCCCAGGGACGAGGGAGCCTGGTGGGCTGCCATCTATGGGATCACACAGAGTCGGACACAACTGAAATGACTTAGCAGCATCTCCTTACATAATTACTTGTGTGTGTATGTGTGTGTGTGTGTGTGTGTGCACGCGCGTGTGTGTGTGTGTGTGTGGTAATAACATTTAAGATCTATCCTCAGGCTTCCCTGGAGGCACAGTGGTAAGGAATCCGCCTGCCAATACAGGGGACATGGGTTCAATTCCTGGTCCAGGAAGATACCACAAGCTGCAGAGCAACTAAGCCCAACACCACAGCTGTTGAGTATGCTCTAGAGTCTGGGAACCACAACTACTGAGCCCATGCACTGCAACTGCTGAAGCCCAAGCACCTTAGAGCCTGTACTCCACAATAAGAGAAGCCACAGCTCTGAGAAGCCACATACAAAGCAAATAAAAAGCTTTAAAATTAATAATTAAAGATAACTATATGGAAAGTGAAAGTCACTCAGTTGCATCCAACTCTTTGCTACCCCATGGACTATACAGTCCGTGGAATTCCTCAGGCCAGAATCCTGGAGTAGGTAGACTTTCCCTTCTCCAGGGGATCATCCCAACCCAGGGATCAAAGCCAAGTCTCCCTCGTTTCGGGCAGATTCTTTACCAGCTGAACCACAAGGAAAGGCATAGTCCAAATAGTAACAAATAGGTCAATAGTAGCATGGTAGCACAATTGTCATCTGGAGATTTGGGTCAGGGAAGACCTAGAGAAAGAGAAAATAGCTAGGGAGTTATTTCAGTTATCCACATGAGAGACAATGGGCATCTGACCCATGGTTGAGGCCATGAAGTAGAGATTAGGGGACAAATTTAAGAAATATTTAGGAATTAGAATAGATGAATTAGGAGGCTGATAACACAGAGGGAAGAGTCAAGACAGATTGCATGGAATCAAGTCATAAAACATTACCATTCACTGAGAAAAGAAATGCAGAAGGAGAAGAAGGTTTGGTGGGTACAGTGGAGAGCTCATTTGAACCTAAGATACTGAAGGGATAGCCAAGCCAGATGACCAACTGGTAGCTAGATATATGGTCTGGAGCTCTGGAGAACAGAATCCTTTAACATGTGGTATCATAAGCTGTGAGAGAGGGTGAGTTGATAACTCACGACTAATGGTTCTCTAGGCTTGAAAATAAAAATATTAATTTAAAATTTTCTGGGGAAAATAGTTTAGAATAGTTAGAAATAAAACTTATGTGAAATCCTTCTAAAGCTATATTTCAGTTATTTTGATGCTCAGAGATGTTAAATTTAAAAGAATGCATTCCAACATGAAAAGATGCTCAACATCTCTAATCCTCAGAGAAATGAAAATCAGAACCATAATGAGATATCATCTCACACTGGTTAGAACGGTTATCATCAAAAAGACCACAAATAATATATGTTGGCAAGGATGTGGAGAAAAGGGAACCCTCGTACACAGTTGTTGGGAGTGTAAATTGGTACAACCACTATGGAGAACAGTGTGGAGTTTCCTCAGAAAAACTAGAAGTAGAACTACCATATCATCTAGCAATCCCACTCATAGCCATATATCTGAAAAAAAAAATGAGAACACTAGTTCAAAAAGATGTACGCACCCCAATGTTCTTAGCAGCATTATTCATAATTACCAAGATATGGAAGCAACTTAGTGTCCTTCAACAGACAAATGGGTAAGAAAATGTGGAATACTACTCTGTCATAAAGAAAGAATGAAATTTTGCCATTTGCAACAACATGGACGGACCCAGAGGGTATTATGCCAAGTGAAATATGAATGTAACGAGATAGAAGCAGACCCACACAGATAGAACAAACTAGTGGCTACCAGTAGGGAAAGGGAGTTAGGAGGGGTAAGATAGGGATAGGAGACTAAAGAGATACAAACTAGTATGTAAAAAATAGGTAAGTTACAAGAATATATGGTGCAGGGAACATAGCCAGTATTTTATAAATTTATAATAATAAGTAGAGTATAATCTATAAAAAATTTTATCACTAAGTTACATACATAAAACTAATATTGTAAATCAACTATACCTCAATTTTAAAAAGAATTTAACAAGTTAAGAAAGAAAAGAAGGAAGGGAGAAAGGAAGGAAGAAAAAAAATATGTGGGTTAGAAAAAAAAAGAATACATCCCATTTCATCCAACCAAAATAATTTCAGAATAACAAGCATTTTACTTGTGTCCCCTCAAATTCCATGAAGTTGACACATAGTCCTTCAAGATTATTCTTATTTCTCTCTTCAATTCACTTTTACAGACCACAGTGAATCTCCCTGAAATCCTGACACAATCGTATCTTGTCTTCTGTTCCCCCATTCCCCACATTTACTTCTCAACCTTCCATTACAAAATCTCAAAAACCATTCAAGTAAATCAGGACTATGGTTTTCACAGTAGGGGAAAAGAAAACAGCATAAGTAGGTCAAGCTAGAGTCCTTTTTAGTGTCATGGAAGGAGGAATGTTGGAAATATGCATATGTTGATAAGCCTTGTCCCATTCTGTGTGTGCTGTTCCTAATGACCCAGCAGTGGGAAGTGCTCAGTGTCATTAACAGCACAGTGCTCTCCGGAGGAACTCCAGCCTTCCATCCACCAACAGTTCTCACAGTGCTACAGTTTGCGATCTGGCCTTTACCTTGTCAGCATCTCTTTCTATCATCACTCCTGGGAAGACTAATCAAACTAATCAAACTCACAGGGGATTGAAATTTATCAATCCAATTAGACTGGCCCTTCCTCCACTTATTCTGGGAGAACTACTCCTTCCAGGTTCTAGAATAGTGATCTTTTTCCCTCCCAGGTTATTACCTTCTCATTAGCAGAAGAATTGATAATGAAAATACTACTGGGGGAACAGAAAATAAAAACAAATAGAAATATGAATGATCTTAAGCAAAACCTCCTCCTCATGCTAAAAGTGAGGCTGCAAAATGAAGTCATTGCCCCACAACATCCTGCAGCAATTGAATATTTGTGTCTGCTAATTCCCTGACTCTGTACTGGCCAGTTGTATCTTCCTCCAGACTGAGCAGTCTTCTGTGCATTCAACTCTTTCTCCATATGAAATACAATACAATTGGTTTGCAATTACTAAATTAAAATCACATTCTAGAACTGCCTGCTTGAAATTACACCCAGGCAGCCTTTACTAGAGTTTTGTGTGTTCCCAAATGCTTGAGACACTTATTTACAGACAATCTCCAGGCCTACTCCCACACATGGCAAACCTTATTTCTCCTATTTCCAATTTAGGAGGAAGCATCTCACTGCTGTCCTGACTGTATGACTGCTGCTCAACAAAAGGGAAATAATCAATCAATATCTCTCATCCATGCTATATCCCTCCCTCTCTTCTTCTCTCTCTTCTGCCTCTCCCATCTCTCAAATGTAACTTCTATGATTATCCAAAAGCCACAGAAACATAAAAATAAAATTTTTTTCATCTTTACAAATCAGAGTCCCTATCAAGTTTGAAAAACAGTCAAGTCTAAGTCAAGCATTAGTAGAAGCTCTGTGTTAGTTTTCATAGATTTTTCCTCTTTATTTTTTTCATAGATTTTTTTCTCTTGGTCATATTTTTTGCAGTTTTTACTTTGATATAGCACAAAGATTACTTATATTCCACAATTCACACAGCCACTTTCATCGACTGATCTGTTTCATGTTCCCCCATAATTCCAGTCGTTATTTTATCTTTTCTCTCCTCTTGATTGTTAGCCTGTTGCTTGCAGACACTGGGACAGGGGTGTGACTGTATCATAACACAGTGCTTGGCATGCAGGCAACATGATGATTCAACACGGCAGGGCAGGCACTGATGCCCTCTGCCCTCTGTCTAGACATTTCTCGTGCCAGTTCTCTATGGATCTCACAGCTCCCCTCGTCCCTTTTAGAGGTAAAAACACAGGAAGTATTCAGAGGCAGAAACACAGAAACACTCATTCGTTTGATGACATGCAAGCAGAGTGAAAAATAATTCACCTGGACAAATGAGGAATGAGGTGGAGACGGGGAAGGAGACTCTAAAGACTGGAAAGAGAAGAGGAGTGGGGAATGTAATGGATTGTTCATGCCATTTTCTGGCTCTTTCACGCCTCCTACCTGTATCAGCAGCAATTTTCTTTTAAGCGTTTTATAGCATTTCACTTTGAGTCTTGAGCTCTGGATGGGAGTCTGGAAAAGCTATTGAGAACTTAGCTCTTCCTTCCGCACCCCCACATGCACGCAGAGAAACCCATACACAGACATGACTGGCACACCCATGGAGAAGCCACATGTGCACCTAAGAACACATGGACCGGCAGACAATAAAAACGCCCAGTGGCAGCCAAAACTGCTCCAACCACACATGCCTTCTGCTGCAGACAGCACATGGGCTTGCATTCTCACACCCACAGAGACACAAAGACCCACACACAGATGCCACAGCCACACCCATAGTCCGTCCTTACTCAGCTCTGACTTTCCTCCCACATCCCCTGTTTGAACACAGGACTGTCTCTAATTAGAATTTCTCAAGTCCGTCTTTGCCTGACTAATCAAACTTCTCACTGTACAGCCTTATGAAAACTCATCTTCTAAAATGCTCAAAATAACTGAGAATGGAAGAGAAGCAGAACACTTGGGGGAACTGAAATTTGGAAAGTTAAGTGGAAAGGCTGTCAAGGTTAATAGTGTCCCACCTTCCCACCAGATATTTCAGTAGATGGACACCTGGGTGATCTGGAAATGGTGACAATGGAGTAATTACAAAAGACTACTGCTCCTACAAGGAAAAGAGAATATGACCTATAAGGGGAAGAAAATGAACTTGAGAACCAAATAGACTCAGGTCCAAAAATAGCAATGTCATTTACCAACTGGTAACTTGGACAAGTTATTTAATCTCTGAGCAACAGTTTACTCAATAATAAAATTTACATTCCAGTATCTTTATGAGAATTAAGTGTAATGATATATGTAAACTGATTATTATAGTGTTTGGTTTCATAAAAATCTGTTTTATTTTTGTTACTGAAGTTGTTCCCAAAACATCCTGTGAGTTCTCCCAGCAAAAGACTCTTAATTTTCAAACACTCTTAAGACAAATAAGAAAAGTTATATACTCACTCTTTCCTCAGGAACAGAATGCATTGGTAAACAATATTTGATAATGGAAAAAAATGAATGAGCAAATAAGTGAATGATTGAATGAATGGTGTAACTGTATTATATACCTTGCTGTTCTTAGAATCATCAGTTACTACTATTAAATCTATCATGTAGTTCTAGTCTCTCAGTTTAATAGGAGAGACAACTTAGAAAAACCTAATTTTAATAAAATGAGAGAGAGATTGCAAGGTTTTATTAAAGCAGCAGGAAAAAAGTATTATAACTCTGCAAGAGGGCAAAAGGATGTCCCAAGAAAGTTTTTCCAACCAGTGATATGTAATCTAAGTCTTGAAAGGTTTTATTGGACAGAAAAAACTGAATAAGACATTTCAGGAAGAAGGAGGATCATGGGCAAAAGTACAAAAGCATAAACTATGTTTACTTGGGACAAAATGAATAGGCCAAAGTAGCTAAAATGTTGAGAAATGAGGTACCAGTTCAGTTCAGTCACTCAGTCGTGTCCTACTCTTTGAGACCCAATGAACTGCAGCAGGCCAGGCCTCCCTGTCTATCACCAACTCCTGGAGTTTACTCAAACTCATGTCCATTGAGTCAGTGATGCATCCAACCATCTCATCCTCTGTTGTCCCCTTCTCCTTGCACCTTCAACCTTTCCCAACATCAGGTTCTCTTCAATTGAGTCAGTTCTTCACATCACGTGGCTAAAATATTGGAGTTTCAGCTCCAACATCAGTCCTTCCAAATGAATATTCAGGACTGATTTCCTTTAGGATGGACTGGTTGGATCTCCCTGCAGTCCAAGTGATGTTCAAGAGTCTTCTTCAACACTACAGCTCAAAAGCATCAGTTGTTTGGTGCTCAGCTTTCTTTATAGTCCAACTCTCACATGCATACATGAATACTGGAAAAAGCATAGCTTTGGCTAGATGGACCTTTGTTGGCAAAGTAATGTCTCTGCTTTTTAATATGCTGTCTAGGTTGGTCTTAACTTTTCTTCCAAGGAGTAAGCATCTTTTAATTTCATGGCTACAGTCACCAGCTGCAGTGATTTTGGAGCCCAAAAAACTAAAGTCTGTCATTATTTCCATTGTTTCCCCAACTATTTGCCATGAAGTGATGGAACTGGATGCCATGATCTTAGTTTTTTGAATGTTGAGTTTTAAGCCAGCTTTTTCACTCTCCTCTCTCACTTTCATCAAGAGGCTCTTTAGTTCATCTTTGCTTTCTTCCATAACTGTGGTGCATCTGCATATCTGAGGTTATTGATATTTCTCCCGACACTCTTGATTCCACCCTGTGTTTCATCCAGCCCCACATTTCACATGATGTACTCTGCACATAAGTTAAATAAGCAGGGTGATAATATACAACCTTGACATATTTCTTTCCCTATTTGGAACCAATCCATTGTTCCATGTCCAGTTCTAAGTGTTGCTTCTTGACCTGCATACAGATTTCTCAGAAGGCAGGTCAGGTGGTCTAATATTCTCATCTCTTGAAGAATTTTCCACAGTTTGTTGTGATTCACACAGTCAAAGGCTTTGGCATAGTCAATAAAGCAGATGCTTTTCTGGAACGCCCTTGCTTTTTCAATGATCCCATGGATGTTGGCAATTTGATCTCTGGTTCCTCTGCCTTTTCTAAATCATTTGAATATCTGGAAGTTGACGGTTCAGGTACTGTTGAAGCCTGGCTTGGACAATTTGGAGCATTACTTTGCTAGCATGTGAGACAAGTGCAATTGTGTGATAGTTTGAGCATTTTTAGCATTGCTTTTCTTTGGGATTGGAATGAGAACTGACCTTTTCCAGTCCTGTGCCCACTGCTGAGCTTTCCAAATTGACATATTGAGTGCAGCACATTCACAGCATCATCTTTTAGGATTTAAAATAGCTCATCTGGAATTCCATCACCTCTGCTAGCTTTGTTCGTGGTGATGCTTCCTAAGGCCCATTTGACTTCACATTCCAGGATGTCTGGCTTTAGATGAGTGATCACACCATCATGATTATCTGGGTTGTGACGACCTTTTTTGTATAGCTCTGTGTATTCTTGCCACCTCTTCTTAGTATCTTCTGCTTCTGTTAGGTCCATACCATTTCTGTCCTTTATTGTGCCCATCTTTGCATGAAAAGTTCCCTTGGTATCTCTGATTTTGTTGAAGAGATCTCTAGTCTTTCCCATTCTATTGTTTTCCTCTATTTCTTTGCACTCATCACTGAGGAAGGCTTTCTTATCTCTCCTTGCTATTCTTTGGAACTCTGCATTCAGATGGGTATATCTTTCCTTTTCTCCTTTGCCTTTTGCTTCTCTTCTTTTCATAGCTATTTGTAAGGCCTCCTTAGACAACCATTTCGCCTTTTTGCATTTGTTTTTTTGGGGGATGGTCTTGATCCCTGCCTCCTGTACAATGTCATGACCCTCCATCCATAGTTCTTCAGGCACTCTGTCTATCAGATCTAAACCCTTGAATCTATTTGTTATTTCCACTGTATAACAGTAAGAGATTTGATTTAGGTCATACCTAAATGAATGGTCTAGTGCTTTTCCCTACTTTCTTCAATTTAAGTCTGAATTTGGCAATAAGGAGCTCATGATCTGAGCCACAGTCAGCTCCTGGTTTGTTTTTGCTGGGCCAAATGGTAACTCTGGAAAAATAGTTTTGGGAGCTAGCTTATGGAAGACCTTGCATAATGAGAGTCTTTGCACACAAAGACATTATCTTTAACACAGAGGGTGACAGACAAGAAAATGGCCTGATCAGATTTGCATTTTTAAAGAGATCACTCTAACATAAGCACAAGCATCAATTCGATCAGGACAAGATGGAAGCTGAGATGTCAGTTTCAGTCCTCAAACTTTTTCATGTGCATTATTACAGCGGTATCCCTAAGGCAAGAAGACAGAGTATATAAAGAAGAGGATTTTCTCTGCAAAATCTATTAGAATGTTTGCAAGAATTAGGAAATGTTTGGAATCTGTGGAGTGAGTAAGAAGGAAGAATTACAGATGACTAAGAATACAAGATTATGTGATTGGCTAAATGTTGTTTTGTTAATCAAGATAGAGAACTAGTTATCTATTGTTGCATAATGATTTAATCCCCAAAACCTAGTGGCTTAAAATAACACAATCATTCTATGATCATCTCTTACGGTTTTGGAGGCCAGTTGCCTTAGCTCTATGGTTCTTGTTCAGGATCCCTCATGGATTGCAGTCAGATGTTGGCTGTGGTTGGAGTCATCTCAATGGGTTCTTCTTTCTTGTGCCTGGATATTCATACCAGCTGTCCATTGGGACCCCATTTGGAGCTGTTGACCACTTGGCCTCACCATGTGGCTTCGGCTTTCTCACGGCTTGGTGGCTAGGTGAGCAAGTGTTCCAAGAGAACCAGGTAGAAGTGAATAGAATTTTTAGGACCTGGCCTTAGAAATTACGTAGCCTCTTCTGCTGCTAGTCACTTCATTAATCAAAGTCATCACAAAGGTCCACCAGGTTCAGTAGGGAACAGAGATCCTCAACTCTGGATGAAAGGACTTGTAGTGTCACATTCCACTGTTACAGTGAGATATGTTGCAACAGTCATCTTAGAAAAATACAATCTGCCACAAGAACACAGAAGAGCAAATCTGAGTCCTGTTTTAAATGTGTCAAATTTCAAATGTCTGCAGAATATCCAGATGAAAAAGATAAATGAGAAATCATAAATTTGGTTTTGGAGTTCAGGAGATCTGAGAGTTAATCAGAATATGTGTAGTAATGGAAGTCATGGGGCAGATGCTATTGTTTCCAGGGAGTAGGGAAGAAGAAAGGAAAGAAGGTAAGACAGGGGAGAAGGAAGGAAGGCAGGATTATTATTTTCCTAGGACTTCTAGAACAAAGTACCTGCAAACCGGGGCTAAACACAACAGAAATGTATTGTCTCACGGTCCTGGAGACTAGCAGTTTGAAATCAAGGTGCTGGCAGGGCCATGATCCCCCAAGCCTCTCACGGAGGAACCATCCTCACCTCCTCTGGTTTCTTGTAGCCTCCTGGTGTTCTTTGGTTTGCAGTAGCAAAACTCCAGTCCCTATCTCCCTCTTCACATGGCTGCCTCCCCTGTGTATATATGCTCTACCAAATCTCTCTTATCTTTAAAGGACACAAGTCATATTGGATGTAGAAACCACTTTACTCCAGTATAATCACTTGTTAATTTAGCCAACTACAGTTGCAATGACTCTATTTCTAAATAAACTCACATTCTAAGGTACTAGGGGTTAGAGCTTTAATATACCTTTTCCCCGCATGCTCAGTCACTGTTGTGTCTGAGTCTTTGTGACACCATGGACTATAAGCCCTCCAGGTTCCTCTGTCCGTGGGATTCTCAAGCAAGAATACTGGAGTGGGTTGTCATTTCCTTCTCCAGGGGATCTCCCCAACTCAGAGATCAAACCCACGTCTCCCACACTGACAGGCAGATTCTTCACCACTGAGTCAACTGGAAAGTCCAATATATCTTTTTAGAGGAGACATAATTCAGCCCACAATAGGGAAGAAGGGGAACTATGACAGGATCAAAAGCCCAGAGAAACCACAATGTAAGGAGGTAACAGAGGAAGAGAAGCAGTGGGGAAAAAATCAGAAGCAACAGCCTGGGAGTTCCACATGGCACAAGGATTTGGGGACAGAAGAAAGAAGAGGCAGTTAAAAAGTACTCAGTTAACAAAAGGACAGAACAGTTTCTATTTGAGTCTATTGAGTCTACTTCCCAATAGAACCGTTTCCATTGGGAGTTTCCATTGGGAGATTCTCGGAAACTTTTGTGGGACTAGACTTAGCAGAGGATCAGAAGCTAATTTGTGAGACGCTAACAGAAGGAAAATTAAGAGGCAGCCAGCCGTCAGTCTACATCACTGGGCTACACAAATTTGAGAGTTACTCCTTTAAGAAGTTTGCTCCAAAGTTAACACTAGCAATCTCTTCTTCCTATTAGCTAAGTTCCACATACAAAGCTCAAAAGAAAACTTGAAAGTGAGAGGAAGAGAAAAAAGAAATGTAACTGTGAGGAGCTAGCTGGAACTGCCATTTTAGGAACTTTCTTGTGGTTTTCCCAGAACTGGAAAAGCAGTCTTCTGGCATGATCTGGTCTAGGGTGGCTGCTTAATGCAGAGTATCCAGAAATCTTTCACAAAAGTGAGAACTGTGGATGTCAGGACAGGATGCTTCAAAAAGAAAATGCGTGATTAACTTAAGGAATAATAGCAAAGGTTTGGAGAATGGAGAGAGAATGAATACAAATGCCAGGAGAAAAAGGACATGGCCTGGGCTAGGCTTAATTATTTATTTCTTTGATCCCTAGGGAGCATCCAAGTATAGGGGCCATTCCAGATAGCTTTCTTTAAAACTGTGGTTTCCACAAGTGAGCCACGGAGGAAGAAGCCTTTTTTCTTCACCAACACTCTTCGCATACCTGTTCTACACCCCCAAGACCCAGACCTGCTGAATTTCTCATTCTTCCCTGAATCTCCTGCTCCTCTTCCATGTTTTATTCTCATATTATCTGCTTTCTTCCATTAAATAGTTCTGACTTTTGCTTTTCTCTTATCCCTTTCTCGTAGTCCATCTAATCTTGGAAAAGACAATGGAAAGAATGCTCTGTCCCCCCCCTTTTCTAAAACTTTTGCATCATCCATAAAATCCATAGTTGTCATCTTTTTTTTTTGACTATTTCCCAAGTCATAGTGACAGAAAAATAAAAGACAACACTTGCAGAGTTCCCACAGAAGATGGAATAAGGTGTTCACATGTCCTGAACTGCAGGCCATCAACTGAATAGAAATGGCAGAATTCAAGCTGGAGTTTTACAGGCTAAATGTGGTCAGTGCAATGGCTCCTAATGCGTCCCCAAAGGGCAACTGATCCTTTATCCTTAGCAATCTTTATTCCTAAGGAGAATGAGAATTTTGGCTTAGGATTCCCATCAGAGGGAGTTTTGTTCTAACTGTTTGAGTGCACAGAAGTACTAGTGATCTATCTCAACCTGTTATCAATAGCTTACTGGGAGGAATGGGGTAAGGGAGGATGGCCATACACTTTGTATTCCAAAGTATATGGGACAATAAATGGACAAAACTTTAAATACACAGATAAAAGAGTGAATAGGAAATGTGTTAAGTAATGTAGCTTAGCACAAGTTAACAAGTAATATAACTATTCCCATGTGAAGTATAATGAGCAATATAATTTGGGAGGCAACAGATTTTAGCAGACAAGAGAGTAGACTCTAGAGCCAGGCTCCCTTGGTTCATATCTTAGTGCTACTGGGGCAAGTTATTCAGCATGTGTGTGCCTTAGTGTCCCCCGCCATAAAATGGGAATGACAATAATACTGATACCAACTTCCTAGAGAAGGCTAAACGAGTTCACACAGATAAATATTTTAGTAGTGACACCACATAAAATTTACTTTTATTATGAAAATTAACCATTAAAGAAGTACCTAAACTATATTGTATTATTTTAAAATTTTAGCCTCTAATAATATATTTCATGATTCCCTGGTGGCTCAGATGGTAAAGAATTCATATAGTATGATGCATTTTTATATAGTACATAGTACAATAGAACATTTTTAGTTTAAATATGTTTTATTTTAAGCCATTTTTCTCATAAACACATTAAATTTTTAAGCTCTAAAATGTTTTTTTAAGTGTAGCATTTTGTAAATGCTGTTTGTTCTTTACTCAAATATCCAAAAATATAAACAGAATATATTTGGTTTTTATAAAAGGAAATAAAATGAGGTTAATGTTGAAAATGAAAAGCAGATTTCTTTTAAAACTTGGCTTTAGATAAACACACATGCTATTGTTTTCCACAATAAAATGTAGCCAGCATTTTGGAAGGACTGGTATCCTGAGTATCAGTTTTAAATAATGAAATTTAAAATCCAGATTCTTAACCTCTATCATGTTTAAGGTGTGACCTTCAATAAATTGGCAATCTATCCCGGCTTTTGCTTGGTAAATATCCAGGTGACACTGACCCAGCTAACTCTGGGTACCAGTAACACACATGTCATTGCCAGCGCCTTTGGGCTTCCCTGGTGGCTCAGTGGCAAAGGATCTGCCTGCCAAGCAGGAGACGTGGCTTCCATCCCTGGGTGAGGTAGATCTCCCAGAGAAGGAAATGGCAACCCACATCAGTATTCTGCTTGGCAAAGCCCATGGACAGAGGAACCTGCAAGCTACAGTTCATGGCATCACAAAAGAGTTGGACATGACTTAATGACTAAACAGCAACAGCCATAACTTTTAAATGTGTTGCCTGCACACACACACGCATACACACAGACACAGACACATCTGCATCCGTTAGAAATACTTAGAGTAGCGGGTAACCTAACAGTGTATGTGGGATTGTTGTTTTCATACAACAAAAATGTGTGCAGGTAAATGGCTTCTGGCACTGGTTTACTGGTGCAAAATTGGCAAGGCTTTCTCTTCAGCTTGTAGAATGGTTGTTTCGTAAGCTGTCAATTTAACTAACACTCCTGGCAAGAGGAAAGCGAGGAGGCAGTAATATACTACATTGCTGATGTCTGTCCTTGCATCAGAAAAGCAGAAACATCCCTAGAAACTCCCTTCCCCTCTTCACACATACACACACAGCCAACTTCTTCTTAGTTTTGTCACCCAGAATTGGGTCACATGACCACCTGTAGTTGCAAAGGAGTTTGGGAAAGTGCAGGACAAATTGCTAATGACTGCCTCAGGTTAAACATGATTCATCATCCGGGCCTAGGCGTTACCACCCTAAACAAAACTGAGGCTCTGCTATCAAAGTAGAGGGGACTGTGCGGTAGGTAACAAGTAATGTCTGTCACAATAACTGACCACTTATTGGCAACCTGTATGTAGAAAGCACAGGCCTAATCACTTTACATACATCTTATCATTTAATCTTCACACCACTGTGAAACAGTTACTTATAAATGCTCTTTGTTCTCCATTCTTTATAAATAGGAAAGCGAACATCACCAAAGTTGTAAGTACCTTGTCCAAAGTCACACAACTGGTAAAATGCAGACTGAGATTTGAACTCAGGTCTGATTCTAAGCTCACATATTTTATATCACATCATACTGCCCATCATCTTGACCATCAGTCCCTTGACCATCCCTAGTTCTTTCTGGCTACAACACATACCTCTGACTTTACACAGTCTTGATCACAAGCCTAGCCCCCCACCTAAAGTGTAAGACATTCAAAATCTTCATTTAGAAGATGGCATACTGTCTTCATGCCATCTTGGGGCTTCCCAGGTGGTGCTAGTGGTAAAGAATCTGCCCGCCAATTCAGGAGACATAAGAGATATGGGTTGGATCCCTGGGTCTGGAAGATCCCCTGGAGGAGGGCATAGCAATCCACTCTAGTATTCTTGCCTGGAGAATCCCACAGACAGAAGAGCCTGGCAGGCTCCAGTGCGTAGGGTTACAAAGAACTGGGCACAACTGAAGCGATTCAGCATGTACACATGTGCCTTTCATACTGTCTTCATATACGTCAAAATGCTGGCAGTTCAACAGTGAATAGGACAAACAGGCTCCTGATCTTTCAGTTTCTGTTCTATAGGGGAAGAAAGGCATTAACCAGGTAAACAAAGATAATATCAGATAATGACAACCACCTGAAGAAGATAATGAGATAGTAATGTGATAGATAGGTAAATAATGTGATAAATAATAAATAATGTGATAGATAATGTGAAGGTAATGTGATAATGAATAATCTACAGGCTACTTGTGATGAGACACCTAGAAAGTACTGAATTCTGATTGATAGAAGGAAACAGCCTGATCAAATTTAGGGAAAAGTGAACTCCAGGCAGAGGGGCTAAGAAGTGCAAAGGTCCTGAAGCAAGGATTTTTATATGTATAGAAAGTTGGTCAGGGACATTGGAAAATAAGGATTGAGAAAGACATGACAAGAAATGAGATCTGAGTGGAATCTGTATTTTATTCAAAATGCAATGGGAATTTGTATAGGTTTTACATAAGCAGGGGTAACATGATCCATTTTTTTTTTTTTAATCACCATGGTATCTGTGAAAAGAGTCTTGACAAGGCATATGAGGGAAAGTAAAGATTTCGGTGAAGTGGCTTGGCCAGCGAAGCACTAGCAGAAAAGGAGCAGACAGACGGTGCAAGACAGGTAAACATAATGACACAACTTACCTTTGGGGAAACTTGTTTTTTCATTCATTCCATTTTTATCTTGGCTTTGCAAACCACTCTATTTTATCACATTCATATGCCTGTGCTCCAATGAATTGTGTCCACTAGTTTTTTCTGAAATGCTTTTATAAAAATAAATAAATAAATGCTTTAACACACTGAGAAAATTCAGCCAGATATTTAGCATTTTTTCCTCTAGGCAGTTCTGAAGCAGTCAGTTCATTCAGCATCTGAATTCAGAGCACCCATATCTTCCTAGAAGAATAAATAAATAATAGTCTCATATCTTTTTATAAATGCAGGCTGTCAGAGGTTTAGATTTGCATAATTTGCCATAATGAATTATAAACTTTTCTCTTTTTCTCTGAGCTCGTGAAATTAGTCAGGATAATAGAAGTAAGGTTCTCCCAGAAATTGTGTCCTGGGGTTAATCAGTGTGTTCCTAATTGGAATTATGAGTGGAGTAAGTAAGAAGAAACACATGTCACTTTTGGAAGCTTCCAGTGTAAATTTACTATGGCTGGACACAAACTCCTGGAAAAACCATCTTCATTTAATTGCAGTGGGAGCTGATAATAGTACTGGTGTTTTTTAGAGTGCAAGTTAGATGAATATTACCCAACCCGTCCTGTTTTGCTTTTCTGTTATTTAAGCCCTTCAACAATGCCTGGCGAGCCATCCTCAGAGTGTGCCTTGTATATCAAGCTTAAGCTTCTTAAATTATGGTGGAAAGGAGATACGTAGCAACAGAATGAATTCTGTGCAAATAATTTGAATTTTCCTTTTCATGAATGAGGATAAAGATGGCTTTATCCAAATGCACAGGTGGAAAACAGGGCCTGGCCGTTATCCGAGTAATTGAACAATGGAGAGAACTAAACTGAATGACTGAGGCTCAAGCACTCCAAGCAGGAAATCTTGGGCTCATGGATCTTTATAGACTTTATAGACCTTAAAGACCCAGGTTTAAGGACTTTTAAAGAGAAGCCCTGTATTTGGGAATCTTCAGAGGGTTGAAAACAGATCTCCAGGTGATCAATGCAGAGTGAACGTTTTCAGTTACAATATCCAATTAAAACATTCTTGTACAATTGAAGGAAGGAAAGAAATCAGAAGACATTTAATGCTTTTTAAATCCAGATAAGTTTTACTATAATAAAAACACATGCCAACTCCTTGACTTCCTGGCCTAATAAGTCCCAGGTATGGTTGTGAAGCCAGATCCAAACTGTAAGAACAATGAACCAGAAAGTCTTGGTGGAACTGTGAAGTTTCTAGGGTCCCATATTCTGAGTTAGTCTCAGCAGCCAAAAAAGTGATTTATAAAACATTGGGGAAAATGGGTTTTTACTTCCAGGATCTAACTTTCAAGTAAATATGAAGTATCTCCTGGTCATTAGACATTGCAGCCAGTACTCAGATTACCTATATCACCTCATGTTAATTAAACAAACATTAAAAATAAAAGAATGAGAGTTGTTATTATTTACCACGTGTATTTTCAATCACAGCACACTATTAGCTTCTGTTTATCACAGACTTCCCTAATCTAGGGGAATCTCTCTGTATGGCTTTTAGATCTTCTTATTGGTTTGATAAGTAGATCTGGTGCATTCAGAATCTCAAATAACTGTTAAGATATCATTCCCCACCCCAACTGATGATTGCTCATCTCACTCTTAATCACGCAATTCCTCCGTCCTCCCCACCCACTCACAGTAATGCTGCTTATGTGCTGCGTTGATCTGAAGGCAGTAACATTTGTAATGCAACCATGCAACTTTCTCTTTTCAGCAAGCCAAATAAATCACTACATATTTCTGTGCTTCTCCTTTTATCAGCGATTTGGGTGTCATCATCCTTGTCACCCACTTTGCTTTGGAGAGGACTGATGTTCATGGAACATTGTGAACAAAGAAGAAAAGCCGCTTCTAAGCACCTCCAATGACTATTTTCATGTTTTAACTGTCATAGCAAGGAGGAAAATCTTCACAATTTGGAAGGCTTTCTGAAAATTAGCCCCACTGCACCAAACCTTTGATCTTTTGGTCAAACTGTCAATCTCTGGAGAACTCAGCTCTCTTGTGAAATTTTCAGGCTGTTCCCAAAACAATTGGTTGCATAAGTTCTGAGAGCCAGACCCACAAAACTCCTCTATGTTTTGGAAAGTTCCCTAAATAGACTTAGGTGACGATGGCACTGGCACGGAGACGGATGGATGGTGCTGCCCTAGCGCTTCCAAACACGCACAACTCACTCTTTTCCTATCTCTTGACAGCTCTTTTCTTTCCTCCTATTCCCATATTTTTTATTTCCCACTCCTCTCCTCTCCTTTGTCTCATTCTCCCTTCCCTTTCCCCTCACACACTTCCAAGCCTGAGATCAGGCTCTGACTTCACCAGCTTTGCTTAGGCAAGTCTGCTGCTTGACCGAAGGATGAAAGATGTTTCTGGGTTTAAATAAAACCCAAGTGGGACATCACATAACACATGGAGAGAGGTTCTGGCTGCCAAGTGCTCCAAGGGCAATTTTTCTCACATTGTTTCAGAACTTTTGCTCCAGGGTGCTCCAAGAGGAAGTCAGAAATTGGGTTTGAGATATGTATGATCTTGTGCCAAACAATTGAAAACAAATAGTCGGTTTACAGTTTAGACCTTGCTAGTTTTCACTTTTCTGATGTATAAAGTAAAACAAAGATTCCCTTGTTTTAATAGCAGGGGTGTTGGTTTTTATTTTTTAATTTGCTAAACTGAAATAAAAGTAAATTGAAAATAAACTGAATAAACTGAAAAATGTACAAGATATAAATTTATATTTTAGTGCAGACCTCAATTAATGTTAAAAAGCCTTGCATAAAATTATGCATGCTATTATATGTTTTTTATATCAGTAAATAAGTTTATGCTTGCCAGTTTAATACACAATTATGAGGTGTATTTTTTGCACATTATTTTTTCTGTCTGTTTTTATAATGTCCTGTTTAGATATTGGTCCAAATTGCATATTGTTTATACTCTCACTGGCCTTTGCCATTGCTATAGTTCCATATGTGCATTTACAAACCTGATATCTTCATTCCAACCTTTTTGTAAAAGATATCTTTTGATTTCCTTATGCAATATACTTTTTTTCAGATAAAAGATAATAAGTGTAAATTGATAACAGCTTATTTATATCTATTCATACATTTACCTATTATTAAATATAAAATTAATACTAAATATAAATAAATAAATTTACAACTTGAAAAAATACTTTGAAATATGTAAAATGAAATAAATAGGGTTACTGAAAATTTTTATCTATTTAAGGTTTTAGGACTTCCCTGGAGGCTCAGTGGTAAAGAATCTGCCTGCCAATGCAGGAGACATGGGTTTGACCCCTGGTTCAGGAAGATCCCCTAGAGAAGGAATTAGTAACCCACTCCAGTATTCTTGCGTGGGAAATCCCATGGACAGAGGAGTCTGGCAGGCTACAGTCCAAGAGTTGGCCACAACTTAGGAACTAAACAACATCAAGGTTTTTGGAGTAAATCATGAACTGATTCTAGAAACAATTTTAAGTGGAGGACATTTGTTAGTGTGAGTTAACCTGGTGCATTTTCTCTGGGAGTTTCCTCCATATTTTCTTCTTGTGACAACCTGTGATATTTCATAGTTAGTAGGGTCTCCCCTGTGAGCATATGTTAGGAGAAGTCATTGGAGCTGAGATTAATAGCTTCAGTTATCACACTAAATTTAAACAGATTAACTTAAATGCAATTTACTTTTCAAAACGCAGGGAATTATTGGCAATAGAAATCAAATGAAATCTTTATTCTAATCAAAATATAATTGGATCAGAATTCCTAACCATTCAAACTTACCTAAAAAGAGGCTCTCCCACTGTGTTCCTTCCCACTACAAAGATTTCAAAGTAGTGTCTGTAATCATCCTCACTTGCTCTTCGTACTGCTCCCTTAACTCCTATTCCTGTGAGGGAAAAGATTCATGGACTATTTTAAGAACTATAGAGTAGCTTTTACAAATATGTATATTTTTTGTAAAAGATACTCCATAGTTCTACAGGCCATAGGGTTGCACAGAGTCAGACATGACTGAAATGGCTTAGCACTTAGCGCATTTTAAGAACTATAGAGTAGCTTTTACATATATGTATACTTATTCTCTGAAGTATATATTACTTTTCAGAAGATATGCCAACACAGTTTTAAGGAAATCAATTTCCAGATACTCGACTTCCATATCTACTCTTTCCTAAAATAAATTTGCCAAGGTTGACGTCTTCAGTGAAATAGCTTTAGCCCTTCTCTGTCCCATTTCCTTTACCCATAGCCTGTTTCTCACTTGACAAAGGAAAGGTACACCTGTCTCCTATCCCTTGGGTGCCCTGCATGGTTCTAAGATACAACCATCTCTAGGATGGCAAAAGAGCAATTTTAAATATTCATGTCACTTTCATTTGATCAAAACAGCATAAACTTCCACCACCTACCACACTATGAAATGCACTTCCAATACAATTTTATTTTTGACTTGCAATACTTTGAAAAGTTATAATTAATGTAAGTTGTTTTCCATCATTTGCATATGAAAAATGACTGCAATGATAATACAGAGAAAAGTTTAACTCTTAGAATTCCAAGGTTACAGAAAATTTATCTTTCTTTTTTGCAACATCTTGGCTGATCTAAAATTGTAACAAAAGGAATTTAAATTTAGACATGAAGTTCTTGACTAAAGATTATTTTAAAAAACAGAATAGGAATTATTTCTTTTTGTTGCACAAGCATATGAAAAAGTAATTAATAAAATATATTTAAACAAAAAATATATTAATTTGGTGTAACATTTTGAGGAGGAGGTGGAATGGGAATACAATTTACAGGAGAAAAGAGAATGATGTAAAACGTCTAATTGTTAAGAAATATTCATGCCTTTAAAAATACATGACTGTGGGGGTAACGTTGTTGTTCAGTAGCTAAGTCATGTCTGACTCTTTGTGATCCCATGGACTACATTTAAAAGTGAGCTAACAGTTTCACCTTAAAATTTCAATGTAAATGTGCCAGAAATTTTATCCTTTGAAACTGTATATATTTACAATTAAACATTTTAGTTATGAACTTTAAAATGTGCAAGGGAGAATCATAATCTATCAAAATTATCTTAAGGGACATGAGAAAAAAACAAAGAAGTTCCTTGATAAAAAGAACATGCCTTCCCTTATGAAACATATTCCTAACGGAAAGAAATCAGACAAGTAGGGGAAACACCATGTGGCATTTTTTTTGTTCTTATAGGAAATATGTCCTGTCATTCCTCCTTCCACCTGAAGACTCTCAGTTTAAAAAAAAAATTCAAAGTAGCTTCTTTTCCTTCGGTCTAAGTGGAGCTTAATTTCTGAAATGGCAAGAAAATATAAATGGATTCCATAGGTTACATTACACTGAGAAGAGCTTCCAGTAATTCCAAGTGACTGGGTTAACCTTGTGCTTCCCATATGTTCAACCAAATGCTAGTAGCCAACTAAATGCTGTGCCTGGCAGCAGGGTACTAACATCCTACCTAAATGAAATCAGGTTAAAAATATACATTACAGACAGACTTGAGTAAGAAAGAGAAAAATTCAGAAAGTGGTCAAAAGGGTACTGATAGAAGGAAGAGGTTTGAGCCTAGCTATGACAGTACGAAGATCTGGGAGCTGATGGATTGCATGTGTTATCAGTGTGTGTGTGTTTCCCCCTTCATTGCCTACCTATCTGCTATGGACTGAAAGTGTTCCTGCTGTTCATATGTGAAATCTGATTCTTCAGTGCAAATTTATTTGGAAGTGGGGTCTTTGGGAGTTAATTAGGTCAGGAGGGTAGAACCCTTATGATTGCATTGGTGCCTTTATAAGAGGTACAAGAAAAATGATTTCTCTGTGTCTTTCTCTCTCTGATTAGTGAGGATACAACAAAATGGCAACCATTTGCAAGCCAGGAAGAGACTCCTCGCCAGAACCCCATCATACTGGCCCCTAGATCTTGGACTTTCTAGCCTCTAGAACTATGACAAATAAGTGTTTGTTTAAGCCACCCAGGCTGTGGCATTGTGCTGTAGCAGCCAGGACTGACTAAAACATGACCTTAGTCTCTGCAGTGAAGCATGGCCCAAATCTCAGTGCCCTAATTATTTGATTTGCTCTTCCCTACCCCAGGTTTCGGGCATCCTTGGTGGCTCAGAGGGTAAAGCGTCTGTCTGCAATGCAGGAGACCTGGGTTCAATCCCTGGGTCAGGAAGTTCCCCTGGAGAAGGAAATGGCAATCCACTCCAGTATTCTTGCCTGGAAAATCCCATGGACAGAGAAGCCTGGTAGACTACAGTCCATGGGATCACAAACAGTCGGACACGACTGAGCGACTTCACTTTCTTTCACCCCAGGTTTTACCTCACCTATCAGTAAAATAAAACCCAGACCTCTTTATCTCAGAATGTGTTTCTGACCCAAAACCATTGCTAAGAAAACTTAATGCCTGAGAAGGGAACAGGGAACCATAAAGATGAAAGAACGAATGGTGAAAAAGTGCAGAGAAAAAAAGATGAAACCTGGAGACAAGTAGGAAACACATAAATTAAAATCATGAAAGCCTATCATACAGTCTCCATGGAAAAGGATTCTATCACTAGTTGAACAGATATAAAGCAAATTAATTTTACCCTTCTTATCAATATTTTAATTCAATCATTCAATACTCTGTAAAAATCACTTTGGAAATGCCATCTATTGTATATTATGAAAAAACCTACGAACAAAGTCATGGATAATATCTTACTTCACCAACTAAATTTTAGTGAACTAGTTTTGAGTAGATTTAGTCTTTCCTAGTGGTCTGGTAAAGATAATGAGAGAGAGTAAAACCGATTCTTATATTTCACCCCCGAAAGATTTACACTGAATTTACTGACATTTAAGCTTCTAGGTGGTTGTTCAGCTACATGGGCTCTATCCAAAAGCTAGGAGGCCATATAAGTTTCTGTAAAATTTGAAAAAGTTCAGATATTTTAACCACAATTGGCTAATACTACTACCGCTTTCCATTCTGACTTCCCTTCCCATATACTTCTGCTCCAGTGAACTGGTATTACTGGGACAATGCGCTACTGGGGGCAACTGCCAAGGGGAAGTTGTGTTAGTAATAGATCTAGTTTGGGTTTCGTGGGCTATCGTTATGGGGTTTGCAGTCACTTCCATGTATCCAAAGTTACTTCTAGCCATGCTCGTGTAGAAACGGTATCACCAGGCTGCCTCCTACCGCTGCTCGTGCTTTCCTCCCAGTGTCACTAAACAAGGGTGCAGGGCTGGAGGTCTTACTAAAATGTGAACATGCCCTGTGCTCCCTGTGTTGGGAGTGTGTGAAGAATGGGGAAAAAAAAAAAGGGGGAACATGAAATGCATGAAGCCAGAAGCCAGTCTGAAGAACACTGTTCCAATCCCCAGTTTATAAAACTCTTAGCTTATCCTCAATGATATGCTTTTTCATAGTTACCTGGTCAAGATGAATTTTTCCTCCTGGCAAGAATATAATGCAGCCTGTAGTTAACTTTTTTCACTTTGATAAGAACTGTGAGAAATAAACTACTAGACTGATCTGAATTCCTGTGATTGTAGAGCACAAACTGGAAACTGTAGTAAAAACAGTGAGTATGTCTGTGTATTTAGCCACAATTGTATTCTTCTAAACCAGGAATAATAAGAAACAATTTACAGTCAGCTAAGCTAAAAGAGAGACTGAGATATTTTTCTCTTCCTTTTGTGGAAAATATAACAAAATCATTTTATTATTAAAAGGTAATCAAAGAGTATGTAGCCAAAAATGTAGGAAGAAATATCAGGATATTCAAAGTGAAAGTGAAAGTCACTTAGTCATGTCCAACTTTTGGCAACCCCATGGACTTTACAGTCCATGAAATTCTTCAGGCCAGAATACTGGCAGTGGGTAGCCTTTCCCTTCTCCCTTTCCCTTCATCTTCTCAACCCAGGGATCAAACCCAGGTCTCCCTCATTGCAGGCGGATTCTTTACCAGCTGAGCCACAATCAGGCAGTCAATTATTAAAAAACACTGTTCTTTTACTTGATTTTGTGATGATTGTAATATTAAATATCTCTAAGACTTATTTGGGGGATTTCTTTTCTCTTTCTAAATAAATCTCAGTTTTTGCTTAATTCCTAATATTGTAGAAGCTCCATGCTTCACTAAACCTCATTTTCTGTGCTCCTAAGTCCATGCCTCATCAACAAGACACAAGTGAATCTGCTACCTCTTGTCTCCCACTCAAAGCAACATCATGAGCTCTGCCTCCTGATTATGAGAAGCAATCATCGAATTGCTCTAATAACAGCTAAACATTATGTATTATGTATTTCTTTTTCTTCTACAGAGCTAAACAAAGGCTCAGTCTCTGAATTTCCAGATGCACTTAAAATGAAATAATGATGTGGGTCCAGTCTTGCCCTACTTTAAATTAATTACTCCAGGAAGAGACATTAAAGCTTTCAGACCACCAGTGTGCATAAATCCTTTAGTACCCCAGACCATACATCCTCTCTTGATTATCTGGGGCACAAAGAAAGGTAAGCTCAGTAAATTAGGCTACTTTATGATCCATTTAAATAATCTGAAAAGGAAATTAATACTTTTATTACTTTCTGTAAGTGAAAAACTTCCTTAAAAATCTATAAGAATTCTTTATGTTATAGTAGTTGGGACTGCCAGAGCCAAAACATGGATCCAGAGAAATAATGGAAGGTTGGCAAAAGGATATACATGGCCAACACAAATCAAAATGGGATAAACAAGAAGACCTAGAAACTAATTTGAAATTGAAGAAAATAGTCTAACAGAGTCAAGAAAATTCACTCAATTAAAAATTAGGCTGTTCATTTAAAAATAAAATATATCTTAATCTTTTTGGATATACTGAGTTTTTGCTGGAGTTGTTGAAAGGATGGAAAAGGAGTATGGAGAAAAAGTGGCATTTGTGACCTCCATCCCACATTGCTACCATCAATACTTATTATGTGGGGAAAGTTCCATTCATCCCTTTGCAAATACTGTGCTCAAACTTTGTATCCACAACTGAGTAGAAAAAGTAAAAAATACTTTAATTGGATAGGAAAGAAAACCAGGGTTATTTCTCTTATCTTTTACCCATTTCAGCCTTAGTCTACTCCAGCCATGCTTGCTTCCACTCTTTCTGACACACCAAACACAATCTAATCTCAGAGCCTTTGAATGGGCTGTTCACTCTTCCCAGGACACTGCCCTTCCCCACCCATATTTCCCTGTAGCTCACTCCTTTACTACATTTGAATATCTTGGCTCAGGGACTTCCCTGGTGGTCCAGTGGCTAAGACTCTGCACTCTCAATGCAGGGGGCACAGGTTCGATCCCAGGTTGGGGAACTAGTTCTCACATGCTGCAACTAAGAGTTTGCATGGAACTCCACTAAGAAATCCCACATGCTGCAACTAAGAAAGACCCAATGTATGCAAATAAATGTTTTTTAAATAAATAAAAATACAGATCTCTGTTCAAATATCACCATATCTGAGAACTCCTACTCCATAACTCTTCATTCCCTTACCCTGTTTTATTCTTCTTCTTAGCATGTCACAGATATTATATTCCCACTCAATGTCCTCAAGAACTAATGGACATTTGGAGATACGACTTCACTGTTGGATAGCTGAAAAGAAATACAGCAGTCAGCAATTAGCAAACTACAAATGTGTCATACAAATGTTGGCTTCCAATCTGATGCATCATACTATCTTACATGAGAGCTTCTCAAACAAAGCTCATAACTAGCTCTTAACTGGGGATAATTATGTTAAACTTATTCCAGTGATTTGTTTCCTTATATAACAGCCTTTATATCAGTCAGGATTCCCATAAGTATCAATTGGATAATCAAATTAAGAAAATTCTGGGAAATTCCCTGGAAGCCCAGTAGTTAGGGCTCAGTGCTTGCACTCCTGGAACCTGGGAACTGAGGAAGGAAACTTCCTTGATGAAGAAACTGAGGTCCTGTAAGCCCCACAGCACAGTCAAAAAGAAAAAAAAAAATGAAGAAGAAAACTCCAGGAATTTTTAGGGACCTATTCAAATGATTTAATAGTTTCAGGGGGTTCCTGTACAAGAAACTAGGTAGCTAAAACAGAAACAAATTCATTATGGGATGGGTTAGGAGGCCAGAAGCCCAAGATCAAGCCTTGATGGCAGGGTCGGTTTCTTCTGAGGCCAGTGAGGGGGAATCTTTTCCATGCCTGGCTCCTAGCTTCTGGGGCTTTGCTGGAGCTCTCTAGCATCCTGTAGTTTGCAGATGCATCACCCTGATCTCTTCCTTCATCTCACATGCTGTTCTTCCTGTGTGCATGTCTCTGTGTCCAAATTTCTCCTTATTCTAAGAACATGGTCACGTGGAAGTAGAAAGTGAAAGCGGTAATCGCTCAGTCATGCCTGACTCTTTGCGATCCCGTGAACTGTAGCCCGCCAGACTTCTCTGTCCATGAATTCTTCAGGCAAGAATACTGGAGTAGATAGCCATTCCCTTCTCCAAGGGATCTTCCCGACCCAGGGATCAAACCTGGGTCTCCTGCATTGCAGGCAGATTCTTTACTGTCTGAACCGCCAGGGGAAGCCACATTAATGACCTCATATTAACTTGACCATTTTCAAATAATCTATTATATTTCCAAATAAGATCATATTCCTAGACACTGAAAGTTAGGACTTCAACATCTTTTGAGTGGACATGATTCAATCTGTGACACATGGTATAGATATTCATAGAGAATTGCACTGTATGCTCCAGCAAATAGAACAGCAGAGCTGTTACTACCTTTAGGCCTCCAAGGATGAGAAGATGGTTTGGATACTAGCAAGCTGCCACAGAAAAGCAGTGATCTTGGTTGAGCAACAGAGCCAGCTTCAGATGACCCAAGAGGAAGAGAGCTGAGATAATAAATACTCTGACCTCATTTTCCTCCCTTTTCCAGTCTTCTGCTAGGGCTTGCCTTTGTTCCAACCCAACCTGAATTCGGACAGCAAAGGATCCTTTTGCTATAACATTTTAGAAACAATGCTAATTTTTAATGTAATCTTACTGTTTTTAACTTTTGGCTTTTAGCATTTTAAAGAGGAATTTACCTGAAAGATTGGTTTACTTTAGAATTTTTTCTTCCATTCTTATTGAGATGCAATTGGCATACATCACTGTATAAGTTTAAAGTATACAGCATAATAATTTGACTTATATGCATTATGAAATTATTATCATAATATGCTAGTGACTATCCATCATATCATATTATAGATACAAAATTAAAGAAAGCTTTTAAATTACATAATGATTAAGGAATCAAATCCAAGAAGAAGATATACAAATGTTAATATATGTTATACACACACACACACACACACACACACACACACACCCATCATCGAAGCACTAAAATACATAAAGCAAATGCTAACAGACATAAAAGGGAGAAGCTGACAGTAACACAATAATGTAGGGGACTTTATAACACCCCATTTACGTCAATGCACAGATCACCTAGACAGAACAGTAAGAAAACCCTGGCCTTAAATGACTCATTAAATGAAATATTATATATGCATCAATCTGTGGTGCTGAAGAAGACTGTTGAAAGTCCCTTGGACAACAAGGAGATCAAACCAGTCAATCTTAAAGGAAGTCAGCCCTGAATATTCATTGGAGAGACTGAGGCTGAAGCTCCAATACTTTGGCCAGCTGATGCGAAGAACTGACTCATTGGAAAAGACCCTGAAGATGGGAAAGCTTGAGGGCAAGAGGAGAAGGGGGCAACAGAGGATGAGATGATTGCATGGCATCACTGACTCAATGGATGTGAGTTTAAGCAAACTCCAGGAGATGGAGAAGGACAGGGAAGCCTGGTGTGCTGCAGTCTAAGGGGTTGCAAAGAGTCAGACACAGACTGAGCAACTAACAAACAACAAAAACAACATATATACATGACATTCTATCAAATAAAAAAAAAACACACATTTTTCAAGTGCACGTGGAACATTCTCCAGGATAGATCACGTGTTAGGCCAAAATATGAATTTCAGTATATTTAAGAAAATCAAAATCATATCAAGTATCTTTTCTGATCACAACATTAGCCAATTAAAAATCAGCTACAAGAAAAAAATGCAAAAACACAAACATGTGGAGGCTAACCAATATGCTACTAAACAATCAATAGATCACTGAAGAAATCAAAGAAAGAAACAAACAAAAACCTGGAGACAAATGATAATGAAAATACAATGATCCAAAACCTATGGGATGCAGCAAAAGCAGTTCTAACAGGGAATATTATAGCAATACAAGCCCACCCCAAAACTCAGGGAAAACAACCTCAAACAACCTAGCTTTACACCTAAAGGAATTAGAAAAAGAACAACAATGACAAAAACACGCCATAGAGTGTTAATAGGGTGAAAGAAATTATAAAGATCAGAGTAGAACTAAATGAAATACAGATCAAAAAACAATAGAAAAAATTAACTGAACTAAGATCTGGCTCTTTGAAAAGATAAGCAAAATTGATAAATCTTTAGCAAGATTCATCAACAACAAAAAAGAGAAGACTCTGATCAATAAAATCAGAAATGTTAGTGTCAGTGATTTCTATTTTATTTTTCTCTTATTGGTATAAAGAAAATGCAGGGCTTAAGAGGAATGAAAGTGAAAATCGCTCAGTTGTGTCCCACTCTTTGTGACCCCATGGACTGTATAGTCCATGGAATTCTCCAGGCCAGAATACTGGAATGGGTAGCTGTTCCCTTATCCAGGGAATCTTCCCAACCCAGGGATCGAACCCAGGGCTCCTGCATTGCAAGCAAATTCTTTACCAGCTGAGCCATAAGGGAAGCCCAAGAATACTGGAGTGGGTAGCCTATCTCTTCTCCAGTGGATCTTCCTGACCCAAGAATCAAACTGAGGTCTCCTGCATTGCAGGCAGATACTTAACAAACTGAGTTCTCAGGGAAGCTTAAGAGGAATAGCTTGGTGAATAAAGAAGTTTCTTTTCTCACTTGAATTGACTTGATCAGCCTATCTGCTAATAGGATACCCTCTGCAATCCTCGCTCCACCATGTACAAGATAGTTGGAAATGACTTGTTTGTCAAGCATGTTTGTTCTTGTGTGAAATGAGGACTGGAAGAGAAGCCAGGAAGTCAATAATATTGTGTGTGATGTGACTTCTCCCATAACCTCTCAGATCTTCAGAAAAACCATAAAACTAATCATGTATTTTGGGAAAGTGGAGTCTATGTTTGGATGATGCAGAATGAGTCCAAAGCAAAGCAGAGAAAACCATGAGGAAGAAAGCCATTAAGAATTCACAAAAATTGTAGAGATGGCTCTGAACTTGCATAGGTACCGAACTGGAATTTTAAACCAAGCTGATCTAAGTCTCCACAAGATAGTAGAACCACAGCTGACAGCTGGGAAATGTTTAAGAATCCTTAGGGATTTTTATACTTCAAAATTTTCCAATCCACTTTTCATAATCTTTACAGTCAAGAACTTCATGTCTTTATTTAAATTCGTATTGCTGCAATTTCAGCTCAGCCTAGTAGTTGTAGTAATAACCATAATAGTTGCCAGGTATGAGCAGTAAAGTCAGATTGTCTGGGTCTGAATCTCAGCTACACTGCTTATAAGATCGGGAAAGTTACTTAAACTCTCTAAACTATGGTACAGTGTCTTCTTCCACAAAATGGGTTTGCAATATCTGTACCCACCATAATATTGTTGTGAATGCCAAATGAGTTAACAATTACAAAAACTTGAAGTATCTAGTATAGAGTAAGTGCCTGATATTTGTTATTGGTATCATTACCATATGCCAAGCATTCTGCTGTTTTACACTAATCATTGTATTTAATGCTCACAGTGACCCTCAGAATTAGCTGTTATAATCTCCATTTTATAGATAAGGAAATCAAGGTGCAGAAAACTTAAATTTGAATAAAGAATGGCAATTTTATATGTGTCTTTTCTGTATTTATTATGGAATCAATATGATTATGGAGAAATATGTATCTAATAAAGAGTATAAACATTAATATTTTATAAAATATAAATAAATTTGTCTCAATTATGTCATTTTTTAGTGTTCAGTAAGACTCTCAAACTAAGAGTTTAAGTGTCAGTTTCATTAATATTCCATATTCTTTTTCTTTCAGTGAAGCAATAAAAATAATGTATAAGAAAGAGATGTAAACCATATTGCTTTCCAAAATCTAGCACCTTGACTTTTTGTTTTCTTGGTTCTTTCACAAGCAGCCTTTGAAAAATAATATATCCCAACTAAAAGTAGCTTTCAAAATAAATACATAATTTTGCAATTTCCAGCTAGTCTATAAAAACTCTAATAGATAACAACCACTTTTCCTTTCTCACTAATATTATACATTTTTTATCAAAAAAATAATATAATATTCTTGGTATAATTTTCCTGCAAAAGTCCATGATCTTTCTAGCTTCTGATTTCCTAACTCTTTGGGTATTTCCAATTTTTTTTCTCAGAGAGCATTTTAATATTCCTTAGAAATAACATTGAATTATCTAAACGGTTCATCTCTGACCATAGTCTGTCTATTTTGGAGCTGAATCTATAATTTGAAGTTAGCATTAAAACCTAGGTCTTCCCAGGTGGCACAGTGGTAAAGAATCTGCCTGTCTCTTTTGAGGCAGGAGCCTCTTTCGATCCCTGGGTTGAGACAATCCCCTGGAGGAGGAAATGGCAACCCACTCTAGTATTCTTGCCAGGTTAACCCCATGGATGGAAGAGTCCGGTGGACTATAGTCCAGGGGGTCACAAAGAGTCTGACAAGACTTAGCACCTGAGCAGCATGCATGCCTTAAATCCTATTGTCATAGTTTTGCATAAGCCAATCCTTCTTGCAGATACAGAATGCTCTGCTAAGACTGTCATTGGAACATAAGCATCATCAAATGTTTACATTTCCTGTCTCTTGCCTGCTACTGATTCTTCTGCTATTTTTGCAAGTAATTCTTTACTATAAAGTAGTTCAAATTCTGCCTTTCATTTGATTCAAGGATGTAGTGAGAAGTAAGCCTGTGGTGCAAGTACAATGATCTTCTGGGCCTCAAAGTACACTCTGCCAGCTTCTAGGGCATTTTGCCACTTATCACTAACTAGTCCATGCCATGATATTAAAAAATAAAGGGACTTCCCTTGTGGTCCAATGTTCAAGAGTCTGCCTTCCAGTGTAGGGGTCATGGGTTCAATCCCTGGTTGGAGAACTAAGATCCCACATGCCAGGGTAGTGGGGTAGGGGGCAATTAAGCCCATACGTTGCAACTACTGAGGCTGCATGCCCCAACTAGAGAGAAGCCCGAACACTGTAATGAAAGATTCCACATGCCACAACAAAGATCCCCCATGCCACAACGAAGACTTGACACACAAATAAATAAATATTTTTTAATAAGAAGTAAAGTGTACAGTACAGTCTAGAGGGCATGGGATCTAAAAGGTCAGGGGTATAGACTTGGCACTTATGTTCTATTGCTGTGTAGCATTTAGTGAAAGATTAATTTCTTCAAAATTCAGTTTATTCAACTTTAAATGACAATGTTGTTTTCCTACTTTCCCAAGATCATAAGCAACTTTAACATCCTCAGATGAAAGTTGCCAGGTGAAATCACAGTATAGCAGTTCTCTCCAGAGACTGACCATGCATACTTCTCAGTTGAAGGGCCTGTTCTCTTTGCCTACCTGTGATGTTCATCTCTGGGTCACCACTTGCTGTTCCTCAGAGGCTCCTCTGCCTTCATTTCTGTGACAGTGGCTCTGTTTTCTGCCTATCTTTTGGACTTCTTTTCCTTCGCTTTCCTCACCATGAGCACTGCCTAACTTCTACACCTTTGTCCCCACACTCAGGAAACAGGCACAGAGGTGAGGATCCAGGGACGGGTAGCATCATCCTTGTCCTCAGGTGGCTTTTAGTCTGGTAGACAGAGACGAGCATGAGAGTAAATAAGTGAACTGATGTGTGATGAGTGACTTCGAGTTCCCTCAAGTATGGAATTATTTATCCTTCTCTCACTACTAAATTTTTTTGGGGAAAAAAAGAGCTACAGTGGCTACTGTGTATCATTGGTTAAAATTTCTCAAAGCGATACTATCTCCCTGTCTAACTCCTGGTGAGTTGGTTTCCTAGAATGAGAGCTTTTCAGAAGCAGCCCTTTTTTTTTCCAGATAACTGAACTGAGCCCAAAGAGACAACCACTTGCTGACGACCACACAGCGTGTAAGTGGCAAAATGGGACCACAACCAGACCTCCTGGCTCTTGCTGCTCCTATTGTTAGACCCTATAGCGACTCTTGGTGGGCTGAATTTTCCGTATTATTCCGTAAGTAATTCAATACTCAATAGAGTAATGATTTGGTATTTCCCTCCTGTTCCACAGAGGGCAACGGCAAGGCCTTCAGATCTGAAGAAGGATAAAAACCTGCACCTCTCCTGACAGTTTATGGAAGATTTACCTGGAAAGCCAATGACCTCTGACTCCCAGGCTGGAGAAATGGTTCCGAGTCCATTAAAATTCATGCTCAGAGTCTGATGGTTCATAAGGGAGCTGCTGTAAGAGAAATCATTCCTTGAGGTCACACGGTGCATTAACCCCCTTGCTCCTCATCACAGTGATGACGGCTCAGATAAACATTCATGGATGGAATGAATCCTTAGCTAGAGGAGAAAGTCTATCTGGAAAAAGGATAAGCGACCTTCCCCCTCAATGCTGCCTGATGTGGGAGACAGTAAAGAAGAGCAAACACTGACAGAAACCTGATATTATCTGGGGAGTTGATTTTAGTAGTCAAGACAACATTCAGACATTCTATGGCCAAGTTGAGAGCTGGAAGAAATAAAAAAGGAAGAGGAGGGAAAGAGGGGAAAGAGAGAGAAAGAAAGAAAAGGAAAGGAAGAAGCAGAGGGTGGAAAAGAGGGATAGAGAGAAGGGGAAGGAAGGAAAGAAGAGAAATAGGAAAGAAAGGAAAAAAAAGAAAAGAAAATGTCAAGAAGGAAAACTGTCTCACCAAACTGACGCCTGTCAGATAAAAGAGATTGGGGCCATAAATTCCTCCCAGCGTTTCTAATGGGATTTTAATACAGCGTTTGGCCATCATCTTTTTTTCATTCCTCTAATGACATACATGCCCGAAGTGTAGCCACGGAGCCTCTGAACTCTGTATATTTCTGTAATACACAAAGAAAACAGCCGTCACATCCATTTTAAGGAACTTTTAAATACATTGCAGTGAGGTCTATAGGCCCTGAATCCAAAGGGACCTGCACAAAGCCTGTCTGTACATCATCTGTGACGGGCCTGATTTCTAGCCAAGGCAGGTTTTTTTCTTTTAAATAATAAAATAAAATACTGTTGTTGTTTTTTTTTAAGAAACATTATATTTTTAAACTGGAAATAATTGTATTTTGTATCTTATGCAGCATCTGAAAGTGATTTAGTTGAACAATGTGGTTTCTGATTGGTATTTGAATTGGTTCCAGAACATTTTTCATAATAACCATCTTAAAGATCCCAATTATCTGATCCTTTTTCCCCCCTTCACATGGTTTCATAGGAGGTTTCCAGAGAAAGAGAAACCTTCAGGGGCAGGCAAGCCAACTCCCATCTAGCTAAGCAGTGTTTGCCTGCTAGGCTCAAAGGGAAGGGCCTGCTGGTTGTTCTGAGTGGTCCAGGATACATTTATGACTCAATAAAGGAGGCCTTGGCATTACCAGAATAATTACTTACTCAAACAAGCCTATAAAACCAAAGGGTCACCCCAACAAAAGGCAAACAGGGAACTTTTTTCTTTTAGTGTTAACATGTAAATCTAGTAAAGTGTATTTAGATTTCTATAAAATCAGCTCTTGGTGCAAAATGAATGGTGGATTTACCAGGTGGGCAGCAAAATCAACTCCCCAGGGTTACAGAGGAGCTAAGGGAAAGCAGTCCTGTGAAATATGAAAGAATGCTCATCCATAGATGGACTCGGCCTCATTTGTAGCAGGCAGGAATTGCAGTGTATTGGAGAAAGAAGGTCCTGAAATCAGTTGGATCTGATGCAGTCTTCATGACTTGAATGTTATTACCAGGGCAGTGATCCAAACTCTGCATCTTGTTTGTGTAAAGTAGAGATAATGTAATACTTTTTCAAGGCTCACTGGAAGAAATGAAAGGAATAATACATGTGAAGGGTTTAGAATGATACCTTATATATAGTAGGACACACAAGAAATTGTATTCATTGTTATAAGTAATGGGCTTCCCTGGTTGCTCAGTAATAAAAAATCTGCCTGCTAGGACAGGAGACGCAGGTTCAATCCCTGTGTAGGGAAGATCCCCTGGAGAAGGAAATGGCATCCCACTCCAGTATTCTTGCCTGGGAAATCCCATGGACAGAAGAGACTGGTGGGCTATAATCCATGGGGTTGCAAAGAGCCAGATACAACTTAGCAACTAAACAATAACAAAAATTATAAGTAATGGAATCATTGCAATAAATAGTACTTTTTATTATGACATATATTAATGAGAATACAAGTAATAAAAAAAATTTTTTAACAAAAAAATTAATAATGAGAATAAATATTTGTGAGTGCTGTGTCAGCACATAGTACCTGAGATTATACTAAGCACTTTAAATCTTATATCTCCTTTAATTCTCTCAATGCAAAATTCCTATCTAAGGTGTGAAATCTCGTAAGCGGCAGAACTAGAAATAGGTTGCCACATGAAGCAAATAAAAATAGGATACCCAATTAAATTTTAAATTCAGATAAATAAGAAATAATTGTTTTAGAAAAAAGTATCTCCCAGATATTGCATGGGACATACTTATATATCTGGCAAACATAAACTAGATTTACTTGAAGCCCATGCTCTTTTTTTTCTTCACTATACAAAGTTACATCCAGAATATAACTGATTCCTTGTATATTTAATTCTCTAGGTTCCCCAACCAAGAGTTTTTTTGGTTAAAAAAAGAACCCAGAAATTGTATGTGGTTACCAACTATCAGAGAAAGTCAAAATACTTAAGGCAAATAAGATAAACGAGGGCAGCTGGCTGGATGGCTGGTAAAAGAACTGTAAATCAAGTCCTGTGTCCCATTGAGATGATGATCTTAAAGTATGTCAGCAATTATTAAAACACTTAAAAACTAAGTGGCAAAATAACATTTAATGTTTAGAAAAACATTTTTGCACCATAACATGCAGCTATAAATTATACTTTAAAATGTTTTCTTAATGATGTGAGTTAACAGTCTGATTCATTCATTCAACAGAAATTACTGATTGTCCTATATCAAGCCACTATGTAAAGGTTGAATGAACAAAAACAGACACTGTGCCCCGCTCCCTAACAGAATTTATAGTCTAGGAAAAAGACATAATGTAATTAAATGAGCATACAAAAAATATAAAGTTATAGTCATCACAAGATCTATGAAGGAAAATTACACAGAGAGATGCATGGAGAAAACTTGAGTTCAGAAAGGACATTCATGAAATAGTATAACCTGAGATAAGGTCAGGTTTCCCAGGTGTCTCAGTGGTAAAGAATCCACTTGCCAGTGCAGGAGACAGAGGTTTGATCCCTGGTCGGAAAGATTCCTTGGAGGAGGAAATGGCAACTCACTCCAGTATTCTTGCCTGGGGAATCCCATGGACAGAGGAGACCAACAGGCTATAGTCTATGTGTTGCAAAGAGTTGGACACAACTGAGCAACTTAGCACTGTATGCACAAGCTAATATCTGAAGGCTGAACAGAATTAATGGGGAAGTTTTAATGACAGGTACCCATCTACATTATTCATGATCCTACCCTGGAATTGTCTTCAAATGTTCTATGGGAAAGAAATAAACAATTATTGTTTTGAGTCATTGTATGTTTGGGTCTAATGATCTAATTGTTGCTGCAGACTAGTCTGCTATAGGGCTTCCCTGGTGGTTCAGTGGTTTGAGAATCTGCCTGCCAATGCAGGGGACACTGGTTTCATTCCGGTCCAGGAGGATCCTGCATGCCATGGGGTGACTAAGCCGGTGTACCACATCTACTGAGCCCACATGCCTAGAGCCTGTGCTCTGCAGCAAGAGAAGCCACCACCATGAGAAGCCGGTACACCATAAGGGAGAGCAGCCTCCACTCACCGCAACTAGAGAAAGCCCATGCACAGCAATGAAGATCCAGTGCAGCCAAAAATAAATTAAAAAAATTTTTAAGACTAGTCCACTATAACAAGTACATTATCTTCTGCCCCTCCCCCACCTACCCACAATGCTGCCCATTGTGTATTGTTTCCACATCAGCTGAATAGATCTTTCAGTTCTTCATGCTTGCCATGCTCCCTTCTTTTACTGTGTCCTTGCAATTCCAAGTTAGAGGTGGTGTTGACTGATCCTGGGGAACCCACTGTCAGAGATGCATGCTATGCTGAAATTATTCTATCATCTTAAACATGTGGCATTCAAAGTCATCATAAGTTTCACCATCTCAGTCATCTGGTACTATGATGCAGTTTTTATGGGCCAGGCCTGAAAATAACAGAGTGTCATTTTAGCTCTCATTCCATTAGTTAGGTTCAGTTACATGATCATCACTAACAGTCAGGGAGACTGGGAAATGTAAACCGTCTATGTCACAAGAAAAGAGAAATGGGTGTTATTAACAACCTGCAAACTCTACAATGAGCAGTTGGAGCTTCACGATACAGGATCTTACAAGCCTTGTTAAAAGATTTGGGTTTTATCTAAAGATCAGTGGAAATCCAATAAAGGAATTTAAGCATATAGAAGTGACACAATAAGATTTATATTTTTTAAATGTGACTCTGTCAACAAACTGCAGAACAGATTTGGAGAGTACTGAGTGGTTGTGGGGAGATCAGTGAGGAGGATATCATAGCAATCCAGGCAAGAATTCTTGGTAGCGTGGAACAGAGTGGTAGCTGGCGGTGCTAGAAATGGAGAGAAATAGATGGATGCAATAATATCATGAAACATAGCATTGATTACAGAGCAGTAGGCAAATATGTGATGTCCATTTTCTTTGGTAAACTAATTTATACTTTTTGTCATTCCCCTGACTCAGTTTCTTTTGTACCAGTAGATTTCCTGATTAGCATCAATAACAGTGAAAATACAAGTAAGAATCTTCATAAGGAGCTCCTTGAATTTGAAAAACGTTATCAAAAGGGCTTTGAGAGATTCTATTCAGATTCTCTGAGGTGTAAAGTGGTGCAAAACAGCCTGATTTTTTTAATACCACACATCCTGGGATCGAACCCCGGTCTCCTGCATTGCAGGCAGATTCTTTACAGTCTGAGTTACCAGGGAAGCCTCATGTAAAATAAAGTTTAAAAATAAGAAAAAGATATTATAATGTGCATTTTGACAAGAAATCAGAAAACACAGGACTTGTGTTACTTTCTGATTTTCTTTTTTTTAAAAGGAGGACAGTAATACCTGCGCATTCTACATCTTGAAATTTGGTTGTTGTGTGAATCAAATGTCACAGAGATCACATCTACTGAAATGCACAGTGGTTCATATTAACAGGGCTCCCTGGTGTTTGAAGTTTCTATAATTGCTTGCTCTAACTATTTACGGAGACATTCATTAAAGTATTTGCACATAAAATAAAAAACTGCACGTTCAAAAGCCTGTTCATTCTTTTCTTGTTTTTACTGCTACCTAATATAAGAGTAAGTGAAAGTTGCTTGCCTAGTATAATAGGCTAAAAAACGCAAGATATACAAGCTTGTTATTCAGTGTTCAGTTTAATTGGAGAGTTGAGAGTTTGGTGGTGGTTTTTATTGGTATAAAAGAGGAAAGCTGCTCAACCCTCTAGATAAAAATGTCCTTTTTCAAGGCTACCTTGATTTTTTCCTCTTATTCATCTAACAAGTTAAAAATAGTAATAAGCAACATATTAAATACCAAACACCATTCCCATAATACATGTAAGTACACACACGTATATCCATCCATATATATATATATATATATATATATATAACTGTCACATCCATACAATGTGGAGGATACTATTATTACCGTCTCCATTTTTCAGTTGAAGAAACTGATGCACTGAGAGACAATGAAACTTAACCAGAGTCATAAAGTTAGTTAATAGCTGAGCCAGACTTCAAACTCAGGCTCTATCCACTGTATTTCCTCTTTATAATGTATTAAGTGCTGAATTAAGTGCTATAGTCTGCCCCTAACAAGATTATTCTAACTGAAGCTATTGCATTATTTTCTCCAGAAGAATTTTCACCAACAGTATTCTAAACAAATTACTCCAAGAATTACCACTCACTTGACTCCATTGCTATTAAAGTGAGGCCAGTAAGATTATCCCAGATGGGTGGAGAAACTGGAAAATTCCACAACCAACCAGCCAGTTAAAGTCTTGCCCAGCAAGGAGCAGTTTACCACCACAAAGTTATTCAATCAGGGTGATGAATTCCAGGATCCACAGAGATAAGAAAGTATGGATTCTGGATTCTGATGGTAGAAAAGGCTATATTTAAACTGAATCTTAGAAGTCGAGTAGATGCTCACTGATTTGACAAAGAGAAAGTGATTCCAGCTAGGGCAAAGGAAAAAAAATAGCACAGGAAGGAGAAAGCAAAGAGCAGCAAGAGTGGAGAGAGCAGAAATTAAGTAAGAGGGAAGGCTGGCAGGTGGTCATGGAGGACTTTATGGAATTTAGGAACTTTATTCCATGTAGCTCCAGGAAGCCTCTGAAGGATTTTAATCAGCTGAGTGTGGCCCAGATCATGAACTCCTTATTGCCAAATTTAGACTTAAATTGAAGAAATTAGGGAAAACCACTAGGCCATTCAAGTATGACCTAAATCAAATCCCTTATGATTATACAGTGGAAGTGAGAAATAGATTTAAGTGACTAGATCTGATAGACAGAGTGCCTGATGAACTATGGACGGAGGTTCGTGACATTGTACAGGAGACAGGAATCAAGACCATCCCCATGGAAAAGAAAAGCAAAATGGCTGTCTGAGGAGGCCTTACAAATAGCTGTGAAAAGAAGAGAAGTGAAAAGCAAAGGAGAAAAGGAAAGATATTTGCATTTGAATCTAGAGTTCCAAAGAATAGCAAGGAAAGATAAGAAAGCCTTCCTCAGTGATCAATGCAAAGAAATAGAGGAAAACAATAGAATGGGAAAGACTAGAGATCTCTTCAAGAAAATTAGAGATACCAAGGGAACATTTCATGCAAAGATAGGCTCAATAAAGGACAGAAATGGTATGGACCTAACAGAAGCAGAAGATATTAAGAAGAGGTGGCAAGAATACACAGAACTGTGAAAAAAATCTTCGTGACCCAGATAATCATGATGCTGTGATCACTCGCCTAGAGCCAGACACCCTGGAATGTGAAGGCAAGTGGGCCTTAGAAAGTGTCACTACAAACAAAGCTAGTGGAGGTGATGGAATTCCAGTGGAGCTATTTCAAATCCTGAAAGATGATGCTGTGAAAGTGCTGCACTCAATATGTCAGCAAATTTGGAAAACTCAGCAGTGGCCACAGGACTGGAAAAGGTCAGTGTTCATTCCAATCCCAAAGAAAGACAATGCCAAAGAATGCTCAAACTGCTGCACAATTGCATGTATCTCACACCCTAGTAGAGTAATGTTCAAAATTCTCTAAGCCAGGCTTCAGTAATACGTCTACCATGAACTTCCAGATGTTCAAGCTGGTTTTAGAAAAGGCAGAGGAACCAGAGATCAAATTGCCAACATCCACTGGATCATTGAAAAAGCAAAAGAGCTTCAGAAAAACATCTATTTCTACTTTATTGACTATGCCAAAGCCTTTGACTGTGTGGATCACAATAAATTGTGGAAAATTCTGAAAGAGATGGGAATACCAGACCACCTAACCTGCCTCTTGAGAAACCTGTATGCTGGTCAGGAAGCAACAGTTAGAGCTGGACATGGAACAACAGACTGGTTCCAAATAGGAAAAGAAGTACGTCAAGGCTGTATACTGTCACCCTGCCTATTTAACTTATATGCAGACTACATCATGAGAAATCCTGGGCTGGAAGAAGCACAAGCTGGAATCAAGATTGCCAGGAGAAATATCAATAACCTCAGATAAGCAGATGACACCACCCTTATGATAGAAAGTGAAGAAGAACTAAAGAGCCTCTTGATGAAAGTGAAAGAGGAGAGAGAAAAAGTTGGCTTAAAGCTCAACATTCAGAAAATGAAGATCATGGCATCTGGTCTCATCACTTCATGGGAAATAGATGGGGACACAGTGGAAGCAGTGACTGACTTTATATTTTTGGGCTCCAAAATCACCGCAGATGGTGACTGCAGCCATGAAATTAAAAGATGCTTACTCCTTGGAAGAAAAGTTGTGACCAATCTAGATAGCATATTAAAAAGCAGAGACAGTACTTTGCCAACAAAGATCCATGTAGTCAAGGCTATGATTTTTCCAGTAGTCATGTATGGATTTGAGAATTGGACTGTGAAGAAAGCTGAGCACCAAACAATTGATGCTTTTGAACTGTGGTGTTGGAGAATACTCTTGAGAGTCCCTTGGACTGCAAGGAGGTCCAACCAGTCCATCCTAAAGGAAATCAGTCCTGGGTGTCCATTGGAAGGACTGATGCTAAAGCTGAAACTGCAGTACTTTGGCCACCTCATGAGAAGAGTTGACTCACTAGAAAAGACCCTGATGCTGGGAGGGATTGAGGACAGGAGGAGAAGGGGACAACAGAGGATGAGATGGCTGGATGGCATGACCGACTCGATAGACATGAGTTTGAGTAGACTCGGGGAGTTAGGATGGATACGGAGGCCTGGCATGCTGCGATTCACGGGGTCGCAAAAAGTCAGACACGACTGAGCGACTGAACTGAACTGAACTGAACTGATCAGGTTTAGGGGAATGATTGTGGTTTCAGCTTTAGATTTTCTAAGGCTGAGAAAGTCAAACTGAGGGAAATCCAGAAGAAATGTTCTGTGAACAAACACACATGCATTCTAGTTGAGGAGAGAGACGTAGGCTGGAAAAAGATTTGCGAAACAACTCCAGTCAGCTAGCTACGGAAGTCATGACTGTACAAGAGATTTCCCAGGTGAGTATATACCAGGAGATTTTTTAAAGGAGAGATTAGGATCTTGAGGTCTACATTTGAGGGTGGGGACAGATGAAGGATGAGCCTGAAGAGAAGCAAAAGTCAAGAGAATTACTTGAACAGGACATAAGCCAAGGGAGGAGAAAGCATTATTTAAAAGCGTGTGGGCAAAGATGTCAGATGTCTCAGGGGGTCAAATGAGGTAAAGGCTGAAAAACCCTTGTTCTTTCAGTGGAGCGGCAGGACCAGCTCTAAAGAGCAGGAGGTGAGACATGAACACGAGGTTCAGAGATGAAATGCAGAAGCAGGTGGAGAGGATTCTTCTGAGGAAGGTGAGACAGAGACAGCAGTTTGGCAACCATTCTATGCTGTGTACCTCCTTGGCCCAGTTTCTTTAAGAGACAGGGAGGCAGCACTAAGTTACGTAGCCCTTGTTTCTCTGACAGTCTCTTACAATAGATCAGAGTTAGAGAGACCCCTCCCAGATGGGATTTCATCTGGGATTCCAGCAACCTGTATTTAGATTGTCTTCCAAATTCCTAAGCTGTGCAATAGGACACATTGGACCCTCCTTTGGAACTCACTTATCTTATATACGATGATAACATACATATGTCCAAAAATGAAGGTCTCAGATATGTCAGGGGCACGTTGACTGAACTGAGTTTTCTCTTGTTATAAAACCCTGGGAATTATTTTTATTTTCTTCAGGGTTTATTAGTCATTTTAGTTTCTAATAATCGTGCAATCACAGGAGTATCAGCTAAAGACAAAACTCGTCAAACAACCCCAAATATATAAAAATTTCCCCACTAGCCTTTTACCATTTTTAAACTTTCATGGTTTGTTATATTGACTGCTCTCCTTCTTTTTGATGTGATCTTGGACATGTCACTTAAGCTCTCAGGATCTCAGTGACCTCATCTATCTAAAAAGGAGACCAGACAAGTTGTTCAGTAAAATAATATTATTCTACACCAAGGGTTAGCAAACCTTTTCATAAACACTTTTGGCTTTGCAGGCCATATGGATTCTGTTGCTACTACTCAACTCTGTTGTCATACTGAAAAAGAAGCTAAAGACAAATGTGTAAACAAATGAGCGTGGCTGTGCCCCAATAAAACTTTATTTACAAAAACAAACCAGGCTGAATTTGGCCTTCTGGCTGTAGTTTGCCAACTCCTGTTCTAAACATTAAAATTAACTCCTTCCATTTACAAAGTTGGACCTCTTAGACTCACCCGCTAAAACACCCATATCCCAGAAAAGGTAAATTATGCAATTATTGTCAGCCATAATGTGAAAGGAGCCACAATCTTTAGCCTATACACTGCAAATGAGAAAAGCAGAGAAGTATTAACTAAGGGTTAGTATTTTATGGGTAAACACTCTGGTTTTCTTCAAATGCTAAGTGCAAAAAATACATAAAGAATCCAGGCAAACTTAAAATTCATTTAGATCCAATAATTGAAACAATCTATTTTAGAAGTAATTAACATCTTTTGGTTACAAATTCCCATTATCTTTGAAAGCCTCCTTCCCCTGTGTAAATAAATGAGTGAATGAGAAAGAGAAGGGGGGACTTGTGGGATCTCAGGGTGCTCAAAATTCTCCAAGCCAGGCTTCAGCAATATGTGAACCGTGAACTTTCAGATGTTCAAGCTGGAATTAGAAAAGGCAGAGGAAGCAGAGATGAAATTGCCAACATCAGCTGGATCATCGAAAAAGCAAGAAAGTTCCAGAAAAACATCTATTTCTGCTTTATTGACTCTGCCAAAGCCTTTGACTGTGTGGATCACAATAAATTGTGGAAAATTCTGAAAGAGATGGGAATACCAGACCACCTGACCTGCCTCTTGAGAAACCTGTATGCCGGTCAGGAAGCAACAGTTAGAACTGGACATGGAACAACACATTGGTTCCAAATAGGAAAAGGAGTACGTCAAGGCTGTATATTGTCACGCTGCTTCTTTAACTTATATGCAGAATACATCATGAGAAATGCTGGTCTGGAAGAAGCACAAGCTGGAATCAAGATTGCCGGGAGAAATATCAATAACCTCAGATATTCAGATGACACCACCCTTATGACAGAAAGTGAAGAGGAACTAAAAAGCCTCTTGATGAAAGTGAAAGAGGAGAGAGAAAAAGTTGGCTTAAAGCTCAACATTCAGAAAACGAAGATCATGGCATCTGGTCTCATCACTTCATGGGAAATAGATGGGGACACAGTGGAAACAGTGTCAGACTTTATATTTTTGGGCTCCAAAATCACTGCAGATGGTGACTGCAGCCATGAAATTAAAAGACACTTACTCCTTGGAAGGAAAGTATGACCAACCTAGATGGCATATTCAAAAGCAGAGACATTTCTTTGCCAACAAAGGTCCATCTAGTCAAGGCCATGATTTTTCCAGTAGTCATGTATGGATGTGAGAGTTGGACTGTGAAGAAAGCTGAGCATCGAAGAATTGATGCTTTTGAACTGTGGTGTTGGAGAATACTCTTGAGAGTCCCTTGGACTGCAAGCAGATCCAACCAGTCCATTCTAAAGATCAGTTCTGGGTGTTCATTGGAAGGACTGATGCTAAAGCTGAAACTGCAGTACTTTGGCCACCTCATGAGAAGAGCTGACTCATTGGATAAGACTCTGATGCTGGGAGGGATTGAGGGCAGGAGGAGAAGGGGACGACAGAGGATGAAATGGCTGGATGGCATCACTGACTTGATGGACATGAGTTTGAGTGAACTCCAGGAGTTGGTGATGGACAGGGAGGCTGGCGCGCTGCAATTCGTGGGGTAGCAGAGAGTTGGACACGACTGAGTGACTGAACTGAACTGAACTGAAGGGAAGAACAGGGTCCTCAGGAGCAGTGCTCCTCCTTCTGCCTCTGGATTACCATCTGGGTCAGCATGGGTGCTGCCTGCCCTGCTAGCATGCAGCAGTTGAGGGCTGTGGGCAGTACAACTTTCCATCTAGCCAGTCTTAGCTTGGACATGGTGATCCTTTTCTGTGGAGGTGGTAGTTTAGTCAATAAGTCGTGTCATGGACAGTAGCCTGCCAGGCTCCTCTGTCCATTCTTGCCAGGATTCTCCAGGCAAGAATACTGGAGTGGGTGGCCATTTCCTTCTCCAGGGGATCTTCCCAACCCAGGAATCAAACCCAGGTCTCCTGCATTGCAGGCAGATTCTTTACCAACTGAGCTATGAGGGAAGTCCAATCCTGGGCGGACTCTGCATCGTCTCTGCTCTTACTGGTGTTAGAGAACCCTTTGAGGTCTGGCTGTGACTATCATTAGGCCCTGGGTTAAGAGGTCTTCATTGCAACTCTTGCTATAAAACCATTTCATTCTTTTCATTTCTTAGCCAGATTCTCAGCTCTTTTTGAGATCTGTCAATGCACATGAGACCAAGCATGGCTCAATAAAAGTCAGCTTTGGAGCCTGTCTGCCTGAGCTCGCTGCATTATCAGATCTCTGTGACTATGACCCAACCTGATTTAAAACAGCCGCAAAGGTGGCTTCATGTCCGATCCCAACTTGTTTCTTGGAGTTCCCTTCAATTTACCTAATGATAAAGAAGGAGAAAGGTGTCTGACTGCTTTACTCTCTCTCCTCTCCTCTTTCTCACCATCTCTGGAGTCAAAAGAGGAGCTGGTTCTCCCTGGACTAGTCTTCCATTCTACCCTCCTGATGCCATTGACGTTGTTGTTCCTTAGTCACTATGTCATGTCCAACTCTTTTGCAACTGCCGTGGAGCTGCCCAAATATCATAGGAAAAGACCTATCTTTTCTACACTGGAGGAGTAATCACAGAGCATAAGCCCTTTAGGCTAAGTTGTAACTAAAAGGGAGCAATGAAGAGATTTGGAGAAGACTTTCTTAATGCCAGGTTGGCCCTCTGGCCTAATGATTTGTTCACAGTCTATTTTGTATGTTAGAAGCTGACTGATTCCTATCTTTCTCACTGAATTCCTTATGCAAAAAATTATAATCTCCCCTCAGGTTGATGGATGGATGAATGCATTCAAAGCACTAAAGATCTTATATTCTAATAGGTAAAATGAGGAGCGCACATTTCCTAAGTATTTTATTGTGCATTTAATTTCTTAATTTATTCAATAGCTTTCCCTATACAGACAGCTGAATAAGGGGCGTTTCTTGACAAAGCTAAGTTTAGGATGGGGTTGGTATCAGTGCTGAAGAGTATGGAGAGGTACCTGGCAGTGTGTCAAGGGAGGCACACTGAGTGTCCAGGGTACAGTCCATGACCACACAACAGAGGGAAAAGGGGAAAAGTTGTAGAAACGTATTTCACAAATGTATCTAGGACCACCATAGGCAAACATTACCAAGGGAAGAAAAGGAACTGAAGCACGAATCCATCTGCAATCCAGTAAAATATCCTGGGAAGAAGGTTGAAGTAATAAGCTAGAGCAATGATATTGCATTAAGGCTGGAGCTTTGAGTCTGTGTGTGTGTGTGTGTGTGTGTGTGCGTGCATGTGCGTGTGTGTGGGTACTCAGTCATATCCAACTCTGTGACCCCATGGACTGTAACCCGTCAGGCTCCTCTGTCCATGGAATTTTCCAGGCAAGAATGCTGGTGCAGGTTGTCATTTCCTTCTCCAGAGAATCTCCTGACCCAGGGATTGAATCTGCTTCTTTTGCTTTGGAAAGAGGATTCTTTAACATTTTACCACCTGGGAAGCCCTTAAGAGTCAGTAGCTTCAATAAAATAGTGCCAAAGAACATAGAACCTTGTTCAGAAATGGGGCAGATTTATTTAGTTGATTGTCCTTATGCGCTTCCCTTGACCATGGGACCTGACTCAAAATGGAGGAGGTATTAATGGTGAAGGGTCCATAAGGATGCCCCCCAAGAGAACAGCTCAAGAGAAACATATGTGAAAATATTTAGCAACTGGATAGAAAGTTTATATTTCACTACAGTTTGGATAATCGCTTATGGTCAGAAACCTTTACCTACGATTTAAATGCCATCTTGCTGCCTAAACAGCCAAGGAAAATGCATAGGTAATTTACTCTTGACTTTGAATTGTATTATATAATTTTAGAATCATATTTTTCCCTAATTTTGTCCTCCCATGGCTGATATCAGCATTTCTTGATATGCACTGATTAGTAAAGAGATGGAAGAAGAAGTGAGTGAAACAAGTCGATCTAGCATTAGAAAGCTCCTCAGAGAGTGGAATGTGTATTTCATTATTGACTCCACGTATGATTCACAAAACAATCCCAGGCACTAGGGGATACAGAATAAAGATTACACTGATTCCAATCCTTAAGGAGATTAAGACCTGATGGGAGAGAAATAAAATACATAAAACCATCATAAATACATACAGATGTGTACAACAATTACAAGAGTGAGATGGTCATATGGAATCAAGAATTAGGCTGATTAGTTGGGGAATGAGTAGGTAAACTCCAAAAAGACACATAAGGGAAATAGAGCTATAGTATTCAAGGTTGTTATCAATGCAGTTTCACAGAAAAAACAGTTTCATGATACTCCTGGAAGTCTAAATCTGTAGCATGCCACCACAGAATTTAAGAAACTTTATTTCTAGGACTTACCATCTGGTACCCAACATAACTGCAAAGTTTAAGGACCTGTTATCAACCCTCATAGATTACTACTTCTCTAGTAAAAACATCTCAGTTAAATATGAGAGTTTGATATAGTGTGAAAACAGATATATGTATGAATATGTATGTATATAAGCAACTCGAACTTGTCAGGTACCCACAGCTGTAGGGTATTTGCCCAGTGGGTTATCTCCAGTCAAAGAGCCAAAACTACTTCCTTTGGCCCTGCCTCCCTTCACCATAACACAGCAAACATTCTCCTACATAAATATTTGTGCACTAGGACAGGTGCAAAAAATAATATACTGTGACCTACTCTGCAGCCTGATATAAACAGGTTTTTAACTCTCCACTCTCTGGGATCTTCCGATCTTCTTCTCCAAGTCAGAGGAATTAGAAAGAGAACTGTCTGCCTGTCAGAGAAGAATGCTTTAGATATAATTTTCAAGAAGGGAGATATTAAAAGCAGAGGCCATTGAGAAATCGTAATTTTTGCTCAAAGATGGAACCAGAAAAGATATCTCATTAGAGAAAAAAGAGAACCAGAAATAAAAAATACATCAATACTGCAGAGTCTAGAAAGTGCTTAGAAGGCTCTGGAATCCTACAGGCTGTTTCAGTCATTTATTTGCCTTGCCAAAACCCCACCCCGTGGTTCTTAAAAAAAAAAAAAATAGCCCATAGGGACTGAAAACGTTGACTAATAATTCTTGAATCCATCTCCACAATATTATTCCTCTCTGCCAAGGTCAGTTTTGGTCACTGCATGGCTGGAGGTCTGGGCTTGCTGTTCCCAGTTTTATTTTTACAGTAGTTATGGAGCCCTCTATATTTGCAAGGGCCCTCCTGTCACTTATTACCTACCCATCCAGACCACCCACCCACACTCCCACACAATACATCCAGACACACCCACAAATACCCAGATTCTTTAAACCTTATGGTGATTCAGCCTACAGGAAAATTGTTTGCTCCAATTGACTTGTCTCTACATTCTCAGAGTTCCCCAAAATAAATGCTTCCCCTTTCGGGGACCCATTTGTAAGTCTTTCCACTTGGCATACATTTACAGAGCACCTACTGTGTGTTGGGTACCGAAGGAGGTAGGAGCTAAAGGAAGCTACCCAGGAGGCCAGGAAATGCAGGAGTTGCCAGCTGCCCTCTGTTTCCGGGTAACCAGATGGCAACGAGGGAAAGGGAGAAGGGGGAGGTAAGGCCACATCTAACTGGGGAGACCATTTCTTTCATCTACTTTTTCTCCTTCTTTTTTCTTCTTTATTCATTTCCTCTCTTTATCTCTTCAGGTTTCATGTCTCTCTGACTCCCTTCTCACACTCCTTCTTTCTGTTTTTTCTACTAAGATAAAACCACCTCAGAGTTTCCATCAGGCTTGGGAGCTATCACTATGCTTCTCCTGCCTCTAAATAAACTACTCACGAAAGTAGTAGACCCTGTGGCTGTACAAACTCTCAAAACATAAAGGTGGGGGGGGGGGGAATACTTGTCCTCACTCAGAAAACCTGATTTTGGGGAAACCGCATTCCTCTACTCCCTGACATTGGTGCCTGCCTATCAGAAAGGCTGGGAGCGAGAAGGCAGCCCTGAGTTTAGCTGGACGTCCAGCCTTCCGCAGCCTCCCGGGCCCTGAGCCCTTATAATAATTTATGAGGTGTCAGGATATTCTGACCACAAGGTCGGAATAGAATGGTTTTTACACTTCAGCTGCCATGAAAGAGAAACAATTTAATTCTGTTTCTCTCTGGCACTGTCTGTTTTCACAATGAACAGGGGATTTGGGTCTCCTGGAGATTATTTGTCTAAGCACAGAGCGTGACTGCTGCTGAGATTTGAAATGTCTGATTTTGACTCTCCTTCTCCTTCCTTCTCAGTGAAGGAAGGAAGCACTTGCCTATCCTATTGTCCCAGAGTGAGACAGGAATCCATTTCACCGTGGCAATAGTTATGTGCTGGCGACTAAACCAGACTTCAGAGTCACTCCATCCTCCTCTAACTTTTAGTGGGAAGGAGTGGTTGGGGTAAGTAAGGGGTATGAGATAGCCCTCTCCAAAATTCAGCAGGCCCCAGAGTCTTGGCCAAGTCGTGGTCTTGAGTCTGAAGCAGTGTTTCCCTTGGCCGGCAGGCACAGTCTCCTGGCTCCTCCTGAAGCTGCAGAACCAAAGACATTCCACGGAGCAGCCCGAAGCTCTGCCTGCCAGCAAAACCCAACGTCTCCTCGGAGAAATCACAGAGTAGGATTGCAATACTCCAACGACAGAGCAGCCAAGACACAAACGCAAAGCAAGTTTGCTTCTCAGGACCCCACCAACCCTCTCCTCTAAGCCAGACGGTGAAGGTCATCAAATGTGACAGATAATCACATTACAGAACAGTCACCCAGGAGCCTACTTGACAGAGAGGGGCTCCTGCATTCTTGGGCCTAGAAGCAACAGACCTTTCTGGACCAGGTCATGTGATCTGCTCTGTTAAACTCATCTTCCAGGGTTTGGCCACCTGACAGGCACTAGAGGAGTACCAGAATGAAATAGAGTACATTTCATCAATCTTTTAAAGTTTAACTATAATTAAAATGAAAAAAGTAAAACTCTACATAATAGGCAATAATTTTAAAGAAACATCAGTGAGAAAAAGCAAGGGTACAATACAATGAAAATAATATGCTATGATGTTTTTTAAAAGAGGCTGTTGTATATTTACATATTTTAAAATAGATATTGTTTAGGAAAATAGAAGAAGCTTGTTTTGGGGTTCTTCAGAAAAGGGAACCAGAAGCCCGAGGGTCAGAATTCAGATGGAGATTTTCTTCTCACAATGTATTTTTTTTTTAATTTATCTAAGAACTGATATTAATTTTCCAATTAAGAAGCAAAGTAAAATTCTTGAGAATAGTAAAGAGAGGGAAGTAAGAAGAGAAGCAAATGATTCCAGCTTAAAATGCAACTTACTATTGGGCCAGATAATTCTCAAAAAAATCACTCCCCTAAATTTAAGCAATGAATTCTTGGTGGGAAGGGTAAAGGAGCTATTTGGTAAATAACCTCTTTGAGTTCCCTTAATAGTAGTACTAAAGTGCATATGGAAGAATTCCTTGCTTTCATGTGGGTGAGAAGATTACTCCCCCCAAAAGGATTTCAATCAATAAGATGGAGCCTCCTGTAATTAGCATCCAATAAGCTTCAGTTTCAAGCAAAGTGCTGAGTCAAACTGGTTTGCCCTTCCCTCTTCCCTAAATCAAAGTTTCTGAAGTCCCTTCTCTATACAACTTGTCCCAATAGTAATCAGTCTTTGCATTTCCAGAGAATGTCATTGACCCAGGGAGATGGGTGTGTGGGAAAGAGCATTGGATCCTAGGTCAAACAACATGTGTTCCAGTATTAGCTCTCTCTGAGGAAAACTGATAAATTGTTTAATCTCTCTAGACTTCAATTTTCTCATCTGTAAAGATAAAGATTTGAATGAGATACATTGCCTTAAATGTCATAAATGCTACACATCTCTGGTTCTATAAAAACACAGTCATCAAACTGTATGCAGATAGAGCCTGGTAAGTATCGCAGGCCTGTCATGCATTTCTATGGTTCCACTTGACCTTTGGGCAGCTGCATATATGAAAGTACTTTCTGATTTACTTCTTCGTTAAAAAGGGATAATTGAATTGCTGTCCCAAAATGCTCTTCACCACCAGACCATGAAAACAAGATTCTAAAGTACCTTCAGCCTTGCCATGTGACAAGCAGAAGAATCTACTACATTATGAGTTAAGCCTCAAAGGTATCTTGGTATTGCTTTAGGACCATGGCTAGCTGGCTCACTGCCCCATCCATCATCTGATAGGGAGAGGCTGTCACTGGGGGCTACATCCCTGGTTAGACAAGAAATGCTTCCAAAATGAAGACCTCTCTCATTTGTCCTCACACAGAAGGTGTGTGGGATACCAGAAAGTCCTTTCTCCATGTCAGGACAAAGTAGTCTTGTAGAACAGCTTCATAGTGATGCTGTGGTCATGTGAACCACAGAGTCCAGAGAGATGGTGAGAGAGAACGTATAAAAAAGTTGCCAGGACAACAACCCCATTAACCCACTTTACTCTCAGGTGGGAAACTTAAGAACTCAGTTGGTTAGCAGCCAACTTGAAATACATCTGATTATTTATCTGTGACTTTCTCCTTCTCCAACATGTTTCCATTCAAAATATAACTGTCCCTCATTTCTTTCCCCAAACCTTCCAGTTCATCATTGCCATGTGTGTCCTATTCTTCTCAACCCCATAACACCATCTTGATTGATCTTTTCTATTTGGCTGTATTTTTTCATTTATAAACCTGCTACAATTTTAGTATTCTAATTTAGTGGTGAAAAACACAGATTCTAGAGAGAAAATATAGGGTAGGGGTTAAGAACATGAACTCTGGAGATAGAATACCTGGTTTAAAAGTCAATCTCTTGCCTTTATAAGATGGCAGTGGCTAGATGAACTATCAGGGACTAGTAGCTTTGGATGTACCATTCATGAGGGAACATGAGTTATTGTACTGGGCCCAGCTGTATCACAAGAAGGTTGTTGGTTATTCTAACAACAGAGAATTCTAACAATGAACAGATCCTTGACAAGACATCCAAAAATGTTTGAACTAGATTGGTGAATGTTCCTGCTGATTGTAATGTAATGAAGTTATAGATTCAAGTGAATGAAGATGTAAAACTTACAACTGCAAGGTTTAAAATATTTGGTTGTGGTTCTGAAATTGATCCAAGCTCATTAGTCTTCAAATCGGTGAAAGGAAAAGAGTTGAAGAAGCCATGACTATCAAAAGCACAGGTGCTGCCAAGGAACCATGCCTTCCTCTCAAAAAATTGCACTGCTCCATGCTAACTGAAAATGCAATCATGATGTCCCTGGTAAACTCTAAACTGAAAAGTGATCTCAAGAAACAAGAGAGACGAAATAAGCTAGTGTATAAACCTTCACTGAATCAAGTCCTTTGTCTTCCTAGTCTCAGAGTAATCACCATAAATGTCAAAAGGCCCATTACACTGTCATTAAGGATTATGAGATAATATGCAACATTTTGCCATTCAGATTATTGTTCTGATATAAGTGAAATATATAGATTAATTGCTCAGAATAGTTTGATTTATTTCAGTCTGCCTGTATTGCCTTAACCCAACTGATGTTTACTTTGAATTATGTGATTGTGGCTGAAACAGTTCCTTGATTAAATTAACACTAATAATTTCCAAAGCATGCTTAAGAGTAATTATTCTTGTTGTTTATTTGCCCAGTCACGTCTGACTCTTCACAACTCCATGGACTGCAACATGCCAGGCCTCCCTGTCCCTCACCATCTCTCAGAGTTTGCCCAAGTTCATGTCCCTTGCATTGGTGATGCCATCCAGCCATCTCATCCTCTGTCACTCTCTTCTTTTCCTGCCTTCTATCTTTCCCAGCATTGGGATCTTTTCCAGTGAGTCTGCTCTTTGCATCAGGTGGCCAAAGTATTGGAGCTTCAGCTTCAGTATCAGTCCTTCCAACGAGTATTCCGGGTTGATATCCTTTAAGGTTGACTGATTTGATCTCCTTGCTTAAGAGTAAAGACCATAAATAACCACATTTTCCTGTATCTGTTGTTAAGGAATGAGATGTTATTAGGCCTCTTGATGTGATTATTTGAAAGAGCCAATCATTGGGCATAAAACAGATGCACATGAATAATACATTAAAAGAATGTAAGAAGCCAAAAACAACAAAACACAAACTTGCCTTTTACTGTGTAAGCTTGGGAAATTTCTTAACCTGTCCATGCCACAGTTTCGTTTCCTCATTTGAAAACTGAAATGATAATAGATACCTCACAATGCAATGTCAACAGTTAATTGACAACATAGATAAAGTGCTCAAAACAATGCCTGACACATAGCACTATGTATTAATATTGTTATTGTTGCTGGTGTTGATTGTCTTAGATATTAGATTATCCTTGAGGGCCTTGGCTCACTGTGTTGGGTTCACCAAAAAAGAGTAAGAAGGCTATCACTGAATCTTTCAGGACTTTTCTGAGCCTCTGACTACTTCACCCCTTGTCATGACTGTCATTAGCTGTTTCTTCATGTGCTGTAGCAAATGTAAAGCTTCATCCATCTTTAGTGACACATGTTTACTTACTTACATACCTATCTCTCACTTGTCCATATCCTCTCAAAAAAATAAAGCTTGTCTTGCTCTTTAATTTTGAATCATTCTCCTCCACCTTCCTGCTCAAAGCCCTCCTAGTATTTAGATTGGAATAAGAACAGAATAGCTGAAAGTTTGAAAGGAAGAGTCAAACTAACTATAATATTTCATGGGATTCTTGCTTCCTCACCATCTTTGTGTCCATTAGGCAAAATATTCCATTCGAGTATGCTCTCAGTTGAGGGAGATTAAGGAAGGCATTTTTCTGTGTGAAATAAATAAGGTAGTATAGCAAACACCGTTAATTATTTACCCAACATCCACCTTCCCACCCCTTACCTGTTAAATAAACTTCAAGTGTAATTTAGGTAGCAAGCAGACTCCACACTTTTGAAGAAGTTTAGCCCCTTCTCCAGCCCCACTTGCTATTTCATTCCCTTTGCAAGTGATTAGAGGTTGTCATATGACTCAGCTCTAGCTAACGAAACATAAGAGAAAGCCTGCTGGGGGGCAGGTAGGAGGAAGTTTCTGGAAACTATTTTCTTTCTTAAAAAAAGAAGACAAAAATCACACAAGGAAGAAAACTTTCCATCTATTCCTAAATGTCATGAGATGAGAATGTGAAGCTGGGAACTGTGGCAGTTAACTTAGCATAATGAGATACAAGTCTAAGGACCGAAAGCCAATATGCTGACAATGGTAGAGTAAAAATAGAGGGAAAAATGGGTCTTGATAACATAACTGAGCCATTCCAACTGCCCTGGAAAAGTTTATCTCCAGACTTCTTTTAGTAAAGTGTAAAGCAGCTATAATTCAGCCTTCTTTTTGTTTTAATAGTTTATTTTTATTTAGTTGCATCGAGTCTTCACTGCAGCCTTCAGGAGTTGTGACATGCAAACTGTTAGTTGCAGCATGTGGGATCTAGTTCCTTGACCGAGCCCCCTACATTGCGAGTGTGAAGTCCTAGCCGCTGAACCATCAGAGAAGTCCCTGGTCTTCTGTTCTTCATAGCTGATCATAATTTATGCAAAGAAATTAGAATAATTGTTAAGTCCTTTTTAATAGCACATTTATTCATTCTTGAGAATCTACTGTGAGATTTAATAAATAATTATTTATACTTTTAAAGACCTTTCTGTATTTCAAGGTATTGTTGCACCTCTATGATTTCTTCTTTACAGTTTTTCTCTTAAAAGATACTTATCCTATAACGTTTCAATTATCTCAGCTCATTTTACTCCAAATCTTCATAAGTAAAAATGTTTTTATTTTCTAAAATTGCAAATTTAAATAATTATAATTTTTTATTTTTTTCTCCCGCCTATACTTATCATCCTTTCTTAGGGAAAATCTTGCTAAGAGCATTGAGTTGGAGTCAAAGAGACCCAGAGTCACATCTACTAGCCATGTGGGTGGGTAAGCTACTTATTTTCTTTGCCAATTTCTTTATCTAAATATAATATCTAGGGCTATTACCTAGATGAAATGAGATGACATGGTAAAATGCTTCTCTAAACCTTGGCACAGAATGAAGACTTTACAGATAATAGAGTAAAAAAGGAAGAAATGGGCGTGGGGAAGAAAAAGTGAAGGAGGAAGAAGAAAAGGAAAAAGAGGGAAAGAAAAGGACAATGAGAAGAAGAAAAAGAAAAGAAGGAGGAGGGCCAAGGGAAGTAAGGCGAAAAAAAGAAAAAGTGGAAAAAGAAGCAAGAAAAGAAAAAAGAAAAGAAGGAGGAAGAAGATACAAAGGAGAAGAGGCAAAATAAGGGGAAAAGACAAAGAAGAATAAGATGAGAGAAAAAGTGAGGATGGTGATAATGATGATGATTTTAATTCAAAGAAGAACTGAGAATTTAAGGTAAATTTTACAGCCCAGACAAAACTCCCATCATCCAAGTCTTAATACACTGTGATTTTTTCCCTCTAAAGCTTTGGTATTATGTATGGCTGACTCTAACTCTCATGCAGCTTGAGTCTGGTTACTCCAGTATCACTACAAAGAAAATTATAAAGGATTATAAATTTGGGCAGTAGTCCTCATATTTCAAAGAAGGGGTCGATTCATTCAGATTCCAGTGCAATCAAAGAACTTGAAGAAGTCCCTGGAGTCTGTTTTTGTCAAACGTGAGGTACTGCTAAATTGAATGAGTGAAAAATGAGTGATTCATTAGATTTCTTCTACAATGACCAGGTGTCCTCCTTCAGTGATGGTGGAACAAGAGGAAAGAGGCTTTTTTTCTGATACAAGAGAGGACTTCTTGACAGTGTGGGCTAATAAAAACCTTTTAGTTACCACCCTATTGGTTAGAAGTCATTTCCTACAATGTCTAAAAAACTGGACCTATTTTACATAGTCAGGGTAAAGTACAGGGCAAGTGATGATAGGTGGAGGACAAGAAAAAACTCTCAAGGAACTTCTTTTTGTACAGCAGCCAGCTCCCACTTATTTTCTACTATGGGGGGTTCAGTTCAGTTCAGTCGCTCAGTCGTGTCCGACTCTGCAACCTCATGAATCGCAGCGCGCCAGGCCTCCCTGTCCATCACCAACTCCCAGAGTTCGCTCAGATTCATGTCCATTGAGTCAGTGATGCCATCCAGCCATCTCATCCTCTGTTGTCCCCTTCTCCTCCTGCCCCCAATCCCTCCCAGCGTCAGAGTCTTTTCCAATGAGTCAACTCTTTGCAGGAGGTGGCCAAAGTACTGGAGTTTCAGCTTTAGCATCATTCCTTCCAAAGAAATCCCAGGGTTGATCTCGTTCAGAATGGACTGGTTGGATCTCCTCGCAGTCCAAGGGACTCTCAAGAGTCTTCTCCAACACCACAGTTCAAAAGCATCAATTCTTCCGTGCTCGGGGAGAAGGAAATGGCAACCCACTCCAGTATTCTTGCCTGGAGAATTCCAAGGGCAGAGGAGCCTGGTGGGCTACAGTCCATGGGGTTGCACAGAGTTGGACATGACTGAGTGACTAACATGGGGGATTGGTGGAAGGGGGTCTTCCTTTCACTTCTTTAGGTTTGTTTGTGAGCATCTGCTCTCTCTCCTCATCTTCCTGTCTCTGTCAAATGCTGACATGGGTCCTACATCTGCAGCCCTCTCCTTCCTGCTATGAGAAACACACCCACCCTTCCCCTTTTGTCTGTCCTTCCCACTCTACCCAGTTGTGTTTCAAGCTTTCATTGGTATGCATTCGAGCCTGACACTGTCTGACTTTCCCAAGTAACATATTCCCGCCCATATCCTCCTCTGTTTCAGGTTGTGTTGGCGTTAGCAACTGCTTCTCAGAAATGTCCTTTGATATTATTGCTATTTCTCATTCTCACCTCTGTAAGGTTAGAACTAATACTATCCTTCATCACCATTACCCTAACCATCACCCTCCAGCCCAGATGCTCCTACCTTCCACATTAAAGCTTTCACTTTGGAATTTTGCTACCTTGCTTCACAATTCCAGTACAGTGATTTCACCCAAGAATGACAATAGAAGGAAATGCTTGTGTTGGCCTGAATTAATAATGAAGAAAAGGGAGAAGTCTAATGTTTTCAGTGCCAAAGATGTGTATACTGTTTGTTGTGAGTAGCCCTTGGGGAGAGAGAGGTTTCAAGTTCAGCATTTATGGGCACATTTTTCAATTAGACAATATGCTGTATGGTATTTCCCTTCCTGCCCCCACCCCTTCCCTTTTATTACCACATGACTTCATCTCCCCATGTGACTGACAGAGCCCATTGGGCTCAACATTGATAAAAAACATCTGGGGGAGAAAAATTGCAATTTAGAAAACAATTAAGTACATCAATTTCAATTCATTTAGTTGGCCAGAGAAAGAAAAAGTTCTTTCAAAGAGGTAACTTGATCTACAGTGGTCATGGATTAAAGGGCACACAGATCTGTTTTCACCAGGTCATAGTGTGGAGGAATGCATCTTAGCCCAGAGGTTTAAATGCAGACATAAACTCCTATTTGCAATTTTTATCAAAGAATAAACCTCTGAGGATTTCCTTAATTTTCTCATTTCTTCTCATTTTCCCCTATTCTTCCCAAATTCCCAAAACTAAAAGAGTTTCCTCCATGGATGTGTGTTCCTCTCTCAAATGCTCACCATATGCTCATTTGTTATAGGAGCTCTGCAAGTGAACCTTGGTTTACTGTTAAAGACCCTGTTTGAGGTGGGGTGTTTATGACCTCCCCATCCACTTTCCTCCCTAACTCTGTGAACACCCATGGGTCCATTAGGTGTTCAGAACCTTTATGAATCAGGATATACCTTTTTGTTCACAAACCTTAAAGAATTTTTTTCCAGTTTTACTAAGAAATAATTTATGTTCATCACTGTATAAGTTTAAGGCATACAACATGATGGTTTGATTTATATCTATTGTGAAATGATTACCACAATCGTTTTAGCTAACATCCATCTTCTCATATAGATACAATAAAAAGAAAAGAATGGAAAAAAGGAAAAAAATTTCTCTTTATGGATGAGGACTCAATATTTACCTTCTTAACAGCTATTCTATGTATCATTCTGCAGAGTTAGTTACAGTCTCATGTTGTAATTACACTGGAGGGTTGTGCATTTTGATCACCTTCCTTTAATTTTCCCTTTATCAAACTCACTCTTCTGGTAATCACAAGAGCTTTTGCTATGAGCTTGGTTTTGTTTGTTTTTTTTTTCTTTTTTTTAGATTTGATACATAAGTGAGATCATATAGTATTCGTCTTTTTCTGACTGATTTATTTTGCTTTGCATCATGTCCTCAAGTTCTAAATGGTAGAATTTCATTTATTGGCTGAATAATATTCTGTTATGTGCATATATACAATTTCTTTATCTTTTTATCCATTGATGTACAGTTGGGTTGTTTCCTTATCTTGGCTGTTGTAGGCAGTGCTGCTATGAACATGGGGGTGCAGATATCTTTTCAAGTTCATATTTTTAATTCCTTTAGATATATTCCAGAAGTGGAGTTTCTGAACTATACGGAGTTCTATTTGTAATTTTTTAAGGATCTTTCATACTGTTTTCCATAGTGGTATCTTGTCCTTGAATAGATGTTAGTCAGATTCTTCTAAGGGGGAGCAAAGTTAGAATTAATCTTTGTCATCACCTTGGTGATGTCATCCCCCAAATAAAGAATTTTAGTACCAACAAGTTTTGGCTCTGGGTGCCTCCTCCCTTGCCAGAAACATATCTAGGTAAATATTATAACCACTGCTCTCATTTATTAAACACCTACCATAGAACAATCACTGTAATTCCCATCTTGATCATAATATCTAATTTACTTGGCACATCAATAACATTAAATACGTCTTATCATTCCCAAACTTTACAGATGAGAAATTGATGACCTTATTTTAAGACATTAAGATTTTTATCCCCAATAAAAGAGGAAAAAATTGAGCATAGATTCCTCAGCTTCTTAGGTTCGTGCTCTAAATATCACATACAGAAAAATAGCTGTTGAGGAAATAAATTCCAGAAGGTAGAATTCATTGATAACCGAATTGTAAGTCTCTAGCCACTTTTGATTAAGAGAATGTATGTAAAATAAGGAGTTAGTGCCTGGCCTGAAGTAGTTCCTCAATAAATGCTAGCTTAATTATTACATGAGCTTCCCTGGTGTCTCAGAGGGTAAAGCATCTGCCTGCAGTGCAAGAGACCCGGGTTCAATCCCTGAGTCAGGAAGATCCCCTGGAGGAGGAAATGGCAACCCACTCCAGTACTCTTGCCTGGAAAATCCCATGGATGGAGGAGCCTGGTGCAGGCCACAGTCCATGGGGTCGCAAAGAGTCAGACATAATTATTACATAAAACCATCTTCACTTAGTCCCCTACCTTTACCCCCAAACTCTATGGTACACTTGGGATTAACATGTACACTGCTGAGATTTCCTTACAGTCTCTACTAAAAATCATCACCTATGTAGTCTAAGGACCTAAAAGCAAGATCCAGAAGCAGGTATTTTATGTGATCTGATAGAGAATTATTAATTATCAGGAAATCCCATTCCAAGTAGAGGCCAATGGTTGGAAAAGATCCTAAAGGTGACCTCGCTCATTTTCTATTAAAGTCTGCCTTGGGAACCAGCTTAAAATATACCCACTCTTGGGATTTCCCTGGCAGTCCAGTGGTTAAGGCTCCACCCTTCTACTGGAGGGGGAGCAGGTTCGATCCCTGGCGGGAGAAGTAAAATCATACATACCAGGCGGCAGGACCAAAGAGAAAGCATCCATTCTTACAGCATGTGTTTTGTTTTGCCTACTGTAGACAGAGAATGCAACTGTAATAATATCATGAAGCCATATGGAAGTATGGGGTTAGAACATATTCATGCTGTGATGAGCCAGAGGTGACTGACAGGATCACTCAACAAATGGCACTAGCAGGGCTGATGGCTAAAAAAACATGAACAAAGAGTGGATTTGATGTTAGTGAATAGATGGTAAATAACAGTGAAAAGGATGTGTGGATTAGAAGGCATTTGAAAGGCAGAGGGAGCTGGCCACTGGAGGGGTTGCCGTTGAACCAAGGAACCTACAGGCTACTGAAATTCAAGGGTTTAGCCTCTGGTGTAGGAAATCAAGGGGTGATCTGGCAGCTCAGGAAAGTCAGAAGGTTTCTGGGGAGAGTTTATTTGACTTAATTGTAACAGTAGAGAGATGGAAAAAAATACCTAATTCCAACAGTAGAGTACTTGGGTCCCTGGAAAATCTTTGCTCTAAGTGAGAAATGGGGACATCATGGTGAATTGGAAGGTTCAAGGCATATCTGTCAAAAGAGGTCTCTTGGTGGAATTTGATAAAATGAGAAGTCAGAATGGCCTGCTTCTTAAAGGTGAACAGTTAAACAACAGCAGGAAAGCAAACCTGGGCACGGTGACAGCAAGGGAAAGATGGAACTAAAAATGTATCTAAAGATTACTGAATCCCTCACCATCCTCCACTCCATCCTGAGTCCAGTAAGTGAGCCATGAAGAAATCTTGTGCTTGGTTTCATGATGAAAATAGGATGGGAACAGTTACCTCCTACTGGCTCAGACTTGCTTGCAGAGAAAGGAAACAGTTGTTCATGATATGCTGGTTTCAGTTTCTGTTTTTATTTTTTGTTTATTTTGGTTTGGTTTGGTTTTTAGCCTCCCCAGTTCAGCTTGGGACAGTAAGGCAACTCAAATGGAAAGGTACTGCTGAACTTATCAGAACCATTTGTCTTCTTTGACTTTAAACGCCAGGCAGAAAATGTTGCAAAATAAGATTTCCAGTCTTTCTGGCCCCTGTTCCTGCCAAGAATGCCCCATGACTGCCCTCTGAGAGGTAACAGCCTTTCAGATGGTCAGGATACCCTGAAGCTTGGTAATAAAAAGAAAATGATTTTCCATACAAAGTAAACAGATCCCTACCGCACATCTCAAAGGGCTTGGCTTTAGATGTGAGTGAAGGTTTGGAATAGAGTTTTAATTTTTATATTACAGAAGCTCATTCTGAGCTTGAATATTCATGTTTTTCTTCAAAGCACAACAGAACCCCCTGTCAGGAGATATCCAGCAACTGCATTCTTGTGGAACAGCTGTACATTACCCTGCCTTTTGTTTTCTTTTTCCTTTCCTCTTCAAGAAAGGAACTTGAGTTTCCTTTCGGGGACTCAGTAAAAACCCTCTAGGAAGCAGGAAGTGTTTAGAGGATGCATGCTGTTACCTAGAAGCTTGCTTCGATGGAATCTAGTCTTCTCTAAGTTCCCCCCTAAAGCTGAACCAAACCTACTTTTTAGCAGCAACAAATCATAACAGGCAGATTCTGAACCAGAAGATCCATCTTCTTGGGCCACATTGCTTTGTCATTGCACAGCTGAGCAGAAGGTTGTACAATAAAATTTTCCATGTGAATTAAAAAGAAAAAAGAGAATAATTTTCTCCAACATCATCATTTTATTTATAAAACACTTCTGAGTTCATTGGCAGAAAATCACAATCTAATATAACATACAGGGTGGTCCATTTAAAATAGTCCCCTTTAACACAGGATAGTTTTAAGTGTGGCCCATTCTAAGTGGGTCACCAGATGTATTGTTATGTCACTCCTCCCTGGCATTGTAAAAATAGGGAAGGCTTTCAGGGGTTGGGAGTATATGTGGAAATGCAGGGAAGCTGACTGAGCTTTAGAACTGTGAGAAAACAAGGAATTTATAAGGAAGCCTGATACCCAGGATATAAAAGTACAAGAAAATAAATTTAAAAATGTATTCAATCACAGGACCCTTATTGTCACATGCAAGGGTTTTGGTTGCTATTCTGTTTTGTTTTGATGTTTTAGGGTTTTCTTCTAAACTACTCTGATGGTTGCATTTCATTTACTCATTCAGAAAATAGTCATTGATCATCTATGTTGGGACAGCCCTCTACTGAATGTTGCAGGTAACAATAAAACAGCTAAGGCAATGCTTTCCAGAGCCTATATTCTATTGTAGAGAGATAAACAGATATATCCATGGTATATTGCTGACATAATGTTAGATACTGATAATGCTTTGAAGAGAAATAAGGAAAATGAGGAGGAAAGGGAAGAGGAGAATTAGGGAAATCCTCTTTAGTAAAGTAACTTTATAGTAGAGACCTGAAGAAAGTAAAAAGGTAAGTCATGTGCACATACCAAGGAGAGGAAAGAGCAAATGCAGAGGCCAATAGGCAAGAGCGTGCTTGGTCTTTTCAGGAATGGCAAAGAAAGAAGAACCTAGAGTACAGGTCTCTGGGAGACTCCAGCTTTATTTAAACCTTCCTAAAGTTGACTCATTGGAAAAGACTCTGATGCTAGGAGGGATTTGGGGCAGAAGGAAAAGGGGACGACAGAGGATGAGATGGCTGGATGGCATCACTGACTTGATGGACGTGAGTTTAAGTGAACTCCGGGAGTTGGTGATGGACAGGGAGGCCTGGCGTGCTGCGATTCATGGGGTCGCAAAGAGTCGGACACGACTGAGCGACTGAACTGAACTAAACTGAAAGTTAAAGGATGGAAGTGGAATGGGAGAGAACTTGGGTTACTGTTGTTCAACTGAAAGTAGAAATTGAAGATGGTGCTAGTGGTAAAGAACCCACCTGCCAATGCAAGAGACATAAGAGATGGGGATTCCCTGGATCGGGAAGATCCCTTGGAAGAGGGCATGGCAACCACTCCAGTGTTCTTGCCTGGAGAATCCCGTGGAGAGAAACCTGGCTGGCTGTGGTCCATAGGATCACAGAGAGTCAGACATGACTGAGGCAACTTAGCACAGCACAGCACAGAAATTAAAGTAAGGAGACAATAATTAACCTTCTTTCCAAGCCCCCCAGGAAAGTAATCACAGAGGATGGAATATGGTTAGTGGGGATTTAAAGGTTGAGGGAAGAGAGAAGAACTTTGCCCACTAAAGCAAATGGGGGCAATCACAACTGGACTGAAAATGAGGTGACCGTCATTATGCTCTACAAGGCGGGCATCTGTAGAAGGGATCACATTTCAGATTAAAAGCAATCCACCATAATTTCCCAGGGACATTTAGATGTAAATATGCCTATTTGTGCACTGAGTCACCCTTATTCCTGATCACCATTGTTTGAACCTGGGAGGGAAAGAGTGACACATGCATCATACACCCAAGCCCCAGATTAGAGTCCGCATTGAGTGTTCATCTTTCCTTAGTCAAGGAGCTAATCCTCCACTGTGGACAGTCTGGGCTCCTGGCTCCTCAAACCATTTCTTCTGAAGCCAAGCTTATGGTCCCAGGACTGCCCACATTCCACAGAGGGTTAAGGTTTCTCATTCATCTCTGTCTGGGCCCTGTCCTCAGATTAGCGACCACTGAAACATAATCCTTGTGATGAGGAATGAAAAGCCTGGCATAGAAGATGTGTGTTTGGCATTTGTTTATTTACTTATTTTTTTAATATTTATTATTTTATTGATGTATTGATTTACAATGTTATGTTAGTTTCAGATGTATGTATATGCACACATATATATGCTCTTTTCAGATTCTTTTCCATTATAGGTTTTTACAAGATATTGAATATAGCTCCTTATGCTATACAGTAGGTCTTTATTGTTTATTTTACATATAGTAGTGTGTATATGTGGGCTTTCCTCATAGCTCAGTTGGTAAATCATCTGCCGACAATGCAGGAGACCTGGATTCGATTTCTGGGCTGGGAAGGTCCCCTGGAGAAGGAAATGGCAACCTACTCCAGTATTCTTGCCTGGAAAATCCCATGGACAGAGAAGCCTGATGGGCTACAGTCCATGGGATCACAAGAGTCGGACATGACTTAGCAACTAAACCACCACCAGTGTATATATATTAATTTCAAACTACTAATTTATCCCTTCTCTCCACTTCCCCTCTTGGTAACCACAAGTTTGTTTTCAATGTCTGTGGATCTATTTCTGTTTTGTAAATAAGTCCATTTGTATCATATTTTAGATGCCACATATATTAGATTGGTTCAAAAATAGCTGCAGTTTTTACATTGTTGAAATTTGCCATTTGATATTGGAATACATTCTTAAATGTGGTTATGTTATATATCATTTTAAAGTGCATTTCTTGCTTTATGGTGTTTTTTTTTTTTGCTAATTGCTTATTACTTGCTGTTTATTTTAGTTATGTTAAACAAATCATGTTAAACAAAAAGAAAATTTGAGTGATTTTCTTATTCAAGTTCAAAATGGGTCATAAAGCAGCAGAGGTAACTCAAAACATCAACAAAGTATTTGACCCAAGACTGCTATGAATATACACCGCAGTGCTGGTTTAGGAAGTTTTGCAAAGAAGACGAGAGATGTGAAGAGCACAGTGGCCAGACATTGGAAACTGACAATGACCAATTGAGAGCCATTATCAAAGCTGACCCTCTTAACTGCTATACAAGAAGTTGCCCAAGAATTCAATGTCAACCATTCTATGGTCATTCAGCATTTGAAGCAAATTGGAAAAGTAAAAAAGCTCAACAAGTGGGTGCCTTGTGAGCTGATCACAAATCAAAAAAAAAAAAATCATCAATTTGAAGTGTCATCTTCTCTTACAACAACAAACCATTTCTCTATTGGATTGGATTGTGACATGTGATGAAAAGTGGATTTTATATGACAACTGGTGATGACCAACTCAATGAGAGGGTCAAGAAGACACTCCAAAGCACTTTCCAAAGCCAAACTTGTACCAAAAAATATCATGGTCACTATTTGGTGGTCTGCTACCTGTCTGACCCACTATAGCTTTCTGAATCCTGGCGAAACCAGTACATCTGAGAAGTACACTCAGCAAATCAATGAGATACACCAAAAACTGCAATGCCTGCAGCCAGCACTGGTCAACAGAAAGGGCCCAATTCTCCACAGCAATGTCTGACACCACATAGCACAATCAACGCTTCAAAAGTTGAATGAATTGGGTTACAAATTTTTGCCTCATCCACCATATTCACTTGACCTCTCACCAACTGACTGCCACTACTTCAAACATCTCAACAACTTTTTGCAGGGAAAACACTTCCACAACCAACAGGAGGCAGAAAATGCTTTCCAAGAATGTGTCAAATCCTGAAGCATGGATTTTTATGCTACATGAATAAACCAACTTATTTCTCATTAGTAAAAATGTGTTGATTGTAATGGTTCCTATTTTGATTAATAAAGACACATTTGAGCTTAGTTATAATGATTTAAAATCCATGGTCCAAAACCACAAATATTTTTGCACCCACTTAACAAGAAATATCATAGAGTATTTCTTTCTCTTTCTGACTTACTTCACTTAGTATGATAATCTCTAGGTCCATCCATGTTGCTGCAATATATATTTATATATATATATATATTTATTTATTTATTTATTTATTTATTTATTTATTTATATATTTATCATCTTTTGGTAGACATTTAAGTTGCTTCCAGATCTTGGCTATTGTAAACAGCGCTGCTATGAACATTAAGCGTACGTAACTTTTTGAATTAGAGCTTTCATCTTTTTTGGATATGCAGAGGAATAGGGTAGCTGGATCATATGGTAGCTCTATTTTTAGTTTCTTAAGAAATTTTCATACTGTTCTCCATAGTGGCTGCACCAATTTTCATTCTCACCAACAGTAAGAATTTATCTCTCCAGCATTTATCATTTGGAGACTTTTTAATGATGGCCATTCTGACCCATGTAAGGTAATAACTCATTGCAATAGTTTTGATATGCATTTCTTTAATGTTTGCTTATTTTTAAATGAATTTAAAAATACTCAGTTTCCTATCTCACAGGACTGTCAAAAGAACTACATGAAATCACAGAAATAAAGAACTTAACCATTCACAGAGTGTTTATTACTATTATTATTTTCCACTTCAAAGGAAATTTCAAAGAGTGGAGTTGAGGAAACGACAAAAGAAAAGTACTTCTCATATACCTTCTGAGCCAGGGAAAGGGCTGAAGGGCTAATATTCCAAAGACAGACTAAAATTTCACATCAAGAAATGGTAGCTTGACCCAGTGCAACACCCAGAGAGGCCTGATGAATGGGAATCAACAGGCCATTGGATATTTCATTGTTTGGTGGGCTGGCTTCATAATTTAAATTCAGTTTTTAACAATATATATTGTCAGAGAACATCTGGCAGACACAGAGGGCCTGTATGCTGCATTCCTTTTTCCTTCTTGACAAATATTCCTAGAGGGGGTGAGAACTAGACATTCTTCCAGGACATCCTTTTTATCTTACAATAACCCAAATCCTTTCTGTATACAAATTTAATCCTGTAGTGCAGAAAAATTGCAGCCTTCTTCATCTGGCAAAAGTCCCAAGTGCAGGTGTTGGCTGCCTTCCCAAGATTCTCATTTTAAGAGTCCCTATCAAGAGACTGCTTCATTTCATCTCTAGTGCATAGCATGAAGATGTTACAAGTTTTAAAATTTTCTCGTTATTTCCTGATCTCAATTGCTGAGGACACTCAGACACTGAAGACAATTTGGAGTATCTTCCCAGCTCTGCCCCTCTTTTACCTGTGTTCCACAACTACACCCACAGTTTGGGGTGGAGAGGATTGGATACCCACAGTCATATTGCAAAGCTGATGGGACAAGAAGCGAGACTCTGATCTATGTCAGGTCACTGGGGATTCTTTCCAGTGAAATGAGAATTGAGAGCAAGATCAAGGGCTACTGAGAAAGAGTTAGCCACTCCCTGTGGCTAAATCCAGAACACACAAACCAAGAAGCAATGGTTGCCCATGTTTTCTGTTATGCAAGGAGGAAGCAGAGAATGCCACCCACGGGGAAAGAGAAAAATGAAGCATCGAAGGTGAATCCAGCCTCTGTACCTTGACACTGAATTAAATCTCAGAAACAAAGTTTTGAGTGAAGTAGAAAAGAATAGCTTTACTGCTTTGGCAGGCAAAGGGGGACACAGCAAGATAATGCCCTCAAACCTGTCTGTCCCAACCTGGAGGGGGGAGCAAGGATTTTTATAGCAGTGGTTCAAAGAAGGCATGATCAGCTCATGGACATTTTTCTGATTGACTGGTGGTCAAGCAACCGGGAGTCAGCATCATCAACCTTCTGGTTTCAACTGGTCCAGGGTCTAGTTCTTATGGGCAATATATACAGTTAACTTCTCCCACATGGTGGGGGTTTCAGTATCTGCGAAAGAGCTCAAAGATATTGTTAAGTATATCCTTTGAAGGGGAACCAGGACACTGCCTCAAGACTTCACTATTTCCTTTGACTGTTCCTCCTTTGACTCTGCATCCCCTCCCTTCCCTAAATAGAAATTGTTTGAATTTGCTCATTGGAATTCAGGGAAGGTCAAGGAGGCGGACTGAAGCTTGTTTCTTGTTATCAAGAAATGGCACACAGAAAGGTTTTTTTGAGCCCATAAAGCACCATAGAACCCTGCTTAGTTTCAGTGTATGTGTCTAGAGAAGCAGAGGCTAAAGGTGGAGAGGGTCTATTTCCTGGTTCTCAGTGGCTTTCTTACCTCTGGTCGCATCCTGAGGCCCAGTTGTACCCTGCCTTGAGTTTTACAAGGCACCCTTGCATCCATATACTAAAAATTCTCCTTTGTAACCCAGCTAGAAAGTGATCTAGTACATTTCTTGAGTCTTCTATCTTCCATTTCTCTCAGTGCCCTGATCCTGCACTTTGTATACAGGGAGGGAGAGACACATTCTCCTATTTAGAGCTCACAGATGACTAAGCTACTTAACCTGCAATTATATTTCCATGTTGGGAATGCATATTACTCCATCCCTCAATTTCCACTGAAAAAAAAACGTGTGTGCATGTATACTCAGTCTTTGCGACTTTATGGGCTCTAGCCAGCCAGAAATTCTCTCTCCATGGAATTTTCCAGGCAAGAATACTGGAGTGGGCTGCCATTTCATACTCCAGGAGATCTTCCTTACCTAGTGATTGAACCCAGGTCTCCTGCATTGCTGCATTGCAGGTGGATTCTTTACCAGCTGAGCCACGAGGGAATAGGAAGGCACAAATTTCCATTCCATTTTCAGGAGATATCAGTAGGGGAGGAAGGGAGCATTTCTGTCCATTATCCTCTTCTAACTCATGCTTTCACACAGAAAAAGCAATAACTTCCCTCACTGAGATTGGGAGAAGTGACTGAACTCCCAGTGTAGGCATTATCTTCTCTTTCTTGCTCTAGTTTCACTGTGGAAAGAAAGTTCAGAGGCCTGACAACCCTTTCCCATCAGTCCTGCATCATCCCTGGGTCAAGGGAGATTGTAGATCTCCTTGTAAATGTTTTGGCAAATATCAAATCTTCAGATCTGATTCTTTACTGCTGAGATGAAATGCAATGGGCAGATGAGGGTAATCAAGTCCCAAGATCTAGACTTGTGGAGGGGAGACAGGACTTGTGAGGAGGGCTTAAGTGGGCTGCAGATGCATGACACATTACATGATACAATACATGATAAAGTAATATTTGGTTCCTGAGTCTATTCCTAAATTGGATAGGCCATTTAGAGGAAAGAATATGATCGGTTCCTCAGAATCCTCACCAGTCTTGAAGATACGTTAAAGAATGTTGAGTTCCATGAAAGAAATAAATACCTAACTACACAATAACTACACCATAGTGCGTACTCATTAAGACTTTGCTGTGTGACTGCCTATTTAAAGATGGGTATTTCTTTCTGGCTTACTTCACTCTGTATAATCGGCTCCAGTTTCATCCATCTCATCAGAACTGATTCAAATGAATTCTTTTTAATGGCTGAGTAATACTCCATTGTGTATATGTACCACAGCTTTCTTATCCATTCATCTGCTGATGGACATCTAGGTTGTTTCCATGTCCTGGCTATTATAAACAGTGCTGTGATGAACATTGGGGTACATGTGTCTCTTTCAATTCTGGTTTCCTCGGCGTGTATGCCCAGCAGTGGGCTTGCTGGGTCATAAGGTAGTTCTATTTGCAATTTTTTAAGGAATCTCCACACTGTTCTCCATAGTGGCTGTACTAGTTTGCATTCCCACCAACAGTGTAGGAGGGTTCCCTTTTCTCCACACCCTCTCCAGCATTTATTGCTTGCAGATTTTTGGATCGCAGACATTCTGACTGGTGTGAAGTGGTACCTCATTGTGGTTTTGATTTGCATTTCTCTAATAATGAGTGATGTTGAGCATCTTTTCTTGTGTTTGTTAGCCATCCATATGTCTTCTTTGGAGAAATGTCTATTTAGTTCTTTGGCCCATTTTTTGATTGGGTCGTTTATTTTTCTGGAATTGAGCTGCATAAGTTGCTTGTATATTTTTGAGATTAGTTGTTTGTCAGTTGCTTCATTTGCTATTATTTTCTCCCATTCTGAGGGCTGTCTTTTCACTTTGCTTATATTTTCCTTTGTTGTGCAGAAGCTTTTAATTTTAATTAGATCCCATTTGTTTATTTTTGCTCTTATTTCCAGTATTCTGGGAGGTGGATCATAGAGGATCCTGCTGTGATTTATGTCTGAGAGTGTTTTGCCTATGTTCTCCTCTAAGAGTTTTACAGTTTCTGATCTTATATTTAGATCTTTAATCCATTTTGAGTTTATTTTTGTGTGCGGTGTTAGAAAGTGATCTAGTTTCATCCTTTTACAAGTGGTTGACCAGTTTTCCCAGCACCACTTGTTAAAGAGATTGTCTTTACTCCATTGTATATTCTTGACTCCTTTGTCAAAGATAAGGTGTCCATATGTGTGTGGATTTATCTCTGGGCTTTCTATTTTGTTCCATTGATCTATATGTCTGTCTTTGTGCCAGTACCATACTGTCTTGATGACTGTGGCTTTGTAGTAGAGCCTGAAGTCAGGCAAGTTGATTCCTCCAGTTCCATTCTTCTTTCTCAAGATTGCTTTGGCTACTCGAGGTTTTTTGTATTTCCATACAAATCTTGAAATTATTTGTTCTAGTTCTGTGAAAAATGTGGCTGGTAGCTTGATAGGGATTGCATTGAATTTGTAAATTGCTTTGGGTAGTATACTCATTTTCACTATATTGATTCTTCTGATCCATGAACATGGTATATTTATCCATCTATTAGTGTCCTCTTTGATTTCTTTCATCAGTGTTTTATAGTTTTCTATATATAGGTCTTTAGTTTCTTTAGGTAGATATATTCCTAAGTATTTTATTCTTTTCTTTGCAATGGTGGATGGAATTGTTGAGAACATAGGCAAAACACTCTCAGACATAAATCACAGCAGGATCCTCTATGATCCACCTCCCAGAATGCTGGAAATAAAAGCAAAAATAAACAAATGGGATCTAATTAAAATTAAAAGCTTCTGCACAACAAAGGAAAATATAAGCAAGGTGAAAAGACAGCCTTCGGAATGGGAGAAAATAATAGGAAATGAAGCAACTGACAAACAACTAATCTCAAAAATATACAAGCAACTTATGCAGCTCAATTCCAGAAAAATAAATGACCCAATCAAAAAGTGGGCCAAAGAACTAAATAGACGTTTCTCCAAAGAAGACATAAGGATGGCTAACAAACACATGAAAAGATGCTCAACATCACTCATTATTAGAGAAATGCAAATCAAAACCACAATGAGGTACCACTTCACACCAGTCAGAATGGCTGCGATCCAAAAATCTGCAAGCAATAAATGCTGGAGAGGGTGTGGAGAAAAGGGAACCCTCCTACACTGTTGGTGGGAATGCAAACTAGTACAGCCACTATGGAGAACAGTGTGGAGATTCCTTAAAAAATTGCAAATAGAACTACCTTATGACCCAGCAAGCCCACTGCTGGGCATACACACCGAGGAAACCAGAATTGAAAGAGACACATGTACCCCAATGTTCATCGCAGCACTGTTTATAATAGCCAGGACATGGAAACAACCTAGATGTCCATCAGCAGATGAATGGATAAGAAAGCTGTGGTACATATACACAATGGAGTATTACTCAGCCGTTAAAAAGAATTCATTTGAATCAGTTCTGATGAGATGGATGAAACTGGAGCCGATTATACAGAGTGAAGTAAGCCAGAAAGAAAAACACCAATACAGTATACTAACACATATATATGGAATTTAGGAAGATGGCATGATGACCCTGTATGCAAGACAGGAAAAAAGACACAGATGTGTATAACGGACTTTTGGACTCAGAGGGAGAGGGAGAGGGAGAGGATGGGATGATTTGGGAGAATGGGAATTCTAACATGTATACTATCATGTAAGAATTGAATCGCCAGTCTATGTCTGACGCAGGGTGCAGCATGCTTGGGGCTGGTGCATGGGGATGACCCAGAGAGATGTTGTGGGGAGGGAGGTGGGAGGGGGGTTCATGTTTGGGAACGCATGTAAGAATTAAAGATTTTAAAATTTAAAAAATAAAAAACTAAATAAATAAATAAATAAATAAATTCAACTTGTACATCTGGGAAAAAAAAAAAAGATGGGTAATCTATCACGGTATCTTAGTTGTTCTCCTTTATTTCCTAAACTGGTTAAAAGTAACATATTTATACATAGTGACAATAATTAAAAATCTTCTAGTCTTTCTTGACTCCTTTCTTTCTCTCATTGGTCTTGTTTATTTGTCAAGCAGTGTCAAACTTTTTTGCGACCCCACGGACTATAGCCCATCAGGCGTCTCTGTCCATGGGATTCCCCAGGCAAGAAAACTGGAGTAGGTTTCCATTTCTTTCCAGGGGATCTTCCTGACCCAGGGATCAAAGCCACATCTCCTGCATTGGCAGGCAGATTCTTTACCACTGAGCTATCAGGGAAGCCCCTCTCTCTTATTAACCACATCAAAATCAACAACTCTTATATGTTTTTACCTTCCGAGGGTTTCCTCTGTTCTTATTTATGGGCATTACTTAAGTTCAGGTCCTAGTTTTAATTACTGCTGAAGCTTTCTGTCTGTCTTCTTTGCCTCCAACAACTTTCACATTGTAGGAAGATTTACCTTTATGAAGCAAGTCTGATGAGGTCAGTGCCCTGACTAAAAGCTTTAGATAGTCCTACAACTGTTTACTTCTAGGAATATCTGAGTGTATTAATATAAGACATCACAATTTGCAAATTTAAGCAATCTACAAATTTCAGCAAGTTCATTTTCTTCCATCGTGCCTAACGATATCTCAGTATGTTTACGTCTGCAGCACCATGCCCCATCCTGATACCCTAGCCAGATTTATATAATTACATTTCTTCATACATGTTATTAAATGCCCAACCACTTCACTATGCCTGTAATATTCTTTTGTTGGCGAGGCCATAAGAATAACAACTTACCCTTGAAGTCTCGGCTAAAAGTTTAAATCTTATGTGAATTTGGCTCCATCCATGCTCCTCACTGCTATTTGCAAATCATTCTCATTCTGTTTCCTCCCTAGACACTCTCAGGATTTGAGTTACATATAAATAAATTATATTACTCATTATCTGTCATTGTTGATGTCACTAATGAACCCCTAGAAAATATCCCTTTATTTTCCACAGAGATATGTTCTTTGTTCACTTTCCCTCTCTCTAATACTGCTAATGTCTTAATTCTTTGATGATTGCAATATACACAATAGATGACTTAATGCAGCACTTCAGCCTCTCAATTTCTTAAACTCCTCTCTTCAAGGGATCCAGTCCTCCACAACTTATGGGCCTTTCATTCATATATTCAATAACCCTAGACCTTCTCATTACCAATATCCCTCCATGATCTTAATTTAATTCATTTTATTCTCTGATCATAACCTCCATTCATCCTTCTATTGCCCCAATTCCAACTTCACCAGTACCGCCAATCAACTGATCTTTCTGTTTTTTCACTGCCTCTAACTTTCTTAATAGTCTCTCTTTCTCCCCTACTTACTCATTTTAAATTCCACAATCGATCAATATACTCACTTCTCTGTATATACCCTCAATTCCTTGTTGTATTCACTTGACAAAACCACAACCTTGGTTAAATTCATCTTTTTACCTAATTTGTGCTTTCACTCATGCAAAAAAATGCACTGAAGACAAATGCTCTTGATTATGAAACTCAAGTGAACCCATATGCTGCTTGATGCTCATATAATACTATTTTTCTCCCATTTAAAGTCAATTCCTTCACTTGAAAACTAGATCCCATCTTGTCTTACTTACTCAATAACATTGCTCTAGCAATTCTCCCATTTCCTCTCCTGAATCACAAATGTCTCCCTCTCTACCAAATTTTTCCCATCAGTCTACAAACTCAATCGAACTATTTATCCCATCTTAAAAACAAAAACAATATACCCTCCTCTTAGCCTTACTTCCCTTGCTTCAGTTCAGTTCAGTTCAGTCACTCAGTCGTGTCCGACTCTTTGCAATCCCATGAATCGCAGCACGCCAGGCCTCCCTGTCCATCACCAGCTCCCGGAGTTCACTCAGACTCACGTCCATCAAGTCTGTGATGCCATCCAGCCATCTCATCCTTGGTCATCCCCTTCTCCTCCTGCCCCCAATCCCTCCCAGCATCAGAGTCTTTCCAATGAGTCAACTCTTCTCATGAGGTGGCCAAAGTACTGGAGTTTCAGCTTTAGCATCATTCCTTCCAAAGAAATCCCAGGTTTGATCTCCTTCAGAATGGACTGGTTGGATCTCCTTGCAGTCCAAGAGACTCTCAAGAGTCTTCTCCAACACCACAGTTCAAAAGCATCAATTCTTCGGCGCTCAGCATTCTTCACAGTCCAACTCTCACATCCATACATGACCACAGGAAAAACCATAGCCTTGACTAGATGGACCTTAGTCAGCCAAGTAATGTCTCTGCTTTTGAATATACTATCTAGGTTGGTCATAACTTTCCTTCCAAGGAGTAAGCGTCTTTAAATTTCATGGCTGCAGTCACCATCTGCCGTGACTTTGGAGCCCAAAAAATTGAAGTCTGACACTGTTTCCACTGTGTCCCCATCTATTTCCCATGAAGTGATGGGACTGGATGCCATGATCTTCGTTTTCTGAATGTTGAGCTTTAAGCCAACTTTTTCACTCTCCTCTTTCACTTTCATCAAGAGGCTTTTTAGCTCCTCTTCACTTTCTGCCATAAGGGTGCTGTCATCTCCTTGATGTTGCCTTATTTGTTCACAAGTGTTTCCCTTTCTCGTAGAACCCCTTGAACAAGTTGTTTATATTCATTCTCTACAATTCTTTTCCTCCCATATTTATTAATAAATGCTCCAACCCAGCTTTTGTTCCTACTTACTTATCAAAACTGCATGGTCAATTCTCAGTTCTCCTCTTACTTAAATTACTAGAAAGAGTTGATAGCCAATTCCTTTGTTTTCCTTGATATACTTCCTTTGCTTTGGCTTCCAGAATGCTCCACTCTAGCTTTACAGTATTGTTCACACTTTAGTCTCCTTTGCAGTTTTTCTTCTTCTTCCCATTCTCTTAATGTTTAACTGCTCCTTTGTCATTCTATGTTCACTCATTCTTTTACACTCTCATCCAGGATCATGGCTCTGAATACCATCTCTATGCTAATTTTCCACTTCTCCCAGACTTCTCTCCTGAACTTCAGACCTGCGTATTCAATGGGCTTCTCAATATCTTCACTGAGTGTCATTGTCATCTAAAAACACACAACTGTTGAGCTTAAACAGTTCTAATTCCTGATCTCTCCATGAAAACTGTTTCACTATCAACTTTCCTTATCTCAAATGATAGAAACAATGTTCTGGTTCCAGTCAAAAAAAATTTACACTCATCTTTGACTTCTCTCTGTTACATTCCCACACACAATCATTAGCAAATAGAGTTGGCTGTAATTTCAAACATAGCCGGAATCAAACACTTCCCAGTATCATCATTACTGCCACCCTGATCTGACCCACCATTACTTTACTCCTGGATTTCTGCAATATGATAATTTAGGGATTAGGATAGGTTTTTTGTTTGCTTTGTGTGTGTGTATGTGTGTGTGTGTGTGTGTATGTGTGTGTGTGTGTGTAAGGGCCATTTAGTAAATGTAGGCCATGTTGTCATTGTGGCAACTATAGTGCAATTAGGTGTAGCCATACTCTGATATACATTTATTTACAAAAAAGCAACAAGTAGAATTTGGACCATTAGCCATAACTTACCACATCTTCGTCTAGCTGGTCTCCTTTCTTCCATCCTCACCCTACTGTTACCTTTGCTCAACACAGCAACCAGAAGAATTAAAAGCACAGGTCATATCATGTCCCTTCTTTGCTCAAAACTCTGTAATGTCCTCCATTCTTGGTCAGTACAAAAATCCTTTCCATAACCTACCAGACCCTGTGTGATCTGGCCCCAGGCATATCCCTAAAGCTCTTCTCTTTCTACATTCTCTCCCTCATTCACTCAGCTGCAGCTGCACTAACCTCCTTATTGTTTCTCAGATAGCCCAGGCAGACTCAAGACTTGAGTATTTGCATCAGCTGCCCGTGTGTGGATATTGGCTAAATACCGATATAGCCAATGCCCTCACCCTTTTAACTTGGTGCTCAAATGTCACGTCCTCAGCAAAACCAATCCTGGCCACTATTTGAAATTACAGTCTCCCTCTATGAATCTCAATTCCCCTTACTTTCCTCTATTTTTTCCCTGCTCTTTTTTCCAAAATTTGCCACTTTCTAACATTAAAAAATAATTTACTAATTTATATTTATTGTAATACTATCTCTTCTAGAATACATGCTCCACAAGGCCAGCGATTTTTGGCTTTTACTCCCTGTGTATCCTGAGACCGTAGAGCAGTGTGTGGCACATAGTAGGCATCCGGAAAATATGTACTGAATGAATGGAATCTGTATGAACTCCTTCCAATCCCAGAGATGTAGTAAGTCAATCTATTCTCTATGTTATTTAATTCTTTGTACATACTATTATTTTAATCTTTTTATCCTAGTTTATTATTATTTTTGTATCTCTCTTGCCCATTACAGAGTCACATTCTTCTTGGACAGCTCCTGCGTGTTTATTTGCAGTAAGTGATACAGCCTGTCACCTAGAAAAAGGACAAATCATGCCAACCTAATGAACGTACAAAGGTGCTATATATGTGTAGGTCTCTGACACCAAGTCACTAACTCTGCAAGTCAGTTACTATTTTAACAGTCTCTCCTTAACCCCACTTCAGATGTATGTATACACACACTCTACTAATTGAGATAATTTTAAACTATTTTTCACATATTTGCTTAATTAGCTTGCAGTGACCTTTGTGAAAACACTGGCCTCTGATGATTATAAGAGGTATTTTTCTGGCATAGACACCAAAGCATCAAAGAATCAGCTAGAACTAAAGAAAGCAATAACACAACTGGTTTTAATTATTCCTGACAGGCAGCTGAATATATCTCACACAGGTCTTCTCCCCAGTACATCACTCAAAACAGACCAGTTATAGGAAATGGTGGAGTTACAGAATGGGGCCAAAATGTGTCCACAGTATAAAGCAGCTCATCTTTCATGTGGGTGACCTTATTCATTTTGTTTTATATTTTTATGATGATCCTGAATCTATAAAATTGTTGACCCCTTGAGATTTGGCATGCTTCTATACTATTGCTGAGGAGTGGTGGCTCAGGTTCGCAGAAGAGGAGGTAGGTGAAGACTGCACCCTTTCATGAATCATTGTATAAACCAAGGGGTCCTCCAAAGTTCACCTACAACTGCAGACATGTTTGCAATTAATTCATCTATGAAGTACAGGTGCGCACCTTCCACTTCTCTTCAATTTTCAGAAAAGGACTGACTTTCTCTAAGCCTAGCTGCTCCTTCGGACTTGTTGCTTTGCAGGAAGCAGATGAGGATTACAAGTCACTTTGTTAAGACCTACTCACAATTTTAGGGCTTCCCTGGTAGCTCAGATGGTAAAGAATCTGCCTGTAACGCAGGAGACCCAGGTTTAATCCCTGGGTCGGGAAGATGCCCTGGAGAAGAGAATGGAAACCCACTCCAAAATTCTTGCCTGGAGAATTCCACGTGGTCTTAAAGAGTTGGACACGATTAAGTGACTAACACTTTCACTTTTTTTTTTTGTTTGTTTCACTCACAATTTTAACATGTCTCTCTTATGAGGTATACCTTCGCACTTAATGAAACTATGGGTCTTTGGTTGGCCATATCCTTGAATTGGCTGCTATTGAAAAAAGAGATTTCCTAACTAGGCAGGCTTTTGCCCCAGGACCTAACTTTCTGGCCACAGTCTTCTCCCATAAGTCTGACCCCTGAGCTTACTGCTGCCTTATTTCTGTGCCTTTCCTGGTTCTTGCCAGTTTGCATTGTTTGGTTACTCCTTGGACCTGTCTTGTACATTCCAGTGCTCATGGAACTTTAGAAGCTCTTGGTTTTTCTTGCTGCTTTGCTCTGATTCCTGTTTGATGCCTCTTGAAACAGACTGTCCCCTGAGTCTCTCTACTTACATACTTTCAGTAAAATTTGGACTTCCTTCAGTGAGGTAGTTGGGCTTCCCTTGTGGCTCAGCTGCTAAAGAATCTGCCTGCAATGTCGGAGACCTGGGTTCGATCCCTGGGTTGGGAAGATCCCCTGGAAAAGGGAACAGCTACCCACTCTAGTATTCTGGCCTATAGAAGTCCATGGACAGTATGGTCCATGGGGTCACAAAGAGTCAGACACGACTGAGCGACTTCCATTTCACTACTTCACTTCAGTGTAGTAGGGGATATAGGTTTCCCTGGTGGATAAGTGGTAAAGAACTCACCTGCCAATGCAATAGACGTGGGTTTGATCCCTGAGTCAGGAAGATCCCCTGGAGAAGAAAATGGCAACCTACTCCAGTATTCTTTCCTGGGAAATTCCATGGACAGAGGAGCCTGGCAGGCTACGGTCCATGGGGTCTCAAAAGAATCAGATACAACTTAGTGACTAAACAACAATAACCAGGGCATATGATAAAAACTGAGGCTCTAACGTGAATGTCCCATTAAGGAGCTCAGAGTTTAATAGGGGAAATGACAGGTAAGCAAGCAATGACAATGGCACATGATAAGTGCTGTGACACGTTAAGCAGATGGTATGAGGGTGGCACATAGTAGGGGCATCTAACCCAGCACCTGGAAGGAGGCTTTTCTAGAGTCAGTAACATCTTTACAATCTGAGACAGACAAAAAGAATAGGAGACATTCTGGAACTTCCCTGATGGTCCAGTGGTTAGAACATGCATGTGTACTTAGTTCCTCAGTCATGTCCAACTCTTTGGGACCACATGGACTGTAGCCCCCCAAGCTTCTCTGTCCATGGGATTCTTCAGGCAAGAATACAGGAGTGGGTTGCCACTTTCCTCCTCCAGAGGATCTTCCTGACCTGGGGATCAAACCCATGTGTCCTGTGTCTCCTGCATTGCCCATAGATTCTTTACCCACTGAGCCAGGCTCAGCTTCAAATGGGGGGCATTGATGGGTTCAATCCCTGGTCGGCGAACTAAGATCCCACATGCCACGTGGTATGGCCAAAAAATTTTAAAAATAAAAATAAACAAAGTAAGAATGAGAGATAAGGAAGTAACATCAGTAAATGCCATGTGCCATAAGTCATAGCTCCTTGAGAGATCTATAAGTAGTTAAGCACAATTTCAAGAAATGTGGGAAAACTGAGGCTGGAGAGAGAAGCCAGGGCTAGATCACAAAAGGCTTTATGTCATTCTAAGGTGATGGGAATTCATTTTATCAGTGATGAGGAGTCATTGAAAGTTTATACATAACATGGGCAGTTCAGGTTTTAGAAAGCTAGCGTCGGTGTGGAGAATGGATTTCACCATCCAGCTACTTCCCTGAACCTGGCCTGCATCTTGCCTGCCCTATCTTATCTTCCTTTGACTCTGAAGAGCCCAGCTCCACACCTCTTTTATCAGTATCCTCAAAAGTAATGATCAGAATCAGTTTAGAACTTAAAAAATACAAGTTATTTGATCCCATTTCACAGAATCAGATTCTCATGGGGACAGGGCCTGGGAATCTCTATTTTATAAAATCTGCCCAAATGATTTTGGGGCACTTGGACTATGAACTAATGTAGACTGTCACTTACCATACAACACAGATGCATTGATAAACATCAGAAATATGTTTGCCTTGTTGAAGATGGCTGGAGTAGGTCTCACTCCAAATGCCTTCCTTCTATAGCATCCTTGACTCTACTCAGAAGACCAGAAAATTCAGCCCCTTCCTTGTAACCTCAGATCTTTCCATTGTTTTTAAACACATGCTAACCTTCAGATGAACTATCAGGCAGCATGCTCTGACTCTGATGGCCTCACCTCTCAAGCTACTCTTCCCTTTAGTTGCTAAATCGTGTCTGACTCTTTTGCAACTCCACGGACTGTAGCCCAGGCTTCCCAGGTGGCACTAGCAGTAAAGAACCCACCAGCCAGTGCAGGAGACATAAGAGCTGAATGTTCAATCCCTGGGTCAGGAAGATCGCCTGGAGGAGGGCATGGCAACCCATGCCAGTATTCTTGCCTGGAGAATTCCATGGACAGAGGAGCCTGGTGGACTACAGTCCATGCATGCATGCATGCTCAGTCGCTTCAGTTGTATCCGACTCTTTGAGACCCCATGGACTATGTAGGCTGCTAGGCTCCTCTGCCCATGGGATTCTCCAGGCAAGAATACCTGAGTGGATTGCCTTTTCCTTCTCCACGGGATCTTCCAGATCCAGGGACCAAACCTATGTCTCCTGCATTGGCAGGCAGATTCTTGACTGCAAGGCACCAGGAAAACTCGCTCTTCCCTTTACCTTGTACTAGTTATTAACTTGTTATAGAGAGGAGATATTGGTATAATTTACTTCCTAATTTTTGTTTTGGCAATTAAGTAAAAAATAGATATGGAGTTGGGAATTTTTGTGGCTCAATAAAGATCTGGAAGTTTTCTAAGAAGAACAGAAAATTACATAGGAAGAGAAAAGGGACTGCTGATCTATTCCAAAGATTCAACTGAGTTAAAGATTATGTATTCTTATTCAGTCAGTTCAGTCGCTCAGTCATGTCCGACTCTTTGCGACCCCATGAATCGCAGCACGCCAGGCCTCCCTGTCATCACCATCTCCCGGAGTTCACTCAGACTCACGTTCATCGAGTCCGTGATGCCATCCAGCCATCTCATCCTCGGTCGTACCCTTCTCCTACTGCCCCCAATCCCTCCCAGCATCAGGGTCTTTTCCAATGAGTCAACTCTTCTCATAAGGTGGCCAAAGTACTGGAGTTTCAGCTCTAGCATCATTCCTTCCAAAGAAATCCCAGGGCTGATCGCCTTCAGAATGGACTGGTTGGATCTCCTTGCAGTCCAAGAGACTCTCAAGAGTCTTTTCCAACACCACAGTTCAAAAGCATCAATTCTTCGGCGCTCAGCCTTCTTCACAGTCCAACTCTCACATCCATACATGACCACAGGAAAAACCATAGCCTTGACTAGATGGACCTTAGTCGGCCAAGTAATGTCTCTGCTTTTGAATATACTATCTAGGTTGGTCATAACTTTTCTTCCAAGGAGTAAGCATCTTTTAATTTCATGGCTGCAGTCACCATCTGCAGTGATTTTGGAGCCCAAAAATATAAAGTCTGACACTGTTTCCACTGTTTCCCCATCTATTTCCCATGAAGTGATGGGACCAGATGCCATGATCTTCGTTTTCTGAATGTTGAGCTTTAAGCCAACTTTTTCGCTCTCCTCTTTCACTTTCATCAAGAGGCTTTTTAGCTCCTCTTCACTTTCTGTCATAAGGGTGGTGTCATCTGCATATCTGAGGTTATTGATATTTCTCCCGGCAATCTTGATTCTAGCTTGTGTTTCTTCCAGTCCAGCGTTTCTCATGATGTACTCTGCATATAAGTTAAATAAACAAGGTGACAATATACAGCCTTGACATACTCCTTTTCCTATCTGGAACCAGTCTGTTGTTCCATGTCCAGTTCTAACTGTTGCTTCCTGACCTGCATACAGATTTCTCAAGAGGCAGGTCAGGTGGTCTGGTATTCCTATCTCTTTCAGAATTTTCCACAGTTTACTGTGATCCACACAGTCAAAGGCTTTGGCATAATCAATAAAGCAGAAATAGATGTTTTTCTGGAACTCATGTATTCATATTAATGGGACAGTTATGTTATTTCCTGCTTGAGCTCAGGAACCGGGATGCTGAGGAATGGACAGCTGTGTCAATCAGCATGTGAGTACTTGCAAAACAGAAAGTCAAGAAGTAAGAGAATAAGGGTGCTAAGTGTAAAAGAAGCAGAAAATGCCTAGGATGGGCTGAAAAGGAAGATTTAGTTAATTTTTTTTTCAATACACAGAGGATGAAAACATGAGAATTCTTGTTTTGTCACAGTAATTCTGTTTGGTAATGATTCACCGTTTTATTTAATTTTGGTCTCTGGTTTCTCCAGCAATGGTTTTAACTCACATTTTGTTACATTACCCTAAAATGTTGTGAATGACATACTGCAGCTGGAAGGTGCCAGTGGCAGAGTGACATAATTTTCCAGGACATAAAGTCAAACTACTAAGTCATGCTATATCAACATAGTGTTTTATAATAATTATTTTCCTCCTAATTTAGAGCTGTGACTTACAAACATGATTTTAGGGTGATAACATATGCATTTAACAGATTTTCTTTACTTAAATTGATTGTATTTCATAGAAGACTCAATATATAATACATCAAAAGACAAATAAATCCTTCACATGAAGACTTTAGAGCATTTTAAATAAAATAGAAGTTATATTTAAACATTCTGCTAATAGAAATTAAATTGCATTTTTATTTTTGAAAGATTTTAGATATTTTTAATTAAGCTAATTAATTAAACTAATGCAGTTAGTTCAGTTTTCAGGTTTACCATTTCTTATCTCTTTCCAGTGTACATTCTTATCAATCAAGGAAACAGGAGCAACTGCAACGAAGCAAGCTGTGTTAGAAGCCAGTGACTAAAATTAGATTATCAGTGACATTCACTTATATGTTCACAGCTGAAATTTCAAGGGTAAAACATTTTCTCCTGAAAGGAGACATTTCCCCATCACTGAAATGCAGACTTCTGTTATGAAATTACATCCATATTACATCATTAGGCAGAGAAACTGACCCCAAATAGAAAGTGAAACCATATTCTTTTATTCCGCTAAAGACAAAATTAAGTAATGGAATTGTTTTACAAGGTTATTTTGACTGGTGCTTTCTTAATTAGGGGGAGATTTTTGTCTAAGAGAAGTAATATTCCCAAAGAGGAAGGAAGGGTAAAGCATCTAGCGTGAGGGCAGAGAATGGTGGTCTAGACTTTATCCCGCCCACCCTAAACTACTCTTTCATGCAAACCTTCAGAGATCAACGCAGTTTATATTTTGTGAACGTTGCTCCCTTCCCTGTTTTTATGGGTACACTGGTACAGTTTAGATGTTTTTCCAGATGTCACATTCCATTTATCTTTTGGAAAAGTCACAGCGTGTGCACATGTACTTACATAATTAGTGGAAACGTGACATCAACTGTTTTGAAACATACATTGTCTCCCTTCTGTTCAGTCCTCCATGGATCACAAGGGGTGTAACTTGTGAATTAGAGGAGGGCCACTCTTCCCAAAGCACCTCTGTGCAGTGCAGTCATTCACTCCGGCAGCTGGTCAGGAGCTTCCATCGCTGTGCAGCGCGAACATCCACACCGGGACACATTGCTCTGGAAAGCCGTCCTGCTTTTGCTGGCCTAGCACCACCAGCCCACTCTTCCTAATGAGGGTCTGGAGGATGTCCATGTCCCGAGTCACGCTGCTGTCAGAGAGATCGAAGATGCAGCCCTCCCGGGCCACATTGTCCTTCAGTATGATGATGCCGTTGTCCTTCAGGCCATCTCGGCACCGGGAAAGAAACGCAAGAAGGTCTTTATCAGTCAGGTACCCTACAGGTGAGGCCAAGTAAATGGGGGAACAGGATGAAAGGGTGGGTGGGGAAGGAGGTGAGTAGGAAAGACTGAACGGCCACAAGGCTACAAATCGGAAGCTTGTTTGTTGACTCATTCATGAATTATTTCATAGCCTGAATTGTTTTGGTGCGGAGGCTTTGAGAATTTAGGTAAGAGGACAGGTATCCTCTTTGAGGAGAATCAGTACAGTGTCTATAAAACAGCTATTATACCAACCTAGTCCATCTACCTACCTCCCAGGCACAAAATAAACCACTGTTCATCCCTTGGATTCACTCCATGTCTGCTGAACAGCTCAACTCTGTCATCCTTCCTCTGTGTCTTACACACACACACACACACACACACACACACACACACACACACTCAGATCAAAATCTAATTCACTGCTATCTCATTTCCTGAGAATTTAAATCTAAGAAAGCCAAGGTTTGTCAATAATGGGGATACACTTTTTAAAGTTTTTCAAATATTCAGTTTTCTTCTAGGATTTAGGTTGGCACAAAGACACTCCATCCTAAGAATGGGAATCACCAGCCTTGTTCAGTGGATGTTAGGGGCAGAATCCAGAGGACCAGAGCTTGGGGGGAGTTCCCATTATATGTTAGACTAGCTAACTATTCTAAGTGCAGCTAGAGCCAAATATCGCTTTGTGTCCTTGCTCTGCCTCCACAAGTCCTCCAGTTAGTGGGGAGAAGGGAAGATGCAATGCCATGCAGAACTAACCAATGACCCACTGAATCCAGATGACATCATATCTTCCCAGTGGGGGTGTGAATTCCTGCAGGCTATAGCAGTGGTAGCTTTCTACCTTGTCACCTTTGACCTGCAAGTAGTTCTGTGCTTCGAGGAGGAACGATTCCATCATGTCCACCAGTTCCACGGTGTTGAAAACCGGCAACAGGACATGCTTGCTGACCCTTCCTATCCCAGAGCCGCAGTCCAAGGCACAGTCCGTCCCAGCTCTCCCGGGCCCCTGCAGAAAGGTACCTTGTGGAACAGTCCAATGACAGACATTCACCCTGAGTCTTGAGACTCAGTTACCTCTTTAAGTAAACTTAATTTAGGTCAAGTTCATATAATTAAATGTGGGTTTCCTTGGTGGCTCAGACAGTAAAGAATCTGCCTACGATGCAAGAGACCTCAGTTTGATCCCTACATCAGAAAGATCCCCTGGAGAAGGGAATGGCAACCCACTCATTATTCTTGCCTGGAGTATTCTTGCCTGGAGAATTCCATGGACAGGGGAGCCTAGCAGGCTACAGTCCATGGAGTTGCAAAGAGTCAGACATGACATTGCAACTAACATACACACACACGTAAAATTTAATGTAGTGTTGTAAATGTACCATTCAAGGAATCTGGATAAATGTATACAGGTATGTACCCACTACCATGGACTTCCCAGGTGGCACTAGTGGTAAAGAGCCCTCCTGCCAATGCAGGAGACATAAGAGACATGGGTTCAATCCCTGGGATGGGACGATCCCCTGAAGGAGGGCATGGCAACCCACTCAAGTATTCTTGCCTGGAGAAACCCTTGGACGGAGGAGCCTGGCAGGCTATAATCCATACGGTAGCACAGAGTCATAACACTGAAGCAACTTTAGAATGCCCCCACCCACTGCCAGAGTCAAGTTATAAAACATTCAATGACTTTTTTCAAAACATATTCAAACATGTCTAGTTTTTGCCTTCTTTATTTTATCCAGTTATAGGTCTTTCAAAGAATTAAAAAATAAGATTTTAGAAAATGTCTTAGGTTTGAGAACTAGGTAATGTTTTATAAGAAGTGGGCCATTTAAAGTCCTATGAAAGTAGAACTTTCTTAATTGCCAATTTGGGTCAAATCCATAACAAATGAACCTGCACTGTAGCTTATTGCCTTGTGGAAAAAGAGAGAGCAAAGCAGAGAGAATCTTTCAGACGTTTAAAATTGCTTTTCAAATTCATGCAGTGAACACATTTCAATTCAGACTGGAGTGGATGACTAAAATTTATTTTTTCAAAACTGATTTTGAGGGCTCTGAATTATCTACTATGCTTGTGTGGAAGATAATTTTAGGACCTGAGCTGAGGAAATGCAATCCGTTCCATTCTTGGGCCAGAATTTCACTTCAAACTCAGCCTCGGTAGTTTATAGCACATTTATGAGGATAAAAGGTAGTTGCAGCAAAGTCCCCCTGTCTCTTTTCATGCTGAAAATTGTTTCTGCTTTTGTATCAGAAACCACATGACTTATTGGACAAAAAGCCCTTACACTTTTTAAAAGTAAAATTCTGAATTCAATTAACTGACAGTGAAAGATGAATAGTTAGTAAAGATAGGAGGATATCAGCCAATGAAAGCCTTCTCAAATGTGCTTCTATAAAGTAATATACATATTTACACACACACAACATGTTTATTTATCTATGAAATAAACATGTGTTATATGTGTATATATATGTGTGTGTGTTTATGTATGTATGATATTTGACTGTAGCTATCCTTGAAACAACAGTTATATACAAAACAATTGGGCTTCCTTGGTGGCTCAGACAGTAAAGAATCTACCCACAATGCTAGTGGTAAAGCACCCTACTGCCAGTGCAAGAGACATAAGAGACGCGGGTTCAATCCCTGAGTCGGAAGATCCCCTGGAGGAGGGCATGGCAACCCACTCCAGTATTGACTGGAGAATCCCTGTGGACAGAGGAGCCTGGCAGGCTACAGTCCAATGTGTCACAAAGAGTCAGACACGAAGGAGGTGACTGAGCACATACGTATGCACAAATACACTAATATATAAAAACTGTTATATAAAAATACAGAAGATGCCTTTTACTCAAGTCTTGTCCGCCTTTGCCTCTCACCACTGCTGCCTAGTTGTCTTTATTCCATGCCATTCCCCGTGTTTGGCACAGCCTCGCATATCCTGTCACCAAGTTTTTTCCTCTTTTTCACATTCTCATGCTGTGCCTCCGAGAAGAGACATTTAAAGACTGACCTCTGGGACAACATCTCTACTCTCTTGGACACTATGGCTGCTTATTACCGTGCTTGGATTGACATTTGATGCACCTCCGTGAATGTGACCAAAACCACATAAATGTGTGATTGCAGAACTTTACGTTTATTATCCTATCTTCATATTTATGGATTTATATAAAACAGTAAAATACTCTTGGAAATTTCATTTTCATTTTGATTCTGTCTATGTCTTTTGTTTCAAAGAATATTATTTTACCTTCTTTCCACTGAAGTTTGAAAATAAAGTGTTAAATACCACTGTATAAAAACCATGAAATATAGTTAGCCCCCAATTTTTCAGTCATCCAATCACTGAGAAATATCAAGAGATAAAAACATCAAATACTAATTACTTTTTATAAATTTTTACTTTCCCCTCAAAAAGCTAAAAGTAAGGAATGTTATCAGCTATGCCATTGATATTATCTTGGTATCGTTTGTTTATTTGCTAAAGTAAGCACATTTGCAACAAGTTTAAAAGTGTTTTCCCACTGTCCCAGGTCACTAAGTGTTGAAAGGGAAGCAAAACTTTAAATTAAACAATCTGCCTTTTCCCAGTTGACACAAGGATAAATCATGTCAGATACTCATGTTCCCAAACTCCTTGTATCTTGACCTGGATACTAATTTAGCATATTATTAAGGTCAAAGTACCAAAATATCATTTCTTTAAAAAGACTATGTTTGTACTTTGAGGTCACAGCTTCACAATGAGCCTTGTCTACTAAGAAGGACTCCTTATATTTGTTTGAAAAGCGCAGACTGCCCATTTCCAACATAAATATGCCAGCAGAAGGCTATTTCCTTTCCCAGGTCCGTGGGCCTGTGTATGGGCTCTGTCTGAGCAGCATCCCTGTGGTCAGTTTGGCATTCCACATGGAGTGACAAGACAGCTGGATTACTAACTAAGCTTCTGAAATGCACTGGGATCAAAGTCAGCCTCACCTCGAGGCGAGCAGGAAGGATTGCTCTTGGCCAGATTGGGGGAGAGTTGAGGTCTGTGGTCCACACACACACACACAGAGCAGGGATTTTTCTGCTTCATGAGACAAATGGAAAAAATATGTCACGGATAAGAGCTGGGAATTTGGTATCAGACAGACCTTGCCAGGCATGAGTCCCAGCTCTGTCTCTTACCAACTGTGTAACCTTGAAAACATACTTAATCTCTATAAGCCTCAGTTTCCCCAAGCATGAAAATGAGAAATAATAATAGTACTTACCTCCCCAAATTATTATGAAGAACAAATAAGACAGTGTTTCTAAAGTGCTCATCAGAGTGACTATCAGATAATGTGCTTGGTGAAGTCAGTCAGTAACACTGATTTTAAAATATTCCAGATTAACCTGATCTATAAACAACCACAGCCATCATCTCTAGTTTTGTAGTCCTTTATGGCCACAGCTGTTGTCCAGACACTTTGCCCCAATGACTGCTCCATCCTGATCCTATTTTTCTGTACTCAGGCAAAGGGTACTTCAGAGAAAGTTGGATATAAAGTGAACCTCACCTCAACACTAGGGAAACTATTAATATTATGCTTCTAAATAGGTTGACAACCTAATCCCAAATATTTGTAATATTCTTAATGGTTCCTTCGTCAGAATAAAATGGAGTCCAAATTTCAAATGAATAACTTCATAGTGAATTGGAACAAAACCTGTTTGCTAGTTAGGACTTTATTCTCAGTAGAACAAACAGCAGCTTTATTATGTGGGTTGTCTGTTCTAAAAACTAAATGAAAAAGTGAAAGTGAAGTCGCTCAGTTCTGTCCAACTTTTTGCAACCCCATGGACTGTAGCCTACCAGGCTCCTCCGTCCGTGGAATTTTCCAGGCAACAGTACTAAAGTGGGTTGCCATTTCCTTCTCCGGGGGATCTTCCTGACCCAGGGATCGAAACTGGGTCTCCCGCATCGCGGGCAGATGTTTTACCACCTGAGCCACCAGGGAAGCCCCAACTAAATGAAGCTCCATAAAGTACAATGACTGAATTATGTGAAAGCTTGTTATTAGTAGTAGCAATAAATGAGCTATATTGCATAATAATTAGGTGCACTAAAGTAAACATTTGACATATATTATCTCATTTGAGCTTCACATTATCCTACAAGATAGGTTCTGTGGTTATACTCTAGACATAAGTAAGAAAATTGAGGTTTAAGAGAATTTAAGAGTAAACCCAAGGTGGTTTATACTGTAAGAACCATAATAACTCAGGGGCCCAAGATTCTGGCTCCTAAAATATATGACTCATCTCCATGTGGCCTGAAAGTCAGGAAGTGGAGTTTTACCCAACACCAAGTCTATAAAGGGATCACATTTTTTCAAGGCAATGTCTCAACTGTGTAGAAAATAATATAAAGATATTCTACTATATTTATCATTTTTAAACTAAACATAAGGCTGCATTTCCCTACAATGTTGAATTTTTATTACAGAGACTCAGTAAATCACCCCAAGATCCCAAATGGCATGATCACTCATCAGTCATCTGAGTGTCAATTGCTTATCTATGGGACCTGAAAGAGAAGTCTTCTTAATCTACTACTTGTAATATTAACGCTGCTAGTTCACCTTCCCCTGAAGCATAAGAAATAAGCTGGTGCTAGGAAAGTGAAATGCTAACTAGGATAAACTAGTCATTTAATGTGAAAGTGAAAGTGAAGTCGCTCAGTCCTGTCTGACTCTTTGTAACCCTATGGACTGTAGCCTATCATGCTCCTCCGTCCATGGGATTTTCCAGGCAAGAGTGCTGGAGTGGATTGCCATTTCTTTCTCCAGGGGATCTTCCCGACCCAGGAATCGAACCTGGGTCTCCTGCATTGCAGGCAGCCGCTTTACCGTGGGAGCCGTTTGAACCTCTTAAAACAGGCTTTCACACTAAACTCGTGGCTTACCCATTTGGCTTTCATATGACTGAAGCGACAACACAGAAGCATGTGAGCTCATTGTTTGCAAGAACTTTGCTTCCTAATCAAACTACAGTTGGATACTCACCCCAACAAATTTCCTGAGAAATTTCCGAGAGGCCTGGATATCTGGGTTGGACAGTTCAATGAAATTTCCCATCATACCCTCTTCTGTAGCTGGTACTTCTTGATAGAAGAGTTTAGCTCTGGCATAGAACTGCATCTCACCATTGATGACTTGACTTGTTAAAGCATACAATTTCACTGAAAATAAAACATTATTAATATTTAAGTGACAAAACAAGTTCATTCTCATCATGCAGCAAATTTCCTCTTAGAAGTCTGCAAATCAGTGGTATGGAGGAAAGGGTATTCATTTGATGTCAGAAGATCTGGGTTTGAGTTCTAGCTCAGTTATTTACTTGCTATTTAACCTTGGGTAAACTTCTCAACCCCTGTGATCTTCAGGCGCCTCATGTATAAATCAGACATGTGGCATTTTCATGATTTAATAAACCTAGAGTTTAATTTTCAAAATAGCTTGTCACTGTGTTTAAAGCTATTCAATAGTGTTTGCTACAGTAGAATAAATAATTTCACAAGTTCCACAGTAAGTTTTATCTTTGACCTTAAAATACTTTATGGAAATTTGATCACTAATCCTTACTTCTAACCACAAGGTAGATTAGGGATAGGTATTTTTTTCATTTCTTTTTCAAGCAATTCATACCCATATATCTCTTTGTACCAACATGACAGAAAATGTGCTTGAGCCCTAAGTTCTGAAAACAAAATACTAAAAAATATAATATTTTTTGAGCAACTATTTCGTGCTAGGTATTATACTAGGCACATTCACATATACTATGTCATTATTTCAGAAAAGAAGTGAGGTACTATTTTTAAACATTTATTTTCATAGAAACATGTGTTCCCACTTCTGAAGGGTAAATGAGTATGCACTTAAATGTGATTTGTAAATTAAAATGCATCCTTGCAGATATAAAATATTTTCATTAGAGAACATTCAGAAGGAAATTATAGAAAGTGAGTTGAAAGGGAGGAACTTTTTGTTCAAGATTATTAACTGAATCCATCCATTTGTCTTCTCTCATTCCCAATACTCCCCATGAATTGTTTTAATAAACTCAATCTGTAACAATGAAGAAAATGAGGAGGGACCACCAATGAATTCATGATTTCAACAAATTTCTGGCAGACAAAAAGCAGATGGAACAAAACTATAGAATTTACAGCTTAGGACATCTGCAAAGGAAATAAAAGTTAATTTAAAATCTGCCTGTAGGCCAACTGGGAGGTGCCCAATGCACTCCCTCCCAAAAGTGACAAGCAGCACAGCTATAATCTAAGGGGGGTAAATAGTTTCTTCTCTAAAATAAGAAAAAAAAAAGGATAGCTAGACCCATTAGTGTTGGGATCCTAAAATAGTAATTCTGGCATATAGAAGGTTCCAGGCACCTCATCTGCTCACATTCATCAGAGTCTGGTAAGGTCAACTGGCATATGTAGAGCTTCTGGGCATCCCTTCTATTCAGTGGAGAAGTATATACAGAGGAAATCTTCTCCACTACCTAAAATCATTTACCTTGTCCTTCATCCCTAACCATGGATAAAAAATGACTTCGAAATACATGAGGGTGAATGTCTGAAAAACAAAAGAGAGATAAACAATCAAAACTGACTCCGGAAATAGAAATAATCCAGGAAATTAATGAGAATTTAAACCAAAACCAAGCAAAAATTTATATCCAGGAGGAGAGATGAGAACAGGTGCATCTATAAATTGAAGATAAGATGTCAAGAAAATAACAATGTAAAACATAATAAAGAATTCTTAGAAATTAAAATTTTGATTGCCAAAAACTTTGGAGTTAATATTGAGTAAACATTTGGAGTTAACATTGAGTAAACAAATCAGGACATAAAGGAAAAGGTAGATTCAGAAAACAGAAGTAAAAATATTAAAGCTATAAAGATTTAATTCAGAAGACCCAACGTCAAGCTAATTAAGATTCTCAAAAACAGATAATGAAGAGAAGAAAATTATTACAGAAAAAATAGATTTCTCAAAAAAAAAAAATTTCTCAAAGCTGAAAGAGATTGTAAGGTCCAAAAGTACTAAGCAATATGGATTTTAAAAACCTGGCTGATTCATGTCACTCTATGGCAAAAACCACCATAATATTATAAAGTATCCTCCAATTAAAATAAATAAATTAATTTTAAAATACTTAAATATACTTTAAATAAAAATAATTTTTTACTTATGAAAATTTTTTATTAAAAATAAAGTCACATTTATACATATCTTTAGGAAAGAGAATGTGAAGAGAAATGTGAAGATTATTAAGTTATTTATAAGGAAAAAGTTTGCTGAATTTCAAGCAGGGTTGCCAGATATAGCAAATAAAAATATAAGACATGCAATTACTTTTGAATTTTAGATAATCAATGGATAATTTATTAGTATAAATATGGTCAAAATATCACACATGGCATGGGACATACTTTTACTAAAAAATTGTTTGTTGATTATCTTAAATTCAAATTTAACTGACCTCATATTTTACCTGGCAGCCATAAAGGAGTAGACTCAGGCTTATAACACAGATCTCATCAGAAACACTGAAAAACAGTGTCATCAATATTTTAAGGAAAAATTATTTTGAAGCTAAAATATGTTACCATTCAAATGGTGAGAGAATATTTACCTCCTATATTGGTTCTTCAGAAGTTTCTCAAAGCTATATTCCAGCTCAGTGAGGGTTAAAATTGAGAAGAAATATCATGAAAGACAACACAATTAACCCAGGGATCCAATGAAAAGAAATCCCAAAATGGTAAATATTATTAGATCTAGAAAGAAATCAGTTTATACTACAACAGAAAGCATTGGCTTCAAAAAAATATCTTCAGGAAATAAAATGAACTGGATTCTGGGCAATAGATGGAAGGGAAGAAGCAAGAAGACATGAGCAATATCCTTAGGAAGACATATTTTCAACCTCAACAAAAATAAAAGACAGTTGAATGCTCCAAGTAAAACATACAACTGTATTTTAAAAAAAGTTACAATCAGGATATGAAGCAAACCAAAATACGACATAGTTGTACATAGAAGGAGTATAAGAAAAGAGAATCTATTTAAACTTTACTAGGAACACCAAGATTGTGACACTGGATTAATGCACCACATGGCTCTGAATTGAACAATGGTTACATAGTTCCAAATTTTTATTCTTAAAGTTAAAAATCCAATAAACCCTCCTTCTATCCATTGTAGTATATTTCATCTGTGGAGTTACATCATTATTTCCTACCTTGAAGACGCTGAGGCCAATATTTAGACCCTTGAGTGATCATGAATTTGCTAAAAGGAATAGGAATCAGAACACATGTATGTTATTTTCTAGAGACTAACAATATTATATACTATATTTCCTGTATATGTTAATTAATATAATAGATTGTCATTTTAAAAATATAAACCATTTAAAACTGTTAATAAATAGTCCAGTAGTCATGTATGGATGTGAGAGTTGGACTATAAAGAAAGCTGAGCGCTGAAGAATTGATGCTTTTGAACTGCGGTGTTGGAGAAGACTCTTGAGAGTCCCTTGGATTGCGAGGAGATCCAACCAGTCCATCCTAAAGAAGATCAGTCCTGGGTGTTCATTGGAAGGACTGATGTTGAAGCTGAAGCTCCAATACTTTGGCCACCTGATGTGAAGAACTGACTCATTTTAAAAGACCCTGATGCTGGGAAAGATTGAGGGCAGAAGGAGAAGGGGATGACAGAGGATGAGATAGTTGGATGGCATCACCAACTCAATGGACATGAGTTTTGGTAAACTCCAGGAGTTGGTGATGGACAGGGAGGCCTGGCATGCTGCGGTCCATGGGGTTGCAAAGAGTCGGACATGACTGAGCGACTGAACTGAACAATAGCTTGTCATTTTAAAAATACAAACCTTTTAAAACTATTAATAAATATATAGATTTTTGACATTTTATATACAAGGAGCATCTGATTGAGAAAATATAACTTTAAAAGGAATGTCCTCATGTTCAAAATCATTGGGTACCGACACCAGTCCCCCTTCCCTAGCACTCAGTAAAGTGTTATGTCAACAATGACATATAATGAATACAACGAATGCTTATAAATTCAACAGAGACAGCAAAAATTAAGCATCACCATGCCAAAAAAACACGACTGTTCCAAATTCGTCTGGATGTCTCAGAAAATCAGTTTAAGAAATCACGACTCACAAAGTCCTCCCAGAGATGAATGCTTCTGGGGCAAGCCACAGGTAAGCCACAGCCCAGTGCTCTCTTGTTGATCCAACCAAAGCAGCAAAACAACCACTCTCATCATCACCTGCTTAAGTCAACTAGTTGGTGGAGTTTATTAAAACCTTTAATCTGAATATGGGAATGGTCCATTATGCCAGCAACATTTAGACCACAAGTGAATTCCAAGCTCAGCAGGGGTCAGACTCAATAGGTAAGTTTTTATGGTTATGGGCTTGTCACCTAATTGACAGGAACATTTCACTAAAAAGATATATGAGGTGTAATGTCCAGCCCCAGGTACTCCCCTCCTGATAGCTCCTGCAATGGTGCCAGTTGATTGATACGGTAATCAAACATCAGCCTATGCCTTTTTATTATAGAAATACATCTAGTGGCTTATTCTTGTGGGATTGCAATGTTTTTGTGACCCTTGGTGTAGTCTAAACCAGAGGCTAGACACTCTATTAGCTCTTGATATAACATGGTGCTTATTTCTTGACCTACATTATAAGCTGAACTTCCAAGGAATTTCCAGTGTTACAAAAAGAAAAATAAAGTACATGTGAATTTGCCCTGAAGAAGAACAAAGATCTTGTGAACCCTCTAAGAAAGATTTGTTGAGAGCATAGTGTTTATGCTTGCTGAATACCTTCTCAATTTTCTTTTTTTGTTTGTTTTTTTAGTAGTGTTGTATATAACTATTTTAGACTTTATGTTATATATTAGACCTATTTGTCAACTGAAAATTGACCTAAGAGTCTTCAGAGGATATCTAGGCTAGATTTAAACAGTAAGTTTGAAATGATTTGAGATAGAATACTGGATCAAGTTAGTCGTTTATTTATGAGAGGAAAGAAAGCCCAACTAGGAGATGCCTTTAGGAAGCATAAGGTCTTCCATAAAAGAGATTTGTAGGTGATAACTTCTCAATTTAACTATTAAAGAAGTGACAGTAAAAATTAAGAAAGGAAGGGAGGAAAGATAAAAGGAAGGGAGGAAGGAAAGAAAATGTGTCTAGGTACAATAGAATATTACTCAGCCATAAAAGGAAGAAAATTCTGCCATTTGTGACAACATAGATGGACCTCGAGGGCATTATACTAAATGATATAAATCAGACAGAGAAAGATAAATAATGTATGATCTCACTTATATGTGGAATCTAAAACACACCAAAGTCTTCTCGGTTTTCTCATCCACAAGAAAGAGTAGGAGGGAGTGGAATTTTATCAGTGTTCCTGGTAGAATCCAAAGGTCTGTGTGTGCCAGAATACTAGAAAGTCATCATTAACAAGCCTTAGAATTACCCTGAGAGTCCCTCTAGGTTTTATTTCTTCCCTGAATGCTTTAGGAGTCGAGGGTTCCTTGCCTGTTAAATAATGCACTCTCAACCCTGAAAGTGTTAGTGGTCTTTTTCCTTTTTGACTGAGGGCTATTTCAGGGCTTCCCAGGTGGCTCAGTGGAAAAGATTTTACCTGTGAATACAGGTGACACAGATTCAATCCCTGGGTCAGGAAGATCCCCTGGAGGAGGAAATGGCAACCTGCTCCACTATTCTTGTCTAGGAAATCCCATGGACAGAGGAGCCTGGTGGGCCACAGTCCATAGGGTCGCAAAGAGTCAGACACAACTGAGCACACAAATTCTTTTCAGCCTTCAACACAAGTAAGGTAAAGAAAGGTGAGGAGGGAGGGAAAATACACGTTCCCCACTCCAGCAAGGGTGTATACAAGTTCCCGCTGCACATCATATCCCCTACCCACTTGGCCAAATGTCTTCCTCTTTAATTCCTACTTGAGTGTTCTACCTAACCCACTGTTGAATATGAAAAGGTCAGAATACAAAGATACTGGGGGCAGAGTTTTCACGGAGAGATTTTACATGGAAGAGCCAGAAGCGGATCCAGCAGTCACCAGGCCTCCTCTGTACCTCTCTCTGCAGCATCCTGTAGTGATGCCTGTCCCTGTCGCCACATTCCATGAAAATTATCTGTGCGCGTCTCTCTCCTACATTAAACCCTCAGGATAAAGCTCTATCTTTATCCTTATAACCCCAGGACTTACCAACCTGCTGACCCACAGCAGGCCTCCTTTGAGTGTTCGCTGAATAAATGAATATTGTCTAGTTTTTTGTTCTTTGAATAACAGGTTCAACAAAGTAGTGAACGGATATAGGGAATAGCCAGCCCACTCCAGTATTCTTGCCTGGAGAAGTCCATGGACAAAGGAGCCTGGTAGGCTACAGTCCACAGAGTCGCAAAGAGTCTGACACAACTGAGCACATGCACACACACACAACATAATCACACACAGGTCACACTTTTTATAATTAATGGAAAGCTATAGGAGGATATATTGATTTTCCTAATTAGGCAAACCAAACAATAAAAATTAGTAATCATCACTGATCAAACATGTATATATATACTATATATGCTAGCATTTATGTCTCACTGAATATATAAGATAGATGTGACTTTCTCTAGAAGAAAAGAGGACATCAGGAGGTTAAAGAAATTGCCAACTAGTGAGTGACACAACTGGGATTTAAACCTAGTTCTATTTAAATCCAAAATCCATATTTTATCCATTTAATATTGTGTGTAGGATGGTCTGCTAAAGAAAGGAAAATTATCCACTTCTTCATTTCTTTAAAATGAAAAATGGTCTTACATAATTGGTATTGCAAAGGCAACAATAAACATTTGGAAAATGTATCACTGCACAGTGAGTTGTGCAGCCATGCTTTCCACAGGGATGAAATCAATTTGCAAAATGCCAAAAGTTGTATGCTGAGGTGGGCTGCCGTCTATGGGGTCGCACAGAGTCGGACACAACTGAAGCAACTTAGCAGCAGCAGCAGCAGCAACAGCAGCAGCAGCAGCAGTGTATTGTAGGGAATGTTTTTATTAATTCTAGGTTTTAATTGTGATAGCAAAGCTGTGACCATTGTTCTCAATTTCTTCCTCAGCGCCTAATTCTTCTAAAAAGAGGTAAGTGAACGGGAGTTAATAACCATTAGCAGGTACCTCCCTTGTGCCTGACATTATGCCAAGGCACTTTCATGTCATCTCTTCATGTTATCTCTCTTAATCCTCACAAAAACTGGAATTGTAATCACTATTTTACAGGTAAGTGATGAAAAAAGTCAGAAAAAGGTAGTAACATGCTCAATATTATGGAGAAAAGAACTGTCACAGCCAAGTCCTAACCCAAACTTATTTAAATGTAAAGCCTTTGTTCCTTTTGCTAAACTGCATGGAAGTATTATTCTAAGTGCCAAGTTAGACTAAGCCTTTAACAATGTCCAGAAGTAATAGATTCTTGCACATTATATAATGAATAAATATTCACTGACTTCTGTGTCCTTAAAAATATACTGTGGATAGTGCTAAAAGAATTACTGAGGAGTTGGCTTATGTATATACCTCCAAGTTGGATTGTATACAGGCCCACACTGTTATACAAACTGGAGATTTACATAAATTGTTTTCCTACTCTACTACCCATTTGTTCACAAACAGCCACCTATGACAAATTCACTCACTCCAGACCTGTAGCTGAATTGGGGCTGGTATAACTAGATTATATGAACCCATTCACTGGCTTACCCATCTTTCTGATTTCTTCAATAGAAAGCCAGTGCTCCTCATGGACTATTTTTTATATTCCTGTCAGTTGGAAAAATTTGGTAAAACTTAGAGTGCTCCCCTCATTAGTCAAGTTGCCATTTACACAGGGAGGCCGCATGATTTTGTGGTTAAAAAGCTCAACTGGCCTGGGTGCTAATCCTGCTCCACACTCATCACTGTATGATCTTTGGCCAGTTACTTACTTCCTCTGTGGATCAGTTCCTCAGATTCAGGAGAGAGAAAATAACACCACCACCTAATACAGATGTTGAGAGGATTAACAGAAATAATTAATGTATACAAACACTGAGAATAGTAACAAACATGTTTCCATTTCTTTGTGAAGACCTGTCATAGTCAATGGCATAGCTAAGAGTTCCATTGGCGACTTTGAATATGCATGCTCTTGCTTCTCCAGGAATCACTGAAGTTAGCCAGGGATAGTTCAGCAAGTGTCCCCATGACTGAATGTCACTTCACAGGGAGCTGGTGTGAGGCTGACTGCCTAACGCAGGCAGTTGGAGGGAGGAAGGAAGGAAAGAAGGAATCAAAGAGTCTGGTTAGCCACCATTCTTCCCATAATTACTCCAAACAACAAACTCTCTGTGCAGACGCTACAGTAGGGTTCCCCAGTCTTTTAAAAGAAGGGCTTTATTTTCATTTCTATGAAGTCTTGAAATCATCAAGAGGAGGGGAAGCCAACTCTAAAACACCCCAGTGAGGGCTGGGGAAGGAGTGCTTCCACTGGCTGAGTTTTACTTCCAAAGTGAAAACATTAATATCCACCAAAGCCTGAAAACTCTCATACACCGAATTAAGCTTATCTTCGGTAATGCCTGTTCTAAGGAAGGGTGTGTGGTAACTTTAAAGAGAGCTGGATCTAAGGAAGGAAATGAAATGCTACTGCTTACTGAGCATTGATGAGTTTCACATATATAATTGTATTTAATACTCCAACAGCCCCACAGTTTTGAAGAAAACGATGCTCAGAGATTAGCAACTTGCAGGGGTGATTTCTCTGTCAGTAGCAGTGCCAGAATTTGAACTCAGGATGTTGGAAACTTGCAATTAATTTTTAGTTAATAATTTAATTTTTCTAATAAATACTTATTGGGGTCTTTTAAATTCATCATTAGCTACTTTCAGAGATGAGGTTTAATCTCTAATAATTATTTTTAAAATTTGGCAGTCATCTACCCCTTAGCATGTCTCTCATAAGTCATTGAATTTATATCTTTTGCCAGACTAACGCAACATGAGCCAACAAGGTACTGTTACTGAGGTATTGTCCAAAGAGTGTCTCCAGTGGTCTGACAAAATATATGGAGTGGTCAGAACATTATCATCTTCCAAATAAACTGCTCTAATTTTTCCATTTGGATAAAGATGAGATGTCTGCTACACCCTAAAGGAATTACTTATGGGTAGACCAGAGAGTTTGGATCATAAAGCAAGCTGAGCACCGAAAAATTGATGCTTTTGAATTATGTCACTGGAGTAGACTCATGAGATCCCATGGACTGCAAGGAGATCAAACCAGTCAGTCCTAAAGGAAATCAACTCTGAATATTCATTGGAAGGACTGTTGCTGAAGCTGAAGTTCCAATACTTTGGCCACCTGACACAAAGAATGTACTCGTTGGAAAAGATCCTGAAACCGGGAAAGAATGAAGGCAAAGGGAGAAGAGGGTGGCAGAGAATGAGATGGTTAGATAGCATCACCAACGCAAAGGATATGAATTTGAGCAAACTCCAGGAAACAGTGAAGGGCAGTGGAGCTGGAAGTGCTGCAGTCCATGAGGTCCCAAAGAATTGGGAACAACGCAGCGACTGAACAACAAAATGTGGTCTACCAGAAAGAGCCCTGGTTCTTGCTTTGGTATCTAGGTGAGACCTATCTAGACTGATCTCATCATCTCTGAATTTTCTTTTCCTCATTTTGAAAAAATAGTATAGGGAACAAGAGTGAGAGGTGCATAGAAAAGTAATAATGCTAACCCTATCTATTTCATCATGTGGTTGGTTATAAGGATCAAATAAAGTCATAAATGAGAAATTTGAATAAGGAATATATATCAGTTCAGTTCAGTTCAGTCATATATATATATGTGTGTATATATGTGAGATGAAGCCATTTGTATATCTAAAATTAAAGATTCCCCTCAGAAATGGACTTAGAAAGTGACTTTGGTAGGCTGGTAATATAGTCTTGAATGCCATACAAAGAATTATGTAGCTCCTTGCCCATCTGGAAAGCCTGCCCACATCAAGTGTACAATGGGGCTTTCAGGAACCTTAAGAAAACAGACTGGGGCAAAACATACTGCTCCTGCTTTCACTGGGGGAATATAAATCAAAGGGGATACTTCACTCTTTAATCACAAGTTATTTCCTCTTCAGGGCTGTTGAGAGTGCACTTAACTAACCGCTTTCACACAGGCTAAGAAAAGCAGTGTAGACAAACCAGATAAGCTTTATGTTGCCCTATTGTCCAACTCCCTGAAAACTAGAGGTAATAACTAAAATGGAGACAGACTACTGCCCAATTTTTTCTTAGCATTCAAAGATCACACTAAAATCAGCTCCTTTAAACTCTCAGACTATTATTGCAACTCAGAAAGGCCAGAAAGCATTATGTGGAGTGTGTGCTCATGCATACACACGCAGACACACTGTCACCCCAACAACCTTGATCTATTATTGTTTAGCCATTCTTTTTCATTCTTGGTTGATATGCTATTGCATTAATACTCTCATCTTCGAGTTACCTAATTTACTCACCTCTAAACTTTTGCAAATATTCAAAATGTCCTTTCAAACTCAAGAAATTCATTTCTACAAGCCTGATATTCAGGCAACCAACACCCAGAGAAGCAAGTTACTCATGTCTGCGGTGCATGGAAGTCCCAAAATAGAGGCTTGACCTTCCAGGCAGCACTTGATCTTTGCACTCGCCATAAAAGAATGCCATTGAAACATTTAAGCCCATTTAAATGGTTGTGGGTCCTTTTTATTTGAAAAGTGTCCTTGTTCTAATTTCTTTTGGAAAAGCCCCACAACCTCACACAGTGGCTCCAGTCATTTCTTATCCCTTATCTAGGAGCTCTGACTCACTTACCCAGGGGAATATTTTCCAGCAGGTAGAGATAGCTCTGAAAGAAGTCATTGCAAATGGCTTTGTGAAGAATAAAGGACATGCTATGTCGACAGAGTTCATCATCGGTCTTCTGCCAGCGGGATCTGAAGGCAAAGTGGGCTCCCAGGTGGGCCATGGTGAAAGGGGATAATAATTATTCCTACAGAGAGAGGAAGCTTGCCTGACAGTTTCTTTGAATTAACTTTCTCTTCCTACACGAACTTGAGACTGTCATTTTAAACCAACCCCTGTCCATCTATATCAGGAGAGGTGTCATGGGGCTTGGGGGAGGGGCAGCAGACACGGGGAGGTCAGACTCTTGGCACGTCTACTGTCTGATTGCTCGGGCGACACCACTCCTGGCCAGCAGGTGCTAAGTAAAGATGAAAACAGGCTGAGCGAGATCCTGCTTCATCCAGGGAAAAGCACACCTCCCTCCTTTAGCTGCCACTTCAAACAAGCAGGAGCACAGCCTGCTAACACCCTGAATACTTGCTTTAATTTGATTCCTAAATTGGAAGAGCCTCATTTCCATTTCAAAGAGTTGTGAATGTTTTGTAGGAGATCCAGTTCCCTGATTTCCATCCCTCCTCCTGGAATGCCAAATCCTCAAGTTACAAGGACCCTTCAAAGTCATCTTAGCTACCCATGCTTCTTTCATCAGTTCAGTTTTGCCTAAATCTTTTCCTAGAGATGGATGCATGTTTCCCATTTCTGAGGATCTTCAAGAGACGCAATTATATGAAAGCCTGTTCTGATGTTAAATACCTTTCTCTGTCAGCAAACTCTTCCATCTAGCTTGCACTGAATACCTAGTCATGGAAGACTGTTTCTTCATTTTTCCCTATTAAGGATATGATTTTCCTCATATGCACTCCTTTGAAATCTGTACTGGGTATCTTCTCAGTGTCCTCCTGATCTACTGTCTGCTGTTCCCACATTACTGTGTGTGGTTGGAGACTGGACTGTATTGACCATATTAGTGGATGTCTTGCCTTCTGGCTTCTGGTTGAGTTCTGCCAGTGGGTGGTACCAGCATAAGGGTGGAAGAAAGTGATTCAGCATATTTATTCCCCTGGCACCCTCCCTGTTGAGATGCTGTTGGCTGACTACTTCATAAGGTGAAAAGTCATGGCTTCCACCCTGGGGTCTTCTCATACAAAACCCCCTCCCAGTTCTGGTAACCGCTGCTTCCTCATGCCACTTCAGACCTCAGGAGAATGATAGATACACCAAGCTGTCTCAACCTCTCGGGTAATGCACTATTCCTTGCAATTCTCTGTACCTAACTTACCACACCTTTGGAAATAGTCACTTTACTAAGCTGGCTCAAATTCTCGATTTGTGAATGTCATATGTTTCCTGTGGGGACAACTATCATTTAACTCTCCTATACTCTTAACAGGAAAAATTCATAAGAACTCATACTCCTTTGGCCCATGCCATGTGCAACCACTGACTGCCCACCATCCCTAAAACACACATACACACCCACCCACCTGCATACAAATGAACACATTATGTTTGCTTTTTCTTTTTTTTCAGTCGATAAGTCATGTCCAATTCTTTTTGGGGCCCCACAGATAGTAGCCCTGTCAGATTCCTCTGTCCTTGGGATTTCCCAGGCAAGAATACTGAAGAAAAGTTGCATGGGTCAAGGTAACCTGGAATTAAAATTCCCCTCCAGGTCCTCCCCACCATTCGAGGCAAAACAAAGAACTCTCTCACCTGAAGGAAAAATAGACATTAGGTTGATTACGCCCAGCTCCAAGCCGGCCCAGCCTCTGGCCCATCTCCAGAACTCTTTGCCCTAGCCATTTAAGAGATTACTACTCCCAGCAACCTTGGAGAAGAACAGGCCCCCTTAAGACAGTAGCTTTCTACATACATGCCTATATATACTTACTTTTTTCTTAGATAAGTGCAGCAGCTCGATAATCTGACTGCTGCCCCTTCTTGCCTCATTAAAGGTGATCTGTTCCTGTAGAGTGCCAGTCCCATTCTTTTTCTGAACCTTGCCTACTCTAACTCCATACCTTACAAATACTGGAGTGGGTTGCCATTTCCTTCTCCAAAGAATCTTCCAGACCCAGGGGTCAAACTCCCATCTCTTTCTTTGGCAGACAGATTCTTTATCACTGAGCCACCTGGGAAGCCCATACATAGTAGGCAGCTTCTAAGATGGCCCCATAGATCCCCACCTTATGATTGATTTTCACACTTATCTGTCTTCTTTCTTGAGAAAAGGATAGACTTACTGACTCATTTCTAAAGAATAAAATACAAGTGGAAGCAATAAGATGTCACTTCAAAGATTAGGTTATAAAAAGACTGTCCTGGACATTCTCCTTTGCTCTCTTCCTTGCTTGCTCTCAGGGAAGCCAGATGCCTGCTGTGAGCTGCCCTAAGGAGAGGCCCACATGACAAGAAACTGCCTCAGTGCAACAGCGTAGGAAAAGCTAAGTTCTACTAACAACCATGAGTGAGCTTTGAAGATCTTTCCCCAGTAACCCGATAAAAAGCACTGAGCCAGCTAAGCCATACTCAGGTTACTGACTCACAGAAGTGCTTCTTTGAAGCAGATACATTTTGGAATAATTTGTTACAATGCAGCTGTGCTGTCCTTAGTCGTTTAGTCATGTCCAACTCTTTGTGACCCCATGGACTGTAGCCCGCCTGGGTCCTCTGTCCATGGGCATTCTCCAGGCAAGAATACTGGAGTGGGTTGCCACTTCCTTCTCCAGGGGATCTTCCCAACCTAGGGATCAAAACCAGGTCTCCCATATTGCAGGCAGATTCTTACTGTCTGAGTTATAGGGAAGGCAACAATGCAACTAGTGGAGAGCCAATTCACACATTGTCAGTGGAATTCTATTAAGATTTGCGATCTAACCATGATCTTTCTTTCAGTTTAATGTATGTGTTAATCTTTTAGTGGAAAGGAACTAAGGATTCCATTTGTTTGACTTATTTTTCTTCATTTCCCTGTGCTTCTATATTCCCATTTCCCCTCTCCTCAGCTCAAGGGGCAGCCATTCGATTTCGATGGGATTTTTCCCATCCCTGGCTTCAGGAACTGACTAAACTGCAATCTCAGTTATCCATTTTCCCCTTGCCACAGTGTGTGCTTCATGGATGGGTACATCATCCTGTCCTGAGCCAATGATGTTCCCCCAGCTCCAGTTTTCATGTGGAAGTGGGCACATTATCTAAATCTGTTACAAACGCCAACTTGAGCCAGGCTTTCTGTGCTAGCAATATGGAATCTCATTTAACACAAATATCATCCTGCCTCATTTTCACTCAATTCTCATGTGGACAGAGATAAAGTGGATGATATTAAACAGAACAGGGAAACTTCAAGTGAGAGTATTTCATGGTATTAAGAAGGAAGACTCTTAACTATAATTCAGCATATTTGACTAAGTTAGAAACTCATTTCTACCACTTCTATATCTGGAAAAATTAACAAATTCCTAGTCTTTCTGAGCCTCACATTTTTCTTGGGCAATATGAGAGTAATAATAATAATATATATACCTCATATGATGTGTATTGTAAGAATTAAATACACTCCATGTAAAACACCTCAGTGCCTGGAACACACTCCATGCGCAATAAGTGCAAGCTATTATCATTACAATCTTTGGAAGAAAGTTGATAAGTTATGCATCCTAAAAATACTTTCTGTCATCTGGCTCTTTCAGGGTATATTTAATGTGACATTATCTCTTAGTGTGAAATTTCACTGTATATCCAGGAGATTTTTTGCACTCTAGGCATTTAAAAGTTGAAAAGAAAAGAAACCCAAATTAAACATGCTACTGGAATTCATTCATCTATCCAACAGAATTTTCTGTTGTTGTGGGAAAAACTAAGCAGCAGAAGAAGAAGACTCAGGGAAACTCCTTTGTTACTTGACTTGTCAATGCATCTAACAGGAGGCAGGTTCTTAACCTCAACATTTTAGTAGTATTTTGATAACAGCTCAGATATTGAAAAGGTTAGAATGTGTGGTCCTAGGAGAAGACTGGTGATCACTGACTCCAGCTACTCAGTATTCTTTATTTAGCAATTGATACTAGCAAGTTTCTCCATTGTTCAGTTCAGTCAATCACTCAGTCATGTCCAACTCTTTGTGACCCCATGGACTGAAGCACACCAGGCTTCCCTGTCCATCACCAACTTCTAGAGCTTACTCAAACTCATGTCCATTGAGTTGGTGATGCCATCCAACCATCTCATCTTCTGTCCCCTTCTCCTCCTGCCTTCAATCTTTCCCAGCATCAGGGTCTTTCCAGTGAGTCAGTTCTTCGCATCAGGTGGCCAAAATATTGGAGCTTCAGCTTCAGCATCAGTCCTCCCAATGAACATTCAGGGTTGCTTTCCTTTACAATTGATTGTTTTGATTTACTTGTAGTCTAAGGGATTTATTAGCATAAAAATAGCTTTAAAAGATTTCTGAAGCAGAATACAGAGCCCCTAAACAAGCCTATTCACATACGTTAAGTTGATATAAAATAGAGATAATATTGCAATAGAAAAAAGATACTTTCAATAAGACCCCTGATGTTGGCACAATTGGGTTCCCACCTCATATCCTACACAAACTAATTCCAAGTGGATTGAAGACATAACTGTGAAAAGCACAATTCTAAAACTCTTTGAACAAGTTACAGGAAAATATATTTATGATACCAGGGTAAAAAAAAAGATATTTTTTAAGATGCCAAAAACATAAAGAAAGAGAGCTAATTAATTTGACTGAATTAATATTTGAATAATGAATTTCTGGCCATCAGAAATACATGAAGAAAGTGAAAAGTCAATGAACAAAAAGATAAATATTTAGAGCATCTATAATCAACAAAATTTGTGTGATAAATACCTGAATCAGTTCAGTTCAGTCGCTCAGTCATGTCCTACTCTTTGCGACCCCATGAATCGCAGCACGCCAGGCTTCCCTGTCCATCACCAACTCCCACAGTTCACTCAGACTCACGTCCATCGAGTCAGTGATGCCATCCAGCCATCTCATCCTCTCTGTTGTCCCCTTCTCCTCCTGCCCCAATCCCTCCCAGCACCAGAGTCTTTTCCAATGAGTCAACTCTTCACATGAGGTGGCCAAAGTACTGGAGTTTCAGCTTTAGCATCAGTCCTTCCAAAGAAATCCCAGGGTTGATCTCCTTCAGAATGGGCTGGTTGGATCTCCTTGCAGTCCAAGGGACTCTCAAGAGTCTTTTCCAACACCACAGTTCAAAAGCATCAATTCTTTGGTGCTCAGCTTTCTTCACAGTCCAACTCTCATATCCGTACATGACTACTGGAAAAACCATAGCCTTTACTAAAGGACAGAAATGGTAGGGACCTAACAGAAGCAGAAGATATTAAGAAGAAGTGGCAAGAATACACAGAAGAACTGTACAAAAGAGATCTTCATGACTCAGATAATCATGATAGTGTGATCACTCACCTAGAGTCAGACATCCTGGAATGGGAAGTCAAGTGGGCCGTAGAAAGCATCACTATGAACATAGCTAGTGGAGATGATGGAATTCCAGTTGAGCTATTTCAAATCCTGAAAGATGATGCTGTGAAAGTGTTGCACTCAATATGCCAGCAAATATGGAAAACTCAGCAGTGGCCACAGGACTGGAAAAGGTCCATTTTCATTCCAATCCCAAAGAAAGGCAATGCCAAAGAATGCTCAAACTACCGCACAATTGCACTCATCTCACGCGCTAGTAAAGTAATGCTCAAATACCTGAATAGTTCCTATAAATAAATAATAGTACAAAGAATCCTATAGAAAAATGGAGATTAAAAAGTATATTGCTGTTCAGTCCCTAAGTTGTGTCCAATTCTTTGTGATCCCATGGACTGCAGCACACCAGGCTTCCCTGTCCTTCACTACCTCCCAGAGTTTGCTCAAACTCATGTCCATTGAGTCAGTGAAAACAAAAAATAGAGAGAGACATAGAAAACAAACTTATGGTTACCAAAAGGGAAAGAGTGGAGAGGAGGGATGAATTTGGAGTGTGGGAGCAACAGGCGCAAGCTACTATATATAAAATAGGATTTACTGTGTAGCACAATATTCAATATCTTGTAATAATCTATAATGAAAATAATCTGAAAATATAGATACATACACATATATAACTGAATCACTTTGCTGTATACCTAAAACTAACAAAATATTTTCAATCAACAACATTTTGATTTTTAAAAAATATATAGAATTGGGGCTAACACAAGACTGAAATAAAAGTGCCTGGATCAACATTCCCAATTCCAATCCAGGGAGGTAGATCTAAAAGACTAAAATAATAGGCCAAAGTCAGCTGAAATAAATTTAGGATAAAATCAATATATTTTATTATACACAGGTTTTAATGAAAATTAGTGCTGAGAATACAGAATGAGTAATTATTGCTTGATTAACTCAGTGTATCTTTGTACTAAAATAGACTTTTAAGTAGACTTTAAGCTTAGAATGAGACAGTAGTGTGAAAAAATGGTAGAAATAGGTTTCAATGAGCAGACCACAACTCTCACGTCATTCTATACCTATAACCTCATATGAAGTGTTTGCCTCTTTCTTTATCCTATTGTGTTTAAAAAACAGGCACCGAATCAAGATTATCCCTGATTATAACTTGGAAATCATTAAGAGAGTTTATTACCCTATATGGAGCTTCCCAGCTGACACAGCAGTAAAGAATCCACCTGCAATGCAGGAGATGTAGCTTTGATCCCCAGTTTGGAAAGATTCCCTGAAGAAGGAAATTGCAATCCATTCCAGTATTCTTGCCTGGAAATTTCCATGCACAGAGGAGCCTGGCGGGCTACAGTCCATGAGGCTGCAGAGTCAGACGTGACTGAGACGCACGCATACACATTACCCTAAATGTGCTTAGAATATATGGTACAAGAGGAAGTTTGGGTAACTATTTTCATCCACTGCAGTGCTTCATATGGTACAGAAAAGCTGTCCATTGGGCGTATGAACCAATTAAATTCAAGGTCAACAATCAGATTTCAACATAACAGCCATTATTAAACAAAAATGTGGCTTAATGTAAATGACCGTCACAGCTGAAGAAATATTTAAACTCCTAATTTTCAGGTTAAATCATACAGTTAAACAGACAGAAAGGCTGGAGTAGCCATTGAAGGACTCCTTCCTGTTGTACTGAGGAGGAGAGAATTTAATTGGGAGGCTTGTTTCTAATTAGGGGTTTGATTCCGCAAGCATTTAGATTTTAAAAAATACATTCACATCTCTAACTAGGGGACATATGCTCTTACCTAAAACACCTGTGTGCGTCTGTGTGTGTGTGTGTGTGCTTTTATCATTTCTCATTTATGTTAATTTAAGAAATTATAGGGCTTCCCAGGTGGTCCATTGAAGAGTCTACCTGCCAGTGCAGGAGACATCGGTTTGATCTCTGGTCTGGGAAGATCCCACATGCCACGAGGCAGCTGGGCCCACAAGCCACAACTGCTGAGCCCACGGACCCTGCAGCCCATGCTCTGCAACAAGGGAAGCACGGCAATGAGAAGCCCACGGAGGGCAACTGGAGAGTAGACCCGGATCACTGCAACTAGAGAAAGCCCAAGCGCAGCGATGAAGATCCAGAACAGCTGAAAACAAGTAAAGTTCCCTTTTTAATTAAAAAAATTATAAAACATTCAACTTCATTTCAAATTCTCCTTTTAAAATATAACAATGCTTGATTTCACATAATTTCCATCATGCAATATTTCAATATGATTTCCAGTAGCTAAAGGTGCACACATAGAACACTGTCTAGGCAAATTAACTTTGGCACATTTTCCCTAATTAAAAGATATCAGACAATTATTAATAAAAGAAAATCAGATTACCTTTTTTTTTAATCTTAAACAATTAAGAAGTATGATGAAGTCTCAGGTTGCTATCTTAATATTTCAGTTTTCCCTTCAGGGTATCAACTCCTATTTTCCTTTTCAGTAGGAAGACTGAGGGAAGAGGTAGGAATGTGAGCGGAAATGTAAAGAGAGTAAGCCTTATCAGTACTACTCAGTCTCTGTAGATAGGGGCAGAGCGTGATGAGGTGAACAAGCAGGGGGGCTCTGGCCTTCCCCACTCACATCGGCCAGAGGGGTAGATTTTTATATAGAAGAATTCTGCATAGATTTTCACTTGAAAATTCAGTGTTCTGCCCCCATCCTTTCCTTTCATCCTGTGCATGTGTGCTAAGTTGCTACAGCCACTTCTGACTCTGCAACACCATGGACTGTAACCTGCCAGGCTCCTCCCTCCATGGGATTCTCCAGGCAGGAATACTAGAGTAGGTTGCCATGCCCTCCCCCAGAGAATCTTCCCAACCCAGGGATTGAACCCGTGTCTCCTGTGGCTTTTATAGTATAGGTGGATTCTTTACCGCTGAGCCACTAGGGAAGCCTTCCTTTCACACCTCCCCTTTAACTGATATCTTTGCTCTTACTCAACTTGTCCTTGGCTTTCTCCTCAACAATGTTTTCATATGTATATAGCCTCTACAATTACCCTATTGGGCATTTCACAGGCTAAATTTTGGGACAAGTATTCTATTCTCTTCTGTTTTATGGAGAGGGAAATGGCAACCCACTCTAGTATCCTTGCTTGGTAAATCCCATGGACAGAGGAGCCTGGCAGGCTATAGTTCAAGGTATTGCAAGAGTTGGACTCAACTCAATGACTGAATAACAAACTGATTTCAGCTGAAACTGAACATGTATCAGTAGCAGGTATAAGTTTTTTAAGAGCTATACGTAAAAGAATATGCTGTCCAACCTACAATATGTAATACAAAATTAAGTTCTGTATCTCAATTTCAATCCCTACCTGCCCCCCCTCTCTCTTTCTCTCCCCAGTGTCCTGCCGCTCCTCAACCCTAGAAACTTGTATTCTTGGTGTCCTTTGGATAACCTGGCATTGATAACAGAGTTTCTCAAAGTGTGAACCTCACCCAGGGAGCTTCAAAAACTTCTGGGGTATTTATTTGTTCCAACTAAAAACTGGAAAAATAGATACTTTCTTCTCTGCCACAATTATGTTTTTTATTTCCTCATTTACTGGATTTTGAAAATTCAGCCTTATGGAGATTTACAAAACAAGCTTTCATGTTACCATCAAATGTTAACAAATGCTTTATTATGCTGTATAAGATTTAGATTTGTTTGTCTTTCTAAGAATTAAACAGTCACTCAAATACAGTTGGGAGCTCTTCCCTACCAGGATTGCTCCACTGCCTTTCTGAGAAAGTGAAAGTGAAGCTGCTCAGTCATGTCCGACTCTTTGTGACCCCATGGACTATAGCCTACCAGGTTCCTCCATCCATGGGATTTTCCAGGCAAGAACATTGGAGTGGGTTGCCATTTCCTTCTCCAGATCTTCCTGACCCAGGGATTGAACCCAGGTCTCACGCATTGTAGGCAGATGCTTTACCATCTGAGCCACCAGGGAAGTCTGCTTTTCTCAGAAAACACATGCCAATTTGAGGTATGCATCCTTCCTATCTAGGTGTTTGTATTTTCAGTATATATGTACTTAGCCATAAATTGTCTTGCTAATTTTTAAATGGATACAAGTTGGTATTCTGCAATTCACTTTACTGAGTCAGCTATATGTTCTTGATATTTTATCCGGGACATTACATATTCAGTGTACAATGGGGAGAGGGGGAGCCAATACACACGCAGTCATTCATTCATCCATTCATTTTAACTACAATATAGTATTCCATTATATAACTGTATAACTTTTAATCTTTCCCTATTAATGAACATTTAGGTTGCTTCCAATCTTTTACTTTACCACCATCCTTCTAAAAGCCTCCTGGTGCACAGGTATGAGAGTTGCTTTAGAGAGTGTGCTCTAGTGGAATTCTTCGGTTGTAGACTATGCACTGGAGAAGGCAATGGCACCCCACTCCAGTACTCTTGCCTGGAAAGTCCCATGGACGGAGGAGCCTGGTAGGCTGCAGTCCATGGGGTCACTGAGTCGGACACGACTGAGCGACTTCACTTTGACTTTTCACTTTCATGCACTGGAGAAGGAAATGGCAACCCACTCCAGCATTCTTGCCTGGAGAATCCCAGGGATGGGGGAGCCTGGTGGGCTGCCGTCTATGGGGTCACACAGGGTCAGACACGACTGAAGCGACTTAGCAGAAGCAGCAGCAGCAGACTATGGACTTCTTTAACTTTGCTACGCATTGAAAAGCTGCTTTCCAATGTGGTACAGTCTCACACACTGTGAGACTGTGAGACTCTCAGATTCCCTATATTCTTCCTAAACTTTGTGATACTTTTTAAAAAGTTTTTCTAATTTGCTTTTATGCGCATTTCACTAATTTTGTTGTTTAGCTGCTAAGTCCTGTCAACTCTTTGCAACCTCATGGACTGCAGCATGCCAAACTTCTCTGTCTTTTACTATCTCCTGGAGTTTGCTCAAACTCACTGATAATACTAAGTAAACATTTATAGAGCACATAAATTATTCCAGGTATTATTCTATGTACCTCTTTGAGAAGGTTCTTCTTTAAATTCCTACTCGATAGATCAGGAAATTGATGCATAGAGAGATTGTATAATATGTTCAAGGTCACAGAGTTGATAAATTGTAGGATTAGGAGTTTGAACTTAGGTAGCCTATCTCAAAAGTGCATTTTTTTTCTTAAGTCTCTGCACCAAATCACAGAGGCCTAGGAAGTCATTGCTGAGGGTGTTAGGACATTAAAGTTCCCTCCTTCTGTTTCTAGGGTATATGCTAAGTCACTTCTAGGGTATATGCTAAGTCATTATGCAAAGAGTCGGTTATGCCTGACTCTTTGCGACCAGATGGACTATAGTCCACCAGGCTCCTCTGTCTATGGGATTCTCCAAGCAAGAATACTGGAGTTTCCTCCTCTAGGGGATGGTCCCACTCCAGGGACTGAACCCACGTCTGTTATGTCTCCTGTACTGGTAGGAGGTTCTTTACCACTGGAGCCACATGGGAAGCCCATGTGTGTGTGTGTGTGTGTGTGTGTGTGTGTGTGTGTGTGTGTGTGTGTGTATCCCCTAGACACTCTTCCCAGGTGGTTCTAGTGATAAAGAACTCCCCTGCCAATACAGGAGACATTGAAACATGGGTTCCATCCCTGGGTCGGGAAGATCCCCTGGAGGAGGGTGTGACAACCCACTCCAGTATCCTTGTCTGGAGAACCCCATGGACAGAGGAACCTGGCAGGCTATAGACTATGGGGTGTCAAACAGTCAGACATGACTGAAGTGACTAAGCATGGATGTGTGTGTGTGTATATATATATATATATGTATATATATATATATATAATATTACTGTATTTTTTAAAATCTCATTGCTCGATGTTCCTTCACCGAGATACGAGCAAGAAGAAAGAGTGGAAAACAAACAAACTAACAAAGTTTCTTCTTGCCTGAGCAGATGTGGCGACACTGACCAAAGATGATGGTGAACATTTCTCCACATACTCGGGGGGAAGGCTGAGGCCAGCCTGCAGTCAACCTTGGGTGGAAGCGCATTCCAGTGCCTGGAACAGCCTGTCATGAAGAGAGAGGAATCTGTCCCTTTGCTGCCAGTTGTCCCGAGCCCAGGGAAGTCGGAGATGTTACAGGTCTTGATCTGGATCTCCCGACCACTGCCCACCCACTATGACTGAACAGAGACATGCGCACGAGGAGGCTCCGTCTGCCCTGTGCTCCAATGTGGGCAGCAGCCCCACTGGACTGCGGAGTTGTCCTAGGCTCTATATGAGCCAGTGTCAGTGGACTGAATTTGCTCTTGTGTCCTTGAGATTCTTCAGGCAAGAGTACTGAAGTGGGTTGTCATTTCCTTCTCCAAGGGACCTTCCCCACCCAGAGATCTAACCCCACATCCTGCAAATCTCCTGCATTGGCAGGCAGATTCTTTACCTCTGAGCCACCTGGGAAGCCCTTGGGTCTATATAATAATCAGCTAATCCCATAGGATGCCAAGGTATCAGCTCCAAATTTTCATTCTGGCTTTGAGTTCCCTTTTTGTTTCTGGTGCCTAGAAATTTCCACATCATTTTTAAGTACAAGAAAGTATTTTACATTTTTAGTTGTTGTCTTAGCTCAGACTGCTATTAACAAACTACCACAGACTGGGTAACTTAAACATAGACATTTATTTCTCACAGTTCTAGAGGATGGGAAGCCCAAGGTTAAGGTGTGAATTGGGAGACCCATTTTCTATTTCCAGTAATTACTATTCTATCACTTAATCATTATTATTGCACTTTTCCAGTGCAATGAGGTTATTATTATTCAATGAGGTTCTTCTGTGAAAGAAGAAAAGAAATATCTTCAGTTGTACAAGTTTCCCCAGGCCCTGGAAAGCAGACATGAAATGGTTGAGATGGCCAAAAGTTGTCACTGGGGACTAGGGATTAGAACCTGGTCAAAGCAGCAAATAAAAAAAATTTAAAAAGCTCTTAAAGGAACCTGACAAGGGAAGCTTAAATCTTATTTAAAGGGTTGGGTTATACTAAGCCTTGAAAAATTCAATCCTCTGGAGGACTATATCTCACTAAGAAAGCTCCATGTAAGTTTATCATGTATCCAACACCTAGACATTGGACCTTGGAGACCACTTGGATAATATTTCCTCTGGCTTAGCACTGAAGCTTGGAAGTGACATTTGTACGAGGCATACTTTAAACTCCAGGGCTTTTCCGATTACAAAATGATAATTCTGAAGGGAAAAAAGTGCTTACTGCAGAGAGAAGGCCATGATTTATACGTTTTGGACAGTCTTCCTTTTTCACACAGAATAACTTGTTAGACCAAGTATGTTTCGCTTTTACTTTTGTTTTTAACTAAAGCTGTCTTTTGACTGATATTAAGGGTAGAGCATATTTGTTTTAGTGTGTTTTTATTTTTATAGTTCCACCATTCCAAAAGAATGATTGTATAAATGCTAGTTACAGGTGACACTGGCAATTAAGCTGTACACACACCACAGAAACATTAGTATGAAATGCCAATGTTAGGCCAGGGTAACCTCTGAAGCTTCACTGACTGGTCCTCTGTGCAGAATCAACGGATCACTCTCCAACCGCTCTGGCTCTCTGATGAAAGCCAGACAAGAATAAAGTGAGGCTGAGATGCTGTCCCTCCTTTACGCTTGGTGCATCTATCAAGATCTCTGGAATCATTGTAAAAATCTCCCCTATCATTCCAGTTATAAAGGGTGCTTTGAATGAATTAAATACCTAGTGACAGCCAAGGGCATAAACTGCTTGATTCTCTTGGGCCATTTTTCTGGGCTGATTTTAATCATATTTTGGCCAGCATATTATGTTTTGTGCAGTTGTGAATACTGATGGATTCAGTGACATAATTTAGAATAATACGTCTCTCTATTGGCGCTTGCATGTGTACATCCAGGGTACCTAGAGAGTAAGCAAGACAGACTTGCATTTGAAGCCAGATGAAGCCTCCTAACTTTTGTTCCATTTCTGAACTGCCCAGGCTGGATTCCTAATTGACTCATCTCTTTTATAAATCTGTGAAACTTGCCAGAGTAGGACTGAGTAACAGATTATGACTAGATCACAGCAAATCCATCACTTCTGGTAGAAAAACAACTCCTAGACTTGCTGACGAGGTCAGTAAAATCATCATTATACAGGGAATTCTTCCCCCTCTAACCTAAAATGAAACTTGAAGCCAAATGTCAGAAGCCAAGTATCAGAAGACAATAACTTTTTTACACCTCCACATATTCTATAGAAAGAATTAGAAACCTGATGTGAAAAAATTCCTGGCTCCACTTTGCTAATCCACTCTGTGTTCACCTTCCTTTTTCTTTCTTTCTTTTTTTTTTTTCATCACTCATTCCCTATTCCTAGGCTCACCTGCAACACTTCTTTTATCTGGATTTTGAAAGTTTTTATTAAGATCTGAAAGGTATAATATGAAAGTTCTGCACACACTCAGAGCAGTCTAACCACATTTTTTAAAAGTTAGAGTACACATACTTTTAGAATTGGTGGTTCTTAAAGTTAGACAACTCTAGAACCACATTTAAAATTGGCTTTAGCCAAAGTGAGCCCAGTTAATATAAAATTGTGTGTGTGTGTGTGTGAAGTCGCTCAGTCGTGTCCGACTCTTTGCGACCCCGTGGACTGTAGCCCACCAGGCTCCTCTGTTCATGGGATTCTATTCAAGTACAATGATTGACATCAAGATTCTAATTTTGCAGAGCCACATGAGGCAATTATGAAGATCTCAAGGAAGACCAACAGAAGAGCAGATATACAGACCTCCTGCGACTTTGTTGAGTGTAGTACATATCACTAGGTGGAAAAAGAGCAAGTCTTAAAGTTTAGAGCACTAATAATCTGGAAGAATCATGGAACATTGGTGATTCGATAGGTTCTAATATAGAATGAAAGTCAATGGCTAAACAGACAGTTTTACACCCACGCATCCATTTTGAAACAATTTTTGGAGGGAATTTCCTGGTAGCTCAGAGGTTAGGACATGGCCCTTTTGTTGCCAGTGAAGTGAAGTGAAGTGGCTCAGTTGTGTCCGATTCTTTGCGACCCCATGGACTGTAGCCTACTAGGCTCCTCTGTCCATGAGATTTTCCAGGCAATAGTACTGGAGTGGATTGCCATTTCCTTCTCCAGGGGATCTTCCCAACCCAGGGATCAAACCCGGGTCTCCCACATTGTAGACAGACGCTTTACCGTCTGAGCCAGCAGGGAAGTCTGCTTCCCTGGTGTTGTTGCCAGTACCCAAACTTAATCTTCAACTGGGGAACTATGATCCTGAAAGCTACATGGCACAGCCAAAAAAAAAAATTTTTTTTTAATAAATGATTTTTTGATCACTTACCTTGATACTGTACTAGGCACTGAGGTCAAATAGTGAACAAAACTAAACTAATCTCAGTCCCTTATCCTCATGAAGCTTAGAGTCTAGTGCAAGCAATAGAAAGTAGCCAGGTAATCACAGGCTTGTGAAAGCAAGCATCTCTCTGTTGAGTGCTAAGGAGAGAGCCTCCCAAAGGTGGAGATGGTCTCTTTAGGGAACACTGCCCTGAGAAAGTTACCCCTGAGCTGAGGCCTAAGGAATAAGCAGGAGTTAATGAGAAGGGAAAGACAGATGCTTCTCATTAGAGTAAATTGGACAGTGTTTCTGGTTTTTTGTTTGTTTGTTTTTATTTTTAGCATAATTAATCTATTTAATAGGTTAAGGACCAGGACTAGAAGATATTAGAAGAAGCAGTGTGAACTAGTGGTAACTTTTTTCTCCCTCTGAGCTTTACGGAAATATTGGTGGTGGTGGTTTAGTAGCTCAGTCCTGTGGGTCTTTTTGGTGACCCCTGAACTGTAGCCAGGCTCCTCTGACCGTGGGATTTCCCAGGCAAGAATATGGAATGGGTTGCCATTTCCTTCCCGGGTCTCCTGCATTGCAGGCGATTCTACACCACTGAGCCACCAGGGAAGCCCTTACTGAGGCCCAATTGACCAATAAAAATGGTATATTTTTAAGGTGTACAGTGTAATGCTTACATATACATAGACATTGTGAAATGTTTATTAATTAACATATTCTTTACCTCACAGTTATCTTTTTTTTATAAGAATGGTTAAAATATACTTTTTGCAAATTTCAAATATACAATAATTTTTTTTTAACTGTGCTTCACAGCTTGTGGCGTTTTATTTCCCTGACCAGGGATTGAATTCAGGTACACTGAATCCTAACCACTGGACCACCAGGGAATTCCCTACAATACAATGGTATTAACTACAGTCTTCTTGTTATACATTTGATCACCAGAATTTATTTATCTTGAATATCTGAAACTTAAATTTTTTATAAATCAAAGAAACCTGCTCAGGCCCCTTGCCTGGTCTTATTTCCAGGCTCTTTCCTCCACTGTTAGATGTGGCTTTGATCATGGAAATAATTAAGCAAAGGAAGGAGGGAAAAGCATTCCAAGAAGAAGGAACAGCTTGTGCAAAGACCCTCTGGCTTAGATTGCAAGAAGCAATCTGTGCAGAGCTTTATAAACTGTGACAAAGACTTCTGTCAAACCTAAAAATGCGGAAAGCCATTTAGCACATCTTAAGCAGAAGGGAAGAAGGTGGAGACGGGGCTAACATAACCAGGTTTGCATTTTGGAAAGATTATTTTATCTACAATATGGAAAACAGATGGAAGGAGTAAAATGATGAAAAGTTTGATTGTATATATAACCCCTGCCTCAGAAATGTTTCTAAACTGAATGGTCTCTGTCACATTATATGGAAGAAGACTATAATCGTCTGTCCTGTTCATTCATTCGAATGACATTTACTGTGCAGCAACTCTGTGCTGATTTGGAAGTGGGGCTGTATGCGCGACACAATAGATGGAGTTCTATTCCTAGAGCCGAGAGCCTAGGAAATAGACAAAATATAAAAGCAAATAATATAGCTTGTTAGAAACTGAAAATGCCACAAAGAAAGAAAAACAGAGCAGGATAATATGATTTGGAGTCAAAAGAGAGGAAAATGACATGTAGTTTAAAATGGGATAATCAGGACAGTTTTCCTTTACCAGGTGAGTTTTAGTAAAGACTTGAAGGAAGTGACGGCATCCGCCTTGCAGATGTCTGGGTGAAGAGCTTTCCTGGCCAAGGGGCAACCAGTGCAAAAGTGGGAATGCATCTGGCCTGTTTATATAGCAACTGGGCGGCCAACGTGCCTGGAGCAGAGTAAGCATAAAGAGGACAGTAAAGCTGAGAACAGGGGACACAGGGCCTGGAAGGACACTGACGGTGCTCAGGGTGAGGACGGAAGTCATTGCAAGGTTTTGAACAGAGAGTCTCATGATAGGACTTCTTTTTTAAAATTTTTTTTTAAATACTATTTTTTTTTATTTACTGTGTTGCAAACTTTACAATGTTGTGTTGGTATCTACCATACAACAATGCAAATCAGCCATAATTATACATACATCACCTCCCTTTTGAGCCTTCCTCCCCTCCCCGACCCTAGGTCATCACAGAGCACCAGGCTGGGTTCCCTGTGTTACACAGTGACTTCTCACCAGCTATCTTTTTTACACATGGCAGCATATATATGTAAAATGGTATTGATGAGCCTATTTGTAGGGAAGGAATGAAGATGCAGATACAGAGAACTGGCTTGTAGACACAGTGGGGGAAGGAAAGAGGGATAAAAGGACGTCATTTTTAAAAGGATCACCCTGCTGCTACTTTGAGAATGTACTATAGCAAGGCAAGACTGGAAGCAAGGAGACTACTTAGGAGGTTTCTGCAGTAGCCAGATGAGAGATAATGATAGCTCAGACCATCATCGGGGCTTCCCAGGTGGCTCAGTGGTAAAGAATCGCCTGTCAGTTCAGAGATGTGAGTTCGATCTCTGGGTCTGGAAGATCCCATGGAGGAGGAAATGGAAATTCACTCCAGCGTTCTTGCCTGAAAAATTCCATGGACAGAGCAAGCCTGATGGTCTACAGTCCATGGGGCCGCAAAGAGTCGAACATGACTGAGCACACACACCGCACCACAGACTATCATCAGACTTTTGAATGGTAGCAGTGGCAGCGACATAGCAACAATAGGAAGATTTACAAAATTGTGAAAAAGTATTATTTCCATTCTAAAATATGAATATTCCACCAAACTATCCATTATGACATGTAGGAAAAACAATGACATTTTTTTGACATGGAAGAAGGTACTAAATATTACCTCCCATGTACCATTTTACTAAAAGAAGATACTAAAGAATGTGCTACACCAAAATGAGAGTGTAAAACCAAGAGGGAGACAGGAGATTGTTGATGCTAAATGACATAAAACTCTTACAGTTTTGACTGTATAAAGAACACAGCAGTATCATGGATTTTTTTTCATTTATGATCTTTTTCTAGCTCAACAAATAAACTTCAGAAGTATTTATAGTTTTCACCCCAAAAGACATGTCCATTTGAATATTATTTGAGTAATATTACTGAATATTATTATTATTTGAATCTTATTGTCAAGTCAAAAATTGGAAAGAATATAGTATATATAATAGGATATAGCAATATCTGGGTGTCTTTAAGATTTCTTCTACAAATAATGCTTCTAAGAAATTTTAAATGAATAACATAGTAAGCAAATTTATACTTACAATTGGACAAGAGTATAAAAATTGAGATTTTTGTAAACTTCTTTGATCATCATTTTATCAGGGTGAGTTTTATGATATGGAGATTATCTCTTTTACATAAATGTGAAGAATGAGGGGGCATTTTCCCCTTTTGGTTTTCCTCAGTTTTTTTCACCATGAGGAAGACCTGAAATTTTTAAGGCTAAAAATTGAAATTCTATTATTACTAAGAAAAAAGGAAATTAGCAGACCCCTGAAGCTCAAAGTTTATATTATAAAAATTAATGCACAGAATGTGATTCTTGAAAAAAAAAAGAACAATGGGGCATGAAGTATTTTGAATCTACAGGATCAAGGAAAATAAGGAATACGTGATCTAAAAGAAAGAAAACCTCAGGGTTCTAGTGAAAGAAACCTCCAGAACAGCAGTATGCAGTTCTAGATAATCACCAACCAGTTTAGAGCAAGACAGTTGAGGTCTCTGGGAGGAAATAAATGCCTTACTTGATATCTTGGATGTAGTAGGAAGAGACCAACAGAGTGTAGGGAGAAATATGTAATAGGTACATAGAACTCTAAGGAACTAGAAAAGGAGGTTTTTAATATTGATTCCAGAGAAAATCAAAAGTTATAAAAGAATAAAAAGTGTGAGTTACTATAACTCCATAGGCTTCCACAGTGGCTCAACAGTAAAGACTCTGCCATGTAGGAGATACAAGAGACACAGGTTCAATCCCTGGGTCAGGAAGATCCCCTAGAGGAGAAAATGGCAACCCTTGGAAAATCCCATGGGCAGAGGAGCCTGGTAGGCTACACTTCATAGGGTTGCAAAGAGTCGGACATGACTAAGCACACATGCATACTATACCTGCATAGCACAGCTATGAATATTATTCATAACAGTGAATATGGTTTTAACAAAAATTATGATTTAATGGTTTGAAAAATGTAGAAGTGAAGTGGGGATAAGAGGCAGGGGTGTAAGAAACCTAGATGTTCGTTTTTCACTACGAGTTTGTCAGTACATAATATCTAAAACTGGAAAATAGAAATAAGCTGGTAAATGCAGAAGAAACAGCTAAAAAAGTAACTTTGGGGGAACAAGAATTAAGAACGCATGTAAGAATTAAAGATTTTAAAATTTAAAAAATAAAAAACTAAAAACAAAAAAATAAAATAAAATAAAATAAAAATAAAACAAACTCTAAAAAAAAAAAAAAAACTGGGTAGCTGGGCTGAGGCTGGGGACCAATGGACCTTTAATTAGCACCACTATCTGTCATCACCATCCATCAGCTCTCAGGGTCTAAGATGGTGCAGAAACTTAAAGGCTATATAGATCAGGTTTGTGGTTCATCAATGCAAAATATATACTTAGGATTGGGGAGGGGATTAGTACAGCAAATTTGGGTAGGTGCTTGATGACCTTATTTCCTTTCCTTTCCCATGAAGTTTCAGGGAAATGAGGTGGTAGTTTGGTCACTAAGTCGTGTCCAACCCTGGCAACCCTGCAGACTATAGCCCACCAGGTTCCTCTGTCCATGGGATTTTCCAGGCAAGAATATTGGAGTGGGTTGCCGTTTCCTTCTTGAGGGGATCTTCCTGACCCGGGGATTGAACTCAGGTCTCCTGCATTGCAGGCAGATTCTTTACTAAGTCACTAGGAAAGCTGGCAAGTTTGAAACAAGATAGGATAAGGGACAGACAGTGTTACCTGGAGGTACAATCAAGTATGTAAGGTTTGGAGGTAATGTTAGTTTTACCAGTGACCTACCTACTTGCCTCTATACAGATCTTGGCTGTAAACCTGAATCAACATATTTTCATCCTCCCTGAAGTTGACCTACGGTTTTCTGACCTTGGCTTAACAGTTCTCCTCATTTGTCCCATTTTCTGATTTTTCTGTGGTCCTCTTCTTGCCTTAACAACTCTGCTCTTATCATTAGTGTTCCTAACTTTGGCTTGGAAAGCTGATATCATTTTCTGCATTCTTGATTTTCTTCCAGTTTGCTGCATCTGTCACTTCCTTCATGCTAATCTATTTCTCAGGCCAACCTAGTAACCTGAACTTGATTCTTTGGTTGCCCCATCTGATTTAGGATTTGGTTAAGAACTCATGACACCATTTCTGATTAATGCTGCCATATGTTCCAGACTTTTCTCCTGACTGCGGTATTACTGTGCCAGTATTGGGTGGCTACTTCTTATGAGTGGTAGTGGCCAAACCAGGCTTATGCAGCTGAACCAGATGACTGGACAAGTTAGATCAGGTGCTGACAATGCAGAAATTAAAAATAGAATGAACAAAGCACAATAGGACACCCTCAGACCTAGACAGATCCAGACAGAGTTGGTCTTTGAGTCCCTCCACCCCCTCTCCATAGTCAGGGGAGAAACTTTCAGAGGAAGAAAAAAGTCCAAAGAAAGATCTGGAAATGTCATAGCAGGACTTCTGCTTTCAAAGGAATTTCCTGAGTTTACTTTAGAGTTAGGAGGTTTTACTCTCAGGGTTCCCACCGTGAACCTAACTTTGTGTTGAAATTTTATAAAGCAAAGGATTCTTAAGCCTCCAGATAGCGCACAATCTCTCTAAATATCAGTACCACCTCAAAGTGGATAAAATTGTTCTTGCCTGATTAAATTTCAGTAGATTAATATTGATATACTCATATTTGACATTAGCTATTCTTTCTTGATTTTCTTTTACCCTGTTGTATTCAATAACCCTTGAACACACTAATTAAGATAAGTCTAAAAAAAGGAAAGAAAAGAAGGAATAAAAGAAGCAATTTAATGATATACTGACTCTAGTGGAAGGAAATACACATAATTGCTTATTCCTTCTTAGAGAATCCTTTTAATGGGTGGTAATTTTCATCTCTTCTTGGAAAAACAACAAAAAAAAGAACGAAACAGTAGTGAAGACAGTACTTAACCGCTTATGAGAATGTACTAGCTGCTACATCTTTATACACATTAATTCAATTAATTCTTATATCAACTCAATGAGATGGGTGACATTTATTAATGTGGAAAGTGAGATTCTGAGCCATTAAATAGTTTGCCCAAGGTCATTTATCTGCTAGGGAAAGGGATGGGACACAAAACAGACTAGATGATGCCAGCGACCATAGTCCTAACTTCAAAGACGTATATGCCCTTCCCAGCAATGTTGGGAATAAAAAGAAATGATCATTCAAACTGTTAGAGGATCAGTGAGGATTCAGATGATGCTCAAATCCAAAAAGAAATGATCTCCCTTCCTCTATCATTCAGTCAGGAACTCAAAATATCTCACAGGAAATCAAGTGAGAATTCAGTTCTACTAATACTTTATTGAGTACCTACTAATATCAGACTCTTTACTAGGGTTTGGGATACGTAAGAATGAGTTAAGACAGGCATAATATCTGCCTTCAAGAATGCTGCAGACATTTTAGAAGTAAAATAATATGTAATAACTATTAATAAGAAGGGCTTCCCAGGTGGTGCTATTGGTAAAGAATATGTTTGCTAGTGCAGGAGACCTAAGAGACACAGGTTCAGTTCCTGGGTTGGGAAGATACCCTGGAGAAGGACATGGCAACCCACTCCAGGAATCTTGCCTGGCGAGTCCTATGGACAGAGGAGCCTGGCTGACTACAGTCCATAGAGTTACAAAGAGTTGGATGTGACTGAAGCAACTTAGCATGCATGCATGCATTAACAATGAAGAGGAGCAAAACTCTGTGGGAAGGAAAAGTAAGGGTATTTTATAGTCTAGCACATAGAAGCTCTTTATTAGAATATGAAGGTTGAGCTAAAATGTAAATGATAATATGCATTAACTAAGTAATGGCTTCAATCTGATATCACAAGGTAATTTAATGAACTAGAATCAGAAGACTGACAAGCTCTTCTCGGGAGAGACAGCACTCACCACTGTGTCTCCTCTGACAGAGCAGCAGAAAGAGAAGGACATCAACCCAGCCATGGGTAAAAAGAAAAGAGTTGAAATCTTAATAAACATTAAAAGGCTATGTGTGGGCTGGCATGATAGTAGAGACTCCTGAGAGTCCCAGGCAGGAGGAGAGTCTGAAACATTCATCGACTGTGAAAAAAGTTCACAGTTGAGTTCTTTTCATAGTCCTTAACTGAGAGCCCATGAAAAAGCCTGAGAGCAGACCTGGAGAATTGAGAGAGTCATCTGCTAAATTACACACATGCAAGGCACCCCTAAGACTGAGGACAGAGCAGAAAAACTGAGAGAATTGCTCTGTGCTCTGGCCCCTGCACTATGTACAAGATAGCAGCTGTCTGCTGCTGAAGAAGAAAGGAGACCAGAGAGTTTCCTCGGAGGTCTATGCAAGCAGAAGCTGCTTGAGTCAAGGGCAGAGATGGAAAACCAAGTGAAATCCTTTCTGCCTCCCCACCAACTCTACACACACACACTCTAAGTCTTGCACCAAACACTAGGCAACAGCAGTGTGATGCTAAGGGGAGTAAAGGAGCATTGAGAGAGACTCCATTATGAAAACACAAGTACCCAGGTTTCCCTAAAGCTAGGGGAAACGCAGCAGAGCTGAGAACACCCTTCTGGGTTGCCATATGTGTGCTCAGTTGCTTTAGTCATGTCCAACTCTTTGCAACCCCATGGACTATAGCCCACCAGACTCCTCTGTCCATGGGATCCTCCAGGCAAGAATACTCTAGTGGGTTGCCATGCCCTTCTCCAGGGGATCTTTCCAAGCCAGGGATCGAACCTACATCACTTACATCTCCTCCATTGGCAGGTGGGTTCTTTACAACTAGTGCCACCTGGGAAGCCCATGGGTTGCCATAGATGAAGAAATCGCAGTCTAATTCTGGAGAAAAAGAAAGATCTTTGAGACAGGACTACCTTTTGGTGAAGACTTGCTAAATTTTGTGAACTGAGGTACACATTTGGCACTCCATGCTTTATAGTAAGGCAGCATCAGATGACAACTGGGAAAATGTGAAAGCTATGTTTCCATGAACATACTTAAAGCACTCACAAAATCTGGACTTAATTCAAGCACAGACTAATTTAATCATTTCATGACCTCTCAGAAGAAAAGGAACACATTTTTCAGAGAGTAAATGTTTTTTACCTTACAATCTACTATACTTCTACTCAGAGTGTCTTGCATTCAATCAAAAATTATGAGACACAGTGAAAAAATATGAGAAGATAACCCATAATGAAATTACAAAATAGAGAAAACATAGAGATGGCCCAGATAATCACGATGGTGTGATCACTCGCCTAGAGCCAGACATCCTGGGATGGGAAGTCAAGCGGGCCTTAGAAAGCATCACTATGAACAAAGCTAGTGGAGGTGATGGAACTCCAGTTGAGCTATTTCAAATCCTGAAAGATGATGCTGTGAAAATGCTGCACTCAATATGCCAGCAAATTTGGAAAACTCAGCAGTGGCCACAGAACTGGAAAAGGTCAGTGTTCATTCTGATCCCAAAGAAAGGCAATGCCAAAGAATGCTCAAACTACCGCACAGTTGCACTCATCTCACACTCTAGTAAAGTAATGCTCAAAATTCTCCAAGCCAGGCTTCAGCAACACATGAACCATGAACTTCCAGATTTTTCAAGCTGGTTTTAGAAAAGGCAGAGGAACCAGATATCAAACTGCCAACATCCACTGGATAATCAAAAAAGCAAGAAAGCTCCAGAAAAAATATCTATTTCTGCTTTCCTGACTATGCCAAAGCCTTTGGCTGTGGGGATCACAATAAACTGTGGAAAATTCTTCAGGAGATGGGAATACCAGAGCACCTGACCTGCTTCTTGAGAAATCTGTATGCAGGTCAGGAAGCAACAGTTAGAACTGGACATGGAACGACAGACTGGGTCCAAATAGGAAAGGAGTACATCAAGGCCGTATATTGTCACCATGCTTATTCAACTTCTATGCAGAGTACATCATGAGAAATGCTGGGCTGGAAGAAGCACAAGCTGGAATCAAGATTGCCAGGAGAAATACCAATCACCTCAGCTATGCAGATGACACCACCCTTATGGCAGAAAGTGAAGAGGAACTAGAGCCTCTTGATGAAAGTGAAAGTGGAGAGTGAAAAAGTTGGCTTAAAGCTCAGCATTCAGAAAATGAAGATCATGGCATCCGGTCCCATCATTTCATGGCATATAGATGGGGAAACAGTGAAAACTGTGGTTGACTTTATTTTGGGGGCTCCAAAATCACTGCAGAAGGTGATTGCAGCCATGAAATTAAAAGACACTTACTCCTTGGAAGGAAAGTTATGACCAACCTAGAGAGCACATTAAAAAGCAGAGACATTACTTTGCCAACAAAGGTCCGTCTAGTCAAGGCTATAGTTTTTCCAGTAGTCATGTATGGATGTGAGAGTTGGACTATAAAGAAAGCTGAGCACTGAAGAATTGATTCTTTTGAACTGTGGTGTTGGAGAAGACTCTTGAGAGTCCCTTGGACTGCAAAGAGATCCAACCAGTCCATCCTAAAGGAGATCAGTCCTGGGTGTTCATTGGAAGGACTGATGTTGAAGCTGAAATTCCAATTCTTTGGCCACCTGATGTGAAGAGCTGACTCATTTGAAAGGACCCTGATCCTGGGGAAGATTGAGGGCAGGAGAAGAAGGGGATGACAGAGGATGAGATGGTTGGATGGCATTACCAGCTCAGTGGACACGGGTTTGGGTAAACTCCAGGACTTGGTGATGGACAGGGAAGCCTGGTGTGCTGCGGTTCATGGGGTCGCAAACAGTCGGACACAACTGAGCGACTGAACTGAACTGAACTGAACTGAGAGATGGCCCAGATGTTGGAATTATCAAACGGGGATTTTAAAATAAGTATGATAAAAAGTATTTTGAAATCTAATGAAGAAATGGACAACTTACATGAGCAGATGGGGAATTTTAACAAAAAGATTGATATTATACAAAAGAGTCTAAAGGAAAATCTAAAAATGAAGAAAACAAATTATTGGGGATAGAGAATACATTCAGTAAGTTAATAAGCAAAATGGACACAGCAGAGAAAAGAATCATGGAACAAACTCAGAAGGATGTATTGGTAAATTCTATGAAACATTTAAAAAAGAAATAATATCAATATTGTACAAAAATAGAGGAGGGAACACTTAGAAACCAGCTTTATGAGACTAGTATTACACTGATACTAAAAACCAGACAGAGAAAAAAGTAAAGCAAAAAAGAAATGAAAACTGAGACCAATATACCTTATGAACATAGATGTAAAATTCCTTAACAAAACACTAGCAAATTGAAAACAGTAATACATGAAGAGGATAATACACCATGACAAATTGGATTTGGCACCAGAATGTGAAGTTTACTTAACATTTGAAAATTACTCAATAGAATTCACTACATCAGCAAATTAAAGAAGAAAATCTTATTATTATTTCAGTAGATGCAGAAAAAGCATTTCTCACATTTATGATAAAACTTTCAGCAAGCTAATAATAGAAGAAAATATCTGAAACCATATAAAATTCATCTACAAGAAACTTAGTTAGTATTATACCTATCAGTGAAAGAGAAAATGCTTTTGCCCTAAAAAGAAAATGCTTTTGCCCTGTTTACTAAACAAAACAAAAATGTTCACTTTAATCACTTCTGTTGAACTTTATACTGGATATTCTAGCTTGTGCAAGAAGACAGAAGAAAAAAATAATAGAAATTGGAAAAAGGAAAAATCATCTTTATTTGCAGATGACATGATTGTATATGCAAAAGCTCCTAAGGTAACTCTAAGAAAACAACTAGAATTAATAGATGATTTTAATAATGTTTCATGATACAAAGTCAATATACAAAAATCTACTGCATTTCTATATAGTAGCAATGAACAATTAGAAAAAAATTTTTAAGCAGTACCATTTACAGTAACATCAGGAACTGAGACATGAGTGGGAGGCAGTTTTGCACTCTCAGGCTACTTTTCCAAATGCTGCCACTGGCTGGGCATCATCTTGGAATTCTCCCTCCAACCTGTTAGTGCCAGAGGGCACACACCACTGAGAGCCCTGCCTGCTCCCACACCTTGGCTGGACCTCATAGTTGGCCCGCACCCACCAGAATTCCTCAGCAGCCATTGCAGGTCCAGTAGCCATACTGAAAGCCAGCCACACAATGGCATGCAATAGCAGCTGTGGCTCCACCACAACAGGAGGACACACATGGCCCATATACAGGATATCCCTGGAGCACCCAGCTCTGGTGGCTAGATAGGATTGCACTTCTGAGACCCATAAGACCTCTTCTGAAAAGTGCTACTTCTCAAGACTAGGAGAAACAGATGATTTACAAAAAAACACAAAGGACATGCAAGCTCATGAAGACATCCTCAACATCATTTGTCATTAGGGAGATGCAAAATAAAATAACAATGACATTGTGGTTCTCATATAACAATGGCTAAAATAAAAGAAATGTATATCACATTTTGGAGAGGATGAGGAGTAACTGGGATGCTAATACATTGCTGCTACGAATACAAAATAATGCAACCTCTTCAGACAGCTCTTTGGCAGTTTCTCAAAAGGTTAAACATGCATCTACTATGTAACATATAAATTCTATTCCTGGGTATTCAACCAAGAAAAATGAAAACATATGCTCACAAACAGCCTTGCTTATAGCAGTTGTAACACTAAAGGCCATAATATGTGTGTGTGCTAAGTCGCTTCAGCCATGTCCAACCCTGTGGACCCCATCAACTGAAACCCACCAGGCTCCTTTGTCCATGGGATTCTCCAGGCAAGAATACTGTAGTGGGTCACCATGCCCTTCTCCAAGAGATCTTCCTGACCCAGGGGTTGAACCCACATCTTATGTCTCCTACATTGGCAAGTAGGTTCTGTACCACTAGTGCCACCAGCTGCTGCTGCTACTAAGTCGCTGCAGTCATGTCCGACTCTGTGTGACCCCATAGACTGCAGCCCATCAGGCTCCCCCATCCCTGGGATTCTCCAAGCAAGAACACTGGAGTGGGTTGCCATTTCCTTCTTCAATGCATGAAAGTGAAAAGTGAAAGTGAAGTCGCTCAGTTGTGTCTGACTCTTAGTGACCCCATGGACTGCAGCCCACCAGGCTCCTCCATCCATGGGATTTTCCAGGCAAAAGTACTGGAGTGGGGTGCCATTGCCTTCTCCGAGTGCCACCTGGAAAGTCCTAAATAAAGGCACTTCATACCTAATCATGTGAGACACACAAAACTAACTGTCATCTGCAATTCTGAATGCCCCAAATCCATGAAAGCCAATTTTTTAAAAAAAATTTGACACCAAAACCTGACCTGATGTGATATGAGGCTTAGTCTTTATTATTTCAATGTATATAAATAGAGATCTCACTGGGGATTTTTTTCACTTTTTATTTTGTATTGAGGTATAGCCAATTAACAAACAAGAGAAGCTAAAGGCAAAGGAGAAAAGGAAAGATATACCCATTTGAATGCAGAGTTCCAAAGAATAGCAAGGAGAGAAAAGAAAGCCTTCCTCAATGATCAATGCAAAGAAATAGAGGAAAACAATAGACTGGGAAAGACTATTCAGAGATATCAAGGGAACATTTCATGCGAAGGTGGGCACAATAAAGGACAGAAATGGTATGGACCTAACAGAAGCAGAAGATATTAAGAAGAGGTGGCAGGAATACACAGAACTGTACAAAAAAGAACTTCATGACCCAGATAACCTCGATGGTGTGATCTCTCACCTAGAGCCAGACACCCTGGAATGGGAAGTCAAGTGGGCCTTAGGAAGCATCACCATGAACAAATCTAGTGGAAGTGATGGAATTCCAGCTGAGCTATTTCAAATCCTGAAACATGATGCCGTGAAAGTGCTGCACTCAATATGCCAGCAAATATGGAAAACTCAGCAGTGGCCACAGGACTGGAAAAGGTCAGTTTTCATTCCAATCCCAAAGAAAGGCAATGCCAAAGAATGCTCAAACTACCACACAATTGTGCTCATCTCACATGCTAGCAAAGTAATGCTCAAAATTCTCCAAGCCAGGCTTCAAGAGCATGTGAACCATGAACTTCCAGATGTTCAAGCTGGATTTAGAAAAGGCAGAGGAACCAGAGATCAAATTGCCAACATCCGTTGAATCATTGAAAAAGCAAGAGAATTCCAGAAAAATATCTACTTCTGCTTTAATGACTATGCCAAAGCCTTTGACTGCGTGGATCACAACAAACTGTGAAAAATTCTTCTTCAGATGGAAATACCAGACCACCTGACCTGCCTCCTGAGATATCTGTTTGCACATCAGGAAGTAACAATTAGACCTGGACATGAACAACAGACTGGTCCTAAATAGGAAGGAGTACATCAAGGCTGTATATTGTCACCCTGCTTATTTAACTTCTATGCAGAGCGCATCATAAGAAATGCCGGGCTGGATGAAGCACACACTGGAATCAAGATTACCAGGAGAAATATCAATAACCTCAGATATGCAGATAACAACACCCTTATGGCAGAATGTGAAGAAGAACTTCAGAGCCTCTTGATAAAAATGAAAGATTAGAGTGAAAAAGTTGGCTTTAAATTCAACATTCAAAAAACTAAGATCATGGCATCCGGTCCCATCAATTCATGGCAAATAGATGGGGAAATAGATGAGAAACTTTGTGTTTTGGGGCTCCAAAATCACTGCAGATGGTGGCTGCAGCCATGAAATTAAAAGATGTGAGCCTAGAAAACATATTAAAAAGTAGAGACATTACGTTGCCAACAAAGGACCGTTTAGTCAAAGCTATGGTTTTTCCAGTAGTCATGTATGGATGTGAGAGTTGAACTATAACGAAAGCTGAGTGCTGAAGAATTGATGCTTTTTTTGAACCATGGTGTAGGAGAAGACTCTTGAGAGTCCCTTGGACTACAAGGAGATCCAACCTGTCCATCCTAAAGGGAATCAGTCCTAAATATTCATTGGAAGGACTGATGCTAAAGCTGAAACTCCAGTACTTTGGCCACCTGATGCGAAGAACTGATTCATTGGAAAAGACCCTGATGCTGGGAAAGATTGAAGGTGGGAGGAGAAGGGGACAACAAAGGATGAGACGGTTGGATGGTATCACTGACTCGATGGACATGAGTTTGAGTAAGCTCTGGGAGTTGGTGATGGACTGGGAAGCCTGGCATACTGCAGTCCATGGAGCCACAAAGAGTTGGACACGACTGAGCAACTGAACTGAACTGTAGTGATAGTTTCAGGTGAACATTAAAGGGACTCAGCCATTCATATACGTGTATCCATTCTCCCCTAAACCTGACTCCTATCCAGGCTGCCACATAACGCTGAGCAGAGTTTCATGTGCTATACAGTAGGTCCTTGTTGGTTATCAGTTTTAAACAGAGCACTGTGTGCATGTTCATCCCAAACTCCCTAATTTTTCCTTCCCCTATCCTTCCCCCACCCACACCATAAGCTCCTTCTCGAAGTCTGTGAGTCTCTTTCTGTTTTGTAAGTTAATTTGTATCATTTCTTCTTAGATTGTACTTATAAGGGTTGTCATACAATATTTCTCCTTCTCTGTCTGACTTACTTCACTCAGTATGACACTCTCTAGGGTCATCCATATTGCTGCAAATGGTACTATTTCATTTTTAATGGCCAAGTAATATTCCATTGTGGGCTTCCCTGGTGGCTCAGAGGTTAAAGTGTCTGCCTGCAATGCAGGAGACCTGGGTTCGATCCCTGGGTTGGGAAGATCCCCTGGAGAAGGAAATGGCAACCCACTCCAGTATTCTTGCCTGGAGAATCCCATGGACAGAGGAGCCTGGTGGGCTATAGTCCACGGGGTCACAAAGAGCTGGACACCACTGAGCGACTTCACTTTCAATATTCCATTTTATGTATGGGCCACATCTTCTTTATCCATTCCTCTGTCGATGGACATTTAAGTTACTTCCATGTCTTGGCTACTATAAACAGAGCTGCCATGAACATTGGGGTGTGTTTCCTTTCAGATCATGTTTTTCTCTGGATATACACCCAGGATTTTTATAGTGTTCAGTATATAACACATTGCCATTCTAATATCCAAAAACACTAAATTCTGAAACACATTTGAGCCCAAGAATTTTGGATGATGGATTGTGGACCATGTAATGTATAACTTTAACTAAAATTGCTAGTTTTAAAAATTAAAAAATAATGAGCTAAACATTCCACATATAACAGAGAAAAATTTAAAAGACAGAAATGAATAAAATAAAATCAAAGATATGACAGAAAAGAACAATAAACCAACAGCTGATTCTTTGAGAAGATTAATAAAATAAATAAACATCTGGCAATACTGATTTTAAAATCCTAGAGAAATCACACATAGCATAATATTGGGAATTTAAAAATGAGACAAATATATAAAGGCAGCAGAGAGTTAAAAATTTATATATAATGCTAATGGTTTTGAAAACTTTGGTTAATGGGCATATTAGAAAATTTTTTAAAAATTGAAGGAGAACATCTAAATATTCACTTTATTTTCTTGCCTTAGAGCATCAGTGAATAGGTATTTTCAGGTAATCTGATCTTTTTTTAAAAAGTATTTTAAAATGTTACTTTATTAATTCAAATTCTTCAGAGAATCAAAACCAATAAGATGAAAATAGATAAGTAGATAGACAGATAGATACATAGGGATGATTTTAGATAATTGGCTCACTCATTTATAGAGATTGGCTAGTCTGAAATCTGCAGGATTGGGCAGATGGCAGGAAACCCCAGGGAATAGTCAATATAATTCCAGTCTGAAAGCCATTTGCTGACGGAGGTCAGTCTTTTGTCTTATCAGACCTTTAACTGATTGAATGAGGCCCATCCATATTATGAACAGCAATCTGCTTTACTCTAAGTTCACCAACTTAAATGTTAATATTATAGAACAACTCTCTCATAGAAACATCTGGAATAATGTTTGACCAAATATCTAGACACTATGGTCCAGCCAAGTTGACACATAAAATTAATCGTTACAGCTACATTTTCAGAATAGTGAGAGGAGTAAACGTGTAAAACAAGATGATTCTGGCTGTTGATTGAGAATAGTTATAAGATGACAAGTGTGGGCTCAGGACACAATTTAGGAAGCTACTGCATTAACAGAGGCAAGATATGATGCAGGCTCGAGCCAAATTGTTAGCAGTGGAATAGTGAGGAGTCAACAGAGTCCAAATATAGTTTGATGGTAAAGCTAATAGAAGATAAGTAAGACATCCACTTAACAGAGTGGATGTGGGATGCAAAATAAAGAAAAGAACCAAGAATAACTTCAAGGTTTGGAATGCAAACAGAGTATAGAGTATCCTTCAGCGAACAGAAAAAGCTGTGGGTTCAAAAATTTTGAGAAAATCTCAAAACTTTAAGAGTTAGATATATAAGTGGAGAAGTTGACAAATTAGTTGACTTCATAATTCTGGGTTTCATAATTCTGAATTTAATTTTATATTATACTTGTTTACTAGGAGTTATCAGTAAACAAATACAATATAAAGCACTGCAACTAGACAAAATGAAGAACTGAATATAGATATAGTAAAAAAAACCTATAAACACCAAAGACCCTGGGCACTCCAAAAGAAAGAAGTCAAAACATAATTTTTGTTAAGATCTCATACATAATTTTCAAGTAAAATGAAATTTTCATTGGAAATGTATCTTTTAATAAGATAAATTGGATCTCATATTTTCACATACTTAATGTATCTGTAAATAAACAATTGACTAGTACAATGAGACAGAAAAGTGAAAGCGAAAGGCACCCAGTCATGTCCGACCATTTGTGACCCCATGGACTATACAGTCCATGAAATTCTCCAGGCCAGAAAATGGAAATGGTTGCCATGCCCTGCTCCAGGAATTCTCCAGGCCAGAAAATGGGAGTGGTTGCCATGCCCTCCTCCAGGGGATCTTCCCAATCCAGGGATTGAACCCAGGTCTTCCACATTGCAGACAGATTCTTTACCAGCTAAGCCAGCAAGGGAAGAACAAAAACATTGGGTAGTGGGTAGCCTATCCCTTCTCCAGGGGTCTTACTAACCCAGGAATCAAACCAGTGTCTCCTGCATTGCAGGCAGATTCCCTGATAGCTCAGTCAGTAAAGAATCTGCCTGTAATGTGGGAGACCTGGGTTTGATCCCTGAGTTGGGAAGATTCTTCACAAGAAGAGAAAGGCTACCCACTCCAGTATTCTGGCCTGGAAAATTCCATGGAATCACAAAGAGATGGACATGACTGAGCGACTTTCACAATGAAACAGGGCTGATCAAAATTTTATTTGTTTTAACAGGTATAGACACTGAGAAACAGTCTTCATAGTATAGGAATGAAAGTATTATTACATTATATCTAAAATTTTATTTATATTTATGATTTTATGTCAAAATCATGTATGACCTATTCTCTTTTAATTAGATATCAGCTATTAGTTAAATTATATGTTCTTTCTGCTTTGTTGGAAACAAAGAAGTGGAAATTTTATTTGCAAATGAAACTGTAGCCCACAGCAACCATTTATCAATACCACATTAATATTTCAAATTGTCCTACTGTTTGGAGCCACAGAGGTTTTTTTACACCTCAGAAAAATGTATCATAGTAATATCTTAAATGGGATATCCTGAATGTAAAGTGGAGAACAAATAACTGAGAAAAAGAAGGTGAGAAAGTAATACTTGTCCTTCAAAATACATACTTTGTCTAGGCAGATCAATTTTGGAGACAGGTATATATCAAAGTCAAATGTCTAGATATTTATTCCTTTAACCTATTCCAGACATTTTATTTCTGAGAAAGTCTTCACATACCACCCAAGATTTGTGTACCTTAACTTGAAGAGTAGGATAAAAGATGAAAGTCAGAATCAAGATCAAGTTTGAAATAGCAATAATAAAATCTTGTATTTGCATAGGAAGTTTTAGTTTACAAAATGCATTTATTGCTGTTATTTCTATTTACTCCTTCAACAATCATGTGAGATAAGAAAGAAGCACAGAACAACAACAAAAAACACCTTACCATGTGGAAATAGATTGTCTTTAAAAATGTGTACTCCTTGGAAGGAAAGTTATGACCAACCTAGATAGCATATTCAAAAGCAGAGACATTACTTTGCCAACAAAGGTCCGTCTAGTCAAGGTTATGGTTTTTCCAGTGGTCATGTATGGATGTGAGAGTTGGACTGTGAAGAAAGCTGAGCACCAAAGAATTGATGCTTTTGAACTGAGGTGTTGGGAAAGACTCTTGAGAGTCCCTTGGACTGCAAGGAGATCCAACCAGTCCCTTCTAAAGGAGATCAGCCCTGGGTGTTCTTTGGAAGGACTGATGCTAAAGCTGAAACTCCAGTACTTTGGCCACCTCATGCAAAGAGTTGACTTATTGGAAAAGACTCTGATGCTGAGAGGGATTGGAGGCAGGAGGAGAAGGGGATGACAGAGGATGAGATGGCTGGATGGCATCACTGACTCAAGGGATGTGAGTTTGAGTGAACTCCGGGAATTGGTGATGGACAGGGAGGCCTGGTGTGCTGCAATTCATGAGGTCACAAAGAGTTGGACACAACTGAGCGACTGAACTGAACTGAAAAATGTGTTAGCAACAGTATTTGAGAGATTTGTTATTTTATTCCTTCTCCTTCATATTCAGATAATATTTTCCAGTGACTTTCACCTAAACAAGCTTTGAAAGGGATATACATAGTAACACTTCAGCAATTCCACATTTAGTTTTCATTAAGGCCTACACTTCACACACATAAAAATATCAATCCACAGGTAAAGCTTATATAGAAGGAAAACAATATTGTAAACCCAATTTTTCTCAAGATTTAAGTCATCAAACCTGCTAAATTTTAAACCTCCCTATTCTAAGAAATTTTTTCCTCATTTCTTACCATAAGTACTAAGACAATGTCTGGAAACAAAAATTTGTCCAATAGACTGGCACTGATTTGATTTTTACGATGTGTAAAACCCTTATGGCTAAGAGATAAGCATATGTAATTTAAATCTTCAGCACCATGGCCAGCATCTACTTAGTCTAAAAACTTCTGCTTAGGCTAGTGATGAAAATCACAGATATCATTTAATTTCAGAGATTAAGGAATCCTTAGGTCAAACAATCAACCACCCATTTAATCCCTGCACCTCCTCTACTGCCATCCAGACTCTCACTTGAATGCATCACTCCATGGTTATAGTAATATATACAGTTCACTCTGCTAATGCCATTAACACAAATGAAAAAACCAAGGCTAAAATAGTCCTATAGCTCTGAAAAAAAAGTTTATTCTAAATATATATAACTTTATTTTAGTGTCCAGTATATGCTGGTTCAACTGATTTACTGACTTTACTTATTACTACATCCTTCCATCGAGTATAAGGCAAATTGTTCTAAGTTCCTAGGAACTGAAATGGGTTGAGAAGGGAGAAAAAAAATTTGAGGAAAACACAAACCTTTCTCAAAGAATTCATATTTCAGTGGGTAATAGTCATGAAGATACAGTAAACTACAATACTGTAATACATTCTATAATCTAGACAAAATTATTAGAGGAGATAGAAGAAGGAATTCATTCTATTTTAAAATCAATCACTACTTCTTAGGAGAGTTGGCAATGAAAGATGAGTCAAATGTTAAAGGGAGGTAAGTTGTTTGTCAGTTGCTTCATTTGCTATTATTTTCTCCCATTCAGATGGCTGTCTTTTCACCTTGCTTATATTTTCCTTTGTTGTGCAGAAGCTTTTAATTTTAATTAGATCCCATTTGTTTATTTTTGCTTTTATTTCCAGCATTCTGGGAGGTGGATCATAGAGGATCCTGCTGTGATTTATGTCTGAGAGTGTTTTGCCTATGTTCTCCTCTAGGAGTTTTATAGTTTCTGATCTTACATTTAGATCTTTAATCCATTTTGAGTTTATTTTTGTGTGCGGTGTTAGAAAGTGATCTAGTTTCATTCTTTTACAAGTGGTTGACCAGTTTTCCCAGCACCACTTGTTAAAGAGATTGTCTTTACTCCATTGTATATTCTTGCCTCCTTTGTCAAAGATAAGGTGTCCATATGTGTGTGGATTTATCTCTGGGCTTTCTATTTTGTTCCATTGATCTATATGTCTGTCTTTGTGCCAGTACCATACTGTCTTGATGACTGTGGCTTTGTAGTAGAGCCTGAAGTCAGGCAAGTTGATTCCTCCAGTTCCATTCTTCTTTCTCAAGATTGCTTTGGCTATTCGAGGTTTTTTGTATTTCCATACAAAGCTTGAAATTATTTGTTCTAGTTCTGTGAAAAATGTGGCTGGTAGCTTGATAGGGATTGCATTGAATTTGTAAATTGCTTTGGGTAGTATACTCATTTTCACTATATTGATTCTTCCAATCCATGAACATGGTATATTTCTCCATCTATTAGTGTCCTCTTTGATTTCTTTCATCAGTGTTTTATAGTTTTCTATATATAGGTCTTTAGTTTCTTTAGGTAGATATATTCCTAAGTATTTTATTCTTTTCGTTGCAATGGTGAATGGAATTGTTTCCTTAATTTCTTTTTCTACTTTCTCATTATTCGTGTATAGGAATGCAAGGGATTTCTGTGTGTTGATTTTATATCCTGCAACTTTACTATATTCATTGATGAGCTCTAGTAATTTTCTGGTGGAGTCTTTAGGGTTTTCCATGTAGAGGATCATGTCATCTGCAAACAGTGAGAGTTTGACTTCTTCTTTTCCAATTTGGATTCCTTTTATTTCTTTTTCTGCTCTGATTGCTGTGGCCAAAACTTCCAGAACTATGTTGAATAGTAGCGGTGAAAGTGGACACCCTTGTCTTGTTCCTGACTTTAGGGGAAATGCTTTCAATTTTTCACCATTGAGGATAATGTTTGCTGTGGGTTTGTCATAAATAGCTTTTATTATGTTGAGATATGTTCCTTCTATTCCTGCTTTCTGGAGAGTTTTTATCATAAATGGATGTTGAATTTTGTCAAAGGCCTTCTCTGCATCTATTGAGATAATCATATGGTTTTTATTTTTCAATTTGTTAATGTGGTGAATTACATTGATTGATTTGCGGATATTGAAGAATCCTTGCATCCCTGGGATAAAGCCCACTTGGTCATGACAACTAATCTCAAAAATATACAGGCAACTTATGCAGCTCAACTCCAGAAAAATAAACGACCCAATCAAAAAATGGGCCAAAGAACTAAATAGACATTTCTCCAAAGAAGACATACGGATGGCTAACAAACACATGAAAAGATGCTCAACATCACTCATTATTAGAGAAATGCAAATCAAAACCACAATGAGGTACCACTTCACACCAGTCAGAATGGCTGCGATCCAAAAATCTGCAAGCAATAAATGCTGGAGAGGGTGTGGAGAAAAGGGAACCCTCCTACACTGTTGGTGGGAATGCAAACTAGTACAGCCACTATGGAGAACAGTGTGGAGATTCCTTAAAAAATTGCAAATAGAACTACCTTATGACCCAGCAATCCCACTGCTGGGCATACACACCGAGGAAACCAGAATTGAAAGAGACACATGTACCCCAATGTTCATTGCAGCACTGTTTATAATAGCCAGGACATGGAAACAACCTAGATGTCCATCAGCAGATGAATGGATAAGAAAGCTGTGGTACATATACACAATGGAGTATTACTCAGCCGTTAAAAAGAATTCATTTGAATCAGTTCTGATGAGATGGATGAAACTGGAGCCGATTATACAGAGTGAAGTAAGCCAGAAAGAAAAACACCAATACAGTATACTAACACATATATATGGAATTTAGGAAGATGGCAATGACGACCCTGTATGCAAGACAGGGAAAGAGACACAGATGTGTATAACGAACTTTTGGACTCAGAGGGAGAGGGAGAGGGTGGGATGATTTGGGAGAATGACATTCTAACATGTATACTATCATGTGAATTGAATCGCCAGTCTATGTCTGACGCTGGTTGCAGCATGCTTGGGGCTGGTGCTTGGGGATGACCCAGAAAGATGTTCTGGGGAGGGAGGTGGGAGGGAGGTTCATGTTTGGGAATGCATGTAAGAATTAAAGATTTTAAAATTTAAAAAATAAAAAACTAAAAATTAAAAAAAAAAATAAATAAAGGGAGGTAAGTAAGAGAAGGAACAAGAGAAAACAAGCTACATGAGCTAAGCTATAAAAGTAGTGAAAAAACAGTGGTTTGTGTTTTAGAAACAGTCTCGTATAACTGGAAAAGAGAATATGTGGTGGGTGGACTGAGAACATAATGAGAAGCCAGAATGAAAAATTCTTCAGATGGAATGCTAATGTACTGAGGTTCAATTCTGGTAGTTTTGTTTGCAGAGCCGGGGAAGAAATCTGTATGATAATCAACCAATATCCTAAATAGTAAACATTGAATAAATTGAGAAATTACCATATAAAATTTGTGTTGGACACGTTGGAGGTATTTGAGTTCAATATCTCTCAATTAAAAGAAACTTTTTATTATGTTTAGCCAACATCTCTCCAAACTGAATTTAGTCATAATGAGATGTTTGATCATGTGGGAAGAACTCACACTGAAGAGATCTGTGGAATTCCAAGATTATTTAATTATAGTGGTAAAGAGCTATATGAGGTAGGGGCATACTTACTATACTTTAACCAGTGGAAAGTCTCATGCCCACCAAAATAAATACCCCCTAAACAGATGTCTTGGTGCCAAAAATTACACAATTAATTCCTTTGGTATATCCCTCAGTAACAGTTTAGTGTTATAAAACTATAAGAGACATATTCTTAATCATGAGATAAGTGCTGGAAAAGCATGAAGACAATCCAGTATGCATTAAAAGTTAGGAAGAAAAAGATTATAGCAGAAGAATACTAGAGGCAAACTTTATAATATCTGTGTAGTGCCAGCCCTGAAAATAACATTTGTTGTAAAAAATAAATATGTTAAGAATCAAAATCCAATAATTCCAAGAAACATTCACTAAGAAGCTATTGTGTTTCAGGAGCTGAAATAAAATACTTTAATAAGGACTTCCCTGGTGGTCCAGTGGTGGGCCAATGCAGGGGACACAGGTTCGATCACTGGCCCAGGAAGATCCCATATGCCATGGAGCAACTAAGCTTGCAAGCTGCAACTAAGCCCCAGCACCACAACTACTGACCCTACACTCTCGTGCTCACAAACTGCAAATTCTAAAGCCCACGTATGCTAGAGTCTGTGCTCTGCAACACGAGAAGCCACTGCAGTTAGAAGCCTGTGCCCTGCAACTAGAGAAAGCACATATGCAGCAATGAAGACTCAGCACAGTCAGAAATAAACATTTATAGTAAATATATGCATTTATTGTCAATGTATACATTTATTATAAATAAGTAAGCAGAACTCTTCCTGGGCCAGCTGGCTCAGATGGTAAAGAATCTGCTTATAATACAGGAGACCTGGGTTGGGTCCCTGGGTCAAGAAGTTCCCCTAGAGAATGGCTTGGCAACCCAATCCAGTATTCTTGCCCGGAGAGTCCCATGGATAGAGGAGCCTCTCAGGCTACAGTCCATGGGGTTGCAAAGAGTCACAGATGATTGAGTGACTAACACTTTCATGATCATAAATAAATAAAAATATTTTAAAAATACATTAATAAAACATGGATACTTTCTTGAAGAATTTACTCTCAATTGGGAAAGACAGCAGGTGAAAAGATAATTTTGATAAGGTTTGGAATGTGCTCTTTTTAAGATAAAAACAGGATTCTGTGGATACTTATTCTAACAGGAGACTTAGCAAGTGCTTCATGGAGGAGGCAATAATAAAGCTGGTTCTTAAAGAGTAATTTTTTAAATAAATTTTATTGGAGTATAGTTGATTTACAATGTGTTTCAGGTGTACAGCAAAGTGATTCAGTTACATATATACATATATTCATTTTTAGGTTCATTTCTCATATACGTTATCACAGATTATTGAGTAGAGTTCCCTGTGATATACAATAGGCCCTTGCTGGTTATCTGATATATAGTAGTATGTGTGTTCATACCAAGCCCTGATTTATCCCTCTCCACCACGTTTCCCCTTTGGTAACCATAAGTTCGTTTTCAATACCTGTAAGTCTGTGTATGTTTTGCGAGTATTCATTGGTATCATTTTTTAAAAAATAGATACCACGTATGAATGATATCATATGATATTTGTCTTTGTCTGATTTACTTAGTATGATAATCTCTAAGTCCATCCACGTTGCAGTAAGTGGCATTATTTCATTCCCTTTTTTTGTCTGAGTAATATTCCTTTGAAAATATGTACCACATCTTTATCCATTCCTCTGTCAATGGTCATTGAAGTTGCTTCCATTTCTTGGCTACTGTAAATAGTGTTGCAGTGAACACGGGTGCATGTGTCCTTTTGGATTATGGTTTTCTCCAGGTATACGGTTTTCTCCAGGTATAACTCATTGCAGTTTTGATTTGCATTTCTCTAATGATTAGTGATGTTGAGCATCTTCTCATTTGCTTTTTTGGCCATCTGTATGCCTTCTTTAGAGAAACGTCTATTTAGATTTTCTGCCCATTTTTTGATTGTGTTGTTTTCTTGATATGGAGCTGCATGAGCTGTTTGTATATTTTGGAGACTGACTCCTTGTTGGTCACTTCATTTGCGAATATTTTCTCCCATTCTGTTGGCTGTCTTTCCTTTTATTTATGATTTCCTTTGCTGTGCGGAAGCTTTTAAGTTTAAGTAAGTATCGTTTGCTTAGCTTTGTTCTTATTTAAATTATTCTAGAAGGTAGCACAGAGTTGGACATGACTGAAGTGACTTAGCAGCGGCAGCAGAAGGTAGATCAAAAAGTACATTTTGTGATTTATGTCAAAAAATATTTTGACTATGCTTTCCTTTAAGAGTTTTATAGTGTCTGGCTTGCATTTAGGTCTTTGATCCATTTTTAGCTTATATTTGTGTACAGTGTTAGAGAATGTTCTCCTTTAATTATTTTACATGTAGCTGCCCAGTCTTCCTAGTACCACTTATTGAAGAGACTGTCTGTTCTCCACTATATATTCTTGCCTTCTCTGTCACAGATTAATTGCCCATAGGTTCACGGGATTATTTCTGGGCTTTTGATCCTCTTCCATTGATCTGTACTTCCGTTTTTGTGCCAGTAGCATACTGTTTTTATGGCTATAGCTTGGTAGCATAGTATGAAATCAGGGGGTCTGATTCTTCCAGCTCCTTTTTTCTTTCTCAGGATTGCTTTGGTTTGGGGGAACCTTTGTGTTTCCACATAAATTTTAAAATTTGGAATGATTAAGATTAAGTGAGAACATAAGTTGGGGGTCCTGATCTGATGAGATTGGTGTCCTTGTAGGAAAAGACACCAGAAAGCTCTGTTTTATCTCTTCTCAGATGCATGTATCTTGAAAAGGCCATATGGGGATAGAGCGAGAATGCAATTGTTTACAAGACAGGAAGAGATTCCTTACCAGGAACCAACCTTGAATTACCTTGATCTTGAACTTTTAGCCTCCAAAACTGTGAGAAAATAAATTTCTGTTGTCCAAATTACCCAGCCTGTGGTATTGTAGTATGGAAGTCCAAGCAGACTAATGTAGCTTGTAAGTAAAAAAATTAGCACATGCGCTCAAGTCTTCTAACTCCAAATTCCAAGATTTTTAACAGTGCCAAGTATTTTAAAATCTAAGAACCCAGCTACACAAGAAAAATGCACATGAAATAAAAAGGAAAAGACAAAAAATGGCAAAATGTTCAATGAAATATAATCAGATGTAAGGAAAGTGGTATTATTAGAGATCTAATAAAGGATTTAAGGATCTATACAATTTTGGCTAGATAGTAAGATTATTAGGTGGAAATGGTGGATAAAATAGATAAGAAGGAACAGAAATGAGCCTGGAATATTAAGGCAGAAGGTTCTTACACTCCATGGGAGAACTGGGATCTGAAACATGATTAGTGAGGTAAGACTTGCTGTGGGCTTGAGGTAATAGCAGAGCCTTGGGCAGGCCCAGCAGAAGTTCATTGCCATTGAAACCATCTCCCTTCTGAGGCAGCTTTGAAGACTGGGTTATGCCTGGCAGGATAGAGCACCTTTACCTCCAAGCCAGGGGCCTGGCTAACGTTTAATCACCCTTAATTCAAGATATTCCTTTGTGACAGGAGTTTTATGACAGGATACCTCACCAAAAAGGAGTGTCTAATAATGTTAGACATGGTCCAGAATCAGAAAGCTTTTTAGTAGTAGGAAGCAAAAAGAGCTAGGGGGGAAAAAAAGTCAGGAATTTATAACAGGGATGAATGCCAAAATGTATTACAATGCACCCAGAATTGCTTTTAATCAAGTATGGTGAGGTCAACAGACTAGGAATGACTGCTACTGGAAAAAAAAAGAAAAGCTTATTGCTATAGTTCCCAAGAGGCAGGGGCATTCCATGGCCTGCAGGACCACACAAAGAAGCACTTGGGTCAGTTAGGAGCAGAGAGGAGAAGAGGAAATTATGAGGCAGAGTAATTTTGAGGTAGGTGTTTTGAGAGGAGGAATGGGTAAGTACACAGTGGATAGTTTAGGATCACATAGTTTGAATAATTTCAATAGGTTCTGGGCTATAGAGGTGATCCCCGGTTGCATGCTAAGCCACTTCAGTCATGTCTGATTCTTTGTGACCCTAAGGACTGTAGTCTGCAAGGCTTCTATGTCCATGGGATTCTCCAGGCAAGAAGACTGGAGTGAGTTGCCATTTCCTACTCCAGGGAATCTTCCAAAATTGTATAGATCCTTAAATCCTTTATTAGATCTCTAATAATACCATACCCAGGGATTGAACTCGTGTCTCCTGTATTGGCAGGTAGGTTCTTTACCACTAGCGCCACCTGGGAAGCCAAATCCCCAGTTATCTGGTACCCAGTCACAGGGAGACTACTTGCTTGGTGGGTAAGAATTTGCCATGGAGGTGGTTGGAGGTTATGAGCTCTGATTGGTTGGTTTGCATGTCAAAGGTATGCTCACAGGCAAGTTGTTTGCTATCTCTAGGAACTAGAGAACTGCTTGGAAGGGCAACACTTCCCATGTTCCCCAAGGCACCTAAGATGTCAAATATAGGAAATTAAAAATATGACTAATATTCAAAACACTGTCCAAAATGTGTAGAATGAAAAAGTGAACTGAAAGAATAGGTAAGGAGTCAAGAGGTGATGTGAATCTGATATCTGGATCTTGTAATACTTGATTTAGCCACTTGGATTCAGAAATGTAGACAGATGATGGTAGATAGATAGATGGGCTTCCTCAGTGGTTCAGTGATAAAGAATCCACCTGCAATGCAGGAGACCCAGGAGACATGGGTTCAGTCCCTGGGTTGGGAAGTTCCCCTGGAGGAGGGCATGGCAACCCACTCCACTATTCTTGCCTGGAGAATCCCATGGACAGAGGAGCCTGGCAGGCTACAGTCCAAGGGGTCACAAAGAGTTGGACATGACCAAAACAACTGAGCATGCATACAGGTAGATAGATATTATTAGGCCACTGAAGACGGTTGTTCTCTTGCTCTCTGATATCCCTGCCTGACTAGTGCCTACTTCACATACACCTATTCATATGACTGACCATCCTGCATACTTGTCCCAAGCTCCAGCTAGTGATTACTCTTATCAAAGGGACAGTGAGAGGCATTCCTCTCTACAGATTTCCCTGGTCACAAATAAACCCATCTGACATCAATTCCCCTATAACTGGCAATCCTCCCTTCCATGTACCCCTCCCCTGGGAGCAAAGACTACCACTATGTCCCGCCTACCATCTGTGGCACAATGTGGGGTGTTGCTCCAGAAGCGTGCTCCAGACATATAAGCTCCCCCATCCATTAAACCCTTGATGTCTCTGTTGCTGATTATGGGTTCTTTCTTCCATCTTGAAGCTGGGCAAGTGCAGGCCTTACAGGCCTATGGGGTGCAGCCCAACAGAGAGAGGGTATTTTTTCCCCTTTTATTTTAAAGGAGCTACAACATAACCAGGCTGCATTTGGCAACAGCCTGTAGGTTTGTTAGGTAAACCAGAAATAGATTCAGATAACTGCATTTTTGGAAATTTATGAAGGCATTAAGGCCTAAGAATATTGTGCTGGGTATGACCTTACCAAATCATGCCCTTGTGGGTTGAAGCAATTAATATACCTCCAAATTTACAGTTATGATATTCAGGTATCAGCTTACTTAACTTTAAGTCTCTGGCCCAGTAACTTTTAATGTTCTGAACTTTTAATTCTGAGCATTAAATATTTAAAACAGACATGATTCTAAACCACATTTCATTAACAGGCTCTGTTTTAAATGAGTTTCTTTGTATAAGTAATGCCACTTTGTGCTCAATTTGTTCAAAAGCTATTTAAAATCCCTCTAACCTCAAATGTATTATTATGTCGTAATGCCAATCTCATTTATGGAAATACATGTAAGAGAACAGAAATATTTCATGTCATTCTTTCTTTGCTTCCCCAGAGAGAGCTGAATGTGCTTCTTTAAAGCAAAGTGACAATTTCTGATACAGGTTTATTTAATCTTTAAAAGAATTGCATAGAACAATCAAACATGAGCGTTAATGAGAAACATATGTGAGATTCCAAATATTCTGTAAATGAATGCAAAGTAACGTTCCAATCAACAAGGGGTCAGGTTTCCTTGCCTGTTTCCGTACATGTGAAATCAGAGAGCACGAAAGGGTGAGCGTAGGTGTGTGACCATTCATGATTTCATGTGTATGTCTGTGTGTGTTGTGAAAGGCCTGCCTCTGCTGCAGCTCCCAGCAGCCTAAAGAAGCAATCTTTTACATGAAGCAAGACACACTCCGGGATATTAACACTCTACCATTTCCAAGAGCCTCTGTTCACACCAGCTCCAGAGTAAACACCATGAAAGAAGGAGCCTCAAGCTGCTAAAAAGCACACAAAGCAACAAGGAGAAACAGTTCCAAATCCCATAAAAATGGAAAATGTTTCAAGAACAACTGCTCGTTTGTTCAGAGAGTGCCCACAGAGCAGGAGGGTAAATAAAACTCAGTACCTGTTAGATTTATAGGCAAATAACCATTATCTACTATGTGTAGATGAGTGAAGGATAATTTTATGCAAACCACAATAAGTAAATTCAAACAGTAAGAAACAAGCTTGCACAGTAAGAGCAGGAAGTTCAAAAAATAAAGAAATGGCATTTTCTGTTGCTGGATCACCAACCTGGGAAATCCATTATAGAGCAAAAGACTGGAACAGGATTTTATAAAGGCATTGGCTTGAAATAGAGCTTTGAATCCCTTAGGATTTGTGTGGTGACTTCATATAGGCAAGATTTTGCTCCCCAAGATCTAATTACTAATTGGCCTTATATAGTGGATTATGGAAAGTGAAAATGGAGAGTGAAAAAGTTGGCTTAAAGCTCAACATTCAGAAAACGAAGATCATGCATCCGATCCCATCACTTCATGGGAAATAGATGGGGAAACAGTGGAAACAGTGTCAGACTTTATTTTTTGGAGCTCCAAAATCACTGCAGATGGTGACTGCAGCCATGAAATTAAAAGACACTTACTCCTTGGAAGAAAAGTTATAACCAACCTAGATAGCATATTCAAAAGCAGAGACATTACTTTGCCGACTAAGGTCCGTCTAGTCAAGGCTATGGTTTTTCCTGTGGTCATGAATGGATGTGAGAGTTGGACTGTGAAGAGGCTGAGCGCCGAAGAATTGATGCTTTTGAACTGTGGTGTTGGAGAAGACTCTTGAGAGTCCCTTGGACTGCAAAGAGATCCAACCAGCCCATTCTGAAGGAGATCAACCCTGGGATTTCTTTGGAAGGAATGATGCTAAAACTGAAATTCCAGTACTCTGGCCACCTCATGAGAAGAGTTGACTCATTGGAAAAGACTCTGATGCTGGAAAGGATTGAGGGCAGGAGGAGAAGGGGACGACTGAGGATGAGATGGCTGGATGGCATCACTGACTCGATGGATGTGAGTCTGAGTGAACTCTGGGAGTTGGTGATGGACAGGGAGGCCTGGCTTGCTGCGATTCATGGGGTCGCAAAGAGTCGGACATGACTGAGCGACTGAACTGAACTGAGTGGATTATGGAGAATTAGTATATTGGGAGTTTTTACGTAACAGAGTGCACTGTATAAATTCCCTGGGAGCCTTCATGGTGTATCCAATTTTTGAGTGAATCAGTTTCAATCAAGTATCATCAGAAGCCAAACACCCTAGGCAAAGGAGCTTGGGATTTTATGGACGTGGGTCCCAGGGCAGTATAGTTTTTAAATCAAAGCAGTGCTTTTATAAAATTTTTCAAGAGCAGGACATTTGACTTAGTCAAGTTTAAAGTCTCCTTAAATTCTGTAGATTTTAAGCTTGAAAGTGAAATCAAGGTGTTTTAGGTTCAGGTTTCAACTGTGTGTGTGTGTGTGTGTGTGTGTGTGTGCGCGCGTGTGTGTGCTCAGTCATGTCCAACTCTTTGCAACACCATGGACTATAGGCCACGAGTCTCCTCTGTCACCAAGATTTTCCTGGCAAGAATACTGGAGTGGATTGCCATGTCCTTTTCCAGGGATCTTCTCAATTTACTTCTTATTAAATGGTGGTTTCCTGGGTGGAGGTGAAAGATGAAAAAGGAAGTTTTTAAAGAATTACATAAAATGCCTGTAAATATATTCATTAAAATAAGAGCATCAATTTACTTCTAACAAACCATGTTTTAATGAGGCATGTGTCAAAGAATATGACATTTATATAACTCAATTGAAAAGTATGTGAGCATAAAACCAAGAGGAAAATGTTCTTAGAGCAAGACGAGTATAGGTTTTAGTGAAACTAATTTTGTTTAAATGGTTGCACTGAATTAAAAGCTCCAGTGACTTCACATTATGGGTTAGATGCATAGTATATCAAATAAACTTGCAAAGGCTTTGAAGTCAGATATAACTGGATTTAAATCTATGCTCTGGAGGGAATGAGGAAGAAGTGAAGGCAATGAAGGAAGAGAAGAGGGGAAGGGAGAGAAGGAAGTAGGACAGAAAGAGCATGCGTTGAGCAATTTCTCTGTACCACGTCCTAATCAAGATGCATTAAAATACATTTGCCTTCTGCTGCTAGCTGTGTGATCTTAGGCAAATGTATCTTCTTGAGCCTCAGAAAGAACAACTGTTGTGAGATTCTAGGAAGATAGTAGTGGCAGCATAGATTTTTAGGTCCTCCTGGATTACCACATTAAAAAGACAGCATCTAGATAGCAAAAAATGGGCTTCCCTTGTAGCTCAGTCTGTAAAGAGTCTGCCTGCAAAGAAGGAGACCTGGGTTAGATTCCTGGGTCAGGAAGATCCCCTGGAGAAGGAAATGGCAACCCATTCCAATATTCTTGCCTGGAGAATCCCATGGACAGAGGAGCCTGGAAGGCTATAGTTTATGGGGTTGCAAGAGTTGAACACAAGTGAATGACTAAGCACACAGATAGCAAAAACAAAAATTCAGCAAGCTGGGTTACAAGGCACAACACAATCTTAAAATAAAAACAGGTAGAGACAAACTACCATTAGCCACAAGACCTGTGTGCCGTTGGCATCTGTGTGGGGGGAAAAAAAAAAACAGTGGAAAATAACAAGGCATTTGATGATCTGAAGAATAAGAGAACAAAGAAACTTCCGGTAGATAGTACCTGAAAAGTACAATGTGCCAGTTTGAGAAAAATGGCTGAAACTGAGAAAGGTGTTGTTCCCTCCAGCATCATCTGAATGTAAAGGACCTATTGTCAGTTCTTTAAAGGTGAAGCAGTCTACTGTCCAGGGATGCTCACACTTGACGCATCATGGCACAGTTCTCTATATTGAGGAGACATTTGAAATGCAGGCATGATTTAGAAAGAAAGAGACAAAAAAGGGAGAAGATACAGACAAAAGTGGGGAAGCAAAAATTTCGGAAAGCAAGATGCTCTTTTATTTAAATCACTGTATGCAAATAGCAGAAGGGGGAGGACTATGAAGTTAGAAAATCTACAGCTGCTGGCTAAGTCGCTTCAGTTGTGTCCGACTCTGTGCGACCCCACCGACGGCAGCCCACCAGGCTCCCCCGTCCCTGGGATTCTCCAGGCAAGAACACTGGAGTGGGTTGCCATTTTCTTCTCCAATGCATGAAAGTGAAAAGTGAAAGTGAAGTTGCTCAGTCGTGTCCGGCTCCTAGCGACCCCATGGACTGCAGCCCATCAGGCTCCTCCATCCATGGGATTTTCCAGGCAAGAGTACTGGAGTGGGGTGCCATTGCCTTCTCCAAGAAAATCTACTACCACTTTCTAAACATTCAGGTAAAATAATTTTATAAAACATGAACAACTAAAAATGTATCTAGTTCAAATCCCATATAATCACAATGAAATCACATCAGAAAGACATGAAAGAGAAAGAAAAAAAAGGTCAAAACTGTAAATTATTATTTCAGAAGAACCCAATCTATGTTAATGATATAAAACATGAAATAGTAACGTAACACAAAAGTAAGGTAATACAATTCAAAACATAACTAAAATTTTAAAATATGTAAGAAATGGAAATTCTACTAGAATACATGAGTAAATTAATGCAACAAACAATTAAAATTTGGAAATCAAGAGGAAAAATTAAATTATAATGAAGAGTGACAAAATGAATTTAAGAGAAAATGACAAATATTTAAGATAAGATAAAGAAGTTGCAATATACGAATATTAGGAATCTCTGAAAATGAAAACCCAAGGAAGAGAACAAAACAAATTTTTAAAATTATAATTCAAGAAAATATTCCTGATATTTTTTTAAAAGGATATGAAACTACAAACTGAAGAAGTGAAGTGAAAGTTGCTCAGTAGTGTACGACTGTTTGTAACCCAGAATTCTGAATAGCCAGAAGTAGCATTTCCCTTCTCCAAGGGATCTTCCCAGCCCAGGGATCAAACCCAGGTCTCTTGCATTGCAGCCAAGGGAAGCCCAAGAATACTGGAGTGGGTAACTTATCCCTTCTCCAGGAGATCTTCCTGAGCCAAGAATCAAACCGGGGTCTCCTGCATTGTAGGCAGATTCTTTACAAATGGATCTATCAGGGAAGCCCTACATATTGAAAGAGTACACCATATAACTGACTCTATTCTTGCAAAATAGCCAACATCAAAACATGGCCCAATAAAATTACTAGACCTTGTGAGAAAAAATATTTGAACTTTTAGGCAAAAAACATGTGTGACTTATAAAGGACAGAAAATTACATTAACAAACTTAATCAGCAACACTTTATGCCAGAAGAAAATAAAGTAACAAATTTAAGACATTTAAGGAAAGAAAATGTGAGCCAAGGATTTTATATTTAGTAATACTGAATATCAAGTATAAAAAGCACAGACAACTCTTAGCAATAAGCAAGACCTTAAGCAATATTGTTTCCATGAGCTCTTCCTAAAAAATATAGTAAAGACTATTCTTCGGACCACCAAAATGATTACAAGACATTGAATAAAGATTGGAGGACAACCTAAAAGAAAAGGACAAATTCCTAGAAATGTATAATTTCTGAAGGCTGAATAATAAATAGAAAATATGAACAGACCAATTACCAGTAATGAAATTGAATTAAAAAATTTTTTTAAACTCCCAACAAAGAAAAGTATAAGATCAGATGTCTTCACAGGTGAAATTTACTGAACATTTTAAAGAGGAGTTAACATCCATCCTTCTCAAACTATTCCAAAAAATTTCAGAGGAAGGAATGCTTCTGATCTCATTCTACAAAGCCAGCATAACCCTGATACCAAAATCAGCAAAGACACCACAAAAAGAAAATTACAGGCAAAAATCCCTGTTCAGTATAGATGCAAAAATTCTCAACAAAATATTAGTAAACCGAGTTCAACGATACATTAAAATGATCATATATTATGATAAAATAAGGTTTATCCCAGGGAACCAAGAATGGTTTACTACCAGCCAATTAATCAATGTGATACACCTCATTAATAAAGTGAAGAAGAAAAATCAGACAATCATTTCAATAAATGCAGAAAAAGTTGTGAAAAATTCAACATTTATTTATGATAAAACTCTCAACAAACTGGATGTAAAGGGAACATACCTCAACATAATAAAGGCCCCATATGACAAGCTTACAGTTAATATTATACTCAACAATGAAAAGCTAAAAATATTTCCTCTAAGATTTGGAACAAGACAAGGATGCCCACTCTCACCATTTTTATTCAATTTAGTACTGGAAGTCCTAGCCACAGCAATTATACACAAAAATAAATACACTAATAAAAGAAATTCAAACTGAAAAGGAAGAAGTTAAACAGTAATTGTCTGCAGATGACACAATACTATATATAGAAAACCCTAAAGACACCACCAAAAAACTACTGGAACTAATAAATGAATTCATTAAAGTTGCAGGAAACAAAATTACCATGCAGAAATGTGTTGCATTTCTATACACTAATAACAAACTACCAGAGAAAAACAATCCCATTTACAATTGCATTAAAAAAAGAATAAAATACCTAGAAACAAACCTAACCAAGGAAGCAAAAGACCTGTACACAGAAAACTATTAGACACTGATGAAAAATTGAACACTACACAAATGCAAAAATAAACTGTGCTCATGGATTAGAAGAATTAATATTGTTGAAACGACTCTATTTCCCAAAGCAATTTACAAATGCAATTCAATTCCTTCGAAAATACCAATGACATTCTTTCATAGAACTAGAGCAGATAATTCTAAAATTTGTATGGAAACACAAAAGATACCAGATAGCTGAAACAATCTTGAGAAAGAAGAACAAAGCTGGAGATACCACGCTCCATAATTTCAAACTTCAAAGCTACAGTAATCAAAAAAAGTATAGTATTGGCACAAAAACGGACACATAGATCAATAGAACATGACAGAGAGCCCAGAAATAAACCTAAACTTTTATGGTCAATTAATCTACAATGAAGAAGAAAATACAACAGAGAAAGGGCAGTCTTTTCAATAAATGTTGTTAGGAGAACTAGACAGCCACATGCAAGGGAATCAAACTGAATTACTTTCTCATACCACACACAAAAATAAATTTAAGATAGATTAAATATGTAAATGTAAGGCCTGAAACCATAAAACTCCTAGGAGAAAATACAGGCAATATGCTATTTGATAACAGCCTTAGCTATGTATGTTTAACTAGGTCTCCTTAAGCAAGTGAAACAAAAACGATAATTAAAAATAGGACTATATCAAACTAAAAAACCTTTGTACTGCAAAGAAACTATCAACAAAATGAAAACGTCACCTACTGAATAGAAGATATTTGTAAATGATACATCTGATAAGTGATTAATATCCAAAATACAAAGAACTCACACATATTAACATAAAAAACAAATAACCTTATTAAAAATGGGTCCTCCATATGACTATATAGTTTTTTTAGTATACTAAAATAGATTTATCCTCAGGCCAGCAGCAACCAATAAGATAGAGACAAAATAAATGCATACTGAGGTGGAAGTAAATAAAGGACTATCACCAACCCTCCCTCTGTCCACTACTCTCTCCACGAAGAATACTATTATTTAAGAGGAAAAAATGCAAAAGCCCCAGATCCTCTTTACTCGAGCGGCCTACATGCAGTTAAATGTAGAACTTACTTTGTTGTTGTTTAGTCGTTGTATTTCTGACTCTTTTGCAACTCCATGGACTGTAGCTCTCCTGGCTCCTCTGTCCATGGGACTTCCCAGGCAAGAATACTTGAGTGGGTTACCATTTCCTTCTCCAGAGAATCTTCTTGACCCAAGGATTGAACACACGTCTCCTGCCTTGGCAAGTGGATTCCTTACCATTGAGCCACTTGGGAAGCCTACAGAACCTACTACTTTATGAAAAGCACCAGTAATTTTCATTTTACCTGGTGATTTCCCTCCTTGTCTATAGATATTCATTCAAAACTTATTTACTGAACACTTCCTATTGCCTATTTTACTTTTCCTTTGCTTTGAGTAAATTGACCAGCAAAATGAAAGAGTAGAGTATATGTTCCTTTTAGTTTATATTTGACTTTCCATTTCAGGCTTTTCATATTTGTTCAATTTTAATGATATTATAAACTCAAATGTACTGGCAACAGAATAACCCTGGAATCAATCCTAGCCCAACATCTCAAGGGTTTAAGAGAGAAAAGTATTCTGGGAGCCATGAAAATATTTTCATAAGGTAAAATAAAACCAATCTTGTTTAAAAAAAAATGTTTAGGTTGTTAATGTTTCCTTAGTTCAGATGGAGAAATTTTCACCAGCATGTCCACTTGGTTATGGGGGAGATTATTTGACAGAATTCAGTCAAGATACCATTTAAAGTGAAGTACACATTTCCACATCCTGAGGAGGCAAAATTCTGGTAAGCACACAAACAGCATTTTGTTTACTTCGTTTTTATTTTATTTTGTTTTTGTGCTGGAATACTAGCATCTTCTACTTAGAGTAATGCTGACGTAGTCTCAACAGGCTCATTTGGAAAGAAAAAGAAGTTCATATGCCAATGAATGGGAAAGGCAGGGAGCGGATTGATTTGAGAGAAATATTTTACAATTTGTCAAACTTGGAATAGCAGCATCTTATTTTTTACCTCTCTCACTTATAAAAAAAAAACAGTAATGTGGACAAAGTATTGAAGTATGAACTGAAGCAAAATGAATTTCAAGTACTTTTGGTTACTAACACACACTGGAAAGACTCTGATCTTATTTCAACCATTTCCCATAGTCTTTGATATGTATCTACTACCTTCCCTGTATGGTAATGGTTGCTTAAAGGGACATCAATTTGGCAGAAATTTTTCCGAATCAGAAAAAATTCTTTTTCCATTATGCTATTATTTTTATGGCACATGCTATCTACACACAGAAAGAAAGAAAAACAAAAGGAAGAGAATAAGGGATAAAGAAGGAAGGAAGAGAAAGGGAAAAAAGGAGAAAGAAAGAAAAAAAAGTTAAATGTTTTATAGTCAAATACATATTGAAGTGAAGTGAAATGAAGTGAAGTCGCTCAATCGTGTCTGACTTTTTGCTACCCCATGGACTGTAGCCTACCAGGCTCCTCAGTCCATGGGATTTTCCAGGCAAGAGTACTGGAGTGGGATGCCATTTCCTTCTCCAAATACATATTACTTAATTTCAGCCCTATAGTTCAAAAGATCGAGTTATGTCACTCATTGGAACATCATATGTTTCAACCCAGGAAGCACAAATTAATTTCTTATCCAACTTTAACATTGTTGCTAACTGGCCGTTGCTAGGAACTGATCTAGAATGAATTGGCAGTTCTGGTTCTGTTCTTAGTAACCCAGAGGGTATGTCATAAACATTTTGCTCTAAATGCTCTAAACATTTTCTAATTCTGCTACTAAGGTTTCATGGGAGAGGTCTGATTACTAATATAGCCTTTGCCTGAATTTATCCAGACTACTAGTTCAGCTCTATAGTGTTTCTGGAACACATAAGATGCACTAAACAAATATGTATTTAATGAGATAGAGATAGAATTCAATTAATATATCTAACTCAAGTGAAACTTCTATCATAGTGAAAGATCATGGGATTGAAGCAATAAATTGAAAAGAGATGGTGTGGCATATTCTTTATAGGAAAAAAAAAAACCTAATAGGCAAGAGCAGTTTAAAATAATCTAGGACAAACACAAGACAAAATTTAATGTGGAATGTAGATGTGTGGCAAATAAGGCTGAGACACCAATTACTTGTTCCCTGATTGCCTATTCATATATTTGAACTCCTTCAAGGTAAAGTCTGTATTTTATTCTTCTTAAAGCCTCGATTCTTGGATGAATGCATTGTGCAGAATAGAATTAAGTGTGTGAATCCACAGTTATCTCCTCAGTTTCTACAGAGGTAAATTATAGCTCTATCATAGAGTGAATTTCTTTGAAATGTATTCATTTTGTGTGTATCTCTACTGGATGTAGATACAATTCTTCAAGTCAGGAACTATGTCTATTCATTTTAGCATACTCACGTTTAAAGTAATGCCTGCTTATAACTTTTGGTTAAGTTAACAAACCCAGCTGATCTGGCTGGATATACTCAGATCCTCTTCTTCCCTCAACATGTCATGCACACATCTCCAAAAGTACATACACAAAAGCTGGGAACTTCCAACTGAATATGTACATATATGACTGCACATACAAATTAACAAACACAGGTGTTTGTGTGAGTGCGTGAATGTGTGTGTATAAGTGTGACAAAATACATCTTCTGTTTATACTGGACAATATTCATTTTACTGTATGTCTCTAAGAATCATCAGGCTGACGTGTATTTGAATAGTCGATACAACTATTTTCTAAAAGTATGGTTCAGGCTGTAAGAGAACATGGGGGAGAAAAAGCACAGAGATTTATTATTTTCCCTGTGGGCCACTTCCCTCCCTGTTCTGACCTGTGGAGAAACCTAGTGATGTCATAGATGTTGTCTTACATCACATTAGTGAGAAACAGAGGTTACCACCATCAAAAAGAGGATGTATTTTAAAGGGTCCTTGTAACTTAAATCTCTTTTGCATTAAGATGCGCAACGTGAGCTCAAATTAATTTGAGAAGATGACTGCATTGATAGCCAGTGGGTGTGGATTCTTTGGGCCACAGTGGCCATTTGACGATATCCCGAAGGCAGTCACAAGGTAAGACATGATTTTCTCTGAGCTTTTGAAGTTAATCAGCATTGAAATTTAAAAGCAACTTATATGGAGAATAAAAAATTGTAATTCTTACATCTCTGTTCTATGTTGCTGTGTGGATAAAAATAGAACAATTAATTGCTAAAATAATAAATTTCAACATATAATTTTTCTATATCAAAATGCTTTCATGATTCCTGGTGTGTGCAGAGAATATCCAAATACCATATTCTCTTACACCAGGCTTCCCGCAATTTTTCCCCTCCTGAATTTTCCAAATTTACTTTCTACTGCTCTCCCATTTGAACCTAATTCTCCAACCATCTCAACTACTTGCATTTACCTAAATATACAATGATATTTCATATGTTTGTATATACACTGTGTATATATTATACGCATGCCTGCATGCTAAGTCGTTTCAGTCATGTCTGAGTCTTTGTGACCCTATGGACTGTAGCCCGCGAGGTCCCTCTGTTCATGGGATTCTTCAGGCAAAAACACTGGCGAGGATTTCCATGCCTTCCTCCAGAGGATCTTCCCAACCAAGGAACTGAACCAGCCTCTCTTACATCTCCTGCATTGGCAGGCAGGTTCTTTACCACTAGTGCCAGCTGGCAAGCCCTTTGAAAAGTGGGGATTCTCCAAGCAAGAACACTGGAGTGTGTTGCTATACCCTCCTCCAGGAGATCTTCCCAACCCAGGGATGACCTCAGGTCTCCCACATTGCAGGCATATTCTTTACCGTCTGAGCTACCAGGGAAGCCCAAGAATACTGGAGTGGGTAGCCTATTTCTCCTCCAAGGGATCTGCCCAACCCAGGAATCAAACCAGGGTCTCCTGCATTGCAGGTGGATTCTTTACCAGCTGAGCTACCAGGGAAGTCCCCACATAGTGAATAGATACTGTGTATAAAGTATTGCCTTTTCCTAGGACATCTCTATTATGCTTTTCTGGTAAGCAATTTTTTATTCATCCTTTGTGAGCTCTAACCTAAGCTTCTATCTGCCATTAGTGTATTATACTCTTCTTGTGCCAACATTTTACTTGTTTCATGCTGCCATTATGACATGTCTCACCATGGTAAAGTTATTTGTTTACATACATAGTGAATATTTCATGTACTTCTTGAAGGTTATAATTATATTTAATAAAGCAGGATTTACCATTTATTAGTTATCATTATGTGTTAAGAACTGTGATTGGAAATGTAATTGGAAATTCATGATTTTATACCTTTTGAATCACTCATAAACAAATCATGTCCATAAAGTCCAGTAAATGCAGTAGAAGAACAGAGAAACACCTAAATTTGGAACTTAAGAAAAACTTCTAGAAGGCACAGTTTTGCAGAAGAAAACTGTGGCATTACAAAGAAGGCTTCCCAAAGCAATGCAGCCCAACTCCTGATGAATATAGGCACAAAAATTCTCAACAAAATACTAGCAAACTGAATTCAAAAGTACACTAAAAGGACCAAATAACCATGATCAAGTGAGATTTATTCGTAAGCTGCCTGGATGGTTCAATATACACAAATCAATAAGTTTACATCATATTGATAGAAAGATGACAATCACATGATCATCTAAATAGATGCAGAAAAAGCATTTGACAAAATTCAATCCTTTCTAGATAGAAACAGTCAAGAAACTAGGAATAGAAGGAAATTATCGTATTTAAGGCCATCTATGAAAAGCCCATTGCTAACATTATAACTCAACAGTGAAAAATGGAAGGCTTTTATTCTAAAATCAGGAACAAGGCAAGGATGTTCATTCTTGCCCCTTCTATTTAACACAGAACTGGAAGTACTAATCAGATCAGTTAGGAATGAAAAATAAATGAAAGTCATCTAAATAGGAAATGAAGAAGTAAAATTATTTCTGTTTGCAGATGACATGTTTTTGTATTAAAACCCTGAAGATTCCACAACAATCTATTAGAATAAATGATTCAATAAAGTTTCAAGATCCAAAACTGATGTACAAAAATCAGTTGTATTTCTATATCCTAACAATTAACTATCAAAAGAAGAAATTTAAAAAGCAATCCCAATAATAATATTAAAAATTTTAGAAATAAACTCCATGGAGGTAAAAATCACATACAATGAAAACTACAAAACACTAATACATGAGAAGAAAGAAGTCAAAAAACAATGGAAAGACAACCCATGTTAATGGATTAGAAGATTTAATATTGTCAAATTTTCTATACGATTCAAAGTTACTTAAAGATTCAATCAAATCTGTCAATGCGAATGAGATTCCAATAGCATTTTATTTTACAAAGTAGAAAGACAATCCTATATTTTATATGGAACCAAATGGGCCTCAAATAGCCAAAGCAATCTTGAAAAAAAACAGTATACCTAGAGGCATCTTACATTCTGATACATACACCAGTGGGACAGAAGAGACAGCCCAGAAATAAACCCACGCAGACATTCTTTATTAGAGTGAGGATGTCATCTCCTATTCTTAGTTTTCTGATAGCTTTTTAAATCATGAATTCTGTCAAATTGATTTTCTGTCTCTACTGATGTGATCATATGGTTATTTACCTTTATATTTTTAGTATGGTAAATTATTGGATTTTCATGTTAAATAACCTTGAATTTCTAAGTTAAGCCCCATATGGTCACAGTGTAGTATATTTTTAATATATTGCTGATTTGACTTACTAGTATTTTGTTAAAAATTATTACATGTATGGTCACTAAAGATATTCGTCTGACTATGATACCATAATAATGCCCACCCTTTTAAATGAGTCGCTAAGTATTCCTCCATTCTCTAATTTCTGCTTGAGTGTGTAAGCTGACCTTATTTCTTAGGTAGAATTTATCAGTAAAGCTGTGTCTGGAGTGTTCTTTGTATGAAACATTGTAATTAGGTTTTTATTTCTTTAAAAAACATAGAGCTTTAACAATTTCTATTTCTTGTAATGCTGTGTATCTTTCAAATCTAATATCTGTTTCTATCTCTCTGATTAGTTTGGTCAAGCTAGTGAAAACATAAATAAAAAATGAAAAAAAAAATTTGAACAAAGACTTCAACCAAAATACAAATGGTAAATAAGCACATGAAAATATGCTTATACCATTAATTATCACAGAAATACAACTCTAGTCAAATGAGATATCCTGACACATCTGGGTTACAATGACTTGATTAAACAAATTAAAAACTTGATAATACGAAGTGCTGGTGAGGATGTGGATGGAGCTATCTGAAGTCATACATTGTTGATGGGAATGCAAAATAGCCCAACCACTTTGGAAAACAGCTTTGCAGTTTCATAGAGTTATTCATATATTTTCCATATAGCTGAACAATTTTACTCTTGAGTGCTTTCAGGAGAAAACTTTAGTTGACACAAAAACCTGTTTGTAAATATTTATAATGGCTTTATTCATTGTTCCCAAATGCTAGAAACAACCCAAACATGGTGAATGAATGAACTGTGATACATTCATTCAGTGGAATATTACCTAACAGTAAAATAGAATAAATTAATAAAACCATATGAATGGCCTCCAAATGCTAAGAGAAAGAAACCAGACTTGAAAGCCTGCATCAACACACTTACATTTAGGTGAGAGTCTGGAAAAGGGGAAATTATAGGAACAGAAAGCAGATCAGTATTTAACAGAGCTTGGTGTTGGGAATAGGATGACTCTAAAGGAACACAAAGGAACTGAAGGGATGATGGAATTGCTCTATATTTTGAGTATGAGCCATGTGCTTGTCAAAACTCATATAACTGCATACCAAGAATGTATCTTATTGTATGCAAATTATACCACAGTTTAAAAAACACTGTACATAATCTGCAATTTACTCTTTCATTCAATATAATGTTTCTAAACACTCATTCATGTTGTCTGTATAGTTCTAGTTCATTCTCTGGTTCAGAGAAATCTGATGCATAATATTGCACTGTGTGAATATTTCAAAACCATTTACCCATTCTCCTGCAAAACTATTTTGGAGTTCTTTTTCAGTTTTTCTTTTTCTATTATGCACTACACTGTTCTGATAGTTCTGGAACAAATCTCATTGTGCACATATGCTAGAATTTTCTGAGTTATATAACTATGGGTAGAAATGCACAAGTTTAGAGAATATCTTTATTCAGCTTTACAAAATAACAGAGACATTTTATTCTTAAGTGGTAGTCGCAGTGAACACTCATACCTGAAATGGTTACTACATCATTTCTAGAATGTCACATTTTTACAAGCATTTGATATTGTCAGACTTCTTAAATTTTGCACCCTCCTCAGTGTAACATTGTATCTTTTTATGATCTTAATTGGCATTTTCCTGGTTATTATTGAGATAAAGCATCTTTTCATGTTTTGTTTTCCTTCCTATTCCTAATTCTTTTTCTCCTTTGTCCATTTTCCCATTGAGTTGTGTTTTCCTTTTTGATTTATAGCAGATCTTGAAATAGTTTAATTGTTTGTTAGTTTTTATGTGAGGCAAATAGATCACATCATTTTTTAATTTATCTTTTTCACTTTCCTTACGGTGGTGTTGTTGATAATCAGAAGTTATCAATTTTAAAGGAGTGAATTCATCAATATCTTATTTTTAGTGCTTTCTGTATCTTGTTTTAAAATGTATACTTAACTGAATGTCATAAAGATAATTTATATTTTCTTCTGAATGTTTTTAAAATTTTCTCTTCTACACTTAAGAGTTTATTCAATGTGGAATTAGCTTTTGAATATGGCATGAGGTAGGGATCCAGTTTGGGCTTCCCTGGTGGCTCAATGGCAAAGAATCGACCAGCAATGCAGGAGATTCAGGAGATGTGGGTTTGATCCCTGGGTCAGGAAGATCCCCTGAAAGAGGGCATGGTGACTCACTCCAGTATTCTTGCCTGGAAAATCCCATGGACTAAGGAGCCTGGTGGGCTACAGTCCATGGGGTTGCAAAGAGTTGGACACAACTGAAGCAACTGAGCATGCATGCATACAGAGATCCAAATTAATTTGTTACATATGCATAAATAATTGTTTCAAAAACATTTTTTAAAAGCACATTTTTCCCATACTGATCTGAAAAATTCATTTCCATCATATTTCAAGTTTACTTACTTGCATGGTCTTGTTTTCTGTTTCACTCAGGCTCTCTCTCTATGCCAATTCTATACCTTGTAATTATTATTCTGATATATCTTGATATCCAGTTATGTTCCCCACTCTTTGGGATCATCTTCTTTATTTAGTTATGCATGTGATATCTGTTTACCTGAAACTAATAGACTGCCACATATTTCTTTAGCAAAGATGTGTTTATTTGGGCTCAGCAGAGCATTGTAATTTGGGGTCTGAAATTGAGATGAACCACTTGCAAGTGCCTATTAGGCAATGCTTTTATAGAAAGAAAAATTATGTTGGGAGGTCTACAGTAAACAAAGAGTCCATGACTTTTCATTGACTGTGACCTTGCTAGGAAAGAGGAAGACTCCTTCTTCTGTCAGGCTCTGATATCAACAGGGGCCATAAGAGCTCCTCATTCTGCTTCCCAACTCTATTTAATTGAGATTTTCATTTATTAGTCTTTTATGAAAGTGAAGGTGAAAGTTGCTCCGTTGCATCTGACTCTATGCGACCCCATGGACTTTACAGTTCATGTAATTCTCCAGGTCAGAATACTGGAGTGGGTAGTCTTTCACTTCTCCAGGGTATCTTCCCAACCCAGGGATCATTTCATTGCAGGCTGAGCCACAAGGCTAAGCCCTTTTATAGATATAGATTAGTCTTTATAGGTAGAACAATTTAGTTAAATTCAGGTTAATTTTCATTAAAAAATACTTAATAGGTGCTCACTTCAGCAGCACATATACTGAAAATTGGAACAATACAGAGAAGATTAGCATGGCTCCTGCACAAGGATAGCACGCAAATTCATGAAGTGTTCCATATTTTTAACCACTACAGTACTCCAATTAAAATAAATTAAAAAAAAAACTGTGAAGTTGCCTAAGGAAAAAAAAAGAATACTTAATAGGTGATCTTGTGTGCTTCCTATTGCATATACTATCAGGGACTATGACTACTAATGATACCTCATTTACCTGTTTGTTTAAAATGCTGATCTCCCCATTGTAAAGTAACATATTTTTTTCCATTTAGAATTATCAGGTAATCTGTGGGGTGAAATTTTGCCACATTTTAAATTATTTTTTGATAAATCAATGGAGGTGTATTATTTCTTGGTGTTCACAAAATAGTAACTGTCTATCATGATATTGCTCCAATACTAGCAGACATTTTCTGTTAAAAAAAAAAAAAGCTTTCCCTCATTAAAAGGAGGTAAAATTATGGTTTCCAAAAGGCTTGGATTAAACACTTTATTATTTCCTTTAATTATCAATTTTCAGAGTAAGGATTTGATGTAGTCATTACCTTCAATGAAAGTGAAGTTTTGTTTTTCTGTTTTTCTATGAGTCACAGAGTATCATTATGGACTCCTGGATTTTTATTATGTGCTAAATCAACCATGTAATTATTCCTTTTGAGGAAAATTGCCTCAAAATTGACTAGTGTCTTTTGGACACAATCCCATTAATATTTCTTACTTTCAAGAATAAGATGCCTAGGCTCAAGAATAAGATGCCTACTGTTCCCACTATAGACTGACAGTTTCTCTAGTTCAGCCCCAGTTTCAGTTTATCTTCTTATTGATCTAGTTTTCAGTTCTTCTTGCCTGGCCTCAGGGCATTTTCTTCTAGTTTTTTTTTTTTAACTTATTTTTAATTGGATAATAATTGCTTTACAATGTCATATTGGTTTCTGCCATACAACAATGTGAATCAGTCATGAATATACATATGTCCCTTCCCCTTGAGCCTCCCTCTCTCCTCTAGATTTTTGTTGTAGTTATTGTTTCAAGATCAGATATGCATTTTTTCAACTCCAGATATTTATTTGATGCTAACTATGAGCCAGGTGCTGTCCTAAGGATTCAGAAGTAAGCAAAGCAAAATCTCTGATCTCAAGATGCTTACATTGCAAGAATGTGCAGGAGATGCAGGTTTGATCCCTGGGTTGGGAAGATCCCCTGGAGAAGGAAATAGCAACTGACACTTGTATGGTTGCCTGGGAAATCCCATGGACAGAGGAGCCTGGCAGGCTACAGTCCATGGGGTCACAAAAAAGTCACACAGGATTTAGTGACTAAACAACACACATTTTAATAGATACTGTGATCTGGCAATATTAGATACTGTGGAGGTTTTAAGGTAATCTACCTATAAGTGATGATTTGTAAAATTTGTATCAGTTATGAGAATGAATATTAAAAAAAAAGAAAAAAAAATAGGGAAGAACTGCAGTATTCCAAGTATGAAGTGATTAGGCTAGCAGGTAGAAGTGAGAATGGAAAAGCTGGATTGCAGAAATATCTTGAAGGAAGAAATGATAAGATTTTCAAATAGCTTAATAAGAGGTCATGATACAAAGAAAGCTGTCAAAGTTAGCTTTATAACCTTCCCTGGAAGACTGGAAGAATGACTAAAACACTGATAGAAATAGTGTAGCCTGTATAAATGGGTAGGCAACACCATCTCTTACTGGTTTGGACTGTGTCCATACTTATATATTCCATGTACTGCATTGCATTAACTTAGTGCATGTGAAAAAGACAGTAGAACAGTGGTGTAGACATAGCCCAAGGTGACTGAAAATATAGAACTAGAGTAAGTGACAGGATTGCAGGTGGAGAGTAGAAATGCCTTCTTCATATCCCCTCTTTGATTCCACATATAAATGATATCATATGGTATTTGTCTTTCTGACTTCATTTAGAATGATGAGATTGGCACATTATATCAACTCTATTTCAATTTAAAAAAGATAAAACCAAAACAAACAAACAACAACAAAAAAAAAAACAGCCCCTTGCCCTATGGCCAGAATTGCCAAGAGCTGCCTGTCTCAGGGAAAATGAATCCAAAAGTATCCAAAGTTCAGAATAGTTAGTTGAAGTTGTAATTTCAGGAGCTGATTTCTTCTGCCTGTATTGAAGCAGAAGACCAGAAATTCCAATTCGACTGCGGGGGATGACTCTTTCAATTCCCATCCTCAAGGGGGCGGTGAGCGCGGAGACACCCTTTAACTAAGCACGCTGAAATCTGCCGCAAATACTTTCACGTTCGGCTGCAGGGTGCGTCAGATTAGTCCCAAGGGCCAGTCCCGCGTACTGAGCCTGCGCATACTGGCGCCCCTGGAGCAGGCGCATGCGCCTTGAGGCGGGGCTCACCCGGGCAGCTGTGGGCGGGTCTGAGCAGCTCCAGTGTTTGGGGGCTCAGGAGTGGTGGGAGGAGCCGGTGGCCTCACCGAGGTAACCACAGCGCCGTAGCTGCCCCGCCTTGCAGGCCTCAGGACTGTCATCGCCTTTGGGTGTGGGGTACTTTGGCCAGCGTCCCCGGACATAGCCCGGCCGGCCTCCCTCAGACACCCCCATCCTCCCCACGCCGCCGTCGCCGTCGCCATGCAGGGGGAGGACGCCAGATACCTCAAAAGGTGACGACTCCCCAAGGGTCGGTCCTCCCCTCCTTGCTCGGACCGTGAGGATATTCTTAAGAGGTTCTTGGGTTGACCATGAAGTGTCGCTGGGCAAAGCCGGAGGCCTAGAATAGAGATGGGAGACAGGGGAGAAATCAGGGAAAGGGAGGGATAAAGGTGAATTGAAAAGAGGAAGGGGCCCTTGTAGGGTGCGGTTTTTCTCCAGCCTTCTTCCCTGACTCAGCGGGGCCCTGACAGCATTGAAGATGGTTTCCTCGATACCTCACATTGTTCACGGGAGAAGGGAGAAGGGCGGAGTAAACTGCGTCTTCCTCTCTCTCCCCATCCCATCCTCCGACTCTCTATTTCCCCCTGCTAGAAATATTGTGGGTGCTTGGAAATGAAGTATTCTGGCGCCTCTGTTCTCCAGTATGGGGTTCGCTGCCATGGGGTTTTGAAATAATGAAGGGGAAAGAAGTGGTGGCTTTTAATTCATGGAAGGCTGGATTGAGATGCTGATTTCCAGTCTATTTCTGCTTTCCTCATCCATTTCGTTCATTTCACTGCCATGTAGTGTAATTTTTGTAATTTTTGTTAATTATCAAGAGATTTGTTCGGAGCATGACATGAAACTGGCATTTCTTTAGTTTAAAAATGTTTGTAGTATCAATTACTCCTTAAAGAAAAATGTAATCTCCTATTTATTTGACTTAGGTCGAAAATAAGATCATCCCTCAAAAAAAAAAAAAAATACCTTTCATTGGACCAAGAGTTAGTAGTGATCCAAGAGAAAAAAATATTTTAATAAGAACTCTTCATTTTTAGCTAAGGCTTTATCACTGATTGTGTAAATACCCTAGTCAGTCACATGTATTTTTTTGGACTCCGTTTCTAATATGTAATAGTGGGGCAAATATTACTTAATGAGATATGAAAACCAAATATAAAAATATTTTTAAAAGGTAAAACATACGTGTACGATAGTGACATCATTTCAATTCATAATATACTTTTACTAAATACATTTATCCTGGCTTGAAGGGCCCTAATCATCATAGAAAGATCTAACCTTTAATAGACTCTTAAAAATGATTGAAACTATAGTAAAATCAACCAGACAACCAACTGCATTCACCTTCTTTGCAGGCCTAAGGTGTATATTGCCTGTCTATCACATTGTATGGAAATATATCTGAAATTGTTACATAACCAGGGCTTACCAGTAAACATTTCAAAAAATGAATATGTAATCATAGCAGGTATACAGTCAGCATTTATTTCCTCACTGAATTTTGCTTACATCATTCATTTGAAATATCTTGATTGAAAATTTTGTGAAAGAAAAAAACAAGAAATTGTCCTTCACCTTTTAAATTCCAGGTTCTTCCAGAGCAAAGAGCTAATATTATATTATTAGCTTATTTTCACTCAATTGTAGTTGTGCCAGAAGATAGAATTCTTGTACCCTGTGGTCCCTTAGGCATCCTATGACTTGTAATTGTCAACCCATTGCTTACTTTCATATGATGGGGAATCCAACAAATAAATGAGCCACTCTGATGTAATGTTTGCAGTAAAATAAGGTCAGAATCGGGAAAGACTGAAATATACACTTCTCCATTTTGTCTAATTTTGACAACATAAATAAAGAGTTTGCATTGCCTGCCTTCTGTTTAGAAATGTGCATCCAACAAATAATCATATGGACTGGATGGCTTATAATATTTTACAGAACATTCCATTTTAATGATTGATTCTTTGATAGTGATTACCTGTATTCCTTTTGTAATAATTTTACTTTTGTTTTTAACAAGAGGACAGTATGTTTTCAACCTAATTGATTCACTCTAGTTTTAATTAGAGTGATTATTATAATTTCAGTGGTTACAATAGCTATTTCGGATAGCTATAGTAGTAGCTATCACTGAAAAGTCTCTAGTCTCTTTATATTTACATTTATGTAATACATTAGAGAATCAAAAATTGGGCTTCATTTTTCTACTGCCAGTTAGTATTTTTATTTAATAATGCTTAATACATACTTACTAAATACTTAGTGCATGCCTAGCATTGTTCTGGTCACTGAGGAAATGATGAAATAGACACAGTTCATATCCTCAATCAGATATACGCACAAATAAATAGTATAAATAGTTAAAATCTAGTGGGGATTAAACAATTTTTTTTGACTCTTAAAACTCTCTAATGGCTTTCCATTGCTTTTATAGCACCTACCTTTTCAGTTTCATCTCTCTCTCTGTTCCCCTCTTGCCTCCAACATTTTCAGAAATTACTTCTTTTAAATCCTTGTATGTTTCGGTGTTAAGAATCCAAGTGCCCTACTCATTGTCTGGAACTTGCCTGATCCATCACCCAGCTAACTCTTCATGTTTCCTGTTGTAGCTTAAATGTCACTTTTCTGTGACACTGTCCTTTCCCACCTCACAGTCTACCTGAGCTGCCCTTCCCCACCACAGAATCCACCATGCAGGTCAGATACACTTGCTAGCTCTCCATAATACCCAATAAGTTGTCTTTTCCCACTCGTAACTACTTTGTTGTTATTGTTTGTCTTTCTTGTTGGTCTATGAGCTGCAAAAGAGTAAGAATTTTTGTGTACATATTCATAAAGGATATTCATAAATTATATTAAACATATGTTCTGTTTTGATGGCGTCTTTGTCTTTCTTTAGTATCAGGATAGACTGGCCTCAGGATGAATTGGGAAGTGTTCCCTTTTTTTTTCGTAATTTTGGAGGAGTTAGAGAAGGATTGGTGTTAATTTGGTAAAATTCACTGTTGAAATCATCTGGTCCTAGACTTCTCTTTGTTGGCAAATTTTTCATCACTGATTCAATCTCTTTACTTATTTGAGGGGAATTCAGAATTACTATTTCTTTTGCATCAGTTTTGGTAGTTTGTGAATTTCTAGTAGTTTCACCATTTCACCTAGGTTATCTTCTTCGTTGGCCTACAGTTCTTAATCTCTGTGAGGTCAGAGTTAATAGTAGTAGTGTCCCACTTTAATTTCCAGGTCTAGTAATTTGAGTCTTAGGTAAACTAAAGGTTTGTCAGTTTTTTTGATCTCTTCAAAGAGCCAACTTTTGATTTTTTTAATTTTCTCTGTTGTTTTTCTATTCTCTATTTCTTTTATCTCTGTCTTTATTATTTTCTTCCTTCTAATAGTTTGGTGTTTCATTTGCTCTTTTTCTAGTTCCTCAAAATATAAAATTAGGTCATTACATTGAAGTCTTTAAAATATTGATATATAATTGAAATAGACCATTATATTAGTTTCATTATGTACAACATAATGATCTGATATATATATATATATATAGTCAAATGATTACCACACTAAGTCTAGTTAACATCCATCACTACGCAATAACAATTTTTTTCTTGCGATAAGAACTTTTAAGATTTATTCTCTTAGCAGTTTTCATGTTACAGCATAGTATTATTAGCCATAGAAACCATGCTATACATTGCAACCCCAGGTCTTACCTGTTTTATAACTGTTCATACCTTTCAACCACCTTCACCCACTCCCCATACCCACTTTTGGCAACCACCAACTTATCTGTATTTATGAGTTCACTAACAAGTTTTGTTTTACTTTTATATTTCACATATTAGTTTGAAAATATGGTATTTGTCTTTCTATCTCTGAATTATTTCACATCGTATATTGCACTCAAGATCTGTTCATATTGTTGCAAGTGATTTTCTTTTTATTGCTGAGTGTGTATGTGTGTGGGAGTGTACAGAGATGTGTGTTGTATGTGTGCATGCATATGCATGCTTGCACGCTCAGGAGTGTCTGACTCTTTGTGACCCCATGAATTGTAGACCGCCAGTCTCCAACCAGTCCATCCTAAAGGAGATCAGTCCTGGATGTTCACTGGAAGGACTGATGTTGAAGCTGAAACTCCAATACTTTGGCCACCTGATGTGAAGAGCTAACTCATTTGAAAAGACTCTGATGCTGGGAAAGATTGAGGGCAGGAGGAGAAGGGTGACAGAGGATGAGATGGTCGGATGGCATCACCGACTCAATGGACCTGGGTTTGGGTGAACTCCGGGAGTTGGTGATAGACAGGGAGGCCTGGCATGCTGCGGTTCATGGGGTTGCAAAGAGTCGGACACAACTGAGCGACTGAACTGAGGCTCCTCTGTCCATGCGATTTTCCCAGTAAGAATACTGGAGTGGGTTGCCATTTCCTCCTTCAGGGGATCTTTCCAATTCAGGGATCAAACCTGTGTCTCCTGCATCTCCTGCATTGCCAGGCACATTCTTCACTACTGAGCTACCTAGGAAGCCCATACACTTACATACATATATTTTATCTAGTTGTCTACTGATAGATACTTAGGTTCCTTCCGTGTCTTAGCTATTGTAAATAATGCTGCAGTGAACATGGAGATACATAATTCCTTCAAGTTAGTGCTTTCATTTCTTTCAGATAAATACCTGGAATAGAATTGCTGGATCATACAGAAGTTCTATTTTCAATTTTTTGAGAAATCTCCATACTCTTTTCCATAGTGGCTGAACCAATATAAATTCCCACTAGCTGTGTACAGAGTTCCCTTTTCTTCACATCCTCTCTAGCACTTATTTCTTGACTTTTTGATAGTAGCTATTCTAATAGATGTGAGATGATATATATTTTGATTTTGATTTTATATTATGATTAGTGATGTTGAACACCTTTTTATGTAGTGTAACTTTTGGTCATTTGTATATGTCCTTTGGAAAAATGTCTTTTTATATCTTCTGCCCATTTTTTTCTCAGATTATTTTTTTGACAATCTTGAATTATTTTGGATATTAACCCCTTGCCAGATACATGATTTGCAAATATTTTCTTCCATTTGGTAGGTTGCCTTTTCATTTTGTTCATCATTTTCTTTGCTCTCTAGAAGCTTTTTGGTTTGACATAGTGCCAGCAGTTTATTTTTGCTTGTGTTGCCTTAGTTTTTGGTGTCACATCCAAAAAAAATCATCAAGACCAAAGGCAAGGAGCTTCCTGCCTTTATTTTCTCTGAGGAATTTTATGGTTTCAGGTCTTATATTCAAGACTTTAATCCATTTTGAGTTGATTTTTGTGCATGGTGTAAGATAGCAGAGCATGAGTGCTATGTTGCTTCAGTTGTGGAGTCTAGCCTGTCAGGCTCCTCTGTCCATGGGATTCTCCAGGCAAGAATACTGGAGTGGGTTACCATGCCCTCCTCCAGGGAATCTTCCCGACCCAGGGATGGAATCCTCACCTCTTAAGTGTCTTGCATTGGCAGCAAGTTGGCTTCCCAGTTAGCTCCGCTGGTAAAGAATCTGTCTGTGGTGCAGGAGGCCCTGGTTCGCTTCCTGGATCGGGAAGATCTCCTGGAGAAGCGATAGGCTACCCACTCCAATATTCTTGGGCTTCAAACATTAAAGAATGTGGCTTTAGACATTAAAGCCACAGACTAGACATTAAAGCCACAGACATTAAATAATCTGCCTGCAATACAGGAGACCTGGGTTCAGTCCCTGGGTTGAGAAGATCCCCTGGAGGAGGGCATGGCAGCCCTGCCAGTATTCTTGCCTGGAGAATCCCATGGACAGAGGAGCCTGGCAGGCTACAGTCCATGGAGTCACAAAGAGTCGAACACCACTGAGTGACTAAGCACAGCACAGCACCACCTAGGAAGCCCATCAAATAGCAGTTGTTGTTCTGTCATCAGGTCATGTCCTGCTCTTCATGGCCCCCTGGACTACAGCATGCCAGGCCTTCTTGTACAGTTTCATTTTTTTGCATGTGTCCATATGGTTTTCTCAACAGTATTTATTGAAGGGACAGTCTTTTCCCAGGTGTATATGCTTGGCTCCTGTGTTGTAAATTGATTGGCCATATGTGTGCAGGTTTCTTTATGGGCTCTCTATTCTGTTCCATTGATCTGTGAGTCTGTATTTATGCAGATACCGTATGCTTTGATTACTGTAGCTTTGTAATATAGATTAAAATTAGGATGCATGATGCTGCTAACTTTGTTCTTTCTCAGATTACTTCAGCTATTCAGGATCTTTTGTTGTTCTATACACTTTTAGGATTTTTTGTTCTATTTCTGTGAAAATTGCTATTGAAATTTTTTTGTATTTTTTATTTTCAATTGGTGGGTGGTTGGTTTACAGTATCGTGTTGGCTTCTGCTATACAACAACATGAATCAGCCACAAACATGTGCCCCCACCCTCCTGAACCTTCCCCCCATCCTCCCTTCTCCCCATTCCACTCCTCTCGGTTGTCGCAGAGCACTGGAATGAGCTCCCTGTGCCCATACAGCAGCTGCCCGCTGGCTCTGTTTTACACATGGTAGTGTATATATGTCAGTGCTGCTCTCTCAGTGCATCCCACCCTCTGCTTCCCTCACTGTGTCCAGAGTCTGTTCTCTGTGTCTGCATCTGTATTTCTGCCCTGTTGATTGGTTCATCAGTAGCATTTTCTAGATTCCGTATATATGCATTAATATACGGAATTTGGTTTTCTCTTTCAGACTTATTTTACCTGCATAACAGGCTCTAGGTTCATCTACCTCACTAGAACTGACTCAGATGTGTTCCTTTTTATGGCTGAGTAATATTTTCTTTGTATATATGTACCACACTTCTTTATCTATTCATCTGCCTGCCAGTGGACATCTAGGTTGCTTCCATATCCTAGCTATTGTAAATAGTGCTGCTATGAATATTGGGGTACTTGTGACTTTTTAGTTACGGTTTTATATGCCCAGTAGTGGGATTGCTGGGTCATGTGATAGTTTTATTCCTAGGTTTTTAAGGAATCCCCATACCGTTCTCCATAGTGACTGAAACATTCCCACCAACAGTGCAAAAGGGTTCCCTTTTCTCTGCACACTGTCCCAACATTTATTGTTGGTAGATTTTTTGATGATGGCCATTCCGACATGTTTGAGGTAATACCGCATTGTAGTTTTGATACCTCATTTGCATGTTTCTAATAATGAGCCATGTTGAGCCTCTTTGTGTGTGTTTGTTGGCCCATCTGTATGTCATCTTTGGAGAAATGTCTCTTTAGGTCTTCCTCCAACTTTTTGATTGGGTGGGTTGTTTTTCTGGTATTGAGCTGCATAAACTGCTTATATATTTTGGAGATTAATCCTTTGTCAGTTGTTTCATTTGCAGTTGTTTTCTCCCTTTCTGAGGATTGTCTTTTCATTTTGTTTTTGTTTTCCTTTGCTGTGCAAAAGCTTTTAAGTTTAATTAAGTCCCACTTGTTTCTTTTTGTTTTAATTTCCATTACTTTAGAAGGTGGGTCAAAGAGGATATTGCTGTGACTTATGTCAAAGAGTGTTTTGCCTGTTTTCCTCTTAAGAGTTTTATAGTTTCTGCATTGAGATTTTGATAAGGATTACATTTTAATTTTTAGATTGCTTTGGGTAATATGGACATTTTAACAATTTTAATTCTTCTAATTCATAAGCATGGAATATATTTCCCTTTATTTGTATCTTCTTCAATTTTTTTCATTGTTGTCTTACAGTTTTCAATATACAGGTCTTTCATCTCCTTGGTTAAATTTATTTCTTAGATATTTTATTCTTTTTGATGCATTTGTAAATGAGAGTGTTTTCTTCATTTCTCTTTCTGGTAGTTCATATTAGTGTAAGGAAAGGGAACTAATTTACATATGTTGATTTTATATCTTGCAACTTTACTTAATTTTACTAGTTCTTAACAGTTTTTTTTGTGGAGTCTAGAGTTTTCTATGTAGTATCATGTCATGTGCAAATAGTGATGGCATTACTTTTTCCTTTCTGATTTGGATACTTTTCACTTCTTTTTCTTGTTCAATCATTTTGGCTAGCACTTCGAATACTATTTAAATAGAAGTAGCAAGAATTGGCATCCTTGACTTGTTCTTGATCTTTCAGGAAAAGCTTTCAATTTTTCACTCAATATAATGTTGGCCATGGGGTTGTCATATACGGCCTATATTGTGTTGAGATTTGTCCCTCTATAACCACTTTATTGACAGTTTTTATCATAAATGTATATTGAATTTTGTCAAATTTTTTTCCATATTTATTGAGATGTTTATGACTTTTATTCTTAATTTTGTTTGGGTATGTTACATTGATTGATTTGTGTTTTGTTGAGCCATCCTTACATCCCTGGAATAAATTTCATTTGATAATTGTTTTAATGTATTGTTGAATTTGGTCTGCTGGTATTTTCTTGAGGGTTTTGCATCTGTGTTCATCAGGTTATTTTTCTCCTTGTAGCATCTTTGTCTGGTTTTGGTATCATGGTAATGCTGGCCTCATGAAATGAGTTTGGAAATGTTCTTTCCTTTTCGGTTTTGGAGAAGAGTTTGAAAAAGATTGGTGTTGATACTTTAAACATTGGTAAAATTCACCCATGAAGCCATCTGATCCTGGTCTTTTGTTTGTTGGGAGTTTTTTTGCTACTGATTTAATCTTATTAGTAATCAGTCTGTTCTGACTTTCTATTTCTTCATGATTCAGTCTTGGGGGGGAGTAGTGTATGTTTCTAGGAATTTATCTTCTATGTTCTCTAATATGTTGGAATATAATTGTTAATAGTAGTTCTTGAGATCTTTTATATTTCTGTGGTATTAATTATAATGTCTCCTCTTTTATTTCTGGTTTTATTTATGGACCTACTTTATTTGATTGTAGTTTGCTCTATTACACTTTGCAGATATTGCATTTTTATAAATTAATGTTGTGGCAACCCTGAGCCAAGGAAGTCTGTCAGTACCATTGTTCCAATATCATTTGTTCACTTGGGAAATAGATGAAGAAACAGTGGAAACAGTGTCAGACTATTTTTTTGGGCTGCAAAATCACTGCAGATGGTGATTGCAGCCATGAAATTAAAAGACGCTTACTCCTTGGAAGAAAAGTTATGACCAACCTAGATAGCATATTAAAAAGCAGAGACATTACTTTGCCGACTAAAGTCTGTCTAGTCAAGGCTATGGTTTTTCCAGTGGTCATGTATGGATATGAGAGTTGGACTGTGAAGAAGGCTGAGCACCAAAGAATTGATGCTTTTGAACTGTGGTGTTGGAGAAGACTCTTGAGAGTCCCTTGGACTGCAAGGAGATCCAACCAGTCCATTCTGAAGGAGATCAACCCTGGGATTTCTTTGGAAGGAATGATGCTAAAGCTGAAACTCCAGTACTTTGGCCACCTCATGTGAAGTGCTGACTCATTGGAAAAGACTTTGATGCTGGGAGGGATTGGGGGCAGGAGGGGAAGGGGACGACAGAGGATGAGATAGCTGGATGGCATCACTGACTCGATGGATGCAAGTCTGAATGAACTCCGGGAGTTGGTGATGGACAGGGAGGCCTGGTGTGCTGTGATTCATGGGGTTGCAAAGAGTTGGACACAACTGAGCGACTGAATTGAACTGAACTGTCTCTGTGCCATATTTGGTACTTCTCCCAATATTTCAAATTTTTCCATCATTGTTATATATGTTATGGTGATCTGTGATCAGTTATCATTGATATTACTATTGCAAAAGATTATATCTTGCTGAAGGTACAGATGGTTAGCATTTTTTAGAAATACATATTTTATTTTTATTTTTTAATTATTTTATTTTATTTTGTTTTTTTTTTAATCTTTAATTCTTACATGCGTTCCCAAACATGAACCCCCTCCCACCTCCCTCCCCATAACATCTCTCTGGGTCATCCCCATGCACCAGCCCAAAAATTAAGATGAGTACATTGATTTTTAAGCAGAGTGTTATTGCACACTTATATCACAGCATAGTGTAAACATAGCATTTATGTGCACTGGGGAACAAATGTACATGACTTGTTCTTTAATGATACTTAATGCTTTATAATGATACTTCCTTTATTGCAGTGCTCTGACAATGAACGCTTAAGATCGCCAAGGTATTTGTACACCTCTGTCTTTTTCCTTGTTAGCCCAGCTAAAGGTTTATCAATTTTGTTTACCTTTCCAAAGAACCAGCTCTGAGTTTCATTGATCTTTTCTATTGTCCTTATAGTGTCTATTTCATTTATTTCCCCTTTGATCTTTGTTATTTCCTTTCTTTTACTAACTCTGGGTTTTGTTTGTTATAATTTTTTCCAGTAACTTAAGGTGTAAAGTTATGTTATTTATTTGAGATTTTTTTTTAAGATTTATTTATTTCTGGATGTGCTGGGTCTTCATTGCTATGTGCAGGTTTTCTCTAGCTGTGGTGAGTGGGACCACTCTACTCTTCATCGTAGTGTAAGCTTCTGATTGCCGTGGCTTCTCTTGTTGCAGTGCCTGGGCTGCAGTGCCTGCACCTGAGGGTGCAGGCTTCAGTAGTTGCAGCACATGGGCTCAGTAGTTGTGAATCACAGGCTGTAGAGTGTTGGTTTAGTAGTTGTGACGCATAGGCTTAGTTGCTTCATAGCATGTGAGATCTTCCCGGATCAGGGGTGAAACCCATGTACTCTGCATTGGCAAGTGGATTCTTAACCACTAGACCACCAGAAAAGCTGTTTTTTTTTTTTTTTTTATTCTTGATGTAGGCATTTATCTCTATGAACTTAACCTCCTAGAACTGCTTTTGCAGCATTAAGTTTTATGTTTTATTTCCACTTTTATTTGTCTAAAGGCACTGATTTCTTCTTTGATACATTGGTTGTTCAGTATTATGTTACTGAAGTTTTACGTTCAGTATTGTGTTTTTAGATGTGCGTGTGTGTGTGTGTGTGTGCATGTGTGTGTGTGTGTGTGTGAAGCCAGCCTACATAACCCGGCTGTATAGAGTAAAAATTGGCTGGCAATTTTTTCCTTTCACCATTTTGATTATATTCTGCTACTTCTGACCTACAGAATTTCTGTTGAATATCTGCTGATAGTCTTACGGGGGTTCCCTTGTATGCCACAAGTTGTTCTATTGAATTTAAGATTCTCTCCTTGTCTTTAACTTTTGACACTTTGACTTTTGACATTTTTAATATGCCTTGTTGTGGCTCCCTTTGGATTCATCTTATTTGAAACTCTCTGGGCTTCCTGAATCTGATTGTCTGTTTTCTTCAGATTAGTGGAGCTTTCAGCCATTATTTCTTCAAATAAGTGTTCTTCCCCTTTCTCTTCTCTTTCCGGGACTCATATATTGGAAATATTGCTCTGCTTGATGTTAACTTAGTTATCTTCACTCTTTTTTCATTCTTTTTGCTTCTCTGGGTGTGTTGTATTGCCCTGTCTTTGAGTTCACTAATCCTTTCCTCTGTTTCATCAAGTCTACTGTTGAATGCCTCTGTTGTATATTTAAGTTCTATTATTGTATTCTTCAACTCTGTAACTTCCATTTGGTACTTTAATATTTTCTGTCTCTGTTGAAATTCACACTTCGTTCATCCATTCTTCCTCTGAGCTTGGCAAGCATTTTTGTGATTACTTTTTACTACCATATAAATCACTTATTTCTGTTTCATTATGGTCTTTTTCTGAAGTTTGATCTTATTCTTTCTTAGAACACATTCCTCTGTTTCTTCACTTTCCTTGACTCTGTTTTGGTTTCTATGCATTAGATAAAAGCCGCCTCTCTCATTCTGGAAGGAGCAGCCTTGTTTAGGAAACGAACTTTTTCATTCAGCCCTGCCTCACTCTTGGTTGCCTTTCAAACCTTTGTGATTATACAAGTAGCCTACTTTATTTTGAGTGCTCTACTTTATTTTGAGTGCTCTCTCTGAGCTGAGTCCTGGGATAATAGCCAGTTAATTTTTTGTGTTGTTTTTCTTATTCCTTTCACTATTGTCCCTTTGAACTCATGAACATTATGATCACCTGGGCGGCAGCCACAAAAACACTCCAGATATGTGTACAAACTCCCCTTCAAGAGATACTAGTGCTCTGGGGTGGGACAGAGTGAAGGCTCAAAGATAGCATCTGCCCTCCCAGGTCTCTAAAGAGGATGACAGTCAGCCTTAGGTGTGTGTTTAATTACAACTCTTGCCCCCTAAATCCACGACTGTGGAGATAAGCTAAGGGGTCTCTTTCATGGAAACATTGGTTTCCTCAGTCCGTTGCCTCTCTGCTGTGCCTTGGGAGTGGTAACCAGTTAAGAATTCTTTCTCTGCTATGCTCCTGTATACCTGGGAATGTAAGCCCTTTGGGCATCAGAGTCAGGTGATCTAGAGGTGTCCCTGGGCAGCAGTCTGAATAACTGGAGCACCAGACAGGGGTACAAGCTCCTTTTCTTGGCTGGGGAGGGTAGATACTGATGATCTGGAGAGCATAAAGATGATACCTACTGACCTCCATCCTGATTATTTCAGTAGACTCATACATTAAATTAGATGCCAGCCCCTCAGGCTAATCCTTTAAGATGAGCACATAACCCTTTTTAACAGAAAGTCTGGGCACTTTTCAGTCAGGTGCTTGTGCCCTGGGCTCTAGGCTGAGTGAGTCTGCACACACAAGACCTTTAAGAACTGTTTCAGTCCTTTGCCATGGCCTTTGGGTCTCATGGAAGCTAGATATCTTGGGAGTGGTGTCTCAGGTATAGGCCTTAAAAGTTAGGGTGCCAGATGCTGAGTTCAAATCCTTTGCTCCTCAGGTAAAAAGCTCAGGTTTGTGACTTTTTGCCCGATTGTGGGTCTCCATACCAGAGGTGGGTTTAGGGCAAGACTGTCTCTCAGTCTGTCTTATTTGCTTCGGTGTGAGTTTTCTTGTTTGCTCACTGTGTAGACGTTGCTCAACTAGTTTAGGGATGTTTTTTCAGAGGAAATTGTTTCATAGATGGTATAGACTCTGTGGGAGGAGGTGAGTTCAAGAGCCTGCTACATCACACTTTGTTTATTTGTTTAAAGAAATAAGCATGATCTTTTTCTTTTTTCCTTTCTTTCTTTTTTAAATTTGGCTGTGCTGAGTCTTAGTTGTGGCATAGGGACTTTTTTTTTTAAGTCACGGCATGCGGGCTCCTGGTTGCAACATGTGGGATCTAGTTCCCTGAGGTGGTGGTTTAGTTGCCAAGTTGTGTTTGACTTTTTGGACCCATGATCTGTCGCCCACCAGGCTCCTCTGTCCATGAGATTTCCCAGGCAACAATGCTGGAGTGGGTTGCCATTCCCTTCTCCAGCGTATCTTCCCTACCTAGGGATTGAACCCATGTCTCCTGCATTACAGGTAGATGCTTTACTGCTGAGCCACCAGGAAAGCCCCTAGTTCCCTGACCAGGGATCAAACCTGGGCCCCCTGAATTTGAAGCATGGAATCTTAACCACTGAATCACCCTGGAAGTCCCCCTGCATCACGGTCTTGAACACAAACATGCAGTAAATCCTTTTGACAGGAGTAATTTTTCAAAAACAAATATGTGTTTGTCGAAAAATTAAGGGCTAAACTTTTGTTTCTGTAGAAAATTAATCATGAATATGGAGTACAGTGTTAGTGTTTGTTGTCTGTTTTAGGGATCATAATGATATCATCATCCATATGAAATCTGGAAACATCAGGATGTACTTTAGAAGTCAGTAATTAAGAATACTGCCTGAAGGTGACAGTTATCATATGTGAAGAAAGATGTCTCATATCAGTCTCATATCAGTCTGTGAAGCCTGACTTCATATTGAGATTTACAAAGCACAACTTTTTCTAAGTCAGTATATTACCACATTGGTTTTAATTCTCTTGTACAAAAAAAAAAAAAGTGAAAATCCTCCATTAATAGAAGAAATTTGCAAAACAGTTAAAAAGTCATCAGTTTAGTATCAGTGTCATCAGTTCAGTTCAGTCACTCAGTCATGTCCGACCCTTTGCATCCTCATGGACTGAAGCACACCAGGCTTCCCTGTCCATCACCAACTCCCAGAGCTTGCTCAAACTCATGTCCATCAAGTCAGTGATGCCATCCAACCATCTCATCCTCTGTCGTCCCTTTCTTCTCCTGCCTTCAGTCTTTCCCAGCATCATCGTCTTTTCCAAAGTCAGTTCTTCACATCAGGTGGCCAAAGTATTGGAGTTTCAGCTTCAGCATCAGTCCTTCCAATAAATATTCAGGACTGATTTCCTTTAGGATGGACTGGTTTGATCTCCTTGCTGTCCAAGGGAATCTCAAGAGTCTTCTTCAGTACCACGGTTCAAAAGCATCAATTCTTTGATGAGCAGCTTTCTTTATAGTCCAACTGTAACATCCATATTGGAGAAGGAAATGGCAACCCACTCCAGTATTCTTGCCTGGAGAATCCCAGGGACAGAGGAGCCTAGTGGGCTGCTGTCTATGGGGTCGCACAGAGTCGGACACGACTGAAGCAACTTAGCAGCAGCAGCAGCAACATCCATATATGACTACTGGAAAAACCATAGCTTTGACTAGATGGACCTTTGTTGACAAAGTAATGTCTCTGCTTTTTAATATGCTGTCTAGGCTGGGAATAACTTTTCTTCCAAGGAGCAAGCATCTTATAATTTCATGGCTGCAGTTACCATCTGCAGTGATTTTGGAGCCCAAAAAAGGAAAATCTCTCACTGTTACATCGTTTCCCCATCTATTTACCATGAAGTGTACCATGAATAGTGCCATGATTTTAGGTTGTTTTTTTTTTTAATGATCTTAGTTTTTTGAATGTTGGGTTTTAAGCCAACTTTTTCACTCTCCTTTTTCACTTTCATCAAGAGGCTCTTTAGTTCTTCACTTTCTGCCATAAGGGTGGTGTCGTCTGCGTATCTGAAGTTATTGATATTTCTCCTGGCAATCTTGATTCCAGCTTGTGCTTCATCCAGCCCAGCATTTTGCATGATATACTCTGCATAGAAGTTAATTAGCAGGGTGACAATATACAGCCTGACATACTCCTTTCCCTATTTGGAACCAATTGTTTCATGTCCAGTTCTAACTGTTGCTTCTTGACCTGCATATGGACTTCTCAGATGGCAGGTAAGATGGTCTGGTATTCCCATTTCTTGAAGAATTTCGTATATTTTGTTGTGATCCACACAGTCAAAGGCTTTGGTGTAGTCAATAAAGCAGAAGTAAATGTTTTTCTGGAACTCTGTTGCTTTTTTGATGATTCAACGGATGTTGGGAATTTGATCTCTGGTTCCTCTGTCTTTTCTAAGTCCAGTCTGAACATCTGGAAGTTCACAGTTCATGTACTCTGAAGCCTGGCTTGGAGAATTTTGAGCATTACTTTGCTAGCGTGTGCAATGAGTACAGTTGTGTGGTAGGTTGAACATTCTTTGGCATTGCCTTTCTTTGGGATTGGAATGAAAACTGACCTTTTCCAGTCCTGTAGCCACTGCTGAGTTTTCCAAATTTGCTGGCATATTGCATGCAGCACTTTCACAGCATCATCTTTTAGGATTTGAAACACTCAACTGGAATTCCATCACCTCCACTAGCTTTTTTCATGGTGATGCTTCCTAAGGCCCACTTGATGTTCCATTCCAGCATGTCTGGCTCTAGGTGAGAGATCACACCATCGTGATTATCTGTGTCATGAAGTTCTTTTTTGTATAGTTCTGTGCATTCTTGCCACCTCTTCTTAATATCCTCTGCTTCTGTACTGTTTATGTACTTTATTGTGCCCATCTTTGCATGACATGTTCCCTTGGTATCTCTAATTTTCTTGAAAAGATCTCTGATCTTTCCCATTCTATTGTTTTCCTCTATTTCTTTGCATTGATCACCGAGAAAGGCTTTCTTTTCTCTCCTTGCTATTCTTTGGAACTCTGCCTTCAGATGGGTGTATCTTTGGTTTTTCTCCTTTGCCTTTAGTTTCTCTTCTTTTCTCAGCTATTTGTAAGGCCTCCTCAGACAACCATTTTGCCTTTTTGCATTTCTTTTCCTTCGGGATGATCTTAATCACTGCCTCCTGTACAATGTCACGAACCTTCATTCATAGTTCTTCAAGCACTCTGTCTGTAAGATCTAATCCCTTGAATCTATTTGTCACTTCCACTGTATAATTGTAAGGGATTTGATTTAGGTCATACCTAAATGAATGGTCTAGTGCTTTTCCCTACCTTCTGCAATTTAAGTCTGAATTTGGCAATAAGTTCATGATCTGAGCCATAGTCAGCTCCTGGTCTTTTTTTTTTTTTTTTTTTGCTGACTGTGTAGAGCTTCTTAAGGTGCTACAAATAGTAAATCAGGTAATTCCAATAATGGGCTAAATTATTTCTCACCTGATTGATGAATTCCAAGTAATTGGAAGTTCATTCTCTTGATTGTTAAATATCTGTCATCATTATGAATGACATGTTAAATTCAGTTAGGAAGTTTGCTTTTAAGATAAAATTATTCATTTTGTGGTGATAATACAAGTATATATTTTGATGTGGCACATTGCTATGGTAAAAGCAAATTATTTATAGACATAATTCATGATTGTGCCCAAACAAGCTGGAATATTTTACTAACCAAAATAGAATTTGAAACTGTGGTTATCAATTGAAAAATGTTTATATTGTACATAAATACAGAGCGACTGAATTATAAAATGTTTTGAACCTTTAGAAAAACTATTTTGTAAATCAGCCAAATGTACTGCTGCGGTTTGTGAGGGAATCCTGTAAATTTTGTGCAGTGTAAGTTAGAAATAAAGAATCAAGGTGTTCAACAAATAGGAGTCTCTGGAATTTGAGAATATGAAGTATTAAAGACAAGGTTTTTTTTTTAATTTACTTATGGCTGCACTGGGTCTTTATTGCTACGTGCAGGCTTTCTCGAGTTGAGGTGAGCGAGGACTATCCTCTAGTTGTGGTATATGGGCTTCTCAGTCCAGTGGCTTCTCTTGTTGGTGGAGCACAGGTTCTAGGCACTCGGACTTCGTTAGTTGAAGCATGTGGGCTTAGTAATTGCGAGTTGCTGGCTCTAGGGCACATGGGCTTCAGTAGTTGTGGCTCATGGGCTCTAGAGTGTGCAAGTTTCAGTAGTTGTGGCACACAGGCTTGCTTAGTTACTCCAGAGCGTGTGGAATCTATCAGATCAGGGATCTAACGTGTGTGCCCTGCATGGGGAGGCAGATTCTTAACCACTCCGCCACTAGGGAAGTCCTGTGGTAAATTGTTACTGTATTTTTAATACACACAATGTTTATAGCATGAACTTAGTTTGTAATATGTGTATTTTATATATTCAGTGGTAGTGCAAAGGGGAACAGGAAAGAAGTTTATTCTACCTATAATCTCCGTCAGCCCTCATACTGATATAAACAATTAGTACTTGTATCACTCTTATGTCAGTTGCTATTAAAATATAGTTTCAGCCCACCAAATTGCTACCGTAAGCCTTTTCTTTAAGGAAATTCTAGAGCTAACATTCTCTGGTTATATATGTATAGATAGGAAAATGTCTGGATGTATGTGTGCTGAAATCGTAACAATTGGTTTCTCCAGGGTTTTTTGGTTTATTTTTTCTTTTTGCTAATTTATGTGTTCTGTTTTTCTCTACAGTAAACAAATTGTACTAGTGGTAAATAAATAAATAAAATTAGTTTCTTTAAAATACGTGTACAAAAGAAACCCCCCAAACTGAAAAGGAATAGTGAAGTTCTTTAAACTATTTCATTTCCTTGGGAAAGGCAAAATATCAAACCAAAGGATAACCATTATGCTTTTCTGTCAGTTGTTAATATGTAGAAGACCCACGTTGAAAGCGTATTATGAGGTTGCTCTTAGGATCTGCAATTATGTTTTATCCTATGATTCTCTTCTCCTGAATACAGTTACCACCTCCTGTTTAAGTTCGGTACTGGGGTTGGTCTCCATCTCATCAGGAAGGGAATAACTGTTTCTCTTTATAGTGAAGATAGTTTCTTTAGTGCTATATTAACATTTGTTTTTTAGCTGTACTTGCTTACTGTCTTGAATTCCTGTGGTTCCTCTAGCTTTTGACTGCTAGCTTGAATTTACATGCATTTATCTTACCTTTTAGAAGCTGTACCATTCTCTTTAACGTGTATGTATATATCTGTGTGTGTGTATTATATATATATATACACATCCATATTTTTCTAATTCTCTGTTTTTTACTGGCATCCCTAGTTTCTGCTTTTATTTTTTATATCTGGATATCTTTCTGTCAGTTAGTTTAGTTGCTGACATACCTAGAGTTTAGCTTCTGTATATTTGATTTCTGTCTCTACACTTGACTGTTAATTGTTGTTCTAATATAGATTACAGAACCAAAGTGATGTCTCTGCTTTTTAATACACTGTCTAGGTTTGTCATAGCTTTTCTTCCAAGGGGCAAGTGTCTTTTAATTATATGGCTGCAGTCATCATCTGCATTGATTTTGGAGCCCAAGAAAATAAAGTCTGTCACTGTGTCCATTGTTTCCGCATCTTTTTACCATGAAGTGATGGGACTGAATGCCATGATCTTAGTTTTTTGAAAGTTGAGTTTTAAGCCAGCTTTTTTTACTCTCTTCTTTCACCTTTATCAAGAGGCTCTTAAGTTCCTCTTAAGAGGGTAAAGCTCTCTAGCCTTACCTTTTAAGGCTTACCTCGGTAGCCTTGTTGTAATAAAGAATTCTGAAATTCTGTCAGTTGTTAATATGTGGAAGACCCACTTTGAAAGTGTTAGTATGAGGTTGCTCCTAGGATCTGCAGTTATATTTTATCCTTATGATTCTCTTCAATTGGATTCAGTTACCCCCTTCTATGTAAATTCAGTACTGGGGTTGCTGAACTGAAGTAAAAAGTTATTTTAAAATTACATTAAAATATGCATAATAAGTCAGTTATTCCTACTGAAGAAAAAGTTTTGAGTTTCTGATTTTTGGAATTTAAGATGTTATCATATTTCTCTTCCTTCCCATTAGGTTAAAAGATCCCACTGTGCAGATAACCAGCTCTGATTACAGTGAGAAATTTTACTTGCTTCCATTGCAGTCTCTTCAGTCTCTTTTAATAAAACTTGTTTTATCTGCTGCTAAAGTGACCAATAGCAAGTAGTGATTACATTTGTGACAACACGGATGGACCTGGAAGATATTATGATTAGTGAAATAAGTCAGGCAGAGAAAGACAAATACTCTGTGTTTTCACTTATATGTAGAATATAAAATAAAACAAATGAACAAGTATAACAGCATAAAAACAGACACTGAGATACAGATAAACTAGAGGTCACCAGAGGGGAGAAGTGTAAGAGGAGAGCCAAAATAGGTGAAGGGAATTAGTAGATACAAACAACTTACAATAAGGGACAAGGATGTAATGTACAACACAGAGATTATAGCTTGCTAATGTCACTATAATTTTGGACACATGACTATAGAATATAACCTGTAAATTCTCTTTTGTTATACAATTTGTACGTGATTTAGGTACTAATTCAATTTATATAATTATGTTAATTGATAACAGTATTATTTTGCAATTTGGATAATTTCTTCATGTCCTTCTGTGATACAGTTAATGGGTTAACTATTGAGCAGGTTAATTTTTTTTTAATATAAATTTTGGGGCAGCTGCCTTTGGTTTTAAATTGCTGACTTTCAATTGAGGTTATTCTCTCCACAACCATTTTAATTTTTTTTTTTACTCACTGGCTATTATGCATGATTCTTTGGATAAATGCATTTTTTTTTCAGAGCTCTTCATAAAGGTACTTTCTGCAAGACCAAGAATTATATGTATAACATAAGAGTTTATAAAATTGGAGAAAAAGGATTATTTCTTGGCCCAATTCAAGAGTAAATCTGATTTAAATGCATGTGTTAATGTAACACACATGCTTTTGGAACTAGGAGCTAGATAAACACCTGGATGTTTTGTGAGCTTTTAATTAGCTATCCTGTTTTTCTTTTATAGGAAAGTTAAAGGAGGAAATATCGATGTACATCCATCAGAAAAAGCACTTATTGTTCAATATGAAGTGGAAGCTACCATTCTTGGAGAAATGGGGGATCCCATGTTGGGAGAACGAAAGGAATGCCAAAAAATGTAAGTTTTCTTCATTTGTGCATATTTGAAAGTGGTAAACCTTATACAAAGTTTGTAGAAATCTGATGTTATTTGAATTTGGATAGATAATGAATGACTCTGGCATTCCTCTCAACCTACATTATCTTAGTGAAGCAGAGACTATATTAAACTATAAATATAGAGTATATTCCAGAGAAAATCATGTTTATGAACTTAATTGGAACCTAATGAAAAATGCCTGTTCTTATTAATCCCATTTTATAAATGCATATAGTAGAATATGACTTGTGAAATCAATGATAAGAGATATGTTTATGTTAGACATTTTAGCCTAATTTAGCAAGTTTGTATTTTAGCTGATTCTTTCTTCCCTGAAATTACAGAAAGGTATATGACTTCTAGAATTCACAAATGGGACATGTACCTTGAATTCATCCCTTAAAAATCCAGCCATCTGAAAGATGTTAATAGTAGGACAAGTGTTTTCTGACTCAGTGAATTGACCTTAGATCTCCCAGTATTCTACACACTTTCCTTTCTGCTTTTGTAGTACTTTCAGGAGTCCCTTGGGAACTGGCCTTTTTCATTTGTCTTCAGTTGTGCTGGCAATGATCTTGCACTCTTGCCATAGTTTTGTAGAAGTAGAAAGGGTCTGAGATCACCTAATATTGTTTCCCAACTTTCTTCCCTGCAGAAAAATATTAAAAAGTTGGTATGTTTTGGTATATTCGATTCAGTACATAGTGTAGAATATAATGTAGTTATATTATATAGTTATATATAACTATATATATATTATATATATATTATAATATATAACTATAATATATTATAATATATACTATAATATATTACAGTATAATATATTATAACTATATATATTATATAGTTATATTATATAGTTATATTATATAGTGTAGTTATAATGTAGTTAAGTATAGTCAGGATACTAGGAGTGCATATGATGTTATTTAGCTCACTGAGAAGCACCACAGCTTAAATGCATAGCAGTGGTTCTCAACTGGTTAGAATTTTTTTCCTCAGGGAACATTTTGGTTGTCATACTGGAAGGTGCTATTGTTATCTAGTGGATAGAGGCTGAGGTGCTGCTAAGCATCCTACTATGCACAAAATAGCCACCTGCTAAGAAAAAACTATTTGGCCCCAAACTTTAATTGTGCTTCAGTTAAGAAACTTTATTGCACAGCAACCTGAAAAGAGAAGCTACCAACTGTCTTAAGATCTCTAGTCTGTCTTCTTATTTGGGTTAGAAGGACACTACATTTCATAGATAGTTCTTTAAACATAAACAAGTCCTGCGATAATCCACTAGATTGAAGAGATACACACATGTATACACACATACTTAATGCTGTAGATTTTAACTCACATGCTCAGTTTTTTGTATTCTGTCACACTGTCTTCCATTTGTGTGTTTGTGATTGCTGCCTAAATTTTATGCATATTGAAAAAATATGAAATCTCTTGATATTTTTATTCATTTGATTTCCAAAGAAAAGCTAGCAGATTAGGGGTCTTTGCCTTTAGAACCTCATGCATCCACATTTCGTAAGTGAAATTTTTTTAGTTTCTTAGTAGTGTAGTAGTAGCCTTATTCAACCAGTGAGAACTGGTGGTTGTTATTTGAAATGAAAATAAGTGAGAATTGTAGTTATTGTTTGAAAATCTGCAGGTGCTCAAGACAAGGGATATATTCACTAAAGAGTCAGCCACCTGGAAAGAGTTACTATAGACTCACTAGAGTAAGTGGATTTAAACATCAGTAAGGGAGGAAAAACCTCTGTTACCCAACTTTGTGATAGTCATCCTTGGTCACTCAAGATTTGGAGAGGAGTATTATTGTGAGACCAGAAGGAGAATATGATTTGTTAATAGTTCAAGAGGATTTATCAATGACGATGGCTAGGGTGAGGGTTTTGAGGGAGAAACTCATAGTTTGAGATAGATGTGAAATTAAATCATTAAATTTCATTTAATGCAGTGGCAGTCAGTGCTATGACTCAGCTCCAAAAGATGTATTTCATTCTCCCTTATTGGATAAAGGAATATATAAGCCCACCTTGAACAGAATCCCAGGTTTCTGAATATTTCTGAGAAACCTATGGTTATGATCTGAAAATAACATGCACATTTTTTATGAGTTTTTTGTGTTCTTAATAGGCATGGGATGCCTATGAAGATTATTTTTTTGATTAAAGAAATAATCAGTAAACGTATAGCTAGTCATATATATTTGACATTAAATCTTAGTCATATATATATATTTGTCTCTTTTAGTAAGGGAAGGATTTAGGACAAAAATGTACACACTAAAAGAACAGAGTCTTTCTATTACTTGGAAAGATGATGATGAATTAGATTGTTTATATATATAGTAGAAAATCTAAAATTGATTTTAAAAGGTCTGCTTTATTAAATCAAAATACTACTTACAGACCTATTAAATGTTCAAAGTCTAAAACACTAGTAGCACTAGATGCTGGTGAGGATGTAGAACAACAGAAACTCACTCATTGCTAATGAAAATATAAAATGTAACAGCTACTTTGGAAGGCATTTTGGCAGTTTCTAAGCTAAACATACACTTACCATATGATCCAACAGTTTTGCTCTTAGATATTAACCCAAAATGAGTTGAAAATTTATGTCCACACGAAAACCTGCACGTGAATCTTAATAGCAGCTTTATAACTGTCAACAGTTGGAAGCAACCAAAATATCCTTCAGTAGGCAAAAGAGTAAGCAAACTGCGTTGCATCCATATAGTCAAGTATTATTCAGCACGAAAGGAAATCAACCATCAAGCAATGAAAAAACATAGAGGAACCTAAATGCATATTACTAAGTGAAAGAAGCCAGACTGGAAAGGTTATATACTGTATGATTCCAACTCTATGACCATCTAGAAAAGGCAAAACTGAAGTAAAAGTAGATTAGAGGTTCTTAGGGGTTATGGCGTGGGGAAGGGGAGAATATGTGGAACATAGGGCATTTTTAGGGTATTTCAAACTATTTTGTGTGTGTGTGAAATTAGGCATTTGTTCAAGCTCACAGAACTATACACTGCAGACTGCACCCTAATGTAACTGTACACTTTAGTTAATAGTATGTCAAAATGATTCATCAGTTATGACAAAGTTACCACAAGATGGTGATAATAGAAGAAACTGTATTGAGGGAGGGTGGTGGGGACATATATGGTGACTCTACTTTCTGCACTATTTTTCTGTAAATCTGAAACTCTTCTGAAAAAGACTAGCAAGAAAATTTCCAAAATTATATTTATAGAATTTCTACCATGCCTGTTCTCAATCAGATTTATGGAAACTCAAGATTTCTCAGTTCCTTGTTAAAATTAAACATGGAGAGGTCTTTTGAGAGGTTTTCTCAGGATGAATTCTTCTTTATATTTTTACTTCCTGATGTGCAGCTAAAATTATACAAAAGTATTCTGTAGTTTAAAAGACTTAAAAGGTAGGAAGTTAAAAAACCAAATAAATTATAGAAAAAACTAAAATAGAGAGACAGAGTACTGCTAGGATTCTTGTTGCAGACCATAGAAACCTCTCCAGCAAAGTCAAGCATAAAAGGAATGTATTCAAAGCTGTACGGTAGCTTATCAAATCCTGAGAGGACCAGATTTGGGGATGACTGTATAACTGGGAATAATATTCAAATCACTTTACTAGACTTGTTTCAGGGGAGAGCACCTGTATCTGAATAATGACTTCAGAGATGCTGAGTGCAGGACATTTTTCTAAGGTCTCTGTCCCTGTCGCCTCTTTTTCTAAGGTCTCTGTCCCTGTTGCCTCTAATACCTTCAGTTTCTCCCAAACTTAGCCATCTTCAGTTCATTCGCTCAGTCATGTCCACCTCTTTGTGACCCTATGGACTGCAGCACACCAGGCTTCCCTGTCCATCACCAACTCCCGGAGTTTACTCAAACTCATGTCCATTGAGTCAAGGATGTCATCCAACCATCTCATCCTCTGTCATCCCCTTCTCCTCCTGTCTTCAATCTCTCCCAGCATCAGGGTCTTTTCCAATGAGTCAGTTCTTTCACATCAGGTGGCCGAAGTATTGGAGTTTCAGCTTTAGCATCAGTCTTTCCAATGAATATTCAGGACTGATTTCCTTTAGGATGGACTGGTTTGATCTCCTTTCTGTCCAAGGGACTGTCAAGAGTCTTCTCCAACACCACGGTTAAAAAGCATCAATTCTGTGCTCAGCTTTCTTTATAGTCCAATTGTCACATATATACATGACTACTGGGAAAACCATAGCTTTGACTAGATGGACCTTTGTTGGCAAAATAATGTCTCTGCTTTTTAATATGCTGTCTAGGTTGGGAATAACTTTTCTTCCAAGGAGCAAGCATTTTTAAATTTCATGGCTGCAGTCACCATCTGTAGTAATTTTGGAGCCCCCTAAAATAAAGTCTCTCGCTGTTTCCATTGTTTCCCCATCTATTTCCCATGAAGTGATGGAACCAGATGCCATGATCTTAGTTTTCTGAATGTTGAGTTTTAAACCAACTTTTTCACTCTCCTCTTTCACTTTCATCAAGAGGCTGTTTAGTTCTTCTTCTCTTTATGCCATGAGTGTGGTATCAGTCCTGAATATCCATTGGAAGGACTGATGCTAAAGCTGAAACTCCAATACTTTGGCCACCTGATGCAAAGAACTGACTCATTTGAAAAGACCCTGAAGCTGGGAAAGATTGAAAGCAGGAAGAGAAGGGGATGACAGAAAATGAAATGGTTGGATGGCATCACCGACTCAATGGACATGAGTTTGAGTAAACTTTGGGAGTTGGTGATGGACAGGGAAACCTGGCATGCTGCAGTCCATGAGATCGCAAAGAGTCAGACACAACTGAGCAACTGAACTGAACTGAACTGTGGTGTTATCTGCATAGCTGAAGTTATTGGTATTTCTCCCGGCAACATTAATTCCAGCTTGTGCTTCATCCAGGCTAGCATTTCTCATGATGTACTCTGCATATAAGTTAAATAAACAGGGTAACAGTATACAGCTTTGACATACTCTTTTCCCAATTTGGAACCAGTCTCTTGTTCCATGTCCAGTTCTAACTGTTGCTTCTTAACCTGCATACAGATTTCTCAGGAGGCAGGTCAGGTGGTCTGGTATTCCTATCTCTTGAAGAATTTTCCACACACACACACACACACACACACACACACACAGAAACAGTCAAAGGCTTTAGCATAGTCAGTAAAGCAGAAGTAGATGTTTCTCTGGAACTCTCGCTTTTTCAATGATCCAGCGGATGTTGGCAATTTGATCTCCAGTTCCTCTGCCTTTTAACTAAGCCATCTTCACTAGCGATCTTCACTAAGAAGTATTTCAGCACTGTGGCTCCTTTCTTTTGTCTCTCTTTTTGAATCTAAGCCTTGCATGAGTGCATCTGCTTGCGAGAATCTCTTGCCACCAGTTTGAGTCTTCACCCTGAACCTAATTTTTTGTCCTTATAGCTTTCTTTGTTGTCATGAATCCATGTAAATTGGCAATTGCTTCCAGATTTTGAACAACCTTTTCTTATTCATCTTGCAGTGAATTTCCTGGACTAAATTAAAAAGGAGGAAGAACCTGTTTGTTTTTTTTTTAATGTACTGACAAATATAACTATATTCATTTGTTCCTCAGCATTCCTCATATAAGTCTTAAAATGCATCCTACTTTTTTTTTCCTTCTGCATAATTTCCATCAGAATAATCAAATCTGAATATGTTAATATTGTATTCTGTCCTTAACTGAAAACTATGACTGTGAATATGGTCAAGAAAATGATTTATTTTTGTCACTGTGGATTTTCATATCTAATAATTAAAAACTTTATATGATATAAATATATGCATATGACATCAGAAAGACTGTTTTATAACTGGTCTCTGGATATGCTATCCTCCCTAGATGAGTCAGATATAGACTTTACCATTCCTTTTGTTATCTCGTTTGTCCAATTTGAAGAAAATCATTGTTTTGCATTTTTTTCTAAGTCTAGCTATATCTTATACTTTATTACATGTTACTAAAAGAGACTATGTCAGGTACATTAAATATTTTATAAATTATTTAAAAGAAGTACTGTTTAAATTGTTACTTACTTTAATAATAACTGAGTTGGAAAATTCTGATTTGCCTGCAGTATCCGTCTTAAAAGTCTCAATGCCAACACAGATATAACTTCCCTGGCACGGAAGGTGGTTGAGGAATGTAAACTCATTCATCCCTCAAAGCTAAATGAAGTGGAACAGTTGTTGTACTATCTCCAGAACCGCCGTGATTCAATGTCAGGAAAAGGTAAGTAGAAGAACAACTAAATTTTTAACGCAAAACCATAGCAAAAACCACCTCAATATTGTAAGTAATTAGCCTCCAATTAAAATAAATTAATTAATTTAAAAATGAAAAAAAAACAAAACCAGAGTTGTTTGACTGTAGTTTGTACTTTTGATATTTAAATGGTGATGGTTTTTTTGTTGTTGTTGTTAGTGCTATGACTAAGTGAATGAAAGAATAAACAAACATACTAGTATTCCAGGCTTACAAAATGATCTATTTTGTACCAAGTGTGTGTGTGTGCATGCGCACATATGATAAAATAAGGAATAAAAAAGCAAATATCTTTCATATTGATTCTGGAATAATAAAAAGAGAGAATTGAGGCCTGGAAACCTGTTTTCTCCACCCGAGCAACTTATTTATATTTTCTATATTTCTTATTGACAATTAATTGATAATTTGGATTACTAAAGTATTTAAGTGTTAAAATACTTGTGGTATGCATATGTTTTGTGAATCTTTCTTAGGAAAACTTACCTTTTCATTGCCAAACATCTCTATTGTTACTATTCTTCTATCTTTAATTGCCTCATAAAAGAATAAATTCATTAAACTTAGAGCTAAGTAATTGATTATTTATAGAAGACATTTTCCAATGTCCAAGCTCAAAACAAAAGTACAGGTATTTAAATGGAAAGTTATCTCAGATTAATCAGTGGTTACTTATTCCATTTCATAGTATTTATTAATGGACAGTCCATGGAGTCGCGAAGAGTTGGACACAACTGAGCAACTTTCACTTCACTTCACTTATCAAGTTTACATATATCTTTCTTTTCATTCCTAAGTTCTATTATATGGTACCCTTGACATAGCTTATACTTCAGTTTTGATTGTATTAAGTAGAAAAAAATGAAAGAGAAAATTTATTTGCACTTTTAAAAAAATTAAGCAGTCATTTCTCTCCATCCATAGCAAATAAAATGCCTTGTGCCTAATATGTACTTTTATTAGTTAGCCTTGTATACAGTATATAGCACACATTATATGATCAGTATGTATTTGTTGAATGAATTGAATAGCTGTGAATTTATTTAAAAACAAAAATAAGCATTTTGAACTTGATTATTTCCAACTGCATAGCTGGCACTCCAACTACTTAGTTGTATACCTATTAATTATTAATAATAAGTGCTATAAGTAAAATATTATCAAAAATTTTTAACTACTTTGTGATAGACTATTTCTGTAATGGTGTTACTGGATGATAAAAGATAATATCTTCAATAAGTTAAGTTGAAAATCAGAAAATAAATCCTGTGCTTTTAAGATGTGTCTGTTCCTACTGTAGGTTGTACAATATAATTAAAATTAATCTTTCCTAATGCTACTGTGCTGAAGTACTGAAGTCGCTCAGTTGTGTCTGACTCTTTGCAACCCCAGGGATTGTAGCCTACCAGGCTCCTCCCTCCATGGGATTCTCCAGGCAAGAGTACTGGAGTGGGTTGCCATTTCCTTCTCCAGGGGATATTCCCGACCCAGGGATGGAACCCAGGTCTCCCGCATTCCAGGGAGATGCTTTAACCTCTGAGCCACCAGGGAAGCCCTTAATACAATTCTGAGGACATTTGTAATAAAATAAAATAATATCTTTAATGAGAACCCTTTCACTGAGTTTTCAAGATAAATCAGTCTTCTTACCTCCTTCCCCAGAAATTAAAGTAATATGAGGAAATTTTCATATTATCATAAATTCAAATCATTGTTACTTTATATAGATACTAATGTTTGGAGACATATATGAAATGCTATGCTATAGCATATATACATTTATTTTTAGAAATGATTCTATGTTCTTTCTTTTTACCTGATATTCACTATTTCAAAGCCAGAAACCTAGCCCTAAAGGTGGTTAAAATAAAATTATAGTAGTTTTTGATTATATGATTCTTTACCATAAGTCTTTTTTTTCTTTATTCATTAAAACTACTGTCATAATAAGTTATCTGTTTGAGGAAAAATCTAGCTGTTGAGAAAACATAACTTTGTTTAGAATGGCTACCTTCCTCCAAAAACAATCAGGATTAATTCCTGTCATATGTAAAGCATTTGCTAATTTTAGAATCAAAAATTTGATATTACTTGAACTTATTTTAATGTACAGTCATTGCTTATGTTTTTGATCCAGATCAGATCAGTGAAGCATTTTTTAATTTTCTTTTTAGAATACGAAGTTCTGCTGTTAGTCAAATAATTCAACATAACAAATGACTCAGAGTTATATTCACCACCATTAATGTCTCTTTAATCCATTTGGGAGCAAGTGAGGATTAAATTAGCACAAATATTAAACATTTGCCTTTTAATTTATGGAGCTAATTTTGTTTAAAAAATCAGCAACTGATTTTTAAAATTTTAAAATTTTAGTCTTTTTATTACCTAATTCATTAGTTTTTGATTTTCTCATTCTCACCTTAAATGTGAATTAGGAAAAAAAAAGAAAAAATAGATTTTTTGCTTCTTGTTGGCAAGTCTAGGTATTTACATGCCTAACTGTTAAACAATGAGGAAGCTAAATTGCGACGTAACGTAACTTGGAGATTATTTATATATTTTATTAAACTCTCCTGGATATCCTCATTAGAACAAATGTATTATAGATGAGCATTTTTTATACATTGGAAAAAGATTACCTCATAAATTACTCATTTTAAGATCCCTAGCTTAGCTAGAATTAAACTCAGCTGCTGAAAATAAAAATTAGCCAGAAATCCAAAATCCTGGTTCTTCTCATTAAAACAAAATCTTTTTACAGAAAAAAAGGAGAAGTCAAGCAAGCCTAAAGATCCACCTCCTTTTGAAGGAATGGAGGTAAGACTGTATTTTTATATATTAGAGAACTGATTGTAAGGTAATGCTTTTACCATCAGTAGTTCCTATAGTTACATTAGACAAGTGTGGAATTTTTAGAAGTGGTTGAACTTAAAGTTCCCCAAAAAGATAGAAAATAAATATTTAATAAAGGAAAAAATTATTGGGTATGTTTTTTAGACAATTTATTTTGATAAATTGTGAAAAGTATTAGCTATTCTAATTGCAGTGTGTTTTAAAATAGTGTTTAATATATTATGGTAGATACTATTTCACATTACATTTAAGATACTTTATTAATATAAATAGGCCAATTTTAGAGTTTGTTTACATCCCGTTTTTATCATATGGTTTATGACTATTTTCATATTGAAGTTCCATCACCCAAAGATCTAATCTCTCCCGGTACAAAAAGATTGCTACTATGTACAAAAATATTGCTACCATGAGTCCTTTGAAAACTTGTCTCATTATCGAGAGCAATATATTGATCACAAAATATTCCTTTGACAACTCTTTTGAGCCCTGCTGTTCTTTTAGAGTACTTCCTTCCTCTTCCTTTGTTTCAGATTGATGAAGTTGCTAACATAAATGACATGGATGAGTACATTGAGTTATTATATGAAGATATTCCTGACAAGGTTCGGGGTTCTGCTTTGATCCTACAGCTTGCTCGAAATCCTGATAACTTGGAAGAACTACTACTGAATGGTAGAATTTATGGACTTATATCTATAAATATTTAAAGTTTAAAATTATTGTGAATATGATTTTTAAATTATTATAATAGAGAGGTAAGCTAAAATTATTTATATCAAACTTAGGAATGCAATTGTTTTCCAGCTCTTTATTACTTCCCTTCTTACTCAAATTTCTTAACATGTGGGCATAATGTTTAAATATTCTCTGGAGAATGGACAAATAATTTAAACAAGAAAAATAAAGTCTTAATGGTACTGTTTATTTTCTTCTATTCTGGAAGACTTTTTATTCTTTCAATTAGGATATAAAATCAGACTTTTGACAATTGCTCGTGTATGCTTTCATTAAATTACAGTTAATATTTTTTAAACAGCACAGCCCAAAATAGTACTCTTTTAAATTTCATTTAGCTTGACTTTGATGCCATGTATTTGCTTTCTTTTCACTAGAAGTGCTAGGTAATAAAAAAAAAAAAAAAGGAGATACAATACTCTTAAAACCTTCTTTCTCATTTTTACCACTATAGAATACCACTATAGAATTATTATAATTTTCTGATTATACTTTAGCCAAAATTAAAATATAGAAGATATCATTATGATCTAATTTCTGTTACATGATAATACCTTTTTATCTATTGTCAAACTCCTTTTATGGAGCTGGTCCAGCGTACATCAGTACTTTCTAGCTTGGACAAAATATCCTGGGATCTATCCAGAGAGTCATAGGATATTACCAATATTCCAGTTAGGAAATTTGTACATTTAAAATATTTTCTAAATTGTGCAACTCATATATTCATATATTCTTTTTAAGAAATTAGAGTATTACAGATAAAACCCCTTTGACCATTACTCTATAATCTGTTAGGAATTTGGAATTCATTCTTCCAGATCTTTTCCACACTTTTACACATAATATATATAGAGGATTTTTTTCCTGTGTTAAAATATAGAGTGAATTTTTATGTTAATTATATCATACTTCTTACTTGGTAATTTTTTCTCCATGTAGTAATGTTTTGAGATTACATGCATATAGCTACATACAGTGTTAATTAGTTTTGAACTACTTTTGATTATTGTATTTTATGAAGTTATATACATATTCTTTAGCCATTCCCCTATTGATGGTTATTAGACTTTAAAATTAGGTCTCAAAATTTCCAAATTTTCCAATAGGAAACTTCAGTGAACATCTTTGTTCTTATTTATATATACAAACCAGGGGGTTTTTTAGTGTGTACACAGAAACAAAAGTTATACAGAAATACAGGTCGTAATGTCTTAGGGATATTGTTGAATTGTCCTCCAAATTGTTTATGCCACTGTATATCCAGACCCATGGAATATGAAGGCTGTAAAACTTAAACATTTTTGCCTTTGTGTTGTTGCTAACAAACAGTACCTCTTTGGTTTAAGTTGTATTTACCTGATTTCTAATGAGTTCGATCTTTTTCTCATGTCACTAGACTTTTGGAATTCCTACCCTGTAGAGCTTGTATTTATACATACATGTGAATATATGTATATTTACATATAAATATACATTTTTTAATATATGTATATATATATAGTCATCCCTCAATATCCACGGGGGATTGACTCCAGGGCCTGCCAAAGATACCAAAATCTGCAGATATTCAGGTCTCATAGTTGGTCCTCCATATCCATTTCTTCTATATCTGTGGATGCAACCAATCGTGGATCATGTATAGGTTACCGTTGAACAACATGAGTTTGAACTGCCAGGTCGACACATGCATACATAAATTTAAGTCCATGTTCAAGTATAAATGGACCTGTGTGCAGTTCAAACCCATGTTGTTAAAGTGTCATCTATTGATATATATCCTTTTTCTTTTATGTACTTAGAAATAGTTACTTTCAGTCTATTGTCTTTTTTTTTCCCTTGACATATCTTTTTCCATTCTTTAACTGTCACCCTTTTTGTGTATTTGAATTTGAAGTGTTTTTGTTGGATTGGATATAGAGTTGGGTCATATTTTTTAATACATTTGAATAATCTTCCTTTTGATTGGCATGTTTATTCTATTTACCATTAAAATAATTACTCATAAAGTGGGATTGTCATCTAACATTCTGTTTGCTTTCTGTTTATCTTGTTTTGATCTTCTGTCTCTCCATGACTGCCTTCTTTTATGTGAAATATTGTCTTGTATTCCATTTTAATTCTTTTGTTATTAATTTACTATTATGTGTTTTCCTGAATTAACTTTCTTAGTAGTTACCCTGGGATTACAGATACCAACTTAAGTTTTAAAAATCTAGTTTAACTTAATGCCAATATAATTTTAATAGTCCATAAAACCTTTTTTTCAGTATACTTCCCACCCCACATCTTTATACTATTAATTCATACATATTACATCTGTATATATTATCAGCCTGTCAGCAAGAAATATAATTATTGATATATGCATTTTAAAATCAGAAGAAAATAATACAGTCAAAAATATGTTTATAATGTCTTTTAGATACAGAGAAAGTTACACACTCTAATGTCCTTGTACTTCAGCTTGATGGAATCTCTTTTATATTTCTCATAATGCTAACAACAAATTGTCAAAGGTTTTTTGTTTTGTTTTGTTTTGTTTAGTAATTTGACTATGTCATCCCTCTGGCTTTATGTCTCTGTGGTTTCTGATGTGAAACCAGCTGTTAATCTTATTGAGGACCCTTTGAACATGTTGAATTGATTTTCTCTTGCTACTTTCAGTGTTTCCTTTGCCTTTGGCTTTTGCCCGTTTGGCTGTGGAATCTTTGTAATCCAACGGACTGTAGCCCACCAGGCTCCTCTGTCCATGGAATTCTCCAGGCAAGAATACTGGAGTGGGTAGCCATTCCCTTCTCCAAGGGATATTTCTGACCTTGAGATCAAACTCAAGTCTTCTACATTTGCAGGCATATTCTTTACCTTCTGAGACACCAGGGATGCCCTCTGATGTGTTTAAGTGGTAATATCTTTTAGCTGATCTTGCTTGGAGTTTGTGGAGCTTCTTGGATATGCAGATTGTTTTTCATCAGATTTAGAAAGTTTGGGCCATTATTTTCATAAGTATTTATTCAGCTCTTTCCTCTGTATATACTCTTCTCTTGGGACTCCCATGTTAGTAAGCTTGTTGAGGTCATATAGGTCTTTGAAGCTCTCTTAATAGTTTTCAGTTTTTTCCCTTTCTGTTCAAGACTGGATAATCTTAATCAACTTGCCTTTATACTTGTTGATTTTTTTTTCTAATTCTCATCTGTAGTTAAGACCTTGTAATGACTTTTTCATTTTAGAGGTTGAACTTTGCAACTTCAGAATTTCTGTTTGGTTCATCTTGTATTATTTGTATCTCCTTATTGATATTCTTTGGTGAGACAGCATTCTCATACCTTCTCATATTTCCTTTAATTCTTTAGACATGATTTCCTTTAGTTCTTTAAATATATTTATAGTGACTTAAAATAATTTTAAATCTTTGACTCATAAATTCAGAATGTGAGCTTCCTCCTGGATTGTTTGTATTCAGTGCTATATTCCTTGAGTTTGGGATATACTGTCCTTTTTTCTTTGTATGCATTATATTTTTGTTATTGTTATTGAAATAATATTGTAGCAACTCTGGAAATCAGAATTCCACTCCCTTCTGGGCTTGTTATTTTTACTGTTTGTTTTTTTAATGATTTTCCTGGATTACTTGTATAAAGTCTGTATTATTTGTCCGTGCAATCACTGAAGCCTCTGCTCAGTTTAGTGGTAACTAATGATTTGATAGAGATTTCTTTAGATGCCTGGAACCAAGTATCCTAACCTTTGCTGAGGGGCTCTGGGTATGAACGTATGGGCAGGAGGATGTCTTCAGTGCTCAAGCAAGTAGTTTACAAACCTTAGCCTTTAATTGCTGCTTGAATATTGTGTCAGGGTTGGGTAGAAATGAGAGATTAGGCTTTTTTAGGGCTTTCCCTGACATGAGGCCATTCCTGCACATGTGCCTGACCATCTGGAGTACCAGGAATATGTTGGAGGCTTTCAAGACCCTGTGAATATATTATTTCCCAGTTTTTCTTTTCAAAGTGTTTTGGTCAGCCTCTTGTTAATTCCAGTTGGCTAGGCTGCTGCACGTAGCTGTAATGTTGCTACTAGTAGTTTTCAGCAAATGCCCTGGTACTAAGGTTGTTTATAAGAGCAATCTCTGAGTCAGGTTAAATAAAGCAAACCCATAGAAATGGAGCTTTTCAGCAAGCGTCCTGATGTGTCAGGTATTGATAATTCACCAGAGTGCGGACCTAGGGGAGGACCACACTGCTCGCTCTCCTCCAGTTGCTGCTGGGCTACTGTTTTTCACAGATATGGTGCTCTTGGTTTTCTTTTTTTTTTTTTTTTTTGCTCTTGGTTTTCAAAGTTTCCACAAAGTTGCATGGAGGGAATGGAACCAGGGCAAGTTGAAATGGCAGAGTTCACTGTTTTTACCAAGTCAGTCTGTTTCTCAGATAAATTCTTCTCAAGTTGTCACAAAACTACTTAATTTCCAGATCTAAAAAAATTTGATTTTGAAAAGTTCTACCAGTATTATATTTGCTTATGGAGGAGTGGATTTTCTGGAACTACTGTTCCAGAAGTGCTTGGCCCTGGAATTCATTTTTGTTGAAAGTGAGCAGTAGAGGTGTAATTTTATTTTATTCCATGTTTTATAGCCAGTTATTCCAATGTACTTTTTGAATACTCCTTCTTTTCCCAAAGATTTGAAATGCCTTTTCTATTATTAATATAGGCCAGCCATTCTTTTACTCAGTAGATACTTCTTGAAAGCTTATTCTGTGCCAGGTACTGCTCCGATATATTCATAGGTGTGTTTTGATACTCTATTTTCTTTTCTATTGATCTATTTGATCATTTCCGTTCCAATATCATACTAGTTTTGATACGTTTTGTTTTGTACTTTGACTAGAGTTTTAGAATAAGTAGGAGACATGTTCCAGGGAGTTGATTTTTTTTTTTTGAAAGTGTTGTTGCTGGTCTTATACATTTTGTTATATATTATTTAGCAATCACTTTATTATATTCTCTAAGAAAATCATAATGAAATTTTAATTATGATTACATTCAACTTATAAATTAATTTGGGGTTTATTTTAATATTTTGTAAGCTTTCTATTTTCTTCTGGTTTATTTCATTACCTGTAAATAATTCCTATAGCTATAGGTTTTTTTAGACATTTTTCTATTCCTCAGTAAAGAAAAATGTTAAATTCATGACATTATAGCACATCATTTTCCAAAGTATATTCTAAGAAGTACTGAATCCTCTGGATTAATAATGATGAAATGCCTTTGGTAATACAGGATTAAACAAAGCTAAACCAGGTCTTTATTAAGACTTTTTAAAGCTTTTACATATTGTCTATTTATTTGACTTCAGAATAATTTTGTTCAAGGCCTGTATTATACCAGTGCTCTGGTATATATATATGAGTATGAATATGAATAATATCATAAAATGCTATTATGGGATATTTTTCAACTTGTAGAAAAAATTCCCCACTTAATGGATTACAATATATAGTGAATTCTTCTTGTTCCATAATGTGAATGGCCAGAAAGCTCAAATAAACTACTTTTATCATCATAATAAATACTGATAATACAGTTCACAATATATCCTACATGCCTATTATAGAAAGTTGAATTATGATCTCTATATAATACAGTTATTTCAGTTTTTAATGATTTTAAGTCAGTCATGAATAATACTAATTTGAAGGTAGTCGCATTACTGTATGTTTACTTAATGTATAGTAATTCTCATTAATCAGTTCATTAATTTTACCATTTTAAAGTGAGGGGCCTAACAGGGATGTTTATCAGTCTAGCCTGAAGTTTTGGGGAAGATTTTTTTGCTCTATTTTTGCCTGTTAGCATCAGCTTGACATGACATTAAAATATTAGACTTATTTTTCAGTTTATAAGTTTTGTTTGATTATTAATTTGCTTTAGTGAAGCTTGTGTTATCCTGCTATAAACTGCTCATTATTTTTTTAGACTTAAGCTAGTTTTTTTTTTTTCTTACAAATACATTAAATCAGATTTTAAAAACCTGGCCACTGCAGTTGCATATAGAAATGAAAATTAAGAATTAAATGGTTCTGTTCATTATTTATTGTCATTCATAGTACTCTTATTTTGTTACTTTGTTTAAATTATATTTTATTTTTCTGTTTATGATAATAGACTTAAAGTTGCATGTTGTGAGTTTTAGTATTTGCTGCTGCTAAGTCACTTCAGTCGTGTCTGACTCTGTGCGACCCCATAGATGGCAGCCCACCAGGCTCCCCCGTCCCTGGGATTCTCCAGGCAAGAACACTGGAGTGGGTTGCCATTTCCTTCTCCAATGCATGAAAGTGAAAAGTGAAAGGGAAGTCGCTCAGTCGTGTCCCACCCTTAGCATGGACTGCAGCCCACCAGGCTCCTCCATCCATGGGATTTTCCAGGCAAGAGTACTGGAGTGGGGTGCCACTGCCTTCTCCGAGTTTTAATATTGAAATTTTTAAAATAGCTTTCTGTGTTGGAAAGAAGCATCCTACTTTTTGTCCCAGTTCTACCTTAGCTTTGTTATTTATTGATAAGTAGACATTTAAAACCAATTACCCTTTCTATCAGAGTTGATTCTGAGTGATCATTTTTGTACGTCCCCTTTTTCTTTAGATACTGCCCTTGGTGCATTAGCAAGAGTCCTGAGGGAAGACTGGAAACAAAGTGTTGAGTTAGCTACAAACATAATATACATCTTTTTTTGCTTTTCCAGGTAAGTGTAAAAATTAGGAAATAAAAGTTCTAATATCTCTCTCTCTGTCTGTGTCATTGCTTTAAATAGTAGATCACTAGTGTTCTCAGTCTCCATATGTGTCTAACAGTGCTCTGCCTCTCAACTTCTATTTTTCATTCTCTGTCCCCTTTGTTGTTCTGTCTTTCTTTCAGTCTACATTCATCAAGCATGTGCATGTGCAGTAGGGTAATATAATGGTATAAATTTTAAGAGTTATGGGCTTTGGAAATAGACTCTCTGAATTTGAATCCAAATCCTGCTGTTTTAACCTCTGTGGTCTTAGTTACATAACTTAACCTTTCTATGCTCAATTTCCACATTTGTAATTTTAGAAAGTAATAGTAGCAGCCTCTTCAGATAGGTATTAGAAAAAAGCTTGACCTAGAGTAAGTGTCAGTAAGTGTTATTGTTTTATATATAGTTGACCCTTGAACAGCATGGGGTTGAACTGCACAGGTCCACTTGTATGTAGTTTTTTTCACTAAATATGTACCACCATACTATATGAAGGTACTAGTTGAATTTGTGCAGAACCACCAATATGGAGAACCCACTATAAGTTACATGTACATTTTTGATGACACAGAGGGTTGACCACCCCAGTCATTGCATGATTCAAGGGTCAGCTATCCTTGTGTATATCCACTATATATGTTTGCAGATGTGTTCCTGTTATGTATTCATGTATATCATTTATAGACATTTATTCTTTAGAAGGATGCTTATTGAGGCAATGTGAAAAGTTTCTGACTTTTCAGAAATTCTAGGGAATTTTTTACCTCTGTTCTAAAAATGTGCCAGCATTAGCAAAATAAAAATTTACTAAATAAGTACTCGGTTGAGTAAAGTGCCTAGGAAACATATAAAACCTGATTGTTAATACTTAACTAGTTTATTTCCTAGCATAAATAATAGTACCGTTATATTATTAGTTTTGTTCGGTGGTAGTCTGAAATTTTATTCTGAGGATATCTCAACTCGATGGATGTGAGTCTGAGTGAACTCCGGGAGTTGGTGATGGACAGGAAGACCTGGCGTGCTGCGATTCATGGGGTCGCAAAGAGTCGGACACGACTGAGCGACTGAATTGAACTGAACCTGAAATAGTTCAAATGGTGGTTAGTTGCAAAAACTCACTTTGTTCAATTTTTAACTTAAAAATTACTTCATTTCAAGTAAAGATTGTATTTTAAAATATATTTAAAGTAATCTCACAATTTCAAGTCTTCCTAGTATACTCTGGGTATGTTCATTTATTAAAATATGTATGTAAAGTCTGTTTTACATTGTTTGTACAGTGTTTATCCAAAACAGATTTCCTGAAGCCTCAAAATGTATTCCTTTAAATACATACTAAAAACTCTTCTTTAAAGCTTTTCTCAGTTTCATGGACTTATCACTCACTATAAAATTGGAGCTCTGTGTATGAATATCATTGATCATGAATTAAAAAGACATGAGCTTTGGCAAGAAGAACTTTCTAAGAAGAAGAAAGCTGATATCCTTTGAAGCAGCATTTCACTCCACTGCTGTTGCCTGTGAGCTTTGGATAGAGGGGATTTTGTTTTGTCACTCACATTACTTGGAAAAATGCAATAGTGTATTGAAGGTTAAGATGAAGATTGAAATTAACAGAATGAATATATTTTCATATATAGTTTTGATCTTTTTTTAACTTTGATTAGGTAATACGCTAGAGGAATAAATGATTGTTGTCCTGGATAACTGAATTTGTGAGTTTCTAAGTGGCTGTGCTATTATGTTCCCTAAGACCATTTAGTAAGCTGAAGTCTGGCTCACCACTGTTGGCCTATGTAGTTCTCTCTTTGAAATAAGGTAGCTTTGATTGGAATGAGTGTGACTTTGGTGAAGAACATAGTTTTAAATTCTATTTTTCTAATTAAGTATAAAAATTATTTTTAAAAATACATACAGATTTGAGATGCCTGTAGAATCATAGAACCCATGAAAGAAACGTTAATGTTTTCTGCAACTTCCTTACCAATGGATTATTAGTCTCTTCTTTGACATGTCACTGCTTATTCTTTAACTCATTCTGTGCTTTGGCATTCTACTCATTATAATGCTCTTTTGCCTAGTGTACCAAAGTCTACTTCCCAATAACTTCTATTCTTTGATTCTAGTCTTGCAAACTGAAGCAATATAGAATAAGGATATTCTCTTCAATATCCCATTTCTTATATTTAAAGATACTGATCATATTTCCTCTACAACTGTAATTCCTTTTTTTTTACAACTGTAATTTTTAATTGAAGGCCCAGACTTATTCATATGTGTCTTCATATGATATGTTTTGCAGATGAACAAGCTATATTGGTCACTTTCTTTTGAACCCAAAATTTATTGATCTCTTTTAAAAAATAAAAATATTGTTTTTGTTGTGTCCAATATCTCATGTTTTTACCTCCCCTTGGTGAGATCCCCAAGTCACTATAAAAATACACACACACACACACACACACACACACACAGATCTGACTTTTCTTAATTAGGATCTTTACAAGTTTAGAAATTTTCTGTGTGTGCTCTAAGTTTCTGACATCTAGATTGGTATTGACTTAACCCATGTGGATAACTTAATAATCCTAGAGGCCGTAGGTAATTTCTTGAGTCCCAAGTTTACTGAATGTACCTAAAATTTCCAAAAATTGAGGGGGAAACTGTGTTGTCATGCAAGTAACATTCAACAAAGGGGATGCTTTTGAATGCTTTGGTATCCTGAAGTCATACTGCAGTAACTAGTTATTTCTGCAGGTGTGCAGGGAACTGTTTGGGGTTATAAGATATAATTTTAAAATGTTTTTCTCTTGCTTTGGGATATTTTATTTTTGTATGTAGTCTGAAGAGGGTGCTAACAAGCTTTAGATCTAATCAACATCCTATGAATATACTAGACATCTGTCTGAAGTAGAATTCACAATCCTTATCAACTAAACCATTCTTTAAGGCTATAAACTTTTTGGTTCATGGACCCAGTTTTTAATCTGGTGAAAGTTGGAGACTTGTGCACATCTGTAAAATGCATACAATTTTTGAGGATTTATGTATTTGGTGAAGCCTTAACATGTGTTTACCCAAGGTCTGCAAGCACATCCTTGAACCCTAGGTTAAGAAGTTCTATTCTAACACAATTATTGTGCAGAGAAGAATATTTTAATTAAACTCTTGGTTGCAGAAAATAACTGGGTAAAATTGCACATAAAATTTAATAGTTTTTCATAGTGTTTTTCAGTAGGTTTACTTTGCTTCATTGAATATGGATGATCCTTAACTTGTTTACTTGATGAAGACCCTGAAAACCAAACCTTGAGAAAAGATTATGAAAAAACATTTAAAAAATACCAGGGGCTTGTGGTAAAACAGGAACAACTGTTACGAGGTATGAATACCTAAGCAATGAGAATGCAACAGAGTGCTTACTGTACATTTAGTTTGTTTTATGTTTGTCAGATGAATAAAGCTAATGTCAGAATAATTGAAAAGTCTGTGAATCTTAATGTGCTACAAAATCTTGTCTTTAGCATTGATATTAATGTTTTAAATTTCACTCCACTATCTTTCCACTGAAAGTCCCCATTTAGTTCTTAAATGTATAAATTACATTCTTGAAATTGTTTTGATCAGAAAGGGTTTTTTAATCCAATGTGTGACCTTTTCAGTAATAAGAATCTTCTTATATGGTGACAATTTTGTTACTTTCTTAGGAAACTGATGTAAAACTTTTCAAGATATATCTCTTTAATAAAAAATAGTCTCCTCTTTCTAGGGTTTGCTGAGAGATTTAACAGTTTAATAATATGATTTCTCAGCCATTGATAAGATGCAAAATCTTATATCATTTATAAGAAATTACTGCTTTGTAGCTGACTATTGGTTTTTTACCCAGCTTTTATTGAGATATAATTGACATAAAACAAATATTGTAAAAGTTTAAGGTATACAGTGTAATGGTTTGATACAAGTACATATAGCAAAATGTTCACCACGATAAGATTACTTAAAAAATCCTTCATCTCACATAATTACCATTCTGTTGTTGTTATGGTGAGAACAGTTAACATCTACTGTCATAGCACCATTCAAGTATACAATACATTATCTTTACCTGTGGTCACCATGCTATATATTAGGTCCCAGAACTTACTCATCTTGTAATTGAAAGTTTGATTTCTTTGAATACCACCTCTCCATTTCTGCCACAGTACAGCTTCTGGTAACCATCAGTTTACTTGTTTTTGTGAAGTCAAATTTTTTACATTCCACGTAAAAGCATATAAGTGAGAACCTACAGTGTATGTCTTCCCCTGTCTGACTTATTTCACTTAGCACGATGCCCTCAAGATCCAACTTTGTTGACTCAAATAATCAGAATATCATCCCTTTTTAGTAACAAATAATATCCTATTCTGTATATATATGTTACATATAACATATGTAAGTAATAACAGTATATATTTCATATATATTATCAGTTCAGTTCAGTTGCTCAATCGTGTCTGACTCTCTGCGACATGGACTGTAGCACGCCAGGCTTCCCTGTCCATCACCAACTCGCTGAGCTTCTCAGACTCATGTTCATCGAGTTGATGATGCCATACAGCCATCTCATCCTCTGTCATCCCCTTCTCCTCCTGCCTTCAGTCTTTCCCAGCATCAGGTCTTTTCCAAGGAGTCAGCTGTTTGCATTAGGTGGCCAAAGTGTTGGAGTTTCAGCTTCAGCATCAGTCCTTCCAGTGAATATTCAGAACTGATTTCCTTTGGGATTGACTGGTTTGAACTCCTTGCAGTTCAGAGAACTCTCAAAAGTCTTCTCCAACAGCACAGTTCAAAAGCATCAATTCTCTGGTGCTCAGATTTCTTTATGGAATGTATATTATATTTTATATAAATGTGTATTTCACATCAACTCTATCCATTCATCTATCTATAGACACTAGGGTCGCTTCCATATTTCAACTGTTAGGAATAACGCTGGAGTAAACATGGGAGTACAGATCTGTCTTTGAGATCATGCTTTTATTTCCTTTGGATGTATACTCAGAAGTAGGATTGCTGGATCATATTGTAGGTCTGTTTTTAACTTTTTGATGAACACCATATTGTTTTCCAGAGTGACTGAACCCAATTTATGTTCCTTTCAACAGTACATCAAGGGTTCACTTTTGTCCACATCTTGCCAGCATTTATCTGTTGTCTTTTTGATAATAGCCGTTCTGACAGGTGTGAGGTGTTATCTCAGTGTAGTATTGATTTCATTTGCTTGATGATTAGTGATGTTGAGCATTTTTCATATGTCTGTTGGCCATCTGTATGTGTTATTGGAAAAATTTCTATTCAAATCCTCTGCCCATTTTTTAAATTGAGTTTGATTTTTTGATGTTTAGCTGTGTGTGATATGTTTTGGATATTAACCTCTTATCAGATATGTCATTTGCAAATATTTTCTCTCATTCAGTAGGCTGCCTTTTCATTTTGTTAATAATAGTATCCAGTGGTGTGTAAAATTTTTTTAGTTTGATGTAGTCAGATTTGTTTGTTTTTACTTTTGTTTCCCTTACCTTCAGAGACATATTCAAAAAATTATTGTTAAGGTTGATGTTATAGAGCATCTTGCCCATGTTTTCTTCTAGGAGTTTTATGGTTTCAGGTCTTATATTTAAGCCTTTAATCTATTTTGAGTTTATGTATATGGTGTGAAGAAGTAGTCTGGTTTGATTCTTTTACATGTAACTGTCTAGTTTCCCTAACACTATTTATTGAAAAAGCCATCTTTAGCACTTGTATATTCTTGCCTTCATTGTCATAGATTGACAGTTATTGTTGCACTCTCTGTTCTGTTCCATTGATCTGTGTGTCTGTTTTTTGTACTATACCATACTGTTCTGATTACTGTAACTTTGTAGTATAGTTTGGAATCAGAGAGTGTGATGTCTCCAACTTTGTTCTTTGTCAAGATTGTTTTCACTGTGGTCTTTGTGTTTCCATATGCATATGTGTTTAAAATTGTATTTTATTGTTGGAGTGATCCGTGTATCATTATGTCATGTCCTCCTTTGTTTCTAGTTATAGTCTTTGGCTTAAAGTATATTTATCTGATATAAGTATTGCTCCTCCATTTTTCTTTTTGTTAGCATTTTCATGGAATAGCTTTTTCCATCCTCTCACTTTCAGTCAGTTTGTGGCTTTAGATCTGAACTGATTCTCTTGTAGGCAGCATATGTATAGGTCTTGGTTTTGTATCCAGTCAGCCACTGCATGTCTTGATTGGAGCTTTTAGTTTATTTGCACTTAAAGTAATTATTGATAGGTATGTAAGTGGCTCAGTGGTAAAGAATCCACCTGCTGATGCAAGAGAAGTAGGTTCAGTTCCTGGGTCTGGAAGATCCCCTGGAGAAGGAAATGGCAACCCACTCCAGGATTCTTGCCTGAAGAATGCCAAAGACAGAAGAGCCTGGCAAACTACAGTCCATAAAGTCACAGAGTCAGACACAACTCAGCAACTGAGCATTCACATACATACTTTTTGCCATTTTTTTGTTTTGACTAGTTTGATTATAGCTTTGGTGTAGCTGGGCTTCCCTCATAGCTCAGTTGGTAAAGAATCCGCATGCAATGTGGGAGACCTGGATTCAATCCCTGGGTTGGGAAGATCTGCTGTAGAAGGGAAAGGCTACCCACTTCTAGTATTCTGGCCTGGACAATTCCATGGACTGTATAGTCCATGGGGTCTCAAAGAGTCAGACATGACTGAGTCAGTTTCACTTTCACTTTCATGTAGCTTTCTTCATGTTTCTTATTCTTGGATTTCACTGACCTTATGGGAATGTGGATTTATATTTTTTATCAAATTTGAAAAATTACCAATTATTATTTAATCAGGGACTCCAATTACAGTTATATTAGGTCACTTGAAGTTGGTTCCATAGTTCATTGATATCTTTACATTTTTGCTGCTGTTGTTTTTCTTTGTGTGTTTAATTTTAGATAATTTTTAGTTTTGTCTTTAATTTCAGTAATTTTTCCTTCTCCAGTCTCTAAACTACTGTTAATTCAGTTTAGTATACAAATCTCAGGCATTGCAGTTTTCATTGCTAGACATTTGATTTAACTTTATGTATATCTTCCGTGTCTCTACTTAACTTTTAGAATATTTGAAATACAGTTGTATGACTTTCAGTATTCCTGTTCCATCATTCTAACTGTGGTATCAGTTCTGGGATACTTTCAACTGGGTGATTTTTCTTCCCCGTATAGATTGTGTTTTCTTGCTTTTTAAAAAATAATTAGTTAATTAATTAATTTGACTGTGCTGGGTCTTAGTTGTGATTCACGTGATAGTTGGGGCATTCAGGATTTAGGTCCCTGATCAGGGATTGAATAGATGCCCCCAGGATTGGGAGCTCAAAATCTGAACCCTGGATCACCAGGGAAGTCCCTCCTGCTTTTTTTGAATGGTTAATAATCTTTGATTGGAGGCAGGACTATGTGAAATTTTCATTGTTAGGTAATGAATATTATTTTATTCCTATAAATATTTGTGAGCTTTATTTTGAGGCATAGATTACTTGGAAACAGTTTAATCCTTTTGATCTTGCTCTTAAGATTTGTTAGTTTGGACATGAGTGGCATTTAGTCTAAAACTAATTATTCCATACTACCCATATGAATATGAAAAATAAGTTTCAGTGCAGTTCAGTCGCTCAGTCGTGTCCAACTCTCTGCAACCACACAAATTGCAGCACAGCAGGCCTCCCTGTCCATCACCAACTCCCAGAGTTCACTCAAACTCATGTCCATCGAGTCGGTGATGCCATCCAGCCATCTCATCCTCGGTCATCCTCTTTTCCTCCTGCGCCCAATCCCTCCCAGCCTCAAAGTCTTTTCCAATGAGTCAACTCTTCGCATGAGGTGGCCAAAGTACTGGAGTTTCAGCTTTAGCATCATTCCTTCCAAAGAAATCCCAGGGTTGATCTCCTTCAGAATAGACTGGTTGGATCTCCTTGCAGTCCAAGGGACTCTCAAGAGTCTTCTCCAACACCACAGTTCAAAACCATCAATTCTTTGGCGCTCAGCCTTCTTCACAGTCCAACTCTCACATCCATACATGACTACTGGAAAAACCATAGCCTTGACTAGATGGACCTTAGTCAGCAAAGTAATGTCTCTGCTTTTGAATATGCTATCTAGGTTGGTCATAACTTTCCTTCCAAGGAGTAAGCATCTTTTAGGAGCCTTAAATTGAGGCTCTGCAGGTGGCAGTAGTGATAAGGAACCTACCTGCCAATGCAGGACATATAAGAGAGGCTAGTTCAGTCCTTGGGTTGGGAAGAGTCCCCTGGAGGAGGGCATGACAACCCACTCCAGTATTCTTGCCTGAAGAATCTCGTGGACAGAGGAGCCAGGTGGACTACAGTCCATAGGGTCACAGAGTTGGACATGACTGAAGTGACTTAGCATGTACATCCTTAAATTCAGCTCTGGCTATACTGTACATTTTTTTTTAAACACAGCAGCCCTTGTGTGTTGAAATTTTACCTTGTTTTCCACATGTATAAAATTATTTTTCTCTATTTTCCTGTTTATTATTTTCTAATACGTAACTTTAATTGACATTTGATTACCATGAAACTTTTAGTTCCAAAAAGGTAGGAATCATTGTCCTATTTTGGTTATTGTGTCTTTCTCAACATCATAAAAATATTATCATATATATGCTTTATTTATTATAGCATATATGTCAGTGTTAATAATTTTCTAATGAATAGCTAGTTAAAATTTTCAAGATAACATTATCTTCTTAGAACTACATCTGTCACTTTAGTGACTAGAAATGGTTTATTAAATTGTTGATTCAACGTGCTATTTATTTAACTCTCGTTTATTTTATTTTTCCAGTTGCTCTTTATTTGCTTCTGAATCTTGCTGAGGATACACGTACAGAGCTGAAGATGAGGAACAAGAACATAGTTCACATGCTGGTGAAGGCTCTTGATCGGGACAATTTTGAGCTGCTTATTCTAGTTGTGTCATTTTTAAAGAAACTCAGCATTTTTATGGAGAATAAAAATGACATGGTAACTTATGTTGAAACAGTCTATGTTCACCATTTTCAAGTTAGAATATTTTGATAAAAAGTAAACACATTATCCCCCGATTAAGATAATTCTGAATAGAAAAATTTACAATAGCAGTAATTCACTTAAGTAGCTTCATTAGGAAATATATTTCTTATTAGTTAATAATCCAGATAATTGAAATTTTCTGAATAGAATATTTTCCTAATATATTATACAGAATGAATCTTTCCACATTAAACATAATATATAGAAAGTCATTTTAACTTTGCATTGTGATTCAGTAATCTGGCCTTATTATTTTCCCCTAAGCTCTTTTTTCTCCTGCATTTCTGGAATTAGTGTGTAGCAGCAGCAGCAGCAGTATAGTTTAGCCCAGCCTCCTCCTCATTTATTGTTCCAGTTGGTAGCTGCAGCCTGTTGATTCTGCTTGATAGATCCCTTGAGGCTGTCTCTTCATTCTGTTTCCAGAGCCATTGTTTTAGTTAATGCCCTCTTTATTTGTACCATCTTCATTACTTTTTGTATCATTACAGTAGGTTCCCATTTGCCATCTTATATTGTATTGATGCAGTTATTTTTGATAAATGGTACAAAGTGATCATATATTATTTCTCCAGCTTAAAAGTATATGTAATACAGAAAGATGTAAAGATGGAATAGGGAATTCTCTGGTGGTCCAGTGGCTGGGACTCTGCACTTCCATTGCAGGGGTGCAGTTCAATCCCTGGTTGGGAAACCTAAGATCCCACATGCCACAAGGCACAACAAAAAAGTAAATAAATAAAGACAGAATAAAAATTATCTGCTTTTTTCTGTGTCATTAAAGAGTCTTTGTAAGAACGATGTTATTGTTAAAGAGATCATACAATAACCATACCTTCAGATGCTGAAGTTGCTTATGCTTTTAGCTATTATAAATAAGACTTCAGTGGACACATTTGTACATGCATTTTTGTCTATATTCTGTTTGTTTTCTTAGGATAGATTTCTTGGAGTGAAACTATTGGGTCATTGGCTTTAACTTGATTGGAAACTTTTAGAACTATATGCTATTACAAGTCATTAGGTGACTGTGTATTATCAGTATAAATGGATTCTCTTTCAGATAGTCTAAATATATAGTATTTCTACCTGTTTTTTTCCTCTTCTTTTAAAATCTAATGAGCTAGGAAATAACTTATGCTTATTGAATGACATGGTGTGCTCTTTGAACACCTGAGACTAATTAGGTTTATTAAATGCCTTGTATTCTGATACTTGAAATACATGAAATTTTATTTTACCAAAAAATATTTAGTATGCATCATTTTCATCATTAGTTTTGATGATTATTGAAGATCACTGTGTCTGATACTGTTTTAGGATTGCATTTACTTAAATTAATCAAAAACATGTTTTTTGTTTTCATTGATCTTATATTCTACAAGAATATGACATGGTGATATATTAATATATACTCCTGAGTATAGTTAGAGTGTGGCTAAGTATTTGTTTCCCCATGCTGTAAGTTGAAATATATTCTTCCATTTATGTGTTTGCAATAAGTTCACCTTTAACAAGTGTGCACAATTCACATTGATTTGCCATAAGTATGTATCTACTATGCATTGCTTATATTTGTATTTAGATAATACTCTTCTTCTGATGTATTTATTCTGTCAAAAGATGATCTCAGAAACATAATGAAAAATTATTTTCTGGTAAAATAATAGATTCAGAAGATACAATATAAATTATCTTATCAAATGTCACAAATTATTGGGGAGGAAAAACTGAGGATCAGAAAAGGTAATTCATCTAAAGTCATAAGAATAGTTTGATTGGCAAGAATTTTAGTGTACATGATGTGCATTTCATCTTTCATTGTGGCAAATTCAGTTTTCCTAAGGGTATTATATAGAATCAGGATTCTTAGAGCTCAACAAGACCTAATATCTATGTCTGCATTTGTAAATTAACTCTTAATTATACAGATGAAGTAGCAGAGAGTTAGAGAGGTTAAGTAATTGGCTCGAGGAAACATCTCCAGGATTTGGCTTCCTACTCTTCCTCTCGGCTTCCAAGACAGAATTCATTTTATGTTGCTTTTTTAAGATGAAGTATAAGCAATTTTTAAATGTTGGCTTTCAGAAATGCTAAAAAATAATTACTTAAATGCTGAAATAAATTTGCTCATAGTGTTTGATAAGCTGTCACTTTGCATAGAACTTTCAATAAAAGTACTAATTGACTATATTTCATTTTAGAAGCATCAAATTGAGAGGGCATTATTGAGATAAAATTACTAAATTTAGCTTTGGGGATTGGGCTTTTATCAATCAAAAATGTGATTAGGAGACTGTTTATTTGCATAGAAAACCTTTCAATTAATTTTTTAAATTGAGTTTTCATTTTTAATATAAATACAATATGCTTAAAAGGACTAAGTCATTCTAGAATTTGAATTTAAGAACAACATAGTGTCTAGTGTTTAACTATATGATTGTCCTACCTGGCACATTTTACATTTCATTCTGTGCAATGGAAATATTAATTAATTTTAAAAAAGCTCTCCAAGTTACTTTATTAAGTTTTCTGACAACCAGTGTGTACTGTGGCTTTTTTGAAAGAAAAATATTACTTAGTATAATTAGTAACAGATGAAGCCTGTGGCAATTTTATTTAAAAAGAACGGAAGGGAAGGATAACTGATTTGTTTGTGATATTTTATTATTTATTTAAATAAAGAGTTCATTTTACTGTTGAAATGAACTAATATTAACCTTGCTTTTTGGGGTTATGTATTTTAAAGGAAATTTAGTTTGCATAAAAAGTCTTTCAAGTAATGATTTAAATTGAGTTTTAATTTTTTAGTATAAATACAATATGCTTAAAAGGGACTAAGTCATTCTAGAATATGAATTTAAGAACAGAGAGGATATGTATTCCTTGGGTTGCATATCTTCTTATTAATTTTTGAGCCTTGTTTTTGTATTTTGAATATAAGTCTTTTATCAGTTATGTTTTACAAGTATTTACTCCCTTTTATGGTTCATGTTTTTATTTTCCTGTGAGGAGCAAAGGTTTTAATTGTTATTAAATCCAGTATATAAAAAAACTTCAATGGATTATATTTTGGAGTTGTATCTAAGAAATCTTTGCTTAATTTAAGAGCATGGAGATTTTCTTTAAAAAGCTTTGTAAAGTTTGTAGTATTGGTGTTGTTGCTTTTGTTTTAGTCTATGATCCATGCATTTTTAGTTAATTTTACATATGGTACTTACATATGATTAATTAATTGTACATATTAAGTTAATTTTACATATATATCAACATCCATGTTTTGAATATGGATTTCTAATTGCCCTTGCACCATTTGTTGAAGAGACTGTCCTTTCTCCACTAAATTGCCTTTGTACCTTATTGAAATGCCTTTGTACTTTTGTTAAAAATCAATTGCCCCTGCTATTTTCTTTTTTTGGTAATGTCTGATTTGGTATCATGGTGATGCTGGCCTTATAAATGACTTGGGATGTGTCCCTTTCTTTGCAAATTTTTGGAATAGTTTGAGAAGGATAGATGTTACCTCTTCTTAAAGTGTTTGATAGAATTCATATATGAAGTCATCTGGTCCTGGAGGGACCAGGACCTTTTGTTTGTTGGAAGTTTTTTCTTTGCTTGTTTTTAATTACTGATTCAATATCATTGCTAGTAATTGGTCTGTTCTTATTTCCTATTTCTGCCTGATTCAATCAGTCTTAGGAGATTATGCATTTCTAGGAATTTGTCCATTTCTTATAGGTTGTGCATTTTATTGTTCATAGTAATCTTTTATGATCCTTTGAATTTCTGCGGTATCATTTGTAACTTTCCTTTTGTTTCTATTATTGATTTGGGCCCTCTCTGTTTTTTGATGAGCAATTTTGTTTATTTTTTTTCAAAGAAGCAGCTTCTTAGTGTTGCTGATCTTTCCTATTGGCTTTTCCTTTTATATTTCTTTTATTTATGCTCTGACTTTTATGATTTGCTTGAACATAGAGGCAAAAATCCTCAACAAACCAAATCCAACCAAATCCAAAATTTAAAAGATCATTATCAAGTGGGATTTATACCATGGATACAACAATGATTCAATCTCCACAGATCATCAATGTGACATATCACATTAACAAACTGAAGAATAAAAAATCAAATGATCATTTCCACAGAGGCAGAAAAAGTTTTTGACAAAGTTCGAACCTACAAAGTTCAAATATGATTTTTTAAAAAATGCTCCAGAAAGTAGGCATAGAGAGAACATACCTCAACATAATAAAGGCCATATATTATGACAAGCTGACAGCTAATATTATACTCAATGGTGAAAAGCCAAAACCATTTCCTCTAAGATCAGGAACAGGACAAGGATGCCCACTCTCACCACTTTTACTCAACATAGTATTAGAAGTCCTAGCCACAGTAATCAGACAAGAAAAATAACTATAAAAAGTCCAATTCAAAAGGAAGAAATAAAATAGTCTCTGTTTGCAGATTACATGATATGACACATAGAAAATCCTAAAGATGTTCCCAATAAACTACTTGAGCTTATCAATGAATTTGGTAAAACTGCAGGATACAAAATTAACATATAGAAATCTATTGCATTTCTTTACACTAACAATCAACTATTGATAAAAGAAATTAAGAAAAAAATCCCATTTACCTCACATTAAAAGGAATAAAATACCTAACTAAGGAAATAAAAGACCTGTGCTTGGGAAACTGTAAGATAATAATGAAAAAAATTAAAATGACACAAAATGGAAAGATGTGTGCTTGGATTGGAGCCGATTATACAGAGTGAAGTAAGCCAGAAAGAAAAACACCAATACAGTATACTAATACATATATATGGAATTTAGAAAGATGGCAATGATGACCCTGTATGCAAGACAGGAAAAAAGACACAGATGTGTATAACGGACTTTTGGACTCAGAGGGAGAGGGAGAGGGTGGGATGATTTGGGAGAATGGCATTCTAACATGTATACTATCATGTAAGAATTGAATCGCCAGTCTATGTCTGACGCAGGATACAGCCTGCGTGGGGCTGGTGCATGGGGATGACCCAGAGAGATGTTATGGGGAGGGAGGTGGGAGGGGGGTTCATGTTTGGGAATGCATGTAAGAATTAAAGATTTTAAAATTTAAAAAAAAAAAAATCAATTGCCCCATGTAAGTGTGACTTTATTTTTAGACTCTTTTCTGTTCCATTAATCTGTTTCTACGCTTTTGCTGATGCATGTTTGTCTTGATTACTGTAGCTTTTGTAATAAGTCTTGAAATCAGGTAGAGTGAGGCCTCAAAAGTTGTTGGTGTTTTTCAGAATTGTTCTGGCTGCTTCAAATTCTTTATCTTTCCATATATATTTAGAATCAAGTAGTCTATTTTGTTAAAGAAAACAAAATATCTTGAAATCTTGATTGAGACTGAATTGAGTCTATTGGCAGGATACAGTGTGTTAACCGTATTGAAGTTCCCAATCCATGAACATGGATTTCCATGTAACTCTCCATTTTTTAGGTCTTTCTTGATTTCTTTCATGATTTTGTAGTTTTAAGCACACATATTTTCCACATGTTTTGTAAGATCTATACCTAAGTGTTTTACTATTGTAATGATAGTTGTTAAAAAACAAAGTATCAGTTTTCTGCTGTTGAATGATAGACTATAGATATATAATTTGTATATTGACCTTCTTATGTCTTGAGACATTGCTAAATTCATTTTTTACTTGTGGCTTTTTGACCTACCCACCTCTAGGTTTACTTATTCTGGCATTAGCTATGACAAGTCTACTAATGAGCCCTTTGAAGATTTCCTTCATATGTGTTTTAAAATTTAATTCTTTTGGTGTCATTTTTTCTCTGGGATACTCTGTCCATTCACTTGTGGTTTTCATCTTTTCCAGTAGGGTCTTTAACATATTAATCATAGTTATTTTAAATTCTCTGTCTAGTAATTAGACAAGTCATATCTGAATCTGGTTTTGTTGATGGCCTTATCTTATCAGTGGGTTATTTTCTTGCTCTTTCGGTATCATAATTTTCTTTTGTTGAAAGCTGGATACTATGTGTAGATTAGTGGAGAGTGAGATAAGTGATATTTATGTATGGAAATGGTCAGACCTTTTTTTGGTTTTTAATGTTGGGACTTAAGTCATTTTTGTCAGGAGTTTAACTGTTTGGCTACCCTCCAGGCACCATCAGCTTCAAATTCATCTAGCATTATTTTGTCTTTGGTGGAATATTGATTGCCAGAGGATTTTTCTCAGGTGTTTATGTTCCATCCTCTACTTCAGGCTTTTGCAGTATGCCTGTACCTCAAAGAGAATCTTTCTCCTCATTTTAACTCTCCTCCGGTAATATACTGCTGTTGTTTTGTCACTTGGCTTTGTTAATTTGTGCCAGGGGCGGGGAGTGGGAGAGAAGAAACTTTTTCCATTGTTCTAATTTAGTTTCAGGCTAGTTTTAGGCTTGTCCTATGTCCATGATTTTTAGCAGTGGGGCTTCCTAAGTCATGCTGTCAACTTCTTTCCTTAGAATTTTTTTTCTATTTGCTTCCCCTTGTTGCAGTGGGTCTTCACCAGTGCTTCAGATGTGACAGGATTTGCCATACTTCCCTGAAGCTCAAGTCTTTTGTTTTTTAGGGGAAATAGGAGAAAAAAGATCTGAACAAGATTTTGTGCTTTTTCCCCATTAACAGTAATGCCCCTTTCTTAGGCCCATGCCTCTGTGTGGAAGATTTCTACCATCTTCTATCCTATCCCTAGTATTTCTTGTGACCTTCTGATAAGGTCCTTGGAAAAGAGTTTGCAAGTGGTTGCAAACTCCCTGAGCATCTATAGCTTCAGAGTTCTGTAGTCTCAGGCTGCTTAACATTTGGCATTTAACTAAGCTATTTGTTTAAAAGTTTTTGTTTAGTGTTCCTGCTGAATTCTGTGGTAGCCCTCTTTTTCTTCAGTGCTCTGCTCCATACAAACCAGTGCTCATTAGCCTTATCTCGTTGGGTATGCCTGTTTTCCTTATATTTCAGACCAATTGATTTCCTGGCAGCCTTAGTTCTGATGCTGTTTTGTTTTTTAAGTAGTGATTTTGTATTTGGGTTTTTCTTACAGTTAGAGTAAAAACCACATGCCTTCTCAGTTAAGAAATGTTTGTTGAATGAATAAATAAACCGAAAAAGAACTTATTCACTGTAACCATAGAAGCTAGTAATAGAATTACAGTTCTGTATAGCATGGCAAATACTTGTCACTGGCCTCAGTGGGAATTATTGTGTGACATTAATGACTGAATCCCACAGCCTACTTGGAAGATTAAGCTGGGAGAATCAAAGTTAGAGAGTCTTTGGAGATGGACTTGTACTTCTTCATGCAGAGCTCTAGGATATGACTGCAGTGTGTCCATGGAATATAGATACACGTCTGAACGAAAAATTGTTGGATTGTCAATTTACCATTAAAAATAATTGTTTACTCCTTGGGATAGAATGAAAGGAAAAAATTATATTGAGGCCTCAGTTATTAATGTGATTTTTATGAGGTCATTGAAAATGTGCACTAGAGACACCAGAAAGATGGTATAAATAGATGCTTTCAGTTCAGTTCAGTCACTCAGTCATGTCCGACTCTTTGCAACCCCATGGACTGCTTTACGCCAGACCTCCCTGTCCATCACCAACTCCTGGAGTTTACTCAAACTCATGTCCATTGAGTCAGTGATGCCATCCAACCATCTCATCATCTGTCGTCCCCTTCTCCTCTCTCTTTCAATCTTTCCCAGCATCAGAGTCTTTTCAAATGAGTCAGCTCTTCGCATCAGGTCGCCAAATTATTGAAGCCTCCATGGGGTCATAAAGAGTAGGAGACAACTCAGCACACAGATACACAGATTATCATTGTCTTTATTAGTGCTGTCTAGCCGCTAAGTCCTGTCCAACTCTTTTGCGACCCCAGGGACTGTAACCCCACTAGGCTCCTCTGTCCATCAGATTTACCGGGCAAGAATACGGAGTGGGTTGCCGTTTCCTTCTCCAGGGGATCTGCCCAACCCAGGGATCAAACTTGCATCTCCTGCTTGGCAATCAGGTTCTTTACCACAGAGCTACCAGGGAAACCCTATCAATGTATTTACCAGACAGCAAATTATTACACATTGTTTAAACCTTTGTTTCAAATTTAGTGTTTTCTAGGTAGCTTGTCCTTCCTTCCACATTGTTTCTAGAGTACTTTGTACATTCCACATTTATCACATTCCATTTTAATTGTTTAATTTCTCTGCTCTGTTTTTAGACTGGAATCCTTAAAAGCCAAGACAGAATCTTGTTTAATCTAGGACAGGTTCTGGCACTTAAGAGGTGGAGTTTATAATGTGCTTTCAAGAACCCAAAGTAATTTGTCTTCCATTTGATGCTATGAAATAAGAGAAGGAAGAGATGAACTGGAAATATGTATTTTCTCCTCAAAAGTTTGGTTCCAGAGAAGTTTACAGATTAAAATGAGAGTAATAAACACATAGTACTTACACATATTCATAAGGGTGAAAACAATGAAAAGATAATTCTTTGTAATCTTTTTTGTCTTATTGTGTAATAGAGACTGACTGCATTTGTATTATTATTTTCTATAGGTAGAAATGGATATTGTTGAAAAACTGGTAAAAATGATACCTTGTGAGCATGAAGATCTGCTAAATATCACCCTCCGACTTCTACTAAACCTGTCCTTTGACACAGGACTGAGGAATAAGATGGTACAAGTTGGACTGCTTCCCAAACTCACTGCACTCTTAGGTATGCTTTTTAAAAATTGATAGTGTTGCTTGGAATTTCCAACATCACAGGAAAATCTAAGTCTGTCTTTAAAAGTCTGCTGAAAAGATTGTTATGTATATGTTCTTTGATTAGGTACTTAATTATTAAGAAGAATGAATGAAAAATGACCTGTGCTAGGATTTCCATGGTGGTATGGAATGAAACGAAATAGAAACTTTTAGCTGTTTGACTCTTTACCCCTGTGAAAGTGAAGCCAAAGTGAAAATATACTACCATGGGAGCAAGAAGGAAAAATTACTCTCTCTTCAGCATTTTTTTTAAAGTAGATAGATACTCTTTGAGTTCTTATATTTTGCCATACCTTTAAAATACTCATTACCAATACACAAGCCTTTATGGAGCCTTTTTGTCATTAAGTAGAAAAGGTCATTTTTATATAGTGTTAGAAAATATTATGTTAGAGGATTCCATTTATACATCATTTTCTTTTAGCTTTTAGCAAGATACCTATATAGCAAAAGTGGATTCAAGAGTTAATGCTTTTGTGCTCAAACATAATGCTTCTCATACATAATGCTTCTTAGTACATAATGCTTCTTAGCAGAGTATTTAAAAAACCCTTTTTGGTCTATTAAGTGTCCGTCTTTATAGGCACCTGCTCCTTCCCAGCATATGCTTTATACCTTGTCCGTACTGATCCCCTTACCATCCTCTCAAAAGTTCTTTTATGTCTAAGTGCCTGTCCACCTGCCTTTTTCCTTCACCTTGAATGCTACTGCCTTTCTTAACTAGAAAGCAAATTTTTACTCAGCTTTTATAGCTGTTTCTTTGTTTAGCACTGCAGTTTCATTTGTTTGTAGCTTTTTCCATATATTCAAATATTTTAAGTAGTGAAATAGTTGGAATGATTTAAAATTAAGCTTATTCTTAGTTGTCTAAAATTTGTGAATCTACTTTCTCATTGAATTCATCATTACTTTTTTACAACACTGGAAGTAAAATTTATTGAATGTTTACTTTGCCAGCTATTTGCTTTGTGCTTTGTATATTATCTTGTGGAATCCTCATCTGAGATCTTTACCCATGATTACCGTGGATAAAAGACAAAGCCCAAATTCAAACTCAGGTATATCTGCTGCCAAAGTTGGATTTATTATCTACTATAATAAGCTACTGTGTATAATTATATTGTCAACTATGATTAAGTAGATAGGGAGCATTATAATTTAAAATTTCAGTTCTCCATGTCCCTTTGGAAAAAAAGTTTTAAGGAAATTTATTTCTTACTTTCTTTTTCTCAGAAAAGGAAATCTTTTAGGCTGTTAGTCAAAGAACATTTGATCCATTGGCCATTCCACAAATATTGCACAGAGCTTTGATTATGCATTTTAGAAGAAACTCTACTGAGGAGCACTCTGAAAAACTGCTTATGGGGAACCAAAGCAATACAACCATTTAGTGAGGAAACAGGAAAACTTTAAAAGTAAAATGGGTGGGATGCGAATTTAATTTATATGATCCTTTTTTATCATAAATTCAGCAGAATTATGTATCAAATATCAAGTTAGATTCTTACTGTATGAAGATGAATGAAAGTCCTTGTCCTGATAATTCATAGTATGTTTGGCTTGTTCAGTATCCAGTCCACTTATTCCTAGGAAACAAATGATTTAAAGGAGATTTTTGGGAAATTACTCATAGGATTCTCATTTCATATTTTATTAACAAGTAGTAAATTTTAGCATATATAAGATATTCAATACAAAAAATATTTTTTTGATCTCTCCTGGAGCTCATTTCTGGAGTCAGGATGTCTTATTAGAATTGTTACTCTTTATACTTTTTAAGAATGTTACATTGGGCAAGTTACCCAAACTCTGATTTGGTTTCCTCATCTCTAAAATGAGGATAATAATTAGAACCAATTTAAACTTATTTTGAAGATTAAATGAGCTATTGCATGCAAGGGGCTTAGAATGGTACCTGACACATAGTATTTTCTTAATAAATATTAGCTATAATTATTTTATTACCAACATCATCATTGTTATCATTTAATATAAAGTGGACATTCTATAAGCGTTGCTGACTTACCTTTCTGTAAGCACAAATTTCCTTCTTACAGATATTAAATCACTGTTAACAAACAAGGTAGATTATTTATTTTTACTTCCCTGTGATATTATGTTTATTCAGTTTAAGTCATTAAAATGTTGCTAATCTACTAGGCCAGAGCATAATGCTAAACATTGTAGAAAATATTTTTCAATCTATAGGCATTTTGAAATTTAAAAGAAAGAATGTGTCCATATTGTTACTTCATTACAAAGTGCCATTTGAGACAGATATTGATAGACTAATCTCTTTAACAAGATGATATTACAAAGGAAGGAAGAATAGAGGCTATAGAAAGAATTTCAGATAAAATGGTCAATATTACCTAAGGCATAGATGGTGCCAGGTAAATATGAGGAACAATAACTCGAAATATATTGGGAGATAACGTTGAAAATGGGTTCATATACATTTATGTGATAGTATGAAGATTAAGGCTGTGCTAAGAGTTATACTTAATATAATTGATGATAGTAATCATTACAGGATTTTGAGCTAGTTGGGTCATAATCAGAGTACTGCCCTAGGGAGAATAATCTGGCATTATTCTGTAGGATACACAAAAACTAGAGTCTAAAGATGAGAACAATAGCATGTTGTGGTAGCAGGACAAGTAAAGAAAGCTTCACTTAGGGAAGAGGTGGTATGTCAGGTATGAGGCAGAAGGAAAGGGTAAAGAGATACAGCGTCATTGTTCATCATTCAGTCACTCAGTCGCGTCCTACTCTTTGAAACCCCCATGGACTGCAGCACACAGGCTTCCCTATCCTTCACCATCTCCTGCAGTTTGCTCACTCATGTCCATTGAGTCAGTGATGCCATCCACCCATCTCATCCCCTGTCATCCCCTTCTCCTCCTGCCTTCAGTCTTTCAAAGCATCAGGATCTTTTTTAATGAATTGGCTCTTCACAACAGGTGGCCAAAGTATTGGAACTTCAGCATCAGTCCTTCCAATGAATATTCAGGGTTGATTTCCTTTAGGATTGACTAGTTTGATCTCCTTGCGGTCCAAGGGATTCTCAAGAGTCTTCTCCAACACCACAGTTCAAAAGCATCAATTCTTCGGCACTCAACCTTCTTTATGGTTCGACTATCACATCCACACATGACTACTGGGAAAACCATAGTTTTGATTATAAAGACCTTTGTTAGCAAACTGATATCTCTGTTTCTTAATATGCTATCTAGGTTTGTCATACTTTTTCTTCCAAGGAGAAAGCATCTTATAATTTCATGGCTGTAGTTACCATCTGCAGTGATTTTGGAGCCTGAGGAAAACTCTATCACTGTTTCCATTGTTTCCTCATCTATTTGCCATGAAGTGTTGGAACCTGATGTCGAGATATTAGTGTTTTGAATGTTGAGTTTTAAACCAGCTTTTTCAGTATGTAGAGTACATCTTATGAAATGCCAGGCTGGATGAAGCATAAGCTGGAATCAAGACTGCCAAGAGAAATATCAACAACCTCAGATGTGTAGATGACACCAACCTTAAGGCAGAAAACGAAGGCGATGAGGTGAAAGAGGAGAGTGAAAAAGGTGCGTTAAAACTCATCATTCAAAAAATAAAGATCTTGGCATCCAGTCCCATCACTTCATGGCAAATAAATGGGGAAACAGTGATAGGCTTTATTTTCTTTAGCTCCAGAATCACAGCAGATGGTGACTGCAGCCATGAAATGAAAAGATGCTTGCTTCTTGGAAGAAAAGCTATGACAAGTATAGACAGAATTAAAATACAAACACATTACTTTGCCAACAAAGGTCCATATAGTCAAAGCTATGGTTTTCCCAGTAGTCATGTTTGGATGGGAGAGTTTGACCATAAAAAATCCTGAATGCTGAAGAATTGATGTTTTTGAGCTGTGGTGTTGGAGAAGACTCTTGATGGTCCCTTGGACTGCAAGATCAAACCAGTCAATCCTAAAGGAAATCAACCCTGAATATTCATTAGAAGGACTGATGCTGAAGCTGAAGTTCCAATACTTTGGCCACCTGATGCAAAGAGCCAACTCATTAGAAAAGACCCTGATGCTAGGAAAGATTGAAGGCAGGAGAAGAAGGGGATGACAGATGATAAGATAATTGGATGGCATCACTGACTCAATGGACATGAGTTTGAGCAAGCTCCAGGAGATGGTGAAAAATAAGGAAGCCGGGCATGAGGCAGTCCATGGGCTCTCAAAGAGTCAGACATGACTGAGCAGCTGAACAATAACAACTCTGATTAGAAGTTAAATAAGCAGGGTGACACTATACAGTCTTGACTTAATCCTTTCCCCGTTTTGAACCTGTTCATTGTTCCATGTCCACTTCTGACTGATACTTCTTGAGCTGCATGCAGGTTTCTCAGGAGGCAGATAAGGTGGTCTGGTATTCCTATCTCTTGAAGAATTTTCCACAGTTTGTTGTGATCCACATAGTCGAAGGCATTAGCGTAGTCAGTGAAACAGAAGTAGATGTTTTTCTGTAATTCTCTTGCTTTTTCTATGATCCAATGGATATTGGCAATTTGATCTCTGCTTCCTCTGCCTTTTCTAAATCCAGCTTGTACATCTGGAAGTCCTTTGTTCACATACTGTTGAAGCCTGGCTTGAAGGATTTTGAGCTTTACCTTACCAGTATGTGAAATGAGTGCAGTTGTGTGGTAGTTAGAACATGCTTTGGCATTACCCTTCTTTAGGATTGGAATGAAAGCTGACCTTTTCCAGTCCTGTGTCCACGGCTCAGTTTTCCAAATTTGCTGGCATATTGAGTGCAGCACTTAAACAGCATCATATTTTAGGATTTGTAATAGCTTAGACATATCATAGGTAAACTTAATGTGACATGGCTGCTGTTTGGATATGGATAATGATAAACTCTTCATAAACACTCAATGACTGTTAGAATGTTACTGCTAGGAACAGAAATAGAGAAGTATAAAACAAGTAATTTGAGGGCATCAGTGATAGATTTAATTTCAGACATGTTAAAGATATCTTCAACAAAGATGTTTGATGAACAGATAGAAAAAGGTCTAGTGCTCAGGAGAGTTACAAGATTAAAAAAGAAAAACTTGTCCATTAGATGAATAAAACTGGAGAAAGGACACCGCCAAATGAGATATAACAGTCAGAGAAATATGATTATTTTCAACAAATACATTAAAAACATGTTAAGTTTAGGCTGTTACTGAGAAGCAGTGAAGTCCGTGGACTTGTCGTGAAGTAGAAAAATGAAGAAAATGAATAAGAAGAGCAACTGAAAACTTTTTACTTCCTTTTACTCATTCTTTCAAAGTGTTACTTCATTTTCTTTGAAATATTGTTAATTCCTAGGGCATCAGATTTTGCTACACTAGGGAGAGTGAAGAGCTAGTATTATTTTAGCCTTATATTATATAGCTAGGAATTGATGATCTTAAAAGTTTCCCCCTCTGTTTTTGGCTAATCTGTAAAAACTGATTGAAAGCAAAATAATTCTGTTGAGATGTTTACAGTTACCTTGCCTTAGTAACTTCTTGGCTTATCTTTCTGGGTAAGTAGAAGATGACGGCTAAAAAGCATTCCTCATAAAAATATACACAAAATTTTTCTTGTAGAATAAGTTGAAAAATAATATGAAAAGTTATTGTGATTTGGAGAAGGCAATGGCACCCCACTCCAGTACTCTTGCCTGGAAAATCCCATAGACGGAGGAGCCTGGTAGGCTGCAGTCCATGGGGTCACAAAGAGTTGGACACGACTGAGCAACTTCACTTTCACTTTTCACTTTCATGCATTGGAGAAGGAAATGGCAACCCACTCCAGTATTCTTGCCTGGGGAATCCCAGGGATGGGGGAGCCTGGTGGGCTGCCATCTGTGGGGTCGCACAGAGTCGGACACGACTGAAGCGACTTAGCAGCAACATTGTGATTTGAATAATTATTAAAAGCAAAGAGGAAGTTGGTTACAGCTTGGCTGTTTTGCCATGTGAAGAACCAATATTTATTTATAAACTCATGAAAACTTTTCATTTATGTGAGAACTACTAAATAGGCTCTACAATCATTCCTATTTAGTCATACTATCTTTTTTCCCTTTTTTCCTCTTTCATTGATCACAAGTCATTAAATTTGAGTATAAGCAGTTACTTTTCTTTTTCTCAAATGTTCATGTTTTTTGCTTGATAACTTTCTTTAGTTCTTCCTTTGCATTCCACTTACAAGCCTTAGAAGCAATGGCAATCCTATGTAGTAAAGAAAGAGAATATCTTCTGATGTTCCAGGATCAAGTAAAGGGAAAAAATGTACATATTAAAGAGAAATTAAAATATACTAGAGGACAGTGCCTTCCAACTTATAGTCTATAAAATGCTTCAAAATATCTACGGTTGTTCAGAATACCCAACAACTGTTTCACATGCTTTTAATTTAATTATTTAATGGCACTTTTATTTTCAATTCTTTTTCATTTAAATTATAGGCTAAATAAGCTTATATAGTTGAGCCTTTGGTGGGAAAATATTTCAAATTCCAAGTAACTGATTCAATATGAATTTTTTTAATAGAACCATTTTGTAAATTTTAAAATTGTTTCTATTTTATAAAGTCCCCAAAATGGCCCTTTTATCGATCACTTCCCAGAAAAACAACCCATTTATTAAATGTATTAGTCAGGAGGACAAGACTATGATTATTAATAAACAACTCTAAGCTCTCAGTAGCTTGAAATAGAAAAAAGTTATTTTTTGCTCATGTTTATATCCAGTATAAGGAAGTTGAAAGTGGTGGTCCATGTTAGTTAGCATCAGTCAAGGACCCAAACTGACAGAGCCTCCAGGTCACCATGGCACCAGAGAAGGGAGAACAGAGAAAATGGAAAATTGCAAACTTAAAGGCTTCCATTTTGAGGTAAAAATGTCATTTTTGTTCACATTTCCCTTGATAAAGCAAATCACATAGCCATGTAGAATTTTAAGGGGATGAGCAAATGCTTGAAAGGATTAGAACTGGAACACTGGTGAGCTAATGATCCTGAAAGACACTTTTAAATTTTCCTGAATTTTAGCTGGGTTTCCAGGATTACCAGAATCTCTTGAAAGTACATCCTGTGACATTACTGCAAATATTACCATATATAGCATACCTGGCAACTACAGTAGCACAAAGCACATAGAGTAAAAGCTAGAATTCTGGAGCCAGACTATATGACTTTGAGTGTTAGTTTCATCAGTTACTAGCTATGTGATATTGTACAAATCACTTAACCCATATGTCAGTTTTCTCATCAGTATGTAGATAATAATGGTACATATTAATAGGGAAGGTTAAATGATTTAGTATGATAAATATTAGTGAATATTAGCAATATTATATATGAAATTACTGTAAAAATACATAGAACACAAATAATTGATATCCAGAAGTGGGTCTTTATTGATGTTTGTTTTTCAGGCTTATACCATTAAGAGAAGGTAATCCTTTTGTATTGAAAAATTGATTATATCATTCTTTTCATAAATATTTCCTTAAATTTACTATAATACATAAATGTAATTTAAACTTTTATTGAGAAGCAGTATAATGTGGTTAAAACCATGGGCTTTGGAGCCAGAATGCCTGGGCCAAGTGCTGTAGTATTCCCTACTGTTTTTGTTATCATTGACTAGAATTTGTAATTCTGAAGATAATTTATTATACAGGGCTATAAATATTAACAGCTCAAGTATTCCCCCTTGCTAAATGACCCCAGAATGCCATGTATTCTTAATTTTTTATATAGTTTTTCGGTTTTCCTCTCTTTTCCTTGGCTGTCAGTTCTCATTTCTTCTGTACCAACAGCAATTCCTTGGCAGCAATTTTCCTCTCCTCTAATGATATATTTCTAATCTCCTTTGGTCTTGGAAACCAACAAAACTTACTTGAAATTTATGTTTTGTTAAAACTGAATTCCAAATGAGTGCCCAAATGGTGCTCCTCCTAGTAACATTTATTGCATGGACTTTGCAACATTTCTTTTGATTGTGAAGAACCTGTTTTGCTTGATTGTGCTCTTTGCTGTATTCAAAGAAATTATATGTAGTGTAGACAAAATGATTTCCTGATAAGTGATTAATAAAATGGTCATTTTTACATTTGTTAATGTATATGTTATATGTGTGAAAAATTAAATCATTAACTTCTAATACAATAAAACAAACTTCTCAATTGAGTTTTCAAGATTTCTGGCCACTACTACTATGTATAAATAGAAGTTGGCATTATAGAGAGCACAGATTTTAAAGGCATAAGAAATAATTCATCTAGAGCAGTGCCTTTCAAATATCTTTTATCCCAGACTATAGTATCATACTTTACATTGCAACCCAGTACTCACATGTGCATGCATGTATATGTTTGTATGTATATATGTGTATGTATTAATATACATTGTTTTGCAATAAATATTACACATTTTGTTTAATATGTAATTTTTAAATATTCATGAAGCAGTATTTACCATTTCTATGTGCAATGTGGTATATTTTCTATTTTTTATTCTTTTTAAATTCTACTTATGACTTAACCATTGATTTTATGTCCTTTGATTTATTCGATGTTCAGTTAGACCACTGAACTAGGGAAAGTGATTAGACTTCTTTCCCTTCAAATCTTCAGAAATATCAGTCTCTTTTAGAATTTTAATGTGTTAATTAAAAGTCAGCACATTAGTGAATAATCTACATTGTTCTAGGTTACTCCTTGGCTGGCACTTGGAATGATTCTATGGAATTGGAAATTTTTTGAAAAGAGGAAAAAACTTTCTATAAATCAAGTATTTGAAGAACTTGAGTTACATTTTCTTCACTGTAGTTATCAAGAAGGAATTAAAGAGCATTAAGTATATAATATAACATGACTGGTCAGTTTGCTTTTTTCATTAGAAATAAATTCTTTATTCGTTATATGTTTAAGTTACAAATGACTGAATTTAACATTATATATAGAAATTACTTAATTTTTTAAAGAGGTAAAATGCAAAAGCACTTTTGTAAAGCTATACATCTGGTAGAACTTTTCAGAAGTGATTTTTAAAGGATGCTGTTTCAACTGGAAATGCTATAAGATTTTAAGTAGGTTTATTATTATTTGGGGACCCCATAACTGAAAAATCTTCATATACTTAATAATAGATTATTTTAACTAGAGAATAATGAATCATGAATCTTTGAGGCTCTAATAAAGCGGCACTATATGAACATTTAATCCCTTTCCTTTGGATCCTGAAACATTTAACTAGTACATTGCGACCCCTGCTGTTGTAAGAATTGCCGAATAACTGGGAAAAAAAATCTACTTGTGGAAGGTTTTCTGATTTGAATAACTAGTAAAGGTTAAGGAGAAATTGTGCTATAGGTCAGCTCTTTTACCACGTGAGGTTCTTAATAAAACCAAAAATTTTGTTAGTACTGTTTTATCACATGAGTATTTTATTTAGAAATTTTGAATTTAGTTTTTTCCTTTGACATCAGAGACATATAAAGGGATTGATAAGGAATTTTAGAAATTATCATTTAAATTGTTATTTGTTGATTTATCCTGAAATCAATTTGCTTGGATAGTTTTGATCTTTTCTTAGGCATAGAGAAAGAAGGCATTATCTCGCATAATATTTAAAAACTTTTATTTGGGTCCTTGGAAAACCTAGTATCCAAAGATTGTAAAAATTTATATCTAAGTTCCTTTGTTTTATTTTCCTAAATACCACCAAAATTATTCACTTATTTGACTTTTTGATATCTTAAGATTTCATAAGGATCTTAAATTTATCTCCACTTAGTTCAGTATCAATTTATAATCTTTTCAGCTCTATTAATCCCTGTACTTGACATAGTTTCTTATGCTTAGTGACTTTATATTACCATCTGGGAGACCTATGATAGGGAGACCTATCATAGCCAATGGTTTCATCAATTGTAATTATATGCAAATTGAATTAGACCTACAAAGTTTAGCTTTACTTATATAATTGTTTGTTCAAGTTTCTTATGATATTGAGTTAACTTTTATAAAGTGTTTAAAGATTTTTGGCTCATCTAGGAATCGTATCATTAAAAGGAAAATTCCCTTGTCATAAGTCCTTAAACCATTTGATAATGATGTGTCTCGAGTACTTCCTTATATCACAATATCGTGGGTTGGGAAATGGCAAGGAAATTCCTTGTCATAGTGTATTCTTCAGTTCCCTAGAGAATGCACTGATAGTGTTTCAAAAGTAACTTGAAAAGCTAAATTTTAATAGCTTTTTGTCAGATGCACCAGGCAAATAATGTTTTGTACCTCCTGAGAGATGCCATAGTTTTGCTGCTTAATACACTGAGTACTGTTTAATGTGCTTGGGGATGATGTTAGCATAGAAGCAAGCATAAAAATACAACTGAAATGTATTCTTTAGAAGAGCCTAGTTCATTGTGACATTGCTTTGTGCATAAAGCTTAAATATCACAGAAGCAGTGTATTACAGAGTGCATGCTTAATGATTTCATTAAGAAACTGCCACAGTTCACTGATGAACTCTTTGGGACAGTTTTGAGTTTATTTACACTTTTTCCCCTTTTGTGAATGACATTGATGTGTATTTTAAATTGAGTAGTGTTCTTCATTTTCATGTCAGCCTTTCAGTTTTTAACTTGATTTTCACTTTAACTTGATTTTTCAAAGGCATTTAAACTTAATGGAATAAACCTTACAAAATATACAGACAGGTCTTATGTTATAAACATGAATTTTTGCATGTGTTAAAATAAAATTAGAGTAAGCACAACCAACCTAATGATTAGGCAGATTAGGTAGCTACCTGTAAATTACAGGCAGTCACCACTTTCCACACTTTCTCTGTTATTTTGTAAGTTCCCTGTTATTAGGAGATTGCTGGAATTCAGTGGTTAGAGCATCAAATTTCAAACTTTTGGTCTCAGGACATTTTTATACTCTTAAAAATAATTAAGGTTTTGGTTTATGTGGAGTTATGTTTATGGATATTTATTATATTCAAAAATAAAACAAAATTTTACATATTTATTTTAAAATAATCTGCTATATGCTAACATAAATATTTTTATGAAAAATAACCCTTTTCCAGAAATTACTGAGAGGGGTAGATATAGTTTTACTTTTGCAAATTTGTTTACAGTCAGACAACATCTGGCTCTCATATCTTCCTCAACAATATATTGTGAAATCATGTCATGTATGTCATATATATTATGTCATGTAGCCTTTTATGAAATAATGAGAGTAAAAAAAATGAAAATAATATATTAGTAGCATTATAAAATGGTGTGACATTGTGGATCCTTTTTAGTGAATGAACTCGCTCAGTCGTGTCTGAGTGTTTGCGACCCCGTGGATTGTAGCCTACAAGGCTTCTCCGTCCATGGGATTCTCCAGGCAAGAATACTGGAGTGGGTTACTATTTCCTTCTCCAGGGGATCTTCCCAACCCAGGAATCAAACCCAGGTCTCCCGCATTGGAGGCGGATGCTTTAACCTCTGAGCCACCAGGGAAGCCCGTGGATCCCCTTTGGGCATCCTCAAAACATAGTTTGGAAACCAGTGAATTAGAGCATTCTTTTCAAGCTTTTAATTCCTATTAAATGCAAGCACTCCTCGTAGTAACAGTATGTCAGGAGTCTCAAATTAGCAGGTTAAATCTAGCTGGAACACATGTTTGGTTTTGCCAAGATGCGTTTTCTTAATCTTATATTTGGATTTCTAGTCAAGACCCAAGCACTCCTATTCCCATAGGATACTCCTGATTTTCTCTTACACTTCAGTTCAGTTCAGTCGCTCAGTCATGTCCGACTCTTTGCAGCCGCATGAACTGCAGCACCCCAGGCCTCCCTGTCCATCACCAACTCCCAGAGTTCACTCAAACTCATGTCCATCGAGTCGGTAATGCCATCAAGCCATCTCATTCTCTGTTGTCCCCTTCTCCTCCTGCCCCCAATCCCTCCCAGCATCAGAGTCTTTTCCAATGAGTCAACTCTTCGCATGAGGTGGCCAAAGTACTAGAGTTTCAGCTTTAGCATCATTCCTTCCAAAGAACACTTTTGATCTTTTGTTTTTTTTGATCTTTATTTTATTTTAAATTTTAATTTATTTATTTTAATTGGAGGCTAATTACAATATTGTATTGGTTTTGTCATACGTCAACATGTATCCACCATGGGTGTACACATCTTCCCAATCCTGAACCCACCTCCCACCTCCCTCCCCATACCATCCCTCTGGGTCATCCGAGTGCACCAGCCGCAACCATCTTGTGTCCTGCATCAAACCTAGACTGGCGATTCATTTCTTATATGATATTATACATGTTTTAATGCCATTCTCCCAGATTATCCCACCCTCTCCCTCTTCCACAGAGTCCAAAAGACTGATCTCCTTTAGAATGGACTGGTTGAATCTCCTTGTAGTCGAGGGGACTCTCAAGAGTCTTCTCCAACACCACAGTTCAAAAGCATCAATTCTTCTGCACTCAGCTTTCTTTATAGTCCAACTCTCACATTCATACATGACCACTGGAAAAACCATAGCCTGAATTAGACGGACCTTTGCTGGCAAAGTAATGTCTCTGCTTTTTAATATGCTGTCTAGGTTGGTCATAACTTTCCTTCCAATGAGTAAAGTCTTTTAATTTCATGGCTGCAGTCACCATCTGCAGTGATTTTGGAGCCCAAGAAAATAAAGTCTGACACTGTTTCCACTGTTTCCCCATCTATTTCCCATGAAGTGATGGGACTGGATGCCATGATCTTCGTTTTCTGAATGTTGAGCTTTAAGCAACTTTTTCACTCTCCTCTTTCACTTTCATCAAGAGGCTTTTTAGCTCCTCTTCACTTTCTGCCATAAGGGTGGTGTCATCTGCATAGCTGAGGTTATTGATATTTCTCCTGGCAATCTTGATTCCAGCTTGTGCTTCTTCCGGCCTTGCCCTTTGAATATCTAAGTGTTCATCCACTCACATCTTAGTAAGAATCATTTTTACCAATTTCTTTGATGCTTCGTGAAGGTTTGGAATATGTGTCACGGTATAGAAAAATGAAAACAGAAGACCCTGAGCTCAGATGGACAGCCGCATAAAGATAATCTAGATAATCTAGTATCTACATAATCAATAGTAGACCTTTAATGCTGCCCAGCAGTTATACTGTTTCCTTTGTCTAGTCATTCTCCCATTCTTTTAAGTGAGAATATCATTCTTCTATCCTCTTCTAAATCCAGCACCTTATCCTCATCTCATTACATCCTTTTGCTTCCTATTTGATTGAGAAAGTAGAAGCCTAGAAGAGAATTTCCATGAGTTTCTGTTGCCACACTTACCCTCCTGCCTGCATCTGTGTCTACACTTTGCTTCTCTCCCATTATTATGAACTTGCCTCTACTCTTACCATAAGCCACACTCCCTCCCTATTCTGTTCTCTCTCCTACTCAAGATTCTTGCTCCAGAAGTTCTCCTCTGTCCCACATTATTAACTTTCCCTCTCTATTACATCATTCCCATCAAATACAATTATGCTATCATTTCATCCATCTTAATAAAGATTCTTCTTGACTCTTCACTCTTTTACCTTTTAGCTGTCATCCTATTTCTTTTGTTTCCTTTTGATTTCTTTAAAGTTGAGAGTCGTGAATCTATGCTAATTTGCTGAAACTAATTTTATTGGTTATGGCAGAAAAATTAGGATTCCTAGATTCAGCAGTGCTTTGTCATGCCTGTTTCACAATTACACATGAATCATTTCAAAATGAATCCAAATGTTAGACCATATTCTCTTCAGTTGAAGATAAAATAGTTTCTATGGTGTTGTAAATGAATATAAATTTTTCTACATTATGTGAGTAGACCCAGAATGGTTTTAAGAGTAAGAATAGCACCTGATTCATCTTGATCAATTAGGTAATCTGGGTTTCAGGGCATTTTCCAAGGCTGTAGAAAGATTTTATCAGCATGTAGGGAGTCAGACCAGGTCAAAAGTTAAGTGATAAATGTTCGATTTCTTCCGGTTGAAACAAGTCCGATTTTCCTTATTGTTGGAGATCACTAGAGTAGATACTGTTAAACTCTAAACTTTGATCACTTAAAAATTAAGGGTTATTTTCTTTGACCATTCTGTCATATGTCCTTAAGATAAAATTTAAAAAGTTAAATTCTAAACACTCCTGAAATTCCCTCATAAAGTTAAATTAACTTTTCATTATATATGAATATGACTTTATAAAGTATCATAAAATGAAGAAATAAGCTTGTCTTTATAAACAGATTAACATTTTATAAATAACCTTTTCTGACTTGTTTATAAAAAGCAAAATGGTCAGACATTTTTCCAATAGGAACTATTTTTCATTTTTAAATACTAAGTTGCCTTTACGATGATTTAAGAAAGTTAAAGTAGTTTTTTTATAACTTTATTTGGCCTGTTTATTACACAACTGTTATGGAATTTCACACATCTATTTCAGTACGTAGCTCCTCATAGACTACTACGCTGTTTCTCAATTTTAATAGGCCTCATTTATCCTGTAAATAAACCTACATTTTCTTACCTGATCAAGTGAGCAAACAATAAGGGTCAGATGTGGCAAACACTTTAACAAAAAGCACATGTCTGGCTGTCAGGGTGAAGTAGAGTCATATCAGGATTGCTTGAAGTTATTAATGGCAGTAAAATTTATGCTTCCTCCTGTTTTCCCAATTAAATCAAGAAGCCTTTTTTCTTAGGATTCTTCTATCACCAGCTGGTTCCAATACTCGGTGTGTGAATATTGCCTGGGGTGTCTCCAATTCTAGGTGGTAAAAGCTGACCAAAGCACATTAACTGAATGATGTGAGCCTATAGGCTTGAAAGCAGCCATTGTTAAGGGCTTTATTTTGGACCTTATCATTTTTACTACAAATATGCATATTTTGTAGTGTATTATAAATAAGTTGTAGTATGCTCTGGATGAAAGAATACTCCAGACAAGGCAAAATTGAAATGTTGAAAATATTTAAAAAAAAAAAACCCACATGACAGAATGTACCACTGTACATACTAAAGAGAAAGGGCTTCCATAATGGCTCAGCTGGCAAAGAATCTGCCTGCAATGCAGAAGACCCAGGGGATGTGGATTTGATCCCTGGGATGGGAAGAACCCCTGGAGGAGGAAATGGCAAACCACTTTAGTATTCCTGCCTAAAAAAATCCCATGGACAGAGGAGCCTGGTGGGTTACAAAAGGTCTTAGAGTTGGGCATGACTGAGCGACTAAGCACAGCACAGCACATAGTAAAAAAGAGTGAAAATATGTCAAAAGTGCTGAATTTTGGAGTACTTATTTCATGAATATGTCTTAATGTGACAGAACTGTTAAGTTTAATGGTAGATTTACAGTTTAAGTTTTGTTACAGTTTTTAAATTAAGTAATTGGGCACAAAAATCCTCCATAATCCATTGTATCACAGAACTATTTTTACACTTGTTTTCATACTGATCATTGTAACCTATAAATTCTGTCATCCCTCCCCAGCTCATGGTTTAAAACTCTTGGCTTTTATCTATTAATATCAAATCTCTGTTAGAAATGACTGAACAAATCCGTTCTAGAAAAGAAGACTATCCAGTAGAGTTGCAATCTTAAAAATTGGTTTCTCCAAATTCAAGTTTTAACTAACGCTATCAATCTAGTCATGCTGGTTAGGTAGCTGCAGTATGTGCTCTAATAAGTTAAACAAAAAACGATATGGAAACATGTACAAAGGAACATCTAATATACTTGCAATATATTTTTTAGTGTATTCCAATATAGTCAATACATATGTTCAATAATTGTTGCAGTTATCTTTTAAGTGATTTTCCCTGTGACATTTTTCATTATATTGATAGAGCATTAAGGGCTCCAACTCTACTGTAAATTTAAAGGCACTTATGAATTTTGAAGTATGCTGTATTCACATAGACTTTCCAGGGGTAATTCATCACTTTAATGCTGCTCTATTCTAATAAAGGGGGTGTTCATATTCCCACTTCTCTTATCTTTTCATGGACCCTTTGTGACTTCAAAGGGAGTTTTCTGCTTTGAACGAAGACATGGAGTGCAGAAGGGAATGAGAATCTGGCTAATAATGTGGCCCATAACTTGTGTTCTCACTCTGTTTTTACAAAGTGTTGGGCTGGGTCTACTGCAGAAGCGGAAATTTGGCTTTGAGTTCTGGTGTTCAGAACTCATGTCTCTGCTTGACTGAACTGTGAATGGAAAATCCCAAGTGTCTTACAAAATTAGTAGCTAAATGATGTTTTTACTAATCACTTGAGATGAAAAAAAAACTGGAGACATTTAAAAATTCAAAACCCATCAGCATGCGTTTGCCCTTTAATTGGCAGAAAATCAGTCATGAGAGCAACCCAGAGTGGACTTTTTTCCTCCTTCAGCTGCTCCAGCTGAACTACAGCTGCAAATTTCTTTAAAAAGAAAAAAAAAATCTTGAGTGTACATTATAAGTGCAGTAATTCCCACAAAATCAGTTGCTGGAGTTAATGACCAGTTTGTTAAGGCATTAACTGCCCTCAGCTGGGAATGACCAATTTTGAGGCGAATGGCTGCACAACTGCTAAGATAATTCAGTAACGCTTTCAAATAATGATCCAGCTAATTAACGGTGAATTCCTGTGGAAATCCTATCGAAGTACTTATGACCTCTGTATTTAATAGCCAGTGAGTTCATCATGATTCATGTTTATTACCATAAATACCAAAGGAATCATAATGACTAGGCCGTTTTTTTTTTTTTTTTTCATCCCGCGCTTATTACTTGAACAGATCTGACTAAGCCACCTCTAGTCATTAAGGACCTTAGTTCCCAAAATATTCAATCTTTTCACTGCTCTACTCAGAATTCACAGAGGCTTTGGTGCTATGCCAGCATAGCAACTATTGGCAGACTGTTTTAACTTGGGATGCCATTAGGGAATAATTGATGTCTATAAGTCTTAAAGGAACCCTTTTGAAATGTCTGCCATTTGTAGGATGTGGAGAAATCATAGTTGGTTAGCTAGAGTTTATGGTTCTTAATCATGAGTTCTTATGGGAAAATTGTAACTCCCAGTCCCAGATTCCTTTAGGATATGCAAGAATTTTGGGGGATTTATTTTTTAAGAACACATCTTTTCTACCAGTGAGTGAAGAAGACTATTAAGGATAAGCCTCAATTTTACTTGGACCATTTAATCTCTCTTAATGGCTGTTTATTGCTATGTGATTATTTAAATTTTTTTTTTTAAGCAATAGTTAATAATACACGTTGGCTGCCAGAAAGCCTCTACTTTCTGTGTGCAGCTGTGTTTGAAGAGAGGAATTCGGGTATTTCCAGACACCTTCTCCCTCCAGGTACTCCCTTTTTTCCTCCAATGCTTTGTCCTTCTGCTGTAGCTGTCAGATATCTGCTAGATGCCATTAGGTATAGGCTGTGTTTTTATGAAGCAATCAATCATTTGTATAGTCATTTATGATTCAATGAGTAAGATACCTGTGGTTCATATACTATAATCTTCCTATCTTGCAGTTCTTGAGGGGAGATTGGAAATATGTGATTTGTAACAATAAAAGAAGTTAGAACCATCGAGGTAATATATAGGTAATAAGACAATTTATAAAATATTTACATCATTTTTTAATAAAAGGACAAGTGTCATTTTATATTTTTTTCATTTCCTAAATACAAAATGAGAAGAAAATCAATTTTATAGTTATTTGCAAATCAATTGATTGAATTCTAAGGAAACTTTACCCAGATGAAATCTAGAAGACGTATCAGCAAATTGGGTACATTTGCTGATATGACCTCTGGGTACAATATTGTAGTCCCTTAGATCTATCATCACCCCCTTTCACACTTTCCTCAAGGGAAAAAAATATACATCTCTGGTGTAGTGCTGGTTGTATTTCAGTTTCTATTGTATAGTTGTGCTCAGCTCAAACAAATGGGACACACCTATACATTTTATTTGCCTGGGACTTGCTACTTAAAGATAAGTGAAGTAATATAGTTAATTGTGAGGTTTGTCTTCTGTGTTTTCAGACTTTTTCTCTCTGTATCCTTTCATCTTATAGCCCATCACCTCCACAGCTGTTCCCTACTCTAGGAGTGAAATGAAGTTCTGTTACAGGACAGAAAGAAGAGAGGTTCACAGTGTGTTTGTGGTAGTGGTGGTGGAAGAACACATACTGGTGACAGTTATCTATCCTTTGATCATTTTCGTTTCCCAATTTTTGTTCTGAGTAAGGGGTTTATAACCCTGTCAGAATGAGAGGCTGATGAAGGGTTCAGATGAAGCCGATAGGGGTCACTGAACGGAGCCTTGAGACAGAAGATGACTCTCCTAAGACTGTCCTTTGGGTATAAAAGAGCTTTATAGGAAAGTGACTGGGAGCAAGTGGCTCAGCTGCAGGGGCAGAATATACCTGTGAACCCTGTATAGCCATCTCAGAGGAATCTTGACTGCTTCTTAAACCTGCATTACCTCTAAACTACAGTCAAATCTTGAGGATAGAAAACCACAAAGATAGCATATATATTAGGAAAATGTGATATGGCAGAAACCAACACAAAATTGTCATTATCCTTCAATTAAAAATAAATTTAAAAGAAAATGCAAGAATAGTGTTCTATTGGTAAAACAGAAAGATTATTTTCAACATAATAATAGTAAGTAATGGCATTTATTTAATCAGTTTATTGTGTATCAGACTCAGTACTAATTGTTTTACCAGGATTCTCTCACCTAATCCTTACATACCAACTCTTTGAGATAGATATAGTTGTTATTCCAGTTTCATAGATGAAGAAACTGAAACACAGAAAATTTAAATAACACTCAGAAGGCCATTTTTCCTAGTAAGTGGCAGAGCCACAAATTGAACCTAAGCAGTCAGCCTCTAGGGCCTGGGCTTTGAACCACAATGTTATACTGCCTCTATTTACCACTTTATTCAACTTTTAAGCATTTAAGCACCTCATTTTTCTCATAAAATCAAGCTCTGCTTGATAGCAGTTCTTGTCCAATTCAGTGAGAATGAGTTTCAGAACGGCTATAGGTCTAGTCTCCCATACTGCTCGGATCACAATGTAATTTGTCCCTGTCAGGATCTTTCATCCATTGGAACCTATTGCATCTGGACACAGGTACTCTGATAAATAACTGATTGCTTTTCTGCATTTCATCTCCCTTCTTCCCCTCTTCTGTCATCTTCTTACCTTTTTTTTCCCAAGACCCCCAGATCCTATAGAGTCCCTTCTTAACTGCATTTTCTGTCTGTACTGTGCCTCTAAGGAATAATGATAATAATTCCTGTTTATTAGGTTTTATTTCACCCTTTATGCTATTTCCTGGAAGGCCTACTTTAACTAGAGAGTACGTGCACACAGGCTTTAGAGTCAGACCTAGGTTTGAATCTCAGATTCATAGCTGTTTCCTTTTGAAGGATTCATAACCTTAATGAATGTCATTAGCTCTCTCCAAATCAAAGATAATATCTACCTCTTCAGTTTTAAGGGTTAAATGAGAAAATATATGCTTAACATACAATAGGAACTATCAAGTTTGCTTAATTCTGTCTTCCTCTCTCTCAAAGAATTATAGTTATGTAAACATTGGCTGTCCACCAATCTTTTGGGATAGCCTTGTATCCCTTAAACTTCTATTCCCTTCAGTCTTTTCTTTTTAGCACATTTTGGGATTATGATAATCATGTTAGGTAAAGATTATGGGAAATTAGGGATATATATATATATTCTGGAGAAGGCAATGGCACCCCACTCCAGTACTCCTGCCTGGAAAATCCCATGGATGGAGGAGCCTGGTGGGCTGCAGTCCATGGGGTCTCTAAGAGTTGGACACGACTGAGCAACTTCATTTTCACTTTTCACTTTCATGCATTGGAGAAGGAAATGGCAACCCACTCCAGTATTCTTGCCTGGAGAATCCCAGGGATAGGGGAGTCTGGCGGGCTGCCGTCAACGGGGTCGCACAAAGTTGGACACAACTGAAGCGACTCGGCAGCAGCAGGGATATATTCAGAGATTTTTTAAAATAGAAGATCACAGATAAAGAATTAGAAAGGTATAGGAGAACTCAAGGAGCTTTCACCTTTCTCTGTCCCATGATATATGGGGAGGGGAGAAGGAGAAAGCAAGCACAGAAGAACAGAGTTAAAACAGGTAGCACAATGAATCATCCTACTTTTTGAAACTAGAGGATTTTGCTGTGTTAAAAAAGAAAGTAATGTATTAATAAGCTATTGTATCTGAGATGTTTCTGGCATATGTTATCCATCTACTTTTTAAAAATGACTGTAATTTTAGGACTGTAGACTTTCTATTATATCACATACCCTTTCTCCTGAGTTGTCCTTTGTAAGTGATAAAGATATAGATACATAATCACATATAATATGTATACACACATACATATGTATACACACATATAATTTGCTCTAGAAAACCTTCCTTGTTATCCTGTTTATGGAGCACAGATCTCTTAAAAGTGAATCTTTGTTTCCTCTTGCCTTTCATGAATGGATGTACCACAAGAACCCTGCAGTTTAGGATCTTTTAACTAATACCAGCAGTAGAGAAACTCTTCTCAAACAGAATAGCATCCTATTTCATTCTTAGTGCTACTCTGAATTTTAATGTTTGATGATTTACTTTGATATTAAAAAATCGTTTATTTTAGATATTGAGTTCTCTGTTTCTTTTACCATTTATTTAGTATTGCTTCCCTGGTAGCTCAGAGGGTAAAGCGTCTGCCTGCAGTGCAGGAGACCTGGATTCGATCCCCAGGTCGGGAAGATCCCCTGGAGAAGGAAAAGGCAACCCACTCCAGTACTCTCGCCTGGAAAATGCCACGGATGGAGGAGCCTGCTAGGCTACAGTCCATGGGATTGCAAAGAGTCACACACACGACTGAGCCACTTCACTTCTCCATATTTCATTCTTAGTGCCATTCTGAATTTTAATGTTTGATTATTTACTTTGATGTTAAAAAATATTTTAATTTGAATATTGATTCCTCTGTTTCTTTTACCATTTATTTAGTAAGTTGTGTGACTTAGAATCCTACTGATCAGTTAATCCATTACATAGAGAAAATACCTTCAAATAATATTTTGTAAAAACTAAGTAGGACTAGAACCTACCCACAGGTGAACAGCATACAGAAAGAAGCTGGAATAGCAAGGAAAGAGATTGTGCCTTCAGAATATTGAGTTTACTGTTAGAACTTCCTTAAAAAGATTTTTAAATATCTCAGCCCCAGAAGAAAAGCTAAATACTGTAGAGTATACATACTCTGACCAAAACCCTAAGAGATACTTTTCCTCTCTAGAGAAGAAAGTTGGAATTTTTCATTTTTAATCTGCATATCATGCAAACCCAAGTCTTTTCTGTTAAGACTGCTCTCATCCCCAGAGCAGAATATTGAAGTTGGGAATACCCAGTTAGTCTCTACTTTTCTCTTTCTTGGAGTTATTTCACAATTTTTGAATTACATTTTCCTCCAAATGTAGGTTCTGCATATATTATATTCCAAGTGGTTGAGTATAGTGAATTCATAGATTTTTAGTTAAGATGAAAGTGTTTACTAGTGTGTATTCATCTGACAAACATATGCTAGATTTTACTGTTTCTGTTTTATGCCATGAAGTTATTTTTACATTGATATTGAGAGTCCCTAGAAATAGGCTCTAGCCAAACAATTTAAAAAGTGAGAGTCCCTAGAAATAGACTCTAGCCATACAATTTAAAAAGATGCAAAGTCTTGATTTTTTAAAATTCTTTTTTAACAATGTGCTTTACGCTATCATATGTCAGCGTATGTCAGTCTTTTATACCTGCTAATAATATCTCTTGAAAGACCATTTCACCTTATGATACAAAACTATTTGAGAGACATTGTAATGTACCTTTGGTGTGTATATAACTTCACCTCTGGTGAAGATTTTTGAGTCAGAGAGACCTGTGTTTAAAGCCCTGCTCAGCTGTTTAACATGGCTATGTAGGAAGTATTTTTCTCTGTTAGGTTCCCCTTCTGACACATAAAGATGACAAAATTGATTTGACAGACTGTTTTGAAGATTCACATTGTTCTTTCTTAGCATATGATATATTTTTGTCTAACATAATAAGCTCCATGAAAACAAGATTGTAGAAAGAGGCTCACAATATTTCTTAAATTTACCTGTAAAAGACCCTTGGAGCTTTTACTTAAAACACTTCTGTGTTACATCTGAAGATCTTATAAAACCAGTGACGTCTTTGTGCTTATTTTTTCAGTTTTAGCCTCTGATTTTTTAAACATAACATTGTGTTTTTTTCCAGCTTTATTGAGATCTAATTGATGTAGCAATTGTAAGTTTAAGGTGATAACTTGATATATATATATATATATATATATGTATTGTAAAATATGTTAAGTTTAGATATAAGGTTAGTTACCTATACCACTGTAAGGTAAGTTAAGGTTAGTTACCACATCTATCACCTCACACAATACTTTTTTTCTGGCTGTGAGAACTTTTAAGATATATTCTCTTAGTAACTTTCAAATATACAATACAGTTAACTAGTTATAGTTAACTAATTGTTTACTATAACAGCTCCTCTCGTGGCTCAGACAGTAAAGAATCTGCTGCAGTACAAAAGGCCCAGTTTCAATCCTTGGGTTGGGAAGATCCCCTGGAGAAGGGCACTGCAACCCAGTCTAGTATTCTTGCCTAGAGAATTGTTAACTATAGTCACCTTGCTTCTTAAATATTAAAAGTAGAATCAATCAGCAGATATTTTTTGACAAAATTCCATATACAGATCCTGTAAGAATACCAAAGTTTATGTCCTCTAAGAATTGCTAACCACCTTACAAAGATGTATCTAATATCTGAAAAATTCAATAAGAATATAAATTAGTATTATAAAAAAACAAAGTATTTTAGTAATTTTGTACTATAGTTGACATAGGAATACAGGTGCTGAAATTGTCTTCCTTGTTAAAATATATGTAAAATTTTCTTGATATATTAATTAAATTTATGTACGTATTTGATTTTTTTTAAATTCCAAATATCTCCCAAGATACAACCAAAACTTTTTAAAGAATATTATTTTTTGGATAAAACTTTTTAGCAAAACAACTTTTCTAGCTCAAGTTTTGTCACTGACTTTGAGATCATATAAAGATCCTCAAAATATGGTATATGAAAGCATATAGAAGGATTAAATGACATATTCAAGTTCCATTTTATTTTTCAAATCTATGATATATTATTCACTTTCCTTGTTTCAGTTTCAAGGTGTATAAAACGAGAATAATCTTACCTCAAAGTTCTAAGACAATCCTTAGACTATGCTTGTTAGTCTATATTATACCCTTTAGCAATTCATAGTCATATATTTTTTTCTGTTCGATCTATCAATGTTATTTATTTATTTATTTTAATATAAATTTATTTATTTTAATTAGAGGCTAATTACTTTACAATATTGTATTGAATATAGTCATATTTTTTTAATGTTGCAAATACTGTTCTACTTTTTATCATTTATGTTTTTCCCAGTTTCTGATTCATAGAAATTAAATAAACTTTTTTGTTTACTATATTTACTGTACATATCACTGAAATGTGTTAAATATATTTTGATAAAACAGGAGGGATGGGGAGGCCAGTGGCCAAATCTACATTTTAGTGGGCTGCTGAGAACAATTAATTCTTCAGTTTGTGATTAACTTTTTTCAAAAGTATACCTTGTAAAATACTTGCAATTTCTTGGAACTTAGTGATATTTCACCGTTGGTATGCTCCAGATTTTGGAATTGAAATCAGTCCAGTTCAGTCGCTCAGTCGTGTCCAACTCCTTGCAGCCCCTCCTTGCAGCACTCAGGCTTCCCTGTCCATCACCAACTCCCGGAGCTTGCTCAACTAACTTTTGGCTGTGCTAGGTCTTCCTGGCTGGGCAGGCTTTTCTCTAGTTGTGGCAAGCAGGGAAATTGAAATAGGAAGCTCAAAATGTTCATATTTTTCTAAATTAGAAAAATTTCATATTTTCTAAATTAGAATTTGTATAAGGATTTTTATTGATTCCATAGTTTAAAAGTTTTAATGCATTAATTTGAGTTTATTATACAAATAATTAATTTCTTTGTGGTCATTGCATGCAAAGCATAGCATAATATAAAATCTCACCATATCCATGATGTCTTATTTCCAGGCAATGAAAACTACAAACAAATAGCAATGTGTGTTCTTTACCACATAAGCATGGATGACCGCTTTAAATCAATGTTTGCTTATACTGACTGCATACCACAGGTGAGTGGTTTAAGTGTTTTTTTAAAAAAGCGTTTAAAAAATGTGTTTTTTGCTTTCTTCTCTTGATTTGTCAAATAGCTTTTTTCTTTAAAAATTCCCTCCTAAAAGTAATATAAATTTGTTATATACAGTCTGAAAGTACAGACAGTATAAAAACGAAAATAACTTTCTAATTTATCCCATAAAAACTGATGTAAATGAACATATGTAAGCAAATGAAAGAATATGGGAAAAAAATCATAGTATATAGAAGCTTAATCATATCTCAATTTTTTTCTTGAGTTTTAATTCCTAAAAGTAGAATTACTAAGTCAAAAGGTGTTTTGTGTATTTGACACAATATGGCCAAATTACCTTCCAAGAAGACGTGAGTTGATTTCTCCCAACTTTCATTTCACTTTTAACAACACTAGATACTATCATTTCTTTAAAAATGGAATGTTTGGGGTTTTTTTAAATTTGCATTCTGTGGATATTGATGAGATTGAACATTTGTTACATTTTTACTGTTGACATTATATTATAAATCTTTTACTTCTATTGATAATTTTTCCATTGGCATGTCAATATTTTGGGACTAATACATAAGATCTATATATATAATAACTATTTTAACTCCTTGTCATATTACAGACATTTCCCAACTTTGTCATTTGCCCTTTAATTTTGTTTGTGGTCGACTGTTTTAAATGCTTTGCATGCTCGGATGAAAAAAATGCTTCATCAAAATACTTTTACTTTCTTTTATAGCACTGTTCTCAAGAAAGATTTTTGCTACAACTCAGTTGTTTGGTATATTTCATATGTTAGGTTTATTTGTCTTGAAAGAGTTTAGTGATTTTTCTTTAGTGATTTTCTTTCATGGACTGTAAGGGTTGAGATTCGTTGTTGTTCAGTCGCTAAGTCGTCTCTAACTCTTTTTGCAACCCCATGGACTGTAGTCTGCTAGGCTCCTCTGTCCATGAGATTTCCAGGCAAGAATACTCAGGTGGGTTGCCGTTTTCTTCTCCAGGAAATCTTCTCAACTCAGGGTCGAACAAATGCATTGGCAGGCGGATTGTTTACCACTGAACCACATACGTATGTGATTTTACTCTTAGAGAATTTACATTCAAAATCACTATTGTGCCATTAATTTTATTAAACTGAGCTCTACTAATTTGATTACTATCTGATGATCAGAATACTAGTTGGGCTGATTTTTAATATTATTTTTTATAATATAGCTTTCTAAAATAGAGAAAGCAGGGATTCCCTGGTGGTTCAGTGGTAAAGAATCTGCCTGCCAATGAAACAGACATGGGTTTGATCCCTGATCCAGGAAGATCCCATATGCCTTGGAGCAAGTAAGCCCTTGTGCCACAACTGTTGAACCTGTCTCTAGAGTCTGGGAAGCACAACTACTGAGTGAGCCCATGTTCTGCAACTACTGAAGCTCGTGCACTCTAGAGCCTGTACTCCACAGGAGAAGCCACCCCAAAGAGAAGCCTGCACACCACAACTAGAGAGTAACCCCCAGTGCCCACAACTAGAGAAAATACCATGCAGCAACGAAGACCCAGCACAGCCAACATAAATAAATAAAAGAAAACTTGCAGGATGTATAATATACAATAAAAATGTAACAGTTTTAAAAGATACTTTAGAAGAATATGAATAGTAAATTATGCTTATTAAAGTAATCTTCTTAAGCCTCCTACTAGGTAATTCCTTATTAGCCTAATGTAAGTTACTAAATGTGTGTTATTTTGACAAATGATTAATATGTAGTAAAAAAAGACCATACCTTTTCTTTTTATTAATTCTTATTAATCCTTCTATTCATCCCAAATTAATAAAACAGTTCTAAAAATTGAATTTGCTATTCCAAAATTTTAATACTTTATCCACATGGAATTAAAAAGCTGATAAACTCTCAAGAATAATTTCTTAGGCTTTTAAGTCAGGGGATAAACTAATTATGCTTATTTACAGAAAGTAGACATCCTTCAAATATACTGCATATTTTATATAACATGGCAAGTTCTTATAGAGATAACACATGTCAGACTAGAGCTGATGCAAAGTGTAATCAAACTCTTTGTCAAACAAGTTTTCAATAAAAGAGTAGCCATGTCAAAGGGAGATTACAAGTGATTTACTACAGTCTCACTCCATATGTTCCAAAGGTTTTCCTTCACAATTTCAAAGGGTATTCTTTTCCAAACCCATTTAGTGTCAGAACTTCCTTGACTACAAGATACAAATTGGAAAGCAGTGACAAAAAAATAATATTTTGTCTCAATTGATTGTTTTTATCCAGATTAGATTTTAAAGAGATTGACATTAAATAAAAGAAATGTAAACTAAAAAGAGATGGAAAACTTACTTTGTTAAATGTTTAATTCAGAGTTACCCTTCTCTCTATACCATAGAATTTATAATCTCAAACATAAGATATAAAACTATTTTCAATAAATAATCAGAAATAAGTCTGTTTAGATTTCTATTGAAACATTAATATTATTATAGTTAAAAAACTGAAGAAAATTCTTCCATACCTTTTCAAGAGCAAAATTCATGCATATTTCCTTGCCAGATAATTTTCTAACATCAAACATTTCTGCAGAGGGATTTTCAGGATATTTATGATCTATATTTCGTGAACAGAATCTTCGAAAATTCATTCAGTGGTCATTGTTTGGCAGTTTTAATTTATTATATTCTGTTTTTAAAAGCTCAAAATGTCTTCAAGTTATTATACTGTAAACATCCTGAAACTTCTTAGTATGAAGCCATAGTTTGAGAAAGTAAATGATACTCTAGAATATGTTTGTTCCTAAAGTGCTATCCAGGCTATAACTTGTACTTATAAGGCTCAACTTTGACATATTGGGGAAAAATTGACATGGTTTAATTGCCACCTAGTGCCAATTATGAAAGTACATTGTAAAATAAAAGAAAGAAAATTTGGTATTACATTGAAATTTCCAGGCTTCCTTCAGAAATTAAAAAGATACTCCTTTCAGAAATATTGACTACTCAAAGTAATGTTTATAATACTAGCAGAGCTTTAAACTCATTTGTGACAGCAACTGATTAACTTTCTTAAATAAAACTATATATCTGGGTTTTGGAATATGTTAGAATTAATGTAATACTTTGTTCACTTCGAAATTATGCACATTAATTTTTGTGTAGTAAATATTGTGAAAAATTACAGATGAATTTTTCAAATGACAAGCCTAAAATAACTTTGAAAGTAGGAATGTTGTGTGCTTAGTTGCTCAGTCATGTCCAACTCTTTGCAACCCCATGGACTGTAGCCTGCCAGGCTCCTCGGTCCATGGGATTCTCCAGGCAGAATACTGGAGTGGGTTGCCATTTCCTCCTTTGAGGAATCTTTCCGACCCACGAATTGGACCCACAAATCGAACCTGCATCTCCTGCATTGGCAGATGGATACTTCACCGCTGAACCACATAGGAAGCCTGATACTAGGAAAGCGGTGATTAAATTGTCGTTCATATTCATTTCAGCAATCAAAAAGAATAGGTAGTATGGTCACATTCTTTAATTATGTTAGCTGTATATGTAAAGAAACTTTATAAACTGTGAAACACTGTACTAAAACAATATGCCATTAATAAATAGTTCTCACTATTTTGGAACCACTCAGAGTCCAATTTAAATACTCATTTTCTTAAGTGTGTTTACACTTAAGAAACCTATACTGTACTTTTAAAATTTTCTTCAGAATTTTATTAGTCCAAATAAACAGTGTCTTAACACTGCTCATAGAATAGCATTTCATAAACTAGATTAACCTAAAGAGGTTATATAGATACATAATGGTGGTCTTTTGGGGAAAAATTATTCTATTGATTCTTAAAGAGCTGGACTTTGGTGGAAATAGATTGAGATGCTCTATAATTAGAGCTCACTTTTGTAAATTATTTAACATTCAGAGTAGGTGTTATAAATTCATCATGCCTCATAATCTCTTCCACTATTATGTTGCTTTTCTTCTTTTGTATTTTATTACCTCTAAATATCCAATATATTCTAATTTTTTCCTCTCCCAGTATTCTATAAAATTTGGGGGTCAGGGCAAGTCTTTCTTCATATATGATCTTAATGGTCTCAGTGGGTGAATTGTTTCAGGTGAGCATACTTGGGGATAACCAGGAGTTAATGGTTGTATTCTAATAATAGTTAAGAGTACACATTAACAGTTCATTGTTATTTAGACCTCTGAGATGCATGTTTTGTTTAAATAGGTGCAAATGCCATCCAGATGCTTATAAAAAGTATTTATTGGTAATAGAATGGCCAGAGTACATGTTTAGGTAATGATGTCATGGTGTTATTTAATATTTTACCCTAGAACAGTGTGCAAGAATCTTCATAGTAATCCACGTTTTCCACCACAGTTGTCCTATTTGGCCCCTCTTTGATCTACATGCCTCTTTTTAGCCGAATGCTGGTAAACGTCCTTTCTGACAGCCCCCTTTGCTCCTGCCTGCCATTATCTGCTGAAGTTCAGAAACCAGAGCATCACTTCAAACAGCAGAGTTAGGGAGTAGCCAGTCAGAAGAGATTCCTGAGGCATGCAAAGTTCTGCCATAATCATTCAAAGATGTTTGGGTAGGGGGGTGGTGGTGGTAGAGGTGTATGTGAATATAGCGAGCTGTGGGGGTTGGCCTCTGGTCACTGGTAAATAAGTGAAGTCAGGTGCCAGAGAGTCTAGACACAGTGATTTCAGTCCTGTGTCTTTGGTATCTGATACTCAATATGGGACTTGTCTGATTGAACACTATTGCCTCTTCATTGCAAAGACTGAAGCCCTTTTAGTGCCTTCCTGTTAAATTAGTAAAAGATGACAATGAACATAGTTAAAACAGAACAAATCTAGTTTTAATATTTCCTAGTTGTTAGCAATTACATTTACTTTTGAAGTGCTGTAACAATCAAATTAAAGACAATGTTGCACATGGAATTTGAACTAAATATTTTAAAGTGTGAGTGCTCTAATTAAAATTTAAGTGTCTCTCTTACTGTGAAAAGCTAATTCTATATCATGATGTTTCTTTAACATTTAGTCTTGATTTGGGAATGTGGGGAGTTGGGTAAGGTTTTAAACCACCATTATTTTTTAAAAAGCTAGCTCCTGAATATTTCACCACAAAACTTAACATAGAAATTACAAAAACAAGGCAAAACAAAACCCCTCAGCTTCTAACAAATCACCTATAATGCCATTTTTAAGGGCAGGTTTCATACTACAAGATTAATTTCAAGTAAATAACAACATAGTTTGCCTGTTTAAGCGTTACCTTGATGTAACAAACAGACTTATGTTATTTTTAAAAAGCTTCTTGTATCAGGAGAAGTTTGAAAGAAATCTATATGTAGTAGGTTTTTAATTATAGTATGAAAAACATACTGTATATATTTACAGTACTGTCATCTACAGTTTTATTAATTTATAATTTAATTTTAACTGATAGTTAATATATAGGTAGCAAAATCTGTTAAATGTATATCCAGTAATTTAGGGTTGTTTTATCTATACCATAGATATTTTGTTGTTCTGCAACATTATTAAGTGTTAGTGAAAGATTCCACTAGTGGCAACATTTGTGTTAAAGAGGTGCTCTGTGAGAAAAGGCATGATACATACTAACCATTTACCGGCTATAGTGTTTTTGTTCAGTTCACAGCAAATAAATGAATTTTACACGCACACACACACACACACATACATACATACATACATACATACATACATACATATATGGGCTTCCCCAGTGGCTTAGCTGTGAAGAATCCACCTGCAGTGCAAGAGACAAGGGTTTGATCCATAGGTCGGGAAGATCCCCAGAGGAGGGCATGGCAACCCACGCTAATATTCTGGCCTGGTGGATCCCATGGACTGAGGAGCCTGGCGGGCTTCATAGTGTCACAAAGAGTGGGAGAAGTCTATAGGGTCACAAAGAGTGGGAGAAGTCCATAGGATCACAAAGAGTGGGACAAGACTGAAGTGACAGCACCCATGCACGTACACACACGTATACATATTGTTTTGTTAGACTGGTATCAAAGTGTTTTTTGGAGCAGCTTTAAGTGGATTTGTGTTTTTAATTCATTGCTAGTATATAAAAGTAAGATTAGTTTTTACAGACACATGATATGTTGACCACGTATCCTTTTTGAAACTGAGAAGTTATTTGGAACTAACATAGAAAATAACCACAAGATTTAACAGAATAAGGTCTAACCTATCAACAAAGACATGTTGATCTTAAAGGTATTGCCTCGAGATAAAACATAAGAAAATTTTAGGTGATAAATTTTAGGATTAACTTCCATATATTAGCAGTTTGACTAAGAGAAAAATATCTATATAATATGCATTGTTAATTTACTATTTACCAATAATAGTAGACTAGCTTCTCAAAAGTATGGCATAAGATTTGTCATTTCTGCTTTATTATAAAGCAGTGACCTCTTATCATGACAAATGTAGATATGGCTAAATGGCATAAGTAGCCTATCCTTTCCTTCCTCTTTTTCCGTCTGTTGTTTCCCAGACCCATCTTTCTTTCTCTTATTAAATAGAGTTTCTTTCCTTATTTTATATACATTCCTGGATGCTTGGGTCAGACCTTGCAGGTTCAGTTATCAACTGTAAATGACAATTCCTAAAATCATACATTCAGTCTGAACACATGTCTTCTAAAATTGTGTTTATAACTTTCATTGACTATCTGCGTGAGACTGTCACATAGGCAGCTTAAATTCAACATATCCAAAAGCCAAAATTACTGTCTTCCCTTTGAGGTTTTCTCCTATTCTAGTTTCTGTCTTTGGGTAAGCATTGGCACCATTGTTCGTGTTCAGGGTATAAACCTGGGAGTCATCTTTGTTTCTTCTTCTCCCTTAATGCCAACATCCAGTCAGTTATTAAATCCTGTTTGATTGTCTTTCCTAAATATATGTCTGAGCTGTCCTTTTTATCTCTATCCCCACTACTCTAACTAATCCGAGCAGCCATTGCCATACCTGGACTTTTCTGCTAGCCCTTTAGATAGTCTTAGCACATTTTCTTACACTATTTCAATCTGTTTTCTACACTGGTCAGATTTTCTTGAAACATAAATCTTATTCTGACGCTTTCCTTATTTGGAAGCCTTTAACATCTTCCCATTTTCCTTAGGATGAAGCCCCAAATCCATAACATGTACTTCAAGACCCTCCATTTTCTGGCTTTTACCTTCTTTTATCACTGTTTCCCTCATTCCATCCATGTTTGCTTTCTTTTAATTTCTCAGAAGAATGACATTTTTTCCTGCCTTATAACCTTTGCACAAGCTGTTTTCTTTGCTCAGAGTGTTCTACTTCCCCACGATATTTTAAATCCTTAAAAGAAAAGTCTTTATCTGATGTTTCTGTTACATTCTCCACTGTACTTGAAAGCTTATATTTAATACTGAGCATCTAATAGTTCACTAAGGTATTCAGTAGTAAAAGCCTACTCTATGTTAAAAATGTAATTGTATTATTTCCAACATACAATCTACGATAACATACTATGATTAAACATTGCCTATGTTTTTCATGTGTTCAGGGGTGTTTTAAATGAAATATGTCTTGTGCTTCTTGCTAGTTAATGAAGATGCTCTTTGAGTGTTCAGATGAACGAATTGACTTGGAACTCATTTCTTTCTGCATTAATCTTGCTGCTAACAAAAGGAATGTACAGCTTATCTGTGAAGGTTAGTGCCTTTGAGCTTCATGGATAATCTCTATAATATGCCAATGGCAAATGATAGAAAATAGATAATAAGGAATTAAGAATTTTAGTAAATATGTGAATTACATCTTTCTATAATTTAAAAAATTATAGCCCAAATCCTTAAATATCAGACTCATAAATATTCTTACATCATGAGCAGACTTACTCTCTGCTGCTGCTGCTGCTAAGTCGCTTCAGTCGTGTCCGACTCTGTGCGACCCCATAGACAGCAGCCCACCAGGCTCCCCCGTCCCTGGGATTCTCCAGGCAAGAACAGTGGAGTGGGTTGCCATTTCCTTCTCCAATGCAGGAAAGTGAAAAGTCAAAGTGAAGTCACTCAGTTGTATCTGACTCTTAGCAACCCCATGGACTGCAGCCTACCAGGCTCCTTCATCCATAGCATTTTCCAGGCAAGAGTACTGGAGTGGGGTGCCATTGCCTTCTCCAGTAACATTTAATAAACTGTTTTGTCAGTTACCCTTAATTGCAATTTGATTTTTAAAAATATTTTCTAGGTGAAACAAAACTTTTTATTTGTAAAGCAGTCTGTTACAGTGTAAGATGTTGCAGTACAAATGTATTAACTATTTGTTTCTGTAGTATCTTCGTAAAATGATTTGTCATGCATTTTGGTATTTCAGAGTTTGCTTAGTAGTTTTAACTTATTTGAGAAGTATACATGTAAGTTATCAAAAAGTACAAATGAGCAAATATGAAAAAATAAAAAATTTTATTTCCACTATCCAGAGATAGTCATAGGTAAAACTGGTACAATGCTTCTGCATATTGTAAATTAAAATGGGATTCTTTATGTTTGGTGACATGTTTTTTAAAGTTAATAATATCTGAATATCTTTCCATGTGATTAAATACTTTTATAAAATGTAATTGCCAGTAGCTGAAAAAATAGCTCATTAAAGGATTTTCCATCGTTTAATCTGCTGTTTGGATAGTTTGTGCCACTTTTTTTCTATTACAGACAATGCTACAGTACTTTTTCTTTCTTTGAATCTTTCATGTTTCCATTTTTATATTCTTAGGATAAATTTCTAGAAATGATATTTTTATGGATCAAAAAGTATTTATATTATACAAATTTGTGGTACACATTTCATATACATACTGTGTTTCCATTTATGTGATATTCTAGAAGAGGCAAAAATCTGTGTTTAAAAAGAAAATACAAAAAAGAGGAATGTGAGGAGGAGAAAAGAAAAGTAATTGTGTTGGGAAGATCAGCTAAGCACAAGGGAACTTTCTGCAGTGAATGGAAATATTCTGTCTTGACATAGTATATGAATTATAGAGAGGCATACATTTATTAAAATTAATAGATTCTATAAAATTTATGTATTTTCTGTGTGTAAATCGGGTTTCTTGAGAGCTGAAAATTTTAAAGATCATTAAATTTAAATGAACCTTAATTTTATTTGGGAATTTCTCTGTTGTTATTATCAGGAAACGGACTGAAGATGCTCATGAAGAGGGCTCTGAAGTTCAAGGATCCATTGCTGATGAAAATGATTAGGAACATTTCCCAGCATGATGGACCAACTAAAAATTTATTTATTGTAAGTGTTGTCTTTGGCTTTCTGTCTATTAAAATAGCCTGGAACTGAAGTTTTAAAGTGCTGTGTTTGGAATATAACTCTTCCTTAACTCTTGTCAAATATTAATTCATGACCCAAGTTGGTTCTTCTTGTTATCAACTTCCTTGAAAGTTTAGCTCCTAGAGATTTCAACCTAAGTTTTAATACTGTTTTTGTTTTATGATCCCTGTCCCTAACCCTTTCAACCTCCCTCCAGTTTTCTTGCCTTAAACCAATTCACCATAGACTCCCTTAGCAAGTTAGCAGTCCATGGGGTTGCAAAGAGTCAGACACGATTGAGTGATTGAAGAACTACAATTAAAACAAGAGAATCACATTTGATACTTATCTTCCTATGCATTAAATTATTAGATCAGTTCTTCTGTAGAAATATTTTAAATTTATATTGAATTTTGTTTTATTCAGGATTATGTTGGGGACCTTGCTGCTCAGATCTCTAATGATGAAGAGGAGGAGTTTGTGATTGAATGTTTAGGAACTCTTGCAAATTTGACCATTCCAGACTTAGACTGGGAATTGGTTCTTAAGGAGTATAAGCTGGTTCCGTACCTCAAGGATAAACTAAAACCAGGTCTGTGCTAAGTATTTCACTTCTGCATGATTATTTCTCTCTTTTGTGGGTAAAGCTGCTAGAGCAGTATTTTGTGACCATTATTATACTATGTTCCCAGGCCTCTAGCTCTAGCCCTACTTCTAATTTCTTTCTCCCAGAAAAGCAGTCACTAGTTCTCCTCTTATATGTATATACTATTTTCCCCAACAATGTTTTCTTAATATTAGTTTCCCTTTCCTATCCTGCCTTACTATTTTTTATCCACCCTTTCTAAAATTAACAAATAACCATCCTGCTCTACATGAGTTCACATGCACACACAAAGTTCTTTCAGGCATTGAAATGACTCTTCTATTTTCTGTGTTTACATTGTCATTCATTTATATTTTCAAAGACTTATTGAAAATACAATACCACCTCTCTACTACTCCAGAAACCATGAACTGTCATTGTGGAATGGAATTCTCTGAACATGGAACTTTGGGAAAAGGATAAATTTGTACACATGTTAAAGGTTCATAGGAACTGATTTAATAGCTTTCAATATCTTTTCTGTGAATTAGAATCTTGGAAATATAAACGGATTTGTATCAGGACATTTCAATGAAAACTTTCTGTGATGTTCACTTCACTAGGTGCTGCAGAAGATGACCTTGTTTTAGAAGTGGTTATAATGATTGGAACTGTATCTATGGATGACTCTTGTGCTGCGTTGCTAGCCAAATCTGGGATAATCCCTGCACTCATTGAGTTGCTAAATGGTAAATTATAATTTATCTTATTTTTATGCTAATATATAAACCCATTATCTGCAGTGATAATATATTATCTTGTTGCATTGCTCATCGTATAGCTACTTAAATTATATAGTTAGCAAAATGAATTAAATATACATTTTATGAGAATTAGATAGCATAATACCAAATAGCTTTAGGTTGCAAGGTTAAGAATGTTCCTATAAAGTGATTGAGGACCAATTTTATAGATAACTACCCTGCGCTTATCAACCTTGAACAGCTAAATATTCTGCCATTTATTCTTTCTGTTGAGCTTTGTCTTGGTTGAATTATATCTCTTTTCTTGCACAAACCCTTTTTTATAATAACTTGATTTCTGATCAGAAAGGTTTTTTAGGAAGTTAATTCTGATCATCTATTCCCTCCTGGATCCATATATAGTGTTGTCCTCTAAACTTTCTGCAATGAAGAAAATGTTCTCTATCTGCACTGTCCAATACATGTGGCTATTGAATACTTGAAATGTGGCTGTTGGGACTGAGAACCTGGATTTTAAATAAAATTTAAGTAAATTTAGTTAGCCACATTGGCTAGGATTACAATATAGGCTAGGAGTTCTAGATAGTCTTCCCCTTACCTTTATTTTGCTCTTAAGGACCCAGGTTCATTATTTTCCACTGCATACAAAATTTGTCTGACTCTGAATATATTTTATTAGGGCCAGGTTCTCTAGGACCTTGTTTTATTAGTCTGCTCGGACTGCCATAATAAAATATCACAGACTGGGTAGCTTAAATAACCGAAATACATTTTCTCATATTTCTGGAGGTTGGGAAGTCCTATTGAGGTGCCAGCTAATTTGATTCCTGGTGAGGTCTTTCTTCTTGGCTTGCACAAGGCCACCTTGTTATATCCTAACATCCTCATATGGTGGGGGGAGTTGGGCGGAGAGAGGGAGCAAGAGAAAGCACAAGCATACACAAGTGCTCTGGTATCCCTTCTTATAAGGTTACTAATCTTATAGGATTAGGACCCCAGCTTTATGACCTCATTTAACCTTAATTACTTCCTTCTAGCCCTATCTCTGAATATAGTCACATTTGGGTTTAGGGCTTCAACATATGAATTTTGGAGGGATGCACTTTGGCCCATAGCAGATTTACGTTAAAAGTAGCTAATTAGTACAGAAGTTAAATATGCTAATATGGAAAGCTTAAAAAGACTCTCTAATTTCAGTCTTTCTTTTACCAGATATATATGTATTTTATATTATTTTAATAGTCTTCTTTTGAAGTGTACATAAAGAAAAACACAAGTTATAGGTATATGTAAAACAGTGAATTTTTAAAATGAGAGTTCTCATGTTATTCCCACTTGTATAAGTAAATGAATTATTACCAGCACCCTAGAAATTCCTCTTCTGCCATGTCCCAGTCAATACCACCTTCTCCAGAGGGGTACTGTTTTTCCTCTTATCACCCATAGATGAATTTTGCTTAGTTTTCAACCTTTTAGAAAGAGAATCTAGTTTATTTTGCCCTGTATTATAACTGTGAGATTCATCTTTGTTGTGTACTGAAGTGTTTCCATTTATTGCTTTGTAAATAAATATACTACTATTTTTCCTTTCTAACTATTGGCTCATAGTAGGGTGGGTTTTCTGTTTGTTTTTTAAGAGAAAGGGGCTTTTATAAGTAATGCTCCTATAAACATTCTTAAATGTTTTTCATTTAGTGAACATATTTACTCATTTCTATTAGACACACACTTAAGAGTAGAAGAGAGTATGCATGTATTTGACTAAAAATAATGCCAGTCTGTTTTCCAAAGTAGTTGTGCCAATTTTCAGTCCCTCTAGCAATGTACAAAAGTTGCAGTTATTCTACATCACCAACATATTTCAGCATCCAGCCTCTTTAATTGTAGCCTCCATAGTGGTACTGCATTGTGATCTTAATTTATACTTCCTAATAATTAATGTGGAGAAGGAAATGGCAACCCACTCCAGTATTCTTGCCTGGAGAATTCCATGGACAGAGGAGCCTGGTGGGCTACACTGTCCATGGGGTCACAAACAGTCAGACATGACTGAGGGGCTAACAATAGTTAATGAAAATTAGTACCTATTTGTGTTTATCGGCTGTTAATACGGCAGATAAAGTGAGGTGCCTATTTATTCTTTTGCCCAGTTTTCTCTTCTAAATCTTGAAAAGTCTGATTTGTAAATTCTTTTACATAATCATTTTTAATGGTCATCTAGAGATAGTACCTCCATATTTGAAGTATTTCTATAAGTAATAGATATGGATTTGCTTTGGTACACCCTTCTCACAGCCAGGAGTTTTCATGTTAGAAGTAATTGAAAGGCTAGGTAATTGGGAGGTAAAACTAAAGACAATGTAGTTGTTATAATGAGAATGAGTATTTTGTAGTGAGCTGGAGAAAATTGAAACAAAATGACCTGGGTCCTTAAATTGCTGTCTCACATTGATGATTACTGAGAGATAAGATAACAGAGCCAGCTCAGTGTTTTACCATATTTTGATGTTCTCTGACATGTTATCACAGGCAGAGGCTGTATATACTAATATTTTTTGGAAATAAATGGATTTTCAAAATTAAAACCCTTGGGGTTAAGTGAGGGAACATTGTATGCCAACAGAGTAATTAATAAAATTTTAACCCAAATAGTCTGAGTGGTACTTTGGTAAATTAGTGAGGAAAATTATTTGGAATGGCTGGACTTTGAAGGAATCACAGTTTATTTCACCCAACTAGTTGGATGCTCTGTTGACCTGTAAATATTTGTCTAACAGATATCACTGAACTGTTGCCAAGAGTTGATGTCAAACTATTAGTAAATCAAATTTCATAACCAGTACCTGAACATTGTATTTCTATAAGTATTTGCCTTTGCCATTACATAATATTAATCAGTGGTCATCTGATATTCTGTTAAAGTCATCTTCTTCTGATAATAAACATTTCTTAGTTTGTATGCATGCATAACATTCTTTTTACTAGAATAATTAATGCGTGCAGCTAAAGTTACTTTATTGCTTCATGCCAATAATTGAAGTTTAATTTTGTTAACATTATTCAATGAAGAAAAAACCTGTTTATAATAATCTAATTTCTATCAGAAACTTAGGATTTAGAGGGTGTGATTTTTTTTTAAGAACCATTTTTGTCCTGTGAGGGCAACATTATAGAGACAAAATAGAATAAGATTTATTTTACAGATTAAAATTGTCTGAAGAATTTTTATGAGGAACCAAAAAAACCTCCCCATAAGTGGTGGTAAGTTACCATTTCACATTAGAGACTTAGAAGTTAATTTAATGAATTTCTTTATACTTGGTATCGATATAGCAAAAATTACTATTAAAGCACTGTTATTATTCTCTTAAACCTATCTTGTTTCTCAGTTCTTCCTAGATACAGCCTTTTGACATGAACAGTCTCAAATAGTTGGTTTGGACTCAGAGATGATATAATTTCTCTCTTCAAAATCTTATTTTTTATTTTTGTTTTTCAAAGTCATAACCTATTTAGTTTAACAACAACCAAACTTAATAAAACTTCTGAAAATATATAATTATGAAAATTTTGACTGATCATCATGTAATTTAGAGAAAAACATTTAAGACATGAATGATGTATGGCAGCCATATATTATAAACAATTTAAACTAACTGTCCTTTACCTGTCTTCTTGTCACCTTTGGTTTTTCTCATTCCCCACTTTTTCCCCCTCAATGTTTTTCAGTTTTGTATATAACTTAGTATTTTTATTTAAAGCTTTCTGTTGCCTTTTAGCTCAACAAGAAGATGATGAATTTGTTTGTCAGATAATTTATGTCTTCTACCAAATGGTTTTCCATCAAGCCACAAGAGATGTCATAATCAAGGAAACACGTATCCTTTTGGTGTTCATCATACATAATAACACTTCGCATATTCAGAAAAGATACACTTTAAGGTATTGGGAATTCTAACTTTCTCTACTGCCTCTTCTAGATTCATTGAGGCTTCTATCTGGATTTGAGTTTTCTTTATTTATCCTTCCCTTTTCCCATACTGTTGTTTATACATTCTATTTCTTTTTATAACATTTCAAAATTAATTATTGAGATTATTGCTTTGTAAAAGCCAGTGTTTATTTAGGATTTATGGTATGTTAAACCCACTCTAGTATTCTTGCCTGGAGAATCACATGGACAGAGAATCCTGGCAGGCTACAGTTTATAGGGTCACAAAGAGTGGAACACGAGTGAAGCCACTTAGCACACATGCATGGTATGTTAATGCATTTATTTCATCATTTACTATTTTTCCTGAATTCAGTTCCTCTGTTTCTCTACATTGATTTTCTTTCTTAATTGATTACATTTTCTTATACTGCTTATGAACATCTATAGTAATAAAATGCATCTGTATCTGAAAATAACTAGTTTGTCCTCTTTAAATATAATTTGGCAGAATATGAAATTTCTAGATTGCCCATTAATTTCCTCATCAGTTTGAAGGTATTTTTCTACCTTTAATTGCTGCCAATGAGAAGTATAGTCTACTAATTATCTTTCATAAAGTCTAATGACAGTTTACTTTACTTCCCCTTATAAGTGACTTGATCTTTCTGCCAGGAAGACCAAAGCATGTTTCTGGGTTTTGTTTTTTTAAGCCACTATAGTTTTATTAGAATTTGAGTTGGTATTCATCACCCTTGCTTGGTTTTTCTAAGTATGAAAATATAGTGTTTGTACTTTGTCTTTTTCTAATTTTAGGAAAGTTTTCTTGAGTTGTAGTTTATAGTATTTGTTTTGTTCTGTTGCCATGATTGTCTTTAGAATTCCTATTTTGTCGGATCCTCTTTGCCTACCTTTAATACCTGTCATTTTCTAATCTTTTTCATCTCTTTTCATCTTTTTAAATTTTACAAATTTTCTTCTTTTTTGCCTTCTATTTAAACTTAGAGTTTATCTGTTGCTTTTATTTATTCTTGTATTACTATAAACTTTAGTTTTAATATATCTGAAATGATTTTTAATTATTTCCTGAATTACTTCTCTGAGTTTTCTAATTCTGATTCCTATTATTCTTTCATATATGTGTGTGTGTGTGTGTATTATTTTCTTAAATTTTTTTCTTTTTTTAAAATACTAGAGTTATATGAAATTATCTTATGTTCTCTCCTTCTTATAATAACCATATCCATATATGTGATTTTTTTGTTGTTCTTGACTTGATTGGCAGTGATTCTTTTCCTTTATTGTGTGAAATACTTTGTATGTGAGTTTCTGTTTGAAATTATTTTTTCTTAACTTTTAGGAGGGTCAAATCAATCAAGAAAGTTTTACAGTCATGTAGCTCTAGAGCTTCTTCTTTAGTTACTTTCATAATTTTCATGTTTTCAAAAATATTACCTTACACATTTTAAGATTTACTGGCTCATTTTCTTGCCCATTTTTATCTCATTTTTTTCCTTTATCATCCCTGTTTTTCAAATAAATGAAACATTAGACTTTTTGGTCACCTTGTATTAATGATTGCATTTTAAAATTTAAAGTTAGACTTCAGATTAATATTTGAATTTGGAGAAATGCAGAATTCTCTAACATGATTGAACAACCTCAATATCAGTTTGTATCTTTAACCACTTTTTATATAGAGGCTCCAGCATATCTCATAGATCTGATGCATGATAAAAATAATGAAATCCGAAAAGTCTGTGATAATACATTAGATATTATAGCGGTAAGTAATTTTTCTTCCTACCAAAAGTATAATAGTATTTATTTTATGGAATGAAAGAGCCATTGTACACTTGTTTAGAACTTTGCATTCAAGGTACAGCTAGCACAAGTTTGTATTTTGGTAAAGCTCAGAAAATGAAATGATACTGAATTCACTTTTTAATTGCAGTATGGTTGATTTACAGTGTTGCATTAATTTCTACTGTACAGCAAAGTGATACATATACATGCATTATTTTTTATATTCTTTTCCATTACGTTTTATCATAAGATACTGAATATAGTTCCCTGTGCTATACAGTAGGGCCTTGTTGTTTATCCATTCTATGTATACTAGTTTGCATCTGCTAACCCCAAACTCCCACTTTATCCCTCTCCCACCCCTCTACCCTTTGACAACCACAAGTCTGTTCTCTATGTCTGTGAGTCTATTACTGTTTTGATAGATAAGTTGATTTGTGTCATAGTTTAGATTCCACAAATAAGTTATGTCATATGATATTTGTCTCTCTGTTTTTTACTCACTTCACTTAGTATGATTATCTCAGTCCATCCATGTTGCTGCAGGTTGTGCTAGTGGTAAAGAACCCACCTTCCAATGCAGGAGATATAAAAGATGCGGGTTCAATCCCTGGGTCAGAAGATCCCCTGGAGAAGGGCATGGCAACCCACTCCAGTATTCTTGCCTGGAGAATCCCCATGGACATAGGAGCCTAGCAAGCTACAGTCCATAGTGTTGCAAAAAATCAGACACAACTGAGCAACCCAGCAGCAGCAGCACTATTTCGGTGTGTATTTGTACCACATCTTTATCCATTCATCTGTCAATGGAGCGATAGGTTATTTCCATGTCTTGGCTATGTGAATAGTGCTGTTATGAATATGGGGTGCATGTATCCTTTTGAATAATAGTTTTGTCCAGATATATGCCCAGGTATGGGATAGCTGGATTATATGGCAGCTCAATTTTTACTTTTTTGAGAAACCTTCATACTGTTCTCCATAGTGACTACACCAATTTACATTCCCACTAACAGTGTAGGAGAATTCCCTTTTCTCCACACGGTCTCCAGTGTTTGTTATTTGTAGATTTTTTTAAAGGATTGCATTCTGACTGGGGTGAGGTGGTGCTTCATTGTAGTTTTGATTTGCATTTCTCTGATAATTAGTGATGTTGAGGATCTTTTCATTTGCCTATTGGCCATCTGTTTGTCTTCTTTAGAGAAATGTCTATTTAGGTCTTCTGCACCTTAAATTCATTGTTTAAACATTATTAAAACCTTTGGCTTTCTACTTTTGAGCAAGGGTTGCTTACTTAAAGAGATTTTATACATATTCAAAGTTTTATATTTGGTCTGCATGTCATCTCAGAATCACTTGTTTTTCAGAAAAATTATTGTAGAGAAGCAGGGGGGTTGATGACAGTCTTGCCAAAACTCAACACCATCAACTTTACAGTTTGATCATTAAATTTTTTTTAATAAAATAGAATCTCATAACTATTTTTTAAGTCTTTGATAAATTTTGTTGTATACATTGATTTGTTTTACAAGTTGTTTTGGAATGATGTTAGTTCACTTCAGTCACTCAGTCATATCTGACTCTTTGTGACCCCATGGACTGCAGCACGCCAGGCTTCCCTGTCAGTTGGCAACTCCCAGAGCTTGCTCAAACTCATGTCCATCCAGTTGGTGATGCCATCCAACCATCTCATCCTCTGTTGTTCCTTTCTCCTCCTGCCTTCAGTATTTCCCAGCATTGGGGTCTTTTCCAATGAGTCAGTTCTTTGCATCAGGTGGCCAAAGTATTGGAGCTTCAGCATCAGTCCTTTCAATGAATATTCAGGACTGACTTCCTTTAGGATGGACTGGTTTGATCTCCTTGGTCCAAGGGACTCTCAAGAGTCTTTTCCAACACCACAGTTCAAAAGTGTCAATTCTTTGGTGCTCAGCTTTCTTTATGGTTCCAACTCTTATATCCATACATGACTACTGGAAAAATCATAGCTTTGACTATACAAACCTTTGTCGGTAATGTCTCTGCTTTTTAATATGCTGTCTAGGTTTGTCATAGCTTTTTTTCTGAGGAGCAAGAATCTTTTAATTTCATGGCTGCAGTCACCACCTGCAGTGATTTTGGAACCCAGAAAAGTAAAATCTGTCACTGTTTCCATTGTTTCCCCATCTGTTTGCCATGAAGTGATGGTACTGGATGACATCTTAGTTTTTTGAAAGTTGAGTTTTAAGCCAGCTTTTTCACTCTCCTCTTTCACTTTCATCAAGAGGCTCTTCAGTTCCTCTTCACTTTCTGCCATAAAGGTGGTGTCATCTGCATATCTGAGGTTATTGATATTTCTCCCTGCAATCTTGATTCCAGCTTGTGCTTTATCCAGTCTGGCATTTCGCATGGTGTACTTTGCATATAAGTTCAATAAGCAAGATGACAATATACAGCTATACTCCTTTCCCAATTTGGAACCAGTTCGTTGTGCCATGTCTGATTCTAACTGTTAGAACTGTTTGGAATGATGAAACACCCCCAAATTTTAATGTTTTTCATGACTTTAGAAATTTTAAAAGTATATGTCACCGTTAAGAATTTGATCAGAGGGATAATCTGAGTCCTGCATAGAAACTTGCTCACTTTGCAGACTTTTCTTCAGACTTTGTGCTGCCCTTCCACCTGGATTTGACCCTTGTACCTGGGATGTACTAGATGCTACCTTTCTTTGAATATTTTTTTTGCTTGTGACATACACACATGGGCAGTCTCGTTCCTTCTTTGGACTCTATTTACACTATTTATTTTGGGTGACCCTGTAAAAAATTTCTTGAATATCACCTACTCGGTCATTTTCAACTTAAGTGTTTCAAAAGTATCAGCTGAGCCACTAGGGAAGTCCAAAAATACCAGAGTGGATAGCCTATCCCTTCTCCAGCAGATCTTCCCAACCCAGGAATCAAACTGGGATCTCCAGCATTGCAGGTGGATTCTATCAGCTGAGCTACCAAGGAAGCCGCTTAAAGGATCAGAATAGAAGTTTATAAAGAATCAATTAATAATGCCCTTGAAATCCTCTAGGCTGGCATTTCTGCTAGTGATCTCATTACAAAATCAGATAATCAACAGGTACTTTATGGTCAGTCTCCTACATTTTAGTTCAGAAATTTCATGTTTATTTGGTATCACCTGATTTTTGGATTTGACCAATATATCTTTACTGGTTTAAAACTAAATCAGTACATTGACATTTTAGCTTTGATATATAAATTAAAATAGGGAAGCTTTATGTATTTAACCATTGTTTAACCAAGATGTTTCAACACATAAGCCACTGGTCACAGGGTTTATGAACAGTTTCATGGTTCTTGTACTATTTTCTAGGAGATCACTAATGTCATTGTTGTATATAAAATATATAGTGTAACAGTAAGAAACTTCCTAAAATTCTATATCTGATTATCTTACCTTAAGCAAAAAGAAGAGAGATATCAGTCTGTTATGAATCGCCTTTATCATACTTTTAAAATTACCTTATTTTGAGAAGAATTGATGGAAAGTAAAAATACATTTAGATGTTTGTATTAGGTAGGTTTGGCTAAGAATGTAAGTTAGTGATAGTTCCGAAAGACTGGCTTAGTCTTATAAAAATATTTATTGTAAAATATGAATATGTTTCTCATAAGATAAAATTTTCATTCCCAGTATTTCTAAGCTCTGGGCTCAATTCTCTGATCTTAAGTAGGAGTTTTCCCCACCCTGCATCTTCTGTCCTAGCTCTGTCTTTCTCTCTAGAATCCACATTTTGAAAAAATCTCTAAATATTACTTCCTCTATTTTTTCATTTCCCCATCTTTCCTACCTTCTCCTTTCTCTTTTCTACCAGTTCTTCCTCTGCATCCATTACTCCATTGAAATAGTGCTTATGAAAGTCATCTGGACCTTCATGTTTTGAAATCCGATGAACATTTTCAGTCTTCATTTTACTTTGTTGATCCTGCAAGGACTTACAAATTTTGGTCAGAGTTAAAATGTAAACTCACAAAGAAAATTATTTTAGATTATTACATTCATAAAAACTCCTGTGAATAAGAGGACATCTGAGAAGAAGAATCAGTGAAATGAAACTGGTGATATATCAGCTACCTATATATATAGTTCCCTAAAATGCTATCTGATCATGTGAGTTAGTATAAAACAAATTCGAACAAGTAATCTGAAGGTTTACCTAATCTCTCTACATCAGACTTAGAAGTGTGTTTGATATGCTGCCAAGCAATTTTAGATTGTTTCATTTCATACTTTGGAAAACTTAAAAGTCTAAAACGTTATTCAAAAATATCAAAGTTGTTAAACTGAGACCATTTAAAGATACTCACATTTTGGGGCATTGAAACATGTATAATATCATATAAGAAACAAATCACCGGTCTAGGTTCGATGCAGGATACAAGATGCTTGGGGCTAGTGCACTGGGATGACCCAGAGGGATGGTATGAGGAGGGAAGAGGGTGGGGAGTTCAGGATTGGGAACACGTGTACGTGGCGGATTCATGTTGATGTATGGCAAAACCAATACAATATTGTAAAGAAATTAGCCCCCAATTAAAATAAATTAAATTTTTAAAAATAAAGATATTCACATTGTAATCATTAGTGTGATCTGGAAGTCCTATCCTGTGCTACTGCACCAACTGAGTCATAGTTATAGCTGAGTTTCTTAGAAGAGAAGTCCAATACAGCAGGTAGATGGACACCAGACTTTGGAAACTTCCCATATTCTATTCAAAGAATGTTTCTTTACCTTTCTATACTATATACCTATAGGATCTGAGGCCCTGGCTCAATTTTAGCTTGTCAGTAGGGAACTGCACCAGCAGGAGCAACTTCTTCTTGAAACATTTTTCTCCTCCATTGAGTAGGGGTTCTGATCTTAGATTCAACCTTTGACCTTTATGAGGTGGCAGCTTGACCCTATAGAGTATTGCATTTAGAATACAACTGATTCTAGTTCTCTCACCTGCTGAATAATCTCAGGCAAGTTATTTAACTTTTTGAAGATCTAGTTTACATTGATACTTCTGAAGATTAAAGAAATTAGAGAAAATATATATGAAGCATCTACCATATGATGGTCACTTGATATGTTTTGTTCAAACTAAACCAAAATTCAATCCTAGTTGTGACATTTATATATAGATTAAAAATCTGAATCAGCGTTTCCTTTCCTTAGTGAAAATGAAAGTCATTCAGTTGTGTCCGATTCTCTGTGATCCCATGATCACTTTTTGTGATCTAGCCTGCCAGGCTCCTCTATCCATAGAATTCTTCAGGCAAGAATACTGGAGTGGGTTGCTAGTTCCTTCTCTAGGCAATCTTGCTGACCTAGTGATTGAACCCTGTCTCCTGCATTGCAGGCAGATTCTTTACCATCTGGGCCACCTGTACAGTTAATCATTTACATTATTTTCTGTTCATTTTGACTGATATGGGAAGATAATCTGTTCACAGTTTGGATTTTAAGTATGGAAAGTTATTTGGAATATATGTTTTGGCCAGGCATAGTTGTATTTGTAGTTTACTTTAGGATTGTCTTGCCGAATGGCTGAATTTGGCATTTTAAGACTTCATGTCAAAGAAGTTAACTGAATAGTGCAGTTTACTGAAAGATCTTGATTAGTACAGTGTAGAAAAATAGGAAACTACCTATGCTAGTGTAGAAGTGCTTCATGTGTTCAGTTACCCATGTTCTGAATCTGTGTTGACTAAGTTGAATTCGTACTCAGTTTATCAGCTAACCTCAGACCAGAGGTTTCTCCTGGCTTGCTAGGCCTCCTTATTTGGCAGAAATTTGAGGTATGGGCCATTTTAATGCATCAGGAAAAGTTTCTCAGGTTCACTTGGGATGTTGCTGCCATTCTTTGGATTTTTGAACTTGAATTCAATTATTGATCACAACTCAGGGTGCTATTTGCTTGTCCCAGATCTTTTTAAAGAGTAAAACAAGAGAGAATGGGCTTAATTTGAAACAGGAGAAACTTTGATTAGACACAGCAAAGATGATGAAACACTGGGAATATACTGACAAGGGATAATATAAAGTATTGTCCAGTTAACATTAAAAACAGCTAAATAACCAACTTTCTAAAATTGTTTGTTAGAAACCTGCCTAGAATGGAAGTAGATGATCTCTTAAGATGTTTTTATCTATAGATTTTGATTCTTGAGTAATTTCAGGATAGCTGTAGTCTATAATAATAGAAAATAAAATAGAGTGGGAGTATTTGTAGCTTAAGGCAGTTTATCTTTAAGAAAACAAACTTCTTGCACTCAAGACAAACATCATGAAATAATACTAAGAAAAATTAGATGCCATGCGAGCCTTAGGGAAATATGCCATCTGCAGTAAAGTGTTTGTCCCCCAGGTTATGCACATGTTATTTTACACTAGTGGTAAAGTGTTTATATACAGTATTCAAATTAGTGATTTGAAACAGATATATGTTCATAGTACTCTCTCTACCATAGAGGACTGCGTGATTGGTGATGCAGTCTCTGGGGTCTCATCAGCAAATTGTCACAGGTCTGACTAGGCCTTACATGTAGCTTTGGGAGGCGGGGAATTGGGGTAGTTGCAGAAAGGAAAAGGGAAACAAGGAGAGAGAAACCTAGCTTTCTCACCTTCCAAAGCAATCATGCAGCAATTGACGATTGTCTTTTCTCTTCCAAGCCTTGGGAATTATCAAGGGAAGAACAGAATCCTCTATACATAGAGAGCTTCTGAAAACCCCATTAGATTATTATACCTCAGTATTCCTTCAGCTTTGTATGAAGTATTTGAGAACCTCAAATTCCTCCCCAATTAATAAATGATTTCCTCCCCTGACATTACTGGGTTGTCAACTATCTAATACATGTTTAGTAAGCACATGCTATGTTCCAAACACTAAAGTTGACACTGAAAATTAAAGGCAACATGAAGTCTCTAGAATATAAAAATTTACAATCTGGATACCAGGCTACTGTTGTCTAGACATGAACTGACCTTTTAGGAGCAGTACTACCACATGGCCCTATCAATAGATACTCTGTACTAATGGCAAATTGTATCTACAGGTTGTTTATGGAAAAGGGAATGAGCCTAGGTTCTCTGGTAAGACTGATGTCTATTGTCTTTCCAGCCAGCCACAGGCTACATGTGGTTTGATGCTAACAGAGGTTTGTGTCACTGAGATTTTGAATGGCAGCCTTTTACTTTTAATAACTCTTAATTTTGACCATTGGCAAATTGTGTGTATTGTAATAATCTGGAATTATTTCAAACTAGGAAAACAAGGTGCTGCCTTCATTCTAGGATAGAAACAATTATATCTAATAAGACTGGCATATTGAAAGGAGGTAAACTAATGTATGCTTGCATTAACTTCTAACACATCTATTGTTTGTTAGAGTCTCCACAAAAATTATCAGGGCAAGTCTGTGTCAGACAAGAAAGGTGGGTTTATTAATAAACTTCCAGCAAGGAAGACCACTTCTAAAAATGTCATACAACATCTTGAAAAGGAAAGCTGTAGAGAAGTTTTCATAGGGTTAGCTTTAAAACTCAGGTTATTTCAGGAGAAGATTTCAAAGGCATGGAATGGATAGAAATTGGTAAAATGAATAGAAAGTAGTTACTTTAAATTAGCTTGCAGGTTGGTGATGGGCACAGAGCAGGGATTTTTGAATGAGTTGTCATAAACTTCTAAAATGTTCTTTCCAGTGCAGGTGGAGTTCATTCCTGTTTGTTTAACAGTCTTCACAAATTTTTATTTATCAGATTTGTAAGTTGTGTATTCTCAATTCCACGCAATCAGATTGGACTTTATGAGATAAACCCAGTTGGGTTTAGTGTTTAGTCTTCTTTTGGAGTTCTTTTTTATATTGCAGAAATTTATGGCTTTTCCTAGTTTGTTAGAATTTACGTGTGTGTGTGTATATATACATACGTGTGTGTGTATGTGCATGCATACATACCAAGTCACTTCAGTCGTGTCCAACTCTTGTGCAACCCTGTGGACTGTAGCCTGCCATGTTCCTCTGTCCATGGGACTCTCCAGGCAAGAATACTGGAGTGGATTGACATGTCCTCCTCATTCACATACACACACACACACACACGTACACACATACACGCGCATGCATGTGTGTGTGTGTAGTCCCTGCCAGTATTATGCATGTTACACTATTGGTTTTTTTAATTATCAGCAGTTGGATTAAAAAAAATAGTATGAAAAAAAGTTATGGTTTCTCACTTAAATAAATTTCCTTTGGTTATATCTTTTACTTTTGGGCATAATATTTGAAGTGATATTACACAGATAAGCCTCCTCAGTGCTCTAAACAGGTTGAAGAGATAATTTTACTTTGAGATCTGGTTAGAAAATTCTATAGTCAAGACTAAAGGGCAACTTTTGGGACAGTACTACTGAGAAGTAGGTAGTATGTGCATAAAAAAATCAACAACTCTGTTATGTGTGTGTGTTTAATTACTTGTATATCTGTGTATACATATTATTGGGAAGAAGTATTTTCTAACATATAAAAGGCATCTTTTTAGCAGCTAATACCGTAACCTTAATGAGCAACTCAGTTACTCTAGATCTGCTTTAATTTAGTATGAAGAATTGTATTAAATAAACCATATTACATTCTCAATTAGGGGGCTGCCACATTAAAGGAGAAAGAGAAATCTGTTTTCCATCAGTTACATTAGAACACAAAGCAGATCTGTGTAGTTCTATGTTACCCTATAGTGTGTTAATCAGATACAAGGTGTGACGGAAGCCAGTGACAAAGAGTTTTCCTGATAGTGAACAGGCTCTGATAATAGGCTGGTTAAGGCCTCATAACGTTTCAGTGGTTAAGTAGTAAACAAAATGATACAGGACTTCAAAAAGGATGACACATTCCACCTAAAATCAAATCAAAAGTCTAATGATACTTACAGAGTTTTTGAAAACTAGTCCTTAAGATAATAATGTCATGACTTGAGAAGAGAAGAAAATAAAAGACAAGGCATGTTTACCTTTAAATACAAGACAAACTAACGTTCCATAGCAAGGATGTTAGGGTACACTCCTTGTGAAAAGAAGCATTTCAAAAACAAAGAAAAAGAACTATATTTCTAGAGTATTTCCACAATAGCTTGATAAATTTGGATGACATTTCTTGGCTGTTTTTGAGCATCTGAGCTCCCAGAGTTATTTTCTGATGATGAAGAGGTAGTAGTGTAAGAGGAAAGTAGAGATTTGGGGGAGAGGGGTTAAAGGGAATTGGTTTTAATTGATACATGTTGAATTTCTTAAATTTCTGATACTGTATATTCATTTAGAATTGCTATGTAATTTTTAAAAGATGAACTCCATATATTGCTGCTATTCTTCAGTTTGGCAGAGGGATAGTTATTTCGACAGCTTTATGAAGTAATGGTGTTAATCATAGATTTTTATTTAAAGAACATTAGAACTTAAATAAATATTAGATTTGATTTGTAATTAAAGAATCTGAGACCGAAAGATACTGAAATACTTTTAGAAAGTTGCATGCTTACGCTAGTATCAAACCTAGAAGGAGAACCCAGGATAAGACCTGGGTTCTTATCCAATGTTTCTTGTGTAATACCATACCACATGATTAGTATCTATAAATTTAGACTCTGAGACATAAAGAAACTATGACTTTGCCATGATTACTAAGCTAGATTCATTGAGGATAAAAACAGAAGATAGCTGAGGCTAGGGATTTCAGAATGTTGATCTGTGGGGGTACAAGTTTCAGAGTTGTGCACTATAGAACACACAGCATGACAGCTGACACTGCTGAGAGATATACCAATAATGTGAAATTTCAAATTTAACAAGAAAAATTTTGATAATAGTAATTACATTTATTATAAAATTTCAGACTTATTTTACATCCCAGAAATTTATTCTGTGATGACAGTTTTCGACTTGTGCCTTACTTAGCTTTGGATGAAAATTGCTCGCATTTAAAGTTATTGTAATCATTTCAACTACTGGAGGACAATAGTATTGCCTGGTACCTTTCCAACTTAAAAAAAAATAAGTATAAACAAAAGTGTTAAAGATATGACAGAGGAATTTAATACTAAGGAACCTGTGATTAGAATGACAAGAAATACCAGAAGTCTTTTTTCCAAGTAATCCATGGTACTGTCCAATGATTTTTAAGTGAATATACTTGTCAGAAGTAGCCACAGCCGGTGAAGCTAGATAGGTTCAGCTGTAGCTTTTCTAATATTTATAACTTGTCTACTTGTCCTTCAAAAACACCCACCAATGAAGTTCTCTGTGAACAGATGTTACGGATACAGTGAATACACCACAATCTTGCTCCTCAAGAGTTCATTGCCAAACAGGAGATATTTAAAGAAATAATTATGACCAAATAAGACATTATTATTTCTGTTGTTGAAACATAATTGAATTAAATTCTATTTATTTTTTTGTAGTAAACCATTTCAATTTATAGAAGAAATACTTTAATGTTGCTCTTTTTTTTTGGCTAGTGAAAATGTTATCTAAAAAAAAAGATATAGCAAAAGATATAATTTTAACGCTTAACCACCTGTCATTAGTGCCACATAATTATAGTCACAGAACTATTTGGAAGTTTAAGTCAGGCTGCTTACATAAATTCTAGTAATACTTAGATAAAGAATTTGTGAAATTTGAGCTTTTCTAGTTTTTGCCATCGGCAGTAGCAGTTGGTAATCCAAACAGAGATGTCTTTAATATATGTAATAAATTGATTTCTATTGATTATTGCGTACATTATTCCAAAAAGGTAATTTTAATATTTCCTCTAACTGAAACAAAAGCCCCCTCAAATTATCTTGTAAGATAAAATTACTGCTGAGTATCAAAGAAATTCCTTCATAAACTTATAAAAAATAATTGACTATTTGTTTACAATAGGAATATGATGAAGAATGGGCCAAGAAAATTCAGAGTGAGAAGTTTCGCTGGCATAACTCTCAGTGGCTGGAGATGGTAGAAAGTCGTCAGATGGATGAGAGTGAGCAGTACTTGTATGGTGATGATCGAATTGAGCCATACATCCATGAAGGAGATATTCTTGAGAGACCTGACCTTTTCTACAGCTCAGGTAAGATGATAACCAAGACAAAAATAAATACTTTTAATGTATGCTATAGGGGTTTTTTGTCTGCCACCTTTCTCATTCCCAAGGTTTATAAGCACTTCTTTTAGTAGGTAAATGGTCTTCTGCTAATGATTTTAGACATAACATCAGTACACACCAAGCAAACCTATTAACTCATCATTATCTTTTTCCAAGGTAGTCTTTGATGTGATCTCCATTAAAAAGGCTGTAACAAGGAAAATTAAAACAAGGAAAATTGCTCTTAATTTATTACTTTCTAGAATGTATAACTTAAAATGACATCTTCAAGATTTACTACTGTTTGAAAATGTGGTATTTTTCTCTATTCTGTATTTATTTAAATATATAGTTTACTAATTTATGTTTTGTTTTCCAGTGTGTTTAATTTTAACAGTCTCATTTTGCCATGGTTTTGCGTTAGTTGGGGCTTCTCTCATAGCTCAGTTGGTAAAGAATCTGCCTGCAGTGCAGGAGACCCCAGTCCAATTCCTGGGTCCAGAAGATCCACTGGAGAAAGGATAGGCTACCCACTCCAGTGTTCTTGGACTTCCCTTGTGGCTCAGCTGGTAAAGAATCTGCCTGCAATGCAGGAGACCTGGGTTTGATCCCTGGGTTGGGAAGATCCCCTAAAGAACGGAAAGGCTACCCCCTCCAGTATTCTAGCCTAGAAAATTTCATGGACTGCATAGTCCATGAGGTCAAAAAGAATCGGATATGACTGAGTGACTTTCACTTGCTTCAGTTTTGAAATAGTAACCCCTATTTGATTCTCTGATTGGGAAGATTTAGACAGTTTATAACAACAGTTTTTTTCATTCTACACTCTGCTAGTATTTTCAAGGTAAAATTTAATTTTTACATAAATCTTACATTTATTATACCCTTGTTGATTGTGCCATCTTCCTTTGTCCAGGGATTCTGTGCTTAGAGCCTAAGTTGTTGCATATTCTGCCTTCTAATGTGTTGTACTATTGCCAATATTAATTACTTTATTGAACTCATTTAGTTGAAGAGATGAAGGAAAGGATTTCTAAGATCTGTAGTAGGTTGGAAATAAAAGGCATTGAAAGTAATTGCATCTGAGTAAATGGCTCACTTTTTTTCCTACTATGTAGTCATTCATATGTTTTCATAATTGTATGCTCTGCATATTGCCCATAAGGCTGAATTATTTTTATATTTGATTTAAGGTACTTCAGTCCTGGAAAGTTGGTACTTTACTTTCAAAATTAAATGGATTTCTTCCTAACTGAACTTAACAGTAGTTATGAAATCTGCTTTGTGTTTCAGCCCAGATGGAGTAGATCATTAATTTCAACTAACCAGAATTTCTTAGTTCAGTAATGGCTAGCAGCTGTTCCTTACCTAGTGAGATCGTCATGAAGTAAAATAATGTAAAATATATGTGATATGAATTTTTTGATAATAGAAATCAGAATTTCTGAGAATCAGGTTTCTTGCTTTGAAAATTGATAGCTTCTTTTCAGTGTGAATCAATGAGCAGTTTCCAAAAACGAATAAAGCTTTTAACCACTTCAGTATTTAACTTTGTTGTTTCAATACAATTAGCTTCTGAACAGATTTCTAAAAAATTATTCCATTTTTCCAAAATCAATTCATTTAAATTAACCTCTTAAAATGAAAATCATAACATTTTTCTGTGAGATACAATTAAAATGTACAATTTAAGCTTTGTCAGAAATCTAAATTGTACATCTTTTTATATATCTAAATTTAGAAACAGCCACAGCTAATGGAAAAATAAATTGAAGCATTTGAGGAGTGAAATGTTATCATTAGATAGCCTCGTGGTGGTTGTTTTTTTATACCTGTAGCTTGAATATGGTAGACACTTGACAGCAGGGATTACACTGTTACAGTTCTCATATCAAGCCATCTGTACTCTTTATCTACTTTATTTTTCATAAATAGTTCATCAACTAAAAAAATATCTATGGTATTCTTGATATGTGTCATGGAAATCCAGATAGTGGTAGTCCTTGTCTTTTATTATGTACAGTTGTATCTTCAGAAACATGAGAAATTTTATAATACTACAGATTTATTTAGATGCTTGAGCCATCTTATTTGAGTCTCCATGAAACTTAGGGCTGCTTCTGATAAAGGCAACTTTAGAAGTTTTTCAACCACAAAAGTTAAGCTAAATGGCCAGTGATACCCTGGGCTTATCTTTTATTAAAAAATGAAATAGTATTTGCTACTTCCTGGTCAATAACCTCAGATGCAGATGACACCACCCTTATGACAGAAAGCGAAGAGGAACTAAAGAGCCTCTTGATGAAGGTGAAAGAGGAGAGTGAAAAAGCTGGCTTAATACTCAACATTCAGAAAACAAAGATCATGGCATCTGGTCCCATCACTTCATAGCAAATAGAAGGGGAAACAGTGGAAACAGTGACAGACTTTATTTTCCTGGGCTCCAAAATCACTGCAGATGGTGAATACAAGCCATGAAATTAAGACTCTTGCTCCTTGGGGGAAAAAAGCTATAACAAACCTAGACAGTATATTAAAAAGCAGAGATATTACTTTGCGAAAAAGGCCCATCTTGTCAAAGCTATGGTTTTCCCAGTAGTCATGTATGGATGTGAGAGTTGGACCATAAAGAAGGCTGAGCACTGAAGAATTGATGCTTTTGAACTGTGGCGTTGGAGAAGACTCTTGTGAGTCCCTTGGACTGTAAGGAGATCCAACCAGTCAGTCCTAAAGGAAATCAATCCTGAATATTCATTAGAAGGACTGATGCTGAAGCTGAAGCTCCAATACTGATGTGAAGAGCTAACTCATTAGAAAACACCCTGATGCTGGGAAAGATTAAAGGCAGGAGGAGAAAGGGACAACAGAGGATGAGATGATTGGATGGCATCACCAACTCAATGGACATGAGTTTAAGCAAGCTCCGGGAGATGGTGAAGGACAGGGAAGCCTGGCATGCTGCAGTCAATGGGGTCACAAAAAGTCAGACACAACTGAGCAACTGAACAACAATTTCCTGGTCATTAGTATTGCCTTCTGTATTTTCCAACAGTTAAATATGTCAAAACATATCTGTTTCTTTCTTGCTATTTTTTTCATTGTTTATTTCTTTATTTTTTAATATAAATTTATTTATTTTAATTGGAGGTTAATTAAAAATGGATCTTCATGTTATTATATGAAATAGGAATATATTTAACATCTCTTTATTGTTCAGTTCAGTCACTCAGTCATGTCTGACTCTTTGCGACCCCATGAATCGCAGTACGCCAGGCCTCCCTGTCCATCACCAACTCCCGGAGTTTACTCAGACTCATGTCCATCGAGTCAGTGATGCCATCCAGCCATCTCACCCTCGGTCATCCCCTTCTCCTCCTGATGCCAGTCCCTCCCAGCATCAGAGTCTTTTCCAGTGAGTCAACTCTTCCCATGAGGTGGCCAAAGTACTGGAGTTTCAGCTTTAGCATCATTCCTTCCAAAGAAATCCCAGGGCTGATCTCCTTCAGAATGGCCTGGTTGGATCTCCCTGCAGTCCAAGGGACTCTCAAGAGTCTTCTCCAACACCACAGTTCAAAAGCATCAATTCTTCGGCGCTCAGCCTTCTTCACAGTCCAACTCTCACATCCATACATGACCACAGGAAAAACCATAGCCTTGACTAGACGGACCTTAGTCGGCAGAGTAATGTCTCTGCTTTTCAATATGCTATCTAGGTTGGTCATAACTTTTCTTCCAAGGAGTAAGCGTCTTTTAATTTCATGGCTGCAGTCACCATCTGCAGTAATTTTGGAGCCCAAAAAAATAAACTCTGACACTGTTTCTACTGTTTCCCCATCTATTTCCCGTGAAGTGATAGGACCAGATGACATAATCTTCGTTTTCTGAATGTTGAGCTTTAAGCCAACGTTTTCACTCTCCTCTTTAATTTTCATCAAGAGGCTTTTGAGTTCTTCATTTTCTGCCATAAGGGTGGTATCATCTGCATATCTTTATAGTTACATTATTTTTCTTAGTCTAAAATAATTGTGGTTGTAGTTACTAATTCCCTTTCTATTATGAAATTGCTGCTGTTTGCTTTAAACCTTTTACCCACAGAGGAAGTATATTATAATCTGTAAAGCTGTATTGCTATTTTAATTGTTGTTCAGTCACTAAGTCATGTCCAACTCTTGGCGACTCCATGGACTGTAGCACATTTCTAAATGACTTTTTACTTTTTTGCTGTTCTTCTTTATTAATTGTAGTGAATCTTCTTAGCATTTAGTATATAACTATATTATAGAATATGAACCTTAAAATGGTTAGTTTCTGTCTCAGAATCATTGTAAAACTGTAATTTTCATTTCTTGTATATTTATGTGATATATCTTATCAAGTGTGGCCAAATAAGTTATGATTTATCTATTTTAGTCATTTCTTTTTGTCTCTTTCTCCATTGTTGATATCCATGTTCTCCCACACAGTCATTTCACTTTTAGCTAGTTCACCAAAGAGCTTAATATTGTGTTTCCATTTGACTTTTAGAAATAAATGTATTTCAGTAACAGTATATAAAAAGATAGAGTTTTTGTAGTTTTTTTATTTTTATGCGCAATATGTGTAAGCCACTTTTTTTTTTTACTATTTTAATTTACAATACTGTATTGGTTTTGCCATACATCAACATGAATTTGCCACGGGTGTACACGTGTTCCCAATCCTGAACTCCCTACCCTCTTCCCTCCTCATACCATCCCTCTGGGTCATCCCAGTGCACCAGCCACAAGCATCCTGTATCCTGCATCAAACCTAAACTGGTGATTCGTTTCTTATATGATATTATACATGTTTCAATGCCATTCTCCCAAATCATCCCACCCTCTCCCTCTCCCACAGAGTCCAAAAGACTGTTCTATACATCTGTGTCTATTTTGCTGTCCTGCATACAGGGTTATCGTTACCATATTTCTAAATTCCATATATATGTGTTAGTATACTGTATTGGTATTTTTCTTTCTGGCTTACTTCACTCTGTATAATCAGCTCCAATTTCATCCACCTCATTAGAACTGATTCAAATGTATTCTTTTTAATGGATGAGTAATACTCCATTGTGTATATGTACCACAGCTTTCTTATCCATTCATCTGCTGATGGACATCTAGGTTGCTTCCATGTCCTGGCTATTATAAACAGTGCTGCGATGAACATTGGGGTACATGTGTCTCTTTCAGTTCTGGTTTCCTTGGTGTGTATGCCCAGAAGTGGGATTGCTGGGTCATAAGGCAGTTCTATTTCCAGTTTTTTAAGGAATCTCCACACTGTTCTCCATAGTGGCTGTACTAGTTTGCATTCCCACCAACAGTGTAAGAGGGTTCCCCTTTCTCCACACCCGCTCCAGCATTTATTGCTTGTAGACTTTTGGATTGCAGCCATTCTGACTGGTGTAAAATGGTACCTCATTGTGGTTTTGATTTGCATTTCTCTGATAGAGTGATGTTGAACATCTTTTCATGTATTTATTAGCCTTTTTAAATTGAGTTTCAGAAATGACAAAGTTGACAAATTACCTATACTGGCAATAAATTTGCTTTGATTTCATTTTTATTCTAGTACATATCCCCATTTTACTCATAACCATATTATCATCAGTACTTTGTTGTTGTTTTTCAGTCACTCAGTCTTGTCCAACTCTTTGCAACCCCAGGATTGGCTGGTTGATCTTTTTGCAGTCCAAGGGTTTCTCAAGAGTCTTCTCTAAGACCACAGTTCAAAAGCATCAATTCTTCAGTGCTCAGCCTTCTTTATGGTCCGACTCTCACATCCATATATGACTACTGGAAAAACCATAGCTTTGACTAGATGGACCTTTGTTGATCTGCTTTTTAATACACTGTGTAGGACTGTCATAGCTTTTTTCCCACGGAGCAAGCATCTTTTAATTTCGTGGCTTCAGTCACCATCTGCAGTGATTTTGGAGCCCAAGAAAATAACGTCTGTCACTGTTTCCATTGTTTCCCTTTCTATTTGCCATGAGGTGATGGGACCAGATGCCATGATCTTCGTTTTTTTAATGTTGAGTTTTAAACCAGCTTTTTCACTCTCCCCTTTCACTTTCATCAAGAGGCTTTTTAGTTCCTCTTCGCTTTCTGCCATAAGGGTGGTGTCATCTGCATATCTGAGGTTATTCATGTTTCTCCCGGCAATCTTGATTCTAGCTTGTGCTTCAAACAGCCCGGCATTTCTCATGATGTACTCTGCATTTAAGTTAAATAAGCAGGGTGGCAATATACAGCCTTGACATATTCCTTTCCCAAGTTGGAAGCAGTCCATTGTTCATGTCTGGTTCTAACTCTTCCTTCTTGACCTGCATTCAGGTTTCACAAGAGGCAGGAAAGGCAGACTAGTATTCCCATCTCTTGAAGAATTTTCCACAGTTTGTTGTCATCCACAGTCAAAGGCTTTAGTGTAGTCAGTGAAGCAGAAGTTGATCGTCATTACTTAGAGCACCTCAAAAAAGGTGTGTTACATAACTGCTCTAAAAGGTTTCAAATAATTTAATAACCTTAATGTATATAATGCTCTACAGTTTACAAAATGTTTGGTATATATCATCTGTCTTCTCTTTGTTCTCTGGCTGTTTAAACATCACATGAAAGTCTTTGATTCCTTGCTGCTATCTTTGAACCAGTGAGGTAAAGTAGAAGCCTGGGAAGAATACTTCTGAATTTATTTGAATATGATTGCAATCAACAATGCATAATTCCTTTCTAGTATTTCTATAAAAGAATTATTAATTTTGGATACAGAATACTGAGAAACAGATAGTTCCAAAGAAGTTAAACTGCTTGTATTGAAGATTTAAGATATCATTTAATTTCATTCTAATGAAGAATGATTATTCATACATTAGAGTTACCTAAATTTTGTCAAGTCATTAAAGGGGAGTGTACAAGGTATAGTTTATTGAATGAACTGCAGTTTCTTAGGATTATTAGAAATTAAGTTCAGAAGTATAAATTTACCCTTTTTTATGTATATAGCATCAGGCTTATTTTATTACTAAACATTATATTCTAGGCCTATAAAATTTCTTAAAGTAGCTATATTCTGGGTTTATAAAATTTCTGGCTGAATCTTTAAACTCAGGTTTTTTTTTAGTATCATCTCTGTTTGATGAAATCCCTGTTTGTAGCTTCCTGTATTCCATTTATCCTTTTTACTCATTTTTCCCTTTGAAGACAATGAGAACTCTGAATCAAAATGAAGATGTTGAGAATTTAACAGTAGTTTTTAATTTAATTTCTTCCTCGTCTAGTTCACCTCACTAGACCATGTTTCATGTAATATAAACTTTTAAAGTATAATTCGGGTATTTTTATTTGGTTGTATTTTTATCTGAGTGTTATATTTTTATCTGAGTGTTATATTTCTGAGTGTTAGAATCTTTTATTCTCTGGCATGCTGAATATCTTTGTATTCATTTTCAATGTGTGGTATACATTTTATTTTGGCATTTTACTTTGCTTTGTTCCTCTAAAATTGGCAGGTTTCATAAAACTTGATCTGTAATTATTTGGTTTTAATTTAACAGAGAAACTTGTTGATTTTTGTAGTATTAACCTTGTTAATTTTAGCCAGACCTTAACAAAGTCTTAGATGGATAAAAAATAATTTTTTTAGCTGCTTAACTTTCAATCTGTGGTGTCTTGGCATTCCCATAATTTTGTTTTTGTAACTTTTTTGTGTTTAGCTGGTCTTTTGGTTTATAGAATTTTCAGCTTTTAAGCTTCCTCTTAAGTATTTTAAATTTCCTAAAGTAATAAGGTAAATACCAAAGGTATGATTAACAATTCAACAACTAAATACCAATACAAGTCTTTAATATATGGTATACAGCAAATAATGAAAGTCACTCAGTCATGTCTGACTCTTTGTGACTCCATGGACTATACAGTCCATGGAATTCTCCAGGCCAGAATACTGGAGTGGGTAGCCTTTCCCTTCTCCAGGGTATCTCTCAATCCAGGGATCGAACCCAGGTCTCCCGCATTGCAGGCAGACTGTTTACCAGCTCAGCCCCAAGGGAAGCCTATATATATCCATATAGCAAATGGATAGTGTTATGGAAATACAAATTATTTTACTTATTCATTTGCAAGCTCTATTAATTTTACGATATACTTGATTTTTAATACCCTTACTCTTAAACAGATTTTGTCATTAATTCCCAACTATCTGTTGATACTCAAATCAGTTACACCTCTTCCTCCCTCCCTTCCAACTGGGACTTTCTAACCTCTGCAGAACACAGTAATCCAGCTATAGCTTTTTCACCTCCAGTGCTCATTTGGCACATAAATCCCTTCCTGTTATATAATCATTTATTAATAAAATATATTATTTAATTGCATCTTAAGTGTCTATTTTATATTTCACTTAACATAAAACTCCTTTCAGAAATTGTGTATTGTAATTTTTTCCACAGGACCTAGCAAAGTATTTATTGCATGATAAGTATAAAATGATCATCTCATTACTAAATAGCTTGCTTACTGTGTGCCAAATTTATAAACAATATTGTGGATGCAACCTAGCCAACATTTACCTCGAGGTCACTTGCCAACTTGGAACACTTTAAACTTTAGAAGGTCTCAGAGCTTTTCAACTAGTAATTACAAGAGCCATATATAACAGCCCTGAAGCCATTACTGAGATTTTTTTTCCTCAGATTCTTCTTATTCTTAACTTATTCATAGAGAGTGAGAGTGAGAGAGAGTGAAGTCACTCAGTCATCTCCAACTCTTTGTGACCCCTTGAACTGGGGCCCACCAGGCTCCTCCATCCTTGGGATTCTCCAGGCAAGAATACTGGAGTGGGTTGCCATTTCCTTCTCCAGGGGAACTTCCCGGCCCAGAGATCGAACCCAGGTCTCCCACATTGCAGGCAGACGCTTTAACCTCTGAGCCACCAGGGAAGCCCAACTTATTCATAATTCTATCAAAAATAGGTTATCTGAATTCTTAGATTGGAGCAAATGGGAAAGCAGTATCTAAAATCAGCAAGGAGTAATAATAAATTCTTAGGTTTAGGAAAAGGAACACTTTATAAGCAAATTAATAAGTACTCAAAAAGCATGGTAGTATAGCCATTTAGTAATAACCTAGGGCATTACTATATAATGGTTGATGTTTATAATGAAGATTGTGTTATCAAGAAGTTTTTAAATTATATTCAGTATACTTTGTAAAAACACAGTTAATGTAAAATGTATTTACAAGGGTTTCTAACCAAAGTGTGTGTGTCTGTGTGAAGCATTGGTTATATAAAAATTCACTTGTTTGAAATATATAATTCCCTAATCATGCTACACAAATGAAGCTGCCCAGATATAAAATGTGGAATATATTAGAGTGTTGCTCTTTACCAAAACCATGCTATTTAATGTCTGTTCTATTTCCTTACTCATTCTCTGTCTTAGCCTGATAGGCTTATTGTTCCTCTCTATCCTTTCCCACCCTCTATCTTTTGTTGTCTTTCTACAAAACTATAAGCTCCTTGAAGGCAGAGACCGTGTCTTATTCATCTGTGTAATAAAATAGGACTGCAACATAGGTAGGGTTACTCACTCAGTTGTGTCTGACTCTGCAACCCCATGGACTGTGGCTTGCCACACTCCTCTGTCCATGGAATTTCTAGGCAAGAATGCTGGGATGGGTTGCCATTTCTTGCTCCAGGGAATCTTCCCTATCTAAGATTGAACCTGAGTGTCCTGCACTGAAGGCAGACTCTTCACCTACTGAGCCACCAGGGAAGCCACTGCAACATAGTAGATGCTTAATAAATGTGCAGAACAATTATGTATGCTATTCATTCATACTCTCAGAGAGAACTGAACATCATGCTAACATTTTTCTTCTGGACTAAATATACAGGTTATTTTCTATTGTGTTACTTAATAGAATAGTTTCCTTTTTATTCCCTACAAAGATGTTTCATTAGTTACTATTTTCTTTCTAGATGGATTAGTTGCCTCTGAAGGAGCCATGAGTCCAGATTTCTTCAATGATTATCACCTTCAAAACGGAGATGTAGTTGGGCAGCATTCATTTGCTGGCAGGTAAACAGTCTTCCAAGAAAAATCTAGTATATGGTGTTTCCCTTGATTTTAAAAAGCTAAAATTCTCTCATCACTTCCCGTTTTTCTTTTTCCATTAAAGAGTAAACAAATCCTGAATATTTTCAAGAACATGCTTGTTTGATTTTAAATTAACTTACAGAGTCACATTTTTCTATGTAAAAAAATGAAGATATCACAGTTCTAAGAAAAAAATATATTTTTTTCCCTCAGTTTGGAAAATATAGGCTGTCTATTGAAATAGGCAGTACTTTTGGCAAATTAATGATGCAGGTTATTTCATGTTTTCCAAATGCAATAAAATAGAAAATAACACAATACATGTATTTTAACAATTACTCAGATACCACTATTTTTAAAAAGTAGATGTGCTGATTAAATTAAGGACTTTTCCTCCTTGCATGGCATTCAAATAAAATATTTAAGGAAAAATCCTGACATGCCAGCACTGTTGTACAATTATAATAAAGTTTCCAACAGATATTCTGCTTCATTACTGATCTCATAGATTTTAAAAATCTTGCCAGAAAGTATAAATAATAGTTTTCCCTTCATATCATTGCTAAGGTATAATACTTTAATTTAGGATGACTATTGCAAATTTACATTAAAATGGTCCAAAGAATAGGTGTAGTCTTTTTACCCTTAAGACTATTTTTTTCTTTAAATTATTAATTTAATTTTCTCTTCTAAAATTACATATTTTATTAACAAATATTTCTGTTTGGAGAATAAGAATACAGTTGTGTGCTTTAAGAATACAGTTGCATGTTCACCTGAAACTATCACAACATTGTCAGTTGCAAAATGTTTTTGGTGTTAAAAAAAGTTAAAAAATTAAATTAAATTGAAAAAAAAATTTTTAATACAGTTGTGACCAATGTGTTATAACTCTTGAATCATCACTTTATATTAGCCATTTTAATTCAGTAGTAAAATTCTTAAAATAGCAGTTACTCTTCCTGCATGTAATTCACAATGATATGTTCTGTTTTAGTCTATTCTATTTTTGAAATGCAGATTGTGACCCACTATATTGGTTTCACAATTCACTGATGGTCATGACAAAATTTAAAAGCAGAGTAGAAAATACAGGAGTATTTTATGAATGCAATATCCTTCAGTATATTCAGTAGCCATTAGTAAACTTTAAATAAATAATAATACTTTAGAAATTGTTTCATCGGTGCACTGGATTGTCATGGTAAGAAACTACTTGCTTTAGGGAAAAAAAATTAAACATGATTAAATACCAGAAAGCATATGGCTTTTGACTACTTCTGATGCCTCTGTCTGTATTAGTTATAATTAGAGATTCTATTTAATTATTATACCAAATATATTCCATTGTATGACAGTTCACTGTACAAATGTTTTCTGAAACATAATTAGAAAAGGAAGAAATTATTTTGCTATATAATCCCAATGTTTATATTGAAGATTTTTGCTGATAGCACTTAAGATTAATTTTTCTGCCATTTGTGTTTCACTATGGACAAAACATTGCTTTTGTGTCTCCTGCATATACTTCCAGCTTAAAAAAAGCAAACTAACCATGCATTACTTACTTGAGAAAGACCTAATGTTTTGTATAGTTATGTGATTTTTAAGAACCTTATTGTATGTTTTGGGAGATGGCTACACTCACTAAGTTTTGTACTGTGTCCAAAGATTTCAGAATTTCATTCCTCAGTTCTGTTAACAAGTTTCTTTTTATAAAAAGACTTTGGGAAAATTCTCTTACTTTTGTACCTTTAGTTCTTTTTCAACATTAAAAAACCATAAGTAGCTTCTTTCACATCATAAAAGACATGTGATGGTAACATTGGCTTAAAGGATTTGTTAATAAAACTTGATGTAGACTATATATTTTTTCAAATAAAAAAATGGTATACTTATTTATTATAATCATTTTAAATTGAGATTGTTTGCCCTTTAAAAAGAACTTCCCCTGAGAAAGTTAAGTCTTTCATCTCTTGTCTTTTTTAATTTTTCAGGCCTTAAATGTAGTAACTGTATCATTTTCTTTTTGTATTTCCAAAAGAAGTAATTTACAGTGAATTTCCTTAGTTTTTTTGTAGGTAACAGATCGAATAAAAAGAGACTCTAAATTTTATCAACAGAGATACAAAGAAAGCTTAGAATATAGCCAAAAACTCATAGTTCTTCTTTGCTGCAGTTTTATTGATCCTCTGTAGAATCATTTACTGTGTTATGCAATTATTTTTGGTTGATTAGGATTGTCTTCTAATGGGATTCCTATTTTGTTCTTTGTAGTAACTGTGGATTTAGTCTGACTTAGTTTTTTAATTCTACAAATATTTTATTATAAATTGCTCCACAATTATTCACGTATTTTGGCATGATAATTTTGATGCATAATGTCCCAGATGTGAAATTTTAAACTAATGGCTACCTTTAGGTTTCTGGGATCCAATAGGTAAATATAAAACCTATTAGATCAAGTATCATTGACTTAAATTAATATTTTTGAAATATTTCATTTTAATTGATTTTAAGCAAAGTGGGATTTTTTAAAAAATGTAGACAGAAGATGTTGAACTCTTATTCTTCTTCTTTACTGTTGAAATGAGAATAAACAGACTTAATGAACAACATGAAGAATTTGGGTTAATTATGAAAGAAAAATGTCGATTAAATTTTAAATATTGAAAAAGCTGATTTTAAGAACAGGAGATGTTATCTGTTTAGAGAGGTTTTTTTTTTCCTTTAAATCAGGAAAATTGTCCACATGACTTAAAAATTCATTCCCTGTTCATCATATGTCTTTGATTAACAAGCAATGTCAAGTTAATTGAAATAGTAATAATTTTTAAATAATATATAAAATGTGAATGTTTATAATTACAAATGTTTTTAATGATTTGAGAACATGAAAGAGTATGACAGTGCCAAGTGGCATGCTGTTCAGCCAGTACTCGTGACTTTTCAGTCTTTGTGGGTTTTTAACATATCAGTTTCAGTGGGTTCAGGTGAAGTATATGATCCCAGATTTCTGCAAGGTAATGAATAAATTTCTAATTTGTATAAGAGGTTTTTTTAATTGTTCAGAAAAAAATTCTTTCTTTCTAAAATGACCACATTTCATACTGTGACAAATCTGTTAAAATGGGGAAACTGAGTCAAATTTAGAGAATGCTTTAAACAGTTCAAATTGTATGTTTCTTAAAATCCAAGTCAGGGTGCCCTTCTTAATATGAATGTCTACATCTGTGTAATATAGCAAGGCAGTTTAATTGGACACCAGTGAAAATTGTTAAGCTCATCCATCCTATTCTACAAGAGGGACTGGGTGTTTAATAAAATACATACTGGCAGTTAGCGAATCCCAGGTTTTAGACATGTGTCACTATCAGTTTGAACCTCTTGCCACCAGAATTTCCCAACATTTAGGGGGTAATGCAGAATATATTAGGGCTCCAAGGCATTAGCTATTGGGTTGCCATTCCCAGAGGTTTAGATGTAAATCTTGCACTCCCAAAACCTGAACTGGTATTAGAAAGTAAATTGGAACTTGCTATTGAAGCTAATTAAAAATAATAGGAGTATGACTGGCTTTTCCCCCCCTTATATACAATGTATCTGTACCATATTTTTGAACCTTTTTTTTTATTATAACTCTTACTTTTCAAGACTAACAAGAACCTCATGTTGAGAATTTTTAAACTGTTTCCAGCTTTTACAAATCAGTTTTTGTTGCAGTAAAAATGGTCCATTTTTCTTTTATAGGAATCCAATTTTCATAAACTGGAAAAAAATTTCAGGGACTGCTTGGATATCCTTGGGGCTTTGAAAAATATTTTTCAGAGGGCCTGGATTTCTTCTTTGTGGTTGGCACAGTGATGTCACTTACTGATGGTTTCACTAAAGTCAGAGATGAACTAGATGTGTGAATTATCTGAGCCATCTGATTCTCACACTTTCATTTTCTCTGTGTGTGCCCGCCTCTTTTTTTCTCTTTCTTAAAATACTTGGCCATTAACTTTTCTGTTCAATATATAGATGTTTCACATGTATATATTTTATTCTGTTTTCTCTAATTTATTTTCTTTAAAACATTAAATCATTGTTGAAATGTTAGTCATTTGCACAATTTTAAATGTTAGTCAGTTGTACAATTTTAAAAAGTACTAGATAGGACTAACACATTATTTTCTTAATATGTAAGTAGAAAGCTTTTATCAAAATTTTTCCTTCATATGAAACTCCAAATGTAAAATTTTGACTTATTCTTTAGCTATAAGGTCACCTTCATTATACTCAACTATTTAACTCAGTTATTTCACTTGAGAAAAGCAACCTTAAAATTCAATATTCCCTGTCTAAAAGGCGTTGTGTAGTATTAATATTTACTGCCCTTTGTATTATTCCTTGAATTACATATTAGGATATTATGTTAAAGCAGTTATTCAAAAGATAAATTATTATCTATATTACAGGCCCTTAATTTGGCAATTGAGAAATTATCATATATTGAGGTAAAATTAAATATGCTTATAAAATCCCTTATTTGATAAGTCCTCTATAAAGTTTTAATTGATAAGCCAAATTCTTTCATTTGTTCTCCTAGTATAAGTTTTAGTGACCTTCATTACTGTGGCAGGAGTATAGAAATTATATGGAAGGATCAAAAGAAATGAAAAGAACCTCACAGAAACATTTTCTTTGATAGATATTGAGACCAACAGTTTGCTCCGCAGCATTTTAAGAACTAAATGAATTATTATGAAATACTTATTAAATCTTTTAAAGATAATCATTAAAATCACTGCTTTATTAAGTATGTAACTTTTTTGTTCCTGATTTCTTTCCCTGTAAACTTTTTCTCAGAGGAGAACATGCTTCATGAAGTCTTTAAAAAAACTTCTAACTTTAGTAATTTTTCCAGTCATGGTGAATACAAATAAAGCAGCCAGTTTCCATTTTCACCTATCAGCTGCAAAATAATTTTTAATGCTTATATCCACACATGGGAGCAAAGAGGTTCTGTGATACACCTCTTGTGGGCATTTAAATGGACAAAACCTCAATGAACTATATTTGGTAACAGAGAACAGAAGCCTAAAATTCCCTAACTCTGTAATTTCTTTTCTAAGAATTTATCCTCAGGAAATAATCAGAGATAAAGACTGAGTAAATAATTGTGTGTCAAAGAAAATAGATTCATTGAGTGTAGTGAGATCCACTTACCTAATAGTGGAATAAATGTTATTTTTGTGAAGTTTTCTAATACTTGATCTTAGCTGTATTGAAGTTGGGATATTTGCAAGAATTGCTTTTTAGCTTAAATGGAATTTTGTTAAATCATGATTAAAACATATACAGCAGAATCTAAACCATGGTCTTGGGTAATAAGACAATATCCTGTTTACTTTTAAGTTACTCCTTTTCAGGGTGTATGATTTGATCTAAACATATCCAAATCTGTGTAAATTTTTATTATAATTATATTCAGTTGTCCAAATGACATTATTTTAGCATATATAAACATGTTATTTCAGGCTCAGTAATAATTGCTATAGCTAAGTATAACCAGTAGAAATAATTTTAAGTTCTTCCCATCTTTATTAACCAATCCGAAATGCATGGTAAAATTTCTCGAAATGAATAAAACTATTTATAGGAAATAACACTCTGTGATAGGTAAGATTCCATCTAAGGCAATGAAATGGTTTAATTAGTGGGATGTGAAAACCGGAGACCGAGTGGCAATAGCTATGTGACAGTTCTGAAGAGAGAAGCAAACCAGTGCAAGCGAACAGTCTCTTGAGCGTGAGACTCTGGCTCTAACACAGCCCTTACATTAAATGGCATTACATTTTTTTCTCTCTAAATACTCTCAACAATTATGCCAGTTGTTTACTTTTTTTATCTCAGAAGATGGAATGTCTTAGGAGCCTTCTAAGAGTTTCAAAGAATAAAATTTAAGGTACTTTTTTGTCTGAATCTTATTATACAAAGACTAATAACTTGCATGTAGCTAACATTTGGGCTTCCCTGGTGGCTCAGTGGTAGGAATCCACCTCAATCCCTGGGTCAGGAGGCTCCCCTGGAGACAGAAGTGGCAACTCCAGGATTCTTGTCTAAGAAATCCCATGGACAGAGAAGCCTGGTGGGCTACAGTCCATGAGGTTGCAAAAAGAGTTGAATATGGCTTAGCAACTAAACTAAACAACAACAAAGCTGACATTTATTTCATCATGTGTCTCATTTGATCATCAACAGTGTGTAAGGTATATAGGGCAAAGTAGTATTGACCCTGTTTTAACAAATGTAGAAATTAAGGCTCAGAGATTTTTAAGGCACTAGCCGAAAAGCAGTTAGGTAATATAGTGAGGCCTTTAAGCTTGGTAAGAGCCAGCGTTCTTAGTATTACACCATTACTGCCTCCAAATGGCAAGCAGATATGTTAGTCTAACAGTGAACTATGCTTTAGAAAGCTTAGGGTAAATGTTATTAAAATTCAGAGTAAGATATGTAGATTTTGTTGTATAATACAGAATATTATTTACTTATTTTGCATTAATACACTGTATATGGTTTACTGAAAATTGGTGTTTAGATTGCTTGGAGACAAATTGCTAAAATTTATTAACATATCAAGTAACTAGTTCACTACCATTAAACTGTGTTAAGTAGTTCATTAAGTTCTCTACAGATTAATCCAGTTGAACAAAAAATGAGGATGAAATGAGTGGGATAATCTCAGTCTACAAGGATTAATGTCTCCAGCAAATCTTTCATTTAGCTAATTAATCAATGTAAATGTTTAGGTACATGATGCTACTGTACTATGCCTATAAGTGAATCCTTATATATTAGTCTTAGTTGACTTCTTTGTTAAGCCTTTTTAATAGAAAAAACTTCTTTTTAACCTTAAAAAAGGCAAAGGAATTCAATTCAGTTCTACTGCTTGGATACTAATGATTTGCATTTCCCAAGGAAAATTGAATTACGTTTTATTAGTAAATTGGGCCTATAACTTTTAAGGCCAGATTTTATTAGATTATCACACATCAGCATTAGCAAATTGTAAACTTTACTGAAATATAGAAATTCAAGCCAAAAATCAAGGCTTAAAATACTGGAAACCTGGGAAGATATTTTATCCCAGAAAAATTACACTGACTTGAAAAAAATATTTTAAGTGATTTGCTTTCCTTTGGAAATTTAGAAGCAAGAGAAGTTGGCTGCAGAACTGCTCTCATCAAATTCGTGTTAATTTTCAGTCTGGTGATCTGAGCTTGGGTTTTGGAGGCAGGCATGATAGCTGTGTGTAAATCCAAAGATCCTCCCAAAGAAAACCAAATTTGTTGTCTCTTTATTGGGACTTTCATTTAGGAGAAGAATTTCAGTATAATTGAGTCTATAAATTTAATAAGTAATCTGAATATGTCTAGATCCTATAAAAATGTTAACACATCAATTACCGTGTAGTTTTGTACCAGAAGAAATGACATGGGAGTTCATCCAGTCATGACTAGGAACTTAATATATCACCACCATTTAAGTGTGATTATCCAATGCTAAAGTTCATTCATTTTTATAGTTATTAATAACATTTTTGTTGGCTGTACAGATACACAGAAATGAGTTATAAATTTAAAAAGAAAGAAAGTCCTTAAGCATGGATGACTGCTTTTATAATAAATTTGACCAATAAAATGCTCTTATTTTTTTAATTGAGTTTTTTAAGATAATAGGATACATATTACAATTATAAAGACTTGCTTATTCATAGTCTAATGAGAATTTTAAAATTGTAAGCAATTTGGTTGATAAGCACTACCACCCCTCCAGAAAAATAAAAGAGAAAGGAAAATAGAGCATGTCATCTTTTATTTCCCTTAAGTCTGGATCCAGTGAATCTGAGCTTACTCCTAAACTTAGGGATCGATTTGTCTAGCCCGTCTGTGTTTTGATTGATTTAACAATATGATTTAAAGTATTTATGATTAATTGTTTTGAAAGCCCCTGTATTAGAAACGTGAACCAAATGTTTTTTTTTCTTAAATAATTTTTTAAAATAGATGAAACCTAGAGCCAATAGGTTTTTTAGTGTAAAGTTAATTAATTCCCATATTCTCCATATTGCCCGTAGACCTTCCAGATGTGCTGTTGCAAATAGCTCACCCCTCAGATATGAGCCATATGGGTTCTGTAAACTGATTTGCACTTATTTTGAATAGGGATTGTACAGATTACAGATGAATTATTAAAGTAAATGTATATTGCCAAATAAATCTAATAGCAAAATATTAAACTGTAGTAAATGAGAAAAGGAATGTGCAAATGAAGACCTGCCTGTTTTAATAAGTTTAGTGGTTACCTTCTCAGTTTCAACCAAAAGAAAAGAGTTTCTTTTTTTGTTTATTTGTTATTGTGTGTGTGTTTTTTTTAAAGTCTATAAAACTGCTTACAGAAGTATCTAAGACAAAAACAAGGAAATATAATGTTCTAAACTCAACCAGTCCAAACCACTTGAGCTGCTATGACAGCTCATAAAACTGAGAGTAGTTTTTAACTGGGCTCTGTTTTACATTGCCAAAGTGAATTTTCCTTGCAGGAAGTAGCCAGAGGGTTTATTTGGTTTCCAGTCCAAGGCTTTGATCTTTCTGTACTGTCACATCTCGGGTTACATAGCCCTTTTTCACTGCAGTAAATCTGCAACCGTTAATGAGAATAAAATTTCCTCCTCCTTACTGATCGCATGCTGTTAAATGCCAAAACACAGCCAACTGCATATTTGCAGATTTCAGCTACAGTGTATGAAAACAAGGCAATCAGTTTAATCTTGTTGTCTTTGTAATTCATTTTATTGGTCGTTCTTCCTTTCTAAATGACCTATTTTATCAAGTAAGTGGTTGCAAGGCTAAAGCTGGGAGAAAGATTTAGAATGTTAATAAGCTGAGAGAAGAAAGGTGTGCATGTGAGGCGGGGCAGGGTGAGGGAGTGACTGCACATGGCGCATGTACTACCATCAATGTTCAAATTAGGTCTAGTTTAATGCTCTTGAAAGCACAAACCTCTCCTTCTCAAATAAAGAAGCTAGTTTTTTATTTCTTGGATCATGTTGTATATTCAGTTTCAACATAAATTTGCACTTAATTAGTTTATTTAATAAGTCAGAACATTATTTTTCACTTTTGACTTCAGAGATTTCATAGTATTTAAAGGATTTCAAAAAAGTTGACCTCTACATTGTAAGAGCTATTCTTAACATCATTTTAAGTATCCACCGAACCATCTTACTGTATGGGTCCTTACAAATACTGGAAATGCTATAAATATCTGTTGAATAAATCAGTGGAAATTCAAAATCACATTTAAGCAAGCTGAATCTTATACATTGTTAAACATATACATCTTCATAGTGAAGTACAATAAAGTCACATTTATTTTTTGCTACAATGAAACCCCCCCAGTTGAAGCATTAATCATTTGATTCAGTTAATACATGTTACTAAGTTTATTTTTCACTTAAACCTATTATCTTTATTACTGACTTATTTTCTGGTCGGTAGCTGGAACTTATCTCTGTCAAGAAATTCACTTTTAGAATGCCGATTTAGATGATGGGCATTGATAAATATATTTTATTAATATTATATGTTTACATAGATCACATTATACATAAATATGAAATATAAAATATGTAAAAGAAATCTGCTTCTGGTTTCTCACCAATGAAGTCAGTTTCTGTTATAGCCGTTTGTTTTCACAAAATAAATTATTTCTATTTTCATCAGCAGTGTGTAATACCAGTTCATTGATTTATATAACTGTCATTAAAAACAACAACTGAAAACTATGTTGAAGCACAGAATAAGATTCTAAATTGGGGAAGTAGAGTCAGATCTTCTGATAAAACAGAGGACCCACTTTGGATAAAGTGTCTGTTAGTTACCCCAATAAGAGGAGAAGGGTAAGAAAAAAGAATGGCATGAAAATTTGAAGAGAAAGGGATGTATAGCACTACCCTTGTCTTTTCAGAAGATATTTGATATAATGTAGAAATGTTGAACTTTAAAACTGTAGCTTGTGCTTTTAGAATTAGTGTTTCCAAATAAGCCTATCTACATGTAGTTAGACTATAACATGAAAGTTTGCATGTGGGAAAAAAATGATGGAAACTAAAGCAGAATTTTTAAACTCTGTATTTGAGGGTATTGGGGGCTGTTAAATAGTTTACTTCTTTGTTTTTCTACTACTTTTAAATCTGCATCAGACAGTCCATAACCCATTCAAAATTCTGGACATGAAAGTTCACAGAAAATTCCTGCACAAAACAATTTTTTTAAGTTTTTGTTGGTCTTTAAAAAGTGAAAGAAAAATCTTAAATGAGTGAAACTGCTCCAAAAAGGTCATTTCTATAACGTAAACCATCCAGTCCAATTTTAAATGAAATTGCTAGCATGGAACAGAAACATGCAGGCTTCAATGCCATACAGACTTAGTCTTTATTCTAATTGTATTATTTAAAATGTTATTCTCTAAAGTTGTTTCAAATCTGTCTATAATTTGAGATATGCTGATTAATGATAATGTGGCATTTATTGAAATTTATTTACTGAGTGCCAGACAGTATGCTAATTGCTATTGTTATATCCCTTCTCTAATTTGATCTTCACAACAACTCAAAGAAGGAGACATTAGGGAAACCAAAGCTTATTGAGTTAAGCAGCTTGCCCAAGGTTATCTCCTTACCTCCAGGTGTCTATTCTTACTTTTACTCCACATCACTCTCTTCCTTCTATTACAGTGAAGAAAGTGCCTTTTCCTTCAAATGCAGTTGATTCATTTCACTTGGAACCCCATCCCTTCTTGCCTTCCTGAGGTCTTCTTTCATGTCATCCTTCTTCTCCCTTCTACCAAATCATTCCTGTCTGCATATAAACTCAGTGTGGAATCTCCAAAGTTAAACTCTTTGCCCCAACATCACATTCCAGCCTCTACCCATTTCTCATTTCTCTTCATACAGTACATCTCAGAAGACTCTCATTCACTCTTCTGTTTCTCCAGTTTTGCCCAGAACACTAGTAAGTTTCAAATTGCCAAATCCATGGACCTTTCTCATCTTTAACTCTCAGCAGTGTTTGACACACATGTCCAGGCCCTGCTTTTTGAAACTGGCCCTTTTTCAACTTTCAAAGCACTCCATTTAACTCTCCTCCTAGGATCTTCCCCATTCCTTCCCAGTGTTCTCTGCTGGATATGCCACTTCCTTTTCACCATTAAATGCTGGTTACTGTAGAACTTCAACCCTGTTCTCTATCCCTATCATTTTGTGGAGCCCTCTTCTCTAATTGCACCCATGACCTAGATAGAGGATTTCATCCAGATCCCATGTCATTAAATGTTAATACTATCTAAAGGCTTGTATTTTTATCTGATACATCTCCTCTGAGCACAAGCTTTGTTCTTGTATTTAACATACCCAATTGAATGTTTAGTAAAATCATGAGACTTAGCTTTTGGTTTCCCACATGCAAATAGGTGCCTGCTCTAATCTTCCACTTAAGCAAATGTCACCATCAACCAAAGTTCAAACCATAAACTTTGGAGTTTGCCCTGGTTCCTCCCTTTTCTTCACTATTACCACTATCTCCAGTGCAAATCATCTGCAAGTCCTGTTGTTTTCATTACTAGATTGTCTCAAACTTGGCCTTTTCTTTCCATATCCACCGTTAGTGCCCTAGTCCACGCCACCATCATCTGTCACCTGAACCATTCAGAATAGCCTCCTGACCTCCCTGCTTCCATATTTACCTTCTCTTGCAATCCATTTTTTCCCCAGACTAACCATAGTGATCTTTTTAAAATGTAAATCAGATCATTTCAAATGCACAATGTGTAGTATTTATTAAATATATAATTAAGATGTATATATAGTATTATGTACTTGTAATATAAAGTTGTTGGTAGGAGCCTAAGCTAAATAGGAAAATTTTTAGTAACCTACATAACATAAAAAACTGCCTTTTTAATTGCAGTAATTTGTATACATAAAGGTGATTGCCTCGATTGTTATGATTAAGAAAATCCTAGTGCACATGTGTTACACTACCGCATATCCAGCTGAATATACCTATACTGAAAAGTACCATCTATACTGAATGTAAGCTTTCTCTTGCTTTAAAAAAATATTGTCAAAAGAAACTTGTAATGTCTCAATATTACAAGTTTTATATTAGTTTTCACTGTCACATAGCCTGTGTTTTGTAGAAACAAATTTTACCACATATTTAAAATTAATAAAAGGTTTTTTGATCTTGTTACTTTATTATTGGGTCTTAACTAGTTGACCTGTTGAGAATCAGTTTATCAGAAGTACAGATTATATACTATTGGAGATTATTTTATTTCCAAAAAATACTTTTAATTTTTACTTAAAGTTTCTGTGATGATGAATGACGATAACTTTATAGAGTACTAAATAAATACAATTGAAGTAAGAATATACATTTAATGTTTTATTTTTAACATTTAAAATTTATTTTATTCAGTAACCTTTTTAATTTAGAAACACTTGGATGGGCTTAAAGGATAAAAATCAATAAGAAATAATCTTTTTCCCGTTGAGAAGGATATATATAATTCAGGGTTAAAATATAGTTTTTTGAAATGACTTAAAATATCATATTTATTATTCTTTATTTCACTCTTTAAAAAGACTTTTAAAGGTAATAGTATTATCAGGCTTAGAAAAATAATTAAATAATTAATGCTAAGTACAGTGTCAGTTTTTATGTGTCAGTGGTCTTCTACATGTTCCTGCCAAATTTTGTATTGTTCTCACACCTTGATTAAATGTGTGTGTGTCCCACTGACATAAATGTCTTAAACATTTTTTACTTGTCCTTAATCTTTAGACAATACCAATTAATCATTAGAGAAGAATGCCATAATATCTTAGATACTTTTTTAAGAGCATGCTATTTGTTAACTTAACTTCTGTTACAAAAGATTATACCTTTAACATTTTTTCCAAAAGAAACAAGATAATCTAATGACAATATTATATGTCAATAATATTTCAAAACCAGAAAAAATAAAAATAATTTTTAAAGATTTTGTGATGAATTTTCTTAGACAAATAAGTAAACAGATTAATATTTTTGCATTTTAAACTAAGCAGTGCAATATTTGACAAAAGAATCACATTATTATTAAAATACAACCTCCTGAGTTTTACATAGGCTGTTTAATAATACTGCTCCTTAATGCTCTGGTGATTCACTAGAATTCAGTTACTTCATTATAACAATAAGCACTTTGGAGGGACTGATTCAGACAACAGCTTTTTGTACCTATGTAGTAGAATGCCTCTTTAGAAACACGTCAGTCAGTCAGTTCAGTCGCTCAGTCATGTCCGAACCTTTGTAACCCCAGGAATCGCAGCACGCCAGGCCTCCCTGTCCATCACCAATTCCCGGAGTTCACTCAAACTCACGTCCATCGAGTTGGTGATGCCATCCAGCCATCTCATCCTCGGTCATCCTCTTTTCCTCCTGCGCCCAATCCCTCCCAGCATCAGAGTCTTTTCCAGTGAGTCAACTCTTCGCATGAGGTGGCCAAAGTACTGGAGTTTCAGCTTTAGCATCATTCCTTCCAAAGAAATCCCAGGGTTGATCTCCTTCAGAATGGACTGGTTGGATCTCCTTGCAGTCCAAGGGACTCTCAAGAGTCTTCTCCAACACCATATTTCAAAAGAATCAATTCTTTGGCACTCAGCTTTCTTCATAGTCCAACTCACATCCATACATGACCACAGAAAAAACCATAGCCTTGACTAGACTGACCTTTGTTGGCAAAGTAATGTCTCTGCTTTTGAATATGCTCTCTAGGTTGGTCATAACTTTTCTTCCAAAGAATGCTCAAACTACCACTCAATTGCACTCATCTCACACACTAGTAAAGTAATACTCAAAATTCCCCAAGCCAGGCTTCAGCAATACGTGAACCATGAACTTCCAGATGTTCAAGCTGGTTTTAGAAAAGACAGAGGAAGCAGAGATCAAATTGCCAACATCCGCTGGATCATCAAAAAAGCAAGAGAGTTCCAAAAAAACATGTATTTCTGCTTTATTGACTATGCCAAAGCCTTTGACTGTGTGGATCACAATAAACTGTGAAAAATTCTGAAAGAGATGGGAATACCAGAGCACCTGACCTGCCTCTGGAGAAACCTGTATGCAGGTCAGGAAGCAACAGTTAGAACTGGACATGGAACAACAGACTGGTTCCAAATAGGAAAAGGAGTACGTCAAGGCTGTATATTGTCACCCTGCTTATTTAACCTCTATGCAGAGTACATCATGAGAAATGCTGGATGGGAAGAAGCACAGGCTGGCATCAAGATTGCCAAGAGAATTATCAATAACCTCAGATATGCAGATGATACCACCCTTATGGCAGAAAGTGAAGAGGAACTAAAAAGCCTCTTGATGAAAGTGAAAGAAGAGAGCGAAAAAGTTGGCTTAAAGCTCAACATTCAGAAAACGAAGATCATGGCATCTGGTCCCATCACTTCGTGGGAAATAGATGGGGAAACAGTGTCAGACTTTATTTTTGGGGGCTCCAAAATCACTGCAGATGGTGATTGGAGCCATGAAATTAAAAGACGCTTACTCCTTGGAAGAAAAAGAAACATGTTAGTGTCCTACAAAACATAATTTGAATAGTGAGATTTGAAGAGACATTGTGTCAAAGAGCTTGATGTAAATGTTACTTTCTGATGTCTCCCATCTCATGAGCAAAGGTTTACTCAGTAGAAAATTTTCATTTTACATAGTAAGGTAGATAGGGAAGGAAGGAGGTAGGTATAAGTAGGTAGATATTCCCAAGGAAATGAGAGATAAAACAGTTTAGCCTTTGAACTTTTTTTAATGCTAATATCATAGCTGTTGATGAATTCTGAAAAATTTTAAGTGAAAGAGTTTTAGATTGGTTAAAATGCATTAGATTTTCTCATTTTTAAAAAAAGGCAGTAAGCCTCCATTGAGGGTTATGGAAGGGAACTCTGGAATTCAGGGGATTAACTATGAGCTATAATCCTGTAGATTTTATTGTTGTTCAGTCTCTAAGTCATGTCCAATTCTGCGAACCCATGTACTACAGCACACCAGGTTTCCCTGTCCTTCACTAGCTCTCAGAGTTTGCTCAAACTCATGTCCATTGAGTCAGTGATGCCATCCAGCCATCTCATCCTCTGTCACCCCCTTCATTTACTTGTAGGAATTTTAGGCCAATAGGAAGTTTTTCAGTGGTAGTCCAAATCACTTCGTAATCTCATTAAGTATTCAGTGGCTCTGCCAACTAAATATAACTCAGATCTACTTTGGAGAGACAAATGTGATGCTTTGCTATAGAATCTATTTTCAAATGATGTTTTGTTTTTGTATTTGAAAAGAATGATTAGTATTTTTCTAAACTTTATACTTTTATCATTAAAGTTAATTATTGGTGAACATAAAAATCTATGTATGTCTATGTTGGTTTTTACATAAAAGCTACATATTTCAGACTAGAGAGGCATAACCAACAAATACTTTCTTGTGCCTACAGTCAAAATTAAAGGTTTTAAATAGTCTTTTGAATAGATGTATAGAGAGGAGCATAGTTAATGATTTTCTGAATATCATCTCATTTGTGGGCATAAGTCTGCATTCTGTATCAAATAATATAACATACTTTAATATATTTTTAAGCCAGTCTTTTATGTTTAGCTTTATCTAAAGTTGATACATCCCACTTTTTCAGAAATTCTTTCCATTTCAGGTTTTTCCAGCCAAAAACAAAGCACCTCTTTATTGGCCTGTCAGAACTTAAAAGGCAAAGCAGTCTTAAAAAGGGATCCAGATTTGTGTGGACAATTTCAAGTGGCTAATTTAGAGCCCCTCAAATGTGAAAGGATGGGAGGAGGCTTCTATGATCATAGTTAGGCAAGTAAATTTTTAAATTACAACTGTAACTTAAACTGATACAAGAAACCCCATAAAGCTGTATTTACTTGGGTGCTTAAACTCCATGCTGAGATCTCTTTTGAGGTAGTAAAAGGCAGGAATTCTTAAAAGTCTCAAAATGTTTTATTTTTTTAAGATTTCTGGATTTTAAGGGCTTTATAAATATTGGGTGATTATAGCTCAACTCATTCCCTGTATATAATAAGGGAAAGCAGAAACTATGTCAATATCCTACAGTTGCATCTTGCCTTTTTCTTCTAAAATCTGGGGCAAGGAAATAGTATTTTCCATCAGCAGGTGGGCACCATCATCATTTTAAATCAATTTTTAATCTTTCCTTGTCCTTTATACTTGAAATAACTAATATACCTGTGTGCCCGTTGGAAATACTACTTAAAACCCTGTACTGCCTGTGATCTCAGAAATGTATGGTACATTTCCATCTCTCTGAAGAATTCTCCTCATAGTTGCCCAGCTTTGCTTATATATCCCATATTGTCAGGTTGGCACAATCCCAAGACAGCGAACATCACAGAATGAAAATACCCACCCTAAACACTTTTATAACCCTGTGCCCTTTTCAAAGAAAAGCCAGCACTGTAGCAGTAAACCTAAGTACAGGAACTTATGCAATGTGGGAAGTGATGATTTGTGTGGAATAACTAAAAACTTTATCCTTGATTTACTACTTTCAAAATAAACTCCCAGAATATTTTTATAATATTGAAAAAGCATGTAAAGAGACTTTCCCCATATTATTCATCCCTAAAGGTGCTGTATCATTTGCATCAGTCTTGACATAGCATCTGAAGGATTTTGATTGAATAATTTTATTTATATAAGCAGTCCAGTCTCACTATGGTAAAGAAAGATATGATTGGCCATGGCATTATTTTAGTGCAACAACAATTAGTTGCCTATGTGTTGGCATAAATCTTTATGAATTATGTAAGAGCTCTGTAAAGGCAAAGAGAAAGCATGTGTAAGAAGCATGCCAAGTATGATAGAGTATCTCTTAACAGTCTGGATTATATGGCAGGAGCCAGAATTTCTTAAGTATTTTTAGGGGAAGGTTCTATCATTTTCATATGTCATAACAATAACAACACCAAATACATGCTATAAGAGTCTTTGTACTGTTCTTGTAAGAGACTTGGAAATACAATAATCTCAAGGCAGAGAGATGTTAAAAGGGATAGCCATTATTCTTATTTTACCACACACACAAAAAAAAGTCGTGACAAAGAAAGTTACAGATACAGACCGAAACAAGTTATATCAGTAGAGACATAAATCATATCCAGATATTCTCGTTTTGAGGTCATCACACCCCACTAACTTTAATAAAATGCAGGAGTTGTTGATAAGCTCATACTTAAGTTTGTTTTGCTGAATTTGTAAACATAATCACAGGGGGGAAAAAGCCATTTACATCAGTGATTAAAGAAAAAAACTGTGTTTCCTTATGTTGCTTTGAAAATAATAACTTCAATTTAAAATATAGTAAGGGGACACAAGTCAGAAAAGTAATCTTTAGAATTGTATACTTCTGCATTCCAGTCTGCACTGAATTTGCTTGTCAGTTCTTGCAAAAGGTGCTTAGCCCCATCTTATGAAGAAAATATTAGAAATACCTTGTTTCATCATCACAAGACTGCAACCTGGTTGACCAGGATGGTTTCAATCAGGTTGTATCTTGACAACCGAAAATTAGCCTTAGACATAAGTAGAAAATGAATTTACCTTCTTTTGTACAGACCTATAATATAATAAATGCATTCTCGGGAACCAAGAGAGTTTATAAATTTGAGTAGAGATTTGCTTTAGTACCTGTTCTTCTAGTGCTAAATGCAGTATTGGTATATTATGTAATGTTCTTAGATCCTAAGTGCTCTAGAAGGCACTAAATAACTATTGAATATTTATCTGACCTGTATTGATTACTGAAACTACTGAGTTAGTGGCTGAAAATACCTGTATATCACTGCCCAATGTATGTTTTAATTATGCTAAGTGAAATAAGTCAGACAAAGAAAAAAGTAAATACTGTATGATGTCACTTCTATGCAGAATCTAAAATAAACAGCAAACTAGTGAATAAAACAAAAACGCAGACTCACAGATATAGAGAACAGACTAGTGGTTACCAGAGGGAAGGGGGAGGGGAGAGGCAAGATGTGGGTGGGGGCAAAGGTGTTTTTATCGGATCATGGGAAATCATGTGTATGAAGTTTGAAAATTATAAAGCACTATAGATTTAAAGAATAAATCTTATTAAAAAACAATGTCATAATAATGTAAGGAAATACTCATTGTATATTTGATATTATAAACTCATTTAGAATCAAGTTAAAAACATGTACTTTTAATTTGTTTAAATATAGTTTCCAGTATCCATATTTGTGCCCTCAATTTTATAAAAATATTACTTAGTTTGATTTAGCTATGAAAAAAGGTCTTTATCAATCACCACTTGATTTTTATTAGCCAAAGGTAATTTGAAGGCTGCTAAGCCTAAAAATGCAAAGAAATAGAGGAAAACAACAGAATGGGAAAGACTAGAGATCTCTTCCAGAAAATTAGAGATACCAAGGGAACATTTCATGCAAAGATGGGCTTGATAAAGGACAGATATGGTATGGACCTAACAGAAGCAGAAGATATTAAGAGGTGGCAAGAATACACAGAAGAACTGTACAAAAAAGATCTTCACGACCAAGATAATCGCGATGGTATGATCACTCACCTAGAGCCAGACATCTTGGAATGTGAAGTCAAGTGGGCCTTAGAAAGCATCACTACGAACAAAGCTAGTGGAGGTGATGGAATTCCAATTGAGCTATTTCAAATCCTGAAAGATGATGGTGTGAAAGTGCTGCGCTCAATATGCCAGCACATTTGGAAAACTCAGCAGTGGCCACAGGACTGGAAAAGGTCAGTTTTCATTCCAATCCCAAAGAAAGGCAATGCCAAAGAATGCTCAAACTACTGCACAATTGCACTCATCTCACACACTAGTAAAGTAATGCTCAAAAATCTCCAAGCCAGGCTTCAGCAATACATGAACCGTGAACTTCCAGATGTTCAAGCTGGTTTTAGAAAAGACAGAGGAAGCAGAGATCAAATTGCCAACATCTGCTGGATCATGGAAAAAGCAAGAGAGTTCCAGAAAACCAACTATTTCTGCTTTATTGACTATGCCAAAGCCTTTGACTGTGTGGATCACAATAAACTGGAAAATTCTGAAGGAGATGGGAATACCAGAGCACCTGACCTGCCTCTGGAGAAACCTATATGCAGGTCAGGAAGCAACAGTTAGAACTGGACATGGAACAACAGACTGGTTCCAAATAGGAAAAGGAGTACGTCAAGGCTGTATATTGTCACCCTGCTTATTTAACTTCCATGCAGAGTACATCATGAGAAATGCTGGGCTGGAAGAAGCACAAGCTGGAATCAAGATTGCCAGGAGAATTATCAATAACCTCAGATATGCAGATGATACCACCCTTATGGCAGAAAGTGAAGAGGAACTAAAAAGCCTCTTGATGAAAGTGAAAGAGGAGAGCGAAAAAGTTGGCTTAAAGCTCAACATTCAGAAAACGAAGATCATGTCATCAGGTGCCATCACTTCGTGGGAAATAGATGGGGAAACAGTGTCAGACTTTATTTTTGGGGGCTCCAAAATCACTGTAGATGGTGACTGTAACCATGAAATAAAAAGACGCTTACTCCTTGGAAGGAAAGTTATGACCAACCTAGATAGCATATTGAAAAGCAGAGACATTACTTTGCCGACTAAGGTCCGTCTAGTCAAGGCTATGGTTTTTCCAGTAGTCATGTATGGGTGTGAGAGTTGGACTGTGAAGAAAGCTGAGCGCCGAAGAATTGATGCTTTTGAACTGTGGTGTTGGAGAAGACTCCTGAGAGTCCCTTGGACTGCAGGGAGATCCAACCAGTCCGTTCTGAAGGCGATCAGTCCTGGGTGTTCTTTGGAGGGAATGATGCTAAAGCTGAAGCGCCAGTACTTTGGCCACCTCATGCGAAGAGTTGACTCACTGGAAAAGACTCTGATGCTGGGAGGGATTGGGCGCAGGAGGAAAAGAGGACGACAGAGGATGAGATGGTTGGATGGCATCACTGGCTCAATGGACATGAATCTGAGTGAACTCCGGGAGTTGGTGATGGACAGGGAGTCCTGGTGTGCTGCAGTTCATGGGGTCACAAAGAGTCGGACATGACTGAGCAGCTGAACTGAACTGAAGCCTAAAAATTACTGATACAAATAAATAAATAAATAGAGTAGGGCATAAATTAGAAACTTTACATTAACATATATTTGATAAGATTTTTAAGTTTTTTTTTTATTTTAATATCTTTAATTCTTACATGCGTTCCCAAACATGAACCCCCCTCCCACCTCCCTTTACAACTAACATTTGTGTACCTCTTATGAAAGGTAGTAAAAGTTAAAAGTTTCAAAACTATATTAAAATATTCCCAAACTGTATTAATAATTTATTTAAGGACTTTGGAGACCAGATTTTACCAGAAGCATAACATTAATTTTTAATTTAGAGGAGACTGATATGTCAGTAGGGGTAGCATGAATGTTAGGTATTACCTTACCTCTTCGATTATATCTAGATGTCAGGTTTCTGTGCGTTTTTTAAAGAATGATGGGGAGTTGATATAGCCCATTAGGTATGGTATTTGTGATCATTTTGGTTCCATCTCTTGAACTTGTTCATTTTGATAGTGCATTATCTTCCTAAGATTCTGGTTGGTGTTTAAACTTCAGTAACTGAAGGTCATTATTCATATTTTAACTGGACTAAAAAGTTTTTAATGGCAGCATTAACTTTTGAATTATGCTCGAGCTCTTAGACTTTACAGCGTGTTTAGTTTCTTTTCATTTCTTATTAGTATTTTTCAGTACTTAATAGTCTCCTGCTCCCACCTCCAACAAGAACTCTCCTCTCTGTTCAACATCAGAAACATTTTTCTCCTTGGCATGTGCTTTTAGTTCCCCAAGCAGTATAAGCAAATTGGAAAGTTCAGCTGTCATTCTTGGAAGGTCATAGATCACACTAGCAGCCTGAGTAATCCAAGAGGTTTTAAGTATCATAGCATTTAGTTTAAAGTGAAATTTGCTCTGACAGAGCTGGCAGACCAATAGGAAAAAGAAATATTTGTGCTTAGAGAAGTGCATATGTAGAGACCAAGAGCCTAACTGATGGCTGGAAGTGATTTCAGTCTAAAAAAACAAATCATTAAGAGAGTGCATAGGGGTAAAATACACAGTTCATATTTTAAAGAGTCTCAAAATGAACCAGCAACTAAGGTTAGCATTATATAGTAATTAGCTGTGGTGTTCAGTCTTTAACTCACTCGGTACCAGACAGTATGGTCAAACTATCACTGTGAAAACATCGCTACTTAAACTCTCTACTTTAAGCCTACAGCAGTAATTTTTGTACCTTAAAAAAAAACAAAGTATTATGACAGATTATATAAATGTTGAACCAGTAACAGATAAACAATTCTTTAAAAGAGGTGCTAATGACTCAGTTTATTGACCTAGGGGTTACTTAAGCAGCTCAGCAAGTTCCCTTAACATTTGGTAGTGTGAACTGAGGCATTGCTTGATATTATAGAACTGCTAATTTCAAGAAGTCCTGTACTAAATTGAAGAAATTCAAGTTAAAGATTACAAGATGGTGTACTTTCATTAAAAGATTGCTCTAGAAATTTTGAGACCATTATAGGTTTCAGTAAGAATTAACTCCAGCATCACAGTCACATCTGACAACTTCTATGAGGCACCTATTAGAACGCTACAACACTGGTACAGATAAGAGAAAAGAAAATATCTTTTGTCAGCTCCAGCCATTTCTTTCAAGTCATTGTTCTGTTCAAGAAAGCCAGTTTTGAGTCGCAGAAATATAGGACTTATACCTTCTTTCCTTTGATGTACAAAGCAGATTAATAAGAATAAAGTAGAAGGGACTCCAGCAAGATGGTAAACTGACCTGACTTGGGTACCCCTTCCTATATAGATACAGAAAAGGTAGAATATAACCCTACATGACACACACACTAAAGATAACTACCACAAGAATATTGAACTAGGTATAGCTTACATGGTATAGAAAGATAAAACAGAATTCTAAATTCCCTACATAGAGCCTGGAACTTCAAAGAGCTGCCTTTTTCTCTTCAGTTGAAAAGAGGACTAGATGATTTTAATTCACCAGCCCAGAAAAGTAACTAAAACTTGTCTTCTGCCCTCAGACCCTAGATAGGGTCTTAGATGGGGAAGATAGTCACTCATGAGGGAGAGGAATCATACACTTGCTCCATGCAAAAATGTGAGGTCAGAATTTATACATCTAGTTCAGGAAACCCCAAGTCAAGAAATTATCTTTCAAATGGTTTCAGGACAGTCTGAATATGGAACCTCTCAGTAGAAGTATTCCCAAGCTCGACAGCTAGCAGACAGGCAAGAAACAACAAAAAAACCTAAAGTTGAACACGGTAAAAAATTATGAAGCTCATGAAGAAAGAGACTGTCATGAAGAAATGTCGGAAGCAATGGCAAAAGACCTAGGATACCCAAGAACTAGAGTTAATATAAGAATCTAAATGAGATTGTAAGAGTTTTTTAAAAATAAAAAGGGCCAGATAATATAATATGAAAAAAGTACCAACTGTAATATCTCCACATGAAAAATATAATCATTAAACTAGGCTTTGTAGATGGGTTAAATAACATATTAAGATGTATAATAAGTGTAAATTGAATGATATTAGAAGAGTGTCCATGAAATGGAACTTCTTTCCATTTGAAATAAATCAATGACTATTTTACACATGCTTTCTCTATCGTTAGTACAAATTGGTTTTTATCTGTAGCATCTCAGTAGAGTAACTAAATTGAAAGGATTTGTCCCTGAGGTGGTATTTTCCCCTTAGAACTGATAGGTGTCTTTTCCAAAAAAAATTTTTAGTAAGTTCCAAATTTATACATTAAATACAACCTCCCACTCCTACTATCATTTACCCTTAATTTTGAGGAAAATATTACTTAGTTTGATTTCACAAAAAATATAATTTTTTAAGATTCTCTGGCCATTTAATTTTATCAGAATAAAGGAAAAAGTGACAATCATACATATAAAAGATTAAAAGAAAACTAAATGGAAAGTGTCAGCTAAATGATACGTATTGGTGAAACTCATTAAAAGACTGCTTCACTCTACTCATTTTCTCAGTAATACAAAGGCGCAAGCCAAAAGCAAAAAGTAACACCTTTGAGCAACCTAAAAGATCTATCTACTGTATATACACTTATAGAAACAAAGTGTTATTGACAAGTTAAATGATAATTTTAGAAGCTTTCCTGTGACAGTAGTACTTTAACATTATAAAGGCAGTACATTTTTCAGTGTCCAGGACAATCAGCATCTTCTGTTCTTTTCATAGGCCTCATTCACAAAACTTTTTGTAAATGAATGATAAGAGATTCCTATTTAACGCAACTGCTTAGCTAAATTATATCAAATATATAAATTGAAGATATAAATTGTATGAAAAAACAATGGAAACCACATTCTGTCAATGTTAAATATGCTGAGAAGCTTAAATTTGATAAAGCTTGCTTTCACACTTTGTAAAAGTGGTACTCAGTGATAAAGCAAGCTCTCCATCTAGTGGTAGGTCTGTAAATTGCACACACTTAGATTTTGATTAAATAATGCATCATTATTTATAATGCATATAAATGTGGCTCATTTGTATTGTATTCAAAGGTGGCTCAGTGGTAAAGAATCCACTTGCCAATACAGGAGACGCAAGTTTGATCCCTGGGTCTGGAAGATCCCCTAGAGTAGTATTCTTGCCTAAGAATTCCCATGGACAAAGAAGCCTGGCGGGCTACAGTCTATTGGGTCTCAAGAGTTGAACACGGCTTAACGACTCAACAACAACAACAACAACAACAACAAATACAAGTGTTAGGTATAGTTTTATAGGCATTATCTCATTCAATCCACACTTCTCTTGTTGCTCTGTGTATGAATTTCCAGAAAAAAATGTTTCTCTCTGCCAGAATAACCGAACTCTTCCTATTCAATAAAAAGACAAACTGCTTCTACAATCTGATTTCTTCTATTAATAAATGGAGTACTACAGCCTCTTAGTTATTTGATGAAACATATTCCCGTGTTAAAGGGAAAATGTTTCATTCCAGTTAACTATAGCTTCAAACTTTTGGCCATTTTTGAAATTCTTTCTCTTCATTCTCAGTTAACAAATAGTAAAGGTATAGCTTAAAAATCCATTTCAAAAGAGAAAAGATACCTTTTTGTCATGAAATGTAGTGTATCTGATCATAGTTAGTTCTGCCATTGCCTCTACAGACTTGCGGTACCTCACATATAGACAGCCTTAATAGTCTCTTAAATGTTTCCCGTGCTGTTGCTTCTCAACTGCTTGTCACCCCAGTTATCTTTCTAAAACACAGAAGTAAATTGTTTCCCTTCTTAAAAACCACTGACAATTCTCCAGAAGTATTTGATTCTTAGTGTGGCATATGAGGGCTTCACAGGTGGTGCTGGTGGTAAAGAACATGCCTGCCAATACAGAGATTAAGAGATGCAGGTCCAGTCCCTGAGTTGGGAAGGTCCCCTGGAGGAAGGCATGGCAACCCACTCTGGTATTCTTGCTGGGAAAATCCCATGGACAGAGGAACCTGGCGGGCTACAATCCATAGGGTCACAAAGAGTCAGACACAACTGAAGTGACTTAGCATGAACACACGCACGTGGCATATGAAGAACTTTCAAAATCCAGTCTTAAAATTCCCTCTTTCTACGTTTTATCTCCTGCTGCTGCTTCCATTGCAAACCTAAGACTTTAACCATAACAAATCGTTTGCCCTTCAGCCTTTTCTCTTGCTCAGGCTGTCACATTACCAGGAATTCTCTCTTTCCACTTGTGAAATCCTGCTTTTCCTTTAAGATTCATCCATTCGTGCAATCAAATGCTTTTTGAAATCCCATTCCATGTCAGACACAATATTAAATGCTAGTGGGAGAGCAATGGATAAGATAGTTCTTACCATTCATGGTGCTTACATTCTAATAGGAAATAAAGACAAAAACAAATTACTATGTCAGAAAGTGACAGATACATTAAAAGGGGAAGTGTTTTCTATAAAGGCTTTCTAGTTCTTGAGATTCTCCTGTAACAATTTATACAACCTTTAGTATACTCTCACATTATATTAAATATTTGATCCTATTCTCCTCTGTAGTAATTTATAAATGTACTAGGGTAACACAACATATTTTCAGATTTTGTTTCCGTGTTAGTTGCTGCCAATCCATGGTCAGGGACCATGTCTTGTTTATTTTACTGCCTTCCAAGCACCACATCCTTTGTTTTTAATATTGACGCTCAACACTATATTTAGCGTATTATAGAAACTTAGGTACTATTTGAATGGATGGATGTACAAAGGATATAGACATAAACTTCCCATGACAAATCATACTTAAGCTGAAATTATAAATTTATCTGATGATAAATTTACAGTCAACTTAGATAAACATAAACATACTGATTTTGGTTCTATGTTCAGTATACTGGAGTAATTAATAAAAAGAATGACCTGTTCTAGAAGACTATTACTAAATTATTTCATACAGTGTTATAATATCCTGGAGCTGTTTCCTCCAAAAAATGCTAAATCCTTTCACTTGACAATCCCAAAAGAATTCCAGCCTTCAGTATTATCTTATGGATCACAAAGATAGATAATTAATATATCACTTTCCTACTTGTAAATATATTGTCATAAAAGATTTTAGCATAGGGAGAGCAGAATCCCCAAAGACAGACCCAAGCTAAAAACATGAAATTAAACATGGTAGTTTTAAGTTGTCAATTTCATGTGTGTCCATGTGTATATTACACTCAGTTGTAACATACACAGTCAATGTAAGCCATATTGTGGTAATGACACCTTAAAATTTTTGTTCAAGATCAACACAGTTTGGGCCTATATTAGCAAAGAGTCAGAAACAGGATCTCATTTTTATGTTCTATGCTGGTTTCAGACCACGTAAGTACTGCCTTCTTTTCAGCTTATTTTAAGATAAATACTGAAAAAAAAATCAAAATGCTTTAGAAAGCAAATGATTTTAGAGATCATGTCATGAGGATTGATTAAATGAGAGTTTGAAGTAGTCATATTAAAGAATAATTAGACTTCTTGTGTGGTTTGAGGAGGTAATTCTAGGACCAATAGAACCAGATTTCAGCTCACTGTCATAAAGAACTTTCTAAAGTTTGATGTGTCTATAGAAGGGGCGAACTGCCTTGACAGTGTAGTGTGATGGAGGTGTTATGACAAGAACTGTATAGACCCAGTCAAGGGTGTTGTGAATGAAAGGGTAGAATAGATTATTTCTAAGAATATTTGCAAGTCAAAGATACTATGCGTCTATGAAAAGAGAACTTGAGTGTATCCTTTTTCTTCCTGCAGTATCCACTAACATATTCATTTTTTGCTTTGCATTCATTTTGCTGATGTGGAAATTTCAAAGAAGAAAAAACTTGCATTGCTTTTATCTAACATTAATAAAATAATGATAATACTTTTCACTTATGCAGCACTTTTCACCCAAGGATTTCAAAGTGCTTTACAAATACGCACTAATTAAGCCTCACAAACAGCCAGAGGTAGGTGATTTTTCTGTTTCTACAGGAATGCCATCTTCTCTGGCACAGAAGTCTCAGCAGCGCCTCGGAGTGCCTAGGACTCCCCGCTGGCTGCCATCCCCCTTGTCATGTGCTGCATGTGAAGCATCACTTATCATATCTGGATTTCTTTTTTCCCTCCCTCTCTGAATCATCTCGAGTTTAGAATTCTAATGAATGCTGTTGAAAATTTTTTCTGAAGCCTTGTAAATATTACAGGAAATTTAGTCTTTTGCTTGCTGAATACTAATTAGATCTCTAAATGATTGTTTAAAAATAAAACCTAGGTGTGGTTTTAATTTGAACTTTAAATATATGTTTTTACTTAGGAAGAACTTACTATTTTTCTAAGTACCCCAAAATCATTGTTCTTGGGACTTAAAACTTAATAGCAAATGGATTGGAGGGGGCCTTACCTTTCCTAGGTATCTTTCCACAGCAAACAGTAGCCATTCTCTTTAGAATTATATATTTTCAAGAAACAATATTTGCATTTTGGTATTTTTCTAATTGAGAGGTCTAAAATATGGTATCTGGATGTTGAGGGTAAAGGTTAAATGTTGCCACAGAATTAGTCTTGTAAAGAAAATGTGGTCTAGTAGTGGCATATTCTAATCTAAAGGAACACACAGCTTTTTTATATAGGTTAGGAGTATCAGGAAGAGAATACCTATGTACAGAAACACACATGCAAGTGTTGGATTAAATTCCAATATAAACAGCCAAATACACGAACTCTTGTCTGAAGTAGGTTGGTCACATAGGGCACTAGCAGGTACGGCATAGTTTCTCTTGGTTCGCAAGGGCCCTGGTGACGGCATGCAAGTGGCTTAAGTCAAGTCTTAGTGGATTATGAAAAGCCAGTTTTTGCTGTGACACTTCCTTTTATTTTCATGTGTCTATCCCTTTCCAGCAGAATTTATATAATCTATCTGCTTCTATTCAGAAAACTTATATTAGGCTCTCCTGGTTTTGAACCACATTCAGTATTAACAAGGCTACATCTTTAAGCCAAGGGAGAAAATAAAGTGTCCACATGTCCCAAAAGAATATCTGTCTCCAGGTTTTAGCATCCCCAGAAGTCTAACTTCCCCACTATATTAGAACCAAGTAAGTGACTAAAGAATCAAACTATTCTGTTTCAGAGTGAGTTTTATTTAGAAGGTATTAATTGTAGAGATATGATTGATCTTTCATAATACAAAAGGATATAGGACTTAATGTGAGAGTATCACCCAAACTGGTTACAATGTTTCAAATATTCTTTAAACAGCAATTTGATCTGTGATACATGATGGATAATTTCGGAAAAACTCATTTTATGAGTTGATTTCAAATTCTTTTATTTGAAAAATTTTCCCAAATGGTATTTATGGAACTTCAAAAAAATCGGCTTGTATGTTGTCACTGGGTTGAGTGCATAAATAGAAGTTTATCACAGTAAACCTGCAGGCTTGGAAATTCAAACTCTGATGTTCAAGGTTTGGTCTTACTTTCACTGACATGGGGATACATAATTCTTATCGAAAAATGTGACTGACATATTAAACAATATCCATTTGTCAATTTACAATGAAAGTATAACTATCAGATAGATAAACTTAATGTCTTGTTGGCAGGTCATATGACGAAACAGTAATTAGACATTTGCTTATTGATCATAGAAATAAAAAATAGTTTTGCAGTTTGAATTTATAATAACTTCAGACTCAGAACCTTTGTTAAGGCCCCTTCCTCAATGAGGACAAGCCTGAGAAAGTGGTCATGTAGTCCTGATGATGTTATAAGTCACCCCAAGGAGTTGCTTGGGTTGGTTCTACTACAGCGTTGCCTCTGAAGAGCTTATTCTGTGCCAACATGGCTGACAGACTCTCTTCTCAGTATCGTCATCATGTTTTAGATAGAATTGAGGTCATATTGTTCTGTTGTGAAATGTTCTGTTTTGAAGGCACTTTTGCATATATATTCACTGATCAGTCATATGCCTCTTGTTTCCAAGTTCTTGAAAGTAGTCTCACCACAGCTGCTAGACTGATAAAGACAAAATTAAATCGAGTTTTACCTAAGTCTCCTGCTATTTAGCTTCGGAAGAGATGCTTTAAAATGTAAGGAGGGAGTAGCTGAAAGATGAAAAAGGAAAGGAGCTAAAATCCACAGGCTATATAGTCATCCCTTATATAACTGAGAGTTGTTTAGTTACATGAGTATTTGTTAGCCTTAGTGCTTCAAGAGAAAATTTTTCAATGGCCAACTTTTCCTATTTTTAAACTGATACAGAGGTGTCTAGTCATGGACTCCCATTAATTTCTAAAACATCTTTAAAGCTACCTCTAGGGTAATAATTTCCCTTTATCAGAAAATTTAATCTTTTTTTTTCATGGAACCAAAGTGGTAAGGGCATACTTACATTGTGGCGTTTCAAAATAAAATTCAGACTTAAAAATTTCAAACAGCTCTTACAAATAACAGACACGATTTTTGATATAGAAGGAGCCCAAAAGTTTGATCTGTCCAGGATCTTTCATTACAGATTCTAATGTAAACCTTGTATTTCAGAAATCCCATTCCCCTGCAAGGTAGATTCACATAAATTATTAACATATGCCCTTTATTTTTAGTATTTAGTCCTAATCCAACACATGCACACAAATTATTTAAAACCTTAACATTTTAATAGTTACTTCTAAAGTGTTTTAATTTAATCTCCTGTTGTAAGAGGAAGTTACTGCCTATATGAATATATTTTTTAATCATTGAGATTTTGCTGATAAAGGGGAAAGTGTCTTTCCATTTAGCATAATCTCAAACAATCTTAAATCATTTAAATATATATTTATTTTTCAAAGCTTACATTTCTGCATTATAAATAATTTCTTTTGATTGGAAATAAGCTCACTAGCATTCACTGCATGAGCTATGCATGAGCATGTTAGAGCTGCCATATTTGCCTGGCAAAATAAGTCTCTTGTCATTTTGCTAAGTGTTTAATAATTCTCTGACTCTTTAAAAGTGTTTTTTCTTCTAAATTTATTATTAGATAAAAAAATAATTTTTAAGTAATAGTTTATCTGTTTCAATCTACATTTGTAACTTCAATCTACTGTTATAATCAACTTGCTATAACTCAAAACATGCACTATTTAGTCTTTTTTTTTTTTGCATTGAAGAGTCAGAAGAAGAATTTGCATATCAAATCTGGCTAACTTCCAAATTTTTAAAAATTCCTGATCTTCTTTAGTCATAGTCTTGTAGTATGATTTGGCTCTGAGTGAGAGATTACTGCTAAAACTCAATTGCATGTCCTTACTAATAGTGGGTTAGTCCTATGGAATAGAGATCTTATTATAAATAGCAAAACTCTACTAGTTTTAATTTTATCATTTCCTAGCAATGTATTCTACTACTGATAATTGCTAACATGTAAAATCTTTTCATATTCTGGCATATAAGCCATCTGTGAATGTAATTTATTAAAACTTTTCTGATCTTTCTCTTTGCCCTGATGATGCCTGGTGACAGAGATTTTCAACATTTTTAACATGTTATTAGAATTAAATAGTTATTAATAAACATATTTTTATGGCTGTACTAATTTAAAAAAGAAAAAAGTTAATAATAGCCAGCCACGTAAGTTATTTTGCTGCTAGGGAGAATTTCAGAGGTGTAAATCTCCAGGCCTCTTACTTGACCTGCATTGGGATGAAGAATATAACTGACTATTCCTCTTTCTCTTTTTAGCCTTGGAGTGGATGGCTTTGGCCAGTCTGTCGGCATTCTTGGACGCCCTGCCACAGCTTATGGATTGCGCCCTGATGAACCTTACTACTATGGCTGTGGATCTCGATAAAGTCATCCCTCTCCTTGTGTGCTCTCAGTTGAGAAGGCAGCTGTGTGGGTTGGGTTAACCTTGAATCTTGGCCTAATAATGCATGTTGATACTATTTGCAGGTCTGTGTCTCTTTTTAATTTTCCCTGTTGTTAGCTGCAGGTTAACTTGAACCCCTTCTGTCCTATGTTAAGTACAGCTGATGCTTGACCCTGTTCACTCATCAAACCACATCTCGATGCTGAGTAACATTTACCATGAACAAAAGTGAATGCTGAAAAGCACCTAGACTGGAAAACAAACACTGCATTATGTACATTAATTGACTAACTTAATTTCTATTAAAAAGAAGCATAAAGTACAAATGAATTGGCAAAAATCATGTGTTTCTATTTAATGAGTTTCATTAGGAGTTACATGCTTATATAGAGTGCATATAAATTTTATTTTTTTCCTGCCCCTTTTTCCCCCTTGTAAACTCTTGAGTATTTCACGTGACAGTGCTACCTTTAAAATTTATAAAAAGAATATCACCTTTTTAATTTCATGCCATGTGCCTGAAAGGTTGCTTCCCAGAGTTATTAACCGTGATTTTTTGATTAATGGTGGAACATATACCATAATTACATTGTGAGTAGAGTTTCTTCAGCAGTTAATTCAAATTAATTTTGTCTTTCTGATTTTAATATAGAAAACCTAGAACATATATTAGTATACATGAAACTAGGTTAGTACTGGGTTTTTAAATTTTATTATTCATGAAGTCTAAAGTATGGAAAAGCTAATAAGTCTCATTGACAAAAACTAAAGAACAAAATATTTTGCTCACTTAGATACCCATTTCCCCTTTGTTCACTTGTTTTTATGAGATAGATAGAAATAAATAAAATAATGAGTTGTGAAAATAACTCATTCATGTTATAATATGGAAAAACGTACTTGAAAAACAGAGCAAATGAAATAAATACAATATACAGATATTTTCTTGAGCACCTGCTCTGGAAGAAATTATATGAGGCTTTGAAGTGAATTTGTAGATCAAAGACAAGAATTTAAAATCTCGCTGGTCTACGAATCTATTTATTGGACTTGATTCATATTTTAAGCATAAATTAGTGTGAAACCAATCACATATAAACTTAAAATATAGTCAACAGATATTTTCTTACCACTTGCTACATATAAGAAAGTATATGATGCTCCTTAGGGAATAAATGAATCTAAGACATGATTTGTGTCTTTGAACTCACAACATAATTGATATTTATTCACTTTTTGTGTTTATAAAAACATGTATTTATTTGTCTTGGTTTCTATTTTAACTATAGGATAGTAAAACTGGAAAGGGCCTTAGAAACAACCCTATCAAACTCCTTTCAGTTGGAAAAACCATGCCAAGAGAAATTAAAAACATGTATTTATCTGTGACATAACTTGCTTCCAATGCAATAACTTTAATACTAAGTATTGTGCCTTATTATTTGTCGTATGTACAAAGTATAAATACGAATAAGTAATATTATTAGAGAGATAAAGCAAACATCCTATAACTTAACTTCCTTCCTTCATTCTATTATAAACTGATTTAGAAAGAATATTCACAACAATTCATAACACTTCGAGGGTGGGCTCCAGCATTTACACGCACATGTTCATTCTCCCTGTATATATTTTTGTAATTTTTATTTTAGAAATTTACAAATTTAGAAATTGTGATCTTTCCACTCAGGCCTGGGCTAATTTACCTTTGCATTATTTATGAAGGAAACTTTGACTAAAGGAATAAGGAAGACTATCTAACATTCTTACATACTTAAGAAAACAAAAGTTTTTTGCCTTGGGCACTTTTAGAAATACCTTTTATATGTAAGCCAGATATCCTGGCCTTACCAGATTTTGACTACAAATTAAAAGTCACATTTACTTTAAGAACTAAATTATCATGGCTTCAAGCCATGGTTTATAGCTGGGAATTATTTCTTCTCAAGAGTTTTCTGCTCTTTCTCAGGGTTCCCTAAAGTGCTTCCTCACACGGGGCCAAGAACAGGTTCCCTGTGTTCTGTTTACTCCTCTTGTGTCCACACTGCTTCATCTAGCTTGGTCATCTTCCTGACATCACAGCTGCCCTCTCCATGGAAGAGCCACTGTTACGTTCACTCAGTATCTGGGGAGGAGGACAACTGCTCCACCCTTTGTTTGCTCCTTCCATATATGAAACACACCTATTGCTTAAATCTGCACAGCACAATAGAACTAAAGCCACGTGTCCTACCATGACTTCACAGAGACTTCAGAGATGGTTGTGAGGTACATCACACAAAATAATGTGCTCCTGTCACTAGCTGTAGCTCTGATCAGAGCCTACAGTCACTAGGCTCCCACTTAGCCTCGTGTGGCAGGGCTTGCTCCATGACACCAGGAACATGCCAAGAAACTTTAGCACTCAGAGCAAGATTGTCGGAAGGTCTCACAGAAAAGAGAATGCCTTTTCTTCAACCCAGTTGAAGGCCTATTTTCAAAGTCTTTGTTTCTCGTTACAAGATTTTTTACAAGCTGCCTGGTCTTCAAGGTTTTAAGGACCTTGCATGTTTTAGGTCATGAAGCCGTGAATAAGAGAGAAATATAGATTGATCTTCCTACTTTTTGCCAAGTAGTACCTGAATAATTTTTTCCAGATCCAGCCAGTTTGTCCTGTTTATTGACAAATTTTCCAAAATTCTATCATTGAAGATACATTGACATTTTCAGTGAGGTGAGTTGTATTCTTTTGGGTCTTTGTTGCTGGCTCAATGAAAGTTTGGAAAATACTGCCATCTCCTCAGATATCTAAAGTCCCACATACACATTTTAGCCAGATACATGACAGCCTACTAAATTGAAGAGATAACATTAAACTTCAATATATGTTTTCTTTGGAGTATACCAGAACTTCCCTACTATTTGGGATAAAGACTTGAAATAGAACTACATTAAAGAATAGAATTTTTAATAATACTGAAAAAAATCAGCAATGGGGAAGGAAAATTTGATAAACTCTCTAAGATGACAGAGGAAAATAACAGATTAAATAATATGTAAGAAAATAATGTAGAAGATTAAAAAGCAGGGCATCAAACATTTGGCTGGGTCATTTTCCAATTAAAGAGTTTTTTTTTTTTAAAGGTACAGAAGTAATAGCCAAAGGTAATAAAAGACGATATTTTTCAGCTAAAAAGGATTTTTACCCCTGCAGTATGTGAACCATTGTTTAAAATGGACCCCTGATGCCAAGAACTGACTCACTGGTAAAGATCCTGATGCTAGGAAAGATTGAAGGCAGGAGGAGAGGGGGATGACAGAAGATAAGATGGTTGGATGGCATCACCAACTTGATGGACATGAGTTTGAGCAAACTCTGGGAGTTGGTGATGGGCAGGGAGGCCTGGAGTGCTGCAGTCCATGGGCTCGCAAAGAGTTGGACATGACTGAGCAACTGAACTGATTGACATCTATTTTGACATATGGTAGAAAAGCTCTTGGCAAAAATGAATTAAAATTTCATGAGAATCCTGAAAAGAAAGACAAAATATCTTCCAAAAAATTAATTGCCCTTAGACTTTTGACATCAAGTGGCAGAAGATAGTGGAGTCTGATCCATAGAGTTGTTTGGTTTTAATGATATTTAGAACCCAAAAATAACCACACTTAATCAATTTCTTTGCTTTTGGTTTTTCAGGTTCTGTTTTTATTTGGTTTTTGTTTGTTTTAGTTTTTTTGTGTGAAAGAGATGGATACTCTTAAGTGAGAAAGACCTCATGGGGAAGAATAAAAAGTCTGTCTGTGAAGAGAGAGAAATCTCCCCTGAAAATTCAAACATGTTTGAATATCTTTGAAATTAGAGTTCAAATTTACACTATATAGTATTGGAAACTCTGGAGCACATGGCAGAAACAGGCACAATTCTCCTCTTGAGAAATATACCTTCAACCCAGGTTTCACAAGATTCTCACAGAATAAGATTGACTGAACATGAACTCACATGGAAAGATTACAAAGCACAGGAAGAAACAAGTTACAGTCAGAGAGCAGAAACAATAAAATGAGGCACCCTTCCCCCATAAGATGTTGGCATTTTCATGGAATATTCAAATGTGTTAAAGTATTTAAAGAAGTAGCGGGGTAATGTAAACATGAGCAAGAAATAAAAGACAAGTGGAAAACTAGAAGTTCTAGAAACTGATATTTCAAGTTCAGTAGATGAGTTATAAACAACTTAGACACAACTGAGGAAGATAATAAAGTTAGATTTTTTTTAAGTTAGCCAGAATACATCACAGAGTTATAAAGATATATATATATATATAAGCCATTATGGGATACAAATATAGGTGGAAAGTTCTAGAAGAAGAGAAGGGATAAGGCAATACTTGAGATAATTTTCTAATATAAAAGATGAATATATCTTCAAAATGAGTGTCTTAGGCTGTTTAAACCACTAAAACCATACTGCAGACTGTATGGGTTATAATCAACAAGCATTTCCTTCTCATAGGAAGTCCAAGATCATGGTGTTGGCAGATTTGGTGTGGTGGCTAATAAGGGCCACTTCCTGTTTCATAGATGTTACCTACTCACTGTGTCATTTTTACATGATGAGAGAGACTCTGGAGACTCTTAAAAAGAGCACTAATTCCATTCATGAGTATTCCACCCTTATGTCCTATCCTAAGCACCTTCCAATGACTCCACCTCCTAACATCAACCCACCTGGAGGGTTAGGTTTCAACATATAAATTGTGCAATTGCACAAACATTCAGGTCAGAGCAATGAAGAAGAACTCCAAATCTGAAGACAGGAAACACACAGATGTACCAGCATGAAACTACAGCATATCAAAGAGGAAAAAAAACAAAAAAAAAAACCTCAGCAGGATATTCTATACTATAATTAGGCTGACAATTATGGAAGCAAATAGCCAGTAGAAAAATATCTTCAATGAGTTGACAGAAAATAACTGCTGACCTGTAATTGTATATTCATCGTCAAGTATACAAGGAGATTGAATAAATATGTATAAACTTCTGGTTTTGCCAGCAACCTTTGGCATTATTTGGCTGGTAAATGCAGCACTCTAGTAGCAAGAATGTCCTGGTTTCTCAGGCAGAAGGATTTTTAAATGATACCAGAGGAAATAGCGATCTCTACAAAAGAATGAAGAACACTGAAAAAGGTAACTATGGGGAAAACATTTCCTCTCTTCCTGGTCTTAGTCTTAGAAGCTCCTACGGTGAATCTCTTATGGCACAGGGGGAGGGAGGAGGGTGGTTGACGGGAGGGAAGGGAAGAAAAAGGAAAGAAAAAGAGGAGGAAAAAGGAGGAGGGGGAGATAAAAGAAGTATTAGGTTAGTGAACAACAATGTGACGCTCCAGAAGAAATCTTAATTTTCCTGGAAGTGTATCAGGCATTTTCTTAGGATAATTAATTTCTTCTCAAAAAGAGCAAATAGTCATGTCAGACTACAGAGTTCTGCCCCAGCTCATCCTGAGATGATTGTCTGTTTCACCCATTAGAAGTAAAATGATGCTTGCTTAAACTCCCATCGAATAATTTCACCAGTTCAGTGGCTCTCAAACATTAGCTTCCATGAGAATCACCTGGAGGACTTCCTGGACTACATTTCTGGGCCACATCCCAGTATTTCTGATGAGTAGGTCTAAGATTGGGCCCCAAATTTTGCATCTCCAGCAAGTCCCCAGATGATGATGGTGCTTCTGAACCAAGGACCACACCTTGAGAACTATCACATTAGTTCCTAGGGTGGGTACTATTTTTTTTATATACTAGTATGCATTCAATAGAATTACCTGAGGAGTTTTTTTAAAAAAATGCAGGTACCCAAACTCCAACTCAAGCCAATTAAATAATAATCTCTGGGAATGGAGCCCAAGAATCATTATGGTTTAAAAGTTCCTCTGGGTGATTATAATGTACAGCTAGAATTTATAATCGCTGATTCACAGGAAACCAATTGGTAAATACGAGCTTCCCAGATGGCTCAGTGGTAAAGAATCCACCTAGAAATGCACAAGATGCAGGTTCTATCCCTGGGTTGGGAAAATCCCCTGGAGAAGGAAATGGCAACCCACTCCAGTATTCTTGCCTGGAAAATCCCATGGATAAAGGAGCCTGGCGGGCTACAGTCCATGGGTTTGCAAGAGTCAGACCCAACTTAGCGACCAAACAACGATTGGTAAACATGCAGGAATTCCCACACTGAGCATGTTTTAAATGGCCATATGCATGTCCATTCACCTACGTTGCAGGTTATGTCCAAATTATATGGAGAGTAGTGATACTGTGAGCATGAAATTCCCGTGCTGGTAGATCCTGTATCAGTATCATTTATTGCAGTACATGTCGCAGATGCTGATGTTTTGGTATTACTACAATTATTATATGTAGTTCAGGCACCAGGACACAGGGACTCTGCTTCCACCTAAAGCAGCCACAGCAAAAAAGGACCAGCCTGAATACCTGCAAACACACAACTCAGTACACAGAAAACCAAACATCCTAATGGTCATCACAAATGGAGGTTGGGTTACACAACTGGTCATAAACATTGTCATTGTCCCTGAACACAAATGTAAGGCAGTAAATCAATACTGTCTATTGTTACTTTGATCAGAAGCCCTATAGAATCCTTCTACCTTGTTCCCTGGGAAAGGGTATCCTAGGAACACAGTCCTGCATGTGTGCGTGCTAAGTCACTTCAGTCATGTCCATCTCTTTGTGATCCTATGGACTTTAGCCCTCCAGGCACCTCTGTCCATGAGATTCTCCAGGCAAGAATACTGGAGTGAGTTGCTATGCCCTCCATCCAGATCTTCCCAACCCAGGGATCAAACCTGCAGCTCCTGCATTGCAGGTGGATTCTTTACTGCTGAGCCATTAGGGAAACCCCAAGAACACAATCCTAGGACCTGTTTATACTATCCAATAAACTAGGACACCAAATTAGAGTGTATTTCGTTACCTTTTACTAGTTTAGATCCCAATTTGTATGTCAGTTACTTATAAGGGTAAGTGCCGCTTCTCAGAATGTTGTCTAAACCTACCTTCCTAACACTTCCATGAAAAGAATCAGTGAAGGATGGCATGCCTATTGTCTGTTTAGGGTTCAGGTTACACCCTCTGTGTGATTTAGAAACGTCTTCCTTAACAACTGAGTGTCTACACATAACACCATTGCTTGTGATAGTTCCTTTTCCCACAGTGGTTTGTCATTAATTATCTACCCATTTTGTTTTCCTCTACTTGACTATATGGTTCGTCCATTAGTTACAGCTCACCAGCCACTTGGCTTCCTGTGCTGCCTGCACTGAGATGGCCTGGAGCTAAGCATATTGTGCTGATTAGCTTAGTCCTTTGACAAGGGACTCATCAGGTGGAAGGAAGAAGCCTAACATTTAACCTAATTCCAGGTTGCCGCGGTGTTGCTCTCCTTGACCCACAAGTAGTCTTTGTGTTTCCTCTGTTAGTGCTGCCAGTGCTGCTGCTTTTTATCGGAAGCCCGACCTTTGATCTCAGGGCACAGAGCCATCCCTCAGAATAGGAGAGGACCAATGTTTGTCTTGCCACCTGCTTGTCAGTATAATAGTTTAGCCCTTTCCTTATTTTAATCAGGTCAGGATCTAGGCCATCATTCTGGATTGTTCAGAGTTTTAACTGATGGAAAGTATAATTAGAAGCTTTGCTGTTATGGCTGTAGACAGCACACCCATGAGGTCTTTGAACTCACATAGGTTCAACTAGATAGAAACTGGTTGTTTTTCTAAGGATATAAATTTGTCTATGTCCCCTGAAATTCCTTGCATCAAAATTCCACTGTTGGCCGCTGCTCTTTTCCTAACCTTTCAGGGATCATCTCAGATCCGAGATCCAAAGCCCACAGTGAGTAATACCACTAAAGAAAATGCTGGGACAGATGGAGTCAGCTATTTTTAATTGGTCTTATATCATTCAGAGTTTGATCAGAAAAACAGAGACACTCTGAGTGATATAGCATATGGAATTTATTACAGGAATTAGACTTTGTATAATTGTGGGACCAGTAGAGAAGTCTGTGAACACTGCTTCTTCTAAGTGTTGTGTGGGGTTTTAAGTTTCTGTGGGTCAGCTGAACTAACACCTAGGAATGGAACAGAGAAGATTCTGCGGTAGCAAAGCTAGGCCTTAACTAAGGACTATTCCCTGACCCCAGAGTGAAAGGAATGAGCAAACATGCCCGGCAGGATTTCAGGTTTGCCATGAACCAGCAGTTCCCACAGCTCCCCTTTTGGCCTGGGATTGTCCTTTGTGGTTGTCCCATCCTTGTCTCATCATTACATGCTGATTGGGAGTAGCAGGGTGGGGTGTCGAGCAACTTCTTTCAGTTCACAAATCTCTGAACCAAAAGAAGCTGTAACAGAGGAGAACCTGAAACCCACACCCAGGAGCCTCGTTCTCACCCAAATACGATTTTGATGGCCTTCACATCAAGCCAGAGCCTAAGGGTATAATGGTAGATGACTTGTGGTGGGGGCGGGGGGGGGGGGGGGAATTGAGTATATTCTGCATGTGGACAGAATATAAATAATTGTGGCCATAAGGCCATGTGTACTGGTTGATAAAAGATGTCCGTGGTATTCTTCTGCTCTCCTCATCATGAGACAGACTCTGTTTCTTCACTTCTTGAATCTGGGCTCACTTTGTATCTCGCTCTGGCCAATTCAATGTGGCAGAAATGATATGTGAGTTCTGGGGTCTGCACCTCAAGAAGGCTTATAGCTCCTACCTTTGCCCTTGTAGAATGCTCCCTGAGACCGACATGCTGTGAAAAGACAGAGAAGCCCAAACATCCCGTCTCTCTCAGCTCTGGTGACCCCAATCCTGGGGTGGTCCCAGGATCACCAATATTCTGTTACATAAGTGAGACCAGAAGAAGGACCACCCAGTCAACCAAAAACCTGAGAATGATAAACTGATATTGTTTCAAGCCTCTAAGTTTTGGGTTGCTATGGTTGATTGTGTTTTCCAGTGATGACCTCCCCAACAGATCCCATCCAACCTGCTCATCTCACAGAGTGATAACTGGCACTCCTCCCATCTGGTAATGGAGTCCACGTCCCTTCTCCTTGAACCAGATTTTCAACCAATAGGGTTAAGCCGAAATGATGCCACATGACATCCTAGACCAAGTCATAAAAATACTTTCACTTCTGCCTTGTTTTCTGGGAACTAGCTGCCATGCTGTGAGGGGGCCCAGCCATATGGAGATGGTCCCACCTGAGGTCACTGTAGACAGGCAGGATTAACAGCTAGATGTAAATAAGCCTTCAGAAGATTCCAGCCCTCCCCACCCTCAAACCCCCACAGAGGACACCATGGGAACCAAGATGATCTGCCCTGCCAAGCCCTGCCCAAACCCTTACAGATTTGTGAGCAAAAAGAAAAAAAGTTGCTGTTTGAAGCTACTAAATTTGTGATGATTTGTTACATAGCAATTGATAATTGATATAAATTATATAGAGAACAATATATGTATTAAAGCCTATGCAAATGTTTCAAATTACAGGTACTAAGCCTTCTTTAAACCTTTCACTTTTGCTTCACATCTACCACCACACAAGTATAGGAAGACTGTGAGTTCATGAGTTACTACCTAAGTGAAGAAAAATCGAGAAGAATAACATATCACCCTGGAGAGCAAATACTTTAATTTGTTTCTCAGCAAAATTATCAGTTCCTACAAATCTTGATCTCTCAAGGCCATTTAGAAATAAATATTTGATGACCAGAGTTCCCACACGTGGGATTTTGCAGTAAAAAGAAATACTTGTACTTGATCCTCATGACAGCTCAATATAGAAACCCTGCACTTAATTAACTTGTGAGAAGAAGTATTTTGGTTTTTTTTTATTATTTATTTTTAATTAAAGGATAATTTAGAATATTCTGTTGGTTTCTATCACAAGTCAACATGAATCAGCCATAGATACATGCATGTCCCCTCCCTCTTGAACCTGCCTCCCACCTCCCACCCCCCACCCTGAGAAGAAATGTTTAGCACATACTTTATTTCCACTACTGTTTCCTGTTCCAGGAATCTTAATCTTGCTGGGTTGGTGGTTTGGGGAACTGAAGTAAGTGAATCTGGAATCTAGATGTTGGTAACCGCTACTTCAGAGCAGAATAGACACCTCTTAGGAAGTCAGCTTGCCTGGAAAATCCCATGGATGGAGGAGCCGGGAAGGCTGCAGTTCACGGGGTCGCTGAGGGTCGGACACAACAGCGACTTCACTTTCACTTTTCACTTTCGTGCATTGGAGAAGGAAATGGCAACCCACTCCAGTGTTCTTGCCTGGAGAATCCCAGGGACGGGGGAGCCTGGTGGGCTGCCGTCTATGGGGTCGCACAGAGTTGGACACAACTGAAGCGACTTAGCAGCAGCAGCAGCAGCCACAGCAGGAAGTCAGCTCTTTTTCCTCCTTATCCACAATTTACCAGTGTCTCAAGTCTGCTTGAGCTGCACTGTCATCAGCACTGGGCTAAGGCATGACTGTGAAGTTGAACCTCACAGAGCACAGATGTTATTGTTTGTACCAGATGGGATGTGAAGCTGCCCATTAAGGTCTAGACTCCAGGAGGGCAAGTTAAGGAAGAGCTGAAACTTCTCAGTGATCTTAACGTTCACAGCTCATTGATTTCCAATTCTGGGCTGAAGGAATCCATCTTAATTTTGTGATTTTGGAAAGGAGACCCATGTTTTTTGGAGAGGGAGCTCAAACCTGCACACAAATCAGAAATGCAGTGAAATACTTTGAAAATAGAAGCGAAACCTATCAATCTTACCTCATTGAAGTTAAGTCTGACTACTTGTTTGGTTTTTTAACATTTCTAATGTTGTCTTTATGACTAACCCCACTTAATTTTTCTCACACTTGCCTTTTAGTAACATAGAATATGACACAAGGCACCAGTTAATTCAGAGTTCACTTTTGTTACAAATGCTGAACAACAACTTGATAAAGATGATATCCGTGGTCCTTCAGGTTCACACACATTACATGGGCTTTTTTATTGATAACTGAGTCTTCTCCAGCACCACAATTTGAAAGCATCAGTTCTCCAGCACTCGGCCTTCTTTATGGTCCAGCTCTCACATCTGTACATGGCTAGTGGAAAAAACCATAGCTTTAGCTACATGGACTTTTGTTGGCAAAGTGATATCTCTTCTTTTTAATATGCTGTCTAGGTTTGTCAGAGCTTTCCTTCCAAAGAGCAAGCGTGTTTTAATTTCACGGTTGCAGTCACCATCCATAGTGATTTGGGAGGGAGCCCAAGAAAATAAAATCTGTCACTGCTTCCACTTTTTCCCTTTCTATTTGCTGTGAAGTGATGGGACCAGATGCCATGATCTTGTTTTTTTTTTTTTTCTAATGTTGAGTTTTAAGCCAGCTTTTTCACTCTCTTCTTTCACCCTCAGCAAGAGGCTCTTTAGTTCCTCTACAATTTTGGGCAAAATCATTTAACACAAAGCCTATTTCATAAAGTGTTGAATATATCATGTAATTTATTGAATACTGTACTGAAAGTGAAAAAGAATAGCTGTCTGGGTGCAGAATGGTTGTGTGGCCGATGGAGAGCTGTGGCTGCTGCCATTGCTCAGCATCATGACAGGGTATTACACCACACATCACTAGCCCAGGAAAAGCTCAGATTCAAAGTAACAGTTTCTGCTTAATGCATATTGCCCTAGTACCACCATGAAGTTGAAAAATTGTAAGTCAAACCACTGGAAGTCAGAGACAGTCTGTACTTTATTCCTTTCTATGGTCAAATAATATTCCATCCTATGGATAGACCCATTTTCTTGATCCATTCATCATTCCAGTCCCTCTTTGGGCAGCAATAAAATGCTCAGAATGAAAAGTAAATTTCCAAATGCACACATCCACTTGAGCAAACGTGTTTACTACGATGGGGAGCAGAGCACCAGTGAGTCAGCACTGAGACCTGACCAGACTCACACCTCAGCCCTGCTTTTGTTCTGAGCTTAATCTCATGGCATGTCCTGTTTTGGTTAATCTCTCCCAAAACCCTCTTACTGTGATCACATTTTTATTGTACTCCCTAACTTCCCTTCCTTGATCTGATTTCCGGTTATGAATATGACCTGTTTATTTGGTTCAGGGTTACTCTGATTTCAGCACATCCCTACCTGATTCTTTTAGCATTTTCTTGCTTTCTTATTTTCTAGAGAAGGTAAGAAAGGCAAATAAACCCTTGCTCTTCCCCTCCTGTCTCTTATCAAAGTGATGGGAAGTAGCAGTGGTACCATTCCCAGCACTCTTATGACACAGGCATCTTTCCTGTCCACTTGTTTGAACACACTGGTGTGGTCTTTCCTGCCCAGAATGTCTCTGGTCGGAAGACTTCATGCCTCATGGACTTGATTTGCTCCATACAGTGGGAAAAAAAAGTAAATAAAGAAGTAGAAGTTGGAACAGAAAAGTAGATGAAAGAATACAAAGGATTGGTGAGAGAACAGCTGCCAGGAGTAAAAGAAAACATACTTTTTAATAAACTTTAGTAACAATAGTGAGGACAAAAGCTTGCAAAATCTAAAATCCTTAGGATGATTTGTTTATTAAAGTGTTTTCTAACCATTGGACAGACTTTTCACAGAATCCCTTTGTCCTAACTGATTGTGAAAGTGTTACCTGCTCAGTTATGTCCAACTCTTTGCAACCCCATAGACTATAGCCTGCCAGGCTCCTCTGTCCATGGATTTCTCCAGGCAAGAATACTGGAGTAACTTATATTACCATATGTAAAATAGATAGCCAATGGGAATTTGCTGTTCTGTCTCAGGGTACTCAAACAAGGGCTCTGTATCAACCTAGAGAGATGCAATAAGGAAGGAGATTCAAGAGGGAGAGAACATATGTGCACCTATGGCCAATTCATGTTGATGTTTGACTGAAAGCAACAAAATTCTGTAAAGCAGTTATCCTTCAATTAAAAAAGAAAGAAAGAAAGAAGAACACTGAAGTGGGTTGCCATTTCCTTCTTCAGGGCATCATCCTGACCCAGGGATCAAACCCAGGTCCCCTGCATTGCAGGCAGATCCTTTACCATCCGAGCCACCAGGGAAGCTATTTGTCCTAACAAACCTGCTTCTTCCTCCTTGATTTTGAACTTAGGCTCGGGTGGATGTTTGCAAGGAGGAGGGGTATAACTCAGGAGACAAGGCAGCCCTGAGATTCTTAGGGGAAGACTCATGGAGTGCTATGGAGAGGAATGGGGACTTTTTGTTTTAAAGGTAACAGAGCAAATAGTTTTTAACTTGAGCTAGAAACACAGCTTTGGAGAGAACTGAGAAACTAGCAGAGAATCATGTGTTACTATTTCTCACCTGAAGTATGGGACAGTAACTTAGCACTTTGTCAGGAAATGTGCGCATGCTGTATCCCTTCATCTTTCCTGTCAAATGCTTCACAGCTGCTCTTTCAGGTTCACGCCAAGATTGTTACCACATAATAAAGAACTATCAGCACAGCTCAGCTAGTAAAGAATCCACCTGCAATGCAAGTGTTGGATTCTTGGGGCTGGAAGACCCCAGGAGAAGGGATAGGCTACCCACTTCAGTATTCTTGGGCTTCCATGGTGCCTTAGACGGTAAAGAATCTGCCTGCAGTGAGGGAAAGCCGGGTTTGATCCCTGGGTTGGGAAGATCTCCTGGAAGAGGGCATGGTAACCCACTCCAGTATTCCTTCTTGGAGAATCCCCATGGACAGAGGAGCCCGGCAGGCTACAATCCATGGGGTCAGAAAGAGTCGGACTCGACTGAGCGGCTAAGCACAGCACAGAGCACTGTTTTATTAGCTGTAAGACTACAAGAGCTTCCAATCTAAGTTTACATTTCAGTTCCTTATTTCTTTATTAAGTTATCTTTAAAATTACAAAAGTAGCCTATGCTTAGTGAATCACATAAAGTGTTACTCACTCGGTCGTGTCTGGCTATAGCCCACCAGGCTCCTTTGTCCATGGGATTCTCCAGGAAAGAATAGTGGAGTGGGTTGCTATTTTCTTCTCCAGGGATCTTCCTGACCCAGGGATCAAACCTTGGTCTCCTGCATTACAGGCAGATGCTTTACCATCTGAACGAACAGGGAAGCCCAGTGTATCACATACAGCACACAATGGTCAGGTATATCATGAAAAAAATAATAGTGACTGTTAACAGACTAGTGTCTGTTAACTAGTGCCTGCATAGTTACTGTTAACAGACTAGTGTCCAACTTTCCATTCACCATTCATCCGTAAATGCTTGTTGACAACCTACAATGAACGTTAGATCAATAAACAAAGCAAAGATTATTTCCCTTGTAGAACTCATATTATAGCAGAGGAGAAAGAGATCATTAAAATATAATTGTTTAAAAAGATAGGATGGGGTCTCTCAGGTAAATGAATCAGAGGTTAGGGCTTTGCATCCCAAAGGCCATGGAAAAGCAAGGGTTCAAAGGTGAAAGGGTTTGAACCTTTGGGTTCAGACCCAAAGGTTGAACCGAGGGTTCAATGACAACTTTGGTGAATAAAGCCAGGCCCCCTGGGGTCTGGACCAGCCACAGAACAGCAGTAACAAGATGTAACAATAATGAAATATTTGGCATGTGGTAGCCCTCAACATGGTTTACCTAGTCTGACCCTCACAGACACAGATAGGTACTACTTTAATCTCTGTTTTGCAGCTGAGAACACAGAGGTTGAGTAAAATGAATTTCCCCAAGAATACTACAGACAGTGAGCAGCAAACGTGTACCCAAACCAAGCTCTGCTAACTTTCAGTTCAGTTCAGTTCAGTCGCTCAGTCGTGTCCAACTCTTTGCGACCCCATGAATCACAGTACGCCAGGCCTTCCTGTCCATCACCAACTCCCGGAGTTCATTCAGACTCACGTCCATTGAGTCAGTGATGCCATCCATCCATCCATCTCATCCTCTGTCGTCCCCTTCTCCTCCTGCCCCCAACCCCTCCCAGCATCAGAGTCTTTTCCAATGAGTCAACTCTTCACATGAGGTGGCCAAAGTACTGGAGTTTCAGCTTCAGCATCAGTCCTTCCAATGAACACCCAGGACTGGTCTCCTTTAGAATGGACTGGTTGGATCTCCTTGCAGTCCAAGGGACTCTCAAGAGTCTTCTCCAACCCCACAGTTCAAAAGCATCAATTCTTGGGACCTGCCATATTGGAAGGAAATATACGATGAAGTTGAAAATAGTCTTGAAGCAAAATAGGGAAATAGCTAGAAGGGCTCTGGTCAGAAAGTGATGCTGTGATTTTGAAAACAATGCACAGTGACGACTGTAGGGCATGACGTGAGAAAGGCTTGCATATTTCCCAGGCGCAGCTCTGAAGGGGGGCCACAGGTGATCATGCATACTAGACTCTAGTGTCTGGTCCTCAGTTTTGCTGGATTGAAATGGAGAGTTTGGACACCGTCATCAGAGATTATTTACATTTGTTATATCTCTATGGGGGTTTCTTACGTGGCACAATGGTAAAGAATTCACCTGTCAATGCAGGAGACACAAGAGAGGCAGTTTCAATCCCTGGGTCGGGAAGATCACCAGAGAAGGAGATAGCAATCCACTCCAGTATTCTTGCCTGTAAAGTTCCATGGACGGGGAAGCCTGGTGTGCTACAGTCCACGGCGTCGCAGAGTCAGAAAGGACTGAGTGATTAAAAAACAAACAACAAACAAACAATCTTTTCCCAACTCTGTGCTTAGTAATGTCATATTGGTACCATATTGGTACCATGGTGGGAGTATTTACACTACAGAATTCAGCAAATGCTGCAAATCAGGGCTTTCTGTAACATTTTGCTGAGTGTCTAGACTTAATGAAGTGATGAAGAATGTTAATAACAATACAAATTAAATTTAAAAGTCCCTCTTGACTGTAGATGTTACATTGTGATAGCAATAAGAATTGAGAAAATATTTTACTGTTAAAAGCAATATTGGATTCAGCACAGAAGATAACTCATATCATTAATTAATGAGTGAAGTTCCAACATATGTCTTTGTTGCTTTGTTTGCATTTTAACTGTTACTATAAATGAAAATAGTAACCTCCATTCATATCAGAACTACACTCATTCACCAACTGCAGCCATAGGTTAACCGTGAACACAAGAGTACCGCAAAACTCAATGAAAGCATATTGTGAGAATTGATTGGCCATGTGGAATCTACAATAGAGAATATTATGTGTTTTATTATTACATTTGTAAATTGTGTGCTGTGTATCTTTGATATAATAAACTTTATAAGCTGTTAACCATTTACCAGCACAGCACTGAATAGTGGAGAAAGAATCTTACACAGAGAGGCAGTAGTCTCTAAATTCATTTGTTCAGATACTGTCTTGTGCTATAGCTGTTTTATTCTTTCTTTTTTCTTTGTTTATGTATTAAGTGTAACTGAATCATACAATATGTCAGGATATTTGCAACCTATGAGAACATGACATTCACTTTATTATCTCCTGTCTGGAACTTTCCAGTGACTCTTCAAAGCTTTATCAGCCGATTTCGCAGTTCCACTGGGATATCTAACAGGTTCTGTGAACTTGTTATGGTTTCACCATGCACCCAATTGCTAGAACCAAACCCAAGGCAGCAACCTTGATCCCTTACTTCACTTCCTCTTACCAGCAGATACCATTAACTCTGTGTATTAGTGGGCTTACACCACCAAACAAAATGCCACAGGTACAGGGGCTTCACCACCAGACATTTACATCCACAGTCGCAGTTCTAGTGAGAGCGCTCTTTCTGGCTTGCAGACTATTGCTGCTCACCCTGTCCTAACATGGCAGAGACGGAGAGAGAGGGTAAGCCCTCTGGTGTCTCTTCTTATAAAGGCACTAACCCTATTATGAGGATCGCACCCCCATAACCTCATCTAACCCAAACTATTGGCCAAAGGCCCAATCCCCATTTGGGTTAGGACTTCAATCCGTGAACTAGGGTTTAGGATTTCGACATCTAGATGTGATGGTGGGTGGGGGTGGCGGTACACCATTCATTCCACAGCCCTCTACTGCATAATATATTTCTGACCACTTAACTCCATCTCTGTTCCTTGTGCTCTAGCCCAAGTCACTATTATTCCCCGCACAGACTATTGTTAAAGTTGCCTACGCTGTCTCTTTGTTGCCCTTTTCTCTTCTTATGATGGTTCTCCACATAATTGCCAGTGTGTTTTTAAAACTGTAGACTGAATCGTTACTTTCTTGCATAGAATCCTCAGTTCAGTTCAGTTCAGTTCAGTCACTCCGTCATGTCCGACTCTTTGCGACCCCATGAATCGAAGCACGCCAGGCCCTCTTCTTATTCCTTAAACACTTCAATTTAGCTCTTGCTTTGGGAACTCTTCCACTGCTGTGTCTGTGCCAGGAATGGTTTACACACTAATCTTCACATAATTGTCATTCAGTGTTCAGATCAAACATCACCTTTACAAAGAGGTCCTCTTTGGAGGGCATGTCCTGTATCCGTACCCCTCCCTGTCCCCCCCACCACCACCTGTTACTCTCTATAACATTAGGGGGGCAGTATTGCATGGTGGTTAAGAAAATGAAATCTGTAGGCAAACTACTCAATGCTGTTACCACTGTGTGACTTTGGTCGAGTTACCTAAGCTCTCTGCACATAAGGTTCCTCGTGGGAGTTTCCTTATGGGTAAAATAGAATTGATGTACAGCTTCGATGAATTAACACTAAACAGTAACAGTAAATACTCAACATATGTTAGCTGCTATTATTATTTACCTTGTTTCATTTTTTTCAGAGGATTTACCATTATTCAATTATATGCTTATTATCTCTCTCTCCCCTTATCCCCACCCCATCCCACACCTCCCTTCCAGGATGTGAGGTCTGTAGAAACAGGAAATTTATCTTCTTTTATTTGCCAGGATGTTTCCCCAGTCTCTAGAGCAGAGGTTGGCATATAGTGAGCACTTATAAAGTATATGTTGGCTAACTAAATGAACAAAGAGCAACTGTCAGAAAAGCAAGAGAGTAACCAGAGAATCGTAGAGTCATTTGGCTCATACCCAGCTTTACACACAGTAGTTTGAAACTTATTTGTTGGTGGTGGGGCAGGCACTTCAAAAAACAAAAGTAACATTCCTAGCACCATCACCTCAATCACTTAAAAAGTTTAATTTGGGCCCCCTCAAAGAACACACTTTCCTGTAATGACTGTTATCTTCTTTTCTCACTGGTTAGCACAGTTCATGGCTCAGGAAGGTGTGTCTTAAATATTTATGGGATACACATAGTTTGTAACATAAGCTTGTAAGTTCTTTAACATTTGTGTAGTGTTTACAGTTTACAAAGCAGGCCAATATTCCTTACAACATGGGTGCACAGTGTCTGTGGTTGACTTTAAATTTCTTCTGGACAGTGTAATATTCTTTGTGGTTATTTGGTTTAACCTATGCCCTAGAAGCGGCAAGCATTCTAATAACTATGAATCCGCACTCCAGAAATAGTTAGCTAGCATCATACCAGAAAGGCCACATTCCAGAGATGGAGTTACAAATAATTTAGTCACCTTGATCTCTGATAACACTGGATATTTTGCGAATTATCATAGTGAATGCCAGAAATGGCTTTTTACCAGAAAAAAATAACAGCTTAATAATTTTCATGATGAATACTAGAGATGAAATCTCAAAAGAATGCTCTCCATCCCTGATAAATCAGGGTTTAAAAATTCTAGTCCTCAACCTTTGCAGATGCCATCTGAGGCTTCATCCCTGTTGGTTCTTGCTTTCCCACTCATCTGCAAGATTTTCGGTTGCCCGATGCTGACAGTGGAATCCTGCCTCCGCAGCCCTGTGGGTCTGTTTCTCAACTTGTCAGTACAAGCTGGTGGCCAAACCTAACTACAACTGCACCCTCCAATAGTGTGATCACACTACCTACATGTGAATTCTGAGCATTTATATATGGCTAAACTGTAAAAGATAGATATCAGATTTTGAAGACAGCACAAAAAATGTAAAGTATCTCATTAATAATTTTTTATATTGGGTGCATGTTTAAATCACAGTCTTCTGGCTATGTAACCCATGCCGCTGAAGTGGGAAGTCAGAGCCTTAATCACTGGACTGCCAGGGAAGCCCCTCTTTTTACTATTTCAGATGTGGCTTCTGGAAAACTTAAAAATACATTTGTGGCTCAAATTCTATTTTTATAGGGCAGTGCTGACCTAGGACGGACAGCAACACTTTCAACCAGCTAAGACAATTAAATACTAACTGTGCCTACTTTCTAATAAATATTCATTTCTGAACAAGGGACAAAATTTGGTTTAATATTTGCTTTCACTCACTTAATCTGGTGAAGTAACTGTAGGGTCCTTATCCAAACTGTAATAAGCCAGAAAGAATTTAAAACTTTTAGGTGATTGAATGATTTATGTCAACTGTGAGGTTGTAAAAGTATTACATAGAAGCGATGACTAAGATCATGTGTAAAATACTAGAGAAAATATACTGGGCTTGAGTCAACTAGTTCCAAAAATATCACGTTTACTCACTTTATTTTCACAAGATCATATTAAGTAGAAACTATCAGTATTAATAATGTGTGTATGCGCGCAAGCCCAGTCGTGTCCGATTCCATCTGATCCCATTGGCCACGGATTTTCCAGGCAAGAATACTGGAGTGGGTTGCCGTTTCCTTCTCCTAGGGATCTTCCTGACCCAGGGACCCACAAACACTATTAATAATCCCAATTTCACTCCCCGCTGATTTAAGCGTAACTTCAGATTCTCTATCTGAAAGGGCTTCAACTAGAATCACTTCCACCTCTGCCAGCTTTAACCAGGGATTGTTAGGACTTCGGCCCACGCAGCACAGCCAATCAGAGCTGCGGGGTTAGCCACGTCACTCTCCTAGAAGTCCTCACCAATTTCCAGAGTATGCCTCTTCTCCGTCCCGCCCCTTTTCTAATTGTTAGAGGCCACCAGCGGCCATTTTTGATTCGGGCGGAAATCCAGTTAAGACGTGCAGATAAAAGGCTGAAAATTAAAATCAAGGCTGACTTTCACGTTTAAGTCAGAGTACAAGAGAAGAGACATCTTCACAGACCAGCTAGGAGACTAGGGGCAGAGAGTGAGCCGTGGGCCCGCACTGGCGCCCACACTCAAGATGGCACTGGCCTGAGAAACACCTGCGCGGCCGCTCTATCTCGGTTCCGGGTACTCTCGCCCTCGTGGTGGCGTTGGAGGGCTGAAGGCCGGCATTCTTTCCGGCTTCCGGACCCGTCTCTATGGTGCCGGAGAGACCAGACTCAGAAGATTGTGGGTGTAGTGGCCAGAGCGTCACGGGGGAGGCGAGGGTGGTTGGTGTCAACACGGGGCGAAGAGGGGACCGGAGCTAAGACCCTTGGCCGCCTCCCCCACCGCCCATCCGCAGGTAACAGGGAGCCGCCGGCTGCGTCCTGCGTCAGTGCGGGCCTGGGCCGCTGGAGAGGGGGCCGGCCCGGGCCGGGAGCGAGGCGGGGGGCGCGCGCCCCGCTCGCGGGTCCGCGCTTGGGGCCCGCGCGGGGGCGAGCTCGGCGCGGCATCGCTGCCGGTTGATCGCTGCTTGCCGCCTCCGCGCAGCCTCTCTGTGCTCAATGCCGGGGCCCCTGCCAATCTGGGCGTCGCGGACGACCCCCGCCCGGTGGGGCGCTGGAAGGGAGCCGCTGAGCCCGGCCTCGCGGGCAGGTGCGGAAGGTGAGCGGCCAGCGAAGCGGAATCGCCGCCCCGGCCTCTAAGCGAGCCCGAGGAGTCGCGGTCAGATCCCCGCCGACCTCCAGCCTCCGCTCCCGGGCTGGCCCCCGGAAGGGCGAATGTGCGCGGCGGGGCGGGAAGGTGCCGGGCGCTTGGGGCCGAGCCGCGGGAGCCTGGGTTCGCGCCCGCCCTGGGATGCTGCCTTCATTCTCGATCGGAAACCGGTGCGGGGCCCCAGAGGCCCCGCTGCCTCCTGTCTCTGGGTAGTGCATTTTGTTTAGAATAAAGGTGAAACATACATAGGAAACCGTACGAATACTCAGTTGGGTCTTGAATTTTGGAATCCCTGTTACTGTTGTTTTTAAGAACCCGTGCGCATACCCCCAAAACATCCCGTGCCTTAGCTGAAATCACACTTAGTTCTTGAGGTACGCAAAGGCTTCATTATATATTGCTGGACTGAGTTCGTTATAGGGAATGTATACGTGAAACAGATCAAAGCGAAGGGCCTCAAGTAATATTATCACCAGATAACAAAATACCCATCGATACCAGATGTCCTTTGAACTCTTAGTGTAAAACCTTATCGTTGGAACTTCCAGTCTGAGGGAGCTAAAATCACGATCATCCCAATTACTTGAGAAGGAGAGCGAGTTCCCTAAAGAACACTCATTTCTTAGTTTAGTGTATGAGTTGCCCAGTAACATAGACAAGGACTTTTAATCCCACAGGTGGCCTAGAAACCTGATGTGCTGCCCAAGGAAGTAAAAGGATGAAGGAAGATAGGTGAACAGCATTTTAAAGAGAAGACGATGATACCTATACAAGTCAGAAACTACCCAATATTTTATTTTAGCGTCTGTGTGCGCGCGCAGGAGATCAAACGTGTCCAAGTCTGCGACCCCATCGACTAGCCCACCAGGCTCCTTTGACCATGGAATTTTCCAGAGAAGAATACTGGAGCTTGGAAATGGGTTGACATCTCCTTCTCCAGGGGAGCTTGCCGACCCAGAGATGGAGTCTGTGTCTCTTGGTCTCCTGCTTTGGCAAGCGAGTTCTTTACCAGCGGAGCCACCAGGTGGTAAATTCTGAAAAATACCTATGCTAATAGAATATCTTTTTCTACCTTTTTGTGACTTTATCATTTCAAAGTTAAATGATTGGGTGCTTTCCCCTTTACTCTTCAAAACAAAAAAGAGCATTTTGGAAGTCCAGGTGTTCTTGTTTACCAGTATTACATTTCAGTAACTCCTTTTTAGCTGAATTGTCATTTTTAAAGCATTTTTTTATAGCAAGTTTTTGTGCCTCTTAGGATACAGAATTGTGAAGCTACAAATTAAGAATTACTGCTTATAAGACATATACAAATTGCAGTCAACAGCGCATCTTTTTATTTCCCTCCTGATATTTATTTCTCAATAGGGCCTACCTGGTAGCTCAGACCGTATTTAATCTTCCTGCAGTGCAGGAGACCCGGTTCTATCCCTGCGTTGGGAAGATCCCCTGGAGAAGGAAATGGCAACCCACTCCAGTATTCTGCCTGGAGAATTCTATGGACAAAGGAACTTGGTGGGCTAAGTCCATGGGCTGGCAAAGAGACACCACTGAGCGATCAACACTAACTAACTAATGAAGTTTTTATTGAAAGTAGGCTGTAATCCAGCTACTGTAAGCACTGCAGAGTGGTATCAGTAGACTGCTGTCAACATTAATCATGCTTTCAAACTAAGAAAATGTCATCCTTTTGAGTTCTCACAAGGAAGGGGTTCATTCCTTTATATTTTCAGGTGGTTTTTCTTTAGGTCATGGACCCACATAAAACCCAGTTTTAACATCTTCCTAGAGCGGTACTTCATGACCTGTGGTTGGTTGGGTCCCCTTTGTTGGTTGAATGCACAGATGTGTGACTGCAGATATGGAGGGTTAGCTGTAAAGTTATTCTCAGGTTTTTGACCAAGAGGGTATGGGTGCCCCTAATTTCCTGTGATTTTAAAGCGTCAGCTCTTGTTGAGATACTTTTTAATACTATTTCTTGTTGTCATTTGGGGTATTTTTTGTTTGTTTGGGGTTTGTTTGTTTTTTTGCCTCTATCGTTCTTCAGTTCAGTTCAGTCGCTCAGTCATGTCCGACTCTTTGCGACCCCATGAATCACAGCACGCCAGGCCTCCCTGTCCATCACCAACTCCCGGAGTTCACTCAAACTCATGTCCATCAAGTCGGTGATGCCATCCAGCCATCTCATCCTCTGTCATCCCCTTCTCCTCCTGCCCCCAGTCCCTCCCAGCATCAGGGTCTTTTCCAATGAGTCAACTCTTTGCATGAGGTGGCCAAAGTATTGGAGTTTCATGGGTAGGTAGGAGCTCAGTGGATTTGTTACAAAGCCAGCTTAGTTCTTATCCTCAGAAACATTCTTGGGTTTAAAAAAAACATCAATTTTAGATAACTTTAGCCCTTATACATGTTATAATCCTTATTCAGGTTTATATGTAGGTCTGTAGCCCTTTGAAACTCTTTGGTTTTAAGCAGTATTACATACTCTGATAACCTAGTAAGTGTTGAATGGAACTTTACCAAAGTGGGGGAAAAAAATCCCAAGTAGAGGGTCTATGTATAATGATTCTTGGGTTTATATTTACCCAAAGGATGAAGATTTTAAAGTAAATTTTTTAAAGATCCACCTAGAATTTTTGGCTGTTACTTAGAGCTCACAACTTGCTTCCCACGCTGCCAGAGTTAGTAAGAACTCTTTTTATCTTGTATTTTTCAAGTTATGGTAAAGCCAGAACTAAAAACTGACTGCTGTAAACTTTTCAGACATGTGTTGTTTGGCCTATACAGGTTTAAAAATGTTGGAGCCAATGTTGAAAAAATATGGAAATTTCCACATAAATATTCAGGCTTTGGGCTCTTTATGGGTAAATCGTGTGACCTGGCAGTTCTGAAGTGGCAGTTCTGGTTGGAACCTTCTGATGGTGGCTCCCTTCATAGTGTAAACCCAGTCACAGTAGGTGCCTGTGTGCACAGTAAGCCCTTTGCTACTCCACCAATACTGCTGAACCTCTGTGTATTGCCTGTTGTAACCATATGAGTGGTTACAACATTTGTATCCTGGAAAGATATGCTCTTATTGTGGAACAGTTGGGAGGTGCTGGCAAATGTGTCTGTGTTTGTGACAAACATAGAATGTGAATTCACATACACTCACATTCGTGTATGTGAATCATCCATGATCTGACATCCACAACAAACCTGTTAATACTTAACACATCTTTCAAGTGTGTGTGTGTGTGTAGCTATAGCAGTAGAGCACTCATCACTATAATCATAATCAAGGTATACTGAATATATCCATTCCCCCCAAAGTTTCCTTATACCCCGTCGTATTCCTGTCCTCTCCCATGGTTCCTCTAACTCATCTCACCCCAGGCAACCACTTACCTGTTTTCTGTCCTTAAAGAAAAGTTTGCATTTCCTAGAATCTCACGTCTTTTTAATGTCTGGGATTATACAGTTTTGCTTTTCCCCCCTTTTTAGCATACTTTGGAGAGCAGTCATGGGATTGTATTGTTTCTTTTATTTGTTGTCATTTGTGTTCAGTGAGTTATCTGTTTCTCTTCCCATTATTCTGCTGGCGTTTTATGTTTTCTTGGTTTATACAAGCTTTCCATTTGTTAACATGTTTTTCAACATTTTTAGAAACATTTTCCAGTTTGTAGTGTTCTCCATATAATTGTGAGTTGTTTTAGACATCCAGAAGTTTATCATTTTTGAATGATCAAGTTTTGCAGCACTGTATTCTGTGAGACTGGATCTAAGTGGGTTAGGGAGCCAGAGAGCCCTTATTCTGTATTGGATCGCTCTTCCTCTGTGGAAGTTGTGTGTGTGCATTGGGGGTTGGGAACGACAGTAACTGCATGTGTCTGTTTAGTAAAGTGCGTTTTTTTCTAGAGCTATTACTTGTTTTTTGTCAAGCCTTGCAGGTAACTTGCTGAACTTTGACTGTTACTGTTGTCAAATGGCCTAGTTGATGAGGATTGTAGGCAGTGGTAGGAGTTTCTACAGCGGAGTGCCTGGGTCTGGTTATTTGGCTGTCTCTGGCTCACAGCTCAGATACTCAGCGTTTGGAAATGTTCTCTGTTTGCTTTCAGGTCTGCTTGGCTTTGAGAAGGAGCTGCAGCACCCCTGTCTCACCAAATAAGGGATGGGCTCAGAGAACAGCGCTTTGAAGAGCTATGCCCTGAAGGAGCCGCCGTTCACCTTACCCTCCGGACTTGCTGTTTATCCCGCTGTATTGCAAGATGGCAAACTCGCGTCAGTTTTTGTGTATAAGAGGGAAAACGAAGATAAGGTTAATAAAGCTGCCAAGGTACCTTCATAGGTGACAACCTAATAGCTAGTACTTTTTCTGTCTTCTTGGTTTCTATTTAAAAAAATCATGAAATTAATAAAGTTCCAAGGAGGTAGGTCATAGTAATATTTTCATTCATGGCCTTTGAAAATACAGTTGTGCTTACTTCATGGGAACGTCACCAGCTTGCATCACGAGGTCAAATACCATAGATAAGCCAAAAGCTTTATGGAACTCAGCGTAATAGCTCTTCTCATCATATTGTATTTTTTTAGTGAGAGAGTTTGGGAGGGGATTTTACATGGCTCACAGAAGATAAAGGGACTTAATTCTAGCTTAGCAAAAATGCTGTAAGTACGGACAACATTTTAATTGATGTGTTGATGATGGGATGGACCTGGAAATTATATATTTTAGGAACTGTAACTGCTGTTTTTTCCTTTCCCGAGGCATTGTGGTGCTCCCGGAAAGAATGTGAAACTGGAATGTGGGATGGGATGCCCCAGAAAGACTGACCTGGGCCCTACTTCTTGCTGAGGGACGCTAGAGCACTAACCTCTAGCAGCTTCAGCTTTATTATTATGAAAAAGTTCCTCCCACTTCAGGCCTCCTAACTGCTGCTCCTGTGAAGGGCGCCAGTGAGCTAGCGAGCTGGCTGACCTGCTGTCAGGGGATCCCGGGCTGTCATTAGAAAAAATGACTATCTTGGAATATAATTCAAGAAAATAGCCCTAAGTATCTTTTCAGATTAGAGAAAAGGAAAGTATTAGCTGATATTTCTTTGGCTAGTTAGCCATTTCCTTGGGTGTTCAGGCATTGAGATTATCTTCAGGAAGGTTCTAAAAAGGAAAGCCCTTTCAGGTTGATTCATTATCTTTGTTAGACGTTATGATCTGTATTACCTTGAGTCTCTTTGTACTAACAATAAGAATGAAACATTGATATATATTTCATAAGTGTTAGTTGCTCAGTGTTTAACTCTTTGTGACCCGATGGACTGTAGCCCATCAGGTTCCTCTGTCCATGGAATTCTTCTGGCAAGAATATTGGAGTGGGTTGCCATTTCTCCAGGGGATCTTCCTGACTCAGGGATCAAACCTGGGTGTCCAGAACTGCAGGGAGATTCTTTATTGTCTGAGCCACCAGGGAAGCCCTGTATTTCATGCTGCTGCTGCTAAGTTGCTTCAGTCGTGTCCAACTCTGTGCGACCCCATAGATGGCAGCCCACCAGGCTCCCCCATCCCTAGGATTCTCCAGGCAAGGACACTGGAATGGGTTGCCATTTCCTTCTCCAGTGCATGAAAGTGAAGTCGCTTAGTCGTGTCCGACTCTTCACGACCCCATGGACTGGCGCCTACCAGGCTCCTCTGCCCATGGGATTTTCCAGGCAAGAGTACTGGAGTGGGGTGCCATTGCCTTCTCCCCTGCAGTGGCAACCCACTCCTATATTTCATAGATCTGTTTAAATGGTTTATACCTTGATCATGATTATGAAGGGCTATATTATAATATGTAGTGTTAGGAATATAATTTAGGCATTTTGTCTGTCAAACCAGTTCATTATTTGATATCTCTGATCAGCCTTGAGATGAACAGTTGTAAGATGGTTCCTAAGGAAAATGTTTTACTCAGAATGCATTTTCCATTAATGTGCTCTGATAAAGAGTGTGGCTGGCTGTTGTATCACTAAGTAATTGTGCTTTTTGGTAAGACCACACATTTGTCTCTTCTCCAGCCCATCTGGGAATTGATAACAATTTTTTATTGTGATTTTACAAAAGATACAATGCCGTGCCTCCCTGTCTTTTGCTTGGGTGCAGTTAATATCTGACATACTTCCTGTTCTTTTCATCTAATAAGACTGCACATTTTTTAAAAATAACAATTGACTATTACTAGTGAAGTACTAGAAATTTATAATCATTTGTAAGACCATAAGATTTTTCAAATTATGTTAATCTTTATGGTGTATGTAGCATGGAAGTTGAACAACCCAAGTCATAAAAGTTTTAAAGGAAAGAAGCAAAGCTCATGCAGTACTTGACGACTTCCACACTGTAGGAATCGCAAAACTCGAGAAGGAAGATTTTTCCTGCCCTTGGTATCTACACATGCTCTCCTGAGCCATGACTCTTCTCAAGTAGCTCATACTTGTGCCTTAGGTTCCTCGGGCTATCATGTGGCTTTGAATACCTGAACCATGAGTCTGAGAAATTTGAAATGGCAAAAAAATGATAAGGAGTTTAGATGAAGGTCGCAGTACTTGAGAAACGAACGGCATTGCAATGGGTTTTAGAAACTTGGTTTCCTAGATACCTAAAATATTGAAGTACCATCGTTAGCTTGCTTCCTTTCTCTAGAGATCAGGTTCCTAATCCTACCACTGACATTCCTAATAGCTGTCAATGGTAGGATTATTACCATTTCAAGCAGATATACAGTGTTTCCTTGGCCAAACATTGTTAGGTAATGATTATACTCTTCTAACCATGTTGTAATTAAAAAACAGCAGTCTCAGCATACTGTTTAACCTCTGAAGCAAGATGAAATGCAGGTATAACCTTTGGCCACAAAACAGTATCAGAAATACTTCAAGTCCATCATAGCTTCTCATTTTATCCTGAATTCATTAGCTGTTGATACAGCAGTATAATTTTCTCACTGGGATTATGATTCATTTCTAACCAGTAGTCTGCAAGGGGTGGTAAATCCTAAGTCCTAACTAAGTAACTTGGTTACTCTATGGTTTGCTATAATATGATGTAAGTGCTTAGTTAGGGCCTCATGGTGAGTGCAGGCTCAAAGAATGGTTCCTGAGTGTCTTTCTATCAAGCAGCCACATCAGAATAGGTATTTAGATGCTGTGTAGGTGCTCTGTGTAGTGCCTTAGGAGACATGCTCTATCTAATTCCAGGGTAGGTTCACGCTGCTGTTGGTCAACATACTTGAGAACCTACATTGTGTGGGCATGAGAAAGAAATAGAAGGGCCGATTGCTGTGCTTAAAGGAGCTTGAATTCTGTTAGGGAAATGCTTTATTGCTCTTCCTTATACTGACATTTTCTTTTTGTTCCACTCCCTCTTAACCTTTTTTATGTTATTTACAACCCCCATTCTGGTAAATCAACTTCCCTGTATCTTTTCAGTTTTGAAAAAAAATGATTTCCTTCCCCTCATGATCAAAGTCTGGTTCTCTTACAAGGTTCCCAAGCACCTCCCGCTCAGAAGAACTTGGGAAGTGTTATCGCTCCCTCAGGTGTTAGGGTCAGCAGGGGGCGCTGGCCCTTGGCCAGTTCCCACCACTGTTCTCAGACTTCACATTCTCACCCTTTGTCTCTAAATAGCTGTCAAAACCTCCTGTCTGAGCTCCAGATCTATTATGTCCCCCTGCCTATTCAGTATCTCCTGAACCCAAAAGCATGCTTTCCAGCATAGAATTCTTTATCCCTTTACCTTCCTACATTTTATTCTTGGTTTATGATCCTGCCTCCAGGCAGTGAACATTTAAAGAGAACGCTCTTCTGCCTTTTTCTCCAGTTTGCGTTTTAGGGGCAGGAGGAAGAATCTGTCTCCCTAAAGGTTCTTGCTCACTGGTTTAGGCATCTTGTTATTTTGTTGTATTTAGCAAAGTGAAGTAAAGCTTTCTCCCTGTCTAAAAACTTAACAAGTGAATTTAAGCTACAGTTGAGAACTACTTTGTGTTGTTTTCAAAGTGAAGTAGCAAGTTCGAGGTAGAATGGTAAGGAAAAGTCAAGCCCCTGAGGCTTGAATTAATTCTCTGAATGGCTGAGTCATAACTGATTGCTGAATAGTAGGAATACCACACGCTTAACATCTGTGTGTGGGCATAGATCGGCAAAATATCTACTACTACTCAAATTTAATAATATAAAAGTCCTTACTCAGAATTCTCTTACCTGGTGGAGTGAATGAGATGTGATCGATACTTAGTAACTTTGCAACAGATGGTTTCAAATCACTCATTCCACAGCAGTCACTTTTCTCCACCAGAGCAAAACCATTTTCTCTTTAATTGATGTTCATTGAGAAAATACCCTAGTTACACTTAGCAAGTACATCTTGTCATTCCGTCTGTTCTTTGGAACAGCAGAAGTTTAAATCAAGAAGTATTTCTATTTCATTCTCAACTGCTAACCTTTCCTGTGAATTTATGCATAATTTTATGCATAACTACATATGCCAAAGAGGAGTGACAAGGTTTTTGCTAAGTTAAGTGCCTTATTCAGAATCATGCAAGATTTATTCCATTCTTTCTTCCTTAATTTGAACAAATAAGAAGCCACTTGGGACACCTAATTAGTTAATGAAAAGAGAAAAGTTTTAAAGATGGTTGAATAATGCGCTGGATCATAAAACAGTTTTGAATGGATTAGTACCCTGATCCACGATAAACTGTTTAATTTTGTTGATCTTGCTTCCTTATTTTTTGCCTTTTTACTTATCAAACATTTAATCCCCTTAATCATATTCAGTTTAGTCGCTCAGTCGTATCCGACGCTGCGACCCCATGAATCGCAGCACGCTATCTTTAAAGCTTTTCTCTTTTCGTTAACTAGAAAACTGATCATCAAATAAAGAATTTGTATTCTGCAATTGGATAAAGTGTTTTCTAAATCTCAGTTTGATTCAGGTAGTTGATATTATTCAGGTTTTCTAAGTTTTTATTTATTTAGTCTATTTTCTGCTAGTTCTATTGATTTTTTTTTTTCTGTCGATTGTTGAGACAGAAGCTTTAAAATCTCCAACTCTGATACTATGATTTTGAAATTGTCTGTTTTTCCCTTTCATTTTCCCAGTTTTTACTTCATGTGTATCGAGTTTCTGCTCTTATACATATATACATTTATAATTAGTTATGTCTTTTTAATGAATTATCCCTTTTATTCTTTAAGTAATTGTCCCATTTTATCTCTGGCCATACTCTTTGTCTTGAAGTATATTTTGTCTGATAGGAATATATCCATGTCAGCCTTCTTTTGCTTACTGGTATCCTTTTCCATCAAATTCATTTATTTTCTGTTCATTTACCTATCTCTGTCTTTTGTCTAAAGTATGTCTTCTATAGGCAGCATATAGTTGGATCTTCCTTTTTTATCCACTCTTAATTGGAGTGTTTAGTTTTTTAACATTTAATGTAATTATCATTTGTTTTCTTTTCATCCCCTTCTGATTTTTGTTCTTCTGTTTCCCCTTCTTGTGAATTATTTTAATATTTTTAGTATTCTGTTTTAATGTATCTTGAATGGGGGCTATATATTTCTTTATTTTTTAAAAATAGTTACACTGAGGACTTCAGTATACATGACTAACTTTTAGTTAGTTCTGGTTATTAACTGTGGTTAGTTAGTACTGACCACTCATTGTGGTTAGCATTATACCACAGTCACATAAAATGTGGAAGCCTTGAAATCACATAGATGTCTGCAGCCTCCAACCCTACTGTCCTTTTGTTACACGTATATTAACTGTGTGCACGCAGGCACACAGGCATACATATACATCGCACACATGGAAAACCTTACCAGGCAAGTGTTACAGTGCTTACTCTGCATAGTCATATATACCTTAAATAAGAGGGAAAAAATGTAACCTTCAGCTTTAACCTGATATTTACTATTTCTGATGCTCTTCTTGCAATCCTTAAGATCCAGGTTTCCCTTTGGTGTTTCCTTTTTAGGTTGAACTTTCTTTAGCATTTTTGTAGAGCAGATCATCTAGCAACAACTTTTCCGTTTTCTTGATCAAAAATGCTTTTAATTTGCCTTCTTTCCTGAAGGGTATTTTTGCTAGGTACAGAATTCAGGTTTGATGATTTTTTTTGTTTCATTGCTTTAAAGATAGTTTCCCTTTATCTTTCGGATTTTGTTTTCTTATGAGAAATTAGTATCATTTAGTTTCTTATCTCTCCATCTGTGTTGTTTTTCTCTAGCTACTTCTAAGATTTTTAAATTGATCTTTGATTTTCCGCAGTTTGATCATAATGTGTTTAGGTGTAGTTTTCTCTGATTTATCTTATTTAGTGTTCACTGACATTCTTAAGTCTGTAAACTTAAGTATGTGGCCAAATTTGGGGAGTTTTCAACCATTATATTTTTTTATGTCCCAGTTTTCTTTTTCTTTTTAGAACTCCAGTCATGTGCATTAAACTTTTTGTTTTGTTACCCAGGTTTCTGAAGCTCTGACCTTTTCTTTTACTTTTTCTTCGTTGTTCTTTAAATTGGTTAACAGCTTTAAGTTCACTGAGTCTTGTCTCTGTCATTATCATTCTGTTATTAAGTTCATCCATTGTATTTTTTTATTTGTAGTATTTTTAATTTATCAAATTTCCATTTAGTTCTTTCATGTAACATTCATTTCTCTTCCGAGAGCTTCTATTTTTCTACTTATTTTATAACTCTTTTCTTTCTCTCTCCAGGCGGGAATGGTGGTGATAGCTGCTTCAGATTCCTTCTGATAATTTCTAGTATCTGGTGTCTGCTCAGTCTTGGGGTTGGTATTTGTTGGCGGCTTTTTAAATTTTTTTTATTTTTATTTTTTTTTCGGCTTTTTCACATTTCATGATTCTTTGTCTTCTGAGTGATTCTGGATCGCATCCTGGACATTTTGAATGCCCTGTTGCATAGACTCTTGGTTCTGTTATAATTCTCTGAAGAATGTTGATGTTTTTCGTTTGCAGATGGTCAATTCCCTTGGGTTCAAGCTTCCCCCCGCCTTTTTTTTTTTTTAAACTACTCTCCTCTCACCCTTCCTGTGCATGGAAGTTCAAACCGTGGTTCATTTTCAAAACTTCGCTGTGCTGATTTGGGTCTGTCCTGTGCGTGTTTGGTTCCGGGGTTGGTCTGAGACCTGTGTGGGCATACAGATAACTGGGGCCTCTTCTTCTCCCTCCCTTGGCTCTCTCTCCTCTGGGACAGCTTCCTCATACTCAAACCTGCTTTGGTTCTCCTGGCCACAAAGATGGCAGAGTTTCCATTTGAGTTTCAGCCACCTTTGCTGCACTGCTCTGCACCTGGGGCCTCCCCTCAGCGCACAGCTGTGAGAAGGGACATCCCCCGAACCAGGAAACTCACCCCCTGGGTGACTGCCGTTCATAGTCTGCATGCTCTTGTTTACTTTTCAGAGTTCTCAGGTGTTGTTTTCGGTGCTTTGTTCAGAGTTTATAGCAATAATCATTGGAAATCTGGGCTCTTGGGGGCTTACACTCATGGAAATGAAAGTCTCTGTAGAGTAATATAAAAGCTGGTAAAGTAAACACTGTCAGAACAAGTCATGGATTTTTCTTTGCCTTCTTTGAAACTTGGGGGTTAGGTGGGGGAGGTAAGAAACTGGAGAAGACCTTGAATTTACGTATACGTTTTCTGAATTGATTACAATATATTTGAGACTATAATTAATCTTGGGCTTCCCTGGTGGCTCAGACGGTAAAGCATGGAGTCATTAATTTTACCGACTTTTCTGTTTGTGTTTTTAAAGCACCTGAAGACCCTCCGTCACCCGTGCTTGCTAAGGTTTTTATCTTGCACTGTGGAAGCAGACGGCATTCATCTCGTCACTGAGCGAGTGCAGCCTCTGGAAGTGGTTTTGGAAACATTGTCTTCTGCAGAGGTCTGTGCTGGGATCTATGACATATTGCTGGCTCTTATCTTCCTTCATGACCGAGTAAGTAACCTGGACAGTCTGCCTCACAGCCTTTCATTTAGACCAGGAGTGGGAGATGGAGGCTGATGTATGGGGGTAGTGCTTGTGAATTTTGGTATCTATAGAAATCATAAGTTACTATTCTCATCAGAAAGCTTCCTGAGGGAAAAGAGCACATGAGATGCTATAAACAGACAAGTGGTTTGTGGAGCAGGCAACAAGTTCTTTGTCCCTGGGTAGTTATTTATAGAACTTTATTTCAGTTTACTATATAGTCTGTCTCTAGTTTTGGATAAGTCTTTACCTAAAAATATCTACAGCTGGTATTTGTTATTAGGATGAGATAAAAGTTTAATAACATTAGTGCTGGTGTGGACCATGTTTCTATTTGTTTTCAGGAATTTTTTTGTTTTTAATGAAAGAAATGATCATTTCTTAGAAAGAGGCATAGTTTTACACACCCTTTCTCATTCAAGTAGGTGGTGCCAAAGATAGGCAGCCCCTTAATACCATGGCAGTATTTACTATTATGGGGATAAAGTGGTATTGTTTACTTGTGGTCTGTTTCTTACCAGTATTATTGAACTACTAGTTTCTTAATGGGATTTACATTCTGAAGTGTAAAGGCCTATGGCAGCCTCCCAAGATTAAGAAACACCAGTTACAGGTTAGAAGCCCTTGCATTTGACTCATCTTAATGTGTTTTTAAAAAATTTTTCTATTAATGGGAGATAGACTCTCCAAATATCACTTTGAATTTATTGTCTCTTAAAAGTATTTCTAAGATACACATAAGTAGAATTATTAATGCTGCACTGTGGTGGAATATTTTCTCTGTTGGAAAAATGTTTGAATGTAGTAAAAAGTTTGAATAGTATGAGAGTGCAGACAAGGAAACCAGTCCCTGTCCTTGAAGCCGGGGCCCTGCTTCTTGCCATAGACAACCTCAGCGATCAGTGTGTTAGGCCACAGGTGCTCTTTGTGTGTCTTAAGCAAATATCTAAGTGTTTATTCGCCTTTATTTTTCTCAAGCGGAAACACACCCTGATACTATTCTAAGCTTTCCTTTAAAAATATGTATACATACGTTGGAGTGTTTTATATAAAAAATGTGTACCTATTGGATCTGATAGGTAGAGTATTTAAAGTGTACTTATCTACTGGAATAATTTCTGGTTTGAGAAAACAACATACTTCATCCCCGTTCTTGTTTTCTTCTTCCCTCATTTATTTGACTGTACTATTTTTTTTACATAGTTTTAAATTTGGCGCTTCTGTGGTCTGTGGGATATTTCTGGTGGTCCTTATCATTCCATTTTCCTCTTCTTCAGGCAGAATTTTTTTTAATGCCTACTGACAAGATTTCAGGTGAAGTGGATCTGGGTTCGTGATAGAATGTAGGTGAGAAAGAATTTAGAAGAGAAAATTAATACAGTAACCTTATGGGAGCAAAGATAAATTTTTCCTTTAAAGGCGTTTGAAGCACACGATGTAGGCTGAAGAGACTTGTAAATTTACCTTTAAGGACCCCTGTATCTCCCAACTCCGATGGAGATGGGGATGTACAGCGTCTTGTGCGGTGGCTTTCATGTCTTTACTAACCTGCCACAGTGGGCAGGGGGAGATAAGCCTTTCCACTGTGTTTTTCATTTTTCCCTAACCTCATAATGCTTAAGCTGGATCATTGAATTTGTCATTTCTTAAAGTTGTAGTTCTGTTTATTATGCCACAAGTAGAAAGACTTGCCTTTTTTTTTTTTTTTTTTTTTGAGTGATGAGTTCTTAGTCTTATAAAACTTCTACTCAGAAAATGGGAATGGCAAGCTTCTTCCTGTTCTTTTTTCCCCAGGGACACCTCACACACAACAATGTCTGCGTATCGTCTGTGTTTGTGAGCGAGGATGGGCACTGGAAGCTGGGAGGAATGGAAACAGTCTGCACAGTTGCTCAGGCCACGCCAGAGGTAAGCCAGGTGCCAGGCCCTCTGTGTCGCTCAGAGTCTGATAGCATTTTGGTGTGTGGTTCTCCCGTAGGGACTTTGCTCCAGCAGTAGTGTGAGCTGAGGTTTGGAGACTTGGCTTTTTTGTCAATACTCACATTCACGGGGTTGTCGGCTTTTACTGTCCAGAGGGGCTAGGCATCATCTATTCTTTTCTCATTTTAGAGCGAAGGTATCTTGAGACTGGAAGAGGCTTGATCAATTTTCCATTAAATACCTACCTGCTGTGCTCCTGTAGTAACCTGCGCTTAGTTTTACCACTGAGTGTTTAATGTCGAATTGCCTCCACGTGTCCACCTTCTTTACCAGTGGCTGAGCTTCTTGAGGGTGATAGTGTTGTATACGTATCTTTATCCATGCACCTGGAATAGGGCCTGGCACATATTAGGCACATTGGACATGCTCATTGAGCACTTGTTCGTGTTTTCCAGAGTCATACATTACGCCCTAAGAGCTGGTGTCAGGGACTGTGCATCGTAGCTCCTCATGGGCCACAGTACTGCTGCCTGTGCCCCGTCTTATAATTTTGTCTGACAGAGGTCTACAAATTCCCCTCCGGAGCTGAGCAGTCTTACTGTTCTCTGTTTTGTTTCTTATTTCCATAATTTTGCATGTTGCCACTAGACTTAGCCTTTTAAAACACACACATCATGATTTCCTTACTGATGAGGGGGCTCCCTGACTTCTGGCTCCACCTCACTCCCCCTGTTCCCTTGTATGCAGGTTTCACAGGGGCCTTGTTGCGTGTGTACCTTCAGGGGCTCTGGCTCAGCGCAAATGCTCCCTTCCACCATGAAGACGTTCCTCTGTTATTTCTGTCCCCGTTGATCCCTTTCTTCTCAGAAGTCAGCTTCCAGCTAATCAGTATAACAGTGTAATTCCCTCTGTGAGGTGTATCCCAGATTCTGGACCACGGGGTCCCAGGCCCTTCTCCAGCTCCTCCCCAGCCTGCCGTCAGCTCCAGGTGCCACTTGGTTATTGAGCTCCACTCCAGTTGCATCCTGTTCCGTGCAGTCCAGCAGGGTTCTCCTCCTTCACCCCCATTTTCCCTTGTGTGCTGTTCTGTCGCCTTTCTTCCCCTGGACTCTGCAGGATGTAAGATGAGGCTGACATCTCGCTGAAGTCTAGATCAGGCTAAGTCTCCTCCTTGTGAAGCCCTCCCCGAGGTGTCCCCTGCCCAACAAGAGTAGTCTTCCTCCTGGGCTTCCCAGGTGCTCAACCAGCGCAGTTTGTCAAAGTGCTTAGTTTACATTTTAGGTCGTGAGCTCCTGGCCGGGGACAGGGATTTCTTGCATTCAATATGTATTCCTGGTGCCCTAGATGGCGTTTGGAACATACAAGTTCTTGAGAAATGATCTCTGATGAATCAGTAGATGAATGTTTTTCTGTGGATGCTGGCTCTGTCTCTCTAGTTTATAAGGTCCTCACATAAAAATGTGGCAACCAACTTATGACTGACTTGATTCAGAGAGCAGATTAATGATAGATTTGTCCTATGCTAGAGAAGTCTTTTATTTGTTAATATCTCCAAAGGATGAGGGTCTTCCCTGGTGGCTCAGCTGGTAAAGAATCTACCTGCAATGTGGAAGACCTGAATTCGATTCCTGGGTTGGGAAGATCCCCTGAAGAAGGGAACAGCTACCCATTCCAGTATTCTGGTCTGGAGAATTCCATGGACTATATGGTCCATGGGGTCACAACAGTTGGACATGACTGAGCGACTTTCACTTTCGTGTAGGATGAGAAAGAAGTATTTCTAATTGCCTTATAAATTAATCAGATAGAGATGCGTCTGAACACCAGAGGGTGTCTGTTAAACCAGCTGAAAGGAAAAGGAGAGGGAACTGATACTTATTTTCCGCTAAGTCTTGTGCCATACCAGGCACTATATCCCCATTTTTCAGTGATGAAGATTTTTAAATTGTATTTAGCCTGTAGCATTGGTTTGAAGGTTTCATTGGTGTTGATTGTTCTTTGCTTTTGTAACTTGATGTAAGAGATTGGTTCACCAAACATATGCTTGAATTTACTTTCCTTAATTTATTTCTCTTAGTTTCTGAGGAGTATTCGGTCAGTAAGAGACCCAGCATCTATTCCTCCTGAAGAGATGGTAAGATGATACACTTCAGATGTCACGAAGACTTCTTTCTATAACTGAGTATGAAACTTAAAACAAACAAACAAACAAACCTTTCCTCTGCCCACCTCTTTGCTAAGTCATAGACACTTCCTAATTCTTCTGGCCTTGAAGGCTTCTGAGACTGATCATGTCATCACAGCAGAGAGCCTTTTTTCTTGAAACTCAACTTACATTTTGGTCATGTAGACCCCTGTGATGGTACTGAAAGAGAAGAGGCACCTCGGTGTGAGCAGAGTGGGGGCACCATACCATTCCATGGTGAGCCTTTGTGGAAGCCATGAGAGCTGAGGAAACAAGAGCCCAGCCCTTTCCTGTGCTTCACCCAAGCTGGTCGTCTGCCTATCTGCCGTTAGTTGGGATTCCAAGATATGAGGAAGAGTGATTATTAATATTATGGTGCTGGTAAAGAAAGATAATATTTAACAATAAATTCAAAAGCACTTGTTCTTTCTAAGTTTGTCCTTAACCACTGTAGACTTTGATCCCAAAAGACGTATTTAGTGTGCTTTGCAAGAAACACAAACTCAACAATAAACTTAAGTATAAACCTAGGACTTGAAATAACTCAGGTTTATTCAAAGCAGTGCTATGTGTATATACTAGTGTCTTTCAAACCAATGATTTGTAGGTTTTGAATCAATTTAGGGGTCCTGACTGGCATTTTAAGGGAGAAAAATAAGGGAGTAAATAGAAAGTATCACCGGACATCTTGAGGAGCAAGACTAAGAACTGTTTTTTGAAACTTCTGTTTTTGTTATGTACTTACACATATATGTGCATATAATGCTGCTGATAATTTTTTTTACTCCAGTTTGTAGTCAGAAATATTTCTGAAAGCCACAAACATATATTATGGCCTTTCCCCCCTCCTTATTTAATATTAATATCTTTGATAAATTCTATTCACTAATCATTTTAAGAGCTTAGAAATTTGTGTGTGATACTGCGTAGTTAACTTTGGATACACTAAACACAAAAATGGGAGAAAGTGCTTCAGAGAAGATTAGGAATGGTTTCTGAAGCAGATCCTCTGGTTGTAATGGTCTTTACTGCTTTTAGTCTCCAGAATTCACGACTCTGCCAGCGTCCCACGGACACGCCCGGGATGCCTATTCTTTTGGGACACTGGTGGAAAGTTTGCTCACAGTCTTAAGTGAACAGGGTGAGTTGGACTTGTGCTATCTGCATCCGCAGAATTAGCGGGACAGCCATCCACAGTGGATGCTGCGGCGTTTGATTGTAGTACGGAACCGTTGCTTACCAAGAAACTTTGTGCAGGGCAGATCGTAATAGCAGTGAGGGCAGAAGCTTTGGGCTTCTTCACTTTGAACAGTTAAAAGAGTTTTAAGTAGCAAGCACTTGGAACTATGGCTTTGGGTATCTTATATTATGATCTTATTGATTGGTACTGTATTTATGGTCTAAAGACTATTCCTTATCAAACCAGCCTTTAAATAAATGAATGGTACTGTTGATGTGTATGTAATGATCTGAGGATAAGATTCAGAGTTTTTTACAATTAATTTCTAAATTAAGATGAACATTTCATTATCTTGATTCTTTCAAAGTCCTTTCGATTCTTTTTTTTTTTTTTTTTGACCATGATTTCATTTACTCATTACTGTTTTCTTTGGTTGGCCCTTAAAGGCCAGGCTACCGAGCACACAGTTCTCCTCTGAGTTCTCTGGTGGCGTGCTTGACAGCCCGCTTCCTCTCCTCCACCTGCTCCGGGCCTTCAGATATCCATCCTTTACATGTACTGGGGTCTGTACACATTAAGCCCCTTTACCAGCCTGTATCTCATTTGCTGCAGCTTTGTGCAGTTCCAACGCAGTTTCTTCTGCCTGGTTCATTCCATCCTCTGAAGTTACAAGCACCATTCAGCCATCAGCTCTGACCTGTCCCAGCCTAAACATTTGAGAATTAAGCTCTAGGACATCCTTTGTGGGTGATGAACTCACTGCTCTTCACTGTTTCTAGCATGGTGGCAATTATGTACCATCCTTGAGAGGAAATACAGTCCTTCAAATAACTTCCTGTGTTTTGAGGGTTAGGAGACTTGATCGAAAAGGCCCTCAAACCTGCCACTTACTCAGCTTCCTTCTCTAGGCCTGAGCTGAGCTAAGCTGGCAGTCAGGAAAGGCGGGGGCCTCCAAGGGGAGCAGGGGCGGATGTGTTGGCAGGATGGTTTTCTCCACCTGCCCAGGAGTTTGACTTCAGGGGAGCAGGGGGCGGATGTGTTGGCAAGATGGTTTTCTCCACCTGCCCAGGAGTTTGACTGCAGGGGAGCAGGGGCTGGATGTGCTGGCAAGATGGTTTTCTCCACCTGCCCAGGAGTTTGACTTCAGGCAGGCAGGGAGCTGTTGAGCACCAGCCAGGGCTCTCTTTGTTTGGGCTTTTTCCAGGTTGGTTTTTGCTCCCGTCAGCCTCCAGCTGTAGAGGTCCTAACAGGAGGGAGGAGGCAGTGGGAACTAACTGTCGCTCTGGGTTTCAGTTGCAGCGGATATTCTCTCCAGCTTTCAACAGACCTTGCACTCAGCCCTGCTGAGTCCCAGCCCACAGTGCCGGCCAGCGCTCTGCAGCCTCCTGTGCCACGACTTATTCAGGTGAGGCGCCCGGTGCGGCGCGCTGCCTGCCCCCGCCGGCCCTCCTGTGGGCCGCACTCCCACGGTGGGGTTCGGAGGACCGGGCGGTGCGGGCCCTCCTGCTGCTGCTGCTGTTGCCCCTCAGTGTTAGGGGAGAGTGAGTCATGTCCACGTGGGAAGTAGAGGGAGACGTGGTCATTGCCTCTCACGTTCCTCTCACAGATACAAGTTCTAGAACCCCTTCACCTTGGACACCTGGGTCTAGACATTATAGCTGGATTCCTTAGGACTTCTGTGAATGTGCAGAAGCTAGGCTGTGTCCAGTGGTGTAGAGTTGGAGAAGTTAACTGAGGAGCTTAATGTTAACACAGCCTCTCTGTTTTGCTGACATTGTATTATTTATACGAGTTTGTTATTGTTGAATTTTACTTGTTGGTGGGGGATGGGCATGGAAATGAGCTTATTTTTCTTCAGGCAGGCAGAAGATTGTTTTCTTTGTTTAGTAATTCGTGATGGAACAGCAAAGAAGTCAATTTAGAGGGAGGGCACAGTATAGCTGTCAATACTGTCGCTGGATTCAGAGAGATTTTTGAACCTCTCTCTTCAAGGTTAGTTTTAATTATGTGTCCTTCATTTTTTAAACTTCCGTGTCTGCAAAACTTCTGCACAGGTTAACTCCTCATTCATCACTTTTATTGGCAAAATCAAACTCATGTCATTTGTGAAACTAAAAATCCTTATGGGTTTGCAGTCGGAAAGCCTGAGAGAAATCAGAGTGAAGGGAGAGTTGATATTATCCCTGGAGGGGGTTCTAAGGTAGGATGAGGTATATCATTAAACACAGCAGAGGGGGTATTTTCCTTGTGGTCACATGGGCTTTGTTACTTATGTTCCAAAAGAGCTATTCAAACCTTTCCCATTATGAGTCCTTTAACCAAGGTATCTCCATGTGTTTTTGGGGGGGATGTTTCAGACTCTCTGCGGAGAAGAATCCTTTACAGTAAATAGAGTCTCTCATCACTGTGTGTGGTAGGAGTTCTTTAGTATGACTTGTGGATGAAACAAGGGAGAGGAAGGGGGCGTAGGTATACCTCTGGCTGATTCATGGTGATGTTTGGCAGAAGCCAACACAACATTGTAAAGCTGAATTGAATTATCCTTCAGTAAAAACAGGAGAGGGAAGGCAGAACCACACACCGGCCCCCTCTTTCATAAACTGTTACATGTGAGGGGATTGTTGCCCATGGGGGATTGTTGCCTGTGAGGGGAAAGCCCAGCCAGGGGCAGCGGGAGGAGGCAGGGCCGAAGCTCCTACCGAGGCAGCTGAGCCATCTGATTCTACTCTCTGGTCAAGGCATTTGCACTCTTTCTGCCATGCCATAGGGAAACAGGTGCAAAGGTGAGGTGTGGAGACCCAGGAGAGGAGGTCAGCCCTGCTGGTGGGGGCTGCTGGCTGCTGCTAAAGCCTCCCTCCCAGGGGCTGCGTTTGCTTGGAGCTGAGCTGGCTTTGGGACTGTCTGCAGGCCCTGCAGGAAACCACCCACTCTTGTCACCCTCTTCCCTGCCTGGCTGGAAAAGTGACCAGACAAAACAGGCGACATGGGAAGATCCCTGTGACTTGTACCAGAAATGCCTCTTTCTGCAGCCCTCTTTAATAGTTATTACTTCCCCAGAGGAGACTTGAGAATCAGCAACTGTTCTGTAACGGTAAAAGCATTTCTCTGAGGACATTTCATGTAACCACATCCTATTACAACAAAATGTTTGGATGACTATGATGATTTTATTAAAACCACAGCATTTGTTTGCGTTTGTATATGCACACGTGTGTGTGGTTAAGCATGTATCCTCTTCACAGATCTCTTTGATATTAATATTAAATTCCCTATGGGCTTGTCCTATAGCACTTGTCTTCTAAACTACTTAGTTACAGTAGAATCTTCCACGTGGTCAGGGAGATGTGTCTTTGTTGAGTAGTATTATCGTGTGGTTTGCGATTATGGCTTTGATATTTAATGTGCCTTCTTTAATCTGTTGTCCTGCATGTTTTTTTTTTTTTCCTTTTTGGCATTTAGGAATGATTTTCTAGAAGTTGTAAATTTCTTGAAAAGTTTAACATTGAAGAGCGAAGAGGAAAAAACTGAATTTTTCAAGTAAGTTCAGAAAATTCAGGCCTTAAAATTTAGTAACTTGGATTAAGTCCATGTAATCACGTCAGGTGTCCTAGAGAAGGCGAGTCTGTCATTGGGTTTCTTAGACAGAGTTCAGTGACATTTCCTCTATGTCAGGCTCTCTGCTAGACCCTGGGAAGTATAGTTCTGAGAAGGAAACAGATACAGACTGATAATCCGTAGACAGTAGTGGAGCTTGAGGGGGATGTCCTGAGAACACAGAGGACGGGGCAGGGAGGAGGTTAGAGAAAAGCTATCCTAGAGAGGCAGTGTGAACCAGTGCACAAAGGTGAAACGCAGTAGGTCTTGTGTGTGGAGGGATGACCGCTTGAGTCCTGCTGGAGGGGTTAGGGCAGGCACCCTCGGATCTAGCCGAGAGGAGTGCTGATGCTATTGGTAAGCAGTGGGCTTCAGGCCTTGAAACTGTCAAAGGAGTGAAAACAGGCTGTGAGACAGATGCCTCTCACCTTGGGTGGATTACTCTGTTTTCTACGGAGGGGCCACAGCTTTTACTTCATGTAAGATTTGGGTTGGTTGGCAGACCATGGCAGGCCAGCAATAGATGGGAGGCCTCATGTAAGGGCAGCGATGGTAGAGTGAAGACACAGATAAGAAATATTAAAACATAAAAACTGGCAAGCCTTAGTGATTATCACTAAACGAGCTGGAAAATACTGCAGGGAAGACGTAGGATCTGGTGTCCGTGTTGGTTGGAAGTGGCTGTGGGCCTCCAGGTAGAGATGGACATGGGCCTTTGGGCAGATGGGTCTGCATCTCAGGAGAGGAGTCTGATGAGGATGAGCTGGAGGTGAATATTAAGGTTCATTAGCCTGTAGTCATTGACATTTTCCCGGAGAAAGAGGGTAGCATGAAAAGGACTTGGGGCACCCAACTTGTCAGGGGGCTGGTGGGGAGGGAGTGGCTGACAAGTGAGGCTGAAGCAGTGGTTAGGGGAGATTCAGAAACAGGAGGGCTGGTATTCCCAACGGTAGAGAATTTCAGAAAGATAGTAATGACTTTGCCATCAAGAGAGCTTTTGTAACTTTGTCTTAGAAAAACCCATTTCAGCAGAGAGAATTAAACTGCTGTGAATTGAAATGTGAGCAGAAGGTGAGAACATGGACTTTGGGTAAAACCTCCTGAAAAGCTTGGAGGAGAGAAACATGGAATTGCTACTGAATTGCTCAGGGAGTCAAGTAAGGCTGTTTTTAAGGCTGGAAAAGATGGGAGCATGTCTTTGGACTCACACGATGGAGCTGGTGGGAGTGAGGGAGGAACTGAAGCCCCCCTTGTGCTGGGGGGCTGTTGGCCTGTGGCCCTGGGGTAGAAGGGCATGTTGGAGCGATGGCCCTGTGGCAATGGCCTTAAATAAGAGGAATCCCTCACATCCTTGGTACCTGGAAAAGAGGTGGGAATTATTCTGGCCGTGGACCTGTTTGTGGATAGTGGCTGAGGGGCTTGAAGGAGGTAATGCTTGGTGTGGTCCATTTCCTCATTAGGTAGGAGGCAAGATACTTGCTCAGGATGATTGTATGGTGGCATGTTATTACTGTTAATACCTGATGTCTGTGTATTTCTTAACAAAGTGCTTGTACTTAGCTTCTTCTAACAAAAGCCAGTGTTTTGTTTACCATAGAAACTTTAAGTAATGTAATATCCTATGTGTTTTAAAATGGGCTTCCCTTGTGGCTCAGACTGTAAAGAATCTGCCTGCAATGCTGGAGATCCCGGTTCGATCCCTGGGTCGGGAAGATCCCCTGGAGAAGGAAATGGCAACCCACTCCAGTATTCTTGCCTGGAGAATTCCATGAACTGAGGAGCCTGGTGGGCTACGGTCCATGGGGGTCACAAAGAGTCGGACGCAACTGAGCGACTAAGCACACGTGTGTTTTAAATTTGAGAAAGTACCTTTTATTGACTAAAAAGACTGAGTTATTAGGGGGAAAAGAGGACACTCTTGCTATTATTAGTGAGGGGCAATTTGTTGAAAAAAATTTCCTAGCTTGGATTGGAGGTTGTATATGTACTGACTAGCTGGCGTTGTCTCACACCTTCTGTGTTTTTCTTAAGTATCTGGGGACCCACCTGTTTAGTCTCCCTAGCCACATTTCAGATGCATCACTTCGATGATGTGGGCTAAGGCTGCATGTGTCTCAACTGCAAGTAAGCTGCTGCAGTGTCCCAGGCTTTCCTTCTTTGCCCCCAGATTCCTGCTGGACAGAGTCAGCTGCCTGTCAGAGGAATTAATAGCCTCACGGTTGGTGCCTCTTCTGCTTAACCAGCTGGTGTTTGCAGAGCCAGTAGCTGTTAAGAGTTTTCTTCCTTACCTCCTTGGCCCTAAAAAAGGTGAATTTTTTTCCAAAGTATTCTTGGTAATTATGGAGATTGGGAATTATTCGTCCCCATTTAAACAGTGCACGCTTACTGTGTGGTGATCTGAATGACCTGGGGAGCTTTTTCTAAATTTGCCTGTGCCTGGCCCCCTAGGTCTGGAACAGAAGGAAGACAGGTGAATACATATTTTCAAAGGTCCCCAAATGGTTCTGATGCCTGTTTCTGTTGAAGGACCTTCCTTAACTGCTCGGAAGAGAGGACCAGCTCCTGTTGTAGCATTTAACACTTCCTGGCTTTGCAGGAACAATTGCAACAATAATATCAGTTGAATCTAGTATATGAAATTTCTCCTTGATTAGACATGAATGTATTAATACAGAGAGCTATCCACTCAGAATTATATTAAAACATAAGGTTTCTTGGCAGTACGTTAAGTATGATGAGAGTGTATCAGAAACGCTCCTACAAGGTGGAGTGTACTTAAGACAGTTAAGCCTTGAGTAATACGGGGTCAGTGAAGAGCTTGCCTTTGGTTTGGGACACACGAATTTCGAAGAGTACTTAGGACTGTGTGTGAAGTTCTGGGCTCAGTTTATGCACTAGGCTTCGTGCTCCTTTCACTGAAGTGATGATTTTTTTCCCCGTCTGATCTGGGGGAAGACAACACGCAGGGAGAAGCCCCCCGCCTCCTCTCACCAGCCCTGTTCCAGGCGCGGGTGATCCCTGAGCTGCTGCGGCTGTTCGAGGTGCACGAGGAGCACGTGCGCATGGTGCTGCTGTCCCACCTGGAGGCCTACGTGGAGCACTTCACGCAGGAGCAGCTGAAGAAGGTCATCCTGCCCCAGGTAGGGGTGCTCGGGTCAGCGGCGGGCGCTCCCTGAGTCACCCGGGGAGTGGGCTGAAAGGAAAAGGGGGCTTGGGGGCATTTGGATAAGAGCTGAAAAGGCCTGAGAGAGCTTTTCAGTGTGGAAGCCTCCTGGAACCCGAAGGGTGGAACACGAAAACTGCACTTCCAGGCCAGTCACCCAGGCGAAGCAGTTAAACCAGCATAGTCAGTCTTCGCTTCTTTATTACCGGAAACCTGTAATTCTGCTTGCTAATTCTTTGGAGGAAAACTAACAAGATTCGTTTGTGGGATGCTTTGTGAAGAGAAGCTGCACGTGTCATAATTAACTCACTATAAAATAATTAGGCCGTAGCTGAGAGGAGAGGAGATGGTCCCTGTCCATGGGTTTAGCCATTAGATCCAGCATCGGTCCAGCTCTGGTTGCCTTTGCCCACCCTGGGGCTCTGGGTTTGTATTGGTTTCCTGTGACTGATGGAACAAATTACCACAAACTACATGGCTTAAACAATAGAAATCTATTCTCTTATGATTCTGGAGGCCAGAAATCCGCAGTCAGGGTGTCCGCCAGGCCCCCTCTGAAGGCCCCCTCTGAAGGCGCTGGGGGAGAGTCCTTCCGTGCCTCCTCCCAGGTTCTGGTAGCCCTTTGGCGTTTCTTGGCTTGTCGCTGTGTTGCTTCAGTTTCTGCTTTTGTTGGCACATGGCCTTTTTATAAGGACACCGGTCACTGGATTTAAGGTCCACTCTAACCCAGTATGACCTCATTTAAGGTCACATTCTGGTTGGGCATGAATTTTGGGGAGACACTGTTCAACTCAGTATGAGATTTGGAAAGATTTTGTCTGTTTTGCTATGAGATTAATTTATTTAAAGATGATAAGGCCTGGTTTTAGGCCAGTTCTTATGCCTAAGTACTGGGGCCATAGAGGTGTGTAACATACTCCCTGCTTTCAAGAAGTGAGAAGATGGGAGATAATGAATATTTGTTATCTGTGTAGCAAACCGCCCCCAAACTACTTAGTATATTAAAGCAACAGTCATTTTATTTATTTACCTGTTGATTTATTTGGCTGCATTGGGTCTCAGTTGCAGCATCAGGGCTCTGTAGCTGTGGTGCACACTCTTGGTTGCCCCACGGCATGTGGGATCTTAGTTTTCTAACCAGAGATCAAACCTGTGTTCCCCACCTTGCAAAGTGGATTCTTAATCACTGGACCACTGGGGAAGTCCCACGACACTTAATTAATTCTCATAATTCTTTGGATTGCTTGAGCTCAGCTTGTGGGTTCTGTTGTTCCACATGATGTCAGTGGAGGCAGCAGTCATCTGGGGCCCACATCCACACAGCTCCTTGGCACCTCAGAGGGGAGGGCGGAAAAGCCAGGCTTCTCTGGGGCGCTCTCTCCACAAAGTCTCTGGACATCTCAGGGCCCTTGTTCCCCCATGTGACATCTCCACATGATTTCCCTAGCAAGGTTGGTGGACTTCTTACATGGCTGCCCAAGTGACCACAAGAGCCCAAGCAGCCTTCCTAAGGCATAGATTGGGAACTGACCACATCACCTCAGTGACATTCTCTTGATTGAAGTGAGTCACAGAAGTCAGGCCAGGTTCACTGTGGGGCGGCTTTATACAAGGCCGTGGGTACTGGGGGTGTGGCTCACTGGCGGCTGGCTTTACAGCCTCGTCACTCTAGTTGTTTTGTGTCTGAGAATGTAGAAGGGGAACCAAGCACTCTAACTCTGAAACAGAGGTCCCGTCATAGGTCCTGAGCTGAGATCAGTATTAGGTTTTTGAAAAAGTAATAGTGATTTCAGACTCTGAATTTTAAATCATTATAACTAGCCTCAAACACATCTATATTAATAAAAAGCAGGAACCATTACAGTCAACACATTTTTACCAGTAAGAAATGAGTTTGTTAATTCCTGTAGCAAAAAAATCTGTGCTTCAGGATTCAACGAACGCTTGGAAAGCGATTTTTGTGTCCTGATGGTTGGGGAAACATTTTCTGTGCAAAAAAGTTGCCAACGTGCTTGAAGAAGTGGTAGTCGGTTGGTGAGAGGTCAGGTAAGGCAAAACTTTGTGGCTCAATTCATTCAGCTTTTGAAGCGTTGATTGTGTGCTGTGTGGTTGAGCGTTGTTACAGAGAATTGGGCCCAGTCTATTGACCAGTGCCAGCTGCAGGTGTTGAAGTTTTCATTGCATCTCATCAGTTTGCTGAGCATACTTCTCAGATATAATGATTTTGCTGGGATTCAGAAAGCTGTAGTGGGTCAGACTAGCAGCAGACCACCAAACAGTAACCATGACCCCTTTCTGGTGTAAGTTTAACTTTGGGAAGTATTTTGGTGCTTCTGCTCAGTCCAGCCACTGAGCTGGTCTTCGCTGGTTGTCATATAAAACCCACTTTATGTTGTACATCACAGTCCAATTGACAAATGAGTCATTGTTGTTGGATAGGATAAGAGAAGACAACACTTCAAAATGACAGTTTTTTTGATTTTCGGTCAGCTCATGAGGCACCCACTTATCAAGCTCTTTCACCTTTCCAATTTGTTTCAAATGCTGAAGGACTGTAGAATGATTGACATTGAGTTTTGGGGCAACTTCTTGTGTAGTTGTAAGAGCATCAGTCAGTGGTGCTCTCAGTTCATTGTTGTCAGCTTCCTATGGCTGGCCACCATGCTCCTCATCGTCAAGACTCGTCTCCTGTGCACAACTTCTTGAACCACCACTGCACTGGACATTCGTTAGCAGTTCCTGGGCCAAATGCATTTGTTGATGTTGCGAGTTGTCTCTTGCTCCTTGACCCATTTTGAACTTGAATAAGAAAATCACTCAAATTTGCTTTTGGGTCTAACATCATTTCCATAGTCTAAAATACATATAAACAACAAGTAATAATAATTAGTAAAAAACATAAAGCAATAAATGTGCATCAAAATGATGTGTGACATAACCACATTTAAGAATATATTCCAGTATCAAATGGAAAAGTTCAACAGTGCAAACCAGTGATTACTTCTGCAACAACCTATTAACAAGTAGATATTCAGCACATGAAAAGCAATGAAAACTCTCAGTGGAGTTACTTCCCGTGCAGAGGAATAACTTAGCTGATTTCTAATGTTCACTTGGGTGGCAGTGTAGAAGATGGACTATAGCAAGGAGGTTCAGTGAGGACAGTATAGAATAGTCCTGCTAAGAGATGGCAAGGACTGGGGGAACATGGTGGCAGTGGTTAAGGGTAGAAGGGGGAGGACTCTGTTTTCCACTAGATGGGAGAGTTTTGAGGATGACTGTTGGGTTTTTGGCTTGGGTGGTTTCTTATGATTACCATAATTAGCTGACAGAATTCTAACCATGATTTAGTTTACTTGTACGGCTGTGTTTTGAGACAGTGCCTGGTTTATTAGCACTGGAACTGATACTTCTTTATTGAGTCCTGTTGGAAACCTTTATCTTAGGTAAATGAGGAAACTGGACCAGAAAAATGAAACTATTAATTGGCTAAGTCATATTGCGAATTCCCAGCAAAGATTGAACCAGAACCCAGGATTCCTGAACCCGTGATGCCCCCTCCACCAGGCAGTCCAGTCATCCTGGCCTTGTGTCTGACTGGTGCAGACGCTTTGCCTCTGTCTTTCTTCTAAACACGTTTGCCAATTCAGAGCAAAACCTCTCCTGATAGCTCCGTGTGAATGTCTTAATCAAGGTTCTTCTGGTTGCAAGTAACTGAAACCCACTTAAATGGGCTAAAGCCCAAAAGAGAGACTTTAATCAAAGGATGTCAGTCTACCTAAGAGGGAAATCAAGAGCAACTGGGACTCAGCCATATCGTCTTCATTCCTTTCCTTTCTCTTTACATCGATTCACATTTGACTTTTGAAGACCAGCTTTTGTTATTTGGTATACACATGGCCAAGCGTAGTTGACCATAGTAGAGGTGGCAAGAATACATGGAAGAACTGTACAAAAAAGATCTTCAGGACCCAGATAATCATGATGATGTGATCACTAATCTAGAGCCAGACATCTTGGAATGTGAAGTCAAGTGGGCCTTAGAAAGCATCACTACGAACAAAGCTAGTGGAGGTGATCAAATTCCAGTTGAGCTGTTTCAAATCCTGAAAGATGATGCTGTGAAAGTGCTGCACTCAATATGCCAGCAAGTTTGGAAAACTCAGCAGTGGCCACAGGACTGGAAAAGGGCAGTTTTTATTCCAATCCCAAAGAAAGGCAATGCCAAAGAATGCTCAAACTACTGCACAGTTGCACTCATCTCACATGCTAGTAAAGTAATGCTCAAAATTCTCCAAGCCAGGCTTCAGCAATACGTGAACTGTGAACTCCCTGATGTTCAAGCTGGTTTTAGAAAAGGCAGAGGAACCAGAGATCAAATTGCCAACATCTGCTGGATCATGGAAAAAGCAAGAGAGTTCCAGAAAAACATCTATTTCTGCTTTATTGACTTGACTGTGTGGATCACAATAAACTGTGGAAAATCCTTCAAGAGATGGGAATACCAGACCACCTAACCTGCCGCTTGAGAAATCTGTATGCAGGTCAGGAAGCAACAGTTAGAACTGGACATGGAACAACAGACTGGTTCCAAATAGGAAAAGGAGTACGTCAAGGCTGTATATTGTCACCCTGCTTATTTAACTTCTATGCAGAGTACATCATGAGAAACGCTGGACTGGAAGAAACACAAGCTGGAATCAAGACTGCCAGGAGAAATACCAAGAACCTCAGATATGCAGATGACACCACCCTTATGGCAGAAAGTGAAGAGGAGCTAAAAAGCCTCTTGATGGAAGTGAAAGAGGAGAGTGAAAAAGTTGGCTTAAAGCTCAACATTCAGAAAACGAAGATCATGGCATCCGGTCCCATCACTTCATGGGAAATAGATGAGGAAACAGTAGAAACAGTGTCAGACTTTATTTTTGGGGGGCTCCAAAATCACTGCAGATGGTGACTGCAGCCATGAAATTAAAAGACGCTTACTCCTTGGAAGAAAAGTTATGACCAACCTAGATAGCATATTGAAAAGCAGAGACATTACTTTGCCGACTAAGGTCCGTCTAGTCAAGGCTATGGTTTTTCCTGTGGTCATGTATGGATGTGAGAGTTGGACTATGAAGAAGGCTGAGCACTGAAGAATTGATGCTTTTGAACTGTGGTGTTGGAAAAGACTCTTGAGAGTCCCTTGGACTGCAAGGAGATCCAACCAGTCCATTCTGAAGGAGATCAACCCTGGGATTTCTTTGGAAGGAATGATGCTAAAGCTGAAACTCCAGTACTTTGGCCACCTCATGCGAAGAGTTGACTCATTGGAAAAGACTCTGATGCTGGGAGGGATTGGGGGCAGGAGGAGAAGGGGACGACAGAGGATGAGATGGCTGGATGGCATCACGGACTTGATGGACGTGAGTCTGAGTGAACTCCGGGAGATGGTGATGGACAGGGAGGCCTGGCGTGCTGCGATTCACAGGGTCGCAAAGAGTCGGACACGACTGACGACTGAACTGAACTGAACTGAAGCGTAGTTGCCCCATAGTTTCCGAGTTTACTGTCCTGCCTTTAAGCAAACCAGAGATAACCAGTTTCTCTAAATTCCAGTTTTTATTACTGGAAAAGAGATCATAATTGGCTCAGTTAGGGACAGGTGTTATATGCATCAGATATCAAAAAGCCTTCACAGTCCTGTTCTTGTGTGTTAAGCTACAAGGTGAAGGACACAGCTCTTAGTGACCTAGATGAGTGTTTCAAGTGTGCTCTGCAGAACATTGCCTGTCCATGAACTGTTATGGTCCTGCTACATTGAGCTGAGTACAGATATGGAAAATTAACATTTAAAATCTTTTTTTTTAATTGAGATATATTATGGACATGTAGTTTCAGGTACACAGGAGAATGATTTGATACGTGTATATATTGCAGATGATTACAATAAGCTTAGTTACCATGTGTCACCATAGTTATGAAATTTCTCATGATGAAACTTCAAAAAATATTCTTTGTGACTTTGAAATATGCAATACAGTATTATAACCTATAGTCACTATGCTGTACATTATATCTGCATGACCTTTTTATTTTATAATGTAGTATATGCCTCTTGACCCATTTTATTTCCTCTCTACCTCCTCACTTCCGCCTGGCAGCCACTAATCTGTTCTCTGTATGTGTTGTTTTTTTTTGCTTGTCCTCTACCCCACCTCCCCTACCACACACACACATGTAAGTGAGCGTTTGTCTTTCTGTGTCTGATTTATTTCCCTTAGCAGAGCATAATGCCCTCCAGGTCCGTCCATGTTGTTGCAAATGGCAAGATTTTATGCTTTTTGTATGGCTGAATAATCTTCCTGTGTGCATACTGCATTTTCTTTATCCGTTCATCAATAGATACTTTGATGTAAATAATCTTGCAGTGAATATGGGAGTGCATATGCCTTTTTGAGTTAGTAAGGTTTTTCCTCAAATAAACACCCAGGAGTAGAGTCACTGGATGGTATGGTCATAGCATTGTTAATTTCTTGATGAACATCTATACTGTTTTCCATAGTGGCTGTACCCATTATGAACATTCCCACCAGCAGCACACAAGGGTTCCCTTTGCTCCACATCCTCACCATCCCTTGATTCTTGTCTTCTTGATAATAGCCATTCTAACAGGTATGCAGTGCTATCTCCTTGTGGTTTTGATTTGTATTTCCCTGATGTTTAGTGATCTTGAGCATCTTTTCGTGTACCTCATGACCATCTTTATGTCATCTTTGGGAAGACATCTCTTAATATCTTCAACTTAGTTTTTAGTCAAATTGTCTTTCCCTTTGAGCTGTATGAGTTTTTTGTATATTTTGAACGTTAGCCCCTTATTAGATATATTATTTGCACATAGTTTCTCCCATTCAGTAGATTACCTTTTTACTTTCTGATGGTTTTCTTTGCCTTGCAGAAGCTATTTAGTTTGATGTAATCCCATTTCTGTTTTGGATTTTGTAACCTTTGCTTTTGGTGTCAGATCCAAAAATTCATCACCAAGGCTGTTGTCAAAAAGCTTACTGCCTGTGTTTTTTTCTAGAAGTTCTGTCATTTCAGGTCTTATGTTTACATCCTTAATCCGTTTTAGGTTAATGTGTTATAAGACAGTTGTCCAATTTTCTCAGCACTTTATTGAATAGACTGTCCTTTCTGCATTGTGTATTCTTGGCTATTTCTGTCATAAATTAATTGACCATATATGTATAGGTTTATTGCCTGGCTATTTTGTTCCATTGACCTATGTGTGTTTTATGCCAATACTATACTATTTTACTGTAGCTTTGTAATATGGTTTGAAATCAAGGAGTGTGAGGCTTCCAGCTTTGTTCTTCTTTCTGAAGGTTGCTTTGGCCATTCAGAGTCTTTTGTGGTTTCATACAAATTTTAGGATTGTTTATGGGACATAGATGGGGAAACAGTGGAAACAGTGTCAGACTTTATTTTGGGGGGCTCCAAAATCACTGCAGATGGTGACTGCAGCCATGAAATTAAAAGATGCTTGTTCCTTGGAAAAAAAGCTATGACCAACCTAGACAGCATATTAAAAAGCAGAGACATTACTTTGCCGACTAAGGTCCGTCTAGTCAAGGCTATGGTTTTTCCAGTAGTCATGTATGGATGTGAGAGTTGGACTGTGAAGAAGGCTGAGCGCCGAAGAACTGATGCTTTTGAACTGTGGTGTTGGAGAAGACTCTTGAGAGTCCCTTGGACTGCAAGGAGATCCAACCAGTCCATTCTGAAGGAGATCAACCCTGGGATTTCTTTGGAAGGAATGATGCTAAAGCTGAAACTCCAGTACTTTGGCCACCTCATGCGAAGAGTTGACTCATTGGAAAAGACTCTGATGCTGGGAGGGATTGGGGCAGGAGGGGAAGGGGATGACAGAGGATGAGATGGCTGGATGGCATCACTGATTCGATGGACGTGAGTCTGAACTCCGGGAGTTGGTGATGGACAGGGAGGCCTGGCATGCTGTGACTCATGGGGTCACAAAGAGTCGGACACGACTGAGCGACTGAACTGAACTGATTCTAGTTCTGTGAATAATGTCATTGGAATTTTGATAGGGATTGCATTGGGTCTGTAGATTGCTTAGGGAATTATGGGCAGTTTATTAACAATATTAATTCTTCCAATCCATGACACAGAATATCTTTCCATTTATTTATGTCTTCTTCTGTTTCTTTCAGCAGTGTCCTGTAGTTTTCAGTGTAGAGGTCTTTCACTTCCTTGGGTAAATTTATTTCTGTGTATTCTTTGATGCAATTACAAATGGGGTTATTTTTTCTTTTTCTGACAATCCATTATTAGTGTATAGAAATGCTACAAATTTCTGTATATTGTGTATAGTTTTACAGTACTTCTTATTTTCTGATTTAAATGTCTTTGCCCTCCCTCCCCCTTCCTTGCTTAATTGCTATGGCTAGGGTTTCCAACACTGTGTTGGCAACAGTGGGCATCCTTGGCTTGTTCCTCATCTCAGAGGGAAGGCTTTCAGCTTTTCGATGTAATGTTAAGTGTAGGCTTGTTGTATATGGCCTTTATTATATTGAGGTATGTTTCTTCTGTATCCAGTTTGTTGCGAGTTTTTATCATAAATAGATGTTGAATTTTGTCAGATACTTTTTCTTTGTTCATTGAGATGATCATATGATTTTTACCCTTTGTTTTGTTAATGTAGTATATTACATTGATTTGTGGATGTTCCACCATCCTGGCATCACTAGAAAAAATTCCACTTGATCATGGTATATGATCCTTTTAATATATTGTTGAATTTGTTTTCTAATTTTGTTGAGGATTTTGGCATCTTACATTCATCAGGAATTCAGTGCAGTTCAGTCGCTCAGTCACGTCCGACTCTTTGTGACCCCATGGATTGTGGCACGCCAGGCTTCCCTTCCGATCACCAACTCCCAGAGCTTGCTCAAACTCATGTCCATCAAGTTGGTGATGCCATCCAGCTATCTATCTCATCCTCTGTCTTCCCCTTCTCCCACCTTCAATCTTTCCTAGCATCAGTACTTCCAATGAATATTCAGGATTGATTTCTCTTATGGACTGGTTGGATCTCCTTGCAGTCCAAGGGACTCTCAAGAGTCTTCTCCAACACCACAGTTCAAAACCATCAATTCTTTGGTGCTCAGCTTTCTTTACAGTCCAACTCTCACATCCATACATGACCACTGGAAAAACCATAGCTTTGCCTAGACAGACCTTTGTTGGTAAAGTAATATCTCTGCTTTTGAATATGCTGTCTAGGTTGGTCATAGCTTTTCTTCCAAGGAGCAAGCACCTTTTAATTTCATGGCTGTAGTCACCATCTGCAGTGATTCTGGAGCCCTAAAAAATAAAGTCTGTCACTGTTTCCGTTGTTTGCCCATCTATTTGCCATGAAGTGATGGGACTGGATGCCATGAAATTCGTTTTCTGAATGTTGAGTTTTAAACCAACTTTTTCACTCTCCTCTTTCATTTTCATCAAGACTTTTTAGTTCTTCACTTCTGCCATAAGGGTGGTATCATCTGCATATTTGAGGTTATTGATATTTCTCCCAGCAATCTTGATTCCATCTTGTGCTTCATCCAGCCAGGCATTTCACATGAAGTACTCTGTATGTAAGTTAAATAAGCAGGGTGACAATACACAACCTTGACTGTAGTCCTTTCCCGATTTGGAACCAGTCTGTTGTTCCATGTGCAGTTCTAACTGTTGCTTCCTGACCTGTATACAGATTTCTCAAGAGGCAGGTCAGGTGGTTTGGTATTCCCAATTCTTGAAGAATTTTCCACAGTTTGTTGGGATCCATATAGTCAAAGGCTTTGGTGTGGTCAATAAAGCAGAAATAGATGTTTTTCTGGAACTCTTGCTTTTTCTATCATTCAACAGATGTTGGCAATTTGATCTCTGGTTCTTCTGCCTTTTCTAAATCCAGCTCAAACATCTGGAAGTTCACGGTTCACGTACTGTCAAAGCCTGGCTTGCAGGATTTTGAGCATTACTTTGCTAGTGTGTGAGATGAGTGCAATTGTGCAGTAGTTTGAGCATTCTTTGGCATTGCCTTTCTTTGGGATTGGCATGAAAACTGACCAGTCCTGTGGCCACTGCTGAGTTTCCCAAATTTTCTGGCATATTGAGTGCAGCACTTTCACAGCTTCATCTTTTAGGATTTGAAATAGCTCAACTGGAATTCCATCACCTCCACTAGTTTTGTTCATAGTTATGCTTCCTAAGGCCTACTTGACTTCGCATTCCAGGATGTCTGGCTCTAGGTGAGTGATCACACCATCGTGGTTATTTGGGTCACGAAGATCTATTTTGTATGGTTCTTCTATGTATTCTTGTCACCTCTTCTTAATATCTTCAGCTTCTGTTAGGTCCATAACTTTCAGTCCTTTATTGTGCCCATCTTTGCATGAAATGTTCCCTTGGTTTCTTTAATTTTCTTGAAGGGATTTTGGCCTGTAATTTTTTTTGTGGTGTCCTTCTCTGGTTTTGTGTCAGGGTGATGTCAACCTTTTAAAAGGAGTTTTAAAGAAGAAGAAGTTTCCCTTCTCTTCTGTTTTTTTGGAAGAATTTTAGGAGTTGGTATTCATTCTTCAGATGTTTGGTAGAATTCACCAGAGCAGCTGTCTGTCCTAGACTTCTGTTTGTTGGTAGGTTTTTGGTTACTGATTCAGTCTCCTGACTTGACTGTCCAGATTTTCTACTTTTTTATGACTCAGTCTTAATAGGTTGTATGTTTCTAGGACTTTATCCATTTCTAGTTTGTCAAATTTATTGGTACATTAATTGTTCATAGTGGGGCTTCCCAGGTGGCCGGCTCAGTGGTAGGTAATCTGCCTGACAATGTACAAGACGTGGGTTTGATCCCTAGATTTGGAAGATCCCCTGGAGAAGGAAATGGCAACCCACTTCAGTATTCTTGCCTGGGAAATCCCATGGCCAGTAGAGCCTGGTGGGTTACAGTTCATGGGGTTTCAAAAGAACTGGACACGACTTAGGGACTCCACCATGGTTGTTCATAGTAATCTCTTATGACCCTTTGTGTGGTACCAGTTGTAACGTCTCCTTTCACTTACGATTTTGAGTCCTCTTTCAGTGAGTCTTGCTGAAGATTTGTCAATTTTATCTTTTGAATAAATCAGCTCTTCAGTAGCTCAGTTGTGTCCAACTCTTTGTCACCCCATGAACTGCAGCATGCCAGGCCTCCCTGACCATCACCAACTCCCAGAGTCCACCCAAACCCATGTCCATTGAGTTGGTGATGCCATCCAACCATCTCATCCTCTGTTGTCCCCTTCTCCTCCTGCCTTCAATCTTTCCCAGTATCAAGGATTTTGCAAATGAGTCAGCTTTTCACATCAGGTGGCCAAAGTATTGGAGTTTCAGCTTCAACATCAGTCCTTCCAATGAACACCCATGACTGATGTACTTTAGGATGGACTGTCTGGGTCTCCTTACAGTCCAAGGGACTCTCAAGAGTCTTCTGCAACACCACAGTTCAAAAGCATCAATTCTTCGGCGCTCAGCTTTCTTCACAGTCCAACTCTCACATCCATACATGACTACTGGAACCAGCTCTTAGTTTCATTGAATTTCTGTTTTCTTTACTGCATTTATTTCTGCTGTTATTTTCTTCCTTCTACTGACTCTGAGGTTTCTTTTTCTAGCTTCTTGAGATGTAGAATTACTTGCATGGAATTTTTATTTCTTCAGGTATTTCTTTATTAGTATGAACATTCCTCTTAGAACTGCTTTTGCTGCATCCCATCAATGCATGCATCGATGGTATGTTTTATTTCCATTTTCACTTGTCTCAAGATATTTTTGATTTCTCCTTTGACTCATTGGTTGTTCAGTAGCATACTATTTAATCTCCCCATTTTTGAATTTTCCAGTTTTCTTCTTCTAATTGATTTCTAATTTCATACTCTTAGGGTCACAAAAGATACTTTATTGATTTCAGGCTTCTTAGATTTATCAAATTTGTTTTGTCACGTGACCTATGAACCATCTTGGAGACTGTTCTGTGTGCCCTAGAGTAGAATGTGTGTTCTGTTCCTTTGGGATGAAATGTTCTTTGTATATCTAAATCCATCTAATGTGTCATTTAAGGCCAACATTTTCTTACTACTTTCTGTCTGGATGATCTATCCATTGATGTAAATGGGATATTAAAGTCCCCTGCTATTAATGTATTGCTCTATTTCTCTCTTTAGGGCCTGTTAATATTTGTTTTAGGGACTTCCATGTAGCTCAGACAGTAAGGAATCTGCCTGGAATGCTGGAGACCTGAGTTTGATCCCTGGGTCGGGAAGATCCCCTGGAGAAGGAAATGGCAACCCACTCCAGTATTCTTGACTGGAGAATCCCATCGACAGAGGAGCTTGGCGGGCTACAGTCAGACACGACTGACTACCAGTGTTTGCTTTAATTTAGCTGCTCCTATGTTTGGTGCATGTGAAGTCGTTCAGTCATGTCTGACTCTTTGTGACCCCATGGACTCTAGCCTACCAGGCTCCTCCCTCCATGGGATTCTCCAGGCAAGAATACTGGAGTGGGTTGCCGTTTCCTTCTCCAGGGGATCTTCCCGACCCAGGGATCAAACTCAGGTCTCCAGCATTCCAGGCAGACGCTTTAACCTCTGAGCCACCAGGGAAGCCATAAAGTATGTATAAATGTTATAAATGTTGGATTTATGTATCATTATGTCATGCCTTCTTTTATTACTCTTTGTTTTAAAGTTTTTCTTGACTAATTTAAGTATAGCTTCCCTAGATTTCTTTTGGTTTTCATTTGCATGGAACATCTTTTTCTGTTCCTTCACTTTCGATCTATGTATGTCCTTATATGAGAAGCCTCTTGTGGTGTCATACAGATGAGTCTTTTTTTTTTTTAATCCATTCAGCAACTCTGTCTTTTGGATGGAGTATTCAGATTCGTCAACAATTTGGGGAACTGCCTACAGCCTTACCACTCTGAATGCATCCATCTCATCTGAGCTCAGATGCTAAGCAGGGTCGGGCCTAGTTAGTACCTGAATGGAAGACCACCTGGGAATACTTGGTGCTGTAGACTTAAAAGGGTTGAGCCCTTGGGAGGACTCTGTGGCGGTGGCTTGGAGGCAAGAGCTGACAGGCATCATAATCTAAAAACTTTTATAGCAACTTAACAGAGTAGTCTTATTTCTAATACATTTCTCATGCATTTATTTGACTTCATTTTTATTGTCTTCAAAAAAGTATCAGGGTGTGCTGGATTGGGAAGGGAAAACATGGTCCTTGACCACAAATAGAGAGCCACTGACCTAGAACACATCTAAGAAATGAAGTTCACTTGAACACACACAGTCTGATTGCAGCCCAACTACTCGCTGGGGTTGGGGGAAAGGGAGAAGAGACAGGCAATATGGTTGTGTACATTTGCTACCCAATTTACTCCTAGGTTTTACTGGGCCTGCGTGATACCAGCGACTCCATCGTGGCCATTACTCTTCACAGCCTAGCAGTGTTGGTCTCGCTACTTGGACCAGAGGTGGTTGTGGGAGGAGAGAGAACCAAGATCTTCAAACGCACTGCCCCAAGCTTTACTAAAACTGTGGACCTTTCCCCAGAAGGTAAGAGTGATTAAAAGGTCCAGTGTTACTGTCTTATTAGATTTTAAACATTATACAAGTAACACAGATAGATTATATTCAAATGATACAGAGAATTAAAAGGAACAAGTTCATTTCCCTTTTTCACCTCCTTCTGGGGCATCTAAGGTAACCAATAAAATTGGTTTAATGGAAATTCTTTCATCCTTTTTGTAAGCCCACAAAGATGCAAATGTATTTTAACACACGCACAGGATTTTTTTAAAAAATACTATGCAGTTCCACAACTTGATTTTTTTCATGTAACAGCTTATCAGGGACCTGTCTCCAGGTCAATACATAACTACCTAATAATGTTTTATTGATAGCTGCCTAATATTTCATTGACTATAATTCATTCAGTGACCTCCCTCCCTGTTGATGGCTGTTGCACTCCTTTCTAAATTTCTTACTGAGTCAAAGAATATACAGAATATTTACATCTTAATAGTGTCAGTTTCCAAAAAAGCTGTAGCAGCTCTTAGTGACACCTTAGTGTTTTAAGTTCTTTTGATTTTGATGGCCTGTTAGGTGACAAGCTGTTGATTTTTACGTACTTAAATCAAGAGAAAAAAATCCTTAATTCTGATGTTCCCATTGAAATTACCTGGGAAGCAGCAGTAATTTCTGGTCTTTATAGGCTATAAAAAAATAATTTTGTATTGATAGTGCCATTGCTTTTTTGCTCCTTTGTATAACCCTGAAGGATGATGGCCATGTTATGAAGCTCTGAATCTCTGATTCGGTTCTCAGTGATAGTGAGTAGACAGCATGGAAAGAGTTATTAGCAAAAAAGAACTGCCAGACTTCTTTAATTTTGCTGCCAAGAGAATTTTTAAAGTAACACTGACTTCCTCAAATTTTGAGGAGTCAGTGCTGCCTTGGTGCTACGGAGTCAATGTTAGTGCGACTCTGAGAAGCTTCAAGAGGGTGATGTAGAAACTGTCGCCGCCTCTTCAGCCATGAAACATCACACCAAACTAAGTGAGGTCTATTGTTACCAGTTTTTCTTTTAGCAGAGCACACAAAGAGCCGATGAAGGGTTTAGATTTCATACTAGACGAATTTCTGGCCAGAGGAGAGGATATGCATAGTTTTGCGATAAGGTTTAGGGGTCAGTCTCTAGGGACAGCTTTACATGTTGAATTAACAAAAGTCCCCACTCCCAACAACTTTATTTATTGGATGGGGTTTTCTGGTTCTAGATATTTTACACACTCTCCATTTGGATCACTCTGTAATCTGAATAGGAAACAGAAAAAGCATCAACAGTGGATTAAGTTCCCACTGACTTGCCATGTTAGACTCTTCATCCAGGATGGCTGAGATCCTGGTGGCAGCTTGTATTCCAGATTTATGGTAAAGAAAGGCCCTCGTCCTATTGGGCAGAGGGGCTGCTGGGAGAGGGGCGTGTGTAAAGGAGGTATTCTTAGATTTTTTTTCCTTCTGTTCTTATAGTTTACCTGCATGATCACACTTAAGAATGAAGGCTGATACTAAGGTTTATGAAAAATGTACCTGAGGGAAATAAGTCTGCATGAACAAGAGTTAGGGAAGACAATGTAGAGAAGGGGACAATTTGTTAGAAAAATTAGTAGGGTTTCAGCATGGAGGATGGTGGTAGAAATATGCAAATGAGGGTAGTGGGCTTGCAAAGATCAGACTGGGGTGAGGAGGGGAGGTGCGGCCTGTGATGACTCAGCCCAGGCCACCCCCTCATTTTCCTAAGGCAGACGAAGTAGTCAAAAATTTTGCTAGGATCCTTTTGACCAGTACTCATTCTTAAAAGTATGAACTTTCTTTTTCCGGTTGGGAGTTGAATGTCCATAACATAAAATATACTGTCTTCAACATTTTAAAGTGTACAGTTTTGTGACATTAAGTACATTCATATCCATGTGCTTGTACTCTTTATTCTTAAAAGGAAAGTAGAATCAAGTAGTTTTAAGTCACCACTGAGATGTTTCTGAAGGCTGTTAACTTTTATAACTAGGTATCCTAAAGGTTTTCTCTATTCCAAATGCTTACCTAATGCTTGAATCCTTTGTTTACCACCATGTGGACACTTCCGTAGTAGGTATGATTCTCCAAATATTTGGAGATGTCCTCTCCCAGCAGGTTATTTTTTATCTGTATTAAATATACCCCTCCTCTTAACTGTTGCTCACCTAACATGTGATGGGAAAAGAAGCAATTTACTACTCTTTCATTTTTTGGAGTTTTTATTTATCTTCAGATTCTCCTGTGCATGTCACCTGCAGCCGGCACAGTCAGAGCTTGCCAATCATGAAGAACCCTTCCCCTGGCATATTCCCTAAATGTTTTTCTGGCAACATGCCCATCAATAGCAAGAAGCACATACCGCGAGATTACTACAGTACTTTTCTACAGACAGGTAGATTTATTAAATTTATACAGCTGTTCCACTGCTTGGTGAATGTTTTGCTGAGTAACTAAAATCCTGAAACTAAAGGGCACTTTGGGACTATTGAGATTTAATTCTTTTTTTACAGTTATGTAGTCAGCTTGGGTGCATCTTTTTTCCCTGGACTACAGGGTAAATACTTTTCTTCGTAACTGGTGGAGACACTGCTTGCATTCTTTTTTGGACCAGATACTTCACTTTGGGGATTTCCCCAAATTATATCAAAGTATGATAATTCTGGAAGATGTTATCAGGTATACCATGAAAGAGGAGTTCAGAGGAGTTCTGTGGTTAAATAAGTTTGTGGGATTAAGCACACAGTCAGACCATACTAAAAAGGACTTCATGACTTGACTATGCTAATGAAAATATATTTAAAATGAGGATATGTTAAAGTGAGGCAGCCTACTTGAGCTTACAACACTTCCTCAAGGTGTATACATAATTAATGTCTTGAGGGCATCAGTGCCTGGCTAGAACATTTTTTGTATTTGTTATATAGTATGTTTGAGTATTTAGTAAAGGATTAGGTGCTCCAGTTAATTGTTGCTTGGTATGTGCCCATCAAATCACATTTGTTTAACTTGTGTCTTTGTTGGTTTATGTTCTGCTGGGCTATATCACAGTTCAGTGCACATGGGTTATTTCCAAGGAATTGGGTCTATACATTTCTTCAGTGTTAACTTTCTCCTAAATATATTGCATGTCTTAACCAACATTTCTTAACCAACATTTTATGAGAATAACTCTTGTACATATATATCCCCCCACAGATGATCAATTTTCTCAGCCTATCAAATTTCCCATCAATGGCATCTCTGAAGTAAAAATTACCTCAGGAGACAGTGAAAATTTCCCATCAAGTTCTAAAAAGTCTGAGGAGTGGCCTGACTGGAGTGAGCCTGAGGAGCCTGAGAACAAAACTGTCAACATAAAGGTTTGTCCTGCAGATCCCCACGCAGTGGCCCAGTCCCCGCTCACTAACCTGAATGCAGAGGAGGAGCCTTGGGATGACTTTGAGCCTGGCAGCTTAGATACTGAAGTAAACCTGGAAGGTGGAATGATGGCCACAAGACCTGTTACCTCAGGGGAGCAAAAGGCCACTCCTGCTTTGCCTTCGAAATCGAGCCTACCCCAAAAGACCAGTCTTGCACAAAGCAGGGATGACCCAGGCCAAACCAAGCCACCAAAAGTGTTGTCACAAGAAAGGCGCCTTAAAGTTCCATCAGAACTGGGTTTAGGAGAGGAGTTTACCATTCAGGTAAAAAAGAAGCCAGTGAAAGACCCAGAGTTGGACTGGTTTGCTGATATGATCCCAGAAATTAAACCTTCAGCTGCTATTCTTATTTTGCCTGAACTGAGGACAGAAACAGTGGTTCCCAACAAGGATAATGTCTCATCAGTGATGCACTTTTCCTCAAAATTTGCTGCAGCAGAAATTACTGAGGTGAGGATCATTAAATTGTCTTACTAGTTTACATTATTTCCCTCTCACAGGCAGCAGTTATATTGTCCCATTTATAAAGAAAAAAAAATACACTCTTTCCCAGTGAGAGAAGACTGATGTCCACAACTGGTTTATTAACGTGATCAGAAAATGAACAAAATCAATTCCTGTCAATGGCATCTTTTTTTCAGGAAAATGTATTAATAGAAGTGCTTGGGCTAAGTGTTAAATAGTCCTTGTGAAAGTTTTTTTTTAATGCTGTGATTTTGTAATAGCGGAACCAAAGTGACCCTACTTTTCACGTTTCTGTTATAGTAAATTATGTATGAAGAAATGTATTCTGGCATCGAAAGACGTGTTGGGCCCATTTTAAATTCCCAACCTTTCAAATCTGAATGTGACTTGTTTCAGCAGGTTGCCCCTGTTTGCTCTCTTTCGTTGCAGGGAGAGTCTGCAGGCTGGGGGGAAGATGGTGATCTGAACTGGGACGATAACAGCTGGTGACAGTGGCTGCAAGTCACTTTTCAGGAAAAAGGATTTCTTTAAAACAAAGAAAAAATATCAAACTAATACCTCAGGAGCAGGCACTGCAGATGAGAAAGCCCCAGCATCCTGTTTTTCTCATGTCAGGAGCTCTTTATCCAGTCTGCCAATGGAAGTGAGAGACCTGGCTTGCTGGCGGAGAGCCCTGGGCAGTGCAGAGGTTCACAGCCCTTCTCAGAGGAAGAGCCTGTGCGTCTGACGGAGGCCAGTTTCTGTGAAGAGCAAGTGGCTGTGGAAAGGTGGAACTTACTGCTTTCTTCCAGAGCAATTCTGGAAGTAAAGAAAATAAATACAAAAATTCAAGCTGATTAGCTTAATTCTGTGCCATTTCTTTGTCAGAAGAGTAAACTCTATTATGGAATACAACTTACTGAAAAACTTTTAGCTATAAAGTATATAAATGATTTTAAATTGCTAAGGTTTCCTTAGGCAGCTTATTTATTTGTTTACAGAGGTACTATCTGAGTGAGTGGCCCTGTGGAGACCTGGGCAGTTACCGACTGTTCCACTTGTTACCTTGTACCAAAGTCCTTAATGAGAAATATCCCTCACAATCCTGCTCTTTAAATGTCCATAAATAAAGACTTATTTTCACTAGATTCAAATTCAGAAAAGTTTTACGTGTTAGACCATGTACAGATATGTCAATATTTTCATTTACAAAATGTACTATAGGGTAACAAAAAAATCATATTCAACTCATTTACCTAGTTGACAAAATGGTCTAGTCCACTAAGTACCTGACGTTTTAGCTTATCAATCCTTTCCTGAAGTGTCTCCATTTCCATCAGGAGCCAGTCTGGAGGAGGAGACTTCTGGAGTAGTAACTCGATCGCCTCCAAGGCTGCTATTGCTGCTTGCAGTGTTGACCTGTACTCATCTTCTGAGGGGAGCTCGTGACGGGCTCTTTTCACACAAGGCTGACAAATGAGAAAAACATGTAATGCCATGATCCCCATTCCAAATAGAACTTTCCTTTTGGACTAAAGCTTACAAGGACAAATTCTAAAATTATAAAGTTTTATACGGAAATTTTATTCTAGTCTTTGGCTCACAGGGGCAGGAGACCCCTACCCCCACCTTCATCTGGAGAGAGACATGAAGGCAGTGTTGATTTGCGACAGGGATTCAGGGTGCTACCACAACTGATGCTCAGGGTCCGAGGAAATGAAGAGGTGCTGCCTTGTCCAGTGACTCCAGGTGAGTGTTCTTTAGCCATATAATCTGTCCTTACAAAAAAGCCCCAAGTATGAATTTTTTTAAATGCCCTTTTCTTTTTAATGCTAAGTTTATAATGATGCTTTCACTGCACCAGAAGGAGGACAAAGGGTTAGAGCCATACAGTTTTTAAAATCATTGTCTTCCTAAAGATGGTCGTAATATATAAATTCTTTAGGGCTTATTTACACTATTGTAATATTTAACTTTGTAGATTTAAGGTATAAAAGTTACCATGTCTTCAGTTCACTTCAGTTGCTCAGTCGTGTCTGACTCTTTGCGACCCCATGAATCGCATCACGCCAGGCCTCCCTGTCTATCACCAACTCCCAGAGTTCACTAAAGCTCACGTCTATCGAGTCAGTGATGCCATCCAGCCATCTCAACCTCTGTTGTCCCCTTCTCCTCCTGCCCCCAACCCTACCCAGCATCAGAGTCTTTTCCAATGAGTCAACTCTTTGCACGAGGTGGCCAAAGTACTGGAGTTTCAGCTTTAGCATCAGTCCTTCCAAAGAACACCCAGGACTGAGCTCCTTTAGAATGGACTGGTTGGATCTCCTTACAGTCCAAGGGACTCTCAAGAGTCTTCTCCAACACCACAGTTCAAAACCATCAATTCTTCGGTACTCAGCTTTCTTCACAGTCCAACTCTCACATCCATACATGACCACTGGAAAAAACCACAGCCTGGACTAGACAGACCTTTGCTGGCAAAGTAATGTCTCTGATTTTTAATATGCTATCTAGGTTAGTCATAACTTTCCTTCCAAGGAGTAAGCGTCTTTTAATTTCATGGCTGCAGTCACCATCTGCAATCATTTTGGAACCCTCAAAATTAAAGTCTGACACTGTTTCCACTGTTTCCCCATCTATTTCCCATGAAGTGATATGTCTTGAAAACCAATTATTAGGTTTTTAAGAGTTGTAACACATTTACCATTATGGATTGCCATTCCAAATATACTATTAGTGCTCAAACAATTTTGAATATCCTTAGAAATGTCAGATTTCTGCCTTTTGATGTAATTTCTGCCATAGATGTAATTTCTGGACTGTGATGAATGAGGCCAAGGAGCAAACTAAACATTTAAGAAGGTATGTGAATCAGTTTTCTTCGGTGGTTCAAAAACTACTGCATTTGTAGCATCATTGGTACAAAGACATAACTTTTCCAAAGGTTACTGCAAATAATTTAAAGTTATATTAAAAGTATATTCAGTATGATGTTTAAAACTATTTTTGGAGTCCAACCTCTGTTCTGTGTTGTTAGCCTTCCAGAAAGAAGAAATGTGATTTTTAAGAGAGCAGCTACCATAAAACAATTTCACATGTCTATTCTGTATGAGGCAAAGAACCACACTAGTTCCTGTTTTACTTTTGTAAGTAATAAAGCAAATTTTTTATTAAAGCTTGATCCACAGTGAAGAGCAGTCCATACCTGTAAAGATGGCATCTTTGTTCCTTCTTGAATAACTTTAGCAAAAGGCTCCCAGAAAGTACCTTTTTCCTGTTTGATACGTTCCACTCTTGCAGCTGTAGTTTCATCTACAAACCCTGTCTGCCAGAGATATGAAGAACCAAGTAAATACCAGCATTAGCACTCTCAACTTGTTATCAAAATGGTGTGATACTCAGTGAAAAGACCTGTGTGTATTAAATGCCGAATGTTTAACTACAAGGCTCAGCTTGTGAACTAGGCAAATTCTGGAAGTAAGTTGGACTCATCTGTAAAAATTATCCTCAGTGTGATTTGGATAAAAACATTTTAGAGTGTACGTCTTCCCTACAGGAAAAAAAAAAGATCATCTGCTAGCCTTTACTGAATAGGGTGAGAAATTTTTAAAAGAACCATGTACACACACTTACTTACATCCAGCTTATATGTAATATATGCATATATACAAAAAAGAGACATAGTCCACTTCAATGAGATATTCTTAAAATTAAGTACTTAACCCTAATTCACTTTATCCTAGTATTCTAAATTTGTGGTTTAACTGTTCTATTAGTGTTTCAGTTAAGCTTTAACTTACATCCTACCATTGTCCCCAAGTAAGTTTCAAAGCCCACACAGAATGTGGGAGCCACTATTTGGAAAAGCCCTGATTGGATTATGGTGGTGAATATGACCCTCTTGGGCCCACAGTTCCACGTGTGAGTCTAATGATGGTGAGTTACTGGTTAGGGATCCGCATTCTTTTTCTCTGGGCCTGGATGATCAAAGCTGCGGTATCCCAGACTACAGCCAGAGTGACCCAAGTGTTTCACTTCTGACCTGCAGTGAGGTCCCAACTGTTTAATAAGCTAACAGGATATTCAACCTGGCAATAATTTTTCAAAAAGTAACATAACAAAATATGTTCTGCTACTTGGATGCTATACAAATAAAATACCTTCTCCAAAAAGGATACAACTTTTTCCTTTGTTTCTTCAGAACTGAGACATTGTGGAACTATCTCTTCATGAGTTGTTCCCTATTAAAAGATTGATAAAACTTATTTCAGTACATTTTAATAACCTGCAAAAAGAAGTACACAAGTTTTAAGAGCTACTTTAATTAAAAATGCAACTTTAAAAGAAAAATCGCTCAAAACATAATAAGCTCATAGTTACTTGAGGGTGCACAAATATAAAGTTGTGAGCTGTAACGATTTCTGCCCAATCATCCCAACATTTTTGGGTCCCATTATGATGAAGGGCAGGACTGTACAATGGCGGCTAAGAGTAAAAGCAGCCCAGGGCAGGGTCGCCTTCTCTACAGAGCTGAGCTAACAGGTCTGTGTTCATCAACTTAGCTGCTATGAAAGGTGGAGATTAAATATATTATCATTCAACCCCAAATAGCATCTGAATTAGGACACCTAGTCTGAATGCTTGTTCTGATCATTACTACTGAGGACCTTAGGAAAATCACTTCCCCTCTCTGGCCTTCATTTTTAGATCCTATAAAATAGAAGGCTAGTAATATCTCCTCCAGAAATTTTATGGCTAAGATACAAAAAGCAGCTCTATACATGTTTTTGGAATATTTTGCAATATCAGAAAATGTTTTAGACATCATTGTGACAGATTGGCCTTCTAATTAATTACCTCAGCAAACTGAGTAAATGCCTCCAAGGAATGTTGTTCTAGTAGCCAGTTCCTGTCAGCTAGCAGTGAAGCAAAAACAGAAGACAGGCTGGGCAGAATTCTGTCCTACAAAGAAAACCAAACCTTATTAGAGGAGAACCTCAGCAGAGTACATTCGTTATCAGTTTTCCATAATTCTGTCCCAGGGAACACAATAAAACGTGTTAAATTGTGTCCCTCCTTTGCTCTAGCCCCACTGCCTTTGTGTTAGCTCTCCTATCAAATGTGCTTCCAGCTGGGGGGTGTTCGCTTCCCATTTCCCCTGTTCTGGAGATGCCTCCTCAGGTACCTGCCTGGTTTGCTCCCTCAGCATCAGGTGTTGCCCACATCACTACGGTGAGGACTCCAGTGACCAAGTCTGATTTCAGACTCTACTCCCACGTACACATTCTTTCTTCCCCTTCTCTTGCTTTATTTCTCTCCATAGCACTCACCACCAATTTAGTCCTTTTCCTATATCCCCACTTTAGTAGTCTGTTGCTTCTCAACAGGCTGAGGGTATTTATTAGTTTGATTTCCTCAATACTGAACCCCCAGTATTAAAATAGGGATTAAAATAGCACCTGACATATAGCAAGAACTTTTTCTTGAATGAATAAGTGAATCAATATCACATGGGTTAAATGCCTCTCATGCTGATGAATTCCCCCGAATTTCTTTAGATCTTAACTTCACTCTGGGAATATGTAAGGTAATTTCTGCTTTTATTAAACATTTGTTCCGTAGGTTCTGGGCCCATCAGGGTCCATGGCTATGGCACTGATGAAGCAGAATTTCAGAATATATTTACATTCACTTTATGCTAAAAAGATAGCTCAGATGCAAGTATCTTTGAATACTTCTATCCAGAGAGTTGAAAAGAAGCTGTCAAGTCTACACTTACCTCAAGAAACACAACTTTACATGATGAAAACCAAGAGTATGGGATTGTCTCCCTTTGAACAAGAGAGCCCTTTACAAACTAACCAGTTCAAGTTTTGGTTTCAAGGTTTTAATTATTTAACATGTACTGAGAAAACATTCATCATATTTTTGCCCCACTTACATAAAAAGTTCTCAGCACTGAAATCTTCATGGTATGATCTAGAAGTAGGGGGAAAATGTCAAGTGTCTAGAATTGTCTTAACCACAGTAATAAGGAAGGAAAAACTCAATTTAGGAGGAAGACTTCTTTTTGCTGTTAAGTGTGTCTTAAGATTCAGTAGAAGTGTATCACCAGGCCTTTACAGTTTTATAAATAAATAGTTATTTGTCAACTATATATACTTCGCAAAATTTTCAAAAATATCTTCTAAAAAAGCAAATAGGCTCCCTTTAGTGGATATAGAAACCAAGAGAATAACTGATAAATCACCCAATACATTGTTCCCTCTCACTATACATTGTTCCCTAGAAGACATATTTTCCTTCCTTAGGAACTTTGTATGCTAGAACCCAACTATCATAAATCTTACTGTAGCCAGTTCTATAAATTATTTGTATGTCAACATATATTTTCCTAAAAGTAAATGACTCGAGTTCTACTAAGACAGTCACCCTCTCTTCACAAAATAGTTTTTCTCCAATTTTCATTTGTCAGCAATCCATAGAATTCCAGAAATTAAAGCCTGAAGAGATTTTGTTAACATGGGAACAACAGGATTAAGAGAGTATTACCTGGATAGTTTGAGGTATAAAAAGTTTTCCCAGAGAAGAGAGAAAATCCAGAAATGCCAATCGAACATGGTCAGGAGGCTCTAATTTAAGCAGTGAGGTCTGCAAAGTTATGACCTGAAGGTGCAAAGACCAAACAATAGTTACAAGCAGTTATAAAACAAGTGCTTTGTAGAGACACAACTAAGATTTTGATGGATATGCAGGATGGGAAACAAAACCAAACCCAGGACAGTCAAGGATACTACAAAGCCTATACTTCACAGGTGGAATTTGAATAAAACAATAAAATCACTCATTCAGTTACTACCACAATATTAGTCTTACCAACCATTGAAATAAAAAATTAAAAATTCATGTGTTTCTGAAAAACACTACGCCAGCATTCTTCCTTTAAATCTTTAAAAATTATTTTTTATTTTAATTTCTAGAGGGAGAAGTTCATTCTTTAAACATGGATTGGCAAACTTTCTGTAAAGGGCCAGATGGTAAATATTCTGGGCTTGTTCTTTATTGCATGCATATATATATATATATATATATATATATAAATAAATAAACCTTTTAAAAATGTAAAAGATTTTCCTTAGCTATGCTGAAAACAGAAGAGCAGAACCTAGTCAGGAGGCCATAGTTTGCCTGGTATAAAGGACACTGAGATAGTCTCTATGGCAGCAATGTCTCAATGAATAATTTACTTATGTTGAAATTTTAAAATGTTATTTAGGATTTTTTTTTAAAGGTAGGTACAATTACATCAGAACTATCAGTATTTTTCAAAAAAGATTAGAATCTTCAGAATCAACATATTTGAGTCAATTATTTTACTATATTCTCTGTAAATACATATATACTAACTAAAAATATACCTAATTAGTAAACATTTTTTGTTTTTTTTTAATTGAAATTTATTTATTTTAATTGGAGGCTAGTTACTTTACAATATTGGATTGGTTTTGCCATCCATCAATGCTAAGTTCTTCATGTACACAACCAAAACCAGAGCTACTAAATACAAGGTGTTGCTAGCCTCACTCTCTGCAATATGCTGTAACTTCCTAAATAGGAAAGACTAGCTTTACCTCGGAATAGTTTTTTTCTTAAGTGACAGTAAGCTTAAACCAACTGAATTAGGGGATCAGGTCTGTCTATTATGAACTCATTCCAAATCCTCAAATCACTTCAGGTAAGATGAAGGCCTTCTCCCCTTTTCCCTCTTTCCATCACTTAGAACCACCTAAAGCAAGGCATACCTGAGGCCTACAGTCCATGGGGTCCCAAAGAATTGGACAGGACTGAGTGACTAACACAACTTCAACAACAGCTTCTGGCATACCTTTGAAAATGCTATGAAGGCAGGGTTCCCAGGTGAACTGACTCCTAACCTCAGGATTTCCTAAGCAGTTACCAGCAACAGCAAAACAGGTCTGACTATTCAGTATCAAAGAGATACAAGAGTAGATAGCTTGCCCACTATTCTTACCTGACTTATCAGCTGAGGATCTAAAGCTTGAATGAAAAATCCCAGCAGTGGAAGTAAAAGGCTGAGTGTCTGCTGAACATAAGGTTGACCTATTACCTTAAATAAGAAGCACAAAATAATTTTGGTGAAAATTTTCCATCACATAAGACTAGCCACATTCACATTTATTATATTCCAGGAAATATGCTCAGCACTTTATATTACTTCACTTATTCCTTATAACTCTACGAAGCAGGTATTACCCTCACTTTACTACTAAGAAAAAGGGGTAGAGAGGTTAAATAATTTCCTCTAGACACACAGTTAGGAAAAAGTATAGCCATGTTCTAAACCCAGATTTAATTCAGATGGGCATCTCATTATTTTTATCTGTCTCAGAAAAAGCTTGCTTATTCCTTAGTCGTCTTAAAATTCTCCTCTCCAGAACTCTTGCTTCTATTATATTATAAGCTTTATCACCAGGAAAGATCCTCAGTGAATATTTATTCAATGATTTAATGAGGATCAGGGGAAATAACTTGTTGAAGCTAAAATGCTACAACAGTGAAATCTAACCATATACATAAACTTTAATGATAAAATATCATCTGCAAAACCATTTCTGTTATTTCACAAATGTGAATGGTGCCTTCAACTTCCACTGACTGGGACACCCAGAGGCCAGTATTTCAACTTATCAATAGTTAGATATTTAACTAAATATGATTTTTAAGTTACAATGATCTGTGGGACATATATCATTCTACTTCTAGTCTGATTTTGGCTTTTCTGGAGAAGAGGAATACAAGTTAGCCACATCCATTTACTTGCCCCTTCTACTATTAAGCCAGACCACTCTCACACTGCTCAAAAGATTTTATAAAAGAACTCCAGAATCACAGAAACAGGCCATAGCAAACAAAGAAGAAAAAACAGTAGGAGAAGAAATTTTTAAAAAAAGAGGGTCCAACTGGTCTTGAAAATAGTAGCTAGACTGTCACTGTCACTTCACTAGTTTCTAGTTTTATTAATATAATTCTATCACACTTAAATAGAACTGGCTGAAAGAGTAAAAGTAGGCATTTTTAAGTTCTAATCACAAGTGCTACCAAGAACCTAAAGTAATTACATACATTTTACTCTGTATGGAAATTTCATTCTTTTTCAATATTTTATTTGTTCTTCAGCAAAATTATTACAGTTGCTTTCCTTACCAGTTTAACATTTAAAAGAATTGAAAGCTGACTTCCAACTTCCTTAATTGCCATTTGCTGCCCCATATCCAGAGCTTCACCAGAAGAATTACATACAGCAAGCAGAGCAGAGAGCACTGTGTTCTAAAGGCGAGAGACAGGGAAAGGACCTGAGTGTGGACATCAGTCTAAAGGAGCTGGAACCCAATTACCTGCAGGTTTTGAGTTACCTCTAACTCTTCATAAAAATACTAGAAGTGTATCTCTAAGACCCAAAGCCATCTTTTCAGCAATGTCTTAATACATGTATTATGTTGGCCAAATAAGATGTAAGATGTTATAGAAACACTCAAATTTTTGGCCAACCAATATATTTTGTTAAAACGACTTTTCCTTATACACAGAAACATTTGCTTCATTTTCCTAAAATTTTTTTTTTCCTTTTAGGTTGAAAATTTAACAAAATGGAAACTATCATATTTTAATAAATAGATTTGATACAAATGGCCAATATGGTCAAGCTAATTCATACTATTTATCAACTAAATTTTTTTCACATTATGTACTTAGCAACCTTTTAAAGTTTACTAAATTATTGTTGCTGTTGTTGTATAATTAATCTTTAAAAATTTTAGCAACACTGCATTCAATAAACAAATATAGTACCTAAGTACACTATTTAGAATTTGAAACAAAAGATAATTTTTCCTGGATTCACTCTTAATGATATATCAAATGTCTGTCTCTCTGACTGGCCAGGAATGGGGTTGGTTGGCGTGTGGTAACAATCAGTAATTTTGCCCTTCATCCATTATACTTCAACAACCACACTTAATTTTATGTAATCACCACACAGCTTTTAACTCATTATTTACTTATTTCCTTTTACAATAAACATTAAATAACTTGCTGATCTAGTTTTGGTCATACAGTAAAGATCTGTTGAATTTTAGAAAATAGGTGCTTTTATTTTATCTAATACAGAAGTTTTTATCTTTACTTTAGAAATTTGTGTATGAATACAAAACCTGAACAATCTCACCATCTCCTAACTAGGTATTTAATAGGTTTCTTAAAGGCACATAGAAATATTTCCTTTCAATATATGTACATGCTTTAAATTATCTTGATGATTACAGTCAAATGTAATAGAGTATCAGAACATTTACACTCAGTTTAGAAATGTAAGTCTCAAGAAAACCCTGAACTCAATTTAAAATTGCAAATAAGCCCTCACCCCTTCGACTGCTCTGTGCCCAACCTTGCTTGATTTGTCTCTTATCACAAACTGATATATAGTATGTATCTAAGTTTTACATATATATATATATACATGTTACTTCTTTGTCTACAGCTAAAGAATGTAAGTCCATGAGAGCAGGAATTTTTGTTGGTTTTGTTCTTTGATATATTTTTTATCTCCAGTGCCTAAAACAGAGCTTGGCACATATAAGCATTCAAAATATGCTGAATGAATGAATGAATCAAAGAATGTGCAAATAAACACCAAACAACATGTACTATATCCAGTTTTTAAAACTGTATTTTGACTTACAGATCAACTTCTTTTTTATTCCATTATTTTAAGAGGAGCATTCTAAATAGAAAGGTATATAAAGACTCAGAAGAGATTTGCATAAAATGAGGGTTGTACAAAAAGAAGAATCTTCTCTACCAAATCTAGAAATATGTCAGCAAATATACTACAAATAAGTATTTCGCAATGTGTTCCACCCTCCCCTCTCATATTTACATCAATCAAAATAACAGCACATTTCTCACAGACTCTTACAGTGTAAAAATATGAAACTCTTGCTAGATTCTGAGGGCACAAACTGTGTCTTTTTAACAACACATCCCCAGTAACTAAAGCAGCTTCATAAACAGCTACAGAATGAATCAAGGCCATCATAATGCACTTACCAGAGACTCAAGTTCTTCCAGCGTGCGGTTACTGCCTAGCCACTTCATACACCATGCAATGCCTGCTCTGCTGACCTCAAGTGCAGTTTGTTTCCTAAGCTCAGCAGGTAATGCCTGAAAGGAAATATACTGCCACAGAAGCAGATTTTCTGTTTCTTTTGGGGGAAATTTCTGGATAAATTCCACCTGAAATTAATTGTTAAAAAAACAAAAGTAACGTAAGACAGTCTAGTGAACTGATACACCAAAGCGAAGCATTAGCTTCGATATTTAATATTTTTTTAAAAGTTCTTGGGATTTCCCCCGGTGGTCCAATGGTTAAGTCTCGGATTCTGCACTTCCAGTGCAAGGGGAGCAGGTTGGATCCCTGGTAGGAGAACCAAGATCCCACATGTTGTGTGGGTGGTATGACAAAAAATAATAGTTCTTAACTGTGTAACAGTATCACAAGGTACCAGATCAATGTAGCCTAAATGAACAAGCATTTTAGTTATTTTTTGTTTTTGCATTTGTTTCCAAATTGAAAAACACAGGTTAAGTGGAACACTATATAAATGCATTAGTGAGTGAGTGAGTGAAGTCATTCAGTCGTGTCCGACTCTTTGCGACCCTGTGGACTGTAGCCCACCAGGCTCCTGTGGACTGTAGCCCACCAGGCTCCTCAGTGGGATTCTCCAGGCAAGAGTACTGGAGTGGGTTGCCATTTCCTTCTCCAGGGGATCTTCCCGACCCAGGGATCGAACCCAGGCATTCCAGGCAGACGTTTTAACCTCTGAGCCACCAGGGAAGCTCTAATAAATGCATTAAGAAATGTTAAATTATTAGTCACATCAGCTATTTTAAATGCTTCTACCCAATAAGTCTATTTTTTTCCTAAGAATCGGTGTACTCAACAACTTGTACAGTAATATTACAAAATACACCAACAAGATTGATTTAGCCAACCTTTGTGGCTTACTACTTAGCTATCAGAGAGAAGCAAAGGTCACAGGTTCAGTTTTCCAGTGGGCTAGCCAGCTCTGCTCTACTTTAGACAACATATGAAACTCATTCGCAAGTGTTCATAACAGTATGGTTGGCAAAACAATTCTACCACTGAAATAATTCAAAGGGTTTGCCAGGTTAACAGAAAAACAGTACTGTTCTAAAATGCCATGTTAATGGGCTAGATAAAAATGGCAAACAAAGTTATTTTAAGAAAGAGCTAAACTGTTTAAATCAGTTTCTGGTAGAAAAACTGCAAAAGCAATAGTGTACTTAATTACTAATTAAGGTATACTCTAGGAATATTGATGTAATTTTTAAGAAGAATAATTCAATTTACAAATATCCAAAGTCTACTTAATGAAAGAAAAAAATTTTCTTACATCAAAAATGAGAAAAGAAAAAACACACTACTATATTCAATCTGACAGAGAAACTCTTCTACATTATATATCATATTTATATTTGAATTGTATTTGTTTGGAGAAAATACTTAGCTGTCAAAACAAGGGAGAAATTACATGGCTATTTTCTGGGGCAGCTGATAAAGCCAGAAAAATGAATCCCTTCATGAGCTATGCATCAATTACAACAGGCAGCTTTATTCATGAAACCAAACTGCATCAGGAAAGCTAAGAGAATTGTGCCAACTAACATCAATTCAAACAAGACCTTTCTTTATAATAAAGTCCAGCGAGTGAATAAGTTCCCTTTCCAAAACAGAACTATAAATAATAACACCCTGGACAACATAGGTAGGTGTTGCCAAGATCTGTTACATATAAGACTGATTTATTTATTTACTATTCTGGGTTTGAAAACCTTGGCCTCAACACAGTTTTCAAGATTTAAAACTGCTTGTGCTGACAGTTCACAAGGAGTGAAATATAAGGGGATCTAATGTGCAGAGCTCATGACTTCCCTCCTTAACACTGAGAAAAATACACCAGTGGGCTTAAAATGCAAATATATAATCTTTCCTTTACATGAAAATGGTAGCACAGCTGCCAATGTGCTTCAACCAGACCATACTAATACCCTTTCCCCCCAGGTAACCTCAGGAAATAAAAAAGCATATTTCCTAGGGTAAAAGAGAGTAAGGAGGCAGAGGCAACATCCCAGAGGAGGCCCCTGAAGCAGCTGCATGAAAACCAGCTAAAAACAATACGGGAGCCATGGAAAGAGGACAGACTTGGGAGCAAAACAGATCTTATCTGAATCCTAGCTCAGTCATTTATTATGTGTGAGCTTGGAGAAGGTCTTTAATTATCCTGAGTTATTGAATCTTCATCTGTAAAATGGACATGATAACACATCATCTATCCCACAAGGCTGAGGTAAGGATTAAAAGAATTAAAGTGCCTATTACAAAACCTGGTCCATAGTATAGTCTGAAAAAATACAGGTTTCCCTGCTGCTTCCTTTAAGATGCTGGATCATGTCTTAAGAGAAAAGGAAAACGCTGACATGACATGACATGACAGAACAACTAACACTTGTTAAATGCTCACCTGATGCATATATACACTATCTCCTTGAGCCTCACAACTGCCATCTAAGTGATAATATTTCAATTTTAGGATTAACTAACTCTGCCAAGGACTCTCAGAACAGGAATTCAAATTCAGGTTTCTCCCTTAATGTTAAGTGTTATCCAGTAACTTGAACACAGCAGGAAAAATCAGTATTTGATAAATGAAGTAAATGAAGGAAAATATTACAAGTAACCCCTCATTTATCTATAACTTCATATCTGATAGTTGCAATTATTTGGAAATTTCAAAATAAACTGAGAAGTATATAAGAGATCTCTAAACATACACTAGAGTTTGTTATAACAAACCTTCTAGAACTCACTTGGGGCTAATTCATTCTGAGTTGTATTATCCTAAAAGTTAAAATTTCTCAACTGTGGGAAAAGAATTTTATTCCTATAAAGTGAGAAAATGGAGGATCTCTTCCAAATCCCACTTCTTCAGGAAGGGCCTGCCAGTGAAACAGGGCTTCTAGGAAGAACCATACACCAGGAACCAAGAGTATGACCTTTAAAGACAGGGGAGTGGAAGGTAGTAAAATTGCATTAGGAGCAGACAACTCTTCAGGAGTTTTAGAGGCATGAACAGCAACCCTAATATGTTTTCTGGAGGGCGATGAGGTGGGCCTGCTGTGCTTTTCTGCCTTGGAGACACCTAAGGAAGAGGGCCAGAAGGTCAGTGTGGCTCCTCACTGCCCTGCCATCCTCTCTTGGCAGGAAAGCAGGCATGGACTTGGGGTAAACACTCTGGTCAGAAATAACTCAGCCTTTATTGAGTACCCTCTAAACTCGGCACTATGCTAAGTATTTCATATATATTATCTCTAAATCCTTAAGAAATTTTTCAAAACAGTTACACATTTCTGTCACTTTGTAGGCAGGGAAACAGTTTCAGAAACAATGACTTGCCCAAGGTCATATTAAGCCAGGATTCACACCAAGGCCTTTAACCCACTTCACTAACCTAGTGTTTCCCCAGCTTGTATCCATGTCAGAATCATGTAGGAATTTAATAATAACAAAAACAAGTTACTAAGCCTCACCCAACAGCCACCACTCCATACCCATTCTATTCACAGGCTTAGGTCCTAGAACCTGTATTTTATAAAAAGCTAATAAGAGCTCCAAAGTGACTAATCCAAGGGACTACACTAGGCTACCAAGGTTCCTGTAACTGGAGAATTTCCTCTGTCACACAGAGCTTGTCTTCCTCACAATGGCAAACAAATAGGGCTCATCATGCTTACAATTTTCCCCAGAAAGTTCAACTTGTTTACTTTGAAAAAGATAAAGATATCATTTTCATTTAGAGCATAAGCAATATTCTAGCTCTTCAAAATAAAGGGACAGGGGATACAGAACCATTTCATTCCAAGTATCTTAAATGTATGAGAAAGAAGAAAGAAGACAGAGTTAGATGTACTCAACGTCCACCTACTCCTCCACCATCTTGTTCTCTCAGAAGACAGAGTTAGAATGATTGTCTGTAACTTGCAGTAAAGATACTGACAAGGACTCTCTCTCTGACCAATCTTGAGTCAAGCTCTTCTTAGCTCTCTTCTTGAGAAGCCTTTGACCCTGGGCTTGTATCCATCTTTTCTGGGTCTTGCATTATCCAGTTTTAGCAAGAATCATAACTAAATTTAGAAAGAATCCCTCACCCTTAGTATCTGATCATCCTGGTCTGTGTTCAGCAAGAATCTGGTCAAGCCAGAATGACCCCCTTACCTCTGATGTTTCCTTTTAGGAATTTTTATCCACAAGACTCCTACCCTGCTTCTTGACCCTAGATTCACACTAGTCTATGCTGTATTCAGAACTGAGCCCAGTTCTATACTGAAATCTCTTCTCTCCTATTGCGATAGCTCTGAATAAGATCTATTTTTATCACTTTAACTTAATGTTAAAGTGTAGCTCTGGCTTTTCTTTAACATCAAAATCTAAATCCACCTAAAAGCAATAAGCAAAGCAATCAATATATTAAAAATTTACATTCAGATGTTAACATTTACATGTAGAATAAATGGGGGTGAAAAAGCCTTCAAAAGTATCTGAATCCAATTCTCAGCAGCTGCTCAAAGACAGTGACAAAGATGATATCCTTGCCTGTTGGGGTGGGGCCATGAAGAAGAAGAGACGCCTCAATAGTATTGATAGGTTGGTAAGCTGATAACATTCTCCAGGGCAGGATTTTATCTGAGAAAAGACAGGAGAGAAAGCAGAGATCAAGACTTAAAATCATAGCTTTTACAAGCTTTTATATGCCAAAATATTAACAACAGCTCTTTCTGGGAAATAACATGGAATTTTAATTTCTGATTTGGCACTTTGCTCTAATTTTTTCTCTTCCGTGAACCTACTTTTGTAATATGGAAACAATTTTGATATATTTAAAAACAATACTTTGGAATTTCTATTTCTAATTACCATTTTGATTATAACTTGATATGTTAATCCCCCTACTGAAAGATAACTTGTGAAATTTTTTTAAGTCTAAGCACAAAAGTGCAGAGGTGAATATAAACTGTAAGATGGAAGTGTCATTAAAAGAATTTAAAATTCCCATCATAATGTGCTAGGAGAGCTTTTATTTAAAGTAGTTATGAGATAAATAACATAAAAGTCACTGTTTTGTGTAAGATGTGATGAGGATTTAGAAAAAACTTGGGTAAGCACTCCAGACCATTAGCCACGGAGACTCAGATGTCAGCTGCCTGGTTACCATGCATCTCAGTGAACTTAGTCTACAATATCCTTATAGGGTAAACCAAGAAATATACGAAACAAAAAACAAAAGACACATGGCCCACATAGAATCTTATCCAAACCCAGAGACTAAAAATAAACCAGTCATACCCATCTTATATGGAACACAAACATCTTGAGATTTAAAAGCAAAAGATCAACACTGAAAAGATTAACATAAGTCATCATTAACTTTCTTTGTTATCTATTCACATTACTTCTTTACCCAAAAGGCATCAATTACTATCACATTTAGTCCCTCTCAGAAAGAGATACATCAAAATCAAGAGTCAGGATGTCTAAGTCATATTAGAGAGGGGCCTGGGGCAGGAGAGAGGGGCCCGGGAGACGGAGGAAGGAGGCGAGAGTAAGAACTCTGGGTCATCCACATTAAGGCTAACTCCTATTCTCTACTTTGTATTCAATATTAAATTTATCCTAAAACAACCTAATTTTTCTTCCCCAGATCAATGAAACTCCAAAAAATTTTGAAAAAATGACAATTTCCCCAGTGTTACAATCTTTCTAATATATCTTTCTCAATAGCATCAACACTGAAAGTGAAAGTGTTAAGTCACTCGGTCGTCTCCGACTCTTTACAACCCCATGGACCGAAGCCTGCCAGGCTCCTCTGTCCATGAATTCTCCAAGCAAGAATACTGGAGTGGGTCGCCATTCTCTTCTCCAGAAGATCTTCCCAACCCAGGGACTGAAACTGGGTCTCCTGCATTGCAGGCAGATTCTCTACCGTCTGAGCTACCACGGAAGCTCAGCATCAGCACTAATGCAGAGCAAAAAACCTAATTTACTGTCAAAATCATGTAGCTAACATGCTATTTCTCCTTTTGATATTCACATTCTTTAAGATTATCAGATCCCCAAAGGAAATGCATGGGAAGTTGAATGTTCTAGGCTTTGTAATTCTACTCACCAGATGGGCCGTTATGGTCACGTGATGAGCACAGAGTTCAGCAGTCCCGTATCTGTGACAGGAAGAGAAGCCAGTCTCATACAATTATTTATACAACTATTCAGAAAAGCAAGATGAACTACCATAAGGCACTAAATATTCTAAACTGCAGTTATTTACATGGCAAAGGAATATCACAACATACAAAATGACCTAAGCTACAGGTTCTGTTGATCTGAGCCAAAGAAAGGAAGAGGGAACTCAGTCCCTAATTCAGTGCTGTGATGTGAAATCAAACCATTTTGGGGGGCTGTTAAAGGATTATCAAGATTTAATTTTCTATAAACTTACAACTATAAAGTCATTTACTATCAATCACTACAGTAAATCAACCCCCAAATTTTAAAAAGTATGTTGTACCGAGCAAGGAAGCACCATGCGTCCATAGCCAGCAAAGAGGTGATCATATTAGCACTAAGAACAGCATTCAACAGAGCAGTGTCCTAATGAAAAACAAATGGCTATGGTAAATTATCATTAACATAACATTTCTCAAAACAATAAAATACTACCACAATCCAAAAAACCCCAACAGATCCTCAATAGGAAAGCTCTACTTTCTAGTGTCTGAAAGAATATATGTTGCCATCCCCTCAACATTTATTATGTTCAGCACTGGACTGGGCTATAGAGATGCAAAGTGATTGTCAATGTGGTAACTCAGTCACTAGGCTCCACAAAAATCCTCTATGTAGGCTGAAGTCTCTAGAACAATATATATAATACACATGCCTATACTTCTGTTTCTGTCTTAACCTATTCAAAGACAATATTTAATGTGTTGAATATTACCCATTTATAATATCATAAATGATACTCATTTTTAAATAAATTTTAACAATTTTTTCCCTAGAATTTTATCAGAATCTTTTCTAATCTAATTTCAGTAAAAAGGGACTTCCCTGGTGGTCCAGTGGTTAAAAATCCATGCTTCCACTGCAGGGGTTACAGGTTCGATCTCTGGTTGGGGAATTAAGGTCCTGTGTGCTGCACAGTGCAGCCAAAAATTTTTTAAAAACCAAAACAAACAATTCCAGTTTAAAAAAGAAAACAAACACTTTAAGCCTAGGATCTGTAGGAGACTTGGTACTACATTCTGCTATTCTCTGTTTCTTTTTAAGAAACTGAATTAGGTGAAATCATAGACCCATTTTTCTTCTTCTCACACTGTCTTTCCATACCTTTCCACCCCAAATGTTTTCTGAAGTATTTTAGCTAAATATTACATCTGAATACTACAGGACTCTTAAAATTACCATTTCCTAAGACCCAACTGAATTAAAGCATAAAATGTGCAAGCTGAGAGAATGACAGTTAAAAATAAATACACATTTCTGAGTCATATGGTAGTTCTATTTTTAGTTTTTAAGGAACCTCTATAGTGGCTGTATCAATTTACATCTCCATCAACAGTGCAAGAGAGTTCCCTTTCCTCCACACCCTCTGCAGCATTTATTGTTTGTAGATCTTTTTGATTATTGCCATTCTGACTGGTGTGAGGTGATACCTCACTGTAGTTTTGATCTGCCTTTCTCTAATAATTGGTGATGCTGAGCATGTTTGTTGCCCATGTGTGTGTCTTCTTTGGAGAATTGTCTTTTTAGGTCTTCTATCTATTTTTTGAAGACATATGCACCCCAACACTTATTACAGCACTATTTACAACAGCAAGGACATGGAAGTAACCTAAATGTCCATCAACAGATGAATGGACAAAGATGACAAGGATATAGATACATATGGATAAGATAATATGAGTCATCTGTGGAGACATGGGTGGGCCTCGAGTCTGCCATATAGAGTGAAGTAAGTCAGAAAAAAAATATATATCATCACATCAATGTGGAATCTAGAAAAATAGTAAGATGAATCTATTTGCAGGGAAGGAACAGAGATGCAGATGTACAGAACTATACTCAAGGAGGGCAGTCGGGGTGGAGGTGGGTGGATGAATTAGGAGACTGGGATTAGCATATGTGCACTGCCATGTAAAACTACTAGTGGGAACCTGTTGTATAGTGATGGGAACTCAGTTCAGTGCTCTGTGGTGACCTAGAAGGGTAGGATGGGGTGGCAGCAGAGTTAATAGAGGGAGGGGCTATATGCATACATATAGCTGATTCACTTCACTGTACAGCAGAAACTAACCAAATGTTGTAAAGCAACTATTAGTGCTCAGTCATGTTCAGCTCTTTGCGATCCCATGGACAGTAGCCCACCAGGCTCCTCTGTCCACAGAATTTTCCAGGCAAGAATATTGGAGCGGGTTGCCATTTCTGTCTCCAGGGGATCTTCCTGACCCAGAGATTGAACCTGCATCTCTTGCATCTCCTGCAGTGGCAGGCAGATTCTTTACCACTGCACCACCCGGGAAGCCTGTAAACAACTATGTGCAGTCATGTCCGATTCTATATGACCCTACGGACTACAGCCTGCCAGGCTTCTAAAGCAACGATGCCCCAGTGTAAATAAATACACACACATTTATTATCCCCACACTTTCTTCTATATCTGATCACAGTTTCAGTGAAAAGAAAGCAAAAGTAATCTCAGCTTAGCCCTGCAAGTGACAAACTTACCAGTTGAGGGAACAGTGAGGGATGAAGGGAAGCAATAAATGTACACAGATGAATGCAAACGTGCTGATACAAGGTGATGGCAACCTCGGCCTGCCCTTTACTCTTTACTCCCTGTAAATGAACAGGGAGAGAGAGTTCACCAGAACACTGCTCAAAACTGGAGAAAATGGCTTTGAGTAGAGACACCCTGCAGGGAAATTGAGAACATCAAACCCAACGTTATTAACATTTAATAATTAGTGGGTGTAACAACACTACAGAGGGTTGGTTATTTTACCAAAGCCAAATGTCTCAAGATGTATATATCAGTAACAGTTTCCAATATATGTGAATATGTATCCATGTATCCATAAAAATAAAATACATTTAGAGAAATTCCTTAAAGGAGAATTTTCCTATACATCTTTTATCATTTACCAAGTGATTAACAAAATACAGAGCTATACAAAGTCTGAGACAAAATTCATCAAGAACCTGAAACTTAAATAGCTAAACTAGGTATCATATATTAAATAAAAAATAGGCCCTATTATACAGACAGAGAGGGGTCATTTTAAGATTGAAATGGTTTAAGAATTCTTCATAGAGGATTTAAAAATAAATTAAAAATAAGCAAAATATAATAGGTAAAGATGACAAAGCCTGAGTAAAAGGCAGACAGGAATCACCAGTCTGACAGAAGCAAGGTATATGTGTAGAAAAAGAGAGGATAAGGAGCAAAAGTTAATGATGACAATAGCAGGTTTTAAATGCAAAGCTGAGGACATGGGACATTATGCTTCAGTTACTAAGCAGGAGAATTGCAAGCTCAAAAAGCTGGGGTTTAGGAAGACTAACCTGACAGTGGTACATAGGATGCCGCTAAAGGAAAGGATAAAAGTCTAGAACACAGCAACAGCCAAGGTGTAGGAACTAGAGCCTGATATTGGCAAGAAGAATGAATGAATACAAGGGAGATTTCCCAGAGGATACCTTATAGTGTCTAAGCATTCTATTTATCAGAGCTCATCTTTAAATGTTATCAACTACATCTCTACTCAATGTTTATAACACTATTAGGCAATATCTTTAAAAAGAGTGAACAAAATTAAAATATTTTCATCACCTGTCATAGATTTGTGTATTTTATATTTTTATTAAGTAGCAATATATATGAGGTCTACATAGTAACTATTAATTAGAATATGTGATATAACAAAGAATTTAATTTTAAGGTCATTGCAAACAACAGTGCATTCTAAACCATTGTAATGTGATCGGAGATAAACAACATCGTGTCTGTTACCTGGCCGTAGCTTCTGAGACTTGGCTCTCTGTGCACCACAGGGCCTGCACATCCTCAGACCGAGAGGACAGCTCATCCATAATGACAACCAGCAGTAGACACTGGGGAAACTGTAGTTCACATGGCAGCTCTTCACGTGGTAAAAACACATTAAGTTATAGCAAACTGGTAAAAACATACTCTATTTTTATATAACTCTGATTGCTATATTAAAAAATTATAATTTTTTTAAGTTAGAAATATACTCCAAGAAAAGCAAGTAGAAGAAACTTTAAAGAAAATTTTTAAAACTGAAAAAAAGGATGACTATGTAAGGGAAAATTACCATGTGTCTAACACATTGTAATTAAATGTGTTTTGAAGCTTACCTAATTTACTGTCCAAAACCACATCCACAAAAGGCTGGAATGTGAGAAGCTGACTGATGAGTGGACTCAGTGTAACCAGGAAAGTACCAGCTATTTCCTCCTGCTGTGCTTTAGAAATCCCAGCAGCATACAGGCTTGGAGGAAACTTACTGGAAAGAAAGGGAAAAAACTCATTCACTTAATAGCTACCTTCTAATTTTGGCCAGAGGCTAAGTACTGCAAAATGATGTTCTCCTAGAAGTGAAAATATATTTAAAAATTAAGTAGCATGTGTTTTATAAAACAAAACTCAAAGTACTGAATTGATACCAAAATTGTATGAAGAACCTCTGAACTACACGGCTATAATTCTACAACTAAAATTTTATAATCTTAAAGAAAATGTTAGTATTATTTTAATGCATTTTAATACATTGTTGATGATACTCTCAAAAAAGTTATAAAAATATGAACTAAATAATTAGTAAAAATATATATAAGAAATATACATCAGAAAGATACTTCTGATAAATTCTGGATTAATTACTTCTATTGAAAGTTGTTTTCAAATAGGTAGAAGGCTAAACTGACAATGAATTAATGCCTAGAAGCAAGAGCTTTACAAGAACAAACTATACTAACACTGTAGGAAGATTCAAAAACTTGCAGAGAAAATGTCTCAGGAACTGCAGTTTAAACTAAACTTCATCAAAACTTATGTGAAATGAGATACATATTCAGTATATTTTGCAGTGTTAATTTTAACTATGGCAAATTTGACAGAAAATGAGAATATCCTAGGGATGACAGCATTTAAAAGGAAGTCCTTAAGATAAACACTTGATATTTGGAGAAGGAAATGGCAACCCACTCCAGTACTCTTGCCTGGAAAATCCTATGGATGGAGGAGCCTGGTAGGCTACAGTCCATGGGGTCGCAAAGAGTCAGACATAACTGAGCAACTTCACTTTCATGTATTTTATTGAAGTACAGTCAACTTATAATGTTTCAGGTACACAGCAAGGTGTTTCAGTTATACACATATATATACACATATATTATTTTTCAGGCTATTTTCCATTATAGGTTATTACAAGATACTGACTATAGTTCCCTGTGCTATACAGTAAACCTTTGTTACTTGTTGCATATCCATTTTTTAAAATTAGAAATCTAGCATTCTATTCATATTAAATTAAACAAGTGGAATCAAAATGTTATAAATTTTTTAGCTAGGCAAAACTTCATAAGTTTTCTAAAATATATATATTATACACACTATTTATATATGTATTACAATATTACAAAAGTTTTTTTACTACACTTGATAAAGGCTTGAGTAAGAACATCAAAAAAGAAAAATGGAGACAGAGAAATTGGAAAATATAAAGTAAATGGGAACACTAACTATGATACAGAAAACCCTAGTTTGTTTCACTTTATCTATATACTGCATATATACATATTTATTCTGAAGGTTATACGGACAGAATTTGCTAATGGACTAGATGAGGCATAAGAGAGCAGAGAAACATCAAAGATGACAGCAAGGTTTTTTGGCCTGGTCAATTTGCAAATCCAAGTTACTACTTAAACTGAAATGAGGAAGCTTGGTGGGGGGTGGTGAGGAGGGTCAGAAGACAGGGACTGGAATTAGTCCTGACTGATGGTTAGACATGAAAGGGAAGAGATATACATTTAAAGTCTTGAGACTAAATGACTACCGAGAAGAGAGAAGAGCCTGAAGACTGAGTGCTGGGGCACATCCAACTTGAAGTAGCTGGAGAGACGAGGAGGAACCTGCTGAGAAGGGGGGTGGCATGGGAGCTGACAGAGCAGAGTCTGAAAGACAGTGTTACACACTGCTGACAGATTACATAAGATGAGGCCTAAAACTGTCCATTAGACGTAGCAACGTGGAGGTCACTGATGACCTGGACAAGAGCTGTTCTGGTGAAGAGTTAGAATGGAGAGTGACTGGAATAGCTTCAAAAAAGACAGTGGTATAGACAACTGTTTTTAGGAGTCTTATCGTAACAAATGTAGAATAAGGGGAAGGTGCTTATTCGCAGGAGGATGCAGAGCTGAGACTGCTTTATGTTATTCTTAAGATGGGGAGAACAGCATGCTGTATACTCGTGAGAATGATCCAGAAGGCAGGGAGGACTGGTGATCCAAGAAGGAAAAGGAGCAACTGTGATAGTGAGGTCCCTGAGCATGTGAGAGGGTGAAATCCAATGCAGAAATAGTGGCTGGCCTCAGATAGGCGCACAGTCAGTTCACTCTTGGGAACAAGGAAATATGTGAGACACAGGCAGAATAGATATGTCAGAAGAAGAATGTGGAAGTTCTCTTTATATTGCTTCCATCTTTCTAAGTGACACAGAGGGAGGACACTGACAACCAGACATGGGGAGGTGGTACTGGACATTTAAGATGTTTGAAGAAGAAGAGATTATGAAAAGCTGTCTAGGAGACTAAATGGATTAAGGAAATATAAGAGGACTGCTGATGAATGAGCTGAGAGTCCTTTAGTGTCAAATCAAGGGTTCTTCTGAGGTTACCATCAATTTTAGATGTCATTCAGCCCTTATCTAAACTATGATACACTTTCTGTAACTCATCATTTTTTTCTAAGATGGAGTCAAGTACTACTTGACTTAAATCTCATAGAAGTAAAATAAAAATTAAGATAAAAACAGTATGCTGATACAAAATATATACATGTAAACATAACCTCTTTTTTTGCCTCTGGTTATTTATCATCAGACCAATTATTCATCACTTGGGTATAAAATACTAGTTAGAATATAAACATAAATATAACTCATATGAAATCTATTCTTGAAAAGCTTCCATCTCCATTAATTACTTTTAAGCAAGCATATAAAAATACACTGAAACATTAAGAAAAATTACTGATACTTGCTTTTAATTTTAATTGAAGGCTAATTACTTTACAACATTGTAGTGGTTTCTGCCATACATTGACATGTGATACTTGATTTCTAAATGACATACACTAAAGGGCTGCATGGCTCAAACGGCTCTATTACATGTTAATGATCATATAGCATTCTTACCCGTATATCTGAAGATAAAGCTGGTGCAACGTACAGCAAGAATCAGAGAGCAAAGGAAGAAACTCCTGAAAATAAAGCAACTCTCTTCACTTCCTTGTACACAACATGCTTTGCTAATATATATATTTTTTCATCAAAGGCATGCAAAATAAAATGAAATCCTATATGTGCCACATAGGGAAAACAAAGTTTCTTACATGAAAATAAAAAGGAGAATGAGGGTAAGCACCTAAAATTCTTTACTGTTAACTATCAACACAACCACAATTAGTAACTATCATTTAATGAACATGTCCAAGTGCTCAGTAGACATGAAATGACTTTACAAACATTACTTTAGTTCTCTAAGACAGTAAAGAATCTGCCTGCAATAAAAGAGACCCAAATTCAATTCCTAGGTCAGGAAGATCCCCTAGAAAAGGGAATGGCTGCCCACTCCAGTATTTTTGCCTGGAGAATTCCACGGACAGAGGAGCCTGGTGGGCTATAGTCCCTGGGGCACAAACTGTCGGACATGACTGAGCGACTAACACTTTGGAGGTTCTCTGGTGGCACAGACAATAAAGAATCTGCCTGCAATGTAGGAGACCTGGGTTCAATCCCTGGGTCAGGAAGATGCCCTGGAGAGGAAAATGGCAACCCACTCCAGTACTCTTGCCTGGGAAATTCCATGGATAGAGGAGCCTGGTGGGTTACAGCCCATGGGGTCACAAAGAGTCAGACACAACTGAGCAACTTTCACTTTTCAAAAACTATAACGACATATTATTGTCCCAATTTTATAGACTAGAAAGGCTGAGGCTAACGTATCAAATAAGCTGAGTCACATGGCAAAAAAACAGTAAGGTTGGGATTCAAGTACAGTTGTGATAGCTTTATCCACTATGGCTATGCTATACCTTAGAATGTCAAAGAAATAAATTGTTATCATAGGGTATAGAAAATAAACTGATAATTATTTTAAAAATTCCCCTGTAAGAAAAGAACTAATTTTAAAAGGGTATGTTGTTATTGTTCAGTTCCCAAATCATGTCCAACTCTTCGTGACCCCATCAACTGCAGCACACCAGGCTTCCCTGTCCCACACCACTTCCCAAAGTTTACCAAAGATCATGTCCATTGAATTGGTGATGCCACCAATCTCATCCTCTGTTGCCCTCTTCTCCTTCTGCCTTTAATCCTTCCCAGCATCAATGTCTTTTCCAATGAGTCAGCTGTTCTCATCAGGTGGCCAAAGTATTGGAGCCCAGCTTTACCATCAGTACTTCCAATGAATATTCAGGGTTGATCTTCTTTAAGACTGGCAAGTTTGGTCTCCTTGCTTTCCAAGGATCTTCTCCAGTACCACAATTCGAAAGCATCAATTCTTCGGCATTCTGCCTTCTTTATTGTCCAGCTCTCACATCTATACATGACTACTGGAAAGACTATCAGTTCAGTTCAGTTCAGTCGCTCAGTCATGTCCAACTCTTTGCGACCTCATGGACTGCAGCACGCCAGGCCTCCCTGTCCATCACCAACTCCCAGAGTTTACCCCAAACTCATGTTCATTGAGTCAGTGATGTCTTCCAACCAATCTCATCCTCTGTCATCCCCTTCTTCTCTCACCTTCAATCTTTCCCAGCATCAGGGTGTTTTCAAATGAGTCAGCTCTTCGCATCAGGTGGCCAAAGAATTGGAGTTTCAGCTTTAGCATCAGTCCTTCCAATGAACACTCAGGACTGATTTCCTTTAGGATGGACAGGTTGGATCTCCTTGAAGTCCAAGGGACTCTCAAGAGTCTTCTCCACCACCACAGTTCAAAAGCATCCATTCTTTGGCAATCAGCTTTCTTTATAGTCCAACTCTCACATCCATACAAGACTACTGGAAAAACCATAGCCTTGACTAGATGGACCTTTGTTGGCAAAGTAACTGGGTGTCATTTTTGGTTTGGCTCTCTTTGGAAAGACCATAGGTTTGACTATATGGACCTTTGTCAACAAAATGTTATCTTTGCTTTTAACACACAAAAAAGTTTGTCATAGCTTTTCTGCCAAGAAGCCATCTTCTAATTTCATACCTGCAGTCACCATCCACAGTGATTTTAGAGCCAAAGAAGAGGAAATACGTCACTGCTTCCACCTTTTCCCCTTCTATTTGCCATGAAGTGATGGGGCCAGATGACATATTAGTTTTTTTACTATTCAGTTTTAAGCTGGCTTTTTCACTCTCCTCCTTCACCAGCATCAAGAGGCTCTAGTTCCTCTTCGCTTTCTGCCATTAAAATGATACCATCTGCAAAGCTGAGGTTGTTGATATCTCTACCAGCAAGCTTGATCCCAGCTTATAACTCATCTCACTCAGCATTTCACATGATCTGCTCTGCACATAAGTTAAACAAACAGGGTGACAATAAACAGAACTGTCGTACTCCTTTCTCAATACTGAACCAGTCAGTTGTTCCACACAAGGTTCTAACTGTTGCTTTTTTGACCCACATACAGGTTTCTCAGGAGACAGGTAAAATGGTCTGGTATCCACAGTTAATGTAGTCAATGAAACAGAGGTAGATGTTTCTCTGGAATTCCCTTGCTTTCTCTATGATCCAGCAAATGTTAGCAATTTGATCTCTGGTTCCTCTGCCTTTTCTAAACCCAGCTTGAACATCTGGAAGTTCTCAGTTCACATAATATTGAAGCCTAGCTTGGAGGATTTTGGGCATAACCTTACTAGCATGGGAGATGAGTGCAATTGTCCAGTGGTTTGAACATTCTTTAATTCTGCCCTTCTTGGGAACTGGGATGAGAACTGACCTTTTCCAGTCCTGTGGCCACTGCTGGGTTTTTAAAATCTGCTAACATACTGAGTGCAGCACTTTAATAGCATCATCTTTAAGGATTTTAAATAGCTCTGCTGGAATTCCATCTTTCCACTAGCTTTAATGGCAGCAGTGCTTCCTAAGGCCCACTTGACTTCACACTCCAGATTGTCTGGCTCTGAGTAAGGGACTACACCATCATGGTTATCCAGGTGATTAAGATCTTTTTTGTACCGCTCTACTGTGTATTATTTCAATCTCTTGTTGATCTCTTCTGCTTCTAATAGGTCTTTACTGTTTCTGTCCTTTATAGTGCCCATCTTTGGACAACATGTTCCTTTGATATTTCCAATTTTCTTGAAGAGATCTCTCGTCTTACCCTTTCTGCTGTTTTCCTCTACTTCTTTGCCTTGTCCATTGACCTGAAGGCCTTCAGGTCTCCCCTTGCTATTGTCCAGAATTCTACAGTTAGTTGGGTGTGCCTTTCCCTTCCACCTTTGCTTTTTGCTTCTCTTCTTTCCTCAGCTATTTGTAAAGCATCCTTAGACAAACATATTGCCTTCTTACATTGCTTTTTCTTTGGGATGGTTTTGTTTGCTATCTCCTATATAATATTATGGATCTCTGTCCATAGTTCTTCAGGCACTCTGTTTACCAGATCTGATCCCCTGAATCTATCTGTCACCTCCACTGTATATTCATAGGGGATTTAAGTCATACCTGACTGGCCTAGTGATTTCCCCCACTTTCTTTAGTTTAAGCCTGAATTTTGCTATGAGGAGCTGGTTATCTGAGCCACAGGCAGCTCCAGGTCTTGTTTTTGCTGACTGTATACAGCTTCTCCATCTTTGGCTACAAAGAACGTTATCAATCGGATTTTGGTATTGGTCATTTGGTGATGTCCGTGTGTAAAGTTGCCTCTTGTGTTATTGAAAAAGAGTGCTTGCTATGACCAGTGCATTCTCTTGGCAGAATTGTTAGCCTTTGCCCTGCTTCATTTGCACTCCAAGGCCAAACGTGCCTGTTACCCCAAGTATCTCTTAACTTCATACTTTAGCATTCCAATCCCTTACAATGAAGAGGACATCTTTTTTTCATGTTAGTTCTAGGACATCTTCTAGGTCTTCATAGAACTGATCAACTTTTAGTCTCTTCAGTATAATTAGGCACATTTTACCTCCTACATATCAGTAAATATCAGATGGGTAACTACCCAAAAGTACCACTGGAGCTAGGACCTCCCCATCATGTACCTCTGCCACTGAAATACATACCCTGCAAACTGCAGGGAACCCAGTGTCAGAGCAGCCAATTACGGTAAGTGGTTGTGGCCCAGAGGACAAACTCACCACACTAACCAGGATGGCAAGTGTGTCAGAAGTCAGTGTACCTGTCATGGAATTTTGACTAATAAACAGTCATTGAAGATCCTTCTCTTTTTGTCAAAAAAGGAGGAAGACAAGGGCAAAAACAAATTTAACATGAACAATAGTTTTTTAATTACTAACATTTATTATTAATGCTATTTCTTTCACTGGCTGCTAAGTATCCCCTGCTCTTCTCTCTAAATAATCTTCCTTGACAACTTACCTATTCTGTTCATATATCTTCAACTATCACTATGCTACCCTGATGACTCCCAAATACACAGGTCTTAAAATTATTATAAGCTTGAACATTTAAACTTTAACAACCTACTTTAGAAATAATTTATCAACAGTAAAGATAAACTGAATTATCTTTTAAAAAAACTGATCTGTGCTTCTAGAAATAATTTATACTTACAAAATAAATTTTTCAGAAAATTGAATAAAACTAGTAACAATATGATGGTAGCAACCTAAACAATATAACAGATGCTCAATATTTAACAAACAATATTAAACCAAAAACCCTACAAAATATACTCTTGATAAAATAACTTCAAGAGATTTTCTGGCAGGAATTAAAAAACAGGATAACTTACAATGTATTGTAGATTTCACACTCATGCATTATTAAAAAAATAAGCTTTACCTTAGTATAGTGCAAAAGGGAGTTGGCAAAGAAACGACACAATTTGAGTGTTTTCTGAAATAATCTGTAGTCTGCATTATCCTGTTTCGAAAAAAAGAAAGTAAGAAACCATAATAAATATGAAAAGAACATGAAATTAGCTAAAACTGTAAATGAGACAGGATTTTCTAAAAATATCTCTTAATAAACACAGAGTGGAAACATTTTCCATGAGAAAATAATTGTTCTCTGAATTACTGTTAGAAGCAATACAAAACACACCCAATGATGATAAAGATATTTCAAAAAATTAGTCTGTATTACTGAAAACTATCTAAAACAGCAAAAGAGGTGATATTTGATTGACCTGACAGTGAAACTAACTTTAATATCTTAATTGTCTCTTGCTATATGGGGAAAAAATGGTCAAAAGAAAAAGGTCTCTGTTGTTGTTCAGTCACTAAGCCATGTCTGACTTTTTGTGACTCCATAGACTGCAAGAAAAAGATCTTACAAACCCATAAAAGAATGAGATATAAAAGAAAACAGATAAAAGACATGAGAAGGCAATTTGTAGAAAAGAAACTACAAAATTTCCAATAAATATTGAAAACCTCCAAATTACAACCTAATTACATGTCTTTTGAAGCTGGAGGAAAGGTGACTATCTGATTAGCAAAGATTTAAAAGACTGATAATATTCCAGTGTTGATATGGAAGTGTAGTAATAAGCACTTTAACATTTATGGGAGCATAAAATAACACCCTCTTTGCATTACTATTATTATTATTAAAAGCTTGAGCATTAAAACTCCTTGACCCAGTAGCAATTCCACTTCTGGAAATATATTCTACTGAAATACCAGCATAGATATGCAATGTAACCTTTCTTATGTTGTGAAAATTGAAATTCTCCAGTTAATGGAGAATGGTTAGTAAATCCAAGGTAAATTCATAAACGGCAGTGGCATAGAGCTATTAAAAGAAATTGGGTAGATATACCCTCAGGGATACAGAAAGCCTCAAGATAGATTCAGTAAAAAATCAAGCTGCAAAACAATTTGTATATTATTATTTTTAAATGTGTGCTATGTGTTTAATGTTTCAAAATATTGAGCTATTCTTCCTTTCTTTAAAGTACTGATAAAAGAAAAATACTGATAAAGTCTAAATGTAGTGAGCAATAAATCCAACTATAGGAAACAGATTTAAAATGAGTTTTTCTGAATATAACTTTCTATAAGCATTACATTAGAAAAAGTAGGAATTATAGTACAAATTTATATCTAAGAGCCTTACAAATAAATTTTCCCTGTCTAAATTACTGGTGATGAAAAGCTTGTTACAAAGTCTATATATAATAGTTCATTTTGAAACCATGTTCAAGACTTAGGAGAGAAAACATCCCTTATAGGAGCTGTCTTGGGTTGAACTGTGTCTCCTAAAAAGACAGGTTGAAGTCCTAATGCCCAAAACCCCAGGATGTGACTTTATTTGGAAGTAGGGACGTTGCAGATGTAATCAGTTAAGATGAGGTCATACTGGAGTAGGATGTGCATTCAATCTAACATGACTGGTGCCCATTAAAGATAATGTGAAGAGACAAGGAGAGAATACCTTGTGATGACGGCAGCAGAGACTGAAGCTGTACAGATGCAAATCCAGGAATGCCAGTGACACCAGAAAAAGAGAGGATGCAGCGGACTCTTTCAGAGTCTGCAAGTGAACAAGGTCCTGCTGATATGTTTCAGAGATCTATCCTCTAGAACTGCGAGTGAATAAATCTGCCACCTGATTTGCAGTCAGTTGTGATCATTTGTTATATAGCAGCCTCAACTACATAATTCAGGGACTCATACATCTATATGTTTCCATAAACAGCATATTACCTATGAAATCCAGTGGTTTCTTTCTGATATTTTTAAAAACAAGGTGAAAAAACTGCTTGGAAGAGTTTAATGAAAGAGTTTGATTCCTCAATAAATATCAATAGTAAACAGCAGAGGGCATTGCTATTTAAAATTTAGACTTAAGAATGGAGAAACTACAGAGATTTTTTTCAAAGCTCCATTTCAGGCAATGGACAGCAGTAAGTAGTGCTAGTTACTCTTATGAATCCTAAATAAAGAAAAACAAGTAAGGAAAAACATGAAAATCTACTTGGACCGTTGGTAAAGTTTACAATTCTCTGATTTTCATATACAAGAGTTTATATGCACTGAACTTATATACTTTATGTACAAACAGCCATCCTGATCAGGTACCCTCAGGACTTCTCTTTCCTCTTCCACTATAGACTGTACGGTGGCTTCAGTTTTCCCCATTTCACTCCTCTCCAAGGAATCTGTCTAATCTTACTCTCTGAATAAGTACTAACTGGGGGATCTGTGGTGTCAAGATAAGCAAGATAGAAACTGGGAAAAGAGGAGGCTGCAGTGGAGGATATAAATGTACAAGATAAAGGAGGAAAAGGGAGCATCCTTTCTGCCACTGACACAGGTTAAGGAAATACCTTCTCCTTTCAGCAAGGTAAGGGGAATCAGAAAGGATAAATGAAGGAAGTGGGGACAGAAAAGGAAAAAAGGGATGGAAGGGGAGGATAGATAAAAAGAAGAGAAGCAAGAAGGCAAGGGTTTGCTTCTTCCTAAAGCTACTCCTCACTCCTCACCAATTTCAGAAGCCATTTTCAAACTTCCCATCCTCCTCTAGGTCTCTCTTTTCAGATCATCCCGGCCCTAGAAGCTGTGACCAATTTTAGGAACTGAATAAATCCTCACATGCCCACCCCCACAGTTGCTGGGCAAAGAACAATGGACAAAGGAATTTCCTATATCCATTCACAGGTCTACGACAGGAAGAGATGTTACTGTTATCCTATGGGAAAATATTTAACTCATTTACCAATGAAAATTTAACTTCTATGCAGAGTACACCATGTGAAATTCCAAACTGGGTGAATCACAAGTTGGAGTCAAGATTGCCAGGAGAGATATCAACCTCATAGAACTCTAATGGCAGAAGGCAAAGAGGAACTAAAGAGCCTCGTGATGAAAGTGAAAAAGTAAAGTGAAAAAGCAGGCTTAAAACTCAACATTCAAAAAACTAAGATAATGGCATCTAGTCCCATCAGTTCAATTGCTCAGTTGTGTCCAACTCTTTGCGACCCCATGAACTGCAGCACACCAGGCCTCCCTGTCATCACCAACTCCCAGAGTTTACCCAAACTCATGTTCACTGAGTCAGTGATGCCATCCAACCATCTCATCCTCTGTCGTCCCCTTCTCCTCCTGCCCTCAATCTTTCCCAGCATCAGGGTCTTTTCAAAGTCAGCTCTTCGCATCAGGTGGCCAAAGTATTAGAGTTTCAGTTTCAACATCAGTCCTTCCAATGAACACCCAGGACTGATCTCCTTTAGGATGGACTGGATGGATCTCCTTGCAGTCTAGGGACTCTCAAGAGTCTTCTCCAACACCACAGTTCAAAAGCATCAATCCTTTGGTGCTCAGCTTTCTTTACAGTCCAACTCTCACATCCATGCATGACTACTGGAAAAACCATAGCCTTGACTGGACAGACCTTTGTTGACAAAGTAATGTGTCTGCTTTTCAATATGCTGTCTAGGTTGGTCATAACTTTTCTTCCAAGGAGTAAGTGTCTTTTAATTTCATGGCTGCAATCACCATCTGCAGTGATTTTGAAGCCCCCAAAAATAAAGTCTGACACTGTTTCCACTGTTTCCCCATCTATTTCCCATGAAGTGATGAGACTGGATGCCGTGATCGTTTTCTCAACGTTGAGCTTTAAGCCAACGTTTTCACTCTCCTTTCACCTTCATCAGAAGGCTCTTTAGTTCCTCTTCACTTTCTGCCATAAGGGTGGTGTCATCTGCATATCTGAGGTTATTGATATTTCTCCTGGCAATCTTGATTCCAGCTTGTGCTTCTTCCAGCCCAGCATTTCTCATATACTCTGCATGTAAGTTAAATAAGTAGGGCGACAGTATACAGCCTTGATGTACTCCTTTTCTTATTTGGAACCAGTCTGTTGTTCCATGTCCAGTTCTAACTGTTGCTTCCTGACCTGCATACAGATTTCTCAAGAGGCAGGTCAGGTGCTCTGGTATTCCCATCTCTTTCAGAATTTTCCAGTTTATTGTGCTCCACATAGTCAAAGGCTTTGGCACAGTCAATAAAGCAGAAATAGATGTTTTTCTGGAACTCTCTTGCTTTTGCAATGATCCACTGCATGTTGGCAATTTGATCTCTGGTTCCTCTGCCTTTTCTAAAACCAGCTTGAACATCTGGAAGTTCACGGTTCACGTATTGCTGAAGCCTGGCTAGTTCCATCACTTCATGGCAAATAGATAGGGAAACAGTGATAGATTTTATTTTATTATGCTCCTAAATCACTGTGGACGGTGACTGCAGCCATGAAACTAAAAGATGCTTGCTCTCTGGAAGGAAAGCTATGACAAACCTAGACAGTATATCAAAAAACAAAGACATCACTTTGCTGACAAAGGTCCATGTGGTCAAAGGTATGGTTTCTCCTGTAGTTATGTATGGATGTGAGAGTTGGACCATAAAGAAGCATGAGGACTGAAGAAGCGATGCTTTTGAACTGTGGTGTTGGAGAAGACACTTGAGAATCCATTGGACAACAAGGAGATCAAACTAGTCCACCCTAAAGGAAATCAACCCTGAATATTCATTGGAAGGACTGATGCTGAAGCTCCAATAATTTGGCCACATGATGCAAAGAGTCAGTTCATTGGACAAGACCCTGATACTGGGAAAGATTGAGGCCAGGAGGAAAAGAGGATGACAGAGGATAAGATGGTTGGATGGCATCACCGAGTCAGTGGACATGAAGTTGAGCAAACTCCAGGAGACAGTGAAGGACAGGGGAGCCCGGCGCGCTACAGTCCATGGTATCACAAAGCGTTGGATACGACTTAGCAACTTAAAAATAACAACACATTGAAATTATTAGTTATAACTGTTAAGTCATGAGTATGCTTAGTCCTTTAATTTAGGACTATTATGAGTTAAACTTTAAAGAGCTAGTCTGAGAACAGATTATGTATAACAGTTATAGAAAAATAAACTGTAATTCCCAATAAGCAAATTACAAATTTTTAGAATACAATGTTTTATAAAACTGATGCAAATTCAACACTATTTTTTGAAATCAATATAAATATATATAAGTATAAACCAAGTTTAGAAGACTGACAGATGCACACACATACACACATGTGTATACTGCTTCTCTACAAGTTGCAATGGATTGGTGAAGAAAAGGTTCACTGTGGCTATTTCAAGACAACCTTAAATAAAAATAGCAAAAGGAATTAGACTTCTGTGTAAGAGTAGAAAAGACTGCAAGGATTCTGAGGAGAATGCCTTGACCAACCAGCGAGTATTTAAAAGGCAGGGACAGACTGACTGTAGAGAATGAAAGTAGAGGAGTTACAGGAGTCTAATGTAACGTCTGGGTGAAAAGTAATATTGGGCTACAAATAATCTCACAGGTTGAAAACAAAAACAAAAGAAATTAAAACCCATTTTGGTAAACTGATCCATAGATTTAGTAATAACTGTCAGAGGAAAAGGAGCTACTGTTCACAGTGCTGTCACCCCACATTTTTACCTGTGCATCTGACTGCATCATCTGCTCAGCCAACCGTAAACAAGAATGGAAGGAGAAAAGAATGTCTTCACACAAGCTAGTAATTATATCTTTGTGTTTCAGCTGACTCTTTATAACCGACTGGTGCTTAAGGCTCTGCCTAAATGAAAAAAAAGAAAATATAATCACCACAAGTAACACATTAAATAACTTAAGACCATAATATGATTTGATAGAACACATTAAAAAATCTAAATGCATCATTTATAATAGACATGGCATAATTAAGACGTGCTGACTTTACCTCTGAAGTTGTCATATTAGCTTAAGTTGCTAAGTTTTTATTTCTCCTTATAAAATATTAATTGAACTCTTACTATACACTGGAGTCTGTGAGGGCCTGGAGATAGAGGAGTGAATGAAAAGACACAATCCCTGTCCTGTCTGTATGGAATTTCTGGTCCAACACAAGACAGAAGATTAAATAATGTAAGAATAATTGATTGACTGCAGCTGTGACAAATGCTAAGGTGGAGAAGTTCAGGGTGCTACAACGGAGACATCTACTCTAACTTGGATGGACTTTAAACAGTAGAGTGACATGATTTGATTGAATTTTTTAGAAGCAAATCAGTCTGAATGCAGAATAGAAAATGAATCAGAAGTGGGCAAGAGTAGACGATATTTGATGGTGATGGCGTGTGTGCTCAGTTGCTCAATCGTGTCTGACTCTTCGCGACTCTATGGACTGTAGCCCACCAGCTTCCTCTATCCATGGGATTCTCCAGGCAAGAATACTTAGGTGGGTTGCCATTTCCTTCTCCAGGGGATCTTCCTGGACCAGGGATCAAACCTGCATCTCCTGCATTGTCAGGCAGATTCTTTACTACTGTACCACCTGGAAAGCCCTGATGGTGATGGTAGTATGACTAACTCACTGAGTACTTCACTAGCCTTGCAGAGTTCTAAGCACTTCACACTGATAAACTCAATTAATTCTCACTCAGTTCAGTTCAGTCGCTCAGTTGTGCCCGACTCTTTGCGACCCCATGAATCGCAGCACGCCAGGTCTCCCTGTCCATCACCAACTCCCGGAGTTCACTCAGACTCACGTCCATCGAGTCCATCACGTCAATATACAGCCTTGACGTACTCCTTTTCCTATTTAGAACCAGTCTGTTGTTCCATGTCCAGTTCTAACTGTTGCTTCCTGACCTGCATACAGATTTCTCAAGAGGCAGGTTAGGTGGTCTGGTATTCCCATCTCTTTGAGAATTTTCCACAGTTTATTGTGATCCACACAGTATACCCCCATAAAGAAGGTACTTTTGTTATAACTTCCATTTTCAGATGAGCAAACTAAGGCTCAGAGAAGTTAACTAACTTGCCTAGGACTTCCAAAGGATAAATGATTTCAGAAAGGATTCAAGAATATGCAGCATGGCTGTGAGTTGACACTTTTAACCACTGCACTATTTATTACTTATTGGCAATGTAATGACCTGGTGCAAGAAAAGCATCCAAGTGCTCGCTTCGGCAGCACATATACTAAAATTGGAACAATACAGAGAAGATTAGCATGGCCCTGTGCAGGGATGACACGCAAATTCGTGAAGCATTCCATATTTTTCAAAGTATGGCAAAACCAATACAGTATTGTAAAGTAAAATTAAAAAAAAAAAAAGAAAAGCACCCAAGACCTGAAAGTATTACACTGATCTTTAATGTTTTATGCATATGTATAAAGTAGAGGTTCTTAACCATTTTTACATCTCAAATATACTCCCTCCACCCTCAAGAATTGGATGAATGCTATGGACATTCTCCCTAGTAACCTCACACAATGTTCTAGTTAAAATTATAAGTGGAATTAAACTCAACTCAAAAGCATATAATGAGGGGATTGTATTCAGCTCTAATGATAATTATTAACTTTCCTAAGCCTGGAAAAAGGATAGTTGATAGTTAAACACTAGTAGCAGTTGGCATGGAGAAGGCAATGGCACCCCACTCCAGTACTCTTGCCTGGAAAATCCCACGGACGGAGGAGCCTGGTAGGCTTAAGTCCATGGGGCTGCTGAGGGTCAGACACAACTGAGTGACTTCAGTTTCACTTTTCACTTTCATGCATTGGAGAAGGAAATGGCAACCCACTCCAGTGTTCTTGCCTGGAGAATCCCAGCCTGGTGGGCTGCAGTCTATGGGGTTGCACAGAGTCTGACACGACTGAAGTGACTTAGCAGCAGCAGTAGGCAAGTGGTTAAGACCCATGCCCTATTATTTCAGATGTACTAGCTAACTGAGTAGAACTTTTTTTTTAATTTTAGAGATGGCAGGATAAAGAAGTAACATTTAGTTTGGGAGTTACATGTACAATATCTGGATTATCAGAGAGTAGTGTCAGTAAATATTACACGAACCCATACAAAATGTTTTAAATGCAATCTAAGAAAACTTACAAATAATTAAGACTTTGGATATGGAAAATATATTACAAAAAGTAAAAACAAAACAAAAACTTACTTAATTATAAATTTCCAAGTATTGGCATGAAATGCATGGTCCATACTAGAAATAACAGAGCAAATATCCAACAATGAATGAATAACTACAAGGAAAGAGAAAAGTACTCTTAGGACATTGAAATATTATATGGAGTGAGTTTAAAAATATCTAATGAATGATCTTAACATTTGCTAAAATAAGTAATATAGTTTTAAAAAATTACATCAAAATAATTAGTGAAAGTGTCACACTTTTGATTTAGAGTTTTTATAAAATATGGAAAATTAAGTTTGATGCTTATAGCTACTCTGTGACCTAAATAAAATGAAAAATGTTCAGTGGAATAAAATTTGTGCCCTATTATAACTGAAATATTCTGCAGATATTCTAATAAAAAATGATATGTTGCTAAGGAAAGAAAACCTAACAAAGAAGAATCAAAACAAATTTGTACAGTACTTATTAAGGTTTCTACTCTGCCTGTAGTAGATAATTTGTAAAAGTAAGCACAATAAACCCCCTTTCTATGTCCATGAGCTTAGGCAGTTCCCTTCCACAGATCCCAGACATAGCCACATAACTTACTTTGGTCAAAAGGACAAAAATAAACGTTTAAGGCAAGCAAAGACTTTAAAGTGCCTGACTACGGGGGCCTACCCTCTCTTGCTGCTCTGACAACACCTGAGGCTATCAGCAGGTAGCTGATCCCAGGCTAACCTGCTGGATGATGGGGTACACATGGCTGACTCAGCACATTATTCCTCCCTCTGCTCACAACCACTCATGAGTAAGGTCAATGGCCACAAACACCCAGGTGAGCCAGTTACACCCTGTGAAGCAGAGAAATCTTGTCCCACCTCAACCCAGCCTAAAAATACTAACTCAGAACTATGAATAAATGAAACAGTAATCGCTATATTTTTTTAATTTTTGGGGGGCTGTGCCACTCAGCTTGCAGGATTTTCAGTCCCTCACCAGGGACTGAACACAGGCGTTGACAATGACAGCCCCAAGTCCTAACCACTGGACCCCCAAGGAACTCCTTAGTAGTTGCTTCAATACAATGGATTTTGGGGTGGTTTTTCAGAGCAAAAGGTACCTTATAATACTGTACAAAACTAACTTACTCTCCTTATGCTGAAGTTACGAATGCAACCTTTGCCCTTATGGAGTATTGTTTCTTAAACTCTGGGACATGATGCATTTGGCAAGTGATGAAATTAATGAAGGAGCAATCAGCACTTTCTAAAAATGAAATCGACTATAATAGAGTACATTATTTCATGTACAATAAATAAATGTAGTATATATATACACATGCACAAACATACACATACATGTGTATTTATGTGTGTTTCAGGAAGGAATGAAAACTTTCTTACTATGAATTTATGGCTTAAAAATTCTGAAAGCTACTGCTTTAGAAGGTACAAGGTTGCACAGCTTTCTTTGCTAATCATTGTGGAGAAACAACCTACTTTGAACATTGACTAAATATATCAGTTCAGCTCAGTTGCTCAGCTCTGACTCTTTGCGACCCCATGGACTGCAGCACAGTCCATCACCAACTCCTGGAGCTTACTCAAACTCATGTCCATTGAGTCGGTGATGCCATCCAGCCATCTCATCCTCTGTCGTCATCCTCTGTCTTCTCCTCCTGCCTTCAATCTTTCCCAGCATCAGGGTCTTTTCAAATGAATCAGCTCTTTGCATCAGGTGGAGTTTCAGCTTCAGCATCAGTCCTTCCAATAAATATTCAGGACTGATTTCCTTTAGGATGGACTGCTTGGATCTCCTTGAAGTCCAAGAGACTCTCAAAAGTCTTCTCCAACACCACAGTTCAAAAGCATAAATTCTTCAGTGCTCAGCTTTCTTTATAGTCCAACTCTCACATCCATACATGACTACTGGAAAAACTATAGCTTTCACTAGACGGACCTTTGTTGGGAAAGTAATGTCTCTGCTTTTCAATATGCTGTCTAGGTTGATCATAGCTTTCTTTCCAAGGAGTAAGCGTCTTTTAATTTCATGGCTGCAATCACCTTCTGCAGTGATTTTGGAGCCCAAGAAAATAAAGTCTCTCACTGTTTCCACTGTTTCCCCATCTATTTGCCATGAAGTGATGGGACCAGATGCCATGATCTTTGTTTTCTGAATGTTGAGCTTTAAGCCAAGTTTCATAAAGAGGCTCTTTAGTTCTTCTTCACTTTCTGCCATAAGGGTGGTGTCATCTGCATGTCTGAGGTCACTGATATTTCTCCCAGCAAAGTTGATTCCAGCTTGTGCTTCATCCAGCCCAGCATTTCATATGATGTACTCTGCATATAAGTTAAATAAGTAGGGTAACAACATACAGCCTTGATGTACTCTTTTCCTATTTGGAACGAGTCTGCTATTCCATGTCCATTTCTAACTGTTGCTTCTTGACCTGCATACAGATTTCTCAGGAGGCAGGTAAGGTTGTCTGGTATTCCCATCTCTTGAAGAATTTTCCAGTTTGTTGTGATCCACACAGTCAAAGCCTTTGGTGTAGTCAATAAAGCAGTGGACATCACCAGATGGTCAATATCAAAATCAGATTGATTATATTCTTTGCAACCAAAGATGGAAAATCTCTATACAGTCAGCAAAAACAAGACCAGGAGCTGACTGTGGCTCAGATCATGAACTCCTTATTGCCAAATTCAGACTTAATTGAAGAAAGTAGGGAAAATCACTAGCCTAAATATATAAATCTGTTAATGCATCAAATATCAACTCTACAAAACCTAAAAATTGAAAAGATTAAAAGTTTATGGGTAGGATTTAAATTTTTTATACATTTAATATCATGAATCATTAATTAGAAATAATGATTGGGTTCAATAATTTAGTTGATGCATGGTTTATAATCAATATACATCACATACTAAGTAGTAAGTTTTCCTCACTCACCTACTACCATATTCAAAATATCATCATGCTCATCTATTAAAGGGTTCATGCACACCATATCCAGCAGTTCCATGAGCTGCTTCTGAAGAGAATAGGCTTCCTTAAAAAGAGCCTGCAGAAGGTCTGCGACTAGGTGTAGACGCCCAGAATAGACAGATTCACTATTCTGATCACAAAAAAATAACGAGAGGAAAAAAGCAAATCAGAGAATGCTCAGGAGCCAAATTTATTTTAACTCATTCTATCAAAGCTTATAAATTCAATATTTTTACTGGATGACATATTCATTAAAGAAATGCTTAATGAAATTTCATCGTATATAGTGTACTTTGAGAGATGCAAGCATGTATAAAATACAATCTCTGACTTCTAAGATCTTACAAATATAGAACAAAAAAGGAGATTAATAACATTAGGTCCATGGCATGACATTTTAGTACCCTATCACCAAAGAGAAGGATCAGGTAACTAGAGAGGTACATTCACCCAACAAATAGCATTATCAAAATTGCCTGTGACCCACAAATCTAAAGCCAGCTTTTCTGCTTTAAAGCTACCACAGGACTAAATAAAGGTCAAGGTCCATTTATAGGCACCTAATTGTTAAGGAATTCACCTGAGTCACCAGTGCCACAACAGAACTATTTCAGGATCCCTGTGACTCAACATGAATCCATATCACTTCTTTCCTTACCAAGAGGAAATAGAATAAGACAACAACAAGGAAACTGCAAGAGCCCCCTTTGTAAGATTTCTCTATAATTACTTATTTTGAAACATCTACATACATGCTGTTTGCTCTGTGGAAAAATCCAATGCAATAATACAGGATAAATGTAAGCTTATGAACAAACATAAACACTACCAACTCAGGCCCTTTGCTCATGGATTCTAGGCCATTTAAAGTGTACTTAGACCCATTACTCACCTTACAATGTACAAATGTACTTTTGATTACATGTAGGATAGAGGATGGAAGACTATGAATATTTTCTAGAATGACGGATTCCTGAGTGGCACAGACATGCTGAACACATCCAGTAAGAGCTCCTAATAGCTGTACCATTGTCTGGAAGTAAGGAAAGAAGTTTCACTCAGAACATATTTTCTGTGCATCTGAACTGTATACTAGGGATATAGCAATGAACAAAATGGACCCTCTGTTCCTCCTTACACATAACTTTAGTCTATCAGAATTATAAATATTAAAACTGGCTAGACATTTGGTTAAAAAAGGAAGTTGGCATACTAACCCACACATCAAAGTATACGGCAGGTGTTCTACACATATGCCTTGGAATTATAGATAGGGCATGATATCTTGATTATATTTGTCTTATACTAGTTTATTACTTGTCTAAACTTATACAAGTTTATTAAGATGTTTATTAAGCACAAAATTGTATAAAAATTCATTTATGCCTTCTGCAATATCTTCATATCTTTAATTCTATAAATTTAATTCTAGCATTGGGCTATTATATAAAGAGTATACAGCTAACATTAGTATAAAAATTCTCACACTCTTGAAGTTCTGCCCCACCCCCTTCCTAATATATTTGACATACTTGTAAAATATTTCTTAGAGTGCTCTGGATTTCTAAATTTTGGCTTGACAGTTCTCTGGCTTGACTGGTTAACTCATACATCATGTCATCAAATAATCTCACAGTCTGTGAAAACAAAGCAGGTCATAAACAGCAGTAATAGAAGTCACTAGAAAAGGAAAGACACACCGTTCAAAAAAAAATTGACTTGATTTTGCATTATTAATAGCCACAGGATATTGTCCAGTATAACAACTGTACCTAATAAAGTTAATAATGTGTGTGTGTATAGTATTTTTTGTATAGTGTTTCCACAATAAAATCTCTTTGAAAAATACAAAGTCTTCAACAAAAATTGATGTCTTCTATTTCTGTAATAACATCCATAAAGAGATCACTCAAAGCTCTGGTGTTGTAACAAAAGTGCTACTCTTACACTTATATAAATAAAAGATGATGCTCTTAACCAATCAACATCCATGTGAACATTAATCGGATATTTTCTGGTCATGGTAATGAATCTGTGTTGAATTACCTATTTACTTGTTTTCTATCCAGTTTCCATTTTTGACCAACTCAAAACACCATTCCTAGATTAGAGACACAGTACGTGACCTCAGAACAAAGTGTTTTTGTCTGAAAAGTTAGCCAAATTAAGATCTAAACAAGTTAAGTGGCCTAAACACTGCACTACAAGAACAATCATAGTTGACAACACACTGTAATTAAAGAGGGTACTGTTTCCCTTAGGCCTGTTAACACTCAATATCTCCTTTTCATCCACAGATTAGTTAGACTTTTTTTGGTATCAAGAACAAATTTTAAGAATCTTTTTAGAGAACTGAGTGAATGAGTAAAAGGAGTTTTGATAACTACTTGCTTCAAAACTACACAAAGTCCATTCTAATAAGAGAGAAGTTATTACAAAAAAAAGTCTCATTTTGTCAGCAAAGTACCTTTAGTTCTCATAATAATAAAAAGTAATGACACTGCTTTTCAGAGAAAAGGTATACCACATATATCTAAAAGGTAGCTATGCAGTCGTAAATTTGATGCTTCCTCTTAATTTACTTGATTTTACCGATATTCTAGACATTTTTATTCTAAGGCTACTTTGATAAATTCTGGCTTCATTTTTCCAGACAATGAAATTTAACAATTATTAATAAACTGTACAGAGAAGATACAAAAAGAGACTTAACTAACTTCATCATCCATCCTAATTTTCAATGAATAGCTTTAAAAATTATAAGAGTATTTAAAATTAACTACAAATAATAAAAATGCAATTAGTAAAAAATCCATACTCTCTGAAAACATAAGTTGTTTATTCACATAACAGTCACACTAACACCATTATATTCTCACATGAAATCATTTTTAACCGTTTTATTTGTATTTCAAGCATATGATACATTAAGAAATTAAGAATAAATGGCCTAAAACTGAGGCTAGATTTTACTAGCCTTGAAAACATGTATATTAAGATAATAACAGTACTATACCTTTGGCAGCACTTGTGAAAAGAAAGTCTGTTCCAATGTAAGGTGGTTCATATGAGGTAAAAACATTTCCACAATAATTTTCAGAATTTCTATAAAAGAAAATAGTAATATATTTTGTAACAATATTAAGTCACATCAGCCAACAAGATTACTTTCCATTCCCAATGCAAGCATATGTAAGTACTACCAACCAAAAGCTTTGAACAGTTTCAAAATGCCATAGTCTATGTAGAGAAACTATTAACAATTAAATAACCTGAAATAATACCAAAATTAGAAACAAAAACAAAAACAAAAACGTATATGTCCAGTAATTGAGGATCAGTTAATGGATGAGGTCCATCTACTGAATAGGATCTATGATCATTAAAACATTTGTTAGAGATTATGTAAAATTATGATAAAATGTCCGCAATACTTTAAGCTAAAATGAAAAGAGTTTCAAGTGGTATAATTCTGATTTTTATATATATAAACATGTATATACAAAAAATAATACACAGATAAACTAGCAGGAATATACAGAATCAAGATGAGGATGTCTTATGCCAAAATCTGAAATAGTTCAGATTCATAATTGTTTCATTATTCTGTTTTTCTGCATGTTAACAAATTTTCTATATTGAATGTGCATAACTGTTAACCTCAGGATAAAAAAATAACTGTGACTTAAAAAAAATTAGACTCCATATGCCCATACACAGCACATAGGTTCAAGATGGTAAGCAAATATTCCACAATCAAGTGAAACGTAAATAGAAAAGAACTCTAAACTAGAAAGGATAGTCTTAATTCTCTACTTCTCCTAAGTAAATAAGTAAATTACATCAAGTAAGAATAATGAAGACAGATGAAGATAAAGTCAACTTTTCCAAATAACAAATTAGTCATGCCCAAACAATCAGCTTTTTGTAACTTAGAAAGTTATTTTCTAACTGACACTACACGAACAAACAGGTTGAGGGTTATTCAGTAGGCTGCAAATTATGTTTTTTATAGGTCTAACCAGCTTAACAACTAATATTTAAAATGTACATTGTGCTTATCACACGTTATCAAATAGAATACTTTTGGTATCTATGCAGACTGAAATTTAAAACTTAAGTACTATAATTTGAGGTAATTGGTCATTTTAACTAACTGAAGATTACAAAAGTTGTAACCCTACAATAGGAAGAATAAATGTAAAAGGAATATGAAACTGTATTGAGATGTGGGACTCAAGTTTTAATGACATCAAAGCTATCATACAATTAAGACAATTTTACTTACGAATATGCTCGATCCAACTGTCAGAATGCTGATACATAGAGTAAAAAAATTAAGGGAGATACTAGTATTATAGTATTAAGATGTTAAATATCACAGTAATCCAACTCTACGCCTCGACCAGTAACGCTGAAGAAGCTCAAGTTGAATGGTTCTATGAAGACCTCTACAAGACCTTCCAGAATTAACACTCAAAAAAGATGTCCTTTTCATTACAGGGGACTGGAATGCAAAAGTACGAAGTCAAGAAACACCTGGAGTAACAGGCAAATTTGGCCTTGGAGTACAGAATGAAGCAGGGCAAAGGCTAATAGAGTTCTGCCGAGAGAATGCACTGGTCATAGCAAACACCCTCTTCAACAAAACAAGAGAAGCCTCCACACATGGACATCACCAGATGGTCAACACCAAAATCAGACTGAATATATTCCTTGCAACCAAAGATGGAGAAGCTCTATACAGTTAGCAAAAACAAGACTGGGAGCTGATTGTGGCTCAGATCATGAACTCCTTATTGCCAAATTCAGACTGAAATTGAAGAAAGTATGGAAAACAACTAGACCATTCAGGTGACCTAAATCAAATCCCTAACAATTATACAGTGGAAGTGAGAAATAGATTTAAGGGACTAGATTTGATAGACAGAGTGCCTGATGAACTATGGACTGAGGTTCACGATACTGTACGGGAGACAGGGATCAAGACCATCACCAAGAAAAAGAAATGCAAAAAAGCAAAATGGCTGTCTGAGGAGGCCTTACAAATAGCTATGAAGAGAAGAGAAGAGAAGCAAAAAGCAAAGGAGAAAAGGAAAGATATATCCATTTGAATGCAGCATTCCAAATAGCAAGGAGCAATAAGATAACCTTCCCCAGTGATCAGTGCAAAGAAATATAGGAAAACAATAGAATGGGAAAGACTAGAGATCGCAAGAAAATTAAAGATACCAAGGGAACATCTCATGCAAAGATGGGCTCAATAAAGTACAGAAATGGTATGGAGCTAACAGAAGCAGAAGATATTAAGAAGCGGTGGCAAGAATACGCAGAAGAACTGTACAAAAAAGATCTTCACGACTCAGATGATCACGATGGTGTGATCACTCACCTAGAGCCAGACATCCTGGAATGTGAAGTCAAGTGGGCCTTAGGAAGCATCACTACGAACAAAGCTAGTGGAGGTGATAGCATTCCAGTTGAGCTATTTCAAATCCTGAAAGATGATGCTGTGAAAGTGCTGCACTCAATATGCCAGCACATTTGGAAAACTCAGCAGTGGCCACAGGACTAGAAAAGGTTAGTTTTTATTCCAACCCCAAAGAAAGGCAAAGTCAAAGAATGCTCAAACTACTGCACAATTGCACTTATCTCACACGCCAATAAAGTAATGCTCAAAATTCTCCAAGCCAGGCTTCAACAATATGTGAACCGTGAACTTCCAGATGTTCAAGCTGGGTTTAGAAAAGGAACGAGAGATTGTCAACATCCGCTGGATCATTGAAAATGCAAGAGAGTTCCAGAAAACCAACTATTTCTGCTTTATTGACTATGCCAAAGCCTTTGACTGTGTGGATCAAAATAAAGTGTGGAAAATTCTCAGAGATGGGAATACCAGACCACCTGACCTGCCTCTTGAGAAATCTGTATGCACGTGAGGAAGCAACAGTTAGAACTGGACATGGAACAACAGACTGATTCCAAATGGGAAAAGGAGTAAGTCAAGGCTGTAGATCGTCACCCTGCCTATTTAACTTATATGCAGAGTACATCATGAGAAATGCTGGGCTGGAAGAAGCACAAGCTGGAATCAAGATTGCCAGGAGAAATATCAATAACCTCAGATATGCTGATGACACGACCCTTATGGCAGAAAGTGAAGAACTAAAGAGCCTCTTGATGAAAGTGAAAGAGGAGAATGAAAAAGCTGGCTTAACTCAACATTAAGAAAACTAAGATCATAGCATCTGGTCCCATCACTTCATGGCAAACAGATGGAGAAACAGTGTAAACGGTGACAGACTTTATTTTTTGGGGCTCCAAAATCACTGCAGATGGTGATTGCAGCCATGAATTTAAAAGATGCTTACTCCTTGGAAGGAAAAGTTATGACCAACCTAGATAGCACATTAAAAAGCAGAGACATTATTTTCCAACAAGGTCTGTCTAGTCAAGGCTATGGTTTTTCCAGCAGTCAGGTATGGATGTGAAAGTCGGACTATAAAGAAAGCTGAACGCCAAAGAATTGATGCTTTTGAACTGTGGTGTTGGAGAAGACTCTTGAGAGTCCCGTGGACTGCAAGGAGATCCAACCAGTCTCTCCTAAAGGAAATCAGTCCAATGAATGTTCATTGGAAGGACAGATGTTGAAGCTGAAACTCCAAAGTTTGGCCACCTGATGTGAAGAGCTAACTCATTTGAAAAGACCCTGATATTGGGAAAGATTCAAGGCAGGAGGAGAAGGGGACGACAGAGAATGAGATGGTTAGATAGCATCACTGACTCAATGGACATGAGTTTGAGTAAACTCCAGTTGTTGTTGATGGACAAGGAGGCCTGGTGTACTGCAGTCCATGGGGTCACAGAGTTGGACACGACTGAACTGAACTGAGTAAGATATTCACTACTGAGAATAGATTTTCAAAGACCTTTCTTGAAGTTTAAGCAATGATAGTAAGAGACTAATATTAGACTCAAATTACCGGCTTAATTTTGCTTTTAAAAAAGTAATGCTAATTAGGCTAACAAACAATAGGATGAAAATACTTTAAGTATTTTCAAAACACTCAAGGATAAACTTATCTCTTCGAACTATATGTAATTATGACATATTTCTGACAGATGAGAATACAATCCATAATAATCCATGGTTTCTGCAACAAATTTATTTCTCCTTAGCACTTCTATAGTACTGTATCTACATCTGTCACTGATCATTTTCTACTTTCTTTTCATGTTATTAGCATATCTATCTTATCACTTTATCAGACTGAAACTCTTCTGCACATAGGAGCTTACATATGTGATAATAAACTATCCTATGTGCACTGTAAAAGTTAACAGTAATAACATTATTAACTACACACTTTCAAACCATTAAGAATTGTTAGAAAGTTTTTACTGTAAAAATAATATAGGAATTATTAAAGCATGTGTCAATCAGCAAAATTAAAAAAACACAACCCCATCGCAGTAATATAAGAAGTCATTCTTCTTCTGAAATCTTACTTTGCAACTACATATCTTACAGCAGCAATCAAAATGAGGTATGGTCATTAACTCATTTTAGTTCAGTAGAACTAATTTAGTTCAGGGCAGAATCTGCCTCATGTATAAATTTTAGAAAAGGTAAAAAAAAAAAAAAATTTACCTCTTCCAAAATTTAAACTTCGTTATGACTATGCAGACATGCAGGCAAAGACTGAAAAATAACATGTAAAATGCAAGAGACAAAAATAATGTTTGGGTGACAGAACTGTGGATTTATAGAAAATTTCTTTCATTTGTTGAAAAGTGCTGTAGTAAAACCAAAAGCTGAAAAACGAAATTATATAATGAGACGTCAGGCCATTTTAAGACATGACAAAATTTTTTAGCCCTTCACTGAATGCTTACTATGTGCCAGGAACTATTCTAAGTGCTGGAGACAATGCAGTGAAAACAAAATTCCTGCCTTTATGAACTTCACAGTATAGTGAGGAAAAGCAAAAAGGAAACGAAGTCAACAACATAATTTCTATTAACGATCTGACTGCTCTTAAGAAAACTGAACAGAGCAATGCGTTAAGTATTACTGACTGGGTTTGGGGAAACCACCTAAAACTGAAGACTCTGAAAAGGGCTTACCTGAGCAGGTCACATTTGAGCTGAAACCTGAATAATGAGACCTACCAAAGGCTGGGAGAAGAGCTACATGGAACATCAACAAACATGAAGATCCTAAGGTAGGTGAGCTTCATGTAGCTCTGGTTAGAATGTAGTGAGCTAAGTAGGAGAGGACTAGGCTTAGAACGTGAGGAGACTTGAAAGTAAAAGTTTAGATTTTATTCCTAATTTGTTAAGAAGCCCTTGTGGTAAGGGGTGCCTTAAAAAGGAAATGACATGTTTTTCAATATGAACTGTTTTTGGAGAGATTGTAAAAGGACATGAGTAGAAGCAAGAGAACTATTAACTACAGCCCAGATGAGAGGTTATGGGGGTTTGGAGCAGTGACAGGAAACGGGGATGATGGATTCAAAATATAGTCTGAGGGCAGAAATGAAAGAACTTGATTAAAGGTTTTGGCTTGTGAAACCGTTTAAGAAGCCTAGGGGTTTCAGTTCTTTCGAATTTTGAGATGAAACTTAAAATTTCATCAAAAGAACAGGATTTGGTTCTTCTGAATTTTGAGATGAAAACCAGGAGGGAATGCTGACTTTTTGGTGGGGGGGGGGGGGGGGCAGGAATAAAAATATTTACTTTCAATTACTGAAATCCCCTATAAGCTTGAGGGGGGAAAGAGGAACCATGTTCTTTGTTCCCCCTAAGCCTAACACCCTGCCTGCTATGAAGTTTTTGAGGAGAAGGATGGCTATTTGCTGCAGAAATCAAAAATCTTTTAGGACAGAAATTCCATATCTGCACAACAATTAAGAAAGGGTTTTGGCACTCAAGTGGGATTTTGCCAGTGTCCAGGTGAATGATTTCTTTGTGACAGTTAATATCTACATTTGGCTTTATCTGTAAAAAATTATTTGTGCAGTGCTCAGAATTTCTCAAGTGAAGGTCTTGTTTTTGAGTGCAGTTTTATGTTTAAGTTTTCTGTGCTCCAAGCTGTTTAAAAACAAAAAAAAAAGTTACCCTTTAACATGAAGGGCTGGGCCTCCACATACATTTACAACCAAAAAGGGATTCAACTACTAAACGGTCTGCACCTGAACAAAGGAGTCATTAAGTACCTCAAACGCAGCACATGAAACCCAATTAGTAAACGAAGCAACTCCTCACCAGCAATAAAACAAGAGGTTTGAAAACCGGACGAGAATAACATTTGAATTTGCTTAACATCTTTTACACACCGGGCACCATGGCAGAACTACGTCCTTTAATTCGATTCTACCACCCATTTTAGAGATGAGCGCTCGGAGTATCTCGGTCTCCACTCCTTCCAGAGTCGGCTCACCTTACAGCTCAAGGCTAAGTTCCTGTCTCCCCCGCTCTCCACTAGGCAAAAGTCATCACACTTAACTGCACGTACAGAGCAACTTGAAGGCCCAGAGGAGTGGAAGAAAACGGCATATCCACTGCCGAAAACCATTGTAAGAACACCCGAGAGCCCTCCCAATGCCGAAGCCAAGCGTAACTTTGGCCTCAGCACCCACGGCTCTCGCTCGCCCTTCATTTCCTCGCTTACTCATCTCACTGTCAACAAAGAGAGGAGAAAGTTGAAGTCGCAGGGACCCAACAAGGCCCGCAACGCGTTAGATGAGACAGAAGGTTGGAGACCGGCCCCACAGCCCTCTCCAGGTGGAAATGACAATAAAGGATATAAGGAGCCGAGGCAGGACAGACGGCAATTCCCGGCGGCATAGTTCCTCCGGCCAGCTACTTATTTCTTCCAGTGGAACCGCGCTCGCCGGGACAGCGCGTTCCTGAGACATGCTTTCGTCCAGCACCAAAGCTTCAAAACACTCCCGCCAGAGCCAAGACCGGAAACTCCCAACGTCCCGGCAGGCCTTGCGAACAAAAACCATAGAGAGGAAGGGCGCCGCTTTCCTTGGTGAGCCCGGGCCCCACATGACTGGGAAGAAAGCCGGGCTTGTCTGGCCGTGGGAGGACTCGATTCACTGGTGCACGCTTCCGGTCTGGCGAATCTGGCCGGAGTTCTCAGCCAGGTGAATCGGGAGTCCGACGAGCATCTCCAAGTTTGGATCGCTGTCAACGTTGCTTTGAGACGCTGTGGGAAAGGTGAGGGCCGAGAGTCCCCAGATTTACAACCTTCCATCCCATGGGGCTTTTTGGTTGCACATTTGGGGTTGGGTTTGACCTGGGCACGCGGCCAGGAATGACTGCAAGTCCCGCGGTGAAGTGGGATAGAAACAGACTCCTTCCTACCCACTTAATGTGTTGACCCTACTCTGTACATCTTGTGTAATGGGGCTAGAGACCCACCTGTCAGAGTTGGTGTGCAGATTGAACTCATGGTATATATTAAGTGTCTAACACAGTAGATACAGAGAAGACCCTCTTGATTAAGTTGCTTCCATTTTCTACGGGCCTCTCCACGCGGTTCAGTACCCTTATTTTGTGTCAAGCTAATCTTTACTAATTACTCCAGAGTTAGCTCACTCCCAGTACGCTTAGGGCTGCTGATCTCGGCTAAATGTTTGTAGTTAGGTCATTTGGATGAATTTACACACATCAGCATACCTGTGCATGTTTTTAAAGGGATACTCATTCAGCAAAATACAGTCCTGAAGTCCTGTTACTTGAAACGGTAACAGAAGTGAAAAGTTGTTGTTGAATCACAATGCCGGATTCTTGGCCCCCGGAGGAGAAGAATTCAATCCGGGGCCAGAGACGAGGCTTGATTGCTCAGAGCTTTTGTGTAATAAAAGTTTTATTAAAGCATAAAGGAGATAGAGAAAGCTTCTGACATAGGCATCAGAAGGGGGCAGAAAGAGTACCCCCCTGCTAGTCTTCAGCTGGATGTTATATAGTCACTGAAAGTGAAGTCGCTCAGTCGTGTCTGACTCTTTGCGACCCCGTGGACTGTAACCTACCAGGCTTCTCCATCCATGGGATTCTCCAGGCAAGAATACTGGAGTGGGTTGCTATTTCCTTCTCCAGGGGATCTTCCTGACCCAGGGATTGAACCCGGGTCTCCCAGCTTGCAGGCAGACGCTTTTACCTCTGAGCCACCAGGGGAAAGGAATGTCTCAAAACTCAGAATGGCACCAGGCCCCTCACCCATAAGATGCATTTTGGGATAAGCTTGGCACCAAATGGTTTATCTTGGTCCATAAAATGATTAACTTGAATCTTGAAGAAGGGCAGATCATCATACAAATAGTTTCATTTACATAGATTAGAGGAACAATATCTGAGTATAACATACTGGTTTATCAAGTAGGTTCTGAGCCAAAAGGCAGAACTGACTTGAAGACAGAGTTTGGGATAAATGCGTAGTACATTAGCATAGCTTAAGATAAATATTTCCATAAGAAAAAGGCATTGGTTATCTCTGGGTTTGAGAGTAGTTAACTTCAGGTGAAACTAGGTGTCATAGCAACACAGAATTTTAAGAGAAACCTCCTTTTAAATTTGTATAGAGAAAGAAAAACTATCGCTAGTTTGTTTCCTCCTGCCGCTTAAGAGAGAGAAAAATGTCTGACACTTGCAAACTATTTCCTCTGTTTGGAGACCCCTGGCCTTCCTGCCTGTTACCCTCTCAGACTGAAGAAATTCTGGCAGTTTAAGAGTTTAAATATTATATGTTTGGGCAGGGCCGTGACAATCGCTAAGCTGAATCATTTTCTGCCCGAGAATTTTGGGCTGTATTGTTTTTAATTGTTGCTGCTGCTGCTGGTCTTTTATTTGTTTTTAGAGTTTATTATCTTCAGCTTTTGAACCCTGAAGGCTGTGTGTATTTCCAAATCTGTCTCCCTCTCTCTCCACAGCTTTCATAGAAAAGCTGTTGGTGGGGGAGGGTGGAATGTTTCAGTTCAGTTTAGTTCAGTCTCTCAGTCGTGTCCAACTCTGCAACCCCATGAATTGCAGCACGCCAGGCCTCTCTGTCCATCACCAATTCCCGGAGTTCACTCAAACTCACGTCCATCGAGTCGGTGATGCCATCCAGCCATCTCATCCTCTGTCATCCCCTTCTCCTCCTGCCCCCAATCCCTCCCAGCATCAGAGTCTTTTCCAGTGAGTAAACTCTTCACGTGAGGTGGCCGGAGTACTGGAGTTTCAGTTTTAGCATCTTTCCTTCCAAAGAACACCCAAGACTGATCTCCTTTAGAATGGACTGGTTGGATCTCCTTGCAGTCCAAGGGACTCTCAAGAGTCTTCTCTGACATCACAGTTCAAAAGCATCAATTCTTCGGCACTCAGCTTTCTTCACAGTCCAACTCTCACATCGATACATGACCACTGGAAAAACCATAGCCTTGACTAGACGGACCTTCGTTGGCAAAGTAATGTCTCTGCTTTTCAATATGCTATCTAGGTTGATCATAACTTTCCTTCCAACGAGTAAGCATCTTTTAATTTCATGGCTGCAATCACCATCTGCAGTGATTTTGGAGCCCCCAAAAATAAAGTCTGACACTGTTTTCCACTGTTTCCCCATCTATTTGCCATGAAGTGATGGGACCAGATGCCATGATCTTTGTTTTCTGAATGTGGAGCTTTAAGCCAACTTTTTCACTCTCCTCTTTCACTTTCATCAAGAGGCTTTTTAGTTCCTCTTCACTTTCTGCCATAAGGGTGGTGTCATCTGCATATCTGAGGTTTATGATATTTCTCCCGGCCATCTTGATTCCAGCTTGTGCTTCTTCCAGCCCAGCGTTTCTCGTGATTTGCATATAAGTTAAATAAGCAGGGTGACAATATACAGCCTTGACGTACTTCTCTTCCTATTGGAATCAGTCTGTTGTTCCATGTCCAGTTCTAACTGTTGCTTCCTGACCTACATACAAGTTTCTCAAGAGGCAGGTCAGGTGCTCTGGTATTCCCATCTCTCAGAATTTTCCACAGTTCATTGTGATCCACACAGTCAAAGGTGTTGGCATAGTCAATAAAGCAGAAATAGATGTTTTTCTGGAACTCTCTTGCTTTTGTGATGATCCACTGCATGTTGGCAATTTGATCTCTGGTTCCTCTGCCTTTTCTAAAACCAGCTTGAACATCTTTAAGTTCATGGTTCACATCTTGCTGAAGCCTGGCTTGGAGAATTTTGAGCATTACTTTACTAGTGTGTGAGATGAGTGCAATTGTGCAGTAGTTTGAACATTCTTTGGCATTGCCTTTCCTTGGGATTGGAATGAAAACTGACCTTTTGAAAACTAGTCAATCTAATCACATGGACCACAGCCTTGTCTAACTCAGTGAAATTAAACCATGCCATGTGAGGCCACCCAAGACGGACAGGTCATGGTGGAGAGGTCTGACAGACTGGTCCACCGGAGCAGGGAATGGCAAACCACTTCAGTATTCTTGCCTTGAGAACCCGATGTACAGTATGAAAAGGCAAAATGATAGGACACTGAAAGAGGAACTCCCCAGGTCGGTAGATGCCCAATATGCTACTGGAGATCAGTGGAGAAATAATTCCAGAAAGAATAAAGGGATGGAGCCAAAGCAAAAACAATACCCAGTTGTGAATGTGACTAGTGATAGAAGCAAGGTCCGATGCTGTAAAGAACAATTTAAATGAAATGTGTCACTTTGCTTCTTAATAACATTTTTTTTTTTCTCTAGAGCTGCACTGAAAGAAGAGCAAAGACCTCTTAAAAATCATTTGGAAATAGCTCTGAATATTTGTAACTGTATAAGCAGCTAAAGAGAAATAGACCTTCAGCAGAACTAACAGAATAATTAATTGAAGCAGGTTTACATGTGTGTCATCAGTTCTCTCCAGAAGTTGAAGAAGCTTCCTTAGAGTTTAACGGTTGTGTGCATTTTATGAGAGAATGACTTTTCAATTTAATTTCACTATAGAAGACCACCTGGAAGATGAATTAACATCTCTTGGAGATGGAGCTTTGGCCCTACATTCCTCACAAGAGTCTTCAGTCTCAGAAAGACAAAAAGGTACACACAGAGACAAAAAACGTTCCACAGAACAATCTGACTTGCTGCAGGACCATTTGTGGGAACATAAGTCAGAGAGAAATGAGGCTCCCTCTCAAGACCCAGACAGCTCATTCGCTGCAGCTAACAGTTCAAGTAACTTGGAACCACACGAGGAAAAGCCCTGCTTGAGAGTTGCCAAAGAGCATGCTATGCCTAAAGATTTAAAGAAAGTGTTAGAAAATAAAGTCACAGAAACAGTATCAGGTCTCCAACACGTTAACATATCAATAATGAAAACCACCTTGTTGAAAGAGAACTTCCCTGGAGAAAACATCATTTCAAAAAGCTTTTCTTCTCACTCTGACCTGATTTCAGGTGTTTATGAAGGAGGCTTGAAAATCTGGGAGTGTACCTTTGACCTCCTGGCATATTTGACAAAGGCCAAAGTGAAATTTGCTGGGAAAAAAGTGTTGGATCTTGGTTGTGGATCAGGGTTGCTGGGTATAATGGCACTCAAGGGAGGTGCCAAAGAAGTTCATTTTCAAGATTATAACAGTGTGGTGATTGATGAAGTAACCTTACCTAATGTAGTGGCCAACTCCACTTTGGAAGATGAAGAAAATGATGTAAATAAACCAGATGTGAAAAGACTCAGGAGATCAACAGTAGCACAAGAGCTATGTAAATGCCGCTTCTTTTCAGGGGAGTGGTCTGAGTTTTGTAAGCTTGTACTGAGCAGTGAAAAACTCTTTGAAAAATATGATCTCATTCTTACCTCAGAAACTATTTACAATCCAGATTATTATGGTCCTTTGCACCAAACATTCCTTAGATTGTTAGATAAAAATGGACGGGTGCTTTTGGCCAGCAAAGTACATTATTTTGGTGTGGGTGGAGGTACTCATCTCTTTCAGAAGTTTGTAGAAGAAAGGAATGTATTTGAGGCTAGAACACTTGAAATAATTGATGAAGGACTAAAGAGGTGCCTAATTGAAATGACTTTTAAGTACCCCAGTTAATGTCCACTGAGTGTCCTAAGTGAAATAGAATAACCAAAACCTTAATTTGAATTATTTCTGATTTCTATTATTTTATTTCTGAAATTATTATGTTTGTTTAATTTTGTTTAGCCAAATAAGAGACCAACTATATACAACACTTTACTTGCTAGGTGAGACTGAGAGAGTGTTTCTGAAGAGATTTGAAGAGATTTCCTAGGAAGTCATTTTGTGAGAAAGTTTTCTGTTTTCCACTTTCATTCTATTTAACCTTTCTACCACCTTTGGCATATAAATTTGCCATTTCTTACTTCATGTTTGAATTTCTTCCCAGTCTTTGTCTGTTTCTGTTCCCATGGAGTGCCTGGTCAGTCACCATGCTGTTCACTTTAAAGGCATGCATGCGTGCTTGCATGCGTGCTAAGTTGCTTCAGTCATGTCCAACTCTTTGTGACCCCATGAACTGTAGCCTGCAAGACTCCTCTGTCCTTGAGGTTCTCCAGGCAAAAATCCCGGAGTGCGTTGCCATGCCCTCCTTCAGGGGATCTTCCTGACCCAGGGATCAAACCCCCATCTCTTATCTTTCCTGCTTTGGCAGGTGAGTTCTTTACAACTAGAGCCATCTGGGAAGCCCAAAGGTGTACATATGCATTAATAAATGGTTCTGAACCTAAATATTAGAACGGAGGTGTTAAGTAACTAGGAAGAGGTTTTAGGCTTTTAAAATATTGATTTATATAACAAGAATCAGAATGCTGAGCAGTTGAATTCACACTGAAATGGAAGAAATAAAGGGGAATCATGATAGTATAAAAGTGATACAGAAAGCTTACAGTGCTTGTAGCCCTTTTGTAGCCAAGTAAGTAGGAGATCCTAGGGTCTTGGTAGGAAAAAGAATAGGAAACAAAATTTCAGACTCTTAAGGAGTAAACATTCTTCATTCTTTAAGTAATAGGGAAGAGAAGAAGAGATAAAGTATTTTTTATTTTAATGCAAAATTTTTTACACTTAAGGTACCTGAAATTGGAATCTACCTTACTGTTTATAACTGCAATGCTAGAGATCCAGGTTCGATCTCTGGGTCGGGAAGATCCCCCGGAAAAGGGAATGGCAATCCACTTCAGTGTTCTTACCTGGAGAATTCCATGGGTAGAGGAGCCTGGCAGGCTACACTCCTTGAGGTAACAAAGGGTCATACATGACTCAGCGACTAACATTTCATTTCTCAACCTTACTATCTATTGTGCAACTGGCAGCATTTTTTGTCTTTCTTGGAGGTAACTAAAATAATGGTACAACCCGGATTCAATGAAATGTGATAGATTAGGCAGCTTGTCTACTTCTTGCTGAATATTTATAATCTTACAAGGTATATATCATCCGTATTTTAATAATGATCATAATAGCTAACAGTTTTCAGCATTTGCTATATGCAGGATAGAAGGGATTTACATACACTGACATTTAATATTCATAACAGCCCTGAATTACAATTACTGTCTCCATTTTATATATAAGTTGACACTCAAGAAGGTAATTTGATCCTTATCACAGTCCTCATATTCAGAACCTGAATCTGAACTAAAGTCTTTTTTAAAAGGTGGTGAAGATTTACTCTTCACCACCCCAGTGCTCTTAACAGTGCCTTACAATGCCAAATATTTTAGGACCCTTTTATTATTCTGAAATGAAAGCCACAGTTAAACTTATTTACATGCATATTTAGTCACTTCAGTCATGTCCAACTCTTTGCAACCCCCTGGACTGTAGCCTGCGAGGGTCCTCTGTCCATGTGATTTGGGAGAACACACATGGGCTGTGTTTTTATTTTATTCTCCAGAAGATCTTCCCAACCCAGGGATAGAATCTGCATCTCTTAATGTCTTCTGCTTTGGCAGGTAGATTCTTTACCACTAGAGCCACCTGGGAAGCCCCAACTTGTTTACATACATCACTAGAAGAATTTTTTTTGTAGTCATAATTTTTCCAGTAGTCATGTATGGATGTGAGAGTTGGACTATAGAGAAAGCTGAGCGCCAAAGAATTGATACTTTTGAACTGTGGTGTTGGAGAAGACTCTTGAGGGTCCCTTGGACTGCAAGGAGATATAACCAGTCCATCCTAAAGGAGATCAGTCCTGAATATTCATTGGAAGGACTGATGCTGAAGCTCCCATACTTCAGCCACCTGATGCAAAGAACTGACTCACTGGTAAACACCCTGATGCTGGGAAAGATTGAAGGCAGGAGGAGAGGGGACGACAGAGGATGAGATGGTTGGATGGCATCACCGACTCAATGGACATGAATCTGAGGAAGCTCCAGGAGTTGGTGATGGACAGGGTAGCCTGGTGTGCTGCAGTCCATGGGGTCGCAAAGAGTCAGAGACAACTGAGCAACTCAACTGAACTGAAACATAAATCCTTAATGCATTTATCACATGTATATATATATGTGTGCATATATACATGTATAAACCTACAATATGAAGAAGTCATTTATAAACACATAATTTGTGTTCCTTCAGGTAAATGCACAGGTGCTGCTGCTGCTGAGTCACTTCAGTCGTATCCGACTGTGCAACCCCATAGACAGCAGCCCACCAGGCTCCGCCGCCCCTGGGCTTCTCCAGGCGAGAACACTGCAGTGGGTTGCCATTTCCTTCTCCCATGCATGAAAGTGAAAAAAACTGAAGTCACTCAGTCGTGTCCAACCCTCAGCGACCCCATGGACTGCAGCCTTCCAGGCTCCTCCTCCCATGGGATTTTCCAGGCAAGAGTACTGGAGTGGGGTGCCATTACCTTCTCCGAATGCACAGGTATAGCTGCTGAGAAAATATGTAGTAGTAAGATGTTTGTATTTAAGATATGATTACTGTCAGTGTCACAGCTACAACTCCAGACCCACCTACTGGATAAGGCAGGATAGCCCTGACAGCAGGTTTGGCTATTTGAGGAGGTACAAAGCATTAGATAGAGTCCCATGACAATGGTCAGCATCAGTGATTTTGAGACAAACAGATATCTCTCAGTTCTCTGTGATGAATTAGACACCCAATGAGGTGTCATCCAGGAGGCTTCTCCAGAAGTAGAAGAGACACAGCCCTGAACAGGGGCTCAGGGAACAATTTCAGCCCCAAGGGAGGCGGACCTAGTGAAAACAGCAGGAGTCAAAACAGAAGCCCAGTCCTGGGAACTAGATAATTCTGGGCATTAAAGATAATTCTGGAGGTGACCGCTGATCAGGAGCACATCTACCTAAGATAGCTAGCAGCAAAAGAGACTAGAGATAAAATTATGGATATAAATCCAAGAGAAGGATGCATAGCATAGTACACTTTGTCATGTAAATAGTTGAATCATTTTAAGAAGCATCTATTAATATGTCAAGACAATGAGCTTTGGAGTTCGGTACTTGGGTTAAAATTCAGTTTCCCCGACTAGAGAGCAGGGTTTGTAGTAGTATCTCTCTAAGAGAAATCTTTTTAAAAATCATAGTGAATATTGGGAAACTTTCAGGGAGTTTGGAGTTTTAGAGCATGAACCACCCATTCTTGTATTGGTGCCTTACAATAAATGCTGCACTTAACCACATGCACACAAATCAACATGATTACTATGGATAAATGGAAATTATTTTGGTCATGAATTCTCATAGTACTTAGTTACCCTGTTTTCTCAGTCAAGTAGGAAGCCTTATTCACTTTTGTTAAAAATTGGGTTTGAGACTTTACAGTTTACAAATCCCAGTTCAGAACCTGGAGAAATGAATAGATTTAAGAACTTTCACTGCCCAAGGCCAACCCTCATTCTCTCCCTCCACAACCCTGCCCCCTACTTTACCTTCAGTTTCTAAGTTGTCTTTTGTTTTGAATGCTTTGGCATTAAGAGCATTAAGAATGAAGAAGAATGGATCCTGGAAACCTGTTTCTAAAAACTCAGTCACATGCAAGTTGTGTTCTGCCTTCAGTTCAGTTCAGTGGCTCAGTCATGTCCGACTCTTCGCGACCCCATGAACTGCAGCACGCCAGGCCTCCCTGTCCATCACCAACTCCCAGAATCCACCCAAACCCATGTCCATTGAGTCAATGAAGCCATCCAACCATCTCATCCTCTGTCATCCCCTTCTCTAGCTGCCCTCAATCTTTCCCAGCATCAGGGTCTTTTCAAATGAGTCAGCTCTTTGCATCAGGTGGCCAAAGTATTGGAGTTTCAGCTTCAACATCAGTCCTACCAATGAACACCCAGGACTGATCTCCTTTAAGATGGATTGGTTGGATGTCCTTGCAGTCCAAGGGACTCTCAAGAGTCTTCTCCAACACCACAGTTCAAAAGCATCAGTTCTTCGGCACTGATGCTTTCTTTATAGTCCAACTCTCACATCCATACATGACCACTGAAAAAACCATAGCCTTGACTAGAAGGACCTTTGTTGACAAAGTAAATTTCCCATTTGTCAGATTGCCTGTGCCCTTAGCTCCCTTTCTACTGCCCCACAGAGGCTCCCTGCCAGTAGCTCAGAAATTGGGGAGGGTTGAGGAGGAGGCTGTCTCCCTGCAGACCCGGAGCTGACACACTGCCTTTGTCAAACGCAGTCGCCAATGACATGTGTGCTGTTCTGTCCTCAGGGGAGGTGGGTCAGATGGGGTCAGCTGCTCAGCTAGCAGGTACTTCTTAGTACCATCCATAGTGTTTTTTTCAGGTTTTATTAGAGCTTCAGTTCAATTCAGTCGCTCAGTCGTGTCCGACTATGCGACCCCATGAATTGCAACATGCCAGGCCTCCCTGTCCATCACCAACTCCCAGAGTGCACTCAAACTCACATCCATCGAGTCGGTGATGCCATCCAGCCACCTCATCCTCTGTCGTCCTCTTCTCCTCCTGCCCCCAATCCCTCCCAGCATCAGAGTCTTTTCCAATGGGTCAACTCTTCACATGAGGTGGCCAAAGTACTGAGGTTTCAGCTTCAGCATCATTCCTTCCAAAGAACACCCAGGACTGATCTCCTTTAGAATAGACTGGTTGGATCTCCTTGCAGTCCAAGAGACTCTCAAGAGTCTTCTCCAACAAGACAGTTCAAAAATATCAACTCTTTGGTGCTCAGCTTTCTTCACAGTCCAACTCTCACATCCATACATGACTACTGGAAAAACCATAGCCTTGACTAGACGGACCTTTGTTGTCAAAGTAATGTCTCTGCTTTTCAATATGCTATCTAGGTTGGTCATAACATTCCTTCCAAGGAGGAAGCGTCTTTTAATTTCATGGCTGCAATCACCATCTGCAGTGATTTTGGAGCCCCCCAAAATAAAGTCTGACACTGTTTCCTCTGTTTCCCCATCTATTTGCCATAAAGTGATGGAACCAGATGCCATGATCTTCATTTTCTGAATGTTGAGCTTTAAGCCAACTTTTTCACTCTCCTCTTTCACTTTCATCAAGAGGCTTTTTAGTTCCTCTTCACTTTCTGCCATAAGAGTGGTGCCATCTGCATATCTGAGGTTACTGATATTTCTCCTGGCAATCTTGATTCCAGCTTGTGCTTCTTCCAGCCCAGCATTTCTCATGATGTACTCTGCATATAAGTTACATAGGAGTTTAATGAAAAGCTATTTGAATAAAAAGAAATTACAAGAAACCTGTGTGACAACATAACCTTGATTCTTTGCTTACACCCTAGCCAGAATTTCCTGAACTTCTCATCCTATGTTATGGTTGCACTGAATTTGCTGATATTAAATTTTTCTTTGGTTAAGTGCAATTCAAAATTACCATCATAACTTGAGTGCAGCCCAGCAGAGAAAATTCTCTGTGCTATAAAAGACTCCATTTTTGCAGCTCTGGGATGTAGCTTCTAGTCATCCAGGATGTTTGGGGGAAGCCACAATTCCCTTTGCTGTTTTCTTAAGGGATTAAAAGTGAACCCAGATAACCTTTAAAAGTAACTTCATCCTCTATACAGGAAGTTGTCAAAGTGCTTTTTCAGGAGAAGGAGTAATACTTGATTTGAAAGAAACATTAAAAGTTACAATAATAACAAACAGCTTAGTAACCTAAACATTTTTAAAGGCAGTGTGTCAGTTCCGGGTCTGCATGGAGACACCCCCACCCCACCCTCCTCAGCTTCAGAGCTACTGGCAGGGAGCCTCTGTGGAGCAATGGAAAGGGAGCTAAGGGCACAGGCAATCTGAAAAACAGTAAGTTTGAAGGCAGAACATAGCCGGCATGTGACTAAGTTTTTAGCAACAGATTTCCAAGATGCATTCTTCTTCATCCTTCATGCTCCACAATGTCAAAGCATCCAAAAAGGATGACTCTTATCCCTTGTAGAACAAGGTAAGTAACCAGAGTTATTATGATCTTTAAAAATGCAATGAAGGGGATGCTGCCTCTTTTTCCATGGTATATATTGATGGGATGGAAAAAGTCAATGTGAAGCCTTGCCTTTGGCGGTGTGTAGCATAAGCCTTTGTAGTAGAATCGGATGTACTGGGTGTCTTGGAACCCAAAGTGCTGTGGGCCATGCTGCTGCTAGACTGTGGTGCCTTTGTGTAAACAAAAAGACACTCTACCCTCCAGGCAGGCTTCCCAGATAGTGCAAGTGTTAAAGAACCTGGGTGCCAACGCAGGAGACATAACAGGCACAGGTTTGACCCCTGGGTCGGAAAGACCCCCTAGAGGAAGGCATGGCGACTCACTCCGGTATTCTTGGCTGGAAAATCCCATGGACTGAGGAGCCTGGCAGGCTACAGTCCATAGGGTCACAAGGAGTTGGACAAAACTGAAGCGACTTTGCATGCCCTCCAGGCAGATTCAGCCTCAGGTTGAGAACAGAACTGGCAAGTGGAATAAGGCTGTTTTCAGCTCCATGTGCCCCTTAACACTTCTTAGTGGCCCTGCGCTTTAGCCTTATAAACTTCCACAACTTCCTGACTCATAAAGGATTGGAAAATGGGCAATAAACTGATGAACACCAAGAGAATCAGGTAACATCCACTAAATACAGGAAGTGAGGAACTGTCAGAGACAGTGCTTTTCTTTTCTTTTCTTTTATCAAGGTGATTTACAGCCTTCTGTCAGGGGCAACCAGCACAGTTTGATGGCATTAAGGTCTTAGGGATCTAACTGTGCAGCAGGTGAACTCACAGGAAATGTTTGAACAGGTGATGAGCTGCCGAGACAAGAATTCCCATGTGATCTCCCCCTGCACACTGGACACTGCACCAGAGGTTGTCAACATGAGCAATGAAGGCAGACAGCGACTGAAACCTGTCCATATCACCCCATCCAGGAGTGTTAGAGGTTCCCTGGCGGGCTCAGCTGCACAATTCTGAAAGCCTCCTAACACAGCATATCCAGTTAGCCATATAGCATGAGTGTAGCTCTAGCAATTTTCTTACTCTGCTCTAAAATTCAGCAGGTCCCCACCAGCAAGATTCAACTCCTGGTCCCAATATGATGAACAGCAGTCATTCAACCAGCCTGATCATATTTCACATTTGAGACTACAAAGAAATCAATGCCCCTGGACCTGCCAAGAACAAACCCACCCACTGTGAGAAAATTAGTCAAAGAGATAAATAGAAAAATGTATCATCCTCATTCAGTTAATGGAAATCTGAAGTAGACAAGGCCAAGACTTGACAGCATTCTTTAGGGGTGTCTAAAATTTTCTAGAACTCAAAGCTCTTGTAGGTCTTTGCTGTTCTAAGCTAATCATTTCTTGCTATAAACTTGACTCTGAACTTGTTTTTAATAGCCTGAAAAAAGTGTTTGGGCTGGGGAGCAATTTTTAGGAAAGATTTTGTATAAAAAAGTAGAATAGAGAACTTCCCTAATGGCCCAGTGGTCAAGAATGTGCCTTCCAATGCAGGGGACATGGTTGGATCCCTTTTCCGCAAATGGATATCCCACATGGCCTGGGGCAAATAAGACTGCGATGTTGCAACGCTAGAATGCCCTTGCATCTTCAACTCTAAAACCTGTGTACCACAATGAAGACCCGGCATAGCAAAAAAAAAAAAAAAAAAGAAGGTAGAATAAAGCCGTAGAAGCTCAAAACAGACCAGTTAGTCACTGGCACACCACATTCTCATTAGCCTATCCCTATGCCAGTTTTGTTTTTGTTTTAAATCATTGCTTCCCCACCTCTGTGTCTAAGGAATCTTCAGAAGGAGCTACATTTTCAGTGATATGCTTTTCTTTCCTTAGCTTTTCAGGAATTGAACTCTGCCTCCAGTCTGCTTTGCTGTTTTCAAGCTTCTCCAAGATTTTTACAATAAGAACCAAAAAGAGTCTCTCTACTAAGGAAAATAGCTCAGAGAAACATTTTCTCGGAAGAGTGGCACACGTTTCTAATGTGCTGACATCTTAGTACCTTTAACAGGGACTTGGTTCAGGCTTTTATTTTAAACATTAAATGTTTTAATGTTAAATTTATTTTAAACATTTTTCATTTTCTCAGAGTAAGAAAAATATCTTATTCTATATACTTCCCCCCAAATACTTCAGAAACTCTTTTGTCCTGTATCCCATAATGTTGTAATTCAGCAGAAAGAGATATAACCTTAGAGTTAAAATCACTAGATATCTTTATGTCTTGGTAATTTTAGTTTCCTAACTTCTATTATCACCATATAAACATTTTACCTGATTCCTTAAAAATGAAGGAAAAAGCTAAATGTCAGACCCTGAATGTGAATTGCTCTACCATAATTGCTCTAATGAGGCATTTTGGTTAAATTTATTCCTGGATATTTCATTCTTTTGGATGGAATTGTGAATGGGATTGTTTTCTTAATTTCTGTTTTTGATAGTTCATTGTTAATCTGAAAAAGGAGACAGACAAAACTCATAGATACAGAGAACAGTTTGTCAGAGGGGAAGGGGGTTGAAGGGGTGGGAGAAGTGGGTGAAGGGGATCAAGAGGTACAAACTTCCAGTTATAAATAAATCATGGGAATGTAACATACAGTAATGATGACTATAGTCAATAATATTGCATTTCAAATTTGAAAGTTGCTAAAAATTAAGTCTTTTAAGTTATCTTCAGAAGAAAAAATTTGTAACTTTGTATGTTACAGATGGTAACTAGGCTGATTGTGATAATATATACAAATATCGAGTCGTTATGTTGTGCATCTGAAACTAAGATAATGTTGTGTATCAATTATACTTCAATTAAAAAAAAAGACATCTTAGATGGGCCCACTGTTTGATCACACATAAATATGCACGTGATGTTTTGGCCTCTCAGGAGTATTATAGTAATGTTACTGAAAGGTGTGGGGTGCAGCTGCTCACTGCCCAAAAGTCAATAAACAGGCCAGGTTGGTGGAAAGGAAAGTTTGCTTCATTTCAGATGCCGGCGGCTGGGAGGGGAGGGCGGACATCTGTCCAAAGGCTGACCCCCTTCCCACCCCCACCCCCCCTGACAAGGAGGAGGTGAGAGCTTTACAGGCTGAGGGAGGGGGCTACATGTAGAAACAGTACAGTCAGCTCTGACAGTCATCTTCAGATTGGTCATTGGTGATATGCCAAGCACCATCTTGGTTATTTTGCTATGTCGTTCCTGCGTGCTTTGTTGTATCCAACTCTTTGTGACCCTATGGACTGTAGTCGGCCAGGCTCCTCTGTCCATAGGGTTTTCCAGGCAAGAATACTGGAGCAGGTTACCATTTCCTTTTCCAGGGGATCTTCCCAACCCAGGGATCAAACCCCATATTTCCTGGATCTCCTGCATGGCAGGCAGATTCTTTACCCACTGAGCCATTGGGGAAACCCCTGGTTATTTTAGGTACAATTAATCTTCAGTTCCACGGTTGGGTTTTTTCCATTTCTTTGAGGTCAGTTCTCATAACTGGGCAGCTTACCTCATGGCTACAGCCTGGTCATCATGTAATCAACTTCTGCTAGTGGGCCTTTCGGTATCTATCAGACAGCTCACAGAACATGGTTCAGAATATTATCTATAGCCCTTGAGAAGGAACTAAAGGTCCTTGAGATGCTTAATGAGTACATTATTATTATTTGGTCTCCTTTGGCTGTTTTCCTTTGTCTGTGAATGTGCTCATTTCTCTGATTAAAGTTATTTTTTGACTGAAGTTTTCCACAGACAAAAGGCAGGCAGAGGACCTGGGGGGAGGTTCTGGAGGGGGAGGGTCCTGCTCTGGTTCAGTCCCTCCTTTTCTTTGATACTCCTCAATCTTGTGGAGGCACAGAGCAAGAAAGGGAATATTACTTTGTCATAGTACCTGGACAAACATTTGAAAATTACTAGACATATTACAATGAGGATAATAATCAAAATGCATCTTTGTATTGTTCTCTGAATCTATTTTTCTTAATGGTTAAAGCAAATGTACAACATACGTTTGAAAGTGAAAGTGAAGTTGCTCAGTCGTGTCCGACTCTTTGCAACCCCATGGACTGTAGTCTACCAGGCTCCTCTGTCCATGGAATTTTCCAGGCAATAGTACTGGAGTGGATTGCCATTTCCTCCTCCAGGGGATCTTCCTGACCCAGGGATCAAACCCAGGTCTCCCACATTGTAGACAGACACTTAACCATCTGAGCCACCATGGAAGTTATACGATATACATTTAGTAGGCCACAAATAGGCTGTTTTGGTTAGCCCAAAGTTCAAAGTAAATCATGCATAAGCCAGAATGATTTCCCCATACCTCAACATGTGAAAATTTCTTTCATCATTTACCCTTTTCAACTGTAAATCTTTCCATAGAAATTGTTGATAATCAGTATATTTTCCCAGCGTTGCCAGGGTGGCTCAGTGGTCTGCTCTGGGTCTATCCATGTCCCTCGGTTCTAGACCTCCTTTATGTTTATGTATCTGCCTAGTTGTCCACATTAGGGGAAAACTAATCAGGTATCATGGAGAGGCTCTGAAGTATATTCATAGGGAAACACTTTATAAGCCATGCATTTTAACATTTATACCCAATTGTCACACAAACACTGGACATGTGCTTTAAGCAGTGAACTTAAAGCCATCAGTGCTGCACATCGTGAGCAGTTATCCTCTGTGACAACTTTACTGGACAGTTTTTCCATAATCTTAATCCTGACAATGTACAAAATTCTTTTCTCAAAGTTTCTTTTTCACAAATCTTTTACCATCTTATGGATCCAAACAAATTTGTTCTGTATTTTCCCATCCAGAAACAAACAACTGTAGGACAAAATTATTATCATTTTTCCTCAACAAAAAAATATTTCCATTCTTTATACCCTCTCTTCACTGAAAACACACATATCCTACTTGCTTTACACACTGAAATGCTTCCCTCATCATTTATACACATCACAAGTTTTAACCCTGGAAAACCTTAACAAAACCAAGAAACAAGTGATTGAAATGTTATGCCAGCATTTTCTGATTGGAAAATTCAAGAACATATTCCATAACCTCTAAAAACATAACATTTTTCATATCAAAATTTTTCTTAAATGTGGTACGGGGTGTGTGTCTATAAATCCAAACATTTTTAGTTTCCTTCTTGGTCTTGCAAAACAAAAGTAGATACATTTAGATTTGTTGGATTAGTAAGCACTTATTTTTTAAGCCAATTAAAAGGATCTCCTTTACAAATTAACCTCAGCAGTATTATCCAAAGACAAAAACACATATTCAGACATATAGACATTCAGACAAGCAGAGATCTCATTGTTTCACCTTTTTACATTTCATAAATTAGACATTGTGATTAAACTTTATCAGTTTATTAATAATAGTCAGAATAGTCGAATTTATACTCTCAATGTTAAAAGACTTCCCTTTTGTTTCCCTTGGCTTAAACTTTTATTGTTTAACCCAAGGTTAGAGTCCCAGGCAAAGTGGTCTGTGTTTGTATTTCAAGGACATGATAAAATCTAACTTCAAATTTTCTCCTAGGCATATTCATTTCCTTAGTGTCTGAAAAAAAAAGTTTTATCAAGCCAGGTTTCTCTAACTGCATATGCAAAAAGAACAAGTTTTGTAATTTCAAAAGAGTTTCATCTTAACCAATTTTCTCTGGAGTCTAAGGAATACTGTTGTCATACATTGTTCAGAAAAAAATCATCTTTCTTTTTCTATAGTCATAGTTTTATAGCTTGACTTTTTCTTAATGAATTGAACCTGATTTTCTCATTTTACATAAGCAACAATAATGTCAATCACACAAATGGAATACCCAGTCACACATCAAACAACAGATCTGTCATAAACCCTCTCCATTGGTGACTGGTATGGAGTCCCAAACAAACACTTCCCCAACACAAATGATCCTCAACGATAGTCAGATATCAGAACCAATTGGCAAAAATGCCTAAATGACACTCAGTGCTCACAAACAGTCCTCAATGGTAGATGGATGTCAGAACCAATTGGCAAAAATGCTCAAATAGCAGTCAGTGCCTGCAAACGGTCCTCAACATCAAACACACATCAGAATCAGCTGGCAAAATGCCCAAATAGCACCTCATGCCCCTAAACAGTCTCAACATCATATACACATCAGAACCAACTGGCGAGAAAGCCCAAATAGCATTAGCACTCAGAAATGGGAAGGTTGCCTGGGTGCATACCAGTGAACTTGGGAGGGTGGGTATCTGTCCAAAGGTCGACTCCCATCCTGACAAGCAGGGGGTGAGAGCTTTTATAGGCTGAGGGAGGGGGCCACAGCAGAAACAGTACAGTCAGCTCTGACAGCCATCTTCAGATTGGTCATCGGTGGTCTGACCAGTGTCATCTAGTTGTTTTAGGTACAGTTAATCTTCAGTTCCAGGGTTGGTTTGTTTCCATGTCTTTGAAGCCAATTCCCCATAGCTCAGTTGGTAAAGAATCTGCCTGCAATGCAGGAGACCCCAGTTCAATTTTTGGGTTTGGAAGATCTGCTGGCGAAGGGATAGGCTACCCACTCCAGTATTCTTGGGCTTCCCTTGTGGCTCAACTGGTAAAGAATCCACTTGCAAGGTGGGAGACCTGGTTCAATCCTTGGGTTGGGAAGATCCCCTGGAAAAGGGAAAGGGCTACTCACTCCAGTATTCTGGCCTAGAGAATTCCATGGACTATATAGTCCATGGGGTCGCAAAGAGTCGGACATGACTGAACGACTTTTACTTTCACACTTTCACTCATAACTGTGGTAGCCTACAACATGGCTACAGCCTGGTCTCCATGTATTCAATTTCTCCATCTGATGAGCCTTTCAGTGTTTATAATATTGCTGAAAGGATATGGCTCAGAATATTATGTATAGCCCTTGAGAAGGAACAAAAAGTCTTTGATTACACTTAATGAGTACTTATTATTTGGTCTCCTGTGACTGTCTTCCTTTGTTTGTGAATGTGCTCATTTCTCTGACTAAACTTATTCTTTGACTAAAGTTTTCCACAGACAAAGGGCAGGCAGAGGACATGGGGGGAAGGACTATGGGGTCCCGCTGTGTTTCAGTAATAGGAAGAATTGAGCCCCTCCGTGGTGCCAGTCCCTTCGTGGTTAGTTTTGTCCAATATTTGGAAATAAAATAGAATTCTGCTCTATTCTGAAGCCTAAATGCATTCTCGTGCCAACAAGAATTCATCAAGCACTCACTGTTATGTAGAAAAGACCGTTTCTATCTTTAATAATTTCTGTTAAAGACATGTAATATCTGTAATAAAAGTTTACTCTTTGGTTCTCTGGTAACCAAACACTCCAGGTATACTCCATTTCTTCTGTATCTTTCCAGAAGTGGTGCGAAGAATAAACAAGTCCCCAAGTATATTTGACTTCTGTGTGCCCCCTTTACTGTGACTTGTGTATTTCCTTTGTTATTCAAGAGACTTTGTCAAATTTAATTTGTGAAACGTCAGAGATTGACTAACAGGAAACAGAACAATAGATAAGTGATAGGATTCAAGCCTCAGAAGAAGAGAGATGCATGAAAGCAAAACAAACACCCAAAACTGGGAGGGTTTGAGGGAAAGGACAGAAATGAAGAATGATAGAGAGAAATGAGTACCTGTGTGCTTAGTAGCTCAGTTGTATCTGACTCTGTGGTGAGACTGTAGCCTGCCAGGCTCCTCTGTTCATGGGATTCTCTATGCCAGAATTGGAGCGGGTAGCCATTCCCTTCTCCAGGGTATCTTCCTGACCCATGGGTCCGAATCCCAGTCTCCTGCATTGCATGCAGATTCTTTTTACCATCTGAGCCACCAGAGAAGCCCATGGAGTTCTATCTACTAAAATATGGAGTTCTATCAACTAAAATGCAGGAAACCAGAAAGGGTTTCGGGAAAGTTAAGATGGTGGAGCCCAAGGAAAAAGACCAATCAGAAAGTCAAGAGATTTCCTGGAATTTGCACAATAGCTGAACTTTTAAACAAGTAACTAGAGGTGGGATTCCTGGTGACTCACAGCAGAAAAGACAATGAAGGAACAAAGTCACATGATTATGGTAAGAGGCCAAGGAAAAGCATTTTATGGCAGCCCCAAGTGACCTGGCTATACCCCTAGCATTTCATCCCCATTGGAGATTTGGTTTTATGGGACAATATTGCTGAGCTTCAAACCTAGAATGACCACACATCCCAGTGGCCCTGACACAGTCCTAGGTCCACACCCACTGCCCCAGTGTCTTATCTGGTTTAACATTCTAGCATTCTCAAACTCTCCTGATTTGAATGATAATGATATGATCATTTATACCAACCCTGTAGCACTATCCTTAACCTTATAATTTTGTGGAGTAAGTCACAATAGAAAAAAACGACTCAATAAATCAGTATTAACTTCCAAGTTCAGTCTTTTAAAAAACCTATACCCAGGAATCAAGCAAAATGCACCTCTTTTTATCATATGTCAGACACTGAGCTTGACAATGGAATATAAAGATAAAGTAATATATTCTGTGTTTTAGGGAGCTTCCAGTGTGGGGTAGAAATAGTAACACAACTAGTGAACCGCTTACATCACACACACACTGCAGGTTTCTTTTCCTTTTTTTCTTTTAAAAAATTGTATTGGAGTATAGTTGATTTACTATGTGGTGTTAGTTTCTGCTGTACATCAAAGTGAATCAGTTATACATATACATAGGTTCAGTTTTTGTTAGATTCCTTTGCATATAGGCCACTGTGAAGATGTCTGATAGAGTTTCTTTTTGAGTTCTAGAGTAAGACCATCTGTCCGTAATGGCGTATATTAGGGAGGAAGTGGATAGAAACGAGAAAAGGTGGGTATTTCCAAATGTTAACGATATGATGGTGACTTGGTAATTTTTCAGACAGAAATAGAAGTTGGAAGATGGGTCACAGAGTTAGGAAATCCTGCCTTTCTTTGTTTTTTTTTTTTACTTTTAATTTCAAAATTGAGACAGTCTTGTAGGGACAGATAGCCTCTTCCAAGTGGAGGCATGATATGGGGGACCAGAGGCTAAAGGTGAGAAATCTAGACCTTAGAAGGGGAATGTTAGGTGAGTACTACCTCCCTTCCTAATTAGAGTCTCCTCATTGCCAGTCCTAAAGGCTAGGGATTTTATGTTATTAGAGGAAGTTACCAGTTTCCTTACATAGACATGTAAGCAAACCATTAACTTGCAACAGCAGAATAGCAATAATGGTAGACACCGTTGACTCAGTGCTAACACAGAGGAGAAAATCCTTTGAGCCAGTGAGGAAAGACTTCTCCGAAGGATAACACTTGTTCTCAGATTCAAATATAAGTAGATTTTTATCAGATTGTGAGAGGAGTGGGGTTGGAGAGACAAAAGGACTGTGAAAAAGAACTGAAAGCTGAGATTATGTTAATTCATTGACTCACTGAATATTTATATGGCAAGCACATTACTAGGTGCTGTGGAGTGAGGGTGGGGAGAGGTGATTCCGGATTTCTAACAAACTCAGGTGCAGCTGCTGCTACACTGTGGATGGCACCATAGAAAGCAAGGGGCTTCCCTGGTGGCTCAGATGGTAAAGGATCTGCCAGAGATCCTTTGGCCAGAGATGCAGGAGACCAGAGTTTGATCCTGGGGTCAGGAAGATCCCCAGGAGAAGGGAATGGCTAACCACTCCAGTATTCTTCCCTAGAGAATTCCATGGACAGAGGAGCCTGGTGGGCTACAGTTCATAGAGTCACAAAGAGTTGGACACAACTGAACGACTAACACTTTCCCTTTCATAAGAAGTGAAACTCCAAATAATGGTGCCACATGACCTCAGTCAGATGTGAAACGGACTCCTGGTGACTGGAGAAAGCTTCTGAATTCAATGCTTTCTCTGTTAAAATTTGACATCAATTAAATTTGTTCAAAACCTCATTACTTTGCCGGCTAAGGTCTGCCTAGTCAAGGCTATGGTTTTCCCAGTGGTCATGTATGGATGTAAGAGTTGGACTGTGAAGAAAGCTGAGCACCGAAGAATTGATGCTCTTGAACTGTGGTGTTGGAGAAGACTCTTGAGAGTCCCTTGGACTGCAAGGAGATCCAACCAGTCCATTCTGAAGGAGATCAGTCCTGGGATTTCTTTGGAAGGAATGATGCTAAAGCTGAAACTCCAGTACTTTGGCCACCTCATGCGAAGAGTTGATTCATTGGAAAGAGTCTGATGCTGGGAGGGATTGGGGGCAGGAGGAGAAGGGGACGACAATAAGTGAGATGGCTGGATGGCATCACCGACTCGATGGCCGTGAGTCTGAGTGCACTCCGGGAGTTGGCGATGGACAGGGAGGCCTGGCGCGCTGCGGTTCATGGGGTCGCAGAGGCGGACACGACCGAGCGACCGAGCTGAACTGAACTGTAAGTTCTATGGGCACTTTACAAATCGCCTTTCTTTTAAAATGAGTCAAGACAGCTTAGCACTTTAGTTTTAGATTGTGTTGTGGAGAAAAAATATTTTAGAGAGTGGGCAGTTTTTTATAAACCTACACCATAGCATATTAAAAAGCAGAGACATTACTTTGCCAACAAAGGTCCATCTAGTCAAGGCTATGGTTTTTCCAGTGGTCATGTATGGATGTAAGAGTTGGACTGTGAAGAGAGCTGAGCACCAAAGAAGTGATAATTGATAATATGATGAATTGATAATTTATCATAATTATCTCTGCCTCAGACAGTAAAGCATCTGCCCGCAATGTGGGAGACCCAGGTTCATTTCTGGGTTGGGAAGATCCCCTGGAGAAGGAAATGGCAACCCACTCCAGTATTCTTGCCTGGAAAATCCCATAGATGGAGGAGCCTGGTAGGCTATAGTCTATGGGGTCGTAAAGAGTCAGACACGACTAAGAAACTTCACTTCACTTATTTACATTACCTCAGAACCATAAGAGCCTCAAGTATAGAAAAGAGGACCAGGATGTCATGGGAGACTTTTCAGGGGAAATTTTGAAAAGAACTTACTTTGGTATCTTTGATTATTCCAAGGATAGCCTCCCCCTACTTCTGGAGAAAGGCCTGTGGGCTTGAGAAATGGGTCAGTGTTTTATTTTATCACTTCTTTACTCAAAAACTTTCAGTAACTCTTTATTATCTCAAGAGTGAAGTTTAAATCTCTTAGTCTGCATTCAAGACTCTCCTTAATTTAGCCAAAACTACCATGTCCATGCTGTCTCTAGAACACTGCTATAACAATTCCTCCTAAAGCAATCTTTCATTATCAAAGGTTACTTACCCCATTATGGATTTACCGGGTGGTGCTAGTGGTAAACCTGCCTGCCAGTGCAGGAGACATAAGAGACACAGGTTCGATCCTGGATTGGGAAGATCCCCTAGAGAAGGAAATGGCAGCCCACTCCAGTATTCTTGCCTCGAGAATCTCCTCCTTCTCTTGGACAACCTCATGGACAGAGGAACCTGACGGGCTACATACAGTCCATGGGGTCACACAGAGTTGGACACGACTGAAGTGACTTAACACACACCCCATTATGACCACCAGGGTTCCCTTCTCTTTCTCTCTTTTAAAATTTTATTTCTTCTATCAGTTTTTTAGCTGGATAATGTTTATATTTTGGCTGTGCTGTGCAGCATGTGGTATCTTAGTTCCCTGACCAGGGATGGAACCCATGCCTCCCACAGTGGAAACACAGGTCTTAATCACTGGACTGCAGGGAAAGTTCCCCTCTTCTGTCAGTTTTATTGAGATATAATTAACATACAGCACAGTGTAAGTTTAAGGTATACAGACCTCAAGTCAAGCATAATGACTTGAGTCACATACATTGTGAATGATTACCACAAGTTTAGTTAACATCCATCATCTCATATAAATATTGGAAAAAAGGAAAGAAAAATTATTTTTTTCCCCTTGTGGTGAGAGCCTTCAGGATTTGCTCTCTTGGCAACTTTTAAATATCCTGTAGAGCAGTGTTAACTATGCCATCATGTTGTGCATTCCATCCCCTATACTTATTTGTTTTCCTTGCATAAAATGGATGTTTGTAACTTTTGGCCACCTTCATCCAATTCTCCAACCCCAACCCCCCAAACTCTTACCTCTGGTAATCATAAATCTGATCCTTTTCTCTATGAGATTTTTTTTAAGATTCCGCATATAAGTGAGATCATATAGCATTTGTCTCTGCCTCATTTATTTTATTCAGCATAATGCCTTCATAGTTTATCTATGTTGTCTCAAATAGCAGGATTTCTTTTCTTTTCCACAGTTGTGTAGTATTCCTCTGTGTGTGTGTGTGTGTATGTGTGTGTGTATGTGTGTGTGTGTGTGTGTGTATACCACATTTTCTTTATCCGTTCATTGTTGATGGACACTTAGGTTATCACTCTCCTTGGGATCTCTGAAAATACATTAGAACAATAATACTTCCATGTAAATTATTTTATCAAATCACTTTCTTCTTTTTCTGTGAAGGTAAGATTCAGAGAACACAATACGTCTGGTGCCTATGAAAGGAAAAAACACACATAAAAATAGGGAAAGGGAAACTCCAAAGATTCATTTTCATTGCATGACAATTTCCCCAGTAGTTGCTCTGAGAAAGGGAACCCATTTGCAAATAAAAAACATTTTCAGTTCAAACTTTTTCCTATTAGTTATCCCCATGGCATATAAATATGTCCATTGTAAGTTTCCTGCGTGTATGTAATTCCCCAGAGGCTAGTCAACCCCTGGTAACTATGGATTTGACAGTTTCAGAAACAATTTTAGGAAAAGTAAGATACAGCAAGCCAAGAGGTTGGGGCAAACAGCTTACACCCTTTGTCTGACCTTGTTAGTCACTGAGACTACTGTCTGATTGCTATGGAAAGTGTCTTAAAACAAATCTTGTTTGAGAATTGTCTTTCCATTGTTTAGACCAGTCAAGTATATCAATGATTTTCTTGTTACTGACAGAGTTTCGGGAACAGTTTTTATTAAGGACCCCTGGGAACCTTGGGGCTATCCAAAAGGGGCTTTCAGCTTTTTAATCCTGAACAGGAAGCAACTTTGCAAGATACTAACCACAACCAATGAAACACCAAAACTTTTCCATGAGAAACATGCTAGTATCAACGCTCACTTTTCGAAATTCTAAGCAAATAATTGCATCTAATATTCTTTCCTGGTGGCTTAGTGGTAAAGAATCTGCTTGCCGATGCAGGAGACACAGGTTTAATACCTGGGTTTGGAAGATCACTTGAAGAAGGAAATGGCAACCCAGTCCAGTATTCTTGCCTGGGAAATCCAATGGACAGAGGAGCCTGGCAGGATATAGTCTAGGGGTCACAAAAGAGTTGGACATGACTTAGTGACTAAACAACAACAACAAATTCCTAGGTAACCTTCATGAGCTGAGTTTCATGTTTCACTGGCGTCGAAGTTAGAACAAAAATCTAAAGCCTCCTATCTCCATTGTTGCTTTGTTTCTGTTGCAAGTGTCCTCTTGGCAAGTCATAAGTCATCCATCCATCTATCCACCTATCCAGGCATTTAGCCAGTAAGAATTAACACACTTAGGGGTATAGTTGTATGCTAAGTAAGATGTATTGGCCCAGTTGTGTCTGACTCAGCAACCCCGTGGACTGTAGCCCCCCAGCTCCTCTATCCATGGGATTCTCCAGACAAGAATACTGGAGTGGGTAGCCATTCCCTTCTCCAGGGGATCTTCCCAACCCAGGGATCAAACCTGGGTCTCCTATATTGCAAGTGAATTCCTCACCATCTGAGCCACCAAGGAAACCCAGGATAGAAGTATAAAATGAATAATAAAATACTATTCCCAGTCTCAAACTGTTTACATTTCCCATGGAAAGACAAGCCATGCTTAGAGTCTATCTCACTCTTCCTTTTTACAGAAAAATGTCTCCAAAATATTATTTATATTCACACACTATATTGCCTCATTTTTCCTATTTCCTCAAGCTCTTCTAATTGAGCTTCTGTCTCACCACTCTATGGGCCTCCCAGGTGCCATTAGAGGTAAAGAGCCCGACTGCCAGTGCAGGAGACATAAGAGATGTGGGTTTGATCCCTGGGTGGGAACGATACCATGTAAGAGAACACAGCAACCTGCTCCAGTGTTCTTGCCTGGAGAATCACATGGACAGTGGAGCCTGGTAGGCTACGGTCCATAGGGTCTCAACAAGAGTTGGACATGACTGAGGTGACTTAGCATGCATGCACTCATCACTCTACACAGATAGCTCATTACTCCATATTTCCAAATCCAGTGGTGGTCACTTTTGTGTTTTTACATTACTCAACAGCTCAGGAGTTGATGACAGCCTTGTTAAAATCCTTCCTTCTCCTGTCTCCTATGATGCTCAGTTCAGTTCAGTTGCTCAGTCGTGTCTGACTCTTTGCGACCCCATGAATCGCAGCACGCCAGGCCTCCTCGTCCATCACCAACTCCCGGAGTTCGCTCAAACTCATGTCCATCGAGTCAGTGATGCCATCCAGCCATCTCACCCTCTGTGGTCCCCTTCTCCTCCTGCCCCCAATCCCTCCCAGCATCAGAGTTTTTCCAGTGGGTCAACTCTTTGCATGAGGTGGCCACAGTACTGGGTTTCAGCTTTAGCATCATTCTTTCCAAAGAACACCCAGGACTGATCTCCTTTAGAATGGACTGGTTGGATCTCCTTGCAGTCCAAGGGACTCTCAAGAGTCTTCTCCAACAAGACATTCAAAAGCATCAATTCTTCGGTGCTCAGCTTCTTCACAGTCCAACTGTCACATCCATACATGACCACTGGAAAAACCATAGCCTTGACTAGACATGAACTGTGAACTCCCTGATGTTCAAGCTGGTTTTAGAAAAGGCAGAGGAACCAGAGATCAAATTGCCAATATCTGCTGGATCATTGCAAAAGCAAGAGAGTTCCAGAAAAACATCTATTTCTGCTTTATTGACTATGCCAAAGCCTTTGACTGTGTGCATCACAATAAACTGTGGAAAATTCTGAAAGAGATGGGAATACCAGACCACCTAACCTGCCTCTTGAGGAATCTGTATGCAGATCAGGAAGCAACAGTTAGAACTGGGCATGGAACGACAGACTGGTGCCAAATAGGAAAAGGAGTACGTCAAGGCTGTATATTGTCACCCTGCTTATATGCAGAGTACGTCATGAGAAACGCTGGACTGGAAGAAACACAAGCTGGAATCAAGATTGCCAGGAGAAATATCAATAACCTCAGATATGTAGATGACACCACCCTTATGGTAGAAAGTGAAGAGGAGCTAAAAAGCCTCTTGATGAAAGTGAGAGAGGAGAATGAAAAAGTTGGCTTAAAGCTCAACATTCATGGCATCTGGTCCCATCACTTCATGGCAAACAGATGGGGAAACAGTAGAAACACTGTCAGACTTTATGTTTTTGGGCTGCAAAATCACTGCAGATGGTGACTGCAGCCATGAAATTAAAAGACGCTTACTCCTTGGAAGAAAAGTTATGACCAACCTAGATAGCATATTCAAAAGCAGAGACATTACTTTACCGACTAAGGTCCATCTAGTCAAGGCTATGGTTTTTCCTGTGGTCATGTATGGATGTGAGAGCTGGACTGTGAAGAAGGCTGAGCCCCGAAGAATTAATGCATTTGAACTGTGGTGTTGGAGGAGACTCTTGAGACTCCCTTGGACTGCAAGGAGATCCAACCAGTCCATTCTGAAGGAGATCAACCCTGGGATTTCTTTGGAAGGAATGATGCTAAAGCTGAAGCTCCAGTACTTTGGACACCTCATGCGAAGAATTGGCTCATTGGAAAAGACTCTGATGCTGGGAGAGATTGGGGGCAGGAGGAGAAGGGGACAATCCAGGATGAGATGGCTGGATGGCATCACGGACTCGATGGACGTGAGTCTGAGTGAACTCTGGGAGATGGTGATGGACAGGGAGGCCTGGCGTGCTGTGATTCATGGGGTCGCAAAGAGTCAGACATGACTGAGCGACTGAACTGAACTGAACTGAACTGACTAGATGGACCTTTGTTGGCAAAGTAATGTCTCTGCTTTTCAATATGCTCTCTAGGTTGGTAATAACTTTCCTTCAAGGAGTAAGCATCTTTTAATTTCATGGCTGCAGTCACCATCTGCAGTGATTTTGGAGCCCCCCAAAAATAAAGTCTGACACTGTTTCCACTGTTTCCCCATCTACTTCTCATGAAGTGATGGGACCAGATGCCATGATCTTCATTTTCTGAATGTTGAGCTTTAAGCCAACTTTTTCATTCTCCTCTCTCACTTTCATCAAGAGGCTTTTTAGTTCCTCTTCACTTTCTGCCATAGGGGTGGTGTCATCTGCATATCTGAGGTTATTGATATTTCTCCCAGCAATCTTGATTCCAGCTTGTGCTTCTTCCAGCTCAGCATTTCTCATGATGTACACTGCATATAAGTTAAATAAGCAGAGTGACAATATACAGCCTTGACGTACTCCTTTTCCTATTTGGCACCAGTCTGTCGTTTCATGTCCAGTCTAACTGTTGCTTCCTGACCTGCATATAAGTTTCTCAAGAGGCAGGTCAGGTGGTCTGGTATTCCCATCTCTTTCAGAATTTTCCACAGTTTATTGTGATGCACACAGTCAAAGGCTTTGGCATAGTCAATAAAGCAGAAATAGATGTTTTTCTGGAACTCTCTTGCTTTTGCGATGATCCAGCAGATATTGGCAATTTGATCTCTGGTTCCTCTGCCTTTTCTAAAACCAGCTTGAACACCTGGAAGATCAGCAAACTAAAATGGACTGGAATGGGTGAATTTAACTCAGATGACCATTATATCTATGATGCTACACCTTCCCAATTTTCTGCTCCACTCCATTACCTGCTCAGTCTCAATCTCCTTTGCCAGTTCCTATTGCTCTGATAACCATCTAAATGCATCCCAGATCTCCAGGCCTTCATCACTTCTTTATCTTCATCTATTCAGAATAAGTATCTCATCTACTCTTATGCCTTGCATACATCAGTGACCCTCAAGTTATTTCCTTTGTCCCTTACCTTTTATCTGAACTCAGCTGGTGGGCAAGCACCTGCTTGCTTAAAATCTCCACGCAAATATTTATAGGCTTTCAATATTAATGTAGCAAAACAAAGTTTGTGATCCCTCTTCTCTTTCCCAACTTCCTTCTCAATTCATAGCTCCCATTCATTCAGTTTCTCAGGCATAAACCTAGGAATCATTATCACTTTCTTCCTTTTCCCTATTCCTATTAATGATTTATAAACCAACTGTATTAACTTTACCTCTAAAATGTCTTAAATTTGTTCCACTTTCATTTATTTCTACTACTATAATTCTAAAAATAGACCCTAATTTATTTTACACTTGCCTCTTCATAATTCATTCTCCATAATTATCTTTTAAAAATATAAATCAAATATCCCATCCATCCTAGCTTAAAACCTCTAATCGTTTCAGATGCCCTTGGAATAAAATCTAATTTTTTTATCATGACCTATAAGGGACTTGTTATAATTCTAGCCTCAGCATATACCACTTTTTCCCTCCTAACTCACTACACTAAAGGCACACTGACTTTTTTGTTCCTTGAGCAGAGACCAAGCTAGCTCCCACCTCAGGGTATTTACCCTTATTATTCACTCTAAACATCTGTCCCACATCTTTGCACATTCTTGATATCCTTTGGGTCTCAGTTCAAATGTGGTTCCCTTCTCAGAGAGACTATCCAAAGTGAAGTACCTTTCCTTGCTTTACTTTCTCTCCGGCCACAGCCTTGTTTTGTATTTTCCACAATAGAAACCATTGTCTGAAATCACCTTGTTCAATTATATGTTTCCTTATTTATTGTCATCCTCTCCCTCTCTGGAATGTCAGGAATCTGGAACATTATTCATCCTATTCATTGTTGTATCCTCAATGTTTAGGAGGATGCCTGCACTTAAAAGGCTCTCAATCAATATTTGTTGAACAACTGGCTGAAAGACTCTTTAGCTGCTCCCTAGTGCATTTAGGATAAGGTTCAGCAATGGCTCAGCTGGTAAAGCGTCTGCCTAAAATATGGGAGACCCGGGTTCAATCCCTGGGTTGGGAAGATCTCCTGGAGAAGGAAATGGCAACCCACTCCAGTATTTCTACCTTGAAAATCCCATGGGCAGAGGAGCCTGGTAGGCTACAGACCATGGGGTTACAAAGAGTCAGACACGACTGAGTGACTTCACGTTCACATTCAGCAACTCCACAGGGCTTACAAGTGAGTCCCTGCTTCCTTATCTAGCCTAATCATTCACTACTCAGTTGCTCTGAACTCTCCTTAGCTTTGGTCAGGTACTATCACTACTCACCACTTCTGTAGTTTCACATTTGTTATTCTTTCTTTGGATTCTCTCCCTGCTCTGTATTCATCTGTGCCTGACTCATTTCTACTTACCTTTTAACTCTTAGCTTGGGGTTCAGTTCCTCTGTGTTGGTGGTTGATAGATAATCATCCCAAACAGCTTCCTATTCAGACCAGAAAGTTTGAAGTCCTCATTTAGAAAGTTCAGAAGTCTCCTTGTCTTCTTGGAATTGTGTATGTTTCTACAAATGCCAATAACAAGGAAAAATGTTGGGAGTTCTCACTGAGACAATGGTCTCAGTGAGACCATTAAATAGTCTATTACCATAGCAATCAGAAAGCAGTTGTAGTGACTAATATAGTAATAAAAGTTTTGAAGGTTAGGTTAAGCAAGGTGTTTCCTATGCAAACTGATGACTTTTAATTCTTTACCCCTCTGCCCTTGGGCCCCTTTGCTTTTCACTGCATGTTTTCTAAGGAATGGGCGTTTTCAGGAATTAGGCTCTAATTATCAAGTTTCATGAGTACATATCTAAATCAAAATTAGACTTGTGATTAATTTAAACTGGGAAACATCCTTTGAACTTAAGAATGGGAATTTGCCATTTGTAAGAAAACATTTTTTCAGGGCAGACAGCTGAGGAGAAAAAAACAAGCAAATATCATCATATATATATAAATTCACTCTAATCTCACAAGTATCTTTCTACAAATCCCAGAAAGGATTTGGATTGTTACCCCTGCTCTGTTCACTAAAGCTTCTCCTATCACAAAACTTGGTGGTGGTTTAGTTGCTAAGTTGTGTCCAGCTCTTGAGACCCCATGAACTGCAGCCCACCAGGTTGTCAGTCCATGGGATTCTCCAGGCAAAAATACTGGAGTGGGTTGCCATTTTCTTCTCCAGGGGATCTTCCCAACCCAAGGATCAAACCCGTATCTGTTACATCTACCTGCACTGCCAGGCGGGTTCTTTACCACTAGCTCCACCTGGGAAGCCCATCATCAGATCATCTGTGAGTAAGTATAAATTAAAGAGTCAAAAGGAGGGGACATACCTATGGCTGATCCATGTTGATATATGGCAGAAACCAACACAATATTGCAAAGCAATTATCCTCCAATTGACAATAAATTTTAAAAAAATAGTCAAAAGAATATCGTGCAGTTCAGAATAGGTAAAAATCACAGTGGGCTGAAGTAGTCAGAGAAAGCTTTGTAGGAGCTGAGATAAGAATATGGCTTTGGAGGTTGAATGCAGTTGAGTAACCAAGATGAAGAAAGGACATTTCTCTAGAAACTGTGACAGAGCAGATGTAAGCAAGAAGCACAGGGCCAGTGAATAGACAAGTACTGCAGTGGAATTATTGCCACAAAGTCAGCTTGAGGTCTGCTTGGGGAGAGCTTTGTTGCCCCACCTAAGGGGTCAAAATCTTTTGCCTGTAGATAGTGGGAAAGTGTTAAAAATCTGTCACTGTACAAGTAATATACTGCAAATTCAATTTAAGAAAAAAACTTATCTTGTCATGGAATACAGGATCTATTAGAAGGAGGAGAAACTGGAGATAAAGAAACTAGTTTGGAATCTTTCATAAGATATAAGAGGAAGGCTTAGATTAGGCAAGTGGCTTGGAAAAGAGTATTCAGAAGCAAAGGATAGCCACCAGTGGTGGTGATGCCACACGTTAGGAAGGTGCCATAAGTCCTTTCCTTAAAAGATTAAAGTGGCTGAACTTCTGGTGCTCTTTGTGGACTCCTCTCCCTATATTCTTTATATACACCACGTCTCAATATCCTTCATCAATTCTAAATCAAGACTCTAAGATCTTTAAGTTGGGAATTTCCTCCATTCCTCCCTTCCTTCCAACAGCTTTGTTGAAGAATAGATATATGGCAAACAGAATGTTTTAAAGTCTGCAATTTGGTGAATTTTCACATATGTATACAGCCATGAAGCCTCATCACATAAGATCATAAGCATACCCATCATCGCAAAATTTTTTAGGCTACCTTTGTAATCCATCCTTCCACCTCAAAAATTCTATAACTCTCACCCCCATCCCCACCTAGACAATAATTGTTTTGCTTTTTCTCACTATAGATTAGTTTTCATTTTCTAGAGTTTCATGTTAATGGAACCATACAGTATGTATTCTTTCTCATCTAACTTAATTCATTTCACATTATTGTTTTTAGATCCATCCTTGCTGTGTCTATCAATAATTTAATTATTTTTATTGCTGAGTAGCATTTCATTTAATGAAGTGAAGTGAAGTCACTCAGTCATGTTCGACTCTGTGATCCCGTGGACTGTAGCCTACAAGACTCCTCCATCCATGGGATTCTCCAGGCAAGAATACTGGAGTGGGTTGCCATTTCCTTCTCCAGGGGATCTTCCCGACCCAGGGATTGAACCTGGGTCTCCCCCATTGCAGGCAGATGCTTTAACCTCTGAGCCACCTTTCAGTTTATGGATAACAACAATTTGTTTATGCATTCACTTATTGATGGACATTTGGGTTGTTTCCTGTCAAGGGGCTATTACAAATGAAGCTGCTTCTGTTTCTGTTTTATTGTATCCATTCCCTTGTTTTAATTTTAGATTTCATATATAAATAATAACATGTGACATTTATCTTTATCTGACTTGTTTCACTAAGTGTAATACCCTCCAAGTCCATCCATATTGTTGCAAATGGCAAAATTTCATTCTTTTTTTTAATGGCTGAGTAAATAGTCCAGTCAGGCTTCAGCAATATGTGAACCGTGAACTTCCAGGTGTTCAAGCTGGTTTTAGAAAAGGCAGAGGAACCAGAGATCAAATTGCCAACATCCGCTGGATCATCACAAAAGCAAGAGAGTTCCAGAAAAACATCTATTTCTGCTTTATTGACTATGCCAAAGCCTTTGACTGTGTGCATCACAATAAACTGTAGAAAATTCTGAAAGAGGTGGGAATACCAGACCACCTGCCTGCCTCTTGAGAAACCTATATGCAGGTCAGGAAGCAACAGTTAGAACTAGACATGGAACGACAGACTGGTTCCAAATAGAAAAAGGAGTACGTCAAGGCTGTATATTGTCACCCTGCTTATTTAACTTCTATGCAGAGTACATCATGAGAAATGCTGGGCTGGAAGAAGCACAAGCTGGAATCAAGATTGCCAGGAGAAATATCAATAACCTCAGATATGCAGATGACACCACCCTTATGGCAGAAAGTGAAGAGGAACTAAAACGCCTCTTGATGGAAGAGGAGAGCGAAAAAGTTGGCTTAAAGCTCAACATTCAGAAAACGAAGAGCATGGCATCTGGTCCCATCGCTTCTTGGGAAACAGATGGGGAAACAGTGGAAACAGTGTCAGACTTTATTTTTGGGGGCTCCAAAATCACTGTAGATGGTGACTGCAGCCATGAAATTAAAAGACGCTTACTCCTTGGAAGGAAAGTTATGACCAACCTAGAGAGCATATTGAAAAGCAGAGGCATTACTTTGCCAACAAAGGTCCATCTAGTCAAGGCTATGGTTTTCCCAGTGGTCATGTATGGATGTGAGAGTTGGACTGCGAAGAAAGCTGAGCACCGAAGAATTGATGCTTTTGAACTGTGGTGTTGGAGAAGACTCTTGAGAGTCCCTTGGACTGCAAGGAGATCCAACCAGTCCATTCTAAAGGAGATCAGCCCTGGGTGTTCTTTGGAAGGAATGATGCTAAAGCTGAAACTCCAGTACTTTGGCCACCTCATGAGAAGAGTTGAGTCATTGGAAAAAACTCTGATGCTGGGAGGGACTGGGGGCAGGAGGAGAAGGGGATGACAGAGGATGAGGTGGCTGGATGGCATCACCGACTCGATGGACATGAGTTTGAGTGCACTCCAGTAGTTGGTGATGGACAGGGAGGCCTGGCGTGCTGAGATTCATGGGGTCGCAAAGAGTTGGACACGACTGAGAAACTGAACTGAACTGAAATAGTCCATGGTATATACTGAATGGATATACCAAATGTGCTTAACCATACTCATTAAAGGACATTGGATTGCTTCCAATTTTTAATGAATAAAGCTTCTAAAAATATTCAATTACAAGTTCTTGTGTAAAATGTTTCCCCCCAGCCCTGGGGTAAATGCTCAGGAGTTTAATTCCTGGGTTGTATGGTAAGTACATGTTTAGTTTAAGAAACTGCCAAACTATTTTCCAGAGCGTCTATACTATTTTACAATTCTCCTACCTTTAGGCTATGCTTCTCTCTTAAGCTCCAGACCTTTGATTCCAATTGCTTATTGGGCAATTGCTTTGGGTATCTCTTATCCTGAAGCTCAGCGTGTTAAAATGTGAGTTCATTATCTTCCCATACATACCAGTAACCCTCTTTTATTTTCTGTCTTCACTAACATAATCATTTACTACCCAATGTAGACACTGAAAGCCACCTTGGATTCCTCTTTCTCATCTATCTCCATAGTAAATCCAAAACTTGGATAGGCCCCCTTTTAACTCTTGTCTTTCAAACGGAGAAGACAGATCATTATTATCTACCAATAATTATAACTATCTAAGCATTCACATAATGATGTCCTAGCTTAGGGTACTTCCTCGTCAAATTAAGCACAAGTATTTTAGAGTTGGTAGGTATATTCATGCTTATGGTATGGAGAAGTGAAACAGACTCACTGGTCACATATAAGTAGGTCTAAATTGCCAAGTGAACTTAAAACCCTCTGCATAGTAGCAGACTGGAAAACACAGATTTATTCTGGGAAGAGCTCTAGACTTCTATCTGGGTCAAAACTGCAAATAAATTCTACTATATTTATGAAACAAGTATTTTAGCAGTGTGGAGACTGTCAAACAATCATATGTGGCCCAGTTTGCTGGCTTAGATCCACTGTCAGTTATAATAATGTGTGGTGGTGGTTTAGTTGCTAAGTCGTGTCTGACTCTTATGACCCCATGGACTGTAGCCTGCCAGGCTCCTCTGTCTGTGGGATTCTCCAGTCAAGAATACCGGAGTGGGTTGTTATTTCCTTCTCCAGGAGATCTTCCTGATCCAGGAATTGAACCTGGGTCTCCTGCATTGCAGGCAGATTCTTTACCGACTGAGCCACAAGGGAAGCCCATAATAATGTGTAAAAGTCACCAAGGAATTTAGCTAATAATTAATAATAATTGTGCCTTGATGGCTCAGGAACTAAATATCTACATTTAAAATTTTTGAAAGGAATTTTCAAGTTGTTTGTGAGATGAGCCAGGGCACACTTGTTTCTGGCCAATACTCTGGACATTTGACAGAATTTGAGTCATACCTCACTGCTGTTACTAACTCTTCTTACCTAGTTAGGTCAACCACACGACCCCAGGCTCCAAACTATGTCTTCTTTGTCCAAGGAACAAATTATCCTTAGATCAAATTCTCAGAGACATGACTTAACACTCATCAAATTGACATTCTGAAATAAAGGCCCTGTCAGTGCTGAGAAGTAAAATAAAGAAATGTACAATGAAGAGTCAGGTGCCAATCCACTTATTGGAGATTACTGTCCATTTCTTGGAGATGACCGTTTCCTTGTCTTCTTGAGGTGGGAGATGAGGATCAGAGTTAGCAATACCAACTGTGGCCAGAACACACACACCACAGTTACCACTGTTCGAGAGTTTCCTATGTTACCCTCTTCCTGGCTTCTTTTCCAGTTGGGTAGCCAATTCCACTTCTGGTGGAAAAGCCATCATCTCTTTTGCATTTAGTATAAATGTCTATTAAGAAACGGCTTCTATTGAAAGCAATTAGTAATATCGTGTCCCTAGAGACTGTGTAGTGTGACTGCTTGGTATAATTGTAGGTGAGGAAGCCAATGCAGCTTTGTAACAATGGGGAATATGTTCAGGAAATTCCCCATTTAAGCTCATTTCCAACCAGTTTTGTTCAACACGTCCTATGGGATATTGGAGTCCTTGGACGCCAGAGCCATTATTACTGTTATAACCAGGTCCCATCACGTTACTGGACTGTCACCAACAGCTGCAAAGGGAAAACATTCATAAGACTGCAGCCTTAGACATGAGAAAGAGGCCAGGCTCCTACCTCTTGTCTTTTTGCTTGGAGCACAACTCATTTCCAATCCTTCTTTTCTTCCCAGCTACTCAGTATCCAGGTTTGACTTTCCTGTGGATATACTGGACATACAGTGAGCCTAAGAAAGTGAAGCTGGAGGACTAGACATAATAGTTTGATGCACAATCAGCTAATCTTCTGAGAAGTTTATCTGGCGTAGGCCCAGACACCTGCAAAATTTTTAGGGAAGAGCTCACTCACTCTCACTTAAGTCTTTCTGTGTTAACTTTCCATTGATGCAGTAATAAATAATCATAAATGTATTATCTTATAGTCTTGTAGGTCAGAAGTCTGACAGGTCTCTCCTGGCTAAAATCAAGGTGTCACAGGGCTGCGTTCCTTTCTGAAGGTTCTAGGGGAAGATCCACTTCCCTGCTCATTCGAGCTGTTGATAGAATTCAGCTTATTGTGCTTTAGAACTAAGGTTCCTGATTTCTTGCTTGCTGTCAACTCAGGGCTTTTCCCTGTTTCTCAAGGCTATTCACTTTCCTAGGTTTATGGCTCCCTTCCTCCATCTTCAAAGCCAGCAATAGTGGGTAAATTCATTCTCTCACTTTGACTCTCTTCACTTTTCCCCCTCTATCTCATCCTTTTATAACTTAGCCAGGGCACGTTTTCTGCCTTTAAGGTCTCATGTGATTAGACTGGGCACACACAGGTAATCCAGAATAATCTCACAATCTCGAAGTCCATACCCTTCATTACATCAGGAAATTCTCTCTTGTCATTTGATGCAATAGACAAATTTCAAGATTTTGAATTTGAGCATTTGGGGAGGTCCACTACTGTGCCTGTTAAATTATCTAAAGGTAAGAACTCATTCCACAGTTTACTGTGATCCACACAGTCAAAGCCTTGGGATCACAATAAACTGTGGAAAATTCTCCAAGAGATGGGAATACCAGACCACCTGCCTGCCTCTTGAGAAACCTATATGCAGGTAAGGAAGCAACAATTAGAACTGGACATGGAACAACAGACTGGTTCCAAATTGGAAAAGGAGCACATCAAGGCTGTATATTGTCATCCTGCTTATTTAACTTATATGCAGAGTACATCATGAGAAATGCTGGGCTGGAAGAAGCACAAGCTGGAATCAAGATTGCTGGGAGAAATATCAATAACCTCAGATATTCAGATGACACCACCCTTATGGCAGAAAGTGAAGAGGAACTAAAAAGCTTCTTGATGAAAGTGAAAGAGGAGAGTGAAAACATTGGCTTAAAGCTCAACATTCAGGAAACGAAGATCATGGCATCCAGTCCCATCACTTCATGGGAAATAGATGGGGAAACAGGGGAAACAGTGTCAGACTTTATTTTGGGGGGGCTCCAAAATCACTGCAGATGCTGATTGCAGCCATGAAATTAAAAGATGCTTACTCCTTAGAAGGAAAGTTATGACCAACCTAGATAGCATATTGAAAAGCAGACATTACTTTGCCAACAAAGGTCCATCTAGTCAAGGCTATGGTTTTTCCAGTAGTCATGTATGGACGTGAGAGCTGGTCTATGAAGAAGGCTGAGCACTGAAGAATTGATGCTTTTGAACTGTGGTGTTGGAGAAGACTCTTGAGAGTCCCTTGGACTGCAAGGAGATCCAACCAGTCCATTCTGAAGGAGATCAGCCCTGGGTGTTCTTTGAAAGGAATGATGCTAAAGCTGAAACTCCAGTACTTTGGCCACCTCATGTGAAGAGCTGACTCATTGGAAAAGACTCTGATGCTGAGAGAGATTAGGGGCAGGAGGAAAAGGGGATAACAGAGAATGAGATAGCTGGATGGCATCACTGACTCAATGGACATGAGTCTGAGAGTACTCCAGGAGTTGGTGATGGACAGGGAGACCTGGTGTGCTGCGATTCATGGGGTCGCAAAGAGTCAGTCATGACTGAACGACTGAACTGACTGAACTGACTGACTGAACTGAAGAACTCATTCATTCATTCATGTATTTTTTCAACAAACATTTATTTAGTGCCTTTTATATATCAGACAATTTGCAAGGCATTGGATGTTCTGGCCTTTTTCATTTGTGAACTGTAAGAGGTGACAAAGAATTTGTGCATTGACCAAATTTATCTGCCGAATTTTCTCTTGTGCCACATATTGTCCACAAGAAAAGGAGACCTGGGAGGCAACTGATGACATAGGAGACTCTCCAACAACCACAACTGTGGTACATGGTCATCCATCTCTAACTGCTATGCTGATTCAATTCACTTTCCACAGATCAGGGTCTGGGTGTCAGATGAGGAATTAATGATGTATATGGACTACTGTGGGAGTTATCTTTAATTCAGAAAGAATCAATTCATGTAACAGTACCTAAGGACATATGATATGTTTTATGGTGTGACACTAGCATCAATAAACACAAGCTTTGCTCTACCAGAACTTATGATTTAATTCAGGAGATATGACACTTCAAATAGCTTGATAATAATGCAGAGCAATATGTCATTTAATCGAAGCAAAAGTCATGCTTCGCTTACAGGGAGCCTAAGAATGACACAACCAATGCAAGCCTGAGATGCAGGAAAACTTTCTTTCTTGTTTACATCATCAGCAGGGGTGGTTCTGGTAGTGGGAGAAGAGGATCAGAGTTAGTAATATCAGCTGTGACCAGAACATCTCATTAATTGATGGACTACAAACAAAAGATAGCATTGCCATTATATATTCATTCTCTGTTATCTGTTATCTTCCTTGCACAAGAAAAAACTAGGGAAAATTACATAAAATATAATATTCAAACAGTGACAAAACCAAATGCTAGTGAGGACGTGGAGTTACAGGAACTTTCATTCATTGCTAATGGAAATACAAAACTATACAGCTATTTTGAAAGGCAGTTTGGCAGTTCCTTACAGAACGAAATATACCCTTATCATATGATCCAACAATCTTGCTTGTTGGTATCTATTCAAATGAATTGAAAACTTATGTCCACATAAAAACCTGCACACAAATGTTTATAGCAGCTTTATTCACATTTGTCAAAACCTGAAAATGATCAACGTGTCCTTCAGTAGGTGAATGGATAAACAAACTATGGTTCACTCAGAAAGTAGAAAGTATTAAAAAGAAATGCACTATCAAACCATGAAAAGATATGAAAAAACTTGAATGTATATTACTAAGTGAAAGAAACCATCTTTCAAGATTATGTATAATATGATTCCAACTATATGACATTCTAGAAAAGGTTAAACTATGGAGACCAAAAAAAAGATTATTGATTGCCACAGGTTTGGAGACACAGAGGCTCTTCAGGGCGGTGAAACTATTCTATATAACACCACAATGGTAGATACATATCATTAGAAATTTGTCCAAACCCATAGAATGTATGACACCAGCAGTGAACCCTAAGGTATATTACGAACTTTGGGTGAAAATGATTTGTCAACGTAGGTTCATCAATTGTAAAAAATGTACCCTAGAGTGATGGGGCCTATGGATGATGGGGTAGGTTGTGGATGGGAAGTGGTAAGGAGTTATATGGAAGCTCTGTACATTGAGCTCAGTTTTCCTATGAGCCTAAAAGTACTCTAAAAATAAAGCCTATTTTTAAAAATGCCATTGCTACTATTTTCTGAGGACCTATTTTGTGTCAGATAGCAGGCCAATCTATGCAAGCTATCTCTTGTCCTAAAATAGATGCTATTAACTTTTTTGGGGAGCTCCGAAATCACTGCACATGGTGATTGCAGCCATGAAATTAAAAGATGCTTACTTCTTGGAAGGAAAGTTACCAACCTAGACACCATATTAAAAAGCAGAGACATTACTTTGCCAACAAAGGTCCATCTAGTCAAGGCTATGGTTTTTCCAGTAGTCATGTATGGATATGAGAGTTAGACTATAAAGAAAGCTGAGCACCAAAGAATTGATGCTTTTCAACTGTGGTGTTGGAGAATACTCTTGAGTCCCTTGGACTGCAAGGAGATCCAACCAGTCCATCCTAAAAGGGATCAGTCCTGGGTGTTCATTGGGAGGACTGATGTTGAAGCTGAAGCTCCAATACTTGGCCATCTGATGCAAAGAGCTGACTCATTTGAAAAGACCCTGATGCTGGGAAAGATTGAGGGCAGGAGGAGAAGGGGACGACAGAGGATGAGATGGTTGGATGGCATCACTGACTCAATGGACATGAGTCTGGGTAGGCTATGGGAGTTGGTAATGGACAGGGAAGTAGATGAAATAGATTATACTTGAGAGGGCATGAAATGAGTGCAACACTAGAGATTCAGGCAAAGGGCTATTGTGTTATTATGATGAGATGTTCACTAGAGAAATTTTTTCAGCAACTGTCCATCTTCTTTTATTGGAGAGATCACGATAAGCAGTTGACCCCACAGTGTTTCAGTCCCTCCCTCTCTTCTCTTTGGGATTTGCTTGTCCATAGAGAATTTGTGTCCTACTCAGTGATATAGGGTATAAGGCATTGCCCCTGCTGGACAAACCTTGTGTTGGCCATGTGAGGTCAGAGACGTAAGTGGCTAAGTCCAATTCTGTGAGCAATGTTAAAAAGTCAGTTGCTGAAGACCTAAGCTAAATTAATCAAAAATGTATGCCTACATTAACATTTTTAGTGGTGGTATAGTATTTTGATGACCTATATGTACTACCATTTAGGTTGTTTCTGATTTTTTTTCTTTTTGTTGTTAATACTGCAATGAACAACTTATTATATGTTTATCTACACGAATATTTCTGAAGAAAGAAATGGAATTGCTGGGTCAGTTGGTAAAAATCTGATAACTATTGACAAACTTTCCTCCATAATCCATTGTAAACATTTTTACACCCACCGATTTTTCACAACCTCCTATCTTTTCATTTAGACCATCCATTTGTCCTCACACAGGGAGCTCCATTTTGACTGCCCCTTTCATCCACATCTTAGTACTCTTTATAGCCATTAACCTTGGCCACTAATCTCTCTCACAGGAATTGATGTTGGGACATTCTGTAAAAGATGCAATAATTGCTGAGAAAAATGTGCAGTCCTCTCTCTCTTCTATAATATCTCCCTGATTTCTATAGGGACAGCACAAATACAGCAAGTTTTTCAAAATATGGTTAGAATATGTGGATGTCAAATACTCAATAAGATTTATTTTTAACCATGCAAAACTTGCCATTTCCTGAGGGCTTGGTGGTGATGAATGGGGATGCAAAAGTAAGAAGGAAATCACTTTTTAAGGATAAGGCTTTTTAATCCTATCTTTTGAACTTGGAATATGCCAGTGGAATTACACCAAACATTTTTGTTATCATATCTCAGAATAGTTTACCAACATAAAGATAATAGTGACTTAACTATGTTTAGGTTAGAGGCCTTGCAAAACACTTGCAAGACAAGTGGGGTGTACATTAATATCCCTGCTTTACAAATGAAGAAGTGGAGGCTCAGAGACTACAAGTATCTTGCCCAGGGTCACTTTCTAAGTGGCCAAAGAAGGACTTAAAGTCAGACCCACATCCTACTTTGAGCTGACGAGAGAGACTAAAGGCCAACTAAACAGCACAGTGAATAGCTAACAGTAAACTTGTTTTTGTTTCCTCTGCTTTCATTTTGTTACTAGTCCAAGTTCCCTCTGCTTGCCACATGACAGGCCAATGAATCCAAGAGACAAGGTGTTGGGGCAAGACGTTGAGATAATGTCATTTGGAAAGCCAGCTGACTGAGAAGATGGCAGACTAATGACTCAAAATAACCATGTGTTGGGGCCTGAATGCCAGGTTCCTTTACAGAGAGAGAGGGAGGATCTTAGGAAGTAAAGGCCGTTATCTTGCAAATATCTCCTGGAATGGCCAACCTCAGGGAGTTCAGTTCAGTTCACTTCAGTCTCTCAGTCGTGTCTGACTTTTTGCAACCCCATGAATCGCAACACACCAGGCCTCCCTGTCCATCACCAACTCCTGGAGTTTACTCAGATTCACGTCCATCGAGTCAGTGATGCCATTCAGCCATCTCATCCTCTGTGGTCCCCTTCTCTGCCTGCCCCAATCCCTCCCAGCATCAGTCTTTTTCAATGAGTCAACACTTCACATGAAGTGGCCAAAGTACTGGAGTTTAAGCTTTAGCATCAGTTCGTCCAAAGAATACCCAGGACTGATCTCCTTTAGAACGGACTGATTGGATCTCCTTGCAGTCCAAGGGACTCTCAAGAGTCTTCTCCAACACCACAGTTCAAAAGCATCAGTCCTTTGGCAATCAGCTTTCTTCACAGTCCAACTCTAACATCCATACATGACTACTGGAAAAACCATAGCCTTGACTAGACGGACCTTTGGTGGCAAAGTAATGTCTCTGCTTTTGAATATGCTATCTAGGTTGGTCATAACTTTCCTTCCAATGAGTAAGCATCTTTTAATTTCATGGCTGCAATCAGCATCTGCAGTGATTTTGGAACCCCCAAAAATAAAGTCTGACACTGTTTCCCCATCTATTTCCCATGAAGTGATGGGACCAGATGCCATGATCTTTGTTTTCTGAATGTTGAGCTTTAAGCCGACGTTTTCACTCTCCTCTTTCACTTTCATCAAGAGGCTTTTTAGTTCCTCTTCACTTTCTGCCATAAGGGTGGTGTCATCTGCATAGCTGAGATTACTGATATTTCTCCCAGCAGTCTTAATTCCAGCTTGTGCTTCTTCCAGTCCAGCATTTCTCATGATGTACTCTGCATAGAAGTTAAATAAGCAGGGTGACAATATACAGCCTTGATGTACTCCTTTTCCAATTTGGAACCAGTGTGTTGTTCCATGTCCAGTTCTAACTGTTGCTTCCTGACCTGAATATAGGTTTCCCAAGAGGCAGGTCAGGTGATCTGGTATCCCCGTCTCTTGGAGAATTTTCCTAAGTTTATTGTGATCCACACAGTCAAAGGCTTTGGCATAGTCAATAAAGCAGAAATAGACGTTTTTCTGGAACTCTCTTGCATTTTCAATGATCCAGCGGATGTTGGCAATTTGATCTCTGGTTCCTTTTCTAAAACCAGCTTGAACATCTGGAAGTTCACGGTTCACATATTGTTGAAGCCTGGCTTGGAGAATTTTGAGCGTTACTTTACTAGCGCGTGAGATAAGTGCAATTGTGCGGTAGTTTGAGCATTCTTTGGCATTGTCTTTCTTTGGGATTGGAATGAAAACTGCCCTTTTCCAGTCCTGTGGCCACTGCTGAGTTTTCCAAATTTGCTGGCATATTGAGTGCAGCACTTTCATACCATCATCTTTCAGGATTTGAAATAGCTCAACTGGAATTCCATCACCTCCACTAGCTTTGTTCGTAGTGATGCTTTCTAAGGCCCACTTGACTTCACATTCCAGGATGTCTGGCTCTAGGTGAGTGATCACACCATCGTGATTTTCTGGGTCATGAAGATCTTTTTTGTACCATTCTTCTGCGTATTCTTGCCACCTCTTCTTAATATCTTCTGCTTCTGTTAGGTCCATACCATTTCTGTCCTTTATCAAGCCCATGTTTGCATGAAATGTTCCCTTGGTATCTCTAATTTTCTTGAAGAGATCTCTAGTCTTTCCCATTCTGTTGTTTTCCTCTATTTCTTTGCATTGATCACTGAGGAGGGCTTTCTTATCTCTTCTTGCTATTCTTTGGAACTCTGCATTCAGAGTTCCAAAGTATCTTTCCTTTTCTCCTTTGCTTTTCGCTTCTCTTCTCTTCACAGCTATTTGTAAGGCCTCCCCAGACAGCAGTTTTGCTTTTTTGCATTTCTTTTCCATGGGGATGGTCTTGATCCCTGTCTCCTGTACAATGTCATGAACCTCCATCCATAGTTCATCAGGCACTCTATCTATCAGATCTAGTCCCTTAAATCTATTTCTCACGTCCACTGTATAATCATAAGGAATTTGATTAAGGTCATACCTGAATGGTCTAGTGGTTTTTCCTACTTTCTTCAATTTAAGTCTGAATTTGGCAATAAGGAGTTCATGATCTGAGCCACAGTCAGCTCCTGGTCTTGTTTTTGTTGACTGTATAGAGCTTCTCCCTCTTTGCAAAGAATATAATCAATCTGATTTCAGTGTTGACCATCTGGTGATGTCCATGTGTAGAGTCTTGTGTTGTTGGAAGAGGGTGTTTGCTATGACCAGTGCATTTTCTTGGCAAAACTCCATTAGTCTTTGCCCTGCTTCATTCTGTATTCCAAGGCCAAATTTGCCTGTTACTCCAGGTGTTTCTTGACTTCCTACTTTTGCATTCCAGTCCCCTATAATGAAAAGGACATCTTTTTTGGTGTTAGTTCTAAAAGGTCTTGTAGGTCTTCATAGAACCATTCAGCTTCAGCTTCTTCAGCGTTACTGGTTGGGGCATAGACTTGGATCACTGTGATATTGAATGGTTTGCCTTGGAAACGAACAGAGATCATTCTGTCATTTTTGAGATGGCATCCAAGTACTGCATTTCGGACTCTTTCGTTGACCATGATGACTACGCCATTTCTTCTAAGGGATTCCTGCCCACAGTAGTAGATATAATGGTCATCTGAATTAAATCCACCAATTCCAGTCCATTTTAGTTTGCTGATTCCTAGAATGTCGACGTTCACTCTTTCCATCTCCTGTTTGACCACTGCCAATTTGCCTTGATTCATGGACCTGACATTCCAGGTTCCTATGCAATATTGATCTTTACAACATCAGACCTTGCTTCTCTCACCAGTCCCATCCACAACTGGGTGTTGTTTTTGCTTTGGCTCCATCCCTTCATTCTTTCTGAAGTATTTCTCCACTGATCTCTAGTAGCATATTGGGCACCTACTGACCTGGGAGTTCCTCTTTCAGTATCCTATCATTTTGCCTTTTCATACTGTTCATGGGGTTCTCAAGGCAAGAATACTGAAGTGGCTTGCCATTCCCTTCTCCAGTGGACCACATTCTGTCAGACCTCTCCACCATGCCCACCCGTCTTGGGTAGCCCCACAGGGCATGGCTTAGTTTCATTGCGGTAGACAAGGCTGTGGTCCTAGAGTGATTAGATTGACTAGTTTTCTGTGATTATGGCTTCAGTGTGTCTGCCCTCTGATGGCCTCTTGCAACACCTACCGTCTTACTTGGGTTTCTCTTACCTTGGACATGGGGTGTCTCTTCACGGCTGCTAATCTTTTCATTCTGGCAGCCATTCACAGATGGACAGGGTCAGATTATTTCCCTGTGAGCTGAACAAAGGAAGTTATATAGATTCATGTTGAGGTTTGACAGAAAACAACAAAATTCTGTAAAGCAATAATCCTTCAACTAAAAAATAAATAAAAATTTTAAAAATGCCAGGGAGGGGGGCAGGGTTCCTTGAGGCATTCCATTATGTATGATTATATTAACAACCACCTCACACTAACGATAAGCTTGCGGAGCTGGGGGGATGTGAAAAACACAAGAGGTAGTCATCCGCCACATCCGCCACCCCTTACCGTAAATGAGAAATTCGGATGTGGCCTGATGGCTGCCTTTGCGCTTTCTCACATCCTGCTGGCTTCCACACCCAGCTCCTCTGCAGGGGATAACTGGTGGCTGCTGGATAGTGGCATTGTTCTTCCTGGGCTTGGAAATGTACGTTTAGGAGGCTGGAATCCTGATGAAGACTGTGATATCCTTGTTTACCGCTACGGCAGGAAAAATTCCACTTCACAGTACCATCTTAATCTTATGTGCACATGTTTTTCTAGAAGTTGTGATTGGCCTATAAACAAATTTTATGTTCACTTTTAAAATTTAGCATCAGAACCATCATCCATGTTACCACAGTCTTCATAATGAGTGTTTTATTGGTTTCAGAGTAAATGATTTCCCCAGTGGGCATTTAGGTTGTTTCCAGTGTTTGGTTGTCCAAATCAAATTATGTTTTCTGCTAAGTGTTTTGTTGCTACTAAATTATTTCCTTAGAATAAATTCTCAAGAGCTATATTACTGAATAAAAGGGTTTTTTTTTTTTTTAATAGCCCTTCCCACATGGTGCCACATTATTAGGCAAAAGGGCTCTATGAATCTAAGTGACACACATAAGTAAGTGCAGAGTCAGATATTTTCAAAGGAAACCATCCTGTTTCCCAGTCCTAGTAATTTGATGAGTTAGAAACTTTGAAAGACTCTCCACAACCAAGATACTGAATAAAATGTAAAAGCCTTTTTCTTAAATGAATTACTGAACTGATGAGAAAATACAGAGTCTGAGATCCTCAAAATGGATTAAAACCAACAACCCCAGAAAGTAATTAATAAAGCTCTTCTTTACCTAGAGTACTGCCCAACACAGAAGAGTATCACATTGATAATTTGCATCTTTCCTAAGCATGATATCATATAAAGAGACACATGATTAAATTTGATGCCTTGTTGGTGACATTAAGTTTGATCACTAGATTTAAGGCAGTATCTGTCAGATTTCCCCCATGTAAAGGCACCTCTCCCCATCCGTAATGAATAAGTTATCTTTAGCGTGTTACCTTAAAACTGTATAAATACCTCATTCTCTTTATGAATAGCATCTTTCAGTTCAGTTCAGCTCCCAGTAGTAATACATCCATTCATAACACTTGTTTGAAAGATGGTGATTTTTTTCCTTATAATTTCAGTTCAGTTCAGTTTAGTCACTCAGTCATGTCTGACTCTTTGTGACCTATGAGCTGCAGCACGCCGGGCCTCCCTGTCCATCACCAACTCCCAGAGTGCACTCAAACTCATGTCCATCGAGTCCGTGATGCCATCCAGCCACCTCATCCTCTGTCATCCCCTTCTCCTCCTGCCCCCAACCCTTCCCAGCATCAGGGCCTTTTCCAATGAGTCAACTCTTCACATGAGGTGGCCAAAGTACTGGAGTTTCAGCTTTAGCATCATTCCTTTCAAAGAACACCCAGGGCTGATCTCCTTTAGAATGGACTGCTTACATCTTCTTGCAGTCCAAGGGACTCTCAAGAGTCTTCTCCAACACCACAGTTCAAAAGAATCAATTCTTTGGCGCTCAGCTCTCTTCATAGTCCAACTCTCACATCCATACATGATCACTGGAAAAACCATAGCCTTGACTAGATGGACCTTTGTTGGCAAAGTAATGCCTCTGCTTTTTAATATGCTGTCTAGGTTGGTCATAACTTTCCTTCCAAGGAGTAAGTGTCTTTTAATGTCATGGCTGCAATCACCATCTGCAGTGATTTTGCAGCCCCTATAAATAAAGTCTGACACTATTTTCCCATCTGTTTGCCATGAAGTGATGGGACCAGATGCCATGATCTTCGTTTCCTGAATGTTGAGCTTTAAGCCAACGTTTTCACTCTCCTCTTTCACTTTCTTCAAGAGGCTTTTTACTTCCTCTTCACTTTCTGCCATAAGGGTGGTGTCATCTGCATAGCTGAGGTGATTGATATTTCTCCCAGCAATCTTGATTCCAGCTTGTGCTTCTTCCAGCCCAGCATTTCTCATGATGTACTCTGCATAGAAGTTAAATAAGCAGGGTGACTATATACAGCCTTGACGTTCTCCCTTTCCTATTTGGAATCAGTCTGTCGTTCCATGTCCAGTTCTAACTGTTGCTTCCTGACCTGCATATAGGTTTCTCAAGAGGCAGGTTAGGTGGTCTGGTATCCCCATCTCTTGGAGAATTTTCCTAAGTTTATTGTGATCCACACAGTCAAAGGCTTTGGCATAGTCAATAAAGCAGAAATAGATGTTTTTCTGGAACTCTCTTGCATTTTCCATGATCCAGCAGATGTTGGCAATTTGATCTCTGGTTCCTCTGCTTTTTCTAAGGCCAGCTTCAACATCTGGAAGTTCATGGTTCACGTATTGCTGAAGCCTGGCTTGGAGAATTTTGAGCATTACTTTACTAGCATTTGAGATGAGTGCAATTGTGCGGTAGTTTGAGCATTCTTTGGCATTGTCTTTCTTTGGGATTGGAATGAAAACTGCCCTTTTCCTTTCCTGTGGCCACTGCTGATTTTTCCAAATGTGCTGGCATATTGAGTGCAGCACTTTCACACCATCATCTTTCAGGATTTGAAACAGCTCAACTGGAATTCCATCACCTCCACTAGCTTTGTTCGTAGTGATGCTTTCTAAAGCCCACTTGACTTCACATTCCAGGATGTCTGGCTCTAGGTGAGTGATCACACCATCGTGATTTTCTGGGTCGTGAAGATCTTTTTTGTACTGTTCTTCTGTGTATTCTTGCCACCTCGTCTTAATATCTTCTGCTTCTGTTAGGTCCAGACCATTTCTGTCCTTTATCGAGCCCATGTTTGCATGAAATGTTCCCTTGGTATCTCTAATTTTCTTGAAGAGATCTCTAATCTTTCCCATTCTGTTGTTTTCCTCTATTTCTTTGCATTGATCACTGAGGAAGGCTTTCTTATCTCTTCTTGGTATTCTTTGGAACTCTGCATTCAGATGCTTATATCTTTCCTTTTCTCCTTTGCTTTTCGCTTCTCTTCTCTTCACAGCTATTTGTAAGGCCTCCCCAGACAGCCATGTTGCTTTTTTGCATTTCTTTTCCATGGGGATGGTCTTGATCCCTGTCTCCTGTACAATGTCACAAACCCTATAATTTAAGTAATGTCAATTTCAAACAGCTTGAGCCAATTTTCACTCCTACTAGTGAGACAGGAGTTTCCAATGTTCCACATCTGCACCAAACTTGCTAAGTTTGGATTTACTGAGTTTTAGCATTGTAATGAATATGGGATTGTATTTCCTATAAACTGAAAATTTAGATGCTTGTTCTAGATTCAGGTTCATTTATTTAGTCAAAGGTGCTTCATACGTGATACTATATACTTCCTGTTGTATCATATCAAGAGGAGTGTAATGTAAGGTTGTCAATCAATAGGTAAAAATATAGTTAACCTGATCTATTAACAGATATAATAATAAGATTCCTCATCAAAAAAAAAACTCTTGTGTGTAATATAGTCTATTTTTATAAAAGTTTCATATATGTATTCAAATACTTAAAAATAATAGTTACCTGAATTGACTATTGCAATCATCGGTTGCAAAACAATTTTTCTTCAGTTCTGTCACTTCCTCTTTATTTATTATTTGATACTCTTCTAAACAAGAGCTTCCCCTTCTTTCACCTTCTGTTGGCTTTTTTAACAGAAAAAGATTCTTTTTTAACCAACGTGTTATAATTCATTGTTCTTGATATTCTTTTTCACGTTCAAATTTCTCCATATTTGGTCAATGAGGATTATATCAAGCTGCCTCATATATCCTCTGATACATTCCCATAAGTTTTTGAGCACTTACTTATTTCTGGCCCAGCAAGAAATTCAAAGCTTAAATCGTGCTTTTTTCTGCTCCAGACCTGGGGTCAGTTATTTCCCCCAAGGAAATGACTATTCTCCTTTTAGTGAAGAATAGTAATGAGATATCAGATTCTGCCACTAGATGTATTTATTTCTACTAGGATTGCTAGTAAATCTAGGCCCTGCCACGCAGAGCTAGGAGATATATTTTGTGGCTCAGAGGTTAAAGCGTCTGCCTCCAATGCGGGAGACCTGGGTTTGATCCCTGGGTTGGGAAGATTCCCCTGGAGAAGGAAATGGCAACCCAGTCCATTATTCTTGCTTGGAGAATCCCATGGACGGAGAAGCCTGGTAGGCTACAGTCCATGGGGTTGCAAATAGTCGGACACGACTGAGTGACTTCACTTCACTTCACTTCACTTATACAGATATGTCACCATATAAGGATTGTTGAGTCCATATTATAATATCCCTTTTTACATATTGATAATTTTAGTTCCCAGTGACATCAATATATTTATTCACTTACTCAGTCCTATAATACAGGAAAAACAATTTCAGGATTAGTATGTCAATTTCATTACCAATAAAATCCTACAAGCTAAAGTTCAAGGTATTTTTGCAATTCTTTTGTCCTTATAATGTTTCTGGTGACCATGTATAGGGAGAACAGTATGCTCCACTGATACCTAGATTGGCTTTTCTTTTTCTTCTCTGAGTTTATGTTATCAATTCCAGTAGGGTCAATTATTTCCTGTTTGCATTCAATTTTAGGGCTTTTTTTTTTTTTTTTGCTACTCAAGTTAATTTTTATTTTTGAATGTATAAACATGAATATGGCTCAAAAGTTAAAACCATATATATTTGTATACCCAAAGATGCTTCATTCTCTTCTATCTACCCTTTCCTCACTAACACCAGGAGATAATCAATATCATTAATTTCTGATTTACCCTTTTTGTGCTTATTATTACAAAATAAGCAGATGCATACATATTTACTCAATTTCCCCTTTTTTATATTAAAGGTAGCATACTTAAGTATTTAAGAAAGGAAAATCAGGGTAAATATGCCTCTATCTGTTTATTGTAAAATATGTGCCTTGATTTTTAAAAAACTAACAAAGTAATTGAATAGCACCCCACTGTATAGATAGTCCATAGTTTGTTTAACGTCTCCTATTTTGTCCATTCAGATTGTTCCACTAGTTATTTATTAAAATTAGAGCATAATGAACATTCTTGTGCATATATATTTTTGTGTTGTTGCAGTGCATATTCACCCCAAATTCCTAGAAATTGGGTTCCTTGATCAAAGAGTAAATTCATGTGTAGTTTTGCTGTGCCTGCATGCTCAGTCGCTCCAGTTGTGTCTGACTCTTTGTGACTCTATGAACTGTAGCCCGCCCAGCTCCTCTGTCCATGAGATTCTCCAGGCAAGAATGCTGGAGTGGGTTGCCATGCCCTCTTCCACGGGATCTTCCTAACCCAGGGATCAAACAAGCGTCTCCTGCATTGCAGGCAGATTCTTTTATTGCTGAGCCACTAGGGAAGCCCCATATTGTTAAATTCCATTTTGTAAGTGGGGTACCGTTTCTCATCGACACGAGCAATATATAGAAGTGAAGGCTTCCCTTCAGCCTCACCAAGAGAGTATATGCTATAAAGTTTGTGAAGATACTGCCTTTTAAATGGTTTGGCCTCTTATGGTCTCTCTTCTCTTTCTTCCTCCCATCTCTCATAGTATTTATACTAATTTATTTTGCTTGTCAGGACCTTTTTTGGTTCTGTCAAGTCTCCAGAAACAGCGCAGACTAGGAATATACCCTATCTGCTTTGGAGTTTTTACATTTACAGCATTAACAGAAAAGTTGCTTATTTGTAACCAGTCTGTTCTAGGACAAGAAGGTTCTGCTTCATAATCTTAGAACATCTAAAGAAGCCAAACCACTCCTAGAAATGGTGAACTATGAAAAATTTACACCATATCATGCTGAACTTCACAAAAGCAAAGCCAAATTTCTTTTAGGATTAATCACTCGGCAAAACAGATATTGGTGTAATTTATTCCTACCTTGAACTTTAACATGATTATGTGCAAAAGATAAAATGAATGTCCAAGACAGCATCAAAGATTGTAAGGCAGCCATAAAAGATGATAGGAGAACAGCTTACATTTCTGCTTATATAGGTAGGAGGCTAGCAGAACTTTATTCTTGCATAAAGTGTTTTCCTTACTTTTAGCAACAGGACTATTTTCTTTCTTTCTTTTTCTTTTTCTTTTTTTTTTTGAGAAATAATTGAATGGTGACAGTCTTAAGGTATTATAAATTTTAAAAATTACATATTTATTTATTTTTGGCTGCACTGGGTCTTCACTGCTGCACGTGGGCTTTGTCTAAGTTATGGTGAGCTGCAGCTGCTCTCTATCTGTAGTGTGTGGGCTATGCTATTTGTAAAATGGGAATTCTTTCTATATTGTAATTCTGTGGTTTTTAAGTAAAAATAGATGGCATAGGGACTTCCCTGGTGGTCCAGTAGCTTAGACTGCACCCCCAATGCAGGGGGATAAGGTTCCATCTCCGGTCAGGGAACTAGATCCCACATGCTGCAACTAAGACCTGGTGCAGCCAAATACATGAATACATACTTAAAAAATTTTTTAATAGATGACATAGCATGAATCAAGCACTTGGCATAATCACTCAATAAATACTACCATGTAAAATACTATTAGAAATGCTAATTTTATTTATTTTTATTTTTAAAAATGTATTTATTTTTCAACTGAAGGGTAATTGCTTTACAGAATTTTGTTATTTTCTATCAAACATCAGCATGATTCAGCCCCATAGGTGTACATATGTCCCCTCCTTCTTGAACCTTTCTCCCACCTCCCTCTCCATCCCACCCCTCTAGGTTGATACAGAGTCCTTGTTTGAGTTCCCTGAGACATACAGCAAATTCCCATTGGCTATATATTTTAAACATGGTAGTGTAAATTTCCATGGTACTGTCTCCATACATCTCATCCTCTGCTCCCTCCCTGTGTACATAAGTCTGTTCTCTATGTCTGTTTCTCCATTGCTGCTTTGCAAATGAATTATTGGTACCATCTTTCTAGATTCCATATATGCATTAGTAATAGATATTTATCTTTCTCTTTCTGACTTACTTCACTCTGTATAATAGGCCGTACGTTCATCCACCTCATTAGCACCGACTCCATGTGTCCCTCTTTATGGTTGAGTAATGTGTGTATATACTGCAACTTCTTCATCCGTTCCTCTGTCGATGGACATCTAGGTTGCTTCCAGCGCTGTTGTAAATAGTGCTGCAATGAGTACTGTTGTACGTGTGTCTTTTCCCATTTTGGTTTCCTCAGGGTATTTGCCTAGGGGTGAGATTTCTGGGTCATATGGTGGTTTTATTCCTAGTTTTTTAAGGAATCTCCATACCATCTTCCACAGTGGCTGTATCAATTTACATTCCCACCAATAGTGCAAAAGGGTTCCCTTTTCTCCACACCGTCTCCAGCATTTATTGTTTGTAGACTTTGATCATGGCCATTCTGACCGGTGTGAGGTGATATCTCTTTGTAGTTTTGATTTGCATAGAAATGCTAATTTTAGACTTAGCTATTCAGAGATAGTCAGGTGGCAACTAAGAATTTACTTCATCTTTAGAACAGGAATAAACAATTCTTGAAAGTGAAGTGAAAGTCACTCAGTTGTGTCTGGCTCTTTGCGACCCCATACAGTCTATGGAATTCTCCAGGACAGAATACTGGAGTGGGTAGCCTATCCCTTCTCCAGTGGACCTTCCAGATCCAGGGATCAAACCAGGGTCTCCTCCATTGCAGGTGGATTCTCTCCCCACTGAGCTATCAGGGAATTCCCTGAAACAATTCTTAGCAAAGCCTCAATCCTAAATTAGAGTCTATCAGCCTGGGCAGGTGGGAAATTTCTGGTCTGGTGTCATGAAACCCTTTCCTTGAGAAATAGATTCTGGATTGAGTGAAGGAAAATAAATAGAAATACTGCCCATAAAGCAAATCAGCAAAACAAACAGTTCTGGTGTTGACACAGACTGGCTGTGACCTTGACCTAGATATTAAATCTCTCTGAACTTCAGGTTCATCATCTGTAAAGCCATATAGTATCATGTTGCAGCTTTGGGAAAACTTGATTTGTGTTTGTCTTGACCTTCCTTGGCAGCTATTGCTGTAGGAAAGTATTAATAGCCTTATTTCATATAAACATTACTTCCAAGTGCTAATGTAGAGGACTAAACGTGTCTGGTATTAAAGTAATCCGAGCCGGTTCTGTTAATGACTGTGTTTTGCATTACTGTGAACATGTGAAAATGCAATTAATTATAATGTCAAGAGTGTTCTACGTGACTTCTTTTTTTAAAAAAAAATATTTAATTATTTGTTTGATTGCACCCGGGTCTTAACTGCAGCATGTAGTATCTAGTTACCTGACCAGGGATCGAACCCAGACCCTCTGCACTGGGAACATGAAGTCTTAGCCACTGGACCACCAGGTAAGTCCCCATAGCTTCTTAATTTCTATATTTCATCTCTTACTTTTCTTCAAGGGTTTCCTTTCAGTAAGCAACTTTCCATACTGTTAATATATTCCTTACTGGTAGGAATCCAAAAGTATCAGATTGAATGGAAAATCATTCGACATTTCTAGGCTGGGGAATCACAAACTGAAATGCCTCCTGTGTCATATATGATGGAAGTATGGTGTATCTATGAAAACAGAGAATTTCCTGATACGCTCTTCATTTGCTGCTATTTAAGTTGACAACTTCTCTTCCCAATAAAAATTCACTTCACTTACACCTGCTGCTTTTGGAGTACTGGTATTCACTTCACCATGTAGTAGAAGTAACCTGTTGATGTCAAAATACAAGCATTGCTTTTGGCAAATTGAAGTGCATGTCATTTCTTAATACACTAGAAAGGGGAAATAAGCTAACATACACAAGTCCGAGTCTAAAACTTTAGTACTTTTCCATGCAGATTTGTGCATGTGATTATTGTTTAGAGAGTTGGACCACTATTGTGTGTTGCTAATCATTGACTGTAGGTCCAAAAGAGTTTTGTGAAAATGTTATGCCTTATATGACAGCAGAGTAGCAAAGATAAAATTATATTTTATAAACAAAAAATTATCTGTTAGACAAAGAAAATGCAAAAATATATATATATATACTTTCGTTTCAATTTTCTGAATATGACTCATTTCTGATACTCCAGACAACTGCCCTTATTTGGGTTTTTTTAGTGGGGATTATGGTCCACTCATATCTGAGAAAGTGTTTCATTTTCCCCAAGTCAGATAAGACTTTCTTAATTAAGGAAAACATTCTACTTTTTAGAATCATAAAGATGCTCCCATGCCAATTACCTTTAGCCAGACTGACTGGAGACATCTTCTTAGGAAATAAAGCTGAACTTCTTAAAAATGTATTGTTCATCTCTTCCTCTCTTCCTATCTTTTGGAAGCTGAGATGAAGCCTTGCTGGCTTCATGAAACTGCCATCTGTATTCCTGTAACAGTCTCTAGAAAACGACCTCTGGGTTTTTGAATGCTGTTTTCTCTCCAAAATCAACATTGTTGAACAACAAAAGGAACTTCTAACCATCAAAGGCCAAGGAAGCCAACACCCAGAGAGCAAGGAAATTCCATTTTGAAAGTCAATCCTAAATCTTCTTTCACAGTTTCTTTCCTGAACAATGCATGCAAACTCCTCATTGTCAGGTTTATCATTTCATAACCATGGATGCTCCGCCCCACATAAGCACTAACTTTTCAACATATGCTGCTGCTGCTGCTGCTAAGTCGCTTCAGTCGTGTCTGACTCTGTGTGACCCCATAGACGGCAGCCCACCAGGCTCCCCTATCCCTGGGATCCTCCAGGCAAGAACACTGGAGTGGGTTGCCATTTCCTTCTCCTTTCAACCTGTAACACTGGCCATTTAGATGAAAGGAATGTGGTTGATTACCCTGACTCCTATGTTTTACATAGATGACTATTGTGTGTAGACAAGACACACAGAGGTAATACCAGGATGGTTGATTCAGGTGGGGTTTCCAGATCAGGACTCTTTTTTCTAGATGTCCAAAGATTGGTTTCCTTAAAAAAAAAAAAAAAAATGGTTTCCAACTTTTGTGCTAGTCCTCCAATAATTAGTTGGGTAAATTAGATTAATAATTAGTTGTATTAAGATATTTCAAAGATGGTTTCAGGGAATTACCTAGTGGTCCAGTGGTTAAGACTGCCCATTCTTACTGCCAAGGAACTGTGTTCAATTCCTGGTCAAGGAACTAAGATCCCCATAAGCCCAAAGTTGTGGCAAAAGATAAATAAAGTATTAAAGAGGGTTTGCAGATGCTATAAATCAGAGTCATTCTTTATTGAACAATCTTCTTTATGCCTTTAAATATTAAAAAAAAAAAAAACATTTTAGCTATGTACCTAATGCTGTGCTGTGCTGCGCTTAGTCCATACATTCGAGTCTCTTTGTGATTCCTTGAACTGTAGCCTGCCAGGCTCCTCTGTCCATGAGGATTCTCCAGGCAAGAATACTGGAGTGGGTTTCCATTCCCTCTTCTAGGGGATCTTCCCAACCCAGGGATCGAACCCAGGTCTCCCACATTGCAGGCAGATTCTTTACCAGAGAAGCCCAAGAATATTGGAGTGGGTAGCCTATCCCTTCTCCAGGGGAACTTCCCGACCCATGAATTGAAGCGGGGTCTCCTACATTGCAGGCAGATTCTTTAGGAGCTGAGCTACCAGGGAAGCCCCATGCATCTAATATTTGAGCCTAATTATTTTCAGTGCGGAACTGTGCCCCTGGAGGGGTGCTCTCTGATCTCATGTGATCTGACTACCCACAGGGCTCTCAGCATGGTGAGGCATGTGGGTGAGGCTCAGCCACCCTCTCACTCAAGCACTCAATTTGTTTTTAGGAGACACTGAGGCTGACAGCTTTTCCCAGATGCTTTTCTGTTTTTACAATCACAAAAAATTAAAGTGGAAAGAATAGCGCATGCACTTTTATTAGGATGCCAACTTTTCTAAAACTCATGAGTAGGACACATTAACAAATGTTTTACATGTTTCAAGTGACTTCATTTATTCATTCAATAAGTAACTGTTGATTGTTTCACCTCCACAAGCTGATTTCGGTATTGACCGTCCGGTGATGTCCATGTGTAGAGTGGTCTCTTATGTTGTTGGAAGAGGGGGTTTGCTATGACCAGTGCATTCTCTTGGCAAAACTCTGTTAGCCTTTGCCTTGCTTCATTTTGTACTCCAAGGCCAAACTTGCCTGATACTACAGGTATCTCCTGACTTCCTATATTTGCATTCTAATTCCCTATGATGAAAAGGACATCACTTTTTGGTGTTAGTTCTAGAAGGTCTTGTATGCCTTCATACAACTATTCAACCTCAGCTTCTTTGGCATTAGTGGTTGGGGGCATAGACTTCGATTACTGTGACACTGAATGGTTTGCCTTGGAATCAAACTGAGATCATTCTGTCATTTTTGAGATTGCACCCAATTACTGCATTTTGGACTCTTGTTGACTATGAGGGCTACTCCATCTCTCTTAAGGGATTCTTGCCCACAGTAGTAGATATAATAGACATCTGAATTAAATTAATTTTGCCCATTCCCATCCGTTTTAGCTCCCTGATACCTAAAATGTAGATATTCACTCTTGCCATCTCCTGCTTGACCATGTCCAATTTACCTTGATTCATGGACCTAACATTCCAGGTTCCTATGCAGTATTGTTCTTTATAGCATTGGACTTTACCTTCACCACCAGACACAGCCACAAATAAGTGGCATTTCCATTTGGGCCCAACCTCTTTATTCTTTCTGGAGCTATTTCTCTGCTGTTTCCAAGTAGCATATTGGATATCTACAGACCTCGGGACTAATCTTCCCATGTCATATCTTTTTGCCTTTTCACACTGTTTATGGGGTTCTCAAGGTAAGAATACTGGAGTAGTTTGTCATTCCCTTCTCCAGTGGACCACTTTTTGTCAGAACTCTCCACCGTGACCCATCTGTCTTCACTGGCTCTGCACCACACGTCTCATAGCTTCACTGAGTTATGTAAGCACCTTCGCCACGACAGGGCTGTGATCCATATGATCATATTGGTTGGCTTTCTGTGGTTGTGGTTTTTGTTCTGGAGGCTGTGGGACTGTAGTTCTTGTGTCTTCTGTCTGCCCTCGGATGGATGAGGATAAGAGGCTTGTGCAAGCTTCCTGATGGGAGAGATTGGCTATGGGAAAAACTGGGTCTTGGTCTGGTGGGAAGGGCTATGCTCAGTAAACCTTTAGTCCAATTGTCTGCTGATGGATGGGGCTGTGCTCCCTTCCTTTTAGTTGTTTGGTCTGAAGTGAGCCAGTCCTGGATTCTACAGGCTATAAATCTCTATTTATATTTAATCCCCACTTAAAGGTCTGGAACATTCTTGGATTCAGGGAATTAGTCCCAGTTCTAAGTACAGTAATTCCCCTCCATGAGAACTTTCAAAGATTCAAAGTGTATTCTCATGACCAATCATGTAAGTTAGTTCATATGTATGGTGTACACTGTCAAGTATGTGCTGTAAGGTCGGACCCGGGGGCCATGATGGGCTGCCCCTTTCTCTCCCCCGCCAGCCAGGGAGGTCTCTAACGGAAGGAGCCTCCCAGATCCCAGGGACCAATGACAGCACACTTCGCCAGCTAAAGCCGCCCCACCCCAGCCACGTAGAAGGACCTGTCAGCCAGCGACGCCTCGGCCTGGTGACCTATCCAAACCCCCATCCATCTAGCCTGACCATCCCTCACAACGAACGTACAAAAACCACCCCCAACACGGTCAGGGTGCAGACTTCCTCGACCTGCCTCGTTCGGGTCCGGGAACCCCGCGCGGGAGCCCTTCGCCATTAAAAAGCCTGTTGGACACTCTTTTGGTGTTCCTGGTCTTTTACCTAACATGTGCATTCTCTATAAGTGGTTGCACATTTGTGTCCTTTACTGAACAGTAATGTATAAGTACAGTAGTACAGATTCTTTATTATTTCAAGCTCAGTAAGTCCAGAAGCAAGCATAAAAGCAGTGGTAACGTAGCTGGTACTACTGTACTTTTCAAAGTTAAAATAAGATTTAAAAGGTTTTCTTTATTTTTAGTGTTTATTTTTAATGTATTAGTTGTGTGAAAAGTATTATAAACATGCTACAATACAGTAATATATAGGCACCTGTGTTAGTTGGGTACTTTGGCTAACTTTGTTGACTTTCAAACAAATTGGACTTAATGAACATGCTCTCAGAATGGAACTTATTTGTATATAGGGGACTGACTATAGAAGAGAAAACATCACAACAGAATTGGCCTTAGCACAGCAGCACTAATTTAGGCTAGCCATTTACCTAGTTCCTATACTGCATCCCTGTGACCAAGTCCCTATTCTGGTAGGCAAAATGATAAAGATGTCCTCCTCCATCCCAACAAATTCCCTTCTCCTCTTTGATTATCTAATCAAATATTTTGATTACCCAATCAAATCTAGGTACTGTCGGGAAGGGATTTTGCAGATGGAATTCAGTTATTAATGTATTGACCTTAAAATAGGAAGATTATCCTGGATAATTTGAGTGAGCCCAATGTAATAACATGAACCCTTAGCAGTAAAGTGGTGGCAGAAGAGTAACGCAGAGAAATGTGGCAGAAGTTGTAGGCCAATAAGTGATGAAGCAGAAGGGGAGGTCGGAGAGATTTGAAGAGAGGAGGACAAATTGCTATTTTGGACAGTGAAGAGAGCCATAAACCAAGGAATGCAAATTGCCACTAGTAGCTGAAAATGACTCCTGACAGCCAGCAAGAAAACGGAGATCCCAGTCTGACAACCACAAGGAACTAGATTCTACCAGCAAGTTGGATGATCTTGGAAGTATATTTTCCCCAGACTACCCCAAGAAGAGCCCAGCTGACTGACTTCATGACTTTGGCGATGTGAAACCCAGAGCAGAGCATCCCATAATTTTGCCCTACAGAAACAATGAAATAATCAGTTGGGGTTGTTTTTACCCACTAGATTTGTAGTATTCTGTTAAAGCAGTGATAGAAAACTAACATGCCTATTATGTCCCAATACAGTTTATAGACCATCCTTTAAAAACCCAGGTCAAATCATGTCATTTCAAACCACAAGCAGCTGCATCTCTTTGTGGAGGGCTCTCTCTGGCCTCAGGAATCCACTTGGAAGAGCAGGAGAATTAACCATGGCCTCCCTCCCACTAGGATCAGCCTCTAGCCAATGATGACTGGAATTAATAGGTACATCCCCCAACTCCCTTGCCTTTCCTTGAGAATACTCTGAGGTATCTCCCAGTACTCTAGTGGGGCTGGATCCTGGTTTCCACAGTGGTTACCTGCTGATTAGCACACCCTTTACTAGATTCCTTCCTTTGCTTGTCTCACTTTCTCACTCCCCTACTAGTGCGTCCCAGGATCACCTTGCAAATAATTGACTTACACCTACACGCTTGTGGCCTGGTCTGCTTCAGAAGGAACTCAATCTAAGACACTGAACTTACAGGGCTGATTGGAGGTACAGGAAGCCAAGGAAGTTGCTATAACATTTTTTTAATGGAAAAACTATAGTATATTTTCCTTCTGAGGTTTTAATCTGAGCAGGCATGGAATCAACACAAAGATGGGCTTTAGAATAACAAAGACATGGATTTGATTCCCTGCTTGACCACATATCAGCTCAAAAAACATAGGCCAGTTACTTAACTTTTTGAGATCTGTGTTTCATCCTCTGCAAATGGAATTAATAATATCTACTTTTCATTTTGTGAAATTTGCCTCAAGTAATGCAGGTAAAGTGCTTGGCACACATTAGGCACATATGTATGCCAATAGTACATGATATCATTATTAATCATCAGCTATAAACATCACAGCAAGGAAAAGTGATGAACACTTGGATGTAGAGTTTCTTCCTGTATTTACGTTATATCATAATATATTACAGCTGGCAGGGACTGGGGTCAAACACCTTTAATTCTAGATGAGAGATCTGAGACTTAACTAGGACAAGAAGCTTGCTCCAAGTCACAGTGTTGGTGTAAAATAGCAGATTTTTTTTTGATAGTACATTCATATGCTCAAAAATTACAATATACAAGGGAAACAGAGTAGATCTTTTTATTCCAAAAGTGACCAGGCCAGGTTTTCCTCCTGATGTAGGGCTCTGAGAGCAAAGCTAATAATAATCATTTAGGAAATTTCTGATTACAAAACAAGCAGCACAATGGCCAAGGAAAACAAGTGAAGTTTTCTAAAATCCAGGAGGATTTTCCCTTCTTTGTTAATGACAGATGGCAAACAGCCTGGCTACATTCAGGAAGGATTCCGTCAGTCTATCAGCCCATCTGCCCTTATTTCTTCTGCTTTGGGAACTCACTGGGCTTGGCTCATTTTGAAGATATTCCCGCTAGTTATTTCTTAGATTCCAAAACAGAAAATGGAGCTTCAGGATTGCTGGGAGAACTATAAACAACCTCAGATATGCAGATGATACCACTCTAATGGAAGAACAAGAAGAGGAACTTAAGAACCTCTTGATGAGGGTGAAAGAGGAGAGTGAAAAAGCTGGCTTAAAACTCAACATTCAAAACTAAGTTCATGGCATCCGGTCCCATAACTCCATGGAAAACAGAAAGGGAAACACTGACCAATTTTATTTATCTGGGCTCCCAAATCCCTGTCGATGGTGACTGCAGCCATGAAATTAAGAGACGCTTGTTCCTTGGAAGGAAAGCTATGACAAACCTAGATAGTGTATGAGACATCACTTTGGAGACAAAGGTTCACATATTTAAAGCTATGGTTTTTTCAATGGCATGTATGTGACAGTTGGACCACAATGAAGGCTGAGAGCCAAGAACTGATGCTTTTGAATTGTGGTGCTGGAGAAGACTCTTGAGAGTCCCTTGGACTGCAAGAAGATCAAACCAGTCAATCCTAAAGGAAATCAACCCTAAATTGGTAGGACTAATGCTGAAGTTGAAACTCTCATACTCTGGCCACCTGATGCAAAGAACTGACTCACTGGAAAAGTCCCTGTTGCTGGGACAGGTTGAGGGCAGGAGAAGGGGATGACAGAGGATGAGATGGTTGGATGGGATCAGAGACTTAACAGACATGAGTTTGAGGAAACTCCAGGAGATAGTGAAGGACGTGGTGTGCCGCAGTTCGTGGAGCTGCAAAGATTCGGACATGACTAAGCGACTGAACAATAAACAGATAAGGTGCTGCCAAGCAGGAAGCAAGGAAACACATTAGACCTGAAATCTCGGAATCATGTCAGAAGTTTAGAAAGGGAAATTAGGGGAATACGGAGTCCTTAAATCAGAGGAGAAGGGAGAATAAACATATACATACTTACGGTATTTCTTTAAAGCAACTTGCTTTCTTTGGTTAAAAACCATAGACTTCTTTGGAAAAATGTCTGTTTAGGTCTTCTGCCCATTTTTTGATGGGGCAGTTTGTTTTCCTAATATTGAACTGCATGAGCTGCTTATATATTCTGGAGATTAATCCTTTGTCAGTTTCTTCACTTGCAAATATTTTCTTCCATTCTGCAGGTTGTTTTTTCATCTTGTTTATGGTTTCCTTTGCTGTGCAAAAGCTTTTAACTTTAATTAGGTCACATTTGTTTATTTTCATTTCCATTACTCTGGGAGATGGGTCATAGATCTTGCTGCGGTTTATGTCAGAATGTTCTGCCTATGTTTTCCTCTAAGAGTTTTATAGTTTCTGGCCTTACATTTAGGTCTTTATTCCATTTTGATTTTATTTTTTTTGTATGGTGTTAAGAAATGTTCTAATTTCATTCTTTTACACATAGCTGTCCAGTTTTCCCAGCACCACTTACTGAAGAGACTGTCTATTCTCCATTGTGTACTCTTGCCTCCTTTGTCAAAGATAAAGAGCCCATATTTGCATGGGTTTATCTCTCAGTTTTGTATCTTGTTCCATTGGTCAATATTTCTGTTTTGGTGCCAGTAACACACTGTCTTGATGACTGTAGCTTTGTAGTATAGTTTGAAGTCAGCAGGGTTGATTCCTCCAGCTCCTTTTTTCTTTCTCAATGTTGCTTTGGCTATTTGGGGTCTTTTGTGTTTCCATGCAAATTGTGAAATATTTTGTTCAAGTTCTGTGAAAAACGCCATTGGTAATTTGATAGGGATTGCACTGAATCTGTATATACCTTTGAGTAGCATAGTCATTTTCACAATATTGATTCTTCCAACCCAAGAACATGATGTATCTCTCCATCTGTTTGTGTCGTCTTTGATTTGTTTCATGAGTGTCTTATAGTTTTCTGTATACAGGTTTGTTTGTTTGTTTGTTTGTTTTTGTCTCCTTAGGTAGGTTTACTCCTAAGTAGTTTATTTGTAGGGCAGGAATAGAGAAGCAGACATAGAGAATAGACTTGTAGACACAGCAGGGGAAAGAGAGGGTGGCATGAATTGAGAGAGTAGTGTTGAGACATAAATATTACCATATGTAAAATAGATAGCTAGTGGAAAGTTGCTGTATGACACAGAGAGCTCAACCCCATACTCTGTGACAATCTAGAGGGGTGGGATGGGGGTGAGGGGTAGGAGGGAAGTTCAAGAGAGAGGGGACATATGTATACTTCTGGCTGATTAATGCTGTTGTGTGGCAAAAACCAACACAACATTATCACACAATTATCTTCCAATTAAAAATTTAAAAAATTACTTTCCATGTATGAGAAATCAAAACAGTGACTCATCCTACTCATTTTCTGTATTTGCCCAGCACTGTTACCAATGATGCCTCTAGTCTTCCAGTAGAGAGTGTGTTAGTAACCATACTGACATTTGGGTCAAAATTCTACTGAGAGCTGAGCACCAGCCACAGGGTCTTCTATTCTTTCCCAAATTAGGTGACCCTGGACCAACATATCACAAAGCATGGTAGAACTGGGGCATTTATATCAGAATCACCTGAATATTCATTTAAACTACAGATTCCTGGTCCCAACCCTAGACCTACTGAGTCAGAGTCTCTGAGTGTTGGGCTTGAAGATAATGCACTTTATTTTATTTTGCTTATTTATTTTTTGGTTGCCCTGGGTGTTCATTGCTGCACTCGGGCTTTCTCTAGTTGCGGTGAGTGGAGGCTACTCTCTAGTTTCAGTGTATGGGCTTCTCACTGCCATGGTTTCTCTTGCTGCAGAGCACCAGCTCTGGTCGCTAGGGTTGCAGGCTTCAGTAGTTGCGGTGCACAAGCTTAGTTGCTCCATGGCATGTGGGATCTTCCTGGTCTAGGGATTGAACACATGTGTCCAGTATTGTAAGGCAGACTTTTAACCACTGGACCACCAGGGAAGCCCAAGATACACATTTTATTTTTCAAAAGACATTAGTTTTTTGTTTTTTTTTTTTTTGGTTGCACTGGGTCTTCATTGCTGCATTCAGGCTTCTCTAGCTGTGATGAGTGGAGGCTATGCTCTGGTTATGGTGCATTGGCTTCCCACTGAGGTGATTTCTCTTGTTGCAGAGCACAGGCTCTAGGCATCCAGGCTTCAGCAGTTGCAGCATGTGGGCTCAGCAGTAGCAGCTCCCAGGTCCTAGAGCACAGCCCCGGCAGTGGTGGTACACAGGCTCAGCTGCTCAGTGGCACATGGGATCTTCCCAGAGTAGGGACCAAACCCCTGTCTCTTGCATTGGCAGGAGAGGTCTTTACCACTGACCCACCTGGGAAACCCCACATACACATTCTAAATGAGCTGCTCAGGTGAGTCTTCTTCATATGAGAGAAGTCTGAAAACTCCACTTCTCCCTAGGACTGGGAGTGCAGACTGAGAGCCCAAGGCTCCTACCTGACCCAGCTGTTTTGAGACGGCTACACATCCCAAAAAAGTGAACATGCCTTTCTGCAGAATGAATTTAGACAGAACCAGACTCATTTTCTATCAAATATACCCATGTTTCAATCATGCAAGAAATGCCATTCTACACCATGATGGCACATTGTTGATTTATTTTACTTCACAATTTTGAGTGTGCAAGAAATATCATATTTGTATACTCCATGTAAGATTGAATCTTTATTAGGATTTCCCCTCTCTACCTTCAGCTTCCCAAGTGGCACTTGGTAAAGAACCCACCTGCCAAAGCAGGTAACTTCGAACCCACGTTTGATCCCTTGGAGGAGGGTATGGAAACCCAATCCAGTATTCTTGCCTGGAGAATCCCAAGGACAGGGAAGCCTGGTGAGCTATAGTCCAAAGGGTCGCAAAGAACTGGACACGACTGAAGCAACTTAGCCCGCATGCACTCCCGACCTTAGACTCTGCAGAAGTACTTTAGATGTTAGCAGAGTCAAATTTGGGGGCAAGTTACCAAGGCTTTCAAAAAGAAGCACCTCGCAACACTGCCCAGAGGTGAGGGAACCCAAAACCTCAGGAAGGCCACTGCCCATGGGTCATAGTTCCTTTCAGCTGAGGGAACTGAGGAACCAAAGCTAAATTCACACTTTAACAGGTGGTCTTGCCATATATTCTTACGGCCCATGCTACTTCCCATTCAACCCAATAATCCCCTGTCCATAGCTTTTATTGTCCCTCACTATGGAAGATGAACTGGATGGCCTTGAGTAAACTGTAACATTTGCCTTGGGAATCTTGACATCCTCTTTCCGGCTCTCCCTCACTCCCTCAGGGATGTCCCTTCACCATAAAGATGAGAATGAGTTTGCCTGGGGGGGCAGCAGCAAAAGTGTTTTAAGTCCTTGGTGCCCCATTACAGGATGTGGAGAGGCCAGGCAGCGCACTTTCAGGAAAGTGATGATGACGCCAGGAAGGGCGGTGCCCGAGGTGTGCCCGTGTTTGGATTATCTTCTTTCCTTTTCTCCTTGCCTCCCCAAGTTGGAGATTGTAAGAGGGTGTCCATATGAGGCCAGAGTTGAAAATGGAGCTATCCAGGGATAGCCAGCTGCATCTTCTAAGCTTGGGAGATTCCATGTGGCCTTGAGGCACCTCTAATCAGCCTGCTATGTGGGGGTATTAAGTTCATTTGGGGAAGGGGAGATAATATTCAACACCCCCTATTGAGCTATTCAGTGCTCACCTGATTTCCCCTTCAACTCATTCTTCGATCCTCCAAGTGAGGGTGCCCCCTCATCAGACTCTGATTCAAAAAAAGCAGGTGAAGAAGCTACAGTCCAGCTGTCAACCCACTCCCGGCCCTCACCATGCTGGCATCTCTCTATGACAGGCAAATGAGATCTGTCTATGGCCTCTTTCAGCAACTCTACAGTCAAAAGAAAGCCCCTCCACTCTTAGTGGCCAGGTACTTGATTTGTGGTCCCAACCTCAGGGGACAGGCATGTGGAAAATATTCTGGGAGAATGCAGGATAACTGTAAGGGTGAGTGAGTTTGGAATATTATACTTCTGGTGGTAATAACAATAATAATAAGTTACCTTTACTCACTATTGCTTCTATTCCTTATTTTTCATATCCCTCTTTTTTGGTATTGGGGTATGTCCCTGCACCCTTTAGCCACAGAGAGAACCTGCTTTAAAACAGGATCTCCTGGAAAGTGTGATACAGGGATCAAAACTTTCCCTGGTGTAGCTCAGCCTGCCTTGCTTCTTTCTTCATCCACTTTCCTGCCGGAGCTGAGAACCTAGAGTCTCCTTTGATTGTATCTTCTGTCTACTGCTTACTGCCCCCTAGTTCCCTTCCTGCCTTCATGTCTCAGGACGCAGGACACAGCCACTCTGAGGGAGAGCTGGGACTATCACACCGCTCTTGGGAAGAAGAAGAGATTGGAGGTTTGGGAAAAAGAGGGCAAGGGGAAGACTGGAGACTTGGGAAGAATAGGGAGGCTCGTCATGGAGCAAAATAACAAGAGAAACCAAAGACTGGAATATAGCAGTTAAGGAAGCTGGCTCCGGAGACTGCCCAGGTTTCAACTCCTTACCACCGTGCTTTTAGCTGAGTCCTGTAAAATCCTTGGTTCCTCAGTTTCTTCATCTGTATTGCGGGGATCATAAGAGTGCCTATTTCATAGGCTATTGTAAGAATTAAATAAATATGTAGATGAATATGTAAAAAACTTACAGGGCCTGGCACATGGTGAAGGTTCAATATATGTTACAGATTATAACTGGGGAGTCCAGGACATATATAGTAAATGAAATAGGGACTGTACCACCATTGGAGATATTTTTAGATATTTGTGAACTAATGAGAAAGGAAAAAGACAAACAATTTAGTTATGAAAAATTGTAATAGTAAATGTAGTTATCTCGGGCTGTTATGGCTAACTTCTATTTTCAAAATAATTATTAGGTACTTTATTATTGTGTCAGATAAAGATCTGCCTACAGTACACATTTTTAAGTGACAAATCATGTGTTCACAACTTATTGAAAATTAACATACATATAGATTAACAATATTAATATTAACCCAGCTTCACGTCTTTCTCTAAAATCTAAACAAACACTGTGACCGATTACTTTCCACATTTACTGAGCAACAACAAGCACATTTACAAAAGTAAAGTTTGATTAAAAGTTAAAATAATGCTAACATCTGGAAAATATAGGACAGTGGGAGGGTGGATGGTATATATTCTCTGTTAAAAGTTGAGCATATTTAGGAGTTAAATTAGCTAACTGGGTTATTCATTTACTTTTTAAGTCGGTTGTATTTGTTGGAATTTTTCTCCTCTTTTCCTGTTTGGTTTAGGTCTTTATGTACACAGAAAGAACCAGGGCGCTAACAAGTAATGAGAGAAATAAACCTGTTATGTCCCCCTCAACCCTCTCAGGACTACTTCACGTCTGCTGAGAGTACATTGTTAGGTGTCCTGTTTATAAAAGCTGTAACTGTGGAATATTAGCTTTACTTGATCTCTACAGGATATGGAAATTAAAAGGTTCCCATTTACTGTCTCTACCATTTGAATTAGATGGGATGCAGAGATAGGGAATGGTGATTGTATTGTATATAATCCCCCCAAAGAAATGCCACTATAAAGAGCAGGAATCAGTGATATTATATATACATATATGAAGGTGATAACTATATATATAGTTATATTTGACACAGAATTCTTTAAACTGTGTTCATTTTACTATAAAAGTAATAGAGGGTCATTGCAAAAACTGCAAAATGCTGAAAATAATCATGAAGCTTATAAAAATAACCCCTAAATCCTGCCCTCTAGAAATCTATTGTTGACATTTTGATACATTAAAATTTTTTTTTCTTTTTGCAATTCACATTTAAATTTTTCAAACCAAATTTGGTTCAATTAAATACAAATATGTATAGTTTTCATCTTTATTTTCTCACTGAACAAATCACAAACACTTTCCAGATGGCATATCTGTTTCTCATTTTTCTTATATTTAAGAAACAAGGAATTATTTCAGACATGTAAGTGGGCGATACTATTTCTAGTAATTTAGTCAAAACTATGTATATAATCTGAGGATTAACATTTATTTAATAATTAACATTACCTCTGTGAGACAATGTACCTTAAAATGAGTTGAATTGGAAGGTGAGAAAGAGAAAAAAAGTGAGTGATGACCCATTATTGACTGGTATGCAGTAAGAAAATCAAGAGTAATAGCCCATAGATGACAAAACTATTCTTAGTTCACTTCAGTTGATAAAATTCTGATTACTACCACGATTTCAGGAAAGGGACTGCTAATAAGCCACATTTTAAAACTTTCTAAAGACATGGATTTTATGTTAATAGAATTAAAACCATGCCTTTGTGTCATATTAATAGAATTCATCTAAAATAAAAAGACACATTAAAAAGGAGAACTCATTTTGACATTGTAATTTTTAGCATTGTGGAATTGCTGGGAATTCCTCTTTACTGGGTTTGGACATATCTGTATTACTCACAGGAAGCGAGCTATCCTATAAAGGATGGTTCCAGCAGGAGCAAGGCTCCACTATTCTTGGCTGACCTCACATCAAAATCTGCAGGAGTGGCACAAAACAGAAGCAGCAGCAACACGGGAGGAATCTGATACTGAACAGTAAGTGCAAGAAATCTTTACAAGAGCAGTCTTGACCATGAAGCACAGATCATGAATATGAATAGATATGCAAAAAGCCTTCCATAGAAGATCTGTGCAAGCTCTTATTGTATTCAGACTAGTTAAAACCTGACTTTTATTTTTGACTGAAATTATGAAAATCTTAACTTCTGTATTGATTCCCTTGGGCAGACTTCTTTGAAATAAACCTTGTGGCACAAGATTATAATCCTTTAATCTAAACATCTTATGATGCCACTCTACACATCACTGTAGAATGATCTGCGTATCTGGTAGCCTGGGAGTTCATTCTATAATTAATTTTGTACTTCCCTCACCAGAAAAGCATTTTCAAGTCTAATCTTTGGATCAGAAGAACTCTTGAAGTCATGATTGCTTCACAGTATCTCTCTGCTCTCACTTTCGGTAAGTCAATGTCAGTTGATAGACTAAAATTTCTTATCCTTAGCACTACTGGTATTTTGGACCAGATAAGTCTTCCTTGTGGGGGGCTGCCAAGTGTAATGTAGGTTGTTTAGCAGCATCTTGGGCTCCTCCTCATAATGTGTTGTGCCCTGGGCTAGGAGCCATTTACCTCTTTGTGTCTCAGCTCCCTTAGGTATAAACAGTGATCATAAATAATCTATTTCCCAGAAGCCTTTTGAGGATTCAATATCATGGCTCATGTAAAGTGCCTCAGACAGTGCTTGGTGGTGTATATTTAGTGCTCAAAAAAGCTTAGTTATTCTGATTATTATTCTACTATTAGGTAGGTGTATTGATAGGTTATATTGGGTGAAGCACCAAGTGGAAGGTCAATTACAAAAGAGAAACACAGTAAATGGTAGTTTCTCCATTCGTACCCATTTTACTTTGGAAAAAAATTTTGCAAGAAATTCTTACTTTGGAAAAAAAAATTGAATCATCCCAAAGGCCACTAAGGGGCTTCCCTGGTGCCTCAGCAGTGAAGAATCCACCTGCAATGCAGGAGACATGGGTTCGATCCCTGGGTCAGGAAGATCCCCTGGAGAAGCGCATGGCAACCCACTCCAGTATTCTTGCCTGGAGAATCTCATGGACAGAGGAGACTGGCGGGCTATGGTCCATGGGGCCGCAAAGAGTCAGACACGGCTGAAGCGACTGAGCAGGCACGCACACAAAGGCCACTAGATTCCAAAAATACAACAACAAAAGATTCAGCTAACAGAGTCAAACCACAGCAGGGCTAAACTTTCCCATTCCTCTCATGTTTTCCCCCTTAGTGCTTCTGTTTAAAGAAAGTAGAACCTGGTCTTACCACGCATCCACGGAAATCATGACTTTTGAGGCGGCCAGAGATTATTGCCAGAAAACTTACACAGCTCTAGTTGCAATTCAAAACCAGGAAGAGATTGAATACCTGAACTCCACATTCAGCCACTCACCGAGTTACTACTGGATTGGAATCAGAAAGATCAACGGTACATGGACCTGGATTGGGACCAATAAGTCTTTGACTGAGGAAGCCACAAACTGGGCTCCAGGTGAACCAAACAATAAGCAAACTGATGAGGACTGTGTAGAGATCTACATTAAGAGAGAAAAGGACTCAGGCAAGTGGAATGATGAGAACTGCACCAAAAAGAAGTTCGCCTTGTGTTACAAAGGTAGGGAGTCTGCGGCAGCAGTGGGAGGGAGGTGTTGTGTGTGAGCATCATGACAGATTGTTGACTGTATACAAAGACTGGTCTCTATTGTGTGGATTTTATGTTCTAAAAAGATACAGGTTGTACACATTCTATTTGAAATGTTTAAACACCTGAAATTTGCCTCTTTTTGCTTCTTTGTGTGAATGTAGTTAAGAATGTATGTATTTATGTGTGGTGGTGATTTAGTTGCTAAATCGTGTCTGACTCTTATGACCCCATGGACTGTGGCCCACAAGGCTTCTCTGTTCATGGGATTTCCCAGGCAAAAATACTGGAGTGGGTTGCCATTTGCTTCTCCGGGGGTCTTCCCCATCCAGGGACTGAACCTGAGTCTCTTGCATTGAAGGCAGATTCTTTACCTACTGAGCCACCAGGGAAGCTATATATAAGTATAGACCTAAATATATGCATATGTGGCTTCCCTGGTGCCTCAGGTGGTAAAGAAACCACCTGCAATGCAGGAGACTCAGGTTCAATCCCTGGGTGCGGAAAATCCCCTGGAGAAGGAAGTGGCAACCCACTCGAGTATTCTTGCCGAGAGGAATCTCATGGACAGAGGAGCCTGGCAGGCTACAGTCCATGCAGTCTCAAAGAGTCAGACATGACTTAGCGACTAAACCACCACATACTTATATACAGTGTGTATGCACACGTATAACACACTTTTTAGTTACTTGTTATTTATTTGCAGTAGGAGAATTCTCTTTAGAATTTGTGATAAAGTGACTTTTCTATTTTGGGTGCCAGTTACAGCTCTACCTCTGATATTAACATCAGGGTTTGAAATTCTTGAGCTTAAAACTCAGCTTGGGCATTTCATCAAGCACCTCTATTAAAATCTCTGACACTCTGTATCATTGGTGACATCCCTGTTACACATCATCGATCCTAAATTCAAAGAAACTCAGTTGAAGCATAATAAGAGCAGTCCTCACGGATTGTCTTTTCCACAGCCGCCTGTACCCCCACATCCTGCAGCAGCCATGGTGAATGTGTGGAGACCATCAACAGCCACACTTGCCAGTGCCACCCTGGCTTCAAGGGCCTCAGGTGTGAGCAAGGTAAGGCTTGGTCTCACCTTTTCCTTCACTTGAGATTGTAGGAGCACTTCATGTCCCAGTTGGTTTTGGCGTCAGGTCTGCATGCTTTCCCTTTGCTGGAGCATATGGAGTCAGAAGGAGGTTAAGAGCTGAAGCTGTGAAATCAGCTCCTCCTGTGTTTGAATCCCAGATCCACCTCTTAGTAGTTATGGCACCTTGACAACAGCGAGGTAAACTCTCAAGTCCCAGGTTTCTCATGGTAAAACGAGGACAAAAGAGTACCAACTTCATAGGCTTATGGTTTGGATGATGTGAACAAATGCAGACATGACATTTTCATAGTGCCTGTTCTTCACTGAGTCCCATTAGTCATGTATGACTCTCTGCGACTCCATGGGCTGTGGCCCTCCAGGTTCCTCTGTCCATGGGATTCTCCAGGCAAGAATACTGGAATGCGTTGCTGTGCCTTCCTCCAGGGGAACTTCCCAACCCAGGGATCTAACCCAGGTCTCTTTTGTCTCCTGCATTGGCAGGCAGGTTCTTTACCACTAGTGCCACCTGGGAAGCCTGGTGCCTGACGTTTGAAAAATAGTAGTTCTGGTTTCCAGGGTTCTTCCCATGTGCTACAGGGTGACAGAGGAGCAGAACTGATTTGTTTTCCTTTTTCAGTTGTGACCTGTCAGGCACAGAAACATCCTGAGCATGGACATCTGGTTTGCAACCCTTTGGGGAAATTCCCCTACAACTCTTCCTGCTCCATCAGCTGTGCAGAGGGCTACCTCCCAAGCAGCACAGAGGCTGCTCGGTGCATGTCCTCTGGAGAGTGGAGCACTCCTCTCCCAAAATGCAATGGTAAGTCTCTCTCAGAAAGCATAGAGCATTCTCCAATTCATCTCTCATCCCCTTGGTTCCCTGGTGGCTCAGACGGTAAAGCGTCTGCCTGCAATGCAGGAGACCCAGGTTTGATCCCTGGGTGGGGAAGATCCCCTGGAGAAGGAAATGGCAACCCTCTCCAGTACTCTTGCTTGGAAAATTCCATGGACAGAGGAGCTTTGTAGGCTACAGTCTATGGGGTCGCAAAGAGTCAGACACGACTGAGCAACTTCATTTCACTTCACTTCACTTCACTATGCCATTTTCAGCACTTCAGGGAAAGTTCCTTCTAAACTTATTCTAATTAAATTCCAATTCAACTTGTTCTCTCAGCCAGTGTATATAGGGCCAATATGGTACCAGCTGGCTTTGAGAAAAGTTTTGATCCTGTATTTGGCATGAGTGTTTCTGAGGCTCTCGTGATGTGTAAGGGAACACAGAACTGTGGAACTGCCCTCTCAAAATCTGAATGGCTTCCTCTCTCCTGTCTCTGTTGAATTTCATCCATGCAATTGGACCATTGAAGATCATGATAACCAAGCAGCCTCAATATATCCTTTTCTCTCTGTTTTATCTTCTTAGGAAAAGACAGAAAAACTCTTTCCTCCAGGTCTTATTGTTTAGTCACCAAGTCATGTCCGACTCTTTTGTGACCCCGTGGACTGTAGCTCCTCTGTCTGTGGGATTTCCCAGGCAAGAATGCTGGAGTGGGTTGCCATCTCCTTCTCCATCCTCCAGGTCTTGCTGGGATAAAATAAATGATTGTTCTGTGTCTGCTGGGATTTTTTTTTAAATCACAACTAGTCATAAATCCTGATCTAGAATCTGCTATTTTTCTTTGTTTTTGCCTTTTGTAAAATAAGCCAGGTAAAACGATCAGGAACCACTTAGCATAGTCAAAGTCAATCAGAGAGGATGAAAATATCAAGAAAAAAACATAATAACTTTATTGCGGGTGTGCATGTCCCCAGAAGGTGACCTCAGGCTTTGAGTTCTACCCTCTGATGGTAGTTTCCTTACTGTGTTATAAACTCCAGTTCAAGAAGTGAATATCTCACTCCTCTTTAAAATTTCATGGTGTTCTTTCAAATCCCTAGTGGTTAAGTGTGATGCTTTGTCAAATCCAGACAACGGAGTTGTAAACTGTTCCCAAAACCATGGAAGCCTCCCATGGAACACTACCTGTACGTTTGAGTGTCAGGAAGGATATAAACTCACTGGACCCCAGCACTTACAGTGTACCTCCTCTGGGATTTGGGACAACAAGCAGCCAACATGTAAAGGTAAGGTGGTTCCACATCAAGATTTACTGTAACATCTCAACCTGTTCTCCAAATGGGCAAGTCTGACCTGCTAATATAACTTGGGACATGTGTTGCAGCTGTAACCTGTGCAGCCATCAGCCATCCTCAGAACGGCACTGTGAAATGTAGCCACTCCTTGGTTGGAGAGTTTGCCTTCAAGTCATCCTGCCACTTCACCTGTGCAGAGGGCTTCGCGTTGCAGGGGCCAGCCCAGGTTGAATGCACTGCCCAGGGACAATGGACACAGCAGGTCCCAGTTTGTGAAGGTAAGCCTAAGAGTCTCCTTTCTCAAAGAACAGCAGTCTGCAAATGGGGGCACTTAAAATGAAACCAGCTGCCTACATTAACTATAATAATCAGATCTGATGGGCAACAATCATCTTATGTTTCTGAGATGCATATAAAATAACTGATGCTTGTCCAGGGAAAGGACTGTGTGGAATAAGAGTGGATGCTTTGCTGGTTTCTTAATTGTCCTGGGCTAATATAACTTTGCAACTCCATGGACTATAGCCTGCCAGGCTCTTCTGCCCATGGGATTTCCCAGGCAAGAATACTGAGGTGGGTTGCCATGCCCTCCTCCTGGGGATCTTCCCAACCCAGGGATTGAACCCACATCTCCTGGGCTCTGGCACTGGCAGGTAGATTCTTTATTGCTGAGTTACCAGGGGCTACAGTCCATAGGATTGCAAAGAGTCTGATACAACTGAGCACATAAGCATATATATAAATATATATAATTTTATAACATTAGCATCAAGTAAGCAGAAATCTTAAAGGGAAATCGCATTAGAAAATTTACAATATAGAATTATGAGAACATGTTGTTGCTGTTGTTGTTCAGTTGCTAAGTCATGTCTGACTCTTTGAGACCCCGTGGACTGCAGCACTCCAGGCTTCCCTGTCCTTCACTATCTCCTGGAGTTTGCTCAGATTCATGTCTATTGAGTTGGTGATGCTATCTAACCAACTCATCCTCTGCCACCCCCTTCTCCTTATGATTTGACTCTAAAACTCTTGTCGTGCCCTTCTTCTGAAACTGCTCATAACTAGCAGTGAGGAAAATGTTTCAAGAATGGTCTCAGTTAAAGAGACACCCTTAAAACATACATAAGCACTAAAATTTAGTTTAATAAAGCAAGAGTGAGGATACTGAAAACAAACAGGTTTCACTATTAGGTACTAACATTTTTGTAGCCAAATACAGCACAGAGTTATTTCTAGTGGCAAAAAACCACAAGACAAAAACCAAACTGTAAAGCAGATAAATTTGATGTGGCTGCCTTCTTATCTTCCTTTCTTTTTAGCCTCATCTGTAAGTACTTAAGACTCATAAGTTGCTCCCTGGCTACCTAAAATCTTTCTCCTGACCCTAACTTCATCACATGTCAGAACAGAGCTCAGGAGCCATTGGTCCTATAAAAGGCTGTCTAGTACCATTATCAACAGAGGGACTGGAATTCAAAGAAAACACAGCCATCTTCCCATTTGTCCAGGGACTAATGAAGAGGCACAGTTGTGTCCGACTCTTTGCAGTCCCATGGACTGCAACCTGCCTTGCTCCTCTGTCCATGGAATTCTCCGGGCAAGAGTACTGGAGTGAGTTGCCTTTTCCTTCTCCAGGGCATCTTCCTGACCCAGGGATCGAACCCGGATCTCCTGCACTGAGGGCAGTTTCTTTACCAACCGAGTCACTAGGGAAGCCCAATGAAGAGGCAGCCACATAAAATTTATCTGCTTTTCAAATTGCCCCAAAAGACTTGATTCTAATTTCCTACATACTGAAAACTATTTAGCACTGAAATGTATTGGTGACTTTTTGTCAGTTTCAGAAGTCTTCCAGTAGATTTTTCTTAACTGTTACCCATATCCTATCATTTTCAGTGGTACGATGTTCACGTTTGGACGTTTCTGGAAAGCTCAACATGAACTGCAATGGGGAGCCTGTGCTTGGCACTGAGTGCATGTTTGCATGTCCTGAAGGATGGACGCTCAATGGCTCTGTAGCACTGACCTGTGGTGCTACAGGGCACTGGTCTGGGATGCTGCCAACCTGTGAAGGTGAAGCACTGAGTGATCGTGGTTGTCTGGGGTGGGGGAATAAGAGAGAAGAAAGCAAGCGAAGAAAGGAAGCTATCTGGCTACAATAATGAACTATTCAGTATATCCAAACCAGAAAGGTCAGAAAGGTCACTCAGGTTAACATTTAAGGGATGGATATTTCGTTTTACGGGGAAGAGAGAAAACAGGAGTGACATGTTGATGGAATTTTGATAATTGGAGAAAGGAGAGCTAGTGGGAGAAACTGGAGGGAAAGGAAAATGAGTGAAAAAGAGAGAAAGAGAGACAGAGGTTAACCAAGGTGAGCTGTAAAAGCTTGGCAAGTTAGAGCTCTGTCTGACCATGCTGGGAGATAAGCTCACAAAGAGGTTTGGGCTGATCTCAAAGGCCTTTAGTACCATGTCTCTGCCTCATGTATTGGACTAGATGACTTCTGCTTTGCACATTATAACCAGTGTACAAAGAAAAGGGCAAATGGACAGAACAGAAGACTTTAAATTTAGTTTCTTCTCATGACCGTTCACCCCCTGCTTCCTTAGCTCCCACTGTGTCCCAAACTCCCTTGGCGGTTGGACTTTCTACTGCTGGAGTCTCCCTTGTGACAATACCATCATTTCTCTTCTGGCTTCTGAAACGCCTTCAGAAGAAAGGTGAGGGCATTTATGAATGTACTCCAAAAAGGTTTTTGAAAAAAATTTTTTTTTCTCATTGATGAGTCATGTTGTCTTTCACAGATTTAAAAAGTAATTAGAATCAAACCACTAGTCATTTAATGATAAACATGAATAAACAGCAGGATGAATAAGCAGAACTCTTAGGAAAAGAGTTTTAATACAAATGTTAGTATGCTAACATTGTACAGCTCCAGGGGATGCTATTCACTTTGAACCCTGTGGTCTGAGGAGTTGCTGCACTGAGGCTGCCATAATTAGTGTTCATGGGAAAATGAAGAAAATGTTTCCAAAAATTGTATTTGGAATATAGGCTCAAATTTTGGAGCATCTCAGGAAATATGCAGTATTCTTGCCAGAAAAAAATCATAGAGGAGCCTGGTGGGCTACAGTCCACAGGGTCACAAAGAGTTGGACACGATGGATCAACTAAGCACACACAGAGAATATGCAAACACATCTAGCCACACTCTTGATCTGTTTGGCCTACAGAGTCTTTAAATTTTTTTGAACTAAATTCTGACATTTACGAAATAGGAAATTTCATATCAAATCAGATTTGAGATTTCTCATGACCAACTGGAAGACAGACTAACTTGGCAGGTGGAGCCTATAGGCTATCTGCCTGCCTTTGGAAGCTGCTGCACCCTCTGCATGAATGTGCACTTTGCATTCACCCTGCCCTGTTGTCACCAAGATATGTTTGTGTTCTGATAATTATAGGGGACTTGAAGGCCTTGAGTTTACAATCCGTGATAAATAGAGACTTATTGTTTCAGGAGTTAAAATGTACTTGAAAGTCATTTAGTCCAAATTAATAGTTCTCTTTCTCTTGCAGCAAAAAAATTTTCTCCTGCCAGGTAAGCTGCATTCTTGAATTTAGTTTGGTGCAAAAGTAATTGTGGTTTTGCACTGTTGAAATTTGCTGTTTGATATTGGAATACATTCTTAAATAAATGTGCTTATGTTATACATTATTTTAATGCACATTTCTCACTTTATGTGTTTTTGCTAATGACTTTGTGTGTGCTAAGTCGCTATAATTGTGTCTGACTCTTTGGAACCCTATGGACAATAGTCCACCAGGCTCCTCTGTCCATGGGGTTCTCCAGGCAAAAATACTGGAGGGGATATTTCCAACCCAGGGATCGAACCTGAGTCTCTTATGCCTCCTGCATTGACATAAGACAGGTTCTTTACCATTAGTGCCCTCTAGGAAAGCCCCACTAATGGCATTACTTGCTGTTTGTTTATTTATTTATAATGAAGAGTAATAGTTTCCTACTCTGTTCCTACTTGCTCTCTTTTTAAAATTAATTAATTTAATTAGAGGGTAATTTCTCTACAATACTGTGGTGGCTTTTGCCTTACATCAACATGACTCACCCACAGGTGCACGTGTCCCCCCATCCTGAATCCCCCTACTCAGAGCACCAGCTTTGAGTGCCCTGCTTCATGCATCAAACTTGCTATTTTGGACTATAGAAATGATGTTCTGCAAAACTCAAATTAAAGCAATTTTTAAATTTGAGTTCAAAATGGGTTGTAAAGCAGCAGAGACAACTTGCAACATCAAGACATTTGGCCCAGGAACTGCTAATGGACACACAGTGCAGTGGTGGTTCAAGACGTTTTGCAAAGAAGGCAGCCTTGAAGATGAGGAGCATAGTGGCAGGCCATCGGAAGTTGACAATGACTAATTGAGAGTATCACCAAAGCTGATCCTCCAACAACTAACTACGTGAGAAGCTGCCAAAGAACTCAATGTCAACCATTCTATGGTCATTCGGCATTTGAAGCAAATTGGAAAGATGAAAAGGCTCAATAAGTGAGCTGACTGCAAAAAAAAATCATCATTTTGAACTGTTGTCTTCTCTTATTCTACACAACAACAACAAACCATTTCTCAATCAGATTGTGACATGCGATGAAAAGTGGAGTTTATATGACAACCAGCTCGGTGGCTGGACCGAGGAAGAAGCTCCAAAGCACTTCCAAAAGCCAAACTTGCATAAAAAATAGTCATGGTCACTGTTTGGTGGTCTGCTGCCTGTCTGATCCACTACAACTTTCTGAATCCCACTGAAACCGTTATATCTGAGAAGAATACTCAGCAAATTGATGAGAGGCACCAAAAACTGCAATGCCTACAGCCAGCATTAGTCAGCAGAACGGTCCCAGTTCTTCTGCACAATGCTGGACCACACATCGCAGAAGCTGAACACATTGGGCTATGAAGTTTTGCCTCATTCACCATATTCAGCTGACCTCTTGCCAACCAGCTAGCCCTTCATTAAGCAGCTTTACAACTTTTTGCAGGGAAAACGCTTCTACAACCAGTCTGACGCAGAAAATCCTTGCCAAGAGTTCGCTGAATACCAAAGCACAAATTTTTATGCTACAGGAACAGAGCAACTTATTTCTCATTGGCAAAAACGTGTTGATTGTAACATTCCTATTTTGATTGCTAACGATGTGTGTGAGCCTAGTTATGATTTAAAATTCACAGTCTGACACTACAAATACTTTTGTACCAACCTAACTGTAAAGCATGCCATTGAACATTTTACACATTTTTATCTTCATGTTGGAAACCAGTGCTTTACCTTGGCGTTCTCATGTGTTCCACAGCAGCTGCTCAAGCCTGAAATCAAATGGATGCTACTCAACACCTTCTGAGTTAGTTTAAGTCCAAAGGAATCAGGTAAGATTTGAAAATCACATATGGTTTTGAAAAAAGACATTTTCTCCACATATTCTATTGTTCCTTGAAACCTCCAAACCTGCTAGTTTCTAGGGGGGAAATCACCACCTTGGTGTTATTTTATGGAAAGTTGTTTCTTTTCCTTTTTTTTTTTGTAGGAGAGGAAAGGAACAAGAATCTTGCCTTCAATGAGTCATTCATTTATGAACATTAATAATAATAATGATAGTTAACCATTCTATGGCACTCACTATATTCTAGGAAACACTCTAAGCTAGGAATTCTATGAGATAAGGGCTATTGTGTTTATTATTATATATATGAAGAAAATGAGGCACAGGGAAGTTGAGTAATGCCTAAAATCTCAAAACTATTAAGTTACATAGTCAGGAATCATACTCAGGCAGTCTGGCTCTAAAATCTGTATTCTTAAAAACACTCTGCTTTGCTTTGTGAGAATCTGGAAGGTTCAAGTTGCCTCTGAATAGATTTTTTTTAATTAATAGACATTTTTGTGTATGCAGTTTTAAGTTTACAGAAAAAATCGGTAGAAAGAACAGAGTTTTAACATACCTCCCTCATACCTTCTGATTTCCTCTACTATTGACATTTACATTAGTATGGTATTTTGTTAAAATTGATGGGCCAGTTTTGATACATCATTATTAACGAAATCCCACAGTTTACATTAGGGTTCAGTCCTGGTTCTGTACATTCTATGGGTTTTGACAAATATGACATGTATCCATCATTAGAGTACCGGACAGAATAGTTTCACTATACCAACTGAATAAGATAATGTTCATATTTGCTGTTCGTATTTGGACTAGCCTTGTGAGAGTACACACAGTTGTCTGTGCTAGAAGGAGAATTTTGTTGTTGCTGTTAGTATGCAAAATATTAAGGATCCTGATGTCATGCACTCTCATTGCAGGAGCACAAGCAAATTAGGGAACTAGAGCAATACCCTGAAGATGGCAGAGACAGAGAGGTCTGCTTGGGTCTCCAGCTCTTCTCTCCTACTGTATCCACTGGCTACATTTACAGGTGGGGCCATGGTGCTCATGAGGACTTCAGTGGACAAAATCCAATGAGCAAGTCCAGTCTGCCACCAAAAAAGACTCAATTCTCTCCTTTTCAGCGCTGGCTACTGGAAGGAAAGCATATTCTTTTTCATGCAAAAGCAAAGAGCCTAAGGCTCTAGAATCTCAGAATTCCTTTCCTAACTCACCCTTTACTCACTTTGAAATCATGTGGGGGTAATACAATATTTAGTGGCACTGTTTCTTTCTTTTGTCCGTCATCATGTTTCAGCTGCTGACTCTATAGTTGCTGTCATGGGGATGAATAATAATTGTCAAGAATTTAGAGGAAACTAATTGGTCATAGATATTCTATTAATAGACTTGGGGGAAATGACAAAAGTTTAATGCCATTTCAAAGTTGTTAATAGTGAAAACTCTTATTTAGCACAGCAAGTACCGTCTCAATCACTTTGATCCTTGTGGGATTCAGTGTTTTTTAAAGTATTTTTACCTTCCCAGGTGGCACAGTGTTAAAGAATCTGCCTGCTACTGCAGGAGATGTAAGAGACATAGGTTCAATACCTTTGTAGGGAAGATTCCCTGGAGAAGGAAATGGCAACCTACTCCAGTATTCTTGCCTGGGAAATCCCATGGACAGAGGAGCCTGGAGGGCTACAGTCCATGGGGTCACAGAGTCGGACACGACTGAGCGACTAAGCACTAAAGTGCTTTTAGAGGTTGTGTTCTTTTTGCTTGCATTGAATGTAGTATAAATGCATAAGTCTTAATTCAGTGCAAGTATTTTAAGTTATTATTTTAAATGTTTTATGTACATATTTATTAAGCTTATGTCATACCTGGGCTTACCAGGTGGCTCAGTGGTAAAGAATCCATCTCCCAAGCAGGAGATGTGGGTTCGATCCCTGAGATAGGAAGATACCCTGGAACAGCAAATGGCAACCCACTCCAGAATTCTTGCACGGAGAATCCCATGGACAGATAAGCCTGGTGGGCTATAGTCCATGGGGTTGTAAAACAGTTGGACATAACTTAGTGACTAAATAACAAATGTCTACAATCACAACTATTGTACGTAACATGGCACTGTAAAGTTTGATAATAAACATGTTTATATTTATCCTGTGTAATGGCTCTTAAAAATCTATTTTACTTAGGTAAAACTCACATACCATAAACTCACTGTTTATAAATATAAAATCCAATGGATTTCAGTATATTCACAAGATCCTGTGACCATCACTGCTATCTTAACTCTGGAACATTTCTATCACCCCCCAAAAGAAACACAGGACCCAACAGTAGTCACTCTCCATCTTTCCCAGTCCCTGATAACTACTTACCTACTTTTTCCTTCTATAAATTTATCTTTCTAGACATTTCATAAAAATAGAATCATTCTACAATATGTGGCCTGTTATGTCTAGCATCTTTTGTTTAGCATAATGTTTTTGGGCTCCAAAATTACTGCAGATGGTGATTGCAGCCATGAAATTAAAAGACGCTTACTCCTTGAAAGGAAAGTTATGACCAACCTAGACAGCATATTCAAAAGCAGAGACATTACTTTGCCCACAAAGGTCCATCTAGTCAAGGCTATGGTTTTTCCTGTGGTCATGTATGGATGTGAAAGTTAGACTGTGAAGAAAGCTGAGCACTGAAGAATTGATGCTTTTGAACTGTGGTGTTGGAGAAGACTCTTGAGCGTCCCTTGGACTGCAAGGAGATCCAACCAGTCCATCCTAAAGGAGATCAGTCCTGGGTGTTCTTTGGAAGGACTGATGCTGAAGCTGAAACTCCAATACTTTGGCCACCTCATGCGAAGAGTTGACTCATTGGAAAAGACTCTGATGCTGGGAGGGATTGGGGGCAGGAGGAGAAGGGGACGACCCAGGATGAGATGGATGGATGGCATCACTGACTCGATGGACATGAGTTTGAGTGCACTCCAGTAGTTGGTGATGGACAGGGAGGCCTGGCGTGCTGCAATTCATGGGGTTGCAAAGAGTTGGACACGACTGAGTGACTGAACTGAAGTGAACTTTTAAGGTTCAGCCTTTTTTTTTTTTTAACCATGTATCAGTATTCTATTCCTTTTCATTACTGAATAATACTCTACTGTTTGATATGCCTCATGTTCTTTTTCCATTCATCAAATGATGGACATTTGGATTGTTTCTGTTTCTTGACTATTGTGACTAACACTGCTATGAACATTCATGCCCAAGTTTTGGAGTAGACTTATATTTTCAGTTCTCTTGGTCATATACCCAGAAGAGGAATTGTTGGGTCATATGGTAACTTCATGCTTCACATTTTGTGGAATTGCCAAATTGTTTCCCAAAAGGGCAGTACCCTTTCACAGTCCCACCTACAATGTGTGAAGGTTCCTATTTCTCTACATTCATTTCAATACTTGTTATTGCCTGTCATTTTGATTATCACCACCCTAGTGTGTATGAAATAGTATACATATGGGTTTTTGCATCAGTTGTTGGAAAAATATTAATAATCTAAAAGCAATCATTAAGCGTGATGAAACAAAGACTTCTGGAGTCTGTGTATCATGCTAGCTTCAATTCTAGGTTACTCAAGTCAACCAATTCACCTTGATTTATCCCCCAGACTCAGTTATTCTCCAGGGTTAGAGACAGTAGTTTTGTCTGTGGATGTGTGCCTTCTCTTTGCTAAAATAATGTCAACGCAAAATGCCTTGTGTATACCCAGCTAAAAACCATCTTGTGAATCTCATTGTTATCAAAGAATTGGAATATCTGAAATTCCTACGAAAACAGGGTTTAATGTTTGGCTTGGTTAGCCAGACTTGAAAAAAAAACATGTGGCTATAACATTGTTACAGGCTAAAGTTTTTTTCACTTTGATTTTATACTTCTTCTTAGCTCAAAGTACTACTTAAGATAAAATTAAAGAAAAGGCGAAAAACAAGTATAGATCCTGCTAATTAGGGATGTTTTCATGTAGGACTGAAATGGGTACACACTTGAGACATCAGCTAGAAATGCAGAGGAAGCAGGAATATTAGCTTTCCCAGGTTCCCCCAAAGAGAAAACTGGACAAATTAAATGTATTCAGAAGATACCTAAGTCAAACAGACATAGACAAGTAGCGCACACATAGTAGTGCGAAGTGGAAAAATTCTTGGTGTCAGCAGATTAAAAGATTAGAAAAGAAGTTTTTAATGAAAGAAAACAAAAATCTACCTAAACAGGAAGAGCTCACGGTCCTCTTTCAGTTCGAAAAGATATAGTTTCTACCTTAAAACTTTAACTGCCCTCTCCCGAAAGATTCTAAGCCAAGAGAAATTAAAATATTTCTCTCTTCAATTATGCACATATGTAGTCATGCTGCTGGTTTATAAGATTAAAGTCTAAAATCAAGAAGATGTTTTCTTTTCCTTGATCTCCCAATAGTGCAAAATCCTATCAATAGCTGTTTTAATAACTTTCATCAACTGATTCCTACTGAGAGCCCTCAGAATGGGTCTTTATTACCACCCCTGGACTACACGGTAAAATCCCCACCAACTCATTAGTTTCTAGGTTCTCAGTTGGCTGTTAGGATGTTCTATGGTTTCAAGTCATTGACACAACAAGCACACAAATCTAGTCTTTGCTCACTTCCCAACCACATTTCAGCACTTCAGGAATTGTACTCCATCCACAATGGAGAACTTTCTCTGCCTGCCTTGGAGACATTAGCTTCTTCCGTCTGCAGTTACTCCCCCTCCCCATCTAGACAGCCTCTACTCTTTGCGTCCCTGATTCCTACTCATCTTTCAGGTTCTCTGCTTAAATTTCGCTTCATGACAATTGACGCCTTAGACCAGGTCCCCTCTTTAATGCTCTTATAGCCCTTATTCTTCTTCTTTTTTGATTGGCATTAAATAATTATTTGTTTAATATCTGTCTTCCCCACTAGATTCTATGTTTCTTAAGAGTAGGAACTTATTATCTTATTCATTGCTATAATCTTAGAACCTCGCCTATACCTGACACATGGTAGATACTCAACAAATATTTATTGAATGAATGAATAAATAAGTGGATGAACAAAAGCAGATTTGGGCTCATCTTAAGAAGCAGGACTGCTTTTCACAAATGGAATGAGTTGTCTCCGAAGGCAAAAAGTTTAAATCCAGTTATGGAGCAAAATATATTTGGCAACAGTGCAGCATAAAATGGAAATAAAGGAGAAAGCTGATGGCTACAAATAAAGGAACTAGGTAATATCCTAGAGGTTCCATAAGGTAGGATTAAGAGGCAATGCAGTGGGCTTCCCTGGTGGCTCAGTGATAAAGAACCCACCTGTCAATGGAGGAGGTGAAGGTTCAATCCCTGCGTCGGGGAAGATCCCTTGGAGAAAGAACTGGCAACCCCCACTACTTTTCTTTCCTGGAGAGTTTTCCATGGACAGAAGAGCCTGACGGGCTACAGTCCATGGGTTTGCAAAGAGTTGGACATGATTGAATGAATAAACAACAACAAAAGCAGACCAGAAAATGAGAAGAGAGAGTGGTCAGGTTGTTTCCTACTCACTCTTTTCCCTTTCTGGTGCTATTTCTGGAAGATAGCTGTCTCCTTCCTCTACTACATCTTCTGATGGGGGATTTCTCCCCAGGGTCCTAGTCCTCACTGATACACTATGTCCTCTCCTTGACTTTCCAGTCCCAAGGACGCAATAGCTTCCTGTATTGCCAGTCTCTGGATACTCATTTTCTCTTGTTTGTTTTCTTAACCTTGTTGTTCACCTGTCGCAAGTGGTCCCTCCATTAAAGGCTTTTCAGGGGGGGAAGAATTCACTCATCTGGGGCCAGCTTTGTTTCTGGATGGGCCCCTGAATGAAACTCATTTTAACTGAATCACTTAAACTATTTTGTTGAAAACAGGCCATAAGAGGAAAAGAGTAGAACCATGGAGTCCAGATAGGAGGCTTTTGCAACAATAATATAGGTGAGGGATGATGATGGTTTGGATTCATAATAAAATAGAAGTGATTGAATGCTGAAAATATTTTCATGAGAAAGACAAAAATGGTGACATGTTGGATATGAGTTGTGAGAAAAAGAGAGGTGTCCCAGTTAACTCCAAAGCTTTGGCTTAAGTAATTGGAAGGATGGGGTTATAATTTACTGAAATAGGAAAGGCTGTGGGAAGAACCCACCAGGTATGGAGGAAGTTCAATTCAGTACATGCACAATTTGAGAGGCTTGAGGTGAGGCTCAGTCGTGTTCAACTCTTTGCGACCCCATGGACTATAGCCTACCAGGCTCCTCTGTCCATGGGATTTCCCAGGCAAGAGTACTGGAGTGGGTTGCCATTTCCTTCTCCACAAAGTCATCAGCATCTAGCTGGTCATCAAAGTGTAGAGACTGGATTGTGTTGTCAAGTCCATGAAGGTAAATAAGAAGAGAAAAAGCAGTGAGCAGTGGAGCACTCCAAAGGTCTGGTGGTTGGAGAGATGAGGGAGAGTCAACAAATGAAATAGAGAGGGACTAGTCAGGGAAGTAGGAGGAAGTTCAGGAGTGCGTGTGTGCACCATTGGTCAGTCACGTCCGACTCTTTGTGACCCCATGAACTGTAACACACCAGGTTCCTCTGTCCATGGGATTTCCCAGGTAAGAATATTGGAGTAGGTTGCCATTTCCTCCTCCAGCGGATCTTCCCAAATCTGGGATCAAATCTGAGTTTCCTTCATTGGCAGCTGGATTCTTTACTGCTGAGTCACTAGGGAAGTGAAATCCAGGAGCTGATTGGTCAAATAAGATGAAGACAGATAACTGGCTTTTGGCTTCAGTGAAGTGAAGGACCTCGGCAAGAGCAGTGTCTGGGGATGTGTGTGGCTGGAAGCCTGGTTGGATGGACAAGGGTTGAGAGAATTAAAAGGAAGGACTTAGAAACACAGGTCTAGACATGTCTTTGGGGTATATATAGCAGGAGCACTGGCAATTCTCCGTCTTCTTAGCTCCCAGGTTGGTTCCCACTTCAGCATGTCTTCTGGGTTCCTTTCAGAATTGCAGCTTAACTATCAACAGCATGGTTTCCAGGACTGATTGACCCTGGTTCAAAACTCCAGCCCTGTCTCTTACTACTTTTGTGATTAAAGCAACTTTTTTAACCTCTCTGAGACTTTTAAAAACGGGGATAATAATTATATTCACTGGAGAGCAGTAATACTTAATATAATTACTGGATTATTGTTTTAATATTACTGCTTAAATATAATAATTTAAGCAGTACTATTTAATATAATTACTGGAGAGCTGTGATATTAAGCTTTATAAAGGTTAAATAAGGTGATAAATATGGAGTGTTGAGCCCTACACAATTGTTGTTACTGTCTTTCTAAAAATGTTAATCTGACTATGTCAGTAACTCTTCCTTTACATTTCCCTCTACCATACGGATCCTAATTTTGTATGCAGTCTATCTCCTTTACATCTTAGGTCTAGAAATATAAAGGTATCTGTAGGCCCTGACTCCTGCTAGGGCAGAGAGTCGCCGATCTTCAGGAGGTGCCATTAATAAGAATGTCCACTAGGGGGTGAGCAAGGAAAGAGGGAGGAGAAAGAGCTACCATTAATCCAGTCTGTTGGGTTAACTCTACTGGAGTTTAACAGGGCCTCCCCGTGTAGCTCAGGGGTAAAGAATCCATCTGCCAATGCAAGGAGATGCTTGGGGTTGAAATTCCATGGACAGAGGAGCCTGGCGGGCTACAGTCCACTGGGTCGAAAAGAGTCGGATACAGCTGAGTACACAAACACTGAGGTTTAAGACTTTATAAATCTGGCCAAAATAATAATGTTTTGAATGTGTGGTGCTTGAAACTGTCAGGGGCTCTCTACCATGGATTGCCAGGAGCTAGTCTAATGCTTATAAAAAGAAAGGAGAGAGAGACAGAGAAAGGAGGAGGAGGAGGAGGAGAGGAAGAAGAAAGGGGAGGAGAAGGTGGGGAGGAGGTAGGAAGGAAGGGAGAAAGGAAGAGGGAGGGAGCAAAGGAGGGAAGAAGGGAAAATCCAGCACTAATGTCTTGGATCAGCAGTTCTTGTTTTCTTAGGGTTGGTGTTAGAGCGCAGACTAGGAAAGGGGTGGAGAAAGAGGTGCAGAGAGGTGGAGGAAGGGGAGGAAGAAGGGGAAGGGGAGGGTGTGAGCCTTGGTTAGAGATATGAAAGAAAGTAAGCCTTTCTGGGGACAGTGAGTGCAGTCTTCCTGCACACCCAGCCTTGGGCAAGGACCCAGAGACCTGTGGTGCTGAGCTGAGAGGCTGAAGGGCTGCAAAAGGACGGAGCAAAGCGATGGTAAGCTTTTCAGCCTAAAATATGTCCAGATGCTCAGATAGAACCTCGTCTTGGAATGCAGAGGCAGGTGGCAGAAGACAAGAAGCAGCACATTTATTTTTTGGTTTAAAAAAGCCAAAACTAAAATTGCTGAGTCTAAATTAAAAAGTGTTCCTAGAATCTCTCTTCCCACGTGTGCTGATTTCTTCTCCTTGACTTGTCTCTACTGAGGGTTCCTGAAGAAGTACTACAATCTTGCGGAAATTAGCACTCTTGTGACTGAACACTGACGCTATCTTGAGAATTGATACATTTCAGAAAATATGATGTAAAGATGTGAAGAAAACTTATGGTCTTGTCATTTGAGTTGCTCAAAATGTATTTCTGTTTAGTTGAGAAAAAATGAACTCCTTTCTTTTAGTAGTGTCTGTTTGGTTACCTACTTCTTTTAGGAATTTGGAGTACTGACCCATCATAGTTAAGTGTGAGTTTTTAATATTAAATCTAGACACTAATAGTTCATTAAGGACTAAGTAAGTAAGTGTTAGCTGCTCAATCGTGTGCAACTCTTTGCAACCCCATGGACTCAGCCTGCCAGGCTCCTCTGTCCATGGGATTCTCCAGGCAAGAATACTGGAGAGGGTTGCCATTTTCTTCTCCAATTAAGGACCAAAGAACACTTAAAAAATATATGTACTATCACATAGCTTTATCTGACAGCTCAGCAGATAAGTAGATGCAAAAAGTTACTGAAATGTAGGAAAAAATATCAGAACAGCAGCAATAGCAACTTGAGGCTAAAATAGGAGAAAAAAAAAAAACAACTATACACCAGTTTTGAAGCAAATTTAACTCTACTTTTTCACCCATGTCTGAGAAATCTCTTACCTCAGACAAGGTTAGTAGGCATATGCGTTATACTTTGAACTTTGAGAAAGTTGTAAGTACCTCTTCAAGGTACCTGTAAAATGGTGATTTAGAGTATAAATCTGAGTAAACTTTTGTATTCTATTTGCAGCTATGTCCATGGAAATGTCAAAATGTTCAGAGGGGCTTGTGGAATGTCTTTAAACTGTGGGTCTGGATTATGCTCTGTTGCGGTATGTTATGATTTTTTTTTATATTGCTAAGCTTTTTAAAAAACATATGTTTAGTTTTTGGTAAATATCTACTGAGTGTACATAGGTAAAAGTGGCAGGTAAAAGTATTAGGTAGGTAGCTGCTAATTCTACCCTTTCTACAAACATCCCTTTTCTTCCTTTCACCTTTAATATTTCCTTCCCCAGAGAACTCCTAGCCTTGACCCAACTTTTGCTGCAGGGTTTATTCTATGACATGATTTATTCCTTAATCATAACTGTTTCCCAGTTCTCTGTACATTTTATATTTGTTTAATCTGATCAAGATTAATTATGTATTCTTTGCATCTGTTATTCCTTGCTCAGAGTCCTTAGGAAACTATAAAAATTGAATCTGTGTTTTCTTTGGTATTTCTCCATAGTATTTGCCCTACACAGTGAAAACTCAGCAAATGGTGATGGCTGTGAAAAGTTTCACCTTGTGCTATAATAGTGCTTTACTTAGATCATACCATGCTTAGAATGGCATGTATTATTATAGTGTCATTGTGTAATTATGTGTTTGTTTTGATTTCTTCAAAGCCCTCATATTTGAAGCACCCATGTGATTATTAAACACCATCAGCTGAGTATCTTTGTGTGTGTAACAAAATCTAAAATCAGTTTCATAATCCTACCTCATCTGGTTTTGTAAATTGTTCTTTTTCTATTTGTATATAAGTCTTGGACTGTCTGTTTTCCCAGAAGCAGCTCTTTCATGATATAACATTATCTTTTTGATATAAAAGAGATTACTTCAAAGTGTGCCATTATTTCTGTTCTTATTTTACTTCTCCTTTAGAAACATAAATATTGGTCTTTAGGAAATTATCCCAGAATAAAAGAGTGGGCAGTAAATTTTAGAGTTATATGATATTGTAATTAAATTAACTTTAAATGATTGAGAGCCACTAAGAAATATGAATTTCTAGAATATGTTGGTTAAATTTTACTGGAAATAATTTTTGAGAAAAAACTAGTTTATGAAAATAAATCTAGAAAGCCACCAAATTCATCTAAAATAGAGCTATGAGCAAAAGTATTCCATATTATGGTGAAAAGTGATTGGAACTAGAAGTTCTAGGTTCTACTTCAGATCTGCAGATGACTAATTCCACAGCCTCAAGCAGGTAACTTACCTTCTTGAGGTGTCAGCTTCCTCGTCTCTAAATGTCAGGATCAGCTTGGATTAGTTCTAGGTTCTTTTCAGCTATAACCATGCGGCTACACAATTCACGCTGATGTCTTTCAGACTTCTTTGCGCATCGTGGCACCGATTGCTGGACTTACCATTATTCTAAAAGACCCATGCCCTGGGAAGAGGCTAGAGCGTTCTGCAGGAGAAATTACACAGATTTAGTTGCCATACAAAACAAGGGAGAGATCGAATACCTGAATAAGACACTTCCCTTCAGTCGTACTTACTACTGGATTGGAATCCGGAAAGTAGAAGGGGTGTGGACTTGGGTGGGAACCAACAAATCTCTCACTGAAGAAGCAAAGAACTGGGGTGAAGGGGAGCCCAACAACAGGAAGAGTAAGGAGGACTGTGTGGAAATCTATATCAAGAGGATCAAAGACTCGGGGAAATGGAACGATGATGCCTGCCACAAAGCAAAGAGAGCGCTCTGCTACACAGGTAGGGACTGACCAGACTGCTGCCCTGCTCAGGGAGAGCAGAGTGCAGAGGACGAACGTGCTAACCCCATGGGGACCTGGGGCCACAGAGCAGCTGCTAGGGCATTCTGAAACAGGGCCAGTCCTCTAACTAAGCTTGAATCATGTCACTTCTGAGCATTTTTGGTGGGTGAGACTAGGCCCTATGCCCCAAATCTATCTGCCTGAATCAATTTACATTAAGATGATAAATCCATGTGGAAAGCAAGGAGGAAGAGCTAGACAGTGAGTGTCCCTGATAATAAGGCAGGGAAGCGGAAGCAGAGGGCCAAGAGCTGATGCTCACATCACTGTTTCCTCCTCATGAAGTAGGCTACTTGATGCTACGTGTTTCCTTTTTGGCCTAATCTTACAGTGCTCAGTCATGTCCCGCTCTTTGTGACCGCATGGACTGTATAGCCCATTAGGTTCCTCTGTCCATGGGCTAATCCAGGCAAGAGTATTGGAGTGGTTACCATTTCCTCCTCCAGGGGATCTTCCTGACCCAAGGATCGAACCCTCATCTCTGGCATCTCTTGCATTGGCAGGCAGATTCTTTACCACTGAGTCATCTGGGGAGCACTAATCTTATAGAATTCTATGTAATGAAACTTTGCAGTGTTTCATTATCTGTGGTATGTGAAAATTTCTGTAGAAACCATGGTGACAGTTCAAAAGTCATCAGTATTTTTCCAAGTTATTTTTAACAGTGAAACATTCATTCAGTCTCTTGCTCACTTGGACTCTCTACCCATTTAGCAGGGCTTCTTCCCAGGAGGTTCAGTGGTAAAGAATCTGCCTGCCAATGCAGAATACACAGGACTGGGGTTCAATCCTTGGGTCGAGAAGATCCCCTGGAGTAGGTAATGGCAACCCACTCCAGTATTCTTGCCTGGAAAATTCCATGGACAGAAGAGCCTCATGGGCTACAGTCTGTAGGGTCACAGAGTTGAACACGACTGAGCATGCACGTGCATACTAATTCAGTAAGTTCAGACTCTCTAATTTTTGTTCAGTACTTTCTATAATGAGAGGGATTGCCAAGCATACTACAGAAGTGATTGGGGTCAGGTTATCATTTAACCCACTTACTGCATCAAAAACAAAACAAAAAGAAATTTTAAGAGTTTCAATGTATATCACTGTTTCCCCTAAATGTTATAGAGTATTAGCTTCCGTAAATTCATTCTAAAAACAAATCTCTATGGCTGTATGACAACTATATTGTATAAATAAAAATTTTAGGATATGGTTTTTATGCAAAAATGGTATGAATGTACAAATATACTTTTCCCTGTTTGTTAAAATAGTCACAGCCAAAAAGTTGTTTATGTCTAAAGAAATGACTAGGAGTACTAAAAAAGTATCCATCTAAAAATAACTTCTGACCCCTTTAAAGCTTCTTGTAAACCCTGGTCATGCAGCGGCCATGGACAATGTGTGGAAGTCATCAATAATTACACCTGCACCTGTGATTTGGGGTACTACGGGCCCGAGTGTCAGTTTGGTAAGCTGCTTTTGTTTCTTTGTTTCTTCCTATGCAAAGTATTATAGTTTATGGAAGTTGGTTGGGGGAAAATGATACTAGCCATTCTGAGAAATGAGAAGTTTTGATCAGTAGGCCATGCTTGCACAATATTGTTACTTTTCCGTAAAGATTTCATAAGTCAGCATGAAGTTTCAATTCACTTCTCAGCAAGTCCTTTTGAGTGCCACAAGAGCATTGGCATTGGAATAAAAGCTGTAAGGATTACAATAATGAATCAGGCCTGATAGATTCTGGCTGTTAAGGAATGCATAAGCTAGTGAGCTTGTTGGATTCATTAGAACTCTGAATCTGAAAGAAACAATACCATTTATCATTAGGAGGCTGAATCACCCACCTTGCTTTTTACATTATCTTCAAGATCATGACAAAAGCAAGACCAAAAAGAAAAATTCACATGATGATATATAGTGTCTGTCAGGAAATAGAATAATAAATTCAACACATTGGCTGGCATTTTAGGGGATGAGGATAAATCTATTACAGATTCTTACCTTAAAGGATTTACAGTTAACTAGTGGAAATTATGGGTTTCCATGATGGCTCAGCAGTAGAGAATCTGCCTGCCAATGCAGGAAATTAGACAGGGGTTTGAGACCCTGGAAGAGGAAATGGCAACTCACTCCTGTATTCTTCTCTGGGAAATCCCATGGACAGGGGAGACTGGCAGGCTAGAGTCCATGGGGTCATAGAGAGTCAAATATGACATGGCAACTGAGCATGCACACAGTGGAAATTACACATGCTTATAATTTAATCTGATGGAAAGCCAGATATGCTGGAGGAAGCCTGTAAAGACTAAAAATTGCCAAATAAAAATCTCTAGCCTTTATTTGATAGTGAGAAACCACTTAGTATCTGAACACCAGAATTTAGGGCAATTATCTTAGAAGCAGTGCATAAGATGGACCAGAGAACAAAAAAGAAAAGATGGGATGATGGAGAGCATCATTAGGAGTCCATTGAAATCATTCTGAGTCGTGGTGGTAGAAACAGAAAGGAAAGAATACATAGACTGAAAGACATGGAGTCTTTGACCTAGTCAACTCACTACTGAAAGAAACTTCAAGTCCTTTGATTGATATTGGTGAAGTTTCAAAACTATATTTGAAGTATCTGGTGAATAAAATAGAAAAATATAATAAGAAAAGAGCAGTGTATGCAATGAATAAGGAATTAAAGCCAAACAAATTTAAATGATCAACCAACTGGAATAGATCTGACTCATTTCACTCAATTCCTAAGCCCTGACTTCTATCCAATACTTTACACTCACTCCATTTCTAAATTTTTAAAAATTATTATATCATCAGCATGCCCATTTCACTCCTTTTTGAACGTTGTATTCTTTTTTTTTTTTCTGTCTTGGTTTCCATCATACAACTCTTCCCTGGTTTTCTTTCTACCTATGATTGTTTCTCCTTGGGTTTCCTCATGGGCACTTACTCAAGCCCGTATATTTATTGTTATTTCTTATCTTCCATCTTTCATCCATTGCTCTTCTCGCTTTACATGTCCCCTTTGGTCAAACCTAGAAACTTCTGTGGATGCACACATCTATGTGGGCTTTGGACAGACAAATCTGTTTCCAGCCCTGAACTCCAAATATGCTAAGCATAATCTTTGGGGTGCCCCAAATATTGAAAAATCAATTTTCTCCAGCCAGCTTTCCTTTTTGTATTCCTTATCTCAGTGTGTGGTACCACCATTTATATGGGTACCCTGGTATAAAACTCTCTCACCTCCTCCTACATTTTTGCAAAGTAACACACTACTCATTTTTATAATTTAATGTTTCTCCAACTTGTCTTCTACTTGTTAACTCTACACTATTGCCTTCATTATCTTCCTCCTAGATTATTGCAATAATTTCTGAGCTGAGTTCTACATCTTTAAATTAGCTCACCTCAAATATATTATTCATACTATAGGCAGTCTGATCAACTTAAAAAATCAAGTAAACATCACACATATGTGGCCATCCACCATTTAATTTCTACCTATCATTTGTCCCATAGGATGAAATCTGAACTCTGAACTCAAGGCATAGAATAATGCTTGATCTACAGTAGATACTCATTAAATTGATGAAAAGATAGGGGCATTTTGCCTTAGCACCTGTCTTTCTATCTAATCTCATCTCACATCATCCCTCCTCTTTCCTTCTAGTATTAACATCAAAATCCTTGTAGTCTTCCACACTTACCATATTGCTTTGTAGCTCATTGACTTGCTCATGGCTTCCTCATTTTGCACATGGATAAAATACATATTCAACTGGAAGATAACAGTTCAGGGGCCATTTCTATCTGGAAGTTTTCTTTGGATGCCAAGACAGGTTAAGCATCCCTATTCTGTGTTCCAATAGCTCCACATATTTGTTTCTTATTTATCTGGCATTTGTTGAAATCATCCATTTAGTTGTCTGCATGCCTCAGCAGACTGACAGCAACTTGGGATCAGTCAGTATTTTATTTATCACTGTATCTGTAACATTGAGACTTAGGCACCTGCTTGTGGGCATGCACTGATATGGACAACATAAGTGACTTTCATTTGTACTTGTACTGTAGATGGAAAATACTAAAATTATTCTAATTTCTTGAATTCAATCTTCAATTCTTCATTTATTTCTTAAGAACAAGGTTAAAATGATAGCTCACATTTGATAAGGAATAAGACACAAGAGTTGCAATATTTGCCTAAATGATGTGGCAGGACCTAAAACATGAAGACTGAATTCCAAGTCTTAATTTAATCTATTATGCCACTGATGAGAGAAAGAAAGTAGACATACGTTCTGCAGAGGACTGTCAAAATCAGAAGAACCAAAGCTCTGGACCTGATCTAGAGATATGAAGACAGAATGCAGGCTTAGATGCTTCCTAAAGCCTATGCCCCAACCAGCAACACTGAAGAAGCTGAAGTTGAATGGTTCTATGAAGACCTACAAGACCTTTTAGAACCAACACCCAAAAAAGATGTCCTTTTCATTATAGGGGACTGGAATGCAAAAGTAGGAAGTCAAGAAACACCTGGAGTAACAGGCAAATTTGGCCCTGGAGTACGGAATGAAGCAGGGCAAAGGCTAATAGAGTTTTGCCAAGAAAATGCACTGGTCATAGCAAACACCCTCTTCCAACAACACAAGAGAAGACTCTGCACATGGACATCACCAGATGGTCAACACTGAAATCAGATTGATTATATTCTCTGCAGCCAAAGATGGAGAAGCTTTATACAGTCAGCAAAAACAAGACTGGGAGCTGACTGTGGCTCAGATCATGAACTCTTTATTGCCAAATTCAGACTTAAATTGAAGAAAGCAGGGAAAACCGCTAGACCATTCAGGTATGACCTAAATCAAATTCCTTATGATTATACAGTGGACATAAGAAATAGATTTAAGGGACCGATCTGATAGAGTGCCTGATGAACTATAGACGGAGGTTCATGACATTGTACAGGAGACAGGGATCAAGACCATCCCCATGGAAAAGAAATGCAAAAAAGCAACATGGCTGTCTGGGGAGGCCTTACAAATAGCTGTGAAAAGAAGAGAAGTGAAAAGCAAAGGAGAAAAGGAAAGATATAAGCGTCTGAATGCAGAGTTCCAAAGAATACCAAGAAGAGATAAGAAAGCCTTCTTCAGTGATCGATACAAAGAAATAGAGGAAAACGACAGAATGGGAAAGACTAGAGATCTCTTCAAGAAAATTAGAGATACCAAGGGAACATTTCATGCAAACATGGGCTCGATAAAGGACAGAAATGGTCTGGACCTAACAGAAGCAGAAGATATTAAGAAGAGGTGGCAAGAATACTCAGAAGAACTGTACAAAAAGGATCTTCACAATCAAGATAATCATGATGATGTGATCACTCACCTAGAGCCAGACATCCTGGAATGTGAAGTCAAGTGGGCTTTAGAGAGCATCACTATGAACAAAGCTAGTGGAGGTGATGGAATTCCAGTTGAGCTATTTCAAATCCTGAAAGAAGATGCTGTGAAAGTGCTGCACTCAATACTCTAGCACATTTGGAAAACTCAGCAGTGGCCACAGGACTGGAAAAGGGCAGTTTTCATTCCAATCCCAAAGAAAGACAATGCCAAAGAATGCTCAAATTACTGCACAATTGCACTCATCTCACACACTAGTAAAGTAATGTTCAAAATTCTCCAAGTCAGGCTTCGGCAATACATGAACCGTGAACTTCCAGATGTTTAAACTGGTTTTAGAAAAGACAGAGGAAGCAGAGATCAAATTGCCAATATCCGCTGGATCATCACAAAAGCAAGAGAGTTCCAGAAAAACATCTATTTTTGCTTTATTGACTATGCCAAAGCCTTTGACTATGTGGATCACAATAAACTGTGGAAAATTCTGAAAGAGATGGGAATACCAGAGCACCTGACCTGCCTCTTTGGAAACCTATATGCAGGTCAGGAAGCAACAGTTAGAACTGGACGTGAAACAACAGACTGGTTCCAAATACGAAAAGGAGTACATCAAGGCTGTATATTGTCACCCTGTTTATTTAACTTCTATGCAGAGTACATCATGAGAAATGCTGGGCTGGAAGAAGCATAAGCTGGAATTAAGACTGCCGGGAGAAATATCAATAACCTCAGATATGCAGATGCCATCACCCTTATGACAGAAATTGAAAAGGAACTAAAAAGCCTTTTGATGAATGTGAAAGAGGAGAGGGAAAAAGTTGGCTTAAAGCTCAACATTCAGAAAACGAAGATAATGGCATCTTGTCCCATTACTTCATGGGAAATAGATGGGGAAACAGTGGGAACAGTGTCAGACTTTATTTTCTTGGGCTCCAAAATCACTGCAGATGGTGATTGCAGCCATGAAATTAAAAGACGCTTGCTTACTCCTTGGAAGAAAAGCTATGGCCAACCTAGACAGCATATTAAAAAGCAGAGACATTACTTTGCCCACAAAGGTCCATCTAGTTAAGGCTATCGTTTTTCCAGTTGTCATATATGGATGCGAGTGTTGGACTCTGAAGAAAGCTGAGCGCCAAAGAATTGATGCCTTTGAACTGTGGTGTTGGAGAAGACTCTTGAGAGTCCCTTGGACTGCAAGGAGATCCACCAGTCCATCCTAAAGAGGATCAGTCCTGGGTGTTCATTGGAAGGACTGATGCTGAAGCTGAAACTCCAATACTTTGGCCACCTCATGAGAAGAGTTGACTCATCGGAAAAGACCCTGATGCTGGGAGGGATCAGGGGCAGGAGCAGAAGGGAACGAAAGAGGATGAGATAGCTGGATGGCTTCACCGACTTGATGGACATGAGTTCGGGCAAACTCCAGGAGTTGGTGATGGACAGGAAGGCCTGGCATGCTGCGATTCATGGGGTTGCAAAGAGTCAGACACAACTGAGCGACTGAACTGAATTGAACTGAACTGAAAGCTTTTATCTTCTCCCCTTGTAAAGAAGACAGTTATGGATACCCAGTCTTTCTGTGAACCTCCTACTTCCAACACTCTGGCATACTTAGGGTCTCTAATATGGCAGCTGTTTCCAAACTGAGCTGGTCATTCCCACTTAAACCTGTCTACATTTGAAAGTTCTCTGTCCAGGTAATGCCAAAGATAATAAGATTGTGTGCATGCAGATTAGCTAATATTTCATTGAAAGCTTCCTATGAACCAGACTTTAAATCCTTGACTTGCATTAAATTATTTAATTCCCAAACTCTGAGAAGTCAATACATTTATCATTATCCCTCTTTTATAGATAAAGAACCTAAAGCTGGAAGGATTAAATCACCTTGCTTAAAGATACTTGTTTATTAAGTATCATAGCTAAGATTCAACCGGCTCATCAGGTCCTCTTAACTCTGTTTCTTTTCTCATTGAAGTGACTCAGTGTGTGCCTTTGGAGGCCCCAAAGCTGAGTACCATGACCTGTACTCACCCTTTGGGAAACTTCAGCTTCATGTCGCAGTGTGCCTTCAACTGCTCTAAGGGAACAGACATAATTGGGATTGAAGAAACCACTTGCGGACCATTTGGAAACTGGTCATCTCCAGAACCAACCTGTCAAGGTGAGCCTATGTTCATACCAGAGGCTTTATCATGGCAATCCTGGATTTATAAACTAAGAAAATGTGGCGGAGCCTTACTAAGAATTCTATGTCCTCTTTTGAAACATAATTTAACCTAACTTAGATTTTACCGTGATACTTTTCAAAGGGGTTATTTTTTTCTAATTTAAAAGAAAAACCACAAACAAAAAATAACAATCAATTATCTCTGAGACTATGTCACTATATATGTGCGTATATATATATATATATATATATATATATATATATATATACACACACACTGTTCAGCAGAACAGTGTGGTTATACTGTATTTTTTATCTTACTTTTATTTTTCTCATTGCTATGGAATAATCAGTCTTGCTGAACTGCTGTTGAATTTTGATTGTTCTCCCTTTCAATAACCCCTTATTCTGGGGTGGTGGGGTTAGAGGTCTTTATTGATTGTTTTATTTGGTTTATTCTTAGAATCATGTTTTACCTTTCCTCCTCCATGTATTCTCAGGAGAATAGCAAATTCTGTGAAAAACAAACATACAATCTCTTGATTTTTTTTTTTTTCATTTGAAACGTGGTGGTTTTTTTTTTTTTTTTCTTTCTTATTTACTGTCAAGGTCATCTCTTTAGGGGAAAAAAACTGGTGGTATCTAAACTTGTGAAGTTTTGATTACATATTCAACCTTTATGCTTTTGACTCACTAGTTTAAGTGGTTTAATTCTAGAAAAAAACAATTCAATCATATTTGAAATCATAGAACTAATTGACCAACTTGCTAAATTTTAAAAAATTTGAGGGACTTGCTTCAGAGAATGGCGGTGTTTTTCAAAACTTCTTGGACTGATGTTAGAACAGGTAAAGTGAAAGTGAAAGTGAAGTCGCTCAGTCGTGTCTGACTCTTTGCGACCCGGTGTACTGTAACCTACCAGGCCCCTCCATCTATGGGATTCTCCAGGCAAGAATACTGGAGTGGGTTGCTATTTTCTTCTCCAGGGGATCTTCCCAACCCAGGGATTGAACCCAGGTCTCCCGCATTGCAGGCAGACACTTTAACCTCTGAGCCACCAGGGAAGCCCAAAGGCAAGAAATTCTGTCTTTGTTGACAATGCACCATAAGAGCTCTTGAGGCCAAGGCCACATAGCATGGTGCTTCCAGAAGAGCTAGAGAGTTACCAGGGCTGGGGAAGCAACATGGAACAGCCAGCTCTCCCCACCTCTCCCCAACCCCACTGCTCCCCTCCCACCATGGGCTTTCTGGGTTCTCCTCATTCTACCTCTGACTCACCACTCTCCATCATTCTCAAGACAAGAAAGCCTGGAAGCACCATCAGAAGTAATTTCTAGAAATTAGAAATGTCTAGATTCATGTCAATGGTTCCCCAGTTAAGTTAGGCAGTTTGGCTAAAAGCTGTTCCTCACAGAAGGTCTCTGCTCAGAAATACTGATTTTTTTTTTTCTTCTTCATTGAAGTGATTCAATGTGAGCCTCTAACAGAACCTGATTTGGGAACCATGGACTGTAATCACCCCCTTGTCGACTTTGGCTTTTCCTCCACGTGCACCTTCAGTTGTTCAGAAGAAGCTGAGTTAATTGGGGAGAAAAAAACTATCTGTGGATTGTCCGGAAATTGGTCCAGCCCTAGTCCAAAATGTCAAAGTGAGTAAGTTTGGCCCAATATGTTCAAGACTTAAAGAGGTATTTGATGAATAAGCACATGGTGGGAAAAAGTATTAAACTTTGAAGTTTTGTTGCTAAGACATATGTAGCTTAAAAAAAGATTCATACACATTGATTTACCATAAAATCTTTGGCTGCTCTTTCCTCTTCCTTCAATGACAGTGATTGCTTTTTTTACTTTTCAGCCAGTTCTCAACTCCTCCTCCCTTAACATCTAAACTCACTGTTTCTACTGACTTATTTCTTACACATTTTTCTATTCCAGTACAATCTTACTTCTCTGTTCAGTTCAGTTCAGTCGCTCAGTCGTGTCCGACTCTGCGACCCCATGAATCGCAGCATGCCAGGCCTCCCTGTCCATCGCCAACTCCAGGAGTTCACTCAGACTCACGTCCATCGAGTAGGTGATGCCATCCAGCCATCTCATCCTCTGTCGTCCCCTTCTCCTCCTGCCCCCAATCCCTCCCAGCATCAGAGTCTTTTCCAATGAGTCAACTCTTCGCATGAGGTGGCTAGTCTACTAAAATATCTCCACAAAAGTCACCAGTGACCACCTAATTCCCAAAGTAAGGGATACTTCTCAATTATCACAAAGTTGATTCCTCCCAAATCTGTCTGTGCATAAGAACTGTGTCTTTCTCATCTCTGTATACCTTCCACCTGACACAGCACCAGGCAATAGGTGCTATATTAATCCATGTTCAATTAGCATTTGACAGAACACTTACCCATGTCTGCCCCAAGACTACACCAATGAAAGAACGCTTTATTTTTGTCTTTTTTAAAGGCTCTATTTCTATTAGAGTATAAATGTTTTACAATGTTGTGTTAGTTTCTGCTATCCAACAACGTGAATCAGCTCTAAGTATACACATCTCCCCTCCCTCTCAGCCTCCCTTGAGCCACCCCATCCCACCCCTCTGGGTCACCATGGAGCACCGAGCTGAGCTCCATGTGCTATGCAGCAGCTTCCCACTAGCTAGCTATTTACACATGGTAGTGTGAATACGCCAGTGCTACTCTCCCAATTCATCCCATGGCAGCAGTCCTTAAGTGGTAGGATCTGTAGAAGCTCACAGAGAAGCTGATCTCTCTGGTCTAGGGCCAGGAAGTGGGGTAGGGAGTTGGGGAGGTGGCATGAGGTCTTTGGAGGAGGACTGTACATCAGACTTATGGGGCATTTCCTTTAAAGGCTGGGCTAGTGTCTGCCTCCTTAACCTCCTACAGTCCATAGATGCAACCCTCTGGGAATTGCACCTCTTTTCCATTATACATTTGGGTGCGGGGATGAAAACACCTTGAAAGGGTTCATCAAAGTGATGTGAAGAATAAGGGACAGTCAGACCCTGTGCCAATATGCAAAAGTAAGTTTCTTCAACTGATGGTATCAGAAGATAAATTTTTTCGTATCAGTGTTTTTTCAATAAAGGTCCCCACATAAACTTAGTTCACCCTTATGAGAGGATATATAAATGTATCCTTTTATTGATTTGTGAAAGAAGTAGAGGGAAATGGTAGGAGTACAGCATTTGGAAGACAAATTAGTGCAAGTCCTCGGCGTGTAATTGTATGTGCCTGCATTTGCATAGCTGCTTCAAAGCCTTAATACTTTGCTTTGGTTGAAAAGTTACCTGGTTCAGATCACTGGCTTTTATTTTTTCTGTAGTTGTACTAGACTTTTTTGTTCTTCTCTGTGTTTGAGTCCTAGGCAGTGATCAAGATCATAGAGCTGAGTACAGTGATGACCACTTTTTACCAAAATATTTAGGTGCATCTCCCAGGAATTCCATGACTCACAAATCTGAGGATTGAGATTCTGTAGGCATTGAGCCAGAAAAGCTAGTTTAGTCGTTGCTTCTGCCGTACACTCATCACGGGTTTTCCCAGGCCAGTTTCCTCATCTGTCTAATAGTGTCAAATGGACAATTATTAGAAGATGTAAGGAGGAAGAAAGTTTAATGTTTTGAAAAGACACTAAGGAAATAAGGCTTGTGGGCTCATCTAAATGCGTTACTGATTTCTCTTTCAGAAGTAAACAGGACTATCTCAATAAACGAAGAGAGTGATTATAACCCCCTCTTCATCCCGGTGGCAGTCATGGTGACCGCATTCTTTGGGTTGGCATTTATCATTTGGCTGGCAAGGAGATTAAAAAAAAGTACGTGAGTTTACCTTCATGTAAAAATGGTACAACTTTCAAGTGGAAGAAAATGTGCAAAGCCACAGAAAATTAAGTATGAGAGCTTTGACTAAAGCAGAATACCAAATTCTGGGTTCTATAAACATCAGTCCCTAGAGATGCATGAAGCAGCCCAGTACACACTCTGATTACAATAAGTTGACTAATTTTTTCTTTTCATCTGACAAGTCTTTTTAAAATGCCTACTATCTTCAAGTACCTGTTACTACCTGACCATCTTGCTAGGGTATTAACAGACAAATGAGAAATTGTAATGGTTTGCTATTATTTAATTCTTAAAAAAAGAATGTGTGATCTGGTCCTATAAGAGCCCACATGCTTTTGATTTCAGTGCAATTCTACTAGGAAGTGAATTTAATGTCCCACAGGGTTTCCCTGGTGGTGCAGTGGTAAAGAATCCACCTGCCAATGTTAAAAAAGGAGCAGATGCAGGTTTGATCCCTAGATTGGGAAGATACCCTGAAGTAGGCAGTGGAAACCCACTCCAGTATTCTTGCCTGGAGAATCTCATGGACAGAGGAGCCCAGTGGGCTACAGTGCATGTGGCTGCAAAGAATTGGACACGACTGAGCATGCAGGCAATGTTTTCAAAGCACTGCTCTCAAATACCCAACTTTGTCAAGAGTCAGACACTTGTCTGACTCCTAATGTGTGGGAGCTGTTGCATTGTCCCTTAGGGAAATCCCCACATTTTCTTCCCTGTGTCTATTCACCAAAGTCACAGGTTTAACCAAATGCACCCCATACTTATGCTTCCCCTCCACTCTGGACTGGAAAAGAAAAGATAATAAGGAGGACTGCCTCAAGAAGTTAGTGTCTGCTGCTTAGCATAGTAGGCAAAACACCATCAGTGAAGAACAGAAGCATCATTCTCTTCACTGCCCTTCTGAGTGTGTCCAAACCCTCAAGTGGAACCAACCTGCTGGTTATAGGCCCATAATCAGGCAAGTCTTGGGTATGTGCTCCCACATTTGGCCAAAGTAATCAGGCAGAAACATTCAAGATAATGACGAGTATAGACATTAGGCAGATTTAAAGATAACCCTGCTTCAACTTTAGGGGCCATCAATGACCTCAAAACAATGGCTAAACAACTTCTCTGTGTTACCTCTATGGGGTCAATTGAGTACCATTTAATTTCACTTCCATCAAATTAATTAGTATATATTATATTCCATGAGTATAGTATGTAAAGACTGCTATACCACCCATTCTCACTGGCAAATGCCGGAATATTATCTGCCAATCCCTAATGGTCCTCTGGTATGATCTGATCTTTCATTCCAAACTGAAGACCAAGGGTGCTTGCATGCTAAGTTGCTTCAGTCGTGTCTGACTCCTTGTGACCCCATGGACTGTAGCCCGCCAGGCTCCTCTGTCCATTGGATTCTCCAGGCAAGAATACTGGAGTGGGTTGTCATGCCCTTATCCAACTCAGGGATTAAACCTGCATTGCCTGCATCTCCTGCATTGACAGGTGGGTTCTTTACCACCAGCACCACCTGGGAAGCCCAGACCAAGGGTACTAGATCAGTTTTGTAACCAACCCAGAAACACAATGGAAGGGGGTGCTCCTGGTGTACAAGAACTTCATTAACTGTAAAGTGAAGAGTCTTGAGCAGTTAAAGGGTCTCTGCTCCTGCTTTTGCAACTTCAGTTGAGACTGGATCCCACAATCTCATAGTACTATGCTATTTACTTAAATATTGCACTAAGGCAAGAGAAGAATGAGATTTTTCTCCTACTGTTGATTATCCTTTCCCTTAAGACTGAAAGCCTGTCTCACAATCATCCTTTCTTTCCTCCTTCTTTGGGTGACATTGGCAGAAGTGAGGTGGTAGAGAATAGATGGGGTAGTTAAGCTCTGCCCTCTGGGATAAGAGGGCTATTATTTAAATAACCACTAAGGATAGTGGGGCTGGAAGTTTCCTTAGTAAGGAGATATTCTCAAATGGCTAAATATTTCAATAAGTGCTAGTGGAATAAAAAAAAAACCAGAATTGAAGTGCGTATTTAGTAGTGGGGTGCAGGAGGCAGGTTCTACCTAAGGCTGTGTTCTAACCAGATGAGAAAAGCAGTGGGGTTGTTTTTAATTATTCTTTTTTTTTACCTTGGAGTCATTTCTGTACAAGATCTCAAACTGATACCTTGAAAACTTCGTGCCCCCACTGTGGGAATCAGTGTGGGGCAAACAGGAAATAGATAACGGGCAGTTAGGGTAGTTACAGTTATGCCAACAAAAAGCACTAGCGAACAGAAGCCCTGAGAGATCACTGACTTTGTAGGGAAGTCAGGGCATCTTTAGTCTCACACTCAGTCGTCCTCATTGGTGAAATGCCTTCTGATATTGCTAACTCTCAAGTGACTTTATTTTCTAAAAAAGTTTAGCTGTTAGTTCTTGGAAAAAGAAATGTTTTTCCTGTAGAGACAATGACTATAAATGATGGATAGATTCCCGGGTTAAGCCCCTAGAGCTTTTCTAATACAATAGAGCTTATGCCTGTATAAGAAGAAAGATCAAAGCCAATAAATCTGCCTGCATCCAGTATTCATCAATCTGAGAACTGTATATAGGCTTTCGGGGTTCTGAAAGCTGGAAAAAAGGGACAAGTGAATATTTTGAGCAGAGTAGCTAATAAAATGACCAGAGTCTTGACCCCCATCCTATCCTCAGATAGATCTTCTGAACCTGTACTTTGGCCCCTGCCTGAGTTTTCTTAATATCCAGACTTCAGCTCCTTTATTTTTTTCCTAAGAAAGGAGTAAGGGTGGGCTCCAGAAACATGCTTCCGTGTGTATGGACTTGTCTAGAAATATATATACATATATATATATATATATTTCTCCTAACATCATCATTTTCTGATTAGTCAGCATCACTGGCCTTATTCAGTAAATGAGGAAACTGAGGCAGTGCTGTTTTTGACCATATCTCTAAAATTTCATATCACCAGGGGCTAGGGTCAGAGATCAGACTTCCATCAAAATATGCCCCTTAAAATAACTGGTCTTCAGATTAATGAGGCTCTATTTTTCTCCTCCTCCCCTCTGCCTCCCCCCTGAGAAGAATTTTCCACCTGAACCAACACACAGGTTGAGAACTGGGCACAAAACTGAACAGATGCCCCTTAGTTCCCTTTTTCTTGAAAAAGAAACTCTCTCAATAGGAACAGCTTGTTGCTCATGTATTGCTATGTGTTTCATTGTTCCTGAGAGAAAAATATATTTGTATGAAAATGAGCAGAATCTGAAATTCACTCAGATTTATTTCTCCCTGCTCAAATGCTTTTGGCTCATGTCACTGGCCTGCTAAATTTTGGAAGAAGTACTTAAAATAGCAATTTCTAACATTTTAAAAGTTTGAAACAAGAATTGAGCACTGTCTATGCTCTAGGCCCTGGCTTAAATAATCTGAGCATATTTTACCAACTCAGTGAGGAAAACAATTATCAGCCTCTTTCACAGATGAAGAAATGGTAGCTTAGAGAGAGAAAGTAGTTATTCAAAGACACACTTAAGTTGGCAAAAAGGGACCTGGACCCAGATTTCATCATCTAGTGCTCCAGCTTAACAGTCACAGAAATACATTGGCTCCTAGTGATATTTTTCCTCCTCAAAAAGCATTTTTTGCTTTTGTTTCCTCTGAAGCCTAACCCTGCAGTTTCATTCACTTGTTAATACTCTGCTTTTTTCAAAAAGAATGTAAGATAGTTTCTCAAACGCATTCAACACAGCAAATTAAAATTAGTTTAAAAATAAGAAAAAGAAGGTCAAGGTTTAGAATACCACAAATAAGTCAAAGCCAGGGACAAAGAGGCTTCAGATACGCCTGTTTTCCTGCACCCAGCCAAAGGACACATAAGCAGTAATGCTATTCAGTATGTTTGTAAGATAAGAACACAATGGTTACACAGATGAGGCGTGTAGTTCCAACTACTGAGACCTGAGTGAAATTTCTCTTGCATATTCTCACAGAGAAGATGACATGAGGTGTAATGATACATATTCTTACAGTATTTGCAGCTGAGTCTCTTAGGGAAGACTCTGTAGGTAGGATGAGATGGCAGATCAGAATGGGTAAACACAAGAATGGATACATGGGGCCTTGATCATCAGACAGTTCAGACTAGCCTTCTGTCTTTATGAGCGGCATCAAGGATGAAATGGTGCTCTAAGAAGCATCTGCATTAATGGGTCTGTTCCGAATGAGTATCTTACAAAGCTCAAATGAGAACATTAAGCCAGGACCTCAAATCCCCTTAGACACCGATGAGGTCCACCTGACATAAGACTCTTCAAAAAATTGTTTTGAGATAGGGAATCTCCCTTCTCTTCTAAGTATAAAATAGAGAAATTGCCTATTTCTGCTGATACCATTTTTCTCTTCTATTTTTAGGTAAAAAGTCTCGGAGAAGGTAAGTTTGATCAGAAAGAAGTTTCTACATCTGTTGATCTGTTCTCTACCTCTGTGAGATACTTCCTGTTATAGCTAGAGACATTAACTCCTTAGTAGTTATTTACATGGGTTTCACAGGTGGCTCAGTGATAATGAATCCTCTTGCCAATGTGAGAGACGTAGACACAGGAGACGTGGGTTTGGTCCCTGGGTTGGGAAGAGCCCCCGGAGGAGGAAATGGCAACCCACTCTAGTGTTCTTGTCTGGAGACTAACATAGAGGAGCCTGATGGACTGCAGTCTATGGCTTTGCAAAGAGTCAGACATGACTGAGCAACTGAGCATGCAAGCCCACAGTTATTTACATGGGATCTCATCCAAATAAAGTTTCCAGACAAAGTAATAAATCTAATAACCTTCCTTAATAGCTGTCAGGTTTTTCAGTGCTAGTGGAGCTGAATGAATGAACAAGTACCACCCTATTAAGAAGGGACAGTTTATGTAAAGACAGCTTTTTCTGATTGCTTCAGAATTTTCTTTGTGGATTGGAAGCATTATGGTTTTTTTCTTCTTATCCTGACTGAACATGAGGGCAATGCTAAATATAGTATTCAGTGAACAATCAAGTCAACAAGGATTTATTTATTGAAAAACTAATGAATCCCAGGTTCTAAGAAAATGGTATAATTCCAGATCTGAGCCTGCAGCACCTAGTACAAGAGGGTAAAAGACCTCTGATAAGCACTGACCTTCAGAAATGTGGGAAAGGTGGGGAGCATTAATTCTACCTACAGCTTCCCCCAAAGAAGGGGAAGTTGTTTGATTTGGTCTTGAATCTCATATTTCTTCAATTGCAAAAACACATTCATATGAAAATACAAGGCCCCACCTGGCAGAAATGAAGACAACAAGACATTTCTCAGTTTCAGGGTTTGGTGAGTTGCTTTGAAATTTTAGGAAGGAAAGTATATGTCAAACGAACAACAGAGATGAGATTTTGGTGACAGACTAGGTGCCCAGCCAGACAACTGGGCTCCTTTTCAAATGCTGGAGGAAATGAAGCAAGATGGTCCCTGAGGAGGCTGGTTTCTTGTTCAGGCAACCATCCTACCAACCACAGATTGTTATTGAGAAGTTCTTAATAGTTTACTGAGCTGTAGCTTAGGGTACAAAAGAAAACCTGGGGAGACAGAGGGCAACAGAGGCTATTATAAAGTAATTTATAAGCCATACACAGGAGTATGGACTTGAGGTCATTGAGTTATTACTAACAGGGGTTGAAGCAGGTGAATGTCATGCTGAAATTTGCATCTTGGGAGGATCACTATCCATAAAGTTTGTAAACATGAGTTGAGTGAGTCTGAGGGCAAAGAACTGTTTTGGAGGCATTTGAAGTTATTAGGTTAAAGCCAATGATGCCTGTCTAGGGCAATAGCAATGAGGATGAGTTTGTGAGATAACTGGTGGTAGAATCAACTGACTGTGATTATTAATTGACTAAGAGAGAGAGAGAAGACTCAAATAAGTTGCCATGGTTCTGATCTGGGATCTGGTGGATGGTTACCATCTCTGTTTTATTATTTACTGAGATGGGAACACAAAAGAATGAGAAGTTTTGGAGGTGATGATCACAAGTTCAGTTTTGTACCTGTTAAGGTTTAGGTGTCTGTGGTTCAACCACAGTTTGTTGGTTCTATCTGCCTGTTTCTTCTGCCTCAAAGGGGCAACCTTGGGGCAGAAGAAATGGATCTGGAGGTCCTCACATTACAGGAGGTAACCATATCTTAGGAACACATACAGTCACCAAGGGAGTCTATACAGTGTGAGAATGGAAGAGGATGTGGGAGAGAGGATAGGAGCCAGAGGAAGGTCAATATCAACACGTCAGCTAAGGTAAAGGAGAACAGGGAGAGGCTGCCAGAAAGGTAGAAGAAAATGAGGAGAGTATGGGGTCATGATCCTAAGGAAAGCTGCTGCTGCTGCTAAGTCACTTCAGTCGTGTCCGACTCTGTGTGACCCCATAGACGGCAGCCCACCAGGCTCCCCCATCCCTGGGATTCTCAAGGCAAGAACACTGGAGTGGGTTGCCATTTCCTTCTCAAATGCGTGAAAGTGAAGAGTGAAAGTGAAGTCGCTCAGTCGTGTCCGACTCTTAGCGACCCCATGGACTGCAGCCTACCAGGCTTCTCTGTCCATGGGATTTTCCAGGCAAGAGTACTGGAGTGGGGTGCCATTGCCTTCTCCACCTAAGGAAAGTGGGAAATGAAGATGATTTCAAATACTGCAAGGAGAACCAGTAAGTTTCTACTAGATATAATAAGGGTATCAGTGGGGAAATTGTTTTCAGTGTTGAGCTCATGACGCAAGTCCTATAGCCAGGGGTTGAGGAATCAGTGGGGATGAAAATGTAGAGGCAGAATATATACATCATCTCTTTTATAAAACTTGGCTGGAAGGAGATGAGACGAGAGAGTCAGGAGGGGTAACAGGATGGGGACATAGGGCCCATGAAGTTTCTTTTATTGCCCTCCCTGTCTCTTGTTAGATAATGTAGATGGGAGTCCTTGACCCTTCTCTAGGCTGACCTCCCTGTCTCTGTGGGCAGGAAATCCACAAGATACAAAGATTTTTTTCATGCTCATACCCACTGAGTGAAAGTCTTTTCTGGCCACAGGAACCACCTGTGTTTTAATTGCCACTAGATGGAAGCAGATCAATTTTTCAGATGTCTTTGAGGGGCAGAAAGAGATGTTGGCAGGAAGAGTATTAGCATTAAGTGAAGTTCCATATTAAGCTAATTGCCTTATTAAGTGCTTCACAGGTTTTTACAAGGAACCAATCAATAGCTGTTTATTAAAACACCTTTGTGTTGGGGAAATACTAGGCTTGACTGAGATACCAAAAGTAAATCCTTGTGCATGACCTCAGGGAGTTTATTATCTAGTTGAAAAGCTAAGGAGTGACAGCTCAGTCACGTCTGACTTTGTGACCCCATGAACTGTAGCCTGCCAGGTTCCTCTGTCCATTGAACTCTCCAGGCAAAAATACTGGAGTGGGTTGAGAAAATTAACAAATGTAGGAAAACAAATTCAGAAGAATGAAGGCAGAATATGGTAATGGTCAATTAATTCTGTATTGAAGACAAGACTTCTTCAATACAGAAGTATGGTGATCGCAGAAAACCTTATAGAGAAGCTGGAACCTGGGTTAGTTTTTGAAGGATAGATAGGATTTAGGGGTATGGACAGAAAGCAGGGAAGACAGTCTGGAGAGAAAATGATGTAGATGGCATGGTCCTGGGACTCTGAAAGCACATTCAGGGGCCATGAGTAGAGCTACCTGGAGCCCACAGTGTGGGCTGTGAATAGGAGCTGTGAACAGAAGTTGGAAGGAAAGGTTTGCTCCATCAACACAGGTCTTGAATGCTTTACCAGACATTCTATAAGGACCTAGCAGAGAAGAATTATTTGCCCAGATGCCTTGGGATGTTACAAATTTATTGGCCAAAATGACCACACAATCATAGAATTTTAGTTATGGAAAGGATTTTGATGTTCATACTCTCTTGATAATTGAGCTAATTAACTTTCTTTTTCATTTATTTCTGCTCTGATCTTTATGATTTCTGTCCGTCTACTAACTTTGCAGTTTGTTCTTCTTTATCCAGTTGTTTTAGGTGTTAAGTCAGGTTGTCTATTTGATGGGGTTTTTTTTTGTTTGTTTGTTTCTTGAGGTAGGGTTGTATTGCTATAAACTTCCCCCTTAGAACTGCTTTTGCTGCATTCCATAGGCTTTGGGTCATCACGTTTTCATTGTCATTTGTTTCTAGGAATTTTTTTATTTCCCTTTTTATTAAATATCTTTCTTACAGTGCCTGAATTAGTGACAGAGTTAGTTACAATAATAACAGACATTTATCAACCATTAATTCCATGCTGTGCATTGTTCTGAGTGTCTTACATCATTAAAGGTTGCCTACAAGCCTGTGAATGTAGGTACTATTAATATTTCCATTTTAAAGTGGTGGGCCAATGAACTTAACTACCTGAGGTCACTGAATAAATGGCAGAGCTGAGATTTGCACCCATCTAGATCTAAAGACCATGATCTAGGTAACCCATCATGATCCGAAGATCTTAACATCCATGCTTCTAGAACTCAGGTCTCTTGACACCCAGGTTGGAGTTGTATTGGGTTGGCCAAAAAAGTTCATCTGAGTTTTTCCATAAGGTCTTACGGAAAAACCTAAGCGAACTTTTTGACCAACACAATAAGTCCCAGATACCCTCCTCCCCCCAGTGTTGTAAGTTTTTTGCACTGAAACCATTTTGTGATGACACTGAGGAAGGGTGGGGTGGCAGAGGTAGGATGTGTTTCTAAAACAAGCCAAAGGTAAAATGAACACTATCACACACAACACCGCCTATCAGTTTTTAAGTCCTTAAGCTAACCTGCATGGTCCTTTGTGCCGATTCCTATTAGCATTCGGTTGGTGAATGACTGACTCTTAGGGCATTTGTGGTTTCAATTCTTGCTGGGTTATTTTGACTCTTCTGCAAACTGGCTCTGTTTATCACCTCATTTGGTTTCTAGTGTCTAAATTCTGCCTGGTAAAAGCTACACCCAAGATACACAGGAAGATACGATGCCAACCTCAGAGGTGGGGGGGGGGGGGTTAGGGGTGGGGGGGGAATACGTGAAATTTTGTTTTCAGAAACATTTTTATCTCTGTAATTGGCAAGCGTGCTTGCAGCTGCTGAACTGTGGTTTACCCTGGCAGTTCATCATGAGAGCAGAGTCTCGGAATCTGGTTCTTCTTTTGAAGGGTGTTATTGAGACATACCCTATTTGGTTCTCCCTTGTTCTTTCCAAGAATAAGACAATTGTTTCACACGTACACAAGTGTCATTTTTTTTTCTCACAAAACTAATCACCTCCTCAAATCATATCCCACCAGCATCAGGCCTTCAGAATCATGATTGTACTGCCTTTCATGAGTTTCAATTCTCTCTGATTTTTCTTTCCCTTGAAATATGTCTTATTCTACGTTTCTGACTTTCCACTGTTCGAATTCTATCAAAGTGCCCTTCATATTCATTAGATCTGAAGACAAAGTCTGTACCATCGACATTTCTCTCCGTGTGGGTTCTGAGGTCTGGCTGCTTTGAGCATTACCCGAGAGCTTGTTAGACACGCAGAACCTCAGGTCCCCCCAGACCTGAACAGGGTCTGTGTTTTAGCACCATGTCTGAGTGGTAAGCACCTGACATGGTGAGAAGCCTGGCTTTGGGGTTGACTTCTCATTCCTGTGCCTCATTGAATGTCTTGCATCTTGTAACTCATCTGAAATGTGGAGTTCCTTTACTTCTGACCTTTAGTGACATTTTTCTTTACCACCAACACTTTAAGTTTTGCAGTTTTTCGGTTTCTGAGTTTATTTTCTCTGGGTTTTCATTCAGCACGGTTGATGCCTATTAAACGACCTGCTCTGAAAGAAAATTCTTCGGATATGAAAGTGTCAGTGGATCCTTCAAATCCTCTTGTGAAGTTTTGCTGGTGGCATCTTCTACATTGAAGAGGAAATGTGTCTCTCCCAGAACAGCTGAAGAGTTTTCAACACGACCAGCTTCTCCTTCTGTCCCCTCTTTGCTCCATCTCCCACCCCTCAACTTTCAGCCTGAGGCGGGGAGTTTAATAGCTCAGCCTTTCATTCTTTTTTTCCATGGACTACCAAGACCACGGGAAAAAGGATTACTATGGAATGTAAATGCACTGATTTCATTCTCTCTCTTGATTCTGGCTTCCAGCTTCAATTCCATGCTGTGCCTGATGACATATACTTTTAAATCTAGTGAAAATTTGATACATATGCAAGTATAGGCTCACTTTTGTTACAGAACACACTGTATCTCGCTAGTCCTTCCAGTGTACTGTGGGGGCAGTTCATAAAATGATGTTACCCTTGCTTTCCAGCTCAAGTGGCACTGGGGATCTGCTCCAACTAGGAAAAGCCCTATTTGCAGTGTAGCCCCAGCCTCTATAATTAGAGGCCGTCCCATTTAACTGCCTCCAGTCGCCTGCCTTCTTCAGCTATCTCTCCTCAGTTGGCTCATTTCCACATATAGCAGCTCATGAGCACCAAACAAAAGAAGAGAAGAGAAAGCCTGCACTGTTGGTTTTATTTTTTTAATTATTTTTGGATTGGGGTTTTAATGTTTCTTTTTTATTAGCCCCATCCAGATGTTTCTCTTATGACCACTCATCACTAGAATGGCAGCTGCAGGCATCTCTTTGATGTCATACAGAAGAGCTAAAGCAAGTGGAAAGAGATGTCTCAACTCATGGTTGAAATGCCCCTCCTTCCTCACCCTCAATCCTCTTATGTATCCACCTCGATTCTATCTACTCTTTCTGATTCATCTCAGGCATCCCCCACCCTTACCACTGTTTTCATAACTAATCCTTAACTAGTCCAAACTGGAAATCTCCCCTTCCTGGCCTCCTACTGCAAGATTAGTAACATGCATTTTTTTGTACTTAAATACAATTTTTTTTTAAATAAAATACTACCTAGTTTGTTATTTTTTAAATCAAATCCTAAGTGTGTTTTCTCCCCAGGGAATTTCTAACCCCCCTTTAGGCAGACACTGTGCCATGTCCCTGGAATGTCTCATTCATAACTTGATGCTTAGTAAATGTGCATCAAATAAATCAGAAAGAGAATACAGTGTACTGTCAATATCAGTTACAGCAAACTCTTTCTCCATGGCATGTTATGACCCATACAGATACTCATCTAATGTCAAGGGCTTAATTCTTATAAGAGAATAGGCCCCTGTGTAAAAACTAGTTGGAAATACTCCTTGCACCATGGCCTATACAACTTTCATACAAACTTGTACATGTTATGAGAATCATTTTTTCATAATGATTACATTTTCCTTTCTCAAAGCCACCTCAGATTCTGCATTATGTCAGGGCTGTTGCAAACAGTTCTCCACAATGTGCACCATAAATTGAGGATGTGCCATTCACATTCATGTAGCTTAGAATAAATCCTTCAAAGTTGTGCAGGGCACAGCCTGCACAGACTCACAGGGCAGTCCTGATTGCAAGAGCTTATTCAACTAAGATATCAAGATCAAAGAACACCAGTAGAGGTGGCTACTTAGGGGTACGATATATAGACTTAAAAACACAGTCCTATGTTTAAGCCCTGAGGCTACTATATGATCTTAGGAATTATGTCACATGACATTTCATGAAGATTCATAAATAAATAAAGATTCACAAAATAAATTCCTCAAAGACCTTGGGTTTAACCTCCCTAAGACTTAGTCATAAGAATGAAGTATGCCTTGCTTACCTCACAGGGTTATTGCACTGATTGAGTATGAAATTGCTTTGTGAACTGAACCTTAAGTGTAGACTTTTTTTACACCCAAATCTTGTCTTACATGCATTGAGTGGTGTAGGATTCTGGCCTTAGGCAAGGGCTTGAACACAAGCAGATCTGAGGTCTTCTCCTGAGATTAGAAACTGGAGGGGATCCTTCACTTGTGTCCCCACTCACAACCCAGTGCTCAGATTTTCCCCACAGGTCAGCTCTACTATCTGTGCCCTTGCTGGGGTGAGATGGGAGGGGATGGCTTGGAGAATCCGACCCTCTTGGTTGGGATCTGGTCTCTACCTCTATTGGGTGAACCTGTAAGTGATTAACCTCTCTGAATTTCAGATTTAGTTTGAAATAGGGATACCATCATCTTCCTCACACAGTTATGTTCCACATTAAATGAAATAACCCCTTTCTTCTATAACCCAGAATACCAGCCTTAGTGCACTGATAGAATCCAAGGGACATAGAAGGATCCATTCCTCTGGATTTGTTTGCCAGAGCTTGGAGGACCTGTGCTATATTATTTTAGTTGCCTCAAGAAATATTTTCTTAAATTAAGGTTTAATCTTATGACTTGAGCTCTGATAAATCTGTCCGCTGGATGTTACCCACCACCCCTTGGCCTCCCTCAGACTGTGCTGTGTTCTTTGTCACACGTCTGAAACAGACCTAACTCCATAATAAGTTAATGAGAAAGAGATGAGGCAAGAAAGAGGTTTTATATTGAAGTCATACTGTGGAAAATTAATAAAGTTATCCTCTAGACATCTATGTTCCTCCCCATCAAGGTTCCTATTCTCTGCAGCTGACTCAACTCTTTATTTCCCCTTTTGTGCAAAGTTCTGCAGTTACCCTTCTCTTGACTCTAGCAATTTGGTTCTTCCTTCTGTTCACACGTTGCATTCAGGAGAGAATCACCACCAAAACAACCCCTAACCCATGACAAGGGATAGGAACATTTTTAGGATAAGTAATGAGATTTTCACTTTCCTTTGGCCTTAGTCTTGTCTATCTAGTGACATTCAGTATTTCATGAGAAAGAGCTTCCCTGTGTGACTCTGAAAGGTTTCAGTGGAACTAAGGTTTACTCCTAGACAGCATATTAAAAAGCCAAAACACTACTTTGCCAACAAAGGTTTGTATGGTCAAAGCTGTGGTTTTTCCAGTTTCAGTTCCAGTTCCAGTTCAGTCTCTCAGTCGTGTCCGACTCTCTGTGACCCCAGAAATTGCAGCACGCCAGTCCTCCCTGTCCATCACCAACTCCCGGAGTTCACCCAAACTCATGTGCATCGAGTCGGTGATGCCATCCAGCCATTTCATCCTCTCTAGTCCCCTTCTCCTCCTGCCCTCAATCCAGTCAGCTCTTCGCATCAGGTGCCCAAAGTATTGGAGTTTCAGCTTCAACATCAGTCCTTCCAATGAACACCCAGGACTGATCTCCTTTAGGATGGACTGCTTGGATCTCCTTGCAGTCCAAGGGACTCTCAAGAGTCTTCTCCAACACTACAGTTCAAAAGCATCAATGCTTCAGCACTCAGCTTTCTTTATAGTCCAACTCTCACATCCATACATGACCACTGGAAAAACCATAGGCTTGCCTAGATGGACCTTAATGTCTCTGCTTTTGAATATGCTATCTAGGTTGGTCATAACTTTCCTTCCAAAGAGTAAGCGTCTTTTAATTTCATGGCTGCAATCACCATCTGCAGTGATTTTGGAGCTCCTAAAAATAAAGTCTGCCACTGTTTCCCCATCTATTTGCCATGAAGTGATGGGACTGGATGCCATGATCTTAGTTTTCTGAATGCTGGGCTTTAAACCAACTTTTTCACTCTCCTCTTTCACTTTCATCAAGAGGCTCTTTAGTTCTTCTTATGTATAGATATGAGAGTTGGATCATAAAGAAGGCTGAGGGCTGAAGAATTGATGCTTTTTGAACTGTGGTATTGGAGAAGACTCTTGAGAGTCCCTTGGACTGCAAGGAGATCCAACCAGTCAATCCCAAAGGAAATCAGTTCTGTGTGTTCACTGGAAGGACTGATGCTGAAGCTGAAGCTCCAATACTTTGGCCACCTGATATGAAGAACTGACTCATTGGAAAAGACCCTGATGCTGGGAAAGACTGAAGGCAGAAGGAGAAGGGGATGACAGAGGATGAGATGGTTGGATGGCATCACTGACTCAAAAGACATGAGTTTGAGTGAGCTCCAGGAGTTGGTGAGGGACAGGGAAGGCTGGTGTGCTGAAGTCCATGGGGTTGCAAAGACTTGGACATGGCTGAGCAGCTGAACTGAACTGATTCTCTATTGTTCTTTTTTCTATATGTTAATTTTTGCTCAAATTTATTATTTTCCTTTTTTACTTTCTTATGGCTTATTCTATTGAATATAATTTTTTCCCTCTAACTTTTAAGTGTTTAATTTTTGTCATTTTACTTTTCTAAAATAAACAATAGACTTTTGGATAGCAGCCATTCTGACTGGCGTGAAATGGTACCTCATTGTGGTTTTGATTTGCATTTCTCTGATTATGAGTGATGTTGAGCATCTTTTCATGTGTTTGTTAGCCATAGGTATGTCTGTATATCTTCTTTGGAGAAATGTCTGTTTAGTTCTTTGGCCCATTTTTTGATTTGGTCGTTTATTTTTCTGGAATTGAGCTGCAGGAGTTGCTTGTATATTTTTGAGATTACTTCATGCCAGTCAGAATGGCTGCGATCCAAAGTCTACAAACAATAAATTCTGGAGAGGGTGTGGAGAAAAGGGAACCTTCTTACACTGTTGGTGGGAATGCAAACGAATACAGGCACTATGGAGAAGAGTGTGGAGATTCCTTAAAAAACTGGAAATAGAACTGCCTTATGACCCAGCAATCCCACTGCTGGGCATACACACCAAGGAAAACAGAATTGAAAGAGACACATGTACCCCAGTGTTCACTGCAGCACTGTTTATAATAGCCAGGACATGGAAGCAACTTAGATGTCCATCAGCAGATGAATGGATAAGAAAGCTGTGGTACATATACACAATGGAGTATTACTCAGCCGTTAAAAAGAATACATTTGAATCAGTTCTAATGAGGTGGATGAAACTGGAGCCTGTTATGCAGAGTGAAGTAAGCCAGAAAGAAAAACACCAATGCAGTATACTAACACATACATATGGAATTTAGAAAGATGGTAACGATAACCCTGTATGTGAGACAGTAAAAGAGACACAGATGTATAGAACAGTCTTTTGGACTCTGTGGGAGAGGGATAGGGTGGGATGATTTGGGGGAATGCATTAGAAACATGTATAATATCATATAAGTAACAAATCGCCAGTCCAGGTTTGATACAGGATCCTTGGGGCTGGTGTACTGGGATGACCCAGAAGGATGGTACGGGGAGGGTGGTGGGAGGGGGGTTCGGGATGGGGAACACGTGTACGCCCGTGGAGGATTCATGTTGATGTGTGGCAGAACCAATACAATATTGTAAAGTAAAAATAAATAAATAAATAAAATAAAAATAAAATGCATTCAAGATTAAAAAAATAAATAAATAAAATGATAAAATTTCCTTGACATTTCTTTGGCTGTACTCAGAAATATCAACATGTAGTACCTTAAATATTATTCAATTAATAATAATTCAAAATTCTCTTTGAGATTTTTTTTACTTAAGAGTTGTTTAAATACTTTCATATTATTAAGCATACTGGGATTTTAAAAGTTTTTCTTCTTAACTTTGAAAAGGCTTTTTTCTGTATAATTCTGATTTTTCAAAACTTATTAACACTTGCTTTATATTCTGTGATCTATTTCTATACATGTTCCATGTGTAATAGAATTGATTAATTGTTGTATTCTATATGCGTCCATGAAATCATACATAGGTGCTTTTTGCATGAGGACTGTGGGTGAATATACTCTTTGATGAAGATGAGAGGCCTGATATCTATAAAGTTGGGCTCTTTAAACACATTGCAGTGTAGGAACAAGCAGTAGTTTCTAACTTTTGGGCCTTAAATTCCTTCTGAGTAAGGAACCTTTATTTTATCATCCATATATAATCTGTATTTTTTTCAATTAGTGGATAGTGAAAATAACTACCATCCTGCAGTTGTTAAACATTAATGAATGTTCCTTATAACAAAAAAGTTTGGAAACTACTCCTCGGGTATATGCTTTCTAAAGATATGCTGATTTCTCGAGAACATTCACACAGTGCTTCAGAAGTAATTAGCACAATTGTGCATGTCTCATGTGTATCATCAAACTTGCCTCCTGCCTGTTAACTCTAAATCCATATGAAACTGACTATGTAATCAAAGATGAACCCAATGGACAGGTCCCAGCACACCAAGACAGGGGAGGCCAGTCTGCATGAGGGTTTCTGTCAAAACTGCTTTGTGGAAACTAAACACAGTTTGCTTTCAGTTAAGGATTCCCTGGTGGCTTAGAGGGTAAAGAGTTTGCCTTGAATGAAGGAGACCTGGTTTCGATCCCTGGGTTAGGAAGATCCCCTGGAGAAGGAAATGGCAACCCACTCTAGTATTCTTGCCTGGAAAAATCCCATGGATGGAGGAGCCTGGCAGGCTACAGTACATGGGGTAGCAGAGTTGGACACGATGGAGTGACTTCACTTCCCTTAAGGGTTCAGAATTGATTCAAACCCATGTCTCTCTCTCTCTAAGAGCTCTTTAGTCTGGGGACTTTTTCCATTCTCAGACTCCACCACTTGTCTTCGTGAATCCAAAGTCACTTTGTCATATCCTTGACTCAGTCCTAAATTAAGAATAAAGGAGAAATGTTCATGTAGAGGAAATATAACAAAGGAGGGACTTTCCTACAAGATCTTTGAAAAAAAAAAAAAAGAATATTTGCATAAACCATTTTTAACCAGTGTCTTTGTTTTGTGTCTTTCCTTTCTGAATGCTTTGTTATACTCCCTTGCAATTCCCTTTCTGGCCCCAGCTAGTCGGAGACCAAAACCTAATTCTGTTTCACTTTGGAATCTTCCTGGCTCCACCCTCATTATCATGCTTGAGTGATTACATCTACTGACCTGTCTCCCTGCTTCGCTTTCTTTCCACTCCTAAACCCCTAGGAGCACTAATCTTCCCAGAATATCACTGTAATCCTATCCTTCTCTTGCTCAAGCTTTCCCAGAAACTACCAGATAAACTTTACATGTGTTAGTCTGGAGTTTAAAGATATTCTGTGCCTATTCATTGCTGATTCTCTGCTAAGCCCGTAGGCCTGTCTGATATCTCTGACTTCCACACCTATGTCTTAGATAGTTAACTCACCTTCTGGTTCCTAACTAGACCTCACTCAAGATTTATTTTATCTGTAAATTCTGCTGCCCTTTGTCAAGTGGCCCCTCTCTCCTCTGGACTGCGGTACCTCTGAGCTTGCACACTCAGCGTGCCAGAGTTCACACTGCCTCCACATGCAGTTAGAGGTATTCTCCTCCCTCCCCTCCAGATGCTGGGTCCCTCAGGGCAGGACTTGGCCCCTGGTAACATTTTTTACAATAGTGACTTTTCAGTAGACATTTATCAGTTAATTAAAGACCACAATCTTATGCTGCCAGCTGCTCTTTACTCTAAACCTGCCCATGTAACTAAAATTAAAAAGCAACCCATTTGAGCATCTGTCACCCTCCATATATATGGGTGTATTCTAAGGATGCCGAGATCAAGAAACACAGCCTGGCTTCTCAAAGTCACTTTCTTGGGTGATTTTGGCGTGAACTGGGGAATGGCCACATTCTTTCAGCCTACCCAAGCAGCTCAGCATTAGTACTTAAAATTAAATCTATTTTGGGTAATTTTTATTATCTTTTTTCTTCAACATTGGAAACATAGCTCCTTTTATTTATTTTAAAATTTATTTTATTTATTTTAAATGTTAGTTTAATGTGTTATTTTTTATATTATTTATTTTAAATGTGTTAGTTTCTGCTGTACAGCAAAGTGATTCAGTTATACATATGTATGTATATATATATTCTTTTTCATTATAAGATATTGAATATAGCTCCTTGTGCTACACAGTAGGACTTTGTTGTCTATTTTTTATATAGTAGTTTGTATCTGCTAATCCCAAAAACCTAATTTATCCCTCCCCCTTTGTCTTCTGTGTCTGTGAGTCTGTTTCTGTTTTGTAAATAAATCCATTTGTACCATAATTTAAATTTCACATGTAAGTGATATATGATATTTGTCTTTCTCCGCCTGATTTACTTTACTTAATATAATCTCTAGGTCTATCTATGTTGCTGCAAATGGCATTATTTCATTCTTTTTGTGGCTGAGTAATATTCTATTGAGTATCAGTTCAGTTCAGTCACTCAGTCGTGTCTGACTCTTTGCAACCCCATGAATCGCAGCACGCCAGGCCTCCCTGTCCATCACCAACTCCCGGAGTTCACTCAGATTCACGTTCATCGAGTCAGTGATGTCATCCAGCCATCTCATCCTCTGTCGTCCCCTTCTCCTCCTGCCCACAATCCCTCCCAGCATCAGAGTCTTTTCCAATGAGTCAACTCTATGCATGAGGTAGCCAAAGTACTGGAGTTTCAGCTTTAGCATCATTCCTTCCAAAGAAATCTCAGGGTTGATCTCCTTCAGAATGGACTGGTTGGATCTCCTTGCAGTCCAAGGGACTCTCAAGAGTCTTCTCCAACACCACAGTTCAAAAGTATCAGTTCTTCAGCAGTCATCCTTCTTCACAGTCCAACTCTCACATCCATACATGACTACTGGAAAAACCATAGCCTTGACTAGACAGACCTTAGTCGGCAAAGTAATGTCTCTGCTTTTGAATGTGCTATCTAGGTTGCTCATAACTTTTCTTCCAAAGAGTAAGTGTCTTTTAATTTCATGGCTGCAGTCACCATCTGCAGTGATTTTGGAGCCCAAAAATATAAACTCTGACACTGTTTCCACTGTTTCCCCATCTATTTTCCATGAAGTGATGGGATCAGATGCCATGATCTTCGTTTTCTGAATGTTGAGCTTTAAGCCAACATTTTCACTCTCCTCTTTCACTTTCATCAAGAAGCTTTTTAGTTCCTCTTCACTTTCTGCCATAAGGGTGGTGTCATCTGCATAGCTGAGGTTATTGCTATTTCTCCCAGCAATCTTGATTCCAGCTTGTGCTTCTTCCAGTCCAGCATTTCTCATGATGTACTCTGCATAGAAGTTAAATAAGCAGGGTGACAATATATAGCCTTAACGTACTCCTTTTCCTATTTGGAACCAGTCTGTTGTTCCATGTCCAGTTCTAACTGTTGCTTCCTCACCTGCATACAGATTTCTCAAGAGGCAGGTCAGGTAGTTTGGTATTCCCGTCTCTTTCAGAATTTTCCACAGTTTATTGTGATCCACATAGTCAAAGGCTTTGGCATAGTCAATAAAGCAGAAATAGATGTTTTTCTGGAACTCTCTTGCTTTTTCCATGATCCAGCAGATGTTGGCAATTTGACCTCTGGTTCCTTTGCCTTTTCTAAAACCAGCTTGAACACCTGGAAGTTCATGGTTCACGTATTGCTGAAGCCTGGTTTGGAGAATTTTGAGCATTACTTTACTAGCATGTGAGATGAGTGCAATTGTGCGGTAGTTTGAGCACTCTTTGACACTGCCTTTCTTTGGGATTGGAATGAAAACTGCCCTTTTCCAGTCCTGTGGCCACTGCTGAGTTTTCCAAATGTGCTGGCATATTGAGTGCAGCACTTTCACAGCATCATCTTTCAGGATTTGAAACAGCTCAACTGGAATTGCATCAGCTCCACTAGCTTTGTTCATAGTGATGCTTTCTAAGGCCCACTTGACATCACATTCCAGGATTTCTGGCTCTAGATTAGTGATCACACCATCATGATTATCTGGGTCGTGAAGATCTTTTTTGTACAGTTCTGTGTATTCTTGCCACCTCTTCTTAATATCTTCTGCTTCTGTTAGGTCCAGACCATTTCTGTCCTATATTGAGCCCATCTTTGCATGAAATGTTCCCTTGGTATCTCTAATTTTTTGAAGAGATCTCTAGTCTTTCCCATTCTGTTCTTTCCCTCCATTTCTTTGCATTGATCACTGAAGAAGGCTTTCTTATCTCTCCTTGCTATTCTCTGGAACTCTGCATTCAGATGCTTATATCTTTTCTTTTCTCCTTGGCTTTTCACCTCTCTTCTTTTCACAGCTATTTGTAAGGCCTCCCCAGACAGCCATGTTGCTTTTTGGCATTTGTTTTCCATGGGGATAGTCTTGATCCCTGTCTCCTGTACAATGTCACAAACCTCATTCCATAGTTCATCGGGCACTCTATCTATCAGATCTAGTCCCTTAAATCTATTTCTCACTTCCACTGTATAATCATAATGGGTTTCATTTAGGTCACACCTGAATGGTCTAATGGTTTTCCCTTGTTTCTTCAATTTCAGTCTGAATTTGGTAATAAAGAGTTCATGATCTGAGCCACAGTCAGCTCCTGGTCTTGTTTTTGTTGGCTGTATAGAGCTTCTCCATCTTTTGCTGCAGAGAATATAATCAATCTGATTCGGTGTTGACCATCTGGTGATGTCCATGTGTAGAGTCTTCTCTTGTGTTGTTGGTAGAGCATGTTTGCTATGACCAGTGCATTTTCTTGGCAAAACTCTATTAGTCTTTGCCCTGCTTCATTCCTTATTCCAAGGCCAAATTTGCCTGTTACTCCAGGTGTTTCTTGACTTCCTACTTTTGCATTCCAGTCCCCTATAATGAAAAGGACATCTTTTTTGGGTGTTGGTTCTAAAAGGTCTTGTAGGTCTTCATAGAACTGTTCAACTTCAGCTCCTTCAGTATTACTGGTTGGGGCATAGACTGTGTGTGTGTGTGTGTGTGTGTGTGTGTGTGTGTGTGTGTGTATATCTCTCATCTTCTTTGTCCATTCTGTCAATGTACATTCATGTTGATGCCTTGGCTATTGCAAATAGTACTTCTATGAATTCTGGGGTGCACGTTTCTTTTCAAATTCTAGTTTTCTCTGGATGTATGCTCAGGATCATATGGCGAGTCTATTTTTAGTTTTTTTAAGGAACGTACATTCTGTTTTCCATAGTGCCTGAACCAATTTACCTTCCCTCTAACAATGGAGGAGGGTTCTGTTTCTTCACACCATCTCCAGCATTTATTGTTCGTGGACTTTTTAATGATGGCCATTCTGACTGGTGTGGGGTGATACCTCATTGTAGTTTTGATTTGTATTTTTCTGATTATTAGTAGTGTTGAGCATCTTTTCAGGTGGCTATTAGACATCAGTATGTCTTCTTTGGAGAAATGTCTATTTAGGTTTTCTGTCCATTTTAAAAATTGTGTTGTTTGTTTTTGGTATTGAGTTGTTTGAGCTATTTGTATATTTTGGAAATTGAGTCCTTGTCACACACAGCTATCTTTTAAAAAATATATATGTATTTATTTTTGGTTGTGCTGGGTCTTTGCTGCTGAGCATGGGCTTTCTTTAGTTGGGGTGAGTGGGGGCTACTCTCTTGTTGCGATGTGCAGGCTTCTCATTGAAGTGGCTTCTCTTATTGTGGAGCACAGGCTCTAGGGCTCGTGGGCTTCAGTAGTTGTGGTGCATGGTCTTAGTTGCACCATGGCATGTGGGATCTTCCAGGACCAGGGATTGAACTCATATTCCCTGCATTGGCAGGTGGCTTCTTAACCACTGGACCAGCAGCAAAGTCCCACACAGCTCTTTTTAGTATCACCTTTCCTTACCTGTTAAACAGACACTAGCCATGTGGACTAAAGTTATTTAACATCTTTGAGTCTCAGTTTCCTAAAATTTGAAATAGGGATAATAATACCTGTGGCCAAGGATTGAATTCTATGAGGAGTATAACCCAGGTGTCAAGTAGGGTCTCTCTGCCCCTGAAAATCCCAATTATTAATGGATTTTATGGATTATCATTAATAGATTATACAATGCATCAAAATTCTTATTGTGGAAGCACAAAACCCTCTCTGAAACCTCTCAAAATTCCCTTAATTTTCATGCTTACCATGGTACTAATTTTCTTCTAAAAATTTTGCTTCTGCCAAAGTAATTTTTTTAAAAGATTTTTTTAATGTGGGCCATCAAATTAAAAAGTCTTTACTTAATTTGTTACAAATTGCTCCCATTTTATGTTTTGTTTTTTTGGCCACAAGGCATATGAGACCTTAGCTCACCAGCCAGGAGTCAAACACGAATCCCCTGTATTGGAAGGTGAAGTCTCAACAACTAGACTGCCAGTGAAGTCCCTGCCAAACTATTTTGATCCAGCTTTGCTTTTTGTGGCTATTTTTTCGTAACTGCTGGTTTCCCAAACTAAGGAAGCAGCCCCTTCACCTTAAACCCCTCCTTGAAAGCAGTCTAAATATGGGTCTATGTTTGCAGTGGCAGTGGCAGTGACAGTCACTCAGTTGTGTCTGATTCTGCCACTCCACTGACTATAGCCCACCAGGCTCCTTTGTCCACAGGATTCTCCAGGCGAGAATACTGGAATGAGTTGCCATTCCCTTCTCCAGGGGATCTTCCCAACCCAGGGGTCAAAACTGGGTCTCCCGCATTGCAAGTGGATTCTTTACCATATGAGCCACCAGGGAAGCCCCAGCATGATTACAGGTTTGTGTAATGCGGGGGGAATCATACCATTTAATATTCATATTGATCCTAACAGGCTGGGATGCTCCTACAGAGTTCTTGCCTCTCACAACTTTTCTATTTTCATTCCTCTCTATCTTCATTACCTTCCTCCTTTTCCTTGTCACACCCTCACAGGAGCAAAAAAAAAACTAACTTCCTTGCATTATTTTTATGCACAGCAGCCTCATTACATATTAGTACTGCTCAAGTTTCTGCCAACACTGAGTCTGAATCTGAAGGGTCTCACCTTCAGCCTTAGAGGATTCCTAAGAAAAGAAAGTTTTTTTCCCAATTTTGATTTGGATGCCACATCAGATAATTGGATGCAAGTAAAATAAGTTTAAAATAATAAGCTTAAAAAAAAAAGAATCTGTTATTCTGCTAGTATCACCACCATAACTACTGTTGCTGTTAGAACTGTTTGTATTGGACACAATACAACTTGACCTGATACTTCGAACAAGCTTTATACCAAGATGTTGAGTAAACCTTTGTTGTTGCTGTTCAGCCACTCAGTTGTGTCCAACTCTTTTCGACCCTGTGGATTGCAGCACACCAGGCTTCCCTGTCCCTCACCATCTCCCAGAGCTGGCTCAAACTCATGTCCATCCAGTCAGTGATGCCATTCAACCATCTCATCCTCTGCCGTCCTCTTCTCCCCAAAGTCAATATTTCCCAGCATGAGGGTCTTTTCTAATCAGTCGGCTCTTCACATCAGGTGTACAAAGTATCGGAGCTTCAGCTTCAGCATCAGTCCTTCCAGTGAACATTCAGGACTGATTTCCTTTGGGATTGACTGGTTGGACCTCCTCGCAGTCTAAGGGACTCTCAAGTCTTCTCCAACACCACAGTTCAAAAAGCATCAATTCTTTAGCCCTCAGCCTTCTTTATGGTCCAACTCTCACATCTATACATGACTACTGGAAAAACCACACCTTCGACTATGCGAACCTTTGTTGGCAAAGTAATGTCTCGGCGTTTTAATACACTGTCTAGGAATAAACCTTAGTTCCATTGAAACCATTCAGAGTCACACAGGGAAGGCTCTTTCTCATGAAATGCCAAATGTCACTAGATAGACAAGACTAAGGCCAAAGGAAAGTTAAAATCTCATAACTTATCTTAAAAATGTTCCTATCCCTTGTCATGGGTTATGGGTTGTTTTGGTAGTGGCAGCCTTTCTTTCCTGAATGCAACATGTGAACATGTCTGGTTCCATGTCTGGTTCTAACTGTTGCTTCTTAACTTGCATTCAGATTTCTCAGGAGGCAGGTAAGGTGCTCTGGTATTCCCATCTCTTTAAGAATTTTCCACAGTTTGTTGTGATCCACACAGTCAAAGGCTTTAGCATAGTCAATAAAGCAGAAGTAGATGTTTTTCTGGAACTCTCTTGCTTTTTCTATGATCCAAAGGATGTTGGCAATTTGATCTCTGGTTCCTCTGGCTTTTCTAAATCCAGCTTGAACATCTGAAGCTCTTGATTCAAGTACCTTTGAAGCCTAGCTTGAAGAATTTTGAGCATTACTTTGCTAGTGTGGGAGATGAGTGAAACTAGGCCATAGTTTGAACATTCTTTGGCAGTGCTTTTCTTTGGGACTGGAATGAAAACTGACCTTTTCCAGTCCCATGGCCACTGCTGAGTTTCCTGAATTTGCTGGCATATTGATTGCACCACTTTCACAGCATTGAAGTAGAGAAACAAAGAGGATCCAAAAGTAGACAAACTGATCAAGCAAAAAAAAAAAAAATGGTACAAATACATAAAATTTTCAGGAGTAGCAAAAAGATATATATATATATAGTGGTATCAAGGATGATTTTCTTTTTGACACTAAAAACCACTTAATAAAAATATATTTTGTAAGAGTCTAACAAATTTGCTGTAAAAAATGTACTTGCCAGATTTTCTATTTTTTCTATTTCTATTAATTCTTTAAGAATTAAAGAATTAAAAAACCTGAATGGTCTCCTATAATCAATAAAGAATTTGAATCTGGAGTTAAAACTTTTCCCACAAAGTAAATATCAGGCTCAGATAGTTTTACAGGTGTGCTCTATCAATTCAAAAAGAAAAATCAGACTTTTTCCAAATATATTCAACATTTTCTAGGGAGATGACAAGAAGATCTATCCTCCACTTATTTTATAGAGGCCAAAATATCCTTGATTTAAAAACCAGATGAACAGAACTGGATATGGAACAACAGACTGGTTCAAAATTGGGAAAGGAGTACGCCAAGGCTGTATATTGTCACCCTGCTTATTTAGCCTATATGTAGAGTACATCATGTGAAATGCTGGACTAGATGAAGCACAGGCTGGAATCAAGACTGCCGGGAAAAATATTGATAACCTCAGATATGCAGATGACACCACCCTTATGGCAGAAAGTGAAGAGAAACTAAACAGCCACTTGATGAAAGTGAAAGAGGAGAGTGAAAAAGTTGGCTTAAAGCTCAACATTCAGAAAACAAAGATCATAGCACCTGGTCCCGTCACTTCATGGCAAATAGATGGGGGGAAAGTGGAAACATTGTCAGATTTCATCTTCATGGGTTCTAAAATCACTGCAGATGGTGACTGCAGCCATGAAATTAAAAGACGCTTGCTCCTCAGAAGAAAAGCTATGACAAACCTACACAGTGTATTAAAAAGCAGAGACATCACTTTGCTGACAAAGGTCCAGCTAGTCAAAGCTATGGTTTTTCCAGTAGTCATGTATGGATGTGAGAGTTGGACTCTAAAGAAGTGTGAGTGCTTAAGAATTGATGCTTTTGAACTGTGATGCTGGAGAAGACTCTTGAGAATCCCTTGGACAGCAAGGAGATCAAAGCAGTCAATCCTAAAGAAAATCAGTCCTGGATATTCACTGAAAGTCCCTGTGTGGGGAAGATTCCCTGGAGAAGGAACCCACAGCTCCTGAACTGCAGGTGGTCTCCTGCATCACACTCAAATTTTTCACCACTGAGCCATCAGAGAAGTCCCAGTTACAGGAATAACAGAGTATATATCAGCATGGCTCTGTCAGGTGAGTCTATGCTCCTCGGTTCTGTCTCATCACAACAAAGATTTGGAACGATGGACATTAAAGCCCTCGGCGCATCACAGCTCTCGGGTCTTGGACAAACCGTGTTATAGCTCTTAGACAAATCAGTGTTACAGCTCTATTTTATATCGAAAATGACAGGAGAATCCATCCTCCAGGCGTGAGGGCATGTCGACCCAAAGACGCAAAGAGTGCCCCAGCTCGCAGGAGAGAGAGAGAGAAAGAGCGCACACACGCGGGGGGAAAAGAGAGAGCGAGAGAGCGCTTTGGCTCCTCCTTTTATTTGTTTTTTCCTCCCTCTGGGCATGCCCTATGCAAATCGGGCCAGCCAGGAGTGCTGTTTGTTCTACCTGAAGTCCTCACTCTGGTCCTCGGACCTTCCTTTGTTTTATTTTTGAGGGCTTTTTCCTTCCTTGTCTTTTAGCCACCGCCATTTTGGACTCCTGTTTCCTGTCTACCTACCTAACAGATCCAAACCTTGCAGAGGTCTGGTTAACTACAAGATCATTCTAACATTCCTTCTTCAGGAAGGACTCTGAACAGTTCTTCCCTGGGAAAAAAAAAAGTCCCAAATGTAATTAAACTGGTATTCAGGAAGCTCTCCTTTATATCTTGCTTAAATTCCTCTTGCTGTAACCTCAGTATATTTCTGTTCTTTGGGGGAACTGAAACTTCCACACAGAGGAAGCCAATATTGTAGTTACAGTTAACCCAAGCTCATTTATTCTTGCCAACACTTGAGTGCTTTTAAAAATTGTAACAGCATCTGGTGATGACCCTGAATTATTCCCTCCCCAGTAAGGGTCTGCTTCTCCTAGTTAGGATTTGCATTTCTCTCATGGGTGGTGCTGTTCTGGGCTAAGCCACTTCCTAGAAGCAGGAGAAAGATTGGGTGGGTCATCTGGAAATATTCCCTGAGGTTATAGGCCACCACTTCCCCTTCCTGCTCTATTGAAATGCAATTCCTCGGGCTCTGCTGAGGACTCCCTGAGCAAGTGCTCTCCAGCCCCCAGGCTGGCCCTTTGTGTGTCAGCCTGTGACTACTCATCAAACACTTTCAGATTTTGCCTATAAGAAAGTCCTGGGAAAACCTGGGGGCTGGAATCCTGATTCATACCGCCCCCCCAACCCAAGCAACAATAGCAGAGGCAAACAACCAAGATGTTGGGGCAACAGGGTGTGCTGCTGCAAGTGAAGAGAAATTTAACTTTCAGCTTCGTAATACTGACAAGGAACATGCCCAGAAACTCACTTTTCCTCAGAAGCAGCTTGTTATTGCCAAATATCCTGTTCATCTGATTGAAGAGGAGATTCTCTCTGTATTCTGAGACTCTGTCCTGACTGTGGATATCAGCTGAACAGAATCTATCCCAGAATGCAGGACAGAGATGGGGGTGTAGAACTGAGTTGATGTTCCTTTGCTCTGGAACATCGGGTCGATGTTGATGGATAAACCAGCAGTTAGCACAATCATTGACACTACTTTATTCAGTTTGCTTTTTTAAAAGATAAATGTGGGATTTTAAATAATTTAAAAAATTAATTTGTTTTTGGCTGTGCTGGTCAGCCTATTCATTGCTGCACAGGCTTTCCTCTAGTTATGGCAAATGGGGGCTATTCTCTAGGTGCAGGAGGGCGAGAGGAGCTACTTCATGTTCAAGGTCAGGAGGGGCAGCACTGAAGAGATACCCCTCGTCCAAGGTAAGGAGCAGCGGGTGCACTTTTCTGGAGCAGCGGTGAAGAGATAAGCCACGTCCAAGGTAAGAGAAACCCAAGTAACAGTAGGTGTTACAAGAGGGCATCAGAGGGCATCACACTGAAACCATAATCACAGAAAACTAGTCAATCTAATCACATGGACCACAACCTTGTCTAACTCAATGAAATTAAGCCATGCTGTGTGGGCCCACCCAAGACGGGTGGGTCATGGTGGAGAGGTCTGACAGAATGTGGTCCACTGGAGAAGGGAATGACAACCCACTGCAGTATTCTTGCCTTGAGAACCCCATGAACAGTATGAAAAGGCAAAAAGATAGGACACTGAAAGAGGAACTCCCTGGGTTGCTAGGTGCCCAATATGCTACTGGAGATGAGTGGAGAAATAACTCCAGAAAGAATGAAGGGATGGAGCCAAAGCAAAAACAATACCCTGTGGACGTGACTGGTGATAGAAGCAAGGTCCGATACTGTAAAGAGCAATATTGCACAGGAACCTGGAATGTTAGGTACATGAATCAAGACAAATTGGAAGTGGTCAAACAGGAGATGGCAAGAGTGAACGTTGACATTCTAGGACTCAGCGAACTAAAATGGACTGGAATGAGTGAATTTATCTCAGATTACCATTATATCTGCTACTGTGGGCAGAAATCCCTTAGAAGAAATGGAGTAGCCATCACGGTCAACAAAAGAGTCCGAAATGCAGTACTTGGATGCAACCTCAAAAAATGACAGAATGATCTCTTTTCGTTTCCAAGGCAAATCATTCAATATCACAGTTATCCAAGTCTATGCCCCAACCAGTAACGCTGAAGAAGCTGAAGTTGAATGGTTCTATGAAGACCTACAAGGCCTTTTAGAACTAACACCCAAAAAAGATGTCCTTTTCATTATAGGGGACTGGAATGCAAAAGTAGGAAGTCAAGAAACACCTGGAATAACAGGCAAATTTGGCCTTGGAATACAGAATGAAGCAGGGCAAAGACTAATAGAGTTTTGCCGAGAGAACGCACTGGTCATAGGAGATACCCTCTTCCAACAACACAAGGGAAGACTCTGCACATGGACATCACCAGATGGTCAATACCAAAATCAGATTGATTATATTCTTTACAGCCAAAGATGGAGAAGCTCTATACAGTCAGCAAAACCAAGACCGGGAGCTGACTGTGGCTCAGATCATGGACTCCTTATTGCCAAATTCAGACTGAAATTGAAGAAAGTAGGGAAAACTGCTAGACCATTCAGGTATGACTTAAATCAAATCCCTTATGATTATACAGTGGAAGTGAGAAATAGATTTAAGGGACTAGATCTGATAGATAGACTGCCTGATGAACTATGGACGGAGGTTCATGACATTGTACAGGAGACAGGGATCAAGACCATCCCCATGGAAAAGAAATGCAAAAAAGCAACATGGCTGTCTGAGGAGGCCTTACAAATAGCTGCGAAAAGAAGAGAAGTGAAAAGCAAAGGAGAAAAGGAGAGATATAAGCATTTGAATGCAGAGTTCCAAAGAATAGTAAGGAGAGATAAGAAAGCCTTCCTCGGTGATCAATGCAAAGAAATAGAGGAAAACCAGAATGGGAAAGACTAGAGATCTCTTCAAGAAAATTAGAGATACCAAGGGAACATTTCATGCAAAGATGGGCTCGATAAAGGACAGAAATGGTATGGACCTAACAGAAGCAGAAGAGGTGGCAAGAATACACAGAAGAACTGTACAAAAAAGATTTTCACGACCAAGATAATCACGATGGTGTGATTACTCACCTAGAGCCAGATATCCTGGAATGCGAAGTCAAGTGGGCCTTAGTAAGCATCACTATGAACAAAGCTAGTGGAGGTGATGGAATTCCAGTGGAGCTGTTTCAAATCCTGAAAGATGATGGTGTGAAAGTGCTGCACTCAATATGCCAGCACATTTGGAAAACTCAGCAGTGGCCACAGGAAAGGAAAAGGGCAGTTTTCATTCCAATCCCAAAGAAAAGTAGTGTCAAAGAATGCTCAAACTGCCGCACAATGGCACTCATCTCACATGCTAATAAAGTAATGCTCGAAATTCTCCAAGCCAGGCTTCAGCAATACGTGAACCGTGAACTTCCAGGTGTTCAAGCTGGTTTTAGAAAAGGCAGAGGAAACAGAGATCAAATTGCCAACATCCAGTGGATCATCGAAAAAACAAGAGAGTTCCAGAAAAACATCTATTTCTGCTTTATTGACTATGCCAAAGCCTTTGACTGTGTGGATCACAATAACCTGTGGAAAATTCTGAAAGAGATGGGAATACCAGACCACCTGACCTGCCTCTTGAGAAACCTATATGCAGGACAGGAGGCAACAGTTAGAACTGGACATGGAACAACAGACTGGATTCAAATAGGAAAAGGAGTACGTCAAGGCTGTATATTGTCACCCTGCTTATTTAACTTCTATGCAGAGTACATCATGAGAAACACTGGGTTGGAAGAAGCACAAGCTGGAATCAAGATTGCCGGGAGAAATATCAATAACCTCAGCTATGCAGATGACACCACCCTTATAGCAGAAAGTGAAGAGGAGCTAAAGAGCCTCTTGATGAAAGTGAAAGAGGACAGTGAAAAAGTTGCTTAAAGTTCAACATTCAGAAAATGAAGATCATGGCCTCTGGTCCCATCACTTCATGGGAAATAGATGGGGAAACAGTGGAAACAGTGTCAGACTTTATTTTGGGGGGCTCCAAAATCACTGCAGATGGTGACTGCAGCCATGAAATTAAAAGATGCTTACTCCTTGGAAGGAAAGTTATGACCAATCTAGATAGCATATTCAAAAGCAGAGACATTACTTTGCCAACAAAGGTCCATCTAGTCAAGGCTTTGGTTTTTCCAGTGGTCATGTATGGATGTGAGAGTTGGACTGTGCAAAAGCTGAGTGCCAAAGAATTGATGCTTTTGAGCTGTGGTGTTGGAGAAGACTCTTGAGAGTCCCTTGGACTGCAAGGAGATACAAGCGGTCCATTTTAAAGGAGATCAGTCCTGGGTGTTCTTTGGAAGGAGTGATGCTAAAACTGAAACTCCAATACTTTGGCCACCTCCTGTGAAGAGTTGACTCATTGGAAAAGACTCTGATGCTGGGAGGGATTGGCGGGCAGGAGGAGAAGGGGACGACAATGAATGAGATGGCTGGATGGCATCACCGACCCGATGGACATGAGTTTGAATGCACTCTGGGAGCTGGTGATGGACAGGGAGGCCTGGCGTGCTGCGATTCATGGGGTCGCAAAGAGTTGGACATGACTGAGCCACTGAACTGAACTGAACTCCAGCTGCTTCTCATTGTGGTGGCTTCTCTTGCTGCAGAGCATGGGCTTAGGTGTGCAGGCTTAGGTAGTTGCTGCTCACTGGCTTGGTTGCTCTACTGCATGGGGGATCTATCCAGATCAGGGATCGAACTCCTGAATCCTGCATTATTAGGTGGATTCTTTACCACTGAGCCACCAGGGAAACCCCTATTCAGTTGTTTTATTTTTGCCCTTTGTTCTCTGTTACAGAGTGTTAAATGTTTCTGTATTTATTTTAAAAAATAGTGAACTCGGAATTTAAAAGGGTTGAATTTAACCCCAGGTCCTGGGCTTCCCTTGTGGCTCAGTGGTAAAGAATCCACCTGCCAAAGCAGGAGAGGCAGGTTCTATACCTGGGTCAGGAAGATCCCCTTGAGGAGGAGGAAATGGCAACCTGCTCCAGTATTCTTGCTGGGAAAATTCCAAGGACAGAGGAGTCTGGTGGGCTTTGGTTCATGGGGTTGCAAAGAGTTGGATATGACTGAGCATGCATATATGCCTGAATTTTAGCTATGTCTTTGTTTTCCATGGAATGAAAATATCACCTTCAGAAGGTCTCTGCAGCTAATGTTAACCCTAAATTGTTCTTTTTTTATTTTTTAATTTAATTGGAGGATAATTATTTTACAATACTGTGATAGCTTTTGCCTTACATCAACATGAATTGGCCATAGATATACATGTGTCTCCCCTAGTCTGAACTCCTACCCCCCACACCTCACTTTCCACCCCATCCCTTGGGTTGTCCCAGAGCACCAGCTCTGAGTGCCCTGCTTCATGTATCAAACTTTCACTAGTCGTCTATTTTACATATGGTAATGTACATGTTTCAATGCTATTCTCTCAAATCATCTCACCCCTGCCTTCTCCCATTGAGTCCAAAAGTCTGTTCTTTATATCTATGTCTCCTTTGCTGCCCTACATGGAGGATCGTTGGTAGCATCTTTCTAAATTCCATGTATATGCATTAATATGCAGGATTTGTCTTTCTCTTTCTGACTTACTTCACTCTGTATAATACGCTCCAGTTTCATCCACCTCATTAGAAATGACTTAAATGGGTTCCTTTTTGTAACTGAGTAATATTTCATGTGTATATGTACCACAACTTCCTTATCCATTTATCTGCTGATGGACATAGAGGTTGTTTCCATGTCCTAGCTAATGTAAATAGTGCTACAATGAACATTGGGCTACATAGGTCTCTTTCAGTTCTGGTTTCCTGGGGGTATATGCCCAACAGTGGGATTGCTGTTGGACACCCAAAATATCCTACCCTGAGAAACTCTAATACAGGGCCACTTTGTTATTCTTATCAACTGTAAAGTATACTATGATACATCCTGCAGTGCGTATTCCAGAGAACACCATTTCCGTTGTATTCCACATGAATTGTGCCCCTTTGGGTTATACACAGTGTGATACTTTGGACACTAAAATGTGATATTTGTACAAGAAATAGTTACTCTTTGTTGATAAGTTAACACAATTGTCTTAAATCCACGTAGCAATGTTGCAAGAAGAAATTACCATATCCATTTTACAAATTCGAAATCAGGATTCAGTTCAGTTCAGTTCAGTCACATAGTTGTGTCCACTCTTCAACTCCATGAATCGCAGCATACCAGGCCTCCCTGTCCATCACCAACTCCCGGAGTTCACCTAAACCCATGTCATCGAGTTCGTGATGCCATCCAACCATCTCATACTCTGTCATCCCCTTCTCCTCCTGCCCTCAATCTTTCCCAGCATCAGGGTCTTTTCAAATGAGTCAGCTCTTTGCATTGGGTGCCCAAAGTATTGGAGTTTCAGCTTCAACATCAGTCCTTCCAATGAACACCCAGGGCTGATCTCCTTTAGGATGGGCTGGTTGGATCTCCTTGCAGTCCAAGGGACTCTCAAGAGTCTTCTCCAACACCACAGTTCAAAAGCATCAATTCTTCTGCACTCAGCTTTCTTTATAGTCCAACTCTCACATTCATACATGACCACTGGAAAAACCATAGCCTGAATTAGACGGACCTTTGCTGGCAAAGTAATGTCTCTGCTTTTTAATATGCTGTCTAGGTTGGTCATAACTTTCCTTCCAATGAGTAAAGTCTTTTAATTTCATGGCTGCAGTCACCATCTGCAGTGATTTTGGAGCCCAAGAAAATAAAGTCTGACACTGTTTCCACTGTTTCCCCATCTATTTCCCATGAAGTGATGGGACTGGATGCCATGATCTTCGTTTTCTGAATGTTGAGCTTTAAGCAACTTTTTCACTCTCCTCTTTCACTTTCATCAAGAGGCTTTTTAGCTCCTCTTCACTTTCTGCCATAAGGGTGGTGTCATCTGCATAGCTGAGGTTATTGATATTTCTCCCAGCAATCTTGATTCCAGCTTGTGCTTCTTCCAACCCAGTGTTTCTCATGATGTACTCTGCATATAAGTTAAATAAGCAGGGTGACAATATACAGCCTTGACGTACTCCTTTTCCTATTTGAATCCAGTCTGTTGTTCCATGTCCAATTCTAACTGTTGTTTCCTCACCTGCATACAGATTTCTCAAGAGGCAGGTCAGGTGGTCTGGTATTCCTATCTTTCTCAGAATCTTCCACAGTTTATTGTGATCCACACAGTCAAAGGCTTTGGCATAGTCAATAAAGCAGAAATAGATGTTTTTTGGAACTCTCTTGTTTTTTTGATGATCCACTGGATGTTGACAATTTGATCTCTGGTTCCTCTGCCTTTTCTAAAACCAGCTTGAACATCAGGAAGTTCACGGTTCACGTATTGCTGAAGCCTGGCTTGGAGAATTTTGAGCATTACTTTACTAGCGTGTGAGATGAGTGCAATTGTGCGGTAGTTTGAGCATTCTTTGACATTGTCTTTCTTTGGGATTGGAATGAAAACTGCCCTTTTCCTTTCCTGTGGCCACTGCTGAGTTTTCCAAATGTGCTGGCATATTGAGTGCAGCACTTTCACAGCTTCATCTTTCAGGATTTGAAATAGCTCCACTGGAATTCCATCATCTCCACTAGCTTTGTTCGTAGTGATCCTTTCTAACGTCCACTTGACTTCACATTCCAGGATGTCTGGCTCTAGGAGAGTGATCACACCATTGTGATTATCGGTCATGAAGATCTTTTTTGTACAGTTTTTCTGTGTATTCTTGCCACCTCTTTTTAACATCTTCTGCTTCTGTTAGGTCCATACCATTTCTGTCCTTTATCGAGCCCTTCTTTGTATGAAATATTCCCTTGGTATAATCACACTAATCCTGTGAGGTAGATATTATTTTTCTGTTTTACAGATGAAGAAGCTGAGGAGCAAGCATAATTTGTCCAGGATGACATTTCTGGTCAATGACAGATCTGGGAGTAACGATCAGGGAGTCTAGCTCTAAAGGGCACTTAACTACCAGCAACACTAATGATGATGTAAATCACTATTTTATGACTGCTATAATAAAGGCTATAAAAGAAAGGCACAGTGTGAAAGCATGTAATGTATGCATTTTAATTCAAAGGGCATTAGACTCACTTTTTATTAAAATCCATACATGCATTTAAAAGGGAAAGAAATTTAGGAATATGTATGCATATTTATTTTATATCAAATTCTTAACCACTATTTTCTAGGAGTTCAAGCAACTTTAAAAATTTTATTATTGTGGTTTTTTTGTAATATATAATTTTTTTAAAAAAGAATCATCTATTAATTTTATCATTATAAAAAATGCTAGTATCCTTTTAATCTTGAGAAAATGCTATAAAAACTGGGTTTTGATTAAGAAATTATCCTTCACTGGGGCTTTGTGGGGCAGGAGTGGGGAGAACCTGATGTCCAAGGGGAAAAAAAAATTCACAATGAAAAAACCTTTCCATGATTCACCTCTGTGTGAAAATACATAAAAATCACTAAATTGAATGAGTCCTCTGGCTTCAGAAGATCTCACATTACACTCAAATTTTTTAATTCAAAAAGTTTGATTTAAATCAAATAAGATAAACAGCAGTAAACACCTATCTTCATGGGAAGTATGTTACAAGGAAAAGCCAAAGCCTTGTAACCATTCAGAAGTGAAAGTTGCTCAGTCGTGTCTGAATCTGTGACCCCATGGACTATACAGTCCATGGAATTCTTCAGGCCAGAATACTGGAGTGGGTAACCTTTCCCTTCTCCAGGGGATCTTCCCAACTCAGGGATCAAACCTAGGTCTCCCACTTTGCAGGTGAATTCTTTACCAGCTGAGTTATCAGGATTCTTTACTAGCTGAGCTACCAGGGAAGCCCTTACCTGTTTACCAATTGTGGTTAAATGCTTTTTCAGGTAATAGAAGCAGAGGTTGTTTTTCAGAAGAAAAGGACAAAGTGCTCTGATTCCTTAAGGGCTGGCATAGAGGAATACGCCCATGTTGCTATGATCTGTTGAAAATAATCCTATAAACCTAATGACTCAATAAATGATCCAATAAACCTAAATTCTGAAAATTTCCCCTTCTGATATCCCCCTAAATTTGCCCATTCTTCAAGTGATTGATGGCTCTCTTTTAGAAAGATGAAACCATGATCAAGCCAGAATGCTGAGGCTAACTTAGGTAGTTTTGACTTGTAATTACTGTTTGAACTTTCTCAAAGTATAAAATACACATGACAATGGGTACATGTCAAGAATGTACCAAGGAGGGCACAGAAACCCTCCTGGAGAACCCCATGGACAGAGGAGGCTGGCAGGCTCCAGCCCATAGAGTTGCAAAGAGTCAGACACCACTGAAGCAACTTAGCACACAGGCACACCCAAGAATGTACCGCTTGGTGAATTTTCACCAACTGAACACTTCCGTGTAGTTAGCACTCAGATCAAGAAACATCGTTACCAGACCCGAGGATCTTCCCTTCATTACCTCTTAAGAGTAAAAGGTAACGCCTCAAGGTAAACCCTCTCCCAACTTCTAACAGCACAGATTGTTCCAACCTGTTTTTTATTTCTATCTATAGGATCTTTCAGTAAGTTCTCTTTTTCAGTTGGTTTCTTTCACTCAGCATTTCATCTATGAGACTCATCCATATTGTGGTGTATAGATTGCTCTTCGTCATTGCTTTATAGGCAACCTGTTGTATGCACAACAGTTTTTCGTTATATATTCATTTTCAACACATAGAGCTAAAAATAATTTTGTAGTGGTGTTTAGGCTTTCTTTCTCCAATTCCCTAACCCCTTGACATGGAGTTTCCTAAAGGAGTTTATTAAGGAAACTTTTCACTATAGAAAGGAAAATGTTGGATTCCCGTTAATTTTCATTTGTTTGGAGTTTTCCACAATGGGAGATGTTAGCAGGGGAAATATAACATTGTGGGGGAAACACAGCAAATCCACTGTTTGTCATCCAAGTTTGCCAGGCCAGTGTAACTAACTTCCTGTGTAAGTCCCTAGGTACTTGAAGACAGGAAAAGATGCTGCCATCTCGCTGCTCCAGAGAAAGTTGGAACCAGGCCCAGGTGTGACGTGGTTTAAATTGGCTTCTAGTCCCGCCCCAGTCTCCTTATCACCATCTGCAGTTTCCTATTGCTCACTGAGACGCCTGGGATTATGACCCTCTTCTTTGTCAGTAGATACACACCACCTAAAAATTACTTAACTCAGTCGTTTCCCACTATTTCTCCATCACTTATCAACCCAGTTGGGATCTTGGAGCTAGTATGAATAAGGCAATTTTCCTAGACCATGCTATGACCTTTCATGGGAAATTGTGTCTTTCTGTCAGAGATACTTGGAGATTAACTATCTCCTTAAGGAGAAGGATTGGAGAAGGAAATGGCAATCCACTCCAGTATTCTTGCCTGGAGAATCTCATGGACAGAGAGGAGCCTGGCAGGCTACAGTCCATGGGGTTGCAAGAATAGGACACGACTAAGTGACTAAACCACCACCACCAAGGAGGGAAATACGCGTTGACAAACCTAGTAAGATAAAGGAAACCCTAGTGAGACTATGAATCTTCTATAGGCGATGGAAAAAAATTTGTAATTCCACACGAAAGAGTGTGGTCTGCTAATACCATCAGCATTCTTCCACAATGGTGAGGGCAGTCACGTGCATGGTCATGGGAAGAGCCAGAAAACTGGTGTTCTCCCTCTGTCTCCCTTGACCTGATGTTACCATGGTCACATCAGGGAAACACACCTTACCCTGGTACCCCAAGGGCAGGCTAATGAAACCCTGCAGCTCACCTGGTGGGAGTCCCGGGCTGCCTGGTACAGGCCTTCAAAATACTGGTGTTTCTTCCTCCTTTTTAGTTAGTTATTTGATCAACTTGCCTTGTTCAAAGCAGATGCTCAACAATAATAATAATACCTACCTTTCCCAGGGATATTAGCATTTTATCAGTGGATCCTGAATGCCTAAATCCAAAGAATAAATGTCAACTTTACTGGTTAGAATAAAAATGATAATAGGCATTAGTTTTTTGAGCATTTGCTATGTGCTGGGTACTACATGAAGCACTATAAATGCATTATCTTATTTAATCCTCCCTTATTTTTATTTTATGAATGATGTGTGGAGCGCTAATAAATTTCAGAAGGTCAGACAGCTGACAAGTGGCAGAACTGTAATTCAATTAAAGCCAAACCTGTCTGATTGAAGAGACAACTTCTTGATCATTACAATCTAGACATTGTCTTTTGGATTTGCTTTTCTGCAGTAACAATTCTGCTTTTTACAGTTTTACAGTTTACAGCCATTATTTTCTTTGCTCCATCACATGTTGCTGAGCTTGTTTTTTTCTCACACCTGTCCCTGATGCCATATTCTCTTTTTTTCTCACTGGACATAATAAACAACCAGTTGTTTAAAATAATCTCCTGATTTTTCAGGTTTATGAATTAAAACACTCTCTAGAGAAAGGCTTTTCTCAGCTCTTGGCTTGATTCTTATTTATTAGAAGCATTTCTTCTCCTTCCTATTTAGTCTCCATCAATTTGACTTATTGGTATTCACTGTCATTCAGAAACCTGAAAAGAGAGTTTTAAGCACTTGCCTTAAATTACCTACTGAAGCTTCCTACAGCAAGGTTAAGGCAGAAGGTGAGATGGGGTAGTAGCCCAGGACTGCAGCCAGGTGAATTGCAGGGTTTCTTTAGTTAGGACTGGGGGAACAGGTCTCAGATCCCATTTCTGAAGCATGGTTTTGCAAAGATGTTCCCTTCACAATGCATTTGGGTACTAAGGTTAGGCAAGTTACAGGAGATAAAGCCAGGATGTGGCAAAATCTTAGTTATGATATAAGGTTGAGCCTTTGTGTCATTATTACCATAGTTACTGGAAAAAAAAAAAAAGCCCCACTAAAGTAACAGCATTGGAGACAAGAAGGTTGCTGACATTTTCCCTTATTGCACAATCTTCCTAGAAATCCTAGAGCCTGACTCTCCAATTGTGGAATTTTTCAAAAACTGAGATAATTCAGGAAGGAGAGCTTTTAGAGGAACATCCTTGAAATCACATCACGGCAGCTGCCAACTATGTCTAAACATAGAGCCCAGTGGCGCCAGCATACGTGAACACTGCATGCACTTTGTTGCTGCTCCAACTCTTACGCAGCTTTGTGCCCAGGTCATGTATACTCTGTGGATGTTTCAGAAGCATCTGTGGCTCCATAAAGATATACAGGGGAATATGCAGTGGCTGAACTTTTGGCCAAAGGGGAGCTTGGAAACCTGCGTGGTGACATGAGGAGAACTGGATCTTTGAAGTCAGACTTCATGACTTTGATTTAAGAAGAGGGTCTGGTATCAGCTCTACAATCCTGAACAAGGCAACTAATGTACTTAAGCTTCAATTTTATCATCAGCAAAATGTCATGCACACAGCCTAAAATCAATATCGCATACTAATGTTGGCTCTTTCTAAGTCAGTTTTTCCCTCTAGACGATGGTCCATAAAGATAAGGATTGCTATATTCTGTCATGCCTAGTACAGCGTCTGGCAAGGACTAGGTAATCAGTAAACAGTTATTAAATTAATAAAAGCTCTATAACAAAAAAATCCACTGAGATTTTTATTAAAATTAGAGTTATATAGGATTAGATTAATTTTAGGAGTATTTATATTTTATGACTCACAAATATACCTTTATGTTTTCTGTAATTTTTTCAATAAAGCTTTATAGTTTTTTGCTATAAGGCTACACATATCTTTTGTTAGATTTATTCCTAGGTATCTAAAACTTTTATAATATTGTAAGGCCTTTATACAAAAACATCACGTTTTCTGGTTCTTTGTGTTGATGCTTAGAATTGCAGCTTAACTTTGTATATTATTTGCTTATTGAGTCACCTCTTAAAATTGTCATCAGTCCTAATAACTTATCTGTAATTTCACTGAGGTTTTTCTATTCAATTATATCATTTGCAAATAAAGATGATTTTGTTTCTCACTCTCCAGTCCTTATATCTTTTTTCCTTTTATTCCCTGTCTTTTTAAAAACTATAATGTACAATATTATATAGTTATTGTTATTATATATTGACTCACAATTTTTAAAGATTATACTCCATTTATAATTATAAAATATTGCCTATATTCCTTGTGTTGTACAATATATCCTTGCAAGTTATTTGATACCTAGTAGTTTCACATGTTAGAACTGCTCCAGTATGAACACTTCTGCAAGGAGCTGGTGAATGCTCAGTGTGCGAAATTTATTGATGAGCAGCAAATTCTGCACTGGCAGCACTATTCCTGGAAGCAGATGCGCTTTCAGCAAGCCCTGGCAGAGCAGCAACAGCAGAATAACACATCAGGAAAATAAAAAGCTGAGTCTCGACCAGGTTCCTAAGACATGTATACATTGCTTTTGTACAGTGAAGACAAAAAGCTGTTCCTATGTACATTTATTATGGTAGCACCCAGAACCGTTAGTGTGCTTATTTAATTGAACTTTTATTGTTACTAGATTATTTCTGTTAAACCAGAATTGTTTTACTTTGATTTCCCTGTGGATTTGTAAGCTTTTATTAGTATCTAACACAGAAATGTCTGAAGAACAGAAATGTTAGGTTCTGCAGACCTATTTAAGGCAGGGGGCATGAGGTAAGGGGAGGGCCACCAAGCCAAATCCTGCTCCTCATGTACAGTGGGGCCTGGGACAACTCTCAGAGAAGGCAATGGCACCCCACTCCAGTATTCTTGCCTGGAAAATCCCATGGATGGAAGAGCCTGGTAGGCTGCAGTCCATGGGGTCGCTAAGAGTCAGACACGCCTGAGCGACTTTCACTTTTCACTTTCATGCATTGGAGAAGGAAATGGCAACCCACTCCAGTATTCTTGCCTGGAGAGTCCCAGGGACCGGGGAGCCTAGTGGGCTGCCATCTATGGGGTCGCACAGAGTCGGACACGACTGAAGTGACTTAGCAGCAGTAGCAGCAGCAGCAGTTTTTACTTTTAACCCCCTAGCTCCATGTTGTCCCTCCCCTCTTTGCTCTCCGCACTGGTAAACACTAATTTGTTTTTTATATCGGTGAGTCTGTTTCTTTTTTGTTACATTCACTAGTTTATTGTACTTTTTAAACATTCCACATGTAAGTGATATCATACAGTATTTGTCTTTCTCTGCCTGACTTCACTTTGCACCATACCCTCCAAGTCCCTCAACATTGTTGCAAAGAGCAGATCACATTGACAAACTGAAGAACAGCAATCATATGATCACCTCAATAGATAAAGAAAATGCTTTTGATAAAATTAAGCATCCATTTGTGATAAAAAGTGTCCAGAAAGTGGGTATAGAAAGAACATACTTCAACAAGATAAAGGCCATGCATGACAAACCCACAGTTAATATACTCAATGGTGAAAAGTTCCTTTCAGATCAGGAATAAGACTAGGATGTTCACTCTTGCCATTTTTGTTCAAGGCAGTATTGGAAGTCCTAGCTATAGCAATCAGAGAAGAAAAAGAAATAAATGGAATTCTAATTGGAAAAGAAGAAGTAAAATTGTCACTATTTGCAGATGATTTGATACTACACATGGAAAATTCTAAAGATGCCACCAGAAAACTATCAGAGCTTACAAATGAATTCAGTAAAGTTGTAGGATACAAAATTAATATACAGAAGAGAGAACAAGATGGCAGAGGGGCAGGTGGACATGGAATACGTCTCTCTCCATGGATACATCAGGAATACACCTGCAGACACAGAAGTGCATGCAGAACACCAGATGAGAGCAGACAGGAGGACCTGACGAGTGGAAAAGAATATATAGAGTCGTGCAAAACTCAGTAGGATGAAGAAAGTAGAGGAAAACAGGAGTGTTAGTAGGACTGGACCAGCCCTCCACTGGTGGGGGCACTGAAGCAGGGGTCCAATCCCAACACTGGGGCAATTGTCTGAGTCAGAGGAGAAACATTTACGGCTGAAAGTGAAACAGCTGATCTGTGGCAGCCTAAATGGAATGAGAATCAGATAGTACTTGTCGCAGCCATACATACCCCAGACAGGGACACAGGTTCCCTGGAAGGCGCAGCAGCTGGGAGCTGGAGTTTAGGGATTGTGGAGTAATCCCTGGGCAAAGACTGCTGTTGACTGTGGAGAGACGGATAGAGGGGATGTGAAGGAGGAGATTGTGGTGGGAGATGCCTGTAGAGGAAAGCTGGGCAGCCATGGAAGCAAGGCAATACTGCTGAGTCACACATAGCGGGTGGAGCCATCACCACAGCTTCTCTGTATCCACACACCAGCATCCGCAGTGAACAACAGAGAGGCTGGCCCATCAAACGCCTGACCCTGACCACACTGAACTACAGAGTAGGACCCCACCCAGGGTGCCCGTTAAGTAAGTGTCTGCCCTTAAAGGGTGCTCCTTTAAGTGACTGATGTAATGAACTACAAAGTAGGACCCCACCCAGGTGCCCCTTTAAGTGTCTGATGAGCCGATCTACAGAGTAGAACCCCAGCCACGGGGGGGCCCTCTAAGTGCCTGATGCACTGAAGAAGAGAAGGACCCCAGGCAAGGGAGCCATCTAAAGTGCCTGAACAGGAGGAGCTATGGAGAAAGACTGGCCAAAGAGATCTTCCTATCTCCAGCTACAAGAGGCTTGAAAAAAGACTCTGATAGAGCCATAACTCCTGCAGCGGTGGCAGTCTGTGTCCCTGCACACTTGGCGCTGCCAGGGTCCTGGCAAGTCAAGCAGCTGTGCCACTTTTGTGCTCAATCCTCACTAGGGCAGAGCTGCTACAGGCAAAAAAAGTCTTGCATCTATGCTCACAGGGTCGCTTCAGTAGTATCTGACTCTTTGAGACCCTGTAGACTGTGGCCTGCCAGGCTTCTCTGTCAGGGAGAGGGGTTCTCCAGGCAAGAATACTGGAGTGTATTGGCAAATACTGGTTGCCATACCCTTCTAGAGCACTATAGTTCCTGCTGCCCTAGCCACCAACTCCCCTGAGTACCTGGTGCTGCCAGAACCCCTGCGACCCAAGTAGATGCACCACCTCCACACCTGGCCCTCACAGGGGCAAACCCAAGTCCTCCAGGGCAGCCTCAGGAGCAAACCCCAGTGGATGACCCACATGTAGAAGTGGAAATAAAATCACAATTGAAACCCAGGGGCAGTGTGGCTAAGGAAGAAGACCCCAAACCTTCCCACTGGCTGTATAAGCTGCAGATTAAATTCACATGATTAACTAGGCCGACTCTGTCTAAGGAATATACAAAAGTCATTGAGAGCTCCCACAAAAGAAAATGTACTAGTTCTGATATCTGTGAACACTGAAGACAAGAACACATAGGAGTAGGGCCAGATTAGAATCTGGGCGGCCCCCATAGCAGGTCCAGAGATCAACACAGTGTTGGAGGGCATCCTAGGGAGGTGAGGTGGACTGTGACTCCCAGCAAGGGAAAGGACTCTAACAGCAATGACTCAAGAAAAACATTTATTATTCTTATGCTTTGACTTGTTCTGTAGGTTCTTTTGGATTTTTTTCTTCCCCACCCCCTTATCCCCCCTCTGTTGTAGTTGTCAATTTTGTTGGCACGATTAAATCTAATTAAGCTTTTGAGATTTTTTTTTTTCCTCAGTCACATTGTTTATTGTTGTCATAAACCTCTGCCTCTGTGTTGGGCTTTTGCAGTTCTGTGGAGTTTTCTTTTTCTTTTTTTCTTCTTTTCTCTTTTTTAAAACCTATTACTATTTTTTCTACATTTATTCCTCTGTGTGCTTTTCTTATGGTTCTTTTCTCCTTGCAGTTAATCTTTAATGTATATAAATCTTCCTTATCTTCAGTTCAGTTCAGTCGCTCAGTCATGTCCGACTCTTTGTGACCCCATGAATCACAGCATACCAGGCCTCCCTGTCCATCAACAACTCCCAGAGTTTAGTCAAACTCATGTGTATCGAGTCGGTGATGCATTCCAGCCATCTCATCCTCTGTCATCCCCTTCTCCTCCTGACCCCAATCCCTTCCAGCATCAGGGTCTTTTCCAATGAGTCAACTCTTTGCATGAGGTGGCCAAAGTATTGGAGTTTCAGCTTCAGCATCAGTCCTTCCAATGAACACCCAGGGCTGATCTCCTTCAGAATGGACTGGTTGGATCTCCTTGCAGTCCAAGGGACCCTCAAGAGTCTTCTCCAACACCACAGTTCAAAAGCATCAATTCTTCGGTGCTCAGCTTTCTTCACAGTCCAACTCTCACATCCATACATGACCACAGGAAAAACCATAGCCTTGACTAGATGGACCTTTGTTGGCAAAGTAATGTCTCTGATTTTTAATATGCTGTCTAGGTTGGTCATAGCTTTCCTTCCAAGGAGTAAGCGTCTTTTAATTTCACGGCTGCAGTCACCATCCGCAGTGATTTTGGAGCCCAAGAAAATAAAGTCTGACACTGTTTCCACTGTTTCCCCATCTATTTCCCATGAAGTGATGGGACCAGATGCCATGATCTTAGTTTTCTGAATGTTGAGCTTTAGGCCAACTTTTTCACTCTCCTCTTTCACTTTCATCAAGAGGCTTTTTAGCTCCTCTTCACTTTTTGCCATAAGGGCGGTGTCATCCGCGTATCTGTGGTTATTGCTATTTCTCCCAGCAATCTTGATTCCAGCTTGTGCGTCTTCCAGCCCAGCGTTTCTCATGATGTACTCTGCATATAAGTTAAATAAGCAGGGACAGAAGATGGTAAGAGTGAACATCGACATTCTAGGAATCAGTGAACTAAAATGGACTGGAATGGGTGAATTTAACTCAGATGACCATTATATCTACTACTGTAGGCAGGAATCCCTTAGAAGAAATGGAGTAGCCATCATGGTCAACAAAAGAGTCTGAAGTGCAGTACTTCCTTATCTACCTCTGTTTAAATTTTCATATCTATTCTTCCTTTTCTTTCTTTCCTTTCCTCTTAACATATTTATTAGTTTTATTTTCATTGCTTTATTTCCCAGTTGGCATCTTGCTTTAGTTTTGTTTTCCAGTTTGTGCTTTAGTTAGTTTTGTTCTGATAGATATATTTTTGGTTTTCTTTGTTCACTGGCTCAACCTACTGTATTTTATTTTTGTTGGACTGTTTTGATTTTCCATATGGGAATTTATATATATGTGTATGTTCAGTAACACTTTTTATGTTGTTATAAACCTCTGCCTCTGCGTTGGGCTTCTGCAGTTCTGTGGAGTTTTTCTTCTTTTTTCCCGCTTTTTCTTTTTTTTCCTTCTCTTTTTCTACTTTATAATTTTCATTTTTTAAAACATATATTTTTTTCTACATTTATTCCTTTGTTTGCCTTTCCTACTGTTCTTTTCTCCTTGCAGTTAATCTTTAATCATATAAATCTTCTTTCAGTTCAGTTCAGTTGCTCAGTCGTGTCCGACTCTTTGTGACCCCATGAATTGCAGCACGCCAGGCCTCCCTGTTCATCACCATCTCCCGGAGTTCACTCAGACTCACGTCCATTGAGTCTTCTTTATCTACCTCTATTTAATTTTGGACATCTATTCTTTCTTTTTTTTCTTTCTTTCAACATATTTGTTAGTTTTGTTTTCATTGCCTTATTCCCTACTTTGTCCCTTGTTTTAGTTTCGTTTTCCAGTTTGTACTTTAGTTAGTTTTGTTAACTGGTAAATATAAATTTTGATTTCCTTTGTTTACTGGGACAATCTACTCTACTTTATTTTTGTTGGACTGTTTTGACTTTCCTCATGGGTGTATATGTATATGTGTATGTTCCATTATTTTAATTGGAGAAAGAAATGGCACCCCACTCCGGTACTCTTGCCTGGAAAATCCCATGGATGGAGGAGCCTGGTAGGCTACAGTCCATAGTGTTGCGAAGAGCTGGACACGACTGAGCAACTTCACTTTCACTTTTCACTTTCATGCATTGGAGAAGGAAATGGCAACCCACTCCAGTGTTCTTGCTGGGAGAATCCTGGGGATGGAGGAGCCTGGTGGGCAGCCATCTATGGGGTCGCACAGAGTCGGACATGACGGAAGTGGCTTAGCAGCAGCAGCAGCATTATTTTAATTATTATTTGCCTGATTTTGTAACTGTTATTTGTTTGGGGTTCACATTTGGTTTCTTGTTTTTGATATTTGTTTTAATCTCACTTACTGCCATAACCACTTGTGGAATCTTCGTTTCTGACCAGAAATCAAACCCAGAGCCTTTGGAGTGGGAGCACTCACTCCAGATCCTAGACTACCAGAGAATTAACCCCAGGTAGTATCAAATAGTGAGAACTCACACAAAGGAAGCCACTGGAATAAAAGACCCAGCATCACTCAACCAGTAGCACTCTGTGCAGGATGCCTCATCTAAACAACAAGGAAAAAAATACAAACCCAATCATCAGCAGACTTGCCCATCAGAGGAAAAATAAACAAACAGAAACAGAAAAGCTCAGCACAAATCTCACCCTAGACAAATCTTACACAAACCACTGGACCAACTTTAGAGGGCAGAAACTAAAAGGAAGAAAGAATTCAACCTTGAAGCCTGGGAATAGGAGACCTCAAACACAATAAGTTTTTTTAAAAAGTGAAAAGGCAGAGAAATACAACACAAATGAACGACCCAATCAGAAACACAGAAGTCCAAATAAATGAGAGGAAATAGGCAAACTACCTGAAAAAGAATTCAGAATAATGATAGTAAAGATCATCAAAAACCTTGAAAACAAAACAGAGAAAATGTAAGGATCAATTTAAAAAGACCTAAAAGAATTAAAGAATACATGAGCACCCAAACATGAACCCCCCTCCCACCTCCCACCCCACATCATCCCTCCGGATCATCCCCGTGCACCAGCCCCAAGCATCCTGCATCCTGCATCGAACATAGACTGGTGATTCATGTCAATGTATGCCAAAACCAATACAGTATTGTAAAGCAAAATAAAGTAAGAATAAAAATTTAAAATAAAAAAAAGAATTAAAGAATAAACATACAGAGACAAATAACACAGTTACTGAAATTAAAAATACTCTAGAAGGAATCAGTAGCAGAACATCTGAAGCAGAAGAATGAATCATTGAGCTGGAAGATAAAATGGTGGAAGTGACTTCTGAAGAGCAGAATAAAGTAAAATGCATAAAGTAAAAAGAACTGAGGAGAGTCTCAGAGACCTCTGGGACAATATCAAAGGCACCAATATTCGAATTATAGGAGTCCAGAAGAAGATGAGAAAAAGAAAGGGAATGAGAAAATATTTGAAGAGATTATAGTTGAAAATTTCCCCAACATGGAAAAGGAAATAGTCAATCAAGTCCAAGAGGCACAAAGAGTCCCATACAGGGTAAGCCCAAGGAGAAACACACCAAGACACACACTAATCAAACTAACAAAGACTAAATACAAGGAAAGAATATTGAAAGCAGCAAGGGAGAAGCAACAAGTAACATTCAAGGGAAATCCCATACACTTAACAGCTGATCTTTCAGCAGAAACTGCAGGCCAGAAGGGAATGACAGGATATATTGAAAGTGCTGAAAGGGAAAAATCTATAACCAAGATTACTGTACCTGGCAAAGACCTCATTCAAAACTGATGGAGAAATCAGTCAATTTTGCTTCTCAGATGAGCAAAAGTTAAAAGAATTCAGTACCATCAAACCAGCTTTGCAACAAATGTTAAAGGGACTTATATAGTCTAGAAATAAAGAGAAGAAAACAGATCTACAAAATCAACCCCAAACAATGAAGAAAATGGCAATAGGAACAGATATATAAATAATTACTTTAAATGTAAATAGACTAAATGCTGCAACCAAAAGACAGACTGGCTGAATGGATACAAAAACAAGACCCATATATATGCTGTCTACAAGACACCCACTTCAGACCTCAAGACACATGTACACTGAAAGTGAGAGGATGGAAAAAGATATTCCATGAAAATCAGAAGCAAAAGAAAGCTGGAGTAGCAATCCTCATATCAGACAAAATAGACCTTAAAATAAAGAATATAACAAGATATAAGGAAGGGCACTACATAACAATCAAGGGATCAATCCAAGAGTTAGACACAACAATTGTAAACATCTATGCACCCAACATAGGAACTCCTCAATACACGAGACAAACACTAACAGACATAAAAGGAGAAGTTGACAGTAACACAATTATAGTAGGAGACTTTGACACTCCACTCACACCAATGGACAGATCATCAAAACAGAAAATTAATAAGGAAACACAAGTCTTAAATGATATGTTAGATGAGATGGATCTCATTGACATCTTCAGGACATTCCATCCAAATGCAGAAGAATACACCTTCTTCTCAAGTGCACATGGAACATTTTCCAGGATAGACCACATCTTGGGGTCACAAATCAAACCTCAGTAAATTTAAGAAAATTGAAATCATATCAAGCATCTTCTCCAACCATGCTATGAGACTAGATATCAATTACAAGAAAAAAACTGTAAGAAACACAAACACATAGAGATGAAACAACATGTTTCTAAATAACCATCAGGTTACTGAAGAAATCAAAAGGGAAATCAAAACATTTCTAGAAACAAATGACAATGAAAACACAACTCAAAACCTAAGGGATGCAGGAAAGCAGTTCTCAGAGGAAAGTTTATAGCAACACAATCCTACCTCAAGAAACAAGAAAAACATGGAATAGACAACCTAACTTTACACCTAAAACAACTGGAAAAAGAAGAACAAACCCTCCAAAATTAGCAGAAGGAAAGAAATCATAAAGATCTGAGCAGAAATAAATGAAAAAGAAATGAAAGAAGCAATAGTAAAGATTAACAAAACTAAAAGCTGGTTCTTTAAGAAGATAAACAAAATTGATAAACCTTTACCCAGACTCATCAAGAAAAACAGAGAAGAATCAAATAGACAAAATTAGAAATGAAAAAGGAGTGGTTACAACAGACAATGCAAAAATACAAAGGATTATAAGAGACTATTATGAACAACTATATGGCAATAAAATGGATAACCTGGAGGAAATGTACAGATTCTTAGAAAAGTTCAATCTTCCAAGACTGAACAAGGAAGAAATAGAAATTATGAACAACCCAATTACAAGTACTGAAATTGAAGCTGTGATCAAAAATCTCCCAAAAACAAAAATCCCAGGACCAGATGGCTTCACAGGAGAATTTTATCAAACATTTAGAGAAGAGCTAATGCCTATCCTTCTAAAACTCTTTCAAAAAATTGCAGAGGAAGGAACACTTCCAAACTCATTCTATGAGGCCACCATCACCCTGATACACAAAGACAACACACACACACACACATACACACACACACACACACACACACACAATTACAGGCCAATGTCTCTCATGAACATAGATGCAAAAGTCCTTAACAAAATTTTAGCAAACAGAATTCAGCAACACATCAAGAACTCATACACCATGGTCAAGTTGGGTTTATTCCAGAGATGAAAGAATTCTTCAATATACACAAATCAATGTGATACACCATATTATCAAATTGAAAGATAAAAACCATATGATCATCTCAATAGATGCAGAAAAAGCCTTTGACAAAATTCAGCACCCATTTATGATTAAAACTCTTCAAAAAATGGGCATAGAAGGAACCTAACTCAATATAGTGAAGGCCTACTCTGATAATCCTACAGCAAACATTATTCTCAATGGTGAGAAACAGAATGCATTCCCCCTAATATTAGAAACAAGATGAGGGTGTCCACTTTCACCACTGTTATTCAACATAGTTCTGGAAGTCCTAGCTCAGCAATAACAGATAACATGATACTCAGATACTGCCCATAGAAAACCCTAAAGATAGCATCATAAAATTCCTAGGGCTAATCAGTGAATTTATCAAAATCTCAGGATACAAAATCAATAGACACAAATCACTTGCATTTCTATATACTAACATGAAAAATCAGAAAGAGAAATTAAGGAATCAATTGCATTCACCATTGCAACAAAAAGAATTAAATATCTAGGAATAAACTTACCAAAGGACACAAAAGAACTGTACACAGAAAATGATAAGACACTAATGAAAGAATCAAAGACTACTTGAACAGATGGAGAGATATTCCATGTTCCTGGGTACGAAGAATCAATATTGTGAAAATGCCTATACTACCAAATGCAATCTACAGATTCAACGCAATCCCTATCCAATTACCAAAGGCATTTTTCACAGAACTAGAACAAAAAAATTTTGCAATTTATATGGAAACACAAAAGACTCTGAATAGCCAAAGCAGTCCTGAGGAAGAAGAATGGAGCTGGAGGAATCAACCCTCCTGACTTCAGATTATACTACAAAGCTACAGTCATCAAGACAGTATGGTACTGGCACAAATATAAAAATATACACCAATGGAACAACATAGAAAGGCCAGAAATAGACCCATGCACCTATGGGTGACTTATTTTTGACAAAGGAGGCAAGAATATACAATGGGCAAAGACAGCCTCTTCAATAAATGGTGCTAGGAAAACTGGTGGGGCTACATGTAAAAGAATGAAATTAGAACACTTCCTAACAACATACACAAAGATAAACTCAAAATGGACTAAAGACCTAATGTAAGACCAGAAACTATGAAACTCTTACAGGAAAACATAGGCAGAACACTTGGTGATGTGAATAAAAATAAGATCCTCTAGGACCCGCCTCCTAGAATGGCAGAAATAGAAACAAAAGTAAACAAGTGGGACCTGATTAAACTTAAAAGCTTTTGTACAGTAAAGAAAAGTATAAGCAAGATGAAAAGACAGCCCTCAGAACTGGAGAAAATAATAGCAACTGAAACAACTGATGGAGAATTAATTTCCAAAATGTACAAGCAGCTCATACAAATCAATACCAGGAAAATAAACAATCCAATCAAAAAGTGGGAGAAGGACCTAAACAGACATTTCTCCAAAGAAGACATACAGATGGCTAACAAACACATGAGAAGATGCTGAACATTATTCATTATTAGAGAAATGCAAATCAAAACCACAATGAGATATCACCTTACACCAGTCAGAATGGCCATGATCAAAATGTCTACAAACAGTAAATGCTGGAGAGGGTGTGGAGAAGAGGGAATGTTCTTGCACTGTTGGTGGGAATGTAAATTGATACAGCCACTATGGAAGATGGTATGGAATAAAACTACCATATGACCCAGCAATCCCACTCCTAAGCATATACCCTGAGGAAACCAGGGTTGAAAAAGACACATATATACCATTGTTCACTGCAGCACTATTTACAATAGCTAGAACATGGACGCAACCTAGATATCCATCAACAGATGAATGGATAAAGAAGCTGTTGCACATATACACAATGGAATATTACTCAGCTGTAAAAAGGAATGCATTTGAGTCAGTTCTGATGAGGTGGATGAACCAGAACTTGTTATACAGAGTGAAGTGAGTCAGAAGGGGAAAGAATAATATCATATTCTAATACATATATATGGAATCTAGAAGAATGTTACTGAAGAACTTATTTACAGGGCTCAATGGAGAAACAGACAGAGAAAATAGACTTAAGGACATGGGGAGAGGGGAGGAGAGGGTGAGATGTATGGAAAGAGTAACATGGAAACTTACATTAGCATATGTAAAATAGGTAGCCAACGGGAATTTGCTGTATGGCTCAGGAAACTCAAACAGGGGCTCTGCATCAACCTAGAGGGGTGGGATGGGGAGGGAGATAGGTGGAGGTTCAAAAGGGAGAGGATATATGTATACCTATGGCTGATTCATATTGAGATTTGACAGAAACCAACAAAATTCTGTAAAGCAATTATCCTTCAAGAAAAAAATAAAAAAATTAATATATAGAAATCTGCTGCATTTCTATACACTAACAACAAACTGTCAGGAAAAGAAATTAAGAAAACAATCTCATTTACCATTGGGTCAAAAAAGAATACAATATCTAGGAATAAACCTACCTGAGGAGGTAAAAGGCCTATACTTGGTAAACTGCAAGACATTGATGAAAGAAACTTAAGATAACATAAACAGATGGAAAGATATACCACGTTCTTGGATAGGGAGAATTAATATTGCCAAAAGACCTTATTATTCAAGGCAACCTACATTCAGTGCAATCCCTACCAAAAGACCAATGACATTTTTCACAGAACTGACTTCAAAATTTGTATGGAAACAAAAAGACCCTGAATAGCCAAAAGACTTTTGAGAAAGAAGAACAGAGCCTGAGAAATCATGCTTCCTGACTTCAGACTATAATACAAAACTCTAGTAATCAAAACAGTATGGCACTGACAGAAAAACAGTCACATAGATCAATGGGACAGAACAGACAGCCCAGAAAGAAGCCCATGTATTTATGGTCGATCTGCAACATAGAAGGCAAGAATATACAATGATGAAAAGACAATGTCTTCAATAAGTGGTACTGTAAAAACTGGACAGCTACATGTAAAAGAATGAAATTAGAGTAATCTTTGTTTTTTATTTCTTGTCTAAGCCATCTAGTGCAATACTGAATAGTGGAAACAGTAGGATGTTGTCTTACTACTGATCTTAAAGGGAAGGTTTACAGTGTTTCACTACTCAGTATACTACTTATTAAGGATTTTCTTTTAGATAACACTTATTACATTACAGAAGTTTCCTAATATTCTAATGGTTTTTAAATAAATGGATGTTGAATTTCACTGAACATTTTTTGTGTATATTGAGAAGTTTACATGCTTTTCTTCTTTAATCTCTTAATATGGAGAATTTCATAACTGATTTTCTAATGTTAAAACAATTTTGCCTTCCTGGGGGAAATCCCAATTGGTCACGGTGCATTATGTAACCTCTTCATTGTTTACATAGTTCACATAAGGAAAGTTGAACTAAGGGAATATGAGCCACTTGCCCAAGGCCACACAACTCAGGTATTTATTGAAAACCGACTACTGAAAGCTCGACATTCTGAGTAAAGTAGACTGGAAAAAAATGGATTCGACCTAAAAGGTGTTTAGTGATTACCAGCAGACCACTTTATTCAGAAAGAACCACTCCATCCCTCGGATAATAACATCTAGTCCTAAACTTGCCTTGCAGTAGTAGGACCCCAGTGTTTCATTTAGAGTTATGCAGGGTCCCCATCATCTCATAAGCAAATCTTCAGGGAAGGTATTAAACCTCTGAGAAATCTCTGAGAAAAACAATTCCATCTCATCTATCAAGGGCCAGAATCCATAGAATTATTTGAGCCTCAAAAACTCAGACTTGATGTGATTACTTTCAGCTAAGTGACTTTATATAGCTGCTGTTTTTCCATTTCTTTACTATATTTTGTTGTTTAATGTCACAGCTGGAGTTAATATGTATTTTGTTCAATGGCTCATTTTGATGACCAAGATATTTGGGTGCCAAGTATTCCAGAGTATTTATGGAGTTTTGTTTTTTTTTTTTAAATTATTCAGGTTCACACATTTATCTGAATTCTCCTCTTTAAGTCTAACAATGCAGTCCCCAGAAATAACATAATCTTTTAAAAATGGGCAAGAACTGAATAACTACAAAAGCAGCAGCCAAAAACCCATGGAGCAGTTCATTCATGTTTATGTCTTGGACATCTATATTTTCTGATGTTTTTCATCTCTGTTGAGCCTGCCACCATTCATACCTCACTGCCAGTGACTGTACCAAAGTCCCCAAGCTTGTTAAATGGTAAGTGTCCCAGTTTTTTGTATTATAGTCTCAAAATACTACAGATTAGGTAAACTCACAGTAATCTAAAATAAAAATTAGAAAAATGAGAAAAATTCATAAAATTTAGAAAGTTTTAAAAATTTTCATAAAGATTAGAAAAATTAGATTTTTGTTGTAGTTATTTACCAGTTTGGTGAAGTTTCTTAAATTGGTAGTTATTTATCAGTTTGGCCAAGTTACTTAAATTATAAAATTGATAAAGTGAGCATTAGAGCAAAACTGAAGAAATGAACACTTTCATACAGTACTAGTGATAGAATTCAAATTTATATTTTTATCTGGAGAATGATGAAATAGTTTCTGTCAACATTTTAAATGCACATAGGTTTTGCCCTAGTGTATCCACTTCTAGTAATTTTCCTAGAGAAATTATAGGACAAATATAGCCAAGATAAATATCCTACTATGCTTTTTAGTATTATTTATGATAGCAAGATTTTTATCAATATGGGATATTTTAAATAAGTTATGGTATATTATATAATGGAATATTATGCAGCCCTTATGAAGGCTGATGTAGGTATATATTTTATTACTAAGAAAAGATGTCCTTAATATATGATTTAGTTTTGAGAACCAAAATATAAAAATACAACTGTAATTTAGTTTTGTCAAAAAATTTTTCTGAATATATGAATTAAAAAATTCTGAAAGCCTACCAAGTTAATAGTGGTTGTCTTTGGGTGAGGTGATATAATGGATGATTTTCACTTTTCTTTTAGACTTTCTGTATTGGAGAAGGAAATGGCAACCCACTCCAGTGTTCTTGCCTCGAGAATCCCAGGGATGGGGGAGCCACTGTCTGTGGGGTAGCGCAGAGTTGGACACGACTGAAGCGACTTAGCAGCAGCAGCAGCAGCAGCATGACAGGGATCCTTTATAAGAGAATATATTACTTTTATATTTTCCTCAGCAATACGTGAACCGTGAACTCCCTGATGTTCAAGCTGGTTTTAGAAAAGGCAGAGGAACCAGAGATCAAATTGCCAACATCCGCTGGATCATGGAAAAAGCTAGAGAGTTCCAGAAAAACATCTATTTCTCTTTATTGACTATGCTAAAGCCTTTGACTGTGTGGATCACAATAAAATGTGGAAAATTCTGAAAGAGATGGGAATATCAGACCACCTGACCTGCCTCTTGAGAAATCTGTATGCAGGTCAGGAAGCAACAGTTAGAACTGGACATGGAACAACAGACTGGTTCCAAATAGGAAAAGGAGTATGTCAAGGCTGTATATTGTCACCCTGCTTATTTAACTTCTATGCAGAGTACATCATGAGAAACGCTGGGCTGGAAGAAACACAAGCTGGAATCAAGATTGCTGGGAGATATATCAATAACCTCAAATATGCAGATGACACCACCCTTATGGCAGAAAGTGAAGAGGAGCTAAAAAGCCTCTTGATGAAAGTGAAAGAGGAGAGGCAAAAAGTTGGCTTAAAGCTCAACATTCAGAAAACAAAGATCATGGCATCCGGTCCCATCACTTCATGGGAAACAGATGGGGAAACAGTGGAAACAGTGTCAGACTTTATTTTGGGGGCTCCAAAATCACTGCAGATGGTGATTGCAGCCATGAAATGAAAAGACGCTTACTTCTTGGAAGAAAAGTTATGACCAACCTAGATAGTATATTCAAAAGCAGAGACATTACTTTGCAGACTAAGGTCCGTTTAGTCAAGGCTATGGTTTTTCCTGTGGTCATGTATGGATGTGAGAGTTGGACTGTGAAGAAGGCTGAGAGCTGAAGAATTGATGCTTTTGAACTGTGGTGTTGGAGAAGACTCTTGAGAGTCCCTTGGTCTGCAAGGAGATCCAGCCAGTCCCTTCTAAAGGAGATCAGTCCTAGGTGTTCATTGGAAGGACTGATGCTAAAGCTGAAACTGCAGTACTTTGGCCACCTCATGAGAAGAGTTGACTCATTGGAAAAAACTCTGATGCTGGGAGGGATAGGGGGCAGGAGAAGGGGACGATAGAGGATGAGATGGTTGGATGGCATCATGGACTCGATGGACGTGAGTCTGAGTGAACTCTGGGAGATGGTGATGAACAGGGTGGCCTGGCGTGCTGCAATTCATGGGGTTGCATAGTTGGACACGACTGAGCGACTGAACTGAACTGAACTGAAAAGCCTTTTCCTGTGGAAAGTTTTATTAATTACATTGACAGAAGAGCTAAAAATCATAATTTACTGTAATAACAGAGTAAAACAACAAGCTCTAGCTATAGAAAGAGAACACTTAGTACACATAGTTTACTCACGAATGAGTCAGCCAAATTAAAACCTCAAATGACACCTTTTCCTGTCTCTTTATTGTTAAAGGAGAGCGAAATCCCTAGGAGACTATTATAACTCTTGGTAAGACAATTCCCTTTTATCAGGAGCCAGAAACGGGATTATTTGAAGATTAAAAAATTGGACTTGATTTGATTACTTCCAGCTAAATGATTTTATACAGCTGCCTTTTCCCCATTTCTCTATTTTATGATAATCTATTGTTTAATAGATTCCACTGCCAGAATTTACATGTATTTCAATAAATTACATATTTTTATAACAAAGATATTCACAAGGAAAGGAAGCAATTTTAAAATTTACGTGTAAATAATTTTGAAGCATAATTCAAAATTACCTATAGGACTCACTCAGGGACCCTCAGACCAGTGGAAGCCACAGTTAAAGCTGCCTTTGTTCTAATTATGCCTGGGAAATCTACGTTCTCTGTGTAAGAACTCGCTTGGTCAGACTGCACAAGCAGGCTCTTCTGAGTCCCAGTTTCAGAGCAGAGATACTGTTCAGGGAGTCATTTCCCACAATACCCGTGTGCTGCAGTCCATGGGCTCACAAAGAGTCAGACACAACTTAGCACCTGAACACACACACACAATCTATCTGTTAAAGAAAAAGAAAAAAGACCTAGTACTTCTTCAATTCTATATATTTTTGTTCAACTGAAAAGCGTGTGGTGGGAGAGGACAAGGGGTTCATGGCTCTGAATGCAAGAACATTCTGTGAGCTATGGGCTAACGCAGGCTGTGGAGAGGGTGCCGGTCCAACCGGGGCTATGGAAGAGCGCTGAGTGTTACAGGCAAAGACGGTATTACTGCTCTGAATAGATGGCTGGCTGAGAGAGAAAGCATCTCAGACGCCAGGAATCTGACGTGACTTGAACAGGTTTTTAGTAAGTACACTGAGAGCCAGAGGTTACAAAAGTGACTAAGACACGGTGCCTCACTGGAGAAACTTACAGCCTTCTGAGGGAGGATGGGGTTCAGGCCCAACCAGCAGAGGAGGTACTTGTGGTTGCCCAGGGTACCTGGCACTCAGATGAAAGGCCACAGCCTTGCTTTTCTTACAGAGCCTGCCGCTGCCTATACAGCCTTTAGCTGTGTGCTGGTCCCATGCCGGTCACGTCAGGTGTCACAGAAAATATAGGTCCTTTTCCACACAGCAGTCCTTCAAGTACTTGAAGAGTTACTGTTGACGCCAAACCAGAATCACTCCTGTTCTCCAAATCCTTTGCGAAACTTTCCTTTTAGAGTGAAGCAGATGGTGTTTACCTTCATTGACCTGCCTGACCATTCTGACCTTCCTGCACTTAAGCCAACCAAGAAAGACTGTAGGCTCCTCTCTTGCATTCTAGTCTGTCTGCCCAGTCTCTCTTGGCCTCCTCTCCTACCATTTAGCCTTGATGCTGTTGGTAGCCTCAGGGTTTTGGCTCCTGATCTCCTCCAGGATTTAGTCCCAGACTTCCCAGTCTCTGCCCCTTAGGGTCTCCCTCATTCAGTCTACATGCACTCAGCCCTAAGCTGGAATTGGCCTGACGCTGGCCCCTTACTAGGGTTCAGACTCTTCCTGCCAGTACACGTCTATGGTCTCAAAGAAGGAGATACATTTGAATCTGACTTTAAGAACTTACAATAGGGGCAAGCAATAAAGAAAAAGGAAAACTTGTATATTCACCAGATTCATACATTCATTACAGTAAAAAATGTGTGTATGTGTGTGCTCAGTCACTTCAGTTGTGTCTGACTCTTTGCAACCCTATGGACTGTAATCCAACAGGTTCCTCTGACCATCAGATCCTCCAAGCAACAATACTGGAGTGGGTTGTCATTCCGATTCAGGGATAGAACCCATGTCTCCTATGTCTCCTGCATTGGCATGCAGATTCTTTACCACTAAGCCATGTGGGAAGCTCCCATAGTTAAAAAGAACAGTCTTTAATTTTAAAAAAAGTGTATGTACAGTGTGTGTACATATGTGTGTGTATTTGTCTGTATCTGTGTTGGAAGTGTAGAATGCATTTCTCCCCTGCAATTCCTCTCTTCTTAATCTGAAGTTGTTAAATTTCTAAAACCCAATAAATATTAGCACTTTAAGAAATACACTTGACCCTTGAATAATATAGATTTGAACTGGCTGGATCCTCTTATATGCAGATATTTTTCAGTAGTAAATACTACAGTGTTACATGGACTGTTGTTGGCTGAATCCCCAACCAAATGTGGAAGGACCATGGATACCAAGAGCCAATGGTAAATTACACATGAAACATGAATTAATACTTTGCAGTTGTTCAGAGTCAAATGTGATAGAACAAGCTGTCTGTTTGTGTGAGCCACGTGAGGCTGACCTCGCCTCGACTTGTGGGTTTGGAGCAGAAACCACAAGATGCATCTCCAGTTCTGTATCCTCCATGCTCCCTAGCTCATAGCTGCTCTCTCCTGAACCCCAGTGGCCCTAATTATCCTCCTGGGCATGCACTCTCTCATTTAGGCTTTTCTCCTTTCTTTGCATCTGGCTTATATCTCCAGCTAGATTGAAAGGTTCTAGAGGCAGCTTTCCATGCAGACTTAGCAGACCAAGTGTCATAAATTTGTGCAGTCCCAAGTCCTAGAACAACATCCTACATGTAACAGACATTCAATAAATGCGTATTGATGGGAATGCTTGATATTAGTCTGAGAGGCCTGACTGCACAAATTGCTTAATCCTTAAATAAAAAACTTAATTAACTGGAGGAGTACTTTTCTGAACTAGAGGTGGTATTTTGAATGCTAAATTTGTATTTTTATTCTGGATTTGGTGCTCTTGTCTCTAGAACATGGTAGGGGAAATCAACCTGGAGAACGTGTGAAGCTGTTATCTTGATACAAGAAGTAGCTTGATTTAGTTTTACTCTTGATTCATCTTTAATTACCAGAGTTCATGCATGGAATATTCACCAGAAAATCAAGAGAAGGGGGTCAGAAAGACCACTTCTTTTTCCAGAAAGTGCTTTTTAATGAATTTAATGGAAAACCCACATTTTAGTATGGTCATTTCAGCTAAACTTGAGTTTGAACCCCCTCTTCTTCATTTATCAGCTCTGGCATGCTATAATCCTCTAAGTTGCAATTTACTTTTTAACAAAATGTATATCATAATCTCTGAGTAGATGAGCCAGTTCTTCAGATGGAACTAACCCATAAGACTGTTATAGGAATTCAATGATATACAGGCTTTAAAACAGGGGCTCCATGATAGTAACTAAAAATGTAACAATATCTCTGTTTCACTTCCTCAGTGACTGTGAGAGACTATCCATGGTATTCATGTACAGACAGGTCACCCATTTAATTGTGTTTTTAGTGTTCAACTGTAGGGTGATAACCCTTCTGTGGTTATCACAGCCTTCTGGTAATCAAAGGGCCCCAGACACATAAGCTCCTCGAAGGATAAAAATACTTTTAATACAGAAACCACTTCCTAATTCATCTGCTGGGTTTAGAGTATTTTTGTACATGCATGTCCAACCATTGAGCTTGCACAAAAGGATCTGACTTATTTTACTCAGCTCAAGGGTCACCTTCTCTAAGCATCCTTTCCAATTACCTGTCCACTGCCACCATCAGACTGAGGTAGATGTCCTTTAGTGGGACTTGCACATATGTATACACAGTCTCCTCCATATCGTTACAATTAAATTTCTATATTCATCTTTTCATTTGGTCTTTGAGTTCCATCAGGACCAAGACTGCTTTTTTTTTTTTTTAATATGGCTTCTTTTTTTTTTTCTTTTTTGGCTGCTCTGGGTCTTCGTTGCTGTGTGTGAGCTTTCTCTAGTTATGGTGAGCAGCAATTTTATAGTTTCAAAGCATGGGCTTCTCATTGCAATGGCTTCTCTTGTGGTACATGGGCTTAGCTGCCCCTTGATATATAGAATCTTCCTGGACCAATGATCAAATTCATGCCCCCCACATTGGCAGGAGGATTACTAACCACTGGATCACCAGGGAAGTCCAGGACTGTATCTTATTTATCTGTATGTCTCCAGAGAGTAGCTTAGATGATAACACAGAATAGACCTTATAAAAATGTGTAGAACAAATAAATGAAACCCTGGATGGGGCTAAGTAGTTATAAATAGGGTAATGTGGAGTGTGTCCTGAGATGCTGACTTTTATTTAAGGTTATGTGGGTAAACAGGAGAAGGCAATGGTAACCCACTCCAGTAATCTTTCCTGGAAAATCCCATGGGTGGAGGAGCCTGGTAGGCTGCAGTCCATGGGGTCGCACAGAGTCAGACACGACTGAAGCAACTTAGCAGCAGCAGGGTAGACAGTTTTATGAACACTCATGTTTGCTGTTTGAGACCTGTGCCCAGATGACTGATTCCTTAGCCTTTCCTTCCCTTTCAAAAACTGGAGAGCAAGATAGAGACATGAAATACTTAGACCACAGACCAATTTAAATAGAACTTCAGCAGAAAGAGTTAGCTGTTCATGAAATGTGTGTCAGATATCTTTCAAAAACTATGTGAGGAGAGATAACATCTTTGTCCATGACTGCGTCAGCCATCAGGGGAGTAACAGACATGCAGGTTGTTTTTTTTTTCTTTTCAGTTGTAACTAGAGAAAAAATATTACATCAAAAAAGAGCATGATATATTATCAAATGAAAAAAAGCACTGTGCCCAATATACAACGTGATTCCAATTCCACTGGTGACAGTACTTTGGATGATATTTTCCCCTTCTCCATGCTCTTCTTTACAACAAACATGTATTATATTAACCAAAAGTGGAAAAAGTTATATATTCTTTTTTGAAGTTCTAACTTGTCATCCTATGGACTATTCTGTAGAAAGGACCCTTCTCTGTGCAGGGGACCAGCTGTGCAGGTAGAACTTCCCTGAGAAATTAACTGTCTTCTGTTTGACCCAATGACAGATGCTGCACATGATGATACAACTTTAACATGGCCTGTGAGATCTGGCACGGTCTAGGTGCTCCCTAAGTCCCCAGACTCCTTCACCACCATCCAACCACTGTGCTTGTCTGGTAGCTCCCAGGCTGCTCCAAGCCTCAACTGGCCCAGAATGTTCTTTCTGTATATGTACCACAACTTCTTTATCCATTCATTTGTCGATGGGCATCTAGATTGCTTCCATGTTCTAGCCATTGTAAATCATGCTGCAATGAACAATGGGATACATGTCTTTTTCAACCCTGGTTTCCTCATGATATATGCTTAGGAGTAGGACTGCTGTGTCATATGGTGACTTTATTCCTAGTTTTTTAAGGAATCTCCATACTGTCTTCCATAGTGGCTGTATCAATTTACATCCCCACCAATAGTGCAAGAGCATTCCCTTTTCTCCACACCCTCTCCAGCATTTACTGTTTGTAGACTTTTTGATGATGGCCAGTCTGACCGGTGTGAGGCAATATCTCATTGTGGTTTTGATTTGCATTTCTCTAATAATGAACAATGTTCAGCATCTTTTCATGTTTGTTAGCCATCTGTATGTCTTCTTTGGAGAAATGTCTGTTTAGATCATTTTCCCACTTTTTGATTGGGTTGTTTGTTTTTCTGGCATTGAGTTGTATGAGCTGCTTGTATATTTTGGACATTAATCATCTGTCAGTTGTTTCAGTTGCTATTATTTTCTCCCATTCTGAGGGCTGTCTTTTCACCTTGCTTTTCACCTTTACTTTGCTGTGCAAAAGCTTTTAAGTTTAATGAGGTCCCATTTGTTTACTTCTGTTTTTATTTCCACTATGCTAGGAGGTAGGTCCTAGAGGATCTTGCTTTGATTTATGTCATCAACTGTTCTGCCTATGTTTTCCTCTAAGAGTTTATAGTTTCTGGTCTTATATTTAGGTCTTTAATCCATTTTGAGTTTATCTTTGTGTATGGTGTTAGGAAGTGTTCTAATTTCATTCTTTTACATGTAGCTGTCCAGTCTTCCCAGCACCATTTATTGAAGAGGCTGTCTTTGCCCCATTGTATATTCTTGTCTCCTTTGTCAAAAAGAAGGTACCCATAGGTGCATGGGTTTATTTCTGGGCTTTATATCTTGTTCCATTGGTGTATATTTCTGTTTTTGTGCCAGTACCATACTGTCTTGATGACTGTAGCTTTGTAGTATAATCTGAAGTCAGGAAGGTTGATTCCTCCAGCTCCATTCTTTCTCAGGACTGCTTTGGCTATTCAGGGTCTTTTGTGTTTCCATATGATTTGTGAAATTTTTTTGTTCTAGTTCTGTGAATAATGCCTTTGATAATTTGATAGGGATCACATAGAATCTTTAGATTGCATTTGGTACTATAGTCATTTTCACAATATTGATTCTTCCTACCCAGGAATGTGGACTATCTCTCCATCTGTTTATGTTGTCTTTGATTTCTTTCTTTAGTGTCTTATAATTTTCTGTTTACAGTTCTTTTGTGTCCTTAGGTAAATTTATTCCTCGATATTTAATTCTTTTTGTTGCAATGAAGAATGGGATTGATTCCTTAACATTGATTTTTGATTTTTCATTGTTAGTATATAGAAATGAAAGTGATTTCTGTGTATTGATCTTGTATCCTGTGACTTTGCTAAATTCACTGATTAGCCCTAGTAATTTTCTGATACTATCTTTAGGGTTTTCTATGGGCAGTATCATGTCATCTGCAAACAGTGAGAGCATACTTCTTCTTTTCCAATATGGATTCCTTTTACGTCTTTTTCTTCTCAGTGGCTATGGCTAGGCCTTCCAGAACTATGTCAAATAACAGTGGTGAAAGTGGACACCCTCATCTTGTTCCTAATTTTAGGGGGAATGCATTCAGTTTCTCACCATTCAGAATAATGTTTGCTGTAGGCTTATCATTTATGGCTTTTACTGTGTTGAGGTAGGCTCCTTCTATGGCCATTTTTTGAAGAGTTTTAATCATAAATGGGTGCTGAATTTTGTCAAAGGCTTTTTCTGCATCTATTGAGATGATCATATGGTTTTTATCTTTCAATTTGATATGGTGTATCACATTGATTCATTTGCTTATATTGAAGAATCCTTGCATTCCCAGAATAAATCCAACTTGATCATAGTGTATGAACTTTTTGATGTGTTGCTGAATTCTGTTTGCTATAATTTAGTTGAGGATTTTTGCATCTATGTTCATCAGTGATTTTGGTCTGTAGTTTTTTTGGGGGGTTTTCTTTGGTTTTGGTATTGGGGTGATGGTGGCCTCATAGAATGAGTTTGGAAGTGTTCCTTCCTCTGCAATTTTTTGAAAGAGTTTTAGAAGGATAGGCATTAGCTCTTCTCTAAATGTTTGATAAAATTCTCCTGTGAAGCTATCTGATCCTGGGATTTTGGTTTTTGGGAGATTTTTGATCACAGCTTCAATTTCAGTATGTGTAATTGGGTTGTTCATAATTTCTATTTCTTCCTGGTTCAGTCTTGGAAGTTTGAACTTTTCTAATAAACTGTACATTTCCTCCAGGTTATCCATTTTATTGCCATCTAGTTGTTCATAATAGTCTCTTATAATCCTTTGTATTTCTGCATTGTCTGTTGTAACCTCTCCTTTTTCATTTCTAATTTTGTTGACTTGATTCTTCTCTCTTTTTTCTTGACGAGTCTGGATAAAGGTTTATCAATTTTGTTTATCTTCTCAAAGAACCAGCTTTTATTTTTTTAATCTTTACTATCGCTTCTTTCATTTCTTTTTCATTTATTTCTGCTCAGATTTTTATGATTTCTTTCCTTCTGCTAATTTTGGGGGTTTTTCGTTCTTCTTTTTTCAGTTGTTTTAGGTGTAAAGTTAGGCTGTCTATTCCATGTTTTTCTTGTTTCTTGAGGTAGGATTGTGTTGCTATAAACTTCCCTCTTAGAACTGCTTTCCTGCACCCCTTAGGTTTTGAGTTGTGTTTTTTCATTTGTTTCTAGAAATGTTTTGATTTCCCTTTTGATTTCTTCAGTAACCTGATGGTTACTTAGAAACATGTTGTTTAATCTCTATGTGTTTGTGTTTCTTACAGTTTTTTTCTTGTAATTGATACCTAGTCTCATAGCGTGTGGTTGGAGAAGATGCTTGATATGATTTCAATTTTCTCAAATTTATTGAGGCTTGATTTGTGACCCCAAGATATGGTCTATCCTGGAGACTGTTCCATGTGCACCTGAGAAGAAGGTGTATTCTTCTGCATTTGGATGGAATATCCTGAAGATGTCAATAAGATCCATCTCATCTAACGTATCATTTAATACTTGTGTTTCCTTATTAATTTTTTGTTTCAATGATCTGTCCATTGGTGTGAGTGGAGTGTCAAAATCTACTATAATTGTGTTACTGTCAGCTTCTCCTTTTATGTCTGTTAGTGTTTGTCTCATGTATTGAGGTGCTCCTATGTTGGGTGGTGCACAGATATTTACAATTGTTGTGTCTAACTCTTGGAATGATCTCTTGATTATTATGTACTGTCCTTCCTTATCTCTTGTTATATTCTTTATTTTAAGGTCTATTTTGTCTGATATAAGGATTGCTACTCCAGCTTTCTTTTGCTTCCCATTTTCATGGAATATCTTTTTCCATCCTCTCACTTTCAGTGTACATGTGTCTTGAGGTCTGAAGTGGGTGTCTTGTAGACAGCATATATATGGGTCTTGTTTTTGTATCCATTCAGCCAGTCTGTATCTTTTGGTTGCAGCATTTAGTCTATTTACATTTAAAGTAATTATTTATATATCTGTTCCTATTGCCATTTTCTTCATTGTTTGGGGTTGATTTTGTAGATCTGTTTTCTTCTCTTTATTTCTTGACTATATAAGTCCCTTTAACATTTGTTGTAAAGCTGGTTTGGTGGTACTGAATTCTTTTAACTTTTGCTCATCTGAGAAGCAAAATTGACTGATTTCTCCATCAATTTTGAATGAGGTCTTTGCCAGGTACAGTAATCTTGGTTACAGATTTTTCCCTTTCAGTACTTTCAATATATCCTGTCATTCCCTTCTGGCCTGCAGTTTCTGCTGAAAGATCAGCTGTTAAGTGTATGGGATTTCCCTTGAATGTTACTTGTTGCTTCTCCCTTGCTGCTTTCAATATTCTTTCCTTGTATTTAGTCTTTGTTAGTTTGATTAGTGTGTGTCTTGGTGTGTTTCTCCTTGGGCTTACCCTGTATGGGACTCTTTGTGCCTCTTGGACTTGATTGACTATTTCCTTTTCCATGTTGGGGAAATTTTCAACTATAATCTCTTCAAATATTTTCTCATTCCCTTTCTTTTTCTCATCTTCTTCTGGACTCCTATAATTCGAATATTGGTGCCTTTGATATTGTCCCAGAGGTCTCTGAGACTCTCCTCAGTTCTTTTTACTTTATGCATTTTACTTTATTCTGCTCTTCAGAAGTCACTTCCACCATTTTATCTTCCAGCTCAATGATTCATTCTTCTGCTTCAGATGTTCTGCTACTGATTCCTTCTAGAGTATTTTTAATTTCAGTAACTGTGTTATTTGTCTCTGTATGTTTATTCTTTAATTCTTTTTGTCTTTGTTAATTGATCCTTGCATTTTCTCCATTTTGTTTTCAAGGTTTTTGATGATCTTTACTATCATTATTCTGAATTCTTTTTCAGGTAGTTTGCCTATTTCCTCTTCATTTATTTGGACTTCTGTGTTTCTGATTGGTTCATTCATTTGTGCAGTATTTCTCTGCATTTGCACTTTTTTTTTTTTTAACTTATTGTGTTTGAGGTCTCCTATTCCCAGGCTTCCTTTTAGTTTCTGCCCTCTAAGGTTGTCCAGTGGTTTGTGTAAGCTTTGTCTAGGGTGAGATTTATGCTGAGCGTTTCTGTTTCTGTTTGTTTGTTTTTCCTCTGATGGGCAAGGCTGAATGAGATGGTAATCCTGTCTGCTGATGATTTGGCTTGTATTTTGGTTTGTTTGTTGTTTAGATGCAGTGTCCTGCACAGGGTGCTATTGGTGGTTGGGTGATGCCACATCTTGTATTCAAGAGGTTTCCTTTGTGTGATTTCTCACTATTTCATACTCCCTAAGGTTAGTTCTCTGGTAGTCTAGGGTGTTGGAGTCAGTGCTCCCACTCGAAAGGCTCAGGGCTTGATCCTGAGTTTTGCATGGGTCTATATATTCTTTTCTGCTGGTCAGGTACTCCTGTCTGCTCTCCGCTGGTGTCCTGCATGCACTTCTGTGTCTTAAGGTGTACTCCTGATGTATCCAGGATTTGAGTTTTTGTTTTTTTTTAAATTTTATGGCTGTTCTGGGTCTTTGTTACTTTGCACGGGCTTTCTCTATTTGTGGCAAGCAAGGTGTACACTTCCTTTCAGTGCACGCACTTCTCATCGCAGCAGTTTCTCTTGTTTCAGAGCACAGTCTCTAGAGTGCAGGCTCAGTAGTTGTGGTACACAGGCTTAGTTGCTTGGCAGCATGTGGAATCTCCCCAGATCAGGGATTGAACCTGTGTCTCCTGCCTGGGCAGGCAAATTCTTATCCACTGTGCCACCAGGACAGTTCAACTATTTACTGTGTATATAAACGCATCACTGAAATAATATAAATAGAAATTAGAGAGGAAGATGAAGGGGACACTTTTATTGTGTCTACCCAGAGTCATAGATCTAATCAATGAATCAACAAGTATTTGTTAGGTGTCTGATTGCTCTCTGCTAGATACTACAGGAGAAGCAAGACTAATATAAAAAGAGGTCCCATCCTTTGGGAATTTCTAGTACAATACAAGACAAGAAAACATGTATGGAACATAGAAGAAATACTATTAATCAGATTATCTTAGAATCATCATGTTTTTAGTGGCCACCTAATTAGAAACAATATAGATTTTTCTACTAGACTAAATCCATTTGAGCAAATGGTTTCAGTTTGAACAGCTTTTAAACAGTCAATGGTATTTTCCTTCCATTCCTATTCCTTGGAATTCTTTTCTACTTCCCTCACACCCCTTACAATTTAACATTATCCCACTTAAAACATATTGTTGATAGAACCTAGAGTTTATCTAGTGTCTTCCCTCATATTCTTCTGAGAAATGTTTTTAAGTGAAGCAATGTCAAAAAGAGAGTCTAGAGTGTAAAAATAAGAATAGGAGGAAGGCAAGGCAAGTCTTAGGAAAAAAAATAGTGAACGCATCCACTGCACTTGCACTGTGCCAGGTATTGTTTTGAGCACTTCAAGTGTAAATCCATTTAACTGTCCAAACAATTCCATGTGGTGATGATGACTGGTGACTGTTATCCTTATTTGTTAGTATAGTTGAGGGAACTGAGTCACAGGAGGAAAATACCTCCTCAGGTCACACAGATTGTTGGTGATGGAGCCAGGCAGTCTGGCTCTGAACCCTTGCATCACGCTCCTCAAAGATCCCTGTGCTTTCCTATCTCTCAGCATCCCTTGTTCCCCTGCTTCCATTCCTCCATCACTGCCTCCTTTACTAGGCTTTCTATTTCTGCCATGTGTTAATCCTTTCCTCTTCATTCCGAACTCCTAAGTTCAAATGCAGCTCCAAGGTCCTTAAATCATCTTTATCTTTGCACTTCCAGATTTTTCCATTTTATTCCACTTTCAATCAGTCCATGAGATGCCTACTTACAAGCTGTAATAATCATGTAAAGTGAAGTTGCTCAGTCATGTCCAATTCTTTGCGACCCCATGAACTGTAGCCTACCAGGTTCCACCATCCATGGGATTTTCCAGGCAAGAGTACTGGAGTGGGTTGCCATTTCCTTCTCCCAGGGATCTTCCTAACGCAAGGATCAAACCTGGGTTTCCCAAACTGCAGGCAGACTCTTTACCATCTGAACTACCAGGGAAGCCCCATGTAGTATAATAATAATATACTACATAATAATCATGTAGTGAATGAAAAATAATACCCACTACTGCACAACTGAATTCTGAAAGGATAAACTGGAGTTATGGTTTTCTGACTTGACACTAAATGCTTGATACTTGGTTTTACTGTCTGATGGCATATCTGAAAGTAATAATAGCCTATATTCATTGAGTGCCAACTGTGGGCTAGTTATTATTTCAAACACTCCACATATCAACTCATTTAATCACATAACAACTCTGTAAGGTAAGTTCTAGTACCATTCTATTTCACAATTAAAAAAAAAAAAAGAGGCATAGAGAGTTTAAGCATTTTTGCCTAGAAGACAGCCACACATGGACCCAAGAGGGGTCTCAGGCAGTTGACTCAAAGAGCCCAAGTCTTAACCACTCTGCTACAGAGTCTTTTACTTGCCCAACACTAACCATTTTCATATTTTTTTTTCTAATTTAAGAAGCAGAAGTTCCCTTCTAATAATGACCCACGTCTGTTTTATATCTTACTCCAAAACTCTAACATCCCTCCAGATGCCAGAAAACCCTCAGTGGCTTTCCCTTTTCCACCTAATTTTTTTTTTTTTTTGTAACTATTTTTGCTCAGAAAGCTGCTGGAATAGAAAACATTTACTGAGATTTTACAGTAACTGGAAAATTTACATTAATGATTAAGACCAAGTGTGTTTTCTGATATATGACCTTAAATTGGATAACTTATCACAGGTCATATCAAGGAAACCTGACCACTGGGGAACGTGGGTATGATTCCTGCACTACCCACCCTGGAATGTCCAGGAGTGATTCACACTTGCCCCCGTCTGTCTTCAGACCACCTCCCATGGAAGTCTGTACCCCCCTCCCTCCCCCTTCCTCAGTGACTATTATTTCTAAGTTGCCAACATTGCTCCCATATTATCAACATTCTAACTTCGTGGGAAGGGCTGTGGTGACTTTCAGGAAAGTGAATAGGAAGTGCTTTTCTAAACAGCCTGACGGCTGAGGGGTGGCAGCGAGATTATAAGAAGTCGGGGCTGGACAGACAGCAGAAAGCCAGCCGTGTCACAAGAGAGATGGTAAGTTCATTTCTTTTTGCTACGGGAAGTGGTTGGGTGGAAGAGGTTTGGGGTTGAGGCAGGCAGATAAGGATTCCTAAAATGTGGAATAGCAGTAGTTATGGATTTTTACATTGAGTAGCCCCATGGAGTTTGTAAGAATTTCAAAACCTGCTGCCCACTTTGACACTCCCAGCATCCTTTTGAGTTGCTATGTCCATGTTACAAATGAAGCTGCTGTGCCTTACAGAGAGGCTAGGTGTTTGACCTAAGGTGCACTGTTGGACTGGATGTGGTCTGGATCTGAATTTCTATCCTCTTGCTCCATAGCTACTGTCTTTCCTAGCAGGGCTTATAGGGACTCTCTTGGAGCAAATCCTGGTTAACCCTCAACTCTTCTCCAGGATTGCTCCTCTGTCTGGGTTGAAGGCAAGGCTGAGTAAGTGCCCTGGTATAAGACTACAGTCAAATGGTTTCTCACCCAACTCCCCCATTTCTTTTTCTGTACCTTAGGAGTCTGCTAGGACTGATGTGGACTAGCCGCACAGTTTCTGTTTCTGCCACAACTCTCAGTCTTGCTTGTGACTCAGTTTTCTCATCTGTAAAATGGACAGAATAATAGTACTTTACTTTGTAGCATCACTGTGGGAATTAAATAAGCTGAAAACAAGTAGGTCTGAGCCTGGCACATAGTTATGGGTTAACAGATGTTAGATATTATTGTTATGAGAAAGAGAAGATCTCGGGATTTTGTAGGATCTGAAATCCAGGAAAGATCCAAGGAAAAGGGCATTCTTAACTCATTAAATAAGACACAAACACATAGTTTTACCCTTGACTTATGAGGTGTATCTCATACAGTCCTAGGGTCTAAAATCCTTTAGTCTGTGGCTAGAGAGGAAGCAGACTGTCCCTGTTTTTGAGCCCCTTTCTATGGAATACCAGAAGAAAGTAGTGCTTATATTCACTTCACCTCCATTTCTTTGCTTTACTATAGAACAATTTTCAAACACTTTAGTGAGGATTTTCCAGGTTGGGTTGAACAGCGATAAGAGGATGATGAAAAGAAGAGGAAGGAGTTTGAGTCTGTTCTGAGTGTGAACTCCAGTGATGTAAGAATGTAGATTTCTTTTATCTCTTTATCTCTTGCATATTTTTCCTGAATTGGTCAACTTAAACTAGTGAACAGCTATTTCTTTCTTCCATCTATTCTCCCTGGGATCCTCCTTTTAGAGGAATGTTAAATCATGGAGTTCTTCGAGATTCTGAAGAAAGGTGCAAATCCTTTCCCAGATGAAATGCCAGACATCCACATAAACATTGAGCTTTATGGATAACTGCAGGGGGTCCCCAAACTTCCATGTCTAAGAACCCCATCCTTTCACCTCCTGTGTTTTAAGCTCAGAAGTTTCTCCATTGGCTTCTTGAAACTAGGCTGGGACTCTGCAATGAAGTGCTAACAACTCCAGCCCTGGAATTGTTTTAAACATTCCAGAGACAAGACCTCTTTCTTTGCCCTGGAGAACATTTGTCTCTTGGGATTCAGGAACACCAAACTCTGCATGTAAATTCAACTTCAAGTTCAGAATGGCTTCAATTAACCCTAGGACGTGAGGAAACATATTAAAGTTTATCTGCTGGTGTGTTTTCAACCAGATGGATCTCAGAATGTGGGAGCTCTAAATGGGGAACTTACAGTTAAATTATGCCAGAGTTAGAGTATCAGTAGGCTAAAGAGGAGGTCTGGGTTCACTTTCATCTATGCCTTTTAACCATTTTAGGTCTGTTAACTCTAGTTCTTACTCTTCCTTTCAGTACCTATTTTTTCAAAACATAAATAAATGGTTCACATTCTCCTGGGCTGGCTGCTAGGTCTTAAAAAGTTCAGCTTCAGAATTTTGTAAATGGAAACTTATTAATCAAACCCCCAAACATCAAAGTGACTTACTACTCAACAGGCAGCCCTGGGAAAAGACCCTAGACCTGACCCTAGAGGGTAGCATATGGTGTTTCATAAATGGTATTTATACATTGCCTTCTAAGTAATTCATTTCCTGGATTGAAAAGCAAAATAGAAATTTTATAAAGTCAAATATACAAAATGAATCCTTTATATTTTAGAGATATAGTTCAGTGATGGTTCAGATGACTTAAAATCTTTTAATTATGCTACTTTATTTTTAATATTAATATTTCACCCTATATAATGGTGATCAAGAGTCTGATTTAAATATATACATATGCTTTGATTCTTAGTTTTGATGTCCTGGGTTCCTTCCTGTCTTTATTTGTATTGGTTATTTGGCTTTTAGATCTCTTTGTTTCACTGTTTCATTTTCTGCCTTTAGGCTAGGACCACTAAAAGCTATACTATATTACCACCACCACCTGGAAACTTAAGGGAAATTATATGATCAGCTGTACTACCTAGAAAATCTCTACTCTGCCACCAAGAATTTTCAGAACTCTATTTCCTCAATGACTCTCATATCTTCCTACTGCTTTTCCATTCCTATTGACCCTCTTTAATTTTCTTTCCTTCCCATAGGAAATTTCTAAGACAAAACCAACTGATTTTGTAGATAATACCCAACATTTGCAAATATTCATTTGGTGCCCCACCATGTACCTAGCAGTATGCTAGAAATATATGTAAATAAATGTTGAAGAGAAATAATTTGTTTTAAATCACCTGTAGACTTGCTGGAGAAGGGAAATCCCATGGAAATCCTGGGAAATCCCAGGGACAGAGGAGCCTGGTGGGCTGAAGTCCATGGGGTCATAAAGAGTCAAACATGACTCAGAGACTGAGCACAGACTTATTACATTTTCAATTTGAAAGTCTACAGATTATTGCCACAAATTTTTCCAAAGAGAGAGAGAGAAACACCATCTACTCAGGATGCTTCTCTGTTCAAAACCCTGGCAGTTGGATCCCTTCTGCAACCAGTATTTCTGACTCACACGATTTGGCCATGAACCAACTCCTTTTCAGCTAACCCCCAGGACTTCCCAATTTTCAGCAGCAATCAGACCACATCACTCCCGCTCTTAAAATCTGCTTGCTGCCCCACTTGACTTGCACTTAGAACAAAAATTTCATCTCCTTGTTTTGGTTGCCAAAGCCCAGAGTGATCTGTCCTCAGCACCATCTCATCCTTTGCTTCCCCTTGTTCATTCCATTCCAGCTGCTCTGCTTTCTTCCTGTCCTTTGAACACTCCACACTTTCCTTCCACTTTAAAGCCTCTGTATTAGCATTTCCTTCTAGCTTTAATGCTCTTCCTCCTGTTTCTCTCTGCTTTCTTCTGGTCATTCTGCTCTCAGTCTAAATGTCACCTTTTTAGAGAGGTCTTCCCTGACCTCCCTCCTGTCTAATATCACTACCCCGTCATTCTATCACATAACCTGGCTTTAATTCTCTAACTACCCCTTTTCACTATCTTCTGTTTTTTATGTTAACTTGTTCAGCACTGTTGTATATGTATTCGTGTTTGCTTCATTGTCTGTCTTCCACAGAATGTACATTTCATGAGGACAGGAACTGTATCTTTTTAATCATTTTAATACCATTGCCTGGAACAGTACCCAACACATTGTAGGCACTTAATAAATTGATAGTTATTGAAATAAGTATTGGGAAAGAACACAGGCAATACAAGGACATGCCTATCTTGGTGTGAGGAGGAAGAGGTTAGTATGGGGAAGGCTCCTTTAAGGAGGAGATTCCTGGTCTAGTAGAGCTAGGCACCCACAGAGGGAGAGGGTGCCCTGGGCATAAAAAGAACATAGGGAACATACAGTGTATTCTGAAAAGTACAAGATGTCTTGTTATAAATGCATGGTAGAACTGTGGTGGAGGAGAGGGGTAATTGAGGAGTAATGGCAGGAGATGAGACTAGATAAATAAGAAGAAGCCTCATCTTGAAGAGCCTCGAAGTGTCCTCTTAAGAATTTGTTCAGGGAATAGAAACATTTGATGGACTTTAAGTAGTGAAGCAATACGATCAGATTTTGTGTTAGGAATATCATTCTGATGGCCTTCGAGATAAAGAACTGGAGATGGGTAAACTTGAGAAGAAGAGATCAAGGGGAAGATGATTTCTCTGGTCTGGGAAAGAAGTGATAATGTCTGAATTAGTGCAGCAGCAGTAAAGTGGAAATCTGGAGAATGGCCAGGTATCTCACCAGAAGGTAAAGTCCATCGGGTCTGATGGCAGATTGATGTGAAGGGATCCTTGGTCTTCCTTCCCCGGTCCTACTTGATGGAGGACTTGAGGGTCTCTGTGGGCAAGTAGGCTGTGGGGCTTGGGTCAGGGATACTGTTAATAATAAGAACATGCATACTTTATATGAGCCCTCTTTGGTGCGGGAGCCTTTCAAAGGGACACACCCACTCCAGAAAGTTAACATGGAATTTGCTGTCTCCTCTCCCTCTTCTAAGAGCTGCTGCTATCTGATGCTTCTCCAGGCTTTCTCGAGACACACCAGCTATGGTAGGTCCTGAATCTCTACCTCTCCTCCACTGGCCACTGTCCCAACACACTTCCTTGAGCTGGCCCCAAAGCCACCCACATGGAGTTCAGTGAGTGAGTCCTGCTCCTCTGTTCTCTCACATGGGACGTGAGCCATCATGCCCTTGTTTCTCTAACACTCCAAGAGAATGAGACAAAGTGCCTAGAACATATTTTTTGTACAGCCTTCTCATACTCTATCTAACCACACTTTTTTTTTTAATTGAAGGAGGACTTCTTTACAATATTGGTTTGATTTCTGCCCTATATCAATATGAATTAGCCAATAGGTGTACATATGTCCCCTCTCTCTTGAACCTCCCTCCTACCTCCCATACAATACACTTTTAAATTTGATACAATCACTGTAACCCTATTGTACTTAATTCTAATTATCACCTTTTCCCAACATTTTTCCATTCAGCATGCTTCCATTTTACTTTCAGTCATTCCCTTGCTATTTTTTCACTTATTCGTTCATTTATTCATCTGTAACATATTTTTAATATCATTTTATTTATTTATCTATGGTTGTGCTGGGTCTTCGTTGTTGTGCAGGCTTTTCTCGAGTTGCAGAGAGCAGGTGGGGGAGAGGGCGCTACTCTTTGCTGCAGTGCACAGGTTCTCATTGTGGTGACTCATCTTGTTGCGATTCCCAGGCTCAAGACCACAGGCTCGATAACTGCAGCACACAGGTTTAGTTGCTCCGTGGCATGCGAGATCTTCCTAGTTCAATCCCTGCATTGGCAGGCAGATTCTTTACCACTGAGCCACCAGGGGAGCCCTCTGTAACACATTTACTAAGCAGTAAGCATCTGTTCTCTACTATGGCTGGGGTTCAGATGTAAGTCATAGCCCTTGTCCTAAGATGGCTCTGCCAGCTGCTCCCTCCAGCTGAGTGCAAATAGGTTTCTTCTGCATTTGGATTGCAGACTTCATGCTCAGGAGGAAAGTCGGGGTGGAGATGCTGATGGAGAGCCACTGACATGCAGATGACCATAAGGAGGCCTCAGGAAAGCAAAAGACTGATGAGAAAAGGGTCCTGGAGACAGGAACCCAGGATAATCTCTGTCTCTGCAAGTGAAGGCAGAGTTGACGTGGATTCAGGAGAAGACTGAGAACAATCACTTAAGATGTCAGAATAGAAGCAAGAGAAGAATCAGGGAAGCATTGTAAGCAAAAGGAAGTAGTGATATTTATTGCTACAGAATGGTCAAGGAAGATAATGATGGGAAGACTGCATTGGGTTTGGTCATTGGGATGTCAGTGGTAAAGTCGGCAGGAGCAGTTTTGGAGGGGACTAAGAGCTGAGGAAGAAAGAGGAGGCAAGGAAATTAATAAAACTGAAATGTAGAGGAAGGAGAAGAATCAGACAGGACCTAAGCAGAAGACAGGGGGTCTAGGGAGAGACCCTGAAGGTTCTGCCTCTAAAGTGCAAGGCTGTGGTCTACAACATAGGCAGGAGAACAGAGTCACCTTTCTGCGGTACCTTTCCTGCCAACTTTGTCAGCCACCCGGCATGCTGGCAGACATGGGATCACTACTGGCATCTAAAAGCTCTATGCAAAGGTTGAGGGGAAAGAAACACTTCCTGCTCCTTCTACTTTGTCTCTGCCTCTCTCTTCACCCCACACTCACTTTTAATTCTTTGGAAAGTAAAATTAAAGACAAGCACAGTGGAAAGCAGCTTTCATGAAGGTTTACACAGGCACAGGATGTTATTCCAGTAACCCGGTCTCAGACTCCTTCCCAGTGACTTCCGATTTGATGTAGGCTGCCAAAGAATATTAAAATAAAAATGAACAGAGCACACGGCTGCTTCTCCTCAGGAGGTATTTCCTGGTGTTTCAGCACTTGTTTAGTCACAGACACCAAGACAGAGCCCTTAACTCTTCATCATCCTCGATCTAGCGCTGCCTTGTCCTAAAGGTGACAATGAAAGTAGGGACAAATGTGAGAAAGCATCCTCACCCCAAGGCAGTTTCAGAGGAAAATGATTGTTCAAAGGAGGGCTTTTAAACATCATTCATCTTCCACACCCACACACCAAATGCTTGTCAGTTGCCAATGAGTCAAGGAGCCGTCTTACAGATATCACAGAGATTATTCTGACATTGTCTGAAAAATTGCAAGTGTGCAATTTTTAAAAAAGAATCCTGATTATGGCTTTTATCAGACTTTCAAAGGCGTTCATGAGTTCTTTGAGAATAAGAATCACTGTGCTTTATACATATAAAAAGGATAACCAGCAAAGATCTATTGTATAGCGCAGGGAACTCTACTCAGTACTCCGTAATGACCTATATGGGAAAAGAATCTGAAAAAGAAGGGATATATGTATATCCATAACTGAATCACTTTGCTGTACACTTGAAACTAACACAATATTATAAATCAACTATATTCCAAGATAAAATAAAAATTAAATTTAGGAGAAAAAAAAAGTATCACTGTGTTAAGCCAACATACATTCCAGGGAGCAAGCATCGGCAGGTCATCTGAACTCACTGAGTCTCAGTGGTAGGCAGTGACGGTAGTCCCAGACCTACTATAGAAGGCTGGAGAAATCCTTAATTGACTTGGTAGTCATCCTTACAGTCTCCTGCCGCTCTTATAGAATGAGAGGTGATTCTTGGTATAATCCTGATTTTAGAACACAGAAAAGGACGGTCAGATTGAAGCAGGAGACACACAATGACTTGCATTTTCCTTTCTCAGGTGTTGTGTCTTAATCAGAAGCAGTTGCCAGTCCTCTAAAATCTTAAAAAGTTTAAAACCAGCACACACTCTCTTTCTCTCTGTCTGTATTTTGCTAAACCAAACCATATTGAAAGTTTATACAAACAACTTAAGACATAAAATGGTTCTGCTGGGACAGTGGGTGGACTTGGAAATGGAGATGGGGGTAGGAGCCTCACTGGCTCACTATTCCAACACTCTTCCTTGAGCTGGCCCCAAAGCCAGAGAAACCTGTAGAAATACTCTCTACAGGAAGAAAACCACTTTCTCAGGGCACAGGAAGAGCAGCCACTAGATGATAAACACTACAACCCTCTGGTCTACCTGGGAGAAATCCAGCAGATTCAAAGGCAAATACTGAATCTCATTAGCTACGTTACTGCACTCTTCAGCAGCAATATTTTTGCTTCTGTACTTGCCCCCCATCAAAATCCTGGAAAATTATATAACCTCTTGAACCCTTCTAAGTGGAGAGCTAAATTTTTAATCACAAGTTTTAAAATAAAAGATGGAATTTCCAGTGAATTCTAAAAATTGGCCTTTCACAATAAATGTTACATCATTTCCTAGAGTTTATCCAATGGAATAAAATACCACAGTGATCTGATAACACTTATCACTTAAAAAAAACACAAACTAGTTCCTAATAATAGGGAAGTTAATATTTTTTTCTTTTTTGTTGTCTCTTCTTTAATACCTATTTCTATTTCATTTCCTATACAGAATTTTAACCTAATACATTTTAAGCTTATTTGATTGATGACTATATCATATATTTTTATATAAATAAAAATATAATTAAGTTGAAATGTAAAAGATTCAATTTTATGAAATCATAAATCTCTATGTGTTAAATGTTTTCCTTTTTGATCGAGTTAGCATGACAATTACTTTAAGTACACAATTTAAAAATAGCATAAACATACTGCAAGTTTTAATAAGTAACTTAAACTTCCATATTTAAAATGGTATTGAAGACACATCTCTACATAAGGAGAGGGGCTTTTTCCCTATCCATGTAACCTTGTGTGAATATTATTTATTGACATAATCAAACAAGTTCACCATCAATTCTATTCCTATATTTCATTTTGTAAGGACTTTATTAAACATTAAGGACCTTTATTCAGTTGAATAAGTAAATGGAAGTTTCTTATAATGATGTCTCTCAATTCTTTGAACTCCTTCCAAGTTTCATGTCCCAATCACGTTAATGAAAAGAGAGAAATGGAAAACTCCTTGACATGAAAAGGATTTGTTCCACTATCATTTGAAGCATTCAAGTTGTCAGATCTACATCAATATTTTGGATGGTTTCTGTTTGGCATACCAGATGTTTTTTACATACAGAGACCAGGCCTAATGATTAGTAAGAGTCAGGTTACAAAAGGTGTGATTTCTTTTGTAAAATGGGAGAAGTAGATACATTTATAGAAAGATTGGTTTTAGGGAAGTGTACATGTTGAAGATAAAGTTGGAAATCTGAACAGAGATTTACTTAAATTCTCCCTGCTATGTACCCCTTGGGAAGCCAGGCTCATTCTGGTTTGAAGATTGCTGCTCTAGCACCTGGCATGACACTCAATGGGTACTGAATTGAAAGTGGTGTAACAATAACTGGTGATACAATATAACCCACAGAGACCTCTATGGGATTAAGTTCCTACTAAGGGAATTATCGCCATACTTCCTATGCAAAGAAACAGCACCGTAAATCATAACATTATGATACTGTCAACGCCTGATAATAGGTCTTGCAGTGGCCAGTTGATTAGCATTCTAGTAAGAACACAAAGCATGCCTGCTTATCAAAGCCTATATTCAGAAACTCTAGATAGAAAAGTGCCAGGCTTCTTATACAAAGATAACTCCACTGTCTGGAAGATTTGCACTGATTTGTGTTACATGCTCCACACTGTCTGGTCTGGCTGGAGTCAACAGTACATATACACTGTGTGCACGCCCACACACACACACACATATGCTACCACCGCAACCACCACTTACCCCATAGACCCTACATCATCCATCTCTGAAGCCTGACTGTGGCAGTTGAGAATTTCTATCTAGGAAGGGCTTCAGTTAGCAGTCTGGCTGGGAGAGCAGCATAGCTTCAGTAGAAAACAAATACATGATTTTTATGTTGGTGGTTTTGCTGGGGTGGCTCTGGATGAGCACAGATGTGGCAACCAGGCTTGGGCATGTCACATATTCCATCATCTACAACAGCAACTCAGGGTGGGTTTGAAAACCTGGAGATTTCAAAAAGCAAAAAAGTACAGTGGCAAAAGTTCTTGTTTCAAAGTTAGGCTCTGCTTCTGTCATTTTCCATGTGTTGCTTTCAACACTACCAACCTTCAGTATTCTCATGTGTAACAGGAGGGTGCTGGGTGAGCATCTCCAGAACTTATTTGTCTAAAACACTTTCAGTTCAGTTCAGTCAGTCAGCTGTGCCCGACTCTTTGTGACCCCATGAATCATAGCACGGCAGGCTTCCCTGTCCATCACCAACTCCCAGAGCTCACCCAAACTCATGCCCATCGAGTTGGTGATGCCATCCAGCCATCTCATCCTTTGTCGTCCCCTTCTCCTCCTGCCCTCAATCTTTTCCAGCATCAGGGTCTTTTTCAGTGAGTCAGTTCTTTGCATCAAGTGGCCAAAGTATTGGGGTTTCAGCTTCAGCATCAGTCCTTCCAATGAATATTCAGGACTGATTTCCTTTAGGATGGACTGGTTGGATCTCCTTGCAGTCCACAGGACTCTCAAGAGTCTTCTCCAACACCATAGTTCAAAAGCATCAATTCTTTGGTGCTCAGCTTTCTTTATGATCCAACTTTCACATCCATACATGACTACTGGAAAAACCATAGCTTTGGCTAGGTGGACCTTTGCTGATAAAGTAATGTCTCTGCTTGTTAATATGCTGTCTAGGTTGGTCATAGCTTTCCTTCCAAGGAGCAGGCGCTTTTTAATTGCATAGCTTCAGTCACCAGCTACAGTGATTTTGGAGCCCAGAAAAATAAAGTCTGACACTGTTTCCACTGTTTCCCCATCTGTTTCCCATGAAGTGATGGGTCCAGATGCCATGATCTTCGTTTTCTGAATATTGAGTTTTAAACCAACTTTTTCACTCTCCTCTTTCACTTTCATCAAGAGGCTCTTTAGTTCTTCTTTGCTTTCTGCCATAAAGGTGGTGTCATTTGCATATGTGAGGTTATTGATATTTCCCCCAGCAATCTTGATTCCAGCCTGTGCTTCATCCAGCCTGGCATTTTGTGTGATGTACTCTATATATAAGTTAAATAAGCAGGGTGACAATATGCAGGCTTGACATTCCCCTTTTCTGATTTGGAACCAGTCTGTTGTCCCATGTCCAGTTCTAACTGTTGCTTCTTGACCTGCATACCGATTCTCAGGAGGCAGGTCAGGTGGTCTGGTATTCCCATCTTTTTAAGAATTTTCCACAGTTTGTTGTGATCCACACAGTCAAAAACACTTTAAACATGTTAATAGATTTGATGAAATCCCAACATAAGGGAGGTTATGAGAAGTCATCCTTGCTATAGATTCAAGGTGAGTAAGTTTATTATTCATTTATTAATAAAAATTATATATGTCTACATACATGCATTAAGCACTGAATAATATTATAGACATATATTAAAACAGTAAAGGAAGAAAACATAGATCAAGAATACAGAATAGATGGCATATTGCAGCATGATTAACTGATGTTCTGTGCATCAGAGTACAGGCCAGACAGCTGTGTGGATCAGGGAGGTTTTGTGAGACTTCCTATTATTCTTGAGTATGGCATACCAGTTTTTAAAGGGAGATTATTGCATAATAATAATGATAGCATTTTTAACATGATACTGCAAAATACATCATAAAAGAAAATACTAGTGGCAACCAGTTGTTACTCATTAAATATTTGTTGAATGAATGAGAAATTAAGTCTGTTCTGAGTCTTGATGCAATCTTCAACTAGGGGAGGACTTAAGCAGAGCATTGAGAAATAAAAATTGAGCAGAAGGCTTGAGCCGCCCACTAACGGAAACAGACAGGTCACTCAAGACCATCCTTGTTAAGTAGAAGTGGTTGGCCACATTTATCGCACGTGGACACTAAAAGGAAGTTTTCTTGTTTCAGGCCAGCTGCCCCAAAGCCATCTGGAGCTGGAGATTTCAGAGAGTGGTCTTCAGATCTGTCCAACTCCTTTGCTTCAGTATCCTGATCTTCGGTAAACTTTATGCTCACCTTTCACCTGGTCCTCAGAGATTAGGGTAACTTCTCCAAATGGGCAAAGTTAAGGATGGTAGCCAGTTGCGAGGCATGGGAAAACTGTCCAAGCCCAGATTCCTGGATGGGGGGAAATGCACCCAACAAACACCACCATATTGGTAGAAAAGGCTTCAGGGAGAACATACAAAAATACACCTATGGCCAATTTATGCATTAGACTCAATAGACACAGGCCTGCGTTACTTTTAGAGAGCCACAAAAATGCTGTAATTTCTTTAGAAATCATTTTCTTCTAGGTCAAAGAAAATGTTTTCATGTGCAATACTAATATGTTCATCTTTAAACCAATGCAGTTATAAAAGTTTTAATTTTATTACTGAGGAAGGGGATTCTGAAGGCAAAATTCTATGCAAGTCAGAATCTAGCCCTGGTGATATCAGAATAAAGTCTTATAGCAAAACAATGCAATAGAGGTGCCTGTGAGGGAAGGCAAACAGAACCGACTCTCATGTGGGCAGCTGAGGAGAGGGTTGATTAGGAGCAAGCCCTCATAAACAGGAAAAAGAGCCATTTCCAGGCCTGATTGCTTACCCTGTGAACCTCTTCACTTGGGAACTGGCCTCTTCTGGTGGGGGTGAGCTCCCACTGGCTAGGTTAACACTACTTTGTGTCCTAACCCTCTTTATACTTTGGAAGGGCACATTCTTTATTTCATTTGATTTCATAAACATTTCTTTTAAAGGCCTGTTTTAAGCACTATTTTAACAAGTGAGTAAGCAGAGATGGAAGAAGTGGAGTAATTTATCAAAGGGAAACAGCCTGGTGTAGTAGGATGAGTGTAAAATTGCTAACCAGGAGATACCATGAGCCTCCGCCACAAACCTGGTGTTTTTACTCAACAAGTATGCAGGGAATGCCTGATTAGTGCCAAGCTCTTTGCTTGGTGTTAAGAATCCAGAGGTAAAAAGAGACCCCTATCAGGATTCACAATCTAGCAGGTGTGGCCCATGTCATACAAACAGATGTTACAACACCTGGCAGTAAGGGAGGTGCAGATAGAGACAGGGTGCCTGAAAGAAGGAACACCAAGCCCCCCGGAGGAGTCATGGAAAGTAGGTGGAGGAAAAGTTTACCCAGCCTAAGCAGAAAGGGGAGCCAGAGGAGAAGGAAGAGCATGTGCAAAGGCATGGAAGCGGGTGACTTCTGTTTTTGCTAAAGAAAAGTAAATATGGTGGGTGATGAGGCTGGACTAGCAGGTAGGCTCCAGATCATAAAGCATCTTATTTCCCACGTGAAGAGGTAGTACCTGTAGATATGAGGCAGCCATCAAGACATTTGACATGTCATTTAAATGGCACCCCACTCCAGTACTCTTGCCTGGAAAATCCCATGGATGGAGGAGTCTGGTAGGCTACAGTCCATGGGGTTGCAAAGAGTTGGACATGACTGAGTGACTTCACTTTCACTTTAATTTGGGCTTGGGCAAAGTATTTAACATCTCCTCCATTTCTAAAAGGAGGTTAGAAGGCCCCCAAGATCCCTTTCAATGCCGGTACTTTGTGATTCCAAATCTTTAATATTAATACTAAAAATCCTCAGGAGAGGACACTTTCTTATTCTTTTTTTAAAATTTATTTTTAATTGGAGGATAGTTGCTTTACAATGTTGTATTGGTTTCTGGCATTCAACAATGTGAGCCAGCCATAAATATACATATGTCCTCCCCCACCTTGAACCTCCTTCCCACCCCTCCCCTCCCACGCCTCTACATCATCACAGAGTACTGAGCTGAACTCCCTGTGTTATACAGAAACTTCACTAGCAATCTATTTTATACATACAAATGAATATGTTTCAATGCTACTCTCTCAATTCGTCCCACCTTCTCCTTCCTCCACTGCGTCCACAAGTCTGCTGCTGCTGCTGCTGCTAAGTCGCTTCAGTCGTGTCCGACTCTGTGCGACCCCGTAGACGGCAGCCCACCAGGCTCCCCCGTCCCTGAGATTCTCCAGGCAAGAACACTGCAGTGGGTTGCCATTTCCTTCTCCAATGCATGAAAGTGAAAAGTGAAAAAGAAGTCGCTTGGTCTTGTCCGACTCCTAGCGACCCCATGGACTGCAGCCTACCAGGCTCCTCCGTCCATGGGATTTTCCAGGCAAGAGTACTGGAGTGGGTTGCCATTGCCTTCTCCATCTAGAAGAGCACATTTTCTTATTCTGACTTAAAGTGTATCAACGCTTTTAACTAAAAGGTGGAAACCATTCTTTTTCCTAAAAACAACTAGATTAGACATAAAAGGATCATGCTTTTGGTATTTCTCGTCTAGTCAGACTCATCTGACTATACAGAAGTACGCTTATGCTCACAACCTCTTTCTCATTAGGGACGCTAACTTGATCCTCACTCTCCTTTACTTAGAGCTAATGACCCAGAAAGAAGTATCAGCATGGACCTACCACTACAGTGATAAACCATATTCATGGAATTATTCCCGGGCATTCTGCCAGAAGTACTACACGGATTTAGTGGCCATCCAGAATAAAAATGAGATTGCTTATCTCAATGAGACCATACCTTACTACAACTCTTACTACTGGATTGGTATTCGAAAGATCGACAATAAATGGACCTGGGTGGGAACCAAGAAGACTCTCACTGAGGAGGCTGAGAACTGGGCTGACAACGAGCCTAACAACAAGAAGAACAACCAGGACTGTGTGGAGATCTACATCAAGAGTCCGTCAGCCCCCGGCAAGTGGAATGATGAGCCCTGCGGGAAAAGAAAGCGAGCACTCTGCTATAGAGGTAGGGGTTTCTTGACTCTAAAATCTACCTGTTAAAAAAAAAAATGCCTTCCCTGGTTCATTAATGTAGCCCCCAAATCAATAACATTGAGTCTGAAAGTCAGGGACTTGGGAACAAAGAGTGAACTGTTAGTCAAGCAGCATTATTGAGCATCTTGAAGAATATAAGATCAGAATTAGACAGAACTGGCTTTTTGAAGCCAGAAGGAAATTTTAATATCATTTGGTCCACCCTTATAGTTTACAATGGCCAAAATAGATGCTCAGGAAGTTTTGGTCTCCTAAAATTTATGTCCAGAGCTTTTCAGTATCACTGGGCCTTAGAATAAAAGACTGTATAGTTTGAGAATTTGGCCTTGTTTCTAGGAGATACAGTTGGAACTAATACCTACAGATCATCAGTATGTTCCAAGCATTATTATTCATTTATGTCCTTAGTCCATTTAGTATTTGTTGTGTTTCTTCCTCATGAAAACCTCACCAATCAGCTCCAGATACAGCTCTCCTTTAGCCGATGAGGGAAAGGCTCAGAGCTATTCAGGAATCTGCCCAAGGTTCTAAGTTCCTTGATGTTGAGGGGGAAGTGTTTAGTCACTAAGTCATGTCCGACTCTTGTGACCCCATGGACTGTAGCCTGCCAGGCTCCTCTGTCCATGGGATTCTCTAGGCAAGAACACTGGAGTGGGTTGCCATTTCCTTCTCCAGGGGATCTTTCGGACCCAGGAATTGAACTTGGGTCTCCTGCACTGCAGGCAGAGTCTTTATCAACTGAGCTACAAGGGAAGTCCCCTTGATGATGGAGCCAGTTTCAAATTCACATTGACTCCAAGGTGGTATTTTTAGCCACATATGTGACCATACCCTTGGCTTGACATTCTTGGGAGACAATTTGAGAACATAACCAAGGATGACGATGCTTTACAGATTCCCTCCAACAACAGCATATCTCCGGGTCTATTTGACTTTGGTAGGAGGTGAGAGGTGAGGAAAGGTAAGAGGTAACTGAAGGCGAGATCCTGTGAATATATTTGGTCCTCTACTGTCCAGGTTCCAGAGTGAGCAGACATGTGTGAAAGCTTGGTCTTCCGGTAGTCACACACTTCATGCCAGAACTGACTCCATCTCTCTGATGGAGTGACTTCCCATCCCCTGCCCTGGATAGCACAGGAACACTACAGCCCGGGAGAGTATGGGTTGCCCTGGGCAACAGAGTCCTGAGTACTCTGAAGCTTCTTCCTCAATAAATGATCTACCAGACGCACCCTCTGCTGTGTATGTTCTAAATTATGTTAGATTATAAACACCTCCCCTCAGAAGCCCTCAGCAGTAATGGAACAGAACACAGAGTATAGAGTATTCCCTGTGCTTTCTCCCTTTCCTCGCACAGCTTTCTAGCCAAGGGGAAACACATCTATATACGCATTGTCATGTAGACAGATCTCATTTTATAAGTAACTTATTTATTATTATATTAACAAAGAAAACAATGACCTGTTTTTTATAGGCCAAGATGGACATTACCAGAATGCTAGCCCATCCTACTGATCTCCTAGTCAGCTCCCTACTTTTCCTGGGCTTTAGCTCCCTAAACCCACTCTGATCAGATGGTCTTGGCTGCAGTATGCCACTGCTTCCTCTCCCTATTCGAACTTCAGCATCCATATCTGCAAGACAGTCTTCCTCAAAAACACTTGCAAAAAGTTACAAGTAAGAACAGAGGTTGAACATTACTGGCATGAATGATACGGAACAATGCCACTGTCTAGCCTGCGACGATGGCAGATGTCACTAATTGATACCATTTCACCTGAACACAGGTGGCCTCCATCTCTACTAACCCAATACGCTAGGCAGCCACTATCACTGATATTTTTCCATCCAAGAAGTAAAGCATGGAGGGAACCATCAGTTCTCCGTGGGAGATAGATGAGAAATAGATACATATGCTACCCTGCAACAAGAGAACTAAATTGAATAATTCCCTGAATGATTTGCTACACCTCAGAACAAGGTGTCAAAAAAAAAAAAAAAGAATGATTCATTGAATCACCATTATGTTCTTTCCTGGAGGTCCAAGAAGTATATATGTTACTAATGTGCCTGGAAACCCTGACATGGAGTAGAATACAGAACCTGGCTGTTTTTGCATTCCTAGAGTTCTGAGAGCCTGAGGAAGCTACAGTCAGAACAAAACTTTAATGTTTCAAGAGCATAGGGCAGGCAGGTGTCACTGTAGGGCACTGGTAGGTCAAGGTGAGTAGGAGGGAAAACATGGCCCACACTTCCACCTAGGCGCTGCTGCTGCATTCTGCATCTTCTCTCTCTGTCGTTATTTTTTATTTGGCTGAATGCTGACTTAAATGTGGGATGCAGAATCTTTTAGCTAGGGCATGAGGGATCTAGCTCTCTGACTAGGGATCAAAGCCAGGCCCCTTGCACTGCAAGCACAGAGTCTTAAACCACTGGTCCACCAGGGAAGCCCCTTCTGCATCTTCTCATTACTTGAAATGCTTCCCAGTGGTTCAGTGCAGCTTCATCAAACTCACTGGCTGCCATGGGAACTTACTGCTGTAGAACCTTGCACAGCTTAGAGAGCTACAGTGTCTGAGAGTTGAGAGGGAACATAGAGATCAAACAGCACAACCCACTGTGTGACATATGGATTTCCTCTTGTGATAGACCCCAGTGTGGACAAGCGTGTGGCCAGGCTTAGGAAACACTACCAGGAAACAGCCTAGCCACAGACCTGTTCCCAGCTGTGACCTCATCCACACAGACACTCAGTGCTTTTGTAGTATCATTTCTAATACGAACCCACCACAGGCGTACAGCGCCTATGCCCTCAAAGAGTCTCTTGCAGGAGGGAAACTCTGTCCTTCTCCATTCTGTCGTCCGAGTGGCATAGACTTAGGGAGGAGGGCCTGGCAGGCCAGTCATGCTCTGCACCACCTAAATCTCATATATTCAGACCTATGACACAGCTCCCTATAAGGTCGTTTGTCTTTGATCATGAGAAGGTCGTAAACATCCCATTCAACTCCTCTGCCGTGTGGTGCTGGGCATAGACTTAACGCAGGCAAAAAGTGGAAAGGCTTTGGCCCTAACTTCGGACAGGTTGGACTCAAATAAGGAACTTGCTTGAGGTCACATAAAGTAGGGGGTGGGGCATGGGTTCTGATCATGAAAGTGTGACCCCTGCCACCCCTCATCCAGTTCCTAACCTCCATGCTGTGATATCTGTGATAGGAGCTTCCATAATAATACAACTTTATGAATGTGATTGGTTAAGAGCCACAACCTATTTTGTACCACACAGAGGAGCTTCTCTGTCTATCCATGTACTGGTAGCTCCATTTGTCCCTCTGTGTCCCCAAATGGCAACCCCTCTTTAGGCCACATTAAATACAGCCTAAAACAGAAGTCAGGCAGTACTGATGAACCAGTAAGGCAGGAACAGAGACGAAGACTTGTGGATACAGTGGGGCCATGGTGGTGGGGGGCGGGGGGACAAATTGAGAGAGTAGCACTGAAATATATCCATTTCCATATGTAAAATAGATAGCTGGTGGGAAGTTGCTGTACGATACAGGGAGCTCAGCCCAGTGCTCTATAACAACCTAGAGGGGTGGGATGCGGTGGGGTGGTGGGGCATGGGAGGGAGGCTCAGGAGGGAGGGGACATATGTATACTTATGGCTCATTCACACTGCTGTATGGCAGAAACCAACGCAACATTGTAAAGCAACTATCCTCTAAACAAAAATTTAAAAAATAGAAGCCAAGCAATGCTCCAGTAGGCTCCTACGGCACGCTTCACAGAGAACAGGCTGGCTCTCCGGGGGAGGTTGTGGTTTTCTGTTGTCTGGCCAGCTAGAGGTTACCCAAGTGGGGGTAAGACTTGGAATAAGAAACCGGCTTTTCTTCGTACCTCCTAGGAATGCCTGTGATTCTGACCCTTCTGTATCCATGCAGCTTCCTGCCAGGACATGTCCTGCAGCAAGCAAGGAGAGTGCATTGAGACCATTGGGAACTACACCTGCTCCTGTTACCCTGGATTCTATGGACCGGAATGTGAATATGGTGAGCCCCTTATTTTGTTGATAGCAACGTGGTCCATGGTCTTGTGCTAGAAGTGATGCCAGGAAGTAAACTGTCATGTTGGAGGCTCTCCAGTGGGTACAGGCTAGTCCTAGGTCCTCTCTTCACCATCTGTCAGTCTGCCCCACTCAGACTGGCCAATCACACACTCGGGGTTAAACTACTTTATTTTTAGAATGAACACGTCCTCCTAAAATTTCAAAATTTAAAAGGAAAAATGTAAGGGCAGTAAAACAAAGAGAACTCTTTCAGGCTAATTTTGTTTGCTGGGAATAAACACCAGTGAAAATATGATCATTTCCCAAGATGCAACCAATACAAGAGCTTCCCAGGTGGCTCACTGGTAAAGAATCCACCTTCCAATGCAGGAGATGCGGGTTCAATCCCTGGGTCAGGAAGGAAATGGCAGCCCACTCCAGTATTCTTGCCTGGAAAATTCCACGAACAGAGGAGCCTGGCAGAATATAGTTCATGGGGTTGCAAAAGTATTCTTGCCTGGAAAATTCCATGAACGGAGGAGCCTGGCAGAATATAGTTCATGGGGTTGCAAAAGAGTCGAACATGACTGAGCAACTAAACAAGCAAAACAAATCAATACAAAGGAACAAAGTAAAGATGAACAGGTTAGGTTAGAAGCCCAGGGAAATTGATTCAGATGGGTTATACAAACAGTCTCAGCTTTTAGCAAAGCTGACATTGTCTTTCAGTATGCAAAGAAGGAAACTGATATTTTGTCCTTACAGTCAGAGAGTGTGGCGAATTTGACCTTCCTCAAAATGTGCACATGAACTGCAGCCACCCTCTTGGAAACTTCTCTTTCAAATCACAGTGCAGCTTCCACTGCGCTGAAGGGTACGCGCTGAACGGACCTAGGGAGCTGGAGTGCTTGGCTTCTGGAATCTGGACGAATTCACCCCCACAGTGTGTAGGTATGTACACCCAATTCTTTTCCATCCTCATTGACAACTAGAATTTCAGAGGGGACAAGAGGCTTTCTCTTTTTTTTTTTTTTTTTGAATTTTATTTTATTTTATTTTATTTTTTTAATTTTAAAATCTTTAATTCTTACATGCGTTCCCAAGGAGGCTTTCTCTATTTGAAAAACAAGAAGATCTACACTAAATGGGACACTGTGCTTATTACTATTGCCCATCAACCAGAGTCACACTAGTTTTAATTTTCATCTGAGGAGTGAGGGAGTTTAATTCTTGATTCTCATGCAAAAGCATTACAAAAAGGTCCCTCTCCCTTTGTTCATTGCATAGTGAACAGATACAATAATGATTCAAGGGTTGGGTATTATTAATTTGAGAATTTCACCTTGCTTCTTTAAAAAGTAAACAGAGCAAGGATGTTTGGGTCTTTCCAAACAGCTACTGAAAGTACCATTTTACCAACCAAGTTCAGCACCTTGCCTAACACTTCGGGAAGATGTAGACAGCTATTGCTGGCTTCCTAGGTGGTGCTGTGGTTAAAGAACCTGCCTGCCAATGCAGAAGACGAAAAAGACACAACAGATTCGACCCCTGGGTTGGGAAGATCTGTTGGCATAGGAAATGCCATCCTGCTCCATTATTCTTGCCTGGAAAATTCCTTGGACAGAGGAGCACCCATGGGGTCACAAAGAGTTGGACATGACTGAGTGCATGCTGTTGCAGCATCCTAAGGTTTCCAAGGTGCTGGGCAGGACACCAGGCCTCATGCTATTGCTCCGTGGTTGTTTTTATTTTTATTTTTTATTTATTTATTTTTTTCCCGTGGTTGTTTTTAGCTGTCCAGTGCCCGGCTCTGAAGTCTCCGGAGCAAGGAAGCATGAGCTGTTTCCATTCCGCAAAAGCATTCCAGCACCAGTCCAGCTGCAGCTTCAGCTGCGAAGAGGGATTCACATTAGTTGGGCCAGAGGTAGTGCACTGCACAGCCTTGGGGGTGTGGACAGCCCCAACTCCAGTGTGTAAAGGTGAGTTCCAGGAGGTTGGCTATGTATAATGTCCACTGCACCTGGTTCTTGCTGGGAGCACAGATGAAACCAGCCTGAATCACAACTTGACTCTCGTTTTACCTACCACTCAGCTAGACGGGCTTCCCTGGTGGCTCAGATAGTAAAGAATACACTTGCAGTGCAACAGACCCAGGTTTGATCCCTGGGTTTGGAAGATCCCCTGGAGAAGGGAGAAGCTACCCGCTCCAGTATTCTTGCCTAGAAAATTTCATGGATAGAGGAATCTGATGGGCTACAGTCCATGGCGTTGCAAAGAGTCAAGAGACTCAGTCATGTCAAGCAACATGACTGAGCGACTAATACATACACACACACACACACACACACACACACACACATACACCTAGACTGGGTTCATCTGGGATAGGAAAGGAGTGTCAGGCTCTAGAAGAACAAGAGGCTGATTTTACTATTGACTGTAAACAAAATTTAGAAGTCCTCCTCTCCCCAAAACTCACTGCCCTCAAGTAATTTCAGAGTGAGCTCATTCATAAATTTCACCTAAGATGGAATGGAGACATCTCCATCTGTAAGTAGATGCTAGAAGACCTACCAGGAGAGGTTTCTAGCAGTAAAGGGGTTAGAGGACATTTGACAAAGGAGTCTTGAAAGAAACTTTTATTTAAAGAGATTTTTGTCCTCCTGAAGCTTGGTTCTACAAGTCTGGATAAACATCATTAGGATCTCCTGACCCTTACAGATTCCTAGCTCCACTTAGATTTTCAGAGGTGGTTTTACCATTGCTCTCCCAGTTGTGAGCATGGTTCTTCTCCTTCCTCAGTACCTTTCTCTATGGCCTTGGTGATTCTGGCCAGTTATGCAGTGTGAGTTCCTGGAAGCCCCTACCAAAGGAATCCTGGACTGTGTCCATCCCCTCATTTGCAGTGGCTCTAGCTGCAAATTTGAATGCAAACCTTGCCATCGAGTGAGGGGCAAGGACAAACTGCTGCCTTGACCCTGGCTGGGGGACCCCACCCTTGCCAGCCTTCAAGGGTAGGATTTTTTCATCAGCAGCCCCCAGTCCACTGGGAAGTATAAGTTCATGCTGTGTGTTTAGGCAAGGAGTCAGGACACAGTGGGGAGGATCAAGGGCTTTTAATATCAGTATGATCTTTTCCAGGCTCTGATCCTGAAATGGGTTGTTCAGCCCCCAGGAGGGATGGTTTTCTCCTCTGTAAAATGAGCTATGAATTGTAAGGAGCTTCTGTGAAATGAACTATGAATTTCAAGGAGCTTTAATAAGGATGAAGCATATAAAAAGTATACAATTAAATAGTATGTATAAAGTACCTCGAAGAGAGCCTTTGTTTCTGCCTCTTTTTTCCCTGCCTGCCTCACGTGTCTAGAAGCTATGGGTCAGTGTCCCTGCTATACTTCAGACAGAGTCAGAACACTGGCTATCAGGACACACAGACAGATTGCTCATCATAGTCCCTGGTGGCAGTCTTTAACAAAGGATCAGAGGAACACCACACTGAAAGAGAGGCTGTGATACAATCCAAGGCAGGTATCTAATACCACAAAACTGCGTTCTGTGCAACTGCCTCACACCTCACACCAACTGTATCTTATCAAGCAAAAATGGGGAATAGCATAGCGGGAAATTAAATACTGGATAAGTGAATTCCTGGAAGACCTGAATTATAAGCCCAGCTCTATTACTGTCTACTGTGAGACCTTAGGGATGTCACTTAAAATTTCTAAACCTCACTTTTAACCTGCAAAGTTAGAAAGAAACGCTAGAGGATCTTTGGAACTTAAAAACCCTGATTCTGTAAAGCCTAGAGGTCTAAGGTCAGTGTGTGCAGTCTTTGTATTCTGAAAAGCTCCAGGAATATTCTGGAGATGAAATTCTTTGTCAAGGAAGAGCATGAGGAAATCAGCCTTTATCAGAACTGAGGTCACTTGGGACTTAATTATGCTCAGGAACTGACCTTGGGCTGCACACTCACTTGGCAACCGAAGTCTGTTTAGGATGACATCCTGTGTTCCAGAAACAAGGCTCATTTATAATCCTTTTATTGGGCTGGGTATTAGAGTGTCAACAATAAGCTATGTTGTTTTAGCTTTTTCCTTAAAAGTTCAGTCTGGCTATATCTCCTCCGTACAGATACAATTTTCACAAATATTTCCAATGAATATTTAAAGAGTACCTTCAATGTCCCAAACACTGCCAGGCTCTGGGATACAACTCTGGATGACTGACATCAGCCACAAGGAGACTGCAGTCTAAGGGGCAGAGTTATAATAGGGCATGAACAGCTCAAGCACAAGGGCTGTGGGAGCATGCTGGAAGGGGTTCTACCCCGAGCTGGGATGGGCAGGGAAGGTTTCTTAAGCAAAGTGTAGTGTAAGCTCAGACTTGAAGGGCAGGTGAGAAACCCAGGCAAAGAAGGGGAGGGGAAGGGAAGGTGCTCCAGGAAGATTCCCCATTTGGAAAAAGGATGATTTGGGGTTCTGAATATACTGACAATGTGAGTCAAAAAGATGCACGATCTCTTGAGGGGCTCTTCCACAAAAGAATTGAGCCCTTCCACTGCCCAGTTTCTGACAATCACTATTTCCATTTAGCCATTGCCTGTGAGTCCCTGGAGAGTCCTGTCCATGGAAGCATGGATTGCTCCCCGTCTCCGAGAGCATTTCAGTACAACACCAGCTGTAGCTTTCGTTGTGCTGAGGGTTTCACGCTGAGAGGAGCTGACACAGTTCGATGTGCTGATTCGGGAGAGTGGACAGCGCCAGCCCCAGTCTGTCAAGGTATACTGTGACATCATCATGCTGCTTCCGTGCCTTTCGGCTTATTACAGGTGTCAGCATCTGCATTTAGTTCTGTCATTCAGTTATTGCTCCAGCGTTCACCGAGCATCTATCCTGTGCCAGACCCTTTGTGCTGAGCACTCAGAGGCAGTAGTGGGTGAAGGCAGTCTTGGGGACATGTTCACTACAGCATCCTGAAATGCAAGGTGAGAGCTACATTGATCGACACAGATGTGGTGAGTTAGCATGAAGGAGAGGGGGTTGAGACAGAGGAATGACACATGAGGAACAGCTGGTACAGTGCCAGAGTAATGACAAGACTTAGTTCAGTTCCGTCATGTCCTGACAATAAGCTCTTGGTCTCTCTGAAACTCAGTGTCACCTGCAACGTAAAGGTACTAACGTTTGCCTTACCTACCCACCTCATTAGTGGTTGTGGATTAAAGTGTGTAAATGCAAGGTTAAAACTGCATGAGCTTCATAAATGTAGGTAAAATAATGATAATAACAATGATAATAATAATAATGATAATAACTTTGTAAATCATATGTCTCTGATCTGATTTTACAAAATCATCTCCTTTAAATAGCTCCTGTTCTCAATATTTGGCTCTTGAAGAACAAAATAGGGAAGACACTAGGATTATTTTCTTTTACAAGGGGGAACCCCACACAGAATTTATGTCCCAGAAGTGAAATACTATTAATAGCATCTTATATGAGATCCCCAAAAATTTATGTGGATTTCCTGGGTCGAAGTATACCCTGGTTTTAAAATGAGGCAGTGGTTTGAAAGCAAGGTCTTGAAGAGAGATGTATACACCCATGTTCATAGCAGCACTATTCATAATAGTTAAAATATGGAAGAAACCCAAGTGTCCCATACAGATGAATGGATAAGGAAAAGTGTGATGTATCCATACAACGGAATATTATTCAGCCTTAAAACGGAAGGAGATTCTGGTTTCCCTGGTAGTTTAGATGGTAAAGAATCTACCTGCAATGCAGGAGACTCAGATTCGATCTTTGGGTAGGGATCCCCTGGAGAAAGGAATGGCAACCCACTCCAGTATTCTTGCCCAACTCCAATATTCTTGCCTGGAGAATCCTATGGACAGAAGAGCCTGGCAGGCTACAGTCCATGGGGTCGCAAAGAGTCGGACACGACTGAGGGACTAACACTTTCACTTTTCTGACATATGCTACAACGTGGATGAATTCAAGGACATTACGCTGAGGGTAGTAAGCCAGTCACCGAAAGACAAGTACTCAATGATTCACATATGGGAGATACCTAGAGTAGTTAAAATCAATGAGACAATAAGTATTAAAATGGTTGTTGCTGGGGACTGGAGGGAGTGGGTATAGGTAGTTACTGTTTAATGAATACAGAGTTTCAGTTGGAGGTAAAGAAGAATGTTTTGGAGATGGATGGTGTTGATGGTTGCACAAAACTATGAATATACTTAATACCTCTGGACTGTACACTTAGAAATGGTTCACTGGTAAAAGATGGGTTTTATGCAATGTGTATTTTACTACAGTTAAAAAATAGAAAAAAAAAAAAGTGAGGCAGTAGAGGACTAGATCACTACGCACTATGATGGTGAGGCTTAGGGAGGGCAATGGGATCTATTGTCTGAGAGACAAAGACACAGAGAGCACTGCGACATGCTTAAAAGGGAGTGGTTACCAAATATATGTTTGTTACTTTTGTTCCATCTATTTTTAATGAACAAGCCAGGTTAAAATCTAAAGGGATGAAAATGCATTAGCTAAAGTTTCTTGTTTCCACTTGTTTCTAGAATTTTTCTTTATCTGGTCAAGAGCCATGTCCTTTAGCACCAGACTGCTCCTGCACATAAGTAATAATAATGTGGCAAAGCAGTAAAATATTTCTAGAGATAATTTTACTAAAATATATCGAATGCTCAATATCTGCATTAAAAAGTAGAGCAGAGACAGTAATACCATATTGTTCGTTCTTTCAAAATCAGAGATAAGTTCATTCTGTCATTATGTAATACACAATAATAAGCAAACTGGGCTCCCCAGGTGGCTCAGTGGTGGGGAGTCAGCCTGCAGTTCAGGAGATGGGGGTTCAATCCCTGATTCGCGGGGACGCCCTGGAGAAGGAAATGGCAACCTACTCCAGTGTCCTTGCGTGGTGGATCCCATGGACAGAGGAGCCTGATGGGTTTCAACATTGAGTTGAAAGAGCCAGACACGTCTTAGTGATTGAACAAGCAAACGAACAAATAAACACATTATGATTCTTAAGTACTCAAGAAGTGTAATCACTTGTATTCTTAGTTGGATAGGTATCTTTAAAATATAAGGTTGAATACTCCAACCTTGTCTTTAATTAAAGTGTTACTTTCATATTATGTTTGACATGCAATGAGCTCTCAGTAAAGAACTGATTCCTGAGATAAAGCAGTGAAGGTTCCAACTAGTCACATATATCATAGATGACATCCACATTTAGAGTCAGACTTTCTCAAAACTCCTATCCCACACTTAACCTTTTGAAATCAAATAGTGGGGAAATTTGTATGGGCTATTTTCTCAGAATAAAATGTACTGGAATTAAAAAAAAAGGGAGGGGTTCTTAAGGGGTCACTGGAGCCATTCTTGTCTGCAGGCAGATAATAGAAAACGGGCTTATTCTCTTAAGCATCCAGTTACATGGCTGCAGTAACTCCCCTGATAGGCCTTCCTAGCGTTCTCCACTCTGACAGGCTGGGTCAGCACCTGACGCATAGCTAGAACGATTTCAAGACTATGACTGCTACTGATACTACTGCTGCTGCTACTGCTACTATTAGTAATAATGGCAATATATAATATTTATTGAGCATTTTAGTTTAACGCCATGAGGTTGTTAAAATTATTGCTCCCATTTTAAAGGTGAGAAGACTTATATATAAAATACAGGTGTTCTCTCCATTTAAAGCCATCTACTTCATATGACTGAGATCATAGTGTACATATAATTTTTATTCTGCTTTTTCACCTAACATTGTACATTGAGACACCTCTCATATCTTTTCAAGGTGCAATAGATCATATTCCTTTCATGGCTCCACCATAGTTAATTTTCAGCCTCTAACTAGTGGCAGTTATGTTTGTTTTCAATATTTTGCTCTCACATATGATTAAAAAAAAAGGGCTTCTCTGGTGGCTTAGCTGGTAAAGAAGCCACCTGCAATGCGGGAGACCTGGGTTTGATCCCTGGGTTGGGAAGATCCCCTGGAGAAGGGAAAGGCTACCCACTCCAGTATTCTGGTCTGGAGAATTCCATGGGCTGTATAGTTCATGGGGTCACAAAGAGTCGGACATGACTGAGTGACTTTCACTTATGATAAATGATAAAAATTTAGTGGTATTTATGTTTGTTTTCAGTATTTGCTCTCACAAATGATATGATAAAACTTCTCCAAAATGATTTTTGATATGCATCTTATTACATACTTAGCATCGATCCTTGGGTCCAAAATTACAATATTTTTAAAACTATGGATGCATATTATCAAATGCTTAACAATGACTCAGCGTTTCCTCATAAAGTCATTCAACTGGCATTGTGACTATATGATACTTTTCTCATCCTCCTGGTTAAACATGCCCAATTCAGAGATCCTTCTTGTCGGCATTAGAAAGAGTTAAGGGGTGGGAATCAGTGAGTACTTGTGTATTACTCCTTCCTCACTCCCTACCTCCTCCCTCCTTAGCATTGCAGTGCCAGGATCTTCCGACCTCAAACAAGGCCCGGGTGAACTGCTCGCATCCCTTTGGTGACTTTAGGTACCAGTCAACCTGTAGCTTCACCTGCGATGAAGGTTCATTCCTGGTGGGAGCAAGTGTGCTGCAATGCCTGGATACAGGGAACTGGGATGCTCCTTTTCCAGAATGCCAAGGTAGGATGAACTCTTTCCAGAGTCTTGGAAACAAATTGTAGAGTTATTTTAAAAAGCTATATTTAAAAGGTAGTAACTGTCTAGGGGACAGAAGCTTGAAATGGACTAGAAAATGAATAAACACTATCATCAGGAAGCCCTTGTTATCAGGTCACATGGGGATCCCACGTGCAGAGGCCTTGAGGGGCTGGCAGATACCACAAGAGACAGGATGTCCGACGGCAGGACAGGGGCATGGGCTGAAGGTCCCTATCATGAACTAGGTTCGCTGGTCTCACTTGACTAAAGATAGTCGCTGGAAACAAGGCCAGGGAAAGACAGTCCCATGATGTTGTTCCAAGAGTAATCTGGCACTTTAATCCTAGGAAACACAGAGTGTAGTGGTGGAATGGCAGGTAGTGCATGGGTTTAATAGGAGAAGGGGAGGGGCAGCATTTACAGGTGCCTGGCTGCAAACAAGATTGGAGAAACCCACTTAGAGTAAAGTGAAGAGTGATTAAAACAGACAGAAACTAATCTACACATGCAAAGTCACAGGATTCTCGGAAGAAAAAAAGTACCTATTCACTATAATCATATATGTCTGCATTTCACCTGATATAAAATAAAGCCAGTTATTGAGTGAAATGGAACTGGTTCTGATCATCTGGGTTTGGAAATTGAAAGATAGATGTATACTTTTTATACTCCCCATTCCTTTTTCTATCCAGTTATTTACTTATATTTATGTCAAACCCTACCTTTGAAAGATAACATTTGTATTTATAAAAGCTTCTCTTGTAGCTCAGTAGGTAAAGAATCTGCCTGCAGTGCAGGAGACCTGGGTTCGATCCCTGGGTTGGGAAGATCCCCTGGAGAAGGAAATGGTAACCCACTCCAGTATCCTTGCCTGGAAAATCTCAGAGACAGAGGAGCCTGGTGGGCTACAGTCCATGGGGTCACAAAGAGTTGGGCATTACTGAGTGACTAACATTACTTACCTTTAAAAGATAACATTTGTATTTATAAAAGCTCTAGAAAAATAAACAAAAAAATCTTCTTACATACTGTCCCCAAAATACCCCACCCTAAAATAGACACTGGTTATGTTTCTCTATTATTGTATAAATTCCTCCAATGTTTTCCCACTTTCCCCTCCACACAATTAGTATTTTTATGAGGCATATATAAGCTTAATAATGAAATTAGATAGGTAAAATACTAGACAATTCTGCATCGTTTGCCTTTGCTTTTCGCTTTGTGCCCGCTTGCAACATGAGTAAAAGCTGACAGATACATGTTTTTAATAAAAAGGAAACCACTTGCTATTCAGGTCACACATAAGCACACACAAGCACACATACACGCACACTACTATTAAGTTAGGTCAACACAGAGTGAACCAATGAATGAACAAAGGGGCTGACCAGCTCAACAGAGCTGCATGGTCTTTATCCCCAGACACAAGAGAGCCTGGCAAGCCCCGGGGGCTAAGGCTGAGCCCACCTTCTGAGCTGGGTCTGCAGAGACCAGGCTGAGGCTTGTGACCTTGGCCCCTCAGCTCTCACCCTGGCTACGCTGAAGCCTGGATACACTACAAAAACCACACGACTGTAGGGAAAACTTGGGAGTCCCTGAGGGCGTTCCAGTGCACAGCACCTTTCCGGACAGCCTTGGGCTGTGCAGGGCACAGATTACAGTTCATTGCTCCATACTGGCCTGCCTGTGGGTGTTTCACAGGAGGGAGGCTGACACTCACCACGGCTTCCTGTGACCTTCTAGTTCCCTTCCGCTTTTAGTTCTTTGTTTACTCTGACTGAACTTTCTCCTCTTGCTGCTGAGCGAGCATCATGTGAAATACCCAAATGTGGTCTGGGCAGGAAGGGACCATGAGGCTTGCAACCTACTAGCTGTTGTAATGTGCCCCAAATGTGTTATCAGTTTCCTTTTCCAATGCCACACCCCCACACCCACCTTCCCACCCCAGCTATCAGAAGGCAAAGTCACAAGAGAGAGGCACACAGACTCATGCACCAGCACTCATCGCACCACACTTGTCCTTCTTTTGTCTCCTCTCCCCTCTCCTCACCCCCACACCGAATACAGAAAGACTTTTCAAGCGGTGGAAAATACCAGGTCTTTGGACACATGGATGAGATGGGGGATGTAGCTGGAGGGAAGGGAAGAGACAGGTGCAGAAAATGCTCACAAAGCCTCAAGCAGTTCAAATCTGTGGCTGAAAGACAGCCCTGGTTCATCCACACTACCACTGTCTCTGGTCTAAAGCCACACACGACCCGATCGGGCTAAAGAATGCAGAAGAAACACCTTAAACCATGTATTCATTTTTTAAAAAGCTAGTGTGTTTAATTGAGTTTGATTTCATTAATTGGCTGAGGGATATCTTGGCAGCCATTAACATTTGCATACATAGTGTTTTCATTTTTGAACCTTATAAAAATCCTGAGAACTATGTAATGCTATTATCCAGATTTTAAAGGTGAATAAACATATGGAAATTCAAAGGGGTTAAGGGACTGGCCGAAAGTCACAGAGCATGATCTCTAACCAAATCAAATCCTCTAGCACCACAAACTCCACATGGATAAACTGTGGCAAAGAACTGTGATATCTTATTGACCATTTTTTGTAAGTAGACAGGTAGAGTCATTTGCTGCTGGTCACTACAGGATGAGACTGGTGGAAAGAGCATTTGCAGATGGCCAGTTACATTATTTGCCTACTTTGTGTCATGATTTTTTAATTTAATTTTGCCTATATTTTGTTAACTTATTATTTTATATAATAATAAATTTGAGGTTCTCTGCAAAGCAAAGATTGTTATTTTTCCCATTTCATAGATGAAGCAACTGAGGTTCAGTATGTTTATTGTCCAGAGATGCACTGCCAGTGAGTAACAGAGGCAAGTTTTGGACCCAGAGTTCATCACTTGGTTGGGGGAAGGAACTTTTGGAAGAGGAGAAAGTATTTCACTCCATTTCCCTATTTCCAATCACTTGTCATTGTTTTCTGGCAAGGTTATTGGGTCTACCTCTGAAGAAAGTGTCAAGGAAGCAGTCACTCCCACTCTCATCCAGGGGTAACTAACATGAGCTGCATCACCATCACCATCTTTCCCAACAAAGTGCCAGCATCCTTTTAAATCACCCCTAAAGCTCTTTGAAATCTCTTTGGGGGTAAGCGTTTCAGAATACCAACCCACTGTCAGCTGCCGTTTCACACATTCAGGACATCTAACTGGTGACTAGTATCATGCAATTTAAACAATCGTTCTAACCCAGTACTGCACTGGTCTGTTAAGGACACACACATACACACACACACTGATTTAAGTGGCTGTGTTCTAAAACAATCTCCTCTCTCCTCCTTGTCTATGCCCATGCTAGCTGTTACCTGCGCACCTCTGCCAAACCCTCAGAATGGAGAAAAGACTTGTGTCCAACCTCTTGGAGGTTCCAGTTATAAGTCCACATGCTGGTTCACATGTCATGAGGGATTCTCTTTATCCGGACCAGAAAGACTGGACTGTACTCCATCTGGACACTGGACGGGCTTCCCACCAACATGTGAAGGTAGGACCATGGGTTTACCCTTTCTTATGGCTCCTCAGGTACCAGTATAGAATGGAGCTTCATCATCAGGAGTTCATGTAAACCTCAAGCTAAAGAAAGCCTTCTCTTCAAGGCATAACAATCTAGGCCAAAAGCTTCCCCACCTCGAGTATTCTTGTAACAATAACTTTAACCATTTCATAGTTCCATAATGTATTTCAGTGTCATTGTGATGTTTGATGTTTATCACAATCCTGAAATAATGAGGATAGGCAATATTATCGCCATTTTATGGATGAGAAAATAGAGGCTCAGAGATTAGGTAATTTATGGAAATTCATACTATTAGTGATGAAGCTTAGCTATGTCACTGGGACTTTTACTTCATTGTAAAGAATTTTCGTACTACACTCATTCATTCCGACATCCTCCTTCACTGAGCATTGCTAAGCCCCAGACACTGAGCTGACCTCAGAGTGGGTGTGATTCCATTCCAGCCCCTCGAGGATCTCAGTCTAAAGATTTGTGTATAGCCTCTCCTTGCTCCAGTTCCATATGGATTACAAGCTCCCTGAGGGCAGGGACTGTCCCAACTTCACCTTTGCATGTCCTGCAGCAGCTAGACAGAAAAAAAATGTAGGTGTGTGACAAGTATCTGTTGAACTGAATCTTCTCATTTGCTGGTTAAATTTATTCAAACCCAAGCCTTATTGACAATGAATTAGGGGATCCTCAAAGGCAATGGCCAGATCTTATCTGATTCCCCTGAAACATCTGGCTGACACATATCTGGTATATGAAAGTGAAACTGTTAATCGCTCAGTTGCGTCTGACCCTTTGTGACCGCATGGACTGTAGTCTGCCAGGCTCCTCTGTCTACGGAGATTCTCCAGTCAAGAATACTGAAATGGGTAGCTGTTCCCTTTTCCAGGGGATCTTCCCAACCAAGGGCTTGAACCTGGGTCTTCTGCATTGCAGACAGATTCTTTACCATCTGAGCCACCAGAGATAGTGTGCTCTAAAGTAGAAGTTTGCAAACTGATGCATTTATTGCTCATGTTTACTTTCAAACATCATCATTTTGCTCAACCTAGAGGGCTAGGATGGGGTGGTAGACAGGAGGCAGGCTCAAGAGGGAGGGGACATATGTATACCTATGGCTGATTCATGTGTGGCAGAAACCAACACAACATTGTAAAACAATTATCTTCCAATTAAATAAATTTTAAAAAACAGACATTACACAATTTAAGTTGCAGGAATAAGCAAGTATACAGCATTTTTTACCTGTAACATATGAAACCCAGAATAAAAGCAATATTCTCAAAGGAAAAAAAAAGTCACCATTTTTTGGTTCTTTTGTTCTATTATTCCATATACTATAGTCAGGAATAATAAAACCAGCAATAATAGCTAATTTTTATTGTTTGCATAAGTACAAGCAATTACATTTGCATTTTTGCATTCAATACACACAATCCTTAACATGGTTATCATTATCCCTGTTTTAAAGATGAAGAAATGAGGCTTGAGAAGATAAATAGCTGGCAAAGATGCGTGTGCTACATCTTAGCTACGAAGTGTGCAGTTAGGATTCAAACCCAGGTTTAGCCTGATTACAGGACTAGAGCTTTTACCTCTACACTACACTGCCACCCAGTGGCCAGTTTCTAAATCCCAGGTCAGCTCAGCTCAGTTCAGTCGCTCAGTCCTGTTCGACTCTGCGACCCCACAGACTGCAGCCTACCAGGCTTCCCTGTCCATCACCAACTCCCAGCGCCTACCAAACTCATGTCTATCGCATCAGTGATGCCATCCAACCATTTCATCCTCTGTTGTCCCCTTCTCCCCCTGCCTTCAATCTTTCCCAGCATCAGGGTCTTTTCAAATGAGTCAGTTCTTCACATCAGGTGGTCAAAGTATTGGAGTTTCAGCTTCAACATCAGTCCTTCCAGTGAATATTCAGGACTGATTTCCTTTAGGATTAACAGGTTGGATCTCCTTGCAGTCCAAGGAACTCTCAAGAGCCTTCTCCAATACCACAGTTCCAAAGCATCAATTTTTTGCTCCTCAGCCTTCTTTATGGTCCAACTCTCACAACCAACCATACATGACTACTGGACAAATCATAGCTTTGACTAGACGGACCTTTGTTGGCAAAGTAATGTCTATGCTTTTTAATATGCTGTCTAGGTTGGTCATAACTTTTCTTCCAAGGAGCAAGCGTCTTTTAATTTCATGGCTGCAGTCCCCATCTGCAATGATAGTCATTCGTAAATTCCACTGCTCTTGTCTAGTTGCAGCAGCAACTGCAGTAGCAGTTGTTCTAAAATGAACTTTAGTTGAACTAAAATGAGTGATCAAATGAGTGAGTATGTTTCTAGAAATCTATTAGTGAAAAGAGCTAAATATTCATTCTTTCTTATTCCTTCTTGTGGAATGAGCACTAGATTAATATCCAAAGACTTGTATTGCTCTTCCCTGAAGTTATGGAGTCACATAGAAGATCATGCCACACCCTGATATTCTCAATTCCAAAAGGAGAGGAGTGGACAAGGACACCTCTGAGGCTCTTCCCCTGGACAAGGATTCTGTAGGCTAAAGCACATAAAACGCTACTGTGCATGTGTGTGTGCTGTCTTGTCTGACTCTTTGTGACTCCATGGACTGTAGCCTGCTAGGCTCCTTTGTCCATGGGTCTCTGTCCACGGAATTTTCCAGGCAAGAATACTGGAGTGGGTTGCCATTTCCTCCTTCAAGAGATCTTCCCAACCCAGGGGTCTAATCCATGTATCTTGTGTATCCTGCATCAGCAGGCAGATTCTTTACCACTGTACCCACCTGGGAAGTCCAAAATGCTATCATCTATTGTCAAAAAAAAAAAAAAACAAAAAAAGCCCACTACAAGCCATCCAAGGAATCTAGGACTTTGATAGCTGATATCTTTAGGGCTTGTGCTTCATCACAGATTTCTCAATCACTCATTTGTTTATTCCATGGGCATTTATCATGAGTTCTATTTTTCCACATTCTGTTTTAAGGCTAAAAAAAAAGAAAAGAAAAGAAAACCCTGAGATATAAGAAATACCTCACTGAAGTTTTTTGGTTTTGTTTTTCTCATGAAAGTTTTAAATCATACATTGCAATCAACATGGTTGTAAAATCTGTGATCTCTGAAGCCCCCATTTCTCCTGACTCTTTTCTACCTCCTTTTCTCCTCAAGAGGTGACATTTCAGGCCTGGCCCTGCCCAGTGTCGAAAACCAAACTTGACCATGGGCAGCAGCTTTAGTGAGCTATGGGCTTTGGAATTGCCAACCTGGTCTGAACCTGATAGTTAGCTCTGGCTTTTGGACCTGTGTTTCTATCTCATTCTCCAAATTTAGGCTCTAGATTTAGGCAGAGAGTTCCTCTTCTTTTCCCATATGCCTGAGTCCATGAATTTTGAAACTTTCAGCAATGAACTCTGATTTTCACATGGTGTTCTGCAGAGTCCTGGACTCTTATCAGAGGGGATTGAGGGCTACCAAGTACATAGGGGTGGTGTGGCAAGTGGAGCACAGTCTCATGGTGCAAAATGGGGCTCCATTTTTCTGAGTGAGTCCACAGATATTTCCCTTTCTGTTAGAATGTCAGTTTCCTGGGCTCTCTAGGACTTGAGCTCCGCCTGCATTTCCTAATCTTCCCCCTTGCCTTTACCCACCAGGACCTGAATTCCTTTCCCTGAACATAAACGGTACTGAGTTGCTCCCATCTAGTTGCTCTGTTCCCTACCTTCCTGGCTGTTGGGCCACTATCCTGATATGATGACTGTTCCCTCAATCACGTTGTCATTGACTCTCTGGAGACCCTGTTCAACTGCTGGACCTGACTCCTAATGACCAACCTCACCTTGATGGGGAGGTGTGGGTCCTGGTTTTGAGTCCCAATCCTGGCGCGGCCCTTCTGCCGCACCCCTGCTCATCCAAGATCTAAAATACAGCAGACTGGTGCCCTCTAAGCTCTGGCCTGGCTCATGTCTCTGTTTCATTTCTCCACTCCTCCAACCTTCATCTGACTCTGTGAAGATTCCCAGTCTTTATTTTCAAAGTTTGAGTTTAGAACCACCAACCCAATGAATATTATTATGTACACTATTTTTCCTTCATTTCATGACAAAACTACATTTGACTCAAGCTAGAAAATAATAATAATATACAGAGACAAAGAATTCATTAAAATTAAAATAATATAAAGCAATATTTTATCAGTTGATGATAGCATGGCAGTGAACCCACTAATTCGTGAATTCACACACCATCACATTCATTCACCTGCATCACCAATCATAGAAAACATCAGTGAAGACCATTTCAATAGACAGCACTGCTTTGAAGTCCATGAAAATAGAGCTTTAAGTATAGAGATAAAAGCAGCTCTTATCCGTTTCCTATTCTTGTACTAAGTTTTTAATAAAGCTTCAGAGTAGGCTCAAGAATATGACTACTTTTTGTTGTTACCCAGAGAGGTCATCCCTTGGTAAAAATCTCTTCCTCTACCTCTGCATGAGGCCCCTTCACTCCACCAACTTCCTCAGATTTAATTCAGCCCCTGATTGCTGAGTGCCCACCACTTTCCAGATCTGGAATAGGCTTCCACGTACCTCATCAAGTCTGCCCCTCAGACCGGAAAACAGGCTTCCTTGTGCAAGTGAGTCAAATCCTTCTTAGGGGCCTTTGATTTGACAAGGTTTATGTTTACAGAAGAGGGTTCAGAAACTTTCCTAGACACAAAAGGCTGTGTTTATAACCTTGGCAGAAAAAGACTCATAGAACTGAGACCAAAGCATATCCCCCAAGTAGATTTAATGCTGTGGAATTCTCTTTGTATGCTAGGGGTCATTTAAGTCAGTTCTTAAAAACAGGAACTCCTCTTGTTTCTTTTCATATCATGTAAAAACACTTGTCAGAATGCATCCAAATTAAATTATGCTTACTAACGTTCATTCTTTTAACAAATATTTTTAGACCCCTCTACTCTGTGTTAGGCACTTTTGTTTGGGGTATAGCTGACATGTATTTTCTGGGAGATTCTGAAAAAGCTATTTGAGGGAAAATGTTCATAAATGATTTAATATCTATGACATATACCAGTAGATAATAAATGTTTAATAAACAGAATTGATCTGCCAGGCATGGATTCATTAATTACTCAAAAATTTCATAGTTCTAAACTGAAATTAAGTATGTCATTTTGGCTATCTGAATGGTTTCACACAATCAGGATCCACAGTCCTTCAGTGAACAGCCCGCTCCAAAATAACGTGGGCCAGCATGTAAAAACCAATACTTTTCCATGAGGCATTGCACAGGGCTTCAAGAGGGTTTTTTTTTTGTTTGTTTGTTTTGTTTTTTTTTTAAAAAAAAGCAAAACAGCTAAGCAAAATGAGCTTTATCTGACCAAGGCATAGCTTTCAGATAGCCTCGGATTTAAAGAAAGAACAGTCACTTAATTTGGCAATAACCCAACGTGAGTGAAAGTTGCTCAGTCGTGTTCAACTCTTTGCGACCCCATGGACTCTACAGTCCATGGAATTCTCCAGGTCAGAATACTGGAGTGGGTAGCCGTTTCCTTCTGCAGGGGATCTTCCCAACCCAGGGGTCGAACCCAGGTCTCTGGCATTGCAGGTGGATTCTTTTCCAGTTGAGGCACCAGGGAAGCCCAAGAATACTGGAGTGGGTAGCCTATCCCTTCTCCAGGGGATCTTCCTGACCCAGGAATCAAACTGGGGTCTCCTGCATTGCAGGTGGATTCTTTACCAGCTGAGCTACCAGGAAAGCTCCAATAACCCAATATTTGTAGATAAATAATAGTCTCATGTCAGAGAATGTCACTGAGAGAAAGACACGATCCTAAGATAAATATGTAACTTCAATAAATTTATAAAAATAGTTTTTGAGGGAAATAGTAAATTCATTTACTCATACACTTGGCATATGGTTGTTGAGCACCACCTCTTGGTGTGATTAGTGTGATTGTGGGAGACACAAAGATTTATGATTCTCAGGTTTAGGAGCTTTCCATCCAGGAGAAGAGGGAAGAGTTGACATTTGATATGATAGCATGAGAGTTCAAACAGAAATACTGATGTGTTCAGAGGAGAAGACTTCAGGCTACAGTGATCAGAAGAGGCTTTGGAAAGGCTGTGTTTGATTGGATCCCAGAGGATGGCTGGGGATTTTATTCAATGAAAATTGAAAGAAATTTAGGGTAGTGGGAGCCAAGGCCCAGAGGCAAGAACACATGAGGTCAGTTAAGGAATTCCCAGGGAATATCTTAGCTTGACCAGGAGGTTTTGCACTTACCTGTGCCAAAAAAAGAAAGCCTGAGGATCCAAATGGAAGGAATAGTAGTTTAGGACAGAACATGATCGTTGCAGGTGTAGATGTGCTGAATTTATGGAGACAGGAGGATATCTAACTGGAAGGAGTTTCAGGCAGAAGGAAGAACAGAAATGAAACCCTGGACTGCCCTTATACAAAGAGAATAGTGAGAGTCAGGGAGGCCACAAGGTCTCTGAAGCAAAAGGTTTAGAGACAAGAGGATGAAATGGTGAATTCTTGAGTCTGACTGCTTAAACCCTTGACTCATTTTTAGAATTTCTCCCTATACTCCTCTTTGCAAACCCACCATCATTCCCCCTGCCCTCTGCACTTCATGACTTGTGTCTGTTGTGAAATGTCTGCTACCTAGCAAAACACAGTGGTAGTGCAATTTGATGAAAACATGAATGAATTAATTGGGTGTAAAACAGGGTTTCCAGATCAGTTTGGAGATTGTGACATTCTTGATTTGGTTCTCTAGCCAGCAAGTGTCCGGAACTATCTGCCCCTGAGCAGGGAAGCCTGGACTGTCCTGACACTCATGGAGAATTCATCGTTGGCTCCATCTGCCATTTCTCCTGTAACGAGGGCTTGAAGCTGGAGGGGTCCAACCATGTTGAGTGCACAGCTTCTGGGAGATGGACAGCACCCCCACCAACCTGCAAAGGTAAAAGATACATGCCTTGTATCCTTGCAAGACAGCTCTTCTTCTAGAAATTTCCTCAACAAAAATAACAAATACTTACATACACTCTTACTATGTGACAGGTACACATAATATTATTATTATTATTGTGAAAGTTTCACTTCTGTCATGAAGTGGGTTATCTATTAGGATACAGGAAACATAGCCTATGGATTTTAAAAAATATACAAGGAGTGGCAGGACTTTTTCATATTTGTGAATAAAAGATATACTGATTTTTAAGCACAAATTTTCTTTCATAATTTTGGCCTCTTTTTCTCAAAGAGCTATATTGGGTCCATTGAATGGTTTCCATTTCTTTGTCACCAGCAGAGCACTAGGGGTGGAGTTACTGGTCAAATGTTTCAAATCAAGGAACTGAAGTGGGGAGAGGTCAGTTGTCATCTCTCTGCCACGTGGCAAGTTAACGACAGAGCCAGTGGCATCTTTCTCACTTCACATTTCATGTTGACCTTTGGCCTGAAGATAATGAACACCTCCCAATAAAGCAGCAATGGGCAAGCAATTGGTCTATGCATATTTTGCCGAATTTTCATATTTCTACACCCATTATTCTGGGTTTTTTTGGGGGGGTTGGTTTTCTTCTTAATATAAGTAACATTGACATCCTCTCCCTAAATTCTTCTGGCCAGGAGAATCGTCTCTTTAAGAGCAATTTTAGATAATTGTTTTCATCTGGTTTTCTATGGTGGTGGATGGTTTAGTTGCTAGGTTTTGTCTGACTCTTTTGCGAGCTCATGGATCGTAGCCTGCCAGGTTCCTCTGTTCATGGGAATTTGTATGCAAGAATACTGGAGTGGATGCCATTTCGTTCTTCAGAGGATCTTCCTGCACCAGGGATGGAACCCGTATCTCCTGCATTGCAGGCAGATTCTTTACCGCTGAGCCACCAGGGAAGCTCCTGGCTGTCCATTCCTGATTTTAATAGTTTTCCTTAACTTCCTTAAGGAGCTATTGCTAGAGCCTCCCTGATTATGAAAGGACCAGAAGACAGTTACTGTATGTCAGTCTTAACTCTGTTGTGCTCCTCTTAGTTGGGAACTCTGTAAATTGAAACATTTTCTTTTCACAGTGGACACAGTATCAGCTCCTGCTCCAGGGGTGCGATGCCCATCCCTCATCGTACCAAACCAGGGAACAATGTCCTGTCAGCATCATCTGAGGAACTTTGGTTTGAATACCACTTGCCACTTTGGATGCAAAGCTGGATTCACACTCATGGGAGAGAGTGCTCTCCAATGCAGACCTTCCAGACAATGGACAGCAGTAGCTCCCACGTGCAGAGGTAAGGCGAAACATAACAGGCAGCTCCGATGCTACCTTCTAGCATGCTAGGCATTGTCCATGCCTGTCAAAATCCTATCCAGTGCCAGTGACCACTTCAAGTGTCAGCTCCTCCATGAAACCCACATCCAATCCCAGTTAGAAGTAATGAGCAACAGGCATATCATGTTTCCCCTTCATCACAAGCGAATGCTCTGGTGCTCCTAAAGGAAGAAACATGGAAATGACAAAATGTGTTAGAGGCTTAGCATACTGAACATGGAACCAGCTATATGAATTGTGAGTTACAAGGTACAATTCTATTAAGGATGTGGCCCTGTAAACATTCTATATTTCATAACTGGAACCCAATTAAAAAGCTAAATTATGAATGTTACCTCTTGAAGACCTATACCCCATGCACGAAGCACTGTGTCTCTTCATTGTATTCTCTATGAAGCACAAAAGAGTGCTTTGCAAATGTCAGTACTGCCCAACAACATTTGTTAAGTTCAGTTTCCTGAGTCAACTTTGAGTTAAATTTCATTCTCTGTACACAAATTTGGGAGAGTATCCTGAAATGCCCTGAAAAACAGTTTAAAGAGAATGGTGGTCTCTACTTCTTTCAAACTTTCAGAGGCCAGGTATGCTGAACAATTGTTATCTCAAGAAATATGTGCTGACATGGAAGTTAATTGCCAGTGGTAGTAATAATAATATTTAGGACAACAGTATTTTTGAGAAGCAAAATTTATAAATAGTATTTTTGTGGGCAAGACTGATCAATCCCCTGGAAGTTTATTTACTGAATTGCCACTTCGTGCCCTCCTTGGTTCTTCGGCTATCATTCTTTGAGTGTATATCTCAGTATATTTGATGCTGGAAGAACTTGTGGGAATGTCAAAAACAGCTCCTGTCCTTTCTGATCTTTTGTATTGCACCACATCTCTGGGCAACCCTAGCCGTGTTTCATATGCAACCATAATCTCTTTAATGTTCACTCTGTATGTTCGCTTTTCCTACATTCTTTTTTCTTCTGCAGCTGTCAAATGCTCCAAGCTACCTGTTACTGAGCCAATAGTGATGAACTGCTCCAACCCTTGGGGAAATTTCAGCTATGGATCAACCTGCAGTTTCCATTGCCCCGAGGGTCAATTACTTAATGGCTCAGAAAGAACAGCATGCCAAGAGAATGGTCAGTGGTCAACGACCATGCCAACCTGCCAAGGTATATGTCTCATACAGGTTAGGAAGTCGCTTTGATATGGAAAATAATGAAATCAGTTTTTCTCCTCTGTGTGTTTCTTAACAGTGGTCTCACTTTCTATCACTGGGTTTCCCCTGCGTTTAACAATTGTTTCACAATGAATCAAACAGAATCTCTGAATCTTATGCAGTGCAGTGGGAATCAAATGTAGTGACTCTGTGTAAACAATCACCACTACTTTTTCAATGTGAAATGAATCCTCTCATTTCCTTATAATCTTTGTATAGTATTGGATTGGCCAACAAGTCCAGTTGGGTTTTTCCAGAAGATCTTATAGAAATACCCAAATGAACTTCTTGGCCAGCCTAATATATCTTGAAGTTTCAAGATGTTTTAAACTGAAGGTTATTTAATGAAGAATCCTAACTCATTACCTCAGAAGACCTTTGTTTACCATATACCTCCCCCAAATACCATCAGTTCAGTTCAGTTCAGTTCAGTCGCTCAGTTGTGTCATATGTCCTCCTTAATCAAGCTCTGCTTGCAAGGTTTATTTCATCCCCTCCCATTTTTTCCCCTCTAGTAGCTTGTTGTAACTACTTTTTGTCATAAAAATGAATCTTCAATTACCTTCCCCCTCAAATTACCCAGTTTATTTTGTTTGTCCAAACTCCTATTTAATATCTAATTCCATTTATTGAGTCCGTACCTTGACTCCTTGGAAATTATGTTTGATATTTAAACATTAGGAAGAAAATCAAGTCCTGCTTGTGTCCCATTCTGTTGAAATGACTCATGACTTCCAGGCTTTTTGTGCTGGGTTGTTAGCACTGCCAGGACCTTGGAGGACTTATTTGGTCTCACACCTTAGTGTTGTTGGGGCCCTTCTGGAGGAATGATGGTCTTCTGCACAAAACACTTCTTATGTCTCACACGTGTGTGTGTGTCTGTTTTGCAGCAGGGCCACTGACTATCCAGGAAGCCCTGACTTATATTGGTGGAGCAGCAGCTGGTACAACAGGCTTAGTGACGAGTTCGATACTCCTGGCTCTGCTAAGAAGGCGTCGCAGACAAAAAGGTAAATTGGAAACAGTATTCTCATTTTCTTCTTTCTTGTGATTTGGGGCAAGGCAGTGAAAGCACAACTTCAGTAGTTCATGTCTGAAAACATTTGCATTAAAAAAAACAAGGCCAAGTTAAGTGGTCTTGAGAACCAACTCCCATCAGAGTCAAATTTAGGGAGAAAAAAAAAAAAGAAAACACAGATCCTCATATAATGGTGATCTGGAGATGGGCCTGGAAGTCTGAATTTTTTAAAAGTTCCTCCCCACCCTAACTCCACCTACTAAGATTTTATGAGGCCAGTGTGCATACTGACACTTGGGGGCTTCTGGTCTAGGTAACCTTAGTTATTGCCAAAACTAACTAGAAAGGAGTTATACTTCATTCATTCATTCTTTCACACAATAGCCATTTATTGGTCAACTGATTAGGCAGTGTAACCCAGAATGATGGTGCTTGATATTAAGGAATGTATAATTCAGTAGGTGACTTGGACAAGTTAAATCAGTGCTAATACTGAAGTGTATCAAGTGCATCAGGGCAAAAGTGCTACCTGACTACTCTTGGAATACAAAATAGAAGGGTCCCATCCAGATTGATAGGGCAGAAAAGGCTCTTTTAAGTTTAACTTTGAAGACTAAGAGGGATGGATTTTGCCAAAGGAAAAAGTCAAAATAGAGTTAACAGCAGAGAAAATGGCATGTTACAAGATCTTAAAGGGCAAACTAACGGAAAATACTACGTTCAATAGTTTATTGCACCTGAATTGGAAAAAAAAAAAAAACCACTAGTGGAGGAAGTGCAAAAGAGCTGCTGCTTTAGTAATGACTCGGTATGAAAGCTAAGAGATGCATATGTGCTCATGAAAACTTGTAGAGCTAATTCAGGATTGAAGCAAGAAAGTGACCCAAACGGATGAAGATTTTCTGTAAGGGAAACTGTGTTTCTCTGATTGTTCATCAAAAGATAGCTGTAGCCTAGGAATAAAAAAAGAGAACCCTCCCTTAAGAGTTCAAATATCCTTTCATTGTCTGCCTGAGATGCTCAACCTGTCCGTAAGTTGAGAAGCCTCTTCTTTTTTTTTTTTCTTCTTTTTTGTAAATTGAAGTACAGTTGATTTACAATGTTGTGCCAATCTATACAGCTAAGTGACTCATTTTTAAACATATATACATTCTTTTTAAAATATCCTTTTCCATTATGGTTTATCCCAGGAGATTGGATACAGTTCCCTATTCTATACAGTAGGATGTTGTTTATTCATTTATATGTAATAGTTGGCAGCTACCAACCCCAAATTCCCAGTTCATCCCTTATCCTCCCATCCTCCCCCTTGGCAATCACAAGTCTGTTTTCTATGTTTGTGAGTCTGTTTTGTAGATAAGTTCATTTGTGCGATATTTTAGATTTCACATTTAAGTGATATAATATGGTTTTGTCTCTTTCTGACATAAAGAAGCCTCTTCAAATAAGCTAATGAGGCTGCCCATCTTTCCTCATGAAACTGGGGGTATCAAAGGGGTCAGGAATGCTCAAATCCAGGGACAGAAAGTGGCTATGTTAAAAGCACCTGCCAGCACTCTCCTGGAATTGAAATTTCAACACCTATTTTTCACTGCTCAGAAGAACTGCTTGTTCCCTATCCTCATGCTCTCTCCCTTCACAAAGCCACCATTGCATTAGGCTGATTTTCCAAAGTTCCTTCATATACTCTCCTGTGAGTGAGTGAATAGGACAACAGATAAACAGTAACTCTGGTTAAAGACCAAAAATCTACAGCCAGTCCCTCCATGCAACATCTGTGCCTGCTTAACCTAATCCAGAAGGCAGAGGCAAGAGCTCCGAAGACCCTGATCCTAATCTCCATCACCATGTAAGAATCCTGTTCCTGCATCTTCCCCAAATTCTTTCTTTAGTTTTGAGATATTTCCAGTGAACCCTCTAAACTATGGAGAGGGATCAGCCACTACCCATCCTCTAATATCTATATAATAAAAAATTTCATTTGTGGGGATGGAATGTTCTGATCTGTCCCACTTTGATTTTAAACTTTCTAGGATTCCAAGTTCAAATACTAGGAAAAGCCTGCATACTATGTCCCTCTCCTGCAAATTCAAAGTGCACCCTCATTATCACACTGAAAGCTCAATCATGCCCTGTAATAAATACACTTGTTCTTTTTCATTTCACCTAATATTTTCTAAATGTATTTAGGCATGAGATCCTTGCCCCTTTTTATCTACCCATGGGATAATTGACAAACATGCTGCCATGTTTAAAGTTTCCACGATCAGAGTTCAGTGTCTGGATTATGACAGGAGGCCCTCGATAGTGTATATGATCAGGGGAGGAAAACACCCACTGTTATGTTGGTTTGGTTTGTTTATGCAACTAGCTTGCCCAAGCTCAGTTGGTAAAGAATCTGCCTGCAATGCAGGAGACCCGGATTGGATTCCTGGGTCAGGAAGATCCCTTGGAGAAAGAAATGACAACCCACTCCAGTATTCTTGCCTGGAAAATCCCATGGACAGAGGAGTCTAACAGGCTACACTAAATGGGGTCGCAAGAGTCGCACACGGCTTAGTGACTAAACCACCACCAAATAATGATTAAGAGAGTATGGACAGAATGCAAACATAGAGGACCTCAAGTGCCAACAAAATGGGTTTTGAGAACCGATGGTCTCAACGACACCAAGAGTAGCCAAGGGGATGAAGTCAGGGACCAGAGGCAGGAGGACAGGTTGTTAGAGAAAGAGAAGAGAAGAAAGATGAGTGGACTCTGGAATTGCATACTGCTGAATGTTTAATTTAGCCTAAAACAGGTCCCACATGTCAGGGAGGGATTGTTCCCAATAAGTCTCTTATAATAAGCCCGCCTGGAAATCAGTCTACTGACTTACCCCAATAATCCCTATTGCTGATGACCTTTCCCCTTCATCTCATTTTTCTTCTTTTAAACCAATCGTCTGTGTCTTCTTGCTTATTTCAGATGATGGAAAAAGCCCCTTGAACCCTCAAAGGTAAGATGGAAATGTTTTATGGTTAAGTTTTTCTAGTTTGACTGTTTAATTCACGCTATGAATTATTAATTCTCTGTATGTCAGAATGACTATACAGACATGGCTTTTATGAAACAATCTCTGGCAACGTCCCCTAGACTAATTCTGAAGCAAAATTTACCAGTAATATGTCCCAGCAATATATAATATTTTAAAAAAATCACTAAGTGCCCTAATGATAATATAAAGGAGAAATACAAGATACAAGGGAAAGTGACATGGAAATAACACACTGGAACTGGGGCACCACACTAGCAGGTGCTATGAGGTCATCCATCAGATACTTGTACCTTCATTCAAGTAGAATCACTATGAATTCAACAGTCATAAAGGTCAGCTGACAGGAATATTCTATTAGTGAGTCAAACAGTATCAGAAGCGTTGTCAACACCAACCTGATTTTTTAAAATGATGAACTATTCTGGCGAAGAGTCGGAAAACCTGTTATCATCTTCTCTTAATTCAGATGGTAATTGCATTTTAAAAGATACACACAAAAAACTTAACATCTATATGCAAAGCCGTTCAGTTCTAGGCTCAGAGATTTTTCACCTCCAAGAATGTTGAGTAGCTTTTCTAAAGTTGTGTGGAGTGTATAAGACAATTCTTTTGTGCCTTGGGCATTTTAGGACATCCAGCATCCTTAGCCCCTGCCTAAATGTCAATAATAAGTCTTGCTCATTATGAAAATTTTAAAAAATTGCTATAGGGAGCAGTACTATCATTCTTTGAAAACTATTGCCATATGATCAAGTATTAAGGGTAGAATTTTAAAAGGATTTCCTCTCACTGGGAAGAGGCTACAGCAGGGGTCAGAGCAGGTATTCAGTACCTAAAGTATCAACAATAACTTGGGTATAACGTGCAAAGAAAATTACCCAGAACAGTTAATCGGGATCTTGAAAATCTCTTTGATTTTTCCTCTTCTTTCCCTCTAAAATCAGAGAATTTCCGGGGTGGGTGGTGTTTCACGGTCTCTGGATGAACTATGTGAAGGACTGGGGTCAAGGAAAAAACATCATATGGCAAGTTCATCTTTGTGTTTCTGTTCTTTAGCCACCTAGGAACATACGGAGTTTTTACAAATGCTGCATTTGACCCAAGCCCTTAAGGTAAGTTGCCTATGGAGGTATTTTGGAAGGAAATAGACAGTAGGAAAAGGAAGAATATAAAGCTTGCCTTTTCTTTATATAATCAGGAGTTACACTTTAAGCGTGTATTAAAGTTCAAACTATGCAGGAAATTGTGTTGGCAGTGGGAGACAGGTATAGCAGAAGAGTGACAATAGAAAGTGAGTATACAGGAGGATTTCCATTGACTCCAGGATATAAATGTTCTAAATAGACATAACTTATTTCAGGATGTATGACATTCCCATTACTGGCTGCTAGATGGTACTGATACTGTAGCCTTGCTTGACCACCAGAAATCATGACAATTAGAAAAATTTTATGAACTTTATGGAGCTAATTCCCTATGCAACCTGCTGGGAAAAAAATAATATGATATTATCATATAATTATCAAAAATAATATCATGTTATCATATAATGTTATATTATCATATAATATCATATATACCATATATGATAATACCTTCTTTCTCCCAAAAAGCTCAGTGAGTGATTAAGTTTCCTAAATAGCCTAGATGACAGAATATCTGTAAACTAGAAAAAGATTATACATAGCTGTAGAGGGTACATATAATGAGAGCTTTCTTTGATCTTTTTCAGGAAAATACGATAATTTGAATTTTTGCTGTCATTTTCAGAGACCTGTCCTTATCTTGGTGACCTCATCCAACCCCCACAGGATCCTTTTTTTGAACATCAGCTTTCCCGAAAAGACTTGATTATAACTGTTGAGTATTTGCTGCAGTTTTCTGTAAATACTTGTGAATAAAGGACATGGAATTTCCTTTAGATTTGTTCTGCACCAGAGCAGAAGGACTGGACCACAAGCCCCAATTCTCCACCCACCACCCCTTCCTGCTCCATTTCCTCTTCCTCCAACACAAGCCTCAGAAGCTGGGACTGAGTCTTCCTGCGATGGTCTGTGGGCTTTGGCCTAGCTGTCACTTGCGGTACTAATTAGCTAGAGTCCAGAGCATCTGACTCAGCAGAAGACCAGACTGGAAAAATAAAAATGCCTCTTTATTTTTGGACTGGAGGAGGTTCTCCTCTACTTTGCTGGAAGGCAGGAGGTGTCTCTGACTTGAGGGAATTTCTATAGGATTTCCTGGGTCTTCAGTGCTTGCTGTTGGTGAAGCCTTTTGGACTTCCTTGAAGCTCCAAGAGAGGCCTCTGGATGGCACCAGAGACTGCAGATGCCGCAGAAGACTGGTGCCCCAGACAGGAAGGTACATGTCAGTGACAGGGAACTCCGCTGTCACTCTCCCCCTGAGGACCCAGAGACCAATCCTTGAATGTCTAGTTAAAAGGATTCCCTAAATGCCGTGTTCTAGTGTTTGATATTTTGCTGAATAAAGTCTGTATCGATCACTTTGTTGACATTAATGTAATACACAATCACGGTTGTCCCAATTACAAACTTGAGACTAGGATCGGCAAATACGTATCTTACCACCGCCCTAAACACACAAGAAGAAAATTAGAGAAGCAGAAAAGTCTTCATCACCTGAATGTGTTTCACCCATTCTTTGATTCACATATTTAATAAATACGTTATTAAAAGGTACACGGTACTTATCTGAAACTGATACAAAAAATACAGAGCCAAACAATATAGCTGTCCTTTTTGTGAAAAGTGAGGCAATGAACATGTCACACAGACTAGGTAAACATGCAAATAAAAATGCAAATAAAACACGCAAATAAAAATGGTGAAACAGTCTAACTAAAGGTTACAAGGTTATGCAAGAATTTTGGTAGTAACCTCGAGATTCAGGGACACACTGCTTTTAAAAGGTTTCACTCACATGAAAGTGCCCACAGCACCTCTGACTGCTCACTTTATGCTGATCACTAGGCTCAGTATTAGGGCTTCCTTTATAGCTCAGTTGGTAAAGAATCTGCCTGCAGTGCAGGAGGCCCGGGTCCGATCCCTGGGTCGGGAAGATCCCCTGGAGAAGGAAATGGCAACCCACTCCAGTATCATTGTCTGGAAAATCTCATGGACAGAGGAGCCTGGTGGGCTGCAGTACACGGGGTGGCAAAGAGTCAGCCACAACTAAGCGACTAACACTTACTTACTTAGGCTCGGTATTATAGGAGGATGATTATCAGCCCTGTGTCCTGAGTCAGAATCCATATTTTGTAAAAATCCCCCCCCCCCCCCAGGGAATTCTGATGGCTTACCAGCTTTGTAAAGCACTGATATTATAGATGAAAAAGGATATGGCACTGTTCCTGTTCTTCAATAGCTGATAATGTAATTGGGGACACAAGAGACACCAATACAAAGTGACCAAGAGTAATAAGTATGTTATTTGAAGAGTGTGGCAGGAATTCATAAAATGGAAAAGTCAGTTTGTCCCAGAATCAAGGAGATAGGTGAGACTCTGATTGGAATTTACAGAGTGGACAGTGAAGAGTAAGAGAATGGCATTCTTAGTAGACCAAATAATGTCAGCCAAGAAGCAAAGACAGAGGTTGTTGAGGAGCCTGACATCATGGAGATCCCATGGGAGGTGCTAGATTACAATTTATTGAGAACTATTGCAACAAATCCTCTGTCCATGGGACTTTCCAGGCAAGAATACTGGAGTGGGTTGCCATTTCCTTCTCCAGGGGATCTTCCCAACCCAGAGATTGAACCCACGTCTCCTGCATTGACAGGCGGATTTTTTTACCACTGAGCCACCAGGGAAGCCCCTGAGACAAGTCATAGAAGCTTGGAGGCAAGTAGATGCAGGGAGCCCGGGGTAAGTCATAATGATGCTTCAGACAAGATAATTCTCAGATTCTCTATACATAGCAAAATCATATCTTAAAGCCATGAGAAACAGCCAGATCCTTTGAAATATGTAAGGAGCCCTGGAGGAAGAAAAGATATAATCATAGTAACAACATGTGCTGTGTGCTTTCCAGCTGCTAGGAATTACATACTTCACAGTGTTCCTTTATCCTCCCAACCGCCCTATTGGGGAAAATTATTATTATCATCCTTATTCTCCTGATGTCAAAACTGAGATCAGAGAGGCTGTGTAACTTATCCAAGAGAACACAGCTACTAAGTGGGATTGAAATCTGGCCTGATTCTCCCAGTGAAACTCTTTAAACCCTCTTTTTTGTCTCTGCCTTAGGTGGCCACAGGCCCTTATCAAGACAGAACTGTGCAACAGACAAAGACAGATGGCATACAATATCACTTACATGCGGAATCTTTAAAAAAAAATGGCACAAATGAACTTATTTACAAAACAGAAACAGACCCCCAGACCCAGAAATCAAACAATGAATACCAAAGGGGGAGAAGGGAGGGATAAATTAGGAATTTGGGATTAAAATATATAACTAACCATGTATAAAATAGATAAACAACAAGGACCTACTGTCTAGCACAGGGAACCATACTCAATAGTTTATAACAACCTATAATGGAAAAGAATCTAAAAGAGATTACATACATTTATGCTGTTGTTTAGTCGCTAACTTGTATCTGACTCTGTGACCCTATGGACTGCAGCCTGCTAGGCTCCTCTGTCTGTGGAATTTCCCAGGCATGGAAATTAGTTACTCAAGTGGGTTGCCATTTTCCTTCTCTAGGGGATCTTCCCCACCCAGGGATTGAACCTGCATCTCCTGCATTGGCAGACAGATTCTTAGCTGCTGAGCCACCTGGGAAACCCATATATGTATCACTTTGCTGTACAGCTGAAACTAACACAATATTGAATCAAGACAGAACTGTACATGGGTAGAAGTTAGTAAAGTGAGCCAGGCCATCAGGCCCCATTCATGTGATCACCCCCTTGCTTCCTCACCACCTGAAAATATGGTATATCTGTGCCCAGTAACAGGGCATAATGCCCTCTTCCTCAGATTAGGAGAGTAGTGTGGTTAAGGATTTTGGGTCCCACCACGATGGGAACTGCAGACGGTCTGGCAAGTGTGAACTCTGCCCTAGGCAGCTTTTTTGGTGGCTGGGGCTGGTGAGGGGTTCCTGGGCAGTGGGCTGAGCAGATGGAAGTGTGGGAGACAGTTTTACCCCCTCTCATGAACCCCTGAGTACTGCCCTGGCTGATAGAACCTCCATCACCGCATTTCCTTCACCCGTGGTAAAACAGTCACTAACTCGCTGGCTCTTCCTAATACCTCCTGTCATCTGGGGCAGTGACCTAGCCAACCCTCAGCCTAGAAAGGTCTGAGGAGGTGGGGACAGCCCGGGTTATAGCCATCAGCGGCGCCTGGGGGAGTTGACGAGGAGGAGGACACTGCCACCCGCAGCCTCCGGGAGCTCACTGCAGCTCGGACCGCCGACAGCCTCGCAGAGGCAGCCCTATCCACCCCCCGGGTGGCGGCGGCAGGCAAGAGAAGGAAAGGAAACATGTTCCTCGCTTGCCCTGGCTTCTGGGTCCTCGTGGTCCTAGGCACCAGCTGGGCAGGCTGGGGGAACCTAGGGGCTGAAGCAGCGAGGCTAAGGCAGTTCTACGTAGCTGCTCAGAGCATCAGATGGAACTACCGACCCGAGTCCACACACCTTAGGTAAGGCAGGTGGGGTGTCTGTATGGGCTTCTCCGGGAAAGATAATCTGTTTCTTTTAGAGAACATTCCTTTTGCAATTCCATAGCTGTGTGTGTGTGTGTGTGTGGTTAACTTCAGATAGGTAAATACAATTAATAGGAGGGTTTAATGAATAAAATTGGTGGGTGTTCATTTTGCCTCTAATAAATAATACAGTGGTTACAGAAAATATTGTTTGCCTAGATACTGCTTTCAAGAGCTTGTTGTTGATATAATTTAGTTAGTATCATTGACTGTTGGTTTAATATATTGATTGATTCAAAAGCACCAGGCACCTACCTCTTCATTAGCCCTTGCTGCAAACTCCTGTTCCAGATTTTTAGTAGTTTAGCATTTTTAGGAAGGGCTTCCCTGGTGGCTCAGATGGTGAAGAATCTTCCTGCAATGCAGGAGACTTGGTTTCGATCCCTGGGTCGGGAAAATCCTCTGAAGAAGCAAATGGCATCCCACTCCAGTATTCTTGCTTGGGAAATCCCATGGACAGAGGAGCCTGGTGGACTATAGTCCATGCAGTCTCAAAAGAGTCGAACACAAAACTTCTAGGTACATACTATTTATTCTATATGCACTTAGCTTCATCTTCTAAAACTAAAGATGTGTACCTTGTAACTTTATTATAAACAGATTATTCAGTAACAACTGCCAAACTTTTGTTGCCTTCTTATAAATGACTTTCAAAACATCATCAATTCATAAAAATGCAACATTGTTTTTCTTTTACCTTTTTTTCTGTTTCACATGACTCTTCATTCTTCTCTCATTCTTTATCAGTCCCTGGGATATGGTCTACTCTGGCTATTTTGATAAGAGTCACTATTAAAAGGCCTATGTAACTAAGACAAGGGTTAAATAATAAATCTGTATCTGAGTTGCAAACTCTTTTCCTAACTGAAAGATTAGAAATAAGATTTCCCAGAAATTAAACAAATCACAGGTTCTACTCAGTATTTCTCTGAATAGTAAACCTCTTAGTGTAACTAAGATTTCTTTTTTAACTTAACATCACAGTTTAAATGATTGTGAAAGATGTGTTCCTCTTTTACAATTTCGAAACCAAAGCAATCTGCCAGGAAAGTATTGTGAGGTTTTAAGCCTTTTAGTGCATAACATTAACCCTTTCAAAATCTTTTCTCTATAACTGGATTATTTTGGAGGGTGTGGCAGCTTGGTCTTGTAGTAGTAAGTCCCTCTTAAAAACAGATCATTTAAAATATTGTATTTCAAGGTGATAATCTAGGTCACACCCACACCCTTAGAAAGGTGATACTAACAAAAACCCCCAAAGAAATAGTCTTTCCAACATCTATTTTCCTGCTGATGGGTAGAACACTAGCTTGGAGGCTGGCTTTCCTATGTCATGCTTATGCCTGCTTATACTTGGGAGTTTGTTCTTTCTTCTGCAATTAACAATTAGAATAACAAGTTGAATATTGAAGGCCGAATCACATAGGGCAATAACAAGCTGAATATTGGAGGAGGCAGAATCACATAGGGCAACACCCTGATTTACATGGTGAGTTCTCAAAAGAAGCCGCGATTGGTCATCCTATCCTCTCACTCTGTGATTGAGTTTCCAGAATTCTGGGAACAGTTACTCCTCTGGTATCAATTACTGAGTCAAAACCAAACAGTGATAATCCAAATCAACCGTCACTATTTTCAAACCTCAAATCATGTCATTTCTTTCTAGTATTTCTTTTTTAAAATTTTATTTATTTTTAATTGAAGGAGAATTGCCTTACAGTATTGTGTTGGTCTAGTACATCTATGTGAAAAATTAAACCTGTATATCTGGCTGCTTAAACTAAGAACTTGTTTTGAATTGTCCTACACTGAGAGCTAATGATACTCACTATAAAGAAATCAACATCCATCCTTTCCTAAAGTGTATTTTAGCACCAAGCAAAGATCTTTCCTTATTTCATGTAATATTGGCAGGGCAGTGCCTTTTAGTGGTGAAATATATCTTTTATTCTTGCTCTGGAGCTAAAGTGAATATTTTTGAAAATTTCCCTAAGGAAATATGTTCAATCACTTGCATGCATATAGTAATAGATATTGAAAAAAATAGATGTACATTGGTCTGTCAAGGGTTTAAGCTTTATATGATTTTATTATTAATAAATCATCTTTAAAGAATTCTCATAAATGGAAAATTCATCACGCATATTGTTTGAATTCATCTTTAACTTTCTGCTCAGACTGATTATTTGCCAATAGCAATTCAGTTGTTCAAATTAAAAATAAATATACCTCAGTATGCACACACAATATACACAGGGAAACATAGTAGGAAGCACACCTCTATTAAAATTACATAAAAGACTGATTTTTCTTAGTAAAGATTTTATACTGTCACCTGTACTCCTGTATTTAAAGATCTATGGTTAGGGACAGGAAACACGTTTCAATTGCACCCTTCCAAGAAAAAGGACCTCCACATTTGGACACTAACATACAATCCTAGGGTTCTTGGGCTCTATAAACTCTTCAGAGGTCATTTAATTAATTTTAAACTTGCATGTTTTAACTTCCTACTTTTCCCCAAACTCAAAGCACCCAAAGCAATTAGTAAATAATTGTCTAGTTTCTACTTGAATGCTTCCAGTGACTGAGAACTCACCACCTTCTATAGCTAGCCTTTCCAAAAATACTTACGCATGCCTCTTTTAACTCTGCCTTCAAATATTAACACAGTTCTTGTATCCCACATTTTAAAATTATGAGAACTACTAAAATTACAGATTTTTCTGCTTGCTGGGAAAACTTGAAAGTGAAAAATCAACTTTAATTACACTTTTAAGATATTACTAGCTAACATGCATTGAATATTTGCAATGTGCCAGCTCTAAACCCTTTATAGGTATCAGTTTATTTAAAACTCGTAATAATCCTTGAAGGAGGTTTTACTGGTGGTCCCAGCTCACAATTACAGAAACAGAGGCAAAAATGGATTAAATAAACTTTTCAAGGTTATACAGGTAACAAGGGGTAGATAGAGGATTCAAACCCAGACACTCTGAACATAAAAAAAGTTTTCTTAGCCTCTGTGCTACATAAACATCATAGCAAATGTGATTAGTATCTTTCTCTGTTACGACCTAATTATACTGGGCCACTCTCTGGATTAGGAAGCATAGCAAAGCCAATATGGGCAACTGGTTTACACATCTGTAAGAAATTTCCCCCAATTATCTTTCCTTTTGGACTCCCCTGATGGCTCAGATGGTAAAGAATCTGCCAGCAATGCAGGAGATCTGGGTTTGATCCCTGCGCTGGAAAAATCCCCTGGAGCAGGGAACGGCTATCCACTCCAGTATTCTAGACTGGGGAATCACATGGACAGAGGGGCCTGGTGAGCTGCAGTCCATGGGGTTGCAAAGAGTCAGAGATGGCTGAGCAACTAACACTACTACTACTATCTTTCCTTTTACCTTTGAGTTTAAGACAAGGATGGGAATGATGTGTCCATCTTTAGAGACACAGAAGGAAAGGATGGATATTAGCCCAGTACTCTCCCTGCTTTCCTCTCTGAATTCTTAACCATGGAAACAACTGGCCCAGTGCATCTGTGGATATGAAAGCTGCAGGTACAGCCGGCTAACTGTACTTTTATAGAAGGGACTTGAACATCTGCAGTTTTAAATAAACTGATACCTACAAAGGGTTTAGAGCTGGCACAGGGGTGTTGTGGAACCAACCCCCGCAGATACCAGGGATGACCGATCCAGACAGTAGTTTTTGAATCTCGGTTTTGCCATTATCAACTGTTTCTCCTCAGGCAAGTTACTTAAACTTAGTTTTGTCATTTGTTTGCTTCCTATATGAATCCCAGGGCTTTGACTCCATTAGCCATCTTCAACTTCTGGGCAAGAAAGAGTCCATTAAATCAACAGCTTTTGACAGTGTTCTCCAGCAGCTTGGGCTTCCCTGTTGGCTCAGGCGGTAAACAATCTGCCTGCAATGCAGGAGATGCAGGTTCAATCCCTGGGTTGAGAAGAATCCTGGAGAAGAAAATGGCAAACCACTCCAGTACTTTTGTCCAGAGAATTCCATGGACAGAGCAGGGGTCACAGAGTCAGACATGACTGAGCAACTAACACCAGCAGCTTAAAACTGTATATGAATGAAGAGTTGAAAAGCAGCTCACATATTTATTCATAAGGAATTTGGCCATATCTTTAATCATTTAAAATATAAGCCTGAAGTTTGGATTCTTTTTTAGAAGTTTGATCTGAGTAATAGAGTTGGTTAATGCAAGCTAAATTTGTGGGAGAATGGTTATCACAATAGAATATTCTTGAAGACATCAATAATTATTTTATTAACTTCACTTATTGTTCATATTTATAAGACCTGGGGTTTCTGAAATGCAGTTGAAAGATACTGTTATTTCTAGTAAAGGTTTGAGGACATGAGAGATCTATGTTGTTGTACGGCGAGTAGATGTCATATAAAGCCTTTCAAATGTATTTTCTTTCCAGTTCGAAACCTTTTGAAACCTCCTTTAAGAAAATTGTCTACAGGGAGTATGAAGCATATTTTCAGAAAGAAAAACCACAATCCAGAACTTCAGGTAAGCCTGAAATATATTTTTAAATTTTAAAGATAAAACTCTATGGCTAATTTGATATTCACATATATCTAAAATATACATTTAGTGATATTTTATAGAAATGTGTTTTTGTTGTTTTTAACTAGTGTGACTACATAATTTGTAGGGCTCTTATTCATAGTATTGAGAATTTCAAAACAGTGACAACAAAGCATTAAGCCAAGCTGGGGGCCCTTCTGAGCATGGGGCCCTGCACAATTTCATGGATCACATGCCTATGAAAATAACTGTTTTTAACATTGATTTAAAAAAGCTAATCACAACTTTTAAGTGTTTGAATTTTTATTCATTCATCTAGCAAACTATTAAAGAGCACCTACTGTGGGCTGGGCATTGAAATAGGCACTATGGATGTCATGGTGGACAAGACAGATGCATCTCCTGCCTTCGTGGAGCTTAAGGTCTAGTTTAATGAGCACAAATGAACTTTAGCAAATGATTATTTGCTGGGTCCTGAAATTCATTTAAAGGAACTGTATATGGCTGATTTTTTTTTTTTTGCATCTATCCTTCCCATCTCTTTTTTATTTAGTGTGATATGCATAATAGCTATAATTTTTAAAGAAAAATTTCTTCTTTTCCTCAACTTTTTTTCAATTAAGTAGGCTGAATGAGTTTCCGGGATCTCAAATGTGGTGAATATGGTAACATAGTTCACAGGACTGATAAAGGCCATTAAGAGACAACGTCCTCCAGTTAGGTCCCCCAGTTGATAATTCACACATACTCAGACGGTAAAGCGTCTGCCTATACTGCGGGGAACCTGGGTTCAATCCCTGGATCGGGAAGATCCTCTGGAGAAGGAAATGGCAACCCACTCCAGTATTCTTGCCTGGAAAATCCCATAGCCGGAGGAGCCCAGTAGGCTACAGTCCATGGGGTCGCAAAGAGTCAGACACGACTGAGAGACTTCACTTCACTGCCCCCACCCCCAACCAGGTGAAGACCTGTCATTTTCCCCAGACTGATCCTTGTACATCTTTTATTCACTGTCATGCCTCCTCTTTAGATCTCTCTTCATATTCAATTTTTCCTAGCTGGAGCCTTCCCTTCTGTCAAAAATCCTCAAAAATCAAACAGGACACAACTTCTGTCCAGGTTAACCACCATCTAGAAGAAAAAAAAGTCCCCCCTTGACTCTGCCTGCCTTTTCTTCCCTCTTTTACTACCAACTTCCTGTGTGATTGGTGCATTTCATTCTCTATCATATGAAATTACTCTCAAAAAAGGGCACCCATGACCTCTGAGATGGGACTTCGCCCGTGGTTCAGCAGTAAAGAACCTGCCTGCCAATGAGGAAATGTGGGTTTGATCCCTGGTGCAGGAAGATCCCCTGGAGAAGGAAATGGCAAGTCACTCCAGTGTTCTTTCCTGGGAAACTCCATGGACAGAAGAGCCTGGAGGGCTACAGTCCGTGGGGTCACAAAGAGTCGGAAACAACTGAGACACTGAAGACAACAATAATGACCTCAAGATACCAGACCGTTGGGTGCTGTCCACTTATTTTACCACTTAGCATTACTAGGACATGTAATGCTCTCCCTTCTAGAAACTCCGTCATTACCTGGTGTCCCAGGTGCCACTTCCTCTGGTGACAGAAATCTAATGGAAGTGACTGGAATATAAGGAAATGGAAGGAGGAGGAACTTACATAGATAATTCTTTCCTGAAACTTGGCTCCAAATGGGAGGAGAGAGAGGGTAGTTCTGGGAGGAAATGAGAGGTTAAAGGATATTTTAAGAGTTTTGTTTCATTTTTAATTTACTTATTTGGCTGCATTGGGTCTTAGGTGTGGCACGAGGGCTCTTTGATCTTCTTTGCAGCATGCGAGATCTTAGTTGCGGCACGGAGGATCTAGTTCCCTGACCAGATATTGAACCCAGGCCACGTGCATTGGCAGTGCAGAGTCTTAGCCATGGAACCACCAGGGAAGTCCAAGAGTTTTATTTTAAAAAAGAATGACAGTGACTTAAAATCTCTAAGTGCCCAAGGGAAGAATCCTAAAGAAAAGGAGAGGATAAAACATCTGAGGGAGAATAACTGAAAGAACCAGCCTCAGAAGAAACAGGAAGCGATGGGATTCAAAGCTGGGCTGGATCGGCCTGAGGAAGAAGAGATACTGCTCTCACGGGGGAACTGGCTGGGGGACGGCGGGGGGGAGACTAGGTAAGCAACCTTTTATTAATAAGTTTACTAAAAATTGCTTGTAGTTTTGGGGCAGGAACTTAAAGAATCTTCTGTCCTCTATAGACTCTAATTTTTTTTTTTAATAGATCCAGCTTTAAGCTTAGTACGTACAATAAATACTTAAGAACTATTTAATGAAATTAAATTGTAGGTGGGTAAGGGAAAACAAGCTGGGAAACACTCATTATGCCTGGAAAAAGAGAAATTGGGCAGATATTCAGAGTTCTCTGTTTTGTGGCTTTTGCCAAGTGAACTGAATTTGTCTATGCTTTGTTAGCCACTTGCTGAGTGCAGTAAGGGGTAGAAGGACCAGTGCCAGACTGGAGGTTGTCTTTTATGTGATGTGTGAAAAGTGAAAGAAAGTGAAGTCGCTCAGTCATGTCTGACTCTCTGTGACCCCATGGACTGTAGCTTACCAGGCTCCTCCCTCCATGGGATTCTCCAGGCAAGAGTACTGGAGTGGGTTGCAATTTCCTTCTCCAGGGGATCTTCCTGACCCAGGGATCAAACCCCGGGTCTCCTGCATTCCAGGCAGACGCTTTAACCTCTGAGCCACCAGGGAAGCCCAATGTGTAGGCACTGATTATTTTTGAAGAGGAGAATACTGTGGTCTAAATCCTTTGAGATGATTAATTTTGTAGTGATTTCCTGATTCAATCTCATTAGAAGTAGAGCTTGATAGCTGATTTATGTTTAAGCCTAGGACACTTAAAACATTACTTTTCTGTCAACACTTGTATATCTCATATTTGTTTTATGTGAATTCTGAGCAATTTTAATATCTATTTTTATGTAACCTCTTCCTGAAAGCCCAAAGTTGCTTAATAATGAACCCCTGGAGCACAGGGGTTGTATCTTATTCACTTCTATATCCCTATAAGAGTTGCCTGTTGTTGTTTAGTTGCTTAAGTGAAAGTGAAAGTGAAGTCGCTCAGTCGTGTCCGACTCTTTGCGACCCCATGGACTATAGCCTACCAGGCTCCTCCGTCCGTGGGATTTTCCAGGCAAGAGTACTGGAGTGGGTTGCCGTTTTCTTCTCCAGGAGATCTTCCCAACCCAGGGATCAAACCCAGGTCTCCCACATTGCAGGCAGATGCTTTTACCATCTGAGCCACCAGGGAAGACTCTGTTTAGCTGCTAAGCCATGCCCAACTCTTTTGTGACCCCATGGACTATAGCCCGCCAGGCTTTTCTGTCCATGGAATTTCCCAGACAAGAATACTGGAGTGGGTTGCCATTTTCTTCTCCACTAATAGTGGATACAAGAGGGAAAATCTAGTGTAAACGAAAAGTCTCAGATTTTTAATAAGATCTGGTGTGAACACTGTCATTGACTGCATGGGCTTCCCCCCTCCATTGCCTAGTTCTGTGTTCTCTGTGTCTTTCCCTTATTTTCTGCTCCACTCATCTGGTGGGTATGATTCAATTCTAGCCATATGCTGCATTTCTGTAGCATGAGCCCAGAAGTTTTTGTAATTTCAGGTGGGGTCAAGCTACCGGACAGGAATTTTGAAGAGATGCCTCTGCAGTGAGGTTTAGACACATGGACAGGTGGAGGGGCCAGGCTCATTTTTAGGAATCCTGTCTGGGGCTTTATAATGACTAGTTTTGAGTCTCTGTATTTTCAAGGAGGATTATGAAATGTTTGTCCCCCAAAGGAGTTTTATAATAGTAGCAACAATGGGCTGCCCTGCGTTCTGCAACACATTATTCACCTGAGAGCAAGTGATTGGGTTAGCTTACCTCCTGCAGTTTTCATTCCAAAACTGCATGAAATTGGGTACAGGTTGTGCTACCTTCCTACGATCTCAAGACAGGCCACTCTTTCCCCCAATTTGACACTGGGCACCAAAGAAAAGGCAGAGAAGGCCTTAGGCCATCTGGTTTACGGAGGATCTAAATGGCAGCTCAAACAACATTCAGCCGTGTTTGCCTCCATGCATGAAGGTATTTGGTTTGCATTTATAAAAATACCCCTTTGTTTTGCTTTAATTCTGAAGAAGTAGATAAGGAGGCTAAACAAATATTCCTAACCACTCATTGCAGTAAGAGGTTAAATAACTTAGAAGACTTATTCTGGGCATCGGGCATGTGCAGCCATGTGATGCCAACAAACAAATCAACCGAGCAAGGCATCCATGGTAACAAATTGCAGTGGACCATGTGACAGCAGTCAGCACCTGACTTGGCTCATGGGCATTCTGGGCAGGTGGGAGTAGCCAGTGGGGGCATCTGTTGGGAGCTAGGCCTGAGAGTATCAGCCAGAAGAGAGGGGTCAGTCAGTGGAGTCAGCTATGGCCAGGAGTGAAGAACAGTGCAGACATGGGTACTATTCCAAGAAAGTGAGGGAGCTGACCTGCCCTGCAGAAGGTGGTAAAAGAAAGCTTTGGTTCAAGAGTCTAGAGACCTGAGTTCTAGTGCTAGCAATGCCACCAATCACTGACTGGCCTTGGACATGCCACTCTTCCCACCCGCTTCCCAGGCTTTGTAACTATCTCTCAGATGAGGATTCAGCTCTGTGGACTCCATGGTCCTATGCAGAACTAACATAAAAACACAAACAAAAAGCTTCTGGCACAAGGTCAGTGTAAACTCTAGGACTTGGAGCTCAGGGAGTGGAATAAGACAACAGTGGGTGGAAACATAGGATGACTGTCTTAAAGATCATTTTCTCATTGCTAAGGGAAAATTAGCTTCCTATCGTTGCTGTAACAAATTACCAGAAACTGAGTGGTTTAAAACAATACAAATTTGTTATGTTAAAATTCCTGAGGCCAGAAGTCCAAATGAGTTTCACTGAGTTAAAATCAAGGTGTTTGAAGAACTCTGTTCCTTCTGGAGGCTTCTGGGAGAATTACTTCCTTTCCTTTTCCCGTTACTACTGATAGAAGCCACCTGCTTCCATGGGCTCATGGCCCCTTCCTCCTTCTTGAAGAAGGAGGTAGCAGGTAGCATCTTCTAGTTGCTAACTCAGATACTCCTGCTTCTCTTTTCTGAGGACCTTTATGATTACGTTGGGCCCACCTGGATAATCCAAGAAACGTTCCCCATCTTAACTTCCTTAACTTAATCACACCCACAGAATCTATTCTGCCATATAAAATAGCATATTTACAGGTCCCAGGGATTAGGATGTGGGAGGGCATTATCCTGCCTACTACACCCTCCACCCGCCCCCCCAAACAAAACTCTGCCACAGTGTCCTCTGTTTCAGGAAATGGCCTTCTCATCCACCCAGCCCTCCAAACCAGAACCTCAGCAGCCATCCATGGCTACTTGATCTCCCTCACCCCCTACTCTATATGCAACCCATCAAGTCCTGACAGTGTGATCTAAACAGCTCTCTAATATGTTCTCTCCTTATCATCTCCATTGTCCTAACCTTGAACTAAGTTACCAACATCTCTCTCCTGGAGCCTTCCGTGTTTAACTCTCAACCTTCACTCTGGTTTCTCACAAATGCAGCTGGTCACTGGTCCATGTTGCACCTCTGCTTCCAGATACTATTCAGAGGCAAAACTCTGAGAGGTCTACAAGGCTCTGTGTGATGAGGCCTCTGATCATGCCTTTGGCTTCACTTTCTGCCTTTCTCTCTTACCTACAAAGCTCTGCCTTCCCGTGGCTGTCGGCCAGTTCTCTGAATAGGCCAGTGTGCTGGCACCTCAGTGCCTTTGTACATGCTAGTCCCACTCCCTGGACCGCTCTTGTCCATCCCTTTGCCTCTTTGCCTTTGGGCTTCAGTTAACGTCTCACCGTGGTGGTGTCGTATTGAATTAATTTTCACAACTACACAGGATTAGAAGAGACGGTGTATGTAGACAGCTCACGAAAGAGCATTTGTCCGAGAAAACGCTGAGTGTATGTTTATAAAGTCCCCTTTTTGGACAAGGGAGTCATATAGTAAGGCTTTGAAGATAAGGAAGTTTGTTCTGCGTGCAGAACACCACCTATCGAGGCTGACGTGTCAGCCAAGATATCTGTCCTAAGGGCATGAGAAAGAGCACACAGGGAAAGGGTAAGACAGAACAGTCTCCAGAAAACAGGGCCTTGAGAAAGTAACAACATCTATATCTTCATACCTCACTTCCTTAGGGAAGCATTTTCCAACTCTGATCCCCTTCTTCCCTCTAAGAATAGCCTAGAAGCCCCTGTCAAATGCCCTGCAGAGAATCTTATTCTTTTCTTTCACAATATGAACCACAGTTTGCAATTAAATACTTGTGTGACCATTTGTTAAAATCTATCTTGCCTTCTATTATCTTTGAAGGCAGGGGGTACATCTGTTTTACTCACCATTCCAATTCTGACACCTAGGATAATGTGAGCACTCAATATTTCTTAAAAGAATGAATAACTACAAGATGCAATAAAAAGAGGTGGTTAAAAGCTTAGCATTTAGAGTCAGACAGATTTAAGGTTAAATTATGGCTCTGCCTCTAATTAGCTGTATAGTATTGGGTGAGATATTTAAATGCTCTGAGGTTCAGTTTCTTCATCTGAAAATAAGTATCTTAATAACAACCTTAAAGATATGCTGGAACGTTTAATGTAAAGACTTAGAATGCTTAAATATATCAAGAGGGACAATTACAATTATCTCCATGGTAAACAAATGCTAGTTGAATTCCATGACTACTGTAACTTCCTTCTCCTGCTCCCGTGATTCCTAATGGGCAGAAGCCAACCCCACAAGAGCTTATGGATGGCTTGGAAGTGAGAACAGTCAACTGTCTGAAAAAGGGCTTTTGGCAACAAGTCTTCAAGCTTTGAAGGACATCAGAATCAACTCAGGAGCACACCTCTAAAATGCAGATTCCCGGACCCCACCTCCAGAAAGACTCAGGTTCACTGGGGCTGAGAGAGTACTTACTTGAGAATCTGCCTTTTAGTTCAGCCCTCGCTGATTCTTGATGCAGAAACATCCAAGGATTACACTTTGGGAAACTGTAACATGTGACTCTTCAGAAAGCTGAGTCAAATATCAACTCTTCCCCTAACTCCACAGACAGAGTTGGTCCTTCGTCCTTTCTTCTCCTGTAGCATTTTGCCCGTATCTCAGCAGTAGCCCCTACCATACGTCTACCTCCAAATGAGCCTGTGAGCTCCTAAGGACAAGGACAGTCACATATTTATCCATGTGTCCCCAGGACCTAGCACAGCACCTGGCATGTAGTAAGTGAAGCCTCACTGTTGATTTCTGCACCTCAATCTGCTGTCCCTGCTGTGCTCCCCATCAAATAACTGCTAACATCACTTATCCAGTTGCTTAGATCAAAACCCTTAGGATCACCCTTGACCTCTCTCTCTCAATGGCTACATCTAACCCCTCAGCAAATTTACTGGCTCTACTGTCAAAATGCCCAGAATCTAACCTCTTCTCCCTGCTTCACTGCTGCACATGCTGGCCCAACACAGCATTATCTCTAGTCTATTCCACCTGGTCTGTGTCCACTGTTGTCACTACACAGAATATTTTCTACCCAGCAGCTAGGACAAATCTTTCTTGTGATTTTTTTTTTTTTTTTTTAGGATGAACTTTAAAAAAAAAAAAACTTTTTATTTTGTATTGGGGTATAGCGAATTAACAATGTTGCGATAGTTTCAAGTGGACAGCAAAAGGACTCAGCCATACATAAATGTGTATTCATTCTCCCCCAAACTTCCCACCCACCCAGGCTACCACATCATATTGAGCAGAGTTCCCTGTGTTATACAGTAGGTCTTTGTTGGTTATCCATTTTAACCATTTTATGGTTATCCATAGCGGTGTGTACATGCAGGATTAACTTTAAAACATATGAGACCATGTCTCTCGGCTGCACAAAGCTCAGTAATTTTCCATTTCACTTAGAAGAAAATCCAAAGTCCCTACCATGGCCCATAGGGGGTGACCCTAACTTTTCTCACTCTGGCCACACCAATGATCTGTTCTCTGGATACATCAAGCTCACTCCTGCCTTGGGACTCTGAACTTGCCTCAGGGCCAGAGAATGGTCGGTTCTGCTCCCTGACTTCATTTAGGTCTCTGAGGTCTCCCACCTCAGAGAGATCTGAAGTAGTCAGGTGCCTTCTCTCACCTCACCCTTTCTTGACTCAAGATGGCAGTCTCTCCAGGAATGACAGTGAATCAGAATGGGTGGACATGATCAGAACTATTTCTTCTATTTTCTTTTTTTTTTTGAGAATTATTTTTTTATTAGTTTTTTATTTTTTAAATTTTAATATCTTTAATTCTTACATGCATTCCCAAACATGAACCCCCCTCCCACCTCCCTCCCCAAACCATCTCTCTGGGTCATCCCCATGCACCCGCCCCAAGCATGCAGCAACCTGCGTCAGACATAGACTGGCGATTCAATTCTTACATGATAGTATACATGTTAGAATGTCATTCTCCCAAATCATCCCACCCTCTTCCTCTCCCTCTGAGTCCAAAGGTCCGTTATACACATCTGTGTCTCTTTCCCTGTCTTGCATACAGGGTCGTCATTGCCATCTTTCTAAATTCCATATATATGTGTTAGTATACTGTATTGGTGTTTTTCTTTCTGGCTTACTTCACTCTGTATAATCGGCTCCAGTTTCACCCATCTCATCAGAACTGATTCAAATGAATTCTTTTTTACGGCTGAGTAATACTCCATTGTGTATATGTACCACAGCTTTCTTATCCATTCATCTTAACTGGCTTTGGGCCCAAGCCACGTATTTCTACCTTCCCATCCTTATCTGCCTGCATGGAATACAGAGGTAATGAGCTGGGAAAGCCTTCTAGATTGAAGATAAGCTCGTCAGCCTCAAGACTGAGAGGAATGATAGCAATCACCTGTGGGGTTTTCTGCACGCTTTTCTTGCTTAGCAGCTCTGTCTTGCTGCTGCTACTGCTGCTAAGTTGCTTCAGTCATGTCCGACTCTGTGCGACCCCATAGACAGAAGCCCACCAGGCTCCCCTGTCCCCAGGATTCTCCAGGCAAGAACACTGGAGTGGGCTGCCATTTCCTCCTCCAGTGCATCAAAGAGAAAAGGGAAAGGAAGTCGCTCAGTCATGTCCGACTCTTTGTGACCCCATGGACTGCAGCCTACCAGGCTCCTCCATCCATGGGATTTTCCAGGCAAGAGTACTGGAGTGGGGTGCCATTGCCTTCTCTGAGCAGCTGTTTTAGTAATCCTGAATACAGACATATTTTAAATCCTTGTTTTCATAGGACTTCTTGGGCCTACTTTGTATGCTGAAGTTGGAGACATCATGAAAGTTCACTTTAAGAATAAAGCACACAAGCCCTTAAGCATCCATCCTCAAGGAATTAAGTACAGTAAATTCTCAGAAGGTAAGAGGAATTTAACATCATATCCCTCTGACATGGGAAAATGTACAACTCTTTTACCACCAGTGTCAAACATTTTGAACCATATTGTTAACTAAGTTAAGAGAAATCTCCTTTCCTATAACTGGTAATAATAAAAATTGTGCCTTTGTAGATTTCTGAGGAGAAAGTGAGAAACTTCTGGAGTCATCTAGACCTCAGTTTTTTTGCTATGTTCTTATTTTTGAATAGTTGGGTGGGCAGGTTATCTAATCTTTATGAACTCCAATATGTTCCTCTGCAAAATGAGAATAATAATATTGCAAGATGGGTTAAGGCAGGGGTTCAAAAACTTTGTTGTGAAGAGCCAGTAAATACTTTGGGCTTTGAGAGTCATAGAATCTATGTTGCAACTACTCAACTCTACCATTTAGTATAAAAGCGGCCACAGACAATATGTAAATGGATGCACATGGCTGTGTCCCAATAAAATTTTATTTACAAAAAATAGGCAGCTGGCTGGATTTGGTCCATGAGCCATAGTTTGAAACAGTGACATAGGGCTAGTCTGACACAGGGCTACCCTGGCACATAGGTAGCATCTAATAAGTGATATTCGATGGTGATGATGGTAATAGATGTAGTATTGAAATTTTGGACATACTGAAGTGGTTAAGAACATAAACTTTAAAGGCATACTTAGGTTGAAATTCCAGCTTTACAATTTCTGATTCTATGAGTATAGCATCTCTGAGTTTCAGTTTTCTCATCTCTAAAATGGGAACGGTTATACTTATTCCATAAGACAGCTTTGAGAAACAAGTGAGATCATTTAGGTAATGTACTAAATATGGTTCCCTGGAACCTGGTAAGTCCCTGGTAAATGGTGACAGTGATGGTGAAAATCATGGATATGGTGGAAATTAAAGGGGCCACATCAGCTACAGAATGGTAAGTACCTATTGCTGATATTGTTCTGATTATTTCCATTACGTTGATGTTCAGACCACAATAAGCAGAGTAGCGTTTTGTTAGGGACTAATGTAAAATTATCCATACTACAATAGATGTTGGTATAACACCATTTAAAATGTCTGACACAGGATACAGCATGCTTGGGGCGGGTGCATGGGGATGACCCAGAGAGATGTTATGGGGAGGGAGGTGGGAGGGGGGTTCATGTTTGGGAACGCATGTAAGAATTAAAGATTTTAAAATTTAAAAAATAAAAAACTAATTTAAAAAAATTAAAAAAAATAAATTTTAACTTTTCATGATTCACAAATCTTTCCCCCATGTATGCCAGCCATTATACCTTTGAAGAGAAGAACTAAGTAGGAGAGCGGTTTACATTGTAGGTCTGGAACTAGACACCCTGTACATTCTGGCTCAGACATTTATTAGCTGTGTGACTTTTGGCAAGTAACTCTACCTCTTTGTGCCTCGTCTTTCTCATCTGTAAAATGGAGATTGTAATCGTATCTATCTCATATATGTTTGTGGTCAAGAAATATCAGAACAATGCCTTGCATATTCTCCAGGCAAGAATTCTGGGGTGGATTGCCATGCGCTCCTCCAGGGGACCTTCCCCACCCAGGGACTGGACATTGGCAGGCAGGTTCTTTACCACTGGTGTCACCTGGGAAGGTGAAAGAAAGTGAAGTTGCTCAGTCATGTCCAGCTCTTTAAGAACTAATGGACTGTAGGTTGCCAGGCTCCTCCTTTATGGGATTTTCCAGGCAAGAATACTGGAGTACGTTGCCATTTCCTTCTCCAGGCCACCTGGGAAGCCCTGTATATAAAATAAGCACTTGATAAACATTAACAAATAATAAGCAGTTGATAATTTTATGATGATAGAAGTAATTCAATTAAAATGTCTTTAAATTATAATGTTATAATGTCAATTTTATCTCAATTAAAAATGTTATTTGAAATATGTTCAAATAACTTAATATTTACCTGACAGTATACGATTAGAGGGCTTCCCTGGTGGCTCAGAGGGTAAAAAATCTGCCCACAATGCTGGGGACCTGGTTTGATCCCTGGGTCAGAAAGATCCCCTGGAGAAGGGATAGGCTACCAACTCCAGTATTCTTGGTCTTCCCTGGTGACTTAGATGACAAAGAATCTGCCTGCAATGTGGGAGACCTGGTTTCAATCCCTGGGTTGGGAAGATCCCCTGGAAGAGGGCATGGAAACTCACTCCAGTATTCTTGCCTGGATAATCTCCATGGACAGAGGAGCCTGGCAGGCTACAGTCTGTGGGGTCACAAAGAGTCAGACAGGACTGAGTGACTAAGCACACAACACATATGGATTAGAAAGTGACTTTTTATTTATTATTTCCTATGTAAATTCCTATCAAACTCATCCTGATAATGTCAATGAATTAACCTCCCCAGGACCATTGGCATTATCACTTCATCTTTGGCTTGAGGAAAAACAATGAAGCATTAACTGAAATTTCAGGCATCTTAGCCACTTTGCAAAATTCTGGGTGAGGTAGCACGTAATGGCATAATGACATAGTGCAGAAGAATTTCACCTACTTATAAGTATTCCAGATGACTGCATCAGGAATACGGCAATCCATGCACAAGGGGAGAACACTTTAAATGTTCCAGGCAGGTTCTATTTCAGATGTGGGAGGAGTTAAGTGTTACAGACTTTGTACTCCACCTAAGCTGTTTGCACAGAGAATGAACCTTGCAACATTATGCTCTTTCTTTACTATTTATTTGTCCCTGCACTCCCCTCCTGCCAGAATAATTTATGAGCAGTTGTTTTAAAATGTTCTCACCACTTCCATTGGTCACTTGGTTATTGCCCCTGGTTTCATGAATCTGAGAAAGGTAAACTCAGATTAATGGGCAAAGTCCAATTTTATCTTGGAAATGAGATACAAATCTAGTAAACAGACTAAAAAGATTGGTCTGTCCTTTGTGGTAAAAAATAAAAAGGCAAGCCTTCTGTTCATTTTACTGTGTCCTCTGTTAGAATAAAACCTCTCCTTTTTCATGTCTGACACTTACCCTACCTCTTACAGCCTGCTTCTATGGTTTGTACTATTTTCTCAGGAGTGGAAATAAATTAACCATATGCTGAGTCAACTACAAGAGAATCCAGATTCCCTTATCTCAGAGGTAGATACTTGAGAGGTGAATGGTGGGAGGTTGAAACAATATAAAGGGCTTAAGAGAAGACAGTCTTTGTGGTTGCTTGGGCTAACCAGTGAATGATCCAACCTAGACAGCAATCTTCTTTATCTGGAAATTAATCCTTGAACCCCACCAAAGATTTGGAGACCTACTGACATTAGCTAGAAGAAAAAGAGCCATGGAAAGAATGCTGGCTTTAGAGCCAGAATGACCCCTGGATTTGAACCCTAAATTTGACTAGGCAATTGCCTGTATCGCTAAGCCTCAGTTTCATTTCTATAAAAGGAGGTAGCAATTCCTCCCAACTAAAGTTATTGCAAGGATTAGTCACAGTATATGTCAAGTTTTTGGCACAGAGTACTCATCATTTTATTTCTACGCAAATGAAATCAAATTCTACAATAGAATTCAGATGACAGAAGGAACTAAAATTGCACAGAAAACTTCAGTTATCCAGAGTGCATAAGGCATGAAGTGTTTTGAGTAATAACATTTTCCGGATAGTTTGAGGTTTACTTTAAGTGTTCAGATACTTTTTAAAATTTGGGAGAACGGAACTGAAACATGTATAATATCATATATGAAATGCCTGAATTGCCAGTCCAGGTTCAATGCATGATACTGGATGCTTGGGGCTCGTGTACTGGGACGACTGAGAGGGATGGTATGGGGAGGGAGGAGGGAGGGAGCTTCAGGATGGGGAACACGTGTATACCTGTGGCAGATTCATGTTGATGTATGGCAAAACTAATACAATATTGTAAAATAAAAAAAAATAAAAAAATAAAATCACTTTGGATAGAACTCTTTCTAAATGTTATACTTTCCCAGACTTTTTTAAAACAGAAGATGAGGAGTAAAATTCTAATCCCTTCCTAAACCACTACTTCCAGTCTACTATGAGATTTTACAAATATTCACAAATTTTAGAATTGTGTGTAGTCTAAGAGTAAACAGACTCGAAATGAAGACCTACGTTGTCTATGGTGAGTGAAAGTCACTCAGTTGTATCTGACTCTTTGCCACCCCATGGACTACACAGTCCATGGAATTCTCCAGACCAGAATACTGGAGTGGGTAGCCTTTCCCTTCTCCAGGGGATCTTCCCAACCCAGGGATTGAACCCAGGTCTCCCGCATTGTAGGTGGATTCTTTACCAGCTGAGCCACAAGGGAAGTGCATTATCTATGGTATTGTCACAGATAAAGACCCTGAGCTTTCATTCATGGATTTTGTTACATTTATATTGGTTGTCCAGGAACTTTGTTGCTTTTTTAAGTTCTAGACTATGCTTTAGTTAGGAGATGACTGGAAATATGAGTCCAGGCCAGGAGAGACATTACTGTATTTAGTGTGGAAGTCTCATGATGGCCTTTCCTCCAAAAACTGATGGCATGTGACATAAATGCCAAGTTGCAGCATGGTGTTTTCAACTTACTTCCAGTTGCATGCCCTCCCCAGGTGTACAACGTTACGTAGGGCAAGGATGGGCAGCTCTTTTGACAGGATAAATTGTGATTTATAAAAATACTTACAGGAAAATTTCTTTTAGAAATGTATTTGATAGGGATATGTTTTTAAACCAGTAAAGAAAATATTAATATCTGCAACTGTACCTGATTTTAAACTTTTTATCACTAAAAGAATTTCAATCTGAGGCTAAAATATCAGAAATTCTGTAGCTAGTACATGCTGAACTGTTTGATCACAGTGCTACACCCTTGAGCAAATTTTGTTGTCCAGTAAGATTTCTGAAGCTGTTTTGGACAGTTCCCTTTAACAGTTTGTTTCTGAGGGAATATTAATATTATTCTTTGACTTATATGCTCACAATTTAAATGTGTGAGTTGCACTGTGAATACTACACAACAAAATGAGTTCTATAACGTTCAGCTATCTGTTGGTAAGCTAATTCCTCAAATAATACATAAACAAGTAACTTTTCCACCAGAGATTGTTCTTTGCATCTAAGTGTTGCCAAATTCTCTATGTGAAAACTTAGTCCTCTCAAATTTTTCAAAACATTCCAATGCTTGACATAATGCAGTCAATTACATTTTTCACTTTGCTCTGGATATTTTGGCCTCCTGCAGATGCTTCTTTGAGTATATAGGAAATATCTGAAACAAATTGTAAGGGCTAATATATTGATAATAATTCTTGTAAGTCTAAAAAATGTGACAAGCATGCAAGTCTTTCTGCTTCAAAAGACTTTCAGGCCCTGTGCAATGAAATCAGGCTCTTTACAAAACATCAGCACTCTAATTTGCTCAGTGCCTAAATTATAGTCTCTAAAAGAATGTTCTGAATATTTAAGTGCACACCGGACAGTTCACTGAGTTTATTAAATGGAGAGGAAAAGCTCCCTAGTGGGTGACCAAAGTGGCCCTTTATGTAACTTCACTTTTCCAAAGCTTGTACACACTGTTTTACATTTGGAAAAAAAAATCCTGAGAGTCTCTTGGCAAATAATTAGTTCATCTTGACAAGTGTAATCACAAAGCTGACTATAGACGGAGCAGGAAATGAACAGAATTGAGAAAACTATAAAATAAAAGGTCACCCTTGTGTAAAGAATTTATTCTAGCAGGAAGCTGAACAAGGACTTTTTGTCCTCTAGCATAATAGTCTTTGCTGGATAGTTCTCCTCCTTTTGGTTAAGAGTTTTAAACTTTTTATTTTGATTACAAAGTCAAAGTCAGATTTGCCAAAAATATATTTCATAAATGCTTCCTTTATATAGCCATTTCTATTTCATATGTCATGTTATATACCTTACAAAAATCAAAGATACAACTTGCTTGTTTTATTCTAGATGAAAAGTAAAATAAAATACTTTAAAGTGAAAAGAATGAAAGCAGTGAAAAATTATCCCCAAACTATCACATTCGTAATCCTCACTCAGTTTAATTACAGGATCTATTCCTATATACAGATTTGTTTCAAGATGCCCATATTTCACCTTGTGAAATTCATTCAGTTACCTGAAATTTATCCTGTGTTTAACCAATAAGTGAATCTGAAATTTTCGGTAATTTACTCTGGTCAACAAAGCAGACATTAAAAACCACCATGTGTTCAAATAAACTTAGATATGAAACCCTGACCATTTTAAATTAAGTGTGATATTGTTGGATAATCAGTTACACTGCTCTATCTAGCATGTGTTGGAACCTCTTCAGTGATTCTTAGATAATTTTATGATTGGTCTCATTAGGGATGAACTTATCTGATCATGGTGTTCTGATCATGGCTTCTCCATTGAAGTGGCCCTAGAAGAAACCTAGAAATGAAATCCAACACAATCAGGGCACTTGCTTGTAATCTGCTATTAACTAGGCTGTGAACTCCTTAGGATCCCAAGCTATCTTCTTTATATTTGTGGCACCTAACCCAGAGCCTGGGACATAGATGTTTATGATAATAATCACTGAACTAAACTGAGAAACTGAGGAACCAGATTAGAAAGTAAAGACTATATGTTATTTTCTGCTTGCTCTGAAACTTACTAAATTTGCTGATTAATATATTAAGAGACTTTAAGAACACAAGATAAATTGTATCAGAACTACGAAGTTCATTTCTTCAAAAGTGGAAGAGGCAATGTCAGTTTAAAAAATGCCTAGGAGTGGGATGCGGAGAAGGCAATGACACCCCACTCCAGAACTCTTGCCTGGAAAATCCCATGGATGGAGGAGTCTGGAAGACTATAGTCCATGCGGTCGCTGAGGGTCGGACACGACTGAGCGACTTCACTTTCACTTTTCACTTTCATGCAGTGGAGACAGAAATGGCAACCCACTCCAGTGTTCTTGCCTGGAGGATCCCAGGGAAGGGGGAGCCTGGTGGGCTGCCGTCTGTGGGGTCGCACAGAGTCGGACACAATTGGAGTGACTTAGCAGCAGCAGCAGGAGTGGGATGGGAGGCTCAAGAGGGAGAGAATATATGTATAATTATGACTGATTCACGTACAGCAGCACCCAACACAATATTGTAAAGCAGTTATCCTCCAATTAAAAAAAAAATAGCTGAGAAAGGACATAACCAAAATTCGAAAATATTAGCACAGGTTGCCATAACACTGATTAAGTGCCAGATATTTTGCATGTATTTTTCAGTCCTCAGAACCCATCAACAAAGAACTATTATTGCTACAAAATGATTACATTAAGTTATGAATGAGAAAACTAAGGCTGCAATTTCCCCAAATTCAGACAGCAAGTGGTGCAACCAAGATATTTCAAGTCTAGCTCCTAAACTATTGTATTTTCTCCCATAACCTAGCAGGGAGATGATACCATTAATCATATAATTTCACAAATATTTTAATTATAGTATCATCATAATTTTAATTAAGTATTTGTGAAATTATATGATATATATCAGAGATCATGGAATGAATAAGCTGAAATATAGGTTGATATCTGAAGTTTGAAATATGTTTATCCAGAGAAAGAAAGGAAAAACTTCAAAAGTTCTCTCTCACCCTACAAACAATATCACATTTTATCCTTTCGAGAGCTTATGAATGCCATTTTCCACTAGAGAAATTCATACAGTAGAATCACAGTTGGAACAGTGGAAGCATTATGTCCAGAAACTTCATTTTTTCACTTCATGAGGTCACAAAGCATGAAGCATTGAATAAGGGTCATCATGCTTGATTCAACATAGTGTCAGTCAACAACTTGCCATGCAAATTCCGGTCAATAGACAAAGTTTGACCTGAGATGGCAAATCTCCTTATCAGTCCTGGTTGAGCTCTGTTACCAAAGCTGTTTTGCAACTTTCCAGAGGTAGTTCACTGTGTTCGTTAGCAGAGACTCTTCCCCATAAAGTCTTTTTTTCTTTTGGCTTTAGCCTGGAATAATATGATTACTCACAGGAAGCTATTTCAGCATTTAACATTTCTCAACTCTTGATAATTTTAACACTTACATCCTTTTTATCAACAGAATGAAAGTTCAACCTATTAAATATTGGTTATCAGTGTCAAAAGGATATCCTTTGTGGGGAGCGGGGGCAAAAGATACAAGAGTCCTATGTTAAGCTTTTCACTAGCACAAGGGTCACAAACATAGATGCCAACAGCAGCAAGGAAGGAAATTCAATGAAAAACTGAGTCCAGTAGAGACTGGTGATCAGATAGCCAGTGTCCAACTGCAGGGGGCAGCCAGGACTCAGATCCAGCCAAATTCTATGCAGAAATTTGTCCCACTGTCACCTTGATCTCTAGGTTTTATTTGTTGTTATCCCTTCTCCAGGGATCTTCCCAACCCAGGGATAAAACTCAGGTCTCCCACATTGCAGGTGGATTCTTTACCAGCTGAGCCACCAGGGAAGCCCAAGAATACTGGAGTGGGTATCCTATCCCTTCTCCAGCAGATCTTTCTGACTCATGAATCAAACTGGGGTCTTCTGCATTGCAGGTGGATTCTTTACCAGCTGAGCTACCAGGAAGTCTCTATTGTTTAACAGAAACAAGCAATCCATATTCTTACATAATATCTCCATATAGTTAAAGCTGATATCTGATTTGTTTTAACACTATGGAATTTTAACAGATGTACACATGAGCTTAGACTTGATGATCTTGCTTCTAGCCCATAGGAACCTTAAATCTTAAGAGTTCAATACATTCATTGATCACCTTCTCCATGCCAGGTACTATAAAAGCATCAGAGATACTAAAAGAAGTATAATCCAGCACCTGTTTTGAATTGTTCATATTCTAGTGATAGAAATGTGCATGGTACAGTTAATTATTATCTATTAGGAAAAAAGAAATTAATCATATAATTATACATATATTTAATTATAAATTGTGATGAGTGCTATAAAAGAAAAAAAGACACAGTACAATCAGAAATCGAGGAAGAAGCAAGCTTACATTTAAGTTGACATCTGAAGGATAAGCGCACATTTATCCAAAGAAAGAAAGGGAGGAAGAACATTCTAGGCAAAGGGAATAATATCTGCAAAGATTCTGAGCTAGGACACGATTTGGCATGTCTGGGAAACTAAAAGACGGTCTGAGTGTGACTGATACACAGTAAGCAAGGAGCAAAGTCACACATGTTGAGCATGGAGAGAAAAGAGGGCTAGATGATAAATGGACCTGTGGTTGCTGTTAGGGATTTTGATAAATAAGAGGTCATTGTCAGGATTTTAAGCAGGAACATGGCAAAGTAAGATCTGTGGTTTTAAGGGATCCTTCTGTGTACAGGCTGGGAAATAGATTGTGGGATTCCTCTTATGCCAGAATCCCAGTGACCAGTTAACAGGCTAATTCTCAAGTCTAGACTTGCCCTACAGTGATGGCTGTAGAGAGACACAGAGAAAGTGCAAACTTGGAGTATATTTTAGAGATAGTACATTGCTGTGGATTATAAAATATGCACAACATAGAGGTATAAAGGGAGATGTTACTGGATAGGCGGACTGGGTAAACTCATGAATGATTTCAGCTGCCTTAGCAACACACTTAGTCTTATCCTGTGGGTAAGACAAAACCCTTTAAAGTTTGATGGAATGAGTTGACACAATTGGGTTTGTGTTGAGCTTATAGTAACTGATTCAGTTTCCTGTCTTCAAAACTTTATGGTCCATCCACAACTAGTCTTTTTTTCCCCTCTATGACATAAGCTTAATCACCAACAATAACTGACAGCTTCTGAGGGCATTAAAGTACATCTTTATTTCTTATCTCTAAGGCAAATGAAATCATGACTATGATATTATTTCATTTGGTTGCACTATCTTTCATACATTGAATGGTGTCCTGTGGACAGTGGGTCAGTAAATCTAGATATAACTACTCAACTCTTCTATCTTATGATTTCCATGCTTAGAAGCTCACGTGGTACAGCAGTACATGCTCCTGCAGCAGCTGAATGTCCCACTGCTGAAGAGCACAGATGCTGTTTCCCACACCCATCTGGCGAGCCCAAATATATGCTGATTCCATGCAAATTCACATGAGGAAAGCAAAACATAGAGACAGAAAGCAAATCAGCAGTTGCCTGTGTCCAGAGAGTAGGGGAAGGCATTGACTACAAATGGTACATGGAAACTTCTTGGAGTGATGGAATTGTTCTGGACCTCCACAGTGATGGTAGCTATAGAACTGTACATATTTATCCAAATTTAGCAAATATTGTACTTAAAATTGGTGAATTGCATTGTTTGTAATTTATACCTCAGTGAAGATGATGAAAGAGTGAGGGAGAGAGAGAAGGGGGGAGGAACAAAGAAGAGAAGAAAAGGAACAGGAAAGGGCGAGGGGAAGAAAAGAAATTAACCATTTGTTTTCCCAAAGTACAGCCATTTCAGTTAGAGTAGTTTCCACTGGCCTTTTGCTCCATCATGTTAAACATTTTAGCCCTTTTCTCTGATCCTTAATTTCTACTCACATTTACACTCTAATGGTCTTACCTTCCACCTCAAGGAATTTATTGACTGTTGTACTAAACAAAGATAACTGAATCCCAAAGAGAAATTCTGGTTCCAGTCGATGATGTGAAACTATCACCTAATTAAATGAGGAATTCCTCAGAAGAAACTGCTCTTCCCTCTTGCTGTCCAACATCTACCTCTGCCCTTCCTGTCCTCACTTGCTCCATCTCTAGCCACATCTTCCTTTTGTTGCTGAAAACGCCACCCAGCCTCTGCTCTGCTTTTACTCTTGAGCATCACAGTTCCCTTTCTTCAATAAGGAAGACCATTTCTACATCCTCCCCCATCTCCCACCAGTATGGAACATTAAATACACATGAAAGTCTTACTGGTGGGCCTTCTAGGTACACAAAGGACTGAAGTAAAGCATGTAAACTTCAGAGGGTAGATATATTTCATAATCACAGGAACAACTCAACTGCTAGACTCTGAGACTCCTGGGAAAGAATTGGGATAATCAGATGATAGAGATGTGATAAAAGGGCTCAGAGTGGCATTAGTCAGAAAGAAGACACGAAACACAGAGTGAAACAGTGTATAAGTAGATGTGAGTGTACTTACAACCCATGCTAACAAGAGACTGAATATATCTTACTTATGGACTGGGAGAAAATATTTGCAAAAATATCTGCAATCTCCAAAATGTATAGACAGCTCATACAACTCAACGAAAAAAAAAAAAAAGTCAAAAAATGGGCAGACTTAAATAGACATTTTTCCAAAGAAAATGTATAAGTGGCCAATAGGCACATGAAAAGGTGCTCAACATCACTAATTATCAGAGAAATGCAAATCAAAACTACAATAAGCTATCACCTCACCCAGGTCAAAGTGGCCATTATCAAAAAGTTTACAACTAACAAATGCTAGAGAGGGTTTAGAGAAAAGGGAACCCACCTACACTGTTGGTGGCAGTGTAGACTGGTGCAGCCACTATGAAACACAGCACAGAGGTTCCTCAAAAAACTAAAAATAGAATTGCCGTATGATACAGCAATCCTACTTTGGACATATATCCAGATAAAACTCTAATTTGAAAAGATACATGTACCCTAATATTCATAGAGGTACTATTTGCAATACCCAAGCCATGGAAGCAATCTAAATGTCCACTGACAGAACGGATAAAGATGAGGTATATATACATCTATCTATCTATACATACATACAATAGAATACTGCCCAGCCATAAAAAAGAATGAAAGAAAGTCATCAGCAGAAACATGGATGAACCTAGAGATTATCATACTAAGCGAAGTAAGTCAAACAGAGAAAGACAAATATGATATCACTTGTATGTGAAAATCTGAAATATGCAAATGAACATTTTTACAAAATAGACTCACAGACAGGAAACAAGCTTATGGTAACCAAAGGGGAAAGAGAGTGGGAGAACAATAAATTAGCAGTTTGGGGTTAGCAGATACAAACTACTATATATAAAATGAATATGACAACAAGGTCCTACTGTATAGCACAGATAACTATTTTCAATATCCTTAATAAACTATAATGGGAACTAATATTTAAAAAGACATACATATGTAATAGAATCATTTTTCTATTCACCAGAAACTAACATAGCATTATAAATCAACTATACTTCAATAAAAAATTTAAGAATTTTAAAAATATTGGCTGTCTTGTCTAGCATCATAGAGAAGATACAGCCCATCCTCATATTCTGTGATGATTTCCTGATCAAAGGTTACTTACTTCTTTGATTAAATTTAAATAATAATTATTTCGACACATGGAAAATTGACTTGCTAACCTTTAAATAATGTACGAGTAAAATTTCTTGTTCACTTCAGATCACCATAGACTCAGAGTTTTTATAATTACACAGACATAGAAGTGGATCTAAGTGAATCTTTCCACATAATGAAGGTTTAGTATAGAAAGGCACAAACATCTTCATTGAAAGCTTATGTTCCTGCAGATTTGGGAGTAGTGAAAAAGTCTCAGAAACTCTTCAGATGTTCTCATGGCTTTTACTTCTCCAGGTGCGTCTTACTCTGACCACACACTCCCCATGGAGAAGAAGGATGATGCTGTAGCTCCAGGCCAAGAATATACCTATGAGTGGAGTATCAGTGAAGACAGTGGGCCCACCCACGATGACCCTCCATGCCTCACACACATCTATTACTCCTATGTAAATCTGGTAGAGGACTTCAACTCTGGACTGATTGGACCTCTGCTTATTTGTAAGAAAGGTAAAAAAAAAATTCAATGACAACAAAGATGTTGGACTGGTAAGGAGCACTGTCATGAAATGAGGTTGGAAAGTGCCTTGGGATCTTTTCATAAATTAAGAGAAGGGTGCAGAAACCAGATCATTGTTTGACACTGGTATTGGAAGGGTGGAATCTTCTCTTTCTTCAATCCTTCCTTCATCTTGGTCCTGGGAGTCTCTCCCAGCTAAATCTTTGTCTGAGACTGTGTTCTGCTGCCATGCCCATATGATTTGTAACATTTACCTCAAGGCCAACTCTTTCCGAAAGTATACAGCAGCCTATATACTCTGCTGAGAGTCCTTGGAAAGAATTTCAATTAATATACCTGAGGTTTGGGTTGGTAATTTGGTCTATAAATACACAAAACTCTAAGTTTCTTTCTTGTAAACAAGCTGAACACTTTGGGTGGTAGGTTTCGAACACACTCAATTGACTTTATAAGAAATTTCACTGGCTGGGCTTCTTAAGGAGTAAGCTTGGATTATTTTACCCCAAAGAATTTATCCCATCTTTTATTAAAATAAACAACCACAACAAATTTCACTGTGGAAAACAATATGATGGTTTCACCATCTGTCTATCCATATACACACACCAAACCTATATAACATTCCTAATTCATTTATTCAGTACACAAATATATATTTTCATTGCCTGGTATACAGAAGATACTGTGATGACACTGGAAAAGATTTTAAACTTATAAAAGTCTCTTATTTCATTTTATTATCAGCTGCATTTTTTCCCCTCATGAGAATAGATTAATCTTGACCCTCTCAACCAATTCTCTACGTCTCATTACAGATACTAGCAAGATGGCTCTATTAAACTTAGAGTGTGATGCTTTTACCAGATGAGCTATGGGACCTATATATTGATTTATTGACACTGGAAGAAATGGCTACTTTACTAAAGTCTTGACAGTCATCAAATGTTTTCTCTCTGTGTCAGATCAAATTTACCTTTAAAGTCCCATTCCTCAAAGCTATCAGATGTCAGAGGAAACAGGTGGTACCAGGATTTTAATAAGCGTTCAATCATTATTACTTGATAGATGCTATTTTTTATAAGAATGTCTCACAGTAGACATCGGTATGATTGGCTGCTTATCTAAAACGCTGCCATCTAGGAATAGCTAGAGTCTTCTAACTTGGATGTTATTAAAACTATGTCTTTTTTCACAGGCGCCCTAACCGAGGATGGAATTCAGAAAATGCTTGACAAGCAACATGTACTGATGTTTGCTGTGTTTGATGAAAGTAAAAGCTGGAACCAGACATCATCCTTAATGTACACAGTCAATGGCTATGTGAATGGGACGATACCAGGTAATACACAGGCTGTGTTGAAAAACTAGTTGAAGCATTGGTCCCATTGTTTCGCTAAGGCCCTAGGGAAGTTGACTATACTATTTTTTTTAACTTCTGATCTGAAAGGTCATGTAATCTAGTTTAGTAGTTCTCAAGATTTTATCATCCTATTAAAAAAAAAAAGCAAACAAAAAAACTAGCAAGTACAACAGACAAAGTAGAAGCTAAGAGAAGCATGTGATCTTACTAGATATGCTCTGAGCAGGTTTCACCTGCATTTCCAAGAAGACCTCCAGGATATCACCTTGGTCTTCTTCAGTGAATTGTGTGGTTCCTGCTGCACAGTGACCATACTTCCTCCAGAGAGGAAGCCTTAGAGGACAGAATTCAAGGTCAGTCCCCAGCAGGAAAAGTCATGCAATGAAGACACAGTGAAGATGACTAGGCGACTAGGAGGAAGATCCAGTATATGAACATACTACCAGCATTGCGAAGGACAATGAATGAGTAATATTCAGTGACATGTGGGATAGTGTTCTCTTCATTTGCATGTAGACTCTTATGAAAAAGCAAAATTATAACTATTGTTAAGAGAAAAAAAATTGACCCTCATCTAAACCACCTCTGCTTCTCTCTGATAGAAATGACCTAGAATCAAAGATCCTGTGGAGGAAAAATGGGAGAAGCGAACATATTACTTTATTAAATAAACTATGTTTCAAAGCACTAAGCTTCTCAGAAGCTACTCTCTGTATCTGAAAATCACAAACGGCTTCTCTTACTAAAAATAAAACTTGTCAAGAGTTGAGGTCTGGATATTGCTTTTAAATTGTGTTCCATTTCATTTGATTCCATCTTCCCAGTCAGGTCTTTATACTCATGTGACCCTGGGTTTTGATTCAGAGTTTAAACTTAGTTAACTGAGCACATCTGACCTCACACCTTGCTCACTTCTCTACCTTAGTGTCGGGTTTTTTGGCAGTTAACTGTCTCAATGTACTTTCTTACAAAAATGGGTTAATCATCTATCCCGGTGCAGAGGGTACTCAAGAATGTTTTTTTACAGATAACATAGCATGTCTAGTACTATGGGCATTAAGGGGAGTGGTAAAAAGAGAAACTGTATCTGTGTCCTGGAAGAGTAAATTGTCTGTGCAAATGCAGAGAAGCCAAAGTAACCCATATGAAAAAAATAGCAATTAATAACTCTATGTGGGCATAGAACTTAAGAACTTATAGTTGAAAAAGAGAGTAGTTGGGGTTAAGAAGGGCAACATAGAGAAATGTCATTAGTAGAAACAGAAAAGTTAATGCTTGTTAAACTGCCTTATGGAGCAGTATAAATTGAAAAACGATGATAAATGCCAGCACAGATATATAAAAGGCTCAAACCAATGTGAGCATTGATTTGAGACAGATAAATTCCTCCACCAAAGCCTCCTACCTTCCAGCTTCTTGTTCTCACCCATGATACCAGGAAATGGTCTTGTTACAATGGTCTAAAACAGACAAGCCCTCAGCCCCTCTTTGTGTGAGGGACTGAATCATGGCCCCACAATCTAATATCAAGTGATTATAGACCTGAAATTTAAAACCCAAGCCAAGGATAGATGCCAAGGTTGGAAACTCCTGCAGAGCAAATTAGCATTTTCACGGTCACTGTGGAGCAAAGAAGGAGCCAAACAGCTTTTGTAGTCAGTTCTCATTACTCCATCCATGAAACGCTCCCAACGACCCAGCATAATGAGGATTTACCCACTGCATATTAAGGAGATCCTATAACCCACAGAGTAACTCATTGCCTTGTCATTAAAATAATCAATCAGTGGGTAAAGAAACAGTGCATGCTTACTAAGTCACTTCAGTCGTGTCTGACTCTTTGTGACCCCATGGACTGTAGCCCACCAGGCTCCTCTGTCCATGGGATTTTCCAGGCAAGAATACTGGAATGGGTTGCTGTGCCCTGCTCCAGGGGATCTTCCCAACCCAGGGATCAAACTTCTATCCCTTACGTCTCCTGCATTGGCAGGCAGGTTCTTTACCACTACTAAGCACCACTTGGAAGCCCAAAGAAACAGTATAAACTCCTTAAAGTATCTTCACTTAAACTTGACCCCTAAACTCAGCCCTATTGGAGGTTTGGCCCTTAAACTCAGCCCTATTGGAGGCTCTGGCAACTCCAGCTGAGCCCAGGTTGGTTGTAGAGTGACCAACTACTCAAGCTTGCCCAGGACTTTCTCAATTCTAAAATTGAAAGTTCTGTATTCTGGGAATCCCTCTGTCCTTGGTAAACCAGAAGTGTTGGTCACCTACTTGCCTCTCTCTTTGGATCTTGGCAGTCCCTGTGTTTCTGAGCTAACATCCTCCATCTCTGGGCTCTTAGTACCACTTATTGCAGTGAGTTGTGACTGCTTGTTTGCTCATGACTCAGATGTCTGCTTTTCTAGGGAAGGTACCGTAGTGGGAGTGTTTATACCCCCAGAATCTTGCATAAGGCCTGATGCAAAGCAGATGCTCAAAACGTTTCTGGTGAGTGAATTCTTTTATCACAGACTGCTGATGACCTGTATTGGCCCCCATCTCTCCCTCAGATATAACAGTCTGTGCCCATGACCACATCAGCTGGCATCTGATTGGAATGAGCTCTGGGCCAGAACTGTTCTCCATCCATTTCAATGGTCAGGTCCTGGAGCAGAACCGTCGTAAGATCTCAGCCATCACTCTCGTCAGCGCCACGTCCACAACTGCGAACATGACCGTGAGCCCTGAGGGAAGGTGGACCATAGCTTCTCTCATCCCCAAACATTTTCAAGGCAAGAAATTCTTCCACAAGTCTTGCTTATGAATGCAGGATCCTTCTTTCTTCCTACCTAGGCACTAACTCTCTCATTCTTTCTCCTTACAAGCTGCCCATGCTCCAGACATAACATTTCTTGGTCCTCAGAAACAAAATTTAGATACTTTGCTCTTAGACTTATAGCTTATTAGTTGGGGATGGAGGAAGTAGAAAAATTGACAAAGACTTTTTAAAATGATGCAAAAGCCAACAAGATCTCTACTTCCTTGAAAGGAGAAAAGGGGAAGGAAACAGAAACATACGTGCAGATATTCTTTCTTGGGGTATTCCAGCCAAACTTCTGTAAATTTATAGAAAGACCAAGTTATGGATAGTGCAAAAGTTTTACCATGAAAAGATTGTCTTTCATAACAAGATGAGCACAAAGCAGAATCTAACCAGCTGAAGATTTTAAAGGACATCAGTGAATTCTGGTGGGAAAAAAATCAACTTAGGTTGTTATATGCTATCAGGTAAACAAAATAATGCTCTATTGCACATTGTTGCTTTAAAACTGTTAGGAGGAAGGTTCCTGTACATAAAAGTAAATATGACTATAGGAAATCATTGTGTTACCAAAATAATGTATATAAAAGCAAGACATACAAAAAAGAGACACTTCTGGGATCATTTCAGTTTTTGTTCAAACTGAGTGGTCAAAATTATATTTGAAGTAATGAATTGTCACAATATTCCTGGAAGATAGAGTCCCAAATAACAATGAAATAATAAAACTAACATTACTGAGTTTAGGTACTTTTGTCTTTTTACAATTTCATACAGTATATATTAGTATTAATATTATCTTAATTTTACAGATGATAGGAAAAATAAAAAATTGATAAGATCTAAGTCATGAAGTTTTAAGATGTATGGCAAAACCAATACAATATTGTAAAGTAATAATAATAATAATAATAATAATAAAAAGAGTCTGGAAATTACACAAAATTTTTCTCCCTTGAGAAGTACAAAGAAAACCTTTCCAATTTTTTCCCCCTAACTCATTCTCTCTCTTTCCTTTGCTTTTTATTCCTGCCTACCTCACTGTACTAAAACAGTTTCAAACCAAAATGTTCAAAAGTTTTCTAAGTACTATATTCACTGTTATTATTGAAAACTTCCACAAATTTATTTAAAAGATTTGCATTTCTATCAGCCTTTATTTCTTCTCTCAAATTCTTCCATTTTCCTTATGTTCTAACTCAGCTGGGATGCAGGCTTACATAGACATTAAAAACTGTGCAAAGAAAACCAGAAATCCTAGGAAACTAACTCGAGACCAGAGGCGGCACATTAAGAGGTGGGAATACTTCATCGCTGCAGAGGAAGTCATTTGGGACTATGCACCTATAATACCAGCAAGCATGGACAAGTGAGTTTGGAGGGGTTCTCACTGCTGTGCAAATGTTCACGACATGGTCTATAGTGTCCTAGACTCATGGGGTCCTTGATCCATAGGGTGAAATGTCATGAGTTGACAGCTTTCAAGGAAATATGTGTATTGGATTTCATTTTCAAGTCAAACTGAAATTACTCCATACTCACCAAGAGAACTCAGCATGATAATAACTATAGTCATAGGAACAACAACAACAATAATAGCAGCTACCACTTGTTGAATGCTTCCTATTGTCAAGCAGTGTAGTAAACCTTTCTAAGAGCTTTAACTCCACAATTAGAAACAACTCATTTATTTCAGAGATTAGGAAATGGGAGAGCTGGAATAAGAAAATTAGAAGTTCAAATAGCTCTTAAACACTTGAAAAACACTCAAGCTCACTCAAGAGAGATATGCAAATTATTAATAAACTTCTGTGGAATACTGTTTTTCACCTAGCATCAGACTCACAAGTTCAGATGAAATAACCTAGTAGCAAGACTGTCGGAAACAAGCTCTATCATGTATTACCGGTGAAAGAGTGAACTGGAAAACCATTCTAGAAGATAATTTGGCAGTATGTATTAAAATTACAAATGCATATATCTTTTGACCCAGCAATCCCACTCTGGGAATTTACTATACAGATTCATATATTTGCTTACAGGTGAAATGAAGTATGTACAGGATGTTCACAGCTGCACTGTAGTAGTAGCAAAGGCTTGGAAACAACCTATGAAAGTGAAAGTTGCTCAGTCGTGTCTGACTCTTTGTGACCCCATGGACTGTAGCCCACCAAGATCCTCCTTCCATGGGATTTCCCAGGCAAGAATACTGGAGTGGGTTTCCATTTCCTCCTCCAGGGAATCTTCCAGACCCAGAGATTGAACCTGGGTGTCCTGCATTGCAGGCGGATTCTTTACCATCTGAGCTACCAGGGAAGGCCTGAAACAGCCTATAATGTCCCTCAATAGGAATGTATGAGTGTATTCACACAGTGGAATACTAGGTATCTGTTTTAAAAAGGATGCAAACATTCTCTCTCTACTAATACAAAAAGTTCTCCAAGAGATATTTTTAAATTAATAAGTCGAGGGAACAAGATGGTAGAAGAGCAGATTCCCCTACTTGTATCCCCCAACAAGGGGATACCACAGAAATACAAAGGAACACAAGAGACTACTACAAACAATATATGCCAACAAATGGGATCAGTAGCAGAAAGGGAAAACGGTCCTAGAAATATGCACTCTACCAAGACTGAATCAAAAACAAACAGAAAACCTGAACAGATCAACAAGTAAGAAGATTGAATCAGTAATCAAAAACCTTGAAATAAAAGAAGCCCAGAGCCAGATGGCTTCACAAGTATATCATACATGAATCCTCAAACTCTTTCCAAATATTAAAGAGTAGGGAACATTTCCAAACTTATTTTACAAGGCCAGCATTACTCTTATACCAAAGCTAGATAAGGACATTATAAGAAAAAAATTACAGGCCAATATCCTTGATGAACATAAATGCCAAGTTATCAAAATATTAGTAAACTGAATTCAATACCACATTGAAATTATCATAAACCATGATCACACCTCCTGATTTCAAACTATATCACAAAGCTATAGTTATCAAACAGAAAAATAATGTCATAAAAACAGACACATGGACCAAATGAACAGAAGCAAGGACTTAGAATAAATATATGCATGTATAGTCAATTAATCTTTGACAAGGGCACTAAACATACACAATGGGGAAAGGATAGTCTCTTCAATAAATGATGCTGGGAAAACTGGATATTCACATGCAAAAGAATAAAATTAGACCCTTAGCTTATTACATACAACATATACAAAAGCTAAGTAAAAATAAATTAAAAACTTAAATGCAATATCTGAAACCATAAAACTCCTGGAAGAAAACAAAACAAAGAAGCTCTTTGACAGTGGTCTCAGCAATGATGTTTTTGGCTACGACACCAGAAGCATAGGTAACAAAAACAAAAATAAACAAGCGGAGCTACATCAAACCGAAAAACTTCTGCAAAAGAAACAACAAAATGAAAAGGTAACCAACCGAATGGGAGAAAATCTCAGCAAACCATGTATCTGATAACAGGTTAATAGCCAAAATACTGGGTTGGCCAAAAAGTTTATTCAGGTTTTTCCACACTATAAAAGGAACTCATGTAATTCAGTGGCAAAATAAACAAATGAAAATAGCCTGATTAAAAAATGGGCAAAGTACTTAAACTGACATTTTCCCTACAGAAAACATACAAATGGCCAATAGGTATATGAAAAGGTGTCCAGCATCATGAATCATCAGGGAAAAATCATATCCTTGATGAGCTATCACCTCACACCTGTGAGGATGACTAGCACGCAAAAGAGGTAACAAGTGTTGATGAGGGTACAGAGAAAAGGGAATCCTTGCATACTGTTAATGAAACTATAAATTGGTGCAGCCTTTATGGAAAACAGGCTTCCCTGGTGGCTCAGACAGTAAAGAAACTGCCTGTAATGCAGGAGACCTAGGTTCAATCCCTGGGTCAAGAAGATCCCCTGGAGAAGGAAATGGCAACCAGCCGGCGACGGAATGAAACACCAACACTGCAGAGTGGTTTAAATCTTTATATTTTAACACTTGCTTCTTACAGCTGCTTTATTTTATATCCCTTGCACAACAACCTACAGGGCAAGCTGCCAAGCACTACGATTCAGAGACTATACAGTGCACAGGCGCAGGGCGAGATAACCTTTTCCTTGGCTTATTTACTGCAGCTAAGACTTTGTTTTGGGGAACTTCCTTATCAACTTAGAATCCGTTTTGTCCCAAGGTCTGTTCCTTTTGAGGAATCAGAGAAACATCCTTGTGTGCAAGCAATGTTCTTTTCCCATGGGAACAAACAGGATTCTTAGCTGAACATCTCGTTTGCAAGAATGTTCAGCCCTGGTTGAGAGTCTCGTTTGTAAGCACTTCTCAACCTTCCTTAAACCTAGTTCCCTACACTGGGCAGAACATCTCATTTGCAAGAATGTTCAGCCCTGGTTGAGAGTCTCGTTTGCAAGCACTTCTCAACCTTCTTTATACCTAGTTCCCTACAGCAACCCACTCCAGTATTCTTGCCTGGAGAATCCCCATGGACAGAAGAACCTGGAAGCCCATGGGGCTGTAAAGAATCAGACACAACGGAGTGACTAACACTTTTACTTGTGGAAAATAGTAAGGAACTTCCTCAAAAAATTAAAAATAGAATTACCGTATGATCCTGCAATCTCACTTCTGGGTATATATCCAAAGGAAATGTAGTATATACTGTCAAAAGAGATGCCTGTACTCCCATGTCCACTGCAGTGCTAATCATGGCAGCTTAAACGTGGAAACAACCTAAGTGCCTATCAGTGGAGATATAGATGTGTATGTATGTTACAATTATATGTGTAATAATTGAATATTATTCAGCCTTAAAAAAGAAGGAAATCCTGCCATGTGCAATAATACGGATGAACCTGCAGGACATTAGGCTAAGTGAAATACTCCAGACACAGAATGACGTATGCAGAATCTAAAGCTGAACTCATAGAAGCAGAGAGTATAGCAGTGGTTGCCAGGGGCTGAGAGGGGGAGGGAATGGGAGAAGTTGATCAAAGCATACCAATTTTCAGTTTTAAAATGAATGAGCTCTGGAGACCTAATATAGAGCATAATATATTAACTACAGTCAGTAACACCATAGTTAATAACATTGTATAATATTCTTGAAATTTGTTAAGACAGTAGATCTTAAGTGTTATCAAAATTAAAAAAATAAGCAACTAGGTGAGGTGACAGAAGTGGTTATTAGCTTGATTGTGATAATCTCATATACTCGTATACAAATCATTATGTTGTAAATCTCAGATACATACATTTGTCAGTTATATTTCAATAAAGCTGGAAAATGCAACAAAAAATTCAAGGTATGGTACAGAATATGCAAATAGCTCCCTTTTGTTAGAGGCATGAGAGGATAAGAATAGTTATATCTGCAAGTCATATTTGCATAAAGATGCTCTGGAATTATCTACTTGAAATGAATACAGATAAGTATTTAGAAAATGCAGGAAGAGTTAGGGAAGCGGGGTTAGGGAAAAAAAAAATCCAGATTGCTCTGTAGCAGCAATCAGTGCTTTTTATTGTATAGAATAAATCCATAAAATGGATAAACTCTGTTATGGAACTCTGCCTTTACAAACAAAGGCAATAAAAAGGACCAAGGGGGAAAGTAGTTCATGTTACCTCCCCTAAATCATTTATTGCAGTAGCTACAGAAGACAGGTGAAGGCAGTTGGGTTTCAGTTGGCACCAGGATTGGGTGGATGGTAGAAGGGATAGCCCAACAGTACAGAACTTTGTTTAATAAAGACAGGAGAAACTTCCCAGAGTGGGAATGTGTTCTTTTAGAGATGGAGAAATACCTGGAAAGCCAATTGCTTGTTGTTTTAGTCACTAAGTTGTGTCTGACTCTTTTGCAACCCTATGGACTGTAGCCCTCCAGGCTCCTCTGACTGTGGAATTTTCCAGATAAGAATACTGGAGTGGGTTGCCATTTGTCTCCAGGGGATCTTCCCAACCCAGGCATCAAATCCACATCCCCTTCATTGGCAGGCAGATTCTTAACCACTGAAATTCTTAGCCACCATGGGAGCCCGTAGGAAAGCCAGCAGGATACTATAAATTAAGTGATACCTAAGAAAAATTCATAGTGTATCTTATCCTTTCATCCAAGTAGACCTTTCAGAGATAGCTACTCTAGAAACCAGAGAGATAGGAAGATGTAAGTAGCTGCTTCTAACCAAGATTATGACTTTATCAATGGTGGAGGAGACAGATCAGAGGTTTCCAGTTTTCCAACTAGAGAGAAGATATCAGGACTTTGCAAATCACACTAAGGTTTCCCTCCCTGCCCCACCCCCCCACCCGCCCCACCCCCCCACCCGCCCCACCCCTCCCCACCCCTCCCCACCCCTCACCCCCCACCCCCCCACTCCTCCCCACCCCCACCCCACCCCCACCCCCACCCCCACCAAGAAAACTAGCATTTTATCTAATTCAAGAGCAGAACTTCTAAACATAAGGGTGTCTCCCATCCTATTGGGGTCTCTACTTGAGAAAACTATTTAATCTTTTGAACTTTATTTCACTTTAAGAAAATACAGATCTCTGCATTTGGATAATTTCTCAAACCGAATTGGAAAACATTATAAGAAGGTTGTCTACAAACAGTACCAAGATGACTCCTTCACCAAACGCCTGGAGGATCCCAGTAGCGAAGGAGATGGGATCTTGGGCCCTATTATCAGAGCCCAGGTCAGAGACACACTGAAAGTAAGTCACAGAAATACAGAACCATGGAAGAACTTGAATAGTGAAAAACAGATGATAAGTACTGGTCATTTATTTTTTTTAACGTGTCCATGTAATTTTTAATTCAAATGTGGTTTTAATTCTTTTTCATATTTGCATTTATTATAGCCTATCTCATAATACAAATCATCTAAAATAGTCGATCAGATTATAAAGGAATAAACCAAGGAGCCGATGTAACTGAGGTGAAGGATAATGTGGGGACAAAGAAAATAAAGCCAAGAATAAGCATGATGAAACACATACCATATGCTCCTACAATATCTGCAAATTTTGTCCTAGGCTTTCTAGCAGCCAAAATAAACAGGTAAATAGGTCAGGCAAGATTCACAGTAGTCATAAAAGTACAATTTCCCCTGTTATTGAGACTTAGAGAAAGTTATCCTATGGATGCTTAAAAAGAGCATGCTGTGTGATGTGGCAGATGGAATCCTTGACCCATCTACAACTGGTATGATAAATTTAAAAGCTGCATAGCTTTTTATTTAATTATATTTGTTTTTAATTGATTGATGATTCTTTACAATATTGGTTTGATTTCTTTTTGGAGGCCTTGGGGTCTTCTGCTATCATTTAGAGGTTACTCTGTAGGAGTTGTTCCATATTTTCATGAGTTTTTGATGTATTTGTTGGGGGCACAGGTGATCTCCCTGCTTATTCCTCGGCCATCTTCTTCCACTTCCTAAAAGTTGCATAGCTTTTAAAAATGTTTCTCATTATAGCTGAGAACATAACCAAATTGAATGAAAACAATTCATCAATGTGGTCTAAGCATGTAGTTCTCTGATGATTGGTCTCTGATGAATGTAAATTTTGGTATGTGTCAGGAACACTGAGTGTTCCTCAGGCTGATTTCTTTACATGTTGTATCATGTCATCATCTTATCTTTTGGTAAGAACTAGACAGCAGAGAATTAAAAGTTGCAATCTTAGGCTAGAGTCTAGGATGAATATAATCTGCAGATTAAGGATGACCCAAATGCTTTGGCAAGCAACCAAGTAGAAGATAAGATTAACGTTGTTTTTTTAGATTAAGGAGGCTAATTAGGACTCCTGTGTGATGAAGCTGCTTCCTTCATCTCTTCATGGAAATGAACTAAGAGGATGAGTGAAGTTGCTCAGTCGTGTCTGACTCTTTGTGACCCCATGGACTGTAGCCTACCAGGCTCCTCTGTCCATGGGATTTTCCAGGCAATAGTACTGGAGTGGGTTGCCATTTCCTTCTCCAGGGCATCTTCCTGACCAGGGATTGAACCCGGGTCTCCCGCATTGTAGAGAGACGCTTTACCATCTGAGCCATATCTGCAGACAAAGCCAATTCTGTTCATTAAAAAAATAATAATAACCAAAGGGCAGAAAGCCACCTTTCTCCTGTTTCTCTCTTCCTTCCCTCATTTCTGATCCCTTTAGGTGCTCTTAGGAAGTATAAAGATGCCTCATTGGAAATTCAAGATCTGGCTATTTGCTATGCCCCATCAAGAAGATGTTTTTTGAGGGACTTCCCTGGTAGTCCAGTAGCTACAACACTGCACTTCCAGTGCAGGGGACCCGGGTTCGATCCCTGGTCAGGGAACTAGAATCCATGTGCCACAACTAAGAGTTTGAATGCTGCAGTTATAAGACTCTGTATGCCTAGAAGATTGAAGATCCTACAGGCCCCATCTAAGAGCTGGTGCAGCCATGTAAATAATAAACAAGTATTAAAGAAAGAAGAAGATGGCATCAAGGACACGGGTTTGGGAGATCTGGCTGACTGGAGAAGGGAAGGAGCAGATTCAAAGGCATATGTGGTCCAAGCCAAAAGGACAGGGCAAGGGAGGTGGGGCTCAACTTGGAGAGGGTGATGTACCGTGAGGAAAACGTTACTCCAAAGGTCAGACTTCTCTTTCCGTTTTCCACCTTACTATGTAAGTGGAGCTTTCTCAAATGCATCTGTCAGGTGATGGGGAGAGGTTGCCCCTCACATACACAGTTATTAGTTTGCATTCACATAAAGACACACACACACATACGCACCATCCCACAAGTAAATATGCAAAGCTAGCATTGTCTGTTCTCATGATTGACCCTAAATCCTGAAATAATGATTTGAATTAATTTTGTAGATCGTGTTCAAAAATATGGCCAGCCGCGCCTACAGCATTTACCCTCACGGTGTGACCTTCTCTCCTTATGACGATGAAGTCAACGCTTCCTCAACCTCAGGTGTGAATCTTTCACGTCTACTGAATGAAATACTGACCTCTGAGAGACTGTCATATTTAGTCCTACTATCCGTCTTGCCTGTTAGTATAACTTGTACCATCAGATAGTACACATGTAGTGTGTGTGCTAAGTTGCTTCAGTGTCTGAGACTCTGTGACCCTAATGACTATAGCCTGCCAGGCTCCTCTGTTCATGGGATTCTCTAGGCAAAAATACTGGAGTGGGTTTTCATGCCCTCCTTCAGGGGATCTTTCCGACCCAGGGATGGAACCCGCATCTCCTGTGTCCCCTGCATTGACAGGCAGGTTTTTTACCCCTAGTGCTTCCTGGGAAGCCCCAGTATACATGTAGGGGTATCCTCAGAAACATAACCAAACACTGCTTACTTCAGGGATTTTGTTTATTCTGATGACTACAAAGTATGGTGTCCTTTGTTAGTGTAATAAGCAGCCTCAAGTGAACCAATATCTAATAGCTACAAGCTATGCAGAATAAAATGTGGAAAATTCTGAAAGAGATGGGAATACCAGATCACCTGATCTGCCTCTTGAGAAACCTATATGCAGGTCAGGAAGCAACAGTTAGAACTGGACATGGAACAACAGACTGGTTCCAAATTGGAAAAGGAGTACGTCAAGGCTGTATATTGTCACCCTGCTTATTTAACTTCTATGCAGAGTACATCATGAGAAATGTTGGGCTGGAAGAAGCACGAGCTGGAATCAAGATTGCCAGGAGAAATATCAATAACCTCAGATATGCAGATGACACCACCCCTATGGCAGAAAGTGAAGAGGAACTAAAAAGCCTCTTGATGAAAGTGAAAGAGGAGAGTGAAAAAGTTGGCTTAAAGCTCAACATTCAGAAAACGAAGATCATGGCATCTGGTCCCATCATTTCATGGAATTAGATGGGGAAACAGTGGAAACAGTGTCAGACTTTATTTTTGGGGGCTCCAAAATCACTGCAGATGGTGATTGCAGCCATGAAATTAAAAGATGCTTACTCCTTGGAAGGAAAGTTATGACCAACCTAGATAGCATATTCAAAAACAGATACGTTACTTTGTTCACAAAGGTCCGTCTAGTCAGGTTTTTCCAGTGGGCATATATGGATGTGAGAGTTGGACTGTAAAGAAAGCTGAGAGCTGAAGAACTGATGCTTTTGAACTGTGGTGTTGGAGAAGACTCTTGAGAGTCCTTTGGACTGCAAGGAGATCCAACCAGTCCATCCTAAAGGAGATCAGTCCTGGGTATTCATTGGAAGGACTGATGCTGAAACTCCAATACTTTGGCCACCTCATGTGAAGAGTTGACTCATTGGAAAAGACCCTGATGCTGGGAGGGATTGGGGGCAGGGGGAGAAGGGGACGACAGAGGATGAGATGGCTGGATGGCATCACCGACTCGATGCACATGAGTTTGGGTGAACTCCAGGAATTGGTGATGGATAGGGAGGCCTGGCATGCTGCGATTCATGGGGTCGCAAAGAGCCAGACACGACTGAGCGACTGAACTGACTGAACTGACTGACCCTGAGTTCTGGACATCTCCCAGGAGGCTCAGTGGTAAAGAATGCGCCTGCCAATGCAGGAGCCTCAGGAGACACAGGTTCAATCCCTGTGTCAGGAAAATCCACTGGAGGAGGAAATGGCAACCCACTCCAGTATTGTTGCCTGGAAAATCCCATGGTCGGAAGAGCCTGGTGGGCCTAGGGTCATAAAAGAGTCGCATATGACTTAGAGACTAAACAGCAACAACAATTCAGAATTCTATCAAATGGAGCTTAATATACAGAGAATATCCCTTTCTCAACACTGATTCTATTGAGAGCTCAATTATTTTAAATTACTCATTCATTTTTTACTTTTTTATTTTTTCCATGAAATAATTTTGAAAATCAAAACCAATTTTGAATATATTTTCTTTTAGGCAGCAACACCATGATCAGAGCAGTTCAACCAGGGGAAACCTACACTTATAAGTGGAACATCCTAGAATCTGATGAACCCACAGAAAACGATGCTCAGTGCTTAACAAGACCATACTACAGTAATGTGGACGTCACAAGGGACCTTGCTTCTGGACTGATAGGGCTTCTTCTAATTTGTAAGAGCAGATCCTTGGATAAACGAGGCATACAGGTACTTTGTCTCTGAAGTAACCTTTCAGAAATTGAGAACTTCTGATGGGAATAGAGTAGTTCTCCTTGTTAAATAATGGGGATTTTGCTTCTGAAGAACAGAGAATATTTAGTAGTCCCTCTTTAGTGTGAATATAACAAGGCTTATTCCTTTAGTTACTTTATTGTCTTATTTATTTCTTAGATAAGTCTTATATGGACTCTACTGGAGAAGACAAGTCTACAGTGCTATAACAGTACTTTTTGTTTGTTTCAAATTCCAGATCTGTCCATACTGGCTACATGATAAGCAAGTCACTTAGTTTCTCTTTATGTTTTCCTTTCATCAAAACAGTGTTATTCCTTCCAAAAATTTTTGCAGAGCTGTTTCGGGGTTCAGTGAGACATTGCCTGGTAAAAGTGACTCTCACAGGGCTTTGTTCACAATGGGCCCACAGATGTCTGAATTTGTGGCTCCACGGGCCCCGAGACCTGTGTGCTTTTGGTTTCTGAGAACTCAGTGTTGTAGGGAATCCATAGGCTAGGATGCTAATCACTGAACACAGCACTTTTATCCTCCAGAGGGCAGCAGACATTGAGCAGCAGGCTGTGTTTGCTGTGTTTGATGAGAACAAGAGCTGGTACATTGAAGATAACATCTACAAGTTTTGTGAAAATCCTGAGAAGGTGAAACGTGATGACCCCAAGTTTTATGAGTCAAACATCATGAGTAGTAAGTCGGAGCACTCTGTTTGTCCATCAGTTTTTTATTCCCATGGCTGAAGTGTGACTGTATCAAGAGGCAGAGGTGTGAATTAGAATCCACTCACCTCTTAGTCTCACTTCCAGTCCAGGAATTTGGTGATGAAATTACTGGGTGATAAAGAAATCTTTTTATAGCAGGAGGTCAATGCTTATTATCCTTCGACACCCTGTTGGTTTCTTGCTTCAAATGTGTGTGTGTGTGTGTGTGTGTGTCTGTGCGTGTGTGTTTGTGGGTGCATGAGCACATGTGCATGAACACATGCTCTGAGCCGGGAAGAACAGGGTGAAGGGTGGGGGTGGGTGAGGGAAGAGGCCTTGGTCAGAGGTGTCTGAGGATTTTAGACTGGGTGCAAGGTGAACAGTCTTTATGCCCAGGGCAGAAACAAAGGAAATGATCTAAAGCTAGACTGTCAAATAAAACTAAGCAAAATGCAAACAGGGAGCCAAGAGTCTTAGAAAGCCAATCCGTGAAGAGTTTTGAAGCGAGCAGCAAGAAGCACAGAACAGAAAGAATAATCTGAGTCAAGATTCAGCAGGCTTTTCTGTAATTTTAAAGTCCATGCTCAAAGCCACTGCTATGGGAAGTCTGGGAGAAACTTCACTGAGCCAGCTGGAAGCAGACTTCTCCACAAGGCTCAGGGTCCCCTTCCTCAGAGCTGGGAGTCACTGAACTCATTTTCTCTCATAAGTAATCACAGAAAGGAGGACAGTTTCTCCACAGACTGTTCATATAATTTCAGATGACTGACATTTGACGATTATTAGAACTGGCAGTTACCAGGAAAATAACTCTGAACAGGGAGTCAGCCTCAGCTTTTTTAGCTTAATTTCATTTTGGCAGCAAACCTGTCATAGTTCTAGACCAGTGCTGTCCATTTGAAATTATATATGAGCCATAAATACAATTTAAAATTTTCTAGTAGACATGTTAACATTAAAGAGAGAAAGGTGAAGTTTGTTTTAGTAATATATTTTATTTAATATATTGCAAATATTATCATTTAAACATATAATCAATATTAAAATTAAAGAGATTTACTTTATTTCTTGCTAAGTCTTGGAAATCCAGTGTGTATTTTATACTCACAGCACGTCTCAATCCAGATTATCCATATTTCAAGTGCCCAATAGTCACGAGTGGCTAGTGGCTACCATATTAGTGCAGCTATAGACCATTTAGAAAAGCTTCCAGAATCAGATACAAAGTAAAAACATATTAGGTCAGCTATGTGATAAGTATTTAAGTACTCACTAGTGCCAGGCATTATACTAGGATGAGGGTTATAGTGGTAACCCTGGCAGACATAGACCCTGCCCTCATAGAAATCATCTGTGATTTTATTAACATGCTTAGTATACATGTAAATACTGATACTGCCTAAAAATGTATCCCATTGAAAGATAATGAAAATGTCTGAACTTGATAGCTGAGTGCAAACTAGAGATTATATAAATACTAAGATGGAGCAATAAAAACTGCAAAATATTCTAAACAGTCTTCGTTTTTAGGGATAATTACTTGTATTCAATAACTAATGCTTCAAGAATTTGACTTTCTTATATTATGCTTTTTCTCCAGGTAAAATTACTCTAGATAATATTCTAAGTTGACCCTCAGAATATCTTTGAAAGCAGACCTAGAGTATAAAATATACACTTAACAAATGAATGAATAAATCAATGTGAATGAAAGGCTTTGTTTTTATCCTGACCTTTCTCCCTTAGCTAACTTTAAAGGATAAGTTCTCATTTGAAAAGTCTGTGTTTGATGTTCAGTCTGGTAAAGCTTATCCCATATAATCACTAAGACACAACCAGAGCATCATTGGGTTATCATTAGCCACATTCCCTTTTGTTGGTATAGGCCTGATGTTTTAACAGATTTCACTCTTTCAGCTATTAATGGCTATGTGCCTGAGAGTATACCCACATTAGGGTTCTGCTTTGATGACACCGTCCAGTGGCACTTCTGCAGTGTGGGAACCCAGAATGACCTTTTGACCATTCACTTCACTGGGCACTCATTCATCTATGGAAAGAGGCACGAGGACACCTTGACCCTTTTCCCCATGCAGGGGGAGTCCGTGACTGTCACAATGGATAATGTTGGTAAGACTTGGATATTTAGAGGGGATCCTCTGCTCTGCCTGGTCTGCTGCAGCTCTTCAGACTACCACGCTTCCTGGGCTTCTCTGATTCTTGGTGGGCTTTCCTTTCAATACTATTCATGATTTCTGTTGGGGGAATTGATTACTCAAATGGGTCCAGTTCTTTATGTGCATTTCATTTATCCTTCTCTGGGCTGAATGAGAAGCAAAGATAATAACAATAGAAGGATCAAGCATCACTTTGAGAAGAAAGTGTGAGCATTCAGCCACAGCACATTTCTTTTACCAAATGCCTTTTTCAGCTTTTTAAGACAGCCATCCCACACTAGGGTTAGCAATAATCCAATATAGTACCTTAGAGGTGGGCTTCACGATAGCTGTCATGGGCTTTGGAGTTCATCAGATCCAGGTTCAAAACCTGCTCTGCCATTTGATATCTGTTTAACCTTGGACAAGTTACTCCACCTCACTGAGCCTCAGTTTATTAATCTGAAAAACAGAACAATAACACTTTACAGAGTTGCTCTGACATTCATTGTAATATGCACCAAGTGCCTAGGACTCAGTAGACAATCAACATGTTATATCTATGGAAGGTTTGCCAGGAAATCACATACCATTTCAAAGAGATTCAGTATTGTCCTGGATCCACTTGAATTATTTATTCCTTAGAAATATCTTGATGTTTCTTATTTCTTGGGAAACAATAGAAACAATAAGATGTTTCTTATTTCATCATCTTTCACCTAACTTCAGCTCTCTAACAAAATGTGCAACTCACAAGAGCTTTGATATTCAAAGACCACTTCATTCTTGGGCTTCCCAGGTGGCTCAGTGGTAAAGAACTCGCCTGCCAATACAGGAGACATAAGAGACCTGGGCTTCAGAAAGTTGTTATGGGGAGGGAGGTGGGAGGGGGGTTCATGTTTGGGAATGCATGTAAGAATTAAAGATTTTAAAATTTAAAAAATAAAAAACTAAAATTTAAAAAAAAAAAAAAAAGAGACCTGGGCTTGATCCCTGAGTTGGGAAGATCCCCCAAGGGCATGGCAACCCACTCAAGTATTCTTGCCTGGAGAGTTCCATGGACAGAGAAACCTGGCAGGCTATAGTCCATAGCATCGCACAGAGTCGGACACGAATGAAGTGACTTAGCATACACGCACATTCATCTCTTTTTGAATATATTCTAAAACAGGGACTCTCAAACTATTTGTGCTGAAAGTTTTTCTCCCTAATCTGCACTGACCAATATTTTGGGTCCATATTCTGTCAAATGAGATCAATGTGCTGATCACACGGTTGGATGTCATGGAAATGTCAGATTACAAAAAGGTTTCCTATACCCTTTCCTCTCGATTTCATTCCTTATGTCACTGTGGAACAGTAACCAGCAGTTCACAGATCAATTGCAGTCCACAGACCACAGTATCCCTGATGAAAGTTCACTGGAAATTATCTGCTACAATGGACCATAGGGTTTTAAATATCTTTTTCTGTCCTCAGAGTTCTCTATTCTGTTTGTTTCTCTTTTGTAGGAACTTGGATGTTAACCACCATGAATTCCAACCCAAGAAGCAAAAAACTACGGCTGAGGTTCAGGGATGCTAAGTGTATCCGGAATGATGATGATGACTCCTATGAGATTATATATGAACCTTCAGGATCTACAGCCATGACTACAAGGAAAATGCATGATTCTTCAGAAATCAAAGATGAAAATGATGCTGACTCTGATTACCAGGAAGAACTGGCTTCAATTCTAGGTCTTAGGTCATTCAGAAATTCATCACTGAATCAGGAGAAAGATGAGCTCAATCTTACCGCCCTAGCTCTGGAGAAAGACTCTGAATTCATTCCTCCAAGTACCAACAGAGATCTTGGTTCAAATTCTTCTTCCCCAATAAATGTTAGCAGGCTTATTGCCAACAACTTTGCAGAACCTCTGAAAACTCTTCTGCACCTGGAAGCCCCTGCGGCTGGTCCCGCGCTGGAACACGCTGGCTTAGATAAGAACTCAACTCTCAACCCTCCCATGGCAGAGCATTCCAGCCCTTATTCTGAAGACCATAGAGAAGATCTTCCACTCTCAGATGTCACAGGGATAAGCCTACTTCCATTTGGCACAGGATTCAAAAATCAAAAACCTGCCAAACATCAAAGATTCCAGGTAGGAAGAGGCCGAGCAGCAAAGCACAGGTTCTCCCAGACAGAATCCCCAGCACATAAAACCAGGACACATTTAAGCCAAGACAACTCTTCTTCTTCCAGAATGGGGCTCTGGGAGGACATTCCCAGTGATCTGTTACTCTTACAACAAAAGGATCCATCTAAGATTCTGAATGGAGAATGGTATTTGGTTTCTGAGAAAGGCAGTTATGAAATAATCCAAGATGCTAATGAAAACAAGACTGTTAATAAGTTGCCAAACAGCCCCCAGAATGCCTCAAGGACTTGGGGAGAAAACATCCCTTTCAAAAACAGTCATGGAAAGCAGAGTGGCCACCCAACATATTTGGTAACTAGACGTAAACCTCTACAAGACAGACAGGATAGAAGAAATAGTAGATTGAAGGAAGGCCTTCCATTAATTAGGACACGAAGAAAGAAAAAGGAAGAGAAGCCTGCATACCATGTTCCTCTATCTCCAAGGAGTTTTCAGCCTCTGAGAGGAGAGGTCAATGCCTCATTTTCAGACAGAAGACATAATCATTCATTGTTACTCCATGCATCCAATGAAACATCTCTTTCCATAGACCTCAATCAGACATTCCCCTCTATGAATCTTAGCCTTGCAGCCTCACTTCCTGATCATGACCAGACCTCACCAAATGACACCAGTCAGACTAGCTCCCCTCCAGATCTTTATCCGACAGTGAGCCCAGAGGAACGCTATCAAACATTCCCTATTCAAGACTCTGATCCAACACATTCTACTACAGCCCACAGTAACAGATCTCCTCCCACACAGCCCAGCCAGATACCCAACTATGACCTAAGAAACCAGGCCATCCCTACTGATGTGAGTCAAATTTTCCCTTCCTTGGAACCTGAAGTCTGGCAGACAGCTACCTCTCTAGACCTCAGTCAACCATCCATCTCCCCAGACCTTGGCCAGATGGCCCCTACCCCAGACCTTGGCCAGGAGTCTCTCTCTCCAGACCTTGGCCAGATGGGCCTCTCTCCAGACCTCAGCCAGGAGTCTCTCTCTCCAGACCTTGGCCAGACGGGCCTCTCTCCAGACCTCAGCCAGGAGTCTCTCTCTCCAGACCTTGGCCAGACGGGCCTCTCTCCAGACCTCAGCCAGGAGTCTCTCTCTCCAGACCTTGGCCAGACGGCCCTCTCTCCAGACCTCAGCCAGGAGTCTCTCTCTCCAGACCTTGGCCAGACGGCCCTCTCTCCAGACCTCAGCCAGGAGTCTCTCTCTCCAGACCTTGGCCAGACGGACCTCTCTCCAGACCTCAGCCAGGAGTCTCTCTCTCCAGACCTAGGCCGGACAGCCCTTTCTCCAGACCTCAGCCAGGAGTCTCTCTCTCCAGACCTTGGCCAGCTTGATCTCAAGCAGACATCACCTCCTCTAGATCTTGATCAGACATCCCACACTTCTGAATCAAGTCAGTCATTGTCTCTTCCAGAATTTGGTCAGACTTTCCCTTATGCAGATATTGGTCAGATGCCATCTCCTCCACCAGACTCCACACTAAATAACACTTTTATACCAGAAGAATTTAATCCACTGGTTGTAGTAGGCCTCAGTAGAGATGATGGAGATTATATTGAAATTATTCCAGGGCAGAAGGAAGAGAGCAGTGAAGAAGACTATGGTGAATTTGAATTTGTAGCCTATAATGACCCTTACCAAACTGATCTTAGGACAGATATCAGCTCCTCCAGAAATCCTGACAACATTGCAGCATGGTACCTCCGCAGCAACAATGGAAACAGAAAAAATTATTACATTGCAGCTGAAGAAATATCCTGGGATTATTCAAAATTTGTGCAAAGGTTTGACCAGTTCTTATATTCTCATTTTTTCCACTAGTGCTAAAAAAAGTAATTACAACAGTCTAAGAAGATGATTTTGGACAAATCGTGCTAAGTATAATTTAGTTCCCCCATATAGTGCAACTTGGCTTATACTGTTTCCATTGTCAATTTCAAGATAAGCTTTTCCACTTCAGGTGACATCTGGATAACACAAAAGCCATCTCTGTGAGAAGTCTTTGATATGCTGTACTTAAATCAGCACCCTCCTCTCTCTTCTTTGCTCATCAAATATATTCCTACTCCTTCTTGCTCCAGTGCAGAGCCCAATCTATCAATGTTGTTGTTGTTTAGTTGCTGAGTCATGTCTGACTCTTTGTGATCCCATGGACTATAGCCTGCCAGGCTCTCTGTTCATGGGATTTCCTAGGCAGAATACTGGAGTGGGTTGCCATTCTTCCTCCAGGGATCTTCCCCCACCTAGGGATTGAAACTGCATCTCCTCTGTCTCCTGTTTTGGTAGGCAGATTCTTTACCACTAGCACCACCTGGGAAGCGACTTATCAATAGCTATAGGATAATCAATACGATTTCACTGAAGTTGGCTTCAAATCTAAATTTGTGATGTAGAAATCTCCTTTTGCCATTACTTAACAAAAATATTTTTAAATTGTTAACTGATCAGTATGAAGTATATACCATCTTGATGAAGATTAAGTCAAATTCCATGTGATTCCAGTTGCAGAGGTCAAGGGTATAAAGTAGCTTAGAAGCAAAAAGCAAGTTTATGCCCTCGATTGAGCCATTCATTAGATTATGATTCATCTTGATTGGAACTTTTATTTTAACTTGGTTTATAACATCACTCAGTTAATAATTCTTTGTGTGTGTGTGTGTGCTCAGTCGTGTCTGATTCTTTATGACCCCATGGACTGTAGCCGGCCAGGCTCCTCTCTCCATGGAATTCCCTAGGCAAGAATACTGGAGTGGGTTGCCATGCTCTCCTCCAAGGGATCTCCCTGACCCAGGAATTGAACTTGCATCTCTTATGTCTCCTACATTGACGAGCAGGTTCTTTACCACTAGTGCCACCTGGGAAGTCCAATAACTCCTTAATGAGGGCTTATTCTCTCCTAGGCATTGTGCTAAGCGCTGAGACGGTAAAAGAGAATATAAATGCAAGTGATTCCTGCTCTGATGGAACTTGTGTCTAGTTGGGCAGGTAGATATGAACCAAGCACTCATATAAATAAGTGTAAAAAAATTAACCATGATGAAGACCAATAAGGAAAGGTGATCAGTGGTGATATGAGAAGTGGGAAGTCTGACTGGAAAAGTGACATTTGAGTTGAGATCTGAAAATGAACAGAAAGTGGAGAGGGGAGAGCATTCTAGACAGAGAAAACAGCATGATGAAGGCCCTGGGGAAGGAGGAAGCCCTGAGACTAAAGGCCTTGGTAGCTGAAGCTCAAGATGAGGGTGTGTGCTAAGAAAGTGTTTGGCTAGCTCTGTAGAGATAAGATACTACTAGGCTTTGTGGGCCCTGGGAAGAATTTCGATGTTCTTCCAAGAGCAGTGAGAAACCGTCAAAAGTTTTAAGCCACTCCTAGTTGATTGGGATATTTGCAGTCTTTTTAACAAGCAGTTACACAAAGTGGGTCCCAAGATCTGCTTCAGCTCTAACATTTTAGGGTTCTAGCCACTTTTCAACCATAGAGTTGAAGGAGTTGATGCAATTTTGTAAGTGGACTGACTTACAACAGAGAGTTTTTAATGGATTGACATGCATTTTTTAAAGTTAGTTTTCATTTTAATTTTCTCAATTATGGAAAACCACATTGGACTGGGTTCTGTATTCTGGGATGACAAGACAGAGAAAGAAGAGAAAGGGGTACAAAAAGCAACTACAAATTCTTGGGTATAGCTGATGACATGGTAGCTGATGGCCATATTTATACTGTCTAAATATAGCTCATAGCTTTCACAAAAGCTAGCTGTTACCCTAATAAATTAAAATCAAAGTGCAACTAGAGTAAGTAAACACAACACATGATGTGATTCAGAGAAATTATTTCATTAATCTGGTGCCAGTTAACGTCTGGTGCCAGACATTTCCATATTAAAACTCTGAGTTTAAGAGACTTTCTCCTGTGACTTCCTATTTAACTGTAACACCCTTTACTATATGAGAATAAGTAGTTTATCTGGGGATTGCTAAGCAAGTTCCTGAGGGAGTAAGGTTTTCTAGAGTGTAAAGAGATGAAACCAGTTCCTTCAAAACCTCATGTGTGTCGCGGGGGAGAATCCCATGGACAGAGGAGCCTGGCCAGCCACAGTCCATCGGGTCACAAAGAGTCAGACGTGACTGAAACGACTTAGCACACACATTTATGTATGTTCTAGGGGGCTGTATACCATGCTTAGAGTCTGGAAGCATGGGATTACTAGTATAGCAAGACTAGAAAGTAGGCAGAATGGGATTCTCTAATAATGGCTTGTACTGTATAACAAATACTATGAGATTCATGGGTGAGCTTCTGGCCTGTTTCCCAGAGTCTTGGAGAAGGAAATGGCAACCCATTCCAGTATTTTTGTCTGGACAATCCCATGGACTGTAGCCTGTCAAGCTCCTCTATCCGGGGTCGCAAGAGTTGAATACAACTTAGCGACTAAACCACCCAGACTCTAGGGAAATTCAATATTCAGTAGGAAAATCTGATATGCTCTAGCCCCAGACTGAGCTGGTGAACCACATACAGAATGATGTGATCTAGCAAAAGCAAATGTGGGGAGAGTGGCTACTTTCAGAATATAAAACACCCACCCATCCAGTGGCCTTTACAGAGGTGACCCTCTAAATCAACTGACCATTATCATCTGCCTGTCCCAAACCCTGGCACTATTCCATTGCATGACTTTCTCTACTTTTAAAATTAAAATCTGCTATGTTGATATCTGATTATATTTGTCATTCATTAATTGGAGTTGTTGTTTAGTGACTAAGTTGTGCTTGACTCTTTGCGACCCCCATGGACTGTAGCCCTCCAAGCTCCTCTGTCCATGGGATTTTCCAGGCAAGAATATTGGAGTGGGTTGCCATTTCCTCCTCCAGGGGATCCTCCCAACCCAGGGATCCAGCCCCTTCTCCTGCACTGGCAGGCAGATTCTTTACTGCTGAGCCACCTGGGAAGCCTTATTCATTAATACATAAAATAAATATCTGCTTACTATTAGCCAGGTACCTTGCTAGGCACTGGAAATAAAAATTATAAGCAAGCTAAGCACAGTCCCTGATCTCACGGGGCTTTCACTCTAATGGTAGAGTCAGATTTTAATAGATAATCTCACAAATAAATAATATATAATTTACTATATATACTATAGAAACCCTATAAGAATACTACAGGGATTTACTATATATACTAGAGTAACTTTGTAGAAATTTAGGGAGTGTTAGAGAGAGATTTGATCCAGTCTAAAGGGTCATAGGAGAATATGCTTAGAAACAATATGTGAGATGGGAGCTAAATGATATTACTGGCTTATGATTTTAGTCACATATTTTAATTCATTTGTTCATTAAATATTTTCAAATATCTTGTTTATACTAGATGCTATGTTCAGAAACAGAGAATTTCCTCAATTCTTTGAATGGTCTTTAATTTGTTCTTTTAAACAAACGCTATTACTTTCATTTCAGTGAAGACACTGATGATGTTCCAGAGCACACCGTATTCAAGAAAGTAGTTTTCCGAAAGTACCTTGATAGCACTTTTACCAAACTTGATCCTCAGGGGGAGTATGAAGAACATCTTGGCATACTTGGTCCAGTCATTAGAGCTGAAGTGGATGATGTTATACAAGTAAGTTATCTTTCGAGCATTGATAAGATCATCAGAGGAATTTCCACAAGCACCAGAGGGCTGTAGAGATGGAAATGGCAAGAAAGCTGTAGGTGACTTATTTATTTTCTAAAATTAACAAATAACTACATTTCTTTTCAAGACTGCTTACCAACTCACTTTCCACTCTTCAAGAAAAAAAAAGAAATGATCTCACAAATTTATTTCTTCCCCTGCCAAGTTCCTGTTCATTCTATATAGGCCAATTCCATCTCTCTGAAGAAACTTTCTTTAATTCTCCCAAGCTCTCCTAAACATTCAACTGAATTGCTCCTCCCAGGCATTCCCACCAAATCCCATCCATACTTTGTTTACAGTACCTTTTGTCTCCATATTTTTAACTGGAATTCACATGTACATATCTCTTTACACCAGTAGCTTGAAATCTTATTGTGAGTAAAACCAAAGCCTCATTCATTTTCAGATCTGTAGCACCTATCTTTATCATTTCATTTGTAGATAATCTTTGAGCCTAAAAACAAACCTGTTTTGGCGTTTCTGGAGAAAACTACATGGGCCCTATCTCATTGGATGATTATAAAATTAGATTAAATAATACACAAAAATTACTTTGCAATTCTAAGCATTCAATATATCTTAGATTCAATTGAATAGCCATCCAGTTTAGCCCATGATGCTGACATTTGGGGGGTTGGGCTTTATTAAGCTTAAATACATTTGTGAATCATCCCTTTCTTTTTAGGTTCGTTTTAAAAATTTAGCATCCAGACCATATTCTCTTCATGCCCATGGGCTTTCCTATGAAAAATCATCAGAAGGAAAGACTTATGAAGATGACTCTCCTGAATGGTTTAAGGAAGACAATGCTATTCAGCCCAATAGCACTTATACCTATGTATGGCACGCCACTACACGATCCGGGCCAGAAAACCCTGGATCTGCCTGTCGGGCTTGGGCCTACTACTCAGCAGTGAACCCAGTAAGCATAGCCACTGAAAATTTTTGTCGTTCCCCTACGTTGAGTCCATCAAATGAAATGTCACGATTTCCTAGTAAATATCTGTCCTGCTTTACATGAGGCATGTTTAAGGATCAGGGTCCACAGTCAACTGGTGCCAAAACCAGGGACTCTCCATGCAGATCTTCAGAAGACAGTGAGAAGCATTTGTTCAATGGAAAGGAGGAAGGATTACTTGAATGGTTAGCCCCAGTTAGAGTGACTGCTTTACAGAGGAAGATGTTTATCTGCAATTTCCTTGAACAAGCTTTCCTTGAGAAAGCTATCTCCTGTTCTTTCTTTTTTTAAAATAAAAGAACTATAAATTCAAGATTCCTCCATTTTGATGGTGGTAGAGACAGCATAGACTTAGATTTCAATTTCTATCCTATCACTTACTGTGTAGCCCTAGGAAAGTTACTTGATCTCTCTCAGCCACTGTTCCCAGAGTTAAAAAGGAGGCAACCGTACATAGCACGTAGAGTAGGCACTTGGTAATATTTGTTCAATCAATCAATGAATTTATTTTTTACCATATAGCATTGTTGTCAGAATTAAATAAGATACTACAGGGGAAATATTTAACCTAACAGATACTCAATAAATAGTATTTATAATAGTATCCCTATCATTATCGTCACCATAGTTATCATTACTACCATGTTGCAATAAGGGATTAATCAGAGCAAGGCAATATGAGCATCACAGAATGAAGACAATAAATATCCAGGTTTATTAAGCTATAATTCATTTACAATCTTCCAGAGCCTCTGAGAAGGTCTCCTTTTCAATAGGATCCGTGACTGTCAGAAGAGCAAAGAAAATCGAGAGAAACCGTGAATGTGCGCTGTCTGCTCTTACTGTCTTCCAGGAAAAAGATATCCATTCAGGCTTGATAGGGCCTCTTCTGATCTGCCGGAAAGGGACACTTCATAAGGAGACCAACATGCCTGTGGACATGAGAGAATTCGTCCTACTTTTTATGGTCTTTGATGAAAAGAAGAGCTGGTATTACGACAAGAAGCCCACAAGGTCTTGGAGACACGCATCCTCAGAAGTCAAAAACTCCCATGAGTTTCATGGTATTTTCCTCTGACTTTGATCTCATCTCTGAACCACCTTACTGGGTGACAGTGATTCCTGCCCACAGGTCTTCTCAAAATCAGATATAAGATGCTTCTGTGGAAACAGGAGCTCTAACTAAAACCAGATCCTTAAATGTCTACGAGGCTGATGTCACCTGCCAGGTGACAGTGTAGGTGAAAGAGAGCAGACAAAATCTGAAAGATAGCACACAACGCTGCTGCAAAACAAACCCAAACCAAACAACAAAAAGTCACTGGGCTTCAGCTGGTAACATAAACGGGAAAGGAATTAGTATTGTTCTGCAATTAAACAGTTAATAAATCTGTTTCTTGATCTCTAAGGGATCAGTTATTTATGTAGAAGTGATTGCCCACACATACTTCCAAAATAAGAATGACTGTCATATTTGCAACTCTCAGCAGTTCACAGGTGGAACTCAAAGAATATGAGAAGAAAGTGATTTAGGAAACTAGGAAGAGTGCCAAGACAGCATTTGGGTGGGAAAAGAGGGAAAAGTATATTTACTCTGAAATCCATTTGGGAATTTAGTCAGTAAATTGGCAGTGGAATTACAGTTTTAGGGAAAGGCAGAATTTAGGATATGGTGAACAACGATATCCTAAGTAATTAGGATTTAGAAATCCTAAATTTCTAAAGAATTTAGGAATTAGAAAACAAATGAAGATCCTGTTTTCAGAGTTTGATGAATAGAGGTGACTGCTATGAGATTTCTGATCAGGAAGGTCCTGTGCTTTGGGTGATGGGTCAGTCATTCAATGTAATAGGAAAGAAGAAAGTTGCTATTGCTTCAAGAATTAAAAAAAAAAAAAAGACATTATAAGCAATATTCAATTCACTGCCACCTCTCCCAGCCAGTCATCAAGGCTAAGTTGGTCTATGCTCCCTCTCCCACCCCATTTACCTACTTAGGCTACCCCTTTTTAGCTTATTTTTCCTAATTAAACTTCTACAATTGTAGAATTCAATCTGATCTCACCTGTAAGAAAACAATATGATTTACAATCTGCTCCAAAACCCCACCCTCTGGACTCTGCTTGTCACACAAGTTTAAAAAATTCTATTATGCAGTCTAGAATAGAGTCGATTGAGAGCTGACCAAGAGACTCCAGGCAGAGCTTTCTTTTCTCTTCTCCTACCATCTCTAGGCCTTTCAGCCCAAGGTGCTTGGTCTCAAGGTAGGAAGCGCATCCTCTGAAAACCTCTCAACCCAGTGGGAAAGCACAGACTGCAGAAGCAGGCAGGCTGTCTCGCGGTTATGTCCTTTACCTGCTGAGTACCCTCGAGGCCCTGCTTCCTGATTATTCAAGGAAAGACTAAAATGCATCCTGTTTAATTTTAGTTTTAAATGTAATGTCATCTAAATTGCTGTAATTTGGTAATCTTCCACTGTCGAACTTATCAGGGTATTTGATAAGCAGACCACCTATGCCTGGCCTCTGCAGTATGCACTAAGTAACTATGTGCTGAATTAATAAACGAATGAATGAACTCTATCACTCAGCTAAATTCAGCACCTGTTTATTGAGCACTTGATACTTTGAGCATCTTTTCTTCTCTATCCTAATGTAATGGTTTGACCTAATAACTGCTGGAGATAACCTTTATTTTTAGGAGATCTATTCACTGAAACTAAGATGAGGAGGTGAGGCTGATGTCATGAGGATGTAGACAGGTGCTCTCATACCTGATATAATTTTAAGGGGGCCAAAATGATCTCAACTCTTCTCCCTCCAAAAATTCATTTGCTTGGTTCCTGAAATTCCACAATAGTTCCTTTAACTTTAGAAGAATAAACAACAACAGCTATCACCACCAGCAAAACTTCCCTCACTTCAGTCCCAATTAAGTGCAAGGTGGCTCTAAGCTTTATCATTAAAATTTTATATGCATTCTTTATTAAGATGACCAGGTTTATCAGATGCTTGAAAACATACACACTTCAGTTAGGGGAGAGTTGATAAAGTCTGAGAACCCTGGACATCCCAGCTGGGAAAGGGGCAGAGAAGCACGCAGACAAATGAGAGGATAAACATGAATCTCTAAGGTTGGTGGGTCCAACAGAGATAAAGCGCAGCTTCCTAACTTTGCCTGGAACTCTTTCTGAATTTCGGAGGCCTTAGGGCGATACACTGCATATCCCCTTACTTACCTTCTTTTCTCTAAAGACTAGAGTTCACTTATCTGCCCAAATTAGTCCTTCTCTTTTTAAGTAGCCCAGGGGAATTCATATTATAAATGTAAAGAATAAATGGATAAAGCACAGAACAGGAAACATGTAAATTTGAGGAAAAGAGTGATCAGCTGCTTTGAAAGGGGACTCACCCACACTTCTGCCTCAGGCTGGTGTGGGGAGGAGTGGTTCTGTTTCAGTCTCTCACTGATATTAGGAACTGTGGGAGGTCCCTTACCACGCCTGGGCAGGGTTGGGGGGTGGGTAGGCATGCGACTAGGAGGTCCCTTACCACGCCTGGGCAGGGTTGGGGGGGTGGGTAGGCATGCGACTAGGAGGTCCCTTAACCATGCCTGGGCAGGGTTGGGGGGTGGGTAGGCATGCGACTAGGAGGTCCCTTAACCATGCCTGGGCAGGGTTGGGGGGTGGGTAGGCATGCGACTAGGAGGTCCCTTAACCATGCCTGGGCAGGGTTGGGGGGGTGGGTAGGCATGCGACTAATAAAGAAGATGGGTGGTGAGTGGAAGGCCCTATATTTCCTTACCAGCCTCTCTCCTGGTAGACACAGATTTCCAATTGACTGCAACTTTCTGTCCTTTCAGCCATCAATGGGATGATCTACAACTTGCCTGGCCTGAGAATGTACGAGCAAGAGTGGGTGAGGCTGCACCTGCTGAACTTAGGCGGCTCCCGAGACATTCACGTGGTTCACTTTCATGGCCAGACCTTGCTAGAAAACGGCACTCAACAGCACCAGTTAGGGGTTTGGCCCCTTATGCCTGGTAAAATTCTTGGCAATGGAAAAAGCTCCCAGTAACAAATGGCGAGGCTGTAACTTAGCATCTGTAACTCTCTCCCATTCCCTCTTTGTGCATCTCCTTCCAAAGCAGTCATGCATGGGCTCTGACATGGATCCTGGGCAAAGCTATAGTCCAAAACTGCATGCACAGTACAGAAGACTCAGCCAGTGTCTGCGCTGTTCGCAGCACAGCGCAGACTAAATCTCCAGACCAGCTTGGTTCTACAGAGATGCTGGGTCTAGTGCAGGTTCTCCCAAGCTATTATGTGTCAAGCAGGCCAGGTCTTAAGCAGATTACAAAATGAATCCCACAAGGATCAGGCATCTAAAACATTCTGTTGGGCAGAAATCAGAGACTAACCAGGATTTCAGTGTTCTTGAATTCTACTCCTTAGTCTTATCACTCTGATATCTTTGGGCTGTCAAAATCTGAATCTTAAACTGACTTATGAAGTGAAGAATATATTTTTAAATGATTATAAAAGCCAAAGAAAAATTAGTATTTAAATCTTTTCATATGCAAAATAATGACTAGGTTTAAACAAACTACAACCATCAAAAATGATTTTTGTTTCTTAGTGAATTGCTTGTAGGTGTGTATTGATTGTAGCTGTGTGAGTAGGAGTGTGTTTGATGCCATTGATCCTCAAACTGTAGTAGGCATAATAAAAACTTACAAAGCTGGTTAAAATGCAGATGCTTTGATCTGGTGAAACTTGGGCAGGAGCCCAGCAGTCTGCATTTTTAATAAGCAGCCTACCTTCCACAAATGGTATCTGAGAAGCTAGTCAAGGCAATTCCTTGATAGGATTTTGAGTGGGGAAGTTGCTGTGTGAATCAGCCTCAGAAGTAGGCACACAAGTCCAAACAGGCCCGATGTGGTTAAGGATGGGGGAAGAGAGACTCCCCAGGTGGCGCAAGGGGTAAAGAACCCGCCTACCAATGCAGGATAAATGGGTTTGATCCCTGGGTTGGGAAGATCCCCTGGAGGAGGGCATGGCAACCCACTCCAGTATTCTTTCCTAGAGAATTCCATGACAGAGGAGCCTTGTGCGCTACAGTCCATGGGGTCATAAAAGAACTGGACAAAACTGAGCGACTAAAATTGGAGAAGGAAATGGCAACCCACTCCAGTGTTCTTGCCCGGAGAATCCCAGGGACGGGGGAGCCTGGCGGGCTGCTGTCTATGGGGTTGCATGGAGTCGGACACGACTCAAGAGACTTAGCAGCAGCAGCAGGAGAGCGACTAAAACAACAACGAATCACACACGGAGTAAGCTGGAGCCTCCCAGCAGGAGGTTCCTTGAAACTTCTGCCTATCTGGGGCTGCGCACAGACTCAGAAGGGTTGAACACGTGAAACAAGTGCTGACCAAATCTGCTGAACAAACAAAAATAATTACAGTGTATGTAGTTTTTTGTGTTTGGAATAAGGAATGTACTTATTGCTGGCATACACCCTGGAAAATGGGATTGTCCTGCTGCTAAGGGTCATTAGCAAACTCAGGCCCTTCAGCATTTAGTTTGACACACCCCAATAGGATACTACAGAAAGAAAGACTGAAGCGACTTAGCACTCTCGCACACAGGGGAAAAGGGGATTCTGTTTGCAACACACCAGTTTCTCATTAACAAAGCTATCAGAAGCCACTCTATTAAAATCAGGGACAGAAAAGGTTAGGTCAGGCTCACCCCTAACTTCTCACCAAGTATTACCAGATCAGTTATCCCTTCCACAAGCCTGGGAGAAGTGGGTCAGGGAACTGGCCCACTTAAATCTTCACACCTAACACCTGCATTAGAGAGTAGAAGGCTGGAGATCTCTTTTTAGTGTGTCTGAGGAGGAGGGCCATCAGCTACTACTTTTTATTCACAATCTAGGAAATGGTCACAAATCATAGTCGATAGAATATAAGTATTAACTGGTGGTAGGAAATGTTAAATACCAGAATGAATAATCAGAGGTTTCAGAAATTTCATTCTTTCAGTGCTTTTCTGAAACAATGTTTGTACACCTCTATCTAAAATGTAAACTTCATACAAAAAATGAAACATGAGGGAAGGATGTTTTATTTTTATTTTCTCACATGAAAAAGAAAAACTAGAAAAATGAAGAGAAGGAAACATGTACAATATTTGTGAGGCCCAATGACTATCATTCAAGGTTGCTTTGATAAGCTGCATTATGTATGGGTTAACTTGTAACATGATATTTAGATAAATGAAAAATTTCTTTTTGTAAGGGGTATTGGAGATTTTTTAAGGTCCCAGGGCAATTTGTTTTTAGTGAGTGTGTGTGTGTTGTTGTTTGTTTTGATACGCCTGTAATATTGTCTAAAGAGAAACGGCTAACTCAAGTTATATTCTAAATCACTTGCTATGCAGAGATTTTAGGATTCTTTGATAGGAGTCAACCAGTGTTAGCCTGTTAATCTTTGGGTATGCAATGTTGCCTTTTATTTTAGGTTCATTTAAAACTCTTGAAATGAAGGCATCAAAACCTGGCTGGTGGCTCCTAGACACAGAAGTTGGAGAAATTCAGAGAGCAGGAATGCAGACACCATTTCTCATCGTAGACAGAGGTATCATCTAAGAGCCACATTATTTTTTTGTTTTAGCAGAAGAGTACCTGTTCCTAGAATATCACCAAGTTTTAGGTTGGAAATATTCAACTCTGAGAACTCTGACATAACAGAGGCATGATCTGTAGCAGTAATTGCTTTTATTCTGACAGTCTGACTATACTGCAAACATCAGTCCGCCAGGAATCTTAAACTAAATGGTTCAAACCAAAGGCATTCCTCTCATTTGCTGAAGCGAAATAAAGCATCCTCCTTTGTGATTCGTGAACCATGGGAAAGCACATGTGAGAAATTCTCCAGACTTCTAGAGTAGAGGAAGGGAAAGATACCAGGAATTTAGCTATGACCAAGATAGTCACTGAACTTGGCATTTTGGTATTCAAGAAACACAGTTTCTATCTGTCCATCCACTAATCCAGCCAGCCAGCTAGCCAGCACTTATTAAGCACCTGTTGAGTACCAAGCACTGTGTCAATATCCAAATAGCTCAGTGGCTAGCATTCCCTTCTTTGTTCAGGACATAAATAACATTGTAACTTTCAGGTCAATTTTTGAGAACACAGTCTTATGAAGGGTAGTACTTAATATTGTAAAATGGCTTATTTTAAGATACAAAAAGATGGAAAATCAATTTAAAAACTATTTGCACTTCCGGATAAGTTGTTTTCCACTAAGGTGTCATTAATTTTCATTTCTATTAAATATCAGTCTTGCCAGTGAGTTTATGATTTTATGATCAGACATATTTAAGTCGGCTGCCACACAGATAGGTGAAAACAAACTAATTACTGACCCAGAAGAGGTATATCTTTAGCCATGGAGATTTTACTTTGTTATATGTGCTTTCTAAGCAAAGTTTATTCATTGTTCTATTTCTTGTAGAATGTAAGATGCCAATGGGACTAAGCACTGGCCTGATAGCTGACTCACAGATCCAGGCTTCTGAGTTTTGGGGTAAGTAGTAGCGTCATAGCCTGTGAAAGGGACCTCCTACAGCTGTGCTGTATATAGCCTGCAAAACCATATGTGATGACCCTTCCTCCATGGGTCATTGCTCCCCTCAAGGCTTTTTTCTACCACATTTTGATAGTAAGAGAGCAGTAAAATATCTAATTACTGACCCCCCAGAGATAAAATCTCTAGCCATGGAACTTTACTTTGTTATGTGTATTTTCTAAGCAGCATTTACTCATCACTGATTTTTTTATAGACTATAAAGGTGTCAATGAGACTAAACTGTGTAATATTCCAGCCAGAACCACAGGGTCTTACAGGCGACATAATATAGTTCCCATTAATAGACCTCTTTGCTGTATCAACCATTCATCTATTCAAGAAATTTTTTGTTCACCCACTGTGCATCACAAACTCCTCAATTTCCTCTCTGTGCCTTCAAACTCTTGCCAAGATCAAGAGGTCAAATGTAAAGGATCATGCATGTGTACAAGCTAAGGCTGTTCAGTCATGTTCGACTCTTTGTGACCCTATGCACTGTAGCCCTCTCTCTGTCCATGGGATTCTCCATGGACTGGAGAATACTGGAGTAGGTTGCCATTTCCTCCTCCAGGGGGAAAGGATCGCGAGGCTCCCATAAATCTGCCCCATATCTTTCTGTTAGACAGGCACACTCAGCAGAAACCACATGAGCATAACTGAGAAAAAATAAACATGACCTATATTCAAGAAAAGGGGGTGGGTGGTGGTTGACAGCTGTCCAAGCACAGGCCTGAAACCAAGATTTCATCATCAGGGACTGACTTAGTAGCTGAGGCCTGTTTCCATTGCCTGGTTTCCTAACTAAAACAGACGTTCCTTTAGAAATCTGATTTTCCACTGGGACTAAATTCACTTGAGAAATTGCTAGTTGGATGTTCATTTTAATTCTGAATAAATTATTTTCTTCCTTTGTATTTAGGTTATTGGGAACCCAAATTAGCAAGATTAAACAATGGTGGATCATACAATGCTTGGATTGCAGAAAAACTTTCAACAGAATTTAACCCTCAACCTTGGATCCAGGTATGTCTTACTAACCTGATAATGCATGCATGCTCAGTCATGTCCAACTCTTTGCAACCCCATGGACTGTAGCCCACCAGGCTCCTCTGTCCGTGGGATTCTCCAGGCAAGAATACTGGAGTGGTTTGCCATTTCCTCCTCTAGGGGTCTTCCCAACCCAGGGATTGAACCTCTGGCTCCTGCCTTGCCTGAGCCACCTGGGAAGCCCCAACCTGATAATAGTTACTACTATTGTAATAATAAAAATGACAGTGGTTTAATAATTTCTTCTTGTTGTTCTTGCAATGCTATTAGGGGAAATGGCAATTACTAGGTGCTAGGCAGCATTCTAAGTACTTTACATACTCAAAACCTGTGACGTTAGTTCTAGCAATATCCAGTTTTATAGATTAAAAAAACTAAGATATGGAGGGATTAACTAACTTCCCAATGTCACACACAACTAATTTCTGGTTGAGTTTGGGTTCAAATTCAGGTATCCTGTGTTCAAATATGGATTGCACCTAGCCATTTTATTAGTTTGTTTGCTGTTATTTTGTTTTAAAGAAAGTTAGCTGTACAGTGACTTCAGGCAGTGTATGTGACTTGTTGACAAGGATAGTTCTGCTCAATGGCTTTGCTATATTGCAGGTAGACATGCAAAAGGAAGTCCTGCTCACAGGGATCCAGACCCAGGGCGCCAAACACTACCTGAAGCCCTACTACACCACCGAGTTCTGTGTGGCTTACAGCTCTGATCAGAAAAACTGGCGGATCTTCAAAGGGAACAGCACAAAGAATGTGATGGTCTGTGGGCACTGCTGTTTCTTCCCAAGCCTAGGGTTACTATATCTTTTTGAAAAATACCTTTTGGGTGTTATAAATACAAACAGCATTTTTAGTGTTTTATGAAGAAAAGTGGTAAAGTGATGTGTTTGTATATTATAAACTAAAAAAATAACCTTAACTTCTAAAATTTCAAAACTCCATAAAACTTGCAAGAAAAATCTCTTTATCATCAAACTAAGTATCCAAACTTCTCAGATTGGCAGATGATATATAGCAGAATATCTGGTTGTGGGCCTTAAAGAGCCCATGCTAAAATTGGGCCACCAATTTTTGATTTTGCTCTCACATTTTATTTTGTTCTTTAGTTCAGTGTAACTGAAGGAAGCCCCAAGTGAAGGAAATAGTAGTGTTAATACGAGCAATGCTGTGAGGTAGTGATTCTCATGTTTCTTTCTTTTTTTTTTTTGCTGCCATGCCCGAGGAGTGATGTTCCCCTGCTGGATCTTCCAAAGGATCTTCTCACTGGGTTATTCCCAATGACCCAATTATTTCAACCCCAATCCTTCCCCTCCTCCCTATCCCCTCTCTCCAAAGAAAGCTATCTGAATACAAGGATCAGTCCACCATTATTATACTAATAACCTTGAATCACTTTCATTTTTTTTTCTGTAAATCGTTTACTATTTTACTCTCTTCTATGTCATCATTTAGCTATTTCTTATAATAAATCATTTGCACTATAACCTTAGAATAGATCATGAAAACCTTAAATTATGAGTCTTAGCAATCAGTATTGCAGAGAGTACACAGATTAAAGCTTAAAGATTTTTGCATCTATGTTTGCGAGGGTTATCTGTGTATAGTTTTGTTTCTACTGTCCTTTTGTTTTAATGTGAGAGTAATACTAGTTTCATAACAGAAATTAGGTATGCTCTTGTATTTTCTGGAAGAGATTATCTAGTATTGATGTTAATTCTTTAAACTTTTGGTACAATTCACCAGTAAAAGCCACGTGGACCTGGAGATTTCTTTTCTGGGACTTTTTAGATTACGAATTCATTTTTTTTAAATAGTTACATGTTATTCAGATTATCTATTTCATTTTGGGTGAATTGGGATAGTTTGTGTTTTCTCAGTCACTTGAGTCATTTCTTCTAAGTTGTTAAATATACATGTACAGGTTATTTGTATAATTCCCTTACTGTCCTTTTGATTTGTGTAGGCTCTGTAGTGATATTGCCTATTTCATTTATGATACTGGTAACATGAATCTCTTCTCTTTTTTGCTTTATCAGTCTTACTACAGATTTGCCAATTTTCTTTAATCTTTTAAAAGAACTGGCCCTTTGTTTGATTGCTCTTATCTATTGCTTTTCTGTTTTCAATGCTACTGATATCTGCTCTTATCTTTGACTTTCCTTGGCTCTTTCTGACACTGCTCTGCCAGGGAAGGGGGATGGGACACAGCCTCTTTACTGCCAAGGTAGAGCTCACAGTCCATTCTCCACTTGGCCTCCTCTGTTGACACGTGAGCTGGGACCCCTCTCCTCCTTGCAAATAGGTAGGGATGGAATGGTCTCCACCGACACTACAAGAGTGAGAGCCTTATTATAAGACAGAAGAGATGGAAATCTGGGGTCTCTATTTTGTTTTCTCTGACACAACTCCAGCGACAGTGTTGGGGTGCCTCATTACAGTCTCATGAGCATGGGAGTCTAGGTTCCCCATCTAGCCTTTGCAGCTGTTGGTAGGGAAGGGGACACAGTGTTTTCTAACCTATGGTGTTTGGCTTAAAGTAGAACAGTTGTTGCCTACAAGTTTTCAGTCTTGCTAGACTGCCTTTTCCTGGTCCTGAGGCCAGAGAAAAAATGCTTTTGCTATTTATTTTGTTTTTGTTTGTATGTTTGTCTGTACCTACTGGTGGCTCCTGATTCCTGGCTTCCTTACTTATAAGTCTGTATATGAGGTAAAAACAAAACCCAGGGGACTGACAACGTGTTGTTCCTTGGGTCCTGAGAACTCTAACCAGTCTGCCTTCTCTTCTCCACCTTTCAGAGTCTCTCTCTGTTTTCAATTGTACTCAGTAGAAGGAACAGGGCAAAATTCATCTATACTATCTTCCTGAAGTAGAAGTCTTCTCAATTATCTTTTAAGACCAAATTAATTTGACTCAGGCTACCTGAAAACGTAATATTATAATATTAAATTGGATGGAAATTTTATTATAAAATCACTTTATGGATAATTGTTACATAACTAAAATTTCCTCTTTTCCTCTAGTATTTTGGTGGCAATTCAGATGCTTCTACAATCAAAGAGAATCAGATTGACCCACCTGTTGTGGCTAGATACATTAGGATCTCTCCAACTAGATCCTATAACAAACCTGCCCTTCGATTGGAACTGCAAGGTTGTGAGGTTAATGGTAAGGAACACAGATGCATTATTTTCCTTGCTCAGTTCAGTTCAGTCTCTCAGTAGTGTCCAACTCTTTGCAACCCCGTGGACATTTTTTTCACTGCTATTCATCAAATCAGGATTTGGGGCATATGGGAGAATGAGTAGAATTTTTAGTTTTCTCCAATTACTAAGGCTCCTAGAAAAACCTCTGTGAAACACAGGTTCCATTCAAGGAATGATCTAGACTGAGACTGGTTCTAGCAGCCAGAGGGCAGGCACCATCTCTCTGAACAATGTTTGGACCATATGGACACTGCTCTGACCCTCCAAAGAAGGACCCTAGCAAAGCATGACCTCCACCAGCCCACTTTCAATAAGAATTGAGAGTCAAAGTGGGTCTGGCCCTTCTAAAAGCCTTCCAACCAGGTCACTCAGACTTTAATATAATGAAAGTGTCTTGCAACATTACTGGATATATTAGGTATTCAATAATTGTTTTTGAGAACTAAATCTGCTCCCCAACTTCCTGAAACCTTGCTTGAACTCTGCATTCTGTTTCACATTCTATGTAGGTACCCAAGCCTTTTCTAAGTAAGTTTCAGTTTTTCAAGGGATGCAACGTGACCTGTGTATATATAAATCTAGGCAATCATAAATGGCAATAATAAAATTCTTCTATATATAATAAGATGTTTAAGGTGCTCATCAAACATTCTTCTCTCTTAGAGTGGTACTTTCCAACATTTTTTACTTCAAAGCATATATATAGAATATAACCTTAGTCTCACAGTCCGCAGTAAAAGAATGAAACAGACCACCCTGGGCTTGGCTGATCCAGGCACCACCAAGTTGCTCAAGGGCTGAGGGAGGAGGGAGATCAATATACAAACATACCTAAAACTTGCTGCAGCACATCTACTGGGAAGGTATAGCACCTTCTCTCAGGGTAGAGGGAAAAAGTACAGCTCACAGTGGAGAAAGTAACTGAACCTTGGAATCAGTTTCTTATCAAAGCAGATAATAATACAATAAACTCTTGATATTCATGAAGGATATGGAAAGGGCATTTTACCTATGCCCAGATAACCATGGTATATAACATGTCCACATAAAATGCAAATTTTGTATACGCAGGAAAACTTGAAACAGCTCCATAGTATAGCATGTGCATGCTCAGTTGTGTCTGATTCTTTACGACCCCATGAACTGCCCATCAGGCTCCTTGGTCCATGGAATTTTCCAGGCAAGAATACTGGAGTGGATTGCCATTTCCCCCTCCAGGGGGATCTTCCCAACCCAGGGATCAAACCCATATCTCCTGCATTAGCAGGCAGATTCTTTGCCACTGAGCCACGTGAGAAGCCCTGAAACAGCTCTTTAAGTCATTATTTTTTTCCTTTCCATATGGTCTATGATGTGAACTGGTCGTTTGTTCAGGTCATAGAGTCAAGCTACCCTAAAATGTGACATTCAACAATGCTAGTCTGTTTAAAACCTCCATTTTCTATACAAGAAGCATTAATTATAAGATCTCTTCACTTTCTTGATGTTTATATAATTAGTATCTATGATAGACATTCTTCTTGTAAGCCTCTTTTTTCTTGAAGAAATTAAGGTATCACTTCAAGAAAATGTCTACATGATTTACTAGCAAGAACAAAGTGTCTTGTCTCTGTGATACTTTATATACATAGGGGCTTCCTGGGTGGCTCAGATGGTAAAGAAACAGCCTGCAATGTAGGAGACCCGGGTTTGATCCCTGGGTTGAGATTTCCTGGAGAAGGGAATGGTTAGCCACTGCAGTATTCTTGCCTGGAGAATCCCACAGACAGAGGAGCCTGGCAGGCTACAGTCCAACTGGTGAAGGGTAGGACATGACTGAGCAACTAACACTTTCACTTTCACGTATGTACATGGATGTTTTACTCCTTGGAAGAAAAGTGATGACCAACCTAGATAGTATATTCAAAAGCAGAGACATTACTTGGCTGACTAAGGTCTGTCTAGTCAAGGCTATGGTTTTTCCAGTAGTCATGTATGGATGTGAGAGTTGGACTCTGTGAAGAAGGCTGAGCGCCGAAGAATTGATGCTTTTGAACTGTGGTGTAGGAGAAGACTCTTGAGAGTCCCTTGGACTGCAAGGAGATCCAACCAGTCCATTCTGAAGGAGATCAACCCTGGGATTTCTTTGGAAGGAATGATGCTAAAGCTGAAGCTCCAGTACTCTGGCCACCTCATGAGAAGAGTTGACTCATTGGAAAAGACTCTGATGCTGGGAGGGATTGAGGGCAGGAGGAGAAGGGGACGACAGAGGATGAGATGGCTGGATGGCATCACGGACTCGATGGACGTGAGTCTGAGTGAACTCCGGGAGATGGTGATGGACAGGGAGGGCTGGCGTGCTGCAATTCATGGGGTCACAAAGAGTCGGACACATCTGAGAGACTGAACTGAACTGAACTTAGGAATATTGTCTACCTGAAAGCAGAGACCAAAGTTTCCATAATTCTCTGAAGGAGGGAAATGAATTTAGATGTTTAGAACATGGCATTTGATGTCAGACTGCCTGGGCTCAAATCTAGTTTCTGATTCTTTCACCAGTGTTACTTTAGTCAAGTTTCTTTTTCTTGCTGTGCTTGTTTTTTCATTTGTAAAATGGAGCTATTTAAGAACATTAAGTAATACGTGTATAGATGGAAAACATTGCTGTGATGGTTGTTTTGTTGTTACTTAGCAGTAATATTATTTGTCTCCGCTGAAGTACAAAATACCACAAAGGAGTATCGGTGGTGTGTAAATAATCACATTACTTTTCTCTTGACAGGATGCTCCACACCGCTGGGTATGGAAAGTGGAAAGATAGAAAACAAGCAAATCACTGCTTCTTCTTTTAAAAAGTCTTGGTGGGGAAATTACTGGGGACCCTTCCTTGCTCGTCTTAATGCCCAGGGCCGTGTAAATGCCTGGCAAGCTAAGGTAAACTGTCCCCTGTGAATGGAGTTCTCTTAGTCTTTCTGAAGAAAGCATAGGCCCTCACTCCAGGGAACATGGGAACCTGGGAAGCCAGAAGATCCTCCCTTGTTTCCATAGAGTATGATACTATGTCTGAAAACGAAGATGTGTGTTGTGTTGACAGTTTTAGCTCAGAGAGAAGTTATCATCTGTGTGTTCTTGATTTAGACTAAGGGTGGGCAAAACTTTTCTGCAGAGGGCCAGATGATATTTTAGGCTTTGTGAGTCATACATTCTCTGTCATAATTACTCAACTCTACCACTGTTGTGGGAAGCAGTCATCAACAATATGTAAATGAACGAGCATGGCTGTGTTCCAATAAAACTTTACAAAATCAGGCAGTAGGCCAGACTGGGCCTTGGGCTATATTTTGCCAGCTCCTGATTGAGACAACTTACATTATCAGTAAATGATTGAGATTTGTACCATCTTCTCTTCTTTGGTTCCCTCCACAATCTAGCACTATCCTTTATTTTCTTAAGAGTGTCATTTAAATTTTTTTGTTCCTGTATTTTCAGGACTCTGTAACATTCTTTTACAATGGTGACATGATAAAATGCTGCCAAACCAGGTTTTTAAATCTGTGATCTAAGTTTTATAAACACCTCACAGAGAGTTATATTGCCCTAGATGTTAGCCCATTGAGCAATTAAGGTAACTTAGTTCTAGGGTAACTATTAATATTAACTCATATTTATTTCATTCTTCAACTGACCTGGAAAATCAGAAAACCATAAGAAATCAGAATAGTCCAGTCAATCAACGTAAGCCAAGTTCCCTATTTTCTATCCACCTAACGCTCTCTCTTGGAGAAGGCAATGGCAACCCACTCCAGTACTCTTGCCTGGAAAATCCCATGGATGGAGGAGCCTGGTAGGCTTCAGTCCATGGAGTTGCTAGGAGTCAGACACGACTGAGCGACTTCACTTTCACTTTTCACTTTCATGCATTGGAGAAGGAAATGGCAACCCACTCCAGTGTTCTTGCCTGGAGAATCCTAGGGACAGGGGAGCCTGGTAGGTTGCCGTCTCTGGGGTCGCACAGAGTCGGACACGACTAAAGTGACTTAGCAGCAGCAGCAGCAATGCTCTCTCTTAAGAAAGTGAAAGTCGCTCAGTCATATCCAACTATGCAGTCCATGGAATTCTCCAGGCAAGAATACTGGAGCCTTTTCGCTTCTCCAGGGGATCTTCCCAACCCAGGGATCAAACCCAGGTCTCCTGCATTGCAGAAAAATTCTCTACCAGCTGAGCCACAAGGGAAGCCCAAGAATACTGGAGTGGGTAGCCTATCCTTTCTCCAGTGGATCTTCCTGACCCAGGAATTGAACCTGGGTCTCCTGCATTGTAGGCAGATTCTTTATCAACTGAGCTATCAGTTGATAGCTCAGGGAAGCCCCTCTCTTAAGAAAGCTAAACTCCAATTCCCTGGACTCTCTATAGAATTCCATGTCCTAATCTTAAATTAGGCCACCAGAAAGGAAAAGGGAGTTGTCTGGTGCAAGTGGAGTAAACAAGAGTTTGGACCCCATCTTAGGGCTTCCCAGGTGGCGCTAGTGGTAAAGAATCCACTTGCCAATGCAGGAGACATAATAGATGGAAGTTTGATCCCTGGGTTGGGAAGATCCCCTGGAGGAGGGCATGGCAACCCACTGCAGTATTCTTGCCCGGAGAATCTCAAGGATAGAGGAGCCTGGTGGGCTATAGTCGATGGAGTCACAAAGAGTCAGATGCACTGAAGAGACTTAGCACAGACTCCATTTGGATAGTCTCGGGGACCAATGTCTGTGCCCTGAAATTCATTTCTCAACTACCATAGAGTCACAGAATGTTAGAAAGGCAAGGGGTTTTTACAAAGCATCTGGCCCAGAGTTTCCTCTTAGGTCTAAACACATGTATCCATGCTAAGTTGCTTCAGTCATGTGCAACCCTGTGACTCTATGGGTTGCAGTCTGTGACTCTGTGGATTGTAGCCAAGCCTAACCACAAAGGAAGTTAAATAATTTTAGTTTAGCCTGGTGGCAGAATCAGGAATCCCACTCTCCAAATAAATAGATCTGTGGTCCTTGTACCATCTGAAGCAACCCAAGTACTCATTTTGCAATTTTGCAAAAGGGGAGAACTGAGACCCACAGAAATTAATAAAAGTGACAGTATTATATAACATTTTTATTTAATTTCTATAATATAAATAGTGAAGTGAAAGTCACTCAGTCGTGTCTGACTCTGTGACCCCATGGACTGTATAGTGCAATTCTCCAGGCCAGAATACTGGAGTGGGTAGCTGTTCCCTTACTCCAGGGGATCTTCCCAACCCAGGTCTCCCACATTGCAGGAAGATTCTTTACCAGCTGAGCCACAAGGGAAACCCAAGAATACTGGAGTGGGTAGCCTATCCCTTCTCCAGCAGATCTTCCTGACCCAGGAATTGAACCGAGGTCTCCTGCAATGCAGGCAGATTCTTTACCAGCTGAGCTACCAGAAAAGCCCTATAAAATAAATAGTGAAAGTGAGATCGCTCAGTCGTGTCCGACTCTTTGCAACCCCATGGACTGTAGCCCACCAGGCTCTGCTGTCCATGGGATTCTCCAGGCAAGAATACTGGAGTGGGTTGCCATTTCCTTCTCCAGGGCATCTTCCTGACCCAGGGATCAAACCCAGGTCTCCTGCATTGCAGGCAGATGCTTTAACCTCTGAGCCACCAGGGAAGCCCCATAATATAAATAAGATAATAAAAAATAATCATTCCCTGGCAATCCAGTGATAAGCACTCTGTACTTTCCCTGCAGATGCATGGGTTTGATCTCTGGTTAGGGAACTAAGATCCCACATGCCATGCAAGGCAGCCAGGGAATTTTAGGTCAGAACTATTTGTTTCACTTAACCATCAATTAGTATAAAATGTCTTTTATAGAGCTCCTTTAGAGAGGCTGAAAGTCTAAACCAGGCATGTGCAGGTATGTGCGCAAGTGTCTCTATCTGTTTTATGGTAGAGACAAAAAGATATATACCTACAAAAATCTTCTAGTTACCTATATGCATGCTGTCTCATTCACACAACCTTCAGTTCAGTTCAGTCGCTCAATAGTGTCCGACTCTTTGTGACCCCATGAATTGCAGCACGCCAGCCCTCCCTGTCTTTCACCAGCTCCTGGAGTTCACGCAAACTCACGTCCATCGAGTAGGTGATGCCATCCAACCATCTCATCCTCTGTCATCCCCTTCTCCTCCTGCTCCCAATCCCTCCCAGCATCAGAGTCTTTTCCAATGAGTCAACTCTTCACATGAGGTGGCCAAAGTATTGGAGTTTCAGCTTTAGCATCATTCCTTCCAAAGAACAGCCAGGACTGATATCCTTTAAAAGAATGGATTGGTTGGATGTCCTTGCAGTCCAAGGGACTCTCAAGAGTCTTATCCAACTCCACAGTTCAAAAGCATCAATTCTACACAACCTTGAAGACACTAAAACACCAGCAGATGTCACTACAGGGTGTTACAAAATTAGCCCAAATTATCTAATACAGTACATTAATTAATTTGCTTTAAAAATACAGTAACATGTGATTGTAGCATATGTGTATACACATACAGCCATATATATATGAGTGATGTTGAGAAAATATATATTGGTTATTTCATATAGAATTGAACACTACATTGTTGTTTAGTTGCTAAATCGTGTCTGACTGTTTGAGACCCCATGGATTGCAGCCCAACCAGGCTCCTCTGTCCATGGGATTCTCCAGGCAAGAACACTGGAATGGGTTGCAATTTCCTTCTCCAGGGGATATTCCTTACCCAGGGATTGAACATGCGTCGATCCACATTGGCAGGCGGATTCTTTACCACTGAGCCACTGGGAAGCCCAAATGAGACTATGGGCCAGGATAAATCTCCCAAAGATGAAAATTAATCTCAAGTTATTCCAAAACTCAATTAGTCTTTCTGATCCTCTTTCTCTAAGCACCTAATGCCAAACATGTGATTAGGCATTTTGTTTAGGCCAGAGACAAGACAACTACTATGGCATGTCCAGCCCTGGGTGTAGCTTTATCAAGTCTCTCAAATAACATGTTTATTTGAAATATCAGAAAAGAAGAAATTGGACCTCTTCTCCTATTGACATATGACGTTAGCAATGGAAAGAAAACTGGAGCTTTTCTAAAATAAGTAAGAGAAAGTATACTATCTAGTTCTTTCCCAAATAACGTCAATAATATCATCATAGTATTTCATTCTTTTCTTTTCATTGTGGTAAAAGTTGCATAATATAAAGCATACTATTTTAAGCCATATTTAACTGTGCAGTTCAGTGAACTAAGTACATTCACATAATTGTGCAACTCTCACCATCATCCAGCTCCCAAATTTTTCACCTTCTTAGACTGAAATTCTGTCCCCATTAAACACTAACTCCCTATTTCTCTTCCCCACCCCTCCTCACCCTATGGCCCCTGGCATCTATCAATATACTTTCTGACTCTATGACTTTGACCATTCTAGGCATCTCGTATAAGGGGAATCAAACAGTATTTGCACTTAATGTATACTGCAATGCATTTTATATAATACCATCATAGTATTTTAAACCAACTTGCTTAAGAGAAAAATATTTAGATAATTTAGCAATTGACTTTTTTCCTCAGATAAAATATATTTATTTTTTGAGCTCCATCTGTGTGCCATACATTGTGTTTAGTACCTGGAAACAAAGCTAAGTCCCTGCCCTCAAAGAGTAAGGAATACAAGTAAACAAATAACTATTGTCCAATGGGTAAAATATTCCAGAAGTTTCTAAACATGCTGATGATAAATGAGAAGGAACAGGGGAGGATTCTAGGAGAAAGGGAGTTCTCAGGGATGAGACAGAAAAGAAATCCTTTGACCTCAATGCATTTCTGAGTATTTCGGTCTAAAAAGAAGCAAAGGTTTTAACCTCTGTTTTACCCATTGTTCTAATCATTTTCATAGGCAAACAACAACAATCAGTGGTTACAAATTGATCTGCTCAAAATCAAGAAGATAACTGCGATTGTAACACAAGGTTGCAAGTCTCTGTCCTCTGAAATGTATGTGAAGAGCTACACCATCCACTACAGTGATCAGGGCATGGACTGGAAACCTTACAGGGAGAAATCCTCCATGGTGGACAAGGTACAGAGAGATCTTGGCAAAAAGAAAACAATTGGAAAACTGCTGTGATGAGACCAATATCTCAAATTTGCAACTAGCTCTTGTATTTGATAAGTGTGCATTGATGTGCATCACTCCTTACGTCTTCTAAGTCCTGGACCTGGTGTTGGGACAGGGACCATGTATACTATCTTTCTGTTTTGACTGAGCCACCTGCAAAGTAATGAGAACGACAGGGAATGGTGTGAAGTTCAACTGTCTCTGATTGAGGAAGATGGTGAAAGAAAGGGTCATCTCAGCCTGCTTGGGCTGTGTAATGAATTACCACAGCCTGGGTGACAAACAAAAAGCACTTATTCCACACAGTTCTGGAGGCTAGAATCCTAGATCCGGGTGCCACCATGGGCAGGTTTTTGGTGCGGGCAGTCTTCCTTGCTGTGCCCTCCATGGCCTTCCTCGGTGTGTGCACACACAGAGGGAGATGCCATGAAGGCCCTACCCCCATTCCTAGTCCTAATCACCTTTCAAAGGCCCCACCTGCCAGTATCACCTCATTGAGAACGAGGGTTTGAAGACATGAATTTTGGAAGGACACAAACGTACAATCTATAACAGGGGTCTACAAAACCTACCATATTAGCACTGGCACCCCACTCCAGTACTGTTGCCTGGAAAATCCCATGGACGGAGGAGCCTGGTGGGCTGCAGTCCATGGGGTCGCTAAGGGTCGGCACGACTGAAGTGACTCAGCAGCAGCAGAAAACCTACCATCTTAGCATTAGCTTAGTTATACTTGTTACTCACGTCTGATCAAATACCTATGGCCATATTCCTTTCTGTGCCATACTGTTACTAGGCAGAAAACAATTGTTATCCTTCCCCACGAGGAGATTAATTTCTTGCAAGATGAACTACTCCATCACACTCTTAAATTCCTAGCTATTGGATTTAAAATCTTACTAGAGGCAAAGCTAAGGAGATGAGCCAAATATTCCAGGAAAGGGAACTGGGCTGAAACCAGTAGGAGGTGGAACACAGGAGCAGGGGATAGATGTTTACTGGGTGCTCAACATGGACCCGGCCCTTATCTTAGTTAATGGGTTTGAATCTCTCTTTCTCTCTCTAAACCCCCGGTTTGTTTCGGTTGGATTGGTTTATTTCTCACTGTATCAGGATGTTCTCATAGTAGGGTAAGCATCATTTTGATAAACAAATAGTGACTCAGTCTCTGATGTGTGTACATCTTGGGGAACTTTCTGGGAATGACAAAAGCACACCTCAAACTCAGTTTAGTTGAGGATGTAGGGCATATGACAGAAAGGATATTAATACATAAAAATGTGTGATTGCATTTTATTTGAAATGTTAGTAATAACTAACCATAATCATTAGCTATTACTAACATTTAAAATAAAATGCAACCCTGTGTTTTTATGCTTATTATCTGGTGCTTCATAAACACTTTTCATATGTTGACATGCTCTTAAAATCTTCACAACAACTTCTACTAGGTAAAATCTATTATCTCCATTTGGCCAATGAGGAAAAAACAGAAAATCAAAGTCTATAAGTAATTTGCTCAAAGTCACATAACTACAAGGAGGCTAAAGGTGGAGATGTATTTGTGGCTGCTTCACAGCACCATATCAGATTTCTTTATTTTTTCCTATTTCAACTCAGATCGTTGGAGAGGTGATATCCCTAAAGAGGCATGTCTGGAGTGAGACTTCACAATTGATTGAGGATCATCTTTGTGATAAGTTGTATGTGTTCATTGATATCCATAGTTTGAACTAAAAAACACAAAAAAATTACCTGTAAGATTTTTTTAACTGAAATACAGTTGATGTACAATATTATGTTAGTTTCAGTTATAAGATTTCCATACCCATTATGCCATCATTAAAGAGTTTCTCATATTTTGCTTTCAGATTTTCGAAGGAAATAATAATGTCAGAGGACATGTGAAGAACTTTTTCAGCCCACCAATCATCTCCAGGTTTATACGCATCATTCCTAAAACATGGAATCAGAGTATTGCACTTCGTTTGGAACTCTTTGGCTGTGATATTTACTAGAATTGAATATTTTAAAAGATAGGAGGGACTTAACGGTATCAAACCACTCAGAGTGGGTAATGCATTTTGTAGCTATTTTAAGTATTAAAAATTTTCCATTATTTCTCTTTTTTCTATTAGAGAATAAAATTTTATATGTGAAACCTTTATGATATAACTCCTGATAACCACTAAGTAAGATGATGACTATTATTTCTGCATTAATTTGAATATAGATAGGAAAACACCAAGAACCAACAAGAAAAGGCTTTTATTTCACTGATTAAAAATTCTATCTAAAGTAATATTCATATGATTAACATTCTTCATTATAGTTTTCTTAAATGCTATACACATTAATAAAAGAAGTATTACTTCCTTAAACCACTCATAAACCCGGATAACTTTCATTCCTACATTTTCCCTTAAAAGAGCTATGACTTAAGAGTATAGGAAAAAAACAGTATTTCTAAATGTTTTGCTTATCTTGACAATGGAGGAAAAAAAAAATCTTACTGCATGAAAGAACAAGTATTTAAAATGCCCTGTCTTCCTCACATGACAATGATTGTTCTGACCCTCCAGGAGTAAAGATAAAAGTAAGCATGTTTTCAGCGGTCCCGCCAGACTTGTGACTCTGGCCTGGTTTCCCTTGGGACTGATTGCATACATTGATGTTCAGGGTTAGGTTAATAGGACAGCTCTAAAATAAACATGGGATGGCTGAATGTGTAACCTTAATTGCATTCTAGCTTGTACTATTAAATACATGGCACACTGTTTCAAACACAGGCTCCCCTCAGTACAGTTCAGTTCAGTTCAGTCCCTCAGTTGTGTCCAACTCTTTGCGACCCCATGAATCGCAGCACGCCAGGCCTCCCTATCCATCACCAACTCCCGGAGTTCACTCAGACTCACATCCATCAAGTCAGTGATGCCATCCAGCCATCTCATCCTCTGTCGTCCCCTTCTCCTCCTGCCCCCAATCCCTCCCAACAGCAGAGTCTTTTCCAATGAGTCAACTCTTTGCATGAGGTGGCCAGAGTACTGGAGTTTCAGCTTTAGCATCATTCCTTCCAAAGAAATTCCAGGGCTGATCTCCTTCAGAATGGACTGGTTGGATCTCCTTGCAGTCCAAGGGACTCTCAAGAGTCTTCTCCAACACCACAGTTCAAAAGCATCAATTCTTTGGTGCTCTGCTTTCTTCACAGTCCAACTCTCACATTCATACATGACTACTGGAAAAACCATAGCCTTGACTAGACAGACCTTTGTTGGAAAAGTAATGTCTCTGCTTTTGAATATGCTATCTAGGTTGGTCATAACTTTCCTTCCAAGGAGTACGCGTCTTTTAATTTCATGGCTGCAATCACCATCTGCAGTGATTTTGGAGCCCCCAAAAATAAAGTCTGGCACTGTTTCCACTGTTTCCCCATCTATTTCCCATGAAGTGATAGGACCAGATGCCATGATCTTTGTTTTCTGAATGTTGAGCTTTAAGCCAACTTTTTCACTCTCCTCTTTCACTTTCATCAAGAGGCTTTTTAGTTCCTCTTCACTTTCTGCCATAAGGGTGGTGTTATCTGCATAGCTGAGGTTATTGATATTTCTCCCGGGAATCTTGATTCCAGCTTGTGCTTCTTCCAGCCCAACATTTCTCATGATGTATTCTGCATATAAGTTAAATAAGCAGGGTAACAATATACAGCCTTGACGTACTCCTTTTCCTACTTGGAACCAGTCTCCCCTAAAAAAAGGCAAATACCCGTTGAACAGATCACTGGAATTCTTGGCCCAAATGCAGCTGTTCCTGCTAGACCTGGCTCCAGGCAAACAGCTGAAATTCTCAGTTCCCTTCTCCTTATGGCCCCAGCCTCTACTTCTCACTTCCTCCTCCTCCTTTCCCTTCCCCTTTCAAGCACTCCCTTCCTTGGGAACTTGGCATCTCATGGTTTTACAGATACTGTGAGACTGGGTAACCTTCTGGTAGCCTCTAAGTCACATGAGAGAGAATCACTGGTGAGGGTATCTATTTTAGTGGAACAAACCACCCCAAAACTTAGTGCTTAAAACAGCCACAGATTTATTATTGCTCCTGATTCTGTAGGCTGACTCGGCACAGTTAACTTTACTTGGGGTCTCTAGTCATCAGGAGACTGACCTCAGTGTTGGGACAGCTGGTCCATTGTCCCTCTCCAGGTAGTTTCAGATTCTCTCATTACATGGCTTATCCACATGGTCTGTTCACTTGGTGCCTCCAACACTTGAGCTAGACTTCTTATACCATGATAGAGGCTCCCCAAAGCAAGAGATCAAGAGGTAGGAAGCAGAAGCTGCCAGTCCTTTAAAAGCTAAGCCCAGAATGGCACAGCCTCACTACTGCTGTATTCTACTCATTCACATAAGTCACAGGCCAGTCTAGATTCAATGTAGGATGGCACGACACAAAGGTGTTTCTAGGAGATGTAAGTCATTGGGAGCCTCTTCAGATACTAACTCTCAGAGTTACCTATTGCCCCTCTGACTGGGGTGAGCATTATGAATGTATTCAAAAGCTTCAAACATCCACAAAACATTGACTTTCATTTTTATGTTTAAAAATTTTCATTTTTGAGGCATAGTTGAAAAATAAAACCGAAATATATTTAAAGTGTATATGTTGGTTTGATATATGTGTGCATTGTAAAAGGATTCCCACCACTAAGTTAATTAACATCCCCACCACCTCACAGTTACTTTTTTTTTTTTTAAGAGATTACTGAAGATCTAATCTTCAGTTCAGCTCAGTCGCTCAGTCGTGTCCGACTCTTTGTGACCCCATGAATCGCAGCATGCCAGGCTTCCTTGTCCATCACCAATTCCTGGAGTTCACCCAAACTCATGTGCATCGAGTCGGTGATGCCATCCAGCCATCTCATCCTCTGTCATCCCCTTCTCCTCCTGCCCTCAATCCCTCCCAGCATCAGATTCTTTTCCAATGAGTTAACTCTTCCCATGAGGTGGCCAGAGTATTGGAGTTTCAGCTTCAGCATCAGTCCTTCCAATGAACACCCAGGACTAGTCTCCTTTAGAATGGACTGCTTGGATCCCCTTGAAGTCCAAGGAACTTGCAAGAGTCTTCTCCAGCACCACAGTTCAAAGCATCAATTCTTTGGCGCTCAGCTTTCTTCACAGTCCAATTCTCACATCCATACATGACCACTGGAAAAACCATAGCCTTGACTAGATGGACCTTTGTTGGCAGAGTAATGTCTCTGCTTTCTAATGTGCTATCTAGGTTGGTCATAACTTTCCTTCCAAGGAGACAGCATCTTTTAATTTCATGGCTGCAATCACCATCTGAAGTGATGTTCAGTTCAGTTCAGTTCAGTTCAGTCGCTCAGTCTTGTCTGACTCTTTGCGACCCCATGAATTGCAGCACGCCAGGCCTCCCTGTCCATCACCATCTCCCAGAGTTCACTCAGACTCACGTGCATCGAGTCCGTGATGCCATCCAGCCATCTCATCCTCTGTCGTCCCCTTCTCCTCCTGCCCTCAATCCCTCCCAGCATCAGAGTCTTTTCCAATGAGTCAACTCTTCGCATGAGGTGGCCAAAGTACTGGAGTTTCAGCTTTAGCATCATTCCTTCCAAAGAAATTCCAGGGTTGATCTCCTTCAGAATGGACTGGTTGGATCTCCTTGCAGTCCAAGGGACTCTCAAGTTGGAGCCCCCCAAAATAAAGTCTGACACTGTTTCCTCATCTATTTCCCATGAAGTGATGGGACCAGATGCCATGATCTTCATTTTCTGAATGTTGACCTTTAAGCCAACTTTTTCACTTTCCTCTTTCACTTTCATTCTAGATGAAAAAATCCTCTAGGGCTTTTTAGTTCCTCTTCACTTTCTGCCATAAGGGTGGTGTTATCTGCATAGCTGAGGTTATTGATATTTCTCCCAGCAGTCTTGATTCCAGCTTGTGCTTCTTCCAGCCCAGCATTTCTCATGATGTACTCTGCATAGAAGTTAAATAAGCAGGGTGACAATATACAGCCTTGACGTACTCCTTTTCCTATTTGGAACCAGTCTGTTGTTCCATGTCTAGTTCTAACTGTTGCTTCCTGACTTGCATATAGGTTTCTCAAGAGGCAGGTCAGATGGTCTGGTATTCCCATCTCTTTCAGAATTTTCCACAGTTTATTGTGATCCACACAGTCAGAGGCTTTGGCATTGTCAATAAAGCAGAAATAGATGTTTTTCTGGAATTCTCTTGCGCTTTTGATGATCCATCTTAGCAAATTTCAATTATACAACACAATGTTATTGACTGTAGTCACCATGCTATAATGATGGTCCTCAAATTTTAATCATCTTAACAGTACCTTTCATCATCCTCTTCCTATTTCCTCTACCAGCAAGTCCCTGGCAACCACCATTCTACTCCTTATAAGCTTGACTTTTTTAAAGGATTCCACATGTAAGTAATACCTTGCAGTACTTGTCTTTCTCTGTCTAGCTTACTTCACTTAGAATGATACCCTCCAGATTCATCCATGTTGTCCCAAGTGACAAGATTTTATTCTTTTCATGGCTGAATAAATACCCCATCGTGAATACAGACCACACTTCCTTTTTCCATTTATCCATCTATAGATACTTAGATTATTCCTATATCTTGGATTTTGTGAAAACACTATAATGAACATGGAAGTGCAGCTCTACCTTTAAGCTAACGGTTTTCTTTCCTTTGGACATATACTCAGAAGTGGGGTTGCTGAATCATATGGTAGTTCTGTTTCTAATTTTTTGAGGAATCTCCATACTGTTTTCCATAGTGGCTATACCAACTTGCATTCCTGCTGCTGCTGCTGCTAAGTCGCTTCAGTCGTGTCCGATTCTGTGCGACCCCATGGACGGCAGCCCGCTAGGCTCCCCCGTCCCTGGGATTCTCCAGGCAAGAATACTGGAGTGGGTTGCCATTTCCTTCTCCAATGCATGAAAGTAAAAAGTGAAAGTGAAGTCGCTCAGTCGTGTCTGACTCTTAGTGACCCTATGGACTGCAGCCCACCAGGCTCCTCCATCCATGGGATTTTCCAGGCAAGACTACTGGAGTGGGGTGCCATTGCCTTCTCCGAACTTATATTCCTAGCAACAGTATATAAGGGTTCCCTTTCTCTACATCCTCCCCAACACTTGTTATGTCTTATCTTTTTGATAATAGTCATTTTAATAGGTGTAAGGTGATACCTCATTATGGTTTTGAGATGCATTTTCATGGTGATTAGTGACATTGAGTATCTTTTAATATACCCATTGACCATCTATATGTCATCTTAGAAAAAGGACTTTTCAGGTCTTTGCCTATTTTTAAATTCAGTTATTTGGTGTTTTTGCTCTTGAGTTCTATGAGTTCTGTAAGTGTTTAGGATATTAATCGCTTATTGATTGTGTGGTTTGCGAACATTTTCTCTGGTTTCATAGATTTCTTTCGTACTTTGTTGATGGTTTGCTTTGCTGCACAGAACTTTCAGTTTTGTAAATTCCATTTTGCTTTTGCTTCTGCTGCCTGTGCTTTGGCTCTCATATCTAGAAAAGTCATTACCAAGACAAACGTCAAGGAGCTATCCTGTGTATTTTATTTTAGAAGTTTCATGATTGCAGGTCTAACATTAAAGTCTTTAATACGTGTTAAATTGATTTCTGTTCATGATGTAAAATAGAGGTCCAATTTCATTCTTATGCATGTGGATATCAAGTTTTCATACCATTTATTAAAGAGACTATCCTTTCCCCATTGCATATTTTTGGTGCTTTTGTCAAAAATTAATTGACCATATATATTCATGGGTTTATCTTGGCTTTAATTCTATTTCATTGGCCTATGTGTCTGTCTTTATGTCAATTCCATACTGTTTTGACTGTGTGTGTACGTATGCTCAGTTGCTAAGTCAAGTCCAACTCTTTGCGACCCCATGGACTATAGCTGGCCAGACTCCTGTGTTCATGGGATTATCCCAGCAAAAATGCTGGACTGAGTTGCCACTCCCTCCTCGAGGGGATCTTCCCAACCCAGGGATCAAATGCCTGTCTCCTATGGTTCGTGCGTTGGCAGGCAGATTCTTTACCACTGAGCTACCTGGGAAGCACCCACTGTTTTGATTACTACAGCTTTATGACATAGTTGAAATCAGGAAGTGTGATGCCTCGACCTCTGCTCCCTGTGTTCAAGATTGCTATAGCAATTCATCGGCTTTTGTGGATCTGTAGAAATTTTAGGATTGCTTTTTATATTTCTGTGAAAAAAAGCCATTGGAATGTTGAAAGGAATTGCACTGAATGTGTAAATTGCTTTGCATAATATGAACATTTTAACAATATACATTCTTACAATCCATGATAGAAAATATCTTTCAATTCTATTGTGTCTTTGATTTCTTTTCTCAATGTTTTATACTTTTCAGTGGACAGCTCTTTCACTTACTTGAGTGAGCTTATTCCTAAGTATTTTAGTTTTTTGATTCTGTTATAGGTGGGATTGTTTTCTTAATTTCTCTTTTCAGTAGTTCATTGTACAGAGAACAGGTCAGTGTTCAGTTCAGTTCAGTCGCTCAGTCATGTCCGACTCTTTGTGACCCCATGAATCGCAGAACGCCAGGCCTCCCTGTCCATCACCAACTCCAGGAGTTCACTCAGACTCACGTCCATTGAGTTAGTGATGCCATCCAGCCATCTCATCCTCTGTCGTCCCCTTCTCCTCCTGCCCCCAATCCCTCCCAACAGCAGAGTCTTTTCCAATAAGTCAACTCTTCCCATGAGGTGGCCAAAGTACTGGAGTTTCAGCTTTAGCATCATTCCTTCCAAGGAAATCCCAGGGTTGATCTCCTTCAGAAGGGATTGGTTGGATCTCCTTGCAGTCCAATGTATAGAAATGCAATTAGTTTTTGTATAATGATCTTGTATCCTGTAATTTTATTAAACTTATTTACTAATTCCAACAGCTTTTTAGTCGAGCCTTTAGGATTTTCTAAATATAAGATAATATCATCTGCAAATAATTTTACTTCTTCCTTTCAGATTTGAATGCCTCCTTTTCCCTTGCATAATTGCTCCAGCTATAACTTCCACATGTTGAACAGAAATGGTGAACATAGGCATCCTTTTCTTGTTTCTGATCATCGGGAAAAGCTTTCAGTTTTTCACCACTGAGTATGTTAGTTGTGGGCTTGTCAGATATGCTCTTATTATGCTGGGGTACATTTCATCTATACCTAACTTGAGAGTTTTTATCATGAATGTGAAAGTCGCTCAGTCATGTCTAACTCTTTGTGACCCCGTGAACTGTAGCCCACCAGGCTCCTCTGTCCATGGAATTCTCCAGGCAAGAAAACCCAAGTGGATTGCCATTTCCTTCTTCAGGGAATCATCCTGACCCAGGGACTGAATCCCAGTCTCCTGAATTGAAGGCCAATTCTTTACTGTCTGAGCCACCAGGGAATCTGTTTTATTATGAAAGCATATTGAATTTTGTCAAATACTTTTTATGCATCTATTGAGATATGATTTTTATCATTAATTTTTGTAATGTGGTATATCATATTTTGATTCACAAATGTTGAACCAGGGATAAATCCCACACGATGATAGCATATGATCATTTTAATGTACTGTTAAGTCTATGAAAATTTTGGTGAGCATTTTTATATCTATGTTCATCAAGGATATTAGCCTCTAATTTTCTTTTGTATCCCTATGTGGCTTCAGTATAAGTGTAATGTTTGCCTTGTAATATAAGTTTGGAATGTTCCTTCTTCAATTTTTGGAAAGGATTTGAGAAGGATTGGTATTAATTCTAATGTGGTAGAATTTAACTGTGACACCATCTGGTCAGTTTCTGGATATTTATCTTGTTCTTCTGTTTGGAATATATTTTCTCACTTATTCCTTTTTCTTGATTCTTTGCATTTGTTTCTGTGTATCAGATAAAACAGGCACCTCTCCAGTCTTGACAGACTGCCTCCTGCAGGACATGAACCTCATGAGTCAGCCTAGCCTGAGCTCCTGGTTGCCTCTTAAACTTTTGTGATTGACCAAGCCACTTTCTTTGTTCCTAGTGCTCCCAGTAGATTGCTGGGTGCTAAGACCTGTCATTGTCCCAGAGGCAGTGGGAAATGCCCACATGGCTGTTTAGGGTCCTAGAGGACTATTAACTGCCTTACCTATCAGCTCTCAGTTCAAATCAGTTCAGTCGCTCAGCTGTGTCTGATTCTTTGTGACCCCCACGGGCTGCAGCATGCCATGCCAGGCTTCCCTACCCACAGCATGCCAGGCTTCCCTACCCATCACCAACTCCTGGAGCTTACTCAAACTCATGTCCATCGAGTCAGTGATGCCATTCAACCATCTCATCCTCTGCTGTCCCCTTCTCCTCTTGCCTTCAATCTTCCCCAGCATCAGGGTCTTTTCCAATGAGTCTGTTCTTTGCATCAGGTGGCCCAAGTATTGGAGTTTAATCTTCAACATCAGTCCTTCCATTGAATTTTCAGGTCTGATTTCCTTTAGGATGGACTGGCTGGATTTCCTTACATCCAAGGAACTCTCGAGAATCTTCACCAACACTACAGTTCAAAAGCATCAATTCTTCAGCACTCAGCTTTCTTTATAATCCAACTCTCACATCCATACATGACTACTGGAAAAACCATAGCTTTGACTAGACAGACCTTTGTTAGCAAGGTAATATCTCTGCTTTTTAATATGCTGTCTAGGTTGGTCATACCTTTTCTTCCAAGGAGCAAGCGTCTTTTAATTTCATGGCTGCAGTCACCGTCTGCAGTGATTTTGGAGCTCCCCCAAATAAAGTCTCTCACTGATTCCATTGTTTCCCCATCTATTTGCCATGAAGTGATGGGACCAGATGCCATGATCTTAGTTTTCTGAATGTTGAGTTTTAAGCCAACTTTTTCAATCCCCTTTTTCACTTTCATTGACAGAGGATAATTGGAAGCATGACTTTCAAGCAACAACTTAAAAGTCAAGACATTAGATATGCAGTATAGACCTATTGGGGAGAAACCTGGAAATGGGTGTTTTTGCCTACTCACTCTGCTGAGCCAGAGGGAATAGTCTCTTATAGTATCTGTGCACCCATGTAGAGCTACCTCTTCATTTTCTTGGTACTGGGGGACTCATAATTGCCAAGCCAAATCAGTACCCAGAGCTCGGTGCCTTGGGAGCCAGTCCCTCATGGGGCAGCCATAATATTTGGTGTGCTACATGGGAGGGTATGTTTCTTCCAGGGAGAAGCTGGAGACTTGGTGAGATAGCAGAGGACATGCCCACCACCGCTTTCAGGCTCCTGGGAGGACCCCAGTCAGCTTCCACAGGCAGGCTGATTAGAAGCCAGAACCTCAAATAGCATCTGAGAAAGTATACACCCAAATCCCTCCTAGGAAGAAACTAGGAGATGAATGTTTTTGCCTGTTCTGTCTGCACTGGGCCTTGAGAGGGAATAGCGACAAAAAATGCTTGCCTGCCTGTTAGAAAACTGCTCTTTTAATTTTATTATGGTTGTATGGAACTCTGACTGTCAAGCCCTGTTGGATATCAGAGCCGTGTGATTTGAGGACATACTTCTCAAGTGGCAGTTTCCAAAGTTGGGGCACAAATTTCAAGGGAGAAGCTGGTGACTTGGTTTTTGCTGTTGTTGTTGTGAGCCAGAGTAAGAATGTTGGGGAAATACCCACCAGCTCTTTTAGGCTTTTGGGATCCCAGAAAACATACATATCCAGGCTGATTAGAAGCTGGACCCTCAGGCAGCAGCTGGAGAAGTATGCAGTGAAACCCCTTCTGGCAGAAACTGGGAGATGGGAGGTTATGACTGCTCCCTTTGCACTGACCCTGGGGTGTCACCACAGGGAGTGTTCATGACCCCTTTAACCACTTTTTCTCTGTTTGCTAAGATCCTGTGGGACCTGGGAAATGCTGAACTCCACTGACTCTCTCAGCTAGGTGATTTGGGCATTCCTGTTCCTCAGGTGGCAGTTGCAAAAGTTGGAGCACTAGGTGTGTGATCCAAACCTTTGCTCACAGGGAGAACTGAGAATTGGAGGGGGTGGGGGGGCGTCTCTCCTGATCGAAAGGCACTATGCTGGGGGTGGGCTCTGCAGTGAATATGTTTCTCAGCCCTTCCTACCCATTTCGATGTGGGTATTTTCTCAGTGACCCAATGTGTAGGGGTAACTCAATTTTTTTCTAGATTTCTCTCAAGGGAAATGGACCCATGTGAAATTGTTTATTCAGTGAATCTATGGGAGGAAGGAGAGTCTGGAGCCCCATATCTCACCACCTTGGTCAATCTAAAACACTGTCTTTCTAATAATGGGATTATTGCTTCTCTTTCATGATTCATGTGACTGTTCCACCAAAATTTATCTTGCTTTCATTCTGTTAAGAGCAAAAATGAAAGTGTTAATTGCTCAGTCGTGTCCAACTCTTTGTGACCCCAGGACCGTAGCCCAATAGGCTCCTCTGTCTATTGGATTCTCCAGGTAAGAATACTGGAGTGGATTGCCAGTTCCTCCTCCAGGGGATCTTCCCAACCCAGAGATCTAACCTGGGTCTCTTGCATTGCAGGCAGTCTCTTTACTATCTGAGTCATCAGGGAAGCACTAAGAGCAAAAGACTGTGTCAAAATGAGAAGGAAAATTTCCTTCGGTCTCTTCAGGACCAGCCTCAGGGGTGTAAAATGATCTATTCGTTACAAAGAGTCTCTATGTCCAGAAGGGCCCTGTGTTTAGTTTAACGCTCTGTGGTCACCCTCTTGAAATTCTTAATACTTTTTTTCCTTAACAATTTTTTAACAAGAAGTCTCACAGTTTCATTTTGCAATGGGCCCCACAAATTATGTAGCTATTCCTAGGTCCCTCTAGGAATGGGCAGGATCTCTTCCAATCTACCAAAGTATAACAGGGGCAAGAAAATAATAGGATTGATAGAGGAAGAGATGAGAATAGAGCATGAGGTCAAGCTTTGTCATCCTATATATGAAAAAAATTAAGGTCACTAAGTTTTGACAACCTGCCTGATGCTATGCTTTGTTTATGTCAGAGCTGAAACCAGAAACCAGATGATCAGATACCCAACTTCTTTTTCAGTCTAGTTTCTCTTTCATAAAATGGAAATTATAATGTTTGATTCATTGCCCCCAGACAGGTAGATATGAATATTGATTAATAAGGACTATTAATTGATTTGAAATATACTCATTTGGGGATCAGTGAGATGTTTGGGTTATATCTGATGCTATGTAAAAATACTGAAACCCCTCTTATTTTGACATAAAAAGCATGTCCATATTTTTATGTTTAAAGTTTGAAGTCATTGAGATAAAATCACAGACTTCTGTTTGAAGTCATTGAGATAAAATCACAACCTTTGCTATATAGTACTTTTTTCACTGGCATAACATAGTCTACTGGTTGCTTTATCATAACTGGTTGCTACTGAAAGGAGTTAAATGACTTGCAGTAGAATCATGACTCAGAAGAGGAAACTAACAGATAATATCCAAAACATGATGAATTATTATTTTAATTGAGAATTAGAAAAGAGGGGCCATGAGCATATCACAAATATTCAAGGGCCAGGGGAAAATACGGAATTAATTCTCCAGGGTTTTTTAAATTCTTAAAAGAAATTACAAACTGCATGTCTCTTTTTAGAATAACTTTGAAAAATCACCCTATTTTGAGTTCAGGACCATTTGGCAAAATTCAGGGAAAAGGCATTCATCAAATAGTTTGGATCCTCCAAAGAGCCATGGATATTTCACCATTTATTTCTCTGGAGGGGTCAAAAAGGAGCAAGTCACGGGGCAGTGGATTTTGGGTCTATAATTGACATATGCCCTGGGGCAATTGGACTAGTATATGTTTTAAAATATCTGAGGGTTCCAAGCCACTGTTTTTATCATGCAGGATTTTTTAGTTTTTGTTTTTCTAATAGAGAGTTATTTTATGGGAAATTCTGAATGCTTAATTCTCCCAAATTCTAATGGGCTTATGAACTAGAGGCAGTAAAAGCAGTAGGACATGGCAAATAAAATGACTGTCTGGTTCAACTACTCCTAGCCAGAGTTCTGAAGACATTCTCACAGAAAGAAAGGTGAAAGTGTTAGTTGCTCAGCTGTGTCCAACTTAACCCCATGGACTGTAGTATGCCCAGCTCCTCAGTCCATGGGATTCTCCAGACAAGAATGCTGGAGTGGGTTGCCATGCCCTTCTCCAGGTGATCTTCCCAACCCAGAGATGGAACCTGGGTCTCCCACAGTGCAGGCAGATTCTTTACCCTCTGAGTCACCAGGCAAGCCCATTCACACAGAGGTCAAGCCTTAATTATCCTTAATTAAACAAAGAATTGAACAGCTTGAGTTGACTTTCATCTGTGGACTTAACTGACCTAATTATGCTCTTCACAGAGATAGAGACTATTTAACAGTAGTTTACATCCTGAGTCCACAGGCCTGCTATGGGGCTTAAAATTACTGTAAATTATCCATAGTAATTTTAAAAGCAGAACTAAGTAAAAATTTACAAGAAAAAAAAAAAATGAATTGGTTGTCAGTGAAGAAGCCTTTAAAAAGGGAGTCGTAAATAAGTTGTGCCAGAGGCTAAACTAGGAAGAATGGTCAATCAGCTCATAGAATGGTTAGATTGTAGTATGTATTATGAAGACTATACTTTTCTGTAATGAACCAAATAGGTCTTTAAAAATTTATCAGCTAGTGATAAATGTATAGTTTGATATATTCCAGACATTATAAAGAATCTTCTCTCCCCTCCTATCAGCTAATATACTAAATCAAAGATTCTCATCCTTGTTCAGGAGGCAACATAATTGGACAGCACCATGCTCTTAGTGAAAAAATAAAATTCAAACGACTAAATGTAATTTATATAATGTATATATAATATATATTATATAAAACATATATATTATATAAAACACAATTTTATATACATATGAATGGACTTATATATCTCTTGTCTTGTTCTTCCAAAAGATTTATGACTGTTTAAAACATAAAATACTACTACATAGCATATGTTAGAAGTAGGAGAGAAAGCAAAAACAGAGGCATAATCATCAACAATATAAGAATGCATACCATAAAGCCATTCACTTTGCTATGGGTGGTGCTTAGGTGTACCATGAAGTCTGTAAATAGCCAATGTAAAAAGAAAAGACTTATCAGCTATACAACTCAGTGTCCCTCAAAAATGTCCCAAAGAGTACCTTTTTTGGCACTGAAATTAAAGTTAATGGGAGAAAAACTATAAACTGGGAAATTATTTGCACTGGTCTAATTTTTTCCTATGATTTTGGACTAGAGCACCTTCATCCAGCTCACGGAATACCTATGGCAAACACATCAACATTCAAACATAAGTATAGACATAATCTGTTTAGTACAGATTAATCATTTCTAATAATAGTCTTTCTTGAAAAAGAACAGACCATGTTTAAAGTCTTCTAATTCAGTTAAACAAATATTTATTTGTTAATCATTTATAGAATTCAAAGACTAACAGACTTATTTATAAATTTCTAGTTATTAAGGCCTGGTTTGAGTAATTATATATTGACCTCTTCTTAAGAGCTGACAATACTTTCTGATGTGTTATATTAACACTCAGTACAATGGATTCAAAACCAACAATTTCTCCTAGAATTTGAAATCATTTGGACTATAGCCTAGATTTTGAAACAAATATGTCATGAGCTCCCTGGAGAGGTATTTGTTTTAAGAGGGTGCCATTTATCAAGATCAAAGCTTTGCAAATAAACCCAGGTTTATATTTAACTACCTTCCCTCCTTTTCCTCTCCAACACATACCCTGTTTCTCTAACACTTTATTCACCCTATTTTTTTTTTCCAAAATTCACAAGATGTATCTTTCCCTTTTTCATATTAAGAAAATTTCATTTGAAGTAAACATTTTTATCATCTACTTTACCAACAGCATCTTGTCAATCTATGTTTAGCCCCCTTTAAAGTACTGGCCAACTAAGGAAACTGATTCTTCCCTAGAGACTCCATAAGGAAGTAAGCCCTGCCAATACCTTGATTCTGGCCCAGTAACATTCATTTTGGACTTCTGATATTAACTATATGATAATAAAGTTTTGTTGTTTTGATCCATTAAATCTGTTAATTTGTTCAGCAGCAGTAAAAAACTGATACTCTGAAAAAGTAATAAAGTACTGGCCACTTAAACCTAATATTACACTTAAAAAAAATACACTTTCTAATGATGCTTCTTACCATCTAAGGTTGTATAGATGTGGAGGGATTTTAAATTCAACTGTAGGCTTTTCCTAGAATATATCCTTAGCATGCAAAGCTTCCAGTTGATTTTTAAAAATCTTACCCTACTCCCTTATTTTCTTTCTCTGACCTTTGATCTGACTTTGGACTATAAAGGATTTGGTAATAAAGAGTAGCTTTTTAGTCTCTTTTTTCTCTCTTAGTTTTTTCCAGAGAAAAAGACCTTTTAATCATGTTTCTTTCTCCTTTGTCTACCTAAGATTGCATTCAATGAAAACTGAATCTCTTAAGAGCAGATCTGTTCAGTCAATTCATATTAAAGTTGCAAGCACTGTTCTAAGTACCAAAGAGAACAAAACAGACAAAATCACTACTCTAATGGTGGCTACTCTCATGTTGAAGGAGAAGGCAATAAACAATAAGAAAAACATACAGGATGGCAGACAAGAAGTCCTAAGGGAAAAATAAATCAGAGGAGTGAACAAGGTGTTTGTAGAAGGGGTAAGATCAATATGAAATAGGGTGGCCAGGTAAGGCCCTAGAGTGAGGTGAAATTTAAGCAAAGACCAAAAGGAGGTTAAGAAGTAAACACAGACATATGGGGGGAAAATTAGCAGGCAGAAAGAACAATGAGTGCAAATATTCTGCAATAAAAGCATGCAAGGGGTGGTCCAGGAATAGCAAGGAAACCAATGAAACTGAAGCCAAATGAGCAGGGAGGTGGGGGTAGGGAGGTCATGGCATGTAGATCTAGAAAGTTCTTGGACATCTTTGCTGAATAAGATGGGAAATTACTTGGGAATTTTGAACAGAAAAGTGGTAAGTTGTGAATTAGGCTTTAAAAGACTCTTTCTGGCTGCTGTACTGAGAACAGAGCAAGGATATTCAGAGAAAGACTAATTTAAATGCAATTGCAGGTATTCATATAAGTGGGTGGTAGCAATAGGGTGCTAAAAGCCTCTGGAAGTACAGGTGTTAGGGTACAATGTACAATATACCATACTTCCAAAGTCTCTGGGGAAAAGTTCTTGCCAGTAAACACTGCTAGTGCTTTCTAAAAGCGCAATCTTTTTGGTGTGTGTCTTGTGCCAGTTGTCCAGATAACTTTGATTCCCCTCTACTTCCTCAGCTAACTCCTGTGTGCATAACCTGAACCTGAATCTCTCAGAACAGGTCCTCCTGTGGAATGTCCAACCCAGCCAGCCAGTAACCCCTTGTGGATCTTGTAAACGTCTACCCCACCAAATATTAGATTCCATCGAGGCCTCCAGTTCTCAACCCCTCCACTATGTCCTGCATCTCAAATCCCTCGTTACTTCAATTCCTTCTCTAAGCAGCACGCACCACTGTTCATCAGCCTAACTTACAACCCTCAGAACAATCTCATCTTCTCTACCCCTTGTCTCCATGCCCTGAGAAATCCCCAATCTTGGATTAGTCCAGCCCTGCATTCTCCATGGCCACCACAGGCTGGTTCTCACAGTCAGACATGCTGAGCTGGGCCACCTCCATACAAGTCCCTTGTCAGTTACTCCCCATGTAAGCTATTTAAAAACTTCCATACGCTGCAGTAGAACCTGTCCCATTCCTGTTCACCTTTATCTCAACACATACCTAGCCTCCTTCTACACAGGAGAAACAGATAACATTAGGCAGTGCTTTCAATGTCATTCCCACTTCTGCTGTTTAGTCACTAAATTTTATCCAACTCTTTGCAACCCCGTGGACTCTAGCCTGCCACTCTAGGACTCTCCCTTCTGTCCGTGGGATTTCCCAGGAAGAAGTTTGGAGTGGGCTGCCATTTCCTTTAACAGAGGATCTTCCTGACCCAGGAATCAAACCTGGGTCTCCTGTTGGCAGGTGGATTCTTTACTTCCCTGGGTCACCCAGGAAGCCCTGTTTCTACTTCTACCCACTGCCTTTTTTTTTTTTTTCCATTTCTATCCACCCTACCTCCTTCTCTGAGGAGGAAAAAATGCTCCCTTTTTTTAGTCAACCTTGCATTTCAGTTTTAGACCCAGCAGGTCCTCCACCTCAGAAGCCTCTTTCAAAAACCTCTGAATCTCATAGTGATGATTATAAGATTATATATATTTGTCAAATCTTATTGAACAATACATTTTAAATGGATGATTTTTTAAAACATTTAATTTTGATTTGGGGTGTAGTCAATTAACAATGCTGTGATAGTTTAAAGTGAAGAGCAAAGGGACTCAGCCATACATATATATGTATCCATTCTCCTCCACACTCCCTTCCCATCCAGGTTGCCATATAACTTTGAGCAGAGTCCCCTGTACTATATAGTCCTTGTTGGTTAAAAATGGATGGTTTTTACTGGATGAAAATTATACCTCCAAAAAATTAAGATGTTTTAAAACTCTGAATCTTTTTTCCTCAGCTCACAAAATATACTCCAACCTCTTATAGAATAAATAAAAGCTAAATTAGAAAATGTAATCTGCATCTGGGCCTGGACAAGCTTTCAAAGAGCTTCCACTATGTGCCCAGGTCTCTCTTAAGTATTTGGAAGCTGAACCACAATGGTATTTATAAAATAACAGATCTCAATTTTTCGATCAATTCTGTACCAAGCACTGTGCAAAGCATTTATCATATCTAACCTTATTTAACCCTCCCAGCCACTGGAAGAAGCAGGTGTCACTATTTACATTTTACTTGGGAAAACTGAGCTTTAGAGAAGGGGATGGTACCTTGGGCAAGGTTGCCTGAACATGCAGTGAGGGCTGGGCCCTACACTCAAAGGCTGTCTGATGCAATTCCCCTCCACCCTCTTCATATAATAAGCCAGGTGATTTGATCTGATAACCCTACCAGATTTTAGGTAGGGTAGGAGTGGAGAGGTAAGGGATCAGAATGACCAGCTGCTCACAAGTTTCTTGTATTTCTCTATCTTGTATGAAGCCCCTATCTTCACTGCTGGGAGCACATCAAAATACTCTCCACCAAACCATCCCCTGCCAGAATAAAATATTAAGGCAGAGTTCTCGGTCAATCTCCAGACACAATATCCTGAATCTGTGGGTCCTTGCTTGTCTTTCAAGAGCTTCTGTTCTAGATTGCAGGTAGAGAACTGGAGAGGTGAGATCAGAAATGTAAATTGGTCTTAGTTATAGGTAACAGCATGAATGAATTATTCTCCTGAAAGGGCATTCAAATGCCAATACAGAAACAGCCCTTTTTGATCTTATAATTCTTAACAGACTCTAAAGGTGGCTTTGTCTGAGATCAAAACAGATGTTTACATCATAAAAGAGGAAGTGGGCCATAAGCATAAACTGATTCAGCAATATGTGATGTTATAATACTTGTATATACACAGTACAAAAGTATTAATGAAGATTGGAAATGTAACTTGTGAGGTCTAGTCCACCAACAAGCATCTATTGTATAACTCCTATGCTCAAAACACCAGAATAAACACATGGAATACAAAGATAAAGACCACATTCAGTTTCTGATCACAAAAGAAACCCACAGTTGATGAGAGAAGTCATATATATATATATATATATATATATATATATATATATATATATATACCAGAAATCATTTACCAGGCAGGACATGGCCAGGGCCTAACAGAAGTACCTGTGGTTTGAGCTGTCATCTTCCCTGTACCTGGATAGCTTATCGATAACTGACAATGCCCTCTCTGTTAGTAAGGATTCCAGCCAAGAATCCTTGGCCTCAGAATAGGAAGGATTCAGGGATAGGAGAGAATCTGGGCAGGAAATCCTAGTATTCAGATTAAGAGTAATCTCTTCTGTCTGGGTATACTTTACATAAAATGTTTTGAGCCCTTTGCCATTAGAGAGTACTTTAAAATACCTCACCAAACCACATGGAGAATATATAACTAAATGAGAGGAGAGAAAGTGTGTGTGATTGTGTGTTTGCTTGTGTTTATACATTGTTGAGAGGCAGAGAGGAGAGTGAGTGACACATCAGAAATATTTTCATAGATATGGACTGACTCCATGGCCGTGAGACGCTTATAAAGCATTTCATCTACTCCTTGGGCAAGTATGTTGTCATGATGAATATCAGGTTTGAGAAACCAACACACCCTTATTTCAGCTCATTCAGGATTTCCTAACTTATGACTCACTCACATATGATGGTGAATGTTGATTTTGGAGGTTGCCCTAAGAGGCTACATGCTTTCATAAAACAGGACTGATAACATTTTTTCTTAAATGTTCTATGCATTCTTTTAAAAAGATAAAAGTATATCAGAAAGTTAATTATTTCACCACATAGCTTGGTTAAATAGGCTAGACCGCTCTGGCCTCAGGTGAAATCCATTCTGTGTGGTCTGTCTGAGGCAAAGAGGCTCTTCAGCTGAGTCACAGAGGGGACTTTAAAGGTTGCCACTTCACAAGTGACTGTCTGCTTCCACTGTGCCTCTTGCAATCTCTGGAACCTCATAGGAACTTCCAAAGGGCACACCCTGCACACCGGGCCACATTAATCCTAATTCTCAGAGAAAAACCTCAGAGCAGAGCTAAGATACCACCACAATACTGACAGGTTTGCAGTCTCATTAAACTCTTCTCAGCTATACATCGGAGAAGGTGATGGCACCCCACTCCAGTACTCTTGCCTGGCAAATCCCATGGATGGAGGAGCCTGGTGGGCTGCAGTCCATGGGGTCGCTAAGAGTCAGACACGACTGGGCGACTTCACTTTCACTTTTCACTTTCAGGCATTGGAGAAGGAAATGGCAACCCACTCGACTGTTCTTGCCTGGAGAATCCCAGGGATGGCGGAGCCTGGTGGGCTGCCGTCTATGGGGTCGCACAGAGTCGGACACGACTGAAGCAACTTAGCAGCAGCAGCAGCTACACATATTGCTTAAACCTTGCCAGAGGGGCATCCCATCCCTCCCCTTACTCTTCCTCTTCCATCTTAGTGGGAGTCCAGCTGCCATAAGGTTGGGGAAGGCAGTTATGTAGAAACAGGAGGGAAAATGGGATTTGAGGCCTGTCTCCAACCTCTGCCAAGTGTCAGATTCTTTTATTATACCTCCCTATGCAAAGTCATCAATGTTGAGAGAGAATATATTCCTTTCCCAGACTCGGTTTATCCCACTGGGTACAGACACTTGGGTACAAACTCCTGGCTGAATCAACTGATAGATTTTTACAGCTTGGAAAAGCTTTTGTGGTTCATCCAGTCCCAATCCTCATCTAAGACGTGTCAGGTGCAGCCACTAATCCAAAGTCATGAACGCTGCTGATAGAAAAACCTGAACTAAAACTCAGGATTTCCAACTCCTTAAACAGTGCTGCTTGCTACAACAGTAAATCGTATCCTTAGATTGGCTCCTAGAGTGTGTATGAGGTCCACAGACTCATCTCAGTCAGCTGGGTGATAGATAAGAGTCTCATTCCTAAGACCATCAATTTCATTTTCTGATTGAATTCCACAGGTGACTGGTATTTGTCACATGACCTTCATGTCAGAACTCTTACACACTAACTTGTTTTCAAGGCTTCAGGTGTAATCACCATCCAAGCCATTTTTGGAGAGCCAACAAAAGCCAAAAGTTCTTAGGAAGACAGATTTGGGATATAATGGTAGACTGGAAGGAGACTGTTCTCACATTTTTTTTGCCTTGGGCATTTATATTAAAGTAAATGCTAGCATTTAGTCCCAGTGTAGCCTCCAGAAGATGGGATTAATATATTTGCACCCTAGAATCTCCAGTATATCTGCATCATCCTGCTTCTCCTACCTTCATTCATCCTATACATTTGCACCAAATTAGTGGTGCAAGGAATTATACGTAGATAAGTAAGAATACTATCTTTGAGGATTTTATAGACTAGTAATGAGTAAGAGGTAAAAAGTCATGATAAAAATGTGATAGCTATAATAGAGGTATATACATAGCTCCGATGCTACAGAGAATGAAACAAGTAATCTGGAGTGTTAGGGAAGTGTGCAGAGAGAAACTGAAATTTTAATCATTCATTCATTCAACAAATATTAATTGCAATCCTACTCTTGCCAGGCAATGTTGTAGTGCAACAAACAAAAAGTCACTTCTTTCATGGAGCTCTCATTCTAGGGCTCCAGAAAATATGCAAGCAAGCAATTACATCCCCCCTACTACAAATGGGGATGAGTAAATCAGGGTAGAGGGACAGAGAGGTGTCAGGATGAGATACATGCTATTTTAAGTAGGATAAGGTGATAATCAGGCAGAAAGCTGAAAGTAGAGAGAGGGCACCACGCAAGTAACTAGAAAGAGGCTGTTTCAGGCAGAGGGCACAGCAAGTGCAAGGGTCCTGAGGTGGGAGAATGCTCAGTACATACAAGGAACAATGAGGAAGCCAGTGTGGCTGGCCCCAAGTGGGAAGTTAGAGAGTCACCGGAGAGTAGAACAGAAGTACACTGAAGTGGAGTAAGAAAATCAGGCAGGGCTTTCCAGGCCATGGTAAAAACTTAGGATTTAATTCCAGGTGAAAGGGGAAAATACTGGAGGGGTTTGAGTTGAAAAATGGTACGACTTGATATAGACTTAGGAATATCACTCTGGCTGTTGCTGCAAACAGACTACAATTTGGGGAAGACCAAGGTCAGGAAAACAAGCAAGAAGTCTAGTATGTTGTCTCAGAGAAGAAATGGTCATGGCTTGGACTAGAGTTGTAGTGATGGAGGAGATACGATATCTGAGCAGCATCTTGAGAAACTGGTGAGCTACTTGTAATTGAACATAGGAGTGCAGGGCCAGCAGTGAGGAGTGAGACTAGAAAAGTCAGCAAAAGTCAAAAATAAGAATTTGGGGCTTTATTCAGTAAACACTCAAAATTCTTAAACAGAGTTAAGGACAAGGGTAATAATTGATTCCAGGAAGATTATTCTGGCTGTAGTATGGAAACCGACCTTGCTAGGGAGAGACTAGAGACAAGAAAACTACAATCAAATAAATGCAAGCCAGAGGATGAAAATGGTGCTTTAATAATCTGAGTTATGGTTAACCATAACTCAGAGGGTGTACTAAGTTTTCACACAGGAAAGAATATAAGATGAGGGAGTGAGGGAGGTGTTTCAGTTTGGATCTCAAAGGGTAGCAGAAGACAGGAAAAGGCAGGAGAGGGGCATGTTTTCACCAAGGATATACTAGGCAAACCCCAAGCACTATCCCAAAGGGCCTTGCTCGTGTGGCAGCACCTCACCTGTGTGGTACCGCATTTCTGCCCACACAGACAGAACTGGCTGATGAGTAGGCAGCCCTCTGGAAGGGCTGCTCCAAGGCATGGCTGAGCTGTAGGGTGATGTCTTGATGACTGTATACAAAATTCTGGGTCAAGTATGTAAGAAACAGGCAGAAGAGTCACTTGTGGGCTGAGCTGACCTTTTACTGGATAGCACAGTATAGTCATTCAATGAGTACTGTCAGGACACAACATGCTTCTGTTTGTGACACAGGTCATCAGCTTACAGGTATTTCAAGGGTACGGCCTAGAATAGGGCTTGATGATTCACTGCTGATCCATCATATGACACTTCAAGGTTGGGATTGTTTTATGATTATTTTTTATGGCACCAATGACAATGCCTGAACCAGAGGCACTTTTTTTAGAAAGAAAAAAGTTTATTTAGTTTTGGCTATGTTGGATCTTTGTCCCTGCATGGGCTCTTCTGTAGCTGTGGTGAGTGGGGGCCGCTCTCTAGTTGCGGTGTGTGGGCTGGTCGCTGCAGCGGCTTCTCCTGTCGCGGAGCGCGGGCTCTAGGCATGCAGGCCTCAGCAGTTGTGGCACATGGGCTCGGCAGTTGCAGTTCCTGGGTTCCAGAGTGCAGGCTCCAGTAGTTGTGGTGCATGAGTTTAGTTACCCCACAGGAAGGGGATCTTCCTGGGTTAGGGACTGAATCTGTATCTCCCGCATTGGCAGGTGGATTCGATTCTTCACCACTGAACCATCAGGGAAGCCCGACAGTAGACTCCTAATAAACTCCTGTTGGAATAAACATGACTCGGAAGGGCTGAGATTCCCTGTCACTCAGGGTTCCCACTTATAAACCGAGGAAAATGTCTATTTGTACATATCATACTTAAAGGAATGAAGGAAGAATATAAGTTGGAGAACATACATTTGAAAGGCATTTCAACACCCTGCTTTCAAGAAGAACTGATTTATGGTACATTATATTGAAAAGTAAGGAAATATTAAATAATAGAGAACATAAAAGGCTACATGGCAAGGAGGATTAACATTGGACAGTTAGCCTGCACAACCAAAGTCCATTTTGAGTTTGCTGCTAATTCTCTTAGTGATCTTGGTAGACTGATTTACATTTCTTGGCCTCAGTTTTGATATTATTTCCAAAATTAATAGTCTATGATTATGTTTTTCTGAAGTACATCATTATTTCTATTGTAGAACAAAGTTCAAATTGGGTCATCAGGCATGTTTCCAATTTCATCACATCACATCTCTTAATTTCTCTGTAATCTGGAGTCTTCCTCTGGAAGGTAATACAATAGGTAAGCTGATATAATCCTTGCTTTTGCTCTAAAGTTCTATATGCCACACCATAGGTTAAAATGTTTGACTCGCTCATGCTTTGTAGATCCCTACTTTCTAGGAGGCTATCCTTGAGGGTTTTTAAATGGGTCACTAAAGGATTAGAATTAGTAATCCATAGAGGGCCATTCATTCACCAAGATTCATCAGGCTCCTGCAAGTAGTCAGATAGCCAGATACTGTGCTAGAGAAACAGAAGATTAAGACAAAAAGGTTTCTGTTTTCAGTCCAACAATCTCCTCAATAAGGTCAGGTTAATAAGTCAAATCATTTTATCATTCCCTTTCTATTTTTTGTAGTTTATTTTTTATACTAGTGCACTTATATTCTTAAGGGGCTTCCTTATCTCCTAGAGTATACATGCAGCCTTCATAGATTCGAGGGGAGGATTAGTATTACTTAAATTTAAATAATGTCTATATCTGAAATTCATTTTTACATATGGTATAAAATTTCCTCAAATCTAATTTCTTTCATATGAATCAACAGTTTTGCTGGTAAAATTTGTTGAATTATTTATCTTTTTTTCATTTAATGGAACAAAATAATTATCAATTAGAATTTCACACACAATAAATCCTATTTCTGGATTTTCTAGTCTATTTCACTTATGTAGTTCTCTATTTCAATTATATTACCAAATTGATCTGCTTCTAGAACCTTTAAAGCATGTTCTGATATCTGTTTAGGCAAGTACCTCCTTACTAGCCTTTTACAAAAATTTACTAGCTATTCCTGTACATTTATTATTTTATATGAACTTTAAAATCATTTTGGATTCTTAATTGAATAGTTTGGATTCTAACTGTAATTGCATTAAGGTTATAAATTTTTTTTTTTACTTTACAATATTGTATTGGTTTTGCCATACATCAATTAACTTGGGCAAAAGGGATATTTTTATGATGTTATTTTCCTACCCAAGGTCGTAATATGTCTGATCATTGGTTCACACCTCGTTTTACGTCAAGTCAATAAGAAATACTTTTAAAAAACAATATCTTCAATGAGAGGACAAATAAAGCCCTTGTAAAACAACATGCTCTCATAAATTGACGAGAGGAATAAACAATCAAAAGAAAAATGAACAAAGTACAGTTCAGTTCAGTTCAGTAGCTCAGTCGTGTCCGACTCTTTGTGACCCCATGAATCGCAGCACGCCAGGCCTCCCTGTCCATCACCAACTCCTGGAGTTCACCCAGACTCACGTTCATCGAGTCAGTGATGCCATCCAGCCATTTCATCCTTGGTCGTCCCCTTCTCCTCCTGCCCCCAATCCCTCCCAGCATCAGAGTCTTTTCCAATGAGTCAACTCTTCGCATGAGGCGGCCAAAGTACTGGAGTTTCAGCTTTAGCATCATTCCTTTCAAAGAAATCCCAGGGTTGATATCCTTCAGAATGGGCTGGTTGGATCTCTCGTAATTTACAAAAGAGTAAATCCAAATACCTGACAAACATATGGAAAGGTACTTAAATTCATCTGTAAAGATTTTCAAATTGAAGACAAAATGTGGCATCACTTTATACCAGGGTTTCTCACTCTTGGTGCAATTGGCATTGTAGGCTGGATAATTCTTTATTGTGGGGGCTTCCTTGAGTATTCCAGGATTCTGGCAGAATCCTTGGCTCTGCCCACTATAAACTAGTAGCACCAACCCTCAACCTTGACTGACAATCAAAAATATCTCCAGACTCTGCCAAATGTCCTGGCGGTGGGGGTGTGGCAAAATCAATAAAGATTGAGAACCAATGATTTTCACCTATCAGACTAGCAAACGTTTTTAAGCCTGATTATACCTGTTGTTGGCAAGCACCCAATGCAAAAAGAATACTCTCATATGCACCTACTAAAATTGTAAGTTATTATAGCTTCTATAGAAAGTGACTGAACAATGTCTACTAAAAATATGTAACTCTGATTTAGGAGTTATCCTACTCCTAGGAATAAATTCCATAAAATGAAAACAATATACAAACACATATTGTACAAGGATGTTAATTGCAGCATTGTTTGGCAGTGACCAAAAAAAAACTAAAAACAGAGTAAATGATCATAAAAGGGAATGGTTGAATAAATTTTAATACACCCACACAATGGAATATTAGAAAGAATTAAAGCTTAACCTTATCACATGGAATGTTTTCCATGAATTATTCCTGGGAAAAAGCAAGATTCAAAAGGGTACATAATATAATTCTACTTTTGCAAAACACACATTCCCTTATTCTTTCATATATAGATCTTCCTAGCTTACACAATGGGGCCATCTCAATAAACCTATTGTAAGTTGAAAATATCTTAAGTTAAAAATGCATTTAATACATCTACCAAACATCACTGCTTATCCTAGCCAACCTTAAACATGTTCAGAACACTGATTTTATCCTACAATTGGGCAAAATCATTTAACACAAGCCCTACTTTATAATAAAAATGTTGAATATCTCATATAATTTATTAAATGCTTACTGAAAATGAAAAACAGAATGGTTGTCTGGGTATGGAATGGCTATAAGTGTGTTGGTTAGTTACCCTCATGAGTACCCGGCTGACTTGGGGCTCTGGCTGCAGCAGCTTCCTAACATCACAAGAGAGAATCACACCATGTGAGCCCCTTGTTCTTGTTCACTCGCTAAATCGTGTCTGACTCTTTGCAACCCCATGGACTGTAGTCTGCCAGGCTCCTCTGTCCATGGGATTTCCCAGGCAAGAATACTGGAGTGGGTTGTCATTTCCTTCTCCAGGGGATCTTCCCCACCCAGGGTTGGCAGGCATACCTTTTACAACTGAGCCACCAGGGAAGCCAACACTAGCTGCAGAAAAGCTCAAAATTCAAAATCCCAAGTACGACTTCTACAGAATGCCATGATAAAGTTGAAAAACCATTAAGCTGACCCATTATGAAGTTGGAGACCATCTGAACAGAGAAAAAATGTCTCTCAATATTCTATTTATATCAACAGAATGAGCAAAAGATTTGCATACCATATCTTACAAGGCTCTATTTCTCAGAATATATTAAAAAAAAAAACCTCTTATGACTCAAGAACAAAAAGATAAACAATCCAATTATAAAGAGGGCAAAAGATTTGAATTGACCTTGCTCCAAAGAAGCTATACAAACAGCTAACAGACACATGAAAAGATGCTCAATATCACTAGTCATATTAGGGAAACGCAAATCACAGTCATGAGACACCATTTCACACCTCTAGCATGGATATTTGAAAGAAAGAAAATAACAAGTGCTGGCCAAAGATGTGGAGTAATTGGGATCCTCACACATTGCTAGTGGGAATGTTAAATGGTATAGGGTCTGAGGAAAAGAGTCTGGTCATTCCTTAAACAGTTGAACATAGAATCATTAGGTGATCTGGCAATTTCATTCCTAAATACCCAAAAGAATTAAAACCAGGTATTCAAACACTTACACATAAATGTTCATAGCAGCACTATTCACATAGTCAGAAAAAAGAAAACAACCAGAAAACCTACCAGTCGATGAATGGATAAACAATGTGTTATATATATAAAGCGGAATATTTTTCAGCTATAAAAAGAATGGAGTACTGATACATGATTCATGTGTCAATGAACCTTGAAAATGTTACACTAAATGAAGGAAGTGAAGTCACTCAGTCATGTCTGACTCTTTGCAATCAGATGGACTGTAGCCTACCAGGCTCCTCCATCCATGAGATTTCCGAGGCAAGAATACTGGAGTGGATTGCCATTTCCTTCTCCAGGGGATCTTTCCAACCCAGGGATGGAACCTGAGTCTCCTGCATTACAGGCAAACGCTTTACCGTCTGAGCCACCAGGGAAGCCCCAAATGAAGGAAAGCAGAAACCAAAACTCAATATTGTATGATTCCTTTTATGTGAAACATCCACAACAGTTAATATGTCCATAGACAGAAAGCATATTAGTGTTTGTTAGGGGCTAGGAGGAGGGAAGGATAGGGAGTGATACTTAAGGGGTATAAGTTTCCTTTAAGGTGGTGAAATGTCTTAGAACTAGATAGAGGTGATGGGTGCCCAACACTGTGAATGTACTAATACCAGAGTTGTACACTTAAGTGCAGTTACTGGGTCATCTTGTATTACGTGAACATTACCTCAATTAAAAAAATGTATTCTATTTACCCCTGCATTAGTTTCCTAGTGCTATAAAACAAATCACTACAAATTTAGCAGTGTAACAAAATTAAAATAACAATATAGCTCACAGTTCTGTAGATCAGAATTCTAGGGGTCTTGGGTGGTTTCTCTACTTCAAGCTTGACAGGAAGAAATTAAAGTGTTGGCTGGCCTCTCATCTGGAAGCTCAGAGAAAGAATTCATTTTCAGGCTTGTTTGTAGCCAGATTCAGTTTCTCCTGATTATGGGACTGAAATCCCCAGTTCCTTGCTGGCTGTCAGCCAAGAGTTAGTCTCAACTGCCACAGGGTGCCTTGGCACATAACCCCGTCCAAAAACAGCGTGGCATATCTTTCTCTTACTTCAAACAGGAGACAGTTCAATTCAGTTCAGTCATTCAGTCGTGTCCGACTCTTTGCAGCCCCATGAATTGCAGCACGCCAGGCCTCCCTGTCCATCACCAACTCCCAGAGTTTACTCAGACTCACATCCATCGAGTCGGTGATGCCATCCAGCCATCTCATCCTGGGTCATTCCCTTCTCCTCCTGCCCCCAATCCCTCCCAGCATCAGAGTCTTCCAATGAGTCAACTCTTCGCATGAGGTGGCCAAAGTACTGGAGACAAGTCTCTGCTTTTAAAGGGTGCCTGTGATTAGACTGGGCCCACCTGGTTAATCGCAGGTGGGCCGTACAAGGTAACAGTTGTATTGTCTGGTTAACTTCACCAGTTCCACCCCCCACTCAAAGGGGTGTGGATTATACAAGGGCCAGCTTGCTGGGGGTCATTCTTACAATCTGTCATGATCTCTTAGAGAAAAATAATGAAACAGTTTACTAATTCAAGAACAATTACTTGTTAATGCCCAACATTGCCTAAGTGATTTATACCAAGGAAAAATTTCAGGACTAATGATTTATAGATGAACACAACTCAGGTCTCCAAGACTCAGGGAAGGGATGGAAAGCTGTTCTTAACAGGTGGGCTTCTCCTTCTGAAGCCTCTCATTTGTTTTTCTTTCTCTTCTACTAAAGCACTGAATGTAAATGTGAAGCAATTGCCAAGAGGACCACTGATGTCCCCTCTGTAATCAAAATGAAAGGCAGATACTGTGGCTGGAATTCAGGGGACTAGATAATTGTATTATGTAGTTCTTACTTTTTTGGCCTGAAGTTGCCTATTACTGAAGTTTCTAAAGACTAACCTAGACAGCATATTAAAAAACAGAGATATTACTCTGCCAACAAAGGTCCATCTAGTTAAGGCTATGGTTTTTCCAGTGGTCATGTATGGATGTGAGAGTTGGACTATAAAGAAAGCTGAGAGCTGAAGAAGTGATGCTTTTGAACTGTGGTGTTGGAGAAGACTCCTGAGAGTCTCTTGGACTGCAAGGAGATCCAACCAGTCCATCCTAAAGGAGATCAGTCCTGGGTGTTCATTGGAAGGACTGATGCTGAGGCTGAAACTCCAATACTTTGGCCACCTGATTCGGACAGCTGACTCATTTGAAAAGACCCTGATGCTGGGAAAGATTGAGGGCAGGAGGAGAAGGGGACAACAGAGCATGAGATGGTTGGATGGCATCATCGACTGGATGGACATGGGTTTGGATGAACTCCGGGGGTTGGTGATGGACAGGGGAGCCTGGAGTGCTGTGGTTCACGGGGTCACAGAGTCAGACACGACTGATTGACTGAACCGAACTGAAAGACTAAACTTTGTGGGTTATACTACTGATAGGCTTCCCAGGTGGCACTAGTGGTAAAGAAGCTGCCTGCTAATACAAGAGACATAAGAGAGGAGGGTTTCCTCCTTGGGTAGGGAGAATCCCCTGGAGGAGGGCATGGCAACCCACTCCAGTATTCTTGCCTGGGGAATTCCATGGACAGAAGAGCCTGGAGGGCTACAGTCCATAAGGTCACAAAGAGTTGGTCATGACTGAAGTGACTTAGAACACAGAGCACAAATGTATACCTGCTGATAGTTGCCATATTAGAATTAAATCTGGAAAGTTTTTAAACAGAAAAATATACAAACATATTCTCTTGACCTACTGAGTGACAATGTCATCACACAGCATGTAGTCTTCAGAGCGCAAAAGGAAATACAATCTTAGTATTATTGCAGAAGTAGTTTGGCCCTGTGGAATTCTGGAATGATGGCAAGGTTCCCTAGGGCTTCCTGGACCACACTTTGAGACCCACTGATAGATGTATGACTTCCCCAGTGGCTCAGCAGGTAAAGCATCTGCCTACAATGCGGGAGACCTGGGTTCAATCCCTGGGTCAGGAAGATCTCCTGGAGAAGGAAATGGCAACCCACTCCAGTATTCTTGCCTTGAAAATCCCATGGGCTGAGGAGCCTGGTAGGCTACAGACCATGGGGTCACAAAGAGTCGGACATGACTGAGTGACTTAAACAGTGGCTATCACGACTGATAGATGTATAACAACAACTGCATTTCTTCAGCAACCGATCAACTCACGTACTTTGGCGCATTCACTTGTGAAGTTTTAGAAAAAAACTCCTTTCCCTTTACTAGTACATTGTTTCATTTAGTAGAGTTACTTTTGTGGCTACTGTAAAAAGTATTCTTTTTGCAGAAATTGTCATTTGCTGACTCAGGAGGAAAACTGGGCTAAATAGGTCTAACACACATTATGCAAAACAGAGTTAAAAAATATTTTCTCTGAGCTTCTGGTAGGATCTGTTACTCTCTAAATACAGCACAGGTAAATTGCTTTAAACGGTTCGGCTGGTCTGCAGTAGGAGGATTGGGATACAGTCAAGCTGAGTCAGGCAGAAAAAGGCTTAGAGAGAGAAATGAAAGAAAGCATTGCGGATTCTTGACACGCTTTGCCCTTGAAAGCTATTCCAAGACCTCTGCTGTGGTTTTTTAAATAAAGAGACCGATCATAATTCGTGATTGCTATAATGACTCGGGATTTCCACCTTATGTTCTAAATACTGGCTATACTTACAGCTTTGTTTGCTTCCATTGTATTCCGCTTACAAATTGTAACAAAATAAAGCCAAAACGCTTTCAAATTAGGATTCCAGGACATCTTTCGCTTTAAGTGACTGGCTCTTTCATTCTTTTCACAGTATTTTGTCTGCTTTTTCCTGCTCAGGCTCTTGGTCAAAGCCTCAGAACTCTTAGACACCGGGCTGCTTCTTTTTTTTTTTTTTTTAAACTGTAGATGAATACAGTTTAAGAGCCGGAAACCTACTGGAAGAAAGGCACAGCATTCCCCCGTCCCAAGGTTAAATCTTTGACTGGTGCTGGCCACCTGGGAAAGAGAATCTGAACGGACGTTCTAAAAGGGACCGTGGTTAAGAATGAGAGGCTAACTGGGGATGAGACCCACTCCGAGCACTCGTGACCTGTGAGATGCAGTACCGCGGATGCACTAGCCACCTCTCATCACCGCGTTCTCACCAGGGTCATACTTGTCCTCCGCCCCTGAGCCAGAGGACGTCAGTGGTCACGCGCCCGCCGCCGCCGCCTACGCGGGTTCGCATCTTGTGAGCCACCGACCAATGGGAGAGAAGCCACTGCCAGGCGTCCTCTCCGATTGGTTGTCGGCAGGGAGGCGGTGGCGGAGGGCGTGGCTAGTTTTCCGCGGCGCTGCTGGTGGGCTGCGGCACGTGTGCCTCCAGACACTGGGAAAGCCTGGGACCTGCTGCGGTGGGAGGCGACTATCCCAGAACTGCCTGCCCCTGCCGGGAGGAGGCGCCACTTACAATTGCAGGTGCCTGCGCTGGGGGCAGCGCTTAAGCTTCACTCTAGCTGGCAGGAAGGAAAAGAAGGAAGGGGCCGTGTCCCCGCCCCCCGGATGGTCGTGTCCGGCCCGGTGTCCCGGCGGGCGGCGGCGGCCACCATGCTCCTGCACACATCTCGGGTCCCACGCGAGTGCTGGTTCTTGCCCACCGCGCTGCTCTGTGCCTACGGCTTCTTCGCCAGCCTCAGGCCGTCCGAACCCTTCCTGACCCCTTACCTGCTGGGGCCGGACAAGAACCTGACGGAGAGGGAGGTAAGCGCGGCTGGCTGGCGGTGGCTTGGCCGGCGCGGGGCGCTGACCGGCCGAGACGTGAGGAAATCGGTGAGAGCGGGGCGGAGGGGACGCAGGTGAGGAAAGGCGGAGGAAGAAAGTCTCTGGAGCTGCGGGGAGCCGTTCTGGAGAGAGATTGCTGACTTTCCCCAGTTGGAAGGCGGCTCCGTGTTGGGCGCTGCCTTAATTCACGCTGTGTTTCTGTCCTCGGTCGGATTGGAAGGGCAGATCTTAAAGGTGAAGGACTCGGAGCGCGGTTCGGCGTTTGGGAGCCCCAGTGCACGTGTGCTTCAGGCGATGTGTTGATGTTGCAGTAGCCCCTCTACTCCACCTGATCCATCTTGCGGGCGGGGGAGGAGTGGAGAGAATATTTGGGAGGAAAAGCGAAAACAGCAAGCTGTACTTTGGACATGGTAAAGGTTTAAATAAATATTTGCTGCGTGAAAGTAAGGAGCCACATGTCGAGTGACTCCTGCTTTCTGAAAGGACCTTCCCCTCTACCTCCTGCACCTTCTTCCCCTTCCTTACATTGTTTACCCTTGACGGATGATCGTGCTCAAGGAAGAAGTGTACAGAACAAGAACCATCATCTTGTCTTGATTTTTATTGGGTGAGACTGTGTCCAAGGATACGCCTCACTCCCCTCCCCCGCCCCCCGCCACCTCTCTGTGATAAAAGCAGATATTTAGATGGTATCACACAGTTGTCATTTAACTATAGTTTTTCGTGCATTGTGAATTGTTGCTTCACGGATGTTAGTTTTGCTCCTTCTGTTTTGCCCGCGATGTTCAGAGTAATTGAGATTACACAGTCCATGATCAAGAACTTCTTGCTGACTGATTTTCCCTAGGAGAATTTATAAGTACTTTAGAAGTGCATTGTGTGCTTCAAAAAATGTGCTCAACTCTTCATAAGTGTATGTCAATCTCAACATCTGTTACTTGAAAAAGAAAGACCTTAACTGGAAAAGGAATTAAATTGAAGTTACTCCCATACAACCCAAATAAAGCAGATTCAGCATCCTCTTCCTTGAATACTACAAAGCATGGAAGCTGAGATCTGGTATTCCTTTCTAGAACATCACAAAGGGTGAAAGCTGAGTGCAGATGTTAGCTGTCCCTTTTTTCCAATGTCCACTCCTCTCACCCTGCCTCCCTGCCCCAGTTGCTCCCAGTGAAGTCCTCCCATTTAAACCTTACTCCCTTCACAGTGATTACTGGTCACCTCTTTTGAATACCCCTGCATAACAGGTCAGAGCAGGATGTAATTACTTATGTTCCAATTTGTTGTTGCATTGCTCTTCCATTTTCAAGGGCACTTAACAAGGGAATTGAAATTCTGGCCTTGAACCCTGGGTTGAGGATTTCATTTGAGTTTCTCATATTGCCTTGCAGCTAGCAAGTAGCATTAACTTTTACCCGACTTCAGCTTTGTTTCTCAGTCTTATGGACTGCTCCACAAGGAACTGTAACAGTTACTCATTACCTGTTTGAAATAGAATATTGGTTAAAAACAGTAATGCAGTGGAAAGGGCCAACTCCTGTGAACAGAATGATCCTAGAAGAGGGAACATGACTTCCTTAAATAGAATGATTCTATTAATAGAACACCCCAAACAACACTGAATCTGAGGCCTGACCTCTGAAGCAGAAATGATAACTACTTTTGAGCTGTTCACAATTAAAATTTCATGTGCACTGCCATGTGATCTGCACCTTGCCTGAAAGAGAAGCACGGTTGGGGGCGGGGGGAGGGGGACAGGGGACATGCTTCCAGTGTTGCTATCTGAAAGCCAGTCTGTTTGGCACAAGTGCCCTGGGCAGAATTGCTATGTGACGCTCCGTCATGTGCCCTGATTATCACAAATCTTCCTAGGGCGAATGAAATATGTTGGGAGGGCGGTGTAGTGCAATAAAGCAGGGGTGCCAGGCCCAGGAAATATTCGCTGAATGTGTAATGAAAACAGAGCATGCTTCTGTCGCTGCAGATTAGTGGAGGAAGAGGGCGCGGTTTAAAGAGAAATCTAGAGGTCTGGAAAAGGATGTCATTTGTCTCTGAGAACCTCAGAATTGTGGCTGATTCTGTCCTGTTGGCCAGGCACAGTATAGCTCTGTCCAGACTCTCTGGAATCCTAGATTTTTAAAATCTCTAATAACTGAAATAAACAGCACAACTTGTTCTCCTTCCTAACTGAGTGTTTTTCACCTCTGGACAGTTATTTATTTACTTAATAATATATGATTATTTTTTTAAGGAAAGTGCATGATTAGTAATATTTGTGTTGAATTTTATATTTTATATTTCCTCCAGGAGACTTTAGAAGGGCCAGGTCTTGGATAGAGCTATTGTTAACCAGGTCCAAAGACAAAAGGAGGAGAAAAAGGACAGAATTTCCTCTTTCCATTCTCAAAGGATTTCTTCCTTAGATTATAGGAAAACCGTTAACCTGTATCACTTTATAAATTTTAGATAGGTTAAAATTTGTATTTCAGTAGTTAAAAGCCAACTTTTAATAAAATAGAGCTCTTTACCACCCAAAACTTTTTTATCCTCTCACCTTTTTCAGCATGGGATTTGACATTCAGTACTGTTCTTTGGGACTTTGCCAGTGGCTCAGCAGTAAAGAATCTGCCTGCCACTGCAGGAGATGGGGGTCCATCCCTGGATTGGGGGAAGATCCCCTGGAGCAGGAAATGGCAACCCACTCCAGTATTCTTGACTGGAAAATCCTGGATAGAAGAGCCTGGCGGGCTACTTTATTTATTTGGCTGCACTGGGTCTTAGTTGTGGCATGTGGTTTCCCTGACAAGGGATTGAACCTGGGCCCCCCATGTTGGGAGCGTGGAGTCTTAGCCACTGGACCACCAGAGAAGCCCCTCTTTGATGTTTTTAAAGCATTCGATTTAATATATTAAAACTACTGTACCTGCTATTCAGAGCCTTACAGAATTTGGCTGTTACTTCTTAACACCCTTATCTCCTACTCCATCCTTCTTCCTCTTGCCTTCTATTAATATGTGCTCAAATTCCATCCCTATTAATCTTATAGTCATAAATCCAGCATATCCATTCTCTCATTTACTGGCTTGTACTCAAAGATGTGATCTCCGCTTGGGATAATCTTCTACAGAACTCTTGATATCTTTCTGTTGGCCTCTGATTTTCTCATCCTTCAAGGTCCAGTTCAAAGAAGCAACCCCGTATTTCCTATTCTCCCTTATCAATAATTTGTGTGTATATATTCTTCACTAGGTTCAGAACTCCTGGAGAACTGAGGCTTCATTTTATTCTTTTTTTGTCTGTTTTTGTAATCTTCATACAGTTCGGAAATAGTATTGTGCAAATAAGTGCTTATTAACTAGTAGTCTAAATGAAACGATTCTGAAAGTCTAAAGCTGAATTAGAGTTTAAAACTAAACATGTTTTTCCTTAACTGTTTGTGTCTCAGAAGAAAGCACAAACAAGCTCTGATCCAAAAATCTGTGAAAGACACTTTAGAATAAAATCAATTCCCTTTTCTCGAATGACAGATGTTACCTGAGATAACAGGGTGTTGTCCAAGAATAGGCAATGAGATAGAAAGTAATCTCTGTAATCTGTACATTTTTGCATGTAGGAAGTTTCCTGAAGGGAAAGTATCCACCAAAGAATTTATTTCCTGGTTCCACGGCTTCTTGGAGGCATTGAGAGAGAAGGGATCTTCTTTTTTTTATTATTAGTTTTTTATTTTGTATTGGGGTATAGCCGATTAACAGTGTTATAGTTTCAGGTGAACAGCAAAGGGACTCAGCCATACATATACACATATCCATTCTCCTCTAAACCGCCCTCCCATCCAGGCTGCCATACAGCTTTGAGCAAGAGTTCTCTGCGCTTTACAATAGGTCCTTGTTGATTATCCATTTTAAATATAGCAGTGTGTACATGTCCATCCCAGACTCCCTAACTATCCTGAGAAGGGATCCTCTTTTGGAGACTTTTGGAGACCCAGTGGCTAAGCTCTGTAGGTTGTTTGGTCTTCTTTCTTCTTGAAAGCCCCATAAAAGCACCCCTATACAGGTTGGAAAAGGTGCTGTTGGCATTAGAAGGGGGGAACATAGTAGATAATCAAAAGCAGTTTTCTGATTGAAGAAATGGGGCGTCTGAATGTGGTGGATTCGGAATATCCAGGTCAGGTTCTTCCTCTGCCAGTGACGTGCTGGGATAATTTTGGGCAATTCACTTAAGGCCTAGTTACTTTGGTTGTAAGATAGAGATGATAAAAGCAATTACCTCTTCGCCTTGTTTGGATGAAATGAGGTCATACAGGTGAGGTGATTAGCATAGTGTGTAACAGATGCTCTGTTATACTGCTGATAATACTGTGGAAGAGGCTGTCCGCTTGGGTTGATGTCTCTCCTAGGAGTAAATTCTGGTTTCTTATTTAGAATAACTTAAAGAGAACACATCTGGTCTTTTTCCCCCTGCTTGCCTTATTTTTGTTTCTGCTTGGCATTGCTTTTCCTCATCTTCATTATCTAAATTGTGGTTTTTGTATTAGGAGTGGAATTAGACTCATAAATATAAATGGAAAATGTGAAGGTGGAAAAACATGCGGAGTCAACCAAAGGAGGCAGTTTCACCTTTAAGAAAACTATGGGAGAATATCTAAAACTATAGGCTGAAAAGAAGTGGGAATTTGCTAATGGAGCACACCTGTGCAAAGTCTGTAGGGACGCCGTCACTCTTCAGGACTTGCATCTCAAGGTTGCCCTTAACTGCTCTGCTTTTCTACTGAGAAGTGTCTGACCCTCTGCTATGTCAGCCAAGTGCACTTTGCTCCTCGTTTGCTGAAATTACTACACTTGTGAATGGGAATCATTTCTGCCGTTCTCAGTTATTCTTTTATGTATATGTTCAGTCACAAGAAAGTTTCCTGGTAAATGGAGGTTGCTAAATGATTTAGAAAAGGAAATTAGACCAGAATTCATGAAGATGAGGCTATTAGATCAATCACTTTTTTTTCCTTTTTTTTTTTCAAATTTACTGTTAATTGGAGGATAATTGCTTTACAATGTGTGTTGGTTTCTGCCATACAACACGGTGAATCAGCCGTAAGTATACATATATCCACTTCCTCTTGCACCTCCCTCCTGCCCATCCCCGCCCCTTGGGGTCATCGCAGACCACTGGTCTGAGCTCCCTGTGTTACACAGCAACGTCCCCCTAGCTGTTTCGCACATGGTCGTCTATTTGTTTCAGTGATGCTCGTTCAGTTCATCCCATCCTCTCCTTCCCCTGCTCTTCTTTCCACAAGTCCGTCCTCTACTTCTGCATCTCTGCTTCTGCCCTGAAAATAGGTTCATCAGTACTCTTTTTCTAGATTCCATATATATGCATTAATATGCAATGTTTGTTTTTCTCTTTCTGACTTATTTCACTCCATATAACGAACTCTCGTTTCCTCCACCTCAGTTCAGCTGACTTCATTCCTTTTTGTGGCTGAGTAATCTCCATAGATGAATCACTTTTGATGCTCAGCCAACCAGAAATCAAGTCTGGAATGTATCTCAGATTATGTTTTCCTTTTATAGTTGTTCTCTGCATTGGCAAATATTTTATAATAATTTTTTACTATATTGTTCCTCTAAAACTTTAAAATGATTAGTCCATGTTACACTTGGGTGAACTGAGGTATACATGAGAATTAAAAAGAGTAGAGGGTTATATCACTCTATCACAAAGTATTTATCCTGTTAGCAGGACTGCCTTTCAGAAAGCACTTAAAAACTGAGGCCACTGATCTAAACTTAGTGATCACTTAGAAACTGACTTATTATTAAGCCCCCAGGAATTTGCTAAGCTCTGGGGTAGGTGTGAGAAGAGGAAAATGTCTCCTACCTACAATGATTCTTTTTTGAAGAATGGAGTCTTAGTTCAGTTCAGTTCAGTCGCTCAGTCGTGTCCAACTCTTTGCAACCCCATGAATCGCAGCACGCCAGGCCTCCCTGTTCATCACCATCTCCTGGAGTTCACTCAGACTCACATCCATCGAGTCCGTGATGCCATCCAGCCATCTCATCCTCTGTCGTCCCCTTCTCCTCCTGCCCCCAATCCCTCCCAGCATCAGAGTCTTTTCCAATGAGTCAACTCTTCGCATGAGGTGGCCAGAGTACTGGAGTTTCAGCTTTAGCATCATTCCTTCCAAAGAAATCCCAGGGTTGATCTTCTTCAGAACTCTCACATCCATACATGACCACAGGAAAAACCATAGCCTTGACTAGACGGACCTTAGTCGGCAAAGTAATGTCTCTGCTTTTGAATATGCTATCTAGGTTGGTCATAACTTTTCTTCCAAGGAGTAAGCATCTTTTAATTTCATGGCTGCAATCACCATCTGCAGTGATTTTGGAGCCCCCCAAAATAAAGTCTGACACTGAAATCAATTAATTTAATGCATATTGTCTCAAGTGGTCTGTGTTTTAGCTTCAGTCCTTAAATCTTTAGACTTATGAAAAGATGGTGGAGTAAGTGACTTACATGTATTCTCTCATTTAGCCCTTGTAACAAACAACCCTGTGGTATAGGTTTTCCTTCTCTTTTACTGATGATGGAGATGGCTAAAGGGAACTTAAAATCATTAAGCAAATGATGGAACTAAACTTCCACCTGGGGTCTTTTTGGTTTAAAAATTATTTCTACTGTCTTCCAATGAAAATTTAATGAAAAAGAAAATAAAACCTTCCTTTTTTTTTTTTTTCATATCATAGACACGCAAAAAGAAAGGCACCAGAGTTGCTTATGATGTTTCATCCATAGATTGTTACTCTGTTAAGACTGTAGGACAGAGTTACTTTCTTGATCTATTCCTGTTACCCCAAAGAAGTGAAACTTAATAACGGAAAAACCTAATCAATCAGTAGAATCTATGTTCCTTGCTCTGTGGCTGAAAGTAAGAACTGATGATGATTGCAAAACATTTGTTTGTTTCCAGAGCATTCATTCAGCCAAATATCTTCCAAACAGTATGCAGGCTGTGCAAATAAAAGTCAAGGCCACCCTGAAAGAACCTATAAATCAGTGGTTCTAAACTCTGGCTCATGTTAAAATCTCCTGGGAAGTTTTGAAAAAATGCCTGTGGCTAGGCCTCCAAAATTTTTAAAGCTCCTTGGGAGACGTGTAACCATGGTTAAGAAGCAGTGCTATGAGGTAATTGAAGGGAGTGACATATAGAAAGCAGTGTTAAGAGAGAGCTTTGGATGTTGGGTTACAAATACGATCAACTGTAGCCAAGTCTTCCAGGATGAGGAAGGCATTGAACTAGGCCTCGATGAATAGGGAAGATATTAAGAAGAGATGATGGGATGGAAACAGGGAAGTGAATTCCAAACAGTTCTCAGAATTGTTGATGAGATTTCTTTGTTTGCTAAGAATGAGATCTTTGAGGTTATGGTAGATTGTTTTATAAGAATAAATTGTTATGAATATTCCAGTTTGTTTGAGGTCACTAACAGGGTTTTATCCTTTTTCTACCAGGTCTTCAATGAAATATATCCAGTATGGACTTACTCGTACCTGGTGCTGCTGTTTCCTGTGTTCCTTGCCACAGACTACCTCCGCTATAAGCCTGTCGTTCTGCTCCAGGGACTCAGCCTTATTGTTACGTGGTTCATGCTGCTCTATGCCCAGGGACTGCTGGCCATTCAGTTCTTGGAATTCTTCTATGGCATCGCCACTGCCACTGAAATTGCCTACTACTCCTACATCTACAGTGTGGTAGACCTGAGCATGTACCAGAAAGTCACGAGCTACTGTCGAAGTGCCACCTTGGTGGGCTTCACAGTGGGCTCTGTCCTGGGGCAGATCCTTGTCTCAGTGGCATCCTGGTCCCTGTTCAGCCTGAATGTCATCTCTCTCACCTGTGTTTCTGTGGCCTTCGCTGTGGCCTGGTTTCTGCCTATGCCACAGAAAAGCCTTTTCTTTCACCACGTTCCTCCCTCCTGCCAGGGGACAAATGGCATCAAGGTACACAATGGTGGCGTTGCTACTGATACCGCAGCTTCTAACCACCTTCCACAGTGTGAGGACGTTGAATCAAAAATCCCTCTAAATCCGGAGGAGCCACCAGTGGAGGAACAGGTAAGCGCAGCCTGTAGTGCCGGTCTGGCGCTAGACCGGTGGTAAAAAACAGATGGAAACCCAACAGATAGAAATCCAACAGTTCATTTGGATTCTGGTTTTATCTCAAATTGCTTCATTGGTTCCATTTATTCATTCAAGATAACATTGATTTGTATGAGGGATGAAAAATGTATTTTCCTTTGGAACGTGTGTTAGTTGCTCAGTTGTGTCTAACTCTTTGTGACCCATAACCTCTCAGGTCAAACTGATTCAATATATTGCTCATGTTGGAGATATCTTAGAAGCCACAGAAATGTCTATCTCTTCTTCAACTTTTTGTCTTCAGAACTTGGTATATAAAGAAAGCCTCTCAGAATATGTTGTCTAAATGAATAGGTGAAATGACGCCAGTAAATCATGAATGTCTACTTCCAGAAATGAAGTCCGAAGTATTTAAGAATAGGAGCTTATCTTCCTCTTCTCTGATGAAAATTATGTGCAGTGCAGTCATAACTCAAAGATACTGCAGGTTTGGTTCCAGACCACTGAAATAAAGCAAATATCACATAATAAAACAAAGTCACACAATTTTTTTTGGTTTCACAGTGCATATAAAAGTTATTTTTATGCTATACTGTAGTCTGTTAATTGTACAGTAGCATTATGTGTAAACAGTATACATGCCTAAATTTTAAATTACATTATTGCTAAAAAAAATGCCAACCATCATCTGCGCCTTCAGTGAGTTGTAATCTTTTTGCTGGTGGAGGGTCTTGCCATAATGTTAATGGCTGCTGACTGACCAGGGTGATGGTTGCCGAAGGTAGAGGTCACTGTGGCAATTTCTTAAAATGAGACAACAGTGAAGTTTGCCACTTGATTGACTTCCTTCGGGAATGATTTTTCTGCAGCACCAGTGCTGTTCGATAGCATTTCACTCATAGTAGAACTTCTTTGAAAATTGAAGTCAATCCTCTTAAACCCTGCTTTATGAACTAAGTGTATGTGATATTCTAGATCCCTGTAGTCACGTCAGCAGTCTTCACAGCATCTTTACCAGGAGTAGAGTCCACCTCAAGAAACCAGTTTCTTTGCTGATCCATTGGAAGTAGCTTTTATCCATTTAAGTTTATTATGAAATTTCATTTACAACTTAAGGTTTCATTTCTAATTATAGTTTTCTTGCTATTTCTACCACATCTGTAGTTACTTCCTCCACAAAAGTCTTGAACCCTTCAAAGTCATCTATGAAACAAAAGTTTTACAGCACAGTGGTTGTCTGACATTCCATTTGTTTTTTATAATGTGATCACTGCTCACTAAATTGATTTTATTACCTACTAATGACTAGCATCCCAGGTGGTGCTAGGTGGTAAACAACCTGTATGCCAGTGCAGAAAATGTAAGAGATGTGTGTTCGATCCCTGGGTCAGGAAGATCCCATGGAGAAGGAAATGACAACTCACTGCACTGTTCTTGCCTGGAGAATCCTATGAAAAGAGGAGCCTGGCAGGCTACAATCCATAGGGTTGCAAAGAGTCAGACATGACTGAAGCGACTCAGCAGCAGCAGCAATCACTTGAAATCTAAGGTTTAAAAAATTATGTCCTAGACCACCTTGATATTTATTATTTGTAGATATGCAAGATGTCAGTACTTGACATGCTGAAGAATTATAAAATTTTAGAGTTAGAAGTGATTCTAACCACAAGTCATAGAACAATTAGAGCATGTTAAAGGGACTTTAGATCACATCACCTTTTCATTTTAGAGATAAGTATTGGGAACTATTAATACAGCAGTACTTTTATTTGTAGAGTGACGCATTTTACTGTTAGGAAGAATTCTGTGTGTATCTGTGTGCTGTGTGTGCATGTGTGTTTGAGTTCTGTAAAACAGTGACAGAAGCAAAATAAATATTTTCAATGTATACTCAAGATTATCTGTTGCAGCACAGCACAGGGTAGCAGATTTTGAGGAAGAAAGGCAGTCTGCAGTACTGGTACTTAGCAGCAGGGTGATCTTGGGCAGGTTTCTTAATTCTTTGTGGCTGTTAGTTCCTTTGTTCATATACCTACCTCATAGGGCTATTTCAAGTATTAAATACATCCATGTAGAAGTTTCAAGTTAGTATTTGTAAGTAGGTAACTCAGTAGGTGACTCAGGGGGTAAAGCGTCTGCCTGCAATGCAGGAGACCCAGGTTCGATCCCTGAGTTGGGAAGATCCCCTGGAAAAGGAAATGGCAACCCACTCCAGTATTCTCGCCTGGAGAATCCCATGGACAGAGGAGCTTGGTAGTCTATAGTCCCCGGGGTCGCAAAGAGTCGGACACGACTGAGTGACTTCACTTCACTTCAATCAATATATGGTAATTTTTATTATTATCTTTATCATTAGATATGAATAATCAAGAACAGATTTGTACCTTCACCAAGATATTTATTTGTGGGGCCATAAATAATCTTTCATTTTCCCTTTGAATTAGTTATCCCTGGTATTCTGGCCTTATAAAAAGAGTTATGAGGGTCTGGTACTGGTACTAATTCACAAATTATTTTTCTTTAACTGAGTTAGGCTATCCCTAAATGCAGAGAATGTTAAGCCAGTTGGTCATGAAGCTCTCTGTGACTAGAGTCCTGTGTTTTGTGAGCTGGTTGATGTGAAGGCACTCTGTCGTTTCTCTTCTGCTTCCCAGGCGTACCATGAACAACTTCTTTCTGTCCAGCCCATATATGTAGGGATACATAATTAATACCATAGAAGTAATTTAATTGCAATTGTCAGCCCTTGTCTTAAATCTTCATAGTTTAGGCATTAAACCCTAATTATCTTCATCCACATTTTCCTATTGGATGTAGAAGAAAATCCAAAATTCTCATCCTGGCCTATGAGACCTCATACAGTTTGGCTCCTTGCCAGCCCCTCTGACCTTATCTCTTAATTGGGCTGAAACACATCAAGCTTTTCTCACCTCAGAATTTCATTCAGGAGGTTCTCTCAGTCAGGACTGCCTTTCACTCTTATTTCCATGGCTGGTTCTTTTATGTCACTCAGGTCTCAACTCAGACATCCGCTTTTTAGAAAGCCATCTAACATTCTTAGCAATCATTGCTTCTCCATACCAAAGTCGCTTGCTAGCCCATTCCCTGTTTACTGTCTTTCTATAGTATTCCTACTGTAAGGTCTCTTATATGTGTATATTTATCTTATTATGTGTATATTTATCGTCTATCTCCCTTACTCTAGTGTAAATTTCATGAACTTTCCTTTTGTGTCACCAGTGTCTAGAACATTGACAGACAGATTGTGGGCACTCAGCTGACCTTATATTTTTGAGCTCCAAAATCACTGCAGAAGGTGATTGCAGCCATGAAATTAAAAGACGCTTATTCCTTGGAAGGAAAGTTATGACCAACCTAGATAGCATATTCAAAAGCAGAGACATTACTTTTCCAACAAAGGTCCATCTAGTCAAGGCTATGGTTTTTCCAGTAGTCATGTATGGATGTGAGAGTTGACTATAAAGAAAGCTGAGCACTGAAGAATTGATGCTTTTGAACTGTGGTGTTGGAGAAGACTCTTGAGAGTCCCTTGGACTGCAAGGAGATCCAACCAGTCCATCCTAAAGGGAGGTCAGTCCTGGGTGTTGGAAGGACTGATGTTGAAGCTGAAACTCCAATACTTTGGCCACCTGATGTGAAGAGCTGACTCATTTGAAAAGACCTTGATACTGGGAAAGATTGAGGGCAGGAGGAGAAGGGGACGACAGAGGATGAGATGGTTGGATGGCATCACCGACTCAATGGACATGAGTTTAGGTGGACTCTGGAAGTTGGTGATGGACAGGGAGTGCTGCGGTTCATGAGGTTGCAAAGAGTCGGACACGACTGAGCGACTGGACTGACTGACTGAGGACTATTTGTTGATTGCATTAGTGAGTCATGATAAACAGAATATAAAGGAAACCAACATTTACTGAACACTTGTTACATACTGAATAATACTTATCTAGGTAATAACCTGTTGAAGTAAGCATTAATTTCCATTTTACAGTTAAAAAAAAACCCTAAGATTTGGGAATTTTTCTCATCTGAGTGTAGATAAGTATGCTGCTGATCTTAGCTCCCATATATTTTGATGTGGGTACCAGATACTGTGCCCCAAACCTCAGATTCATTATCTCATTCTTATTAAAATTACTGTTTCTAAACCTCTGTGATAAATGTGTCAGAGAGACAAGATGGCAGAGAAGTAGGGTGGACATGGGGTACATCTCTGTCCATGGATACATCAGGAATACACCCTTAGACACGGAAGTGCATGCAGAACACCAGCTGAGAGTGGACAGAACTACCTGACCCACGGAAAAGAGTGTATAGAACCACACAAAACTTGGTAGGACGAAGGAACTAGGGAGAAAAGCAGGAGTGTTAGTAGGACTGGACCTGCCCTCAGTGGGTGGGGGAACTGAAGCAGGGGTCTGATCCCCACAAAGGGGCAATTGTCTGAGTCAAACGTGAAACATTTAAGATTGAGAGTGAAACAGCCGACCTGTGGCAGCCTAAATGGAATGAGGACTTCCCTAGTAGCTCAGATAGTAAAGCATCTGCTTGCAGTGCAGGATACCTGGGTTCAATCCCTGGTTGGGAAGATCCCCTGGAGAAGAAAATGGCAACCCACTCAAGTATCCTTGCCTGTAAAATTCCATGGACAGAGGAGCCTGGCGGGCTATAGTCCATGGAGTTGCAAAGATTCGGACACGACTGAGCAACTAACACACACACACACACACACACACACACACGCACAAATGGAATGAGAATTAGACAGTCCTTCCCACAGCCATACATACCCCGGGCAGGGATGCAGGTCCCCTAGAAGGCACAGCAGGTAGGCGCTGGAGTATAGGGATTGTGGAGCAATCCCAGGGCGAGGGCTGCTGTTGACTGTGGAGAGACAGACCAAGGAGATGTGAAGGAGGAGATTGTGGTGGAAAATGCCAGTGGAGGAAAGTCAGGCAGCCATGGAATCAAGGCAGTACTGCTGAGTCATGCGTAGGGGGTGGAGCCATCACCATAGCCTCTCTCTCCCCACATGCCAGCACTGGCAGTTGAACAATAGAGAGGCTGGCCCTTCAAATGCCTGACACACTGAACTACAGAGCAGGACCCCACCCAGGGTGCTCCTTTAAATGACGGAGATACCAATCTACAGAGTAGGACCCCAGCCAGGGGGGACCCTCTATGTGCCTGACAAACTGAACACAGGCAAGGGAGTCCTCTTAAGTGCCTGAACGGGCGGAGCTACAGAGGAAGACTAGCCAAAGAGGCCTCCTGATCGCCAGCTACCAGAGGCTTGAAAAAAGACTCTGTTAGGGTCCTAACTCCTACGGCTGAGGCAGTCCATATCCCTGCACTTGGTGCCGCCAGGGTCCCTGCAACCCAAGCAGCTGTGCCACCTTCATGCTCAACCCTCACTGGGGCAGAGCTGCCACAGGCAAAAAAGGTCTGGTGTCTGTGCATGCTGGGTTGCTTCGGTCATGTCCAATTCTTTGCAACCCTGTGTACTGTGGCCTGCCAGGCTTCTCTGTCAGGGGCATTCTCCAGCTCAGAATACTGGAGTGTATTGGCCAATACTGGTTGCCATACCCTTCTAGAGCACTATATTTTCTGCTGCCATAGCTACCAACTCCCCTGAGTACCTGGTGCTGCCAGAACCCCTGTGACCCAAGGAGCTGCACCACCTCCACACCTGGCCCTCACTGGGGCAGACCCAGGTCCTCCAGGGCAGCTGCAAGAGCAAACCCCAGTGGACTACCCACATGCAGAGGTAGAAATAAAACCACACTCGAAACCCAGGGGCAGTGTGGCTAAGGAAGAAGACCCAAAACCTTCCCACCAGCTATACAAGCTGCAGATTCAATCCACACCATCAACTAGGCAGACTGTCTAGTGAAGTTGCTCAGTCGTGTCAGACTCTTTGCGACCCCATGGACTGTAGCCTACCAGGCTCCTCCGTCCATGGGATTTTCCAGGCAAGAGTACTGGAGTGGATTGCCATTTCCTTCTCCAGGGGATCTTCCCAACCCAGGAATTGAACCCGGGTCTCCCGCATTACAGGCAGACGCTTTACCGTCTGAGTCACCAGGGAAGCCCTTATATAAAAGCACATCATGAGCTCCCACAAAGAAAAACACACTGGTTCTGATAGTTCTGTGTGGAGGCAAGAACACACAGGAGTAGGACCAGATTAGAATCTGAGCTGTTCCCACAGCAGGTACAGAGACCACCAGCACAGTGTTGGAGGGCATCCTAGGGAGGTGAGGTGGACTGTTGACTCCCAGCAAGAGAAGGACCCTGACACCAGTGACTCAAGCAAAAAATTTATTATTCACTTGTTCTGTAGTTTCCTTTGGATTTTTTTTCTTTTTTCTTTTCTTCCCTCCCCACCCCCTGCCCCCCATTGTAGTTGTTGATTTTATTGACACTATGAAATCTAATTAAGCTTTTGAATATTTTTTTCTTTTTTTCTGTCATAGTTTTTATTGTTCTTATAAACTCTGCCTGTACATTGGGCTTTTGCATTCCTGTAGAGTTTTGTTTTTTTGTTGTTCTTCTTTTTTCTTTTGTTAATTTTTTAAGCCTATTATTATTTTTTCTACATTTATTCCTTTGTTTTTCCTACTTTATTTTCCCCTTGCAGTTAATCTTTAATGTATATCTACCTGTATTTAACTTTGCATATCTATTCTTTCTTTTCTTTCTTTCCTTTCCTCTCAAAATATTTGTTAGTTTTGTTTTCTTTGCTTTATTCTCTGCTCGGCACCTTGCCTTAGTTTTGTTTTCCAGTTTGTGCTTTAGTTAGTTTTGGTCTTAACTGGTAGATATAATTTTTGGTTTCGTTTGTTCACTGGGTCAATCTATTGTACTTTATTTTTGTTGGACTGTTTTGATTTTGCTTATAGGTGTATATGTATATGTGTATACTCCATTATTTTAATTATTATTTGCCTGATTTTGTAACTGCCATTTGTCTGGGGTTAATCTTTGGTTTCTTGTTTTGAGGTATTTGTTTTAATCTCATTTAATGCCATAACAAACCACTTGTGGAATCTTCGTTCCTGACCAGAGATCAAGCCCTGAGCGTTTGGAGTGGGAACACTGACTCCAAGAACCTAGACTACCAGAGAGCTAATCCTGCTGCTGCTGCTGCTGCTGCTGCTGCTAAGTCGCTTCAGTCGTGTCCGACTCTATGTGACCCCATAGACGGCAGCCCACCAGGCTCCGCCGTCCCTGGGATTCTCCAGGCAAGAAGGCTGGAGTGGGTTGCCATTTCCTTCTCCAGTGCCTGAAAGCGAAAAGTGAAAGTGAAGTCGCTCAGTCGTGTCCGACTCTTAGCGACCCCGTGGACTGCAGTGCACCAGGCTCCTCCATCCATGGATTTTCCAAGCAAGAGTACTGGAGAACTAACCCTAGGGGGTATCAAATAGTGAGAACTCACACAAAGGAAACCACCAGAATATAAGACCTGGCATCATCCAAACAACACACAAAACAAGACTACAAACTGAACCATCAGCAGACAGGATTACCACCTCACTCAGCCTTGCCCATGAGAGGAAAAACAGCACAACAACAACAACAAAACTCGGCACAAATCTCATCTTATACAATGCTTACACAAACCACTGGGCCAAACTTAGGATGGCAGAAACCGAAAGGAAGAAAGAATTCAACCCTGAATCCTGGGAAAAGGAGACCTCAAACACAAAGAGTTAAAAAAAAAAATGAGAAGGCAGAGAAATACTGTACAAATGAAGGAACAAACTAGAAACACAGAAATCCAAATAAATGAAGAGGAAATAGGCAAACTACCTGGAAAAGATTTCAGAATAGTGATAGTGAATGTGAAAGTCGCTCAGTCCTGTCTGACTCTTTGCGACCCCATGGACAGCAGAGTCCGTGGAATTCTCCAGGCCAGAATACTGGAGAGGGTAGCCTTTCCCTTTTCCAAGGGATCTTCCCAAGCCACGGATTGAACCCAGGTATCCTACATTGCAGGCAGATTCTTTAGCAGCTGAGCCACAAGGGAAGCCCAAGAATACTGAAGTGAATAGCCTATCCCTTCTCCAGCAGATCATCTCAATCTAGGAATTGAACTGGGGTCTCCTGCATTGCAGGTGGATTCGTTACCAACTGAGCTATCAGGGAAGCCCATAGTGATGGTTTAGTTCAGTTCAGTTCAGTTGCTCGGTCATGTCCTACTCTTTGCGACCCCATGAATTGCAACACGCCAGGCCTCCCTGTCCATAGCCAACTCCTGGAGTTCACTCAAACTCATGTCCATCGAGTTGGTGATGCCATCTAGCCATCTCATTCTTTGTCGTCCCCTTCTCCTCCTGACTCCAATCATCCCTCCCAGCATCAGAGTCTTTTCCAATGAGTCAACTCTTCACATGAGGTGGCCAAAGTACTGGAGCTTCAGCTTCAGCATCATTCCTTCCAAAGAAATCGTAGGGCTGATCTCCTTTAGGATGGACTGGTTGGATCTCCTTGCAGTCCAAGAGACTCTCAAGAGTCTTCTTCAACACTACAGTTCAAAAGCATCAATTCTTCAGTGCTCTGCTTTCTTCACAGTCCAACTCTCACATCCATACATGACCACTGGAAAAACCATAGCCTTGACTAGACGGACCTTTGTTGGCAAAGTAATGTCTCTGCTTTTGAATATGCTATCTAGGTTGGTCCTAACTTTCCTTCCAAGGAGTAAGCGTCTTTTAATTTCATGGCTGCAGTCACCATCTGCAGTGATTTTGGAGCCCCCCAAAATAAAGTCTGACACTGTTTCCACTGTTTCCCCATCTGTTTCCCATGAAGTGATGGGACCAGATGCCATGATCTTCGTTTTCTGAATGTTGAGCTTTAAGCCAACGTTTTCACTCTCCTCTTTCACTTTTATCAAGAGGCTTTTTAGTTCCTCTTCACTTTCTGCCATAAGGGTGGTGTCATCTGCATAGCTGAGGTTATTGATATTTCTCCCAGCAATCTTGATTCCAGCTTGTGCTTCTTCCAGCCCAGCATTTCTCATGATGTTCTCTGCATAGAAGTTAAATAAGCAGGGTGACAATATACAGCCTTGATGTACTCCTTTTCCTATTTGGAACCAGTCTGTTGTTCCATGTCCAGTTCTAACTGTTGCTTCCTGACCTGCATACAGATTTCTCAAGAGGTAGGACAGGTGGTCTGGTATTCCCATCTCTTTGAGAATTTTCCACAGTTTATTGTGATCCACACAGTCAGAGGCTTTGGCATAGTCAATAAAGCAGAAATAGATGTTTTTCTGGAACTCTCTTGCTTTTGTGATGATCCAGCAGATGTTGGCAATTTGATCTCTAGTTCCTTTGCCTTTTCTAAAACCAGAGTATCTGAAAGTTACTGAATATCTGAAGTTATTGAATATCTGGAAGTTCATGGTTCATGAGTTGCTGAAGTCTGGCTTGGAGAATTTTGAGCATTACTTTACTGGCGTGTGAGATGAGTGCAATTGTGCGGTAGTTTGAGCATTCTTTGGCATTGCCTTTCTTTGGGATTGGAATGAAAACTGACCTTTTCTAGTCCTGCGGCCACTTCTGAGTTTTCCAAATTTGCTGGCATATTGAGTGCAGCACTTTGACAGCATCATCTTTCAGGATTTGAAATAGCTCCACTGGAATTCCATCACCTCCACTAGCTTTGTTCGTAGTGATGCTTTCTAAGGCCCACTTGACTTCACATTCCAGGATGTCTGGCTCTAGGTTAGTGTTCACACCATCGTGATTATCCGGGTTGCAAAGATCTTTTTTTGTACAGTTCTTCTGTGTATTCTTGCCACCTGTTCTTAATATCTTCTGCTTCTGTTAGGTCCCTACCATTTCTGTCCTTTATTAAGCTCATCTTTGCATAAAACGTACCCTTGGTATCTCTAATTTTCTTGAAAGGATGTCTAGTTTTTCCCATTCTATTGTTTTCCTCTATTTCTTTGCATTGATTGCTAAAGACGGCGTTCTTATCTCTCCTTGCTATTCTTTGGAACTCTGCGTTCAAACGGGTATATCTTTCCTTTTCTCCATTGCTTTTTGCTTCCCTTCTTTTCACAGCTATTTGTAAGGCCTCCTTAGACAGCCATTTTGCTTTTTTGCATTTCTTTTTCTTAGGGATGGTCTTGATTCCTATCTCCTGAACAATGTCATGAACTTCCATCCATAGTTCATCAGGCACTCTGTTTATCGGATCTAGTCTCTTAAATCTATTTCTCACTTCCATTGTGTAGTCATAACAGATTTGATTTAGGTCATACCTGAATGGTCTAGTGGTTTTCTCCACTTTCTTCAACTTCAGTCTGAATATGGCAATAAGGAGTTCATGATCTGAGCCACAGTCAGCTCCTGGTCTTGTTTTTGCTGACTGTATAGAGCTGCTCCATCTTTGGCTGCAAAGAATATAATCAGTCTGATTTCGGTGTTGACCATGTGGTGATGTCCATGTGTAGAGTCTTCTCTTGGGTTGTTAGAAGAGGGTGTTTGCTATGACCAGTGCATTCTCTTGGCAGAACTCTATTAGCCTTTGCCCTACTTCATTCTGTAGTCCAAGGCCAAATTTGCCTGTTTCTCCAGGTATGTCTTGACTTCCTACTTTTGCATTCCAGTCCCCTATAATGAAAAGGACATCTATTTGGGGTGTTAGTTCTAGAAGGTCTTGTAGGTCTTCATAGAACTGTTCAACTTCAGCCTCTTCAGTGTTACTGGTTGAGGCATAGACTTGGATTACCTGATATTGAATGATTTGCCTTGGAAACGAAGAGAGATCATTCTGTCATTTTTGAGATTGCATTCAAGTACTGCATTTTGGACTCTTCTGTTGACCATGATGGCTACTCCATTTCTTCTAAGGGATTCCTGCCCACAGTAGTAGATATAATGGTCATCTGAATTAAATTCACCCATTCCAGTCCATCTTAGTTCGCTGATTTCTAGAATGTCAACGTTCACTCTTGTCATCTCCTGTTTGACCACTTCCAATTTGCCTTGATTCATGGACCTGACATTCCAGGTTCCTATGCAATATTGCTTTTTACAGCATCAAACCTTTCTTCTATGACCAGTCACATCCACAACTGGATGTCGTTTTTGCTTTGGCTCCATCCCTTCATTCTTTCTGGAGTTATTTCTCCACTGATCTCCAGTAGCATATTGGGCACCTACTGACCTGGGGAGTTCCTCTTTCAGTATCCTATCTTTTTGCCTTTTCATACTGTTCATGGGGTTCTCAAGGCAAGAATACTGAAGTGGTTTGCCATTCCCTTCTCCAGTGGACCACATTCTGTCAGACCTCTCCACCATGACCCAACAGTCTTGGGTGGCCCCACACGGCATGGCTTAATTTCATTGAGTTAGACAAGGCTGTGGTCCATGAACAACTCTATGGCAATAAAATGGATAACCTGGAAGAAATGGACAGATTCTTAGAAAAGTTCAATCTTCCAAGACTGAGACAGGAAGAAATAGAAATTTTGAACAACCCAATTACAAGCACTGATATTGAAGCTGTGAACAAACATCTCCCAAAAAACAAAAGCTCCAGACCAGATGGAGAATTCTGTCAAACATTTCGAGAAGAGCTTATGCCTGTTAAAACTCTTTAAAAAAATTGCAGAGGAAGGATCACTTCCAAACATTCTACGAGGCCACCATCACTGTGATATCCAAACCAAAGACAACACAAAGAAAACTAGAGGTCAATGTCACTGATGAACATAGATGCAAAAATCCTCAACAGAATTTCAACAAATAGAATTCATCAATACATCAAAAAGCTTATACACGATGATCAGTTTGGGTTTATTCCAGGGTTACAAGGATTCTTCAATATGTGCAAATCAATCAGTGTGATATGCCATATTGACAAATTGCAAGATAAAAATCATATGATCATCTCAATAGATGCAGAAAAAGCCTTTGACAAAATTCAGCACCCATTTATAATTAAAACTCTTCAAAAAGTAGGCATAGAAGGAACCTACCTCAACATAGTAAAGGCCATATATGATAAACCTACAGCAAACATTATTCTCAGTGGTGGGAAACTGAAAGCATTCCCCCTACGATCCCCCTAAGAGTGTCCACTTTCACCACTACATAGTTCTGGAAGTCCTGGCTACAGCAATCAGAGAAAAAAAAGAAAAGGAATCCAAATCGGAAAAGAAGAAGTAAAGCTCTCACTGTTTGCAGATGACATGATACTGTCCATAGAAAACCCTAAAGATAGTATCAGGAAATTACTAGAGCTAATCAGTGAATTTAGCAAACTCGCAGGATATAAAATCAATACACAGAAATCATTTGCATTTCTATATACTAACAAAAAATCAAAAAAATTAAGGAGTCAGTCCCGTTCACCATTGCAACAAAAAGAATAAAATATCTGGGAATAAATTTACCTAAGGAGAGAAAAGAACTGTACACAGAAAATTATAAGACACTGATGAAAGAATCAAAGATGACATAAACAGAGGGAGAGATATTCCATGTTCCTGGGCAGGAAAAATCAATATTTTGGAAATGACTATACTACCACATGCAATCTGCAGATTCAATGCAGTCCCTATCAAATTACCCATAGCGTTTTTCACAGAACTAGAACGAAGAAATTACAGAATTCATATGGGAACACAAAAGACCCCAAATAGCCAACGCAGTCTTGAGAAAGAAGAATGGAGCTGGAGGAATCAACCTTCCTGACTTCAGATTATACTATATAGCTACACTCATCAAGACAGTATGGTACTGGCACAAAAACAGAAATATAGACCAATAAAACAAGATAGAAAGCCCAGAAATAAACCCATACACCTATGGGTACCTTATTTTTGACAAGGGAGGCAAGAATATACAATGAAGCAAAGAGAGCCTCTTCAATAAATGGTGCTGGGAAAAGTGGACAACTACGTGTAAAAGAATGAAATTAGAAGACGTCCTAACACCATACACAAAGATAAACTCAAAATGGATTAAAGATCTAAATATAAGACCAGTAACTATAAAACTCTTGGAGGAAAATATAGAACACTCAATGACAGAAATTAAGAGAAGATCTTCTCTGATCCACCTCATAGAGTAATGGAAATAAAAACAAAGTAAACAAGTGAGACCTGATTAAACTTAAAAGCTTTTGCACAGGAAAGGAAGCTATAAGCAAGGTGAAAAGATAACCCTCAGAATGGGAGAAAATATTAGTAAATGAAACAACTGACAGAGGATTAATTTCCAAAATATACAAGCGACTGATACAACTCAATACCAGAAAAACAACCCGATCAAAAAGTGGGAAAAAGACCTCAACAGACATTCCTCCAAAGAAGACATACAGATGGCTACCAAACACATGAAAAGGTGCTTAACTTCACTCGTTATTATAAGAAATGCAGATCAAAACTATAATATGTGAGGTGTGTTGTGAGATATCTAGTTGTTACATATCTAGCTATTACAATAAACAACCTAGATGTCCATCGGCAGATGAATGGATGAAGAAATGTGTGTGGTGTGAGATATCCCCTCACACCAGTCAGAATGGCCATCATCAAAAAGTCTACAAACAAGAAATGCTGGAGAGGATGTGGAGAAAAGGGAACATTCTTGCACTGTTGGTGGGAATGTAAATTGATACAGCCACTATGGGAAGACGGTGTGGAGATTCCTTAAAAAACTAGGAATAAAACACTATATGACCCAGCAATCCCACTCCTAGGCATATACCCTGGGTAAACCAAAACTGAAAAAGACACATGTATCCCATTGTTCATTGCAGCACTATTTACAATAGCCAGAACAAGGAAGCAACCTAGATGTCCATCGACAGATGAATGGATAAAGAAAGTGGTGGTAGATATATACAATGGACTGCTGGCCACCTCATGCAAAGAGTTGACTCATTGGAGAAGACTTTGATGCTGCAGTCCCTTGGACTGCAAGGAGATCCAACCAGTCCATCCTAAAGGAGATCAGTCCTGGGTGCTCATTGAAAGGAATGATGCTAAAGCTGAAACTCCAGTACTTTGGCCGTCTCATGCGAAGAGTTGACTCATTGGAAAAGACTCTGATGCTGGGAGGGATTGGGGGCAGGAGGAGAAGGGGATGACCAAGGATGAGATGGCTGGATGGCGTCACTGACTCGATGGACGCGACTCTGAGTGAACTCCGGGAGTTGGTGATGGACAGGGAGGCCTGGCGTGCTGTGATTCATGGGGTCCCAAAGAGTCAGACACGACTGAGCAACTGAACTGAACTGAACTGATTACCCATAAAAAGGAACGCATTTGAGTCAGTACTAATAAGGTGGATGAACCTAGAACCTGTTATACAGAGTGAAGTAAGTCAGAAAGAGAAAGTTAAATACCATATTCTAACACACGTATATGAAATCTAGAAAAGTAAAAGTGAAGGTCGCTCAGTCGTGTCCAACTCTTTGTGACCCCATGGACTATACAGTCCATGGAATTCTCCAGGCCAGGATACTGGCGTGGGTAGCCGTTCCCTTCTTCAGGGGATCTTCCCAACCCAGGGATTGAACCCAGGTATCCCGCATTACAGGCGGATTCTTTACCACCTGAGCCACAAGGGAAGCCCAAGAATACTGGAGTGGGTAGACTATCGCTTCTCCAGCGGATCTTCCCTACCCAAGAATTGAATCAGGGTCTTCTGCATTGCAGGCGGATTCTTTACCAACTGAGCTGTGAGGGAAGCCCTAGAAAAAATGATACCAAAGAATTTATTTGCAGGGCAGCAATGGAGAAACAGACATAGAGAACAGACTTACGGACATGGGGAGAGGGGAGGAGAGGGTGACATGTATGGAGAGAGAGTAATACGGAAACTTACATTATGTGTAAAATAGATAGCCAACGAGAATTTGCTGTATGTCTTAGGAAACTCAAACAGGGCCTCTCTTTATCAACCTAGGGGGTGGAATGGGGAGGAAGATGGGAGGCAGGTTCAAAAGGGAGGGGATACATGTATACCTATGGCTGATTCATGTTGAGGTTTGACAGAAAACAACAAATTCTGTAAAGCAATTATCCTTCAATTAAAAAAAAAAAAGTGTCACTATCTCCCTTTTACAGAGGAGGGAAAAGAAGCTTACATTAACTATCTTACCCAAAGGCACCTAGAAAGTGGCAGTCAAAATGTCCACCCCAGACCTAGTTGACTCCTAACCACTACAGTAGAGACTCCCTTGTTGCAGAGAAGTAACTTCTCAAGCTTAAAAAAAAAGGCATCAAAACCTTCAAATAAAATCTGAAACTAGATGATCCAAGGGGAGTTCCCTAGTTGCTTAGTGGTTAGGATTCTTGGCTTTCGCTGTTGTGGCCCATGTTCAAACCCTGGTTGGAGAACTGAGATCCCACAAACCATGTGGTACAGCCAAAAAAAAAAAAAGATGCCTATGTGATAAGTGAAAATTGAGCTGAGGGATGGTGTAAATAGGCAGATCTATGAAATATTTCATGATCCTTATTCTGGTGAGGTTATCTTAGCATTTTAGGGAGAAGATGGCCTTTATTTACTTAATTTCAATAGTCACCTCTTAAAATATATGGCTAATAAACATCATTTTAAGATGAAAAAGAGAATCTCTATACTGATTTTATTTAGAAGATTCATACTTAATTTTTAAGTAAACAATACAGAAAGCTACATAAAAGGAGGTCATCTGAACTGCTGGGTGCAAAGATTACCACTGTTAATATTTTATTGCCCTTTCTAAACATTGCTGTTGTATATATACATTTTATAGCAAACAAAAGTATAATCTACATGTTTTATAACTTTGTTTTTTTTCTCATTGTTAATATAATGCTCATCTTTCTATGTTTTTTCAAGTCAGAATAGCTTTCAGAATCCAAAGAATTGAAACCATAATGGTAAAGATGACTGATGGGAGGTTTGTGTTGGGCAGGACTTTGCCTTTCCCATCAGGTTGGCCTTGAGTGCTAAAAGCCGGAATCAGAGAGAGACTTATGTGACGGACAGAGTCTGTCTTTTGACCTTTTCTACTTTTTTCCCCCTCATTTGTGGTCACAACCTTTCCCTCTGATTGTCTCCAGTTGGACCCCTGCCAAGATATGTCTGAGTTGGGATGGAGGGGAGGGTGTGTAGCCGTATATGGTTGTACCCCCTCCCTTTTGCAGCTTAATGCCCTTGAAACTCAGATAGGTGTCATTCCCCCTGAAAAAGAGTAGCCAAAGGCAGATCTCTGTGCCAACTCTTAACAGGTTTCCAATGCTTCACTTTCAGGCTTATGAACTAGGGCTCTATGAGATACCAGACTGAGCCAAGAATGAATATTCCTAGGATAAGTGCACAGCAGGCCAGAGCAGGAAAGTGTGTCCCAGAAGCCTTTTCTGTTGGAAGAGAACTCTATCATTGCTGACTCATAAACACACCTCAAAAGTGCCTCCTTCTGTCCTTTTGTTCTTGTTTCCTTTGAATGTTGTTCATCAGTATTGCACTATTCTAATCTTGTGTCTCCCAAAGTCTCTCAAACATTCTTCCATGATATATATTTGGTTCCTTTCCCTTGAAACCAGGTGTACTTTTATCTGTCCCTCATTGTATACATTTTTACCATTTTGGATAGTGAAATATCAATAGCTGAGGAAATAGTCTTCCTTTCATCATAAAAAAAATTGTTCACTGTTGATAGCAATAATTAGAATTGTGTCCTTCAAAAGCACTTATCAGAAGACTTATTCTCGAAAATTTTCATCCTTGTTTGATTATAGACAAATCTTCTGCATATATGACTGAGCTAAGAAAAGAGTAATTATTTAACTTGATATTGTAAACACTTAACTATAACTATTAAAAGGTTCTGTTTAAAGAGAAGGGGCTACACAGAAATTAACATAAAATGGCTTATAGTTGAATATAAAACCTGAAACCATAAGAATGCTTAGAAGAAAACATAGGTGGTAAACTTGACATCTGTCTTGGCAGTGATTTTTTTTTTTAATTTGACAACAAAAGCAAAAAATAAGTGGGACAGCATCACACTAAAAAGCTTCTGCATGCCAAAGAAAAGCATCAACCAAATGACAAACTATTGAATGGGAGAAAATATCTGCAAATCATGTTTGATAAGGGGTTCATATCCAAAATATATAAGGAACTCATACAACTCAAGAGCGAAAAGAAAAAGAATCCAATTTAAAAATGGGCAGAAGATCTGAATAGACATTTTTCCAAAGATGTTTGGATGGTCAGCAGGTACATATGAAAAGTGCTTAAGTCACTCACTAATCAGGGGAATGCAAAGCAAAACCACAAGGAGCTATCACCTCACACCTGTTAGGATGGCTGTTTTAAAAAAAATAAGAAATGTGTGGGTATGGAGAAAAGGAATCCTTTTTGCACTGTTGGTGGAAATGTAAATTGGTGCTGTCACTATGAAAAACTGTGTGGAAGTTCCTCAAAAAATTAAAACTCGAGCTACCCACAAGATCCAACAGTTCTACTCCTGCCTACATACCCAAAGAAAATGGAAACACTAACTCAAAAAGATAAACCTACCAGTTCATTGCAGCACTATTTATAATAGCCAAGATGTGAATACAACCTAAGTGTCCAACAGTGGATGAATGGGTAAAGAAAATGTGGTATGCTCACATATATATACACACGGGAACATTATACAGCCACAGAAAAACAAATGAGGTCTTGCTATTTGCAACAACGTGGATGGACATGGATGGATGCTAAGTGAAGTAAGACACACAAAAATACTGTGTTGGGCAAAAAGTTTGTATGGAAAAATCTGAACAAACCTTTGGCCAACCCAGTATCATATGATCTCATTTATATTTGGAAACTAAAAACAAAAAAACCTCAAGCTCATAAATACAGAGAATAGATTGGTGGTCGCCAGAGGCAGGGGCTAGGGGATAGGCAAATGGGTAAAGAAAGGGGAGTCAAAATGTTCTAAGTCCCAGTTGTGACTAAGTTGTGAGGATGTAAGGTACAGCATGGTGATTATAGTAAGTAATACTGTATTGTTTATTTGAAAGTTCCTAGATCTCAAAATTCTCATCACAAGAAAAAAATTACAGCTATATATGGTGACAGATGTTGACTATACTTATTGTGGTGATCATTTCACAATGTGTACAAATACAGAATTATTTTGTTACACACCCAAAACTAATACAATGTCAAAGGTCAGTTATACCTGAATTTTTTAAAATAAAGGAAGTTTCATGTTCAAGACTGGCTTCCCCGGTGGCTCAGTGGTAAAGGATCCGCCTGCAGTGCAGGAGACACAGGAGATGTGGGTTCGATTCCTGGGTCAGGAAGGCTCCCTAGAGGAGGGGATGACAACCCTAATTGCCTAGTCCAGTATTCTTGCTCAGAAAATCCCACGGACAGGGGAGCCTGGCAGGCTACAGTACCTGGGGTCGCAGAGAGGTGGACACAGCCGACGAGACTGAGCAGCAGCAGCGGCATGTGCAAGGCGTGGCCGGCAGCCAGCTCGCGGCCTGATGCACGCTGCTGCCGTCCATGTAGATAGTCTGTAACGTGCCTCTGCCGCACATCCTTCCTCTTGAATGCTGCTTCATAGGTAGCTTCCTCTTGGTCTCTGGATTCTCTCATTTTGCCTTCTTGTGTTAGCTGCAAAATTTCCTATGTTCTGAGCAAGGTTCCGAACTTAATGGCAACTTTTGGTAGACTGACCTTTGATATGATTGGAGTTGGCCCAAAAGTTTGTATGGAAAAAAAATGGGTAAAGGGGAGTCGAAAGGTACTGAGTTCTAGTTATAAATAAGTTGTGGGGATGTAATATACAGCATGGTGACTGTAGTTAGTAATACTGTATTGCATATTTGAATATGGTGTCTGGACTCTCACACTGACTTCTTGACATAGTCCAGGGATAATGGAACATAGCTCAGTCATGTTTTGATTGACTCAGTTACATGCATAATAGCTTTGTTACCTCATTATTAATGTTTCCTGTAAAAAATACTGGGGAAAAAAACTTAAGGGAGAAAATTAAAATCACTGATTACCCCCTTACCGAGAGAGCACTGCTGCTAATATTTTGGTTTATTTTTTCCTAAGACTTCTGTTTTAACCATTATCTTTCAGTGAATCTGATAGGTTCTCATTCATGAACTCTACCTGAACAGTGACTTACTGGTGGATGCTAAGTCACTTCAGTCATGTCTGACTCTTTGCCACCCCATGCACGTAGCCTACTGGGATTACTAATTATTGTTTGTTCTTAATGCTGCTTGCCCCTGTGTGGGAAGATGTGGAATGTCATCTCCCTTTGACTGATGTCTGCAGTCTCTGATCATCTTTCTACCTTCATTTTGTAAACAATGTATCATTTGCTGGAGGTACTAATGTATATAGAACATTTAAAGCAAAATATATTTTTCTCCCAAGAGGGAATAAATGTAATTGCTGAGAAGTTCATACACACACACACACACATACATATATATATATATAAACACATATAGACATGAGTTTGAGCAGACTCAGGGAGGTAGTGAAGGACAGGGAAGCCTGGCATGCTGTAATCCATGCGGTTGCAAAGAGTCAGACACAGCTAAGCAATTGAACAACAACATATATGAAAGAAGCAATTGGTTTTCTCAAGGAAACAGAAAAAAGTCTGCTGACTAGAAAATTGAGTCTACACAACAGCTTTCTGTCCAGTTGCTTTCTTCCCTTTTTCTGGGTAGGAATCCAAGCCAGACCGTCTCCTTGTGCTGAAGGTCCTGTGGAATGATTTCCTGGTGTGCTACTCCTCTCGCCCTCTGCTCTGCTGGTCTGTGTGGTGGGCCCTCTCCACCTGCGGCTATTTTCAAGTCATTAACTACGCACAGGGCCTGTGGGAGCAGGTGATGCCTTCCCGCCATGCTGCTATCTATAACGGCGGTGTGGAGGCCGTTTCAACCTTACTGGGTAAGCAGTGCTGGGCGGTAGGGCAGGTTGGGTGGGAGAGTCCTCTGGTAGTTTAGTTGACCATGATCAGTTTTTCTCCCCTCTCAAATTTGAAGTAACCTCAAAGAATGGTTTGTTTACTTTGAGCTCTGATTTTATCATTTAGGATGACAGTTCAGAAGTGTACGTTCAGGGAGTACTATGATAACAAACTTGAATTCTTTTTTTTAATATAAATTTATTTTAATTGGAGGCTAATTACTTTACAGTATTGTATTGGTTTTGGCATACATCAACATTTTTTTTTAATCCGCCACTGGTGTACACGTGTTCCCCATCCTGAACCCCCCTCCCACTTCCCTCCCCATACCATCCCTCTGGGTCATCCCAGTGCACCAGCCCTGAGCATCCTATATCATGCTTGAATTATTTATAACCTTTGGGAAACCTAATGTAAGGATCCTGTAAATTGTTTTCTTACCCAAGTTTCCTTTATCTCTGATTTACCACGTGCTTTGGCCATGCGTGAAGCTTTGAGCAGCACTGTTCAGTACTTTCTAACAATAGTAGCTAGTATATGTTGTGTTGCAGGTGCCATTCTGATGACTTTATGTATATTAACAGCGTCCTCACAAAATTCCTTTGTTGCAGTTATTACCCCCATTTTCCAATTAAGGAAGCTGTTGAAAGATATGTTAATCACTTGCCTAAGGTCATATAGATGGTCAGTGGTAAAGTCAAGGTTTGAACTCAGAGCCTGTCTTTGGCCATTAGCATCTATCGTTCCATTCTAATTTGTTGATCCACCTCATAGGTCTTAGAAGATCATAAAGGACTTCTGTGAACACTTTTAACTGTGACCAGCACTTAGAAAGCACTCCATACCATTTAGCTCTCATTATCCTCATCATCGTCATTTGACCACGTGATAAACTGCCCCTCAGATGGGAGGAGAGATGAACCATCCTGCCATGTTGCCAGGCTACAGGCAGGATGGTTCTTTTTGACTCTTGCCTCTGCATCCACCTCAGTAGCTTTCCCTTAGCAGCACCCCTGGTTCTATGTCCTCCTTTTCCATCTCATTACCCACTGCCCTAATTCAGTCTCTCATCATCTCTCCATACTATTTATTCCATCATACTATTTATTCTCTCATACTATTTATTCCATCAGGTCCAAAAATCTCTGCCTAACTTTCAAGGGCCTCCATAATCTTGAACTACCCTGGTTAGAAATTTAAAGAGCTTAAAATGTCCTAATCTAAGGTGAATTTTTCATTTAGTGAAATAGTGCTTGTTTAGCAAAATGAGTAATTACTTTTCTGTTTTTGTTTTGTAGGTGCTGTTGCAGTGTTTGCAGTCGGTTACATAAAAATATCCTGGTCCACTTGGGGAGAATTGACATTGTCTCTCTTTTCTCTCCTGATTGCTGCTGCAGTGTATATCATGGACACTGTGCGTAACATTTGGGTGTGCTACGCATCCTACGTTGTCTTCAGAATCATCTACATGTTACTCATCACAATAGCAACGTATGTATTACGATTCAAAGCAGCATCAGAAGAGCTGTAACAGGATTAACTTTTTGGTTTCTTTACAAATTAAATTTCTGGTTCAAGGGCAAATGGGAGGAAGCATTATACCATAAGTGCATTATCAGTTTTTCTTTTGAGGAAGCATTTAGGCAAGTTTCATTTATTTCCTCGTTCATGTTTCTGCTGTTTTCAGACATTTGCATGAGGTTTATATCATTTAGCAAAAGAATACTCTTCACTTGGTTGGGAAGGGAATTGACAGTAGAAGAGTATGGGCTGCTCTTCACATTTGAAATAAGAAATGTAACTATCCTTGAAGTAATTCTTATCTTTGCCTTCTTTTTATTTATTTTTTAAGTTTTCAGATTGCTGCAAACCTCAGCATGGAGCGCTATGCCCTAGTGTTTGGTGTAAATACTTTCATTGCCCTAGCACTGCAGACTCTGCTCACTCTAATTGTGGTAGATGCCAGTGGCCTTGGCTTGGAAATTACCACTCAGGTAAGGTCTGTTCCAGTACTGAAGATGTTGTGGGCTGATCAGGGTAACAGAAGTGGAGCATGCTTCAGGGAAACAAATTCAAACAATAGAGACAGATAGAAAATCGAAAGTAGAAGTGTTCTTTCCTTCCTTCAGTTATCCCCCACCCTTAGTTCCTTTCTATCAGGAGGATACTGAAACCATCATCTCTTTGATGAGGCCCTAGAACTCATCTGAGTGTGATTATCCAGCCTTGTGGAGCTGAGAGGTAGTGTTAGTTCCATCTGGACCCAGACCTTCTGCTTCCTCACCCATTATTTCCCTCCATTTTTAATTCTGTGCCTGGAATACTGTATCCTATGTTTGAGATGCCTGCTTCACTTGAGAGCTCTCTGAGTCTCCTCCCTTCTTTAAACACCCCCCACCCAGATACCAAGGTAATGATTTGCTGTTGATGACTAGGATTACACATGACCTGTTGAGAAAACACCTGCACAAACACCCAGAGACCGTGTGAATACGTTTATTCACTCTGTAATTGTATAGTTGTATATGGCTTCATTCATTGTGAGTTGTAAATAGGGCTTGGGATGTACTTTAGCAAAATGGGCAATTGAATCAAAAAGTGCCTACTCCAACTCATCTCAGCTCAAAAGATTCTATCTCCATTGTTCTTCCCACTTACGTATTAGTTTTCCTAGAATACAAAGAGCTGACATGTTAATTAACTTTGTTTTTACCGAGGAGATCTAAAAGAGATACAGTAGATAATGTGTGCTGAGTGCCTTCTGTGTGCCAGGTACTTTATATAGAATTTTGCAGGGTTGCTATCAGGATTAGACGTCAAGAAAATGAATCTGAGAGATGTGTTGTTTAAGGTTACGGTCAATAATAGTATGGCAGGACCAGGATTCAAAGCAACATCTGACTCGAAAGCCTACGCATCTCCCTTTGCATCATGCTGGCTCAGAAAAGGGCGGGGGAAAGGTGGTTAGAGCAGAGGAATGGGAGTTTATTACTGTCTTTTAAGTAATTATTACTTATGTGTTTCCCAGTTACTGCCTGCAATAAGAATGTCGGGAAGACCTCTCAAGGGTTAAGTGCTTTCATTTGGGATGGAGGGTAGGAGAATAAGTGCTTGTCATCTTGCTATAGAAGTGGTGGGTTTAAATGTGTGGAATAATAATTTTGTGGGCTGTGCTTAAACTCATGACTGCCATGATTAATTAACCGATTTCCTATAGGAAAATGTATCCACATTTTAAAGGACTTGGCTCAGAGGGTTAGGCTTCCCAGGTGGTGCTAGTGGTAGAGAACCTGCCTGTCAGTGCAGGAGACTTAAGTGAGTTCGATCCCTGGGTCAGGAAGATCCCCTGGAGAAGGAATTGGCAACCCACTCCAGTGTTCTTGCCTGGAGAACCCCATGAACAGAGGATCCTGGTGGGCTACAGTCCATGGGGTCGCGAAGGGTCAGACACGACTGAAGCGACTTAGCATGCACGCAGAGGGTTAGAGCGGCATGCTTACTGGATCCATGAACCAGCTTATCAGTATTTAGTAAGTTATTTTAATAAGAAAGTGATGATATTGATAAATCATATAATCACATTAAAAAATGGCTTAGAGAAGATTCCTATAAAAAGTTATCTTACAATGGAATATAGTTGACCTTCTACTGCCCTCTTCTGGGAGAGTGGAAATTCTTGATCTTCAGAATTTGGCCTCATATCAGCTTGAGTTAGTCGGCTTGAGGGTAGAGACCAGGATTCAGTTATAACAGCAACAAAAATGAAAACCAATATTAACAGTATTAGCATTGTGTTAATAAGCATTTACATACAGAATACTATTCCTTCCCAACAACTCTGTAATCAGGATATATTATGAATTACAAAATGGGTTTTAAATGAAGTGGAGGCTCAGACACTGAGTCTCTCCATCCAGGCCACACAGCCGGTAAGTGGGTAGTCAGGATTGGCACCGAGGCAGTCTGGCTCCAGTGTCACCATGCTGTCCTGCCTCTCTGTATCCTCAGTGCCTGGCACATTGTGTAAGCACACAGTGTTTTTTGGAATTGTATTGAGAAACTGAACATATCTTTAATTATAGAGTCTGTTCACATATATGTAATAAAAGAGCTGACCTTCCAGTGGATAATTCTGTAAATTACTTCTTCCCCTCTCTTTAGTTCTTCATCTACGCTGGTTACTTTGCACTCATCGCTGTGGTTTTCCTGGCTAATGGTACCGTCAGTATTATGAAGAAATATAGAAAGCAAGAAGATCCAGAATCAAGTTCTCAAGTGACCCCCTCATAACATACTGCAAGTGAGCTTCATATTGCAAGAATTCTGCACAACGGCTGTAACCGGCTGTATTTAATTTTTTTAAGTGTAGACACATATTTATGAGTATGCATTTCATGGCTTCAAAGCAGCCAGTTGACTATACCTTGTCTTCCCAGAGTAACAATAACGTTGAGAAATGAAGTGTACTTCCTGGAATACTTATGAGAGCCAATTTAAGAATGTGTTTTTCCTGCCTCAGCAGTGAACTTGCTTTTGAAAACCAAGACTCAAGAGCAGTCAGGCACCACATGGTAATGTACATGTGCTCACAAGTGAGTTTGGTGTTTCATAGGTCAAGTATTCTACTTCTGTGTCTGATTAGCCAGATGCTTGGCCTGTTGGGACCAGGGCTTCATGGGCCACAGGATGTTACAGTCAGAATCAAAATAGTGTTCTAATAGTATCTGCCTCTGTTCAACTTAGTTCTCATGTCCGTGTTACTGATGTGCGTTTGTTTCTACAGATGACAACATCGGCCCTGGTTTGGTGTTCTATAAAGAATATGTGTTAATTCTGAGTTATTTTTAAAAATTCATTGTGTAAATACTCTCAGTGCCCATCTTGATTGTTGTGTGTTTGTGTTGATTTTTCTTAGAAGTATATTTTTGCATTATTCATATGCTTCCCAGAGAAGCTAATTTAGTTAAAAAATAAGGCAACTTTTGAGGCCTACTAATAATATAAGTGACCTAATCAGAAAACTTAAGGTAGGTTTACTTGTCTTTTATTCTTTGGTATGAAGGACTATTAAATCTATGATGAAAAGTTACTAAGTGGGCTAAAGGCATAACTAGTCCATTTTGTATCTGCATTCCCTTTTATCTCCAAAATAAAATGGGAAAGTCTTTTTAAAATAACTTCATCTCCATTTATGGCATTTATATTATTTGTCCTTCTTATCCAAGATAAAGGTGTCATTAACTGTTGGGTTATTCCAAGGTCTTTTTCACAAACTGAGCCTCTTTATTTTGGTGGGACAGGAACTAGGATGGACTTGGTTCCTGCATATGATCATCTTAAATATCTGCTTAAAATAAGAATTGCTATTGATTCCATTTCCAAGTTACTTGAAAAATGTTATTCTGTGTACATTTAATTGGGAAATTAGTCTACCAAGTGATTGCTCACATATGTGAGACATAACTATTTTAAAACCAATTTTGTTGCCTTATCTTAAAAAAAAAAAAAAAAAACTAGGTCAACTTTTTTAAGAATGACATAGGTAAATACTGAATAGTAATGTCAAGATTCCAAAACTGACATATTCATTTATGTAAGCAAGAATTCTAGAAGCAAATGAATGAGGATAAGAATAAGTCATTTTCCAGTCACCTTCCTTTGTGAATAAATGAAAGGAGAAGAGCACTAGCTAAGGAAGGAAACAGGAAGCGCTATCATAAACAGCAGCCTCTAATTTTGTATTTTGTCTTTGTTTTATTTTGCTACATAGGGAATGTGTACTCAGAAACAAGTAGAAAAATGATGTTTGAGGAATTTAATTTTTTAAATAAAATAGACTGTGGTACAAACTATTCATGTTAACTAAAGCAGTATTTCCCTGGAATTTAAGTCACAGTTTGTTGTATACAATCAGAGCCTTTACTTATTTAAGACAATAATAAGTTCATATCTTGGTGTGTGTGGTACTATTTGTAGAATGTTGAACCCAATTTGCAAGTTGTACTGTATGCGGTTTTGGAAAGAAGTGCAAATAATTTGTTGTACTTTTTATTCAATACTGTATAGATTATAGTTATTTTTTATTAAATAAATATTTTATAGTATATTTTTCCTTGTTTAAAATGTTTATTTTTATGTCTTTCTTGCTACATGCAGGCTTTCTCTAGTTGTGGAGAGCATGGGCCCTAGAGCCTGCAGGCTTCAGTAGTTGTGGCTTGCCATCTCTCGAGCATGGGCTTAGTGGTTGTGACACACGGCTTAGTTGTCCCTCAGCATGTGGGATCTTCCTGGACCCGGGCTGAATCCATGGCCCCTGCATCGGGAGGTGGAGTCTTAACGACTGGACCACCAGGGAAGCGCTGGTCTTTACCTTTGACACTTCCCTCTCATTTCTGTTGTTTTCCCAATTTTTCTTCTAGCACCGCATTGTACTGTTTATTTTTCTTGGTCTTCATGTTGGTACCTCTTATATTTTTAAAAGCATTCTCCCATTTAGAAACTAAAAAGACCAATGTTCCCTTCAGTGTTAACTGAATTTTTCAGGTAAATGAAATGAAATTGAATCAAAGGTAGAAGGTGCCATCTTGTTTTGAAAAAATCATGGTCTTTTGGTTATAGCCCCAAATGTTCTGGTACCCACGGAAGCATCTTATTGCCATCAGTTGAGAATTGCTTTGTTCATTTTACCCGACAAACCGAACCAGTCTTTTCTAATAGTATTTGAATGTGTACTTTCTCATTAGTTCCCATTGCAAAACCTTCATTAAGGCATTTTATTGATTATCACCAAAGACTTGGAAATTTTTCATGCAAAAAACTTTTTAAAGATAACATTTTCTGTCCTTATAGCATATCTTATGTATCTGAGCAGGAACCACACCTTATTTTTGTCTTTTGTTGCAGAACACATCTTGTGTTTGTGCCCCATGAACCCTGAATTATACAAATGATATGTGATGGACTCAACGTAACCACCTGCCAGTACAAAAGCTAAATAAATGCTATTTTTAAAAAAGTACATCAAAGTAAAGCATTAAGATTAAAATGCCTGTCAGTGATGTCTAGTCCACTGGATGCTTTATTAAAGGCATTGTGCTCAAATGTTAGAAATTGGATATCTATTTTTCTTACTTCTTATGGAATCCTAGGGCTTCCCAGATGGCACAGTGGTAACGAACCCACCTGCGAATATAGGAGATGGAAGAGACACAGGAAGATCTTCCCTGGGTTGGGAAGATCCCCTGGAGAAAGAAATGGCAACTCACTGCAGTATTCTCGTCTGGAAAATTCCATGGACAGAGGAGCCTGGCAGGCTGCAGTTCATGACAGTCAGACATGCAGGACTGAGCAACTGAGCAGGCATGCATGTGTAATTAGTACTTTACATTTATATAACATGCTTTGGTTTGGAAAGGCATTTGTGAACATCATCTCTTTTGATTCTGGAAAAAGCATCCTGTGGTAGTATTAGTAATTCTTCTACTTTTTTCATTAAGTAATGCTGATAGAAGGGGCTTCAGAATACTGAGTTTGCCATTCAAAGCTCTGATTCATTAGGGAAGTTACTCTGGAGCTTCAGTTTATTTTTTTTTTAATATTTCTTTTTACTTACTTGGCTGTGTCTGGTCTTTGTTCTGGCAGGCAGGAACTTTAGTTGCAGCATATGGGATCGGTATGCCGATTCTTAGTTGTGGCATGTGAGATCTAGTTCCCTGATCAGGGGTTGAACCTGGGCCCCCTTCATTGAGAGCGTGGAGCCTTAGCCACTGGACCACCAGGGAAGTCCTGAGCTTCAGTTTCCTCATCAGTAAGTGGGGATGATACTTACCTCATGAGACTGTCATGAAGAAATGAAAGAACATATGAGAAAGCACCTGTCACATGAGAAATCAGTTCCCTTCCCCCTCATTCTCTATTAACAATTAGTTTTAGCTGTCAGTTTCAAATGAGCCGAGCATTGGAAAAGACTCTGATGCTGGGAGAGATTGAGGGCAGGAGAGGGGAGTAACAGAGGATGAAGTGGTTGGAGGGCATCACCGACTCAATGGACATGAGTTTGAGCAAGCTCCAGGAGATGGTAGACAGGGAAGTCTGATGTGCTGCAGGCCATGGGGACACAAAGTGTCAGACACGACTTAGTGGCTGAACAACAATCAATCTCAAAGTTGTACTCTCAAATGAAAGTTCTTTTGGAATATTTCAAAATAAAAATGATAGGAGGCTTTTAAACACTCTCATTTTTTGGTCAAGTTTTATTTAATTACTTTGACATTGCCCTTCTTTGGGACTGGAAAACTCACCTTTTCCAGACCTGGAGCTACTAGTGAGTTTTCCGTATCTGCTGGCATATTTAGTGTAGCACTTTAACAGATCATCTTTTAGGATTTGAAATAGCTCAGCTGGAATTCCATTTCATTGGAATCAGTTTTCATTCCAATCCCAAAGAAAGGCAATGCCAAAGAATGTTTAAACTACGACACAATTGCACTCATTTTGCATGCTAGCAAAGAAATGCTCAAAATTCTCCAAGCCAGGCTTCAACAGTACATCAACTGAGAACTTCCAGATATTCAAGCTGGGATTAGAAAAGGCAGAGGAACCAGAGATTAAATTGCCAGCATCTGCTGGAGCATAGAAAAAGCAAGGGAATTCCAGATAAACATATACTCCTGCTTCATTGACTACACTAAACCCTTTGACTGTGTGGGTCACAACAAACTGTGTAAAATTCTTAAAGAGATCGGAATACCAGACCACCTTACCTGCCTCCTGCGAAACCTGTATGCAGGTCAAGAAGCAACAGTTAGAACCAGACATGGAACAATGGACTGGTTCCAAATTGGGAAAGGAGTACATCAAGGGTTTATATTGTCATCCTGCTTATTTAAATTATATGCAGAGTACATCATGAGAAACACTGGGCTGGATGAAGCACAAACTGGAATCAAGATTGCCAGGAAAAATATCAATAACCTCACATATGCAGATGCACCACCCTTAATGGCAGAAAGTGAAGGGGAACTAAAGAGCCTCTTGTTGAAAGTAAAAGAGGAGAGTGGAAAAGTTGGCTGAAAACTCAACATTCAGAAAAGTAAGATCATGGCATCTGGTCCCATCACTTCATGGGAAATAGACAGGGAAACAGTGACAGACTTTTATTTTCGTGGGCTCCAAAAACCACAGGTGGTGACTGCAGCTACAAAATTAAAAGACACTTTCTCCTTGGAAGAAAAGTTATGACAGACAGCATATTAAAAAGCAGAGACATTACTTTGCTGACAAAAGTCTGTCTAATCAAAGCTATGGTTTTTCCAGTAATCATGTATGAATGTGAGAGTTGGACCATAAAGAAGGCTGAGTGCCAAAGAATTGATGGTTTTGAACTGTGGTGTTGGAGAAGACTATTGAGAGTCCCTTGGAATGCAAGGAGATCAAACCAGTCAATCCTAAAGGAAATCAATTCTGGATATTCATTAGAAGGACTGATGCTGAAGCTAAATGTCCAATGCATTGGCCACCTGATGCGAAGAGCCAACTCATTAGAAAAGACCCTGATGCTGGGAAAGATTGAAGGCAGGAGGAGAAGGGGACAACAGAGGACGAGATGGTTGGATGGTATCACTGACTCAATGGACATGAGTTTGAACACACTCCAGGAGATGGTAAAGGACAGAGAAGCCTGGCGTGCTGTAGTCCATGGAGTCACAAAAGGTCGGACACAACCAAGGGACTGAATGACAACAACATTTAATTACTTAGATGAATTATATAAACAATAATGTAATGATAGCTCATTATTAGATAGTGTTTACTATTTATGACTGTGCTGAATAATGTCCTAAGGGCTTTAGATGCTCTATATTACCAAATGTTACTGAATTGCAGGTTATTAAAATAACAATTTCTAGTAATACAAAATTTTGTAAGAAAAATCCTGGAGTGTATTTTGTGAGATATTATTAAAGGTGTTAGGTTTTAAACGGTACTGCTTTTTAAATTCATGTGTTTAATAGCAAGTTATAAATATGTAATCTATTTCATTTGAAATAAGAAAGTATAATTTGAGGTAAAATTTTTACTTAGAAAGCTAAACACTCCCTCTTATTTTTAATGTATATTTTAGAAAGTTCTGGGGATACAATGAAAATGTCATGACTCCGGATCTCAAAGAACTTAAAATGTGTGATAAGAAAGGTAAGTATTGATAGAAAGCATAACAGAGAGGCCCAACTGCAACACAAGTTAGTGTGTCAGGTATCATAATAATTTAAAGAGGCTTGGATCTCAAAAACTACAAGTCCACTGGGGAAATAATGTATGACTTCCAGAAGGAGGTGATATTTGAAAAGTTAGTCATGCAGCATGGCCAGAATCTTAAAGGAAATTTAGAAAGAGGAACGGACTATAGTGGACAAAGAGGCATAAGTAAAGGTATGAAAGTCAGAAAGTGTGGGTGTACAATCAGCAAGGAATATAGAGAGCAGGACAGGGCAGTTTGGGGGTCATTTTCTAATGTTCATTAATTGCAGAAGGAATCAGGGAGTAATGATTAAGCTTGTCTTTAGAATTTAATCTGGCAGCAGTCGAAGATACTACCGAAAATTGCTAGTTGGACTGCTATTTTGGGTCCACTAGGTGTCGGCGAGGAAGGCTTTTATGATCCACAGCAGAGGGAAAAAACAAGACTGACTTGCGGTTATGAACATTCTGGAATGGTTCAGTTCAGTTCAGTTCAGTTGCTCAGTCGTGTGTGACTCTTTGTGACCCCATGAATCGCAGCATGCCAGGCCTCCCTATCCATCACCATCTCCTGGAGTTCACTCAGACTCACGTCCATCGAGTCCGTGATGCCATCCAGCCATCTCATCCTCTGTCGTCCCCTTCTCCTCCTGCCCCCAATCCCTCCCAGCATCAGAGTCTTTTCCAATGAGTCAACTCTTCACATGAGGTGGCCAGAGTACTGGAGTTTCAGCTTCAGCATCATTCCCTCCAAAGAAATCCCAGGGCTGATCTTGCAGTCCAAGGGACTCTCAAGAGTCTTCTCCAACACCACAATTCAAAAGCATCAATTCTTCGGCGCTCAGCTTTCTTCACAGTCCAACTCTCACATCCATACATGACCACTGGAAAAACCATAGCCTTGACTAGATGGACCTTTGTTGGCAAAGTAATGTCTCTGCTTTTGAATATGCTATCTAGGTTGGTCATAACTTTTCTTCCAAGTAAGCGTCTTTTAATTTCATGGCTGCAGTTACCATCTGCAGTGATTTTGGAGCCCCTAAAATAAAGTCAGCCACTGTTTCCACTGTTTCCCCATCTGTTTCCCATGAAGTGATGGGACCGGATGCCATGATCTTCGTTTTCTGAATGCTGAGCTTTAAGCCAACTTTTTCACTCTCCACTTTCACTTTCATCATCTGGAATGGCAGATAACCTACCCAAGATCACATGTCTTTGAAGTGGAGAAGCCGGGATAGTATTTTTTTTTTCCCTTTAATAAGATTTTATTAAAGTTGCCCCTAAACTTTGCTGATTCATGTTGCTGTATGGCAGAAACCATCACACTATTGTAATTATTCGGGATAGGATTCTGATTCCCACCCTACACTGCAAACTAACCATCATTTCCACCCCTGCACCCCAGCGGGTCTGTAAGGATGAGACCTCAGCGGGAAGACTGAGGGGGTGGGAAGGTGCAGCCGGGCACAGCTGCTGTAGGGTGGGTGGGCCGAGGGGCTCTGTTGGAATGGCTGGCTGAGTGACTGTGGGGTTGGAGCCCCGCGGTGCCCCCCCCGCCCCCTCCCGCGCTCCTCACCTCTCCAGCCCTAGACTGGAGGCAGGCCTGCCGTGGGCGGAGCGTGCGCACTTCCTTGCTCCCTCCTCTTACTGAGCCCTGAGCGCCTACCCTTTACAGCCTGCCGCGCAGCGTGGGCTGCGACCCATGCCAAGTTTTCGCACTCTCTCTTATAGAAACGGCGCTCCAACTCCGCCGCCACCGTGGGAGAGGGAGGTAGGGCTTTGGAAAGATCAGGCTGTGTGCCGCTCTTGACAGTTTTCTGAAAGTCCTCCTCTGAAACCCGCAACCCCAAACCCCTGCGAGAGGGAAACCAGAAACCAAGGTGAAGGACTGCTAAGGGGGTTGGTGGGCTGCTGCCCAGGACATTTCAAACATGTTTGGTAATCAGTATGCTGCTTTGCTGTGCTCAGTCCTGTCCGACTAATGTTTATTGGAAACCTCTAAACTTATTCATCTGTTTGATACAGTTCATCTACTCCTGTCCACACCACCACCACCTTCTTATTCTAACAAACTGCATGACTTGACCATCATTCCTTGCAGGATGCCAAAAATCTTGTGAGGACCTATCTGACATGTTCTGGGAGTGCTGACAAAAGTAGACCTTGAGCTCGAGAACAGTATTTACAGATTGAGCATTTGGACAGAGTGTTCCCTGGAAATCCCAGTGAATTTCAACTGGAATAATAATAATAATAACAGTGAATTACAACTGAAGGATATAGAAGACACAGAGTCCCTTTGAGGAGTTCTTAGCCCAAAAACTAGAGAGAGAAAAAGGACACTAGAGGAATTTGAATCTCATGGCACCTGTAGCTACTGAAAACACTACACACGGCTCAATTACATTCTAGTCATATTGACACAAAATCTCAAGCTAAAAGCCTATTTACCTCAGTCCCTATTATCTAATATACCATGTCTAGTTTTCAACAAGTCATGCTAAAAGTCAAGAAAAAGCACAGTTTGAAAAAACAGAGAGCAACAGGACTAGGCCCAGCTTGAGAGAGTGAACTGCTAACTGGAGTTAGCAGACTGGGCCTTTAACTATGGTCACTATGTTAAGAACTCTAATGGAAAGTGAAAAATCCAACAGCCATTCATGTTTAAACACAAAACTAAAACAAAAATTTTCAGTAAACCAGGAATAGAGGGGAATTCCCTCAACTTGATAAAGAACATTTACAGAAAAGCTACACTTAACATCATACTTAATGGTGAGAAATTGGGACACTTGTCCCCCTAAAATCAGGGACAAGGCAAGGATGTCCACTCTTACATAAATGATGAGAAGGAGTTAGCAACGCAAATATCCAAGGAAGAGCATTCCAGGCAGAGGAAAAAGCAAAAATGGAAAAGAGGTTCACATATTTGAGGAACAGAGAGGCGAACAGGGAGCTTGGTGTATCATGAATGAACAGCAAAGTGGCAGGGGGTGAGGTTATAGGAGTAAGAAGGGGCCCAATTATTCAGAACATGGGAAGTAAGGTAAGGAATTTGAATATTATTCTAATAGCACTGGAAAGTCAGAGAGGGGTATGGTCTGATTTACATTCGCTTGCTGACATGAACCTCTAGGTGTGGCTATGTATGTTCTTGGGAGTCATTCACTATTTGCATCTATTCAGAAAACAAGATGAGTTCATTCCCAGTTAATACCAAAGGTACTTTTGCACAGCCAAGTTTTATAATGAGTTTTAACAATATTGCCAATCCCAGAGAAGAAATAGAGATAGCCTCCACTGCTATTAGATTATCACTATAAAGCAGGAGACACTCACCACGTATCAGTTCAGTCGCTCAGTTGTGTCCGACTCTGTGACCCCATGAATTGCAGCATGCCAGGCCTCCCTGTCCATCACCAACTCCCGGAGTTCACCCAAACTCATGTCCCTCGAGTCGGTGATGCCATCCAGCCATCTCATCCTCTGTCATCCCCTTCTCCTCCTGCCCTCAATCCCTCCCAGCATCAGAGTCTTTTCCAATGAGTCAACTCTTCACATGAGGTGGCCAAAGTACTGGAGTTTCAGCTTTAGCATCAGTCCTTCCAATTAACACCCAGGACTGATCTCCTTTAGAATAGACTGCTTGGATCTCCTTGCAGTCCAAGGGACTCTCAAGAGTCTTCTCCAACACCACAGTTCAAAAGCATCAATTCTTCGGTGCTCAGCTTTCTTCACAGTCCAATTCTCATATCTATACATGACCACTGGAAAAACCATAGCCTTGACTAGATGGACCTTTGTTGGCAAAGTAATGTCTCTGCTTTTGAATATGCTATCTAGGTTGGTCATAACTTTTCTTCCAAGGAGTAAGCGTCTTTTAATTTCACGGCTGCAGTTACCATCTGCAGTGAATTTGGAGCCCCCCAAAATAAAGTCTGACCCTGTTTTCACTGTTTCCCCATCTGTTTCCCATGAAGTGATGGGATCAGATGCTATGATCTTAGTTTTCTGAATGTTGAGTTTTAAGCCAACTTTTTCACTCTCCTCTTTCACTTTCATCAAGAGGCTTTTTAGTTCCTCTTCACTTTCTGCCATAAGGGTTATAGCAGGTATAGGTGAAGAGAAACCTACACCAGGTATAGGCGAAGAAAAAAGCTGGAAGAATTAAGAGTCATTGTTTTATAGTTTTAAAACATTATTATTCTCAAGAAAATCTGAACAGCCATAAAGAACCTGTCTATACCTTGACTTGTCCCTTTCCTCACTGACTATTCCTACTAAAAATCCCACCAAAGAAATTAAAAATAAATGCCAGGACAATAGGTTTTTCTTGAGGAACACATGATTTCTTTTTTAAAAAAATTTTTTATTGGAATATAGGTTTTTGCTACTCCTAGGTGGCTTAGTGGTAAAGAATCTGCCTGTCACTGCAGGAGATGCGGGTTTGATCCCTGGCTTAGGAAGATGCCCTGGAGAAGGAAATGGCAACCCACTCCAGTATTCTTGCCTGGAGAATTCTGTGACAGAGGAGCCTTGTGGGCTACAGTCTGTGGGGTCACAAAAGAATTGGACACCACTGAGCAACTAAAACAACAAGAAATCATGCACTGAGTAAGCTAGAGCCTCACAGCAGGAGGTTCCTCCAAACTTCTGCCTATCTGGGGCTGCACACACACTCAGAAGGGTTGAACACATTAAACAAGTGCTGAACAAATCTGCTGAACAGACAAAAATAATTATAGTGTAAATAACTTTTTGTGTTTAAGGAATGTACTTATTGCTGGCATACACCCTGAAAAGGGACTGTCCTGCTGCTAAGGGACATAAGCAAACTCAGGCCCTCCAGCCTTTAGTTTGACACACCCTAATAGCCCTTTACAGAAAGAATGTCTTGATTTATTTTGGCAGTTGCTCTATTTTTATTATAACTACAATATACATATATAATTGATATTATTATACATAAAATGTGTATAATATTAAAAGTATCAAATGTCGCTTCAGTAAGGCTTAACTTGAATACATCTTTTGACACAGTCAACCTATTACTACAACCTAGCCCCACACTTCTAATTCTTTTTTGCTTTATGCTTTATATATCATTTCTCACTTTCTAACACAAATATGATTTACTTATTTAGTATGTTTGTTATTTATTGTCTTTTCTCCCTGTTAGAATGTGAGCTCTATGAAGGCAGTGAGTTTTTGACTTCCTAAAATGAGGATTCCCTATATTATAAAATAGTTTTTAAAATTTACAAAAGACCTAGGTGTTAAGGTGTTGATTTTAAATATATGTGTGTTAAACATTAGTATTATAAAGCTTCTGTGCTCTATAAATAATTGAGCCTTAAAAATGGAATACGTATATACAAAACTCAGAAAAATACTAAAATATTTCACCTCTTCTTTTTCCCTTTCATTGGAATGATAACATTCTAATTTCTGGGCCTGGGAACTCAGAGATCTGAACTTATTAGAATAAAGTAAGGCAAAGGACTCTGAGACGTTTGCACTTTTCTTTTTGGCAACTGGGTTCAAGGAGTCTGAGGCAGGTGGAACTCTGACTATAGTATATAATTAAGATATAATATATGTATATTATAATTCATTGATATATTCCAAGTATGAGAATAGTGTCTGCCATATAATAATTATTTGTTGAAATGATTTAGAATATTGTGACTATATGCAGAATCTGAACATTATCTATAAAATATATTCCTTTGATCAGTTTTATAGAACACATGTATAGTCATATCTTAATTCTTGGCACTTATTTAATCTCTTCTTAGTTACTTAAATAAATACTTTTCTAAGTCAAAGGATTCCTTCAAAGTTTTTATGTATTGAATGAGAGTTACTCTACTTTGGTCTCTTCCTCATATTGTGTAGTTTTTTCTATACCATGTGTAATGAATAAAGACAGAAAACTGGAGTTTTATCTATTTCTTGGATCTTTTTTCAGAGTGAGCATTCAAAATTTATAATTAGTATTAAATTAACCAGGCAAGAGGAAAAACACATGGCCCTATGCATATATACAGTGATCTCTATTTGTAAAATCCCATTGTCTTTGAAGAGTCATTAATTTCAAACACACATTTCTGCTCCTTATAACTAAAATACATTTATTGACATATAACATTTTCAGACTTTGAATAGCATTTGAGTCCATCTATATGAAAGGCCCTGGATAGCAGAAAATGTCTTCTTTTTGTACCAGGCTTTACCTAAACTACTCTGTTCTTATATTTCCTAAATTCTCCTTCCTGTACAGTCACTGATAGTGCAAGAGGGCTCATATCCAAGAGAAGAGAAAAGAGGACTTTATTTTTTCAGATTCACTAAGGTATAATTTATAAATAACAATTATATATAGTTGAGTTATACAATTTTAATGTGCATAATGTGATTATATATATAGTATATATAATTTATAAATATAGATTATTACAATAGTCAACTTAATTAAATACCTATTACCTCCCATAGTTACTTTTATTCTTTTGGTGCTAACACTGAAGATCTATTCTCTCAACACAGGTACAAACGACCAATTCGGTAACATTTTCAAGGTGCATTATGTTGTAATGTTTATCAGTACTTCATTCCTTTTTACTGCTGAAATATTCCATGGTATGGATATACTACACTTAATTTGTCCACTCATCATTTGTTGGCTTTTTGGGTTGTTTCTGCTTTTTGTCTATTATGAACAATGGTACTATTTTACTAATACTTGCAAAAATATTTAAAATATCTAGAAGGGTCAGTGGAAAAAACATTTGACTAGGAATTCAGAAACCTAAAAGGTCCACTTTAGCTTAGGAAGTAATTCCATGTTCACTAAAGGAGATCTGACTGAAATTCCTTTGACTTTCAACAGTTGATAATTTTATATATTTCTTTGTCTTTTTCAAGTGTTTGGCTTAAGACCAAAGTCCTACAGCAGAAGAAACATTAGGTTATTACAACCATACATTCTACACTGTAGCTAGGAGGTGTGCTTACTATTGTAATTCATCTTAATTTTTTTGAACTTAGTCTACTGTACAGTTTGGAGAAAGCTTAAAAATTCAATTTTATATTGCTCCTCTTTGGAGAAAAGATGCTCTCCATTATACCAAATGACAGAAATCCTAATAATAAAAAACAATAATCTGAATATATTGTACTGAGGAAATATTTTCACTTTTCTCTGTGTTACTTCTGGCACGGAACGGACAAATCCTTAAATCTTGCCATTTGTCACCTCAATCTAAAAATCATCTTGCTCCTTTCTTATACATAAAGATGACCTTTAAGGAGGACGTTTAAGGATCTGGAAAATTCTACATGACCGTTTTGACATGCTTGAAAGTAGAAACAAACATCCTATTTCCTTTGATCATTCTCTTGGACAAGGGAAGTTTTAATTTTTCATTGAAATATAATTGATTTACAGTGTTGTGCCAATCTGTGCTGTACAGCAAAGTGACTCGTTTACACATATGGATGTACTCTTTTTTTGAATATTGTTTTTCACTTGTGGTTTATTACAGGAAATTGAATATAGTTTCCTGTGCTATACATTAGGATCTTATTATCCATCCTCTATGTAATAGTTTACATCTGCTAATCCCAAACTCCCAATCCTTTCCTCCCCCATCCCACTCCCCCTTGGCAACCACGGGCCTGTTCTCTAATTCTGTGGGTCTGGTTCTGTTTTTTAGGTATGTCCATTTGCGCCATATTTTAGATCCCACATATATGTGATATCGTGGTATTTGCCTTTCCCTTTCTGACTTATTTCACTTAGTATGATAATCTCTAGTTGTAAATGTTTTGTTTTAATTGGATGGCGAATCTTAAGGTAAAAAAACTGGTAACTAATTAACGTGCTTATCAACGAGTGAAACTACTTTTGGACATTAACAGTGAAGAAAATAACATACAGTATATTTCTAAAACCTAACAGAATACATTTCCCCCAAGAGACAGTTAAAACCTGGGAAAACTCATAAACAAGAATAACTTCCTCCCAATTCTTACTAGCACCTGTGAAACTTGCGGGTGAGGCGTGGATTTCTTGGTCGTTTCCCCGGAAACCGCAGCCACACACGTCGTTTGCCCGCACCTTGAGGAGCGCCTGTAGAGACAGGTGTTCGTTGGCTATGTCCTGCGCCTGCGCAGGCCCACTGCGCCCATGTACTGAGAGGCCCGGATGAAGGACAAGGAGACGCGCCGTTGCCATGGCAGCCGGGTCCTGGCCGCTGCGGCTCAGGTGCTGGGGTTTCCCTCGCCTCACTGTCAGAACTTAAAAAGCAGAGGAGAGGAGCACGCCCCCGGCCATCTTTGTGACTCCAGCCGCTGCGTCTTACACAGGCAGGAGGGGATATAGAGGGAGCGAAGGGAAGGATGATGCAGAGATATTTACGGTGGGAGGGAGGGTAAAGGGGTAATCGTCTGGGACAGGTGGGAGGAAAGGTGGATAGAGAAGCGAGTGAGATTTTGTGTTGGCGCCTCATCTTCATCTGGGGTCCACAGACCTCTGCTCTGGCCCGGAAGCCTGGCAGTTTCGCCTTGTTTAGCTTTGTTTGAGGGAAGCCCCTCGGAGGGTAGCTTCATTTCTAATTTTTGTCATATTCTTTCGCCTCATCCCTGGGAGGAAAAAAAGTCACTCTTGAAATGTTAGCTTCCATGAAGAGGCTAAGACATTGAGTTAGTTGGTGGTACCTTGGGACCCTGTATAGAAATGAAAATTACCGCAGATGTTTGTAAAATATTACTTATCATCATACAATGTGGCAGATTATTATGACTTAAAAAAATATACTCATGGGATCACAGTCTTGGCAGGATGTAGAAGTAAGAATGGGCCATATGGTCTCGAGATGTTATGGGTTCGCTTTTGCTTAAGTACTTATTTTATATGATAAAGGAGTTCTATTTGACGTTCCTCCCATTTTCTTAGATTTTGAGCTTAAAATAGTATGACAGGAGCCAATGAATTAAACTATGATTTAGTTTTTTGAATCCTGAAAGAAAGTTTCAAAAATTGTGTGTATTTGTGGACCTAGTTGGGCTTCCCTGGTGGCTCAGACGGTAAAGAATCCGCCTGCAGTTAAGGAGACCCGGGTTTCATCCCTGGGTTGGGAAGATCCCCAGGAGAAGGAATGGCTACTCATTCCTTTATTCTTGGTTGGAGAATTCCACTGGACAGAAGAGCGTGGAGGGCTACAGTCCATGGGGTGGCTAAGAGTTGGACACCACTGAGCGACTAACACATGGACTTATGGCAACCCACTCCAGTATTCTTGCCTGGAGAATCCCATGGACGGAGGAGCCTGGTGGGCTACAGTCCATGGGATCGCAAAGAGTTGGACACGACTGAGTGACTTCACTTTCACTTTCTTTCAAAAGATCTGCAGTCACATACCCACATGGGATTTAGCAGACGCATAGGAGGAGGGAATTAATTTCTGTCTCTTGCTGCAGTTCCCTATTAAGAGGGTTGTTCTGGCCTAAAACAGGTATATAGAATTTTGCTGATGATACATATTGAATGTGTGAAACTCATAAGGAATATGTGTTAGTTTGTGTATGAAACTGAATATGATTCAGTTTGTGTGAGGTGTATTTTTGTTCCAGAATGTTGATTGTGTACCATATGTCCAGTACCGTGGGGATGAAGATTAAAAGAAGTGAAGGGGACTGATTATCCTGTGACGCATTTGAAAAAGGCTTAAGGGACTTGGTAACCCGAGTTTATGATATATGGTCTTTGTTAACTGGGAACCAGCCATGACTTTTTTGAAGTTATAGGGAAGGGATGGCCCTTCTTGTTTGATGAACTTCATTTACTTCCCTGAGTCACTTCAACTATGGCTTTTTTCTTTTAAATTACAGCATAATAGTTTAATTTCATAATAACCTAATATGCTTAATTTATAATTATTTGATTTTTATTTATTTTGATGATTCTGTTTTAGTTTTGAATTTGAGTTTTCACATGGTTGTGAGATACTTTGTAAATAATAACACATATTTACTAAAGTTTTCAGGCAACCATTTATTTACAGTTGAGACCATGTTCTAATAAAACTAAGGGAAAGCACTGTTGAGTTCTGTAGAATTCTTATTCTAACAATTTGTTATGTAACTTAAACATCTTAAAATAATAAATTTCTAGATTTCTGATCAGAAAATGAAGCATATTATCCTAAGGCATTTGTGACTTGTGAAAAAAGTTTTATTTATGTAAGTGTTTTGGGTTACAGTGAGTTTTAGTCTAGGACGCGACTGAGTGACTGAACTGAACTGAACATCATTCATGACACCCTTACTTTGAATGGTTAGGTACGTAAACACAACAGCTTGCATGATTTAGCCTGTCTTGCGGCTTGTTGTTTAGTCTCTAAGTTGTGTTTGCAACCCAGTGGACTACAGCCTTCATGCCTCCTCTGTCCGTAGAAAACTGAAATGAATTGTCATTTCCTCCTCCAGCAGATCATCCTAGTCCAAGGATCAAACCCAAGTCTCCTGCATTGGCAGGTGGATTCTTTATCACTGAGCCACCAGGGAAGCTCAGGCAATGATAAACTCACTCTGGAATACTGATTTGTTTTCTTCAGATCACTTCAAAATATTATTGCTCTCAACCTCTGATTTATGAATTATTGAAGCATTACTTTGAGTCTTTTAAGAAAGTCTATTTCCTATTTTTTTTAGCTGAAAAGAAATAAATAGAAAGAATTACAGTCCAACTAATACAGTAGAAATAGTTATAATTATGTGGTTGAATAATTAATATTCAGTGTACCTAAAACTAACTTTGTCTTAAGCATTAAGGAGAAGTAGTATTAAGAACTCTGCAGGGTAAAGGTGACATTTAAGTGAAATAGAATTTTAAGTCTTGAATTTAGTTATCCAGACAATGATCATTTATTTTATTTTTGACTTTTAAAAATATTTATTTTTCATTGATTGGTTTATAATATTGGTTTGATTTCTGTCATACATCAGTATGAATTAACTATAGGTGTACATATGTCCCCTCCCTCTCAAATCTCCCTCCTACCTCCTGCCCATTCCTACCCCTCTAGGTTATTACAGAGCCCCAGTTTGAGATCATTTATTTTAGACTAAGCATTACCATGGTACTCTACATTTGTTTGAATATTTGCTTGCATTTCATAAGTTGGCAGTTGTTTGCTAATTTGCATATTATAATAAAGGTTAAAATAAACCTTAAGGATCATCTGCTGCTGCTGCTAAGTCGCTTCAGTCGTGTCCGACTCTGTGCGACCCCATAGACAGCAGCCCACCAGGCTCCGCCGTCCCTGGGATTCTCTAGGTAAGAACAGTGGAGTGGGTTGCCATTTCCTTCTCCAGTGCATGAAAGTGAAAAGTGAAAGTGAAGTCGCTCAGTCGTGTCCGACTCTTTGCAACCCCATGGACTGGAGCCTACCAGGCTCTTCCATCCATGGGGTTTTCCCTGCAAGAGTACTGGAGTGGGGTGTCATTGCCTTCTCCGTAAGGGTCATCTAGCTCACCTCTTTTTCTAAAGCTTCAGTCTCCCTTTAAAACATGCTATGATCACCTTCTGAGCTATATATAAACATTTGATCAACAGAGAATGCAGCTCACTTCACTTCAGGACAAGTTTAAATTATGGACAACTGTAAATTATGCCAAAATTTGCCCCTGAGTTTCTAGTCCTTGGTACTGGTCTTACTGTTGGAAATTATGCAAGTCCAACCCTCCTTCACATAATGACTATTTGAATATTGTAAAGCAGTTGTCATGACTCTTCTTTAGGGGATTTGTCTTCTTTAGGCTAACATTCCTAGGGTTTTCAAGTAGTCCTCAGAATCTGGCTTTAAGGCATTTTATTTTCATAACCTGCCTTTGTCCCTTCTCCTTGTCTTTTATCCCCTTTTCTCCTGGTTTACCAACCTCTGAATGTGTTCCAGTTTCTTTTGTTCTCTAAACTGTAGAAAACTGGATACAGAGCTTTATGTTATCTGTTCTTTAGCCAAGTCTCAGTCTTAGAACCCATTTGTTTTTGTTGTCATAATTTTTTAAATTGAAGTATATTTGATTGAAGTATTCTTGATTTACAGTGTTGAGTTAGTTTCTGGTGTACAGCAAGGTGATACACACACACACACATATACACAAACATTAATACATACACATTTATATTCTTTTTCATTCTAGTTTATCACAGGATATTGAATATAGTTCCTTGTGCTAGGCAGTAGGGCCTTATTGTTTATCTGTTTTATATATAGTAGTATGTGTCTGCTAATCCCAAACTCTTAGTTAATTATCTCCCCACCCCCTTTCCCCTTTAGAAACTGTATGTTTGTTTTCTATGTCTCTGTGTTTCTGTTTTGTAAATAAGTTCATTTGTGTCATACTTTAGATTACACATATAAGTGATATCATATGGTATTTCTTTCTCTTTCTGGTTTACTTCATCCAGTAAGATAATCCTTAGAGCCATCCATGTTGCTGCAAATGGCTTGATTTCATTCTTACTTTGGGTGGCAAGAGTAGTATCCCACTGTATATATGCGCCACATCTTTGTCCATTCATCTCCTGATGGATACTTAGGTTGCTTCCATGTTTTGGCTATTGTAAAGAGTGCTGCTGTGAACATTGGGGTGCCTGTGTCTTTTTGAATTGTCTCATTCTTTTAACTTATATTGCACTTAGTACTGAAAACCCTTATCTTTTAGCTAGTGCTGGTATAGCTAGTGGAAAGATGGTCTCCCACATGCTTTCATTATCATTTGATGGAAAAAATAGAAATTTTGCTTTAGTAAAATTGGTACCTGGTTAGGTGGTCTGGTCAAACTTTTTGGAAGAAGTGAAGCTAATGGCCACAAAAAGCTTGTGGATATTTATCAAATCAAACATAATACCTCTTATTTTATATCTTTAAAAATATGCCTAGATTTCATGTGTTCTTGACATCTGTACTTTCTACTTCCAGAGAAGTTTTTAGGTAACTTAATCTTGGTGTTAGAGCAAGAAAAGGCAGGTTTAGAAACGGTTCCAGGTGTTTGGGGCCCTGCAAATCATATTTCTACAGTTCTTTTGAAATTGGACCTAAAATTCTAAGTATATTTACCTATCATTGCTCTTTTTGTTTTTGTTTAAGTCAGTAGTGGAAAGTATGCAGATTATTGCTGTATATTTCTACCTTTGGCTATTTTATGACAATTAAATATACAATTTTCCCTCACGCTTTTTCTTTTCGAAAAGATAATATGACATCAAACTGACCCCTTCTGTCTCCTTTTAGAACCTTCTCCAGGGGCACATTTATGTTCAGGTCATCCTGGGAAATTCCATGCACTTTTATGTTTGTTCTTTTTCAAACTGTTCCCTTGTCTGGAGTAGGTGATGAACTCTTATACTCAATATTCAAAACACATCTCAACTTTCCTTGATATTTCCAATTTTAAACTTAGTTGCTTTTTTATTCTTCCTTCCACAGTCCTTTTATACCTTTGTTCCACTTACCTACATTTTCAGTTTTGTCTACATTTGGAATGTATGTATTTGACTTACATTTGTCTTCTGTATCAGGGCTCAAGAGCATATTTTATAATTTTTAGAGACGTGTTGTAGGTGTTCAACAAATAGATTTGTTAACATTGTATTGTATATTCACATACATACATAGTATGCCCACACACACAAAGACCATGTTATATGTAAAGATGGAAATGCATCTTTCATTTGAAATATTATGGGCTAATAAATTAGGGCTTGGAACTGACCTCAATTATCAGATAATTGTATGGTTTGTTTTCTTAAAAATGACTAAATTTGTATACCATTTTCACAAACATTTATTAACTTTCACCTGACATTCTTATTTATTGTCACTGCCTTCCAGATAGTAGTAGGTATCACAGTTTGTTTTTTATATAAAAAAATATTTTATTTTGAATTGACAGCAGTTTGACTTCTGTGGAAATTAGCTTACACCATAACTAAGGGTCAATTGTTACATAGTTAAACCTCTCAGATCAGAAAGTATAATTACACTGAATAAATTACCAGAAGGATTGAGAAACTGAGGATAACAATTAATATAATCATTTTAATTTGAATATGGGAAAATGTGTGTAAGTGAGACTAAAAAGCTGATGATTCATCAGCTCAGACCTGGAGAAGGAGTTTTAATGATTGGCAGGGGATGTGGAAAATCCTTCTCTGACACTCAGATAGTCTCCTTATATCCGCCTTTTAAAATCTCCTTGTATATTAGGCTGACAGGAATTGGGGGGAGATGCAATGGTTATTAGGAGTGGTATACCTGGAAAATGTCTGGCCTTTGTAAGTCTCTCTTTTAGGATATACTGATATGTTTATTCTGAACATCCGATAATTTGTGTTTCTATGTGTTAATTATCTTACCTTTAGCATTAATCTTCATACTCCATACTGCCCCTAAAGTGGACATGACGTAATACCTTATCTCTTTCAATCTTACAGCATTATTCTTTAACGAACAGAAAATGAATGAAAATAAAGATACTGATTTAAAAGACAGTGGAGAATATGAAGATGACTTTGAAAAGGACCTGGAGTGGTTGATTAATGAAAAAGAAAAAAGCAGTGCCAGCATAATGGAGGTACATATAAATTGCCAGCAGCATTCGTAGTAATCATATTAACAAAGTGTTTTGTAGTTCTTGAGGAGTTTTCACATGTATTATCTCGTTTAAACCTCACACAATTCCTTTGGTATACATAGAATGAGTAGCGTTCTTCCTGTTTTAGACATGAAAAAATTGAAGCATGTAGAGTTTAAATGTTGTGTCATAAAGCATAGGGTTAATTAGTGAGAGAACAGTGATTAAATTAGCACTTAAAGCTAAAATTATAATTAAAAATAAAATTATAATTTATATAATTCAATAATACAATTTATTGCATCAGAAGTAAAAAGCAAATACAACTAATTTCTACTTTATGTGAACTTGGGTAAAATCGGGATTTACTTTCAATATACATGAAAAATAAAGCAAATCCTCAAAAACATGGTCTTTCAGCTAATATTTGAAACGTTAAGAGTGAATTTTAGGGGAATGAATATACAGAAAAAAAACAAAGGGTCAAAGACTGAGACACAGTAATATATGTAGAAAAAAGTGGATCCATTAATCATGATTCTGTACTATTTATCAGACATGTAGTAGGGCTATCTAGGAAAATGAACTAGTTCCTGAATTATAGAAAGTTCTGTCTCTTTTTACTTATATACAGTGTGTGTGTATATCTATATATGAGTGTATATATATGCATATGTATTGACACTGAAAATGAAAGAAAGTGAAAGTGTTACTTGCTCAGTTGTTTCTACAGCCTGCCAGGCTCCTCTGTTTTGGAATTCTTCAGGCAAGGATACTGGAGTGAGTAGCCATTCCCTTCTCCAGGGGATCGTCTTTACCATTTGAGCCATCAGAGAAGCTCCTATTGACACTAATTATATATAATTTTATTAAAATATATAACTATTATACATAATGTAATTAGTGTCAATAAATAGGGAAGTAATGAAGAAAAGGACCAAGACTGGGGTAAGATAGGTGACTTGAGAGGGATGTTGATCAAAGTATTTACAGCAGGAGCCAGTTTTAAGAGGGTTAAGGAAAAGACTACAAGGAAATGAAGGCTGCAGGTTTTTTTTTTTTATCACAACTCTCGCTTGGTTCTATCTTGCTTTCTTATGCAGTGGAGAAGACAGATGAGATAGATAACATTTGGAAAAGGCAACAGAGTCAAAAGTGAAGACTTTTCTAAGATGGCTTTTACATGGTGGTTTTATGCATCTTTAACAGAAAAATAATCAGAATGAGTAGAGGAAGAGATGAAAGAAAAGTGAAAGTGAAAGTCGCTCAGTCATATCCTCTTCTTTGCGACTCCATGAACTGTAGCCCGCCAGGCTCCTCTGACCATGGAATTCTCCAGGCCAGAATACTGGAGTGGGTAGCCATTCCCTTCTCCAAGGGATCTTCCCAGCCCGGGATCCAACCCAGGTCTGTCACATTGCAGGCGATTCTTTACCATCTGAGCCACCAAGGAAGCCCAGAGGAAGAGATATCAGAGCAATAATGCTGAACCAAGGTCTCATGACTAGAAGGGTATGAGATCCACAGCACAAGGTTAAAGAATTAGAGAAATTATAATGATAATTCATTGCCTTATTGCTTATTCATTCATTGTAAAGCAGTGATCACTTGGCCATGTGTCAGAGGCTGTTCTAGGTGCTGTGGATACAGCAGTGGTTAAAACACAGTGCTCTAATGAATCTTGTTCATTTCAGTGGATTATTAAAATCACTTTTTCCTTTGAGGCTGGTAGGAAAAAATGGATGACAGAGAAACAGGGGTGAGGGTTAGGGGAAGATTTTATTGTAGTGGGTTTTAAAAAGAAGTAAAAGCTAAAGGAGAATTTGAAAACAGATACTGTAGAAATGAACCAGAGAATAAAATAAGGCTAAAAAGAACAATTACAATGCAGAGATCTTAGTTTAATTTTAGTTACTTGGTAGTCATTTTAGTGGGCCATGTTGATTTGCTTATTGGACATATAGCAGTGTTGTCCAGGTTAGGAAGAAGAGGCTGTTAGAATTGGTGACTAAGCTAGTAAAAGAGGAAGGGAATTTTAAGGGGTTGATGACAGCAGGACATAATAGCCATTACTTAGTAGATGTGGAGCAGGGTTTTGTGAAAATACTGGTTCATGGTTCACATGGGATTAAATTTTTTTAAAAAAAGTAAGACCAAGTTATATAATGGTGTTTAACATAGATTACTGGAGCCTCTGAATATAATTGAGGAGGGAAAATCTGATCCAGAGGTAAAAATTGACTTGGAATTTGGGTATAGATCATGCAGAAAATAGCAGCAGTAATAATTTGAAAAGATCATAGGAAACTCAGAATGATAAGGACTTGACCAAAGGCAGTGACCTTGTAATGGTCCTGGGGAGAAAGATATCTCTTTGAAAAAGCACAAATATTACAAGGAGAAAACATTTAAAAGTATATTCTTCTGAAAATGTAAAAGGAACATTTTACAGAGGGAGGGATATTAATATTGTACTGTTTGTAGTTACACTTTCATACATTGGCATGGAATCTTTAAAAAAAGTAATCACTGTAGTACTTAGCAACATCAAATTCAGATTTAAATTTTTCCCCAATTTTTTTGCTTTTTCCCTTGGGGAAGTAAAATATGAATTAGAAAACTATGAGTGAAATATGAGCAGGAAGCATGTAACTTTTCCCATTCATAAAATAAATTACGAGCATGAACATCCATTTTGGATTGTCTACATATGAATGGACAAAGAGTCTCAATTTTTACTGAAAATGAATCTCATCTCTCTTTTTCTAGATGGCTTGTGGGAATGAAGAGAATATTAACCAAGACTTAAAAGTGAATGAAACAGAAATAGAACACACCAAGCAGCTTTCTGATCCTGATAAATCTTTGAAGGATGAGGTTTCACCAAGAAGAAATGACTTTATTTCTGTACCAAGTATTCAACCTTTGGACCCCATATCAGATTCAGATAGTGAAAACTCTTTGCAAGAATCCAAACTAGAAAGCCATCAAGACCTGGAGGAGGAAGAGGATGAGGAAGTCAGGAGATATATTATGGAGAAAATTATACAAGCCAACAGACTTCTACAAAATCAAGAACCAGTGAATGATAAAAGGGAACGCAAACTTAAATTCAAGGACAAATTAGTTGATTTAGAAGTTCCTCCTCTGGAAGACAGTGATACTTACAAAAATTATGAAAGTAATATGTCTGGAAAACTGTCACAGTTATGTATTTCCAATGAATTTGGACAAGAAAATGTGATCCTGTCACTTACTGATGGAAATTGTGAAGAAAACAAGGATAGGAAAATCCTAATGGAGAGAGATGGAAAGTTTGAACTTGTGAATTTACAGGACATTAAGAGTCAGGGGGTTTTGCCCCCCATTAATAATGCTAATAGTACAGAAGGTGAACCTCAGCAGTTTTTACCCAGATCTCCCAGTTTGTCTGTCAGTGGAGTCAAGAGAGAAGAGCCAGTAGCCAAAGTACATGTTCTTGCTCCCTCATCAACAGAAGAGCCACTGACTTACATCCCTCAGCCACCACCCAACCCCAAGATTTACCCAAGCTCTGCTGTCAACTCAGATCGAAGTAAAGGGAACGGAAAATCTAACCGTAGGACCCAGTCCGCAGATGTGTCTCCAGCGACCTCAACATTCTGTCTCTCCCCTCGACAGAAAGAACTGAAAAAACGACTAGAACAGAAGAGAGAGAAGCTGAAGAAAGAGGTGAGAGCACAAGTGGGCATTATATTGAAAGTAGAATATGTTTCTGTGTTTTATAAATCCAGTAAGAATTGACATGGTTCTTTAAATGATTGGATACATGCACTTGCTTGTTTTTTTCCTGTTGTTAAATTAAGTGGTTAAATGTTAACAATCTGTATTTAGGGAACAAGCACCCTGATTACCCTAGTCATTTCTTGTGAAGATCACAAAAGCATGGTAATGAATGACTTGTGTTAGAGCTAGAGGAGATCTCAGCAATGGTTTCGTCTGATCCTTTCCTTTTAAAGGTGAGGCTCAGAGAAGTTAAGTGACTCCTGAAAATAATCTTGATATGCTGTGCTATGTATGCTTCATCGCTCAGTTGTATCTGACTCTTTGCAACCCTTTGGGCTGTAGCCCGCCAGGCTCCTCTGTCCATGGGGATTCTCCAGACAAGAATACTGGAGTGGGTTGCCATGCCCTCCTCCAGGGCATCTTCCCAACCTAGGAATCGAACCCAGGTCTCCCACATTGCAGGTGGATTCTTTACCATCGGAGCCACCAGGGAAGCCCATGAATACTGGAGAGGGTAGCCTATCCCTTCTCCAGGGGATCTTCCCAACCCCCAAACCAGGGTCTCCTGCATTGCAGGTAGAATCTTTACCAGCTGAGCTATCAGGAAAGCCCAATTTTGATATGAGATAGGTGAAAATCAGATGTCAGATGAAAAAAATGAAGGCACAAATTTGTTGGGGTTTAGAAGGCAACAAAGGAATTAGATTATAATTCTCTGGTGTGTGTGTATGGATGTGTGTATATTTCATATATCTTCCAGGACTACTGGGTGGAAGAAAGTTTCACATATTGAGGTACAGGGAATTCTGGCTTATGCCTGATTTGTCTTGAACATTATGCACTACCTGGGAAGCCTTTTATGCTGACTAGAACAGCCTATCTATTTGAACAGCCTGTCAAACATACTTTGTAACTCTGCTTTCACCATTGGGGAAAAAAAAAAGAGAATATTTACCAGATTGTTTAGAATGCCTCCTTGAAGATAGGATAAATGCTCCCCGCCTTCCCATGACACTCATGCTAGTTCTCCTTTGAAGATGAGCTTCCCTTCCCAGACACCAAGGCCATACTGCCTTACTGTGTACATGTTCACCTGTCTCTTCTGAAACCTTGAAGGAATGTACCCCCGTCATATTTGATATTTCATGTTCTTTGTTCTGACAAGATAAAAAACTGTGGTTCAGGCATCCAGAATGGAGCTGGGTGGCCATTGTGGATATGGTTTCAGATGTGTTCCTGTATCACTGAGAACCTGAATTTTCTGAACTGTGTCAAACTCAAGTATATCACCAGACCTCTTCAAAATACCATCTGCCAGCTTCAACTTTATGGTCTCAAGGTCTCTCCTTGTAGTTTTTTAACCATTTCAGATACCAGCCAATCCTTGCTTAAGAAGCACCCTTATTGCTTGCTAGCTTCAAGCCTAATTCCTGACAAACAACTTCTGTGATTTGCATTTTTTGCCTACATATATGCCTCGCCTATTTAGTAATGCTGTGGAACACAATCCAGATGCTTCTTCAATTTGTGTCTCCTGTGCAATAGTCCTCAGTGTGGCTGGAATGAAACTCCTCTGTTCCTCTTAGAGATTGTTATCAACACTACATTTTATTGATTTCAGGGATTCTCATTTTAATTAAGAATAGAGCCTAATAACCTAACTGAAATGTCTCCAGGATGCCCTACCGAATCCAAAATTATTGTTATTTTGAGGGGGGGTTGCTCCTAAAGAGAATAAAAGTGTTTTATAATTGAAAATTCTAAGTACTAAAACGGGAATTTTCTCTGAACTACATAAATCAGTGCCCTGATTCTCTGTTTTACTGAATACCAGATAGCATTAAGCTGAACCACATAAAATGTCTAACTGTAAATACCTAACGGCAAAAGAATCACAGTTAATAGAACATAAGAAGAAACCTTAAAAGATTATTTCATAGGTGAAAAACTCGTCCAGATAATTTAAATAACTTTACCAAATTCCCGTGACTTGTTTGTAGCAAAGTCGAAATCCCAGTTTTCCTGTCATGTTGAGAAGTTGATAAGTGGTCTGTTTTCCACTTATGCAGGAAATGATCAATGGAAATTTCTGGCATTTAAATCAGGAACTCAAATTAGCAGAAAAAGATTAAGAAATGAAGTTACTAAGAACATGTAACCTATAGCACACTTTTAGGCAGGAAATCTGAAAGGGTGCATATTTAGTAAAATTTAGCTTAGTTGGCTACTGAAATCTGAGCTCTGTCAGACTCAGCTTCCTTGGTTCAGGAATATAATAGGTATGTAAAAGGATCTGTTAACTCAGAACTGCATGATAATATAAAAGAATTTGTTGAGAATAACTGAACTACTTGTTTGCTGCACACACACATGTTTACATGTGTGCTTCTGTATATATTTCTGTAGAAGTTATATAGAAGGTTTTATATAATGTCAGTGTCATTTTCACTAATGAACTAATGGTAATCTTTAATGGGTATGACTAATGGATAGTTCGTTTTTCTTTTGATCCTCTTTTTTGGGTGTCACACACTGTTTTGGGATATACTTTTCTCATGTCAGGATCCTCATAACTAAGTTTCACTTTGGTTATGTACTAGCTCAGAGCATGGTCTTTAAGTGCTAAGACTTTAAAATATTTTCAGCTGGTTTCAGGAGAAGGCCTTCCTTTTTGATGCCCTGCAAAATATTTCCTAGGGGCAGATAGGGCTGCTCTACTCCATCTCTCTACACTAAGTGCATCATCTCACTGTTCTCTTTGGCAACTGCAATGTCTGTGCTTTGGCTAATATCATCTGTTTAATCCAGATGTCCTGTCTGGAAAAATAATTGTCCTACAATTATTCATGCAAGGCATCCCAAATCCTTTGGTAAAAGGGAGCTAAAATAAATATAAAATATAATAGTAAATTCACATATTATGTAAGCTCCATTATAAGGGCTTAGAAAATGGTAACAAGTTTTTAAAAAGACATCTTATGCTATTAATTGTATAGAATTTTTCCTTCTACATTTTGTTTGATCAAAAAGGGCTTGCTATACTGTCAAAACATGTGGAAAGAACTCTGAATTCATTATTTGAAAACAGTTTAAGCATGGATTCTATCATTCAATTTATTTCCATGCTAAAATTTTAGTATTGAAAGAGACTTCTGAGCTTGTTAATACAACTTCATTTTATAGATGAGAATACTGAGTTAAATGGTTTGCCCAAATTAACATAGTATGATGGCAGTATGATTGTTACTCAGATCTCTTAACTTCTACCATGGTGATATTTCCACTAAGACATGCTGCATTGTTCCCAGTTACTGTTTTATAGCTCTTCATAACTGGTTTAAATAAATACCTCCTTTAAAGTTTAAGTAACTCTCTTTTATAACATCACTTTAATAATTCAGTTTAAAAATTCATTTTGTTCTTATAGTTAACTGTTTAAATATTTTTCTGATAGCAAAAATGTTACTTTATCGATATACACTAGTTGAAAATATTTTAAACAGTATGATAAAAAATCTCCAACACATATGAAGGTACAGTTAACCCTTATATCTCCATTACCCAGATTCAAGAGTCATTAAGATTTTGGCTGATTTGCTTCATCTCTTCCTTTTTTGGCTGAAGTTTTTTTCAAAGCAAGTCCTAGACATCCAATCATTGCTCACTTGTACACTTCAGAGATGATTGTATACTTCAAATAGAAAATGATTATAGCACTGGTTTCATAATCACAATGTCATGTGTCACAATTAACAAATTTAACAATCATCTAAAAATGTTTAAGGCATTTACAGTGCTTCTGTAGACACCATATTCACGCTTGTAAAGTGAGAGAGAGAGTGTGTGTGTATGTGTGTGTGTTTTGGGGGCAGTCTTTTGCATAGCTGTGGTTTTTGAGGAGTTAAATACAAAAAATAAACTAGGAAGCTAAGGAGAGATCCAAGAAATTCTTGAACAGCATGTTGCATAGTGTAGATTTATGTAATTATAGACTTTACCTCTACAATTTATCTGAAGTCCTCCTTTTTTTCCCTAAGAAAATTGGAGGCCCTGTTTTCTTTAGGGAGGCCCAATTTACAGATGGAAATTTTTAGAGGCTGGGAATTCTAATGTCAGACATCAAAATATATCTCTCTACTTTGATAACATATATAATTTTATATTAGTGTGTTTGGATATTCTTTCCCCCAGGAAGATGAAAAGAAAATAGAAGAAGAAAAAGAAAAGAAAAAAGAGAACGACATGGTATTTAAAGCATGGTTGCAAAAGAAGAGAGAGCAGGTCCAAGAAATGAGGAGAATTCAGCGAGCAAAGCAGATTGAAGACATGAACAGTAGAGTAAGCAATCCTTCTTCATGAAAAATAAGTTCATACATATATGAAAGCTGGATTTATTTACAGAAGGGAGTCTGACTATCAGACTAAAAGCCTAAAGAAGTAGAAAAAGTGGTCCAGGAACTACCCTTGCAAAAGATGCAACATGCAGATGACTTTATTACATAATTAAATTCTAAGAAGCCTTGTAAAAATCAAATGATTCTTATTTTATTCAAACAGTTAAAGCACAGAAAAAAGGAAAGCTACCAATTCATTTTTTTCAAGATATATAACTTTGATATTTAAATAGGACAATGCACACAAAATCTCTACAGATTGGTCTCACTTAAGAATAGATGTATAGGAATCTTATGTGAAAACTAACAAAGCCATCATATGTAATTTTTGGGGATGACCCAGAGAGATGTTATGGGGAGGGAGGTGGGAGGGGGGTTCATGTTTGGGAACGCATGTAAGAATTAAAGATTTTAAAATTTAAAAACTAAAAAACATAAAAAAAATAAAAAAAATTGCAGGAGAAAAAAAATTGAAATATACAGAAAACCCATGAGACAGTAAAAAAATCATCTATATCCCTACTCTTTAAAAAATGTATATAAACTGAAAATTGAAAATTCAATCCTAACTCCTTCCAGGCTCATCTCCTAGTGGTAACTGCTTTTAACAGTGTGCTGTAAATCCTTCTAGCTTTTATTTTTATTTACATGTTTATCTGCTAAAAGTGTATTATGTGGTTGGATTTTTTTCACTCATTCATCAAGGACATATTTCTAGATCATTGCATTTAGATCTCTTTTCAAATAGCTCCATGATATTCTACTTTCAGATGTAACAATTTATTAAACCATTCCTCATTTGTAGATATTTAGATTGATTCTAATATTGCTCCATTAATTAACAGGGCTGTTGTGAACATGTAAATTCTATAGGAGAACATCAATATTCTGTAAGAGGGTTTCTTGGAAATTTATGACTTATTGGATATCCAGAATAAAAGTTGTGGTTAAATATGCAAAGTTAGCCCCCTAAAAGGTTGTATCAATTTATAGTCCCTCCAGCAGTATGTATGGAGAAGGCAATGGCACCCCACTCCAGTACTCTTGCCTGGAAAATCCCATGGACAGAGGAGCCTGGTAGGCTGCAGTCCATGGGGTCGCTAAGAGTCGGACACGACTGAGCGACTTCACTTTGACTTTTCACGTTCATGCATTGGAGAAGGAAATGGCAACCCACTCCAGTGTTCTTGCCTGGAGAATCCCAGGGACGGGGGAGCCTGGTGGGCTGCTGTCTATGGGGTCACACAGAGTTGGACACGACTGAAGTGATTTAGCAGCAGCCAGCAGTATGTAAGAGCGAATGTTTAATATATCATGTCTAACATTGTATGTAGTTTATTTTTTTATTTTTTCAAATTATTAGTATATATGAATGTATATGAGCATGTGTTTTCTGTGAATTTCCTATTTGCAGTCTTTTCTTTTTTACCAGTTTTATTTTTCTTGTGCTTGGTTGTTCAGTCATGTCCGACTCTGCGACCTCGTGGACTATAGCCCATCAGGCTCCTCTGTCCATGGGGATTCTCCAGGAAAAAAAACTGGAGTGGGTTGCCATGCCTTCCTCCAGGGGATCTTCCCAACCCAGGGATGGAATCCAGGTCTCCCACATTGCAGGCGGATTCTTTACCAACTGAGCCACCAGGGAAGCCCAAGAATACTGGAGTGGATAGCCTATCCCTTCTCCAGGGGGTCTTCCTGACCCAGTATTTGAATCAGGGTCTCTTGCATTGCAGGCAGTACAGATTTTAATCCTTGTCTATTATGTCTGTAAATATGTTTTCCTTGACTAACAAAATGATGTACTTTTACATTATTTGTTATGCTATTTATAGAAATTTAGCTTTTATAATCTTGGGATGGACAATATCTTTTCAGGTAGTAAACCTGAAACCATGAACTAAAAGAGAAAATATTGAGAAATTTGACTGCAACTGTATAGTAAAATAAGAGCATGTTATAACCAAGTATAGTTTATTTTAGGAAGGAAATTATGGACCAATAATAACAAATCTATTAATATATTTAGTACAAAATAGGTAAATAAAAAGAATTTGTCTATCTTGAAAGATATAGAAAAAGTATATACTTGTATTTACTAGCATTTATTTTTAATTTTTTCTAATAAAATGTGGATTACAGGATAAATACTATCTTAGGAAATACTATAGGTATACCCATTAAAGTCAGAGACAGGTAAGTCTCCCTTCTATAATAAATAATTTCATTCTGGGAGTTCTATCCAATATGTTAAGAGAAAAGGAAATGAGGTAATTTTTACGTGTAGCAATTCAGTTTTCCTAATTCCATTTATTGAAGAGACTGTTCCTTCCTCATTGTTATTGTTGGCTTCTTTGTTGAAAATAATTGACAGTATATGCATGGGTTGATTTCTGTGCTCTCTATTCTCTTCCATTGATCTATGTGTCTATTCTCATGCCAGTACTATTAATATACTATTTGATTGTTTCAGCTTTATAATATAGATTAAAATCAGGAAGTGAGATGCTTCCAGCTTTGTTGTTCTTTCTCAGGATTACATTGGAGGTTTGGCTCTTATGCAGATTTTAGGAGTTTTTTTCAATTTTGTGAAAAATTCCATTGGAACTTTTATGTAATGAATTTTAGATTGCATGGACAATTTTTAGATAGTATGGACATTTTAACAATATTAGTTTTTCTAGTCCATGGTCATGGAGTATCTTTCCATTCATTTGTATCTTCTTCAGTTTCTTTCATTAATGTCTTTATGCTTTCAGCATATAGTCTTTCACCTCCTTGGTTAAATTTATTCCTAGGTATCTATTTCATTCTTCTTTTCTGCTATTTTAAAAGACCTTGTTAATTCTCTTTCAGATAGTTTGTTTTTAGTGTATTGAAACACAGTTGATTTTTATATATTGATTTTGTATCCTGCAGCTTTACTGAATGGTTTATTAGTTCTGTTTTTTTTTTTTTCCTGTGGGGAGGGGTAAAGTCTCTAGGGTTTCTGTATATAATAAGAATATGTAATGTGCAAATAGAGCAATTTCACTTCTTTCTTTCTAATTCGAATGCCTTTTATTTCTTTTTCTTGTCTGATTGCTCCAGCTGGGACTTCAACTATGTGTTGAATAAAAGTAGTGAGAATGGGGATTCTTATCTTGCCCCTGATAGTATGATGTTAGCTGTGGACTTGTGATAGATAGTCTTTATTATATTGAGGTATATTCTCTCTATACCCAATTTTTGAGAGTTTTTATCATGAAAATATATATTTTGTCAAATGCTTTTTGTGCATCTATTTAGATCATCATATGATTTTTATCTTTCAACTCATTAATGTGTATAACACTGATTTGTAGATTTGAACCATCCTAGCATCTCTGTAAAATCCCACTTGATCATTGATGTATGATTTTTTTTAATATACTGCTGAATTAGCTTTTCTGATAGTTTGTTGAGTATTTTTACATTTAAAGAATTCATCAAGTATGTCAGCCTCTAATTTTGTTTTCTTGTATTATCTTTGTCTGGCTTTGGTATGACAGTAATCAGGCCTCTTAAAATGGATTGGAAGTGTCCTCTCCTCTTCTGTTTGTTGGAAGAGTTTGAGAATGAACAGTATTAATTCTTCTTTAGATTTTCTAGAAGCCATCTGGTCTTGGACTTTTGTTTTGGGGGAGATTTTTGATTATTTATTCAGTTTCATTACTAGTAATCAACCTGTTCACATTTTCTGTTCTTCCTGATTCAGCCTTGGTAAATATTATGTTTCTAGGAGTTTATCCCTTTCTCCTCACATCTCCCATTATTACTGTCTTTCCTTACCATACTTTTCTTTTGAACCTGACATAACAGTCAATCAATCCTATATTTCATCTTATCTTGAACAACACTGCCCAATACAATTTTCTGTGATGATGGTAACACTGTATCTACACTGTCCAGTAAAGTGGCCACTGGCCATAATATGACTGTTAAGTACTTAAAATGTAGCTAATGTGACCGAGATACTGAATTTCTAATTTTATTTAAGTAGTTACTTGTGACTAGTGGCTATGTATCATACAGTGCTGGTATAGAATGTATGAGAAAGGGAGCCTTGTTTCCCCACCCCCCCACCTTTGGTGCATAGTCGGACATAACTGAAGTGACCTAGCAGCAGCAGCAGCAGCAGTAGCAGTAGCTCTGTACAGGTAGATGCTGTATGTAGTAGATGCTCTGTGAATATCTGTTGAATGAATAGATGAACAGTGATATCCATCAATCCTGTCTGTCCCTGCATTCCTAACTCTTTTAATCTATAGTTGCAGATTGAACACTTTTTAGTAATCTCCAGATACTCCCAAACTTTCAGGTGTTCAGCAATGGTCTTGTAGGTCCATAGGACCTCTTCACAAAGTTCTGCATTATACACCAAAGATTCTAGGTTATATAAATTAAATAAATTAGACTGGAGCATACTTGGCAGTGTGGGCTACAGATAAAGGAAAATACAAGATGTAGGAGCTATCACAGAACTCAGATGTGGCAAAAGTATTAAATGAATGCATCTTTTCCTTTTGTATTCTAGCCAGGCATCCATATAATGAATCATGCGTTTTCCAAGGCTGAAGAGCCCCAAAATCTTTCCCTTTGCTCTCTTTACTCTCTCAAATAAGAGCTCTTTCAGCTTTTAAAAACTCCTTGAGGACTGTATCCATCATAAAGTTTGAAGAACCATACAATAAGCTATTCCCACTAGCCCATTCTTATGACAAAATTCTCATGGCAATTATCCTTATGAAAAAATTCTTATGGTTGAAAATCCTTATTGCCATGTTCCATAGTAATAATTGCATTTTTGGAGATGGGCTTGGCAGGTGCTCTTAAAAATGAAAGAATAATTTAAAAGAAAGGTTGAATAACACAAATGTTGGGTCATTGATTTTCAATTCCAGTGGAGCTTCCTTCAGTAATTGATACCAATACGTCACTCATACTGACTTTATATGCTTGTGTCAATGTGCAAAATTATTTTAATTGTCAAAGGGCTCAGTTTTGAAAAGTTTGCCAATCACTGCATCTTGACATTCTCCATTTATTGATTACCTCAGTAAGACTTTTGAAGGAAGCAAGAGGGCAGTGAGTGTTGATTCAGAGGTCATATATTTGGTTTGGATGCTAAGAGTGCAAGTAATGAGACTGGCATTATTATGAACAATTGTGAATAGGACATGTATTCTTATAGGGTTCTATTGGCAGGGCCTTAAAAAGTAGTTTTCATTTCTTTAAGCAAAACTTACTTTTGCGAACAGCAGGAAAACAGAGATCCACAGCAAGCTTTTCGATTATGGCTTAAAAAAAAGCATGAAGAACAACTGAAAGAAAGAAAGACAGAAGAACTGCGGAAGCAAGAGGAGTGCTTAGTCTTCCTTAAAGGAACAGAAGGCCGTGACCGGGCCTTTAAACAGTAAGTCAAAAGAAGGGTGTTTCCCCTCCTCCTCAGGGGCAACTTAGACAATTATATAGTCAATAGAACTTAAAAAAAAGTAATCCCTTACATTATATACCTATACAGTTTTAAAGCCACAGTTTTAAAAATATGTGAGAAAATTCTTTAACTCCATGCTTTGCATAATATCTATACCATTCTTTCAAGATATGTTTTAATACTAAAACTATTTCTTAATGGCACCAGTGTGATAACTTTTGATAGCCTCCCATTGATTGATTGATTTGTTCATTGCTTGGAGAAGTGGGCCCAAGATTGGTTACAGCTTCTCCTACTTAGTCCTCAGAAGACTGAATAAAGAGTTGCACTTAACCAGTAAGTATTTTTTCTGTAAAGAGGAGGAAGATCTGTACAGACCAGATGAAAGGGGGATTTAGAAACCTATTTTGGTAATTGAAGGCAAACCCAGTCTCCTTTTAGTTGCCTGGGTAAGAGTGTAATACCTGGCTTATTCTGAGGAAACAGATCTGGCTTCATAATTTTGCCAGCAAGACTTGGGAAAGGGAGTGGAAATTTAGTCCACTGTTTGAAGTTCATTTCTTTCTTTTCTGCTGTCTTTCTCTTTCTTAGTTTCTTAGCCTCTTTCTTTCTTTCCTTTCCCAGTTGACCCCTAAGGGACTGCAGTTAATTTGCTCAAACTACTATCCAATTCAAGACCATACAACATTGGATTAGAGGTTTCTTAAGTCCCTTTTATGCTAGTGCAGTCATTTAGTTGTTTGGATTTATTTCTGAAAACATATATACACACATGCACACACCACATATGCACTTTCATACCAGAGATGTAATATATATAGTTATTTTTAATGTTATTTAACCTAAGCAAGCTTTATAGACTTAAATTTGTTAGAATGTGGCCTTTCCCATCACCTTTTTTGATGTTTTTTCTTCTTAGGCTTATTTTTCCATTTTAAGGAAGAATAATTTTATTCACTGAAAAGCAGGAACTCTATGATTTCTCTACCAAGAATAGCAAGGCAGCATTTCTGCATGCTGCTAAATAAATTATATGGAACCAGTCAAACACTTAGTTGTTTAGAAAATCATATTTTAAAAAAGATTTAAAATTCATTTTACATATTATGTATGCCGCATGTAAAATAGTTTGTAAATCACTTTAAAAAGTTTTTTAGTTGGCAGTTTCATTATAAGACAAACTTCATTTCAAATATTTGATTGTGAATGTTACCATGCTTTCCTAGTGTGAGCCTTTGGTATAAGAATGAAATTTTTCAGTTAATACTAATTTGTGTTGTGACCAGAGCATTTCAATATAAGTCCAATTTCCTATAATTGTCTATAGTAATAACTTTATAGCGTGAAGATATATCCAGGCTGATACCAGATCTGATTATGTCTTTCTCTACAGATGGCTAAGAAGAAAACAGATAGAAAAAATAGCAGAGCAACAAGCTGTCAAAGAAAGAGCTAGACAGCTCCGACTAGAAGCAAAGCGGTCTAAACAGTTACAGTGCCACCTATATAATATGTCAGAAGCCAAATCTTTCCGTTTTACTGATCATTACAACTGAAGGTATTTATTAAATACTTCATTTGGAAGCTGCTGTCCTCAAAATTTTGGATATCATTTCTTATGGCCTGTGTGCTTTGGTTATGCTCTAAATTATGGAAGTGCTACTTATCTTTTGATGGTGTTGATGGTGAATTTGTCTTATTTCCTTTAATAGTAGAGCAAAATAAATTTCTTATCTTGCAGCATTGTAATGTGTTATACCATCTTAGTCCATGCAAAAAATTGAACAAATGAACTCTACATTTCTTTACTTCCAAGTTATTTTAACATTTCTAGCTGAAACAGACACAAAAAAGGGACAGGTACCTATTCTTAGTTCCTATTATCATTTTAAAAAATTGCAGTAGAACATTTCATAAGGCAGGAGAAGTGACCTCTTAACCAAATCTGGATCAAGGCCTCATACACAGTCCTAATTATGTCAATTTTGAATAGCTGTAGCAAGCTAAGCAATAGGTTAGGCATACTTCCGCATGTTCTTTAAAAAAACAAAAAGCATAACTATTTTGGGTATGTTATACAAAATCATACAGCTCTTATTGAGAGTTCATAATGTACCTGGTATTGTTGTAAATGCTTTACATAAATAATTTGATCTTATAACAACCCTATTACTCATTCTTGTTTTGCAGATGAAGAAACTATAGAGGTGAGCAGTTTGCTCACAGATTCTGAGATTTGTATGGTTGCAGAATTCTTTCTTTTAGTTTTACTATAAAGCCTACATACCTTGGTAGACATTTGTAATTCCACGTGTGGGGAAACAGTATCTTTGATGTGTGTAAGAGCACTTGAGGAGTGGAGGACAAAGGCAAACATACAAGTGTGATGGAGAGTGGAGAATTGCTGTAGGAGTTCTTTTAAAGCTTCAGAAGACAGGGTTCTTAACAACTGGATATTTGTACCTTAATCACTTGACCCTAAATTAGAAAACAGAATTATTCAATCCTTTCTCAGCTTATTACAGCACTTTGAGCGTATACCAGGCAATTTAACTTTTCATTATAACTAGTCTTGTGTTGTTTAATGTTTATTTTTAATGATAAGAACCAATTTGACATTTAAGTATTCCACAACAGTTTTGCAAAACTGGCTGCTGAAATTTTCATAAGGATTGCAGTGAATCTGTCATTTGCTTTAGGTAGCATTGCCATCTTCATGAGAGAGAGAGAGAGAGAGAGAGAGAGAGAGAGAGAGAGAGAGAGAGAGTGTGTGTGTGTGTGTGTGTTGCTTAGTTGTGTCCGACTGTTTGCAGCCCCATAGACTGTGGCCCACCAGTCTATGGGATTCTCCATAGACAGGGAATCCATCCATGGGATTCTCCAGGCAAGAACAATGGAGTGGGTTGCCAGTCCCTTCTCCAAAAGAACTAGGGAAAGAAAGAAAGTGAAGTTGCTCAGTCATGTCTGACTCTTTGCGACCCCATGGACTATAGCCTACCAGGCTCCTCCATCCATGGAATTTTCCAGGCAAGAGTAGTGGAGTGGGTTGCCATTTCCTTCTCCATCATGAGACTGTCTTCTAACCCATAAACACAGGATGTCTTTTCATTTAGTGCAGCAATGTTTTATAGTTTTCAGTGTATAAGTCTTTCACCTGCTTTGTTAAATTTATTCATAGATATTTATTCTTTTGGATTCTATTGCAAATGGAATTGTTTTCTTTTCTTTGTGTTCTATACTTGAAACACAAACAGATTTGTGTATATTGATGTTGTACCCTGAAACATGGCTGCATTTATTAGTACTACATTTTTTGGTGAAAAAATTTTGAATTTTCTTTGTATAGGATAGATGGTGGTGGTGGTATTTAGTTGCTAAGTCATGTCTGATTCTTGTGACCGCATGGATGGTAACCCGCTAGGTTTCTGTGTCCATGGAGTTTCCCAGGCAAGAATACTGGAGTGTGTAGCCATTTACCTCTCCAGGGGATCTTCCTGACCCAGGGATTGAACCCACATCTCTTGGATTGCATGCAGAGTCTTTATGGCCAAGCCACCAGGGATGCCCATGTAGGCTAGATATCATCTGCAAATAGAGATAGTTTTAATTTTTCCTTTCCAAATGGGATGCCTTTATTTATCTTTCTTGACTGACTTCTCTGGCTAAAACTTCTAGTATAATGTAGAGTAGGAGTAGTGAAAGTGGACATCATTTTTTTTCCCCATATGTGTCTATTAGTTGATCTTAATGTAGCAGTGCTTCCATGGTGGCTCAGATGGTAAAAAATCTGCCTGCAATGCAGGCGACTTGGGTTTAATCCCTGGGTCGGGAGGTTCTCCTGGAGAAGGGAGTGGCAACCCACTCCAGTATTCTTGCCTGGAGAATCCCATGGACAGAGGAGCCTGGCAGGGTATAGTCCATGGGGTTGCAAAGAGTCAGTCATGACTGAGTTACTAACACTTTCACTTGCATTAATGCAGCAAAGGAGACAAAAGTTCACAAACACTCCACATATTTCACAAGATTCATTGTGGAAAAAAAGTGACTAAGAAGAATCAGTAGTACCCTCAGGTCTTAGTAGATGCTTTCTTGGAGGAGGTGAACCTCTTATTCCTGGTGAAGGGGGGTCCTCATTCCTGGAGGGGGCATGCCTGTTGATATCTCTTGAGTAGGGGGAAGGAAGTGGTGGGCCCATGGTGGTCTCATACCAGGTGGAGGAGCCATAATTCCTGGAGGTGGGGTTGCTCGACCAACTGATGGCGGCAGGGGCAGTCCCCCATCCTCATGGATACTACTTGGGGCTCCAGCAGTGCTGGCAGTAGCAGCACCTGCAGCAGCTGCTACTGTGCCTCTTCCCTGTGGGGTCACTACCTGTTGGGATGACCCCTCAATCCCTTGGACAGAGCCTGCTGTTCCAGCAGGGACCTAGGGAATTGGAACACCAGCTGAAACATCTCCGCTAACTGCCCTGCCAACCCCAGGGCCTCCTGCAGCTCCAGCAAGAGGTACCTGAGCAATGCCAGTATCTTTCCCTTCAGAGTCATGGAAACCAAGTTTCCCCACAGAGCAACACTTGACCCAAAACTCACTTTTTTTTCATGCTGTGGCTGTTTCACATCCTTTGGCTCAATCCTCCTGAACTCATCACAGTCATAGAGGGTCAAGTTCATACGTTTGTCAAAAGTCTTGAACGTACCGATGAAGGTCTGGCCATCTCAGGATATATTCTATCCTATGGTCAGTGTGCGGCAGCATCTTGCTGCTCCTTCCCACAGTCATGATTGCTGTTCCACCAGCTCCAATGCCCATAGCAAAGATTTGGGATCCTTAAGACCTAAGAGAAGGTAGTTTTATTTGATTGTGTCTTTTGGAATCAGCCACCCAGGTGTTCCAATACTGCTTTAACCATTGCTTGGTGTCTCAGCTAAGAATGCTTGTTTCAGTTCTGCCTGGAAATCAACCACAGGTACTTGTTGCTGCTGCTGCTGAGATTACCTCAGGTACAGGTGACACTCCAGGTTGCTCAGCGAGGCTGTCCTTCTATGTTTGACTTGGACTTCCACCTCCAGTACTTGCTTTTCCATAGTCCGTCTCAGGTGTGAATGGTCCATGGCTTGCACCATCACACCACTGGCTGCTCCTCAGAACAGAACATCTCTGGCTGCTACTCCACTCTGCCTGGGCATACTTATCTTGTTCTTGATCTTAGGAGGAAAGCTTTTAGTCTTTTAGCCTTAAGTATGGTGTTAGCTGGGCCTTCCCAGGTGGCACTAGTGATAAAGAACCCGCCTGCCAGTGCAGGAGTCATGAGATGCAGGTTTGATCCCTGGGTCAGGAAGATTCCCTGGAGGAAGGCATGGCAACCCACTCCAGTATTCTTGCCTGGAGAATCCCACAAACAGAGGAGCCTGGTGGGCTACAGATCATCTGGTCACATAGAGTCGGACATGAAGCAACATAGCATGCACACATGCATGATGTTAGCTGTGGGTTTTCCATAAATGTCCTTTATAAAGTTGAGGTCAAGTCCTATTCTTATTCCTCTCTTGTACTTATTTCTATTCTTCTATTACTTTTTTTTGAGTGCTTTTATCATGGGGTGGGCTTCCCTGGTAGCTCAGTGGGTAAAGCATCTGCCTCCAGTGTGGGAGACCTGGGTTCGATCCCTGGGTTAGGAAGATCCCCTGGAGAAGGAAATGGCAACCCACTCCAGTACTCTTGCCTGGAAAATCCCATGGACTGAGAAGCCTGGTAGGCTACAATCCGTGGGGTTGCAAAGAGTCGGACACGACTGAGCAACTTCACAACTTCACTTCACTTCATCATGAAAGTATGTTGGATTTTATTAAATGCTTTTTGTGTCAAGTGAAATGATAATGGGCTTTTTCTCCTTTGTTCTATTCATGACATTCTTAATATTGAAGCACCCTTGCATTCCTGAGACAAATACCTCTTGGTGGTATATAAATCCCCTTTTCTATGATATTCCATTTGGTTTGCTAGTATTTTGTGAGGATTTTTCATCTGTATTTTTAAGAGTTTTTTTTTTTTTTTTGTAATACTCTTTTCTTGGGGGATCTTTGTCTGGCTTTGGTATCAAGGTAATGCTGGCCTCATAGAATGAACTGTTCCGTCTTTTATTTTCTTGGGAGGATTGCTATTAACTCTTTAAATTTTTGGCAGAAGTCACCAGTGAAACTATCTGGCCCTGGACTTTTCTTTGTTGGGAGTTTTTTGTTTCTTAGTACAGTTTGTTTTTTAGAGCAGTTTTAGGTTCATAGAGAAACTGAGCAGAAAGTACAGAGTTCCCATGTAACTCCTGCTTCCTCCCTCCTTAAAATCTCCCGTCATCATCTCCCACAAGGTGGTTCATTTGTTGCAATTAATGAACCTAAATTTACACATCACTATCATCCAACATCTATAGCTCTTGGTGTTGGGAGGTTTTTGATTACTGCTGTAATCTCTCATTACAAGCCTTTCTCCTGGTGACTCAGATGGTAAAGAATCCACCTGCATTACAGAAGACCTGGGTTCAATGCCTGGGTTGGGAAGATCCCCTGGAGGAGGGCATGGCAACCCACTCGTTTTCTTGCCTGCAGAATCCCCACAGACTGAGGAGCCTGGCGGGTTACGGTCCATAGAATCCCAAAGAGTTGGATACAACTGAGCGACTAAGCACACTCACACATAAGCCTTTTCACATTTTACATTTCTCCTTGAGTCAGTTTTGGTAAATTGTGTTTCTAGGAATTTGTCTATTTCATCCAGGTTATTTGTTGGTATATAATTATTCCTTTATTTAAATGAGATTGCTAATGTCCCCCCCACTCATTTCTGAGTTGAGGTATTTGCAACTTTTTTTGTCACTCTGGTTATAGGTTTGCCAATTTTGTGGATCTTTTCACAGAACCCGCTTTTGATTTTCATTCTCTATTTTTCTATTTTCTCTCCACTCTAATTTCAATTGTCTTCCTTCTGCTAGCTGTGGGTTGTTTGCTTTTCTTTTTCTAGTTCCTTCAGGTATAGTATTTAGATTGTTAATATGAAGTCGTTTTTTTTTCTTTCTTGGCCTGTTTAGCTCAATTAACTGTTATCGAGCTATTGTTAGTATTACTGACACTCTTTAACCAACAGTTGCAAAGTGTGCCACCAGTTTGTGGTTATGAGTGTATGTATAGAATTTTTTTTATTGTGGTAAAATATATATAACCTAAGATTTATCATTTTGACCATTTTTTAAAATGTATAATTGTGTCATTAAGTACATTCATGTTTTTCAACCATTACCCCTTTGTCTTCATGATTTTTCATCCTCCCAAACTGAAACTCTGTACCTAGCAAACAAAAACTCTCTATTCTGCTTTCCCTTAACCCCAGGTAACCACTATTCTACTTGTTATTTCTATTAATCACTTCAGGTACCTCATATAAGTAGAATCATACATTATTTGTCCTTCTGTGTCGGATCTCAATATGGAGTTTTAAAGGTTCATCTATGCTGTAGCATCAGAATTTACTCCTTCTAAGCTGAATAATATTCCACTACATGTATATACAACATTTTGTTTATGTATCCATCCATCAAAGGACACGTGTTACTATTTTTTGGCTATTGTGAATAATGCTGCTATGAACATTGGTATACAAATGTCCTTTTGAGTCCCTGCTTTCAATTCTTCTGGGTATCTACCTCAAGGTGGAATTCCTGGATCATATGGCAGTTGTATGCATACCAACCAGCAATGCACAAGGGTTCCAGTTTCTCCACATCTTTGCCAATACTTGTTATTTTGCTTTATTGGTAGTAGCCATTCTGGGTGTGAAGTGATAGCAATTTGAATTTACTTAATAATTAGTGATGCTGAGCATCTTTTGATGTCCTTATTGGCCATTTGTATATCTCTTTTGGAGAAATGTCTGTTACTTTGCCCATTTTTTTAAAATTGGATTTTTTTTTTCAGTTGTTGATTTGCAGCCCTTCATTTATTCTCATCAGTAGACCCTTGATACATGACTTGTGAATATTTTCCTTCATTTTTCAGGATGCCTTTTCATTTTGTTGAGTGTTTCTTTTGCTATGCAGAAAGTTTTAATTTTGATGAGGTTTAATTCATCCATTTTTTTCTTTTGTTGCCTGTACTTCTGGTGTCATAGCCAAGAAATCATTGCCAAATCCACTGTCATGAAGGTTTTCCTCTATTTTTCCTTCTAAGTTTTATGCTCTGTAAACTTAAAAGAAAGACTGAAGAGTAAGTTGTAAATAGTATAAACTAGATGAAGACTTGAATTGAAGTACATCATTCTGGAGGGAAAAAAAATCAATATTCAAACTAAAGCAGGTAAAGAAATTTATTGCCACCCATTTGAAAGTACAACTCAGATGAATCAGACCAAAAAAAAAATCATTAAGTTGACATTAAAATATGTTGTTACTTGATCAGAGTTGTCTTTTGAGGATTTCTTTACTGATAGGTAAAGAAACCAATTAGGGTAATTTGTTATAAACATTTTTGTGGACATTTTTACAGGCCTCTAAAAAGGTGTTTTATGATGGGCCATCATAAATAAATAATAACACGTTACATAATAAAAATCAATTGATGAACTGCATTTTTGAGCTTGAGCGATGTTCTCCAAAGATTATACTTTCTCTGCTATATTTCATAAGTATCAAATTGGATATTCCTATTGTGCTGCAATTGCCAAACTGAGCTCAACAGTTGTTTCTTCTGTAGATCAGTTATATCCATTTAAAATACAGAATCCCCTGCATAAAACCAAAATAAGAACAATGATTTTGCTCAAGCATTTGTTAATGTGGCTGTAAAATATTTAAATTTGTTTTAACATTTAGCATTTATTTTTAAAATAGTTCCTCCACCTGTTATTTCCATAAGACTCTTTTGTACTCTGCTCCAAAAGAGAAAGGACTCCTTACCCCATTCCCTCCCCAACCCTTGCAGCTAATTTGTGTTAGAGTGAGGGTCAGAAAACTTTTCCTGTAAAGAGTCAGATAATAAATATTTTAGGCTTTGCTAGTTATATAAACCCTGTTGTATCTACTCAGGTCTGCTGTTGTAGCATAACCATAGACAACAGTAAATGAATGGGTATGGCTGCATATGACCCAAGGCCATAGTCTGCCAATCCTTGTTTTAGAGTTCAGAAATTAAATCTGTTTATGTAAAATATATAGCAAGATAAATAATAAATTGGGGCCTGAAAGAAAGAAAGGTATAGAATCTAGTCCTTTAGGAAGAACCATCCTAACATGCCTGGAAAGTATTGTCTACTTATATATATCGACACAGTTTCATTTTTTTTCTTTACCCTGAGGTATTTATTAAGAAAGGGTAATCTGGAGTCCAGTACATGAAACATCTTTGGGGATATATATTATTAAAATAGAAAGTGATAATACTTCTAGCATCCAAAGATCCCCAGCTCCCAAATAATAATGACTCTTGGGTAAAAAGCAAGTGGCTGTAGTGTGCCTCCACCATACTGATTGTTAAAGGGCAATAAGTTCTCCCTGGCAGTGATTGCAGCAATTGAAAGTTATATTTTCATATCTTGTATAGGGATGAAATCGTCCAATATTTTTCTTTGTAGCAAGTAAGGTGGTTGGTGAAGACTCAGAAAATGGATTATCAGGTGAGCTTTCTGTACATGTAACTGGATCCAAAATGCGTAGAACCTAAGGAAAATAAGAGGTAACGTCATATACACAGCAGGGACTACAAAAGTCCTTGGCTTACTAATATGTAACTACTCATACGTTCTATTTCATTAATATGTAACTACCATAAAAGTAAGATCTGAATGATGCATTTGACTCAAGAACTTATGCTTTTTCTCAAAAAGCTCTAAATTTAACAATGATGTCTAGTTGTTATATTACCTAGGTTACCTATTTTTAAAAATAAAGAAATGTTCTCATGCATATTGATGAAAATATATGAAAACATAGAAGAAAATAAATTGATACGGTTATATCAATTTTACCATAAGTGATACTCATTTTTATCCTTAATCAAAATATACTTATTATCTTTCTCCTTCAGGCCTTCATTGAACTTTTGAAACTGGAATTCTACCTTTATTCTTCTATTGAAATGTATTTCAAAGTTTTTGATCATTTATTTGTCAAATCAATGGTTTTTCTTTTTTTTTCTAATTTACATACAATATTTTATGCTAAAAATCATGTTTTTGTTTCTTGGATTCATGGACATCATACACTTTCAATTCTTCTGCTCTGAATTTTCTATTCCATTTCATTTTCTGAGACCCACAACTAGAGGAAATCTCGGTTTGAAAAAAATTCTCTGGTTAAGGGCAAGGATAACATGGCTGGCTCATAACTCCTATTTCTCATTTCATATTCTCCTAACCATCTTGATGGGGCTTCCCTGGTGGCCTAGCAGTAAAGAACCTGCCTACAATGCAGGAGATGTAGGTTTGCTCCCTGGGTCAGGAAGATCCTCTAAAGAAGGAAATGGCAACCTATTCCAGTATTCTTGCCTGGGAAATGTCATGGACAGAGGAGCCTTGGGGGCTACAGTCCATAGGTTCGCAAAAGAGTTGGACATAACTTAGCAACTAAACAATGACAACCATCATCATATGATGAATATGAGTTACTGTGCAAAGGAGATTGGCAGTGGAATTAGAAAGGAACTGGGAAAAGCAGTGTGGAAAGGAGCTTTCTCTTCTATGTAAGGCTTATCAAAACAACTTTCAGAAATGGCTCAAGATGTCTTGTTTCCCTAGCTCTCATATTGTCCAACAGGATTTTTTCCTTCTAAGTTACCAAGGTACCCAAGGAGCCACAACTAATTAAAAAATGTCCCGGCATCATTTAAGAGCTACCATTCCATTTCCATACCTCTGTTTTTCTACAGGATTATTGCTTCTTCAATTTAGTTTTTGATATTCTTCTGTTTTTATGGAGCTTGGTTAGATGCTAAAGGACAGAGATAAAGGGCTTATCTTAAAGCTGCTTATAAATTGAGAAGGGGAAATAAGAAAGGTAACCCTGTTCTCTATATTTGTAATTATATTACGTATCTTTAGAGAGAAACAAAATGCCAAATGAATACAGTTAAAGGAGACTGAGATACCAATAGGATAAAAGGTTTCCAGATTTTAGCCTGAAAGTGATAAAGATTTTAAGCTGGGTGCCTTTCAGAGCGATCACTCTGTACACAGCTGGTAGATGAGAGAAGGGGTGGGAACCAAAGCAGACAATGGGAATAAGAGAGAAAGGGAGTTTAATGCAATAATTCAGCTAAGAAAGGTTGATCTTGAAGCAGTGTGGCTGAAAGGTCTAAGAGACACTGAGGAAGGAGGACTGTCAGTTTTGTTCTGTCAGACAGTGTGGTGGATAAAGGACTGGAAGAAGAGGATGGAAACCAAAACCAAGCCCTGAGGCTACCCACCATTGTATGGTGAAATAGAATGGTCAGGGAAAAGAGAAAAGTCTGGAGGGTGAAAGGTTACATCAGCCAAGGGAAGCGAGTGTTTCAAGATATCAGAAGTAGTTAATTATACCAGATGCTACGGGCAGCAACACAATTTCCCAACAAAAAGAATAGAAAAAGGAGAAACAATTTTGGATAATGTTTAGTTTCAGGGACTGATTCATTCAGTAAATAGCTGAACACCTACTATGTATAAAGGACTGTGCCAGACTTGAGGAAACATAGTGCCCATCTTTGAAGAGCTTACAGTTTGGGAGGCAGAGAATCAAACTGCAATGTACCATGATAAAGAGCTATACTAGATTTATGTACAAGATGAACGGGAAGCCTAGAGGAAGGAAAATCTAGGTTTGCCTGAAGGAATCAGGGAAGGCTGATTCTTAAAGGCAGTGTAGCGGTTGGGCAAGAAGAGAGATTGTTGGGAGGCTGTCTAGGCAGAGTGAAACTATGTACAGAGGCATGAGATACAGTGGCTTGTCTGTGGAATGAAAGTGGTTAACACAGCTGGGATGTGAAGTGCAGGGGGTGGGCACAGCTGGGAAGTGATCCAAGGGAAGGGGAGCTGGAATAATGATTAATGAAAGGCCTTCTATACAATATGAAATAATTCAGATTGACTAATGAGGGAGACTAGGAGTCCTCTGAACACGGGTACCAAGATGATGGGACTGACATTTTTGAAAGAACACTCTGGCAGCAGAGGATGGCTGGAGGTAAGTAGAAAAGCAAGGGAGGGATACTGGTTAGGAGGCTACTGTACAGTCTAGCCTGGCAATCAGGTGTCTAAACTTGGCAGAGGTTATAAATTAGAAGAAACTGACAGGACTCATAAAGGCAACAGGTTTAGGGGATGAAGGATATAATAATAAAAATGATAGCTACTATTTATTGAGAAATTACTGTACCTATATTAGAAATGGCTATAGGCTTTATATGTATTATTTTATGGAATCTTCAAAACATCCAATGTAGTAGGTACAGTTCACTAAGCTAGGAAATACAGAAGAAACAGGTTATTTTTCTTTTACTTTTTTTTTTGCCCCTAGAATGGAAATACAAATACAAAAGCAAGAGGTTGTTCTATTTTTAGCTGTCTATGGGACGAGCTGATGGAGATGTCCAGCTGGGTATGTGTCTTATTCTAGAAAAAAAAGTCTCAGCTGAAGAAGTCACAAGCATAAAGCTATGGGGATTAGCTAACGATAGTCCCGAGAAGATACAGAAAGTCAACTACGTGAGGAAAGGCTCAAGACTGGGCACAAGAAGAGGATTCCCCTTCCCCCCACCAAATACTGAGAACGAACAGTCACAGCAGTAGCTAAGAATTAGGAGAGTATGACAGCTTCAGAAACTGAGGGAGTTCAAGTAAAATGTGACAAAGTACTTAAATATTCATGGCCTTTATGCGAGTCCTTTTTGAGGACAGTGGAGCTGGAAGTCAAGTGAGATAAGCAATGGCAGGAGTTGAGGAGGGGAGGTATGTAAGTAGAAATAAATATGAACTGCTTGTTCCAGATTCTTGGTTGTGAAGGGAAGGTGATAAGACCACATGTAGAGAACTTAAGATAGATGGAACAGTTTTCTTTTAAATCGAAGATACTTGGACATGTTCTTAAGTCAAAAGGTAAGAGTCAACAGAAGTACCTGTTAGTGAGAGGCCTGATCAGCCTGGGGGAATATGCTATGCTTTGGAGAGCCAAGAGATACTTTTCAAGTAACAGAAATATATGTAAGGTTGGAGGCCACATAGCTAGGCTTTGAGAGACCAAGCTGGGACCTGGAGGGAGATTTCTGCCTCTACCCTCTTTTTGTTCTGTGAATGAGGAACCAAAGTCATCTACTGAATCTGAGGTACAAGTTGGATGGGTATAAAAACCAAGAGGGCAAGCAGCTGAACTAAGATAGGAATGGTCATCTTTAAAAACAATTACACTTTTTTCTCCTCAGAGTATAATAATAGAGTTTGAGAAAATTAAGCTCAGAGGAGGAAATAATTTTCTCCAAGATTCCTAGCTCATTAGCACGAGGATCAAGTTTTGATTCCATATTTCCTAACTCCCAGTGCCAAGCACTTTTCATTATAATATGTAAGAGGACAGTCATTGGAAAAGACTCTGATGCTGGGAGAGATTGGGGGCAGGAGGAGAAGGGGACGACCCAGGATGAGATGGCTGGATGGCATCACGGACTCGATGGACATGAGTCTGAGTGAACTCTGGGAGATGGTGATGGACAGGGAGGCCTGGCGTGCTGCGATTCATGGGGTCGCAAAGAGTCGGACATGACTGAGCAACTGAACTGAACTGAACTGAAGAGGACAGTCTTAGAGGTTATACAGATCATGAAAGAGAAATATTTTACCGTTTCAGCCATTTTTTCTGCTGGAGTACTGCAGAATTCAACTGTTGATGGAACCTTTTTTTGACCATTAGTGCCAACATTTCCCAGAAGATGAGAATTTACTGCTTTTGCCAACTTGTGATTTGTTAATGCCAGTTCTGCCGTGCTGTGAGGTTGCCCGCTAGGGTAGTAAGTTTGCTCCCTTCCCCACTGCAAAGAGACCAAGAGCTCCTCCAGCAACCTGCAGCAACACACAGCACTGAACATTAGTAAGAGGATAAAATATAAAAATCAAGAATGCTGAGAAACATGTTTCTGAAATCATATAGTTTCTTTCTCCTCTTTCTCTGAAGAGTTCAATAAACCACGAAGTCTGGTAAAATAAGTCAGACTACAAAAAGCACTTAAACTAATTTTATGGTTATCTGGAAATCAACAAACAGTACCTTTTTGATTCTCTTATTGTAGTACAGGTAAAATATACTCAGGTAGTACTCTTGCCTGGAAAATCCCATGGACGTAGGAGCCTGGTAGGTTGCAGTCCATGGGGTTGCTAAGAGTTGGACACAACTGAGCGGCTTCACTTTCACTTTTCACTTTCATGCATTGGAGAAGGAAATGGCGACCCACTCCACTGTTCTTGCCTGGAGAATCCCAGGGACGGGGAGCCTGGTGGGCTGCCGTCTATGGGGTCACACAGAGTCAGACACAACTGAAGTGACTTAGCAGCAGCAGCAGCAGCAGTATTATAGAGCTACTTATTTCATTTGTGCATTTATTGAGAGGCTTATATAGCAGGTGTATATATATGTATGTGTATGCATGTGTGTATGTATATATATATGTTATGTGTGTGCATATATGTATGTATATATATGATAATTTTTTTGTATTTCATTGATTGATTTTTAAATGATAAACCAACCTATAATTCTTGGGGTAAAACCTCCATGGCCATAATGATTTAAAGCTTTTTATATACTGTTGGATTTGAATCACTAAAATTCTATTAAGGAATTTTGCATCTATATTCATTATAGATGAGATATTGGCCTGCAGTTTTCTTGTAATACCTCTGTATAGTTTCGGTATCATGATGATGCTGGCCTCATAAAATAAGCTAGAAACTGTTCTTTTATTTTCTAGTAAAGTTTGTATAAATTGGGTTTTATTTCTTCCTTAGATGTTTGTTAGTATTTACCAGTTGATCCACGTAGGCCTGCAGTTTCCTTTATTAGAAGGTTTTTAACTACAAAGCAAATTGCTTTAATAGGTCAGGGTTATTCAGGTTATCTGTTCTTGAGGATTCTAGTAGTCTCAGTCTTTTAAGTAGATTGTCCATGTAAGCTGTTGAACTTACATGAAAAGAGTTGTTCCTAACGTCTCCTATTATCGTGTGACTATAGACTATCTAGTGTACCCCTTTCCTTCTCATGCTGTGTATCTTTTGTTTTTCTTTTTCCCCTGATTGTACTGCCTAGAGGTTTTGTAAATCTATCCTTTCAAACAACCAGTGTTTGGTTTTCTATTTCATTTATTTCTGCTCTCATCCTTTCTTTTCTTCTGCTTAATTTGCTGTGTTTCTTAAAAAGGAACATGTGTATACCCATGGCGGATTCATGTTGATGTATGGCAAAACCAATACAGTATTGTAAAGTAAAATAAAAATAAATAAATAAATAAAAGGGAAAAAAAGGAAGGTTAGCTTATTGATGAGACCTTTTTTCCTTTCCTACAATAAGCATTTAAAGCTACAGCTTTATTAATTCCCTCTAAACACTGCTTTAGTTGCCTCCCACAAAATCTGATATTTTGATATATTTGTGTTTTCATTCTTCTAATGTCCTCTATAATTTTCTCTTGAATTTTACTTATTTAATTTGTAAGAAATCAATTATATAAAAGCATAAAGTGTTTTTAAGGAAGACTCTCAACTTTGACAGTTCTGGTTCATATGGACATAAAATTAAGCTCTTATACTGTAGAATAGTTCTCAAAAAGATCTCCCTCCAAAGTAAAGACCAGTTCACTTTTTGGCTTCTACCAAAAACTACAAAACTGCTATAACTGTAACCAAAAACTACTTTTAAATGCAAAAATTTCTTCCAGTATAGATATAACTAATCTCTCCCCCATTAAGAATATAAGAAGCATGTCTTCTGTTTTTTTCATTCTTCCTCCTTTCCTTGGGCAGCTGCTTTAAAATGCTACTCAAAGTACATGCTGAGTGAATTAATAAATGTAGAAATACGAAAGAACTATAACAATTACAAAAATTGCAGGAGAAAATAGAAGGGCTCAGAATGCAAACAAGGGCCATACTTCTGCGTAGCTATCATTTCCTGACGAAACTGTTCCCGTTCACTCAGGAGATCTTGTATAGCGCTCTGTGCATCACGGTTCTGACGCTGCAGAACTGCTCTGGAGTTGGTTAACTCATCTGCCATAACCCTGGAAAGATAAAAATCTTACATATAAATTCTCAGACAGTGTTAAAAAGTTAATATACTACCTCTGTGATTGTCATTTTTTAAAACTTACAAAAAGATTTACCACTGTCAAATTACTTCTCAGTTTTTAAACCTTCACTTCAGTTCAGTCAGTTCAGTTGCTCAGTCGTGTTCGACTCTTTGCGACCCCATGAACTGCAGCACGCCAGGCCTCCCTGTCTATCACCAACTCCCAGACTCTACCCAAACCCATGTCCATTGAGTCGGTGATGCCATCCAACCATTTCATCCTCTGTCGTCCACTTCTCCTCCTGCCTTCAATCTTTCCCAGCATCAGGGTCTTTTCAAATGAGTCAACTCTTCGCATGAGGTAGCCAAAGTATTGGAATTTCAGCTTCAACACCAGTTCTTCCAATGAACACCCAGGACTGATCTCCTTTAGGATGGACTGGTTGGATCTCCTTGCAATCCAAGGGACTCTCAAGAGTCTTCTCCAACACCACAGTTCAAAAGCATAATATTTAAAATGCATAACATAGCATAAAAAGCATAACAATTAAAATATCTGTTTACAAAATGACAAAGAAAACAGTGTTTTAACTTTCCTGTACAGTGACTTTGGAATGTACTTCAGTCTTACTCTAGATTAATCAAGTTTTGGAAGACAAATAACATTAATTGTTCTCAAATAGAGAAAATTTTAGAGAAAAACAAGAGTTATTTTTCTACCACTCATTAACCTTTTGACATTAGAAAAACATTAAATATAGAAAGGTTTATATAAAAGGAAAACAAAGTCTTCTTGTCCAGCAGCCTGGCCCCTCCTTTTATAATCAGTAATCAATAAAGCAACCAATATATTTTTCTAGGAAAAAGTAACTTATATGTATATCAGCATAAAAGTATGTATAAAAATAAATATATTAATTAATTTTATTTACAAAAAGGAATTATCTGATACAAACTTTTCTGTAGTTCACTTTTTCACCTAATAATTTACCTTGATGATTTTTTTCATATTAGCATATATAGAGCCATTTCGTTTCCTTTTTGGTTAAAAAAAAAAAAAAGCTTCATGTTTTCTGATTGGATGTAGCAAAATGTATTTAACAATTCTCTAGTGATAGAACTGAAGCAAAATTTTAAAGTATTTTTATTCAGTTGAAAAATCTTACAACTAAAATTAAAGTCTCAGACCAGAGTAACCACTGAATTCCTTAAAATGAAAACAGTTCTGATGTTAAAAGATTAAATCAACTAAAATATCAATAAAGTTTGGTTTCACTATTATTGCCCTCAAAGTATTACTATTAACATTGATCAGAATGTTTAATAAGTTACATATTGTAGTAATCTGTAAAATGCAGGCATGATTTGCTTCTTAAGCTGTTCAGTAAAAATGAACTTATTCATTCTAAGCCAATAAACAGTAAATTCATTTCTCCAAATACATCCTTTATTAGTACCATTAGAAAACAAATTAAGGATTTTAAGAGTAATCAATTATTAGAAAGTATCACCGATACTAAGACATGAATAAATAACTTTCTAAAAATATATTCATTACAATCAGTGGTTCTTAAGGTACAGACTGGAAACCTTTAGTGTTTGTGAGAAACCTCCAGATGATTAAATTTAAATCAATGTTATTATAACATATTATATGTGAAGCACTGAGCTAAATGCTGAAAATACACAGATGGATAACACCCAGATTCTGTTCTCCAGTAACTCAAAGTTGGAAGGAGGGGATGAATAGAAAATCATAACATATTAGAGACCTTCCCAACTACCAGTTGTGTTCATGGGCCTGGGGGTTATAAGGGCCTAAAGCTCTCACCTCTACTGGAAAGGTAGCCTTTTCCAGTATGCCATGCAGATTATTATCACTTTCTATTTGTGCATGGCGAGAAAAAGGTTGGGAAACTCTCTTATGATGTACTTAAATGAGCAATGAGAACAAAGTCTGAGAGACAAAATAAGACATTATGGAGTGGCCATAGTATGTGAGTTTTTAGAGAGAATGTGGGGAAAAAATCTTTTAAAAATTTAAATATTTATTAGCTGTCTGAATTTAGTTTTGTTTTGATCTTAAACACTGTAGTCAGAGTGATTTGCACTACAGAAGAGTAACTCAGAATTCTGGAATGAGGGAGTGCATGGAATGCACTTTTCCATGTAGAGAGACTGTATAACCATCCAGAGTAGGGCAAGTCCATCTCTTAAATCATGTATGAGTTAATTTGACAGTCTCAGTCAGAAATTTTCACACTACAATCCAGTTTTTTTTGGCATTAGGAGGGTCAACAAATCTGGCAGAGCAAAAAGTAGGAAATGAATTACTATTTACTGTATGACCATCCAGAGGAGGGAGAGTCCACCTCCTAAATAATGTATGAGGTAATCTGACAATCTCAGTCAGAAATTTTCACACTACAATCCATTTTTTTTTTTTTGGCATTAGGAGGGTCAACAAATCTGGCAGAGCAAAAACTAGGAAATAAAATAGAAAATACCTGCTTGCGAGGAATTTACTTCGCCACACATCACACTGTATCGACATCCGTTCTAACTGTTCAGAAAGCTGAGCAATGTTTCGACCCAGGGCTTCATTTTCTAAAATAAGCTGATTTTTCTCACGGGCTACACGTTCAAAGTGATACTGAAGGTCATCCCCAACAGAAGCCACGAGCAGCTTTTTTAACTCACGATTGACCTGGAAGAAATCATGACCAATACAAGTTCAAAATAATGCCAGTGAGTTCAGTGTAGCAAAATGAACAGGAAAGAAACTGCTTCATATGTAATTTGGACCTCCATTACTATAAGTACATATCAAAAAGTGATATCAAATAGTTAAGTTTCATAATATATACATACCATGTCTATATCTCTATTAATCTATAGTCCATGCGGTTATAATTTGAGCCTCTTAAGAGTACAAATCATTATCATAAATATTACAAACTGCCTCTTGTCAACACTTAAAAAGGCAAAAATTTAAAAAACTGAACCAATAAATTTTGCTAAAAAGTATGACAGTGTTTTATAAATCTTTTTCAACATTTAAAAATTGGATTCATGTCAGTGTATGGCAAAACCAATACAGTATTGTAAAAAAAAGGAAAAAAAAGGCTTGGCATTCCTTGTTAAAAAAGAAAAATAAAATAAAAATTGGTTTCTTTGTACCCTAGGATTTTTAAGAATTTAAGCAAAGAAAGCAATTCAAGATGTCTATAATCATGTTCTTCACATTGTTATCAAAAATGAAACAAAATTAAAACAAATGTCCAATAAAAGGTATTGGTATGTGGTATAGTCATTGAAAAACTGTTGCTATTAATAATGATATTTTAATAGAATATCTTGAGACATAGGAAAATATTAACTAAAAAAAGTAAATTACAAGGCAAAAATGAACTCAATATGTATAATTATGCATCTATAGCTGGATAGCTGGATGGTATTTATAGGTGATACTATTTTCATTGTTTTTTCTGTATTTTCTAAGATGTTTATAAATAAATGTGTACTAGTTTTTAAATTTCAAATTAGTTGTTTAAAATATATTATTAAATACATTAGAAACATATTTGGGTAAGAGTAACCATGGTGTCACTTATAAAGGCTAACCTCTAGTAGAAAGATGTATAACCTAACAGAAACAAAGTGGGCAGTGGTAAGGCAATATTTACTAAGATGTAAAGATTAAAGACTATGAACTTTTTTTTAATAGCCTTTAAACTTTACATTTTAGCAAATATTGCCTTACCGCTCCTCACTTTGTTTCTCTTCTCACCTGATGTGAAGAGCCAACTCATTGGAAAACACCCTGATGCTGGGAAAGATTGAGGGCAGGAGGAGAAGGGGGCGACAGAGGAAGAGATGGTTGGATGGCATCACCGACTCAATGGACATGAGTTTGAGTAAGCTCTAGGAGATGGTGATGAACAGGGAGGCCTGGCGTGTTGCAGTTCATGGGGTTGCAAAGAACTGACACAGCTTAATGACTGAACAGCAACAACAAAAGTTTACAGAAAGTAAATCAAGCAATATAGGTCATTGCCAATTTACAATGAAGATACCAATGCTTACTCCACAATTTTCTTTATTCTAAGAATTATCTATACATAGAAAAAATACTTGGAATTTATGGATTCTTAAAGCAAGGATTACTAACTAGTTGATTTGGTTAATCGCTGGCCTGTGAGTTCTTAACTGTAATAACCTCCTTAATAACTTATAGGTGGTCTTGTACAATGTCCAAAGTACCTCACATTGTCCAAAGTATCTTACATATCATCTTCAACCATGTTTAGAATATAAGTTCCCAATATAAACTAATTCTAGTAGAGGCACTAAGAGAATGGGAAATTTAAGAGGAAGCCTTTTGGAGTAATGACAAGTTATAATGAACATTCCAAGAGGAAATATATTTTATTCTATATTTATAACATTCTCTATGTTCATTCTAACATGCAGGCTTAGAAGGCCCAGGTGTAAAGAGCCAGTGTCATTAAAGCTATGAAGGCTGTTCTTACCTCTGACTGTACTCTGAGCTGATTTGAAAGGCCTTCTTTGTCCTGTAGCAATCTCCTTTCAGAGTTCTTGAGCTTTTCCAATGTATTCTTTACCTCGGACAGTTCCTTTCTGGGTTCTGTGACTCCCTCTGGCTGGCCAAGAAGTTCTCCTTTATGATGTCCCAGAGACTTAACCTTTGCATTTTTGTAGGGGATATTATGGGTTATAGCGGCTTTGGGAACTAATATTCTTACAGCTTCGACTTCCACGGCTTTTTCAGCAAGAATCTTCCCTAGCTGAAGAACTCCTGGGCTCTCTGATGGGACTGCTTTCTTTCGTGGACTTTGAAGGATGTGATGTGTTATAGGTTGGATTCCAGGAGTAACTTCAATAGATTTAGGTGGCTCCTCAGTTTCCATTCCATCTCCCGCTCCTCGGATTGGGGATGGAGTTAGGATGACTGTAGGATGGAAAACAAAACATAAGCTATTTGCTGAAAAGAAATGCCAGGAAATGCCAAGATATACTTTACCCTACATTGAGAATTCCTGGCATTGAAAAAAAAAAAAAGAAAAAATTTCGAATAAAAATTAAATTTCAAAATAATCCTGTGTCAACAAAGGATGAACGAAGTCTTATAGGTTCAAACCTTTCTTAAGTAAATGGTTCCTCTCTTGGTAGAAACTGCAAGAGATTTGGAATCAAGGTATTTGGTTCCCACTTCTACTTCCTAGTATGCTGTGCTGTGCTGTGCTAAGCTGCTTCAGTCGTGTCCAACTCTTTGCGACCCCATGGACTATAGCCTGCCACACTCCTCTGTCCATGGGATTCTCCAAGCGAGAATACTGGAGTGGGTTGCCATGTCCTCCTCCAGGGGATCTTCCTGACCCAGGGATCAAACCCATGTTTCCTGTGTCTCCTGCATTGCAGGCAGATTCCTTACTGCTGAGCCAGCGGGGAAGCCCACTTCCTAGTATAAGAGTGAAAGTGAAGTTGCTCAGTCATGTCCGACTCTTTGCGACCCCATGGACTGTAGCCTGCCAGGCTCCTCTGTCCATGGGATTTTCCAGGCGAGAATACTGGAGTGGGTTGCCATTTTCTTCTCCAGGAGATCTTCCCGACCCAGGGATTAGACCCCACATTGTAGGTCTCCCACATTGTAGGTCTCCCGCATTGTAGGCAGATGTTTTACCGTCTGAGCCACCAGGGAAGTCCTACTTCCTAGTATAATCCTAGGTAAATAATGTAACTCTCTGTGAATTTCAAGTTCCTAATCTGAAAAGTGGAGATAGTAACAAATATGTAATAAATATGCTACAAGGTTGTGGTAAGAAAGACTGTAGTAAGATCAAATGCCTGGCACACTGTGGACACTCAATAATCTTAGTTAAATATAAAAATAAATGTAGGCTATGTATATACCTATTTGAAAGTGTCTATCTCAGAACAGACTCACCTGTTTGTGAACTCTTAGCAAAGAATGCTTCACAAACTATCCAACTGGACTACTCTCTCTCCTAGGCCTCTAATCAGGCCTCTGTTTCTGCTATTTCTTATTCTCTTAGATGGCTTCTTCCACCACTTACTGTGATTCTAACTTATCCCTTTAAAAAGCCAGCTTAAACTCTACTCTGCATTAAAATTTTCCAACTTTTAGCTTACACTCTAAATGCCTATGCTACTTACTATCTCAACACTCAGTGTGAATCTTAATCATGATCCATAATTATCATTTATGGGTTTTATTATATGCTAAATGTCACTTTCCCAGTAAGTCTGATAAACACTCTGTGGCTAGGCACCATGCCCTAAACAAATGGAAGGAGCAGGACATTATAGAAATGCCATAGACTCTGGGATTAGCCAGATCTGGTTCTTAGTCCTATTTCCACCACTGCTTCCTGTATAATCCTGTACAAAACCCTGCAAATTATCTGAGCTTCAGTTTTAGCCTCCATGAAATGGATTTAACAGTACATCTAGGGTTACCTGTGTCTTCAAAGAAAGAATGGTAAGTAACAAATAACCAATGTTTATAAAGACTTAGCACATGCTAAACACTATTCTAAATACTTTACATATAAGAAAATGAGGCACAAAGAGGTCCAGGAACTTGCCCACAGTCACACCACCCGGCTAGTAAGTAGAGAATATTGTTGTCGTTATTCAGTTGCTCAGTCATATCTGATATTTTGTGACCCCATCGACTGCAGCATGCCAGGCTTCCCTGTCCTTCACTATCTCCTGGAGTTGGCTCAAACACATGTCCATTGAGTCAGTGATGCTATCTAACCATCTCATCCTCTGCTGCCCTCTTTTCCTTTTGCCTTCAATCCTTCCCAGCAATAGGGTCTTTTCCAAGTAGACGGTGCAGAATTTAATTCTAGGTAGCCTTGTCCCAAAGATTAGGGCCTTGACTACTGTACACACTGCCCCTTCAAGTGTAGAAACTGTCTTGCACAGAAGTAAATGCAGATAAATGATAGCTCCTATCCCCCTTCCTCTGAAACACTTAATACAATGATGCACATGTCTACTAATCTGCTCAACTGAAATAAATTATCTCCCCTCATATAAGCCAAACCTGACCAGTCATCCTTAGTTCAGACAGCATTTGGAAGGCAACTATGCTCACTACTATACTACCATTGCTCCAGTCAAAGAACAAATTGTTTCTTTTCTATTTTACCTTATTTCTAATTAAGCAGTGTAAGAAGTTTCATTGAGTCACCTGTCCCCAAGAAAGGGCTACTTTTACTCATTGATTCAAGAAAAAAAGTGGTTTAGAGTTTAGAAAGAATTGAGGATCTGCGAGGATGGGAAATGTTGCAAACCTCGAAGAGATGGCTAGAATGACACCTAACTGACATGGAATTCCTGAGTTAGTAAATTCACTAACATTCCTGTGAACAACAAGTGAGATTCCTGCCATTTTACAAGTCCAGAATACATCTGAGAAAACGGAGGCCAAAACCTAGGAATGGTAATGACAATTAGCTTTTATTTACTTTACTATGTGCCAAGGAGTCAGTTCTGCTAAGTCCTTCAGGTGCATCAGTATCATTTGGTTTTACAAGTCTCATGACTTTGCACAATAGTATCCATTTTGCAGACAGAAACAGAGGCAATGAAAGGTTAAATAGCTTGTCCAAATCATCAGTGTCAAACTAGGATTTCAATCCAAATATGAATCCAGAGCTAAGACGATAATTGATCTGGGAAAGTGTATTAGTCCCTTGGTCATGTCCAACTCTGCGACTGCATGGACTGTACCTCACTAGGCTCCTCTGTCCATGAAATTCTCTAGGCAAGGATACTAGAAGTGAGTATCCATTTCCTTCTCCAGAGGATCTTCCCGACCCAGGGACTGAACCTGGGTCTCCAGCATTGCAGGCAGATTTTTGGGTCTTCCCACAAACCAAAACTATTGCACCTTATCAGCCTAAACTTATTGCCTCTTTTAACAGCCCTGTTAGGTTGCAAAAGCCCACAGAATTTATGTAACAGTTATAGCAAGCTTAAAAAAAAATGTAGATCTTATCTGCATTGGACCCTTGAATGATTTCCCATCACTCTCAGAAGAAAGACCAAGATCCTCACCATAGCCTAATGGGCCCTCGGTGATCTAGTTCCCTGCTCATCTCCTGGGTCTCAAGTTTATGCGGTTCACTCCCTCAGATCCTAAGTTCCAGCCTTATTTGTTTTCTTTTAGTGTCTCAATAGGAGCAGATGCCTTCCTCTTCCTCTGCAAACATTTCTTATTGGAATATTCTTCCTAACTTCCTCCTCCCTACTCACCTTTCAACTCTCAGTTCAAACTTTCTGAAGGGAAGCTTTTCTCTAGTCTTCCAAGATTATATGCTTATACAGCAAAGACCATGCCTTTCTTTTTACCATTTATCAAAACGGTTAACTGACATTTTGTTCAGTGTAATTAGAAATATACTGTTTTTGCCTTCCACTGGGATATAAGTTCCATGAGGGGCGGGACTACGTGCCTTGTGTTTACCTTCGTACTCTTGGTAAAATGCCTTGTACCTAAGACTCTCTGAGGAACAATTAATGCAGGGTAACAAGGGGAAAAGGATGAGCACACGTAATAGTGGTGATAATGATAAACTTCAGAGTTAATCCTTAAGGGGACAAAAAGCTTAATTAATATGATAAAACATAATTCTGCCTTTTATTCTCTTACACTAAAGTTCTACAAAGTTATATCACCATACTCCAGAACTATTTTTTCATTTAACATATTTTTGTAGAGTTTTTCTTAAGTATGTAATGGACAGGGAATCCCAAGTTATGCTCATTAGACAAGAGGTAGAATGACATCTGAGCTATAATTAAGGTGTTCTATTTAATAAAATATTTTATAGTAGAACAAAGTATTTGTCACTCATCTCACATGCTAGTAAAGTAATGCTCAAAATTCTCCAAGCCAGGCTTCAGCAATACATGAACCATGAACTTCCTGATGTTCAAGCTGGTTTTAGAAAAGGCAGAGGAACCAGAGATCAAACTGCCAACATCCGCTAGATCATCGAAAAAGCAAGAGAGTGCCAGAAAAACATCTATTTCTGTTTTATTGACTATGCCAAAGCCTTTGACTGTGTGGATCACAATAAACTGTGGAAAATTCTCAAAGAGATGGGAATACCAGACCACCTGACCTGCCTCTTGAGAGACCTATATGCAGGACAGGAGGCAACAGTTAGAACTGGACATGGAACAACAGACTAGTTCCAAATAGGAAAAGAAATACATCAAGGCTGTATATTGTCACCCTGCTCATTTAACTCCTATGCAGAGTACATCATGAGAAACGCTGGGCTGGAGGAAGCACAGCTGGAATTAAGATTGCTGGGAGAAATATCAATAACCTCAGCTATGCAGATGACACCACCCTTATGGCAGAAAGTGAAGAGGAACTAAAGAGCCTCTTAAAGAGGAAAGTGAAAAAGCTGGCTTAAAGCTCAACAGTCAGAAAACGAAGATCATGACATCTGGTCCCATCACTTCATGGGAAATAGATGGGGAAACAGTGGAAACAGTGACAGACTTTATTTTTGGGGGCTCCAAAATCACTGCAGATGGTGATTGCAGCCATGAAATTAAAAGATGCTTACTCCTTGGAAGAAAAGTTATGACCAGACTAGATAGCATATTCAAAAGCAGAGACATTACTTTGCCAACAAAGGTCCGTCTAGTCAAGGCTATGGTTTTTCCAGTAGTTGTGTATGGATGTGAGAGTTGGACTATGAAGAAAACTGAGTGCTAAAGAATTGATGCTTTTGAACTGTGGTGTTGAAGAAGACTCTTGAGGGTCCCTTGGACTGCAAGAAGATCCAACCAGTCCATTCTAAAGGAGATCAGTCCTGGGATTTCTTTGGAAGGAATGATGCTAAAGCTGAAACTCCAGTACTTTGGCCACCTCATGCAAAAAGTTGACTCACTGTTAAAGACTCTGACGCTAGGAGGGATTGGGGGCAGGAGAAGAAGGGGACGACAGAGGATGAGATGGCTGGATGGCATCACTCACTCGATGGACATGAATTTGAGTGAACTCCGGGAGTTGGTGATGGACAGGGAGGCCTGGTGTGCTGCAGTTCATGGGGTCACAAAGAGTTGGACATGACTGAGCAACTGAACTGAACTGAACTGAAAGTATTTGTCATTTCTGTATTAAGTGTTAACAAAGACACTTGGGCTTTAGGACTGATTCTGCTTTCAAAGAGATGAAAAAAGGAATACTTCAGAAAGCGAAAGGGTTTTGTAGTTAATTCATGCATATTAGCATGGAGGACAATTCCCAAAATGAACTGTTTTAAAAATAAAGGCCTATTCCCATGCTCTCAAAATCTGGTTTTAAGTTTGTCTAACTGTACCTAGTGCAAAGTTAATCTTGTCACTCGGACATTCTGGCATTTAAGAAATAATGTAGAACCACGAATTAACTACAGAGTAATAATTTAAAAGACCACAAAAAGACACTAGAGCTATACCATTCAGGCCCTCTGAACCTGAAGAAATAAGGTTAAATATGATTTCTAAGCAAGTCATAACATTGTTGAGTTGGAATTTTAGGTAATGAAGATTCAAGAACAAACCATAAAATGGTTAATGCCAAATTTAAAAGGCAAAGAAACATTAATGGGTACTTAACAGAAATCTCTTTTCAAACAAAATATGTTATAAAACTCCAATCAAGTAATTTAATCAACTTTGCTCAAACTCAGTTTACACTTAACTTTATTTAAACTGTTACACTTACTCAAGCATTTGTGAGAACCAAAGCTGAACGGTGTATCACATGGCAGCTCCCTCTTTGTAACGTCTATACTTCTAGCTAATGTGCACAGGCAAGGAGACAGGCTGGGGAGCCAAGGCTTTATGTTTTCTCACCTGGTAACTTACTTTCATAATTCTGTTTTTCCTGTGACACACACAGAAGCCTTTATTACATACGCACTAGGCCCAACCCAGGGAATATTCAAGAGGAATTACCTTTGGTCTGGTGGGAGGACAAGCTCTGTAATTATGAGCAATGTTTGAGTAAAATATCAACCCCTTTCCATTGTTTGAAGGGAACCAACATCAATATTAATTTCTACTTGTGATCACTTATCAAAGAATGAAAACATATCTAAGGTTTATGGCTCATTCTTTCTACCTTTCTCCCAAATTGGTAACATGCAGGGAAAGAACAAATATTCTACAATAGGGGTTGGCAAACTTTTTCCATAGAAGGCCAGATAATAAATATTTTAGGGTTTGTGGACCATGAGGCAAAATTAAGGATATTATATAGGCATTTATATATGAAGAGAAAAAACAAAATTTTAAGGATGAAATTCAAACTATGATAACAATAAAAGTGTGTTTTTTTGTAATATAGGTCTAATAATGAAAAGAACAGTTCTTTTTATTTGGGATATGTGTTTGGATGCATGCTCAGTCATGCCCAACTGTTTGCGGCCCCATGGACTGTAGCCATCAGGCTCCTCTGCCCATGGTATTTTCCAGGCAAGAATACTGGAGTGTGCCATGCCCTACTCCAGGGGATCTCCCCAACCTAGAGATCGAACCCTCAACTCTGGCATTTCCTGCACTGGCAGGCACCTGGGAAGCCCTTTTATTTGGGATAAACACTAGGCTTAAGTAGGATTCAAAGTTAGTGTTCCCTATTATCAAACTGATTGCAAATATTCTCAGAAGGCCTAAGATCCCTAATGTGCCAACCCTTGCTCTAAAATACTGAGGCAAATTTGCTGTAGCAGAAACTAGTTGAGACACTCACATTATTATGTTATAGCCCTTATTCTTTCTGCCCATTCAACCTGTCTCCTACAGATGTTTTGTCCTCTCTCTTTCTTGCCTAATTGCACCCCGAGAATGACTGCCCTCTCGCTAAAGCTGTACCAAACACATGATATCTAGAAAGCACCTGATGTCAAGAAAATGCTCCTGTCCTTTGTGAGCATTCTTCATTCTAGAAAGGAGGTCATACAACGATAACCTTGAGGACCACTGGAATCAGTTCTAGAACCACCTGATGCCAGTGCTAATGATCTTAATTAATGTCTCCATGAGGAAAGAAGAATGTAAGACAATATCAGCCCTGATCCTTATCTACAACCCTATTTTCCACTCTGAAACTGTAAGACCCCTTGCCATCCCTCAGGAAAGGGACAGTCTAGACAGCATTAGCCTGCTGTGGCCCTCTTTGCCTGGCAAAGTACTGGGTTGCCCAAAAGGCTCCTTTTGGGAGCCTATAAGATGTTCTGTAACATCTTATAGGAAAACCCAAATAAACCTCTTGGCCAACCCAATAACAAAGCTACTCTTTGCTCCTCCCCCAAAGCTCTGTCTTCACGTTTCTATTCAGCACTGGTGAACAGAGGCCAAGTTTTTGGCAACAAAAGAACATCATTTTATAGTTTGTTGTTAAAAAGATGTTTCTCCTTTTTTCATAAAACTGTAAATCTATGAAGACAGATACTCAAAGTTAGCAGGATCGTACAGGGGAAAGAACACTGGACTCTGAGTCAAAAACTTAAGTCTCTACTGCCACTTATTATATGGCCTTGGGCAAACCATTTAACTTGCACACACCTTCACCCCCGCGACCCCCACAACCCCTATATCCTACAGTGCTTTCAGAATAATGCAAACAAAAGAGTATTTTTCTCCTGTAGATGAAATTGCTGAGAAATCCTTAGGGAAGGGACTGCCTCCTAATGTTTGTATCACCAGCTTACTTTAAAGGTACTTGGTGCAGAAAAGGGGAATACGTGTTTTGAAGTTCATCAATGTTAACACTCACACATCACCTAGAAGATTTCATTTCAACATCCAATAATTATTTAAAATTTCTGAATATTTTCCCACTACACAAAATCAGTAATTACTCATTTATAATCTGACAAACTTTTCAGATCATATGCAGTTCAGCTATAAAACAGTTATTAGGTATCATCACTTGGTGATTTTAAAGTAATATTCTTTTAAATGTCACCAATATCACCTAATAAAGTTTGGTTACCATTTAATTAGAAAAATATACTATAGGCAGTGAATTTAAGAGTTAGGCCCACACTGACATGGAATCTAAACATTCCTTTTGTCAAAGGCCCCACAAATAAAGAGTTCCCTGGTCAAATAAGTGTGGGCAATGCTGCATACTATATCTCTTTGGAGTTGCACAATGTACATTAATATATTAAAGGCTCTGAGGGGTCCTATAGTATAATCTCTCCTTTAATCCAGCATTCCCCAAATTTATCTACCCATGGAGTCCTTTTTCACCTAATAAATATTATTTTACAGACCTAGACTTAAAAAAGTTAGACTATTTATGGAATTAAAAGTATCTGAACATCTCAGACCTTCCTATCTGAAAGTCAGACTAAACTGTCTGACTTTAATTCCTTTACTTTTAATTTCAATTTTGCTCTCCAACTTTTGCTCTTTGGATTTGAATTCTAATTTCCTAGTTGTCCCTATTTACTGCATGTTTCCCTTTCAAAAACAGCCCTAGCAGCAAGGACACATCCCTCTCATGATGGCTACTGCTCAAATGTCCACTGAGAGGAAGTTCTGTCTCCTTAAGCCAATCCTGCTTCTCTTCTGAGGCAGTTATAGGAAATGCAAGCAACCAACAAATGTCAACCATAAGTTCACCCTTTCTCAGGCCACGCGATACAGGCAAGTAACTCTTCTTCACTAACAACAGTTATCATGATATTACATAGGATTAGGACTAATAGTTGAATTATCTACTTCACTGTAAAATTAAGATCAAGTGAAACAATGCATGCGAAAGTGCTTTATAACTCTGATCCTCATTACAAACAAGTAACAAATAATAACTTAATTTCACAGAGGCCTTGCAATGACTTTTAATTACTAATGATAATGTTGTATGTAACTTTTCTTTTTGCCAAGAATCACACTGCTTTCATATTAGTTATGATTTAACTGCTCTTTTCCCCATTAATCCCCAGCTTATTACTTTCATTTCAGTCTCTAATTTGCTTATTCTAATACTGTAAAAAGCCTCTGGTGACTCTGAAATGCTATTGCACACAGCTGAATTGAATTGAATTAAACATTTAGCATGATCTTCACTTCCTAAACACATTTAAACCCCCTTTAAAGAGTTTGCTGTTGGAGACCTGCTTGCTGCAAAACTGACTTCTAGAGAATAGTTTCTCATCTCACTCCACCCAGCCCGGCCCTCCCCACCATACCCCGTCCCACCCCCCCCCACCCCCCCCCGCCCCCAACAACCAAAAAAGAAAATAGTTTCTCCATAACTCACTCCACCCAAGAATACCTGAAACAAGAGCTGCTCACTTTGGGACATGCTAAGACTTATCCATGTCTACGTGAAGATAGTAGACAGTAGGCTGTATAGGTCTGAATCACAAGAAAAGAGATCTAAGCTATAGATAGATTTGGAAGTCATAAGTCTTAAAGCAGTGAAAGGTAAACCAGAAGAAGAGGAGGATTGAAAAGAAACTAAAGGCCGTACCAGGTGGCACAGTGGCAAGTAAGAATCTGCCTGTCAAAGCAGGGGTCATGGGTTGGATCCCAGGTCTGGGAAGATTCCACACATCCCAGAACAAGTAAGCCTATGCATCACAACTACTGAGGCTGCGCCCTAGAGCCAGCACACCTAGAATCCACAGGTGGCAACTAGGGAGCCTGAGCACCACACCGACCGAAGCCTGTGCGCCTAGAACCTGTGCTCTACAACAAGAGAGGCCACGGTAATGAGAAGCCCCTGCACTGCAACAAAGAGTAGCCCCGGCTCGCTGCAACTAGAGAAAGCTGATGCAAAGCAATGAAGACCTAACACAGCCAAATTAAAAAAAACAGAAAAAACTATAGCTAGAGCAGTGGTGTCCAACAAGACTTTCTACAGTGATGAAAATGTTCTATATCTGCGCTTTCTAATACAACAGCCACCAGTCACAAGTGACTATTGAGCACTTAAATATGGCCAGTGTGACTGAAAACCTGAAAAAAACCCGAAAACCTACAATTTTTTTAATTTTTAAGAAAATATTAATTTAAATTCAAATAGCCACATGTCGCTACTGTGTTGGACAGTGAAGGGCCACAGAGTAGATGGAAAATAAGATGAACTCATGGAAATCATAGAAAGAATTTCAAAAAGTGGGAATGAGCAATAGCATGAAATGCTCTACAAAGGACAAGCAAAGCAGGACTAAAAAGTAACAAATGTAGTTAACAAGTATTCTGAGTTGAATTCTGTCCCACCCCAAATATTCATAATGTTGTCCCATACCTCAGAATGTGACCTTATTTGGAAAAAGAGTCTTTGCAGATGTATTTAAGATGAGATCATACTGGAGTAGTGTGCATTTCTAATCCAATATGATTGATGTCCTTGTAAAAAAAGGATAAATTTGGACACAGACACACACACACAAAGGGAAAATGCCACATGAACAAAAATGCAGAGATCATGGTGATGTGTCTACAAGACACGGAATACAAGAAATTCCCAGCAAGCCACCAGAAACTAGGAGAGAGGCCTGGAAGAGATCCTTCTCCACTGCCTGCAGAGGTAGCATGGCTCTGCCAACACACTGATCTTGGACTTTGCTGTTGTTGATGCTTAGTCACTAAATCATGTCCAACTCTTCGGTGACCCTGTGGATTGTAGCCCACCAAGCTCCTCTGTCCATGGGATTCTCCAAGAAAGAATATGTGTCGGTTGCCTTTTCCTACTCTAAGGGAATCTTCTCAACCCAGGGATCAAACCCAAGTCTCCTGCATTGGTAGGCAGATTCTCTACCACTGAGCCACTAGAGAAGCCCGTGATCTTGGACTGTGCTGTGCTGTGCTTAGTTGCTCAGTTGTTTCCGAGTCTCTGCTACCCCATGGACTGTAGCCCACCAGGTTCCTCTGTCCATGGGGATTCTCCAGGCAAGAATACTGGAGTGGATTGCCATACCCTACTCCAGGGGATCTTCCCAACCCAGGGATTGAACCCAGGTCTTCTGCATTGTGGGCAGCTTCTTCACCGTCTGAGCCACCAGGGAAGCATGAGAATATTGGAATGGGTAGCCTATCCTTTCTCCAGGGGGATCTTCCCAGCCCAGGAATCAAACCGGGGTCTCCTGCACTACAGGTACTTCTTTACCAGCTGAGCTACCAAGGAAGCCTGGATTTTGGACTACTAGACTCCAAAATTGTGAGACAATAAACTTCTGTTGTTTAAGTCACCAGTTTGTGATACTTTCTATCACATTGGTATCCCTAACCAATGCAATAAGAAAAAGGTATTCTATATCTGCCAGTTGTTTGTCTATCTACCTAAATCTTTACAAAGGTATGCTCTTATTTACTTAAATCTTGATCTTCTAGTGGACAGAGAACATAGCTGTAAAAATTTGCTCTCACTACTGTTTAACAGCAGTAGCCATCTAGTAAATACTACCGAACAACGTCAATATTCAATCATATATCTGAAGTGCTGAAGTGTAAACACTGTATTAAAAAACAAACATGAGATACGAAGCACAGATGATTCCCAAGGGCTCTTTGGGGTTTGGTTCGCTGGCTGAAACATTCCTTCATCTTATCATTATAAATTTCATGTTTTAAAAACAATTATCACCAAAAGAAGAATACTTACCTTTGGTTTCTAAGCTTTCAAGAGTAGTCATTGTTTTTCACCAATGAAAATGTACCCCAAGACTTCTACTGAAAAACCTAAAAATGTATAAAATGAAAGAATTAAAACAGTATCATATAAATACATTCACCAAGTCCCTGTAATTTTAATATTATGATATTCTACTTGCTTCTGCATTTAGTAAACTTGCATTTGGAAGTGTCCCTTAAAGCCCCTTTTCACAAGGTAATATAGTTATGGCTACCAAATATCTTAAAAAAATTAGGGGTAATTTCACTGTATACTCTAAATTATCACCAGTAGAATCTAAATTATCAGATGTGTGTCCTTAAATTTAGCTCAGAAATAGTACTGTAGTTAATATAGGGGCTTTTGTATCACTGATGGACACCAGGAATTTAAAAGCAGTTAAACTAATTAAGTCCTCACGAGACATCATTGACACTATTTTGTTCACCAAATCCCAGAGAAGGGAATGGCAGTATTCTTTCCTGGAGAATTCCATGGACAGAGAAGCCTGGCGGGTTACAGTCCATGGGATCGCAGAGTTGGACACGACTGAGCTTCTAACAACACCAACACCACCACCACCACCCACTGTTCATTAAATACATCATAGAGGAGCTTCTCTTCAGATGTTTGACAAGCGACAAAAAAAATTCATAACTTAATTTGTATTTCTTTGTAATGAAATTAAAATAGCATAGTATATGCTTTCAGAAATGTATGGATGGCCTTAAAGGCGGTACAAGCCTTTCTGGAACAACAGGCAACCTTTCCCTAAATCCAAAGCCGCTCAACACCCAAACTTCAACTCGTACCGCCGTCCCTTTCCAAAATCCCTTCTTAGTTACACAAGTCCGTTCTGGGACTTACCGCTCAGATTCTTACTCTTCCTATTGCAGGGGGCCTCACTTTACAGATTTTACGTCCAGATCTCACTGGTTTAACGACAGACACTCCTCTAGCATTCTGACGCCGATCCGCCCAGGCCTTGGTGACATCAAGCTTCTGGTTCACAAATAATCACTTCCGATTACTCAGGGTTTAGTTTCCGGAAAATTTTCCAAAAGAAAAATGTCAACTCATTCTGCGATGCATTTAAACTTAAGTAACACAGAACATATGGTGTAAGACTTCAGTAAGTGAAAACTGGATAAGCTCCTATTTAAAAATGTAGATTATTTGGACCTTAGCCAGGTAGTAGCTTCAACTTCCGGTCACCTGTCAATCAAACGGAAGTGACGATCGGGGAAAGAGGTAGGCGGTGTTCCGTCACCCTAGGCGACGGAGTGACAAGGCAGTACTGTTGACCGAGTGGGCGGAGGTGGGTTTACTCCTAGCCAATAGAGACGAAGGGGCGGGCCACTGGCAGCCCGGCTAGAGTCCGGTAGTAGGCGGGGCTTTGTTGCCGGAGTAACCTGGCGTTGGTGTTGGTTCCTTCCTGTTGAAAAGATACCTGTTTCCTTGTGCTAAGATCCTGAGGCTATGGTGAGTGCTAGGCGAGGCCAGAAGGTCCGGGGTCGTGTATACGTCGCGTCCCAAGTCCTGGGGCGTCTGGGTCCTGAGAGGAGTTCGCGTCCCTTCTCTCGTCACCTCGTTTTCTTTTTCTCCCTTTCCAGGCGCCGTCCCTGCAGTTTTCTTGTTTTTCCCGGTTTTTGTAGCACCATGAATCCCACTTTTGTACTGCTAAGCCTTGAGCGTAATGTGACAGAAAGTTTAGGGTTAAGACTCTGAGTCTAACAGTTTGAGGTGAGACATTGTTTCGAACAGACGTGTAAAATGTTTTTATTTTTAATCATTTTTTCTTCCAAGCTCTCGGCTTCACCTTAACGCGCTTCATTTAACACTGTGTTGTGGTGTGTATGTTACTTTCTCATTGGCTAGTGTGTGTGTGTGTCTGTGCGCGCTCAGTCGTGTCTGACTCTTTAGTGACCCCAAGGACTGTAGCCCGCCAGGCTCCTCTGTCTATGGGATTTCCCTGGAATTTCCCAGGCAAGAATACAGGATCTAGGTTGCTATTTCCTTTTCTAGGGGATCTTCCCCACCCAGGGATCGAATCCATGTCTCTCGAGTCTCCTGCATTGGCAGGCAGGTTCTTCTAACAGTAGCGCAACCTGGGAAGCCCTACTTTCTCATTACTGATCTGAATATCCTTATATTCTGAAGTCTTTGCTTTCGTGAGTGGTCAACCACTGTCGCATACACTAAGGGCCATTTAGTAATAGCTGTATTTTGCATTAGTTCTAGCCAGTTGATTACCTTCTAGTTCTGTGCTTTTTAACAAGAATGCCCCTCAAGATCACTTGGAGATCATTTATAGAAAATTCACTTGGAGAAGGCAATGTCACCCCACTCCAGTACTCTTGCCTGGAAAATCCCATGGACAGAGGAGCCTGGTAGGCTGCAGTCCATGGGGTCGCTAAGAGTCGGACACGACTGAACTACTTCACTTTGACTTTTCATTTTCATGCACTGGAGAAGGAAATGGCAACCCACTCCAGTATTCTTGCCTAGAGAATCCCAGGGATGGGGGAGCCTGGTGGGCTGCCGTCTATGGGGTTGCACAGAGTCAGACACAACTGAAGCAACTTAGCAGCAGCAGCAGCAGCAGCAGCAGCAGCAGCAGCACTTGCTAGAGCTTCATCCCTAGAAATTCTGAATAAATAGGAATAGGGCTCCATATTTGAATTTTTAAAAGCCTAAGGATGATTTTAATTCAGTCACATGTTTGTAAACACCAGAGTTCTAATGTATTCACTTGATGGCCAAACATTTTAAACATTTACAAATAAGGAACTGGAGGATAGAAGGATGTCCATTGTCAGATGAATTTAGTTATGAACTTAACATCAGAGGCTCTCCCACTGCCCATTCTTTCTCCACTACTACTCAGCAACTCATTTTATTACCCTAGTCTGTCTCTGCCCTCCTCCTTCCAATCCCTTTCCAAACCTTCACTTTTAAAAACCCTGTCCCCTTTCCCTCCATTCCAGCCAGATGACAGAGTCTAACGGTCAATTTCTTTAACCCCAAGTCTCCAACCTATATATTGATATTTCTTTTTACCCATCATTGGGTCTTTTGTTTCTAGTTTATAGAAACAGGTGTTGAAAGATAATGCTTTCATTTTTGCTCAAATCTTATTGCCTCCCACTACTTACAGGACTTTTTGCTTCGGGTTATCGTTCTCCTTTGCTGTACTTTCAGCCTCTTCCTCTCCATTTCCTTCTCCTCAGTGTCTGAGTCATACATCTCAAGAAAATGAAATAAAACAAAAGCCCATTCCCCATCTTGTGTTTATCTATTCTCCCCACTTATCAGTAAGCTGCTGGAAAGCATAGTGCTTCCATTTTTAGCAAATTCTGCTTGTTCACATGCATCCTCAAAACTCTGTTGTCTGAATTCCTCTCTAACAGCTTCGTGAAGTTGTTCAGTCACTAAGTCATGTCTGACTCTGCAACCCCATGGACTGCAGCACGCCAGGCTTCCTTGTCCTTCAGTGTCTCCCTGAGTTTACTCAAACCCATGCTTATTGAGTCAGTGATGCCATCTGACCATCTCATCCTCTTTCACCCTCTTCTCCTGGTGCCCTTAATCTTTCCCAGCATGAGAGTCTTTTCCAGTGAGTTGGCTCTTTGCATCAAGTGTCCAAAGTATTGGAGCTTCAGCTTTAGCATCAGTCCTTCCAATGAATATTCAGGACTGATTCCCTTTAGGATTGATTGGTCTGATCTCCTTGCAGTCCAAGGGATTCTCATGAGTCTTCTCCAGCACCACAGTTCAAAACCATCAATTCTTCGACTTTCAGCCTTCTTTATGCTTCAACTCTCACATTTATACATGAGTAATGGAAAAACCATAGCTTTGACTATATGAACCTTTGTTAGCAAAGTGATGCCTCTGCTTCTTAATATGTTGTCTAGGTTTGTTATAGTTTTTCTTCAAAGGAGCAAGCATGTTTTAATTCTGTGGCTGTCGTCACCCTCTGTAGTGATTTTGGAGCCCAAGAAAATAAAATCTGCCACTCTTTCCATTTTTTCCCCATCTATTTGCCATGAAGTGATGGGACTGGATGCCGCAATCTTAGTTTTTGAATATTGAATTTTACACCAACTTTTTCACTCTCCTCTTTCACCTTCATCAAGAGTCTCTTTAGTTCCTCTTTGCTTTCTGCCACTAGGGTGGTATCATCTGCATATCTGAGGTTGTTGATATCATGAAGGTGTTCTTGCTTAAATTTTGAATGGCCTTTTAAGTGCCAAATCCAGTAATTTCTCCTCAAAATTTATTTTATTTAGCTTTTCTGTGACAGCTGAAGTATGTGCTCAGACACTCAGTTGTGTCCAGCTCTTTGCGACCCCATGGGCTCAGTAGCCCGCCAGACTACTCTGTCCATGGGATTTCCCAGGCAAGAATACTGGGGTGGGTTGCCATTTCCTTTTCCTGGGAATATCCCTGACTCAGGGATTGAACCCGTGTCTCCTGCATGCAGTTGAATTCTTTATCATTGAGCCACCAGGGAAGCCTGTACAGAATCATAAGGAGATGAAAAGTGACATTTGCAAAATACTGTGTTTTGGTGCCTGCCATTCAGATTTTCCAACAACCCTAAGAGCAATGAATTGCTCCCTGCACTCTCTGCACTGGCTGGAGGTGTGTGTGGTGGCTGTTTCAGATTGGGTGGTCAGTGAAGGCTCCTCTGAGGCAGTGACTTTTGTCTTCGAGTCTGAATATTAAGGTGCAGTGATCTGAGGGAAGATTCTAGACTGTACCAACAACAGATCAAAAGAGTCTTGAGCTCTGACCTTAAGGTTTAATGTGAACAAAGAATAGAAATTAGATTGTCAAGCGATGTGGGGGGCGGGGGGAGTATGGTAGAGAATAGCATGAGATTCCAGTAGAGAGGTAGGCAAAGGGTAAACCACAAGAACGAAGTTTAGCAGTGTTTTGCAAACTATAGATGTAACCCATTATTGGGTCATGAAATTAATTTGTGGTGTGTAGCCAACATTAAAAAAGGAGACACATGAAGTAGACTTTAACTGTATTTATTGCATGTAAGGGTCGCTTTCATGAAACTTAAAAAAATTCTATGTGTGTTGTGTGTACTGGATTATGATGTAGAATATATTTCTTACTGTACGTCATGATCCACAGAGTTCAAGATATAATATACTTTGAGCAATACACACTATAAATGGCAAGATAGTTGAAATCTCAAGGGATGCAGATTTTTTCTTCCTCCTTTGAATCAGTGACAGTCTTATTGTGTGGCAGGAAAAACTCTGAATTTAGTGAAAGTGTAAAATTGACTAGAGTAGAATTTTCAAGTTTCTGCATCCAGATCTTCCTCTTATGTCAGTTGCTGTCAGTCCTTTATGAGAAAGAGTAGGCCTTTAGAAAAAGAAACAGATGTCCTTTCTCTGTTCAGTCTGGCCACAGGCATCTGTACTCTATCAAAGCTGATGGTTGCTATAAGCAACTGAGGATGGAGCTTGTTTCCTGGTGTGGCTTCCTGTCATTGCAATTAAGTTATCTGCATCTGGTTTGTTACTGTTGTAGCTTCTAGTAGCAGAATTGGGTTCAGGTTTCAGATTTTAGAACCACCTTTATCTCATGAAGCAGAGATAGGCAACTGTAGTTAAGGTTGTCTCCCATACATAACTGTTTAAGATAAGATAAAGAATATAGCAGAGTCATCAATTTATTTACTGTTGTGTATACAGAGAATAGAGAAGGTGATTCCAAATATTACCCATTTGTACTCTACAAGCAGTGTGCCATGGTCTTCCGTGGTGGCTCAGATGGTAAGGAATCTGCATGCAATGCAGCAGACCCAGGTTTGATCCCTGGGTTGGGAAGATCCCCTGGAGAAAGGAATAGCTACCCACTCCAGTATTCTTGCCTGGAGAATTCCATGGACAGAGGCGCCTGGAGGGCTACAGTCCATGGGGTTGCAAAAGAGTCAGACACGACTGAGCAACTAACACACAGCAGTGTGCCAGTGTGTCTATTTCTCTTAACCTCTAACTTGATATAGTACAGAGGCATGCTTTGTTGTGTTACTGTTCAATTTTGTGGATATTTAAAATTTTTCCTTTTATATATTAGATTGCATCTTCCTCAATTACTGTTATAGATTCATTTTCCTAAGAAATAGTAAAAGGTCAGGGTAAAGGGAGGGAATGGGAGATGGCAGGTATAGTTCTTAATCCAGTTTCATAGCTCTTATGTACTTTTGGGGCTTCCCTGGTGGCTCAGTGGTAAAGAATCCCCCTGCAGTGCAGAAGACATGGAGACAGGAGTTCCATCCCTGGGTCAGGAAGATCCCCTGGAGTAGGAAATGGCAACACATTCCAGTATTCTTGTCTGGGAAATCCCATGGACAGAGGGGCCTGGTGGGTTACAGTCCATGGGGTTGCGAAAGAGTCGGACACAACTTTGGAACTAAACAACAACAAACTTTTGGGAAAGAGACAGCTAAGCATGAATGATATGTAGTTAGCAAATATTAGATCTTGAGATCCATAAGTTTCTGTCCAACTTAAATGGATTAGCTGGGAACATGTACTTTTATTACTGGTAGTCTTGAAACTTTACTATGCAGTGATTTGATTGTGAAACTATATGTAGGAGCCCTTTTGAGGTCTAATCTGTTTCTTGTTGTTACTGCTGCTGCTAAGTCGCTTCAGTCGTGTCAGACTCTGTGCGACCCCAGAGACGGCAGCCCACCAGGCTTTCCTGTCCCAGGGATTCTCCAGGCAAGAACACTGGAGTGGGTTGCCATTTCCTTCTCCGGTTTCTTGCTAAAGAGGCTCAGAAATAGGGCTTTGGAAAAATGGGAAATCCCTCCATCTAGTGGCAAGTATGGGTCTATCATTTTTAGTAAACCATCTTGCTCTTTAAGTAGTTTCTTGAGTGTGTTACTGTGTGTACCCAAATCTCTGAAAGGTGAATATTTGTACATCTTAGATATTTGAGTGTTTTTCATAATTAAATAATTGAAAATTTAATCTCCAAAGGGAGAATGGATCCTATAATAACATGCTCAATTTTCCTCAGTACATGCTTGAGAGGCTGCTTCAATTGTGTCCGATTCTTTGCGACACTATAGACCATAGCCCACCAGGGCTATGGAATTCTTCAGGCAAGAATACTGGAGTGGGTTGCCATTCCCTTCTCCAGGGGATCTTCCCAACTCAGGAACTGAACCCGGGTGTCTTACGTCTCCTGCGTTGGGAGATGGGTTCCTTTACCACTAGTGTCACCTGGGAAGCCCACTTTTTCTCAGAATTTCCTTTTAAAATCTAGTAATGACCTTGAGAATTTATCTTATCTCTTGCTGTACATGTAGGTCAGGCATGCATCATCAGAACATTTTTAGAACCAAAATTGAATTACTAAGTAGTTATATAGAAGTGGAGCAGAGCCTCTTGAACTCATCCTTCTGCCCTACTGTTGGGTTCCTGCTCCATGCTGTAAATGTGAGATACAAAGATGAATTAGACCAGATCTCTCTCTTAAGGAGCTCGCTGTCTTAGAGGAAGAAGGAAGGCAGGGAAGAGAGAAACATGATATACGGTAGATTGGTAGATTGAAGGCAGAAGGAGAAAGGGACAGCAGAGGATAAGATGGTTAGATAGTATCACCGACTCAATGGACATGGATTTGAACAAACTCAAAACAGTGAAGTGAAAGTCGCTAAGTTGTGTTAGACTCTGCGACCCCATGGAATTCTTCAGGCCAGAATACTGAAGTGGATAGCCATTCTCTTCTCCAGGGGATCTTCCCAATCCAGGGATCAAACCCAGGTCTGCCACATTGCAGGCAGATTCTTTATCAGCTGAGCTATGATAAGGCTGTTTTATTCTAAGAGAGAACTCTAGATTCATTAACTCATTCAACAATGACTTTTAAGTTCCTATTATTTGCCAGATAGTGTTCTACGCACCCAGGATGTAGCAATGTCCGGCAAAGTCGTGCCCTCATAGAGCTAAAATTTGGGGATAGGGAGTCACAGAATTTTAAAAAAAAAATGTAGTGTTAATTATTGATAAGTGCTCTGAAAAATTAGATTATGGGAAAAGGAGTGGAGAAGGTAGTATTATTTCTGCTGGTATTTAGTGGGTGGTCAGGGAAGCTTATCTCGCTAACATTTGAGCAGAGAGCTGAATGCAGTGATGCTTAGAGAACCCTGGTAATCCTAGCAGTGGAGCAGAAGAGACAGAGGGAATACCAAGGGTAAAGATTCTGAGGTGGGAGCCTGCAGGGATGAGCAAGAAGGCCAGTAAGATTGGAGCAGAGAGGGCGAAGGAGAAAAGAGCAGAAATGTTGAGAGGTAGCCTGAGGCCAGATCATATAAGCTCTATGTGGTATGAAATCATAAACCCTTAGAGCTGAAAGAGACTCTTGTTTCTGAAACTGAGGTTGAGACCTTTTGGTGGATTGTGAACTCTAAATTGTGAATAGCGATTTGCTTTTACAAAAGTAACATATCAGTACATTGCACATTCTGAGGATAATTATTTGATAGAACTTTTCTTCAGTTGTGGGGGGTGTGTGTGTGTGTGTATTGGTTTTGGTGGAAATTATAGTTATTACTGTAAGTTTTGGTGAAAACAAAGTAAAATGCTTGTGAACCACTGATCTAGCCTTACATCCAAATATTGTAGATGGGGAACCTCAAGTTAGGAAGTACTCAGAGGTGCACGTGATTTCTTGCTCAGCAAGCCCTTCTTGCTGCTGTACTGTGCTCCTGTCTAGATGTTGTATGCACGTCCGGATGTAGATGTGACTGACTCCATGCTGCATTAGTTCTAATTTCTGTCTTTTTAAATATTTTATTTATTTATTTTTCTCTACTCTGGGTCTTCATTGCTGCTTTCTCTGGTTGCAGCTCGTGGGGCCTACTCACTAGTTATGGGGCACAACCTTTTCACTTCGTGGCTTTACTTGTGGAGCGCAGGCTCTAGGCTTAGAGGCTCAGTAGTTGTGGTGCATGGGCTTAGTTACCCTCAGAGCATGTGAATCTTTCCGGACCAAGGATTAAACCCATGTCCTCTGCATTAGCAGGCAGATTCTTAACTCTGGACCACCAAGAAAGTCCTCTAATTTCTTAAATAAGGGAAGGAATTGCAAGCTTTATTTAGTTAATACCATATCAGTAAGTATTAGGATAGCAACTTCAGTTCTGTTTTATGATCTTTTTTACACTGTTTGACTTATATCCCTTTGCATTCTTCATTTTCCTAAATATCCTTTTTATTTCCCTAGGAAAGAAAGCTATCCAAAGTGAAGAGATAGAGAGGGAGAGAAAGAAATCCAGGACCCAGAGAGAGGGAGAGGGACAGACATCTGCAGTCCAGGAGAGAAAAGAGAGAAATCTCCAAGGCCATGAGAGAGAGAGAGAAGTAGCCAGATCTCTGACTTGCCTATTCTTCCTGCCGTTTCTATGGTTCCCATTGCTCCTTCCTGGAGGCCTGGTCTTCTGGGAAGACAGCGCTCGTGGAGAAGGGGCTCCGTCCACTTTCAAAGACATGTATTGGGAATTTACCTTTGTAATCTGTCTTCTGGCTCTCAGAGGATCAGTAGTGTGCTGAGGAGAGTGAGCTCCTGGAGAGCAGGGTTTATTTACTACGCTCCTTGACATTCCTAGGCCTGGTCCATGAAGGTCCTCAGTAATGCTATGCTTGAAAGACCTTCCTAATTAAGACACTGAGCTGTCATGAGACTGTTCCTATCTGTTACAACTAAATTGTCACTTCTACAAACAATAAATCTGTAATATGAAAGGGAAGAAGGATTAGGCTCAAAAGAGACTTAATTTTGGAGAACTGCGAAGGTAGATTAATGAAGTTTGATGATATTAGTCCAAAGGTTTAAAAAAAAAATTCTTTTACAAACACATATACACACACATACCAGATTAATCCCTTCCTTTTTTTAATGTCATGAGAAAGATGTTCTTGAAATTGTTTAACAGGATTTAAAATAATTATTGTTTTGAATTATTTAAAACCCCGTATGTCACATAATGGGATTTTGCTGCTGCTGCTGCTAAGTCGCCTCAGTCGTGTCCAACTCTGTGTGACCCCATAGACGGCAGCCCACCAGGCTCCTCTGTCCCTGGGATTCTCCAGGTAAGAACACTGGAGTGGGTTGCCATTTCTTTCTCTAATGGGATTTTAAACAATTCCAAACAATAATTTTTAAACTTCCCTGGAACAGGAAATGGCAACCCACTTCAGTATTCCTGCCTGGGAAATTCCATGCACAGAAAAGCCTGGCGGGCTACAATGCATGGGGTTTCAAAGGGTCAGATACGACTGCGCACACATGAATGTAATGTATTAGATATTAGAAAGCAAATGAAGAGAATTCAGTGGATGTTATTCTTCTTTCATAAGAGTTGTTGTTTGAACCTGATTATTTCTTCAGTGACTAAAAAAAGTATGCTTTAAGTCTACTTGGGACTAGTTGGGGGAAGTATCAAAGAAGAGCTCAGATTAGGTCCTTTTTATGGAAGGAATTAGAAATGAAATTGTTGACCTGGCATGTATTGTCTGTTCATTAAAATATTTCTTAAAGCCCTAATGACTGAAAGAGGATCTAGTAAAAACTAAGTTAACTTATTAACTTGTAAATCAGAATGGGAAACCTTCTTTTCTTAGTAACTAATATCAATCATTTATTTTAGGCCTACTATAAATAAATTAAGTTCTTTTCATGGAGGGAAACAGTCTCAGTGTTAAAAGAGACCCAAAGTTATACTGCTGTTGAGTGGCTGGGCCCTGATTTGAACCTATTTAACCTGGAAACCTGAACTCTTTCTCATCTGCTTCACCTGGGGTCACGGTGTTTAAATTTTTTAGGAATAAATTTCTTCCTCTTTTTTTTCATAACTATAGAGAGAAGTAAAGGGTCTTCCTTTTTGAAAACTCAATTTCTAGAGCATATGTGTGATACAAATTTTCTTCAAAAGTCATAATTCATATTTTGATAGTTATGGCCTCTGCAAAATGATCGTGATTTAATATAGAATTAATTACAGGGCTCCGACTGAGGGGTGTTTGTCAAATGGCTGCATGGCCTGGATATGTTGAAATCCACATTGAACATTAGGTGGCGCTCCTTAATCACTGGATACATTTTTTTGGGGAACGATAGTTTTATGGACATTACTAGTTGCTCATTCATTTTAATTTTATTGATATGGTATACGAATACCATTCATCTGGAAAGAACACAGTATCACGGATTATTTCTCATGAAGACACACACTTTTCCTTTTCATAAAGTAGGAAACTGAAACCTAGATGGAAAGAAGGGCTTTCTTGGGGATTAAAATTAAAAGTGGCTTCTCTGAAGAATCTGTTACTCCACCAAAATATCCTTTGTCCTGTTTAAAAGAAGCCCTAAACAGTAAACTACTAAATTTAAATTAAAATAATGCAGGAGTCACATGAAATATGTAGGCAAAAACTCTTCTAAACAGTAGGGAGGATTATCCTAATATGCATCTCTTCAGATAGACTCTCTGATGATCAGTACGTCTAACACTTGCTGATTTTATAGAAGTACATTTTTGCTTATAGCCCTTTGAATCTGCATCACTTGAGCGTGCATGTAGTACTTTCTTCAATGACTGATACTTCAAAATACTCAGACTCATTCCTTTCCACATGAGGATAAAGCTAACAGAATCAGTAGCCAACTGTAGAAATACTCAATAGTAATAATTACGATGTTTGCAAAGCTACATGTATGTTTCACATCTGTAGCATTCAGTATTTGAAGCAGAGGAAACATGGAACCAGTTTGGTTTGTGAAGAGCAACACTCCTCTGTCTCTGTAGCCAGGGCCACTGCAGTCTTCTGTGCATGGTGCACTCTACAACTGTGAGTGAATTGCAGATATGTTTATTTTTCTAATAGATGACAGAAAATGTTCCAAGGAAAGCACTCTTCCTGATTTGTGTAAAAGCACCAGGTCTGCTAAGGAACAAGCTTGGCACTCAGTGCCATTGGCATTTTCCCTAGAGGAAAAAAGAGTAGAAGATAGAAGAGGGAGCACAGGAGAAAGAAGGTGATATAAAAATAACATTGTAGGATGTGTCTAAATTGCTAAAAGCGTCACAGTGGGTTTAGAGCCTCCACAATAGCATCAGGATGCCCTCCCACCTTATCTGCCCCTCTCCCACCACCTTCAGGTCATACTGACTTTTTTACCCCACAAATTCACCAAGCCTCATCTTCCCACTGAGGCTTCGTACTTTTTGTCTTTCTGGAATATTTCTCTGCCAGACTTCTGCATGAATGGTTTATTTCTTATCCTGGTTTTACTTCAAATGACATCTCCACATAGAGGGCTTTGCTTTATATTCTAGTTGAAGGAAGATTCCTTAGCGCTGTGTCCCAAATCATTAACATATTTACTTAGGCATTGTCTTGTCTTTATAGCACTTATTGTTGCAGGAATCACACCATTTTTAAAAACATGCTACAAGGAGAGACAGAAAGTTGGTGAGCAAGCTCCATGTCAACAGGGCCTTGTCAGTTTTGAATATCCCTATTGTCTGTCGCAGTGCCTGGCAAAGAGAAGAAACTGAATATTTGCTGAATGAATGGAGGAATAAATAAATTCAGCTTTTCAGGCCTGAATAACTTTTTATTTGATAATAGCCAATGGATAAGTTCTGTTTTTTAAATTTGTTCTTTCAACGAATATTTAGTTACACCTATTACATGCCATGCATATACTTAGTCCCTTGGACTATATCTGTGAACAAAACAGACAATTCCTGACCTAAGAGGTCTTAAATTCTATTGAGGGAGATGTATAATAAATAATCAACATATTAAGTATAATATGCATAATATTTTAAGATGTTAAATGCTATAGGGAAAAAATGGTCAGGGTGATGAACACTGGGAATGCTAGTAATGATGGGGAATGTAATTGACAGGGAAGTGGCCAGGGTCAGTCTACCAGAGAAGATGATAGCTGAGCAAAGACTGGAGAGTGAGAAATGATACGCCAAGCAGATGCTGGAGAGAAAGTATTCCAGGAAGTAGGGCAGCCAATAGAGAGGCTCTTAGGTAGAGAATGCCATGTGTTCAAGTAATAGTGTGGCTCTGACACCGTAAGCAAGAGTGATAGTTGTGGGAGATGGAATCAGATAGGTAACTGGAGGCCAGGTTTGCAGCTCATTGAAAGTGGGTTGATTTTATTCTGATAGAAATAGGAAGTGTTTGAGTCTGCAGGTTTTAAGAGGAGTGGTAAGGTGGTTCAGCTTATATTTTTACAGGATCTCTTTGACTGCTTCTTAGAGAATAGAAAAATAGAATAGAATGTGGTGAAGGGCAGTGGTCAAGAATGGAAGTAGAGAGACCATTTATTAGATGTAATCTAAGTGATTCGATGTAATCTAAGTGAGAGTATGGTGGCTTGGAGCAGTGCGATTGCAATGGAGGTAGTGGAGTGATTCAGTGTATATCCTTTGTAGTTAGAGCTAACAGGGTTTCCTGATGGATCTGAGGTTTCAGAGAAAGAGTGAGTCAGGGATGGAGTTAAAAGATTACCCTTGGGTTACTGCCTAAGCAATGGTAAGGACTGAGTTGCTATTAATAGAGCTGTGGAAGACTGATGAGGAGCAAGTTTGGTGAGGGGCTGGAGCAGGGGTTTAGTTTGGAGCCCATTCAGTTAGAGTTACTTATTTAATATCCAAGGTAAGAAGGAGTTGCTTACATGACCCTGAAATTTAGAGAGGTCTACCCTGAGAGCTGTCTGTATATGGGTGTATTTTAAAGCCATGTGACCAAGCAGTATCATTAGGAGAGTGAATATAGATAGAAACAAGATGTTCAAAGACCAAGACGCAAGGTACTTGAACGTTAAGAAATCAAGGGGAAATGCAAATGCTGGAAAAGAGGTTACAAGTTAGTAACTTAAGCTTCTACCTTAAGAAATAAGAAGACAAACAAAAATAAGAGCAAACTCAACCTAAGACGGGAAAAAAGATGGAAATGAAATTTAGAGTGGAAATCAATAAAATAGGAAACTGAGAAACAACAGAGAAAATGAATGAAACCAAAAATTGTTTCTTTGAAATGATTAACACAGATAATACTTTGGTTAGACTGACTAATAAAAGAAGACCAAAGGTATTGATATAAATTACCAAAATTAGGAATGAAAGAGAAGGTATCTCTACGGACCCTCCATAAATTAAAGGAATTATAGTGAAATACTGCAAACAACTTTATGCCATCAAATTAGACAACTTGGATGAACCAAGTGAAGTTCTTGAAAGATAAAATTACTAAAATAGACTCAAGAAGATGGAGAACATCTGAATAGACCTATACCAGGCAAAGCAATTGAATTAGTGTTAAAAAAAAAAAACTTTCTACAAGGAAAAATTCAGGCCGAGATGATTTCTCTGGTGAATTATATCAAACATTTAAAGAATAATTAATACCAACCTTTCAGGAAAATAGAAGAGGAAGTACTTCCCAACTCATCCAGTGATGCCAGTGTTACCCTTATACTGAAGCCAGAGGAAGACATTATGAGAAAAGAAAACTGCCAGTATTCCTTGTGAACTTATATATACAAATCCTCAACAAAATATTAGTAAACTGAATCCAGCAACATATGGAAGGGATTATACAACCTAACCCAGTGGGATTTATGCCAAGAATGCCAGGTTGATATTGTATCTGAAAAATTAGATTAATTAGTATAATTCACCTTATTAATAAAAGACAAAATCCACATGATCATCAGAAGACATGAAAACACTTTTACAAAATCCAGTACCATCCATAATAAAAATTCTCAACAAACTAAGAGGAGAAGTAAACTCCTTCAGCCTGACTCAGGAGATTCACAGAAAACCTATAGCTAACAACATACTTAATGGTGAAAATGTTGATGCTTTTTTCCTAAGATAGGTAATAAGAGAGAGTGATGTCTGCTTTCAGCAGTTTTATATGATGTAAAAGAAGTTTTAGTCATTTGCAGTCAGGTGAGAGAAAAAGAGATAAAGAGGCATGCAGATTGGATAGGAAGAATTAAAACTGCCTTTATTCATAGATGATATAATCATATATGTAGAAAATCCCAAGTCTACCACCCACCTACCCAATACCAAAACACTTTTTTTTGTAGCTAATATGTTCAGTAAGGTTGCAGAATATGAGATCGATATACAAGATCAATATACAAAAATCAACTATTTCTTTGTACTACAATGGATCATCTAAAGAGGAAATTAAGAAATAACTTCCATTTCCCATAGCATCAAAAGAATAAATACTTAGACTTTTTTTTTTAATAGCAGTACAGGATGTACACTGAATACTCCAAAACATCGCTGAGTAAAATTGTAAGACTAAGATCTAAATGAATGGTGACATTCCATGTTCATGGATTGGAAAGATCAATATAATTTTACTGGCAATTTTCTATAAAGTAAATAGGTTAAAAAAAAAAGAAACCTGAAAGTAAATAGATTCAGTGTAGTCCATACCAAATTCTAGCAGACATTTTTGTAGAAATTGAAAAGCTGATCCTAAGTTGATATGGAAATGTGAAGAACTCAGAACAGTCAACACAGTTTTAAATGACTAAAACTGGAAGATTTAGACTTCCTGGTTTCAAACCTTAAATATACAGTAATCAGGACAGTGTAGTGCTGGTGTAAGGCTAGACACAGAGATCAGTGGAACAGGATTAGAATCCAGAAATAAACCTTTTATGGTAAGTTGATTTTCAACAAGAATGCCAATGCAATTAAATGAAGAAAGAATTCACACGAATACTCACAAATGGTACTGGGACAATTGGACATCCATATTAAAAAAGATACATTTAGACTCTAAATGAAAAGCAATCAAAGTGAATTATAGACCTAAATGAAGAGCTAAAACTGTAAAGCTCTTAGAAGAAAATACAGGGATAAATATATGTGACCTTGGGTTAGGCAGAACCTTCTTAGGTATGACAACAAAAGCATAAGTAACCAAAGGTCCCCTCCCCCACCCCCAGTAAAGTTATCTGAAATTGGCAATGTGAAGCAAGAAGTACCTCTATCCCAACGTATCATTCTAGGTCCTACCAGACATAGATATTCTCTATTCAATTGGGATAACTGAAAAGTTTACTGAAGAGAATAATTACAGAGGTATGGGCAGAATTAAGGGGAAATGGTTCAGTATAAGAAGGAGGGGCTAGCAGCTGCAGGGAGCCAGTACTACCTATCGGGCTGTCCCCAGGGCAAAAGGAGAGAGCTACCAGGGAAGAGCTGTCATGGAAGGACAGGAGCTGTGGCCTTTAGTAGAGGAGAGCAACTGACCAATGTCATCTGGAAAAGGGAGACAGTTAGGAGTATAAAAATCTTCGCTTTTCTTCCTTTGATCTTTGGTCACTGCCTCCCATTGGCCAGACTCATGTGAAAGTCCAGAGACAAGAGAGTCCTTTGGTGAAGCTCATGCTGGTTGGCTGGCCCAACTCAGCACAGGTTAAAAAAGAGCGGAGTGAAGGTCTGGAGGGACACATGGAGACTGGTTAGCACATTCTCTTTCAGGCCCAGGGGTGGGGTGCAGTGGCTGTGGGATAAAGGCATGATAAGATTAGGCCTGCTATACTTGTTATGACCTTAGCAACAGCTCTTTGGATCCAAAAACGTACAGATACCATTTATATTCTAATTTTCTGTCTTATCAAATGATTTCTAGCCCAAGAATGGAATAAATTTTCTAATTGACTATTAGGTGAACAGTGTGTAATTGCTTTAATAGTCTCTTGCCATTATAGTTAGACCCAATATTTCTTTTTTGGTTCAAATCCGTTTGCCTTTTTGAGTACTGTGGTTCAGATAATTATTGACAAGAGATCCTTTATGGATAACTCTTATCCTGGAGTCCCTTAATCTTTCATCAAGTATGGTTTTTAAGGTGCCAGACAGGAAAGCCATACTTATTTGAAAAAGTAAGAAAAAAATCTCTTCTTTTGGAATTTTTCTGGAAATAAGAATAAACAGACATGGAGACAAATGGGTGCTGCGTTTTGTTTTTAATCTTGAAGGGTGAACTTTTGCCATTTATCAAGATCTTGTCCTGAACACATTTATTTACTCCCTTCAATCTTTATTTTGGTAGTATATATCTGACTTTTTTTTTTAAGGGTCCCAAAACTAGCAAAATCACTCTGGAGTCTCAAAAGCAATAAATAGTGCAGTTTCTATCCTTCAGAAGCTCAGAATTTTGTTATAGAGAGATTATGTGTTGTACAAACCTGCCAGATGACAGCCTAGTGTTCTACTGTGGAAGCATCAATTTGCCTATCAGGAAACAAAGGTCATTGTTAAACTCTGCTACTTTGTAAGTCACCAAACTCTTGCCAAGTCATTTAATTTATATATGTTCCCTTGATCTCTGGAAGTTGGTGAAAATCAAGTTCCAAGTATATAGAAATATCAGTTGGCTAGGGTCGATCTGGAAAGACTTTACAATAATTGTGCATTCTGTCAGCCTTGCTTTTCAGAGAGAGGGTTTCCCCTAGTAGGTAGTATGTCCCTTTTTTTTTTTTTTTCATGGCCACATGTGGAGTTAAGTTTTTAAGGTACTGATCTGCAAAAGTCTAAGAGGAGGAATTTTCAAGGATCTTTAGGGCTCAAACTGAAAAAGTTCTTTCTTCCCTAAAACTGGATATATGCTTTTAAAAATTATTCTTGTTTGATCAGTTTCCTGCTTTATACTTCAGTCACAATTGTGTCCAACTTTTTGCAACCCCAAGGACTGCAGCATGCCAAGCTTCCTTGTCCATCATGAACTCTCAGAGCTTGCTCAAACTCATGTCTGTTGAGTTGGTGATGCCATCCAACCATCTCATCCTCTGTCATCCTCTTCTCCTCCTGCCCTCAATCTTTCCCAGCATCAGGGTCTTTTCAAATGGGTCAGTTCTTCACATCAGTTGGCCAAAGTATTGGACTTCAGCATCAGTTCTTCCAATGAATATTCAGGACTGATTTCTTTAGGATGGACTGGTTGAATCTCCTTGCAGTCCAAGGGACTCTCAAGAGTCTTCTCCAACACCACAGTTTGAAAGCATCAATTCTTTGGTACTAGGCTTGATGGTCCAACTCTCATCCCTATATGACTACTGGAAAAACCACAGCTTTGAATCGACAGACCTTTATTGGCAAAGTAATGTCTCTGCTTTTTAATATGCTGTCTAGGTTGGTCATAGCTTTTCTTCCAAGGAGCAAGTGTCTTTTACTTTCATGGCTGCAGTCATCATCTGTGGTGATTTTGGAGCCCCCAAAATAAAGTCTGTTGCTGTTTCCATTGTTTCCCCATCTATTTGCCCTGAAGTGATGGGACCGGATGCCATGATCTTAGTTTTCTGAATGTTGAGTTTTAAGCCAACTTTTTCACTCTCCTCTTTCACTTTCATCAAGAAGCTTTTTAGGTCTTCTTCACTTTCTGCCATAAGGGTAGTGTCATCTGTGTATCTGAAGTTATTGATGTTTCTCCCAGCAATCTTGATACCATATTATGCTTCATCCAGCCCAGCATTTCACATGATGTACTCTGCATATAAATTAAATAAGCAGGGCGACAATATACAGCCTTGATGATTTGCACTTATACTATGGAAATGGCTCTTTCCTGGTATTTTTTATTCTTTAATAAAATTAAGCAAGTATTAAGTGCATTTCTAAGCATCATAGTTGGGAAAACACATGAGATTGCAGTATTGACTATTTTTTTCTGTTAAAGAAAATAATGCATTCTACTCCTGAGATATTGTCTCAAATGACTTTTTTAAAAAGGAAAACTAAATCTTGGAAATATGTAGAATCCTCATGTTGAACATTCTCTTTTTCATAAAAGGAGAAGATAATTGGCCTTAAACTGACATTTTTAAAAGATGATTACCAAAAAAAAAAAAACGATGATTACAGCATTTTTACTTAATTCTTAAAGAATTTTCATGGAATAGGAAAATAATTAAATTTAATAGTTCGCCAAACTTTTCCTCCTAATGTTATTTGCTTGTCTGACTTTATTCATGAAAACTACTAAGCTAGACTTAGCAAATCAGATTCTCTACATGAAGACCCTTTTCACTTGAACTAACCTTCTGTTTGCCTTTCAAGGTGGATTTATCAGGAAGCAATAGCCCTCTGAGAACAATCTGGACAGGTTTGAAAGTGGTTTTGGCCACATTAAAGTTAAGGTTAGTATTTGACACAACTCCATGTAAAAGAATGCTTGATCCTTGAAAGAAGCCCTGGAGGAAGACTGGTAAAGATTTAGTACAAAACAAGGTTTTGCTGAAAGTCTAGTCCATGGTAATAGGAAAATATAAACCTTTTGGTTGTTTTTTTTTTTTTTCCTTTTGGTTGTTGACTCTTCATTTCTATTGTACTTATCACTGTGGCATCTAAGTAGAGCCATAGGAATTGCTATGTTTATGTGCCTTAGTCAGGTAATAAATATTTAAAGATCCATTATGTTCTCAGAATGTTCAAGACAAAGTGAAGTTTGTTTTTTGGAACCACTTTTCACGAATCCTCACTGAAAGCAGCTGGCTTGATATAGCAGGTTCTCAGCCCGGTGGGCTGCCGTCTATCGGGTCGCACAGAATCAGATATGACTGAAGCGACTTAGCAGCAGCAGCAGCATGTACTGTTGATTTCTATTTTAATGTCATTCAGGGTGGATGGAGGTATATGGAGACTTAGATTAAACTTTAGAAGCCTGTTGAATGGTAAACTTTACCATCTATATAGTTTACTTCAGGATGCCTTTGAGATCACATAGAAGCAGATATTTGGGTTAAAATAGATGGTGACTAGTTACTGAATCTTAAGTATGCAACTTCTGAAAAATCACATTTCTGGTTTAAGACTGTTGCTCATGTTGAATTCTGTAAACCCATTCCAGTTTGATTTAAGCTGGGGAGCACTTTTGTATAAACAAAAGTGTTTTGTTGCCATGTTTTCTAAAATATAGCATTATAGAATGCAATATACATTTTTCAATGAAATGTTAGAATTACAAGTCTGACGAGTATGGCCTGATTTTTATTGTTGTAGTGTTGTTTTTTAATATGTGATTTGTTTCAATAGGCAATGAAAATGAAAGAGTTTGGCTTTGGGTATTGGAGACCTAGCAAACAAAAGTAGTATGTGTAGGTCTGTTCCCCTAGACCCCCTTTCTACCACTCTGGGGAGTGTGGCTAGAAGAATGGGGTCTGGAATCAACCTGCCTGGGTTCACATGTTTCTAAGCCGGGCCCTCTTGAGAGTATTTTTTAACCTATCCGAATCAGTTTTATCTTCTGTAAAGTACAGATGATAATCCATCTCTCTCCTAACATTGTTCAGGTAAAAGTGTTTACTTAGCATATAACAAGTACCTAATAGAAAGTGCTAGCTTTTGACTATCACGATTATTGTTCTTAGAATATTAACTTAGAATGATTTGTTTATATGTTTGGGTTTTACATCACTGACTTCCTTACTGACCTCCTTAAAATCAGGGATTGTTTCTTAGAAATCACTGAATGTACCACCAGAGTTTGGCATAAGAGAAGCAGTTAATAGATAGTTTTAAAATAAATGAATGTGTAAATAGAGAATCTGAGCATCTGTGGTCTGTTTTTTTTTTTCTTCCTTTTTTTTTTTGTTCACAATAGTAAAACATGTTTATCAGTTTTCACAATCAATAGCCAGACAAAAAATAAAAACTATTGTGACAAAATACACACAACATGAAATTTATCATCTTAACTTATTTTTAAGTGTACAGTTCAGTGGTATATTTTAAATGCACTCATAATGTTGTGCAACCAACCATCCATCTCCATAATCCTTGTCATCTTGTAAGACTGAAACTCTATAACCTGTAAACAATGACTCCCTATTTCTCTCTCCCCCAGGCCTTGGCAACCACCATTCTGCCTTCTGTCTCTATAGTTTTGACTACTCTAAGTACCTCATGTAAATGAAATCATGCAGTATTTTTCTTTCTGTGACTGGTTTATTTTACTTAGTATAATGTCCTCAAGTTTCATCCATGTTGTGGCAGGTGTCAGAATTTCCTTCCTTTTTAAAGCCGAATAATATTCCCTTGTATGTATATATCACATTTTTGTTTATTCATTCACCCATGAATGGACACTGGATTGCTTCCATATTTTAGCTATTGTGAATAATGCTGCTCTGAACATGGGTGGGTGGGTGTGTGTGAGTGTGAGTGTGAGTGTGTGTGTGTATACATATATATATATATCTTCAAGACCCTACTTTTAATTCTTCTGGGCATTTAAGTGGTCTCTTTTTAAAGAAAACAGAAGATAAAACTTTTGATACTGAATTCTTGTAGGAAACAAAGGTAGACAGGAAAGGGTGTATGTGTGTGTGTGTGTGTGTGTGTATAAAACATATATACATGTATATATATATAAACTGTTTTGATCTCCCATTCCTACTAGAAAAAACAGACTGTCTCTCCCTCATAAATGAGTGCTTAGTTATAATTTATATACCACTGTGTTAATACACGGAGAAGGCGATGGCACCCCACTCCAGTACTCTTGCCTGGAAAATCCCATGGACAAAGGAGCCTGGTAGGCTATGGTCCATGGGGTCGCGAAGAGTCAGACATGACTGAGCAACTTCACTTTCACTTTTCACTTTCATTCATTGGAGAAGGAAATGGCAACCCACTCCAGTGTTCTTGCCTGGAGAATCCCAGGGACGGCAGAGCCTGGTGGGCTGCCGTCTATGGGGTCACACAGTCGGACACGACTGAAGTGACTTAGCAGCAGCAGCAGTGTTAATACATTATATAAGTTGTAAAACAGTAATAGAAACCTTCATAGATTAAGATTTTTTTAAAATAGGAAAAGCAATGTTGAGGTTTTTTTTTTTAAATTTCTATCCAGGATCTTAGAGAATATTTGGCCTAGAATATTATCAAACTTGGATTTAAGTTCTGCTTCTGGCACTTAAATGTGGTTATTTAACTACTCTGTGTCCCAGTTTCCTATTCTAGAAGGTGGGTACAATCATAACAATCTTCTAGAATCATTGTAAGGATAAAATGCAATAATATATATAAATCACTGTGGTGCATAATACATAGTAAAGGCTAAGTAAATGTTAGCAGCTATAATAATAATACTGATAATAAATTAGAGTCATGTTATTGCTTTGTTGATGATGATAAAAATGATTTTTTGGAAGATATGTTTCCTTTGGGAATTTTTCATGAAATTGCTAGCTTTTATATATTCTAATACATTTTTTATGGAGGGGCGGATTTTAAATCATCAGTTCTGTACTTCTGGGCTTTCTTGGTAGCTCAGCTGATAAAGAATCTGCCTAATCTTGTAGCTCCAAATTATTAATTACTATAACAATTAGAAGTTCTGTCTTCATTTCAAAAATCTATTGGCCTAAATGTAATCTTATTTTGTTTACCTTTGAAAAGATCCCTGCATTCTCCCATTCACTTTGGAAACTTTGAAAAAGCTTTGAAAAAACTTTGATCCATCTGTTTTTTATTCCCATATCTCCTCCCCTTCTGTCATGAATTTATTACTACTTACTTAGAGTTGTCTCTTGTACTCATCACTTCCTCTTCATTTTTACTGTTACTACTTTTAGGCCTGAATTAAGACATTTGCTTGGTTTCCCAATCAGTCTCTCTGATTTAGACTGTGCTCTTATCCATCCATCTGTACATCCAATTATTATTTTGGAAAACGTTTATTGAGCCCCTTCTTTTGCCAGTTACTTTTCTAGGTACTGGCAATAAGGCTCTTCCTCCAGAGAGCATATCCCTATTCAGATGACTCTTATTTTAATTTTAGCCTCATGATCTTATGTCTCTATTCAGAATGTTCACTATCTCAATGATCCACTACTTTCATTTGGTTTTTTAAATGTAAACATATCATTTGTTGAACCTTCTGTGTCCTTGTACAAGCTCCATCCTCCCAGGCCACCAATAATACCCAAGCTTATTCCCAGCTCAGCTTTCTGTGGCTTTGTCATGATGATCATATAAACTGCTCTTCTTCAAATGCCTCTAGTTTTGGCTTATCATAGCACTTGGCTTATCTCTGAATTATTTGTGTAGTTTTCTAGCGCTTTTTTTTTCATGTGTACTGGTTTTTATTTGCCCATTTAGGATGATTGCAAAGCACCTGATTATGAAGATTGTTATTTGACCTCTGTATATCCCCCCTTCTCCTACCTAGAACCTAAGACTGAGTCTAAAAGGGTGCTTATTCTCTCTCCCTATCAATTCAGTCTGTACAGAGCCTGCTGAAGATCATCTGTGTGAAAGCAACCTACACTGTCAACTAATTTTATCAGCCTTTTGTTTTATTATTAAAAACAGAAAATCTGATATTGAACTTCTTAATAGTAATCAGACACAAGGAATTAAGTACAGTATCTGGTGGTATGTCTTTTCTCCTTCTCTCCCAATCACTGGTGTTTGTAAAGGGTTGAGTGTGTTTACCTCAGTGGCCACAGAGAGGCATGGGCCTCGTAGGTGTTTCAGTTCAGTTCAGTTCAGTTGCTCAGTCGTGTCCGACTCTTTGCGACCCCATGAATCGCAGCACGCCAGGCCTCCCTGTCCATCACCAGCTTCCGGAGTTCATTCAGACTCACGTCCATCGAGTCAGTGATGCCATCCAGCCATCTCATCCTTGGTCGTCCCTTTCTCCTCCTGCCCCCAATCCCTCCCAGCATCAAAGTCTTTTCCAGTGAGTCAACTCTTGGCATGAGGTGGCCAAAGTACTGGAGTTTAGAAATTATTATTTTGTTTATATAGTCACTAATTAAACCCATGTTTATTTGAGTGCAAAAAATATATATTTGATTTGGCTGGTGTACTTTTAAAAACTTTAAATATATTAGTGACAAGCACTTAGTAGATATACAGGGTAAAGTTTATTAAAAGTAGAAGTAAAGTAGTAAGATATAGAAATACATACAACAATTTTTTTTTTTTGTAATCTTAACAGCAACAGATAAAATGGGCATATAAAAATACCTGCCTGGGTTGTGTTGTGCTAGGTATTGTATAAACAGTTTTCAGTAGGAACTGGTTCTTATATGAGTCCAAGATTGAAGTATTGACCAATTATTGACTGAATGCCAACTTGTAAAAGGCCCTAGGATATGTACTTTGGGGATATAAAGATGAATGATACCCTTCCTTTGTCCTCAGGGATTTACATTATAGTAGATAGATAAACTGTGTATGTAGACAACTGTAAATATGCCTCAAAGGGTCAGATAAAATACAAGGGGATTTCACAGAATTGAAAAATGTCTTTCATTTGGGAGGCTCACGGAGATTTTTGCCAAGCAGGTGGAATTTGAATTGAGTTTTGGAAAGAATATGTGTGAAGGTTTTGAAGGAACTGAGACTGTTCAAAAGCTTAGGAGAAGTACCATAAATAAGAAGATACATGGTACCTCCCATTGATCCAGGTCTGCAGAGAATTTAAGGGTGTATTTCAGCATTCAGACACTGAATTAGTTCACCTTTAGAATTTAAAGTGTGATCCTTTTTTGGTCCCAGAAAAACTAAATGGGCCAATTATTTACTTACGATTTTAGAGTCTGCCTGTATTTATCTATTCACTATCCAGAAGGAGCCAGCCACGTCTTCCTGGGATGTGATGATGGGTAAGAACTAGTTTCCTGATTCTTCCCCCACTCAGAAAACAGTTTGTGCTAGGCTGTTGATCCATCTTCACATAGGTGGTTGCAGGGCTCCTTAAAAGGAAGAGGAAATTACAACTCTGTGGTTCATTGGTAACTACACAGTGTAGCTAGTTAGAAGGCTTACCGTTTTTCTGAGTGAGTAGGCTTTTATTTTGGCAAATCTTTGTGAGACAGATCTTATCCTCTCTTTTTTTAAAAAAACAGATTTCACTCAATAAAGGGAGGATTCAATTGAAGGTAGTTTAGTTGTGTCAAAATTAAATGCTTTGAAATTTGGAAGAGCAGAAAAGAGGGTGAAGGTAAAGGGACTAGAGTAAGGCAAAAGGTATAGACAGTTTCACATTTCTTAGATCTGAAACATTTCCTATATTAAGTGGTTCAGTTCAGTTGCTCAGTTGTGTCCGACTCTGCGACCCTGTGGCCTGCAGCACGTCAGGCCTCCCTGTCCATCACCAACTCGTGGAGTTTACTCAAACTCATGACCACTGAGTCAGTGATGCCATCCAACCATCTCATCCTCTGTTGTCCCTTTCTCCTCCTGCCTTCAATCTTTCCCAGCATCAGGGTCTTTTCAAATAAGTCCTTTCGCATCAGGTGTCTGAAGTATTGGAGTTTCAGCTTCAGCATCAGTCCTTCCAGTGAATATTCAGAACTGATTTTCTTTAGGATGGACTGGTTGGATCTCCTTGCAGTCCAAGGGACCCTCAAGAGTCTTCTCCAACACCAAAGTTCAAAGGCATCATCAATTCTTCAGCACTCAGCTTTCTTTATAGTCCAACTCCCACATCCATACATGACTACTGGAAAAAACCATAGCTTTGACTAGACGGACCTTTGTTGGCAAAGTAATGTCTCTGCTTTTCAACATGCTGTCTAGGTTGGTCGTAGCTCTTCTTCCAAGGATTAAGTGTCTTTTAATTTCATGGCTGTAATTACCATCTGTGGTGATTTTGGAGCCCCTAAAATAAAGTCTGTCACTGTTTCCATTGTTTCCCCATCTATTTGCCATGAAATGATGGAGCTAGATGCCATGATCTTAGTTTTCTGAATGTTGGGTTTTAAGCCAACTTTTTCATGCTCCTCTTTCACTTTCATCAAGAGGCTCTTTAATTCTTCTTCACTTTCTTCCATAAGGGTGGTGTCATATGCATATCTGAGGTCATTGATATTTCTCCCGGCAGTCTTGATTCCAGCTTGTGCTTCATCCAGCCTAGTCTTTCTCATTATGTACTCTGCATATAAAGTAAATAAGCAGGGTGACAATATACAACCTTGACGTACTCCTTTCCCGATTTGGAACCAGTCTGTTGTTCCATGTCCGGTTCTAACTGTTGCTTCTTGTCCTGCATACAGATCTCTCAGGAGGCAGGTCAGGTGGTCTGGTATTCCCATCTCTTTAAGAATTTTCCATAGTTTGTTGTGATCCACACAGTCAAAGGCTTTGGCATAGTCAATAAAGCAGAAATAGATATTTTTCTGAAACTCTGTTGTCTTTTCGATGATCCTGCGGATGTTAGCAATTTGATCTCTGGTTCTTCTGCCTTTTCTAAAGGCAGCTTGAACATCTGGAAATTCACAGTTCATGTACTGTTGAAGCCTGGCTGGTAGAATTTTGAGCATAGTGTGTAAGATGAGTGCAATTGTGCAGTAGTTTGAACATTCTTTGGCATTGCTGTTCTTTGGGATTGGAATGAAAGCTGACCTTTTCCAGTCCTGTGACCACTGTTGAGTTTTCCAAATTTGCTGGCATATTGAATGTAGCACTTTCTCAGCATCATCTTTTAGGATTTGTAATAGCTCAACTGGAATTCCATCACCTCCACTGGCTCTGTTCGTAGTGATGCTTCCTAAGGCCCACTTGACTTCACATTGCAGGATGCCTGGCTCTCAGTGGATGATCACACCATCGTGATTATCTGGGTCGTGAAGATCTTTTTTGTATAGTTCTTCTGTGTATTCTTGTCACCTCTTAATACCTTCTGCTTCTGTTAGTAATAAAACAAAATACAACAGAGGGTGCTTACTGCTGTCCAGTTAAGAAGAGAACTAGTAGTTTAAAACTTTAGCCAAAATTTCCTAGTTCCCTACAGTTGACTAAAGTATTTTTAAAAATAGTCATGAGAATGTTTTGTTAAACTTGTATTGATTAATTGACCATGGCTGAATTGTGAGATGCCATGGGAAATGAGGGAAGCGCAAAAGTTCACTCTCAGTTCTTGGGCAAGTGGGAAAATGTAATGAGAACTATTTCATTGTTTGCTGGAAGAGCAAAAGTGGCATTGAGTTATGATCCATAGGTTCAAATAATTTGTACAATAAATATTTAAATAATGCACATTTTAAATTCGGTGTTTAGCTTTTAAGGGGATTCCCTGGCAGCTCAGATGCAATGCAGGAGACCCAAGTTGGATCCCTGGGTTGGGAAGATCCCCTGGAGAAGGAAGTGGCAACCCACTCCAACCTGGAAAATTCCATGGACAGAGGAGCCTGGTGGGCTATAGTCCATAGGGTCACAGAGAGTCGGACATGACTGAATGACTTTCTTTCTTTTCTTTAGCTATTAAACTAATCCTGCAGAAGTGATAATTCTTGTTAGCTAGAATGTAATTGTTTAGACCTGCTGCTGCTCCTGCTAAGTCACGTCAGTCGTGTCCAACTCTGTGCGACCCTGTAGACGGGAGCCCAACAAGCTCCCCCGTTTCTCCGATTCTCCAGGCAAGGATACTGGAGTGGGTTGCCATTTCCTTCTCCAATGCATGAAAGTGAAAAGTGAAAGTGAAGTTGCTCAGTCGTGTCTGACTCTTAGCGACCCCATGGACTGGAGCCTACCAGGCTCCTCCATCCATGGGGATTCTCCAGGCAAGAGCACTGGAGTGTTTAGACCTAGTGAAGTGTTATATGGCTCTTTCACTGGACTCCGTTTCAGATAATTTATTTCAGAAGCACTGATTCTTTTTTGCTTCATCTTTCTATGAGAATTTTAAGCAGTTTGACTATTTGTGCCACGCAGCCCAGACCCCATAGCATCATAAGCTCTTTACTTATAACCTTACTGAACCACAGAGTTGTAATTTCCTCTTCATTTTGAGCTACTACTCTGTCTGTGCATGGATGGGTCAGTAGCCAGTGTGAACATATGACTGTTTCCCCTTTGTAGTCTGTTTTCAGTTCAGCACATTTATTTTAACGACTGATATATTGCTTGGTTTCAGTAAGGAATACCATTTTTTTGTCTTTTTGAGGGTGGTGAGCCTGAGAGCAAAGGAGAGTATGTGAAGGGAGCATGGGAGGTAATAACAGTGTTTTTCAAAGATTTTGCTATATATGTTAAGTTATAAAGTCAGTTTAGTGGGACTCCATTGAGGTATTAAAAAAAAGACTGGAATAAGAAATAGCTTAGTAAGTTGAAAAAGAATGGCTATTCATATATGTATAACTGAATCACTTTGCTATACACACAAAACTAACACAGCATTGTTAATCAACCATACTCCAATATAAAATAAAAGTTAAATAAAAAGAAAAGAAAAAATATCTTAGTACACAGTGTATAGTAAGGATAAATATTGCTCTGTGACATTTATCAATAACATATTTACATGTATTAATATGTGTATATTGGGTCATAATCTGAAGTTATGACTGTACTAGTCAAAAATTTGAAAGCCACTAGTGTAATGGGATTTTAAACATATGGAAAAAATTATATTGTATAATAATAAGTAATTTTCCTGTATTATATATACTTTCTATGATTTTTAAAAAATAACTTTAATAACTGTGCTTTTCTCATTTAGACTCTACAGTCATTCAACAGTCTTATTTATTCAACTTTGTAAACATTTTCCACTCCTGTCCTCTGTGCCCAATATACTGTTTTGTTCTTCGATGACTCTCATTTAGTATTTCTGTCTTAACAATAACCCTTTGCAGTTCTGTAATTGTAAAATATGTAAGTAGCAGCCGTTTAAAAATCTCATCTTTCACAGTTTCAGAAACTAGATGTACAGTACTATGTTTCAGACATAGAGGAGGCTCTTGGTACCTAATATCATTACGTTTTAAAAGATGCATTTCTTTGAATAACTGAAGTTATTTGGGATAGTCTTCTCTTCAGTTACTGTTTTAGGGTAGAAGACTCCAAAGTATTGTTCTTCGAGATGCATTCCTGAATAACTGTTAGTTCTCCACTATCGAACTGTATAACTAGCAAAGGTACCCTTCAAAATAATGGAGGTGAAATAAAGACATTTCCAGACAAACATCTTCTGTGTCTCTGAATCCACACCACTACATCCTATCACTGTTGCCACTGCAGTATTTTCTCTTTTATCTGTTTTTCTATTCCATGAACTGATTTTCGTCCCCTAGGAGTCTTGTTTTGACCTCGAGTAACTCCTTCTCCATGATCTCCTATAACACATTTTAAATACAACTGCCAGAAACATTTGCGAGGCCTCAGTACCCTTGACAGAATCCTTCTGTAACTTGGAATGGCTCCTGTTTTTCCTTGGATTGAGGCCAGAGTTTTCATTGTAGTCATCTCCTCTGATTTATTATTGCAGCCCACTTTTGTGTTCAGATGTGCCTTGTAGACAGACTACCTTCCTCACTGCCTCCCATCTCTGTTGCTCTTCTGGCTGATCCAGAACTCCCGATTTTGTTATATGCCTTGATTCAGTGCTTTCAGTATCTGAAAATAAGCATCAATTTTTTGGCATTGGACAAACCTTTGAATTCTAGCACTGGCTCTGACTAGCAGTTTGATCTCTATCAGTTCAGTTCAGTTCAGTTCAGTTGCTCAGTTGTATCCGACTCTTTGCGACCCCATGATTAGCAGCATGCCAGGCCTCCCTGTCCATCACTGACTTCCGGAGTTCACCCAAACTCATGTGCATTGAGTAGGTGGTGCCATCCAGCCATCTTATCCTCTGTCGTCCCCTTCTCCTGCCCCCAGTCCCTCCCAGCATCAGAGTCGTTTCCAGTGAGTCAACTCTTTGCATGAGGTGGCCAAAGTATGGAGTTTCAGCTTTAGCATCATTCCTTCCAGTGAACACCCAGGACTGGTCTCCTTTAGGATGGACTGGTTGGATCTCCTTGCAGTCCAAGGGACTCACAAGAGTCTTCTCCAGCACCACAGTTCAAAAGCATCAATTCTTCGGTGCTCAGCTTTCTTCACAGTCCAACTCTCACATCCATACATGACCACAGGAAAAACCATAGCCTTGACTAGATGGACCTTTGTTGGCAAAGTAATGTCTCTGCTTTTGAATATGCTATCTAGGTTGGTCATAACTTTCCTTCCAAGGAGTAAGCATCTTTTAACTTCATGGCTGCAATCGCCATAAAGTCTGACACTATTTCCACTGTTTCCCCATCTATTTCCCATGAAGTGATGGGACCAGATGCCAAAAAAGTCATAAGTACAAGTAATCAAATGTAAACAGTGGATCCCCCTGATTTATGCAAGATAACGGTTGTTGGTACCCTAAAAGAGAACCAATACAATAATGGCACCATCTTCCTTCCTTCCTTTTTTTCTTTGTAAGCATTTAAAGTGTTTGACGGTGGTGACATTTGTGCTGATATGTTATTTTTCCAGTATCCCCTTGAAGCCTTATGAAAATAAAGAAAGGGTCCCTGGAAGAATAACATACTTGTTAAGGAGCTCTACCCCAGTGGAGCAATTTAAAATCAGAACTGCTCTTCAGAAACCTTGTAGTTCATTTGTAAAAAGCAGTAAAGATAATTTTGTACTATTTTCATGCGTTATTCAGAATTATTCATCTTCACTTAATATACACATAAATGCACATATACCCATGAACTCATAAACCCAAATGCTTATGTATGGGGGAAGTACATTTCTATCCATATTAATATTTTATTTTGTTTCTTCTGAATTTATAATTAATGTGGGATCAGATAATGAGTATGATTTTCATTTTCAAATGAAAGAAAGCCTGCCTTTGTCCCAAGCTTATTGCTATCAGGAATAAAATATTATGTGAAAAGTTGCCTTAAGTAGATATTTTATTTCACTATTGAGCTATTAAATGAAGATTTAGATAACTTATTTGAAAATAATTTTCTGTGCTTTATTTTAGATACCAGAGAAGCCTTGGACTGGCATGCTTTCTTATAAGTACCTATTGCTCTCTTTTAAGTAAAATATAGAATATCTCTGCTTTGCTTTGTGGAATTAGAGGGAAATTCTTCAGATTTTACTCCTATTTCATAAACATTCACATAGCTCCTTAGATTTCTTCTTGGTCTTGGTAACTGAGCACATAGTTAATTTTGAATCAGACTAGTTCAGTGGTAAGATATGCTACCTGCTTCTTTGAACATACAGTTCGCTAGTAAGTATAATGTCTATTATGACTTTATATATTATATTAGCTATAGACTGTGAATGTTTTCTTATTATTTTCCATCATCTCAGTGTTTCCATGCCACACCAAGGCACATGGTTTATGTTTTCACATCTACAAATTGCAGCAGTAATTTTGTGTTTATTCATGTAATTTGTGATTTTTTTCCAGTGGTACATTTCCTTTGAGACGTTTGAGTTATAATACTAATGATTAACGTGTAAGAGATGACATCATAAAATTTAAGTAGAAAATTGGTACTCAGTTTAATATTGATAAAAACACAGCAGCTGTTCTTTTCATAATAAAATTTTAGTCACATTCATAGTTTTCTCTTTGTCACAAACTTCTTCCTTCCCACTGATTTTTTTTTCTTCTGCAAAAACCTTTAAAAAACTATTTACTGGTATTTTCTCCTGTGCAGGCTGCAGTGTCACTAATTCATAGAGCCCCTTCTTGAATATCAGAGAAAGGCCAGTGAAACACTTGTGTGCAGTGTAGCTCACAAGTCACAGGTGTCCCAACAAGCCGCCTCACTGCTATAAGACCTAAGTAACAGAAATCCTAGGGCTTTATATACACTAGTCATCTAATCCACACAACTACTCTCTAAGGAAAGTACTATTACTATTCTACACTAGTCATCTAATCCACACAACTACTCTCTAAGGAAAGTACTATTACTATTCCCATGTTGTGGGGAGTGAACCTGAGGCTCAGAGGTTTATCTTGTCTGTGTCACCAACCCCAGGTCTGTATGACTCTAGAGTCCGTGTTCTTAGCTATCCTGAAGTGTTTTCCATCTGACCCCAAAAGCAAACTCTACAGTTTTCTGGATTTTCTTTTTCAACTAACACAGCTCAGAGCGATGTCATTTGCTGAAACTACCAGCAAGAGTGTTGGAGAAGACTCTTGAGAGTCCCTTGGACTGCAAGAAGGTAAAATCAGTCAATCCTAAAGAAATCAACCCTGAATATTCATTGGAAGGACTGATGCTGAAGCTGAAGCCCCAGTACTTTGGCCACCTGATGTGAAGAGTCCACTCATTGAAAAAGACTCTGATGCTGGGAAAGGTTGAAGGCAGGAGGAGAAGGGGACGACAGAGGATGAGGTGGTTGGATGGCATCACCAACTCAATGGACATGGGTTTGAGCAAACTCCAGGAGATGGTGAAGGACAGGGAAGGCTGGCGTGCTGCAGTCCATGAGGTCGCAAAGAGTTGGAGATGACTGAGCAGCTGAACGACGGGCAACAGCACTGCACTGAGTGATACTGGTAGTGCCAGGTCCAGGCAGTATTTGTTGATTGACTGCTATAGTGTCATCAGAAATGGAATGTTGCTTTTTTCAAATTGAAGCAGAATAGATTTATAATAACAATACTGTGTTAGTTTCAGGTGGACAGCCAAGAATGCATACATACATATATTTTTCAGATTATTATCCATTATAGATTTTTACAAGATATTGAGATTATTCCCTGTGCTACATAGGAAATCCTTGTTGTTTATCTGTTTTACATATAGTAATGTATATCTGTTAATCTCCTCAGTTCAGTTCAGTCGCTCAGTCGTGTCCGACTCTTTGCGACCCCATGAATCGCAGCACTCCAGGCCTCCCTGTCCATCACCATCTCTCAGAGTTCACTCAGACTTCAGTCCATCGAGTCAGTGATGCCATCCAGCCATCTCATCCTCTGTCGTCCCCTTTTCCTCCTGCCCCCAATCCCTCCCAGTATCAGAGTCTTTTCCAATGAGTCAACTCTTCGCATGAGGTATGGAGTTTCAGCTTTAGCATCATTCCTTCCAATGAATACCCAGGACTGATCTCCTTTAGAATGGACTGGTTGGATCTCCTTGCAGTCCAAGGGACTCGCAAGAGTCTTCTCCAACACCACAGTTCAAAAGCATCAATTCTTCGGCGCTCAGCCTTCTTCACAGTCCAACTCTCATATCCATACATGACCACAGGAAAAACCATAGCCTTGACTAGATGGACCTTAGTCGGCAAAGTAATGTCTCTGCTTTTGAATATGCTATCTAGGTTGGTCATAACTTTTCTTCCAAGGAGTAAGTGTCTTTTAATTTCATGGCTGCAGTCACCATCTGCAGTGATTTTGGAGCCCCCCAAAAATGAAGTCTGACACTGTTTTCACTGTTTCCCCATCTATTTCCCATGAAGTGATGGGACCAGATGCCATGATCTTCGTTTTCTGAATGTTGAGCTTTAAGCCAACTTTTTTACTCCTCTTTCACTTTCATCAAGAGGCTTTTTAGTTCCTCTTCACTTTCTGCCATAAGGGTGGTGTCATCTGCATATCTGAGGTTATTGATATTTCTCTCGGCAATCTTGATTCCAGCTTGTGTTTCTTCCAGTCCAGTGTTTCTCATGATGTACTCTGCATATAAGTTAAATAAGCAGGGTGACAATATACAGCCTTGACGTACTCCTTTTCCTATTTGGAATTAGTCTGTTGTTCCATGTCCAGTTCTAACTGTTGCTTCCTGACCTGCATATAGGTTTCTTAAGAGGCAGGTCAGGTGGTCTGGTATTCCCATCTCTTGAAGAATTTTCCACAGTTTATTGTGATCCATCACAGTCCTTCTCATTTATCCCTTGCCCGCTTTTTATCCCTTGCCTGCTTCCCAATATGTTTTCTTTGTCTATATGTTTCTGTTTTGCAAATAGATACATTTGTATTATTTTTTAGATTCCACAGATTAGTGATATCGTAATATTTGTCTGTGTTTAACTTACTTCACTTAGTGTAATAGGTCCATCCATGTTGTTGCAAATTGCAATATTTCTGGAATGTTTTTTTCTGACCAGTAATATTGAAATATGGGATTCCCTCGTGGCTTAGTCAGTAAAGAATCAGCCTGCAGTACACGAGACCTGGGTTTGATTCCTGGGTTGCAAAGATCCCCTGGAGAAGGAAATGGCAACCCACTCCAGTATTCCTGCTTGGTGAATCCCATGGACAGAAGAGCCTGGTGAGCTACAGCCCATGGAGTGCAAGAATCAGACACAAGTTAGTGACTAAGCCGCCACCACCACCACCAATATTGAACTGTATGAGGCCAAAGTACAATTATATTTTTGGCACAAGTTTAATAAACTTATGCTCGAACTAAGGGATTTTTAAAAGCACTTATGCATGGAAAAGATTGTTAGTTTCACATGATCCATTTAGGGCTGAGCCTTCCTTCAAGCAATGACAAAGAGGTGTGGTATAATTTGATTTTCCAAAGGCTTATAATTGTTTAGTCACTAAGTCCTGTCCGACTCTTTGCAACCCCATGGCCTGTAGCTCACCAGGCTCCTCTGTCCATGGGATTCGCCAGGCCAGAATACTGGAGTGGGTTGCCATTTTCTTCTCCAGGGGATCTGCCTGACCCAGGGATTGAACCACACCTCCTACTCGAGAGGCTGGTTCTCACTGAGCTACCAGGGAAGCCCCTCCAAAGGCTTAGTTGCCCTTCAAATGTCACATCACCTGGAATTCCAGCATTGGTTGAAATTCCCTTAAAATTACCTATTTTAATCTTACAAATTATGTGAATTTTATATTCTACTCAGTAAGGTATGTTTGATGCAATGTGAAAATGTTTATATTATCATTGATTAAGACTAATTTTTAGGAAGACCTGAATGCTCACTCACTCTTTGATATATATATATACCTTTCAAAATGAATGACTAGACACAAAGCTTATATCCTTCACAAAATTAACTCAAAATGGATCACAGACCTAAATATATTAATACATTACAAAGTTGTAAACTCCACTGCAAGCACAAAGAAAGCACAGTAGTTAATTTCATTTAGAGTTGAGTTGGCCAAATGGTGCAATGAAAAGAACTGTTAGAAGTGTGATTGAAACGACAAATCAAGGAATCTGCAATGGATAAGGAAGGAAGTGAAAGAAAGAGAGGCTGGTGCATTAGGAATATGTGAAAGTACTTTTGCATTGGAAAGCCTGATAATGAGGACATAACTAACTGTAAGTACAGGAGATATGGGCAGTGAAGAGAATGCTCCAATCCCTGAATTTGGTGGTAGAAAAAGTTCAGGTAATAACAAAGGTCAGAATGTGGCTAATTCATCTATGTTAATCCTGTCCTTCCTTCCAGCATTTATGCAAGTTCATTCATTACCATACTTTAATCAACATATATATGTTTTTAAAATTTTACCTGTTTTATAAAAGAACATTATCATTTCTACTGTTGATAACCTATTTTTTAAAAAGGGATTGAGAGAAGGAAAAATGTTTTCAAAATTAATGGAAGAAACTTACCTAAGTAATCAGCATGTACATGGTATAATCCTACTATTTTAAAAAAATGACTGCGCTGGGAGATGATTCATTCCAGAATGTCATTTGAATAGACAGGAATTTTCATATGATGCATTTTAAAATGACATTTTCCTTTTTTAGAAGGTGTTACAAAATAAGTTTAGAAAAATAATCTAAGGTTTTTCAACATTTAAAAAATGCATACCGTCAAAGGGAAATTAAAAATAGAAGTTGTAAAGTGCTTTACAGCACATTCTGATGAGTAGTTATATAAACAGTATAAAATGGGTTTTGAGTAAGATGAGAGAAAAATTAAATGACCTACTTAACTGAGTTGTTGTAATGTAGTAGAATAATGAATTTAGAGCCAGGAGTTCTAGTTCTAAGTTCTTAGAAATAAGAGTAACACAATAGATTCTTTTCCTTCTTTTTTGTTAAAAAAAGTATTTGTGTGATTGATTGGCTATTCTCTGCTAGATATAAGGTCTATGAAGGCAAGGTCGATGTTTGTTTCCAATCATCATTGTCATGTCATATCCGAGTACCTAGCATAGTATACAGAAGGGGGTAAGTGCTCAATCTGTTGAATGCATGAATTGATGGATGGAAATCAGATGACATAATAAAGTGTAGTGGCCTTGCCTTCTCCTTTTCAGCATGTAAGTAGTGAGGCCTATGCTGAAATTGTGGTAAATTTGTATTTGTTATTTAGTTTCTAAGTTGTGTCTGACTCTGCGATCCCATGGACTGCAGCATGCCAGGCTTCCTTGTCCTTCAGTATCTCCAGGAGTTTGCTCAGACTCATTGAGTCCATTGATTTGGTGATGCCATCCCCTTTTGCTCCTGCCTTCAGTCTTTCCCAGACTCAGGGTCTTTTCCAATGAGTTGGCTCTCCACATCAGGTGGCTAAAGTATTGGAGCTTCAACTTCAGCATCAGTCCTTCCAATGAATATTCAGGGTTGATTTCCTTTAGAATTGACTGGTTTGATCTCCTTGCAGTCCAAGGGACTCTCAGGAGTCTTCTCCAACACCACAGTTCAAAAGCATCAATTCGGTGCTCAGTTTTCTTTATGGTCCAACTCTCACATTTGTACCTGATGACTGGAAAAATCATAGCTTTGATTATATGGAACTTTGTCAGCAAAGTGATGTCTCTACTTTTTAATACACTGTCTATGTTTGTCATATAAAGACAGATATAAATAGGTTGATGCAAGTCAGTTTGACAGTTGTAAGCATTTTATTAATTCAAAAGAAAACTGAAGTACGCTGGTTGAACCGCAGACCTGAGATTGAACACACTCTCATACAGCCCTTCAAGTGGATGCTCACTTGCAGAACCCTGTGTCAGTTTCTCCTAAAATCTAAGCTGCAGTTTTAAGTCTTCTAAGAATTGTAGATGTTGGCAATGCTCTGAGATTAAAAAGTGATCATTTCATCCTGAAATTCTCATCTTTAATTTTGCTAATTTGCTTCTGATCTTTAATCATTCTGGTTTATTGACAGTTTAAAAAATACATTGTTTTGCTTGTTGTTGAACATTAGCCAGTGCCTTTTGGCTCTAACAAAAGACCTCTTCAGTTTTCCATGTTGTGTAGCAGACCCTTTCACAAATGTGCTCACATTAACTTTATTAGACTGAGTATATCGAAGTTAGGAGCTAGTTAGTCATAGATTGTTTAACTCCAGGACCATACTCTAAACACACCACTTGTTTTTATTATGGCTAATGCTTATATTAACTGAAAGTCAAACCGAAAGTTTAATATAATATATAGAAACTTCCACATATGACTCTGCTTTGTACTGAGCCCTGTATAACACTAATAGCCTTTTCTTATAAAAATCTGAATGATTTTCCTTTTTCTTAGTTCTGAAATCATGGTTTTAGAACTTGTTCCTACCTCATTCTGAAATGCTTTTTTTGGGGGATTTGTCCTCTTCTACTTTCTCTGTATTCCACTGCTACTTAAGAATGCATTTTGCTTCAAAACATTCCTCTCCCAACTGCATCTATCTTTCTGTTTTATAAGAGGAGAGGAGGGGTAAATTTAAGATAAAATAAAAAATGCTGTATCCAATTGTCTGCTCACTAAAAGTTCTACAATGTAAAATATTTTAAAATGTTTTTATATCTTTTAAATGAAGATTTTTATAGAAAATTTATTTTTTGGTACTTTTTATATAAAGTTTTTTTAAGCTTTTAATATGTTTTTATATAAAATACAGAGGAATAGAAGAAAAGTAAATCTTAAACTTTTAATGTTAATTATCCCAATCTCTTTTGTATCGTATATCTGATACATAATTGTTTACATTGATTTTTATAAACCCAGGTTTGATCCCTGGGTTGGGAAGGTCCCCTGGAGAAGGACCTACTCCAGTGTTCTTGCCTGGGAAATACCGTGGACAGAAGAGCCTGGCGGGCTACATACAGCCCATGGGGTCACAGAGGAGGACACGACTGAGCAACTGAGGAAGCACACACATGTTCTGAATCTCATTGTGTGGATATCTGCTTATAACATTTGAAAAGTTTGATGACACCTTGGTGGTTATTTACAAAGTTGGAACAAAGTGTGCTTGAATGCTTTATTGTGTATAAACAATAGAAGTGTTTTATTATGTATAGGTTATATTTGAAATGTTCAGAAGAAGGAAAATAATTTGGCATCTTTAAGGAAAAGTCTTTCTGTGCTAGAGCATGATTTTTAAATATTCTGCATGATGGTGTTTCTGACAGAGACAGAAATCTTTGTTGTCCCTGTGATTATCCGGGCAGTGACATTCTCATCCGAAGATCTGACAGAAAACTGGAGGTGTCCCTGTGTAAGTGTTAGTTTCTCCTTGAGTAGGCCCCGGAAGCCCAGTATTATGGAAATATCTGAGTCATAGCGAGTGGAGGTTCCAGATTTAGCTCAGTCATCAACTAGGTCTGTGACTTTATGGGTGTAATATATATTTGCTTGCCTCAGTTTCTTTATCCATAAAATGAAGAGTTTGAACACAATGGTATTCAGCTCTGACATCAGGGAAAAAAAGGAATTGAGTTCTTTGCTAGATTTGGCTCTACTTAGCTAAAAATAAAATTCTTAAAGTTTAAAATGTAAGGTGTTTAGGTGTGTGCTCGTGTGTGGGTGTGTGCTCGTGTGTGGGTGTGGGTGTGTGTAATGAGGCAGCTAGTTGAAAGGCAGCCTGAATGGGACGTTCCCATGTGTCATTGCTCTCTGCCAAGCCCAGATGTATCACTGTTACATCTCTAGACATCTTTTGACTCTAGGAAATAACCATAACTGCAAAGGTTAAGGTTAAGTCAGATTTGGATATAATTTTTACTTGGCACGATAAACCTTTTTTCATAGAAGAAACAGTACTTGCTTGTTACTTTCTTCTTCTATAATAGAAGTTCCATTATTCATATATAGTTTTTTAACAGTCTCATTGAGGCAAATCACAGTTATTAGGTGAAGGAATGAGCTAATTTTTTGAGATTATGATATATTTTTTCTTTGTACATAGGTGCTATTGTGAAACTGTATATGTCAAGACTTCAAGAGGTTTTGTATGGGTATATACTATATTTTCATTTCTCTTGGGTTTGTATCCAGGAGTGGAATTGCTGGGTCATATATAACTCTGTGTTTAACATTTTGTTGCTGTTCTGTGCTTAGTTGTGTCCAACTCTTTGAGACCCCATAGACTGTAGCCCACCAGGCTCCTCTGTCCATGGGGATTCTCCAGGCAAGAATACTGGAGTGGGTTGCCATGCCCTCTTCCAGGGAATCTTCCCAGCCCAGAGATCAAACCCAGGTCTCCCTCATTGCAGGTAGACATTCTGAGGAATTGCCAAATTGTTTTCAGAGTAACTGCATCATTTTACATTTCTACCAGCAAAATATATGTTTCATTTTCTCTACATCCTCACCAACATTTGTTATTGTATATCTTTCTTATTATAGCCATTTAGGTGTGTGAGAGGTACTATCTCGTTGCAGTTTTGATTTCCGTTTCCCTAATAGCTAGTGGTATTGAGTATCTTTTCATAGGTTTATTGGCTCTTTGTGTATCTTCTGATATCTTCTTTGGGAAAATGTCTACTCAGATCCTTTGTCCATTTTGTAACTGGGTTGTCTTTTATTATCGAGTAGTTAAAATTCTTGGTATATTCTGGATGCTAGACCCTCCCTGATCAGATATATAAATTGTGAGTATTTTCTCCAGTTTGGTGGCCTGTCATTTTGCTCCTTTGATGATTTAGAGTCCAAATTATCTGTGTTTTTGTTGTTCTGTTTTTTTGACCATTTGTGCTTTTGGTGTCTTATCTAAGAAACCATTGCCTAACCCAAAGTCACAAATGTTTCATTCCAGCAGTTTTTCTAGCTTAGCTCTTGTTTAGTCTGTGATCCATTTTGAGTTAATTTTTGTATATAGAGTGAGGTAGGGATACAATGTCATTTTTTTGGTCTATGGTATCCAGTTGTCCCTGCACTATTAGTTGAAAGACTCATCTTTCCCCATTTGAATGGTCTTGGTGCCCTTGATGAAAATCAGTTGGTCAGATATGTATGAGCTTGTTTCTGGACTCTCTCCTCTTAGATTAACCTGTATCTATTCTTTGCCAGTAGTATACTGTCTTGATTACTGTAGCTTTGCAGTACGTTTTGAAAATAGAAAATGTGAGTCTTCCAACTTTGTTTTTCATTTTTGAAACTGTTTTAGCTATGCTGGGTCTCTTGCATTTCCATATGAATGTGATATGGGTTTTAAAATGTAGTTCTATATTTACAGGGTTTTTTTGGTATTGTATAAGGGCACACCTCACTGACTTGATTTCTTAAGATTCTGGAATTGGGATGTAATTGAAATGAGATATTTTGTTAAGTATGTTTGATGTCACAGGGAACAACTTGATTTCCTTATCCTATTTTATAGTAATCTATTCCCTTTCTCCTACATGATTGTTAAATGTTACAAAATTGACCTTGAAATAGAATTATTTAACTTTACATAGAGGAGTAGTTAAATACTTCAGTTCACCATTAATTTAGGTCCAGTGAACGAGTACTTCCTTTAACACTGACTTTTGTATCATTTTATGTAGGTGATGCAGTTTAATGCGACAAAATACGGGTTTTGTCTTCAGACAAAAGTTTGAGTGCTGACTTATTCATTTTTTGTTGTGTAACCCTGGACCAGTGTTCAAATTATCTGAGCTTTACTGTTCTTGTCCATGAAATCGTATCCCTGTTTCTGTCAACCTACATTGTCTGTCATGAGGATGGAAAGAGATAATGTATGTAAAGAAACTGCTATTTAGTAGGTATTCTAAAAATTATTATTGTTATTGTCATGATTAATGGTTATTATTAGTGTCTTAAAGTTTGAATGGCACTGATTTATTTAATATTTGAGAATTGTTTTCATGTTGTCTGAGCACTAGGAGATGAAGAAAAGTCATTCTAAGAGAACAGAGGGTAAAAAATTGAACAGAATGTCTCCAGTTTGTGTGCCTGTTATCTTAAGAGATATTCTCTTCACTGATGTTCATTGGAATTTGAGAAAAGATTGAGCAGCTGATGTAGGAGATACTTTTTTTTTGCTTCACGTGATTTAAAGAATATTGTCTTCCTCTCACTCTCTTTATATTCTTATTGACCTGCATTCAAGTTCTACTTATTTTGTATACCACAAGACATTATTGTAATTTTATATATTCATTATTTATTTAGATTTACCCACATACTTATATTTCCATTGTTTTTGGAAATAATGGTTTCCTTCTATTTCTTGAATCATCTTGAACCACTTTCTTTCAGAACTTCCAGTGGCAATAAATTTTCTGTTTTTACTTGTCTGAAAATATCTTTATTTCACCTTTACCTTTTGAAGGGTAATTTTCTTAGTTATAGAATGTTGTGTGCAATTGCTTTTCATTCTTTAATTTCTTATTGATTAAAAAAGTAGATTCTGGTTCTCTGGTGAAATTATTAATCTTGACATATATTTTTCATGCTTATTTTGAAAATTTTGTCCGATAACTAGGGTATTCATGGATTTCTTTCTATTGTCTCTTTTTTTCCTGTTGGCCTTCTTTTTTGGTAATCTCGTCGTTTATCTTTGAAAGCATGTCATTGCATAGGAAAACCTTTATTTCCATTTCTGGAGATTCAGACAGCTAAAATAGAGGAAATATCACTTCAGCATGATTAAGGGCTAAGCATTGTGTGAATACAAAACTTGTTTCAAATTTTGTTAGTTTACCTTTAGTTTACCCATGCTCCTGGAGTGAGTGTGATGTTCCAGGAGATACAACAGAAAGACAACTGAAAGCTCCGTTGAACAAACACAGGCTTGAGCTCACGTCTCTATGATTTCATTTTCTCTAGGATCTTTGCCCCTCCAGTTTTGGCTGGTTTGGTAGGCTCAGATTCCAATATCTGTCTACTTATCCCCATGACCTTGTCAAAATCTCTTAGCTTCTCTGCCTCTAGACAGCCTTCCTCTGTCAGCTTCTTGGGCTTCTTCATCTCTTACCCAGCTTGACTTGAGTCTGAGCACATGTCCTCAGGTAAAAGCAGCATAAAAAGTACTGTGCTCACCTCAATGAGCTTCCTTTCTTTCTGAATCTTACATGATAAAATCTGGCTGTCTTTAGGTGCTCTCCAATGTCATCAGATAGATCCTTTTTTTTTTTTTAATATCCCATTTTTCTGGTTGTTCTTGGAAAGCAGCAGTGATATGCCATAAGCTGCATTGTTAGGCAGAAACAGTACTTCCTCAGTTTACTTTCTTTGTATTAAAGATGTTTTCTGAATAATGAATCATGAAAAATTCTACCATCTGGTGTAGAATTAAAGAGTGTGATTGGCAGGTTTTGTGGTTAAGGCTGCCTGGATAAATGGAACTACCAAGTCTCATTGGTTTTTCATTTGCCTCACTTTCAGTTACATGTCTCATCATTTCTTTTATTTCATAATTTAACCTGTTTTAATGAAGGCAATATTTCAATAATGCTTTTGAACAAATGGATATTTTAAATAGGTAGTAAGGTTTCTGATAAACTACTACTATTTAAATTTTGTATTAAAAGGAGAGTATAATACTAGAATACATAATGAAACCTAAATTTTAAGCAGTCATATTAAAAAATAAAAATAAAATGCTGTATTTATAAGGATTAATATGAAAAATAATGAAAGACTTGTATTAAGACAATGGTATATCTCTTATTTTATCTTTTTGTTTCTCTTGACTACTACACATTATTTAAACGTGTCTTTTTGGATGATTGTGGGAAAAATAAAATAGTGTCTTAAAAAGTGCCTCTATTATAGCTTATGAATAGGATCATAAATATAGCTAGACATACTATTATTAGAATTTATAAGTGAATTATTAATATAAAAGAAACCCATCTATATACACTAACCAGAGAATCAGATGCTAAATCTAGACTTAGTAACAAAACCCTTAGATTCCTTTCTTCCTTCCTCATTTGCTTATTGTGATGAAGGACCTTTAGGGGCTAAGCTATTATAGCATGTGATGGGAAATTCTGCCTAACAGTCAAGGAAAGAGGGCCTTCTTTGACTTATGTTTCATTGTATACACCTCACAGATCTTCATCCAGAGGGAGCTTAAGTGACCAAAGGACCTTAGTTCCTGTGCTCTGAAATCTACCGCTGCTTTTGTGTTTAGGACCTGTTTTCCAGCGGCTCCCAGCCCTTGGCTGAGAGAAACAGGGATACTAAAACAGGCCCACCCATCCCTGGAAGTCAGGGAACTCTGAGGGTATCTGGCTTGAGCACTGCCTGATGTCTTGCTGAACCTTCCTTAGATTGAAGAGCAATCCAGGAGGGTTCCCCCCAACCTTCCTTCTCTCTCTCCTTCAACTCAGGGTCAACTCTGTACTGTGGTCTGTCTGCTTTCCCTGGATCCCTCCCTATTTTCTGTTAGGAATTTCCATTCAGAATTTCTCCTACAGGAATAAGATTCTTGAATGTTTAATCCTGTCTTGGCACTGTCTTGGCATCTTGTCTGCTTCTCGGGGGGACCTAGACTAACACATTCTCCCACTATTTCTATAAAAAGATACTATCATGTGAAATTACTAAGGAGAGAAAAGATGCTTGCTATAATCTGAATGACAACAATATTCTAATACTGCTGGAATCTTAAACTTAGAACAATTAGAACTTTATGGAGAGGTACTGAATTATCACAGTTGACAGATAAGGAGCTCATGTTCTAAAAAAGTGTCAGTTTACCCAGGATGATTGGGTGGCTGTGAAGTATTAAGTTCATAAGTCAACTCTGATATATCTAAGGATATTTAATAAGAAATTAGAGGGAAATATTTCTGAGGATGTGTTGATAGCTGTCATATTGTTGAAAGCTGTCATATTGTTGAAAACCAGAATTATTCAATTATTAATAAGTATTATAATAGTAGATTTGTTCATTGCAAATATTTGGTCATTCTTTCAATTCATAGGATTTTTACAAGAGGGCTTATATTTTGTATGTTATTGTTAAAATTCTTCTTTCTTTTCAGAATCATAGTGAGAGATTCGTTTTCATCGCAGAGTGGTTTGATCCAAATGCTTCACTATTTCGACGTTATGAGCTTTTATTTTACCCCGGGGATGGATCTGTTGAAATGGTAAATGAGCCTTTCTTTGCTTAAAAGTTGGCAAATGGAGTAAAGGTGGGATTGGGGGAGGAATAGGATTGCCTTTTTTTCTAGTTGTGTCTATGTGAGATGATGAATGTTCATGGAATTTTTGTGGTCATCTCTTCATAATGTATATGAGTCAAATCATTATGCCATACTCCTTAAACTCATAGGTTAATCATATCTCAACAAAACTGAAAGAAAAAAATAAATACATTATTTTTATTTGGGAAATTAAAAAAATTTTTGATATTATAATTCCATTACAAGAAGATACTTTGTGCCTTTATTTTTTAATAGAAATTGTTTTTGCAGTTAGAAAACTGAAGTAGGGTTATTCATGTTTTGTATTAATCAATAGTCAAGTGGTTGTAGATAAAGATTATCACGGTCATCAATGTCACCATTGTTGAATGCTGCTATCACTACAAAAAGTCTGATTGTAGAAGACTGAGCCAAGAGATCCTGCTTATTTCTTTGTGTCCCTTTCCTGACAGTCCCTTTTGCAGGCTGACCTATCTGGTATTGGGATTTTGTGTAGGCAAGAAAGGAGAAATTTGGCATCTTGGAGGCACTAATTTGCTCCCACGATTTGGAAATAAACAAAAATTTCTCTTCAGGGTTTAAAAGTATCAAATTTGTAATTTTTATGTTATTACTGGATTAAACTAGGAAATGCATGCTATAAAAGAAATTATTACTTGTACTTGTGGCAAATATGAAAAATATGTAACTTATGTTTAATAAAGCAGAATTAATAACATTATTTCTAGTTTATAATAAGGTTAACATTCCCTGCTGACAATGATTTGTTTTATTGTATTGTTTTTGATTCCAGCATGATGTGAAGAATCATCGCACCTTTTTAAAGCGGACAAAATACGAAGACCTTCACCTGGAAGATTTATTTATAGGCAACAAAGTAAACATCTTTTCTCGACAACTGGTGCTGCTTGACTATGGAGATCAATACACAGCTCGTCAACTGGGCAGTAGGAAAGAAAAGTAAGAAAACTATTATGTAATCTTTTTTAAAATTCTTAGAACATTATGTCTGTCTTGGTACCAAATTCGAATTTCTTGTTTCTATCCTGTGTTTTTTATAGTATAAGTATTTTTCAGTGATCCAATTCAGTGTTAGGACATTTTTAGAATTCTGTGGAGCAGATTCTGTAATTTTTTCCTCACTTGGATAATAAAGTGATACCCATGGTCTTAGACTGATTATTTTCTGGAGGGAAAAATGCAAATCTTTTATATATACCCTTATCAGTCTTCTAATTGGGAGCTGAGACTTTAAGTCTTGGTTTATGGGGCAAAAGTAGTGAGTGCCATAAGCTCAATGGACACTCAGAAGAAAGTATTAATATCTGTTAGCTGTTTTTATATCAGACATTGTATTAAAATGATTTCTATGCATCATTTGTTTAAGCTCCACAACAACTTAAATACAAAGGCTAATAATATTATTATTAATTCCACTCTGCAGATGGAGAAGTTGAGGCTTAGAGACGTTAGGTAACTTGCTGAATATCACAGAGTAGAGGCAATATTAAAGTCCAGTCACAGGAGAATGAGTAAGACCTGCAAGATGGTTGTCTCCTTTCTGTCTCAATTCAGATTTTTGTCTCCTGTGGTACCTGGCACATCTCCTCACACATTACAAGCACCTTATCTGTGTTAGGTAAACAAATCATTGAATAACAATTTAAAATTTATTATCTACTCTTTCCTATTTTTCATTCCCCCCATTTTCAAATGATGACCATTGATCTAATTGACAAAGATGTTTTTGTCTTGCTGACTAAGTCGCTAAGTCTTGTCCGACTTTTTGCGACCCCATGGACTGCAGCATGCCAGGCTCCCTTGTCCTTCACTATCTCCTGGAGCTTGCTCAAACTCATGTCCATTGAGTCAGGGATGCCATCCAGCCATCTCATCCTCTGTTGTCCCCTTCTCCTCCTGCCCTCAGTCTTTCCCAGCATCAGGTCTTTTTCAGTGAGTTGGCTCTTCACATCAGGTGGCCAAAGTATTGGAGCTTCAGCTGCAGCATCAGTCCTTCCAATGACTATTCAGGACTGATTTCCTTTAGGATGGACTGGTTTGATCTCCTTGCAGTCCAAGGAACTGCAAGAGTCTTCTTTAGCACCAGAAGATTGCTTTTAATATAAATTGTCTATTTTTGAGTTTTATTTAATTGATGCTTTTGAACTGTGGTGTTGGAGAAGACTCTTGAGAGTCCCTTGGACTGCAAGGAGATTCAACTAGTCCATTCTGAAGGAGATCAACCCTGGGATTTCTTTGGAAGGAATGATGCTGAAGCTGAAACTCCAGCATTTTGGCCACCTCATGCGAAGAGTTGACTCATTGGAAAAGACTCTGATGCTGGGAGGGATTGGGGGCAGTAGGAGAAGGGGACGACAGAGGATGAGATGGCTGGGTGGCATCACCGACTCGATGGACATGAGTCTGAGTGAACTCCGGGAGATGGTGATGGCCAGGAGGCCTGGCGTGCTGTGATTCATGGGGTCGCAAAGAGTCGGACACAACTGAGCGACTGAACTGAACTGAACTGATAAATATTAACTGATCAATTGAAGACAGGATATTTATTTTAAAAAAATGTACAAAAACATTGTGATACAAAGAAATTTAATCCCTCTTGGGATCACAGCTGCCTCCCAAAAGTCCATTGTATTGTGCCTCAAACAATGAAGTATTTACAGGAGCTGCCCCACAAAATTTATTGAATGAACGATACATCTTTGGAAACAGTTGTGTCTGGAGGAAGAGCTTCTGGCTGGCTGCTTCCCTGCCTTCTCCTCTCCCTGCCTTTGTGTGTTGCTCTTCCTGTGACATGGAGAAACTATAGCATGGTGTCTCTCTGGTCTTTTCTAGTCATTGTTTGTCAAAGCTACATTTGACATTCTGACTTTCCCTCAGTTTTGATTTAGAAGAGAGACAGAACAAGTTGGAGTTGTAGCTGAAAATTAGGCTATCCGGAAAACATTACTAAAATGACATTGTAAGTTTTAATCACTGCATTTATGAGTTTGCAGCTTTCTGAGTCTAGTTTGAACTGTATTTGAAATGGAATTTTCATTCTTTGGTCATCTTTCCAGGCTCTAGTTTCTGTAGCTTATATTATATGCTTTTATGCTGACTTGAGGGATTCTTTGTATTTGTGGAGTGATTGTTGCAGTAATGAAGAATAGGGATCACTGGTGGAAGTTAAGGCTATCTGTATAAAAAGCTCGAAAAACTATTTAATTCTACAGGAAAAAAAAAATCTGTCAAACTATTTTTCGAGGTTTGCCACCCAAATAATAGCTGATTACCTAACATCTGAGTCCCCTCATAGTAATATTCTTTCTGTGACTTTTTAAAAACTCTTTATGATTCTGGAGGTACTTTGATGCTCAGTGTGGTATTAGTACACAGGTGGTGATAGATCAGTGAGATGGTGAATGATTCATAAAAAAGAAAAACCAAAGGTTCCCAGGACAACTGGAAATAGGAAGGAAAAAAAGAAGATAGAATGTTAGATAAATAAGAATCTCATTTATTATGAGATCTACTAATAAAAGTCTGTGGGGTTAAGGAAGCATCAACCACAATTCCTTTATTTACAAGAAATAAATATTTATAACTTAAAGTTTCTGAGCACATGCTAAATGCCAGTCACTGTGGTAGGCATCTTAGTTCACGACTACTTCAAGTTTTCATTTAAACTAGCAAGAATAGGTAAATGAGGGAGACAGGGTTAATAGTATGACCCAATCAAAGTAAAATCTATAGCAATTATTATAAATATATATAAATTATTATATCTGTAGTATGACTCCAGTTCTCTTGCCAAGAGAATCCCATGAATGGAGGAGCCTGATAGGCTGTGGTCCATGGGGTTGCTAAGAGTCGGACACGACTGAGCGTCTTCACTTTCACTTTTCACTTTCAGCATTGGAGAAGGAAATGGCAACCCACCCCAGTGTTCTTGCCTGGAGAATCCTAGGATGGGGGAGCCTGGTGAGCTGCCGTCTATGGGGTTGCACAGAGTCGGACATGACTGCAGTGACTTAGCAGCAGCATATCTATAGTAATTATTATATGTATTATATATTGTATATATAGCAAAGTAAAAATCTATAGCAGTTATTACATGTTGTATATAAACTTTGATTTTTCTACACTGAATGTTGTTGTTTCCCTTTTATAGAATAGTTCAGTAACTTGGCCGTAGTCACACAGCTACAAAGAAAGGGGAAACAAGTAAATCTTGTCATGTTTGACTTTAAAACTCATTCTGTTTCTATTAAACTTCTAATTAATATGTTGGTAAATATTATTGAGTGGACTGATTTAAAAATAGTAGAAGGATATGAAGGCAGATTTTAAATATTTGGGCTTTATAAATATAATTAATTAAAATATGTGCAGTATTATATTTTTACTGACTAAAATTATTTTGCCATTTTGTTTTCTGATTCTTTCCTAACTGCAAGGGTGTTAAATGCAGCAGCCATTTGGGTGACTTAAATAAGCTTCTTCAGAATTAAAGAGTTTTTTGAAAAATATATTGTTTCATTTAAATGACCAAAGAGGTAGGCGTATGGAGAAATACAGGCATGTCTATCATGGTCCCATGGAAATATCTTCTATGTAATAATTGTAACTTAGCCTAGCTCTCAGTTTTATATAGTGTCAAGGAGCATTTATGAACTAACTACATCCCTATTATGTTTATCATACTCAACTCCTTTCTTTCTGGAGTAAAACCTGTTGGAGAGGGAGGAGTAAAGCTGATCTCTAAGGTGCCTATCTGCTAATTTTGAGGTACTTATCAAGATAATGCTATTCTATATAATTCAGTTTAGCTCACAAACTAGCCTCAGCTTTCTAATTCCTCTTTTTTGTTTTGTTTTGTTTTTTTAATTTAAATTTATTTATTTTAATTGGAGGCTAAATACTTTACAATATTGTATTGATTTTGCCATACATCAACATGAATCCGCTGCGGGTGTACACATGTTCCCAATTCTGAACCCCCCCTGCCACCTCCCTCCCCATACCATCTCTCTGGGTCATCCCAGTGCACCAGCCCCAAGCATCCTGTATCCTGCATCAAACCTGGACTGGCGATTCGTTTTTTATATGATATTATACATGTTTCAGTGCCATTCTCCCAAAGCATCCCACCCTCTCCCTCTTCCACAGAGTCCAAAAGACTGTTCTATACATCTGTGTCTCTGCTGTCTTGAATACAGGGTTATCGTTACCATCTTTTTAAATTCCATATATAATTCCTCTTAACTGTAGAAATCTGACATTTGATTCACATTTCTATTCTCTTTTTCAAAATCTCTGTATTGAGGTATAATGGACAAACAAAAAGCTGTAAATATTTAACACAACTTTGGAGTTTGGAGATAAGTATAAACCTATGAAACCATTTCCACAATCAAGGATGTGAATTTATTTATCACTTTCAAAACTTCCCTCCCTCCCTCTTATTATTTTTTACGTTGATTTTTCTTTTGTTGTAAGAGAACTTAATGAAAGATCTACTCCCTTAGCTAATTTTTTAACTTGTTCCCTTTATGAAGCTCCTCAAAGCAAATGGATAAATGTTATTAGTTGTCAATGAGTCAGAGTGTTTGTTTTTTTTAATTGTTTTGTTTCCCATTTTTGTCTTTTTAAATTTTTTTCTCTCTTTTTTTTTAAGAGTATTTGATTTACATTTTGTATGGGCAAAAATGAATTGGTGGGCTTCCCTGTGGCACTAGTGGTAAAGAATCTGCTTGCCTATGCAGGAGACCCAAGAGATTCGAGTTCAGTCCCTGGGTTGGGAAGATCCCCTGGAGTAGGAAATACCAATCTGTTCCAGTATTCTTGTCTGGAAAATTCCATGGACAGATGAGCCTGGCAGGCTGCCGTCCATGGGGCCACAGAGGGTCAGACATGACTGAGTGACTAAGCAATGAATTGATGCTTTATAGTTTTACTGTTCAGATGTAAAGACATCATACAGTCTTCTTGTCATCTCTTGGGTTTAGTTAGTCTCATTCTCCTAATTTTTAACTGATGGAGCACTGATGTAGGTGCCAGATGTAAATCAAAGTCAAGTACTGGTTTAGGCTGTCTAGTATAAGCCACCTCTGAGAATGGTTGAGATTTTCTTCCGGCCTGCTTCACTCATACAACTATCCAGTTCTCTTAATTATAAGGGTTAAGTAGCCCTTGGTAACTGGTGAACCCACCTGATGTCAATTCCCCCTGTAAATAGTAGCTTCTCTCTGCCCTGAGTAGCCAGGACTTTGCTACATCCTGCCCACTGTAGCAAAGTACTCTTGCCTGGAAAATCCCATGGACCGAGGAGCCTGGTAGGCTGCAGTCCATGGTGTTGCTAAGAGTCGGGCATGACTGAGCGACTTCACTTTCACTTTTCACTTTCATGCATTGGAGAAGGAAATGGCAACCCACTCCAGTGTTCTTGCCTGGAGAATCCCAGGGACAGGGGAGCCTGGTGGGCTGCCATCTATAGGGTTGCACAAAGTCGGACACAACTGAAGCAACTTAGCAGCATTAGCAGAAGGGGAGAATCTGTCTCCTTGCCTGCTCCAGCTCTTGAGGCCTCAAGGAAAGAGAAGCCTCACTGCCCCAGTTTTGTGACCCATCCCAGCTGAAACCACTCCACAGCTGACCTAGAAGATCTTGAGAAACTGTTTGTAATTTTAAGCCAATACATTTTGGGGTGGTTTGTTATCAGCAAGCAGAAAACACAGGTTCCATTACTGGGTCAGGAAGATCCCTTGAGAAGGGAATGGCAACCCACTCCAGTGTTCTTGCCTGGGAAATCCCATGGACAGAGGAGCCTGTAGTCCATGGGGATGCAAAGAGTCAGACATGACTGAGCAACTAAACAACAGGTAACAATGGCACTATTAATATATTTTTGTGGCCCTTTTTTGGTGTGCTATCTTCACTTTTAAATAATATAAATGATTCCTGATGCTTATGTTATTTTCCCTCCAAAATAAGTTTAACTATTACTACTGAATAATTAAACAGTGAAGACATGATTGTGCAGTAGTTGGAACATTCTTTGGCATTGCCTTTCTTTGGGATTGGAATGAAAACTGACATTTTCAGTCCTGTGGCCACTACTGAGTTTTCCAGATTTGGTGGCATATTGAGTGCAGCACTTTCACAATATCGTCTTGTAGGATTTGAAACAGTTTAACTGGAATCCCATCACCTCCACTAGCTTTGTTCATAGTAATGCTTCCTAAGGCCCACTTGACTTCGCATTTCAGGATGTCTGTCTCTAGGTGAGTGATCACACCATTGTGGTTATCTGGGTTATGAAGATCTTTTTTTGTATAGTTTTTCTGTGTATTCTTGCCACTTCTTCTTAAGATTTTCTGCTTCTGTTAGGTCTATACCATTTCTGTCCTTTATTGAGTCCATCTTTGCATGAAATGTTCCCTTGGTATCTCTAATTTTCTTGAAAAGATTTCTGGTCTTTCCCATTCTGTTGTTTTCCTCTATTTCTTTGTATTGATCACTGAGAAAGGCTTTCTTATCTCTCCTTGCTCTTCTTTGGAACTCTACATTCAAATGGGTATATCTTTCCTTTTCTTCTTTGCCTTTCATTTCTCTTTTCTCAGCTATTTGTAAAGCCTCCTCAGGCAGCCATTTTGCCTTTTTGCATTTCTTTTTCTTGGGGCTGGTCTTAATCACTGCCTCCTGTACAATGTTACAAACCTCTGGCCATGATTCTTCAGGCACTCTATTAGATCTAATCCCTTGAATCTGTTTGTCGCTTCCACTGTATAATTGTAAGGGATTTGATTTAGGTCATACCTGAATGATCTAGTGGTTTTCCCTATTTTGTTCAATTTAAGTCTGCATTTGGCAATAAGGAGATCATGATTTGAGCCACAGTCAGCTCCAGGTCTTGTTTTTGCTGACTGTGTAGAGCTTCTCTAGCTTTGGCTGCAAAGAATATAATCAGTCTGATTTCGGTGTTGACCATCTGGTGATGTCCATGTGTAGAGTTGTCTCTTGTGTTGTTGGAAAAGGGGTTTGCTATGACCAGTGCATTCTCTTGAACTGAACTGATTGAATCAATGCTTTGTCTCCTGTAGGCATTTAAAGAGAAAATGAAACTGCATTTTAAACTAAACTGCAAAATTTTTCACATTGCTTCTTGTTCACTGCCGATACGTTTTATATTTTCTTTAAGAGCTTTGGTTCCTGAAGACATTTCTAGAACTTAGCATAAACAATCATGGGTTAGTTTTGGCCTTATAATATTTAAACAATTGAGCTAAGAAGTGACAATTTTAATTGTATCTTTAATGAAGCGTTGTAAAATGCTATAAGTGACTCACTTGCTTCAAAATAAAAGGTAGTCCATTTATGACAAGCTCTATCAGACTAAAATGAACAGCTTTTGTTGTTTAAAAGTTTTAAAAGCCAGCCATAAGTTTTAGGATTCCATGGACAGAGGAGCCAAGCAGGCTGCAGTCCATGGGGTTGCAAAAAGTCAAACACAACTAAGTGACTAACACACACGTAAGTTATATCCAACTGTAAGGATATTTTTATCATTATATTCTTAGCTAATTTTGTCTCATTGGGGAAAAAAAAAAGTCCACTGTGAAAAAGCCAACCATTCTCTTTTTATAGATTCCTTGAATTAATACCAACATATCAGAACAACTGAAAATAAAAAGAAAGTGGCAGTAATTTTTTAGTCTTATTTTGTGTGTCATATAAGCTGAATTACTCCAACTAATCTGATTTTACCTTGTATGTGCAAGTATTAATCTTGAGGATTTGTGATTCTGCTCTTTTTTATATGTTAATAGTAGCTTTATTTGTGGTGTGGAAGGAGCACAGACTATCCAGGAGTTGTGTGAGCTGGTGTTTTGTCCTGAAAATGCCACACACCTCTTCTGTGACCTTTGGAGAGTAACCTCTCTGGGTTTAATTTCCTTGTTAGTAAAATCAGGAAACTAAGGTGCTCTCCAACTCCAAAAATATATTCATTCTGTGGCTTCAGAGGGGAAAATTCATAGCTCTGATGTATCCTCTTAGAAAATGTGATTTGAGTCAGTTCTAGTGAAGTGGATGAACCCAGAGCCTGTTATACAGAGTGAAGTTTATCAGAAAAAGAAAGACAAATATTGTATATTAACACAAATGTATGGAATCTAGAAAAATGATGCTGATGAACCTATTTGCCAGGGCAGCGGTAGAGACCCAGACACTGAGACAGACTTGTGGACACAACGGGGCAAGGTGGGGGGGGGGGCCGAATTGAGAGAGTGGCTTTGAAACATATACACTGCCGTAAGTCAAATAGTTAGCTAGTATCGATTTGCTGCATGACAGAGAGCTCAACCTGGTGTTCTGTGACAACCTAGAGGGGTGGGATGGGTAGGGGATGGAAGGGAGGTTCAAGAGGGAGGGGACATATGTATACTTATGACTGATGCATGTTGTTGTATGGCGGAAACCAACACAACATTGTAAAGCAACTATCCTCCAATTAAACACATAGTGAAAAAAAATGTTAGGGTGTTTGCTAGTCATAAACGTTGTCAGGTAGGGAGACATTTATTTCTTTGTACATGATTCATGCTATGAATAAAGTGTTAACAGAAGAATTTATAGTTATTTCCAAATCAATGCTGAGCTGACTGCATGGCATACACATGTTAAAGTTTGCTGCTGCTGCTAAGTCACTTCAGTCGTGTCCAACTCTGTGCGAGCCCGTAGAGAGCAGCCCACCAGGCTCCCCTGTCCCTGGAGTTCTCCAGGCAAGAACACTGGAGTGGGTTGCCGTTTCCTTCTCCAATGTGTGAAAGTGAGAAGTGAAAGTGAAGTCACTCAGTCGTGTCCAAATCCTAGTGACCCCATGGACTGCAGCCTACCAGACTCCTCCATCCATGGGATTTTCCCAGGCAAGAGTTGCCATTGCCTTCTCCAGTGTTAAAGTTTAAGAGACCAGAAATCAAGGTGATAATATGTTTAATGCAACTTTTTAGAAAATTTTTGTCTTTTATAAAATGCTAAGAAATAGAAGTGTTTTTAAACACCTATGTTTTCTTACGTGGGCATATTTAAAATCACAGTCTTAACTTTTTTTTCCTCTAACCTTTTATTACTCTTTTATAGATTGGGTACTAATTTTTATTTCTTTGGGAAAAATAGTAAACTTTCATTGTATAAGTTTTTATTTATTTATTTATTTTAATTGGAGGCTAATTATACAGAGTGAATTGGAGCCTATTATACAGAGTGGTGGCTCAGAGGTTAAAGCATCTGCCTGCACTGCAGGAGACCGGGGTTCAATCCCTGGGTCGGGAAGATCTCTTGGAGAAGGAAATGGCAACCCACTCTAGTTCTCTTGCCTGGAGAATCCCATGGAGGGAGGAGCCTGGTAGGCTACAGTCCATGGGGTCACTAAGAGTCGGACACGACTGAGCGACTTCACTATACAGACTGAAGTAAGTCAGAAAGGAAAACACCAATACGGAGTGTTAACACATACGTATGGAATTTAGAAAGATGGTAACAGTGACCCTATATGCGAGACAGCAAAAAAGACACAGATATAAAGAACAGATTTTCAGACTCTGTGGGAGAAGGCAAGGGTGGGATGATTTGAGAGAATAGCATTGTATAAGTTTTTAAGAGATTATTAGTACATTTCTCTTTATAATTCACTTTGAGCTAGGATTTTAATGGAAACGACCTCTGATTAGGTGTTATAAGTAAAAACTCCTGAACTATTTTTATTTTTAAATGTATTTCCTTACAGAACATTAGCCCTGATTAAACCAGATGCAGTATCAAAAGCTGGAGAAATAATTGAAATAATAAACAAAGCTGGATTTACTCTAACCAAACTCAAAATGATGACACTATCAAGGTAAACTTTTTGATCATTTTCAGTTATATAATGTCTGGTTCCTTTTTTCTTAAAAAAAATTATCTTTCATGTTGTTTAAAAACTTCCACAGAATGACAAAGAATAGATTAGTAATCTTATTAGAATGAGAAAATATAAGACAACAGGTAATCAGATGCATAAATCATGATTGAACTCTAAGCAAGTAGGAATTGTCAGGTTATACTAATAACTATTAACTATTTATTAGACATTAATTCTTTATTTTCTTTCATAATCCATCAGTGTTTCATACCTGTAATTTTTTATATAACACATTGTATAGAAATTATAGAAGAAATGAATATTAGATTATTCATATTTGACAAGGAACTCTTACTGTTGAGATTTCAAAAGTGATGTGTTTGGAAATGTTTTAGTTTGGAAATGTTTTCGTTCCTCCCAACATATTGTATGTAATTGGTAGATATACCTATTTACTGTCCTGAAAAGCAAGCCATTTTATTTGACCAGATATTTTCTAAGTTATTTAGTGAAAGTTAGACTTACTGTAAGGTAAGGGGATTGGTGTAGTTGTTAGGCAGGGCTGGACCCAGCAGTTTGTTACTTACTCCAGTGATCTATATCTGTTTGATTAGGTGTCTTCTCATTGCTGTTCCTGGCTCTCTCTCCCATGGGTCAGTTGCTTTTTTGTCTCTATGAGAACAGGGACAATGGATAGCAGTAGAAATTCAGTATTGAGAAGTCTGCTCCCTAGAAACCTTAACAAAACATCCTCAATTTTACCCCAAAAAAAGACAATTTGAAATTTTCCCCTATGTAAGATCTCCCAGCTTACATATTTTCTAGAAAGGCAGACATCTATTTCAGAGCACAGAATCTAGAGCCAGATTAGGTTGTGGCTCTGTACAACTTCTATGTTTCAGTTTCTTCATCTGCTAAATGGAGGTTATAATATCACCAATTTTGTAAAGTTGTTATGAGGGTTATGGGAGCTTAATAAAAGTAAAATGTTTTGAAAAATTGTTGCACACAGTAAGCACATATGCTGCTGCTGCTGCTAAGTTACTTCAAGGTGTTAGCTATTAGTGGTGGTAGTATAGTACGTACCAGTGCTGTCATTATTACTTAGTGGAAACAGAGGTCATGATCCTTATGAGCATAGTTAGATTTGTCCCGTTTCTGTCTGTATTGAAGATGCTTGCCCTTACAGCAGGCAATAGGGCTGAATTCTGAGAGATGACTTTGATTAGTGTTAGTGACATTAAAACTTTGTCTATATCAAACATTGGAGGTGTAATCTGGCATCAAATTTCCCACAATAAAGCTGCCCCCAGTAACTTAACAGCTGTTTAAATTGTTCATAGCACCTCATACATTTCTATTAATATTACTGTCATGTCTTGGATTTTACCTAACTTAAAAGTTAATGAGTTAGTGTGTTACTCTCTCAGGGATGCTAGCAGAAGACATGAGACTTCTGAGCCAGGGACACAGGGCTTGATTAGGTTCAATTAGCAGCATGAACATCATGTTTCTGTTGGTTCCCATTGCCTTCATGTCCTGTGAGAATAATATGAGATGGGCCTGGGTAGATGTTGCACACACAGGTGATTGCATCACAGCTGAAGAGGGTTGAACTCAGGTTACCCACTGTTTCATTAGCAAGCTGTAAACAAGTCTGCTCTTTGTACTAAGGAGACATGACCTCATCCCTCAAAGTCCCTCACTATAAACATAACTCCAAGAAATGGCTAGGATAAAGAGTAGTTGGGGCCTTGCATTCTTGGCATACCCAATCAGATGTGTTAGGAAGACAAGAGACCCACAGAGAAGTGTCTCCCAAAGCTTAAATCTCAAAACTTATTTGCTCAAACGTCAGCTCCTCCCTCATGACAGTATCTGAAAAGCAGCAGCTGGGTTCCATTTAACTGTACTTCTAGTTCTCGGATCAGGGCCTGATTCGAAGTAGACACTAAGTAAATATTTCGTAAAATAATTAATAGATCATTGTGAGAATGTTATGAAAACACAAGAAAACATAACAAAACAAGAACAGAAAGACTTCTGTAGCTGGTCATACACGTGTTTCTCTCCATCTAAGCCTTTTAAGGGAGGAATTAAATAAAAATGATGAGAAAAAAATTCATAAACTCATTTTGGTTTTAGTGATAGATTTTGAATGGAAGTAACTATGGAGTCAGTGACATGTTAGAAGAAAACAAAATACTTTCAGTAATTAATAGTTTTTATTAATGTTAAAGATGATTTTGTTTTCTTAGTAGTTCTGTAGAATTGGTCAGATTAGTAGTCTCACTGCTAACTCTTCTAAGATACTCAAACTTGAATTTTTCAGAGTTTTACCTCATTTTAGGATGCAATACTGATTATCCCTATCAGTTTTGTGAATTCTTCTGTCTACCGTCTAGAGTTTTTATTTTTATTCTTCTGAAGTTGGTAATAGAAAGGTCATAAGCAATCAGAAATTTGGGTTTAAATCTCCTTGTCCTTCTTCCTTTACTAAGTAGCATTTTGCTCTGGATAAGTTATATAATCATGCTGAACTACATTATTTTTAAATGTAAAATGAAGATGATCATACCTATTTCAATATATTGTTGTGGGGAATAATAAAATTTAATGTTGGCATATAATAGTCTCTAGAAGAATAAATTTTCTTCCCCTTCTAGGTCTTGGGGCAAATTTTGTTTTCTATACTTACGTAGTATACTTTCATAATCTCTTCATGGCCAAAGAGAATATTTTAGTACATTTGGTTTGAATAAAAGTATATCCTCATGTATGAATTATTATATGAATTAGTATATGATTTATTTCTTAATGGGCCCATAAGATCTTAAAGCATCATGTCAAGCCCCTGGTGGCTTGAAAAGAATCGGCCTGCAATGCAAGACACCTGGGTTTGATCCCTTGGTTGGGAAGATCCCGTGGAGAAGGTAATGACTACCTACTCTAGTATTCTTGACTGGAGAATTCCATGGATAGAGAAGCCTGGTGGGCTACAGTCCATGGGTTCACAGAGTCGGACATGGTTGATCAACTAACATATAAAATCTTAATGCATTGCATACTAAATTATCAAGCCTGAAAGTTTAATCCTTTGTTAGAGGATACTTTGCTGTGTTAAAAAATTGGTATTGACATATGTTTGTCACATACTATGAACTGTTTCAAGCCTTTGAGAAAACTGTATGAGTTTGAGACACTTGATTTGATTAGCTGAAAAGTCTAAATAACTTTTTCAATATGTGTAAAATTCCATTATCCTATTTATTTTCTCCATGGTTGTGGGACTATAAATTTAAAAAGTTAATCCTGATTGCCACTGATAAATTCAGATTTCTGAATATCTCTATATTATCCCTTTTTTGGGAGATGTAAGTTCAAGCATTAGTTGTTAATACAGTAATAACCAGTAAGAGTACATTGATGTGCATAATTTGTCAAGCAGTCTTTAAAAACACAAGTCCATAGTCTTTCTTTTGGAGCAATCTATATAAGAAAGAACATTTTAACTATTGAATTAAAATTCTAGTCTAAGCTCTCAAGTTAAAGCCTATAGAAGAAAGTAAAATCTTTTGAATCTGTAAATATCTTTGCAATAATTAATATTTTTCTTTTCATTGATAAAGATTACATATTTTTTGATGTTCAACTTATGTGAACTTTAAAAAACAGTAATTCTTATTGGTCATATGTTAAATGTTGTTTTTAGAATGATAAGGATGCTAGTGGAAAGGAAGATAGTAGACTTGAACATGAACAGTAAATATTGCCTCTTTTATTCATTTTAATTTTACATCTTAACATAGATGCAAACTAGCAAAAATTTGAAGAGAGGGGGCATTTGAGCAGAATATTTGGTGAAAAGTCCTTAATTCTCATATGGATCAAATAGAGAATTTCATTATTTTATTAATATGTTAATTTTCCTTACATAATTGTTAACTTTTGTCATTTTGTTTATTTTATAGGAAAGAAGCAACAGATTTTCATATAGACCATCAGTCAAGGCCCTTTTTAAAGTAGGTACTGAGTTCAAGGCTCATGTTATATAATGGAGGGTATTGTGGAAAACTAGAGTTATAACTTCACAATTCAAAAATCTGTTACATGAGAATAATTTGTCAAAAAGTCCTTAGCAGGGACTTCCCGGTGGTGCAGTGGCTAAGACTCTGCACTCCCAATGCAGTGGGCCCAGGTTCGGTCCCTCGCCAGGGAACTAGATCCTATATGCCACAACTAGAGTTCACATGCCTCAACTAAAGACCCTGCATGTCACTGCCAAGACCCAGTAGGGCAAATAAATAAAATAAAAATATCTTTAAAAAAAGTCCTTGGCAACATCTTGCAACTGTAGAGAGCTTTTTTTCTAAAAATTGGTGTGTTTTTTCCCCCCCTCCTTTCACTAGGTGAAAATTCTTTGTTAAATAAATATACTAAACTTGAATCAGAAGCAAATGGCATGAATTGTTTAAATTGTGAGGAGCATAGCTTCCTTTTTAAATTTCAGTAGAATAAAAATAGAGTAATAATTACATTTATGTTGAGTATCTATTTGTGTTTTAAACTATTAACGGTATTCTCAATGTATGTAAAACATTGTTCGTAGAACCCTTGTGTTAAATAAATTGTTTGATACACGTTTTGCTGTTTGAAATATAGCGACAAATATGTTAGAAAGTGAATCTATGTTCTAAATATTTGGGTTGTATTTAAAGTTAGGTGAATATGGTGTACCTCATTACTGTTGACAAAGGAGAAGTGCTTACTTTTCTAATAATGAAGGATTAGCCAAGCTACAGTAAACATTCTAGTTGGTGTCCTGTATATAATAGTGTTTTATTCAAGTTTTACATAAGAAAATCATATGTTATAGTTTATTTTAAACAAAGCATTATCAAAATATTCCCGAACCTTGTGTAGAATAGGCATCCATAATTCTCTTGGAAATTATTCTTCGCTTTTAGTATATATTTGTATTATTACAACTTCTAGTTTAATATCTTGTATGTCACTTGACCAACTCAGTGCCTAGTGACTGAAAATTCATTGTCATTCTTTGAATTCTAATAAATCTACACAGAAATTATTGAATTCTTACTACAAATTTATTATTGATGCTTCTGCTAACAGTAATTGGTTTGACAATAGTGATTTATAGTGACTCAGGCTACTGCAGGACACTCAGTTTATGAAAACTTTACCTTGTCCATGTAAAATTCACTATGCCCAATAGTTCTGAGATGATAATATTCATATTTATAGCTATGTGATTAAATACTCAAATGGTAATATTTCTTTGTTAAGAGAGATGCTTTGGTTAATACAAAAATGAAGGAAATCAATCTTTCACCTGTTTCACAGTGAGCTGATCCAGTTTATTACAAGTGGACCTATAATTGCCATGGAGATTTTACGAGATGACGCTATATGTGAATGGAAGAGACTTCTTGGACCTGCAAACTCTGGACTGGCACGTACAGATGCTCCTGAAAGCATTAGAGCCCTCTTTGGAACAGATGGCATAAAGAATGCAGCTCATGGCCCTGATTCTTTCGCTTGTGCTGCCAGAGTAAGGTGTTTTTAAACTGTTTTAATTTGTTTTGGTTTTGCTAAATGTTTGATGTCAGAGTAAAACCTTTTGTCACAGCTGACTTAAGGTAGATTTATGCAGCTGATCTAATAGTAGAAGAAACCTTTGACCTTTTGCTTGTGATTAAATAGACATGAGTTTGAGCAAGCTCTGGGAGTTGGTGATGGATAGGGGAGCTTGGTGTGCTGCAGTCCATGGGGTCGCAAAGAGTGGGACAAGACTGAGTGACCGAACTGAAACAGTGTTTCAATGATATGTCTCCTTTGAGAATTGGTAACCTGGTCATGGTCTGAATAAGTTTCTCAGTTAAAATACTTGTTGTCTTGTTTTGTTCCAAGGGCTGAAATCACTGAGGCTTATCAGTAAATGAATTATTCCTGTAAGAATACCAGTTTATGGAAAGTGAATATTCAAAAAGACATATTCTTTCTTTGACTCAGACTTGACACCATATTTTCAAGCTTAACATCCTTCCTTTTTCTACATACAGCTAGTGTTTATGAAAGTTTTCTATTAATAATTCTCATTTTAAGTTTATATAAATAAGGTGTTACTCCACTGGGTTTATACTGATGTTGAATTAATGAAATGCAAGTTAACTCGTAGCATTCTGAGAAGTTTCTCAGCTAATTTAAGATGGTTTTTGGTCTGGTCATAAATAAAGTGAAATAATACTAGCAAGTTTTATGATATGAAAGTGAAAGTGTTAGTTGCTCAGTCATGTCTGATTTTTTGCAGCCCCATGGACAGTAGCCCACCAGGCTCCTCTGTCCATGGGATTTTCCAGGCAAGAATACTGGAATGGGTTGCCATTTCCTTCTCCAGGGGATCTTCCCGACCCAGGGACTGAATCCTCATCTCCTGCATTGTAGGTGGATTCTTTTAGTGCTGAGCCACTGAGGAAGCCCTTAAGTTTTGATGGCTGTGAAATATTCTCTTGCATGGATAAAGCATTTTTACTTTGGATGTTTTGTTAGGTTCTAATTCTTTTCATATTTGTAATAAGGGTGCACTGATCATGTGACTTAATATTTCATCAATGTCTTGGTTTATTTTCTGAGAACAGATTTCATATTTGACATTAGGATATGTAGATTTCAGTAATTTTTTTTAATGTCTTAAATTGGGTCCTTTACAAAAGTGATATTTAAAATGACTGTGGGAAATTTTCAGAGACACCTGTAACTGGCAACCGTTTATTAATGTATTTTATCATGATGATTAAGGATATGGATGTAGATTAGTCAAATGTTTTAGGAGATTTCACATGGGGTCTTGCTGCTGCTGCTGCTATGTTGCTTCAGTCATGTCCGACTCTATGCGACCCTGGAGATGGTCTTATCAGGGTGAAATTTATGAAATGGTGTAAGTATATACTTAACAATTTGTGTAAAATACAGTACAAAATACTGTATACTTAAAGCTGATCAAATTGAGTCTGAGTTTTATTTTTGGGGAAAGTTACATATCTTTATCCTTCCCTGCTAGGTCATTTCGGAGAAGGCAATGGCACCCCACTCCAGTACTCTTGCCTGGAAAATCCCATGGACAGAAGAGCCTGGTAGGCTGCAGTTCCATGGGTCACTAAGACTCGGACACGACTGAGCGACTTCACTTTCGCTTTTCACTTTCATGCATTGGAGAAGGAAATGGCAACCCACTCCAGTGTTCTTGCCTGGAGAATCCCAGGGATGGGGGAGCCTGGTGGGCTGCTGTCTATGGGGTCGCACAGAGTCGGACATGACTGAAGTGACTTAGCAGCAGCAGCAGCAGCTAGGTCATTTAGAGACATATAGAAGACTTAGAGTAATAGCAAAGAGCCTCAGAAAGAGAAAAGCTTTATGCAGAATGTTTAAAGCAGCTGAAATCACAAACGAATATGAATTTTTTGTTTGACGTTATCAATATATTTGCTGTTTGAAGTCTTTAAATTACTTGCCATATAACTGTGACCTTGCAAATAACAGTATCAGTGTTCTTGCAAATATTAGCTGGATTAATAGGTGAGGCAGATGTGGCAGTCAGCACAAGGAGAAAGAGAAAGCAAAGGCATAGAATTACTCACTTTCACCAAGATAGATTTAAGTGGCAATCTTTATATTTTTGCCTTAAATACATATTTATTCATATATAAATGAATACTTGAAAAACTTGGGTTTTCATTTTTTTAAACTGAGCAAAAAAGTTGAGACAAAAATAATTGGTCAAATAATTGGTTAAACTAGAGTTGGAACATTCTAGTATTGCTTTTTACATCTGAAAGAGAGGTGATATTATAGAAAAAGTTCAGGACTTTGGAGTTAGTATGACTGGATTTTGAAACATGACTTTGCCATCTATTAACTCGCAAGGGCTTGTTCCTAAGCCTTCTTAATGTCTTTTTTTCTCATTTGTACAGGGTAGATAAATAAAAATTCTTCATATGTTAAATAAGCTGCTTCTGAATTTCAATCATCCCAAAATGTTTATTGAGAAGCTACTGTGAACAAGGCAAAGTCCTGCTTCTCATGGAGCTTACAGCTCTTCTAATGTCAGATAATAAACAAACAGATTGATAACTCTGATCATCAGTCTACTGATAAGTGCTCTGAAGAAAATAAACAAGGAGAAGGGCACAGAAAAAGACCAGAGTCTGGAAGGATGGTGTGTGGAGTGGAGGTGTGGAATGCTATTTAAAAAAAAAAAATCAGTTTTGGCTGTGTCCGGTCTTAGTTGAGGGATGCGGGATATTTTGTTAAAGTGCCCAGGCTTTCTAGTTGTGGCAGGAGGCTCAGTAGTTGCAGCGCACAGGCTTAGTTGCCCCTTAGCATGTAAAATCTTGGTTCCCCAACCAGGGATCAAACCCACATCCCCTTGCATTGGAAGGTGGATTCTTAACCACTGGACCACCAGGGAAGTCTCTAGAATGCTGTTAAATACAGTATATTCAGAAAGTCCTTACAGTCTCTGGTTTGAGCAGAGATCAGAAGGCAGTGAGGGAGAAAGCCATGCAAATGTCCGGGGGAAAATGTTCCAGGAAGAAAGGGAACAATACATGTAAAGATTCTAAGGTAGGAACATATTTGCTGTGTTCAAGGAACAGTGAGGAGGTGAGGCCAGTGATGTTGGGGCAGAAATAGCTTCATGGAAATAGCTTGAAGATTAAGTCAGGTATAGCCAGGAACCAGGTCACATGAGGCCATCTGGGACTTTGAAATTTATTGTGGATGAGACAGGAGATGTTGGAGGGTACTGTGCAGAGGAGTGACACGATTTTTCTAAGTTTCATTTTTACTACTGTTAATAATGGATCTTCAGCAATCAATGTAAAGAAATAGAGGAAAACAACAGAATGGGAAAGACTAGAGATCTCTTCAAGAAAATTAGAGATACCAAGGGAACATTTCATGCAAAGATGGACTCAATAAAGGACAGAAGTGGTCTGGACCTAACAGAAGCAGAAGATATTAAGAAGAGGTGGCAAGAATACATGGAAGAACTATACAAAAAAGATCTTCACGCCCCAGATAATCATGATGATGTGATCACTCATCTAGAGCCAGACATCTTGGAATGTGAAGTCAGGGGGGCCTTAGAAAGCATCACTACGAACAAAGCTAGTAGAGGTGATGGAATTCCAGTAGAGCTGTTTCAAATCCTGAAAGATGATGCTGTGAAAGTGCTGTACTCAATACGCCAGCAAGTTTGGAAAACTCAGCAGTGACCACAGGACTGGAAAAGGTCAGTTTTCATTCCAATCCCAAAGAAAGGCAATGCCAAAGAATGCTCAAACTACCACACAATTGCACTCATCTCACATGCTAGTAAATTAATGCTCAAAATTCTCCAAGCCAGACTTCAGCAATACGTGAACCGTGAACTCCCTGATGTTCAAGCTGGTTTTAGAAACGGCAGAGGAACCAGAGATCAAATTGCCAACATCTGCTGGATCATGGAAAAAGCAAGAGAGTTCCGGGAAAAACACCTATTTCTGCTTTATTGACTATGCCAAAGCCTTTGACTGTGTGGATCACAATAAACTGTGGAAAATTCTGAAAGAGATGGGAATACCAGACCACCTGACCTGCCTCTTGAGAAATCTGTATCCAGGTCAGGAAGTAACAGTTAGAACTGGACATGGAACAACAGACTGGTTCCAAATAGGAAAAGGAGTATGTCAAGGCTGTATATTGTCACCCTGCTTATTTAACTTCTATGCAGAGTACATCATGAGAAACGCTGGACTGGAAGAAACACAAGCTGGAATCAAGATCGCTGGGAGAAATATCAAGAACCTCAGATGTGCAGATGACACCACCCTAATGGCAGAAAGTGAAGAGGAGCTAAAAAGCCTCTTGATGAAAGTGAAAGAGGAGAGTGAAAAAGTTGGCTTAAAGTTCAACATTCAGAAAACGAAGATCATGGCATCTGGTACCATCACTTCATGGGAGGTAGATGGGGAAACAGTAGAAACAGTGTCAGACTTTATTTTTGGGGGCTCCAAAATCACTGCAGATGGTGACTGCAGCCATGAAATTAAAAGACGCTTACTGCTTGGAAGAAAAGTTATGACCAACCTAGATAGCATATTCAGAAGCAGAGATATTACTTTGCCGACTAAGGTCCGTCTAGTCAAGGCTATGGTTTTTCCAGTAGTCATGTATGGATGTGAGAGTTGGACTGTGAAGAAAGCTGAGTGCCGAAAAATTGATGCGTTTGAACTGTGGTGTTGGAGAAGACTCTTGAGAGTCCCTTGGACTGCAAGGAGATCCAACCAGTCCATTCTGAAGGAGATCAACCCTGGGATTTCTTTGGAAAGAATGATGCTAAAGCTGAAGCTCCAGTACTTTGGATACCTCATACTAAGAATTGACTCATTGGAAAAGACTCTGATGCTGGGAGGGATTGGGGGCATGAGGAGAAGGGGATGACAGAGGATGAGATGGCTGGATGGCCTCACAGACTCAATGGACGTGAGTCTGAGTGGACTCCGGGAGATGGTGATGGACAGGGAGGCCTGGTGTGCTGCGATTCATGGGGTCGCAAAGAGTCGGACATGACTGAGCGACTGAACTGAACTGAACTGAATAATGGACCAGTTAGGGTGGAGGGACGTGTGTTGTGGGAAAAGTTAGAATGGGAGGTCCGTCAGGTGGTTAGTGAAGTTGTTAAAGGGAGAGTTGGTTGGCATGTGGCATGGACCAGAGTGACAGATGTGGAGGTAGTGGATGGATTCTGGATATATTTTGAAGGATTTCCTGATATATGGGACAGGTGGAGAATAATCAGCAATTACTGTTTCTTGTTGTTGTTGTTTATTTTTGGCTCGTGCAATTGAAGGATAAGGAAAAAGGTGGGACTGAACAGATAATGGGAGACAGTGGAAATTAGAAGTTCTGTTTTAGATGTTTTAAATCTGAAATGTCAATATGGATGTGTAGTTCAGGGTGGAAGTTGGGCCGGTGGTTAAAATGTAGGAACCATCAGAGTACAGAGAGCATTGAAAGCCATGGGACTCAAGGACAATACAAGACAGTGACAATAGAATAGTGACAATAGATAGTACTAGACCCGTCACGAGCACTTAAGGGTCTGCTAGATAGGAGAAAATTATTAAAGGAGACTGAGAAGAAGTGACAGTGAGGTGGGAAGAAAACCAAATAATGACAGCATTCCAGGATGTAGGGATCAATTGTGTCAAATGCTGTTGGGTCAGGTAAGGTTAGGTCTGAGAATTAACCAGGTACTTGGCAACGTGGAGGTGGCTGGGGATTTTCATGAGTAAACTTCCACAGAATGAAAGCCTAATTAGTTGTAAGTTTAAGAGGGAGTGGAAGAGAAGAAGACAGAATGAAGACATCTCTTCTGAGAAGTTTTGTTGCAAAGGAAGCAGAGAAGAGGAGCTGTAGAATGGCCCTGTCCTTGCAGTTTGCAGTCCTCTACCATAGCTTCTTGTCACACTAGGTTTACTTCATTCATTCATTCACTACCTACCAGGACCCTGTAGGTATCTGAGTTTTCACCTGTACCATACATGTTCTCTGAGAATATGTAATCAAAGCATCTGGTACAGGTCTACAAGCAGTACTTGGTGATACTCATCAAGAAGAGTAGTAAGCAAAGGCATTAATACAATAGAAAGATACTTGTCTAAGGAATGGAACATTTTAATTCTAAAGAGTCGTTAATGCTGGAATCACTCAAGTATATATGCTACTATTTGAACAGTTCTGGCCACACCATAAGGCATGTTAGCTCTTAGATCCTCAACCAGCAATCAGACCTGCACCCCTGCACTGGGAGTGCAGCGTCTTAACCTCTGGACCACCAGGGATGTCCCCCAGTTGGTTTTTTAAACTGCACACCAGTATGGTACAGTAACACATCCTATTATCTTTCAATTTTTAAATTTAGTGAAAGTGAGTATTTACTTTGAGCTCTTTGTTTTAGATGCTGAAGCACTTACAAGGCTATGCAAGTTAGTTCTTTTGCGGGGCAATTACCAGAATAACCACAACCTTGGAGAAGTATAGGGTACTGATGACTGGCAGCATCAGTAAAGGCCTCCTGGAGGAGGTGATCTTTGAAGTGATCCTTTACACATTAGCATGGTTCTTTGAGGACAGCCGGCTTTATAGGGAACGGTGGAGATAATAGTAGTAAAAGCTTAGTGGCAGAGAAGCGTATGTCTGAAAAATTGGTTAGTGTGACCATCTTCATGGCCAGTTCAAATTGCTGGGTTGTCCTTTTAATTAATTATGTGCAAAGCAAATAGCACAACATGTATCTGGTTAGAAAATAACATTCATGTGATTTGACTTTAGCACTATATATGTGTGTGTATATATATATATAGTAAATTAATTTTAACTAACTGTAGCTCTCATTCTTGAATACTCATCTGTTTCTGTAAAGATTTCCTAATTTTTAACTGCATTTTAGACATTTTAATGAAAAGCTTTGAATCAAACCTGTGTCTCATAAACTGATACTCTGGATAAAATAGGGAACTTTATATTGATTACATCCAATATTCAAAATGTTAAGACATTCTCAGTTTTATTCCTGGGACAGAATAATACATATTGTCATTGCTTTAATACTTCTTTATATGTTCTTTTTTAAGATTTAAAACAAGGTTCAGTTCATCAGTTAGCCTTTGTAAAAATAATTTTTGGGAAATTCAGGAAAGAATTTATATTGTGAAACTTTAAAAGTAATTGCTTTGTTCTTCCCCTCCCCTCTCATATAAATAGCTTAGGAGTAAAAGAGATTGTATTTGGGTAGGAGCCTATGGGGCCTCCCTGGGACAGTCGCTTCCCCCATACCCTCTACTTTAGCTCCTCTCTGAGGTACCCAGATAGTAGTCTCTGATGCACATTTCCTGAGTCGTTTTACAGAGGTATAACAAAACTACATGTGCCAAAGTCATTTCTCTCTGTCTTTAGGAAATGGAGTTATTTTTTCCTTCGAGTGGAGTGTGTGGGCCAGCAAACACTGCTAAATTTACCAATTGTACTACTTGTTGCATTGTTAAGCCCCATGCTGTCAGCGAAGGTAAGTACTGTGTTAAATACAGTATAGCCAATACATTCTGCTAATGGCTGAATTTGTTAATATTTGTTTTCCTGATATAGGTTATGTGTTGAAATTAAAATATAGTTTTAATATTTCCATTCACTTTTTTGAAGGCACATGAATAAAAGTGATGTAATATGAGGGCAAAATCTGAGTTTATATTTGTCTTTCTCTTTTTGCATTTCTTTTTTTTAAAAAAATTTTTATTTTTACTTTTATTTTACTTTACAATACTGTATTGGTTTTGCCATACATTGTGTTCCTTGGGTTCCTGCTCATGCTCATCCTATTACTGATCTTGATTCCCTGACTTTTACTCTGCTTTCTCTTCTCCCAGCCACATACTGTGGTTAACTTAATTCACTTAAACAGCACTTCTAATTTAAAGCAAAATCTATCAGATCTGCAGTATGCCCTTCCTGAGAAAGCTGGAAAGTTCTTTTGGTTCTGAGTATCTGAAACAGAGTTCTTTCATATGTGTATGTTTGTGTGTATGTGTGTGAAAGAGTTTGCATTTTTTTCTTTATTTTTCTTCATGTGTTTGTTTTAGTCTGTTCAATGTATTTTTGTCAGCCATCCCAAATCCTTTTGGAAATGAGATGGGGTATAATTTAAAAGGTCATCTTTAAAAAACTGGAATATACTAAATAATAGATGTTTAAATAAATACTAAATAATATTTATTTATACTAAATAAATAATAGATGAATGAATGGGTTTTTAAAATTTTGTTTTCTAAGTATTATATGGGTTTAAATCATTTTTAGTTTTTAAAGATTTAAACTATATTTCATATACTCGTATTTGATATATGAAAGTAGAGGCATATGAGTTCAAGTAAAAGAAATTTTTGTTGAATCTAATCAGATGGCAAAATATTTTATTTAAACTTTGATATATGAAGGCATTTTTTATTTTTAAATTTCAATTTTAGGGATATTTTAAACCATCGTGAAATGCATAATTAACCCAATTCAGCTTAAGCTGTGACTATATGAAATAAAGTTTCAGGTCTCATGTTGAGTTTACTATTAGATTTACTTGGCCCCCTTCCACTGGCTGGTTTATGTTTCTTTTTCTATAATGATCCAATTTCCTGGTGCATTTAATTTTACCTGTGTTCTCGAAGAGGAGATTTCTTTTAAAAAGGAGTTGTTAAGAGAGCAGCTGAAATGGAATAACAGAATATTATCTTTTGTTGACTGTCCACTCCCCCAAAGAAGGCCAAAAAGGCTTGTTGGTTAAGCAAAACTGAGTTTATTGCTTACTACAGTAAGGAGATCACACCAGGATGGACTCTTAGTGGACTTTACAATGGAGAGGTCATGGGCAGATAGTATAGAATTTCAGGTGTGACCCTGACAGATTTAAGATAGGTCTGTCAGTGCAGTAATATGATTGAAATGGGGTAAAATTTGTAATATAATAGTTTAGAATTAGTAGAAACATTGAGGCAAGAATCTTAACCAAGTCTTAAAAGTATATAACTGTTTGAGTTATTTGCCCCATTGAAGGAATATTGTGAAAAAGAAACACTTTGAATAGTCTGTTGTTGAGATAACCGGACTTTTGGGAGGTTCTTGAGCTAAACAGTGAAGTTATTTACTGATTTACAGTTTTATCTTTGTGGGCAGTAATTTCTTGGCACAAATGATAAAGTCATGTGGATGTAGGCGGCCTTGGTTCTTAGTATTCTAGTTAATCTACATGGATGCAGTGATTCACTTCTAACTTCTAAGAGAACTAGAGAAAAAGAGCTTAATTTGTGGAATAAATGGTAGAAATTTGGGGTATTGTAGTCTTTTTACCTCAGTAGATTGAAATATATTTTGTTATTTGGGACTTAGGATTTAAAAGGGAAGAAAAACAAAGTGAATTTTCTTGTTTTGTTTTTTAATTTAGAAATTATGCAATGTGCTTGTCTTGATGTCCTTAGTATTATTTATATATAGTTAGTTTAATTCCATCGATAAAATGAATTATTTTTACTCTGAAATCAGGCTGTGTAGATTTGTATTCTGGGTCTGCTACTTACTAGCCATGGGAATACTGGATAAATTACTTAATCTCTTTGTACCTTGTTTTTTCATCTATAAAATGGGAATGATAGTATCCCCTCTTCACAAGGTAGTAGTAAGGTTTAAGTGCACTTAATGTAATGGTTACATGACTGAATGACTAATTAAGTGATTAAATGTAGAGATTAATGTCCTAGACAGTGCCCAGAACTTAAAGTGCTATATGTGTTAGGCATTATTACTATTATGATTACTGCTGTCTTCCTACTACCATTACTACTGTCATTATCTTTTCCTTTTTAAATGAAGGTGAATGACGCCTTAGAGACAAAGCAGTAGTTTAAAATACTAACAAAATCCAAAGTCCGTCATCCCCAGAAAGAAAATCCCTTTATTGTTTGAGGAACAAAATATTTTTTTTTAAGTCTAAACTTAAGCCCATGAAGTAGAATTAATGCTTCCATATAGTTGTTTTGGCAGCTATCAGCAATTACCTATTCTGATTATCCATTACTGTTGGCCCTGGGCAGGAGATGTTAACCAAATATGGGAGAGCTGCTTTTGTACTTGTAATGGTCAAGACATTAGGCTTTTTGATATATTAGAACCCTGAAGTTTTGTTGGAAATTTTCCTTACTTTTAACAGATTACTGCATTGAACAATTTGCTACATTTTTCGTAACATTGCCCTCTCTGATTGTATGTTCCTCCTCAGTAAAATAAGTTAGGATAGTTTAAGAATAGAATAGATATTATTCTATGAAACTGTGTAGAAAATTCTTATGAAAGAAAAGTATATTGTGTAGCTCACTGTTGTGTTTTGGCTCTAAAAACTGACTTACTACCTAACAGGCGCCCCCCTGAATTTTGGCTGACTGAATTTGGTTAAGTTCCCAGCTTTTTGTCTGTTGGATTTCCTTCAAGTAATTCAGCATCTGGAATACTATGGAAGAAGCATGACAGATTTTGGTATAGAGAGATTGGATTTACATATGATTTCACTTATATGAGGAATATAAAAAATGAACGACAAATGAACAAACAAAGCAGATACAGACTCACAGAGTCTAAGAATAAGCTGGTGGTTGCCAGAGGGGGCGGGGTTTGGGGAGGTGGACAAAATAGGTGAAGGAGATGAAAAGGTACAAATTTATAAAATAAATAGGTCAGGAGGATGTAATGCACACATAGAAGAGTCAGTAACATTGTAACAGCTTTGTATGGTGACGGGTGATAACTCGCCTTAATGTGGTGATCATTTCGGAGTGCGGAATCGGTGTACACCTGAGACTAATGTAGTACTATATGTTAATTATAAATAAAAGGGTTGGATATAACATTGTTAATCTCAGTTTCAATAAAAATTCTTGGAATGGGCCCAGCTTTGCTAGGAGTTAGAGTTTTAAACTCTAAAACTCACAGTGTTAGAGTTTTGTGATTGTTTTATCCTATCTGAAGGAGTAAACAGTCGAAGGGAATGTACAATAGGTTCATTGAACTACTGTATGTATAAAACTCTGACTTTGTATGGAGCTTAGCATGCATTTTTGAAGCACAAGATTATAGGTATTGAAAATATCTAATGAATTTGTAAGTTATGGGGACTTTCAATGAAGTCATCAATGTATTCAGTTATAAGGAATCTCAAGAGTTCTGTTAGTTCCTACTAAAGAAGCCCAGTCTTCAGGAAGAAATGCTTTTAATGGTCCTAACAAAGTAGTTGTGCATTAGGCTACTGAAAACCTTTTAGAAATAGTGAAATTTGCCTGCTAATATGTTCTAATATCTAATACCCTTTAGAAGGAAATGAGAGCCCCTAGGATTGTCAGTTGTAATGTCTTGAATGAGGGCAGAGAAGAAAGTCTCCTCAAATCTTGTTAATGAGACTGTTAGAACTTAAGTATAGAACAACAATAGCTTTTTATTGTTAATACTAATTGTAGGTCATGTTTATGGAGTGAGGCTAGGTATTATTTGAAATGCATGCCACAGAGGAAGAAACCTAGGCAGTGAGATGTTAATAACTTGCCCAAAGTCCTACAACTCTTAGGTGGTAGGGTTGGGATTTGAACCAAATTTGTCTTCTTTTTATCACATTATACTATCCTGCATCTACATGGGTTATCACTTAGACCCTATAAATCCCCATCATCAAGTTTGATTATTAACCCCATTTTACCGATATGGAATCTAAGAATTAGAAGGGATAAGTTACAACTTGAAATCCAGGGCTGTTTGATTCCACAGCTGAAATTATTTGTGATATTTGTGCTACTCCATGAATACTGAGATAACTAATTGTGGAATGCCATTCCTGATAGGTCTGAAGGGTAATCTGAATATCTTAAACGTAGTTTTAAAAATCTTAACTGGGTGGAAAATATTTATAGATACTCAGCATCACTATCACTGGTTATTAGAGAAATGCAAATTAAAACTACACACCTATCAGAATGGCCATTATAAAACAAATCTGCAAACAGTAAATGCTGGAGCGGGTGAGAAGAATAGGGAACCCTCCTACAGTGTTGGTGGGAATATAAATTGGTACAACCACTATGGAGAACAGTATGGAGGTTCCTTAAAACACTAAAAATAGGACTACCGTTTGACTGAGAAATCCCAGTCCTGGGCATATACCCTGTTCAGTTAGTTCAGTTCAGTTCAGTTCAGTCGCTCAGTCGTGTCTGACTCTTTGTGACCCCATGAATCGCAGCACGCCAGGCCTCCCTGTCCATCACCAACTCCCGGAGTCCACTCAGACTCATGTCCATTGAGTCAGTGATGCCATCCAGCTATCTCATCCTCAGTCATCCCCTTCTCCTCCTGCCCCCAATCCCTCCCAGCATCAGAGTCTTTTCTAAAGAGTCAACTCTTCACATGAGGTGGCCAAAGTACTGGAGTTTCAGCTTTAGCATCATTCCTTCCAAAGAAATCCCAGGGTTGATCTCCTTCAGAATGGACTGGTTGGATCTCCTTGCAGTCCAAGGGACTCTCAAGAGTCTTCTCCAACACCACAGTTCAAAAGCATCAATTCTTCAGTGCTCAGCCTTCTTCACAGTCCAACTCTTACATCCATACATGACCACTGGAAAAACCATAGCCTTGACTAGATGGACCTTAGTCGGCAAAGTAATGTCTCTGCTTTTGAATATACTATGTAGGTTGGTCATAACTTTTCTTCCAGGGAGTAAGTGTCTTTTAATTTCATGGCTGCAGTCACCATCTGCAGTGATTTTGGAGCCAAAAAAAATAAAGTCTGACACTGCTTCCCCATCTATTTCCCATGAAGTGACGGGACTGGATGCCATGATCTTCGTTTTCTGAATGTTGAGCTTTAGGCCAACTTTTTGACTCTCCTCTTTCACTTTTGTCAAGAGGCTTTTTAGCTCCTCTTCACTTTCTGCCATAAGGGTGGTATCATCTGCATATCTGAGGTTATTGATATTTCTCTCGGCAATCTTGATTCCAGCTTGTGTTTCTTCCAGTCCAGCGTTTCTCATGATGTACCCAGAGGAAACCATAATTCCAAAAGATACATGTACCCCAGTGTTCATTGCAGCACTATGTACAATATCCAGGATGTGGAAGCAACCTAAATGTCCATCCGCAGAGGAGGGTATAAAGAAGACGTGGTGCATCTATACAGTGGAGTATTACTCAGTTCTTATTTTGTTTTATCCTGTTTTTAAGGTTGAAGTCTTTTCCTAGGTGTAATTTATTTTCATGTATTTCAGTTTACTCTGTCCCAGAACCACTCCCTTGTTCCTTTTCTCCTCAGGGCCTTTCTACTACTTTCCTTTCCCTGGGAGGTGCATCCCTTCCTCCTTCTCCCACCCCACAAAATGTCATTTTTTCCTCAGGGAAACCCCAAATGACATGTTCTCTTGGCACTCTCTGCTTTCCCTTTATGGCGCTTAGCATGGCTTGCTATTATATATTGTGTAATTATATCTGTATGTGTGTATGCATGTAGATACATATATAACTGTAATACATAATATATATTAATTTTTGAGTGATCATTTTTACCTCTGCTGTATTACAAACTCTGATTATAGGAACAGTATTTGTTTCATTGTCATACTTTAAAAAATATTTTGTACTCCTCATTATAATTTTTATTTTTAGAGAAGAAAGTGAAATAAAGTGTTAGTTGCTCAGTTGTGTCTGACTCCTTATGACCCCATGGGCTGTAGCCCACCAGGCTTCTCTGTCCAAGGGATTCTCCAGGCAAGAATACTGAAGTGGGTTGCCATTCCTTTTTCCAGGGGATCTTCCTAACCCAGGGATTGAACCCGGTCTCCTGCATTGCAGGCAGATTCTTTACCATCTGAGTCACCAGGGAATGTGTTACTTAGGAGTCTTTAGTATCTGAATGTTGTCAGAGAATGTGGTCTCTTGATGTTTGTTTCTTTGAAATTTGATGTTGTCCTTTGTGACTTAACTAGTGACTCATTTTAAAAATTCCAATGTGAGTTTGAAAAGAAGGATGTTACTGCATTGTTCTCTCTTTATATATAAGTAGTTATTCATTTAAACTTGGTTGCCCCAAATTGTATTTTTTTGATCTGCTTGAATAATCAGCTTCTGAAAAAAACTTTGTTAAATTCTTCCATGTTAAAATTATCTATTATTATGAATTTTTCTTTTCTCCTTTCAGTTTGGACTGCTTTGTTTGAGACTTTTTTTTGTGTGTGATTATCTTTTTCTTCCTAATGTAGTGTCTTACTTTAGTTCCAATAATTGTTTTTTGTTGTTTACCTTAAAAGAAGGCATATATTTTTCTAATTTTTAGCCTTTTCCTTATATATCTTATAACCATTATAACTGAATTTTATTTCATTCCTATTTAAAATTTTTTTGCTTTTTCAATCCAGTCTAGCAGTGTTAAAATAGTTGAATTTAACTGATTGTCATTTATTGTGGTAACGGATTTGGATTCCTTTCTTTATCATGCTTAAGATGTTTTTTCATTCTTTCTCCCTGCTCTTTAACCCCCCACCTCTTTCCACCTTCTATTGGATGGATACATTTTTCTTTATTTCCCTCTTTCTCTGTTGTTTATCTGCCAATTTGAAAGCCCTAGAGAGGGGATCAGCAGACTACAGCCATTGGGCTAAGTTGGACCAGCTGCCTGGGTTTATAAATAAATTTTTATTTGGGACTCCCTTGGTGGTCCAATGGTTAGGATTCTGTGCTCCCAAAGTAGGGGCCCTGGGTTTGATCCCTGGTGAGGGAAATAGACCCCACGGTCTGCAACTAAATATCCCAGAGGCTACAACAAAGATGGAAGATCCCAAGTGCCACAACTAATACCTGGTGCAGCCAAATAAATGGTTTTTTTTTAAAAATAAAGCTTATTGGAACACAGCCATACTCATTCATTTATGTATTGTCTACAGCTGCTTTTATTGCTACATTAGTATGATTGAGCAGTTGTGACAGATACTAGTAAATCCTGAAAAGCCTAAAATATTAACTGTCTTACCTTTTACAGAAAAAGTTTCCTGACATCTGACATAGAGTATATATTTTTTAATTCATTTGTTCAGTCACTAAGTTGTATCCAACTCATGTTCAACTCTTTTGCGACCCCATGGACTGTAGCTCACCAGGCTCCTCTGCCCATGGAATTCTCAAGGCAAGAATACTGGAGTGGGTTTCCATTTCCTTCTTCAGGGATCTTCCCGGACCAGGGATTGAACCCATGTTTTCTTTTTGGCAGGTGGATTCTTTTCCATTGAGGCACCAGGGAAGCCCATATTTTTAAATTGGTTCTACTTAAATTTTAGCATCTTAAAATTTAAATTTTAAATTAAATTTAGCATCTTAAAATTTAAACTTCTACTTAATTTTTAGCATCTTTAGTACTTAACTCTAATAAATCATGTTAATAAAATTTGAGTTTGTTCACTCCAAATTTTTCCAAAGACAGGCTTTAGAATGGTTTAAGCAACCACTAAGATCTTTTCCCATCTTCCAATTTATTGGTGTGAAAATGTTCTCCTTTTAAAATTTTAAGTAACTTTATTGATGTATAACTTTACGTAATATAAAATGCACACATTCTAATTGTACATTTTTGGCACTAATGTCAAACTCTTAGAGTCAAGAAGTCCTCCTTAGTGGATAAACTTGGTCCTGGCTGATATCTCTTGGGAGACATTTAGAGGATAAGTGTTTTTTGATTATTTGCATGTTACTATGTGAAAGCAGGAAGATTGAATAGATTTATTCCAGGCCTAATTGTATGCCTTTATGATTATAGGGTTTTTTTTTTTTTTAACCAATGACAAAGCAGTGAAAAGTCACTGTGTCTTTTATTGTTGAAAGTCAGGGCTTGTTCTTTACACCTGACTGGAATATAGAAACATCTGCTGCCAGGCAGCCAAAGCACTAGCACCTACCAACTGTGATGTGTGCATGAGGAATCCTAGACTCTCTTCAGAGCCTAGTGATATATAGTACAAGTGGAATATCTGTCTATACTCAAATGTCTGAATTAGAAGAAATAAGAATATGGATAAAAGAATGGCAGAGAGCTCAGTGAAAGTCCTAATAACTCTATCTGGCAAGAATGATCATAGTATATAATGTTTGGAATGACTGTTATAATTCAATGGCTTGACACTGATTATGTGGCCTTGAAGACATTTCTTGACGTCTCTAAAGCTTTATTTATTTATTTTTTTGTTCTGCAAAATGAAGATGACAGAACCTACTTCATGAGTAATACATGTGATGCACGTGGAGTAGTTTGCCTAGTAAATACACAATGAAGTGTTGACTATTAGTAGTAGTAGCTTTAGAGATAATATCACGTAACACATTTTTTGGAAAACCTGAATCAGTTATGTTTTATCTCTTTGTAACAACCATCTCCAAATTAGTTCCTTAAAAATGATTTATTATTTCTCATGATTCTGTGTGTTCCCTGAGCTCAGTTGGCAATTTTCTTGTGGTATACATGAGGAGCTAAAAAGCCTCTTGATGAGAGTGAAAGAGGAGAGTGAAACAGTTGGCTTAAAGCTCAACATTCAGAAAATGAAGATCATGACGTCTGGTCCCATCACTTCATGGGAAATAGATGGGGAAACCGTAGAAACAGTGTCAGACTTTATTTTTTGGGGCTCCAAAATCACTGCAGATGGTGACTGCAGCCATGAAATTAAAAGACACTTACTCCTTGGAAGAAAAGTTATGACCAACCTAGATAGTATATTCAAAAGCAGAGACATTTTGCCGACTAAGGTCCATCTAGTCAAGGCTATGGTTTGTCCAGTAGTCATGTATGGATGTGAGAGTTGGACTGTGAAGAAGGCTGAGTGCCAAAGAATTGATGCGTTTGAACTGTGGTGCTGGAGAAGACTCTTGAGAGTCCCTTGGACTGCAAGGAGATCCAACCAGTCCATTCTGAAGGAGATCAGCGCTGGGATTTCTTTGGAAAGAATGATGCTAAAGCTGAAGCTCCAGTACTTTGGCCACCTCATGCGAAGAGTTGACTCATTGGAAAAGACTCTGATGCTGGGAGAGATTGGGGGCAGGAGGAGAAGGGGACAACCCAGGATGAGATGGCTGGATGGCATCACGGACTCAATGGATGTGAGTCTGAGTGAACTCTGGGAGATGGTGATGGACAGGGAGGCCTGGCGTGCTGCCTCTGGGTCAGGAAGATCCCTTGGAGAAGGAAATGGTAACCCACTCCAGCATTGTTGCGTGGAGAATCCCATGGACAGAGGAACCTGATGGGCTAGAGTCCATAGGGTCACAAAGAGTCAGTCACGAGCAACTAACACTTTTTCACTTCCTTACCATTCAGTAGTCTATCCTAAGCTTCATTATGGCATGGTTGCTGGCTTCCGAAAAGAGTATTCCAAGGCAGTCCTCAATGTGCAAGAGCTCAACAAGCCTCTGCTTCCATCATGCCTTACTGTCCCAATGGCTAACTCTAGTCATGTGGCCAAATCAGTATGAGAGAGAATTACACAAAAGCCTGAATACCAGTATGTAAACTGAGAACTTCCAGATGTTCAAGCTGAATTTAGAAAAGGCAGAGGAACCAGAGATCAAATTGCCAACATCCGTTGGATCATAGAAAAAGCAAGAGAATTCCTGAAATACATGTATTTCTGCTTCATTAACTGCGCTAAAGCTTTTGACTACATGAATCACAACAAACTGTGGAAAATTTTTAAAGAGATGGGAATACCAGACCTCCTTACCTGCCTCCTAAGAAATCTGTATGCAGGTCGAGAAGCAACAGAACTGAAGATGAAACAATGGACTGGTTCCAAATTGGGAAAGGAGTACGTCAAGCCTGTATATTGTCACCCTGCTTATTTAACTTCTATGCAGAGTACATCATGAGAAATGCCAGACTGGATGAAGCACAAGCTAGAATCAAGATTGCTGGGAGAAATATCAATAACCTCAGATATGCAGATGACACCACCCTTATGGCAGAAACTGAAGAGAAACTAAAAAGCCTCTTGATGAAAGTGAAAGAGGAGCGTGAAAAAGCTGGCTTAAAACTCAACATTCAAAAAACTAAGATCATGGCATCTGGTCCCATCACTTCACGGCAAATAGATGGGAAACAATGCAAACAGTGATAGACTTTATTTTCTAGAGCTTCAAAATCACTGTAGATGGTGACTGTAGTCATGAAATTAAAAGACGCTTGCTTCTTGGAAGAAAAACCATGACCAACATAGACAGCTTATTAAAAAGCAGAGACATTACTTTGCCAACAAAGATCTGTCTAGTCAAAGCTGTGGTTTGTCCAGTAGTCATGTATGGATGTGAGAGTTGGACCATAAAGAAAGCTGAGTGCTGAAGAATCGATGCTTTTGAACTGTGGTGTTGGAGAAGACTCCTGAGAGTCCCTTGGACTGCATGGAGATCCAACCAGTCAATCCTAAAGGAAATCACTCCTGAGTATTCATTGGAAGGACTGATGCTGAAAGCTGAAGCTCCAGTACTTTGGCCACCTGATGCGAAGAACTGACTCATTGGAAAAGACCCTGATGCTGGGAAAGATTGAAAGCAGGAGGAGAAGGGGGTGACAGAGGATGGACATGAGTTTGAGCAAGCTCTGGAATTTGGTGATGGACAGGGAAGCCTGGCATACTGCAGTCCATAGGGTCTCAAAGAGTAGGACACAACTGAGCAACTGAACTGAACTGATGAATACCAGGGATCATGGTTCACTGGGGACTGTCAGTGTAGCAGTTTCCCTCAAGTACTATAAAGTTTGTACATGATTGGAATTTGATACTCGAACCTGAAACCATGGAGATATGTTAGACAGTGCTTCTCAAGCTTTTCAGTGAACCAGAACCATTTGGGGGACTTTTAAAATGCATATTTCTGGGTCCTAACTTCAGAATTTAATAAGTCTGGAGCGGAGACCAGAAATAAGTATTTGAAAAGTCTCTCCTAACCTAGAGGGGTCAGAGATGGGAGAGAGGTTCAGTAGGGATGGCATATATGTATACCTATGGCTGATTCATGTTGGTATATGGCAGAAACCAACACAACATTGTGAAGCAATTATCCTCCAATTAGCGATAAACAAATATATTTTTTTAAAGTTTCCCCAGGTCATCCTGATGAACATCTGATGTCCAGTTTGAGAACCATTTATCGTAAATTTTGAGCACAAGGAACATCCTGTGTTTCCTCTGGTGATCTACCTGTATCAGAGGCTACTTTTTCGTTGTTTAGTTGCTCAGTCATGTCCAACTCTTTTGTGACCCCATGGACTGTAGCCTGCCAGGCTCCTCTGTCCATGGAACTTTCCAGGCAAGCATACTGGAGTGAGTTGCCATTTATTTTATACCAAGTGGAAGATTTGTAGCTTGTTTCCTGTGGCAGGTTAATAACAACCATGAAGAAAGTTAAGGAAGAGTTACCTTTTAGTTTTCAGTAATTCATATGACTCCACAGAGGCAGTCCCCTGTTCTAGGTTTTAAGTTGGTGAGAATTTCTTGGAGTGATGGAAAATTTGAGTATCCATGGCACTCTGCTTTACCAAAGTAGCTTCTCAGTAATGCTATTTCAATAGCATTATTCTCAATAATGTCTATTTAGCAGTTTAATAAAAATAACAGAAAAGTTTGACCTGTGTCTAGCTAGGCATTACTCTCTAAGTGAGATTAGAATGAAACCTGTTTTTATTGAAAGAGCACTGGAAGAAGTATAACATTAAGGAAGGTGACTTCTAAGGTCTCTCAGAAGTCTTAGTGTAATTTTAAGCTTTGATGACTTTAGAATTATAAATGCAATAAATAATATCATTTATCAAATTAATTTAAATTTCTTTTACATTTATTCCATGTTTTGTAGCTTGAATACAGTTTTTGTTTTGGTAAATATTTAAAAAGAAATCTACATAACTTTCAAATCATATTTTATTATACATTTCTAGCATTTATATTTTTAAGTTACTACACTAAGTCTTGTGGGACAACCTGTATATATGTTACTGAAGGAAATGATATTTATTGGCAGGAGAACTATTTTGTTTGAGGAAGCTTCATTTTCCCATTCCTTTTCTTCATCTTTTTATATGTTAGAATTTAAGAGTTACCATTCAGGGAATGATGTTACCGAGGCAACATGACACGTATGCCTTTGAGATTATTCACCTGTTGACTTGTTCAGTTCAGTTCAGTCATTCAGTCATGTCCGACTCTTTGTGACCCCAAGGACTGCAGCATGCCAGGCTCCCCTGTCCATCACCAACTCTCGGAGCTTGCTCAAACTCATATCCGTTGAGTCGGTGATGCATCCAACCATCTCATCCTCTGTCGTCCCCTTCTCCTCCTGCCTTCAATCTTTCCCAGCATCAAGGTCTTTTCCAATGAATCGGTTCCTCTCATCAGGTGGCCAAAGTATTGGAGCTTCAGCTTCAGCATCAGTCCTTTCAATGAATTTTCAGGACTGATTTCCTTTAGGATTGACTGTTTGGATCTCCTTGCTATCCAAGGAACTCTCAAGAGCCTTCTCCAACACCACAGTTCAAAAGCATCAATTCTTCAGTGCTCAGATTTCCTTATAGTACAGCTCTCACATCCATATGTGACTGCTGGAAAAACCATAGCTTTGACTACATGTTTTCTAGCTATTCAGAGTGTTTAAGAAGGAACAGGATCCATGCAAGAATAGATGCTGAGTTTTGACAAAATACTACTCTCCTTGTTTATTTTTCATGCTCATGTCTGTTAGAGGACCATGTAATTTTAGAAAGGTCAGTAAGTAATGCCAAACATAGTTAGAAATGGTCTGTGCTGTGAGTGCTAAGTTGTCTCACCAGTTGCGTCTGACTCTTTGCAACCCCATGGACTACAGCCCGCCAGGCTCCTCTGTCCATGGGATTTTCCAAGCAAGAGTATTGGAGTAGGTTGCCATTTTCTTCTTCAGGAGATCTTCCCAACTCAGGGATCGAACCAGCATCTCTTAAGTCTGCTGCATTGCCATTGGCAGGCAAGTTCTTTTACCACTAGCGCCACCTGGGAAGCCCACAAATGGTCTAGACTTGAGGAAAACATATCTCAAAGAATTTACAAAGACAGTGTGCTCCCATTCTTCTGCCTTTGGAGGGATCTCTGGTACTGATTTATTGTGTATCTCTCTTACTCCTCCTCTGCAGAAATGCCCCTGTAATTGCACAATGACAGAGGAAGGCAGGACTTAGGCTTTGGTCTTGTTCTTTGGACAGCTTCCTTCCACTAGCCCAGGAGTAGGACCCATCTCTCTGGAGCTGGGGCCCAGGGATTTGGGCCACATCATGTTACTTTATCAGAAGATATTTTAAAAATGAAAAGCCATGGAAGCATGACCTTGTGTGCTAAGACTTTAAAAGATGACTCATGTTACATGACAGATTATCAATGAGGAAATTCTGACAACTTAGTGAGAATTGATTCTTATGAGGAAGAAAAAAGGCACACATCTAAAGAAAGGATGGTACCTTACAGAAGTCTAGAGAGCTTGGGTTTCCAAATGACATGTTAAAGGATGAGAGCAGTTGATACTTAGGAGAAGTGCTGGAAGATGTGATCTGTGTCATTACTTTTTGCATTGTTTAATAAATGGTACACTGCTTTTCTGCATATTCACACAACTTTCCTACTCTAGAAAGCTTGTGGTTCAAAGTTCTCACTTGTTTCGGTGGTTAGTTCGTTTACGCCCTGTCTCTACCTTACATTGACTACATCTCTGTGTTGTCATATGGTGGCTTGTGTGTGCCAAATGGGAAGTTATTTCTCGTCAGCCATTTTCATGGTGGTCATTACAGAAGAGCTTAGTTATCAAAGGAGCACTCTGCAGTGTCTCTTTAGGATAATCTTAAGGGTCTTTTCTCATTATTGAAATACATTTACATGTTTTGCTAGTTTCTGGTGTAGAGCAAAATTATTCAGTTTTATATATATATATATATATATATATATATATAACTGAATGTTCTGATTTTTTTCTGAGCAGAGATGGTCACTTTAAAATTATTAAACTGTTATATATTTTGCCTAAAACATGTACTTTTTATATTTTACAGTAAATATTTAGAAACTGGGCAGGGGAAGGAGTAGATGGTATGAAAAGTGAAGCTGTAGTCTCTCAGTCGTGTCTGACTCTTCACTACCCTATGGACTGTAGCCTGCCAGACTCCTCTATCCATGGAATTCTCCAGGCAAGAATACTGGCGTGGGTAGCCATTCCTTTCTCCAGGGGATCTTCCCAACCCAGGGATCGAATCCAGGTCTCCCACATTGCAGGCAAATTCTTTACCATCTAAGCCACCAGGGAACCAGTAGATGGTATAGTATGTTCTTATTTCCTTAAAAACAAACAAAAAAATATGTATGTGTATTTGTACATATGTTTAGTATTTCTAGAAGAGTATGTAAAGTCTTACTTACAGTGATTTCCTCTAAGAGGAAGGACTGAGAATCTGGGGTGGAAAGGAGATTTACTTTCACCATGTACCCCTCTTACTTCCATTTTGCTTGTTTTCCAATGAGGCATATTTTTAAAACTTGTATAAAAAAGGGTAGGGGAAATTAAGACCCAAAATTCAGAACTTAAGAATTTAAGACATGTTTGACTTGTTTTGGAGAAGGAAATGGCAACCCACTCCAGTACTCTTGCCTGGAGAATCCCATGGATGGAGGAGCTTGGTGGGCTACAGTCCACGGGTCGCAAAGAGTCGTCGGACACGACCGAGTGACTTCACTTTCACTTTGACTTGTTTTTTACAATGATGTAGGTATGAAGTAACGGGATTAAGGAAGAAGCAGACTAGAGATTAAGTCATAGGCTTTTCAGATCGTATTCACCTTTTTCATGGCCGGGAGAGTAATTGTGATGCTGTCTTGTCCTCAGATCTTTTGCTCCCATTCATAGTTTTCAAACTTTAGTGAGCATCTGGGTAACTGGATCTGGATTGTTAAAATAGAGATTCCTGGGCCATACCTTCAGAGAGTTTGACTCAGTATGTCTTCATTTCTGAAATTTCCCAAGTCAGGCTAATGCTGCTGATGCAGAGACCACATTTTGAGAAATAATGATCAGCAAAACTGCCCCCTACATAAGGACATGCTGGAAAATAGACCAAAAATAGAGGCCTGTACCCAGTACATATAAACTGTGCTTCCAACAGATGAGGAGCAAGAGTTATATAATTTGTAGCATTATGTCTACTTTTAAGCCTATCTATGAATTGCAATGTAATTTTGCCAACTGGGGAAATTAGATAGAGTCATTTAAAGTCAACAAAAGAAGCAGTGTTTTTGTAATAAGATGTCTAAGTTTGTTTCCTCCTTAATGGTGACTTTGGATAACTGGAATAAAGAAAATAAATGTTCATATTTTTAAAAATTGTGCAAAGACAAGCTTCAAGAGTCCTTTTCTTTATATGTTGTAAAAATAGAATACAAAACAACAGAACTAATTTTATGGAAGGAAAAAGAATTTTACTTGTTTTTGTTCATTTTAGAGTTAATGGACCCATGGTTTTGAATTACCTTTTCAGTCTTTTCTGGTGCTTGGTTATAAAACTAACAGATTTTTATTGGTAAGTTATAACGTTGTTGTTGCTTAGTCACTAAGTTGTGTCTAACTTTCCTGCAACCCCATGGACTATAGCCCACCATGCTTCTCTATCCATGGGGTTTCCCAGGCAAGAATACTGAAGTGGATTGCCATTTCCTTCTCCATGGGATCTTCCCAATTCAGGGATCAAACTTGTGTCTCCTGCATTGGTAGGCAAGTTCTTTAAAAGATGCTTGCTCCTTGGAAGAAAAGCTGTGATCAACCTAGACAGTGTATTAAAAAGCAGAGACATCACTTTGCTGACAAGGTCCATATAGTCAGAGCTAGGGTTTTTCCAGTAGTCATGTATGGATGTGAGGGTTGGACCATAAAGAAGGCTGAGCAGCGAAGGATTGATGCTTTCAAACTGTCGTGTTGGAGAAGACTCTTTAGAGTCCCTTGGACAGCAAGGAGATCAAACCAGTCAATCCTAAAGGAAATCAACCCTGAATGTTTATTGGAAGGACTGATGCTGAAGCTGAAGCTCCAATACTTTGGATACCTGACGTGAAGAGCTGACTCATTGGAAAAGACACTGATGCTGGAAAAGATTGAGGGCATGAGAAGAAGGAGGTGAAAGAGAATGAAGTGGTTGGATGACATCATCCACTCAATGGACATAAGTTTGAGCAAACTCTGGAAGATAGTGAAAGACAGGGAAGTCTGGCATGCTGCAGTCCATGGGGTTGCAAAGAGTCAGACATGACTTAGCAACTGAACAGCACCACCACCAGGGAAGCCCCTATAACATGTATAGCACATGTACAATCATATTCATGAAAACCTCCTAGAAACGTGATGTCTACTTCCAGTGGGACTTGTGCTTTCTCCAACCCTTCAGAAGAGGGACTGATGTCTTTCAAGATTAGAAAAAATCTCCCACTACCTGGAAGCCAGCAGTAGTATCCTGTGCTTTAAAAATGTAGCATTGCTTTGTGATTATGTGATTGACTTGTTTTCCGTGGTAACCTGGTGTTAACTTTGTACTTCTGATGATCTGTTTGCCTAATACTACAAAATTTTCAGTTTTTGCCCTGTCAGCTTGGTACCCTGCTTTGTTTTTCTTGGACTGTCCATGTTTTAAAATTGTAATCTTATTTCAGCCATGCTGATGCTGATTGTTCTTGGCTTCCTTTTGCTATGCTGAGTCCATACTTTTTTCCCAGTAAGGAGGGGTTCTAGATGGCCTTTCCCTGGAGATTTTTAGATCCCATGGGTCTTCTCTGTTGCTCTAATGTTGGTGTAGAACCCGCCTTTACTATTTTCTACTCAAATACATTGTGATGAATTTTAATATACTGAGTTACCATATTGTGGGTGCATCTGTAAAGTTATATCGGTTACTCTTTTTATTGCCTTGTAAGGAATTGCAGATTACGGTTGTTAGGACACTGGTAAGGAAGTGTGTATTTTAGTTTTGGATGTGGTATAAGTAGAGAATCAGAAATGCTTTTAGATGAATTAGGTCTGTATTTTATAAGCCTTCTTGCTACTGGAATGAACTTTATGATCAGCTAATATTTTTGAGATCCTCTAAGACTTAATTTGCTAGCTCTCAGTTTAATAATTCTGCTGAATTCAAACTCTCATCTGCAATTGATGTCATGTGATGCTACAATATTTTTGCTCACTAGCCAGCAAAATATCATAACAGACATTTGAAGCCAGGCTGATCTATGGATTTATCTTTTCATCTGATTAAGAATTACTGGAAGATTATCAGTCAAGTGGTCTTGCCTAGTGACATATTGCTGCCTAAGAAACAGAAAGCTTTTGCACCTGGCTTTTATGCCTAAGTTGATTTGTTATGTATGTTTGCCATGATTAGTACTAAATTCTTTCTGTTGAATTCAGTAATGTTTGTTATTTCTTTTGTATTTTGGCATTGAAAATTAAACTCAAACTCTTAATGATTAGTGTAATCTGCTTTATACTAATCACATTTTAAGGACAAAACAGGCCTATTTTCTAGTGAAATAAAATATTTAAAATTTAAAAGAAATAAAATTCCTTCATTTTTATTTAAATTGATTATTAGCATTAAACATGACATCTATTTATAAATCAGTTTTGTTAGTTCATGCATTCTTGGCTGTATCAAGATTAAAACTTTTGTTTCACAGGTCTCACCCTGATGTTGCACAGGTCTCACCTCAAATAAAACGCAAGATTTCTTTTTTGACACTTCTTTAGCTACCATTTTTATTTCTCACCACCCCTATTTAGTGTAAGTATTGTGGAGCATAGTATCTAAATTGTGATGAATCGTCTTGTACAACAGACTGGCTGCTACTTTTTAAAGTTTTAATTAGAGTGTAGTTGATTTACAGTATTCTGTTAGTTTCACGTGTACAGCAAAGTGAATCAGTTATGTATATATCCACGCATTTTTATATTCTTTTCCCATATAGGCCATTACAGAGTGCTGAGTAGAGTTGCTGTGCAATATAGTAGGTCCTTATTGGTTATCTGTAAAATAGATAAAATACATATTATGGTACCATCTATAAAATAGAGACTATCTTTAAATGGGGAGTTATAAACTGACTGATCCTACATTTGCCATTTTGTTTTATGATTTTGATTTTTTATTTCAAAAATTTGATGTAAATATAAAGTGTTATCTTGGTTTTTTTTTCCCCCTGCAGAGGTTTTTATAGGCAAAACTTTGTTTCAAATTCTACTTAAAGCTGTTCATATTCTTTATGAACCTATAGAAGTTGTTTCACTAATATACATACTCATCTACTAAGACAGAACTCAAGCTCTTTACACAGTTCACCTCATATATTTCTAGGAGTTCCTAGTCAGAGAGAGAAGCCTTGCTTTGTCAAGTGTAAGGACCCCCTTCTTCCCTCTTTTCTTGCTCAGACTTCCTCTCATTTTTATCATGGTGCTTGCCAGGCATGACTGGCTTAGACAGCAGTGGCTTTCCTTCTGAGAACCAGTGGGGTTGCCAGGCCCTGTTGTGGCTCTAGCTGGGTGTAGACCTGACCCTCTTATCTGCTTCTCACAGTCACTGCATCAATCTCATTCACTGTGACCCAGCCATTAGCATTAGTCTCCTGGAGGTGTGTCTGTGACACAACAGTCTCCTGTCAAATGGAACATATAAAATGTTTGCATTTTAACAGTACTTCTGAAAATTAAATTCATGGTAGCTGTATTAGCCCAGCTGTGTATCCTAACACACTGGGATGATTATTAGCTCTAGTATTACTCTACTGGGGCTTCCCTCGTGGCTCAGTTTAGTTCAGTCACTCAGTTATTTCCAAATCTTTATGATCCCATGGACTGCAGCACCCCAGGCTTCCCTGTCCATTACCAACTCCCAGAGCCTCCTCAAACTCATGTCCATTGAGTCGGTGATGCCATCCAATCATATCATCCTCTGTTGTCCCCTTCTCCTTCTGACTTCAATCTCCCAGCATCAAGGTCTTTTCCAATGAGTCAGTTCTTTGCATCAGATGGTCAAAGTATTGGAGTTTCACCTTCAGCATGAGTCCTTCCAATGAATATTCAGGACTGATTTCCTTTAGGATTGAATGGTTAGATCTCCTTGCAGTCCAAGGGGCTCTCAAGAGTCTTCTCCAACACCGTAGTTAAAAAGCGTTGATTCTTCAGTGCTCAGCTTTCTTTATAGTCCAACTCTCACATTCATATATGACTACTGGAGAAACCATAGCTTTGATTAGACAGACCTTTGTTGGCAAAGTAATGTCTCTGCTTTCTAATATGCTATCTAGGTTGGTCATAGCTTTTCTTCCAAGGAGCTTTTAATCTTTCTTTTAATTTCATGGCTGCAGTCACCATCTGCAGTGATTTTGGAGTCCAAGAAAATGTCACTATTTCCATTGTTTCCCCATCTATTTGCCATGAAGTGATGGGACAGTATGCTATGATCTTAGTTTTCTGAATGTTGAATTTTAAAACAACTTTTTCACTCTCCTCTTTCACTTTCAGCAAGAGGCTCTTTAGTTCTTCTTCGCTCTCTGCAATAAGGGTGGTGTCATCTGCATAACTAAGGTTATTGATATCTCTTCTGGCAGTCTTGATTCCAGCTTGTGCTTCATCCAGTCCAGCATTTCACATGATATACTCTGCATATAAGTTAAATAAGCAGGGTGACAACATACAGCCTTGACACACTCCTTTCCCAATTTGGAACCAGTCTGCTGTTCATGTCCAGTTCAACAGAATGTTTGCATTTTAACAGTACTGCTGAAAATTCATGCTAATTGTAAAAACCCAGATGTGTATCCTAACACACTGAGATGATTATTGGCTCTAATACTACTCTCTACTGGGGCTTTCTTGGTGGCTCAGTGGTAAAGAATCCACCTGCCAATGCAGGAGATATGGGTTTGATCCCTGGATTGGGAAGATGCCCCGGAGTAGGAAATAGCAACCCACTCCATTATTCTTGCCTGGGAAATCCCATGGACAGAGGAGCCTGGTGGGCTGCAGTTCATGGGGTCGCAAAGAGTTGGACACAACTTAGCGACTATACATCTGCTACCACCCTGCTGCTGCTAGATGCTCAGTCATGTCTGATCGAGCCACCAGGGAAGTCTCTACTGCTGCTTACATTACCTAATAATGCTGTTGTGTGCCACTGGCTGTTCTAAGAATTTTACATATACAGATACATTTAATCATTGTGACAACCCTGTGAGGTAGGTATTACCCCCTTTTACAGATGAGGAAAGAAACTGAGACTGTAGAGAGGTTAGATTGAGATAGGCGAAGGAGAAGAGTCTTCAGACTGAAGTGTTCACCAGCCCTTATATCTGTGGCCTGGAGAGCAAATTGACACACTTAGTCCCTGGCCAAATATCTCATGCGTCGTCATTGTTGATAACCTTCCTCTCTCTGTTCCACATGTTTACTCCTCTTTGGCAGCTGTACAGATATAACAACTCATTTCAACTCTAGGTTATAATGAGCAATATAATCCTAATTCAACTCATAAGGGCACTTTCAGTCTAAGTGCCCATTTTTGCAGGGGTGATGGCAGATAACAGAGCCAAATGAAGGCAGGTCTGTTAACAGTGATATATTTACCCTGACCAGGTACAGATTGGAGGGAGAAACAATGGATTCTCAAAGATATATACTGTATTTCAATTTATGTATTTATTTAAAACTGGGGGAGAAAACCCACGTTTATTTCCATTTTGAATTTAAGCCATATTTTCACTGTAACTATTGGGAGAAGCTTGTCTCAGTCCTGAAGACTGTCATCATGTTGCTGCTTTCATACCCCCAGTCTTAAAACATTATATTAGCACTTCATTATACTTGCCTTGGTGACCTAGGGTACCTAGTGTGTGCTCAGTCACTCAATTGTGTCCGAATCTTTTTAAGACCCCATGGGCTGTAGCCTACCAGACTCCTCTTGTCCATGGGATTTCCCAGGCAAGAATACTGGACTGGGCTGACATTCTCTACAGCAGGAGATCTTCCCAACCCAGAGATTAACCAGCATCTTCTGCATCGGCAGGCGATTTCTTTACCAACTGAGCCACCTGGGAAGCCCCTGGGGTACTGTATGTGACACTTATGCATCCATCCTGGATCATATAATCCTGAAGCCCTTATTTTCTTCCAAATGATGCAAATCATGTTGTGTTATATGATTTAAATTGAATGAAACTCTTTACTGTCCTTTTTATTTTATTGATACCAGTTGGTATTAAAGTGCCTGTTTTATTCAGTTTCCTTGCAATTTTGTTTCCTTTATTTGGTTCCAATATGTTTTTATTTAAATGGTTAAGTCTACTATTTCTAATACTGTTTGGACTTCAGTGTACCTGAATACTTATCATTAGTTACTTTTCTTACACTCTCCAACCATGATCATTTATGAGCATTATAGACAGAAGTGGTAGTTGCTTGGTCGTGTCTACTCTCTGTGACCCCCATGGACTGTAGCCCACCAGGCTCCTCTGTCCATGGAATTGTCCAGGCAAGAATACTGGAGTGGGTTGCCATTCCCTTCTCCAGGTTCCCAACCCAGTGATAGAACCTGGGTCTCCTGCAAGCAGGCAGATTCTTTACTGTCTGAGCTCCTGGGGAAGCCCTAGTAGACAGAAGGGGGATCTTCCAATTCCAGTTTTTGATGATTTGCCTATGCTTATGATTTTTTTCTAGAATATCTGCTGACTTTAATTTTTTTATTAGAAAGCACACATCAGAGTACCTCAGCTTTCAAAATGTACTGTTTCTTTTTTATCCACCCTACTATTTGGCCACCTCATGCGAAGAGTTGACTCATTGGAAAAGACTCTGATGCTGGGAGGGATTGGGGGCAGGAGGAAAAGGGGACAGCCGAGGATGAGATGGCTGGATGGCATCACGGACTCAACGGACGTGAGTCTGAGTGAACTCCAGGAGATGGTGATGAACAGGGAGGCCTGGCGTGCTGTGATTCATGGGGTCACAAAGAGTTGGACACGACTGAGTGACTGAACTGAACTGAACTGATTGCCTTTTTTCCCTCAGGCTTCAGTGTGTCACCTCATATAAAAAGGGGGCTTAATGAGGACACTGTTAGTACAACTGACAGAAACCCAACTTGAATTTCCTATTTGTCTCATTTAAGGATAGTGCTGGAAGTAGATTAGGGGGTTGAGCTTGGCTTAGGGAGATTTGCTCAGCATCTTTGTTCTCTCTGGCTTTTGACTCACTTTCATGCTCGCAGATTAGCTTTTAATAGCACTTTGGGAGAGAGGTTGGGTTGCCAGCAATGAGAGGCTCATATACTTAGAAACATAGTGGAAAGAGTTGTTTTTCCCCTGACTCAAGCTGAAAAATTCCAGGGCAGAAGTCTGATTGGGTCAGGGAAGGTACTCTGAATTGTACCAATTCTAGGCCCATTCCTGGGTGAATTAGTTTGGCCCAGCCAGCTGAGTGCTACGATTGACCTTCTTTAGGTCTGGCGTCCACTTCTTGACCACTGGCTGAAGCTTGTGGTTATAGGGTCATGTAAGAAGATGGCAATTCCCTTTCTAGTCAAATGGTTTAATTTACCTGAGAGGATGGGAAGCTCCTAAACCCAGGAGAAGCAAGCCTTTTTAGAAAGATAAAGTAATAGACATATTGTTGATGATTGGATAGAGGGTGGCTGCTTATTAAAAAGGCTTTAGAATAGTTCAGATGAAAGATATCAGGATATGAACTGAGGATGAGTGGAGATGGAGAGGTGATTTGACATTCAAAACATTTAGGTAGCATTCATGGAGTTATAAGCAAATTATTAAAAAACAAATTAACTGTACAAACACCAGCCAAATAAAATAAGCTATCTGTTTTGTTTGACCCTTTTGAACATGTTTGCTCTGGGGCATGCAGTTATACCTTTTGTTTGTTTGTTTGTTACTTTATTTACATAGTTATTGTCATTTGTTTAGTCAGCTGAACATTTTCTGTCTAGAACAAAGTAAAGGACATAAGGTTATTGACAGTTTGTCGTTTCAAGCTGTTAAACACAGAACAGTTTTCTTAAATGCCTCTCTATCATGTCTCCACGCATAACCAACTGAATATAAAAAAAGCAGTAACCTTGACTCATGTCTGACTGTTCTTGGCACCGTGTCAGGGCTGCTTGGGCTATAAATTTTATTCGTTTATCTGTGAATAGAATTATTCTGTTCAATGTGTAAATATGACCTACAGGGCATAGTTTAATGTGATTTATACTAGATTCTGTATTTCTCTATTGGTGAATGCATAGGACTAAATATGACTTTCATATTGACATCAGGATTCTTGTGTAATCATGTAAAATTTTTCTTTATTAGAATAAATAAGATCTTTTCAGGTATCCTTGAGACCAAATCTCATAAGTACTAAGCATTTATTTGCTTTCTAAAATGTGTTGACATTTGGACCGATGGTGCAGAAGCAATGGTGTGTAAAACTGCTGGCGCTTCAGCAAAGATCAGGATAGTGGTAGCAGACTATACCAGTGGTCAGTGTATTTTTAACCATCTTGTGTTTGCAGAAAAATTGAAAAAACCGCTTTCACTTAAGAATACCCTTGATGAAACAGTAAAAATTATTAACTTAAGTTTTGCCCCTCAAGTCAAAATATTTATAATATTCTGTGTGAAGAAATGGGAAGTATGCATAAAGCAGTTTTGATCCATATTGAAATGTAATTTTATCTTTAGGAGAAATACATATACAGCCGTTTTACCATTTTTACTTGAAAGAATGACAATCTGTGGTTATTCAGATAAGACCATTTGGCATTTTCTTTTAAATAAGCTTGTCATTTAAAAGAAGTGACAACTGGAAATATTGTTGCTCAAGATAAAAATCCAAAAGAAGATAAAATTACAAGTGAAAATTAGAGTTAAGAGTTTGGGAAACTGTATGCACCATCTTGAACAGCTTCCCAATACTTAGACTGTTCTGATGAAATTGGTATTTGACAAATGGGATGTTTTTGATGTTGTGTAGTAGAGTCAGCATTTGGAAGATCTGCATAATAGAATTTTTCAAACAATGTGTATGATGTTACAAAATCATGCAAGGATAGAAGATTAATACAGAGTATAAGATAGGCCAGTGGATTTTAGTGTAACAAGGTTAACGTTCATTGGTAGAAGTTTGAAATTATATGTGGCAGTGAGCTTTTAAGAAACTACTACTTGTCAAAGAAAGAAGAATATATAAAATGTTATTAGACTATTAAAATATTACATTTTCCACCCAAATCTACATATTTTAAGCAAACAACACAGAGCAGCAGATTGAAAGTTGAAACAGATGTGAGAAGGCAGCTGCTTTTCATCAAATTAGAAATTAGAGTTTTTTTAAAATGTGAAACTATCTCTCCTCACTGATTTTTTATTGTTTTGGAAAAGTCATTTTTCTCATAAAAGTTATATTTATGTTAAAATGTAAAGAATTTTTGTTATATTTAAATTAATAAATATCTTAAAATTTCCTGTTTTAATTTATAATGCAGCAAATATTTATCAGTATAACCTAGTACATAAAAGTGTTTTAGAATTTTTAATAATTTCTAAGAAGAGGTCCATGAAACCAAAAAGCTTTGGGAACTTTTTGCCTATAGGATGAAATTTAAACCTCTGTATATAAGATCCAAAAGTCCTTCTATCAGTGTCTTCTGCCACCTCTGCTATGCTCTCTCCTGTCTCATTTCCCCTTTCCCAAAAGAACTTTGCTGTTTTACTTCTCCGTACATTTGCTCTATGCTCTTTTTGTCATGAATATCCACTTTCTTTCAGCTCTCTTAAAGTTCTGTGTCTGAATGCCTCTTGGGACATTTATCTGTATAATACTCCTTTCATAAATTCTACTTTATTTAAAATTAATATAACCACTCTAGCTTTCTTATACTTATTGTTTGTACAGTATATCTTTTTTATTTTTTTAATATAAATTTATTTATTTTAATTGGAGGTTAATTACTTTACAATATTGTATTGGTTTTGCCATACATCAACATGACTCCTCCACAGGCATACACGTGTTCCCCATCTTGAACCCCCTCCCTTCTATCCGTTTACTTTCAGCCTATCTGTGTCTTCATATTTAAACTTGCTATCTTATAGATATCATATAACTGGATCTTGATTTACTAATGCATCTAAAATCTTGACCTTTACTAATCTCATTTATGAGGGCTCCAACCTCATGACTTAAGCACCTCCCAAAGGCCCAACCTCCTCATACCATCACATTGTTGTTGTTTAGTCACTAAGTCGAGTCTGATTCTGTGACCCTGTGGACTGTGGCCTGCCAGATTCCTGTCCAAATCCCCTGTCCAAGGGATTTCCCAGGCAAGAATACTGGAGTGGGTTGCCATTTCCTTCTCCAGGGGATCTTCCCAACCCAGGGATTGAACCCACATCTTCTGCATTGGCAGGTGGATTCTTTACCACTAAGCCACCACTGAAGGCCCCTATCATCACATTGGGCATTAATATTTCAACATATGAGCTTAGATAGTACTCAAAAACTTAAATTATAGCAAGGGAAAAAAGGAGGCAAACCTTTAACCTGTTATGATTGTAGGTAAGTGAAAAATGAAGATTAATTCTGAGTAAGAAGAGCTTGTGGTGGGTAGCTGAGATTGAAGATATAAAGACTGTTCAAAATATTTCAGGGTTTCAAAAGACACTGGGTAAAGAGTTAGAAGGTGGTCTGATGGTGAGAGTGAGAGGAAAAAACGGACCAAAGTGGAAAGGAATAAATATGTGGAAAAGGATATGAAAGATTTCATGTTGGAGGAGGGTGATTCTATCCAGAGCTGGAATTGAAGCTTTCAGCCAACCTCTTTCTCTCCTTTTCAAAAGGCTACTTATATCATGAGAAGAGAATAATCATGTAGATGTTTTCCCAAGCAATTGTGTTTATATATATATATTTTATCATTTACCTTGAGTTCGTTAGAATTAATGTTTGTATGTGGCATGAAGTCACTATGAACTTTTTTTCTTGAATTGTTGAAACAAAAATTTTAAAAAAAAGTTTTTTTCCCTTCTCTAATTTTAATGATTCCTTTACAATTTTCTGGTGTTTTCTAACTGTGCTCTGAAGAATCTTAGAGTTTCTCAGACTCACATCAGGTAGAGAGCTATGATTGTTTCCTTCCTTTGGCTATTTCTTTTATTAACTTTGTTATTCAATGAGCAATATTTGTCAGCTACCTACTACATCCATGCTAGACTAGTGATACTGGTGTCACTAGAGATACCATGAGTCTTAGAATGAACATGGCATTTGCCTCAGGAAGTCACACTGTCTGTCTCATGAGTTTCACATATCAGGCTTCCATACATTCCTTTTTTCCCATTAAAACTGGCAGAAAGACTGATATGGAGACCCAGTAGTTTTGTGATGTTAAGCAAGTTTTATCTATCGTCTCCAAATCTTCATATAGTCTCATTCTGTAGTCGGATGGTAATCCCTGTTTTAGCATATTGCTGTAAGGATTAAATGGAATAACTTCCTGTGAAAGGGCTGAGTTCCCAACAATTAATTTACTTTCTTCTTTTCTAACTTATCTATATTTTTCCTATTGATAAAAGTCTTGAAATTTTGGTTATTACTCCTGTGTCCAATGTCATCTGACTATTTGATACAGATTACTAATAAGTTGGGGCTTCTCAGGTGACTCAGTGGTAAAAGATCCGCCTGTCAATGTAGGAGACGCTGGAGACACAGGTTCAATTTTTGGGTTGGGAAGATCCCTAGAAAAGGGAATGGCAACCCACTCCAGTATCGTTGCCTGAAATACCCATGGACAGAGGAGTCTGGTGAGCTACAGTCCATGTGGTCTCAAAAAGGGGCGGATATGATTGAGCATGTACATGCAAAACCTCTCTTTCCTAACCCTCTGTTGATACAACTTTCTTTAATATCATCATACCATCTTGCTTAAGCCAGCGTATTTATCTTAATTTCCAGGGTGCTTAATTTCCTTTCATTCTTAAAGATCCGTATATTCCAAGAATTTTCCTCTCCTTTTGATATTATAATACTACTGTAATATTTTTCTTCTTGATTCTCTTGCAAATGTCCTTTTACATGTCTTTATTCGTTTGAAGAATTCATTCTTCAGTTCCCAAACTTCAAGTATTTTCTCGAAACTCATTCCTCTCATCTCTCTCTCTCTCTTTTTTTTTTTTTGCTTTTCCCCTTATTTTTATCAAACAAGTACTCATCTGTTCTCATCATGCCTCATTGCATGTCTATCTATTGGAATACAGCCCCACATTACCAATTTAATAAAGGGAGTGTGTTCATTCATTCCTTGATGATTTTTTCTGCCATTGAACATATTGTCTTCTCAAATGCTGATCAGTGTGCTTCTCTAAAATTCTGTTTCTGTGTCCAAATTAATTCAGTATCTTTATTCTTAATTCAGGTTCATACCTTGTTTTCATCTTAAAAGTGCTATCATTCTTCTGGTCACTTAGATTCAAATCCTTTATTCCTTCATCTTCATGCTCTATGTTCACTTTAGTCCTATTACTTTTTTTTGGGAATATCTTATATTCAGTACTTTTTTATTTCTTTACTTCTACCATGCAAGTCCAATCAGCAGAGTAGATGATGCCAACAGCCTTTGCTATTCTTTCTGTCCCTTATTCTTTTCTTCAGGCCAGCTCACCCATTGTTATTACATTAATAATCTTCCTGTATTCTCCTATTCACATTTGCAGTGGTTCATTTCTTTTGGCTGTGTTTCTTTTGAAGGAAGATTTTTCTCACCAGATTCTCAATGTTGATATAAATTATTTTAATTATAATGTAACTTAAGTATGTCCACACATACAAATAAATGTAAACTTTTGCACGTACAGCTATATAACTAAAACAATTTACAGATTCATTACAAACAAAACTATAAAATGGATAAAATTTAGGTTAACATTAATGTGACAAAAGATGTTTGTGGAAAATCAGTAAGTTCAAGATGAATATGGCACTGAGTATTCTGCATTTGGCAGGGACCTAGTGTACTCTCGAAACTTCTGAGAAACCTTTCTTTCTACAGCATGCTATTGTATCATTTGGCCTTCAGTTGGTACAAATATATCTTTTGAGAAATAGATCTGTCCTTGTCTTTTTTGTTTGTTTGTTTTTTCATGCCTCAGCCAGCTGTCATTAAAATAGCCTATTTGGCAGCAGTAAGACAGTAAATAAAAATACACATTCAGGCACTCATACTACTTATTTGATACTGATACTAGATATTTGGGATCATTAGGTAAGCATCAAGATGATCCAGAATAGGGAGTGTGTCTGTGCGTGTAATGTGTGAAAGAGAGAGAAAAAGAATCTCAGTTCACTTGAAAAAGAGAAACTTAGATTTTTATAGGAGACTAATGGAATCTCAAAAATCAGTTCTAGACCTTCAGAGTCTAAAACCACCATTATAAAAATTGCTATTTGTGGCATAAAGACCAAATTCTTCATGTTGACATCCAAGGCCTTTATAAATTTGGGTTAGATTTCTTTTCCTTTTTAGCTTTTTTGACCTCTTACTATTGTGTATGGACTTCCCGGGTGGCACCAGTGACCTGGGAATCCACCTGCCAATGCTGTAGACCTAGGTTCAATCCCTGGGTCCAGAAGATCCCCTGGAGAAGGAAATGGCAACCCACTCCAGTATTCTTGCCTGGGAAATCCCATGGACAGAGGAGCCTGGCAGGCTATAGTCCATGGGATCACAAAGAGTCTGAAGGCGCAAAACTGAACTGTCTGAGCACACCCACAGGCACTATTTGTGTACACAGGTTCACATTTTCCCCAGCTTTATGCCTTGTCTCTTTTTATACCTTTGTCCCTATATAATCCCATCTGTCTATAACCTTAAAGAGCCAGTTCCTGCCCTCATTTCCCACTGAAGCTTCTGTTCTCTTCAGTTTTAATTTGACATTTCTCCACCTTTGACTTCTTTTGGACTCCTTCCATATCTGGTTCTTTAACACCACATTTTTAAAATAATATTAGTTTAACTCTTTAATTTTCATAGTTTTTATATCACAAAGCTGAAACTCCAATACTCTGGCCACCTCATGCGAAGAGTTGACTCATTGGGAAAGACTCTGATGCTGGGAGGGATTGGGGGCAGGAGGAAAAGGGGACGACAGAGGATGAGATGGCTGGATGGCATCACCGACTTGATGGACGTGAGTCTGAGTGGACTCCGGGAGTTGGTGATGGACAGGGAGGCCTGGCGTGCTGCAATTCATGGGGTCGCAAAGAGTCGGACCCAACTGAGCAACTGAACTGAACTGAACTGAGACTTCAGGTTCTTAAAAGTTTTTTGCATAATCTTCAAGATTGGTTTTGAGGAGAACAGACTGTAGACACAGTGGGGGAAGGCGAAGGTGGGATGAAATAAGAGAGTGGCATTAAAACATATACCTTACCAGGTGTAAAACAGATAGCTGGTGGGAAGTTTCTGCATAACACAGCTCAACAAGGTATTGTAGTTAGAGGGATAGGATAGGGGCGGGTCTGGGAGAAAGGTTCTCATATGAATACTTATGCCTGGTTCATGTAGTTGTATGGCAGAAACCAACACAACATTGTAAAGCAGTTATCCTCCAATTAAAAATAAATTTAAAAAATAGTTTTCAAAACTGAAAAAAATGATTGTCAATATTCCTGAAGCACTTTACTAAACATTTGGGACTACAAAATCAAATGGGATTAGTGAATCAAATGGGGTTACGGTATTAGAGGTCTAGTTTTCCTGGGCAGATTTATGTGATTCACTCTTACATAGTGTAAGCAGGTCTTAGTTGCTCGATCTTGTCCAAGTCTTTGTGACCCCATGGATTGCAGCCCATCAGGCTTCTCTGTCCATGGAATTCTCCAGCTGAGAATACTGGCTTATTCCCCCTTCTCCAGGGGGTCTTCCCAATCAAGGGATCAAACCTGGGTCTCCTGCATTGCAGGTAGATTCTTTACTGTCTAAGCCAACAGGGAAGCCCAAGTGTTTAAGCAAAATACTTTGATATAGAAAATTTGCATTTTCTAAAGGCAAAGTTAAGCTAAAATACCTTAAAAATTTTGTATTTTTGCACTCATTTGTTCTGTATTTTCAGGACTTCTGGGAAAGATCCTGATGACTATCCGAGATGCAGGTTTTGAAATCTCAGCTATGCAGATGGTAGGTAGTTTGCAAGAGTCATTAACTTACTGATGAACTGTGTGTGTGTGTGTGTGTGTGTGTGTTTTAATAGCATGCTTTAATACGTTTTACATTGAATTTTCTCTGTGCACTTGTGAACTCAACACATTAAAAGCAAAAAGATATGTTGAACATGATAACTGATAGTAAAAAATATTTTTGAAATGATTTTACCAGTATAATCTCTCACTGAGAGCTAACCGTCCAATGGTACATCTAATTTAAGCTTATAAAGCAGATTTATATAATTCCTGGAACTTTAGTTGCAGAGTAAATGTGGACTGAAACAATGCATTTAATTCCTCCAAACAAGAAATAGTTTTAAGCTGAGTACTTATAATGAAATTTTGTTGTCTGGATTTGTGACTAAGAAGGGAATCAATTTGGCCTTTTTCCCTGACCAGGACCTTTGCTGGTTTCTGGACTTTCTCTCAGGATCTTCTTTAGAGTTAGCACATTTCAGCCCCTCTCTTGGCAATAACACCACTAAGCCTCCGGAGTCCACAATCATTCAAAATTGCCCAGCTGACACATTTCCAGGAAACCCTTCACTGAAGAAACAATACTAACTTCTCTAGAGCTCTTCTGTATCTTTGTGGTACACTTATCATTGCACTTGACAAATAAATTGGTACAATTATTATGCTGCTACTGCTAAGTCACTTCAGTCGTGTCCGACTCTGTGAGACCTCATAGACGGCAGCCCACCAGGCTCCCCTGTCCCTGGGATTCTCCAGGCAAGAACACTGGAGTGGCTTGCCATTTCCTTCTCCAATGCATGAAAGTGAAAAGTAAAAGTGAAGTCGCTTAGTTGAGTCCGACTCTTTGTGATCCAATGGACTGTAGCCTACCAGGCTCCTCCGTCCATGGGATTTTTCAGTCAAGAGGATTGGAGTTTGTTGCCATTAATAATTTGAATTTTACAGTTTTTGAAAGACAGCAGGTTTGTGTTATTGTGGTAGTGAATTACCAGTTCTGGAAAGAATTTTCATACCAGTTTATTTTCTGTTTCTCTGGAAAGGAACTCCTTTTGATTTCTATGAAGTCTTTGCATCAGCCCAGATCAGAGATCAGGGCACTAACTTGGGTTCTGCCTATTTTGTATCGCAGATTGGTGGGAATGCTCATAAAATGAGAAAAGATTAGATGTATCAGCTAGTTTGCAAAGTTATCAGGCACAGCTCGGAGACAAATGAGAAATTTAATATTTGAAGAATCTTGCCCAGGACTGTAATGAAATTGATAGCAACAGCGTTCTCAAAGTATTAGCTTGGTGATGTAGTGAGCCACAGGATTATGGGATCTAAGCCTGCTTACGTAGTAATCACTGTGAACATTTTAGAACTAAACATTAATCTAACTCTAGACTTACAACCTAGCATAGTGATTGCCCATAGTAAGTGCTTAGTGAAAGAAAAGAATAATTTGTTTTAAAAAAGATTAATTGAATTTATGGGGGAGGCATGGTAGTTTAATGGCAATCAGAATCATTGTGATTTTTGAAATCAGCAAACTCTATTTCTGAATCATGGATCTTCTACTTTCTGGGTTATAAACTTGGCCAGATTTTAAGCATTCTTATCTTCAGTTTTCTCAACTAGGCAATGATAATATTATTTGCCGCTGTGGCTTATTTTGTGCATTAAATAAATTAACACTACACAATACTTTGAAGATTTCCAGTTCAAATTACCAAATATTAAATAAATTATTCCTTGTTATTTGGGCTTCCCTGGTTGCTCAGATGGTGAAGAAACGGCCTGCAATGCAGGAGGACAGGGTTTGATGCCTGGGTTGGGAAGGTCCCCTGGAGAAGAGAATGGCAACCCACTCCAGCAATCTTGCCTGGAGAATTCCATGGACAGAGGAGCCTGGTGGACTATAGTTCATGGGGTTGAAAGGAGTCAGACAAGACTGAGCAACTACTACTTTTAATTTTCACCCTGTTTTTATTTTGTAATATTAGTAATATAAGAAGTTGTATGAATATTGAAGAAGATACTGAAATCAAAGAAAGTTCCCTCCCTGTAATAGCTGTGTTGCCTATGCAGAGTACATCATGCGAAATGCCGGGCTGGATGAAGCACAATTTGGAATCAAAATTGCCAGGAGAAATATCAGTAACCTCAAGATAGGCAGATGACACCACCCTTATGGCAGAAAGCGAAGAAGAACTAAAGAGCCTCTTGATGAAAGTGAAAGAGGAGAGTGAAAAAATTAGTTTAAAACTCAACATTTAAAAACTAAGATCATGACATCCAGTCCCATCACTTCATGGCAAACAGATGGGGAAACAATGGAAACAGTGACAGACTTTATTTTTGGGGGCTCCAAAATCATTGCAGGTGGTGACTGAAGCCATGAAATTAAAAGATGTTTGCTTCTTGGAAGAAAAGCTATGACCAACCTAGATAGCATATTAAAAAGCAGAGACATTACTTTGCCAACAAAGGTCCATAGCAGTCAAAGCTATGGTTTTTCCAGTAGTCATGTATGGATGTGAGAGTTGGACTATAAGGAAAGCTGAGCGCCAAAGAATCAATGTTTTTGAACTGTGGTCCTGGAGAATACTCTTGAGAGTCCCTTGGACTGTAAGGGGATCCAATCAGTCAATCCTGAAGGAAATCAGTCCTGAATATTCATTGGAAGGATTGATATTAAAGCTGAAGCTACAATATTTTGGCCACTTGATGCAAAGAAGTGATTCATTTGAAAAGACCCTGATGCTGGGAAAGATTGAGGGCAGGAGGAGAAGGGGACAACAGAGGATGAGATGGCTGGTTGATATCACCAATGTGATGGACATGAGTTTGAGCAAGCTCTTGGAGTTGGTGATGGACAGGGAAGCCTGCTGTGCTGCAGTCCATGGGGTCATAAAGAGTCGGACACAACTGAGTGACTGCACTGAACTGAACTATGAAAATAAATAGTTTGAACTGTTGTCTGGTTAGGGAGAAGCTCCGTGGTCTTCAATCCTGGCAACAATAAAAGGACAAAGTAGGGAGGAAAACAAAAACCTGTGTCTAGTTTTTAAAAATTTGAGGTTTTGGTTCTTGAAACTCGAGAACTTAATGAAATTTTATTTCTAAGTTTGAATCCAGCCTGGATAAGAATGAGTCTTTGTGGCTTTACCTTACTAGCATACTCTGACAATTCTTTCTGAAGAATAGTAGGATTTTCAGATGAATGGTGTCAGAGCTTTATTATGAGCCAGACTAACTAGGGATTTTTCTGAGTACCTGGGAGGATAAGAGTATTATTTCCAGGCCCCTCTACAAAATTTGAAGCAATGTTCTTTGGTAATGTTGCTTTCTTTTGCCACTGATCTGTTGATAAACAAAATTACATTGTGCCTATGTCTTTTTTGTATGAAGAATGAGGTTTTTTCTTCAGTAAGATAGATTGTAGTAGTTGAGAGCCCAATCAGTGGGATCAGACAGTTTGAGATGGAATGCCAGGTAGTGAAGGTTCTATTACCCCACTGAGTCTTCACCTCATTTGTAAATTGGAGCTGTTAACATTGCTTATATTGTAGGGCAATTGTTATAATTAAATAAGGTGGTACATGAACAGCACCTGGAACAATGCTTGATATATTAAGTACTCGATAAATGTTACAAATAAATTCTTATTTTTGATAAATGATAATTTATTATTGATGGGCTGAACTTTAACACTTCTTCAAAGACTAATTTCTTCAGGGTTTAAATTTTAAAGAAAATATATCTGAGAGAACATAAATATTGAATGCTAAGTGTGATTCATTCTATTTTTTTGGTTGACTTATTTATTTATTTTTTTAATACAGTTTAATATGGATCGGATTAATGTTGAAGAGTTTTATGAAGTTTATAAAGGAGTAGTGTCTGAGTATAATGTAAGTACTGAAGTAAATGTGAAGTATTGGTATTGAAAACTTGTGTATCTCAGATTTTGTAGATCTCAGTATAATTTATAATCATGAAAGTATTCCTTGAAGTATTCACAGTTCTGCCAGTTGACAACTGATCATACCAATGACTGAAATATTTTTATCCCTGAAAGCCAGTGGGTCAGTTTTTAAAATATGATGCTATTTCATTTATGGAACAAAAATATACAGAAATCCAAAAATCACTTTGCTGAGATATTGACACGTTTTGATAGGCTTCCCTTGTGGCCCAAACAGTAAAGAATCTGCCTGCAGTGCGGGAGACCAGGGTTCGATCCCTGGGTTGGGGCTATGCCCTGGAGGAGGGCATGGCAACCCACTCTAGTATTCTTGCCTGGAGAATCCCCATGAACAGAAGAGTCTGTAGCCCAAGTGGGCTACACAGCCCATGGGGTCACAAAGAGTCTGAAACAGCTCATCGACTAAGCACAGCACATGGAGATAATATTCTCAAGGTAGAAGACTGTTGAAAATGCTTTAAAAAGTTGAGAGCAAATAGTTCTTGATGTAGTTGCACAGCAGTTATTTCATAGCATAGTCTATTTAATGATACAAATCCAGATAGAATCATCTCAAAATACAGTGGAGAGTGAATAATAGTAAGACTTAAGGGGAACTGTTTAGAGAGCAATGAAATTCATTCTTGAAAACGAGACTGTGTTCAAATAAACCAAGTATTGTTCCTTAAAATAACACATGACAGATATTTAATCAAAATTAGTTTCCTTCCCCTTTTATCAAATTAGATACATTTGTGCTGGTGGCCTGCCTCATCACCCTTATTGCTTTATAGGGCATTTTGCTCTTTTTTTTTTTTCTTTTTGAGTAAAGTTCACCCTGACAGTGAGACTAGATTCCCCTCTCCTCATCTCTCTACACCCTTTCCTTTTAACCTAGTTTTAAAAAATTTTATTTCTAATTTTTTTAAAGTTATTTATTTATATTTGGCTGTGCTAGGTCTTCATTGGTGCATGGTTTTTTTTCTCAAGTTGCCAAGAGTCGGGGCTGTTCTCTGGTTGCGGTACACAGGCTTCTCATCGTGGTGGCTTCTCTTGTTGGGGAGCACGGGCTCTAGGGTATAGGGGCTGTAATAGTTGCAGGTAGTTGTGGGGCATAGGCTTCGTTGTTCTGTGGTATGTGGGCTCTTCCTGCATTAGCGATTGAACCCGTATCTTCTGCAATGGCAAGTGGATTCTTTAGCACTGAGCCAACAGGGAAGTCCTCAACCTACCTTAGGAAAGGAAAAAGGCACTGGTCCAAGAACTGGCCTCAGCTTTTCTCCTGTTTAGCCTTACATAGTAAAGACCGATGATGAAATCTTGTATTTTGCATTTAGCACGCTGGTAGTGTTCTACCCTTCTTTAGAGGAACCAAAGTGCTTTTCCTATTGTTACAGCTTTTCAAGCTTTAATCTTATCAGCTTCTTCATTTTAGAGTTATGCTTTTTCTTTTTTTGAATGGAAAAAATTTTGAAGTGTGTTCTTAACATCATTTATTCAACCAGTGACAACTGTTTTCCATTTTTAAAATGTTTCTTTTTTACATTTCCCTTCTTTTATGTGTTACATTGACTTTTAAATATATAGTCAAAAGCAAGTACCTTTGTTAATGCACATTATAGTTTTACTGTTTATAAGATAGAGAGACTCATGGATACTTATCTCACAGTCCCTTTGATCCTGAGTTATATTCTCCTACAACATCAGATAGAATTGAATTTGGTAACAAGTAGTAGTTGGGTACATTAATGTTTTATATCCATATCTGAGGTAAGTCATATTTCCTGTTGGTAAACAACTTTTTTTTTAAAGCTTATCTTTTACAATTTCCTTTTTGTGGAGGTAACATTGGTTTATAACAGTATACATCAGTTTCATGTGTACAACATTATATGGTGTGTTTTATAAATGCCATACATGCAACTTTTGTATAGTATACATTTACTCTTGGAATTTTTTGAACTCAGGATTCTGGAGATTAAGATAAATGTATCACTGGGTGAACATGTTATTTTTCCTGAGAAATCAGGAATTTGAATGCCAGTAGTGTTCTTGCCTGGAGAATCCCAGGGACAGAGAGCCTGTTGGGTTTGTGTCTATGGGGTCGCACAGAGTCGGACACGACTGACGCGACTTAGCAGCAGCATTATTATACTTTAATGTCAGAACAGCTCAGAATGATTGGTGTTGATATACTTTCTTCTGTTTAATCTTCTCAGTAAGATATCTTCTATAATTATTAATTAAATCTTGTAATATTAATGAAAGAATCTACTTAGGAGAAAGAACAGAGGGACTTTTTGAAAGGGAAAAACTACTTTATTCCAGACTAATTATTAGTCTTGTGAGTAGTTTTTAGTAATGGTCATAATTTTTATTCAGCTTAAAATGGCTTATTCAGCTTAAAATATATATTTCAAATGGTTAGTTTATAACAGCCTGTTAATGGGAGAATGCACTGGCTCATGCACTGGCTCATATAGTATGAGCCAGAATATATCAATATCCAAGTATCTTTGAGATGTTACTATATTTATATGATATATAATTTTATTGAATCTAGGAAAAGTTATTTCCTTGAAAATTTTTCCCCAAAGGGAAGTAAGAGTGTTTTTATCCCAGTAATAGTTTATTGAAATAAATAATATTCTTATGAGTGATTTATAGTCTGACTGTTTAAAAGTTCTAGTCTCATTCATTCTGACTATTTCATTCTCTGACTATTTCATTCAGAGGAAGTTGTGTGATGGTCTGTATTCACATACTAGAAATGCATATGTTTGTGATATCTTTCCTTGGGTAATTTGTGATCATAAGAATCAGATAGCAAACCCTGGATCTCACTTGCTATTGCGATTGTTTTATTTCTCTTGGGTGTCTTATTTCTCATGACAGTTAATATTTAGGTGGAAGAGGTAAAATGCTGCATACTAGATGTCTCTTAATTTTGAAAAAGTGAAAATGTTAGTCCCTCAGTTGTGTCCGACTCTGTGACCCCATGGAGTGTAGCCCCTCAGGCTCCTCTGTCCGTGAAATTCTTCAGGCAGCAATACTGATGTGGGTTGCCATTCCCTTCTTCAGGGGATCTTCCCAACCCAGTGATCATACCCAGCTTTCCTGTGTTGCAGGCAGATTCTTTACTGTTCGAGCCACCGGGGAAGCCCCTTAATTTTAGGAGCTTTATATAATGCTATAAAGTAGGCCCTGTAAAAATAATCTTAAGAGGCAACATAATCGAAAGGAACTAAAAGACAGGTGATCTGATTCTTATTGACTTTGTATAATGCTTTGACCTCTTTGTCTTCAGATTCTTACTTATAAAAGAAGATATATAAGGTCATATTAGTGGTTCCATCCATTTTATTATTTTTTAAACTTAAAGTTTTCTTAATGTCAGGCGCGATGACCCAGAGAGATGTTATGGGGAGGGAGGTGGGAGGGGGGTTCATGTTTGGGAACGCATGTAAGAATTAAAGATTTTAAAATTAAAAAAATAAAAAACTAAAAACAAACAAACAAACAACAACAACAACAAAAAACAAAACAAAACAAAAAAAGGATGTGAAATGATCCTCTCAAATGTAGAATATGACAGTGGTCCTTAAACTTTTTGGCTCTATGGATCAGTTTCGTGGAAGACAGTTTTTCCACGGATCCTGGGGAAAGGGATGGAGGGATGGTTTTGGGATGAATCAAGTGCATTGCATTTATTGTGCAGTTTATTTCTATTATTATTACATCAGCTCCACCTTAGATCAGCAGGCATTAGATCCTAGAGTTGAGGACCCCTGGAATACATAGTGGGAAATAATACAGTGTCACTGACACTGCCATACTAAATGTGTGTGTGTGTGTGTATAATTCTACTCTAGTTCTAGGTTATCTCATATCACTTGCTTCAAACTGTAGAATTTTCCTAGCTCCCAAATTTCATTGCAGCTGCTTACAGCTTCCTTACCTCAGGTTCTTTCCTTTTTTGACTGTCGAGTCAGATGCTAGGTTCAGATACCAAAACCACCAGTCGTATGACCATAGAAATTACTTACCTTTTTTAAGCCCTAGTTTACCTGTATATAAAATTGAAACAATGTTATTATTACTTTATAAAATTATTGTGGTTATGAAATGAAATAAATCATGTAAAGCAATCTCACATATTACTGAGATTGTTGCTTTAGTAAATAACAGCTGTTTTTATTATTACTACTTTTATTGTTATTAAGGCTGACATTCTTTATAGTAGATTCCATGTTGATCATTTACACTTAAATTTGCTGCTTCAGCATTTGCAGTCATGAAAAGGTAATAATTACTATCTTATAGTGTTATCATGATCCAGTTATTTGCCACACATATATTACTGCTTGTGGGCCAGACAATGTGTTGGATACCAGGGAGCCAGAAATGCACACTGCCTGCATTCTTGGAGCTTATGTCCTGGTGAGGATGGATATTAAATCAGATACTCCATTTCAACTACTTAAGGACTGTAATCAAAGGGCTATTAAGGAAGGAAACAAGTCCTTTTTTGTTTGATACTTTTTACTTAAGTAAAAACCTAGGTTTGAGAATTCTGTTAATTCTCTTAATTAATTCTTAATCTACTAACAGAATTCTCAAGTTCAATTTTTAAGGATCACTTTATGTTTTTGATGCAGTTCTTTTTTCAACATTTTCTTTGTGCTTTGTGTAGCCCTCTGTTTATCATTTTAATAGTATTTAACACTGAAAGAGAGAGAGACACACACATAAAAGAAAGGTGGACAAAATTGGCACTTCCCTTTTTGGATAACATACTCATCCCTTCTTCCGCCCCAACTGAGGATTTAGGCTCTTGACATTTATGTGTAGGCAGTACTTCATATCATGAGACAGAAGATCCTCCTCAACATAATTATCCATAAAAATCAATTTCATATGACCTTTGTGAATTAGTGAAGTAACTTCAGGGGCATAATTTAGGGGTTCTCATGAGTAGGGATCTGTTTACCATATTAATTATGAAGTCCTCTCCTTCCTTTTTTAACTTCTGGCATTTTTAGTAGACATGATGATTGAGTTCTGATTAATATTTAAATACTGGTCTGTAATAAATTGCCTTTATTTTACTTTGGCATTGGGTATTATAAGCCTTCCAAGGTCATTAACATGTTTACATGGCCTACCGTGATCTGACCTCATCCCTTTTCTTTTCTAATGTGGACTGTTTTTAAAGTCTTTACTGAATTTGTTACAACGTTGTTTCTGTTTTATGTTTTGGTTTTTTGGCCACAAGGCATGTGGAATCTTAGCTCCCCGACCAGGATTGAACCCACACTCCCTGCTTTGGAAGGCAGTCTTAACCCCTGGACAAGCAGGGAAGTCCCCTGGGCCTCATCTCTTAACTGCTTTCCTGTGGTCTCACTCAGCTCCTGATACCATAGCTCTTTACTGAACTTCATATACTCCAACTGTACTTCTTCCTCTAGGTCTTTATATTTGTTTTTGGTTCTATCTGAAATGTTCCATTCACTGAATCTTTCAGTGAGAGGCACTTTTTTTGGACCATGTTTTTCCTTAAACCATTTCACATATACAGTTAAGAACCTTAAAAAGTATACATCTATTTCCTCCCTCTTACTCTGCATGCTGTTGTTTTAGATTTTACATTTATATGTTAAAAGCTTTATGATACATTTTTAATATTTTTGCTTTAAATAATCAATTAAATTTTCTTTTTTAATTGCTGTGAAACATGTTTTATATTTACCCACATATTTACCATTGTTTTGTGTGGCTCCATATTTTTGTCTGACGTTTTTATTACTGAGTAGTATTCCATTTATGTATATATCACATCTTCATTATTCATTAACCTGTTGTTGGATACTTAGACTGCTTCCATATATTGGCTCTTGAAAATAATACCGCTACTGGAATGCATATATCTTTTTGAATTAGTGTTTTTATTTTCTTCAGATATATATCCAGCAGTGGAGTTGCTGGATCATATGGTAGTTCTGTTTTTACTTTTTCTGAGGAACCTCCATACTGTTTTCCATAGTGGCTGCACCAGTTACGTTCTCAGTAACAATGTACTAGGGTTCCCGTTTCTGCACATCCTTGCCAGCATTTGTTATTTGTAGACATTTTGATGGTAGCTATTGTAGCAGGTGTGATATCTCATTGTGCTTTTATTTGCACCTCTCTGGTATAAAGGATAAACTATCAGGAGAATATTGCCATTATTTTGTAATAACTGTAAATGGAATATAATCTATAAAAATATTGAATCACTATGTTGTACACTTGAAACTAATATTGTAAGTCAGTGATCTTTCAATCAAAAAAGAAAGATTTTATCAGACAAACAAAATCTGAGAGATTTTGGCCATCTGTATGTCTGTTGGCCATCTGTATGTCTTCTTTGGGAAAAATGTCTATTGAGCCCTCCACATTTTTTAATAGAGTTTTTGCCTTTTGACATTGAGTTCTATGAGCTCTTTATTTTTGATATTAAATCTTTATCAATCATAGTATTTATAATTTTTTTCTCCCATTCAGTATGTTGTCTTTTCATTTTGTTGATGGTTTCCTTTGCGGTATAAAACTTTTATGTTTAATAGTTCCCATTTATTTATTTTTGCTTTTATTTCTTTTGCCTAAAAGACTGATCCAAAAAAAATAATGCTGCAATTTATGTTGAAGTGTATTCTGTCTGTATTTTCTTGTAGAAGTAATTTTTTTTTTGGATTCAGGTCTTACTTTTAGGTCTTTAATCTTTCTTGAGTGTATTTTTTATACAGTGTAAGAAAATGTTCTAATTTCACTCTTACATGTAGCTGTTCAGTTTTCCCAGCATCACTTGTTAAAGGGACCATCTTTTTCCATTGTGTATTCTTGCCTTCTTTGTTGTAGAGTGATCATAAGTGTGTGGGTTTATTTTGGGCCTTCTGTTCTGTTCCCTTCTTCTGTGTGTCTGTCTTTGTACCAGTACCATGTTCTTTTGACTACTGTAGCTTTCCTGTGTAGTCTAAAGTCAGGAAGCATGATACCTCCAGCATTTCTTCCCCCTCAAGATTGCTCTGGCAATTCAGGGTCCTTTGTAGTTCCAGATAAATTTTAGGATTATTTGTTTGAGTTCTGTGAAAAATGTCATGGATATTTTGATAGAGATTGCATTAAATCTGTAGATTGCTTTGGTTAGTATAGCCGTTTTAACAATATTACTTTCTCCAGTCCAAGAATGCAGGATATCTTTGCATCATCTTCAGTTTCCTTCATCAGTATTCTATAGTTTATGTAGTATAGGTCTTTTACTTCCAAGACAAGGATGCCAACTCTCCCTGCTTCTATTTAACATAGTATTAGAAGTCTTTGCCATAGTAATCAGAGAAGTAAAAGAAATAAGAGGCATTCAAATTGTGAGGAAGAAATAAAACTGTCACTATTTGCAGATGCTATGGTATTATATGCTACCCTGGAAGCTCAGAGTTAAAGAATCCACCTGCCAGTGCAGTAGATGCAGGCATGATCCCTGGGTTGCAAAGATCCCATGGAGAAGGAAATGCGTACCCATTGTAGTATTTTTGCCTGGGAAATTCTGGTGGGCAGATGAAACTGGTGGTCTGCAATCTATGGGGTCACAAAGAATGAGACACAACTTAGCAACTAAACAACAAGTGTTATTATATAGACAATATCTTAAAGTCTCCACCAAAAACAAACAAAAACTATTAGAATTAAGTGAATTCAGTAAAGTTGCAGGATACAAGGCTCACATATAGAAATCTATTGGTTTCCTGTACACTAAAATGAACTATCAGAAAGGTAAAGTGAGAAAGCAATCCCCATTTGAAATTGGGTAATAAAGAGTAAAATACCTATGAATAAACTTAACCAAAGAGGTTAAATACCTATACTCTGAAAAAGCCTTTATTTTTCATTCATTTCGAAAAATATTTTCCAAATATTTTCTCAACTGATTATAGAATTTGACATAAGTTGTTTTTATCCTTATCTTTGTTCTGTTTTCTTTTTTTTGGATGTTTCTACATTTTTTGTTGTTTTTGTTCCAGTGTTTTTTGCTGCTTTTTTTGTTATTGTTGTTCGTGTTTCATAGCTAATCTGATTATGATGTGGCCTACTTTATTTTTCTTTCCACTTTTTCTCCTTGGATTTTGTTGTATCTGTGGGTTTATCAGTCAGTCAGTTCAGTCACTCAGTCGTGTCCGACTCTTTGCGACCCCATGAATCGCAGCATGCCAGGCCTCCTGTCCATCACCATCTCCCGGAGTTCACTCAGACTCATGTCCATCGAGTCAGGGATGTCATCCAGCCCTCTCATCCTCTGTCGTCCCCTTCTCCTCCTGCCCCCAGTCCCTCCCAGCATCAGAGTCTTTCTAATGAGTCAACTCTTCGCATGAGGTGGCCAAAGTACTGGAGTTTCAGCTTTAGCATCATTCTTTCCAAAGAAATCCCAGGACTGATCTCCTTCAGAATGGACTGGTTGGATCTCCTTGCAGTCCAAGGGACTCGCAAGAGTCTTCTCCAACACCACAGTTCAAAAGCATCAATTCTTCGGCGCTCAGCTTTCTTCACAGTCCAACTCTCACATCCATACATGACCACAGGAAAAACCATAGCCTTGACTAGACAGACCTTTGTTGGCAAAGTAATGTCTCTGCTTTTGAATATACTATCTAGGTTGGTCATAACTTTTCTTCCAAGGAGTAAGTGTCTTTTAATTTCATGGCTGCAATCACCATCTGCAGTGATTTTGGAGCCCCCCAAAATAAAGTCTGACACTGTTTACACTGTTTCTCCATCCATTTCCCATGAAGTGATGGTACCAGATGCCATGATCTTGGTTTTCTGAATGTTGAGTTTTAAGCCAACTTTTTCACTCTCCACTTTCACTTTCATCAAGAGGCTTTTTAGTTCCTCTTCAGTTTCATCAAATTTAAAAACTTTTTAGTGATTAATCCTCAAGATTAATTAATTCCCCATAATTTCTGTTCATCATCCTTTCTTCTTTTGAGGCTCCAATTACACTGGTTGACATTGTCCCATAGTCTTTTTTTTTTAAATTTAAAAGTTTTTCTTCGCTCTTCTTTCTTTCCATGCTTGCTTTTTAATAGTTTCTGTTGCATGCCTTCAAATTTATTGATCTTCTACAAGGGTTTATCCTCTTTATCATTTATAAATTCAGATGTAGTTTTCATCTCTAGAAGTTTTGTTTGGATCTTTTAAATATCTTCTTTTGCTGTGTATTATGTACATGTTTTCTTCTATAATTTGAGCATGTAGAACTTATTTATAGTGAGTTTTAAAACTTCTTGTTTAATTACATCCATCCTTTCTATCATCACTGGGTTTGTGTCTCTTGAGTTTGGTTCTGGTGATACTTTATATTTTCCTACTTCTTTGTATGTCTGGCAATTTTTGTTATGTACTGGTATTGTGGAATTTACACCGTTACATGGTGTTGCTGTATTTCTTTAAAAAATGTTTGATTTTTTTCTGGCCCTTGGACAAGTTACTTGGCATCAGTTTGACACTTTTGAGACTTGCTTTTAAGCTTTCATAGGATAGATACAGAGGCCCATACATAAGGCCCATTTAGGCCAACTACTATAGTATATTTTAATGGAAGAAAATGAAGAGGAACTAAGGAGCCTCTTGATGAATGTGAAAGAGGAGAGTGAAAAGCTGGCTTCAAACTCAGCATTCAAAAACCTAAGATCATGCATCTGGTCCTATCACTTCATGACAAATAGATGGGGAAAATGTGGAAACAGTGTCAGATTTCATTTTCTTGGGCTCCAAAAGATGGTGACTGCAGCCATGAAATTAAAAGACACTTGCTCCTTGGAAAAATAGCTATGTCAAACCTAAACAGTGTTTTAAAAAGCAGAGACAGTACTTCGCTGACAAAGGTCTGTCTAGTCAAAACTGTGGTTTTTCCGTGTATGGATATGAGAGATGAACCATAAAGAAGGATGAATGCCAGAGAATTGATGCTTTTGAACTGTGGTGTTGGAGAAGACTCTTGAGAATCCCTTGGAATATGGGGAAATCAAACCAGTCAATCCTAAAGGAAATCAATCCTGAATATCATTGGAAGGACTGATGCTGAAGCTCCAATACTTTGGCCACTTGATGCAAAGAGCTGACGCATTAGAAAAGATCCTGATGCTGGGAAAGATGGAGGGAGGAGGAGGAGGGGACAGCAGAGGATGAGATGGTTGAATGGCATCACTGACTCAATGGACATGAGTTTGAGCAAATTCAGGGAGATAGTGATAGGCAAAGAAGCCTGGCATTCTGCAGTTCGTGCGATCACAAAGTGTTGTATACCCTTAGTGACTGAACAATAACAACTAGGGTATAATACCATTCTGAGGACTCTACATGATGCCCTGTATATATGGGGGCTTTCCACTCCAGCTTATAGGAGTACAAATTCTTCCCAGTCTTATTCTGTATTTATGAATTGTTTCATTTACTGCTTTCTGGGACTTCTTTTCTCAGCCTTCAGTAGTATCCTCTATATATTACACATACTCTTAGTCTAAGACTCAAAAACTTCTCTGCAGATCCCTGAGGCTTACGCTCTTGTTGCTCTCCCACTTCCTCTAGTATTCTGTTCAGCAAATTGTAGCCTCATCGGCCTCCCTAAACTCCAGTCTCCATCTGTTCTATTCAGTGAGAATGTTGGGCTCTTTTGTGTTTCCTATACCTGTTTCACTGTCTAGAAGCCTTCAGGCAGTAAGATGGGCAGTTGTACAGCTTATCCCTTTCATTTTCCTTCTCTTGAGCATCATGGTACTGTGCTGTCTATTGTTCAGTGTCTAAAAACAATCTATGTTTATTGCTTTTAGTTTCTAGATGTTTAATGTGAGAAAATGATCTGATGCCTATTATTCCTCATTGCTAAAACTCATTATGATTTTTATAAGTTTCTTTGGGAGAAACACTTGGAATATATATCTTTCTAAATGTTCATTTAATATATTTTGTGTTTGAGAGGAGAGAGCTTTTTAAAAGAAATATGTACTAGAAGATAATTTCAAATAGTGAACATATCAAGTAATAAAGCATTAGTATGATAATAGTAGGAATGGAGACAAGGGAACATATCTAAAATACAATTTTGTAGGAAAAATGGACAAAATGTGGGAAGTGCTTGGCATAGAGGGTACAGGTGGAGAAGAAATCAAAGATAACTTTAACATTTTGAGTCCAATAGAATAGTAGTGCAATTAATCGAAGAGAAGCAAAAGATTATTAAATTCTACTCATTTGTTAATATTAGCTTATTTATATATTATAGGAAATGGTGACAGAAATGTATTCTGGGCCTTGTGTAGCAATGGAGATTCAACAAACTAATCCTACAATGACATTTCGAGAATTCTGTGGACCTGCTGATCCTGTAAGTTTTTGTTTAATATATTAATCAAGTCTGTTTTATCCATTAACTAAATATCTTAATGGGTTTTTGATACCTTTAGTTTGTTCTTTAAAGAAACAAAATGAATATATGGACACAGTTTTATTCAAAATAGCATTTTACATTATTTATTTCTTAGATAGTATTCTCCCAAAAGTGAATTTTTTAAATTAACCTAGTGACAATATATAGGCAAAAACATTTACTGTGACATTTTCTTTTACTGTTTCTTGTTGCTAAATTGTATAAGTAAATTTGTTAAGCTCTGTGATAGAAAGTGGTCATGTATGGATTTGAGAGTTGGACTGTGAAGAAGGCTGAGTACCAAAGAATTGATGCTTTTGAACTGTGGTGCTGGAAAAGACTCTTGCGAGTCCCTTGAACTGCAAGGAGATCCAACCAGTCCATCCTAACGGAGACCAGTCCTGGGTGTTCATTGGAGGGACTGATGCTGAGGTTGAAACTCCAATACTTTGGCCACCTCATGTGGAGTTGACTCATTGGAAAAGACCCTGATGCTGGGAGGGATTGGGGGCAGGAGGAGAAGGGGACGACAGAGGATGAGATGGCTGGATGGCATCGCTGACTTAATGAACATGAGTTTGAGTGAACTCTGGGAGTTGGTGATGGACAGGGAGGCCTGGTGTGCTGCAGTTCATGGGGTCACAAAGAGTCGGACACAACTGAGCGACTGAACTGAACTCAACTGAACGTATTAATTATCCTTTGACATGAAAGTCAAAGTGTTAGTCACTCGGTTGTATCTGACTCTTTGTGACCCCATGGACTATAGCCCAACAGCCTCCTATGTCCATGGAATTCTCCAGGCAAGAATACTGGAGTGGGTACATTCCCTTCTCCAAGGGATCTCCTAGACCCAGGGATCAAACTCAGGTCTCCTGCACTGCAGGCAGATTCTTTACCATCTGAGCCACCAAGGGCCATAAATAAAACTCTAAATGTGGAGAATATTAATATGATGGCTTCATACCAGATGTATAAATAATTATGAGCAGTGAGACTTAAGTGAAAAGTGATATTCTCTAGTATGCCCTTCAGTTTCCTTCAGGTTTCGTTACACGTACATTTAGTAGTAAAAGGGATGAAGTATGAAGTGGGGATGAGGTTTAAAATAGAAATAACATTTGAATGCGTATGCAAAAGCTCTATGCAAATATTCTAAGATGAGTAGGGTTATAGGAAGTATTACTGATTTTAAACACTAACTATAATTTAAATTTACTGTTTATTTCACTATCACTTGTAAAGTTTATTGAAGAACAGTCAGTTCAGTTTAATTGCATTTACTGAGTCCCTTAAATGTAAGATAGTAAGTTCCTGGTGCATGCTAAGTCTCTTCAGTGGTGCCCGACTCTTGGTGACCCTATGGACTGTAGCCCATCAGGCTCCTTCGTCCATGGGGTTCTCCAGGCAAGAATACTGGAGTGAGTTGCCATGCCCTCCTCCAGGGCATCTTCTTGATCTAAGGATCCAGTCTACATCTCCTGTGTCTCCTGCATTGGCAGGTGGGTTTTTTACCTCTAGGGCCAACTTGAATTAAAAAGCCAACTTATATGACAGAGTGTGGTGCTGGATTAAGCCCTGTAAGGGAGGACAGTAATCCAGAAGTGCACATATAAACTTCCTCCCCAAAATTTACAGAGCAATATAGTGTCAGTTCAGGTAAAATACAAATGTTAAAAGGTTGTTTATTAAGGGAGCAATTAATATTTCTGAAGGTAATTAAGGAGGAGGAGAAATGTAAACAGGGATGTTTTTGTTCACCACCTAGAGTAATGAAAATAATAACAAAAGTAAACAAATGAGACCTAGTTAAGCTTTTAAGATTTTGCATAGCAAAGGAAATCATAAACAAAATGAAAAGATGGCCTTCAAAATGAGAGAAAATATTTGCAAATGAAGTGATTGACAAGGGATTAATCTTCAAAATGTACAAGCAGCTCATGTACCTCAATATCAAAAAACAAATAATCAAAAAATGATCAGAATGTATACATAGAAATTTACCCAAAAAAGACAGATGGCCAAAAAAGCACATGAAGACATGCTCAACATCACTAATTATTAGAGAAATGCAAATCAGTACTACAACAAGGTATCATCTTACACCAGTCAGAATGGCCATCATTAAAAAAATCTACAAAGTGGATAAGGTGTGAAGAAAAAGTCATCGTGAAGTCATGAAGTCACTCAGTCATGTCCGACTCTTTGCAAATTCGTGGATTGTCACCTACCAATCTCCTCAGGTGACAGTCCATGTAGGCAACAGTCCATGGAGTTTTTCAGGCAAGAATACTGGAGCGGGTTGCCATTTCCTTCTCCAATGAAGAAAAGGGAACTCCCTTAAATTGTTGGTGGTACCACCACTATGGAGAACCATATGGAGGCTCCTTTTAAAACTAGATCTACCATATAATCCAGCAGTTCCACTCCTGGCATACAGCTGGAGAAAAACCATAATTTGAAAGGATCCATGCACCTCAGCTTTCATTGCAGCATTGTTTACAACAACCACAACGTGGAAGCAACCTAAATGTCTATCAGCAGAGGAATGGACAAAGTGGTTTATTACTCAGCCACAAAAAGGAATGAAATAATGCCATTTGTAGTGACATAGATGGACCCAGAGATTGTCATCAAGAGTGAAGTAACTCAAGAAGAGAAAAACAAATACTGTGCAATATCATTTATATGTGGAATCTAGAAAAATGGAGGAGATAAACTTGCTAGCAAAGAGGAAAGAGAGTCATAAGTATAGAAAACAACCATAGATACCTAGGTGGGTAGTGGGGGTGGGACGTACTGGGAGATTGGGATTGACATATATATACTACTTTTTATAAAATGGTTAATTGATGAAAACCTACTGTACAGTGCAGGGATTTCTACCTAATGCTCTGTGGTGATCTACATGGGAAGGGTATCTAAAAAAGAGTGGATGTACATATATGTGTAGTTGGTTCACTTTGCTGAATAGCAGAAACTAACAACATTGCAAAACGACTACACTCCAATAAAAGTTAATTTAAATAAAAAAATGAATCAAGGTACAAAGAAAATAGGGAAAGCTTGAAAGCTCAGTATACAAAAGTAACCATGCAGGAATTTGCAGATTTACTGTGATATACATCAAGAATATTTGCTTGGCTTCAATGGGAAATGCATACCTGGAAACACAGGGAAATACATATTTTTTTTTTAGAGGAAACAAGGAAAATACTGGTAGAGATGAAGGTGTGATGCATATCTTTAAAAGACAGGCTAAAAATTGTGGATTCTGTGTAATTAGAATACTGTATAGTAAGAAACAGAAATTCCTTATATGTAGTTTCGGTATACTAAATTATTCCTTTGATGCATCTAGAGCAAACTGAACTGAAAGAGATTAAGGTCAGGGGCTCTAGAAATGGAAAGGGACAGACGTGATGGCATCAGTAGAGAAAGAGTTACTGTACTTTATATCTTTTCAAGGAGAAAGAAGAGTAGAAATAAATAATATGTGTGATTGTGAAAGAGTGAATATTAAGATGTGACTCTGCTTTAGAGGACATTAGGAGAAAGTGGTGGTGATGTTAAGTAGTTATTGAATATTAATTGTAAAATATTAGAAAGGAATACTTTTTGGGTATATAAATAAGCAGAACTCAGGGTCATTTTAATTTTTGATTTCTGTTTGGCCAAAGAGGATTTTGTTCATTTGTTTTTTAAGATAGTTAAAATTGTGGGTGACCAGCTGACCAAACATAGATAAGTTAAAGAGAGAAAAATTAAGGCAAAAAAGGAATGAGATGAGTTTGCTCATTCTTTCATTCATTCAATAAATATTTGTTGAATCTGTGCTAGTATTTGTGACTATAAAGATAGAAGCTTTAAAGAGCTTACAGTCTATGAGTGGGCACAGATATTTAAGTGGTTAGTTTCTATGTTTTGTGGCAACTACATTATTGGATACTTATATTGGGTTTTGTGGCAATTACATTATTGGATACTTATATTGGGTACTAAGTGCTGTGCTTAGTCACTGAGTCATGTCCAACTCTTTGCGACCCCATGGACTGTAGCCTGCCAGGCTCATCTGTCCATGGGGATTCTCTAGGCAAGAATACTGGAGTGGGTTGCCATGCCTTCCTCCAAGGGATCTTTCTGACCCAGGGATTGAACCCAGGTCTCCCACATTGCAGGCGGATTCTATACTGTCTGAGCCACCAGGGAAGCCCGTTGGGTACTATGGCAGTCCAGAATTATACCATTTAGTTTAGTCTGGGGATGGATAATGGAGTCAGGCGAGACTTCTTCAAGAACATGGTAGCTGAGCTAAATTGTGAGGAATGAGTAGAGCTTAGCTAAGTGGAGAAGGTGGAAAATAATAAAGGTATGAATTCATAAAACAACACTGCTTTTGCTAAAATACAGGGCAGTGAATCAGAAAGAAAGTTGCTGGGGAAGAAGTGGGAAGTAAGCAAGTGAGTGATCATAGAAGGAAGAGTCCTGAATATAAAAATTTGCTGATTCCGTTTCTTTCTAAATATTCAGTGAACACTTATGAATTGAACAATATGTACAAAGTTTACTGCTTTGTCACATGGCCGAGCCAAAATAAAGATGTCTAAAGCAAGCTGTCTTTCGTTAAGTGACTCATAATCCCTTTCAGAGTCCAAATTGCATCGTTAAAGCATAGTTGGAATTACCCCACTTAATTTTTTTATTGTAGTTTTTTATGAACCCTGTATGATGAGTTCAGTTCAGTTGCTTATTGTGTCTAACTCTTTGCGATCCCACGGACTGTAGCACGTCAGGCCTCCCTGTCCATCACCAACACCCGGAGCTTGCTCAAACTCATATCGATTGAGTCGGTAATGACATCCAGCCATCTCATCCCATGTTGTCCCTTTCTTCTCCCACCTTCAATCTTTCCCAGCATCATGGTCTTTTCCAATGAGTCAGTTCTTTGCATCAGGTGGTCAAAGTATTGGAGCTTCAGCTTCAGCATCAGCCTTCCAGTGAATATTCAGGATTGATTTCCTTTAGGATTGACTGGTTGGATCTCTTTACATTCCAAAGGACTCTCAAGAGTCTTCTCTGACACCACAGTTCAAAAGCATCAGTTCTTCAGCACTCAGCTTTCTTTATGGTCCAGCTCTCATATCCATACATGACTACTGGAAAAACCATAGTTTTGACTAGACAGACTTTTGTTGGCAAAGTAATGTCTCTGTTTTTTAATGAAATGTCTAGATTTGTCATAGCTTTTCTTCCAAGTAGCAAGTGTCTTTTAATTTCATGGCTGTAGTCACCATCTGCAGTGATTTTGGAGCCCAAGAAAATAAAGTCTGTCACTGTTTCCATTATTTCCCCGTCTATTGGCCGTGAAGCGATGGGACTGGATGCCATGATCTTAGTTTTTTGAATGTTGAGTTTTAAGCCAACTTCTTTACTCTCTTCTTTCACTTTTATCAAGAGGCTCTTTAGTTCCTCTTTGCTTTCTGCAATAAGGGTGGTGTCATCTGCATATCTGAGGTTATTGATATTTCTCCCTGAAATCTTGATTCCAGCTTGTTTGGCATTTCACATGATGTACTCTGCATTTCACATGATGTACATTTCATTTCACATGACGTACTCTGCATATAAGTTAAAGAAGCAGGGTGATAATATACAGCCTTGATGTACTCCTTTTCCTATTTGGAACCAGTCTGTTGTTCTATGTCCGGTTCTAACTGTTGCTTCTTGATCTGCATACAGATTTCTCAGGAGGCAGGTAAGGTGGTCTGTTATTCCCATCTCTTTAATAATATTCCATTCTGTTGTGATCCACACAGTCAAAGGCTTTGGCATAGTCAATAAAGCAGAAGTAAATGTTTTTCTGGAACTCTCTTGCTTTTCCTATAATCCATCAGATGTTAGCAGTTTGATCTCTGGTTTCTCTGTCTTTTCTCAATCCAGCTTGAATATGTAGAATATCTCGGTTCACATACAGTTGAAGCCTGGTGTGGAGAATTTTGAGCATTACTTTGCTAGCGTGTAAGATCAATGCAGTTGTGTGGTAGTTTGAACATTATTTGGCATTGCCTTTCTTTGGGATCGGATTGAAGACTGACCTTTTCCAGTCCTGTGGCCACTGCTGAGTTTTCCAAATTTGCTGGCATATTGAGTGCAACACTTTCACAGCATCATCTTTTAGGATTTGAAATAGCTCAACTGGAATTCCACCACCTCCACTAGCTTTGTTCATAGTGATGCTTCCTAAGGCCCACTTGACTTCACATTCCAGGATGTCTGGCTCTAGGTGAGTGGTCACACCATCATGGTTGTCTGAGTCATTAAGATCTTTTTTGTGTAGTTGGAACATTCTTTGGCATTTATTGCATTATGTAGAGTTATACCACAGGGATTTTAAATTTTGGTACTAATCTAACATATAAAATGTTAACAGTGGCTGTCTTTGGGTGGTAGGATTATAATTGTCAATTCTACTTTCCTATATTTTACAGTTTTTCTCTAAGATTTTTATAATAAGAAAAATACATTTTATTTTATCATAAAACCTGAAAGTGAATGAACTTGTATTAATAAATGAGGAGTTGGGGCTGATTTAGGACTGATTTCTCGTCTTGGGTCTCAGGGTCCTACGTCATGTTCTAAGCGTAGGTATAGGATTTCAAGCGGGACCATATGCTCTTTAAAAGTTTGATTGGTGGATTTTTTTTTTTTTTTTTGGTCAGAAAACGCTGGATAGTTTTACATTTTATTAGCTACACTGTAGACCCTAAAGCTGCCTCATTCCTTCCCCTCCCCCACCCCCAGGGCAGTGTCAGGCCTTCCCAGGAGCCCTGCCTTTGCTGCCTGGGCAGTCTGAAACTCCTGCTGCAGCTGAGCAAAGGTCTCCCTCTGTTGTTCCGACTGCCGCTCTAGATCCCGGAGCTGGGATTCGTATCGCTTAATCTCAGCTGTGATGTGGTCCAGCCTTTTACCCACTGTGGCCCGAGCTTCCGCCAGCTCCTGTTTGACCAGTGTGGGCCCCAGAAGTTTAAACGCCACACTGGACCCATCCAGTAGAGCCAGTTCCTCCTTCATGATACTATTTTCTGTTAGTTGCACCTCTAGTTTCTGCCTCCCTGACACGGGTTTACTCAAGTCCTTCTGCAGCTGTTGATTATTTCTCCACTTCTCCCTGTAGCTTCTTCTGGATTACCTCCGCCATGGCGGGGATGAGAGTGTTCTCCCTTCAGTATTGGTAAACCCTATTTTTTTTAATTTTAAGGAAATATAGATGATTTACAATGTCTTGTTAGTTTCAGGTATACATCAAAGTGATTCAGTTGCTTACACATATAAGTACCTATTCTTTTTTAGATTCTTGTCCCTTATAGGTTATTATAAAATATTGAATATAGTTCCCTATTCAAGACCATATGCTTTTGATGAATACTGATGATTATTTCAAGTCAGAAGAAATACCATTAGTCATTATAGTCAAGCTTTATGAACAATAAAATAGCCTTTTCAGTTCGGTCTCAGAAGTTAGTTCATCTTATCCTCCTTCCTTTCTTTTCCTCCCTCTCCTCCCACCTTTCCAGTAAATACAGTCCTTATCTTTGAGGAATTTAATGGTCTAGTTCTAGGAGGTAGACTTGATAATTAAATAGCCATCTTACTTTAAACCGCTAGATATGCCAGTCTATTTATTGTTGTTGTTATTCAGTTGCTAAGTCCTGTCTGTCTGTTTGCAACCCCCTGGACTGGACTGTAGTACACCAGGCTTCCTGGTCCTTCACTATCTCCTGGAGTCTGCTCAAATACATGTCCCACTGAGTCAGGGATGCTATCTCACCGTCTTTCTCTGCCTCCCTCTTCTCCTCTTGCCCTCAGTCGTTCCCAGCATCAGGGTCTTTTCCAATGAGCTGGCTTTTCACGTCAGGTGGCAAAGTATTGGCACTTTAGCATCAGTCCTTCCAATGAACATTCAGAGTTGATTTCCTGTAAGATTGACTTGTTTGGTCTCCTTGCAGTCCAATGGACTCTCAAAAGTCTTTCCCGGCAGCATGATTTGAAAGCCCTCCAGCAGCATGATTTGAAAGCATCAATTGCTTAGCCTTCTTTCTGGTCCAGCTCTCACATCTGTACATGAAAAACCATAGCTTTGACTATATGAACCTTTGTCTATAAAGTGAATGTCTTTGCTTTCTAATACACTGTCTAGGTTTATTATAGCTTTCCTTCCGAGGAATAAGCATGTTATAATTTCATGGCTGCAGTCACTGTCTTCAGTGATTTTGGAGCCCAAGAAAATAAAATCTGTTACTGCTTCTACTGTTTACCCTTCTATTTGCCATGAAGTGATGGACCAGATGCCATAATCATATTTTTTTGAGTACTGAGTTTCAAGCCAGGTTTTCACTCTCCCCTTTCATTCTCATTAAGAGGCTCTTTAGTTCCTCTTCACTTTCTGCCATTAAAGTGGTATCATATGCATATATGAAGTTGTTGATATCTCTCCCACCAATCTTGATTCCAGCTTATGATTCATTTACCCAGCATTTCACATGATGTACTCTGTATATAAGTTAAGTAAGCAGGGTGACAGTATACAGCCTTGACGTACTCCTTTCCCAATTTGGAACCAGCCTGTTCCATGTCTATTTCTAACTGTTGCTTCTTGATCTGCATACAGGTTTCTCAGGAAGCAGGTAAGGTGGTTTGGTATTCCCATCTCTTTAAGAATTTTCCAGTTTGTTGTGATCCACACAGTCAAAGGTGTAGTCAGTGAGGCAGAAGTAGATGTTTTTTACTGAAATTCCCTTGCTTTCTCTGTGATCCAGCAAATGTTAGCAATTTGATCTCTGGTTCCTCTGCCTTTTCTAAATCCAGCCTGTACATCTGGAAATTCTTGCTTCCCATACTATTGAAACTTAGCTTGAAGAATTTTGAGCATAACCGTACTAGTATGGGGAATGAGTGCAACTGCCTGGTGGTTTGAACAATCTTGGGCACTGCCCTTCTTTGGGATTGGAATGAAAACTGACCTCTTCCAGTTCTGTGGCCACTGCTGAGTTTTCTAAATTTGCTGACATATTGAAATACTGGAGTGGGTAGCTATTCCTTTCTCTAGGGGATCTTCCCGATCTAGGGATCATACCCAGGTCACCTGCATTGCAGGCAGTTTCTTTACTTTCTGAGCCACCAGGGAAGCCCTAATCTATTCATGTATTATGTTAAAATAATTTACATATTTCTTCACTGCTTAGTAATTCCCATATATGAAGTGAGAACCTTGGTTATAATACATGTCAGTCTAATTAGTACTTGGAAGAATGCCAGGTACATAATGACCATGGAATTAATATTTGATGAATTAATGAACAGACTGGCTATATTAAGGACTTGTACTAATTGATTATTTAAATGTATTTTATCTACAAAGTGGATCCTTTTTTTCTTTGTTCTTTTCTAAAATATAGAACTACTTTTCAAGTTGATTCAAAAGAAGATTCAGCATAACAGTGACCATTAGATCAGTTTATAACTATACCGCTGACCTTTGAACAATGAGTGGAGGGGCACCAACCCTCCGAGCAATCAAAAATCCGTGTTTAATATATAGTCAGCCCTCCATATCTGTGATTCCTCTATATCCATGTTCTGAATGCAGGGATTCAACCAACTGCAAGTTGTCTAGTACTATCAGTTCAGTCACTCAGCCGTGTCCAGCTTTTTGTGACCCCATGGACTGTGGCACGCCAGGATCTCCCGGAGCCTACTCAAACTCATGTCCATCGCATCAGTGATGCCATTCAACCATTTTATCCTCTGTCATTCCCTTCTCCTCCCACCTTCAATCTTTCCCAGCATCAGGGTCTTTTCAAATGAGTCACTTCTTCGCATCCAGTGGCCAGAGTTTTGGAGTTTCAGCTTCAGCATCAGTCCTTCCAATGAATATTCAGGACTGATTTCCTTTAGGATTGACTGGTTAGATCTTCTTGCAGTCCAAGGGACTCTCAAGAGTCTTCTCCAACATCACAGTTCAAAAGCATCAGTTCTTCAGTGCTCAGCTTTCTTTATAGTCCAACTCTCACATCCATACATGACTACTGGAAAAGCCATAGCTTTAACTAGACAGACATTTACTATTGAGAAAAATCTGTATATTAGTGGATGTGAGCAGTGGAAATCCTTGTTGTCCAAGGGTCAACTCTTAGGTGTTGTATATTGACTTATTTCATCATTAATATTTGCTGTTGGCAGAGATTCTGCCTCTCTATGGTCTCATAACTTGAAGAAAACATATATGAATGGAATTTCTTCCAGTCTGTCCAGAAGTGGTCTCCAGAGAGAGGGTGGTGCACAAGACAGTTCATTGTGAGGGGAAGTATTAGACTTTCCACTTACATTTATTTGCCATATAAAAGTAACAAATTGGGATGGGGTAGAAGATGGGAGGGGGGTTCAAGAGGGAGGGGACAAAAAGTAAACAAAAGAAATTAAAGTTTGATAAATGCAATATGTGGATGAATAAGAGTACATTTAAATAATCTATTAAAATATATACATATTTTGGTGTATTTACATATTCTACTGAGAAGGGTGCTTGGGAAATGTTAGTCGCTACTACATAGAGTGGTAAAATTATTGCAACAGATTTCTTTGCAATTCAAGAAGTATTTACTCACCACACAATCACCTGGAGAAATACATTCACTTAGGCAGGAAATCTGTTCCAGATGTGCCTCTGGAAGAGGTTTTCATTGCACCTGTTGAAGAATTTCGCTGTTGAGTAGCTTGGCAGTTTTCCTGCTGAGCCATTAGCAACCTGAAAGAATCACCAAAGAAGTAGTAAATTGTCTGCAAAAATCATGCAAAATATATTTGTCCTTGGACTGGTAAGTATGACAAGCAAAAATAACCTAACATACGTATGCTGTCTTTTATGAAAAATGTTTTTGTTAAATACTTGATGTAAATGATCTTATTTCAGGGAATCTGAATTATCCTTATCTGCTTTCTTCCTTTGAAACCTTTAACCCCATCACCAGATTCTGTTGTGTCATTTTCATATACAGAAAGTAAAAGTAGCTCTTCACATTTTAATGAAGTTTTGCATTCATTTTATTTTTCAGAGGGATATTCTGCCTGTTATCTAGTGGTTGATTTCATGATCAAAGTAGAAGTGTCATATTTTGAAAGGCAGCTCTTTTAGCATGAATGTGCGGCAAGTTGTTGAAACTTGGGAGAGAAATGCTTGAAAGTTGTTGGTTCTATGATCTGTTGACTTTCTGGTCACATTCCTTTATTAACTGAAGACTTGGAAATCCTGATTATATTCTTCATCCAAATGCTTGCCATAACATCCATGTAAAGGATTCACCCAACACCTAGCCTCAGAGCTCAACTATCAATTTTCTCAGTTTTCCTCCATAGCCATACTCAATGCTTTTAAAAAATACTGGAATATAGTTGTTTTACATATTATGTACATCATTAATCATTACATTTGCAATCACTGACATTTGCATATATTATGAAATTATCACCATGTTAAATGTAATAACCATCTGTCCCCATCTAAAATAATTATATTATTTTTGATCTGTTCCTTATGATTATATATCTATACCTTCACCATGATCCTGATTTATTTATTATGTAAGTGAAGTTTTGTACCTCTTAATCCTCTTCACTTATTTCACACAACTTCCACCCCTCCTGGCAACCACCAGTTTGCTCTGTGTGTCTTTGTTGTTGTTGTTGAGTTGCTAAGTTGTGTCTGACCCTTTGCAACCCCTGGACTGTAGTATACCAGGCTTTGAAGTACTTCACCATCTCCCAGAGTTTGTTTAAACTCATGTCCATTGAGTGAGTGATGCTATACAATCATCTCATCCTCTGTCATCCTCTTCTCTTCCTACCTTTAATATTTCCCAGCATCAGGGTCTTATCTAATGAGTTGACTTTTCTCATCATGTGGCCAAAGTATTAGAGTTTTGGCATCAGTCCTTCCAATGAATATTCAGGGCTGATTTCCTTCAGGATTCACTGGTTTGATCTCCATTGCAGTCCAAGTGGCTCCCAAGAGTCTTTTCCAACACCACAGTTCAAGCATCAATTCTTTGGTTCTCGGCCTTCTTTATGGTCCACCTCTCACATCCATACACGACTACTGGAAAACCATAGCTTTGATTAGGCAGCCCCTTGTCTGTAAACTAATGTCTCTGCTTTTTACTACACTGTCTAGGTTTTTCATAGCTTTTCTTCCAAGGAGCAACCAGCTTTTAATTTCATGGTTGCAGTCTCCATCTGCAGTGATTTTGGAGCCCCCCAAAATAAACTCTATCACTGGTACCTTTCTTTACCCATCTTTTTGCTATGAAATGATGGAACAGATGCAGTAATGTTAGTTTTTTGAATGTTGAGTTTTAAGCCAACTTTTTCACTCTCCTCTTTCACTTTCATCAAGAGGCTCTTTAGTTCTTCTTCACAATAAGGGTGGTGTCATCTGTGTATCTGAGCTTACTGATATTTCTCCCGGCAGTCTTGCTTCCAGCTTGTGCTTTATCCAGCCTGGACTTTCACATGACGTATTTTGCATATAAGTTAAATAAGCATGGTGACAGTATACTGCCTTGATGTACTCCTTTCCCGATTTGGATCCAGTCTATTGTTCCATGTCCAGTTCTAACTGTTGCTTCTTGACCTCCATACATATTTCTCAGGAGGCAGTTCAGGTGGTCTGGTATTCCCAATTCTTTAAGAATTTTCCACGGTTCATTGTGATCCACAGAGTCAAAGGCTTCGGCATAGTCAATAAAGCAGAAGTAGATGTTTTTCTGGAACTTTATTCCTTTTTAAATGATCCAGTGGATGTTGTCAATTTGATCTCTGGTACCTCTGCCGTTTCCACAACTAGCTTGAACATCTGGAATTTCACGGTTCACGTACTGTTGAAGCCTGATGTGGAGAATTTCGAGCATTACTTTAGTAACATAAGAGATGAGTGCAGCTGTGTAGTAGTTTGAACATTGTCTGGCATTGCTGTTCCTTGGGATTGGAATGAAAACTGACTTTTTCCAGTCCTGTGGCCACTGCTGAGTTTTCCAGATTTGCTGGCATATTGAGTGCAGCACTTTCGTAGCATCATCTTTTAGGATTTGAAATAGCTCACCTTGAATTTCATCACCTCCACTAGCTGTGTTTGTTGGGCTTAGGGTTCCTCTTTTCCTTAACACAACAAAGTCTCTAATCATATCTGGCAAATTCAGTCACATTGAGATGCAAATTACTACTCTTAAAGAATACATTGTCACTGCCAAGGTTTTCCCTTTTTTTCCCCTCCTTTTAAAAGGGCTGGTACACTGGGATGACCCAGAGGGATGGGATGAGGAAGGAGGGGGGGGTGGTATTCAGGATGGGACACTTGTAAACCCATGGCTGATTCATGTCAATGTATGGCAAAAACCACTACAATATTGTAAAGTAATTCAGTTAAGTTCAGTTGCTCAGTCGTATCCGACTCTTTGCGACCCCATGAATTGCAGCATGCCAGGCCTCCCTGCCCACCTCCAATTCCCGGAGTTCACTCAAACTCACGTCCATCAAGTCAGTAATGCCATCCAGCCATCTCACCCTCTGTGGTCCCCTTCTCCTCCTGCCCCCAATCCCTCCCAGCATCAGAGTTTTTCCAGTGGGTCAACTCTTTGCATGAGGTGGCCACAGTACTGGGTTTCAGCTTTAGCATCATTCCTTCCAAAGAACACCCAGGACTGATCTCCTTTAGAATGGACTGGTTGGATCTCCTTGCAGTCCAAGGGACTCTCAAGAGTCTTCTCCAACACCACAGTTCAAAAGCATCAATTCTTCAGCGCTCAGCCTTCTTCACAGTCCAATTCTCACACCCATACATGACTGCTGGGAAAACCATAGCCTTGACTAGATGGACCTTTAATATGCTGTCTAGGTTGGTCATAACTTTTCTTCCAAGGAGTAAGCGTCTTTTAATTTCATGGCTGCAGCCACCATCTGCAGTGATTTTGGAGCCCAAAAAAATAAAGTCTGATACTGTTTCCACTGTTTCCCCATCTAATTCCCATGAAGTGATGGGACCAGATGCCATGATCTTTGTTTTCTGAATGTTGAGCTTTAAGCCAACTTTTTTACTCTCTTCTTTTACTTTCATCAAGAGGCTTTTTAGTTCCTCTTCACTTTCTGTCATAAGGGTGGTGTCATCTGCACATCTGAGGTTATTGATATTTCTCCTGGCAATCTTGATTCCAGCTTGTGCTTCTTCCAGTCCAGCATTTCTCATGATGTACCCTGCATAGAAGTTAAATAAACAGGGTGACAATATACAGCCTTGACATACTCCTTTTCCTATTTGGAACCAGTCTGTTGTTCCATGTCCAGTTCTAACTGTTGCTTCCTGACCTGCATATAGGTTTCTCAAGAGGCAGGTCAGGTGGTCTGGTACTCCCATCTCTTTCAGGATTTTCCACAGTTTCTTGTGATCCACACAGTCAAAGGCTTTGGCATAGTCAATAAAGCAGAAATAGATGTTTTTCTGGAACTCTCTTGCTTTTTCCATGATCCAGCACATGTTGACAATTTGATCTCTGGTTCCTCTGCCTTTTCTAAAACCAGCTTGCACATCTGGAAGTTCACGGTTCATGTATTGCTGATGCCTGGCTTGGGGAATTTTGAGCATTACTTTACTAGTGTAGAGATGAGTGCAGTTGTGCAGAAGTTTGAGCATTCTTTGGCATTGCCTTTCTTTGGAATTGGAATGAAAACTGACCTTTTCCAGTCCTGTGGCCACTGCTGAGTTTTCCAAATTTGCTGGCGTATTGAGTGCAACACTTTCACAGCATCATCTTTCAGGATTTGAAATAGCTCTACTGGAATTCCACCACCTCCACTAGCTTTGTTCATAGTGATGCTTCCTAAGGCCCACTTGACTTTCACATTCCAGGATGTTTGGCTCTAGATGAGTGATCACACCATCGTGATTATCTGGGTCGTGAAGATCTTTTTTTGTACAGTTCTTCTGTGTATTCTTGCCACCTCTTCTTAATATCTTCTGCTTCTGTTAGGTCCGTACCATTTCTGTCCTTTATCGAGCCCGTCTTTGCATGAAATGTTCCCTTGGTATCTCTAATTTTCTTGAAGAGATCTCTAGTCTTTCCCATTCTGTTCTTTTCCTCTATTTCTTTGCATTGATCGCTGAAGAAGGCTTTCTTATCTCTTCTTGCTATTCTTTGGAACTCTGCATTCAGATGCTTATATCTTTCCTTTTCTCCTTTGCTTTTCGCCTCTCTTCTTTTCACAGCTGTTTGTAAGGCCTCCCCAGACAGCCATGTTACTTTTTTGCATTTCTTTTCCATGGGGATGGTCTTGATCCCTATCTCCTGTACAATGTCACGAACCTCTGTTCATCAGGCACTCTATCAGATCTAGTCCCTTAAATCTATTTCTCACTTCTACTGTATAATCATAAGGGATTTGATTTAGGTCATACCTGAATGGTCTAGCAGTTTCCCCTACTTTCTTCAATTTAAGTCGGAATTTGGTAATAAGGAGTTCATGATCTGAGCCACAGTCAGCTCCTGGTCTCGTTTTTGTTGACTGTAGAGAGCTTCTGCCTCTTTGGCTGCAAAGAATATAATCAATCTGATTTTGGTGTTGACCATCTGGTGATGTCCATGTGTAGAGTCTTCTCTTGTGTTGTTGGAAGAGGGTGTTTGCTATGACCAGTGCATTTTCTTGGCAAAACTCTTATTAGTCTTTGCCCTGCTTCATTCCGCGTTTGAAGGCCAAATTTGCCTGTTACTCCAGGTGTTTCTTGACTTCCTACTTTTGCATTCCAGTTCCCTATAATGAAAAGGACATCTTTTTTGGGTGTAATTCTAAAAGGTCTTGTAGGTCTTCAAAGAACTGTTCAACTTCAGCTTCTTCAGCATTACTGGTTGGGGCATAGACTTGGATTACTATGATATTGAATGGTTTGCCTTGGAAACAAACAGAGATCATTCTGCCATTTTAGAGATTGCATCCAAGTACTGCATTTTGGACTCTCTTGTTGACCATGATGGCTACTCCATTTCTTCTGAGGGATTCCTGCCTGCAGTAGTAGATATAATGGTCATCTGAGTTAAATTCACCCATTCCAGTCCATTTTAGTTCTCTGATTCCTAGAATGTCGACATTCACTCTTGCCATCTCTTGTTTGACCACTTCCAATTTGCCTTGATTCATGGACCTGACATTCCAGGTTCCTATGCAATAGTGCTCTTTACAGCATTGGACCTTGCTTCTATCACGTCACATCTGCATGCTGTGGCTCCATCTCTTGATTCTTTCTGTAGTTATTTCTCCTCTGATCTCCAGTAGCGTGTTGGGCACCTACTGACCTGGGGAGTTCCTCTTTCAGTATCCTTTCATTTTGCCTTTTCATACTGTCCATGGGGTTCTCAAGGCAAGAATACTGAAGTGGTTTGCCATTCCCTTCTCCAGTGGACCACATTCTGTCAGATGTCTCCACCATGACCTGCCCATCTTGGGTGGCCCCACACGGCGTGGTTTAGTTTCATTGAGTTAGACAAGGCTGTGGTCCATGTGATTAGATTGACTAGTTTTCTGTGAGTATGGTTTCAGTGTGTCTGCCCTCTGATTCTCTCTCGCAACACCTACCATCTGACTTGGGTTTCTCTTATCTTGGACGTGGGGTATCTCTTCACGGTTTCTCCAGCAAAGCACAGCCGCGGCTCCTTACTTTGGACGAGGGGTATCTCTTCACCACAGCCCCTCCTGACCTTGAAAGTGGAGTAGCTCCTCTTGGCCCTCCTGCGCCCGTGTAGCCACTGCTCCTTGGACATGGGGTTGTTCCTCTTGGCCGCCGTCCCTGACCTCGGACATGGGGTAGCTCCTCCCAAATTAACCTCCAATTAAAATAAATAAATTTAAAAAATGCATTCAGTTCAGTTCAGTTCAGTAGCTCAGTTGTGTTTGACTCTGTTCAGCCCCATGGACTGCAGGATGTCAGGCTTCCCTATACATCAACAGTCCTGGAGCTCACTCAGACTTATGTCCGTCGAGTCAGGGATGCCATCCAACCATCTCATCTTCTGTCAGAATGAATTATTTTTATCTTAAAAAAAATTTCCTGTTTTGCAGTCAGGCCCCAGGAAGGTAACTGAGGAAAGAAAAGCTGACTGATGGGAATTCTTAGATACTTTTCTTTCATTCATTCATCCGTGAATAATTGAATGCCTACTAGGTGCCATGCACTGTTCTATGTACTATGGATATATCAGTGTACAAAACAACTGTGTGTGTGTCTGTGATACGGAGAGAGCTCATGTAGTCTCCTCACAAAGCACTGGGGTTACATTTGAGTTGAAGACAGACCATAGCCAAATGAAAAATAGAGTGCACAGTAATTTCACATGGATAAAAATGAAGCAAGAAAAGGGAACTGGAGCAAGGATATATACACAGGATTCTGCTCGAAATTGGAGTCATAAGAAAAGGATGAAAGAAGGAAGAGAAAAGAGCCAGCCATGCCTGTTGCTATGTGAAGAATGTCATAGGCAGAGGGAACAGCCAAGGTGTAAGCTCTAGGAGAGGAGGTTGCTTGGGGTAATCCTAGAACTTGGGGGAATGAGTAGGTGGGAGATAAAGCCAGTGAGATAAGAACTGAGGTAGATCTTGTAGACTGTTGTAGTGATTTAAAGACAATAAACTTTGCCTAGGCCAAGAAGAGATCCTATTTATCATAGTAGGTTTGATATCATGATTCGAACTGACTTCTAATAGGAGATCAAGGCTCCTTCCTTCTGCCTTCACTGTTACTTCCTTCAGAAGTCTGGATCTTGGGTAAGAAGCGACACCTGTTCTTTTTCATTGTCTTTAAAATTTTTCATTTATTTTATACTAAGAGCACATCTCAATTGAACTAGCCACATATCATATACTTAATAGACATATGTGGCTAGTGGCTACCATATTGAATAGTGCAAATCTAGACCATTCCAGCAGACCTTACTTATGAATAAAGGACCTTCTCCCATAGTCTAACTGAGATTGGAGTGCTACACTGGGTCAAAGTACAAACAATAAAGTATTATAATGCGTTGTTTTAATTCCCTTGTGCTTGTTTCTCTCAGGTACTTTTAACAGTTCTAACCGCGTGTTTCTTTAGACCATGCATGGGGGTTAGGCAAGGGCCACATTAGAAAAGGCTTTGTAAGTTATGCTAAAGAGTTGGGATTTCATTCCAGAGGCCTAGAGATGAGAAAGGGGGAGGAGTTAGTGAGTTTTCATCAGAGCAATTATCTGATCATTTTTGCATTTTTAGAGAAATTATTATTATGGTAGTGTGGAAGACCCATTTAAGAGCAGCTTGATTAAAAGCAGAGAGAAGGTCCTTGTTGACCTGAAACGAATAGACTGCCAGCTGTCTCTCTAGCAAAGACAGTTTTATTCAGGATCAGCAGAAAATTATAGTTTTGAGTCTGCAACCAAGGTAAGCCATGTGCAGATCCCCACATGGCAAAGGAAAGAGAATACATTTAAAGAGCGGAAAAGAAAGGTGGGAGGGCAATAATAAGCAAAGAGTCCATGGCTTTTCATTAATCCTTTCATTAATCCCGAATCCTTGCCAAGAATGAGGAAGAGTCTGCCTTTTGGGCTCTGTCATCTTCAAAGGGCATGAGAGCTCCCTCTTCTGTTTCCCAACTATATTTAAGTGAGGTTTCCATTTTTTATTTATTTATTTTACATCCTATGAAAATGTAGATGAGAAGTGGTGAAGGGCTAACCTAAAGTAGTGGCACTGTAGTCAGAGCAGAGAGGGCAGATTGAAAGATGCTAAAGAGGGCTGTAGAATCCACAGTGGTTGGTATCAGCTGAGCGTGATACACGAAGAAATATCCAGGATGATGCCTAGCTTTAAAAAATTATTTTATCTTAGGCAACTTGGATTATATGTAGTACTATTAATTAAACTAGTAAATATAGGAAGAGAAACCAATTTGAGAGGAAATGTTGAATTTCATTTTCGTACATACGGACTTTGGAGTGGAGAGAGGAGAGTTTGAAAAGTATCCAACTTGGTGTATTGGGAAGCCTGATGAAAGTGGTAAAAGTAATTACAATGGAATATTGAGAATGAAAGCCAGGCCATAAATGCGTTAAGGAAAGAATGAAAGATTTTGAGAAAACATAGTATATTCAGTTTATTCTTATAACAAATATTAATAGTTAAAATGCATTGGAGTGTACATTGGGAATACACTCATGAATAATATAGTATCTGATCTCAAGCAGTTTTCTGTGGGGATGGGTTAAGCGACAAAGCAGACATTTAAAAAATATAAATGAGGACTTCCTTGGTGGTCCAGTGGTTAAGAATTCATCTGCGAATGCAGGGGACATGGTTTCGATCCTTGTCCAGGAAGATCCCACATGCTGTGGGACAACTAAGCCCAGGCACCACCACTCCTGAAGCTCACACGCCCTAGAGCCCATGCTCTGCAACAAGAGAAAGCCACCTCAAGGAAGCCCATGCACCGCAATTAGAGAAAGCCTGGGTGTAGCAACGAAGATTCAGCTCAGTCAAAATTTAAATAAATAAAAGCTTAAAAAAGTAGTAAGTATGAATAGCTAAGATAGTCACCAGATGGCACTATGAAAGCACAACAGAAATGTCATTGACCTCTAAAGGGTTAGAACAGGGAGAGTGAGGAGCCCTAGACATAACACTGAGTCATTTTAACGTGGTTTTTCTTCTGCTACAGGATTTCTTTAGGGTCCATGTTGTATCATGTCGAGTACATGTGGAAGACTTTTCCCTCTTCTAGATGAGTCAGAGACTGAGGAAGGAAAATCATTACAACCCCAAGTTTGTGGTGGTGCTCTCATGTTTCTTTGTGCTCATTAGGTAGAAATATGTGAAGGCTGCCAAGGGGCCACAGTTAATAAAGGGCTGCAGTCGAGGAAGGGGTCTCCTTTGAGCCCTGAAGATAGGCTGTGGAAGCTGCTTCTGTCTACAGATGTGTTGTCCAGTATAGTAGTCATCAACTAGCCACGCTGGCTATCTACATTTAATAATAATTAAATAAAATTGAAAATTGTACTCAGTCACACTACCGCATTTCAAGTTCTTAATAACCACATGTGGTTAGGGCCTCCATATTGGATAGCCTAGACTATAGAACGTTTGTTTTGTCACAGAAAGTTCTCTTAGAGTTCACTGGTGTAGATGACTTGCTTTGTTTCTGTAAGTACAAGGAATCTAAAAAATGTATGCTATTACCTACTCTATCTTTTTAGCCCTCTAGGTTTTTGTGCTAGATCCTATAGTTTTATAAACTATGTAATTATTTTTAGATGTTTATTGTTTATATATTGTTTTTAGCTTACTTTCCTTGCTATTTTTATTATTTCATAATTTCTGTATTTGCAGCTTTTAACCTCTTGTGTCTTTTATATCATTTTCATTCTCATCTCCTATAGAAGACCCTTTAGCAACCTGAAGGTCTTATGAGTTACTTTTGATTGAGCCTCCATTTCTTTCTTTACTGATTCACCTAAGTAAATGAAGAGACTCGTAAAATAAAATTCCTTTTTGGGAACAGCAATATTACGTGCATTGATACTAGCAAGTTCCCTCAGTTATTAGAAATATATTTTCTTTATACCATATATCAGTCTAGTTCCTTTATTAGAAGATCTGAAATTGCCAGTTTTGCTATACTTAAAATCTTTAATTGAGCCATTTAAACAGGTATGACTTTCTAAAGAGGACACTTAGGTGATAGATACTATCCATTGTTTATTAAGCATTTATATTTGCCAGACCCTGTGCTAAAATCCATTTAATTATTTAATTCTCCCAGCAATCCCATGAGAATATTATGATTTATTCCAACATACAGATGAGGAAACTGAGGTCCTGAGAGAATATCAGTGTCTGGCCTAATGTCACATATTAGGTGAAAGACTTGAAATTAAGTGAAAGACTTGAACTTCCAGATTTGAACTCTAATTCCAAAGCCTACAACATTGAGTAGGAGGTTCCTCTTAGGGAAAGACCCATAGACATAACATCTCTGGTTCAGTGATGGCAAAGAGCTTCATGGTATTAAATCTTCTCATGTGTGTTGTTGTTGTTGTTGTTGTTGTTTTTCCTATTTATTTGACTGTGCCTGGTCTGAGTTATAGCATGTGGGATCTAGTTCCCTAACCCAGGTCCTCTGCATTGGGAGCACAGAGTCTTAGCCACTGGACCACCAGGGAGGTCCCTCATATGTTTTTATGAACATAGTTGCATTAGAAGATCCATGACCAGGTTTTTGAAATTTTGATAAACCACACTGGCCTCCTCTCTGCTGATACTTCTTTAGTAGTGCTCAATTGCTCAGTAATGTCTGACTCTGCGACCCTACGAACTGAAGCATGCCAGGCTCCTCTGTCCATGGGATTTCCCAGGCACAGGAGAGTACTGGAGTGGGTGCCATTCCCTTCTCCATGGGATTTTCAGGGGATCAGGGCCCCCAGGGCTCAAACCCAGGTCTCTTGCATCTCCTGTGTTGGCAGGCGGATTCTTTACCATGAGCACCACCAGTATCAAATCACACTGAATTTTGAGTCTTTGTTATTTTTAGGTATTTTATTGCAGATCTTTAAACAAGCAACATTATCTGTGGCAAATGGCTGAGTGTCCTTCTTGTGATACAGTCAACATGATACGAGAGAGGTCACTGTGTGCTCTGTCGGTTAGTCGTATCCAACTCTTTGTGACCCAGTGGCTGTAGCCTGCTAGGCTCCTCTGTCCCTGGGATTCTCCAGGCAAGAATACTGGAGTGGGTTGCTGTTCCCTTCTCCAGGGGATCTTCCCACTGTAGGCCAAGCACATGACCCCTGGATCGGGATGCTCTTATGCTCAGGCATTTATTCTGGTTACCCTTTCTGCCTGGAATGCTGTTCCCCCAGGGAGCCACATGCCTTACTCCCTCACCTTCTTCAAGTCTCCACTCAAATATAACCTTCTCAGTGAAACTTACCCTACTATTCTACTTAACTGGAATATGCCTCTCTCAGTTAAATTTCTCATTCCCCATTCTACTTCCAAGAATTCATTAGCAATGTGATTATCATTATTATTATGGGCAATAAGCACTAAGATTCTTTATGTAGATATCCCAGGACTCTGGTCAATATTGTCATTTCTTTGGGCTAATGCCTCAACCTACCTTTGGAACTAACTTCCTCTTTGCTTTCCAGTTGTGCTCCTACTTTCTAAAGCTCAAAATAAGGCCCTAAGCCAGTATTCCTCAACCTTGGGAAAAAATAAGTTATCTCTTTGTTCCAGTTTGATATTAATCCTGTGTTCTTTATGTGTGTGTACTCACTTGTGTCCAACTCCTTTGGACCCCATGGACTGTAGCCTTACCAGGCTACTCTGTCCTTGGGATTTTTCAGTCAAGAATACTGAATGGGTTGCCGTTTCCTTTTCCAGAGGATCCTCCCAACCCAGGGATCAAACCCACATCCCCTGCACTGGCAGGTGGGTTCTTTACCACTGAGCCACCTGGGAAGCCCTATCTTCTTTATACAACAAAATAAATACTACCTCTCTGTTAACATGGTCCTGGAGAAAGTTAGGAAGACTTCTTTCTCTTCAAATAAAATAGTCTTAGAAAGAAAGCCATTTCTCATGCCCTGGGGTCTTCTATCCTAGTCAAAGTCTCTTTAAGGTACTTGAGATAATTTAACTTGGACTTCTTTTCATTCTTTGAAGTAGCAAAAAGAAAAAAAAATCACATAAAAGCTTTGGGTTTTTCCAAATGAATAAGGGTACCAAGGGACTTGGAGGAGTCACCGCAGGGTCTATAATCTTGTTTTCAAATTAGGCTGTCTCCTTCACCACCAGGCTGAGGCTCAGGATACTTTGAAAAAGGAACTGCCAATCTTTTTTAAAGGAATAATGATGGAGAACGATATTGAGACTTTTTTCTAGGGCATCTGCCTAGTTTAATTCTAATCTCACATATAAGCTCTTCCTTAAACCAACTTGCTTCCAGCATATTTCCAAATCTGTACTTGTTTTGTCTCCCAGCTTTCAAAATCTAATGAGGACTAACATTATCTTATCTCATAATTTGCTTTTGAAGTTCTCAGATGATAAGTAGGACTGATTGTACAGATCTTTGAGAGATACACTAATAGAGTGTAGCTTACTACTGGGATGTCTGTGTGTTCATACCACCAATCAATGTGTATTACAAAGAGAATGAGTGTATAGCATTGGCTAATCCAGACAGTCTGTCAACTGGACCTTAGTTAACAGAGTTTCCACTGTGTGTTTATATATCTTTTCTTTCAAGAAGATTTTGCCATTTTTATGAGACAGTTCTGTTGGCAAACTACTGAAATCATTTAGGCTCACACTTCTGTCTGAACAAGATGGGTCTCTATTGGTGAGGTCTAAACAATCATCTAGATCTCTTTGGACAATTAACTAGGAAAATTTCTTTAGTATTCATTCTATTTATAGTTAATTCTTTTCCAGAAGTTTTTTTTAAAATATATTCAAATGTTTCTCTAGCATTCTGCCTTGTAAGTCCATCAAATATGGTAACTGAGCCATCTCATGCAGTCTTCTAATACATTATACTATGATAAGCTGTTGCATTTAAAAAAAGAAAAGGAAAACAAGAGATAAACTCTCTGATCTTAAAAGACTGATTATCTGGACAGCAGATTGTAAATAGGCCAGGGTAGAAATAAAGTCTGTGAGCTGAATTGAGTCTAAACTTCTCAAAGTTGGCCTGGAGGCAAAGGGGAAGCCTCAGAGAGGCCAGGAGAACTAAGCCAAAGCAGTAGGGGAGAGTGATGGGGCCAGCTTAGCTGGCTGAGAACTACACAGTGTGTGATTCTCTGGGGGTATCACACTGTCCTCTGATCATGGAACTTCTTCCCCCCACCTCCCTTTTTCCCATTTTATTTGTGATTATAACCTAACTGGGAAAGTCCGTTATTGTATAGTAGCATTATAATTCTTGCTTTGGCATATTATATTTAGAGTACACTCTTATTTGACAGAAAAAAATATATTTTGTGATATTGAAAATGATATTTTAGAAGGGTTATACAAAATATGTAAAGAACGCATGCAATTCAGTAGCTCAAAAAAAACTCTGATAAGAAAACAGGCAGAAGATTAAGACATTTTTCCAAAAAGCCGTGAAGATGGCCAACAGGTACATGAAATAAGTGTTCAACATCAGTAATTATCAGGGAAATGCAAATTAAAGCAATGAGATGTTACCTTATACATGCCAGAATGGCTATTATCAAAAGATAAGAAATATCAAGTGTTGGCAAGGACATAGAGAAAAGTGTACTCTTGTGCACCTTGGAGGAAGTATTAGTTTCTGCAGCCACTATGAAAAACAGTATTGATGGTCCTCAAGAAGTTAAAAATAGAATTACCATGTGGTCCAGCAATTCTACTTCAGGGTGTATTTCCAAAGGAAACAAAGACGCTAACTTGTAAACATATCCACATCCCCATGTTCACTGAAGCATCATTTACAATGGCCAAGACATGGAAGCATCACTACAAGCAAAGCTAGTGGAAGTGATGGAATTCTGCTTGAGCTATTTCAAATCCTAAAAGATGATGCTGTGAAAGTGCTCTACTCAGTACGCCAGCAAATCTGGAAAACTCAGCAGTGGCCACAGGACTGGAAAAGGTCAGTTTTCATTCTAATCCCAGAGAAAGGCAATGCCAAAGAATGCTCAAACTACTGCATAATTGCACTCATCTCACATGCTAGCAAAGTAATGCTCAAAATTCTCCAAGCCAGGCTTCAACAGTATGTGCACTGTGAACTTCCAGATATTCAAGCTGGATTTAGAAAAGGCAGAGGAACCAGAGATCAAGTTGCCAACACCTGCTGGATCATCGAAAAAGCAGAGAATTGACTATGCCAAAGCCTTTGACTCTTTGGATCACAATGAACTGTGAAAAATTCTTAAAGAAATGAGAAAACGAGACCACCTGACCTGCGACCTGAGAAATCTGTATGCAGGTCAAGAAGCAACAGTTAGAACTGGACATGGAACAACAGACTGGTTCCAAATCGGGAAAGGAGTATGTCAAGGCTGTACATTGTCACCCTACTTATTTAACTTATATGCAGAGTACATGGCAGCCCACTCCAGTGTTCCTGCCTGGAGAATTCCAGGGACAAGGGAGCCTGGTGAGCTGCCGTCTATAGGGTCACACAGAGTTGGACATGACTGAAGCGACTTAGCAGCAGCAGCAGCAGAGTACATCATGCAAAATGCCAGGCTGGGTGAAGCTGAAATCAAGATTGCTGGGAGAAATATCAGTAAGCTCAGATACACAGATGCCACCACCATTATGGCAGAAAGTGAAGAAGAACTAAAGAGCCTCTTGATGAAAGTGAAAGAGGAGAGTGAAAAAGTTGGCTTAAATCTCAGCATTCAGAAAACTAAGATCATGGCTGGTCCCATCACTTTGTGGCAAATAGATGGGGAAACAATGGAGACAGTGACAGACTTTATTTTTGGGAGCTCCAGAATCACTGCAGATGGTGACTGCAGCCATGAAATTAAAAGACGCTTGCTCCTTAGAAGAAAAGCTATGACCAGCCTAGATAGCATATTAAAAAGCAGAGATATTGCTTTACCAACAAAGGTCCATCTAGTCAAAGCTATAGTCTTTCCAGTAGTTATATATGGATGTGAGAGTTGGACTATAAAGAAAGCTGAGCACCAAAGAATTGATGCTTTTGAACTGTGGTGTTGGACTGCAGTCAATCCTGAAGGAAAGCAGTCCTGAATATTATTTGGAAGGACTGATGCTAAAGCTGTTACTCCAATACCTTGGCCATCTTCTGCATAGAACCGACTGATGGAAAAGACCCTGATGCTGGGAAAGATTGAAGGCGGGAGGAGAAGGGGACAACAGAAGATGAGATGGTTGGATGGTATCACCGATGCGATATACATGAATTTGTGTAGGCTCTGAGTGTTGGTGATGGACAGGGAAGCCTGACGTACTGCAGACCATGAGGTCACAAAGAGTCGGACACAACTGAGTGACTGAACTGAAGATGTGAAAACAATCTAAATGCCCCTTGATTAATGGATAAAGAAAATGTGGTATGTGGACACAATGGAATATTATTCAGGCCTAAAAGGAAGGAAACCCTATCATTAATAACAAAACATATGGACTTTGAGGGCATTATGCTAAATGAAATAAGTCAGAAAAAGACAAATACCATATAATCTCACTTATATGTGGAATCTGAAAAAAATAATGCAAACTTATACAGAGTATAGGTTCATGTTTTATAGATATAGATCTATCTATTAATATCTATCTACTAGTGGCATGGAGAATACAGGAAAGTATCCATTGTGAGTAAAACTTCTAGAGATTGAATGTGGTATAGATTTAGGGTATGTTGTTGCTGTTGTTCAGTCACCAAGTTATGTCCAACTCTGTGACCCCATGGACTGCAGCACACCAGGCTTCCCTGTCCCTCACCATCTCCTGGAGTTTGCCCAAATTCATGTCCATTGAATTGGTAATGCCATCCAACCATCTCAGCCTCCATTACCCCCTTCTCCTTTTGCCTTCAATCTTTCCCAGCACCAGGGTCTTTTCTAATGAGTCAGCTGTTCACATCAGTCGGCTGTTCCTATCTATACTAGAGATAAATTTCACTTTAAGAGATTTTTGCCTTTTACCTACATTTTTGTTGGATTGACATTTTACTTTGCTTCATTTAACTAAAATTATAGTATACAGTGTGTATGTGAGTGGTATGTAGTAGTGGGATGATAGATGTTAGCTTTGTCAATGTGGAGCTGATAGTCTAATGAGGAATATGGTTATTAAGCAGTTGACTGAGTATATATTAGAGCTATGTTAGAAACTATAACAGAGTGTGATCCTTGTGCAAGAGCTTATAATAGAAAGCTTAGTCAAAGTAGAGAGATTCCTGAAAGATTCTCATTTATCCAAATTTGAAGGATAGTGAACAGCCACATGTGGTGGCCCTAAATCTGGGGAGAATCTTGCATATTCTAGGAATTCAGGGAGGTTCAGTTTGATTCATGCTTCGAGTGTGAAGAGGAGGGTTGCCTACAGAGTGACTGAAGAGATAGTTTAGGCAGGTTATAAAGGCCACATTAACTAGTTTGTGCCTATTCAAGTACAATGGGAAATTCTATGGAAAAGCTTAAATAAGGGGTCAATATGATCAAATTTGTATTTTAAAATACCGTTCTGACTACCGTGTGGAAAATTGTTTGGAGCAGGATAAAATAATTCACATTGGAAATTTTGAGACCCTGGACTCATAACCAGCATTAGATGGTGAGAGTGGGAGATTTTGAATATAGTATTGGAAAGGAGAACTTGTAGACCTCGATGATTTGGATATGGGCATGAAGAGTTAGGTAGTTTACTATAAAGAAATTTGTGATAGAAGAATCTCTATTTATTCTTAAATTTTAAAGTTCATTAATAATGTGCTAGTTTCAGGTGTACAGATGTGTATATACACATCTGAATCACTATTTAGAAGAGATATAGAAACAGATTAAAACACTAAAGCCTATTTAACCATATTCATCATTTAAATGTTCTTCCTGAGCTATCAGTTTAAATTTTAGGTACACATAAATAACTTTACTCTCAAAAAAGTTAGAGATAGGAATGGAAAGAAAGCATTCAGTCTTAAGTTTAAACAAGACTGTTTAAACGGTCTTTAAACAAGACTGTTATTTGAGTATCTATCAGCTTTTTGAGTATTTGGAATCCCTCGATAAGGTTATTGACTCCTTAAAGAAAGTAGTCTGGTCATAATGGACCCTTATTCAGCTCCTTCAATGTTAGTTTTAATTTTGATATTTTTTGTAATCAGGTTTTGTAAAAACAAAAATGCTATGTATTATCCTGTTGTAATCAGCATATGTTGTTTTCTTGTTAGTTCTGCATTGGGGATTCAGAAGTGGGTGGAATTAGTTGGATCCAAAAACAAATAGACTGTGAAAAAAAATTCTTTACAATCTTAAAGAGTTGAAATACAACTACTAATACTTTTTTTTCTTAAACCTGCAACTCTATGAATATCTTTTTTCTAATTTACTATCTCCTATAAATGTGATCCAAGCCATTTAAGGTTACATTTATAAATGCTTTGGGATTGATCCCAGTTTTGGCCTTTAAGCCTTCCTATTAATTACCATAATGTACTGCTAGGAAATGTGACACTTCCTGAGATGTCACATTTAATCTTGCATGAAATGCAAATGAGGTACTGATTAAATCATCAATGACATAATCTTTCTAATTTCAAAGCTGTGGAAATGATTAGAATAGAAATATGTCTTCCTTTTCTTAACTAGGATAGTACTGTTACTTTAGTTTAACTGTGCATGTAAACTTTCAGGGAGAAGTTTACTGATAACAGCCATTTATCCTTTGTTTTCCTTTCCTGCTGTTAACCTCACTTCATCAGGCTTCTGAAGGCTCCTTTCAAGTTGTAGAGGTAGTATAGACAGTGAACTTGGCTCAAAGCATTTCTTTTTCTCTCTCTGATTTGTGATTCAAACAGTCAACCCACCAGCCATCAAGCAACGTTTACATACCACTAGGTGTCTAGATTGACAGTGAAAAGATGAACAACACATTTTCCCTGAGCCAAAGGAATTTGTGTCCTTAAGGCAGTCCCTGCACAACCAGTAACTGCAGGAAAGTCTTCTAGTGGCTATGATAGTCATATGTGTCAAATGGAAAAAGGTTGTGATCAAATAAATTGAGAAATACCGAAACACTAATTTGAAAAGATATGTCCATGCTCCCCATGTTCAGAATGGCATTATTTACAATAGTCAAGATATGGAAGCAACCTTAAATGCTCATCAATAGGTGAATGGATATGGACCATATACACTATGTAATATTAGCCTTTAAAAAGAAAAAAAAAAAAAATCTTGCCATTTGCAACAGCACGAGTGGGCCTAGAGTGTGTTGTGCTAAGTCATGGGCGGACCTAAAGGGTGTTGTGCTAAGTGAAATCAGGTAGAAAAAGACAAATGCTGTATGATTTCACTCATATATGGAATCTGAAAAAGCACACCAAATGGATAAACACAGCAAAACAGAGCCATAGAGAGAGAGAACAAACAGGTGGTTGCCAGAGGGGAGAACAGGGTTGGGGAAGACAGAAATAGGTGAAGGACATTAAGAGGGACAAACTTCTAGTTACAAAATGAATGAGTCATGGGTATAAAATGCACCGTGTGACTCTAGTCAGTAATTCTGTAATATCTTTGTAGGGTGACATGGTAACTAGCCTTGCTATGGTGATCATTTTGAAATGTATAGAAATATTGAACCACTATGCTGTATACCAGGAACTAACTTAGTATTGCAGGTGGATTATTCTTTAAAAACAAATTCATAGAAAGAGAGATCACATTTGTGGTTATGAAAGGCAGGAGGTATGAGAGAGGAGGATTAGGATAAAGGTGTTCTAAAGGTCCGAGCTTCCAGTTATAAGATAAATAAGTACTAGGAATGTAACGTACAACATGACAAATATAACTAACACTGCTGTAAGTTAGGTATCAAGGTTAAGAGCGTGAATCAAGTTTTCACAAGGAAAAAAATTTTTTTTTTCTATTTTTAAAAAATTTTTGTATCTACATGAAAAGACCGAAGGTCACTAACCTTATTGTGGTAGTTTCCAGATGTAAGTCAAATCCATTATGCTGACCAGCTTAAACTTGTACAGTGCTACATGTTCATTATATTCCGATAAAGCTGGAAGAAAAATTAATACATTTCTAACAACTGGGAAAAAAACAAGAAAAAATGTTGAGAAATACTGGATTAAATGACGTTAAACAAATTTATCTATTACAGGACTCTAGAATATTTTTAATGCTAACATGAATTGTGAATCTCCAAAAAGGGCATCTGGTATGAAGTATTTTCCAACTTTGTTGCCAAAAGCTAGAGATGACAGTCAGGATAAGAAGAATCCCAAACCATAATTCTTGCTAAGCTGCCTGCAGGGACTGTGAAGAGAACAAAGAATTTTGAAACATAGCTTTTACTGTTTAGGGAAGAGAGAAACATAAACAGGGTGGTATAAATCTAAATTTCAAAGTTTGTCTTCTTTCTTCCTATTGACTCATCCCAGCATACTCCCTTCACCCTGCCATGGATCTGTGCACTGGTTTTGAGTCTTTAGTGCTTTTGAATTTCTCATCAATGTTAGAAAGTAACCATTTGTCCTATTAGTGAAATTCATTCATCTTGATATTCTAACATTCAGAAATACTTGCATTTTTAGGTCTAGTCTCTAGTATTAAATGAAAAAGATTATCTACAGTTAAAGGAATTTTGAAAAATAGTTTTGTTTTACTTCTGTTTGTTTTTTGTCATCCACTTTCTGATGCTGAGGGAACAGGAAGTTACTTAGTTTCTATTTTATTTTAAACTTTACTTAAGTTGATTTACAATGTAGTGTGAATTTCTGCTGTACAGCAAAGTGATTCAGTTTATACATGTATATACACATTCCTTTTCATATTCTTTGTCATTACGGTTTATCCGAGGATAATGAATATAGTTCCCTGGAAAAATGTTTTTTTCCAGTAGCTTTCATCTGCTAACCCCTAGCTCCCAATCCATCCTTTCCCCATTCTCCCCCTTGCCTTGGCAACTGCAAGTCTACTCTCTATGTGAGTCTGTTTCTGTTTCATAGATAAATTCATTGATGTCATATTTTAGATTCCACATATAAGTGATATCATATGGTAATTTGCCTTTCTGACTTACTATGGTAATTTCTAGATCCATCCATATTGCTGCAGATGGCATCATTTCATTATTTTTTATGGCTGAGTAGCATTCCATTGTATGTGTTGAAGGGTACTTAGTTTTGATCCTCTCCTTTCCCTTTGAATATTGCCTGAGATTGATCCTAGAGGAGGAATTCTTATCCTGTTTTCTATAGACCCCTAAGGTTTTGGGGAACAGAATCAGGAGTCTGAACTTAGATGCAAAACAAAAAATCATGTACTTACTTTCACTAATCTCTGAATGAAAGAATTCCTGGGAATACAAGCAGTAAACCACTGTAGTAGCTATACCTTGACTTTGCAATCATTAGAAACGACAAATATTTTTGTGTCACATTATAGCTGTAGAGTTGTAAAATATTATTTACAGCCATTGCCATTTTAAAAATGTAGGAGTTATTAGATCAGCTGCTAGATCTTAGTAAAGATGCAAATTATGTTTTTATATTACAGCTTAAAATACTTTGATAGTTGTATTTCAAAATACTTTCCTTTGTAATCCTATATGTTTTATGCATTTTAAAACATTGCTGTGGGAATGGTTTTTAGATTTCATCAGGCTGTCAAAAGAGGACCCAAGAATAACAAAAAAATGAAAAACTATTGTTTTAGAAGAAGATATGCAGGGTTAAATAAGGATAAACCATAAGACCTGGAGTTAGAAGACAAAGGGTACCCAAGGCAGCTTCTTCCGTTTTATTTCTTTGCCCACCATGAATTCTCTTCTTCCTTACGAGAACTTTTAAGGCTTATAACCCATTCTTTTACTGTTCATTCTTTTAACACTCGCACCAACTTCTATATAGATATTTAGATGGACTCATGTACCCATTATGTACTGAGCGGATTATGGAGATACAGCAATGAATAGAACAAGCAATGAACCTTGTCCTTGTAGAGATGACATACTGATGGAGGGAGACAGATCATGAACAGAATGAAAAGTGAAAGTGAAAGTTGCTCAGTTGTGTCTGACTCTTTGCATTCTTTGGTGGATTGTAGCCCACCAAGCTCCTCTGTCCATGGAATTCTCCAGGCAAGAATACTAGAGTGGGTAGCCATTTCCTTCTCCAGGGGATCTTCTCAACCCAGGGATTCAACCCAGGACTCCTGTGTTGCATCCAGATTCTCTACTGTCTGAGCCACCAGTCAAGCCATGAGCAGAATAAATAAGTAAAATGTTAAGTATGGCCAATGATGGTATGTGCTATGGGAGGAAAATCAAGCAGGGAAGGAAATAGGATTCTCCAGGAAGTGAGGGAATTTGCAGTTTTAAAAGGGAATGGACAGGGAAGACTGTAACACTGAATATAGACTTGAAGAAAGTAAGAGTCATTTAGCAATCTCAGTCAAGGGAATAGCCACTTCCAGAGTTGCAGAGCCTGGTGTGCTTGAAGAAGCTAGCAGCACAGTGTGGCTGGAGCAGAATGACCGTGGGGAGCACAGCAGGAGGTGGGAAGGGATGGGGACAAAGACTGTGTGGGAGCAGTGCCTGCCACTGAAAGGACTTTGGCTTTTACGCTGAGTAAAATAGAGGCCCATTGACAGGTCTGAGCAGAGGACATGACCTGATGTGTTTTGACAGTATCTCTAGTTTCTGTGTGTGGGATAGATGAAACAGTGCAGGAACAGAAAAAAAAAAGTCGAGATTTTCTCCACTTCCTGTTTTATGCAGTAGTTTTCTGCCTAGTTTCCTTACAGTCAGAATGACTTCCCTCCACTTCAGTAAGCACACTGTGACCTGAGTAATTTTCTTTTTTAATGTCATTCTCATGATATGCTTCCTCTTGAAACCATTCTTTTGCTTCCAGTGTTTGCTGAGTAGTTTAAAATGCCCCAGTGAGACAGATAAGGCCATATACTATCTTAGCCCTTTCTAGTTATGAAGTAGAACTTACTGTATCTCTGTTTTAAAATGTAGGTTTTATTATTATTCATTTATGGTAAAGTCTGCAGATCAGGAGACAGGTTGCTACTGGAAGGGTATTTGCAGTTCTGAAGAGGAAGGGGCGTGCCATCCCACACAGAGCCATGGGGGAAAGCACCAGAGTTAGTCGAGAAGCAGAAGTGGGATGGCAGTAGGGAGTGTGGGCAAATCTATTGTGACTTCTGTGGAAGGACAAGTAAGCAGGCTTAGGATTGCTGGTTTTATAACTTTAGTGAATTTTGGGGTGTAGGAGGCTGTTCTAAGTTGTCTGGTACCTGGTCCTAGGGTGATAAGGGCAGGGAAATATTGCCCAGGAGTATAAATGCCTGATAAGAGAGGAGAAGAGGGTGTGTATGGGGTGGGGGTTTGCGGGGAATGCTGTGGACTGGTTGGACTTTCCAGGGTCTATAAAGCCCAGATGTCAGAACATCAGAATAAAGAGACATGCTAATAACAGTCTCCCACTTTCAGTGGCTTTGTTTCAGTCAGTTCTAAAGTACTTGCAATGTCTGACCATTCCATGTTAAATTTCTCTACCTTCTTCCTGGAAAAGAACAATTTATATCTTAATGATTTTCTTGGTGAAGGTTTCCCTAACGTTTCCAACAGACTCATAACTCCCTACCATGTATATTCGTTGTTGCTTACCACATTATGTTATAGATACTAGTTTACATGTATTGCTTAAGACCACCTCCCTCCCAGACTGTGATCCCCTTGAGAACTGCTGCTAAGTTGCTTCAGTCGTGTCCAACTCTGTGCGACCCCATAGATGACAGCCCACCAGGCTCCCCTGTCCCTGGGATTCTCCAGGCAAGAACACTGGAGTGGGTTGCCATTTCCTTGAGAACTAGAACTGTCATATTCCTCTTTGATTTTCTAGGGTCTGTAACCTAGCATGTAGCTGACATTTAATATACAGTTGTTGACTGAGATGAAAAATGGCTTAATGAATAAGTGAATGAATGAATGAGTTTTAAATTAGTCTTAACCATAGGAAAAGCATCACTATTGAAATTACCTTATTTTGTAAGCATTAAACAAAAGTCCCCAAATCCTCAGTTTTATTACTTCCGTGAAGTTGTCATCAAACTAAATGGTTTATGGTGCTCCTTCCAACTGTGAAATTTTTATTTTTGTTGAACTTTTGGTGAATTAGATCTTTTCCTTTATGTGGCTTGGAGACATAATTTGCAGGTTTAAAAATTGCAACTCTCAGAAATGTGTTACAGGATTTGTATATATAATATTATCCAAGAAGTATATCAAGGTGGTTAAGATCTTGAGTTCTGTTATCTGAGTGCACATTCCACCTACACCAGTTGCTCTTGGTCCAGGTAGGTAACCTCTCAAATTTTTAATTTCTTCACCTGTGAAATTGGGATAATGATACCTACCTCTTCGGATTATTATTGTAAAGTATAAATGAGATTATTCATGTAAACTCCCTAGCATAGTGAACACTTAATTGACATTATTAATAGATAGCATTATTATTGTCATCAGAGTTAGGGAGATTATCATGATTATTGCTACTCAATCATATTCTGCACCCTTACTGTATGATACTGGCCAAGGTTTAAAGAGTGTAATGGCATTATGTTTGAGAAATAAGGAAGAAAATAAATGGATTATTTAGCTTTAAATATTTATATTTAGCCATTTTTAATTGCTATTATCTGTCACACTTTGCATAATCAAAACAAAGACAATGAAAGGACATCTTTTAAAAAAGTAATAACCCAGATAGGCTGTGTGGTAAATTAATTTTTAGAGAGATTGAAAAAAGAGGGAGAGGGGGAGAGGAAAATAATCTTTTTGTGAAGTTTGTAAAAACTAAATTATATACATATGCTTTTTTAACAGCACTATTGAGATATAGTTTCGCATACAATTCAACTTACTTGTTTTAAAATGTATAGTCCAATAGTTTTTAGTATATTTACACATGTGTGCAACCATTACCACAGTCTATTTTTGAACATTTAGAATATCACCTCAAAAATAAACCCCATACCTTATGCTATTCCCTTCCTATGCCTCAGTCCTGAGCAACCACCAATCTTCTCCTCACCTCTATAGATTTGCCTGCTCTGGACATTTCACATGAAGTGAATCATGTAAAATGTAGTCTATTGTGACTGTCTTCTTTCCTATAGCATAGTGTTTTCAAGGTTCACCCCTGTTGTACCATGTATTTGGAACTTTCTTTTTATGGTTGAATAATAGTCATTTAAAATCTATACCACAGTACTTTATCTATTTGTCAATTGATGACCATTTTGGTTCTTTTCTTTCCCTGGTCATTATGAATAATGCTACTGTGAACACTGTGTACAAATTAATGTGAGGATATATGTTCTCAGTTCTCTTGGGTATATGCCTGGGATGAGTACTCCTGGGTCATACATTAACTCTGTGTTTGAAGATCTGCCAGACTATTTTTCCGAAGTGACTGCACCATTTGACATTACTGCTGCTGCCGCTAAATCATTTCAGTCATGTCCAACTCTGTGTGACCCCATAGATGGCAGCCCACTAGGCTCCGTGCAGTATAGTAAAGCCTTGGTTTCTCCACATTCTCATCAATACTTGTTATCTGATTTTTTGATGTTAACCATCCCAGTGGTTTTGATTCGCATTTCTCTGTTGACTAATGATATCAAGTATTTTTTCATATACTTATTATCCATGTATGTATCTTCCTTAGAGAAATTATCTATTTAGTTCTTTTGCCTGTTTTTAACTGGGTCTTTTGTCTTTTTATTATTGAGTTATAAGAGTTCTTTGTATATTCTAGATAAAGTCCCTTATCAGACATATAACTTGCAAACGTCTTTTCCCATTCTGTTGATTGTCATTTTACTTTCTTGATGGTGTCCTTTGAAGCACAAAAGTTTTTAATTTTAGCAAAGTCCAGTTTATATATTTTTTCTTTTGTTGTTTGCTTTTGATGTATTTTTAAATCCTTTTTGCCACATCCAAGGTCATGAAGGTTTTACCCCTATGTTGTCTTCTAAACTTTTTGTAGTTTTAGTTTTTACTCTTAGGTCTTTGTTTTTATCAATAGTTGAAATGATGTGGGGAGGGGTTGGGGGCAGGAGGAAGAGGGGGCGACAGAGGATGAGGCGACTGGATGGCATCACCGACTTGACGGATGTGAGTTTGAGTGAACTCTGGGAGGTGGTGATGGACAGGGAGGCCTGGCGTGCTACGATTCATGGGGTCACAAAGAGTCGGACACAACTGACGGACTGAACTGAAGTGAACTGAAAAATATGTATTTGGTATGATGCTAAGGATCAAACTTCATTCTTTTGTATGTGGCTATTTAGTTGTCTTAGCATCATTTGTTGAAAAGACTGTTGTTTCCGCATTGAATGGTTTTGGCATCTTTGTTGGAAATCAGATGACTGTAGACGTATGGGTTTATTGCCGGGCTCTCCCATTGATCTGTAGTGTCTGTCCTTCTGCCAGACATACATTTGATTTGATTTTGAAACATTTTATTGTTTTTCTGTCTTTTCTTTTAAAGAAAGAATGACATTCTTTAAAAGAAAAGAATGTTTTAAGGACTGTTGACATCCAGGAAGGTGTATGTAAGATTTGTTTGTTTTGTAAAATTTTTGAAAATAAGCAATTTTATCATCATAATGATAGAGTTAACCAGACATGAAAAGTAAGGATTCATTCAGAATTACATCCTTAAGTATAAATAAGAATATAATTCCAAGTCTTGCATAAACCTGGAATTTTTCTGAATATTAACCATAGCTTATATTTTGAGAATATCTTTTTCCAAAGTTATTTTTCAGTTTTTAAAGCAATTAAATATACATTACTTCACTTGGTCCTAAAAATAATTTGATGAGATATAGGTACTGTTACTTACTGATGTTACTGTCTTTCCTTTTTTATCTGTGAGGAAACTGCATGGAAAATGCAGTGACCTGTCCAGGTCACTCACTTAGTTTAAGCCATTTCTGTACTCTGACCACTTCACCAGGCTGCTCTGTATTGTTAGATTAGGGATCAGAATTTTATTATATTAAAATGACTTTTATAAAGTAAGAGGGCTACATCCTGAGATCTTGACTCTCCAGTTCTTGTACTGTTTGTTAGTTGTTCATTTGTGTCCACCTCTTTGAGACTCCATGGGTTGTAGCCTACCAGGTTCCTCTGTCCATGGGATTTTCCAGACAAGAATACTGGAGTAAGTTGCCATTTCCTTCTCCAGGGGAGTCTTCCTGACCTAGGGAAGTAGTCCTTGCACTACTCTAGCAAATAACTTGCCGCATACAGATGTGCTCAGTCATGAGTAGAAAATGATAAAACCACCATTTATTTATATCAGAAGCTGGGCAGCTCCCTTGATAAGTGATTTGCTCCCATTCACAAGCGTCTGCAGTGTTTTATTATATGTCACACACCTTCAGTATTTTAAGTATTTGAAACCACAAATGTCTAATCTCTGAATTCCAGGCCTTTTATTAACTATGGAAACATCTTAATGATTTCCTAAATGGTGGTTCCTTTCTAAAAACAATTCTTAATTACTTCCTTTCATTCATTCAGCCATGCACCAAGAACTTCTTACATGTCAGGCAATACTAGGCTAAGGGATACTGCAGTGAAAAAAACAATACAAAAATCCCTGTCTTCACAGAGTTTTTGTTCTAATGGCAAAACAGGCAAGAGAAAGTAGGTAAAATAAGACCACAGGGAGATGGGGAATGCCTTAAGGACAGCCTCTGAAGACTGATAATGAACATGGCCTTAATCAGTACTTTTGCTGTGAGGTCAAAAGAAATGACTGTTTTACTTATTTTTTAAATTAATTACTTTAATTGAAGCATAGTTAATTTATAATATTAGTTTCAGCTATGTAATATAGTGATTCAGTATGTATATAGTCGTACTCCATTTAAGTTATTATAAAATATTGACTATATTCCCCGTGCTAATGTCTTTGTAGCCTATTTACTTTATATATAGTTGTTCACATCTCTTAATTCCCTGCCTCTGTGTTGCCCCTTCCCCCTTTCCTCTTTTCACAGTAGCCACTAGTTTGTTCTCTGTATCTGTGAATCTCTTTCTGTTTTGGTATATTCATTTATTTGTTTTATTTTTTATATTCCACATATAAATAAAAGCATATAGTATTTGTCTTTCTTTCTCTGATTTACCTTACTAAGTGTAATACCCTCCAGGTCTATCCATGTTGTTGCAAATGCAACATTTCATTCTTTTTATGGTTAATATTCTATTGTGTGTGTGTATGTGTGTGTGTGTACACGTCTTTATCCATTCATCTGTTGATAAACACTTAGGTTGCTACCGTATCTTGACTATTATAAATAATGCTGCTATGAACATTACAGTGCATATATCTTTTTGAATTAGTGTTTTCATTTTCTTCAGATTGGCAAAATAGATTTTCTATTATTCTTTCATATTAAGAATAATATGAAAATGGAGTACAGTTGTTAGAATATTTCAAGGTAAGATTCTTACAGCAAACATAGCTTATTTAAGCTTTTGGATAACAATAACAAAATGCCATCCATGTATCAAACATCAAAAATTTACTTGGAGGAATCCAAATTCGTACTTCCTTACATCAGTTATTTGTGCTAAGTAGCGCTTGTACTTGAATGTCTCACATAAAAGAGGTCAATTGCTTATTCTACCCTATTTTGTTTTACTTTTTTTCTGTAATAAGTATTAGGTTCTAAGCATACTATATCATTTATTGAACACCTTTTTTTTCCCCCAGTGGCATATAAAGTCTAGGAAGTAAGGAATTTTTTTATTATTTTCTCACCAATATATCAGGAAGAGTGTCTGGCACATAGTAGGTACTCATTGTACTTTTTTTCCCCAAAAGACAAATGTTAGTGGAGGATAAAATATTAGTACATTTCATTTTCTATTGCCTAAACACGTATTTCATGTACTATTTTTTGTGGCTACTATATCTAGTCCTTGACCCAGAAGCTTTATGTTTACTTGTTTTATGCTCAATGTCTTTAACAGTAGATTTTCTGGTGCCCATTTTATAGATGAAGAATGAAATTAAGGCTCAGAGAGACTTATTTACAAACATTAAAAAATATCTTTTAATTTTTTTCCTCAAAGGATATTTTCCTATCAAAGCCTGAAGTCTGGATTTGAACTCTTTTTTTGCCTGGTTCCATCTTGAAATTTTTTTAGTGATTGAAAAAAATCTCAGTAACATTTTTTCTCCAAATTATAATTGTGTAAAATGCAAGAAATATTTTGAAGGTCCACAAAGCACCTAAGAATATAATTCTCTTGCTGAGTCAGTCTCTAACCTCTTCAGTATGGTTTCTGCCTGTGACAATATTAACAGCAGATATTTTGACGGTGAGAGTGATGTCTTTCTAGACATCAGTCTCAAAATTAGCTTTCTGATACTGTAGTTCATTTCAGTAACCCATCATGAAACGTTCACTCAAAATTTTAGCTGTTTTGAAGATGCTTGTCCATGTATCCTTTTGGGTTTGGTACTTTTGCTGACTCTTCAAGCATTTTGAATTTTGTTTTCCCTGGGAGATTTTTGGCTTTCCTTGCTCCTCTGGCCCTAGCATCTTCTATCATGGCAAAGTACTGTGTCCACCCCTCTTCTTCCATCCTCAGCTTCTCATCCCTTGCCTTTTATTCTGTAGGTGCCATCTTGGTTCCCACAGGGATTGGGGAAATTTGGTAGCTATATTTTTTCTTTCATAATGGACCATTATGCCTTTCTTTCTTTCTTTCTTTTTGTTTCTTTTTTTCCTTCCCTTTCTCTTTCCTTCCCTTCCCTTTTCCCTTCTCTTTTCCTTTCTGTAATTTTAATATTTAACTGGTTTTCATTTCCCCTTCCCCATATCAGTACATTTTGCCAGTATGTTTTTCTGAATGATCCTCACAAGAAATTTTCCCTTTTAGTCTCATTTCTCTCATTGATTTTCCTTTTTTATTTTAAAAAATATTCCTCTCTAATGGTCCTTTATTCTCCCTTTGGCTGCTTTAACTGTTTTCCACCAGATAATACTGTTCCCATTAAGATCTCTTAGCTTAACATTTTACCTCTTTTTTTTTCTTTCCTTTTTTTTTTTTTTAATTCATACAGGAGATCACTTGTTTCAAATGTCTTCAAAAATAACCATATTGCAGTCAGACATGTCCCCATCACAGTCAGAGGGCGGGGCTCGAGTTTCCCCAAAGCAGTGCACACTGGGCCGTGCATCACAGCTGCCAGCTGGAGCTGGTAGTGTTCTAAAATCCCAGGAGGCCACAGCAACATGTGCCAGTTTTTATCACCCTTATGCACATGTGCTGCCTGTTAGTTTCAAATGTCAACTGCTAGTGGTATTACTTAAAGACAGTAGTCTTTGTGTTGAGATGGAAGGAAAATATTTTTAAACCTTCTAAAGTCCCTGGGAAATCACCATTCGGGGACATGTAAGAGCTTGCCACCTTACAAAGTTCTCAACAGGTAAAAGCCACTGACACCAGCTCAAGCTCGAGCCCAGGATCAGTTACATTTGGCATGAATAGTACTGAGCCATGGTGTTCTCAGGATGTTGTTAGTAAAGCGTTTTATTTATATCTGTGTGAGACAGTCCTCCCACTTGCATGGCCAAAGAAAGGGACTTCAGGGATCCTTAAAAGAAGCACACAGATAACCTTTGTGTTGTGATTTTTGATCGGTGACACTGGAGAGCAAAACAGTAATCATTGCTCCTCCGTAGTAAGTATAGCCAGAATCTTTTTGAAAGCAATTAAAGTATAATGAAAATGTTAGCTCACAGTAAATTAAGGAATTCACTATGAGTATCATAAAAGGATTCTGTAGTTTGCAATAGAATCTTTTCAGTAGGGTATTAGAATCTTTTCAGAAAGACTTTCCCCTATATTTTAAGTAAAACTCAGATATAAGACATTTAATGTAAAAAGTAAAATATAAATGGACTAAAAGAAAAAAAAACAAAAAACTTGTTCTCATTCAGAGAAGGTTAGTTATACATTTCAGAATAAATCAATGTGATCTCTCAGGATTCCTCACTCTATTATCTTCTGAAGCTTTGCTACCCAGTTGGTATGCTGTTTTCTAGTTGCTATAAGTTGTTCAGACTTAATAGTTTCTATCTTTGCAGGACATTTGGTCCTGTCCAAAATATCCATAAGGCATTTGATCCATGCCAAAAGGTCCTTGCTATTTTTCCTGTGCAAAACCATTTGGCATGAACCAAATATGCATTCTGAGTAGAACCAAATTTCCAGAACTTTTTGATGTAGGCCAAATGTCTAATGAAGTAAATATCTTACATACATTTTGGACAGGACCCAGGGTCTGCTAACTATTTCTCTCCTGATCCTACTCAGTCCTCAGTCAGAGCTCTATTTATGTCACAATTACAAAACTGCTAGAGAGGAAATTTATCCAAGTTGGGTTGCATATACCCTATTGACTTTTCCCTTCTTTTCTAGGTACTGGTTTTCCTTTAAGACACTACAAAGTGCCCCAACCTTGAGTTATATTAGCTTTCCTTTGAACTCCTGTGTTACTCATTGTCTACACAATGAATTATACAACCATTTTACAGGAGGTTTTTTTTTTTTTTTTTCTAATTTCTCTGATCAATAGGAATGGACTTTAGCTTGCCCATTTTAATAAATAAATATCACACTGGTTGAGATTATATGTGTATACTTTCTACTTCTGGCTTCACTTGACTTAGGCTTGCTTAAAGTAATGCTCAAAATTCTCCAAGCCAGGCTTCAACAATACGTGAACCGTGAACTTCCTGATGTTCAAGCTGGTTTTAGAAAAGGCAGAAGAACCAGAGATCAAATTGCCAACATCCACTGGATCATCGAAAAAGCAAGAGAGTTCCAGAAAAACATCTATTTCTTCTTTATTGACTATGCCAAAGCCTTTGACTGTGTGGATCACAAGAAAATTCTGAGAGAGATGGGAATACCAGACCACCTGACCTGCCTCTTGAGAAATCTGTATGCAGGTCAGGAAGCAACAGTTAGAACTGGACATGGAACAACAGACTGGTTCCAAATAGGAAAAGGAGTATGTCAAGGCTGTATATTGTCACCCTACTTATTTAACTTCTATGCAGAGTACATCATGAGAAACGCTGGACTGGAAGAAGCACAAGCTGGAATCAAGATTGCCGGGAGAAATATCAATAACCTCAGCTATGCAGATGACACCACCCTTATGACAGAAAGTGAAGAGGAACTAAAAAGCCTCTTGACGAAAGTGAAAGAGGAGAGTGAAGAAGTTGACTTAACATTCAGAAAGCTCAACATTCAAAAAATGAAGATCATGGCATCTGGTCCCATCACTTCATGGGAAATAGATGGGGAAACAGTGGAAACAGTGTCAGACTTTTTTGGGGGAGGGGGGTTCCAAAATCACTGGAGATGGTGACTGCAGCCATGAAATTAAAAGACACTTACTCCTTGGAAGAAAAGTTATGAGCAACCCAGATAGCATATTCAAAAGCAGAGACATTACTTTGCCGACTAAAGTCCGTCTAGTCAAGGCTATGGTTTTTCCAGTAGTCATGCATGGATGTGAGAGTTGGACTGTGAAGAAGGCTGAGCGCCGAAGAATTGATGCTTTTGAACTGTGGTGTTGGAGAAGACTCTTGAGAGTGCCTTGGACTGCAAGGAGATCCAACCAGTCCATTCTAAAGGAGATCAGCCCTGGGATTTCTTTGGAAGGAATGATGCTAAAGCTGAAGCCCAGTACTTTGGCCACCTCATGGGAAGAGTTGACTCATTGGAAAAGACTTTGATGCTGGGAGGGATTGGGGGCAGGAGGAGAAGGGGACGACCGAGGATGAGATGGCTGGATGGCATCACTGACTCGATGGACGTGAATCTGAGTGAACTCCGGGAGTTGGTGATGGACAGAGAGGCCTGGCGTGCTGCGATTCATGGGGTCGCAAAGAGTCAGACACAACTGAGCGACTGAACTGAACTGAAGAGCAAGGGCTGTCATAACACATGTCCAATCATCTGAGTTATCCAGTCTTTTTCTAACTTTTGCTCTTACTTGGGACCTCTAGCTTTGAGGAGCAGATATAGTTTTCCTGATAGACTCATATCCTGTATGTATCACATTTCAGGATCAAGAATTATGCATAAACTTATTCTCAATTTATAAAAAGTTTTTCTTCCCTTTTCTGTTGGAATTCAAAAGTGGACCATTAAGAATTATCAGCAAGCAATGATTGGGTCCTGAGGCTGTAATTGCAACAGAGAAACTCATGTTCATTACCACAGAGTCCATTGTTGATTTTCCTTGTTTCTCCAAATAGAGAACACAGTAATCTAGCAGATTATGTGTCCTTCAAACTTTGATTGCCAGTGTTAAAATATCCAAATAGGACTCATTATTCTGGTTATTTTGGTAGAAATAGTTAACTTGCATCCTTCCTGTGAAATGTCAGTGCCCAGATGTTATTTGGTGTGAGTGAGCTATAATTTTCATGGCCTACAATTTTTTGTATTGCCTCTATCCCCATGTTCCAAATCTACTTCAGTATAAGTCCTTGAAAGTGAAATCAGGCACACTAAAACTGAAGACATTTCTGTTCTACAACTAGTGAAATGAATCACTTTTTGATGTAATTTTTATCATTTTTTCCTGAATTTCTAAAGTAGTTCATGCTTGTTACCCCTACCCCCTAAAGGAATCAAAGTAAGGAAAATTATATGAAAGAACCACGAGCCAACTTACAAAAATTTAAAACTTGCTATTGTTGTGGTCCTTTAATGGACCAGAACCTGGTGGTCCAGAGTCGACGGTAAGAAAGTGAAAGAGAATGAAACTAATATTCTCTGGTTTATGCAGAGAACCAGTAAAACCCTAGAACAGGGCTTGCATCATTCACGAAGGCACAGGGCGCCCTCTCGAGGAGGTCTTGAAAGCCTGGGCAGGAGAATGAGCTTGGAGGGTTTCCATACTTTAGAGAATTAGCCGGAGGGAGGGAGGGAGAGAGAAAGAAAGACACCGGTACCCAAGCCTCTGGTGGAGCAAGCCTCTGGTGGAGCAAGGGTGCTTTAATGATCTTTCTGTGAGTATATATAGGCTGTTGTACAAGGAATTTCTTTCAAAAATGATAAAGATCAGAAAACCAAAGGTACAGCAACCATTGTCAAGGGAACAAAGGATTAACAATGGTGATAAGGTCAGGAGACAACCCATATCTTAAGAAAGAGGATCAAGACTAAGCAGTATTGTCATAAGGAGAATGTTTCCTGAAGGAGATTCATGCATGTGTTTCATCCTATGACCTCAGTCCTGGGAGCGGCTTGCCGTTCCACTCATTCCTGTTGCCAGGAACTGATAAGGAACAGAGGCTTTATAAGAAACAGCACATAGTAATCCTCCTGTTAAACGTTTCCTGACAGTTTTCCTACTTTTCAGAAATAAATGCCTTTTGATCTCAAACCATATTTATGTATATTCAGTTCAGTTCGGTTGCACAGTCATGTCTGACCTGTTGTGACCCCATGGGCTGCAGCACCCCAGGCTTCCCTGTCCATCACCAACTCCCAGAGCTTGCTCAAGCTCATGTCCATCGAGTCAGTGATGCCATCCAACCATCTCATGCTCTGTTTTCCCCTTCTCCTCCTGCCTTCAATCTTTTCCAGCATCAGGGTCTTTCCAGTGAGTCAGTTCTTCACATCAGGTGCCCAGAGTTTTGCAGTTTCAGCTTTAGCATCAGTCCTTCCAGTGAATATTCAGGACTGATTTCCTTCAGGATTGACTGGTTTGATCTCCTTGCAGTCCAAGGGACTCTCAAGAGTCTTCTCCAACACCACAGTTCAAAAGCATCAATTCTTTGGCACTCAACTTTCTTTATAGTGCAACTCTCACATCCATACATGGCTACTGGAAAAACCATAGCTTTGACTAGATAGACTTTGTCAGCAAAGTAATGTCTCTGCTCTTTAATGTGCTGTCTAGGTTGGTCATAGCTTTTCTTCCCAGAAGTAAGCTTCTTTTAATTTCATGTCTACAGTCACTATCTGCAGTGATATTGGAGGCCCCCCCCAAAAAAAATTAGTCTGATACTGTTTCCTTTGTTTCCCCTCTGTTTGCCATGAAGTGATGGGACTAGATGCCATGATCTTAGTTTTCTGAATGTTGAGTTTTAAGCCAACTTTTTCACTCTCCTCTTTCACTTTCATCAAGAGGCTTTTTAGTTCCTCTTCTCTTTCTGTCATAAGGGTGGTGTCATATGCGTATCTGAGGTTATTGATATTTCTCCTGGCAATCTTGATTCCAGCTTGTGTTTCATCCAGCCTGGCATTTTGCATGATGTACTCTGCATAGAAGTTAAATAAGCAGGCTGATGATCTACCACCTTGACATACTCCTTTGCTGATTTGGAAACAGTCTGTTGTTCCATGTCCAGTTCTAACTGTTGCTTCTTGACCTGCGTACAGATTTCTCAGGAGGCAGGTCAGGTGGTCTGGTATTCCCATCTCTTTAAGAATTTTCCACAGTTTGTTGTGATCCACACAGCCAAAGACTTTGGCATAGTCAATAAAGCAGAAATAGATGTTTTTCTGGAACTCTTTTGCTTTTTCTTTGATCCAGTGTACATTGGCAGTTTGATCTCTGGTTCCTCTGACTTTTCTGAATCCAGCTTGAGCATATGGAAGTTCACAGTTTACGTACCGTTGAAGCCTGGCTTGGAAAATTTTGAGCATTCCTTTGCTAGCATGTGACATGAGTGCAATTGTGCAGTAGTTTGAACATTCTTTGACATTGCCTTTCTTTGGGATTGGGATTAAACTGCCCTTTTCCAGTCCTGTGGCCACTGTTGAGTTTTCCAAGTTTGCTGGCATATTGAGTGCAGTGCTTTCACAGCATCATCTTTCAGGAACTGAAATAGCTCAACTGGAATTCCATCACCTCTGCTAGCTTTGTTCGTAGTGATGCTTTCTAAGGCCCACTTGACTTCATATTCCAGGATGTCTGGCTCTAGGTGAATGATCACACCATCATGGTTATCTGGGTCATGAAGATCTTTTTTGTGTAGTTCTTGCGTGTTTTCTTGCCACCTCTTAATATCTTCTGCTTAAGTCCGTACCATTTCTGTCCTTTATTGAGCCCATCTTTGCATGAAATGCTCCCTTGGTATCTCTGATTTTCTTGAGGAAATCTCTAGTCTTTCCCATTCTGTTGTTTTCCTCTATTTCTTTGCACTGATCACTGAAGAAGGCTTTCTTATGTTTCCTTGCTATTCTTTGGAACTCTGCATTCACATGGGTATATCTTTCCTTTTCTCCTTTATCTGTTGCTTCTCTTCTTTTCTCAGCATATCATTATAAAAGTAAAATTAAGGTCATGCAGTATTTACAATTTTGTAGCTTCCTTATTTAATTAAAAATATGTTGTGATCTCTTCTAATGTCATTAAGTCACTTCCTTAACCTGATTATTAAGAACTGCATAGTATTCCAGCATATGTATTAGTTAACAATTCTTCTACTGTTGATTCACTTTTATGTCAAGGACACTGCAGGGATCAGATTTATAAATACATACCTTCACAGGTTTTTATTATTTTCTAATTTTATTTTATTTCTTATTTTTATTATTACTTTTGAATAAATTCCTACAGGTGAAATTACTGGGTCAGAGGACAAAAGGTATTCATTTATAATTTGTTTTGTCCTTTCTAAAGCCACAGTGGCAGCATAATAGACTATGACTTAAATGATTACATGGTTTCCATTGTATTTTGTTTGAATAGCAGGACTTTTTTTGGTTCGTAAAGTGCATCAATATATATGAGAGTTATGTACTATTCAGAATACTAATTAACCTGAGGAGATAGTAAACAGTAGGCATTACAGGCATTACAGTGAACAACATTCATCAACTTGACTTACCAGAATTCACTGTCTAATTTTGTTACAGTCTTGTCACATTTGAGACATTGAGACTATATATATGCTATTTGTTGCCTTTCACAACCAGCTTGTTATCATATTTTAAAAGCAGAATCAAATATTTTAAAATATATTTTGAAAATAGCTGAACTGCATGAGCTGATGTATCACAGCATTCATGTAAATATGGGACTGCTTTTGATATAGCTTGTTAAATAAATAGAGCCGATGATCATGCAAGTACTTTATGAGTTTAGTTTTATAAAAGTAAATAAATCTTTCAGAAAGTAAGATATTTAGCACATGAATAGAAGTTTTATGATTTTAAAATATTCATTGTTTGAGTGCCTGCAATAAGAATGTCTGTACTTACATATCAATATAATGGTTGCAATTGTATATAAGCAGATGTTTTATTATAGGCTAATGTTATATATCTTTTAAGAAGCTTACAACATTGCCATTGGTACATTTATTTATTTATTTAAATTTCCTTTTTTCCAGCTATTATTTAAGGTAGATTAGAAACACTATGCAAGATGATAAGACAAATTAAAATGAATGAGGAAATGAGAAAACATGCCATTTTCTCATGCATGGTAAAAGGCATGCCATGAAATCCTGTACTTTTACACAAAGGCCACAATGTGGGTATTAATTTTTAGACTTCCATGCTATCAAGCTATATGACTGGCAGTGTCCATGGGATAAACAAACTTGTTTTCTCAAAATCCTAACTTTTCCTGATACCTAAGAGGAAATTCTTTCATGGATCCTGGAAGAAGGCCCTATGTAATCTAGCACTCACTGTTCAATGAAAGCAGGTTTCGTAGGCTATTCTTTATAAGAAGCTGGTGGTATCACCCAGTGGGCAATAACTGTGTGAGAGATCAGCATGATTTCTAGTCCTAAACTTCACCAAGAGGTAGTGCAGTGCAGGGACAGAGCTTTAAAAGGAAGGGTATGTTGTTTCTATTTTCCTAAAGCAATCTCTATACATTTTCTTTATTAAATCAATATTTGGTAATATTGAGTGGCACAAAGATCAAGGTTAAAGTCCCTGGAAAATCTCTGGAATGTGGTTATTCTGTGTCCCCGGGCAAGTACAGAGGGGTGTGCTTTTCCTCTTAGCCAAGCCAGGTGCACTACTTGCGGAGATTAAGGAGAATATCATGGACATTCACTTGAATGGAGGGAAAGCCATAATGAGGCAGGCCCGGGCCGCATCCACAGGCAGGGCCTGGATTCATTTCCAGTCGTGTGTTGCATGGGAATTATTGGAAGAATCAAGTTACCAAAGCCCTATAGGATGAAGCATGACTATATAGTGTTAGTCTGAAATATTTTTTTTAAAAACAGGTGTGATCAAATACTTATCCTTGCCTGATATAAAAACATACACATTCAAACAAAACAAAACAAAAACTCTCAATAAAGTACCCATAGTACATTTGTCCTTGAATCTTGTTTTATTCTAATATACTCTTCAAAGAGAATGTGTTACAAAATGCTCCTTTAGGTATTTGAATGAATTCACTCACCAAATAGGATGTGGCATCAATAAAAACTTTGAAATAGGTAAGAAATATATTACACATATCCAAAACCACAAAGCAGTATAATATTCAGATCCCCATCCTGTGGGTTCTCAGGAAACTTCTTTAAAAAAAGATGCAAAATGATGTCTGGACTTTGGGGTCCAGTCTGTGGTGCCATTTTGTTATTTGTACAAGTCCTCCCAGTTTCACTTTGCACCTGGTGCAAAGTGTTGGTGTTTAAACTGTTGCCTAAAAGCAATAGTGGACCTGGTCATGACTCTTTTCTCATGGAGAAAAATCTAATTTTATTGAGATGCTCCAGTGTAAATTCTGGTTGGCTTCCCATCTATATTGCCCAGACTTCATCTTCACACCTTTGGATAACATGAAATTGTTAGAAATAGATCTGAGTTATCAAGCATGAAAATATGGGAAAATAGTGATGCCACTAGAAACCAAAGAGAAAGTACATTGGCATCAGGCAGGATATGCGGGTTGGAGAAATAGTGGAAGATAAGTGTTTTGGGACATGTGTTTGAGGTGCTAGCAGAAGATCAAGGTTCAAGATTACTAACACTTATTCCAATTACTATACAATTATAGAAATTATTTTTTCTGTGGTTTTCTAATATACTTAACTACATAGACTAAAGTTCAAAGTTAAAAAAATTGCTTTATTCCAGCAGTATAAGAGAAAATAAAATTTCTATAATACATTCTGAACATTACTTTGGCAGAGAGAAGAGAAGAAAATGAGGAAATTTAAAAAAGAGAGAAGTAAATTATGTATTTCAAGGTAATGTTTATAATAATCCTAGGAAGAGAAAATGAATTTGGGGGGAGGATAAAATTACCTTTTAGAATATAATGCCTAAAGAAAAAAATTTATTTTTTAAAAAGCTATTATAGATAAAGACTAAAGATGAGAAAAAAATTACTTTTTTATAATAAAAGCCTTGGGGAAGGAAAACAAGATACCTTAGAGGGCAAGAATTTAAATATGAGTTATCTAGGTAAAAGGGTATTCTTATTTAGGAAATATTCCCATTCATATAATAATTCAGTATATTCTGTATACAAATGAGTGGTTTTTAAAACTATAACCAAAAAATAATAATGTTGATTTTGCAACTGTGGTAAACAGAGTTCATTCTTTCTGTTTTAAATGAGAATCTTGCCTCAAGATCATATTTTAAAATGTGAGTTATTGCATTATAGAGCAATAGAGGAGTATATATTTTAAAAATAGGTAAGAGAATTTAAACAAATAAGATGAAAGATCATCTACTGTAGTATGGACTCTAATGTTTAGAGTGAATTGGTCTTTTCTACACTGTATATTCACCCTGCTGCTGCTCAAGATTCAATATTTCTTCAGGGAATTAGGCATGTCTTTATATCCCCACTGGAAAAGTCACTTAAGATCTTGCGCTTATAAATGTAATGCTCCTTTGGTGGAGTGCTCCCATCTCATTTTGGATCCACTGTAAGATGTTTCATATCTGTGATAAAACAGGGATATTCTCTTCAATCAAGGTCACAGAGCAAGTCATTTTCAGAGCTTTGGGGATCAGTACTTGGAGTTTTTAGATTCCATTCTCAGACACGTGTGCCCTAGTTTGAGAAAATCTGATATACAAAACTGTCAGTTCACAAAATAGATAAATTAAGTGATGATTACTTGGATTTCAAAAGGATTTGCTTCAGTGTTCCTTAAAATAGGCACTTCTGAAGAGGGTAATTTAGCCAAAGTGGGCTGGAATATTGGTAACATAGAGGCATAGTTTCACTGTCTGTCATTAAGCAGGTTAATGAAGTGTATAAATTTGGTCATGTTAGTCATTTCATTTATTTGTTCTCTTACATTAAATCATAATGACTGTTACTCAATGATTCTTTTATGAACATTTCCTATGTGTTGGATATGGAAAGGTCATAGTCCTTGTCCTTACAGAGTTTACAGATTACAAAAGTAAAACAGATGTGTGAACAAATAAATGGAATACATTTTTGATGGTAGAGGCATGCTGGCTTATTAGGAGACCCAGTGTTCTAAACAAGATGAGAGGGTGAACTATGGCAATTGGGGTAAACTGCGAACGTTAAGGAAAGGATGCTTTGTTAAAGAAATGAATCCATGTCATTGACATGAATTGGATATGGGACCCAAAAGGAACAGAGAGGAGTCTGAGGATGACTCCCAAGTTTTGTTCTAGATACCTTGGTTGAGTGGTAGTGCTGTTCATGAAGAGAGGGAATTTAGGAGGAGGAGGATTTGAGATAGGAGATACTGAGATTGCTGCTGCTGCTGCTGCTGCTAAGTCGCTACAGTCGTGTCTGACTCTGTGCGACACCATAGACGGCAGCCCACCAGGCTCCCCCGTCCCTGGGATTCTCCAGGCAATTACACTGGAGTGGGTAGCCATTTCCTTCTCCAATGCATGAAAGTGAAAAGTGAAAGTGAAGTTGTTCAGTCGTGTTCGACCCTCAGCGACCCCATGGACTGCAGTCTTCCAGGCTCCTCCGTCCATGGAATTTTCCAGACAAGAGTACTGGAGTGGGGTGCCATTGCCTTCTCCGACTGAGATTAGCTTTGGGCAAATTGAACATAAGAGTCTTGTGGGATAGCCAAGTGATATTGGTTAGGCAGTTGTATATTCCAGTTTGGAATTTAGTAAAGAGGACTGGGCTAAATTTAGGGATTAAAGAGTCCCCTGAAGAGACATGATTAGTAATGAATGAGATTGCCCAGGCAGAGCCAAAAGATGAGAGAACAAAGAGGGAGCTCTGGGCAGGAGGAATGTGTAAACAAAGGGGGCTGAGGAGCCATAGGGAGAACCTGGACCGGGTGCCACGTGGACTGAGTAAAGGGGAGCTTCAGGAATAAGGGAATGGAGAGAAGTCACAAATGGAGAGATCCTGTGACCAGTTAGAAAATAATTGGTGTCCTTTGCCAAAGCAAAGAGTATAAAGGGAATAGAGATTATTCAGTTCAGTTTAGTTGCTCAGTCGTTTCCGACTCTTTGCAACCCCATGGACTGCAGAATGCCAGGCTTCCCTGTCCATCACCAACTTCTGAAGCTTGCCCAAACTCATGTGCATTGAGTCAGTGATGCCATCCAACCATCTCATCCTCTGTCGTCCCCTTCTCCTCCTGCCCTCAATCTTTCCCAGCATCAGGGACTTTTCAAATGAGTCAGCTCTTCGCATCAGGTGCCCAAAGTATTGGAGTTTCAGCTTCAGCATCAGTCCTTCCAGTGAATATTCAGGACTGATTTCCTTTAGGGTGGACTGGTTGGATCTCCTTGCAGTCCAAGGGACTCTCAAGAGTCTTCTCCAACACCACAGTTCTAAAGCATCAATTCTTTGGCACTCAGCTTTCTTTATAGTCTGGCTCGCACATCCATACATGACTACTGGAAAAATCAAAGCTTTGACTAGATGACTTTTGTTGGCAAAGTAATGTCTCTGCTTTTTAATATGCTGTCTAATTTGGTCATAGCTTTTCTTCCAGAGATTATTAAGACTTCTTAAAAGGGAAGGGAAGAGATGGGAGAGTAATTAAAGTTGTTTATTTGTATGTGTGTGTGATGGGAGAGACTTGAGCTTTTGTGTAGGATGCAGAAGAAAGAAATGTTGAAAATATTAAATACAAGAGAAATAGAATTATAATAAAACAAATTTCCTAACTTAGAGTGACCAAGAGATGGAAGGGTTAATTATTAAAAGGAAAAGACATACTTTTTCTTCCTTTTACAGTAAATAAGAGCGGAGAGTATACAAATATAAGTAACTGTGTAGAGGAAATTTAAGGAGATAATTCTGGATAGTCTCAATTTTCTCTGTGAAGCAGGAAACAAAGTTGTCTGCTGAGAGAAAAGATGTAGCTAAGGATAGGGGCATGAGGATAATGGTGTACATCTGTAATGTCAATTGTAGAAGAAAATGGGCAACAGAGAGGATAGATAGATAAATAGATAAGATGAGATAAGATTATAGCCTAGGATGGAAGTATGAGAAGCATGGCTAGATTGCTCTAGAGGCTTTGGTCCAGTGTAAAGTCTCTTTTAAGTAAGAAGCATTGATACTATAGACATTAGCAGTTTTGGCTCAGCTTTTAAGTAGAATGTTGCCAAGAAGTATACTGGGTCAAAGAAGAAAGCTACCAGTCTCTAGGTCTATGTTATCCACATGGTGGCCACTATGCCCTTGTAGCACTCAAGCACTTAAAGGATGACTGGTTCAAATTGAGATGTGTTGTACATATGAGGCACACCCAGGACTTTGAATGTTTAGTGTGAAATAATAATGTAAAATAGCTCATTAATAATTTTTATATTAATTATTCACTGGAGTTATATTTTAGATATATAGGGTTAAATAAATTGTATTCCGTTCGGTTCAGTCGCTCATTCGTGTCCAACTCTTTTCAACCCCATGGACTGCAGCACACCAGGCCTCCCTGTCTATCACCAATTCCCAGAGTTTACTCAAACTCATGTCCATTGAGTCAGTGATGCCATCCAACCATCTCATCCTCTGTTGTCCCCTTCTCCTCCTGCCTTCAATCTTTCCCAGCATCAGGGTCTTTTCCAGTGAGTCAGTTCTTCACATCAGGTGCCCAAAGTATTGGATTTTCAGCTTCAGCATCAGTCCTTCCAGTGAATATTCAGGACTGATTTTCTTTAGGATTGACTGGTTTGATCTCCTTGCAGTCCAAGGGACTCTCAAGAGTTTTCTCCAACTCTACAGTTCAAAAGCATCAATTTTTCAGCACTCAGCTTTTTTTATTGTTAAAATTAACTTATCTTGTTTTACTTTTTAATGTGGCTGATGTTGTTATATCTATTAGACTGTGCTGCTGTTGGTAACTGTGAAAGGCATTTAGATGATTTTTAAGTGCTAACCTCAGTGTGGAATCTTAGCTGCTCATAGTGACTTTAAAGGGAATTATAGTGGACCTGGGACAGTTAGGAAATTAAAATTTTGATAAGAGTTTTCCCAAAGTGGTTGGATCTTTGAATACACTCTTTCTTTAGTTCTGGATGGGAAGTCTAAGATGGTCCATTAAACCAAATTATCCATATCTACAAAAGGTGAAAACTATTTACATTGTCAATACAGTAGGGGGTTGTGAGATTCATATAAAATACTACCTGCTTTTTGAAATGAAAAGACTATGTGAGTGCCTCATGGTTAGTGGTTAGTTATAACTTTAAGAGTTTATTTTTTAAAATATGAAGATGAGTTTATCTACTTCTGTGTGCCTCCAATTTGGTCAGACAGTATTAGACATTTTATGGGCATTATCTCATTCAACCTAGCATTTCTGAACCTAAGCCTTTAATAAACTCTCTGTCCTACTTTATAAACTGAAGTGTACCCATACTAGATGCTACTTTTGATGGCACTTTTGTCATTTTGCTGCTACATAAGAGATTTCAGTAAGAAGACTGATTATTTCAGGTGACTTTTGAGAGAGTAATTTCAAGAGAGTAGTGGTGAAAGCCAGATGGCAAGAATGTACTTACTAAGTTGTTTAGCCGCTAAGTCATGTCAGACTTTTACAACCCTGCTGGCTGTAGCCTGCCAGACCCCTCTGTCCATGGGATTTCTCAGGCAAGAAGACTGAAGTGGGCTGCCATTTCTTTCTCCAGGGGATCTTCCTGACCCAGGGATCGAACCTGCGTCTCCTGAATTGCCAGGTGATTCTTTACAACTGCCTGGGAAGCCCTACTTACTAAGTAGCAGCAGAGATTGTCATTTTGTGTAGAGATGAGAAAGAGAGATGGAACATCAAAGTATCATTGAAAGTTCAGAGCAGGAAACAAACCAGCCAAGGGATTCTTTAAAAAGGGATTTGATACAGGGAAAAAGTAGACATTTACAAACATTAGAAGGGCTGCATAACCTGGTATCAGGAGCTGCCATTGGAGCCGTTGAGTTTAAGGGCATCCCTGCTTCTAGAAGCAGAAGTGGCTTCTGCTATTGCCTCCACTGCTGCCTCTACCACTGACTCTCATTTCTGGGAATCTGGTCACTCAGACAGTGAGTCTGGCCACCACAAAAGCCTCCAAACATGCATTTCTCCCACCACTGGCTTTGTCTGCCAGTAACATTATCAGCGGAAGATGGGCTCTGCTCAGTTTTGCCTTCTAGATCTCACTAGCATGACATAACCTGCACCATGAAGGTAGTTTTTAGGTTTTTGGCTTGCACCTAGAAGGGGGATAGAATGAAGAGTTGAAAGAGCCACTCTGTAGAATCTACTACAGCTGATTTACATTGCTTTTTGTGATCTATTTGTAAAGAACATAAGAAGAGGGAGAAGAATTTCTGAGCCAGAATATTCAAAGGGAATAGTATGTGTTTTCATGCGTGAAGTAGGGAAGAGCTTGGTGGCTTAGAAAAATTGGAAGAGGCTGATGTGACGAGACCATTTCAGGTGAGGGTAGAGAGATAAGTGGGTATTCAATCATGCAGGACTGTATAGCTTATGTTAAATTTTGTGGATTTTTCTCTTAGGAAAAGCATCAGCGGATGTGAGGCAGGAAAATGGTATAACTTGACTTATGTTTTATAAAGCCCACTCTGACTATTTTGTGGTAAATATATTTATCAAGAGCAGTGGATGAACCAGGAAGAAATCAGTAGCCTAGAAATCAATGAGAATATGGTGGCAGAGTAAAGATAGAAAGCAGACTGATAAGGGCCACATTTCAGCATTTGTTATGGCAGAATGTGGCAGTGAATCAGAGATGCCGGAATGGGTCTTAGCTATTTCATTACTTTATCCCTTCATTATTTATATAGCTCCATTACTTTATTGAGCTGTAAGTCTCTTTAGGAGAGAAGTTTGAGCAGCAGTTATGTTATCAGGGTGTAGTAGACTGTACTTTTTTTTCCACGGGGGAGAGATTGAGAATGCCCCTCAAGTTTCCCAGTAGTGATGTGTCTATACAGGCTTGCTTTGTTTTATTGTTCCACTTAATTAGGCTTCACTAATATCATGGGGGTCTTTTGTTTGTGTGTTTGTTTTTAACAAACTGAAGGTTTGTAGCAACCCTGCCACAAGCAAGTCTATCAACACTGTTTCTCCAACAGTGCTCGTTCACTTCATGTTTGTGTCATATTTTGGCAGATCTCACAATATTTTGTACTTTTTCATTATTGTGTATGTTTGTCATAGTGATCTGTGACCAGTGATCTTCGATGCTACTATTACTGAAGGCTCAGATGGTGGTTAGCATTTTTTAACTAATAATAGCTAAGTTGGTTCACAACTAAGTTGTGTCCAATTCTTTGTGTCCCTATGGACTGTAGCCCTCCAGGCTCCTCTGTCCATGTGGATTCTTCAGACAAGAATACTGGAGTGGGTTGCCATGCCCTCCTCCAGGGTAACTTCCCAATCCAGGGATAAGACCCGTTTCTCACATCTCTTGCACTGGCAGGCGGGTTCTTTACCACTAGTGCTACCTGGGAAAGCCAAGCATTTTTTAGCAATAGATTATTTTTTAATTAAGATATGTTCATTTTTTTTAAGACATAATGCTATTGCACACTTAATAGACTAAAGTATATTGTAAACATAACATATGGACTGGGAAACCAAAAAACTTGTGTGCATCACTTTATTGCAGAACTCACTTTGTTGCAGTGGTCTGGAATCAGATCCATAGTGTCTGCCAGGTAAAGCCTGTGCTTCAAAGGTTAAATCTCCTATAATGTAACTTTGGGGAAAAACAGAAAATAAATAGAAAAATATTTACTGAAAAGGAGTTTGTTTCCTCTATATTAATGTTTATGTTCTCAGACTTTACTTACAAACAAGTCCTTGTGCATTTTGCTGAAATACAAAGCAAGTCACATAAAAGCAAACAAAAAGATTTGCCCAACAATTTTAAAAAAGGAGAACCAGGAGAACCAAATCATTTTACATATAAAAATAATACCTGTGTCAAATGAGACCTTATTTCAGTGAGTGCCTACTATTGACTGCAGTAGCAAAAGCTCAATTGGAGGCAGTGATTACTATGACCTGTGGTCTGTTGGAGACTAGTGGAGAAGATAGGATTGAATTGTCTAAATGGTTCACCTGAAATTACACTTAATTATGACCCTCTTCAGGTTCTATAAATTTACATTACAGCTAATTTCTATTTAATTAAAAGGGAGCTGTGAAGCTAGTCAGAGGTCCCAAACCAGATTTTAATGATTCCTCTATATAAATAATTCATGTGGTCTCTAGAGCTAATGAGAGTATTTGCTGTGAATTCTCCAATGGCTCATTCGATGAGACTAATATATAAGTAGATGTGTTTAGTTTTGCAATTACTTCTCCTAGAAGGATCCTTAGACTTATAGAAAGTAGCTTTTGGATCTCTTCTCTGATTTCCTTTCCTATTTTTGATTCCTTTTGGTGTTTCACTGTTTTAGTTGTGAATTAGCCTGGTATTCCTGGTATCTCCCAGGAATGTGAAACTGTAACTGCATTACTTAATACAAAGTTGCATGGAAATGGGAAAAATGGTTGGTGGTTAAGGTTTGGTAAGATATATTTTCCAGAGAAACATCTATTTCTGCTTTATTGACTATACCAAAGCCTTTGACTGTGTGGATCACAATAAACTGTGGAAAATTCTTCAAGAGATGGGAATACCAGACCACCTGACCTGCTTCTTGAGAAACCTATATGCAGGTCAGGAAGCAACAGTTAGAACTGGACATGGAACAACAGACTGGTTCCAAATAGGAAAAGGAGTATGTCAAGGTTGTATATTGTCACCCTGCTTATTTAACTTCTATGCAGAGTACATGATGAGAAACGCTGGACTGGAAGAAACACAAGCTGGAATCAAGATTGCCGGGAGAAATACCAATAACCTCAGATATGCAGATGACACCACCCTTATGGCAGAAAGTGAAGAGGAACTAAAAAGCCTCTTGATGAAAGTGAAAGAGGAGAGTGAAAAAGTTGGCTTAAAGCTCAACATTCAGAAAACGAAAATCATGGCATCTGGTCCCATCACTTCATGGGAAATAGATGGGGAAACAGTGGAAACAGTTTCAGACTTTAATTTGGGGGGGCTCCAAAACCACTGCAGATGGTGACTGCAGCCATGAAATTAAAAGATGCTTACTCCTTGGAAGAAAAGTTATGACCAACCTAGATAGCATATTCAAAAGCAGAGACATTGCTTTGCCAACTAAGGTCTGTCTAGTCAAGGCTATGGTTTTTCCAGTAGTCATGTATGAATGTGAGAGTTGGACTGTGAAGAAGGCTGAGCGCCAAAGAATTGATGCTTTTGAACTGTGGTGCTGGAGAAGACTCTTGAGAGTCCCTTGGACTGCAAGGAGATCCAACCAGTCCATTCTGAAGGAGATCAGCCCTGGGATTTCTTTGGAAGTAATGATGCTAAAGCTGAAGCTCCAGTACTTTGGCCACCTCATGAGAAGAGTTGACTCATTTGAAAAGACTCTGATGCTGGGAGGGATTGGGGGCAGGAGGAGAAGGGGACGACCGAGGATGAGATGGCTGGATGGCATCACTGACTCAATGGACGTGAATCTGAGTGAACTCCGGGAGTTGGTGATGGACAGGGAGGCCTGGCGTGCTGTGATTCATGGGGTCGCAAAGAGTCGGACACGACTGAGCAGTTCTGAGCAGAACTGAACTGAACTGAAGATATATTTGGAGTATCAGAGGAGTTAAGAAGAGGGCTTAGCATGTACTTTTTAATATTATAGGACTCTGCCGAAGAGCACCAGTAATGGCCAGAAACTTAAGTTTTTGCTGTTTTAATTATAGTTGTTGTTTCATTGGCCTTTGATATTAAATTCTGTTACCCTTGTTGCCTATAAATGATGGCAGTGGCTGTAACATTTCTTTTGTTTCACAAATCTTTTAGGATTGCTAAGATTGGAGCCATGCTAGTTCCTCTGTTAAGATTTATCCTCTTATCTATATCACTACTAACATGGTTATCCTGTAGATTAAGGATAACCTATAGATTAAGGTTATTCAGTAGATTAAGCCAAGAGTTTTTTCCTTTTACTTAGAATTTTCCCCTAATTAGGCTAATGACCAGCTGTGATTATGCACCATGTGTCACTCATTTTATGACTGTATTCTAGCTGCTGCTGCTGCTGATTCGCTTCAATCGTGTCCGACTCTGTGGAATCCCATACACAGCAGCCCACCAGGCTCCTCTGTCCACAGGATTTTCTAGGCTAGAATACGGAGTGGGTTGCCATTTCCTTCTCCAGACTGTATTCTAGAGTTAGTCACAAAGTTGTCATTCTTAAAACTTCCATAATCAGTGAATTTTACAAATCTCTTCCAGATTTAATTCATTTCTTAAGTGGAAGGTGATTTTCATTCTTGTATATCTCTTCTGTATCAGGGAGAACTGAAACAGTAGCTTTCTAGGGAAGCAGTTTGTTTTCTTTGTCCACACATATTTTGTCAGTCTGATAGACCTGTTATTCAGTAGACAGTAATATTCTTTATAATACACACAGTAATAGAATAATTATGTAAACTTTCTCTTCTTTGTTTTCAGTATTTTATTACCATTGTACTTAGTACATTTTTTCCCCATGTCTTTGTTTTAAAGGTCATTCTTTAAACCATATTTCTTCCTCCCACTCACAGGATTCCCTGAATAGAATTTTTAGTACTTAAAATGAGCTGTTCAAGCATTTGACTTGATGGAGCTGAGACGGCAAGGTTGTGGTGGGGGATGAATATGCCGAAATTCAGTACAGTTTGAAAGACTTCTAAGTGTAAATAAACAGTGCTCTTTAAAGAGTCTTACTTTCTCAGCATAATCCCTCACTTATAATATTGTGATAACTTAAAATTTATTTACCTGTTAAATTTAAATTGCATGTTGATACTTCCGTTGCTTTTATTTACCTGGTACTCCTCTCTGCTTCATTATGGGAGAGGAACTGCATGGTAGGAGGGTTTTCACCATACAATACAAGGAGCATGAGGAAGATGGATCTATTGGGAATGATTAGGGAAAGTCTCCCAGGAAACGAGGGGGGAAATGATCAATGGAGGAGTTTTCTAGGCTTTCACTTTAAACATTTCAGTATTTTTTACTCTTATAGAGCATTGATGTTTTACAATGGTCAAATCTAACATAAATGTATTACCTTAAAAAAAAAAAATAATTGATCCCAAACGAAAGTCTAAATTTTAACAGATATGAAGACAATACTTGTTCTATATTTTATCATTATTGTTTACCTAAAACAAATATACACATAAAAATACCTTGTTTTCTGAGGTATGTTTATAGATTATTATCTGTAAATGTCTATTTATAGATAATATCTAAATGTCTTATTACTTGATTATTTGAACATTCTAAACTTATAATTAAAATTCTTAAGAAATTCCACATATTAATTAAAAGATACTTGAATATTTGGTTGGGTCATCTTTGACGTATGTTAATATATACCCTTCTTTATCTCTTTAAGAACTCTTATCTTAACCTCCTTTTAATTTTAAGGTTTTATTAATAAAACTAATAGCCATTATCAATTAATTGTTTACCATATGACAGAAAGAAAAGAAAGTGCTAGTCACTCAGTTGTGTCCGACTCTTTGTGACCCCATGGACTATAGACTTCTCTCTCCAAGGAATTCTCCAGGCAAGAATACTGGAGGGGGTTGCCATTCCCTTCCCCTGGGGATCGTCCCAACTGAGGGATCAAACAGAGTCTCCCACACTGCAGACAGAGTCTTTAACTGCTCTAAAATACTTTTACTTACTCTAATTATCACAACAACATTGTAGTTAAGTCCTGTTTTTAATCGATATTTTACAAAGGAGAACATTACAATAGGCAGAAAGGTTAAGCAACATGGCATGGCCACACCACTCGTAAGTGACCGAAGCAAAATTCAAATCCAGAGAGCCTTTCTCCACAGTCCTTATCCTTCATTCTGCTGCTTACTGGCTTATTGAATAGCAGTGTTGGCATTTTATGTCAGTCGGAAATATATAGCAAACACTTACTGTGTGTTCATCCCTAGTGGCTCAGTTGTTAAAGAATCTGCCTGCAATGCAGGAGACCCTGGTTTAATCCCTGGGTCGGGAAGATCGTCTGGAGAAGGAAATGACAACCCACTCCACTAGGCTTGCCTGGAAAATTCTATGGACAGAGGAGCCAGGCAAGTTACAGTCCATGTGATCGCAGTCTTATGTTGTGTCAAAGGGTTGGGAGTCTAATGGAAACTTACTGAAATAGGCACACAGAAAAACTATGATTGCAAGTCAGGGATCTACAGTAGGAACATAGATTCCTGTATGAGCAGTGGGAATGGAAAGATTACTCTGGGAGGAATTCAGGTTAGTTTTATAGAGGAAATTATGTTGTTGGGATTTTAGGTTTCAGGGAAGGTGTCTGTGAGGCCTAACGGATAGATTTAGGCAGAATGTAGAGGAATATAAATGACACACTAACAAGCTGAGACATTAGGTCATAGCAAGTGAATAGCATAATAATGTCTGTGTTTTACACATAAAATGATAGTAGCTAGTGTGAATTAAAAGTAACTTATTATGTTTGGAGAAATGGAAATGTCAGTAAGATGAGTTTTCATCAGTGTGGCAGATAACAAATATGTGCCCATCTTTCCCTCCCTTTCCAATCCTCAGAAACTATGGGAGATGTATTTTATCTTGTTTTATTTAAAAGAGGAAATCTCCAGCCAAGCTGGAAAACAAGAAAGAGTGCTTACCATTAGCAGGCCATCAACTTCAAAAGGCAAAAGCGGGTAGGATTGGACTGTTAAGGAGAAGCCTACTCTAAAGCATGCAGGAGAGGTCTGCTCAGAAGGGGCAGGGTATCTGACTGTATATCAGATGATGTGGACACGATGCCCAGGAGAGGCCTGGAGCCATTAGCAGGACGATGGGTGAGGAGGCTGCATAAAGAACAGCAGAGTCCACCAGCCATTTCCCCTTTGCTTGCTTATGCTGAGCAGAGGACATCTGATGCTTTTAGCCACAGCCCAATGCCAAGAGTGTGGGGCTTTAGCTAGAGGTAATGTGGTGGGTAGGTAGCTAGTGACACCTGGGAAAAATGAGAAGCCCCACCTCCTTAAGAAAAACAATGAGCAAACCTTATATGTTGGTATTTTCCTGCCCTCTGGGACAGGTAAACAGAGAATTCCAAAGATAAAGAGTCAGGAGTTCCAACCATTTGCAGTTAATTCATACCATAAAGAAGACACCAAATACAACATACGTAATCAACACCTAGTCAGTCAGTCAGTTCAGTCGCTCAGCCGTGTCTGACTCTTTGCGACCCTATGAATCGCAGCATGCCAGGCCTACCTGTCCATCACCAACTCCCAGAGTTCACTCAACTCATGTCCATAGAGTCAGTGATGCCATCCACCCATCTCAACCTCTGTCGTCCCCTTCTCTTCCTGCCCCCAATCCCTCCCAGCATCAGAGTCTTTTCCAATGAGTCAAATCTTCGCATGAGGTGGCCAAAATATTGGAGTTTCAGCTTTAGCATCAGTCCTTACAATGAACACCCAGGACTGATCTCCTTTAGGAGGGACTGGTTGGATCTCCTTGCTGTCCAAGGGACTCTCAAGAGTCTTCTCCAACACCACAGTTCAAAAGCGTCAATTCTTCGGCGCTCAGCTTTCTTCACAGTCCAACTCTCATATCCATACATGACCACTGGAAAAACCATAGCCTTGACTAGATGGACCTTAGTCAGCAAAGTAATATCTCTGCTTTACAATATACTGTCTAGGTTGGTCATAACTTTCCTTCCAAGGATTAAGCGTCTTTTAATTTCATGGCTGCAGTCACCATCTGCAGTGGTCCTGGAGCCCAAAAAAATTAAGTCTGACACTGTTTCTGTTGTTTCCCCATCTACTTCCCATGAAGTGATGGGACCAGATGCCATGATCTTCGTTTTCTGAATGTTGAGCTTTAAGCCAACTTTTTCACTCTCCTCTTTCACTTTCATCAAGAGGCTTTTTAGCTCCTCTTCACTTTCTGCCATAATGGTGGTGTCATCTGCATATCTGAGGTTATTGATATTTCTCCTGGCAATCTTGATTCCAGCTTGTGTTTCTTCCGGCAGCATGTCTCATGATGTACTCTGCATAGAAGTTAGATAAGCAAGGTGACAATATACAGCCTTGACATACTCCTTCTCCTATTTGGAACCAGTCTGTTGTTCCATGGCCAGTTCTAACTGTTCCTTCCTGACCTGCATACAGGTTTCTCAAGAGGCAGGTCAGGTGGTCTGGTATTCCCATCTCTCAGAATTTTCCACAGTTTATTGTGATCCATACAGTCAAAGGCTTTGGCATAGTCAATAAAGCAGAAATAGATGTGTTTCTGGAACCCTCTTGCTTTTTCCATGATCCAGCAGATGTTGGCAATTTGATCTCTGGTTCCTCTGCCTTTTCTAAAACCAGCTTGAACATCAGAAAGTTAACGGTTCATGTATTGCTGAAGCCTGGCTTGGAGAATTTTGAGCATTGCTTTACTAGCATGTGAGATGAGTGCAATTGTGTGGTAGTTTGAGCATTCTTTGGCATTGCCTTTGTTTGGAATTGGAATGAAAACTGACCTTTTCCAGTCCTGTGGCCACTGCTGAGTTTTCCAAATTTGCTGGCATATTGAGTACAGCACTTTCACAGCATCATCTTTCAGGACTTGAGATAGCTCAACTGGAATTCCATCACCTCCACTAGCTTTGTTCGTAGAGATGCTTTCTAAGGCCCACTTGACTTCACATTCCAGGATGTCTGGCTCTAGGTGAGTGACTCCCCCATCATGATTATCTTGATCATGAAGATCTTTTTTGTACAGTTCTTCTGTGTATTCTTGCCACCTCTTCTTAATATCTTCTGCTTCTGTTAGGTCCAGACCATTTCTGTCCTTTATCGAGCCCATCTTTGCATGAAATATTCCCTTGGTAGCTCTAATTTTCTTGAAGAGATCTCTAGTCTTTCCCATTCTGTTGTTTTCCTCTATTTCTTTACATTGATCGCTGAGGAAGGCTTTCTTATCTCTCCTTGCTATTCTTTGGAACTCTGCATTCAGATGCTTATATCTTTCCTTTTCTCCTTTGCTTTTTGCCCCTCTTCTTTTCACAGCTGTTTGTAAGGCCTCCTCAGACAGCCATTTTGCTTTTTTGCATTTCTTTTCCATGGGGATGGTCTTGATCCCTGTCTCCTGTACAATGTCATGAACCTCATTCCATAGTTCATCAGGCACTCTATCTATCAGATCTAGTCCCTTAAATCTATTTCTCACTTCCACTGTATAATCACAAGGGATTTGATTTAGGTCATACCTGAATGGTCTAGTGGTTTTCCCCACTTTCTTCAATCTAAGTCTGAATTTGGTAATAAGGAGTTCATGATCTGAGCCACAGTCAGCTCCTGGTCTTGTTTTTGTTGACTGTCTAGAGCTTCTCCATCTTTGGCTGCAAAGAATATAATCAATCTGATTTTGGTGTTGACCATCTGGTGATGTCCATGTGTAGAGTCTTCACTTGTGTTGTTGAAGGAGAGTGTTTATTATGACCAGTGTGTTTTCTTAGCAAAACTCTATTAGTCTTTGCCCTGCTTCATTCCGTACTTCATGGCCAAATTTGCCTGTTACTCCAGGTGTTTCTTGACTTCCTACTTTTGCATTCCTGTCCCCTATAATGAAAAGGACATCTTTTTTGGGTGTTAGTTCTGAAAGGTCTTGTAGATCTTCATAGAACCGTTCAACTTCAGCTTCTTCAGTGTTGCTGGTTGGGGCATAGGCTTTGATTACCATGATATTGAATGGTTTGCCTTGGAAGCAAACAGAGATCATTGTGTTGTTTTTGAGATTTCATCCAGGTACTGCATTTTAGACTCTTTTGTTGACCATGATGGCTACTCCATTTCTTCTAAGGGATTCCTGCCCACAGTAGTAGATATAATGGTCATCTGAGTTAAATTCACCCATTCTAGTCCATTTTAGTTTGCTTATTCCTAGAATGTCAACACCTAAGGCAAGCAAATTACTGGAGCTAACAAGAGTCTTTAATATAGTCAGCATCCCCAGAAAAAAAATATTGAATCCATAAAAATAATCACAGATACAGAAAACTTAAAATGTAATTTTTGAAATGTGAAAAATACTTAGAAAATGAATAGAATTCTGCAGTGGACCAAGTTTAAAAGCAGATTATTGAGCTGACACGTCAAATGGAGGAATTCTCCCAGAATATAACACAAATAGACAATTAGATGGAAAATATAAAAAGAGAGAGGCAAGATAGAATCAGCAGTGTCAATATCTGTTACATGGAAATGACTGGTTTAAAAAAGGAAAAAATAAAATGGAGGAGAGAAAACAATAAAAGAAATAATAAACTGAAAATATGTATCTTGAAGTTAGATTGGACTATTGAGTATGGAGGAGAATGACTAGTAAATGGCCAATGCCTAGATAAAGAGAGAATTCAAAAACTTCCCAAAAAGAGAAAAAAAATTACCTAAAAAGAATGGTAATCAGATTGCAATAGTCCACATGTGTTTTGTCATACATGCTGTATATACCACATGCATTATATATACATGTGCATGTGTGCCTCTCTGTGTGTGTGTATGTTTGTATGTATGTAATTAGTAGATGCCATGGAGGGCTGCTCAGATCCCCATCTGCCCTTCAGGACTGAAATGCACAATCCCCAGCTGCTGGGAGTGTTAGCAGCTGATGGTAATACAGTAAGTCCCTCTCCAGAGGCTGCTGTCTGCTGAAGAAAAGCCATCTGTCCAAAGACATGCCCCTTTCCTTGGAGTGGCCTCTGTCCAGTGACTTGTCAATTTGGATAAATAAAAGTCTGACCTGTTTGTTTCAGTTGAGGACAACTCTGAAGCTCCAGAGCTCCTTGTAGGATTACCTGGGGCAACTGCTGTTACTGCATTGAACTTCAACTTCTCCCTCTGCCTAGTCTTGTTTTCCTCACTTCCCCACAAGTATAGATCCTAAGGCTACTCCCCAATAAACTTTCTGCAAGCAAATGTGCACCTCAGAGTTTATATCTGGGAGAATGCAACCTATGATAATATTCTTTTCCACTACCCATGTGTGTGTACATGCGTGCTCAGTCGTGTCTCTCTGTGACCCTGTGGACTGTAGCCTACCAGGCTCCTCTGTCCATAGGATTCTCCAGGCAAGGATAGTGAAGTGGGTTGCCATTTCCTACTCCAGGGGATCCTCCCAACCCACAGATTGAAACTTTGTCTCCTGCATTGGCAGGTGGATTCTTTACCACTGCACCACCTGGGAAGCCCCCACTATCCATGAGACCTTCACTAAAATGGACTATGCATTAGGACACACAAATCCTTTCAAAAGAAGACCAAAGAAACTGCACTCTCTGGCCACAGTACAACATCCCTCCAACACACCAGTCTCTTCAGAGTTCAAGTGCTGTGCACATAGCGGACACCTACATGAAAGTGATATTTCAGAGTGAGTCACTTCAAAGTTTTTCCCCTAATCTGAAACAATAAGGGAAAGAAAAGAAGTACTCACCTTTCATTCACCTTTCATAGTTTTCCAAAGTACACTGTATTTCACAGAATGGCAGCTTACCACCACATAAGTAGAGTCAGTTCAGTTCAGTTCAGTCACTCAGTCGTGTCCGACTCTTTGCGACCCCATGAATCACAGCACGCCAGGCCTCCCTGTCCATCACTGTCTCCTGGAGATCACTCAGACTCACGTCCATTGAGTCCGTGATGCCATCTAGCCATCTCATCCTTGGTTGTCCCCTTCTCCTCCTGCCCTCAATCCCTCCCAACAGCAGAGTCTTTTCCAATGAGTCAACTCTTCGCATGAGGTGGCTAAAGTACTGGAGCTTCACCTTTAGCATCATTCCTTCCAAAGAAATCCCAGGGCTGATCTCCTTCAGAATGGACTGGTTGGATCTCCCTACAGTCCAAGGCACTCTCAAGAGTCTTCTCCAACACCACAGTTCAAAAGCATCAATTCTTGAGCGCTCAGCTTTCTTCACAGTCCAACTCTCACATCCATACATGACCACAGGAAAAACCATAGCCTTGACTAGATGGACCTTAGTCGGCAAAGTAACGTCTCTGCTTTTGAATATACTATCTAAGTTGGTCATAAACTTTTCTTCCAAGGAGTGTCTTTTAATTTCATGGCTGCAGTCACCATCTGCAGTGCCCAAAAAAATTAAGTCTGACACTGTTTCCACTGTTTCCCCATCTATTTCCCATGAAGTGATGGGACCGGATGCCATGATCTTCATTTTCTGAATGTTGAGCTTTAAGCCAACTTTTTCACTCTCCTCTTTCACTTTCATCAAGAGGCTTTTTAGCTCCTCTTCACTTTCTGCCATAAGGGTGGTGTCATCTGCACATCTGAGGTTATTGATATTTCTCCCCGCAATCTTGATTCCAGCTTGTGTTTCTTCCAGTCCAGCATTTCTCATCATGTACTCTGCATAGAAGTTAAATAAGCAGGGTGACAATATACAGCCTTGACATACTCCTTCTCCTATTTGGAACCAGTCTGTTGTTCCATGTCCAGTTCTAACTGTTGCTTTCTGACCTGCATACAGATTTCTCAAGAGGCAGGTCAGGTGGTCTGGTATTCCCATCTCTTTCAGAATTTTCCACAGTTGATTGTGATCCACACAGTCAAAGGCTTGGCATAGTCAATAAAGCAGAAATAGATGTTTTTCTGGAACTCTCTTGCTTTTTCCATGATCCAGCGGATAATTTGATCTCTGGTTCCTCTGCCTTTTCTAAAACCAGCTTGAACATCAGGGAGTTCATGGTTCACGTATTACTGAAGCCTGGCTTGGAGAATTTTGAGCATTGCTTTACTAGCGTGTGAGATGAGTGCAATTGTGCAATTGTTTGAGCATGCTTTGGCATTGCCTTTCTTTGGGATTGGAATGAAAACTGACCTTTTCCAGTCCTGTGGCCACTGCTGAGTTTTCCAAATGTGCTGGCATATTGAGTGCAGCACTTTCACAGCATCATCTTTCAGGATTTGAAACAGCTCAACTGGAATTCCATCACCTCCACTAGCTTTGTTCATAGAGATGCTTTCTAAGGCCCACTTGACTTCACATTCCAAGATGTCTGGCTCTAGATTAGTGATCACATCATCTTGATTATCTGGGTCATGAAGATCTTTTTTGTACAGTTCTTCCGTATATTCTTGCCATCTCTTCTTAATATCTTCTGCTTCTATTAGGTCCATACCATTTCTGTCCTTTATCAAGCCCATCTTTACATGAAATGTTCCCTTGCTATCTCTAATTTTCTTGAAGAGATCTCTAGTCTTTCCCATTCTGTTCTTTTCCTCTATTTCTTTGCATTGATTGCTGAAGAAGGCTTTCTTATCTCTTCTTGCTGTTCTTTGGAACTCTGCATTCAGATGCTTACATCTTTCCTTTTCTCCTTTGCTTTTCACTTTTCTTCTCTTCACAGCTATTTGTAAGGCCTCCCCAGACAGCCATGTTGCTTTTTTGCATTTCTTCTCCATGGGGATGATCTTGAAACCTGTCTCCTGTACAATGTCACTAACCTCATTCCATAGTTCATCAGGCACTCTATCTGTCAAATCTAGGCCCTTAAATCTATTTCTCACTTCCACTGTATAATCATAAGGGATTTGATTTAGGTCATACCTGAATGATCTAGCGGTTTTCCCTATTTTCTTCAATTTGAGCCTGAATTTGGTAATAAGGAGTTCATGATCTGAGCCGCAGTCAGCTCCTGGTCTTCTTTTTGTTGACTGTATAGAGCTTCTGCCTCTTTGGCTGCAAAGAATATAATCAATCTGATTTTGGTGTTGACCATCTGGTGATGTCCATGTGTAGAGTCTTCTCTTGTGATGTTGGAAGAGGGTGTTTGCTATGACCAGTGCATTTTCTTGGCAAAACTCTATTAGTCTTTGCCCAGCTTCATTCCACATTCCAAGGCCAAAGTTGCCTGTTACTCCAGGTGTTTCTTGACTTCCTACTTTTGCATTCCATAAGTAGAGTAGGTGTTGAATATCGGGTACTTCATTCCCAGACAATTATGAGGAACAGAATGAAAATAATGAATATGAAATAAAATATAATGTCATCCTTATTTCGTAGTTGATCAAAATGGTTTTCTTAAACTTGATACATTTGTAACTGACTTTTGATAGAAACCTTGAAACTATGACTTAAGTAATTAAATGCATGCCTTTAAAATGTGCAGAAGTGATGAAATCACAGCTGTGAACGCTGCTCAGCATCCCAGCACCATACCCTACAACTGTCATAATTCTTGGTGATTTGCATATTCATACAGTTAATCCATTCCTTAGGGCTTCCCTGATGACACAGATAGTAAAGAATCCACCTGCAATGTGGGAGACCTGAGTTTGATCCTTGGGTTGGGAAGATCCCCTGGAGAAGGGCATGACAGCCCACTGCAGTATTCTTGCCTTGAGAATCCCCATGGACAGAGGAGCCTGGCGGGCTACAGTCCATGGGGTTGCAAAGAGTCAGACACGACTGAGCGACTAAGCACAGCACAGCACAGCCCATTCCATACCTTGGCCTCTCCAGCTGCTGTCCTCCTTTCTTTCAACCTTCTTTCTTTCCACCTGAGCTCAGCATGGTTATGCCTTAAAATGGGTCATTATAAATCTTTATAATGCCATCTCTGCCCACCCCCAGTAATTCCAATTTCAAATATCCAGTCTCTTAACTTTCCAGCTCATTTCTTCTAACACACAGATTTGCATAAATCATCCCATCCCACTAGGAGCTCTAATGTACTGATCTACCTTTTCATTGTGTCTCACTCTTTTCCTTATCCTCCCCCACTTACTTTCTTCCTCAATTAAAAATAAATTTTGTCCATCATTATCATCGTTATCTTACATACACCCTGAGCCTCCCTTACCCCTCTCTCATGTTGTTTTGATGAAACCCCAGCCCTCATTAAATTCATCTTTCTGCCTCACCTTTGCCTGTGTCCATGACTGGAGAATGCACTGCTGTTGGGAATAATCTCTCTTTTGTGACCACTGACTTCAAGAGGCCCTTAGTGGAGTCACATCCATTTTTCTAATTCATTCACTTTTCTCCCCTCTTAAAATGTTATCCATGCCTCCTTTTCTCTCCTCAGATCCCCAAAACTTCCTCCCCATCCTTCCTCTCAGTTGGTAACAATCTTGCTGACTTTTTTCACTTGAAAATAGTCAAAATGAGTAAAAAAAAAAAAGTATCTAGAAGGAACTTTAGAAATGTTCTATATTCAGTTTAAAATGAGAGTTGCTGAGTATATACATTTGACAGAATTCATGGGGCAGTACACTGAAAGCCAATGCATGTTATCATATGTAAAGTTATACCTCAGTAAAACTTAAAAGTAGAGCAAGAACTTCCATAAGTTCCGGCTACCACATAAACCCACAGCTATACCTGGGCCCGTGTACTGTCTTGATGTTTAGGATGAATGCTTCATGCTCTTAGATAAGGCCAACTTCTCTACTTAGTCACTTGCTTCCATCTCTCCAGCGACTCTCTCTTCTCCCTTCTGCTTCATCAGTTTTCCACTTTGTTGGATCGTTCCTATCAGCATAGAACCATGTAGTATTTCTCCAACTTTAAAAGTTACATCCTGTCTCTCTCTCTCTCAAAAAAACAAACAAACGAACAAACAAACCCTCTCTTTATCCCACCTCTCTCTCCAGTACTGCTTCATTTCTCTCCCCTTTGTAGTAAAATTCCTTAACTCTGGTATGCAATAATGATTGAGGGCAAATTGTTTCAGCTATTTAAGAAAGTAGTTTGACAGTACTTAGGGAAACTGAGTATGTATATGCCCTAAGAGTACAGAAAAACTGCGTATGTGCACCATGTACAAAAATGCTTGTAGCAGAATTGTTTGTGTGTGCACGCATGTATGTGTGTGTGTTGAGAGAGAGAGAGAGAGAGAGAGAGAGAGAGGTGGGAGAGAGAGAGATTAACTGAATGTCAATCATCAGGAAAATAGATAAAGTATGTTCTGTCCTGCACTGGGGGCTTCCCTGGTGGCTCAGAGGTAAAGAAACAACCTGCAAATCCAGGAGAAGTGGGTTTAGTTGCTGGATTGGGAAGATTCACTGGAGAAGGGAATGGCAACCCACTCCAGTATTCTTGCCTGGAAAATCCCATGGACAGAGGAGCCTGGAGAGCTACAGCCCATGGGGTCGTAAAACAGTCGGATACAACTTAGCAGCTAAACAGTCATACATTGGAATATATATGGTAACAAAAATGAGTTACAGCTATACATATTTACATGGACAAATGTGAAAAACAATGCCTTGAAAAATAACAGGGTAATAATTGTAACCTCTGGATGGAGACGGGAGTAGATGGAATGAGGAAGGGTCACACAAGGAGCATTGGAAATTATTTTAATATTATTTTAATTCTGCTCAGTGGTGTGTACACAGGTATTTTTTTCATTATTATTCCTAAATATTCATGTGCAGTCAATGCCTTTTTTGCATGTACGATATATTTCAAAATTAAAATAGGGTTTTAGAAAATCTTTAACTTGGAAAAACAAAGACTATTAAGTATATCACTGATATTCCCACATCTTCAGTTTTTTTAACCTCATTTCTTTTACCCACAATTTTATTTGTAACTTTTTTCCCCTAAGTGTGAGGTAGCACTAAACTGATACAACTATTACATTTAAAAAAAACCCTTTTGAAATCAATGCTGTCAGACTAGTTCATTTTAAATTAAGTCGTTAGGATCTCTATTGTCTTATAAAATACAAGTCTCTTACTTGTATTTTATGAACTGGGTTCATATTTTATGTGACTCCCATAATCTGTTGATAAGAAGAGATGTAATTATTGTTGCCTTTAACATAGATTACAGTGGACGTTACATTGGGCCAGGTGAAAGTTTTGTGAGTCAACTGAGAATGTTCAATGCTCAGTTTTCATGCATTCGTGCTGTTTCTAGGAAAAATCATTACTAGTAACATATACATGTATCTCATTAATGAATAATTCAGGTGTTTCATATAGCTGGTGGCTTTTTTAATTAACACTACATGACTGACTTTATATATGAGTATGTTTTTAATAGGAAATTGCCCGACATTTACGCCCTGGAACCCTCCGAGCAATCTTTGGTAAAACTAAGATCCAGAATGCTGTCCACTGTACAGATCTGCCAGAGGATGGTCTATTAGAGGTAAGATGAAGAAGGGTAAATATCCTATTTATATTTCAAGCTCATAAATAATCTGTGGTTCTAGTGTATAAGGAACCTTTTGGTACTCTTGGATTACAACGTTCTTTGGCCATCTGATAACTTCAGGCTGCAGCGTTAAAGACCAAGTTGTAGGATGCTATTTGTAATAGGTTCTGTAGTGAATATGGAAAATGTTTCATAGAAAGTATTTTAATCTTAACAGTAACTGTAACAGGCTGACATTATCATGTCAGAGAAGTTAATTAACATCCTTAAATCAAACAAATAATAGAGGGGGAAGCTGTATTTTGACTTCTCATTTGTTTAATTAACATAAACAATGAAAAAAATCACAAGAAAATGAAGTGAAAATTGTTCTGGTTTGGGGTTAAGAAAACGATTTCACAGCTAAAAGGAAAGAGACCTTAAAGAAAAAATTGGTATTTTTAACTTCTTATAGTTAAACATTTTTTGTGTGTGTCAAGGCGCTAAATGAAATTAAAAGACAAATGATGAATTTAAGTGATTATAGCATGAATGGCAGAAAACTGATTGCTATCCTTAATACATATTTATTTCAATAAATGTTATGTTTTATATCAAATCTATGTCTTTTTATCTTTGAAGTCATGTAGAATGACCTCTATATGAATAACAATATTATAACTTATTATAATGTTTATTATTTAATATTATTAAATATTAAATAGTATTAATTAATATTATAATTTATCATTATTGTACTAATATTATAATAATGTCTACATAATATGTAGAAAAGCCTTCCCAAATATTTTGGTTTTGCTTTCTTACACTGAGATGCCCACCTCACCTGGAATTTATTTGCTGAATGATGTGAGGTGCGGATTGAGTCAGCTGTCATAACATCACTTTTTAAACGCTTCTGTTCTTTCATTGTTATTTTTCATTTATTGAATACTTGATGCACCTGTGCCTGTTTCTTTGCATTTTATTCCATTGGTCTGTGCCAGAAAAGTACTATTTTTTATTGTTGTAGTTTATTTATACTTTTAAAATGTTTTCTTGTTTATTCTCTGAAATTTATTCCTCTAAATGAACTTTACATGAGTTTACAAGTTTCTTATCCCACCCTCACAAGATGTCAGTGGGACCTTGGCTTTACAATATGTTTATAAATTAATCTAGGTGTGACAAAGTATAATAATGGTTCATCAAATACATATATGGTATGCCTCTTTAATATATGGGTCTTACATATATAGTGTATTACATTCATAGTGTATTACATTTATTTCTATGAGTTTTTGTTGTAGTTGCTATAAAGAATGACTTTGCTAGCTCCATTAAGACTGTTATAATTTGGGATGTTAATCTGCTAAAATCTTATCCAAACTGCACTGTGGAATGAAGTGTAGACATACATACTTCTGAAATGTAAAACTGTAACAATTTTGTTTTCAGTTATTAACTGAAGTATAACTATTATAAATATTCCTTTTGCCTTCTGATAACTTAGAACTATAGATTAACTTGAATTCAGACTGTTGTTCAGTGAAATTTAAATATTATTAACCATGAATATTATGCCCATTAAAAAATATTATCCAAGGTATGCTTGTGATTTTGCTCATATAATTTGAAATAGGTTATTATGGCCTGCAGTTTACAAAGCCATTTACTAAGTAAAATCTCAAACCAAACTACACAGGAGATCTAATTGCAGATTAATGGCTGTGTGGTTCAGAGAATTAATCAAAAACCAGAGACTGGAGCTCCAATAGCCTCCTTTCACCTTGCTGATAATTCATACTTGATGTGCCCTGGAATAAGTCACTTTTTCTTCCCATTTGTTTCTTCTCTTATCAACAAAATGGAATAAAGAGTGCTGATACCATCAGGGGATATTCTGTTAGTTAGCGATTAACTATTTGGAGGTTGTTACTTAGCTTTAAGTGGTAAAATATTATTTAAGGGAAAAAAAAAAAAACCCGTGAGGCCCAAAGAATTATCTGCTTATAGGTTTTTAAAGTGAAATTCAAAGTGACACAAAGACAAGCTCTCTGGACAGGAGCTTTCCTTTGCACTTAGATCTACTATTCATGAAAGGAATATTCTTTTGATGTAGAGTGACCATAAAATGTGTTGCCCAATCCAGAATTAAGCAGATAGGATGTGAGAACAAAAGGTATAAATAAGAACTGTCCTTGGCATACTGGAATCACGGGTGCCGTAGTTATATGGAAAGAAGGAACAACCTAGTTCTCCTTTTTCTCATGTGATGTTTACTGAGCTAAATTTATTTGTGTCATGTGTGTGGAGCTCAGAAAATATGGTGTCAATTTATATTTTGTCACTATCCATTATCTTATTTAGTTATTCTTACAGCAAAGAATTATAGAGTGCATTTTAAGTTGCTGATTTTAGGATTTCAAAATCAAATGACATTTTTTCTGTCCTCATTGAGTTTACAGTAAGTCGTAGAGGTCAAGGATCTTAGTGTGAGTGTAAAAATCTGATGTCATTGAATGCTGCTGTTGTGACACAGCCCCTTTTGTGGTTATAGGGAAAAATGACAGCCTCATTTTAGTATGAGACATTCTAAGATGTTATTTTGCTGGTGCCATGCACAGAGACTACTGGTGGTAATTAGGAAGATATTAAACTTATGCTTTCAAGAAAGCATTCATGGAAAATGTTTAGCTTAACTTGTAATAAAGAAATAGTAGTTTTCTACTAGTGGCAAAGAAATTTTAAAGTATCAGTGCCCACTTCTGGTAAGGCTACAGTAATATTGATACCCTTATATTGCTGATGACAGCTATGTGGTAATAGGTATTGAAAGCCATGGGATTTTTTCATATACTTTGTCCCAGAATTCTACTTAGAATCACACCAAAGGGGAGAGGTAGCAGCACAGCTCCTAAATGGGAAGTTCCTTTAAGAAGTATTTGTGGTACATGGAACTCTGCTAACTGTTATGTGGCAGGCCAGATGGGAGAGGAGTTTGGGGGAGAATGGATACATGTATATGTATGGCAGAGTCCCTTTGCCATTCACCTGAAACTATCACAGTATTGTTAATCGGCTATACCCCAACACAAAATAAAAAGCTTACATTAAAGAAATTTTTTAGAAAAGTGATATGAGGGAACTCTCTGGTTGCCCAGTGGTTGAGACTAGGTTCTTTCACTGTTAGGGCCTGGATTCAATCCCTGGTCAGGGAAGTGAAGGTCCTGCAAGTGGGGTGGCGAAAAAAATAATGATAAAGTGAAATAAAGTATTTTCGGTAATTAAATTGAAAATAGAGTGCATATCTAAAGATACATCGATGTTCTTCCTCTGATTAAGCTTCCTTGATGCCTGTAGTCTGCAGTAAAGGTCCGTCTGTGTGTTTTCATAGCATTTTCCTTTCCTCTGATACGTCAGTGTGGTCAAGAGTCAACATAGATCTGTACTCTAGGCCCTAGAGTCTAGGGAAAATTGCTCAAGTCATTGTGCCTAGGATTCCTCATTCTGTAAAAAGAAGATAATAGCAGTGTTGGACCTATCAGAGAGCATAGTATCTAACACATGTTACTTATTGAACAAATGATAACCATTATATTATTTCAGCACTTATTTTGCTTATAGATTATTTCCCATGAGACTTGGTACTTGTAGGGAAGAAATTCTGTCTTGTCTGGCCTAGCGAAACCCTTTGCTAAGTCAGTTTTGAAAGAAAAAATGGAATAGTTTGGTTAAATATAGTTCATGTACTAATCTCTAACCTTTTTTCTTTAATGTTGATAATGCAAACTCTACAGTAGTGGTTTCTAGCTTTGGTTGTATGTTAGGATCACCTTGGCAGTTTATAAGTACTGATGTCAAGACCCAACTTTCAAGATTCTAATTTTTTTTAAAGTAATTTCAAGCTTAGTATACAAAATTTTTTAAAAAATAGATGTCTGGGATTAAGTTGCCAACATAATGTCCCATTTTACTGAATATTTTAATGTGTATTTTTTAACATAAAGGAATATTTTCCTACATAACCATATCAGTTCAGTTCAGTCGTTCAGTTATGTCCAACTCTTTGCGGCCCCAAGAACTGCAGGACACCAGGCTTCCCTGTCCATCACCAACTCATGGAGCTTGCTCAAACTCATGTCCATTGAGTCGGTGATGCCATCCAACCATTTCATCCTCTGTCGTCCCCTTCTCCTCCTGCCTTCATTCTTTCCCAGCATCAGGGTCTTTTCTAATGAATCAGTTCTCTGCATCAGGTAGCCAAAGTATTGGAGTTTCAGCTTCAGCATCAGTCCTTCCAATGAATAATCATCCTGATTTCCCTTAGGATTGACTGGTTTGATCTCCTTGCAGTCTAAGGGACTCTCAAGAGTTTTCTCCAACACCACAGTTCAAAAGCATCAGTTCTTCAGTGCTCAGCTTTCTTTATAGTCCAACTCTCACATCCATACAGGACTACTGGAAAAACCACAGCTTTGATTAGACGGACCTTTGTTGGCAAAGTAATGTCTCTGTTTTTTAATATGCTGTCTAGTTTGATCATAGCTTTTCTTCCAAGGATCAAGCATCTTTTAATTTCATGGCTGCAGTCACCATCTGAAGTGATTTTGGAGCTCCCCAAAATAAAGTCTGTCACTGTTTCCATTGTTTCCCCATCTATTTGCCATGAAGTGATGGGACTGGATGCCATGATCTTAGTTTTATGAATGTTGAGTTTTAAGCCAGCTTTTTCCCTCTCTTCTTTCACTTTCATCAAGGGGCTCCTTAGTTCTTCGCTTTCTGCCATAAGGGTGGCCTTATCTGCATATCTGAGGTTATTGATATTTATCCCAGCAATCTTGATTCCAACTTGTGCTTCAGCTGCCTGGCACTTTGCATGATGTACTCTGCATATAAGTTAAATTAGCAGGGTAACAATATACAGCCTTGACAAACTCCTTTCCCGATTTGGAACCAGTCTGTTCCTCTTCTCCTTTTCTCCAAAATGATGTATCATAACCATAACACAAGCATCTACATTAGGAAATTAATGTTGATGCATTACTTCTATGGAATCTTTAAACTCTGAGTTTTCCAATCAATAATAAATGGATCCAATAAATAATAAATGGAAAGTCTTCAGGTCAGAATCTTGCATTGCATTTAGTTTCTCTTTAGTTTCTTACAGTCTAGAACAGTTCTCAGATTTTCCTTGACCTTGACACCTTTGAAGGTAATAAGGACAGATTGTTATTTAATTGATCCATTCATTCCTTTGCTCCTCAGAAACCTCTCTAGATGGCTTCCACCTACAGTCCATACCAGATACTGACATTTTTATTTGATGATATGGCATATATTCTGTATGCAGTGGCATCTGTTGACTCTCTGTCCATGAAAGTGCATGATGCCTTTTTGTTCTGTGACTCTTTTTGCTTTGTGTCTCCCCTGCCTTCAATGTTAGTCCTCCTCCTACTCATGTCATTGATGATACAAATACTTCTGAGGGTCAGTTTGATTTTCTCCTTGCTTTATCTCTCCCAAAGCTTTACTGAAAAAGTATATTCCTTTGCCTTTCCTTTACTACTGTAGTCTGTCCTCAGGTCCATCTTTCTCTGATTATCTTCAACACTTCACTGTAAAGTGTATTGTAATTGAAATGCTCAAATTTGACTAATAGGTGTATGGTAGAAAATTCAAATATGTTTGAATCTTGAATTCTATACACCAAAATGATGTATCAGTCATTCATCCAGATATTTACATTTTTAACAAAACTAAAAGCACTGGGGACACAGCAGTAAATAGGGTAAGTGTAGCTCTTGCCCTCAGGGAGCTTACCTTCTGGGTGACAATAATCATAGTAATTGTTTTATAGAATGATGAAAATATGGATCTTTTCTCTGTTTTTTTTTCCAAATGTTCTATCACTTGGTTATATCACTTCTATAGCTATAAAATGAAAATTTAAGAAATACATTAAATATTTCATTGTAGGTATGAATAGTCAATCAACACAAGTCTGAATTTGGTTGTTATTTGGTAGTTATTTCTTTATTGCTTCTTCTAGTACATTCTGGAAGAAAAAGAATCAAGCATTAACCAGAAATAAACATAGGTAGAGGGTGAATAAGATAATTGGACAGGCCTGGATTTTTTGGCTGTGGTTAGTGTAGGCTTCTGCACACACTAACACTCATAATTTAGCTTTAGTTTCTATCTTGAAGGAAGAGTTATGATTTTTACTAGTACATTGTCCAAGAGGGAACAACTTGTACAAAGACAAGAGCAAATAGCTTTCTCTAAGAGATCTAAAAATAGTTTAGTAAGGCAGGGGCTTTGACCTTGATGTGGAAAATGACAAGAGATAAGGGTTGAAAAATCAACAAGGGGCTTGTAACATCCTATTAAGACATCTGAACTTTATCCAAAGGGCAACAGAAATCCAAATATATGTTTTACGCAGGAGATTAGCACAATCATTTCTGTGTCATAGGGGCCACTCTGGCTACAGCGTGGAGACAAATCAAAGCAGAGTTGGGGAAATCAATCTGGAGGGAGACAGACCTCCTAGGGAGAAGGCTATTAAGATAATCCAGGAAAAAAAAAAAAAAAGATAATCCAGGGACAGATTCTGGTAGCCTGAATGGCCACGACAGTGGAAATAGCCACAAGCAAGAGCTTGGAAAGATTTTTCTGGGGGTGTGGGGTGGGGTGTGTGTGGAGTGTATACATGACAACCACAGACACTGTGGCAGATATGACAGATAACCTGAGGGAATGAAACAAGATTAGCTCCAAGCGAAGATGCTGGTACAGAAACTACCGTCTTTGTGATACCAGCATTTCTGAGACCAAAGGTTTTGTTTTGTAAGTTTGATGTCAGAGCCTAACCTGATCTTATATATGACATCCTACCTGGATTCGATCCCTGGGTTGGGAAGATCCCCTGGAGAATGGAACAGCTACCCACTCCAGTATTCTGGCCTGGAGAATTCTATTGACTTGGGGTTGCAAAGAGTCGGACACAACTGAGCGACTTTTGTCTTCACTACTTTTTAGGGCTTCCCAGATAGCTCAGTTGGTAAAGAATGCACCTGCAATGCAGGAGACCCTGGTTGGATTCCTGGGTCAGGAAGACCCTCTGGAGAAGGGATAGCTACCCACTCTAGTATTCTTGGGCTTCCCTTGTGGCTCAGCTGGTAAAGAATCTCCCTGCAATGCTGGAGACCTGGGTTCGATCCCTGGGTTGGGAAGATCCCCTGGAGAAGGGAAAGGCTACCCACTCCAGTATTCTGGCCTGGAGAATTCCATGGACTGTATAGTCCATGGGGTCACAAAGAGCTGGACACAACTGAGCAACTTTCCCTTTTCCCTTTCCCTCAATATCTGTGTGGGTTGTTTCCAGGACCCCTGTGGATACCAAAATCTGTGGATGATCAAGACCCTTATATAAAATGTAGTCCACCCTTCATACCCCATGTGTGTGGAACCCACAGATATTGCTGCAGAAATGTTACTGTGTTAAATTGTCAGGGAGCTTTCTTAACTTGATGTTGTGGGAACTACAATCATCATTTCTGTGTTCCAGGCTTGAAAAGAGGAAAAGCAAGGGGCAAAAGGTGGAAAATGCCAGCTCAGCCATCACCCTCCTCCTCACCAGCTTTAATATGCTTTTCCAGAAGCCCCACCCAACAACTTCTGCTTAAGATTTGTTTGCTGGAATTTAGTCCCACAGCCACCCCCTTCTTCAAGGGAAGCTGATCAATGTAGTTCTATTAGTTGAGAGCATTACTACCTCCATAAAAATCAAGTTTTGGCTAGAATGCATAAAGGGAGGGGGTGAAGAGCAGTGTCTGCCATAGGAGGTCAACAAGGTAATAGGGTTATTCAGCCAGGAACCAGGTCTCCAGTAGACTTGGCCCCTGCCCTCCCCTAGTACGGTAGTTCTCAAGCTTCATCCCTGACCAGCAGCATCTCCATCACTTGAGAACTTAGTGGGACTTAAATTCTCCAGCCCCAGTGTAGACCTGCTGACTCAGAAATTCTGGAGATCAAGCCCAGGAATCTATACTTTAACAGGCCCTCCTGGTGATTCCCCTAAAGGCTGAGAACCACTGCCCTGGTGCAATGGTTCCCAGCTCATGGCACATCAAAACCACCTGTGGAATTTTTAAAACCACATGCACTAGGAGCTTGGATCTTGGATCCGTTTCCTATAAATGCATTTTTCTTATGTTGTAGGTGATTTTGATGTAGTTAATAATTAAATGAACATTTGGGAACCACTGCCCTTCAGACTTTTTGGAAAAAGTTGGTCATGATCCTCCTTTTGAGAGAAACCTAGACCCTGTGGGTAGGTCAACAAAGGGGTTAATTTGCTTTGAAAACTCAGTGAGAATCAGAAATAGGAACAACCTCTGAGATTTGAGATGATCTATAGTCTTATCTACTTCCCAGGTGACTCAGTGGCAAGGAATCTGCCTGCCAAAGCAGGACATACAGGTTTGATCCTTGGGTCAGGAAGATCCCCTAGAGAAGGTGATGGCAACCCACTCCAGTATTCTTGCCTGGGAAATCCCGTGGACAGAGGAGCCTGGTGTGGGTTATAGTCCATGGGGACACAGAGTCGGACACGACTTAGTGACTAAACAATAACAACGTAGCCTCTGTCAATGGATATAGCTGCAGCCAAGGGTTGTTATACTTCCACGGAAATCCCAGTCTCTGGGGCAATCTTTGGCTCCTCAGGAAGGGAGGCAGCTATGACCTGATTGAGGACCTGGATTTGGGGGGAGGGCTCAATGTCGAGGCTGCCATAATGCCCTCCCAGGGAGTAACTAGAAGCCTGGGATGTATGTGTGTGTATGTGTAAGCACTGATTCATGCTAAGGCTAACAAGGACAGAGGCCCCAGATCGCTCACAGCTGAAAACAGTTCTCCTCAGACCCTTCACATCTGCACTCACAAATTAGCCTGGGCATGTGGCTCAGAGTGTGCCGGGAACCAAGTCACATCTTACCCTATAGTTGTGTAGGTGCCTTGAGGGCCCTGATCTCTCATAGGCTTTTGTCTCTAGATCCTGTCTAGCGTAGCATACTGCACGCTTTTAGTCAACGTCTACTGAGTTGACACAGCCGGGAATTGGGGGAATGTATCATGAATGGGGTCAGTGCACCTCCATCCCTCTGTCTGTCTTCACATGGCTGAAGAGGCACAGCCTGATGAGGGCGAGCCCCACTGTCAAGGCGGCATCCCACCTTTCCCTCCACTTCCAATTGTCAGGAAAGTCTACTGCCGCCAGTATCCTTTACTGCTGATTGTGTATATAGGCCAAACCTGAAATGTGTGTGTGGAGAGCTGCTGGTTTGCATCGAGTTTTCTTCCTTCTCAAACATAATATTTTAAAAGTTTCTACATTAATCTTAAAAAATCCTGAAACCATAAGAAGCATTAGGCTATCAAATTGTAATTGTTTATGGTCTAGTTATTATTTCATCAGAATTGGTTATTTTCTCTGATAAAAGAATCTATAAGGAGCAAGTTCAGGTTCCCTCTGTATCCTGCCCCATGTGGAGCTCGTGTTCCTTGCTGGGTGACTTTGATTACTTTCACCTCAGTTTCACACTTTCTCAGGGATCAGCGATCTCTAGGATTTCCCTCACTTAGCTTAGGTGGGACTTTAATTTTCTATTCAAGACAGTAGTGGAATGCTGGCATAATTTATCATAAACAGTCATAATACCTGCTTACATCATGGAAATTTCTATAGAAATTTATAGATACTATACTATACTATAATACTATAATAACTATGCATTCGTTCTAATGACTGAAATGACATTACATAAAGTGAGTTCACAGGTCCCTAGATCCTTCAGTCACTCAATTACAGCTTCAGCTCCAACTTTCTTAGGTCAACTGTCTTCTCACCCTGAGAAGTAACAAGCCTAATTACTTACGGTCTATATTTAGTATCATTTATCCTACCTTGGGGCTTCTCTGGTGGCTCAGATGGTAAAGAATCGGTCTGCAGTGTAATGCAGAAGACTCAGTTCAATCCCTGGGTCACGAAGATCCCCGGGGAAAGGGAATGGCTACCCACTCCAGTATTCTTGCCTGGGAAATCCTGTGGACAGAGGAGCCTGGCAGGCCATACTCCATGGGATTGCAAGAGTCAGACACGACTGAGCAACTAACCCGCCCCCCACATCCCATTTTGAATAGGCACTTATAAAAACATTCACTGTAGGCTCTAGGAAATAAATCTCAATTAATTCTTTTTGTAAAGATTGATTAGTCAATAACCATGGCAAATCCCTACAAAATAAATTAGATGAAGAATTATTGGACTAAAAAATGACCTTAGAGGGGCATTTAAAAACCTCCAGATATTTTGTCTCAGCACTTTCTCATCTTCCCTACCTAGTCGGAGAGTTCAGTCAACTTTGATAAAGTCTGCAACCTTTATCAGCAGCAGAATCCACTGGAGGCCTTTTTAAACACAGAGATGACTGGTCTCTCCAGAGCTTCTGATTCAGTAGGTTTGCACTTCTCTTTAGTTCCCAGTTAGCCCTGGTGCCCTCATGCCGTCTCATGCCCACACTTTGAGAACCACTGCCCTAGGCCAAATGTCACAGCATGCCCTTACTCTGCTAAGTCAAGTTGTTGTCTTGGTTAATTGTTCTCAGACATGGGATTTCATAGACGTAGGGACATTTGCAAAAATAAACCAAGCAATGAACAGTAACAAAGCCTGAATTGAGGATAGGTCTAACAGTCAACTTTAAATATTCAGCAAATGAAGATTTTTTTTAATTGTTTCTCGTCATCACCATCATTTTGTTTTGAAAGGACATTTAATTGCCAACAACATTTAGTCACAGAATAATGGCCTATCTCTTCAATTGGATAAATTTAGCTTTACTCAAAGGGCTTCCCAGGTGGTGCTAGTGGTAAAGAACAAACCTGCCATTGCAGGAGATGTAAGAGATGTGTGTTTGATCCCTGGGTCAAGAAGATTCCCTGGAGGAGTGCATAGCAACCCGCTCCGGTATTCTTGCCTGGAGAATCCAACAGACAGAGGAGCCTCTCAGGCTATAGTCCATGGGTCACAAAGAGTTGAACATGGCTGAAGTGACTTATTACAGCACAGCACAGCTTTACTCAGAACTCACTTTATTGTTATGACATACCAAGGGCACAGTGGTGGAAGCAATCTGCTACAGGTGCAGGCAAAATGTGGTTGCATTTTCTGTAGATACAAAAACAAAGAACAAAAAGCCTTTCTAATTGGATGGAAAGGTATAGTTTTTTTTTTAGTTTTAAATTTTTATTGGAGTATAGTTGATTTACAGTGTTGTGTCAGATTCAGGTGAACAGCAAAGTGTATCAGTTATACATACATCCATTCTTTTTTAGATTCTTTTCCCTTGTAGGCCATTACAGAGTATTGAGTAGAGTTTTCTTTGCTATACAGTAGGTTCTTATTATTTATGTAATTTATACAGTAGTATATATATGTCAATCCCAATCTCCCAAATTATCCCTCCCCACCCTTACCCCTGGTGACCGTAAATTTGTTTTCTATATCTGTATATCTATTTCTGTTTTGTGGATAAGTTCATCTGTACCCTTTTTTTGTTGTTTTAAAGATTTCACATAAAAGTGATATCATACAATGTTTGACTTTCTCTGTCTCACTTCACTCGCAATACTTAGGCTCAAGTGTGATGATATAGATGTGGACGTAAAAATAACTATCATTTCCATATATAGGGGATGGTAGCTTGCTGATATGTATGACACAAAGTGGCTACTTAGGCTCTAGAAAGCTGGAAGCAATCAAAGGTTTTTGAATAGGGCAATGACCTGGCAAAGTAGGTCAAAACTTTAACCAGGCAGCAGAGTTTACATGAATAGATAATAGGAGTAATGGAAACACGTACTCTAAGCATCTAGTAATAAGTCTTAAGGACTTAGCAGTCTAAAATATTTGTTTGTTTAACTGAAGTATAGAAGATTTAAAATGTGTTAGTTTCAGATGTATAGCACAGTAATTGTTATACACACACACACACACACATACATCAGTTCAGTTTAGTCGCTCAGTTGTGTCCAACTCTTTGTGACCCCATGGACTGCAGCACGCTAGACTTCCCTGTCCATCACCAACTCCTGGAGATTGCTCAAACTCACGTCCATTGAGTCAGTGATGCCACCCAACCATCTCATCCTCTGTCGTCCCCTTCTCTTCCTGCCTTCAATCTTTCCCAGCATCAGGGTCTTTTCTAATGATCTATTCTTTAAATTCTGCTCTGCCACTTCAGTTCAGTTCAGTTCAATCACTCAGTCGTGTCCGATTCTTTGCAACCCCATGAATAACAGCACTCCAGGCCTCCCTATCCATCACCAACTCCTGGAGTTCACCGAGACTCACGTCCGTCAAGTCAGTGATGCCATCCAGCCATCTCATCCTCTGTCGTCCCCTTCTCCTCCTGCCCCCAATCCCTCCCAGCATCAGAGTCTTTTCCAAAGAGTCAACTCTTCGCATGAGGTGGCCAAAGTACTGGAGTTTCAGCTTTAGCATCATTCCTTCCAAAGAAATCCCTTCAGAATGGACTGGTTTAATCAAGTTGCTTAAAATATTGTGCATCAGTCCCCTCACCTTAAGATGAACATAATGACACATCTCCAAAGGTAGTTATAAGAAATAAATTAGTTAATATACATAAATCAATAAGAATAGGAAATATTCAATAAAGATAACAACAATAGTTATTATTATATGTATCATTATTATCAAAATCCTTACCATTACATTTGACTATTGGAAAATAAATATATCAGAGTCAATGGGAAAGCTATAAATTTTTTGTTGTGCCCATTAAGTGTCAGGCCTGTTCGGCTCTTTCACAAACAATATCCCCAGTTAAATTAAAGCTCTAAGTATAGTTTCACTGTCAGAAACCACTTAGTTCTATTTTCACCAAATACAAAGCATATACAGACCTGGTTTCAAATATGTTTTTAAATATTAATAAAAGAAGCCTTTCTTTTTTAGTGTAGCCCTTTATGACTGAGTATCAGATTATATTCCTTTGCAGGCAATCCAAGTCAGTACCTAAGTGCTAGCTAACCTCAGTGCCATAGCAACTAAACCTGGTCCTCTTGGTTTTTTGTTTTCCAGCTTCTTGTCTAATTGTATAAACTCTGTTGTCTATCACCTAGCAGTAAGATGAAACTCATGGATGATTCCTTTTTCAGCTGAGGTTTGAGAGGCCAAAGCTAGATGAGCTAATTGTGAGGAAGTAAAAATACACATTTTATCTAAATAAGCAAAACTTTAGCCTGCCAATTCTTTATTAAAAACAAGTGAAACAAAAAGTTCCTTCCATTCCCACTGAGTGGTGCTTGTCTCTAATTTGTAGCCCTTCACCACGATGATCTTCACTTATGTTGACAAAGTGGGTATGGTCAATTCTTGGTCATTTACCAGAATGGAGACATGAAGAGATTGGCAAGGGCACTTGTAATCCAGAGAGAGACCAGCAACCATTTGCCCACTGGTGCAACCCAGCCTGTTCACCAAATGACATTTTTCTTTTTCGGTAATAAGTATCCAAGTGGAATGAATTGTTCTCTTGCTCTTAAATTTGTTATTCTTAGCCATTTTCTTATAAAGTACAAAAAATACTTGTGGGCTTAAAATAGATAGTTTATGATCAAATGAAGGTGGTTAAGAATTGTGAAGGGACCCAAAGTCACAAACTAGAAGTTAAAAGACTGATTCATCCCAGAATTATATGCTCTAGATTTGATGAGGTTATATTATCATCAAGTATAATCCTCTAGTGATAGAAATGTGGAATTAAAATGTGGAGCTAAACTAATATTTAGCCTCTCTGAGTTAAATATTATTTAAAACTGATAAATAGATATGCTCACTGGTGCTCTTATTTCAGTAATGCTGAAGTAAAAAACCTTCCAGATTAGCATCAGAACTGCATTGGGGTGGTGTCTGCTATGTGTATTGTCATCCTGGAAAGAAAAAAGGTACCAAACCCAGCGCTCGTGGGGGTTCATGGCTCTGATCCTGATCTCAAGGGAGGCAGGCAAAACACCCTTTTTAACTGGGGTTGCTCGTGTCTCTTCACTAGCACACCTGATGTTGCATTCACACTAGTACCTCCGAAGGCTACCTGCTTGCCTCGTTTCCCTGACTGAAAGAAGAGGAGGAAGGTGTAGCCATCCATTCATCGTCCTTTACTCTCTGCAGTTTGACCCTGACCTCTTGTCTTTGGTCGACAGGATCCTTCATTTTTTTTAGCCAGTGACTAAGCATGATCTGAGTTAATAAGTAACTCTCACTTGACTAATTGAAGGTCCTTAGAGAGGGCCTAGAAAGGAGCCTAAAACATTGTTGACCTAATCAAATTGATCTTCTTTTTCATTCATAAAATATTACTACTACTTCCACTTTAGTGTCAGAGTAAAAGTTGCTAAACCCACTACTGTTTTTCACCCATTATATAGTTATGGACATTTTAATTTTAACAAGAGAGGAAACAGAAATAATCTAACCGAAGGAAAATTTTAGGCCTAAATGTTTTCCAGAATAAATACATTGAGATTTTTCAGGTAACAGAAAGCTTCTAAAGAAACTTGAAAAGACTTTAATCTTCAATCAAGTACCTTTCCTATCACATACATACTAATTTCGTGTAAGTATTTTCCTGTGATAATTCTGCAATTTTCTGTGAAAGAACGATAATGGGAGTTATTTTCTCTTCTTTAAGCTGAACATTCCTTTACCCACAAAGGTAGCAACTAGACAGTATCTTGAAAGTATCCACAGCAAAGTCACACAGTCCAAACCACTACAGTTACTTTAAAAAAATAAATCTTATCTTGGACAAGTCTTTGTCATATATTATAGTAAAGAACTCAGTACAGTCATGTTTGTGACTCATTTTAAAAGATAGCTGTGTCATGAAATTTATTTGGATCAACTCCTTTGTGTCATTTGCTGATTACTTTTGTGTTTTTTATGTATTTGGGTGGCAGCAGTATTAACTAGCTTTAGGGAGTACTTACCGTGTGCCAAGCGTTGTTCTAAGTGTGTTACATGCTCTAACTTACGTATCTCTCAATGAAGTTACTATTAGTCCCTCATTTGCAGATGAGTAACTGAAGCACAGAAGAGTTAAGCAACTTCCCTAAAGTTGTACAGCTGGAAAGCAGCAGAATGGAAGTTGAATCCAGGCAGTCTGGGTGTAGAATTCACACTTTCTGCCTTCACCACCATTGTATTATAATCTTAACTGTAGCAAGTATTACTTCTGTAGAGTTATCAGTAGGATAGTGGGTAAGAAAATTAAGCTGGGAAGAAAATATTTGGCCTCCATCAATAATTAGGATGATTGGGCATTTACTTATGTTTTATCTTTATATTTGTATTCATGAAGTTGTCCCCTTCAGTTTTAGATGAAAAGTACAAAATTACTTATTCTTCAAATAAATAGCACAACCAGAAGGCTACTTACATTGTCAGCAGGGCTTTGGTGGAAGTCTTGGTGAATTCACATGTGATTGTTGATGGCATGTTTGTTTTTGCTTAATTTCTACAGAACGCCTGTGTAGGTGCCCTCCCAGCATTGCATCATCCAAATTTCTATCTCATAACATAGATATACATTAGGAAGTCTGCTTTAGAAAATATGGCCAATTCTTTGAAAAACCACCAATTTATTATTTGAGACAAATGTGCAGCATTGGGGTGTTTTGTTTTTTTTTTCTCTCAATAATACTAAATACTGTCTCTCTCTGCTTTCTTCTTCCCTCTTCTCCCTATCTCAACCACACTCTCCCATTTCACCCCACTTTAGTTCATATCACTTATATTTTGCACTGTGTGTCCACAACTGTACTGGATGCCAGTTTTGCTTCTAAGGGCTTTAAATGTTTCTTCCTACATAATTCAGTCTTTTTTCTTTTTTTTAAATTCAGCAAACATGACGGCTTCCATCTTTGTTGTAAGCACCCTCTTGTTTGGTGGTTTTCAGTATTTTTTTTTTTTTTCATTACAAAATGCTCCTGGCATTTTGTACACAAAACATAATCTGTACCATTGGTGATATCTCTCTCATCCTCGCAGTTTGAGTGGAGTGTGTGGCAGGGTGGGAGGGTGTGGGGGCCGGGGGTGGCTGGAATGAGGCTGAGAGGAAATCAGCAGATCAGTTCTCAGCAGGGATGCAGGGCTTAAAAGACAGTCCTTCCGTGGAATCTTCTGATAATGCACCTGTCCCTTGCCTCCACCCCTCATTGTGCTGCAATATCTGACTAATGACAGCCAGTAAGTGAACCTGGCATAAGAGAGGAGTTCCAGAGTCAGTGAAATGAAGATGTGTGAATTGGCCATCTCATTGGATCCTTCCCCATCACATTCTACGTTATGCTTATGGTCTATTGTGTCATGAATGGTCATCCTCCCAGTGATAATTACTGGTCCCCTTCGGTATCAACTGTGGAATTTCATAATCTGCTGGGTAAATGAGTAACCCAGCTTTAAAACAGCAAAAATAATTTGTTTGGAATATCAGTGTACATAACTCTCTGTGCAAAGTTCTCCTTTTTACTGTTGCACATTAACTTTTTTGTTACTGTACAATTACCACCCGAGAGCAGAAATCTGCTGCTTCCTATTCATGGGACAGTGAGAACTGTAAAACATTATACAGCAGTAGCAGGAGCCTGGTATTGGACCTTTTGATGAAGGCATCATAATGATACAATTTCTGAATATTACCTTCAAACTATCTTAATAAAGAATCCATTGTTCTCCTGGTTATTCCTGGGATAGACACCCATAGTGATGCTGATAGCTTAGACTAACTTTTCTATGATCAAACAATTTTGTTATATGTCTTTTGTGTTAACAGCCTTTGTTGATGATTATACATTATAGAAGGAGAAGGACATGGCAACCCACTCCAGTATTCTTGCCTGGAGAATCCCCATGGAGAAAGGAACCCAATGGGCCACAGTCTATGGGGTTGCAAAGAGTCGGACATGACTGAGCGACTATGCACAGCACATACACTGTAGATGTTCAGTTTATTTGTTAGTATTCCAATTTGTCCTCTCAGTGGAGGAACATTATTTATGGGTACTCTTGACTCATCTTCCATTGTTAATTTTGGTTCTTCAACAGTTCAAATTAACATACAAGTATTGAAGACCCATTTGTATTGTTCACTGTTCTGAAAGGTTGTTGAATTAAGACGCTGGGATTCTTTGCCCCCAGAGGTGAAGAATTCAATCAGGGGCCAAAGACGAGGCTTGATTGCTCAGAGCTTTTGTGTACTAAAGTTTTATTAAAGTATAAAGGAGATAGAGAAAGCTTCTGACATAGGCATCAGGAGGGGGCAGAAAGAGTACCCTACCCCCCTGCTGGTCTTTAGCTGGATGTTATATAGTTATCAGCAGTCTGTTAATGAAAGAAAGAAATGTCTCAAAACTTAGAATGGCACCAGGCCCCTCACCCATAGGCTATATTTTGGGATAATCTTGGCTCCAAATGGTTCATCTTGGGCCATAAAAGGATTAACTTGAATCTTGAAGAAGGGCAGAGCAGCATACAAATAGTGTCATTTACATAGATTAGAGGAACAATATCGGAGTATAACATACTGGTTTATCAAGTAGGTTCTGAGCCAAAAGGCGGAACCGACTTGAAGACAGAGTTTGGGGTAAATGCACAGTACATTAGCATAGCCTAAGATAAACATCTCCATAAGAAAAAGGCATTGGTTAACTTCAGGTGAAACCAGGTGTCATGGCAACACAGAATTTTAAGAGAAACCTCCTTTTAAATTTATATAGGGAAGGAAAAACTATCGCTACTTTGTTTCCTCCTGCCACTTAAGAGAGATAAAAATGTCTGACACTTGAGGGCTATTTCCTCCATTTGGAGACCCTTGGCCTTCCTGCCTGTTACCCTCTCAGTTCCAAACACTGGGCTGCAGAGGGTTGAACGGCTTCAGACATGGTCCCTACACTCAAAAAATTTAATGTCCTCCAGGAAAGACTATAATTTTAATATCAAGAAGTAAATGCTAGGATGCTGATTTTACCAGGCGTCATGAAAGCCCTTATGAGAAGCCTATTTCCCAGCAGATGAGTCAGGTGAGGCCCCTGGAAGATAAAAGTTTTGATCCAAGTATTGGAGGATATGTTAAAAAGAAAAAATGAAGATGGCATCCTAGGAAGGGAAATGATGTGTATGTTGGGAAACCATGCTGATTGTGATATATTAGAATTTTAAATAATATTAGAAAGTGACAGGTGAGCTTGGAAAGGTATCTAAGTATCAAATCAAATAATTATTTTATGCCATATTTAGGTGCTTGAAATTTATTCGTAGAGATAGCCCATGGACTGACTGCTTAAGATTGTTTGTGAATTATTTTCACATTATTTGTAAAAAATGTTGTGAATTATTCGTTTTCTTAAAAAAAGTATCCAAAGCTTTTATTAGATATCGATGTATTCCATAATCCAAAAATTAAGAATATTTGTACTGAAAGCATGCAAATATTCATGTGTATGCCGCCAGGACATGCAAGGACATACTGCTCATTAATTAGAATAAGTGTCACCATATCTGTATTTTACATCATAAGAAATTTGATGAACAGAACCTTATCAGTTCAAAGCTTAGAGTTGCCAGGAAGACTCCTACTTATAGCCTGAGTAAAACCATACATTTATTCATTAAACAAATATCTAATTGAAACATATTCTTGAATCATTTGTCCTGGCATCATGAAAAATTTTTCATCCTTCTCCAATGAGAGTGTCAGATCTTGGTAACAATGATTTTGTAAGTGGCCCTATGAAGCTATGGTTGGCTCTGAGGAGAGACCAAAGGACACACTGTCCCTTTTCAGAGCTCAGAGTCTAATGAGGACAGCAAGCACTAATCAGATAATCACAAAAGAGATGAGCAAGTTCATATTGTTATCAGTGCTGTGCAGTGAAAGAAAAGATGAGAAATAGTAGGGGAACCTGATGTAGAAGGGGATTAGGGAAGGTTTTCTTGAGGAAATGATGTTTGAACTGAGAACTGTGGAAATGAGTTAAGTGTCAGCTGGGGAAGAAAGTAAAAGAGACCCTAGACTCTAAATCTCTGATGCAGAAAAGTGCTTGGGCTGTTTTAGGAGAGGAAAAAAGGAATATAAAGTACAGTGGGGAGAAGAGCATGAGATGACCCTGGAGAAACAGAGGTTGGAACATGCAGGGCCCAGTGGGCTCTCTTATTGTGATAAAGAACATGGGTCTTTATCCGAAGAACAATGAAAGGGAAAGTGGGCACTGACATGATCAAATCTGTATGTTTTAAGAAAGTTCCTGGCTGCTGTGTAGAAAATGAACTGAAGGGGAACAAATTGGGGAAAACTTATTAAATAATATACAAGTATCACAATTGATAATATATCGATACCATATACTTTACTGTAACTTATTGGGTTGTTATAAATTTGCTTTAGTTTCTCCATGTGGAAACTGATGAGGATGAACCGGTGGTTCTCTAAGTTTAGACTTCCCCACAAATGATCTGAGAAATTGATCCTCAGAGCAGTTCCTTTGATTCTGAATGGCTTCCTGCTATGACTTCAGTGTGTCACACAAGAAATAGCCTTTTCTATATGTGCTGTAAGGTGACAAAGATCAAGAGTCCCACTGTAAATCCTTTCTGTGCACTAACATTTCATGATTCTAGATTTTGAGGAAGTCAAATTCCCGTCTATCCCCCTTGTTTTTACCAATGAGAAGTGTGTAGCCTGAAGAAGGAAGTGACTATATACACTGAGATTCCATAGTAGTTTAGTTGCTAACTCATGTCTGACTCTTGCAACCCCACAGACTGTAGTCTGCCAGGCTCCTCTGTCCATGGGATTCTCCAGGCAAGAATACTGGAGTGGGTTGCCATTTCCTTCCTCAGGGAATCTTCCCAACCCAGGACTCAAACCCAGGTCTCCTGCATTGCAGGCAGATTCTTTACTGACTGAGCTACAAGGAAAGGTTGAGATTCCATAGCTCAGTGCATGTAGAACATTAGTCTCCTAACCAGTAATGCTACGTTTTTCTAATATGTATACTGTCTTTATATTCCTTGTGATTAGGTCATTGGTTATTATAATGATCAAGATTGCAGGTGCTTTTTTTTCTTTCCTTAGTTATGATCAGAAATACATTTCATATTTTTTCAATAACTGGTAAAAATTTATTTCTCTAAGATCTCAAACATCATTTTACTAAAACTTGAAGCTTGCTTTGACTTCCCAGGAGAGCAGACTTCTTACTTTATTCTGACTAAGCCGAAAATATTGCAAGACCAGCATTTCTACTTCTAAGTCAGTCCAAAGTCTGTAAGCATACAGAAGTGATGAGTAGAAACAGAAATTAGCTGAGCTTTCAGTAAGGTTTTTACTTGATTTGAACTTGCGCTCAAAGGTAAATCAAAAGTTTAAAGTTGAGTATGAATCTGAGACAGGCTGAGGAGTATAGTGCTTCTGAGCACAGGCTCTGGAGTTGGGTGATCTGAATTCAAATCCCCAACTTCTTCCCCAACTTTGTGACTTAGGACAAATTACTTTTCTCAGGCTCACTTTCCCCATTTGCTGAATAGAAATAATGACATTTCAGAGTAAGCACTGAATGAGACCATATACAAAAAAATGGACTGTGTCATCAGAGTTCAGTATAGAAAACAGAAACAAATCATGATGTTTCAAGAAGGAAGGGGTTTAATATAGGGGAATCAAGGGAAGGAAGAGGATGCCACAGGTCGCTGACCTCACACTACTGCAATTGTGCCCCTTCACGTAGCACAGCATTGTCGTGGTGAAGGAACTTGTATAACCCAATGAAACTGTGATCCATGCCGTGCAGGGCCACCCAAGATAGATGGGTGATGGTGAAGAGTTCTGACAAAACGTGGTCCGTTGGAGGAGGGAATGGCAAACCACTCCAGTATTTGTGCATGGAAAACTCCATGAAGAGTATGAAAAGGCAAAAAAGATATGACATTAGAAGATGAGCCTCCCTTGGAAGATGTCCAGTAAGCTACTGAGGAAGAGCAGAGGGCAATTACTAGAAGGGGGCAGCACAGGACGAGGTGGTTAGATGGCATTATGAACTCAATGGACATGAATTTGAGTAGATGCTAGGAGATAGTGGAGGATAGAGGAACCTGGTGGCTACAGTCTGCAGGGTCACAGAGTCAGATGTGATTGAGCAACTGAACAACAGCTAACTGTGAAACAGACTCAGGCACCTGCTTCTGATACCACCTCAACCACAACCGCTGATGTAACTGCCATCTCACAGCTGTGAACCTGATGATACCACGCTGGAAGTTTGAGTCCAGCCACTGTGAACACTCCCTGAACATGCTTGCCAGCATCAGAGCAATAAGAAGACAGTCTTTGTTTGCCTCTCTCTTCCAAATTTCCCATGAATGCCCCAGATTTGTGGAGCCTAGTTTGTAACAAGAATGTAAGGGAGTTTGGGAAATGTAGTTTGTAGCTTTCTAATTACCAAATGCGGGCTTCCCTGGAGGCTGAGCTGTAAAGAATCCACCTGCAAATGCGGGAGACGCATGTTCAATCCCTGGGTCAGGAAAATCCCCTGGAGAAGGAAATGGCAACACACTCCAGTATTCTTGCCAAGGAAATTCCATGAACAGAGGAGCCTGGTGGGCTACAGTCCATGGGGTTGCAGAGTCAGATGCAACTTAGTGTTCAGTCGCTCAGTCGTGTCTGACTCTTTGTGACCCCATGGACTGCAGCACACCAGGCTTCCTTGTCCTTCATCTCCCGAAGCTTGCTCAGACTCCTGTCCATTGAGTCAGTAATGCCATCCAATCATCTCAATCCTTTGTCGTCCCCTTCTCCTCCTGCCTTCAATCTTCCCCAGCATCAGGGTCTTTTCCAGTGAGTTGGTTCTTCGCATCAGGTGGCCAAAGTATTGGAGCTTCAGCTTCAGCATCAGTCCTTCCAGTGAATATTCAGGATTTATGTCCTTTAGCATTTAGTGACTAAACACCAAGACAATAACAACAGTTACCAAATAGAAGGAGGATAAAATAGAAATTGAGGCCCAATCTAGGTATCTGCCACAACAGAGCCCAGAGTATGGCATACAAGCAGATGCCCAATAAGTAATAGTTATTGTTGGTTTTGTTGCTGTTGGTATATTAGTAGCAGGAGTATAGGTTTCACTTAGTTATAATACATAATTTACTTGTAAATTTCTATTAACCTTAAGAGGTTGATTTGCTTCTATTCTTAGGGGATGTACCAAGGATGCAATTAAATGTAAATCTTCATCTCGGTTGTGAGCCCATTATTTTTAAGATCCATTTTTCTCCCTGGCAAGATAGCAGTAGATAATAAAGCAAATTTCTTTGTGTTTTCTGATTCAGTTAACATAATTACTGAATTTAAACAATAGGACTCAATTCAGTTAACCCTTTTGTGACAGGATAAGCTTTGCAGCATTTATGTATAAACAGCTGATTGATCTTATTGGGTGCCTAGACAGAAATGAAATCTTCTTTTCCTATAACAAACTGTCAATGGTACAACCATTTTGAAATTATTTTCTAAGCTCATGAAAGAGTGTGATTATAGCAGTAGTGCATTGCTCTCACCACCATTATCTTCATTTCTCTCCTCTCATTTATTTATTTTCCCTATTCATTTCCTTCTATTCTGATAAGCTTTTGGCACCCAGAAACCCTAATAACAAAACATCTGTGTTGTTCTTTCCATCACTATTTTAGGATGAGAACAACCTCACAAAATGATAGGTCAGTTACAGAGTTCCCTGTTTTTTCTGATGCAGGGACACCTGTTTTTCAAATGCTCCCTTTCACCTAGAGAGCCTCAGGTTGTACTGTTTTTTAGTTAAGGAAGATTTAATCAGAAGTGACAGACAGGAATAGCACTTACAGTACTTTTGCAATTAACTGAACTACCGAGAAGAGGAGCTAGTTTAAACATCTGACCTGTATTTTGAAAGTCAAGCAAAGGGTTATATTTAAAATGATAACCAAGAAGGACCTGCTGTATAGCACATGGAACTCTGCTCAATGTTATGTGGCAGCCTGGACGGAGGGGGGCAGTTTGAAGGAGAATAAATACATGTACATGTATGGCTGAGTCCCTTTGCTGTTCACCTAAAACTGTCACAACATTGTTAATCAGCTATGCTGCTAAGTCACTTCAGTCGTGTCCAACTCTGTGAGACCCCATAGACAGCAGCCCACCAGGCTCCGCCATCCCTGGGATTCTCCAGGCAAGAACACTGGAGTGGGTTGCCATTTCCTTCTCCAGTGCATGAAAGTGAAAAGTGAAAGTGAAGTCACTCAGTCGTGTCCAACTCTTCTCGACCCCATGGACTGCAGCCCACCAGGCTCCTCTGTCCATGGGATTTTCCAGGCAAGAATACTGGAGTGGGTTGCCATTGCCTTCTCCATTAATCAGCTATACTCCAGTATAAAATAAAAAGTTAAAAGAGAAAGTCTGTATTTCTCTTGTATTTAGTCTGTGGCATAAATTTCTCTTTAACTATTTTTATTTCTTTCTTTATTTTATGTTTTCCAGCCAATCACACTTAGATAAGAAGGATGGTTATCTTCAGAATCAGTATAAGAGTCTGAAATTTAAATGTTGAGGGCTGGGAAGATTCCATAGGCCTTGGGCAACTAAAACCCATGTGCCACAACTACAGAGCCTGTGCTCTAGAGCCAGACAGCTGTGACTACTCAAGCCAGCATGCCCTAAAATGATGTTTTATTCCTTCATTTATTTATTTAAGAAATATTTCTTGGATACCTGCTTAACTACATTTAAAATCCAGAAAGCTTTCTACATTGTATTATTTCTTTGCATCATATTTTATTTAGGACTTTAAATATAATTCCTTTGCTAAAAGATATATTATTTTGTTGTTGTTGTTGTCTGGTCACTATGTCCAGCTTTTTGCAACCCCATGGACTGCAGTACACCAGGCTTCCCTGTCCTTCACTATCTCCTTGAGTTTGCTCAAACTCATGTCCATTGAGTCATTGACAACATCCGACCATCTCATCCTCTGTTGCCCCCTTCTAAAATCCAAAGGATTTCCCTGATGGCTCAGACGGTATAGCATCTGCCTACAATGCGGGAGACCTGGGTTTGATCCCTGGGTCAGGAAGATCCTCTGGAGAAGGAAGTGGCACCCCACTCCAGTACTCTTGCCTGGAAAATCCCATGGATGGAAGAGCCTGGTAGGCTGCAGTCCATGGGGTGGCGAAGATGGACTGAGTGACTCAGACATGACTGAGTGACTTCACTTCACTTCTAAAATCCAGAAAACTTTCTACATTGTACTATTTCGTTGCATCATATTTTATTTAAGGACTTTAAATGTAATTCCTTCACTAAAAGATATATGTATTGACCTTTAGACATATCCCTAGGGAATGAATTTCAGGTATGCTTCCTGACCTTATGGAGCTAACATTCCAAGAAGATGAAACAATTACACCTAACATGACAACCGACAGAACAAAATTGCCTATAATTTAATAGATCAAGTGCTGCTATATATTGAGTTAATGATCTAGCATTATGAACATTATGGTTTTGGTTTTGGTGTTTTGTTGTTTAATAGACTAGTTTTATAGCAGTTTTAGGTTCACAGCACAATGAGGGGGGAGGTACAGGGATTTTTGAAATACCCTCTCCCCTGATGCATGGACTGCCTCCCCATTATCAGCATCCCTGACCCAGAGTGGTACATTTATTAGAATTGGTGACCCCACAATTGATACATCCTTATCACCCCAAATCTGCAGTTTAAATTAGAGTTCACCTTTGAGGCTGTACATTCTGTGGGTTTGAACACATGTATAATGACACATAGCCACCATTACAGTATCATACAGAGGAGTTTCACCACATTAAAAATCCTGTGCAATGTCTGTTTGTCTTTCCTTCTCCCCAGCTCCTGGCAATCACTGATGTTTTCACTATTTCCATAGTTTTATCTTTTCCAGCATATGGGATCTTAGTTCCCCAACCAGGGATTGAACCCACGTCGTGTCCATTGGAAGGCAGATTCTTAACCACTAGACCACCAGGAAAGTCCCTTGTTTGTTTCCTTATTGTTGAGTTTTAAAAGATTTTTTATATTTCATGTAACAGTCCTTTGTCACTTGTGTTTTTGTTATTATTTTATCCCAGTTTGTGGCTTCTCATTCTTTCGATGGTGTCCTCTCAGAGCAGAGATTTTAATGTAATCCAGTTTATCAAATTATTCTTTCCATGGATTATGCCTTTGGTGTGTATTTCAAAAATCACCTCTATGCTCAAGGTGACCTATATTTTCTCATGCCATCTTCTAGGAGTTTTATAGTTTTGTGTTTTACATTTAGGTCTGTAATCCATTTTGAGTTAATTTTTGTGACGGATGTAAGAACTGTGTCTAGATTCATTTTTATTTTGCATGTGGATATCCAATAGTTTAGGCTTCCCAGATGGCACGCTAGTGGTAAAGAACCTGCCTGCCAATTCAGGAGACATGAGACATGGGTTTGATCCCCCTAGAGGAGGGCATGGCAACTCACTCCTGTATTCTTGCCTGGAGAATCTCCATGGACAGAAGAGCCTGGCAGGCTACAGTCCATAGTGTCATAAAGAGTCAGACATGATTGAGTGCCTTAACATGCATGCATGTCCAATAGCTCAGCAACATTTGTTAAAAAGGCTATCTTTGGGAATTCCCTGGCAGTCTAGCAGTTAGGACTCAGGGCTTTCACAGCCATAGTCCGGGTTCCATCTCTGGTTAGGGAGTTATCAATAAGATCCCACAAACTGTGGCACAGCCAAAAAAGAAAAAGGCTATTTTTGCTCCATTGCATTGCCTTTGCTCCTTTGTCAAAGAGTGATTGACTATGTTTATGTAGGCCTGTGACTCTCTCCTATGCTCATGTTTTGTTTTACTGATCTTTTTGTCTGTTTTTTTTTCATCACTATCTTGATTACTGTTACTATTCTAGGTCTTGAAGTCTGATAGTGTCAGTCCAACTTTGTTGCTCTTCTTCAGTGTTGTATTGGCTATTCAGAGTCTTTTGCTTCTACATATAAATTTTAGAGTCAGTTTGTTGACATCCACAAAATGTGATATGAAACATCTTTTTCTATGCTGATATGCCACTGTTGTATCTTCAGTGACACACACCATCTGTTGAAAAGACATTGTATTTCCTTCATTCCTATGTCCATGTTCAGTTGACTATAGTTATATGGGTCTGTTTCTGGGCTCTCTATTCTGTTTCATTGATCTACTTCTTCCATCAGTACTAAACTTTCTGGGTTACTGTTGCTTTATAGTTGGTATATATCTTCTGTATGTCCTTCTTTCAAGGAATTAGTTCTTTGATTTCTTTTGTCAGAGTTTTATATATTTCCTCATATAGATCTTCAATATATTTCATTAGATTTATACCTAAGTATTATTTTTTGGTTAAAATATAAGTGGTATTGTATTTTTCATTTCAAATTTATCTTGTTCATTGCTGGTATAGAAAAGTCACTTACTTTTGCAAATTAACCTTATAACCTGAAAAGTTGCAATAATTGCCTATTAGTTCCAGAAGTTTTTTGTTCATTTATTTGTTTCTCATGTCATTTATGAACAAAGGCAGTTTTATTTTTCTTTCCTAATCTGTCTACCTTTTATTTCCCCTCCTTTTTTTTTTTCTTATTGCATTAGCTAGGAATTCCAGTGCAATGTTGAAAAGTAGTATTGAGAGAGGAAATCCTTGCCTTTTTTCCAGTCTTAGTGGGAAAGCTTTGAGTTTCTCACTTTTAAGTATGACGTTAGCTGTAGGCTTTTATTTGTTTTTTCAGTAGATATTCTTTATTAAGTTGAGGAAGTTCCCTCTGTTCCTTGTTTGCTAAGAGTGTGTGGGATTTTATCAAATGCTTTTCCTAAGAATCAGTGAGCATATGATTTTTCTTTTTTAGTCTGTTGATTTAATAGATTTCATTCACTGATTTTCAAATGTTGATACAGCCTTACATACTAGGATAATCTCACTTCATTGTAATGTCTAATTATTTTTATATTGGACTTTATTTGCTAATATTTTGTTGAGGATGTTTGCATCTATGTTCATGAGAGATATTATTATGTAGTTTTTATGTAGTGTTTTTCTGGTTTTATTATTAGAGTAATGCTGGTTTCAAAAAATGACTTGGGAAGTGCTCCTTCTGCTTCTGTCTTCTGTAAGAGATTGTAGAGAATTAATATAATCTTATATGTTTGGTAGAATTCACCAATCTGGGCCTAGTGCTTTCTGTTTTGGAAGGTTATTAATGATTAATTCAATGTTATTAATAGATATAGGCCTATTCAGATGGTATACTTCTTTTGTGTCTTTCAAGGAATTAGTTTCTCCTAGGAAATCTCATGGACAGAGGAGCCTGGTAGGCTGCCGTCCATGGGGTCGCTAAGAGTCAAACTGAGTGACTTCACTTTCACTTTTCACTTTCATGCATTGGAGAAGGAAATGGCAACCCACTCCAGTGTTCTTGCCTGGAAAATCCCAGGGACTCCAGGGCATGGTGGGCTGCCGTCTATGGTGTCGCACAGGGTAGGACACGACTGAAGCAACTTAGCAGCAGCAGCAGCTTTAGGGACATAGAGTGTTTATTTCATAATATCCTTTATTATCCTTTTAATTTCCAAAGGATCTGTAGTGATATCCCCTCTTTCATTTGTAGTATTAATAATTTTCTTTCCTTTTTTTTTTTCTTTATTAGGGTGGCAAGAAGCTTATGGATTTTATTGGTCTTTTTTAGGGCCTTTTTGTTTGTTTGTTTTTTTAAATTTTTATTTTTACTTCATTTTACTTTACAATACTGTATTGGTTTTGCCATACATTGACATGAATCCACCATGGGTGTATATGAGTTCCCAATCATGAACACCCCTCCCACCTCCCACCCAATATCATCTCTCTGGATCATCCCCGTGCACCAGCCCAAAGCATCCTGTATCCTGTATCGAACATAGACTGGCGATTCGTTTCTTACATGATAGTATACATGTTTCAATGCCATTCTCCCAAATCATCCCACCCTCTCCCTCTCCCTGAGTCCAAAAGTCTGTTCTGCACATCTGTGTCTCTTTTGCTGTCTCACATACAGGGTCATCAATACCATCATTCTAAATTCCATATATATGTGTTAGTATACTGTATTGGTGTTTTTCTTTCTGGCTTACTTCACTCTGTATAATTGGCTCCAGTTTCATCCATCTCATTAGAACTGATTCAAATGTATTCTTTTTAGTGGCTGAGTAATACTCCATTGTGTATATGTATGACAGCTTTCTTATCCATTCGTCTGCTGATGGACATCTAGGTTGTTTCCATGTCCTGGCTATTATAAACAGTGCTGCAATGAACATTGGGATACATGTGTCTCTTTCAATTCTGGTTTCTTTGGCGTGTATGCCCAGCAGTGGGATTGCTGAGTCATAAGGCAGTTCTATTTGCAGTTTTTTAAGGAATCTCCACACTGTTCTCCATAGTGGCTGTACTAGTTTGCATTCCCACCAACAGTGTAAGAGGGTTCCCTTTTTTACCTATGGATGACATCTTTTAAATTTTATTGATTTGTGCTCTAGTTTTTATTATTTCTTTTGCTTAATTTGGATTTAATTTGCTCTTTTTTTCCCCTAGTTTCTAATGTATAAGTTTAAATTAATATTAGGCTTCGTTTAAGCCTCCTTGGCAAATGGAAGCCTGATAACCGCATTCTGAAATTCCTTTTGTCATTATTACCAACAAGTGCATGTTGACCTACCTGTATTTGAAGGGTCCAAAAATACAACAGACAAATCCATACACATGAAACAATACTCTATACTCGTTATATCATGTTCTTAATTCTTAAAATATATTCCCATAATATATATTCCCATGAAAATATAAATGAACATCAGAAGATAGAAGTACCTGAAGGACCACAAACAATATTTAGGAAAAGTCATATATGGAGGTGAGACTTGGATAGACATTAAAAGAAGGTAATAAAAGGTGGGTATTCTACAAAGAGGGAGTATTTCAAATGAAGTTGTGGAAGAAAAGATGTATAAGTTCAAAGAAACATGAATAAACATTTTGGCTGGAGTGAAAGTATCCTTGTAGTAGGGTTCAGGTATGAAAAATATATTTAAAAAGTTAAGTGCCAGAAGATAGAGAACATTTAATTTGGGTTTTAGGTTTAGAATCTCACAAACAGAATAGTTTATTTCGGGTAGAATACCTCAGTGCAGGTTTATAAAATCTGCCTCAAAGCCTTAGTTTTCTCTGCTCAGTGGCATGATAAGTACAAAGTTGGTGGCTCAGACAGTAAAGTATTTGTCTGCAATGCGGGAGACCTGGGTTTGATCCCTGGGTAGGGAAGATCCCCTAGAGAAGGAAATGGCAACCCACTCCAGTACTCTTGCCTGGAAAATTCCATGGATGGAGGAACCTGGTAGGCTACTGACCATAGGATTGCAAAGAGTCGGACACAGCTGAGCCACTTCACTGGCCTCTTAGCAGAAGATTATGAAAAACTGGAACCTTGGTGGAAGGAACATTTTGCATCCAGTGTCTCATTTACAAAAAAAAAAAAAAAAAAGTGCTGTCTGGTTACTGAAAACTGTAAATGAAAATCAGAAGATAGAAGTACTTGAGGGACCACAAACTATTTAGGAAGTATAGTAGAAATCATGAATATACTTTAAACAGGAAAAGTGTGAAAGTTTTCACAGCATGGATTTATATGGCATTTTCTTGATAGTAGGTCAAGCCCTCTGTAACTTGGCCACTTTCAGCAGAATTGCCTCTATTCCAATAACTCTGTGTTGTGATTTAATCTTGGGAGCACTACCAAGAATTTTGAGTTGATTGCTGGGCTAATGAAGCATGATCTACTAATTAAAAAATAAATGAAAACAAGGATTTTCTTTATGAGTCAAACTTCTCTACATACCACATCTGAGTAAAAAGTTCCTGTAATGTCTCAATACTAAAACCCTGGTAATATTTAATGGCAGAATAATGAGTGCCAGGTGATAGATCATAGAAGTTAGCTTTGTTACTTCGTGTCCATACCACAAAATATCACTGGGCATTGATAACAGCCTAACAGTGTCAGGTCAACAATAGTTTAAATAAAGCCTAAGCTTAAGACATTTTTCCTGGAGAAGGAAATGGCAACCCACTCCAGTATTTTTGCCTGGAGAATCCCATGAACGGAGGAGCCTGGTGGGCCACAGTCCATGGGGTCGCAAAGAGTCGTACATGACTGAGCGACTTCACTAAGACATTTTTATTTTTAGTCCATGCCTTTCCAATATCATCCAAATGAGGATACAGTTTTTAAAAGAAAGATAAAAATAATTTATAAGTTAAAGGAAATGAAGCAAAGAATTTTTTCTGTTCAAAGTAGAATATATATTATCACTAATCCTTTGGAAATGGTAGAAAATCAAGTAATAAGCATTTTACAGCTCGGGCTTTTATGACTAATGTCATTCCACTGAGATGAACACATATTAGTTTTTCTCATTCAAGTATATGATATTTTAGCCATGCAGAACCTATCATGCTGGCCTATGGGGCACTTTTTCCTAACATGTTCAGACATTACATTCAGATATCTCCAACTTAAAAATGTTGTTTCACATTTACATGAATAAATCTAGGGGCGTCCCTGGAGGCCCAGTGCTTAAGAATCTGCTTTTCAATGCCAAGGACACCAGTTCAATCCCTGGTCCAGGAAGATCTCACGGGCTGGGAAGGACAACTACACCTGTGTGCCGCAACCACTGAAGCCCACAACCGTCTAGAGCTCATGATCTGTGATAAGAGAAGCCACCGCAAGGAGAAACTTGTGCACCACAACTAGAGAGTAGCTTCTACTCGCCACAGCTAGAGAAAGCCCGTGAGCAGCAATGAGGACCCAGTAGAGCCAAAAATACAATAATTTTTAAAAATTAATAGACCTGGGCATAAGCGAAAGGGAAGAACCTTGGCAAGGTTCTTCAATATTTTTGATTTATTATTTTGTAGATTAGTTTACAGATTAGAAGCAAAGTAAATTCCACAGTGTCACTGAAAGACTCAGAAAGTTCCCTCCACTAAGGAACAAATAAGAGAATCATTAAATTAATTAAAATTATAAAATGACATGGATTAGTAACTTTCTTCTGAATATTTTATGACTCTAACAGCCATCAGGACTAATTTGGAAGGGTATATGTTTAATGCCAGCTTCATAGTCCTTAAATCTTTGGTTTATATTTAGCACTAAATGTTAAACCAGGTATTAAGTTTCCATATGATCTGAAGAACTTCAGTTTTAAAAGGGAGTAAAAGAGGTTACAGAAATCTTAGATTTTTATGGTTTGGTTTTGTTAATTTCAAGCTCTATTCTCATAATCTCCCATAATTTCAAGTTTCAATGTAATGTCCCTTGTTCACTAAAAGAAGTTATTTTAGAATTTCCAGAGACAAAGATGCAGTAAGGTCCTGCCTTGAAACCCAGGATCATCTGTTCATGGGAGTAAGCTCTATTTTTTAATATAATCACCATGGCTACCTATGTAATGAATCTTTTTTGTTGTTGTTGACTTTTAAGACATGGGGGTGCCCAATCAGCATCCTATTAATCATGTCTACTTGGTTTCTTGTGTGTCAGTAGCATAGGGAGCATTGAGAGGATGCAAGTGGCAACTGTAACTCTTTAAAAAATATAAACCCCCGCAGAGAATTCAGTAAATTGTGGTTTTGACCGGACAATTTAAATCAGTGGAACATTTGTTCAAAGTATTTTAGTCACTGTTGACTCACTCAGGAATCAGGCCGTTTATGAATTAATGTTACCAAATCTGACACTCTTGGAGAAGGCTGGAAAATTTTCCATGATGCCAAGATGAATGATTCAAGAAGGTGGTATTTAATTTTACATATAATTGACATTTCTATCTCTAACTTACTCCAGTGCAATATTTGCACTCTATATTAAGTATAGCTCTAATATCTTCCTTACTCAGTGGAATTGGCATTCTCACATGAATTAAAAGTGCCAACTTCTGAATAGCTCTCATTGAATGTTGACACCACATATGTCATTTCCAAGAGTGAAAGAGGCTCAAAATAGCAGAGCGTTTCCCCTTTTTACTTGTACTGTAAGCTGTTTTAATACTTTTCTAGAGGAAGAGGGTCCCAAGGGAAGAGTTTTTGCTCTTTCTGCATTTGGTATAGAGGTGTTATTTTCTTTTGGCTGTTCCATATCCTTAGGTGAACCTTTTACCTCCCAGGCTTAGGCATGGATTTAGGCGGATCCCAAATGACATCACAACCCGAGCTCCCCAAGTGGCAAGGCCTCTCTCCATTCTCTTTTCATTTCCCCCATCTCCTTCTGCTGCATTCCTTTCCACTCTTTTTGTAACCAGTGATTTATTAGCTTGTTTCATGTACCTTAGGTACCTTAGTCATTTTCAGAGTAGCTAGTTTACCATGTCTGCCATAACAAAGTGCCACAACTGGGTGGTTTAACCAACAAAAATTTATGTACTCACATTTGTGGGGGCCAGAAGTTTGAGATGAAGGTGTCAGCAGCCTTGGTTTCTTCCAAGGCCTTCACTCCTTGGTTGGTAGATGGCTGTCTTCTCTTTTCTTTTTTTAACAGCTTTTTTTTTTTTTGAAGGATAATTGCTTTACAGAATTTTGCTGTTTTCTGTCAAACCTCAACATGAATCAGCCAGAAGTATACATATATACCCTCCCTTTTGAAACTCCCTCCCATCTCCCTCCCCATCCCATCCATCTAGGTTGTCTTCTTGTTTTCACATAGTCTTTCTTCTGTGTGTGTTTGGGCCCTAATCTCTTCTTCTTACAAGGGTTGGATTAGGATCCATCCTAACCACCCCAGCTTAATTTAATCACCAGTTTAAAGATCCTTCTCCAAATACAGTCACATTCTGAGATAACTAAGAGACATGTGAATGTGAGGGGAACACAGTTCACCTAGTAGCAGTAGCCCAAGATGGACATCATAATACTTGTTGGTCAGATGGAGGATTCAGTTCTTGCCATCCCTTGGAAGGCAATCAGAGGAACTATGGTGGGAGGGAGGCATACCCCCAGGCTTAGGCCTTCAATTCAGCCAAGATCTCATCATGATACCTCTATAAGATTTTCTGAATACCTATTATATACCAAAACTGTGCATTTTACATACATTTATCTAATTGAACATACATTTTACATACATTTATCTAATTGAACCCTTAAAACAGTCCTAAAAGGTGGGAACTGCCAGTAGTCTCCGGAGAAGGCAATGGCACCCCACTCCAGTACTCTTGCCTGGAAAATCCCATGGACGGAGGAACCTCGTGGGCTGCAGTCCATGGGGTCGCTGAGGGTCAGACACGACTGAGCGACTTCACTTTCACTTTTCACTTTCACGCATCGAAGAAGGAAATGGCAACCCTCTCCAGTGTTCTTGCCTGGAGAATCCCAGGGATGGGGGAGCCTGGTGGGCTGCCGTCTATGGGGTCGCACAAGAGTCGGACACGACTGAAGTGACTTAGCAGCAGCAGCCAGTATTCTCACTTGGGAGCTAAGGAAACTGAGATTTGGTGATACTAAATGATTTGCTCAAGATCTCATAGCAAGGAAACAGAAATGCTGGGAGGCAAACCCAAATCCACATATGACTCCAACACCAATGATTTTTCCATGGCACACATTTACTTCTCTCTGTAGAACACTAATATGTTGATTGATCACTTGTCTTCTAGGTGATCCCCAAGTTACCCTATTCTGAAGATGTTGTTTTTCACTTTGTGTTCCTGTGGGCCAAGTCAAGACCAGGTCAATAAGCTTTTTTCAGGAAAGAAAAAAAGTTGTGTTTTTTTTTTCTTTTTTACTAACTCCAGGTAGAAGTCTGTATGGTTTGAGTATTCACTACAATGATTCCCAGCAAAGAAACACTATTCATGTATTCTTTTTTATTATTTCAGAGTGTTTCAGTTATCTATTGCTGTGTTATAAACGACCCCAAAACTTAGTGGCTAAAAAAAATAATAATCATCATTTTCTCTCTCACAGTTCTGTGGTTTACTGGGTTCTTTTGGTGGTTTATTTATTCCTTGTGATGCTGGCTGGAGCTGCAGTCACATAGGGGTTCAACTGGGCTAGAATGTTCAAGAGAACTCTTTCACATCTCTGACGTTTGGTGGAGAACCACAAGAGAGCTTGTATCGGACAGCTGAACACCCCTTTCACATGGTCACATGGTCACGTGTCCAGCAGAAAGACTCCTTATGTGGCAGCTTAGGACTGCCAAAACCAGAAGCAGCTAGGCCTTCTTAAGGCTTAGATCAAGAACTGGCACAACATCCCTTCCATCACATAAACTTTCCAGTACATCCCTTTCATTCACCTTAACATGTCTCGTTAAAGTGAATCCCAGGCCAGCCTGTATTCAGTGTAGGGGCAGATACCCAAGGTTACAAGTACCGGATGGTGCAACTCATAAAGGCCATCCTTAGAGACTAGCTACACCTGGGTTTGCTAAAGAAATGAGGGAAAGAAGGCATTAACTTCATATTAAATATTGGGTGATTTATCAATACAGAACTAAATGAAGAAATAGTTTTGAAACACTTTAACCCTTTTTTCAAAAGCAAGGAGTTTTTTTTGGATAACGTATCAGTGAAAAGAACTTACACAAGTGCAATATATTTAATCTTTGTAGAAAGCAAATAAGACCTTTTCCTTATAATCACTTCTGTGATGAGAACCTGTGAAGCCTTGAGTATCAAGTAAGAAATATAACATCAGTTGCACTGGTACCAGACTCTGTGCCTGCTCTCTGTAAGCTGCTATGGTTGATATAGCTTTGTGCAGTGACCAAAGTTGGAGTGGGTTTTTGGCTCCTTCTCTGAGTCAGAAAATTTTCTTGAATCTGAAGAAAGGAGGGAGGGAGAAAGTCATGTAAAAAAAAAATGCATAATTCACCAATAATGAGGTGAATTTGTATTCTATTGGGGTTCAATTAGTATAATCTTTGGCATTTGTTAAGTACCAAGAAATGTTAAATTATATTTTAATCTATTTTTAATTAAAAAAACTTTTTTGGCCATACTGCATGGCATGAAGGATTTTAGTCCCCTGACCAGGGATCAAACCCTTGTTCCCTGCTTGCAAGCATGGGGCCTTAACCACTGGACCACCAGGGAAGTCTCTTAAAATTATTTTTAACTAGATTTTTTGGCACAAAATATGAAGGCCTCCCATATGGCAGATACAACTTGTGACAAAATATCTTCTCTGGTGTATGATCAGTATGATTTTGCTATTTATGAATACAGTCATCGAAAATGATGTATGTTGCCAGCTAGAGATGTGTGCTATTTAGACATAGCATGCTTTAATAAGGGTCGGCAGATTATGGCCCACTTGGTCATGTCCAACTCTTTGCAACCCCCATGGTCTGTAGCCCGCCAGACTCCTCTGTCCATGGGATTTTCCAGGCAAGAATAATGGAGTGGGTTGCCATTTCCTTCTCCAGTAAAATTAAATTCAGTTCAGTTCAGTTCAGTCACTCAGTCGTGCCCGACTCTTTGCGACCCCATGAATTGCAGCATGCCAGGCCTCCCTGTCCATCACCAACTCCCAGAGTTCACTCAGACTCAGGTCCATCGAGTCAGTGATGCCATCCAGCCATCTCATCCTCTGTTGTCCCCTTCTCCTCCTGCCCCCAATCCCTCCCAGCATCAGAGTCTTTTCCAATGAGTCAACTCTTTGCATCAGGTGGCCAAAGTACTGGAGTTTCAGTTTTATCATCATTTCTCCAAAGAACACCCAGGACTGATCTCCTTTAGGATGGACTGGTTGGATCTCCTTGCAGTCCAAGGGACTCTCAAGAATCTTCTCCAACACCGCAGTTCAAAAGCATCAATTCTTTGGTGCTCAGCTTTCTTCACAGTCCAACTCTCACATCCATACGTGACTACTGGAAAAACCAAAGCCTTGACTAGATGGACCTTTGTTGGCAAAGTAATGTCTCTGCTTTTGAATATGCTGTCTAGATTGCCAGGACTCAAATCCTAACTCTGCTCCTTAGCTGGCTATGGGGTCCAAACCTCAATTGTCATACAGAGATAATAATCATAGATCGGTAAGTATTAAATAATGCAGAGCATTTAGTAGAACAGTGCTGTTGTTATCATCAGTGTTATTGTAGTTATTGCTGTTATTTATATCCATTAAGAATTTGGCTGCTAGAAATAGATGTGCCAAAAATACAACAAAAAATTAGAGGTTTTCTTATTATGAAACAAGAAGTGAGGAGGCAGGCCATGATAGGCTTCGGTTTAGCAGCTCTGGAATTCAGTCCCCAGATCTCTGCAATGCTCTTGTCCTTTCCCTTGTGATTGCCCCTTAGTTCTAAGGTGGCTACTCTGTCTCTGGCATGTGTGCTCATTCCAGCAGAAAGAACTGAAGGGCAAAGAGCAACAGGATACTGTGAGATGAGTGTGCCTGCTTTTAAGGAGCTTTCCTGTAAGCCCTGCCCAACACTTTTGCTTATATGATATTAGTCAGAAATGAGTCATCATCCTCTCCTCCCCGCCACCTGTAACAGAAGTTATATACTTGGTTATCCACCAACAAAATCAAAATCCTCTTTATGCAGGAGAAAGGGAAAATGAGTACTGGGTGGGCACTGGCAGTCTCCACCACATTATTTTCAGTGTTGTTACTGCTGTTATTACTGCTTTATCTTGAAACACTGTCAGCTTTCTGTACTGTAAAGTTCCCAGAGACAGAATCCATAGAAAACCTCTCTGTTTTAAAACACAGTCTATCAACATGATTCTTGAAAATAGCCCCAGAGGAATATGCCAACAGGAAGTCACCTATATTTTAATTGATTGGATTCTGTTTAAGCCTTTGACATCACTGTTCTGTTTTAAGCAATGTAAGAGAAAATGAAACATTAAATAAAATATCTAGGTTTTTGATGAGACCAAGTCCAGGTGTCATTCAAAATAAGGCTTAGAAACTAAGAACTAAGCTACTCTAAATGAAATCTTTAAAACTGATAAGCTTTATAGGAGTCATTGTTTTATACTATTCTGGAAACTTAAAAATCTTTTGGAGTATTTATGGGACACTGATATTCTTGTTTGAAAATAAGATTAAGATTGATTCATGATATAAAAAGTACTTGTCTGAAGCATATCTCTGTCATAATTTCCTCTTTGTGGAACCCTATTTACTCTCCTTTTTTGACAGAAATATAGTCACTCATTTCTTATCCTCCAGAAATCCTCTCCAGTTCTTTAGGGCCCTAAACTGTTCACTGCAAACCAGCCATGGTCTTTGCTGGCCTAGAGACAGAGTGCTTTCCGTTCTGTCCATGAATGTCAGTGTTTGTTTTTGTATCAGCGTGATTGGCAGAAGTCAGTGATGGAGATTGTATCAGAAACTTGTTTTTTAATGTATTCTATTGAAGTACAGTTGATTTACAATGTTGTGTTAGTTTCTGCTATATAGCAAAGTGGTTCAGTTATGCATATATTTACACATTCTTTTTCAGATTCTTTTCCATTCTGCTTTATCACAGGATACTTTTCTCTGTTCTCTGCTGTAATAAGAGCTTGTTATTTATCCATCCTAGAAATGATAGTTTCCCATCTGCTAGTGCCAAGCTCTCACACCCTCTCTCCCCCTTGGCACCCACACGTCTGCTCTCTATGTCTGTAAGTCTGTTTCTGTCTCATAGACACGTTCTTTCGTGTCATATTTAGATTTCTTATATTAATGATTTCATGTGGTATTTGTCTTTCTCCTGACTTCACTTAGTATGATAATCTTTAGGTCCATTCCTGCTGTTGAAAATGGCATTATTTCATTCTTTATTATGACTGAGTAGTATGCCATTGTATGTGTGTGGTAGGTGTATATATATATATATATATATATATACACACTGTATTTTCTTCATCCACTCATCAGTCGATGGACACTTAGGTTGTTTCCATATCTTGGCTGTTGTGAATAGTGTTGCTGTGAATATAGGGATGCATGTATAGTTTTGAATTATGGTTTTCTCAGGATATATGCCCGGGTGTGGGATTGCTGGATGGCAACTCCGATTTTAGTTTTTTGAGGAACCTCCGTGCTGTTTTCCATTGGCTGCACCAACTTGCATTCCCACCAACAGTGTAGGAGGGTTCCCTTTTCTCTTCCACACCCTCTCCAGCATGTGTTATTTGTTGATTTTATAATGGCCATTCCTACCAGTGTGACGTGGTAGCTCATCATAGTTTTGATTTGCATTTCTCTAATAATTAGTGATGCTGAACATCTTGTGCATCTTGGCCATTTGTATGTCTTCTCTGGAGAAATGTCTATTTAGGTAAAAAGCTTATTTTTAATCTGTAGCCAACTTTGAGAAAGATTGGATGATAAGAAGAGAACTAGAGAACATGATACAGATATTTAATTATTGTCTATAGCCCACTACATATAAAGAGCTCTGACCTATAGAAAAGAATTAAAAGGGGCATCCTTTGCCCTGAAAGAATAAAAGAAAGGACATTTCAAGCAGTAAAGTCCTTTCTCTGCCCCTGAGCATCAGGACAGGGAGAGTGACTGGAGCCAGAAGCAAGTTGGTTTTAGGGGGTTGTAATGTTGGGCTTTATGAAAGCCATGCCAAAAAGTCTGATGTAATACAGTGGAAAACAGGAGCAGTGGAGCCTTTGAGCTGGGGAAGGTCTGTGAGGTTCAGAGGCTGCTTTGGGCAGTGACATTAGAGTTGGCTGGAGCACAGGTGGAGAGGGGAGCCTCCCTGTCTTCTTAGCATTAGCTGGCAACTCATCTCATTCTCCTTGTGCAGCCATCTCCAGGCCACTATCTACCTACCCAGAGCACTGGCCACCTCAGCTCAAGGCCATTGTCTCAATTCATCTTTCCCAGAAACTATGCAACAAGCTCTTTACAATAAGAAGCTTGAAATTTCACTGGAATACATTTAGCCCAGAATAACTTTTGCAGTAGTAGCAGGAAAGTTTATAGAAAAAGTATGGCAATTGCTTTTTATAACATTGAAATCAAAAATTAAAAGTATTCCTTCAACATCTCCAATTTGCCCTTCAAAAGATTGCGTTCCAGCCATTTGACCCTTTAAATCTTTGAATATAAGATTTTTTCCCCTAAATCTTAAATTATCTCAACATTTCTTAGATTATTTCAACATTTGCCCTCTCAAATTCTTTGTGAATTTAGTAGAAAAGTCCATCCCAACTGTTCCATCATTATTTATTATATATTCTGTCTGCTTTGATCTGATTTAAGCACTTAAAAAGTTTTTTCTAATATCTCTTTATAAAAATGATGCCCTATCTTCTAAATAATTTTAATTGCTATTTTCTAACTTGATCGTTTTCCTTTTGGAGCTTTTCAAAGTGAAATGTATGTGAAGAATAGCAACAAGAACTTCCCAAGAAACAAGTACCTGTGGCTTTGGTTTTCCTTAAGGGTACTGTAATTCCATGGGTTTGAATTTTCAGTATCCATTATGAGGTCAGCTGCAGAGAAAGCCTCCCAAACAGCATTGCCCCTTGGGCCCAAGTCTATAGAGGACCATCAGAACACACTCTAAAATCCTTTTCCTGAGTCACTGTGTACTGTTATAGAACTGTCTATGAGGCTGCTTGATTTCTCTCTCATGAATACTCAAAATGACCCTGTCAAAATTCACTGTCTCCTGTATTGCCCATCTCTTGGGCATATTATCCATGTCAAGGACCTCCAGTGTGCTAGCAAATGCCAAGTAAACTGGGAGATTTCTGATCACTTATGGCAGTATCAGATAGGCATGGTTCCAGCCCTGATTTCTAGGTCACCTACTTTTACTAACTCTCTATCCAGGGCAGTGATTTGTAGCCCCAGTTAACATCAGAAGTATCTGTGGAGTTATTTGATGTGCATATGCCCAGGATCTTCCTGACACCTAGTGAATCAGACTCTCGAGGAATGGAATCCAACCATCCATTTCTTTTTTAAGCACTGAAGGGTGATCCAGATCTATTGCCAGATGGGAAATAATCCATCTTAGCAATTGATCGTCATATTTACATTTTTGTGGGCTTCCCTGGTGGCTTTGATTATAAAGAATCTGCCTGTAATGCAGGAGACCCAGGTTCGATCCCTGGGTTAGGAAGATCTCCTGAAGAAGGAAATGAAAACCCACTCTGGTATCCTTACCTGGGAAATACCATGGACACAGGAGCCTGGTGGGTTGCAGTCCGTGGGCTTGCAAACAGTCGGACATGACTTAGCGACTTTCAGTTTCAGTATAGACTATGTTCCCTATCAGAAACCTTTTCTTCTGTAGGGACTGAGCAAAAATGAATTTCTAACATGAAATGGAAAGTTCACCTGTGTTTTCTCCCCTGCTTGCCTGATATTCCCAATTGAGCCCCTGAGCCTCACCGAAACTGACTTGTAGCAGAGTCCATGCTAAACTGCTTAGTAAAATTTATGATTTGTACAAAGCACTACAACTTTATAAATTCAGCCATGAATTTATACATACTCAGCATATACACATTTTCCCCAGTGAAATAGGTCTTATTAGTCTCAATTTTTAGATTAGGAACAGTCTGAAAGAATTTACATGCCTTGCTGAAGAACATAAGGAAATAGTGGCTAGAATTAAACTCAGTTCTTCCAACTCTGAATTCAGTACTCTTTTACTATACTGAGACAGGAAGGTGGCAGAACACAGCCTTTAAAAGAATGATATAGCCAGATATAAAAGGAGACATACTCTATGACACCCTTATACCAACAAGGACCTATTGTATAGGACATGGAACTCTGTTCAGTGTTATGTGACAGCCTGGTTTGGAGGCGGGCTTTAGGGGACAATAAAGAAAGTGAAAATGTTAGTCTCTCAGTCTTGTCCAACTCTTTGTAACCCCATAGACTGTAGCCCACCAGGCTCTTCTGTCTTTGGTATTTCCCAAGTAAAAATACTGGAGTAGGTTGCCATTTCCTTCTCCAGGGGATCTTCCTGACCCAAGGATTGAACCCAGGTCTCCTGCATTGCAGGCAGATTCTTTACCATGTAAGCCACCAGGGAAGCCCACTGGGGGAGAATGGATACACGTATATGTATGACTGTGTCCCTTCACGCTTCACCTGGAACTGTCACAAGATCATTAATCAGCTTATGAAAGAGATGGGAATACCAGACCACCTGACCTGCCTCTTGAAAAATCTATATGCAGGTCAGGAAGCAACAGTTAGAACTGGACATGGAACAACAGACTGGTTCCAAATAGGAAAAGGACTACATCAAGGCTGTATATTGTCACCCTGCTTATTTAACTTTTATGCAAAGTACATCATGAGAAATGCTGGGCTGGAAGAAGCACAAGCTGGAATCAAGATTGCCGGGAGAAATATCAATAACCTCAGATATGCAGATGACACCACTCTAATGGCAGAAAGAGAAGAGGAACTAAAAAGCCTCTTGATGAAAGTGAAAGAGGAGAGTGAAAAAGTTGGCTTAAAGCTCAACATTCAGAAAATGGAAGATCATGGCATCTGGTCCCATCACTTCATGGGAAATAGATGGGGAAACAGTGGAAACAGTGTCAGACTTTATTTTTCTGGGCTCCAAAATCACTGCAGATGGTGACTGCAGCCATGAAATTAAAAGCCTCTTACTCCTTGGAAGAAAAGTTATGACCAACCTAGATAGCATATTCAAAAACAGAGACATTACTTTGCCAACAAAGGTCCATCTAGTCAAGGCTATGGTTTTTCCACTAGTCATGTATGGATGTGAGAGTTGGACTGTGAAGAAAGCTGAGTGCCAAAGAATTGATGATTTTGAACTGTGGTGTAGGAGAAGACTCTTGAGTCCCTTGCACTGCAAGATCCAACCAGTCCATCCTAAAGGAGATCAGTCCTGGGTGTTCTTTGGAAGGAATGATGCTAAAGCTGAAACTCCAGTACTTTGGCCACCTGATGCGAAGAGTTGACTCATTGGAAAAGACTCTGATGCTGGGAGGAATTGGGGGCAGGAGGAGAAGGGGATGACAGAGGATGAGATGGCTGGATGGCATCACCGACTCTATGGACGTGAGTTTGAGTGAACTCTGGGAGTTGGTGATGGACAGGGAGGCCTCGCATGCTGCAGTTCATGGGGTCACAAAGAGTTGGACACAACTGAGCAACTGAACTGAACTGAACTCCCCAATACAAAATAAAATGTTCAAAAAAAAATCTAAACAAAAATGAAGAATGGTATAGCTCAGGGCAGAATATAAATTGATTAGAACCAACTATATTCAAGATGGATGACTCAGCTTCCACTTGATCTTGAGCCTCATTTTACGCTCATTGTAACACATCAGCATGCTAAATGACACACCCCAGGCACTATGAGGTCAAAAGGTAGCTGGTGGCCCAATTCCTGGAAATTCCCACCCCTTCCCAAAATAAAAACACTGCCTTCTACCCTGTACCTCTTTTGGCTTTCAAGATGGCCCACACTCTCTCTCTGGAGTGTGTTTCCTCCCTGAATAAACCTTCTTTCACTTTACAATAGCTCTTGAATTTTTTCCTGCATGAAGTGAACAACCCACACTTGGCAGCCATCCCAAGGACTTGGACGTGACCTGGGATGTGACCTCATCCTCTTGCGCCCCCTTCTCTTTCATGCAATAATACTAGACTGTTTATTTCTACTGATTAATATTTTCATCTTTTATTTCAAAATAATTTTAGACTTATTTTTAAAAATTACAAAGAAATAATACCCTTTACCTGTAAACCTTTTACCTGCATTCCCCAAATGTTAAAATTTATCATATTAATCATTCTCTTTCTTCTTTCATCTTGTGTATGTGTATATTAATTTCTGACATATATGTTTGTGTGTGTATATATATATGACAGTAAATTGCAATTATGATTCCCTTTATCTCTCAATATTTCAGTGTATATTTCCTCACACACAGATATTCTCTTCCTTCACCAAAGAACAATGATGAGAAATCCAGAAATTAATACAGTACTACTATGTACAGAAATTTAAATCTTAACCAGTTTTGAAATGTCAGACTGGAACTTGACCCATGTGACTGAGACTCTTAACCCAGCCAAAACCCTCGGTACCTGGTTTCAGGACCTAATGAAGCTCAGGTTCTTGATATCTCATCTCAGAAGGAATTCAGTGAGAGACAAAGTGATAAGTAACAAATGGATTTGTTCAGATTCAGAGAGAAGCACTCTCCACAGAAAGACTGTGGGCCATCACAAAGGGTGAGTGTGGCCATGAAATGTAGCATGGTTAGTTTTTATCAGTTCGGTTCAGTTGCTCAACTGGGTCCGACTCTTTGTGACCTCATGGACTGCAGCACTCCAGGCTTCCCTGTCCATCACCAACTCCCAAAGCTTGCTCAAACTCATGTGCATCGAGTCAGTGATGCCATCCAACCATGTCATCCTCTGTCATCCCCTTCTCCTCCTGCCTTCAGTCTTTCCCACCATCAGGGTCTTTTGCAATGAGTCAGTTCTTCGTATCAGGTGGCCAAAGTATTGGAGTTTCAGCTTTGGCATCAGTCCTTCCAATGATAGGCAGGACTGATTTCCTTTAGGATGGACCGGGTGGAACTCCTTGCAGTCCAAGGGACCCTCAAGAGTCTTCTCCAACACTGCAGTTCAAAAGCATCAGTTCTGGGCATTTAGCTTTCTTTATGGTCCAACTCTCACATCCATAGATGACCACTGGAAAAACCATAGCTTTGACTAGCTGGACCTTTGTTGGAAAAGTAATACCTCTGGTTTTTCTCGGTTGGTCATAGCTTTTCTTCCAAGGATCAGTTCAGTTCAGTTCAGTCACTCAGTCGTGTCCGACACTGCAACCCCGATACATGACTGCTGGAAAAACCATAGCCTTGACTAGAGGGACTTTGTTTGCAAAGTAATGTCTCTGCTTTTTAATATGCTATCTAGGTTGGTTATAACTTTCCTTCCAAGGAGTAAGCGTCTTTTAATTTCATGGCTGCAGTCACCATCTGCAGTGATTTTGGAGCCCAGAAAAATAAAGTCAGCCACTGTTTCCACTGTTTCTCCATCTATTTCCCATGAAGTTATGGGACCAGATGCCATGATCTTCATTTTCTGAATATTGAGCTTTAAGCCAACTTTTTCACTCTCCTCTTTCACTTTCATCAAGAAGCTTTTTAGTTCTTCTTCACTTTCCGCCATAAGGGTGGTGTCATCTGCATATCTGAGGTTATTGATATTTCTCCCGGCAATCTTGATTCCAGCTTGTGCTTCCTCCAGCCCAGTGTTTCTCATGATGTACTCTGCATATAAGTTAAATAAGCAGGGTGACAATATACAGCCTTGATGTAGTCCTTTTCCTATTTGGAACCAGTCTGTTGTTCTATGTCCAGTTCTAACTGTTGCTTCCTGAACTGCATATAGATTTCTCAAGAGGCAGATCAGGTGGTCTGGTATTCCCATCTCTTTCAGAATTTTCCACAGTTTATTGTGATCCACAGAGTCAAAGGCTTTGGCATAGTCAATAAAGCAGAAATAGATGTGTTTTTGGAACTCTCTTGCTTTTTTTATGATCCAGTGGATGTTGGCAGTTTGATCTCTGCTTCCTCTGCCTTTTCTAAAATCAGCTTGAACATCTGGAAGTTCACAGTTCACGTATTGCTGAAGCCTGGCTTGGAGAATTTTGAGCATTACTTTACTAGTATGTGAGATGAGTGCAATTGTGTGGTAGTTTAAGCATTCTTTGGCATTGCCTTTCTTTGGGATTGGAATGAAAACTGACCTTTTTAGTCTTGTGGCCACTGCTGAGTTTTCCAAATTTGCTGGCATGTTGAGTGCAGCACTTTCACAGCATCATCTTTCAGGATTTGAAATAGCTCAACTGGAATTCCATCACCTCCACTAGCTTTGTTTGTAGTGATGCTTTGTAAGGCCCACTTGACTTCACATTCCAGGATGTCTGGCTCTAGGTGAGTGATCACACCATTGTGATTATCTGGGTCGTGAAGATCTTTTTTGTACAGTTCTTCTATGTATTCTTGCCATCTCTTCGTAGTATCTTCTGCCTCTGTTGGGTCCATACCATTTCTGTCCTTTATGGAGTCCATCTTTGCATGAAAAGTTGCTTTTATAGGCTGGGTAATTTCATATGCTAATGAGTGGGAGGATTATTACAACTTTGGGGGAAGGAATGGAGATTTCCAGGATTTGGGCTGCTTCCTACTGCTTGTTCTTTTGACAGTGCCTTGGAACTGTCATGGCACTTCTGGATGTGTCATTTAGCTTGTTGATTGAGGATCAAGTTCTAGTCAAAGGTCTTGTCTGCCATCTTGGACCCATTTGATTCTAATCCATTTATGTTGTGTCCTTGGGCTATGTCATTCTTTCAAAAGTTGTGCCCTGCCCCTTTCCCTCCTGTTGCAGTTTCACCCACAGATTTTTTTCTGTAAAAGAAAAAATGTTTAGTCTAGTGTCCATTCAAGGATTACATGTTGTATTTGGTTCTGTGTCTCTTTACTGTCTTTGTCTGCAAAGATCCTTAGTCTGCCTTTGTCATTCATGACCTGGTTCATTAAGTAGGTTGTCCCCTGATAAGGTGGTGCTAGTGCTAAAGAAGCCACCTGCCAATGCAGGAGACATAAGAGATGTGGGTTCCATCCCTGGGTCTTGAAGATCCCCTGGAGGAGGGCATGGCAACCCACTCCAGTATTCCCAAGGACAGAGGAGCCTGGTGGGCTACAGCTCATAGGGTTGCAAAGAGGTGGACGTGACTGAAGTCACGGAGCATGCACACGCACGCATGCCTGTCCCCTAATAAGCTGGAATTATCCTGGCAGTTTTGGCTCTAAGAGCGTGAAGAAGTTGCTCAGAAACCAAAGGCTTTACTGATGTATGAAGTGAAGTGAAGTCGCTCAGTCGTGTCCGACTCTTTGCAACCCCATGGACTGTAGCCTACCAGGCTCCTCAGTCCATGGAATTTTCCAAGCAAGAGTACTGGAGTGGGTTGCCATTTCCTTCTCCGGGGGATCTTCCCAACCCAGGGATTGAACCCTGGTCTCCCGTACTGCACGCAGACGCTTTACCATCTGAGCCACCAGGGAAGCTTACTGATGTATTGCAAGACAGATCACAGCATTGTGGGAATGTTGGAGACGCAATAATGATAGTTATTATGGTATATTTACTATATTCTGGGTATTCTTTTAAATGCTTTCCATATAGTAACTCATTTTATCTTTACAGCAACACTCATGTGATGCTATTATTATATTAGAGATGTGGAATATGAGAAACAAGAAGTTAAGTGACTTACCCAAGGTCATCCATCGAGGAAATGGCAAGGCTAGGAATCAGACCCCCTCTGGCAGGCTCCATCCCAACCTTGAGCTGTTAATCAGAATAAGCAGAGCCCCAGGGGTCCTGTGTTCTCAGGCAAGTTGTTAGGTCTAAAATCCCCAGTCTCATCAACTGAAAAAGTGGGACTAATGCATCTGTTTCAGTTGTTAGGTTTAACCAAAATAAGGTATCGTATATAAAATATACATAAAAGATAAGCATTTGATAAATAAGGATTCCATTTTTTTAAGAGTGAATATTGATAAAATTTTAAATGTAAATATTGAAAAGTTATACATGACTCACCCTGAAATATGGTGACTATCAGAGAGTACTTTTTTAATCACTGGGCGTGGGGAGAAGTGAACAGAAGTGACAAACACCAATTCATATTTTTAGATACTTTGAGGGGCTGGGGAAGGGCTAGCAGCAACCAAAACCACCTTCAGGGCAGAAGAGGCCGGATAGGAATGAGTCACAAAACACAATTTTAGAATGAATTTCTAGAAAGGACACCTGTATCTTTAGATGTATTGGGGGGGCGGGGGGAAAGGGTGTCTGTTTCCTATAAAGAGAAAGGTTAACACCACTCTATTCTGGGCTGAGGTATAATATTCTTCTAGCTTTAAAAAGACGGTTGCTCTCATTAGTGGCTGGCAGCATAAGAATCAAGAGGTCTTTATAAGAGAACTTTGAGAACACTGGGTTTACCGAATCACTGAAATGTCTAGTCATTTCATTGTGAACTTTTCATTTTGTCTTCAAAGACTTCAGCTGTAGAGTAAAGTAAATGAGGTATACATATACATATATCAATTCTTCTTAAGATTCTTTTCCCAGATAGGTTATTACAGATTGTTGAGTAGAGTTCCCTGCGCTGTACAGTAGGTCCTTATCAGTTATCTATCTCATATACATCTGAAACTAGCACAGCACTGTGAATCAGCTGGACTCCAGTTAAAGGGGGGAAGATGCCAAATACAGCCTCTGAAGCAATGGAGAAGATAAACCTGTGAAGGAGGTACCTCTTAATGACTGTGTTGGTTCAACTTCTTTATTTTGTAGCCTATAAATAGATTTGAGGGGGTACCTCTGCAGTCCAAGAACTTTATAGGCTCTGTAGCTATTGGGTAAAAAGTTCATTTGGGTGTTTCTGTACCATCTTATGAAAAAACCTCATGAAATTTTTGGCCAGTGCAATTGTAAGCAAGGACAGATTTTTCATCCTTTTTCTCAAAGCAAGAATGTTTCCTCTGACCCCATCTGTCAGGAGAACCCTAGGTATCCTTTCCCCACCATCTTTTTCCTCACAACTGTTTACTTCTGAACTCCACATCTACGGAGCTGAAAATAAGTGGTGACTTGTAGAGGGAAGACAAAGAGGGAGCGAGGGAGTGAGGGCTGAGTTCAGAAAGAATTCAGGCTCACACGTGAAGGGCTGCTGGTAGCCTCCTCCAGCTGTCCCCACAGCCCAGGTCCTCCTCCCCTCACCCCTGCCCCAGGGCTCCGCCTGACATCCCGGCCTCTGTTCCTCTCCTGGAAAGTCTGCTGACTCTCACCTTCCATAGCCGGCCTCAACCTGCACCTTCTCTGACCCAGCTCTCATCATGGATCTGTCCATTGCCCATTTTACAAGCAGCTTTTTCAACCACATTTTCCACTCAGCCAATAGGAAAACCAGGCCAAATTAGCCCTAACACAGAAGCCCGTGATTCCAAAAACTGTTGCAGGATGGAAATACGGGGGCCTTGGTTCAAAAAAGAGTTTCGAGAGAGAGAGTGGAGCATTAAATCAGCATAGGCCCTTCTGGGGCTCCCCACGTGGCTCTAGTAGTAAAGACCCATCTGCTGACGCAGGAGACATAAGACGAGGGTTCCCTCCAGGGTCAGGAGGGTCCCCTGGAGGAGGGCATGGCAACCACTCCAGCATTCTTGCCTGGGAGAACCCCATGGACAGAGGAGCCTGGCGAACTACAGCCCATAGGGTTGCAAAGAGTTGGACACAACTGAAGCGACTTAGCAACATGCAGGCCCTTCTAAGCATATGGCCCTGTGTGTCAGAACAGGTTACATGCTGTAAGGGTCCCCGGGGAGTTGAAAGTTGTTTTCCTTCTAGATAGGCTGACATATTTAAAAATCAATATATCATTGGAACAAAAACAAAACTGTACCTCAATCCAATTCCAATTGATTAGATGTTATCTGAAAATCTACTTAGTATAATGGCACAGGAACACATATTTAAATTTGGGGCTGAACTCCATGATAGAAGGATAGGTAAATTCTGTAAATGTTCGAGCATACCTATACTTTGCTTTAAAAGTAAGGAGGAAAAAAACAAAACTCCACAGGTATTTTTGTTGCTCAGTCAACATTAAATGTGTGTGAAGTGAAAGTCTCTCAGTCTTGTCCAACTCTTTGTGATCCCATGGACTATAGAGTCCATGGAATTCTCCAGGCCAGAATACTGGAGTGGGTAGCCTTTCCCTTCTCCAAGTAGCCTTTCCCTTATCAACATTAAGAATCATGGGAAAATAGACACCTGCGCTCCTCCTTTAAGAAGTGTCTGATTCTGTCGTCTGTGGTAGAGCCCAGGTGTCAGGAGCAGTGAACTGCACTAGACTGTGATACAAAGCCAGAGTTAATAAAACATGCAAAGAAATTTCATGCTTGCTCCATATACTAGAAGTTCCACTGCAGGAGTGGTGAACTGGGAATCACTAGCATTAAGAGCCATTTTTTGCTGTGCACTGTACTCAGGGCAAAGACCAAACACTCTGCAAGCGTTTGTTAAGTCTACACTTGAAGCAATTACAGAAAGTATACATTTGTTTGAACTATTGTACTTTCTTACAGAATCTGCAGTAATATACAGTCATCAGCAAATGCAGAGACTACTCCAAGGGAGGTCACAGCACTAGTGTGGCTTAGACTTGGAAGATACAGAGTCAAGTTCCATCCTTGCCAACTGAGCAAGTCCCCAGTTTACCAGATTACTATGTAGGGATTGTCATATGCTTCTGAGTCTCAGGATGCTGCTCTGTCTCGAAATAAGACCACAGAGCTGGTGTGAAGGAGACAGCTTCTGTATGAAGTTAGACTGTAGACTGTGAAGTAGTTAATAAATGTAAGGTATTCTTATTTAAATCTAACAGTGATAAAGAGAGAATAAATCCTCAAGTTAATATTACTAGTGAAGATTGGCTTTGGCATAGCAATTGGATAGTCAGCTAAAATTTGTTCCTTCTTCATCTGTGTTGCTTCCAACTCATCCCGAAGACTCAGATGTTAACCACTTTATGAAATATTTTGTGTTCCCACTGGCAGTTAATTATTCCTCCTTATATCTTAGCACAGGATTGTGATTTTATTTAATTACATGGATTTTCCTCTTTCCAGGCTATAAGCTTTCTGAGGACCAGGTCTCACCCTTCACTGAATTATCATGACTGGGGTGTGCTCCGTATGATTGACAAAGGAGGGAAAGGAACCAAGTATAAGTGAGAATAGTTTAGGCCATTTAAGGCATTTAAATGTGTATAGTGTAAAGCCATAGTTTCATAAGAACAGGGGTCTTGTTTGCCTGAATCCTTCCCTCCCTGAATTCATAATCCGTGCTGGGCACAGAGTAGGTAGCTTGGGAGAAATTTCTAAGTAAGAAAAGAAGAAAGGTTAGTGATAGGCCAAGGTTTCCATCAGCATTAACTCCTCCTGCTGTGTTTCATTTTGGGTAGTACAACCCCAAAGGGTCTATAAGCCTTATTCTGTTCCCTTGCCCCCCAGAGCTTCCAACGCTGAATAATCACCACCTTCCCAAGGCCTGATCCTCACCCACTGGTCGTTTTAGAACCCCTGCTCCTTCTCTAAAGGAATTTCTCATTGCTATAGGACTGTTCCATGCTCCTCCAACACTTGCTAATTTAGTAACCATAAATTCCTATAACAAGTCATGGGCACTAAATAGCCTCCTTACAGAGAAATGAAATATTTGAACCCTGAAGCACTTAAACCAAAGGATCAATCTACTGAGGAGTTTATCAGAGGTTGTAGATAAACAAATAGGTTGGTTTCAAATCACTCAGTACCTCCTCCTGCCTGGCCTATGTAGGGCCAACGTGGAGGAAGAAGATGAGCAATTCCTTGGAAAAGGTAGCACTTTACAGACTGCCAGTAAGAGTGCTGATCTAATGAAATCCCTGTTTTTAAAAGCAAACTGGAGATAGTAAGTCACAGTTTTATTACAACATGGGCCTTTTCTTAGGGTGCGGGACTCATTTGTGGCTAAATAAAACAGCTGGATTCTGTAGTTAGTGAGAATCAGTACCTTCAAGAGATACTTAATCTCTCAGAACAGACCAATGCTGACAGTTTCTGGGAGGAAAATACAGAATTAAAATATGAACCAAGATAATCTGCCTTTGGTCCAGTCCTCCTGGTTTCACATTGGGTAGGCTATGGCTGATCACAAACTTCAGTTGGGAGATTAACAGGTTTAAATCTATCACCTGGTCATCTTCTCCTGTACAGGGCCAAGAAGACGGCAGATAACATGACTGGTTAATGCTAATTCCCTCTGAAAGAAGAGAAGAGAGGGTCACATTTTCTCTGAATTTGAAACCAAGAGTGTTCTTTATTCAGTTGATTACAACTGTTCTTAAATGCTCCTTGGATAGTTTCCCTCTGGATTATGTTGCCTTCTGTCCTTAATCATGGATTTTCTAAGTAACCTCATTTAGTTCTCCTCCATGGACCAAATGTAACCTGATATTGAGGTGTTACTAATCCTTTAAAAAGCCAGGAGTTTGAGCTTTCACTGGACTTTGAAAGATTTTAATAACTGGATTTTTGTCTCTGATTGCTGATAATGTTTTTAATTTGGAGTTGGAGCAGTTCCCTCTGGTAATAAGTGCAGCCTGAGCAGACAGGGCATGCTATTGTTCTAAAACAATAGATTCAAATTAGATTTTGCCCAAACAGGTACAGAACTGAAAACCTTGGCTTCTGTTAATGCTGTATTTTAGGGCAAAAGTTCCTGTGTTCTGGTTGGCCTTTTTTACCTTCATGAGTTTTGGATTATCTGAATACCACCTTAAATTATATTTACTACTTTTCAGTACACTCACTGTAATACTTGAATACAGTGATTTCCATTATGGAAATTTTTATTTGCCGTTAGGTGGGAAACGAGTATTACTTGTACTTTAATTGAAGGTAATAAATACAATGAAAGCAAAAGTTATTAAATTCTGGCTAGATGATATTGCTTGCCAAAGGTTCTGAGCCCCAGGCCTCTCTCCCTTTATTTGAAAGGGGATTAACCTGGGTTGAAGTCATACTAGTACCACATTGAAACTTTCCTTCAGGGAATATGATGGATTGAAGAAAAACACAAAGGAAAGAAAGAAAAAACAGAGAATCCCTTTTCCTCTATTTAGTAACTTCCAGTCCTTTTGATTCCAAGTGTTACTCAGCACACATTTGAGAAACAATGCATTTGAAAAAACTGATTCCTTTTATATTTTGTGGTGAGGAATTCAATATTTGACTTATTAAACTAACATGAAACCCTGTTCAGGATGTAAGAAAACCCCCAAAAGTAGAAGGCACTGTCCCTATACCCAAGAAATGTGTCACCTAATAATACAAGGTGAGAAATTCATGATAAATGTATAGAAACAAGAGTTCCAGAAATAAGCAAGCACTTCAGTATTAATACTAGAATCTGAGCTGCAGAGGGTCACTCATGGGTCTTTCTGTAGCAGTTAGGAGAGTACTTGGCACCAGCAAATATCCACTGAGTCCACACTAACCATGCTCCCAGTCTCCCATTGGAGATTTGACCACTCTCGTGGCCAGGGAATAGGTTAGCACTATCTGGAGAGATTCGGAGAAGGCAGTGGCACCCCGCTCCAGTACTCTTGCCTGGAAAATCCCATGGATGGAGAAGCCTGGTAGGCTGCAGTCCATGGGGTTGCTAAGGGTCGGATACGACTGAGCGACTTCACTTTCACTTTTCACTTTCATGCACTGGAGAAGGAAATGGCAACCCACTCCAGTGTTCTTGCCTGGAGAATCCCAGGGAGGGGGGAGCCTGGTGGGCTGCTGTCTATGGGGTCACACAGAGTCGGACACGACTGAAGTGACTTAGCAGCAGCATCTGGAGAGATTACAGGGAAGCAAGATTTGCACACAATCTTGAAGGAAGGAATAGGCATCTCTGCACACACACACACACATACATGGGTGCATATGCAGACATATACGTGAACATACAGCATCTTAGAACAGAAGGCACAAGGTTCATATGAAAGCAGGGGGTTGAGACATGAGAACAGTCTCAAAAATACAAACTACTTTCCAATTTGAATAAATACTCCCCTTTCCTCAGATGTAGAGCCATTCTCCCCTTCTTGTTCATACACATCACACAATTAAGGCTCAGTTTCATCAAGACAGACCATCCTCTGTTAAAAATATAAAATACCTTCTATTTCAGTGTATATGGGGGTTGCATTTTGAGAAACCCAGGTTTATGAAGTATGCTGTCCACTAATGGATTCTGCAGAATCTCGTCAGTTGTTAAAGAGGGCCCCTTAAACCTTTGCATCTAGGCAGTTGTGCCATTTCCCACTATTCCCTTTGCTACATTTTAATAAAATGGAGTCATTTTTCTTCTGATATTCATTTGCCGTCACACGATTTGCTGCTCTAGCGATAGCAAAGTCTCAGGTAGTATTTTTCAAGAATAAACAAGAGAAGCAGATTGGCAGGATAATAAAAATGGGACAATAAGGTGGGAATTTCTCTTACTGCTATTTCTGAACAAGCTGAACTGTTGCAGAAATGGCTATGGGCCTCTTGGTCTGTCTCTCTGTAAGAGGGGAGCCCAGCTTCGTACCAAAGGATTTCTCAGGACCAGCCTGAAGACAGGAAGGGTTGATGTGAGCTGTGGCTGCACAGGCTTTGTGAAAGATTTCTCCTTTCTGAAACACGATTTCAAGACTTTAGTTTGGGTATTTCCCAGGCAGGTTAAGTGAAGCTTAAATCTTCAGCTCAGTTATACCTAGAGAATGTTTTTCTGAAAGCTCATTTTCACTTTCTTTCACTCTAAGGCTAGTTTTTAAATATATAGCTAAATAAGGACTTGGGCTTCCCTGATAGCTCAGTTGGTAAAGAGTCTGCCTGCAATGCAGGAGACCTGGGTTTTACCCCTGAGTTGGGAAGATCCCCTGGAGAAGGGAAAGGCTACCCACTCCAGTATTCTGGCCTAGAGAATTCCATGGACTGTATAGTCCATGGGGTCGCAGAGTCTAACACAACTGAGCAACTTGGACTTTCTTTCACTTTCACTTAAACAAGGACTTAGGCCAAACCATGAACTGAAAACCAGGGTATAAACCTTCTTAATTTATTGAACCTCAACTTTTTTGGGCACATGCTAGTTTTTTCAGTTATATTATTTTTCATATTCTTTTCCATTATGGTTTATCACAGGATATTGGATATAGTTCCCTGTGCTATACATTAGGAACTTGTTATTTATTGATACTATATACAATAGTTTGCATCTGATCATCTCAACTCCCAATCCATCCCTCCCCTGCTCCATCACCCCTTAGCAACCACAAGTCTGTTCTCTGTGAGTCTATTTCATAGGTAAGTTATGTTCTATTTTAGATTCCACATATAAATGATATATTTGTCTGACTTACTTAGTATGAAAATCTCTAGGTCCATCCATGTTGCTGCAAATGGCATTATGTTCCTTTTATGGCTGAGTAATATTTCATTGTGTGTGTGTATATACACCATATCCTCTTTTCCATTCATCTCTTGAAGGACATTTAGGTTGCTTCCATGTCTTGGCTATTGTGAATAGTGCTGCTATGAACATATGGGTGTATGTGTCTTTTCAAATTATAGTTTTGTCAGGATATATTCCCAGGAGTGGGACTGCTGGATCATATAGTAGCTTTTAGTTTTTTGAGAAACCTCCATCCTATTCTCCATAGTAGCTGCACCAATGAACATTCCAACCAACAGAGTAATAGAGTTCCCTTTTCTCCACACATACTCTAGCATTTGTTTTTTGTAGACTTAAAGATGGCCATTCTGGCTGGTATGTGATGGTACCTTATTGTTATTTTGATTTGCAGTTCCCTAATAATTAGCGATCCTGAGCATCTTTTCATGTGCCTATTGCTCATCTGTACATTTTCTTTGGAGAAACATCTATACACATTTTCTGTCCATTTTTTGATTGTTAGCATCACTTTTTTTTAAACTGAAGCAATAACCACCTTGACTTTTTTTGAACAGCCATATTTTGTGAAGCACTAGCAGGAACCAAAATTTCATGTTTTCTAAACTGAGTATCATTGCAAAATATTTCTAAACTTGAACTTTAAAGCTTCATTGACTCTCTGCCTGCAGTTAACCTAGTTGTCTCACAGGAAGGGGTGTGCACCTTGATGTCCAGTGTCCAGAGTCCTGACCCAGTTCTTGGCATCTGTTGGATGGAAAAGGCCAAAGTTCCATAGGAACTAATGAAATCACATTTTTGTCTTTCAGGTTCAGTACTTCTTCAAGATCTTGGATAACTAGCAGTGTAGAGAGTAAAGCAGTCACAGTTTGGGGCATTTAGACAAGAGTGAATCACGCACATGAGGAATGTGTTCATTCTTTTATTGTCCATTGTTTTAACCTGACTGAATACAAGATCAACAAGAGCACTGTACTCCTGGCAATTATGACATATGTTAGAACATGGATTTTGCACTGTAGACAACATTCAACATCAGTCTATGGGGTACTGCATTGCTTTTTATAAAGTCCAAAATAAAGATTTATTTTCAAACAAGTGACTTTGGTTTATTTCATACATTACACTTTTTCTTGCAGAAAAAAATAAAATTGTACAACTGCATAAATATAAAATTCTTCCACCATGAAAATGGTTAAAACATTCATAAAGACACAGCACCAGCATGTGATGCCTCCAGAGAAAGGAAAAAAGGAAAGTGAAAGAAAATGTACAAAGCAAATTAATCGGCCCTATCACCAGCCAAAGTGATGGGCGCTCCAGATCTTACCCACAGTTTCAGAACGGACCGGAGGACGGGGAAAGAGAAGTCAAGACAGCATTCAGTACAAAGCACAACACAACCCATCACCTTTGTGTGTGTTTCCGTAGTGTCACTTAAAATTGAAAGGGCAGTTCCCCCATGACAGCCCACCCCACCCCCACCCAGACCCAGGAGAAAAAAAGAAGAAAGAAGACCTAACACCACAGGAAAAGACTATGGAGTGTGTTAAAAATGCTCATCGATGGGCCGTTATATTTGAAAGAGCCAAACCCAAAGAGGAAAAAAAAAAAAGTACCATGCCAGTTTTATTCCCATTGAATATTTACACCTTGGACAGCAAACCTTGCTCACATAAAGTAGAAAACGGATACAATAAAACATGGCTTGAAAAATGACCAGAGTGTGCACCTAGAGTACTGTACACTAAATAAAATACACAAGGCAGCGATACTTAGGGGTCAGAAACACTGCTTACTACAAGTCAGTTATGGAATCATAATTTACAGTAAAAATGGGCACGTCCCAAGGCTCAATTTTTATTTTTTCTTTTGTCATTTACAGTAGAATAAATATTTTGTTGCTATTGCTACACTTTAAATTTACATTCTAACCTATTAAATGCAGAAAGCTAGTGTAAAGCATATAGATTAAGTGTAGGTCCCATACGTATGACAGTTTGTTCAAGACTAGTAGGTTTTTGTATCTTTTTTTTTAAACTTTTTTTAAATGGCTAGTGAGAAAGATGTGTGCTTGTGATCAGCTCTTAACTTCAATTTTTACATCAAAGCGTCCCTGAAAACGGTCTTTCTCACTGTACCCAATGTTCTCACCATACGCCTTACACTCTATGCGGATTTCAGTGTCCATGGTGAGGTTGGTGAACTGCACGGCCAGGAGAGGCTGCAGGTACTTGGGCTGCAGGAGCTTGCCATAGTAGGGATAATACTGCAGAGGGAAACCAGGGTAGCCGCCCAGTCCAAAGTACTCTATGCTTCCGACTTTTTCCTTATCTTCGTCTCGCTAAAAAGCCAGAGAGGGAATGAGATTTTAATGGCTCACATCCTGGGAATCACTATTCGTGCTCACATACAAATGAGACTGCCAGTCCCACAAAGCTGTCTGCTAGAACACCATCAGTCCTCCTGTAAGATGCCAGCTCAAGTCCCTTCTGGGAGGAGGTGAACATTAACCACCGGAGGCTATGACACGCCTAACATATACTGTATCTGACACACATGCAGCCTGATCCGTAGCAGCCCTGAGAAATCGTCCTCAAAGGAGGCTGTGCGTATGGTACAAACGGGAGGCTGCAGCAGAGGCCGATCAAGCACTTCTTCAAGCTAACACAACCTTCTAGAAATAGAGCCAACACTGAAAGTCAGGAACTCCAGTGTGGGTCCCGTGGATATTCTCAATGACATTATCCCTGAAAGTTTAACTATTTGCCTTGCATTTTCTTGTATCCATTTCCTTTCTTGATGCCAACATAAAATTGGACCTTTTGGAGATTCCTTTTATTCTACTTAAAGGAAATACACATTGATGGTTACCTTCATATTTTTATTTTTTTTAAAGAAAATCAAGAAACAACTTTTTAGTGTAAAATTGTCAGTTGGAAAAAAATGTTGGCCTCAAGTTTTTAACACAACATATGGGCTAGAGAAACATTTGTGTGGGCTAGTTCACCTCTCAGATCTTTAAACCAGTATCCCAACTGATTAAGTTTGTTTCTTGTTCCAGTGGAGAAACTGACAGTTTTACTCTTCTTCTATCTTATGGTTTTGTTAAGTTTTACCCAGTGTACCTACAACTCAATTGGCTGAGACTAATTCCTGGAAGCAGTGTTTCTTATTTCCATGTTAAAATTTTACCTGTAATTTAAGACCATCTCATTTATTCTCCCCTCTCCCCGACCGACCCTCAGTAACTCAGATCTCCTTACCTTGCCAGTGCACTGAACAGGCAGGACATACGGATTGTACTTCATCACTGGGTAAGTCTCCAAGGACTCATTCTTGGGAGGCTAAAAATAAAATCCATGTTGGTCACTAAGTCTGTAAATAATTTTTTTTATTTCTGAAACAGAAAACTAAAACTTGCAGCCCAAACAAGTACACTTTTGTCAGCTGAAATAATAACCAAACACTTGAGGACGGCAGAATGAATGACTGCCCTAACCAATCTAGGAAAGGTCACTAATTTTCTTGAAAATAAATGCCCAACTTTTGTTCTAAATGGAACTTCTAATGGTAACCCATTAGGTGCTCTATTCAAGAACACTGAAAAATAAAAGCCAAGTCAGAAATAATCCTCTCTTCTCATTTGCTAAGATTAAAATTAGATGGAAAGGTGGGTTGACATTTCTGTTTTTATAAAACTGGGCTTTCCTCCCAAGCCATGAATAAATAATGCCATCCTTCTCCTTCATGCATGCCTTCTTCAAGTAAGCTTTCCTTTTTTAAATCTCCAGTAGAGGCACTGTCATTTAAGCCCCAGTTTTGTTAGGAAATCCCGGCATACAGAACAGATAAAGGTGGCACCGCCCTACATGAAGGGGTCTCGTAAAGGGATGAGTCCACTGAAGGGACCCACAGTACACTTTGAAAGTTACGGCTGAAGTGAAATACCCAGGGCCTGCGCTCCTACATCCCTGGCTCAAATCCACCTCCTAAGACGTGTGAGGAACGTCTACTCCCTGGAACACAGCCACTTGCCTACTCACATCACATCAGCAGAGCCATGAGCCTTGACATGAGATGTAAACACACAGTCCAATCAGAGTTAGATAAAAGGGACACTTTTCTGTATTAGTAAGGGACTTTTTGGTACTATTCCTTGTTTTGGAATACAAAAAGATGACCATCTAGATTTAACTCTCTTGGAACTTTCTGCCAGCAATAGACTTATCTTTAAAATATATCTACTAACATAGAAAATGTTTCCTAACAAAGTAGTTACTGGAATCTATCTTCAGGGAGGAGGAAACAGGTACATGAGGGAAGATGTGGAGTTCCACGATCTCTATAACTGCAACAACAAAAGAGACTGGGATTTGGGATGGGGTGCTAGTCAGAAAGTGGTGATGGGTAACCAAGGGGAGTCCACAGCAGGGGGGGTTCAGGGGCAGACTGAAAAGTAAAAGGAGCTGAATTCATAACTTTAACAGAGCATCTTTACAAATATGGGAAGAGCTGTGAATCATAACAGACTAGAAGTACTGCCTCTATAGGGGACAAATATCATTCAGCAACTATAAAGAGAAAATACCAAAATTACCAAAAAGGTTCAAAGAGCAAAGATCACGATTAGTCCTTGGGACACACTGCACCAATTCCTTTCACTGCTAAGTAGCTGGTTTATCTTGGTGAAGAGCTTCCCAGCAATATGAACATCAGCTCTGTGTGTGATGTAATGGCTCTCACCCTTTTTCTTCCATTGTATGTTAGTCCAGACTTCCCTGGTGGCTCAATCAGTAAAAAAATCTACCTGCAATGCAGGAGATCGGAGTTTGATCCATGGGTCAGAAGATCCCCTGGAGAAGGAAATGGCAACCCACTCCGGTATTCTTGCCTAGGACATCCCATAGAGGAGCCTGGCAGGCTACAGTCCATGGGGTTGCAGAGAGTTGGTCATGACTGAGTGACTAAACCACCACCATCCTAGTCTAAGTGGAAAGAAGATTTAAAATTCTGTTGAGCGACACATAAATTTCTGTAGGCAGTCCATCAAATCAGCCAGCCATCTACCCACTCATCTATTTTTTCCTCCTGTGGCAGTGAGGGAGTTTTGCTACATCCTTCAGTTATGGTAATAAAACTTTTCATCTCTACATTGACTTTTTAAAAATATTATTCATGGGTAACACTGTGGGAAAAAATAGCATGTAACAGAAAGTTGATGAACAAAAAAGCCAGATTCCAGAAGGAAATAAGTTTGTTCGAAGTCAATTCCTATCAGAACCAAAACTACCCTCTTAATGGTGATGTTCATATGTACAAATGCAAGAAACCTTATGGAAGAATGCATGCTTAAGAGAAAAGGATGGCATTTTTAAATTCATGATCTGGGGGAGAAAATAAACAGCAATTGTATAAAAGCAGAGGTAACACCAATACAATTTTTCCTTCTAAAGAATTACTATCATCCCACTAAAGGTGAATGGAGCCAACTTGCCATTTTTTGGTGCTCTCAAGGAATACTCACCTTTCCATGGGCTGCAATAATGGCAAAAGCCAATGGCATTGTTATTAAAGTTCAACCTAGTATTCAACTAATCTTGCAATGAAATCTTTGTTCAGTAAAAACAAAGTTTATTTCTGATGATCACATCATTTTTTTCAAATTACCAGATACTTTCGTTTTTTTTAAATACTGTGGCCCCTAGAGTACCAAAACCAGAGTCTGACTGTACAGGCAGGTAGGTTTTAAACCTAAGAGATACCTGTTTCTCTTTTTACTTTCAAAGAATTTATACAATTACATTATAGAAATGCAGAACAGGGCCACCGGACTGATGTCTGAATTTGACTCTGCCACACAGGACTTCTCTAACTTTAGGAAATAAGATTAATAACCTAACTCTAAGAATTTCAAGATGGCTACAGAGGTTTTCAATGTTACTCTGATGGGGCTTTAAAACTGTCACTGAGGATCCTTTATTTTTTATTTTTTTTTTAGTTTTTAGTTTTTTATTTTTTTAATTTTAAAATCTTTAATTCTTACAGGCGTTCCCAAACATGAACCCCCCTCCCACCTCCCTCCCCATCACATCTCTCTGGGTCATCCCCATGCACCAGCCCCAAGCATGCTGTATCCTGCATCAGACATAGACTGGCAATTCAATTCTTACATGATAGTATACATGTTAGAATGCCACTCTCCCAAATCATCCCACCCTCTCCCTCTCCCTCTGAGTCCAAAAGTCCGTTATACACATCTGTGTCTTTTTTCCTGTCTTGCATACAGGGTCGTCATTGCCATCTTTCTAAATTCCATATATATGTGTTAGTACACTGTATTGGTGTTTTTCTTTCTGGCTTACTTCACTCTGTATAATCGGCTCCAGTTTCATCCATCTCATTAGAACTGATTCAAATGAATTCTTTTTAACGGCTGGGTAATACTCCATTGTGTATATGTACCACGGCTTTCTTATCCATTCATCTGCTGATGGACATCTAGGTTGTTTCCATGTCCTGGCTATTATAAACAGTGCTGCGATGAACATTGGGGTACATGTGTCTCTTTCAATTCTGGTTTCCTCGGTGTGTATGCCCAGCAGTGGGATTGCTGGGTCATATGGTAGTTCTATTTGCAATTTTTAAGGAATCTCCACACTGTTCTCCATAGTGGCTGTACTAGTTTGCATTCCCACCAACAGTGTGATAAGCAAAAATAAACAAATGGGATCTAATTAAAAGCTTCTGCACAACAAAGGAAAATATAAGCAAGGTGAAAAGACAGCCTTCTGAATGGGAGAAAATAATAGCAAATGAAGCAACTGACAAACAACTAATCTCAAAAATATACAAGCAACTTATGCCGCTCAATTCCAGAAAAATAAACGACCCAATCAAAAAATGGGCCAAAGAACTAAATAGACATTTCTCCAAAGAAGACATACGGATGGCTAACAAACACATGAAAAGATGCTCAACATCACTCATTATTAGAGAAATGAGGATCCTTTAAAAACTCATTATAGTCTCCTCTTCTCATACCAATTAAGGACTACATTTTAGTGTGAATGGCTCATTGAAATTCTGCAATTTAAAATATTACTTGCCTTAGGTTTGAAGCCCAGAACTCGGTTGAGCTTTATAATGACACATGGTTTGCCCTCTTTGTAGCCGTAAGTTTCATCATTTATTCCAGAGCAATTTCCCAGCCATTCAAGCTTGAACCTGCAGACTTTTCGCTCTCCTTGTTCGTTGTTAAATTCTCCTCGATCTTTGAGTTCGCTGGGCACATCTGAAAACGCAAATGCCATTTTCACATTGTACTGACAATTCCCTGAGCATTACTGATAGAGGACAGGGCTCTCTTCCCTGTCACCATGACTGATTCTCAGACAGAGCTATCCTGCACTTCCTGTATCGCCTGAATTAAGGAAAGATTCCCAGCAAGCCATCTCTCATCTCTCCCCTGACCTTAAAAAGGTATTTTTCCAAAAGCACTAGGCAGTACCTGACTTCACACCAAAATGTCATAGTACTCCATAGTGCTTGATGAGCAAGCATATGATGTCTGCTCTCTAACAATATTTCTCTTCCTTTAAATAATGGATGACTCTGCTGTTTAGAAGACTGAGAAGAAATTGGATCTCTCTTCATGAGTAGCATTGTTTGCACAGGTCAGCAACAGCTTAGATCAATAATGGGGATGTTATAATTAGAACACAAATTAAAAGGACTGCCAGTAATTTTCAGAACTAGAAGTTTCTTGATTGAGATTTCTTAGAGCTATGCTGCTAATGAACATGTTAAATAGTAAAAAGTGAACAGGAAAGAATAGTTTTTCCTTTTCAACCACCATTCAGGTTTAAAAAAAATTTTTTTTGAGTTTTTGCCTTTTAACACAGTTCTTATAAGCATTTGTTTGTTGGGGAAAATTTATAGCTGTGTGTTTTAAATTGAAAGCCTTAGGAAAAAAAAATGAAAATAGAATTCAAAGTTAAAGCATTCTGCAGGAAACTGATGCAGATACCATAAACTATGTATGTGTATGTATATATATGTACTTATATATATTTTTAAGTCCACAAATTAACTATTTTCCCTTCCAATAGTAAAGTACCTCAATTCAGTCCATCTCCTGAAAAGTGATTCACTCTATCATATGGGCCATTTAATTATTACAAAGTAAGATGAAAATCTCATTTAAATTCAAATGAGGAAAATTTCATGAAGATGTTTCTTTTAAATTACTAAATCCTTTCAAAATAACTTAAAATGACAATTTACCCCATATTACACAACAATCCGCCATATAAAGAACTGGAGTTGAATGGAATTAGAAAAACTGATTATCACTAAGTAACTCACAGCAAGTCTTATTTGTGATAGGTATGATAACAAAGCTGGGAAATTCATACTCCAGGGAGCAAGGGGGAGGATGTGTGTTTGTGTCAATGGCTTAATGAAACTAAGAGCTATTCTTTACGTTCATCAGTCATTCCCTTATCCAGATGCTTAGCTGCCCAAGATGTATTTCATTATCCATCCTGGCCAGGGTCTCTAAAATATACCCTGACCATAAACCCTCCTCCATCAGTTCAGTGTGGTTATAGCTAATCACACCAAAGGGTCATTTGGGTGAGAGAAGGTCCTATGAACTCTTCTGTAGGGGCCAGGGGATTGGGGGGAAGGAGCGGGGCAGAAATCTGGAAATATAAGCAATTATGTTTCTCAAAACCAATGTATGTAGGAGGATCAGAATTATAATATGGTCTTTGAGACTGATCAGTGAACAGAGATGCCTGGCAGTGTTCAAAACACACCTTTCAAATAGGGGTTAAAGTAACACTTGCAGCTATACAGTTTCACTGTATCCAAGCCTAAACCATAAAGTCTTTCTGCTGTAAAAAACAAAGAACAGTTCCTCTCAATATAGTCAGAGTTAATCTTTTAAATACTTCAGGAGGATCTTTCAATTATTAAATAACAAATAGAAACAGGAGATCAGAATTAATCAATCACAGTCATCCAAAACATTTCTACTTACTGCCACAATCTTCAAAAATCATATCATCCTTCTGGGCCGAATCTCTGTACTTCTTCAGGAAATTATCTATGTTATCCACATATGTCATATAGCTCTTGGGATCGTTAGGACGAAAGGCAATTTCAGTCTTTTGGATCTGAGGAATCTGTGTTAATCCTAGACCAGGTAGAAAGTTAGAAAAACAGAAAATCATGAGTGGGAAGGCAATCAACCATAATACTGCAGACTCTCCACATGTAAAACATACTTTGCTAATGCATTCTGGCTAAAAAGAAAGGCTTATGAGACTTCCCCAGTGGGTCCAGTGGTTAAGACTCCACCTTCCAATGCAGGGGTTGTGGGTTCAATTCCTGGTCAGGGAACTAAGGTCCCACAGGCTGCAGTGTGCAGCCCAAAAAAAAAAAAAAAAATTGGGTTAAATTCTCTCTCGTGTGAAATCCTTTCTCTGGCATTTAGGTTAAGTACATAAGTACCAATGACTGTGTCTTAATATCAGATATCATATAAGTTCCCCAGCAACATTTCATGATAGACATATCTCTGTTTTATGTATGAAATACTTCTTGCACAGAAAGCTTAAGTACCTGGCCCAAAGTCACAGAGGAAGTGGTGGAACCGGAATTCCAACCCAGGCATGCTGTACTCTAAAGCCTGCTCTCTTCCCAGTCTTCCTTTGTGCCCAAGTTAAAAAAAAAAATACATTGCAAGTCAGCATCTCATGCAGATGGTTCTTCCTTCCCTAACTGCACGTAAGACTGAGCACAGAGGTCTTCCTCCATATTCCTTTTAATCAATGAACTTATGACCAGTGGAAACTGCAGACTTAAGACTACTCAATAGAGATACATGAATCTTTTAACCTAGACTGGAGGAATATGGAATTCATGTGCTTCTCCAGCTTTCCATTCCAAACATTCTAAGCAAGTGCCAGACAGGGTAAAAACCAAAGTATGTATACCTTGGATTTCCACTCTTTAACAGACTTTTTAGATTCTTTGACTTCTAAAAGCCTCTGCCATTTACATGACTTCCTAGATAAACATTTGAGCAATGCTACACAGCACTGCCTCAGATAGTGACTGGACAGTCAATCACAACAGCATTCTATTCTAGGACTGCGAGATAAAATATAAAATGCACAGTTACACTTGAATTTCAGATAAACCATGAATAATGTTTTATACAAGTATGTCTTATGTAAAACTGGGGACATACATAAAAAATTATTCATGGTTTACCTGAAGTTCATATTTAATTGGGCATCCTATATTTTTATCTGTTAATCTAGCAACCCTATATGAATCCCCAGTCCCAGACTTGTCCTCTTGGTGTTGGGCACAGAAGGAGCCTCATCATCACAGTCTTGCAGGGTAACCTCCATTGCTCTCATTTAGAGGCTTATTAAATGTGCAGCCTTGCCGGCTCTGCTGGGGACCTGTCAAATTCCCATCTCTAAGGGTGCAACATGGGAATCTCTGCTTATTAAGCTTGAAGAGATCCTTAAGCATTCTTGGTTTGAGAACTACTGCTATAGAGGATGAGAACCTGGGTGTGGCAGTCCTGACTCAATGACCTCATTAAAGCAGAAGTGATAACCAGAGGGTAGTAACCATTGGGTGGTTTAGTCACTAAGTCGAGTCTGACTCTTGCAACCCCACGGACTATAGTCTGCCAGGCTCCTCTGTCCATGGGATTCTCCAGGTAAGAATACTGAAGTGGGTTGCCATCTCTTTTTCCAGGGGATCTTCCTGACCCAGAAATCGAACCACGTTCTCCTGCATTGCAGGCAGATTCTTTATCAACTGAGCTACAAGGGAAGCCCATTTAGCAGCACCATTTGTGAGGCTTCAGACCAGGTTTCAGTAGGGTCTGGGCTAAATGACCTGTTATTTTCCCTCATCATTAACGATGGCTTTGCACTTCAAAAGTAATTAAATAATGAGGCTGGGGAGACCTCAGGGTTGAATGGGAAGTTCTTCTGTGCCTGCAGTTACCTAAAGGCATGGAAATGATGAAGACAGGGAACGCAAGGGTCTACAGCTGGGCAGAGAGGGTGCCCGAGGCAAGCTACGAGTGACATTAAGAGTCATCTCAGAAGGATAATGGAGAACCTGAAGAATTTCTGGGGGGAAGGGGAGTGTCAATGGTGATAAAAATGAGTCTAAAAGGGAAGAAGCAGGAAAAGACTCTTCCATTAAAAACAAAGGTTACTACAATTAAAACATTTTTTATGATGCTCACAAACCATAGAAAATCATGACTTAAGCAATTTAAATATACTCTAAAAAATGTTTTTCCGTTGACACATTATTAACTTAGAAAATGGGCATTGTGATTATTTATAGCACAAAAAGAGGCCACATGATGAAGACATACATGCAAATATACACAGACTGCCACTGGGACTGCCTGCCTGAGCTAGAGCAGCAGACAGCGCTCCTCCCTCTGAAATGCAGAAAGTCTAGGAGGGAGGGTCGTTGCTGGTTTGCTTTGTAAACAAGACACCTAAGTCAAGGTGACTTCCCTGGACCTGGGGAAGAGCAGAGGCAGGCCCAGAGCTGGAGGTTTCACAGAACTCGGGGGGCGCGGATGTTCTAATCCTGTAGTCAGGAGGGAACAGAGGAGCCTCGAGGGACATTCACTGGTCTCCAGGGGTGGGGGCGGGGGCACTGAGAAAGGCAGCGCACAGGGCGAGCAGAGCACTCAGGCAAATGCTGCCAAAGGCATCAGGTACTCTGTGTGCCTGCAAGGGGGTGGGCAGAAACGGACTAAGACCTAGGTGCACACGGTTCAACAGTGTTTCCAGGCTTGGGAAAGAGAGGGGCAGGAGAGCAGTGGACAGAGGAAAGAGAGGAGACCAACTGTCAGAAGCCAAGGGGTGGTCTCCCCTCAACTTCAGGAAGGAAGGAGGTGGGGACGAACCGGCTGGCTGACTGCAAGGACATCAGCGTGGTGAGTCAGGCATGGCAGCCGCCGTCTCTCTGCAGAGCGGTGACACAGCAATACACAAAACACTACCAAACGTCCATGAGCCTGGTGTGAGATTTGGAGCATCTCACCCAACAGTTCGAAAGGTCACGTGGAGAGCAAACATGGTAGCGTCGGCATGGCGAGGTGAGGGTCACCCGGGTCAGCGCTCCCTCTGGCCCAGCTGCAGCTCTCCTCCCCAGCAGTCTGCCTTGCACTTTCTGGCCGCTTTCGCATTTCTCTCCCCTGGCTATTCTACCTCCCAGGTGTGTACGTGTGTATGAGTATGAGTGATGTACTTCTCCGGTTCTCCCAGAGAAGAAAGAGCAAGAAGAGGAGGTGGGGTTCTGCAGAGAGCTGTCCTTTCCCTTTCAGTGCCCAGTGCAGGGTCCCCACTATTAAAGAAGCATTAGCTCCTTTCACCCAGTGCTCTGGCTCTTTACTACCAAAAGGGCACAGCTAGTGAGTTCTTCAGCAGCCTGAGAGCTCTGGTGAAAGCCAAATTCATGCCTATCCAGAGACTTGTACCAGGGACCCTTTTTTTTTTTTTAAATAATGTGACAGAGGAGACCACCTTGGTAGCATCCAAGGCCAGTCCATTTCTATCGCCACAATTACTGTAGCAAACCTGGTGCCCCTCACTCCTGCAACATCAGGCAGAGCTAGTGGTCGAGTCTGCACACCAGCAATTCTTATCAGAAACGCTGCTGTGAGCACACGCACACATAATATACAAATATCCAGAAGGCCACCCCAGAGTCAAGTGCGGCTCTCGCCTCCTTGGTGTGTTCTTCAGCTCCCCTTCCTCGTATTTCTGGAAGGCCCCTCACTCTCTCACCCACCACCTTTGCCTCTTCTCTTTTCTTTGTGTAGAATCTGCTAACCTGAGAATTTCTCTTCCTGGAAGCTATCAGAGAGCAATCCCCTGGACTGTTCTGTTCTGGATAATCTTAATTAGGAGCGTTCTCTGCTGAGATTTTCTCTAAACCATTAGGAAAATTCCTAATAATTTCTCTAAAGCAATTAGATACTCAAAAGAAGATGATGAAGGACCCTTGACCTGGTATCTAAACCCTTTAAACCATTTATATTATCAGACTAATTTTCCATTAGTCTGGGATAAAAAGGGATAGAACTGGATTTGGCAACTTCTTTATTTTCTTGGGGCTTCCCTGGTGGCTCAGATGGTAAAGAATCTGCTTGCAATGAGGGAGACCTGGGTTCGATCCCTGGGTCAGGAATATCTCCTGGAGAAGGAAACAGCTACCCACTCCAGTATTCTGGACTGGAGAATTCCATGGACAGAGGAGCCTGGCAGGCTACAGTTGATGGGATCACAAAGAGTCATCTTGAGTCCATAAGCAAATTTCTCAACCATGACCCTCTCCAAGGACTACACAAATCCCTTCAGCTGTCCCTCTCCACAATGCTCACTCCTTATGATTGTTAGTTATAGCTCTGGACAAGGACAAGCTTTGCAGTAGTAACTCTGAGAGGCCAAGCCAGCAGAATACCCAATCACTGACTTGCAGTTTCAAATTATATTCTAGGAAACAGACCTAACCTTGTGCTTCTCCAGGCTTCTGAACTTGAACCTACATGAACCACACTAAGCTCTGGACAGCTTAGCCCTCAACTGATCATTTGCCGTAAACTGCAGACTATTATCAAATAGTCACCTGAAAGGACTGAAATGAGAATCTGGAGGTGTGAAGCTTTAATATGTGGTTTTTAACTAGCATGTCAACTTCACGTAAGATTTGAAGTTAAAAATAATTAAAAAAAAAAAAACAAAACCCTGGACTTTGAATTACATTGACCTCTACTTGGTTCCCCATTTCTTGAGAAAACAAATAAGGAAAACACATCACCACAGACTTTAGTAGGGTTCATAGCAGGAGGGGTCAGGGGAAAGTAAAAGAGGAAGAGAAAGGAAAGAGAAAAGACAGACTGTTCATTAAGAAAAGTATTTTGCTTCTAATTAGGTTTATAATGTAGCAAGCTTATAATTTCTCCATCTACTTACGAGTTTGAAGTATTTAAACTAGAATGCATTCATTTTAACCTTTCAAAGTTACTCAAAGGGAGTTCCAAAGTACAGCTGCTTGTGCCTGTCATTTATTACAACCAATAAATTACTAGGCCAAATGCCCTAAATAGGAATCACTTTCCACAGAAACCTCCAGAAGACAAAAAAAGTGCTTATAAAGGTAGCCTTGCACATACTACATACATACTGGTCTCCTGAACATTCCAAGTAGAAAAGTAATTTTCCATTCAAAGAAACAACTGGGAACGTGGTTTTATACACATAGTCATACAAATCTAGGTACACATAAATACACACATGCATGGGCTTCCCTGGTGGCTCAGTGGTAAAAAACCTGCCTGCCAACGCAGGATAGGCAGGAGATGAGGGTTTGATCCCTGAGTCAGGAAGATCCCCTGGAGGAGGAAATGGCCACCCACTCCAGTATTCTTGCCTGGAAAATTCCACAGATAGAGGAGCCTGGCAGAGTACAGTCCATGGGGTCACAAAGAGTTGGACACTACTGAGTGCATGCACACACCCGCACATACACACATACACACACACACATGTACTCCCCCTTCACACACACACACACACACACACACACACACACGTACTCCCCCTTCAAATGCCACTAGGATATTTATGGGTTTTGACTGTTGCTTTTAATTTTTATGTTACCTATGTAGGATTAGTATCAATTTACCTAACAAAAATACAGTGAGGGCACAGGAGAAAAGGTGCCACTGTATTTTCTGGAAACCAGTCGCCTAAACCTCACCTCTGCCTCTGATTCGCTTTCCACTGTGGCCTGGGATCAGCTGAAGTCAACCCCCCTGCCTCTGGGAAGGTTCACGTCTCCACCCTCCCCAACCCTCAAGAATCTCAAGAAGCTGCTCTCTTTGAAAAGCCTTAGAAAGATGGGTTGCTAGACTATTCTCTACAGCCTATTTGGGTGTTCAAAAACCCTCAGTGTATGGAAATCTTTTCTCCTAAGTTAAATGGCAGGCACATTGGTTGAAGGCTCTTCTCTATTTATGGAATTACCCTATGTCATCAGATATTTATTTTCCTATAGTTGTATAATCATCTTCAGGTGAGCAGAGAGAACTAGTGATATTTAATTCAATGGCTCTATCTTAGATACACATGGAATTTCACAGGGACATAGCTTTAATATCTTGTACAGCTCATTATTATGCTTGTTCTCAGTAAAATAAATGATAACCACTTTTATAATGGAAAACTATAAATAGTGAAATCTACCATATTAATGATGCTTTTTTAATCCAAGGCCAAATGGATGAACAAGCACAAACAGTATTTTGATTTTAGATACAAAATTTGCTAAGTGACCAATATCCTAAAACAAGACGCCACATTGAACAGGATATCTGCCGATGTCTACTCATGCATGTTATGTGGGGAAAGACACTTTTCTGGCTGGAAGCCACTAGGCGCTAGCCCCCATTTCCCCTTCGTCTTCCCAGCTCCCCTCATCTTGTCTGTCAGATGAGGCGTGGGGTCCTGAGATTACTAGAATGAGAGCACAGAACAAGCGCAGACAGCAAGTGCAACCCATCGTATTTTACCATAGACAGGGAGGGCAGAGCTGGAGGCTGTAAGGCTGATGTTCTTTCCACCACCTTCCCCAAGACAGAGCGGCGGAAAAGCCCTACACGAAGCTTCAGATTCATCTCCCCACTCCCATCTCCACCTCTGCATGAAATCTGTTACCTGGTCCTATTCACCAGAGGTCTTTGCTCTGCTCAGTCATCTAAAATGAGCATATGAAGTAAGATGCATTTTTTTCTGTGACTCCAAGAATGTTTTTAAGTTAATCAGTAGGCTTCCTGTGCACCTGAGCTGACATGATTAATCATACCTTTATCTTTAGACTGGAAGAAAAAGCACCCTGGGTGGGTGAGTTGTGAAGGCCTAAGAGGCAGGCTCACTGAGGAAGGGAACCTCAAGTTTGCTGTCCTCAACCCTTTAGCAAACTACGAGTCTGGGTAGGTGCCCCTGGAAACCCTAGTGCCACCAATGCCAACTCATCCATAGCCTCAGGCTCTGGGAGCAGGCTGGCAGGACCCATGTCGGGGAGGGAGGAGAGGCAGGTGAGGGAACTGAGTGCCAGGCGGAGCTGGAGGGCATCAGCTGTTTACCATATAAGCTCACAGATCAACGTAATCTAACGCAATAGCAGAAAAACATCTTGCTGGTGCCCTGAAGTAACAATTCCCCCAAAGTATAAGGAAGCCAAATACGTCCAATTCCCCCTTTTGAAATTTAGGTGAAAGAGACTAAATACAGTGTGGTATAGTTTGGAAAAAAAAAAAAAAAGGGAATTCTGAGACTGATGTAATGACTTCTCAAGAAATCACTGAGAATGAATGAGAAGGAATTACAATGAGATTGGAATTCCAGTGCCTTGACAAGATGTTTCCCAATCAAGGTGAAGTGGAGCCTGCTGGTGGTGGCAGTGTAGTCTGCTGGTCTCTGCCCACCCTATTCCCCTGCCTCATTGCTGGCTACCATCTCACTGAAAATATGAGCCTTTTAAAATGAATTCTTCCTACACTAAGCCATCTTTACATCAAAACAAAACAAACACCTGCCCATAACTTAAAAGGAAGTGTGCACATCCACACTGCTCACCAGGAAGCAAGGCAGCTGGGAGTCTCCTGGACCCCCTGACTAACACACAGTGACCTTCATTTCATCCCCCCGTGGCTCTGTGCATGCAGAGCGGGGTGGAATAGGAATGGAAGGGGAGACATTTCCCTCACACCACTGGCCAGGCAGCAAAAAGTGCAGGGTCAAACCAGGGGCAGGCATGGTGAGCGTGCATTTGCGTGTGTGTGGCGGGGCACGTGGGTGTGCCTGCTGCCCTCTCGCATACTGACAACTGCGTCTCTCTCCAGACCCAACACCCTTAACAGGTGATCTTCTTAAGAGGGTCCCCCGCTGGGGAGAGAGTAGGACCAACATGATGTCACTTAAATGTACTTAACCATTTTTCTTAAACGTGTTTCCTAACCCAGATTCTCCCACTCTCCATGCGAGAGCCGGCTCACTAAGTACAGCTGAGAGGAGCTACCCACGTCCGAGGTCAGGGGCAGCGGCCGAGAGTGACAAGCTGTGACGGCGCAGGAATGGCCGAGAGAAGCTACCCTGTGTCTGAAGTCAGGGGCACCGGCCGAGAGGAGCTACACTGCATCCGAGGTCAGTGGTGGCCGGGAGGAGTTATCCCGTGTCCAAGGTCGCGGTGGCGTCCAGGAGGAGACACCCTGCATCCGAGGTCAGGGTGGCGGCCAGGAGGAGCTACCCCGCGTCTGAGGCCAGGGGCCACCGGGAGGAGACACCCTGCGTCTGAGGCCAGGGGCGGCCGGGAGAAGCCACCTTGTGCCCGAGGCCAGGGGCGGCAGCTGGAAGGAGCCACCCACGCCGGAGGCCAGGGCCGGCGACCGGGAGGAGCAACCCAGGAGCGGTGGCTGCCCAGGCACAGGAGGGTCTAGAGGAGCTATCCCACGGTGAAAGTCAGGAACGGTGGCGGTAAGGAGATACCCCTCGTCCAAGGTAAGGAGCAGCAGCTGTTCTTTGCTGGAGAAGCCGTGAAGAGATACCCCCACGTCCAAGGTAAGAGAAAACCAAGTAAGATGGTAGGTGTTGCAAGAGGGCATCAGAGGGCAGACACAGTGAAACCATACTCACAGAAAACTAGTCAATCTAATCACACTAGGACCACAGCCTTGTCTAACTCAATGAAACCAAGCCATGCCTGCGGGGCAACCCAAGATGGGCGGGTCATGGTGGAGAGGCCTGACAGAATGTGGTCCACTGGAGAAGGGAATGGCAAGCCACTTCAGTACTCTTGCCTTGAGAACCCCATGAACAGTATGAAAAGGCAATATGATAGGATACCAAAAGAGGAACTCCCCAGGTCATTAGGTGCCCAATATGCTACTGGAGATCAGAGGAGAAATAACTACAGAAAAGAACGAAGGGATGGAACCAAAGTAAAAACAATACCCAGTTGTGGATATGACTGGTGATAGAAGCAAGATCCGATGCTATAAAGAGCACTATTGCACAGGAACCTGGAATGTCAGGTTCATGAATCAAGGCAAATTGGAAGTGGTCAAACAAGAGAGGGCAAGGGTGAACGTCAACATTCTAGGAAATCAGCGAACTAAAATGGACTGGAATGGGTAAATTTAACTCAGATGACCATTATATCTACTACTGTGGCCAGGAATCCCTCAGAAGAAATGAAATAGCCATCATGGTCAACAAAAGAGTCTGAAATGCAGTACTTGGATGCAATCTCAAAAATGACAGAATGATCTCTGTTCGTCTCCAAGGCAAACCATTCAATATCACAGTTATCCAAGCCTGTGCCCCAACCAATAATGCTGAAGAAGCTGAAGTTGAACAGTTTTATGAAGACCTACAAGACCTTTTAGAACTAACACCCAAAAAAGATGTCCTTTTCATTACAGGGGACAGGAATGCAAAAGTAGGAAGTCAGGAAACACCTGGAGTAACAGGCAAATTTGGCCTTCGAACGCGGAATGAAGCAGGGCAAAGACTAGTAGAGTTTTGCCAAGAAAATGCACTGGTCATAGCAAACACCCTCAAAGACTCTACACATGGACATCACCAGATGGTCAACACCGAAATCAGACTGATTATATTCTTTGCAGCCAAAGATGGAGAAGCTCTATACAGTCAACAAAAAGAAGACCAGGAGCTGACTGTGGCTCAGATCATGAACTCTTTATTACCAAATTCAGACTGAAATTGAAGAAACAAGGGAAAACCGCTAGACCATTCAGGTATGACCTAAATCAAATCCCTTATGATTATACAGTGGAAGTGAGAAATAGATTTAAGGGACTAGATCTGACAGATAGAGTGCCTGATGAACTATGGAATGAGGTTTGTGACACTATACAGGAGACAGGGATCAAGACCATCCCCATGGAAAAGAAATGCAAAAAAGCAACATGGCTGTCTGGGGAGGCCTTACAAATAGCTGTGAAGAGAAGAGGCAAAAAGCAAAGGAGAAAAGGAAAGATATAAGCATCTGAATGCAGAGTTCCAAAGAATAGCAAAGAGAGAAAAGAAAGCCTTCTTCAGCAATCAATGCAAAGAAATAGAGGAAAACAACAGAATGGGAAAGACTAGAGATCTCTTCAAGAAAATTAGAGATAGCAAGGGAACATTTCATGCAAAGATGGGCTCGATAAAGGACAGAAATGGTCTGGACCTAACAGAAGCAGAAGATATTAAGAAGAGGTGGCAAGAATACGCAGAAGAACTGTACAAAAAAGATCTTCACGACCCAGATAGTCAAGATGATGTGATCATTAATCTAGAACCAGACATCTTGGAATGTGAAGTCAAGTGGGCCTTAGAAAGGATCACTACAAACAAAGCTAGTGGAGGTGATGGAATTCCATTTGAGCTATTTCAAAGCCTGAAAGATGATGCTGTGAAAGTACTGCACTCAATATGCCAGCAAATTTGGAAAACTCAGCAGTGGCCACAGGACTGGAAGAGGGCAGTTTTCATTCCAATCCCAAAGAAAAGCAATGCCAAAGAATGCTCAAACTACCACACAATTGCATTCATCTCACACGCTAGTAGAGTAATGCTCAAAATTCTCCAAGCCAGGCTTCAGCAATACATAAACCGTGAACTCCCTGACGTTCAAGCTGGTTTTAGAAAAGGCAGAGGAACCAGAGGTCAAATTGCCAACATCCGTTGGATCATGGAAAAAGCAAGAGAGTTCCAGAAAACATCTATTTCTGCTTTATTGACTATGCCAAAGCCTTTGACTCTGTGGATCACAAGAAACTGTGGAAAATTCTGAAAGAGATGGGAATACCAGACCACCTGACCTGCCTCTTGAGAAATCTGTATGCAGGTCAGGAAGCAACAGTTAGAACTGGACATGGAACAACAGACTGGTTCCAAATAGGAGAAGGAGTATGTCAAGGCTGTATATTGTCACCCAGCTTATTTAACTTCTATGCAGAGTACCTGATGAGAAATGCTGGACTGGAAGAAACACAAGCTGGAATCAAGATTGCTGGGAGAAATATCAATAACCTCAGATATGCACATGGCACCACCCTTATGACAGAAAGTGAAGAGGAACTAAAATGCCTCTTGATGAAAGTGAAAGAGGAGAGTGAAAAAGTTGGCCTAAAGCTCAACATTCAGAAAACGAAGATCACGGCATCTGGTCCCATCACTTCATGGGAAATAGATGGGGAAACAGTGGAAACAGTGTCAGACTTTATTTTTTGGGGCTCCAGAATCACTGCAGATGGTGACTGCAGCCATGAAATGAAAAGACGCTTACTCCTTGGAAGAAAAGTTATGACCAACCTAGATAGCATATTCAAAAGCAGACAAATTACTTTGCCAACTAAGGTCCGTCTAGCCAAGGCTATGGTTTTTCCTGTGGCCATGTATGGATGTGAGAGTTGGACTGTGAAGAAGGCTGAGTGCCAAAGAATTGATGCTTTTGAACTGTGGTGTTGGAGAAGACTCTTGAGAGTCCCTTGGACTGCAAGATCCAACCAGTCCATTCTGAAGGAGATCAACCCTGGGATTTCTTTGGAAGGAATGATGCTAAAGCTGAAGCTCCAGTACTCTGGCCACCTCATGAGAAGAGTTGACTCATTGGAAAAGACTCTGATGCTGGGAGGGATTGAGGGCAGGAGGAGAAGGGGACGACAGAGGATGAGATGGCCTGATGGCATCACGGACTCGATAGACTTGAGTCTGAGTGAACTCCAGGAGATGGTGATGAACAGGGAGGCCTGACGTGCTGCGATTCATGGGGTCGCAAAGAGTCGGACACGACTGAGCGACTGAACTGAACTGAACTGAACTGAACTGATGGAAAGCTAAGATCCTATTGTGGTTGTTTAGTTGTTAAGTCCTACCTGATGGACTGTAGTCCATCAGGCTCCTCTGTCCATGGGATTTCCCAGGCAGGAATACTGGAGTGGGTTGCCATTCCCTTCTCCAGGGTATCTTCCCGACCAATGAAAATCTAAGTGTACAAAACATCCATGTTATATCATCCAAAGGTTGGAAATACTAAATTCAATATCCAAAAAGAAGACACTCTGCTTCCAGTGAAATGACAGGGCTATAAAAAATCGAGGTACCTGTTAACAGCCACCATTTACCTAGTGCCGTGAGGTTTGTGACTCTAAAGTACTAGTCATTTGACATATATGTAGTATCTTTTTTAATCCTTAATCCCCATTTTATAGATGAGAAAACTGAGGCTCAGTGAGGTTAAGTACTGTGTGGAATGGGGGGATTGTGTCCAGTTCCGCAGCCCCTGCTTGTCCTTTTCAGGTCAGTTTTATTGGGAATTTATGCGTCATGGCTTGCGATCTCAGGCGCTGTTCTCACATTTAGGTTACGCAACATGAAACTGCCAACAGGTAACCATTTTTTGACCCACTAAAATAGCAAATTAATATGTTTCAACATAAAATCTCAGCAGCCCTTGCCTTCCAGGCTGAGGAGGCACTTCTGTTTCGATATCACAGAGCAGTATGACTTTGTAAGGAATATTATAACCACTAATGGCCACAACTGGTCAGGGCAAGAAACTGTATGTTATCTATTTTTTTCCTACATTTTCCTCCTGTTTAAAGGTTTATTCCTTGCCCTGAGACTTTTGTGTTTAACCCCCACAGCTTGTCCAGTATTATACACAAACAGACGCAAATGTTCTGTACAATTGCCACTGCTTAATTTGACCACGTTCACACATGTTATTTAGAAGAGATCTGATGACAAGGTATTCCAGTGTGAAAAGGGCAGTCAAACCTCAGTCTGGCCAGGTTTGTCTTCATAACTCAAGTTCAGTTAATAACAGCATTAATAAATCTTTACATCTTTAAATAACAGACCACCTCTTTCACACTCAAAAGGTTCATCTGACTTAAACATACACTTTCCCCCCTTTAACGGTCATGAAAACAGAGGCTTAAAGATATTAATTTGAAGTCAAAAATTTTGCCAGTGTTTCTATACAGTCCTTCAGTCTGTGGCCTGAAGAAATAGTTATTGCCTACCAAAAATATAAATCCTTAAGATGTGTTAAAGAGTTCGGGAGGGTCCCTCGGAGCACTCAGGGAGAGACCACAGGCTGCACTTCTCTATTCTCGGTATCGAGTGCTCTGCCGACCTGGCCACCCTGCTCAAAGGCCACCATCACTTTCAAATGAATGTTATGTCCCTTGAAAAGGCGAGGTTTGTAAAAGGAAGCTTGGCCTAGCCTCTACTGGCAAGCTGATGGGTGAGGAAAAGGAGAGACAGCGAAATGACAAAGAACTGGGGGGGGGGGGGGTCGGGGGGAGGGGGTGGAAGGGGGTGGGATGGAGGGCTGAGGAGGAGGACTCCTGTGACTCAGACCAAAGGACAGGAATGCATATTTCCAAGATGAGCCACCGGCATTCCTTTGGAGAAGTGACTGTTTGTCAGGTCAGTCCAACTGCTGTGAGGACACTAAATATAGGTACTCAGAACATGTCTTTTAGGAAGGGGCTGGAAGGAAGGGGAGGGAGGGAAATGCAAGGTCATTTGTAAGCCCTTACTTCAAAGGGCTGGTTCTTTGACTATTTCTTTTTGAAAGTGAAACTTCCCTTTCTGCAGAAAACATGAAGAATACTTTTAATTTTATTACGGATTGACTCCACAAAGGTTAAATACTCAAGGGCCAGTTTTTAAACTGGAAATTTTCTTTAGGAAATTAAAGAAAATGCTTGACTTTGGGGTCACCTTGAGTCTAAGAATTGTTAGAAAATGGCATCATGATTGAAAATTAGCTTTTAAATGGCAAAAAAAAAAAGAAAGAAAGAAAGTCTACAAAGATTTAGAATTACGACTGCTAATGCCACCATAAAAGCTGAAGCAGACATGAACGTGAAAAAACACGCCATGCTTTACTGTCACAAAAGCCAGTGTCCAACATGTTTATTTAAGATCCTACGTTTCTCTGTACAAACCAGAATTCTTGCCTCAACCTTTCCACATACCCACCTCTTTGAGGAAACAGTTGTCACAAACTATGAATTATTTAGCAGGTTTAAGTCATTTTATATACTTATATATTCTCTTTCTGTCACTTCCAAAATCCCCTAGATCTAAATTTATCTGGAAATATTTAGGATTTTTCTGACAGTAGAGGACTGTTTGACTTGGGGCTAACAAGGAGTGTCTTCCACCTCCATATTCTGAAGACTTTCTTCCGAGAGTCCTTCTCAGGCCTAAGGAGGAGGTGGACATGACCAGCTTGTGACTGGCAGCCACACTTGATCAAGGCCGCTCAGCCCCATGAAGACAGCCTCGAGACTGTCACCTCAATACAGCTGTTCGTAAACCGTTGCCCGGGGAAAGTGGAGACGGGACACGTCACCGCCACCCCTGGTGGCAGCCTCAAGGTCATTGACCATGTGAGAACCCGGAAGTTATGCAACATTTCCTCTCCCGAGGTCCTCCTGACAATGACTCTTAGACTAGCCAGACAGTGCAGTCACTAACAGAATAATCGAGTGTGCCGGCTCTGCGGCCTCGTCCTTGTGTCAGTCAGCCAAAAGGGCAGCGGGACTCCCCGGGGCTCAGTGACCACTGAGGACACACATGCCTCACACAGGGCACACAGGGCAGGTCACTCTGCAGCGACTGCATCCACATCACAGCAGGGCACTCGTGTGGAGCCTGCATTTCTCTGTGATAAGCTCTTTGTGGCCTCAAGTTTTCAGAGCTAAAGGAGACAGCTACTTAACCTGCAGAGGGGGCCCAGAAAGCCAGTAAATAAGATGCCTATTAAACAAACGGACATAAATAGAGGAGTGAAGAGAGTGTGCCTTGTTGAAGGTCAAGCTGCCCGTCAAGAACAGGTGAAAGAATGGACTCCTGAAGTCAGGGCTCCCCTCCCTGGGAGTTGGTGGCCGTTTCAGAGCTTCTCATCATCCTTACAAATAAGTTAACCTTTAAAAACGAGAGCCAAAGTGGTTTTTTAAAGGATTTATCTGAGTCATAGTCCCCTCAAGCAACTGAAAATAAGTGTGTGAGCTGGAAAGGCCCCATAACGAGCCCACTAACCAACCCCTTGGGTGTGAGGGACGATGAGAGCAAGGCTCCAGTCAGGAGTCACAGGGTCAGGAGTCACAGAGCAGGTGAGCACCAGGCTGCATAAAGGACCAGGGCTCTTTTCCCTCCCAGCAGAGCTGGGAAAGTAAGATGTCTGCAACCCCAGCAGCACTGCCTGCAATGCAGGGAGGAGCGCTGCCTGCAAGAGACACAGTCCCCATTTTTTCTTCCCAGGCTGGCTTTACAACCATGAGACAGACAAATGTTCAGAAGAATGTGCTCAGATAATACAACTATTATTGGTAGAAGTGTTATATCAGTTGAAAAAGTGACCCTCCTTTTACCTCCAGAAGAAAACTGAACATATTTACATTCATTTTACCTGGTGGGGCCACTCGGTCCTGATATGTGGGCTTAAATTCACTGATGGTGAGCAGCATCACTTGGATGGTTCCGATGAAGATGCCCGCCAGGCAGCCATAAAAAATTACGTAGAATAGAAGGATCTTAACTGCAAGGAGAACAAACAGAAATAAAAAAGGCTATGAAGCAGTCCTATGCTCAGAATACAGGGCGAACCTTGCCAGAGATGAATGGATTTCCTTCCTGGCTTCCCCTCTAAGCTGTGTCTTCAGAGTCTGCTTTCCCAATCTTGAGCAAGAGTCTGCACCTCACTCCCAGACTCCCAGACTGTGGGGCAAAAACAGGGGGACAGGGAGCCCTCCGTTATAATGTATCTGTGTTGCAGGGTGGTTAAGGATAGGATGAATATTCAACGAGAACCAAGATTCTTTAGGAAATAATTTTATTCTCTAAATTAAAAAAAAGAACTGTCAGGAAGATCATTAATAAAACCTGGGGCTGTGTTTGTGTGCTTATGCAATGCCTTTCAAATATGACAATATATTCCCTTAGAGAATGATGTTTCCTTTGCTTGCTTATCCCTTGACATTCCAACACTACAATCCAGGCCCTGATGCTTCTCCAAACATTCGAATGCCCGTGAATTTTTACCCTGAGAAAGAGTGATGAATGCTGAGCAAGCTGGTGAAGCTCTCCTGACCAAGTACACTGTCTTTCCTTTCAGGGGCACCAAACAAGGGGGGAGAAAAGAAAAAAGAAGGAACCGCTATAGTAAAATGGCAAGTAGAAATTTTTATTTCATCTTCTGACTGGACTCAGATTAAGGACTGATAAAACTGACTTTTCCTCCCATAGTTCACAGGATAACAGAATGGAAGCCAAAATAGCTGCAAAAGCAAAAAAATAAAAAATAAAAATAAAAAACAAAACCAAAAACCCAAAAAACAAACCTTGAAGCCCATGGACTGGAATGAGGGTATCAGTTACCAGTTTACAGGGATTATCTCCCAGATTAGCCGCATAGTAACAGGCTGTACTAGGCATCTCCGGGCAGCCCTGTGCCAGCCAAACACTCAATGCGAAGGCAGCGGTGGGAACGGGGTTATCAAGTCTGAAACATGACTGCACAAAGGGGCCTTAAGTTATTTCTCAAAACGCTCAGATCTCCTGCAGTAAACGCTGGGGTCCTTGGGAAAAAGCAATAGAACAAAAGTATTATTAAAGTGTGTGTGTATATGTGTGAAGGAGGTCAGGAGGGAGTGGGTTCACTGTGGCTGGAATTAGCCAGGTTTGCCTTCTGTGTATACTTCAAAGCTCAACTTTTCTATCAGTGATAAATAGTTCAGGGGAAATGATACTCTAGAGTTGTTAAAACAAGCAAAATCCACAGAAAACCATACGAAAAATGCTTCACCATAATCCTTTTTCTCCTCCATTTGGAAAAAAAAAAAAAGAAAAGAAGGAAATGGGCAAAGACCCATGCCAAGATAAGAAGAAATGAAAAGACTGTACAATCCAGAACTACAGCTGCCCAGCTCAATCCATGTCTCCCCGCAGGACAAGAGTTAAGTGCTGCATTCTGTATCCAGGCAGCAGTAGGCAAATGGCAAGGCTGTGACGTCAAGAGATCTGGAAAAATTTTCCAGTGAACGCTCCTAAGAGGTGCAGGAGCTGGTGTAACATGGTCAATAATGGTTCTCTGCTGCCCCCACCCTAGGCACTTACAGCCTAACCACGGAAACGTTTAACACTCATTTCTGGGGCTACAGATACCCGATTCTAATGACAGGAGGAGGTACAGAATTGAGGCCACAATTTGATTAAAATACAAGTATGACTGGGGAAAAACAACTCATTTTGTAAGCACACTGATTCAGTTTCAGGAGATACAGCCTCCCCTATCTGCCCAACACTGTACCCTCCGGGAACTGAGGGGTTCTCCACTTTTGTGCTGAGACGTTACTGAGCAGTCTCCCCCGTTGGTGCTGTGAGGTCACTTGCTTAGAGTGGGCAATGCAGGTGTGGTGGGGCGTAGGCCCTGGGTGCCGACATGCTGGCTCGAAAAGAAAAACCAGGTATATGGTACCGACCTGACAGAGTGGCGCAGAGGGTACATTTTAGACACTTTTTTTTTTCTTTTGAAGCAATAGGTCTTCCTCTAAAAATATATATAAGTAATATAGAATTATTTCAATTTGAAAAAAAGAGTACCCTTCAAAAGGTCATATGCAGAAGGGAAAATGGCATCTGGGCCCAGCAGTCAACATAAACTCCTACCAACGCCTGTATTAACTTAACAAAAAGGTAGACAGCACTGGGCGATTTGCGTGCTACGCTCTCTCCAGCAGGTGACAGGCAAGGCTCTCGCGTCCATCTTGGTGAAAATCTACCTACAAGCAGAACTGAACCAAGGGCAACCTGCCCTGGTCTCAAGGGCATCCGTGTTGGGCCCAGGACTAGGAAGGTGGCATTTTCTCCACAAAGACACAGCTGCTGCCGCCTCCTCTGTCTGTGAGAGGCTCTGTCATTTCTTATACGGCCAGAAAGGAAAACTGCAAAAGAAAAACTGAATTTCTTAGCCCAGCACCTCACCTGCATCTTGGAAAATGGAAGGAAAGATGAACCATAAGCATCAGTACTCATGTCTGCATTCATGAATCAGTGTATCGACACTCTGCTATATGTAGTATCAAGACACAAACATCAACACACACACTCTCTCTCTCATATGGAGGTGCTGTCAGATTACAGAACAAGTCGTTCCATACTGCCTTACCCTCTGAAACAAATATTATTCTGGAATTGGAATGAGGAAAAAAAGATATTTTATGAGAGGGAAAAACTCTAGAGGGCCGATTTTACAATATGCCTGGAGTCGATGACGCCCCAGCCCCTGACGAAGCTGAAGCTGCAGTCAGATCACTGTGGTAGGAACCTCCGGTGAATCTGGGAGAAGGGGGCCCATCCTGCAGCGTACCCCTCAGACTTCACTCAAGTTACCAAGAGTCACTAGGAGATGGCCCAGGCTGGGAGCTGTTCACTCCACAAACACCCTGAATTCTCCAGGCCTTCCCTTCCACGTTAAGAAAACACAGAGAGCTATCATTCTGCATGAGAAACTATGGCAGTAACCCCACTGAAGAATACAGTCTTTCCAAAATAAAATATAAAATACAAGCTGCAAGCCATCGCCTTAAAGACCTGCATTCAACATGCTCAGGATACCTATGCTTCAGCATAGGTATGGGATAAGACTTCACCTTGACTAACCTTGAAGTGTGATGCATTATTAACCCTTTACTTTTCAATCAAGAGAGACCCATTACAGGCTGCTTTTTTTTTTCCTCTACAAAAATCGTACGTTCCAGGTTCTTCCATTTCAAAATGTCAGCCAAGCGTTATTTCCCTGACTCATTCTCCTGCCGATGCTCACAGAGCCTTCCAATCAGAAGAATCACATCAGCACCTACCCAGGGCTTCCTCAGTGGTTGCAGTGGCGGTGCTAGTGGTGTCGGTGATGGTGATGATGATATTAGAGAAGGAGGGGCAGTGATGCAGGAGGGGGGAGTTCCCTCCCTCCTTCCCTCTCTTCCGCAGTCACGACTCATATTCAGATTTGCCTACAACTCTGCCCTTCAAAATGACCTTACCAAAAAAAAAAAGTCACCCTTTCCGTGTAGAGAGGTGGAAGGCAGGTAAGGTATCTAATTTGCAACGGAAAAAAAAAAATCTATCCAGTCAAGCAACAGGCTACTCAAAATCTTGTAAGATGACCTGTTTCTGCCTTTATGCGATTTATTTCTTACACCCAGGCACCGATTCTGCCTCTCTCTGTAGACCCTGAAAACAAACCGACTTTGCCATGTTTGCGGGCCAAGGCTCAGAAACGGAGTCCTGACACAGAGCTTCCAGGGCCGTTTCTGGGTTGTGATGACTCCAGGGTAGGTCATCGGTGGCGAGATTCTAGGTCTCGCTACGAAACACTGCAGTGTATGGATTCCGTCTCCGCCGCCCCCCACCCTCGCCTTCTGAAGTACATATTTAGACTAGAAGAAAGGTGCTATAATACACAAACTCTCCTGCATTCGATCCGATTTCCTTCCTGTGGTTCTCTCAGAGCCTCAAATTTCATTTTTAAGGACTTGGGACACGACTGTAAGGGAGAGACAGATCAACTCTCCCACCGCCGGACCGTTCCCAGGACGGAAGGGCTCCAATGATGCTCAGATAGACTACAACTGACCGAGACCGCCACAATCCACATAACGCTCTACCTAGCGAGCTCCCATCCCCGCCCGCGCCTATTCCGGGGACTCCGCATTCCGCACAGGGATGACAAGCCCGGGCCGGCGCAATCAGAGCAGCGCTCACCACCCGAACCCGCTGCGCCTTCGCCAGCGCGGAGCGCGCGGAGCGGTCCGCAGAGCCTGCGCAAGGGATGCGCCTACCCGGAAACACAAGGCGCTAGGGGGGCAAGAGCTGCGGACCCCGTACTTACACCAGCTGCCACCGGTCCTGCCCAAAAATTCCTTCTTCTCCGAGTTCCAGATAAATTTCTTCCAGCTGCCCTCCTCCTTGGCTTTTCCGCGGGCCATGGTGGCGGGTCAGCAGCTGCCGCAGGGACTGAAGATGGGTGACTGCGGCGTGCGCCCTCGCGTCCTCCCGGGCTGCCGCTCGGCGTTCCCGGCCTGGCTCTCCGCTGGCTGCACCCGCCGCTGGCGCTGCGGCTCTCTGAGTGCCAGACGCGCGGCGGAGAAGCAGAGTCAGGAGCGGCAGGAGGGGTAGGCGGCGGCGGCGGGGGCGGGGGCGGAGGGAGGAGGGAGGGACCGCGCACGCTGGGCGGCTCCGAGCCCCGCACCTATTGGTGGGCGCGCGGCCGCTCGCGGGCTCTCTTTGGTCCCCCACGCGCTCCTCTTGCCCTTGGGCGGGGGGCAGTTCGGGGCCCGCAGATGCCGCTCCCGCAGCCACCAGGGACGCGTGTCCGGCCCCCACCTCCTGTGACCTCTGCAGAAACAGGCAGGGACAGAAGAAAGTCAGAAGGAAGGACGGACAAACGACTGCCGTCTGCCACGAGTCGAGAAATTGGCTGGGGCGCACGCCCTACCTTTACTATATACCGCGAGGGGCGGGGCCTGCGGCCCGAAGGGGCGGGCGCGGGGCTGGCACAAAGGAACTGCGCGGCGGCGGCGCGAGGGGCGGGCTGGAGCCGGGGCGGGGACACGGCGCGCCCGCAAGCCCGCGCAGCCCCCTCCTCGATCCGGGCTGGGCACAGACCCCTCCTTTCCGTACTGAGCTGCTCTGCACCTGCGTCGCCCGGCGCCCGGCAGGCGCTCGGGGTCCCCGGCCTCCGTCCGCCGCCGGTCCCACCCCTCCTAGGCCCTGGCTGGGTGGGGGAAGGCCATTCCCGGACGCCTGAGAGTCGGGGACTCTTGCCCCGCTCCGCCCCGCCTCCCGGCTCCTGCACCTGCCGCCGGCTCCGCGCTCCCCGCCGCTGCGGTTGCAGTTCCGGCCCGTCCCTCTCCTTCCAGGCCAGTCCAGTCTGCCGCCCCGGCTCCTGACTGCCTCACTGTGCTCCTTGTGGGCGGCCTGAACCACCTCAAGCTGGACAATTGCCAAACCCACCCAGGGCGGCAGCCCAGATCCGGGGTTGGGAAGGGGTGAGGTGGTGTAGGAGGCCGACCGGTCAGCTCCCAGTGGGTCGTTCCCTCGGAAACCAGTCGTACTGCCTGGCTGGCGGCTCACACCGGTCTAGACCTGGGCGACAAAATCTGCAGGTGACCCAGCCACCCAGGACTCCCCTTGGCGCCGAATCGGTGCCTGGTACTGTCACGGACATGGTTTTATGCCCCCTTAGGGGGTCACAAAAAGACCACTTTGTTCTTCTATAAAATACCGAAGGCCTAAAAGGCTCAGGGAAGTCCAGTTCAAACGGCGAAAAGTTGCAAGGCAACCATTGGCACCTATTATTCCTTCCCCTCCTTTATCCCCCGTGCCTCACGTGAAAAGCCAGACTTCTTGGTTTCATCTCCTTCTGCTAAGCCCCTGAGCAGTTTCACATGTCCTTCTCAAGACAGTGACACAGCAGAAATCAGCAGGGGAGCCTCTGCAGTCAGGACAGAGAAGCCCCATCCCCAGGGGGCAACCTAGTCCATCTTGGGAAAGGAGCTTTCCCATCCCCATATTTAGAAAGCCATACAAGGGGGATGCTTGTCGGAGTCACCTTTTTGTCGCCAAGGTCAACCTGGTAAGTCTAAGGACAAGCTTGCATTGATGTAGTGCGAGCTCTTTCCCACGAATCCTTCCCAAGGCCCACCTACATGACCTGGGCAAACCTGAAAATTCCTGAAATGCAGAAGCAGCCATCCATCCACCCAGCCCCAGAGGGGCTGCTGCATGTAGGCTTGGGTCAAGGGCAACTTTGAGAACTGCTCTGCGGAGAAAGGAAGCTGCCCCCTGCTTTGCCCCTGCAGTGTTTGTATTGGAAAAGCCCCAAGCTGGTGGTAGAACTGCAGGAAGAAGCTGCCCTTGTGGGGATGATGCCCCGGTACCCTCCCAGCAGAAGTTAACTCGTGGCGGACTCGCCAGCAGGACAGGTCACTAGGAAGGGCATGCGTTTAGGGAGTACCTGCTATGAGCAAGACCAGGAAAAACCTGTGGGCAGAATCAGTGAAAGAGGATGAATGGAGGGAAAGATGGAATGGGAAGGGATGGGGGTTTGAGTGAGAGAGTGCGGCGCCCTCCTTTGTGCAAACTCCCTTTACCCACCCCTCCCTCCCTCACTCTACCTCTCTCTCTCTTCTCCAGTAGAGATATGTAGTACAACAAAGTATGCCGAGAAGGGCTCACATTGCCAGGTTTTTAATTAGAACCCTCATTTTCTCCTTAAAAAAGAGGTATTCTATCTTACTCTCTAGAGTTGTGGCAATTGCCAATTGGCCTGATCCTGTGTCCGGCAAGGATGAGCTTTTTCTGCTGGCCTTTAGGTACTTCTTCCCTGCTATCTTTAGGGGAAGATAAACTCCCCTCAAACTTTACCTCCCTAGCTTTGTTCATTCTTCTTCCCTTGCAGGTAAACTTTTGCCAGGTTCTGACAAGCTTTGAGGGTCATGCCTTCACGGCAGTTGCTGCTGCTGCTGCTAAGTCGCTGCAGTTGGGTCTGACTCTGTTCAGTTCAGTTCAGTTCAGTTGCTCAATCGTGTCCGACTCTTTGCGACCCCATGAATTGCAGCACGCCTGTGCGACCCCATAACGGCAGCCCACCAGGCTCCCCCATCCCTGGGATTCTCCAGGCAGTAACACTGGAGTGGGTTGCCATTTCCTGCTCCAATGCATGAAAGTGAAAAGTGAAAGTGAAGGCACTCAGTCGTGTCCGACTCTGTGCAACCCCATAGATGGCAGCCGACTAGGCTCCCCATCCATGGGGTTTTCCAGGCAAGAACATCTCATTCTAAATCAACCTCCCCCGGCTTATAGGAACCTCTGTGTTTCTACCCAAACCTGGTATTGCCACTGGAAAGCATGATCTCAGCTCGATGAGAATCAGATTCAAACTTCGCCTTCCATTCTAGACTGTCTAGAATTGTTTCACTCATCTAACTATGTTGGACTTCCCTGCTGGATCAGACCGAAAAGAATCTGCCCAAAATGCACGAGACATGGGTTCAATTCCTGGGTTGGGAAGATCCCCTGGAGAAGGAAATGGCAACCCACTCCAGTATTCTTTTCTGGAGAATTCCATGGACAGAGGAGCCTGGTGGGCTACAGTCCATGGGGTCACAAAGAGTCGCACACAACTGAGCAACTGACTGAACCATATCACCAGAAAGAGCAACCTGGTGAAGGGCAAGACAGACCTGCATTCACCCAGCTTCAGCTGTGTGGCCTTGAGCAAGTCCCTTGTTCTCTCCAGGGCCAGTTCTCTCAGTTGTAAAATTGGAGTGACACTGTTGCAAGGATTAAATGGGAGATGTGGGAAAGCCCTAAGTGCAGTTGCCTGGTACATAACAAGAGCTATTGAGCAACCAGCTTAATTATAATTAGCTGTTTCCATTTGACCTTGTCTAACCTTGAGGCTGCTGCTAGGACCTTCCCACTGTGACAGCCCCTCCTGCCAGGGTTCTGAGTTCCCTGAGAAGGTCACCCTGACTAATTCTCCACCCTCTAGGCCACCTTTCCCCTTGCTTTCCAGTGCTTCCTGCTCTGTGACCTCCTCTAAGTTGAGTAATGAATAACTCGAGCACACCATGTCCCTTTGGGCTGTGCTGGGCTGGGCTTGCGTACTGAGGCCCCTTCAGAGAAGGGTGCTGTGGCAGCAGGTTGAAAGCAGAGAGTGAGTGGTTCTCTAGAGGGAGGGGCGCTTCTGGCAGATGGAGCTTGTGGCTCTGGGTAGGGCTGGAAGAGGTGTGCACCATGGAAGCTGTTCAGTCCATGCCTAGGGAGGTCTGGTGTTTCTGTGCAGAAAGAAGGAGAACAGAATTCTTCCGCCCAGGTTAAAGGCTCAGGGCAAAAGGACACTGTTTTCATCTGTTTTTCTACACGTGCTAGGGAATTGGAATGGCTATGGAGGACTGTGGTTGGTTCTGCCCAAGACTGGAGCTCTGTGTGTAGAGGGGGTGAGGGGTGGTGGGGTGGAGAGAGGGGAAACCTAGAGCATGGATGGCAGCGAAGAGGGGAGGGAGGTTAGGGACCTCTGTCCAAGCAAGGAGGATGACGGATCTAACTCAGGAAACAAGGAGATGCAGATTGAAGCAGAATGTACCCTGCAGCAGAGAAGGGGCCCCAAGGTAAAAGGACAGGGCAGCCTTGTCTAGCAGCACGATGACCAGTCAGAAGCCCGGCTGGGACAAGAGGCGGAACAGGTTAACCCCAGGCTGCCAGCTACTTTGCTCAAGATCAGAGAGGCTCACATGAAGGTTTACCTACCCACAAAAGAGAAGGTGCAGCTTGGCAGGCAGCGTGAGCTGATCCAGATCTGAAAAACAGAACCGCCCCAAGCTGTCCGCTCTGAACCCCTTGGGCAAACACGCTGCGGTCCGCTCGCAGAGGACAGGGAAGGGCTGGGCTGCTGATCCCACGTTCACACACGTGCTCAGGGACAGCAAGGTTCTGTTCGGCCAGCCCCAGAGAGGAGGGGGTGAGGGGATGTGTTGCATGGTGGAGGGGGTGAGGGGATGTGTTGCATGGGGGAGGGGGTGAGGGGACGTGTTGCATGGGGGAGGGGGTGAGGGGACATGTTGCATGGGGGAGGGGGTGAGGGGACGTGTTGCATGGGGGAGGGGGTGAGGGGACGTGTTGCATGGGGGAGGGGGTGAGGGGACGTGTTGCATGGGGGAGGGGGTGAGGGGACGTGTTGCATGGGGGAGGGGGTGAGGGGACGTGTTGCATGGGGGAGGGGGTGAGGGGACGTGTTGCATGGGGGAGGGGGTGAGGGGACGTGTTGCATGGGGGAGGGGGTGAGGGGACGTGTTGCATGGGGGAGGGGGTGAGGGGACGTGTTGCATGGGGGAGGGGGTGAGGGGACGTGTTGCATGGGGGAGGGGGTGAGGGGACGTGTTGCATGGGGGAGGGGGTGAGGGGACGTGTTGCGTGGGGGAGGGGGTGAGGGGACGTGTTGCGTGGGGGAGGGGGTGAGGGGACGTGTTGCGTGGGGGAGGGGGTGAGGGGACGTGTTGCGTGGGGGAGGGGGTGAGGGGACGTGTTGCGTGGGGGAGGGGGTGAGGGGACGTGTTGCGTGGGGGAGGGGGTGAGGGGACGTGTTGCGTGGGGGAGGGGGTGAGGGGACGTGTTGCGTGGGGGAGGGGGTGAGGGGACGTGTTGCGTGGGGGAGGGGGTGAGGGGACGTGTTGCATGGGGGAGGGGGTGAGGGGACGTGTTGCATGGGGGAGGGGGTGAGGGGATGTGCTGCATGGGGGAGGGGGTGAGGGGATGTGTTGCATGGTGGCATCTTGGCAGCAGAAACTGTGTGCAGTGTGGAGGAAAATGGCTCAATGGCAGTGTCTGTTTGCAGTGGGAAGCAGACAGAATGCACCAGTCCGCAGTGGAGGCCAAGCACTGGGAGAGAGGAGGGCTGGGCAAGGTCTCCAGGCTGGTCATCGTGGTAGGAACATGGGCAGATGCCTGCCCAACATCTCACACAGTGTACCCGGCCCCACACTGTGCACCCTACCCATCCATCACAGTGGCTTGAAAGGTCCACAGTACATCATTTTGTGCCTCACCAGGGACCCTGCGTATTGGACAGAAAAACATTCTGTGGAAAGGTTCTGGTTTCTTCAAGAAGCCAGAGGCCCTGAATGGGGATATATAGAAATATCCCTCCATTCCTTTCATTTAAAGTCATTCTGACCCTTTGCTATTTCACTGGAATTGAATTCTTATCCTGGTTGAGGACATAATAAGAAAATAATGAAAAAAGAACTTTTTTTTTTTTTGGAAGGTCTATTTGGGAAAGTGGTATTCCTGTCATCAGTGGAAGAGACAAGTTACCTAAGTGTCCCCTTGGTCACCAGGCCCTGACAGGCAGACTTCCAAAAGTTACTTTCTGTGATGCTGTTTTGGGAAACAGTCCAGAAAGTGTGTGTGTGGTGTGAGGAGACATGCCTGCTTTCTTTCCACCGCCCCTGTCCTCTGCAGAGTTGCTGTTAGGTATGTGGAGGGTGGACGTGACCAGAGTAGAGAGAAGACACAGGGCACGTGGTTCTGTTTGTTTGCTCTGGCAGGACCACAGAGGTGTATAGCTTTTACAAATATTCCTGATGTGGTGGGCAGTAAGAAAAGAAGGTCCAGAGGCATGCACTGCCAGACTGCCCTTACAGCTCTCAGAGTTTACCCGTTGCTTTGTACTTCCCCAGTGTGGGGCAAGAGGTGGAACTTTGCCTTTACCTTGGAAAAATATCTGGTGCCAGTCAGTGCATCCTAGGCTTCAGAAACTAAAATTCCTTGCCTGTATTTTCCATCTACTTAAAAGGAGGCAAGTGGGCACTCCTCTGAGGCTCGGCTCAGTGAGGGGAGGTCCCACTGCATCATTCCCCCGTCAGTGTGTGCGTGCTCAGTCACTCAGACGTGTCTGACTCTTTGTGACCCCAGGGACTGTCGCCCGCCAGGCTCCTCGGTCCATGGGATTTCCCAGGCAAGAACGCTGGAGTGGGTTGCCATTTCTTCCTACAGGGCCTCTTCCCAACCAGAGATTGAACTGGCGTCTCTTATGTCTCCTGTATTGGCAGGTGGGATAGGCCTGGTCTTACTGGTCTCAGGGTCAGGTGTAGATGAGACAAGAATCTGGAGGTATATCACAATCCTTTCCTTGCTGGACCACTTACCTGAAGTCTTCCAGGGTTGAGAAGGTCCGCTTAATTTTCAGCTGCTCCTTAACTGAGGGCTTGAAAGCAATGGAGAATCACCGTGGATGAACTCACTGTGTCCAGTGCTTCTAGCAATAATGCCAGAAGTCCTTGAGTCCAAACTCCCATCTCCCGGAGACAAGGTCAGCTAGCCAGGGGCTGTGTCCTCCCTTCCTTGCAGGGGAGCATTCCACTGTTGGGAAACACTGAACTAAAACCTAGTTCCTGGTAACTTCTGCCAATCCTGGTTCTTTCTTGAAAGACAGGATTCAAGTCAGGTGCATGTCCAGTGTGTCAGTTCTACATACATACATGCCTTTCAAAGTGAAAAAAAAAAAATCCCCCATTTCTTCAGCACATGTGTGAGCTGGTTTCTGACCTCCTTGTTATGCTAACTCCTTTCTGTTGCACAGTTTCCCGCTTGTTGACATCCTTTTTAAAAAGAAGTACCCTGGTTCCAAGGAGTACAGAGTCTAGTGGTGATGATTTCAGATTGTGATCAGGACATAATTGGTTTTTTTCATCAAGGATGATCCTTCCAACACTGTACCTTCAGGGTTTGCTTGAGCTAAACCTCTTTAGCGCTGACGTCTAATAAATGTTTTAGAAAAATCTCTTGCAGAGAACAGAGACACCCCTATCCCCTGAAGTCTAGCTCAAGGAAAATGGCTACACATGGAGCAGTCAGGGCAGGGGGATGCCTGTCCCTAGGTGCTGGGCAAAGGGCCACCAATGCTGGGCTAGAAGGGACTCTTCTGGGCAGACGGCGGGCCAGGGTCCGGAGATCTTTATTCTGGCATCGCCACTGAAGTGACTCAGCAGTGTACTGTGGGCTTTCTCACCACACTCTGACTTCCTTGGAGGCCCCTTGTGCCCAGCTGTGGCTCGTAGGCAGGTCAGTTGCCTCAGACTTTTGTGGTCCTGCATTTCTCATGGTGCTGCGGCTGTAGTTCCCGTTGCTGACCGGCGAAGGCTTACTTATTTGGCACAGACCCCATTTTCACAGGTCAGAGGTATTTGGGGGAAATCTTAGCATTGACTATCCTGGCCTAAGTACCCCCTGCCTCATGCAGCGTCTGCTGGTTGAAATGGCTACCGAGCTGTTGGCTGGCACAAGACAGACACACACACTCAGGTAGGCAGGCAGACAGGTAGACAAACAAGCATGTAGAACAATGAACCTTTATACCCTGTATAAACTTGCCAGATTTTCTGCTCTCCGAGGTACTGTATCTTTCCACACCATTCTAGAAAGATTACATTTTCCTGTGGCTACCGTACAGGGATAAAACCAAAAGACATGAAAAATGAGTTTTGCATCTGTTGTACTTTGAGGAGGAGCTGGAAGGTAGGAAAATGCAATTTTTTTTTTTTTGCATAAACTGGATTACAATTAAATTTATATCCATTTCTACACCAAGTAATGAGAACACTTTTATACTCTCAAGGAGCAAATCCTTTAGGCGAATGAGCTTTTGCAGTATCTGTACCATAGCTAGCTGACAGCTTGTTCTGGGGGATTAATAAATGATAACATTTAGTCTTTCATACCTACCATCTACGTGGCATTGCACCCACTGATCTCACTGAAGGGTAGACCCCCTTTGCTGAAGTTTTTGAAATGTGTCCTAAGTATCAGGTGGCCTTATATACAGTCACAGGACATGACACTACCTGCCAGGGTGCTTGACTTCCTGGTTCCAAAAGGTGTTGTTGTGCCTTTCCTCACAGTAACTCATGAGTGAGTGGAATGACGACCAGGATCACTGAGCCCTGGCTTTCCCAAGAGCTCTTGTTCTGTATAAACCTTCTGGCATCATATTAGCAGCTACACTGGCCAATAATAACTGCAGTTATCAAGCACGATAAGCCAAATACTATGCCAAGTATTCAGTATGATCACTTTTCTTTTCTGTTTTCTACTTTAGCATTAGTCACTCAGGTGTGTCCAACTCTTTGTGACCCCATGGACTGTGTAGCCCACCAGGCTACTCTGTCCATGGAATTCTCCAGGCAAAAATACTAGAGTGGGTAACCATTCCCTTCTCAAGGGGATCTTCTGCACCCAGGGATTGAACCCAGGTCTCCCACACTGTAAGCAGATTCTTTACCAACTGAGCCACCAGGGAAGCTTTTATATTGCCTGTTTATTACCTACTTTATATTACCTGTTTATTACCTACTTTATAGTCCTGTTTAACAACTTAAGGAGGTAGATCCTGAGATGATTACTTTTATGTATCAAAGTGACTGGACTAAGGGTTGCCCAGATGGCTGGTAAAATATTATTCTGGCTGTGTCCCTGAGGGTATCTTTGAAAGAGACTAGTATTTGAATCAGAGAAGGCAATGACACCCCACTCCAGTACTCTTGCCTGGAAAATCCCATGAATGGCGGAGCCTGGAAGGCTGCAGTCCATGGGGTCGTAGAAGTCAGACACGACTGAGCAACTTCACTTTCACTTTTCACTGTATGCATTGGAGAAGAAAATGGCAACCCACTCCAGTATTCTTGCCTGGAGAATCCCAGGGACGGCGGAGCCTAGTGGGCTGCCGTCTATGGGGTCGCACAGAGTCGGACACGACTGAAGCAACTTAGCAGCATCAGCATTTGAATCAGTAGACTAAGTAAAGGACATCACCCTCACCAAAGCAGGTGGACATCATCATCTAGCACGTTGACAGCCTGAGTAAAACAAAAAGCAGAGGAATGGCAAATTCCTACTCTCGACTTCAGTGTGACATCCATTTCCTCCAGCCCTCAGACACTGATGCTCTGGATTCTAGGGTTTTCAGAAACAGACTAGGACTTAAACCATTGGCTGCCTGATTGTCAGGCGTTTGGATTCAGATTGAATTATCCCTGGCCTTTCTGGTTTTCCACTTGCAGATGGCAAATTATGGGACTTCTCTGCCTCCATAACAGCATGAGACAATTCCTATAGTAAATTTCCTCTTATAGATATATCTATCTCTATGTATCCTATTGGTTCTGTTTCTCTGAAGAGCCATGACTAATACAGTCCTATTATTATTATCTTGGAAACGAACAGACATCATTCTGTTGTTTTTGAGATTGCATCCAAATACTGCATTTCAGATTCTTTTGTTGACTATGGTGGCTACTCCATTTCTTCTAAGGGAATCTTGCCCATATAATGGTCATCTGAGTTAAATTCACCCATTCCAGTCCCTTTTAGTTCACTGATTCCTAAAATATCGACGTTCACTTTTGCCATCTCCTGTTTGACCACTTTCAATTTGCCTTGATTCATGGACCTAACATTCCAGGTTCCTGTGCAATATTGCTCTTTACAGCATCAAACTTTACTTCCATCACCAGTCACATCCACAACTGAGCATTGTTTTCACTTTGGTGCCATGTCTTCATTCTTTCTGGTGTTATTTCTCCACTCGTCGCTGGTGGAGTGCCCTAGGTGAGGAATCACACCATCGTGGTTATCTGGGTCATGAAGATTGGGCACCTCCTGCCCTGGGGAGTTCATCTTTCAGTGTCATATATTTTTGCCTTTTCATTCTGTTCATGGGGTTCTCAAGGCAAGAATACTAAAGTGGTTTGCCATTGCCTTCACCAGCAGACCATGTTTTGTCAGAACTCTCCATCATGACCCGTTCATCTTTGGTGGCCCTACACGGCATGGCTCATAGTTTCATTGAGGAAGACATTCAGTATCACAGTAATCTAAGTCTATGCCCCAGCCAGTCATGCTGAAGAAGCTGAAGTTGAATGGTTCTATGAAGACCTAAAAGACTTTTGAGAACTAACACCAATAAAAGATATCCTTTTTATTATAGGGGACTGGAAAGCAAAAGTAGTAAGTTAAGAGATACCTGGAGTAACAGGCAAATTTGGCCTTGGAGTACAAAATGAAGCAGGTCAAAGGCTAACAGAGTTTGCCAAGAGAATGCACTGGTCATAGCAAACACCCTCTTCCAACAACACAAGAGAAGACTCTACACATGGACATCACCAGATGGTTAACACCAAAATCAGATTGATTATGTTCTTTGCAGCCAAAGATGGAGAAGCTCTATACAGTCACCAAAAACATACCGGGAGCTGACTGTGGCTCAGATCGTGAACTCCTTATTGCCAAATTCAGACTTAAATTGAAGAAAGTAGGGAAAACCACTAGACCATTCAGGTATGACCTAAGTCAGATCCCTTATGATTATACAGTGGAAGTGAGAAATAGATTTAAGTGCCTAGATCTGTTAGACAGAGTGCCTGAAGAACTGTGGATGGAGGTTTGTAACATTCTACAGAAGGCAGTTATCAAGACAATCCCCAAGAAAAAGAATACAAAAAGGCAAAATGGTTATCTAAGGAAGCCTTACAAATAGCTGAGAAAAGAAGAGAAGTGAAAGGTAAAGGAGAAAAGGAAAGATATACCCATTTGAATGCAGAGTTTCAAAGAATAGCAAGGAGAGATAAGAAAGCCTTCCTCAGTGATCAGTGCAAAGAAATAGAGGAAAAGAACAGAATGGGAAAGACTAGAGCTCTCTTCAAGAAAATTAGAGCTACCAAGGGAACATTTCATGCAAAGATAAGCTCGATAAAGGACAGAAATGGTATGGACCTAACAGAAGCAGAAGATATTAAGAAGAGGTGGCAAGAATACACAGAAGAACTGTACAAAAAGGATCTTCACAACGCAGATAATCATGATGGTGTGATCGCTCACCTAGAACCAGACATCCTGGAATGTGAAGTCAAGTGGGCCTTAGAAAGCATCACTATGAACAAAGCTAGTGGAGGTGATGGAATTCCATTTTAGCTATTTCAAAGCCTGAAAGATGATGCTGTGAAAGTGCTGCACTCAATATGCCAGCAAATTTGGAAAACTCAGCAGTGGCCACAGGACTGGAAAAGGTCAGTTTTCATTCCAATTCCAAAGAAAGGCAATGCCAAAGAATGCTCAAACGACCGCACAATTGCACTCATCTCACACACTAGTAAAGTAATGCTCAAAATTCTCCAAGCCAGGCTTCAGCAATGTGTGAACCATGAACTTCCAGATGTTCAAGCTGGTTTTAGAAAAGGCAGAGGAACCAGAGATCAAATTGCCAACATCCGCTGGACCATGGAAAAAGCAAGAGAGTTCCAGAAAAACATCTATTTCTGCTTTATTGACTATGCCAAAGCCTTTGACTGTGTGGATCACAAGAAACTGTGGAAAATTCTGAAAGAGATGGGAATACCAGACCACCTGACCTGCCTCTTGAGAAATCTGTATGCAGGCCAGGAGGCAACAGTTAGAACTGGACATGGAACAACAAACTGGTTCCAAATAGGAAAAGGAGTACGTCAAGGCTGTATATTGTCACCCTGCTTATTTAACTTCTATGCAGAGTACATCATGAGAAATGCTGAACTGGAAGAAACACAAGCTAGAATCAAGATTGCTGGGAGAAATATCAATAACCTCAGATATGCAGATGGCACCACCCTTATGGCAGAAAGTGAAGAGGAACTAAAAAGCCTCTTGATGAAAGTAAAAGAGGAGAGTGAAAAAGTTGGTTTAAAGCTCAACGTTCAGAAAACGAAGATCATGGCATCCAGTCCCATCACTCCATGGGATATAGATGAAGAAACAGTGGAAACAGTGTCAGACTTTATTTTTCTGGGCTCCAAAATCACTGCAGATGGTGACTGCAGCCATGAAATGAAAAGACGCTTACTCCTTGGAAGAAAAGTTATGACCAACCTAGATAGCATATTCAAAAGCAGAGACATTACTTTGCCGACTAAGGTCCGTCTAGTCAAGGCTATGGTTTTTCCAGTAGTCATGTATGGATGTGAGAGTTGGACTGTGAAGAAGGCTGAGCGTCAAAGAATTGATGCGTTTGAACTGTGGTGTTGGAGAAGACTCTTGAGAGTCCCTTGGACTGCAAGGAGATCCAACCAGTCCATTCTGAAGGAGATCAACCCTGGGATTTCTTTGGAGGGAATGATACTAAAGCTGAAACTCCAGTACTTTGGCCACCTCATGAGAAGAGTTGACTCATTGGAAAAGACTTTGATGCTGGGAGGGATTGGGAGCAGGAGGAAAAGGGGATGACCAGGATGAGATGGCTGGATGGTATCACTGACTCGATGGATGTGAGTCTGAGTGAACTCCGGGAGTTGGTGATGGACAGGAAGGCCTGTCTTGCTGTGATTCATGGGGTCGAAAAGAGTCGGACACGACTGAGCGACTGAACTGAGCTGAAATGAGAATATATCATGCAAAATGCCAGCTGCATGAAGCACAAGCTGGAATCAAGATTGCCAGGAGAAATATAAATAACCTCAGATATACAGATGGCACCATCCTTAATGGCAGATAGCGAAGACGAACTAAAGAGCCTCTTGATGAACGTGAAAGAGGAGAGTGAAAATGTTGGCTTAAAACTCAGTATTCATAAAACTAAGGTCATGGCATCTGGTCCCATCACTTCATGGCAAATAGATGGGGAAACAATGGAAACAGTGATAGACTTTATTTTCTTGGGCTCCAAAATCACTGCAGATGATGACTTCAGCCATGAAATTGAAAGATGCTTGTTCCCTGGAAGAAAAGCTATATCCAACTTAGACAGCTTATTAAAAAGCAGAGACATTATTTTGCCTACAGAGGTCCATCTCAAAGCTATGGTTTCTCCAGTAGCCATGTATGAATGTGAGAGTTGGACTATAAAGAAAGCTGAGCACTAAAGAATTGATGCTTTTGAACTGTGGTGTTGGAGAAGACTCTTGAGAGTCCCTTGGACTGCAAGGAGATCCAACCAGTCCATCCTAAAGGAAATCAATCCTGAATATTCATTGGAAGAACTGATGCTGAAACTGAAATTCCAGTATGTTGGCCATCTGATGCAAAGAACTGACTCATTGGAAAAGACCTTGATGCTGGGAAAGATTGAAGGCAGGAGGAGAAGGGGACAACAGAGGATGAGATGGTTGGATGGCATCACTGACTTGATGGACATGAGTTTGAGCAAGCTTTGGGAGTTGGTGATGGACAGGGAAGCCTCGTGTGCTGCAGTCCATGTGGTACAAAGAGTCAGACTCTGAGTGACTGAACTGAACTGATTATTATCTTAATTTTACAGATGAAACAAAGAAGTCTTTCATAAGTTTAGATGCCTAAGGCTCTCAAGAAGGAAGGCTACTTTCAGGCCCAGGCAGCCTGGCTCCAGAACCCATGCTCTGAACCCCTAGGCCTAACTCCCTCTTTGGAAGTTACATATAGAAGGTTTACATGTAGAAAGTGTAAGCATAGCTCATGCCACCACATGGGTGGAATTGTATAAAGCTTTTTTGTTTGTTTGTTTTAATGTCAAAAGCTATCCAAGATCATGTAAATCTTCACTGGGTCACAATTGAAAGAAGCCTATTTTGGATTCATATACTTATCCATCAATCATTCATCAATTGCTTACCATGTACATGGTCTGTTGCCTTAGAATCCAAGGGAAATCACAGTTTGAAACTGAGCACTTTTCTCCCCCACAGAGATGTCTTAACCTTTTAGCAGCATTCAATGGAAACAGTGAGGCCAGACACACAGGAATGAGCAGACAACAATGCAGGGTAGTAAATAATTATGTTCCACAGTTAGTACCACAAATAAGAGGGACAATAGGAATTTAGAGAAGAGAGATACCCCTTTTGGAAGAGATGGGCCCTGAGCAGGGTTCCAACAACCCTGTGAGAAGGAGCAGAGAAGAAGGAACACTCGCGCATTCGTTGACCATCAGGAACCTTCCTGTGTGTGGGGTCGCTTTGCTGGTCACCAGAGTCAACATGGTCAAGGAGCTTAGTCTCTCATGTGGGGACACCATGATGCATGCCAAGGCGCTAGGAGAGGGAGAGCACAGGAGGGTGGTGTCCTGGGAGCTGGGAAGACTTCCTGCAGACAGTGGCATCTGGACAAGAGAGGGAATGAGGGGAAGGCTTTGGCAGACCGAGGGAAAGCTTGTGCAAGTGCATGGAAATGCAGGCTGTGTTCAGTCAGGGTAGATGGAGGGAACACCTTGGACAAAGAGAAGAGATGAGACTTAGCGGTACAGGGTGTGGACTGCCCTTTCTAAGGGAAGGGGAGGTCCTCTGGGAGGGGGTTCTTGGAAAGATCTCCTTTTGCTTATAATATAGCTGTTCTAGATTATCTTACCATTTTCTAGGGTTTTTTTGTTTGCTTTGTTTTCATTATTACTTTTAAGCTTTAGTGAGGTGTTATTTACATAAAATAATATTGACCAGTTAAAAAAAAAAACAGAGCGGAGCAGATCAGAGCCCACCAGAGAACTGTGACTTCCTTCTCAGCACTCTGATGTTCATCAGGATAGGAAGAAAAAGATACTCCCTCCGTCCATACAGTGTATGAAATCAGGTCTTCCTCTCACTGTTTCTCCCTCACTAAGCTCTCTTGGTTGAACTGGGTGATGTCCAGGCTCTGCGTCTGTGCAATCAACCAGAGAAGTCAGACTTGGCCATAAAAGCATCATTTCCTTAAAAGAGAGCACCCTTCCTCCCTCTGCCTGTCCCAGGGGTTCTGCATAATGTCTGCTTAAGGGAACTGGGGCATGCCCAGAAAATGGCCTTTCTTTTATCTATAGGACAAGGTTTTCAGATGAAGTCAGAATTAGACTGAAGAAAACCAGGAGGCAGTCTCATAGGTGTCCTATTTGACACCTGATGAAACTCCCATTTTTCTTAGCTTTCATACGAATCTGGATGTGAAAGGGAAGTGCTATTACTTGGGAGGTGATTATTCCCTCCACCAGAATACAGGGCTGAGGACAGGGGTGTCCCCTTCTTTGCCACAGGTAGAGGAAAAGAGGTTTCTGTCCCCTCCTCCAGTTTGAAATTGTGCACCTTTTCCCCCCACACCAATATTTTACATTCTGTTTTGGTTCCTTGACTCTCCCAGCACTATAGTTGAACTGAAAGTTGATTAAACACCTTCTTGGAATTTGCTTGAGACCCTAACCTTCATGTATATTATGGACCTGTGGAAAATTGTGTTGCAAGTTCCAAACAAGTAATAATAGACTTTAAAAATACAACGTGTTGTTAGATGACAACTCTTTATCCTAATAACAATTTTCATTGCCTGGCAGAGTGGGTATAAGACTTGAGGGAGGCCTAGCATGCCTGGCCTTAGAAATGATTAGAATTGTAAGAAAACTTAGAGGTTATTTTCAGATGAGGAAGCAGAAGCTGGTGAGAGAAAATGATGGGACAGCCTGTGGCTGAACTGGCTTCAGACCAAGGCTTCATGCTCCGAGTCCATGTCCATTTTCCATCTTATAATTCAGTTTGAGTTGACCTGAAGAAGCAGCCACACATGCAGATGGGGAAGGTTGTTGCCTACATTTGAGGGAACCCCAAGAAGAAAATTTACTGGGTTCTTCCATTAAGAAAGAAAGAAAAAAATAAAGACAAATCTCCATGAAGTTTTCATCAGTTAGAGTTAGGTTTGGCTGTGAGTAACTGAAACCCAAAATAACAATGGCTTCAACCACATAGGATTTATTTCCCTCTCATGAGTCCAGAGGAAAATGGTCCAGGAATGGGGAGATGGCTGTATTCCATTACATCCCTAGAGAGCTGAGCCCCTTCCAGCTTACCCTGTTTTATTATCCTTCATCTGTGGCCCTTGCTTTCACAGTCCAAGGTGGTGCCTAGGATGGTAGTCATTATAGCCAGGCTGGAAGAAAGGACAAAGAAGAAGAGGAAAGATCTAAGTGCCAACTTCCCTTTATGAAAACATCCATCCAGAAACTGTAACCCGACATGTCTGCTCCCATCTCATTGATCAGAACTTGACCTCAGGGCAACCGTATGATATAAGGAAAGATGAGAAATATAGTGTTTATTTTGGGCACTGTGGGCCCAGCTAAAAATTATAGGGTCTATCCTTGTGTCTACCACAACAATGCTGAGAAATTTGACAGGCCTTTTTCAAAATACAAATCCTGGGAGGGGTACCATTATCTATGTTGTCCAGTGAGAATATCAGTTCTTTTGTGGTAAGAGAGATGAGCCATTGTAAGACAAAACCGTAAGAAAAGTCCAGGCCACTTGGATCATAGGAAGTGGCTCTGGAAGAAGCAGGGGAGCAGAGCTGGAAAAGATCTCAAAAAGAGTGTGCAGAAAACAGATTCATACACACACACACACACACACACACACACACACATACGTGAATATGATGGTGGGCAGAATATCAGCAAACCAACCCTAGCCAATAGGGCAGAGACACAGATCATGCTCATGGCACTATATATGTATATATATATAGCAAGAGTCACATAGGAAGGATCTCTCTCTATAGATAGATAGATAGATATAGATATAGATATCCTGGAATAGGAAATGGTAACCCACTCCAGTATTCTTGCCTGGAGAATCCCATGGACAGAAAAGCCTGGGAGACTATAGACTATGGGGTTGCAAAGAGTTGGACACAACTGAAGCAATATGTATCTATGTGTGTGTGTGTATGTATAGATAGATAGATGATGAGTGCTGATTTGTTGATATTCTGCCCACCATCTTTCTCTACTTCCTAAGGCAACATTGGATTCAATCTCCTCCAGCCTCTCTGGGGGCTTGTGGGATTTAGACAGCTGTTGCCTTGTCTTCGTACAAGTTGTGGTGGCCAAGGATGTGTGATTTATCTGACCCAGGATGCCAGCTGCCCTGCCAGTTTTAGCCTGTTCACGGACAAGGTCGTAGAGCAGCTCACATTTAGTTGCAAATTGAGAGCCACTTCCAGCAAATTAATAGTTCTTCGATCTCATCAACCTTCCAAAAGGATGGAATGTTAGAGTTTTGAAGTCTTGATTGGGGTTGGCCAACATTGGACTACATATTATTCAGTCCCCTGGGTAACTTTTGGCAGCTCCTCAGCCTCTCCAGTCTTCCTCTTATCACAAGGTTTTTACACATGCTAGTCTCTCTGTGCCTGGAATGTTCATCTCTCCCCTTTTGGCTAGGTAATACCTACAGAGCTTCCAGGGGAAGATTTTCCTGACATCTGGAACTAGGGAAAATGTCTTAGCCACAGCTTTTCATATGGCATCATGTAAGTCTTTGTGTCATTTGTCACGGAAGTAGTTCTACATTCATTTGTGTGATTGTTTACTTGCTTAAGTTTCATGGGAACAGCCTTGGTCCACCATGGTATCCCCTCTACCTAGCACAGATGGACACATATGTATGCATTCTATACATTCAGCTGAGTAACGAGGTCCCCCTGCACATTTGTCTCAACCCGTAATACAATTGCACAGATTTTTCTCAACATGTTGACCATGAATCCCCTGCTCAGATTTACCTGGTTGACTCCTTTAAAGGGCACATTCCTGGGCTCATCTCCTTCTTCCTCCAGAATCATCTGGATCGGGCCTGGGACTCTGCATGTGAACAAGATTCCCAGGTAACTATTAAAAGAACCAAAATGATTGAGCAGCCCTACTTATGAGAAAGGCCTTCCCTGGTGGCTCAGTGGGTAAAGAGTCTGCCTGCAGTGAGGGAGAACCATGTTTGATCCCTGGCTTGGGAAGATCCCCTGGAGAAGGAGATGGCAACCCACTCCAGTATTCTTGCCTGGAGAACTCCATGGGCAGAGGAGCCTGGTGGGCTACAGCCCATGGGGTCACAAAGAGTTGGACACGACTAAGTGACTAACACTTTCACTTTCACCTATGAGAAGATTAGGAAGATAGCACAGCTGGGTATTAAGACCCCCATTCTAGGCACAGGAATGTGGCTCTAGGATGAGACTGTTATATTCAGGAATTCTCAATATGCTTAAACTTGATGAAGAAACCTATAAGACAAGTTAGCCCTTTGAGATTTGAAGACATCCTAGAAAATTTAGAGACAGTTGATTGCTGTGCTTAGGTGAAGGGTATGTGGAAATAAAGCAAGGTGTGTTCACTGTAGCACTTTTGTACAGAGGGCTTTTTAAGAAGTAAAAATAGCGACTTTCTTGGTGGTCCAGTGGTTAAGACTCCATGCTTCCATTGCAAGAGGCGTGGGTTCGATTCCTGGTCAGGGAACTTATCCTACATGCTGTGTGCTGGGGCCAAAAAAAGTAAAGCAAAGACATGGCTGTTACCAGTAACTTGCTATCTTCTCCCCCAACATCTCCAAGCCCACATCCCCAGGTGAAGTGGTGACATGGAGTATTGAATAAAAAACTGAGATCTCTGTGGAACCCTGGGTCTGATTTCAAGTCTTTGAACTTATTAAGACATACACTGTATTCATCTATTGAGGACATCCAAACCACTGAGCTGATAAAGTTTTAATTCTGTTTTCTTTGAAAAATAATTGAGGTGTACTACATCCTGAAGTTGACATGACCAATCACCCTCAGTGAAATCCAAGCATGCAATTCAACAAAGGTAGGGAAAACCCTTTAAAGGAAGTGTTCTCCTAAGTGTTCTTATCTTTCTTTTGCCCACCTATTTGCTCTTTTTACTTCACCACAAAGATTTCTTCATCCTCTCTGAAGACTCTCTTCTCCTCTCTCTCTATCTGAGGGTATGTTCCTATCTTTTAAATCAAAGATTCTTTAGCTTCCAAGGATGTTTTTCTTTTTTCTCATCACCTCACGACTTGCTTCCTATTTCTAATATTTCCCCAATATCTTCAATAATCACTGTCATTTCTCTTTAAAAATATAAATCATTATATTGTCTCACCAAATACCCAACTCCTATATAGAGAGTTCCACTGAAAATAACAATGCAAATGGTTGTATTAATTGGGATTATGAATGAAGAGGAAAAGTTCAAGCCATAAAACATAAGACAAAAATGACTATCCTAAAGAGAACTCCAAACGTAGCAGCCAGAGGAGGACTAGGAAGAAGTCACTATGTTCACATTGCCACCTCCTTGAGAACAGAAACAAAATCTTACCTCTAGTTCTCTGCAGTTCTTAGCATAGTGCCTGATAACACATGAGGTTTCAAGAAATACTTCTTGAATAAATGAATGAGGAAGGACGGATCCCCAATTTTAACTGCTAGTTTTAATGTATAGTTGCTGTTTAAAGTAAACTTCTGAACCCAAAAAACTTTATTGTGGCCCCACAGGTAAGTTACTTGCAGATGATCCAGACAGTGGGTTGTAGTCAAGAGTTATGAGAGTGATCTCTTCCTTGCAGTCCATAATATTCTCATCCAGTTCTTGTGACCTTCTACTTGAAGGTCCCCAATCCTTCAGAGATCTGTCTAGGCCCTAGTCGTGAAAAAGAAATCCTCTGCTGACAAATATAGGGTATTTCTGCTAAAAGCCCCTCTGTAGTGTTAGCCAAATATATTTCATTGTGGTGTTATGGAAAGTACACGGGTTTTGGAGACAGCCATCTGATGCTGCAAGTTAATTATATGGGGCTCAACCTTCTTATCTTGACGATGGAATAATGACACCTATATTTTGTCTTTGTGGGAATGAAAGATCATTAATGTAAGGGGCTCTGGACATTACAGAAATTCAACAAATGATAGCTCTTCCCATTCAAATTAATCTCTTCAGGGGCAGGCATGCTTGTCTGCTTTGTCGCTGCTGGCTCCTAGAGCCTGACACAGAATGAGCACCTGTTCATATGTGTTGAATAAATAGCGTATTTGTTTACTTACCAAGTCACAGACCAGAAAGAAATGCATCCTTGCATTTTGAATATTCTAAAATAGCATGGTGTATAGTATTTCTATGAGCATCTGGCTTTAAGACTGTGTAGTATGCCAGCAACAGCTGTGTGTTTTCTTCTTTTTTTTTTTTTCTTTTTGTTATGTGTGTTTTCTATACAACAAGTAGGACCATGGTGGGTGATGTATATCAGTGGGTCTCAAAGTGTGATGTCCAGACCAGCAGCATCAGCAGCACCTGGGAACTTGCTAGAAATGTAAATTCTCAGGCTGCACTCCAGACCTACTGACTCAGAAATTCTGGGGGTGGGGCCAGATCTGTTTGAATAAGCCCTTTGGTTGATTGTGACATGTGCTAAAGTTTGAGAACCAGAACTACTGGCATGTATAAAACCCTCTGTGCTATGATCAGAAGTGATATAAGAATAGATGATTTGCATCTATAACATATACTCCAGTGTAGATTTTAGAATATGATGCTTACAGAATTCATATCTTCCAGACATTGAACCTTTAGGAACCTAAGCTGAGTGACAGATTATGAGTTCAAATGCTTATTCAGCTGACTCTCCTTACTACCTGATCTGTGGATGTGTGCTACAAGGACTTCTGAAACTGCTGCACTTTTACTGTGGTGCCTATTATTGGCTGAACGTTTGGGTATCCTTCAAATTTCTATGTTGGAGCCCTAACCCCAATATGATGGTGATGGAGCCTTTGGGAGGTAATTTGGTTTAGATGAGGTAGTGAAGGTGGAGCTCCAAGATGGAATTAATGCTATTATTAGAAGGAGGCACTAGAGTTCTCTTTGTCAGCCATGCAAAGATATAACATGATCTGCAAGCCAGGAAATGGGTCCTCACTAATTACCCAACCATGCTGGTACCCTGATCTTAGATCTCCAGCTTCTAGAACTGCAAGAAAATAAATATCTGTTGTTTAAACCACTTAGTTTATGGTATTTTGTTACAGCAGTCTGAGCTGACAGTGCTGGAGTAGACCAGTGGCCTTGACTCAAAAGAAGATCCAACTATGGGCTAGCTTTCAATTCTTATACTAGTTAAGATGCGAGCCAAACCACTGTCACAGGGACCCCCCCCCCAAAAAAAAAAAAAAGTGGTCAAAGAAAATGATAATTATTTCTTCCTTCTCTGACAGCCTGGAGGTAAATGATCCAGACGGGCAAGATCGTCCTCTTGCATGAAGTTATCAAATGACCCTTGTTCTTCCATCTTGTTACTCTGGCCTCCTTGATGGTGTTGTCCTTCTTTGCATGACTAACGCTGAGTCAGTTCCAACTCTGCATTACATCTTATTGCAAGGAGAAAATCATGGACAAGTGTCTTTGGCTTTAAGAAGATGATGCCAGATTTATACATCTCACTTCCATTTATACCCCATTACTCGCAAAGTTGCACCCAAGTGCAAGGCAGACTGGGAACTGTAGTGCGTGACTGCAGCCATGCACACACATACAGCAAGGAGGGTTCTATACTAAGAAGGAGAAGAGAAGAAAGTGGAGGAGGAGGGGAAGGAGAAGGAGAAGGACAAGAATAATCCCAGGAGAGGGTTAGCGGCCTCTGTCAGTGTTCTCATCAGTTTCTCAGTTTCCCTTCTCATGGGACCCCACTGTTTTGTGCAGATTCTCCTCGGAGTCCCATGAGACTTCTGTTAGATCCTCCCTTTCTTAAATTAGCTTGAGATGATTTTTACCAAATTCTCCAGATTAGAACAGCCTCCCATAAATCTCTCAGGTGTTAGCGAAGGTTAAATGAAACACAGTGTGACATAATAGCATAATTTGCAATAGCCAAGATATGGAAACAACCTAAGTATTCATCAGCATGATGAATAAAGTATAAAGTATTTATATATATATATATATATATATATATATATATATGTATATGGAAAACTTAGCAGTGTCCACAGGACTGGTAAAGGTCAGTTTTCATTCCAATCCCAAAGAAAGGCAATGCCAAAGAATGCTCAAACTACCGCACAATTGCACTCATTTCACATGCTAGGAAAGTAATGCTCAAAATTCTCCAAGCCAGGCTTCAGCACTATGTGAACCAAGAATTTTCAGATGTTCAAGCAGGTTTTAGAAAAGGCAGAGGAACCAGAGATCAAATTGCCAACATCCACTGGATCACAGAAAAAGCAAGAGAGTTCCAGAAAAACATCTATTTCTGCTTTATTGATTACGCCAAAGCCTTTGATTGTGTGGATCACAATAAACTGTGGAAAATTCTGAGAGAAATGGGAATACCAGGCCACCTGACCTGCCTCTTGAGAAACCTGTATGCAGGTCAGGAAGCAACAGTTAGAACTGGACATGGAACAATAGACTGGTTCCAAATAGGAAAGGGAGTACGTCAAGGCTGTATATTGTCACCCTGCTTATTTAACTTATATGCAGAGTACATCATGAGAAATACTGGGCTGGAAGAAGCATAAGCTGGAATCAAGATGGCCAGGAGAAATATCAATAACTTCAGATATGCAGATGGCACCACCCTTATGGCAGAAAGTGAAGAGGAGCTAAAAAGCCTCTTGATGAAAATGAAAGAGGAGAGTGAAAAAGTTGGCTTAAAGCTCAACATTCAGAAAATGAAGATCATGGCATCTGGTCCCATCACTTCATGGGAAATAGATGGGGAAACACTGGAAACAGTGTCAGATTTATTTTGGGGGGCTCCAAAATCACTGCAGATGGTGATTGCAGCCATGAAACTAAAAGACGCTTATTCCTTGGAAGGTAAGTTATGACCAACCTAGATAGCATATTCAAAAGCAGAGACATTTTACTTTGCCAACAAAGTTCCGTCTACTCAAGGCTATGGTTTTTCCAGTAGTCCTGTATGGAGAGTTGAACTGTGAAGAAAGCTGAGCGCTGAAGAATTGATGCTTTTGAACTGTGGTGTAGGAGAAGACTCTTGAGAGTCCCTGGGACTGCAAGGAGATCCAACCAGTCCATTCTAAAGGAGATCAGTCCTGGGTGTTCTTTGGAAGGAATGATGCTAAAGCTGAAACTCCAGTACTTTGGCCACCTCATGTGAAGAGTTGACTCATTGGAAAAGACTCTGATGCTGGGAGGGATTGGGGGCAGGAGGAGAAGGGGACAACAGAGGATGAGATGGCTGGATGGCATCACTGACTCGATGGACATGAGTCTGAGTGAACTCCGGGAGATGGTGATGGACAGGGAGGACTGGCGTGCTACGATTCATGGAGTCGCAAAGAGTCGGACACAATTGAGCGACTGAACTGAACTGATATGAATAGAAAATTTGCCATTGCATAAACGTTGATGAACTTGGAGGATGCTATGTTAAGTGAAACAAGTCAGAAACAGAAAGATAATATTAGATAAAGATATCTGTTTAAAGATAGAACAGAAAGATAAATACTGTCTGATATCACTTATATGTGGAATATGAAAAATAAACCAGTGAATGTAGCATAAAAGAAGCAGATTTACAAATATAGAGAACAAGCTAGTGGTTACCAGTGGGTAGAGGGAAGTGGGAGGGGCAATATACGGGTAGGGGACTAAGTGGTACAAAGCTTTAGGTTATAAAACAAAGCATATATTGTGTAGCATAGGGAATAAGACCAATATTGTATAACTATAAATGGAGGATAACCTCTAAAATTGTGAATTACTATGTTGTATACCTGAAATTTATATATCAATTATAACTCAATAAAAAGTAAAACAAATAAAAAATGAAATACATCATTTTCCTTTCTACTGTGTTGATATTTTCATTGATGGTGTAAAAGCAATATTGGGAAAAATTGTGATGCCTTAAAACAAATCAAACAGTAGTATAAAACTGTATTTTTTTCACAACTAGAGAAACACAGTAAAAAAAAATTGCTTCATTTAATTGCATCTTTGAGGAATGAGTAACAGTAATTTTCTAAGTCTCATTCTTTGAATACTAATTTTTTTATTCTGTGTAGTAAAGGAGAAATATGCACAATGCTTTTCTGTAGCAGATGAAAATATAATGGGAGCCCTAAATTATTTGTGTCATTGTGTTGTGGGGTCAACTAGCCACTTTTTAAACAGAAAGTCATTTTTACCTGAGGGGATGATAGACATAAAAATTATAGTTAATCAAGACTTGGATATCTAGTAGGTATCTTTCTTACAAATTAATAAAGCAGTGCTTCATTTCAAGAAAAAAAAATTAAACATAATGTGACAAGTGGTGGGCTCAGAGAGAGCACTAAACGCAAGCACCAAGTGAAAGTACTGGGCAGTTCTGAGTACCAGAATGGCCGTAAGGGGAGACAGGGTAAGAACATCTCCTGCAGATGGTTCCGAGCTGTCCTGAACACTCCTCATGGCCTCCTTCAGGAGCTCTGAGCCCAGGCAAGACTGCATTTACTTGTCTTTGGCAGTTTTCATTCTCTTTCTGCATTTTTTGCCAGTGGGCTCTCTGCCATCAGAATTCCCATATCCTGTGTCTATCCTTCACATTTCTGTGTTCCGCTGTGTGCATATGCACTAGAGATTCCTTGGGACTCTCTGCTTATCATTAAATGTGAATCTCTAGCAATGGGGAGATTTTAGGCCCATTGGGATAGTAGTTTCAGTACATTAGGGGTTTTTGTTGCCCTGCAAATAAAACCTAAGCCCAGGCCTTCTGGCCCGTTATGGCAATATCTCCCTGTCCTCATTTCAGGATAATAGTCTGGTGAGAGAAATAGAGTCTTTTTCTTCCTTTCGTTTTTAAAGTAACTTTGCTTACTTATTGTTATGACTATTGTTGGCTGTGCGGGGTCTTCCCTGCTGTGCGGGCTTTTTCTCTGGTCGCTGAGTGGGGACCACCGTCTAGTTGTGGTGAGAACAGGGTTCTCACTGCGGCGGCCTCACTTCTTGCGGAGTACGGGCTCTAGGAAGCACAGACTTCAGTAGTTGCCTGCGTGGGCTCAGTACTTGTGGCTCCTGGGCTCTACAGCACGGGCTCAGTAGTTGTGGCACAGGGTCTTAGTTACTCCACAGGGTCTTAGTTACTCCACAGCATGTGATATGTTCCCGAACCTGTGTCTCCTGCATTGGCAGGCAGATTCTTTACCACTGAGCCACCAGGGAAGTCCCTGCCTTTAGTTTTAATTTATCATTTAAATGATTGACATGCTCTGCTTAGTCGCTCAGTCATGTCCGACTCTGCGACTCCATGGGTTGTAGCGCACCAGGTTCCTCTGTCCATGGGGATTCTCCAGGCAAGAAAACAAGAGTAGGTTGCCATGCCCTTCTCCAGGGGATCTTCCCAACCCAGGGTTCGAGCCCAGGTCTCCTGCATTGAGGACGGATTCTTCACTGTCTGAGCCACCAGGAAAGCCCAATGGTTGATGAGTCCACTGACTAACAACTCATCAACACTTGGATCCCTTCTGGGCTTCCATTTCCTGGAAGAAATAGGTAGAATTCTTGGCTCTTTTCTCTCACAATGTTGTCTCCTTCTCCAGTCCTTTCAAAGTTGACTGTTTGATGTACAAATATCTGGACAAAATAAAGTGCTGGGATTGCACAGTTGGGTGTCTAGTGATGGGTTATGATCAACTGAGGAGAAGCGAAAGAAACATTCAATGGGATTTTGCACATTGAAGATTGAAAACAAAGTCAGTGTTTGGACTTAATCAGCACAACACCTGTCTTTGGCCTCATTTCTCCGGGTTTCTTAGTTCTGTCTGTGGGTAGTTTGTTCTTCCATGGTTCCTGACTCTTAGTGAAATAAGGGGACAACTGCAGTCCCATGACACTCTGTTCATGAAAGGCTTCATATGTGGAAAGGAAGATGAAAGGGTAGGGAGTGGGCTCAACATAAGATGAACAGTCATTGTGTGCCAGGCACTGTGGGATGCTTTCAATTTTCAAATAAACTAAAGAATAGTTAATATTTTGACTTATGAGAAAACTGAGCCTTTGAATGATTAAGTAATATGCCCATATCACTAATAACTGATAAGCGGTAGAGCCCAGAATCTGAATGAGGTTTGCCTGGTTTTTAAAATCTGCACTCAAAATAGGCTTCAGCAGCTTTATGCAAAGAGTCTTCCATGAATAGTTATCCCTTGGCAACAAGGGAAGGAAGATGGTCCATTTTGACTGTGTTCTTTATCCATGGATGGAGGGTGGAGGGAGAGTGGGGACCACTGGGAGTGAATTCATAATTTATCAAGAGGTGGCTAGATTCTGCCGGTCTAACTATTTGACTCCAGGAAAATCTATTTTCTTCTCTGTGACTTAGTTTACAACCAGATTTTTTGAAAACAAACAAACAAACAAAAAACAAAAACAAAACCAAAAACCAAAAAACAACAGTCTCACTGTTTGAAGAGCTTAATAAAAACTTAGATAAAAGATCATATAAAAACCCTATGTATGAACAGGAAGTACATATGTATGAATATAAATAATAGATTTTAAATACTCCATGTAAAAGCTTTCTATACAGAGCAACTTCGATTTAGTTTCACTATTGTACGAGACTTTTTTCTTAAAGTTAGGCCCCATATCTTTACCAAGGAGTCCTAAAATATTAGAACTGAAAGTGACTTTGGACATTAGTAAGCCTAACATTCTCATTTTTGGACTGAAGACAATCTCTTTTTCTTTTTCCCTTACATGGCCTAGTGCCTTGACTTGTATATAGCATTATTAAATAGCAAATGAATAAATAGTGAATGTTTTGTATATGCTTTGTCATTTGGCCTCACCCCCGTACCTCTGTGAATGAGAATACAGGAGCAATCTGAACCTTGGATCACATTTTATACAATCATTAATCACTCCTTTAAGAGTTTAGTTGTTTTTATGAGCTTTTCCCTCCTGAAATGACCTTTACTAACAGCTGAGGTTTAGCTTAGAATATGAAATGTGAATTCAGTGTATTCAAACATTTTGTAGGAAACAAAACATTCCAGTGTCTTGATTGAATTAGGCCTACAGTGATGACAAAATCAGCGTTTGGGTAACAGGATGACACTGTTGCTCGACAAGGCTGGGAACAGTAATGGCAAGTTCCTCTGCACCTCAGGCTCCCTAGCTGGCTTTGTGGCTGTGTAAGCCCATGCAGGTGTGTGTAACCCACGCAGGTGAACAAGTAATGCTCTGCTGTCACCCTCTCTAAATTAGTAATAATTTTTATCTAGTGGGCCTGCATTTTGATTTTGCACTGAACCATGCAAATTACATAGCCAGTGCTGCCTGCCTCCCTATGTGTACTTGAGCATTTTCTCTCTTCCTATAAGTTCCCCACCCCCTTTCTTAAAGGCAGAGCTATCACTTGCTCCCATTTTCCTGAGATCTGAAACATTCATGAGGTTTTTAACCTTAATAGATAGCCAACAGGCACATGAAAAAGTATTCAATATTGCTCATTATCAGAGACATGCAAATCAAAGACACAATGAGGTATCACTTCACACTGGTCAGAACAGCTATCATCAAAGAGTCTACAAATAATAAATGCTAGAGAAAGTGTGGAGAAAAGGGAATCCTCATACACTGTTGGTGGGAATGTAAATTGGTGCAGTAACTATGGAAAACAGTCTGGAGGTTCCAAAAAAACTAAAAATAGAGTCACCATATGATCTAGCAATCCTGGGCATATATCTAGAGAAAACTATAATTTGAAAAGATACATGCACCCTAATGTTCAAAGCAGCACTGTTCACAATAGCCAAGACATGAAAATAACCTAAATGTCCACTGACAGATGAATAGATGAAGATGTGGTATTCGTGTATGTGCATACATGCAGGTACACACACACATCAATTCCAGCCAGTCCATTCTGAAGGAGATCAGCCCTGGGATTTCTTTGGAAGGAATGATGCTAAAGCTGAAGCTCCAGTACTTTGGCCACCTCATGCGAAGAGTTGACTCATTTGAAAAGACTCTGATGCTGGGAGGGATTAGGGACAGGAGGAGAAGGGGACGACAGAGGATGAGATGGCTGGATGGCATCACTGACTCGATGGATGTGAGTTTGAGTGAACTCCGGGAGATGGTGATGGACAGGGAGGTCTGGTGTGCTGCGATTCATGGGGTCACAAAGAGTCGGACACGACTGAGCGACTGAACTGAACTGAACTGAACACACACACATACAATGGAATATTATTACTCGTCCAGAAAGAGAATGAAATAATGTCATTTGCAGCAACATGGACAGACCTAGGGATTGTCATGTTAATTAGAGTCAGACAGAGAAAGGCAAATATCATGTGATATCACTTATACATAGAATCTAAAAAAAAAAATGATACAAATGAATTTATTTACAAAACAGAAATAGACTCACAGACATAGCAATTTATGGTTACCAAAGGGGAAAGTGGGAGAGGGATAAATTAAGAGTTTGGGATTAATAAATACACACTGCTATATAGAGGATTGGAGAAGGCAATGGCACCCCACTCCAGTACTCTTGCCTGGAAAATCCCATGGACGGAGGAGCCCTGTAGGCTACAGTCCATGGGTCGCGAAGAGTTGGACGCGACTGAGCGACTTCACTTTCACTTTTCACTTTCATGCATTGAAGAAGGAAATGGCACCCCACTCCAGTGTCCTTGCTTGGAGAATCCCAGGGACGGGGGAACCTGGTGGGCTGCTGTCTTTGGGGTCACACAGAGTTGGACACGACTGAAGCGACTTAGCAGCAGCAGCAGCAGCATATACAGGATAGATAAACAACAAGGACCTCCTCATAGCACAGGGAACTATACTCCGTATCTTGCAGTAACCTACAATGAAAACAGTCTGTAAAAGAATAGAATGTGTGTGTGTGTGTGTTGTGTAAGTGAATCACTTTTTATGGTACACTTGAAATTAGTGCAACATTGTAAATTAACTACACTTCAATTTAAAAAATAAAGTCACTAACCCTGTCCTCCAAACCCCAAACTGTGTTGTTTATGCCTTTTGCTCAATTAGTGGGATGGAATGAACATGTATTAATCATTGACTTATTTCATTTCACCATCACCTCAAAACTGTGAGATAAGAGCTATTATTCGGATTTTACAGATGAGAGTACTGAGGCTCAGGGAAGTTGGTAAGTGGCAGGGTTTATGCATTGAATTCTGATTTGTCTGACTCCAAAGCCCATCCCATGTCTCTACCTTTGCTTATCTGAAACCTGTCAAACTTCCCCTTGGATCGAAGCACTACCTGAAAGGGCCAATGACCTTTTCCATCATTTGTACACCCTTACGTTTTGCACAAGACCTTTCCCAGTTGTTTGGTTAACAATTTTGGTTAGCTAGGGTTCTAAACTCTGCCATGTCAGGGTTTGGATGGAGAGCGACTTTGCCCAGATGAAGCAGCATCACTGCTCTAACTGATGGGAGTGGGAGCAGACACAGCAGACTTGCAGCTGCAAGGACTGGCGTGCTCTGGGGTCTGCGACTGAGCCACAGGCATGTGCCTCACTCAGCAACACCTGCAACTGTGTCGTACTAAGTGCACGTACTCATTGCTTTTACAAACCTCTGTCCAGCATCAGCCTTGTTCTAGGGCACTGTACTAGGCCCTTGCAGAGACTGTAATGAGGAAGACACTGCTGCTGCTGCTAAGTCACTTCAGTCGTATCCGACTCTGTGCGACCCCATAGACGGCAGCCCACCAGGCTCCCCCGCCCCTGGGATTCTCTAAGCAAGAACACTGGAGTGGGCTGCCATTTCCTTCTCCAATGCATGAAAGTGAAAAGTGAAAGTGAAGTCGCTCAGTCGTGTCTGACTCTTTGGGACCCCATGGACTGCAGCCCACCAGGCTCCTCCGTCCATGGGATTTTCCAGGCAAGAGTACTGGAGTGGGGTGCCATTGCCTTCTCCAGAAGACACAGCCTGGCAGAAAGGTGTAAACTTCACTCTCTGTACCTCAACATTTTGCCAGCCATGGTTCTGAAGTTGAGTCAGGCATCAAAGAGAATTTAGGAAATGGGTGGAATATTATTTCTGAAGCTCACAGGAATTCTCCCTGGCTTGGACCTTGCTACAGATCAGGGTCATTGGTCATGTGGCATAACTATACCTGTCCTAATTTGCATCCTTGGACTAATAGCTGACTCTGGTCAGTCTTGTACTTTCCTCTATTTCAGTAGACAGAAACCCAGTTTCTGAAAATTGACATGAAGAAGAGTTGAGCAGCTAACAAGTTCTACCCTGGGTCCCTACTCTCTACTTGGCTACAGTGCTTTGTAAAACCATTGATTGTTTAATAGCCTCAAGAAGCCAGCAGGGCGAGGAGGCAGAATTATATTCAGCAAATGCAGGAATGGAGTGTGGTTCTCTGTGAATGTTTCCATGGTAACAATGATAACAGCTTATATTTATAGACTCTCTATCTCCAAGGAACTCAAAGCGCTTTACAGACACATTATCTTCTTCTGTGGGGCAGAGGGAAGGGAAGAGGGAGACAAGGGGGGTGACAAGGGCAGGGGAGAGAGAAGGGGGCAGGCGATGGCAAAGGAGGAGGAAGAAGGAGAGGAAGGAAGGGTGGGAGGGAGGGAAAGTGAGTATGAGCAGGAGAGGAGAGGGGAGGGACAGAATGCTGCGACCTGCTATTATGCATATTTCACAGATGACACAGAGTGGGGAAGTCAGTGACCCAAGGTGGCATGATAAGCCAGTGACAGATGGTAGATGGGATGGCCCTAGTGGCTCATGTAACTCCTGGAACCCTTGCTGTTGGCACTGGGCACATGCCAGGGCTGAGCTGCCATCCCCCAGTCATCTAGTTCTGGGTCAGCAGATAACTCCAGGATGTCAAAGGCAGTTTGGTTCAACTATTGTTGACATGAAACATGAAGACTATTTTTTCCACGGAGAATCGGGGATAATGTCCAAAACCCTTACAGCCAGAAAGCCACCAGACAATCCCAGACGGCATCCCCAGGAGCGAGAGGCTTATATGTCCTGCTCATCTAAGACAAAAAGGACCACACACCAAGGTCTGCACATACTGATGGAGATGATTCTTTGAATGGAGCCCATTTCAGCCTCCCTAGGACCTTTGGAGGGAATGCTTCTGGATAATTCCCCCTGAGACATGCATCTGCTCCTTGAGGTGTGTGATGTTGCTTAAAGTTATTTGAAAGCTGTAGCCTATGAAATTGAATCTACCATTCTTTGTATAAAATCATTTGTATGTGTGAAGCCAACCTCTTCTGGAGGAGGCCTAACCTCTGGGGTGGGATGGAATGGCTCTCAGACTCCTTCATCCTGGGGTCATTTCTGTCCCCTTTCTTATTTAGTCGGAGTTTGTCAACCCTAGTCCCCATTTCTGACCCACATAAGCCTGTTTTCCTGCCTCTTACTATTACCTCTCTACTACTTTGACCTTTGGAAAATAGGGTCTGTTTTCTTTTTTAAAAGAGCCATTCTCTGCAGCGTGTCTACTAACCCAGCCAGCAGTCCCCGTGGCACCCCTGAGAGACAAAGACCATCGTCCACCAGGGTTTCTGGGGTCTTTATAAACAAACCATGCCAGTTCCTGCAGCCCTGGACCTCAGGCTTAAGCAATAGATGAGCTTCTTGCCTTTGGTCTGTTTAGGCTGCAGGGGCCCTTGGATGAAGGGGTTTGTAGTTTGGAAGTTCAGGGGCTGAGCCCCAGGAAAGTTTAAATATTTGATTTACAAATAGGCTTTGACCCCCAAAGCAAAAATAACTTAAATAAGGGACACTCTGAAGAAGAAAGGAATAGTTTGCTGGACCTCCTGGTTCCTAGCACCATGTTAGGTACTTCATGTGTAGCGATCAGGGCTCTAAGGCTGAACATCCACACTGAATTTCTTTATCTTCCCCCAAGTCACAAGCTCCCTCTTACCTCCTGGCCTTGGGCTCCATGCGGAAGGAATCCTGTTTTGTTTGCTATTGTCTCCCCAGAGACAGTTCGGTGTCTGTTAGAGACTCAGTATTTGTAAATAAATAATCTTCCTATTCCTATGGCTCAATCCTGGTCCCCTCCATCCTCACACATTTTCTTGGTTTACCTGTTCCTCTTTCAATGTGTGTGCGCTCAGTTACTCAGTCATGTCCAACAGTTGGCAACTCCATGGACTGCAGCCCACCAGGCTCTCCTGTCCGTGGAATTTTCCAGGCAAGAATACGGGAGTGGGCTGCCTTTTCCTGCTCCAGGAGATCATACTGACCTCTTCCAAAGTCTCAGATATGGTCCCCCTGCTTTTTCTTATATGTTACCTTTCTCTGTCATAGCACTTACCACACAGTATGACTTTTGTTTATGTTCATATAAGTTCCTATGCCATTGAAAGGGGCTTTTGAGTGTAGAAAACATTAGTCAAAGGCTTACTTTTTGCAACAGGTGATTGGATAAAGAAGACGTGGTACGTATATATGATGGAATACCACTTAGCCATGAAAAAGAAATGCCACTTGCAATAACGTGGATATAACTAGGGGTTATCATACTAAGTGAAGGAAGCCAAAAAGAGAGACAAATATCATATGATATCACTTATGTGTGGAATTTAAAATATGGAACAAATGAACCCACCTACAGAATAGAGACAGATTCACAGACATAGAGAATAGACTTGTTATTGCTAAGGGGGAGAAGGGGTTGAGGAGGAATGGATTGGGAATTTGGGGTTAGTAGATTCAAATTATTATATACAGAATGGATAAACAACAAGGTCCTGATATATAGCAGGGAACTAGCAGGGTCCTAATGTATAGCAGGGAACTAGCAGGGTCCTAATGTATAGCAGGGAACTAGCAGGGTCCTAATGTATAGCAGGGAACTATATTCAATATCCTGGATAAACCATAATGAGAAAGAATATAAAAAGAATGTCTATACATATATGAGTCACTTTGCTGTACAGAAGAAATGAATACAACATTGTAAATGATCTACACATCACTAAAAAATAAATTTAAAAGAGAAACAAAAAATTCCACAAAGATTCACTCTTTATGTTAAATGTTAATATTCCACTTATTAAAGTTAAAATTAGAAAAACATAGTTATTTTTTAGCTCAGCTTATACATGTAATTATTTATTTTTTTGTCTAGCAAAGTTTAGCAACCACTTCTAAAGGGTCTATGAATATAGTTGATTATCTTTAAACATTCTAAGCTGTTATTAATCATATATCTACACACACACATATTTAGTTTGCCAACTCTGCTCCCCATTTCTTATCCTTATAGACCTTGTGAAATATATATATGTATAATATACATATTTTAATTAACAAAACTTTCTGGAGTACTTCAATACATTTAACCCCTTAATTTACAACTGTTGTTGTTTAGTCCCTAAATTGTGTTCAACTCTTGCAACACCATGGACTATAGCCCTCTAGGCTCCTCTGTCCATGGGATTCTCCAAGCAAGAATACTGGAGTGGGTAGACATTCCCTTCTCCAGGGAATCTTACTGACCCATGGATTGAGCCTGCATCTCCTGCTTGGCAGGTGGATTTTTTACCACTGTGCCACCTGGTTATAGGGCTCTAAATTTCTCTTACATGTTTCAGTAAATTTAATAAGAATTCAGCTTTCAATTTAAAACATAAAACTCCACATCACTCACTCATCAAGTATTTTAAATTGGCATTTCAAGGCTATGCCTCTAATAGGCGCAAGTCTTTTAAAACTAACCAGTCACGCTCATGCTCAAACAGCAAATATACACAATTCCTTTCTTAATGCACAATTATCAATACTATGGTTTGGTTCTCTTGTATCTTTCCGTACAAACTTTTCACTTTTCTTGGTGTTAAGAAACACACATCCTCCTTCAAGGAACACAGTTGCCCTCCCAGTTACTTAGACGCAGAGTTTTGGCTAGGACATGGACATTCCAATAGTCATATATAGAAGTGAGAGTTGGACCATAAAGAAAGTTGAGCACCAAAGAATTGATGTTTTTGAACTATGGTATTGAAGGACTCTTGAGAGTCCTTTGACTGCAAGATCAAACCAGTCAATCCTAAAGGAAACCAGTCCTGACTATTCATTGGAAGGACTGATGCTGAAGCTGAAACTCCAATACTTTGGCCATCTGATGTAAAGAACTGACTCATTGGAAAAGACCCTAATAATGGGAAAAATTGAAGGCAGGAGGAGAAGGGGACAACAGAGGATGAGATGGTTGGATGGTGTCACCGACTCAATGGACATGAGTTTGAGCAAGCTCCAGGAGTTGGTGATGGAGAGGGAGGCCTGGCATGCTGCAATCCATGGGATCACAAAGAGTTGGACGTGATTGAGTGACTGAATTGAACTGGACTTATGCATGACCATGATGGGCTTTATATAAATGGTTATAAAGTTGTATGTTTTCACACCAAAGAATTCCGTCTCCTAGGCCCCTGGCCACTTCATCTAATTCTTTCTTCACCCAAGAAGTCTGTAGCTCCTGTTCTTGCTTGTCACTTGAGTAGATTTTGTACTTTGGTATTTTAACATTTGCTAATACATTTATAAGTATAGTAACTTCAGCTTGAACTTGATGGAAGTGGAAGATCTGCAACCATTATCTTCTTGCTAATAATGAATAAATTTGACCTTGAGGGAGTTTTTTCTTTTATATTCCCAGTATCATACCACCTAAGTCTCCTGCATTGCAGGCAGATTCTTTACCATCTGAACCACCAGGAAAGCCCCATACAACTCTTGCTGCTGGTGCTGCTAAGTCGCTTCAGTCATGTCCGACTCTGTGCAACCCCATAGATGGCAGCCCACCAGGCTCCCCCGTCCCTGGGATTCTCCAGGCAAGAACACTGGAGTGGGTTGCCATTTCCTTCTCCAATCTTAGGGCTATTTAACTTGATATTCTGTTGAATTTTGTTTGACTCCTCACAACTCTGGAGGTTAGAGTCTCTGCTTGCTGCTCCTTGTCTTCTCCATCGGATTGTGAGCTTCCTGAAGACAGGATAAGATGCCTTGTTCAGAGTTGTAGGCCCAGAAGTCAGCACACTGCTTGACACAGAATAAACATTATTGCTACTTGGTCTTTCAGTTGATGACCAGCAAAGCTCACTTGTAGCTGAACAACTTGCGTGTATTGCTCCTTGCAAAGAGGGAGACCCTCACCATGGGCAACCAGAGAGCATGTCAGTAAGAAGGTGCTAGAAGGGATTGCAACAACATGGGTGGACCTGGAGATTATCATACTAAGTAAAGTAAGCTTGCAGAGAAAAACAAATATCATGTCACCTGTATGGGGAATCTTAAAAATGACACAAATGAACCTATTTATAAAACAGAAACAGACACATAGACACAGAAAACAAACACAATTACCAAAGCAGGAAGGGGGAGCATAAATTAGGGGTTTGGGATTAGCAGATATACACTATTATACATAAAATAGATAAATACCTACTGTATAGCACAGGGGACTATTAATATATTCAATATCTTAAAATAACTAACACAACATTGTAAATCAACTATACTTCAATTTTTTAAAAAGTCAGATTTCGGTGTAATTACAAAAAAGGAAAAAAAAAGGACTTAGGAAAGGATTTGGGCTTGCTTGTGTCAGGTGAATTTGGGTAGGGTTTAAAGAGGCAGGGCTTTGTTCCGAACCGAATGCCACCTGGAAGCAGAGTTAATTCTCTGACTGAGAACTAGAGACTAGATGAGGTTAAAGTGGACTAGAGGTGCGGACTAGAGCGAGGTTAAGGATGTAACTGGTAAAGAAATAGCAGCCATGCCTATTAGTCAGGATAGGGGACACCGAGTCATTTTGAAGGTTTGGACTGTGATCACAGTTTTGTCTGCTGAGACACGATCACTGTGTTCTTGTTTTGGTCTGACTGCATCATGGCCACAGAGTAGCCTGCCCTACTCATGAGTGAAATGGATTCTTTTTCACAGAACATCAAGACCTGGCCCTGAGTACAGGGCCAGCTTATAGCAATGCCAAGGTTTAGCAGGAGAACCAGGCTGGCTCCAGTGCAGACTTTAGGACAGGTCTATTTGGTCCAGGGTCCTATTTCCACTGCACTTCAGGTGTAGTAAATCCATCAGATTTACTGGATTTCAGAGACTGGCTAACACAAGATCTCAAGACCCCAAACTTCTTTCTCCCTCTCCCTCAGCCACCTCTATTTTTAACATGCATTCCTCAGTGTAGCAACGCTCTGTACCTTAGAGTCTAGGGAACAGACAGGGTGACCAGCAGCTAAAACCAGCTGTCTAGCAACCATCTGCCCTTCTTCATGTGGAGTCAGGCTAATCAGTTCTTGCTTCTCCTCCTTAAGCCATACTTTCCATCCCTCGTTGCTGGGGTTGGCAGAACTGGCATAGCTCAGGCTCTCAGCCCCCTGCTGTTGACTTGCCAAAAATATTTCTGCAACTGGAATTCAATTTGGAAAATGTTTTACAAATAGAATCTCTTGGGATAACATTTTAATTTCCCTGATCAAAGTATGATGTGCTATTCTTTGGATGCTAGCTCCCCAATGGTTTAGAAATGGAGATCTTAACTGATTAATCCTAGTCCTTCATTTTATCCCAGTACTTAATTTTGACATCTTTAAAACACGCAAAGATCTTGAACATAAGAACACTTGGAGAGTATATAGATATTTAAGATCCTGCCTCAGGGAACTTGTTAATTCTCCAAGGCCTTTGACTGGGGAGGTGGGAAGTTCACAACTGGTTTGGTTATGTCATTTACTCTCTGAGAAACCTATCCTTGTACTCCACTCTCACTAGTTGTGCTGAGTTGCTTTGAAAAACATAACTATATTTTTTTCCCCCTAAACTTTCATATTTTTAGTTGAAGGAAAATTGCTTTGGAGTATTGTGCTGGCCTCTGCCATACATCAACATTAGTCAGCCATAGGTACACTTGTGTCCCCTCCTTTATTAACCTCCCTCCCACCTTCCACCCCTTCCCACCTTTCTACGTTGTTACAGAGGCCTGGTTTGAGCTCCCTGAGTCATATGGCAAATTCCCATTGGTTATCTATTTTATACACAGTAGTGAACCGTGAACTTCCTGATGTTCAAGCTGGTTTTAGAAAAGGCAGAGGAACCAGAGATCAAATTGCCAACATCCGCTGGATCATGGAAAAAGCAAGAGAGTTCCAGAAAAACATCTATTTCTGCTTTATTGACTATGCCAAAGCCTTTGACTGTGTGGATCACAATAAACTGTGGAAAATTCTGAGAGAGATGGGAATACCAGACCACCTGACCTGCCTCCTGAGAAATCTGTTTGCAGGTCAGGAAGCAACAGTTAGAACTGGACATGGAACAACAGACTGGCTTCAAATAGGAAAAGGAGTACGTCAAGGCTGTATTATTGTCACCCTGCTTATTTAACTTCTATGCAGAGTACATCATGAGAAATGCTGGACTGGAAGAAACATAAGCTGGAATCAAGACTACCGGGAGAAATGTCAATAAGCTCAGATATGCAGATGACACCCTTATGGCAGAAAGTGAAGAGGAACTAAAAAGCCTCTTCATGAAAGTGAAAGTGGAGAGTGAAAAAGTTGGCTTAAAGCTCAACATTCAGAAAACTAAGATCACGGCATCCGGTCCCATCACTTCATGGGAAATAGATGGGGAAACAGTGGAAACAGTGTCAGACTTTATGTTTTTGGGCTCCAGAATCACTGCAGATGGTGACTGCAGCCATGAAATAAAAAGACGCTTACTCCTTGGAAAGTAAATTATGACCAACCTAGATAAATCGCATATTCAGAAGCAGAGACATTACTTTGCCGACTAAGGTCTATCTAGTCAAGGCTATGGTTTTTCCTGTGGTCATGTATGGATGTGAAAGTTGGACTGTGAAGAAGGCTGAGCGCTGAAGAATTGATGCTTTTGAACTGTGGTGTTGGAGAAGACTCTTGAGAGTCCCGTGGACTGCAAGGAGATCCAACCAGTCCATTCTGAAGGAGATCAGCCCTGGGTTTATCTTTGGAAGGAATGATGCTAAAGCTGAAACTCCAGTACTTTGGCCACCTCATGCGAAAAGTTGACTCATTGGAAAAAACTGTGATGCTGGGAGGGATTGGGGGCAGGAGGAGAAGGGGACGACAGAGGATGAGCTGGCTGGATGGCATCACTGACTTGACGTGAGTCTGAGTGAACTCCGGGAGTTGGTGATGGACAGGGAGGCCTGGCATGCGATTCAAGGGGTTGCAAAGAGTCGGACACGACTGAGCGACCGAACTGAATGGAGTGTATATGCTTCCATGTCACTATCTCCATTCGTCCCACCCTCTAATTCCTGAAAGACGTAACTTTTGAAAATCTACTCAAATATTTAGAAGGTATTTATATATATATATATATATGTGAAAGTTGCTCAGTCATATCTGACTCTTAGCAACTCCATTGACTATAGAGTCCATGGAATTCTCCAGTCCAGAATACTAGAGTGGGTAGCCTTTCCCTTTTCCAGGAGAATTTCCCAACCCAGGGATCAAACCCAGGTCTCCTGCGTTGCAGGCAGATTCTTTATTAGCTGAGCCACAAGGGAAGCCCATGTGTATATATATATACACATATACACACATATATACACACACGAACATATATATGTATATATATATACACACATATATATATGTGTGTATATATATATACACACATATATATATGTGTATATATATATACACACACACGTGTATATATATTATTTTTCATATAACTGGATGTTGTGATTATGTTAGTGATAAAAATAAACAACGACTTTTCTCTGGGAATGCTTTTAAACTTACAAAATAAAGAAGGCTTTTATTACGCCCTTGGTCTTTACATTAAATTGCAAGGTATTTTTAACCAACTAAACCAACCAATAAGCAAATCTCTTTCCTAATAAAGACAGCTGAAATGAACAAGTAAATTTTTAGGAGAAGTGAAAAAATCTACCTATTCTTTGATTTATTGCTGGTGAACATTGGCCTCTTTGTACACTTAAGTTTTAACTTTTATATGAATATGTCAAGTGCAAAGTACAGATGCCAAGTGTGCAATAGGACTCTGGGATAATTAACATTAACTGTTTCAAGAGTCAAGAGGCCTGAATTCTAGTATCGCCTTACTTGTTAAATGTTGACCTTAAGCAAAACATGCAAATGAAAGTAACTAGATCTCAGTTTTTGTAAAATGAGAGGAATTGTACTAGCTGATTTTGTAGATTCCTTGCACTTTAAATATTCTAGCTTTTGAATGAATGCATTCAGTCAGTCATTTAGTACAGGCAGCTGACAAAAAATGATAGCCCCATAATACAGTTAGTGCATGCTGCCATGAGGTGAAGGCAATGTACCATAGGTCGTGTACCCTGAATGCCAGCTTATGGCATAAATGTGCTTTATCTGAAGCATATGCTATATCCCCACTTTTCACCTCCTTTAAAATAAATATTTGTTTAAACATTAAGCTTAGCCATTATCCCATATTTTCTGGCTGGAGTCACGATCTGCTCATGATCTGATTTTGACTATTGTCTGTAATTTATATTTTATCTATTGCTGTGCTTCTCAGCCTGGCAGCTCCGGCTGGGCTCTGGGTGATAAGTACCTAGTGCACATCTGTGTCACTAAAATCGTGAGATCAAACCTTGTCCAACCAAAAAATAGTCCTATCCCTAATTTTTCTAAGGATGGAGGTGCTTTGCTGGATGAATCTAAACGTTAACAGCTTAATTAGGCGTTTACCAGAATTGTAAACATTACAGCAAGATTTTTTGATAAGGAAATTTTAGATAGTTTTCTTGGTGGTAAATTTTATTTTAAAAACCTGCCTAGGAAGTGAGCTATTTTAACAATATCCTACCTGAAACTACATGTCTGTTTTTATTATTGTGTGCATGTTCTCAGTTGCTTCAGTCACGTAAGACTCTTTGCAACCCCACGGACTGTAGCCCACCAGGCCCCTCTGCCCATGGGATTCTCCAGGCAAGAATACTGGGGTGGGTTGCCATGCCCTCCTCCAGGGGATCTTCCCAACCCAGGGACTGAACACCCATCTCTCAAGTCTTTGGCAGTGGCAGGTTTTTAACCACTAGCTCCAATCTGGGAAGTCCTTATTGTAGTGTGCTGCTGCTGCTACCGCTAAGTTGCTTCAGTTGTGTCCAACTCTGTGCGACCCCATAGACGGCAGCCCACCAGGCTCCTCCATCCCTGGGATTCTCCAGGCAAGAACACTGGAGTGGGTTGCCATGTCCTTCTCCAATGCATGAAAGTGAAGAGTGAAAGTGAAGTCGCTCATTCCTGTCCTACTCTTAGCGACCCCATGGACTGCAGCCTATCAGGCTCCTCCACCCATAGGACTTCCCAGGCAAGAGTACTGGAGTGGGGTGCCATTGCCTTCTCCGTATTGTAGTGTACTATATATTAAAACAAAATAAATAAAAGTTCACAAGGTTTTTCATTAGTATAAAATGGTTTCAGGAGAGAAGACTCTTACCATAAGTTTGGTTTGAGGACCCCAAACTTAATTCCTCTGAGCTTCAATAGCAAGATTATAACCACAACACACGGCAGCTGGAGACCAAGGGCATTAGAAAACATTCACAGAACAGAATGTCTGACATTAAAATCCCCATTAGCACGAAAGCCTGCCTTAGGCACACAGGCCTCCTGTATTGACTTTGGCAATGTGTCTACCTTGTCACACCAATAAGGATAACTGAACTTGAGAAATGATTGATGGCACAACCTAGTTCCCTCTGTCTCTCTGTTCACTTGGGTTTAGCTGAATGTAGCAGAACCCTCTCTCCCTGTGCCAATATTTGTCTTCTTCTCTGGGTCAAGACTCAGGCAGCCCCTTCTCCTGGGAGAGGCAGGCTGCCCAGGGAAATCACTCTTCTGGGTTTCACACATCCTCAAGCACTTGATGTCTGTTTAAAGAAAATTAAACTTTTATTTATTCTGCAAATTGTATCCAATGGAGCTCTATCTACAGACCTATGTGTGCCTTGTTAATCTAGTTAGGCAAAAAAAAAAAAAAAAAAATTAGCATGTCTCTAGCTAATGGTAGCAGCAACAGGGTAAACATTTCAGCATCTGCTTAGGCAGCCCAGCGAGGAGCCCCCTGACCTTGTACAGCTTGGTGATCACAGGACAGGTATGCCCGAGAGAACAGTGGACTGGGGGAGGATAGAGGGGCAAGAATACCCCGAAGGACTAAACCTCCTTAATCCTCCTTAGAGGAAGGGGAGGGGTGAGTTAATTAGAAACTAGGATTTTTTTAATCTCAAAGAACCCTCATATATTTTCTTTCTTTTAAAATTTTTTTGATATGTACATACTACTATGTTTATCTATGTATCTATTTTTGGCTGCACTGGGTCTTCATTGCCACCTGCGGGCTTTCTCTAGTTATGGTGACCAGGGGCCACTCTCTAGTCACGGTGCATGCACTTCTCACTGCGGTGGCTTCTCTTGCTGTGGAGCACAGCTCTAGGCAGCAGGCTTCAGCTGTGGCACAAGAGCTTAGTTGCCCCATAGCACGTGAAATCTTCCCAGACCAGAGATCAAACCCTACATTGTCAGACAGATTCTTATCCACTGTACCTGTAGGAAAGTACAGAGGAACCCTGATATATTTTCTAGGCGCACCATCTCATGTTATAAAGAGGCACAGTCCTTGAAAGGGTAGGTACCTACCAAAGGACACATGGCTAACTGACAAAGCCAAGTCTGAAACTCAGGTTTTCTGACTTGTCAACTAGTCTTCTCATCACATCCCATTGTCTTCTTTACCTATTAGAGCTCCTGGCCCTTGGGAGACAATTCTAATCATAGCCTCACCACTGATTTTCGGCATAACTGGGCAAGTTGTCCTTTCAGAGTTTCAGCCTCCTTCTGTCTTGAAATGGGGACAGCACCAGGCTGAGCTGATCTACGTCTAGAGCTCAGGCTGTCTGGAGAACAGTGCACTTGAGATGTTTTCATTCTTAACCTCTTCATGAAGAAATGTTCTGAGTGGTCGGTTTTCCCAGGTGTACTTGTTTTCTTTGTTTTTCTCTTGGTTAGGGAGATTACTTTGTTTCCTGATCAGGGTCTGTTAGAGGTCGATGAAATCTGCCTGTTTAGGTAGACAAGTTTCAGCTATTCTAGAAACTAACCAAATTCTCTAAGCATGTGAACTCTCCCCTTTGGAGCTGTCCCCAGGACAGCTGAGAAAGTGGTCGCACCCTATATATAAATCAGGAAAGTAAAAACACAACACTGACCTAGGGCTTTCTTAAAATGATTGTGAAAAATAATTTGACCAGCATATTACAAAGGAATAATGATTTGAGTATTTTCTGTTTTAAGCAATACTAAAAATTAAAATGATGTGCACTTCCAAGACAGAAACACATGGCAATTGTTATTCACACAATCAAGTGATTCCTTACCTTTCTTGCAGCTTTTTCTTCTGTTAGCATAATGGAAAGCGCAACCCAGTTTATACACACCCATTGCATAAGGTAGCATGCACCAGATTTTCAGAACTCGTTAAAAATTCCATATTTATCACATGTACCATATATGTACCATGTTCCTGATGACCTCTTTTCATATTATTAACTCACTTTAAAGATTTTGAAATATATGTTAATATATAAACATATATTTTTTGTGAAAGGCACATGTAATTATTGTGAAAGATTAGAAAGCTATCCCCATAATCCTACCACAAAGAAATACCTATCCTTATCACCTTGTTGTCGACCCTTACAGACTCTTTATATAATACTGTTACTGCATACTACTAAAAGTACTGCATAATAATACTAATTATGCTCTTGTCTGCATATTTTCTTCAACTTGCTTTTTCTATTAATATGCTGTGAACAGCTTTCTATGTTGCTCAATATTAATTTATGACATTATTATAATAACTACTGTTTATTTACACATTCATACACATTTCAGTCATGCGCTCTGATAGATATTAAGTTGCTTCCAGTTTTTAACTATTACGAATGACACTTCAGTTCAGTATGTATCTTTAAATCTTTGTGTGTATCTTCAAGTATTTTTTCAGGGTAAATTTCTAAAATGGAATTGCTTGGCCAGAGGGTATCCTTACTTTAAGGCTCATGATATACATCATTAAATTGCTCTGAAGGAAAGTTGTACCCAGAAATCTGAAATTATTTTCCTCTGTACCCCCAATAGCCATATGTATTATCTTTTTTAAGTTATTATTTTTTTAGAGAAGTTTTAGGTTCACAGCAAAATTAAGAGAAAGATAGTGGCTCAGTGGTAAAGAACCCACCTGCAATGCAGAAGATGCAGTTTTGATCCCTGGATCCAAAAGATCTCTTGGAGAAGGAACTGGCAACCCACTCCCATATTCTTGCCTGGGAAATCCCGTGGACAGAAGAGCCTGGCATATAGTCCATGGGGTCATAAAAGAGTAGGACACAACTTAGCAACTAATCAGCAATAATGACAACAACAGCTATATACCCCTTGTCCCAACACACAAGCCAACATTATCAACATTCCCCACCAGAGCCATATATTTGTTATAGCTGATATAAACTGACGTTCTCATTTCATTTTCTTAATGCTGTCTTTTGTAGAGCAGAAGTTTTTTTATTTTAATGAAATCCAATTATCATTTATTATTTTCATGGATCTTGCCTTTGGTGTTGTATGTCATCTAGATCTTCTCCCATCTTATTTTCTAGGAGTTTTATCTAAAGGTCTACTTTCATTCTGAGTTAATTTTTGTGAAGGGTATGATATCTTTGTTTAGATTCTTTTTTTTTTTTTTTTTTGCATATGGATGTCCAGTTGTTCTGGCACCATTTGTTGAAAAGACTATCTTTGCTCTGTTGTATTGCCTACGTTCCTTTGTCAAAGAAAAGTGGACTCTATTTATGTGGGTCTGTGATGGACATGGAGGCCTGGTGTGCTGCAATTCATGGGGTTGCTCGTGTCCGACTGAGCGACTGAACTGAACTGAACTGATTTACAGGCTCTCTATTTTGTTCAATTGCTCTATTATTCCACCAGTAACACACTGTCTTGATTACTGTAATTTTATTGTAGGTCTTGATGTCAGGTAGCTTCAGTCCTTGAATTTTGTTCTCTAATACTGTGTTGGCGATTCTGAGTCTCTTGTCCTTTCATATACACTTTAAACTTATAGATACACACAAAATAACTTGCTGCAATTTTGATTAGTATTACATTGACTCTACAGATGAATTTGAGAAGAATTGACGTGTTGACAGTAATAAGTCATCCTATCCATGAACATGGAATATATAATTATCATGTTCTTTGATTTCTTTCATCAGGATTTTGTGGTTTTCCTCATATAGATCTTGCACATATTTTGTTAAGCTTATACCTCAGAATTTTATTTTTGGGGATGAGAATGTTAATGGTATTGTGTTTGTAATTTCAAATTTCATTTTTTCATAGCTGGTATATAGGAAAGTGATTGACTTGTATATTAACTCTATATCCTGCCATCTTGCTATAATCACTTATTAGTCCCGGGAGTGTTTATTTATTTCTTTTTAATTATTTTGGATTTCATACATGAATGACCATGTCATCTATAAGCAAACACTGTTTTATTTTTTCTTATCCCCATCTATATACCTGTTATTTCTTTTTCTTATTTTGTTGCATTAGTTAGTACTTCAGTGCTGAATGTATTATCTTTTTACTCAACAGTTTATTGAGGTATAACTGATGTACTATAAAATTTTCTCATTACAGATAAACACTTTAATGATTTTTATTTATTATTTTTTGTTTTGCAAGTTTCCTTTATTCTTTTTTTTAAACTTTTGATTTTATATTGGAGTATCGTCGATTAACAATGTTGTGATAGTTTCAGGTGTACGGAAAAGTGACTCAGGTATGCATATACATGTATATATGTTTTTTCAAATTCTTTTTCCACTTAGCTTGTTACATAATATTAAGCAGAGTTCCCTGCGCTATACAGTAGGTCCTTCCTGATTATCCGTTTTATAGCAGTATGTACATGTCAGTCCCAAACTCCCTAACAATCCCTTCCCTCTACCCTTCCTCTCTGGTAGCCGTAAGTTCATTCTACAAATTCGTGAGTCTGTTTTTATTTTGTATATAAGTTCATTGTATCATTTCTTTTTAGATTCTGCATACAAGCAAAATTATATGGCATTTCTCTTTCATTGTCTGACTTGACTGAGTATGAAAATCTCTAGGTTCATCTTAGCACTGCAAATGGCATTATTTCTTTATTTTTAATATGGAATAATATTCCATCATGGGCTTCCCTGATGACTCAGGGTTAAAGAATCTGCTTGCAATGCAGGAGAGTCATGTTTGATCCCTGGGTCAGGAAGATCCTTTGGAGAAGGAGATGACAACCCACTCCAGTATTCTTGCCTAGGAAATCCCCTGGACAGAGGCGCCTGGTGGGATATAGTCCATGAGTTTGCGAAAGAGCTGGGCACGACTGAGGGAGTAAACAACAACAACATTCCATTGTATATATGAGCCATGTCTTTTGTATCCAATTCTCTGTCAACGGACATTTAGGTTGCCTCCAATCTTGGCTATTGCAAACCGTGCTGCAATAAACATTGGGGTCTGTGTATCCTTTTGGATCATGTTTTTCTCTGGATAAATGCCCAGGAGTGGGATTGCTGGATCACGTAGTAGCTCTACTTTAGCTTCTTAAGGGGCCTTCCTTCTGTTCTCTGTAGTGGCTGTACCAGCTAGTTATTTTTAATAAATGCATACGGTTGCAACCACCACCACAATCCAGTTTTAGAGCATTTACATCTCCCAAAATTTCCCTCAGCATTATCTTTTAAAGTTTGTTTGATTTACTGGGATATAATTGAATACAGTGAAATGGTCAAATTTTAAGTGTAGCTATTGCAAATTATGATCAGTGTATAGACACAGGATATTTTAATCTTACTAGAGCGTTTCCTCGTACCTCTTCCCAGTCAACTCTCTTCACCCACTAAGAAGCAAACTGATCTGATTACCATCACTGTAGGTTCTAGAATTTCATATGAGTGGGATCATACACTTTCATTCTGCATACTATTTTGGAACTTTTCTGTGTTTTTCATGTATCAGTAGTTTGTTACTTCTTTTTATTGGTGGATATTTTTCGATTGTATGACCTTGCTTATTCATTTTTCTGTTGACAAACATATGGAGTGTTTCCAACTTTCGATATTTTAAGTAAATCTGCTATGAACACTTTTATATAAGGCTTTTTGTAGATAATTCTTTTTAGTTTTCTCAAATAGCTAGGAGTGGAATTCCTAGGTCTTAGGGTAGGAACTTTAACTTATGAAACTGCTAAAACTTCTTCACATTAAAAGCTTGTACCTCACAGTTTTCTTCAAAGTTTTGCCTTCTATGAAGATAATTTGCTACCCAAAATTCAAACTTTTAGAACAAATTTAATGGTTGTTATTTTCTAACTGAAAGTATACTTCACAAATGTCTTTTTTTTTTTAAGATTATTTTTTTAATGTGGACTGTTTTTTAAAAGTCTTTATTGAATTTGTTAAAATATTGCTTCTGTTTTATGTTTTGGTTTTCTGGCCAGGAGGCATTTGGATCTTAGCTCCATGACCAGGGATTGAACCCACACTGTGAGCACTGAAAGGAGAAGTCTTAAAAATTGGACCATGAGGGAAGTCCCCACAAATGTCTTAAGAGCATGGTTGAGGGTAACACTGGAGCCATTATAACTCAGCATTTCTATGGAGAATTTCTCCAGGCAACAATACTGGAGTGGGTTGCCATTTCCTTCTCCAGGGGATCTTCCCAACACAGGGATTGAACCCAGGTCTCCTGCATTGCAGGCAGATTCTTTACTAACTGAACTACGAGGGAAGCCACTTCTATGCAGAAGGGGGAGGTTTCTACTTTTGCAAAGCACTTACATGTGCATTATCTCAAGTGATTCCAGAACTTACTATTATAGATAAGAAAATTGATAAAGAGGTAAACATTGTTTTCCAAGGTCACAAAGATAAAAATACTCGAAGCCAGAGCATTATTTAAATAAAAGATTAAATTTATCAAAATTGAACAGAGAACATCTCTGGAATTATTATCTAATAGGAAAACAGGTTTCAATTTTAAAACATGCAAAGGCAGAGAATTTCTGACAAATGCAACTTTTGTGGGAAGAAATCTTCCCCTGGGACACTCTTTTGAGGTTTTGTAACTTTTTTCCTCTGACTTTTTTTTGCTGATGATGACTAAAATACCACCATCATCAATACCACCACTTTTTTCCTGGCCTATTACAAATCCTATCACTTTTAATAATACTGATGGCTATTATTTCTTTCTGGCTTATCACAAATTTCACCACTAATGTGATAATACTAACATTTATTGAGGGCTTACGGTGTATACGCTCATTTCCTATCACCTCATATATTTCCTTTAAGACCCTTTAGGGAAGGCTATGATTATGATTACTATTATTATTATGTCCATTTTACAAAATGGAAAAACTGAGGCTTAGCGGGAGAGATTAAGAACCTTGGCCAAGTTGACATAGCTAAGAACTGGGGCAGCCAGGAATCAAATCCAGCTTTGTGTTACTGGAGAGTCCCAACCATTGAGAAATAAGCCTAAGGCACTTCTCGAGTTTCATATCCTGGGAAGCTCCTGGACACTCTGTCAAAAGCCAGGGAGTGTCTTGTTGTTCTTGAGTCTCTTCATCTCTAGTGAGTGACAAGACTTGAGCAGCTCAGCCAGCAGCCCATCCTCAGGGGAAAGCTGGTATTTCACTCAGCCCATTTTGTGTGTTTTTTGTCCCCTTCTCTTGGCCAATATATGTTAATGCCAATAAAAGATCACTGGATTGTGAAAGAGATGCCAATAATGCTGCTGTAGGAAAATGTCCTTGATAATAACACCCTGTGCTTGGCAACTGGAATCTGAAAACCTCCCAACACATTGCAGCCTGCAGGTACCTGCATCAGAGGTTCATCCCAACAAATATCATGTGTCAGGGGAGGAGGGTGAAAGAGAGAGGGATTCTAAGTCTTTCTGAGGCTGTAAACTGAAGCTAACCAGGAATATATCATTGTCAGCCTTACCTTTTAACAGGCAAGATCACCCCAAAGGGTTAGTCCCTGGGGAGACCCTGGAGCGCAAACCTCCCTCTGCCAAACACTGCCAAGCTGGACACAGAGAGAGGCAGTGGAAACGCTAGCTAAAATATAGATTCTACAGGCAGATTTATTGGCAAAAACTTGTCACCAAATAATTCTACGCCTCAAACTCTTCATTTGCAAGATGGACTTAATACAAGTAAGCACCTGTTTTGCAGGATTATTGTGAGGATGGTGAGATAGTGTGAGAAAGGCGCTAAGCACAGAGACACATAAGTTCCCAGTTAGCAGTAAATATATGCATATAGCTCCCGAGGGAAACAACCTCTTTTAACAGAGGCTGTTGTTTGCTAGGAGGAATCAGAAATAATATGAAAATGAGGGGCATCCTGTTGCTATTGGGGAGACATATTAAGGAGCCCCTATTCTGTGGTAGTAGGTGTTTTAGATGGAGTTACGTATTATTGTTGCCAGTTTATAAGGGAGAATCTGAAACTTCAAGTCATGTGCTCAAGGTCAGCTGGGAAATCCCTGATTTTAACTCAGGTCTGTCTGACTTTCAAGGGTTTCCACTCCATGGTATCATTTCTCAGGCACAGTTTTGAGACATGAGATGTAAGGAACGAAGAAATTTCCATGAGTTAACATCTCAGCATGACTGAACTCTGTTCCTATCCTGCTTTGCTGATGTCAGGAATCTGAGTTGATGAAAGTGGAAAATTGATGCCCTACATGGTTCTTACTGGATGTAAGAAAATGAGCAGGGCTGGCTGGATAATAGATAGCAGAGAATTCTGAGCCTAGGTGATAGGGAGATGATGGGCAGTGGTGGGGACTATGGCGGCCTGGTAAGTGCACGCCCAAGCTTGAGCTGCAGCTCACGTCACATCAGCCAGCCCACTTTAGCCACATGCCAATTTTTATGTGAAGTTACACTAAAACCTTTTTCAAAAATTCAACTTTTTATTTTGAAATAATTATAGGCTCACATGAAGTTGTAAGAAATAACACAGAGATCCCTAGTATCTTTTTAACCATTTTCTTTCCCCACTCCAGTGGTTAATATTTTGCAATATTACAACCCAGATAGTAATATTGCCTATAATTGTCTATATGTAGAACATCTTCTCATATTGTCCTTTTACAGCCACATATCTGTATAGTCTTGGTAGCTCAGATGGTAAAGAATACGCCTACAATTCCTGGGTTGGGAAGACCTCCTGGAGAAGGGACTGGCAACTCACTCCAGTATTCTTGCCTGGAGAATCCCACTGACAGAGGAGTGGGGCGGGTGAGATCGCAAAGAGTGGGACATGACTGAGTGACTAACACTTTCACTTTCATTTGTATAGTCAAAGCTATTGTTCTTCCAGTAGTTACGTACAGATGTGAGAGTTGAACCATAAAGATGGCTGAGCACCAAAGAATTGATGCTTTTGAATTGTGGTGCTGGAGCAGACTCTTGAGAGTCCCTTGGATTGTAAGAAGATCAAGCCAGTCAATCCTAAAGGAAATCAACCCTTAATATTCATTGGCAGGACTGTTGCTAAAGCTGAATCTCCAATACTTTGGCCATCTGATGTGAAGAGCTGATTGATTAGAATAGACTCAACTTACTGGAGAAAACAGATGCTGGGAAAGATTGAAGGCAAAAGGAGAAGGGGGTGGCAGAATATGAGATGTTTGGATAGCATCCGACTCAATGGACATGAATTTGAGCAAACTCTAAGAGATAGAGAAGGACAGAGGAACCTGGTGTGCTGAAGTCCATGGAGTCGCAAAGAGTCGGACACAACTGAGCAAGACTGAACAACAGTAACAATGCTTCCTTCCCACACCCATCACCTCCTTAAACTTTGGCATTCACAAATCTGTCCTCCATTTCTGTAATTTTGGCTTTTATAGAATGCTAGATAAGTCAAGTAACACCAGTATTTGGGGACTGACTTTTTTCATTTGGCATGATTATCTGGAGATTTATGAGATTTATGTTGCATGTATGAATATTTTGTTTTTTTGTTGCTGAGTAGTATTCAGTGAAGTGTGGTTTAACCACTCATCGAAGAATATTTGGGTTATTTCTAGTTTGGTGCCTCTATGAACAAAATACTTTAAATCCTTTTGTACAGCTTTTTTGTGTGAACACAAGTCTTCATTTCTTTGCAGTAAATGCCCAAGAATCCAATTACTGGGTCATATGGTAGTCCCATGTTTAGTTTTTTCAAGAAACTGCCAAACTGTATATCAGAGTGCCGTTAGCATTTTATATTCGCATTGCATGAGTGACCCAGTTTTTCCACATCTTTACCAACATATGGTGTTGTCACTATTTTTTACTTTAGTCTTCCTGATGGGTTTGTAGTGATATCTCTTTATGGTTTTAAATTGCACTTTCCTGGTGGCTAAGGATGTTGAACATCTTTGCATGTACTTATTTATCATCTGTACATTCTCGTTGGTGAAACATCTGTTCATGACCTACAGTTGACCAACAGGCATGTGAAAAGGTGCTCAATATTGCTAATTATTAGAAAAATGCAAATCAAAACTACAATGAGGTATCACCTCACACTGATCAGAATGGTCATTATCAAAAAGTCTACAAATAATAAATACTGGAGAGGATGTGGAGAAAAGGGAACTGTTATATACTGCTGGCGGGAATGTAAATTGGTATAGCCACTATGAAAACCAGTAAGGAGTTTCCTTAAAAAAATAAAAATAGAATTACCATATAATCCAGCAATCTGACTCCTGGTGATAGCTCTGCAACAGAAAAGAACTCTAATTTTAAAAGATAGTGTTCATAGCAGCACTATTTACAATAGCTGAGATATGGAAGCAGCTTAAATGTTCATTGACAGGTGAATGCATAAAGAAGATATGATACACACACAAGAATATGATTCAGCCATGAAAAAGAATGAAATAATGCTCATTGGAAAAGACCCTGACGCTGGGAGGGATTGAGGGCAGGAAGAAAAGGGGATGACAAAGGATGAGATGGCTGGATGGCATCACCGACTTGATGGAAGTGAGTGTGAGTGACCTCTGGGACTTGGTGATGGACAGGGAGGCCTGGCGTGCTGTGACTCATGGGGTCACAAAGAGTCAGACACGACTGAGCTACTGAACTGAACTGAATGCCATTTTCAGCAATATGGATGGGCCTAAAGATTATCCTCAGAGAAGGCAATGGCACCCCACTCCAGTACTCTTGCCTGGAAAATCCCATGGATGGCGGAGCCTAGTGGGCTGCCATCTATGAGGTCACACAGAGTCAGACACGACTGAAGCGACTTAGCAGCAGCAGCAAAGATTATCCTATTCAGTGAAATAAATCAGACAGAGAAAGACAAATATCACTCATAGGTAGAATCTAGAAAAATGATACAAACGAACTTATATACAAAACAGAAATAAACTCACAGACATATAAAACAAACTGGCTACCAAAAGGGAGAGTGTGGGAAGGGGGGATAAATTAGGCATCTGGAACTAGCATATACACACTACTATAAATAAAATAGATAATCAACAAGAACCTACTGTAAAAAATGGGATTTCATCCACTATTTTATAATAACACATAGGGAAAAGAATCTGAAAAAGAATATATATATTATATACATTTAATATATATATATGAATCACTTTGCTGTAGACTTGAAACTTACATAACATTGCAAATCATCTACACTTCAATAAAAAAAAAGAGAAAAAGGGACTGAACACTGATGCATATAAGCCTGTTCGAGCAATATGTTAAGAAAAAATCATGTTTTAAAATAGATTGCATGAAATGTTAAAAAGACAAATCTATTCATATCTTTTGGCCATTTGCTAATTAGATTTTTTAAACTGAGTATTGAGAGTTCTTTTTTCATTCTAAATACTAGTTCTTAGTCAGATGTGTGATTTGTGAATATTTTCTCCCTCTGTATAGCTTATCTTTTCATCCTCTTAACAGGGTCTATAGCAAAGCAATTAAATATTTTTTGATAAAGTAAATTTATTAAGATTTCCTCTTATGAATCACACTTTTGTTATCAAATTTAAGAAATTTCTGTCAAGTGTTAGATCCTAAATATTTTCTATGATTTTAAATAATTTTATAGTTTTACGTTTACATTTAAATCTGTGATCCATTTTGAGCTACTTTTAGTCAAAGCACTCTAGCCTAGCATCTTTTGTTGAAAGGGTATCTTTCCTCTAGCGAGTTGCTTTTGCATATAATTTATCAAAAAGTTATTTCTATGGGTCTAGTTCTGAATTCTGAATTCTTCATTCTGTTCATCTAATCTATGTGTTTATCCCTTTGCCAACCCTGTTTATATAGGTCTTCTTTGACATCTTCCATCAGCATTAAATACTTTTAAACATACAAGTCCTATACATGCTTTGTAAAATTTACACCGAGGTACTTCTTTTTTTTTTGAACAATTTTAAATGATACTATATTTTTAGTTTCAGATCCACATGTCCATTGCTAGTATATTGAAATATAATTGATTTTTTTTAATGTTCATATTGAATCTTGAGGCCTTGTTGAATTCACTGATGAGCAGTTTTTTGTCTTAGTCGACTCCTTGGAATTTTCTATGGCAATCATGTCATCTGCTAAAAGAGATAGTTTCAGTTCTTCCTTTCTTACTGCAGATGGTGACTGCAGCCATGAAATTAAAAGACACTTGCTCCTTGGAAGGAAAGTTAGGACCAACCTAGATAGTATATTCAAAAGCAGAGACATTACTTTGCCGACTAAGGTCCGTCTAGTCAAGGCGATGGTTTTCCAGTGGTCATGTATGGATGTGAGAGTTGGACTGTGAAGAAAGCTGAGCGCCGAAGAATTGATGCTTTTGAACTGTGGTGTTGGAGAAGACTCTTGAGAGTCCCTTGGACTGCAAGGAGATCCAGCCAGTCCATTCTGAAGGAGATCAACCCTGGGATTTCTTTGGAAGGAATGATGCTAAAGCTGAAACTCCAGTACTTTGGCCACCTCATGCGAAGAGTTGATTCCTTGGAAAAAACTGTGATGCTGGGAGGGATTGGAGGCAGGAGGAGAAGGGGATGACCGAGGATGAGATGGCTGGATGGCATCACGGACTTGACAGACGTGAGTCTGAGTGAACTCCGGGAGTTGGTGATGTACAGGTAGGTCTGGCGTGCTGCGATTCATGGGGTCAGAAAGAGTCGGACACGACTGAGTGACTGAACTGAACTGAAGTTTATGTATTTCTTTTTCCCTTTCTTTCTTTTTCTTTTCTTTTTTTCTTTGCCTGATTGCATTAGCTAGAATGTTCAACACACTGATGTATAAATGTGGTGAGAATGAACATCCTTCCTTGATCCTGATCTTAGGGGGAAAGTTTTCAGTCTTTCACTATCAGGAATAATGTTAGTTGTAATTTTGTACAGAGAGTCTTTTATCAAGCTGAGGAAATTCCTTTCTATTGCTATTTTTCTGAGAGTTTTTGTCAAAAATGAGTGTTGAACTTTGCCAAATACATCGTTTGCATCAATTAATATGATCTTTCTTTTTAACCTGTTAATATGATGGATATCATTGATCATCAAATTGTTTCCAGGGCTTGCACCCCTGGAATGAACCCCACTTGGTCATACTTTAGAGTTCTTTTATATTACTGAATTCTATTTGTTAATATTTTGTTAAGAATTTTTACCTTTATATTTATGAGGCATATTTGATATTTGTCTGTAGTTTTTTTTTTTTTGTACCATCTTTCTATAGTTTTGGTATTAGAGTAACACTAGCTTTAGAAAATGAGTTAAGAGATGTTCCCTCCTCTTCCTCTATCTTTAGGAAGAGTTTGTATAGAATAGATATTAATTCCTCTTTAAATGTCTGTGACAATTCTCCAGTGATAGCATTTGAGCTTGGAAAAATTTTTTATTATGTGCTAATTCATTTTTTTAAACAGTTCTAGAGCTGTTGGACAACCCCCCACCCCCCAATTCTACAGATATAATATAGGATTAAACTATTCAGCTGCAAATAAGTGCTACCTTTCAGGAGAAAGAAAGGTTAACTTCAAGGGTGAAACTTTGTACATAGAAAATGGAGCCTTGAGCCACAGAAGCCTTGAAACCAAATGAAATTTTCCCAGCTGGATTTCAAAATTGCTTGGGACTAAAAACTGTTTTTCCTGTCCCAGTTTCCCTTTTGAATGGGAATGTCTATAGCTACTCTTCTATGCCTGTCAATCACTGCATTTTAGGAGCTGATAACTTGTTTTCTAGCTTATGAGTTCATGGATACAGAGGAATTCTGCCCTAGGCTGGATTATAATCAATCTTTCTCATACCTATTTAAAGTGACTTAGATGATGGCATTTGGGACTTGTAAACTGATGTGGATTTTGAGTTGAGGCAGTAATCTATTAAAACTTTTCACAGCATTAGGATGTGGTGAGTCAATTTTGTATGTGGGATGGGCATGAATATTTGGGAGCAGATTGTGGTGGGCAGAATAATGCCCCCTCAAAGATTACCACCTCCTAATTTTTAAAACTTGTGACTATGTTAACCTCAGTTGACAAAAAGGTAGCCAATGTGATTAAAGACCTTAGGATGGGGAGATTATACTGAATTCTTCCAGTGGGCCCACTATAACCTCAAGGATCTTTATAGGTGCAAGAGAAAAGCAGGCATACTCAATGTCTGAGTAATGTGATGTGAGAAAGATTTAACGGACATTGCTGGCTTTGAAGATGGAAAGGATTCACAAGTCAAGGAATGAGGGCAGCCTTGAGGGCAGCAAGGAAACAGACTCCCTATTGGAGTCTCAATAAAATAATACAGGTTTGATACACCTTGGTTTTAGCTAGTGAGATGAACTTTGGAATTTTAACATCCAGAACTGTAAGAAATAGGCTGATATTGTTTTAAGCTACCAACTTGTGATAATTTATCACATCAGCAATAGGGAATACATATGAGCCCATATACTGAGATCTTATTTTGATTACTGTATTTTTCTATTATGAAATTTCCATTTAGTTCTTTTATATAACTCCTACTTCTTTGCTGAGGCCTCCTATTTAAAAAATATTGTTTCAACCACATTCACAATTGCTGTTGAAGAAATTTCATCATTGGCTGCTTTAAAATCTTAGTCAGATAAGTCTTATATCTCTGTCATCTTCGTGTTGGCATCTATTGAATATCTTTTTTGCATTCAGTTTAAGATCCTCCTGGTTTTGGGGATGATCAGTGATTTTTTATTGAAACATAAGCTTTTTGTATTATGTTCTGAGGCTCTGGATCTTATCTGAACCTACTTTTTTAGTGGATCTTGGCTGACACCACTCTGACAGGGGAAGTGAGGCTGCCACTCTATTACATTCAGGCAGGGTGGAAAGCCAGGTTCACCTCTTGGTCCCCATTAACTGCAAGGAGATCCAACCAGTCCATTCTGAAGGAGATCAGCCCTGGGATTTCTTTGGAAGGAATGATGCTAAAGCTGAAACTCCAGTACTTTGGCCACCTCATGCGGAGAGTTGACTCATGGGAAAAGACTCTGATGCTGGGAGGGATTGGGGGCAGGAGGAGAAGGGGATGACCAAGGATGAGATGGCTGGATGGCATCACGGACTCCATGGACATGAGTCTGAGTGAACTCTGGGAGTTGGTGATGGACAAGGAGGCCTGGCGTGCTGCAATTCATGGGGTCACAAAGAGTTGGACACGACTGAGTGACTGAACTGAACTGAACTGAACTGAACACTCAAGTGGTGGGGGTTAGGGAAGTTCCTTATTACTGCTGTTGGGAAGCTGAGTTCCAGTAGTGGGGTGTCCTCATGGGCACTGGGTGGTGGTGAAAATTTCCCATTCTCCCCTAGGTCTCCTCTGACATTTCCCCTCTGGGAGGTATGCCTCATTGCTGCTGGACAGATTCCCCATTTGGGGGGTGGGGGGAGTTGGTTTAGGGCTGCCTACCAGTGGCAGGAAGTCCTGGCTTTCTACTTGGCCATCTCTGACACCACCACAGTGGGGTGGGTGGGGCACTTCATTACAGCTTCACAATGGTGGAAGTTGAGGTTCCCTACTCAGATTTGCTGCTTTGGGCAGGAGTGGGCCATAGTTCTTTTCAATGATATTTGGCTGCAGCAGGGCAGTTAGTGTCTAAATGTTTTTTGTGTTTTTGGCAGCCCTTTTCTATCCTTTGGCTATAGACTGTAGACTTTTATGGGGGCTGATAGACTTTATTTTCTTGGGCTCCAAGATCACTGCAGGTGGTGAGTGCAGCCATGAAATCAAAAGACACTTGCTCCTTGGAAGAAAAGTTATGTCCATCCTAGGCAGCATATTAAAAAGCAGAGACATTACCTTGCCAACAAGGTCCATCTAGTCAAAGCTATGGTTTTTCCAGTAGTCATGTGTGGATGTGAGAGTTGGACCATAGAGAAAGCACCAAAGAATTGATGCTTTTGTACTGTGGTATTGGAGAAGACTCTCGAGAGTTCCTTGAACATCAAGGAGATCAAACCAGTCAATCCTAAAGGAAATCAGTCCTGAATATTCATTGGAAGGACTGATGCTGAAGCTGAAACTCCAAAACTTTGGCCACCTGATGTGAAGAACTAACTCATTTGAAAAGACCCTGATGCTGGGAAAGATTAAAGGCAGAAGGAGAAGGGGATGTCAGAGGATGAGATGGTTGGATGGCATCATCAGCTGGATGGACATGAGTTTGAGCAAGCTCCAGGAGTTGGTGATGGACAGCTATGCTGCAGTCCTTGGGGGTCACAAAGAGTTAGACATGACTGAGAGACTGAACTGAACTGAACTGAACTGATGAATTTCATAGGCTAATGACAGGGAGGATTATTCCAACTATTTTAGGAAAGGGGTGGGAATTTATAGGAATCGCCCACTTTCTGATCTTTGCTGGTCACACTTGCTTGGAACTGTGATGGCACTGGTAAGTGTATAACATTGCTTATGCTAATTTATTACAATGAGTGTGTAATAAGGCTCAAGATCCACTGGAATTCAAATCGTCTACCATCTTGGACCTAGCTGGTTGTGACTAGTTTGTCATGTCCTGTGACTGTGTCATTCTTTTAAATCTTGTGCCTTGCCCCCTTACCTCCTGTTTCAGTAGGAAGGGGAGGTGGGACAGGGGGAGAGATGATAGATAACTTTGGAGTTTGGGTACCCATGGGGCATGTTCTAGTATCAGGCCTCTCCAAAACACAAACCATAGCAAGCTGCTGGAGGAGGAGCCCCTGGCTTCTGAGAAGGTTCTTCATACTTGAAAGTTCCTGTGTTCAAGTTTGCTAGAAGTAACTACTTCAGAACTTTTTCTTTAATTATCTATTTAAAAGAACATTTTTTCTGATCATAAAATTGGTGCAGTTCTGTGTTGGAAAATTAGAAAAATTCAGACATGGAAAAAGAGAATAATACCTCTCTAAACCCTTCATCCTGGAGAAGGCAATGGCACCCCACTCCAGTACTCTTGCCTGGAAAATCCCATGAATGGAGGAGCCTGGTAGGCTGCAGTCCATGGGGTCGCAAAGAGTTGGACATGACTGAGCGACTTCACTTTCACTCTTCACTTTCATGCATTGGAGAAGGCAATGGCAACCCATTCCAGTGTTCTTGCCTGGAGAATCCCAGGGACAAAGGAGCCTGGTGGCTGCTGTCTATGGGGTGGCCCAGAGTCGGACACGACTGAAGTGACTTAGCAGCAGCAGCAGCAAACCCTTCATCTAGGGGATCTTCTGGATCCCCTGTTAATATTTTTGTGTGTTCCCATTTGATATATTTTATCTGTCTATTCATCCTTCTATGTAAATAAAGTTGCAGCTCTTCTTTTTTGTATGCTTTTAATCACATTTTCCTCTTCAGTTTAAGTCAATTATAAATGTATTCCCCTGCCATTGAATATTTTGGAAAGTCTACTTTTTCATAACTCCATTGTATTCAATTATTTGAAACAGCAATAATTCTCTTACTGTTGGAATGTTTTAGTGTTTATTATTTCTCATTATTATAAATGGTGCTGTGGTGAGAATGCTTGACTACATGTCTCTTTAATTCTTAGAAGTTGAAATACTTGAGCAAAGGGCATTTGAGGTTTTTGATTCATATCATCAGCTTGTTCTCCTGAAAGACTACCAATTTACATTCTCACCACAAGGACTGGAAAATTCTTGCTTCACTCTAGTCTTGCAGGATTGGCTATTATCATTTAATAGTCTTTGTGAGGTTGAAGGCAAAAAAGGTATTTTAATGTCATTTAATTTGCACTCATTTTATTACTAATAGTGTTAAACACCTCTATTCTGTCTTTTTAATTTTTTTAGATAACTTCTTTTTGTTATCTGCATATTTTTTCCTATTGCAATTTTCTTCTTAAAGATCTGTTAGAAGTGTTACAAGGTTATTTTCCCGGTTTGCCATTGCCTTTTAATTTTGTATATGATGGTAATTGACACAGATTCTCCCTTTCTTTTCTTTATTCCCACCACACTTTCAGGGCTTCCCTGGTAGCTCAGTGGTTAAAGAACCTGCCTATGTAGAAGAGGACGGTGAAATCCCTGAGTCGGGAAGACCCCCTGGAGAAGGAAATGGCAACTCATTGGAAATCCCATAGACAGAAGAACCTGGCAGACCACGGTCCATCCAGTCACAGAACAGTTGGATATGATTCAGTGACAAGATAACAACAAACCAAGCTTCCGTGCTTAGAAGGTCCTTCTCTACACATTCATCTACTGCTGCATAACTAATGACACCAAAATTTAAGAACTTAAACCAATAACCATTTCATTATATTTTATCATGTTTTGTAGGTCGTTGATTTGGGCAGGCCCAGTTGGTGATTTTTCTGCTCTACCTGATATTCACAGTAGTCATTCAGTGCTCATCAACTGGCTGATTAAGAGGATCCAAGATGGTGTCACCCACATGTCTGGAGTCTTGGGGGATGGCTGGAAAGCTGTGTTCAACAGGAACTGTCCCCTAAGTGCTTCCATATGGACTTTCTGACATGGCAACATTGGAGTTGTTTGAATTCTCACCATGGCAGCTCAAGGCTCCAAAAGGGAGCACTCGAGCAAACAACTGTAAGGTCTTTTACGACACAGCCCTGGACTATGTCAACTACTCTATCAGTGAAAGCAGTCTCAAGCCTGCCGGGTTCAGGTGATCTTCAAAGGAGATGTATCATAGAATTTGAGGCCGTATTTGTGGCAACTCTACCCCAAGATAAATTAAACGCACTCTGGTATTTCCTTCTGCTTTGTTTACTCTACTTTTGCCACTGCAGCTGCTTTTTCTTTTTCTTTATAAACACAAATCCTCAATCCATTGAGAAAATGTTTTTATAAAGGTTTATAATGAAGTTCAAATTAGAATATTTCCACCTAATAAATGATTTTTCACTATAACATTTTCTTGAATAACAATCTTTTTACTGATGGCTAACTATTATAGACACTAGGGCCTAAGTATTTTGTTAATGGAAGAAAAACATCCTTCCCCACTTTTCTCTTGACTTTTCCGGCACTCTCTTTCCCAAGATAAAAGTGGTTAAGTCTGTTCTCCTGGTGAAGTCTAGCTTTCAGTCTGAGGGGCAACTAACCACACCGCTGACGCCAGGCTGGCCAGCAAGCATCTTTCCAGCAGGCCTTGCTGGGCTGGAAGGGCTCTGTGTTGTTGACCTAACTCAGAGGGGCTCCTACTTTTCAGCCCACATTTCCAATAGCAGGCTGTCCCCCTGCAGCAGAGCTGTGTGCCTTGGGCTGCTGCCCCGGGTGTGTCTGAGGTGCTTTTGTTGCTGTGATTCCAAGTGCAATAGTTCCTGGGGAAGATTGCTTCTGAGGTGAAGTAACTTGACTGCTTCTAATGGGAGAAGCATTGGTTCACTTTTGTTAAGGTACTTGGCTTTGCTAAGCAAGGAGGGAAACTCCAGAACCATGAGGCTGTTTTTTCACAACCTCCCTCTCTATCGCTAGTTCTTGTCTCATGCTGGCTCCACCCTACATTCCTCCACCCCAGAGGGACCTCTGATCTGGCCTCCAGCTTCCTCACCGGCATCTCTGTTTCCTTCTCCCTACCACACAGAAACGCAGAGCTAAGCCCTGTGTCACTGGTCTCACAATGCTGTATTCTTCTGCCTGGTCATCCAGTTATTAACAGCCACCCACACTGTTGCTGCAGTTGCTATTGTTACCCACATCCCTTATACAGCTGATACTTCGGCAGCTTTATTATCTTATTCCACCTAATACTTCGATGATGTAGCTATTAGGGGAACCACTGACCAAAACTGCCCAACCTGGCCAGGCACCACAGTAACCATTTATGTGAGTTATCTTATGACAGGAGGTCCTGGTAAAGAACATGGAACTAATGAGCCAAGATCAACTGGAATAATTCAGGAAAGGTCAAAAGGAGAGAGGAAGTGCCAGTCTATATGTTCTACCAGTCTCCCGAAATCTTTCTTGCTGGAATCTATCTTGGCTGAGTGATGTGGGACCACCAGGAAGGACCCGGAGTCAGAATGATTGGCCAGAGACCACCTGAAAACTAATCCCATCACCATAAAACCTGAGACTGTGAGCCACAGGGCAGAGCAGTCCTTCTGGGTTCCCTTACCCTGCTGCCTTCTGCCTGGATGTCCTGTCTCTAAGTCTCTTGCTTTGCCAGAATGTGTATCTCCTTGGACAATTCATTTCCAAGTGTTAGACAAGGGTCCACTCTTGAGCCCTGGAAAAGGTCCCCCTTCCTGCAGCATATTACTATTATTCCCATTTTACAGGTAAGTGAATATTAGGCTAGAGATAAGAACACATTCAATCCTAAAGGAAATCAGCCCTGAATATTTATTGGAAGGACTGATGGTGAAGTTGAAACTCCAATACTTTGGCCACCTGACGCAAAAGAACTGACTCATTGGAAAAGACCCTGATGCTTGGCAAGATCAAAGGCGCAAGGAGAAGGGGACGACAGAGAATGAGATGGTTGGATGGTATCACCGACTTGATGGACATGAGTTTGAGCAAGATCCCAGGAGTTGGTGATGGACAGGGAAGCCCGGTGTGCTGCAGTCCATGGTGTCGCAACCAATCAGACACAACTAGGCGACTGAACTGGACTGAACTAAAGAATGCACTCAGGCTGTCCAGGTGGTGCTAGTGGTAAAGAACCCCCCTGCCGATGCAGGAGATGCAGGTTCAGTCCCTGGGTCGGGAAGATCCCCTGGAGGAGGGCATAGTAATCCACTCCAGTATTCTTGCCTGGAGAATCCCATGGACAGAGGAGCTTGGTGGGCTACAGTCCACAGGGTTGCAAAAAATGAGACACGACTGAAGCGGCTTAGCATGCGTGCATGCAGAAATGCACTCAGACACGTAGTTAGTAAATTGTGAAGCAGGAATTTTAACCTTGGTAGTTTGCTTAATTTTTAAATACTGTGAGATACTCTCCCTCTTGTTCACCTTAATCCCCAGTTCCTAACTGCGGATCAGTGTTTTCACTGCTCCCTGAGAAAGGGCACACACAGCTGATATGAAGGGCCACAGGAGAAAGACACCAGCTTGAGGACATATAATCCTGTCTGGCAGGAACATCTGAAACTTAGTCCTCCTGAAAGTTTACTTGGTTCATTCCTCTGCTTTGAGCTAGCTCTTTCTGACAGGTAGGCGCCTCCCTCTCTTAGACAAGGCACAGCAGAGATCACCATGCCTTAGGCAGTTGATCTGCCCTCTAAAACTGCCTGGCTGTTTCCTCAGGGGAGTTTTCTGTGTAACTTCACTCTGGCTTCGTGACTCACTTCTTCTTTTCCAGGCTGTACCAGAGTAAATCTGCTTCTGTGATCTGAGCCCAGGGCATGCTCTGGCCCTCTCTGGAGAGAAGCAGAGTCAGAGAAGGAAGAGATTTCATAATGTGGGCATTCTGGTTGTTCACTGTTGAGGAATCTGTGTTGATTTGCATTTATCGCACGCAGGTGGAGCGCCCAGCAGCTGGGGAAGTCCCGCTGTGGAGAGAGGAAGGATTCAATGGGAAGGATTTCCGGGGAAGGAGGAGGCTGTCGGAGGCTGTGCCTTTTGCTCTCCTTTGGCCTTTCTGAGAATTCCAAAACTGGGTCTTGAAATTTCAGCACCTGGGGTCCTGCCAGAGTTTGGAGAGTATGAATAGGAGAAAGACTGGCCAACCTAAAGTCAAGCGAATGAATAATGAGCAACTTGATCATTACATTTAATACTTAATATAAATCTTTGAGAGGAAAACTTCCAGTCACATCTTCAGAATCAAACATTTCCTTGACCTATTTCAGTTTGTAGAGCTATTTTTTCTTTCCATAAGGACTAGAAAATTTCAAAAGTTTACCAAAGAACCTTTGTAAAACCCCCAGAAGAGTCTCCAGAAGTTGTGAGCTGTATTTTTTGACCGTGAAAAAAAGCATGGTATTCTTCAGAGGAAGGCATTGATCAATTCTTTAAGAGAGACTGAAACCGAGGCCAAATATCAGTGTTCCAGTCTTGACATTCGTAAGGCGAGTGCAGAGAGAAAAAGAGAGAGCCTGGCAGTCAGGCAAGAAATGGGAAATTTATTAGAGGGAAAGAGAGGGTGACTGGCCCTTAGGGAGAACCAGCGTCCTCCATTTCTGACGGAGTCCTTCTTATACCCCACCAATAAAAAATTCTCTGAAGGGATGGTCATGTAGCTGGCGGTCTGGAATCGGGTGGTTTTGCAGTTTTGAGAAGATAGGTGCCCGTGAGAAAACAGCATGCCATTTGGGCAATTTGGTCAGTCTCACAGATCATTGTGATTTTATTCTTTGTTTGCATGTTTGACATAACGAGCCATCTTATCAATGAGACCCCATGTGGGCCCTATCATTCCAGCCTTTTTGATTTAGGATAAGGACCGAAGGTCAATCTTCTGTAACTGCTTCTTGGGACAGTGGCGTTGTGGGGGTAAGAAAAGAAAAGGCTGGAATGTGGGTCAAGGGGATTTGTGAGGGGTCAAAGTTTTTGATAATCTGAGTGAGTTAGAAGTAGCTCGTGGATAGTTCGGTTGGTGAAGGCTTATAAGGGATCCTTATGAAATTTTGAAAAAAGACACATTAAACATGGGCCAAAAGTTAGAATAAGGGTAAGTAGAAGAAGAGGGCCTAGAAAAGGTAGGACCTAGGGCATCCAATTCCAATTGCTTAACCAGTTTTCCCATGAATTACTGAGGTCCTGGCATATTCTCGAGGCCCTGTTTGTCAGATTTCTTGTTGCTTCCTTTACAATGCCTGTTTTATTGGTGGAGAAACAGCAGCCTTCCTCCAAAAATAGGCATAGGCCTCCTTTTTCTGCTGTGAGGAGGTCTAATCCTCTTCTATTTTGGAGGACCATGGCTGCCAGGGAATCTAGCTGGTTTTGGACAGTGATAAGGCTGTTAGCTCGGAGAAGGTGATGGCACCCCACTCCAGTACTCTTGCCTGGAAAATCCCATGAACGGAGGAGCCTAGTAGGCTGCCATCCGTGGGGTCATGAAGAGTCGGACCCGACTGAGTGACTTCACTTTCACTTTTCACTTCCATGCATTGGAGAAGGAAATGGCAACCCACTCCAGTGTTCTTGCCTGGAGAATCCCAGGGATGGGGGAGCCTGGTGGGCTGCTGTCTATGGGGTTGCATAGAGTTGGATACAACTGAAGCGACTTAGCAGCAGCAGCAGCAGCAGCAAGGCTGTTAGCTATTTCTTCTACGCTGTCAGTGAGGTCTTTAGAAAGGCTTTGATAGTAATTCAAAGAAGTCGTGAGTTCTGTGGTCCCTGTTCCAATCCCAGCCACTATTCCTAAAACTGACTCATAGAGGAATGGATTGAATTGCCTGTCTGGGTCAGTTATGAGTTAGAGGGATAGGAAGGGTCTGATTGTTAGGAGCAATAGAAATATCTGGGACTAGATATACCAGGTGCATGTTCCTGTCCAGTTAGTGGGAAGTCATAGATTAATAGTGGTTCCAGGAGTAAGAAGACAATAGCTGAAATCGACAGCAACTAGGAATCTTTCTGGGAACTTGTTCGTGGTCTCCGAAACTGACAGTGAACTCACCAGCAGAGCCCCTACAAAGAGGTATTTACACCACATGCAGAAGGGAGTCTCCCTGAGAAAGGAAGAGAATGTCCTGCAGTTTCTGAGACATGATAGACAGATTTGCCTGAAGGGAAGGAGTGATGTGAAGTGTGATTAGAGAGGTATGGCAGTATGGTTCCTAGTTGGGGGTAAGAATTGTTTATAGAGTTTTGTCTGGAGAAAGAGAAAGGACCCTACTGTTGCAGAGGAACGTCAGAAGTGGAGAGTATTAAGGAGCAGTAAACAGGCTAGCTCAGAGGGTGGGCTTGGGATAGTAATAGAGGCTTTGAATTTTGAGAGAAGGGGTCTCCCAAGAATAGAAGTGGGGCATTTTGGGAGTATGAGAAAAGAATGGGAAAATGGGGTATCTTGAAGTGTGCAAGTTAGAGGCTTGGTTATTTATAAACTGTCAACCCCCATAACAGAGACCTGAGAGATCTTGGTTTTTCCGGAGTAGGCAGGCGTAGCAGACTGAGTGGCCCCTGTGTCAATGAGAAAGGAGATTGGCTTTCCTGCCACTGTAGAGTTACCCTGGGCTCCGTAGAGGTGATGAGAGTCGGGGATTGGGGCCCTGGGCATCTTCAGTCTTCAGTGGCGAGTCTGAGGAGGCTGGGCAGAGCTGGGTCGGAGGACTCCTGCTCGGGACCAGGAGGGGATGTCCAGATCCCTGGAGGGGGATTTGGGCAGTCGACTTTCCAATGTCCCTTTATGCCACAGCTGGGAGTTGGACCTGGAGAAGGCCTTGCCTTTAGGCATGAGTGGGCCCAGTGATCTTCTTTGCTGCATTTGAAGCAGGGCCCGGGTGGCTTCCTTTCTTTGCTGGTTGATGGAGGCTTGGAGCCATGTAGGACAGTGGCTAAAAGATGGCATTTGACCTGATCTTGTTGGGCCTTCTCTAGCTTTGCCTGTTCTTCCCATTATTGAAAATTTAAAGGCTAAATTTAAAAGGTCTCGTTGAGGGGTTTGAGGGTCTTCTTCTACCTTTTTTAGTTTCTTTTGGATATCTGGGGATGACTGGGAGATAAAATGGGTGTTACGGACAACGGTGCCCTCTGCCAAAGTGGGGTCTAATTTTGTATATGTTTGTAGCATTTCCATTAACCTGCCTAGAAATTGTGCCAGGTTTTCATCTAGTCTTTGAGTTATTTCCCAGAGCTTATCAAAGTTGATGGCTTTATGCCCTGCCTTTTGAAGGCCCACAATGAGGCAAGTAACCATGTGATTTACCGGCAACCGTATGATTTCAGGTCTCTCTGCCTGATAACCCCAGTTGGGATCTTCTCAGGGAACAGCCTTTGCCCCTACGGGCTTAGTGTCATCTGTCCTGTGCATCTCATCAGCATTAACCTGAGAGGCTTGCCATGCTCATTCCTTCTCTTCTGGAAGAAGAGTAAAGAAAAGTATGATGTAAATATCATGCCAGGTTAAGTCGTAGGACTGGGTGAGACACTTGAATTCTTTTAGATAATTATCAGGGTCTGAGGAGAAGGAGTCAAGACGCTTTTCAATCTGAGATAGATCGGTGAGGGAGATTGGGACATGAATCCGAACAATGCCTTCTGCTCCAGCTACTTCCCATAAAGGGCGGAGTGGCGCAGGGCAAGGAGCAGGGTCCTGAGGCGATGTTTCCTGTTTTAAAGTTGTTCGGGACCGGTTACGGGGAGGGGATCTAGGGAGGTGGGGTAAAGCCTTGGGACCCTCAGGGTAGAGAGTGGGGCTAAGGTCTCAGAGTTTACCTCCGGCGCAGGCTGGGGCGGGGAGTTGGGAGCTGCAGCGGTGGCAGCGGTTCTGCGCTGGAGAAGGAGGGAGGGAGGAGGGGCGCAAAGTGGAGGCTGTGGAACTGGATCTGGAGCAGCTGCAAGGGGATTGGGAGCGATAGCGGGCGGGCTGTGGGCGGAAGGGTCGAAGGAAGAAGAATAGTCTGAACAGCGATCGGGAGACATTGTATTAGGAGGATGTGGCCCAGAGTGGGCCGAGAGTATTTGAGAAGTAGAACAAGATTCACAGGCAGAGGGTCGAGAGCGGAGAGCGAAGAAAGCCTGAACATAAGGGATTTTTAACCACTTGCCTTTGCGGCGGCAGAAGTTATCGAGGTCCCGTAGAGTACCATAATCGAGAGTACCGTTTTTTTGGCCATTGGAACCTGTTATCAAGTCTGTATTGCGGTCAGAGAGTGTTAGAATACTAAAGAAGTCTTTTTGGTCTTATCTCTCCTTGGACGCCCAAAGCTTTTAGGTTTTAGAGAAGGCATCCTAGAGGAGCAGATTTTGAGGGCTGGGATTGAGAATTTCCCATTGTGGCCAAATAGGGAGGTTAGACAAGGGCGAGAGAAAGCAAGGAGAAAGGTCGGAGAGAAAAGGCGTCCCTGTTCTAAGGACTTTCTCAGAGGGTAATAATAGCCTGCTTTGAAATGGGTGTCCCCTATTTCAAAGTCAGACGGGGCGCAAGGGCCGTGGGGTGTGGGGATTCTCCAGCTTAGCGCTAGGACTTGGAAATGAGGCGAGAGAGAGGATCCGGGGGGAATGGGATTTCACTCACCCTTGTAACTGATGGATGAAATGTGGGCCCGTGTGTGGATGTCAGTCCTGCAAGGCAAGTGGAGAGTCCCGCCCCGGAGCTCGTCTGTTTCTCCGCAAGGTCCAAGGGAGGGGACCACCGGAGGTGGGCTAGTGAGAGGAGCCCACCCACTTGCGGGTTTCTGCACCCGGGTTTCTCTCCCCGGTTTCTGCACCAGAATGTAAGGCGAGTGCAGAGAAAAAGAGAGCGAGCCAGGCAGTCAGGCAAGAAAAGGGAAATTTATTAAAGGGGATAAAAGGGTGACTGGCCCTTAAGAACCAGCATCCTCCCTTTCTGATGGAGTCCTTCTTATATCCCACTGATGAATAATTCTCTGAAGGGATGGTCACGTATCCGGAGGTCTGGAATCTGGTGGTTTTGCAGCTTTGAGAAGATAGGTGCCAGTGAGACAACAGGATGCCATTTGGGCAATTTGGTCAGTTTCACAGATCACTGTGACTTATTCTTTGTTTGGGAGGTTGACATAATGAGCCATCTTATCAATGAGATCCTGTGTGGGACCTATCAACATTTATCTGGAATCCGGATGTGTGTACTCACATGTGTGACTCAGCGTGGCCTACAAGGAGACTGTTTTGTTTGCAATGGTGATCCTACTTTTGTATTTGCATACTAGAAGATTTCAACCCGGCTTTGTTACTGTTTCATCCCACACAGATGATAATGATGGAGCCAGTCTGAGTTAATGCTTTGAGAAGGCTATCTCTTCAACCAGATTGCAGCTCTGAGTAAGCAGGACCCTTGTCTTACAGAGGTTTGATTTCCCCAGGCTTAAAATGAGGGTAATTTTACTCATTTCCTTCAGAGAGGTCAAGGGACCAAACTTCTCTGTCGCAGACACTGTTGGTTGCCTGCCAGGGAGCTATTTCCTTTTTTCTACTTTGCTATCAAGCTCTGGTTTTGGTTGCCATCCTTAAGGGTGGTGTCCTTTTTAGGAACTTAGACAACCTGATCACTGAGGGTGGGACGTCATTGGTCTAGGCCAGCTGTGGCAGCCTCAGGCTCAGTGGTAAAAGAATCCTCCTGCAGATGCAGGAGACACAGTTTCAATCCCTGGGCCCAGAAGATTCCCTGGAGGAGGAAATGGTAACCCTCTCTAGTATTCTTGCCTGGAGAATTCCATGGACAGAGGAGCCTGGCGGGCTACAGTCCATGGGGTTGCAACAGTCAGACATGACTGAGCGACTGAGCATGCACTCAAGCATACCTTGAATAATGATTGTTTAGGCGTGGGTGGATTGGGCTGCTCAGTGAGACAGGAGGATATCAGATGGTGGGACCAGGATGGGGACATTCTCTCTCTCTGTGTCTGAAGATTTTTGACAACATGTAAGGCCTGACCTATTGCAGATCTTAGAACTGTGGGGGAAAGTTGCAAAAAAGCCAAGCTAGATCTATGATGTTTCTATGTCAGTGAATTGGCCCACTCTGAAACTGTCCAGGCTTCACATGTGATGCGAAATAATCAATATCCTTGTTTGCTTTTAGTCTGTTGTAATTAGAGCTTCTATCCTTTGCTGTCTAGTCTTTGTTTCAAAAGGGGATGTTGGGCAAGTCAAGGCAAACATCTCCTTCCTCTTTCAAAGATGATGAAAACGGAGGGAGCTATGTTTGACTGGCAGTTCTGGCTGGTCTGTCTGCTAAGGCAGAGAATCTGCTAATAACCTTCAAAGACCTGATACTGGTAGGAAAACTAATTCCTAAGGCTGACCTGGTTCAAAAAGAGAATACAATCAAGAAGTAGCAAAGAAAGGTTTTCTCCTGTATGAGAGGAGGCAGAACTCATTGTTGATACCTTTCTGCATACCAAGAAGAGATTCCAGCCAAGTGGGCATAACTGCTTGCGGCTAATTTTGTACAAATGTGATTTCAAAATGTGACCCTCCTCTTGCCAAGCTGAGACTCAGGTGAGGATCTAGAGAGGGATGGAGATTATGTGGTAGAGGAGATAGAGTGGGACAGGAGCTCTGTAGCTTGGTGCAGGGCCAGGCTAATAAGCATACATCGGACAATGGGAGGGAGCAATGGCAGCTTCCTAAGTTGGAGTTTAGTGTGAATACATTTGTCGATTTAACTGGCATTCATTGAGTGCATGATACAGGTCAGGCACTTTGTAGAGTATCTGAGAAAGAAGGAAAAATGTTTCTTGCCTCCAAGGAACATACAGCGTAATGTACAGTCTGGTATTTAGGTAACCACCCCCAGCCCCCTCTTGCCTGTTGGCCTTAATCTTAGTGCTCTGGTGGTTTGAACATCTCTTCCCACTCATAAGTTATGTCATCATTGGAGTGTAAATGCATGCATACCAGCTGCTCTTGCAAGTATCCCACATGATTTCCTTGTTATCAGGATTAAGAAATGCAGCATTTTAAGTCTGTGAGGAGTTATCAGTTCTTCAAAGAAGACACACAGATAGACAAAAGGCACATGAAAAGCTGCCTAACATTGCCAATTATTGGAGAAATGCAAATCAAAACTACAGTGAGTTTGACCACATTAGTCAGAATGGCCCTCATCAAAAAGTCTACAAATAATAAATGCTGGAGAGGGTATGGAAAAAAGTGAACCCTCCTACACTGGTGGTGGGAATGTAAGTTGGTGCAGTCACTATGGAAACAGTATGGAGTTTCCTTAAAAGCTAAAACTAGAGCTACTATATGATCCTGCAATCCCACTCCTGTGTATGTATCTGGAGAAAAACATAATTCAAAAGACACATGCACCCCTATTTTCATAGCAACACTATTAACAAAAGTCAAGACAAGGAAGCAACCTAAATGTCCATTCACAGATGAATGGATAGAGAAGATGTGGTATACACACAGACACACACAGACACACACACACACACATACACACACACACACTGAGATAAATCAGGAGTTAAATGAGTTAAATTAGGAGTTTGGGATTAAAACATATACACTACTACATGTGAAATAGGTAACCAAGAAAGACCTACTATATAGCACATAGAAATATACTCAGTGTCTTGTAATAACCTAGAATGAAAAAGAATCTGATCCGTTATCTATTTTATATACAGTAGGTTTGACGTATATACTTTACCATGTATAAAATAGATAACTAATGAGAAACTATAGCACAGGGGTACAATTTGTTTGCAGGACATATTATATTAACCCTATTAAGTTAACCATATTAAGTTAACCTTAAAAGCATTCCAACATATAGTAGGTGCAGACAAATACTGTTTGATTCCACTTATACGAGACACCTAGAAGAGTCAAACTCATAGAGTCAGAAAGTACATTGGGAGATGCGAGGGGTTGGGGGTGGGCAGAAGAGGGGGAATGAGGAGTTAGTGTTTAGTGAGGACAGAATTTCGGTTTAGGAAGATAAAAAATTGGGGAGGCAGATGATGGTGAGAGTTTCACAACAACGTGAATGTACTTAGTAGCACTGAACTGTACAGTTAAATATGGTTAAAATAGTGTGCTTTATATTATGTGACTTTTACCACAATAAAAAACATTAAAAAAAGAAAGAAGAATCTGAAAAACTATATATAACTGAATCACTGTGCTGCACACCTGAAACATTATAAATCAATTACATTTCAATAAAAATGTTAAAAATAGTTATCAGGCACCCCTACTATATGAGCCAGATGGTATGAGGCATACAAAGGTATTAATAAATGAGAAATCCTGTACTTCTAGGAAACCACAGGTTGGAATATATAATTTTCACAGTGAAAGTCAGAGCAAACATTAGGTGAAGAGCAAGGATTGGAATGGTGCAGATAATAAGTGCTAGGGAAGTTGAATTCAATGCCACATGAGCACTTCAGTGTGCTGAGTACTGAGTCAGGCCCCTGGGACCTAGGAATGAATAAGGTCAATTCCTTCTCTTCCAGGAGCTAATGTACAATAGTAATGGTACAGTACTGTTAGTCACATTGACTACCATTTATGAAGCCCCAGTTATTATGGGAAGCCCTGGTGGCCCAGCGATAAAGAAGCTGCCTGCAATGCAGGAGACATGGATTTAATCCCTGGGATGAGAAGATCCCCTGGAGAAGGAAATGGCAACCCACTCCAGTATTCTTGCCTGGAAATCCCAAGGACAGAGGAGCCTGGTGGGCTGCAATCCAAAGAGGCAGACATGACTGAGCGTGAGTGAGTGAGTAGCTGCTTAGATCGCCTGCACATTCCCCCAGCACTGCTGGAACCACTGAGCCCCAGGGATGTCGCTGGCCCACAGCTGGGCCTGCCACTGTGGAAAACAGAGAACTCAGGAAAGAAAACTGTAGCAGAGCTCTCTTCCATGCACATGCACTGAGCTGAACTGAGGTTTATTGAGGACATTTGGTTCTGGGATGCCTGGAGTTAGAATCCCATGGAAAATTACAGTTGAACCAGGGGGTAAATCTCCCTAAGTATGTAGTCTAATTAAAGCCATCAACACCAGCCAACGAATGATAGGAGGGCTGCTTGGCATCCTACATCCAGCTCAGCCTCCCATGGACCTTGGGTAGACTGAGAAGTTTTGGGAAGGCAGATGTCGGTCTGCATTATCTTCCTCTCTTTACAGACTCAATACATCCCTCCTGACCCTACATCATCTTTTAAAAATAACACAATCAATTATCAGTTTTATCTAGAGGTGGCTGTGATATTGTGATTTATAATAATAAATATATGTTCAGTCTTCATCCCCTTTCCTGGCAGAGGTCCTAAAACCCTTGGAATTTCCCAAGTGATGAGAGTCATAAAGGTGAAAAAAAAGAGTGTTTTAATATTCACAACAAGGTTCTTTCAAACACAGCTGAATTTGTCAATGAGATGAGTTTTGGGAAAGCCCTAGATAACCACTCATTTGTTGCTGTTCAGTTGCTCAGTTGTGTCCCACTCTTTGTGACCCCATGATTGCAGCACACCAGGCTTCCCTGTCCTTCACTGTCTCCCGGAGTTTGCTCAGACTCATGTCCATTGAGTCAGTGATGCCATCCAACCGTCTCATCTTCTGTCACCCTCTCCTCTTGCCCTCAATCTTTTCTAGCATCAGGGTCTTTTCCAATGAGTTGACTCTTTGCATTAGGTGGCAAAAATATTGGAGCTTCAGTTTCAGTCCTTCTGATGAATATTCAGGTCTGATTTCCTTTAGGATTGACTGGTTTGGTCTCTTTGCTGTCTAAGCGACTCTCAAGAATCTTCTCCAGCATCATAATTCCAAAGCACCAATTCTTCAGGGCTCAGCTTTCTTTATGGTCCAGCTCTCACATCTATACGTTGCTTTTCAATACACAGTCTAGGTTTGTCATAGCTTTTCTTCTAAGAAGCAAGGGTCTTTTAATTTCATGGCTGCAGTCACTGTCCACAATGATTTTGGAGCCCAAGAAAATAAAATCTGTCACTGTTACATTTCTTCCTCATCTATTTGTCATGAAATGATGATATCTCTTAGCTTTTTGAATGCTGAGTTTTAAGCCAGCTTTTTTACTCTCCTCTTTCACTTTCATCAAGAGGCTCTTTAGTCCCTCTTTGATTTCAGCCATTAGGGTGGTATCATCTGCATATCTGAGGTTATTGATATTGATAATGATATTGATATTGATCACAATCCTGATTCTGGCTTGTGCTACATCCAGCCCTGCATTTTGCATGATGTACTCTGCATTTAAGTTAAATAAGCAGAGTAACAATATACAGCATTGATGTACTCCTTTCCCAATTTGGAACCAGTCTGTTTTTCCATGTCAGTTCTAACTGTTGCTTCTTGACCTGCATACAGGTTTCTCAAGAGGCAGGTAAGGTGGTCTGGTATTCCCATCTCTTTAAGAATTTTCTATAGTTTGATCCACACAGTCAAAAGGCTTTAGCATAGTCAGTGAAGCAGAAGTAGATATTTTTCTGGAATTTCCTTGCTTTCTTATATTCCAACAGATGTTGGCACTCATAAGGGATGGCTGTCAGGAGAACCAACCGCCTGATTAGAACGTTGGAACTTTTAGCCCCTTCTCCACCTCTGCAAAGAGGAGGGGGTCTGGACATTGAATCAGTCACCAGTGGCCAATGATTTAATCCATTATATCTATATAATGAAGCCTCCATAAAAACCCCTAAGTATGAGATTCAGAGAGCTTCCAGGTTGGTGACCAAAAATGAATCCACATTCAGGGAGCGTGGCACAAACCAGACTCCCAGAGGATAGACACTCCTGTGCTGGGAATCCTTTGGGACCTATTCCTGCATCTCTTCATATTATAATATCAGAAATAGTAAATGTTTTCCTGAATTCAATCAGTTAGTCTAGTAAATTATCAAACCCAGGGTTGGGGGGTGGATAGATTGGTCAGAGTCGAGGTAATAACCTGGACTTGGGACTGGCATCTGAAGTGGGTGTAGTCCTGTGGGGTTGAGCTCCTAATCAGTGAGATTTGATGCTGTCTCTAGATAGATAGTCTCAGAATTGAGTTAAATTATAGGACACCAGGCTAGTGTTGGAGGGTCACTTAGTGTGGGAAAGAACCCCTACATATTTGGAGTACAGAAGTTTTCTGTGAGTAGAGAAGAAAATTGTAGCATATGACCTACATTTGCTAGAGGTTTCAGTCTGTCACCTACTGAACCATGGACAGCTCTAAAATGATCCTTTAGGCTGTAGGGATCTGTTTTAGCCCTAGGAACTGGACTCTTGAATTCAGCATGATGCCCAATCTGCATGCTGTACATTTCTCTTCATTCCTGGTAAATTTCATACCTCCTGCTGGAAGAAACAAATTAACTCCCTACTCCTACATTATCACACACACACACACACACACCCCCCAAAACTAACATCTCATCTCTAGATGGCAACCCTCTCCAGTACTCTCACCTGTAAATGCCCATGGACAGAGGAGCCTGGTAGGCTGCAGTCCATGGGGTCGCGAAGAGTCGGACACGACTGAGCAACTTCACTTTCACTTTTCACTTTCATGCATTGGAGAAGGAAATGGCAACCCACTCTAGTGTTCTTGCCTGGAGAATCCCAGGGATGAGGGTGCCTGGTGGGCTGCCGTCTATGGGGTCACACAAAGTCAGACATGACTGAAGTGACTTAGCAGTAGCAGTAGCAGCAGATATTTCTAGAGTCTTCTGATTAGAAGAAAATGTTCCTCAGCTTTCTGGAAGGGCCTGAGATGGACAAATAGGTAGGAGATTCAGAAAGAAAAGGATAAATTTCTCTCAAAGAATCTATCCTTTTCTTCCTTTTTTCTTTCCTTCTTTCCTTTCCTCCTTTCTCTCTCTATCTCTTTCTTGCTTTCTTTCTTTAAAAAGTGTTTAGTGAGTCCCTGCTCAGTGTGAAGCTCTGAGCCAGGCACTAGAGACAAAGAGAGGAATAAGACTAACATGGTCTGTGCTCTTAGGGGTTTGTAGTCCCCTGGCAGCAAAAATATATTCAATTATAAATTAAAGTAAGTGCTGCAAAGGATATAGGTAATACAGCAGAGACAATGGGCAGAGGGCAAACCTACCACACTTTTGTGGTCAAGGGAGGAGATCACATTTTAAGCAAAACCTAAGGCCCAAGGAATCAGTCCTGGAGAATATTCCAGGCTGAGGAAACACTTTCCTTTGAGACACTGTGGTAAAGACAGACTTAAGTGTTGAGGAAGTTAATTAAGATGGGTCCTATGGCTGGGACATTGAGGGGAAGGAGAGAATGAGGAAGTGAGAATGAAACAGTGGGCAGGAACCCTGGAAAGGATTTTGCATGTTATTCCAAGTGCAGTGAGAAGTCACAGGAAGGCAACATATATTGACAATTCCTCCTTCTCAGAAACTATGTTATGTCACTTCTAGGGCAGAGGAGAGGATGGTCCAGGGGAGAGTGATGAGGGAAGAGTATCTGGTTCCCTCCGGAACCTCTGAGCTTTAGAAAGAACTGTGCCTGACTATAAATTATAGTCACGTGTGGTGTTGACAATTCCAGTATTAGCACTGGATGATCTTCAAAGAAAAACTTGAAGAAAGAACGCTTTAAGAGGAAGTTCTGAATGGAATAATTGTGACATCTTCAGGTATGACTCATTTTGCACTGAACTTCCTCTAGTGGTATAGCCTGAGTGAGACAGGGTCAAAATAAAGACATATTTGTTGAGCAATTATCCCTTGCTTAGCACTGTGGTAGGTACTGTGATGGCTGCAATAATTGGTCGCTATCCTCAATGACTTTAAAGCTACAGTAGGGGTGGTAGAAAAAGGACATCAGAACAGTCTCATAATAATGAGCCCAAACATGCATAACCTCCATTCTGGGTGTCTAGTTGACATCTCACAACACAGAATTCAAAGCAGTAGAGGGATAAGGACTTGGAGGAGAAGCTTACAATCATTAGTGAGGCTTAGCAAAGCAAATGGGCTTCCCAGGTGGCTCAGTGGTAAAGAATCCACCTGCAATGCAGATGTGAGTTTGGATCCCTGGGTCTGGGAGATCCCCTGGAGGAGGACATGGCAATCCACTCAAGTATTCTTGCCTGGGAAATCCCATGGACAGAGGAGCCTAGCGGGCTACAGTCCATGGGGTAGAGAAGAGTTGGACACGACTTAATGACTAAACAACAGCAACGTATATATATGAAATTTAGAAAGACGGTACTGACAATCCTACATGCGGGGCAGCAAAGGAGACACAGATGTAAAGAACAGACTTTTGGACTCAGTGGGAGAAGGCGAGGGTGGGATGATTTGAGAGAATAGCATTGAAACCTGTATATTACCATTTGTGAAATAGATGACCAGAGCAAGTCCGATGCATGAAGCAGGACACCCAAAGCCGGTGCTCTGGGACAACCCAGAGGGGTGAGGTGGGGAGGGAGATGGGACGGGGTTTCAGAATAAGGGGGCACATGTATCCCTGTGGTTGATTCATTTGATGTATGCCAAAAACCATCACAATATTGTAAAATCATTATCCTCCAATTAAAATAAATAAGTAAGTTAAACAACAGCAACAACAAGCCAAGCAAACAGGTAAGTGAGAATGCTAAGATTCTCCTCACATGCTGTTATTTCTTCCCACAGGATTATCCCAAACATCTGGAATAGAGTAGCTAGCTGGGATTTCTTTTCCCTACTCATCCTACACCTTTACCTTTGGTGGAAAACTTGTTGAAACATCAGGGATCCTGCCTGTTGTATCATTTCCCAAACTTTGAAAGACCAAAGGGAGCAGTCACTTTAGTTTTATCATAGGGATGGGGGCCTGTCTCCAGTGTCATATCGGCCCTTTTTGATACCAGCCAGGGGTTAGGAAGGAAAACAGGTTGCACAGAGCTTGTGTAGAGAACATTTGGGTGTTAAGGCTTCAATGCCACTGAGGTTGTATGCTGGCATAGTAGAATTCAGAGTCTGGGCCTGTCACCTCAAGTAAGACATTTGGAGGGGCTTCCCTAGTGGCTCAGTAGTAAAGTATCCATCTAGCGATGCAGGAGACACAAGTTCAGTCCTGATCCAGGAAGATCCCCAAAGCCTGTTCACCACAAATATTGAGCCTGTGCTCTAGAGCCTGGTAGCTGCAACTGCTGAGTCAGTGTGCTGACTACCACAGCCCGTTTGCCTACAGCCCGTTTGCCTACAGCCCGTGCTACACAGCAAGAGAAGCGATGAGAAGTTTGCATAATGTAACTAGAGAGTGGCCCCCGCTCTCCACAAATAGAGAAAAGTCCATGTAGCAACGAAGAGCAAGTACAGCCAAAAATGAATAAAGACATTTGATCTTATTCAAATGAACACGTTTCACCAATTGATAAATTCCAACCAATGACGCCTTTCACTCTTACTAGTTCTAGATTCCAGGACAAGTAGGGTCAACTAGTTTTTCCCTCTCCTGGTCATGAGGTAGAAAACTCAGCTGATGGCTATTAACAAGGACTTCAAACTGTGACCCAAAGCACATAGTTGAGTGTTAAGACCTCTCTTTGAATGTGGGTTCCTTCACATACTAGTAGCTGAACAAATTAACGCCTTTGAACCAAAGTTTCCTGATCAGTAGAATTAATTTAGTGTCCGTACACTAGGCTGTTGAAGAAGAAAAAGTGAAATAAAATACACGAAAGATCTGAATGAGGCCCAAGGTACTACACAGATATGAATTAGTCCTATTACACAGAGCACTGAAGTTGGTAATGAGCACAACCACTGCCTTCCCCAGCTCAGGTACCACCAGCTGTCACGTGGAGGTCGGGGGTCTAAAAAGCCGCAGTTTCACATTTCATCCATCTGATGCTATAGGTCTAGAGCCTAGTGCTTAGAAGTTTTCAAAGTTCTATTAAACTATTTGAGACATGAGATGTGGAAAGAAGCATACCTTTGAAACATGAAAACTGTTGTGTTGAAAAAAAGGGAAGGAATATTCAAGTAAATGTCTACAAAATGTTTCTTTGAATTAGTCAACTTCAATAGAACTTAACTGAAACTGAGTTATATATCAATTGTTTAGTGTGTGATAAGGGTGCATCTTAATATACTTAATTTGATGCAAGGTATGATCTCTAAAAGGAAGTTCCTAGAGCCTGAGTGATATCCCGGCAGCTCTGTCTATGTCAGTGGAGCATGTGAGCCAGGAACAAAGGCCTTTTCTCTTTCTCCTACTTAAACCCACATTCATCTGTTACAGTCTGGCATCACATCTAATTTTAACAGCATCATAGATGCTCTTTTTATTACTTTTCTTCCTCTCGTGTCCTGCAGCTTATCCATAGGAGCTACGGAAGATGAACTGGCCCCAGTTTTATTCAAACCGAGATGAGATATGCCCACTTGCTGTCTGTTTTGAGGAAGGTTTGTACTTCAGGAAGGTCATCTTCAGTTCCCTTCTTCCTGTCACTCCCTTGTCCTTCTATTCTTATGCTGTGTGGTATCCATGGGGCTCTGGTTATTTGCAAGTATTTATTGAATTGTAAGCAGGCTCATTGGTTAGGTTGGCCTGAGTGGGAGCTAAGAGGTTTTGTGAAAACAGGTGGACCACATACCAGGCTCCCTTCTTGCCTCTGACACTTCACTGTCTGACCTCGGGCAAGCCCTTCTCCTGTCTGCTCTTCCACTGGCTTATCTGTGCAATGAGATGTGTAACATATAGGAGAGTGAGTGTGCAATCACTCAGTTGTGTCCGACTCTTTCCAATCCCATGAACTGTGTAACCCACCAGGCTCCTCTGTCCATGGGATCCTCCAGGCAAGAATACTGGAATGGGTTGCCATTTCTTCTCCAGGGGATCTTCCCAACCTAGGGATTGAACCTGGGTCTTGGCATTGTAGGCAGATCCTTTACCACTGAGCCACCAGGAAAGCCTATATAGGAGAGTAGATGACCAGTCAATCCAGCTTTCATGTATTACGCTTCTGATTGTAATTCTGAATGACTCTGTCATCCATGCGAGTGCCAAAGACCCTCAGTAGGTAGACACTTCCATAGTCTACTCCATGGAGAGAGGTCAGGCTTCCACTCACCTTGGCTTCTTCCTTTCTTCCAAGTTGACAAAACTTTCTAAGTTTGGAAAGCAGTCTGATGGACTTGCCTGATGAAGTGTTGCTTAAACTGTATGATTAAACTCCAAATGTAATGAAACTCTTTCATCTCAGGAATAGAAAGCCACTTGATGTTTATTTTCCCCCAGTTAATCACCCACCTTCCCCTCAGGGCTATCTGCGATGGGGGAGGCTACCCCCCTGCTGGCACCTGCCAGCTAGCTGTGCTCTGCCTTGCCTCCGGATTTGGTTCAGGTATTGGTGCCCAGGGGAAGACAGGGCCCTGCCTAGCCACAGGAGGGGAGAGAATATGGATTAGATAATCCATATCATAGTAATTCCATTCCTTTTGTCTTTAATTTTGTGCTCCATCCAATGTGATGTGAAGTGAAATCTGCTAAACTGAGGAAATCTGCTAAAACTTTCCCTACAGGGAAAGCTTTTCTTGTTTTGTAAAAAGGATGCAAGGAACTTCCCTGGTGGGTCCAGGGGTTAAGAATCTGCCTTCCAATTCAGGGGATGGGAGTTTGATCCCTGGTCAGGGAACTAAAATCTCACATAACAACGGCTGAGCCCACACACTCTAGAACACTTGCTCTGCATCAAGAGAAGCTCTTGTACCACAACAAGAGAAGCTCAGGCCCCTAGAGATGCCCCCGGGGCCCCGCAACCAGAGACACCCTGTGCACCACAATGAGGAGCTGTGCAACCACATTGAAAAAATTTTGAGGGGAATGTAAGGTAGGCATGCTCATTCTTTTCCTGCCTCCTCATGTCACTGTGTGAGTTTACAGAGCTTGAAAGTGTAGCAGTTATCTGGATTCCATGAGCAGAAATACCTACAAGCTGGTAGAGAGAAAATGAAAGGAACGTGGGTCTTTGGTAACATCTTGAAGCTGCTCATTCATGTAACATTGGGACTTCTCTGCTCTTTCATGTAACATTTGGACTTCCCTGCTGGGCTTCCCCAGTGGTCCAGTGGCTTAAGAATATGTCTGCCAATGCAGGGGACATGGGTTTGATCCCTGGTCTGAGAAGATCCCACATGCTACCAAAGTAGTTAAGCCTGTGTGCGCCAACTACTGAACCTGGGCACCCTAGAGCTTGTGCTCCAGTGCCGTGAGAAGCTGCTGCTGCTAAGTCGCTTCAGTCGTGTCTGACTCTGTGTGACCCCAGAGATGGCAGCCCACCAGGCTCCCCCGTCCCTGGGATTCTCCAAGCAAGAACACTGGAGTGGGTTGCCATTTCCTTCTCCAATGCATGAAAGTGAAAGGTGAAAGTGAAGTCGCTCAGTCGTGTTTGACTCTTAGCGACCCCATGGACTGCAGCCTACCAGGTTCCTCCATCCATGGGATTTTCCAGGCAAGAGTACTGGAGTGGGTTGCCATTGCCTTCTCCGCCGTGAGAAGCTAGCTCACCGCAATGAGGAGGAGCCCTCACTTACTGCAACTAGAGAAACCTGTGCACACCAATGAAGACTCAGTGCAGTCATAAATATATAAATAAATGCTAAAAAAAACAGAAGAGCTGCTTGCCGCTGAACGAAGCTGCCTCTTTGGTGTCCACATTTGCCTTTCTGCTTGGAGCAGGTTTGGGAGAAGCTAACCCAAAGGTCAAGGGGCCTCAGAGGGCGGCCTCATAGTAGAGCTTTTCAAACCAGTCCACAATGTAAGACTGGGGGGAGGAAGTCCAAACCTCCTACAGGATTGGGAAGCAAATCCTAAACCTGCAACCAAAGAGCTGAAATTTATTTGACCTCTTATGTCTTTAACTTTGAAATCCATCTGAAATTCTCATTGTTTCCTAATATCTTTTTTGCACACGTTAATAGTTTGCCTACTTACCGATTAAATTATTTAATTTCTCCTACCCTGCACATTTTCAATGTGAATTAATGCTGGACTGACCCCCAGCAATGTATCTCACATGATGCGAACAAACAGAGTACCTTCTTCCAGAGGTGTATGTAGACAGAACCTGCAAAGGCCCATGGGATTGTTATTGCAAAAATGGAAGAGGTTGAAGGAAGAGGAAGTATCGGGGGGAGGTTTAGCAACTTTCCCTTCCCCTCAGGCCTCAGCTTAGAGATTCTAGGCAGATGATGGTGACACAAGCGTCGCACAGACCACATTCCTGCCTGGGATGAGGTTTGTGCAGGTGAATTCCCAGGCTATACAGGTGACTCCTGAAAGTCTTGGGTCATTAAACCAAGAACCTAAGTGATTTGCCCCAGGCTGTTGCTCAATGTCAGGGACAGGGTCTCACTTCCACTGTGCCTCACCCACCCTGGCAGGCTGCCCCTTCAATCAGATGTGAAAGGGCAAATCACTGACATCATTTTGGGTAAGTCCTTTCTGTATCCCTTTCATCTAAATCCATCCTCTTCTTTTGTGAAAGCCTCCTAGAATATCAGCTCAGAGAATCCAGAAAGCTTGCTTCTCCTGTTCTCTGTTGGATCCTCACTGCCTTCTACTGTGTCTGGCACATAGTATAGGCTTCATAAATATTTTTTGAATGACTGACTTTGAAGAGAGCAAATTGGGAATACTTTGAAGGCCATTCCATAGTAGGAGAGAAGCAAGTGCTTTGCGAGTTGAGATGATAGAAAATGAGAGGAACAAATGAAGGTGGGACCTTGGAAACCCATAAAATCTCAGAAGGCACCCAAAGTAGGAGCTCCTGGAGGAGGTGGGTGTGGCGCTGAGGATGGCACACTGGAAGAGACGCTGTGCAAGTGCTCAGGAAGCTCGTGGGAGAACCCACTTCATTTTTTCTTGTGAGAAGACCTGTGGGCCTGGGTGGAAGGTCTAGGACAGGCCGTGTTCTTGTGGCCTGGGACAGAACTGTGGTCCACCCCCTTAGTACCCCACCCATGGCCTGGCCAGTAAGACTGATGACAAGATTCTCCTTGGTCCCAGCACAATGTTGTCTTCCTTGTCAATTACCCAACACATTCTCAGAACACTAGTCAACACAGAGTGGGTGGCTTCCACATGCTGGAGGAAAGGTTGTGGGGAAGCCCCTGAATTATTGTTACAGATTGTTTGCAGGCCCTCTGTGCCAGCCCCCACTGCCTGCCTGTCTGCGTGTGGCCTTTGCTTCCTTGGCTCTCTCCATGTCTGTGACAGGCTGGCCTCTCTTTCTGGGTTTGAGAACCTCTTAAATCCTTTGGTTCTGTTCGATCTGCTCCTTCAGATACCTTACCTCTCCAATTATATTAACCAAAGTAGGGGAAAATGAAGTCAAAGGTTGCTATGCTGTGCTTAGTCACTATGTCCTGTCCAACCCTTTGCAACCCCGCGGACTGTAGTCCACCAGGCTTGTCTGTGTCCATGGGGATTCTTCAGGCAAGAATACTGAAGTGGGTTCCATCCCTCCTCCAGGGCATCTTCCCAACCCAGGGAATGAATCCAAGTCTCCTGCATTGCAGGCAAATTCTTTATTGTCTGAGCCACCAGGGAAACCCCAAAATACTGGAGTGGGTAGCTGATCCCTTCTCCAGGGGATCTTCTCAACCCAGGAATTGAACCAGGGTCTCCTGCTTTACAAGCGGATTCTTTACCAGCTGAACTACCAGGGAAGCCCAAAGTTAAAGGTTGTCAGCTATGAAAAATATAATGAAGAAAGTGCTTCATTAGAGTTTCCCCTAGAAGAATCTTCCTTTTCCATAGACAATGATCTTGCACCATTTGTAAATTTATTTGACTCAGAAGAATTATTTTTGGAAGTTCTTATGAATGAAATGCATATGTTTATTGAGATAGCTGGTGTATTGACAAATATTTATTACACTAATCCAGAAATAACTGTTTTAACTACCTTACTTCAGGATGCTTATTTCTGAAATAATAAAGGTTCTATCCAGGAAAAAAAAAAAAAAGTGTTCTCAGCTGATTGGGCTTCCCAGGTGGTGCTACCGGTTAAGAACCCATCTGCCAGTGCAGGAAACATAAGAATCAGGGTTGATCCTTGGGTTGGGAAGATCCCCTGGAGGAGGACATGGCAACACAGTCCAGTATTCTTGCCTGGAGAATCCCATGGGTAGTGGAGTCCTGGCAGGCTAGAGTTCACGGGGTTGCAAAGAACTGGACACAAGGTGGGAGACAAGCCCCCATGGTTGCTAGGAGAACTGCTGGGACAGGCAGAATGGCTGGAGAACCTAGACTCTTCTCATGAAGTGTGCACTTGTGCTAGTTTGCCAACCCCCAGGGATGGAGAGAGCCTTGCACCGGTGGCACCCCTCCCCAATTCCTGAAGCTGCAATGCCCTGCCTGCCCCCCACCCCCAGCCTACTCCACACCACAGCCTGGCACTAGATCTAGGACTAACACCACAGGAGAAAGCACACAACCCTGGGCTACTTCTGAGCTGAACCATGGATGCCTGTATGGGTGGCATACAGGTCCTCTGTGAGTGCATGAGCTTGACTTGCTTCAGCAACTACTACCTTTGGAGAAGGCACATGCTCAAGGGCAGCAGAGCCTGATTAAGCCTGACCCTCAGGGCTTCTGCATCAACAACTGGGGAGCAGCTCTGGTGCTGACGGGACAGCGATGCTACAGAGCAGGGAGGGATTCCCCCCTCACACTACACACAGGCTTTAGATCCCCCACACCAATCATACCTTGTACAAAGGACATAGCAGCAAGCATATCCTGAGGAAGGAGGTGGCTGGCATGTGCATTGAAACCAGCCGTTGCACCAAAGACACTGAACACACACAGTCTACACAGATACACAGCCACCTAAAAACACCCCCTCGAAACCACAGTGGTTAACTGCTTCTCCTAAATTCATACAGATAGAGAAAGGTAAGTAAGATGAAAAGGCAAAGGAAGCCATCAGTATAATAAAGCAAAAGTACAACCTTATAATAGGAGTAAATATTAACAAAAGCTGTGACAAATATATCCAAAATATACAAACAGCTCATGCATCTCATTATCCAAAAAAAACAAGTGATCCAATCACAAAATGGGCACAAGACCTAGGTAGACATTTTTCCAAAGAAGAACTATGATGGCCAACAGATACATGAAAAGATGCTCAGCATCACTACATAATAGAGAAATGCAAATCAAAACCACAATGATGTATCTCCTCATACCAGTCAAAATGGACATCATCAAAAAGTCTGTACATATTAAATGCTGGAGAGGTTGTCATCCCCTTCTCCTCCTGCCCCCAGTCCCTCCCAGCATCAGAGTCTTTTCCAATGAGTCAACCCTTTGCATGAGGTGGCCAAAGTATCGCAGCACCCCAGGAGAAAAGGGAACCCTCCTACTGTTGGTGGGAATGTAACTGGTTTGGCCACTATGGAGAACAGTAAGGATGTTCTTTAGAAAACTAAAAATAGAGATACCATATGTACCTGGGAGCAATCATACTCCCAGGTACATATCCAGAAAAAATGAAAGATCTAATTGAAATGACATGTGCACCCCGATATTCATAGCAACACTATTTACAATAACCAAGACATGGAAACAGCCCAAGTAGCCAACAACATACGACTGACTTAAGATGACATGTGTGTGTATGTGTGTGTGAGTATTTACGTATATACATATCAGTCAGTTCAGTTCAGTTCAGTTGCTCAGTCATGTCCGACTCTGTGACCCCAGGAATTGCAGCACGCCAGGCCTCCCTGTCCATCACCAACTCCCGGAGTTTACTCAAACTCATGTCCATCGAGTTGGTGATGCCATCCAACCATCTCATTCTCTGTCGTCCCCTTCTCCTCCTGCCCCCAATCCCTCCCAGCATCAGAGTCTTTTCAAATGAGTCAACTCTCCACATCAGGTGGCCAAAGTATTGGAGTTTCAGCTTTAGCATTAGTCCTTCCAATGAACACCTAGGAATGATCTCCTTTAGAATGGACTGGTTGGATCTCCTTGAAGTCCAAGGGACTCTCAAGAGTTTTCTCCAACACCACAGTTCAAAAGCATCAATTCTTTGGTGCTCAGCTTTCTTCACAGTCCAACTCTCACATCCATACATGACCACTGGAAAAACCATAGCCTTGATTAGATGGACCTTTGTTGGCAGAGTAATGTCTCTGCTTTTGAATATACTATCTAGGTTGGTCATAACTTTCCTCCCAAGGAGAAAGTGTCTTTTAATTTCATTGCTGCAGTCATCATCTGCAGTGATTTTGGAGCCCCTCTCTTTGTGACCTCATGAACTGCAGCATGCCAGGCCTCGCTCTCCCTCACCATCTCCTGCAGTTTGCCAAAATTATGTCCATTGCCATCAGTCGTGCTGGAGAAAACTCCTGAGAGCCCTTTGGACAGCAGGGAGATCAAACCAGACAATCTTAACGGAAATCAAGCCTGACTACTCATTGGAAGGACGGATGCTGAAGCTCCAGTATTTTGGTCACCTGATGTGAACAGTCTACTCATTGGAAAAGTCCCTGATCCTGGGAAAGATTGAGGGCAGAGGAGAAGAGGGTGTCAGAGGATGAGATGGTTAGAGAATATTATACTTTGTGAAATAAGTCAGAGAAGACAAATACTGTATAACATCAATTATATGTGGAATCTAAAAAAGAATACAAATAAAAGTAAATGTAAAACAGAAACAGACTCACAGACACAGAAAACAAATTTCTGATTATTGCAAGGTGGGAGGGACAAATTAGGAATATGGGATTAGCAAATACAGGCTGCTGCATATAAAATAGATAAGCAACAAAGATTTACTGTAAGCATAAGGAATTATGTGTAATATCTTATAATAACCTATTATGGAATATAATCTACAAAATCCCCCTGAATCACTATGCTGTACACCTGAAATTAACAAAATACTGTAAATCAACTATACTTCAATAAAAACAAAATAAAAATTGCCACCGTTTATTAAAGATCAGGCATTTCATATGCTGCAGTGTTTTTTGAGGCATAGCCACAATTTTTGACACTCCTTCTAAAGGAAGAGGGGTCTAATTCATCTTCTGTTGATGATGGTTGGCAGTGGCCACTCACTTCTAGTGAATAGAAGGCAGTGGGAAGTGATGCTATGTGACTTTCGAGGCCAGATTAGTAAAACTGATACAGATGCATCTGTTTCTCTCTCAGGACATGTGCCTTTAGAGCCCTGATCTACCATGTGAGAAATACAGGTGTGCAGGAAGGCCACGTGGGGAGGGCCCTGGTGGTGGGAGAAGATGCCAGGGGAGCCCCAGAAGCTCCAGACCCTCTGCTGATTGTCTTCCCAGCCCTGGCACCAGACCTGTGGATGAGGAAGCCTACAAAATGACTCCAGCTCTGACCATCGACTGACTGCAATCTTGTGAGAGACCTCAAGTGAGAATAGCCCAGCTTGGCCACTTCTTAAGTTCCTTACCTGCAAAACCCACTAGACTACCAGATATTGCTGTTTTAAGCCACTAACTTTTGAGCTGTTTTGTCATGCATCGATACACAATACACATGGTATCAACTAACAACATTGAGTAATATATATTGGAATCTCAGTCTTACAAATGAAGAAACTTGTAGTAGTACTGTTAGTTGCTCAGTCGTGTCTGACTCTTTGCGATCCCATGGACTGTAGCCTGCCAGGCTCCTCTGTCCATGTGATTCTCCAGGCAAGAATACTGGAGTGGATTTCCATTACCTTCTCCAGAGAATCTTCCTGACCCAGGAATTGAACTCAGGTCTCCTGCATTGCAAGCAGATTTTTTACCATCTGAGCTATAGGAAGTTCTGGAGAATTTAAGAGACACATGTATCACTTCCTTTGTGGTTCAGAGCTTAAGAATACATGCTTCCAGTGCAGGGGAAGGTGTTTAATCCCTGGTTTGGGAAGATCCCACTTGCCGTGGAGACAACTAAGCCTGTGCACCACAGCTATTAAAGATAAGTACCTAAAACCGAGGCTGAGAACCCACTTCACTGTGAAGCCCACGCACCACAATGAAGACCCAGTGCAGCCAAATAACTAGCTAACTAAATATTAAATTAAATTAAAAAAAAAAGAAACACATGTAAGTCACCACTTGGAAGATGCAGAGCAGGGACATAAACATGTGTCCACATGACTCTAGAGTCCATGCTTGATCCACTGCACTGGGGCGGCCTCATTTGATTGATCCTGGAGGAGGTTGAAAATAAAATGAGTAAAAATCCTTTTCCTGTATCTGCACTACAAGCTTCTCAATATTCTAGGATGAGATACATGATCTTGTTGTGTTTGGAAGATCACCACCGGCTCCACCCTCTCTTGGCTCATCAAAGGTAACTGGCAAAGTGAGTTCCCGGAAGTGAACTCTCCCAGTGTCACGAGTCTCCTTAGGGATGGCATTGACGCTTACGTAAACTTCAGAGCAGGGCTGCTAGCAGGAGCGGGTAGTCAGCTGATCCAGAGGGCCCAGGTCACTCTGGGGAAACTTGTCGAGGCTAGCAAGCCTGAACTCAGGGCAAGCGAGGAAGAGCCATACGGTGTGTGGTGGAAAGGGGTGGAGGAAGAGAGAACAAATAGGGTGAGGAGTGGGAGAGCAGCTGAGAGGGAAAAGAGAAGTGGCATGCCGTGATAGAAGTTCCAAAGAGAAATGAGAAAAATGTTCATGGAGAGGATGGCTGAGTGTTCCCCAGAGACAAACAACAAGGGCCCCTGCAGCTGCTGAGGGGATGTGGCTGGCTTGATACGGGCCCCATGGGGATGTAAGTGCCACAGTCCACTTTAGAATCACTACCCTAACCCTCAGGCCTCTAAGATGCTGCACCTCTAAGAAACAAATGTTTCTGAGAAGACAGGGTCTATTCAATCAGGTTCATGTCTGCCAAGTATCTTTTGCATATCAGGGACCAGTTAATGATGGGATGTACATAATATAAATAAAACATGTTTTCTGCCCTGGAGGAACCTGAGGTCTAGAGGGGAATAATACTTTGTCAATATCTATTATGTGCCTGTTCCTATATTAAGTGATTTACTTGTTATCTCCTGGAGAAGGAAATGGCAACCCATTCCAGGATTCTTACCTGGAGAATCCCATGGACAGAGGGGCTAGAGTCCACAGTGTTGCAAAGAGTCAGACATGACTGAGAAACTTATCTCCTGTAAGCTTGACACCAACCCTATAAAACAGATATTAATACCTTTATAAGAAACTGAGTGTAGAAAAATTAAATAACATGTTTAAAGTTACATGGGACTTTCCCGGTGGCTCAGTCAGTAAAGAATCCTCCTGCGATGTAGGAGACCCAGTTCGATCCTTGGGTTGGGAAGATCCCCTGTAGTAGGGAATGGCAACCTACTCCAGTACTCTTGCCTGGAACATCCCATGGACAGAGGAGCCTGGTAGGCTACAGTCCATAGGATCACAAGAGTCAGACATGACTTAGCAACTAAACTACCACCACCTTTATAAGAAACTGAGTGTAGAAAATTAAATAACATGCTTAAAGTTATATACAATAAGCAAGTGCTTAGGTTTTAACCCAGGTTAGTCAAATTCTAAAGCCCATGGTCATTGTACCATAGACCCTGCCTGCCTCTCAGACCTATGAACCAACAGGTTAATTTTGGCTCAGAGGCCAAGAGAGACCCAAGGAGAGGGTGCAGGGGTTTAATGGAAGTTATTATTAAATAGATCTAGGCTGTGAGGATGAGGAGTTAAATATTTAGAGAGGGGCATTATGGGCAGAGGGAAAATTGTGCCAAGGAAGGAATGGAGGGAAGAGACCTGCAAATATAGGCCAGGGCTAGATTGTGAGGGACTGACTCTGTATCTTGTTAAAGGCATATGGCCTTACTCTGTAGGCAATGGGAAGGACGGCAGAGGTTTGGAAGCAGGAAGTTCCTTGATCAGATTTGCCTTTTAGAAAGATCAGCCCCTGTAGCTCTGTGGAATATCGTTTGGAAAATGGAGTACCTGATCATTTTTACTTGGATATTGCAATGATCTCTGAACTTCAAAATTCTCACAATGAGACATGTGGTTCTGTTTCTCTAGCTTGCAAACCGTCACCTTCTCCCGGGCCCCCAACTTAGTGAACAGATCATATCATTCCTCTGCTCAAAACCCTCACAACTGTCATCAAAAAGTCTACAAACAATAAATGCTGGAAAGGGTGTTTAGAAAAGGGAACCCTCCTACACTGTTGGTGGAAATGTAAATTGGTACAGCTACTATGGAAAACAGTCTGGAGGTTCTTTAAAAAGCTAAAAATAGAGATCCAGCAATCCCATTCCTGGGCATGTATCTAGAGAAAAGTATAATTGGAAAATACACATTTACCCAGTGTTCACTGCGGCACCACTTATAAGAGTCTGGACATGGATGCAACCCAAATGTCTGTGAATCAATAAAGAAGATGAGACAAATTTATATAATGGAATACTATTCAGCCATTAAAAAGGGTGAAATAATTCCATTTGTAGCAACACGGATGGACCTACAAATTATCATACTAAATGAAGTAAGCCAGACAAGGCTAATATTATATGATATCTTTTATATGTGGAATCTAAAAAAATGACACAAAAATCTAAAAGTGACACTTATATATAATCAGAAAACAAACTTATGCTTACAAATGGGCAAAGAGAGGGTGGAGGGATAAATTAGAAGCTGGGATTAACATATACACACTGGTAAATCACTTCAGTTGTGTCCGACTCTGTGCGACCCCATAGATGGCAGCCCACCAGGCTCCCTCGTCCCTGGGATTCTCCAGGCAAGAACACTGGAGTGGGTTGCCATTTCCTTCTCCAATGCATGAAAGTGAAAAGTGAAAGTGAAGTTGCTCAGTCATGTCCGCCCCTCAGTGACCCCATGGACTGCAGCCTTCCAGGCTCCGCCATTCATAGGATTTTCCAGGCAAGAGTACTGGAGTGGGGTGCCATTGCCTTCTCCAATATACACACTACTATAGATAAAATAGATTAGCAATAAGGACTCACTACATCACACAGGGAACTATACTCAATGTATTGTAATAACCTATAATGGAAAAGAATCTAAACACATATATACATAAATATATACTTTTACAAATATGTAATTATACTTCTATATTTATAACAGATTTATATTTTTAATTATAAATTTATAATTTATAACTTTACATGTGTGTAACTCTGTACTATACACCTGAAACTAACAGAATGTATCCCTCTCTCCTCTCACTAGAATGTAAGCTCATGAGAATAGGCATCTGTTTGTCATCATTATACACTGATGCAGGCATTAACCTTGGGACTCACTACATCACACAGGGAACTATACTCAATATATTGCAACTACCTATAATGGAAAAGAATCTAAACATGCATATATACATAAATATGTACTTTTACAAATATGTAATTATACTTCTATATTTATAACACAAATTTATAATTTTAATTATAAATTTATAATTTATAACTTTACATGTGTGTAACTCTGTGCTATATACCTGAAACTAACAGAACGTATCCCTCTCTCCTCTCACTAGAATGTAAGCTCATGAGAACAGGCATCTATTTGTCATCACTATACACTGATGCAGGCATTAACCTTGATTCTTCCCATTTGCTCTCTCCCTCTATCCAGTTTGTTAGCATGTCTATGGATTTTGTTCTCAAGAGTCTGGAACAGAGCCTGAAATGTGATCATCTTGCTTGCAGTTTTGTTAGCAATTTTTATCTTATTCCATTACAAAAGGATACCCACTCAGTAAGTGGACGGTTAACCCTCGGGGCCAGCAGTGAAATGAAAAGGAGAAACTGGTCCAGTGAGGTTCAGCTCTCATCCTTGGTCTGAGAGGTACAGGAGTTCATGGTCGTGCACAAAGCAATCTGACAGGAATACCCTTCTTCCCGCTTTCATCTGTACCCATCCTCCACCTTTCCTTCCCACGGTGTATACAGCATCTTCATTCTTCTCAAGCGCCAACCTCTCTTTGCTGCTCTGCTTCCTCAGGAAATGACTCCTACAACCACTCTTTATCTGTCTTCGGTGTGGAATGTCTTCCTTTCATGGGGCTTTCATATGGTCAGACCATATCAGAATGAAAATTCTATTTTCCATTTTAAATGTGTATCTCATATACCACCGATATACTTTTGGGCGAGACATCAGGAAAAAAAAAAACACAAAAACTGACTTTAATTCCTGTGTCCATTTCCTCACCTCCTTGTATCTCCTTAACCAGCTCCAATAAAGCTTCATCTTCCCCACTGCACTGGAATTGCCCTTGTCAAGGTCACCAGCACCCTTTATCCTGCCAAATGCAATAATCACTATTCTATTCTTCATTTATTTGGCTGTCTTGGGTTTTAGTTGCAGCACACAGGATCTTTCCTTGTGGTACATAGACTCAGTAGTTGTGGTACACAGGTTTCACTGCCTCATGGCATGTGGGATCTTAATTTCCTGAAAACCAGGGATTGAACCTATATCCCTTGTATTGCAAGGTGGATTCTTAGCCACTGGATGACAAGGAAAGGCTGTTTATCCTTATTTTATTTGACCTTTTGGCAGCTTCCTACACAGTTGTCCTTTATTCTCAACAAACTCTCTTCCTTTGCTTTCAGTAAATTTATTGACTGAGTTTTCTCCCTGAACACGGCCATTCTTTTTCACTGGACCCACTCCCCCTTCCTTTCATTAGATCTCTAAATATTAACCTCCTCTCCCTTTTCTTCCCTCTATTTTATCACTTTCACCCTTTAGTTCCCTTCTTTCCACCCTCCCCATCTCTTCTTTATCAATACCTTCTCCTTAGTAGTTTTATCTCATTTGGATCTTTAAATATCTTCTCTGTGTTTTTAACTCTTTGGCCATGCCATTGATCTCCAGAACAGTATTTCCAATTGTGGTTTTGATCTATCTACTAGGTTGTTTTATATGCATTTTAAGCTTTTCTTTGGCACCTTGACTTTTCTACATTACCTGCTTTTTCCTCCCATTTCCCCCCCATATCAGGGAATTGTTTCTACCATGCACTAAAATGTTATTCAGTTGCTCAGTTGTGTTTGACTCTTTACAACCTCTTAGACTGCAGCACACCAGGCTTCCTAGTCCTTCACCATCTCCAAATTTGCTCAAACTCATGTCTATTGAGTCAGTGATACCATCCAACCATCTCATCCTCTATCATCCCCTTCTCCTCCTGCCTTCAATCTTTGAAGATTGGACAATAAAAAAAAGTGATGAAGAACTGATGCCTTCAAACTGTGGTGCTGGAGAGGACTTTTGAGAGTCCCTTGGACAGCACAGGACTTCCCTGGTGGCTCAGACAGTAAAGCATCTGCCTACAATGCGGGAGACCTGGGTTCAATCCCTGTGTTGGAAAGATCTCCTGGAGAAGGAAAGGCAACCCACTCCAATATTCTTGCCTGGAAAATCCCGTGGATGGAAGAGCCTGGTAGGCTACAGTCCATGGGGCTGCAAAGAGTCAGACACAACTGAGTAACTTCACTTTCACTTTCACTTTTGGACAGCATGGAGATCAAACTAGTCAATCCTAAAGGAAAGCAACCCTGAATACTCATTGGAAAGCCTGATGCTGAAGCTGAAGCTCCAATACTTTGGCCACCTGATGTGAAGAACTGACTCATTGGAAAAGACCCTGAAAGACTGAAGGCAGGGAAAGATTGAAAGCACTAAAATGAATAAGCCCCAAATCTCGAGAATCAAGGCATTATTTTTGGTTCCTCTCATTTCCTCTCTCCCTGTACTCAATCAATCAGCAAGTTGAGTTGTGTCTACCTCCAAGATATAACCTAAATCTGTCTGCTTCTCCCCAACTTCGCTGCTGCCACCCTGACCCAACTTCCACCATTTCGCTGTGCTGGACTCTATTTAGTCGCTCAGTCATGTCTGACTTTTTGTGACCATCTCTGCTAAATGACTCCAATGAAGGTTGAAACTCCAGTAAGGATTGATCCTTGGTTTCTCTTTTGCCCCACTCTACTAAGCTGCTAAAGTATCATCTACAAACTTAAATCAGGTTCCACCACTCACTGCTTAAAAATACACGGATGGCTTCCAATAGCACAGTGAGTAACATATAGACCTATTGCATGGCCTGCAAAGCTGCATGAACGGTCCCTGCCTCTCCCTGAGCTCATATCACTCACATGTCCCTGAGCTCTGAGATACAGTCATCTGGGCTTCTTGTTCCTTAAACAGAAACAGGTTTATTGGAGCCTTAAGCCTTCAAGCTTGCTGTCTCCTCTTCCAGAAACTGCCAACTCCTTTTCAGAGTTCAGACCTCAGCCTATCTTTACCTCCTTGGGGGAAATTTCCCTCAACATTGCAACCAAAGTAGCATATCACCAGCTCCTCAACCCTTGGAACCCCATTTTTTATACCGTTTTATTGTCTTTAGTGCACTTGCTGCTGTCTGAATTTGTCTTCTGCATTTACTTATTTACTGTCTCTTTCAAAGAGTAGAAAACAATAAAAGCTTTGTGAAAGCAGGGACTTTGTCTGCTTTGTTCACTTGTATGTTTTCAGTTCTTAAAACAGTGCTTGGCACTGATTAGGGCCTCAATGGCTTATATGTTGAATGAATGAATGAATGAAAACAGAGTTGGAAGAATATATGGCTGCTGATATGTGTGCTTTGAAGGATGGTGAAAAGGTCTTTCTTTCTCCATAAATCTTTCCATGTTGCAACCTGCTAATACTTGAAGTTCAATTTTTAAAGAATAACAACTGACTTTTATTTCTCGTTATGACTTAGCTGTATAGGACTCTCATGCCCAAAACAATGAAACCTAAGTAAAATTTATAAAGCAATTTTTCTCTCTCCTCTTTGGTACTCTTTTGTATCCAGAATCAGAGGATTCTTGCTTTTCACCAGGGAAAAATCCTTGGCCATTATCTATTAGATATTGTCTTCCCCTTTCTCCCTGTCCTTCTCTTATCAGACACATTCCAAACCTTCACATTCTAGTATTATGACATTTTCCTTCTCTTTCATATTTTTAAGCTCTTTCTCTGTTCTGAATTATGGACTTTTTTTCTTCAGCTCTATTTTGGTTGACTTATTTGTCCCACAGATGTATTTAATCTGCTCTTTATTTTAGCTTTAAATTTGATCACACCACCAACAAGCACGGAAATCAAAATTGTAATTAAAAAAACCTTCCAATAAACAAAAGCCCAGGACCAGATGGCTTCACAGGTAAATTCTACCAAAAATTTAGAGAAGAGCTAAAACCTATCCTACTCAAACTCTTTCAGAAAATTGCAAAGGAAGCTAAATTGTCAAACCCGTTCTATGAGGCCTCTATCACTCCAATACCAAAACCAAACGTGAACATGAAGTCACTTAGTCGAGTCCTACTCTTTGCGACCCCATGGACTGTAGCCTACCAGGCTCCTCTGTCCATGGCATTTTCCAGGCAATAGTACTGGAGTGGATTGCCATTTCCTTCTCCAAGGGATCTTCCCAAACCAGGGACTGAACCTGGGTCTCCTGCATTGTAGACAGACACTTTACCATCTGAGCCACCAGGGAAGTCAAAGATGCCACACAAAAAGAAAACTACAGGCCAATATCACTGATGAACATAGATGCAAAAATCCTTAATAAAATTCTAGCAAACAGAATTCAACAACATATTAAAAAGATCATAATCATGACAAAGTGGGTTTTATCCCAGGGATGCAAGGATTCTTCAATATTCACAAATCAATCAATGCAATAAACCACATTAATAAATTGAAAGGTAAAACCCATATGATTATCTCAATAGATGCAGAGAAAGACTTTGACAAAATTCAGCATCTTTTTGTGATAAAAAACCCTCCAGAAAGCAGGCATAGAAGTAACATACCTCAATGTAATAAAAGCTGTATATGATAAACCCACAGCAAACATTATCCTCAATGGTGAAACACTGAAAGCATTTCTCCTAAAGTCAGGAACAAGACAAGGATGCCCACTCTTACCACTACTATTCAACATAGTTTTGGATGTTTTAGCTACATCATTCAGAGAAGAAAAAGAAATAAAAGGAATCCAGATTGGAAAAGAAGAAATAAAACTGTCACTGTTTGCAGATGACATGATCCTCTACATGGAAAACCCTAAAGATTTCACTAGAAAATTACTAGAGCTAATCAATGAATGTAGTAAAATATAAAATATAAAATTAATACACAGAAATCCCTTGCATTCCTATACACTAACAATGAAAAAACAGAAAGAGAATTTAAGGAAGCAATTCCATTCACCATTGTGATGAAAAGAATAAAATACTTAGGAATAAATCTACCTAATGAAACAAAAGACCTATATATAGAAAACTATAAAACACTGATGAAAGCAATCAAAAATGACACAAATAGATGGAGAAATATACCAAGTTCATGGATCAGAAGAATCAATATAGTGAAAATGAGTATACTACCCAAAGCAATCTTTAGATTCAACGCAATCCCTATCAAGCTACCAATGGTATTTTTCACAGCACTGGAACAAATAATTTCACAATCTGTATGGATATTTGTATGAATACAAAAAAACCTCAAATAGCCAAAGCAATCTTGAGAAAGAAGGATGGAACTGGAGGAATCAACATGCCTGAATTCAGACTATACTACAAAGCTACACTCGTCAAGACAATATGGTACTGACAGATAAACCCACACACCTATGGACACCTTATCTTTGCCAAAGGAGGCAGAATATACAATGGAGAAAAGATAATCTCTTTAACAAGTGGTGCTGGGAAAACTGGTCAGCCACCTGTAAAAGAATGAAACTAGAACACTTTCTAACACCATATACAAAAATAAACTCAAAATGGATTAAAGATCTAAATGTAAGACCAGAAACTATAAAACTCCTAGAGGAAAACACTCTCTGACATAAATTGAGGCAGAATCCTCTATGACCCACCTTGCAGAGTAATGGAAATAAAAGCAAAAATAAACAAATGGGATCTAATTAAACTTAAAAGCTTTTGCACAGTGAAGGAAACTATAAGCAAGGTGAAAAGATACCCTTCAGAATGGGAGAAAATAATAGCGAATGAAGCAATTGACAAAGAATTAATCTCCAAAATATACAAGCAGCTCATGTAGCTCAATTTCAGAAAAATAAATGACCCAATCAAAAAATGGCCCAATGAACTAAATGGACATTTCTCCGAAGAAGACATACAGATGGCTAACAAACACATGAAAAGATGCTCAACATCATTCATTATCAGAGAAATGTAAATCAAAACCACAATGAGGAAAAATTTCACACCAGTCAGAATGGTTGCTGTCAAAAAGTCTACAAACAATAAATTCTGGAGAGGGTGTGGAGAAAAGGGAACCCTCTTACACTGTTGGTGGGAAGGCAAACTAGTACAGCCACTATGAAGAACACTGTGGAAATTCCTTAAAAAACTGGTAATAGAACTCCCATATGACACAGCAATCCCACTGCTGGGCATACACACGGAGGAAGCCACAACTGAAAGAGACATGTGTACCCCAATGTTCATCACAGCACTATTTACAATAGCTAGGACATGGAACCAACCTAGATGTCCATTGGCTGACAAATGGATAAGAAAACTGTGGTACATATACACAAGGGAATATTACTCAGTTATTAGAAAGAACGCATTTGAATCAGTTCTAATGAGGTGGCTAAGTTCGGTTCAGCTCAGTCGCTCAGTCACATCCAACTCTTTGTAACCCCATGAACCGCAGCATGCCAGGCCTCCCTGTCCATCACCAACTCCCAGAGTCCACCCAAACTCATGTCCATTAAGATGCCATCCAACCATCTCATCCTCTGTCGTCCCCTTCTCCTCCTGCCTTCAATCTTTCCCAGCATCAGGGTCTTCTCAAATGAGTCAGCTCTTCGCATCAGATGGCCAAAGTATTGGAGTTTCAGCTTCAACATCAGTCCTTCCAAAGAACACTCAGGACTGATCTCCTTTAGGATGGACTGGTTGGATCTCCTTGCAGTCCAAGGGACTCTCAAGAGTCTTCTCAAATACCACAGTTCCAAAGCATCAATTCTTCAGTGCTCAGCTTTCTTTATAGTCCGACTCTCACATCCATAAATGACTACTGGAAAAACCATAGCCTTGACTAGACGGAACTTTGTTGACAAAGTAACGTCTCTGCTTTTTAATATGCTGTCTAGGCTGGTCATAACTTTCCTTCCAAGGAGTAAGCATCTTTTAATTTCATGGCTGCAATCACCATCTGCAGTGATTTTGGAGCCCCCCCCCCCAAATAAAGTCTCTCACTGTTTCCACTGTTTCCTCATCTGTTTGCCATGAGTTGGATAAAACTGGAGCCTATTATACAGAATGAAGTCAGAAAGAAGAACATCAATACAGTATATTAATGCATATATATGGAATTTAGAAAAATGGTAATGATGACCCTACATGAGAGACAGCAAAAGAGACACAGATATAAAAAATAGACTTTTGGACTCTGTGGAAGGTGAGGGTGGGATGATTTGGGAGAATAGCATTAAAACATGTATATTACCATATGTGAAATAGATTACCAGTCCAAGTTTGATACACGAAATGGGGCATTCAAATCTGGTGCACAGGGACAACCCTGAGGAACGGGATGGGGAGGGAGGTGGATAGGGGTTCAAGATGGGGGACACATGTATGCCTGTGGCTGATTCATGTTAATGTATGGCAAAAACTATCACAATATTATAAAGTAATTATCCTCTAATTAAAATTAATTAATTTAAAAACTTTTAAAAATTAAAAAAATATTTAATCACACCATTTTTCCCTTCTAGGAGTTAAATTTTTCAAAAATTGCTTACTTCTTGATAGCTATCTTATTTTTTCATGTTTTAAATGTTTAACATCCTTAATTTATTAATTTATAAACACATTTTTATAATTTAACAAATAATTGCATTATCTGAATTCTTAGGAATCGGACTGAGCTCTTTTTGTTTTTGCTGACTCTTGCTCATGGTGGCTTAGTCACTCATGCTGTTTATAGTTTTTACTTTTGAACTCATGTTCAACTTGGCTTTGCCTATAGGATGCCTGTGGAAGCTGTGTTGTATATCTGCCCCTCCAGAATGATTTATTTTGGCAATTGCTAAAATTTTATTTTGTTCATACTCTGGGGTCATCTTATGTTCCTTTCTTCTCTTGGGGGTTTCTGAGGCTATACAGATAGTGTAAACATGAACCTCTAACCCATATGAGGGCAGGTTGGGGTTGTGAATTTTCAGAGGACACTTTTTTCCAAAGAGTCCTAGAGAATATATCAAGTACTATTCTATGCACCCTTTGTCGGTGGGCAGATATTTTCTTTGTTCCCTTTCACTGAGGATATTTCAATGTTCCTGATTTCATGCAGAGGTCTTGGATTCATTCCTTTATAATTTATATTTTATATTATAAACCTTGTGAGTTTTAAGAAACTGTGTCCTGTTCTCATGTTTTTCCATGGGTAAAGAGAATGAAAGTTATCCTCAGAACACTCTTATCTTGAACACTCCCTGGGGAATTCCCTTATTTCCATGCAAGTTCAGCCATACATTTGAGAGGCCTGCTATATCTAATCCAGCAATTTTAAGGGTTTTTGTTGGGAAAGTTTATATGTTATTTAGTTTACCATATTTTCAGAGATAGAAGTCATACAGTTTTATATAATCCATGTATTAGTTAATGCCTCATGTCTTTATATAATTTCTTCTGATTATTGATATTAAACTTAAATCTTTAGAGAATTGTAAAGCTCAGAAATTCTTTTCATACCTATTCTCCCATAGGAACCATTATTTCTTTTTCTAAATAAGAAAACTAGGCTCAAAATTAAGAGACTCATCTAATAGTAACCATTATATGTTTTTTTTAATGGCACCATAATTCCTGTCTCAGGCACCATATATATACATGTATATGTTAAGGAAAATGCTTATAATAGACCCATGAAGTGATTCTTGTTTTCCATGGCTTGTGGTTGAAAAAATTGTGTTGAATGTTTATGTAACTGGACTAAGGTCCCATAGCTGGTCATACTCAAACTTGTCTGATTCTAGAGCCTGTTCTCTTCCCAGTGCTCTCTGTTCATTCTATTTCCCCAAGCTTCTCTCCTAGATGTAGACTTAATGAGGCTATTTTTCATTTTAGTAAGAATGTTTACTTAAGACAGTTCTTTACCAGTAAATTGTGTTTATTAGTAACAATGGTTCATTGGTTGTTGTAAATCTGCACTATGTACTTTTCAATCTCAGTTACATCTGGTGAGGGGGCCGTGAAGCTCTTTCAGAGTCATAAATGACTATTGTTAACTCCTCACGGTGTAGATATCTTGCCTAAAGATGGTTAACTGGTACCTAAAGCTGTGATTTTTAATCCTTTTCTTTTTGAGGCATGAATTTATTTTTCAAATGATATTTTATACAGAATCTGAATATAAACCAGCAAATTATTGGCCCTTCCTAAGGAGTATATAGGCCTCCTACCATCAACGTTCACTTCTTAAAAAATTAGTCACCTTGAAAAAAATGTATAAACAAGTAAAAAGAAATAAGAATCACGAGCTTTGCCAAATAAGTTCCACTAGCTGCTAATACAATCCTTAATTCTTAGTTTTCACTTTCCATTATTTTTGTCCATATAATTATGGGAGCTTGTGTCATTGAGAAACCATGTCTCTAAGAAAGAAAAAAGAAATTGCACACTGAATCTGATATGCTGTACCAGCTCTCTTCAATTTGGTCCAACATTCTTAATTTGTCAGTTTCAGTGAAAGAACATAATGTCCATTAGCCAAAGTCAAAGGTAGGAAACTTGAGACTTCTGAAGAAATTTCTCTTCCCAGTAGCCACCTTGTATTCTCCTGGGGAATGCATCTTTTCTCAGCAAATCTTGGTACTTTCATGTACAAGCTCTGGGACACCCTGATTCAGACCGGAGATGATTTGCACTCCAAAACCAGGATTTTTAACTCTAAAATCAAGGTTCTTTCCACTATAAAACAGCCGTCCCTGGTCCTTCTTTTCCTCACCTGGCCAAAATCATTCTATTTTTTAATTTGAGACACTAATCAAGTTTCATTTTCCTTCACGGGCAATCTTGGTTGTGTCTGTTCATATAGATTTTTCTGTCCTTTGAACTTAGAGCTGATATATGATTGCAATTCCAGTCAAAATATATGTCTTGGATACTTTGGTCTATCTACCACATTTTTTAAAAGGCTATATGGTGTTTTATTATTTGTATAGTATACTTTGCTTAGTTTCATAAAGTGAAAGTTGCTCAGTCATGTTGGACTCTGTTTTGACCCCATGGACTATACTGCTGCTGCTGCTAAGTTGCTTCAGTCATGTCTGACTCTGTGTGACCCCATAGATGGCAGCCAACCAGGCTCCTCTGTCCCTGGGATTCTCCAGGCAAGAATACTAGAGTGGGTTGCCATTTTCTTCTTCAATGCATGCATGCATGCGACGTCGCTTCAGTCGTGTCTGACTCTGTGTGACCCCATGGACAGCAGCCCACCAGGCTCCTCTGTCCACAGGATTCTCTAGGCAAGAGTACTGGAGTGGGTTGCCATTTTCTTCTCCAATGGACTATACAGTCCATGGAATTCTCCAGGCCAGGTTACTGGAGTAGGTAGCTGTTCCTTTCTCCAGGGGGTCTTCCTAACCCAGGGATCGAACACAGGTCTCCCACATTGCAGGTGGATTTTTTACCAGCTGAGCCACCAGGGAAGCCCTTAGTTCCATATAAAAAGCCTTTTATTTTGGTATCACCTTTTGATATTATGAACAATGTAGAGATTGTAAAGATTTCGTGGTACTTTCATCATGACACATTTGCTCCAATAAACATGTAAGGTATATTCCTATCATCAAAGCTGTCTGGGTTTAAAAACATAGACATGTTTTTGATAGTTATTAGCTATTGTATGAGAGTGACTCTGCACACCCTCGCCAACATTGGCTATCATAAAGGTTTAGATGAGAATATATTTGGTTGCCATATGTTACGTTAGGTAAGTATGTAGCTAGTGAGGTACTCAACAAATATATATGCACCCTTTTCTTTTTTTCTCTAGAGAAAGGGACTATTCAGGTGTTGTGACACTGGAAAAATTTCAACTAAATCTGTTTTCTTATCTGAAAAATGGGGATAACAAAAGCTTAAGAATTTGTGTAGAGTTGTTGTCAGGATTAAATCATTCAATGTAAGTAAAGGACTTGACCCAATATTTGACAATGCTCAGTACACATCAGGAACTTTTTCTTTGTGTTCTCTGTAGTACTGGGTACATATGACACCCAGTGAAAACAAGAGGAGGAAAATTAGTTCATCACCATCATCATATCCAACATCTGCTGAATATTGACCACTCTTGCTACTGTTGTGCTGCTTGGCTCTGTTGATGCTCACCACTACATTATTATTTTACACCAACTGAAAGGTACAAGTCAGCTGGATGTGGATGGAACAGTCTGAATGCAGAAAGTGTTCCACCTTTTGGAAATCAGATGTCATATACAACAGGTTGCTCACCTCTTGTTCTCTTAGGTCAATGTGCTGCTCCTGGAACTGCCTTCTTGCTAGAGCTGGTTGGCTTCCTTGACTGGCTTTACCATTCCTCCCCTGGGCATGATAACACATTTATAAGGGCCACCTGTTGTGGTTCAACAAAACACTGTAGTTAAAGAGGACAGCCAGAGAAAAACAATAAGCATGTTTATTTCAACAAAGGGGAAAAAAATCACAATTTACTTATCCAGAGACTGGTGTGGTTTATACTGAATACTATATAAAGCCCTATACTCAGAGATGAAGACCAGATGGCTCTCCAACAGCTAAAATTTTACACTGGGGCTCTATCAGCATGCCTTTAATAAGTCATGGGCTTCTGTTTTCAGGTGAGTATATAAAAAGATAATTTGAAATGATAAGCAGTCATTGTTTAGCTTCACTTTTTTATCGTTTCTATGTCGATATCAGCAGGATAGGACTGTCGTAAGAATGAAAGTGAAAGTGAAGTCGCTCAGTCGCATCCGACTCTTTGCGACCCGTGGACTGTAGCCCACCAAGCTCCTCCGTCCATGGGATTCTCCAGGCAAGAATGCTGGAGTGGGTTGCCATTTCCTTCTCCAGGGGATCTTCCCAACCCAGGGATTGAGCCCAGGTCTCCCACATTGCAGGCAGACGCTTTATCCTCTGCACCACCAGGGAAGCCAATAGTGCACCTTAATTTTGAAAGAGAAAACATCCCCTAAATCCCCTAAAGCCCAAAGGATATGGGTACTTTTGTTTTAAATAAAAGCAGGGGTGATAGACTATGGTGATCTTCTCATTTTATAAATGAACAGTGAAACTAAGTGTCAGAAATCAGGTTTCAACATTTGTTGTGCTATTACGACAAACAGGGTCAGGTCTGTAGGGTGCAGCCTCAGGCTTTCAAAAGGGGTCCTGCTTTGTGCATTAAAAAAAGTGTATATAATCACACAGAGGAAAAAAATTCTGGAAGCTTATATGGCACAATATTAAATCCATGTGGTGGGATTAAGGAGTATTTTTACATTTTAAAAATGTCTGACTAGCCTGAAATTTAAAAAAAATGAGAATCTATTTCTATTATCAGGAAAATGAAGAAGCCATTAATTAATGAAAAAACAAACCCAATGGAAAGAATTGTGCCTCTACAAGTGAATCTTGGGAGTCTGCCAGGCTCCCCTCTCTCCTATCGGTCCTTCCAGATCTCATCTTGGACTAGCTGGCACACTCGGGGTCTTCCTCTTCAGCTCAGATGTGGTGTCTTGTGTTTCTCCTTGATGAACTGGGGGGCGGCTCCTGGAATTATCTTTCAGAGTTCCACTCAGGTGACTTCTGCAGTCTGACCTTTGTCCATCTCTCGGGTTTTCAGCACAACACCTCAGATGAATGATTACCTTTTCACCCTATTGTATGGAGTTGTGGAGGAGGAAGCTTTGAGAATTGGATAGCTGGGTGTTTATCTAACCAGCCTGAGTTTGGGTTTCCTTATCTATGTGTGTTTGTGCTCAGTCATGTCTGACTTTTTTGCAACCCCATCGACTATAGCCTGTTATGCCCCTCTGTCCTTGGAATTTTCCAGGCAAGAATACTGGAGTGGTTTTCCATTTCCTCCTCCAGGGACTCTTTCCAGCACAGGGATCGAACCTATGTCTTCTTCATTGCAGGCAGATTCTTTACCACTGCACCACCGGGGAAGACCCTTCCTTACCTACAGAGAGCAGATAATTATCCTACCCTTTGTTTGCTGTAAGAGATGATATACAAAGAGTATTCACCAAAGTACCTGTCATTCACTCATTCAACAAAAGCTACTTATTGTACATCTATGCCATGGACTCCTCTGGACACTGATACACAGAGTCTAAATATTTTTTTAGATGAATATGTATTTTTCATCTCTTTATTTTAGTAAAAACATCCTCTGTGTATGACCTTTAAACATTAATTTAGGGGATAAAAAGCTATGCATATAAGCTCTGCCACCAACAGGTGCTGTTGGCAGTCACCTGTAGCCATTATAGTTTTGCTGTCAGTCATGACTTAAGCTGCATTTGCTGGGTTTTGCTTTTTTGAAAGGCAAAGCAAAACAAAAAGAGTGAGCTAAAAACCTGTAGTATCCAAATACCACTTTGATATTATAGCCATGAATTTTATGAAAAGGATACTTTCATTGTCCAGACATAAGTATCCTAACTTAGAGAAATTTATGAAAATGTCCATAGTTGTTGAAGACCTAGTCTCTTATAAATTTTATATGCAGTGAACATAAAGATAAAATAACATCTTTTTAAGAGGTCTAAAAGAGTTGGAACTGAAGCCATCAATATCTACAGTTCTCTGGAGAAATTTAAGTTTGTATAGCTTACTAACAGTATTGATGATTTTTGAATACTTTTTGTCTCAGGTACATGTATGAATGAATTTAATTCTCACATCAAGGAGATATTATCATTCCCTCCCCTCCATCTTAAACAGGAAACAAACTGAGGCACAGAGAGTTTGTATCGCCAGGTTGCAGGTAATAAATAGCAGAGTTGGGATTTGAACCCAGGAAGGTGGGCTCCACTGTATGCACAAAGAGTTGGACACGACTGAGCGACTGAACTGAACTGAACTGCATGTGCAATGGTTACTAGGTACCCTCACTATAGACTTATGTACAAATGGACTTATTAACAACTTTTAAAATCTAATCTGCTCAGTAGTAGATGAACTCCTGACTAGATACCAACAACTAACTACGGTTGTGCAAATGCCAGAGATGGAATTTGCTGGGCCATAATCATTCACTGAAAACTCAGTATTCGACTTTTAAAAAAGATTTTCTGATACTTAGAAAATCTGAGGAAGAAAAGAGAAGAATTTGCTCTCAGCAGGGAGTTTATTTTGTACTTCTGTTAAATTTTTTGTTGTTGTTGTCAGACATTGGCTGATGTTCAAACTGAACTAGAATGATTAAAAAGAACAAATACCTTTTAGGATGCCTGGAAGGAACTAGTAGTTACTGAGCTAACTGGCAGTCTGGGACTGAGAAAGATGTCAAAGGAGTGAGAAAAAATGCATAAACTAAGTTACCATGAGTAGACTTTCTCACGGCTGAGATAATCAAGGGCAGGGGCTGCCTATCTTACTCCAGGTCTTTGCTTTTCCTCCATAGCTTGAAACATGAGGGAATTTTTCTAATACTGATAGTTTTTCCAATACTGGTACCTTAATTCTAGTGATGCCTGTCTGCTCAGTCCCTCAGTTGTTTCCAACTCTTTTTGTGACCCCATGGACTGTAGCCCACTAGCTTCCTCTGTCCGTGAGATTCTCCACGTAAGAATACTGGAGTGGGTTGCCATTTCCTTCTCCAAGGGACCTTCCCTATCCAGGGATTGAACTCAAGTTTCCTGCACTGACAGGCAGATTCTTTACCGCTGAGCCACTTGGGGAGTCCTTAATTCTAATGATAGTAAACAGCTTTAGAGCTAACATAATTGTGACCAGTGGTCAAAGCCTTTGTGATTCTCAAGCAAAAACAACCCTTGATGGCCCAGCAGATTTGCAGGACTTCTGCACAACTAGGTTTAGGCTCAATACACAACTCAGGCTTAGAAGCCTTACTGAATTGTGGTTAAATGAGAAAATCTAGTGACAGAAGGCATTTGACCCAGATGTTTGTATTTCTTTAGTTCATTTTCCAGGTTTGATCTTATGTTCTTATTTTGGAAGTAAATACTTTACTCCCTTGGATAAAAATAGAGGAAATCTGAATAAAACACAGACTTTAGTTAATAGTAATGTAACAACATTGGTTAACGTATGATATTAACATTATAGGAAACACTATAGGCTATCTGGGGATCTCTGCATTACTTTTCCACGTTCTCTGTAAATTATACATTGTCATAAAATAAAAAGTTTACCTCTTAAAACTAAAACAAAAAACCTGATTGCCTTATCCTGTATGTGAACAATGAGTTGTATTTCAAAAAACAGTGGCATTTTTATTAAAAATGTTAACTTCAAAGTAATAATCACCAAGCTTTAGAAGAATATACTTAGAGAGCATGACTTATTTTAAGATAACTTCTAACCATGGCTTTACAGTGGTAAAGAATCCCCCTGTCCTGGGTTTTGTCTCTGGGTAGGGAAGATCCATTGGAGAAGGAAATGGCAACCCACTCCAGTATTCTTGCCTGGGAAATCCCACGGACAGAGGAGCCTGGTGGGTACAGTCCATGGGGTTGAAAAGAGTCGGACATGACTCAGCGACTAAGCAATAACTCCAACTATAATTAAGTACTCCCTCCCCACCCCACAAATCCTCAATCTAATGATTCTAAATTATCTCTTCTTTCTTCCTTCCTTAATGTCAGCCATCCACTTTGGAAGCTTCCGAGACTATGAAGTCAAATCCATCATGGTTCAAAGTGGTTCCACTGAAACACTGGTGACCTTGCTGTACACTGCACTGCATAATTATTCAGCCTCAGATCCTTCTCTCCCACCCCTGTGGGAATGTTCCTTCTCTAGTTCCTGGGTATGGACTCTCCCTCTTCCCACACTTGCCGTGATGTTGCTTCACATCTATTTTCTTTTCTGGATTGTCTGTCTCTCCTTTTTTATTGATATATTGCCCTGCATTCATGCAGGCATCTCCACTCTACTCTGAGCAACTTGACAGAAATGAAGTGCATCATTTATTTCTGTATCTCCTGGCCTACCTGGAACAGCATAGGAGATCCAAATAAAGTTATTTTTAGAATTAAGATGCAATAATAAAGACAATAACCCTTGGTATATTTTTCTTCTTCTTACTCTGACTTGATGAAGCAAGAGCAGACCTTAAGCAGAGCTTAACTCTGCCATTCACTGAGTGTTCAAGTCCCTTCAGGACACTAGTTATGACTTAGTTTTAGCTCTTTTGCTACCAGAGGAATGACAGTGCAGGGATGGAAGTCAGGAGAGGCGAGTAGACCAACCATATCATTCCTTTCCGTCAATCTGTGTCTAAATTTTCCCCTGAGGCAGAAGCAGAAAGAGAACTACCATCTCTGCATAATCCATCCCCAGGTTGGCCATATGAAATTCCGCTCTCTCTTATCAGTCAGATAGCTCTGTCCTTTCACCTTCTTAGGTCCTCTGTTAGCATTTACTGTACCACTGTGCTCCCTGCAATGTAGATTTCCTTTGCAAGGAGTCTTGTCAATAGGAGCCAGGCAGTTGGTAACTGAGCAAGAACTCGAAGGACTGAGAAATAAAACGTAAACTGAGTTACCATGAGTCGTCTCTTTCTCATTGGTGAGATGATCAAGTGCAGGTCCGCCTATCTGATTCTAGGTTCTTTGCTCTTCCCCTGTAGCTTGAACCATGAGGAGGGAGTGTTTCTAATACCAATAGTTCTGGAGTTCATTGATATCTTTATTCTGATGATGGTAAACTCTTTCAAGTCCTTGGAGTTAAACAATCTTAGCATACACCAGCTTCTGTTCCCTAGGACAGTTGGCATCTCTTCCACAACAAACCATTTAGGCTAATTGGAAAACAGACTTTCTAAAACTACTATTTAATGTATCACACAGAAAATCCCACATACGCCATGAATTGTTAAGGCAGAACTTGAAGGTGAACTCTGACTAAGAAAAGCAAGGAGAGGACAGCTCGAACCTGAGCCCTGACTCTGGGAAGACAAAATGGGGATTGTATTTGGTTCACTTGAGAGAGAGGCAGGGGAATAAAACAAAATTATCTAACAGTCCTGTTCCTCAAGGCCATGCCTGTGCAGAGAGTTTTTTTTTTTAAATTCAACAGAACTATTCAACACTTTTTGCTCCCTAGTGTCTTACTGAGGCCACCTCCCTAGTCTACTCTCCCCTAGGCTTTTAAGTCACAATGAAACCTGCTATAGTCATGAGATCAGGTTCAAAGGAGCTGAGCTGACCAGAGACACACAGTGCCAGATTGCTGGGGTTTCCATGAGATGATATCCATGCCTGCAGGCGATGAATGAAGGAAGGGAAAATGTGTCCCGAGGGACACTGAAATCTGAGCAGTGTCCTGCTCTGGTGATCCCCTAAGTGGGTGGTTGATGGCTGCTGGTTATTCATAGCAGGGCTAACCTCTTTTCTTGCTCCTGCCTAAACATCAAAAGAATAAAAGAGAAATGCCAGGGAATGTCAACTTAAATCCCATTATCTTAGCATACCTCATTTCATTTAATTAATACATTTTTATATATCCTCTTCCTGAACTCATCTTTTAATCTGTGAATATGCCTGCAGTAAAGGAGACCCAGTTTCGATTCCTGGGTTGGGGAGGATCCACTGGAGAAGGGAATGGCAACCCACTCCAGTATTCTTGCCTGGAGGATCCCATGGACAGAAAAGCCCGGCAGGTACAGACCATGGGGTCACAAAAAGTCAGACACAACTGAGCGACTTTCAGAGAACACATTAGTTAATGATAAAGAAAGGAGAAGAATCTATTATTTGAATTTACTTGTTTAGTCAGAGATGAAGGAGATATTTTCACATGAGTAGGAGAATTTTGGAACTTCGAGGGTGTCCAAATCTTTGGTTTTCTGGTTTATGCTTATTTGACACTTTATTTAACACTTTTCTTTGTGACCTTGGGAAAGTTACCTCATCCTGCTGAGCCTTGCCAAAAATGGATAGTAAAAAGCTTTGCTTCAGCCTGCAGAAAGGATGCCCTAACATATTTGGGGGAGTGTTGATGTAAATAATTAACATGGTACATGTTACTAATTTTTTATAGTTGTGAATATTTTCCTCAACCCTTTTATAAAAAAATTCAAACCTACAGAAAATTTGTAGAAATAGTACAATGAATGGCCATTTATCCTTTATCTAGATTTACTAATTAACATTTTGCCACATTTACTTTATTTTTTTTCTTTCCACAAATATGCATATCTACACAATATTTTTTTTCCCTTTGGCAAGCCATTTAAAAGTTTTTCACAGAGAATTCAATTACTATTATTCTAAATATCTTAACATGTCTTCTGAAAACAAGGAGATTCTCCTATATAGCAACAGTGAAAGTATCACATTTAGGAAACCTAATATTGAAAACATAATATCTAATATATGAACCAAATTGAAATGTCCTCAGTTGTCTCAATATTTAGAAAAGATACATGAACCCCTATGGTTCATTGCACTTATATTCACAATATCCAAGATATGGAAGTAACCTAAGTACCCATCAACAGATGAAGAATGGGTAAAGATATGCTGGATATATCGACACATGCTTAGTCGCTCAGTTGTGTCTGACTTTTTCTGATCACATGTACTGGCCCACCAGGCTCCTCTGTCCATGGGGATTCTCCAGGCAAGAATACAGAAGTCGGTTGCCCTGCCCTCCTCCAGGTGATCTTCCCAACCCAGGGACTGAACCCAGTTCTCCTGCTTTGCAAGCAAATTCTTTACCATTTGAGCCACCAGGGAAGCCCAGATATATCTATATATATATCTATATATATATCTATATATGTATCTATATATATATCTATATATATATCTATATATATCTATATATATATCTATGTATATGTCTATATATATACAATGGAATATTACTCAGCCATAAAAAGCTCAGTCTTGCCATTTTTGCCAACATGGTTGGACCTAGGAGTTATTACGCTAAGGGAAATAAGTCAGAGAAAGATAAATATTGTATTATTTCACTTATATATGGAATATAAAAAAAAAAAACAAATGAACAAACATAACAAAACAAAACAGAAACAGAGTTCTAGATACAGAGAACAGGTGGCTGCCAGAGGGAAGGGCCGTGCGGAGGAGGGAAGAAAAAGGGGTGCAAGCTTAAGAAGCGCAAACTTCCAACTGCAAAATAAGTGAGTCATGGCTATGAAATGTGCAGTGTGGGGAATATAAGTAATAACTATGTAGTATTTTTGTATGGTGACATATCATAGCTAGTCTTATTGTAGTGATCATTTTGAAATGTACAGAAATCAATTCATCATATTGTGTAACAGGAACTAACGTAGTGTTGTAGGTGAGTTATGTTTCAGAAGCAAATGAACTCATAGCAAAAGAGATCATATTTGTGGTTATCAGAAGTGAGGTGTGGAGGGAAGGGAAATTGGATGAAGGCAGTCAAAAGGCACAAACTTCAAATTATAAGATAAAAAAGTACTAAGGATGCAATGTACAACTTTCATTATATTTCATTATATAACTTACTGCTGTAATTTGTTAAGAGTGTAAATCCTGAGTTTTCAATACACACAAAAAATTTATTTCTTTAATTTTGTATCTGTGTGAAATAATGAATGTTGGCCATGATTATTGTGATAATCATTTCATGGTGTATATAAGTCAAATCATTATACTGTATACCTTAAATTTATACAGTGCCGTATGTCAATTTTATCTTAATGAAACTGGATGAAAAATGTTTTTATTATATTTTCAATCCAGGATAGAATCAAGAATCATTCATTCTATTAGTTGTCCTGGGTTATTTGTTTGTTTTAATCTAGATCAGTTTCTGGATTTAAAACTTCTCAACTTATCATCTTGATAATTTTGAAGAATTCAAGCCAGTTGCTTTGTAAAATATCCCTCAATTTGGATTTACCTATTTTTTCCTCATGCTTAGATTCAGAAATTTGAGGAGGGGGCAGGAGTACTGCATATGCAAGATTGTATCTTTCTCAATAATTGTATCAGGAGGCATAAGATGTCAGGCAGTTCCATTATCAAGGCTGTAAAACTGGTATCCATCACATTTCTCCATTTAGAGATATTTTTTCCTGTTTTTAATAAATAGGCAACTTGTGGGGTGATAGTTCAAAACTGTTCATGGCTGGTGTATTCTTGTGTACTCATCTGTCATTGGAGCCATTATTTCCATAATTATTTTATTCATAACAATACTATTTTCTTCATATGAGCATTCCAATTGCAATTCATGGGCGTCTACATCTTTCCTCACTAGTGGCATGCCTTCTTGTGTGCTTGGTCATCTTCATTAATCTACTTGAGCGTAAGGATAAGAGAGTCCTATAGTCTCACTTGGTGAAACTTTCCTTCAAAGAGGGTTTGACTTTGCCTTCTTCCCACAGGAGTACCACTTCCAGCCCTTCTTGTGGTTTTTGGCTTTGAATGAAAACGTGGGCTCAACTTCCCCACCTCACTCCTCTTCCAAGAAGCCTCACTGCAGAGAAGGTCTTAGAATCTCGCGTTTTTCTCTGTTTAACAACATCGCTTAAAAGAGTCATAAGGGTGTTGCCCCATGGCAGCTTCATGGGGAGCTGAAGGTCGAGAAAGGCCTATCTGCAAGGGATTTGTGGCTGTGGCTTTTTGTTTAATGGAGTAAGTTGTAAATTGATTCCCAAAATTTCACCGAGTTTTAAAAAGAATTGTATCAGCTTGGATTGAAAGTGACAGAAACAGAATGAAATGAAAGGCAACCTTTGGACCTCTCAACCACTACAGGCAGGGAGCTGGTTGAGAAAACTACTCAGCTGCCAACTCAGGCCATTCTTACAGCAAAGGCGTGGTGACTCACAGGGCAGAACCAAGAACCTGAGAGAAGAGCTAAGTGCCAGAGAACAAAGCAGCAGAGCTGAACTCTCATCAAGAACTGGCCTCCCGTGCCCAGCCGGTGTTGAGGACGGCTCTATGTTCCTTTATTTTTTTGGTCATGATGTACAGCATGTGGGATCTTAGTTACCTGATCAGGGATTCAACTCATGCCACCTGCATGGGAAGCACAGAGTCCTAGCTACTGGACCTGCAGAGAAGTCCCAAGGTCCCCTTTCCTTGAATTTGGGCAGACTTATGACTACAGAGGAAATGAGGCTAGATCACACGTGGTGATATAGTGTGCTGCCGTGTTCTCTTGGGATCTTATTCTTAAAGCCCAGGCACTTTGCAATGAAGCCCAAGAAGCCACACGGAGAAGCCAGGATAGCTATTCCAGCCAAGTAACCCAGCTGAGGTCCCAGCCAACAGCCAGCATCAGCTGCAAGACATGTGAGTGAATCTTCAGAAGATTCTGATTGTTTGAGTCTTCCCTGCTGAGAGTCCAGACACTGCTGCATGGAGATAAGCTCCCTGCTTCTGAATTCCTGAATCCCTGATAGAATATGAGGGCATAATCAGATGATTTTATCTTGTTTTTGCTCTAAGTTTGAGGTTGTACCACAGCGAGAGTAACGTGAATATCAACTGGAGCTTTCATCTCACTAGAGAACATTAAGCATTGTTTCTCCAGTTACTCTTGGTCTTCTCAGTGCCTGCAAATAAAAGCCATTTTTGAAGGTAGCTGCGGGAGCTCTTTAAACTAGAAGCAAGAAATGAGGCGCTCAGGAGATGAGGCCTGAAGAAGAAAGTTGTTGGGAGAAGCAATCTTATTCCAAAGCTAGACTGAATGAGTTTATCTCAAACACTGTGCTGAGCACCAGGGCATGGGACAAATGGAAGGGCCAGGCCTGGGGATGTATATTATACCATCGACAGTTCAGCACATCTTCCTGTGTCAACCTTCTTTTTTATATTGCCCACTCCAAGTTCTCTAGAAGGAATAAGATTTTTTATGTAATCACCATTATTCGTCACTGGACAGAGTTTTCATATCAAGCCACTTGATGGCCTGCTGGCTAACCTATGTGTTGTCTGCCTTTGGGTCAGGTGTCCAACCTACTTTAAGCTTTTGTGATTGAGGTGATTAGAATGTTTGGGGCTGAATTTTATCCCCTCAAAATTCATACATTGAAGCCCTTTATTTGGAAGTATTTGGAATGCAACTCTATTTGGAGATGGGACTTTTAAAGAAGTGATTAAATAAACATAAGGCCTTTGGGGGGCCCTAATCTAGTCTGGGGGCTTCCCTGGTGGTGCTACTGGTAAAGAACCCACCTGCCAGTACAGGAGACATAAGAGACCCAAGTTTGATCCCTGGGTTGGGAAGATTCCCCCAGAGGAGGGTATGGCAACCCACTCCAGTATTCTTGCTTGGAGAATCCCATGGACAACAGAGCCTGGCAGGCTACAGTCCATAGGGTTGCAAAAAGGGTTGAATGCAACTGAAGCGACTTAGCAAGAACCCACATAATCCAGTCTGACTGATGTTGTTATGAAATGAGATATGGACTTGCAGGAGAATACCAGGGGTGTAGCACAGAGGAAAGGCCATGTGAAGGTGGCCTTCCAGAGGTGGCCATCTGCAAGCTGAGGAGGGAGACTTCAGAAGAAACTGAACCTCCTGACACCTTGATCTTGACTTTTGTATTTTATATACACTTTAAAGCAAAAATAACATTTTTTGTGAGGAATTAGAGATACTCAAATGGAAAGGTGTGGGTAAAATATTACACACAGAATCTAACATTTAGCATCAACTTTCAAGGAGGTCATAAAGCACAAAATTAGTTCTTAAAATGTGTCTTTAAACAGGCAAAACACCTCTACCATCTAACATGTATGACTGAGAAGGAAGGAATTGGGTGCATGTTTTTGGTCTCTGAATACAGACCGTCTAGCTAGACCCCTGTTGGCTTAGATGATAAGGAATCTACCTGCAATATGGGAGACTCAGGCCTGATCCCTGGATGACGAAGATCCCCTGGAAGAGAAAATGGCAACACACTGCAATATTCTTGCCTAGAGAATTCCACAGATGTGGAGCCTGGCAGGCTACAGTCCGTGGGGTCACAGACTCAGACATGACTGAGTGACTAATTCTTTCCTTTTGAGAGACTAACACTTCCTTTCCTTTCCTAGCTACACCCAGATAGGTATCACATTTCAGGAAAACAGAAGCATTTTCCAGGTGAAAGGGTCCTTGAAGGTTGTCTCACTTAACCTTCCGCAGCACAGATGGGAATCCTGTCACTTGGGGAGCATTTGCGGGCCTCACAGAGCCCTGCAGAATCCGCCCCCGCTGGAGCCCAGCATTTGCAGGCACTATCCAAGGCAGATGAGTTCCAAAGCCAAACATGTAAAATGTCAGATCTGAGGGTAGCTGCGTCCGAGTCTGCTGTGCCACAAGGTGCCCTCCTAACAAAAAGGGTCAGCATTTCCCAACATCTTTGTTAGAAGCCACTAGGCCGCTTGTTAAAACAGAAAACCAACAAAACAGAGTTCCAGGATGCCACCCAGGTGTAAGGAATCAGAGCTCTGGAATAGGAATCTATGGTTTAACAAACATTCCAAGTGATTTTTATTCATGCTAAAAATTTGAGACCCACTAGGCCAGGTTATCCATGGGATCACGAAGAGTCGGACACGACTGAGTGGCTTCAGTTTCACTTTTCACTTTCATGCATTGGAGAAGGAAATGGCAACCCACTCCAGTGTTCTTGCCTGGAGAATCCCAGGGATGGGGAAGCCTGGTGGGCTGCTGTCTATGGGGTCACACAGAGTCGGACACGACCGAAGCGACTTAGCAGCAGCAGCAGCAGGCCAGGATAAGAACAGATACTTGGAGTTGTCTCTTCTTGACAACCATCTTTCTCCATCCCACCTTTGCCTTCTGGTCCTAGCCTCAGTGCCCAGCAGGGCATTAGGCCTCCTCAGCTCACGGTCGTCTTCCTCTTTCCACTGCCCAGGCATTTTCCTCTTCCTCTTTGCTTTCCTTCTGTCTGCTGCTCTTCTGTGTCATTTTTGTCTCTTTCTTCTTTCTGTGTTTTCTTTCCTCTTTTCCTTACTTCTACCCATGCTGCTCCAGGCCCCCACCCAGCCACTTCCAAAGTGGTGCTAGAGGCCAGGGAGCTCCAGGTCACAGAGTGCAGAGTTCTGATCAGAGATGACAGCTCAGGGAGGCCAGAGACAGACCGAGACTGGACTAGGAGGACATGTATAGTTGTAGGGCATGGGGTTGTGGGGGAGGGTGCAGAATTATGGCACAGGAAATTCTAGGAGGAAGTAGACCAAGGATCCCTCAGGGCAGGGCAGGGCAGGGCAGTGTGCCCTTGTGCACACCTGCTCCATCTTCCTGGTGATCTGATGAGCATCTGAGGCTCTAGGCACGTGGGCTTCAGTAATTGTGACACATGGGCTCAGTAGTTGTGGCTCCTGGGCTCTAGAGCACAGGCTCAATTGTTGTGGGGCATGGGCTTATTTGCTCTAAGGCATGTGGGATCTTCCTGGACCGGGGATTGAGCCCATTTACCCCTGCATTGGCAGGTGGATTCTCAACCACTAGACCACCAGGGAAGCCCAGGCCTTGATAAGAAAGCAGTGAACACATCTTAAAAATGCACGACCTTAAAACTATGGCAGTGGAGGCTTTCTCCAGGTGTTCCTCACACACAGAGGCCCAGAAGGTGGGATTTCACCTGAGTGTCAGATGCACGGTGACTTGGGTGAGATTGAAAATCAAAACTGGTCTCGTTTGTTCAATATAAACCAACAAGCTGGTATAGAAGCGCTTACACTTACATGTATAAGTACACGCTGGCCCAGAGTAGGCACTCATTGTGTGTTGGCTATTATTGATACTTATTATTAGGAAATAGTCTTATGTCTGCCATATGCCTGCATTCACTTCCCACTCAGGGTTGCAGTAGGCTTGGCATTTTGGAGTCTTTCATGAGGAGGTCCAGAACAGCTGGAAGGAAAACCAGGGGTCCTTTCTCCTTTTACCAGAGAACCCAGAGGCCACCTGCATTGGGTGTGGGCTGGGTTCTTTGGAGGCCCAGGAAGTGCCATTGCTGACAAGAGCACTGCATCTGGCTGTCCCATGTGCCTGCTGCTGGCAAGGTGTGTTTCATAAGCTCCATGGGACAGGACAGCACCTTGGGGAGAGGGCCCCCATCGAGAAGCCCGCCTTTCCAGGACGAAGCTCCCCAGCAACCCTGTCTCAGTAGGTTAGCAGCACCTGAGGCAGGAACTCAGGAAGGCTCTCCTTGCTTGTTGGTCTGGATGAGCCAGAAAACAACCCCAATTCTTGCCTGCCTTTCTCTGGATTCCCAGGTATCTAATCCAGAGGGTTGTATTCCTTAAGGCTAGAATACCTGCTGTGAGAAGGGGTGCCCAGCCATTCTGTTCTCACCTTCTAGGGCAGGAAATTCTATTGGGCTCTTCTTCTAGAGGCTGTATCTGAATTTTAAAAAATAATTTTACTTATTTATTTTTGGCTGTGCTGGGTCTTTGTTGCTGTGTGAGCTTTATTCTAGTTGCGGTGAGCAGGGGCTACTCTCTCGTTGCAGTGTACAGGCCTGTCCTTGCGGCGGCTTCTCTTATTTCAGAGAACTAGCTCTAGGATGCACGGGCTTTAGTAGCTGTGGCCTGGGCTCAGTAGTTATCGGCTCCCAGGCTCTAGAGCACAGGCTCAGTGGTTGTGGAATACGGTCTCTGGCTTTGAAGCTGGTGGGATCTTCCTGGATCAAGGATCCAACCCATGTCTCCTGCATTGGTAGGTGGATTCTTTACCACTGAGCCACCAGGGAAGCCTCATGTATACACTGAATGTGTTTCTCCATCCTTTGTGAGCTGCCTTCTAGACTCACAGGGGAGCTCTACACGTTCCAGTTTGGCCTCAGCCCCCTTTAGCAGAGCTATCGTCTTCTGCTGCACCACTGGTCACTCCTGGACACCCCTCGCTCCGAGTTTATGCTTGCTGGACACATTCCTGCTGTCTCCCCATTTTGTTCACTTTCCCATCAAGCCCCACTCAGAGCAGATCCCAGAAGCCCTGTCTGCCCTGCTGTTCACCCTCCCCACCCCTGTAGCAGCGGCCCGCCTCTCCTCTACCCCTGCTTCCCCAGCACACACCCCTGGGACTGGTCTCCTAGGGTGTCATCACTAAATGTTTACACTTGTGCCTCCTGGGCTCCGTTGTGAGCTCCACAGCTCTTTTTCATGGTGTCCCCAAGGCCAGCCTCAGGCCTTCAATACTGGTCTCTCAGGAATGCTTGCATTTCATTCTGGCCAGAAATTTTTGCTTTAATATTTATAGAATGAATGTATGAGTGAGCAAAAATTTCACTCTTTCGTGGTGTGTCTGGCTCTCAGTGAGGGATAGAAGGTACAAACAAATTAGGATAGAACTTTTGTTTTCAGTAGGATAGCTCAGATGAGAGGAGGTAGATTAAATCACAGTGGACTCTGCTTAGTTGCTCAGTCATGTCCAACTCCTTGCAACCCCATGGACTGTAGCCCACCAGGCTCCTCTGTCTATGGGTTTCTCCAGGCAAGAATACTGGAGTGGGTTGCCATGCCCACCTCCAGAGGGTCTTCCCAACCCAGGGATCGAACTGAGATCTCTCACATTGTAGGCAGATTCTTTACCGTCTGAGCCACTAGAGTGCTGAGTAATAAATACTGATGGAGCAGAACACAGGGAATCCTGGGAAGGTGGAGGACTAATCCAGATTGAGGAGGGGGTGGGTGTCTGGGGGATGCCACATCTGTGTGGAGTCCTGAAAACGAGCAAAAGTTGGCCAGGTTGAGATTCGAGAAGGTCATTCTGGGGAGGTGATGCACACCTAGTGAAGAGGGGTGCTAGTAGTGGGTGAACAGAGGATGAAAGAAGTGCAGCAGTAGCGGAGGGAGGGCGTGCAGGCACTGCCTCTCGGCAGGTGATTGGCTGTCCTGGGTGGTAGTGGCTTTACTTCCTCCAGCTCTGGACCAACACGCAAATGGCAAGACCTGAAGGAAGTGAAGTGCTGCCTTCCTGGATGACCACAGTCCCTCCCCATCAGCCCTTTCTTTCCACGTGATTCTGGGATGCAGAGTAGAGAAACGTGGCTCTAGGGTGACCCTACCAAGTGGCCATAGCAGGCAATGGGGGAAACACAGGGCCCTCCTGGAAGGGCACACAGCTCTGAGGAAGCCGGTCTGGGGAGAGCAGAGTTTCGAGAACTGTCCTGAGTCAGTGGGAGTAGCAGACATGCACAGGAAGAGCATGGGCTTTGGTTCCTGAAAGAAGGCAGAGGATGAACTCCAGGAAGCTTCCTCTCCAGACTCTGTGGGATACACACTGCCTGCCTGCCTGCTAAGTCACTTCAGTCGTGTCCGACTCTGTGTGACCCCATAGACGGCAGCCCACCAGGCTCGCTCATCCCTGGGATTCTCCAGGCAAGGACACTGGAGTGGGTTGCCATTTCCTTCTCCAATGCATGAAAGTGAAAAGTAAAAGGGAAGTTGCTCGGTCGTGTTCGACTCTTCACGACCCCATGGACTGCAGCCCACCAAGCTCCTCTGTCCATGGGATTTGCCAGCTTATATGTATAAAACAGATGACCAACAAGAACCTACTGTTTGGCACAGAGAACTATATTTCATATTTTATAACAACCTATGAGAATGCTAGAAATATTCTAGTCATTGGAAATAAGACACTGAGCAAAGTCCATGCTTTCACAGAGCTTACATTTTAGGTGTGTGGGGTAGATACATATAAGAAAAAAACACATGTGTAATGAATGTCAGGTGATAAGAGCAATGAAGAAAAAAAAGGAGGATGAGAGAAAGAGGGTGATGAGTGTGGGTTGTGCTATTTGAGAGGCATGATGAGTGACATTTTGACAGAAACCTGAATGAAGTGAAGGAGAGAGCTGTGTGTGTTTCTGGGGGAAGTACGTAACTCTGTTAAAGGAGGGTTTTGTTCTCTTTGGGGATGTCTGGTCTAGCAGGAAAAACAGGGCTGGAAACATTTTTCCATTCATGAATGACAGAGAAGTATAATATATAATATGTGATATTAAGGGCATCTCTGGTAGCTCAGCTGGTAAAGAATCTGCCTGCAATGCAGGAGACCCTGGTTCAATTCCTGAGTCAGGAAAGTCCCCTGGAGAAGGGATAAGTTACTCATTCCAGTATTCTTGGTCATCCCTGGTGGCTCAGACAGTAAAGAATCCACCCGCAATGCTGGAAACCTAGGTTCAATCCCTGGGTTGGGAAGATCCCTTGAAGGAGGGAATGGCAACTCATTCCAGTATTCTTGCCTGGAGGATCCCCATGGACAGAGGTGCCTGGTGGGCTACAGTCCAGGGCGGGTCACAAAGAGTTGGACACGATGGAGTGACTAAGCACAGCATATGTGATATTACAATAATTATATATATATTATTATATTTTTAAATGTTATAATACAGTATGGTAGTGGTAAGATGTAGAATAAAATACCTGAGCATTTTTTCCCCTTTGTAATTCCTTACTATGCCTGGATTTACCTTCCCTTCATTCAGTAAGGTGGTTATATTGGGGAGGGACTTCCCAAAGTACAGGCAGCAGAGAATCAAATTCTTGGCCTTTGTGTTCCAAAATGGGCTCACTTCATCCTTATAATAAAGGAGACATAGATTCTATGCCTGGGTTGGGAAGATTCCCCTGTAGAAGGAAATGGCAACCCACTCCAGTATTCCTATCTGGGAAATTCCATGGACAGAGGAGCCTGGTGGGCCATAGTCCAAGGGGTTGCAAAAGAGTCAGATATGACTTAGCAACTAAACAACAATTCTTGTAATAATTTCCCTGTAAAAGCAGGTATAATTATGTTCATTTTTTAAGGCAAGAAATCAGAGCCTTAGAAATTCTTGAAACTTAAAGCAGAAATAGTGGGCTTAAAAGCCGAGGTTTTGGTTTGCAAGAATCGATCACTTAATAATCAGCTCAAAAACAACAGCCTGTTAAGGGAAGCATTGAGCCACTAGGAGTCCTGGCCCTGGCCTGGAGACTAGCTCAGAAGAGAGGGGAGTGAGATGGGGAGCAAGAGACCTCAGAGGCAAGGTCAGTCTCCCTGAAAAAGGGCACTGTGTTGGCCTTCTGTCTCTGGGCTGAGATGGTATCAAGGCCAGGGAGTCAGAGAGTCAAAGTCACCTTTTGCTGTGGGAGATGGCCACCAAGCCTCTGCAGAGACGGAGAGCAAGGGAGAGAGGGGTCTTGCACAGCATCACAGCTGATGGGCCGCATGCTGCATTTCAGTCTCCTCCCTCCTGGCTCGTCCATTCCCAGCCCTGTCCAGCACTGAAGTCCTTTGGGGCATTGATGAGGGGCTCATACATGCTGAGTGATGGCCTGTGTACCTTGAGATCTGGAGGAAGGAAAACAGAAAGACTTCTTGTGGACCAAGGACTGGAAAACCAGATGGAGTCTGAGATTTTCCAGCAAGTGTCAATGAGAACCAGGTGCTCATGATAGAATGACGGCAGGATAGACATCTTCTCTGAGCGGTAAGGAAGATGGTAGTGAGGTATGTGGAAATGACTCTTTAAACTTGAAGAACCTGTGGATTTTTCCTCAAGGGACTAGCTTGAGGTTTCTGCCAAAAGGCAGAAGTGGTGCATGAAATAGAAGTTGAATCACTGAAGAGTAGAGAAAGCCTTGTTTTGTTTGGCACATTTGAATCCTGTAGTCTGCAAACTAAGCATTTTTACCCGCTCCACTAATGTTGACAAGGTAGCAGATAGACACATAAAGAGTTCTTTGGGAGATTTTCCAGCTGAAAATCCATTATCAGTCTTTGTGTCCTCTGAACCCAGAAAATGTGATAAATTCTCCTCTGCTGAAAGAAAAGCGTGAGAATTTCCTTAGGCTTAAAAGCCTTGTGGTTCAAAGTAGGAAGTTGGTCTCCTGGCTTTTTGACAAATACTGTGGTGTTATTTATACGTCATCAGACTCCAGTAGCCCTGACCAGTCTTGTGCCTTTGAAATCCCAGGCACAGGTTTCTATGGGATGCACTCCATTAATATTTTCATCTTCATGGGAATTTCCAAGCCTGATGTTTTGAAACAGGGCACAAAGGAAGTTTCAAGGTTAGAATTGAGTGTGGCCTGATGGGCTAGGTGGAAATGAAAAAGAGAAGTTAGAATCAGATTTTTTTTTCTCTACCACTGCTGGTTGTGTGACTTCTGTATAGTGACTTTACCGTTTTAAGCCTCTGATTCATCACCTTAAAAGTGGATATTATACCCACATTTACAGAAATATTATAAAAATAAAACGGGGGCAGTGTATTGGTTTACCAGGGCTGCCAAGACAAAATACCACAGACTTGGTGGCTTAAACAACAGACACTTTCCCCATAGCTCTGGAGACTAGAAATTTGAGATCAGGGTGGCAATAAAGTTGGTTTCTGAAGACCGCTCTCCTTGGATTGAAGATGGTTACCCATCAGTTTGTATCCTAACTTTTTTATTTAATTAAACTGTTTTTAAGTTGTAGCATAGTTGATTTACAATGTTGTGTTAGTTTCAGGTATACAGAAACATAATTCAGTTATACATACATATTTTTTCAGGTTTTTTTCCCTTATAGGTTATTACAAAATATTTAGTATAGTTCCCTATGGTATACAGTAGGTCCTTGTTGGTTATCTATCTTATATATCATAGTATTTATATGTTAATCTCAAACTTATGATGTATCTTTCCCTCCTCCCTTTCCCCTTTAGTAACTCTAAGTTTTTGCTTTTATTTTGTGGGTCTATTTCTGTTTTATATATAAGTTCATTTGTAATGTGAGATGCTTTTGTTTTATATTCCACATATAAGCAATATCATATGATATTTGTCTTTGTTTGGTTTACTTCACTTAGTATAATTATCTCCAGGTCCATCCATGTTGCTGCAAATGACGTTATTACTATCACATCCAGAAAATAGCAGCTTCCCATGTGGCACAATGATAAAGAATCTTCCTGCCAATGCAGGAGATACAAGAGACTCGGGTTCGATCCCTGGGTTGGGAAGATCCCCCAGAGTGTGAAATGGCCACCCACTCTAGTAGGCTTGCCTGAAAATTCCATGGACAGAGGAGCCTGTGGGCTACTGTCCATGGGGTCACAAAGAATTGGACATGACTGAGCGACTTTCACTTTTTTTACTGACTGAGCCACCAGGAGGCCCATAAGGACATCAATTGTGTCATATTAGAGTGCACCCATAAGACCTCATTTTACCTTAATCACCTTAGTAAAAGCCCTATCTCCAAATACGGTCACATTCTGAGGTATACTTATGTTAACTTACATGCAAATTTAATGGGGACATAATTCAGCCTATGGGTATACAGGTAGTTATACAATACAGGTAGTACATGAAAGGGCTCAGCACACAAGATGCTTAGTTCCTGTGGATTCCTCTCACTGCCTCTTTAACTTGCAGTATGTGACTCAGAAATGTTCCCCTCTGAGGTTGCCCATGGCCAAATGGCTTGGAGGCAACCTATTGAACATAGAAGATGTAATAGATTTAACACAAAATTTCATTCCACTGATACTCTTTAGACATTTGAATTGGGACCAAAGTCATGGTTTCTCTGATTCCCTTTCTGACAATAATAACTAGCTAACAGGGTGGGCATCAACATTATAGCAAAGTAATAGCTCTGACAGTGCCTGGCACACTGCTTGAGATTTGTTAGCTGTGTCGTGAACATTTCTCCAGTTAGATATGGAGGCTTTTTGTAAAATCCTCAGTGTTAAATAAATGCAAGATACTATATTCTGCCATCCTGACCTCCAAGTTCCACTTTGGGAAGTGGAAATACCCACAGGTTATAAAACAGGCATCCTTAACATTTTTGGTACCAGGGACCAGTTTCGTGGAAGATGATTTGTTCTGTGGATCGGTGGGGGAAAGGGGTCGGGGAGGTGGGTGGGGATGGTTTCAGGATAATTCAAGTGCATTACATTTATTGTGCATTTTGTTTCTATTACCTCAGCTCCTCCTCAGATCATAGGCAGTAGATCCTGGAGTTTGCTGCTGCTAGTGCTAAGTCGCTTCAGTCGTGTCCGACTCTGTGCGACCCCACAGACAGCAGCCCACCAGGCTCCTCTGTCCCTGGGATTCTCCAGGCAAGAACACTGGAGTGGGTTGCCATTTCCTACTCGAATGCATGAAAGTGAAAAGTGAAAGTGAAGTCGCTCAGTCATGCCCGATTCTTAGCGACCGCATGGATTGCAGCCTACCAGGCTCCTGCATCCATGGGATTTTCCAGGCAAGAGTACTGGAGTGGGGTGCCATTGCCTTCTCCCCCTGGAGGTTGGGGACTCCTTTATAAAAAGGCTCTGATCTGCTTACCTTGTTCATACTGTTTCTCAGTCAACTTATGCCCTAGGATGTGGGGGGCTGCATTCACTTCCTCGTAGATGCCACCTAAAGGGGATGCTCTGGATAGCTGCTGTGCTCCAAGGTTCTGGAGGGGGTGGGAAACTAGGGTGCTTGGTCCCTCTATTTTCACTCTTATTGTGTGAAAATCAGTAGGAGAGCCCTGCAGGCCTCCTCTCAGGCTTCCCTGTACCTTCTCCTAAAAAGACACACAATGCCCCACCTCTAAGAACCAAATGTGCTTCGTCTACAAATAGCTTTCCTGAAGGCAGAGCCAAGTGTGGGCTTCTGAACCCAGGTGTCGGTCATCTTGTTTGACAATTGGTTCATCCTCAGTGTCAGCTAAGAGGATACCAGCTTTCCCTGTTCTTGGCTGAACTGCCTTCACAAGGAGTAGGAATCTCTCTCGGGCATTCATAGTTCCCAGAACCTTCTCCATCTCCATAGAGATACTGTCTTGGTGAGGGCTTCCCTCAGCTGCCTGAACCTCATGGGAATGGGGAGGGTTCAGGGGAGAGGGGAATTCCAATTTGTGTGCTTCAGCAATAAGCTGTGAGGACAAGAGTCAGCTTGTAGTTGTTCGGTGATCTTATTTCTTTCAGAGCCAGCTTTTTTTTTTCTTTCTATTTTCGTTTTCTTTGTCCCTTGAGGCCTCACCCATCCAAATGCTCTTGTTACAAAGCCCGGAGGGAGAGTCAAATGGCTGTTTTTGGTGCATAGGGGACTGTCTGCCCTTTGTTGATGAGAGACAGTGTGGGGAGTAAATGACAAATCCACTTCTTCTGCTTGGAAAGGCTGGCGTGGCCATTCAGTGGGCAAACGCATTTGAAGGATATGATTGAACAATCCCATTTGGGGAGGTTTTCCTTTACAGTCAGCAGAGATGGTTTTAGAGTCCCAGAACTACCTGGAATGCCCAGTAGTATCAAAAGGGGAATGATTTCATTGGATTGTTCCCTTCAAAGGAAAATTTGGTTTATGTGTGGTATCCTAAATAGCACTTTGTTTTTCTTTTTAGAAAATCTCATGTGGTTACAGTGATTTTCCCTGTAGTGGTCAATATTGACTTTCCTGAGTAGACAGGTGATTGTTTTTAATTTGTTAGCACAGGGGAAGCCATTTCCCCCCAAATGTCAGTTTAATTGAGGTGATGTTTACATGCTGATATGGTAGTGTTCCTGGGAAGATAAATGGGGTCCAGTGAAGTTTCCTGACATGTGGTATGTATAGATTATTCCTGTGGCTGGGTGGCTCTGCTCTGAAAATGGGTGTCCTTATCCTGAAAAGGAAAGTGATTTATTCCGAGAGTGTTGATAGTCAAATAGGAGGGCATATTATGGCTCCTGCAGGTAACAAAGGATATTAATGTTTACCTTGCTTTTGATATATTTTTTTCCCTGCAATTAAACAGTGAGGTGAGTCCTATCAATTTTCCAATCAGAAGGATACATCAGAGATACTGTGGGTTTGGCTCTAGACATTTTCAATAAGGGGAATATTGCAAAAATGTACATCACATAAATGTTTTTGGTTTACCAATGCATCTAGAAGTTATGTTTATACCATACTGAAATCTGCTAAGTGTGCAATAAAATTACATCTAAGAAAATCAATGTACACACCTTATTTAAAAATACTTTATTGCTAAAGAATGCTAACCATCATCTGAGCCTTTGCTGAGTCATAGTTGTTTTATTGGTGGAGGATCTTTTGCCTCAATATTGATGGCTGCTGACTGATCAGGGTGGTGGTTGCTGAAGGTTAGGGTGGGTGTGGCAATATCTCAAAATAAGCCAACAGAGATTTTTGATACATTGATTGACTCTTCACAAATGATTTCTCGGTAGTATCAATGTTGCTGCTGCTGCTAAGTCGCTTCAGTCGTGTCCAATTCTGTGCGACCCCAGAGACGGCAGCCCACCGGGCTCCCCCATCCCTGGGATTCTCCAGGCAAGAATACTGGAGTGGGTTGCCATTTCCTTCTCCAATGCATGAAAGTGAAAAGTGAAAGTGAAGTCGCTCAGTCGTGTCCGACTCTTAGCGACCCCATGGACTGCAGCCCACCAGGCTCCTCCGTCCATTGGATTTTCCAGGCAAGAGTACTGGAGTGGGGTGCCATTGCCTTACTTGATAGCATTTTACTCCTTTACTCCCCATAGAACATCTTTCAAAACTGGAGTCACCATTCCTAAGACCTCTTGCTCCTTTATCAACTGTTTATGTAGTGTTCTAAATCCCCTCTGTCATTTCAGTAGTGTTCACAGCATCTTCACCAGAACAGCTTCCACCTCAAGAAACTACCTTCTTTGCTAATCTGAAGCAATTCCTCATCTGTTAAAGTTTTATTATGAAATTGCAACAGTTCAGTTACAGCTTCAAGCTCCACTTTCCATTCCACTTCTCTTACTGTTTCCACCACATCTGCACTTACTTCCTCCAATGAAGTCTTGAACCCCTCATAGTCATCCATGAGGGCTGCAATCAGCTTCTTCTAAACTTCTGTTTATGTTGATATTTTGACCTTTTCCCATGTATCATGAATTTTCTTAATGACATCTAGAAGGTGAACCCTTTCCAGAAAGTTTTCAATTGACTTCTCTCATCCATCAGAAGAATCCTTATTCATGGCAGCTATTGCCTTACAAGATGTATTTCTTAAATACTAAGAATTAAAGGTTGAAATGACTCCTTGACCCATGGGCTACAGAATGGATGTTGTGTTAGCAAGCATGAAAACAAGATTAATTTCATTGTACATCTCCATCAGAACTCTTGGGTGATGAGGTGCACTGTCAATGAGCAGTAATACTTGGAAAGGAATCCTTTTCTTCTGAGAAGCAGGTCTCAGTCTTGTTGTAGTTCAGTCACTAAGTCATGTCCATCTCTTTGTGATCCCATGCAGCATGCCAGGCTTCCCTGTCTTTCACTATCTCATGGCATTTGCTCTAATTTATGTCCACTGAGTCAATGATGCTGTCTAAACATCTTGTCCTCTGCTGCCCTCTTCTCCTGTTGCCTTCCATCTTTTCCAGCATCAGGGTCTTTTCCAATGAGTCAGTTCTTTGCATTAGGTGGCCAAAGTATTGGCACTTTAGGTCTTAAGAAGGGGGCTTAAAATATTCAGTAAACTATGTTGTAAACACATGTACTGTCATCCAGGTTTTGTGGTTTCATTATACTAACCATACTAACAGGCAAAGAAGATTGAGCATAATTCTTAAGGGCCCTAGGATTTTCAGAATGGTAAGTGAGCACTGACTTCAACTTAAAGTCACCAACTTCTTTAGCTTCTAACAATAGAGTCAGCCTGTGCTTAGAAGCTTTGAAGCCAAGCACTGACTTTTCTCTACCTATGGAAGTCCTAGATGGCATCTTCTTCCAACAGAAAGCTAATTCATCTACACTGAAAGTCTGTTGTCTGTTGAGCCATCTTCATTAATTATGTTAGCCGCATCTTCTGTTAACTTGCTGCGGCTTCTACATCAGCACTTGCTGCTTTAACCTAGCATTTTTATATTATGAAGATAGCTTCTTTCCTTAATCCTCATGGTTACCCTGCTTTCTTCCAACCAACCTCTGCTAGCTTTAGACTTTCCTTCTGTTGCTTCTTTGCCTCTCTCAACCTTCATAGAATTGAAGAGAGTTGGGGCCTTGCTCTGTATTAGACTTTGGCTTCAGGGAATGTTGTGGCTGGTTCAATCTTATATCCAGAACACCAAAATTTTCTCCATATCAGTGACAGGGCTGTTTCGTTTTCTTATCATTTATGTGTTCACTGGAATAGCACTTTTAATTTCCTTCAAGAACTTTTTTTTTGCTTTCACAACTTGGCTAATTGGCACAGGAGACCTAGCTCTTGGTCTATCTCAGCTTTTGAGATGTCTTCCTTATTAAGCTTAAGCACTTCTAGCTTTTGATTTAAAGTGAGAGACGTGTGACTCTTCCTTTCACTTGCATCCTTAGAGGCCATGGTAGGGTTATTCACTGGCCTAATTTTAATACTGTTGTATCTCAGGGAATAGGAAGGCCCAAGAAAGGGGAGAGAGACAAGGGAAGTCTAGTGACTGGAACAGTCAGAAGGCACACAGTGTTTACCCATTAAATTGGCTGTCTAATAGTGGCACGTTTTGTGGTGACCCCTAACAATTACAATAGTAACATCAAAGATCACCATAACAAGTATAGTAATAATGTAAAAGACTAAAATAATGTGAGACTTACCAAAATGTAACACAGGAACATGAGGTGAGCAAATGCTGTGGGAAAAGTAGCCCAATAGACTTGCTTTAGCCGGGGTTGCTATTAAACGCAAACCTTCAGTTTGTCAAACACAGAATATATGTGAGATGTAATGAAATTAAGCAAAGTGAAATGAGATGTGCCTGTATACAGAAGAGGAAGCAGGGTTAGTAACCTGCTTAAACACCCACAGCTAGAATAGAGATGAACTGAAATTCAAACCTAGGTCTAATCTGATATTAAAGCTTGTGCCCTGAACTGCTACGCTGTCCTGCATATCAGTTTAGGGGTTATCTAATCAGAATATCCTTACAGTAGTTCTCAAAGGATGGTCCTGAAGCCAGCATTCTTAGTATTACCTGGACACTTGTTAGAAATGCAAATTCTCGTTACTGCAAATGATTAAATCAGAAACTCTGGAGGCTCAAGCTTGAGTATCACTGCCCCAATGCATTTCAAACAGGTACTTTATACAACCTCTCTGTGTGGCTCTTCCACCCCACAGGGCAGTCATCCTCTCTGCTCTGCTTGCTTAACTGTACCAATCGTTAGAAAGTTCTTCCTTATACTGGAGTACAATTCCTTCTCTTCATTGTTCACTCATTGGCTGTGGTCCTGCAATTTGTCCCGTCAACAAGATAGCTGAATGTAGCTATTGAAACTCACATGACCACCAGCAGGAAATTGCCAAGGTATTAAAAAGAGCTCGTCTGATGGAACATGTGGAGTTTGAATGCCAACTTCCTTTTTCTGTACATTTACCACAGAGGCTTTATTCTTTGTCCTACAAATAAGACAGAAGGGGAACAGTTTTTTGAAAGGGAGAAAATAGAAAGACTGAAAAGTCAGGTTTCAAGGCTCTCCTATGTCTTTAGGATGTACTCCTTCTAGTAGCTCTGGACCTAGAAGATGTTATGTTTCTTCCAAAGTCATAGAACAGATATAAAATCTCTCCAGATGAGTAAAGTGAATCATTGAAACTTGTGTGAGTTTTCAGAGCAGGATAAGACTAGGTTAGTGACATTTGCTGTACATTAGAGTTACAGGAGTGCTCAGAAGACCAGCAATCATATATGATGAGCAGATAATTGAATCTCTGTCCTCGGGACTAAAGGTGAGGTTATCTACTTCTTTCTTGATTTGGCTAATCCAGGAAGCAAAGCTTCCATGCTACCTCTGTATTACATGCCATCCTGTGGGAAAAGGGGTGAGAGAAAAGGGTGTGAACCAGGCAAAGAGGGAAAGCCAACACAACAATGCATTACCAAGTTGCCATTTACTAAGAACCTACCTGCTTGATTCTGTGGACTGGCTCTGCAAAGCTAGATAATTGCAACCTAGGATAGTTATGCTTGGGGGAGAAAGAAACTTTATTCATTGCATTCCACCTGTACCATCTGTCCAAGTTTTACCCACAGAGTCTTAACTTCCCCAAACGCTGGGTCATGCATGTGTGGGCTCCTGTTGATCAACAGGATGGAAGGCAAGAGGCACTAGGCAGAGGCAGAGATGAGGCACTGTCAGGTTTCAACTGCATGAAATTGGTCAGAACCTAAGCAGAGCCGGTGGCCACAGTGGTGGTGAGAGCAAGAGGCAAGGGAGGCTGAGACAATCTGAACTTGTACAGAAAAGGTTTCTGATATGATAGCCTTGAAGGAAACAACAACATCCTTTTACACGATAAGGTTGATGTCTAGACTTTTTCATTAGTTTAAATAATGGTAAAGGATTTCATTCCTAGCTTATCATAAATGCTAATCGATATTTTAAAACAGAATTGGATTCTGGTTTAAGGTATGATGACTAAGACCCTACTGGATGACCACTTAACTTCCATCCATATAGAAAGTAGCTGCAAAATCTGGACCCAAAACTAAAACAAATAAAAACAAACAAACAAAAACCAACCAAAAACCCCCACAATGTGAAGGTACTGGAAAATGAGCAGAAGCATACTGACACTGGTGGGAAGTTCATATTTATTTGAGGAGGAACACTATATATAAATAAATTCCTGTCTCTGTGGTGTTTAGCTTGGGACTAAGTACAGTCTGCATGCGGCAACAGCACTTGTGATAAAACTTACAGTCTTTCAGGTCTGAGGATACGAAAACTGAAGTTAGGAAACTATAAATACTAAAGAGAGTAGGTACATTCTCTAAGGAAAGGAACCAGAGAGTGGACCCCCAAATACTGTCCACCCACATCTCTGGCTGACTCCTGAGCTATACATGGGCAGAGCAGACTCAAAGTAGCCAGCTTAAACACAAAAGAGATCTGAAAAGAGACCAGAGGTGAGATATAAGAAATGGAGTTTGCAATTCAAGCCCAGCCCAGACAAAAACCTGTTAAAACACATTTTCTCTTTGGAGAAAAATAACAGAATCTAGATTTCCCATAAAATGGTATTCATAATGTTCAGCATAGAATTCCAAGTTACATTTCACACGAAGGACCAAGTGAATAAAGCATATTCTCAAAAGAAAAGAACATGAAGCAGAGCATACCCCGAGATTAAACAGATGTTAAAACTAATAGACAATGATTTTAAAGCAGCTATTATAATTATTCTCAATGAAGTAAAACAAAACATGTTTTTAATAAAGGAAAAATCTCAGGAAATACAAAGTTATTATGTCATCCTTTCCACCGCACTCATTTGAATTTTAGTATTATAGTGATTAAATATTAAAAAATTGCATGAACATTTCTAATGGTCAGGAATTTTTCATTTTTTTCTCCTTGAAATAAAAAATTACTACTCCCACAGAATTTTATCTAAATATAAAATAATATTACTATTTAAATATTTCAATTATTGTCAGCATTTTCTTTCTTAAAATACATTTAAAATTTTTGTTTTATGTACCAGTATAAGGTCTAGGTGTTAAAAGTCTATATTAAATTGAATTATTATTCTCTATAGTAATTCTCTACTATAGAATTGGTTGAAACACTGCAAATATATTACACATCTTGATAAATATTCAATAGAATTACAAATGCGTATCTTGATAAAATAGATGAGGTTATTTTATGTTCTCAATTTATTTCTATATTCTTGGCTGGGTATCACTTACCGCCCGTGTAAGCTACATTTATTTTTTCAAGATTTGTTTATTTTTGGCTGTGCCGGGTCTTCGTTGCTGTGTGTGGGCTTTCCTTGGTGCAGAGAGTGGGGGCTGCTCTCCACTGCGGTGCACTGGCTTTTCGCCGCAGCGGCCTCTGCTGTTGTGGAGCACGGATTCTAGGTGCACGGGCTTCAGTAGTCGTGGTAAAGGGGCTCGGTTGCTCTGTAGCATGTGGAATCTTCCCTGAATAGGGATCAAACCCGTGTCTCCTGCATTGGTAGGCAGATTCTTAACCTCTAGATCACAAGGGAAGTCCCGTTCTTATTTTTTACAGGTATAAATATTGAGAAACCGCATTCATAAGTAGGCGGATGGAACAGAAAGGAGGATTATATCAATAGCAGTCAATATTTCTTATTCACTAAAAATAATTCTTAATGATCCATCAATATCTTCAATGTAGAAATAAAAGAATTGAAAACCACCTGATTTGTGACTCTTTTCCCTAGTTCATTAGAGACACTCACTTTCTTATTACAACACAATATTTAGTTGTCATATTGTTAGTGTCCTGGAGGGTTTTTTTTTGTTTGTTTGTTTTTTGTTTTAACACTCTGGGCAATGCATTGAAATAAGTTTAGGTTGGATGAGAGGCGAGTTTTTCTTTTATGAAGTTGGACGAGGATAATTAGCAGTCTAGGAAAACTCAGCTTGAGCAGCTGTCTTCTCACCCTTGTCAATGAGGAAAGAGTTTAAACAGAAATTAAAGACCTAGAAATCGATCCTGCTGAAACTGTGCACTGAAAACTTAATATGTGCTTCCTGAAAACTCTTTATGTACGTGAATGAATACACCAGTTTGCAGAACACTTATTTAGATAGGGCACTGGAAACCACCTAGTGGGTAAGAGATCTCAAAGAGAGTTTAGGTTTAACAATCAGCTTTTTAAAAAACATTTTTAACCTGAAAAGCTGAGAAAGGATCTCAGACTAACACTAGCCAATGCTGCTGCTGCTGCTAAGTCGCTTCAGTCGTGTCTGACTCTGTGCGACACCGTAGACGGCAGCCCACCAGGCTCCACTGTCCCTGGGATTCTCCAGGCAAGAACACTGGAGTGGGTTGCCATTTCCTTCTCCAATGCATGAAAGTGAAAAGTGAAAGTGAAGTCGCTCAGTCGTGCCTGACTCTTAGCGACCCCATGGACTGTAGCCTACCAGGCTCCTTCGTCCATGGGATTTTTCAGGCAAGAGTACTGGAGTGGGTTGCCATTGCCTTCTAAAACAGGGAAACCTTGGGTTGCTACAGATTAACATAGCATTCAAATGCCACTAAGTGTTCTTGCCTGGAGAATCTCAGGGATGGGGAAGTCTGGTGGGCTGCTGTCTAAGGGGTTGCACAGAGTTGGACACGACTGAAGCGACTTAGCAGCAGCAGCGGCAGCAGCAGCAACAGAGAAATCTTGGATTTCTTGAGGAGATGGAGAAAGACCATTTTCTCATTTGAGCAGTGTGAAGCAATGCATGACTAAATAAAAATGCTAAGGAACAAAGATAGAGAAGAACATCAGATTGATAAAAGGAGCAGTACCAGCATCACTTGTACTTCAGTGTAAAAAGGTCATTTTTATTAGACGTTGGATTTGAGTGAATGTACTGAAGTCTGAGGAAGCCTGTTCAAGAAGACTATTTCTAGAGATATTAATAATACCAGAAGAAGACCATCGTTTCAGGCAGGTTCAACTGAGAACTTAAATAGAAGGTGAAATAAGAAGCTGTTTAGAACTGAGATAGTGAGGGCATATGTCTGAGTTCACTAAGTGGTCAACCGTATAGTAACAGGTGCAGAAAGCAGAGTTCAGCCTTATGCTCTCACATCCTTTCTACATTTGTTTCTTGCTGTATCATGTGACCGAAGAGCTGAATGGAGACCAGCTAACTGCTAAACTTCCTTCTACGTCTAACTTCCTATGAAAGAACAGTGCAAATGTTCATAGCAGAATTGTTCAGAAGTAAAAAAGTGGAAATAATGAATGGGACAAAAATAAAAGCAGAATAATGAATGGATGAATAAATGGGATATATTCACTCACTGGAATATTCTTTGGCAATAAAAAGGAATGAAGTGCTGATATATACATTCTAGAAAGTAGATGAACCTCACATATATTATGAAAGTGAAAGTGAAGTTGCTCAGTCATGTCCGACTCTTTGCGACCCCATGGACTGTAGCCCACCAGGCTCCTCTGTCCATGGGATTCTCCAGGCAAGAATACTGGAGTGGGTTGCCATTTCCTTCTCCAGGGGATCTTCCTGACCCAGGTATCGAACCCAGGCCTCCCACATTGCAGGCAGATGCTTTAACCTCTGAGCCACCAGGGGTGAAAAAGTCCTGACAAAAAAGACCACCTATTGTAGAGCATCATTTATATAAAGTGTTCATAACAGGCAATCTACAGAGACAGAAAGTAGATTAGTGGTTGCTTCAGCTTAGGGGTTGGGGAGAAATGAGAAAGACTGTTAATGGGTACAGAGTTTATTTCTGACATGAAGATTTAGTGATTGTGATGATTACACAACTCTGTGTCTATAGTAAAAAACAATTGAAATATGCAGTGTAAATGGGTGAATTACATGGTATGTGAATTACATCTCAATAAAGTTTTGATTTAAAAAATTTTAATGTTGAACATTATGAATCTTGGCATAGACATAGGACTATTCTGTTTTAACAGAGGTTCTATGAGGAGAAAAAAATACCAGGAATAAAAGCTATTATCCAGGGAAAAGTGGAAGTGTTAGTTGCTCTGTCATGTCCAACTCTTTGCCACCCATGGACTGTAGTCCACCAGGATCCTCTGGCCATGGGATTTACCAGGCAAGAATACTGGAGTAGGTAGCCATTCCCTTCTCCAGGGGATCTTTCTGACCCATGGATCAAATGTGTCTCCTGCATTGCAGATGGATACTTTACGGTCTGAGCCACCAGGTAAGCCCATTACCTAGGGATGAGGGGTTAATTAGGGAGGTTAGGGCAGACAGCCAGCAGCTTGGGGACAGTGGGCATTTGGTGGTAGATGAGGTTGCTGGTGGGATGTCCTGAAATGGAAAAAGAGGGGATCTTAAAACAGACTTTCTGGCTCAAGGCTTGTCTTTTGCCAGATTTTCACCTGGGCCTGTGTTTATATTAAAAAGCAGAGACATCACTTTGCTGACAAAGATCCATATAGTCAAAGCTAGTTTTTCTAGTAGTTATGTACAGATGTGAGAGTTAGTGCCTAAAGAAGGCCAAACGCTGAAGAATGGAAGCTTTTGAATTGTGGTGGTGGAGAAGACTCTTGAGAGTCCCTTAGACTGCAAGGAAATCAAACCAGTCAATCCTAAAGGAAATCAACCCTAAATATTCATTGAAAGGACTGATGCTGAAGCTGAAAATGCAATACTTTGCCATCTGATGCAAAGAACTGACTCATTGGAAAAGACCCTGATGCTGGGAAAGATTGAAGACAGGAGGAAAAGGAGATGACAGAGGATGAGATGGTTAGATAACATCACCTTTCTCAATGGATGTGAATTTGAGCAAACTCTGGGTGATAGTGGAGGACAGAGGAACCTGGACTGCTGCAGTCCATCAGGTCATAAAGAGTTGGATATGACTTTGCGACTGAAAAACAGCAACCACAATGTCTTTCTAAATGGACCCCTTTGGTCCTCTCTCTCCATATTCACATCCAGTCAACTAAAGACATACTTTTTCTCTCAGCTCTTTGAAACTCTTGTTAAAATGCCTTCATCTTCCCTTGCTTCTGCCTCTTCTGACATAATATCTTTCTCCTCTCTTCATTTGGTGCTTACTGGGTACTTTTTCTCTCCTAGGCATAGGCTATTTCTTTGTATTTTTATTGTTATTAAAATGTCAGGTTTTGATTTTTATATTTATTCTTCCCATGGGTCTTTTGTGACCTTATCATAAAGTTTATTGCATATAAATGTGAAGATTCACTAATATACTTAAAATGAGGGAAAGCAATGTAGCAACCGCTGCTAAGATGAAAAACTGTATACCATAAAAATAAGAACAAAGCAGTCAGACATTTATTTTCAGCAATTTACACAATAGAGAAATGGAGAGCCACCTTAAATTTTTTTTTTCTGTTTCATTTATTCCTTATGCAGCAGGGACACAGGTGTATGTCTTATCCAAGGTATCATCTAACTTTTAATCCAACTAAAATTAATGCTAGATTTCAGATTTAATCATTAATCAGATCACTCATTCAACAAATGTTTGTTGAGCATCTACTATGGACTAGGCATCTTGCTCAACGATAGAAACATAATGATGAAAAAAAAAGACAGAACTTCTGGTTCTTGATATATACAATCCAGCAGGAGATATGGATGCTAAACAAGTAATCACACAACTTCCATAAATAATTATGTAATTTAAATTATGTGTTATAAAGGATAAATATAAGCTACTGTTATCATAGAAAATAGGACTCTTTCTTTCTTCCTGCACTTATTCGGTAAAGAAACTCATGAAAAATATTGGAATAGGGAAAAGCATGGAGATCATACATAAACAAGTCAATGATTTTTTACAGGCTGAACACACCTGTGTAACCAGAACCTAAGTCAAGAAACAGAACATTATTAGAATCTCAGGAGTTCCATGCATGCCTACTTTTATTCACCAAATTCAGTTTGCTGGAAGCCTAGTAGTTTTGAGCACTTGCTATGTGCTAGGCTCAATGCAAAATCTTTTATAGATCCAATATCATGTGAAGAGCAGGTTTTTTTTTTTTTTTTTTTTCCTCTTATATGTGAAATTGTTCCCTGGGAATCTAATTTATACCCAGTTTTTAATTAGCAAATTCAGCATTTTCAGATAGAACAATATCCTTCAGGCCAGTACAGATAGGACTTTGCCATTCTGCTTTCCTGGAGATTTTCCATAAATGCAGGAAATTTCCATGATGATAGAGGCCTTTGAGCCCATGAACAGCAAGGAAGTGGCAGTTTCTCTGGATGGCTATGAACCAGGTCCTTAAGTAATCAGGTGTCAATATATCTTAATTTGTTATTCTGTACCTCTTCCTTCCCCAAGAAGAGTCAGCCTAGGTGCCTCTCTCCACACCACAAAGTCCTTCTTAAGGCTAACTAAGATTGACTTGCTAATTTCTCTGTATAGTGAAGACCCCTGTAGTGTGAGTATCTCTTAGCCAACTGTAATCATGCAAAGCTTGGAAGAAATTTATATCTGGTGTTTGGGGCACCATTTATGTGAATTCTAAAGGTTTGTGGCAAAAAAAAAAAAAAAAAGGTTTGTGGCAAGGGATTGTAATGGGGTTTTAAAGCGTCTGACTGGGGAGAAAAAAAGAATCCAAAGGACACTGTGAGAAATAGAGGCAGAAAAAAGTTACCTACTGTCCAAAATGAGATTTGGACAAAAGGAACAATACTGAGAACATTTACTGGCAGCTATTTTTTTGCTTTAGAGACCAATCTAGATAAGAAAGCAGGAATAGGAACTAAGAACTTAATATTGTTATCAATTATCCTAGGAGTTATGGGGGAAAAATGTATTGGTGAGGTTATATCCACCAGGAACTGTGCTGGTAAGAACTGGCCTATTTAAAGAATAAGGAGGCTTGGTACTTATTATTATTATACATGCTAGGTTGGGAGGAGTAGTGTGATCTTTGGGGATTAATAATGTACCATGGGCAGAACCTGCCTTGGGCACTGGTAAAAGGTAGAGCCATCTGTATGGTTTTATCCAAGAGATAATAAACATCTCTTTATTATAAAAACAAATATATGAACAAAGAATAAGGAAACTACTTCTAACTGGGTTTGACAAATTCCAAAATCCCCAAATAATGCACCTCTTTGTTCAGAGTACTGAAACCCCCAGAGACAATGTGGATGTTTCTTTTCTAGGTGAGATCTTCTGTAAAACCATGCAACCTATCTTTTCCCAGGCCCTTGGTGTTTTTTGAGTATGTGCTGATTTTCCACCATTGTTCTCTCTGGTGACGTGAATGGCTGTGTCAAATTTCTTCCACCTCAACACCAACCCCAATTTCCTGGATTTTTTTTTTTTCCTTTTCTATTATAGGGAGACAACTTTGCCTTTCCTTTGCTGAGAATCTTGAGGTCTTGCTTTCTCTCACTTCCCTCCTTTGCCTCTTAGCAGTCTTTTCGCATTTCCTTTGTTGGTTTTCTCCAGCTTCAAAAGATAAAACCACTTCTTATGTCCCAAAGTCATTCTCTGTGCTTTTTCTCTAGGACTGTGTTCCTTAGAATTAATAATTTAATCTCTCTCATACATTTGTTTTAAACTTTTATTACAATGTTTTCCAAACATACACAAAAGTAGAAAGAATACTGCAAGGAAGTTTACTGCCAATTTATGGAGGATTTTGAATGCCTAGGTCATCTTTCATTTTATTTATTAAGCATGGGGCGTATTTGAAAGCTTCTATACAGGAGAGTGCAAACAGTAGAGAAATGCTTTGAAGTTTTTGAAAATTGTGAGAGTGGATGGGAAGGGGAAGATATGGGAACTAGTTAGGAGGAAGCAGTTTAAGAGATCATGAACTTGAACTAATGTAGTGACCGTGGGAAAGACATGGGGATTGGACTTATTTTCAAGTGATGTTTCTTGAATAGTATCCACAGTGTATGGAACCATAATAAAAGGGCGAAGAACCTGAATTCTCAAATCTTCATAATAAGAGCTAATATTTGTTGCTTACTATGCAATAGTTTGAGTGCTGGCTGTATGTATCAGTCTGCATTTTCTGTATCTCCAATTGGATATCTAATAGTCATCTCAAAGTTAACATGTATGTCACTTAGTTCTTGATTGTTGTTATTGTTGTTTGTAAAAAATAATTGTTAAAAACAACAAACAATTGTTTAAACAATTAAATTGTTGAAACAACAATTGTTGTTTTAGTCACTCAATGTGTCTGAGTCTTTGTGACCCCATGGACTGTAGCCTGCCGTATTCCTCTGTCCATGGGATTCTCCAGGCAAGAACACTGGAGTGAGTTGCCATTTCCTTCTCCAGGGAATCTTCCTGACCCAGGGACTGAACCCATGTCTCCTGCACTGGCAGGCATATTCTTTGCTGTTGAGCCACCAGGGAAGCCCTAGCTCCTGATACTTCTTCCCAAATCTGTCTCTCCATGTCTTTTTCATTAAAGATAATGGGAAATTCTTCCATCTTGGTTCTAAGACCAAGACTCATCCTTGACTCCTCTTTTTTTTGCTCATCAGTTCAGTTTAGAGTCACTCATTCATGTCCGACTCTTTGCGACCCCATGAATCACAGCACGCCAGGCCTCCCTGTCCATCACCAACTCCTGGAATTCACTCAGACTCATGTCCATTGAGTCAGTGATGCCATCCAGCCATCTCATCTTCTGTCGTCCCCTTCTCCTCCTGCCCTATATCCCTCCCAGCATCAGAGTCTTTTCCAATGAGTCAACTCTTCGCATGAGGTGGCCAAAGTACTGGAGTTTCAGCTTCAGCATCATTCATCCAAAGAAATCCCAGGGCTGATCTCCTTCAGAATGGACTGGTTGGATCTCCTTGCAGTCCAAGGGACGCTCAAGAGTCTTCTCCAACACCACAGTTCAAAAGCATCAATTCTTTGGTGCTCAGCTTTCTTCACAGTCCAACTCTCACATCCATACATGACCACAGGAAAAAACATAGCCTTGACTAGATGGACCTTAGTCGGCAAAGTAATGTCTCTGCTTTTCAACATGCCATCTACGTTGGTCATAACTTTTCTTCCAAGAAGTCAGTGTCTTTTAACTTCATGGCTGCAGTCACCATCTGCAGTGATCCTGGAGCCCCCCAAAATAAAGTCTGACACTGTTTCCCCATCTATTTCCCATGAAGTGATGGGACCAGATGCCATGATCTTCGTTTTCTGAACGTTGAGCTTTAAGCCAACTTTTTCACTCTCCACTTTCACTTTCATCAAGAGGTTTTTAGCTCCTCTTCACTTTCTGCCATAAAGGTAGTGTCATCTGCATATCTGAGGTTATTGATATTTCTCCCGGCAATCTTGATTTCAGCTTGTGCTTCTTCCAGCCCAGTGTTTCTCATGATGTACTCTGCATATAAGTTAAATAAGCAGAGTGACGATATACAGCCTTGAACGTACTCCTTTTCCTATTTGAAACCAGTCTGTTGTTCCATGTCCAGTTCTAACTGTTGCTTCCTGACCTGCATATAGGTTTCTCAAGAGGCAGGTCAGGTGGTCTGGTATTCCCATCTCTTTTAGAATTTTCCACAGTTTATTGTGATCCACACAGTCAAAGGCTTTGGCATAGTCAATAAAGCAGAAAGAGATGTTTTTCTGAAACTCTCTTGCTTTTTCAATGATCCAGTGCTCATACCTCACTTCTAATTCATCAGAAAACGTCACTGATTCTAATTTCAGAATATATCTGGAACTCCGCCACTTTTCACCACTGCCGCTATCAGCATGGCTCACTAGGGTTATTGCTCTCAGTAGCCCCTAACTAGTCTCCCTGCTTTTGTCCTTCCTTCCCTTAAGTCTGTTCTTAATACAGCAGTCAGAGTGATCTATTTAAAGCATAAATTATGCTAAACCTGTGGTAAAAACCTGCACAATAAGGATTAGAGTCCATGGACTGTACTGGGATGCTCTCCATGATCTGCTCCTTGCCCAAACCCATTACTGCACCGATATCATTTTCTCTTCCTTTCTCTTCCCCTCACTCCATTCTGACCACCTTAGGATCCTTGTTCCTTAAGTTTGACATCTCAGGCTTTTGCACTTGTGGTTTCTTGTGCCTAGAACAGCTTTCCTCCAATATCTGCAAGCTTCATATTCTTATCTTTTGGAGTCTTTGCTGAAAGTCACATTATAATTAAGGCTACCATACTTAAAACTGCAAGCTATGCGCCTTGCCTTCAGAGTTTCTTTCCCCCAGTAAACTGCTCTGCTTCTCCACCCTCACACCTTTCAGTGCACTTATTATTTTGGGTCTAGTGGGAACATGCCCTACAAAGGGGAAGGAGGCAGGCCTAGAAAAAAGGATGTAGAGACTCTACCTATTTCCCTCTATATATATGGAGCCACAGATATAGAAGTTCCCCACAACCATGCCTCATCTTTAGCCTGCCTGCCTCCTTATGTTACCATCTTGGAGTGAATAAGATGGGAGGACAATGAAAAATTTCAACAAAGAAGGTCATTTGGAGGAGGAATCTGAATCACAGGCTGTTCTAAGTTGTGCCCTTCAAAAACTCCTTGAACTCTGTATAGTCATCACACTCTAGCTAGGAAATATTTCTTCATTCACACCTCTGATAACACACATTTACTCTGTGCCTTTGCAACTTTTGTTCGGCTCTTTGAAAAGCAGCAGTAAAAATCTTGTGTCAGATCAAAGAAAATTGTCATGACCTTCCAGGCTGTGAGAGCAATCTGCTGTAAACAATCTGATAGTGTGGCATGCTGCCTGCAAATAAACACACAGCGGCTCCCTTTCCTGATCACTGCTGTGTGGTTTGCTGCTGAGGCTCTGGAGAAATTATAGACTGTCCATCTCATCACCAGGTCCAGGGGAGGCTGATGAATTCACCTTGGCCATGACTGCCTTAGTGACTGTGCACAGATGTCACTGGTCTGGAAGTTATGAAACATACCCACACAGAAGAATCTCTTTGGAGTCTTGTTAAGCATACTGATTTCTGGATGCTCTGAATCTGAATCTTTGGAGGTAGTGGATCCAGAAATTTGTATTTGTTCCAAGTTCCCCAGGTGGTTTTCTACAGCCCACTGGTGACTGCTTCATGAACCAATGTATGGGATTCACTGCTTTTCTTGTTCTTTTTAATGGTTATTTACATGTACTTTTGGAGAAGGCAATGGCACCCCACTCCAGTACTCTTGCCTGGAAAATCCCATGGATGGAGAAGCCTGGTGGGCTGCAGTCCATGGGGTTGCTAAGAGTCAGACACGACTGGGCAACCTCACTTTCACACATTGGAGAAGGAAATGTCAATCCACTCCAGTGTTCTTGCCTGGAGAATCCCACAGACGGGGGAGCCTGCTGGGCTGCCGTCTATGGGGTTGCACAGAGTCAGACACAATTGAAGCAGCTTAGCAGCAGCAGCAGCAGCATATGTACTTTTGACAACTGGTTGGGTGTAAACTATATCCTAGCCACAAATAATCTTGTCCTACATGAGTTGGACAATCCTAAAGGAAATCAGTCCTGAATAGTCATTGGAAGGACTGATGCTGAAGCTGAAACTCCAATACTTTGATCACCCACCTGATGCAAAGAACTGACTCATTGGAAAAGACTCTGATGCTGGGAAAGATTGAAGGTAGGAGGAGAAGGGGATGACAGAGGATGAAATGGTTGGATGGCAAAACTGACTCGATGGACATGAGTTTGAGCAGGCTCCGGGAGTTGGTGATGGACAGGGAAGCCTGGAGTGCTGCAGTCAATGGGTTACAAAGAGTTGGACGTGACTGAGCCACTGACCTGACATGAGTTGGAGGTGGTGTTTTCTACTATTACCTGAAAACTTGTTTTGTATGGAAGTTCCACCCCTCAGGCATACATTGCATACTTAACCCAGCAAGCGTCCATAGCCATCAACTATCCCCCTGATATGATGCCTAGACATGGGAACTTCCATCTCCTCTTTGTAACAGTGGGATAAAGAGGTATGTGGTACTTGAAGAATGAGAGCTCTGGGAGGCATCAACTAAGAGGGAACTTTAAACATGACTGGGAATGGAATAAGACTATGACTTGTGTTAGGGTTTAGTGAGGAAGAGCATAAGATGTAGTTTTAAAGTTTACTTTGGTGGCCTGGAAACAGGGTGATGCTGTTATAGTCATGCTCCAGTAATAACAGATGATCATCAGTTGCATTTTCGAAAGTTGGGGCAAGTTTGAATAGCTATGGGGTTTGGGGGGAAAAGAGCTGTGTGGTACCTACAGGTTTGAAGCTCTGATATCACTCATTAGGGAATGAATAAATCCTTTCTCAGCCTCCCTTTCCCCATGTGGGATTCATCATCTTTTCTGAATAGAGATTAAACAGATATTGTCCCACAGGTGAGATACCCCAGTGGGGAGTTAGACAATACAGATTTTAGAACTGATCTCACTGCCAACTCTCCTTGATGTTATTTCCTTTAATCTTTCCAGTAGGAAGTAATTGCCTCCCTTAGCATCTCATACCACTGTCCTATGGTCTTTAACAGATAGACTCATTGTAGTGGGTTGGGTATGTGTCTGATTCTCCTACAGACTGTGACCTTTTGGAGGACAGGACTTGTGTTTCATGTACAAATTTGTTAATGACTTCTATGTGTTATTTATTGGGTATCTACTAGAGTCAAATAGTAAAGTTTGTGTCTTTTGGATTTGAAATAGTAAAACCATAGACCAGGGGAAGGGCAAAAGGTGCAACAACACAGTAAACATTAGCAAACACTTATTAAACTTGTTTCTCCTTTAAAGCACTCTAATTCCAGTTTAAAGCAAGTTAGATTCATTTGATCATCTCTCTAATCCTGTGAGGTAGTTACTATTATTAGGTTATTTTACAGATGAGCAACTGAAACACAGAAGCATTAAGAGAGCAGTCAGAGCCCCAGAAAGAGACAGGAAGCAGTCAGACAAGTCATTTCTGCCTCATTGTTCAGTGGAGGCTGGACTTCAGTAGAGTTGAGGGAAGAGAAGTATTTTTAGAAATCAATTGATGAGGACACTTCAACTAGGAAATTGCAGCAATTATGGAAGCAGAGACCAAGAATTTAATTTTCTTTAAAGTATAATATGGTATTAAGAAGTCCAACCATCCTCAGTTACTGTTTCCATAAAGTCCTTAGGTAAGACACCCTTCAGATAGAGTTATAAATAACATTCTGAATCTGTTGAGCTCTAACTGAGGATTATAGTCCCAGTTTTATCCAGAGTGGGCAACTCAAGAAGCAGGCCCACTTGGAGAATGCAGTTTTAAAAGATGTGTTCTGTATTGTGCTCATGGCTGGGGGCTGAGAAAGGTGATGAGGACAGGGAGCACAGAAGAGAAATTCCTGTGGGAAATGGGGGATTTTGTCTCAGTCTTAAGCAGTGCTTGACACGTGGTGTGTGGTTTAACCAGGAAGTAGTGAATGAATGACTGAGTGACAGGGGAGAAGCATAGATAAAGCAAGGTGGAATTATGCATAGCAGATGCTTGATAATTGCATGTGAGGTTGAGTGGAAAATACAACTTACTTGAGGCCTTACTAAGGTAAAATATAAAGTATTGATAGAAGTAAAAATAACAACAGAAACCCTGAATGAATTAATAGAGAGATAGTATAAGTCAGACCTGCTTGACTTCATGGGCACTGGCCTCTAATATCCCGTGAAATATTTTAAGTTCTGCTTCTAACGTAGAACCTCTTTTCAGATGTCCTCTCCTTAGGCTCCTCACCTCATCCATTACATGGTGATTGAAATGGAAAAAACAAAAGGGTTTTGTCCTCATCATGTCTCATCAAGGAGATCTGCGTGATAAAAAGAGGAACAAAGACTAGTCCTTAGAGAATTTGAAACAGGGTGCTGAGGGAGAGATGATGTGGAAGGCTTCCCAGAAGTCCTGCTCTCTCTTTGAAGTGAAGTGAAGTGAAATGAAAGTCACTCAGTCATGTCTGACTCGTTGAGACCCCATGGGCTATACTGTCCATGGAATTCTCCAGACCAGAGTACTGGAGTGGGTAGCCTTTCCCTTCTTCAGGGGATCTTCCCAAACCAGGGATCAAACCCAGGTCTCCTGCATTGCAGGCAGATTCTTGACCAGCTGAGCCACAAGGGAAGCCCATGGCAGGCCCTTATTTGAGAAATCCTTTTATTATTTATGGGGTCATGTCTCTTTATGCCACCACTACATATTTTTGCTGATGGTCCAGTTTTGCTATGTGACCTTAAGTTACCAATGATGGGTCTGTATTTCTCATGCTGGCATTTTCTGTACATGAGAGACCGTGTGTCTGCACATAGAACAAGACCTTTCTGGTCTTTTTTGGTGCCTGGCATGGGAAACCCATCTCTCTAAGATGGCTTCCCTGGGGAGTATTCATCCCTCTAAAAAGTTCTACCATGGAGTGTCACAGGGCTTCCCCGATGGCTCAGCAGTAAAGAATCTGCCTGGAACTTAGGAGACACAGGAGACTCAGGTCTGATTCCTGGGTCAGGAAGATCCTCAGGAGGAGGAAGTGGTAACCCACTCCAGTATCCTTCCCTGGGAAATTCCACAGACGGAGGATCCTGCCTGGAAGGTTACAGTTCATAGGGTTGCAAAGAGTTGGAGACGACTGAGTGACTGAGCACATGGAGTGTAATCTCAGCTGTGGAGTCCTTACCAACCTACCCAGGGAGAGTTAGTGACACTGACTCCTCTACCGTTCGTTTCTTGTTTATAGTTCCATTTATTTTCACCTGAATGGATGAATGACTGAACGAATCCAGAAATCTAATCTTATTCTTGGTGGTTCCACAACTCTGTCCAGCACCTGACCCAAAACCACAATATCATAGCATGTCATGGAGGATCAACAAATAGGTAACTGTCCCGAATTTGGCCTTCCAATTTTTCCTTTTCTCTTTGATATGATGATCATAAGAAGTTAAAATTAGAATTTTAGAGATCATCTGCTCCATTATAGCACCCAATGTAGAGATTTTTTTTTTTGGCTGCACTATCCAGCTTGCAGGATCTTAGTACCCTGACCAGGGATTGAATCTAGGCCTCTACACCCCTACAGTGAAAGCACCAAGTTCTAACCAATGGACCATCAGGGAACTCCCCAAAATCTGTAGGTTTATTTAGAGTAGAAGATTTATTGCCTATTTGAATATCTCTGGTGGTGGGACACTCACTAATCCATAATACAGTTGATCCAATTTGAACCACTCAAATTGTTAGCAAAGTGCTATTTTTATATTGAGCTAAAAATTGCTTTCCTATAAGTTTTACCTATTGGTCCTATTTCTCTCCTCCCCCACATACTGGGAACTATCTAAAATAAAATTGAACTCCCTCCATATGGCCTTTCTCAAGTCTTTGAAAACAACTGTCATGTTCCATTTGAAATTCCCTGTTCCCAAATTGGGTCACTGTATGCTAAACCAGACTTCAGCAGTCTCCATGTTATACCATATTACATGACCCCTAGGCCATTTCTATTCCTAGTCTTTCTCATTTGACATCCAGTTAGTCAATGTGGTTTCAACAGCCTAGTACTCAGGACACATACTATGGTATCAAAAAAGTTCAAAGTGATAGGTACGATTCCTGTTCACATTTTTGTGCCTTATGAATGCCAGGACTATAGAGAGCCTGAGAAGTCAGAGGTGGCAGCCTCTGCCTTCAACAAATATCTGGAGGAAAAAGACTGGCTTCACACTGAGACTCTGCTCCAAGACCCTGTTTGTCTTGTACCTGTTGCTATTGCAGGAACAAGGTGCTTATCTTTTGTTGGCCTTTCTTAATTGAGGTGAGCAGGAATGAATGAGACTGCCCAGAGTGGAGGAGGGAAGGAGGGGTCAGTAGTGACATTTAGGGCTTAACAACCACCTGGTAGGGATGAGGAAGCTGTGTGTGAGGAGATGTAGTGGGTATCAAAGCCAGGGGATTCCTGGATGGTGGGAGAGATTGGCACAGTTTTGGTTGTTTACTGAGAGCACTGAGGTTGGAGGTTCTTCACTTTGGAAAAAAAAACAACTCCAGTTGTATGAAACATTGACTGGGATCTGTGGCGTTATTTGTGGGTGTCCACTTGAAAAGTGGAGGAGGCAGGCAAACAGTGTCGAGTAGATGCCAGGTGTTCAGTGTTGAGAAGTAAGTGGTTAAAGGGTGGGGCTTCACTATCCTTCCCCTCCCCTCAACATCTATAGTAGGCGCACAAACGTGCCAAAAGCTGACAACTCGATCAAGAAATGCTTCCAGAAAGGTCTTTCCTCCAGGTGGGACCTACCTGCCAAACATCTGGGGAAATCCAGAGAGGGCAACATGTGCCCTCCTCTGAGGTCCCTATTATAAGATACCAGATTGTTGCCCTGAATTTATTTGCGGGACTCTTCCACAGCTGGCAATACATTTCCCAGCCTCAGAAGTCATTCTCAGCTTAAAGACATGCACACTGAGAACTCTCAAAAAATAAAATGGGTGACAGAAACAAGATGCAAACATTAAAAAGTAGATGAAAGGAAGCTGACTGTGCTGAATGGAGGTCATTTGATTAATACACAACACAAAGGAGTCATGAGTTTCAATGATTGGGACTGGCCCTGTGCCCAGAGAAGAGCAGAGCAGGGGTTGGAGGATACAAAGAAAGAAAGACAATGGAGAAAGGCTGAACTGGAACTCTGAGAGAAGCTGTGGTGACAGATATTGTGTGATTCTCAGTGTGTGTCACACTTGAGGGCAGAGGCCCATGAGATAGGACTTAGGTGGGACTCTGAGCAAGCTTGTGTCTGCAGGGAGAGGTATGAGGCTGGGCATTGCAGGGTTATGATGCTGGGGAAAAAGTGTCCTACAGGAGACTCTGACTCTGGTTTCTTCTCAGGTACTTGAGAGAGGGCACATGGTGAGCTGGCCGCTATACAAAGCTCCTCACGAGTAGGTCCATGAGGCATAAAGGGTCACTGCAGAATATCAGTGACTACCTCCACTGTTCCTCCTCTAATATGAGTCCTGTGGGAGCAGCCAGATGAATGATCAAAGTTGGCAGCAGGTTCTGTTGTTAATGGACACTCTCAGGAGTGTAGGAGTCTGCCTAAGACCTTACCCCCTGTTTACACCCCTTCTCCATCTCTGATTCTGAGTGGATCATTCTTTGTCTTTCCCACCCACGATACCATGAACAGATGTCATTTGTTTGTGAACGATATCCCCAACTTAAGTCCTATAGCCCTCATCAGTTCAGTTCAGTTCAGTTCATTTCAGTCACTCAGTCATGTCCGACTCTGCGACCCCATGAACTGCAGCACGCCAGGCCTCCCTGTCCATCACCAACTCCTGGAGTTCACTCAAACTCACGTCTGTCGAGTCGGTGATGCCATCCAGCCATCTCATCCTCTGTCGTCCCCTTCTCCTCCTGCCCTCAATCCCTCCCAGCATCAGAGTCTTTTCCAATGAGTCAACTCTTCGCAACGAGGTGGCCAAAGTATTGGAGTTTTAGCTTTAGCATCAGTCCTTCCAATGATAAGACCTACGATTCTCTCACCTCAATACAATCCCTCTGATCCTACTTCAAGTCAAGTAATCTGATGTGGACACCAGTTCCGCCTGGTCTCAGTTTTCTTTCTTTCCCTTGCGATGGTTTTTCTTGGACCCTAAACTGGTGCCAACTGACCATTCCTCTTAATAACTTACTGTATCCCTGCCCCGGAAAGTTACACTCAGCCCTGGTTACTGCAGTGGAGAAGGGTAGGAAATAACTAAACTATCTTTCATCCAAGTCATCTGACCTCACTCTCCTTGGGCTTTTGGACCATTTTGCCAAGGTAATGCCTCCCTCTGTCTTCCCCTCCATAAGAACTTGAATTCAATAAGAGTTTAATATATAATATATAAAGGATGGTGCTGAAAATCAGAGGAGTGGGAACTGACTCTTGTTCTCTGTTGAATTCAAGGTGCAAAGCACTGGGCCTTGTACACAGTAGGCATGTGACAAATATCTGTAATATAATCAGGGAAGAATTAAAGATTAATCAACAAATAAAAATAATTTTAAAAATAATCCTTTTGATAATTATCAAGTTATCATTGATAATTTTTTATTGATATGTAGTTGATTTATGATGTGTTAGTTTTAGGTATACAGCAAAATGATTCAGATATACACAAATATATGTATACATATATAATTTTTAGCTATATATATATATATATAATTGTTTAGCTACTTGAAGTTTGAAAAGAAAATCCATTTAGTGAGTTATCATCTCGTAGTATACAATAACATAAACTCCAGATCAATTAATATTCTAAAGTAAGAAAACAAAATCTTAAAAACAAGAAAACATAGAGCACAAGGATTTTCTAGGCTTAAGGCAATGTATGGAATTACAAAGGAAAAGATTAATTGATTTGACTAAAAAAAAATAAAGGGTTTCCCTGGTGGCTCAGCTGGTAAAGAAGGCACCTGTAATGCAGGAGACCTGGGTTTGATCCCTGGGTTGGGAAAATGCCCTGGAGAAGAGAAAGGCTACCCACTCCAGTATTCTGGCCTGGAGAATTCCATGGACTGTATCGTCCATGGGGTTGCAAAGAGTCGGACATGACTGAGCGACTTTCACTTTCAAAAAAATAAAAACTTCTGTATTAAGAAAAATGCAAGATAGATTTGAAAAAATATTGAGGTGTTATAATTATTTAATTATATTCCTTTCTTTCCCTTTCTTAATTAATTCCCTTCACAGTTAATATTCCTTTCTTTCCCTTTCAAGTTTGGAACCAGTTTATGAGTAGACACAGAAATTATACTGATACAGATCGCTTTATTGGTGATAAAATAGATTGTATAGTCTATAGTTTACTTTTGAGTCTGTAGCAGGTTTCCTAATACTTTACCCCAGAAATAAAGTTTCTTGCTTTGTCATAGACAGAACAGGATGCGTACAGACCTCCTCAGGGGCAAAGCTTTTCTTGGCCAGTTTATTTCATGGCAGAGAGTAGGCAGATCAGAAAGACAGACGAGTTGAAAATGTTTTGTTCCTTCTCTAACTCCTTATAAGTCAGATGAGTCAGGGAATGGAAAGAAGCCATGAGTGTTACTCCAGGGCAGGAAGTTTTAAGTTTTTGGTGCCATGGACCACATTCACAGTCTGGTGAAGGCTCTGGACTCCCTTTTCAGAATAATTTTTTAAACTCAATTAATAAAATACATAGAATTACAAAGGAAACCAGCTGTACTGAAATGAAATTACAAAAATATTTAACAATTTTTTAAACAATTTTTGTGGTTAAGTAAAATACATTCTTCTTAATTATTCCATTAAATATCATGACCTAGCTGCAGATCTAATAACTACTATAATTTTGGTGTGAAGAATCACATTTCGATATATGCAACAGGATATAAAATACCTATGATTTCTACTCGTGGCAGAACCACAGGTTCTGCTAACACTGGTTGAAGGAAAAAAAATTAAAATTTTTTTTTTACCCATTTGACTTCAAAAACACCACTCTTTCACATTTTACTACTTTTGTTCCCAAACCTGACAGACTTCAGGTGAAGAATCCTTTCTCTAAGGGAAGTACCTCAATCATAACATAAGGTCAGGAACTTAAAAGTTCTACCAAATACTGAGAATATAAAAGCCTCATACAAATTAACAAGAAAAGCCCCAAGAGACAGACAAGCCAAGATCATGATGAACAGATAGAAAGTGATTTAAAAAAAAAATGAAGAAAAAGTCAACTTTGAAACAGAGAAGCGGAAATCAAATTTTCTTTGCCTATTAAATTAGTCAGGATAAAGCATGCACCCACACAAACACTTACAAATTCTGCCAAATGCCACTGACATGACTGTTCTCACTGCTGTTTGAATTGAAAATTGGTACAGTTATTTTGGAAAACAGATCTTAAATTATTCACATTTTTGAATCAATAACTTATTAAATCATCTTGAGCTATTGTCTTTTAATGGCTAAACTCTTAAAATTTTTCTCACAATGCTGCTGCTGCTGCTGCTGCTAAGTCGCTTCAGTCATGTCTGACTCTGTGTGACCCCATAGACGGCAGCCCACCAGGCCCACCCGTCCTTGGGATTCTCCAAGCAAGAATACTGGAGTGGGTTGCCATTTCCTTCTCCAATGCATGAAAGTGAAAAGTGAAAGTGAAGTCGCTCAGTCGTGTCCGACTCTTAGCGACCCCCATGGACTGCAGCCAACCAGGCTCCTCCACCCATGGGATTTTCCAGGCAAGAGTACCAGAGTGGGTTGCTATTGCCTTCTCCGCTCACAATACTAAGACCACCCAAATCTTAAAGGACCCAGTGGGTCTTGTATACTAAGAGTTCTTACTATCACTAATGAACCAAATCTTTTCCAGTTCAAAACCATAAATGTAATGAGTTTACATTCCCATTATATACACTTAAACATCAGAGGGATTTCTTATGTATACTGTACTCTCCTTTGAATCTGCTGAACTCTCAGAATATTGCTGGAGGAATGATAAATTGCCTAGGAGAGCACCTATCTGGGTGTGATGGTTAATTTTATTAATAGCTGTCAACTTGACTGGGCTAAGTGATGTCCAGATAGTGGGTTTTAAAAAGGTCACTGTTTCTAGGTGTGTCTATAGGACTGTCTCTGGAAGAGATTAGCATTTGAATTAGTAATCAGTACAACTCACTCCAGTATTCTTGCCTGGAGAATCCCAGGGACAGGGGAGCCTGGTGGGCTGCCGTCTATGGGGTGGCGCAGAGTTGGACACGACTGAAGCGACGCAGCAGCAGCAGCAGCAGAGCAAGTAATGAAGATCATCCTCATCAATACCGGTGGGCGTCATCCAACACACTGAGGGCCTGAATAGAACCAAAAGACAGAGAAAGGGTGAATTGGTTCTCTCTGCTTCAGCTGAGATATTCATCTTCTCCTGCCTTCCAACACTGAGGCTCCTAATTCTCAGGCTTGCAGACTCAGACTGGGACTCACTCCATCCTCAAGCCTTTGGACTTAGATAGAATGGTACCACTTTTCTTAGTTGTACAGTTTACAGACAATCGATCACAGGACTTCTCAGCCTCCATAACCAGGTGAGCCAATTTCTTTAATATACCTCCATATATAAATATATATATATATTATAAATACTATATGTATTTTGTATATAGTATCTGGAGATTTGCTAAAGGGATTATATATTAAACTTATATGTAAGACTCCCTGGTGGCTCAGACGGTAAAGAATCTGTCGGCAATGCCAGGAGACCCAGGTTTGATCCCTGGTTCAGGAAGATTCCCTGGAGTGGGAAATGGCAACCCACTCCAGTATTCTTGTCTAGAAAATTCCATGGACAGGAGAGCCCGGCATGTTACAGTCCATGGAGTCACAAAGAGTGGGACATGACTGAGCAACTAACACACACACACATTACACTAATATATTAATTAAATATTAATTATTAATAAAAGTTATTTATATATTGTATTATATTGATTAAATTATATATTAAGTATATTATATAGGTATATATACACACATCTCCTATTGGCTCTGTTTCTCTGGAGAACCCTGACTCTTTGGGCATTGATATTTGGGCACAATATTTAGTGGCCTATATTCAATTTTTGCTAGATGATTTCCTTTGTTCATAAGTTTCAGTATTATGTCTTCCCTTCCCTTTGTCTTCCCTTGGCCTTCCTACCATTAAGTCTTTTGCTTTGATCTTGGCATCACTGTCCCATTTGTTTAGTAAATCATTTCTTGGCAGCTTACTATGTACCAACAATTGCACTAGGTATTAGTGATTCAATGGTGAATAAAATAAATGTATTGCTGTCCTCATAGAACTTGCAATCAATTTCTGCATCCAAAAGCTACAGTCTGTGGGCCAAATTCAGCTTGTCTTCTTTTTTTGTACAACCTGTAAGAATAGTTTTTACATTTTAAAATGTAATAAAAATCAAAGGAAAAGTAATTTGTCTTGAAGTGCAAATTACACTAAATTCAAATTCTAGTGACCATCAATAAAGTTTTATTGGAACACACCACACTAATCTGTTTATTTTCTATAGCTGGTTTTACACCACAGCAGCAGAGTGGTTGTAAGAAGTACTGTATGGCACAAACCTGAATTATTTACTATTTATCCTCTTACTGAAGAAGTTTTTGGCTTCCCGAGTAGTGGTGCAGATAGAAAAGAACACACAATCAATCAATAAGTAATCACAGATTGTGGCAAGTGACATGAAGGGGAAAATGAGCCAAGACTGAGAAAGTCAGGAGCATCTGTGTGGATGGAAGTGCCTTCGGGTGGAAGAGACAGTGAAGCTGAGATGGGAAAGAAGAGAAGGACCCAGCTATGCTAAGACAGGGGCAATTCTGTTCCAGGCAGTGGAGAGAGAGTGGTGATGGCAAAGTGACTGATGTGGGAAAGATGTTAGCCTGTTTGAGGAACTGAGATGACCTCATGGCTGGAGAATAGTAAGAGGGGAGACTGACACCTAAGTACATTGGAAACCAATTAAGAGGTTTAAGCAAGAGAATGGCATGGTTTGATTTGCATGTATCCAAGACCACTTCAGCTGCTCTACAAAAAATGGATTGCAAGAGAAAAGGAAAAGAGAAGGGGAGAATATTTAGAAAGGCATTGGTCTCATCTTCCCTATAAGGTTCCCTTCTTTTAAGGTACCCTCCTACACCTTTCTCCCATGAACATGTCAACTCCATAAACTACAGAATTCTGCAGTGTTTTGCAATTATTTTTTTGAAAGTTGGTTATTGAGATTCATATGTGTAGAACAGTAACTGATAAAAATTTCTGAAGAAGCTTGTGTTGGCTATCACATTTTACTCTAATAAGAACTCATTGAGAAATAAATTCTTGTGAAAAATACAGAGTTTTCAAATATGACACAATAGAAATAAGCAGTGTTATTAGAAATCATAAATGGTAGTAGTCACTTTAATCTCCTAGCAAACTGTATAACACTTCTCATCCTGGAGAGGAAGATGAGGCCAAAGCTGATAGCGGAACATGTGTGCACAGGAAGTGAGCAGTAATCTGCGGTTGATGTAATCAGGTAGATGGAAAAAGTTTGGAGAGGGCAAGATAGAGGCTGAGAAACATGGCTATGGAGACCAGTGGGGAATTTCTGGAGGAAGATTAGCCTGGGGATTTAAGAATTCTGGTATATATTTTTTATGGTGCTACTTTTTGCAGTGCTGCCATTTGAAAGCCTTTCTATTTTCAAGACTTCACTGGAAGTCTGATGCAAACACACAGACTTGGGCTGGTGGCTTTCTGGAAGTAATTGAGGTACTGCCTCGCACAGTAAGAGATAATATAGAAAAGCCATTTAGTGTGTGGGGTAGTCAGATGATCATTAAAATGAAATCATTTGATGAAAGCAGGAATCCAGAGTCAGATTGACTAGGAGAAAATTTCTCCAAGAAATACAAGAATTCTAAGAAAGACCAGGTAAGAAAACAAGTTTCTCCCCTCAAGTAATAGGGATTTTTTGAGGAAATTTTACTTGACAGTTTAAAGACAGTGTGACTCCTACTTATGTATGGGTTGCAAATCATGTCCTCTCATTAGTTCTATAATTTACATGAAGTCAACAGTGTGTTCAGTTCAGAGGCATCCAAGGATATTGACATTCCCAGGGATAGAACCTCTGTTGTTTTCTGGCCACTGGAACCCTTGATAAAGCCCATACTTCTGTCTACTTGGTGGATGAAAGCCAAGGTTAAAGAAACGCAGAAGAGAACAAAAGCAAATGTTTATGGGAAAACACAAGCCAGCATTTATAGGAAGTATTTGCTTCCTCATGTCTCTTGTCCTTTCTGAATTTTGGGTTTCCCTAAAGGAAACAGTTCTATTTTTAGGAAAAAACAACACACAAACACACAAGGGCCAGATTTTCTGAGACTTTTTCAGGAAGCGCTTTCCCACCAATCTGTTTCTGGGTCTCACACACCAAATCAGAAAGGATGAGGCATCATGTTTCCAGAGTCTCTTCTAGTTAACTCAGCATCCAATAAAGAGACACAATTAAAAGGATAGTTTTGTAATTTAAGAAAGATGAGACAATTTAGCTTAGAGAATCCAAGTAGGAACCTGCCTAAATCTGCACACACGGGAAATAGTGAGGGCTTTAGTCAATTCAGTTTCATGAGAAGATTTCTACTTTCCTAATCTGCGGGATGACCAAAAGTCTCCTGGAGACCAGAGTGGACCCTCCTGTTATCCAAGAACCTAAGTGAATAACCTTAGCTATGAGCTAATCTGGTACAGTGGCATGGATGAGCCTTCAGGACAAGAGATTCCAACGCCTTGTTTGGAAAGGCCAACAGGAGCTGAATCACCTCACTTCCTCTCTACTATACCTATAGTATACTATACTATACCTCTCTACTATACTATATGAGCTCAGTCACTGTCATGTCAGAACTCTTTGTGATCCTGTGGACTGTAAACCCCCAGGTTCCTCTCTGTCCATGGAATTTTCCAGGCAAGAATACTGGAGTGGGTTGCCATTTCCTACTCCAGGGCATCTTCTTGATCCAAGGATTGAACCCATGTCTCCTACACCTCCTGTATTGACAGGCAGATTCTTTACCACTGAGCTACCTGGGAAGCCCTCCTCTCTACTGTAGGTTCTACCAAAAAAATTCTGCAAAAGCTCCTCTCTCTTTCCTACATGTCTTGGATGAAATCTTGATGTAGACTCCTATAGAGATGGGAATGGGTCAAATAAGAGGGTGCAAAACCCTCCTTCCACAGACCCATAAAAATGGGAGTCAGTGCTTGGAAGAGAAATTGGCTTGGCTTTCCTGAGCCTGCTGCTCTCCATTTTTCAAGACTTGAATGTTCTTCCTTATCTCTCAGAATGCAAGAATGAATAAATAATTGTCTACAAAATCTCTTAAGTTTCCTGAAGAAAAGCACCATCTGAATATAAAAGTAAATGTGCTAGACAGCTATCAAAGCTCAAAGCAAAGAAAGTCACAGAATGGGAAGAAATTTGCAAAACATAACTTAACACCTCAAAGTCAAAATCTTGTACAAATGACTAAGTGGCTTTTTTTTTTTTTTTTTGGAGGTCAAGAGAAACTGCAGAGCCTACAGTTCCTACTAAACAATAATAACTACCGCCAATCCCTATTTACTGATGAATAGTTTACAAAGAACATTCATGTATATGTGGCCTCATTTCTCATTAATGTGATATGCACATGAAACAGAAATGTTGTGAGGTAATATCTGTTCTTACCACCATTCAGAATGAAGAGATCCTAAGACTCAGGAATGGTAAATATCACTTGTTTCCTCAACTGTTAAGTAGCAGAATCAGCAGCTGAATCCAAATCTTGTGGTGCCCAAATCCATGCTATTTCTATTAATACTATATGGGACCAACCACTTTTCCAGAGAGCTAAATATTCCTTTCCCCTCCAACTTCCTGTCTTGTGATGAACAGTGTATTAAGAACTGATTCCTAGACAGACATATAGATCAATGGAACAAAATAGAAAGCCCAGAGATAAATCCACACACATATGGACACCTTATCTTTGACAAAGGAGGCAAGAATATACAATGGAGTAAAGACAATCTCTTTAACAAGTGGTGCTGGGAAAACTGGTCAACCACTTGTAAAAGAATGAAACTAGATCACTTTCTAACACCACACACAAAAATAAACTCAAAATGGATTAAAGATCTAAATGTAAGATCGGAAACAATAAAACTCCTAGAGGAGAACATAGGCAAAACACTCTCAGACATAAATCACAGCAGGATCCTCTATGATCCACCTCCCAGAATTCTGGAAATAAAAGCAAAAATAAACAAATGGGATCTAATTAAAATTAAAAGCTTCTGCACAACAAAGGAAAATATAAGCAAGGTGAAAAGACAGCCTTCTGAATGGGAGAAAATAATAGCAAATGAAGCAACTGACAAACAACTAATCTCAAAAATATACAAGCAACTTATGCAGCTCAACTCCAGAAAAATAAACGACCCAATCAAAAAATGGGCCAAAGAACTAAATAGACATTTCTCCAAAGAAGACATACGGATGGCTAACAAACACATGAAAAGATGCTCAACATCACTCATTATTAGAGAAATGCAAATCAACCACAATGAGGTACCACTTCACACCAGTCAGAATGGCTGTGATCCAAAAATCTGCAAGCAATAAATGCTGGAGAGGGTGTGGAGAAAAGGGAACCCTCCTACACTGTTGGTGGGAATGCAAACTAGTACAGCCACTATGGAGAACAGTGTGGAGATTCCTTAAAAAATTGCAAATAGAACTACCTTATGCCCCAGCAATCCCACTGCTGGGCATACACACCGAGGAAACCAGAATTGAAAGAGACACATGTATCCCAATGTTCATCGCAGCACTGTTTATAATAGCCAGGACATGGAAACAACCTAGATGTCCATCAGCAGATGAATGGATAAGAAAGCTGTGGTACATATACACAATGGAGTATTACTCAGCCGTTAAAAAGAATTCATTTGAATCAGTTCTGATGAGATGGATGAAACTGGAGCCGATTATACAGAGTGAAGTAAGCCAGAAAGAAAAACACCAATACAGTATACTAACACATATATATATGGAATTCAGAACGATGGCAATGACAACCCTGTATGCAAGACAGGAAAAAAGACACAGCTGTGTATAACGGACTTTTGGACTCAGGGAGAGGGAGAGGGTGGGATGATTTGGGAGAATGGCATTGAAACATGTATACTATCATGTAAGAATTGAATCACCAGTCTATGTCTGACGCAGGATACAGCATGCTTGGGGCTGGTGCATGGGGATGACCCACAGAGATGTTATGGGGAGGGGGGTGGGAGGGGGATTTCATGTTTGGGAACACATGTAAGAATTAAAGATTTTAAAATTAAAAAAATAAAAAACTAAAAAAAAAATAAATAAATAAAACAAGTTAAAAAAAAAAAAAAAAGAACTGATTCCTGACCTCTTTGGTGAGGAATCAGCACTTTGTATCACAGAACCAGCCTAGAGTGGCCCATCAGTGCAGCTACTTCTAAGGTGATTGAAGTATGGTCTTCCAGATCCAAGATATTCCTTCTTCTCCAAGATGGAGAGTAAAGTATGTTTAAATTTGAAGTCACCAAGTGAAATAAGTTCAAGTTTTCAATCACCAAGAAAACCAGAAAGCCTTTCTTTTCCACAACTGCCTCTCAGATATATTGTGTTTATCTATAGTTTATGGTCCCTTCTTGTGCTAGACATTAGCACTTTACATAAGTCCCCTCATTCTGTCAGCATTTGTATTTATGAATGTTTCAGGCATAATTCTAATTGATGCACATAAAGTAGTGAATAAAGTGGAACGGGGAAATGGGGAGTGGATGGGATGAATTGGAAGACTGGGATTGACATATACACTATGTATATTATGTGTAAAATAGATAACTAAAGAGAACCTAACTGCATAGCACAGGGAACTTTGTGATGATAAAGATGCGAAGGAAATCCAAAAAAAGAGGGGGTATATGTGTGCGAATAGCTGGTTCACTTTGCTGTACAGTAGAAACTAAGATAGCATTGTAAAGCAACTATACTCCATAGTTTTTTTAAAACTCCATATATTTTTTAAAAGTGGTCAATCCCAACCCTCCATGGGATGAGTAGGTGGGACAAACAATATGCAAAATAAACAAGTAAGTAACATGTCAGGGGGTGATAAGTTCTATGGATCGACAGTAAATAACCAAGAGGATAGAAGTGTCATGGTTCAGTGGTACAGGGCTGGCAGTGGGATGTTGCTATCGGGATGTGTTGGGATCGTCTCTGATTTCAGCAGCTTGCCCAAGGACACGAGGAAGGAAACCATGTGGTTATCTGGAACAGAACTTTGTATGGAAACAGAATAGAGTGTGAATGTCCTTGGGAAAGAATGCTGGGTGTGTTTGAAGAACAAGTAGTAGAACAATGTGACTGGGGCAGAAGAAGCAGGGGTAGAAAGGTAAAAGATAGGATAGGAAAGACATGATGTGAGAGGTCCAGACGGCTTGGAGGCCATTGTCTGACCAGAGACTGCCAATGAATTTTTACAACAAATAGGTCTGATGACTCCTCATTTTTTAAACTCTTTAAAAAAATTGAATTATTTTTGATTTACAAGGTTTCAGGTGTATAGCAAAGAGATTCATTTACACATATAGATGTATCTATTCTTTTTCAGATTTTTTCCATTATAGGTTATTACAAGATATTGGCTATAGCTCCCAGTGCTATACAGGAGGTTCTTATTGCTAATGTATTTTATATATAATAGTATCTGTTGATCCCAAATTCCCAATTTATCCATCCTGTCCCTGCTTATTTAACTTATATGCAGAGTACATCATGAGAAACACTGGGCTGGAAGAAGCACAAGCTGGAATCAAGATTGCCGGGAGAAATATCAATAACCTCAGATATGCAGATGACACCACCGTTATGGCAGAAAGCGAAGAGGAACAAAAAAGCCTCTTGATGAAAGTGAAAGTGGAGAGTGAAAAAGTTGACTTAAAGCTCAACATTCAGAAAACGAAGATCATGGCATCTGGTCCCATCGCTTCATGGGAAATAGATGGGGAAACAGTGGAAACAGTGTCAGACTTCATTTTTTGGGGGCTCCCAAATCACTGCAGATGGTGACTGCAGCCATGAAATTGAAAGACGCTTACGCCTTGGAAGAAAAATTATGACCAACCTAGGTAGTATATTCAAAAGCAGAGACATTACTTTGCCAACAAAGGTCCGTTTAGTCAAGGCTATGGTTTTTCCAGTGATCATGTATGGATGTGAGAGTTGGACTGTGAAGAAAGCTGAGTGCCAAAGAATTGATGCTTTTGAACTGTGGTGTTGGAGAAGACTCTTGAGAGTCCCTTGGACTGCAAGGAGATCCAACCAGTCCATTCTAAAGGAGATTAGCCCTGGGATTTCTTTGGATGAATGATGCTAAAGCTGAAACTCCAGTACTTTGGCCACCTCATGAGAAGAGTTGACTCATTGGAAAAGACTCTGATGCTGGGAGGGAATGGGGGCAGGAGGAGAAGGGGACAAGATGGCTGGATTGCATCACTGACTCGATGGATGTGAGTCTGAGTGAACTCCGGGAGTTGGTGATGGACAGGGAGGCCTGGCATGCTGCGATTCATGGGGTCGCAAAGAGTCGCACACGACTGAGTGACTGAAGTGAACTGACTGAACTGAATTGTCCCCTTTTCTCAATTTTAAAGTTAAAGATACTCAAAAAGGAATTTCATAGTTACTTAAGGCTAGTACAGAGTGGTCAGGGAATTAAATCCAGAATTTTTGATTCCAAAGTTGGCTTTCTGTTCTCTTTTCTTTCTGTCTGAGGGTCCTTTGACCCCCACGGTCCTGAATAGAGATTTGAGACAAATAGCTGTGTCCACAACACCTAAATTTCAATGCACATTTCTAAAGCATAAACATTAAGAAAAGTTCATACAGGAGATTTTAATGAGAGGCAAATTGCATTCTAAGTTGTTGCATGAATTGAACTGGGATTTATAATCCAGACAATCTAATGCTTTGTAACCAGGGTAAGAAAGGCAGAAAAGAGGAAGCTATAGCTGCAATTCTGGGAAATGTTGAGCACAAGGGCATATTGAACAATAAGAAATCAAAGAAGCCAGTGGAAATGCAGCCAGCATGAAATGCCAGGCCAATGCCCTGAGAATGAGAAAGAGATGCTCTGCACCTGTTATCTAGGAAATCTGAAGTACACACAGTAAAAACACTGTCCCATGTTTTGGTTTGAGTCTCTTTGACCAATGGCTACAAAAACTGGAAAGACTCAAATATCTCTTTTCTATGTTACTTCAAAATTCCAGTAAACATGGTTAGTAATTCACATCATACCACTAACAGCCCCATTCCTGTGATTACATTTTTTGATGAGCCCTAGGTCACCTATGCTGACTCTCTGGTGCATGTCTCATTTGGTGTCCACTCGTTTATGACTTGACTTCTCAGCCATGTGGGACCATCCAAACCAGGTGCATCCTTCATATCAGATATCTGCATCCCATAGGTCCAAGCCAAATCATCTGGTTTCATGTGGAAACAAATGGACAGTAAAACTTAATTACCTGTACAGGAAGGTGGGATGTCTAGAAGATGAAGCTCACTCCCTTCAAAGAAGCAACTCAATAAAATCCTACTGCAGCATCAACTCTCAGTAATTGTGAAACTGAGGAATTCCAAGGTAGCTCAGGAGACACATCAGAGAGAGTATTTACTGGGCGTTCTGTACGTCCTCATCCAGCTGTTCCTAGACTTTCCAACAGCCAGCATTCACATGTGGAAACCAGGTAGTTTGAGACCACATCACTGGAGGGATCTCCTCACCAGCACAGATGGAGAAGGCAATCTATGGCTGATGAAAACAGTCAAAGGAGAGTTAGAGGAGGTCCAGGAATAACAGCAGTATCATTCTGGTAGGGAGGGCAGGGCGTTTCTAAGGAATACATGCAGGCAGATCCTGACCAATGGCTATGGAGCTCCCCTTGTAAAAAGTCTGACTGGACCTATGGCTTCCTCTGTAGTATAATTTCAGGAATGCTAGGAGAAAAACACGTTTTCAAAACACTTTCTTGCTCCTGATTGTTGCTGCCTGTAATCTTTCACTGATAAGCAGAGGAATTAGTATAATTAGAGGTGAAAACCCCCAAAACCTAGGAACAGCAACATCTCAGTGTAAATTCACTTTGTGCATGCATGCACAGTTGCTCAGCCATGTCTGACTCTTGGCAACCCCATGGACTGTAGCCTGCCAGACTCCTCTGTCCACGGGATTTTCCAGGCAAGAATACTAGAGTGGGATGCCATTTCCTATTCCAGGGGATCTTCTTGACCCAGAGATTTAACCTGTTTAGGGTGCAACTAACTGACTTTTTCAGAGGAGGTTGTCATGAGACTAAGGGAATGAGATAATATTTGTTTTCTATTGCTGGCAAACAAATTAGGTCAAACTTAGTGGGTTAAGACCACACATATTTACTATTTCTCAGTTTTGTAGGTCAAAAGTCTAAGCACTTGGCTGGGCTCTGCTCTGAGTTTCATGAGGCCAAGATCAAGAAGTTAGGAGAGCTGCAATCCTTACTAGAGGCTCTGGGGGAGGACCTACTTCCAGAACCTGTCAGATTGTTGGTAGAATCGTTTTTCTCAGTTGTAGGTTGAAGGTCCTGCTTCCTTGTTGACTACAGCCCAATGATTGTTCTCAGCTTCTAGAGACTACCCGCATTCCCTGGCTCCCTCTTCATCTTCAAAGTCACCAATGCTGGCTGAGTCCTGATGCTCCTCACCAGTTACCTCTCCTCTGTCCCCTCTCCTATGTCTTTTTCTACTGCATCTCTGCCATTCCAACTGCAGAAATTTCTTTGCATTTAAGACCCAAGTGATTAGATTGGGCCTATCAGAAATTCAGGATAATCTCCCTGTCTTTGGGAAGAGGGGTATTGATTGTTCTACCAAAAAGGTGAAGGGGGACAGGTCAGGATTTTTACACACAATGTTGAATATGTATTTTATTCCTTACAATTACAGTGAAGTTCGAGGAGGTCAGAGATGTTAAGAAACTTAACCCAAGTAATACATCTAAAACTTGGCAGTGTTAACATCTGAATACAATTATGTCAGCTCAAATAGACGGTTGGATCTAGAAGGGGCCTTAGAAATGATCTAGACCAGAAATATTTACCCTGGGTCCATAGATTTGAACTCCATCAGGGAGGGAGAGAGCCAAGAAAATTTGAAAACAGGAAGGGGTATATGTAAAAGCATGCCTTATTTTTTTGTTTTTTTTTTTGTTTTTTGAACAAAAGAGAGGGCTCATTGTTGATAAAGAACTTAGAAGTCTCCTACACAAAAATAGTATTAAGAAGCACCAATTCTCATTCTTCAAAATTGAGTTTATTTAAACATCACCAACAGCCCATTTTGTTGTGGCTAACAGATCTATCCTAACATTTATTGACAGCAATGCAACTCTCTAGGGAAGGGGTTATTTAAACGTTGGTATGAGGCTAAGTTGGTACTAGCACTTCACCTATAGCTTCTCTATCAGTGTTATTCATGAATAGTCATAAACTCTGGAGCACTGGAGACACTTTGATCTAGGAGGGAGGCATAAACAAAGGGAAGGCTGTAAGGCTATGAAATTAAAAGTACAGAATTTTGCTTTCAAAGTTAGTAATTTTAACCTTGATCTCAACCAAGCCTTTTTAATCTAATTTTCTTTGTTGTTCCCTTAGTTTTCTGCACCAGCCTCTGCACTTCATTCATTGTTTATCTTTTTTTCCACTCTGGATTTTAATGCCTTCAAGGTCATGCCTACACTATGCCAAGCACTGTGCTTAAATCTGTGAAACCAAAGAAACATGTTTTTGGCCTCCAAAGAGCTTACAAACTATGTTTAAAGAAATACTTTTCTTTTAAATTGAATATTAAACTGCTGCTGCTACTACTGCTAAGTTGCTTCAGTCATGTCCGACTCTGTGCAACCCCATAGACAGTAGCCCACGAGGCTCCACCGTCCCTGGGATTCTCCAGGCAAGAACACTGGAGTAGGTTGCCATTTCCTTCTCCAATGCATGAAAGTGAAAAGTCATAGTGAAGTTGCTCAGTCTTGTCCGACTCTTCGTGACCCTGTGGACTGCAGCCTACCAGGCTCCTCCGTCCATGGGATTTTCCAGGCCAGAGTACTGGAGTGGGGTGCCATTGCATTCTCTGGAATATTAAACTACCAATATATAAATATTATTATATTACTACTATTTATAATGAAGAGATTGATTTAAAATGTGAACTAGAAATTTAAACCATAATATTGATTCAACATAATGTTTTAACTCATTCAGCCAAACTGCCAAAAGAATTAATTATCAAAATAACTTATTGACCAATAAAATAGAAACAGAGGGCCATTTTTTATAATTGTTCAATTATGGAAGCAGAGTAGAAAATACTAAAATGTTATGCTTCTTATAAATGAATTTCAATGTAATATTACATACTAAGACAGTAACAAAGTAGATTTTCTTTGATTTTTCTTTTAATTGAAGCAAAATAAAATGAAAAATAAACAATAGAAGAAAATACCCTCTGGGATACATATGAAAGTAAGAAAAGTGAAAGCAAGTGAAAAGATCCATTCAAACAAAATTATCAAACCCTAGCTTTGCGGTGGAGACAAAAGAACTGTTTGAATTTAGACAAGTAACTTAAAAACTCTAAACTTCAGATTTCTCATCTATAGAGTCATGACAATAACATCTGTTTTTCTGTATTTTTAAAGAGCAAAATTTAAAAATTAAATTATATTGTGTGGATTTGTATGTAATCACTATTTAAATAAGAATGCATATGCCATAGTAAAATACCTTGAAAATGATAGTTTTTTAAAAGTATTACTATTATTCGATTGTCTTGTCTCCTTGTTTAAAATATCAAGAACAACTCTGAAGGATCCAAGATGTATTATTACTTTGAGAAACAAACAAACAAACAAACCAAAATACTCAAAGCACATGAAGTAAATTGTAGCACAGGAGGAACCAGACCATTTCTCAGTTTTATTGTAATTTCCTAATGGAGTCTTTGGCTTTGGGGGTTTGGGCTAATTGTATTGGGCTCATACTTCTGTCTACCTCAATGATAAGTGTCCAAGTGTAAACATAGAAAATAAGTGATTAACATAAAGGGGTTACAGGGGAGCATGGCCATGGTTTGTTCTCATTTGATGTGCCTATGCTTCTGTATGAGGTTTAAGAATGATATTAGAGCATGGAGGCTGATGCAGCTCAAGGGACAGACCTGCAACACCACCTGCAGAGAACCTCCTCTGGCTATTATCACAGAGCCTGACAAAGGTGGGAACCCTACTTCACATACCCTTATGGGAAGCAGTGACTGTGGTCTTCATCACCGTCGCCTCAAGGAATAACTTCTCCATGGCACCACTTTGGGAAAGCTGGTTTTGTTCCTAATGACATCCCTGCCAGAGTTCTACCATAGGGCTTAGCACAGGGTGAGTGTTAGTCACTCAGTCATGTCTGACTCTTTGCGACCCGTGGACTGTAGCTAGCTAGGCTCCTCTGTCCATGGAATTCTCCAGGCAGTACTGGAGTGGTAGCCACTTCCTTCTCTAGAGGCATCTTACCAACCCAGGGATCCAGCTGGGGTCTCCCACATTGCAGGCAGAATCTTTACCATTTGAGCCAGATCTCAGTAAATATGTGTTGAATCTGTGAGTATATGACTCAGATTTTATACAATTATTTGGTCCAGATATATTGAAATAATACCAAAGCATCTAGCTAAACTGCAAAATGTGTTTTTTTGGTCAATATGGTGACATGGCAGAGCAGTTTTGTTGGTTGCTTAGAATGAAACATCTACCATCACAGACTTCTATCAATACATCTTATTCCTCAATACGATTCTTTTCTATATCCACAGTTTTCCCAAGTAAAGAGGCTTTAGATGGAAAGAAGGGAAGCAAAGAGGGAAGCAAAGAGGGACAGGCTAGTTCAACTGGGTTAGTCATCACTGCCACCATATAAATGATTTCTATGTTAAATATATAAAGGAAGGGTTTGGGCATTTTTTTTTTAAACAACTTTTTTTTCCTGTCATATTTTAACCCTAGGAAGCTCAGATAGGCCTAGGTTCTGCAACTTGCCATTTTGTGCACTAGGGCAAGTTACTCTGGGCTTCACTTTCTTCACATGTAGGATAAGATTACTCAGAGGTGGTGGGGAAGTGGAAGAGACCAGGGAAAGCTGAATTTCAAAGTAAAGCTTCAGCCTGGTCTATCTGTAGAGCTCTGGAGTGCTAGTGATCTTACTGCCAACTAGTCATTGCCAGGAAGAGATGGGGGAGAATGTAAATTACCAAGCTCCAGCGGCTTATGTTAGTCTTCTGAAAAAGAGTTTTAAGTGCCCAATTTAGGTGCTTGCACATATTAGAAGCTGGGGGAGGAAAACCTCAGACCAGTAAGAGGGGCCTAAGGAGATCTGAACAAAGTCCTACAGTGTTGCCTTCAGCCTGCTTTGAATGTTAGATGATACATACCTATAAAGCCCTTAGGATAGAATCTGGTACAGACTAAGTATGCATCCGGATGTTTGCTGCTATAATTAATACTTTTATCATCTTCTCTGCAGTATTAGAGTAAGTATTCCCCACAGCTTTCTTCCAAGCAGAGGTTACAAACCCTAAAAGTTTGGGGGTTATGTAAATTAGAGAAACTTCCAGAAAGAAGACCAGGAAGAGGTGGGGTAGGGTCACCTGGGGCACACCTGCTCCCTGCCATCAAAAATAAAGCCTCTGCAATCAAGTGTTTGCAAAACACTATGAAAAAGTCAAAGTCAAAACAAACCAAAACAAGAATTACATCTGGCTGGTGGATTGCCAGTTTGCCAGGCTTGCTCTAAACTTTGCTCACAGCCTCCATCCCGCAAGGCACTCTAGTCCTGGCAGGAAAGGATGGTGTATTTGGGGGCATGCTTGCTGAGGAGTGCTCCCTGCCAGGCTGCCTGGGAAGCTAGGAGACCCTGTGATGAATTTTACTTGGGTGGTCTGTCCTCTCCACCCTGGCCACCCACAGCCACCTCTGGTTGTGAGGATACAATACAACGGAGAGTGGGATTTGTTTTTTTGTACGTTCAAGGAGTATTTATTGAGCACTACCACATTCTATGTTGGCTGTGAAGGGTCCTAATGAGAAACAGGCTCTGTGTGTGTTTATGTGTCTGGAAGAGAGACTTTCTTTCAAATTAAAATGTGGTTGGGAAGATCCCCTTGCTTCCCTTCATTTCCCTCACAGGAAATACAAAGTTAGCAGTGGAAACAATTGCTTATCCGTGTTTCTGTCCTCATCTTGGGTCATTTAACTCACCTCTTTCTTAACACCTCTTAATATACTCTCCATCCTCACGTTGGCTGGTCCTGCCAGACTGGACCATTCAATATTATACTTGCCGTGCTTATAGTTCTATGCCTATTAGTTCAAGGTGGGAGTTTGTGTGCAAGAGAAAAATAAGTCATAATCCTGGGAAACAGGGTAGGCTCTCAAAGAACCATCCAGAGAGCTGTGACAATGTATAATAGCATGCTAACCTATAAAGTTGAGATATAAGAGTTGACAGTGAAGAGATGAAAGATGTGAGATGAAAAAGACTTTGGTTGTAACCTGACACTACTATCATCCGATTAGTACATTATATTCCTTTACTAGATTGATTTTATACTTTATACTATACCTTTATTAGATCTATATTTATATTAATATACGTTTTGTGATTAAAATTTAATGTGTTCACCATAGAAAATTTGAAAGCAAAGAAAACCAAAGAAGGAATTAAAAGTTTCTCATAATTCTATTATCCAGATGCCGCCACAGTACTTACCATTTCAGTACTTTTCCTTCTAGGTACATGCATTTTGACATTACTGGGATGATCTATTCTGAAACTTGATTGTTTCCCATTTAATAATTTATCCTTGAACTTTTCCCCATATAATTAAGTTACTGTCATACAACATGCTTCTTAATGGCTTATTTTGTCACACTGACATACTGCAATTTATTTAAGCAGACTTTCTTCCCTCCCCCAAATCTGTCTCCTTATTTCATATTCCAACTAAAGCCAGTTTTAAAGGTACACATAGGGCCCCAGAAACCAGCTATAGATGAGTGGCTCAATTCCTTCCCAAGAACTTCAAAGAACTGCAAGAGAAATCAGCTGTGATGCTCTATTTCACACTCTCTGGAGTGACAGCTCAGCTTGAGACTGCTACAGAGGTGGTCAAAGGCTAAGGTGGGGCATTTGGGAGACAAGCCTTGGAATTACAAGGTTTCCAATGACCAGATAGCAGTATGAAACCCTTCTCTTACAGGCTTCTTTCAGAAAGCAAAAGATACCAGATGAACTCTCAGGAGTGTTTTGAAAGGCAAGGCAAATGGCACATTTGAGAACTGAATTTGGCTCCATTTGTTCCAGGGAAGGTGGGTGGCTTCAGCTGCCTAGGAAACAGGCTTTGAATATGTGCTTCCTGGAATTCTTTATGCTTCTCTCCTGAAAGGGTTCCTAGTGTTCCTGATAAAGGATTCTTATTATTTGGCATTTGCAGGCAGCCTAGTTTTGGCTACATTCTGTTCAATTCTTTATGTTGGTGAGTTCTTATAAAGCCCTGTATCTCTTCAGAACTAGCCCAGAATTCTCCCTTCTCCCTGCCTCTTTCTCCTTCCCCGTCTCTGTCTCACTCCCACCTGCCAACCTTGCGCACACTTTTATTTTCTTTCCAATCTGAAAGCTGAAACTCTGGCACAGTTAGGTGAAGCCATACACAGAGCATCTGCTTCAATGTTTCAGGCTGCTTCTAGGAGAGTAAATAGCATATGCAAGGCGTGGGAGCTGTGTTGGAAGCGAAACAGGCACCACCGTGAATGGCTGCATGTTGACCATGAGGCAAAGCACATGGTCAGAACCTCCAAGACCTTGCACTCAAAGAAGCAAAAATAAGCCTTGACCTGTCCTTTCATACCATCCAGATCTAAGGTGTCGAAAGCAAAGAGAATGAGAGGAGGAGATCTATAAATAACAGCTGCATTCTTCATTCAATTCACTTGTATGTTCAGTAAATCTTAATTAAGCAACTATTAGTTTCAGTATTGTGCACTTGTGACAATCTGAGTCCTGGTGGGTAGGATACACTTTAGGTAAATGAGACCATGTATTGAAGGACCCAGTAAAGCACTGGTCACATAGTAGGCATTTAATATACATTAATAATACCTAACATATTCTGGACTTTCTACTTGCCAGTCACTATTCTAAGTATTTATATATAAATATATAAAGTTATATATAATAACATATTTAGTCATTAAAACAGTCTTTTGGAATAAGTTACCCAAATGCTCCAGATAAAGTTAAATAAAATGTCCAGTATCATTTGCTTAATTTCTTTGTCTTATCTTTATGTAATGTATGTCACAGGAATCCTGTCCTTTTCATTGAAGATTAGCTGAGCACTTGATCAGATTGGAGAAGCAGAACTTCTGTAGAAAGGTTAGGACCATGAATATTGTTGAGAAAGATGAGAAAGAAGAGAATCCTAAGAGAATATTCCATCCTAGTAGTCTCACCATAATCCTATTGGTTCAGCATGCTGGTAGAGGAAGGTGAGCCATATACATAGCGAGAGGGGCATACACGTACACTCGTATACATGCATATGCACACAGAGTTTCTGCAGCCAAGAATCTTGAAATCTTTTGTGGATACAAATCACAGATACTAGGAAAAAAATTCCACGGTAATGCAAAAACAGCAATTAGATTTACCATGCTAAGTTCTATGAGAATATGAAAGTAAGGGTTCCTTTCCTCAATAACTCAGTGATCTTGCTGGCTATATCTTTACATCATTTGTAAAATTTTGGAACTCAGACCAGTTGGTGTCTGCCCACATGAGCTACTTGCTGCAGTGTCCGAGTGCTCTGCCCAATGACAGGCAAGGTTCAGGCATATCCATATTTGCCACATGATCTTGTCAAAGAAACACAACCAATGGTTTAATAACAAGCTAATAGGCAGCATATTGCACTGGAATCATATGTTATAATTGATGCTTTTATTGTTTATTTTATGTTGGACTTGTTTGACTTTTATATTCATGATAAGAAGTTGCTTACTATTGTTAGATATTACTCCTCTTTAGAGCTTTTGGATCCATGTAATTGAAGCATAGCCTAAGATTGCAAGAGATGCTGTTAAAAACAAAATTATATTGAGGCTGATATAAAAATACAAATGTCATTCATAACCCCTGACTTCAAACTTCCATGTTCATCATTAGAGCTCCATTGTTCTATTTATCTGGCAGTTCACATTCAGCTTTATGAATGTTGGGAGGGTTCAAAATAAAGGAATATCCTTTTGAAATCTCCAGTGCAACAAATGAACACTTTCTGGTCTATCCCTTGTACACATCTTTCATATATAGTGAATTTCATTTGAAACTGTTTCATACCATGAAAGCAACTGAAAACCCCTGACACAGAGTATCAGCTCTGTGGGAAAAGTGGAGGAGAAGACTTGAAAGGCAGACTGAAGTCATATGACGATATTGGAAGCTATGACTGTAAATCTAGAAAGAGGTAGGAAATAGAAGCAGAATACAATGACACTATGCAAAATGTGGCCCTTCCAGAGAGGAGGAATATTTAGAAAGAATTCTATGGAGTCTAGTGGCTGACGCACAATTGAACCAATTGGATAATAAATCAGTCTCTATGGAATATTAAATTTTTCCATGTCAATCAGGCAATAAAGTTAAAATATCATAGGCAACATCGACCTGATGGACATGAGTTTGAGCAAGCTCCAGGAGTTGGTGAAGGATAGGGAGGCCTGGTGTGCTGCAGTCCATGGGGTTGCAAAGAGTCGGATATGACTGAACGACTAAACTGAACTGATTATAGATTTTAAAGAATTAAATGAAAACATCATTAGAAATTTGAGAGTGTAGTTGTGGAAAGAAACAACCCCATTTGAGGCACATGGATGGGCTTGCCAATGGGCAAATCATGTCATGCATAGGTCTCAGCTTTCAAAGTATGGCTCTGGATATGGCCAGTTCTAAAATTCACACCCCAGCCTAAGTCAACCTCTTTTAGTTAAGAATTTTAATAGCCTCCTTGTGCGTTCTAGTTCGCTTAGATGGTATTCCTGTTTCTTTTGTGAGTTGCGTCTTTTCACTCTCAGAAAAATTACACACTGGCTATAGATGAGATGCTATTTTCTATCCATCAAAAGTGGCAAAAGTTCATTAGCTTTACAAATTATATCAGTGAGGCTGGAGAAAGAAACATTTTCATACATTGCTGATGAAAATGTAAAACGTTACAAAACAGGTGTGAATTGTAAATGTTAGTATTAACCCTTTGACCCTAGGATCTACCTTGAGGATATACTTCTAACAATAAAATATATTGTTATTTGTGTTAAAGGTTATTTATTGCAGCATTGTTTATACTGTAAAATTTTGGAACTACCTAAATATCCCAGAATAGGAGATTGAATAAACAATTGTACATTCCCAAAAGAGAATGCTACATGGTTGTAAAAAAATAATGACATAAGAAAAGTCTCTGTGAAAGTATTGAGCAGTGATTACCAGGAGACTGTGTTAAGTGACAGAAAGGTAAGTACAAAAGAACACATATAGTATATTGCCCTTTGTGTAAAAAAGAGGAGGAAATTAAAAAAAGAACTTATGCATATAGTTGTTTATTTTTACAAGAAGAAACATGGGAAGAATAAGCAAGAAAACAATAAAGCTGGCTACCTGCAAGGGATGTTGGAAGGGAAATGAGATGGAAAGGATATGGAAGGGAGTTGCATACAAATTATTCTTAGAGAATAAAAACACCTTTTTGTTTATTTTTGCCTTTTGGAAGCATGTTTATGTACTGCATATTTAAAATATATACAATTGTCCCTTAGTATCCACAGCAGATTGGCTCCAGGACCATGCTACAGACATCAAAATCCATGGACGCTCAAGTGCTTTATATAAAATAGTGTAGTATTTGTATACAACCTGTGTACATCCTTCTGTGGAATTTAAATTGTCTCTAGATAATGAACTCAATTGAAATGAATCTGAGCAAATGCCAGGAGATAGTGAAGGACAAGGGAAGCCTGGTGTGCTGTAGCCCATGAGGTCGCAAAAAGTCAGACACAGTTTAGCCACTGAACAACCTCAGATTACTTAATGATACCTAATACAATATAAAAGCTATAAAATAGTTATAAATACAATGTAAATGTTGTGTTAATAGTTGCCAGCATGTGGCAAATCCAAGTTTTGCTTTTTGGAACTTTGTGGTGTTTTTTTGAGTTTTCAATCTGTGCTTGTTTGAATCCATGAATGTGGAAACTGTAGATACAGGGGGCAGACTGTGTAGAAAATATGCATTAGTTAAATCAGCAAAAATGAGAAAGGAAAAAACCCAAACATTGAAAGCGAACTGAAATATATGAACCTGATAGTATTTTGAAGAAATTCAGAATCTACTTCAGATGTATTCTAGGATTAAGGAAATGAGTAAATATATATATTTTGTTGGGATACAGATATCTCATTATGGAGAAGGCACATATATGGAATGGGAACAGGTAAGAAAAAACCTTTTAGGGTGGACTACATTTAATATTTAATATTGTCTGTGTGAACTCATTATTTCTAAACTATGTTTATGTATGCATAAATATACTGTATGTGCATTTGAGTACATGTTTGTATGTGTGTGTATATAATTATTCATATATTTTATAGCTTTATCCACAGCAAGGATCTAGAAGCAAAATCATCCCTGACAACATTCATAGTAATTAGGTCATCTTGGTTTCTTAACACTATTTCCCAATAAAAGGAATCAAGTCTCCTCAGAGAAATGGCAAATCCCAGGGCTAGGGTAGGGTAGGTAGAAAATGAGATATTTTGTTATGTTAGAAATTAAGGAAGCTAAAACACACACAAAAGACAGAGGATCCTACTTGAAGGGGCTCTCATTGACCAAATCTGGGATAATTTAAACATTAAAACAATTAAAGACAATAAGAAAATCATATAATAATCAATAGGTAGGTAAACAAGTAAATCAATGGATGAGAAGGGAGGGTTCTTGCCTACAGAAAGGCTGAGCTCTGTCTGGAGGAAATGTTGAAGATGGAAATCCGTCATTTTGCAATCTTCCTGGTCAAGATTGGTACAGGCAGGAACCATTAATAGATCTGAAACCTATTGGGACATTCAGGTAGCCCAGGCCTAGAAGTAGGTACTTCCACATGTATTCTATTGCACCAAACTCATTGACGGAGCCACACCTAATTTCAAAGGAGGCTGGAAAGTTGAATCTTGCAGTGTGCCCAAGAAAGATGAAGAGAGCACAGACATCAATGACCCTTCACAGTCCTCATCAGAGTTGGAGATTTTAGCATCGTGGTATCTCCAGCTATGATAGCTAGTTTCAAAGGAGGGTCCCCCAGTTACCCATACCTCCTGATGCTGGGTGCTCTTGTGTAACCCCCTCCCACATGGAATCTGGGCTGGGATCATCTTAACCAAGAGGAAGAGGCAGAAGTGACTCTGCTCCAGTTCTAGGCCTAACCATTAAGAGGACCTGAAAGTGACAGTCGCTCAGTTATGTCCAGCTCTTTGTGACGCCATGGACTATACAGTCCATGGAATTATTCAGGCCAGAATACTGGAGTGGGTAACCATACCTTTCTCCAGGGGATCTTCCCAACCCAGGGATCGAACCCAGGTCTCCTGCACTGCAGGCGGATTCTTTACCAGCTGAATCACCTGGTAAGCCCAAGAGGACTTAAAGCCTCTACTTTTTCTCTCTTGGAACCCTCACTTTTGGAAGTCATTCACCATCGCGTAAGAAGCCCAGCTTTCCTGCTGCAGAGCCCATGTGAAGAGCACTTGTGGAGAGGCCACACGGAGAAAAGACTTGGGAGCCAGGTGGAGCGAGCGAGCGAGAGAGAGAGAGAGAGAGAGAGAGAGAGAGAGAAAGAGAGAGAGGAAGAGCCACCCAACTGCCTCAGCAATCCCAGGGACATCTCCAGATGATTCTAGACAGAGCTCTGGGCCCAGAAGTATGACAGTATGTTTGGCAGGTAGATCATATGACAAAAAAGAGAGGAATTTCAGAAAACTGACCTCAGAATTCCCAGATTCTAAGTTAGAGATAAGATTTTCTGTGATGGGCTTTGTTTTTTGAAGAAGTGGAGATAAGGCCTGAAAACTCTCAAAATAAACACTTTAGAAAGTCTTACTCTGGGGCAATTGAGGAGGAACGATCCATCTTTACACATGATGCGCAAGCCTGTCACTGTGCAGTCTCAATCTTGGAACCGGTAGAAAGATTCCAGGAAGCTGGCTTACAGATAAAGCAGGCCAGGAAGCTGGTCCCTGGTCCGAATCCTCTGATTGGGTCACTCAGACCCAGAGACTGTGTGAAGGGGCCCCTTGGGCACAGATGACCCAATCCTTACAGGCCAATCAGATTAGTTAAGAGAAAAGGCCCAGCAGAGACCCAGTTATGAAAGGAGGGTGCTGTCCGCATCTTTGAGTTCTGCCAATTTAGTCCAGAAGAGAGGGATGTGCTCAGGGTGAACTTAAAGCCTGCAGAAAAGCCCACTGATTGTTGAAAGGGGTGGAGATGGAGGGTGGGAGCTGGAAATGCACAGAGAATGAAAAATAAAGGAGGAAGAAGAAGAACTAGGAGAAGAAAGGAGGAGGAAGGAGGTTTTGGGTTCAGCTCTGTCAATATCTACAGTCAGTGTCTATGTTTAGACAGCCAATAATTTATTTCCAGATCACTTATCCTGCCCTGCTGTCTGTGTGAAATCTCACACATACTTCACAGAAGTGGATTACATGACTGTGGGGGGTGGGGGTTTGGGGAGAGAGGAGATTTTAACCCACGCTCCTAGGCAGTGGAGCATCAGTATTTCTGTGTAGGAAGTACTCCAGATAGTAATGTAGCTGGAGAAGGGTCGGCTAGGAGACTTGCATCGAAATTGTGCTCAAATGTGAGAACATTCCCTCTCTCTCTATTTTTTTTTTTTTAGCTTATATTATATTATCTGTTTGTGATGGATTGGAAGGGGGTCTAAAGTGTCCCCAAGTCTCTACCCCACCCCCAGTCGGGACACGCTCCTCAGCAGGGACCAAGGCAGTTGCAAAATTGTAAGAGTGCCTCTCCGCATGTTTAGTTGAGTTGGCTAGTGGATAAGCTGATGGCAGACTGGCAGCCATTCTCCCCAGCACTCCCAGTGTTTGTAAGACCTTTGTAAGCTCAAGAATCCCCCTTTAAACTAGTCGCATAGGTCTTTTATTCAAGCCACTCAATTTCTGTTTTTTTTTTTTCCTACTGTATCCTTCTACTGCAGGAATGTGACTAACCTTGTCACACGTTTAACCATGTAGTTTTTAAAAGCCTCCACATCTTTATCTAAGATAACTGGACAGTTTTCATCAACTTTTCTCTACCCTTTGGACATTATATTCTACAGTAATGGTACTGGAAGTGTAGTGGCTGGACCAGCAGCATCAGCACCACCTGGGAGCATGTTAGAAATGCAGAATCACAGGCCCCACCCCAGATATACTGAATTGGAACCTCTGAGTCTAGGGTCTAGGAATCTGTTTTAACAAGTGCTCCAGGTGGTTTCGTTGCCATCCTAAAATTGGAGAAACACCATTCCCTTTGTCATTTTGTAATTTTAAAAATCAATGGATTGATTACTTTTTGGCTGTTCTGGGTCTTTGTTGCTGTGTGGACTTTGCTCGAGTTGCAGCAAAAAGGGTTACCCTCTAGCTGTGGCACACAGGTTTCTCATTGCAGTGGCTTCCCTTGTTGTGGAGCACAGGCTCTAGGGCTCACAGACCTCAGTGGCTGCAGCTGCTTGGCCCTAGCTCATAGGCTCAATAGTTGTGCACAGGTTTAGTGGCTCCAAGGCACGTGGGATCTTCCCAGATCAGGATTTGAATCTTTGTCTCCTGCTTTGGTTAGACACATCGTTTGCTACTGAGCCACCAGGGAATCCTTGTCATTTTTTTACCCCCTTTCTCTACTGATACTGTTATTACTGACTGAAACTTTTGAAGATAGGGATGAAACAAATAAATATCTGCTCAGGCAAGTTGATTTGAGATGTTCCATAAATTTTCACATGCCCAAAAGATGTCCCTAAACCACGATGTTGCCATGGTACTTTTGTAACAGGAGGGAAAGGGGCAGGGCACAATTTCTGAAAGAATGACATAGCCCAAGGACACAACACAGACCAATTGGAATCAAATGGGACCAAGATGGCAGGTAAGACTAGACCTTGATCCTCAATCAGCAAGCGAAATGGCACATCCAGAGGTGCCATGACAGTTCCAAGGCACTGTTAAAAGACCAAGGAGTAGGTGGCGGCCCAAATCCCGGAAATCTCTGTCCCTTCCCCAAAAGTTGGGATAATCCTCCCACTCACTAACATATGAAGTTGCCCAGCCTATAAAAACTAGCCACGCTACCTTCTGCAGCCACATTCGCCCTTTGCAATGGCTCACACTGTCTGTGGACTGTGCTTCTCTCTGTATCTGAATAAACCCACTTCTTACCTATCCCTTTGTCTCTCACTGAATTATTTCTGCAATGAGACATCAAGAACCTGAGCTTCATTAGATCCTGAAACCAGGTACTGTGGGTTTTGGCTGGGTTTGAGTCCCAGCCACGTGGATTCAAGTCCCAAGAATGGTTTTGACTGGGTTTGAGTCCCAACTGTGTGGATTTAAGTCCTAAACTGGCTTTTGGCTGGGTTCAAGTCCTAGCACATGGGTTTGAGTCCCAGTCTGTGGTAAATGGTGTCAGAAGGAAGGGAGCAACTGGAATACTTTTCCCCTGTCTGCTTCTGTCTCAATGCAGCCATTCTGTGTGTCTGAGATCCCAGCTGTCACTGGCTCCTGGGCTCTAGAAACACTGCTTCCTTTCTTCATCTTTCCAGTTCTCAGGTGGTAGTGGCTTCTTGCTGTTGTTACTCTCCAGATTTCTTCATCATAATGTTTGGTTTTTAAGTTCTTCCATCTTCTAGAATCAACTTGTTGTCTTAAAAACCCTCAGCTGCTAATAAGGTGGTCAAACACTGTCCCATATATCAAGGGGCTTTCCAGGTGGCTCGGGGGTAAAGAATTCTCCTGCCAATGCAGGAGACTTGGGTTCGATCCCTGAGTCAGGAAGATCCCCTGGAGGAAGGCATGGCAATCCACTCCAGTATTCTTGCCTGGAGTATCCCATGGGCAGAGGAGCCTGGCAGGCTACAGTCCTTGGACTCACAAAGAGTCAGACACGACTCAGAGACTACACAGCAACAATGTATCTAGGGGGGGATTCATAGAGGAAGTGACATTTGTTCTGGATCTTCAAGGTTTGCTGACTGATTGCTATTAATTCCAGTTTGGTATTTCTGGATCCCGAGTCTGGGAAGACACAAGGGAAGAAGTAGTTTGGGGCTCAGCTCATTTGGCACAGGATTAGCAGATCTCAGAGCTGTGGGTTTCGATTGCTTTCAATGAAGGGTTTCTGCATCTGACACACTATCGACATTGTGGGCCAGATAATTCTTTTTTTTAATTTTTAAAATTTTTATTGGATGATAGTTGTTTACAATTTTGGGTTAGTTTCTGCTCTACAGCAAAATGAATCAGCTGTACGTACACGTATATTCCCTCTGTTTTGGAATTCCTTCCCACTTAGGTCACCACAGAGTGGTTACCACTGAGTAGAGTGCCCTGTGGTATACAGCAGGTTCTCCTTAGTTATCTAATTTATACATAGTAGTGTGTATATGTCAGTACCAGTCACCTAATTCATCCCACCTCTTTCTTTCCCCAAAGCGTCCTTACATTTGTTCTCTACATCTGTGTCTCTCTCTTGCTTCGCAAATAGGTTCATCTGTACCATTTTTCTAGATTCCACAAACATGCGTTAATGGTATTTATTTTTCTCTTTCTAACTTACTTACTCTGTGTGACAGTCTCTATGTCCGTCCACATCTCTGCGAATGGCACAATTTTGTTCTTTTTAACTACTGAGTAATATTCCATTGTATACGTGTACCCCACCTTCTTTATCCACTCCTTTGCTGATGAGCATTTAGGTTGCTTTCATGTCCTGGCTCTTGTAAATAGTGTGGCAGTGAATACTAGGGTGCCTGTATCTTTTGGAATTATGGCTTAGTGGGATGCTGTCTTGTTATTTTAGGATGTTTAGCTCCTTGCTTGGCCTCTACCCACTAGATGCCATAGAATGCCCATCCTTGTCAAGTTATGATAACCAAAAATGTCTCCAGATATTGTGAAATGCGTCTGGGTGGGGTGGAGGTGAAGGACTGGGTGAAATCACTCCAGTTTACAAACACTATTCTGTGCTGATGGCTCAGCATCCAGGCACTGTACTGGAGAAGCTTTGAATTCTAAAGGTCAGAAAGTCACTACCTTCCAGAAAGGGCAGCTGCCACCCTGCCCCTCTCCTTCATCTCTACTTCCCTCAGCTGGTGCATGCCTTCAATTCTAATAAACATTGTCCACTAGAGAACAATGATCCCTTAGTCTCTAAGGGACTGTCAGGGTCAAACAATTGAATCCTTGCCAGAAGTGGTGACATGGGAAATGGGGAGTCATCACCATTACAGTATTTTAATTCTTCTCTGAATTATGAGATGAAAGTTGCAAAGCTCTGAAGGATGTTTAATTTTATCCTTACGATAACTTTTCTTTCATAAGACAAATTTTCTGCTTCTCCCATCCTCAAATGTACATCAGTCCTAGCCTTCTGAAAAATAAAGGAACAAGGAAAAACACTAATCCTGTCTGGGAAAAAAACAACACACTTACTACTATCATCATTCCATTAAGAACTGCCTACCACAAGTCAGACATCTTATAGCATGTCAACATAACTAATTAACCTTCAACATACCTGTTATGTCAAGATAGGCTTTTTGTATATTACAGCTAAGGAGCCAACTTGCATAAAGAAATACAGCTAATGTTGGTGAAGGTATTAAAAGCTCTATTACCAGTTAAAGATAACAGCAATCTTTTATATTTGCATTGTGCATTGTAATTTTTTAGCTATTATTTTTACACATGTTATCTAAATTGTACTTATATCTTCAGTACAATGAGAGTTAAGAAAAAGCCTTAAAATGCTTGGTGTGGTTGGAAGAAGTTTCGCAAAGAATTAGGAAATGAGTTGATCTCTGATGGTGACATAGGTCCGAGAACTGTTGCTGGTGTTATTAGTGGAGGTGATGGTAGAGAGTTTGTTTTAGACAGAAAATGTGAGCAAAGACCCAGAGTTACAAATAAGGGAGTGTACAATTTATTATTTTTTTTTCAGACTAATCCATCAGGAGCAGACGATTTGTGATGGTAGGGAGAGAGATGGGGTGTGTATACCTGGTGGGAGTAGATTATGCAGGACCTAGAAACCCAGGCAGGAAAGTGAGGATGTTATGAAATAGTCACGGAGAGGTGTTGGAAGTTTGTAAGCAGAGATGAACATTTTGCCTCCTGCTCAGTGTCACCGCCTCTCTGATGCTCTGATTTCGGTTTCAGTCTTTTGGTGTCCTGGGGCTCCCCTTGATCACGGCTTGACAAGACCGGGAGCTCTCTGGGGACAGAGTTCTGACTTACCCACCCTTGTGGCCCTGAGGCCTAGCACATAGGATCCCTTAGCAAATGGACTAAGTAGTAAGCAAATGGACAGAGACCACATGCTGCTGAATGCCCTTGGAAGAAGGATTCCAAAGAGAGGGAGGCCACTGGACACAGGAAAGCCAGATTTTGAAAGCAGGAAGATACACCAATGGACTCTCAAAGAGGTTCATTTGAGGAGAGCACAGTAGGAAAGGAAATGAACTGATGAAACTCCAGGTTGTGGGGGACAAGAAAATGTGGCTGAGAATCATCAGGGTAATCAAAATGAGAAGCATGACCATCTTCACCCATCCTGAGACATGATCCGTTTCAGATTACTAGACATGACCACTGCTACAATGAATATCCACTGCTCTTCTGTACGAAATGAAATAGTCATAATCTTGATTTTAAAAACTGAAGAAATATCCTTCTAAATGCTTCCTGCTTCCCGCATCCTCCACCCCCACCCATTCACATTGGTCTGTTGGACGTGCTCCCACCAAATGAGTCAGGCAGATTAGAACATTTGAGCAGATGTCACTTTAAAAAAACAACATTGCACCATTACACAAAGCTTACCAATAATGCCTGTCATGTAGCCATGGTGCTGATATAAAGAAAAGGAGTAATTTCGGTGAATTCAAAGGAGATAAGATTACTGTAATTATGGGCACTGCTTCTAAATAATCTCAGCTAAAAAAGAAAGGCTGTTTTGTATCATGTTGAGATACGGGAAGGAGGAGAGAAAGCCTGGCAAAGAGGTAGGCTGTCAGAGAGGAGGATGTGGGAGACAGCAGTGTTTACTGGTGGTGTTCTTGTGGCTGACTTAGCCTGCCTTGAGCTGAACACTTCCCTGAGAGAAAACAAGGTCTTATGAAGGTCGCTAGAGGGAAGAATCTCAAGGGTTTGCTCAGAATAAACTGCAACTCTCTCTCTTCACAGGTTGCCTAAATCCAACCCTTCTTTTCCAAAGCCCTGCTCAAATCCTTTCCCTCTGTGAAATCATCCCATTTCACTTCAAGTCTGCAGAACTCCGCTTCCTGAATGGCAGTACCAGTCACAGGGCAATTAATCAGAGTGAGTTTTGTTCCCTTTCCCAGGAAAGGGAAATGGCAACCCACTCCAGTATTCTTGCCTGGAGAACTCTATGGACAGAGGAGCCTGGCAGGCTACAGTCCATGGGATCACAAAAAGTCAGACATGACTGAGTGACTACCACACTTCCACTTTATGACTTCAGCAGTGATACACCCATATCTTCTGTTATTATTATTTAATCTTCTGTTCATATAGATTCCCTAAGCCCATTGGCATCTTTTTGAAGAAAGCATGGTGGCATATCCCACTCTAGGGTCTCCCAGAATGCCATGAATAAATTAGGTCCTCAATGAATCCTGGTTGGTTGATTAAGTATTAATGCAAGTGGCTGTCAGGTAAGGTGGTCTACCTCTTTGATGGGGGAGTGATGAAGTAGACAAAGGAAACTAACACCCATTGAGCATCTATGATCCAAACCCTTTTTCTAGGATTAGATTATCTCAGTTTAACCATTTGAAAATTCCTGTAAAGTAGATAACCTTCAATTAATGGTAAGGAAATGGAGACTTGGGGGAATTAAAGTGGGTTTCCCACTCTAAGTGATATATCACTCTAAGTGGCAAAATCAGGGCTTTAATCTTAGACTTGTCTGACTCCAAAGTTTGTGTATCTTTCAGATGAACCTTTAATCCTTTAATCCTCACCATCCCCCCGCCCCCCCTGCCCCACCAACCCCTACCCCAGCTACTTCATAGACTCTCTTTTCCTTCGACCAAGATCAGAAATTCTGGCAGTTTTCATCTGGTAGCTGAAAACTTTGATGCCTGTCAAAGTTTCAATACCTAGGAGTATTGAAAACACTCCTAGGGTGAGGGTGAGGTATAGTAGGTAGACTGATGTTTCCCACCCCCACCTCTAAATGAAAGTGAAAGTGAAGATCACTCAATCATGTCCAACTCTTTGCAACCCCATGCACTACACAGTCCATGGAATTTTCCAGGCCAGAATACTGGAGTGGGTTGAGTTTCCCTTCTTCAGGGGATCTTCCCAACCCAGGGATTGAACCCAGGTCTTCTGCATTGCAGGTGGATTCTTTACTAGCTGAGCCACAAGGGAAGCCCCCACCTCTAAATGCCCACATCCTAATCCCTGCAACCCCTGGGCTTTCCTGGTGGCTCAGAAGGTAAAGAATCTGCTTGCAATGTGGGAGACCTGGGTTGATCCCTGGGTTGGGAAGATCCCCTGGAGAAGGGTATGGCTACCCACTCCAGTATTCTGGCCTGGAGAATTCCATCGATAGAGGAGTCTGGCAGGCTACAGTCCATGGGGTAGTGGGACAGGACTGAGTGACTTTCACTTCACTTCACTTTAATCCCTGTAACCCCTGAATATGTTAGGTCACATAGCTTAAGGCAATCAAGGTTACAGGTTGACTCAAAGTTGCTAAATAGCTGACCTTAAAATAAGGAGTAATCCAATCCTATGCCCCAACCAGTAACGCTGAAGAAGCTGAAGTTGAAGGGTTCTATGAAGACCTACAAGGCCTTTTAGAACTAACACCCAAAAAAGATGTCCTTTTCATTATACGGGACTGGAATGCAAAAGTAGGAAGTCAAGAAACACCTGGAGTAACAGGCAAATTTGGCCTTGGAATACAGAATGAAGAGGGGCAAAGGCCAAAAGAGTTTTGCCAAGAGAACGCACTGGTCATGGCAGTTGTCGTTGCCCTGCTTCCAACAACACAAGAGAAGACTCTACACATGGACATCACCAGATGGCCAACACCAAAAGCAGACTGATTATATTCTTTGCAGCAAAAGATGGAGATGCTCTATACAGCCAGCAAAAACAAGACCGGGAGCTGACTGTGGCTCAGATCATGAGCTCCTTATTGCCAAATTCAGACTTAAATTGAAGAAGGTAAGGAAAACTACTAGACCATTCAGGTGTGACCTAAATCAAATCCTTTGTACAGTGGAAGTGAGAAATAGATTTAAGGGACTAGATCTGACAGATAGAGTGCCTGATGAACTATGGACAGAGGTTCATGACATTGTACAGGAGACAGGGATCAAGACCATCCCCATGAAAAAGAAATGCAAAAAAGCAACATGGCTGTCTGAGGGGGCTTTACAAATAGCTGTGAAAAGAAGAGAAGCGAAAAGCAAAGGAGAAAAGGAAAGATATAAGCATCTGAATGCAGAGTTCCAAAGAATAGCAAGGAGAGACAAGAAAGCCTTCCTCAGTGATCAACGCAAAGAAATAGAGGAAAACAACAGAATGGGAAAGACTAGAGATCTCTTCAAGGAAATTAGAGATACCAAGGGAACATTTCATGCAAAGATGGGCTCAATAAAGGACAGAAATGGTCTGGACCTAACAGAAGCAGAAGATATTAAGAAGAGGTGGCAAGAATACACAGAAGAACTGTACAAAAAAGATCTTCATGACCCAGATAACCATGAAGGTGTGATCACTCACCTACAGCCAGACATCCTGGAATGTGAAGTCAAGTGGGCCTTAGGAAGCATCACTACGAACAAAGCTAGTGGAGGTGATGGCATTCCAGTTGAGCTATTTCAAATCCTGAAAGATGATGCTGTGAAAGTGCTGCACTCAATATGCCAGCACATTTGGAAAACTCAGCAGTGGCCACAGGACTGGAAAAGGTCAGTTTTCATTCCAATCCCAAAGAAAGGCAATGCCAAAGAATGCTCAAACTACCACACAATTGCACTCATCTCACACACTAGTAAAGTAATGCTCAAAATTCTCCAAGCCAGGCTTCAGCAATACATGAACCATGAACTTCCAGATGTTCAAGCTGGTTTTAGAAAAGGCAGAGGAACCAGAGATCAAATTGCCAACATCTGCTGGATCATGGAAAAGGCAAGAGAGTTCCAGAAAAAACATCTATTTCTGCTTTATTGACTATGTCAAAGCCTTTGACTGTGTGGATCACAATAAACTGTGGACAATTCTTCAAGAGATAGGAATACCAGACCACCTGACCTGCCTCTTGAGAAACCTATATGCAGGTCAGGACGCAACAGTTAGAACTGGACATGGAGCAATAGACTGGTTCCAAATAGGAAAAGGAGTATGTCAAGGCTGTATATTGTCACCCTGCTTATTTAACTTCTAAGCAGAGTACATCATGAGAAACGCTGGGCTGGAAGAAGCACAAGCTGGAATCAAGATTGCTGGGAGAAATATCAAGAACCTCAGATATGCAGATGACACCACCCTTATGGCAGAAAGTGAAGAGGAGCTAAAGAGCCTCTTGATGAAAGTGAAAGAGGAGAGTGAAAAAGTTGGCTTAAAGCTCAACATTCAGAAAACTAAGACCATGGCATCCAGTCCCATCACTTCATTGGAAGTAGATGGGGAAACAGTGGAACAGTGTCAGACTTTATTTTTTGGGGCTCCAAAAATCACTGCAGATGGTGACTGTAGCCATGAAATTAAAAGACTCTTACTCCTTGGAAGGAAAGTTATGACCAACCTAGATAGCATATTGAAAAGCAGAGATATTAGTTTGCCAACAAAGGTCTGTCTAGTCAAGGCTATGGTTTTTCCAGTAGTCATGTATGCATGTGAGAGTTGGACTGTTAAGAAAGCTGAGTGCCGAAGAACTGATGCTTTTGAACTGTGGTGTTGGAGAAGACTCTTGAGAGTCCCTTGGCCTGTAAGGAGATTCAACCAGTCTATTCTAAAGGAGATCAGCCCTGGGATTTCTTTGGAGGGAATGATGTTGAAGCTGAAACTCCAATCCTTTGGCCACCTCATGTGAAGAGTTGACTCATTGGAAAAGACTGTGATGCTGGGAGGGATTGGGGGCAGGAGGAGAAGGGGATGACAGAGAATGAGATTGCTGGATGGCATCACTGACTTGATGGACATGAGTTTGAGTGAACTCCGGGAGTTGGTGATGGACAGGGAGGCCTGGCGTGCTGCGATTCATGGGGTCACAAAGAGTCGGATAGGACTGAGCGAATGAACTGAACTGAATTGAAAATAAGGAGATTATATTGGATTACCTGGGTGTGCCCAATGTTTTCACTGCTGCTGCTGCTGCTGCTGCTGCTGCTGCTGCTAAGTCACTTAAGTCGTGTCCAACTCTGTGCAACCCCATAGATAGCAGCTCACCAGGCTCCCCCATCCCTGGGTTTCTCCAGGCAAGAACACTGCAGCGGCTTGCCATTCTTCACCAGCGTTTGAAAGTGAAAAGTGAAAGTGAAGTCACTCAGTCGTGTCTGACCCTCAGTGACCCCATGAATTGCAGCATGCCAGGCCTTCCAGGCTCCTCTGTCCATGGGATTCTCCAGGCAAGAGTACTGGAGTGGGGTACCATCTCTCACAAGGGTTGTTAAATGATGGAAGAGGAAGACAGAAGAGATAGTGAGTGATTCAATGTGAGAAGGTCTTGATATGATGTTACTGGCTTTGAAGATGGAGGAAGGAGCTAGAAGTCAAGGAATGTGAGAAACCTTTAGAAAATGGTAAAGGCAAGGACATGAATTATCCCCCAGAGCCTCAAGAGAGGAACAGAGCTCTTCTGACACCTTGATTTTCTCTTAATTTTTTATTTTGTGTTGGGGTACAGCCGATTAACCTTGTGATAGTTTCAGGTGAACAGCAAAGTGACTCAGCCATACTCGTACATGTATCCATTCTCTCCCAACTCCCCTCTTATTCAGGCTGCCACATAACACTGAGCAGAGTTCCAAGTGCTGCACAGTAGGTCCTGTTGGCAACTTGATCTTAGCCCAGTGAGACCTGTATCAGATCCTGACATCCAGAACTGTTAGATAATGCATGTGTTTAAGACACTAAGTTTGCCACAGTTTCTTACAGCAGCAAGCAGAAACTGATACATGAAGCAACAATAAACGGGTGTGTGTTCTTGCTACAAACTTATGGGGGTTTTAAGAACAGATCTGAAGGGCTTGAGGAAGAGAACAAGAGTCTGCTGAACTTGGACAAAGAGGTGGAGAGAAAGGAAAACAAAGGCCAGGATAAAAATAAAAGGGTGAATCAGAGGTCAGGATGAGGGTGAGAACTCCTAGGAGGCAGGAATCACATGCATCCACTAAGGCATCCTCAGTGCCATACACAGGGCCTGGGATATACCAGGTGTTCCCTTCAAGAATCATTGATTCAATGGGATGAACGAATTAGCAGAGGAAATGATGAATGAAGGAAGAAGAGAATGACCGGAGAAAAGAAGAGAGAGAGAAGAGAAAGTAAGCGAATGTGTTTGGAGATGAGTGGTGAAGAGGGAAATAAGGTGGGGAAACAGCTGGACTGATGCTTCTGGAGTACATTTATGCTAAAGCAAGGAGAGATAAGAAAGCTTTCCTCAGTGATCAAGGCAAAGAAATAGAGGAAAAGAACAGAATGGGAAAGACTAGAGATCTCTTCAAGAAAATTAGAAATACCAAGGGAATATTTCATGTAAAGATGGGCACAATAAGGGACAGAAATGGTATGAGCCTAACCAGAAGCAAAAGATATTAAGAAGAGGTGGCAAGAACACACAGAAGAACCATACATAAAAGATCTTCATAACCCAGATAACCACGATGGTGTGATCACTCACCTAGAGCCAAACATCCTAGAATGTGAAGTTAAGTGGGCCTTAGGAAGCATCACTATGAACAAAGCTAGTGGAGGTGATGGCATTCCTGTTGAGCTGTTTCAAATCCTGAAAGATGATGCTGTGAAAATGCTGCACTCAATATACCAGCAAATTTGGAAAACTCAACAGTGACCACAGGACTGGAAAAGGTCCATTTTCATTCCAATCCCAAAGAATGCCAAAGAATGTTCAAACTACCACACAATTGTACTCATCTCATATGGTAACACAGTAATGCTCAAAATTCTCCAAGCCTGGCTTCAACAGTATGTGAATCATGAACTTGCAGATGTACAAGCTGGATTTAGAAAAGGCAGAGGAACCAGAAATCAAACTGCCAACATCCATTGGATCATTGAAAAAGCAAGAGAGTTCCAGAAAAAACATCTACTTCTGCTTTATTGACTACACCAAAGCCTTTGACTGTGTGGATCACAACAAACTGTGGAAAATTCTAACAGATGGGAATACCAGACCACCTGACCTGCCTCCTGAGAAATCTGTATGGAGGTCAAGAAGCAACAGTTAGAACTGGACATGAAACAAAAGACTGGTTCCAAATCGGGAAAGGAGTATGTAAAGGCTGTATATTGTCACCCTGCTTGTTTAACTTATATGCAGAGTACATCTTGAGAAACGCTGGGATGGATAAAGCACAGGCTGGAATCAAGATTGCTGAGGGAAATATCAATAACCTCACATATGCAGATGACACCTCCCTTATGGCAGAAAGTAAAGAAGAACTAAAGAGCCTCTTGGTGAAAGGGGAAGAGGAGAGAAAAAAAGCTGGCTTAAAGCTCAACATTCATAAAACTAAGATCATGGAATCCAGCCCCATCACTTCATGGCAAACAGATGGGAAAATAATGGAAACAGTGACAGACTTTTATTTTTTTGGGCTCCAAAATCACTGCAGATGGTGACTGCAGCCATGAAATTGAAAGACGCTTGCTTCTTGGAGGAAAAGCTATATCCAACCTAGACAGCACATTAAAAAGCAGAGACATTACTTTGCCAACAAAGGTCCATCTAGTCAAAGCTATGGTTTTTCGAGTAGTCATGTACAGATGTGAGAATTGGACTATAAAGAAAGCTGAGCACCGAAGAACTGATGCTTTTGAACTGTGGTGTTGAAGAAGACTCTTGAGAGTCTCTTGGACTGCAAGGAGATCCAACCAGTCCATCCTAAAGGAAATCAGTCCTGAATATTCATTGGAAGGACTATGTTGAAGCTGAAACTCCAATCCTTTGGCCAGCTCATGTGAAGAGCTGACTCATTGGAAAAGACCCTGTTGCTGGGAAAGATTGAAGGTGGGAGGAGAAGGTGCAACAGAGGGTGAGATGACTGGATGACATCACCAACTCCATGGACATGAGTTTGAGTAAGCTCCAGGAGTTGGTGATGGACAGGGAGGCTTGGCGTGCTACGGTCCATGGGGTTGTGAAGAGTTGGACACAACTTGGCAGTTAAACAACAGTCCTTCAGTGAAGTGTGCAACCTAATCTAGAAATGCAATAAACAGTAAAATTCTTGCAAGCTCTTCACCAATATCATCACTGGTTCTAAGTTTTTCAACCCACTATTTCTCATATATTATTTGAAAGAAAAAATAATCAAATAGAAACACAATCCTTCAGTATGACAGTCAAAGGAATGTAGCAGCACTGCTTAAAAACAATGGTTTTGCAGATAATGGATTTGAAAAAATACAGTGTATTTTCTGACATCTCAACTTTTTGCTCCAGTGAAACTTCATTCAGAACACACACTTGAAGGATCAAGTGATAATCTCCTTTTCACCTAGACTTGTCTTCATTAAACTTATTCTTCTATTGGAATGATTTAAATAGGATGCTAAAAGCGGATTCCTCATTGCTTCTTCTTAAATCCTCTCAGTTCCCAAACACTTGGAGAAAAGATCTCCGAGTCTGACAATATCCAAATACAAGTATTGTTACCTGTCTCTTAGCAGTCTGGCCAACAGATTTTTTTGTTTGTTTGTTTTGGCCAACAGATTTTTTAAAAGACACATAATATTTATTGCTAGCATTGCAATATGAAAATTGATATATAGAGATTCATTTTCTCTGAGCATTAAAAATATTGATTATATAAGAACTGGAGTCTCAAATTCAGAATACGAAAAATGTTAAAAATCGAAATCATTCCAAGCATCTTTTCTGACCATAATGCATTAAGATTAGATCTCAATTACAGGAGAAAAACTATTAAAAATTCCAACATATGCAGGTTGAACAACACACTTCTGAATAACCAACAAATCACAGAAGAAATCAAAAAAGAAATCAAAATATGCATAGAAACTAATGATAATGAAAACACAACAACCCAAAACCTGTGGGACACTATAAAAGCAGTGCTAAGAGGAAAGTTCATAGCAATACAGGCATACCTCAAGAAACAAGAAAAAAGTCAAATAAATAACCTAGCTCTACAACTAAAGCAACTAGAAAAGGAAGAACTGGAGAACCCCAGAGTTAGTAGAAGGAAAGAAATCTTAAAAACTAGGGCAGAAATAAATGCAAAAGAAACAAAAGAGACCATAGCAAAAATCAACAAAGCCAAAAGCTGGTTCTTTGAAAGGATAAATAAAATTGACAAACCATTAGCCAGACTCATCAAGAAGCAAAGAGAGAAAAATCAAATCAATAAAATTAGAAATGAAAATGGAGAGATCACAACAGACAACACAGAAATACAAAGGATCATAAGAGACTACTATCAGCAGTTGTATGCCAATAAAATGGACAACGTGGAAGAAATGGACAAATTCTTAGAAAAGTACAATTTTCCAAAACTGAACCAGGAAGAAATAGAAAATCTTAACAGACCCATCACAAGCATGGAAATTGAAACTGTAATCAGAAATCTTCCAGCAAACAAAAGCCCAGGTCCAGATGGCTTCACAGCTGAATTCTACCAAAAATTTCAAGAAGAGCTAACACCTATCCTCCTCAAACTCTTCCAGAAAATTGCAGAGGAAGGTAAACTTCCAAACTCATTCTATGAGGCCACCATTACCCTAATACCAAAACCTGACAAAGATGTCACAAAAAAAGAAAACTACAGGCCAATATCACTGATGAACATAGATGCAAAAATCCTCAACAAAATTCTAGCAATCAGAATCCAACAACACATTAAAAAGATCATACACCATGACCAAGTGGGCTTTATCCCAGGGATGCAAGGATTCTTCAATATCCACAAATCAAACAATGTAATTCACCACATTAACAAATTGAAAAATAAAAACCATATGATTATCTCAATAGATGCAGAGAAGGCCTTTGACAAAATTCAACATCCATTTATGATAAAAACTCTCCAGAAAGCAGGAATAGAAGGAACATACCTCAACATAATAAAAGCTATATATGACAACCCCACAGCAAACATTATCCTCAATGGTGAAAAATTGAAAGCATTTCCCCTAAAGTCAGGAACAAGACAAGGGTGTCCACTTTCACCGCTACTATTCAACATAGTTCTGGAAGTTTTGGCCACAGCAATCAGAGCAGAAAAAGAAATAAAAGGAATCCAAATTGGAAAAGAAGAAGTAAAACTCTCACTGTTTGCAGATGACATGATCCTCTACATGGAAAACCCTAAAGACTCCACCAGAAAATTACTAGAGCTAATCAATGAATATAGTAAAGTTGTAGGATATAAGATCAACACACAGAAATCCCTTGCATTCCTATACACGAATAATGAGAAAGTAGAAAAAGAAATTAAGGAAACAATTCCATTCACCATTGCAACGAAAAGAATAAAATACTTAGGAATATATCTACCTAAAGAAACTAAAGACCTATGTATAGAAAACTATAAAACACTGGTGAAAGAAATCAAAGAGGACACTAATAGATGGAGAAATATACCATGTTCATGGATCGGAAGAATCAATATAGTGAAAATGAGTATACTACCCAAAGCAATTTACAAATTCAATGCAATCCCTATCAAGCTACCAGCCACATTTTTCACAGAACTAGAACAAATAATTTCAAGATTTGTATGGAAATACAAAAAACCTCGAATAGCCAAAGCAATCTTGAGAAAGAAGAATGGAACTGGAGGAATCAACTTGCCTGACTTCAGGCTCTACTACAAAGCCACAGTCATCAAGACAGTATGGTACTGGCACAAAGACAGACATATAGATCAATGGAACAAAATAGAAAGCCCAGAGATAAATCCACACACATATGGACACCTTATCTTTGACAAAGGAGGCAAGAATATACAATGGAGTAAAGACAATCTCTTTAACAAGTGGTGCTGGGAAAACTGGTCAACCACTTGTAAAAGAATGAAACTAGATCACTTTCTAACACCATACACAAAAATAAACTCAAAATGGATTAAAGATCTAAATGTAAGACCAGAAACTATAAAACTCCTAGAGGAGAACATAGGCAAAACACTCTCAGACATAAATCACAGCAGGATCCTCTATGATCCACCTCCCAGAATTCTGGAAATAAAAGCAAAAATAAACAAATGGGATCTAATTAAAATTAAAAGCTTTTGCACAACAAAGGAAAATATAAGCAAGATGAAAAGACAGCCTTCTGAATGGGAGAAAATAATAGCAAATGAAGCAACTGACAAACAACTAATCTCAAAAATATACAAGCAACTTATGCAGCTCAATTCCAGAAAAATAAACGACCCAATCAAAAAATGGGCCAAAGAACCAAATAGACATTTCTCCAAAGAAGACATACGAATGGCTAACAAACACATGAAAAGATGCTCAACATCACTCATTATTAGAGAAATGCAAATCAAAACCACAATGAGGTACCACTTCACACCAGTCAGAATGGCTGCGATCCAAAAATCTGCAAGCAATAAATGCTGGAGAGGGTGTGGAGAAAAGGGAACCCTCCTACACTGTTGGTGGGAATGCAAACTAGTACAGCCACTATGGAGAACAGTGTGGAGATTCCTTAAAAAATTGCAAATAGAACTACCTTATGACCCAGCAATCCCACTGCTGGGCATACACACCAAGGAAACCAGAATGGAAAGAGTCACATGTACCCCAATGTTCATCACAGCACTGTTTATAATAGCCAGGATATGGAAACAACCTAGATGTCCATCAGCAGATGAATGGATAAGAAAGCTGTAGTACATATACACAATGGAGTATTACTCAGCTGTTAAAAAGAATACATTTGAATCAGTTCTGATGAGATGGATGAAACTGGAGCCGATTATACAGAGTGAAGTAAGCCAGAAAGAGAAAAACACCAATACAGTATACTAACACATATATATGGAATTTAGGAAGATGGCAATGATGACCCTGTATGCAAGACAGGAAAAAAGACACAGATGTGTATAACGGACTTTTGGACTCAGAGGGAGAGGGAGAGGGTGGGATGATTTGGGAGAATGGCATTCTAACATGTATACTATCATGTAAGAATTGAATCGCCAGTCTATGTCTGACGCAGGATGCAGCATGCTTGGGGCTGGTGCATGGGGATGACCCAGAGAGATGTTATGGGGAGAGAGGTGGGAGGGGGTTCATGTTTGGGAACGCATGTAAGAATTAAAGATTTTAAAATTTAAAAAATAAAAAACTAAAAAAAAAAGAAAAAAAAAGAAAAATGTTAAGTACTTGCTCTTTTGTTTCTCTTTAATACTTCTATATTTTCATTCTTCTTTACTTTTTCTTTTTCATAGCCTGGACATGCATGTTTGCATACACACACACACACATACCTCTAACACCTAAATTTTAATCTGCATTTAGTAATCCACAGAATTTAAGAATCCATTGGCATCATCTAACTCAGTCTCTTTCTATAGATAATGAGATGAGATAATGTTAGTGACAGCAAGAAACCCAAATTCAGGACTTCTGATTCCCCTCAGATTCATGTGTTTTCCACTACAAGAAACCACCCCAAGTGCAATAAATATGCCTATGAAAATACCTGGAGCCCCTGTATCGTGTCTCTTCCACCTCCTTTCCCTGCTTCCTCATCCCTCTGCTTAGATTGCATTCTTTGTTAATCAGATCCATCATTATTTTTTTAAACCACGCAGGTGAGGAATCTGATGTTTTACTGTTTTGCAGAGGCCCTGCCAAACGGATGCAAAAGGATGGACAAATGCTAATGTGGTAGAGTTAAAGTGAAAGTGAAAGTCACTCAGTCATGTCAGACTGTATGTGACCCCAGGAACTATATAGTCCATGGAATTCTCCAGGCCAGAATACTGGAGTGGACAGCTTTTCTCTTCTCCAGGGGCTCTCCCCAGCCCAGGGATCAAACCGAGGTCTCCTGCATTGCAGGGGGATTCTTAACACCACAAGGGAAGCCCAAGAATACTGAAGTTGGGTAGCCTCCATTTTCCAGCGGATCTTCCCAATCCAGGAATCAAACCAGGGTCTCCTGCATTGCAGGTGGATTCTTTACCAACTGAGTTATCAGGGAAGCCAGTTGGGAAAATTATGTTTGTTATTACTATCAAACCCATGAAAATGAATGTCTCAAGTAGAAATCATAAATTAGCTATATATATATATATGAATAGAAAAGGTGTCTCTGGTATGAGAAATGAGAAAATTAAATTGCAGAATGCAATGTATACAGTTGCATTTTTGTTAAAATAGATGGAAAAATATGTGGAGGTGTACACACCAAATTGATTTTATTGGTTATATAAGTGGAGTAAGATTATGTAAAAGATGAACTCTTACTTTTTCACTTTAGGAACTTCTTTTTGTAACTTAAACACCATTAGCAAAGAAGTGAGAGAGCCTGAAGGACGGATCTTTTTCTTTATAGTTTTCTTTATTTTATTTTTGGCTGTGATGGGTCTTCATAGCCTCACTGCTGCACAGGCTTTTCTCTAGTTGCGGAGAGTAGGGGCTCCTCTATAGCAGCGATGCGCAGGCTTCTCATTGTGGTGGCTTCTCTTGCTGCGGAGTTTGGGCTCTAGAGCACTGGGGCTTCAATAGTGACACGTGAACTCAGTAGTTGTGGCTCCGACTCTAGAGTGCAGGCTCAATAGTTTGGCCCACAGATTTATTTGCTCCATGACATGTAGGATCTTCCCAGGTCAGGGATCGAACCCATGTCTCCTGCATTAGCAGGCAGATTCTTTACCACTGAGCCACCAGGGAAGCCCTGGAGTCTGGATCTTAACTGGACAAACAGTGACCACAGATCCAGCAGCTGGAGCCACATCCTCGATGACCACTGTGATCAGGCTCATCCTATGTCACTTCCCCACCTTGGCATCTGAGCCAGTCCTGACAGAACTGAGTCCAGTTCTTTATTAAACACATACACCACCTCTTTCCTTTGCTTCTTGCCTCCTTCGGCACTGTCTGGTAAATGAAATCTTACTCTAAGACTGAGATTCAAGTGGCCCTGCCAAGATTTCTGGGAACCTCTGTTGCCTCCACAAGGCTGACACCCAGGCCCTGGTTCTGTGTGATTAGTCAGGGAAGGTATGTGAGCCCTTACACAGCCATTGCATATGGCTTTCTGCATTAGCCTCACTCAAAATCTGGGTTTTTGTGGATGGTTTCTGTTTTATCCTTGAGCACTGGCAAACTCACTAGGGCCCTGCATATTATCCTTGTTCATACTAGTCCCTGCTTTGGGGTTGGATGGCTCCCTCATAGCTCCAGCTTGAGGCTGGTTTCTATGGATGGACAAATCTACATAGAATGCTGCCATTGTCTTATTTGACCTCTTGCTAAGGCTCTATATTGCCTGCAACCCAGGGTACTCAGATGTGGTTAGTTTCTAAAATTCAACAAATGGTTCTATTATGCCCTTTTTGTGCCTCACACCTGGACCTTCTATTGCTTTGGACCTTTTATTGTTTTTCCCATAATCAGTTTTTATAAGGCCAACCTCCACTCTGCCCTAGATTTTTTCTTTTCCATCACCACACCATGTGATATTTCTCCTTGACAACCCTGGACTCGGGTGTGACCCACAAAGCCAAGAGACCAGACTTAAATAAAATAGTTTGGTACAATTTCACTCTGATGAATTCTTGAAGTGTCTCTGCCTTCCAACTGGATAGAGTCCCAGGATGTAGGGTGCCATTGTAAGTTACCAAGACTTCTGAAGAGCTTACAGTTTGTCACTTGATACCCTCCCCCAGGGGAGACTGAATGCCGAGATATTGAACTAGAGGACAATCAATTGTGTTCCTGAAACACCAGAGCACTCTATCTCCCAATCCAGGATGCAGTAAGACAGCATGTCACTCTCTAGCCAGTTTCACTCAATAATAGAATAACTTTAGCTTTGGATTTCAGGAGACCTTGTCTTTAATCCTAGAAGTTTTACTTGATAGGCTTCTGCCATCACTTGACCTCTCTGAGCCTAATTTTTTTGGATTATGATTGAGAATACCCACTTGGCAAGCCTCTTGGGAAGGCCAGAGATAATGTTTGTGTAAAATGACTGAAAGTAGAGCTTCTGGGGTTGAAACAAAGGTTGTGATCCTGGAATTCTGCCTGCTTTATCCTTATCCATACATCCCATTAGCACCAGCTCCTCCATCTCTGGTCTCCCCAGAGCTCTGTTACTTCTCTGGACACGGTGCAAAGGCCACTGCTCTAGATAACATGATATTAACATGATATTAAGCTCAGAACTAGAAGGCATTAATATACCTTAATACTGAATCTGTACACATGCCTATAGCTTCAAAGATAGATAAAGGTACTATGACCAACTGTCCTGATGCTCCTAGGACTATCCCAGTTTTTGCACTGAAAGTCCAGCATCCTAGGAAATGCCTCAGAACAGGGCATACCACAACAGTTGGCTATCCTAAGAGAAGAAGGCAGATTCAAGGTGAGGGTCAAAAGATAATGCCCAACCATTATAGAGAAGATTTGTATACAAGGATATTGATCAGAGCATTTATTTAAAATATAAAGGAGCTAGAGGGGGAAAAAACAAAATCAATTTCAACCAAAGAGGAATGGTTAAAATTACAGTATATTTATTCACATGGGCTATCAGTCAGTTGCTAAAAAAACATATTTTGATGTACATTTAGAAATAAGAGAAATTTTCATGATATATTGCTAAATGAAAAAGCACAGTACAAAAGTATTTATGTAGTATAAGGGCAATATTATTGGTGATTTTTCTTCCCTAAACGTTTTCTACAGTTTGTAATACTTTTATAATCAGACAAAATAGTCAATGATACTATGCTTAATGAGAGGATTCAGCATAGGGAGTCCCAATTCCTAGAGTATCAGTAGCCCCAAAGGATGCCCCCTGGGGTGAACAATCATTTGGATGGAGGATGTTCTTGGGATGCAAAATTTTCAGTGTGAAAACTGGGAAAGTCCTGCTTACACCAAGATGAGTTGGGCATTTCAGCTTCACTATCTATCTCTTCACTATCTATCTCTATCTCCCAAGCATGTCTTACAACTTCTCTGTAACTTGTTGGCAATGTGAGAAACAGCTGAGATATTTGTGGGTCTAGTGCGTAGACAAAGAGCCTGTGAAAAAAAGTAGCTGGACTTCTCAACTCAAGCATCTGCTCAAGATTGCAAAGATCTATCCAACTGGTAGAACCAAGTAGAGAGTAAGTATCATGGACCTTGGATCCCTAGGACTCCACCCAGTACCTCAGCCAGAATTTATGTAATAGGTGAGTTTGCCTAGCTAAAATCACAATACTAAAAGCCACTGATAGAGCAGGGATCCCAGTAAAGCTTTATTAGCCCCATGGGAAGAGACTATTCTTCACAATTGGGGCCAGAATCAGAATATTCATATGAAAAAGAGCTGTTCTGATGATGAGGGCTGACCAGTTTCCATAAAATTTTTCTTTGGGCAACTGAAAAGGAGCCCCATGAAAGAGTTACTAAGGGGCACTGGGCTTTCTGCATCTCTAACCAATAAATCCTCAAAGAACATTTCCACTGATGCTCCAGATGCTATAGTATTAGCTAAGCTCCATGGAAGCCCCATTCAATACCTTCAGGTTCCTAATCCTTAAAGGCAAGTAACATTAGAAGTGTAGCTCAGATGACTTGTACTGAGGAAACACACTGCCAGTATCATCTCTGAGTGATTTTTGCCAAGCTCTTTTCCTAAAACTAATACATACATCTGTGTGTGTGTAATTTATTGAGATAAAAGCTATGAGATATTAAAACACCCAAGTCTCAAGTATATAGGCTCAATAAATTTTGACAAATGGCCACACTCTTGTAGCCAAGCTCAAAAAACAGAATATTTCTACCACCTCAGAAAGTTTCTTTATTTTTGTTCCCACTCAAAACTCTACTATTCATCAGAAGCAACCACTGTCCTGATTTGCATTTTCATAGACTAAATGAAAATTAGATTAACTCAGAAATGTGACTACAGAACTTGGGAAAGAACTTGAAATTTAAAAATCATTTGGAAATGAAAACTAAACCAGAAAGAACACAAGAGTGGCTAAAACCAACATAAAATAACACTAGAAAAGCTGAAGGTGAAAAAGTAGAAATATTTAAAAATCAAAAAGAAATGAAGGGATAATAGGATTTGAGAGAAAGGGGCAAATATTGAAAAGAGTCAAAGAAGACCTAACATGGATGCTAGGAACCACCATACAAATGAGCTTCTCAGGCAGTGCTAATCGTAAAGAATCCGTCTGCCAATACTGGAGACGTGAGAGACGTGGTTCAATCCCTAGAAAATTCCCTGGAGGAGGGCATAGCAACCCACTCCAGTACTCTTGCCTGGAGAATCCCATGGACGGAGGAGCCTGGTGAGCTACAGCCCATATGGTCACAAAGAGTCAGACATGACTGAAGTAACTTAGCAGGCACACACCATGCAAATACTAGCTATTTACTCATATAATTGTATCCCATCTCCCTAGCTCCTCTCTGTTAGATTCCCTTTCTTCTCTGAGTTCATTCACCACCCACCACACAGTAAACACTTAAAAAAATATTAAAACTGAGGAAAGGAAGAAATACAAAAGTAAAGAGAATGTAAAGGAAGGAAGAAAATCAGGAAAACATGTACAAGCCCTTCCAACTCTGAATCTATGAATCTGGTTAGACTTGGCAAGGAGAAGAAGGCTGGCTGTCAACATTTCTATAACTCTACAGGTGATAGTCCCTCAAAAATAATCTTCATGTTTAAAAATAGCAGTTTCTGAGTGCTATAATCCCTTAGCACACCAGGTGTGCTAAGCGACATTTGGACTGGGATAGTGTAAGATTTTGCTATCATAAATAATACCTCTTATTTATAAGAAAAGTTTTGGAAGTCATGGCTATGCCCTCATCACTGATCACTGATATAGTGAATCCAGGGCATTGATGAATACTCATATCCATTCTTTCAAATCATCAATTACCTATCTTGCTCCTTGATCCTAAAAATGGCACTTATGTAAAACATGTGTGATGATGTTGGTGTTCTGCCCAGGCTCAAGGTGAAGACCGACAAAAGGACCTTGGCTCAGCCTCTATCTTGCTGCTTCACTTGAGCGGGCCACTTGACCTCTCTCCTCCACGCCTGGCAGATGCTTCTTCTCGCACAGACTGCTAAACCACTTGGACATTTTTCTCGGTATCCGCAGAGTCCTTTCCTTCTTTTGTTTCATTTGCTAATGGATGACACACCAGCTAAATGAATATCCTATGGTATATTGGTCGTCTTTTGGGAGTGGGCAGTACGATGTAGAGGAAAAGAGATTAACTAGATCTACATTCAAGTTCTGGCTTTACCATTTTTAAGGTGTACGATCTCAGTTCCCTTATCTCTTAAAGGCAAATGGAATAACAATATCTGCCTCTCAAGACCATCATGGACATCAACACAAGATAATACATGTGAAAGAGTTTAACATGTAGTTGGTTCTCAGTAAATGTCGGTTTCTGTTTTTTTGTTTTTTGTTTTTTTTTCCACCAGATGGACTGTGGGCCGATGGATGTCGAGATGAACTAATGTTTGTAGGGTGACATTATTTGTGCCATCTGTAGTAATTTAGTGCTGATTAGGAGTTCAAACAAAATGAGAGACACGAATGCATGGCATGGATTGGTCTGATATTTGTGATATCCCAGTTTTGTTTTGTTTCAGATTTAGAAAATGGATAGGTTTTGCTTGAATTTATACTATGTTTTAAATAAACAACCCCATATATCTTTAATCTAGGTAATCACACAGGACAAGAAGAATTCCTTCTTCTTAGAATTAATATTATTTATTTCACTTGATTTTGGCTCATATGACTCTTTTGTTTAAAGTTCTTTCCTCTTTTATCATACACGCACACACCTCAATATTAGTATATTGCCAAAGGTAAATATAACTGGATTTATTATTGAACTTGTATCTCTATATAATGATCTTTAAACCAGAAGGAATGATTGTCTTTGACAAAGAAAAGACTGTTTTTACCTATCATAGTTTTTAAGAGATAAATTACTCAGATAATCAGAGCCTGGCTGCCTGGGGATTCAGTAACAGGAATGGTCAGATGGCAAGTGTCAGGGTAGGCCATTTGTCATTAGCAATTATTATTATTAGGAAAATGGGCAATTTTCCTATGACAGGGAAGTCAGGATGATACCATCGAAAGAGTGGTTACAGTTCTGCTGCTAATCCTATGACCTTGGGCAAATCATATCATTTCTAAGAAGCTTTAGTTTTCAATCTATAAAATGAGGCACTTCATGTAAATGATTTCTAGGCTCTCTTCCAGCTCTGTAATTCCATGGTTCCTTGAATACAAAAGTGGTAATGCAACAAAAATCAACTGCCAGGAACAATAATGGAAGCCAGATGAGCTAGCCTGAGAATACTAACACAATGAACTTAAAATGGATCTGAAAAGCAAAGAAAAAGGTTCTATGGCTTGAGAATGTGCAAATTAAAAGATGGGGGAAATATTGATTTAAACAGAACAATGCATAATTGGCAAGGAGGATACTTCATCATAATCTCTCTTCTAGGTTTTGATCTTTGCATTCTACTCTCCCACTGATAGAACCCAATGAATATCATAGATTGGGCTTCCCTTGTGCCTCAGTGGATAAGAATCTGCCTGCCGATGCAGGAGAAACAGGAAGATCTTCCCTGATTCGGGAAGATTCCACTCACCGCAGAGCAACTGAGCCTTTCTGCCCCAACTGTTGAGCCCAACTAGAACCTGGGAGCCACAATTACTGAGCCCGTGTGATGCAACTACTAAAGCCTGTGTGCCCTAGAGCCCACGCTCCACAACAAGAGAAGCCAACGCAACGAGAAGTCTGAGCACCAAAACCGACTGTAGCCCCCACTCACCACAACTAGAGAAAAGCCAGTGCAACAATGAAGACCTAGAACAGCCAAAATTAAATAAAGTTATATTTAAAAAACTCATAGGTTACATTTGAAATGGAGCCATTGAATAATGCTACAAGGTGAAGTAATATACAGTGATAAATAATGGGAACAATGACATGTCCAAATAAGGTAATTAGGGAAAAAAAGCACGATTGGATCCAAGTTGGGGGTTACTGTGGATGGTAATGAGGCATCTACTAAACAGAGAAAAAGTCAGGAAAGAGAGTTTTCAGAACATGAAGCAAATGTTTCAGGTCTTTTCCTATAATAGAGAAAAATGGGAGGCACGAGGGAAAATCACAGAACATGTGAATTACATATCCTCATAGCATCCATGACAATGGCAATTTTTCCCAGAAATGTTTTTTGTGTGTGCGTGTTTAACTGTGTGTTTCCCCGGTGGCACAGTGGTAAAGAATCCACCTGCCAATGCAGGATATGCTAGAGACTCAGGTTCAACTCCTGGGTCAGGAAGATCCTCTGGAGAAGGAAATGGCCACCCACTCCAGTATTCTTGCCTGGAGAATTCCATGGAAGGGGAGCTTGGTGGGCTATAGTCCATGGGGTCTCAAAAAGTCAGACATGACTGAGCATGCAGGCACGTGTTTACTGAGTTGGATGGCATCTCCATTAACAAGAATCTTCCCACCACCCCACACAACTCATTCCATTTTCAGTTGAATCCAGTTTTTAGTTGTTTCTTCTAGGGGCTAAAATATAGAATTCTGTAGCACTGAATTGTTGGTCCTCATTTCATTTTCAGGATGAGAGAGGCTAGAACTCTGAGTCTCCTTAACTTCTAAGATAGCTGGTGTGCACATTTGGAGTCTCTTTTCTTCATTGGTAACTTCTGTTTCCCCTTAGGGGTCAAGTATCCACATCCCTCACCCTTCTTTTCTCAGAAGTTTTATTACCTGAACCTGGCTTTCTGTAGCAGTCCTAGATCCTCTTATTTCTGTCTCCATGTCTTCTTCAGGTTCTTTGCTGAGGTTGCATTTCCTTGTTTGGTTCTTTCATAGGAAATTTATACATCCTGACATATGCAGGCTTCAGCCCATGAATCATGTGGGTAAGGCCCCCATCTCAATCTGCAAGGTAAGCGCTACAGTGCAGTTGACGAGATCTAAGTGCTGTCTCCACCATTTCCAGATTGAAAATATGGGTTGCCCAGAGTTTTCTTCTTGAAAAGTTCATGGACTTGCCGCTCTGGTACCACCAAGCAATTGCTGACAGTCCCGTTAAACACTCATTCTTTAACACGCCCACAGATTGATTTGGCTGTGTAACCTCATACAACAACACATCACGTATCTAGTGCAGCATTAGACTCTGGGAAGAAAACTCAATGCCTTATTAAAGGCAAATTTGTCAACGTATTATTCAATATATTGGGCTACTGTGCTAAGACCCATCATATGTGTCCGACTCTTTGCGGCCTATAGCCCACCAGGCTCCTCTCTCCGTGGGTGTGGGGAGAAAGAAAATTAGCCAAGATGGTGTGTTCAGGCTCATTCGCCCCACATTTTGTAAATGATGATTACATAACAGCTGAGATTTATAGCGCCGCGCATGCGCATCATGGGGTACTGGCTCGGTCACGAGCTACTTTGTGCTGTGCACGTATGTGAGCTCCATTCGAAAGTGACAGCATTACTGCTGCGTCATGGCTGTGTCCAGTGGGTCAGCCAGGAGAGGAGAGCATATAGCATGTCTGCTGTTACGGCTGGAGAAGGAAATGGCAACCCACTCCAGTATTCTTGCCTGCACAATCCCAGGGACAGGGGAGCCTGATGGGCTGCTGTCAATGGGGTCGCACAGAGTTGGACACGACTGAAGTGACTTAGCAGCAGCAGCAGCTGCTACGGCTGCTGCGCCAGCCAGGAGAGAATAAATGCGCCTGCAGTTCCTATGCCTCCTCGGCGTCTTCTTCCAGCTTCTTAGCTCCCACTTTGCCTATTGTGGGCGCAGCAAACAGGGCGGACAGTGTGAACAACAAGATAATTGGCATCAGGAACAGGGTCAGCAATACAATGGGATTTTCCAGGCGAGAATACTGGAGGGGGTTGCCATTTACTCCGCCAGGGGATCTTCCTGACCCAGTGATCGAACCTGTCTCTCTTGTGTCTGGCATAGCAGGCAGACTCTTTACCAGCTGAGCCATAGGGGAAGCCATATTAAACAGGTTAATATAGTAGGGTGAGCATGGATTTGGAATCGTGAAGATTTGAGTTCAAATTGTAGCTGCCACTTTTTTAAAAAAATTGGAATATAACTGCTTTATTAATACAATGCTGTGTTAGTTTCCACTGTACAATGAAGTGAATCAGCTGTATGCATACATCTATTCCTTCTCTCTTAGACCTCCCTCCCTTCCACCCTACCCTCATCCCACCCATCTAGGTCATCAAAGAGCACTGAGCTGAGCTTCCTGTGCTTTACAGCAGCTTCCCACTAGCTATCTCTTCTACACGTGGTAGTGTATCTGTGTCAATTGTAATCTCCCTCTTCTCACCCTCCACTTCCCTCCCCACCCTGCATGTCCACAACTCTGTTCTCTACATCTGCATCTCTATTCTTGCCCTGCAAATATGTCCATCAGTACCATTTTTCTAGATTCCATATATATGTGTTAATGTATATTTTTCTCTTTCTGACTTACTTCACTCTGTATGACAAACACTACTTCCATCCAGTTCTCTACAAATGACCCCACTTTGTTCCTTTTGCCACTTACTGTTTGGTGACCTTTGACTTTGTGGTATCGTCTCTGCTGCCTGGTTGTTGTTTAGTCACTCAGTTGTGTCCTGCCCTTTTGTGATCTCATGGACTACAGCCCACCAGGCTCCTCTGTTGGTGGGATTTCTCAGGCAAGAATACTGGACTGGGTTGCCATTTCCTTCTCCAGGGAATCTTCCCCATGCAGGAATGGAACCTGTGTCTCCTGCGTAAGCAAGTGGATTCTTTACTACTAAACCACCTGGGAAGCCCATGATATTCAGTAGCTGCACAGGAATTGCTACTACCTTTATTCCTTTCCTGGGAGCCAATCTTACATTGTGTTTCCCGAGACTCCTTAGAAATCTCAAAACTATACACTTACATATCTTCATTTGGAATAGCATTTCCTAGCTAACAAATACATCTAAGACATCTGCCTCTTTATACGTTTCCTTAACAGTATAATTACTGACTCTGGACCCCTTGGAGTGATTTTTCTTCTCTAGGCATGTACTCAGTCTGACTGCTCCACTGCACACATCACCAGCTCTTGCACTTAATCATCTGTGTCACTCTCACGACTTTAAATTAGCTGCAGTGGAATAAACAGAAGATTGCTTGGCATGTGGCCGAGGCTGAGTGAGCATTTCTAATGGTGGCTGAGCTGGGGTTTCTGAACTTTCGAAGTTCTTGCTGCAAACTGAAGAAAGAAAGTTAATTTCACTTTTGGATAATGTTGAAAATCTGGAACAGGACCAAAAATTTAAAAACAAACAGATTTTAGTTTTTATTTACTATTTTTAATACTGTCAAAAAGGATTTATTGTTTCATAGTAATACATCTAGTGTCTTACGTCTTGTGTTGCGGTACTTAATAAGCACTTTGTGTAACAGGGCTAACAGCCTTAACATAGAGATTAACCAAAAATAAAGTGGATGATCTGATATCAACAAAAACTGACCTAATATCCAGCATGATCAGAGACTTGTAGGGTGTATAAAAAGAACACTTAGTTTTTAAAAAGTATTTAGCATCATATGACCAAACTTGCTATAAGCCATATTTATTTTGTATTTTTTGATAAGCGTGAACAGCTAAAATTTGGTTTTGATGGATTAAGAGAAAGGAAATATTACTATGACACAAAATAAAAAGAGGTAGCCAGCTAGATCTCTAGGGTCTATCTCATTTTATAATGATGAAATTCAATGAAATACTAAATCATCTGGTGCCAGCAGGTTCTTGAGATAACTCTCATTCCAGTAATATGTAGACTGTATGTAAAGAAATGGATGTGGACAGTGATTTTTTTAAAACGGGCTTCCCCGGTGACTCAGCGGTAAAGAATCTGCCTCATTGTAGGAGCTATGGGAGATGTGAGTTCAGTTCCTGGGTTTGGAAGATCCCATGGAGAAGGGAATAGCAACCCACTCTGAGTATTCTTGCCTGGAGAATCCCATGGACAGAGGAGCCTGGCAGACTATAGTCCACAGGGTTGCAAAAGGTTGGACATGACTGTAAGCGACTTAGCACACATGCATTGCTTTTTTATGGTTTCCAACTTTATTCTAAGACTGCAGCCTTTGTGATTAGAGACTTCTCATACATTACTGGGTTTTATTCTAACTCCTCTCTGCCAGATGAAAAGTATGGTGTTTGAGACAGAGGTTCTAGAATCAGGTTCATTTTGTTCAAATCCTGGCTTAAACATTTGTCTAATGTATGACTTTGGGCAAGGTATATGATCTGTGTGTCTCAGTTACCTCATCTATGAAATGGAATTAATAATACAACCTCTTTCATAGAGTGTGAGAATTAAATGTAATGATATGTGTAAGATAAAACAGAATAAGTATTATACACTGTTCAAATTATGTATAAGATTGTTACTATAGTCAAACCTCTGATAAAATACCTAACCTCAGAAGGGATCACTAGCTTCCATTCCACAACTGAACTACAGTAATTGCTGATAAGTTCTTTCTTATTTTTATTGATTTTTATGATACCAATATCATTGATAATTTAGAAAGTTCCAAGCGCTATTGCAGGTAACAGAGGCAAATAATTCTAGCAAAGGCCTTGCTTTCAGTGCTCAGAATCTGCCTCTTATAAATTCTACATGTTGGTCTTAGTTTTACACATGGAATCATATGCAATAAATTTGCTTCCTGTTCTGCAGGGCTGCAGCTCTTTAATGTGAGGATGGTTCTAACTCTTTAGCTTTGTCTTTTCTAATTAAACAGGTGCATTCTTTCAACAGCTCCTGATATGGTGGATGCTTTCCAGCTGTGTTCCTGAAACCCTTTAAGGAGCCAGGAGAGGAAAGTGAGAGCTACGTGGACTTTAACCCAGGTTAACACAGTCTTGTTTTGTTTTTGGTAGTCCTCTGGGTTCTGCCTGCTTTCGCTCTTGACCTTCTTGCTTTTGCTCTAGAATTAGCTTTCTCACTTTGTATCTTTAGTAGGACTTTGGCTCAAGTCTGTTCTGTGGTTTTTCTGCACCTGCTTGCTTTTTTTTTTTTTTTTTTTTTTATCATCCTGGCACTGGGACCCTACCCAAACAAGACCTCCATTGTCCTAATTAGGTCCAACCCAGCTGACAACCTAATGGGTTTTAAGTCACTGTAAGTTTTCAGTTTTTGTAAATGTTTTGTTTTAAACTCCTTGGCTTCTGACCTTGACTTTCTCATAATGAACAAGGGAACAAAATCAATGGCCCTCATATTAGGGAATCCAAGATGCGACTGGCTGTAAGAAACACCAATATTTTATGCAACACACATACACACAAAGTGTGGTCAAGTAAATCATGACCCAATGCTGCTTATCACTTAGAATTTTAATTTATATTTACTGAAGGAGCTCTTTTAGACTTATTTAGCAATAGACTTTTTGGTCTTATTCACCCTATTGCATAAATAACCAAACCTATCACGTTTCAAAAGTTTATTTTCAAGTTGTTCACATTTATCTGTAAAAAGCCCCAAGGGTCAACATATTAGGTTGGCTAGGAGAGCCACTGGACTTCTATGTTTATCTAGTCCTTCATCAGCTCAGAGATCATCCTTTTAGTCATCTCTGCATGCATGGTGACATCTGAGAATTTGAGGCAAAAGTGGGCTTATTTGTAGCTAATGACTTAGGATTCAGGGCTCCTCACTAGCGTAAAGCCCCTTCCTATTTCTTTATAGCCTATGTTATCACAGAATTTTGTCATGAAAAGGTGATCAAAAAATACATAGCTACAATATCAAGGGAAATACATGAAGTCATGCCAAGCATCTAATTAATAAAAATAATATCTTAAAAATTAGTTTTGTCACCTTTTAAAAATGTGTAATTTGTCATAATTTCCTCTTTCTTAACAGTCACTATTGTACTTATTTTTTATTCATAATTTTTTACTTAATTTTTATTTACAACTTTGTATTTTGTTTTTTTTTTTTACCTAAAGAGGGGTTCTATCAGTTGCACAAATCTAGTGATCAGAAATACCTAGATTAACCCCATTCTAAGGTACAATTTTCTTGGTTTAGATTTAAACCTGGTGGCAGCTCTAGGCCATTGGTAATATATACACTATCACAGTAATATGCTGCTTTTATGACCCATTCTTAAATTTTTACGTGTGTAACTCCTTTAACACTGATGGAATTGTTTTGAGGTGTATTGAAGTACAAACCACGATTTCATGAGCATTTTCTTTTTGACTAAGCTCAGTGTTTTTTCCTTAATTGAATTACATGTTGTTGGAAGTTAAGCTTCTGTTCAAAGTTAGCTGGAAATTTCTGATGAATTGATGTTCTGCCTCGTGTATGCATAGGTAACTCCAGCCTCCCATTGTTTTAAAATCCTTTTATGTATTTCCAGACATTTGGGTGTTTTTCTCTTGCCTTTAGCTGATATATAATAGTCATTTTTATTTTTGTATTCTTAATAATTTCAAGCTTACAGAAAAATGGTAAAAATGCTGTGAAGAATTCTTTTATACTTTCTCCTCAGATACTCCAAATATTAATACTTTCTCATGTTTATTTATCATTCTCTGTCTCCCTACCTTTATATATAGTTGTTCTCAACCATTCAAAAGTAAGTTAAAGATATGATGTCCATTACTCCTTAATGCCTCAGTGTGTATTTTCTAAAAACACTCTCCTAAATAACCACAGTATATAACCATGGAAACCAGGATATTCATGTTGGTGTTGATACCATGCAATTCATTGACCCTATTCAAACTTTGCCAATTATCCCAATAATGTCCTTTTTAAGGTCTAGGATCCAATCAAGAATGATGCATTGTATTTACTTGACAATATCTCTTTCGTCTCTTTTGATCTAGACTATTTCCTCAGGTTTTTCTTCCTTTATGACATGATGTGTTTGAGTCCAAATCAGTTATTCTGAAGAATATCCTTCTATTTGAGTTTCTCTCTTGTTTTCTCATAATTATATTCATGTTTTGCATCTCTGGCAGGAATATTATAGAAATGATGCTGTGTTCTCCTTGTATTATTTCAGATGACATGTGATTTCTGGTGATACTAATCTTACCACTTGGCTGATAACGTGTCTTCTAGGCATCTTTACAATGAAGTTAATAATTACATATTAAGCATGTGTATGTATTTTGTGGGAGTACATTTTAAGATTATGTAAATATCTCATTCATTCTCAAATTTTAGCTACTAGTTTTAGGTTCCATTGAATACTTGTGGACTATTTTTATAAAGTCTTATAGAAAAACAACCATGCCAAGTCTTTTACGTAATTTCTGCTGCTGCTTCTTTGCTACCACAGCAGAATTTAGTATTTGTGACAGAAGCTATCCCTCAAAGCTTAAATTATTTACTATATGACTTTTTAAAGAGGACAAGCTTTATGTCTGACCAAGTTTTTGAATGCTTATCCCAGGTGTTACACATTAATTACCACCTACCAAGATTTTAGAATCTTGGTTAGAGTCAGTCACCACATCACTCTGTGAATGTCTTCTGTTATGAGAATAGAAGCTTCCTCCCACACCAGATTCTAGTTCATAAAATGCTAAATTTTCCTTCCTGGTTCTTGTGCTTGAAGCAATGGCTGATTGGTTTCTTATTTTTCCCTCCTCCTTGTATTAAATACTTTATTTAATTCTATTGTCCACTGGCAGCTCAGGTTTAACTAGAAATCCCAGTGACTCATATCTGTTTTGATTCTATAAACAAAAAAGCCACAGAATAAGAATAAAACATAGACTCCAATAAATCTTCCTCTTGCAATGAAGAGGAAGAGCATGTCAATATTTATTGAAGGCAGAAAACACACCCCAACAGGTGCGTTTTATGAATTACTTTATGAATGGGGCCTGGACTCACTCATTCCTGCCCAGATTACTCGGGATTGCCTCTCTTCAGATTGCCTCTCTTCATTAGCTTGTGATATCATGTATCTTTGCAAGAAAGTCATTTTGAATATAACGGCCAGAAATATCAAATGGAAAAGTTACTAAAAAAGCCACCACTCATGTTGTTAATATAGTAAAGTTTCAAATTAGTTATCAAATAGCCCTTCAGTGTTTGGTTTCTTAAAATGGTATTAATTTGATTGTGAGAATCTGTGTGTATATTTTCTTAAAGTGACTGTCCCATCTTGAATGTCTCTTTTCATCGGTGATTATCCTTAAAGATAGAAATAAATGTTCAGAGTATGTGGTAATGGTTCTGAGAGCACTCAGGGGACTCACATCCACTGAGCAGTACACAATGGACTGATGATTTAAATGCAGTCTGTCCACTAAGTGCTCCGCTTATGATAATCCTTAATGAACTAACTTCACCTAAACTATATCGTCTCATGCATTGATTGAAAGGAATAATTCTTATCCTCTCCATCACCAGAAGGCATACAAGTGTTTTGGGGGCCATTCATATAAGTTGAAAAAGTGTAATCACTATTAAAATGTCATTTTTGACTGATTAAAATCTCTATTATTCTGTTATTTCTACAATAAAAACTTCTGAGAGAAGACTTTATTTAAGTGCAATAGCGTAAAATTGGTATTTTTACTACAAGAAGTAGATACTGAGCTCTTGTAACCTACTTGGCACCTTAGATGGCTAAGCCCTCTATGTTGAATAATACTCAGGGACAGACATGGGTTTTGGGAGCCTGAAGCATAATTTGGAGAAATGACACAAAAATGTAGTACTTTTATAAATTTTATAATATGTAACCATATTGCTTGGACCTTTCTCAAGAGTTTGGAAGAACCTGTGCAAGTATAATACCTAACACTTGAGTTTGCTGCTGCCGCCAGTAACACTTTAAGAAAGAAGTAACAACATGAATTAATATCTTCATGATAGAAAAGAGGAACGCTTTGGGGATCCTGAACTCTGAAGGTCTCCATCAGGAGCCTGTAATTTTCATATGTTCACAGAGAGTTGTCCAGAGAGTTAATCAATGAAAGATTGCAGAAGTATGACTTGTACTCAGGAGAGGTCAGTTGGGGTCCTTTTTCTCTCTCCAAGAGGATATATTTAATGAGTAGCCTCATGCTTCTCCTTTTCCTGGACCCAACTCTTAATCTTGACCATGGATTTTTCACCATTTTGTTGAGGAGAAACAAAGCAGAAGGAAAAGTACAGACGTGAGGGGGAATACATTTATTTATTTTTAGTTGGAGGATAATTGCTTTACAATGTTGTGTTGGTTTCTGCCACAAATCAACATGAATCAGCCATAGGTATACCTATGTCCCCTCCATCTTGAATAACCCTCCCCGCTTCCACCCCATCCCACCCCTCTAGGTGGTCGCAGAACACTGGGTTGAGCTCCCTGTGTCACACAGAAAATTCCCACTGGCTATTTGTTTTACAGATGGTAATGCATATGCTTCGGTGCTGTGGGTTTCTTCCTAAAGTCAAGGGGGTAACTGCCTTAACACCATCAGTTTTCATTTTTTAAACTTTTAATTTTGTACTGGGGTACAGCTGATTAACAATGTTGTGGTAGTTTCAGGTGAACAGTGAAGGGACCCAGGTATACATACATGTATCCATGTCCCCCCAAACTCTCCTTCCATCCAGGCTGCCATATAACACTGAGCACAGTTCCAGGTGATATACAGTAGGTCCTTACTGGTTATCCATTTTAAATATCAGTTCAGTTAAGTCACTCAGTCATGTCTGACTCTTGCCACCCCATGAATCGCAGCACGCCAGGCCTCCCTGTCCATCACCATCTCCCGGAGTTCACCCAGACTACGTCCATTGAGTCAGTGATGCGATCCAGCCATCTCATCCTCTGTCATCCCCTTCTCTTCCTGCCCCCAACCCCTCCCAGCATCAGAGTCTTTTCCAATGAGTTAACTCTTCGCATGAGGAGGCCAAAGTACTGGAGTTTCAGCTTTAGCATCAGTCCTTCCAAAGAAATCCCAGGGCTGATCCCCTTCAGAATGGACTGGTTGGATATCCTTGCAGTCCAAGGGACTCTCAAGAGTCTTCTCCAGCACCACAGTTCAAAGCATCAATTCTTCGGGGCTCAGCTTTCTTCACAGTCCAACTCTCACATGCATACATGACTACTGGAAAAAATATAGCCTTGACTAGACAGACCTTTGTTGGCAAAGTAATGTCTCTACTTTTCAATATGCTATCTAGGTTGGTCATAACTTTTCTTCCAAGGAGTAAGAGTCTTTTAATTTCATGGCTGCAATCACCATCTGAAGTGATTTTGGAGCTCAGAAAAATAAAGTCTGACACTACTTCCACAGTTTCCCCATCCATTTCCCACGAAGTGATGGGACCAGATGCCATGATCTTCATTTTCTGAATGTTGAGCTTTAAGCCAACTTTTTCACTCTCCACTTTCACTTTCATCAAGAGGCTTTTTAGTTCCTCTTCACTTTCTGCCATAAGGGTGGTGTCATCTGCATAGCTGAGGTTATTGATATTTCTCCCAGCAATCTTGATTCCAGCTTGTGCTTCTTCCAGCCCAGCATTTCTCATGATGTACTCTGCATATAAGTTAAATAAGCAGGGTGACAATATACAGCCTTGACGTACTCCTTTTCCTATTTGGAACCAGTCTGTTGTTCCATGTCCAGTTCTAACTGTTGCTTCCTGATCTGCATATAGGTTTCTCAAGAGGCAGGTCAGGTGGTCTGGTGTTCCCATCTCTTTCAAAATTTTCCACAGTTTATTGTGATCCACACAGTCAAAGGCTTTGGTATAGTCAATAAAGCAGAAATAGATGTTTTTCTGGAATTCTCTTGCTTTTTTGATGATCCAGCGAATGTTGGCAATTTGATCTCTAGTTCCTCTGCTTTTTCTAAAACCAGCTTAAACATCTGAAAGTTCACTGTTCACATGTTGCTGAAGCCTGGCTTGGAGAATTTTGAGCATTACTTTACTAGCGTGTGAGATGACTGCAATTGTGCAGTAGTTTGAGCATTCTTTGGCATTGCCTTTCTTTGTAATTGGAATGAAAACTGACCTTTTCCAGTCCTGTGGCCCCTGCTGAGTTTTCCAAATGTGCTGGCATATTGAGTGCAGCACTTTCACAGCATCATCTTTCAGGATTTGAAACAGCTCAACTGGAATGCCATCACCTCCACTAGCTTTGTTCATAGTGATGTTTTCTAAGGCCCACTTGACTTCACATTCCAGGATGTCTGGCTCTAGGTGAGTGATCACACCATCGTGATTATCCAGGTCGTGAAGATCTATTTTGTACAGTTCTTCTGTGTATTCTTGCCATCTCTTCTTAATATCTTCTGCTTCTGTTAGGTCCATACCATTTCTGTCCTTTATCGAGCTTATCTTTGCATGAATGTTCCCTTGGTATCTCTAATTTTCTTGAAGAAATCTCTAGTTTTTCCCATTCTATTGTTTTCCTCTATTTCTTTGCGTTTATCGCTGAGGAAGGCTTTCTTATCTCTTCTTGCTATTTTTGGAACTCTGCATTCAGATGCTTATATCTTTCCTTTTCTCCTTTGCTTTTCACTTCTCTTCTTTTCACAGCTATTTGTAAGGCCTCCCCAGACAGCCATGTTGCTTTTTTGCATTTCTTTTCCATGAGGATGGTCTTGATCCCTATAGCAGTGCTTAATACCTTCATTTAGATCTTCCCAGGGTAAAGAATTCTCTACCCCAGGTCCATCTTATACTAAATACACAGAAAAACAATTCTAAGAAGTTCCTTCCATAGCAGGAGCACAGAGAGATGGCTTAGAAGAGGAGGGCCTAAGGATGTAACCATCCCTTTATCTCTATTCTGCTATGCACCATGTCTTCATAGCTCCTTTCACTCTCTGAAATTCTTTTTGTTAGTTCATGTTTTTCTGTATCCTTCACTAGAATGTAGTTTTCATGAGAGTATGAAACTTGTCTGTCTTGTCTACCTTTGTAGTCCACGTGCCTAAAACATACTAAGTGTTAGTTGCTCCGTCATGTCCAACTCTTTGTAACCCCATGGACTGTAACCCACCAGGCTCCTCTATCCATGGAATTCTCAGGCAAGAATATTGGAGTGGGTAGGCATTACCTTCTCCAGGGACTACTCCCTAACCCAGGTCTCCTACATTGCTGGTGGAATCTTTGACTGTCTGAGCCCCCAGAGAAGCCCCAAACATAATAGGTCTTCCTTAAATATTTGTTCGAGAGTTATATGGCAAGTATTCTAATGCTTTTCTGGGACTAGACTTAGGGGGCTGGGATGGGTGAACCAACCTCTAATATCTAGAGATAAGTTGCACCATATTCTGCCTCACTGTGACTATTTTAGTTGACTTCAGAACCTCTGGCAGAATAACAGAGTATAATCTCGGGATCAGAGAATAATAAGAGATTTTCTCAATCTCGTGTTTACTGCTTCCGCTATATCAAGTCCAATTCTAAAATAAATGTCCCTGGAGCTTATATATTTCATGTGTCTTATGACTTTGTAATATCTTCTTTCGTTTTCTCTCAATTGTGTTCCTTCCATGACTATAAAAATTTGCATCCCATAATGAGCTGAGGTTTTCACTTTGTGCTCCCTGGAGCCCCAGGGTAATTTTGGAGGTGCCGCCAGGGCTATTAAGGAGGATGAGAGTAGAATTACCTACAGCCCCAAGCCATCTATCCTTTCTTTTGATCACAATAGCTCTTTGAGTTGTTTTTCTGTTTTGTCCTTGTCTGTATGATTTGACTTGATGCCTCCTGATTCCAAGTTTAAACAAAATATTTGAACACCATTCATCTTTGACATCATCTTCTGGCCATGAAAAATCCCAGATGCGTCTATGAAATTCTAAACATCTGAGTCCCCTGAAAGATACTTCAAATCTGAATGTTCTTCCCACAGTGTTTGGCTCTTTTGCATTAAAGTCTAATTAATTATGCAAGTTTGTTTCAAAAATAAAGAAAAGATAATGTATTTTTGCTTATTTATACCATAATCACAAAGAGGATATGACAAGTACCAAGAAAAAAGTAAGAATACTTCTACACCCTTTCCTAGAAATTAAAAAAATAAGTACAGAATGTGAGATAATACATTTTTTTTAGAAAAAAAGTTTTGACTAGGAGGATAAAGATAGGCACCAGAGAAATGGTCTGGCTTTACTTTTATTCATTACAGTGGCTTTTAGTTAGAATACAAAAAGGAGAAATCCTGAGCCATTCAAGCTGTGATCCCAGTTGAGGTTATTGCATTTCTGATTGTTGTTGTGTTAGCTGCTCAGTTGTGTCCAACTCTTTGCGACCCTATGGACTGTAGTCTGCCAGGCTTCTCTGTCCATGGTATTCTCCAGGCAAAAATACTGGAGTGGGGTGGGTTGCCATTCCCTTCTCCAATTTCTGATTAAGCATTCCTTTTTAAAACTCTCAACAGATGCCAGGCACTCTATGAATACTGCTTTTCTACAGATACCTAATACATATGATTAATGTGCTTTCTTACTTTACCCTTTCAGCTATTTGAATAATATGGCTTTCTTTTATTCAATATAGCCCTTGTTTATTTACATTATAAAAATACCATTATTCAAGATGTTAACAATTTGATTTGTTTCTAATAATTTTGAAAATTTAAATATTTAATTCTAAAATATAATGATTGAAAAAATGCTTTAGCACATTTTATGTATGTATGTATGTGTGTGTGTGTTTTACTTGAAATTCAATGCTTTAGAACAGTTGTTATTCTTGAAGTATACAAACAATAAGCAACTATCAACTTATCAGTTGCAGATGAGATTTTTACGGTGTCCTTGCAGTTATACCTTACATTCTGCGTTATTCAGTCTGTATCATGCAGGTCCAGTCTGCATGGAATCACTGACTGGCCATTCTTGGCTGAGCAGATTCTATTTTCTCGATGCACTGTGCTTTAGTAAGTCATTTTATTCATTATATTGGTGTAACTTTGAAAATGGGTGATCATAAAAACAATCTATATTTAGAATAACTTTATTATTAAATCTTTATGGTGTTTTCATTCCCAGATAAACACTATTCTACAATATTATTATGTTCAGTATAGGGCTTATATGTAGCCAGTTTTCTTTATATCATCAGTTATATCTAATCACAGGTAAGTAAGTCCCTCAATGGAAGGAGCTGAGGTCTTAATATCTTAATGGCCCATACAATGTCTAGTTCAAGGTTTCCATTTAGTCAGGCTTATGGTGGGGTAGAGGTAGCTTTGTGGTGTGCAGATATCACTAACAAGAGATTTTCCTGGTCTTCTTGGTTCAAGGAGATGGGAAAAATGACTATGCCAGTCAGGAGATGGAACTAGAGCCATGAAGTATGGTGGTCAATAACTATCTGGGACAGTCTTGAGTTTAGGAAAACTTTTGAGGAAGGATGGAGAGGGAAGATATTGAACGCCAAAATGAGGAGACGGCAGAGGAAATCCTGGGCTCAGATGGAGCCAAAGAACATATGAGTATCACTCCTTACTAGACTGAGGATGAGCAAAAGCATGGAAGCCAGGGACCAAAGCTATCAAGCTGATCAGGAAGAGGGCAGGGTTAGGGCAGGCCCAAAGGCTGGCAACATAAAGGAGAAGGATTAAATCTGGAGGAACAGAGTGGGCAGTGAAAGAAAAATGAGAACAAACCCGAAAAGAGGCCCAGAGGAGAGCAGATGTCTGAGTTCCACTCCAGTTGTATTCATTCCTGATCATCACATGTCCCTGAGCCTTAGAGGCACCAGGCAGAGCCTCCGATAAATGCCTATAATCAAATATGGTTTCTGTTTCTGTCTCTGGACTTTGCTTGCCCTCATTTGCTCTCTTATTGTCTTTCCTTCTAGCTCCCTCATTTTTGCTCTTGCGCACTCATTCTACAGGATCATAAAAATACAGTTAATATGCAATTCAAGTCATTACTGTATCAACTGAAAAAAAAAATATAAAGCACCACAACACCACACAACCTAAATGTTGAGAGTGATGTTTTATTTGGTGGAAATTTTTATAACTTCAAGGTTGGGAAACAGTGTCTCAAGTAATCCTGAGAGAACTGCTCTGAGGAGGTGAGGGGAAGAACCCAGTTATATACAAATTTTGCAACAAAAGGCAGGTAGTCTGGATGTCAAAAAATTATTGTAAATTAAAGAAAACCAGATATCCCAAGTTAAGGAGTTTAGCATTTTTTCATGTATGGGAAGATGCAAGAGTCTGGGCTCACTGAAATCGTTTTTTTGATATGCACCCCAGCTATCTGGGGCCAGTATCCTTGTTTCCACATCAGGAGTTTCCTCAGGGTTCACTGTAGGGAGTGGCTGCAGTCTGGTGGCTGCTGGATGGCAGGTATTCTTTCCTTCCGGAGTTCCCTCAGGAAGTTCCCAGCTTACTATTGGTGGTGTGCAATCGCTGGCAATAGTGACATCCTTTGTTTACTTATGTGGCAGGAAATATTCCATTTCTCAGCTGTCATAGATAGTTAAAACTAAGGAAATGATACCACAGGCTCAGCAGGCTACATGAAAAAAAGCAGAAGATAAGATACATGGTATGATCCAGGATAGTTACAGAGATGAGGAAAAATGGAGAAATGAGGAGGGCAATTCAGAAAGGTCTGATGACTGAACTTCCTATGTGCCAGACACCAGTCCAGTATCTCTCTACATATTAATTCTAACTTTGAAATGGTGCTAGAAGAAGAAGGAGTAACTTGTTCAAGGTCATACAACTCCATGACCAAACCAGTATTCAAGTCTGTTGTTGTTCAGTCGCTCAGTCATGTCTGACTTTTTGTGACTCCATGGACTGCAGCACAGGGTTCCTTGCCCTTCACCATCCCCTGGAATTTGCTCAAAGTCCATTGAGTCAGTGATGCCATTCCACCATCTCATCCTCTGTCATCCCCTTCTCCATCTGTTTTCAATCTTTCCAAGCATCAGGGTCTTTTCCAATGAATCAACTCTTCACATCAGGTGGCCAAAGTATTGGAGCTTCAGCATCAGTCCTTCTAATGAATATTCAGGATTTATTTCCTTTAGAATTGACTGGTTTGATCTCCTTGCAGTCCAAGGGACTCTCTAGAGTCTTTTCCAAACCCACAGCTCAAAAGCATCAACTCTTCGGTGTCCAGGCCTCTTCATGGTCCAACTCTCACATCCATATATGACTACTGGAAAAACCATAGCTTTGACTATATAAATTCAATTCTGGTTTCCTCTATTCAATACTATACATATTCAAGTCTGGGTTCCTCTATTTTATAACCTACCTTCTGCTTCTTCTAAGGAAATTCTCTACTTTGGAAAGCTCCAATAGCTTCTGAATCCACGAGAGCAGTCCTTTCTTCATGCCCCTTTTCCTGATATTGGTGAAGACACAGTTATTAGTATAGTCTAATCCATTTGCTTTTGGATATTCTGTGGTATCCTCTAGAGCAGGGGCCCCAAACTTTGGGATCTAACACTGAAAATCTGAGATGGAACTGATGTAATAATAATAGAAATAAAGTACATAATAAATTAAATGTGCTTGAGTCATCCAGAGACCATCTCCCACCCCTGGTCCATGGAAAAATTGTTTATCACAAAACTGGTCCTTGGTGTCAAAAAGGTTGGGGACCTGCTGCTCTAGAGCCTTTCTTTCTTGACACTTCCTTCACCTTCCCTTAATATTACAAATGTAAAAGCATAAATGAAAACAGCTTTTGAATAAATATAACGTGACTCAAACAGCTTATGTAATGGGTCTTGAATACAAGGTCTGCTGCTTCCTGTCTGTTGTGTTCAGTCGTGTCTCTTTGTGACCCCCATGGACTATAGCTGGCCAGGCTCCTCTTCCATGGGAGTTCCCAGGCAAGAATGCTGGAGTGGGTTGCCATTTCCTACTCCAGAAGGTCTTTCCAATCCAGGAATTGAACTGGGTCTACTGCATGAGCAGGCAGATTCTTTACCACTGAACCTGGGAAGGGTGGATGTAATTCTTAATTCTTCTTAAGTTGCAGAAGAACTTTAGTAGTCACTATTCTCTGCCTCTGGCCATTTGTTTCCAACAGGAACATTATTTATAGAATCTCTGGGAAGATGAAGAAACTGTATCCTATCTCCCCATGCTGGCAGAGACAACTGTTGTAAGCTGCTAGGAAATTGCCAAGCACTGTTGTGATGATTTTTGTGTCTGATCCAAGAGGCTATTTACTCATGAGGCCCATATCTTTCCGGTCCGAGGAAATACAAGTGATCCTTGGCTGAAGTTAGTATACCAAAGACACTAAGAAGCTATTCAGATTCTCATTTTGAAAACCTCTAATGATAATCCAAGAAAAGCCAAGCCCTGACACTGTATTTGGAAGATAAGGCTGTGATTAAAAAACAAAACAAAACAAAACTCATCACAAATCCAGATTTTGTCTGGTTCACCTTCTGAGTTGTGCTGTCTGGGAGTGTATGTTTCCTTGGGAAGGAAGTTGAGACAGAAGTCGATTTGTGAGTCTGTGTGTTCCTGCTTGCCTCACAGGCTTGCTGTCTTTATTCCCCATGAAGTTGATTCATTTACCTTCTGATTCATTCGTTGAACGAGACAAGTTAAACATCTACTATGTGCTTGGCTCTATGTAGGAACAGGGAAAATAATGCTAAACAGAAGCAAACATGCTTTTACACTCAAGGAGCATACAGTTTAGTAAAGGGAAAACAGAACAAAGAATCACAGAGCTATGTAATTTCTTCCTGTGAGTGATGAGAAAATGCCAGCCGGACTTTGAGAGAGTCTAACATAGACTGAATCTAGTCTGCAGAATTGGCATAGATGTCCCTGAGAAAAGATATTTGAGTGGTGATTTGAGAAACATGTATGCCTTCACAGATGCTTGGAACTGGTAATGAATTGAGACTAGGATTTAGTAAACCACTGGGGGTGTGCACATACTCACATCTGAGCAATCAGCAGAGAGCTTGCTTGTTTTTTTTTTCTCTTAAGATGGCAGCATTTTGGCAAAGAGAGGAGGAGCTCATACTTGTGTAGACCCAGCCTCATCCAAGTGGCTTTTATATCCCTTCTCCAGATCATCTCTTGACACCAGTTTAGTTTTACTCAGGCTTCAACTTATTTCCTCCATTGGTTTTACAATGTGGGTCAACTAGTCAACTCCCTATGGAAAGTCTTGGCTGAGCTGGTTTCTTCCTTTCCAGTTTCCCACCTCTCCACATCACCATTCTGACTTCCTCCCTTACCACATTCATTCCAATACTCTCTGTCTCTTCTGTTGTTGACTTATACATATATCCTTTGAGATTTCTAGGTCATGACTGTGACCACAGTAAAGAGTTAAGATCAATTTCTGGGTCACATGCTTCTCTGGTTAGAGAAATGCAGATAGCACATCACCTTATATGGTTTTTTCCACCATATACTAAAATCTGGATGTAGCTGAATCACTTTTATGATGAGATTTGTCTAGATCTATCCTCCTGTGGATTATATTTACCCAGAAAATTCATGATCTGGGACATTTTGATAAAAGAACTGTAGTTTTCTTTGTTCATTATGTTTCACTCAGGCTGGAGGATGTGGGGGTGTGACGTATAAGTGGGAAGTAAATTTAATAGGAAACTTAGCTTTTGTTTCCCTAGCAACACTAGTCTTCTTACAAATGGAAATGAGACTAGAGGCCTTTGTTTCTGCATTCCCAGCTCTACAGGGCGAGGTGACATGCTGAGTGCCCTGGAAACAGTGCTGTGTCATACAGTCCTGTGACACTCACTTTAGAACCTTCCTGCGCTAAATCTCAAACACTCTCGTGGGCATTATGCTGCAGTTGATATTCATCTGTTTGCTGAAAAAATAGGAACAAAAGGTTATTTCACGTTGTGACTTAGTACGCAAGGACATGTTTGTCAGCAGGGCAGAGTGCATTAGAATGAGGAGTTTGGTGGGTCAGGAACAGAGTGGCTGGAAGGTCAAGATTAACACGTGCAATGGTCCAGTAGTTCATACATTGAGGGCTGGAGCACCAGTATATAGGAACAGTAACCACATCACATATACAGGCACTGGTTCTTATCTCTCATGTCTATTTTGAACATTTTATAAATTACCAGGATGAATTTCAATAAGAATCCTGGAAGATATATTAAACCACTTGTATCTATTTGAATAACATGCATTCAAGAGGCTTTGATAAGATTCGGTCTATTTTCTAGATTTAGGAGATTTCATAGATGTATTTCTGCTGGGAGGTTTTATAATGCAGTGGTAAATTTGGAGGTTCCAGTGACAGACTGTCAAGGTTTAAATCTTGGTTCTACCATTTAAGCTGTGAGACCTGAGAAGACTCTTACTTTTCTGTGCCTCAGTTTTCTCATCTGTAAAATGATTGTAATCATAGTGGAGGGTTGCAGAGATGGTTCAATGAAGATATCTACACAAAGCACAGAGAACAGGACTCAGAGTCTTGTTGTAGGTGCTTACTATGTGTTAGATGCCAGCCTGCCACCTGCTCCCACCTATTTGTCACAGGGAGAGAGGGGACTTGTGAGATATTTTTGAGTCCTTGAGAAAATTTCTTAAGGACCAACAATATGCAAGTTTTTCCCAAACTAATTCCATGAGGATTTGACTGTTTCTGTTTTGTAGCTGCTCCTTTAACCATGTGATGGAACAAGGGCCTGAGATTGTGGAGGAGAAGTAGGGACAGGAGATGGAGGAGGAAGAGGCGAGGAGGCGATGAGAAATCTCATGGCCTTGGAGCTGCTTACAGATTGGCACCCACAAGCCTCCTTCCTCCCCCTCTCTCTCAGCATGGTTTGCTCATTCTCAGTAACTAGAGATCCTGCTTTGGACTGTGAGTTGCTTTTATTCTCCAGACATCCAAGAGCCACGTCTGAAACACAACTCCTCAGTGTGAAGTTACGGGTGATCACGTAGCGCTGCATCCTGCAATGAGAACACAGATTAGCACAGCCCTGTTAACAGGAGGAACCCAGGGTTCGGTGTGGGTGTGCAGATGTGAAGGAAGATTTATTTTTCACCCTTAAGGTTAAGCTCAGAACAAAACAAAACAAAAAGAACAAAACCCCTGTCTTTATCTGTCTTTCTTAAACACTTACCTTGCAATTTTAGAAAATCAGAGGGCACAGTTTTCATTTAAGGCAGTGTTAAGACTTCCTACCAAAATCAACTAATACCAGGCAGAAAAGAACAAATGCCACAAATTCCGTTTTCTTGTTTATAACCGAGGATAAATGTTACTTTCCTGAAATCATAATTGCTGGGTGTTCCTCTTTGTCTTGTCAGTCCACATTCTCATGTTCCGGAGTGATATGAGAGCACACAAGACATTCTGGCCTGATGCGTGCTGCCTGTTCTTGGAGAGAAATTCTATCCCAAATACAGACACTTGAAAGGGCGTGCTTGGCTGTCGTAACTTGACCCCTGCCCTCTGCAGACATCCCCCCATACTTCCCCTCCTCACGTATCTCCCACTTTACTCTCCAGCAACACTAATGATCTCAGGACTCTCTCCTGTCTCTGGCTCTTAGCTTGTGCTGATATTTGCACCCTAAGGATGTTCCCACCTTCTTCTCACACTCTCACCCTCAACCTATCCTTTTGCTCTTTGTCAAGAGTGAAATACAAGGGTTAGATGCACCAGGCTGTAATATAAACAGCTCCCTCTTAGTCTCTGTGCTGACCAGGATGGGGAAGGTGGCAAGAGCCAGTAGTTTTTTTTTTAATTAATTTTTTAATTGGAGGTTAGTTGTTTTACAATATTAAATTGGTTTCTATCATACAACAATATGAATCAGTCACGAGTATGTATACACACACACACACACACACGTATATATATATTTATGTATCCCCTCCCCATTGAGCCTCCTTCCCTTCCAACCCCTCTGGGTTGTCACATAACACCTGGCTGAGCGCCTTTCCACCATATCTGCTCTGCACAAGGCAATGCATGCATTTCAATGCTACCCTCTTAATTCGTCCCACCCTCTCCTCCCCCAACTGTGTCCACAAGTCCGTTCCCTGTATCTGTTCCTCTATTCCTACCCTGCAAACAGGTTCATCAGTACCATTTTTTTAGACTCCATATACATGCATTAGGGATTTTCTGGTGGCTCGAATTGTAGAGTCTGCCTTCCAGGGTCAGGAAGATCCCCTGGAGAATACTCTATTTGTTTTTCTCTTTCTGACTTACTTCATTCTGTATGACAAGAAGAGCAGACTTTTCTTGACGGTTATTGGTCTCAGTGCTTAACAGGCATTCTCTCATCTCAGTTATGAAGTATGAGGTCTGAAATATTATCCCTGTTTTTACAAATGAAGCTGAGACTCATGTTGGTTAAGTAACTTGTCCAAGTTTTCACAGCCCACACATGTCAGAAGTGTCAGAGCCAGGACTCAGATGTAGGTCTGTCTGACAGTCTAACACTCCACAGGGCTACAACCCAGGACCCTGGCTCACACTGACATCCCTTTCTGTTCTCAGGATTTCTGAGTAACTGGAGGTGGCATCAGTAGTTGGGAACAGAAGAGATACTCGAAAATCTATATTTATACAAAAGATAAAATAAGGCTGATCATTTGCATGAAAAGATTTAACATAGTGTTATTTTTGGAGAAAGTTCCCCAGAAAGACAGAAAATATCAATTGTAAAGAGATTCACATCACACATATTTTTTTTTTTTCAAGCCCATAAAGCAAAGGAAGACTGGATTTTAGTAACTGGCCTAAGGCATAGTATTTGTATCCTGAAGCCACCTTGAAATTGTTGCTATGTTTATTTGAATTGTTTTGGTTTTCTGTGATAATTCAGTAAAATCATTCTGGCACTTTTATAGATTTTCCTTGTCTAGTCTACAGTTTGGGTTTATCAGAACAGTTATCTTATAAAATACATTTATCTTTTTATCTTCTTGTGTATCTTCTTTAAGCAAGTACATGTCCTGTAATGCTTATAATAGTAGGACATCAAGGTTTACCTAATTAAGGAGTTGGCGTTTTTTTTTGTATGCAGCATTATAAATCTGACTCAGTTGCCTGCATTTCCCCTTGTAACTGGGCCACCTAAATTATTTACATTTAGGTACAAAAGATGGTATTAGAGCTCTCCCATGTACCTCTTATGTTACCCTAGTTCATCCTTATAGAAACTCCATCCTACAAATGGAATTTGGCAGATGGCAGCCACAAGGCTCAGAGCTCAGTAGTGACCAGGCACAAGGTGGTATCAGCAGCTGGGATTCCAACTCAATCCAAACTTTGCACCAAGAACAATGTACTTTATCACATCAGAGTTCCAGTCCCTGTTTTCAGTGCATGCATAGCATCTTATTTCTCAATGGTTTATGGTACCTTAAAAAAAACAGTTATGTAAATACAAATCAGAATCTACCTCATTCTGTTGTTGATGTGTTCATCAGTTATCTCCAACACAACATTGGCCCGGTCATGCTCATTATGTGAGTTTGGTGATTATAGGCAGAAGGCTCATGTTCTAGCAGAGAGTGGATTTGGAGGTGGAAGGCTTTCAGGAAGGCTCAGGTCTTCAGCCCCTCCAATCCCCATAATTATCCCTCTAAGTAATTACTTTGTGCCCTTTGGTGGAGGCAAACAATAGCCACATTGAAATAAGCTATTTGTGTAAATGATGGTGGGGTTTTTTAAAAAAGGTTTATTTTTAACTTCTAGTTTTTGAAAAGAGCACAGTGAAGAATAATTGTCTAAAACTGGGGCCTACATTCTTCACCTCAACTGAAAATCTACCCAGCTGGATAATTTCTTTAAAATCATGTCAGAATTCTTGCCCTTTGTCTCTTCCTTTCAGCCCAGAATCCAAAGTGCTATTGGCAGTGGCCCCAGCAGTGAATGCTGAAGGAGGGTCCAAGATCCAGGGTGTCAAGGCGGCTCTTTTCAAGACTCTCCTGTGCTGCTAGTATTCAGTGGGGACCTTCTTTGAATACTGGGGCAATCTGATACGTCATTTGGCAAACAATATAGTAGAATGTGCAGATGAACAGCACCTTCCTCTCCATTGTAAGAGCTGCTGGGTAACTGTTTTCTCTTTTGCACATAAACTTGATGTCAATGCAGTTTTGGCCAGTTTGTTTGGCTAATTAATGTGCATCCTGATGAAGCCAGACTTGTGCATATAATCCCTATATAGACCACTTAGCTTTCTTTATTCTGTGCTGGCTGATTGCTCTCCCGAATCTCATAAATCTAGGGCTTGGATCAGCAGGCTGAGCAGTTGAGAGACTCGAAGGATGCTTGCTATTCTATCTCTCTCACTGATAAGTAGCATGTTGTATCTGTCTACCCAAGGGTAAGTCTTTCTTTGAATATGAACAGTGAATCGCTTCAGAAGCAATTTCAGTGGTATTCTAAATCTCTGCAAAGTATACTGAAAATTGTCCTCCTAACTGAAATGCAAAGGGCGCAGTGTTCTATGCTCAGAACCTTTAGTCAGTAATTGCACACAGAATCTTAGATTGCATTGACTCCAAAGGCTGCCATTATTTTTCATGGAGTCTTTTCACATAGGGAGGGGACTTTAGACTTTAAGAGCATAGGCACTGGTGGCCCCTGAAGTGCCTTAGTTTGATTTCTGGCCAAACCTCTTTGTTAACTATGAAACCCTGGGCAAGTCTTTATTTTTTTGAAGCTTCATATTCATTATCTCGAAAATGGTGTAAGTAGCCAGACCTGCCTCATAAGGCTGTGTTAAGTGTGAAACAAGGTCATCCAGGCAAACAGCTCTCAGCTGTTTTATTTACAGTGTCTTGTAAATAATAAATACTCAAATAAGTGTTAATAATGATTAACATGTTAATTTACATTTATGGAAGGGAAAATGAGGATGTGTTAGATGAGATAATTTATCAAGTGATGTTTTGATGTGAGATCTGAATTAATGAAATGCTGAAATAGAGTCTGTAAAAAGGTTAACTTTCTGCTGTTGAGAGGCAGTTGAGATCACTGGTTAAATAACATATTTAATGTATGGGGAACACATGCAAAAGAAGAGTCAGAATTATCACATTTTTACTTTTTATTTTAAAATTTTTGGCGAGAACCACTGTACCAATCAGTCTTCATAGTTTTCTTTGGCAGCAGAACATTCTAAAGATTCCTTGGTTCATCATGGATCATTGACTAACTAGAGACTCATGCTGAGTCACTTACTTGCTTGGAACCAGTCTTTTCATTGCAAAAAGGGGGTAAGAAATCTTAGTTCACTGGGTTCTCAGGAGGAATGAGTAGGATAACATATATAAAAGAATTTCCTAATCCACACAATGCTTTAAAAAGTATTTTATATTATTATCATTTGTGGCTGAGAAGTTTAAGTTATGTAATTCCTTGGAAACAGCATCAAGAGTGAATACTGAAGGTCAGTGCCAATGTAGTCTCAGCTTTTCTTTTTCTGGATCCATATTATTGATCCTCTGCTGGACAGATGGCAAGGGGTGAAGTGGATCTGCTCCAAAATCTTACTAGTGGCATGTCCACCATTCTACTCCTTCCCTCACTGACCACATATGACAGAACTACTCAGAAGCTAGAAGAGAACTAATTCTTCCCTTTGGGTATCTTGGTTTTTTGCAGGGAAGAAGTCTGTCTTTTTAAGGAACTGAAATCCATTTTTTGATATGGAAGTTATATACCTCATTGGGAAAAAGTTATTTGCAAAGAGAGTCTTACTAAAAAACTCCCTACAAACAAACAAAAAAAAAACCCACTGAATCAGCTGATATTCCTGCAGATTTATTAATAAAAAACAGCTACCCTTCTATTAGACGGTGTGGGTGAGGGTCCTCAGGGCACCTGTTTGTGATTGTCAGTGAAGTTGTGTCACTCAACTTTAGCTGGAAAGAGATAGAAAACTATCTTAGGCTCACATTTACCTCACCGGTTATGATCTCAGGGGTGGCCCCATAAAGTGATATTCTGCAGCTGTGTTTATGATATTCATTTTGGGTAAATTTTATCATAATTACTTTCCCTAGTGAAAACCAAACCATAGTCAAGACTATCTTTTGAGTTAGGAAAAGCTTTTGGTAATGAAATATTGGCAAAAAGGAAGGGGGAGAAAAAGAGTAAGCAAGGTGTATTTCACCTGTGAGATGTCAAATATTTGTTTTTAATAGATTAAATATTAGCACTTTGATGCACTGTAGCTTGGTCTACTTCAGTTTCTTCTGAAAATGGCCAACTCTTGAAGTCAATCCATCACTTCACCTCCTAGACCCACCAATTCTCACTTAGTTACATGGAAGAAAAAAGATCAGCTAAGAACACTTACCATGCGTGTGGAGAGGATAAATAACTGGTTAGTCTCCAACTGGGTTTTTTTGTTACCTTTTGATGTTAAAACCATTGGAAGAGGGACAAGCTGTCACCTTGCAGCTACCTCATTTCTCCCCAGCTGCTGCCCAGAAGCAGCTCCTGGGATCTGTGGGGATGTGAAGTAGGTGATTGAATAGGGGAGGAGAGGAAAGGGAAGGTAAATACATCTGAAATGTGACAATGAGTGTACTCACAGATAGCTACTTTTAACTCATGCATCCATATCAAGGATGAATTCAATGAGTGGGAGAAGAGTATGGGCTTGGTGGAACATGCTTAGGGGGTGGGGGAGATTAACCCTGGCCACAGGTTCTTCAGGTTGAACCTAAAAAACTGTATTCAGCTAGTTAGATACCAACACACCTACCCAATGCAACCTTATGAGCTGCACATTTCAGGTACTTATATTAAAGCTCCCAACAGAAATGTAGATGGGCACCTACTCTAAGACAACTATGAGGAAACCATGGCAATGGAAGGAGGCAATGGCAGAGAAAATAATAAATGGTATAAGTAGCCAGAAAAGTAGCCCTGGAATCCTTGAATTGCCTACTGAAAACCAGAATGTGGTACTTCTACCCTGAGCCTTCACAGTTCACGTGGGTCATAGCCCTGAGAATAGCTGCAACTGCACCAAAAAAGAAAAAAAAAAAGGCTAAATGTAGCAGGATATCATCAAACTAGTTTGATGACTGATATTTGCCTAGTGCTTTGACACTTTTGAAAGAAACATGAAATCAAAGGGTAAGTTATTAGGATAGTACACAGAGCAGGTAGCTGACTGGCATACCTTTAAGAGAATCCAAAGTCTATGCTTCTATGTGAAAAGAACAAGTAGGCTATTGACAAGACTTTCATAATTTATTTAGAAAGGATCTTGTGTTCTTAAGAAAGGACTGCTTTTTTCTTTGTTAGAGGTGAGCAAACACTCAACTTCAAAGCCATGAGATCAGAAGTGATTAGCAGAATATTACCTCATTATTCCACACCCCAGCTGCTGAGTGTGAGAAAGGAAGCAAAAAGCCACCTAAGTGAGAGACTGTGGCTTATTAGCACAAGGAGGAAACCACCATTATTTCTGCTCTCTGCTTTACATTTCTATAAAAATGAATACTTCCTAATATAATTTTATATCAAACTTGACAGCTTTGAGTACCACAAAGTTAAAAAAATAGATACCATATCCCATTTGTAGGTGAAAAAAACTACAAAAACAAGGACTCAGGCTCAAATGCTCAGAGTAAGTGCTTTAGCTCCTCTCAGTTCAGTTCAGTTGCTCAGTCATGTCCAACTCTTTGTGATCACGTGGACGGCAGCATGCCAGGCTTCCCTGTCCATAACCAATTCCCAGACCTTGCTCAAACTCATGTCCATCTAATCGGTGATGTCATCCAACCATCTCATTCTCTGCCATCCCCTTCTCCTGCCTTCAATCTTTCCCAGCATCATGGTCTCTTCCAGTGAGTCAGTTCTTCACATCAGGTGGCCAGAGAATTGGAGTTTCAGCTTCAGCATCAGTCCTTCAAATGAATATTCAGGACTGATTTCTTTTAGGATTGACAGGTTGGATCTACTTACAGTCCAAGGGACTCTCAAGAGTCTTCTTCAACACCACAGTTCAAAAGCATCTATTCTTCATTGCTCACCTTTCTTTATAGTCCAACTCTCACATCCATACATGACTACTAGAAAAACCATAGCTTTGACTAGATGGACTTTTGTTGGCAAAGTAATGTCTCCACTTTTTAATATGCTGTCTAGGTTGTTCATACCTTTTCTTTCAAGGAGCAAGAGTCTTTTAATTTCATGGCTGCAGTCACCATCTGCTGTGATTTTGGAGCCCCCCGAAATAAAACCTGTCACTGTTTCCATTATTTTCCCATCTGTTTGCCACAAAGTGATGTGACCAGATGCCATGGTCTTAATTTTCTTAATGTTGAGTTTTAAGCCAACTTTTTCACTTTCCTCTTTTACTTTCATCAAGAGGCTCTTTAGTTCTTCTTCACTTTCTGCCATAAGGGAGGTGTCATCTGCATATCTGAGGTTCTTGATATTTCTCCTGGCAATCTTGATTCCAGCTTGTGCTTCACCCAACATGGCATTTCACATAATGTACTCTGCGTATAAGTTAAATAAACAGGGTGACAATATACAGCATTGACATACTTCTTTCCCATTTGGAACCAGTCTATTGTTCCATGTCCAGTTCTAAATGTTGCTTCTTGACCTCCATACAGATTTCTCAGGAGGCAGGTCAGGTGGTCTGATATACCCATCTCAGAATTTTCTGTAGTTTGTTATAATCTGCACAGTCAAAGGCTTTGGGGTAGTCAATAAAGCAGAAGTAGATATTTTTCTGGAACTCTCTTGTTTTTTGATGATCCAACGGATGTGGGCAATTTGATATTTGGTTCCTCTGCCTTTTCTAAATCCAGATTGAACATCTGGAAGTTCATGGTTCATGTACTGTTAAAGCCTGGCCTGGAGATTTTTGAGCATTACTTTACTAGTGTGTGAGATGAGTGCAATTGTGTGGTAATTTGCATTCTTTGGCGTTGCCTTTCTTTGGGATTGGAATGAAAATGGACCCTTTCCAGGCCTGTGGCCACTGTTGAGTTTTCCAAATTTGCTGGCATATTGAGTGCAGCACTTTCACAGCATCATCTTTCAGGATTTGAAATAGCTCAACTGGAATTCCATCACCTCCACAAGCTTTGTTTGTAGTAATCCTTCCTAAGGCTCACTTGCCTTCACATTCCAGGATGTCTGGCTCTAGGTGAGTGATCACACCATTGTGGTTATCTGAGTCATGAAGATCTTTTTTGTATAGTTTTCTTTGTGTTCTTGCCACCTCTTCTTAATATCTTATTCTTCTGTTAGGTCCATATAATTTTTGTCCTTAATTGTGCCCATCTTTGCATGAAATGTTCCTTTATCTCTAATTGTCTTGAAGAGATGTCTAGTCTTTCCCATTCTATTGTTTTCCTCTATTTCTTTGCACTGATCACTGAGGAAGGTTTTCTTATCTGTCCTGGCTATTCTTTGGTACTCTGCATTCAAATGGGTATATCTTTCTTTTTCTCCTTTGCCTTTTGCTTCTTTTCTTTTCTCAGCTATTTGTAAGTCCTTCTCAGACAACCATTTTTCCTTTTTGCTTTTCTTTTTCTTGAGGATGGTCTTGATCACTGCTTCCTGTACAATGTCACGAACCTCCATCCATAGTTCTTCAGGCACTCTGTCTATCAGATCTGATCCCTTGAATCTATTTCTTACTTCCACTATATAATCATGAGGGATTTGATTTAGGTCATACCTGAATGGTCTAGTGGTTTTCCCTACTTTCTTCAATTTAAGTCTGAATTTGGCAATAAGAAGTTCATTATCTGAGCCACAGTCAGCTCCCAGTCTTGTTTTTGCTTACTGTATAGAGCTTTTCCATCTTTGGCTGCAAAGAACATAATCAATCTGATTTTAATATTGACCATCTGTCATCTCTTGTGTTGTTGGAAGACGGTGTTTCCTATGACCAGTGCATTCTCTTGGCAAAACTCTATTAGCCTTTGACCTGCTTTGTTTTGTACTCCAAGGTCAAATTTGCCTGGTACTCCAGGTATGTCTTGACTTCCTACTTTTGCATTCCAGTTCCCTATAATTGTCAGGGAATGTTCAACAGGAGGATTCCTCCGTGTTGTTTCTCATAAATTCTGTGTTCCTTATCAGTTCCTGTTCTGAGAATGAGTAGAACTGCATGCAGCTCTCAGGACTGAGACCATGAGAAACAGTATCTGCTTGGATTCCTTTCAGTAACTCCCTTCAGCAACTCTTTTCAGCGTCAGCGACCTTGTACATATTCAGTTCAGTTCAGTTCAGTTCAGTCACTCAGTCATGTCTGACTCCTTGCGACCCCATGAATCGCAGCACACCAGGCCTCCCTGTCCATCACCAACTCCTGGAGTTCACTCAGACTCATGTCCATTGAGTCAGTGGTGCCATCCAGCCTCTCATCCTCTGTCGTCCCCTTCTCCTCCTGCCCCCAATCCCTCTCAGCATCAGAGTCTTTTCCAATGAGTCAACTCTTTGCATGAGGTGGCCAAAGTACTGGAGTTTCAGCTTTAGCATTATTCCTTCCAAAAAATACCCAGGACTGATCTCCTTTAGAATGGACTGGTTGGATCTCCTTGCAGTCCAAGGGACTCTCAAGAGTCTTCTCCAACACCACATTGTGGCTATTGATAAAATTTCATCCTGTGTAATAGCTGAGTGATCATCTTACTAAAGATATATAAGCCTGCATTTCTGCTAATAAAATACCTTTGTTCCATCAGAGCTTGGGTCCCCGTGTCTTTCTTGCTTTCTTTCTTTTCTTTCTCTCTCTCTCTGTCTCTCTCCCTCCCTCCGGCTCTCTCTCATTTTCTTATTGTTGACTCCAGACCACCAGGTTCCTGTCCATTAAAGGACCCCAACAGGATATATTTTATGGGTGTTAGTTCTAGAAGGTCTTGTAGGTCTTCATAGAACCTTTCAACTTTAGCTTCTTCAGCATTACTGATTGGGACATAGACTTGGATTGCTGTGATATTGAATGGTTTGCCTTGGAAACAAACAGAACATTCTGTTGTTTTTGACATTGCATCCAAGTACTGCATTTCAGACTCTTTTCTTGACTATGATGTCTACTCCATTTCTTCTAAGGGATTCTTGCCCACAGTAGTAAATATAATGGTCATCTGAGTTGAATCCACCCATTCCAGTCTATTTTAGTTCATGATTCCTAAAATGTCGATGTTCACTCTTGCCATCTCCTGTTTCACCACTTCCAATTTGCCTTGATTCATGGACCTAACATTCCAGGTTCCTATTCAATATAGTTCTTTACAGCATCAGACTTTACTTCCATCCCCAGTCACATCCACAACTGGGTGTTGTTTTTGCTTTGGCTCCATCCCTTCATTCTTTCTAGAGTTATTTCTCCACTGATCTCCAGTAGCATATTGGGCACGTACTGACCTGGGGAGTTCATCTTTCAGTGTCCTATCTTTTTTCCTTTTCATACTGTTCATGGGGTTCTCGGGTGCCATGTAGGGCCACCCAAGACGGATGGGTTATGGCGGAGAATTCTGACAAAATGTGATCCACTGGAGAAGGGAATGGCAAACCACTTCAGTATTCTTGCCTTGAGAACCCAGAGAACCCGCCAAATCTAGCTTCATCCTTTCAAATCATGATTGCTTCATGATTGTTTCATCCTCACAATAACCTCTGAAGTCGGTATTATTATAACTCATTTTATAGATGAAGACTGATGCACAAATATGAAGCAACTTTCCCAAGGTCACACAGTAATTGTAAACCCATCTAGATCTGCACTTGTAGGCTTAATAATTAATACTTTGTTCTTAACTTTGTTGTCCATGCCCTTCTTAAGTTTGAATTTAGAAGAACAATTTTTTTTTTTAATGTCACTCAGTCGTGTCCAACTCTTTGCGACCCCATGGACTGTAGCCTACCAGATTCCTCCATCCATGGGATTTTCCAGGCAAGAATACTGGAGTGGGTTTAATGCGGTAGAAAAAGAACACAGATTCAGAGTCAAGTGACCTGGAGTTCTAGTTCCAAATCCGAAACTGATTAGCTGTGCATCTAATTTTCACTTTCTCATCTGCAAAATGAAGGTTTGGCTCTTCAAAATCTCCATGGTTCCTTACAAATCTAATGGGGTATATTTGACTAGAGACTCTGCTCTCTTAGATCCTCAAGGGTCTTCATTTCCTAAACTAAAGTCTGAAGATTCTCTCTGGGCTTCTGAAATTCCGAAAAACTACCCTAATTACCTTGGAGAAACCAAATGTTTGAGAACTATTTTATTTAGTGCTCGAGTCTATAGAACTCCTAAGAATGTTGATAACTCATCCTTTCATGAGCTCATAGACTTATGTTGATTTTGACATCCAGTGTCTAATGACTCCTTGTGTCAGTTCTGAGATTCAGGTGGGAGATGATGGCTGACTGCAGCAAGGAAAAGCATTACCACCGTTCAGACACCTCTCCTTTGACAGTTTTTGGCAGCTTAACAAGCTTCACGAGTGGCTCAGTAGTAAAGAATCTGCCTGCCAATGCAGGAGATGTAGGAGACATGAGTTCGATTCCTGGGTTGGGAAGATTCCCCCAGAGGAGGAAATGGCAATGCACTCTAGTATTCTTGCCTCTGAAATCACGAGGACAGAGAGCCTGATGGGCTACAGTCCATAGGGTTGCAAAGAGAGTTAGACATGGCTGAGCAACTGCACACATACACATGGCAGCTTAAAAATCACTTCCACAGATCACAACACCCTGTGAGGCAGGTGCTACTATTCTCATTTTATAGGTTAAGAAATTAAACACCAGAAAGTGGTATGTCTTGGCTCTAAATGCTTATAAGTGAAGACCTGGATCCTAAACCCCATTTTTGACTCTAAATCTAAATGCATTTCCCTTGCCTCTTGTAAAGAAGACAGGGCTCTATAGGGTAGGTAAGATTCATAACTCCACTCTTTACCTTCCACATGATCTTGAGTGAGTCAACCAATCTTTATGCATCTCATCTGTGAAATAGGTTAATAATATTGCCATGCAATGGTCATGGCTCAGAAATCACATTCAAAATTACCTAGTAGAATAGCTGGTACAAAGTAGATACTTAAAATTACTCTTATTTCCATTTCTCCATGTTTGAAAACTTAGTATTTTCTTTCGCTTACAAGAAGTCTATGGTTTTTTCTTTATAGTCTAATTACTATACAAACAAAGAACGGATATTTTAAAGTTTTCCTGTAGAAATGGTTTTATTGCCAGTGGAGAGAAAGAAGAGGATAGATTAGAAATATGGAACAATGTCAGTTTAATCAGGATCATATGGGACTACAGAGTCACAACTTTCTTGCTCTAAGTCTTTATTCTCTTAGCTTCTAAATCTCATTTTCTATCTTTTAGACTCACCTTTAAAAAGTGAACTCACAAATAATATAATGTATTAGTCAAGCTGCTCTCTCAGGCATTAAGTCCAGAAATGTAAACTCTAATGGAAACTCAGGCATTGATAAATCTATATTCAGCATATACAGCTGTGCCCGTGGTGAAACATTTGCCTGTTCTCAATTTACAGTGTAATAAGCAAAAGACTAGTGCCCGAAGAGAATAAACATGTCTCCAAGCTAGATTTTTCAATTTTTTATATTATTATTTATGTGAAAGTGAAGTCACTCAGTTATGTCCAACTCTTTGCGACCCCATGGACTGTAGCCTGCCTGGTCTCTCTGTCCATGGGATTTTCCAAGAAAGAATACTGGAGTGGGTTGCCATTTCCTTCTCCAGGAGATCTTCCCAATCCAGGGATTGAACCTGGGTCTACCACATTGTAGGCAGATGCTTTACCATCTAAGTCACCAGCGAAGTACATTATTTATGTACATTTATTTAAAAACAGAACATTTTATTTTAAATCACCGTTATTATTGTTCAATTCCAGAAGTTTGGTGTCCTGCTGGTTTTCTCATTTGATTAACACAGTTGGTTTCTGATGTTGGGGAAGGGAAGGCAAGCTATCATTTATTGACCTACTATGTGTATAAGATTCTTTGCATTATCACATTTAACTCATTTGACTCCAAAGAGGAGTGTGCAGAGCTTCACAGTGTTGTCTGACTCCAGAGTCTGTGGTCTTCACTTCATCACATTACCTCCAGGATTCCTCTGTGATCTTTGTCAGGACCTCTGGTGGAGCAAACAAAACTGGAATGATTTCTCAGGAAATGATATAACTTCAAGATTGTTTCCATTGAGGCTGTCCTCTCTTAAAGTAAAAGAACGGAAATCCACTTGTCGGAGGAATTCTCTGGGTGGAAGGAGACATGAAAGTACAAAGGGAGTGTGATGGACGAGAAGTAGGACCGCTGCGTCTGAGACCTGACTCCAGCGCCATCCCTTTGAGGTTTGGGGTAAATTTTAAACTCTTTCTGAGCCCTGGTTTCCTCTTCTATTAAAATAAAGACTTGGAATCATAAATTTCTTACTTGCCTTCTAGTTCTAGGATCTTATGGTCTAAAATGAGTCTTATATGACTCTGCTAAGTCACCGCAGTCACGTCCGGCTCTGTGCGACCCCAGAGACGGCAGCCCACCAGGCTCCCCCGTCCCTGGGATTCTCCAGGCAAGAACACTGGAGTGGGTTGCCATTTCCTTCTCCAAAGCATGAAAGTGAAAAGTGAAAGTGAAGGCGCTCAGTTGTGTCCGACCCTCAGCGACCCCATGGACTGAAGCCTAACAGGCTCCTCCGCCCACTGGATTTTCCAGGCAAGAGTACTGGAGTGGGGTGCCATTGCCTTCTCCGTTAATGGTAAAACAATTCAGGCTTGAGAACAGCTGTGTTAAGTACGCTACCCTTTTAAGGACTCAATTTGGTTCTGTATAATAATGGGTTTAACAAAAACTAGAAATGATGAAAGATGGGTAGCTAAAACCCTCATTTATCTTCTCTGCAGACAAAGGGTTGGCAGTTTGCCAGACAAAATTTATTTTTCTAGCAACATGCCAGAAAAGCAGAGTGGGTTTGGTAGCATAGAAGGTGCAACCACTTTGTGATTTTTGCTTGCATAGTGTAATCAGATTCTCACAGTCCCCGTGTGCGTGCCCTTAGAGTTGAGCTGGAAATTATAAAGCAGTGGTCATCTCATAAGTTTAAGCCAAGATCCATATTCTATGAGGTACCTCCTGCTCAGTGACTAATGAGTTTCATGAGTTGTTGTGGTTACTAGGAGGCAGAGGAGGGAATAATCACTCAGTGTTAAAGTTGTTGGAGAAGGTTAGAGGTCATTCTGTAGAGGTAAGTGGAAGACTGAACATTCTTTGAAGGTTGAATGTGACCCAGATAAATGGAGGAGAGTTGGGGGCTAAGAGGATAGAATGACATGAAGAACACAGTGCAGCTGGAGATAAATGAATAATTTAGTTAACTGCAGGCAACGCAGTTGCAGAGGTCTTGAATTAAACCCAGAATTTCTAGGCTCTAAAGAAATATGGAGTTATGTAGGTGAGTCACAGTAAATGGACTAAAATTTTTTCAGTTCTATTCAGTTATCCTTTATGTGAGTGATTTTTGTTCAGTGACAGTAAAGGTAATAACCAAACTCTATAGTCTTGCTTTTGTCAAATTCGTTTGACAGAGACCACTCTGAAGATGGTAACTTTGTTACCTTCACAGGAATGTGCTTGCCTTTGACCTATTTGCTGACATTATGGTCTCTACAGAAAATAATGCTAGAGCTTCCTTGATGGCTCAGTGGTAAAGAATCTGCTTGCAAATTCGGGAGACATGGATTCGATACCTGATCTGGGAAGATGCACATACTGTGGAGGAACTAAGCCCATGTGCTGCAACTATTGAGCCTGTACTCTATAGCCTGGGAACCCTAACTACTGAAGCTCCCACGCCTACAGCTTGTGCTCCACAACAAGAGAAGCCACCACAGTAAGAAGCCCACACTGCAACTAGAGAGTAGCCTGTGCAGCAGTGAAGACCCAGCACAGCCAAACATGAATAAATAAATTTAAAAAGTATTTATAAAATGATGCTATTAAAAATTTCATGTGGCAGTTAGGTCTTAGATATTTTGGCATCAGTTGCTTCCATCAATTTGTCACAAAGAAGCTATATTCTCCTTCTTAAACTCTTTGAGCTTAAAGTACAAGCTGTCCAATTGAATGAGTTGTGTGGGACCATTTTCAAGTCTAGAAGCACTTTACAATGCTCCTGAGTATATGGTGTCCCACCATATGTATATGGGGTCATGCTGTTCATCAGCTGAGGATAATGACAGAAAATAAAGCTCTAATAACATCATTGTGAATCAGTTCAGTTCAGTTGCTCAGTTGTGTCTGACTCTTTGTGACCTCATGGACTGCAGCACGCCAGGTTTCCCTGTCCATCACCAACTCGTGGAGCTTGCTCAAACTCATGTCCATCGAATTGGTGATGCCATCCAACCATCTCATCCTCTGTCCCCTCTCCTCCTGCTTTCAATCTTTCCCAGCCTCAGGGTGTTTCCCAATGAGTCAGTTCTTCGCATCAGGTGGCCAAAGTATTGGACCTTCAGCTTCAGCTTCAGCATCAGTCCTTCTAGTGAATATTCAGGACTGATTTCCTTTAGCATTGACTGGTTGGATCTGTCCAAGTATGACATAAATATCTCCTTCTTCCTGCTCACACATACCAATCATAAAATAATTTGCTTGTAAAATATTATTTTCCAAAAGACTCCAATATCACAAAAATGATCCCCTTATGGAAAATATGCAGATTCTATATAATACATGTAATTTTTATAATATATGGTCTATATAATTTATAAGATATGTGTGTGCTCAGTCATGTCCAACTGTTCGTAACCCCATGGACTGTAGTCCACCAGGCTCCTCTGTCTATGAGATTTCCCAAGCAACAATACTGGAATGGGTTGCCATTTCCTGCTATTGGGGATCTTCCCAGCCCAGGGATCAAACCCACATCACTTACGTTGGCAAGCAGATTCTTTACCACTAGCACCACATAATGTATATTATGTATGTAATACCCAAAAAAAGTATTATGTAGACTCTATAGGCTTTAGTTTAGAGTCTTTGTTAATGTTAACATTCTCATTTTTGTCATAGTTGATTTCTTCTAACTAGACCAGTTAATATTCATGCATAAGCTATATCTTTCAAACTTGACTAGCTAAGGAAAACTTCAGAATTTGTTTTTCTTTTTGCCCTTGTATATTTTAAAATCAAGATTTTATCATCAGTAACTTAGATGATTTGACTATACAGACCTTTGTTGGCAAAGTAATTTCTCTGCTTTTCAATATACTATCTAGGTTGGTCATAATTTTTCTTCCAAGGAGTAAGTGTATTTTAATTTCATGGCTGCAGTCACCATCTGAAGTGATTTTGGAGCCTCCAAAAATAAAGTCTGACACTGCTTCCACAGTTTCCCCATCTATTTGCCATGAAGTGATGAGACCAGATGCCGTGATCTTCATTTTCTGAATGTTGAGCTTTAAGCTAACTTTTTCACTCTCCTCTTTTACTTTCATCAATAAGCTTTTGAGTTCCTCTTCACTTTCTGCCATAAGGGTGGTGTCATCTGCATATCTGAGGTTCTTGATATTTCTCCTGGCAATCTTGATTCCAGCTTGTGCTTCTTCCAGCCCAGCATTTCTCATGATGTACTCTGCATAGAAGTTAAATAAGCAGGGTGACAATATACAGCCTTGACGTACTCCTTTTCCTCTTTGTAACCAGTCTGTTGTTCCATGTCCAGTTCTAACTGTTGCTTCCTGACCTGCATATAGGTTTCTCAAGAGGCAAGTCAGAGATATTACTTTGCTAACAAAGGTCCATCTAGTCAAGGCTATGATTTTTCCAGTGGTCTTATATGGATGTGAGAGTTGGACTGTGAAGAAAGCTGAGCACCGAAGAATTGATGCTTTTGAACTGTGGTGTTGGAGAAGACTCTTGAGAGTCCCTTGGACTGCAGGGAGATTTAACCAGTCTATCCTAAAGGAGATCAGTCCTGGGTGTTCATTGGAAGGACTGATGCTGAAGCTGAAACTCCAGTACTTTGGCTGCCTCATGCGAAGAGTTGACTCATTGGAAAAGACCCTGATGCTGGGAGGGATTGGGGGCAGGAGGAGAAGGGGACGACAGAGGATGAGAAGGTTGGATTGTATCACCGACTTGATGGATATGAGTTTGAGTGAACTCCAGGAGCTGGTGATGGACAGGGAGGCCTGGCGTGCTGTGATTCATGGGGTCGCAAAGAGTCGGACACGACTGAGCGACTGAACTCAATTGAACTGAACTTAGATAAACTTTTCTCACAGATGTTTCCATCATATAAGATGCTAAAGTAGTATTTCAGAGCTTGAGAACTGGTCTTTGGTGCCAAAACTCTTTAGTTATTCAAAGAATCATGAAGTACTCCCTTCCTTTCTTCAAGCACAACAAAATTTAGCATGGCATGTGAATACATTTAAGCAAACAAAGCATGGGTAATTCAAGACAAATAATCTCCAAATCCACGCTTTTAAGAAATGCAGAATCTGAGTTAGACCCAAATAAGTAATCATACAGGCCACACATCAGCTGAATTACCCTGGCCATTAAGATTCAATGTGTTTGCTTCCAGTCCTAATCTATAAGCAATGATAGCCTTCAATCCCTCTCAATCTTTCCAGAAGAACTGTTTGAAGAGGGAACAAAAGGAAGTAGGGGCTTGGTTAGGATGATACTTACAGTCCCTCTCATCACTTCTGGCTGCATCTTTCTGTTCTATATATAATGTGCCCACATCATATTGCCCAGGCTGTGAGACATGACCCCTTTAGCCCCTGAAACCTTCATGCATGGAAAACATTTGTTTGTATAATGGACTTTACTGAAAGTTTGAGATGATGGGGTTTTTTATGCTTTCCATTACATGTCCCCCTCTCTGTAGATACCTCATTTCTTCACCTTTCAGGCCCCTACCCTATTAACACAGAAGAGAGAAGCGTCACAGATTGTAGAAAGTAAGGGATGAAATGAGGCAAGAAGGATGAATGAACACTGGCCAGGTTCTGGGGCATGTCATAGCAGTGAGAGAGTGTTTTCTTCCTTTAATTGGGCAGAGTCTCCACCTTCTACATCTCTGCTCCATTCCTTCCTATGCAGGATCTCTACGATGTGTCTGCTCAGCTCCTGCCTCCCACGTCAGTGGTACGAAAACTATAGAGACTTAGATTTTCTCTTTTGTGTCTTCTCTTTCCTCTAGTCCCCATTAAAGAAAGGGAACACTATTAAGAGTCATTGATATTGAACTATGTAACTTCTTTTAGAGAGCAATCATGAATATTTTAAATAGCATATTTTTTCCTTATAAAATTGCAACACAGTCTAACTTAATCCAACCTCAGATCAAGGTATGAATATGCCCTCATACATAGATAATGGATTCTTAACTTCCCATCCTAAACCATGACTCTAAAAAGTATAAATAATAGTCATGTCCCATACCAGGGGCAGGCTTGAATGACTACTAGAAAGTTCATTCTTATATGAAAAATAAGTACTATTGAATATAGAATTCTATCACTGTTAAAACACTTATTTTGTTGAATCATAGTCAATAGATACTCATTCACCTCTAGTGAAGGTAACTTTATGGTAAAAATATAAAAAAAGATAGAGTCCTATTCCTCAGGAATTAACATTCTAAAAGAAACTTGTTTTCTGAGATAAATCTCCTTACAGATCAAAATGATAGAATTGCAAAGTCAAAGGAATTAAAGAGAAAAATTGAGAATGGAAGAGCTTACATTATCACTTCTTAAATATTCATACTGTAAGGGCCACTTAGGAATGAAATAATGGAAATATACAAATCATTTCCTAATCTGATTTTAGCCTTCTGGTTCAAACTTTTATAGAACTGGTGACCTGCTAGGTACTTCACTGATAGCTGTGTTTTCACATAATCTTGTTTACTCCACAAGTGGAAATACTTAAGAGTGAAATGTCCAAATTGAAGAAAAATATAGGTCTTGAATAGGAACACATTTTAGTGCATTATTTAAGGTTGTGTGTCATTCCAAATTATGTTAGGTTGTTTATAAAGATGGTCATCATGTGCTCCTTCCTTCCTTGCATCTATGTGCCATTTCCATATTAGGAGATTAAAGTCAAGTTTGCCCTCCCTTGAATTTGGGCTGGCCTTAAGTTCTTGCTTGACCAATCAAATAAGTTACACATAAAACCATGACATTTCTAAGGTCATAGCAAGTCTTAACACCTTGCATCCAGGCCTCAAGGAATATTCCTCTTGGGATGTTCTTTGAACCCATCTGCCATACTGTGATAAATCCAAGCCACATTGAAAGACAACATGCAGAATCTCCAGAAGACAGTTTTAGCTGAACTTCCTACCAATAACTGGCCATATGATTCAGTTATTTAGGCTGTTGAGCCCATATGAACCTTCAGATGAGTTCAGCCACAGCTACCACATAGTAGCACTTGCGTGGGAGGCCCTGAGCAAGAATCATCCAACTGAGCCAGCCAACCTACATAACCATGAGGGATAAAAATAAATCGTTGTTTAAAGTCATTACATTTTAAACTCTCAGAATGGAATTAAGATTTAAAAGAATGATTTGTATTGTCCCTAATCTGCACAGGTGTATGACCTTTCTCTCTAGCACTTAACAACTCGGGTATGGCAGGGAGAACATGAGGGGCTCTATTGATCTAAGAGTATGATTTTGGGGGCAGGTGCAATGGACTCACAAATTGGCATGGGAGTTGAGAGTATTGGTTAAAGAGTAGTGAAAGTTTTAAGTTACAGAATCTAAGTAAGGACTGGAGGGCTCATTGAGGTGGGAGAATGTGTATTAAAATGAAAAGCTGAAAGGATTACAGTCAGAAAGAGAGGCTGTACAGATTAGAGATGAGCTGGGTTTTCCTTATGGGCATAAAATAAACACAGGATGATGTAGGACTTCTGGAGAAGAGATTGTAAGATATCAATGACTGTAATGTCATTCTTGTATTAGGAAGTGAGAAGACTCCTGTCTTGCTGTTCCCTGAATCCAGGGAAGGTAAGGCATGAGCTAGGAAGCAGATAGGAAGAAGCTGGAAGATGTGAGGAGCTGTTTCACAGCAGCAAGGCAGACATGCTTTATTCTCTAATGGTTGACACTGCTGAATCTCGGGCAAGGGCTTTTCATGTTGTGCTTGAATAGGCACAGTGCATGTGTGCGGTACTATAAATGATCTTAGCTGTTATATAACCATGCAAAGTCATTGTTTACAGAATGTGGGATGGGAGCGAGGGCCCTGTGAGGCAGGAGTGAGAAGAAGTCGGGCAGGAGAGCCTGACCACTGCCATCTTGGCTAATTGCTCTCTCCCTACAACTCCATAGATAAAAAGGGTGGAGAATGACATAACTACACTGCATGAGCCTCGAAGGAAAAGAAATTATATGAAGAAGGAATTGATTAACTCAGTTGCCATGAACAGGTAATAGCTGAGTGGGGCTTTTCAGGATCAATAGGAGTTCTCCAGGCAGATGTAAGAGGGCAATTCAGATAAAATCAATAACACCTGCCAAGGTTTAAATTCTTTTTCAGCACAAACTCTCTCAGGTGCTATACACCCCATACACACACCCTACTTCCTATTTTTCCTCTTTTTTTTTCCCCCAGACAACAACCTTTCTGGAAATCAAATCTTATGGAATTAAATTAAATCCATATCCTGGACACCAGAGTAGATCTTGCCTAAGATGTGCCCGAGTTTGCCATTTGTATAGTCTGGATGACCTTGTTATCATGATTTTTTCAAGGAAAATGGGAAGAGTTAAAGAAGCTCTATGAAGCTGTTATGTTTCTTTGAAGAAATGCCACTTTCATGACTTTATTGATATTTTAGAATCCATTGTTTCTCCATGACCCGTATTCCCTTCTATTCTTTCAGAGTGAGTGTAATTTTAGGAAGGCCAGATACAGCTGGTATTGAATCTTGCTAACAACATGTACAAGCTGTGTGACTTTTAGCACTTACTTAGCCTTTCTGAGTTGCCATTTCCTACTCTGTGCAATGTGGGTAACATGCCTATCTCCCAGAGTTACAAGGATGAAATGAGATCATGTCAATAAGTGATATGTCACAGAATAGATGCTCAATACACTTTGTCTTTCTTGCTTTCCCTCCATTACCTGTGCTTCTCCCAACTCTGTTTTCCTGTGCCAATTTCTTTCAAGCACTCGGATGCTGACCTTTTATTTTTTTTCCGTCCATTGACTCCTCAATTCTTGTCTATTCTCTACCTGCCACAGCCTCACATAAATGCATCAGTTTCCTGAAAGCCCTTGATTTTCCTTGAATCTTGACTTCCAGCAGTCAACACAGAAAGATCCAAGAGAAAAAGGAGTGATGAAGAGGAAACTCTTTTACACTGAGTGGTTTTAAGAGTGGAGTTTTGGAGACAAGGACAGAAAGTGATCACAGAATGGAAAACAAAGAGAACAAATATAAAAGCATGGAAGAGATGTCTAAACAATAAAACTCAGAGCAGCAAAGGATCCTGCCATGCTTAGCTGAAGTCGTGATACCCGATAACAATTTCTTTGTATTCTAACCACCCTTCTGAAACGATTATTCCTTGAATAGAAGGAGCATTATCTTTTAGTAACAAAATGGTGGTTTGTCATATGCTCTTTATAATTTTCATAAAAATGTAATCTATATTTTAAATTTCTCCTCCTTGCCAGTCTTGTTTTATATTTTATCTCCTACAAATATTTGCAGCCAAGAAAATCTGGGACTCTCGAAGCAGTTTTCTATTTATACTTTCTGAATAGAGTAGCACATTGTCTTTAGGTGAATGATGCTCTCTGGATTGTGAAACACAGTTGCCTGGAGAATCAAGGAGACTGGGCTGGGTCTTGACATGCAGGGCACTGGAATCTTCAGAGTTGCCAGACTTCAGTGGTTCCTTCTTCTTTTCCCATTAATGGTTACACCACATGGTCTGTGCAAATTTCTATGCAACTATGTGACTGCAGAAAAACAGGTTTGTAATATAGACAGAAAACCCCTCAAAATAGGTAATTTATAAAAGAATAAATGTAAATAGGCAATGAACCTATGAGAGGATATTCTGTCTTTCTGGTTATGAAAGTAATGCCACCTAAAATGTCAAGGTTGGGCCATTTAAACTGATAGAATAGAATAATTACCATCATTGGTGTGAATGTAAGGGAAGCCCAGGTGAGAATAGACCCTAATGACTATGCTGGTTGTTGTTGGACAGTGTGACCATGAATGATTTTCTCTTTGTTTTTTTAATATATGTTTGAACACCTTTCTATCTGCCCACCCTTTCCATCAGACACACTCACATAATCATGTTTGATTGGAAAATTAAGTAGGGGAATGATCTAGTATATTATGTGTTTAAAACTTTTAAAAGTAAAATATGAAGCATGTACCAAAGTAGAGAGAATAATTTGCATATCCCTCCTCAGAACACCAGAGAAGGCAATGGCAACCCACTCTAGTACTCCTGCCTGGAAAATACCATGAACAGACGAGCCTGGTAGGCTGCAGTCCATAGGGTGGCTAGGAATCGGACACAACTGAGCGTCTTCACTTTCACTTTTCACTTTCATGCATTGGAGAAGGAAATGGCAACCCACTCCAGTGTTCTTGCCTGGAGAATCCCAGGGACGGGGGAGCCTCGTGGGCTGCCGTCTACAGGATCGCATGGAGTCAGACACGACTGAAGCAACTTAGCAGTAGCAGCCTGAGAACCCATCTCAATATTCATTAATCAATATTCTTACCTGTCTTTCCCCTCCCTTCCTTCTTCTTTCCCTTTCCTTCTTCCCTTTTTTATTCTTTCTTTCCTTTCTTTGTTTCTGCTTTTGTGCATTAAAGCACAAATCCATATCCATATCATGTCATCTTAACTGTAAATATTTCCATATATATATTCCTTTTATTTATTAAATTTTTAAAAATGTTATTTTATATTAGAGTGTTGTTAATTTACAAAGTTGTGCTAGTCTCTGGTGTACAGCAAAGTGTATACATATTCGTACATATACATACATCTATTCTTTTCACATTCTTTTCCCATATTGGTTATTATGGAATATTGAGTTGAATTCCCTGTGCTATACAGTAGGTCCTTGTTGATTCTGTTTTATATATAGTAGTGTGTATATGTTAATCCCAGATTAGGAGTTTGGATTAAAAGAGCACCATTTTGTTTTTCTGTCTTTTGACCTTTCTATTATGATTTTTTTCATCATACAAACATTGTAATTTTTTAAATGATATATAGTGCTGTATTAGTCTCAAGTGTGCAGCAAACTGACTCAGTTATACATATACATGTATCCATTCTTACTTAGATTCTTTTCCCATATAGGCCATTGCAGAGTATTAAGTAGAGTTCCCTGTGCTTATATATTCCTTTCAAAAGGGATAGTTTCTTACATAACCACAGTTCTGTTATCATGCCTGACAAAATTAATGAAAATTCATTAGTAACATCTAATTCCAACTGTACTTTAACATTTCCCCAACTGTCTCAACAAAGAATTTTACATGGATTTATTTGACTCAGGACCCAAATGAGGTCCAATTATTGCAGCATTTTATTATAATACTTAAAAAATTTCTTTTAGTTTGCAAAAGATTCCAGTCCTCCTGCTTTTTTTTCTTTTTTCCTGGTCTTTGACTTGTTGAATAAATTATGTTGGTTGTGCTGTAAATTGTACCAAATCCCGAATTTGTCTCTATGTTCTTCTCCTTCCCTGAAAACTAAAGGTTAGACCTAAATCTTGATTAAATTCAGGTTTAACATTTTTGGGCAAGAATATTTCATAAGGGGTACTGTGTATTTCTTATTGTGTTATATCATGCAGTAATATTGTATTACAGTACATTACATGCAGTACATAATGTCTGGTTGTCTCGTTTTAAGATGTGCTAACATTGATCAGCTGGAGAAGGAAATGGCAGCCCACTCCAGTGTTCTTGCCTGGAGAATCCCAGGGATGGGGGAGCCTGGTGGGCTGCCGTCTATGGGGTCGCACAGAGTCGGACACGACTGACATGATTTAGCAGCAGCAGCAGCAGCAGCAACATTGATCAGTGGGTTCATATGGAGTAGCCTGGTTCTTCCACTGTGAAGGTCCCTATCATCTTCTCCTAATGGCTTTAGCATCTGTTGAGGTTCACTACCTGAATCAGTTACTTCATTAGTTGTTGTAAATGGTGATGTTTCAATTTTATTAATCCTTACACATTTAATAACTTACAATTCTCGAAAGGAAAAACATGTTTCATTAACCAGGGCTTTTTTGATTATTCTGAAATGTAGTCATACAGGACAGGTAAGATAATTGCATGATCCCTACTTCTGTCCACTCCAAGATGCTAGAAGCAATCACAAACCAGTGACAAGAAACATCCATAATGTCCAGGTTGTGGCATGTAAGTAACAGTATACTCAGAAAGGAACTAGGGCTTTGTGGAGAAATGGCTGATTCCAAGTCTGAGATTGGAGATAAGTAAGATGACAATAAGCTTTGTGGTGTCAATAAGCAGAGAATCTATCAAAAAAGGGGGTGGGGCTATGTCACAAAGATCTAGTTTCTTGTAGGAGCTAGTTTGAGGGAGCTTCCACTGGCATAACATGGAGCAATTTGAGAATCAAAAACAATATCAACCATAATTAACAGACTTGTATTGAATATATTGTAAAAGTCTGTGGGTTCATAATGATACAATTGAAAACATATAGAGAATCACAATCAGCCAAAATAAGAAGTGATACACTGGTAGCAACCGTAGGAAGGTAGACACCTACCACTTAACTTGGAAAATTAATGAATTAAAGAGAAAGAATGATTGTGTTTTAAAAGATCAACATGGTTGCTGTGTGAAGAGAAGGCTGCTGAAAGTCAGGAGTGGAAACAGGAGTCTTGCACTGAGATCCGGAGACTGTGTGAAAATTACCAGGATTACATAGATGAAAGAGCTAGTCCCTGACCTCCTGGAACTCCCATGTCTAGTGGGGTGGATTGCCTTTTAATTGGGCAATTGTAATGTGGGATATGTTTAATGATATGGGCAAGCGGAGGTACCCCTGGAACATACAGAAAGGAAGGGTATCAAACCATTCTGGGAGTTGTAATTCAGAGGTGGTGATACCCAAGCTTAGTTTCACAGGTTGAGCCAGAAATAAAAAGTTTTTCTTCCCCAAAGCAATTCTAGAACTAGTTGGAGCCTAGTGGAACTGAGCCTGAAGAGGTCAATATTAACTCAGGAGCTGAACAGGACTGACCTGGAGCAAGGGGAAGGGAACACTGAGTCCAGTAGGGAAGGAACTGAGAAGATGGGCTGAAATTTGACCCGCCTAGCCACTGAAAGGATAAGACTCAGCTCTCTTTTGCATCTTCTTCATCTCTCTATTATTCGATCATTGCTTGTATTAATAATTGGGAAAGAGGTACCAGGTGGGAGAGATGAGAAGAGAACTAAGGGGAAGGATGAGGATATGGTGGTAAATAGGAATGAGAACAATTCACAACTGTGCTACATGGAAAATGAATTATACCATGTTGCTGAGCTACTTCACAGGAAAACAGATGCTGTATATAATAGCTAAGGTATGCTACATTATGCTACATTAAAGTCTTAGGCACTGGAAATGATATAAACATTGAGGACTCAAAAACACATTAGGAGATAACTATCAGATAGAGGCAAGAAATGGAGACAGTAAGACTCAGGCTCTGGAATATCAGGAAGATGATCTCAGAGGAGACCCTCACAGTGCCACATGGTCTGCAGATGTCTCAAATCCTTGGGAATGGATGGAATCCAGGTGGGTGAATAATATGGACTGACTCTATATGAACAAAAGTACAGGAAAGAATTCCAAACCAGTGTCAAGCTGAAGAGCAAGATTTAAGCAAATACTTCAAATAATAATTCACAATAATATTCAATTCCAGCAGGGGTGCAGAACAACTGGTCCTTTCATATACTACTAGTGAGAATTAAATCAGTGCAGTTTTCCTGGAAAACAATTTAATAGTGAATTTCAGATCCTTAAAATGTTCTTATATTTTGATCTTGAAATTTCATCTTTGAAAAATCTATTATCAGGGAAAACATACAAGAACAAACACACAAAGATATCAGAATTTGTTGTTTAGTTACTGAGTTGTGTCCCACTCTATATGCACTGTACCCACCAGGCTCCTCTGTCCATAGGATTTCCCAGGCAAGAATACTGGAGTGGGTTGCCACGCCTTCTTCTTCTTCCAGGGGATCTTTCTGACCCAGAGATTGAACCTGTATCTCCTTTATTGGCAGGTAGCTTCTTAACCACTGAGCCACCAGGGAAGCCCTGTATATCAGAATATTCAGTTCAGTTCAGTTCAGTCGCTCAGTTGTGTCCAACTCTTTGCGACCCCATGAATCACAGCACGCCAGGCCTCCCTGTCCATCACCAACTCCTGGAGTTCACTCAGACTCACATCCATCAAGTCAGTGATGCCATCCAGCCATCTCACCCTGTGTCGTCCCCTTCTCCTCCTGCCCCCAATCCCTCCCAGCATCAGAGTCTTTTCCAATGAGTCAACTCTTCGCATAAGGTGGCCAAAGCACTGGAATTTCAGCTTCAGCATAATTCCCTCCAAAGAAATCCCAGGGCTGATCTCCTTTAGAATGGACTGGTTGGATCTCTTTGCAGTCCAAGGGACTCTCAAGAGTCTTCTCCAACACCACAGTTCAAAAGCATCAATTCTTCGGTGCTCAGCTTTCTTCACAGTCCAACTCTCACATCCATACATGACCAGAGGAAAAACCATAGCCTTGACTAGACGGACCTTTGCTGGCAAAAGTTTTTTAATATGCTGTCTTTTTAATATGCTGTCTAAGTTGGTCATAACTTTCCTTCCAAGGAGTAAGTGTCTTTTAATTTCATGGCTGCAGTCACCATCTGCAGTGATTTTGGAGCCCAAAAAAATGAAGTCAGCCACTGTTTCCACAGTTTCCCCATCTATTTCCCATGAAGTGATGGGACCAGATGCCATGATCTTCGTTTTCTGAATGTTGAGCTTTAAGTCAACTTTTTCACTCTCCTCTTTCACTTTCATCAAGAGGCTTTTTAGTTCCTCTTCACTTTATATAGATAGAAAAAAAGAACTGAAAACAATCTTAAATCCTCACCAATAGGGGAATGATCAAGGGTGGCATATTGCATGCGATATCATGCAAAACTATATGTGTCCAAAGTTTTTAGTAACATGGGGAATGCTTATTATTTGAGATTAAGTTGGAAAGTAGAAAATACAGCTTACATATTTTTTAGTTTTTGAAATCATATAGAAAAGAGTATCTATAAGGAGAGAAATACAACAAAATTATATGTAATCAGAATGTGTTATTTTTAGAAGCTTCATTGAGATATAGTTTACCTACAATAGATTTCACTACTTTAAATGTACAATTCCATGAGATTTAACAAACCATGCAACCACTGCAACAATCAAGATGCAGAATATTTTGGTCACCCTAAAACGTTTCCTTGTGCCCCCTGCCCACTATCTGCTTTCTGTGCCTATTTGGTTTTACTTTTTCTAACATTTTATGTAAACAGAATCCTATACTGTTCAGGCATCTGTGTCTAGAATAATACTACTGCAATTTTTCTATGTTGTTGTTAGATGTCTATCAGTACTTTTTATTTTTGTATTGTTGAGTGGTAGTGCATTGTACAGACAAGTTAAAATTTGTTTTCTTTTATTCACCAGTTATTGGATACTTGAATGGTTTCATGTTTCTTACATCATGAATAAAGCTGCTATAAATGTTTGTAAACAAGTGTTTGTATGGACATACTTTCATTTTTCTAGGTAAATATGCAGGGATGGAATCAGTAGATTATTTGATAAATATTAACTTTGTAGGGAACTGCCAAAATCTTTTTCAAAGTGGCTGTTCCTTTTGTAATGTGTGAAAGCTCCAGTTGTTCCATATCCTTACCCATACTTGGAACTGTTAATTGTTTTAATTTTAGCCATTCTGGTAGGTTCAAATGGTAACTCAATGTGCTCTTTTCTTTAAGATTTTGTTTTTGATGTGGGCTGTTTTTAACATCTTTATTGAATTTGTTACAGTATTGTTTCTGTTTTATGTTTTGATTTTTTGGCTGTGAGACATGTGGGATCTTAACTCCCCAATCAAGGATCAGACCCTCATCCCCTGCAGTGGAGGCCAAAGTCTTAACCACTGGGTCATGAGGGAAGTCCTTCAGTGTGGTTTTAGTCCTGTTTTCCTAATGAGTAATGATGGCAACCCACTCCAGTAATCTTGCCCAGAAAAATCCCATGGACAGAGGAGCCTAGCAGGCTACAGTCCATGTGGTGGAAAAAGAGTCAGATGCAACAAAGAGTCCTACACCACTGAGTGACCAAAAACAAGCAAACCATGTTAAGCACTTTTTTGTGCACTTTTGTGCAATCTGTATGGGACTTCCCAGGAGGCTCAGTGGTAAAGAATCCACCTGCCAATGCAGGAGACACAGGAGATATGGATTGGATCCCTGGGTTGGAAAGATACCCTGGAGGAGGAAATGGCAACCCACTCCAGTGTTCTTGCCTGCAAAATCCTATGGACAGAGGAGCCTGGTGGACTACAGCCCACAGGGTTACAAAAAGTTGGACATGACTGAGCACACAGGCATGATACAATCTGTATATCTTCTTTAGTGAAGTCTATTAAAATTTCATCCCCCTGCCATTCACTGGGTTATTCTCTTCTTATTGTTGTTAGTGTTCTTTATATATTCTAGGTTATTTATTGGACGTATGTTTCGCAAATATTTTTCCCAGTCTGTAACTTTTCATTTCTGAGTAGTGTTTTTTGAAGAGAAAAAATTTAAATTTTGATGAAGTCCATTTTTTTCTCTTATAGTTCATATTTCTTTGTGTTCTATTTTAGAAATTATTGCCTAAGTCTAAATTACCAAGATTTTCCTCTTTCTATTCATGTAGAAATTTTATAGTTTAGCTCTTATGTTTACCTTTAGATCTAAGACCCATTTCAAGCTAATTTTTGTATGTGGAGTGAAATAAGAATTTTTGTAGTTGTCTTTTTCATGCTGAGAAAGCATACTTTAAAAAAATTATTTATTTAATTGGAGGCTAATTACTTTACAATATTGTAGTAGTGTTTTGACATACATTGACATGAATCAGCCATGGATGTACATGTGTTCCCCACATCCTGAATCCCCCTCTCACCTCCCTCCCCATCCCATCCCTCAGGGTCATCCCAGTGCACCAGCCTGAACACCCTGTCTCATGCATCAAACCTGGACTGGCTATCTATTCCACATATGATAATATACATGTTTCAATGCTATTCTCTCAAATCATCCCACCTTTGCCTTCTCCCACAGAGTCCAAAAGTCTGTTCTTTATATCTGTGTCTCTCTTGCATATAGGGACATCATTACCATCTTTCTAAATTCCATATATATGCATTAATATACTGTATTGGTGTTTTTCTTTCTGACTTACTTCACTCTGTATAATAGGCTCCAGTTTCATCCACCTCATTAGAACTGATTCAAATGCATTATTTTTAATAGCTGAGTAATATTTCGTGTTTATGTACCACAGCTTTCTTATCCATTCATCTGCCATTGGACATCTAGGTTGCTCCCATGTCCTAGCTATTGTAAACAGTGCTGCGATGGACATTGGGGTACATGTGTCTCTTTCAGTTCTGGTTTCCTCGGTGTGTAGGCCCAGCAGTGGGATTGCTCTGTCGTATGGGAGTTCTATTTCCAGTTTTTTAAGGAATCTCCACACTGTTCTCCATAGTGGCTGTACTAGTTTGCATTCCCACCAACATTGTAAGAGGGCTCCCTTTTCTCTGCACCCTCTCCATCATTTATTGTTTGTAGACTTTTTGATAGAGGCCATTCTGACTGGCATTAGATGGTACCTCATTGTGGTTTTGAGTTGCATTTCTCTGATAATGAGTGATGTTGAGCATCTTTTCATGTGTTTGTTAGCCATCTGTATGTCTTCTTTAGAGAAATATTATTTAGTTCTTTGGGCTATATTTTGATTGGGTCATTTGTTTTTCTGTAATTGAGCTGCAGGAGTTGCTTGTATATTTTTGAGATTAATTCTTTGTCAGTTGCTTCATTTGCTATTAATTTCTCCCATTCTGAAGGCTGTCTTTTCACCTTGCTTATAGTTTCTGTCATTGTGCAAAAGCTTTTAAGTTTGATTAGGTCCCATTTGTTTATTTTTGCTTTTATTTCCATTACTCTATGAGGTGAGTCATAGAGGATCCTGCTGTGATTTATGTCAGAGTGTTTTTCCTATATTTTCCTCTAGGAGTTTTATAGTTTCTGGTCTTATGTTTAGATCTTTAATCCATTTTGAGTTTGTTTTTGTGTATGGTGTTAGAAAGTGTTCTAGTTTCATTCTTTTACAGGTGGTTGACCAGTTTTCCCAGCACCACTTGTTAAAGGGATTGTCTTTTTCCATTGGACATTCTTGCCTCCTTTGTCAAAGATAAGGTGTCCATAGATGCATGAATTTATCTCTGGGCTTTTTACTTTGTTCCATTGATCTATATTTCTGTCTTTGTACCAGTACCATACTGTCCTGATGACTGTATCTTTGTAGTATAGTCTGAAGTCAGGCAGGTTGATTCCTCCAGTTTCACTCTTCTTTCTCAAGGTTGCTTTGGCTATTCAAGGTTTTTTTGTATTTTCATACAAATTGTAAAGTTATTTGTTCTAGTTCTGTGAAAAATACCATTGGTAGCTTGATAGGGATTGCATTGAATCTATAGATTGCTTTGGGTAGTATACTCATTTTCACTATATTGATTCTTTTGATGCACAAACATGGTATATTTCTCCATCTGTTTGTGTCATCTTTGATTTCTTTCATCAGTGTTTTATAGTTTTCTATATATAGGTCTTTTGTTTCTTTAGGTAGATTTATTCCTAAGTATTTTATTCTTTTTGTTGCAATGGTGAATAGAATTGTGAGGAAGCTTCTTTCTATTTGTTTTCTAAGAGTTTTTATGCTGTGTGGGTATTGAATATCAAATGCTTTTTCTTCAACTATTGAGACAATTATTTATTTGACTTTTCTTTTTTAATTGATGATCATAGTAAATTACTCTGATTACTTTATGACTATCAAAGTGACCACAAAATCCCATTTTTCATGGTGCATAATCTTTTTTGATATGCTTTCAAATCTGACTTTCTAAAAGGTTGCTAAGAATTTTTTCATCTATGTAATGGACAAAGGAGCCTGGTCGGCTATAGTCTATGGGGTCACAAAGAGTCGGACATGACTGAAGCAACTTAAAGCATGCATATGAGGTATATCAATCAGTGGTGTTTATTCCCGCGCCCCCCCCCCCCCCCCCGCAAAGTTTATTTTCTTGATTTGGGGCAGTATTAACTTGTTGGGCTTCCCTGGTGACTCAGATTGTAAAGAGTCTGCCTGCAATGCAGGAAACCTGGGTTAGATCCCTGAGTTGGGAAGACCCCTGGAGGAGGAAATGACAACTCACTCCAGTGTTCTTGCCTGAAGAATCCCCACAGACAGAGGAGCCTGGTGAGCTACAGTCCATGCGGTCCCAAAGAGTTGGACACAACTGAGTGACTAAGTACAGCACACAGCATTTGCTTGTTAAAAGGGTTTTAGATGTGTTCTTTTTATTTTCTGTAACAGTTTATGTAAAATAAACATTATTTCTTCAATAAATGTTTTGTAGAATTAATCCTTGAAATCATCTGGGCCTGGAGTTTTCTTTGGGGAAGGATTTTTAATTATAAATTCAATTTCCTTCATAGTTAAAAAGCTATTTATGTAATATTTTTTGTTGTTCTTTTTGAGTGATCTTGGGGTTGTTTGAATTTTTAAAGGAATTTTTTTCCATTTAATCTAAGTCATTAAATTTATTGTCATAAAGCTGTTTATATTTCCTTACTATTCTTTTAATGTCTATAGGAACTATAGTGATATTTCCTCTCTTGTTTATATCAAACTATCTGTTTTGCTTCCTGATCAGTTTGGCTAGAGATTTATCAGTTTTAGTGACTAATGTTTTTATCTATTTGTCTATTTTCTATTTTTTGTTGTTTTCTGTTCATCATTATTTCATTCCTTCTCTAAGTGTTAGTCGCTAAGCCATGTCTTATTCTTTGTGACCCCATGGACTGCTGCCCACCAGGCTCCTCTTTCCATGGAATTTTCCAGGCAAGAATGTTGGAGCAGGTTACCATTCTGTTCACCAGGGAATCTTCCCAACCCAGGGACTGAACTCAGGTCTCTTGCATTGCAGGCAGATTCTACCATCTGAGCCATCAGGGAAGTTCCTTTGGGTTTAATTTACATTATTTTTATCACAAAAATCAATACATAAAAACAAATATGGCATCAAAGATATATGTATTTTGAGGGGTATTAAAGTGAGAAGTTTCAGTTTGCATAGAAGGCTAGAACCTCTCCAGTCTTTAAGGATTACCAGAAGTTCAATTAAATAAGTTACTATTTGCTTTTCTATGAGAAAAATTGCTAGGACAGTAATGCCATTGGTATAAGGGACCAAGAAAAATAATTTATTTTACTTCCTCATGTTAATTAATATACTGAAAATTATCAGTATATCTCATAAAAATATTTTGCATTTCTCAATTTAGGGAAAAAAATGGCAGCAAATGCTTTTTATCACCCATCTCTTGAGACTATCTTGACAAAAACTGATGAACAATTGTGAAGTGCCCTGTGAACAATTGTGAACTGTAATTGCCAGTATACAATTAACAATACATCAAGAGTTTTAATGTATTGACATTGTGAATCTCCAATTTACCTAAGGATGATTATGCTTCATAATTGAGATGCTGTTGTCATTGTCATCCATAGCAACAAATGCTAATAGAATGTCTGCCTGACAGGGCATTGGCAAAAATGTCCCTGCTTTCAAATAATTTATATTTTTATTGGAGATCCAAGGAATACAGAAAAAGATATGTGGTCTAGGTTATCAAAAACTAAGTGCCAAATGAGTGGTGCAGACTTTAGAAATTCAAAGTGTCAAAGGATATAAGGACTGTGATTATAGATCAGTGCATTAGGGGAGAGTCTAGAGGACATGACATTTATTTTGACTTTAAGCAAACAGTCCAGCTGAAGAAGAAAAGGAAAGAAATATAAATCTATTTGGAGAGATCAGAGTAAGCAAATAGGCAGAAAAAGAATGCTGATAATGTACTTAAAAAATGTTTATTTTTAATTGCAGGATAGTTGCTTTACAATATTGTGTTGATTTCTGCCATATAGCAAGGTGAATAAGCCATAGATATACATATATACCCTCCCTCTGGAAACTCCCTCACACTTCCCACCCCATCAAGGTTGTCACAGAGCCCTGGTTTGAGTTTTCTGAGTCATACAGCAAATTCTCACTGGCGATCTATTTTATATATGTTAGGATATATGTTACCATAGTACTCTCTCCATTCACCCCACCCTCTCCTCCCCTCCTGCCCCATGTCTACAAGTCTATTCTCTATGTCTGCAGCTCCATAGCTGCTCTGAAATTAGGTTCATCATTACCATTTTTATAGATTCCATATATATGCGTTAATATATGATATTTGTTTTTCCCTTTCTGACTTACTTCATTCTGTATAATAGGGTCTAGATTCATCTACCTCATTAGCACCAATTCAAATTCATTCCTTTTTATGACTAATAGTCCATTGTATATGCATACCACAGCTTCTTTATCCATTCATCTGTTGATGCACATCTAGGTTGCTTCCATGTCCTCATTCAGTTCAGTTCAGTCGCTCAGTCGAGTCTGACTCTTTGCAACCCCATGAACCACAGCACGCCAGGCCTCCCTGTCCATCACCAACTCCCGGAATCCACCCAAACCCATATCCATTGAGTTGGTGATGCCATCCAACCATCCCATCCTGTCGTCCCCTTCTCCTCCTGCCCTCAATCTTTCCCAGCATCAGGGTCTTTTCAAATGAGTCAGCTGTTCACATCAAGTGGCCAAAGTATTGGAGTTTCAGCTTCAACATCAGTCCTTTCAGTGAACACCAAGACTAATTTCCTTTAGAATGGACTGGTTGGATCTCCTTGCAGTTCAAGGGACTTTCAAGAGTCTTCTCCAACACCATAGTTCAAAAGCATCAATTCTTTGGCACTCAGCTTTCTTCACAGTCCAACTCTCACATCCGTACATGACCACTGGAAAAACCATAGCCTTGACTAGACAGACCTTTGTTGGCAAAATAATGTCTCTACTTTTGAATATTCTGTCTAGGTTGGTCATAACTTTCCTTCCAAGGAGTAAGAGTCTTTTAATTTCATGGCCGCAGTCACCATCTGAAGTGATTTTGGAGCCCAGAAAAATAAAGTCAGCCACTGTTTCCACTGTTTCCCCATCTATTTCCCATGAAGTGATGGGACTGGATACCATGATCTTAGTTTTCTGACTGTTGAGCTTTAAGCCAACATTTTCACTCCCCTCTTTCACTTTCATCAAGAGGCTTTTTAGTTCCTCTTCACTTTCTGCCGTAAGGGTGGTGTCATATGCATATCTGAGGTTACTGATATTTTTCCCAGCAATCTTGATTCCAGCTTGTGCTTCTTCCAACCCAATGTTTCTCATGATGTACTCTGCATAGGAGTTAAATAAGGGTGACAATATACATCCTTGACGCACTTCTTTTCCTATTTGGAAGCAGTCTGTTCCATGTCCAGTTTTAACTGTTGCTTCCTGACCTGCATACAGGTTTCTCAAGAGGCAGGTCAGGTGGTCTGGCATTCCCATCACTTTCAGAATCTTCCACAGTTTATTGTGATCCACACAGTCAAAGGCTTTGGCATAGTCAATAAAGCAGAAATAGATGTTTTTCTGGAACTTTCTTGCTTTTTCGATGATCCAGTGGATGTTGGCACTTTGATCTCTGGTCCCTCTGCCTTTTCTAAAACCAGCCTGAACATCAGGAAGTTCACAGGTCATGTATTGCTGAAGCCTGGCTTAGAGTATTTTAAGCATTACTTTACTGGCATGTGAGATAAGTACAACTGTGCGATAGTTTGAGCATTCTTTGGTATTGCCTTTCTTTGGGATTGGAATGAAAATTGACCTTTTCTACTCTTGTGGTCACTGCTGAGTTTTCTAAATTTGCTGGCATATTGAGTGCAGCACTTTCACAGCATTATCTTTCAGGATTTGAAATAGCTCAACTGGAATTCCATCACCTCCACTAGCTTTGTTTGTAGTGATGCTTCCTAAGACCTACTTGACTTCACATTTCATTATGTCTGGCTCTAGGTGAGTGATAACACCATCATGATTATGTGGGACGTGAAGATCTCTTTTGTACAGTTCTTCTGTGTATTCCATATGCTAGTTATTGTAAATCATGCCGCAATGAACACTAGGGTATATGTGTCTCTTTCCAATTATGATTTCCTCATGGTATATGCCCAATAGTGGGATTGCTGGATCATATGGTAGTTTTATTCCTAGTTTTTTTTAATTAATTAATTTTTTGAAGGATAATTGCTTTACAGAATTTTGCTGTTTTCTGTCAAACCTCAACATGAATCAGCCATAGGTATACAATATATCCCCTCCCTTTTGAACCTCCCTCCCATCTCCCTCCCCATCCCACCCCTCTAGGTTTATACAGAGCCCCTGTTTGATTTTCCTGAGCCATACAGCAAATTCCCGTTGGCTATCTATTTTACATATGGTAATGAAAATTTCTATGTTACTCTTTCCATACATCTCACCCTCCTCTCCCCTGTCCCCATGTTCATAAATCTGTTCTCTATGTGTGTTTCTCCACTGTTGCCCTGTAAATAAATTCTTCAGTACCATTTTTCTAGATTCCATATATATGTGTATATATGGTATTTACCTTTCTCTTTCTGACTCACTTCACTCTGTATAATAGGTTCTAGGTTCATCCACCTCATTAGAAATGACTCAAATGCATTCCTTTTGATGGCTGAGTAATATTCACAACTTCTTTATCCATTCATTTGTCGATGGACTTCTAGGTTGCTTCCATGTTCTAGCTATTGGAAATAGTGCTTCAGTGAACAATGTGATACATGTGTCTCTTTCAGTTTTGGTTTCTTCAGGGTATATGCCTAAGAGTAGGATTGCTGGGTCATACGTGGTTTTATTCCTAGTTTTTTAAAGAAATCTCCATACTATTCTCCATAGTGGCTGTATCAATTTCCATTGCCACCAACAGTGCAAGAGGTTCCCTTTTCTCCACATTCTTTCCAGAATATATGGTTTGTAGACGTTTTGATGATGGCCATTCTGACTGGTGAGAGGTGATGATGGCCATTCTGACTGGTGAGAGGTGATATCTCATTGTAGTTTTGATTTGCATTTCTCTAATAATGAGTGATGTTGAGCATCTTTTCATGTGTTTACTAGCCATCTGTGTGTCTTCCCTGGAGAAATATCTGTTTAGGTCTTCTGTCCTTCTAGAGTAATGGAAATAAAAATCACAATAAAAAAGTGTGACCTAATTGAGTTATACTTTTAAAATAAGCAGAACAGTTATATTTGTGAATGGAGTAAGGGAAAATAGTTGGAGAAAAATCATCAACTCCTTAAAGTGTATTTTATGTGAAATGCTTTGTATGTACTTTGCAAATAATTGTTGGGTTCACATCATCTATGTTAGGGCATAGTAATAACTACACTAATTTTACAACAGAGAAAGCTGAGGCTTCTCTTCTACAAAGAAAAGCAAATGACCTGCTCTGATGCAAAATCAAGATAAGAACTCCAGGACCTCCCTGGTGGTCCAGTGGTTAAGAATCCAACTTGCAATTCAGGGATGCAGGTGTGATTCCTGGTTGAGGAACTAAGATCCCACATGCCACAAGGAGAGATCCCTCATGATGCAACAAAGACCCCATGTCTGGTGAGTAAGACCATAAATAAACGAATAAAATGAAAAAGGAAGCAATTCCAGTCTTCAACTCAGGTATATGTATGTGTGAGTCCCTTTCCTGTCCACCTGAAACCCTCAAAACATTGTTAAATGTCTATACACTAATACAAAATAACAAATTAAAAAAAGCCTCTCTTTGGAATTCTTTTATTATAGCCTAACCCTTTTTAAAGGATTGATTTTTGTCTTTAATTGCTCCATAATTAAAGAGAAGTCAAGTGGAATGCTTTGGAAAGGTGATGAAAAGCTTTGGAAAATCAGACTCATGAAGGAAGGTTTTGTAACACTAACTGCAGCAGTAGCCAGCATTGATTTAATACTTAATTGGAAAGAATTTCCATTTGTCGAGTGCTTCCAATGTACAGGATGCTTTTCTTATTCAGCCTCATGTAACAACATGGACAAACTGGGTATATAAAATGATGGGGGAATCTTGTAACAGAATCACAGAGCTGGAAAGAATCTTGGAGATTAGACCAAACATACATTTTAGAGACAAGGAAATATGGTCCTGCAATGGTTAACTGATTTCCTTTCTGAAGAGTGTTAAAAAGTATATCTTGTTATTTTGAATTAGTCATAATCTTGTTTAAAGTTATAAATAAGAACTGTGCACCATTACAAAATCCCTTCTGGATGCATAAGTGTATTTTGGAATTGCATTTAGTAAGGACGAAAGGAATATCCCTTAGTCCTGGCTCTATCTTTGGCCCTAAGTCTACTCTTTGGAATGCCTAGGATACAACCAAACATATGGCTTCTTCTGGTACCTTGCCTACAAGTACAGTGATCAAACATTTCTGTTGCTCTAAACAATGAGCAATTTTCTCCAGAACCTCACTGGTCAGAATCATGCAGCCCATAGTGAGCTATTTACACCACTTAAGCTTCTTGTTCCTTTCAGATTAACATTTCCCAGACTGAATTCAGCCCAGAAGAAAATCTTTATTTTTGGAAAGTTCTAAAGAAAATCTGTTCAGCTATTTTTGAGTTTTCAGAGTGAGAAAAGTCAATGTTTCATTGCTTTTGAATAAAGTTTAAGTACTTGGATTCTTTGGATACCCGGACAATTAAAAACTGTCTTTTCATGGACATTTCTATCTCAGCATACTTGTAGTTCTCAGCAAAAATCAGCCACTGTGCAGAATTTGACAATATTGGTCTTATTTTAGTTTCCTATTGCTGTGCAACAAATTACTACAGACTTTGCAGCTGAAGCAAAATGTATTTACTATCTCAATGTCTGTGGGTGAGGTGTTTGGACAGTATCACTGGATCCTCAGCTCAGGCTTAATAGACTGTAATCAAGGTGTCAGCTGAGCTTGCAGTTCTCACCTGGGAGGTCCTTTTCCAAGTTCATTCGGGTTGCTGGCAGATTCCGTTCCGTGTTATTATATGACTGAGGCAATGTTTTCTTGCTTGCTGTTGATCAAGGACCACTCTCAGCTCCTAGAGACCCCTGCCCTTCTCTCTAAGTAGCTCACAACATGACTGTTGGCTTTTTTCCTTCAAAGCCAGTTATGAGCTTCCCTGGTGGCTCAGATGGTAAAGAATCTGCTTGCAATACAGGAGACCTGGGTTTCATTCCTGGGTCGGGAAGATCCCCTGGAGAAGGAAATGGTAACCCACTCCAGTATTGGTGCCTGGAGAATTTCATGGACAGAGGAGCCTGGTGGACTATAGTCCATGGGGTGACAAAGGGTCAAACATGACTGAGCACAGTCAGGGAAGACACCATATTTTTAAAGGCTCATCTGACTGGGTCACCCTCTCCCAGGATAATATCAACTCATTTGCCAATTCAGTAATAATTGCAAGATCCTTTTGCCATATATTGTAGTAGAATCAGGGGAGTGACATCTCATCTATTCTCAGATTCCCATCACTCTCAAGGGGAGGGGATTACACAAGGATGAGGGTCATTGTCTATGACCTTAGAAACTTGCCTACCGCAGGTCCTAAAATAGAGTTGCTTTAAATGAGTAAAAACTGTCATTATATACAACTGTAACAAGTTCTGTATAAAATATCAGTCAGATTTTATTGCACAGCTGAAAATAACCACAAACTTTTCAGATCTTACATTTGCTCTCTTTGTGCTGCTATATATTTTTTTTTTAAAGAAAGCTATGACACGTTTTGTGAGCATCTTCTTCCCTTTTAGACTTGTTATCCCTTCCTCACTTTGGGTGCCACTCTGACTCCTATTGACTTAGTATTTTCTGCAGTGAGAGAAGCAGCTAAGAAGAGAATTTGTAAGGGGTTAAGTGATTTGCATATTGTTTTTCCATGAGTATTTGCTTTTTAAAGAGGAGCATATGGCCACAGTCATATTACAGTCAAGTAATTCTCTATGCTAGAATTTCACCCTTGCCACACCAGAGGTAATAAAGCCAAGGGGAAAGAGTTTCTGCTATTAATAATGCTGTGTGACCCCTGGGTAAGTAAAGATACTGAGCTATGATGACTGTGGTGTCCTTCTAAATGGGAGGGACAGTTCAATGCCCACCACCTCACATCATCCTTCAAAAACATGGGTTGGCCTAGGAGACAATTAAGCCATGTTCCCAAATAGTGGAACTTTCTTATAATTGTACAAATTATCATTTTTTTTTCTGGAGAAAATTTGTCTTTATTCACTTTAAGACCCATCAAAACAATTTTCCTTGGGTTCAACTTTCCATGCCTCTACTAGCCCTAAATCATGATAGGATCCAGGGCTAGACCTGGAATGTGGGCATGGCTTGCTCTAGCATGTTCTCAGGTTAAGAGACAAAGAATCTTCTCATCTCTGTACCTTCCAGCATGGCTTATTTGTGCTGCCCGTAAGGCCTTTAGCACATAAATCCTCATAGAAGCAGATAGTATCAGGTTCTGCCAGGAGTGAATTTTCTGCATATCTTTCCATCAAGTCTTCATCAGAGTTATCTGATGGAGGTCTTCGACTTTTGAGAACTGGATATCTTCCTATCTCTTTTTTCAACAGGGACATCAGATTGGCCCATTTTCTAAACCTCACTTCAGGACTGAACATCTAGTGAACGTCTTTACTGGGAAGTAGTATCTGAAACTTGAATTGTCTTGAAAAATATCAGGAAGTGAGGCTATGTGACTAACTCTTGCACATTTCCCTCATGGGGCTGGGATATGACTTTCAGAACCACCCCACTCCAAGGAACTTGTTTCAGAAGAATTGGTGGGTAATGTTTCTGATCATTTTTCTGTGTCTGTGTATGGTGTGCTGAGGTATTATTTTACTAGGAATCAACCTTTCTGTTGCTGTAAAAAAAAAGTATCAGTAGAGAGCTTTGAGGGTTTCCCAGGTGGTGCAGTGGTAAAGAATCCACATGCCAATGCAAGAGACACAAGAGACCTGGCTTCAATCTCTGGGTCAGGAAGATCCCCTGGAGAAGGGAATGGCAACCCATTTTAGTATTCCTGCTTGGCGAATCCCATGGACAGAGGAGCCTGGTGGGCTATACAGTCCATGAGGTCTCAAAGGGTGAGATATGACTGAGTGACTGAGCGCACACACACACTCACAGAGCTTTGGCCTACCACTTTCTATTTCTGTTGACTCCCTACCTTTAAGTTGGGGGTCACATTTTTTGGTGGGGTGCAAGGGAAAGCTTGTGTGTCTGCTGCCATTGGCGGATCTAATGTTTGGTAAGAGTCCTTGAAGCACAGCATATTTTTCTTGCTTCAGTTAGACTCACACTTAGATTTGAACATCTACCATCTGTTAGGTGTTGCTGGAGATACAGAGATAAATTAGATGCACATCCCTGCCCTCCAGCAGTTCTCCAGTGGATTTATCCTCTTATGCCTCAGAGCAACTGTTGTAGCTTTCTGGGGAGGAGAACAGTCTGCTCCTCAGGCCCCATTTCTTTTAATTCTTTCTTTAAATGAGTGTTGCTGCACCGGACAGCTTAGAACTCTGATCCCCATTTCACAGATACTACTGAGGCATGAGGGTTCAGCAGCACTTCAGTCCTAAGTCAGTAATGACACAGCCTTGAGTTAAACTTTTTGTCTATCCCAGTAAACTTAAAGCTTTAGCAGTTAAAAATTGTGTATTACTGATTTCCATGTTACCCTCAACCTGAAAGCTGACATAGAAAGCATATTTAATATTATGTTATCATCGTTGCTGTTATTGTTATTGATTCTAAACACCCTTTGCTCATTGTGTATGTGACTTTAGATACTGTGTAGTTTGGATGATTCTATCAGGAGAAGCACTGGATAATTGTTTGGTAATGTGATAAAAGAAGGGGGACCTCATTTATGAGAAGGTGTTTTCAATCTCTCAGCCCAGTTCCAGCCACCATATACATGGTATCCACTCCAGTATTCTTGCCTGGAGAATCCCAGGGATGGAGGAGCCTGGTGGGCTGCCATCTGTGGGGTTGCACAGAATCAGACATGACTGAAGTGACTTAGCAGCAGCAGCAGCAGCAGCAGCAGCATACATGGTATAGCACCTTAACTTTGTTGTGGATAGATTGTTCCAGAGCATGGCACAACCTAGGAGGAGGCTGATTGAAGTCTGTTTCCCATTGGTCTAACATCTCCCCTTCCTCTTACCTCCCTGTATTGAATGCAGGTCCAAAGAAAACCTAGGGGTGTTTGATTCATCTCATCATTTCGTTCAAAGCAACATTACAAAATTTTCTATCATACCACCTACTTTCTATTTTTCCCTCCCAACCCCTAATTTAAAATAACATAAACCTTTAGAGTATTTAGGGCATTTCAGCATTCTTTTTTTCCTGTTATTTCACCAAAGACAAATGAAAGACATTATGTATCCATCCTAATACATTCTTACAAAATAGGTTAATTTCTAATTCTAAGGTAGAGCCTCATTTCACCTCTCCTTGGAACATTTACAATCCCTGAAGAATTCTGGAGGATTCCCTCTGGGGTTTCCAAACACATTCAATTCAATTCAACAAACATTCATTAAGTGCCCACTAAAGACCGGACTCAGGGTGAGATCTGGAAATGCAGAGATGAATCGGATGTTATCTCTACCTTTGAGAGGCTCATAGTGTAACCAGGGAGAACAGCAAATGAAAGAGAACCAGGGAGAACACTTATGAATGAGTGCTTCAGAGCAGAGTTATGAAAGAACCACATATTTGGGCAATATTGAGCTACTGTTCAGTGTGACTGGAGAGTAAAGGACTTGAGAGAAGTGATGGATAGTGGGGGTGAGGAGACTAGATATAAATTTAGGACAGTTTGTAAAGATCCTTGAATGCCAAAATAAGTACTTGGGATTTTCATCCTGTTTTCTATGGGGAGACTTCTGAAAGAAAGCATTAGATTTGTGTTATGCATTGAGTCTAATATATTTCTGAAAAATATAAATGAATAAACCACCCTTTCTCTCTAGTTCCAAAACTTTGTCATCATCTCAGAAGTATACCCTTTATCCATTAAGTAATCATTCCCCATTTCCCATCCATTAATCTGCCTCCAGTTTCCATGGATTTGCCTATTCTGCATATTTATTTCATATAAAAGAAATCATACAATACATGAACTTTGATCTGGCTTCTTTCACTTAACATGATGTTTTCATCCAAAGTGTGGCATGTTTCCATACTTCATTTCTTTTTATAGATTACTTCATTTCTTTATAATATTCTATTGCATGTATATGCCACAATTCATTTATCCAGTCATCTTTTTATGGGCATTTGAGTATTTCCATCATTTGTCTATTGTGAATAGTGCCACTATAGACATTTGTATACAAGTTTCTGTATGGACGTATATTTTCATTTCTCTTGAGTACAGTCCTCGGAGTGGGATTGCTGGTCACATGGTTATTCCATGTTTAACTTTTTTGAGGAATTTCCAAACTATTTTCCAAAATGGCTACATTTTGCATTCCTACTGGCAGTGTAGAAGGTCTCTGATTTCTCCACATTATTGCCAATGCTTTTCTTTTTAAAAACTATTATTATATCTATTTTAGTAGACAGGAAATAGTATCTCACTGTAGTTTTGATTTGCATTCCTGTAATGGCCAGTGCTGTTAATCACTTTCTCTTATGCTTGTTGGCCATTTGGATATCTTCTTTGGAGAAATGTCTACTCACATCTCTTGGCAACAATGTGTTTCTATAAACAGGCTTGAGATATAATCTACATACCCTACAATTCTCTCATTTAAATTGTTTAATTAAATGGATCTAATATATTGGCAAAGTTGTGCAACCACCACCACAATCTAATTTTATAATGTTTTCATTCCCCAAAAGAAACTCAACACTCTTTAGCAGTTATTCTCCATATCACCTTTCCCCAGTCCTGGCAACTGCCAATCTACTTTTTGTCTCTATAGATTTGCCTATTATGGACATTTCACATAAATGGAATCACAAAACATGTGGGCTTTTGTGACTGGTTTCTTTCCCTTAACATAAAGTTTTCAATGCTAGCATGCTACCATGTTGAAGCATGGTCAGTATTCATTCATTTTAATTGTCAAATAATTATTCTTTGTATGGATATACCACTTTTTATGTATCTGTTCACAGTTGGTGAACATTCAGGTTATTTCCTCTTTTTGGATATTGTGAATATTGCTGCTCTGAAAATGAATGTGTATGTATTTGCTTGAGCATCTGTTTTAAATTATTTGTGGTATATGCCTATAAGTGGATTTGCTAGATTGTATAACTGTCCCTCATAGCTCAGTTGGAAAAGAATCCACCTGCAATGCAGGAGACCCTGGTTCAATTCCTGGGTTGGGAAGGTTCCCTGGAGAAGGGAAAGTTTACCCACTCCAGTATTCTGGCCTGGAGAATTCTTGGGACTCTATAGTCCATGGGATCGCAAAGAGTCAGACACAACTGAGCGACTGTCACTCACTATATATAATACATGATAACTGTAAGTTGAACTTTTGAAGGTACATCAAACCGTTTCCCAAAGTGGCTACCATATTGTACATTTATACTATACACAAGGATTCCAGTTTCTACATATTCTCACTAATACTTGCTCTTGTTTGTCATAATCATTCTAGAGAATGTGCAGTGGTATTTTATGATTTTGGTTAGCATTTCCTTAATGGTTAATCACATTGAGCATCTCTTGATGAACTTATTGGTCATATGTAAATCTTCTCTGGAGAAATGCCTATTCAAATTCATTGGGCATGTTTTAACTGGGTTTTTATCATCTACAAGGGATGGTAAGAGTCTTGTATGTATTCTAAATATAGCTCACTTATGAGATAGACACATATTTTCAAATATTTTTTCCCATTCTATGGCTATCATTCATTTTCTTGATGGTGTCTTCTGTAACAAAACATTTCCATTTTGATGGAACCAAATCTACCTGTATTTTCTTGTCACTTTTGTTTTTGGTATCATATCTAAGAAGGTTTTGTGCAACTGGAGGTTAAAAGATTTGCTCCTAGATTTTCTTCTAACAAGTTTCTCTCTTTTTTTTTTTTAATATTTTGTGTATGGCTTAAGGAAAAACTCCAGTTATATTTTTTCTTAAATGGGTCTTATGGGTTTTAATTCTATACTACAAGGCAAAACTAATGATAGCTTCAATATAGGCTAGACTGAGATTCAGAGACAACTACGGAGAATTGGAGGGGGCAGCCGACTAAGCTTTGTGTTACCAGGGCAGGCAGTGGTTCAGGAATGCACACATGAGTCAAGCCAGGCTAATGAGATGAAATTTCAAGCCTTGTTTGAACTATTGAGATAGAGACACTTATTTATTTATTTATTTTATTAAGACTGTTAGCTGTATGGATGACAAGGATGAAGCTGTGAGTCTCGTCAAGTAGACAGCCTGCTTAGAATGGGTCAATGAAATGGAAAAATGACCTAAGAAATGGGGAGACAGACACTGAGTCTGATGACACTGACCTTCTAAATCTAGCCATTCTTGAAAATCTATCTTTGGAATTCTCACTTATATGAGTGGATAAATTCTCGTCTTTCCTTAAATGACTTTGTGTTAGTTTTTTATCACTTACAGTAAAGTAAGTGGAGAATGATACATACCTGTACCTTTCCCCAAATATTCACCAAAAATATACACTTGAGAAAAGAATAAATTTATTATAGTTTCTTGATCTTATCATGCTCTAAAGCTTTGACATGGACTATTTTTTTCTGCAAGGAATGCCTTTCTCCTTATTTAAATGGTCAATATTACCCATCTTTTGAAAACTAGTGAAAGCCTCAAATAGTCCTCTAGAATCCTTAGCTAATATAGCCAGACATGGTTGGAGCTCCCTTATGAGCACTAGTGACACCCATCTTATTTTATCTTAGTTTTCTGGCTGCCTGACTTCTGAGAAATAAATAGCAAATGAATATATTTATTTATCTTTATATTTCAAGTACCTAGACCAGGGCCTGGTGTAAAATAGGCAATTTGTAATGTTTGTTAAATAAATGGATAAATGCAACAGATAATCTGCACTTATTACATTTTTATTAAGATCTTACAGTACCCTAACTATATAATTACTTTCTCTGTGTCAAGCTTTTCCCCACTCTTCTTTTCCTGAATTTTAAAACATTTCTACAGGAAGATAATTAAGATTAGGCAGAACACAAAATGATGTGATGGTTTTGATCAGTGTGGAATACAGTTGTCTTCCTGCTTTTGGAACAATGTGGTTGACCCACTATTCTCAAATTAATAATTGGTTTTAGAACATAATTTCTCCTTTCAGTTTGGTATTTTAGAGTGAGAAGCTCAATGACAAATGATTTCCCTAAGTTTAAAACACATTTAGCATTCTTGGGTTTACTTTCCCATCCAAAAACATGGCCAGGCTTCTGGATTTGCTCTATGGTATTATCCATAGCAGCTGATGTTAATTTACTTCCTTCTTTAGCCTTCTCAATTCCAACCAACATTCATGTAGCATCTTTTCTCTTAATATTTTAAAAATTAATTTTAGCCTATTATATGCAAAATAAGTGGCTACCCTGTAAAAATTCTGATGCAAAGCAAAGAGCACTGGAATCAGACAAGTAGCCTCAGTTCTTACACTAGCTCGTGGAATGATTTGAACATCTCTGGTCCTCAGTTTTTTCAGCTGAATCATGATAGTCCTGGATGAAAAAGCCTCTAATAACCATTCCAACTCTTAGATCCAGAAGACACTCAATATTCTTAGGATTCTCATTGAAGTTATTTGTGTTAGCAGAGGCAATATGTCCTTCTAGTCTTCCAAGCCATGATCCCAAATTGTATGTATTGTCAGTTGCAGAGAAAAATTGGCATTAAAAACAAATAGTTTTTACTTAGAAAAGCTTGTATTGGGAATTTTCTGGTGGTCCAATAGTTAGTATTTGACACCTTCATTGCCGTGGCCTGGGTTCGATCTCTGGTCTAGGAACTAGGATCCTTCAAACTACATGATGCAACCAAAAAAAGAAAAAACAAAACCAAACAAAGAAAAGGAAAAAAAAAAAAAAGCAAACTTATTTTTACTTCCCACTTTTTGTTTTTATATCTTTAAATATTGTGACCATTTCGGGGAACCTGAAGAATCCAACTGAGCCCTGTAATCTGCCTTATTTTTTCAAGGAAGATAAGATGTACTTGATGTCTAAAAGGAGTCTTTATAGTTGGGTTGTACCATCATAGTGGGTTAGATGTATACTAAATTACCCCCTAATTTCAGTGGTTTAAAAACACAAAAATTTATTTCTTACTTATATTGTAACCCGGTGAGAGGTGGTAGAGCTGGGTGATGAATAGTGGGTGGAGAGTTAAAACAGCAGACTGCTTCCATATGTGGCTCTACCACATTCCAGGACCTCTCAGTCTGCCCCCGGATCTTTCAGCTCCACCAACAAATGAGAAAAGAAACAGGGAAAGTGGAGAATTGTTTTTATGGCCACTTCCAGAAGTGGCCATATCTGTTCACTCCACATTACATAGTTCGGAACTCAGTCATATGGCTCCACCTCTGCAGGGTGAACCCAATACTTTAACTGTATACTAGTGTTGGAGAAGACTCTTGAGAGTCCCTTGGACTGCAAGGAGATCCAACCAGTCCATTCTGAAGGAGATCAGCCTTGGGATTTCTTTGGAAGGAATGATGCTAAAGCTGAAACTCCAGTACTTTGGCCACCTCATGCGAAGAGTTAACTCTTTGGAAAAGACTTTGATGCTGGAAGGGATTGGAGGCAGGAGAAGAAGGGGACGACAGAGGATGAGATGGCTGGATGGCATCACTGACTTGATGGACGTGAGTCTGAGTGAACTCTGGGAGTTGGTGATGGACAGGGAGGCCTGGCGTGCTGTGATTCATGGGGTTGCAAAGAGTCGGACACGACTGAGGGACTGAACTGAACTGAACTGAAAGAACGAAGAGGAAGTCATTTAGGTAATCTCTGCTAGGTCCTCCAAGTGTGGCAGAACTATTCATAGGGAGATATTTCTACAATATGGTAGCGAAACAGAGAGATTTACATTGTTACAGAGACTAGAAAGACTAATGGGATTGAATGGTCATAAAGGAGTCAAGTGGTGATTCTGACCTCAGAGAAAGGACTTAATGTGCTCTCTTTTGTTTTATAAGCAACAAAATGATGACAGTGGTAATCTAAGTGGCACTGCAAATCAACTGCTTAGATGAAACTAGGACTCTTCGCTCAGTGTACTTCCTGGTATTTGTGCAGTAGGATCACAAATGCCAGCATTGTTTGGAGAAAAGCCTGTTTGGATCTAATTTGAGGACAAAGTTAAGTTAATCAACCTTATTATTAGTTTTTTTTTAGTGATATACCTTTGAAGAAGTTCTTCAAAACTCTTAAGATTCATGGAATGTCTAAGAGTGCAAAGTGGAGTAGGCATTTAATGTGAGAGAGGGAGATGGAAAGAGACAGAGGGACAGAGAGAAACAGACAGAGAGGAGAACCAGTAAGAAAGGGCCAAAGATCTATTAAAGAAATGATCTTTTTTTAAGTTTTTTTTTTAAAATTGTAGTATGGTTGATTTGCAATATTGTTTTCATTTCTGGTGTACAGTTCAGTTGCTCAGTGATGTCTGGCTCCTTTGTACCCCCATGAACTGTAGCTCCCCACAGCCCCCAGGTTCCTCTGTCCACAGGATTTCCCAGATAAAATACTAGAATGCATTGCTAGTCCCTTCTCCAAGGGATCTTCCTGACCCAGGGAAGGAACCTGTGTCTCCTTCATTGGCAGGTGGGTTCTTTACTGCTGAGCCACCAGGGAAACCCATATATATCATTACACAGCACCAAATAGACCTCCCTGTGCTATAAAGTAGGTCTTATGAATTATCTTTTATATATAGAGTAGTGCAAATATGTCAATTCCAATTTCCTAATTTATCCTTCCTCTATTACCCCCTTGGTAACCATAAGTTTGCTTTGTATATCTGTTTCTGTTTTATAAATAGGTTCTGTTGAATGCTTCTTTTAGATCCCACTTATATGCAATGTCATTTAATATTTGTCTTTCTCTGTCTGACTTACTTCACTCAGTATGAGAATCTCTAGGTCCATCCATGTGGTTGAAAATGGCATTATTTCATTCTCTTTTGTGGCTGAATAATATTCCATGGTCTATATGTACCACATCTTCTTTATCCATTCCTCTGTCAATGGACATTTAGATTGCTTCCATGTCCTGGCTGCTTTAAATGGTGCTGCAGTGAACATTGGGAGTACATGTTTCCTTTCAAATTGTGGTTTTCTCTGGATTTACGCCCAGCAGTGGGATTGTTGGATGATATGTAGCAGTATTTTTAGTTTTTTAAGGATGCTCCATACTGTTCTCCATAGTGACTGTACCAATTTACATTTCCACCAACCTTTCCAGCATTTATTCTTCGTAGATTTTTAAAAGCTTTTGCACAACAAAGGAAACCATCGACAAAATGAAAATAAAACCCACAGAAAGGGAGAAAATATTTGCAAATGAAGCTACTGACAATGGATTAATCTCTAAAACATACAAACAGCTCACGCAGCTCAATATCAAATAAACAAACAACCCAATCAAACAGTAAGTGGAAGATCTGAACAGACATTTCTCCAAAGAAGACATACAGATGACTAAGAAGCACATGAAAGATGTTCAACATCACTAATTATTGCTGCTAAGTCACTTCAGTTGTGTCCGACTCTGTGCGACCCCACAGACGGCAGCCCAAAAGGCTCCCCTGTCCCTGGGATTCTCCAGGCAAGAACACTGAAGTGGGTTGCCATTTCCTTCTCCAATGCATGAAAGTGAAAAGTGAAAGTGAAGTCGCTCAGTCATGTCCGACCCTCAGCGACCCCATGGACTGCAGCCTTCCAGGCTTCTCCGTCCATAGGATTTTCCAGGCAAGAGTACTGGAGTGGGGTGCCATTGCCTTCTCCAAACTAATTATTAGAGAAATGCAAATCAAAACTCCAATGAGGTATCCCCTCACACAGGTTAGGATGACCAACATCAAAAAATCAACAAACAAGAAATGTCCTTTTGATAGTCCACCTGGGCAATTAGTTTTGATGGCTCTAGAGGTCTATGATATGATTTTCACTTTCTGTTTTCTAGTTCTAGGGAGACCTAGCCCTGGGCCAAACATTGAGGAGGGTAAATGTTTGGGGGCCCTCTGCTCTCCTGTTCAAAGCTCCACTGGTGTCTCCCAATCCTCTCAACAAACAGCAATGCCTTCATTTAATTCGTGGTCAATTTGATCATTCCATTCTCTACCCCTCAAACATCTTCCCTGGTGGCTCAGAGGTTAAAGCATCTGCCTCCAATGCGGGAGACCCGGGTTCAATCCCTGGGTATGGGAAGATCCCCTGGAGAAGGAAATGGCAATCCACTCCAGTATTCTTGCCTTGAGAATCCCATGGAGGGAGGAGCCTAGTAGGTTACAGTCCGCGGGGTTGCAGAGTCGGACACGACTGAGCGATTTCACCTTACCCCTCAAAGACTGTCACAGTAGTAGTGTTAGTCGCTAGTCATGTCTGATTCTTTGTGATCCCATGGACTGTAGCCTGCCAGGCTGCTCTGTCCATGGGATCCCTCAGGCAAGAATACTGGAGTGGATTGCCATTTCCTTCTCCAGAGGATCTTCCCAACCCAGGGATTAAACCCGGGTCTCCTCTGTTGCTGGCAGATTCTTTACCATTTGAGCTATAGGGAAAATCTATATAAAGTGTATAAAGTGGATTATGGATTAAAGTGGATTATGTACAATCATTTTCTTTTAATCCTCACATATACTATATGAACTAAGTTTTATTATACCAATTTAATAAGTGAGAAAATTGAGAACAATAGACAGAACTACCAATTATTGGCTTGAAATGCTTTATGTATTTTATCACATTTCATACAACAACTTTGCCAAATGCTGTTTCATCACTTATCTCTGAGATAAGAAATGTCAGTATAGGAGAGATTAAATAATTTTTCTAAGATGATCAAACTGGCAAGATGAAAAGCTGGATTTTAAACTTCCATCTATTTTATTTCAAAACCTATGCCTTTCTTGATGCTTAACAATAATGATGATGATTTTATTATTTTTAATCATTTTTAGTTATTAATTTGTTATTTCATAGTCTCCTCTGAGAAATGATTCTTCAGTGGGGTTCAATGATGAGATTCATAGAGATGCAATGCTTTAAACTTTATAAATAAATGTGGTAATTTATCAGTTAGGATGCTTTCAGCTTCAAGACAAAAAACTTTAAAAAATGACATAAACAAGTAAACAATAAAGTGTTTATTCTCTCTTAAAGGGAAATCCAGAAACAGAAGCGTTCCAAAGCTGGTTAATTCAGCGGTACAGTGATGTCACTGAGGAACTATTATCCATTCATCTTTCTACTCTGTCATCTACAGAAATTTGGTATGACTCTCCTGATGGTACCAGATGGCTCATTTATTGTAAGAGAAAACATCCAGAGGCAGAAAATGAAACTACTAAACTTGCATTCCTTTTAGGAGTGAAAAAACCCTTCCCGGATCTTCACCACAAATTTCCCCTGACATCTCTTTAGCCCAAAATGTGTCACATGTCTGTCCCTAGACTAATCACTTTCCAAGGGCATTGGGATTGTCTTGTTTGACTTAAACCATGGCTTTGTTGGCCCCTGAACAAAAGAAGCATTCTATGAGGAAGAAGGATAAAGGCCACGGCTAGTGGGTAGGAAGTATCAATAGTAATGACAATCACACTCAGGTACCAGGACTTAATGGGTGAGAGAGAGAAGGAGACGCTTTCAAGTTCAGAACAAAGGTCTCTTGCTTTCCCATGAGCCCAATCCTACCATGAAACTTGTTATTGAAATAAATACTGTAAGTGTTTGGGAAAGAATTTTCACATAGTTTTAGGGTGGTATTTTGAAATTACAAAGATTCCAAGTTGGTTGATGGAAAACCACATGGAAACAAAATTGAAGTTCTGATTCATTAAGGGTCACTTGTGATATTCTACTGTGGACTCATGGATTTCAAATAATTTTGGAATCATTTATTTTAATCTCTCAATCCTCTGTTATAATGTTTGGCTTCCTTCCACAATGTCTTGTGATTATCTAGCCTCTGCCTCAACATAATCTGTGATGGGGGTCTCATTATTTACAGTACACTCCCTTTTTTTGTTGAAAGTTTTTTTTCTCATTTTAAACTGAAATTGCTTTAATTAATTAAACACATATTTTGCAGAGACCAAACATGCTATGTAAAAAAAAAAAAAAAGGTTTTGAAATCAGCAGATTCTGATCCAAGATTGGCATCTCAGGCTTGCAATGACTGGTTATGAGGTTGGGAGTCAGGCTCTATCTAGATTCCAATTTCACATGCTCTCTACCAGCTGCATAACCATAACCTTAGGAAAGCTCTTAGCTCATCTCCCACCCCATGCCTCAGCTTTCTTTTCTGCAAAATGGGTCTTATAGTGGTATCTGCTTAAAGGGGTTGAGTGAATCTCTGTATGTAACACCTTTGTGCTGCTGGAGACAATAAATCTTGCATATTATATTAAAATAAACTATGTGTGCTCAGTCACTCAGTTGTGTCAGACTCTTTGTGACCCCATGGACTGTAGCCCACCAGGCTCCTCTGTCTATGGGATTTTCCAGACAAGAATACTGGAGTGGGTTGCCATTTCCTCCTCTGGGGATCTTCCTGACCCAGGGTTCTAACCTGGGTTTCTTACACCTCCTGCATTGGCAGGCAGATTTTTTTTTTTTTTTTTACCATCAGTGGCATCTGAGAAGCACAAAGTGAGCTGTGAGGACTTATAAAAAAGACTGAGTAAAATTGATACAACCATGCCTACCTCTGGGGAGGGCTTCCCATATAGCTCAATCGTGAAGAATCTGCCTGCCAATGCAGGTGATGCATGTTTGAAGACTGGGTCGGGAAGATCCCCTGGAGGAGGAAATGGCAACCCACTCCAGTATTCTTGCCTGGGAAATTCCATGGACAGAAGACCCTAATGGGCTACAGTCCATGGGGTCACAATAGAGTTGGACACAACTTATCAACTAAATAACAGCAACATAACAACCTCTGAGGTTTGTTGTAAGGATTAAATGAGACTGTGAAGAAAGAGAACTCAAAAAAGGTTAACCCTTCTTTGCATTTCACTTGCCGAATTCCTGCCTAGAACTTAGTGGGTGCCTTTTAAATATTTCTTGCTCCACTCATTCCATTTCCCCCATGAAGCTATGGGGTAAATTTCACAGGCTAGGTCTCAACCTTCCCTGTGGATTCCATGTTTTTAGAGAAAGCACATCTGCTGTCCTCAAGGCTCAAGCCTCACTACCATTTGTATCTCCTGGTCACCAGACCACGAGCTTCTCAACGGCAGTGCCAAACATTATTCAGTCTTCTACCTGCAACATTCCTGGAACAGAATCAGTGCTCAACACATATTCATAACCAGATTAACTTTTCTCTGTGACTTTCTGTAAGGACTGTGCTCACGGTAAATGTTTAATCTACTAGCTATAATAAAATTAGCCATTGTTATTATTATTGTATAACAAACTCAATTGTGCGGGTGATGGGATGGAGGCCAGTGGGGAATACAGCTTTTTCCAATGTCTGCAGTGCCTGTTTCCTTTTCTCCCTAAGCCAGAACTTTCCGTGTTTACTTTTTCTCTCCCAAGATGCAAATCACTTCCTTGAAGACCAGCCATCCCAGTGGGAAGGGAGAACTGAGTGTCTCCAGGACCTGGGAGATATTTCCTTCACCCTGGCTGGGGCCACACTTTCAGCTCACTGTGCTGCTTGGGGTTATGAGAATTATATTTTAAGTGGATTAAGCAAAGTTAGTGTCTGATGACTGCTGCCCCTAAACATGTTTGGCCCAAATCATTAATTTTTGTCCTTCAAACGGTAACCTGCATTTCATGTGAAATATGGAATATGTGTGTGCAAGCATGCGTGCTCAGTTGCTCAGCTGTGTATGATTCTGAAACGCCATGGACTGTAGCCTGCTAGTCTTCTCTGTTGATGGGATTCACCAGGCAAGAATACTGGAGTGGGTTGCCACTTCCTTCTCCAGGGGATCTTCCCAACCCAGGGACCGAACCCATGTCTCCTGTGTCTCCTGCATTGCAGGCAGATTCTTTACCCACTGAGCCATGGGGGAAGCCCCATGAAATATAGTATATGACATATTAGATCAAGCATTGGTCTGTTCAACCCAATCTTCTGTCCCCGCTGCTGTCTCTGGGTAAGGATTGGGGCAGAGTCTAAGAGTTTAATGGCATAAATTTAAAATACAAAAGCAGTTCTTCCTAACTTTTTCTATATTTTCCGTCATGAATTAATTTTAATTTTTATTGAGTTTCTGTGCAGGAGCATCGGGCTCTGTCCTTAGCTCTTGATATCAGGTTTGTGTTCTCACTCTGGTTCTTATACATGCTGATCAGCTTCCAATACCCATCTTATCAGACCTAAGAGGCCTGTCTACACAATGACCCACACAATGACTGGCCTTGGCTTTGTGGGACTCCTGCTTCTAATCTTTGGTACACTTGAATACTAAATAACTTTTTCAGGCTCTTGCCTCCCTGGGAAAGAGGCACAACCTTTTCCACTCAAGACACGCCTTCTTGACGCAGGAGAAATTGTTTACTTAAGAAGGCAGAAATTCAAAAGCTACACCAAATTATTCTTTAGGAACCAAGTAAATAATCTGATGAGTTGACTCCTTCTTTTTTTTGTAGCCAGGCTGGGATGTCTGTATAAACAGCCTTTCTGATGACAAGCTGGCAGCAGGAATTCTGGTCAGGAAGAGGAGAATCAGACAAATGTTTTTATTTCTCAGTCACCAACCTCACTTGCCTTCCCCTTCACTGCCCTTTCTCTGAACCGAGAGTAGAGTTTGATTGGGGCTTTGTTTTATGCCCTGGGCAAAAGTTTTGGGTCAGCTGAGGTCAGTTCTCATTTTATTTAAATCAGTGTGCCCTCCCTCAATCTCGAAGGAAAAACTTCACAAAAATACATTTACACATAACACTCAGTTTTCACTGAGTTCTGTGTAGGCAAAGGAGACCAGATTCTTATCCCTGGAGGCACTTAACCTCTTAAACAATGTTTTAGTAACTTTTTTCAAAGAACTCCTACTTCTCCATAAATCGTCTCCGCTGCTTCTAATATTGACTCCAGAAGCTTGTGGACTTTTGACATTTCCTGTAATTTTAATATAGGCATTGTCTGAAATATACTGCAAGGAGATAGAATCACAGGCTGGAGAACATTCTATGTAGCATTAGTGGTCGGGAAGTCTGGTTCTAGTCCTGACTGTGCCATTAGGTGTGAACCTGGGCAGATTCCTAAACCCCAAGCTCCTTATTTCAATAAACAGAGATTGGATAATATTTAAGATTTCTTGGACTCCCAAGATTTAATGATTCAATTGATAGAAACTGAGTGAAAATCCAAGACACAAAAATAAATTAAAATATAGATAATGGATTTATTTTGGAAGTCACAATTTCTATGCAGTTTAATAAACAGGAGGTATGTTAGCCAAAGCAATGGCTTTTCCAGTAGTTATGTACAAATGTGAGAGCTGGACCATAAAGAAAGCTGAACACAAAAGAATTGATGCTTTTGAGTTGTGGTGCTGGAGAAGACTCTTGAGAGTTCCTTGGACTGTAAGAAGATCCAACCAGTCATCCTAAAGTAAATCAGTCTTGAATATTCATTGGAAGAAATGATGCTGAAGCTGAAGTTCCAATACTTTGGCCACCTGATGTGAGAGCTGACTCACTGGAAAAGACCCTGATGCTGGGAAAGATTGAGGGCAGGAGGAGAGGGGGCAATGGAGGATGAGATGCTTGGATGGCACCACCAACTCAATGGACATGAGTTTGTGGGAGATAGTGAAGGACAGGGGAGCCTGGTGTGCTGCATTCCATGGGGTTGCAAAGAGTTGAGGACATGACTTAGTGACAGAATAGCAACAGCAATGTCTTCTAGAGCTATCAAAACTAAGAGTGACATTTAAGGTATACTTAATGTCATTAAGAGAATTCTTAGTATATGAGAGCTGGAAGGAACCAGAGAGGTTTACATATCAAATCCAATCCTTTTATAGAGAACATTGAGGCTTTAAGAGGAGAAGTGATTTGCTAATGCTGGTTGAAAAAAGTCATCCAGGATTTCCTCTTAGCTGCTTTTATTTATACTACCTTGACTCTTTTTGCCTGGAGAATCCCATGGACAGAGCAGCTTGGTGGGCTACAGTCCACGGGTCGCAAAGAGTAGAACACGACTGAGCGACTTCACTTTCGCTTTCACCTTGACTCTTTACACTACTCAGAGGTATTCTTTACCATAAATGTTGCTAATATTGTGCTTTAAATAATTCCAGCCTGTAAAAATTCTGTTTAAAGCAAGCCCACTAGGCCATTCTTTCTCTTTCCCATTAGGATTATAACTATAAAGCAAGAGACAGTGTGACAGTTGATACCTGGTACCATATGTCCTAGGGATTTGAACATAACAGAGGAATCTGAAATGCCACCTATGTGAGGACACATGAATTCACATCTTTCATCCTTTATGTTGGATCTACAGATACCAATTATTGAGTGGATATAAACCTGAGAAACAATTTCTTGCCCCAATTTTCCAAAGAATACCTTTACCCAAAGTATTTGGATAATTGACATCCAAATTTATTTTGGAAAAATAAATAATCAAGATATTTGGATTGAGACATTTATATATCAGTGTATGCATGTACATGGGTGCTCAGTTGTGTCCAATTCTTTGTGACCCCATGGTCTATCGCCACCCAGGCTCCTCTGCCTATGGGATTTTCCAGGCAAGAATACTGGAGTGGGTTGCCATTTCCTTCTCCAGGGGATCTTCTCAACCCAGGGACTGAACCCACATCTCTTGTGTTTCCTGAACTGGCAGATGGGTTCCTTATGTATCAATACTACATTAAAAAATACAAGAGTATAGGCTGTGTTTTGTATACATTCCCCCTAAATTTTACTGTTTGCAACATTCCCAGGACAACTCATCAAGTTTTAGTTTCAGAGTCTGCCACAAATAAGTATCAATTCTTCCTGATAATTTCTTATTTTCTCCACATTTGGAGGAATGAAAAGTATCATATACATGAATTTTCCAGGTAATTAGTATCTTTATAGAAGTACAATCTTAGTTTTAAATTGATACTATTTGATGGAATATTCGATAAAGTACATATTTTTCTAACATTAGAATAGTCACAAATGTTCCTTTACATTTTCTATCTGATCAAGCTTCATCATGGACATCAATTATGATAACTTTCCTGATAATAGGAAGCTATAATAGTAGCTCAGGAGCTACTGATGTGCATGGAGACATTTGCCCCTGAGTTTAGATGCAGGCAAGTGAACATTTTGTATTTTTTAAAGTATTCAGAATGGCCTTTATTATTGTTATTATTTGTGACTCTACACTTTATAGAGAGATGGTCCATGTGATTTTTTTTCTTTTCTTTTAAAATTTATTTTTAATTGGAGGATAATTGCTTTACAATATTGTGTTAGTTTCTGCCATATATCAGTATGAGTCAGCCATAGGTATACATTGGAATGGCCTTTTAGTAAAAGTGCTATTCAATCATATAACAGAGTCCAAGCAAAATGACAAAACTTGAAATGCAGGTTTGTAGAAAACACTAGAATCAGACAGACACATAGGCACATCCCTCTCCACCCACCCAGAAGGGTCTGCAGCAAGGCCACAGAGGCTGGTTTATAGCCCCACCCCCCACCCCGCCCCATCCCTCTCACCATTGGCCATGGGGAAGTGAAAGTGCACTGAGAGTTGTTTCCAGGGTCAGAGCTGCCTCAGGAAGGGCTGGGGTGGGGACAGAGTTTTCCACAGAAGGCAGGACACAAATGTACCCTGAGGGGCAGATGAAGGTCTTCAATCATGCAAAGAAATACCTACGTGGGCAGGTTGTCTCAAAGTCCCTGGCCTGGCAGCCGGCCTGAGGGTTCAAGGGGGCTGCAGAGCTCAGGGTGGAACGCAGGACAGCCCCCTGGGGCACCTCCATCACAGCCCACATTGGTATTTTTTAGGTCTTTGTGTCCTCTGTTGGTCCTCAGTCACCTATATGGTCCTCCATGGATAGCATGGCAATTTCCTGTAGCCCCTCACTCACCTGTGAACATGCTGCCTTGGGTTTTGAAACCAGATGACCACAGTTGTTATACCCATGGGAAGGAGGAGAGAAAGAAGAACCTGAGTGAGGTTTATGGGACTTTAATGCATGGAATTTTACTGCTCAAAGATCTCTTGTAGTTACTTTAGCAATAATTAGATTCTGGGAGGCATTTTCTCCAGGGTTTGCAACCATGTATTAGCTTCTTAATTAGAACTTTGGGTCAGTTTGTTTACATTCGACTCCATGACAAAAACTTACATCATTCTTAAACCTAGACAAGTTATGAATTATGAATGAGTAGATAAATAATTAAGTAAACAGAACTCAGCCCTGCACAGCACATTGTCCTATATTTCTTGGAGGTAGCATAGCGTGAATGTTAAAGAGAGCAAGATTCAGAGCCAGAGCAGGTTAGGTTTGAGTCCAAGTTCACCACTCTTTAGCTCTATGACTTGAACAATTAATTTACTTACACTCTTATTCTCTTCATTGGTAAAATGCATATGATAATAGAAACTTCCTCTAAGTTTTATATAAGTGAAATGTAATAATCCCTGTAAAGCACCTAGTATGGTGCCTGGCAAATATTAAAGCTTCTTTCAGTGTACACCTTCCTCTTCCAAGTTACTCCCTTCTTTTTATCAGTCAGGATTGACTAACTACTATAAAGAATGACATCTAAATTTTAGGGGATCAGTGTAATAGTTTGTTTCTCACCTATGGGAAGTGCAGTCAGCTGTGGGTAGAGAAACTCTGTTCCACACTATCATTCTGAGGCCCAGGCTCCTTCCATTCTGAACTGCCATGATCACCTCCGTGAGCACCATGGCAGGGGGCAGCAAATGATTGCCTGTGAACCAGCTTGCTCTGCTACCTGGTCTTGTATGGCACATGAACTAAAAATGATTTTTACCTATTTAAATGATTATATTTTAAATAGCTTTTTAAAGAGTTTCATTTTTAAATTTTATTTTATTATTGCAGTGTAATTACTTTACAATGCTGTGTTAGTGACTGCTGTACAACAAAATGAATCAGCTATATGTATACATATGTCTCCACCCTGCTTCATGCCACCCCTCTAGGTCATCACAGAGCACCAAGCTGAACTTCCTATGCTATACAGCATTTCCCCCCTAGCTTGTACATGCTAATGTATATGTGTTTTAGAAATGCATCCGTAATATTCTTGATTTTATATCTTACCAATACAGTTAGATTAATATCTATCATAATTGTTAGCATTTTCTGTTGCCCTTATTCTTTGTTTTTATTTTTGTCTTTCACACTTTTTTTCCTTGTGTGTTTTTAATCCTGTATTTTATAGGATTCCATTTTCTCTTATTTCTTAGCCTATTTTTACACTGTTAGTGATTATCCTAGAGTTTGCAAAATACATTTATAAGAAATCCAAGTCCACTTTCAAATGACACCATTTCATGGATAGTACAAGTGTTTTATAACAACATAGTTCTAATTCCTCCCTCCCATCCTTGTATCATTACTGTCCTTCCTTTAACTTACTTGTGTGCTGTGCTGTGCTGTTCTTAGTTGCTCAGTTGTGTCTGACTCTTCACGCTCCCGTGGATTGCAACCCACCAGGTTCCTCTGTCCATGGGGATTCTCTAGGCAAGAATATTGGAGTGGGTTGCCATGCCCTCCTCCAGGGGATCTTCCCAACCTAGCGATCGAGCCCAGGTCTCCTGCATTGCAGGCAGATTGTTTACAGTCAGAGCCACAAGGAAGCCCAAGAACACTGGCGTGGGTAGCCTATCCCTTCTCCAGGGTATCTTCCCTATCCAGGAATCGAACCAGGGTCTTCCGCATTGCAGGCAGATTCTTTACCAGCTGCGCTACCAGGGAAACCCTAACTTATGTATAAATATACATAATTTAATACTATGTTGTTATTTTGAACAAACTATTATCTGTTACAATTAAGAATAAGAAAGATAAAAAGGTTTTTTTCCCTAAATTAGGCTTTCAGTTCTCCAATGTTCTTCCTTCCTTTATGATCTATTTAATTTTCTGTCTGAAGAACTTCTTTAACATTTCTTGAGAGACAAGTCTACTGGCAACAAATACCCTCGAGTTTTGTTTGTCTGAGACAGTTATTTCCCCTTCATTTTTTAAAAAAATTATTTATTTTTCAAATGAAGGAATTGCTTTACAAAATGTTGTTGTTTTCTGTCAAATATTCTCAACATGAATCAACATATATCCCCTCCCTTTTGAACCTCCCACCCATCTCCCTCCCCATCCCACCCCTCTAGGTTGATATAGAGACCCTGTTTGAGTTTCCTGAGACATACAGCAAATTCTTGTTGGTTGTCTATTTTACATATGGTAATATAAGTTTCCATGTTCCTCTTTCCATACATCTCACCCTCTACTCCCCTCTCGCCATGTCCATAAGCCTATTCCCTCTGTCTGTTTCTCCACTGCTACCCTGCAAATAAATTCTTCACTACCATTTTTCTAGATTTCGTATATATGCGTTAGTATATATTTATTTTTCTCTTTCTGACTTACTTCACTCTGTATAATAGGATCTAGGTTCATCCACCTCATTAGAACTGACTTAAATGCATTCCTTTTTATGGCTGAGTAATATTCCATTGTGTATATATACCACTACTTCTTTATTCATTCATCTCTTGATGGATATCTAGGTTGCTTCCTTGTTCTAGCTATTGTAAATAGTGCTGCAGTGAACAATGGGGTACAATTTTGTTTTCCTAAGGGTATATGCAATATTGCTCCTTACAGCATTGGACCTAAGCAAGGTCTAATGCTGTAAAGAGCAATATTACATAGGAACCTGGAATGTCAGGTCCATGAATCAAGGCAAATTGGAAGTGAGTGACCAAACAAGAGATGGCAACAGTGAGCGTTGACATTCTAGGAATCAGCGAACTAAAATGGATTGGAATGGGTGAATTTAACTCAGATGACCATTATATCTACTACTGCGAGCAGGAATCCCTCAGAAGAAATGGAGTAGCCATCATGGTCAACAAAAGAGTCCGAAATGCAGTACTTGGATGCAATCTCAAAAATGACAGAATGATCTCTGTTCGTTTCCAAGGCAAACCATTCAATATCACAGTAATCCAAGTCTATGCCCCAACCAGTAATGCTGAAGAAGCTGAAGTTGAACGGTTCTATGAAGACCTACAAGACCTTTTAGAACTAACACGCCCAAAAGATGTCCTTTTCATTATAGGGAAATAGAATGCAAAAGTAGGAAGTCAAGAAACACCTGGAGTAACAGGCAAATTTGGCCTTGGAATGCGGAATGAAGCAGGGCAAAGACTAATGGAGTTTTGCCAAGAAAATGCACTGGTCATAGCAAACACCCTCTTCCAACAACACAAGAGAAGACTCTACACATGGACGTCACCAGATGGTCAACACCAAAATCAGATTGATTATATTCTTTGCAGCCAAAGATGGAGAAGCTCTAGACAGTCAACAAAAACAAGACCAGGAGCTGACTGTGGCTCAGATCATGAACTCCTTATTACCAAATTCAGACTCAAATTGAAGAAAGTAGGGAAAACCGCTAGACCATTCAGGTATGACCTCAATCAAACCCTTATGATTATAGAGTGGAAGTGAGAAATAGATTTAAGGGCCTAGATCTGATAGATAGAGTGCCTGATGAACTATGGAATGAGGTTCATGACATTGTACGGGAGACAGGGATCAAGACCATCCCCATGGAAAAGAAATGCAAAAAAGCAAAATGGCTGTCTGAGGAGGCCTTACAAATAGCTGTGAAAAGAAGAGAGGCAAAAAGCAAAAGAGAAAAGGAAAGATATAAGCATCTGAATGCATAGTTCCAAAGAATAGCAAGAAGAGATAAGAAAGCCTTCTTCAGCAATCAATGCAAAGAAATAGAGGAAAACAACAGAATGGGAAAGACTAGAGATTTCTTCAAGAAAATTAGAGATACCAAGGGAACATCTCATGCAAAGATGGGCTCGATAAAGGACAGAAATGGTCTGGACCTAACAGAAGCAGAAGATATTAAGAAGAGGTGGCAAGAATACACAGAAGAACTGTACAAAAAAGATCTTCACAACCAAGATAATCACGATGGTGTGATCACTCATCTAGAGCCAGACATCCTGGAATGTGAAGTCAAGTGGGCCTTAGAAAGCATCAATACGAACAAAGCTAGTGGAGGTGATGGAATTCCAGTTGAGCTGTTTCAAATCCTGAAAGATGATGCTGTGAAAGTGCTGCACTCAATATGCCAGCACATTTGGAAAACTCAGCAGTGGCCACAGGACTGGAAAAGGTCAGTTTTCATTCCAATCCCAAAGAAAGGCAATGCCAAAGAATGCTCAAACTACCACACAATTGTACTCATCTCACATGCTAATAAAGTAATGCTCAAAATTCTCCAAGCCAGGCTTCAGCAATACGTGAACTGTGAACTCTCTGATATTCAAGCTGGTTTTAGAAAAGGCAGAGGAACCAGAGATCAAATTGCCAACATCTGCTGGATCATAGAAAAAGCAAGAGAGTTCCAGAAAAACATCTATTTCTGCTTTATTGACTATGCCAAAGCCTTTGACTGTGTGGATGACAATAAACTGTGGAAAATTCTGAAAGAGATGGGAATACCAGACCACCTGACCTTCCTCTTGAGAAATCTGTATGCAGGTCAGGAAGCAGCAGTTAGAACTGGACATGGAACAACAGACTGGTTCCAAATAGGAAAAGGAGTATGTCAAGACTGTATATTGTCACCCTGCTTATTTAACGTATATACAGAGTACATCATGAGAAACACTGGACTGGAAGAAACACAAGCTGGAATCAAGATTGCCAGGAGAAATATCAAGAACCTCAGATATGCAGATGGCACCACCCTTATGGCAGAAAGTTAAGAGAGCCCCTTGATGAAAGTCAAAGTGGAGAGTGAAAAAGTTGGCTTAAAGCTCAACATTCAGAAAACAAAGATCATGGCATCTGGTCCCATCACTTCATGGCAAATAGATGAGGAAACAGTGGAACAGTGTCAGACTTTATTTTTTGGCGCTCCAAAATCACTGCAGATGGTGATTGCAGCCATGAAATTTAAAGACGCTTATTCCTTGGAAGAAAAGTTATGAGCAACCTAGATAGCATATTCAGAAGCAGAGACATTACTTTGCCGACTAAGGTCCGTCTAGTCAAGGCTATGGTTTTTCCAGTAGTCATGTATGGATGTGAGAGTTGGACTGTGTGGAAAGCTGAGTGCCGAAGAATTGATGCTTTTGAACTGTGGTGTTGGAGAAGACTCTTGAGAGTCCCTTTGGACTGCAAGGAGATCCAACCAGTCCATCCTAAAGGAGATCAGTCCTGGGTGTTCATTGAAAGGAATGATGCTAAAGCTGAAACTCCAGTACTTTGGCCACCTCATGCAAAGGGTTGACTCATTGGAAAAGACTCTGATGCTGGGAGGGATTGGGGGCAGTAGGAAAAGGGGATGACAGAGGATGAGGTGGTTGGATGGCATCACTGACTCGATGGACGTGAGGCTGAGTGAACTCTGGGTGTTGGTGATGGACAGGAAGGCCTGGCGTGCTGCGATTCATGGGGTTGCAAAGAGTCAGACATGACTGAGTGACTGAACTGAACTGAACTGAAGGCTATATGCCTAGGAGTGGGATTGCTGGGCCATATGGTGGTTTTATTCCCAGTTTTTAAGGAATCTCCATACCGTCTTCCATAGTGGCTGAATCAATTTACATTCCTACCAATGGTGCAAGAGTGTTCCCTTTTCTCCACACCCTCAACAACATTTATGTTTGTAGACTTTTTGATCATGGCCATTCTGACCAATGTGAAGTGATATCTCATTGTAGTTTTGATTTGCATTTCTTTATGAATGATGTGAGCATATTTTCATGTGTGTGTTAGCCATCTGTATGTCTTCTTTGGAGAAATGTCTATTTAGATCTTTTCCCCACTTTTTGATTGGATTGTTTGTTTTTCTGGCATTGAGTTATATGAGCTGCTTGTATATTTTGGAAATTAATCCTTTGTCAGCTGTTTCATTTGCTATTATTTTCTCCCATTCTGGAGAAAGGTTGTCTTTTCACCCTGTTCATAGTTTCCTTTGGTGTGCAAAAGCTTTTAAGTTAATCAGGTCCCACTTGTTTACTTCTGCTTTCATTTCTATTACTCTAGGTGGTGAGTCATAGGGGATCTTGCTTTGATTTATGTCATCAAGTGTTCTGCCTATGTTTTCCTCTAAGCCTTTAATAGTTTCTGGTCTTACATTTAGGTCTTTAATCCATTTTGAGTTTTTCTTTGTGTATGGTGTTGGGAAGTGTTCTAATTTCATTCTTTTACATGTAGCTGTACAGTTTTCCCAGAACCATTTATTGAAGAGGCTGTCTTTGCCCCATTGTATATTCTTTCCTCCTTTGTCAAAAATAAGCTACCCATAGGTGCATAGGTTCATTTCTGGGCTTTCTATCTTGTTCCATTGGTCTATATTTCTGTTTTTGTGCCATTACTATACTGTCTTGATGATTGTAGTTTTACACATTCAATGTGATCCTATTAAATTACCAGTAGCATTTTTCACAGAACTAGAACAAAAAATTTCACAATTCATATGGAAACACAAAAGTCCTTTTCACTTTTGAAGGAAAATTTCACAGAGTTCAGAATTCTATGTTGGTGCTTTTTTCCTCTCAACGCTTTAAATATTTCACTGAACATTGTTCTTGCTTGCATGGTTTCTAGGGAGAAACCAAATGTATTTTCTTTCCTTTGCTCCTCTATATGTAAAGTGTTTTTTTCTTCTGACTTCTTTCAGAATCTTTTTCTTTATCTCTAATTTTCTGAAGTTTGAATATGATATGATGCCAAGGTGGATTTTGCAGGAGGGGGGAGGTGGGTTAGAGCATTTACCTTGCTTGATGTTCTTTAACTTTCTGCATCTGTGATTCAGTGTTCAACATTAATTTTTGGGAAACTTTCTGTCATTATTGTTTCAAATATTCCTTTATGTTTTTCTTTCTTTATTCTCCATTGGGTATTCCTTGTAGTTGTTCTGTAGTTCTTGGATATCCTGTTCTATTTTTCAGTGTTTTATTTTCTTTGCTTTTCAGTTTAGGGAAGTTTTTATCAGATTTTTCTCAGCCCATCACAAATATTTTTTAATTCTGTTATGGTGTTTTTTATCCCTAACATTTCTTTTTAATTTTTTCTCAAAATGTCCATCTCTTGCTTACACTGTTTTGCATATCGTATACTTTTTCCATTAAGGCTCTTAGCATGATAATCATAGCTTAAATTTTTTTTTTGATCTGATAATTCCAACATTCCTGTCATATCTGATGTTTATTCAGATTCTTCAAACTGTGTTTTTGGTTTTGGTAAGATTTGTATTCTTTTTTTTGAAAAGTGAACATGGTATAATGGGTAAAAGTAAATGATGTAAATAAGCTTTTAGTAATGGAGTGGTATATTGTGACAGGGGAGTGTTCTATGATTAGGTGTCAGAGTTTTGGTTAGTTTGTGAAATGTGTGAAAGGCATAAAAAGGTACAAACTTCCAGCTATAAAATAAATATTTCACAGAGATGTAAGGTAACTATAATGAGTTATACTGTATTGTATATTTGAAAGTTGATAAGACAGTGTGTGTGTGTGTGTGTTAGTTGCTCAGTTATGTCCAACTCTTTGTGACCCATGTACTGTAACTCGCCAGGCTCCTCTGTCCATGGGATTCTCCAGGCAAGAATACTGGAGTGAGTTACCATGCCCTTCTCTAGGGGATTGAACCTGGGTCTCCTGCATTACAGGCAGATTCTTTATCGTCTGAGCCATCGGGGGAAAAGCTGTAACTAAATATGGTGACCGATGTTAAATAGATTTATTGTGATAATCATTTTGTTGTTGCTGCTGCTGCTAAGTCGCTTCAGTCGTGTCTGACTCTGTGTGACCCCATAGACGGCAGCCCACCAGGCTTCCCCATCCCTGGGATTCTCCAGGCAAGAACAGTGGAGTGTTATGTATCACCAAATATCAAGTCATTACATTGTATATATGAAATTAATGTAATGTATGTGAATTATACATCAATAAAAACCTTTATACATTTGGTAATGTAAGGGAAAATCTTTCATTTTAGTGTGTATTTTCTATGTTTTCTTATGTGTTCTGTGTACTCTAATTCTTTTTTTTATCTTTTGCTTTCTTTTGAATTACTCAAGCATTTTTATCACTTCCAGTTTTCCTTCCTAATGTTGCTATACGTTTTTCAAAATATTATTTTGGTGGTTACCATAAAGATTACAATAGACACCTATGACTAATATAAATGTGTAGTTTTACTACTTCTCTGAGAATTCAAAGAACTTAAAATACTTTAACAATTTTTAACCTTCCCCCCTTTGTTATTGATGTCATGTCTTAATATATATATATATATATATAATACATATATTTTAAAACTTTACAAGATATAATATTTATTGTTTAAAATAGTATTTATTTTCACCCACATACTTCCCTTTTGAATACCTCTTAATTCCTTTTTGCATTTGCACACTTATATCTAGGACCATACTTCTTTATTCCAAATAACGTATTTGGTACATATTTTTAATACATATCCCCTGGCCATAAATAATCTGAGACTTGGAAGTGACATTGGAGATGAATCCTAATGTTTTTTATTTTCATCTTCCTTTTTGAAGGTTGGTATTCACTAGGCATAGGGCTCTAGATTAGCAGTTATTTTCTTTCAGTGTTTGAAATGTGGCAACCATTATTTTTGTTGCCAAGTCAACTGTTTTGTTGCATCTTAAAAATTATTCTTTTCATTTTCTGGCTGCTTTGAAGACTTTCTCTTAATCTCCGCTTTTCAAGAGTTTTAGTATGGTATGCCTTCTCTCTTTCTCTCTGTGTCTGTATGTGTGTGTGTGCTTATCCTGGTTGGTTTTGAAGTAGTTCTTCAAAGAGTTCTTTTAGTATTGTCACTGAAATGGCTTTCAACTCTTGTCCCTTCAAATAGATTTTCCAGTTTTTACACAGATAATCTACCTAAAATGCAAATTTAGCCATGTTCTTACCTTTTAAACGGGCTTCCCTGGTGGCTCAGACAGTAAATAATCCACCTACAATTCAGGAGACCCAGTTTCAATCCCTGGGTTTGGAAGATCCCCTGGAGAAGGGAATGGTAACCTACTCTTGTATCCTTGCCTGGAGAATTCCATGGACCGAGGAGCTTGGTGGGCTACAGTCCATGAAGTCACAGAGTCGGACATGACTGAGAGACTAATGCACAGCACACTTGGCTTTCAAATACCTATTAAGATAAAGCCCAGCCTCCTTGTCTCAGTCTGTAAGTTCCCCCTGACCTAACTGCACTAACATTTACACCCTCATTTACTTTTGCTTCCTGAATCTAACCTGGACCATAATGAGGTAAATATTTTAATTTCCCTCCCCAAACTTTTGTAACTTTGTGTCTTTGCTTTTGCTGTTCTCTTTGTCTGAAATAACTTTTCCTTATCTCTGCTCCCACACACATCTTATCCAGATAACACTGCCCCCCCCCCCCCCCCCCCGCATTCTTCAAAATTTATCTCACTAAGTCTTCCAGGAAACTTTTCTCTGGCTCCAGACTGGACTGTGGCTATAAACCTTCACGGACCTCCATTGTAGCTCTTCCTGTGAAATATTGCAGCTGTCTTTTTAGGTTAATAGCTTCTTTTCTGAGCACACTCAAAATCAAGCTACTTAGACGCTAGAACCACAGCTTATTCATCTTTTCATGCTAAGTCCTTAACCCAGTTCCTGCCGCATAATAAACAAATATTTATGGAATAAGGTGAATAAAATAAAAATAACTAGAATCCAGTGATATGTATTATTTATCAATATTTATTGAGTCCTTCCTGTATACCAAGCACTGAGCTAAATGCTGTACATGCATTATGTACTTTAACCTTCCATAACAAGCCTATAAAGTGCTAGGAATGTGTGCACACTAAGTCATTTCAGTTGTGTCCAACTCTCTGTGACCCTATGGACCGTAGCCCACCAGGTTCCTCTGTCCATGGAATTCTCCAGGCAAGAATACTGGAGTGGGTTGTCATGCCCTCCTCCAGGGGATCTTCCTGACCCAGGTATCAGACCCATGTCTGATATGCCCTCTGCATTGGCAGGCAGGCTGTTTACTACTAGCACCAGCTGGGAGGTGCTATAATCACCCGCATTTTACAGATGAGGACACTGTGTTCAGAGAAGTTATATTATTTGCTCAAAATTACACAAAGAGTAAATAACAAAGTTAAGTTTCAAATCCAAGCTTGTTTACTTACAGAATATAATATCTTTCTCACAAAAATATGGACTAACTGACCCTCTTAATTGCTAATTTCTGGCTTTACAACCCACTTCCAATCCCTACTAACATTTCCCTAGGTTTGGACACTAATTGTTGTGTTGTCACCAATACAAGACTGGTTTTTGGATCATGTTAGCCCTCAATAAATACTTGTCAAATCATTAAAAAGTGTAAATGTGAAAATAAAATTTTTACCAAGACTGAATTGAGCAGGCTTATATCTGAGATATCTGAGTCATCCAACACCCTGGGGGCATTATGAGAATTAACATGAAGAAAAATTAATTCAGATTCTCTTCAGCATCTATCTAGGGAGGAATTAGACTCTTGGAGACAGAACCTGGACTATTTGAGGCCCTTTGTGCAGGATGTTTTAAGTGAATTCTTTGACTGCCGATTGAACATCATTATGCATATTCTATAGGTCCAAGCAGAGCAAGCATGCTAAGAATGGTGGTCTCCCCTTTTTCAAGGGATGATATGAACAAAAGTCCCCACACACATGTCCACTGTGGTCTGAAGGAGCTAAAGAATCTTCTAGATGAAACTGACTTGCAACCAGAGTGCCAAGTAGCCCCAAGAGGCTGCTGAATCTCAGGGTGGCATGCCTTCCTCCTGGGGTTGCGCTTTGCATTATGGGCCATGGAACGTGCATGGGCTGCTCTATCAGAGGCCTTTTCAGTGTTGAGTGGGAGCTCTCATCACTGGGAAGCACATACGTGATATGTATGCTATGTGTCTTTGGCTCAGCAGGGAAGATGACTCTATGTTCTGGGGCAGCCTTTTGGGTATAGTCTCATTCTGAATCTGTAAAACACATCCCTTGGTTTCAGCTGAAAAGTCTAGAAGGGGGTGAAGGCAGAAGGAGTTACTGTATGATTTTCTTCATATTAGTCCTTGTCTTCTTAGGTTATTCCTTTCATATTCAATTGCTTTTTGGTCTAGCTCCAACCTCCCTGGAGTATTACTTACTCTCCTCAACCAGAAAGGCAGCAGATGAAAGGGACAGGTGGGAATTGCTATTTATCAGTAAGTGGTGCAGTTTTTCTTCACTGAGTGTGGATATAAGGGGCTTTATACACGGAGAGATGCTGGGCTGTGCTGTGGTATGTTTAGTTGCTCAGTCATGCCTGACTGTGACCCCATGGACTGTAGCCTGCCAGGCTTCTTTCTCCATGGGGATTCTCCAGGCGAGAATACTGGAGTGAGTTGCTATGCCCTCTTCCAGGGGATCTTCCCAATCTGGGGATCGGACACAGGTTCCTGCATTGCAGGTGGATTCTTTACTGTCTGAGCCACCAGGGAAGCCCAAGAATATGGAGAGGGTAGCCTATCCCTTCTCCAGGGGATCTTCCTGACCCAGGAATTGAACTGCGTCTCCTGTATTGCAGGCGGATTCTTTACCAGCTGAGCTACCAAGGAAGCCCAGAGAGATGCTATACAAATATAAAACATCACTATATTATATACTGTTATTTGAAGGATAAATGTTGAATTGCAAAGATATGACCATGACTGCCTGGAATGATATCTGTGATAAATTGAACCATGCATATTAGCCCAGTTAACTTAACAGGAGTTAAGAGAATTTGTAAATTGAACCTGAACATCAGGAAAAATAGGAATTCAAATAAATTTGGGAGATTAGGAAGAATACATTTTGGCTTTTACTTGCTGGATGGCATTAAGTCATAGTGATACCTATGATTTACACAAAAGGCTGTACTTTTTATTTTATTTAAAAGCATTTCCCCTAAAGTCAGGAACAAGACAAGGGTGCCCACTTTCACCACTACTATTCAACATAGTTTTGGAAGTTTTGGCCACAGCAACTAGAGCAGAAAAAGAAATAAAAGGAACCCAAATTGGAAAAGAAGAAGTAAAACTCTCACTGTTTGCAGATGATATGGTCCTCTATATAGAAAACCCTAACGACTCCACCGGAAAATTACTGGAGCTAATCAATGAATATAGTAAAGTTGTAGGATATAAAATCAACACACAGAAATTCCTTGCATTCCTATACACTAACAATGAGAAAACAGAAAGAGAAATTAAGGAAACAATTCCATTCACCACGGCAATGAAAAGAATAAAATACTTAGGAATATATCTACCTAAAGAAACTAAAGACCTATATATAGAAAACTATAAAACACTGGTGAAAGAAATCAAAGAGGACACTAATAGATGGAGAAATATACCATGTTCATGGATCGGAAGAGTCAATATAATGAAAGTGAGTATACTACCCAAAGCAATCTATAGATTCAATGCAATCCCTATCAAGCTACCAATGGTATTTTTCACAGAGCTAGAACAAATAATGTCACAATTTGAATGGAAATACAGAAAACCTTGAATAGCCAAAGCAATCTTGAGAAAGAAGAACGGAACTGGAAGAATCAACCTGCCTGACTTCAGGCTCTACTACAAAGCCACAGTCATCAAGACAGTATGGTACTGGCACAAAGATAGAAATATAGATCAATGGAACAAAATAGAAACCCCAGAGATAAATCCATGCACCTATGGACACATTATCTTTGAGAAAGGAGGCAAGAATATACAATGGAGAAAAGACAATTTCTTTAACAAGCAGTGCTGGGAAAACTGGTCAACCACTTGTAAAAGAATGAAATTAGAACACTTTTCTAACACCATACACAAAAATAAACTGAAAATGGATTAAAGATCTAAATGTAAGACCAGAAACTATAAATCTCTTAGAGGAGAACATAGGCAAAACACTCTCTGACACAAATCACAGCAGGATCTTCTATGACGCACTTTCCAGAATATTGGAAATCAAAAATAAACAAATGGGGCCTAATTAAAATTAAAAGCTTTTGCACAACAAAGGAAACTATAAGCAAGGTGAAAAGACAGCCTTAAGAATGGGAGAAAATAATAGCAAATGAAGCAACTGACAAACAACTAATCTCAAAAATATACAAGCAACTCCTGCAGCTCAATTCCAGAAAAATAAATGACCCAATCAAAAAATGGGCCAAAGAACTAAACAGACATTTCTCCAAAGAAGACATACAGATGGCTAACAAACACATGAAAAGATGCTCAACATCACTCATTATCAGAGAAATGCAAATCAAGACCACAATGAGGTACCATTTCATGCCAGTCAGAATGGCTGCTATCCAAAAGTCTACAAGCAATAAATGCTGGAGAGGATGTGGAGAAAAGGGAACTCTCTTAAACTGTTGGTGGGAATGCAAACTAGTACAGCCACTATGGAGAACAGTGTGGAGATTCCTTAAAAAACTGGAAATAGAACTGCCTTATGACCCAGCAATCCCACTGCTGGGCATACACACCGAGGAAACCAGAATTGAAAGAGACACATGTACCCCAATGTTCATTGCAGCCCTGTTTTAATAGCCAGAACATAAAAGCAACCTAGATGTCCATCAGCAGATGAATGGATAAGAAAGCTGTGTACATATACACAATGGAGTATTACTCAGCCATTAAAAAGAATACATTTGAATCAGTTCTAATGAGGTGGATGAAACTGGATCCTATTATACAGAGTGAAGTAAGCCAGAAAGAAAAACACCAATACAGTATACTAACGCATATATATGGAATTTAGAAAATTGGTAATGATAACCCTGTATGTGAGACAGCAAAATAGACACAGATGTATAGAACAGTCTTTTGGACTCTGTGGAGAGGGAGAGGGTGGGATGATTTGGGAGAATGGCATTGAAACATGTATAATATCATGTAAGAAACGAATTGCCAGTCCAGGTTTGATGCAGGATACAGGATGCTTGGAGCTGGTGCACTGGGATGACCCAGAGGGATGGTACGGGGAGGGAGGTGGGAGCGGGATTCAGGATGGGGAACACGTGTACACCCGTGGTGGATTCATGTTGATGTATGGCAAAACCAATACAATATTGTAAAGTAATTAGCCTCCAATTAAAATAAATAAACTTAAATTTAAAAATTATTTATTTAGTTTTGGCTTCTCTGGGTCTTTGCTGCTGAGAAAGTTTTTCTCTAGTTGTGGCAAGTGGGGACTACTCTCTAGTTGTGGTACATGGGCTTCTCAAAGTAGTGGCTTCTCTTGCAGCAGAGCACAGACACTATGGCATGGGCTCAGTAGTTGTGGTGCATGGGCTTAGTTGCTCTGAGGCATGTGGAATCTTCCTGGACCAGGAATCCAACTTGTGTCCCCTGCCTTGGCAGGCAGATTCTTAACCACTGGACCACCAGGGAAGTTCACAACAGGCTGTATGTTTTTTAAAGCACTTTAACATATACTTTCATCTGGTTTGATCCTCACGGTAGCCATAGGAAGAGGATAGCAATATAACCCTTTTGTTGAAATGAGAAAGGGTGTATCCAGGTGTTTTTCCACAGTCTGTGTCCTGTTGTCCACGGGGAGTTGAGGTGAGCCTGGGACTTGAAACTTACTCTTCTGGTTCCAAACCTTTAGTCTTTCTACTACACTGTAGATTCATGATCTAAAATGCCTCAGTGCACTTAATTTATTATTAAATCAGTTTTCTTTCCACTATGCTATGCCTTTGCTTAGTGAGTAAAGAATCCACCTGCAATGCAGGAGACACAGGAGACATGGGTTCGATTCCTGGGTTGGGAAGATCCCCTGGAGAAGGAAATGGCAACCCACTCCAGCAGTCTTGCCTGGAAAATCCCATAGATGGAGGAGCCTGGTGGGCTACAGACCATGGGGTTGCAAAGAGTCGGACACAACTGAGCACATAACCTCGTGCTATACTTAAGGGAAAAGCAGGAGTGGGATGTAATCTGCAAAACTGTGCAGGCTTGAGGGTATTGCTGTTGGCTAGAAGTTCTCATGTAGAGTCACACAGAGTCAGTCCTCAAGTACCATTTGAGATTATGATGACAGGTACATCCCAATGCCCTGAAGTGCAGATTTCCACAGAGGCAAATGCTACCCCATTATGCAGCCTTACCTTTCCTCTCTCACAGCAGTGGAGCAGATTTTGTCAACAAGTGTGCTTTGGGTGCCACTGGGAGTGGAAGTTTACTACAAGATCCTATTCCCCAGAGCATGAAATCTAGACAGAATAAATGAACATGCACACACAAAATTGTGTGGTGCCAACTCTTCTTGAAACAGCATTTCAGAGAAAGGAGAGCCCAGTGAGAGCAAGAGTAGCTGCAGGAAGCTGCAGGAAGGAGGTGCTATTGAAAACAAGCCAGATATAGACAAGGAATTAGATAGATTGAAGGGAGAGGCATGTATTTCCAAGTGGAAGGACAACATGAGCTAAAGGTTAGAGGTAGGGACGGCTAGGATGTATATGTGAGACAGAGAAGAAGCCTTCTTGACTGGGACAGGAGGGTGAACCACTCATTCATTCTCCATTTAGAAGGAGAAGCAATGAAGACCAGACCAAACCAGAGGAAGAAGCCACGGGAGGAAGATGAGCTTTGGTGATGGCCCAGCAGGAATTCCACCCCCTCCCAGCTATATCTATAATGTTAACCAGGATGGTCCTCAGAGTGGTGGACTGCCCACAGTCAGTGTGATTTTTAGAAGAGGGGGATTTTTACTTTTGTACAATTTTTATAAGAGGGGGAGGTGTGAGGAGGTAGGAGAGAGGATGAAAAATGCTTTATGGTGGGGTTGGGGGGTGTGGGTTTCTACCAAGCACATTGCCCCCACCCCCAAAAAGATTTACCACAAAACCAACCTCCTTCCTTATCTTTACAGGTTGATTCCTGCCCACTATCTTCCTTTAGGAGATTTCCCATTTTTGCTCTCCTTTCCCCCTTGGTACATACTTTTTCTTCTTATGGTGGGTTTTGTATTTTTAGCCTAGGCAGTTGCTGTGGCAACCACTAGAGCTGAACATTTTGTTTCCCAAGAACAAATGCATGTTTAAATATTCAAGCAATTTTCCGTTGTTCAAAGGAACTGAGATTTCAAGCATATTATTCAGATCATATGAGAGAAATTGAATTTTCCATCCTTTATTTTAAGGATTCCTATAGTGTTCACACATTTCCAGGGTGGGATGGAGGTCAGGATTAATGTTTACATCAAATGAGGTAAGCCCTTTTAGAAAAGAGAATAAGGAATATGTTATAGTTTCCTCCCTTCTGCAACTTTTTGGGGAAGATCTTAATAATGATTACTCCAGACAAAAAGGATGGGGTCTAATTTCCTCCCTCTTCAGGAAGGGAACATGCATAAAGAGGTGCCACTCTCCCCATGTTTAACTTACCACAGACAATGTTGGCATCAAATCACAGCTTTTGTTTAGTCTGTTGACCTTTTCTCACATTCCAGAAATTGTATAAATTGCATTTACAATATCAGAGTGCTCTCTTTTTAATCTATTCATTTATATTTTATTGGTAACATGCTTGGCTTCATTCTTACCATGAAATTTGTTTTGTTTTCAAATTTTGTTGCAATATAGTTGATTTACAACATTGTATACCAGGCTTCCCTGGCAGCTCTGTTGGTAAAGAATCTGTCTGTATTGCAGAAGACCTGGGTTCGATCCCCAGGTTGGGAAGATCCCCTGGAGAAGGAAATGAAAACCCACTTCAGTATTCTTGCCTGGAGAATCCCATGGACAGAGGAGCCTGGTGGGCTACAGTCTATGGGTTCACAAGAGTCAGACATGACTTAGCAACTAAACCACTATTACAATGTTGTGGTAGTTTCTGCTGCATAGCAAAGTGAATCAGTTATACATACACATATATCCACTCTTCCCATGTAGGTCATTACAGAGTATTGAGTAGAGTTCCCTATGTTATAGGTCCAATGTTATAGGTCCTAGTGCTCAGTCTCACAGTTGTGTATGACTCCTGGTAATCGCGTGGCAGCCTACCATGCTCCTCTGTCCATGGAATTTTCCAGGCAAGACTACAGGCCTGGGTTGCCATTTCCTCTTCCAGGGGATCTTCCTGACCTTCCTGTGTCTCCTCTGTTGGCAGGTGGATTCTTTACCACGAAGCCATCTGGGAAGCCCGCAGTAGATCCCTGTTGGTTACCTATTCTACATCTAGCTTTGTATGTATATGTCAATCCCAGTCCCCCAGGTTATTCCTCCTCTCCCTTTCTCCCACTGGTAACCATAAGTTTGTTTTCTGCATTTGTGACTCTGTTCCTGTTTTGTAAGTAAGTTCATTTATATCATTTTTTTTAGATTCCTGAGTATTTTTCCCCCTTAAAAATATTGCATGTGCATTTTATAGACTGTGGATTGCAAACACAGCTCTATTTTAGTGTCTAAGTTTAGTGAAGCACATCCCAGCCTCCAGACTCTTCTGAAGTACATTGTTGTGTACGAATGACTCTCCCACACATTTAGACTAGGATTCTTAACCTTGGCTCCATGAACTTGAATGGAAAAAAAAATTATACCATTACTTTCATTAACTTCTAAGATTCATAATTTTGTTCTGTTATAATTAAAAGTAACAAACCATAAGTTGCCACTTGACATTCCTTCACATTACAATTGTTAATGAATTATCCAAAATTTGTGCATACTCATCACTACTTTGAAATTGTGTTAGTTGTTAGATACATTGTACAACCCAGTCTTATTTTAAGTTAATAAAGACTATATATATATAATCATTCATGCAAGTGAAAGTCACTCAGTTGTGTCCGACTCTTTGTGAACCCCCCTTGGAATTCTCCAGGCCAGACTACTGAAGTCGGTTGGGTAGCCTTTCCCTTCTCCAGGGGATCTTCTCAACACAGGGATTGAATCCAGACCTCCTGCATTGCAGGTGGATTCTTTATCAGCTAAGACACAAGAAAAACTCAAGAATACTGGAGTGGTTAGCCTATCCCTTCTCCAGTGGATCTTCCTGACCCAGGATTTGAATCAGGGTCTTCTGCATTGCAGGTGGATTCTTGACCAACTGAGCTACTAGGGAAGCTCATAATCATTCATACTACAAATTTAAATGTTTATTATTTTGAGAGCAGTATTTAAATTGCTTTTCTTTGTAGCAAATTATGTTTTATTTTATTCATTTAAAACCATTATTCTGAGAAGGGGTTCTGCAGGATTTCCAGATTGCCAAAGTGTCCATGGCATATGAAAGTTTAACACCTTGTGATCTACATGTTCACATTCTAGTGTTACTGTTTCTGCATCTATGACTAGCTGTGTCTTAAGGAAGCAATTTGACCCATCCCCTTATTTAATTTTATTTATTAAAGATCACAGAAACATTGAGCCATGTTTCTCAGTAGGAAGATTTGGACCTTGTCAAAAAAGTTTCAGCTTTTTTTGAAGGCAGTGATCTTTTTGAAGGCAGTGATCTTTTTGAAGGCAGTGATCTTTTTGAAGGAGCTATTGGTGTTGATACACTGTCATCACATGGGATATTTTGTGTACTCTGTTCATTTTTGAGCACTGATTAAAGAGCGGATCTGTAAGAAGAAGCCATCAGGCAACAGGCTAAGGAGTTAGGGAATACTTGAGGTTTGCGTGTGCTTTAATAGAGAGGATTGGTGTACTTTCCCGTGCTGCCTTGTATTCTTGAGAAAAACACCTGCAATGATGGGCTGAAAACTTTCTCTACACAGCTTCTTAGGTAACCTCCCAGCTGGAAGTGAATTCCACAAGCCACACCTGAGGTCTTGATTGCTTTATCTGAAAATCTCCTCACTTTTGTACATTCAAATGAGAGTATATTGGAGACAATTTCTTATTAACCAGAGGCATCTCTTGTGATATACTTGGCCATCTTGAAGCATCTCCTGCCAATCTTATTTAGATGCACCTTTACTGCTTCCCCAGCTCTTTCCACATCCCCATAGTCTTACCACGTGAGGGATAAAACAGACCTACACCACAAATATCTTGAATATCCCAAAATGTTCAAAGCAGCAAGGATTAGACAAGAATATTTGGTTGCTGCTCCTCAGGGGGCTCTGCCTGAAGCCTTCAAGGGAAGTCTTCCCTTCTACTGGCAAGTGTACTCCAGAGACCCTGAGCTCAGAAGGTTGAGCTTATCCAGGGAGGCCTGGGCTGCCACTTCTGTCCCAATCAAGCGAAGGCTAGAGGGAGGAGGTTGTGAATGGTCAACATTGATTCTCTGAGCTTACTCCTCTTGAAGTGAAAGGATTAAGTCCAACCAGAAAGAACTGGTATAGCAAGAATTTTCCATAAGGAAGGGAATTACCATTTGATTTCATGCTTTACAAAGGGCAGGTCTTGGTTTCCAAAGCATGTCAACCATTCTATTTCGGTCCTGAGAGTAGGAAAGCTGCTGGGCCCAGGTGGGGCCAAGTCAAAGGCCCAGGCTTCCTAGCAACCTTGGCTGTGTTGAAAGGTGATCAGTTGGATAAACAGCTAAGAGGCATGTGGTTTGGGGGAATCTCTGCTTTATACTGCCTCCTTTCAGCCTGGAGAAAAATCAATTGAATCCACTTTTTAAAAACAACTATTGATCACCATGTGCAAAGCTCAATGCTGGAGCCACTGGGGGATTCAGGGGATGAAAAGTACATGGTTTCTGACTTCAAGATTTCATCAGCCAATTAAAATGACTAACACATCTAAATAACTTTGAGACAACTCTGTAATGAGTGCTAAATTATGGTTACAAACATGCTTTATGGGAGAGAGAGTTATTTCTTTCTCTGTGAATCTGAGAAGGGTTCTTGAAAGATTTAAGATATAAATGGACCCAGGAAATGCAGGAGATTAATAAATAAATAAGTGCTAGAGAAGATTAGCAAGGAAGGAGAAAACCTTTCGTATAGAAGCTAAAACTTAAACTGAGGTCCAAAGCAGAAGGATGAAGGGCATTATTTGAGAAATACAGAGTAATCTCAGATGAATTTACTAGGTGGAAGGGAGGAGATGAATTGCATAATTAGAGGCCAGCCTGTGGAAGGCTGGACTGAATGGTTCGGAATTTATCCTATAGATGGTAGGAAGTCACTGAACATTTGTGATCAAGGGAATGATATCATCAAAGGCTAACCTATTTGCAAAGCAGAAATAGGGATATAGACATGGAGAACAAATGTATGGACATCAAGGGAGGAGAGGGAGGAGGGAGGAATTGGGAGATTAGGATTGACATATATTCACTACTATGTATAAAGTAGATAACTAGTGAGAACCAACTGTGCTCTGCGTGGCCTAAATGGGAAGGAAATCCTAAAAAGACATAAAATACGTATATGTATAGCTGATTCACTTTGTTTCTATTGTTCAGTCACTAAGTAGTGTCCGACTCTTTGCAACCCCATGGACTGCAGCATGCCAGGCTCCTCTTTCCTCCACTGTCTCCCAAAATTTGCTCAAATTCATGTCCATTGAGTTGGTGACGCTATGTAACATCTTATCCTCTGTCGCCCCCTTCTCCTTTTACCTTCAACCTTTCCCAGCATCAGGGTCTTTTCCGGGGAGTGGGCTCTTCACATCAGGTGACCAAAGTATTGGAGCTTCAGCTTCAGCAACAGCCCTTCCAATGAATATTTGGGGTTGATTTCCATGAGGATTGACTGATTTGATCTCCGTTTGCTATATGGTAGAAACTAACACAACATTTTAAAGCAACCCCAGTAAAATTTGTTTGAAAAAAGCTGAGTATAAGGAAGATAGTTCTGGTAAAAGTTTGTGGACTAGAATTGAAAAGAGGGGAAGACTGACTTATGAACTAAGGATAGATGTTATAATGGAAAGAGGGAGCTGGATCTGAGAAACGTTACGGAGAGAAAGCTGACAGGACTAGAAGACTGGCTTCCAGCAGTCAGCCCATCTAATCTTTAATTTCTGACATCCAATAAACCATAGAGTCATAAACTTCATCTTGTGACATATTAGAACTGACACAGTATTAGAGATAATCTGTACTTTGCCTTATTTGAAGAGATAGGGAAATTGAGACTTAGGTCAAGTTTTAAATCATACTGTATTTTAGCAAAAGAGCTTAACTCTTCATATTAATTTTTCAAATAACATGGAAAGGTAGTTAATAATTCAAAGTGTATCCTTATTTTATTAAAAAGGCCAACTGAAGCATGAACAGATGAAAACAGCGTATCCAAGGTATTCAAAAAGACTGTCCTCCTACCATGTCATCTCTTGGGCTTCCCTGGTGGCTCAGATGGTAAAAAAAATCTGCCAGGTTAGATCCCTGGGTCAGGAAGATCCCAGGAGATGTGGGTTAGATCCCTGGGTCAGGAAGATCCCCTGGAGAAAGGAATACTCACTCCAGTATTCTTGCCTGGAGAGTTCCATGGACAGAGGAATCTTGAGGGCTATAGTCCGTGGGGTCACAAAGAGTCAGACAAAACTGAGTGACTAACACAAACTTGGTACAAAAATTCAGTTTGCTATTCAGACATTAAAAATAACACTCTCTCTTGTTTCCTTTACCATCTTTGTGCCTACTGTTTAGTGTTTTGTTTTTCTTTATGCTAGAAAATATTATGGGGCAAAATCTGGACTTTCCCAGTTGTGGCTCATTTAATTCCAAATATGTCTCAGTGGAATCCAGCCAAGAACACCTGGTTGTATAATAAATACAGGTCCTCAAAGAGGATCTACCTAGTATCCTGAGAAAATGAAGCTAGATTATGTATTAGGATTCTTCAAGAGACAGATTCCTATGCTGCTGTCATCAAACCATCACATTATTCACTTCTTAGCCCTGGGTTCAGCTCTCAGCCAAGGAAGATAAGAAGTGGCTAAGGTAGGAGCATGCTAGGTCTTTCAGGTTTGAGCTATCTTAGGAGGAGGAATTTGCCCTGAAATTTTAGTTCTGAAACTTCTGTTTCTAGGCTCAGTTCAGATGGTTGTAGGGAAAGAAGGAAAAGATGCAACTTCAGCAGCTTCTGTTTATGGCAGATCATGGGGCCTGGGATATTTTGACTCCAGGCAAAGGCAGACATAAATATACATTTAAAAAAAGTTTTCTTATCTGTGTTTCCAGCCTAAGAAAAACATAAAATTTAGAGGCAGAGTGAATCAGAAAGAATAAAAATTCTGTGAGACTTAAAGCTTAGACTTGGTGGAACTTAAAGTAGCACAGTAGTCTAGAAATGCCCTTTCAATTCGAAGATATATCAGAAGAGGTCACTTCAGTTTATATTTATTGAGTACTCTTGATGTGTTGATCAATATGCTGTTTCTTTATTTTTCATTATTTTATATTTTATTTTTCTCGAATTTTATTGAGGTATAATTGACACATTAAATTGTAAGATATATAATTTGTGCAATATGATGAGTTGATACATTATAAAAGATTGCCTCCATTAGGTTATTTAATGTATCCATCAAGATGTTATGGGGAGGGAGGTGGGAGGGGGGTTCATGTTTGGGAACGCATGTAAGAATTAAAGATTTTAAAATTTAAAAAATAAAAAATAAAAAAAAATTTCAGAGGGAACTAGGGAAAAAAAATTTTAATTATACAATACAGTGTTATCAACTATGGAATTGAAAGTCTCTCAGTCATGTCCAACTCCTTGCGACCCCATAGACTGTACAGTCCATGGAATTCTCCAGGCCAGAATACTGGAGTGGGTGGCCTTTCCCTCCAGGGGATCTTCCCAACCCAGAAATAGAACCAGGGTCTCCTGCATTGCAGGCAGATTCTTTACCAACTGAGCTATCAGGGAAGCAGTCACCACATTATACATCACATCCTCTAAGAGTTTCTTAACTAATCTCCACAGCACCTCTTTTAGGTAAGTTCTATTAATACCCATTTTTCAGATAAGAAAACTAAGGCTCAGAGAATTCAAGTAAATGGCTTGAAGTTGAAAATGGCAGCGATGGGATCTGAAACCAGGCAGGCTGAATTCAGAGTCTATGCCCTAAAGCACTACAGTGTACTACATTGCATTATTCAGATGTACTACATCATCCAGTATGAATGAATGAATGATGAAATGTTTTGTTAATTTAACAAAGTCTACTTTAGGCTTAGCGTGATGATGAAGCATGGGCTGAAGTTTTGCCGAGTACAGTTGATTTTTATTGTTAATGAATTCTGTATTTTCAAGCTCACCTACTCGCTAGAATTTACTTCAACGCCTGTGGTGCTTTTGCAATCATTCATGGACACATCAGAGCAAAAAAAAAAAAAAAAAAAATTAAGTCTTTTGACACACACATGCAAATAAAGCGACACTCCGCCTTCTTATTTCAGCTTTCATACTATAAACGTGTAATTTTTGCAGTCTATTTAGTGCCAGATTTTTTTAATTTTTGTGCTTTTTGTTGAAGGTGTCACTGTTTAAAATGACCCCAGGCCTAGGGTTGAAGTGCTATTTAATATGCCTAAGTGCTAGACAATTGTGAGGTACATTACAGAGGACATACTTGTGTTGGGTAAGGTTGTATAGGCAGGAGTTACAATGCTATTGACCATGAATTCCACGTTAGTTAATCAACAAAGTGTATTGAATGAGACATCTTTAAACAAAAATGCATATAAAACAAGGTTGTGTGCTAAGTTGCTTCTGTTGTGTCCAACTCTGACCCTGTGGACTGTAGTCTGCCAGGCTCCTCTGTCTATATGGATTCTCCAGGCAAGAATACTGGAGTGGGTTTCCATGCCTTCTTCCAAGGGATCTTTTCAACCCAGGGATTGAATCTGTATCTCTTAATTAAGTCTCTTACATTGACAGGAAGGATCTTTACCACTAGCATCACCTAGGAAGCCCCTATGATCCCGATAATAAATAAATAAATAAATTGTATTTTTTTAATTTATTTACTTTTAATTGAAGGATAATTACTTTACAGTATTGTTTTGGTTTCTACCAAAATTGTATATTAAAAAAATTTTTTTGAAATGTTATGTATTGATCGGTTGACAAAAATGTTGTGACCAGAGGCTTGCTGGAACCTAATCCTGTATTTACCCTTGGAGCAATGGTTCAGTATTCAGTGATTCATTGCTTACAGAGATTTTATAGAACACAAATATGGTGAATAACAAGGCAACTGTGTTTGTCATCCCTAGGCAACTATTAATAAAAGCTACATTTAATTACTATGTACTACTTTGAGTAGGTATATCAAATCCAAAGACCATGCTTTATGCCACTGTACCATGATGACACATAGTAGATACTCAATAAATATTTTTGTGTAAATGAAAAAAAAATAATAATTACTATGTACTATGTGTCAGGCATGGTGCTAGGTATGAGGGGTACTGTGATGAAAGAGATAGATACAAACACAGGACCTTCTCTCAAAGAGTTTACAGTTTACCAGAAATATGTGTATCAATCTACTCATTACAAGAGTGATGGCTGTAATAAAAGGGGAAATATGATATGCCGGGAAAACATATAACTGAAGAACCTAATGTACAGGGACATACTATTATTCTCCCATGCATAGGGGACTGGGAGGCACAGAATGGCTAAGTAATCTGTTCCAAGTTTCTTTTTCCCACTTTGGACAACTGCCTCTAGGAGTGGAAAAAAAATGTTGGGAGATAGAAAGACAAAAATGATGACTAGTCTCACTATTTAAGGAATCTTGATTTTATTGGGATTCACTTTAAATTCCAAGGTAGAGAAATGTGAAGGTGTCAGAAGCCACTGTAAATGAAGGTGAAAATGAAGAATCTGCAGTGCTCAAATTTGAACAGCAGTCAGTGAGGTGCAAGCCAGTTTTCTAAGCATTTTTTATTCCCAGCCTTGAAGAATAAATCTGCTACATAAAAATGAGGTAGCTCCATGCAAATTCATTTTAGTCTCTAAAATAGAAATTTCACAGGGAAGTGTGTTCCTTTCTCCTCTCTTTTTCTCCTTTATCCAGCACTATTGCTTTTCTCTGAGGACCGTGGTTTCTCTACTGAGTTGTATTCAATTTGAAGAGGAAGTTTGATATTGATATGCTCAAGTTACTGAGAGTAAGAAAATAGAGGGAGGAACAGAGCAAGTAGTAAATGGTTTTCTCTCAGATGACTCTCACTTCCCAGAGATTTAATTTGTTTCTGGTAATGGGTAACAACTCTACCGGGATCTTGGTGACGTATACACTAGAAATGGAAAAATCTATAGGGAAATGCCTGTTTTCCTTGTTTGTGGGAACACAGCAACACTCCTCTGGCCTTGTGCTTAAAGTGGCACTTTCCAGTGACAAGGTACAGACACCAGAGAGAAAAAAATTGAAGAGGGTAGAGCCTGGGATAGGGAATGGGGGAGGGGCACCTATTGCATGGAGATCTTAATGAACAGTCTGACAAAGGAGCTCCATTTCCAGCCCAAAGAGGGACTGCTTCCGTGTTCTTTGAGAGGGCACAAATTCAATTCACCTCTTCTGGCATATGTCCCAGTTCTGCTTTTTTTGTGTTTTGGAAATCTTTGTTGTTGCCACTGTGGCCCTGGAGAACTGCCTATTGTATGTACAGTGCTGTCCTGCTTCACAGTACAGCAGTTCCTGAAGTGGGTGGGAATGATTGCCCATAGATGTTCTGGTGGGAAACAGACCCTTGGCAGAAAAAATTATTTTTCCAGGGTTCTCCAGCCAGTGAGTCACATAGCTGTGACTTAAAACCCGTAACCACCAGAGGCCATAGAGCAGTCAGAAACACAGATACGAAAATGTTCTCTGAATACTCACTTCTTAACTTACCATGTGCTGAGGACTCAGTCATCTTTCTTTAAAATCAGCTAAATTATAGAATGTCTGAAAATCCCATATTCTACTGATGTCACTACAAATATGGCTGATTAAACCCCAAGGAAGGACAGATGAAACAAAAATGATGTCTGAAATTTAATTTCAGGAATGAACCATTTGATTTAAAGATCCCTTCTGCCTTGAGTAAGGGTTCTCCATGAAAATATAGCTGAGCTTAGCTTTCTTGTTTAAAATAGGACACTGGCAAAATTAAAACACATGTGTGACAGATCTTTCACAAATGACCATTATTGTTCAAATTAGAAGAGATGGATTCAGTATAAAGTTGCTAGATAAAATATAGGATGCTCAATTAAATTTGCACTTCAGATGAACAATGAGTAATCTTTTAGTATAAGGGTATGATAAACACTACATGTGTTAAATATTGCATGGGCCAATCTTATACTAAAAATTTATTTAGTGTTTATCAGAAATTCAAATTTAATTTAAATTTATTTTAGTGTCCTGTATTTTTATTTGTTAAATCTAACAACTCAAATCTAGTGACTTAAAATCAACAGCTGGTCCAAAATATTAAAAGTTTGGAGTATCATAGGCCTTCTCAGAGCATATGCTTTGTAAATATTTATACAAGTTGAAAGGGAACATCTTCTTATGTGCTAAATATATCCACTTCATAACAACTCTACAAAGTAGATATTTTTTTCTTCAGAGGACTTACATGAATTTTTCAGAGTCACACAGTAAGTAGCTTTGATGACATCATTATCAAAGGTCTGCCTAAAAACCCATGGGCTTTCAATATGAAAATTCAGAAACTTTGAGATATCTCATGATCTTAAGGGAAAAAGCTTTTAAGAATATCAAGTCAATTTTGCAATAGGGACTGGGAACAAAGTTCACTGGGCCAACCAGAAGTTCACACTGTAAACTCAGGCTACACCATTGATTTGAGTAATTGGGGCCCAGTTCTAAGAGTACTGCAGATATTTCTTTGCATATACTTAAAACCTATAGGCAATACACCATGATAGAGTGCTTCCTGAAATGGAAATTCAATTGAAAGAACATCTTCATTCTCCAAACACAGAATATTTAGATAAAATATGCCAACAAAAGCTAAATATATTGCTAAGCTCAAAAGAAGGGGGAAATTCATAGGTTGCAGAAATAAAGAGAATCTCAAAGTCAAGAGGAGGAGTAATAGCCTGAAGCCACAGTGATTCAAGGTCCTGTATATAAGTTTTAGAAAATGGATAATAGGTATCTCATGCTCACTGAGGATAGTCTATGAGATCCAGAGCCATTTGAGATGAACAATTGCAAAGGAGTCTCTATTGCTAATATTTTTGAAAGTATATACATTCTATGGAAGAGGGACTGATTAGAAAAATTATACGTACTCATTTGAGGACCTGACTAAGAACTAGATGGGATGGGAGCCCTGGATGGGAAATGTGTCAACCATAAAAGTCAGAATCTCCATATTATAAAAAGAATTTGTCTAGAATCTAACTCTATCTTACATTTGTTTGGCAGGAACCCCAGATTTAGAAATTAGTAAAAACTGGTCCAAAAAAAACAATCCTAAGGCCCTGGCAGAAGCAAATGTGAAAATGCTTTGTAGGTGCGTTTCTGTTAATCAGCACAACAGAACCCCTTCCAAAAACCACCTCTAGTAAAAAATAAACTTAGGAATAAAATCACCATTAGCACAAGCAAATCCTGAGAGAGACTCAGCAACAACATGAATAGAAAATTATCAGTTGGGAAAAAGAGAATTAGAATGTAAGTGTACTTAAATATTCATTTTAGAACATTAAAAAAGAGATATGTCAGAAGACAAGAAGAAAATAGCATAAGAAAAGAAAAAGCAAAAAGAATATAATTTCTTGAAAGAAAACTTTAGCAATTAGACTAAAGTCTCAAATTATGAGTTAAACAGCAACAGTCTACAGCAGCTGAAGGAAGATAGATCAGAGTAGATCATTCAGAATTCAGGAAGAGTGATGGAGATGGGGTATACTATAAAGAGATTAAGTGATATGGACATTAGATGAGAATATTGAATATACAAATGTTAGAAAAAATGGCCATTAGACAGTATTAAAAATGATACCCACTTCAATTTTTTCTTAACTGAAGAAAGATATGAGTCCTCATACTAGAATTGCACAAGCAATCCCAAGGAAGATGAATTTCATAGTGAAACTGAAGAATAAAAAGATAAGAACAAATACATTTTATAAAGTACAAAAGAGAAAAGATGTATTATCCACAAGGAAAACTAATGTCATAGTCTACATTAGTAGCAATGGAAACCAGAGTAAAAGGGAATAATATCCTCAAAATATTAAACTAAGTTGTTGTTGAAAGGTATGATAAAATTATTTGCATACAAAAGACTGAGCTTACTAATAATATTCACTGAAAGAAATTACTAAGAGGTGGACTTCACAAAAATGAATATTATTCCAGAGTGAAGGCTTGAGAAACAAAAAACAATAGAAAGTAGAGAAATTAGTAAGCGTGCAGTTAAATCAAAATAACTATAAAGAACAAAAAAGATTATTTGGGGAAGTTTAAAAACAAGGTGAGACTAATGTAGAATAACATGAAAATGTGAGTGGAGCTGGAGTTAAAGCATTCTAAATTTCTTTTTTGTCAAGAAGAGATATTGTTTAGAGTGGGACTTTATTAACATATCCATGTTAAAGAATGAAAATAAAATGCATATATATCCAAAAGAATAGATTAATTAAGGGGGAAGTTTTTGATACCTTATAGTAAAAGAGAAATTTAAAAGCTGATAAACAGCATAGAGCATAAAAAGTGCACCAAAAAATATAGAAGTAAATCCAGATGTTTAATAATCATAAACTGGTTAAACTTACTGATAAAAGGCAAGGAATTTCAAATTAAATTATAAGGATACATCATTCATATAATTGGTAAGAACAGATAAAAATTTTAAATAAAAGATGCATCAAGAAAAAAGAAAACTGATGTTGTATTATTAATATCAAATGTAACTTTTAAGATACAACCATTAATAGTTATAAGAAGTGTTAGTTCTTGATGATTAAAAGAATAATTCATCAGGCAAACAAAGAGTCATTTCCTATTACAAAAATAAAACTGATAAATATAAGATCAAGCAAATAACAATTGTAAAAATATAAATTTTTTCTATTAGTATTTACAAGCTTGATTTATAAAGGTGTATGGGGCACATTAGAGATACCAAGGGAACATTTCATGCAAAGATGTGCTCGATAAAGGACAGAAATGGTCTGGACCTAACAGAAGCAGAAGATATTAAGAAGAGGTGGCAAGAATACACAGAAGAACTGTACAAAAAAGATCTTCACAACCAAGATAATCACGATGTTGTGATCACTCATCTAGAGCCAGACATCTTGGAATATGAAGTCAAGTGGGCCTTAGAAAGCATCACTACGAACAAAGCTAGTGGAGGTGATGGAATTCCAGTTGAGCTATTTCAAATCCTGAAAGATGATGCTGTGACAGTGCTGCACTCAATATGCCAGCACATTTGGAAAACTCAGCAGTGGCCACAGGACTGGAAAAGGTCAGTTTTCATTCCAATTCCAAAGAAAGGCAATGCCAAAGAATGCTCAAACTACCACACAATTGCACTCATCTCACATGCTAGTAAAGTAATGCTCAAAATTCTCCAAGCCAGACTTCAGCAATACGTGAACCATGAACTCCCTGATGTTCAAGCTGGTTTTAGAAAAGGCAAAGGAACCAGAGATCAAATTGCCAACATCTGCTGGATCATAGAAAAAGCAAGAGAGTTCCAGAAAAACATCTATTTCTGCTTTATTGACTATGCCAAAGCCTTTGACTATGTGGATCACAATAAACTGTGGAAAATTCTGAAAGAGATGGGAATACCAGACCACCTGACCTGCCTCTTGAGAAATCTGTATGCAGGTCAGGAAGCAGCAGTTAGAACTGGACATGGAACAACAGACTGGTTCCAAATAGGAAAAGGAGTACGTCAAGGCTGTATATTGTCACCCTGCTTATTTAACTTCTATGCAGAGTACATCATGAGAAACGCTGGACTGGAAGAAACACAGGCTGGAATCAAGATTGCCGGGAGAAATATCAATAACCTCAGATATGCAGATGACACCACCCTTATGGCAGAAAGTGAAGAGGAACTAAAAAGCCTCTTGATGAAAGTGAAAGTGGAGAGTGAAAAAGTTGGCTTAAAGCTCAACATTCAGAAAACAAAGATCATGGCATCTGATCCCATCACTTCATGGAAAATAGATGGGGAAACAGTGGAGACAGTGTCAGATTTTATTTTGGGGGGGCTCCAAAAATCACTGTAGATGGTGACTGCAGCCATGAAATTAAAAGATGCTTACTCCTTGGAAGAAAAGTTACGAGCAACCTAGATAGCATATTCAAAAGCAGAGACATTACTTTGCTGACTAAGGTCCGTCTAGTCAAGGCTATGGTTTTTCCAGTAGTCATGTATGGATGTGAGAGCTGGACTGTGAAGAAAGCTGAGCGCTGAAGAATTGATGCGTTTGAACTTTGGTGTTAGAGAAGACTCTTGAGAGTCCCTTGGACTGCAAGGAGATCCAACCAGTCCATTCTGAAAGAGATCAACCCTGGGATTTCTTTGGAAGGAATGATACTAAAGCTGAAGCCCCAGTACTTTGGGCACCTCATGCAAAGAGTTGACTCATTGGAAAAGGCTCTGATGCTGGAAGAGATTGGGGGCAGGAGAAGAAGGGGACGACAGGGGATGAGATGGCTGGATGGCATCATTGACTTGATGGACATGAGTCTGAGTGAACTCCGGGAGATGGTGATGGACAGGGAGGCCTGGCGTGCTGCGATTCATGGGGTCGCAAAGAGTCGGACATGACTGAGCGACTGAACTGAACTGATGGGGCACATTGCCCATCAAAGAGAGAATTTAACTTATACTCTTTATCCTGTAAGCACTTTTCCACAGGAAAGGAAACAAGAGAAAATTTCCCAAGTTGATTCATGTAGCTATCCTAACTTTGAGGACAAGAACAGTCCTAGAACGTACCATTGAGAGTAAGCTCTTGATAGTAAACATAAATGCAAATTTCATAAAACATAAGGAAACTGAATTTACTCACTTATTATTCTTTTAAAAATATATCATAATCAAAGAAGTGTTTATTCCAGAATTTCAGGGATATAGTAACATTAAGAAATCTGCAGGGTAGTTTGCCATATTAACAGATTCATGAAGAAATATCAGATAAGCCAGTCCAGGTTCAATGTGTGATACAGAGTACTCGGGACTGGTGCACTGGGATGACCCAAAGGGATGGAATGGGGAGGAAGGTGAGGGGGGGGTTCAGGATGGGGCACACATGTACATCCGTGGCTGATTAATGTCAATGTATGGCAAAACCAATACAATATTGTAAAGTAATTAGCCTCCAATTAAAGTAAATAAATTTAAATTTATATTAAAAAATAAAAAAATGAGAAAAAAAAGAAATTCAACAGATGCAGAGAAGTCATTTGATAAAAAAAATAAACCACTCTTTGTGGTTACATACAACACGTAGCAAATTGTAAGAGAAAGAGAAGTTCCTTAACTTGATTAGGAGGATCTAACAAATGTGCACAGTGAACACCACACTTAACAACATCGAATCTGTTCCTCTAAAGTCAGAAATGCATCTGAGATACCCACTGTTGTTTCTATCCATTACTGAACCAGAGGTCTCGGACAATACAGAGAAGTAAGAAAATAAAAAGGAAGAATTAGGATCAGATTAGGAGGGATAGAATTTTCTATCAGTGGACAAGTTATTAAAACAATTATTTGAGATACTTTCTAAGTTAGAAGATCAATATTAGGAAATCTAATTGAGGGTGAGGAGAAGGGGCAGTGTTCAAGACATGGCTTTCATTGTGTAGGCATATAATGGCCTAAACACATCCCCGTTCCCATTCCTTCAGCAGAGCTGGATTTAGTTTGATTACTCTATGTTGTCTGTCATTTTTTGTGATAGATTCTTTGGTCGGATTTGCTGCGTTGACCACTGAATTGTACCTTTCCAAGATACATTTCTTTCTGTTCTTTCACTTCCAGATGTAGAGTATAAATGCAACATAGGCTAGGGATATTCTGATATATTTACTGCTACTCATTGAGTTCCAATCAGTGAATGATTTGGAAACAGCTTACCAGCTTGAATCTGGACCCTGCCACTAAATGAACTATGTGACTGATCAAAATCACTTAAACTTTCTGGAAGTCAGTATCCTTACCAAGTGGAAATGACACCACACCTCACTCTCAGGGATCTTGTAAGCCCCTAATGAGATAATGTATGTGAAATTGTTTTGTAAATTGTAAGGTCCTTGGTAAATGTCTGGTATGTTACTTGCTTATGAGTTTAGGAAGGTCACTTGGCAGAGGCAAGTATATATATCAGGTATATATATCAGGTATTCTCAAATTCTGATATATATACCAGAATTTAACGTTCCAGCTAATATATACTTTCAGCTAACACGCTGGAGGATTTCAGGTCTCTATATTCTCCAGCCAAAAGAATTTTACCAAACTTAATAGGAAACTCAATATTTTTAGGTTTCCCTTTCGATGATTAAGGACAGATGCTTTTATAACACATTTTATCCCACCATGAGGCTTCAGGCTGAGGACCCAGAGAGTGAAGTTTATTTGCTCTGATAGCTGAACTGATTGAATGACTGTCACAGCTGGGGCAACAGGTAGGGGGAAGACAACACTGTCCCAAAAGGGAAAAGGAAATAGATATTTAAGAACACGGGGATCTAATTACTACAGACCGAGGTGGCTCATTGAGTGGGAATACTTTTTTTCCTCCTCTTGGAAATGACTTTATCCTTCTCCTGTTAGAGTTTCTTATCTTTTTGGTGTCCAGGGGAATATATGCCTCTTCCAAGTGACCTTCCTAAACTCGTAAGCAAGTAACATACCAGACATTTACCAAGGACCTTACAGTTTACAAAGCAATTTAACATACATTATCTCATTAGGGGCTTACAAAATCCCTGAGAGTGAGGTGTGGTGTCATTTCCACTTGGTAAGAATACTGACTTCCAGAAAGTTTAAGTGATTTTGATCAGTCACATAGTTCATTTAGTGGCAGGGTCCAGATTCAAGCTGGTAAGCTGTTTCCAAATCATTCACTGATTGGAACTCAATGAGTAGCAGTAAATAAGATATCAGAAGCCATCTGTCTGTAGGTAATAGATTTTCTGGGAGTCTGGGTCTCTGCCAAGAACAGAGGGTTCAGGATATTGTGTTTAGGAGCTGTCCCATGGATTTCACTAACTGCAAAGGGCTTGGATTTGGGTGTCTTGAATTCTAGTCTTGACTTGTCTACTGTGTTTGGGATCTTGGGCAATTTATTAAATCTCTCCCATCATAGTTTTTCTATTCATTAAATGATTACCCTAATGACATCAGAGTTGCTGTGAGTACAAAGTAAATTAATAAACAACATCTTAGAAAGCTTAAAGTGAAATATGAAAGAGAGAAAAATATTATCCTGGTCAATAATAATGTAGTAAACAGCAAGGCAAGCTTTAGTTTCTGTTAACCTTTTGAAGTCTGTTCACTGGCCCCTCAGGTAAATATTGAAGACACTAACTGATATTGCATGTAAATTATTTTTGTAATTAGAAAAAAACACAAAGACATATCAGTATTAAAAAATCATCCCCATTTCTAATATTAGCAATTGATATAAGGTAAGAATTTAAAGTCTCCTACCCTCCCCTTCCCTCCACCTTCCCTATTGCCTCTTACTTGGACTCCAGAATTAGTCACTGTGGACTGTTTCTTGCTTCATTTCCTTTGGTTTCTTGATTTTCATGAATTGTACTCCTCTGAGAAATGATATTGTCCTGCAAATAGTGACCATACCTTAGAATCGCACAGAGCTTTATGGGTTTTGAAGCAGTTGCTTGAGTACTGTCCTGAACCACCAAGGAGCCCATATGAAGTGTTCATTATGGCTCTATTTTGCAGACCAGACAGGTAAGTATGATGAATATTTATTGAGTATGACTATGAGTCAGATACTGGGTAGGCCATGGGTGATTGAAGTCGAGTTCTAAAGGAATCATCGTTTAGGGAGGGGGATAAACATGATGTATGTAACTATATCTCCATGAAACAAATCTGTACAAAGTACAGGAAGATTGGAGAAGAACAAGTGAACTTATTGTGCCTCGGCCTGGAAGTAAAGAAAGCTAGGGAATATTTTATATAGGCGATTCCAATAACGCACAATTTGTTGAATGATATTTCAAACCAGAGAAGCAGTGCTTAGTCAAGGTCACAGCAATAGAAATGACTCAAACTCATTTACAGAGGCTCCAAGTCCAAAGTTCTCCTTTCTCCCACACTTTGCCGTAGAGTTTATGGCTTGCACGTTCAAAGTAGGCATGTGTTATATAATGTTTAACTAGAGTTAAAGCAATTTCCTAGCTTCAGAGACATTTATAGTTGAGAGACAGTATAGTCAACTGAGAAATGTGATTGTCCAAATGGATTCTAAAGTTCATAGGATGACTAATTACTGTGAGAATAACCTTGATGTACCAAGGTGTGTACAATGCAAAATGGGAAAGTAAGTAAAGTTTGCTTTTGGAATATTTTCCTTCAAAACCATTCAGGATTCCTGCATCCTCTTGCTGTCTCTGGCTTCTCAGAGGCCCTGCGATGATATCACACCCAGGGCTGCCTGGGCCGGTCCTTAATTTATCCACTAACACTGGACCAGCCAGTGTCTCATAGTGGTACTTACCAGGTTACAGAGGAATCTAGTGCATGTTACCTGCTGGGATCAGTAACTAGTAACTGTTTGAGGTGATTTCATGGAGCTAATGTTTAGTCCATTTTAGCATGGGATTTAGAGACACTGCAGTTCTTAACTCAGAGATGGCTTTCTAAAGGTGCAGTCTGAGATGTTGTGGTCCCTGGGGGAGGAAATATTTGTGGCTGGCAGTGAAGGACTAGAAACTACCAACTCTGCATATACATGATGCTGGCTATCTCAACTTCAGAAGTGACTGACTGTGCTCGGGGTGTTTGTTTTCCATGCTGGAGTGACTGGGTATTTTGCTGGGGAAGAGGAGGGATGGCCTTGTTTTTCTAAGACAAGAATGACAAATGGTGTGCTCAGCCCACGGGACTGCTCCCCTTGTATCTTATCACCCCTGTGGCAGGAAGGAAGAAGCCTGCTGGGGTTGAGGGTTTGGGTAGCACAGCCTCCAGTTTCCTGTTTGTGGGGTTGCCATGGCAGCAGGGGACAGGTAGCAGGGAAGAGCATTGGCTGCCAGAGAAAGGGTAGCTTGGAAGGCAACAAGTCTAGAAATCAAGGGGGGAAAATGCCATCCCTACACATGTCCTGTGTCTTTCAGCCAACCGGCACTATTATTTGGACTACAAGAGCTCAAAGGCCCTCCTAATGGAAGCATTCAGTGACTTCATAACTATGAAGACAAGGGGCCAGAATGGGTGGTAGTGGGGTGTTGTTGCTGAGAGAACCAAAAGTTTAGTCGGTCTTTGCTTCTCCACATGACACCCTTTTTGTTTCCAGACCTTCATATCTCCATGGTAACCTGCATGGACCATCGCTGTGCCTGTTGTTTACTACTCTATTATAGCACTTAGCACAGCCCCTGACACAAAATAGGAAATCAATAAATATTGTTGGATAACCTTTGGGGCTATCTACTTGAAGTGAAATCTTATTAAACAATTTACTTGTTTGCCATCTAAAAATGATTCAGACTTACAGTTGGATTAACAAATACACAAATAAAACTTGTGCATAGGAAAAAAGCCTAGAAGGAAGTAAAAGAATAATAACAACCCGGGATATCTGAATATATTTATATTTCTCTTTCTTCCTTTTCCACTTTATATAATCAAAAGTATGTGAACTTTTATAATGAAAAAACCTTTAACAAACTTTAGAAATCCTTGTGTTGGAATCCGTCTATTTACTGGCTTCTTATAAGGTTTGGGTGGGCTAGAGCCGTGGGCAGGTTTATATTTACATATGTGTACATGTCCATCTGTGTACACATGTGCCTAATATATATGTACTCGTATGTATATGTATGGACATTGCTTCAATAGAGATGTTGACTCAGTCTTCAAAAGTTCATTGACACAAAATAAGAAAGGGAATGTACTTGCTAAGTTCTTCCAGAAAGAGAGCATTATGTAATTCCTTTTAGGAAATTTGCAGAAATGATCCCCCACCTGATTAATTCTATAGCTTCCTCTCTTCCCAGGCCCATCTCCCCATTAGCTTCTCATATCCTCCACTCCTGAATCACTTGACACTCTCTAATGAGGCTAAGTCTTGCCCATCTGTGAGTCTTTGCAAACATCCCACCTAGAAAACAACCCTCACTTAAGATACAGCTTACAAAGTGTTACATAACATGTAAAAACCTTTCTGACTCCCTTCCCAACCCTAAACCTCACTTTTATGAACAACTGATCCCCCTTCTGCTGGGCCCTTCTCGCACCAGCAGGAGTGTCCTCATCACAGGACTGCAACCCTGAACTCTGCTGATTTGTGAATAATTCTCCCTGAACTCTGCTGATTTGTGAATAATTCTCCTTCCATTTGACTTTGGCTCCCTGCGAGTGCATAGCAGGTCTGAGTGCCAGGACCCAGCACAATCCTTGGCACCTAGAAGGTCTTCAAAAGGTGTTTGATGAATGAAAGAATATTTCTGACCACAATTTGCCAGTCCCAGTGATAGGCCTAAGGACAAGTGATAACACCAGTAGGAAGAAAGGGGTGAGCTGGAATGTGAGTTTAAAATTATGAAGGGAGTCAGAGAAAAACTGAGAATTCATTGCAGCCAAGCTTTGGAGATGAAAACTGACTTGCCACTTGTTTTGGATCTCCCAATGCTTAACTTCGTTGTTTTTGTCTAGAAATGTCATCTGAGATTATGCTGTTTATAGCCAGTCTATCACAAATTCTATGGTTTGATGGTTAGAACACAGAAACTAGTTTTCAAGCTGCTGTGACAATCATTGCTTGTAAAAAAACAAACAAATCAACTTTTCTCCTTGGGCCCATAAAAGAAAAACAAGTTTTGAGATGCTGCCTAATTTAGATGTAAAAATTCATGCCAAATACTCCAAGATAGTGATGATAATTATAATACTATATTCAAAATTTCACAAACATTTGTAAAGCACCTACTATGTACCAGATACTGTGCATAAATGCTGGTGTAACCTTTACCATGGGGACGGGGGCAATGGGCCTTTTCCACTATGGTGTTGCTGAGGTGGAACTGTTTCTTCCCTTATACCATCACCCTGTAGGTACCATGTTCCGAACCCAGCCTGAGAAAGGAAGGACAATTTATCCATGCCTGAAGAGATGGAGGAGGGAGGGGTCTTCCTTCTTCTCACTGTTTCTCTAACTGGCGAGAGATGCACCAGCCACAGGATTTCAGAAAGGAAAAAATAAGGTGAAACAGGTTTTACAAAATCAGGGGGTAGCTCCAGAGGTAAGGAGAGAGAGAAAAGATGTTTTCATGTACTGAAGGTGGAATCAAAGGGCAGGAAGACAAGAGATCTGAGAAAATGGGACTATAAGGAGGGGAGATCAAGACAAAGGGAATGAAATAGAAGATGATAGGAAGAGAAAAATGTGTGTATGAAAACTGCGGAAGAGACAGGGAGTGAGCGGAAAAAACAGACTATGTACATGGAGAAAGAGGGGTGGAGAAGCAGTTACTTCGCTGTATTTGGGTCGTGTGTTCCTCTTTAAGAACAAGGAGTCTCCTTCCATTTAGACTTCTCTGGTGCTTCGGGGCTTCTGTGGTGGCTCAGATGATAAAGAATCTGCCTTCAATGTGGGAGACCTGGATTTAATCCCTGGGTCAAGAAGATCCCACGGAGAAGGGAATGGCTACCCACTCCAGTATTTTTGCCTGGAAAATCCCATGAACAGAGAAGCTTGGTGGGCTACAGTCCCTGGGGTTGCAGAGTCGGATACTACTGAAGGACTAACACTTTCCCTTTCCATTTAGGTTAAACCCAGTTCAAGATCCTAAGCCAGCTTTCCGTATGTGCCTTCCCACTTCACACTCCCAGGCGCTTAGTCCATTGCCTCTTACCTTTGCTGCCGCCACTCTTTGTCTTTCTTCTGGAGGCTCTGATCCTTCCTGGACTGGCCATGGTTTGGGGTGGAGATTTGTCAACCTCTCTCCATTCAACAGCTTTTTAATGACTACTCGATTCAGGGAAATGAGGGAAAGTTATCCAATTGTTCATTCACTTGCCAAATTGCAGCCTCTCAAATGTAAAATATAAAGAATATTCTTCCCTTGGTATATGATTTGTTTCCAGACTAACTTCATGGCCTACCACTCATCCTTTTGCCCTCATTATCCTGGATTTCTTGCTGTTTCTCAAATAAACTGAGCGTTATCCTCCAGCATTTGGCCTTAATGCTGGTTGTTCTTTCAGCCTAGAATACTCAGGGTACACATATTTACACAGCTCTGTTCCTCAATCTGTTTATATCTCTGCTTAAATGTTTTGTTGCTGTTATTCAGTCCTAAGCTGTGTCCAACTCTTTGCGACCCCATGAACTGCAGCACACTAGGCTTCCTTGTCCTTCACTACCTCACATTTGGGTCCATTGAGTTGGTGATGCCATCCATCCATCTCATCCTCTGTGGTCCCCTTCTCCTCTCACCCTCAATCTTTCCCAGCATCAGTGTATTTTCCGAAGAGTCAGCTCTTCACATCAGTTGGCCAAAGTGTTGAAGCTTCAGCCTCAGTCCTTCGAATGAATATTCAAGGTTGATTTCCAGTGCTGCCTTCTCCTAAAAGCCTTTCTTAACAAAGTTCCTGAAAATAAGCTTCCTTCTCAATTTTCATGGCCATAGATTTTCTCATCCATATTACCAATTACTAATTCATCATTAATTCATTTATATATTTGTCACTCTAACCTAAGACCCATGTGTTAGAAGACATTTCTCTCATGAGACATGAGTCAGGTTTGTATGTCCAGACTACCTTTTCCAGTACATTTGTAAACACCCTGGAAGATAGAGATCGTGTCTCCCTCTGAGGCAAAGATCAGAGATGCTTATTGTATATTAGAAAAGATCCAGGTTCACTGAGTGCAGGGCTCCTCTCCTCTAATACAGCTTACTGAAACTGTAATTGTCACCTGATACACATATCTCAATTCTCCCAGGGTGGGAAAACATCAATAACTCTCGCATCTATGAAAATGTGGCAGGCGGGTTAATTTTAGTTTGCAAGTAGGGTAAAATGTTTTTCTTAGCTAAACACTTTCAAAGAGTTAACACTCAGCTATTTGTTTATATCTTGTTGAAGAGTCCTCCCAGGTCCTCCCATACCACTGCCTGTGCTTGAAAGCGAAAGTGTTACTCAATCAGTCATGTCTGCCTCTTCTGCAACTTCATGGTCGGAAGCCCACCAAGCTCCTCTCTCCATGAAATTCTTCAAGCAAGAATACTGAAGTGGGTTGCCATTTCCTTCTCCAGGGGATCTTCCCAACTCAGGGATTGAACCCTTATCTCCTGCATAGCAGATTCTTTACCATCTGAGCCACCAGGTTTTTGTTTGTTTGTTTTTTTTTTTTCATGCACAGGAAACAGTGAGGATTTACGAGGTTGTTCTTAGTGTCTCTCTAATCCTCAGCTGTCTTGAGAATATTTGATTCACTGTACAGTGCTGTGGCTAATGCTAGAGGATTAGTTTGTGAACCGGTTTGCTATTTTGCCTGAATTAACCTAAGTATGTTTTTAAAGAGATATGAGTATTTATTCACAATAGTAGTGGAGATGCATGCAACAAACATTGGTCCCAAACATCTTATGTAACTGAATTTTGATAGAACAGATTTTATGTTCTCATTTAATCACATTATAATTTTAGAGACAATAGTATTTATTTTCACTGCTTAATAGTCTACAATTGAGAGAAATTACTACCTCTATTATGGTTCTCTAAATGTTTATTGAGCACCTATTATGTTCAAAGAATTGTGTCAGGAAAACAAGTATACCCTAATCAAATTAGAACATAATATATGCCTTAAGTATAAAGAAAATATTAGGTATTGGTATAAACAATGCTGTGAATGTTTCAGAATATGAGGTAATTAGAAATGTGTTCGGTTCTTACAGTATTAAGCCCAGGGCCGGATTTAGAATAAGCCCTCCATAAATGCTTATTTAACTGAATATAGGAAAGAGAATGCATCTTGTTGGGGAGATAAATGGTTTTATGAAGGAATGTTATTTCATACAGATCTTGAGAAACAGATAGACTAATGCAAAATTTCTGGGAAAGAGCCCAATATTTTAGTAAATTCATATTAAAGTGAAGAGATGAAGTTCTCTGCCTTTGGTCCCTTTATAGTAACTTTAAAAGACTTGGTTCTCTCCTTCTCTGCTTTATTACTAAATGAGAATTACAATAGTGACTTTAATTACTAGTAATTATTTTTTAGTAGTAAGGATTTCTTTATTATAACATGTTATTCATGGTCTTCTCTATTCCAGAGAAATATTTTTCATGATGAGTAATGTCTTCTTTACATTTTCAAAGTAAGTTGAGAACCACGGCCACTCTGGGCAAAACTGAAGCTAGGAATTTATCATCAACTTTCCTTTCCCAAGTAACACTTAGGTTCTGGAACACAATACATTACTATAGACTATTCTCGGATCTTGGCTTCCCCAATGGCTCAATGGTAAAGAACCCACCTGCAATGCCAGAGACACAGGAGACACGGCTTTGATAGTCAAAGCTATGGTTTTTCCAGTAGTCATGTATGGATGTGAGAGTTGGACCATAAAGAAGGCTGAGCACCTAAGAATTGATGCTTTTGAGTTGAGGGGCTTGAGAAGACTCTTGAGAGTCCCTTGGACTGCAAGGAGATCAAACCAGTCAATCCTAAAGGAAATCAACTCTGAATAATCTTTGGAAGGACTGATGCTGAAGCTCCAGTACTTTGACCACCTGATGCAAAGAGCCAATTCATTGGAAAAGACCCTGATGCTGGGAAGGATTGAAGCAAAAGGAGAAGGGGCAGCAGAGAATGAGATGGTTAGAGAGCATCACCAATGCAATGGACATGAATCTGAGCAAACTCTGGGAGACAGTGAAGGACAAGGACATGACGCTACATAAACACGATCTTCTTTGGAATCACAGAATTTTAAAGTTGAAAGGGACTTCAACTTTAATCACACACTCTGTTGCTCTCATTCTAAGGTAAGAAAACTGAAGCCTAGAGAGGTAAATTAAAAAGTAGGCAAATGATTAAGCAAACAACTTATCCAAAGTCACAAATTAAGTTACATGGGACTAAAAGTCAGGTCTTTTGATGTGTAAGCCATAGTTTTTTAGCCATTTTAAGGATTATACTTGCCTATTGTCCAGAAATAATTGAATCTCTAAACAAAAACTGATGTCAAACATAGTTAATGGGTCTCATGTGGAGGAAAAATTCCTGAATACTAATTGTGAAACAAATACATATTTCAATTTTCTCTCATTACATCAAAGAGAAAGTAATTTCCATTCTGCAAGAAATAAAATCTAGTGGACTCTAGGTAAAGTGACTGATCTAAAGTCATATAGAGTAGCAGTAGTTTAGCTGGGATCAAGACTCAGATTACTCACTTTCTCCTTGAAGTCTTCATCTTAAGTTCCAGAACTTCTTCAGTCGGCTCTTATTTCATACTCTACTTCTACCTTTGTGTAAGTTTTAAAAATAGTTAATCCATACTCATATATTTATGACTGTCCCAAGGTAACTGCCATCTGAAATTCAGAGAAGCAGGGTCTCTACCATCAAGGAGTTTCTATTTGGGTGTAAAGAGTCAGGGGGTATCTTCTGTCCAGGTCAGATAAAACATATAAGATGCTTAGGTGACTATATGATTAGTAAGTTTCCATAGGTGGTTTTAGGCTTATGATCTTGACCTGTAAAACTTGGGGGCAAATAATAACAGCAGTAAAAGAAAGAAACAAGGGTGAAGCTGTTGATTCAAAGCTCTAAATGCTCACAGACATTTTGTCTGTCATTTTCATTCTTTGCAAACCATGTATTAATGATACTGACCTTTTTAGTAATTTGATTCTGACAATGGCACAGCAGCAACAGAGCTCAAAAGCTGATAGCCTAATGTGGGCAAGCCAAGGATGTAATTACTGCTTCAAATCAAAGAACTGTTTGTGCCTCTCTAGTAGGCGAATTCTATATTAAATAACTCCTCCATCCTCCATAGCATATGGCACCCACCATCTTCCTGTGGGTTTACATCCCAGAGCTCAGAAAAATGGGCTGTCTCTTTGGGCCTCCAGATATAAAAGACATGTTGGTGGCCATTTCATTTTGTCATTGAATCTTAGGTTTGGAAGAGGCCTTACCAATCACTTCCTCTAGTTTCCTCCTCTAAAGAGTATTAACTTTGAAAAAGGGATTCCCAGTCTGCTTGGATCCTTTCAGTGATGGAGTGCTCAAGCCCTGGAGTATAGGTGCAAGAACCCCATGGGTCCATACTCTCAGGCAGGGTATTCAAGGAAACCTTGGGTGAGTTCATCTAAGAATCATTGCTTCATCCTCCTTCTCTTTAGTTTTTCCTTCTTTCCTCCTCCTTCTCTTTATAGCCTTCTTCTAAGTTATGGCAATTTCTAAGTAGCCACTGTGCATCCAGGCTTCCTTGGTGGCTCAGTGGTAAAGAATCTGCCTGCCAATGCAGAAGATACAGATTCAGTCCCTGGGGAGGGAAGATCCCCTGGAGAAGGAAATGGAGACCTAATCCAGTATTCTTGCCTGGGGAATCTCATGGACAGAAGAGCCTGGTGGGTCACAGTCCATGGGATCACAAAGAGTTGGACACAAATGAGCACACTGAGCATCTAAGATGCTGATTCTCAGCTAAATGAAGGACCATATGAAAGTGTGTTTTGGCCGCATGTCCAGCAGGCCAAATTTTTGGATAAGAAGGAAAAGGAGACATTAAAGATAATTTTTAGCTTAAAATGTGTAAACAAACTCAGTTTGCAAAAGGCTAATTGAATTATCTGTCTAGCCATTCCCTATCTCCCCATGGCATTGTACTTTTCCTGGAAGAATTACATCAGGCTGAAAAATTTAGCTTTTGGTTTGTGACCAGATTCATTTCCTGTCCCTCATGTATTTTATCAGAGAGCTAGGTTTTAAACAAGGAAAGGAATCTCGCTTTCTCACACTGAGAGCCAAGATTTTAAATCATTTTTCAAAAATCACTGACTTGTGATCAAATCCACTTCTTGAACATTGCACTCTTCTAGATTATCCAGTTCCATCTATATGTATTTGCAGATACGTATATGTATCTATGTATATCATATGGATATATCTATGGGTGATACACCCAAAGGGCAGAGACTTAATGCAGGTTTTCTGTCCATACTTACTGAACTTTCTCATTCATGTAGAACACCTGATGGTTAATTTCTATAGGGCCACTGTTAACTTACATATCTTCTTTGTGCATTGGCAAACTATCCCATGTTTGTTTCTTTTTAAATATTTATTATGTTTTTGATTGTGCTGGGTCTTTGTTGCTGCTCAGGCAGCTTCTCATTGCGATGGTTTCCCTTGTTGCCGAGCACGGGCTCTAGGCTCATAGACTTCAGTAGTTGTGGCTCATGAACTCAGGAGTTGCAGCTAGTGGGCTCTGGAGCACAGGCTCAGTAGTCATGACACACAGGCTTAGTTGTTTGGGCGCCTGTGGGATCTTCTTGGATCAGGGATTGAACCCACTTCTCCTGCATTGGCAGGCAGATTCTTTAACACTGTGCCAGCAGAGAATCTCCCAAATATCTTATCTTTGAAGAGATGCAACCCAAAGTTGTACAACTTGGCTAGCAGAAGGACACTTTGTGAGAATCAAATAGTACTCCTTCCTCTGAAAACATGCTGCCCTATACCAGATCTGCACTTTGCTTTGCATAAGCACAGATGTGATAGTTAAACTAACACTAGCTACTGTAACAAACAAGCTAAACATTACCAGTGGCTTATTACCATAAAAATTTGTCTCTAGTTCACATTAAAGTTACTCATTAGCCTCCAGCAGTCAGGTGGGGGAAAACAGAGGATGGAGAAGGTCAACCTGCTTCTTAACCTCTTTGGCCTGGAGATAACACAACTCATTTCTGCTCATATTCCATTGACACGAACCTGCAATTTGAAGCACCCTCAGTGAAAAGTGGGGGAAGGTGTTGGGAAGTATAATTCATATCTGGGCAAACCTGGTAATTTAATAAAATGCATTTTAAACAAGTCAAGGTATCTTTGTGTAGCCTCCATGCATATAAAGATACCACAGACCTGCCATTGGTCAACCTGGGAGGTTCAGCTCCAGTTGCTTTTCAGACACCAACTGCTTCAGGCTACGAGCTCATGTGAATACAGACTTGGAAGTCAATCAGGACTTTTTCTAAAATATCCCCAATTGCTTAGTCACTCATTGTCTTGGGTTTCTAATCTATAAAACACTTAAAAATAGATAAAATAATTTCAGTTAAGCATAATGAATTGAATGACTCATTTGTCTCTTTTCCTTTTGAAATCCCATTAAATGGGTGTAAAATGTAAAAACCTGTAAACCTGTGGGGACAGTAGCAGCACATTAGAAACATCTATACAAATTCAGATGTTAGATAGTGGATTCATGAATGATAACTGGTTTGATGAAATAAAGCAAAACTTTCAAAATTGGAGGGGATGGGAGGAAAGCTAACAATAGGCAAACTGAGTTATTCCATCAGTTCAGTTCAGTTCAGTCGCTCAGTCACATCAATACCCTATAAAAGCTCAGGATTGGGAATACCGGTTGCCTTTGAAAAAAGTGTATCAGGTGGGAGTGGAAACAGGAGTGACTGCAAATATCCTGGAAGCCACGGGGGGATACAATGCTATATATAACATGGAGCTTGAAGGAAAGTTTGCGGACTAAATGCGAAGATCCCCTGCTTCGTTCCCGGACTTGAAGAAGTCAGGATTATTTTCTCTCCTCTCTGGAGAATCTTCTGGGCAAAAGAAAATGAGTACATATACTCCCATCACTACTATACTGTTGATAGGAGTGGATTCCTTTCCTACTGCTCCTGTAACAAATTACCACAAATGAATCAGTTAGAAATAATAAAAATTATCATCTTAACAATTCTGGAAGCTAGAAATCCACAAAGGGTCTCACTGGGCTAAACTCAAGGTGTTGGCCTTTTGGAGAGACCAAAAGGATAATATGTTTCCTTGCCTCTTCCTGCTTCTAAGGCTTCCCACTTTGCTTATCTTGTGTCCCCTTTCTTCTGTCTTCAGAGCCAGCAGTGTCAGACTAAGTCCTTTTAATGCTGCTTTCTGATGGTTCTCTCTTCCGATTCCCCTCCTCCACTTTTAAGTACACTTGTGATTACATTGGGCCCACCCAGATGATCCAGGATAATCTCCCTAATTTAAGGTAAACTGATTCCTTAATTCCATCTGCAACCTTAATTCCTCTTTGTCTGTAACCTAATATATATTCACAGGTCAGAACTGTGCTGCGTGTGCTCAGTTGTGTCTGACTCTGCACTCCATGGACTCTTGCCTGCCAGACTTCTCTGTCCAAGGAATTTTCCAGGCGAAAGTAGTGGAGTGGGTTGCCACTCCATACTCCAGGATATCTTCCTGACTCAGGGTTTGAACTTGTGTCTCGTGCATCTCCTGCATCGGCAGTTGGATTCTTTACCAGTAGCATCACAGGTTCAGGATTAGGACACAGATATCTTTGGGTACCACTGGATCTCACAGAGAAACATTTGTGTGCCAGGCTGACCACCTTGTGAGTGAGGCTCACTGGCTCAGATGCTTACCTATGTAAAGAGAGCTCCCAGTTGGATTTTTAGAGCCTCACTCTTATGTATGAACTCACAGACAAGGATCACCAGATATCAGGGGACTATTCAGAAGTTAGAGACACATACATGTATATGAAGAAACACACACACAGGACACACATCCACCTACCAGAGCATATCTCACCCACCTGCGTCTATGCTTACAACCTCTTTGCCTCCATACATAGACCTACTACACATACATCAGGAATGTCCATTAGGCACAAGGGGTCATTCTAAAAGGACCAGAGTTTGTGATATTTTCTCCCTCTTTTCTCCTACAGTGAGAATAGAAGAAAGGCCAGATCCATTTATATATCAAAGAATAGGTGAAGCTGGAGGCTCATTGGCCTGGGCATATGAGCCCTGTGGTCCCAGGCCAGGTAGAATAAAGGCCGTAGGAGAACTATAGAAAGGAGTTTTCTGTCACTAGTTAAGGAGACCAGGATCTGGAATGAAACAGGAGTACCCTGGTCTAGTGGCCCCAGACAAAGGGAGAGCACGTCAGGAAAAATGGTTGAGTTGTTATGTAACACAAAAAAAGACATGACCACATATGCTGTGCAGGTTTCATCCTGAATCTCTCCCACTTACCCGCTTCATTTCTCTTTTGTTTTCCTAATTCTGTTACTTCTCTCTTCCCTAGGGTATATAACTCTTTCCCTCACCCATTGAATTTCCTTCAGTCTCCCCTGAATGCATTTCTTTCTCTCCATTTGTGACCTGAAGTCCCCATTCTATGACAATGTCTATTTGTTTTATACATAAATGTGCATCAGAGTTAATGCACCATTCTCCTAGTTTTCCTGAAAATTAGCTTGATAGAATATTACCATTAATTACATACTATTTTTTGAGCCTTCCCAAGATTTGATACTTCCCATAAAGAGGATATGAAACTTAGGAAAGACTTCTTGCAAATGTTAGAGATTGCGTTTTTTTAATAACAGCCTTTCATCAGATGTACTTTGAGAAAGTGGACTAATGGAAGAGGTGGAAGTTTTGTTGTCTTTAATCAATAAACCTAATTAAGGCTTTCCAAATACTCCAGTTTTGCCCTGGGTTAACGTAATCTCTTGGTTACAGTCGTTTCAGTACTGTTGATGGCATCAGTGAATGCTAAATGCTAGCGGAGAGGTTGGGGTTAGCTCAGAACATTCTGCTCCTATGTCGATGATTCATATCCTAATGCCTGCCAAGAGGAAAGCTTTGATGTTCTTCTTTCCCAAGCTAAGTATTTACTAAAACCATCAATAGCATCTCAATAGGCAAAAGGAAAAGAATCATTTAATGATTTCTCTTAAAAACCAAAGAAAGAAAATTAGATGTGTCCCAAATATACAATTGCTTTGTCAGGAAGATCCCCTGGAAGAGGGCATGGCAACCCACTCTTGTATTCCTGCCTGGATAATCCCATGGACAGAGGAGCCTAAGTGGGCTACGGTCCATAGAATCAAACATGACTGAAGTGACTCAGCATGCAAATATATAATTAGATTTGAATTTCTACATGATCATGGCCAAATTGATATTGAAAAAAAAACTTGCATCAAAGCTTCTTAATATTCTTATACATTTAACTTGCTTCACAAATTTTAATTGATTTTTAATTCATGTCAAAATAATATATATTCACAATCTAAAAATTCAGACAGGGCTATGAGGTTTATAATGAAAAACAGCATCTTTCAGATCCACCTTGCCCCACTGATTTCTACTTCAAATACAGAACAATTTAATCCTTTTAGCTCCTTTTTCTATTTCCCTCTGTCTTGCTATAGAAATATTTGCATTGCCATTTCTTGATCTTTTTACTTATTAATATTGACATCCTACAATAGAAATGAAGATTTAGGGACTTCCCTGGCAGTCCAGTGGTTAAGAATTCATCTTTCATTTTAGGGGGTTTAATCCCTGGTTGGGGAGCTAAAATCCCACATGCCTCAGGGCCAAAAAAACTAAAAAATATAAAACAGAAACAATATTGTAACTAATTCAATAAAGACCTTAAAAATGGTCCACAACAACAAAAAAGTGAAATTAAAAAAAATGAGTTAATTCTCTTACTCTCTGTCCCCTTTACACACTTACACTTCCTTTTCTCCTTATTCCAAATATATTTATGTCACAAATTTGGTTATATTAATATTCAGGACTTACATTGTTATGGTTATAGTACTTGACCTCACAGCTGGGCTACATGGAGTCATTGCATGGTATTTCTCATCCAGTTTTTGTATATTAGTGGAATTAGTCATCACTTTTGTGGTTATTTGCTTAGTTTTCAGTGTCCTATCGCTGGTTCACTTTCAAATTCTATAAAATCTGTAAGACTCCACTCACTGCGGTCAAGTATATCACAAAATCTATGTATATATATTTTTCATTTTTGGTGAAGATATCACCTTTTAAGCTTCCTACCCCCTTTTTCCTACCTGCACTGAATGTTCACTAGTGTGATAAACAATTGTTTTCTTGGGCTTTCTCTTCATCGTTATTCTAAAGATGTCCTTTGTTTTGTTTTGTTTTTTTTTTTTTCTATGTTGGATCTTGCCTCTGGGATTTGAAGTCCTTGCCCTTCCTTGTTTTCTGTTTATTCTACTTTTTGATGGAAAACAGTTTTTAGTAATTTTCTAGGAAAGAATCTGCTGTTGACTGAATGTGTGTGTGTGTGTGTGTGTGTGTGTGCTCAGTTGTGTCTGACTCTTTGTGACCCCATGGACTATAGCCCACCAGGCTCCTCTGCCCATGGGATTCTCCAGGCAAGAATACTGGAATGGGTTGCCATGGCCTCCTCCAAGGGATCTCCCTGACCCAGGGATCAAACCTGCCTCTCTCACATCTCCTGCATTGGCAGGCAGGTTCTTTACCACTGATGCCACCTGGGAAGTCCATAATAAAAGATAGACATGAAGATTTATACAAGGAGGAAGAAGGGGCTCTTGGAACTGGGAGAGTCAGGAAACACTTCATCAAAAGAAGTGACATTCAAATGCACTCTTAAAGGATGAACTTTAGTTAGACAAGCAGAAGAGAAAGAAAGAGCACAGGGTGGCAAGAGATGAGAGATTAGTGTTGCTGAAGTCCTGAGTACTTGTCCTGAGGACTGAAGTCAGAGAAGTCAGCAGACATCTATCATGGAAGGCCATTTATGCAAGCCAGAGGAGCTTAGTTGTCATCAAGGAGGTAGAAGATAGCCTTTGAAGGCTTTTTAGAAGAGAATGTCACTCTAAAACCCTCTACTATTAGCCCTACCATCTGGTGTTTCACCCCTGTGATAGTGAGAAGCACCCTTCCAGTAGCTAGGAGCTGGATACACTTCTAATATGGCACTTCCATTCAAATAGCTTGTTCATTCACCTTCAGCCTGCTTATAAGTGATGCAGGTAATAAGCATCCTAAACTTACCTCTTTTAATGCGGTATCATGGAACTTCCTAATTAAGCCCAACACATCAATGGACAATGAAACTTACCTCCCAAGCTCATTGTGATACATGCATGAATGCCATTGTTCTTCTTTTCTTACAAAAAAAGCAGAACAGTATATCATATCTTTTATAATTTCATGTATTTATTTTTGCCTTCACTGGGTCTTCATTACTTTGCACAGGCTTTCTCTGCAGTGAGTGGGAGCTACTATTCCTTGAGGTGTGCAGACTTCTCATTCAGGAGGCTTCTCTTGTTGCAGAGCACAGGCTCTAGGTGAATAGGCTCAAGTGATTGTGGTGTGTGGGCCCTAAAGTGCGGGCTCAGAAGTTGTGGTGCACGGGCTTAGTTGCTTAGTTGCCCCACTGTATGTGGAATCTTCCCAGACCAGAGATCAATCCTGTGTCTGTTGCTTTGGCAGGCAGATTCTTAACCACTGCACCACCAGGGAAGTCCCAATATATCACATCTTATATCCCCCCACTGACCCTCATGGTTTTCTATTTACTCTTTTAATCTTTATAAGTCAACTATTGTGTCAAAAAGCACAATAGGTATACATATGGCTGATTCATGTTGATGTTTGGCAGAAACTAACACAATATTGAAAAACAATTATCCTTCAATTAAAAATAAATAAATTTAATTTTAAAAAAAGCACAATAAGCTAATTCATTCTAAGGAACTGACAATTGATAATGGTTTACAATATTAACTCTTCCCAAATAATATGTTTGCAAATTTGTTAGTGTCTTTAATCCTCAACTCAAAGCAATCCTTAAGTGGAAATATCAACCACTTGGCAGGCCAGTAGATGGGGTATCTCTGGCTGGACTTTTCATCACATGCTCCTCCAATCTTACCAGGTAGACAGTCCCATACTCTGTTTATTGTCAGAGTCAGAGTGGTTGAGTTTTTCTCAGTCAGGGTGAATATGGGAAACTTGAATCCTCAATCTGTTATGGAGAAGATACTGGGTCTGAAGGCTGGATTCAACCCAAATCTTGGCTCCATTTAATTAACTATATCCACAGAAGAATTTCCACAACCAAAGATTGCATTGCAAATATATCTGCCACTGGGATACTCAAAATAGATTACACTCGTTCCTAGGTTCATACTCTGGTCTCCCACTGTGAACCTTTGTCACTCAGAGAGACAATGAAATGACTTCAGAGGAGGTACGGTCTCCTTGTTGAAAGTGAACCAGAAGTTCAGGTAGGAAGATGACGTATGCCTTAGGGCATGCTGGCTGCTAGCACAAAATAGGACAGCCTGGGTAGCTTTTAAACAACAGAATTTTGTCCCTCAGTTTGGACGTCTGAGATCAGAGTGTCAGTGTGATTGGGTGAGGGTTCTCTTCTCGGTTGCAAATTCACATGGTGCAAGGGGCAAGGGATCTCTCTGGAGCCTCCTTTAAAGAACACTAATCCCGTTCAGGAGAGTTCTTCCCACATGAGGGAATCCTCTCCCAAAGGCCCTGCCTCCTAATTGTTTAGTCACTCAGTCATGTCCAGCTCCTTGTGACCCCACAGACTGTAGCTCACCAGGCTCCTCTGGAATTTTTTAGGCAAGAACACTGGAGTGAGTTGCCATTTTCTTCCTCAGAGGATTTTCCTGACCCAAAGATGGAACCCGTATCACCTGTATTGGCAGGTGGGTTCTTTACTGCTGAGCCTCCTGGAAAGCCCTGCCTCCTTATACCATCACTGAAAGGATTCGAATTCAACCTATGAATTAGACAAGGGACACAAGCGTTGAGATCATAGCCATGTAGAAAATAAAGAAAAGGAGAGATGAAAGGCATTCAGGCCTCTTGTGATTAGACTGAATGGTTTGGAAAGTGCCAGTATTTCCTAGTTTACTGGTCCATGTACTGGTACTACCATACTGAATAATTTTCATCAGTCTGCTAAACATTTTCATCTGAAGCTTCTTAGTTTCTAAAATTTAAAAGTTGCTTGGCAACCAAAATGAATATATCCTAACTCAATTGACAAATGTGATTTTAATTTCACTTCAGTTATAAAAGTGATTAAAAGTAGCTTTAAATAAATTTACATTGACACATTCTCCCTAAATATGTGTGTGTGTGTGTATATATATATATATATATATGAAGTATGCATGCATGCATACATGCTCAGTCACTCAGTCCTGTCCAATTCTGCAATCCCATGGACTATAGCCCACCAGGCTCCTCTGTCCCTGGGATTCTCCAGGCAAGAATACCTGAGTGGGTTGCCATGCCCTCTTCCAGGGGATCTTCCTGATCCAGGGACCAAACCAGCGTCTCCTGCATCTCCTGTATTGCAAGCAGATTCTTTACCACTGAGCCACTGAGGAAGCCCCATATATTAAGCATATATATATTCAAATCACTAAGGATTCTATAGACATATTATTATATACATACATGTGGAATTTTTAATGCTTTAAGTAGGTAGTCTTAACCTACAGTATAGTTAAATTGTTTTAAGTAATCTAGAAGAGTGATTCTCAGTCTTGGCTGTACATTGGAATCTTCTGGATATCCTTATTTAATAGACTAGGCATTTGAATTAAAAATTCAGTAACTCTGGTACACCCAAAGCTGAAAAACCACTGAACTAGGCCATCCTCCAACATTCATAATAACATTGTCAGTGATTCCATGTACATAATAACTCTATTAGTGACTATTACATATCAACATATGATATCATTACCTATTTTAAAGTATGAAATTCATAATCCTTATTGCAAACACGGAAAACCATGTATTTTCATGTCCATTCAACAGGTAAAGGAAACAAGGCTCTGAAAAGTTAAGTAGCTTGAGCAAGGTCACAAGACTAGCAGTTTGGAGTCTGGGTAGGTTAGGTGGTTTAATTGAAATTGGGGCTGTTTGATTCTATGCCCGGTGCTCTTACCAGCCAATCACACCATGATGTCTTCTCTTCTGCACACCCTGCCAGGTGAGAAATTTAAATTTTAAAGGCAATTAGAGAAGATGATCCCACAATACAAAAATAACATTTTTTATTTTTACCAGGGCTTCCCTGATAGCTCAGTTGGTAAAGAATCTACCTGTAATGCTGGAGAGCCGGGTTCAATTCCTGGGTCAGAAAGATCCGCTGGAGAAGGGAAAGGCTTACCCACTCCAGTATTCTTGGGCTTCCCTTGTGGCTCAGCTGGTGGAAGAATCCACCTGCAATGCAGGAGACCTGAGTTCGATTGATGGATTGGGAAGATCCCCTGGAGAAGGGAAAGGCTACCTACCCCAGTATCCTGGCCTGGAGAATTAGAATCCTTCCCATAACCTTCCTTGTGGCTATTCTGACCAAATGGTCTGGGACTCTCCACCTGTCCTGTGCATCCAGGGCCATCTTGAACCTTGGAGATTTTTCTGGAAAGAAAATGTATCAGTATTTTTGATCCCAACCTTACTTCATCATCCTCTACCTGTTACCGATTCTTTTGGTAAAAGTTAATCCATCAGACTCTGGCTTCCTGAAGCCCTGCATTCATACATTGGAGAAGGAAATGGCAACCCAGTCCAGTGTTCTTGCCTGGAGAATCCCAGGGATGGTGGAACCTCATGGGCTGCCGTCTGTGGGGTCGCACAGAGTCGGACACGACTGAAGCGACTTAGCAGCAGCAGCAGCAGCAGCAGCAGGAAGGATGGTAGCACACTACTGGGTAAAGTAGTGGAGGGAAATATAAACATCTCCAAATGTTTCTCAGCAGGTGTTATGAGTTGAATTTTTGCCCTCCACCCCACAAAAGATATGTTGGGATCCCCAATTCCCAATACTTTAGAATGTGACCTTATTTGGAGACAGAGGTTTTACAGAGATAATCAAGTGAAAATGAGTCATTACAATGAGCAACAATCATGACTGGTGTCCTTATATAAAGGAGAAATTTAGATACAGACACAGATACACATAGGTAAAGATAATGTGAGGAACAGTAGGGTGAGGGCAATCTATAAACCAAGGAGAGAAACCTGGAATAGATCCTTCTCTCATGGCCCTAGGAGAAGGCAATGGCACCCCACTCCAGTACTCTTGCCTGGAAAATCCCATGGGTGAAGGAGCCTGGTAGGCTGCAGTCCATGGGGTCGCTAAGAGTCGGACACGACTGAGCGACTTCACTTTCACTCATTGGAAAAGGAACTGTCAACCCACTCCAGTGTTCTTGCCTGGAGAATCCCATGGATGGGGGAGCCTGGTGGGCTGCCGTCTATGGGGTCGCACAGAGTGGGACACAACTGACGCGACTTAGCAGCAGCAACAGCTCATGCCCCTAGGGCTTCTGTTGTAGCTCAGATGGTAAAGATTCTGTCTGCAGTGCAGGAGATCTGAGTTCAGTCCTTGAGTTAGGAAGATCCCTTGGAGAAGGGAATGGCAAACCACTCCAGTATTCTTGCCTGGAGAATTCCATGGACAGAGAAGCCTGGTGGGCTACAGTCCATATGGTCTCAAAGAGTCAGACATGATAAGTGACTAACACTTTCATATTCATGACCCTAAGAAGGAAGCAACCTTGCCAACACCTTGATTTCAGAGTTCCAGAACCACAAGTCTTTCAATTTCTGTTGTTTAAGCTACCCAGTATGTAGTACTTTGTTATAGGAAACAAATACAGCAGGTGAGTGCCAGAGAATTAGACTCCAGGAGAGCAGCCAGATGGAGCTGATGTGTTCTGCTTAGGAAAAATAAAGACAGGGTTTGTGAGTCTCCAGAAAGACTGTCACTGAGCATGGTGTTCAGTAGAACTCTGCCCCCTGAATCACTTAAGGGGCATTTCATCTGAGCTGCTGGCATCTGGTACTGTACCTAGCCTGAGATCACTTATTTTCTCTGTTGTTACGTCAACCATGGAGGTCAGAAAATTCAGGGACTTGCTCTCTCCTGCCAAAGGACCACTGTTTAGGCTCCTTATCCATTACCTATTACAACTAGGCTTGCCTTCTTAGTATTTCCATTCTAACATGGATAAGTCATAATTTTCTGCTTTTCCTTGATCTCAAGGTTATAGTCTATTTCTAGCATGGTGACCCAGTGATAAAGAATCTGCCTGCCCATGCAGGAGACACAGGAGGCATGGGTTTGGTCCCTGGGTCAGGAAGATCCCCTGGAGAAGGAAATGGCAACCCACTCCAGTATTCCTGCCTGGGAAATCCCACGGACAGAGGAGCCTGGCGGGCTATATAGTCCATGGGATCCCAAAAGAGTCAGATGTGACTTAGCAACAAAAGTGACTAATCAACAACATCAATTAGCAGGAAAACCTCTGTGTATCTTGAGACGTTGGTCACAGAGTAGTAGGACATATTCACCAGCAGAATTGTTTTGGTTCTTTGTTATGCATAGAAAGGTGATATGTCCTCAGGCTTTGGGTCGGTCAAGGCACTTCTTTCATTACCTGACCTCAGTCTCTTTGATTCTCTCCTGCCCATTCCACTCTCCCCAGTCACCTGTCCCCACCATCTTGGATATTCCTATGGGCGCTCACATGTCAGAACTCAGACTATTTATTTTATCATTATGTGATGACAGGACCATCACTTATTCATGCCTAGCTGCCTAAACAAAGAGAACAGACAACATGTACTCTTTTGTCCTGTGTCCATAGCACAGAAATAAGCTAAGGCATCATGGGGATCATCCGCTGAGTTTTCCAAGGGGCCCTTAGCAGCAAGGTGCCTATCTTCAAGGAGATGAAGTCATATTTACGATCTGTTTCTAAAGTTCTTGAAGAAGACTGCATTTGCATTACTTATGGACTGGAAAACAGAACAGTGGGAGACAGAGGCAGGTGAGATTCTGAGAAAGTGTCACCACAGCAGCCGGAACGTCGAAGATGGTGTTCATGATTTATTCTCTGCTCCCTTCCTGTCAACACGAATGCTCACAGAAATTCTGACCACTGTAGCCTAGGCAGTGTGGGCAATGTAAGTAGTAAGCACACTTGTGTCAAGATAATTTAAGACTTCTGCTAAATTAGAGAGAGAATTTTTTTCAACTCTTCTTTCTGACGCAGTTATTGTTAGAAGAAAGCATAGAAATCACAGGAACACTCCTAAAAAATCAGCATGGTGTAGGCAAAGTTACAAAACGGCATAAGGCTGGAAAGTGAATATTGGCTCTGCCATTTTATTAAATTCTGTGAGACTGGGTAACTTCCTTAACTGCGATTTTGAGGAAGGAAGCAAATGAAGACTTTGTACTATAGATGGATAAGTTGTAAAAATAGATCCTCATTCCTTATCCATTCCCAAGTTTTTACCTCTCTCTGAGCACACTGGACGGAGAAGGCAATGGCCCCCCACTCCAGTCCTCTTGCCTGGAAAATCCCACGGAGGGAGGAGCCTGGTAGGCTGCAGTCCATGGGGTTGCTAAGAGTCAGACACGACTGAGCGACTTCACTTTCACTTTTCACTTTTATGCATTGGAGAAGGAAATGGCAACCCATTCCAGTGTTCTTGCCTGGAGAATCCCAGGGATGGGGAAGCCTGGTGGGCTGCCGTCTATGGGGTTGCACAGAGTCGGACACGACTGAGTGACTTAGCAGCAGAGCACACTGGAATGATGATACATCTAAACATCCGAACAGAGTGAACATTGTCAGGAAAAACAAGAAATTACCACATTTTTCTGCAGAAGACAATTTAGGAGTTTTCTAAATTTCCCATCGGCACTTCTATCCTCTTTTCATACTTTTAAAAAAAATTAATTTATTTATTTTTTTTAATTTTAAAATATTTAATTCTTACATGCGTTCCCAAACATGAACCCCCCTCCCACCTCCCTCCCCATAACATCTTTCTGGGTCATCCCCATGCACCAGCCCCAAGCATGCTGTATCCTGCGTCAGACATAGACTGGCGATTCGATTCTTACATGATAGTATACATGTTTCAATGCCATTCTCCCAAATCATCCCACCCTCTCCCTCTCCCTCTGAATCCATAAGTCCGTTATACACATTTGTGTCTTTTTTGCTGTCTTGCATACAGGGTCGTCATTGCCATCTTTCTAAATTCCATATATATGTGTTAGTATACTGTATTGGTGTTTTTCTTTCTGGCTTACTTCACTCTGTATAATCGGCTCCAGTTTCATCCATCTCATCAGAACTGATTCAAATGAATTCTTTTTAATGGCTGAGTGATAGTCCATTGTGTATATGTACCACAGCTTTCTTATCCATTCATCTGCTGATGGACATCTAGGTTGTTTCCATGTCCTGGCTATTATAAACAGTGCTGCGATGAACATTGGGGTACATGTGTCTCTTTTCATACTTTATCTTCCTCTTCATCTCAACTAGATTAAATCTCTATGAGGGCATATTTTAAATTTTTTATTGTTACTGGGTTTTTTTGAGGAATCTTTTTTTGAACCCTTCTTTGGGAGGTTAAGATTCTTAGAACTTATCGTGGGTGTGTGCTAAGTTGCTTTAGTCATGCCTGACTTTGTGTGACCCTATGGGCTGTAGCCCACCAGGCTCCTCTGTCCATGGGATTCTCCAGGCAAGAATACTGGAGTGGGTTGCATGCCCTCCTCCAGGGGATCTTCCTGACCCAAGGATTGAACTCATTTCTCTTATATCTCTTGCACTGGCAGATGAGTTCTGTAACACTAATGCCACCTGGGAAGTCCCTTAGAACTCATCACCTGCTTCTAAATGCTTCAGGTAGTCCTATGCTTTCTCCTTTTTTTTTTTGTAACTATTTCCCTCCCTTTCTAAAAAAAAACAAAAATAAACCAAAATAACATAAAACTGAATACATGCTATGCTCCAAATATCTTAAATAATATTATCTCTGAGTCTTGCTAGATAGTTGGTTTATTAATTTAATTAAGATATTAATATAATTTGTATAATAGCAATATAATCAAGCAGTAATTATGTAAGCAATATAATTAAATTGTCTTATTCATTTATCTCACTATTTGTTTACATCTGTTGTCCTGTGTGCATTGGTATTACTGAACTTCTTGTAAAGCACATTTCTCCGTGTAGTAATTAATGTTACCGATCCTCAGTTAACTTTGGGAAACTTAAAGCCCTAAGGCAGGCAGATATTTTCTGAGCAGTGGAAGTGAATGACTGTCAGCTTGTGAATGGAAGTGGGTGGGTTCCATGTTCAGTGTGGTATAGAAGGGAGAGATGGTATCTAGTCAATTAAGTCTAGTAACAGGAAAGTACCTGTCTGATCCAGGCAACCCCTGAGGCTGCTGACTAATAAATGATCTGTATTAACTTTGCTCTATCAGACTGGCCAGGAGCCCTGCCTGAGGGCCTTTGAGGCATCAAAGCCCACCTGTGTTGGTGGTTCACAAGTGAGAATATGACAGGATATTCCAGAATTTTAGAGTTAGAGTCTGTTCTCTGGGTTTGTGCCCTGATTCTGCCATATATGATCAGGTAGGCATTTATGTCTTCGTGGGTATAATGACACTAACCCTGCCTCACAGGATTTTTTGGGGATTAAACTCTGGGGAAAATGGCAAAGGCCTAGCATTGGAACCAGCATTACGGTAACTGATCAACAAATATTCATCTTCTCTGGATCTCATATTTCTAACTGTGTTACTTTTCAAAGCTGTGAAGGTACATAGTAATGGCATGGGTGGACAGTTGAGTCTGCAAGGCTTCCTGGTGTGTTATTTAAGTATGAAAGACAAAGAGGAGACAAGGATGACTCCAGGGTTTTGGTTCACTCAACTGGAAGGAGAATTGTTAACACTGAAAAGAAGAAGATTGTGGGTACAGCAGGTTTTGGATTAGGGAGCAGGGAAGATTGGACGCTCCTCTTCAGACGTGGAGGTGGAGATATCTATTAGGCTTCCCTGGTGGCTCAGAAAGTAAAGAATCTACCTGCCAAGGCAGGTGACCTGGGTTCAATCCCTGGGTCAGGAAGATCCCCTGGAGAAGGAAATGGCAACCCACTCCAGTATTCCTGACTGGAGAAGTCCATGGACAGAGGAGCCGGGCAGGCTACAGTGCACAGGGTTGCAAAGCAACCTGCTCAGTTAGTGACCGAGCAGATAACATGCATGATGACATACAAGGTGTTGAGTCGACAACCATAAGAAACTTTTCAGAGCCTCCTCAGCTTTTTCTTGTGTCTCTCGTACAGCAGATCAGCTCTGCCAACAGGCTGGTGCTCAGCACAGTTACTCCAGATGAAAGCTAGTCACTTTCCCCATTTCTAAAATCAGCTAGTTTCTGGTTTCATTTCCAGAAGAAATCTCAATAAACAGATGAACAGGTTGTTGTTGTTGTTCAGTCTCTTAGTTGTGTCTGACTCTGTGACCCCGTGGACTGTAGCACGCCAGGCTTCCTTGTCCTTCACTATCTCCCTGAGTTTGCTCAAACTCATGTCCATTGAGTTGGTGATGCCATCCAACCATCTTGTCCTCTGTCATCCCCTTCTCCTACCTTCCATCTTTCCCAGCATCAGAGTCTTTTACAATGAGTTAACTTGGGGCAAGAGACTTGGATATTCTCCAGAAAGTATAAGCATTGCTTACAAGATCTTTAGATGTAGGTTTACATAGAATATTGCAATGACCTAGTCACTGTAAGGAATATCTTCCCATTGCTGGAGTTAAATTTACTTGTAGATGAAAGTGAAAGAGGAGAGTGAAAAAGTTGGCTTAAAGCTCAACATTCAGAAAACTAAGATCATGGCATCTGGTCCCATCACTTCATGGCAAATAGATGGGGAAATGGTGGAAAGTGTCAGACTTAATTTGGGGGGCTCCAAAATCACTGCAGATGGTGACTGCAGCCATGAAATTAAAAGATGCTTACTCCTTAGAAGGAAAGTTATGACCAACCTAGATAGCATATTAAAAAGCAGAGACATTACTTTGCCAACAAAGGTCCGTCTAGTCAAGGCTATGGTTTTTCCTGTGGTCATGTATGGATGTGAGAGTTGGACTGTGAAGAAAGCTGAGTGCCGAAGAATTGATGCTTTTAAACTGTGGTGTTGAAGAAGACTCTTGAAAGTCCCTTGGACTGCAAGGATATCCAGCCAGTCCATCCTAAAGGAGATCAGTCCTGGGTGTTCATTGGAAGGACTGATGCTGAACCTGAAACTCCAATACTTTGGCCACCTCATGGGAAGAGTTGACTCATTGGAGAAGACTCTGATGCTGGGAGGGATTGAGGGCAGGAGGAGAAGGGGACGACAGAGGATGAGATGGCTGGATGGCATCATTGATTCGATGAACATGAATTTGGGTAAACTCCAGGAGTTGGTGATGGACAGGGAGGCCTGGCATGCTGCTATTCATGGGGTTGCAAAGGGTCAGACACAACTGAGGGAATGAACTGAACTGAACTGATATACTGACCATCAGAATACCACAATTAGTACCTCAAAGATCTCAGTTTTAGTTGATTCAAATATTTGGCTAAACTAGCATGATATAATATGTTCAAAAAATGTTAAGGGAATGAATAATGGGAATCATGTGTCTTTTTCAATTTTGGTTTTCTCAGGGTATATGCCTAGGAGTGGAATTGCTGGGTCATATGGTGGTGGTTTTATTCCTAGTTTTTTAAGGAGTCTCCATACCATCTTCCTTAGTGGCTGTATCAATTTATATTCCCACCAAGAGTGCAAGAACATTCCCTTTTCTCCACACTCTCTCCAGCATTTATTGTTGTACAGTTCAAGAAACTCAAACAGGGGCTCTGTATCAACCTAGAGGGGTGGGATGGGGAGGGAGATAGGAGGGAGGTTCAAAAGGGAGGGGATATGTGTATACCCATGGCTGATTCATGTTGAAGTTTGACAGAAAACAGCAAAATTCTGTAAAACAATTATTCTTCAATAAAAAATAAATTAATTTTAAAAAAAGAAAAAAAAATCAGACCCTCTGAGAATCCAAATGCTAAACCCTTGTTTCTAAGACAATTGGAACAAATGAACAATAAGAAAGACTTTTTTATGACCCAGCAATCCCACTGCTGGGCATACACACCGAGGAAACCAGAATAGAAAGACACACATGTACCCCAATGTTCATCGCAGCACTGTTTATAATAGCCAGGACATGGAAACAACCTAGATGTCCATCAGCAGATGAATGGATAAGAAAGCTGTGGTACATATACACAATGGACTATTACTCAGCCGTCAAAAAGAATACATTTGAATCAGTTCTGATGAGATGGATGAAACTGGAGCCGATTATACAGAGTGAAGTAAGCCAGAAAGAAAAACACCAATACAGTATACTAACACATATATATGGAATTTAGAAAGATGGCAATGACGACCCTGTATGCAAGACAGCAAAAAAGACACAAATGTGTATAACAGACTTATGGATTCAGAGGGAGAGGGAGAGGGTGGGATGATTTGGGAGAATGGCATTGAAACATGTATACTATCATGTAAGAATCGAATCGCCAGTCTATGTCTGACGCAGGATACAGCATGCTTGGGGCTGGTGCATGGGGATGACCCAGAGAGATGTTATGGGGAGGGAGGTGGGAGGGGGGTTCATGTTTGGGAATGCACGTACAGCCGTGGTGGATTCATGTCAATGTATGGCAAAACCAATACAGTATTGTAAAGTAAAATAAATTAAAAATAAAAATTAAAAAATAATAATAAAAAATAAAATAAAAATGGGAAAAGTGCAATCTTGTCATTTCATTACAGTTTTATTACATTTTACTTCACTGTTTTTACTTTTTATTTTTTCATATTATTTCCTACTCCTTTCCAACTTTATATAAAGACATTGATTAGGATATTTTCTAGTCATAGGACTCTACTTTCCTTTGGGGGAAAGTGGAGCAGGATCTAGCACACAGCAATAGAGATATTTGGAGTTAACAATGCAGATAAAAATAGAACTGAATTGCAGTGAAACATTATTCTGTTTAATAATTTAAAAAAATAGATGAACGATATATTGTCCTGAGTGTTACTTCTGCCAGTAATAGCATTGATTTATGAGGGTTGTATGTTTGTGTGCTTTGGGTGTTTATTTTATTTTATACTTTTGCTCTGTTTACTTTTTTTTCTGAGGACTACTCAAAACACCTTATTCATACACAATCTTATTTTATTCTCAATTTTATATTCACAGCACATATAGATAAAATAAAGCCCCTTAGAATAGCCTAGGCCATACTGCGGCTTGAAATACTTAATCATTCATCACTTCCCCTACAAATTCCTAATATCTTTCCATCTGGTCAAAAGCCTCAGATAAACTGTACCTTCTTCTATATTTTTAAAAATTAAATATTTGAAGAGTTCACTCTTAGAAACACAGGGCCCAATTACAGACTACCTACAGATATAAGTGATATTTTTTCAAAGAGACAATTAATAACAATGAGAAAGAGTAGCGAAAAACAACTCTGGAATTTAGGGTACTCTTTCAGAGGCAAAGAAAGACCATTGTCAATAAATGCATACATTAGCCAGAGAAACAACTTCAGTGGTACACAAACGTATTTGACTGTGCGTCCTTATTAACAAAATGTTTTAAATTAACAATGTTTTAATTATTATTAAAACGTCCTTATTAACAATGTTTTATTTTTATTTTATTTTTTTTAGAATCTGACTTTTTTTTTACTTTATTTTACTTTACAATACTGTATTGGTTTTGCCATACATCAACATGAATCTGCCATGGGTTAACAATGTTTTAAATTGCATCCTTATTAACAATGTTTTACATTGTCCCCCCATTAAATTGGTTCAGTGGGTAAAGAATATGCCTGCAATACAGGAGATGCAGGAGACAGGCGTTCAGTCCCTGGATTGGGAAGATCCTCTGGAGGAGGGCATGGATACTCACTCCAGTATTCTTGCCTGGAGAATCCCATGGACAGAGGAACCTGATGGGCTACAGTCCATGGGGTTGTAAAGAGCTGAATATGACTGAAGTTACTAAACACATAAATACACAAATGTATGTATTTATAATACACACACACTTGTACTGATATACTGTATATCATAAAATATACACAAAGCAAAAGAAATGTAAATTCATGTAAATATGACACATCCTGAAAATTTCATCCTGTGTCCTAATGGATCACTTTTGTCCCTGAGATGCAGGCACCCCGCTTGAAAGACCACTGAACACAGCAGTTCAGTGCTCCAGGAACTTTTCAGCTAAAGGCAGCCTGTCTGTCCTGGTCTCCATTGTGTTTCTACAGTGGATTGCTGCCTTGCTCCTCCAAATACAAAACCACTGCAGTCTGCTCCTGTCACAGTGGCCTGAACATGACCACCCCAAGCTGTCAGTCTGAGATTGGAGACAGGGAGGCGTCATGTCAGTTTAAAGGGTTGGAGGGGAATAAATACCATAGTCCCAATCGGCTCCTGCCAAGCGCAGAATATGCCAAACCTTTTTTGTAGGGCCTTTGAATGATTTGAATGAGTGTTCATCCCTGCCAACAGCAGTATAAAAATTGCCCCTCTCAGAAGCAGTGCTTTGATGTTTGCCCAAAACATTCTCTTTTCCCAGGCAGGCATTTCCCCTTAACTTTCTGCCAGCTGCTGGCAGTCTTATGACCACTTATACCAGCTTCTAGACCCATGTTACTTGGTTGTTTCCCGTCATGGGTTTCTTACACATTTTGCTCTCTTTTCTCATAGAGTGTGTGTTTCCGTTCACATATATGCACATACAATCATGCTGTTCAAGAAAAACTACTTTAAAGTCTGAGTTGACACTCAAAGAAGGAAATAAATAATTATGACTTTGTTTTAAACAGATGGACAGCCTAGATAACTGGTGATTAAGTAATCCAATTTTCATTCATAAGATGAACATATATACCCAGTTATTGGCAAAGCATCACATCCCTGATCACAGGACAGTGCCATGGTTAGTCATTCATTGTGTACATTTTATGACTGTACATCGTTAATGATTTGAGTGGTAGATGGTAGATCTAATCAGCTGAGCTGAAATCAAAGACCATAAAAATGAACTATTGTAGATGGTGTGGTTCCCAGATAAAACAAGTAGAGGCCCCTCATGAATACCCTGAAAGAGAAGGAACACTCCAGATCATAAATCAGGGTCTTGTTTATGTTTGAGTATATGCAGGATAATCATTTACTGGCTTATCCAGCACTATTAATGGTTTTCAGCAAAGTGAATCCTAACTTTTACTACCTGCTATGAAACTTACCATGATAAAAATTAGATATGTTTTGGAAACACATTGTCAAGTTATAAGCAATGACCACTGGTTTTCTATCCCAATAGCACATTCAAGAAATGATCATTATTGACAACTTAAATGTTAATGTAATTTTAATTAAAATACTTGAATTTTTTCCCTTGATTAAAACCTTCAGCTAGTTTTTGCTTTTTTCCAAATTATAAATTCAATCAGAGCATCTTTCAAGGATAAGCAAAGGAAGAGTTTTTAAGAATTAACTTAAAAAATTAGACTTGACTCACTATGTTGGCACATAAGGGTATTCGAGATAGTTAGTTTAGTATCCTGGCATATACAGAAATGTATTATGTACTATTTAATATGAGTACCGTATGTGTGTTTAAATCTACAATGTTCATGTTGCAGATCTGTGAGGTTTAATTATCATACATATTCACACCACTTGTCTCACAAACACTGAAAGATAAGCTATATAAAGGTACTTATATATCTGTTTCCAATTCCCTTTGAAAACTAAGAAAATTCTAAACAAGAATGAAAATTGCTTCACAGAACTTTCGAGTTTAAATAGCACTTAAGCACCAATCCATTTATTTTGTGGTTGAGGAACTTGAGTCTTGATCCAATGACTCATAGCTAGTCAGTGGCCAAGTCAAGATTAGGAGGGAGAGGGTCTGACGCTTTCCCATTCTTTTTAGTCTTCAACCAAAAATGGGCATACCTGTGGCTCCCTTCAATTTTAAAGTTTAATGAAGACTAAAAAAAAGTTAAGATTTCCTTGGTATAGTTGATTCACTGTTCGTGTATGCTCAAGTTCACTATAGAAAGCTGTAGTTTATTACACTGACAATACAGTCATTTGTTGGGTTTATATTTATCCTAAATAGTACAGATTTCCTAGAGCTTCCATGATGACTCAGTGGTAACGAATCTGCCTGCCAATGCAGGAGACTTGGGGTCTTTGGGTCAAGAAGAACTCCTGGAGAGGAAATGGCAATCCACTCCAGGATTCTTGCCTGGAAAATCCCATGGACAGAGAAGCCTGGTGGGCTACAGTCTACAGGGTTGCAAAAGAGTCAGACATGACTTAGAGACTAAAACATCAACAGATGTCCTCACGGATTGTACCTTTCCAGTCATGTATGCTCTATCAGCCAGACTATCTAAATTATGTTAACTATGTAAAATACAAATCTGAACTCATTCCCCTAATTAAAATTCTTCAGTGGACTTTCATTTTTTACTCATGTCAAGGACTAAGTTCCTTCACTTAGCCCTGTCCGTACCTTCAGCCTCATCTCTTGCACTCTGCCTCTGTCTGTATCTTCCAGCTGATTGTGGCTTCTACACATCACATATGGCTTATTGATTCTGTGCATTTATTTCTGCTTTCCCCTCTGCATGTAACATTCTCTTCACTACCAGCTCAGCCCCATTCCACTCTACAGACTCATTCTCCCCTCCCTCAGCCCTACCTTCTCCACTGATTGGCTCATACATAAGGCTCAGCACTCAGGCAACACTTTCCTTATGAAACAGTCTTTGACACTCCCTCCATTTCCATTTCTGAGATTAAGTATTGCTTCTCCGTGACCCTCTACTTCTCTCTGCATATTTAATCACTAGTCTTGGACAGATCATTATAACAAACACACTGTATTATATGTTTGCTTCACCTAGTTTACTGTGAGTTCCTTGAGGGAAGGACTATTTAACAAGCATAGGGTCTGATATATTGTAAGAGCTCAGTATAAGCTCAACAAATGTCATCATGTTGATTAAATAATTAAACACTAAGTGAGTTACTATGTGAACAGAACAGTGCTTGGTGTGCAGACCATGAAAAATGCCAAGTAATGAATGAATGGCTAAATGAAAAGATCTGCTCTAATCCTACATTCTTCTGACTGGTGAACATCCTGCTTCAATAGGAGTCAGGTGGTAGGTGGATGGTGACTGGAATTTGCCAGAGGAATCGGGAAACTTTCTGACTGGGGCAACTTATATGAAGGATTTTCAAGAATGGGAATATTATTTATTTGTGGCTGTGCTGGGTCTTCACTGACGTGTGGGCTTTTCTCTAGTTGTGCTGAGCAGAGGCTACTCTTAGTTGCAGTGTGTGGGCTTCTCATTGTAGTGGCTTCTCTTGTTGCAGAGCGTGGACTCTAGAGTGCACGGGGTTCTGTAGCTGCTGTTGGTGGGCTCAATAGTTGTGGTTCCAGGGCTTAGTTGCTCCATGGCATGTGGGATTTTCCTGGACCAGGGATGAAACCCGCTCCTTCCACATTGGCAGACAGATTCTTTACCACTGAGCCACCAGGGAAACCTCAAGAATGGGCACATTTTTAAATTAGCCTTGCAGACAGTACTAAGAGAGAACTACAGGAAAATTCATCAGTCTAACCAATAGTTTCTTGAAGGCTCTTTCAGTGTACAAAGAAAATGCTATACTGATATTACTTCAAGGTGGATCTTCTTCCTAACTTCTTGGCATTCATAAAGCCTTACTTTAGTTCATGACTTTAGATTTTATGCCTAATATATCCACTAGGTGTCAAACTTTTATATATAGTGTGCCTCATTGCGATAGTATTGCTGGCTTAGACAAATAAAAAAATTCACTTCCTTCTTGGCTTGAGTGAACACTGCTGTTTTCTGTGTGTGGGTTACATAGTCAACCAACTTCCTGTCATATTTTGGGGACTAGGAATAAATCATACTATTTAAGAAGAGTAGTTTTTCTCTTGTCTTTCTTCCAGTCTCACTAGAAATGGGTTACTCTAACATTGGCAACTCAAAACCCATTTGAGGAGTGGTTTACATAGGTTACTATCTAAAATCAGGTGAACTCAATCCTTTCTTGTCCTGATTTATTTTTTTCTGTTTTATTTTTGTTATAATCTGTTGCATGCTGTGAAGTCGGTAGATTCATAAACCTTCACTTCACCTTAAGCTACATTAAATTTTTATGAATAATTAGAATTAATATTTGTATAGTCTTTTATAGTTGACAGAATATTTTCATAAGCATTGTGCTATCTGATCCTTGCAATACTCCAATCAGTTGGATAAGGAACAGTAATTTTATTACATTCATTTTATAGTTGAAGAAATTAAGCCTTCAGTGGTTAAGTGACTTTCTCAAGGTTATATAAATAGAATGTTAGCAGGGCTAAAATGAAAGTCCTATCTTTGGAATAAGATATCTGTAATCTTACTCTCTTGAAATACACTTGCAATATCAGCTTATATCAATTTTCAAGATCCTTTAAGTCATCCTAAGAAATATTTTTTATGCATATCTTCATAAATTGATAGATTCTCAGAGATAAGAGTTCAGGGAATACTCTAGGGTAATTCACAACTTCTGGGAAATAAATACTGATCTCTTAATTATCATATTTTTACCACATGGATTATTAAAAAAAATAATTTCTAAGTAAAATTAAAATTCAGCCTGATATATGATGAATCTCCCATGGTTACCCTTTGGATATAACAGAGAACCGAAACATTTCTGTGTTTTGAAGAGGAAAAATTTTCTCCATTTTCCTTTTTCTATTTTCCTTCTCCTTAGTCTCATGCCAGATTTCATTCCAAATCTATGCTGACATTTATCTCATTTCTGCATGACCACTGTGGATTTCTTTATGTCACATGTGGGCTACATCACGTCCCGCCTCTGATTAGGTATTCCTGATTTCCCTCTGTGCTTCGTAATCAAATTGTTCATATCAGTGATATGCAGAAAAATGTAGAAACTGCCAGGCAGGAGGGTAGGGGGGATATAGGGGCATATTATATTCAGAGGAAGCAAATATAAGGAGAGCAGACTTCTATTTGGAATGTAAAGACAGTAAAAAAAAATTTATTGTATAAAATAAAAATGGAACAAAGAATGGGAAGAGAAGTAGCAATATTTTCTCACTTTTAAGACTCTGCATGAAATGGTATAATATTACTTAAAAATTTACTTTGAAAATTTAAATATATATATTATAGCCCCCCTAAAGTGAGTGAGTGAGTGAATGAGTGAAAGTCACTCAGTTGTGTCCAACTCTTTGCGACCCCATGGACTCACGAACAGAGAACCCCACCAGCCTCTTCTGGCCATGGAATTCTTCAGGCAAGAATACTGGAATGTGTTGCCATTTTCTTCTTCAGAAGATCTTCCCAGCCCAGGGATTGAACTTGTGTCTCCTGCACTATAGGCAGATTCTTTACCATCCAAGCCACCAGGAAGCCCAACCCCCTAAAGTAACCAGCTAAAAAAAGAACAATTAGTTATAGCTGATAAGCCAAAAAATGAGAAAAAATAGAACCATAAAAATTAATCAAAAGAAGGTAGAAAAAAAAAAGAAAAGGGGAAAAATCCTCACAAAAAAGTAAATAAAACATCATTCTGTTGGAATTAGGACAATCCTCATCAATTAGTTCAGTTCAGTTCAGTCACTCAGTCATGTCTTACTCTTTGCAACCCCATGGATTACAGTACACCAGGCTTCCCTGTCCATCATCAACTCCCAGAGCTTACTCAAACTCATGTCCATAGAGTCAGTGATGCCATTCAACCATCTCCTCCTCTGTCAATAACCACCTCATCCATGTCAATAATCACACTAAATGTAAATAAGCTAAACACGATTAAGAAGTAGAATTGTTAGATTATATTACAAAACAAGATTGAAATATATGCTTTCCGTAAGAAATTCACTTTAGATATAAAGACATAAATAAGTTAAAAGTAAAAAAGATGTACAAAGAGATACCTTACAAAATGCTAAGAAAAAAAAAGCACTAAGGTGGTATATTAACATAAGGCAAATTAGATGTCAGAAAAAAATTTTCAACATCCCTCTCTCGGTATAAGCATACCTTGGTGATAGGCTGGTTTGATTCCGAATTTTTGCAATAAATAAATATTGCAATAAAGCAAGTCACAGATTCTTTAGTTTCCTAGTGTATATAAACATTTTTTGATTCTCTATGTATTTACTTTTAAAACTTATTTTAATTTATTTTAATTGGAGAATAATTACTTCACAATATTGTGATGTTTTTTGCCATACATCAACATGAATTGGCCATGGGTATATATGTGTCCCCCATCTTGAACTCCTCTTCCACATCCCTTCCCACACTATCCCTCTGGGTTGTCCCAGAGCACTGGCTTTGGGTGCCCTGTTTTATGCATTGAATTTGCACTGGTAATTTATTTTACAAAAGGTAATGTGCATGTTTCAATGCTATTCTCTCAAATCATCAAAAAAAAATGTTATGTTTATATCATACTGTAGAATATTAAGTATGAAATAGGATTATATCTGAAAAATAATGTTATCTACCTTAATTAAAGAATACTTGATTGCTATGTGTACTAACAAACATCTAAGCCTTCAGTGCATCATAATCTTTTTGCTGGTAGAGGGTCTTTCTTCAGTGTTGATGACTGCTGACTGATGAAAATTTTGGCTGCTGAAGGTTTGGGTGGCTATGGTAATTTCTAAAAATAAGAGAGCAATGAAGCTTTCTCCATCTATTAACTCTTCCTTTCATGAACTATTTTGTAAAAGCAATGCTGTTTGATGGCATTTTGCCCACAGAAGAACTTCTTTCAGAATCAGAATCAATCCTCTAAAACTATACCACTGCTTTACGCATTAAGATTATGTAATAGTCTAAATACTTAGTTGTCATCTCAACAATCTTGGCAGCATCATCACTAGGAGTAGTTTCCATCTCAAGGGACCATTTTCTTTGCAACTCCTCATTTGTTTAAGTTTTATCATGCGATCGCAGCAAATTACATCTTCAGATTCCACTTATAGTTTTAGTTTTCTTGATATTTCCATAACTTCTGCAGTTGCTTTTTCCATTGAAGTCTTGAACCCCTTAACCTCGTTTATGAGGGTTGGAATCAACTTCTTCTGCAGTACTGTTCCTGTTCACTGCTTCCCATGAAACATGAGTGTTATTTTTTTCATTTTTATCTAAAGAGCTTTTTATTTATACATCAAATAACCAAGACAATTAGTTGCATATGACAATGTGTTTTTATCTCACTAATACATGGTGATTTTATAAAATTCCAGTTTCATTATCTTGGTGGCATCTGAAATTATATTGAATTCTTTTTGTTTTCATGTTTTTCTACTAGCAGTTTATATCTACTGCCATTCTTTCTTAATTTATTTTTGATTGAAGGATAACTGCTTTACAATATTGTGTTGGTTTCTTGCATATATCAGTATAAATCAGCCAGAAGTATACATATGTCTCCTCCTTCTTGAATCCTCCTCCCACCTCTCACCCCATCCCACACCTCTAGGTTGTCACAGCATGAGTGTTCTTAATGGCATCTACAAAGGTGAACCCCTTTCAGAAGATTTTCAATTTACTCTGTCTAGATCCAACAGAGGAATCCCTACCTATGACAGCTATAGACTGACAAAATGTATTTGTTAAATACGAACATTTGAAAGTTGAAGTTACTCCTTGATCCATGGGCTGCAGAATGGATGTTGTGTTAGTAGGCATGAAAACATTAACCTCATTGTCTATCTCCTTCAGAGCTCTTGAATGACCAGGTGCATTGTCAATAAGCTGTACTATGTTGAAACGAATCTTTTTTTTTCTGAGCAGTATGTGTCAACAATGGGCTTAAAATATTCAGTAAACCATATTGTAAAGAGATGTGCTTTTATTCAGGCTTTGTGGTTCCATTTATAGAACACAGACCAAGTAGATTTAGCATAATTCTTAAGGACCTTACGATTTTCAGAATGGTAAAACTCTGGGAGATGGTGAGGGACAGGGAAGCCTGGTATGCTGCAGTCCATAGGGATGCAAAGAGTCAGACACAACTTGGTGACTGAACAACAACAAATGAGCATTTGGCTTCAATTTAAAGTTAATAGTTCCGTTACCTCCTAGCAAGAGAATCAGTGCGTCCTTTAAGTTTGAAGCTGGGCATTGACTTCTCTAGCTGTGAAAGTCCTTGATGACATGTTCTTCCAATTGAAGGTTGTTCTACATTGAAACAGCGTTGCTTTAGTGTGTTGTTATTTAGTAGCTAAATTGTGTCCTACTCTGCAATCCCATGGATTGTAATCCACCAGGCTCCTCTGTCCATGGGACTTCCCTGGCAAGAATGCTGAAGTGGGTTGCCCTTCTCTTCTCCGGGGGATCACTTCGACATAGGGACTGAACCCGCATCTCCAGTTTGGCAGGCAGATTCTTTACCACTGTGCCACCTGGGAAGCCTGTTCTTGACTGTAGCCACCTCCATTAATTATCTTAGCTAGGTCTTCTGAATAACTTGCTGCAGCTTCTACATTCACAGTTGATGCTTCACTTTTCACTTTTATGTTATAGAAGCAGATTCTTTCCTTAAACCTCATAAGCCAATCTTTGCTAGCTTCAAACTTTTCTTCTGAGGCTCTCTCATCAATTGAAACCTTTTTAGAACTGCAGAAAGTTGGGGCTTTATTCTGGATTAGACTTTGACTTAAGGGAATGTTATGGCTTCTTTGATCTTCTGTCAAGACAACTAAAACTTTCATCAGCAAAAAAAGTCTGTTTTGCTTTCTTATTGTTTGTGTATTCACTGGAATAGAACTTTTAATTTCCTTCAAGGGCTTTTCATTTGCGTTCACAACCTGGCTGTTTGGTGCAAGAGGCTCAGTTTCGTTCTCGTTCAGCTTTCAATATGCCTTCCTCACTAAGCTTAATTATTTCTAGCTTCTGATTTAAAGTCAGAGATATGCGACTCTTTCTTTTGCTTGACTACTTAGAGACTACCACAGGATTATTAATAGGTGTAATTTTAATATTTTTATGTCTCAGGGAATAGTAAGGCCTAAGGAGAAGGAGGGAGGAAGGAGAAAGGCAGGTCAGTGAAGCATTCAGGACACACACAACATTTTTAATGAAGTCCACTCTCATATGGGCACAATTCATGGTGCCCCCAAAACAATTATAATAGTAACATCAAAGACAACTGATTATGGATCACCATGACACAAAGAATAACAAAAAAGATTAAAAAAAAAAAAACAAAACTGTGTGTGGATTGCAAAAATGTAATGCAGAGACAAAAATGAAGTGAGGAAATGATGTTGGGAAAAATGGTGTTGATAGATGTGCTCAGCACAAGGTTGCCTCAAATCTGCAACTTGTAAAAAAACACCGTATCTGCAAAGAACAGTAATGCAAAGTGAAACAAAGTGAGGTATGTCTGTAACTGGTAGAATAATTGGGTTGAATATCAGTGAGGATGTGGAAGACTTGAACAGCACTCACTATCAACCAACCCGATTTGGTTGACATTCACAAATCCCACCTAACAACAGCAGACCACACATTTTGTTTTCCAGATGCAATAACAGATTTGCCAAAATACACCATATTCTGCACTATGAAACAAATTTAGGCCCATTTCCAGGGATTGAAATCTTACAAAATGTATATTCTGACTCAGTCGTATCCTACTCTTTGTGGCCCCAAGTACTGTAACCTGCTAGACTCCTCTGTTCATGGAATTTTCCAGGCAAGAATAGTGGAGTGGTGTCATTTCCTACTCCCGGGGATCTTCCAAACCCAGGAATCAAACCTGAGTCTCTTGCATCTCCAGCATTGGCAGATGGATTCTGTACCACTAGCACCATCTGGGAAGCCCTGTACTCTGACTACAAATGAATTAAATCAAAACCAGTAACAAAGATATGCAGAAATTCCCAAATATTTGGAAACTAAAGAACACAGAAAAGAATATCCAAGGACTATGTGACAACTCCCAAAGGAATAACATAGATAAAATGGTAATATCAGAAAGAGAAGAAACAGGAAAAGGGACAGAGGAAATAGTCAAAACTGATCATTTTTTCCCAAATAACGTTGAACACCAAACCACAGACTTGGGAAGCTCAAAGAACTGTAAAGAGAATAAATGCCAAAACAACAGGAAGGCATGTCTTTGAAGATGAAGAAAATACCCTGAATCCAAATAAGTATAAAAATAATTATACAATACAACCAAGTGTGATTTAATCCAGGTTCAATATTCAAAAATCAGTTAATGTAGCCCACTGAATCAACAGACTATAACAGAAAATCACAGGATCATATTAGCAGATGCTGAGAAAGCATTTATAAAATTCATCATTCAATACCTAATGGTGATAAAAACTCTCAGTGTACTTGGAATACAGGAAACTTTCTCAACTTAATCAAACTATCTACAGAAAACCCTGCAGCTAAACATCATGCTTGATGGTGACAAACTTGAAGCTTTCCCACTAAAATCAGGTACAAGTCTAGGATATGCCCCCTCATCACTCGTTTTCAACATAGTAATGGATGTATTTGCTAATGCAATAAGGCAATCAAAGGAAATTACAAGTATACAGATTGAGAAAGGAAACAAAACCGTCTTTGCTGGAAGGAGAAATTACAAAGGGGCACAGAACAGCTCAGCTGCTGATGGTTATGTTCATTGTCTTGCTTGGGTTGATGGTTTCAGAGATGTATGTATAAGTCAAAATTTATCAAATTATACCATTTAAATACCTACCAGTTATTGTACGTTAAGTATATTTCAATAAAGCTGCGAAAACAAGCACACGAAAAGGTTAATTAATGGCAAACATACTGAAAGACAACAAGGACTGCTCAGTTCAGTTCAATTCAGTCGCTCAGTCGTGTCCGACTCTTTGCGACCCCATGAATTGCAGCACGCCAGGCCTCCCTGTCCATCACCAACTCCCGGAGTTCACTCAGATTCGCGTCCATCAAGTCAGTGATGCCATCCAGCCATCTCATCCTCAGTCATCCCCTTCTCCTCCTGCCCCCAATCCCTCCCAGCATCACAGTCTTTTCCAATGAGTCAACTCTTTGCATGAGGTGCCCAAAGGACTGGAGTTTCAGCTTCAGCATCATTCCTTCCAAAGAAATCCCAGGGCTGATCTTCAGAATGGACTGGTTGGATCTCCTTGCAGTCCAAGGGACTCTCAAGAGTCTTCTCCAACACCACAGTTCAAAAGCATCAATTTTTCAGCGCTCAGCTTTCTTCACAGTCCAACTCTCACATCCATACTTGACCACTGGAAAAACCATAGCCTTGACTAGATGGACCTTTGTTGGCAAAGTAATGTATCTGCTTTTGAATATGCTATCTAGGTTGGTCATAACTTTTCCTCCAAGGAGTAAGCGTCTTTTAATTTCATGGCTGCAGTCACCATCTGCAGTGATTTTGGAGCTTTATTGACTATGCCAAAGCCTTTGACTGCATGGATCACAATAAACTGTGGAAAATTCTGAAAGAGATGGGAATACCAGACCTCCTGACCTGCCTCCTGAGAAACCTATATGCAGGTCAGGAAGCAACAGTTAGAACTGGACATGGAACAACAGACTGGTTCCAAATAAGAAAAGGAGTACGTCAAGGCTGTATATTGTCACTCTGCTTGTTTAACTTATATGCAGAGTACATCATGAGAAACGCTGGGCTGGAAGAAGCACAACAAAGACAGACCTTAATAAAAGCAGACACTGAAATTGCCACCTTGTAGTGTCTGCATTTCCCCAACTGTCACCTTATTCTCTTCTCTGAGATGGAAGAAAAGTCCTCCCTTGTCCCCATCTGTGCTCTGGCTCCAGCCCTTGGGTCTTCAACAGAACTTGGCTCCTTAGCTTTCCTACTGTCCCCATCATCAATCTTTAACCGTCCTTTGGTTATTCTCACCAGAACACAAATGTGCTCTCATTATCTTTCATTTTTGAAACCAAATACAAGCCTTCTTCAGCTGAATGTATTCCTCCAGTTACTGCCCCATCTACAGATATTCACATGCACAGGGACACAGCACAGACATGCGCATACACAGTCTTCCACATCTGATCACAACACTTCTCTTAATTCCCCCCAATTTTGTGAATTTGGGTATGGTATCTCTCACATTTATTTTTTGAATTAATGAGCTGTGATGAAACTTAATAGAATATGCAGTTGATGGGGCCTTATAGAACCAGCAGACCTACTTTTGAATTCTGGCTCTGCTTCAGCCTAATGATGTGACTTTGAGACCTTATTTAACTCCCTGAGAGTGTTTACTACCTAAAACACATGTATGACCCATTTTTGATCTATTTCAAAATGTGATATAAGGATTGAATGAAGTCAAGTTTCTCTGCCTGCCAGTGCTTGACCAAGAACACATCAGACTCAGTTAATACACATGTGCTACATTTCTGCCCACCTGGGCTCCAGAGCTATCTTCCTCCAGTTTCTCTCCTCCCTTTGTTTCAAGGTGGGTGAGTCAGCACAGCTCAGCACCTTGAAGGGAAAGTTCCCCTTATTTTCCTTAAATCCATCAATCCCTCCTCAAGGCCAATAAGCATTACTAGGTAGCACTACGGCTTGCTCCCGTGTGCACTGGGTAAACACTTGCTGTGCATGCTGAGGCTGGCCTGCAGCCCTGCTTACTCAGAGCTTCTACCTATTTTCTCATTCTCCAGACCCATGAATGTCTAGTATCTCCTAAAACATTGATTTCTTTAGTGTAATTTAATCTTCACACATTTCTTTAAAAATCACCCTCCCTGCAGTCAATGTAACAATAAACTAAAACATAAGTAAAAATATAAGCCCTATTCCTATATTATGTGTATGTCCCAGTAGGACTACTATGTAGGTATTCTCTTGTATTAATCTTATTTGTTTTGTGTTTATGTTTCCTCTCAAACTACATAATCCTTCAGGGTAATAACATTTTTCTTTTGAGTTTATGTCAAGTAATTAATATGATATCCAATTTATATTTGTTCCATTAATTTTACATGGCTTTTTTTTTTTTTTCCTTAGGTCCCAGTTCAGTTGCATTCAGTCACTCAGTCGTGGCTGACTCTCTGCAACCCCATGAACTGCAGCATGCCAGGTTTCCCTGTCCATCACTAACTTCCAGAGCTTACTCAAAATCATGTGCATTGGATGCCATCCAACCAGGGTTTTTTTCCAATGAGTCAGTTCTTCGCATCAGGTGGCAAAAGTACTAGAGTTTCAGCTTTAGCATCAGTCCCTCCAACCAATATTCAGGACTGATTTCCTTAAGGATGGACTGGTTTGATCTCTTTGCAGTCCAAAGGACTCTCAACAGTCTCCTCCAACATCACAGTGCAAAGGCATCAATTCTTCGGTGCTCAGCTTTCTTTATAGTCCAATTCTCACATCCATACATGACTACTGGAAAAATCATAGCTTTGACTAGATGGACCTTTGTTGGCAAAGTAATGTCTCTGCTTTTTAATATGCCGTTTAGGCTGGTCATAGCTTAATGGCACCCCACTCTAGTGCTTTTGCCTGGAAAATCCCATGGACGGAGGAGCCTGGTAGGCTGCAGTCCGTGGGGTCGCTAGAGTCGGACACGACTGAGCGACTTCACTTTCACTTTTCACTTTCATGCATTGGAGAAGGAAATGGCAACCCACTCCAGTGTTCTTGCCTGGAGAATCCCAGGGACGGGGAAGCCTGGTGGTCTGCCATCTATGGGGTCGCACAGAGTCGGACATGACTGAAGTGACTCAGCAGCAGCAGCAGCAGCAGCTTTCCTGACAAAGAGCAAGCGTCTTTTAATTTCATGGCTGCAGTCACCATCTGCAGTGATTTTGGAGCCCCCAAAATAAAGTTTCTCACTCTTTCCACTGTTTCCCCACCTATTTGCCATGAAGTGATGGGACCGGATGCCATGGTCTGTTTTCTGAATGTTGAGTTTTAAGCCAACTTTTCCATTCTCCTCTTTCACTTTCATTAAGAGGCTCTTTAGTTCTTCTTCGTTTTCTGTCATAGGAGTGGTGTCATCTGTATATCTGAGGTTATTGATATTTCTCTTGGCAATCTTGATTCCTGCTTATGCTTCATCCAGCCTGGCATTTTACATGATGTACTCTGTATATAAGTTAAATAATCAGGGTGACAATATACAGCCTTGATACATTCCTTTTCCTATTTGGAACCAGTCTGTTGTTCCATGTCCAGTTCTAACTGCTGCTTCTTGACCTGCATACAGATTTCTCAAGAGGCAGGTCAGGTGGTCTGGTATTCCCACCTCTTGAAGAATTTTCCACAGTTTGTTGTGACCCACACAGTCAAAGGCTTTGGTGTAGTCAATAAAGCAGAAGTAGAAGTAGAACTTCATTAAAGTAGCTCCCAGACCTGGGATCAAATATGAGCCCCCTGCATTGAAAGAGCAGAGCAGTAACCATTGAACAACCAGAAAAATGTTTTGTTCCATTAGTTTTGGTGGAATGTCTTAGTTACTCAGGTTGCTTTCTATTTTCCCACTTCCACAGATCTCTTTACTCAAAAGTTTCTCCTCTTTAGAATTTATTTCCCTTTTACTTCTATTCCAGACAGTAGAGACTCAACTTAGATCATACCTTCTCCATAAGACTTTCTCTTACTGTTTTGACGTAAGTTCTCTCCTTCCTCTGTCCTTCCATTGTGCTCTGCTGGATCAAAAGATTCACATGTCAATGATTAGCCTTTGGAACATGGGCAAGACGTTTAATCTCTCTGAGCCTTGGTTATCTTTGACTCTAAATTGAGGAAAATAAGACCTATCTCCTAGAGCCCTTGTGAGGATCAAATGCTGTGACGTTCATGGAATTTCTTTGTAAACTGAGCCAGGATAAACAAATGAAAGGGATAATTACATCTATTATGTCTCTTATCTTGGTCTGCCTTAAACTGTTGGTTAACTTATCAGTGGGTCTGTTCTCTTGAACTGGTTTGAGAATTCCTAGAAGAGTAAAGACTGTTTCACCTGTTTTCATAACTCCCATTGTACTGTGCACATAGGAGCACATTAGAATGTGTGGAACGCATGTCAGAGCCAGGCCCTTCTTCCTACAGAGCAGCAAATATCGGATATTTGTAATCCTAGAGATAGATAATAACCAAACAAACAGACACAGTTACTTGTCTAAATGCACCAAAAGTTAACCTCTAAAGGGGAAAGAAGGAGTCATTTCTCCTGATAAATGCCTCATGTTTAAAGTCTACTGCTGCTGCTGCTGCTAAGTCGCTTCAGTAGTGTCTAATCTGTGTGACCCCATAGACGGCAGCCCACCAGGCTCCCCTCTCCCTGGGATTCTCCAGGCAAGAAACTGGAGTAGGTTGCCATTTCTTTCTCCAATGCATGAAAGTAAAAAGTGAAAATGAAGATGCTCAGTTGTGTCCGACTCTTAGCAACCCCATGGACTGCAGCCCACCAGGCTCCTCCATCCGTGGGATTGTCCAGGCAAAAGGACTGGAGTGGGTTGCCATTGCCTTCTCCACAAAGTCTGCAGAGCAAGTAACTAATACAGTCCATCAAGTGAAATTATAGGAGTTCAGGAAACAGCAAGTCCTAATTAAACCAAAACAACAGTCCACACCAGATGCACACTCTATTTCCAATCTATGATCTCGTATTTTATTATCACACAGGATTTTGGAGTCAGGACTTGCAACAGAGGAACTGAGCTGGGTGCCAAGACAGGATGGCAGTCCAGCTCTTGTGGAGGAGTCTAAATTAGAATGTCAGATGTTTATATTCAAAGTCAGGGACATCTGCCAACCAAGGAGGAGACAGTGCTGTTAATTGACCAAAGGACTTTCTGGATCCAAAGATGGAGGAGTAATGCTGAGAGTTAGCTGTGTTAAAAATATTCCTCTTCTATATCATTTCTTTAGGAGGTCGTATCTGACCTTGGCATAACTGAGAAACTTTCTGTCCTTGCGCCTATCATTCTGTGTTCATCCCTGCCTGGTATATAACATGCTGTTTGGGAACAAGAATAATTGCCTGTTCCTTGTTGGGCCAATCAGACTCAACAAAGTTTTGAAAGTAGAGCTGAAATTAGTCTAATGGTGTTAATCTTGAAATCTCCATGATCCCTTCAAAAGGAAATGTTGGCTAGACTTCTGGATGTGACTTTGGAGCCCTGAAAAGAACCATAGGCTGAAAATATACATCATTGTCATTGTGAATCATCATTATATGGATGGCTGGCCATGTGGGTAAAATCTTTCAAGGTAAGGGATTATAGAGAGAATGAGAAGGGGAGGGAACAGAAAGGAGGAGGGAAGAGGAGAAGAGAAGGGAGGGGATGGGAGAACTCAAGATTCAGATTTACTATTCACTTACTTGGTGAGGAGTTCAGGTAAGGTCTTTGCTCATCCTGAGTGACAATTTTACCTTCTGTAAAAAGTCCATTCATTCACTTCTCTTTCATTTAACTGACAAATAATTTTTAAATGTTTATTTTATACGCCAGACTTTGTGCAAAATGTTGGGGCTACAGTGGTAAACTTAACAAAGATTTTGTCTTAAAATAAGGATATGATCCGAAGTGAGATGGAAACAGATGAATGCTGTGACAGATGTAGCCAGGATGACTTTGATGCCCTGTTAGGAAGCAGCCACTCCAGTTCTGGGGTGTCAGGAGAGGTTTCTGGAAAAATGACATCTAAGAGGAGACCTGAGGAATAAATGAGCAGTTACCCAGGTAAAAGTTAGGAAGTGGAAGTAAATGAACTGGACAGAGGAGACAACTAGTGTAAAACCCAACAGACAAGAGAGGGCATGGTGAAACTGGAGGAACTGAAAGCATTTTAGTACAGTTTAGAGAACGAGTGTACAGGGAGGAAAGATCAGGGTCAGACCAGGTCCAGGTTATAAAGCATCTTGTGTGTTGGCTGTAGGAGGTGGGCCTTCACCTCGAAATAAGTGAAAAGCTATGGAGCAGTTTTAGCCACGGGAATTCTTTTAATAGAATTATGTTTTAGCAAAAGAATTCTTGTTTCAGTGTGGAAAGTGGATTGGGACAGGAAGGTCAATTAGGAAGCTGTTTAAATGATCTAGATAAAGGAAGAAGAAACCCTGAATCAAGATAGCTGTTGAAAAGATGAGAAGAAAAAAAAATCTGGACTCTTTTGACAGTGAGAAGTTAAGAGCAGCAGTTAGCATTCCTAGGGTGGGCAGAAGTCAAGAGAACCTGGATTTCAGTAGTGAGATGACATTCTGCTCAGCTTAGCAATGAAGAGCTAAGTAAGCCAGTCCCCACAATGACTTCTGATCTTTCTAAAGTTTTAGATTATGTGGGTGTGTGTGTGTGTGTGTGTGTGCCTTATGGAACCATCAACCAGAGTACCCTCAATTTTTAACCACGAAGACCACAAACTTAACTGCATCAGGACTTTGCTTTCTGACGTGGAAAGAGAGGCAAACTGTCCATTCTAACACTGGCCTCTCTCTCTGCACTTTGAATCCTTCCACTCTATCCTTTTTGGAACAATTTCCCCATTTGTCTGTTGCATATTCAAACCCTTCCTCTCAATCAGGTCCTTCCCGTTAGCATTTGAAATTGCTCAAGTCTTCCCCAATAGGGAGAAAATGACTTGACCCTCATTTTTCTTCTACCCTCTCTTTCTCCCCTCTTATATGCCAAATATCTTGAAAGAACGATCGAAACTCACTGGCACCCCAATTTCCCCCCACCTCTATCCTTGGCACAGTTTAGTCTGATGTCCAATTAGCGTATCTTTTATTTCTGCTTCAGTTCACTTCAGTTGTTCAGTCGTTCAGTCGTGTCCAACTCTTTGCGACCCCATGAATCTCAGCTCGCCAGGCCTCCCTGTCCATCACCAACTCCCAGAGTTCATTCAGACTCGCGTCCATCGAGTCAGTGATGCCATCCAGCCATCTCATCCTCTATCGTCCCCTTCTTCTCCTGCCCCCAATCCCTCCCAGCATCACAGTCTTTTCCAATGAGTCAACTCTTTGCATGAGGTGCCCAAAGGACTGGAGTTTCAGCTTCAGCATCATTCCTTCCAAAGAAATCCAGGGCTGATCTCCTTCAGAATGGACTGGTTGGATCTCCTTGCCGTCCAAGGGACTCTCAAGAGTCTTCTCCAACATCAAAGTTCAAAAGCATCAATTCCTCGGCACTCAGCCTTCTTCACAGTCCAACTCTCACATCCATACATGACCACAGGAAAAACCATAGCCTTGACTAGATGGACCTTTGTTGGCAAAGTAATGTCTCTGCTTTTGAATATGCTATCTAGGTTGGTCATAACTTTCCTTCCAAGGAGTAAGTGTCTTTTAATTTCATGGCTGCAATCACCATCTACAGTGATTTTGGAGCCCCCCAAAATAAAGTCTGACACTATTTCCACTGTTTCCCCATCTATTTCCCATGAAGTGATGGGACCGGATGCCATGATCTTTGTTTCCTGAATGTTGAGCTTTAAGCCAACTTTTTCCCTCTCCTCTTTCACTTTCATCAAGAGGCTTTTTAGTTCCTCTTCACTTTCTGCCATAAGGGTGGTGTCACCTGCATATCTGAGGTTCTTGATATTTCTCCCGGCAATCTTGATTCCAGCTTGTGCTTCTTCCAGTCCAGCATTTCTCATGATGTGCTCTGCATAGAAGTTAAATAAGCAGGGTGACAATATACAGCCTTGATGTACTCCTTTTCCTCTTTGGAACCAGTCTGTTGTTCCATGTCCAGTTCTAACTATTGCTTCCTGACCTGCATATAGGTTTCTCAAGAGACAGGTCAGGTGGTCTGGTATTCCCATTTCTCTCAGAATTTTCCACAGTTTATTGTGATCCACACAGTCAAAGGCTTTGGCATAGTCAATAAAGCAGAAATAGATGTTTTTCTGGAACTCTCTTGCTTTTTCCGTGATCCAGTGGATGTTGGCAATTTGACCTCTGGTTCCTCTGCCTTTTCTAAACCCAGGTTGAACATCTGGAAGTTCACGGTTCACGTATTGCTGAAGTCTGGCTTGGAGAATTTTGAGCATTACTTTACTAGCATGTGAGATGAGTGCAGTTGTGCGGTAGTTGGAGCATTCTTTGGCATTGCCTTTCTTTGGAATTGGAATGAAAACTGACCTTTTCCAGTCCTGTGGCCACTGCTGAGTTTTCCAAATGTGCTGGCATATTGAGTGCAGCACTTTCACAGCATCATCTTTCAGGATTTGAAACAGCTCAACTGGAATTCCATCACCTCCACTAGCTTTGTTCATAGTGATGCTTTCTAAGGCCCACTTGACTTCACATTCCAGAATGTCTGGCTCTAGATGAGTGATCACACCATCGTGATTATCTGAGTCAGGAAGATCTTTTTTGTACAGTTCTTCTGTGTGTTCTTGCCACCTCTTCTTAATATCTTCGCTTCTGTTAGGTCCATACTATTTCTGTCCTTTATCGAGCCCATCTTTGCATGAAATGTTCCCTTGGTATCTCTAATTTTCTTCAAGAGATCTCTAGTCTTTCCCATTCTGTTGTTTTCCTCTATTTCTTTGCATTGATCGCCGAGGAAGGCTTTCTTATCTCTTCTTGCCATTCTCTGGAACTCTGCTTTCAGATGCTTATATCTTTCCTTTTCTCCTTATCTCTTCTTGCCATTCTCTGGAACTCTGCTTTCAGATGCTTATATCTTTCCTTTTCTCCTTGGCTTTTCACTTCTCTTCTTTTCACAGCTATTTGTAAGGCTTCCCCAGACAGCCATTTTGCCTTTTTGCATTCCTTTTCCATGGGGATGGTCTTGATCCCTGTCTCCTGTACAATGTCATGAACCTCATTCCATAGTTCATCAGGCACTATATCTATCAGATCTAGTCCCTTAAATCTATTTCTCACTTCCACTGTATAATCATAAGGGATTTGAATGAGGTCATACCTGAACGGTCTAGCGGTTTTCCCTGCTTTCTTCAATTTAAGTCTGAATTTGGTAACTGTTTTTTAATTGAAAAAATAGAGAAAATAATAAAGAAAAACATAACAAGTACCCATGTAATCAACAACTAAAATTTTCCAAATGCTAACAACTTTCACATTTACTTCAGAACTATTTTTCTAAGAAAACAAACTGTGGTTAACACTACTGTTCCACTTGCTTTCTTCTCTCTACAGGTCAGACATTATCAGGAATTTAATTTTTATTTGAAAATGATTTGTATTTTGCTCACCATTTTATCTCCAAGACCTAGGACAGTACCTGTCACATAGCAAGTGATCAACAAATATTCTTGAATAAATAAATTGATAATTTTAAAAATGAATAAATAGTTTATATATAAGTGCTTTCAGAAAATAGGGAAGGTTGTTATTTTTCTGAAAATAATGGGAAGATAAATTGCCAAGAGGAAATGCTTCATTATAAAAAAGAGCAGGTCCATGAACCAGTCTTTGGGTTTTCAGGAAGCAGAGGGCTGGGATGCAGGCATTTTTCTGGCACCATTACAAAATCCAAACATTTAGTTAGAAAATGCAAGCTTTCTGGTTTATACTTCAGTGACAGGTAGTACACGGCTTTGTAAGGTAACTCATTTCATCTCTATGTTCCTTACTTGAAGAAAACATCATTTTTCACTTTGATATCTCTTTTCAGGTATTTTCTCTGCGTATTTCCATAGCAACCACTAGGCCTGACACATGCTTAGCTGAAACAGACAGAGGATTTTCTCGTTTCAAATAAGGATGACATAACAAATAAGGAGGGATGAAGGGAAGGAAGGAAGAAGGGAAGGAGGGAGATAATGTGAGATGTACAAAGTATTTTCTCAAAAAAGAAAAAAAAGGAAAAGATAGGTGAAGTTGGATTAGCCACAGAGCTGCCCAAATCATATTCTTCTATATATTCTGCTTATACACACATACACACACACATCCCATGGGCAGAGAAGGCTGGTGGGCTACAGTCATAGGGCTGCAAAAAGTTGGACATGACTTAGCAACTAAATAAAAACAACATGTGATTCTGTGGGCAGAGAAGTTTATGAGAAAAGAACAGACTAGGAGTTAGGAAATTAATCTTCTAGTATCAAACCATCAACTATGCATCTGTTTGACCTTGTGTGTGTCAGTTCCCTGTGAGCCTCACTTGTAAAATGAGAAGAAAGCACTGGATAATCCCACTGATTGCATCACTTAGAAGGCTTTAGGTTGTAAACGACTCCCCCACCACCACCTGCCACCTGCTCCCCAACTTCAAATTGGCTTAAAACAAAAGGAAATATATTGGATAGTGAAGTGGAAAATTCCAGAAGTGGGGAGTGGCTTCAGATAAGGTTTGATTTACTGTCTCAGTAGTGTCACCAGGGATCTGGTTTTTGATAGCAATTTCATCCTGAGACTGATTGCAAGATGGTGGCCAGAAATCTCAGGACTACATGGTACTTCGTATATCAGGAAAGAGAAGAATGGGTTTGCCCTGAATTCCCAACAGCCATTCTGCAAGTTGTCCTTACTGGACCAGCTCCTTATCCATCGCAGTAGCCTGGGGGGTGAAATGTGTTCATTGACTTAGTTTGGGTCATCCTTGCTCTGAATCAGGCACAGAGACAGGATTGAGATTTCCTTGAAATACATGAATCTTTAAGTGGAAATCAGGAATTGCTGGGAAAGGGGTAGGGGAATTCTGAGGGGACAATAAATAGATATGTTCTCTAGGATCTTCCCAGATCTGAGATATTCTGTTTGCATTTTCTGCCCCAGTGGAGAGGCAAGTTGGCTTTGAGCATAAAAGGAGATATTATCTGTAGGTCCTCATGCTTGGAATTTCCTACTGCCTTTGAATTTTGTCCCAATCATAACACTGACAGGAAACCATCCAGTAATGTCTTAGTTCGAGGTTTTTGGGTCTCTGATAGTGTTACAGTCTTTACAGACTGGGACCTGGGGACAGGAGTCGACAAAGAGAAAGTGACAAAAAGAAAGATGCGGGGACCCAAGTCTCGAGTGAAACAAGGGTGCCTTACTCACAGCAGCGTGTGCTTATATATTGTTATACAAGGAAGCTTTAGGCAAAAACTAAAGTTGAGCAAAAACGCCTAAACCAGACACATAACAACAATAAATAAGGGAATAACAGTCATCATAGGGCCATAACAACAGTAATTAGGGGAATAACAATCATCACAGGGCCAGAAGACAATTCATGTCTTGGAAATAGGAACACAGCCAAATAGTTTTGCAGAAAAGTGAAATGTTACTGAAAGGAATCTGCATATGTGTCCCATCTCATGACCTCAGTCCTGAGAACTGCGTGCAGCTCTGCTCGCTCCTGTTTTCTAGCAACTGATAAGGAACAGAGGACCCTTGAGAAACAGAAAACAACATATAGGATTCCTTAAAATTAAGCATTTCCTGACAATTACCCCTTTTTTTTATTACTTTTGTGAAAAAGGCCCTGACCAATTGAGTCTGTTTAGTTTGAACAATTTTTGTTGAAAGGCATAAGTATACAACAATATAATTACCAGGACAACCATCAGTGTTACAGCCCCAGACCCAATACTATGAGTAAGCCCAGATAATTGATCAGCTAGCTGTTCAGCTAAAGTTTCCAAATTATTGGAAAAGGGCAGACTTTTAGACAAGGTTTCAAGATTTCCTTTTGTAATAACTGTACATTTAGGGAAGCATTATCATGTTATGTCTTGCAAATGAAATTTTTGATTTGTTCCTAGTTATGGAAAATTCTGAAAGAGATGGGAATACCAGACCACCTGACCTGCCTCTTGAGAAACCTATATGCAGGTCAGGAAGCAACAGTTAGAACTGGACATGGAACAACAGACTGGTTCCAAATAGGAAAAGGAGTACATCAAGGCTGTATATTGTCACCCTGCTTATTTAACTTCTATGCAGAGTACATCATGAGAAACACTGGGCTGGAAGAAGCACAAGCTGGAATCAAGATTGCTGGGAGAAATATCAATAATCTCAGATATGCAGATGACACCACCCTTATGGAAGAAAGTGAAGAGGAACTCAAAGGCCTCTTGATGAAAGTGAAAGAGGAGAGGGAAAAAGTTGGCTTAAAGCTCAACATTCAGAAAACTAAGACCATGGCATCTGGTCCCATCACTTCATGGGAAATAGATGGAGAAACAGTGGAAATAGTGTCAGACTTTATTTTTTGGGGGCTCCAAAATCACTGCAGATGGTGACTGCAGCCATGAAATTAAAAGACACTTACTCCTTGGAAGAAAAGTTATGACCAACCTAGATAGCATATTGAAAAACAGAGACATTACTTTGCCAACAAAGGTCCATCTTGTCAAGGCTATGGTTTGTCCTGTGATCATGTATGGATGTGAGAGTTGGACTGTGAAGAAAGCTGAGCGCCAAAGAATTGATGCTTTTGAACTGTGGTGTTGGAGAAGACTCTTGAGAGTCCCTTGGACTCCAAGGAGATCCATCTAGTCCATTCTGAAGGAGATCAGCCCTGGGATTTCTTTGGAAGGAATGATGCTGAAGCTGAAACTCCAGTACTTTGGTCACCTCATGCAAAGTGTTGGCTCATTGGAAAAGGCTCTGATACTGGGAGGGATTAGGGGCGGGAGGAGAAGAGGACGACAGAAGATGAGATGGCTGGATAGAATCACTGGATGTGGGTCTGGGTGAACTCCAGGAGTTGGTGATGGACAGGGAGGCCTGGCGAGCTGAGATTCATGGGGTTGCAAAGAGTCGGACACGACTGAGTGACTGAAATGAACTGAACTGAACTGAACTGATAGGCACTATAGATGAACCGAACAGGGGTAATACAAAATTGAGTAGAATCCCAATCACATTTTAGTATTACTTGTTTTTGTAAATCTATTAATTGATCTCCGACTCATTTGATGGCTATTTTTAGTTCCTGTATTTCATCTTGAACTTCCTCATCTATCTGAGCCTGAGTGGCCCACAGAGTATGAGCATCCTTGGTCCAATTTTGAATAAAGTTTTGTGTTTGAATTGAGGCTTGTAAAGCAATGCCTGTGACAACAGCTGTGGTGCAAATGGCTATTAATCCCAAAATGCCAAGAATTAACCATCCAATGAATCATTTAAATTGCCAGAGTAATTTAGTGAGTAGCCAGGAGGCAAGTCCTGCCATGGGACCCTCTTCCCAGGGTTGTTGGAGATCTACTGGACCCCACAGATTACATAAAGATTGAAGAATCAAAAGTGATTCGTTTTTCAGAGAAATAGAGGAATTAAGACAAGTATACCATTTGCAATCTATACAAGTCACAGAATGTAAAGTCTTATTAAATTGCAAGTCCCCTATGGATATAACAAAAGGAAGGGGAACACAAGCCTGTATGAAATTTGAATGATTATAACAAAAGGAATAGTTACTATGACTATGACTGGTCCCTGTGAAATATCCAGTCCAAGTTTCAAGTTCTTCAGTGCTCACAGACAGTTTCCAGATGTCCCATTGTTCAGGCCCAATCCGTTTATCGAGGACGATTCGAGGGCGAGGGGGGTGCCATTCCACTGTCAAGCTACCCAAAGGGCAATATAGATTGCCCTTTGTCATGGAAATGTTCCATCGTAGTTTTGGTAACTTTCCATGCTACTTGAGTAGCATGATCACATACAGTGCTGTTAATATCATCTAAGCAGTTAGATAACCACATACCATAAGATCCCCAATAGACAATGGTGCAATTGGCCAAAAACATTAATTTTCCTGATTTAGCTTGACATCTTTCCCAATAAATAGGAGTATATTTAAAGTTCTTATAAGTAAACCCCTTGCATAATGATTTTTGTCCTTTTCCTAGAGTTTTAGTAGTGTTAACATGGTTCTCATAGAAAGAAAGGGCAGAAACAGTCCAAGCAATGTGCGAAAGTTCTTTTTTGGAGGCAGGACAAAAGCCCATGTTTGTGGGCTACATTAATGAATAATTCTGCTGGACCCATGCATAGAGGAAGGACTTCATAACATATAGAAATATTAATTAGTATTTTTTTCTTCCTCAGAATGAGAGGGCCCCTCCAAACTCCAAGGAGGAGGCATATGTACTGAGTCATTGGTGGATATGACTGGTCCTTTATCTGTCTATTTTATATCTTACAATAAAAGGAGGTTAGAGGCTTCTCTGTCCATGGGATTTTCCAGGCAAGAGTACTGGAGTGGGTTGGCATTTCCTTCTCCAGGGCATCTTCCTGACCCAGGGATCGAACCCAGGTCTTCTGCATTGCAGGCAGACACTTCACCATTTGAGCCACCAGGGAAGCCCAAATAGGCCAAATAAGTATGATTAATCAAATCAGCTTGAGCGGGAGAAGCAAAAACAAGCAAAACAAGCATAGTGACAAAAATATTTTCCAGATTCCGAGGCATTCCTTGATGAGAAACCAGATTTTCAGCTTGATTAGTAAGGGTTTTTGTCTGACCCCAAGTAGGGAGATCATGAGGTCGATGATGTCGAGGGCGGTGCTTCTTGGAGATTTTTAGAGCCGCCATGGCCTGTATTGGAATTTCTTCCTCCCGGGGATTTTGTCATTTCTTCTCTATTTTGAATGCCAAGGGCTCTCCTGGGGCGGATCTTTTGAAGAGGGAGCCAATTGATTTCGTTGGATCTATCTGGAGAAATACAAGCATGTCCCTTTCCCTGTAAGATTGATTTCCCAGATTTCCATTGTTTAGTTAGCCCGTCTTGATACCAAATGGGCCTAGGAAGAGAAATGTCCTTCAATTCCTTGAAATGTTTTTCTGCTCTTGTTAAGATATTTCCTTGTGGTAAGTTTAAAAAATTTAGAACAAATAGAGTTGTATTAACTATAGTTATAGGATTAGAGAGTATATAGTGTTGAGATCTAGTAAAAGCTGCTCTGGATAAGGAAGATAGAAATGTTCCTGTATATTCCCCCTTTTTAGTTTTTTTTTAAATTTGTAGTTTCAGTGTGTGATGTGTTCGTTCAACTATGTCCTGTGTTTATGGATTATAAGGAATACCTGTAATATGTTTAATAGAAAATGATTGTAAAAATTGTGTAAATTGCCTAGAAGTATAGTGCAGGGCCATTGTCTGTTTTTATAAAGCAAGGAGTTTCCATTACTGCAAAACAAGCTAATAGGTGAGTTATGACATGCCATGTAGCCTTACCTTGAAGAGGTGTGGCCCAGATAAAAGAAGAATTTGTGTCGATAGAGACATGTAAGAAAGAAGATGGAGAAAGTTCAGGGCAATGAGTCACATCCATTTTTCATAATTTATTGGGTCGTAATCTTCGAGGATTGACACCTTGTGCAATGGGTCAAAGATGTAGGGGTCTACAAGTAGAGTGATTATTAATGATTTCTTTAGCATGGCAGTATTGAATTTTCCAAATCTGGTGTAAGGAGCCAGCATTATTATGCAATAGAGCATGTTGTTCCTCAGGAGTAGCAAAAGAAACAAGTTTATCAGCTTGTTCATTACCATGAGTCATAGGACCGGGAAGGCTGGAATGTGCTCGAATATGGCTAATATAAATGGGGGAAGTGTGGTCCCTAATAATAGATTGTAATTCAAGAAAAATTTGTTGGAAAATAGATTGATTAGAATTTATGGTAGAAGTTTCTATATTTCTAATACAAAAACTAAATGTAAAGAGTCAGAAACTATATTAATAAGGTAAGGATGTAGGTGAATAACCTGAATAAGAGCATATAATTCATTTTGTTGAGCAGAGTTAAATTTAGTATAAAAGACTTTATATTTTTTGAGAGATCAGAATGAGGCTTTGGTGTTTTTAGTCCCATCTATAAAGAAAACATCAGCTTGAGGTATAGGTTGTAATGTGACAATGTGAAAGATAATAAATTCAGTATTTTTGAAGAAATTCCAACATTTATTAGAGGGATAATGAAATGAAATTTCTCCAAAATAGTCCAAGAAGGCTATTGGAAATGAGTAGAAGTTTGTAATGTATTTTCAAATTGAGCTTTATTAATAGGTAATACAACTTTATGAGGATTGGAGCCAATTAAAGTCTTAGTTCTATTTCTCCCATTGATAATTATTAGAGCAATCAAATCAAGATAGGGCATAAGTGAATTTGTCCCTCTAAAATGGGTATAGATCCATTCTATCGGGTGTTCTTGTTGGGCAAGAAGTCCGGTGGGGGAATGGAGAGAGGGAAGTATAAACAACTCTAGAGGTAATTCAAGTCTAATATGAGTAATAAATTGTTTTTGTAATTTATTTTGTACTAAACAGAGTTCCTCTCTTGCCTCTTGTGAAAGTGAATGAGGGCTATTTAAATCAGAATCTCCTTTCAAAGTATTAAATAAATTAGTCAGTTGATAATTTGCAATGCCTAAGGAGGGTCTAATCCAGTTTATATCATCTGAAAGTTTTTGAAAATCATTCAAGGTTGATAATTTGTCAACACGAACTTGTGTTAGTTGGGGAGTAATATGTTGTCTATTAACAATAGATCCTAAGTAATGGTAAGGTGTAGAGGTTTGAATTTTTTCAGGGGCAATAATTAATCCAGAGTCTTTTAAGCATCATTGAGCTATGTCAAACATATGTTGAGTTTCTAAAACAGATGGAGCTGAAAACAATATATCATCCATATAATGAATAACAAGAAAGTCAGGAAATTGTTTTATCACAGGTTCAAGGGACTTGGCTACATAATATTGACACATGGTGGGAGAATTCATCATTTCTTGAGGCAATATAGTCCATTGATACCATTTATGAGGCCCTGATATGATTAGGAAAAGGAAGAGAGAAAGTAAATCTTTCTTGGTCTAGAGGGTGTAAAGGTACAGTGAAAAAGCAATCTTGTAAATCTAGAATAATAATATGCCAGTTTTGAGGAATAGTGGTAGGTGATGGAATTCCTGGTTGTAATGTACCCGTAGGTTTCCTAGATGTATTAACTTTTTGAAGGTCTGTTAAAAGAAGTCATTTGTCAGAATTTTTATATTATTATTACAAAAATGGGAGAATTCCAAGGAGAATAAGATTTCTCAATATGTTTTAATTTTAATTGTGTATCGATAAGTGTTGTGGTCCTTTAATGGACCAGAAGCTGGTGGCCTGGAGTCAACGATAAGAAAATGAGAGAGAGAGAGAGAAAGAAAGAAAGAAAGACACAGGGACCCAAGCTCTGATGGAGCAAAGGTGCTTTAATGATTTTTCTATGAATATATATATAGGCTGTTGTATAAGGAATTCCTTTCGACAATGATAAAGATCAGAAAACCAAATGTACAGCAACCGTTACCAAGGGAACAAGGGATTAACAATGGTCATAAAGTCAGGAGACAATTCATATCTCAAGAAAGAGGATCGATACTAAGCAGTTTTGTCATAAGGAGAAGGTTTACTGAAGGAGAGTCATACATGTCTCATGCTATGACCTCAGTCCTGGGAGCAGCATGCCGTTCCACTCATTTCTGTTGCCAGAAACTGATAAGGAACAGAGGATTTATGAAAAGCAGCACATAGGTATCCTCCTTTTAGACATTCCTTGACAGATAAGTTCTTTAGCAGCCTCTAATTAGGAGATCCAACCAGTCCATTCTGAAGGAGATCAGCCCTGGGATTTCTTTGGAAGGAATGATGCTAAAGCTGAAACTCCAGTACTTTGGCCACCTCATGTGACGAGTTGACTCATTGGAAAAGACTCTGATGCTGGCAGGGATTGGGGGCAGGAGAAGAAGGGGATGACAGAGGATAAGATGGCTGGATGGCATCACTGACCCGATGGATGTGAGTCTGAGTGAACTCCGGGAGTTGGTGATGGACAGGGAGGCCTGGCGTGCTGTAATTCTTGGGTTCGCAAAGAGTCAGACACAACTGAGCAACTGAACTGAACTGAACTGAACTGAACTGAATTTCTCTTTTGTAAGGGGCCACTGCTCTGCTCTGTCCAAATAGGCTTGTCAATTTTCCAAGATATTTTAATAATTTTATTTTATTTATTTTTTTTTTTACTTTTTATTTTTTAAATTTTAAAATCTTTAATTCTTACATGCATTCCCAAACATGAACCCCCCTCCCACCTCCCTCCCCATAACATCTTTCTGGGTCATCCCCATGCACCAGCCCCAAGCATGCTGCATCCTGCGTCAGACATAGACTGGCGATTCAATTCACATGATAGTGTACATGTTAGAATGTCGTTCTCCCAAATCATCCCACCCTCTCCCTCTCCCTCTGAGTCCAAAAGTCCGTTGTACACATCTGTGTCTCTTTCCCTGTCTTGCATACAGGGTTGTCATTGCCATCTTTCTAAATTCCATATATATGTGTTAGTATACTGTATTGGTGTTTTTCTTTCTGGCTTACTTCACTCTGTATAATCGGCTCCAGTTTCATCCATCTCATCAGAACTGATTCAAATGAATTCTTTTTAATGGCTGAGTAATACTCCATTGTGTATATGTACCACAGCTTTCTTATCCATTCATCTGCTGATGGACATCTAGGTTGTTTCCATGTCCTGGCTATTATAAACAGTGCTGCGATGAACATTGGGGTACATGTGTCTCTTTCAATTCTGGTTTCCTCGGTGTGTATGCCCAGCAGTGGGATTGCTGGGTCATAAGGTAGTTCTATTTGCAATTTTTTAAGGAATCTCCACACTGGAGGTAGGGGTCCAAAAAGTCTGGTAGGTATTCTAGAAGGGATTGCTGATGGAAAAGGAGAAAATCATTTAGGGCTGGTATATCGAGGGCAGCACTGCAGGATGTTGAGGGTTTGAGGGAAAAGATGGAGTTTGCTGCTGGTTTTTGTTGATGGGGACCTGGGGAGTCCCCAGTTTGGAGTTTCCGGAAATAGGCTTCCCTTCAATATTGTATTTAGATCGACAGTCTCTGGCCTCTTATGGAAACAAGGGCAAATTCCTGGAGGTTTTTTAACAATTTTAATTTATTTTCTGTGTGCCTTTTAGGACAATCCTTCTTTAAATGGGTCTTATCTCCACGTGTAAAACACCCTTCATTTCCCTTTTAAAAATCAGCAGACATTGTTTCAGCTAACATTTGCATTTTTTGAGTTTCTGATCCTAAATTGTGATAAGCCTTCAAATAATCAATAACAGTCCCGGTCTCATGAACTGGAGTGATAGCTCTTTGACATTCCTGATTTGCATTCTCATAAGCAAGCAGTTTTTCTAGCTGCCTTTTGACTTCTTCTCTGATAACACTACTGGAAATAGCAACTTCCAATCTAGCTAAAAAATCAGCATAGGCTTCCTTAGGTCCTTGAAATATTTTTGTGTAGCTGCCTTTTGGTTCCCCCCGAGGAGTAATTTGATCCCAAGCTTCAAAGGCAACCTCTTTCAATTGCTCCTGCAACAAAGGAGGGCATTGTATTTGAGCTTCCACTGCATCAAATTGCCCTGTACCTGTTAACGTTTCAAAAGTAATTTGGTTTTGGGGAGTGCCAGCTCGAGCATTAGAATTGGCACAATCTCGGGCCACATTCTGTAACCACATTGCCCATTGAAGATGTTCTCCTGGTTTAAGAAGAGCCTTTATCAAACAAAAGTTGTCAATCATAAGGAACAAAATTTCCAATAGAAGATGTCATAGCATTTAAAAGTTCCTTAGTAAAAGGCGAATGAGGGCCATACATATTTATAGCTACTTTCATTTGTTGAATGTGAGAAAAATCAGTGCCTTCGTATTGAGGGTTTATTTGCCCTTGAGCGTTAGGATTTCTTAAAACAGGAAAAGCGGAAAAGTCATCGGCCTCAAAGGTTCGAGATTGTAAAGCCAGTAACTCAGAAAGCCTTCCTCATGAAGGAGAATGAGTAGATAGTGTTTTCTCATAAATATGAGTGCGTGTTAAAGGCTTATCATTGTCATCAAGGAAAGTATTGTCAGTTTTAGTGTCAAAAAGAGCCTCAGAAGAGTCATTGTCAGCGTCATCTTGTCCGTGAGTTGAAGGGACTTTTGGTTTGGCACCCGTTGTAAGAGGAAGGGGAGCGCTTGGGGCAGCTGGAGCAGGGCTGGTGGGAAAATTCTGAAATATTTTATGTTGTTCTAATTGGGCCTTTTGCAAAGTTTCGTCATCTAATTCATATTCATGTAACAATTGTTCTGCCTGTTGTCAAATATAGGGGGGCTAGAATTTCCTTGAAATGGCAAAATCACAGCTTTAAAGAGGGCCCATTAGGGCCAGAAATTTACTGGAATATTTTTTCCCCATCAAGAAGCTTGTTTAACATTCTCTTTAACCTGTTTCCAAATTTCTAAATTGAAACTGGCTTCATCAGGGAACCAGGGATTATGTTCAACCACCGTCTGGAGACAAGCCTCTATTTGCTGTCGCAAAACCGAAAGTCCTTGAGCTTTAAATAAATGATGAAGCAAAGTAGAAAAGTGGTGGGGCTTTCCAGCCGTTTGTCCCATAGCCCTCACTTACTGACCTCCGTAAGTCCACAGTCACTCCGTCCGCTTGCCAAGGGCGTACACCAGGTCCCCTGTTCAGGCACCACTTGTTATGGTCTTTACAGACCAGGACCTGGGATGACAGTCGGTGAAGAGAAAGCGACAAGAAGAAAGACGCGGGTGACCCAAGTCTTGAGTGAAACAAGGGTGCCTTATTAATGGCAGCGTGTGCTTATATATTATTACACAAGGAGTTCAGTTCAGGTCAGTCCTCAGTCGTGTCCAACTCTTTGCAACCCCATGAATTGCAGCACGCCAGGCCTCCCTGTCCATCACCAACTCCCGGAGTTCACTCAAACTCACGTTCATCAAGTCAGTGATGCCATCCAGCCATCTCATCCTTTGTCGTCCCCTTCTCCTCCTGCCCCCAATCCCTGCCAGCATCAGAGTCTTTTCCAATGAGTCAACTCTTCACATGAGATGGCCAAAGTATTCCATACTTGGTGTATTTCTATTCTGTTGCATAGTACTTCTTTTTTCTGTTTTGAATTTCTGATCCTGAAAATTAATCTGAAGTTTTTTCCTGTACTTTAAAATTTTGCTCTAAAACTACTGACTTTCTAAGGATTCTGATAGGAAAGTTGAGTTTTTATAAATAACAATGCATTTCTCCTTCCTTCATTATTCCACACGCATAACAAGATGGTTGGATGGCATCACTGACTCAATGGACATGAGTCTGAGCAAACTTCAGGCGATGGTGAAGGACAGGAAAGCCTGACGGGCTGCAGTCCATGGGGTCGCAGAGAGCTGGACATGTCTGGGTGACTGAACAACAACAACACACATACACATAGACACAGGGAAAAGAAGCCACTATCTGTACACATGAGAATAAAAAGCTTCCTGGATTAGGACATTTCAGGTAGAGGTCACAAAAGACCAAACGCAAAATGGTTTAAATATAAGGAAATATATTTTCTCATGTAAAATGAAAATCAGAGTTAGGACAATTCTAGGTTAGTAAATTCAGCGACTTAACAATATCATCAGGAACCTAGGTTCTTTTAGCAGAGTCTGCTAAAACGGATCCAGATGGGAAAGCTGTGGAGAAGAATATGTACCAAGGAGCCTTTCTTTTAAGCATCGTCTCTACCCTGCAGACTTCCCCTTATGTTTCACTGAGCAGAAGCAAGTTACATGTCTGTTCTGAAATACCAGTACACTACAATACCATAAATAGATACTGCAATCACTCCTGGAATTAAATTCATGCTTTTATTCTTTTTGGCCATGGGAATGGGGGTAAATTCCTTAGCATCACTTTGCCTCAGTTTATCTCTCTGGGAAATAGGAAGACATCAACTTAATCATGTGCTTTTGGAGGTTATATGAAACAAGGGAGGGAAAAAATGACACACAGATATGCAAATATATCTTAGTTCCTTTCTTGTTTTCCCATTCTTTTCTATTTTCTTTAACCCCTAGCCTCCATACATGGACCTAGAAATAAGAGGACTACACAGCCTGAAATACATTAAATTTCCATGTAGCTGATTTTTAAATTTATTTTTAAAATTTAAAACATTTATTATATAATACAAAACAAATAAATGTTTTTGTTGTTGTTCAGTCACTCAGTTGTGTCCAACTCTTTGCAACCCCATGGACTGCAGCATGCCAGGCTTCCCTGTCCTTCACCATCTCCTGAAGCTTACTCCATTGAGTCAGTGATGCCATCCAGCCATGTTGTCTGCCGTCGTCTCCTTCTCCTGCCTTCAATCTTTCCAAGTATCAGGGTCTTTTCCAAAGTTGGCTGTTCACATCAGGTGGCCAAAGTAACTGGAGCTTCAGTTTCAGCATCAGACCTTCCAAGAATATTCAGGGTTGATTTCCTTTAGCATTATCTGGTTTGATTTCCTTGCAGTCCAAGGGACTCTCAAAAGTCTTCTCCAACACCACAGTTCAAAAGCATCAATTCTTTGCCATTTGTTATGTAATACAAAACAAACAAATGTTAACATATTTATTTTGTTCCATATTTCAACCTTTATAATCCTAGTCTACCTGGTTCCAGAGCTCATGAATTTGCTACCATACTTCTGTCTCCTGAGTCATCTCTTACTGGGATTATGGGAAAGCTGCCAATCTGTTGGTAAATAAGTCAATATGAGAATGGTTGGATATTGTAACCTATTCAAAGCTCGTACGACTCTCTCACTTCTGTCATTTTTCTCTTACAATCTCTTATTAGAATTTTAATGTTTAATTTTAATGTTAGGTGGTTTTTTAACCAATGTTTAGGTTACAATTCTAGGCAGATATGTTCAGCTAGAGTATAAGGGTTTTGCTAAAGTGTGTCTCAAAGCTAAAATTGAGGCAAAGAGGCTCAATGGAAGAGAGGACTTCTGAAGCAGATTTTTAAAGGTGATCAGGAATGTGTTAGTAAGAAAAAGGGAAGTAAGACATTCTGGGCAGAGGAAGCTGCATGTGTAAAGTCTTGGAGGGAAAAAAGAAAATGGCAAGTTTATCAATACTGGAGAAGCCTGGCTGAAGAGAAAGCTGCTGAAGCAGAGCTCAAATGTTGAAGATTCTTTTATGCCATGCGAAGACCTTGCATTTTATTCTGTCCAACTCTGAAAAACTCCTAAATGGTTTGATGAGGCAAGAGGCATGACTAGATGTAAGTTTTTGTAAGCTAATTCTCATGGGAGTAAGAGGAGAATTGGGGCTGAATTTTTCTTTGCTAATGGACACTTTCCTTATCCGAACCTCCACTAATACCATTTATTTAATTAATTTTAGAATTCAGAACTATTAAAATGTTTTGAGGAGAAATTTTCATTAGAATATGTCTTATTGTTTTTCTGTGTTTCAGTTTACCATCCAAAAGAAATTAAGTAAATTACTTAGCCAAGGTTTTCCCTGGCAGAAAAAGGCTACCTTCCTCTTAGAAGGTTATGCTTCCTTAACTCTCCAAAATCTTCCTCATTTATCAGAGACCTATGTCCTTCCTCAGTATGAAAGTGAAGCAACTCTGCAGTCCATTGTTGGAAAATGTCCTAATAGATTGGAGACAACCTTCTGCTATGGAACTATTGGTAATGATGATGACAACCTTCTGCTGTGGGAGCTATTAGCAACTGCTTTTGGAAAATGACTGCAGTTTTGCAATGTTGCCCTTGAATTCCTTCAAATTCTTGGACAAATTCCATCTAGATTTAGTGACTTACATTTAGTTTGACAATTTGTTCTAGAAAAATTCTGTTTATTTCTAGTCTTTTTAAAGAGCCAAATGGTACATAGATTATCTTTTTTTTCTGCTTACAATTAATATCATTTGGTGGATGGAATAGGCTTCCTTGGTAGCTCAGCTGGTAAAGAATCTGCCTGCAATGCAGGAGACCCCAGTTAGATTCCTGGTTTGGAAGGACCACTGGAGAAGGGATAGGCAACCCACTCCAGTATTCTTGGGCTTCCCTGGTGGCTCAGCTGGCAAAGAATCTGCCTGTAATGTAGGAGACCTGTGTTCAATCCCTGGTTTGGGAAGATCCCCTGGAGAAGGGAAAGGCTACTCACTCCAGTTTTCTGGCCTAGAGAATTACATGGACTGTGTAGTCCATGGGGTCACAAAGAGCTGGAACTGTGTGCCAAAGAACACAGAAGCATAAATAGAGTATTTGAACCTTGACTCTCCTGCAGTAAGTTCCTGGATTAACTGCTGGCTGATCTGTTGCATGGAAAGGATCATCAGTCATCAGATGAGGAGACCAAAGGCATCAGACTGAAGAGTGGATAGCTCATCTGGTTTGGACCACTTAAGTGACTGCTGCTGCTAAGTCGCTTCAGTCGTGGCTGATTCGTGTGACCCCATAGATAGCAGCCTACCAGGCTCCTCCTTCCATGGGATTTTCCAGGGAAGAGTACTGGAGTGGGTTGCCATTGCCTTCTCTGCTTAAATGACTAAATTGAATCTAATATTCCACTATGACTTCTCAGTTTAAAGATTAAAGGATGTCTAAACTTGCTTACTTAAAGACTTTTATTTATCATACGTGATATGTAGCTAATTTAGTGCTATACTTCAACATTATGAAAGGACATTGGGGGTCATGCTGCTACTGCTAAGTCGCTTCAGTCGTGTCCGACTCTGTGCGACCCCATAGATGGCAGCCCACCAGGCTACCCCGTCCCTGGGATTCTCCAGGCAAGAACACTGGAGTGGATTGCCATTTCCTTTTCTAGTGCATAAAAGTGAAAAGTGAAAGCGAAGTTGCTCAGTCGTGTCTGACTCCTATATATGTATGAAAATTCCTTTGATTCATTTATCCATTCATTATTCATTTATTTTAGTTACTCAGTCATAAGTTTTCTCTGTTATATGCCATACACAGGCTGTGGCATGGAGACTATAACCTTAAACATGACCCTGTCTCTCAATAAACTTAAATATAAACGATTAAATGTCAAGTTAAACTAGATAAAATGTGAATATGGAGAAATAATATTGCCAAGGAGCAACATCAAAATCATACTAAGGAATTAGGGAAGGTTTCCTAGAGAAAATAACAACTATATTTATATTTAAAGAATAAGTAAGAAATAGCTTGGTTAAAAAGGTGGTGGAGAAGGGTGAGAGAGGGAATCACAACGAAGGGACAATTCTAAACAAAGGCATGTGGACGTGAATAAGCAGAAGTACAGATGTCTCCATAAAACTTGGGTGAAGGGTGAATGGATGTAGTAGGTGGGCTGGGATAAACTGATGGAAGATAAAGCTGTAAAGGGAGGATGGGATTAGAACATAAGGAGTCTTTCTGTTCCAAGTTAAAGCACGTAAGTTTTACCCCAAAGGTCACTTTTTTGGGAAATTCCTTTTGGCTTCCGTGATTAGGTCATGCTCTCTTTTAGCTCCATGAATCTCTCTTATGTGGAACTCATTACAGATGTTAATTTTGGTTTATCTCCATGATCAATTGATTGGTTCCTCTTACTCCCCTCTACCGAATTGAAAGCCCTCTGTGCTTCTGCTTATTTACCTCACATGCCTTTGTTTATCAGGTTTCTTTCGATGCAAGCTCCCTGAGGGCAGGGACTCTGTTCATTTTGTTCAACTTTGTATCCCCAGAATTTATTACAGTGCCTGGCACATGATGAAATTTCAATAAAAGCTTGCTGACTGACTGAATGAATGCCAACCATAGGAGCCATTGAAAGTCCTTATGAGGTGAATGATTTTCTAGATTACACTTACATTCCACAAAGATTCTGCCTGGAGCAGTCTTGAATTGTTGCAGCAAGAAATGGAAATGAAGTTTTTCCTCTCCTGAGAACACAGATAAAAAGGGAACAGAGAACCAACTAGCAAAGAAACATAAACAGAAACGAAAGAGTTAATGACTTCTAGTTTTATTTTAAGTATTACAGATCTGTAGTGTCTGTAGCTAGCTTTGTCCTTCACAAATCTAACCTAACCTATCACCTCCCAGTTCTGCCTGAGTTACATCCTGCACTGATTGCCACTTAACTTTATGCAAATTACACCCTGTACCTGGTACCTACCTTCCCTGTGCTCACTTGTAGTAGTCCACCCCTTGTAGCTCCTTTCATTTCAGAAAGAAGGTTGTAGGCCTATAATCCAGAGACAAATAGCCCCAGTTACCTGCCTGCTAGACCTAATTACTGGGCTACTGGATGCCAGCTCTGACTATATTGAAATAATGCAAGAAGAAGAATGCAAGACTCACTCATGCTCGTGCTCAGTCATTCAGTCGTGTCTGAATCTTTGCAACCCCATGGGCTGTAGCCCTCCAGGCTCCTCTGTCCATGGGATTTCCTAGGCAAGAATACTGGAGTGGGTTGCCATTTCCTCTTCCCAGGGATTGAACCTATGTCTCTTGCATCTCCTGCATTGGCAGATGAATTCTTTACCACTGAGCCATCTGAGAAGCCCAAGACTCTCAGTGCTTTGTTCTTTATCACATACCCCAGGCTGCAAGCCCCCGTCTATATGATCCCCTCAGACTCCCCATGGTGGGGGCAAAATTCTTCAGGTACTAGCGTGCTGTGTTCTTCCCTCATCTGGCAGAGGCTTAACATCATCTTTCTATTTCCTCCAGGCTCTGTCTCTGTATTTCTATTCAGCATTGGTGGACAGGGAGCCAAGATTTTGGCAGTAACAGGATGATGAACTTGAAAAGCATCAGACTAGAGGCAAGAAGACTAACTGGGAGGCTACAGCAGTAGTATTCCATTGGCCAAAAAGTTCATTTGGGTTTTTCCATACTATGTTAGAAAATTTGAACAAAATTTTGACCAACCCAATATGATGGAGAATTACAAGAGAGTCTGAAGTAAAGTGGTGTTAAGGGGAGTGGCTGGAGAAAACAGAGTTGAGGGGAAAAAAACAGATTTATTGAGGAAAAACATTTAAATATTTGTATGTATTAGGTTGGCATTAAATTGGATGAGGAAGCAAATAGAATTGATATATCTAGGAAGGTTATCATAGGTTGGGTTTCCCAGGAAAGAGACTCTGAGTCATGATTAGTGTGTAGGAAGTTTATAAGGGACCACTCTTGGCATTAATACCTGTGGAAGAGAAGGGAAGGGAAGGAGAGAAGCACAGAGGGAAGAAAGGGGAAAGAGAAAGCAAGATTTGACAGAGATAAGGTGGGCTCTGATGCTGTCTCAATAAAAGCCTCAATCAACCACATGGAGAGCTCTGAGATGGCCTTTCAAAGTGGACCTGAGTTTTGGGAAAGGTTGGGATTTATACCTCTGTATCAAATGTTCACTGAATGAAGAGTGCTGTGACCTTCAGCAAGGCAACTCTCTTTAGCTCAGGCAACTCTCTTTAGCTCAGGCAACTTTGAAGAGGTTTGATAGCTCAGGGCTCTCTGCCAAAAACATTTTCAGCAGCTGGGGAAATACATCTTTCAGTCCTGAAGGAGGATCTGGGTGGCACTTCACAGCACCACTGTGATGAATCCTTGTTTTAAGCAATAAAAAGCATTCAAGGGTAAATCTCAAGGGTAGGACTATTTGTTCAGTTTTGAAGAATAGAGTTTAAGGTCTGTGGATCACTCACAAAGAATTGCTCCAAAAGGTCTGAGTCAGAGATAAATTTGAGAGTCATTAATGTGTAGATAATAAAACTGAACAAGAATAAAGAGAAACGATGAAGTGATACATAAGTCATGGGAAGATAGAACTTCTGGCAAGAAGAAGCAAGTGTCTAAAGATAAGAACCTCAGCTCATACAATGAATTTAGCAAAGCTTGCTGACATACACCAAAATTCTTCCAAGGCATGGAGGAAAGGAGTAGAAACATGGTTGCAGTGTGTTAAGGACCCGGATGTAGCAAGGGGCACTACTCTGTGAAGACAGGGAACATTGTTCTCTCAAGACACTTGTCTATGGAGGGGAGTTGAATCATAGGACAGTAGCAAGAAATGGACAAGGAAGTTTTTGTTTTCCGTTTGTTTTAGGAATGGGAAGGCATAAAATGTGTCTATGCCGGAAGGAAACAGGCATTGAAAACTTGAGGACGCAGAAGGACGGGGTCATGGAGAGTGCACCAGGAGATTGGGAAGAATGAGACCCAACACGGTGGGAAGTAGTCTTGGATTTTAGGATTGAAAAACCCCTTCCACTAGGATGAAAGGAAATAAAGGAAAGTGACGGGCACATTCATGGAATTATGAACAGATTGCCTCAATTTTCTCACATAAGGAAACAGGTAGAGAGGTTATAGAAGTCATGGGGTGAATGTTGTGAGGAAAGATTGAAACTTTTGAAAGAGTTGCTGAGAGGAATTCCTTCTTTCATTTATTCAATCGACAAAACTTTATTAAGTGTGTAGTCCAGCTTGTTTCTACCATCCAGGGCCACTTTTGTGGGTGTTTAACATTGGAGTCACACAAGACCCTGTGCTTGGAAGGGCCCCCATGATTAGATTAATGGTCTATTTTCACTGTTTGAAAATTCTTAGTAATTTTTGAATATGTGGCCCTGTGTTTTCATTTCCACTGGGTCCTGGAAAGTCTATAGCTGGTCTTTCTGCTATCACAGACATTATCATCTGGTGGGAAGGCAAATGTTAAAAATGAAAAAAGTGAAAGACAAAGATCACATTCAAGGTATTTTTTTTAAAAAACATCATAAGATGAATTGAGTGTTACAACTGAAAAAGTACAAAGACTTTTGGTATAAACAGCAAGAAACTCTATCCTGGTATAGGAGTGAGAAAGCCAACACTGGGTGGAGATGTGAAGACCTAGTAGGTGTTAATCAGGGAAAGAGGAGGGAAGGGTGTTCCCTGCTGATGGAAGAGCAAGCAGGAATGTGAAGAGGATGGGGAGTTTTCCTCTCAAGTTCAAAGGAAAAACAAAAAGACAAGATGGAAAGATGGGCAGAGCTAGGTCATGTCTACCATTGTCAATCATTTAAAAAAATCTTTGGTCTCTATAAAGTTCAGTATTACTTTATAAAAGCTAATAGACTTTAGGAAAGTATTTGAGAAGGGAGGCTGTGTGACTGCACATGTACTCAGTCATGTCCAACTCTTCGTGACCCAGTAGATTTTAGCCTGCCAGGCTCCTTGGTCCATGGGGTTTCCCAGCAAGAATTTGAGAAGAAAGGGGGGTAGTACAATGATATCTATACTTTAGAAGGAGCACACTGAGGTGGTATCGTGTGGACAAAAGAGCAGCAGGACTGCAGACCTGGAAATCAGTTAGCTGTCACATTAGTCCACATGACAGGAGATGTTGACTTGCAATGGGGCGGGGGGTGGGGGGTGGTGGTGACAGTGAGAATAGTGACAAGTGCCCAGACTTCAGATGGCGTTAGCTCTTTCTCAGGAGGATCTACATTTACTTCTGTCAGCAGTTAATTAAGAGGCAGGTCACCTTAATGCAATCCTGACTTGAGGTGATTTGAAGCTAGGTTTCAAATTTTGTGAGGTCACATCTGGTCTAACTCTTCTGGAGTCCAGGTAAGATTCTGGAATATATTTGTTGGGGCCCTTCCTTCCAGGCTGGCTCTGAACTCTAACTGCCTCTGAGTTCCTCAGCTGTTGCTTTAGAATTTGCAGGTGCTATCAAGGAAAAGGAAGCTTTAAACATTGGACTTAATTTTCAGGGCTCCTATTCTCCACGATCTTAGCCCCTCAAGTCCTCACTAGCTTTATAGTTCTCTAAAGCCTCAAGCTGATTTTTAAGATTATATTCATCCAGATTTTTTAGAAATGCTTGTTAGGAAGATTCCCCTGACAATCTAGTGTCCCGCAGCTGGAACTGGAAGTTTCACAGTTGACTTTCTAGACTGAAATCATCCCCAGCACAGGAGAGAGATCAGGAAAAGAGTCTGCCAAAGTAGTAGACATATATCAAGGCACATTGTATGATAGCTATAACTGACATACCGAGAACAAAGCATATCTCTATTTGAGGGGTTCAGTAGCCACAGACAAGCAGGAAGTGTAAGAGGAAGGGAGTGTGTTTTCAGGATCATTATTCAGGATAATACATGGGGATGTGCTCAAGGACACAGATGGAAGGCAATACCTAAGAAATAAGAGTGGTCATATTCCCAAGGATAGAAAATACTAATAAAAGTACAGAAAAATTAAATGTGGAGATGAATGAGGTAGAGAGAATTCGCATCCTGACTTTTATTTTCTATGTGAAGTAAAAGGCAAGATAATTTGCTAGAAGTGAGGAATGTGAGGATGTATTTAGAATTTAAGAGTAGGGTAGGAACACATATTATAAGTGTTGTGGAGGAAGCTTGAGAGAGTGAAGTGTGGATGGATTAAAAGACGTGTTTTGGGACTTTGGGGAGAGGAAGTGAGACCCCAGGGTAGTGAAAATATCCCTAACTACATGATATTAAATTCTTCACTGAGTATGGCAACAGAAGGCATAGGAAAGGACCCGGGAATCAGGAAAAGAAAGCCAGATAAACTAGATGCTAAAAACTTCTCTAAAGGAAGATAAAGAGTCCTGGAGGCATACAGACCCATCAACAGAAATGGAGAGAGTATTAGGAGTACATTCTCTGAAAGACAAATGAGACAATGCAGGTGGATGATGATCAAGAAATAACTGTGCGGCAAAGTCAATTCTAACCCCTCTTCCTGGTCCTAAGAGAGGAAGAGATTGAGAAAAGGATACATTTAGATGAAGTCAGAGGGAAGTTCCATCACCAAGATAACATTAGTTGTGCTTTAAAAGAACAAGTCTCAAGAAAGTGTATGAAGAAAATAGTGAGGATTGTCTTCTATTTCCAGTCATAAGAACAAAGAATACGTGACCTGTGTCCAGGAGAAACACCAGGTGGTAGAAAGAGATCCAGAAGTGACAGAGAAAATGAACTTAAGTGAGCAAGAACGTTGACACATGTTCGGTATATGTTCCAAGCACTCAAGGACATAAAGAAAAGCCAACATGGTGGGAAGATAAATAGAAGATTTTTTAAAAAATAACAAGATGGAACCTCTAGAAATGAAACATGCAATATCCAAAATGAAAAGCTAATTGGGTGGGATCAATAGTGAATTATATCTTAATGAAAACACAGTAGATTTGAAGACAGAGCAGCTGGTCAGAGCAGCTCCTCAGTCATGAGGAGAAAAAAGAAAACTGAAAAAAAAAAAAAAAAAAAGTAAAGATGGGAAGAATTCCAGAGTCATACTGGAAATACCTACTGGCAGACTTTTGGGGAAATGAATGTTGAACAAACTTCAAGGTTCATGCTTGACAGGGCCGAGAAGGGAGCCAAGGAGAAGACACAAGCTGAAGACACTGTCCTTTGGATGTGTGATGAAGTATAGTCATTTATTTATTTCAGAAGTTTTATGAATGCATGCTATCATTTATTGGGGGTTTTCTATGAGCTATACTTTTGTCTCACTGTAATCTGGCCCTGGGTAGGATGAGTTATGATAGTAGAAGGAAGTACTGGATTTAAGACTAAGCTACTCGAGGTTTCTACTGCTATTCAAATGTTATTGCCTGCATAGTAGAACCCAGTGTTGAGGGAAGACTGAGTCTTGGCTTCTGGGGAAGAATTGCTCATCTCTGAGGCCTCAGTCTTTTGTAGCCACTACCACCACTAAAATATAAAGCAAAAATTTAAAAAATGTAAATTTAGCTCAAGACTTCTTCCTTTCCATCCAGCATGGCCTTCACCTATGCCCATCTTCTCTCCAAGGACTCTTTATCACATGTGTTGGTCTTTCCTACTAAGCTCTTTGCAAGGAGAGGACCAGGATTATCTTATTCAATTTGGAGGAGGGGAATGTATTTTTATTATTGCAGTAAAATACATGTAACATAAGATTATTCCATTTTAATCATTTTTCAATATAAAATTAAGTGGCATTAATTATGTTCACAATGTTGTGCAGCCATCATCAGTCTCAATTTCCAAAACATCTCATTCAATTTTTGGATCATTATCAAAGTGCATGGTCCAATTGTGATTTGAATCAATATTTAGCAAATGAATTGTTAACCTGATGCATGAACTAATCCAACTAATCCAGAAATCTAGAGGCTGACTATAAATACACAGCAATTAAGATATCCTTTCCTGCTATGCAGGAATGACAAGGAATAAAGCATAAAAATTTAAACAACTTGAAACAGTAGAAGTGGTTACATCAAAGGAAATATCTTTAGAAAGAGAATTTGTGCTAATGAGTAATCATGACATGCTTTTGATGTAGCAGCTACATGACAGAACTCAATGACCCCCACAAGCAAGTGACAAATTCCCTTGCCAGAAGACAGCTTTCAAAGGAGGTGGGCCTGATGGCCTTTTGCAGGTGGTTTGACTCTTGAAAGTGTTTAGGAAGTGAGCAAAAGATTTTTGATGTTTAATACATTTTTTTAATCTCTTCTCTCTAGGAGGAGAACCTGCTGCTGCTGTTACCATCTTTAGAACTGAAAACTAGAGAGACATAAGAGTTTTTCTTTGTGCTTTATCAACATGCGAACTTCAGGGCACCAGGCATAGGATGGAGGTAAATATTGATTTGATTTCGCAGTGATGGGTCAGTTCTGCCTATAGATCGAAACAGAGGGAAGAGCATAATAACCATCAGAAATCTTAGGTCAGATGGAAAAATAAACAAAGATTTGTTTTACTCCAGAAAAAAATTTCCAAGTATGCTAAGTATGCTGTTAAATTTGGTAATGTCCTCTAGCTTCATCTTATACTGTGAGGAACTGGTTACCTGACTGTCCTGTCTACCAACCAGGAGGATCTGTCATAGTCCAGCTAAAAGGCTAAAGAACAACAATGACCCACAAAACATTCCTGACAATGGGTGTGGAGAAAGGGTCAGAAGCCCAGATGTAAACTTTTTTTCAGCCTCTTACTAGCTCGATGTCTCTTTTTTTATGTTTGCATATCATACATATTTACGTAATCATAAGGTTGATTATTATAAAACAAGTGCCATAAATTATGGTCCAACTTTCACTTATCCCTTGAAATAACCATTTGGTCCACTCCTAATCTCCAAACAAATCTAAAAAGAGTTTAAAACATCTCCCTCCACAGGCATGGGTATGCAGATTTTGTGTAGGAGATTCATAATTAACATTGTCCCATATGAAGGCTCTTCCCACTGTTGCAAAAGAAAATCCAATGTGTTCTCAATTGCTAGGTTCACGTCATCATGGGGAAAACCCTGGCAATTATGGTAATTTCCATCAAGGGAATGATGGTAACCAGGAGAAAGGCAACAGGTTTGAGAGGCTTTGTCTAAGCATTCATCTGCATTAAGTAAGAGCAGATGACACAACTGATTCCCTTGAAATGGGGTCCAGAAGACTTCTTAAGTAAAACTTAACCGTCCATTGATGCTTTGCTTTGTGTGTTTCCCCAATCCTGTTCTCAACCAACTCATATAACTATACTTCTGAGAATCTGCATGATGGATTCAGACTAAAAAGCAAAAACAAATACCAACTTAAAGTTACTAAGACAATAACTTAAATGTTATTTATTAATCTAGAATTCCACTTCTGTAGACACTAACAAATATAAATACTCAGAAAGACAGTTTATAGTTTCTATAACCCTAAATTACTGTGATCCCTAAAAAGATCCTGAGAGGAAGACAGAGATACTTATGAGCAAGACCAGCTCAGAATGTGGAGAGGAGGATAGGGTGGAATTTCAGGGAGTGTTCTTTGAAATTCTACCTTTGGCTCCTCTTAAAATACAAATATTTTGAAAAAGTTGACTGATTCATTGTTACTCAATAAAGCCTCAGTGCAGATTCTTTTCTCAGAAAAAGAGAGAGACAGGATCTGAGAAAAAGAAAGAGAGGAAAAAAAAAAGAGAGAGAGAGAGAAAGAGAGTGGGTGGAGGTTATCTTAGAGCAGGTATCTTTTGAAGGGAAAATTTGAGAGATGTCTGGACCAAGGCAGGTAGGCCAGACTAACACTGGGAAGGAACTGCCATCTTGAGGGTGCAGTGAAGTTTAACATAGATGAGGGTCCCTCAAATAAGCTTCATTGCAGGGTTTGGCCCTGAACCTAACCTGACTCTTATCACCTTCTCCCCAGCATGTTCTCACTTTCCAGCTCCCTCCTCCCATCTCCCTTACTCTAGCTCCTCTCTTGAGCTTTATCTGCTCAGTGATGGGCACTCAAGGATGAATTCTTTGATCTGGTTCAGCCAGTAGCTCTGCCAGAGGCTGTCTGTCTCCCTTCAGAGAGGGTATGAGTAGAAGAAAGCAAAGGAGAGCCATGGTCTCCCCACCAGCTGGCTGACTGAACTTCTTAACTCTGCATTTGTCATTTTGGACATTTGTAAATCTGGGAGATGCATGGTTGGGGTGGGGAGAACTATACCTCAAATTGCAGCCTTTCTTGGGCTCATAAGTGCACTCAGCACCAAAGTGAGGTAGATACAAAAAGAGTCCTTGGTACCTGAAGGATATATAAGACACCTCTCTCCCCACCACCATCCAAAAAATAAATAAATAAAAAGCTTTCCCACTAGGAACTGTGGTAAGGAAATGCAACTATTAGAAATGTATTTATGTCAGTAATGTATTACCCTGTCCTCTGGGTCCTTTTAATTTTTTAAAATAATTTTCATTTATTTAACTTTGGCTGTGCTGGGTCTTCATTGCTAAGCTGGCTTTTCTCTAGTTGTGGAGAGTAGGAGCTACTCTCTAGTTGCAGTGAGAGGGTTGCTCATCAAGGTGGCTTCTCTTGTTGAGGAGCACGGACTCTAGAGTGCCAGGACTTCAGTGTTTTCTGCATGTGGGCTCAATGCTTGTGGCTCCCAGGCTCCAGAGCACAGGCTCAATAGTTGTGCTGCACGGGCTGAGCTGCTCCATGAAATATGGGATCACTTACAAAATCGTCAGAAAACTTTCTTCAGTCACAGAAAAATTGGTGTGAGCATTCCAGCTCTTGGGTTGGGAATGCTTTGGGAAAAGACAGGGACAGGCACAGAAAAGGGAGGAAGGGGATGTCAGAACATCCTCACTGACTTAACAGGCTGTCTAGCCCCACAGCTGGCCACACTCCTCGGATCGCTTCCTCCCTGGTCCTCAGTGTCACATTTTCTGGAGCCACTGTCAACCACAGAGCGTGGGCTGCATGTGTGTGTGTGGATGTGTGTATCTTGTATAAGTAGCTTACTTTCAGATTCTAGTATATAGTAATTGGTATACAGTGTATAGGATGTATATAGAGTATACAAGAAGTGTTCTAGAATTCTCTCATGCTACAAATAGAAATTTAGTTGTGATACTGAGAAAAAGTTCAGAAAGTGACTTTCACTTCACTGTACACATTACCAAAAATGACAGATTTCTTCTCCAGCTACTAAACTGATAAACTTCATTTCTCTCATAAAAGATTGAAATTGTATCCGTGGAGGTGACCTCAAAACAGGGTTAATTGTTTTGGAAGCAGGGCTGACACATTTTCCAAGATTCTAGGACAGAGGGACAGTCAAGGATGAAGTTTCTGACTGGCCTATTCCATGGTTTAAAATGTACAACCATTTTGGAACAACTCACTTACCTGAAACCCAAGATGGAAAACCATCTTTCTAGGAATGAGGAAGGCGGAAGGTGGGAAGGACTTGGATGACGCAGCAGAGGAAACAGTAAACCTGCAAGCATGGACAGCTGATCTGGAAGCAGAATTTGCAGTTCCCCCTGTTTACCGCTTATTAGTTTCTCTGAAGGCTCACTCTTGCTCTGATACCTTCAGAAAATTCACAAATTTTAACTTAATGCTTCCATAAAAAACATTGTATGTCCCTAGAAGAAGATAGCATCCTACAAGAGATCCTTGCAAAAAAAAAAAAAAAAAGAAAAAGAAAAAAAAAAAGAAAGAAAGAAAGAAAGGAAAAGGAAAGCTTTTAGGGGAAACATGACAGGCCCAGGTGATCCATACTATCGTTTGAGTTATATTCATTTGCTTCTACTCCAAACTCAGGTCTCAGAGCTCTGGCACACTCAGGAATATTTTGCTTAGAAATAAAACCTACACTCTAAAATTTCCTAACTCTGAAAGTACTGTCATGGTTGTTTCCAAAACCTTCTTGGGATTGTCATCAATCAGTTGCACTTCTGTGCAGACTTAAGACTAAATAATCTGAAGCAGTTTTGTGTCTTTCCTTGATGTCTGCTGATTAATGAAAATCCCATAAATGAGAATAGATTTTAATTACTATCTCCTCTAACCAATAATCTATATTAGGAGATGGCACTTTTTTTTTTTTTTACAAAGTGTTGCATAGCAAATATTTTAGGGTTTCAGGCCCAATGGTATCTGTGGCAAGTACTCAACTTCACCCTTATACCTGGAAAGCAGTATACCCAGGGCATAAATAAATGGGTATGCCTGGGTTCCAGTAAAACTATACTCATAAAACCAAACAGCAGGCTGAATTTGGCCCAGGCCATGGTCACAGACCTCTGATCCAGATGGCTGTATAAAACACCCACTATTTTTTATTATTTTTATATACTTGCTCACTATTACATTACCTGAGAGTTATGAAAGTCCCTGAATTTACATAAATGATCTGTGTATTCATGTGATTTAAAAAAAATTGCCACACAAAAATTTTTATTGTTAAAAATATTTTTGTCACAAACTTAGAGATGAAAAACACAACGAATTCCATCCAGCTAAATTTCAATTCTTTTACTGAACTCATGAATAAATTTTTATGCCATTATAGTTTGTATATGAATATCATCTTTCAATTTTGTGGTTTACACTCAATAGTCTCTTGTAAAGCCTTTGTTATACTAAACTGATATACTCTGCTTACTTATTTTTAAAGATTATGCAATAATTATTTCATTGTACTTACAAAGGTGGCTTGCCAAAAATTCTCTTATTGTTCCATATTTGGATTTTTTCCCATTTTTTTCCATGAGCAAAATAGCATTGCTATAAAAATCTTTGTACAAGTGACATACAAGAAAGTTAAAATCTAAATGTAAAAGACATATTACTTCTGCTAGTTCTACTAATTATTATGCTTGAAACATGATAACATTATGCACTCAAAACCACAGCCAGATACTTTTTTAAAAAAGCAACCAGATTGTAAATTAATTGAATTGCCTAACATTTTGAATGATCTGTCAGAAGACTATCCTACACAACTTTTTCTAACTAGTGTGATTTGATCTTAAATTTTTTTTCTTGTTCTATAGTTCTCTATAGATATTATACATTCCTTCACAGATTCATTGATGTATTTCTTTATTATTATGCAAGCTCACCTGTGCTGATTGCTTAAATACTTCAATCTATGTTCAAATATTGTATTTAGTATTTTAAATAAGACTGTTTCATTGTCAACAATTGCATAATTAACCTCCAGATACTGTCATGCTCAAATTCCTAATTTTCTTTTTCTAAGTGAGGAAGATTTGAATCTAAAGTTTGGTAGTTTCCTATTATAATAAAAGACTTTGCCCCAGCTCAGAACTCAGGCATTGCTTGGCTATTTCCAGAGCCAGCAGTAGATTCTTGCCTTGTAGATTCAAAGGACACTGAGACTGAAGTATCAGAGAGGGCTGGAGGCAACAGTATAACAATTTCACTGTAAGAAAAGGCTTTCTCAGGACTGCTCTCATTAGATTGGAGCATCTCAGAAATGCAAATCACCCAATTAAAATGATTGAGATGGGACTTCCCTGGTGGTCCAGTGGCTAAGACTCTGTGCTCCTAATGCTGTGGGGGTGGGTTGGATCCGTGGATAGGGAACTAGATCCCACAGGTCTGAACTAAGAGTTTGCATGCCACGACTAAAGATCCTGCATGTGATTCCACATTCCACAACTGCAGTGAAGACAGAGGATCCTTCATATTGCAACAAAGACCTGGTGCAGCCAAATTAAAAAATAATAATAATATTTGAAAAAATAAATGATTGGGACAGCTAGCCACTTAAATGTAGACTGTTTATAACTTTTGTTCCATCCTTTTTGCATCTTCAGTCACCTAAGCCAGCAAGAGACACCTTTATAGAAAAAGGACACATCCTCTATATTAGAGCTTCTCAAACAATCAGTGGTAAAGAATCAGGTTTTGTTTTTTTTAAATGTCTTCAACTGATAGTTTTATAAAATACAGTAAAAATACTCACCAGAAGAATAAACCAAAAATCAAAGACATGCCAAAGACAAGCCCCCTCCCAATTTTGCATTTATTATTAAAGGCAATTTTTTATTTTTTATTATTACAGTTAATATAAATGTATTTATTGTAATTATGTTAGACATTATATCAAATTTTGTTTAGTTGGTAAGTCATGTCTGATTCTATCAAGCTAGAGTTAAACAAATATAATCAGAACAAATATAACATAGGTAAAATTATAGAAACTATACCCATTTTATTGAAAGTGTGTATGTAGGTGAATACTACAGACTGTACCTAGCTAGCTGTTAACAAGTCTGAGACCCAAATTTAAAACAGCACCAGAGTGGACGACCTTGATTTTAAAGTCAAAGTTACCTAGTTTCGTCTCAGTCTTACTGGCTGTGTGACCTGAGATGACTTTATTTCTTAGCTTCCATTTCTTCATTTGTAGACTATGGATAAAAAAATCAAGAAGGATTTTTGTAAGGACCAAGTAAGACAATACATGTAAAGTGCTTAGGTTAGTATCAGACATAATAAATGCTAAAAAATGATAGCCAGAATTTCTATCATAGGGTCAGCGGGCTTCCCAGCTGGCTCAGTGGTAAAGAACATGCCTTCCAATACAGGAGACTTAAGAGATGCAGGTTTGACCCCTGGGTCAGGAAGATCCCTTGCAACCACGGCAGCACTCATGCCTGGAAAATCCCCATGGACAGAGAAGCTTGCTGGGCTACAGTCCATGGGGTCACAAAGAGTCAGACATGGACTGAAGCGACTTAGCATGCACACACATCTTGGAAAAGGCTTAAGGAGATTTAGAGATAAAAAATACAAAGAGGTATCTGGCTTCCAGGTACCATCTAAAAAAAGAAGTCAGCTACGTGTTAAAAACCTACATCACAGTAGACTACTAAACTAGTAAGTGTTCAGCAAAGCTGCCAGATACAAATTCACACTACAATAACCCTACAATTTACACTATCAATAACCAAGAAGAAACTGTAATAGAAATCGAAATGACACCCATAGTCTCAAGAATCTCTAAACTTTCCAGGAATAGAAATAACTAGGAATACACAAAATTTATGGATACATTTTTCAAATTGTATTAAGAGACCTAGAAAAAGACACAAATGAGTGAATGAATAAGTATCATTAGTTGATATTATAAATTTGTCAGTTCTCTGCTAAATTAATATTTAATGTCTTCCAATGTAAACTTCATCTGAAATTTGTGAGAAACTCGACAAATTTGTTCTAAAGTCTATATTGATGAATTAGTCTTCACAAAGAGTGCAGTTTTGTGTGCACACACAAACACACACTCATACACAAAGACTGAAGAAAGAATAGTATAAACCAGCACAGCAGTAAACAAACAAAATATGAAATAGATAAGAATGCCCAGGAACAGGGCACGTGTGTGAAGAAATAGAATATAATAGAGGTGGGGAATAGATACATTGTTTAATAGATGGTGTTAAGAGAGCTGGCTCACTTAAGAGAAGTCAATTTTTACATTCTTATTTTGGGCCATGTATACTATGAACTACTGATGGTTAAAGCCCCAAATGTCAAAGGTGAAACTTTAAAGCTAGTAGGAGAAAATATGATCTTATGGTGGAAAAAGATTTTTTTTTTAAACAAGACTCTATAAACACAAACTATAAGGTAGAAAATTGTTGGACTTGACTATGTAAACTATGTTAAAGATCATGCATTAAAGGCTATATTAAAGATTTATATTGAATGTTGGCATAAAGGGCAGTGTTAGCAAATATGTGCCATACTTAGAGAAGAACTTGAAAGTTTAAAATCAATGGGATTAATTATAAAAAGAATTCCTATTAATCATTGAAAAAACAGAAAATGAGTAAAAGAGATGAATACAGTGCTCAGAAGGAGAAACCTGGATGATTTGAGTTAATGAGATTCTCACCCTCACCTATCATAAGAGATATAACAGTTAAAACAACATTATATCATTTAATACCCACTCAACTCCGAGTTGTCAACAAGTTGGGGGAAACAGAAATCCACATGCCCAGCTGGTGGGAGCGGGAACTAGTGCAGTCTTCTTGTAAAGTAATCTCACAGCTCTGAGGGAAACTAGAAAGCCTGCGTATCCTACAATATAGCAGTCTCTCTCCTGAGAAGGTGTCTGAGAAATTCACACACCAGCCCATGAGGAACCATGTAGAAAAATGTCCACAGCAGCATTATTTGTAGCAGGAAATAGCTCTTCATCATCAGGCAGAATATTATGCAGCTGTCAGAAGCAATTAACTAATGAGTATTTAGAATGGGCTTCCCTGGTGTCTCAGTGGTAAAGAATCCACCTGCCATTGCAGGAGACATGAGTTCAATTCCTGGTCCAAGAAGATCCCCTGGAGAAGGAAATGGCAACCTGCTCCAGTATTCTTGCCTGGGAAATCCCATGGATAGAGGAGCCTGCCGGGCTGTAGTCCATAGGGTTGCAAGGAGTTAGACACAACTTGGTGACTGAACAACAGCATACATAAGAATAAAGCATTGAGGGAAAAGGTAAGAAACACAGTAAGACACTCTTATGGAAGCTGAAAGCACATACATATGCAAAACATCACCACATATTTTCTGCAGATATAGACATATCAAAAATATATATTAAACATCACAAAGGAGGTGCCATCTCAATGGCAAAGAATAGTAATGGGAAGTGGGAGATGCAGGGAAAACAAAAATAAAATAAGAAAAGGACCTTGTGGGATCAAACATAATGTGCCATGACTTGAGAAAAGTATTTCATTAAATCAAAGCTCGGTGCCTAGCATCCAAAAGCATTAAAAAGGGGGGAGGGAGAGTTATATGCAGTGTGAAATGGAATGTTACCAAAGACACACTTGGTTCTCTGTACCATGCTATACCTAAGAATATGGAAAAAAAAAAAAAAAGAGCCACGCAGGAAAGAAATGAGAATGAAGACTCCAATCAATCACGAACTGTGCTCCTCCCAGACTTGGCTTCAATCCCTTGATGTTCTTTTCCATTCTGTTATGCTAGTGATGATTAAGAGCCTCCCTGGTGGCTCAGATGGTAAAGAATCTGCCCGCAGTATGGGAGACCTGGGATAGATCCCTGGGTAGTGAGGATCCCCTGGAGAAGGGAATGGCTACTCACTCCAGTATTAGCCAAGCAGGAAGCAGAGGGCTTGGTTTCTCTGTCCTGAGAAGCTGGTGATAAAGCTTTCTCCCAGCTGAGGTATCCTAGAAAAGCTCAACTGTGTTCTTGCCTGAGCAGTATTTTCCATGTTTCCCCTGTACATGCTGGCAGTAGTAAATATCTTTACCGTGGCTGCTGTCCAGAGAATTCGAAGCCAGAGCTTTGCTCTGGGCGAGCATCCAGAAGAGTAATTTGGATTTCGTGGTTGAAGAGCCCCAAACTTTAAGGAGGACCCAGAGGCTACACTGACTGCCTCAAAAGCCTGGAAGTACTCAGCCACTCTTGAGTCTGTGTGCTGGTCTTGCTTTGATTTCTGTTCTTGTTGCAGGCAGCCCAGATATTTGATATTTTAAGAACTAGAGGTAAAACATTACCAGGATAGATGTATTTTTGTGTTTTTGATATTGTCTCCCATCCAAACTGAGGATCAGCTGGGTAAAATTTTCCTTGTAAGTTCCTTGTAATTTTCCTTGTAAGTTTCCTTGTGTTCATGAAAGACTGACCATGAATAGTTCAAGTAGGTAAACAGTGTGTTTACCTGTTCTGTGTGAGAGAAATGCCGTTCATTGACAAAGCAAGTAGCTTCATACATAAGGTGATAGGAAGCATCTGAAAGTTCTTCCAGTCTCGCATCAAATGTCTTCCAATAAGCTGAAAGTCCTGTTAAGTTTATTAACATTAATTATCATTTAAAATATCTGTAGTGTTGTGGCGCTTCCCCAGTAGCTCAGCGGTAAAGAATCTGCCTGCAATGCAGGAGATGCAGGAGGCATGGGTTCAATCCTTGGGTCAAGAAGATGCCCTTGAGGGGGAAATAGCAACCCACTCCAGTATTCTTGCCTGGAGAATTCCATGGACAGAAGAGCCTGGCAGGTTGCAGTCCATAGGGTCTCAAAGAGTTGGACATGACTGAAGCGACTACATGTGCGTGAATGCCTAATGTTGTAAGTTGTTTATAAACAGTCTCATCTCATAGTTTTAATGAAACTGTTAATACTCCTATGATTCTTAGTTTGCAAGAAAAAAAAATGGTTTCATAAAGGTTTCTGTCTCACCCAAGGTAACACAGCAAGGATACAGCATGTCTAAGATGCAAAACGAGTCTACATGGATCCATGTGTATAGCCTTACACCGTCTCAGTGTTGGTATTAAAAGCTTCTGTTGAGATATACTTTATGCTGCAAATTGGAAGATAAGTCATCCTAAACACTCAGCATTATTGATTGGTTAAAGTCAGGTAGATGTGGCCCTCAAAAATAGGGCTTTGAAAGAATGAAGCACAGAAAATGTAAAAAGCTCCCAAGCTTGGGACCACTTATCACCTCAGTTCAGTTCAGTTGCTCAGTCATGTCCAACTGTTTGCAACCCCATGAATCGCAGCATGCCAGGCCTCCCTGTCCATCACCAACTCCCAGAGTTCACTCAGACTCAGGTCCATCGAGTCGGTGATGCCATCCAGCCATCTCATCCTCTGTCGTCCCCTTCTCCTCCTGTCCCCAATCCCTCCCAGCATCAGAGTCTTTTCCAATGAGTCAACTCTTTGCATGAGGTGCCCAAAGTACTGGAGTTTCAGCTTTAGCATCAACCTTTCAAAGAAATCCCAGGGCTGATCCCCTTCAGAATGGACTGGTTGGATCTCCTTGCCGTCCAAGGGACTCTCAAGAGTCTTCTCCAACACCACAGTTCAAAAGCATCAAGTCTTCGGCGCTCAGCCTTCTTCACAGTCCAGCTCTCACATCCGTACATGACCACAGGCAAAACCATAGCCTTGACTAGATGGGCCTTAGTCGGCAAAGTCATGTCTCTGCTTTTGAATATGCTATCTAAGCTGGTCATAACTTTCCTTCCAAGGAGGAAGCATCTTTTAATTTCACAGCTGCAGTCACCATCTGCATTGATTTTGGAGCCCCCAAAAATAAAGTCTGACACTGTTGCCACTGTTTCTCCATCTATTTCCCATAAAGTGATGGGACCGGATGCCATGATCTTCGTTTTCTGAGTGTTGAGCTTTAAACCAACTTTTTCACTCTCCTCTTTCACTTTCATCAAGAGGCTTTTTAGTTTCTCTTCACTTTCTGCCATAAGGGTGGTGTCATCTGCATATCTGAGGTTATTGATATTTCTCCTGGCAATCTTGATTCCAGCTTGTGTTTCTTCCAGTCCAGCGTTTCTCATGGTGTACTCTGCATATAAATTAAATAAGCAGGGTGACAATATACAGCCTTGACATACTCCGTTTCCTATTTTTAACCAGATTCAGTTCAGTTCAGTCGCTCAGTCGTGTCTGACTCCTTGCGACCCCATGAATCGCAGCATGCCAGGCCTCCCTGTCCATCACCAACTCCCAGAATTCACTCAGACTCACGTCCATCGAGTCAGTGATGCCATCCAGCCATCTCATCCTCTGTCATCCCCTTCTCCTGCTGCCCCTAATCCCTCCCAGCATCAGAGTCTTTTCCAATGAGTCAACTATTTGCATGAACCAGATTACTGTATAGCAAATATGTACTTCCTGGTTGACTCAGTGGTAAAGAATCTGTTTGCCAATGCATGCGATGCGGGTTTGATCCCTGGGTTGGAAAGATTCCCTGGAGGAGGAAATGGCAACCCACTCCAGATTCTTTCTTGGAAAAATCCCATGGACAGAGGAGCCTGGCCAGCTACAGTCCATGGGGTCATAAAGAGTCAGACATGACTGAACAACTGAACACACACACACACACACACACACACACCAAATACTTTAATATTTTTGATAAGCGAGTTTAAACGTAATTGGTCTCTTTTGTAGTCCAGGGAAATTTGTTTATTTGATAACATTATTGAGAAGAGTCCATAGGCTTTACCAGAGACAAGTTTGAGAACACCTGCTTGAAGCAGCACATCAGAGGTAACTTTTTTTGCAAGTGGGACAGAGAAGGTACATGAGCCTGACCTTTGCACAGAATAGGGATCCTGAAGCTATGACTCTGAGAAACTCCTTCTATCTACCTTGCTCAGACCAATGAATGCAGTGCCATTTTGCTAAGTCACTTCAGTTGTATCCAACTCTTTACGGTCCTGTACCCGCCAGGCTCCTCTGTCCATGGGATTCTCCAGGCAAGAATACTGGAGGGGGTTGCCATGCCCTCCTTCAGGGGATTTTCCCAGTCCAGGGATCTAACCTGTGTTTTTTATTTCCTACATTGGCAAGTGGGTTCTTTACCACTAGCGCCACCAGGGAAGCCCTAACCAGAATGTGCAGGTACATTTCCTTCTTTAGTTAGCTTATGTCTTTAAGTTCCCAGAAAGCAGCAAGTCCTCCTGGATAGAAAACTCAGCAATTGGTGTCTCTCCAAAAGTTGGCTGAGGGTCCAAGTGCTCAGAGTCTGCGGTGCTGGTGGGTTATTCAGGAGTTTGGTGCTGACACCTAGGTCTTGTTGGGTCTTTTTATGTGATTCTGGGCAAGACTTTCAAGACTCTGAAACTCAAGCTTGTCTTATCTAAAGTTGGAATAATAAGGCTCACTATTTGTAAAGCACTTTGCAACTTTCAAACTCCTTTTACATTATCCCTTCAGCTGTCACAACAGCTCTGAGGGGCTGGATAAGCATTATCCCCATTGCACTACATGGGAAGCACAGACTCTGAGAGGACAGGGCAGAGCTGGGGCCCTAGCAAACTACCCCTTCCTCAACACAGACACACCCACACTTCTTCCCACAGAAGTAGCCTCTGGGCACCTCTTCCCTGCTGTTCCCATCCTTGGACACGCTTCCTCCAGTGACTCTTGTCTTCCCTTGATGACTCCCCTCTACCCTGCTCTATGTAGCAACTGACAGTCTACTTTGCGTGGATCCATCTTAAGTTGTAACAGTCTTGTGTACCCAGGTCTACATCTCGTGTGTGTGTGTGTGTGTGTGTACGTGTGCGTGTGTGTACGTGTGCATGTGTGTGTGTGCCAAGTTGCTTCAGTCATGTCTGACTCTTTGAGACCCTATGGACCAATCCTATCAAGCTTCTCTGTCCATGGGATTCTCCAGGCAAGAATACTGGAATGGGTTGTCATGCCCTCCTCCAGGGGATCTTCTCAACCCAGGGATCAAACCCACATCTCCTGCATTGCAGGTGGACTCTTTACCACTGAGCCACCAAGGAAGCCCCTGAATCTCAAACCAAATCTCAGGTCTGTCACAGATTTATGGACTGGATGATTCATATGAGCTGCCTGAGCCTTATTTTCTTATCTATAAATGGGGATATTACTGATTTCAGAAGTTTTTCATGATAATAAATGATGTGTGAAGATGTTTTGTAGAAGTGTGCACTATTTAAGGGCTTCCCAGGTGGCTCAGTGGTAAAAGATCTGCCTGCCAATACAGGAGCTGCGAGAGACACAGGTTCAATCCTTGGGTCAGGAATATCTCTTGGAGAAGGAAATGGCAACCACTCCAATATTCTTGCCTGGAGAATCCCATGAACAGAGGAGCCTGATGGGCTACAGTCCATGGAGTTGCAGAGAGTCTAACATGACTGAAGCAGCTTAGCATACATGCAATCCTGGAGCCAAGCTCAGGGAAGAAACAGGCACAAACTTGCATACTGGATTTCCTTTTCTTTTTGGCTGTGCCACGTGACTTGCAGGAGGTGACTTCCCAGGCTGGGAATGGAACCCAGGCCTTGAGCCCTAACCACGGGACCACTAGGGAATTCCCATAGTGGATTTTTTGATGAATTATTAACCCTACAGCTTGTAAAACTAATGCTATGCATATAGATATGTCTGTTTCACATTCTGAAAGTGGAAAAAAAGAACAAATGAAATGGGTGGGCACCAAATCTAGTCCAGTTTAAAGTAGTGTAATCAGTTTCCCCATTGGCTAGTGACTTGATTCTTCTTGCTCACTAACTATTCATCTTAAAACACAGGACATCTGTGGAATATGAATAAGACTGACATACAGTGGCAAGATGTTGATACCAGGAGGACTGATGATGATAGTAACAGCTTCATTGATTGAGCAATGATTCTATGCCAGGCAATGTGCTCAGCATTTGTACATACGTTAATTCTTTTGATCTTCATGACAACACTGTGAGATCACTGCTGTAAATAGCCCTATAGTACATCAGAGGAAACTGAGGCTTAGAGAAGTTAAGTATTTTGTCCATAGTCACCCAGCTAGGGTGTGATAACCTGAAATTTCAATCCAAGATTCATTCTGCTGGTCAGCCTCCCCAGTGACTCTATATGTTTCAAGTACATTTTCTTTTATAGGGGTTCCATGTGATCTTATTTGACTCTCTTTTGTCATTTTAGTCATCTATTATTTCTTGTTCAGATTTTTGGCACTTTTAGAAAATGTAAACATATTAAGTATACATACTTTGAAAGTGAAAAAAAATGAAAGTGAAGTTGCTCAGTTGTGTCTGACTCTTTGTGACCCATGGACTGTAGCCCACCAAGCTCATCCATTCATGGGATTCTCTAGGCAAGAATACTGGAGTGGGTTGCCATTTCCTTCTCCAGGGGATCTTCCCGACCTCCAGGTCTCCCACATTGCAGGCAGACGCTTTAACCTCTGCACTACCAGGGAAGCCCTTAAATACAAGAATCCAAGTACTAACATCAAAGATTTCAAGGGAGGAAAGGAAGCCAGGTTGAAAGAAGAGGGAGGAGGCGGGAAAGGGGAGGCGAAAGGGGTGGCCTTACAGACGTCTCCTGCCACCTACAGATGCTCAGGCATTATGGGACTTTTCCCTGGGCCTCCAGAGAAGGGAGGACTGGAACTCAGCCCTACCAGAAAGCAGACCAGACCAGAACCAGAATTCGAGTTCTCTGCCAAGAGGGGGTGATCAGTCTCCAATCCTCAGCTCAGGCTGAGGGCCCTTCGACCAGATTCCTGTGTCCAGGACTGGGGAACTAGAAAAACAGGGAAGGATAGGAAGGGTTAAGGAGACGAAAGAGAGAGGTAAGGGGAGAGAGGTCAATAAGGTCTCTTGTTCCTTACCGGTCAGGGCACTCCGGTCAGTTGTCCACCTCAGGAGGAGACCAGGGACAAAAGAGTCCCAGTTGCAGCTGCTGGGTCTGGTCCATTGGCAGGCAAGCTGGCCTCTGAGTACCCCGAGTGGTCAGGATGTCAGTCTCAGTGAAGAAGAGTCCCTGGCAGAGTCACCATTTGTTGCAGGAAGGAGGACCCCTTCCAGGGCCCGAAACTGGGCTCTTGTCTAACACTCGGAAATGAATTGTCCAAGGAGACGCATCTGCTGACAAAGCAAGAGATTTTGTTAGAAAAGGGTACCGGGTACACACTTTGCTTAATACTTAATATGTTTAATGCTCAAACTACCACACAATTCCACTCATCTCACACGGTAGTAAAGTAATGCTCAAAATTCTCCAAGCCAGGCTTCAGCAATACATGAACTGTGAACTTCCAGATGTTCAAGCTGGCTTTAGAAAAGGCAGAGGAACCAGAGATCAAATGGCCAACATCCACTGGATCATGGAAAAAGCAAGAGAGTTCCAGAAAAACAGCTATTCCTGCTTTATTGACTATGCCAAAGCCTTTGACTGTGTGGATCACAATAAATGGCGGAAAATTCTGAAAGAGATGGGAATACCAGACCACCTGACCTGCCTCTTGAGAAATCTGTATGCAGTCAGTAAACAACAGTTAGAACTGGACATGGAACAACAGACTGGTTCCAAATAGGAAAAGGAATAAGTCAAGGCTGTATATTGTCACCCTGCTTATTTAACTTAAATGCAGAGTTCATCATGAGAAACGCTGGGCTGAAAGAAGCACAAGCTGGAATCAAGATTGCCGGGAGAAATATCAAGAACCTCAGATATGCAGATGACACCACCCTTATGGCAGAAAGTGAAGAGAAACTAAAAAGCCTCTTGATGAAAGTGAAAGAGGAGAGTGAAAAAGTTGGCTTAAAGCTCAACATTCAGAAAATGAAGATCATGGCATCTGGTCCCATCACTTTATGGGAAATAGATGGGGAAACAGTGGCAACAGTGTCAGACTTTATTTCTTGGGGCTCCAGAATCACTGCAGATGGTGATTGTAGCCATGAAATTAAAAAATGCTTCCTCCTTGGAAGGAAAGTTATGACGAAACTAGATAGCATATTCAAAAGCAGAGACATTACTTTGCCAACAAAGGTCTGTCTAGTCAAGGCTATGGTTTTCCTAGTGGTCACTAGTGGTCGTATGGATGTGAGAGTTGGACAGTGAAGAAAGCTGAGCACCGAAGAATTGATGCTTTTGAACTGTGGTGTTTGAGAAGACTCTTGAGAGTCGCTTGGACTGCAAGGAGATCCAACCAGTCCATTCTGAAGGAGATCAGCAGGGGGATTTCTTTGGAAGGAATGATGCTAAAGCTGAAACTCCAGTACTTTGGCCACCTCATGCGAAGACTTGACTCATTGGAAAAGACCCTGATGCTGGGAGGGATTGGGGGCAGGAGGAAAAGGGGACAACAGAGGATGAGACTTTATGTGGTAAAGGGTCCTGGTAAAACTATATTCTTCCATAAAGACTCTGCTTTAGCCAGATGATAGGGGGCTATGGAATACCACCTAAAAGTAAAATTTTAACTTGCAGATTTTTTTTTATTGAACAAGTAATATGAATTTGGCTTGAAATCTTCAAGAGAGCCAGCATTCAGTTAAAAATTCCCAGGGAATAATACATTTTCCCCTTTCCCTTTGTGGCCAGGATTAAAGCAGACAAATTCCCTTGTGGACCTTCTTCATGTATGTGTGAGTGTGTGTGTGTGTTTTCATTCTTTTAGACCCCGTATGGTTGTTTTTAATTCGAGTAGACTCCTACAATATGGGTAGAGAAATCACCAGGAATTAGCTCATATCTTCAAGACATCTGGTGGTTTAAATCTTACCCACCTTTTGGATCCCTGCTTTAGCTTTGTTTTTATCAAGTCGAAATCACTTACAAAAATAAAGGAGCAAAATGTCTTGAATGCCTGTTACTCTTGGGTTTGAATCCCAGTCTACTATCTTAATCATTACACAGTCTTAGGTAATCTATCTACTTTCCTGAATTTGTTTTGTCATTTGTAAAACATAGCTAAGTATGCTGCTGCTGCTAAGTCTCTTCCGTCGTGCCCAACTCTGTGCGACCTCATAGATGGCAGCCCATGAGGCTCCTCTGTCCTGGGATTTTCCAGGTAAGAATACTGGAGTGGGTTGCCATTTCCTTCTCCAGTGCATGCATGCATGCTAAGTCGCTTCAGTCATGTCTCACTCTGTGTGACCTTATGGACGGCAGCCCACTAGGCTCCTCTGTCCACAGGATTCTCTAGGAAAGAATACTTCCCTACATAACTGAGCTGTGAAGATTCAAGATAATGTCTGCAAAGTGCCTAAAACGTAGAGACCTTGCCTGGCTATTAAACGGCGGCAGCTATTGGGAACGCATGTAAGAATTAAAGATTTTAAAATTTAAAAAATAAAATAAAATTAAAAAAAAATTTTTTGTTAGTCAACTCTATTGAGATAAATGTCCTGAAATGTTTTAAAAACTCCACATTGACCATCTCCAGGCAGGTCTTGTCTTCCCTGGTGACTAAGCGGTAAAGAAAGAACATGCCTGTCAATGCAGGAGATGAGGATTCAATCCCTGGGTTGGGAAGATCCCCATGAGAAGGAAATGGCAACGCACTCCATTATTCTTGCCTGCAGAATCCCATGGACAGAAGAGCCTGGCAGGCTACAGTTCACGGGGCTGTAAAATCAGACATGACTGATCAACTAAGCAACAGAAATGACGGGCAGTTCTGCTGCTCACTTAGCCTAGAATGATGGTAAAAAATGAGAGACCTGATTTGAAATCCATGCTCTATTGTACTAAGAGTGAGGGTGGTCGTAAAGGAAATTTATCTTTTTCTCCATCTGTGTCTCAATTAGAAATGATCTGGCAGCATAAGTGGCACAACTCTGACATATGAATGATTGCTTTCTGAAAGAAAATAATGAACAGAGTAGGAATCTCAACCAAGAGACCAAGTTCTGTTATTTACACAGGCTCATGAAAAGTAACAAGAAGTCTGACTTTACCAGTATTGTGGCTGTGAAGCAAGCATTTTCCATCTGCCAGGGTGATGGACTTAATGATTACATATACATCATGCAAAGGATAATTTAATTCACAAGCTCCTGATAGTTACACTAATATAATTTGAACTTGGCCTGATAGACACCAATAGACATGAAAATAAGATTGCTTTCTCTCCTTTTGATTAATTTGACTAGAAGAAAATTAATGATAATAATGTCCATTTGAAAATTCTTAGGTATATTGGATTTTACACATGGTAAAACATCATTACTTTTAAAGTATTTTTTTTTTAAGTTTTTTGATGAATGGCTATGTGTCTATGACCACTTTGGAATTTGTTTGTTTGTTTACTGTGCCTGCAGCAATCTTTTAAAAGTCTTCTTTCAAAGAAATTATGACAGCAGCATTAAAATTGGAGGCTGTCTCGTATCTTAGGAAATGTTTCCCTATAAAAGTATGGAAAAGGGCCATGGTCTCCATTCTTTCTCATCTCTTGAGAGATGTTTATATTAAATTAAACTGATTTTGCTGGCAGCTTTATCCCCTTCCAGTGTTCATTCAGCCTTCCACAAATATTATTTAAACCCTACAATGAGTATCTTTATGGGTTGGGCTCCCCAGGAAACACAATTTGCTGGCAGATATACTGACAAATGTTTTTGGCTAAGACACCTGTTGGTGGGTAAGGAAAATAGAGTTGGTTTAAAGGAAAAGTTGAATCTTGATGTGGTATCAACCAAGGTAGGTAGGTAGGTCAGCTGGACCTACACAGTGTTTTGGAGCTGAAGATTGCCTTCAGAGTTGTCCTGAATTGAGGTAAGGGGCCCAGGTCTTTGTACCACTGTACTGATCAGCCACTGGGCTGAAATTGTAGAGGAGATAAAACCTTGGGCAAGGGATTTTCTTCTACAAGGGGCAATGCCTGAGAGGACACTCAGCTGTGAACCATCAGCAGCCAAAACTCCCAGCAGCTCAGGGAAGTATATGTCTCCATCCTGAAGGGAGGACATGGGCAATGCAGACTCGGTGATAAGGAATCTGTCTGCTGGGCTTCCCTGCTGGCTCAGTGGTAAAGACTCTGCCTGCAGTGCAGGAGACACAGGATCCCTGGTCTGGGAAGATCCCACATGTCCCAGAGCAACTAAGCCTGTGTGCCACAAACAATGAGTCTGTGTTCTAGAGTCCAGGAACTGCAACAATTGAGCCCATATATCACAACTACTGAAGCCCACACACCCTAGAGCCCATGCTCTGCAAAAAGGGAAACCACCACAATGAGAAACCTGTGCGCTACAAGAAAGAGTAGCCCCTGCTCTCTGCAAATAGAGAAAAGGCCCACACAGCAACACAGGCCCATCATAGCCAAAAATAAATTTAAAAAAAAGAGAATCTACCTGTCAATGAAAGAGATGTGGACTTGATCCCTGGGTCAGGCGGATCCCCTGGAGAAAGAAATGGCAACCTCCTCCAGTATTCTTGCCTGGAAAATCCCATGGACAGAGGAGCGTGGTGGGCTATGGTCCATGGAGTCACAGAGTCCCACATGACTGAGCCTGCAACCTGGGGGTGTACCAGTGAGCAAAACACAGTTTCCAGCTTCATGAATATTTAAACCTTGACCTTGACCTCCAGTGGTCACACTCATCCTGTCCTTGGTGGCCCTGCCCCACTTCGCCTTCATTTACTTGTTCCAGCTTCCTTTTACCCAAGGACTATGAAGACAATTATGACCATCTTTAGTACTCTTATTGAGTCAGCCTTGGGCACCTTCTTGCTTGAGGAAAGAGTTCTAGTAGCCCAATGGTGTGTTTCCAGTGATTTGGCTTTATCCATGATCTGAAATCACAGCTATAACATGAAGGCATATTTAAGACTCATCCAGGGAACACATACTCCTTTCTTCTCCATCTCCATCTCCTTTCTTCCAGTGTCTTTACTTATTTATATTTTCAGTATACCCACAATCTAATTAATTTTTTTTATGTGAACCAGTTTTAATATCTTTGAATTTGTTACAATATTGCTTCTGTTTTACCATTTTTTGGCTGCAAGGCATGTGGGATCCCAGGTCCCTGACCAGGGATCAGGCCCACACCCCCTGCACTGGAAGGCAAAGTCATGACCTCTGGACCACCAGGGAAGGCCCTCCAGTGTCTTTTAGATCTATCTCTACACTAATTGATCTCAAACTATTGTGAACATCAGAACCTCTGGAGGTTATTTTTAATGATGCAGAGATATCCAGCCTCAGAGGTTCTGATTTAGCAGGGCTGGGTTGGGTACCTAGAGAAAGATTCTGAACTGGTTCCTCGGCATTTCAGACTTGAGAAGCACTGATACATTCCTTCTGCTTTGTGACTCTGGGAGTCTTCTCCCCTCACTCAGCGTTCCATTCCTGACTTGAATATTTTCCTCCTCTGACCAAATTCTGCTGCATTCCGAAGACTGGACTCAAGCGTCACCACTGCATTTAAAAGGACAAAGTAGCCCCACAAGTGAGTATCATTTCTACAATCGTGCGTGTGTGCATGCTCAGTCGCTCAATCATGCACAACTCTATGTGACCCCACGGACCATAGCCTATCACACTCTTCTGTCCGTGGAATTTTCCAGACAGCAATAATGGAGTGGGTTTCCATTTTCTCCTCCAGGGGGATCTATAATCACATAGGTGAAATAAAATCTCAACTTATTTTATTGACAGCATCCAGGACTAAATTTTCTTACATAATCTCCCTGAGCTTCAATTTCTTCATCTGTTATATGAGAATAATAAGGCTATTATCTCATAGGGCTCTCAGGGTTGTGATGAGGATTAAATGATATAATACATGTGAAGTGTTGAATACACAGCCAGGCACAAACAAGGTAAGCAGTCATCACCTCTGCGTGGGAGGCAGCACAGCACAGAGGTGCCAAGTGCAGGCTCTTTGTCTCATGTGTTCAGAAGTGGGACCTTGGATAGTGTGTATCATGTCTCTGAGCCTTCATTTCTCCTTTTCAAAATTGGAGTAAGACTAATCTCCGTCTCAACAGGATGTTATGAGGATTTGAGGCAATAACACATGTAAGTGCCTTCCTTGCTGGCACTTAGGAAGGATCTTGAGGCTTCCCAGATAGTGCTAGTGGTAAAGAACCAGCCTGCCAATGCAGGGGACCTAAGAGACATGGGTTCGATCCCTTGGTCAAGAAGATCCCCTGGAGGAGGGCATGTCAGCCCACGCCAGTATTCTTGTCTGGAGAATCCCATGGACAGAGGAGCCTGGCAGGCTATAGTCCATAGGGTCGCAGAGTCAGACACGACTAAAGTAACTTAGCAGGCGTGCAGGAAGGATCTCAGTAATACTGTCACCAGTATTCTATGAAGATATCCTGCCCTTTCATTCATGAGATAGAATTTACTTTTCCTCTTTGGCGTTTTCATAAAGCCGTTTGTACCTTTATGAAGATACTCATATTACTTAACAATTATCCCCAAGTTTCTCCCTTAGGTCTTGTTATATTTTATATGTACACATGTAAAACAACTGTCATATCATAGTTGCTCAATAAATGTTAATGAATCCCTGAATGAACCCAAAATAATTTGGTAAGTTTTTTATTTTATTATTAGATCAACAAGAGGTTATTTGGATTGGCTCTTACAGTGGCCAGAAAAGCTGGTCTATATGCGACCTGATTCATTTTTGGGTAACTAACAGCATCCCAGACTCATCATGTGTTTAATAACAAGCAGGAAGTGCATTGCTCTCCTGGAACAGCTTAATGAAGTCCTCAGTGTGTGATGCTAAAAGGGAAGATGAGAAAATGAATAAATTAATGCTTGCCAACAGCAGTATGCTCTGGAGAAAAAAGAAAGTTATGTAATAATATAATGGCTTTGGGTAATTGCCTGCATGGACAGAATTTTTCTCCTTTAGTCACTGAGGGAACTCAGTCTTTTATAATATCAGGTACACTATCTTCTACAGCTTTTGTGAGAATGAATTAGGCAGGGGACTCAGATTATTCCCGTTCTACAGATGTGGATACTGAGGCATGGTGTAGGCATAGACTTTCCCTATACCACATACTGATGAAGTGGTGGAAATAATAAAAACAGTTAGTGTCTATCAAGAATCTACTATATCCCCTCACTGTTAGGGCTATTATAAACATTACTGCTAATTTTCACTCCTATCTTGCGAGGTAAATATTAGCAAACTGAGGTTCAGAGGGGTTAAGCGACTTGCCTCAGGTCACATAGTGATTGACAGAATCTGGAGCCAGTCTGATTCCAGAGTCCCTGCACAACATCAAGCCCAAGCATTCTGATCTCTGGCCTAGAAGATTGCATTGTGGGGTAGGGAAATGGTACCGGCTTTTGAAAGACCTGTGATTAAATTTCAAGATTTTAGTGAGCAGTGCACAGGACATGGTTAAAGGTGAATTTAGCTTCAGGTGAATGCTGCTGCAAAACCAGGTGTTCCTCCTTTAACGAACATGATTAAATTGCAGTGGAAAGTGGGCTAGAGAGAGTGAGTTTTGGCGACCTGCTCCGGCTCAGGGGAACAAATAGTGCAGGGATCCAACCCTCAGCTAAAGGGTGGCCTCTAGCAGGGAATGAACTGTTATCTCTTCCTTGAGCACCCTGCAGAGAGGAGCAGGAGAGAGAAGCTGTAAGTTAGTGTGGTCTCAGTCTCAAGTAGAGTGTGGACTTCACAGCCACACGGTTTAGGTTTAAATCTCGGTTCTGTCATTCTCTAGGGCAGGGGCCCCCAACCTCCAGGATCTAATGCCTGATGATCTGAGGTGGAGCTGATGTGAAAATAATAGAAATTAACTGCACAATAATTGTAGTGTGCTTTAATCACCCCAAACCATTCCTGCCCCCACTCCACCCCGGTCAATGGAAAAATTGTCTTCTATGAGACCAGGCTCTGGTGAAAAAGAGACTGGGGACCACTGCTCCAGGGTATGCCTTGGGTCTGTTCCTTCATCTAGCTGAGCCTCTGCTTCCCAATTAGGAGATCAGAGACATTCTGATCATTTCGTAGCAGTGTGAGGAAGATTATGAGAACTTATGATTAACATGCCAGTTGCAGAGGAGGTAGTCTGACCTTCCAGCCCTGGGATGGCTGTGACTCAGAAAGCCAAGCTGCTTCACTGGGGCATGAAGTAACCCAGGGCAGCCCAGGCCAGCTTGTGGTTACTGGCATCAGCCAAACCTTGCCTTTATTGTTCTGCAGGAAGAAATAGGGTCATGGTTCTGGTTCACTAGCTGGTACGAGGCGGTTTCCACCAGGCTAGTGTAGAAGAATGAGGCAGTGAGTATAGGAACCGCTCAAGGTGAGATTACCTCCCCAGGGAACCAGCACCAGGCAGCCCTGCTCTGCCCAGAGAGCAGCAACCTGCAGGTTTGGATTTAGAGTCTGACAGGTATGGGAAGGAGTGGGAGAGAAATTTCTTCTTTCTCAAGGTCTCTTGCAGGCCTCTGACTTTTCCCTCCATCACACACACCTTTGAGCAGAGTGTGAAAACAACACCCAGCCCTGCCAAATCCCATCCTTGTATTTTGCCTGATGAGCACCAGGCTCTTGGGGACACACCTTTAGAAGAGTGAGGGCGTTCCAAGTCCGGACTCCATGGAGCCCACAAGGCACCAGGGCCTTGGCATTTATTATTCCTTGGGAGCCTTGAGGCCTCCTGTAATTTGCAATTAATGTGGTGAACTGTTTCTCACTTGTCGGCAACTTTGACTGAGTGCCTGCTTGCTCCAGAGCACAGCTCACAGACCAGGGCTTTAAGTCCTGACTTGGAAGCCCATAGCATGTAATGGGAGCCTGCACAACAGCTTACTCACAAGAGGGCTTGAAGGTCAATTGGTCCGTCTATAAAATGGGGATAATGTTAATGTAAGCTGTTGCAAATGGATGAATGCCTTGTCAGACACTTTCCCTAATGCCTGGCACTTGTTAGATGCTCCTTAAAGGTAACCGAGACAGTGAATAGTAGAGGAGTTGTATTCTCAGTGTGGTCACACTCTAAAACAAAAGAGATAACAATAGAATGAAATGTACAGACTCCATGACTAGAAAGAAACATGGGTTGTAGAATACTGGAGAATGACCTTAAAGGCATGTATTTTAGACAGTCGGTCACACTGTCAATGATGAAAGACGGTCAGAGCTAAGGGGGGCTCAGCTTTAGAACTGCATTTTAATGAGAAGGATTTTTAAGTTATCATATGGCTCAGGGGTGTTGGTGATAATTTCATTCATTCCACAAATATTTTTACTGCCTACCATGTGCAAAATTTTTAAAATAAAACAACTGCCATATCCAACCTAGAGTGGCACACATAATTTCTTGTGAACTGATTGGAATTATTTGGGTTGAAACTAAAAAAAGGCAGTTTGTCCTGTGCATATTCCACTGATTGTTTCAGCTTTTCCCTTGCTCCGGTGTCCTCTCCTTGAACACATCTAAGCATAGGAGTCCTTAGTCATCTCTTGGGGTCTCCCTCTTTTCCTGATGTCAATCAGAATTTACCTGTCCTTGCTCATTGTCTTTGGTTTTTCCATGTCCAGTCTCAGCTAATTAATTGAACTGGGAGACCACGTTTCACATCATATTAAAAATTACAATCCCATTAAAGTCTTTACCATTCCAGAAATTTTTATAGCATAAACAGTGATGTACTGGGTACTCAACACATCGGCTCAAGGAATCAAATCTAATAGGATTTCAGACACTGCAACAGAAAGATGAGGTACATACAGATATTTTTGCTTCCTATTATGACACTCTTTTTGCCAAATGACGTAAAGAAGAAAGAAATGGAAAACAATGGACCGGATCCTGACTTGGATGTTGGAAATATGTAAATAAATAAGATAGTCTGAATAAGTTTTAAGTAAGAGAAAGGATGTGATTTGGAAAGTGCAAACATACCTAATACATTTTCCTCTACCTGGAGATTTTAACCATGTTATGATATTTTCCCTCCATTTTTCGCTCTTTTGAAATCTCCTATGCTTGTCACCTCTCACCATTCACCTGATTCATCTCCCATTTGATCTGTTGGATCACTCCTTAAAATGCTGGAGTTCACAAAGCAGATATTTAAGAAGGAATCTGGGATTGTATTGACACCGTGCTTTTGCAGTCAACCCTTAAGTTTGTTTTCCTAGCATTTTAAAACAAAGGTCACATCAGTGTGGTGCCTTCAGTTAGGCCAATGAGGCCTCACAAGTGAATATTCGGTTCAGTTCAATTCAGTTCAGTCGCCCAGTCGTGTCCAACTCCTTGCAACCCCATGGACTGCAGCATGCTAGGCTTCCCTGTCCATCACCAACTCCTGGAGCTTGTTCAAACTCATGTCCATTGCATCAGTGATGCCACCCAACCATCTCATCCTCTGTCGTCCCCTTCTCCCACCTACAATCTTTCCCAGCACCAGGGTCTTTTCAAATGAGTCGGTTCTTCCCATCAGGCGGTCAAAGTATTGGAGTTTCAGCTTCACCATCAGTCCTTCCAATGACTATTCAGGACTGATTTCCTTTAGGAGTGACTGGTTGGATCTCCTTGCAGTCTTATTGAAATGTGATTATTTATTTGTCTTTACAGTCTGGGGTCAATTTTTTTTTTTCCCCTGTGGAAATACCTTTGAAATCATAATTCAAGTAGAAAGTTTGGTTCATTAGGAAAGTTTGATTTCATTTACAAATATACAGAAAGGAAACTAAGGCTTATAATTTGAAGTTGTTCAGTTAAAATTTGATAATACTATATGGGTTAAACGTCAGGAAATATAATATTTTTATGATTGTAATCCGATACTTTCTGGAATGTTGAATTTAAAATTAGTGTCTTTGAAGGCAGAAGCAGTGCCCCTGTGGTTTATCTTCTCTTGGTAGGAATTCATGTTGTTGTTTATTTGCTAAGTCATGTCTGACTCTTTGCAACCCCATGGACTATAGCCTGCCAGGTTCCTCTGTCCATGGGATTTCCTAGGCAAGAATTCTGGAGTGAGTTACAATTTCATTCTCCAGGAGATCTTCCTGACCTGGGATTGAAGCAGTCTCCTGCATTGGAGACTTTACCACTGAGCCACCTAGGAAGCCTGGTACAAATTCATAGTCATAAAATATTATGAAAGAATCCTTTAGAGCAGGGACTGATGGTCTGTGGTTGGATTCAAGGTGTCCATAATATCCCTGAAAATGTACATTAAAAATCTAATGTATGGATTTTCTTCTAGAAAGAAGGGTTAGTGTTTTCATCAGATTCTCACAGTCTCTGATCTTAAGAATGCTAAGAATCACTGTCTTGAAGATAAACTACCTCAACCCTCTCATTTATTAGCTGAGAAACTGCTCACTCCCTCCCAAACTTATTCGGTTAAGCAACTTCCTTGATATTCTTTGTAAGAGCAAGACATGCATGCCTTTTACCCAGGCATGGATAAAAGTCTGTGGACTTCCAGGACCATAAGAATTAGAATCATCCCCAGTAACATCCCTGGAGAAGGAAACAGCAACCCACTCCAGTATTCATGCCTGGAGAATTCATTCCAAGGATAGAGGAGACTGGCAGGCTACAGTCCAGGGGGTCACAAAAGAGTCGGATTAGCGACCTAACCCACATTAACACCAGGATCCTCTGGACCTTTCAGGCAAACAATAAACACTAAATTTAGTTTTTTGAAAATATCATCTTCCACCATAATTGCAAATGGCTCATTAACACTAATGAGGAGCTGGAACGTATCAGTGAAACTTTGCATCGTGTACTGTTTACTAGCACCCAGTTTGGGTCTCATTTAGCACAGGGGCTGCATATGTGCTGGAATAAACACCTTCTCCCTCCCTTTCACCTGCGCTACATCCTTCTCACGTTTGGTAGCAAGTGTTCCGTCTCCTCTGAAGGAGCCCTGGAGGTGGGGGATGCTATCTGCTTTTGCTTCATGGAAAATTACTGCCATATCTGGCCCTGATATCTGAAACCTCATACCACAGTTCTCATCCAACAGGTCTGTCAGGAGTGTGGTGTTTGCACAACAGTCTTTAGATAATAACAGAGAAGATAAAATTTCCCAGATAAGGAGGAAGTGTGAGTTGAAACCTGCAGAGGTTTAATTTCCAGCTCTCCTCTCCCCACCTCATCCCTACCCCTCTCAGAGTTGTGAGTGCAATGACAAGCGCTCTGCATATGCACTCTGAGCTGTCCAGAGCCCATAAATAGTAGCTGTCAGTGATCCACCAATTAATATTTATTCTACTTACCCAATGTGGAAAATACTTTGCCTTTAGCTGAGTGAGCATAAATAAAGTTGAATTGGAAAGGTTAAACTATCAGGAGTTGAGTGACCTTGATTCCTTTTCCTGGCAAACCTGAGAAAAATCACCCCATTCATAGATCTCAACCCTCTCTGCATAACTTGTTTAATAACATTAACTCTAGGAGTTAAGTCCTTTGATTCCAACATATAATTTCTTTTCTCAATGATTTTTCTTGTAAAACAGAATTTTCACTTGTGTGTTTGAATCAGTTCTCACTCTTAGCCAATTTCCTGAGCACCCATGTCAGGGTGACGGTTCAATCTGACTTGTTTCTTGCTGTTTTGATTGTTGTCAGGGAGACAGAGCACCTCTTTTCCCAGTGATCATGTTTGCAAGAAGGGCTTTTCTAGTTCATCATTTCAGTTCCATCCAACAATGACTTTTGAGCCTTTACTGTGCACCTCCACTGACTGTGAGGAAATCATGGCTGAATTAAGCCATGCGCTTTGTCCTCAAGAAGCACACAACTTTGTGCAGAAGTCTCATGTAAGCCGCTGGTTTTAACACATGGCAGCATGACAATTTCATACTGAAAAGAAATATAGGCAATGTGTTATGGCAACTCAGAGCAATGACAGTCTTAGCTGTGTGATCAGAAAACTCTTCAGGGAAGAGGATGCATGTGAGTTGAGGGTTTTTTTTTTTTTTTTGGCCTAGTACAGTAATGGGTATCTTTTATTGAGTGCATACTATGAAGTATTTTTTCATTTCATACTCACAACAATTCTATGAAGTGGATACTATCAATATTACCCCTCCATTGCAACTGGACAAACACAAGCATAGAGCTCAAGTAACCAACTGCCAAAGGGAGTTCTTCTTGCTAACTCTAGAATCCCTTCTCTCACCGCCCCACCATACACCAGCTTATTTGAGAAACTTCTCTAACCAGCAGAAGATAGAAGCTTTCCAGGCTGTACCTCCATACTTACTGGGTGAACAGCAGAAATGGAGTCTCAGAGGGCAGAACTACAGAGCCTAGAAAAGAGTACGGGAATCATCCTCAGCTCCTTAATGGTTACTCTAAGCCAGGCTCTGCCTGAGCACCTCACAGACACAATTAGCCTCTCATCCTTATAACACTCTTGAGAACTAGATATTATTATCACAATTTTTAAAATTGAGGAGACTCAAAGAGTTAAGTTTGCTTACTTGAGGCATCAAGGATTATTGAAAGGCAGGGATTTGATCTCAAGTCCTGACAACTCCTTTCCAATCTCTTTAATCTATTATGGGAAGAGGAGCCTTCACAAACCTGATCAAAGACTCCTGTGCTTTTAACCATAAGCATACTTTCACCTCCTTCCTCTCTTCCAGAACCTGAATGCAAATTAAAAAAAAAAAATCCTAGTTCCTTTTCCCAAATTGCCTTCCTATTATCATTTGGATTATAAATTGGCAATGAGGAAGAAAGAGAGTAGATTAATTCTCACCATAGTCTCCCAAGATATATACTGTTTACTTTATTTTGCAAATGAAAGAACTTGCACTCCAAGAATGAAGAAACTTAGTCATGTGGATGAAAATTCAATTAACTACCAAGAAGAAAGAGAAAGAATTTTATCTGAGCCAAACTGAGGATTAAAACTCAGGAAACAAATTCTCAGAAAGTTCAGAGAACTGTTCTGCTTGCTGCAAGTCAAAGGCACAGTCACATACATTTTTGAGACATGGGACCATACGTCACAATGACATAGTTATAGTTTACATAAAGTTGATCATGGATATATAGTCCACATAAATGGGTATGAAGTGAGCAGCAAGTCACCGTGGCTCTGTTCAGAATTAGGAAAGACCTCTACTTTTTAAGAAGTTACGGTGCTATGGTCACAAGAAAGAAAAAAGAAAAAGGTCTTTCTGGTTGAGCAGGCACTCCGCTCTTTGAGGAGCTCTGGTTAATATGTAGATGTACACCACACATTAGAGAGGGAGGAAGAGGCCCAAGCACACAGAGACTTTCATGTTTAATTTTTTCTTGCCCTGCCTTAAACTATAAATTTATTTCATCAGTTAAAATCAGATAGCAATTATGAAAGGCAGAGGGATGAATGTATCATTGGTTGATATTTATGGAGATTATCAAGAGGTAAAATGCTTTGTATTCAGATATTTGGGCTTCCCCACAGTCCACGGGGTCACACAGAGTCAGACCGAGTGACTGAGAACGCATGTAACAGACTATGAGAGGACAGCTTCTAATCTTTCTCAATAATTTATTCTTTTCCAGAACCAAGAATGTAATAGTGGCTTTGAGTTTTCAGAAACAGAAGCTTTGACAACAAAGAGTATCTTTTCTCAAGAATAAATTTCAGATCTAGAATTACTACATGGTAGAGATGGAAAGGGCTCCTTATTTATTGTAATCCCTTTGGTTAACAAATGAGGAAACTGAGGCTCAGAGAGGTGTGATGACTTATCCAAGGTCCCAGCGAGCATTAATACATGCTTTTGCTTTAATAAATGCACGAGTAAATTATATTCCTGGATGGGATGAAAGTATTGTCAAAACGAATACTTTTTTTAAAATTTTTTCCCAAATTGGGTATAGCATTCATAACTCCACTTCAAGGGTCAAAAGGATTATTTATAAACAATCCAGCAAAATCACTCTAGAAATCAGTGAACTTAAGTGCTCAAGTCATTCAGGGGAATTGTCTATTCCACAGTACAGTCTGCACAGAAAGGTAGAATGGAAGATGGGAGCACATTCCTCCGAACACACACACAAGGTAGTTTCATGCATTATATCCCACTTTTAGGGCTTCCTGGTGGCTCAGGCCATAAAGAATCTGCCTGTGATGCAAAAGACCCAGGTTGATCCCTGGGTAGGGAAGATCCCCTGGAGGAGGAAATGGCACACACATCCCACTTTTAATGAGTCTGAGTACATTTTAAGAACACACTTTCCAAGGGAAGTGTTCTGGTTCTTACTACTGTCCTGCAACCTGACAGCCAGCCAACAAGCTTATGTTCAGGTAAGCCTATGATGACACCTTCACTGAAAGGAGCAGTAAAGCCATCCTAATCGTCCCTGACTCAAAGCCTTCCATTTCATCCCTTAAAAACACTTACTGTTTTAGCCGTTCTTCCAACTGCAATAATAATTAACACTTATATAATGTCTCTTATCCCAGGAGCTCTAAGGGATTGGCTAACATTACAGTGCTTAGTTCCTTTCTGATTAGGCATGGGAAAATGTCAGTTCTTGTTGCTCAAGAAAATGACTACTCTTCCCTGTACCCCCCACACAGCCTAATTCATCATTCTCAGGTCAGGAGGGCAGAGTGCCTGCACTGGAAGGGCAGACTGAGACAGCAAGAAAGGAGGGACTTGTGTCAGGAGTGGGATGCTGTTGTGGAGGGGTGTTGGTGTTTACACTGGGCTCTGACTCCATCATGTGAGCAGTGCTGTGGGAGTTCTATTGTTTAGGGAGCCTCACCCTCCAGGCTGCTGTCCTTGGCTCACTGCAGTGTGCGTTAGTACCGTGGTTTCAAACCATGCACTTCCTGTAAGCCACCTTTCTGATGCCTCGCGAGTGAGTCTGTTTCAGATGCTTAAAACTCATGTGTGTGTGTGGTTCCTAATTAACAGGGCAAGGGTTGCAGAGCATGGTGCTCAGTTCTCAATCACTCAGTCTTGTCCGACTCTTTATGACCCCATGGACTGTAGCCTGCCAGGCTCCTCTGTCTATGGGATTTTCCAGGCAATAATACTGGAGTGGGTTGCCATTTCCTTCCCCAAGGGATCTTCCTGACCCAGGGACCAAACCCGAGTCTTCTGCTTCTCCTGCATTGGTAGGCAGACTCTTTATCACAGCACCACTTGGGAATGGACCGCCTCCTTTTTATGCAATCTCACTTGTAGGGTATCCAAGTAGTTTGAGAACACAGATTACTCCTGTGGGGAAACTAGTACTTTATACTCCTTCAGTACTTTTCCATCCTTGTAATAACTGTCTGGTTTTAGAGATAAACACAGGCTGCGTAACACAATAGGGAAAGATGAGATGATGAACTTTGAAGTCAGAATTCTGAATTCAAATCCCAGGTACTTTGCTTTCTGGTTTTGTGACCTTGGGCAATTACTTGTCTTCTTTCTATGAAACTGTTTTCTCGTCTCTGAAATGTGTATAATTCCATGGCAAAGGTTGTTGTGAGGATTAAAGATGATGATAAGAATAAAGAGCTTAGCTTGATGCCCAGCACATCACCATGAGAATGGCAGCTTTTGTTACATCTGTGAAGTGATTGCTATTGATAAAATTGCTCATAGACTTAAGCCAAGTACCCTTTGTCTTTGTAGAAAAGAATAGGGAATTTTTTTCCTCTGTTATTGTGATCAGGTTTTCGTATTTTTTTTTTTTTTTAAAGAAAGATTTATGAACGGACACCTGGCAAAAACAATGTTTGCTTTTGGACTCTTTTATCCTAGTGATTCTTCCCCCGACATGCTGTTTCTTTTTTTTTTTTTTTTTCCCTTTCTTCTTTCTGATCACTCTAAAGTAAGATATTTACATAGTTATCAGTTTGTTACTGAAGAACTAGGTCTTACTAGAGAATTCTTATTAGCATTTGGTGTTAAAACCAAAATCTCCTTATCCTCTGTAACAGTTAACATTATTTACCTCTTATTACATACCTGTACATCTTTCAAGTGTTCTATATGTTGACTTATTTAATTCTCACCATACTTGTATGAGGTAGAAACTGTCAATCACCCTATTTTACAGAGGAAGAAACTGAGGCACAGAAATGTTAATTAATTTGCTCAAGTTAACCATCATGTCTTCCAGGATCTGAAATCAGAGCCTGAAGCCAGGACTAAACTGTCAAGTCTCAACTTGGGAGACGCAGATTTGGGTGAAAGTGTGATGAGGAAAGAGGTGAAACCTGGGCAGGCATGTTCCCTGATGGGCCTGGATTTCTCTGGAATCAAGGAGACAGTATCCCTTGGAGCAATCAAATGGAAGCGACATTTATCCACCCCTTTTCTACCATGTTCTCATCCCTTTTGATGGAGGTGCCCTTCCCATCCTCCCTGACAGCTCACTGCCTCTCAACTCTAGGGTTTGTTGTGTGGTCCCTCGGTTCAGCAGCTGTTCAGGAAACTAACGCTGTGACATGGGGTGGCCACACAGAGCAGGTGGGGTGTTGTCAGAGTAAGAGAAAGAGGAGAGTGTTTGAAGGAAACTGAAAAGGCTGGCAAGGATTATGTTTCCTTCATGTGCAACTAGAAGGATGACTGTATCACTCCAGTGGTAGGTAGAATCCTCAGCACCCATATGTAATTTCCTAAAATATAACCTCAAATCTGGTGGCTTAGAACAGAAACTTACTCTCTCACAGTTCTGGAGGCTAGATGTCTGAAATCAAGTCATCAGGAGGACCATGCTCCCTCTGAAGCCTCTAGGTGAGCATCCTTCCTTGCCCCTTCCCGGCTTCTGCAACTTCTTACAACACTTGGGGTTTCTTTGCTGGTAGATGTATCACTCTAATTTCCCCATTCTTCACATCACCCCCTTATCTGTGTCTCTCTGCATTCCCTCCTCTTCTTATAAGGACACCAGTCATTGACCCATTGCTGTTTAGTCATTCAGTCTTATTCAACTCTTTGCAACCCCATGGATTGTAGCCTGCCAGGGCCCCTCTGTTCTTGGGATTTCCCAGGCAAGAATGCTGGAGTAGATTGCCATTGCCTTCTCCAGGGTATCTTCCTGACACAAGAATCAAACTCAGGTCTCCTGCATTGGCAGGTGGATTTATTTTTTGCCACTGAGCCATGAGGGAAGCCCATAGGCCCACACAAAATCCAACATGATTTCATTTTGAGATTCTTAACGAATTACACCTATGAAGACTTTTATTCCAAATAAAGTCACATTTTGAGGTTCTGGGTGGACATAGATTTGGGGAAATAATTTAACCCACTACAACAGACCTTAGGAAACCATCAGTATTGGTTGTAGTGAAATAAATAGAATAATTATGCCCCTGCCTGAGAGTACAAGAACCACTGAGTGCTCTGTAGGGCTTGGAGTTGAATAATTAAAATCAAAATACCTCAGAATATACTGATAATTTGGTACATTGAACTTAAAGGGTAAAGTTGCTGTTGCTGCTGCTGCTAAGGTGCTTCAGTCGTGTCCAACTCTGTGAGACCCCAGAGATGGCAACCCACCAGGCTCCCCCGTCCCTGGGATTCTCCAGGCAAGAACACTGGAGTGGGTTTCCATTTCCTTCTCCAGTGCATGAAAGTGAAAAGTGAAAGTGAAGTCTCTCAGTGGTGTCTGACTGTTAGCGACCCCATGGAGCTATTAATGATTTTGAACTAAAGTGCATTTTTTGGGGGATGTCCAACTAAAATGAGCTGATATAGCCATGCTCTTACAGAAATGGACACTTTGATGTAGAAGCCATTTAGCAAGTGATAGATACTTCTGTTGGAGAGGGCAATGGCACCCCACTCCAGTACTCTTGCCTGGAAAATCCCATGGATGGAGGAGCCTGGTAGGCTGCAGTCCATGAAGAGTCAGACACAACTGAGAGACTTCACTTTGACTTTTCACTTTCATGCATTAGAGAAGGAAATGGCCACTCACTCCAGTATTCTTGCCTAGAGAATCCCAGGGATGGGGGAGCCTGGTAGGCTGCCATCTATAGGGTCGCACAGAGTCGGACACTACTGAAGTGACTTAGCAGCAGCAGCAGCAGCAGCAGATACATCTGTACACACATGCACACATATACAAACAGAGAGAGAATGAGAGTGAGAGCATCGGTTTTATATGCCACTAATTATGGTATTTTGTGGTTCAGAAGGTAAAGAGTCTGCCTGCAATGCAGGAGACCTGGGTTTGATCCCGGGGGAGATCTCCTGGAGGAGGGAATGGCAACTCACTTCAGTATGCTTGCATGGAGAATCTCCGTGGACAGAGGAGCCTGGTGGGCTATAGTCCACAGGGTTGCGAAGAGTCAGACACAACTGAGCGACTAAGTACAGCACCTGAAAAGGAAGGCCGGGACTACCTTGCATTTTTTGCACAATTGTCTTTTAGTCAATGTCACTGGTGACTTTGGTTTACAAAAGATGGCGCTTTTTGCAAATTCACCTCTTCTCCCCATGAATTTGCCTCATCTCTCCATGAATTACATTTTTTTTTTCCTGAAGCCATCTCATTTTAGATATTGCCACATGGCATGCTCTTTATTGTTGATTGTTTTCTCTGTCATGTCACTAGCTAGAAGGACATGTTAGTTTAAGTCCTGCTTCAAGGACCCCTGGAAACATTTCTGAGGGAGAGAAAAATGAACTGAGGAAGGAGGAGCAGAGAGTGCCTTTACTTCATTGATGTTGGCCTATTTGAACTCATTTGTGGAAGAAAACATTGATTGAGCATCTAGGATCAGTTCGGCAGTCCCTGGGATGGGTTCTAAGGATGCAGTGGTGAGCACCCAGGCATCTCCCATACTTTCAGATGGCTCATTTCAGTTGATGGTCACTGGACAGCAGCTGCTTGGATATACTGTGATCATGTCAAGTGATGATAAGTCAGAAAAACCATACTTTCTCAGCTACTTCTTATTCTAAATTTGATGTCTTAAGAGGAAGCAAGCAAGTATTTATAGAGTCAAATGGTTGACAGGTACCCCATGGACCATTTGGTCCAGTATCCTGTTTTCAGTCAACAAGCATCTGATAAATACTTATTGAATGTCAGGGATGTACCAGGCACAGAAAAAGCAACAGTGGCTAAAATCAGGCACAGAACTTGCCCTGACAGGATGTATAGTCTAGTGGTGGAAGTCAGATGTTATCAAACAATTACACAGATAAATATAAAATTGTGATTGTGGTAACAGCTATGAAAAATGTTTAGGCAGCATTGTGAAGCTGTGAGATTGGGAATTTGAGTCAAGGAGGTCCAGAAGGCTTCCCCAGGAATTAGATTTAAGGTGAGAACTAAAAGAGAAGTTTTGCAGGGGGCAGGGAGGAGGGACCCAGCAAGTTCACTGTGGACTCCCTTTCCAGATCCTTCTGTGGACCTGCAGCAGACTCTGATGATGGGGCAGGAATCTCTCAGGAATCTCTAATTCTTTTGCAAGCTCTCTAGGTGATTTGGATGTGATCCTGAGAGATCCTTCATTTTGGGAGCTTTGAGTTCCACCAAATTTGAAAGTGGATTATCTGCACTAGCTGAGTGACCTTGGGCAAGTTTCTCAGCATCAGTCATCTCCTTTGAAAAACTAGGAAGAGTTATCCTTCGAAGTGTACAAAGATGACATTCAATATCATGAGTATAAAAGTGTATACCACGAGTAGACATACTGATGTAAGTGTACAGGTCTGTGAGATGTCATTTTTCTCTGCTCAGGAAGATCTCTATGAACAAAGACTACGTGGCCTGGTAGAGGAAGGCTGACCCACACACATCATCAGGACAACTCAAACGACTCCCAGTCTGTTTTCTGGATAAGATTTAACATTGGCTTCCCAAAGGGCACAGGTTGCAAAGGTGGGCCTTTGGATGGAGTGGCGTGAACATCAAGGGTAGAAGACTGGGTGTAGAGTTGGGGTTGGCTTCCCACTGAAGAAGGAACCGCACTGATGCTTCTCAACATCACACAGCTGAAGAGAACATTTTTCTTGCACTGAGCAACTAAGAGCCACAAGCTGCTGGAGACATTTCCAGTGCTGGGGACAGTTACTGTGGTTCAGAGTTGCCCTTGTATTGAGTTCAGCCAGTTATCACTTGCATCAGTCAGGTCCTGGCAAGAAAAAGGTACATATTCAAAAGGGATGACTGGAGAGAATAAATGAAAGAATCATGTGCAAATGTGTGAGCAGGATTAAGGGTGAACACCCAGGCAGGCTCCACTAAAAACAACTGAAAAACCGCTCCCCCACCCTACCCCCAGGTCTGAAGGGGCAGGGAAAGAGTGATGTCTAGAGCTCTGTCCTGGAAGAGGCGACAGCTGACAGAGGCTGAGGCCTCATGTAAAGAAATCCAGCCACTGCTTACCAGGACTTGGCAGGGAAATTAACATTTTGACCCTTTTCCTCTCCCTTTCATATTCCCCTGGTGCCTCCCACTGGCCAAGCCTGATCAGGACCCAAGGGCAGGACGGCACATTCATTCAGTGAATTAACCTTCCCAGGGTGCAGTGCTGGAAAGAGAAGTGATCCAAAGTGAAATGAGAATACCTAGTATGTTACTTACAAAACCATGACTTTTTTTTTTTTAATACCAGCCTCTCCTCAAGCACTTTCCACATATTGTTTTATTTAATTTTGTATAGATTAAGAGGAAAGTGCAGGGCTATGAGTGCATGAGTGTGCACACGTGTGCGTGCACACAGACTCATGCACACAACCCTGCAAAGAGGGCTGAGTGATTTGGGTAGATATTAAAACTGCAGCATTTTATAAAGCTGGGCTAGGAAATAGGAGTCATTAGTGTGCACTGTGCTTGGCTCCAGGCTGCCTATGGGAAGCAAAGTGGGCTCTGTGAACACAGGATTACAGGACCAAGCTCTGACCACAGCCCACAAGCCCAGGGGCCAGGGCCACACTAGGTACAGGGCAGAGGAAACTTGTCTTATTCTGCTATACTCAGTTAGGGAAGAATATGAATCTTACTTGTTCCCAGGGAATGGATATGCCCCTTGGCCTGTGGTTCTAGATTTGGTTAAGTATGAACATCACGGTGGTGGGAATGGGGGTGCGGGAGCTCATTAAAAAGACAAATTCCAGGGCCCCCTCTCCAGAAACTGCATTCCAGTAGGGCAGATAGGACCCCAGGAATCTGCTTTTGGCACGTTTGGATCCAGGTGGTCTGGGGGGAACTGAAGTTGAGAAATGCCGATGAGTAGTGGGCTTGTATTTTTAGACTTGGGAGAGACAATAGGCTTCCTAGGTGACCAAGTCCAGTATCAGAAGCCCGGAGAGGTGAAGTGATTGTACAAAGCCAAAGGAAGTCCAAATGCATGGCTACAGGAAAGAGAGTAAGAGTGTGAATCTTAGTGAAGGGAGCCAGGCGTGATCAGAAGCAGCAGGCAGATAGTGCTGGAGAACCGATTGGCTGAGATGATGAGAATACTGTCTCCCTGGAGATGAAAGTCACTTTCAGGGCTTGCTAACTGTGCGTGAGCTGGATCTTTCGAGATTCCCCAGGATCTGACACCTTGCTTCCCTACGGGACACAGACTTCAAGTTTTACCTGAGAAACCTGGCCAAGCCTGGCCAGGCACGTACACACATGGCAACCTGGCATGTACACATAAGCTGTGAATACTCATGTCAGTGCAGTGTTGTATGCTTCAGGATCCTCAGATTGGAACTGGGAAACATGGGTTGATATTCAGACCCTATCACCCATATGTCTGCAACTTTGGGCATTACCTCTCAAAGCCTTCATTTCCAAATTGGTAAAATGGATATAATAAACCAGTTCAACAATGCTTGGATGAACTGGATCATGTTAAAGCCCCACAAATGGAAAATACCAAATGTTTACTGAGTGCCCACTTTTTCCCGGATCATGTGGATTATACACAGGGTTTTAAGCAATGAGGAGGCTGATTTTGAATTAGAAAATTTGACTTGGGAAGACAGCCCTTCAGTGTTTTTCTGATTGAATTATTATCTTTTTTTCTCATTTGTATCCATGTTTTCCCAATGAGACATTTCTTTACTATGTTCTGCAGCAGATCATAAACTCCTGATGATGTGTATTCTGATTTATGTTGTTTCACTTACAAGCACATAATATATCTACTAAAGCCATATATCCAGCAGCCTACATGTCTCTGGGCTTCCTTCATCCTCACAGATCCTTGAGCACTGATGAGGCACTTAGGCCACCTTCCTTCCATGAGCATCTCAGAACTAACCTGGCTTGGTTCCTCCTTCACAATCTTGGTCCCAGTGCACACAAAGTCCTCCTTCTCCACCATAAAGGCTCCTCCTTCTGCCTGCTGCTTCCAAATCTCCTGAATGCTCATGCCTCACTCTCAGTCTTCATTGCCCAACCCTGTCCTCCTGACATCTCTTCCCACAAACTCACTCTCAGTGACCTCTGCCATCCACACTCATCATATGGACTAATGCAGCCCCTAAGGTTGGGAAACAACAGGCTCCCAGCTTTGTTCATTCCCCAAAGAATTGCACCAGTCACGTGTCTGTTCAAGGACACTCGGCTGCCTGCTGAGCCCTCCGCTGCTCATCACACTAATTTGCATAATGATGCCTCCGATCCAGTGTCTTGTGTTTCTCTGGGGTGATAATGACAACCTCCATTTGTGTCAAGCATTAGAATTTACAAAGGCTTTGGCAGACCACAATTTGATGAGATTCTCACAACAATCTCATGGTGGTTATTATCTCTCGATTAACAGACAATGGAACAGGTTTGTCTAACTCAGTGGTTCTTGGCCAGGGATGAGTTTATCTCCCAGGGAACAGGTAGCAATGTGGAGGCATTTTTGGTTGTCACATGTTGCAGAGGCAAGATCTACTGACATCTACTCAATAGAGGCCAGGGATGCTGCACAGCATCCCACAACATACAGGGCAGTATCCCCAACAAGGAATCATTTGGCTCAAAGTATCAATAGTTCTGAGGTTGTGAAACTCTGGTCTAGTTTCATTTACTTGCAAAACCAGGATTCTAACCCACTTGTTTAGAGTCCTTGGGCCTCTGCTCTTTTAGGGTCTGGTCTAGTTTCATTTACTTGCAAAACCAGGATTCTAACCCACTTGTTTAGAGTCCTTGAGCCTCTGCTCTTTTAGGGATCTTGTACCACCGCTTTCAGGTTTTATCACGACCTTGGTTAATATCATCTCCTGATTACGAGAAAAGGATTGATGATATCATTGAAGTCCCCTTTGTGCCTTGAGCTAGCTATGAAAAATTAGGGCAAATGACAAATGCTTTCTGGACCTAATTTTCCTCAACCATAAAATGGTTATCCTAGATTAACCACTGGAAGATTAACTGGCCTGTCCAATGTGAAGCACATGGTAGAGAATCCAACACACAGTAGATGCACTTTATTCTACTCATCCCAATCTTCTCTCCTTAACTTCGGCTCTTACTCTTTCTCTGCTGCCTCCAATATGAGCATTTTTTTTTTTAACATTTTAACTCTCACAGTTAATATCAAATGGCAAAAAGGTGGGTTCCATCACAGGAAAGCAAAGGATCACACAAAGAGAGACAAGCTTAAGGAAGAGGAGGACAGTCTCGGTGTGCCGGGGCTATTTGGACCTTCCTCAGATAAACTGGGAAGCTGATAACATTCTTTTTGTTGGGAAAATATGAATGATTCAGCAGACACTCACCAGCTTTCCTGAGAGTATGTATATAAAGACCCTGTGTGCATAGCCAGGTGTTGCTAGTGGTAAAGAACCTGTCTGCCAGTGCGGGAGACATAAGAGATACAGGTTTGATCTCTGGGTCAGGAAGATCCCCTGGATGAGGGCATGGCAACCCACTCCAGTATTCTTGCCTGGAGAATCTTATGGACTGAGAAACCTGGCAAGCTACAGTCCGTAGGGTGGCAAAAAGTCAGACATGACTGAAGTGACTTAGCACGCATTTAGCCACAAAGAACTGCATGCGTATGAAGTCACTCCAGTCCATAGAACTGTAGCCAAATCCTCATAGTACACAGAAGTTAAAAGGGAAAAAAATAAGCATGCAAAATTGGAATTCTCCAATAATTTTCAGTCCATATTTTAGGTTAAATATCTGTTCATCTGGGGCTATCACCTTCCTCTAGGCACTAGGAAGAGCCATGTCCTCTGCCTTTAATACCTTGTCCATGGAGCCAACAGGTTTTATCTATTAATAGTAGATTTAGATCAACTCTAGAGTGACACTGTAAATATACGCTGTTCTAACTGACAATGTTCCCTCAAAGCTCAGTTGGTAAAGAATCCACCTGCAATTCACGAGACCCTGGTTTGATTTCTGGGTTGGGAAGATCCACTGGTGAAGGGATAGGCTACCCTCTCCAGTATTCTTGGCTTCCCTTGTGGCTCAGCTGGTAAAAAATTCTGCCTGCAATGTGGGAGGCTGGAGTTTAATCCCTGGGTTGGGAAGATTCACAGGAGAAGGGAAAGGCTACCCAGTCCAGTATTCTGGCCTAAAGAGTTCCATGGACTGTATAGTCCATGTGGTTGCAAAGAGTCAGACTTGACTGAGCAACTTTCACTTTCACTTTCAACTGACAATGTACAACAGGATCTGCTCTAGTCCTAAAAGTCGAAAAGTAATTCACTTGAAGGGAAGTGTTGATTCAAAGGCTAGTGTGGGAGTTCCCCATTGAGATCAGGGCAAACAGTGTATTCAGAATTTCTTAAGAATGAACTATATCTCTGAGGAAGCTGCCAGGAAGGAGCAGGTCCAGGCTTAGTCTCACCAGAGTGACTGTGGCTTTCCACAACTTTCAGAAGAACTCAGGCCTAATAGCAAGTATTGGTGAGGATGCAGAGAAATGAAACACTCATACACAGCTGGTAGGAATGCAAAATGGTGCAGTTACTGCATTGGAAAGCAGCCTGGTGGTTCCTCAAAAAGTTAACAATAGTTACCATATAGCCCCCAAACTCCACTCTTAAGTACTCATCCAAGGGAAATTAAAACATATGGCCACACAAAAACTTGTATGTAAATGTTCGTAGCAACAATGTTCATGGCCAAAAGCTGAAAACAACTCAAATGTCCATCAGCTTGTGATGGGTAAATATCAGCGGAATGTCTATACAGTGGAATATTGTTTGGCAATAAAAATAAATGAAGTGCTGACACATGCTATAGCATGGAAGAAGCTTGGGGAAAAACATGCTAAGTAAAAGACCATCCATGAAAGAACACATATTGAATGATTCCACTTACATGAAATGTCCAGATTAGACCAATCCATAGACAGAATGTAAACTGGTGGCTACCAATGGCTGAATGGTTGAGGAAAAGTGGAGAGTGATTGCTAATGGTATAGCGTTTTAGAATTTCTTGTTGGATGATAAAAATGTTTCAAAATTTATTGTGGTGATGGTGGTACAACTCTGTGAATATACTCAAAGCCATTGAATTATGTGCCTTAAATGGTGAAATATATGATGTATGATGTGTATCTCAATAAAGATATTAGAAGAAGAAGGAGGAGGAAAAGAAAGGAGAAGAAAAAACAAACAAAAGGAAGAATCATCCAATCACTGGAATGCCCATGGGCAGAATCTCTCCAGAACATCTCAAGTCCATTACTACTAGGAAGTCAGAGATCCCAGTGGTTACACTGTGGGCTCTGGCATAAATATGAATGGTTTTGGTCAGATAGGCATTAGCATCACTATATTACTCCTTACCAAGTGACTCCTGAAATTTGGCTACAGTTTTCTGAGATGACTTGTGTGTAGTGGTTCTACAGCATGCATCAGGTCACCTGCAGGGCTTGTAAAACTGACTACTGTTGGGCCCCACCCCAGCGTGTCTGATTCAGTAGGTCTGGAGTAGAGCCAGAGAATCAGCCTGCCATGCAGGAGACCCCGGCTCAATTCCTGGATCGGGAAGATCCACTGGAGAAGGGATAAGCTACTAACTCCAGTATTCCTGGGCTTCTCTTGTGGCTCAGCTGGTAAAGAATCCACCTGCAGTGCAGGAGACCTGGGTTGGGAAAATCTGCTGGAGAAGGGAAAGGCTACCCACTTCAGTATTCTGGCCTGGAGAATTCCATGGACTATATAGTTCATGGGGTCACAAAGAGTCAGACACGACTGAATGACTTTCACTTCAAAGGGCCAGAGAATTTGAGCTACCAACAATTTTCCAAGTGATGTTGATGTTGCGGGTCCTAGAACCACACTTTGAAAACTATTAATCTAATACTTAGTTCTCAAAGTTCCCCAAGGCCTACTGAGCATACTTTGCCAATAATAGCAGATATTCATAATGTGAATTAGTGTGCATGTGTGTTTAATATTTATTTGTTTGGCTGCAGCAGGCCTTAGTTGTGGCAAGTGGTATCTTCTCTCTTCCTTGTAGCATATGAAATCTTTAGTTATGGTATGTGGGCTCTTGTTCTCTGACCAGAGATAGAACTCAGGTCGCCTGCATTGAGAGCATGGAGTCTTAGCCACTGGACCACCAGGGAAGGCTCAGTGTGTGTTTTAATATTAATAACCTTATAAATATTTTATTTGGAAATTATTTCTAAATGTTGATGTACTAGTGTAATTGGTAGACTATAGTTTTGATAAAATGATGAAAGGAATCACAGACTAGGACTCAGAAGATCTGGGGATCATGACCTTCCAGCTCTAGGAATTTGAACCAAAAAACTTCCTGACCACAGTTTTCTTACCTGCAGAAATAAAAAAATCACAATAATGCCTCACTACTATATAAGGCTGTGAGAAAGATAATATAATAACCTAGTTGAAAATAAATGGTGAGCTGTACATGAATTAAACTTATATTCTTTTTTTGCTTTTTAAAAAATTAATTTTGTTGGAGTATAGTTGCTTAACAATGTTGTGTTAGTTTCTGCTGTACAGAAAAATGAATCAGTTAAAGATTTCCTTCCCATTTACATCATCACAGAACAGAATTTCCTGTGCTATGCAATAGGTTCTCATTAGTTATCTGTTTCATACATAGTAATGTATGTATGTCAATCCCAATCTCCAAACTTACATTCTTTCTAAAAAAATTTTATTGGAATATAGCTTCTTTACAATGTTATATTAGTTTCTCCTATACAGCATGACCTTATTTACAAAGCAGAAATAGAGATACAGACATAGATAACACATGTATGGATAGCAAGGTGGGGTAGAGGGGGATGGGATGAATTGGGAGTTTGGGGTTGATGTATATACACGATTGATACTATGTATAAACTTACATTCTTTCAACTGGTAGTATATAAGCAGTCTGTAGTACAGTCACACCAACAGTATATAGAAATGAACTACTGATATTTAACGACATGGATGGATCTTGAAAATATTTCTAGTGAAAGGAATCAGAAAAAAGATAGCATGCTGTATGATTCCATCTATGGACTATCCTAGAAAAGGCAAAACTCCAGTAACAGAAAGTAGTTCAGTGGTTACCAGTGGCTGGATATTGGGAAGGATTTGACTACCAAGGGGTGTAAGGGAGCTTGAGGGTTGATGGAATTATTCTATGTTTTGATTATGGTGCTGGATGAATGACTGTATGCTGAACGCAGAAGAGATGAATTTTATTATATGTAAATATACCTCATCAAAAAGAAAACATGGAAGGGAAAACCACCAAAGGATAAAATGCGACTTTATTCAGATTAAACCCATTATATATTGAAAAGCTAAGCACAGTTTCTAGGTATAGCTGGGTCCAGTTTCAGCAGCTCAGAAGGATGCTTAAGTGTAGAGATAACGCCCAATTTATATTTCCAGAGGCCCATAGTATATCCATATGTGACCTAAAATTCTGAGTAGCTTGCAAATTGGTATTCCATACTTATGCGCGTGCTCAGTCATTCAGTCCCATCCAAATCTGTGCAGTTCTATGGGCTGTAGCCCTACAGGTTCCTCTGTCCATGGACTTCTCTAGGCAAGAACATTAAAGTGAATTACCATGCCCTTCTCCAGGGAATCTTCCTGACACAGGGATCGAACCTGTGTCTCTTATGTCTCCTGCATTAGGTGGGTTCTTTACCACTAACACTACCTGGGAAGCCCATACCATGCTTATACTCAGGGTTAAAAGATATTGGGCTGGGAACTTGAAAGCAGGGTTAGAATGGGAGATTGGGATTGATGTATATAAAACAGATAACTATTCCTAAGTATTTTATTCTTTTTGTTGCAATGAAACAATTCCATTCACCATTGCAATGAAAAGAATAAAATACTTAGGAATATATCTACCTAAAGAAACTAAAGACCTATATATAGAAAATTATAAAACACTGATGAAAGAAATTAAAGAGGACACTAATAGATGGAGAAATATACCATATTCATGGATTGGAAGAATCAATATAGTGAAAATGAGTACACTACCCAAAGCAATCTACAGATTCAACGCAATCCCTTTCAAGCTACCAGCAGTATTTTTCACAGAGCTAGAACAAATAATTTCACAATTTGTATGGAAATACAAAAAACCTCAAATAGGCAAAGCAATCTTGAGAAAGAAGAATGGAACTGGAGGAATCAACCTGCCTGACTCCAGGCTCTACTACAAAGCCACAGTCATCAAGACAGTATGGTACTGGCACAAAGACAGCAATATAGATCAATGAAACAAAATAGAAAGCCCAGAGATAAATCCACACACCTATGGACAGCTTATCTTTGACAAAAGAGGCAAGAATATACAATGGATTAAAGATAATCTCTTTAACAAGTGGTGCTGGGAAAACTGGTCAACCATTCATAAAATAATGAAACTAGATCACTTTCTAACACCATACACAAAAATAAACTCAAAATGGATTAAAGATCTAAACATAAGGCCAGAAACTATAAAACTCCTAGAGGAGAACATAGGCAAAACACTCTCCGACATAAATTACGGCAGGATCCTCTATGATCCACCTCCCTGAATACTCAAAATAAAAGCAAAAATAAACAAATGGGATCTAATTAAAATTAAAAGCTTTTGCACAACAAAGGAAACTATAAGCAAGGTGAAAAGACAGCCTTCGGAATGGGAGAAAATAATAGCAAATGAAGCAACTGACAAACAACTAATCTCAAAAATATACAAGCAACTTATGCAGCTCAATTCCAGAAAAATAAACAACTGAATCAAAAAATGGGCCAAAGAACTAAATAGACATTTCTCCAAAGAAGACATACGGATGGCTAACAAACACATGAAAAGATGCTCAACATCACTCATTATCAGAGAAATGCAAATCAAAACCACAATGAGGTATCATTTCACACCAGTCACAATGGCAGCGATCCAAAAGTCTACAAATAATAAATGCTGGAGAGGGTGTGGAGAAAATGGAACCCTCTTACACTGTTGGTGGGAATGCAAACTAGTACAGCCACTATGGAGAACAGTGTGGAGATTCTTTTAAAAACTGCAAATAGAACTGCCTTATGACCCAGCAATCCCACTGCTGGGCATACCCACCGAGGAAACCAGAATTGAAAGAGACACGTGTACCCCAATGTTCATCACAACACTGTTTCTAATAGCCAGGACATGGAAACAACCTAGATGTCCATCAGCAGATAGTGGATAAGAAAGCTGTGGTACATATATACAAAGGAGTATTACTCAGCCATTAAAAAGAATACATTTGAATCAGTTCTAATGAGGTGGATGAAACTGGAGCCTATTATACAGAGCAAAGTAAGCCAGAAAGAAAAACACCAATACAGTATACTAACACATTTTTATGGAATTTAGAAAGATGGTAATGATAACCCTCTATGCAAGACAGCAAAAGGGAAACAGATGTTTAGAATGGACTTTTGGACTCTGTGGGAGAGGGAGAGGGTGGGATGATTTGGGAGAATGGCATTGAAAAATGTATACTATCATGTAAGAAATGAATCGCCAGTCTATGTTCGATACAGGATACAGGATGCTTGCGGCTGGTGCACGGGGATGATCCAGAGAGATGATATGGGCTGGGAGGTCGGAGGGGGGTTCAGGATTGGGAACTCATGTACACTCGTGGCTGATTCATGTCAATGTATGGCAAAAGCAATACAGTATTGTAAAGAAAAATAAAGTAAAAATAAAAATTAAAAAAAAATAAAATAAAAATGGGAAGATAAAAAAAAACAAAAACAGATAACTAACAAGAACCTACTGTGTAGCACAGGGGTAAAAAGAAGGTATAATCTGTTTGTAGGACATTTATTAAATTAACCTTAAAATGCATTCCAATATACAGTAGGAACAGTCAAAAGCTGTTTGACTCCACTTATACCTGCTGCTGCTGCTGCTGCTAAGTCACTTCAGTCATGTCAGACTCTGTGTGACCCCTAGAGCAGTCAAATTCATAGAATCAGAAAGTACCTTGTTAACTTCCAGAGACCAGGGGGTGGGGACTGATATGGGGAGGGAGAATGGGGAGTTAGTGTTTAATGGGAACAGAGTTTCAATTAAGGAAAGTGAAAAATTTGGGAGATGGTTGTTGGTGAGATTTATACAGCACTGTGAATGTACTTGGTGCCACTGAACTGTACAGTTAAATATGGTTAAAACAGTATGTTTTACATTAAGGGACTTACCACACACACACAAACACACAAAGAAAAACATTTAAAAAAGCAGGCATCCAGGCTTATAGAAATCTAAATGATTCTGCTCCTTCATCCTATTATTTTGGTGTTTTGAAATCTCATTCTGCATATTTATGTGGTCCTGGAAGGGTGGTCGGTGGTTTGAAGAATAAATACAGGGGTTTGCTAGTGGTGGGTGAAGTTGGGGGCAGAGAGAGGTGAGGTGCTAAGAGAGGAGGGACAAACACACTGTTTTTATTCTAACACTGTTTCTAAGGAGTGTGAAACCATTTGCTTTTATAATCTAACTGCTAATTTTTTCCTTCTCTGGGAGTTTCTTCCATTTGCATGTTCCTTACATTTTCTTAGAATTCCACCTTAAAACAAACTGAATGTACTTATGGCCAATATTTCCGCGCCGAAAAGTTTTGCTTAAACGATGACACACTGCAGTTGGAGCCTGCTCACCCACATCTGGAAGCCACATGTCAGCAGCAGCTGTATAAAACCAGCAGCCCAGCAGACATAGGGTGACATTTTTTGCCAGAAGCCCAGACGGCATGGACCTCACTCTTCTGTGGGTGCTTCTGCCACTGGTCACCGTGGCCTGGGGGCAGTATGGTGACTATGGGTACTCCTATCATCAGTACCATGACTACAGTGATGATGGGTGGGTGAATCTGAACCGGCAGGGCTTCAGCTACCAGTGTCCCCATGGGCAGGTGGTGGTGGCCGTGAGGAGCATCTTCAACAAGAAGGAAGGTTCCGACAGACAGTGGAACTACGCCTGTATGCCCACACCCCAGAGCCTGGGGGAGCCTACGGAGTGCTGGTGGGAGGAGATCAACAGGGCTGGAAAGGAATGGTAAGAGCCAGCATGCTGCACATGGCTGGTGATGCAGCAACATACCCCTCTCGCTGGGGGAGGCTTGACCCTCAGGGGATAGAGCTCACTGGAGACTGGGCAAATCCTACCAGGATCCTTTCCATTGCATGCTCCGGGTTGGCAGGGTTGATGCTGAGCAGACCACATTACAGGACAAAAACCCACGATGGGGTGGAGGGGTGTCCATGGCAGATGGACTTCTCTGTGGCTCTCAGTTTGGTCCAGGGACTAGTATGGCTTTGTGAAACATTTACTAGTTTGCCAAAAGATAAGTACAGAAACTGAAAGTCTTTGTGAAACTTTGTAGCAATTCAATTTTGCTGTGACATCCAAATGGCACTTTAGTATGGTAATAACTTATTCGGACTATCTTACAAAAAAAGTATTGGTACCCAATAGATTGGGGAAAATAAACAACAGAACCTTCACCACAGTTTGAGAAATATTGATTTAAGGCTACTGAGTGGGGGGAGAGGGGTCAAAGAAATTTAAGCCAAGAGAAGTGAAATGAAATAGCTTTTTGCCATCCCAATTAAATGTGCCCTCTCAGTTTTGAGTACCAAGGTCCTTCTCTGTCTGCATTTAAAATGGATTTCATTGCTGGGAAATAGTTTATTGAAATCCTTTGGGAGAAGTCTTCTCATTGAACTGGGTTCTGCAATGGTTAATGACACAGAAATGGCCTGAGCCTCTGTCTCCACTGTGGCATGTGACTGTCTCACACTAGTACTTGGTCAGAGCCCATCCCAGAAGCTATGCACTGTGAGGCCAGTTAGTCACAGCAGCCTGCATGGGGGCAAGGCCATGGAGTGGGTTGGGGGAGAGGGTGAAGGCAGACTTAAGGGGAGGCTGGCCTGGGAAGGAGGAAGCCCAGCTGGCTGGTTGCTGCTATGGTAACTGTGCAGAGATTCTACTGAGGGGTCTCCGTGGGCATGTGGTGGATTGGGGCTTAGGGGTGGTCAAGCACAAAATTCTGAGTGTCACTCCACCAGCACAGAGATGAAAGGTCAGGAGGAAAAGACTGATGGGTGGAGGAGCCAGGCAATAAAGAGGACTTCTAAGCAATAAAAACAGCTGTCATTGATTGCTTAACCCAACCAAGCACCATGCTGAGTGCTTTAAATCTATAAGTCACTTTATAGGTAGATAAACTGCTGTTTAGAGATCAGGGGTTTCCTCAACTGGAAAACGGTCGATCCAGGATTTGGATCCAGTGAGTCTCAGCTCCAGAGCATAAGTGCTTAGCCATGGTGATGGGCTACTTGAGAGTCTGCTGCCCCGCTGCATGGGCTCAGTCTGCATGGGTCAGGGTGGTAGGGACTAGATTCAGGGCAGTTCTTCATCCTGGGGAGGGAGGGCTCTGTAAGATGACAGCAGAAGCTAGTCCTGGAGGGATGGGGTCAGCTTGATTACTGCCAGGACTGAGGGGCTCAGCCAGCCTGCAAAAGGGATGGGGGTAATGGTTCATAGCTGCAGGTGGGAACCCCTATATCATGCCTTATTCATCCATCCCCACTGCCTCCAGCGAGCATATTTAATTATCTAAAACCCTTCCAGACAGATGGCTGACTCAGAGTCCAGCCTTACCTCAATGACAGTCTCCAGTGGCTTCCCGTAGGCAGGCCATTGCCTGGCACAGAGCCTGGGGATGACCTAATTACAACTGTCTGTCTAGTCCTCCAATTTAGGGGACCAGTAGATGGGTGGGGCCCCTTTCTAATGGCCCCTTTTAGAGCCACACAAAATAGCACTCAGATGATTTTTTAAATCCTAAAGGAAGAGCCCTGGACTCTGAATCAGGAGGCCTGAACTTGGATCCTGCTCCTGAAGACAACTTGCCTGGTGACCTTGGACCTTGGGTTCAGCTCTCTAGGCTCCCACCTCATTTGGAAAATGAGCAGTTAGACTGCCTAATCTTGTAGGGCTCCAAGGCTCCTAATCTCTGCTTGGCTTTGAAAATACAGCTGGATTGTTTTTTCATTCTGTTGATCTTTGTGTTTATCCCTGCTAGGGAGAGAAGGCAAATTGTGTTTAGTTTCAAACTTGCCAATGTGTGACTTGTTTGTCATTAACTCCCAAACTATTTGAAGAAAAACACAAGAGGGAGTGCAAATTATATGATTTTGTTTGGCCAATGCGAAGCAAATGAGAAGCTGACAGACACAATCTCTCTTCCACCATCACTCCTCCACATTTTTGATTGTGCAGAGTCAAATGATTTTTTTTTCTTTCCCCCTTTCCACCCTCTGTTGTCTCTGTCTCCTCCTCCATTAATCACAGAGTAAAAAAAAAAAAAAAAAAAATGTACGAATGAAAACCAGTAGGACTCAGCTGCCCCAAGACTGATCCCGATTACCCCAGAGGCATTTTTGTTGGATGATTATTGCTTTTAGTTTAGCCTCCAATCTCAGTGAAAAAATCAGAAAGAGAGAAATTTTTCATAAACTGGGGGGCAATTATATCTTCCCGTTGACTGTGGGTTCTTAATCTATTCTGGGGGAAGAGTTGATAGTTTTGTACAATATGGCTGCCTTGTATAACTACATTTACTTGCAAGCTTAGTTTTAAAGGGGATGGGGGAGTCTCAAACACAGATATGACAAAAATACATAGGATCTGCTAAAGACCCTTGTTAATTGGAGCACAGTCTTTAAAAATTGCTTCCCACATGTCTGAGTTGACTTGTAACACGGCTGTTTGCTAGGGCTTCTCTGTTGAAAAATCACTTCTTCAGGTGCCAGATTCTGAAGTGTGCATGCTGGCCCCTACTTACAACTGCTTGGAGGATTTACCTTGGTCCCATGAGTGGCATTTTGCCATCTCAGAGCATGCCCCAGTTGTTCTCAGGGAATCTTCTCAAACTTGGGTTGACCCAGGCTGTAGGACATGTGGGTCCCATGTGGAACAAAGTGAAGCTAAAATTTGTTAGTGAGGCTGAGCTGGAGTGTGGCGAGAGGAGCTCTGGTTTTAGAATCAGGAAATTTTGATTCACAGCTCCTTTTCCTATCATCTCTGAGCACTGTGGTGTTGGGCATTCAATTTCTCATTCTGGAAAAAAAGTGTAATACCCATATTGCAAGCTGTTAGGGAGAAGTACTGTGATGCTCACAAGCCGAAGTGTAGGAGAACTCTGACACAAATCTAAAACAAATTCCTGGCACATCATGGGCAGTCAGCAAAGATTTTGTGAATCTGTAATTTGACCAGGCTGATTAAAGAGGCAAGTCAGCTTTACATAGAGTCTGAATTCAGAAGAACATTCAGTCTCCTGGCATTTGCTTTTTTCCCAGGTCCTCAAAGAATTCCCAAGAAGACATTTCAAAATGGCAGCTTGTTTTGGAGTTGACTATTTGAATTTAATAACTCACCAAAGATAAGCCACGTGATAGACAAGAGGAAACCACATTACTTCCACCACATTCCAAAATCATGAGCTACTCCAAAAGCATATCTACTATTTAGTATAAACTTTGGCAGTTTTATACTTGACTAAAAGGTACAGGCTCACATAAGAGCATATGAGTCAGCCTGTTAAGCTGAAGTAGCCATAGATAAAGGTACCATCTCAAAAATATAAGAAGTTGCAATAGCATACCCAGCACAGAATATGCCATTGCCATCTTTTAAATAAGAACTGTCAGTGAACCAAGAATAATCAGTTACCCAGAGAAATTCCTAAAGATAGTCACAAGAAGTCAGTAGGTCATCCCATCAGTGTTAAGCAATCATGAGGAACTTCATCAGTGCCAGAGGGGAGAAGAGTAGCAGAGTCAAGATTATTACAACCTAAATGAGTGGTGTGAGGAACAGTTAGCCAAAGGACTTCTTATGAGGTGAGGCAGCTGACTGAGAAATGTTCAGTGTGATGAAAATTCAGGAGAACTTCTACTGAGGTACAAAAATGGTTAAATGGTTCTGTCTCAAACCTCCACTCTCAGTCCTTAAGTTTTCTCATCAGTAAAATAGGAGCATTGTGATCCCCTGTGGCTCGGATGGTAGAGTCTGCCTGTAAGTGGGACACCTGGGTTCGATCCCACGTCAGGAACATCCCCTGGAGAAGCGAATGGCTACCTACTCCAATATTCTTGCCTGGAGAACCCCATGGACAGAGGAGCCTGGTGGGCTACAGTCCATAGGGTTGCAAAGAGTTGGACATGACTGAACAACTAACATAACATATGGGGACTAGTATAAGGGACAATGAGGTGTTGAGCCTTATAATCTAATATGATTTTTATGCTTTGAAGGGCTTATTTACTTATAGGATATTGATTAATTCTGGGAAGAGGTTTTAAGGGATCTGTTTGAAACTGGATGTGCAGTGGGCTAATTTTCCTGATATCAGTTGGAGATTTTGCCACAAAGAGGGTGGTAATTGATTCAGTAGAAGCAGATGCTCAGTTGTTTCCAGAATCAGCTCTAGTACCATCAACAGCAAAACAAATAAATGTCAAAGAGTCACTTGATTCACCTGGTGGGATGCTTTGATGACTACTGTCAAATTCTAGAATTGTTTCTCCTTTTAGGAAAAAAAGTCCTGTATATTTCTTTGGCTTTCCTGGTGGTTCAATGTTAAAGAAACCACCTGCCAATGAGGGAGATGCAGGTTCAATCCCTGGGTCAGTAAGATCCCCTGGAGAAGGAAATGGCAACCCACTCCAGTATTCTTGCCTGGAAAATCCCATAGACAGAGATGCCTGGTGGGCTATAGTCCAACAGGTCGCAGAGATTTGGAGATGACTTAGTGACTGAGCATGCACTCGTGCCTGTATACGTCTCTAAGAAGTCTTCACCTAATAAATGGAAGGGAAAAGAAACTAAGGGGAAAAGGTATGTGCCTCTTAAAAGGCCTAAGCAAAAGGGAATATATTCAGAGACAGAAATCTCTTGAGGTTTATTAGAGATTTCCCACTATTTGAATTGTTTTAGTACTACAAGGCAAGGGCTGATTGAAGTAGTGCAGTTGAGTACCCAGAACATGGCTCCAGTGTCAGTTAGAACTGGAAGAGTTTCACCCTCAACCTGGACAAATTTTCTTCAAGTCATTTAAGAGGGATGATTGGGATGAGCTCCTTTTGTTCCCAGGAATCCAGTCATTGAGGACTGGGAGGATGTTGGAAATGTGGATTAAAGGGCTGAAGGCAACTAAAGCCCTTAAATTTGTAGCAAATTATTTTCCAATGTCCTGACTTTTTGCAAAAATAGCAGAAACTTAGGGGAAGGGGTTCACTTAGAGGCCTTCATTCGCTGAAGTTGAAGATTAAGAATTTTGGCAGTCTTCTTTTTAGGTAACTCATCTAAAGTAAGAGAGTGCTGGTTTATTAGGTTAACTAAGTCTGGAGTGGACACAGTTTCCTATTGCATGCTAGTTCTTTTTACTAGAAGGGAGAGGTCCCGGATCAGCCTGTTACTAAACATAGAGTTTAGAGCTACCCAAATGGAATCAACATCTGGAGAAAGATCAGAATTTGCTTTAAAAATAATCTGAAGTCAGTTGTTATAGTCATAAACACATTCACCAAATTTTTGTGTGCCAGCCTGAATTTTGTTCCAATCAACAGGCTTTAGAAAAGCCCTTGTAATAACTCAATGAATATGTCTAGTGATTGCCTGAGCCTGAACACATAGTAAGTTAGTGTGCTGGTCTCACAGTTGTAATTCTAGAGACCTTTTAGGATTTTTCGTATTAGCTATTTTCATTCGAATTTGGGCGTTGTCTTCACTGACAAGCATATGAACTGACTGATATATGTTGAAGAAACTAGGTTGATAAGTTTGAATGACTAAAGTACTCAGCAAATCTATGAGAATCTTCAGTTACTTTGGGAAAAGGTTTGACTGTGTCTCGCAGTTCAGCTTTAGTCCAGGAAATAGTAGAGATTAAGGTTGAGCCTCTGGGTCCCCAAAAGGCTTAATTTGAAAGGGACATTTTCTGATCAGTTCAGAGGAAAAGGGATTGGGAAGACCTTCAGAGAAAAGAGGAAGTCTGCCAAGAGAATCAGTACTGAGGGACTGGGGGTCTCTATAGGAGATATAGGGTCTTCCCCAGGGCTTCAGTGGTAAAGAATCCACCTGCAGTGCAGGAGTCACATGAGATGCAGGACTGATCCTTGGGTCAGGAAGATCCCTGGAGGAGGGCTTGGCAACCCACTCCAGTATTCTTGCTTGGAGAATCCCATGGACAAAGGAGCCTGGTGGGCTACAGTCCATGGGGTCACAAAGAGTCAGACACGCCTGAAGTGACTGAGCACACAAACACATACAGGAGGTGTAGACGGCAAGATAGAGAAGGAGAAAGGTGGCACTGAGGGTGGACCCTGAGCAGGGGGTGCCGAAGTAGAGAGAGGAGGTGACAGAAGTGGAGGGAGAGACAGAGAGGCTGAGGAAGAAGAACCCGAGGCTTTGGGAGCCATGGTATCTTTCTTTAAACATTTTCCTCAGTTAATCTGAACATTTTACTTTGCAGAGATGCAATTTTAGTCTCCTGACAATATTTGGAAGCCTCAAAATACCATCAGAATAGGCTTTTCATTTAGCTTTGGAAAATTTAGAGCGACGGTTGTCCAATTTGGTTTTGAGAAAAGCATGCTTAGGGATTTCAAAAGTTCCCCTGGAATGGTCATTGGTATTTTAAATTGCCTTTGGTTAGGCCAATCCAATTTAGTTAGACATAAACATGAGGAATAACCTTGGTTTTCAAACATAAAATGGACCAGGATCACTGTAGGGAAGGGATACCCTCAAAATATTTAAATAACTGAGATCCCATTTTCTCAGAGCTGTTTTCTCTTGAGTAAGAGAATTATTTTCAAACAACTTAGCTCGAATAGCCCACACTGCATGCAGGTCTAGTATCAGCCAGTTCTAAGACAGCAGTCTGGCCCCAAGAGAGACAGGAAGCTACTCAGCGTACTTCCAATAAGACAGCCCCACTCTCCTAAAGGAATGGGCTGATGGCCAGCCAGTTCCAGCTGTATCAGTCTGATTTCAAAAATTGAGTCAAAGTGCCAAATGAATATTCTCATAAGGGAACAAGGTCTTAACCAGAAAAGATGAAACCTTAAAATAGATCCTGAATAAAATCTGGAAAGCTTCAAAATGCAATGAGGGTGAAGCTCAGATCCAGGAGAAAGATTTGCTTAAAAACCTCAGGGTCAGTTAGAAAAGCAGTGAGCATCAACAAATTAAGTCTGGGTACCACATCTGTTTGCTTACAAGCCTCAAAGTGATCAAAGATCTTCACTGGATCCCCCAATGGAACACCAAAATGTTGACTTAAAATAAATAGACTGCCAGTTACATCTCCAGAAAACAACGCTTTTGGTTGGGATGAGCAAACGATTACAATTTGGGGTCTACAACCATGGTGAGGCATGTGCAAGTCCCTGTGAAATGGAGAGAACGCTTTTGCGGGGGTAAAAGGAGTTGGGAGGGCTACAGTAAGCATAAAGTTCATGGTTTTTCATTGGTTCCTTTGTGACAAACTCTCATTGGCTGAGCAGCATCACAGGGTATGAGAGCTCCCCCTTCTGGTCCATCTCCTGACTCTATTTAATTGAGATTTCTATTTAATTTTTTAACAGTAGGAACTCAGTTTTTCACAGTGTAATTATAATTGAGACCAAGGTCCTGTCTAGTAAAGAGCAGTCCTTCCTGATTCATTATGTTGGTCATTAAGTACACACTGTGCTCACCTGGTTTTCTCAGATCAGCTCCTCTACACCAATGTCTTTCACCCTCTGCTTACCAATCTGCTTTATGTTTCTTGTGGTGCACTTGTCATTACCTGGTTTGCATTTTTATAGTTTGTTCCCTTCAAAATATAAGCTTCATGAATGTATGGAGTTTGTCTCATTCACCACTGTATAGACTATTTTTCAGCACTAGAATAATACTGGCACATTGTGGGACCCACTAAATATGTAGTGAAATATCAAATAAGATTGGTTAGGGACAATAAACTGCAGAAAATTCTAAAAGAGATGGGAATACCAGACCACCTGACCTGCCTCTTGAGAAACCTATATGCAGGTCAGGAACCAACAGTTAGAACTGGACATGGAACAACAGACTGGTTCTAAATAGGAAAAGGAGTACATCAAGGCTGTATATTGTCACCGTGCTTATTTAACTTATATGCAGAGTACATCATGAGAAACGCTGGGCTGGAAGAAGCACAAGCTGGAATCAAGATTGCTGGGAGAAATATCATGAACCTCACATATGCAGATGACACCACCCTTATGGCAGAAAGTGAAGAGGAACTAAAAAGCCTCTTGATGAAAGTGAAAGTGGAGAGTGGAAAAGTTGGCTTAAAGCTCAACATTCAGAAAACGAAGATCATGGCATCTGGTCCCATCACTTCATGGGAAATAGATGGGGAAACAGTGGAAACAGTGTCAGACTTTATTTTGGGGGGCTCTAAAATCACTGCAGATGGTGATTACAGCCGTTAAATTAAAAGACACTTACTCCTTGGAAGGAAAGTTATGACCAACCTAGATAGCATATTGAAAAGCAGAGACATTACTTTGCCAACAAAGGTCTGTCCAGTCAAGGCTATGTTTTTTCCAGTAGTCATATATGGATGTGAGAGTGGGACTGTGAAGAAAGCTGAATGCTGAAAAATTGATGCTTTTGAACTTTGGTGTTGGAGAAGACTCTTGAGAGTCCCTTGGACTGCAAGGAGATCCAACCAGTCCATTCTGAAGAAGATCAGCCCTGGGATTTCTTTGGAGAGAATGATGCTGAAGCTGAAACTCCAGTACTTTGGCCACCTCATGGGAAGAGTTGACTCATTGGAAAAGACTCTGATGCTGGGAGGGATTGGGGGCAGGAGGAGAAGGGGTCAACAGAGGATGAGATGACTGGATGGCATCACTGACTCTATGGACATAAGTCTGAGTGAACTCTGGGAGTTGGAGATGGACAGGGAGGCCTGGCGTGCTGCGATTCATGGGGTTGTAAAGAGTCGGACACGACTGAGCAACTGAACTGAACTGAACTGAACTGAACTGAGGGACTTCTTTGACAGTCAGTGGTTAAGTATCTACCTTCCAATGCTGGGGGTGTGGATTCAATCCCTAGTTGGGAGCTAAGATCTCACATGCCTCATGGTCAAAAAACCAGAACATAAACAGCAAGAGCAATATTGTAACAAATTCAATAAAGACTTTAAAACAGTTCACATTCAAACAAACAAACAAACAAAACTTAAAAAAAGACTAGTTAGTTCATTGAGCATCCCAAATCCCAGCCAATGTCCTCAGTGCCCTCGACAAAGAAGCTTGCAGATCTTCCTGCACAGGAAACCACTTTGGTTACAGTTTTAAATTATTTTATTTTATTTTATATTGTAGTAAAGCTGATTTACAATGTGTTAGGTTCAGCTGTATAGCAAAGTGATTCAATTACATATATATAGATATAGATGCATTCTTTCTCATTTTTTCCCCATATAGGTGATTACAGGATAGTGAGTAGAGGTACCTGTGTTATACAGTAGATCCTTCTTGATTATCTATTTTATTATAGTAGTGTACATATGTTAACCACAGACTCCTAATTCACCCCCTCTTCCCACTACAAATATACAATGGAATACTACTCAGCCATGAAAAAGAATGAACTTATCCCCTTTGCTGGAACATGGAGGAACCTAGAGATTATCATTCTAAGTAAAGTAAGTCAGACAGAGAAAGACAAATAACATATGATATCACTGATATGTGTAATCTAAAAAGTGATACAAATGAACTTCTTTACAAAACAGAAACAAACTCACAGACTTCAAAAACAAGGGTGAGAGTGAAGCAATTGAAAAAGCAATGAAACAGGTATGAAGTATAAGTGCTATTGCCCTAATTTTAATTGATATGGTGCTGTATAATTTATAGAAAATTCCTCATTCATTTGCCTATTTATTCACTACCAAATACTTATTATCACAAACTTTTCCAGACTCCAGGAATATGAAGATGAATAACATACAGTCTATGCTCCTGAGTTACTTGTGGTCTAATCTTATTTGAGCTTCACAATAATACTGCAAGGCAAAATTACTGTTGGGTTGGTCAAAAAGTTCATTCAATTTTTTCCATAAGATGTCTCTAGTAGTTCTTAGTTGTTTTTAACTTCACTTGAAACAATTTTTGTTAGGCTGTATTGTAACAGCTATCATATCAGTGTGGATTTTTTAAAAAACATATCAAAATTGATAAATTTTTGTTCAGCCATTTTAATATTGAAGATGAAAGAAGTAAAGCAACATTTTGGCATATTATACTTTGTGATTTCATGAAAGGCAAGAAAAAGCAGCTGAGATGGAAATAAAAATAATTTGTGCAGTGTATGGAGAAGGTGCTGTGACTGATCGAACATGTCAAAAGTGATTTGTGAAGTTTTGTGCTGAAGATTTCTCATAGGACATTGCTCCATGGTCAAGGGGACCAGTTGAATTTGACAGTGACCAAATTGAGACATTAGCTGAGAACAATCAATGCTATATCATGTGGGAAATAATCGACATACTCAAAATATCCAAATCAAGTGTTGAGAATCATTTGCACCAGCTTGGTTATGTTAATTGCTTTGATGTTCCATGGAAGTTAAACAGGAAAAAAAAAAAAAAAACAAAAACCTTCTTGACAATATTTCCTCATATGATTCTCTACTTAGGCATAACTAAACCATTCCATTTTAAAAACAGTTATGGGAGATGAAAAGTGGGTACTGTACAATAATGCATAACAGAAGAGATAATGAGCAATTAAAATGAAAAACCACCAACCTCACCAAAACCCAGTCTTCATCCAAAGAAGTTGATGATGTATATATGGTGACATTAGAAGGGAGTCCTCTACTATGAGCTCCTTTTGGAAAAATACATGACTAATTTCAACATGTACTGCTACCAATTAGACCAACTGAAAGCATCACTTGACAGAAAGTGTCTGGACTTAGTCAACAGAAAACCCATAATCTTCTATCAGGATACTGAAAGACTGCATGTTTCTTTGATGATCAGGTAAAAGCTGTTACAGTCTGGCTGGAAAGTTCTGATTCATTCCCATATCCACCAGACATTGTACCTTCAGATTTCGATTTACTACAGTCTTTACAAAATTCTCCTTATGGAAGAATTTTCAATTCCCTGGAAGACTGTAGAAGGCACCTAGAACAATTCTTGGCCCAGATGTAGTTTCTCCTTCCATTTAATTGCAAATATTTATGATAACAGTAATAGTAACAACCACTACCTTTTCTGTCTTTTCATAACATATTTTGTATCAGGCTCTGGGGTAGACACTTGACATATAACATTTCTTTAATCTTCATGCAATACTATCAGGCTTGAAGTTGTCATCCCCATTTTGTGGCTGTGCTGTGCTGTGCTTAGTTAGTTGCTCAGTCATGCCTGACTCTTTGTGACTCCATGGACTCCAGCCCACCATGCTCTTCTGTTCATGGGGGTTCTCCAGGTAAGAATACTGAAGTGTTGTCATGCCCTCTCCAGGGGATCTTCCCAACTCAGGAATCGAATCTAGGTCTCCTGCATTGCAGGTACATTCTTTACTATCTGAGCTACCAGGGAATCCCCCATTTTTGTGGAGGTAGGCATAAACATCAGCAGAAAGAACAAGATGGGACATGGAGTCATTCTGTTGGGGCTTGAGAGAAATATCCAAAACTTGTAAAGCTCCTTGGAATAGGTAAACTTGCCCCCAAACTGATTTGTCTTTGTCTCTTGCCATTTCATTGCCCCACCATCCCCAGACAGTTTATTGTTTCTCATCTTTGTCTTTAGTACCAATCTATTTCTTCCTTCCAACATCTGTATCATCGTGATGTCCCTTACCAGTACAGTTGTCTGGAAAGCATTCCGGACCAAGTACAGCACTTGTCATAGAGTAGGTGCTGATGAATACTTGTTGACTTAACAAATATTCTGAAAGTCTGTGGAGCATGTTATATATGTCTGATAGCAACTCAAAGAATATTCTGGGGAAAAGAGAATTAACAGGAGTCCAAGCTGGCACCCCATTCCAGTACTCTTGCCTGGAATCCCACGGACGGAGGAGCCTAGAAGGCTGCAGTCCATGGGGTCGCTGAGGGTCAGACATGACTGTGCAACTTCACTTTCACTCTTCACTTTCATGCGTTGGATAAGAAAATGGCAACCCACTCCAGTGTTCTTGCCTGGAGAATCCCAGGGACGGGGAAGCCTGGTGGGCTGCCGTTTATGGGGTCACACAGAGTTGGACACTACTGAAGTGACTTAGCAGCAAGCTTTACTCTAAAGGAATGAGTCTCGACAAGGGTGCCCACTCTCACCACTGCTATTTAACACAGTTTTGGAAGTTTTGACCACAGCAATCAGAGCAGAAAAAGAAATAAAAGGAATCCAAATTGGAAAAGAAGAAGTAAAATTCTCACTGTTTGCAGATGACATGATCTTCTTCATAGAAAACCCTAAAGACTCCACCAGAAAATTACTAGAGCTAATCAGTGAATATGGTAAAGTTGTAGGATATAAAATCAATGCACAGAAATCCCTTGCATTCCTATTCACTAATAATGAGAAAATAGAAAGAGAAATTAAGGAAACAATTCCATTCACCATTGCAATGAAAAGAATAAAATACTTAGGAATATATCTACCTAAAGAAACTAAAGACCTATATATAGAAAACTATAAAACACTGGTGAAAGAAATCAAAGAGGACACTAATAGATGGAGAAATATACCATGTTCATGGATTGGGAGAATCAATATAGTGAAAATGAGTATACTATCCAAAGCAATCTATAGATTCAATGCAATCCCTATCAAGCTACCAATGGTATTTTTCACAGAGCTAGAACTAATAATTTCACAATTTGTATGGAAATACAAAAAACCTTGAATAGTCAAAGCAATCTTGAGAAAGAAGAATGGAACTGGAGGAATCAACCTGCCTGACTTCAGGCTCTACTACAAAGCCACAGTCATTAAGACAGTATGGTACTGGCACAAAGATAGAAATATAGATCAATGGAACAAAATAGAAAGCCCAGAGACAAATCCACACACTTATCTTTGACAAAGGAGGCAAGAATAATGGAGAAAGACAATCTCTTTAACAAGTGGTTCTGGGAAAACAGCTCAACTACTTGTTAAAAAATGAAACTAGGACACTTTCTAACACCATACACAAAAATAAACTCAAAATGGATTAAAAATCTAAATGTAAGACCAGAAACTATAAAACTCCTAGAGGAGAAGAGAGGCAAAACACTCTCCGACATAAATCACAGCAGGATCCTCTATGACCCACCTCCAAGAATATTGGAAATAAAGGCAAAAATAAACAAATGGGATCGAATTAAAATTAAAAGCTTCTGCACAACAAAGGAAACTATAAGCAAGGTGAAAAGACAGCCTTCAGAATGGGAGAAAATAATAGCAAATGAAGCAATTGACAAAGAATTAACCTCAAAAATATACAAGCAACTCCTGCAGCTCAATTCCAGAAAAATAAACGACCCAATCAAAAAATGGGCCAAAGAACTAAACAGACATTTCTCCAAAGAAGACATACAAATGGCTAACAAACACATGAAAATATGCTAAACATCACTCATTATCAGAGAAAGGCAAATCAAAATCACAGTGAGGTACCATTTCACGCCAGTCAGAATGGCTGCTATCCAAAAGTCTACAAGCAATAAATGCTAGAGAGGGTGTGGAGAAAAGGGACCCTCTTACATTGTTGATGGGAATGCAAACTAGTACAGCCACTGTGAAGAACAGTGTGGAGATTCTTTTAAAAATTGCAAATAGAACTGCCTTATGACCCAGCAATCCCACTGCTGGACATACACACTGAGGAAACCAGAATTGAAAGAGACACATGTACCCCAATGTTCATCGCAGCACTGTTTATAAGAGCCAGGACATGGAAGCAACCTAGATGTCCATCAGTAGATGAATGGATAAGAAAGCTGTGGTACATATACACAAAGGAGTTTTACTCAGCCATTTAAAAGAATACATTTGAATCAGTTCTAATGAGGTGGATGAACTGGAGCCTATTATACAGAGCGAAGTAAGCCAGAAAGAAAAACACCAATTGTATGGAAATACAAAAAGCCTTGAATAGTCAAAGCAATCTTGATGGGATTTAGGAAGATGGTAACGATAACCCTGTATGCGAGACAGCAAAACAGACACAGATGTATAGAACAGTCTTTTGGACTCTATGGGAGAGGGCGAGGGCGGGATGATTTGGGAGAATGGCATTGAAGCATGTATATTATCATATGTGAAACGACTTGCCAGTCCAGGTTTGATGCATGATACAGGATGCTTGGGGTTGGTGCACTGGGATGACGCAGAGGGATGGGATGGGGAGGGAGGTGGGAGGGGGATTCAGGATGGGGAACACATGTACACCTGTGGCAGATTCATGTCAATGTATGGCAAAACCAATACAATATTGTAAAGTAATTAGCCTCCAATTAAAACAAATAAATTTATATTAAAATATCTTTTAAGAAGAAAAAAAAAGAAAAATATCCGTGGAAAATGCATGTTTGTTGTGTTCATGTAAGCTCAATTTTCACAAGATACATTATCTAAAATGAAAAATATATAAATAAATAAAAGAATGATTCTCCCTTGGTGAAATTTAAACCCTTATCACCTGGGTTGGTAGAGCAATGTTGGGGAGTAAGAGGTTGAGCCACGTGGTCTTCTAGTCACAGGAGTGGCAGCCAGCCTGGACGATGGGAAAAATTGTTTTTATTCCATCGTTGTCGTGGAGTTGAAGACTGGCTAGCAGACCTGGAAATACAGTTTGTGGAGCTGGAAGAAGAGATGAGCACAACCGGCCCATCCATTTGATGGGATTCTGAAAGCTCTTCACCAAGTTGATGCTGCTTTCCTCACTCAACCCAACGTCACCTCCAACTTGCTAAGAGTCTGGGTTTTCTGTGAGTCTGGACTGAGACCAGCAGAGACTGGAAAGAGAGACTAAAACTTCACAGAGAAGTTCACCAGCAAAACCAGACATGTGCACAGCTTCCCAACCTGGCCACTGTCACTGAGCCTGACCAATGGCCCTGGACCTAGGGAAGGACACCATAGTAGGGAGAAAGCCTGATTGGAGAATGGACCAGAAAGCAGAATGACAATCATGGAGCAACTTCTTGGGCTCCCTGAGAGTTCCTGAACAGGAGCTTTGGCCTCAGAAAAATCTGAGTTCGGATCCTTGCTCTTTGTGTTTCTTTCTTGGCCAAGAGCTTTTCAGGTGTTATTTCACTTGATTCTCACAGTGACCTAGGTGAGGCTCCACATGGAACGTGAAGGTCACAGCTAGGACCGGAACTCAATGCCTGCCAATCCCTCAACAGGGACTCTTTCCCCTGAATCCTGTTGCTTCCACATTTTGCTATTGTGGATACAGAAGAAAGTTTTCCTAGGGTGATGGCCCAGAGAAAAGAGAAATCACTTTCAGAAAGGCCGTTTTTTCAGAAAATGTCCATGACCATTGTTGTCAGAGGAGGAACAACTGCCTGGTGATTTTCCCTCTAGAAAGTTTCCAGCATCAGGTGGAGCAGGGCTCACAGTGCTCGAGATTGTGAATCTGAGCCTCCAGCCTTCAAAGGGTTGATGAGAAAGAATGTCTTTTCAAAGGGAGAGGAGAGAATCCATAGGCAAGGAACCCCAGGGCCCTCAGACTATGAGGAAATGTTCTCATGGAACCTGTGCCTAGGGCTTAGCTGGGTCCTATTATCCTTTACCAGGAAAGCTGCAGTCTTGGGCCCATCTTCTTTTCTGCAGACCATTCAAGAACAACAGTCATGCACTGGGCAGTGAAGCAGAGCCTCAGGGATGTCTTTTCCACACCTTAAAAAAAAAAATTGAATTTGAATCACTTTAGTAATGCAAGCTTTGTTCAACTCCCCCTCCCTCCCATCCTGTTGATAAGCTGCCTTCATTCCCCTTCTCACCTGCCTGGCTCCTGTGTTTGGAATCCTGCAGTTTGTGGACAAATCTTTAGGTGGATCTTATTAAGTACTTTTTGAAAAGGTGATTGAAAGGGAGAAGAGTGGAGGAGAGGAATGCCCAAAACTAGATTAATTTTGCACCCTCATCCTGGAGTAGGCTCTGTTCTTGAAGGAGAAGGTAGAAGTGGGAAGATGTATCGCTCACCTGCATTTCTGAGAACTGCTAGCAGAGAGTTTCAAGGTCCCTCCTGGATTTGAATGATGGACTCTTACAAGTGCATTCTGGGGGACTTCCCTGATGGTCCAGTGTTAAGAGTCCATCTTGCAGTGTAGGCAATGAAGGTTTAACCTCTGATTGGGGACCTGGCATCCCACATGCTGTAGGACAATAGAACTAGCACATCTCAACTGGAGAGAGGTGTAGACTGTTTGCAACCCCATGGACTGTAGCCCTCCAGGCAATCATACTGGCGTGGGTAATCATTCCCTTCTCCAGGGTATCTTCCTGACCCTCCTAAGTGATTAAACCCGCATCTCCTCTTTTGCAGGTAGATTCTTTACTATCTGAGACACAGAGTTGTGTATGCATTACTTCATTTTGTCTTCATAATAACCTTAATAAGTACAGACTATTAGTATACCCATTTTACAGATGAGAAAACTGAGACCTTTAGAGGGTATGAAGCCTATTATAGGTGATACAGTCAGGAACAGTTGGAGTAGCAGTCCAGAAACATAGCCTATGCTCTTAACTACCCTCCTATACTGTTTCTACACGAGTGTGAAAATGTTCCCTTACAAAAATCCAATTCTAGAAGGAATAATTCCATCACATTGGCTACACACACTGCCAAGCTCCGGTACAGGCTCACTCTATCAAAATGTGAAAGCAGTGGGGCAGAAACTGGGGGAGGTGAGCTCTGTTTGGTTAACTAGCTTTCATCATACGTCCTTGGGCCCTGGGCGTGTAGTGTCCAAATAATCTTCACAAGGCAGTGTTATTTTAGGTGGCATTTGAGAGAGTGACACACACACACTTCCCATATAGGACTGTGGGGTCAGCTGCCTGGCTGGCAGCCAGCAGAGAATTCATGGAACTTGGATGGGCTTCAGAACTGGTACTGAAACCATTCAGCTTATCTTGTTGAATTTATTTTTGTTTATGGGAACTTACCATCATGGGAATGCATCCCTGTGACAGTCTGAGTGCCCAGGACAAACCAAGAGAGTGGAACAACAGTTCCAGGAAAGCCTGGTTCAGTTCTGAAAGGGCAGATTTAGAGGGAAGCAAACTTTTAGTGATGGAGAAAGATCACAGAGAGTACCAGTTTGATGCACCATCACTCTTTGGACACATATGAGCTTTGTTTACAACTCTTAGAGCTTTCTATTGAAGTTGCATCTCACTAGCAAGGCTAGAATTAGGATAGGATAAACCATTGTGGAAAATCAGCCCCCAAGGCTACCCTTCAGGCCTTAGTCATCCATTCCAACTGTGTGGCTTCCTGAAATGTACCAGGTGCTTTCCAAAGCTGAGATGTGAGCAATGGTAGAGCAAAGAAGGCTAGGTCATCAACGGGCATAGGTCTCAATGTACAGCTTAACTTGCATTAGTTATATCTTATAGCTGAGCTTTCTAAGGTTTGTCACAACTTCTTGCAAGTCCTGGGAACAGGGACTTCAAGCCAATTTGCCTGTTGACTGAGTACCAAGCCCATTTCTTGATTTTTGTTTCAACACAGGAGCACAGAGATTGATACAGAATAGTGAGGAGGTACAAGTTTGTTGGATGAATGGATAAATAAACACATTTGAATACGTGCTCAGTTGTTAAGTCATGCCCAACTCTTTTGAGACCCTATGGAGTATAGCCCACAAGCTCCTCTATTCTTGGGATTCTCCAGGCAAGAATGCTAGAATGGGTTGCCATTTCCTTCTCCAGGGGATCTTCCTGACCCAGGGATCGAACCCAGGTCTCCTGCATTGTAAGCGGGTTCTTTACCTTCTGAACCACCTGGGAAGTCCCTATTTGAATCTGATCAAACTAGATATTAAATATATTTCATGTCTGGTCAGAAAGCATCTTTTTTCCATCATTCATTATTCATTTATTCATTCATGCTTATATATATATATATATATATATATATATATATATATATATATATATGATCCAGAAGATCATTTCCAATAATTAAAAAGAACAAAATGAAGTTCAGTCACTGATGGTTTTATAGTCTGTGTGTCAGCAAGGTCTCTCTCACCTATCAGCACTGGGTACTTAATTCTTACTTTATCTATTATATTTTCTGGAAACTTATCTTTACTTGGAAAGCATGGATATATTCCAACAACTGCCAGGTAGTGACACAGAGACAAATTCCAGCTCTGCTTCCTCACAAGAGGGAACAGGATCAATGTCCAGGTGGGTAAAAATGCAGAAAAACAGAGTTAGCTAAGATTCACTTTGGAAGAGCTTTTGAAAGCTTTCAAGGTATCCCTGGTGGCTCAGGGGTAGAGAATCTGCCCGCTCTTAAGCAGAAGAAATGTTTATTTGAAGTTCATCAATCCATTGTGTTTTTCCTTGTCTTCATTTTATTTCAATTCAGACAAAGTGAATTATATTATCTTTCATTTTAAATGGCATGAATAATACAATCTTGCATTTGTAAAAATTCTAGATGCCTCTGTATCCATCCATTTATGCATTCTTCCATCTAACAACATATTCTCAGAGGTCTAACAAGAGCAGAGTTTCCCAATTTTCCTCCAGTTGAAAGATTTCGAATCATTTGAATTTTAACGGTGAGTATATGTCATTCCTACCAATAAAACAAAGTCCTTATTATTTGCATAAATAGAATAAATTGTAAGGAATCTAGGTCATTGAAAGAGTGACTTGGCTTAGTAACTGGGTGTTAAGATCTTGGGGAGGGGGTGAATTTGTGCACCATTGTGTTAGTTTATTTGGAGTTTTCTCTTCTCTTCAGGTACCAGACATGCTCCAACAATGGACTGGTGGCAGGGTTCCAGAGCCGCTACTTCGAGTCAGTGCTGGATCGAGAGTGGCAATTTTACTGCTGTCGCTACAGCAAGAGATGCCCATATTCCTGCTGGTGAGCCTGGCAGCCAAAAGCAATCCCTTACGGCTACTGGGATTGGAGGGGACTTGGGGGAGTGTGCTTTGGTCCACGTTTCTAGTTTCAGACAAGCATCAGCCATCACAAACAAGTTTTAAATATAGTAGCTAGCTATAGAAGGGAATGGATAGATGAAAGAAAAGGCCAGAGTAGTATTCACACTGGGAGGGACCTTACAGGTCATCAACTCAGTGTTCCTATATCCCTCTTTTGATAGAAAAACAAACAAACAGAGCAATAGAGCAAAAACGTGACTTGCCCCAGACCAGCCAGCTTATTTCATGGTGGTTCACCTCTAAGCTGAAGTTTACAGACTCCTGTTTCAGTGCTCTTTTCTATATCATGATAACTTCTCATCACAGCCAAGGACACTGGGCATATCTGGGACCCTAAGTTTTCTTGCAGGACTTCTTTTGAAGATCCAGCCTTTCTCCAGCTCAGAGTGCCAAACATAGTATATAATCATAGACTTAAAAAGGACCTAGCCTTTGAGTTGACTAGGAGAATATATATATATATATATATATATATATATATATATATATATATATATATATATATAAATTCTGATAACTTGCATTGCATGCTGACAACACAACTTGTCCCAAGTTCTTCAGTCTGGAAACAAGTCAGACATTTTTACTTAGAACAAAAGAATAAGTGTCAACATTTGAAGGTTGACTCACTCAAGTGACATATCTCTCCACAGTGTAATGTGATGCTTGGAAAAACAGCCTTGTGGGTCACACTTATTCTCTGTAACCAAACAACTCCACAGATGCTCAAGTAGGGCATAGTGTCTCTAGGGATAGGCAGCATTTTTCTGTTTGAAGCAGTGATGAATGGTAAATTCAGAGCTCAAAGTGACCTGATAGCAGTAGCTCTCTGATGGGGCAGGGACTCCAACCAGCTGTCCAAAATGTCTCCATGCTGTTGTTGTTGCTCACTCAGTCATGTCTGACTCTTTACGACCCCATGAACTGCAACACGCCAGCCTCCTCTGTCTTCCACTGTCTCCCGGAGTTTGCTCAAATTCATGTGCATTGAGTCAGTGATGTTATCTAACCATCTCATTCTCTGTCGTCACCTTCTCCTCTTGCCTTCAATCATCAGGGTCTTTTCCAATGAGTTAGCTCTTAGCATCAGGCGGTGAAGTATTGCAGCTTCAGCTTCAGCATCAGTCTTTCCAATTAATATTCAGTGTTGATTTCCTTTAGGACTGATTTATTTGGTCTCCTTGCAGTCCAAGGAACTCTCAAGAGTCTCTCTCCAGCACCTCAGTTTGGAAGCATCAATTCTTCAGCGCTCAGCCTTCTTTAAGGTCCAACTCTCACATCCGTGCATGACTGCTGGGAAATCCTTAGCTTTGACTTTAGAGAACTTTGTCAGCAAACTGATGTTTCTACTTTTTAATATGCTGTACAGATTTGTCAAAGCTTTCCTTCCAAGGAACAAGCTTTTTTTTTTTTTAAATTTCATGGCTACAGTCACCATCCACAGTGATTCTGGAGCCCAAGAAAGTAAAATCTGTCATTGCTTCCACTTTTTCCCCATCTATTTGCCATGAAGTGATGGGACCAGATGCCTCCATAAAGCTGGTCTTACTCCACCATGGTTGGTGAACAGACATGGCTAGGGTGTAGGTTATAACTGTGAAAGTTCCTGAATCCAAGACCTAAAGGGTCTTACATTCGAAGTAGAGTAGCAGGAGCCCACAGTTTCTAAGAGGCTAAGAATTTAATGAGCATGGAGCCATGTATGTGGGAACAAAGTCTCGAGATCAAAGGCTGACAGAGATGAGCAACTTTTCTTAAGCTACCCAAGACATTAAAATCTCTGGTAACAAAATTTATCTTTGGCCATGGTCTGCAATGGTCTGCTCATCCTCTCCCACCACCCCACTCTCCCCATTCCTCATCCTACTCCGTCACCCAAACCTGACACTGATAGTTGGTAGAATCAAACTGTGGAGAGAAAGAGGAGAAGAATGGAGGAGAGAATTCCTCTGAAAGACACAGAAAGTCCACTTTGAAGTGGTCCCGCTAAGAAAGGCTTCACTTGACTGGACCTCTTCCTGGTTGTGTGGTGTTAGAGCTGAGAACTACTATGGTTGTCAAGGAAATAGTACTTTTGCAAAGGGACGCTTGGAACAGCACAATGAGATTGCATGAGGCACTGTGGTATGCAGGGCATGACTCACTGTCCCGCCGGCACGTCTAGACATTTTAGTGGCATCTTTAAGTTTCCTGAGTCATGACATTCTATGTTTTTCTAAATTGCATGAAACCTCTAGGGCATGAATTAGGTCTTATTTCTCTGGCATCTCAGCATATTGCTTGGCACAAAGTAGGCAATAAATTTTTCAAATGAATAGTTGAGCATCACAGGCCCCTTGGAACAGTAACAGGGAGGAAACCTGACATTGATATGAGGAGGTTTTATAGTGGAAAAAAGTCTTCCTTCAAGTGCATTATTTTATCCGATCCTTTTAACAGCCCTTCGAGCGAGAACTGTTTTCCCACACCTTCCCACAGTGAAAGCTCCTGATAACCCTCTTCCTCGAAACCTTCCTTCACATCACTTTAACTAACTTGAATCACCTCCCAGGGAACTGGGCATATGTGGGTGGAAACATTTTTCTCTTCCCACTTGGAAGGCTGTTCTATAGCACTGAGGCTGACACTGAGAAGTGAGCATCTATCCTCTCTGAGCTTGCAAGCTTTTAGGGATTCAGGAATAGCACCCTGTGCACAGGAGAAAAAAGTAAATCATCCAAGCAACTCCCACGTAAGTGCGGGATTTGTTTGTTTGCTGGGGACCAAGGCGCCGCTCCCATTTCAGTCTCTGCAGTTTCTCACGAGATATTATAGCATCAGTGAAGTCTGGTAAGAAAGCAAATTCCTGACAGAAGCAGACATGGCAGCACTCACGAGTCCCCACTGGGACTGGGTACAAATGTAAATGTTGTTACACAGATTTATTTATGTGTGAGACTATGCATTCTTAGTCCATTCATCTGCAAACCACAAACACGTGTCACTGAGGAAGCCACAACCTTTCAGAGACTGAATAATTCCCCTCTCCATGCAGCTCCAGCGGCTGCTTGCCATGCACCAGGCTGTGCCCCCATCAGCATGCTGAGGCTGTGCAGGCTAGACCATGTCCCAGGGACCAACAGTTTTGAATTGAGCATGTGTTTCCTTTCCTAAATGTTTCTTTTCCAGATTCATGGCCTTTCTTCAGGTTCACTGCATAATATGTTTTGACAAAAAAAAAAAAAAAAAAGCCCTTCCTCAGAATCGGCATAGATAATCCATAGTTTTCCTTCAGCCTTGAGTTTCTATAATGAATTTCTACTGAGTTTCTATGTGAATCTCAGATACTGCATTCTATTCTCCACTATCTGGTCTCTCCCTCCATTATGCTGAGGTCATAAGCCAGAGATATTTTTTTTAATTCCTAGATAGTTCTGGCTAACAACTACAACAAAACCAGCTCATCTGAATAGTCTTCTTTTCCTACCCAAAGCACTCCATCAAAGCTTATCTTTAACTACTTTAACTGCTTTAATACAAGACGGATAATGTTTGCATTCCCATTTCCCACATGACAAGGGAACAAGGGACAAGGATGACTTCATAGGCATCTCCATGTGGCATCTGCCCCCCCCGCCCACCCCTACTCCGATGCCTACTACAGCACTACTCCCAGAAGCCTGGTGGGAAGGGAAGCTTCTATGATGCTTCCTCTGAGCAGGTTGGAAGCTGTTATTAAAGAGATGGAGACACCCACATTTTGAGAAAGTAAGACTAGATGTTACATTTTTAAGCAGCTTGCCATGAGTTTAGATGCTTCTGGGCCTTAGATCAACCATCCCCTGGCACTGCATAAAGCACAAAGCACTCATTTTAGGGGTCAATGGGCCCTTTGAGCTTCAGCAAAATCAATCATATCTGTCATCAGTTGGCGTAGCGTGGCTGTTGTAATCATTGTGCCATATATCTAATTAAGAAATGTATTTGCTGCCTGCATGTCAGTGCTTCCTCCCTTCCTATGCTCAACCTTCAAGAGTAGAAATTTCAGAGATGGGGCTGGTTGTCTAGTAAGTACTAGGTAACATAAGACCAGGTCCTACTTGCTGCTTAGAACAAAGTAAACCTTGCAATTCCAAATTTGTGGCTCTATACTTTCCTGTCTGCTCTCTTTTATTGTAGTCTAGAAATAATCATTCATTCCTCTATTCATTAATTCACTTAATCAGACTGAATATAAATGGATATAAGTACAGGTCATAGACTTTGATTCAGTTTCTAACGATGATGATAATTTTTATTTATTTCATTTATTAATCTACTCTGTTAGCTCATTTACTTCTGATGCATAGATATCATGATCTATAGCCCAGATGACAGAACCAGGGTGCAGAAGTTGTGACTTATTCAAAGTTCTGAATTCAATTCCAACAGGTCTATCTGCCTCCAGGTCCCACATGCTTTGCACAGTACTGAGTCCTCTGAATCTCGATGAGAAAATAAGACCTGGACAGATGGAGTATTAGGTAACAATACAGTGGGCATCTCATAGTGAAAATAGAGAAGAAAGTGGTTATTTTAGCTGGAGGGGAGACACTGCAGGTGGAGTTGTCCCCACCAACTGCAGGATCAAGGCAACCATGATGCAGTGTGGCCAGTGAAAACTAACATGAGTCAAAGCAAATGTGCTTACTAACCAGCCCTGGGCTTGCAATGGTGAGCTGGAAATTCATTTCCAAGAGAGCAACTTGGAAAATACTTAGGGACTTTCCTATTCTAATTTAAAACCACAGATATCTCTAGAACTGTGTTTCCCCTGTTGTGATACATACTTGAACACTTTGATATATAGTGCTCCAAAATGCCACAAGAGGACACACATGGCCATATTGAATTCTTTCTCCTACCCCCAGAGTTCAGGGCCTCTCTGCAGAGAAGGGCACTTTGGTGACTCCAGAGTCATTTAGTCCCACTTGAACTCTTCCCCCAGCTCTTTGCAGAAGCCAGTTGACTCTGAGGTTGCTTTCTTTTATGCATAACTGCAATTGGGTTTTACTTTTCTCATTTTTGCAAAATTAATTCAAATAGGTTCAGATATAGCACCTGTTGGGGATGCCAGGCCACTGGAAAATTCAGTTCAGTTCAGTTCAGTCACTCAGTCATGTCCGACTCTTTGCGACCCCATGAATCGCAGCACGCCAGGCCTCCCTGTCCATCACCAACTCCCAGGGTTCACTCAGACTCACGTCCATTGAGTCAGTGATGCTATCCAGCCATCTCATCCTCTGTCATCCCCTTCTTCTCCTGCCCCCAATTCCTCCCAGCATCAAAGTCTTTTCCAATGAGTCAACTCTTCGCATGAGGTGGCCAAAGTACTGGAGTTTCAGCTTTAGCATCATTCTCACCTAAAATTTTCTTATTCTTTGTAGCTTACCTGGCAAAGCATTTATTAAACAAGAGGATTGATCACAAGCAGATTCTGTTTATTTAAGACACTTTTCAGTGATTTGCCTGTCAGAAAGGGGTGTCCTTTTTGACTGGTTGTAGAATGTAGGTCAATCTCAATATATCCCAAGTCTACAAATGTTGAATTTTTCCACGTCCACAGCTGAACTAGATTATAAAAGTGTATATGCTTGTCATATACTAATGACCCCTCAAGGAGCTCACTGTACTGATCACCATTGTGAAACAAGATGCTATACAATATTCTGTTTTTTAATCAAAAGCTAAATATGTGGTGTTGACAAGTAATAGGACTTTAGAATGTTGTTGTTTAGTCACTAAGTTGTGTTAGAATCTTTTGTGAACCCATGGACTATAGTCTGGGAGGCTCCTCTGTCTATTGGATTTCCCAGGTAAGAATACTGAAGTGGGTTGCCATTTCCTTCTCCAAGGGATCCTCCTGACCAAGGGGTAAAACCCATGTCTCCTTCACCGCAGGCAGATTTTTAACCACTGAGCCACCTGCAAGGCCCAGAACATTAGAATAGGGTATTTTAAACAAGGTGTTAATTGAGAAGCAGAAAAGTGACATGTTAGTTGCTCAGTCGTGTCCAACTCTTTGCAATCCCATGGACTATAGCCCACCAAGCTCCTCTGTCCATGGAATTCTCCAGGCAAGAATATTGGAGTGGGTTTCTGTTTCCTTCTCCAGGGGATCTTCTTGACCCTGGGATTGAACCTGGGTCATCTGCATTGCAGGCAGACTCTTTACCATCTGAGTCACCAGGGAATCCTGGGAAGCATAGAAAATAGAAGTAAGACAGAATTAGAGGTTGGATTGACCAGAAGAAGCTTCTCTAAAATGTTGTTTGAGGATGGGCTGAGTGCTAAAGAAAGGGATGGGAAACACTGTTTACTCTTGTTTTGAAAAATGCTAATGTATGGCTTCCTTAGGTACCCCCTTCTGGTTTGTTAACTTGTAGATTCTGGGTTTTCTTCCAGTTTTTAGGATAGGACATCTGTGGTGTGTGCTTCTCTGGTATCCCAAAAAGTGGGATAAAGTTGAGGATGTGATACTAATTGATGCTGGGCCATAGGGCATGGCCCCATTTGTTCTTGCGCACACCAGTGAGGTACACAACCTAAAAGTGGAGCCTCTAGGATGACCCCCAAAGAATCCAGTTGTCCTACTTGCTGACAGGTCAGACACGTAACAAATAGATGCTGGTGCTACAAGGGCTGACCTTGTGTTCAAGCCTCAGTAATCAATAATAAATGGCGTCCTGAATGGCTCAGTGGTAAAGAATCTGCCTGCAATGCAGGACATGAGGGTGCAATCCCTGGGTTGGGAATATACTCTGGAGAAGGAAATGGCAACTCATTCCAGTATTCTTGTCTGGGAAATCCCATGGACAGAACCTGGTGGGCTACAGTGTATGGGGTTGCAAAAGAGTCAGACATGACTTAGCAACTAAACAAAACACATCAATAATAAAGGTGAGGTTTGATAAAATCTATACTGAATCACTTTCTGTTGAGAAAGAGTCAAAACCCTTTCCTTTAACTATTAAAAATCGCATAAGTTCTCAAGCAAACCTCCAACAATAGGTAAACTGTCCTCTTTAAATTCTATCTCTACTCTCCTTTTTAAAATGAATGTGATGACATATATCTGAGTAAGCTCTGTGACATGTCCTATTCTCATAGAAAAGGAGAATGCTATCTGTCAGCTGTGGCTCAGTTTGTAGTAACATACTGGACAGCAATCATTTATTGATTCTAGCTGAATCCATTGATAATTTTAGAGCTTTAATAATCTTAGATGAGAAAATCCTATATCTGTTTCAAAAATCCCCTCCATTTGCATGGGCCTTCTTCAATTCATAACCAAGACATTACTTAATTTCTTTCCATTTTCTTCAAACTTATCTAATACAAGAAATTGTACAAGTGGTTCTACGTTATCAAGTTCTCACTTAGTTTTGAAACAACGTTCTGGTCCAGTCCCCTTGCCTACAGTTCAGTTCAGTCACTCAGTCGTGTCCAACTCTTGGTGACTCTGTGGACTGCAGCACACCAGGCTTCCTTGTTGGTCACCAACTCCCAAAACTTGCTCAAACTCATGTCCAGTGAGTCGGTGATGCCATACTCTTGCCTACAGATGGCACTAAAAATAGTTTAAAGTGAGAAAGTATGCGCCAGGAGCCACTCACCCAAAAGTGATAGGGGAAACACACACAGAGGGACAATTAACTCTTTGTAAAGGGATATATAAGATCCAGATAGAAGAGCTTCAGTAGTAGACTCATTTCAGTAAATTGCATAAAAACATCCATATAATCAAAGCTATGGTTTTTCCAGTGGTCATGTATGGATTGTCAGAGTTGGTCCATAAAGAAAACTGAGCACCAAACAATTGATACTTTTGAATTGTGGTCCTGGATAAGACTCTTGAGAGTCCCTTGGACTGCAAGCCAATCACCCAATCAATCTGAAAGGAAATCAACCCTGAATATTCATTGGAAGGACTGATGCTGAAGATGAAGTCCCAATACTTTGGCCACCTAATGTGAAGAGCTAAGTCATTGGAAAAGACCCTGATGCTGGGAAAGATTGAGGGCAAAAGGAAGAGGAGGCAGCAGAGGATGAGATGGTTAGATAGCATCACTGACTCAATGGACATTAGTTTGAGCAAACTCGGGGAGAGAGTGGAGGACAGGGAAGCCAGGCATGCTGGAGTCCATGGGGTCACAAAGAGCCAGACACAACTTAGTGACTGAACAACAGCAATGTTACTGACAGAACTTTCCCTTCTTCTTGCAAGGGAAAGCCTGTTTGATTGTTTTAATTGGTCTGGAAATGTATGGCAGTGCTCAGTATGAAGTGTACTTTGCCAGAAAACTGCCTGCAGTGACCTGGTAATCCACAAGGAATCTGGAACCACACTGAACTCCTCCCCTTCTGCCCTCAGGAAGCCCATCACCATAGTTTATGAAACCCTGATCTTGTGCTTCCTCGTAGTCTCTTTTAATTTCCTGATAAGTCCTTATGCCCTTGTCCCCATGTCTTGTTCTGAACGTTTAAATTCTATTTTTTTTCCTTCTGAGGAGTTATTACTAGGGCTTTCACTTATTGGAATATTTTGTGTGTGCATGACATCCTCAGAAACTAAATGGAGGCACATTTATCTTGTTCTAAAATTCAAAATCCAGACTGTATTGAAGCAGCAGTTCCCTCTATGAATGGTGTTTGGGAGGTTTATTGATTGGAGTTCTTTCTTCCTCTGTATTTTTACTTTCATAAAGTAGAAGTAATTTTTACCAGAACCCAAACTCTTGCCTTACCCTCTTAATCAAAGATTCTGTAAAATAATCTACACTTGACCTCATGATTTTATAACAAAAACAAAACAACATGAAAATCCCCAATATCAAGTAAAAACAAAAAGCTGGCTGGGACCAAGAGGGAAATATACAAATAAGCATGCATGACACCTTCCTGAGGGTATTCTAGAAACTTACTCAACAGCAGTCCCCCACAGAGAAACCTCAGAGTCAGACTGTCATTTAAACAGGAGACTTTAGGTCTGGTCACTACCAAAAATGAAGCCATAGGAACTGCTAGTTGAAAAAAGCAATGGATAACGTTTGTCCCCCTTTGAAGCTTAAAATGTCAATTTTTAAAAAATGCAAGCCTCTCTTTCCCATTTCATTCCAAATGTATTTAACTATCAAAATAATTTGAAAGTAGATCAGTAAAGACTCAAAAAAATAACAGTCTAGCATAATGATTTCCAATAGTTCTGGGAACTGGATTTAGCTTAATGTAGTGCTGCCTTGGGGCTTTCCTGGTGGCTCAGATGGTAAAGAATCTGCCTATAAAACAGGAGACCCAGTTTCAATCCCTGGATCAGAAAGATCCCCTGGAGATGGGAACAGCAACCCACTCCAGTATCTTTGCCTGGAGAATTCCATGGGCAGAGGATCCTGGTGGGCTATAGTCCATGGAGTCACAAAGAGTCAGACACGACTGAGTGACTCCCATACGCTATTACCTTAGGTAGAATTCTGCCTCAACACGTCTTAAATTATGTGGCAATTAACTTTTATATATTGTATCTAAAGAGTGCTCTAAAAATTCTGGAAAATATTTTGTGCTCCCTGATGTAAGAAAAAATACATTCTACTCCATCTCTTTTAATCCTAATTTTCTTTATCAACAAATCCCTCCTCCTTTGGGTAAACTTGAATCTAGCACTTGTTAGAATCCTCAGGGATCACAAACTAACAGAATCCAAATGAAAACCTATTAGGGCCATTTATGAATCATTTAATGTTTTCATTAGGAAGAGAAAGTCCTTGTTCTGAGTCTCCTGGGAAGCACAAAATAGGGTTCTGCCTTAGCCTGTTTCCTTCCATAAATATTAAGCAGAAACACATGGAACCCACTCTAGATAGGGCTTGGTGTTCTGATAGAACATAATTATGTCTTGAGAAGAGAAGAATCAGAGAAGAAGAACAAGTGCATAATGTGGGAAAACAAATGGTTATGAACAAAGAGAGTGAAGTTTTAGGTTCCGGTTTGGGCTACCCTGGTGGCTCAGAGGGTAAAGCGTCTGCCTGCAATGCGGGAGACCTGGGTTCAGTCCCTGGGTTGGGAAGATCCTCTGGAGAAGGAAATGGCAACCCACTCCGGTATCCTTGCCTGGAAAATCCCATGGACAGAGAAACCTGATAGGCTATAGTCCATGGGGTCTCAAAGAGTTGGAGACGACTGAGCAACTTCAGCTTCAATAACTCAGGTTATCTTGTGTTAACTTGTTGCATCAAAGCTTGAGAATCTTCTAAGAGACCTTCCAGTTTATGCATCTGGCTTTTTAAGATTTCATGACAATCCTTGTAGTAGTAAGTCTACATAGATCTTTATATCATCAACATACAATGACTTATGACCCCAAATCAGATTAAATTACTGACACTATTTGTTTCCCAAGAAGTTTGGGGGTGCAGATAAAGACTTTGGGGAACACATATCATACCAAAAGGACTATTTTGATCCTGAAGATGCCCAGTGGTGAAGCATTATAAGAGCCAGGAAATTCTAGATTTATTCCAGAGTGGACCACAATGAGCCTACTCAGGGAGAGGCCAGGGCTTGACTGAATAATGGAGGAGAAAGAAGGCAATGTGGAGGAGGAAGACACAAAATTTCTCCTAACAATTCAACTCCTACCATGTGTCATACTTATTTGTGTTAGCCCAAATGACAAACCTATAAGGTAACTTTCATTCTTCTATAGACCAGGAAACTGAGATTAAATGACTCTCTCAAGGCTCTTTATTTATTCAACAAATACTTACTATGTACCAGAAACTGTTTTAGGTGCCAAAGAAACAATGGCAGACTAGGTAAAAACTACTTTTATACAGCTCATATTTTATTTTAATATTTTTAAAATACAGTAAAAAAGTGCATATTATCAGACTATACAAATAACATATAAATACATGCACACATATATATTTGAAACAAAGTTTTTATCTACATACACAATAACTTATCTTTAGTATGTACACCAGAACTTATCTTTAGTATGTACAATGCAGTCTCTGATATTTTCTATTCAATCTCTTCTTCTTTTTTAAAGCTCAGCTGGTCCTAACCAATTAAATTGATTTCATGATCTACTAGTAAGTCACAACCCACATTTTGAAAGCCTGGCTCTGGTTGACTTGATTGGATTGAACTAATACTGATATTAGTCAATGTTTCCTCAAGGACTGAGGAGCTTGCTATATCTTTTTTAGTTTCTAGTTTAGTGGCAAGAAGGAACGTGAGACGTGAGAAAACTGTCCATCTTTTTGCAGCCTGGAATGGTGCAGCAGAGGCCATCCAGCTCTGATCTGGGGCTCCCATAATGTTGAAACTGTATCTCTTCTGTGTAGCATGTCTCCTGTTTGCTCCTAGCAGTAGTTTATCTTTTCCCTCTAACCTTTTGTTCTTCCCACATAGGCTGACAACAGAATATCCAGGCCACTATGGTGAGGAGATGGACATGATTTCCTACAATTATGATTATTATATGCGAGGGGCAACAACCACTTTCTCTGCAGTGGAAAGGTGAGCCTTCTCCATGGGCAAGGTTAGAGTGGTTGGGGACCAGCTCCCTGCAAGGGTCATATCAGCAGGATTTTTGATCTGGGGTTTTCCCTATTTTAGTTTTCTACTTGGTCTAGGTTAACTAAAATATTGACAGGACAATGGAAAACAATGGGAATTGAACCTACTTCATGGAGCAGCTCACCCTTGGAGATGAGGATGGGTTCCAGATTGCTCAGAGCAGGAGATGCTCAAGTTGGTATTCCATGATGGTTTATGCTCTTCCTTTTACTCAGTCTCAAAAAGCATTTTTTTCCTGCCAAACATGTTAGAGAGGACAAAAGTGATTAAAAGAGTGCCCACTGTCGAAATAAATCCTCTCCAATACCACTTCTCTATATGGTCCTCACTTGGGGTTGTGGGAAGGGAGAGAAAGGAGAAAGAGAGGGGACTGGAGAGGAGAAACACACAAAACTCACCAACTATATTTAGAAACAAAAAAGGAGAACTTCAGAGAAAGACAGTACTAATTTTTTTAATCCCCGTTCTCTCACAATCAGTTCCCAATTTTATCACAAATACATCAAAGCAAAACAATAAGAGGAAAATAAAAATTCTTCTCCCTGCTAATAAAGAAAGAGATATGAATAAATTCAGGTGTTAAAACGTTGATTTGACCTACTTATATTTAGGTGATCATCACTTTACACAGCAAACGAATTCCTGAAAAGTTACCAATAACTGTTTAGCAAATAGAACAAAACCTAACTCATTAATTCATTAAATAATAGAATGACAAATTTGGGTGGGACATTTTTGTGTATATTTATGTTTTTAAGTGCAATGATATCATACCTAATTGGAGTTAACTTATTTAATATGACCTTTAATTAAAAAAAATTAAAGAAACAAACATGAAGGAAATCTGAAAAGATGCAATACAGGTTTCAGGCTCCATGAACAAAATCCCTTGCATTTATTCACAGAAAACCCCCTCAATTCTCACACATTAATTGTTTGCATTTTACATACCTTTTTATCTAGCTTAGTTATTATTTTCTAGAAGGGGCAAATTAAAAAATAAACTACAGTGAGCTATAACCTCATACCAGTCAGAATGGCCATCATCAAAAAGTCTACAAACAATAAATTCTGGAGAGGGTGTGGAGAAAAGGGAACACTTTTACACTGTTGGTGGGAATGTAAATTGATACAGCCACTGTGGAAGATGGTCTGAAGATTCTTTAAAAAGCTAGGAATAAAATCATCATATAATCCAGCAGTCCCACTCCTAGGCATAGGCCCTGAGGAAACCAAAATTGAAAAAGACACATGTATCCCACTGTTCATAGCAGCACTATTTACAATAGCTAGAACATGGAAGCAACCTAGATGTCCATCAACAAATGGATGGATAAAGAAGCTGTGGTATATATATACAAAGCAATATTATTCAGCCATAAAAAGGAACACATTTGAGCCAGTTCTAATGAGGTAGATGAACCTAGAGCCTATTACAGAGAGTGAAGTAAGAAAGAGAAAGATAAATATTGTATACTAATGCATATATATGGAATCTAGAAAAATGGTACTGATGAATTTATTTGCAGGGTAGCAATGAAATGGCAATCCACTCCAGTACTCTTGCCTGGAAAATCCCATGGACAGAGGAGCCTGGTAGGCTACAGTTCATGGGGTCGCAAAGAGTCGGACAGGACTGAGTGACTTCACTTTCACTTTCGCTTTCAATGGAGAAACAGACACAGAGAATAGACTTATGGAGGGAGAGGGTGAGATGTGTGGAGTAACATGGAAACATATATTAGCATATGTAAACTAGATAGCCAATGGGAATTTGCTGTATGACTCAGGAAACTCAAACAGGGGCTCTGTAACAATCTAGAGTGGTGGGATGGGGAGGGAGATGAGAGAGAGGTTCAAGAGGGAGGGGACATATGTATACCTATGGCTGATTCATGTTGATATTTGACAGAAAACAACAAAATTATGTAAAGCTATTATCCTTCAATTAAAAAAAATTTTTTTAATAAATAGGGAAGATATTACTTCTCACCAGTTAAAATAAAACAGCTGAATGATGTACACACAAAAAACTATATTTAACAAAAAGAAAAGGAAAGACCTAAGAACTCAAAGCCCAGAAGGGCAACACCGGACAACAGTATAGAAGGTGCTCAATATTCCTAATGATGTTTCCAAGTCAATGAGAAAATTAGTTCGGCATTTTCTGTTTAAGGAGACAGGAAGGAATACAGTAAAGAGAGTACACCATCCAAAATCTCCTCAAAATAAATATATTTTGACACTTAAAATGTCCAGTGGCTATTGACTTGGGCATTTTCACTTATGTAGTTTAACCTAAAATCTTGGAAAACTGAGCTACTATATCATGCATTTGTTTACAATTAATATACCCATGCAATTTAGCACAGTCACTAACAATCAGTGGTGTGAAGATCCACAACTTGGATTTTTCCCCGCTCTGCTGAAAGATGCGGAGGTCATCACCTTCAAGAAATATTTTCAGTGTAAGACTCATTGGGCAGGAGCTTTTCCTCCATAGGCAGATCATAGTGGTTTTCTCCTGGAATGGAGTTGCCCAGCTGGGGCACAGATAGCTCTTTGTTGCAGGAGCCTTTCCTATGCATTCCAGATGTTCAGCAGCATCCGGACCACTCCACACTAGATGACGATAGCAACCTCACCTCCCCCAGAGTTGTGACAACAACAACAATAAAAAACCCTGAGGAGCAAAACTACCCCTTCTTGAGAACCACGATCCAGGAGGGAAATCAGAGACTAAGCCTGATTCGAATAACTTGGTTCTTTTACAACCAAGTCTAAATTTTGCTTAGCATCAATTAAAGCCTTTTGAAAGAGCAGTGTGAATGCCTGGCTCAAGATCTTATTTAGCTATGTCTGTTGGCATAGAGATAAATCAGACTTGTCTACAATAATGAAATTTATTTCATAAACTCACATGCCACCAATTTCCTAACCTCCATCTAAAACAAGCCATGTTCTCTGTTAACAACTGAAAGAACAAATACTAATAAATAATTGGTTACCCAGGCTCTTGAAAACTTTTTATACTTGGGGATCCTATGCCCATTACTCTAAACAACCTGGAGCAGCAGACTCAAATTACAAAGCCTGCCTTACTGTGTGAGCAGCCTGTTCCATAGCTGTTGGCAAGAGTTACCTCCCAGAACTCGAGAATGGTCAGTCCCACCTTCCAGATTTGCAGCTCGATGAAGATCTTAGCAGTGTTGGTGTCTAAGAAAAACTGATCTGGGAAGAGGCCTTTCAGACTGAAGAGGAAGAAGAATATTCTAAGGTTAAATGACCCCACTGTGCTTGGGAAGCATTTTTGTGGTTATACATAGAATGACTTTTTTGCCCTTCATTAAGACTTTGCAAAAGATATGACAGCTGTGTTCTCAATGGAGTTATGGGTGTCAAGTTATGGAGTCATTGTGGTATCAGATAAAGAGCAAGATTTGAGTTCCACAAACTTGGAACTTGAAATTGTCACCTAATTATGTTAATAAAGTTCATGTTTCTCTGAGTCCACTTCTCCACCTAAACAATGACATATTGTGAGGATTAAATGAGAAAATATGTAAAGCATCTAGTGCAATGCTGGACATATTGGAGGACTCAGCAAATAGTGGTTACAGTTGTCATTACCATCACTGCTATCATTGTTAAATAATATCAGACCAGAAGAGTGCTATGCAGAGTAGGCTTTCAATATATTTTTGTTAAATAGGTGAACAAAAGACTTGGGCTAGTCCTTAGCAAAGAATGTTCCTTGAAATGCATCCACACTATATTCTTCAAAACTAAACAATTCTATGTTTTCTCATACCTATTCCTGACCATCTAAACAAATATGCAATTCAGTTTCTGTTATGCAAAAATAACAGGCACTTTCCTTTTCATATTAAGGCTTTTAGAGTTGTTTTCTCTCTGTCCATTTCCCTGTAATAGTGTTTTCTGAAGAGGGTACAGCACAGAGCCCAGCACATTGTACATTTTCAGAAAAAGAAAGAATGAGCAGGTGGATAGCCTATGTAAGAGATGATTCTTTACAATGAAATGAAGAAAATGTTAAATAAATGCTTTTATCCAAAGCTGTTAACCTGTATGTCCAAGAAGGTGCTTTTGAGACTGAGCAGTGATCAGCTGATCACTGGTGATAAACAGGACCTAAACACGCTGGCAACCTAGTTAGTCCCCTCCAAGATGCACCTTGAACTGGGTGAAGAGGTGTCCAGGAGTCCTGACCTCATAGGCAATTACCAATAGGTTTTCTAGAGACTTCTTAGAGATGTTTCCTGAGAGGAAAGTGAGATTAGGTGTCCCTTAAGTTCCTAAATTCTCCAAAGATTGCTCACTGCTTTATCCTTCCTAAAGTGTCTTTTCTCACTGACATCAGCTCTCTGACTCTCTCCCTACAGGGATCGCCAGTGGAAATTCATAATGTGCCGGATGACTGACTATGACTGTGAATTTGCAAATGTTTAAACCTGCAACCTACCAATCTGAGTGAAGGGAAGAGGTCAGGGAGGCCTGAGGACTCCACAGATGTTAACATCAGCAGGGACTCCTAAGTGGTTTCTGTTGCTCTCTTTTCTTCTGCTCAAGCTGGTTGGTAGCTGTAATGCCAGTTTTCTGGGCCTTCTGACTAGTATCACGCTTACAATAAAATCCCTATTTTCTCACTTTCAACATGTTCCATAGAAACCCTTTTGTATGAGTGACAATGGCTCTGTTGCACACCATATATTCTGTGTGCACATGCACAGCCTGAAAACAAGCCTAGTTGCTTGAGCACCTGTCTCAGCCTTGCTGTTGCTTTTACTACCCAGTGAGCTGCCTGGTGCTGAGCAGTACCTGTGAGGAGGTTCAGTAGTGGAATGAAGGGGCAGAAATTGAAGAAGGGAACCAGGAATGCTCTCTGGAGCTCTGTCTGTTTGAAGGAAACCTAGGATCTTCACAGAGAACAGACCTTCTTCCTGCTCCCACTCTCCCACTCCACGTAAGCCATGCTTGCCTAGAAGTTCAAGTGCAGAGCTCTGTGCTCCAGGAGGGAGGAGACTGGGAGGTGAAATGGGGAGGTGAAATTGTTTGGGCCTGAAAGACTGAGGACTGGAAGAATTTCCTAAACTGGAAGAAGATTGTTAGCATGCCCAGTAATGAAAATGAACACAGGAATCAGAGAAACCTGTGAGAATCAGTCTCAAGTAAGACAAAAACAAGGAGGATGAGAGAGGTTAGAGAATGGGACTCAAGTTAGGAACCTGGAGGAAAACTGAAAAAGGAGTTTGACTAGCCAGCACCTGGAAAAACTGGCATATGCCCTACTGTGAGCTACTGGCAAACTCATGTTGATTGGTTTCCATTTTCCGGATGGGAAAGGCTGCCCTGGGGGATCTACTTCTTTTCAACGTATAGTTTAGGGGTGTCTTTGCAGAGATGGCACTATATTTCCTCCTCCTGTGATGTCCCCATCCCCAGCCCTTTGTACTCTCTTTATCATAAAAAGAATAAAAATATTAACTTTCACTATGTTGCAAATGTTAAGGGTCATTTTTTGCTCTCTGTGCTAAGCCACTTCAATCATGTCCAACTCTTGGCTCTCCTATGGATTGTAGCCCTCCAGGCTCCTCTGTCCATGGGATTCTCCAGGTAAGAATACGGCAGTGAGTTGCCCTTTCCTTCTCCATTTTGCTCTCTACTCCTCCCCTTTCTGATTATTCAGAAAATATAGCTTCTCACTGTGATTTGTGCCAAGCACCATGCAGGGCACCAGAAATCCAATAATGATAATGACAGAGTATGAGAAATCCAATAAATAAAGCATAAGGTGCTAAGTGCTTTCATTAAGGATTGGATAAAGGGTGGAATCACATTTCTTTGCCTTTGAATCTAGCCTGATTTGTCCTCAGCATCCTACAGATCTCCTCATGCCAATGTTTCACATGATTTTTGACCACAGGGAGCCTCTACTTTCTTTATCCACACAATTTGCCTTTTCTTTTCAGATCTGTGCCATACTTCCCTTCTCTTCTCTCTCAGGAGACCCAGGCAGGCAGGCAAATCCACAGGGATCACCTACCTTGTTAGGCAGCCCATCCAGGTGGCCAAGACAGTGAATCTCAGCCAGTGAAGCTGGCATTTCCCAGTGAGACCTCGGTATTAGGAAGAGAAAGGCAGAGCTAAGGATGTCCGCCTTTGACTTAACGCTGAGGCCCCTTTTCACCTTATGTTTCTGCTTTATTTCTTCCATTTCACTGTTTCCATGTCTCTGGCAATTTTCATTTACACCAAGCTTCCCTGTGTTTTTTTTTTTTTTTTTTTTCACTAAGGGCACCATTAATATTTTAGCAATTACAGCTTTGGGTCAGGATGGCAGCCAGGAAATAGACTTAGCTGGGTGTGTGGAGCACAGCTGGAAGAGAGACAAGCAGTGCAGACTGGCTGGCTTAGCAGCCATGAAGGAAACCAAAGGCTGGGGAGGAGGTGGGGGAGCAGGGCACCAGGGAGCTGGAGGCTCGGGTTGGAGAGGTACAAGTGGGATGAGCAGTCCAGGAGACTGCCAGACAGCACAAGTCAGGGAAAAAACTAATACAGCAATTCAATATGTGTCTGTGCCAAGTAGAATAAATGGAGAGAAGAACTAAGAGGAAAGCTATTTTTGCATATAGGCCAAGGACAATAACAGGAAAGTCATCATCAAGTTGGTTCAAATCTGAATTTATACTTTTTTTTTTTTTGGTCAACCTCAATCAGAAGAAGCTAAGTGCCAGACTGAGGCTTCATCCAGGAACTTCTGACTGTGATCTCCCTCTGTGCTCTCATTACTCCAATCTTTCTAGTAACCTGCGCACAACCTTGGACAAACCACCTCCCCACTCTATGAGGAATTTATCTAGGTGACATTGTGGTTTCTTGCAACCCCAGAAATCCTGTGAAAGATGAACAATCTGTCCCAGATTGTTTACAAATTCCTAAGGCATTTTCTTCCAGAGAAGAAGCCTGGGATGGGATTTGAAAACCTAGGTCCTTCCCCTGGCTCTGACAACAAGTGGCTGTGTAATATTAGACAGATCCCCAAGCCTGCTGTTTCTTCATCTGCCTGGTATGAGCAGGAGTCCCTTTTCCAGTAACTTCACAAGAGGGTGGTCACAAAAAGAATGGGAAGAAAAGAGATTTGATTCCTGCCTTACAGGGCCTACAGTCTGACGGGAGAGATGAGAAAACGGACAACGAAGACACACATGCAGGAACGTTTCCTGAGGAAGCCAAGCCCGTGGTTGGCCCTGAAGGACCATAGAACTTGTCAAGTCAGTGCAAGAGGGCTCTGGATTCCAACAGTCAGGGCACAAGTCCTTGTTCCATCACTTATCAGTTGCATGACCAAGGCTCAATCACCTACTTTCCCTAACACTCTATTTCCTTACCAGTAAAGACAATAATTTGAGATGGAACTGGCAACCCACTCCAGTGTCCTGGGAAATCCCATGGATAGAGAAGTGTAATACAGCCCATGGGGTCACAAAAGAGTTGGACACTACTTAGAAACTAAACAACACAACAAAACCTTTTTTTCTTTGGAATCTTAACCCTATAATTAAAGTCACTAAAATCCACCTGCAAAGCAGAAGATGTGAGTTCAGTCTCTGGGCCAGGAAGATCCCCTGGAAAATGAAATGGCAACCCACTCCAGTATTCTTGGCTAGAAAATCCCATGGGCAGAGGAGCCTGGTGGGCTACAGTCCATATGGTCACAAGGAGTTGGACATGGCTTAGTGACTAAACAACAACAAAGACAATAGTAGTACCCATACTGTGGGGTTCTTGTAAGGATTAAAGAAGATCTCATAGTGTCTTGCACTAATAAGGACCCAATAAATGTAAGAGAAATAGAATATTATTAGCATACTTTAGAAATAATGTTCCTTGTGTAAACTGGATATTGGAATAGATGAAGAATAGGAAAATTCATAGAAGAGGTGAGATCAGTTTTGCTATCATTCACTTATTTATTCATTTATTTACATTCAGTCACTCAACCAATACATTATTAAAGGCTTATTATATATCAGCCACTTCACAAGGCAGAGTTCCTGCATTCCAGAGGATTATAAACTAAGGGAGTCAAACAAGCAAGCAAATCATTACAGTCCAGGTTGGTGAGTCAAGAATAGGTACCGTTGCAACAGAGAGTGGTGAGAGATTAGGGTGGGAAAAGGGAAAGTGGTGTTTTAGGCAATGGCAACAACATCATGGAAGGCATTAAAGGATGTAAAGGCTTAGGAAAGTTTCCCCAGAAAACACTGATGCCACCAAAGTGTCTGAGAGGCACAGTACAGAGTCACAAATACCCTAAGGATGTACAGGTAGCTCAGATCAGCACCATAAAGCACTGCACGATGTGTGCATGTTAATAATTACAATTATGGTATCTGGAACTCAGATTGCAGCTGAGGCCTCCTAGAAATCTAGGGAGAGGGAGTTTATCAAATCCTCTCTCTGCTCCATGCACCCAGATGCACAATGCCGTGGCCTGGGGAGTTTTCTCTCCATCCTGGGTGTTCATCCATATGTATTATCTTTACGGGTCAACTGCTTCGACCCAGACTAGAAACTCAGCATTTTTTCAGTTCCTACAGAGGAATGTATTCTCATAAAAGCATTAATGAATGTACAGACTCAAACTAAAAAAGCAAAAAACAAAAATTTAGACATTTTGGTTGAGGCAGTCTGAACGCAAGTTTGAAAAGAACTTCCAAACACAGGGCATTTCAGAAGGAAGTAAGTTTATTAAGAACAAAGAGCATAAATAATGTGACCACTGTGAATGCATTAGACTGACTTCCTGACAGACCAGGGGAAGCTGACAGTTTTCATGGATAAGCAGCCAATTTTTATAGCCTCAAGACAAAGAAAATTACTGCTGGAAGGTTGGCATTAGGTGATTGGTGGGAGCACTATAGGGAATTTACTGGAGTGGACATCTTTGCCTAATTTGGAGTCAGGAGGCTTGTTAGTGATGATCAGGAGGCTTTTGGTGGTGGTTGTAAAGGGATTCAGTTAGCTTCAGAGGTGTCCTTGGTTCTAGGCTCTACTTCGGTGGCCTTGGGGCCGGGCTCAAGAATTTCCTTCTTCCATGTTTATTTATTGTTCATCATGTAGTCAGGGGTTTTCCCTCTTTCTAGCTGGTCCCTTGTCTAGCTTCCAACCTACTTGGTTCTCTCCTTACACTTCCAGGTTCTTCTCCCCCTCTTAGTGAAGGAAACTCGCTCAGTACAGCCTGCATCCAAACAGGTATGCGCATCAGGTGGCCAACACAAGCAAAGGCCATGGAATCTACAGTGTCTACTCTTACAAAGAAAATCAAAGAAAAGGGAAAAAAAAAAAATCTTACAAAGACCCAGTCCATTTTGACTATACCTTCTGTTTAGTTTTGTGAAATTAAGCCACTGTGTTAAGAAGTACTACCAGAGCCTGGTTACCATTCTGGGAGCCAGAGATAGGAAGGTAAGTGAAATCTTTTGTAAAATGGGGTATGGATCTAACTGGGGTGTTTATCCATTACCAATGCACTCAGGCTTAGTTGCCCTGCGGTCTGTGAGATCTTAGTTCTCCAACCAGGTATCAAACCTGCGTCCCCTGTATTGTGAGATAGAGTCTTAACCACTGGACCCTAGGGAGGTCCTTACCTATGTATTTTAAAACCTATTTATTAGGTTCCTCTGTGCCTTCTTAAGCACTGGAAATGTATCATTCATAACCTTCCTCTCCTCTTTCCAATACCCCCTGAAGAAGCCCAGTTATCCATGTGAATGAATATCCGTATCAGTGAAAACTGCTGAATAGAAACATCTTTTAAAAAATCAGTTCTGATGAGATGGATGAAACTGGAGCCGATTATACAGAGTGAAGTAAGCCAGAAAGAAAAACACCAATACAGTATACTAACACATATATATGGAATTTAGAAGGATGGCAATGACGATCCTGTATGCAAGACAGCAAAAAAGACACAGATGTGTATAACAGACTTTTGGACTCAGAGGGAGAGGGAGAGGGTGGGATGATTTGGGAGAATGACATTCTAACATGTATACTATCATGTAAGAATTGAATCGCCAGTCTATGTCTGACGCAGGATACAGCATGCTTGGGGCTGGTGCATGGGGATGACCCAGAGAGATGTTATGGGGAGGGAGGTGGGAGGGGGGTTCATGTTTGGGAACGCATGTAAGAATTAAAGACTTTAAAATTTTAAAAAAAAGGCAAATTATTATATCCTCTGAATTCTCTGAATGGTAGCATTACTGTTTCTTTCTTTCTTTTTTTAATACTTCTCTGCCTTTCCTAATGTTAAAAAACAATTACCATTGATTGTGTTTATAATTTTTTTAAAAGTAATTTTAATCTTATGGGACAAGAACAGTAACCAGCTGGTAAACAGTTCAGCCCTAGGACTCTGCTCCAGCTGAAAGGTGAGCATATGGAGACTTCATGGAAAGAGAGAGATTATAAAACCAGACTCTTTCATCTAACAGTCTGCCTAGTGGGTTATAATTTAATAGGCAGAATTACCTGCTCTTTCTAACGTCTCTCACCATCCCCAGAGACGATGGAACAGATGTTCTTTCTGTCATATGGCCAATGAGAAACAAACACTTAAAACTCCTCCACTCATTGAAGTGCCCTTGCTCTTGCTTGCCCTTCAGGACCAAGCATGGGACTCAGGTTCCCCAGAAAATTTGCAGTGTTTGCTAAGACTGGTTCAGGGTCCCTTCCTGGTTCCTCAGTAATCCAGTCTTTGTTTGCATTCCCCTAAGGGAAGAGGTCCTGACTTATTCGTTTGTAGGTTTCTAGTGCTTGACAGGATATTTATATATATAGTGGGCATCCAAGACTTATGCTTTAAAATTAATCTGGATTTCCAGCTGGTTTTCAGTTTTTATTGGGAAGACCCATCACAGCTCTGGGGCTTCCCTGGTGGCTTAGTAGTAAAGAACCTGCCTGACAATATAGGAGACATGGGTTTTATCCCTGAGTCAGGAAGATCCCCTGGAGAAAGGAATAGCAACCCACTCCAGTATTCTTGCTGGGAAATCCCATGGAAAGAGGTGCCTGGAGGGCTACAGTTTTGGGGGTCGCAAAAGAGTTAGATGCCACTTAGTGACTAAAACAACAACAAAATCAAAGCTTTAAGGAATCAATAATTAGAAACGTGTAAAAGCACTTTGAAAATTGCATAGCTGTATTGAGAAGCATGGTATTGTGATAATGTGTGGGTTAGAAGGGAGTTAATGCCCTCTCCCCCTAGAGGAGGGCATGGCAATGCACTCCAGTATTCTTGCCTGAGAGAGCCCATGGATAGAGGAGTCTGGCAGGCTACCATCCACGGGGTCGCAAAGAGTCAAACACGACTGAATCAATTCAGCATTCACACACACAGTGCCATTTCCCGCTTTCTCTTCAACATCATTAGGTAATCATTAATTTCATCCTTGTAAGAGCTACTCACTAATGATGAATGAGTTGGAAAGCATACCAGTCAGTCACAATTGTTACTTACATGTTCAGAAAGTGTGTCACCATACTAAAAACCAGAATGTGAATTTTAGTGTTTTTATGACCTTTTCAACTATATTGAAATCAACATCTGAGCAACAAGTACAGGACTTGTTGCTGTTGTTCAGTTGCTAAGTCATGTCCAGCTCCATGTGACCCCAAGAGCTACAGCCCACCAGGCTCCTCTGTCCATGGGATTCTCCAGGCAAGAATAAGCAAGTTGGTTGCCAGTTCCTTCTTTAGGGGACCTTCCCAACCCAGAGGTAGAACCCAAGTCTCCTGCACTGGCAGGTGGGTTCTTTACCACTGACCAACCAGGGAGGTACAGGACTAGCCATTTGTTAAACATGCGGGAGAGCCTAGGTAACTAACCCTTGAAGAGACTGCGGGGCTGAGGGCAAAGGGGCACAGGTTGGTAAACTGGTATAGCTCTGTATGAATTTGGATGCATTTGAGTCTTATAATAGCATATGAGTCCCAGGGAATAGGAGGGCAGTGATTTTTGTTTGACATATCCCCTATACAGCAAACATTTGATAAGTAAATACGAGTAGAGCCCTAAGACAAACAATAACACAGATTAAAAATTTGTGAATATAGACTTTATGACCCTTGTGTTTCCTTGTTATTCCCACAAAGAGTTGACTTGTGAGACCAGCTGGTGATCAGCTGGGCTGAAGCAGTGAAGCCAGTATCTGAGAGTCAGGGTTTCTTGTTCATGAGGTTGCCTGACAGGCATCCATAGACCATGCCTGTGTGCCTCATCTTCCCTCTTTGGGACTGGTATATTTCAGCTGACCTGAGTGTCTCCCAGGTCTCTTTTGTTGGCAGACTCAAAGCTGAGCTCATTAGCCATTGAAAGATGTCTTTGGAAATCAAACATGCTCTGAGTCATACCTGCCTGTCCCCTACCGAGACAGTATAATGTCACTGAGAGCACAATGTCATGCAAATTAGTTCTGCCCATGGCTTCCAGGAGAAAGGCTCCAAACACCTCTCACAGTATAAAACAGCACAGCTCAAGCTGGAGAAGGACTCCACAGAAATTCAGAGCCAAGGCAAGCTTAATTCTCTACATGCATAAGTAAGCCTTGATTAAAAAAATAAAAACAAAAAAACAAAAAAACCTTTGCAGAGGTATAGAAAAAAAAAATGGAAAGATGTGGATGAGTGGATTGTTGGTGGTGGGGGCATCAGACTCAGCCCTTCCCAGAATAGCACCATTGCTTGTTCCAAATTTATAATCCCACACATCTGGGCTTTTGTACATTTAATGTCGACTGTTACTTCAACAAGGTGTCATTAATCACTTACTGTGTTCCTGGAACACACTGAAGAAAGTCGCAAAACCTAAAACATATTTCTTTCCTCAGGAAGAATTTTGTTCTAGTTAGGGAGCCAAGGCCTAAAATCCAGGAAGGTTAGAAATCAAAAGAAAGCTGTTGACAATCAAGGGCCTCGTGAGTGACAATCAAAGGCACGGTAAGTGACATACTGTGAAGGAAGATCACTATGCGCCTGATAGGAATAGAATCAGATAGCTATACAGGTAGTGAGAGAAGTCCCAGTAGGGGATTGCCGATAGAGAGGTAAACCCAGGAAACTTGGAGAGACTACTGTGAGTTAACGAGCACTCAAGAAAGCTTTTGGAATGTCATGGAAGGAACCAGTCTTGCTTAACTATAAAGCCATAAATAAAAGCATGCGATATGCCCAGGCCATTAGGGGCTAGAAAAATGTCACCACCCTTCTACTGATTTGAATAAGCACTGTGATAATCCTAGTTGACCTCATAGGGTCAGACACTATCCTGCTTGATATAAAGTAGGAGCTAGTGATGTAAGCCTGACATCTTCTTGAATAAGGTGGTCTTTCCCCCTCTCCCACTTTCCTTTGATTATAAAATCATAGCCCACTTAATCCTTGGGGGCAGAGCTCCATCGCCTGCCCACTTGCATCTCTTACAAGCATCCTATATTAAAAAATCTATTTCTCGACTATCACTTTGCCTCTGGGTGAATTCATTCTGTGCTGAGACACAAAGAACCTGAGCCTCAGTAAATCTACATGCCAGATGAATCACTCTAATGAAAAGATGTGGGTTTAAGTCCCAGTTCAAGTTTTGGCCTGGTTTGAGTTCCGGCACGTGGTTTCAAGTCCCTATCTGAGGTAAACAGTTTCAGGCTGGTGAAACAGAAGACATCAGAAAGAGTGAAAGAAGAGTAAGAGTCATTTCAGTAGTGGAGACTGCCTGGGCAGACCTATGGAAGCGAGGTGCTTCTCAAGGAGCTGAGGGAAACCATGCGTGCAATTCTTACGTCTTACTAACGGAAGACTGGAGCCCACTGAAGTCAATGACTTGCTCAAGGACACCCCGTGAGTAAGTGGCACAGTCAGACCTAGAATTCAAGGCTCTGGGCCATTATCTCGGTGATGTATGCTCCCAGGTCCCTGCACAGTGGTTTAGTGAGGTAACATGAAAGGGAGATTCAGCCCCTTGAACTCTGTGCTCTACCAGGCTTTCCCATTTAACACTTGCAGCTACTCTATATAGGTTTTCTTATCGCCATTTTATAGCTCAGTTCACAAGTTTCTGAAATAGAAGGCTACTTGCCCAAGGCCACACAGCTAGTGAGAGCGGGCTTCGGATGCAAGCCTGGCTGTTTGTGAAGCCCAGCTGCTCTCTGCTATGTCAACCTGGAGCCAAGGGTTTCTACTGAGAGTAGGAAGAAAGTTTTTAAACCGCTTCTTATTATTCCGTAGCTAAATGTTTTACAATAGAAAAGACTTACAGCTTTATTCCAACATTTTACATATTACCTTTAGAGAGAGAGGTACATTGTAAGGTAAGTGAGAGAACATTGTTGGAGGTTTAAAAGTCAGATGGGTGGCCTGAAAATCATAACCTTACTACTCAGCTTTTTCATATTACTTTAGACCTTAGCCATCCCAATAAAATCAGGAACAGATTCAACATCTCCTGTAGTTACAATACCTCTGTGTTGTCTGCCTTCTGTATTGACTCCTACATCACAAACCCTCAGTTCCATAAATTCAATCTAATCCAGCTAGACAGAATTACTCTTTGACAGCTGAGACATTCTCATCTTTTCTTTGTTCCCAGCCTCCATAATTGTTTCGGTTCCATGCAGAGTCTCAGACTCATTTCTCTTTGCTGCACGTGCCCTGAGAAGATTTCTGCCTAGAGAATCATCATCATGCTTAATAAGCACTACTATTCTCTTCAGTTGATTAAACCCCAGGATACCCAATCTGTTAGCAGAAATGTGTTGGGCTGATATCAAAGCTCTAGCTCACTTCATCTCCTGAGGCTCTTCTCCAACATTGTCTTGAAGAATGAAGGTTACCTGCATCATAAATCAAATTTATCACTGGTATTTGGTCATCATAACCAATTCAATAGACATATAAATTATTTTTTATTATCTTTAATTCCCAATGAAGGAATTTGGACACCTAATCTCAGGGAGTAAAATAGTGTGCCCCAGTTTCATCAGATATTATAAAGATCTCATTTCTAAAAGAAAAGTAGAAAATAAGCTAATTTATAGGTAGTGGCAATTTTGAGGTCCTTCCACATGAAGTCAGTCATCATTAAGGATGCTGCGGCCTTTGACTTTATGTGAAGCTTCGATCCACACAGGCCTCCATGAATTCACAGTTGATCTTCATGTACTGAAGTAACCAAGTCTTTGCTTTATCTGTGTCTCTAAATAGAGGTTTCAAATCATGATTATGATAACAATTATTTTTATACGTTTTCTGAGCCAGGTACCTTACTTGACCCTTAAATGAGCCTCATTTGAAAACTCTTAGTAAGTCGACTTACAAGGTGGCTGTCATTAATCTCATTTTACAAATGAGAAAAATGACTCATAGATATTGAGTTAGTTTTTCAAGACCGCACACTCTACTCACCAGACCTGGCTGAGGCCAGTGCATGTGCGTTCGTTCCAATGTAGACTGAGCTATGCTGCCTTCTGTAGGCAATGCCGTGGATGGCTAATCTCATCCTTTCTCACCCCATCTGAGGCCTCAGCCAGTGTGAGCACCAAATCCACACAACAAACGAAACTATGAAGGCAGTCAGTCTCCGCCTGATACACATGGTCCTTTTTTGTATTCCCAACACCTAGTGGAGTACCTAGTACATTGTTGGAGATCAAAATCTATTTGTTGAATGATTGAACGACTGACTCTGTTGAATATTCTTTGCTGAAGGACTAAGCAGCAGCCCCTTTATATTTTCTCTCCCATACTTTTTTTAAAAAAATATAAATGTATTTATTTTAATTGGAGGCTAATTACTTTACAATATTGTATTGGTTTTGCCATACATCAACATGAATCTGCCACGTGTTCCCCATCCTGAACCTCCCTCGCACCTCCCTCCCCGTACCATCCCTCTTGGTCATCCCAGTGCACCAGCCCCGAGCATCCTGTATCCTGCATCAAACCTGGACTGGCGATTCATTTCACATACGATATTATACATGTTTCAATGCCATTCTCCCATACTATTTATTCATATTCTTCCAATCATATTCTCTAGCTATTCCTTTCATTCTTACATTCCCACACCTTTATACTGGAGGGCTTCCCTTGTAGCTCAGTCGGTAAAGAATCCACCTGCCCATGCAGGAGACCCAGGTTCGATCCCTGGGTTGGGAAGATCCCCTGGTGAAGGAAATGGCAACCCACTCCATTTCCTTTCCAAGTATCCTTGCTGGAAAATCTCATGGACAGAGGAACCTGGTGGATTGCAGTCCATGGTGTCGCAAAGAGTCGGGCACGACTGAGCGACTAACACACACACACACAGGCTCTTAGAACTTCTATCCCAAAGCTTAAAAAAAGAAAAAAAAAGTAAAAGAAAATAAAGAGCCATACATCTTCCATTGTTTTCATGGATTCATGCTCTACCTCCTTGCTTTAAGTTAATCCTAGTTTTCCCGGCATTTCTCTAAGCGGGGACCAGGCATTCTCATATGCTCCAAGTACTATGGAATCATCAGAGCAGTTATAATTTTCATTTCCTGAGCAATTCTTGGATTTGATCTATTTTATTTAATCTCAACATATTACTTTTTTAAAACACTTATCGTTGTTTCCTGGTCTCCTTAGCTACAGTCTTTACTTTGGAAATCCATCCATCAGCTGTAAGAAGATTTTCCTAACGTAAATCTAATATGTTGCGTCCTTGCTTAAAATCTTCACATGATTCTTAAACACATTCCTTCTAAAGACATATATTCCTTCACACACTGCCCACCAGGTATAAATCTGTGCTAGTCATGCAAAATAATTCACATTTCCCTGAACAGACATTGTCATGTTCCTCTATGCCTTTGCACCCTTTATATGCTATTTTCCATACTTGAAAGCCTCTGTACCTGGGCCTTCTTTCCCTGGCTGACTCGCAGTGCTATATGCCCTGATTCCCCAGGTGTGTTAGAAGTCCCTCTGGGGTGCTGCCATAATTCCTACTTTACATCACTTGTCATACTTTTGCATTTTCCTGTTTTGACAAAACTAAATGTTCTCTTTGTCTCTTTGTCTCCACTGCCTCACCTACTGTAGGTATTTGTTAACTATTAACTATACAAATATTTAAACAATGAAAGAAGTGCCTTCCAACACCAGAGAGTTTCTATAGTTCCATGAAAAAACTACAACTAGAACTCATCCTCTCTTTTCCAAACGATTGCAACATTTTTCTATCAGGTCTCCTTATCCCTATTCTGACTTGCCTCCTTCAAATGCCACTTATACACAGCTAGGGGAGTGATCTAGCATAGTGATCTTTAACTCTTACTTTATATGCTCCCTAGAGTGCATGGGGTTAAGCTCCATTTCCTAATAAAGCATCAGTGTCTTCCTTGCCTTCCTTGATCTCTCCCAGGCTGGCTAGAAGGTCTTCATGGGGGATCCCACAATACTGCATGCAGAACACCCTCCCTGCCTTTGCCACAATGTATTGTGCTTAGTTGTTCAGGCATGTCTGAGTCCTTGTGACCTTTGGGACTGTGGTCTGCAAGGTTTCTCTGTCCATGAGATTTCTCAGGCAAGAATATTGGAGTGGGTTGCCATTTTCCTCCTCCAGGGGATCTTCCCGACTCAGGGGTTGAAACTGAGTCTCCTGATACTTTATGGCAACTACTTGAAGTGATATGCCCATTCCCAGAACAAATTCCTTCAGGGCAGGGACTGTGTCACAGTTATCTCTGAATCCCTAGTAGCTACTACAGCTTCTGTTGGAGCATGTACTCATCAATGGGTACTGAATTAATAATATCTGAAATAGACACAGTAGCTAGATGGCTGCAAAAGTGTTGCAAAGGAAAGCAAACTTTGGGACAAAGATCAGGCCTTCCAGGAGTCTTTAAATTTAATGTATCTCAGAATGGTAAGGGACTTGTATTTATCATCAAAGGTTTTCCACTGAAGACAATCTGCTTCACAAATTGAAATTTGATTATGCCGTAAAAGATAAGTAGAAAATTAAAATATTAGTTTGTTAGTTTCAAAACTAATAACACATAACATTAGCATCACTGCATTTATTGGTTACTATACACAGCAGCTGACTGCATTCCATTACATGCTCTGCCTCACTATTTGCCACCCCACAATGCCCCCTCTCATCAGGCAAGGTTCCAGTCAATTGGTCAACAAGCATTTATTAAAAGGATCTTGTGGGAACAGCACCACATGGTCACAGTAGGGGAATAATGAAATAACAGCACTTAAGCAGCTCATAATCTGTTTGGGTGGAAGGAGGTACCCAAGAGCAATAAAAGATAATACATAAATATAAAACTCAGAGGCTAACCACTGCAAATCTGATGAGAGGAGGCAGTCACTAAAAGTTGAATGGAGAAAGTGGAAGTGATTTGGATATGTGGAAATAGAAAAAAAATATTTTCTAGGATTTGAGAGTCAATATATACTTCATCTGTTTGTCTCTTTATTCATTTATCACATAGACATTGAAACTAAGAGTCCAATGCAAATTCATCTCCATCTCCAAGGGCTAGTGTGGTCAAAGTCATGTGTGTTCTGTTCATGATTATTACTAATGAACACAGACATAACAACCTGAATAGCTACATGTAAATCAATGAAATCATAACACTCTCTCACACCATATACAAAAATAAACTGAAGATTATTTAAAGACTTGAATATAAGACACAACCCCATAAAATTCCTAGAAGAGAGCACAGGCAAATATTCTCTGACATAAATTGTAGCAATATTTATTTAGATCAGTCTCCCAAGGCCAAAAAAAAAAAAAAAGGCAAAAGTAAACAAATGGGACCTAATAAAATTTAAAAGTTTTATTTGCCAGGTAAAGGAAACCATCAACAAAATGAACAGAAAATTTATGGAATGGGAGAAAATATTTGCAAGTGATGCAACCAACAAGAGATTCAAGAGCTTAATCTCCAAAATATACAACCAGGTCGTATAACTCAGCATCAGAAGAATGAAGAACTCGGTCATAAAATGGGCTGCTGCTGCTGCTAAGTCACTTCAGTCATGTTCGACTCGGTGCGACCCCATAGATGGCAGCCCACCAGGCTCCCCCTTCCCTGGGATTCTCCAGGCAAGAACACTCGAGTGGGTTGCCAGTTCCTTCTCCAATGCATGAAAGTGAAAAGGGAAAGTGAAGTCACTCAGTTGTGTCCGACTCTTAGTGACCCCATGGACTGCAGCCCACCAGGCTCCCCCACCCATGGGATTTTCCAGGCAAGAGTACTGGAGTGGGGTGCCATTGTTTTCTCTGATAAAATGGGCAGAAGACCTAAATAGACATTTTCCCAAACAAGACAGATGACCAACAAAGATGCTCAACATCACTAATTGTTAGAGAAAAGAAACTCTATATTACAATGAGTTATTACCTCACACGGGTCATAATGCTGTTATAAAAAAGTCTATAAATAGTAAATGCTGGGAAGGGTGGGGAGAAAAGTGAACCTTCCTACACTGTTAATAGAAATGTAAATTGGTGCAGTCACTATGGGAAACAGTATGGAAGTTCATTTAAAAACTAAAAATAGACCTATCATTTGATCCAGCAATTCCGCTCCTAGGTATATATTCAGAAAAAAAGAAAATCTTCTAATTCAAAAAGGTACAGGCACCCCGATGTTCATAGCAGCACTATTTACAATATTCAAGACATGGAAACAACCCAAGTGTCCATCAACAGACAGTTGGGTTAAGAAGATATGTGTGTGTGTATTATTCAGCCACAAAAGAGTGAAATATTGCCTTTTTCAGCATGAATGGGCCTATGGAATATTATACTTAGTGAAGTAGATCAGACAGAAAAAGAAAAATACTAAAGGATAATTTTTATATGTGGAATCTAAAAATAAGGCAACCGAAAAAAGACATACCCATGTAGCTCTTCAATAGAACTGTGTGGTAGGTATTATCACCCCTATTTTACAAATGAGGAAGTAGACACCCAGCAATTGTGACTTGACTGAGTTTACGTAGTTATTGAGACAGGACCAAGACTTTGAACTGTCTTCCGACTTCAAAGCCCAAGCTCTTTTCAAGCATCATGCAAGAAGCAAAGGTCAAATTTTGCCGAAAAGTATCGTTAGTCCTTTCAAATGCCTTCCAGCATGAGATTTTATAGATGAGATTTGTAAAAGCACAGTTGATTACAGAGAGTGGACAAGAAAGTATATACTATGGCTTCTAAGGTCTAGTCCTCTCTGGACCGTATTTATGGGCACCAGTTCTGCCATAAAGCAGCCATTATGACTGAATTGCTCCATCAACCAACCTACCAGGGCAGTGAAGAAATAAACACTATATCTGACTTTCTTAACTGGGTGTTTTAACCACAATAGTTACACCATTTAAGAGTGAAACCAAACCATAGTCTTAACCAGACTTAATATGACTTCATTCCTTCAGTGTTATGACAAATAATATGCTGAATTCCTTTTGAGCACCATGCCCTCATTAAAACTGCGTTTTGGCTATTAGAGGTTCTAAAAAAATGTACTTTGGCTACTCAAAAATATTCAGATAGTCTCTTCTGGTTTCTTTCATATCTCTGTACTCTTACACAATATCCTATTATTTATTTCTTTAATTTTTAATACATTGTTGAATATATTAATATCACTATGACCTGAACATTATGTAACTACTAAATAATCACAAGAATGTTCCACTTTTCTATGACAGTCTAAGTGTGTCTTAGACTATTAATCTGAATTGCCATGAAGAGAACCTTCTGGGGCTTCTAGTTCCACACTATTTGGGAAGACAGTGTCAAATGTTCAAGGCAAAGTTTCAGCTTTCTTTTCCCCTAGGGTGTGTATCTCCTTCCTCAAATAATAAACATCAGTGAGAATGATTTTTAAATACCACAATAAGAGAGACCTCCTAGGTGTACCTCTCAGGTATCAGCCTCTTTGCCTTCAACAACTTTGTGTTGGATTGCAGCTACTAAGATGCCCGCTGGGTATCTGTCAGCTGCATCCTAAACATCTTGCCCTGACTTTCAAGGTTTTGCACTTGGTGTAATTGCTACATTCTGAGACAAACTTATTCTCTGAAAGACAACATTTTAACCAAAAGTGAAAACAATCCAGCTTTAACCAGGACCACAAGTCTTATACAAATTTAGTTAAGGAAAGAAAAGCAGGAAAACAATTTTTTTTACAATGAGAGCTCTTGCTTCTAAAGTATGGCTCCTCATGCCTTGGATCATATAAACTTGGTTTCCCTTGGTTTTATAGGGAAATAATTTATCAGCTGACTTGGGAAGGGAGCAGCTCAGCACCATTGGGAGAGTATGGGATACGGAGTCAAGATACCTGGGTCTCATTCTGCCTCAATAATGTTTTGCCTTGCCAACTTTGGGAAAGTAACTCAGACCTCGGGAGTCAAAGTCTTTGTAAAACGAAGATAACTGCATTAATCCCTCCCTGCCTCACTGAGTTGTTGTGAGAGTCAATTTAGATATGATAAAACATGCTGTAAATACCATATGCTGATTTCATTATTAGTATTGTTACATTCTGCCCTGCCTTTCGGGATTGCCAGAGGAAACCTTTCTTTTCAGATCCCTTAAGTGCTTTCACCTTTGAACAGGAAAGAATTTGTAAGCAGTTATCCATTGAGTACCAAGTTTGAGTCCCACCCTCTGCTAGGAACTACGAGGATTAACAATAAATGAAGGGACAAATATATGGTAACCCTAACCTTAAGAATCTCATTATATAGTCAGGGAGAAGATATGGATACAAAAGAAACACAAACTGAAAAAATTAGGCTAATGTGGGTTTGAAGCCAATTAGATGAGACGTCATCGATGGATAAATACATAGCAGAGGTGGAGAGTAGACAGTGATGAGGCAAAGATTTGTGAAAGAGGAATATGAGCTGGGTGCAGATGTGGACATCTGGACAGATTAAACTGTGGGAAAGCTCACCCTTTAGTTGATCCACTCCTGAGCTGAGACCAGGGCTAAAGGACAAACTGAGGCCTCCCATTCAGCTGCCACATAACATTGAGCAGAGTTCCATGTGCCCTTGTTAGCTATCCATTTTAAATATAGCAATGTGTATATCGCCATCCCAAACCCCCTAACTATTCCCGTCCCCCATCCTCCCCGCTGGCAGCTATAAGTTTGTTCTCTAAGCCTATAAGTCTGCGATTCCACTTATAAAGGATCTCATTCGGTATTTCTCCTTCTCTGTCTAGCTTAAAATGATGAACATTTTTTGAGCCTGGTCTGTAACATGTGCAAGATAACTGTACTAAGACCTCTTTAGATATTATCAAACATATATTATCTAATTTAATATAACCACCCAGTGAGTTAAATTTTATATCCCCTTTTTACTGATGATAAAACCAACTGAAGCTTTAAAGCAGTGGATTAACTTGCCTGCATTCGTGGCAGAGTGAGGATTTCAAGAGACATGTTTTCAATCATCTTTAAAAATGCATCTTTTTCTTTCATTTTTTCATGAGCTACTGGTCCATTCAGATGTTCAAAGATCAGGAAACATTTAGGAGAGAAATATATAAAATTGGATAGCTATTTGGTAATTTTGTTTTCTCTGTGGGTTGGGATGTAACCTTCATTATTCTATTTTAGTGACTGAACACGTGGGCATTAAACATTTCAGACATGGAATGTTCCTTGGTTTGAAAACCACTGGCGAGCAAATTAAAAACTCTGAGAAAGGCAGAAGCAAGGATCCTTGCCTGGCATCATGAACATTCCTGGAAGCCAAGTAAGTGGCCTTCTTTAGCATTTTTGCAATGCCAAGGGCTAGGATCCCTGGCAGCAGTTAGAAAAGCCCTGCTAGGTTTGTGAGATCTAGTCTTTATTAACAACATGTGGGTAAAATACAGTTTTAAAAACCCAAACATCTTTTCTCAATATTGTGCTGAGTTCTAGCTGGCAAGTCTGGGCATTTCCACCTCTGTCCCCACCACAAAACTGAAAATCTCCCAATAACAAAGGAAAACCTTTCCACCTAGCCACAACAGCTCTTCCTCTGTGTGAAAGCTGCATGTAGGCTGCATTAGGTTGAGCAGTCTCATGTCACGGGGATGATGAAAGTCATAGGCTTGGAGGCTTGTTAGACAACATCTCTTTCCATTTGACCCAGATGCCATTTGTCATCCCTGGAGGTATTTTTGTGTTTCAGAAACATGCTCATAAGTCATGGTGTAATTGAGTGTGGATGAAATATTATTCAAGAACTCTATGTGCTTTTTTGTTGCTGTTTTAGATCACTCTGTTTGGTGTTCATAAAAGTGTTCGAAGTTTTGCATAAACGTTTTGATTTTGCAAAGTACCTTTATAAAGGGGCTACCCCTGGTGGCTCAGTGGTAAGGAATCCTCCTACAATGCAGGAGCCGGGGGAGACGTGGGTTCTATCTCTGTGTTGGGAAGATGCCCTGGAGGAAGAAATGGCAAGCCACTCCGGTATTCTTGCCTGGAAAATTCCATGGACAGAGGAGCATGCTGGGCTATCGTACATGGGGTTGCAAAGAGTCAGACATGACTAAGCAATTGAGCATACACACATACCTTTATAAAGGGACAACATAGAAAACTGGGGGGAATTCAGATGGCAAGTCATTAAGGGGAAGTCTTTTTCCCCCAGAACAAAATCAGAGAAGATACTAATTTTCTTTAAATCCTGAAAAAAAAATTAGCATTCTTGAAGTCCTCATTTAGGCTTTTTTTTTTTTTTTTTCTGAAATGTAAGCAGTGCCTCTCAGTCACAGGCAGCTGTAGAAAAATGGGCCTATTGGGCAAAATTTAGCCTCTCACTCAACTGAATCTGAAGATTTTAGAGCTCTGAACGCCTCCTTGGATTGTGCACCTGGGTAGGAGCTGAGCAGTGAAGAAGGGTGAGTAATCACCATGAGTAAAAATAAGCAGAAATAGAGGAGTAAAACGATGAGCAGAGGCTTTAAGATGTGCGTACAATGGTCATATAAGCAAGCCATACCTCAAATTCAAATAGTCAGGCAAGTATCACGTAGCACACTCCATCCTGACTTAGGCCCCTGCATGGAGAGGTGGGATTGGGACCTCATCAGTAATGAAATCAGGGTAAGTTCATTTCTGGAGATGAGTGGTGAGGACCAATTGTAGGCAGACTTAAGAAACAAAGAATTCCGTAAAAGGTACAGGGAAATGAAGAACAAAGGTGGTTCTTAGTGACAGAGCTAGAATTGCTTACATTCAATGACACTTCTGAGGAAAAGAGCCTATTTTTCTTATTGGCCTCAATGGGAGCTTTTCACAGACAACTCTGGCTAAAAAGGACAAGTTCCTTCCTTTGCGTGTATCCAAATATGTGGAAGAGGTCAATGATCAGATTATCCATGGCACATGCTCATCTCTGCCTTGTTACCAACAGTAACAAGCCTCTTTGTCTAGATTGTATAGACAATCACCTCACCTTGAGCATTAGGTTTCAGCACATGAATTTGGGAGGGACACAGTCATTCAAATCATAGCAGCTGCTGATTTTGGCAGTGATTATATATTTGCAGCTCACTATAACAGCCATCCACTGTGGCATTACTCCAGGTGATAATACTGAACTGTGCAACTCAAAAGCATGATAATCATGAACATTAATAGTCCATTTTTTTTTTAACTTTACCTAAGCAAATGGCAACCCATTCCAGTATTCTTGCCTGGAGAATCCCATGGACAGAACAGCTTTGAGAGCTACCGTCCATAGGGTCCAAAGTGTTGGATACAACTGGTGTGACTTCACACTCATGGATCAGTTGTACTTTGTGTCAATATACGTGTATGTGCTCAGTCATATCAGTCACGTCCAACTATTTGCAACCCCATGGACTGTAGCCAGCCAGGCTCCTCTGCCTGTGATATTTCCCTGGCAAGAATACTGGAGTGGGTTGCCATACCCTCCTCCAGGGCATCTTCCCACCCCATGGAGTGAATCTCCTCTGTCTCTTGCCCTGCCAGCAGATTCTTTGCCACTGAGCCACCAGGGAAGTTGTGGTATCAATACAGATCTAAATTCTATCTCATTGTGATTGTTGTGACCATGTTTCCTAAGCGATCAGATAATGAAAATGAGGATGATGACAGTGCTTATAGCAATATGACCCAAGCATTGCCCAAAGAGACGTCTAACTAACTGTGCTGTGTTAATGATAGTTGGAAGGACAAGAGCAACTGGGTTGGGGGCAGGGGAGGGTGTAAGTAACCAAAATAGAACATAGGGCACAATCTGAGAAAATAATCTGGAGCTGGCATGCCAAAGGGGCATTTATGGTGAAAGCACTAACTTGGAGACTGAATATAGTCCAGAATGAGACAGAAAAGTAATTTTTTCAATTAAAGGACTTTTTGTTTTTGTTTTGTCTACTAAAAAGACACCAATTTGCAGAAAATTAGCATAGGCACACCACACCAATGACCATACATTATCATATCTTTGCCTTGATTTCACTATGAAACTGAGAAAAGCTACATGTTCTGATTCACTGATTACAACTGAAATGTCTACTGTTGCATAATATAGAATGTTTGGATAACAGGGAGTAGTATAGACTTGATTCTGTCAAATTTTACTGAAAACCATGCTTTCTACAGTTTATCAAGTGATGAGTTGAATCAAGGCAACAGTGACAAAAGGAAAAAGAATCCCTCTGTGTTTTCAGTATTTCAGTTTAAAAAATGGATTTGGCAATCATTTTCTTGAATTTTATGAAGACGCTTTTAAACCACAGAAAACATTTTTTTTTAAAGATTTTTAATATTTTATCCAAACACAAACTAGACTTTGCTCATGTACCTGCATGTTTGGCAGACAGTGAAAAATGTAAATTTTACTAAAATCCATTGTCTATACCAAAGAAAATGGAAAGATCTTCTTACTACATGTATATACCTTGTACACAACACTGCTAAAAGCAGATATGATTTCCTATCTGTGAAATTGTGGTTTTCATAATGAAAGTTTCTGGTCAATTTACTCTTTCCTCTCAGTATACGGAAACACTTAAAGAGATATTTTACTGTATGGAAAATAAAAGAAGATAGCCTTCTTAGACATGTCTCTAAAAGATGGCTATTATTGTTGCGGGCCATAGAAAAATATTTTATGGCAGTCCAATATTTTAACATCTTTGTGTGGTCTCCTTTCAACCGATTATGTGACTGTGGTAGATTAATAAAACAAGTGCAGAAAATTGTTGATACCCTTCCTTTCAAGAAGTGGAGATTGATTACCTTCCCCTTGAGTCTGGACTGGACTCACTTCTAATGAATAACATAATGTAGCAGTAGTGTGTGTTAATTCTGAGAAGCAGGTTATGAAAAGATTGCAGCTATCAGCTTGAGTACTCTGTTTTCCTCTCTCTCTCTCTAATCACTCATTCAGAGGGAAGACATAAGCGGTGTCAGAAGAATCTGAAGGTAAATATAGAGAGGACCAAGCAATGAGACACTGAGAGCAGCCAGCAACCATGTGAGTAATTTGGAAGTGGATCCTCCATGGGTTGAACCTTTTTTTCTTTTTTAAATGGTACATCACATGAATAACCTGAATTCCTTAACTATTCCCCTTTTTGTGCCTGTTTGTAAATAACCATTTTCCTCTCAGCTTTACTGAGATATAGTTAACATATAACATTGTATAAATTTAAGGTATACAAGGTCTTAATTGAATATATTCATATTATGTAAAACAATTAGTTAGTGGCACTGGGTAACACCTCAATTATATCACATAATTACCATTTCTTTCTTGTGGTGTAAACATTTAAGATCTCTTAGCAACTTTTAAGTATAGGTGGTGGTTTAGTATCTAAGTCGTGTCCGACTCTTTGCAACCCCATGGACTGTATGTGCCAGGCGCCTATGTCCATGGGATTTTCCAAGCAAGAATAGTGGAATGGGTTGCCATTTCCTTCTCCAGAGAATCTTCCCAATCCAGGAATCAAACTCACTTTTCCTGTATTGACAGGTGGATTCTTTATCCACTGAGCTACCAGGGGAGACTTTTAAGTGTATAATATGGTTTTATTAACTATAATCATCATTCTGCACATTAGGTTCCCAGAATGCTTCTATATTATGACTGCAAGTTTAATTCTTGGCCCAACAACTCCCTATTTCTTCCATCCTGACAAACATAAAACATCTCATAACAGTTTATCTTATTCTGATTTTAAAAAATTGATCACATGCAAGTACTCTCCCCTTTACTCCCTGAGCTTTTATGGTTTTGATGTCACAGTTTATCTCTTTGACTTTTCGTGTCCTTTAGCAAACACTCATAGCTATAGTTATTTTTAATAGTCTTGTTCTTTAACCTTTATACTTGAGTTACATGGTGAGTACTCCATAATATTACAGTATTAGAATTCTAAATGTGACTATATGTTTACCTTTACCAGTGTGTTGCATATTTTCATATGATTTATGTTACTAAGTAGTATCTTTTCATTCCAACTTGAAGAACTCCACTCAACATTTCTTTTAAGGAAGTTCTAGTGATGAAAACCCTCAACTTTTGTTTGTCTAGAAAAGTTCTTATCTCTCCTTCATTTCTGAAGGACAATTTTTCAAGTTAAAGTATTTTTAATGGCAATTTTGTTTTCTTTTAGCACTTTGAATACATCATCCCACTCTCTCACAGCTTGTAAGATTTCTGCTGAGAAGTCCACTGATAGCTTTCTGGGAGTTCCCTTGTGAATTACAAGTCGTTGCTTTTCTCTCTTTCTGTCTTTAAGATTCTTTCTTTGACTTTCTTTAATTTTTTTAAAATTTAATATAATATGCTTTGGAGAGGATCTCTTTGAAGTTTATTTTGTTTGTGACCTATGTGATTCATTAACTTGAATATTCAAATCTCTCCCCAGATTTGCGATGTTCTCAGGCATTCTTTCTTTTTTTTCTTTAGATTAATTTTTTTCATTATTTCTTTAAATTAGATTTCTATCCTTTTCTTTCTGTCTTCTCCTTCTGGAAGTGTGATAATTTGAAAATGGTTCTTTTGATGTTATCCTATTTTGATTAGGTAGGCTTTGTTCTCCCTTTTCCATTTTTGTGCTTTTTTTTTTTTTTTTTTTACTTCTCCAACTGGATAATTTAAATCTGTCTTTGAGTTAACCTATTCTTTCTTCTGCCTGCTCTAGCTTGCTCTTGAAACAGTCTATAAAATTCTTCAATTCAGTTTTGTGTCCCTCAGTTCCAGAATTTTTGTTTGATTCTTTTTGTTGTTGTTGTTTTTCTTTTATTATTTATTATTATTATTTTTTACTTTACAATATTGTATTGGTTTTGCCATACATCAACATGAATCCGCCATGGGTGTACACATGCTCTCCATCCTGAACCCCCCTCCCACCTCCCTTCCCGTACCATCCCTCTGGGTCATCCCAGCGCACCAGCCCCGAGTATCCTGTATCATGCATCGAACCTGGACTGGCAATTCGTTTCTTATATGATATTATACATGTTTCAATGTCATTCTCCTAAGTCATCCCACCCTCTCCTTCTCCCACAGAGTCCAAAAGACTGTTCTATACATCTGTGTCTCTTTTGCTGTCTCTCGTACAAGGTTATCTTTACCATCTTTCTAAATTCCATATATATGTTCAGTTCAGTTCAGTTCAGTCTCTCAGTCGTGTCCGACTCTTTGCGACCCCATGAATCGCAGTACGCCAGGCCTCCCTGTTCATCACTATCTCCCAGAGTTCACTCAGACTCACGTCCATCGTGTCAGTGATGCCATCCCGCCATCTCATCCTGGGTCGTCCCCTTCTCCTCCTGCCCCCAATCCCTCCCAGAATCAGAGTCCTTTCCAATGAGTCAACTCTTCGCATGAGGTGGCCCAAGTACTGGAGTTTCAGCTTTAGCATCATTCCTTCCAAAGAAATCTTAGGGTTGATCTACTTCAGAATGGACTAGTTGGATCTCCTTGCAGTCCAAGGGACTCTCAAGAGTCTTCTCCAACACCACAGTTCAAAAGCATCAATTCTTCAGCCCTCACCCTTCTTCACAGTCCAACTCTCACATCCATACATGACCACAGGAAAAACCATAGCCTTGACTAGATGGACCTTAGTCAGCAAAGTAATGTCTCTGCTTTTGAATATACTATCTAGGTTGGTCATAACTTTTCTTCCAAGGTGTAAGCATCTTTTAATTTCATGGCTGCAGTCACCATCTGCAGTGATTCTGGAGCCCCCTAAAATAAAGTCTGACACTGTCTCCACTGTTTCCCCATCTATTTCCCATGAAGTGATGGGACCGGATGCCATGATCTTCGTTTTCTGAATGTTGAGCTTTAAGCCAACTTGTTCACTCTCCTCTTTCACTTTCATCAAGAGGCTTTTTAGTTCCTCTTCACTTTCTGCCATAAGGGTGGTGTCATCTGCATATCTGAAGTTATTGATATTTCTCCTGGCAATCTTGATTCAGGCTTGTGTATCTTCCAGTCCAGCGTTTCTCATGATGTACTCTGCATAGAAGTTAAATAAGCAGGGTGACAATATACAGCCTTGACGTACTCCTTTTCCTATTTGGAACCAATCTGTTGTTCCATGTCCAGTTCTAACTGTTGCTTCCTGACCTGCATACAGATTTCTCAAGAGGCAGGTTAGGTGGTCTGGTATTCCCATCTCTGTATTGGATTCTTTTTTTATATTTTCTACCCCTTATTTTTAACTTCTCGTTTTGTTCTTATATTATTTTCTTCTTTTCCTGATACCACTAAATTGTTTATTTGCATTCTTTTGTAGCTCTCCAAGCATCTTTAGAACAATTATTTTGAGTTCCTTGTCAGGCAATTCCTGGTTCCCTAGTTCTTTAGAGAACATCTTGGAAATTTACTGTATGACTTTGGTGGAGTGAAATTTCCCTGATTTTTTGTGATGCCTATAGCCAGTATAGGTGTCTGCACTTTTGAAGAAGCAGTCACCTCTTCTACACCCTATGGACTGACTTTATTATGGGAAGCTTTTACAAATGGGGCACACTGGGGAATGCTGGGTCTAGTGGTGCTCCCAGGTATGGGAGCCCCTCAGGGCACCAGGTTCAGAGAGATGTGATGCTATTTCAGCTCAGGTTCCTGGGGTCTGCAGCATGCAGCAGAGGGTCTGCAGTGGCTGCAAGGGCGGTTGGGGTCCTCAGTGGTGCCTCCAGGCCCAGTGGCTAGAGGCCGCACCAGACAACGGTGGCAGCTAGAGTGGCGCCATGTCCACACTCAGCTGTGGGAGCCCACAGTGGCGGAGGCCAGTTTCAGATACACTTAGTGGTGGGGCCCAAAGTGGGCAGCAAGGACCAAAGCCGCTTGCAGACACACTAGTAGCTGCAGGGGCCTTGGATGTCAACTACTGTGGCTGCTGGGTCTTGTCAAGGGTACGTGGTAGTGGAGGCCATTGACAAGAGTCATGCTGGGGGTCATGCAGGTGCATAGCTAGAGAGGCTAGCTAGAGATGAGTGCAGCAGGGCAGGCCAGTGACCAAAGACAAGGCTTGATCCAGGCCCGTAAACACCTGAAGAGGCCTGGGCTTTCGGCATGCTTTCTCATGATTTCACAGTCTCCACCCAGTCATGCACACCACCATAGAGGCCAGTGAAGGGCATTAGGTTAGGAACACACAGGTACACAGTTGGAGGGTCTCACCCCAGGTGTGTGCACAGTGGTGCAGTTCAGCCATAGGCTTCTTAGCTCATGTATTGCTATACAGCCTGGGCTGGCAGCCAGCGTTCACCCCATGTTATGTTGGAGGCAGGAAGGAAAGAGCAGGAAAGGACACAGGTACCTGTTGTCAGTGAACATGAAAGCCTGTGGGGCAAAGCCGGGGAAAAGCTGTGGGGTTCTGCAGAGGCTCTGCTGGCCATTGGTTTCTTTGGCGTGAAATCTGCTGGCTTTGTCTACTGAACAGGTCACTGGGAGCTGCAGTAACTGCCTTTGGCAGTGCTTGCTTTTCTCCTTGTTCCCAGATGTCCCTATACACCACAGCTCTGCTGGTCTGGGTCGGGTGAAACCAAAGCAGGACCCTTGTGCAGCATCCAGAAATGTCAGGAAAGTGGCCACTCAGCCCATTCTTCCTTTCCTGGTGAGGGGACCTCTTTCTAGCTGAGGTTCCCTCTTGACACTGGAGCAATGCTGGCTTGGAGAATGGGGTGATAGGCAAAATGAAGCTGTATTTCTTCTCTTTTAGTGCAGTTATTTTCAGTTTTATTTTCCCCCATTATGTTACTAAAGTTGTTTAAGTGGAGTCTTGAGCTCCTCCAGAGCTATTTTTTTTTAATATACATTTATTTATTTTGGCTACTCTGAGATGTTTTTCGGAGAAGGCAATGGCACCCCACTCCAGTACTCTTGCCTGGAAAATCCCACGGATGGAGGAGCTTGGTAAGCTGTAGTCCATGGGGTCGCTAAGAGTCGGACATGACTGTGTGAATTCACTTTCACTTTTCACTTTCCTGCATTGGAGAAGGAAATGGCAGCCCACTCCAGTGTTCTTGCCTGGAGAATCCCAGGGATGGCGGAGCCTGGTGGGCTGCCGTCTATGATGTCGCACAGAGTCGGACACGACTGAAGTGACTTAGCAGCAGCAGAGATGTTTTTGCTGCTCATGGACTTTCTCTAGTTCCTGCGAGCAGAGGGTACTCTCTAGCTGTGATGTGCAGCTTCTCATTGTGGTGGCTTCTCTTGTTGCAGAGCACAGACTCCAGGGCGTGCCAGCTTCAGTAGTTGTGATTCACGGGCTCCAGAGCAGAGGCTCAATAGCTGTGGTGCACAGGCTTAGTTGTACCATGGCAGGTGGGATCTTTCCAGACCAGGGATCAAACCAGTGTCCTCTGCATTGCAAGGCAGATTCTTCAGCACTGGACTACCAGGGAAGGCCTGCAGAGCTGCTGCTGTTCATGGGCATGTCTAATTGTTGATCTCCACAGGGGAATGGAGGCTGGGATCTCCTTTGTCACCATTTTTCCAGACTTGACCCTGACTGACAGCTTGTTGACAACTCTGAGAAAGCCTGAGCCAGAGGAGCTCATCTATGTTGTGCCAGATTCTTGACCCACAGAAACTGTGAAACCGTAAGTATTCTTTGTTTTTAACTTAAACTTTAATTTAAGTTTGGAGTAATTCATTACATCGCAATAAACAGCTAACACCCTGTGGGACCTTCTCTAAGTCTTTTGCCACTTGACCTGCTTGTAATTCATTCTTTGCCTCTTCACTCATGCCACAGCAGAAGAGATGCTCCACTTGTCTAATTTAAATCGTCCCACCAATGCTCTGCACGCATCTTCTTCTGCCTCCTTGGGGATCTCACCCTGCCAATGAGTTGTTGTCTCTTTCCTGAATCTTTAGCCTCTCTCTCTGCTTCTCTGTCACAACACTTTACAGTGTTCCAAACTTTCTCACAATAAGCCCGTTCTCAGCTGACATTTTTCCCCTAGTGACTTCTCCATCTTATTTATCTTTATCCTATTTATCCTTCAGTGTTGACCTTCTCAAAGCAATGATCTTCATTTCTTCAAGTTCCATTTACCAACATCACACCCCCTCCATTTGAGATTTCAGTTCAGATATCATTCCTGAATTCCATAAACTTAACTCTAGTTGCTTATTATATACTTTCAATTGGATGGCCATTGGATGTCCTCAAACTCAGTATATTCAAAACTGAAGTCAACCCCCTTTGCTTGGGATCCTTCTTGTTTCTATCTCAGGAATAGCCTTAAGTTTCAAGACCTGCGGCTCAAGGCTTCACCCTTTGGATTCACAGCTGCATCACCTCTGCACCCTTGGAAGCAGCCCCATTGCTTGCTGTACCCTCAGCAGCTGCTCCATCACCATAGTCTCTGGGCCCACAGCTCTGTCCACTGAGGCACTCATCCTTTTTCCTGAAGCCCAGTAGCTCTACTGACTCATTGTTTGTATATCAAATTTGGAGACTCTGACAACCGTTTTTAATTTTGTCCGCTCACTGTTGTTTTTAGTCCAAACTAGACTACTGGACTAAAAAGGACAGTTTTTACTAGCATCCTCCCAAACCTCATGGGTCTCCAATGTACGTTAAGGGAATCCATGCATTAGACAAGAGAGATTTTCACGGATTCTTCCTTGATAATCCCATCTCTATTCCTTCTGGGATGGCTGATTGAACACCTAATTTCTTTAACAAAAGGTTGGCCAGCCATACCTTGATCTTCTCTCTATAGTTTGTTTTGCAAACAGTGGATTTCCTAATTTTAGCATCATTTGCAATCCAAGTAGGTTAAGAACCTCCCAAATTGTCAAATCCTGGGGGAGGAAGGGATTGGTTAATATGTTTGACCTTAATTTATCTATTTCCTCTTCTCATTTTACCATAAGCAACAAACAGGAAACAAACCAGAAACAAACCACACTTTCCATACTTTATTTGGAAATCAACACAGCTAAACATAAAATTTCATCATTTATATACTCTGCTTTTGATTCAGCACTAGAATACAATTCAGCTAAATTCTTTGCCACTTTATAAAAAAGATTTTGTTTCCTCAGTTCTAAATAACATATTCTTCATATCCTTGAGACTTCGCCAGAAACACATGTGGCTCTTTCTACCAAGGCAATCTAAGCATTTTCTATCACGCTTCTCAAAATTCTTCCAGTTTCTACTCATGACCCAATTCCAAAGCCACTTCCACATTTGTAGGTATTTGTTAAAGCAACACACCACTTCCCAGTATCCAAAACAATCTGTATCAGTGAGGATTCTAGCATAAAAACAAAACCAGAGCAGAGGAGAGAAAGAAACTTAGTTCAAGAAATGGTTTCTATAATAGTAGGATCAGGCAAGTTCAGTCTGTAGGTCAGGCCAGCTGAATGGAGACTCTAAGGCAGGAACTGACACTGAAATCTACAGGCAGAATTTCTTCTACCTCAGGAAAATCTGTTTTGCACTTGAGAAACTATGTTTCCCTGCCTTTCAACTGATTAGATGAGGCCCACCAGATTATCAAGGATAATCTGTAAAGTCAAGTGATTGTAGATGTTAGCCACATCGACACAGTACCTCTACAAAACACCTAGATTGATGTTTAATTAAATAACTTGTTACTACATCCTATGCAAGTTGACTCGTGCAATAGACTGTGTCATTAGTGAGGTATTAAGCTGCATGAAGGATTTAATTCTCCTTGGCATTTACAGCCATTTTTATGATAGCATTAAAAATATTGATTATCAAAACGGTAGAAAACATGTCTGCTGTGATCACCAAGTAATCCCTTAAGAATGAGGCTTGTCATGAGGTCATGTCAAAAAAAGAAAGGGGTGGTCAGTGAATGAAAGCATCTAGTCCACCTAGTATAATATTATTTTAAATTAATACACCCCATGGACTGCAGCCTACCAGGCTCCTCCATCCATGGGATTTTCCAGGCAAGAGTACTAGAGTTTATTTAACTTAAGAAACTGATTCAAGCTAACTTCACAAGAAAGCAACTTACAAAACTATACTATTGATGTATTAATTTAAAATTAAAAATAAAAAATCAATCAATTAATTAATTTAAAATTAAACTCACAGCATGAGTTTGAGGGAAAATGAAAAAAAATCAAATATTGAGTGAACATCAGGATTTGCCAGCTGAGGCTTCCATTTCTACAGTAAGGATTTACCTATCAGAATAACTAAATACTTGTTTCTATCTATCTAAACTCCTCTTCTTTAGAAAAGACATGAATGGCACATTGCCAATATCTAAATCTATTACTCTATTTCTGTGTTACTAAGGTAGATAACCTTCATGTACAATCTAATTGACACCTTGTTCAGATAGGACTCTGTATAGCTCAGATGGTAAAGCATCTGCCTACAATGCTGGAGACCTGGGTTTGATCCCTGGGTCAGGAAGATACCCCAGAGAAGGAAATGGCAACCCACTCCAATATTCCTGCCTGGAAAATCCCATGGACGGAGGAGCCTGGTCCATGGGGTCGCAAAGAGTCGGACGCGACTGAGCGACTTCACTTTCAGATATGTTAACTTTTTCAATCTGGTTACAGTTAATAGTTATGTTGACCTGTAAACTAGTCACTTTCTTTAAGATGTGATAGACATTATAAAGAGTCCTTCTGAGCACCTGAACGTCACTGCCTCCTTGAATTTGATGGGACCATGTGACTAATACGTTTGACCAGTACTTTTCAAGCAGAAGAGTATATGTCACTTCTAGACTGGAACATTTAAATATCAGCACAAACCTCGCCTGAGTTCTCTTTATCTGTCAAGATGGGCAACAATAGTCAATGCTCCAGATAGGGTCTGCTTGGGGTCAAGAAAATTTGGAACAAGGGCCTCCAGGCCCTTGTCAAGGACACAGGATGTGATGTTATGTTATGTTATGTTATGTTATGTTATGTTATGTTATGTTATGAACAAGATACAAACCTTGATGTTTTAACCATGGAAATCTTGGGGTTGTTTTTCACTATAATAAAATCTTGCCTGGGCTTCCCAGGTGGCTCACTAGTAGAGAATCCGCCTGCCAATGCATGAGATATGAGTTCAATCCCTGGGTCAGGAAGATACCCTGGAGAAGGAAATGGTAACCCATTCCAATATTCTTGCCTCAGAAATTCCATAGATAGAGGATCCTGGCAGGCTACAGTCCATGGGATCACAAAGAGTCAGGGACAACTTAGCCACTAGACAACAAAATAAAATCTTGTTTATCCTGCTAAGTCACTTCAGTCGTGTCCAACTCTTTGTGACCCCAGAGACAGCAGTCCACTAGGCTCCCCCGTCCCTGAGATTCTCCAGGCAAGAACACTGGAGTGGGTTGCCATTTCCTTCTCCAGTGCATTAAAGTGAAAGGTGAAAGTGAAGCAGCTCAGTCGTGTCCAACTCTTAGCGACCCTACGGACTGCAGCCTACCAGACTCCTCCATCCATGGGATTCTCCAGGCAAGAGTACTGGAGTGGGGTGCCATTGCCTAAGTAGTAAAAAATGGCATTACATGTTTTATCTTTATTTTCCTTTTTTCAAAATTTTTGGCAAACACCTCACTATTGCTTATGTCCACATAACATCTATAAAGTCATAAATAAATAAATTCTATATATGTAGTTTATGAGGCTAGAGGATAATTACTCACCCATTCCTAGTTCTGTATATATACCCTGAACTGTCACAGAAGCCTTATTACTTCATATGTTTCCTATGATTGCTAAATAATTTGACACTTTCTAATAGAGCTTCATTTACCATGTCCTTCTATCAAAAGAACTAAGAAGGGGCTGCACTATGACCAAATAGTATTTTATTTTTGTCTGTTTTTCAGTTAGAGAGACGCATAAGGATGTTGGGTTACTTCTTCCTTCCTTTTAAATGACATAATTAACCTTCTCCAACCACTAGATTTGGACTATCAGCCCTGATGGTTGTCCCAAATGATCATACCAAGATCATACCAAGATCCAACCTCAAATGCAGTAGAACTCTGTGTACATGCAGATAACTCAGAGAGGGTGCTTGAATCTTCTTGTCCCTCCCCTTTCCCCAGTGACAGCCTTAGCATCATTGTGTTTCTCTATTCTCTTTGTAGAAGAAAAGAGAATGGAGAAAACTCCTTAAAAGGAATGTGCTGTATCAAGGACCCTTAGTTTGTTACAATTGAATCAGGGTTTTCTCTCCCTTCTTTTTTTTTTTTTTATTTCTAAGAAAAATGTGGCTCTGTGAAGATACAAAAGGAGCATATGCAGGCCTTTTGGATAAAGGATATAAGACCTGTGAATATTATATGTGTTATTTCTTATTCACAAGTCAGAAATGTAATCAATGTATACATTATCTTCCTTGGAATTTTCAGTGTGCTTATATTTAAAATCATGATTATGTAAGGGAAATTAGCTTATCCTTGTAGCTTCTTGGAGAAGGCAATGGCAGCCCACTCCAGTACTCTTGCCTGGAGAATCCCATGGATGGAGGAGCCTGGTGGGCTGCAGTCCATGAGGTTGTGAAGAGTCAGACACGACTGAGTGACTTCACTTTGACTTTTCACTCTCATGCATTGGAGAAGGAAATGGCAACCCACTCCAGTATTGTAGCTTCTTGCTTTTCTTTGATAAGTTCCTTTGAGGTCACTTGCTTAGATGCTCCAGAAATTAAGGCTATAAATAACAATCACTGCAGAAGAGAGGAATGCTGGGCTTCAAGCCTTGGAAATGTTGCCACCAAGTCACCAAGTCACCAAATCCTTCACCTCAGCCTCTCTGGTCAGTAACCAGCAGACACTGGCAGCATGCAGAAATCTCATCCCTTATCCACTATCATGTTGTGACTATTAAAGGTGAGTTGATTATTTTAACTAATTCCCAGAAATTTCTTTTTTTTTTTTTTTTAGTTTTTTATTTTTTAAATTTTAAAATCTTTAATTCTTACATGCATTCCCAAACATGAACCCCCCTCCCACCTCCCTCCCCATAACATCTTTCTGGGTTAATTCCCAGAAATTTCTATACCAAACATTATTCTTTCATGACTATGATACAAACTTACTTAGACTGGGTCAAGGATTCAGGAAAATCTTTAATAGCAAGTGACTTAAAAATTTTTTGTGACTACTTTCTCAGCCAGTGAGAAATCTGTTCCACAGTATCCCTCATAAGTAATACGTTAAAGGAATTGAGTCTTACATGCTGTAGTTAATAACTATGATGACTTCTCCGGTGGCTCACTGGTAAAGAATCCACCCATAAATGAAGGAGACACAAGTTCAGTCCCCTGGGTCAGGAAGATCCCTTGGAGAAGGGAATGGCAATCCAATCCAGTGTTCTTTCCTGAAGAATCCAATGGACATAGGACCCTGGTGGGCTGTAGTCTATGGGGTCACAAAAGAATTGGTCACCACTTAGAGACTAAACAACAACAAAAAGATGACTGTCGTTTATTGAGTTCCTGTAAACTAGACAACGGGTCCTCACCAAAATCCTGCGAGGCAAGTCATTTTAGTGCCTTAATTTTACAAATGAAGACCTTGAGGTTTAGAAGAATGCCAAATAATTTACCTCAGATCTCAGACTGCAAAAAGCCAACTCTGGCAGTTTCTATATTTCATGCTTATAACCTAATTCACATTGCCTCTATTAGGTAGTCATTAAAGACTTAGAAGTTGAGAGTGACATAATAAGGCTTTTTTTTGTTTTTTTTTTTTTGTTTGTTTGTTTTTTTAAGAAAAATGATGTTAATAGCATAGATTTGGGAAAGCTTATAAAAAGCCAGAAAAGTCCTAATGTCAAAAAGGGAGTGGAAACATAACTAATGTACCATATTAATGTCTAGATGAGAAATCAACTGGAAAATAAAATTTGCACAAAATCTTGAGGTTTTAACAATGAGAGTTTTATCTTGGGATTTTAACAAAAGGAGTTTAACAATGGGTAAAATGAGATCTAACAGAAACATGTGTGTGTGTGTCTGTGTGTGAGTACTCAGTCACTAAGCTGTGTCCAACTCTTTGGGACCACATGGACTGCAGCCTGCCAGGCTCCTCTGTCCATGAGATTCCACAGGCGAGAATACTGTAGTGGGTTGCCATGCCCTCCTCCAGGGGATCTTCCCAACCCAGGGATTGAACCTATGTCTCCTGCATTGCAGGCAGATTCGGTACTGCTGAGTCACTAGGGAAGCCCCATGTATGTGTGTATGTGTGTGTATTTTATATATGTGTATGTATATATATATATATATGTATTTCATATACATATACATGTACACATATATTTATTTTATATGTGTGTATATTATATATATGTATCTTATGTGTGTGTATTATATATATGTATACATATATATGTATTTTATATATGTGTGTGTATTATACATATGTATATATATATGCAGAGAGAGAGAAAATGAGAGAGAGAGAGAGAATGGATTTTTGTAATTCACAAGCTTGTGTACTTCGCATTTACACATTGCTCATCCCTGTAAATTCAATGTCTGGCATATATACCCAGGTGAGATAGATGGTAAAAAGTTTTTAGCTGACAAATGATTCAGAGTGGCATTTAGTTCGCTATTGTTCTTTGGTTGTTTGATTTTATTTTAACCATCGTTTTACTTTCTTCAAGCAACCCAATATGGAAGTCTTACTTTGAATGAATGCCACTCTCACTTACATTTCTAGATTACATTATTATATTTTTATGAGGCTATGATTGTTTTATAATGTTGTGTTAGTTTGGCTGTACAATGAAGTGAATCAGCTATATGTATACATATATCCCCTCCCTCTTGGACCTCCCTCCCACCCCCACCCCCATCCCACCCATCTAGGCCATCATATAGCACCGAGCTGAGCTTCCTGTGCTACACAGGAGCTTTCCACTAGCTATCCATCTTACACATGGTGGTGTATATATGTCAATCCTAATTTTTTAATTTGTCCCACCCTCCCCTCACCCCTCATGCCAAAATTGCTAGGTTGAAGATAGATATTTTTAAAAATTTAGATTTAAGCGCATCTTACTGATGGCAATGAATAAGTTAGGAACATATATAGAGAAAGGGAGACACTGGAACTTCCATCCACACCCTTGAGCAATCTTAGATCACTCTAAGAGCCCAGAGCCCTCCAAAGACTTTACTCTGGTCCTGTAAAGCAACTGTTATCCCTCAAATTCTAAATAGTTAAACAAATCAGACTCCAAGTGTTGTTGTACATGTCTATATATGTATATGTATATACATGTATATATATATATATATACATAGGAAAAGAAGCACTAGTATATAGCTCTGAGCAGAGAAACCATTTAGAAACAAATAATAAAATTCAAGGTATACATCATTTTGGCAAGGGTATGTATTGTTATCTCAGTTTTAAGAAAGAAAAGATGGTAAGCATAATTCTTCTCTGTGATGCAAGATTCATGCTCTATGAAGAGTGAGCCAGCATGGTTACCATCATTAACGAGGTATGGCAAGCATTTTTCATGGTGTTACATCTACTTTTTGGAAAGAAGGTTTGGATAAATGCAAACCCTCAAGAGAGAAGTCAGCCAAAGCTTCTAGAATCAAAATTAAGTGTGAGTCACTCAATTCATCTCTAAGTAACAGTCTCGATGTTGCAGGCTGCCATGATATTGGAGAGAAGAATGGAAAATTATTCCTTGGCTGGGACATAAAATATTAAGGGATGCCAAAATTCAATATAGTAACTGATGCTTTCTGAGACCCTTAGTGCCCTAGGAAATAAAAAAACTGCCTCTCCAACTCTCTTTCCACTGTTAGGTCAAGTGTGTAAAAGACCTTCTAAAACTATGTTAACTCAGCTAGGAAACATTTGACCTTGTCCTCATGAATTGCTTGTTCTGTTATCTTCATGTTTTACAGGAAATGTCTGTTCTTCTGAAATGAGTCCAAAAATAAATGGTTGATTTGACCTACTCAACTAACTAGCAAACTTAGTAAGAAAGTAAAACAGGCGAAAAAAAAATTGAACAAGTTGTAAAAATCAATACCAATACAATATTGTTAAGTAAAATAAAAAAATAAAATAAAATAAATTTAAAAAATAAGAAAATACCTAAGCAGGAATTGCCCCTGCAAAGCTCTTGCCTAATTCACACAAGTATGGAGGAAGTCATCACTTACGTACAAAGAAGTCACATTCCCGTGCAAGCACAAGGTCATTACCTTACTCACATGAGCACAAGGTCATCACACTCCCCACATGTGTACAATGTAACCACACTTGAAACCACACTTGCAGCCACAGTGGATAGGTTCAAGGGCAGATAACTGTCCCACATCAAAGAATCAGTTTCTTTTAGATTTTTTTGTATACTTGGAACAAAGTTAACACAATCTTTTTCAGGTGACCAAAACTGTAATATATACAATTTTTAAATTGACCACAGCCATATTTTCTTATTTGTGGAAAGGCTGATCTGTGGTGGAAGGAGAGAAAAAAAAAAAAGCTGACATTTGGGGAGGAAAAGAAGAATTGAAAAAGAAACATCAGTGAGCACATTTCCGTCTTCAACTCAGTTGCCCCTAACAGTGTGATGCATCCCAGCCCTTTAATGGTTTTGGTTGTTCAAATTTTCCTTAAACTATTAGACAAATCCATCACGCTTTTGGTAAAGTCTCCTTTTAAATTAAGATACATGCAACTTGGTTCTTCTAGCCTCTAATAACAGTTTCAATTTCTAAATCAGTTAATAAGTATAAATTTCACTGAAGTTAACAAAGAAACTCCAGATGACTTTCAAATACAAAGTTTAGTTTTTCATTCTTATCTCTACTGTAGACTCCAAGTTGATTAAGCAGGCACCTCCTCAAATACTGCTGCTCATTGTGGCAAAGAAAAACAAAAAAAGAGGGTCTCACTTTGTTCAGAATTTATGGGTCAGAAATAGCCACAGCCCTACCCAGCTCCAAAGAGGCCTGGAAGTACAGTTCCACCGAGTAACTAGAATATGAAGAACTAGAAATATTAGGGAAATATCTCTAATCATCACCACACCCACATTTCACTGTTAACAGAATTGAAGCTGATATTATATTGATGAAATATAGTATGTATTGAAGCCAGAAGAAATTGCTGTGCTAGTAATTTTGTTGTGGGCCTCAAATATTCAGTTCCTCAGCACTTAGGTCAACTTTGCTGAATAATATTTATTGGCAGGACTAGAATTCACTAATTTAAAAAATGAAATCATTTCAGCTGTGAACTCTTTTCTATTTGTTTGAGTGAAAATAAAGATAAGGTTAAAAGTGAAAAGTTGCTTAATTGATTAATTGATTTTTAGTTTTGAGGCCAAAGAACCTAACATACAGATAACATAATTGATACTAAGGTTGAGAATTGTATAAGATACACAGTAAACATTATCTGTTGCATTAATACAGGGGGCAGGGAGTAGCTGCAGAAGACAAAAAGCAAAGCTCCCCTATCCCAGTCAATCTATATTAGACATACAGTGTAAAAAAAAAACAAAAACAAAAAAACACTTTGTATTCAAATGCCACTTGGAATTTCTTTGATACTTCCACAAAATACTATATAGCTGATTGAACTGAAACTGTTACTGGAGGCTGGAACAGTGTTGACAGGGATAAAACATTTGATAAAACTCCTGTCTGTAATAACTTAAGTCAAATGAGGTCCCAAATGACCTCTCACATATAAAAGAAGATACAGTAGAAAGGATATTTGTACCATGTTTGTTAAGGTGGTTGAATTTGACAAGGTGCAAGAAGAAACAAACTGGCCCAGAAAAAGAAATAGAGAAAATTCAGGAATTGGTGTTTGTGTAGGATTAAAAAGACAGCATTTTATCATGCTAAGCAGTACAGGATAAAATTGAGAGAACTTTTGAGCCAATTAAAATTCAGCCTTGAGTTAAGGATCAAATCAAGGGCATAGCCATGACCATAACACCCATTTGTTAGAACTGCTAAATGAAATAAGATGTTTCAGAGCAGAGATCCACATAAGTTCATGGTATCTAGTGGATATCTTCAATTGAACACAATAATTCAGAGAAAAAAGATTAGATATATGGTTCTCCCACCAAAGTCTGAAAGAATGAGAAACACAAAAATAATTTAAAATAAAGGCATGAGGTAAAAAAAAAAAAGCATTAAAATATAGCAAAGATATAAGAAATGTCTGGGAAAGAACCATAGCTGTGGCTGTTGGCACATTGAAATGACCAAGATCAAATACATAAGAATCCTTGTGAACTTTTTAAAGAGTTATGTTGGCAAAGAAACTGTGGGCGAAAAACCATTTAAATCCAATCAAAATTCAAAATGACACTTAAATTTTTATCACTCTACAGGGAGGAAGCTGGCTAAAAAAGCTGCTCGAATTTCAAGAAGGGCATATTCTGAAATAACATTTTTAGATATCTAAGTTGGATCATGTTGAAGGAAAAATTTCCCTGGGAAATGGACATGGGGAAGGTCCACGGAGAGCTTCAGGCAAAAGAACTACATCAAGAATGTGGATTAATCAAGAAGTTTTCAAAAAACAGAGTGCCATCATAACGTCCCCCAGTAAGAGTTCAGAACTGGACAGATCAGTGACTGCGGATTTTCACATTCTCCACATTTCCAGATCAAAGTTTTTATTTCAGATCTCCTGTCTCTATTCCAGTACTGCATATTGGACATGGGGATGGGAGCATGATGTGGATTGAATGGTGGTCCCCCAAACACATGTCCACATTCTAATCGTCAGAGCTGTGGACATGACCTTATTTGGAAAAAAGAAATAGCATTTGAAGATGCAGTTAAGGGTCACTGACAGCTTAGATAGAAAGGAACAGAGACAGGAAAAAATGAAAGAAGATGGTTGAACTTCTAAAATTCTAGTCAGGAAATGGACTGTTAAAGCTACTCAGCTGCAAGCAGGTGCTACCCTTCAAGAAAACGAAGCATGACTCCAAGGGCGGAGCAGTAGCAGGGGACACAGAGGCCAGTAGAGCCATCATGGACCTAGAAGGTGGAGCCTGGAACCGTAAAGGATTTTGAAACCTAATGAAATTTGCGCTGCTGGATTTAGAACTTGCTTGGGACCACACTGAAATTTGGAATTTTTTCAATCATAGCATCTTAAACCCCACAGTCAGAAGCAACACTCAGTAGCATTGTTTAAGTGGTAAGTGTGCCAATATCATTTCATAGATGAGGCATTTAAGGACTGTACTAGGCCAAAAAGTGGGTCCGCAAAGGACCCACATCCTAATTCCTGGGACCCTTGAATGTTGCCTTATATGGTGGCAAAAAAGAGCTAAGAATTTTGAGATGGGGAGATTACCATGGATTACCCCGGTGGGCCCAGAATGCAGTTATGCGTATCCTTGTAGGAGAGAGTGCGTGTGTGCATGCTAAGCTACTTCAGTCATGTCCGACTTTTTACAACACTGTGGATTGTAGCCCTCCTTGCTCCTCTCTCCATGGGATTTCCCAGGCAGGAATACTGGAGTGGGTTGCCATGCTTTCCTCCAGGGGATCTTCCTGACCCAGGGACTGAACCCGCAGCTCCTGACTTACAAGAGGAATCTTTACCCCTGAGCCACTGCGGAAGCCCTTACAAGAGAGGCAGAGAGATTTTACACGTGATCACGCAGTGAAGAAAGAGGTGTGAAGACAGAAGAGCGATCTGAAGACACTAGTGATGAATAACTGAGTGACACAGTCAGGCACCAGAAAACTTCCAGCAACTACCTGAATCTGGAAGAGATAAGAAAGGATTCTCCCTAGTACTTCTGGAGGGACCATGGGCCAGCATCTTTATTCCAGCAAAGCAATACTGATTTCAGACATCTGGACTCAAGAACTGTGAGATAATACATTTATGTTGTTTTAAGCTACTAAATTTGTAGTAATTTGTCACAATAGCCCCGGGAAACAAATACAAATCCTAAGCAGATTGACTTGGCTAAGGACTCACAACTCACACACAGCCGACAGAAAACTAAAATGTTTGTGTCTTTACAGTCTCTTTGCACTACAGCATTTAGACTGAAGGGACCTTTATTAGAAATTCAAGGGCTAGAGGTGGAAATAGGGGTGAGAACGAATAAGAGATGAGCATATTCTTCTAGCCTTTCCCAGCTCTCTGGCATAAATATTTCAGGGCTCCAACTTCACAGAAGGAGAGCAGGGTTTCTAGGACACTGAACTGGCATCCACTCCTCTAGCCAAGAACATGAGTCAGCCCGTGGCGTTGAGCATCCTTGGCTAAGTCTGCATGATAAGCCAGCTGTTCGGTCTTCTCTTTCTTGCTGCTCCATGTTTGCAGGTGGATCAGCATATTTTTCAATAGAGGAAAGATTCTGAAGTTTGGCACGGAAAATCTATAGAGATGAATGGCCTTTTTAGGCGGGGACCTAATTAATTGACTCAAATGATGAATGTGGGCTGAGAGCTGCGGTTTGCTGCTCTAAGGCTGGCTGAGCACACCCACATTAAGGTAATCTTCACCAAGTCATTGACTCCTCAGCCAGTGGAAAGCATGTTGCCCTTTCTCCATCCAAGTCACAAGGCTAGTAGGATACATTCCGTTTAAAAGTTCAGAGTCTAAGAAGAGCCACTGATTGGAAAAGAGCTTCACATCCCCAGGGGAGTCTGAGGAAATGGAAAATCATCAATCTGACTCAGGAGTCGTCTGGTGCATAACCGTAAGTGAACCGTTAGCATCCCTGAGCTCCCAAATTGCCGGGTGTCCTTATACACACGACTCAGTTACATCAAGTGACTCTCTAAAAATGAGAAGCACTGCAGCAGGAATCATGGGAACTCACTTTGGTTCCAGCACTCCAAAAATTGTTTTGGTGATTCACATGATACCTTTGAATCTCAACTTTTTTTACCTATAAAATGAAGATCCTTAACATTCTTCCTTGGGAGACCTTGTGCTCTGTTGGTAAGAAGATAAATTGGCTCAGCCTCATTAAAAAACAGTATTAATGCACCTCAAAAAATTAAAAACAGAACTAATATGTGATCCAGCAATCCTACTTCTGGGTATATACCCAAAAGAAAATAAAAGAAGATAATGAAATTATATTTGAAGTCACACTCATGTTTATTGAATCCTTATTCACAATAGCCAAGATATGGAAGCAACCTAAGAGTCTGACAAAAGAATAATGTATACACACACACACACACACACACATATGTGTATAAATATATGGGGGGTGAAGGGGAAATAGGTTGAGGTTGGTAAAGAGTACAGAATTTGCTATATGATGAATAAGATCTGAAGATCTAAAGCAAAACGTGGTGACTGTATTAATAACACTGTATTATATGATTGAAATAGGTGAAGGGACTAGAACTAAATATTCTCACCAAAGAGAGAGAGGACAAAGATACATATGTAACATGATGAATGCTTAATAAACTATATGAAGTGAATCCTTTCACAATGTATACATACATCAAATCACCATGTTGTATACTTTAAATATCTTACAATTTTGTCAATTATGCCTCAATAAAGCTGAACTTCTTTTTAAAGACATATGAATAAAAAATTCTTCCTGGCTTTACATTCAGTTGTGCTGCTAGGGGTAAAGAACCCACCTGCCAATGCAGGAGACGTAAGAGAGGTCGGTTTGATTCCTGGGTCAGGAAGATCCCCTGCAGAAGGAAGTGGCAACCCACTCCAGTATTCTTGCCTGGAAAATCCCATGGACAGAGGAGCCTGGTGTGCTACAGTCTATGGAATCACCAAGAGTCCAACACAAGTGAAGCAACTCAGCACTACATTCAGGTAATTAACATAATCAGGACCAAGACATCTGGACTGATGCATACACTCATGTCCCTTACAAGTGATATTAATATATCCTTCAGGTTCAGTGGGCATTAGGTAGACAGGGACTGGGGATTCTCAAATGTGACTGGAATATATTGCCAGTGTTCTCTGCTTTGCAGATATTTTTAACTTGCATTCTGGTTCTCACAAATGCGTATTTATCTTTTACTTCCCAGCAGAGCTTGGCTGCAGAGTGAATCATCAATCTATTGATTTTAGAAGTATCTTTCTGCTCTGTGGGAATTAAAAAGAGACACCAGTATTAAGTGAAAACTTGAAGGTCAATACAGATATAAAGAATTACCATCAAGAAGATGTTGCTTTCCTAAAAAGATGAAATTCTAAATTCTATACTCCCCTCCCCAAATAGTATAAGAAAATTCTAAGGAAAAACACAACTTGGTATACTAAAAACAAATAAAGAAGAAAGCATACAAACCAATGGAGCTAATATGCAAATAAAAGCTTGTGTTCAAATTCTATAATTTCTCATTACTAAGTTAATAAATGAATCTTACTTTGTGGAAGGGGGGCATTATAGCTATTAAGGGGAAATGAAGGTCATTCTTGATTTGTACCCCAGTTCTTCCATGTCCTACGTGTGACAATCGACAGATTAATTTCCTCAGGCTCAATGTATTTATCTATAGTATGGGGATAATAGTGATTCTCTCAAGTGTTACCAGGCTTCAAAGGAGATCGTCAATATAATAGACTTTCTCTAGAGTCAGGAATATCTAAATTAGTATCAGTAGCTGATTTTGCCAAAGATTGAGGACAGGATGGGGAATGAATATAAATGAAAAGCCATTTGAATGACTATTTTGGATAGTTTGGCCAAAAAGGAAAGAGGAAAGTAGAGATAAAGGAGATAGACGAATATGTATGGTAAATGGTGTGGTGGATACTTTTTCTTTTCGCCTGTTTGTTTGCAGGCTACTGTGTTTTTTATTCTGATGGTAAAATGGAATAAGATCCCTCAGTAAGAAGGAATGGAATCCAGTATGTTTAGCAGGAGAAAAGTTTCCTCTTCCACAGACTTGGATGGACAGGAAGGAAGCAGAGGAGACAGAGAGAAGTTGGACTTGCTGGAAGAAGAAGGGGAAACAGCCCTTGTCTGAGGCCACAGTGCATTGAAGGAGGAGAAGACGGGGCTTCTCTGTGGGAAGTGGCGGCTAGATTATGCTTAAGAAGAATCATAAAAGTGAAAATTTTGTTAGGAGAACAACTCGTCAAGACAACAAAAAGTGAGTTTGTCATTTATCCCAAAAGAGTTCACCTGGGACACACAAAAGACTTGCCATAGAAGAGGAAGGACTTAGTAGAGATTGAAACTGAATTAGCAGGGCATAAATCTGCAATGTTAAAAACTTTTCTCCAGCAAAGTCTTAACAACCAAATTTAGGAATACAGAATATGGGTCATCTGGGTTCTTTAGGAATGGAGTTTTGTTGAATGATTGAAATAAAATGACAATATTGTTCAGTCACTAAGTTGTGTCCGACTGTGAGCCCATAGACTGCAGCCCACTAGGCTCCTCTGTCCATGGAATTCTCTAGGCAAGAATACAAGAGTGGCTGCCATTTCCTCCTCCAGAGGATCTTCCTGATTCAGGGATTGAATCCGTGTCTTCTGCTTAGCAGGCAGATTCTTTACCATTGAGCCTCCTAGGAAGCTCAAATGATGATAGCACTACTGAATATTGTAACGTGCTTATACTATGCTAGGATAGGTTGCTTTGGATGGGGCTTAGATCATGAAAATTTAGGCATTTATAAAGAGAACAACAGTGTCAGTAATAGGACAGTTTTTGTTCATCTTTATCATTGACTTAATGCACAGAAGTGATTAAAACCTTCAGTATGAGGTCTGTCTTAGCTGTTCACACAGATTTAAAATAGAATTTGTAATTTTTCTACCTCAAAACCTCTCTTCCCTAAGTCTTTCCCATGTCTGTAATTGTGTCACCATCTACTTATGTGCTCAGGCCAACCCGTACTCACCCAAGATTCTTCTTTATCCTCCCCTCCCACCTCTACATCCAATCCAGCAGGCAGTCCTATTGGCTTCACATCTGAAATATTTTCTGAATCCAACCACTTAGTGCACAATCTCCTAGTCCAAAGGTCACCAACTTTTTCTGTAAGGGCCAGATTAGGTCCTTGGGCCATAGTTTGATGACCCCATTCTATTCTGTCTTTGTCATTTTCATCCTCATTGCTGCTGCTAAATCGCTTCAGTCGTGTCTGACTCTGTGTGACCCCATAGACGGCAGCCCATGAGGCTCCTCTGTCCCTGGGGCTCTCCAGGCAAGAATACGGGAGTGGGTTGCCATTTCCTTCTCCAATCCTCTTATTTGTATTCCCTTTTAAAGCAACCTCCTTGATTCTAATTTTACTGCCCCTTGACCCATTTTCACAGTAGCTAGTCATCATTTTGAAATAAAAATCAAACTATCTTGCTTAAAATTCTACAATGACTTCCTGTTGTAATTAGAACAAGGCAAGGCTCTGGCCTCCAAATTACTTCATGATTCAGCCCCTGCCTTCTGCCCATTATCCCTTTGCTAAGCATGTTCTGCTTATACTGTCTGTTTTTCTGTTCTTTGAACTCTCCAAGCCTGAAAAGGCTCAACTCAGACCTTAGTCCTTGCGGCTCCCTCTACTTGAAACAGCCTTCTCTGGACTGATTCCTTTTTCTCATTTATACCAACTATCCTCAAAAAAAAAATCTTTTCTTTCAATAAAATTACTTGAAAAAACACGTCTCTTCTGGACTTCCCTGGTGGTGCAGTGGATAGGAATCCACCTGCCAATGCAGGGGACATGGGTTTGATCCCTTGTCCAGGAAGATTCCTCATGTTTCAGAGCAGCTAAGCCAGGATGCCACAACTACTGATCCTGTGCTCTAGAGCCTGGGAACGACAACTACCAAACCTGCGTGCTGCAGCTGCTTAATCCCATGAGCCTAGAGCCTGTTGTCCACAAGAGAAGCCACCGCAGTGAGAAGCCCAAGCACCTCAATGAAGAGGAACCCCCTGCTTGCCAAAACTAGAGATGGATTGCACACTGCAACAAAGACTCAGCACAGCCCAAAAATGTCTTTTCTGATCTACCTGACAAACACTCCTTTATATGTCATCCTTTCTAATCATGCTATAGCCAATTCTTCTGGTTAGTTTCTTCTTCATTGCAGACTGATCCGAAATCATCCCATTTACCTATTTATTTACATATTAAAGTCTCCTCCTTGCCCATAAACTTTATGAAGGGAAGGATTTTGTGTATCTGTAATCCCTATAATAGACCTGGCAGACAGCAGGCACTCAAAAAATATTTGTTGAATGAATGGAAGAATGAGTAAATGCATGAATGATCAATATTAAATGGTTTGGAGATGAAATTCAATGCCAAAGGCATCTCTCTGTCTTATTATTCTTCCATTCTTTCATTTTCAACAACTATTTGATACCTTTTTAAAAGTTTATGGACCTATTGGATACTGTGAAGTTTTAATCAGGAAAATAATCCATGCTGATAGCTTAGCTGTCTAATTAATGCTTTTCTTCCCAGTATCATGATTATCATACCTTAACTCAGGGAATGATGCTGACTTAGACAAGGTCAAACACTGGGGACAATGGAATAAAAGCACCATAGTTTTGTTGGTCCCATGGATCTTTGAAAGAAATTCAAAAATCAAAAGACTATGATGCCAGAATGACAGGGTCTAGAGCCGGAAGACCTGAGGTTAAGCTCTGTCCTGCTGTTCACTGGTTATAAGGCCATAGGCCAAGGACTGAATCTCTCTCACACTCCATTTCATTGTTTACAAACTGAGCTAAAGGTGAGATGACTCCACAGATGTATTGTAAGGGCTAATTCAGTTCTATACCTAAAAGGGCTCTGTAAGTTAAAAACTGCTGTCAAATCTTCAGTTCATTCACTCAGTCATGTCCGACTCGTTGTGACCCCATGGACTGCAGCATGGCCAGGCTTCCCTGTCCATCACAGACTCCCTTCAAGAAGATTTGATTTCGAATGGGACAAGGGCATATTTGGAGGGAAAGATCTGAGCCATGGGTTGGGGTGGGAACTTCCAACTTCCAATCAGGGCGATCCCAAGTAAGGAACTGGCGTCTAAAAGATTAGAGAGGAAATGGAGTTGTTTCTCAGGTCTCCCCAGGGTTGTGGCTTTTACAAGTGATTTCTCCCTTATCCAGAACAATGAGCTCCAGCACAGCCACCAAATGCAATATTTACTAATTTACACATATCTCTGGAGCCAGAGAAAGGGCCTATGAAATCCAGGTCCCACTTAGGCATGCTGTGCTGTGCTGTGCTTAGTCATTCAGTAGTGTCCAGCTCTTTGTGACCCCATATACTGTAGCCTGCCAGGCTTCTCTGTCTATGGGGATTCTCCAGGCAAGAATACTGGAGTGGGTTGCCGTGCCCTCCTCCAGAGGACTTTCCCAACCCAGGACTCCCTCTTTGCAGGCATATTCTTTACCATCCAAGCCCAGGAATACTGGAGTTGGTAGCCTATCCTTTCTCTAGGGGACCTGCTATCTAAATATGTGCCAAGTGAGGCATATGCATTGCATGGGAAGTTAGAGATTGCACCAGACCTGGCATTCCAGATTTGTTCAAAGAGTTAACTTTAGTTCAGCTGAAGGCTGCTAATGAGTGGTAGAATTCATTTCTGACTGAAAGGAATCTTTCTTTTTGTTTTTATGTGCTCTTCCAAAAAGAGCCTAATTGTTCCTTCTGATTAATTTCTAACTATATATACTTAGTAGAATTGAAAACAGGCAGGTGCACCTCGTAAGGAGATATCAAATGAGCTACATCCTAAAATACACTCTTTTTTCAAAGACAAAGTAGAGTTGTCTAAGCCAACCTCACCCGAGTCCATAATAAGGTAAAAAAAACAATAAAATCTGGATTGGCCTCAAAGGTCCATAAAGCATTGTCACTCCTCATGATGGGTCAATGGGCCCCCTCTCATAACTCTGAGGGTGGGATCTTGCTTAGTTTTATTTACCAGGAAACCTGAAGCATGATAAAAAAGCACAGCTACTCTTCAAGAACCAAAGGCCTTAAAGAATTTTTGGTCCTGGGTTAGAGATGAGGAGTGTCTGGTCTGAGCTAAGTGAACAGCTTACTCAATAGTTTTGATCCTTGAGTTCTCAGAAACATATCACAGATTGCTCCAAGCTATGGGCAAAATTGCTTCTAGAAAGACATTTGTATGCCTAGACCAGTGCTCTCAGGTGAAGTCCATGTAATAAACATCTCCCCAAAATACCTCCAACAGGTGAGCTCCTCTGATTATATATCAATAAGGCTAATAAAAGAAGGGGGCTTCCCAGGTGGTTCAGTGGGTAAAGAATCCACCCTCAATGCACGAGACACAGGAAATACAGGTTCAGTTCCTGGGTCAGGAAGATCCTCTTGGAGGAGGGCATGGCAACACACTCCAGCATTCCTGCCTAGAGAATGTGGTGGATAGAGGAGCCTGGCAGGCCACAGTCCATAAGGCCTCAAAGAGTCTGAAGTGACTGAGCACGCAGGCAGGCAAGAAAAGAAGTGCTGAATAATCATCTCAGTGCCTGCCTCAGATCTACTTGTGAGGAGGGCCCTGGATGATGGTTTTTGAAGCACCCATTTTTTTAAGTACCTTGATGAGAAACTGAGACGAGAACTACTTAGAGGGAGTGGTGCTCTTTTCATTATATATAATCCCTGTTTTCACGATGAAATAAACCCCCTAAACTCAGAGAGTATGAACCTGTTTTATGGTCGGTGTCTATGAAACAGGTGAAACTCATGTCCTGCACAGACCTCTGGGCTCTCGGCTGGCAGCCTCCATGTCCTGACCTGGTCCTTCCCTCTGTTAGGATCAGAGTTGGCTGAGGTGCTCTGCTATCTATCTTCAAGGCATTGACAGGCACTGCTGTTGTCTGTTGCTGTTTAGTTGCTAAGCCGTGTCTGACTCTTTTCTAACCTCAAGGACTGTAAATCATCATGCTCCTCTGTCCATGGAATTTTCCAGGCAAGAATACTGGAGTGGGTTGCCATTTTCTTCTCCAGGGGATCTTCCCAACCAAGGGATTGAACTCATGTCTCCTATGACTCCGGCATTGGCAGGTGGATTCTCTACCACTGAGCCACCCGGGAAGCCAATACAGACATATTAATCTTAATTTTCTCTTGAATCTTTAAAATACTGTTTCAGATACGATCCCAAGGTAGAAGTAGGCAGGCGAGCAGCAACAAAGAACTTATTTATTCTATTCATGTGGGACTAATTCATATTCATGATAGCAGAATTCAAACAATGCAGTCAGTCTCCCTCATGCCCCAGGCCCTAGGTTGTCCATCTTCCCCCCCCCCCAAGAAAACCAATATTACCAGTTTGTGTGTATGTGTGTGTGTGTGTGTGTGTGTGTACTCTACAAGAGAGAGCTTATGTATATAAAATCGTCCTTTAAAAGTAAAAGCAATACTATATAATATACACACTCTTCTGTATTTTGCTTTTTTTCATTTGCTAGTCTATCTCAGAGATTATATCAATGGGAAATCTACTTTATTATTTTTAATGGGTAGCTTGTTTGTACAGATGTGTCTGTTTTGGGAGATACCATGATTTATTTAACTATTCCAATATTGATGAACATTTAAATTGTTTATATAGTCTTATGTCACTTGCAAGCTGTAATTCTGATCAAAGATGAATCTGGTCGAGATAGCCCTCAAACCACTGGTCAGTTGCCTATCTTCACCATGTTTGCCAAAGAGAGCATCATAAAGATGAAAAAACTAAGTGTTCTTATCCCATAAACACACACACACAAACAAAAATGATAATAAAAGGCTAAGAAGAAACTTTGGGAAGCAATGCATATGTCTATGGCCTTGATAGTGGTGATAGTTTCATGGATGTATACTTATCTCCAAATTAATCTTTGAATATGTTCAGCATTTTACATTGTCAATCATACCTCAACAAAATCTTTGTTGTTTAAAGAAAAAGAAGCACAAAAGATTCTTTGACCAAATGCCTGTACTCTCTCATCAGCGTAATAAATTTCTTGCAAAGATGGCGGGAATAATTCCACTGATCCCTACCTACATGCATGCTGCTTTGCAATGGACTTTGTCATTCATCCCTTCCTGAGGGACAGTCTGTGACTTCTATCTGACCTCTTCTGTGATTGTTTTCTACCATAGAATGTACCTAAGTCCCCAGTGTACTGATACTGAATGCCTGAAGCACACACTCGGCCATCTTTACTCCTGGCAAGTCCCACAGACATTCCCCCACCACCACTGGGGCTAGTGTTGTGGCTGGATTGGTCCTTGTGTTTCTTTTTTTCTTTTTAAAATGTATGTATTTATTTTAATTGGAGGATAATTTCAATACTCTGATGGTTTTTGCCATACATTAACATGAATCAGCCACAGGGTTCAGGATGAGGGGCACATGCACCCTTGTGATACTTATTATGACTGCAGGATTCCCCTCAACAAAATCACTGAAGAACATGATTTACTGCTCACAGGTCCTAGGGGGTACACTGTTACAGAGACTACACAGCAAGGTCCTGGTAAGGATGAAGGTAAGAGTGTAGACCTGGGGCTCTGCTTTTATTTTAGGGCCCAAGCGTGTGGTGGAATTTCACTGGTTTATTCTTTACTGTAGAATTTAAAACTTCAGAATGGGAATCAGAGCAAAGCTGTCTATTATCCAGGTTGCTCAGAGCTTCAAAAAGGGAAACTTCACTGGGTCAGGGATGCCGGGGGTGGGCAGCCTGGCTCCTTATCTAGTTATTTGCTAATAGTTGTGTCACACAGCTGGCAATTTGTTTTCAAGACGAGTGTCTTTAAAATGGTTGCCTCACAAAGCGATCACAAAGCTTAATGTCAGGCAATTACATTACAATCGAAAAGCTTAATGTCAAGCAGTTACACTGCAGAAGCCTTGCAGCTTCTCCCCCTGCCCTCTTAAAAGGCTGCCTGACACCAGTCAAAGAAGCCTAGTGAGGCCTGATGGTGAGAGGCCATATGAAGACAGGCTGATGGCAGAACCCAGATGTGAACAAGGCCACCTTCAACTCTCCAAGGGCAGTGAGACTGCTGCTACCGGCTGATTCTAACCCAGAATCATAGCAAGAGCGTGGTTGCTACTTAAGCCACTGAGTTTGGGACTGTTTGTTAAGTAGCAGTAGACAAGTAATTCGAGTGCTAAGGATTTTGCCAAACCTCTCTCTCAGGGTTTTTCCATTCTTGAAAATTTTAAGGATGGACCTAGGAATTCACATTTCAGCAGATTCCCCGGAGGGTTCTTTTTTAATGTAATAGTTCCAGCATAACTCACATGCATATTTATGTGTATAAAAGTTTATGAAGCAGGATAATAAAATAAATAACCATAAAATCACTATTATCTTAAGAACTAGAAATTACCAACGCTGTGCTATCTATACTCTCATTCCCTGATCTATTTCACTGTCTCGCCAAGACAGAGGTAGCAACATCCTGAGTTGAGAGTTCATCAGTCCATTGCATATAGATATAGCCATATAAAATATATATGTACATACATATTATATGTACACTACATATGTATCACATGTGGATAAATATGTGTGTATAATGTATACATTCACACATAATATATTTGGTTTTGCTTATTTTAAAACTTTATTAAAAATGTTATCATGCTAGGGGCTGGTGCATGGGGATGACCCAGACAGATGTTATGGGGAGGGAGGTGGGACGGGGGTTCATGTTTGGGAACGCATGTAAGAATTAAAGATATTAAATTTAAAAAATAAAAAACTAAAAAAAAAAAGAAACAAAAAAAATAAAAAATAAATAAATAAATAAAAATGTTATCATACTGCATGGCAAAGCGGAAGATTAGATTGATAAGGATATAGACTCTGATGTTAAGCTGCCTGTGTACAAATTCTAGCTCTGCCCCTTAGTATATGAGGGACCTAGGCAATTTACTTAACCTCTATGGGATTTGGTTTTCATTTCTAGGAAACAGAGGTGATGATAATAATATCTACCTCTTAGGGTCTTGGTGAAGGTTAATGAAATAACTTATCTAAAGTAATTAGGACAGTGTACTATACAGAGTAAGTGCTTTATAAGTACTACTATTTTTATTTTGCAATACACTGATTTCACCTAGCGTTATGTGTGCCATGATTCATACCTGCTGCACTTATCACTGTAGTTCATTCATGTTTCACTGATGTATATCGCTCCAGTACAGAGCTATACCAAAATTTATTTAGCCATTCTCTATTAATGGATATTGTCATTGTCCCCAATTCTTTGCTTTTGCAGCAGGGATACAATGAGCATCCTTTTACATATCTCCTAGGGTATAAATGCAGGCTTTTCTCAAGGTGTATGTCTCAGAGGAGAGTTCCTGGGTCACAGACAATGAGAATGCTTAGTTTTACAAGAAGAGGCCCAGTGATTTTCAACAGTAGTGGGACCAGAAGACAGTCTCATGTCCTTGTTTCCCATCTTCCCCAGGATTTGATTTTATCAGTTTTTATTTGATTTTACCAAGTTTATTGGGGAGTGTTCTCAACACTTTTGAGGGGTTGTAGAAAGCAGAAATGTGCAGAGACATGATGCAATGACAACAAAGGTCTCACCCAATCCTGTAAGACTTTGATCAGAATTTTAATGCATTTTTTTGAGCCTTAGAGAAAGTTTTTGCCTCGAGTATTTGGTGAGAGAAACATATGCCTTTTAAAAAGTCTAATAATTTTGACTTTGTTGACTTCACACTCGGAGAAACCATAAGGCGTTTCCTCAGTCTCTCTTAGATTCTTGCAGCCCCAATTCTCCCCACTACTCCTTGCCCCTTGCAATTTTCCTTTGCCTGCTTCCCTAATGCTGTCCCATTTCTATTCTCCCCTTCTTTCCCTGACCACTCTCTCCTTTTACTTCCCTCTTTGATGACCATGCTTATTCCCTGCTGCCCCTCAGGTTGCCTGAGTTTTGAATCCTGACATTTTTGCCCATGGCAACTATGGACCATTTCTTAATCTTCTTAATTTTACTGTCCTTCAATTTCCTCAGTTCTAAATGGGCATAATAAGAGTATCTACTCACTTGGTTTAGTGAAAATTAATGTAAAACATGTGGAAAGGAATCTGATACATACTAAGTGCTCATGAAATGTTACTATGCATTATTCCCTTCCTTTTCGTCTCAAGTCAGGTTTCTTAGAAATGGGTCTCAGATGCAAGAAGTTCATTGGTGAGCGTTCTCAACACTTTTGGGGTTGTAGAAAGCAGGGATGGTCAGAGAACCATGATGTAGTAACAGCAAAGTCATAGCCAATCCTACGAGAGTTCTAGAGCTGGACGACCTTTTCAGAGCTGCCCTCAACTGGAGATAGAGGTCAAGTCTTTATTCTCTATATTGCAGTACAAACGAAAGCTACTTAATGTTGGATTTCTTTATCTGTAAAATGGCTAAATTTTACCTATTTTAAAGGATTCAATGGAGGAAAAAAATGTCCAAAAACAGATGCAGTAAAGAAATAACCCGAACAGTGTAAGGTGCCAGTCATCACAGCATGAGGCAACAGCACCTTAATAGCATACATTAAAATTCAGCATTCAGGAAACTAAGATCATGGCATCCAGTCCCATCACTTCATGGAAAATAGATGGGGAAACAATGGAAACAGTGAGAGACTTTATTTTCTCGGGCTCCAAAATCACTGCAGATGGTGACTGCAGCCATGGAATTTGAAGATGCTTGCTCCTTGGAAGAAAAGTTATTACCAAACTAAACTGCATATTAGAAAGCAGAGACATTATTTTTCCAACAAAGGTCCATCCAGTCAAAGCTATGGTTTTTCCATAGTCATGTATGGATGTGAGAGCTGGACTATAAAGAAAGCTGAGCACCAAAGAATTGATTATTTTGAACTGTGGTGTTGGAGAAGATTCTTGAGAGTCCCTTGGACTGCAAGGAGATCCAACCAGTCAATCTTAAAGGAAATCAGTCCTGAATATCCACTGAAAGGACTGGTGTTGAAGCTGAAACTCCAATACTTTGGCCACCTGATGCAAAGAACTGACTCATTGGAAAAATGCCCTGATGCTCGGAAAGATTGAAGACAGGAGGAGAAGGGGACGACAGATGGACATGAGTTTGAATAAGCTCTGGGAGTTAGTGATGGACAGGGAAGCCTCGTGTGCCACAGTCCATGGGGTCACAGAGAGTCAGGAATGACTGAGTGACTGAACTGAACTGAGCACACATTTAAAATGGGATTTAAAAATCTTAGTAATTTAAAACTACAGTGACCACCAGCATATATGAGGACAGCAGAGAACTCACTAACTGTTGAGAACTTTCAACAAGATTCATGTAGTCATCTTCATTCATAAAGGGAAAAATTTTTTGAATTATATCTCCTAAAAAAAAAGAATTATTCAGATACATGTCAGGATGTTGGTAATTTTAAACAAAAGCTGATTAAATATTGAGTGCTCATAATCCAGTTTGGAGTGTTTACTCATGTTTTGTGCTTTCTTAAAAGCTGATCTATAAAAACAGATTTTGGATTGTGATGTGTGATCACAGCCGATGTCAAGATGTACCCTGATCACAGGTGTGCCAGACACACTCTTGCATTTATTGATCTACCTTATACCAGACACCCAGCATGAAAATAGCACTAAGCAAAGACTAAGGCCCCTTTCTGAAAGAATATAACAAGGATAGTTCAGAACCATCTATACTTAAGGAAAAGGGAGGTTAGCAAGGAAGACAGAGCTATAGGTCTTTCTAATGCTTTCTTTCTGCAAACCCAGTTAAGAGTGGCTACAAACAACCATGGAACATTTTTACTGCCTCCCACTACCATTTCTCTACATAATTTTCCCCTGATTTTTTTTCTCTTTTCCCTTCTCATTTTCTCTTAAACACAAATGAAAAAAAAAATCAATCAATTCTTTTTTGAATAGAATACAGCAAAAGAAATGAACTGAGAAGACCTCTCCACCCAAGAGCCTAAAAAACCTCTTTATGTACCTGGCAAGATTATACCTACTTCTTGGACCACCGCCCTGATCCCTTGCTTCTTGTGATAATCATATCATTTGGTTCTCATCTCTCCTACTTTGTCTTCTCACAGTGAGCCAGTGGAGCATCTCTTGGTTAAATTACTAGAGGATACAATCAAAGAAAGTGCAATCAATACAATCAAGTTTCCAAAGTACAGACTCCTTTAAGTCATTGCTGACTTGCCGTTTTCCAGCAATACAACAACCAGAATCACATTTAAAGAATTCTACTGAATTATTGTCTATTTCCTGCCTCTTTCCCATGTGACAATCAAGACCATTTTATTTTCCTTCTCCCAAGACAGTGATCTACCTGGACAGCTTCTCCTTTACAAGGATTGTTCAAATTACCTTAAAATGATATCTGCACTAATTTCTAACTACGGTTGCCGGCTCAGACTCTCTCGAAAAACCTATCTCTTTAACAAATGACAAGGGGGAATCAATATTCCAGTGACGAAGTGATGAGAACTTTCCTGGAATAGTCTGCTGTCTCTGCTTAACTCGAGGTCTTTCTGTGAAGACTCAGGTAATTCTTCTGGGGAAAAAAAAAATTCATTAGCCTTGCAAATGTCTACCAAATTTTACAATGTAAGTTTTTTCACAATTATAAATTTACAATATAATCATCATAACCATTTATAGGATGCTATGTGCCAGCCCTATCCTTCAAGATTGTCCGTGGTGGCCCAGTTACTTAATGATGGAGGTGGGATTTCAATGTGGATTTCTTTGACTGTAAAGACCACATTCTTAACTACCATATGGCTTCTTTATTTATTTGCTAGTAATTAGTATATCAGTTCAGTTCAGTTCATTTCAGTCGCTCAGTCGTGTCTGACTCTTTGCAACCCCATGAACTGCAGCATGCCAGGCCTCCCTGTCCATCACCAACTCCCGGAGTTCACTCAAACTCACATCCATCGAGTCCGTGATGCCATCCAGCCATCTCATCCTCTGTCATCCCCTTCTCCTCCTGCCCTCAATCCCTCCCAGCATCAGAGTCTTTTCCAGTGAGTCAACTCTTCGCAGGAGGTGGCCAAAGTACTGGAGTTTCAGCTTTAGCATCAGTCCTTCCAAAGAAATCCCAGGGTTGATCTCCTTCAGAATGGACTGGTTGGATCTCCTTGCAGTCTAAGGGACTCTCAAGAGTCTTCTCCAACACCACAGTTCAAAAGCATCAATTCTTCGGCACTCTGCCTCTTCACAGTCCAACTCTCACATCCATACATGACCACTGGAAAAACCATAGCCTTGACTAGACAGAACTTAGTCAGCAAAATAATGTCTCTGCTTTGAATATGCTATCTAGGTTGGTCATAACTTTCCTTCCAAGGAGTAAGCGTCTTTTAATTTCATGGCTGCAATCACCATCTGCAGTGATTTTGGAGCCAAAAAATAAAGTCTGACACTGTTTCCATGAGATAATGTATATGAAGGGTCTAATACAATGCATAGCCCATATATACTCTATTTTCTTCTACTCATCTGAATCTTACATTAATGATAAAAAATTGTGAACCAGATATAAGAAGAGAAACATCAAGCTCCAAAGTGGTCACTTGTGTTGGTAAATGGAATAACTACTATCAGTTGATTTTTCCATCCTTAAGCAAAAATATTTTTTAACTTTCTTTGATGTCGAAGAATAATTAAGGAGTCCAATAAAGGAAGGAGGTATTCTTAATTATTTGTTGACTATTACTTGTTTTGAATGGGTAGATTAAGTAGCTTATCTTCAAGGCCAGCTTTCATTATTAATGATAATTATAACAGTTAAATTAATTTTGTTAAGCATTTATTATGAGCCAGCTAGTGGTTGAAATATTTTACACACAGTATTCATTTAACCTTTATAACAACCTGTAAGACTGGCTGTACTATCACTATTTCACATAGGTTAAAATTAAGGCTTTATAAAGGTAAGTATCTTGGCCCAGGAGCTTTCCTGGTGGCTCAAATGGTAGAGAATCTGCCTGCAATGAGGAAGACCTGGGTTCAATCCCTGGGTTGGGAAGATCACCTGGAGTAGGAAATAGCAACTCACTCCAGTTTTCTTGCCTATAAAACTCCATAGACCGAGGAGCCTGGCGAGCTAGAGTCCACAGGGTCACAAAGAGTCGGACATGACTGGGCAACTAGTGCACACACACACACACACACACACACACACACATGTATCTTGGCCAAGATCAGAGGACTGGAAGATGCTGAAGGTAGAATCAGAACCCAGTATGCCTGACTCTAGAGCCTTTGTTCTTTATGTGTCCTTCATTTGACATTTCTTTTCAAATATATTTGCCAGCGCCTGAAGAGTGTCGCACATTTGTGTAGGCTTCAGGGACATTGTGCTGAACAAGATAAGCAAAATCCTGGCCCTTGCAGACTCTTCCATCAGATAGGAATACCACTGTGACAAATATTCTTGAATGCTAAATGATACAAAAGGGGCACACAAAATGTTATGAAGACTTATAACACGGCTATCTAACCTAGTTTAGAGAGTCAGTGACAGCTGCACAGTGAAAGCAACATTTAATTTGAAGCTTGAAAAATGAGTAGGAGAGGGCCAGATGAAAGAGAATAAAAGAGTATTGGGAGCAGAAGTAATAGCACATTTGAGGGCCTAGAAGCAAAATGATATGGCTCACTGGAGGAACCATGGGGTCCAACAGAACTTGAGCACAGAACTGTTCTGCTACAGGCAGATTTGAGGAAGGAGATAATTACATAATAGAGGGCCAACGATGATGAATGAGAGCTAGACAAGGGCCAAATCATGTGCCTGTAAGCCACCTTAAGGATAATGGTCTTCAGGTAAGAACTGGGGAAACATCAAAGGGTTTAGGAAAGGCCAGATTTATGCTTGGAGGAGGGCAAAGTGGATACAAGCAGCCAAGATTCACCTGAGACATTTTGCAAAAGCACAAGTAGAAGAAAAGGTATTTTTCTTTTCAAAGGACTTAAACGCTACAGAGTGAATATAACTATACATGTTAACATGTATAGAAGATACAGCTATAGACAACACTTATTGAGAACCATGTGACATTTGTTCACTTGCAAGTATTTATTGGAACTTACTTTGTACCTGGCACTGTTCTAGGAACAAAAGTACCTGTAGTCATACCGCTTATATTTGTGATTTGATTGCCAGATACTAAGCCAAAGATGGAGAAATTCTACACAGTCAGCAAAAACAAGACCGGAAGCTGACTGGTTCAGATCACGAACACTTTATTGCCAAATTCAGACTTAAATTGAAGAAAGTGGGGAAAACCACTAGACCATTCAGGTATGGCCTAAATCAAATCCCTTATGATTATACAGTGGAAGTGAGAAATAGATTTAAGGGCCTAGATCTGATAGATAGAGTGCCTGATGAACTATGCATTGAGGTTCCTGACATTGTACAAGAGACAGGGAACAAGACCATCCCCATGGAAAAGAAATGCAAAAAAGCAACATGGCTGTCTGTGGAGGCCTTACAAATAGCTGTGAAAAGAAGAGAAGTGAAAAGCAAAGGAGAAAAAGAAAGATATAAGCATCTGAATGCAGAGTTCCAAAGAATAGCAAGGAGAGATAAGAAAGCCTTCTTCAGTGATCAGTGGAAAGAAATAGAGGAAAACAACAGAATGGGAAAGACTAGAGATCTCTTCAAGGAAATTAGAGATACCAAGGGAACATTTCATGCAAAGATGGGCTCAATAAAGGATAGAAATGGTATGGACCTAACAGAAGCGGAAGATATTAAGAAGAGGTGGCAAGACTACACAGAAGAACTGTACAAAAAAGATCTTCATGACCCAGATAATCACGATGGTGTGATCACTCATCTAGAACCAGACATCTTGGAATGTGAAGTCAAGTGGGCCTTAGAAAGCATCACTACGAATAAAGCTAGCAGAGGTGATGGAATTCCAGTTGAGCTATTTCAAATCCTGAAAGATGATGCTGTCAAAGTGCTGCACTCAATATGCCAGCAAATTTGTAAAACTCAGCAGGGGTCACAGGACTGGAAAAGGTCAACTTTCATTCCTATCCCAAAGAAAGGCAATGCCAAAGAATGCTCAAACTACAGCACCATTGCGCTCATCTCACACTCTAGTAAAGTAATGCTCAAAATTCTTCAAGCCAGGCTTCAGCGATAACGTGAACCGCGAACTTCCTGATGTTCAAGCTAGTTTTAGAAAAGGCAGAGGAACCAGAGATCAATTTGCCAACATCCTCTGGATCATGGAAAAAGCAAGAGTTCCAGAAAAACATCTATTTCTGCTTTATTGACTATGCCAAAGCCTTTAACAGTGTGGATCACCATTAACTGTGGAAAATTCTGAAAGAGATAGGAATACCAGACCACTTGACCTGTCTCTTGAGAAGCCTATATGCAGATCATGAAACAACAGTTGGAACTAGACATGGAACAACAGACTGGTTCCAAATAGGAAAAGGAGTACGTCAAGGCTATATATTGTCACCCTGCTTATTTAACTTATATGCAGAGTACATCATGAGAAACACTGGGCTGGAGGAAGCACAAGCTGGAATCAAGATTGCTGAGAGAAATATCAAGAACCTCAGCTATGCAGATGACAGCACCCTTATGGCAGAAAGTGAAAAGGAACTAAAAAGCCTCTTGATGAAAGTGAAAGAGGAGAGTGAAAAAGTTGACTTAAAGCTCAACATTCAGAAAATGAAGATCATGGCATCTGGTCCCATCACTTCATGGGAAATAGATGGGGAAACAGTGGAAACAGTGTCAGACTTTATTTTTGGGGGCTCCAAAATCACTGCAGATAGTGATGGCAATCATGAAATTAAAAGACGCTTACTCCTTGGAAGGAAAGTTATGACCAACCTAGATAGCATACTCAAAAGCAGAGACATTACCTTGCCAACAAAGTCTGCCTAGTCAAGGCTATGGTTTTTCTTATGATCATGTATGGATGTGAGAGTTGGACTGTGAAGAAGGCTGAGTGCCGAAGAATTGATGCTTTTGAATTGTGGTGTTGGAGAAGACTCTTGAGAGTCCCATGGACTGCAAGGAGATCCAACCAGTCCATTCTGAAGGAGATCAGCCCTGGGATTTCTTTGGAAGGAATGATGCTAAAGCTGAAACTCCAGTACTTTGGCCACCTCATGCAAAGAGTTGACTCATTGGAAAAGACTCTGATGCTGGGAGGGATTGAGGGCAGGAGGAGAAGGGGACGACAGAGGATGAGATGGCTGGATGGCATCACGGACTCGATGGACGTGAGTCTGAGTGAACTCTGGGAGATGGTGATGGACAGGGAGGCCTGGCTTGCTGCAATTCATGGGATCGCAAAGAGTCAGACTGAACTGAACTGAACTGAAGTACAGGCATTAACTAGATAGGCTTTCCTCTAGTCCTATGAGATGGGCTAGCAGATTATCCCACCTCGTTATCTCATCTCACAAAGACACTGAGGTGCAGGGTGGTCAAGGACTCCCCAGGATTTGCCTGCAGATCTGTCTGGCTCCAGAGCCAGTGACTTCCTGTGAGATGAACACAAGGGAAAGGCAAGAGAGCCTAAAAACATAGCACCCTCAGTCACAGCAGCCATGGGAGCAATGCAGTGTCCTACAAAGGCTGAACTCACAAGCCTTAATTTCATTGTTGTAAGTGGGGTTTTTTAAAGCTTTCAATGAACTTTTATTTTATTTTACAATAAAACCACATTTTCCTTAATAGTTCCTTAATCAAAGTATTTCTAATGGGTAAATTCTAATCTCAGCTTGGTGCAGAAATCAGCTATGTGTTCTGAAGACAGCATACTCAACAGCCTGACTCCACAGGGCATGACTGTGATGGATGAATTTGGAGTGCCTGACAGAGAGGCAATGCCTCTAGCACCTTTCCTTTCATCCTGTTCTCCCTTCTGCTCACTGAGTCTTTTCTTTTTAATTTTTATTTATTTATTTTTACTTTACTGGCTGTGCTGGGTCTTTGGCGCTGCAAGGACTTTTCTCCACTTGCAGCAAGCAGGGGCTACCCTCCGGCTGTGGTGCTCAGGCTTCTCATTGCAGCGGCTTCTCTTGCTAAGGAGCACAGGCTCCAGGGCCCACAGGCTCAGCAGTCGCAGCTCGCTGGCTCTAGAGCACAGGCTCAGTAGTCGTGACACAAGGGCTTAGTCGCTACGTTGCATGTGGAATCTTCCCAGATCAGGGATTGAACTTGTGTCTTCTTCACTGGCAGGCAGATTCTCAACCACTGAACCACTGGGGAAGCCCGTCACTGAGTCTTTAATGAAGAAAAGTTGGCTTTGCTCTATTCAGGAACTAGATCCCCTGTTCTCTCTCCCTGCACAGTTACGCCTGCTTAGCTCCTTAGTTTTCAATTCCTCTCAGGAACTAGGATCAAGAGGTCATTTTAGCATTAGTTTCTGGAAGAATGTGCTTCAGGGCACATCCCTCAAACTCCTGGGGAACGAGGCTATCAATGAATGCTGGAGTCAGATGCTTGTTTAGCCCATTAGCAGACACAACCTGGCCTTCGTTTACCTCTGCATCAGAGAGGGGAGCGCCTCCTGTGGGTGGGAAGGACAGAGCCTCTCTCTGTGCAGGATCATCTCGAATGGCACTCCTCCGCTTGCAGTCCTCTGACCTTCTACTGGCAAAGGGCGAAACAGGTAATAGGAGAGCTGGTGTCTGAACTGGTGCCTGGGAGAGGATCTGGCAGGTCCTTGAGTCTAGGATGTTGGGCCTTTAGAGCCTTTTTCTTTATCTCTGGGCCTTAGTCCCACTTCAGGACTACAGAAAAGCTCACTCAGTGACCGGTCACCTGTAATATAAAGAAGAACAGACAAGGTGTGCGACCTCGAAAGGGCCAGGTAACCAGTGGTTATGTCTATTTCCGCATTTCTCTATTCCTGTGTCCATCATTCCTTCACTCCCACCCAAACCAAAGATAAAGGAGTCCCATTTTCCAAAGCTCATCCCTTCTGCCAATCTGACTTCTTCAGTTAGGAGGCCAGTCTCCTTTCTCTGGATTCTTTGCCTCACCCTGCAGATATGTTTAAGAGTTCTCTATGTCACTAAACTTTGATCTGAAGCATCCTACTAAATTACTTGAGTGACCTTCCTCTATCTCTTCTTTCATCCCAGATTCTTCTCACTAATTTCCTTCATTTCTAATTCTACTCAATACTCAGTCCTTTTCCATTTCACTTGGAGTTCTGCTACTCTCCTGTGACTCTTCCCTTGCAAGTCCAGTGGCCTAACTACAAAATCATTTTTCCCCCTCAATCTGTAGGGAAAACAATTGATAAAAATATAAGACTAAATAGGCCAAAGATGGAATTTAAGGTTCAGTTCGGTTCGGTTCAGTTGCTCAGTCGTGTCCGACTCTGCGACGCCTTGAATTGCAGCACACCAGGCCTCCCTGTCCATCATGAACTCCTGGAGTTCACTCACACTCACGTCCATCGAGCCGGTGATGCCATCCAGATATCTCATCCTCTGTCGTCCCCTTCTCCTCCTGCCCCAACCCCTCCCAGCATCAGAGTCTTTTCCAATGAGTCAGTTCTTCATATGTGGTGACCAAAGTACTGGAGTTTCAGCTTTAGCATCATTCCTTTCAAAGAAAAAGGATATATAAACAAAACCTCTTAGCTAAGTGGGGATGAGAATGAGAGCAAATGCTTATTTTGAGCAATTAATATAGGCAGGATAACATTCTACTTATTCTAGAAATACAGGATGCATCGGACAAGGATTATCAACTCCATCAAAGATTTATAAACAAGAAGAACAGAAAAGGTCTGCACAGGCTGATTAAAGGTCGAAGCAGAAATCTATATCTGCTATAGCTCGTAAAAAGCCTTTAGAAACCTGAGTAGGAGACATTTCATATTTTAAGTTTTAATTTACATTTCTCACTCCCTTTGAGGGGATATGTTTTATTGTCTACATATTTATAAGAACAGAGATGTGATAGACATTCAACAAATGTTTACTGAAGGAGTGACCTGAATGAATGACTGAAACTCAAGTTTCTGGTAGGTTTATGTTTCAAAGTAATGCTGCCATAGAATCGTCCTTCATTTGAATATTTCATATGAAATAAATGAGCATTTTCTTCAGACCAAGGGCCATGCCATGTATTTTTCTCAGAACCTGGTTGGTATAATAAATGCACAGTAAATAAACTTTATTCAAAGTGAATTAATTAATGAATAAAGATGCTTTAACAATGAATAGAAGGTAAACAATTCTAATGCATTTGTCAAAAATCATAGAAATATCTATCAAAATGTATTTTTATGTCAAAGAGGAAATTAAAAAATACCTAGACAGAAAAGAAAATGAAAGCAGTCCAAAATGCATGGAATACAGCAAAAGCAGTTCTATTAATAAGAGGGAAGTTTATAGCAATAAAATCTTACCTCAGGAAACAAGAAAAAGCTCAAACAACCTAATCGTACACCTAAAAAACTAGACAAAGAAGAACAACTAAAACCTAAAGTTAGTAAAAGGAAAGAAATCTTAAAGAGCAAGGCAGAAATAAACAAAGCAGAAACAAAGAAACCAAGCGCAATGATCAATGAAACTAAAAGCTGGTTATTTGAAAAAAACAAAACCGATAAACCTTAAGCCAGACTCAATCAAAAAAAAATCAATATAATTAGAAATGGAAAAGGAGAGGTTACATCTGACACCACAGAAATATAAAGGCTCATGAGAGATTACTATGAACAACTGTGTACCAATAAAATGGACAGCTTGGAAGAAATGGACACATTCTTGGAAAGGTGCAATCTTCCAAGACTAAATCAGAAACAGAAAATATGAACAGACCAATCACAAGCACTGAAACTGAAACTTCACTGTGCTTTATATAGTCTGATCTTCTTGTATCCCAAGTAGGTGAGGTGTTTATGACGTTTATGACAGCTGGAAAGCTGTAAAGAAAGGGATACAGAAAGAGGGGTTGTGGGAAGCAAAAAGTCTCATTGTCTCCAGTGCTACAGCTAAGGCTGTGAAATGACTTAGCTCCCCTGGGAGGGTACCACATGATATGCAAGTACACACTTCAAACGTGCCATTTTGTCAGTCTCCTAGTCCTTCAGTTCCACTGCCTCTTTTCCTGTTATTTTAAGGACACACAATCATGGGCAACAACTCCAGCTTTCGTACCCCAGATACTTTTTCCTGGTCTTTCTTGACCTTTGCAAGTAGACTCAAATATCTGTGAGTAAATTTTTTCTTTTTTAATGGACTCGAAACATTCCCAAGTAAGATGTTGAACTGAAAAACATCCAATGTCTCCTTCTAATTACCACTGTCCTTCCTGCCAGATTACAAGCCATTCAAATGGCAGGCCCTGACATTATCTCACATTTGACCCATAAAAACCTCAGCACTCTATCATTAGACAGAAAAACAACAGCTGAATCTTGGACACGGGCTAGATGTGTATGTCATTCGGGAAACCTTCAGACAGCCCAGGACTAGTGATTCCAACTGTTTATTCTAAGAAGAATTTCAACAAGGTTTTATTTGTGTATGTGCCCACTTACATGTGGCTGTATCAGAAAGAAAGTGAGAGAGAAAAGCTCTCCATTTTATGCTGTATTATACTGCAATTAGAGAAAATGTAAGCAACACAGAGTTAAACCTCCTATTCCAGAACCTTTTCTATCAGGCAAACTCTGTTTTGGGCAGCTGATACTATTTGCTCAACATTCAAATGATCTTTCGTTTATATGCAGATGACACCACCGTTATGGCAGAAAGGGAAGAACTAAAGAGCCTCTTGATGAAAGTAAAAGAGGAGAGTGAAAAAGTTGACAACATTCAGAAAACTAAGATCAAGGCATCCGGTCCCATCACTTCATGGCAAATAGATGGGAAAACAATGGAGACAGATACTTTATTTTGAGGGGCTCCAAAATCACTACAGATGGTGACTGCAGCCATGAAATTCAAAGACGCTTGGTCCTTGGAAGAAAAGCTATGACCAACCTAGACAACATATTAAAAAGCAGAGACATTACTTTACCAACAAAGCTCCGTCTAGTCAAAGCTATGGTTTTTCCAGTAGTCATGTATGGATGTGAGAGTTGGACTGTAAAGAAAGCTGATCGCCAAAGAATTGATGTCTTGAACTGTGGTGTTGAAATAGATTCTTGAGAGTCCCTTGGACTGCAAGGAGATTCAACCAGTCTATCCTAAAGGAAATCAGTCCTCAATATTCATTGAAAGGACTGATGCTGAAGCTGAAGCTGACTCTCCAGTACTTTGGCCACCTGATGAGAAGAACTGACTCATTTGAAAAGACCCTGATGCTGGGAAAGATTGAAGGTGAGAGGAGAAGGGGACAACAGAGGATGAGATGGTTGGATGGCATCACTGACTTGATGGACGTGAGTTTCAGTAAGCTCTGGGAGTTGGTTATGGACAGGGAAGCCTGGCGTGCTGCAGTCCATGGGGTCTCAAAGAGTTGTACACCACTGTGCCAACTGAACTAAACTAAACTGCTGCTCTTTGACCAAATAGCCATCAGGCAGCTGACAATTACATTACAGCGCCATCTAGCTCTCACTACCAGAGCCTGATGTCTTACTCCCAGCCCGGTTGAGCGGGTTAGGGTTAGTCACTACCCAATAATGCAAGGGCTTCCCTGGTTGTTCAGTGGTAAAGAATCTACCTGCCGATGCAGGAGACTTGGGTTCATTCCCTGGCTTGGGAAGATCTTCTGGAATATTCTTGCCTGGGAAATCCCATGGATAGAGTAGCCTAGTGGGCTACAGTCTATGGGATCCTGAAAAAGTCGGACACAACTTAGCCACTAAACAACAGCAACTATCCAGTGTTGCCAGCTAACTCAGCTGATTACCATTAAGTGAGGATGAAACCAAGCAAAATCCCAAAGCAGGTTTATGTTTAATAATCCATACTTAAATTTTGTTGGCTACATTCCAAACTAGTTTTCCAGTAAGAATACAAAGGCTTTGCTCTTCCTTGTTGAACATCGGTTAAACACTGCTCTGGGTTAGTTTTGTTAACCAAATTTCCGCAGAGTTTGCATCAATTACCTCCTGCCCTCTGTGGAAAGGCTGTCAGGAGACAGTGTTGTAGACTTAAACCTAAAGTCACTAGAGCACTGATTTTGCAAATCCCCAGGATATTTATAAAAATCCCTAATGAGGACACTTGGTAAAATTTTATTTTAATTCACTTACATTGCATAACAGAGTTGTTCACAGAGTATGTGTGAAGAGGAATGTTGAGAAGGAGTTCATATAAATAAAATAATGAATGGGTGCCATGCCTGCAGAAAATCAAAGATCCTTGCCGAAGGCATGATCTAGAAAAAAGTCTAAGAACAAAATTTTATGATGCTTCCACATAACAAATTCTTTACTAAAGTAACTAGCTGTGGGGGGTTATGCCTGATTTCTATCACTATTCCTGGCTAGTACAGGGAGGGAAAAGGGGACACTAAATGTCAAAGGGACGAGAACACCAGAATTGGATCTCTTCCCTCCAATAAACAGTGTTATGGTGGAAAGATCACAACTTTTGGTTTACAGACTTGGATTCAAATATTTAAACAGGCACTTTCTAGATGTTTGGGAGATTAACTTACCTGAGCTGTTCAGCGTTATTGCAAAAAGTAGTGGAGATAATGTCTGTAAAATATCTAAAACTATGTTTCTGGAAAAACAGTTTTTACGACTTTACGTAAACACTATTGAAACATTAAAACAGAGTATAATTGCCTACTGGCATGTTTGTGGGCATCATTAGATGGTACTTATTTGGATTCGTGGTAATCTGGTGATGATTTGAGTCAGTGATTTAAGAGGGGCCAAAGGTTCCCTATTGCATTACCTTTCTTCTGCGTCATCCAGCTTCCAAAAATAGGGCCAGTGCACCCTTTAACAGGAATAGATGTCTGAAATAGCTGTTAAGATGTGTAAGTGTCAAAGTCGTAAGTATGAGGAAAATTAACCTGAAATAGAAGCGGAAGAGTTAGGATGTGTCACTGTATCCAGCAGTGGGGAGGGTGCTTGTGTACAAGATTCCTTCTGGCTTCAGGGGGGCAATTTGGTAGGGAAATAAGCAACAGACTTACTGCACCTGCGAGCCCGAGGTTCCCGCACGGCCTTTCCTTTCACTAGCTGTGTGGATAGAGACGCATCTACACTCTCGGAGACTTGACTACCTTATTTGTAAAACAGAAATTATATTTTTACTGCCTCTCAAAATGTGTCATAAAAAAGAAAGAGAACAGCATATCTGAAAGTCTTTTGCCCTTCTCAGTGATCAATCCACCCCCAAGCAGCAATGGCTGAAGCCAAAATCCAGCAGCTTCTCTGATTCCTGTCTCTCTCCCCATCGCCAACTACCCCCAGCCAAGTCCATTCATTTCTCCTCTCTGAACACATCCTGTGTTCAGGAACATATCCACTTTCCATCTCTACTGGTCCCACTCCCATGCAAGGCTACTATTACGAGCCTCATTTCTGAACTCCTGTTCACGCACTGATCTCACTAAAAAGCATTCTCCAAACAAGAGTCCAAATGACCTTTTCTAAAAAATAAACCAAGAGAGAACTAAACATTGCATACCTCTCTGTGGAAGGATTTAATGATCTTATGAAATATTCTTGACAAAAAATTTATTTATTTTTGATAATTTATTCTTGACAAATAAATTAAACATGATTAGCCCTGACTACTTCTCCACTCATATCCACTTCTTCACTGCACTTCACCTACTGGGATCCAGCCTCTTTGGCCTAAATGCTCAAAATTCTCCAAGCCAGGCTTTAGCAATACATGAACCGTGAACTTCCAGATATTCAAGCTGGTTTTAGAAAAGGCAGAGGAACCAGAGATCAAATTGCCAACATCCAATGGATCATGGAAAAAGCAAGAGAGTTCCAGAAAAACATCTATTTCTGCTTTATTGACTATGCCAAAGCCTTTGACTGTGTGGGTCACAATAAACTGTGGAAGATTCTGAGAGAGATGGGAATACCAGACCACCTGATCTGCCTCTTGAGAAATCTGTATGCAGGTCAGGGAGCAACAGTTAGAACTGGACATGGAACAACAGACTGGTTCCAAATAGGAAAAGGAGTACGTCAAAGCTGTATATTGTCACCTTGCTTATTTAACTTATATGCAGAGTATGTCATGAGAAATGCTGGACTGGAAGAAACACAAGCTGGAATCAAGATTGCTGGGAGAAATATCAATCACCTCAGATATGCAGATGACACCACCCTTATGGCAGAAAGTGAAAAGGAACTAAAAAGCCTCTTGATGAAAGTGAAAGAGGAGAGTGAAAAAGTTGGCTTAAAGCTCAACATTCAGAAAATGAAGATCATGGCATCTGGTCCCATCACTTCATGGGAAATAGATGGGGAAACAGTGGAAACAGTGTCAGACTTTATTTTGGGGGTTTCCAAAATCACTGCAGATGGTGGTTGCAGCCATTAAATTAAAAGACACTTACTCCTTGGAAGGAAAGTTATGACCAACCTAGATAGCATACTCAAAAGCAGAGACATTACTTTGCCAACAAAGGTCTGTCTAGTCAATGCTATGGTTTTTCCTGTGGTCATGTATGGATGTGAGAGTTGGACTGTGAAGAAGGCTGAGCATCAAAGAATTGATGCTTTTGAACTGTGGTGTTGGAGAAGACTCTTGAGAGTCCCTTGGACTACAAGGAGATCCAACCAGTCCATTCTATAGGAGATCAGCCCTGGGATTTCTTTGGAAGGAATGATGCTAAAGCTGAAACTCCAGTACTTTGGCCACCTCATGTGAAGAGTTGACTCATTGGAAAAGACTCTGACGCTGGGAGGGATTGGGGGCAGGAGGAAAAGGGGATGACAGACAATGAGATGGCTGGATGGCATCACTGACTCGATGGAAGTGAGTTTGCGTGAACTCCGGGAGTTGGTGATGGACAGGGAGGCCTGGCGTGCTGCGATTCATGGGGTTGCAAAGAGTCAGACACGACTGAGCGACTGAACTGAACTGAAGGTCAGTCACTATGGTCTTCTAGCTTTTTACCTAAAAGTTCTACAGGTTTAGCACTTACATTTAGGCATCTGATGATCCATATCAAGTTTATATTTGTATTTAATATGAGGTAAGATTTGAGGATTTGGGGGACATATAAATATCCATTGTTCTCATAATATTTGTTATAAAGATTATCCTTTCCACTGACTTGCTTTGCCTCCTTTATCAAAAATGAATTGACCATATATATGTGAGCTCTATTCCTGGACACTAGTCTATTATCATTGATCTATATCATTATGTATTTAGATGTTGTTGTTTAGTCACTAAGTCATGTCCAACTTTTTTGTGACCCTGTGGACTGTAGTCCACCAGGCTCCTCTGCCCATGGGATTTCCAGGGCAAGAATATTGGAGTGAGTTGCCATTTCCTTCTCCAGGGGATCTTTCTGACTCAGGAATCAAACCCACATCTCCTGCACTGGCAAGAAGATTCTTTACCACTGAGCCACCAGGAAAGCCCTTTGTATATATATACATAGAATCTATGTTGTCTTGATTACTGCAACTTTATATAGCCAGTCTTAAAATCCAGTAATGTTAAAAAACCTTAAACTTTATTCTTCTTCAAAAATGGCTTTGACTATTATGAGTCCTTTGTTTTTTCCATATAAATCAACATATCAATTTCTAAAAAAAAAAATTACTGTCTCCTAGTCCCTTTGTACCCCACTGACCCACTGACTTATTTTAATTGCTATATAATTTGTAAAAATTACTTATTCTATTTTTCCCCAGTAAAATATAAACTTTATAAGAGAAGGGAATTATCTACTTTTTCTCCACTGTATCTTCAGCTCCTCAAATAATGCCTTTCACATAATAGGTTTTCAATACATATTTGTTGAATAAATGAGTTCACTAGTCTCAGAAATCATTTATCTTATGAAAACCCCCATTGTTTTGAAATATCTCCTTTGCCATTGAAGAAGTCAGTGCTAGAGCACCTTTCCATTGTGTCTTCTTGAATTGGAAAAATTTTCAAGGCTACCACCATCTCCTCCGTACCTAGAAAGACTGACAATAGCCAAACTGTAATAAACAGAAGGAGCATTGGCCTGAAATTTGGAAGATCAAAATGTCTGATTCTGCTCTGCCACTAACTAGGAGTGTGACCTCAGGAATGCACTTAACCTCTTCAGACCCTTTTTTTTTTTCCAATCTGTAATTTGGGGATATCAGTTGTATCTACCCCACATGCACTGTGGGAATTCAATGAGATGACAATGTAGTCTTTGATGCACTGCCTGTCATATAGCAAGTGATCAACAATCATCCTTGTTGTCATTGTGTAAATGATTATAACTTTTGGAAGTTTCTTTAGGGTTGTTTCAGGAAACATTAGGGCTTCCCTCATAGCTCATTTGTAGAGAATCTGCCTGTGCTGCAGGAGACCTTGGTTCAGTTCCTGGGTTGGGAAGATCGACTGGAGAAGGCATAGGCTACCCACTCCAGTATTCTTGGGCTTCCTTTGTGGCTCAGCTGGTAAAGAATCTGCCTACAAAGTGGGAGACCTAGGTTTGATCCCTGAGTTGGTAAGATCCCTTGGAGAGGTGAAAGGCTACCCACTCCAGTATTCTGGCCTGGAGAATTTCATGGACTATACTGTCCATGGGGTCATAAGGAGTCAGATATGACTGAAAGACTTTCACTTCACTTCCAGGGAACATTGAAAGCTAAGGGAAAAACAAAGAGAAACCAAACAAATAAACTTTTCAGAAGTAGGGGTTAGGAAATTATTAGTAACTCTGGGCCTGACTGCCCTGGTGTGACTTGTACCACTTCCAATATGAGATGAAACTTAGCTCTCTCACCCCTTGTTAGAAAAGTCATTCCTCAACCACAAACCTCCTTTCCATAAAGTAAGATTCAGATCTTCACCAACAAACGCTTTCATTCCCAAATGCCTTCTGCATTTTACCCAAACCGCTTTTCACTGCAAGACTTGGTTCCCTAAATGTCAAAGAGATATATCAAATCAACAGTCCATTCAGGCGTGTAAGCCTTAGTTCTTTAAAATCAGGCTACATGAAGTTGATGGCCTTCCTTGTTAACGTCACTTCCCTGGTGGCTCAGAGGTAAAGAATCCTCATACAATGTGGGAGACACAGGTTCAACCCCTGGATCAGGAAGATCCCCTGGAAAAGGGAAAGGCTACAGACTCCACTATTCTTGCCTGGGAAATCGCATGGACAGAAGAGTCTGGTGGGCTACCATGGGGTCTCAAAGAGAGTCAGACACAACTTAGCATCTAAACATCTACTACTAGTACTTGCTAATGTCATTATTTTCTAGAAACAAGAGAAGAATGGGCAAGAAGGAAAGAAAGCTGGGAGGTAGTGAGAGTTCAGCCTGCTACATGTGTGAGTGTATTTGTTCAGGTGTCTTTGTGTGTGAGAGAGACAGAGAGAATACCTGGACCATCTCTTTCTTTTTAAAAATAAATTATTTGTTTATTTTAATTGGAGGCTAATTAATTTACAATATTGTGCTGGTTTTTGCCATACATCGACATGAATCAGCCACGGATACACGTGTCCCCCCATCCTGAACCCTCCTCCTATCTCCCTCCCCACCCCATCCCTCTGGGTTGTCCCAGTGCACAGGGCTTTGAGTACCCTGTTTCAACTGTCAAATTCGCACTTTGACCATCTCTTTCGTAAGGGCTACACTAGGGACTCAAATCTTCTTATGTCTTCTAGAATATGGTTGGAACCCGAAGCAGTAGACGCTCTGCACTGCAGTTAGGATGGTGTAGACATGACGATTAGCCAACTCTGCCCATCGTTTGGCTGAAGCACTGGCCTCAGTTAGGTGTAGAAGGTACCGAAGCAGCCCAGCTGGGCTGGCCTACTGAAAGGCATTCAGGCAATGTGGGAACAGAGACTATGTCTCCCAGGTTGAATGACCTAACTTGACTCTCACTATTGGAAGGGCCCAGATAGGAGATGGGATCTCCGTACTTCTCAGGGATGGAGAGAGGAGAGAGCGGGCACAAAGCTCTGTTTTGATGAAGCTTTGGCACTTTTCAAAGGAACCAGGACTCTTGCTGCTAAGCACCGATAAACATCCTGGGGCTGGATAACCTGAACCAGAGGAGTACAATCAGTGTACAAGAGAGGTGGATCTGGTCATTGACACACAAGTAGCTGCCCAAAATTCCCCGGGCACAGGCTTCCAGGAAGAACCCTGAGCACCACAGGGCAGGGACATAGTTCATGGTTCACCACCCCCACTGAGCACACAGGGGATGCAGAACGCTGCTAAGAATAGTCTCAGTTTCCTCCACAGTGGATTACATATGAAAATCCAACAGACTAGAAAAACATTTGTCATTTTTTTGGACAGGGAAGGGCTGGCCCTGCTTCCTTACCTCCCATTTGCCAAACACTTGTTTAATAGATTCTTCTGCTCATTTCCTCAGGCAGGTTCTGGGCACACAAGAAGGGGGCGCCCAGGAAAGAAGAGGCAGGAGCAACTGACAACACCTTGTCCCCACAAGTCATTTCCAGGACAACTAGGAAGGACCACATCCTCAGAGGACAGTACACAATGCTCCCAAAATTGAACTGTTCAAAACTAAAGATAATAAAGCCCCCAGAAGCATTGCCTAGCTGTAGCACTCCGTGCTAGTAAAGCTCAAACCATCAGAGTTCAGAGCATGTAAGATGCTCCACTCTAGTTCCCACAAGGTAGAAGACAGCAACTATCTCCAAGGTACCCAAAGGAAAAGGTAAGGAAAACAAGACAAGGGGAAGGAGCTTAGAAGCCTTGAGGTCCTCCTTTGCCAGGATGGTCCCACAAACCACTCTGCTGGTGCTCGTCCCATCTCTGTTTAAACACAGAAAGCCTGCTAGAATGTCATCAGCAATCCTGACAGAGTGATTTCTTATACAGCACCATCTGTTCCCTGCAACCGCCACAGCTGTGGCAACGGTCCCTCTTCTCAGCTTTTGGAGCAAGAATAATAACTCTACTCTTGCTCTTCTATATGATACAATGACTCTTCAAATATCTGGATATGACTACTAGGCAAGCTGAGTGCATCCTCAGCCCATCTGTGTATATTCTCCTTCAGTCAGTTCTCAGCATCTTAACTGCTTGTTTTTTCCCGGTCAGCTCAGCTCCTGGGCATCAGCCTAAGGTGGGAAGGGACCAGCCTCTTTCATGCATCTGACAGGCAACAGGTCTGAACTCCCTTCTGAGAACTGCGGGAAAGGAAACCCCTGTGTCAAGCAGTGTAATTTCTGAGCCTGGTATAACGTTGCCTATTGATGGAGAAATCAGAGAGAAGTAGTTTGACCTTCTCTCTGGCATGGTACAGGCTTCCCAGGTGGCCCAGTGGTAGAGAATCTGCCTGCCAATTCAGGAGACATAGGAGATGTGGGTTCGATTCCTGGATCAGGAAGATCCCTGAAGGGAATGGCAATCCACCCCAGTATTCTTGCCTGGGAAATCCCATGGACAGAGGAGCCTGGTGAGCTACAGTCCATGGGGTCACAAAGAGCTGGACACAACTGCGCATGCACAGTTGTGGTATTGTACAGATAGAATCCAGGAAGAAGCTGCCTTAGGGTATTGTAGACAAGCACTGGAATAAAGTTTAATACTCACTTTTTCAAATTTAGAAGCAGATTTTCCCTGTCCCTCTCATTTTTGATGATGAGGACAAGGGAGTATTCCACCCACCACCCACTGTGTGCATGCAGACACACACACACACACATACACACAAACACAATGCTCTACTAATACTCTGTAGAAGAGTCAGTATGCTTACTGTGTATCCGAGGTCACCCAGGAGCTGGGCCAGGAAGCACTCTGAAAAACAACCTGTTTTTCTAGAAGACACCTGACACCGAGAGGGAACAGTTAATCTGAGAGCTTCTCATTGCTTCACAGCAAAGTAAGCGGGATTTCCCCTAGAGGGAACAGGCTTCTACCTTGACACAGCTTTCAAGTATAGCTGAGAAGAAAGTACAGTTAATTTAGCTAAGGAGTTAAATAATGTTAAATGACCTCTAGGCGGCTTTCTGCAAGGAGTTCTAAAACACCATAAAACAGCTGATTCTATCCCATGAGAGACATGCTGATGCCCCCACACACGCACATTTATCATCCATCATTTGTCAACTAGGTCTCCAACACTGACTTTGGCCATCTCTGCTCTTTCTCTAGGTTTAGAGAGGATCTAGATAAAGGTCTATTTTCAGCAAACACCTACTCATCTACTGCCTTCCTTCTCATGCATTTTCTCCTCCTCGGTGGATCTGTTCAGATTTCTCTAGGGCATTTGAGCGTTAAGTCCTGTGCCTTTTGTCCTAGTGTCTTTCATCTGGTTGTCTTCAACATTTGATCCATGACTTTATGCGCATTAGGGATAAAGGCCTGAATCAAAGAAATAGCTATGTAGTTAAAACAAAATAAAACACTAAGAACAGAACCAACAGTGGAGAGACTGCTAATTAGGGGGAAATTATATAGCAAACGTTTCCTAGTTGGTGGCTTAGAATTCTAAGTACAATTTCTCATAGTAACCATGATATGCACAGCACGAGATGTATATGAAATGGTATAATTATTGCCCTACTTTGAGTAAAAGAGATCCTGGGAACTAGCCTGAGTACCTTATCATTTTTATAATATTATCTCATGGGAAGATACCCTCCTGTTCTTATTCACCATGACCCTTTCCTGCAATGGCAAACGTGATTGGGTTTTACTTGTTTTTGTAGGACAAGAGACTAAATGAATAAATTCTTTCATTCATTCCTCAAGCATTCATTAAATGCCCACCATAGTCAGATGCTCTGCTAGGTGCCTATGCAGACAGTTCTCACCATTAAGGAGCTCAGCTGATAGAGACAGATAAATAATTAGAGTGTCAGAGTATTATGTGATGGAGCAGAATGGTGGTTAAGGACATTAGGAGTGTGATAAATACAGAAGAAAGGACCTTGTGGAATACCACTAAGGAGCTGATGGGGGAAACGAAGTCTTCCAGGAAAACTGGGACGAGCCAGGAGAGGATGCTAGGATGACATCACAAAAGCCAAATAACAATACTCCAAGGAGTGAGTGGCAATCGTGCCCCATCTATTTAGGCATCCACTTCCTCTCTTCGGAATGGATGTTGCCAGCACAGACCTCTCACCTGAACTCAGAACACTGACCTGTCCACTCCGCATCTCCACAAAGATATCTAACAGACATCCCATCAAAAGAGCTAGGAATTAGGGGGGCAAAAAAGAGGTTGGATAAGAATAAGAGAATGGTCTTGAAATTTTATTTGTTAGAACTAGAACAAAACCCTAAGGTACGGAGGATGTCAAAAAAAGCTTCAAGGGGAAGATGAGCTATAAATTTGTTACTGTTGTTTAGTCACTAAGTATGTCTCATTCTTTTGCGACCCCACGGACTGTAGCCCACCAGGCTCCTCTCTCCATGGGATTTTCCAGACAAGAATACTGGAGTAGGTTGCCGTTACATTCTCCAGTGGATATTCCTGGATCAGGGATCGAACCTATGTCTCCTGCATTGGCAGGTGGATTTTTACCAATGAGCCACTGGGGAAACATGAGCTATAAGATACATCTTGGGGAAGGATAAGAAGAGGGGAAGTCTCAATTTTGAAAAGAAGAATTTGGATCCTTGAACAGTTTGTTCCTTAACCCAAACTTGACAAGTCAGATGATACATAAATTACTTGGTGCAGAACCGAAGTTCACAAACATTTGTTCTGCCCTTTTGGTGTAAATTATCTAGTCTAAGAGAAAATCTCCTATTAATTAGAATGATTCTCATTTAATAGACAATTTCATCAAGCATGGTCAGCTATCAAGACAAGAAGCTTAGGACAGAAGGGATCATTTGATTCTTCTGAATGACTTATTTTTATTTGAAAGGTTAAAATCTAAAGAAGCCTTAAGAACCTCCCATTTCCCAAGCATTGTTTCATAGAATAACCCAGGAACCAACAAAAACATCACTGAGTCAGCTGGTCATGGTGGGTCAGAGTCTAAATTTTTTAATTGAGAAGATTGAGGTGCAGCAGGTGCTGCTGACATTTAGAGCTGTAAGCATCCTGCTTCTTTGTAAATGCACTTAATAAGAAGGGAATTAAAAGACTAATGCATCTCAAAACAACTTCCTGTCAGTAGATGTTCAGCAAACCCTTTCCAATGTGAGGGACTCTAATGTTAACTTTTTAATTTGATTTAATTGCTTCTCAGAGGTTCACATTAATAACATTTTATGTGATGCCAAATGATGGAACACTGTCATAGATAAAATTTTATTTTGAATCAATGAAAGAATACATGTCCCAATGCTTGCGGATGCTACTTGAAGATCTCGTCCCTGCTTCCCCTCACTTTACCCTGCCCACTCCTACCTCTGTCCTCCTTTCCATTGCCCAATGAGGCTTTCTGCAGATGTTGCTTTAACCTGTTTGTCTTTTAGGATCTTTAGCTTCTCTTTGCAGCTGTTATAGTTTCTATAAAAGGAAAGGTAACTTGATAAATTATTTCACATTAGATATTAGGGATTTTTTTTGATGTGCTGACTTCTCATCACATTTCAAAGAGATTGACTTAAATAGGTATTAAGGTATTTTGGCCCCTGAAATGTACAGGCTGGAAAGGGAACTTGGGGCTCCAGGAGGTCTTCCTCCCCACACTCCTCTTCAAGTTATAATTATACATAGTGGAGTATCCTAACCCCTTTCAGGAAAAGGGGTGAGAAGAGACAAAAACTGGACCCTAGCCATCTCTTGGCATTTCATAGATATAGTCCAGGTCTAATTTTGGTATTTAAGCTTGAACTTTCCTCGTAGCTCAGTTGGTAAAGAATCTGCCTGCAATGTAGAAGACCTGGGTTCAATTCCTGGGTCCGGAAGATGCCCTGAGAAGGAAGGAAATGGCAACCCATTCCAGTATTCTTGCCTGGAGAATCCCATGGACAGAGGAGCCTGGCAGGCTACAGTCCGTGGGGGTCACAATAGTCGGACATGACTTAATGACTAAACCACCAGTTTTCAATCTTTGCAATTACTTCCCCCACACCCAACCAATCTTTTCATCCTCTAAAACAGTTACTTCATTCCCACATTAGTTCTTTCCTTCTTCCTCCTGCCTTGCCCCCAGTTTCTCTCCTCTAGAGTGGTGCCTGGAAAGACTCTGGGGTCAGAAAACCTGGAATTAAGTGTGGCCTACCATTCGTTAGTTGAATGACCTGGAGTTTTCACCTTAATTTCTTTGACTCTCTGTTTCCTCCTGTGTAAAATGGCCACACTAAAAATAATTACTCACAAGACTATTATGGGGGTCAAACTATGTGATGGATGTGAGAGTCCAGCTTTGCAAACCTATGAAGTCCAATAGGTAGTGTACCAAAGAAGAAACTGTTCCACTCTGAAGGTTCCTGACTACGTGATGATGACATCCCGGCACAGAGACTGACCTGGCTGGACCCATGTCTCAGAAGAAGCCACTGTAACGTGCCCAGGAAAGATCTTTCAGGGGTGAAGGTGACTATGAATCCACTAGTGACTCTCCTGGGGGACTCGGGGCACATTCAAAAACGTTAGCACTTAAAAATGGGGGGAAGGAAACAGACAAACAAACGAAAATGTGGACAAAGGGAACAACAAGGCAAAGGACTGAACAGGCAGAATCTGTTAAGGAGAAAGAAGGTGGCAACAGGAAGAAAGGCAAAGGGTAGCAGAGGCACCAGCACAGAGAAACACTAGAACAGAAATTAAAAGATGCCTGCTGCTGAGTGGACAAGGAGCCCAGACTGCTCAAGTTACACCAAACCTTAAATGACCCAGTTCCTGAACAACAGTCTCTGTGTGGTCTGGCATTCTAATGCTTCCTGAGGCCCATGCAATGTGACTCCTATTTTCCTTAATTCCCTGTGTACACTTAAAAGAAACCTTGTTACCTGAGGAAAGACCAATGGACTTCTTTCTTCCAGCATGAAAGAGCCTAACACTCAAAAGGTAAACTTTATTATTTAAGGCCATTTTCTTCTCTTTTGTTTGCCACCGCCCCCCCCTCAAACCCTTGGATTATTTACTAGTGATCATTTAAAAAGATCTAGCAAAATGTCCTGTTAAAAAAAAATCAGTGTATTGAATAAACAAATAAATATGATCATAGCTAGATTTGAACAAATAACATTCATGCAGTTGAAAAGAAATTAAAATGGTAATATTCATAAACTCTCTGTTTGACTTTCAGACTTGCCTGAGGAAGCTCCAGACCTATCATTGTCTCAAAGTAATATATGTGAATGTTCAAGGCACTCTCCTAGGAGGAGAATTCATGGATTGGCTTTAGGGAATCTATGAACTCCATGAAATTATATACAACACTTGGAAAGTATATGCTTTCTTTCCATGGATTTCATCACATTCTCAAAAACCACTGACTTAGATGTTCCTGACTCCTTCCTGGGATCTCTTTAAATCTCTGGATGTATCACACAAATTTAATCTTGTTTTATTGATCATCTCCATAGCTTGATCCTTTCAATCCTAACTATATAATAACATGTGCTTTCTACCTCCTCCACAGCCTACCTTTTCCTTCCTCTTTCCTGCTTCCCTCTTTCTTTATTGGTCTCTCCCCTTTGCCTTTTCTAACTCCCTCTCCAGCTTCCCTCTTTCCTCCCATTCATGTGACTTCCATGTTTCTTGCATCTCAAAGCTAAAGAGGGTGCAAATTCCCCACTTAACATATTTCACCTAAATCTCAGTCCCTCCTCGATCCTCCTGTTTTTGGTAGATCTATCTCCACCCCTCCCCTCCGGCAAGTGCCTGAAGAGTCACACAGTATGAGTCACTGTGAAATTAATAATGTCCTTTGTGTAGGAAGATGACATCACTAACCCACCATCAGTGGGCCATGTGCCCTTGAGCAATTTTCTCTATAGTAGGAACAGTGGGCATTGATGTCTTCCCACGCCCCAGCTCACTGCCCCTAAGAATAATTTTAAGAATTTGGGGGTATAGAAGCTGGACCCAGAATAGAACAAACCCACTTTACTGTCTCCTAAGGTTTTGATCTAGGGCTGGAATAGTCTAGGAGGCTCATGTCCCAAACTAGAAGTAGTCAAAATATTTTAACTGATTTTATTTTATTTATTTATGTATTTTTTGCTTATGGTTAGTTTTGATTATTATTCTCTAATTTGAAAGAGATCAGGTGCTTCTCAATGATAAAGTCCTCAATGATAACATTCCCAGTTAGTGAGCATGGGTATGTTACATCACCTTTAATCTTCCTGGGATTAAATCCTCAGGAAACTGAAAATCACTGAGAGTAAGTAATTTACAAAAGCTGCTGGGCTAGTAAGTAATAAATCCAGGACTGAATCTCCTTTTCTTTCTATGACACCATGCTGCCACATGGGCTACAGCTTCAGTCCCTGTCTTCTAGGATGCTAATAAAATGAACATCAAAATATGGCCAAGAAGAGCCCCTGAGCAGCTTAAGTGACTTGGAGGTCCTTCTCTGGCTGACCTTCCCTTGCAGTTACTTGCCTACAATGAATCTGAGACTCTTTCAGTTGCTGGAAATCGAATGGCTCATTTGTCCTCAGAGTTTTAGGTGTACATTTTTATAACTTGCTCTCTTATCCCTGGCATGGATGTAGGATCCATTTCTGGCTTGCCCTTACTGGTCACTTATCTGCTCTAATCACTTGGATCAGCTAGTGCAGGAAGCAGCGTAAACCACCTACGAATAGTTTGTTTCCTTCCTATCATGCCTGGAGAGTGATCTGTTCTTGACTGGAGTCAGCTGTGCTGTCCTAATGCTCCAAGATCAAGTGAGGGCTGGTAAATATCGGTCTGGTGCCGTGCTCTGGTGGCATTTCATCTGTGTCCTCCTTCCCTACCTAGATTATAAGCAGGACAGACACTGCCTGTATGTTGATTATGGTGATAATACCTACAATGACAATAATAATCATAGATAACATACTATTTGATGCTTATGATATACCCGGAAATATACTATATGATTGCTGAAATGAGATTCCATAAGAGGTCTACTGACTTCAGACACTACATTTCCCCACTACTCTATATTGTTTCCCAAATTCTCATATAGGAAATTTGGGAAAAGAGAGAAAGAAGCCTCTTCTAATTGTAGGTCAGTTTTTCAGCTTTGAAGATTAGAGAGAACTCTCAATGAATTCTACAAACATTTGTTACATGTCTACTACATTCTAGCCTTTCTCCTAAATGGGATGGAGATTCAGAGATATATTTTTTTAAAAAATTTAATCTAGCTTGAGACAAATATGCAAGGAAAAATACTTTCAAGATGAATTGGGGCAAGGAAGAGGAACTAATGTAAAATATAGTAAGAAGCCAGAAGAAACAAGATTAGGTCTGATTAGGAGAATCTGGACTAGAATTTCTGTGGAGGCTGGCATCAAATTGGTCCTGCAAAGGTAAAAAGATTTATGTACATGGAGAAGAGGAAGGATATTTTCCACTTAAGGAATCCACCAAAATTACTAATAATCACAGATATCATTGTTGGATATAAATTATATACCCACCATATTCATAATACAATTATATCTATTGATTATTAAATCCCAATAGTAATGTCAAGGATGAGTTATTACTGTCTCCATTTTACATGTGAGAAAAGTAATATTCTTGGAAATTTAAGTGGCTTGGCTAAGTGAAAGCTAGCTAAGTCATCTCTGGCTCAATATCCCACATCTCTCCACTTCTCAGTATTGCCTTCACATCACATTTGTGTTGTGTTTCAGAGATGGGGATGTCATCCTTGTATAAGAACCACAATAATCAATCTATGAATTTTCTTTTTTGCTCATTTAAATAAGATTTTCTTTGTTGTCTAGAAAAAGATGCAGAAATAAATTGTTCAGCCCTAGTCCCATCACTTCATGGGAAATAGATGGGGAAACAGTGGAAAGAGTGTCAGACTTTATTTTGGGGGCTCCAAAATCACTGCAGATGGTGATTGAAGCCATGAAATTAAAAGATGCTTACTCCTTGGAAGGAAAGTTATGACCAACCTAGACAGCATCTTGAAAAGCAGAGACATTACTTTGCCAACAAAGGTCCATCTAGTCAAGGCTATGGTTTTTCCTGTGGTCATGTATGGATGTGAGAGTTGGACTGTGAAGAAAGCTGGGCGCTGAAGAGTTGATGCTTTTGAACTGTGGTGTTCGAGAAGACTCTTGAGAGTCCCATGGACTCCAAGGAGATCCAACCAGTCCATTCTAAAGGAGATCAGCCCTGGGTATTCTTTGAAAGGAATGATGCTAAAGCTGAAACTCCAGTACTTTGGCCACCTCATACAAAGAGTTGACTCATTGGAAAAGACTGTGATGCTGGGAGGGATTGAGGGCAGGAGGAGAAGGGGATGACAGAGGATGAGATGGCTGGATGGCATCACGGACTCAATGGATGTGAGTTTGAGTGAACTCTGGGAGTTGGTGATGGACAGGGAGGCCTGGCATGCTGCAGTTCATGGGGTTGCAAAGAGTCGGACACGACTGAGTGACTGAAGTGAACTGAGTCAAGGCATAATAAAAAAACAATAGTATTATAACAGTATTTTTATTATGTTTTCTCATACATATTGAGCTTTATTATCTGCCAGATACTGTTCTGAGTACCTTACAGATATTAATGAAACCATCACTCACAGCCTACAGAGAAGGGCATCAATACATACCCACAAATCTAGGTTACGGGCTCACCTCCTATCTCATTTACTTTGTGCAGCTTTTAGCAGAGGTGGAGGTCAGAGGAAGAACATTTTCTTTGAAGTTTATTTTGTTTAAATTCTATCTAAACTTCACTCCTTCCCAGCTGCCTCCTTCCCTGGTGCCCCTCCTCCCTTTCACAAAAATTCAGTGCCCACTTCTGAATCCAGTCTATTAGTGTCCCTGAGCAAATGGATTCCACTGAAATGCAGAGCAGGCTCTGCTCACTGAGGATTCCAAAGGTCCCCAAGTCTCCTCTGGTGTAAAGGGCAGTGACGTGGATTGCATAGAATGGCTGCCAGGTTGGCTTAGAATACATTTGGATGCTTAAAATACCAGTTCAGTCAAAGGCTGGCCTGCCAAAAGAATGCTGACTGGCAGGAAGCACAGACATTCCAGAGAAAGCTCCATCTCTCTTTAACCCACAGTTCTCATCCGGAATTCACCTCAGAGTTTGCAGCAAATAGCCAAGAGCCTCAAGAATTTTTTTGTATGTGTGTGTGCTGCAATAAAGAGATGAGAAAATGAAGGGAGCTGAGGGTGAACCCTTTCCTCCCTGAGCCTTCAGCCTGACCAGAAAAAACACACCCGTGCTAACTGGTGTCACTGCCAATGAATGGTCACTGACCTGCCTGAGGCTCCCTGGGACCCTTCCCATCCTCTTGTCCCTAGTTCATTCAGTCCCCCTCTCTCCTTGACAAGAATTTCATATCTTTTCTTCCTATCTTAAACTTCCAACAACTCCCCTAATTCTCAACTGATGACATTGCCTCTTATTTCCTGTAAGAATTAGAAACAACCAGAAAAGACCTTCCACATGCTCCTGCCCAACAATCTCACGGAAGCTCTGCCTATGAGCTATCTCAGCTCCAGATTCAATGCATGAACTATCCATGGTCCTGGCTGAAGTCAACACCTATATTGTGCTGTGGGTCCCATCCCCTGGCACCATCTCAAGGATTTTACTTCCTCCAATGTTTCATCTCTTTGCCACATAATAAATGTTCCTGTCTGTATACAAATACATTGTTGTTTAGCTCACTTTAAGCCCATCTGTCAATCTCACTTCTGCCGTCAATTACTGCCCTGGTTCCCTGCTCGCTTTATAGCAATGGTCATCAGAAATTGTCTAAATGTATTGTCTTCCCTGCCACTATTGTCATGCTCTCTTGAGTTCATTCCAATCAGACTTTTGTTCTCAGCATGCCTTAAAAACTGCACTTGTCAATATATTCAGTCCCTTTCACACACACACAAACACCCTCAGAGGTGTTTGAGTTAATTCTCACAGTTCATCCCACTTGACCTAACAGCAGCATTTGACCCTAAGGATCATGCTTTCCTTTCTGAATTTTTTTTTTCTTGAACATCATTCCTGGTTCCCTACATACTTTATTGACTCCTCATTTTGAATCTCCTCTGTTGGTTCTTTCTTATATCCGTGGCATCCCAGCATACACAGGACCAGAGCTTGGCCTTCAGATAGCTTCAGCACCTGTGCTCACTCCCTTGGTGATCTCCTCCAGTCTCATAGAATTAAATGCCATATCTGTGGTGAGGATTCCCTGTTTTATTCGCTGTTGCTGTTTAGTCGCTAAGTTGTGTCTGACTCTTTTGCAACCCCAGCCTGCCAGGTTCCTGATCCATGGAATTTCCCAGGCAAGAATCCTGGAGTGGGTTTCCATTTCCTTCTCCAGGGGATCTTCGTGACCCAGAGATTAAACCTGCGTCTGCTGCATTGGCAGGCGGATTCTTTACCACTGAGCCACCTGGGAAGAACCCAAATACTATTTTAGTAGCATCTTAACTGGTGTCCCTATCTTTACACTTGCATCTTTCAGAGTGACCTTGATATACTATAAGTTACATTGTGTCATTTTTCTGCTTATAACTCTCCAATGGCTTCCAGCTTCAGAGGGGGGGATAAGAAAAACTAAGCTATAGGTAAACTGGCCTGAAAACTTAGTGATACAGAAATAAACCTAGCAAGGAGTTTCAAGGGAGTAATGGAAGCAGAAACATTATGAGCTGAAATGTTAATTAGAGATGATAAAATGGAAGCAGCCAGAATAAGCTACTGTTTCAAAAAAAGTGAAAGTCACTCAGCCATGTCCAACCGTTTGTGACCCCATGGTCTTCAGCCCACCAAACTCCACTGTCCATGGAATCCTCCAGAGAAAAATACTGGAGTGGGTAGCCATTCTCTTCTCCAGGGGATCTTCTCCCAGGGATCGAACTTGGGTCTCCCACATTGCAGGCAGATTTTTTACCATCTGAGTCACCAGGGAAGCCCATTTCCAGTAAATAGAAGGAAAATAAAACAAGAGAGTAGATGCAGGTAGCTTAAGCTTAAGTGGGTATTCTTCCATAAGATAGAGTAGATGTGAACATATTTTTATGTTAAGGGTAGTTACTAGAAAGGAAGAGGTAGTTACTAAAAAGAGACAGTGTTATAGCCCCAGAGGAAGCAGAAAGGGATGAGAACCTGGAGGTTCAGTTGAAAGAGGCAGCTTCTGACAAGAGGCAGAACATACACTGCAATGAGGCAGGAAACAAGGAAAATATTGCTTCAGTGCAGGTAAGCCTGTTGCTGACAGGGGTAGAAATCAAAGGTAATAAAGTGATCAATGTGATTTCAAAGGTTCAGTAATACTGATCACACTCACTGAACAAGCTAATGTATTTTAAAAATCAATACCAAATTTTCAGCAAATATATACTAGTAAATTTAAGCAGAGGTCAATTCTGGATGAATTTTCTTTCTTTAAAAAAATAGTTTTCAATATTAAAATTCTGGAGCACATATTCTAATTTAATGTCAAGTCTCTATCACAATATAGAATATCAATGTTTCCAAACTGGTGGTGTGCAAAACCCAAAGATTCAAAAGTAGATTCCAATAAATTTATTTTATTAAAAACAGCAATGTCAGGTTTCCATTGTTATTTTAAAGCATCAATCAATAAACTCATTATTTAAAGTTTTTCATCACAAAATAGAAGCTTAAAAATGCTCAGGTCCCATGGCAGTCAGGGAACTCCATGAGCTTGCTGATAACTCAGTAAGTCAGTTTATCACTCACCTAAACAAGGTTAACTACTGTGAATGTTTTTACTAGTATGCAGATTCACATTTGTTCATTCTTAATCATGTATTATTTGATGTATACACATAATGAACGTATACCCATGATTAACCATAATGAAGTCAGCTTAAGTCATGTTACTATTGAAATATAGTAGGTTATTAGAGAGCATAAGAATTATAAGAAGCTTGTGAACTTTCCCCAAGATGCTCTTCAGCAGACACGTGTTAAATGTATTTGTTCCAAATCCTCTTGCTTTCCCTCTCTTGGGCTTCCCTGGTGGCTTGGATATTAAAGCATCTGCCTGCAATGCAGGAGACCTGGGTTCGATCCCTGGGTCAGGACGATCCCCTGCAGAAGGAAATGGCAACCCACTCCAGTATTCTTGCCTGGAAAATTCCATGGATGGAGGAGCCTGGTAGGCTACAGTTCATGGGATTGCAGAGTTGGACACAACTGAGCAACTTCACTGATTCACTGGTTCCCTATCTTGGCAAATGCTGCACTATACATTCAGTCTTTGGGCACTGAAACATCTGAATCTTTCTATTTTTTTTCTTTCTCAACCCCCATACACAGTCAATCAATTACATCACCAAGACTGAAGATGCTTCCTCTTTAACATCTCTTGAATAAAATCTCTGAATTTGGCAATAAGGAGCTCATGATCACTGCGGATGGTGACTGCAGCCATGAAATTAAAAGACACTTACTCCTTGGAAGGAAAGTAATGACCAACCTAGATAGCATATTGAAAAGCAGAGACATTACTTTGCCAACAAAGGTCCATCTAGTCAAGGCTATGGTTTTTCCAGTGATCATGTATGGATGTGAGAGTGGGACTGTGAAGAAAGCTGAGTGCTGAAGAGTTGATGCTTTTGAACTGTGGTGTTGGAGAAGACTCTTGAGAGTCCCTTGGACTGCAAGGAGATCCAACCAGTCCATCCTAAAGGAAATCAGTTCTGAATATCCATTGGAAGGACTGATGCTGAAGCTGAAGCTCCAATACTTTGGCCACCTGATGTGAAGAACTGACTGATTTGAAAAGACCCTGACGCTGGGAAAGATTGAAGGCAGGAGGAGAAGGGGACGACAGAGGATGAAATGGTTGGATGGCATCACTGACTCAATGGACACGAGTTTGAGCAATCTCTGGGAGTTGGTGATGGACAAGGAAGCCAGGTGTGCTGCAGTTCATGGGGTCACGAAGAGTTGGACATGACTGAGCAACTGAACTGCAAAGGATAAGACTAGTGGCATATCCACCTTCAAAAGAGAAATGCACCAAGAAGTACTGAACACTCTATTCTAATGTGACATAACATGGATTTTTCTTCATGCCTATACTGAAATATGTCATTAGCTATGTTTTAATCATACAGCATATCAACTTTCTTCTTTAAAAAGAGGTAGATGTAATTGTACATACTTTTTAGAAGATAGTTATAGAAACACAAAATATACAAGAGTTAAACAGTAAGAAACAAAAGCAATCTTGCTTTGGCAATTCAGAAGGTACTAGAAATCTCATGATATAATTCACTAGATTATAGATGCTCAAAAATATCTGATTGGACAGAATTCTCTAGATAATAGAATGGCACCTAAGTACTGTATCTGTATGTCTCAAATTTCCTGGGACAAGTCTGTTCCATTTAAATGAAAATAAAAATTCCTATTCAGATCATATGCCCTTACTTAATGCATAATTTATTTCTGTTTCAACTCTGGGTACTTAGTTTAAGAGTTCAGGGGGTACAAGTCTTAACCCTCTATTTTCTGGCACTGAATCACGAAGGAGAAATATAAGATACTTCTTTTCCCAACTTTTATTGTATATTTTAAATTCTGTCTCCTCCACAAGGCTTTCTGGAAAGCGAGATGCTGACAAATGTACAATGACCAGCTTTCTAGATGAGTGGATAGAGAAAGAACACTGATTTATAGTATTTGCCAATTTTCAAGGTGTAAATACTCTTACTATGGCCACTTTCAAACTACCAATGATTTAACAGTCAGTTTGCAATATTGACATATATTTAAGTTAACTCATGAGAGCAGATTCAAGTCAGCTCCACAGTATCACTGTTTCCAGGCAACACTGGTCCACAGTGCTTGTCTGAGCTCTGATGCATCCATGGCCTATGCCATCCCATAGTAATCTCCACACCACCCTTACCTACAATCACCTTGTACTCTGACACAGTTAAAACTTACCTGAATTTTGTGCTCCTATAAAACACTAAAGGTTAATAAATTCCTCCATTCTTTTGTTCCTCCAAACTTTTGGGTTCCAAAGTAGATAACCACATGGTCCTCCAATATTGTTAATATTCTGAAATTAGACCCTTCCTTGAGATTCTCATTCATCTGCCTCTACAATGCCAAGTCTTCCTACCTTTTCTTTGAGACGTTACTTGTGTATGTGTATGTGTGTGTGTGTGTGTGTGTACATAATTCTTTTTATCCCAGTGTTTATACCCCAGAGTGCAATTGACAGGTCATAGAATAATCATATAAAAAAAAAAAAACAACCTACCAAGCTGTTTTCCAGAGTGGGTGTATCTTCCCACCAACAAAATACGAGAGAGCCAGACTTTCTGCATCCTTGTTAGGATTTGGTATTGTCATTATTTTTTATTTTAGCCACTCTTTTTGGTATATAGTAATAGCCCATCATAGTCTTCATTTCCATTTGCCTGATGGCTGATGATGTTGAACATTTTTTTTAGTGTTTATTTGCCATTTGTACATCATCTTTGGTGAAATGTTTCTTAATGTCATCTACCTGTTCTCTAATCAGATTGCTTATTTTTTCACTTGAATTTTGAGAGCTCTTTATATGTTTTAGATCGTTGTCCTTTGTTGGTTATGTGATTGGCAAATATTTTTCCATGGTCTGTAGCTTATCTTTTCATCCATTTAATATGGTCTTTTGAAAAAGTCTTAACAAAGACTTTAAAAATTTATTTATTTGGCTGCGTCCGGTCTTAGTTGTGGCACACGGGATCTTCCTCGTGGCACTCGAGCTCTTTGTTGCCACATGCAGGCTTCCCCATTTGTGGTGTTTGGGCTTCTTCGGGCTTCTCTCTAGCTGTAGGATATGGGCTTAGTTAATGCATGTAGAATCTTAGTTCCCTGACCAGGGATTGAACCCTGGTCCCCTCCATTAGAAGGCAGATTCTTAACCATTGGACCACCAGGGAAGTCCCTTAACGGAGACTTTTAATTTTGAAGTCCGATTTATCCCTTTCTTCTTTCAGAACCTACACTTTTGGTGCTAATATTTAAGATCTCTTCATCAAACCTTTGGTGAGACATTCCTTATTAATGAATGTCCGTTGTGTTGCAATAGCCTGAGTTAAATCATCTCCTTCATTGTCTGCTGTATTTTGCCTTTCACCGCTCTTTGTTTTCAGTTTATTAGTATCCTGAAGTGAAGAAGTGAAGTCGTTCAGTCGTATCCGACTCTTTGCGACCCCACAGACTGTAGCCTACCAGGCTTCTCCCTCCATGGGATTCTCCAGGCAAGAGTACTGGAGTGGGTTGCCATTTCCTTCCCTAGTATCCTAAAGCCTACCCCAGTTCCTAGTTGGATTACACTATGAGGCAGTGGGGCATCCTAAGTGGTGGCTAGTGGTGCAGGAGACAAGGGTGAGATCCTCTGCAGTAGGAAACAGCAACCCACTCCAGTATTCTTATCTGGAGAGTCCCGTGGACAGAGGAGCCTGGTGGCCTATAGTCCACAAGACATGACTGAAGCAACTAGCACAGCACAGCACATGAGGGCAGTTAACTATCCATCTCTTGGGCCCATCGGGAGCAGGAAGACTCAGATCCCTGCATACCAGTCCTAACTGTGTTTTGATGCTCCCCCCCCACCCCCGCATTGAGGTACCCCTGCAACACTGCTTGTTCTGATTAGAGGTCTCCAGGTAGAAGAACAGGAGCAACTCAGAGCCTGAACTGAGACCCATGGGCACAGGCCTTCTCTTCCACATACTAATACTAGGGTCCCTCCCTCACTTTGATGCAATACCACTGACCTCTAAGCATGGTGGTGCAGAGGGGTTGGATAAATGAAGACCTACCACTTTCCTTCCTTCCCGATGCCCCACCTATAATGCCTCCATCCATGAATACAAGCTCAGTCCCGGAGGCAATATCTAGGTTTGCTACCAGTTAGTTAGCCTGATATCACCTTTGCCCCCAGAGCAGTGCCCCCTGTTGCCCTATCCTTGCCCTGCAAGCTCATTAAAAACACAAGATCTCAGGCCCCAGATACACCAGATGGAAACCTGTCTTTGAACAACATCCCAGGTGATTTATCTGAGGGGTGTGGCTGCTGTAAGGAGTGACAGAGGAAATACTGTGTGCAGAGGAGGGGCTCCTAACCCACTTTGAGGGGTCTCAAGGCAAGCTCTTGCTAAGAGGTGACATCTGAGTAGGGTCTTAATGTCTGCACCCAGCTGCCTGCGAATGTCAACAAGCACAGAATGCCAGCAGAGGGCTGCTGCCCTGCCATCCTTCCTCCTCTCCTCTCCCACTGCTCCTGGCCCTCTGCAGCCACGCACCACACCCTGGCTCCATGCCTAGCACTCTCAAGGGCACCTCACACCATTTGGGTGAGGAGAAAACCCCTTTGGCTCAGCGAATCCCCCATTCTGAGAACGGCTTCCACCCCTAGTACAGATCCAGTGCTTCTTTTGGAAAGATTTTTCTCCGTGTGTTCCTTGGATGAAGGGATGACTGATGGCTTGATGAATTGAATGCTGAACTCTGACTTTCAGGTACTAAATATAGACCCCTGCACATGCTGGGAGAGCTAAATTTAGCTGAGCTGGCTTGGGAGGGGGGTGGAGGGGTTTCGGGGGCTTCCCCCTGACCCCTACCCCACCCCCTCCCGCAGGAATGGCTAGAAACAGCTCTGAGCAGTGCCAGGAAGGAGGAGCTCTGGAAATATCATGCCTGGTTTATTTGTTTGTTACGGGAGTCTGCCAAGGGTCATTTTTCGATTTTTTAGGAACACAAGGACAAGTGCAAATCAAGGAGGCTTCCCTCTGCCTCCATCTGACTTGTTTTCTTTCATGTAGGTTACAGTCAGGTGTTCTCCTCCTCAAGCTGAGTTCCCATCTCCTGGTGGGTTATTGCTAATTCTGTCCTCTGCTGCCCCAGATCTCTGTTTAGTTAGATGGAAGGGCGCTAATTATGTAGAGTGAAGGTCAGAATGAGAGTGGATCAGATGAGAGATTGCAAAGCCCTGAAGTGTCTGTTCTGGTTAAAAAATCCCAGTGGCCTGGCGTACTTCGGGAAAAAGCCACTTAGCTGCTCACCTTTGTTCAGGCTGGGGTGAAGGCAAAGAAATCAGATCCTTGGTCCTCACCTCTCTTCCAGTAGAGTGAGAAGAGAACATCAATGCAGCACTTAGCCCCTCCTGGCAGAAAGCAGCAGTTGATACCGAGTGGCATCAGTTCAGCACACAAAATGTTCTCCTGGCTCTGCATCCATTGCCTGCTCCTCCCCACCCTATCGGCTACCAGTGGATGGAGAAGCCACAATAAATATCCCCTTGCTGTTTTTCCTTTATTAACAAGAATACATATTCCTCTCCTATGATAAGATAGAGGTAACTCTCATCTGCATGTTGATTGCTGTCTTTGGATAATGACAACTAAAAATTCGTTCTGAGCAACCTCTACATTTTCCATTAATTAGGCTTAATGATGTGGCCTGAGTAAAGAGAAGAGAAAAAACATCTCCTTGTATTCCAATGAATAAATCTGATTTAGTTGATTCCACTGTGTTTTCTGTTACTTCTCCCTGGCTCCCCAAACACATGAGTTAGAGGACCTCTGGGGTAGACGTACCATATCACTAAGGAGCATAGACCAAGAGCCATTTATTCTAGGCCATTTCTCTCTGAGCGTCCTTCCTCCCACTTGTGTCTCTGAGAAACTGGCTGGACTCACTTCCAAAAAGAGGAGATGAGACAGAGTCTGGCCCATCAGTTGTTTAAATGACTTAATGCCCAGGAATTTGGGGGATTGTAATTTAAGGCCTCCCAGGCCATGCTCTGAGAATTCGTGCTTGTGTGCTCCGTCATGTCTGACTCTTTGTGACCACGTGGACTGTAGCCCACCAGGCTCCTCTGTCCATGGGATTCTCCTAGAATACTGGGATAGATTGCCATGCCCTCCTCCAGGGGATCTCCCAGACCCAGGGATCAAACCCACATCTGTTATGTCACCAGCACTGGCAGGCGGACTCTTTACCACTAGCACCTGGAAAGCCCATACTCTGTGGCACCATAGGCTATTAACCGGTTTTATATCTATTAGCAAATTCATTTCAGCATTCCTGATTCCATGTGTGTGTTCTTCAAATTCTCCTTTGAACAGATTTTAGCATCTTACTCATTCCCTAATTAATAGATGGGTTAAATAAAATGTTCGAAATTTATTCATTATGTGTTTGCATATGAATCATGATTTTAACCTTTTTGAAAATTGTACTTTAGTGTAACTCCTGTATTTAATGTTAAGAACTATTATATCATATTAATAATCACTCCCTTTATCAACTTTAGTTTCCATTTTCTTAAAAGGAAAGCAATAGCAGTGAAAAAAGAAAAATTACCTCGCCATATCAGACTTAATTAAGCAGTTCAGAGTGTTAGTACAGAAGGGCTTTTCTGTTGTTTTCTAACTTATAAGTAAAGGAAGGAGACAATCACATGTATTCAGGTTTATTTTCCAGGTACTCTTGTGTATGTTGTCAAATTTATACCTCACAGCAACCTTGTGATAAAATTATTGTTGTGATCATCATTATTATAAAACACTTATTCTTTATTAGCCACTCTTTTAAACTCCATGCATATAGTATCATATTTAATCATTACAGCAAACTTATGGGGTAGATACTATTGTCCTCTTTTTCCAGATGAAGAAACTGAGGTGTCAGGAGATTCAGCAACTCACCTAAGATCACAGCTAATAAGCAGTGGATTCTGTATTCAAGCCCAGGCAGTTTAACTTCAGAGCTTGAACTCTCAACCACTTTTCATTTAATTCCACTTAACAGCTGAGAAAAATGACAGTGAAGTTACTTGCCTAATAACAAAAGGCAAGTAAATGACAGGGCCAAGATCTCTACCCAGGTCTGCCAGACTTTAAAGGCCAGCTTCCTCTGCCAGAGCAAAGAGAGCGACTATTACTGAAGTTGAATACAAGCTGAAATGTACCTACAGCTTTTGTCCTGTTGACAACCTGATCACATTTACAGCAATCATTCAAAATAACTCACATCTTGTTCCTCCAAAGCAGAAAATCAGCTGGAAGGAAAGCTGTTAGTATTTGAACCTACAGGAAAAAAGCATATGACACTTTGAATCTCCCTTAAGAATTTCAGGTACCATATTCAGCCCTGTGCTTTATTTATCTGGCCTCTTTCCTATCTGTTACCATTATCTCTCAAGACCTAGTAGGCAGAAATATACCCTGAAAGGCCTTGCCTGGTACCTTGTGCAGAAAAAAAAAAAAAAACACAAAAAAAACAAAAAACCTTCAAGTATTGTGGGATGCAACCACCTGATCGGTGCAACATGGAGATGCCTACTCAGCTGAGATGCTGCCCTGTTGCCCCCAAACACGATCACTCCAGCAGAGCTTCTCCGAGGTACTAGGTGCTGGGGTGGGCAGCTGTGGGCCACGGTTTAGGAGACTCAGAGATGCGGAGGAGTCTGGCTGAGATCATAAGGAAGAATCTTGCTGCTTTAATTCCTCCTCCTGCAAAGCAGCTCCAAGACCTCTGGCCATTTCCTCTCCCCTCGGCTCCCTCCCTTCCCTGTACACCCCCACCTATTGTCGCAAACAAGCCCCAATAAGGCAGCTTTCCCACCATCTCCAGCCCTGCCCACCCTAAGCATTGCCAAATTAGGGCTTTGCCTCCCAGCCCCGGGGCTAGAAGCTTATAAACCCTCCTCCGCCCCTGCTGTCATCCCCTCACTGCAGCGCTACGGTCCTGTGGCACCTCCAGGCGCAGCTTTGCAAGCCGGCATCTGCACTGCGGGGCTGCCTCCCCGGATCTCCCTGCCCCCGCCTGGCTTCTGTTCTCCTCTGTGCGCTGCTGCCTGCAGCTTACATAAGCCCCGCGCACTGCACACATGCAGTGAATTCATCTTCTCCTTTATGGAAGCCCCTCTGGCATGACAGGGAAGCTGAAATGCTACTTGATGTTCCTGCCCCCCCCCCCCCCCCCCCCCCCCCCCCCCCCCCCCCCCCGCCCAGCCCTCCGCGCCCTGGAGCTGTCAAGTCATCACGCCCTAAAACAACAAATTCAGCAGCAGCAAATACTCTGTGGACAGGGCAGAAAGCCCTGAATTGATAACTCTGTCCTAAGGAAATAGGAACTGCTGAGAAGGGGGTATCTGAGCAAGTGTTTTAACCTCTGGGCTAGCGCAGCATTGCATCTAATCAGTTGGGACCACCTGCCAGCCGCACTGGCCCCAGCAGAGCCAGCCAAAGTCATCAGACATACTTTGCCAAGAGAAAGGAAGGACAAACTGGTTTGTGCCGAATCTTCTCATAGACTGATTGACGTAGTAGGTATTTGCTTCCTGCTTGGCTTTACTAGGATGTTCTATTCTGGAAACATTAAACATCTTCCCTGGTGGCAAGGGGATAGTCCTAATTTCCTGCTGACAGGATTGAGTGGCCCCGTGGTCTCCTCTCATTTCCAACCAGCTGCAGCCACTCTCTTCCACTCCCAGGAGGCTCTCAAGTCTCCCATCAGGAAGCCCAGGACACAGGGACGTCTGTCCTTTATAGTCACGGGGACTCTCCTTGTCCCACCAAGCAAAAGGCCATCAAGCTGAGTTCACCAGTCCATCTGCCTTGGTTAGATGTAGATGGAGCCGCAGAATGTCTTTCTAGTGTGGACAGAGCATTTTGCCAGATCTGATTCATCACCCTCAGGAGCAGGAAGAGGGAACTCCTTCCAGCAATACTATGGGGCCTAAGTAGGGAGATTCTTGGAAAGGGCCCTCCTCTGTCCTGGCTATCTCGTGGGGACTCTTACTGCTCTGTCAAGTTCAACTTTGCAAAAGTTAGGCCTCCCAGGTGACTCAGTGGGGTTCCCCAGTAGCTCAGTTAGTTAAGAATCGCCTGCTATGCAGGAGACCTCGATTCGATTCCTCGGTCTGGAAGATTCCCTTGGAGAAGGGATAGCCTACCCACTCCAGTGTTCTTGGGCTTCCCTGGTGGCTCAGGTGGGAAAGAATCTGCCTGTAATGTGGGAGACCTGGGTTTGGTCCCTGGGTTGGGAAGATCCCTTGGAGGAAGGCATGGCAACCCACTCCAGTATTATTGTCTGGAGAAGCCCCACAGACCGAGGAGCCTGACTGCCTACAGTCCATGGGGTTGCAAAAAGTCGGACATGACTGAGTGACTAAGCACAGCACAGATGACTCAGCAGTAAAAAATCCGCCTGCAGTGCAGGAGACGTGGATTTGATCTCTGAGTAGGGCAGGTCCCCGGGAGAAGGAAATGGCAACCCACTCCAGTATTCTTGGCTGGGAAATCCCATGGACAGAGGAGCCTGGCGGGCTATAGTCCATGGGGTCACGAGTCAGACATGACTTGGTGACTAACAACAACGATAGAAACTGAAGAGGAATGGATTTGGCAGGGAGCTGCTCTAGAAATAGGGTGACATTAGGATGACCAACCATCCCAGTTTGTCCTGGGTTTAAAGGAGGACACAGGACATTCTGTTGGGAAAGTCCCAGGCAGGCTGGGACCAATCGTGCAACCAAGGCAGGGGTAGGGGTAAAGGAGATTTTCCTTGGCAACTCGAGCTCGGGACTGAAAGGACGTTTTTTTTTCCTTCCCAAAGCGTACAAGAGAGTACCTGCTCCCTGACAAATGACAAGGAAGAGGACATCTCATATCCATTGATACACAGAAACTACTGCAAATATAAAAAGACAATTCTGGGAGAAGGTGTCAAGAAATCTAATGGGTTAACAATGTTCAGGACATTTAATCTTCAGCTGTACCCTGTTTGTGCCAGTTGGAATGGCATAAGTCATAAAAAGGACTCCATATCCATGATGGCAGGATGGCATCCCCACATTCCACCCCTGGCTGTACTCACTGCATCAACCTCTCCCCCGACCCCCACAACTTAAACTTAGAATAGTAACAGCAGTCCTCTGCATGGCATTTCCTGGGCATTGGATAGAATAGTAACAGCAGTCCTCTGCACGGCATTTCCTGGGCATTGGATGTGAGCCTCTCGGAAGCAGGCGGCTACAGCATAATAGAAAGAGTCCTCACCTAGAAGTCAGGGCACCTGAGTCCATTTTCCTTTTAGTCCCCTCTGACTCCATGACCTTGGTCAAGCATTTAACTTTCTCTCTACTGTCAAAGGGAGAAAACATTCCTATTCCACTTCTCCCCTCCTGGCTGTGAGGATCAAATGAAGTGACATGGCTCTCAAGAACCCTAAGAGAGTTGGACTTTGATCTGCAGTTCCCAGGATGTCTTAAGTATTCCAAGCTAACTCTACCTTTGCCCCAGCTTTGGGAAACTTCACATCCACTCCCTTAGATTTTTTGTGTATCTTCTTTTTTGCGCCTCTTCTGAAGGTATAAACTGAACTTCTTTCCAGGGATGTTTTGACCGAATTTATACTCCTTTAACAATCATTCAGTCCAATGGTCAGATCTTCAAAGAGAGGAGTGGGTTGGAGACCAATCATAACCAGAGACTTTTAAAAGCCTATGGCAACAACTCAACTGGGAGAATCTGAAGATCAACCCTCCGTGGACTAACTGAGCCCTTAGGAGACCAGCCTTTGAGATTTGTATCTGCAAATTATCTCTGCAACTTACCCCATGATTGCTCTAAACTTCAAATTCATCATCATTAAAGCAGGGGTAGGGCAGGGGGAGCAGGCAATATTCTGTCCTGTTTGCCCGGATTGTGAGCACTAAATATGACGATGATCTTTCGTAAACTATAGAATGTAGTATATTTAAAATATGAAAGCCCAAAGCAATCGATTTTTTAAAATTGTGGTAAAATATGTACTAAGAATATGCAATTTTTAACCATTTTAGGAGTTCAATTCAGTGGTAGTAATTACACTCACAATATCATGGAACCGTTACCACTATCTTTTCCCACAGATTTTTCATCACCCTAAACAGGAATTTTGTATCATTAAAGCAATAACTCTCCATTCCTGTATTCCCTCAGCTCCTGTTAATCTCTGATTTACTTTCTAGCTCTATGAATTTCCCTTTTTTTATTATAGATATTTCATATCAATGACATCATATAATATTTGTTCTATTGTGTCTGTCTTATTTCACTTAACGTTTTCAAGGTTTATCATATTATAGTATGTATCAGAATATCATTCCTTTTTATGACTGAATAATATTACTTTGTATTATATACAACATCTTGTGTATCTATTTAACTGCTGCTGAGCGCTTGAGCTGTTTTAATTTTTCACCCATTATCAGTCATGCTGCCGTGACTTTGGAATACAAGTGTGTTCGGGCCTTTGTCTTCAGTTTTTTTCCAGAGCACAGTTGTTAGGTGATATGGTAATTCTATGTTTAGCTCCTTGAGGAACCAACAGACTGTTTTCCACAGGGGCTTCTCCATTTTACGTTCTCACCAGCAGTATATGAAGGTTCCAGTTTCTCCACATTCTCACAAGACTTTCTACTTTCTCTTTTGTTTTGTTTTGTTTTATAGCCATCCTAGGAGATGTGAAGTAATACATTGATTTTTTTCAAGATGCATTCAATCTTCAGACATAAGCCATCAATCAGTGTAGGTATGTGAACTGATTTCAACTACAGACAGATCGCTTCATTTAGAAAGTATTTCTTGAGCAGAGTACACTGTACGTATATGTGGTTCAAGAGAGGGATGAGAGAACTGGAAATAAAGATGAACTCAAAATTCGAGAAGTTTGGTCCAATCAATCAGGCAGCAGAAGAAATATTTGCCAAGTGGTTATTGATGCTAAGAAAGGGCTCAAGACTTCCAGCATCCGTTGTTCATGTTAATCTTGTTTTTCATTTAGTGTCATGGATCCGTAAAATCTGTATCACAGTAATTTATGAAACTACATTTTTTTTGTGCTGTTGCGCATTGGTGAGATGCATAAGATACACACAGTACCATGATGAAATCTCATCTCTGTAAATTACTCTGAGTCCACTGATGTATTTCTTTCCATTAAAGCTCCTTGGCCTATCCAGATTAGTTTTTTTTTTTTAAATTTGAATAATGGAAGCTATATTCATTGTAGCTTGAGATGCATATTAAAGAAACTCACTGTCTCTTTTCTTACTTAGCTTTTTTCTTTGCCTCCAGATGTTTAGCACATTTTTGTTTTTCTTTTTTCAAGGAAAGGATATGAAGCAAGTTTCCAGACTCCTCACAATTCACCTGCTGCATGAGAATGTTCATTCTCAGATCAGTTAATGCCAGACTGAGAAGCTGGGCTAGGAAAAGGGAACAAAGCATGAAAAGTTCCAGCCATTTGAAGTCCAAAATGAATTTGCACGATAGCTCTGAAACTATAATCTATGTCAAAGGAAAAGCAGACTATAATTAAAGGAAAGAGAAACATAGGCTTTATCCACAGCTTTGTGTTTTCTCTGTAAAGAAGGAACACAGTCATTCCAGGAAATAAGTAAATTGTTGAGTCATTTAATAACAAACATCATATATTATACTTAATACGCCTCGGGGACAGGAATATCTGTTTGTTCCTTGGTATCTGTTCTTTACTTCACTCTTCTGATTTTTCGCTGGAGAAATGATCACATGGAAGAAAGATTGCATTTCCCACCCTCCCTTGGAGCTGAACTTGGCTGTATGACTAAATTCTGGGCAATAAGTTGTAAGAAGTGATACAAATGCAGAGCATCTTCATGGAAGAAGAAACATGACTGTTCTTTTCTCTTTCTTGTTGGACAGAATGTGGATTTTGGATTTTGAGTCACTCACAGCTTAACCTATTCCTTAGCAATAGACTCCTACAGCCTCTGGAAGAATACCTTGAGTTTAATCAATAGTTAAAACCGTCACAAGTACCATTGACTAAACAAATATCTTGGGGGTGTTACTTTCCTTGCAGCTTTGGACGGTTTGGTGTTTGAGAGTCGTGATGATGTATATAGGAGAGAGAGGACTGAGTCACAATTCACTCAATATGGTGATCAAAGTAGCCTGAGGGAAATTATATCAAAATAGATATAGAAGCATGTGTGTGCTGTCACTTCAGTCATGTGTGAGTCTTTGTGACCCCATGCACTGCAGCCCGGAAGTTTCCTCTATCCATGGTATTCTCCAGGCAAGAATACTGGAGTGGGTTGCCATTTCCTCCTCCAGGGGATCTTCCCAACCCAAGGACTGAACTCATGTCTCTTATGTCTCCTGCACTGGCAGGGGATTCTTTACCACTGGTGCCACCTGGGAAAGCCCACAGATATAGATCTATCAGTTCAGTTCAGTGGCTCAGTTGTGTCTAAGTCTTTGCGACTCCAGGGACTGCGGCACACCAGGCCTCACTGTCCATCACTAACTCCCACAGTTTACTTAAACTCATGTCCATTGAGTCAGTGATGCCATCCAACCATCTCATCCTCTGCTGTCCCCTTCTCTTCCTGCCTTCAATCTTTCCACCATCAGAGTCTTTTCCAATGAGTCAGTTCTTCCCATCAGGTGGCCAAAGTACTGGAGATTCAACTTCAGCATCAGTCCTTTCAATGAATATTCAGGACTGACTTCCTTTAGGATTGACAGGTTAGATCTCCTTCCTGTCCAAGGGACTCTCAAGAGCCTTCTCCAACATCACAGTTTAAAAGTATTAATTCTTCGGCACTCAGCTTTCTTTATAGTCCAACTGTCACATCCATACATGACCACTGGAAGAACAATAGCTTTGACTAGATGGACCTTTGTTGGCAAAGTAATGTCTCTGCTTTTTAATATGCTGTCAAGGTTGGTCATAACTTTTCTTCCAAGGATCAAGCATCTTTTAATTTCATGGCTGCAGTCACCATCTTCAGTGATCTTGGAGCCCAAGAAAATAAAGTCCCTCACTGTTTCCATTGTTTCTCCGTCTATTTGCCATGAAGTGATGGGACCAGATGCCATGATCTTAGTTTTCTGAATGTTGAGCTTTAAGCCAACTTTTTCACTCTCCTCTTTCACTTTCATCAAAAGGCTCTTTAGTTCTTCTTCGCTTTCTGCCTTAAGGATGATGTCATCTGCATATCTCAGGTTACTGATATTACTCCTGGCAATCCTGATTTCATATACATACAGTTATGTATATGAGTAGATATAAATAGGTTGCATACTTCACATGTATAAAATATGGACAAATATCTACATTTAACAGCTAGATAGGTAAATAGATAGATAAAATAACATTCAGCAGAACATTTGGTGAGCCAGGGTTCGAGAAGTAGTGGCCCTGCTACTGGCTTGTAGAAGTGTAAGCTGGTAAAATTTTTTGGAAGCAATGTGCCAACAATTTGCATCAAAATCTTAAAAATGTTCATTCTCTTTTATACATCATGAAAATTTTAGTAGAGACCTCAATCGATTTGGGACACCAGCAGGGGGAGCTCTCATGTCCTGCAGCCATTGCAGAGTCCATCTGGAAGAGAAACTCTTTCATCCTCTCCTGCAAGGACTCAGCCAGAGCAAAGTGACAGAGTATGATAGCACTCCCAACTTCCTTTACTTCTCCATAAAAGTGCTCTCCTTTCCTTGCCTTGCTGGGGACTTGCACATGGCCCAGCATAATTGCAGACCCTGAATTGTAAGCCTCTGCTGATCCCAAATAAACCCATCATTGATGGAGAACTATCTGGCAGTCTTATTTGTTTCAAGTTCACAGGAGTAATTCCATTTTTAAGAATCGACTCTAAGGAAAGACACTGGACAAAGAGTGATGTCCAAAATTTTCATCGTAGCACTGGATACGGAGAAAGTTTCTGAGCCTAAGGGTTCAGACAATAAATATCATGAAATGTCAGAGTTGGCAGTGAACTGATGTCTTTTGCATGAGTTGATTTTCACTTGGGAAAGAGCTCTGAGAGGGAAGTTTGGCTTGTACACTGAGGGGCAGAGGTTAGGGTGAGTGATGGAGCAGGCAGTGAGGTGTCTGCCTCCAACTCGGGCCCATGAATCAGTTTACCTACAAGGAGCAAAGGATTATTCAACACAAGCTGAAAAAGCTCTTTCTATAAATGAGACATAGAGACCTGAAAACACTGCCTGGCGCGAGCGGAAAAAGTGGAGGACTCAGTAAAGAGCCATCTTCACTTGAGGAGAAACCTTGGTTGGGCTCAAGACAGTAAGACTGGAGGCATCCTTTGGAAACCTGAGAGTCTGCAGCTATGGGAACGGAGGGCACTAGCCCGGGGTGAGGCACCAGCTGGTGGTGGGGAGGTGCTGCCCCCTAGTGGCCGTGCAGGCTGCACAGCAAGGGGCCAGGAGTGAAGAGCAGGGAGAACCATTTGAGAGCTCACTTGAATTCTCAGAGAGAACTGAAATGGGGTGCAGGTGGAGACACAAGCCAATGAGATCTGAGTTACCACTGCCTCACTGGTGGTCATAGGCCAGGGTGTTAACCATGGTGGCGAAAGTACTATGCTGGGGGAAAAGTCTGGTCTGTCGCGTAACCTGTGGGCTCGATTTCACCTATGTATTTCCGTATCTTCCCTGTCATTTTAAGTCCCCTCCCCACGTCCCTGCACCACAGGCGCCGAATGCCTGGAAACAATATTTTACAGATTTCCTTGGCAGGAGGTATCTGTTTGGATATCACCGGGGACAGCACTTTCCAAGGTTTGCAAGGTAGGAGAAAAAGATGCTCCTGGAAGAAGCTCTGGGCAAGTGTGGGCATCAGCAAATGACTGATGTGGGCTTTTGCCAGCAGCTCTCAGGTGCTGCGGGCAGCTGATTTTAGCAACAGTGGCATCACTGCCCTGTGTTTCTAGATCTGGGGCCTTCCTGACTGTTGCTCTCTGCCAATGGGAGGTGTAAGCAAGGTTCTATGAGCTTTATATTCCTTGTATCCAATCCTTTCATACTGGAAAAAACAACAACAACAACTTCTGTTTTCATAACCAATACCTGATAGACTCAGCCTGTTGGTTAGCACTTGAGCTCCAGAATCACTCAGACTTGGTTCAATCCTGTTCTGTACTTAGTTCTGGTGAAACGTTGAGCGACTTCCCTAACCTACATATGCCCAATTTCTTCATCTTTAAAATGGGTTAATAAAATAACTTACCTCATAGGACTGTAACATGGGTAAAATTATATGGTATATAGTATAATAGCATCCATAAACATTAGGTGGCATCATTATCGAATATTGCACGACCATTGAGTTGAGGTGGTTGAATTGTAGGTGGAAAAGGGAAGAAAAAAATGACCTATACAAAATAATCCCAACTGTCTGAAATATATAAATTGAAATACACCAAAATGTTTTCTCTCTAGGTGATGGGTTTACAGGTGATTCAATTTCCTTCTGTATATCTTTCTTGTAGTTTTAAAATGATCTATATAATAAGTATATGTGTACTACTTTATAAAAGTAATAACATGAATGTTATTAAGATAGGGAAATTTGTTAAAGTATACATTCAGTACTCAGCTTTGCTCACAATTCAATGCCCCACGCAAACACACCAAAATAATATGATCTTCTTGACATTTAATATTAACCGTCTTTGTTTAGTTCTTTTCCCACATGTCCAAAGACAAGCAAGCATTGTGATAATACCAGATCTGAGAACAGTAAAGCTCCAGTTCAGGAAATTTGCAAAAGGTGAACCCTGGAGATGGCAGAAAAGTTCATGGGATTCTTCTGGGGAGAGGAGACTGTTTCACTCTTACTGCAAATAGGAGGAGAACCCATTTCTGAGTCAGCTGTGGCTTGATATTTATTCAGAAGAGGTTTCCAGGGCCTGCGGTGTCTATTTGTGTTTTAGTTTGCTCTTAAATTCTTTTCACACACTTTGGCTGTCAGTCTGCAGGACTGGAGTGGCCATTATCCTAGGTTCATGCCCCCTGTTGTCACAGAGTAATTAGTGATAGTAATGATCCCTTTTGCTTTCAAAAATGCCTCAGTTTATATAACAATATTTATATGTCCTCTCTGTAAGACCTATTCAAATAGCAGCAACTCTTGGACTTTAATAAATAAAGGTCTATAAACAAAAGAAAAATCTGCTTAGAATTGGTCCTTAGTCAACTACCTGAGAAGAATAGCATCTGTTTTGGTTTTGTGTTTTGAAAAGTTTTTGTTTGTTTTTAATTGAGGTATAACAGACATATAACATTATATTAGCACATCTGAAACTGATATCATGTTGTATGTTTTGTTTTTTGATGAGCTTCTTGGCTTGAGAGGTTGCAGCTCACTTACAGTCTCCCCAAAACCATCATACCGTATATTTTCCCTTCTCTAATTAAGAATAAGTTGGAGTCCTAGGGTATCTCTTTGAAAAACAAGTACTATATTAAAAAAACAGTTTCTTGTATGCCTGTGTATCTATCTATATCCATTTAACAAACCCACCTGCTAGGAAATTCCAAGCAGTCATATGAAGTGTAACCCTATAATCAAATCTTATTTTTCTCTATGTCACCAGGGTCAAATACTGCAGCAACTTGTAGAAATGAAACAAATGCCGATTGAATGGAATGGAATTTGCTGTGAGTTACTAATGAACAGGTGTTAAAAGAGTTCATTATTTGGGCTAATCTGTTAGTCATTTTCTCACCAAACCCAACCTGGATCTGCTTGCCCTGTCATATTAGAACCACTCTGCTGACACTGAGATGTGGTGAAGAAAAGTACAGGGTTATTACAAGGTGCCCAACATGGGGCCAAGCTAGGAGAACGGGCAGCTAATGCTCAAACTCCCCAAACCACACCCGGCCCCCCACCAGTGACTTTCAGGGAACAGGCTTTTAGAGACAGTACCAGAGAGAGTGTCATGAGTTACATGATTGGCTCATGGACATTCTTCTGATTGGCTGTTAGTGAGGTAAACGGGTAGTATTTTGGGAGTTAACATCATCTTTCTTCTGGTTCCAACCAACCTAAGGACTGTGAGCTTATGGTCAGCATGCAGTTAACTTCTGGGTGAGTGGGGGGTTTTAGAACCCACCCAACACTCCGGGATATGACTCAGAATATTATCTATAGCCTTTGAGGAGGAGCTAAACATTCCTGACTTTGCCTTATGGCTAAACTATTATTATTTTGTCTTGTTTGACAGTTTTTTCTTTGTTTCAGCATTTGTTCACTTCTCTGACTAAATGTAGTCTTTGGAACTCAGGGAAGACTCAGGAGGCTAAAGCTTTTCCGCAAATAAGAAACAGGGGTGATGGGGAGGAGGGAGTCATCTGTCACCAAGAAGGCTTCACAGATTTCTTCTTGGTTTCAGTTTCTGTGTATGCTGTTTCCCAATCAACATCCTGAGAATAAATATTTTTTGGTGATAATTTGTATTTACTTTTTAATTTCCTTTTTATTTCTTCTTCGTATTTGGAATAGAGTCAGCATAGAGCAGATGCATTTATCCATTGGGCTGTATGCCGAGATAAAAAGTCATTAACACGAGATGCTGCCTTGGAGTTTTAGTGTACTACAAAAGATAAAATACATACACAGCATGTTTTTGACTTGCTGGTGCATAATCTTGATAAGTTACCACATGCATCTGCATTTTCTCTCCATCACCCACGCCTCCTCTCTTCACCTTTCTACATAAGCTTATAGATTTCTTATTTGCAAGATGGAGTGCCAATTTATCTGAGGAAGATATTTTCATAAAGATGTGAAGGGGAAAGTGATGGAGCCCATCCCTAAAAAGTTCTACAAAAACTTGTGGAAAGTTAACAAGACAATCCCTGCATGATGAGTGCTAGATGAGTGCTATAGGACCTTTAAAGGGAAAAGAGGTGAAATGAGCTGTGGAGTCACAAAGAGAGGTCACTTACAGGAAGTGAGCATTAACTAGGCCTTGAGTGTTGAGATGAGCAGGAGGATGACTTTTCCTGGGAGGACCACACTCTGTAGACAAAGCTTAGGGCCCCCCACAAAAGAAATTCTAGGACTCTCAGTGGAGCACAAAAGCAACAGTATTATCCCATACTCAGAAGCAGAGGAGAGAGTCATGTGGATGCAACTGAGGGATGCCCCAGTGGTGACTGCATGGATCAGTGGGTGCTTGTGTGAGCCAAAGTTTACATGGAGCCCTTGCCCCAGTGCATTGCCTTTACTCACATCTCCTGAGACTAGAATTAACCCCAGACGGTAATGTCAGTGGGAAGAGAAGACTCCAAATTGATTGAGAATGCCTTGCACAATCCTAATCAATTGGGGCTTGAAATTAGCATTGACTAGGGATTTGGAAAACAACTTGGAAAATAAAGGAGACTGGGTTCCTCGCACACTTATGTTTGTAGACTGAGTTGTATACTTGCTATTTGTGTCTCTGTGACAATTGTTGGAAATGACAAACTCACCAACTGTGCATGCTGCTGGCTTGGGAAGGGGACAGGAGAGGCACTTGTCTCTGGGGCCCATCCTCAGTCCTGTTGTGCACTTAACTTCTCAGAAGCTGGCTTGCAAGGCGGGGCTGTCACATGGAGAACCTCAAGTCACAAACTGAGCAATGCGGGTCTGGACACTTTCCTATTCCCAAAGTAAACTCAATGCAGACTTTACCCAATCCAGTTTGAACTGCAAAATTGGACTGTAAATCTCAGAAGGGCAGCCAGCATTATCTGTCAGATGGTTAACTTACTCTTTGCCTCAGCACCTATAAACCAGATGAAGAATTTTCCCTGTGATGCTTAATCTGATGGCTCCATTCCCATCATAAGCCTAAAAAAGAGGTGTTAGAGCAGACAAAATGAAAAAGGGTGCTGGGGCAACATGTATTCCAGAAATCAATATGCAGAATGTCTTTATTTGTATAACCAATTGGCTTTAGACTTCATCATACATTTTTAAAAATAAATATATATTCTTTGTTTTGAGGAAAAGTTCTCATTATTGAAATTCTGGGACCCCCGGTGGGGCACCAAAGCACCAGTATTATCCCATACTCAGAAGAGAGTATCCCATCTCAGAAGAGAGTCACATGGATGCAACCGATGGATGCCCCAGTAGTGACTGCATGGAACAGTGGGTGCTTGTGTGAACCATAAATACCTCAGATTTATGTGCCTTTCTCCAAAATCAGTTGGTTAGCTAATTTCCTACACGAAGTGGTTCTGCCTTGCAAAAGGTAAGGGCATGTCAGTGGCATGAAATAACAGCAGGACCAACCTGCTCTCAGAAACACACTGTGAATATTGGCCTGGAAAAATAGGCAGGCTGTGTCATCATAAATCTCCTTTTTTCAATTCTTTTTGAAATAGAAGTTGGCCAGTCCAGTTCAAATCACCCATGGATCATTTTTAGACATCTCCTGGGTAGAGATAAAAATCTCACTAAAATTGGAATTATTGAACGGCATTTGTGATTTGTCCCTTTACCCAGCATCTCAGGGTCATAATGGAATCCACCAATCATAGCAACTGGCCACTTAGTCACTGGAAGTGAAGGTGAAAAGTTCCTGTTATGTTGAAGCAGGACAGAAATTGAAAATGTCAGCTTGCATTTTCTGTTTTATTGTTTTTCTTTTTCTTGTGGCTGGAGATGAGGATGTAGACTAGGAAGGGGCCAGTCTCTGAAGGAGGTTTCTGGAATTGCTTAAAAAAAACCAACCCAGTAGTGGTAGAAGCTTTGTATCCTGTGCATGCTAAGTCACTTCAGCCATGTCCGACTCTTTCCTACCCCGTGGACTGTAATCCACCAGAATCCTCTGTCCATGGGATTCTCCAGGCAAGAATACTAGAGTGGGTTGCCTTCCCTCCTCCAGGGGGCCTTCCCAACCCACGGATAGAACCTGCATCTCCTGCTTTGCAGGTGGATTCCTTACCACTGAGCCACCAGGGAAGCCCCAGATGCTTTGTATCATGTGTACTATCAGTTCAGTTCAGTCGCTCATTGTGTCCGACTCTTTGCGACCCCATGAACCACAGCACGCCAGGCCTCCCTGTCCATCACCAACTCCTGGAGTCCACCCAAACCCATGTCCATCGAGTCAGTGATGCCATCCAACCATCTCATCCTCTGTCGTCCCCTTCTCCTCCTGCCCTCAATCTTTCCCAGAATCAGGGTCTTTTCCAATGAGTCGGTTCTTTGCATCAGGTGGCCAAAGTAATTTCACTTCATCTTGTTTATTTATTTCAATCAAATTAATCAACAATAATATCTTAAATCTGTAGTTCTAGCATTTACTATTTTTTGAGCAAGACACACAATTATATATAATCATTATTTTTAAAAAATCATAGAGGCAGAGGGGAAAGCTCAATATAAATAGTAGCAACTCTGTGATATCTCTGGATGGTAACATTGTAGATGATTTTTGCTTTCTCCCTTTTTCTTTGGTGTGTGTTCTAAGCTTATCATTATTATCATAAGTTTTACCTTTTGTTTTTTTTTGGTGGGGGGATGAAATTTGTAAGTGCCTGTGAGAAAAAAAAAAATACTTTAAAACCATCTATTAACCATGAGTATTGGTAAATATGGACGGTTCTCCAGGCAAGAATACTGAGGTGGTTTGCCATTCCCTTCTCCAGTGGACCACATTCTGTCATGGCATCTGGTCCCATCACTCCATGGGAAGTAGATGGGGAAACAGTGGAAACAGTGTCAGACTTTTTATTTTGGGGGGCTCCAAAATCACTGCAGATGGTGATTACAGCCATGAAATTAAAGGACCCTTACTCCTTAGAAGGAAAGTTATGACCAACCTAGATAGCATATTCAAAAGCAGAGACATTACTTTGCCAACAAAGGTCTGTCTAGTCAAGGCTATGGTTTTTCCCGTGGTCATGTGTGGATGTGAGAGCTGGTTGGCGAAGAAAGCTGAGTGCCGAAGAATTGATGCTTTTGACCTGTGGTGTTGGAGAAGACTCTTGAGAGTCCCTTGGACTACAAGGAGACCCAACCAGTCCATCCTAAAGGAGATCAGTCCTGGGTGTTCTTTGGAAGGACTGATGCTGAAGCTGAAACTCCAATACTTTGGCCACCTCATGCGAAGAGTTGACTCATTGGAAAAGACTCTGATGCTGGGAGGGATTGAGGGCAGGAGGAGAAGGGGACGACAGAGGATGAGATGGCTGGATGGCATCATCGACTTGATGGACATGAGTTTGAGTAAACTCCGGGAGTTGGTGATGGACAGGGAGGCCTGGCATACTGTGATTCATGGGGTCGCAAAGAGTCAGACACAACTGAGCAACTGAACTGAACTGAACTGAACTGAACTGATTGGTATATATGGGACTTCCCTGGTGGTGATAGGGAATCTGCCTACCAGTGAAGGAGATGTTAGCGACGCAGGTTTGATCCATGGGTAGAGAAGATTCCCTGCAGAAGGAAATGGCCACCCACTCCAGTATTCCAGAATATTTCAGTATTCTTGCCTGGGAAATTCCATGGATAGAGGAACCTGAAGGGCTACAGTCCATGGTGTCCCAAAGAATCGGACATGGCTGAGTGACTGAGAACTCATGCATTGGGATATATACAGAGCTGAATGGCAATATGAAAAACAGAGCAAAAATTGAAAAAAAAAACAAAACCCATGGTTTATATCAGACTGAATGAATTGGTTATAGCCCAGTTGGATCAACAGTGATAGAAAATGGAATGTTCCTAGGTTCTACCTATTCTCTGCGAAGATCCCTATACTATTATTACACATTTTTTATTTGATTGTGGGTTTGCGCATAGATCAAATTCTATCACTGATATGATAGAACAGAGGCACAGTGGGGTGTCTGCAAGTGTACCTCATCTTTGGAAGTGGCAGTGTACCTCTCTACCACTGAATAAGTATGAATTAGCATCCAGTGATTCATGGAAATACCAAGGAGCCTGAAAAAGGGATGATGTCAGGAAAATGGAGAGAATAAAGGAAAACTTGTAGAGATTACATCATTGACACTGAGGTATATGCAGATTTTTTTTTAACTTTTCTGTTTGGAGGTTGTAGGGAGAAGGTTGTCACTGAAGTCAGGTGTCAGTGAGATTGCAGGAAATTGGGACAGAGTCTGAAATTGAGAAAAAAAAAAAAAAAGAGGAGCTCTTTGTGATGACTAGACTCTCTGAATGGGAGGGGAGTCACAGCTTCCACATTCTTTGTGAGAATGGGTGCTTTGGAACACGACTTAACTCAGCCATCCTGATAAGCATGTATGAGGTCTAGGGGAAAAGAGGTTGCACGAATCTGCTACAAGTTTACCCTCTTTTTAACACTCAGGGACCAAGCAATCCTTTTGTTGGATCCTCCCCACTCCTGGTTACTCATAATTATAAGGAGTGTACCTTTTCCCTCTTACAGCCAGAGTAAGGTGACTTGCCTGCACATGAACCCAAGTATGTCAGCCTCACCTCGGGGTGATGGAGACAAGCGAGAGACAGGATTCTGCTCAGAACACACCCCTCAACACCCTGGATGAGCAGCTCTGCTGGCTGGAAGGGCAGCTGAGCTCCTGCAGCAACAGAGGCCACAGCAATGTCGGAGCAGGACTCCCGTGGTAGTTGTAAGAGATCTCTTGGGGAGTCTCTACACAGAGACTTTGAAGATTACATCATGAGACAATACTACCGGAGACTCCTCTTTGCTGCAGGCCTCTCCAGAATTAAAAAACCCCAATCTTCAGCTCTTGCAAATGTTCACACTCTCTGTCATTACCTGTGCTACAGCTCTTGCTGATTTCAATATCCAGAAGTGTCTCAGCACGCGCACACATGGACTATTTTCTCAAACACCGGCCAGCTCTCCTCCCATATTTTAAACATACCTAGACCCTTAATCCAATGACCATCTTCTAGATACACACTCTAGATACAGCTCATCCCTTACATTGGTCTCCTAGCCATCATATCCTATATTTTTATTAAAAAAATAAAATTATTTATTTACTTATTTATTTTTGATGGCACTTGGTCTTCATTGCGGCATGTGGGATCTTTAGTTGTGGCAGGCAAGCTCTTTGTTGCAGCATGCTGGGTCTAGTTCCCTGACCAGGGATCAGTGAACCCTGGCCCCCTGCATTGGGAGCACAGAGTTTTAGCTACTGGACTACCAGGGACAGCCCCAGTTTTAACCGCTGGACCACCAGGGAAGTCCCCATCATAATCTACCTTTGTATCTCATTCAATTTAGTATCCTGATTCCAGCACTTCTTTCACCCTACTCCACCTTAAATATATTGACTTAACGACTTCTCCACTGGTTTTCAGTTCCTAAGGTGCTCACGTACCTCTTTTCCCAGCTTAGACTCTATAGTCCAGCATTACTATCACCCCTAACATTCACCAAAACTCCTTTACTCCTTCACCGCTCCTTCAATCTCATCACATTTTATGGTCCCATCATTCTTCTACTCTCCTAAATGTCGACTTCCTGCTTTCCTCTCTCTCTTCAAACTAACAAGATCTTTCTCCTCCTTTCTCCTCTCAGCTGATGACCTTGAAAAAATAAAATCAATCACAAGCAAGGTGTCCCATTCTCCTGTCACCAAATCTACCAACCCACATACAAAGGCCCTTAGAACCTTTCCCTTTTTTCATTTACAATGGATCAACCATCCTTGTTCCTTTTTACAGACACTTGTTCACTGGAACTTAGCTCTCACATTCTCAGGAATGTCACTTCTGCAATTATCTCCCCTCTCTTGCATTTATTTATGTATTTTTCCTTTTTGCTCTAGTATCTCCCATATTTAAGAAAGGGAGGGAGGGAGAGAGGAAAGAGGAGAGGAGGACAGGAGAAGAAAAAGGAAGGAAGGGAGAAAAGAAGGAAAGAGGGAGGGAGGGGAGGAGAGAGAAAAGGAGGGAGAGATCTCCTCCAGCTCTCGTCCCGTTTTCTGCTATTCATTATGGCGAATTTCTTCCTTACTGCTGAGAGTTTTTCCAGACCACACACTCCACTTTCTCGTCTTCCATTCTTCCTTTCACTATTCTGATCAGATTTGAGTCCTTAGTACTCCATTAATTAATGTCTGTATAGTCAAAGCTACGGTTTTTCCAGTAGTCATGTATGGATGTGAGAGTTGGACCGTGGAGAAGGCTGAGTGTTGAAGAATTGATGCCTTCAAATCATGGTGCTGGAGAAGACTCTTGAGAGTCCCTCAGACAGTAAGGAGATCAAACAAGTCAATCCTAACAGAAATATCAAATCAAACCAGTCAATCCTGAACATTCACTAGTAGGACTGTTGCTGAAGCTGAAGTTCCAATATTTTGGCCACCTGATGTGAAGAGCTGACTCATTAGAAAAGACCCTGATGCTGGGAAAGATTGAAGGCAGGAGGAGAAGGGGATGACAGAGGATGAGATGCTTGGATGGTGTCACTGAGTCAATGGACATCAGTTTGAGCAAGCTCCAGGAGATGGTGAAGGACAGGGAAGCCTAGCATGCTGCAATCTATGGGTCACAACAACTCGGACTTGACTGAGCAACTGAACAACTCCATTAATATTGTTCTTATCAATGGCATCAGCCACCTCCATGTTGTCAAACCCGTTAACCAGTTTTCAGTTTTATTTCTTCATTTGTATCTGAACATTTTGACTAGTCACTCACTCCTTCTTTAAACAGTTTCTTCAGATGCGCCCCGCCCCCCTCACCCGGAATACCACTCCCTTAGTTCATCTGGCATACTTGGTGCCCCTTCTCAATCTCCACTCTGGTTTCTCCCCTCTATCTGACTGGTGTTATTTTAAGTGCTCCAAGAGTCTGTCCTTGGAAGGTTTTCCTTCTCTATGCACATTCTCTCTGAAAGGGGCCTCATACAAGCCATGATTTTAAATACCACATTTGTGAGGATGACTCCTAAAGTTATATCTCAAACATCTGAACTCTAAGCTTCTAAATCTGTCTCTTTTACATTTTAACTTTTTAACTTGGATGCCTAATCTGTCGTTCAGTTGCTCGGTAGTATCCGACTCTTTGTGATCACATGGACTGCAGCATACCAGGCTTCCCTATCCTTCACTATGTCCCTCAGTTTGCTCAGACACATGTCCATTGAGTTGATGATGCCATCCAACCATCTCCTCCTCTGTTGCCCCCTTCTTCTTTTGCCTTATATCTTCCCCAGCATCAAGGTCTATTTCAGTGAGTCAGCTCTTGGTATCAGGTGGCCAAAACATTGGCGCTTCAGCATCAGTCCTTCCAATGAATATTCAGGATTGATTTCCTTTAGGATTGACTGGTTTGATCTCTTTGGAGTCCAAGGGACTCTTAAGAATATTTTCAGCACCATGATTTGAAAGCATCAATTCTTTGGCTTTCATGAGATTTCAGTTCAGTTCAGTTCATTTCAGTCGCTCAGTCGTGTCCAGCTCTTTGCGACCCCATGAATCGCAGCACGCCAGGCCTCCCTGTCCATCACCAACTCCCACAGTTCACTCAGACTCACATCCATCGAGTCAGTGATGCCGTCCAGCCATCTCATCCTTGGTCGCCCCCTTCTCCTCCTGCCCCCAATCCCTCCCAGCATCAAAGTCTTTTCCAGTGAGTCAACTCTTCGCATGAGGTGGCCAAAGTACTGGAGTTTCAGCTTTAGCATCATTCCTTCCAAAGAAATCCCAGGGCTGATCTCCCAGGGCTGGACTGGTTGAGTTGTTTATTAAAGGCCACACAGACAGTGAGCCTGCAAGCTGGAATTCAAGGTTAGAGCTACCTGACTCTAACCAAGACAGCCTCCCAAGAAAATGAGTTAAATCATGTCTCACTGTACAAAGTTTTATTTATTCCTTTCCTCTTAAATCAGAGTTAATGGTCTTAAAAACCATGTTGGATTCCTTGAGCCTTTGTATGTCCACAAGATCTGTGCAATTCAAAAATAAAAATAAGACACGTTTCTGCAAGATCTTGGCTTCCTCACATTTGACCCAGCTTTAAAGAATACAACCCCCTTGTTCCACAAGCTGAAATAAACACATTTCAGAAAAATTAAAAATTCCAGAGCTTACATAAATCCAATTCAATGTCAAGATTAGAAGGGTAGGAATATGTAAGATGGATGACACTAATTCATCTAAATCTCTCTCTTCCTCCAGAGCATAATACATTTACTGCACGTATTCACAGCAATCTGCATGATATATTAGGGTAATCACAGGATAGCTATACCTTCTAAAACTGTGGTTTTGCTCAAAAGTTGTACACAAAAATGTAATCAAGGAAAGGATAAACTACATATTTACATCTACACTCATATCAATGTCAAGAGACTCTGTTTTTACAATTTCCCTCCTTGTATCTCTTCTTTTATATGTTAGAATACTTCCTGGTATACTTATGAGCTTATGAACACAGTGATGACTCCAGGATGCTCTGAGCAATTAGTTCATGCCGGGCTGGGGGGTGGGCGGGAGGGGAGAAAGGAACAAAAAGAAAAAGTAATGCCTGGGGCAATGACAGCATGATTTAACCCCTCCAAAAAAGCGCATTCAGGAATTTATTACCAAGCCCCCATGATGTGTCTTTCCTTTTGAAAATTCTGAATGTAGAGAGAGCTGTATAGAAGATATTGTTTCGCTTGTATATATGTACCACAACTTCTTTATCCCTTCATCTGGTTCAAGAAGGAGGGGACTGATGTTTGATTTATGTTGTTATATGGCAGAAACAACACAATATTGTAAGGCAATTGTCCTCCAATTAAAAATAAATACTTAAAAAAAATTTTTTTTAAAGAAGTCAAGTATTATAATCACATACACATTAAAAAAAAAACAGCAGTAATAACAACAACAAAAAAGGAAACTAAGAAAGAACCTAAGAAATAATTCTGAAGGACAAAATTAATATGAGCTTTTTCAAGTGGTGATAAAGGAAATATTCCAAGCACAAAATTATTTTATAATGAGTCATTTGATTATTTGTTACAGGTAAATTGAGTTAAACTCCCATCCTTTTGATTGGAAATACTTATGCCAAAATGGTCCTACTAATGTAGAATTTGTGTACTTTTTTTAAAGCTAGAAATCACTTAGGGATTTTCTAGTCTATTTGAATCTATTACATGTATTTCAAATGAGGAAATGAGGTAAAGTGATCTGTCTATATAGGTTTCCGTGGGAACAAAACCCACATTCTCTGATATTCAACATAAATGACTGTTCATTTATTCCTTCACATAATAAATAATTTTTTATTATATATTTATTTACTTTTTATTTATTATTTATTTATTATTTTTTATATGGGGGAAAAAAAAGAAAACAATGCTTATTGCAAGGATCACACCCATTACTTAGAAAGATGAGCAAGAGCATCTCTAGTCTTCTCTTCTGAGTTCCAGAAGGTAAGGGAAGAGACAGTGGGGCTGAGGATGAGAGTCATTGCCAAGATTACCACCGGAAATGAGAATAAATATCCCGCAGCAAACCAGTCCTAACTCCAAGCTGGGATTCAGCAAAAACCCAATATGAAACTTTAAGATAAAGAATTCACCCTGACATGATCGTGACCCAAGAGGAAAAAAGTTGATTCAGTTTTCCAAGCTTATTGGTGAACATCAACACAGGGTAGCATCAGAACGATCAACTTTCTGTTCTTAATCTGCAGCTATCTTTACAAAATAATTTTAAGTTCCTTGCAGTAAATTCCTGTAGAATTCCTCCCCCAGGATCTGTTGTGAAACCTATAAACAGTAAAAAGGATACAGAGCACAAACTCTGAATACACTCATTCCTTATTTTTCAACAGGAAGATTTTTTCTAAAAAAGCACAATATAAGTTCCCAATCCTGGATCATCCCTGTGCACCAGCCCCAAGCCTCCTGTATCCTGTATTGCGTGGCAGATTCATGTCAATGTATGGCAAAACCAATACAGCATTGTAAAGTAAAATAAAGTAAAAATAAAAATTTTTTTAAAAGCACAATATATTTGTGCATAAAACAATCGTTGTTGTTGTTTAGTCACTCAGTTGTGTCTGACTGTCTTGTGACCCCATAGCCTCTAGCCTGGCCAGGCTCCTCTGTCCGTGGGATTTCCCAGGCAAGAATACTGAAGTGGGTTTCTGTTTCCTTCTCCAGGGGATTTTTCCAAACCAGGGATCAAGCCAGTGTCTCCTCCTTGGCAAGTGAATTCTTTACCACTTTAAACCTGGGAAGCCCTGCGTAAAACAATGTATCATGTTAACTTAGTGAGCTGAAGTTAGAAATCACTGTATCTTCGCAAGAGCATTGTGGATTGCCCTATCTATTCACAAGTCCTTGAGTTAGCTTTGCTAATTGAGGAGGATTTGACTCTCATGATATTAAGAGTTTTGTATTTCATTCAGGTCACAGGGCTTCGAGAGTATCTGAGCTTCAAACACACAGCGTTTACCATGTCTAGAGAGAGAACATGAACACAAGAGTTACTGCAGTTTTGCTTGTAAGTTAGTAAAGCCCATCCCATTCAGGTTCTGAGAAAGCAAAGGATCTGTCTAGAGGAAGAGTTGGCAATCAATTAGAAAGAATTTATCCATTGTTTCCATTACCCGAGGAACCTAGTATTCTGCTTTATAGGGAATAGACAATACAGGGTTGTGACCAACCATTATTTACATCTAATCTAATTATACAAATAATAAATGTTCAATACAGAGTAGTTGAGGAACACAGAAGACAGAACTGAACTAGAATCAGTTCTGGTTGAGTTCTTTGACTACGAAGCCTGGGGTAAACAGCTTATTTTTTTATGCATTTGTAACCATTGCAAACATTTCTACCTTTCTACCTCATCTCACTTGACTTTTTCTGTGAAGCCTCAGTGAATAATGTAAGTAAAAATGTTCTAAAAAGACATATGTAAACAACTATTTGGCATTGTTTCTTATTTTCAAGGCATCAAGATAATATGCCAAGGGTGTATGTTAAGGGTATACCATGATCTTTTCATTTCTGTGCAATTTTCCTATGCTTGTTGATCTTACTTTTGACAAGATAGATGAAGAAACACTTCATTGGTTAGGAGGAAAAATATTTCCAAACTCTTAATCTTTCATCTTTAGCCATGAAGCTATTCATTATTGGAACCACACAAGTGATTATGATTAATATCATATCAACTCTGTGAAATTAATTTTTCAAGGTGAATGTGATGAGAAATAAGCTCTCTTCTTTCATTTCTAGCTACCCTAAATCTCTCAACTTTCAAATAATCTGCTCCCTCTAAATTTTATCAGATTTAACTCTCCTGTGTTCTTAATGGATTCCAGTCTTAAATGTGATAAAAAAGAGAGCAAACTAAGTAATGACTTTTTTCAAATTTTTAGCGTATCTAAAAATACACATAAGTCAACAGCTAAGAGAATATTTAAGACCTGAACACATGAGAATATTCACTATCCAGATCAAGAAACAACTAACTAATCTTTAAACTTCAAGTCTATCGCCAATGTTTTCTTTACTAAACATTACAAATCTATTATATAGATTGTAAACTTTTAATATATTTACATTCAATCCTATAAATATAAGTGTTAATCCAAATATACAAAACACAGTTTCTTTGACAAACATCAAAGGATTGTTGTTCTTGATGAAATGCAACCAACCTAACCATTAGGTTCCTTTGTTGTTGTCAATCAAAATATTTAAATAATCTTGATTCCCTGAGACCCAAGACAATTTCTTTCAAACATGCCACAAAATTTGAATACTGTAATGAGATCATATGGAGAAGGAAATGGCAACCCACTCCAGTATTCTTGCCTGGAGAATTCCACAGACAGGGAAGCCTTGTGGGCTATGGTCCGTAGGATCACAAAGTGTCAGACACGACTGAGCACACAGCACAATGAGATAATAAGGTAGGGACTTCCAATTGAAGAAGAAAATCTCAAAAATTATTACAATAATCATGACACTACACTAATAATCAGTTTGCCTGCTCTGTTTCAATGAAGAATAAATTCTAGGATCTACATTTAGCCCAAATGGAAAGTTAATGTCTTAGATGTATCTAACCACTTTTTCTTTCAATTTATTTTGATGTGAATATGCCTCAAAGGCCAAAAGTACATCTCTTTCATAAAGTTGTTCCCCAATCTTCAATTTTGGGAAGATTCATTTAATTGCTTAAATTAGTGGTGCCAGGAGGGCAGAGAAAAGGATTCATGCTACAGGTTCCTCTGCTCACGATTGTGTGTCCTGGGTCTGCAGCCCACTCATTAACGGGCTGCTGGTCTGTGGTGGGAGACAGTGATCTGTCCATGGAGTATATGAGGCACCCATGATGTTCAACCTCAGCTGAATGTCCCCAGAGATTTGCTTGGATGTCCGCAGTTCCTTGGGACTTGTATTTCCTACTGGAGTGAGTACAGGTATGTGATGCTGTGATGAGGCCAATATGGGAAATGGTTCTAAATAAATTATATTAGTTTGGTGGTGGGATATATTACCCAGATACCACTGACATCCCAATGGAACTCCAGTTGTCCTCTGAAAAAGTTTAACTCTTCAAAATGATGTTTTCATTCATGCGTCACTGCTTCCCCTTTCTTCTTTCCTACCTGGTCTCCTAGCTATAGTCCCTACTCATCTAGTACATATTTGTTGAAAGTTTGCATTGTGCCAGGCACTCTGCCAGACTCTGATATACAGTCCCGAGTCGAGCAAAAATGGGCCTTGCCTTCTAGAATTTATGGCCTATGGGAGAGGCAAATCAATCCAGTAACCCTCAAAAATATCTCGGTCTCTTACACCTCCACCCCTTTTTGCTTATATCATTTCTCCTCTTTGTCTTTTAAGTGCTACTCATCCTCCATGGCTAGGTTGAAATAGTTTTACCCGTGGCATGAGCTTTCCATTTTTCAAAAAAGAATTATTTATTTTTAGATTTTTAGCTGCGTTAGGTCTTCATTGCTGCATGTGGACTTTTTCCAGTTTTTGTGAGCAGGTGTGTGCACTGCTGATTCAGGTGCATGGGCCTTTCGCTGCAGTGGATGCTTTTGCAGAGCATGGGTTCTAGGCTCATAGTGCTCCATAGTTGCTGCATGAGGGCTCAGTAGTTGCAGCTCTCAGACTCTAGAGCACAGGCTCAGCAGTTGTGGCACAGGGCTTAGTTGCTCTGCGGCACAAGTCTCCTGCATTGGCAGGTGGAGTCTTAACCACTAAACCACCAGGGAAGCCCCTGGCCCAAGCTTTCCTTGACTTACTCCAGTCAGCCCACAGTAATTCCTGCACCTTCTCTGAAGCCCATACACCACAGACCCTACCAGAGTCACGGAATAATCTAAATGCGTGCCCTGCGGCTCAATGGTAAAAAATCTACCTCCGATGTAGGAGATGCAGGTGATGTGGGTTTGATCGCTGGGTTGGTAAGATCCCCTGGAGGAGGGCATGGCAACCCATTCTAGTATTCTTGCCTGGAGAATCCCATGGGTAGAGGAGCCTGGCAGGCTATAGCCCATAGAGTCGCAAAGAGCTGGACACCACTGAAGAGGCTGAGCATGCATGCCACTGCTAGTGAAGTCTATAACACAAGGCAGACATCAGGATCTGATCACTCTTTCCATTGAGTGAGGAGTGGCTTCAAGACTGCACCCAATACAGAAAGTCAGGCAGTGACTGCCCATCAACTGGAGCTGATGCTTTGAAAGAAACCTATGTCATCCTCATCCATTTCATTAACTAGGCAGTTATCATTCACCTCTATCTTCAGTTGCCATTACATTCTCATGTGTAGGTGTTATCCCTATAACTACGACCTAAATGACTTCAGTAATAGGAACTGTGCCTTATGTTTATTTTAATAGTTGTAATTCAGGCACTGTGTGTTGAGCTCAGAGATGTCAAAGCTCTGTTGCCGGTGCTACAAGGAATACAAAGGTGAATAAGACACTGTCTTCACTGCCAAAGCTTCCAATGTTTTGAGGGATAAGAAGTTCACAAATATATACAACTCAGGTCAGACTAAATCAAATGCCAAAGAAAGTCTTGAAGGTTCAGAGAAGCCACAAATCGGATCCAGTTAGAAGGAGAAGGGAAAGTTTCTTAGAGAAGGTGGCACCTGAGTGGAACATTAACGACTGGAAAAAGAGAAAGAGGAAGAAGAATATCATTCTCCAGGCATAATGAAGGGCATAAGCAAAGCCACCGACAGAGGAGACGTTAAAGTCCTTATCGTATCTAGTTTGGCCCCAGAGTACTTAGCATGACATCTCATTCATAGTAGGTGTTCAATAAGTGCTGTTAGGTAGATAATTTAGGCAAGGGTAATTACAATACAAAAGAACCAGTCTGTGAGCCCCTTATGTGAACACAGACGCACACACACACACACTCACTTCAGAACAACTGACCTTCCCAAAATGAGACTCCAGGTTCCGACAGGTTACAGAGACACAAATGAGGGAATCAGGCTGAAATTCCAGCCAGAAACAATTAACACAGTCAAGATGGTAGCATCATACCATTAGACAAAAACAAGACCTTTTAGAGTGGAGACCTGTGTGGCTGCATAGGTCACACAGCCGTGAAACTGGCTCTGTGTCTGTAAGTCCACCAAATCTTTTTTCTGATTGCATTGATGCTATTAATGGATGATAGTTTTATTATTTTGGGATTACAGATCTGAGGAATTTTGGGTCACCAATGGTTTGAAGAATTTATGTTCAATAAATGTCCTTTATTGAATGTTCAATAAATGTTCAATAGACATTTATTGATGGTATATGGAAAGACGCTTTCTAGTCAGGTTAACTTGGGGAAATATTTATCAACTGGAAAAAGAGCACAATGAAAGAATTGTGAGTTAAGCTTTATTTGGGGCAAAATGAGAACTATATCCTGGGAGACAGCATCTCAGATAGCTCTGACATACTGGCTCTGAAGAGATAGTGGGGAGAGGTCAATATTGTATACGGTTTTAGTGAAGAGGGTAAATGCAGTCAAGTGCACATTTTGGCATAAGGTTGCTTCTAGCCGTATGGAACGGATGTGTCTGTTAACAATCTTAGTGCTTTGCTAGATACAAGAAGATGCAAAACTTCAGGCTCATAAAATCTTCTCCTGAAAATACCTAACTATGTAAAGACCTGCTCTGCCAGTTTTCCCCAGAGCATAGAGTGCCTAGTTCCTGATTTCCACCCTGAACTCCTTTCAGGGTGTGTTGACAGTCAGTGACTGCAGTGGCTAGTGAATTACTCCTTGCAGAGGCAGATGGCTAGTGAGAACTTTTAGTTGGTACACTGAGCTAAGTGTGGTTTAATGTACTCTTTGGAGACTTTGACAAGCTATGTCACCATGATTCTCCAAGAACAGAAGGACAGTATGATCAGTCCCTAAATATATTTAACCAGAGCATCTTTTTTAATGGAGGCTCTCATGTTATTCCATAGCACACTCTATGATTTGACATGGTGTGTGTGTGTGTTAGTCGCTCAGTCGTATCCAACTCTTTGCAACCCCATGCACTATGGCCGGCCAGGCTCCTCTGTCCATGGAATTCTCCAGGCAAAAATACTGGAGTGGGTTGCCATTCCCTTCTCCATTTGATGAGTTAGATGCAAGTATACAGAAAATAGGGAAAATTAAACCCAACTTTGCTTAAAGGATGAAGACTGGGGTCTCAATGAGTAAATGTTAACATCCAGGAAATCTTGCAGATGCCTTATAGATTCTCTTTTTCATCTACCCTCCATTGTATAACTCTTATCCCATCCTACCTACTAGGGATTAAAAAAAAAAAAACAAACTCACTTGTCACATCTTCACTATGTCCCAGATTCCATTTTAAGTGCTTTGACCCTCATAATAATCCTATGAAGTCAGCACTATTATTATTCTAATTTTATAAATGACAGAACCTAAGGCACAGAGACATTGAAGAATTTCCCCTTAGTCACTTGTGTAGTAAGTGGTAAAGCCACTTTAGCTTCCTGGTGGCTTAGTCGGTAAAGAATCCACCTGCAATGCAGGAAACCACCTGCATTGCAGGAGATGTGGGTTCAATCCCTGGGTCATGAATATCCCCTGGAGAAGGAAAAGGCACCCCACTCCAGTATTCTTGCCTGGGAAATCTCATGGACAGAGGAGCCTGGTGGGTTACAGTCTGTGGAGTTGCAAGAGTCAGACACAACTTAGCAACTTAAGCCAGTATATAAATGCATACACACCTAGGCAGAGCTAGTTTTCTAACTATCACACCATTGTCTGCCCCAGAGAGCAAGAAGGGGAGAGAAAGAGAGAGAGGGAGGGAGAGCACCTGACTATTCTCCCCTCCTCTTTCACCCACTGCTTATCACAGGTGACTCTGCCAACATCCCTCTCCCTCATCCACCTTCCCACCCACCCATCTCCCCTATCCAACCTTCGGAGCAATGGGAATCCACCTTTCTCTCACACAACACCCGGTGCCTCTGAAGGTTACGATCATCTCAGTCTAGCCATGTGGCCTTTTGTTTCTATATTCTATAATGTGAAACTTCTTCCCAAATATCTCATTCAGCAGTTCCACCTTGATGAGAGAAATCACAGGTTTCAGGAAGAAGCAAATTATGCAGCTTTCACAATTACTCTTGGCAGCAGAATGTGAAAGGAAATCAACATACATCACTTGTATCTGATTGAAGTTTCTTTTGGCAGGATTGAGGGGAGAGATGGGGAGAGACAGCCTTCTCTCAGCTGAGACTCCTCTAAATTTCTTCCCTAGCTTCCAGAATAACAATTCCAGGTCACTTCTTTGACCTTCCACCCTCAGCAGTCTGTCTTAATGTTTACTACCTGCTCCCAAAGAAAGAAAAAGAAAAAACCTTTTGACCTTCTCCCTCACACTCTCGCATCAAACTCCGCCTTCCTGTAATGCTCAGGCACTCCTAATTCCCATTCAAAACCTTTTCTTTCACTTCATTTCTCTTTTTCTCTCATTATGGATTCATCCCTCTGCTCCTTTCTGCCTCCCACTGCCATGTGACAAATCCCTCTTAAAATAATGCTGATGACTCACCCAGTGGATACTGTATTCCATTTATATGTACCTTTTTCCCCCAAGGGGCATTAAGAGTTTCACAGATATTTGGTTTTATTTTTACTTCATCCTTGTGAAAAAGAAAAAAAAAAAGAATCAGTCAAAAGGGGATAGAAATGTAGTTTGGGCTTTTAGTCTGAATTACTGAGCATTAAGGCTGATAATCAGTTTTTGACTCTTTCAGACCTCCTCTTTCTCAGCGTCTCTTCCTTGGTACTATTTATTTGCTTCAGAGTCTATTAGCAACCACACCAGAAATTAGACTACAATCTTACTGATCAGTTGTGCTGTTTCCTAACCAGCCACCCAAACTGGAAACCTCAGTGCAGTCCCAACTCCTCCAGTTTTCCCTCCACTTCCAGTTGATCACCGCAGCCATCCTGATTCTGCCTGGGGCTCTTTTTCACTCCTATTTCCATTGCCACAACTTAATTTGGGCCACCATCTCCTCCAGCCTGGATTTACATTTTCCAACCTGACGCAATGTTCGCCTCTCTATTCCCCACCAACCTAAACATTTTCTGCACTCCTCCAAGTCAGATCTGATCACCCTGCTCCCAGGGGCCCTCTGTTTAAAACCACAACCTTTGGCGTAGCACTCCGAGTGGTCTCAGTCTTGCCTGGGCTTCCTTCTTCTGTGATCCCAGAGCTCTAGACCCCAGCCACCCCAGAAAAGAGCAGTTTCCCCTGAACAGGCCTGATTTCCCTGCTTCTGGGCTTCCTCATTCTCATGGTTCCCACTGGCAGAATTGCTCGCCCCTGGTGTGTCTCCTCTTGGCATATTTCTTCTCAGGTTTAATGGTACAATTTTTGTATCACCTCTTGTGCAGAACTTTTCCTAACTTTCCTAGGGCAGATTTACTCTGAATATTAATTAGACTGAAAGTAAAGAAAAATAAACTGGTATTTCAAGGTGATACAATGATAGTAGAGGTAACCCCAGGGGCTCAGTGGGTCCATGAGGGGAGAGTCACCTAGGCTGGGGATGTCAGGAAGGTCTCTAAGAGGAGGTAAACCCTGGGCCGAGCTGTTTGGAACATCCGAATAGGAATGAATGGCTTTGATGACTGTACTTTCATGGGCTTCAGGACAGCAGACTAGATGCGGTGCTCCTTGTACTCAGCAGGTGCTCCACAGCTATTCAGGAAATCAAATAGATCTAAAAATGATTGGTCTGTGGATGTCTAAAACCCCCACTGATGTCGTTTATTGCTTCTTAACCCTGCCTTCTCCTTTCTTTTGGTGGTTGGCTTCGATCTTGGTCCCACAGGTCTAACCTTAGCCAATAAAAAATGCAAATAACAAGGCAGGCCCCATAAATGTGATATTTTCCCATCCCAGTACCAGCTCCCTATAGCCAAAGAAGCAGTGATTGGATTTGCGGGCCATACCGCCCGAGTTAGGCAATCGTGCATCGTTAATGCGCTCTCTGGCTAAGCAGAAAAAAAAAAAAAAAAGAGGAAAAGGAAAAATGTGTGAATGCATACTAGGCCAAGTTCAAAAGTCAGCAGGCTTCAGAGTCACTTCTCACTAGCACTGGCGGCCAATGTCATTTCCCACAACCTCCAGGATGGAGTACATGCTCCTCCATCTGGGAGACAAAGACCTTGGTGTCAACTCCTCCATCTCTCTCATCTCACCTTTTGCTTACTTTTCCTTTGTTGTTGAACCTTAGCTTTGTCCCTCAGTCAGTCCTATTAAACTGGCTTCCCAGGTGGCTCAGTGGTAAAGAAGCCACCTGCCAGTGCAGGAGACGCAAGAGACACAGGTTCGATACCTGGGTCAGAAAGATCCCCTGAAGGAGGAAATGGTAATCCACTACAGTATTCTCACCTGAGAAAGCCCATAGGCAGAGGAGCCTGGTGGGCTTACAGTCCATGGGGTCACAAAGAGTCGGACGTGGCTGAGCATGCACATGTATTTAACTCCTTTTGTTTCCTTCCAGCTTCCGGATTCTCTCACTTTCAGGCCTCTATGTGCTGCTTGTCCTCTGCAGGGATTGCACTGAATCCCCCTGGATAACTTTGACTTGCCTTTCAGGTTTCAGGTGAAAAGCTCTTTTTAGGAGGAAGCCTGTCCTGAACCTCTCCACCTGTTAGGACCTGAACAGGTTTGCTCCTTTCTGCCCCAAATTCACACTCTTCACTTTCCCTATCATCGTAGGTTACACAATCATTGAAACTGTCTGCTTAGTTGTGTAAGCTCCCTGAAGTTAAGAACTGTGTCTGGTTTCACCTCTGCATCCCAATGCCTGGCAAACTGTCTGAACTATGTTAGGCACTTCATGAGCATCTGTTGTTTGAGTCAGTGGATAAAAGAACCTTGGGGTCAAATGGAAGGATGGGGTTAGCAGAGGCAAACTATTATATATAAAATGGATAAGTGACAAAGACCTACTGTATTGCAGGAAACAAATTTCAACATATTATGGGACACCATAATGGAAAATAATATAAAAAAGAATATATATATAGGGCTTCCCATGTGGCGCTAGTTGTAAAGAACCTGCCTGCCAATGCAGGAGATGTACAGTGTGGGTTCGATCCCTGGGTCGGGAAGATCCCCTGGAGAAGGGAATGGCAACCCACTCTGGTATTCTTGCCTGGAGAATCCCATGGACAGAGGAGCCTGTCGGGCTACAGTCCACAGAGTCTCAAAGAGCCAGATGTGACTGAAGTGGCGTAGCATGCAGGCACATACATATGTATAAAAAACGGAATCATTTTGCTGTACAGCAGTAATTAACACAACACTGTAAATCAACTACACTTCAATTTTAAAAATGAAATAAAAATAAATAAATAACCTGAAGCAAGGAATAGAAGACACAACATACCAGAATGTAAACTATAAAAGCAGGGGTTTGTTCTGCTCACAGTTACAGATTCTGGCACAGAACAGACCCTCAACAAATTGTTACTGAATGAATGAACTAGTTGATTAATTAAGTTGGTTAAACGAAGCTATTGTGTAGGTCTGAATAGTCTTTTCAGGGGTACATTGCATATGGTTTGGTCTTCAGGGAATTAACCTCTGAAGAGAGGACGGCAGTGTGACATGGAAGTCAAAAAGTGTGAACTTGGAGCCAGGCTTCCATGGGTTCACATCTGAACTCTATCCCTCACAAGTCAATAGCCTTATTATGCCTTAGTTGTTTTGCCTTAATTAGAGGTCTGTAATGTGACTGAATATCTTAACAACATTTGCAAATCAATAAAATAGTGCTGGTTACATAGTAAAAACTGATTAAGTATTTGCTATAGGCAACAGACTGGCCTTACAAAATGGAAAGTCAAGAAGTACTGTCCACAGTTGATAGAATAAGAAATAAAGGATAGGTATATTACCTAAATCTGTAAACATAATTAATTAAAATATCAACATAATTATATGGAGATAATGGAAAAAGAAAACTAAATCCTCGTGTACCATAAAAGACAGCCACAAACAATGTGCAAAATTGACAGCCCAGGAATTAATGGTGACCGAATATGACTGATTTGAAGTATTAACTGACCCCCAGAGTTCTCTGCTAGGCATTGGAAACCTGATGTATTGATAGCCACAAGCAGCTTTTAGTCTAATTGCAGGACTGGGGTGGGAGAAGCAGAGACAGGAATACAAGCAGTTTCAATATAAGTTGGTAAGTTTTAGGTTATAGTTAAGTACAAGTAGCCACAGGAGTGGGAAAGAAGGGTCACAGCTACTAAAAAAAAGTAACTATTTTGAACCCTCTCCTTAGGTTATTTGGTTGAATTGAATTGAAATCCAGTAAACCACAGGATTACATTTAGTAGACACAAGTCCTACCTAAGCATCCAGTCAATTAGTTAAAATTTATAGACACTGTTTGATTGAAATCTCTTAGCATTACCTTAGATAATGTGATAATAAGATGTGTATACCTATAGTCTTCAATATATATTATCTCTTGAATACTTGTAGGGTTTGGGAGATATTCGGGAAATGCAAGTATATGTTCAATCAGGAAACCTCCTTTTCATCTTCTGTGACTTTACTAGGTTTCACCCTCCATAAAACAAGTGATTTCTCCTTAAGTGTGTCTTTTAAGACCAGCTTTGACGATTACTGTGGGCAAACAGCAATGAGAAAGGACAGGTGACTCCACCTTTGGCTAGGAGGCAGTGTTTCAATCATTCCTCTCTGTTTCCCTAATAGTTCAGCTGGTAAAGAATCTGTCTGCAGTATGGGAGACCTGGGTTTGATCCCTAAGTTGGGATGATCACCTGGAGAAGGGAAAGGCTACCCATTCCAGTATTTTGCCTGGAGAATTCCATGGACTGTATAGTCCATAGGATCACAAAGAGTTGGACACAACTGAGTGATTTTCACTTCACTTCACTCTGGTTCAGTAGTTGGATGACTAAAAGTAAGCTGATTCAAGAAGCTGCCCTCAGTTACCCTCCTAAAATATTTAGCATTTCAGATTGTCCCCCTAGAACCAGGAAACAACTGGTCCTTGAAACTATCAAGGTTTGATCAGTTCTAAACTATTTAAAGTCAAATAGAAGTGGATGCATACATTATCAGCTACTTGGCTAGCACAATCATAACCATGAACCAAATTAGCAATTTAAAGAGAATACAGGAGGACATGAATCTGGGATATTTAGGGGACCAAATGAAGTAATATTAATTAAAACTTTACTGCAAATTATGATCACACTCAAGAAATGCTCCAGGTGACAGTGTTTGGGATGTTAAATTCTAAACGCATAGCTTGTATGCTAACTAGAGTGGTGACAATTGTGGAAGTTGCAAAAAGGCAATGAGAACTTCGCTTAATTTGAGTGGAATGGATTTTTGTTGAATAAACTGTCTAACCTTGGCAAATGAAAGAACTGACAAACTGTGTCTTTTTCCTTTCTCTTGAAGATCAGATGAAACATACAGGTATGAGAATTTGCTCAAGATCAAACTTGAGTGAAGTCACTTTTTGAGTAGTGAACTCTCAGAATGGGAACCCAGTAACAGTCAGATAATTTATTCCTTAAAAATAGAACTGCATGAAGAAGACAGGTTGAAATAAGGCTTAAATTGTCATCATCACAGTTGTCACCTATGAGTCTTGTAGGGAACAACTTCATGCTAGAACCTAAGAATAATAAATATAGCTTTCATCTCTGATAAACACTGATATAATCTCTCCCATCAGGGATCAAAAGGAGGAATGGTAAGGACAGAAATTACCTTTCCCAATATGTAATGAATAAGTTTGTGGAATATTCTTAATAATAAATATTTATTAAGTAAAACATCTGAATGATTACAAAAGAAATATCAAAAATGAAAATCTACGAAAATAATTTGACTCATTCAAAGCCCATGAAGGGAAATGAGGTGGCTGGCTAGGGAGGGGAAAAAGTGCTGGAAGGTCACTACCCAGTCAGGGTCACAGTTGTATTGGTGGATGGCTGGGCTCCTGCAGGCTTGATCTGGCTCATATTTTTCCTGTCTATCCTTTGGACGGCTTTTTTTACCCAGTCAGCTGCAGGATCAGCACAGATTTTAAATCCTCGTCTGGTAATGAATCTGCAATGCAAGGAAAAGATAGCAAAATTAGTCACATCCTCAAAGCCTTGGGGCCAAAAGTTAAGATCAGATCATATAAAAGAGCTCTTATGCAGAAATGACTGGATAAATCAGTCTTTCAGATTCACAAGATCATAAATGAAAATCATTCTTCTGCAATCTATTTTTTTTCATGAAGAAGAAATAGTTCCAGGTAATACCCAGATTCCTTGTTCAGCATAATTTTCAGACTCCTATCTCATCATTTCCACCAAGTGATGTAATTAAACTAGACATTTGAGGTCCTTTTTCTTTTTTCAGATCTAAACACTGTCATCCTATCTTCTGCACAAAAGGTGATTTATTTATCTTATTTGAAGAGGTGGAGGGTAAAGTTGTGATTATATGTTGGGAAGTGTTGCTATTTTGAAAATGAAATCCTGGAAAGAGAATGGTACCATGTAGGCTAATTGTTGACACTATTCCTTGAGATGCGGCAACTGATAAAATATGACATTCTACTCCAGGCATCAAAAAGGAAAAGAAAGGCAGGGAAGAGGGTGGATGGGAAGAGAGGTATCCCACAGCAGTGTGGCTCTGTGCTCAAATCCTGATCTGATCCAGCCATCTCTAGACGTAACCCTCAGGACCAATCACCTATTCATCTGGTTCCCTGTCCAATTATTCTGTTAAGATAAATCAGAAAGGAGGGTAACAGTCTTCACTTGGTTGCCAATTTTTTTGTCATCATCATTGTTTGGGGCTACACAAAGGCTTGGTTAATATGGAAAAACAAAAGGACTGTTGGCTAGGTTGAGGTCTTCCTCCTTGTTAACTTATTTTTCCCGAGGAGGTGGCATTTCTGTACACTGTGTTCCATCAAGCCCAGCTTTGGGGAAAGAAACTCACATCACTGCTTTCATAGAGCCCTCCTTGATGGTGTAGGTCTTGATGTTTTTAACTGGCAGTTGCCGTGTAGTCAGACTCACACAGATGCTCTTTTCTAGAACTTCAGTCCCCACACCTGCACAGAAAACCAAGCAAACAAAAATAAAATGTAATTTCTAATAATATAAATGTTAGAGTGTCATCAATCAAATAACAAAGAGTGACCCGATAAAGAGTGGCTTGGGACAGTCAATATTAAACATGGGAGAGGTAGCTCATTTTTGACTGAATCACTAAAGGTGTTATTTTAAATGTTAAAATGAGAAATATGTAAAGGCAATAGTTCACAGAGTCCTCATCCTCAATAGAAATGGCCTGGAGGGATTAAATTTAACAGTTTTGAGAATATCTTACATTGGAGAAGGGAAAATAACCTGGGACAGTTAATAATATAAAGGGTTTCCTAAACGTGAGTTTGAGTGAACTCCGGGAGTTGGTGATGGACAGGGAGGCCTGCTGCTGCTGCTGCTAAGTTGCTTCAGTCATATCCGACTCTCTGCGACCCCATAGACGGCAGCCCACCAGGCTCCCCCATACATGGGTTTGCACCAAATGCAAGCCTCTTGTCTCAGAAAAATGCCAGCCAGCCACAGTTCAGGCAACATCTGCCTTAAACTTTTTGTTTTAACAGTATTTTATTTAAGGAGCAATTTCAGGGACTTTCAGACAGTACCATCACTATTTACAGAGAACCGTGGGGATCCATGATCAGGCTCAGATAGTTTGGTCTAAGTAACAAGTCTACAGATTAGGAGTTTTAAAGGAGAGTTTCTGAAGCATTAATTATACCCCAAGGATATTCCTTCTTGTGGTCAGAGCTTCCAAGAGAAATGTACTCTGACCAGCTGAGAACAAAATGATCCTTTAAGAAATATGTGTCGAATGCTCAGTAATGTAGTGAAGTCTCAGCTGGGTATGCCTTATAATTTATTTGACTGTATATAAGGCATTGATATTTGTTAGCACTATGGTCTCATGAAAACTCGATAAGTTTATCCTAAATGGGAACAACATTCACAGCAGTAATATAGACTCTCTTATACACTCAAATGTAATATTGATTTCCTGGGTATGAAGGTAGGAGCTTCCAGTCATTTTTGTTTTAATAGAAAACATTGATTTGTTTCAGAACATAACACTCTCTAGTCATTCCCGCATCATGACTGAGCTCTCAAATTTTTTGAGAATTTATCAAGATCAACATTAAATAGGCAAAAGCTTCAAAGGTATATACAATTGTCATCACCATTCCACAGCTATTATTAATTAAGAAACTAGGACTTGTGTAGTAATCTGAAAAGTTTATTATAATTTACACTATTGATTATATATAATGTTTATTTCATTTTAACCCCAGGTAAGTGTATCAGTTATCATATTCATCTTACAGACAAGTAAGCATAGGCAAAAACAAGTTAAGAAACTTACCCCAAATCGCCCAGTTGTAAAAAATAGGAGTCTAGCTGTTAGCCAAGATATATCTGCGAAATCCACAAGATCCTCTAGAGTCAAATTATACCCATTTTGCGCACAGAAAGACTGAGGCTTAGCTTGGAGAAAGTAGTTTACTCCATTCAAAACCTGAGTCAATATCAAAATGCCTGGCCACTGCCTGTACACCTAGATGTTCCTTATCTCATAAATAACCTTTGACTCACCGTCCACAGTGTATGCAGCGAGACTGCAGATCACCAGGCAGGTCAGGATGAGAAGTTTCATGGCTGAGGTCCCACTGAGCTGTGCAGCAAGAAGCTGAGGACCTTGGCTCCTCTGAGTCTCTTTTATTGCCCTCAGTGGTCAGCGCACTTCCTGTGCTAAGAGGGGGAGTTTCAAGGTGAGTGTGGAATCACGGAAAGTCTTTGCAATACTGGTGCTTTCTTAGCTTGAAAAAAGTTCCTTTGTCCCCACTCACACTAACCCCACATCTTGTGGCCTTTTCTCCTCCTCCTGTGGTAAATGTGTCAGTGAAACCTTACGTGTGTACAGAAAAAACGTAGTGGTCTCCTCTCCTGCCACCAGTCTAAATTCAAACCTCCCACCGCACACGTCCCAAGGCCATGTCAGTGTGATGGCCCAGCCGGGACGTGGTGTAAAGGAAAGGGGCGGGGTGTTCCCTGTGGTCCCGTTCCCCCAGCAGCTCATGCAGCATTCGCTGTGGCACGAGGCTTCCACCACCCTGGAGCATATGCCCTTGGTGACTCCACAGGGAGCCAAAGAGATACTGTTGCTTTCCTGGGTTTCTCAGTCCTCTGCCTTCTTTTTCTTCTCATCTGTCCTCTGCCCACATTCAATTGACCCCCTTTCTTGCACCACCCTTTCCACATGCCCAAGGAACATTTAAATAAGGGTGTTTGGAGCCTGTCTATATTCACATGTTTGCTTTATTGTAGCTTACTACATGTCTTTAAAAATAGATTTTGAAAAGTTGTCCTCATGTAAACTTTATTTTGGAAAAAAGAAAAACAAAACATTATCTATAGATGATTTTTAAGAAGTTTGGGAATGCATGTACACCCGTGGTGGATTCATGTCAATGTATGGCAAAACCAATACAGTATTGTAAAGTAAAATAAAGTAAAAAGAAAAATTTAAAAAAAAAGAAAAACAAAATTATCTATAATATTACCATTCTGATGGTTTTCGTTGTGAATGATTTTCAATGAATCTCTATTGGTATACATATGTTTACACAGTTGTGACAATTGTAAATATTTAGACTATTTTTACATTAATGTAAAAATCTTCCTATGTTCTTTTATAGTCTTCATATAATAGAGTCTTCATACTCTGAGTAAACACAGACATATTAAGCCATTCCCCTATAACATATTGTTATGTAGACCATATTTATAAGATAGATGTTCAGTGATATACACTGTAACTCCTAATAACCAGGAGTAGGATTACTAGGCAAAATTGTATGATCATCTTTATAACTCTTGCTACATATTGACATAATCTTCCCAAAATACACTTTCTATTAGCTGTGCTTCTAGCAGTGTTTATCTGTATCACTTGTAATGAACCCTTTCTGGCACTCAGTTTGTTGTTGGGTTTTGTCTTATTTTGTTTAGTAGGTATCTATTTTTAAAAAAATGTCACTCAGTTGTGTCTGACTCTTTGCAACCTCATGTACTGCAGCCAACCAGGCTCTTCTGTCCACGGGATTCTCCAGGCAAGAATACTGGAGTGGATAGCTATTCCCTTCTCCAGGAGATCGTCTCTGGTACATGTATTAATTATGTATGAAGCTAAACGGTTTTGTCATTACTATGTAGGGATACAAAAATAAAATTCATATTAAGTATATGTATAGCTAAAAGTGCTTGCCATTGCTATTAGGTATATGGAAGCAAATTCCTATATTTCCTATATTCCTATAAAATTATAGGCTAAACTCTAAGATATTTTTCATCAATGGCATTTAATTTTCCAGTCAGACTTTACTCAGAAATTTGAATATCTTTCTTGTTATCTCCACCTGGCTATACATTCAGTCCTTAAACTCAACATATCTTTCCACTCAGAATGCTCTCTCTCCTATTACTCTGTGACACTGAATAAGGTTTTATCTTCTTTTTTGGTATCTAAATACGGATTACTTGGGTCTTCTTAGACTCATTGTTGGATATCCATATGTTATTTCCACACAAGCCATACTAAGTGCATATGTAGCTCATGTATATGTCTTCTCCTCTCTCTCCAGAATGTTCAAGGCAGGACCTCTTCATTCCCTGTAAGGTCTACAGCAGTACACCAGCTGGTTCCCAGGTCTAGGTCTCCTCCCTTTCCAAGATGTTCTCCGCAGCATTGCTGGAGCAACCATTCGAAAATCTTAATCTAATTGAGTTGTTTTCCTACTGACATATGCTTGCTAATTCCCAACACATGCAAAATTCATTTCAAACTTCACATTTTCGTATATAAAAGTGTTCAGACTTAACAGTGCTTTTCCTTTCAGTTCAGTTCAGTCTCTCAGTCATGTGCGACTCTTTGCGACCCATGAATTGCAGCACGCCAGGCCTCCCTGTCCATCACCAACTCCCGGAGTTCACTCAAACTTACGTCCATCAAGTCGGTGATGCCATCCAGCCATCTCATCCTCTATCATCCCCTTCTCCTCCTGCTCCCAATCCCTCCCAGCATCAGAGTCTTTTCCAATGAGTCAACTCTTCACATGAGGTGGCCAAGTATTGGAGTTTCAGCTTCAGCATCAGTCCTTCCAATGAACACCCAGGACTAATCTACTTTAGGATGGACTGGTTGGATCTCCTTGCAGTCCAAGGGACTCGCAAGAGTCTTCTCCAACACCACAGTTCAAAAGCATCAATTCTTAGGTGCTCAGCTTTCTTCACAGTCCAACTCTCACATTCATACATGACTACTGGAAAAACCATAGCTTTGACTAGACAGACCTTTGTTGGCAAAGTAATGTCTCTGCTTTTGAGTATGCTATCTAGGTTGGTCATAACTTTCCTTTCAAGAGTAACCATTTTTAAATTTCATGACTGCAATCACCATCTGCAGTGATTTTGGAGCCCCCCCCAAAATAAAGTCTGATACTGTTTCCACTTTTTCCCTATCTATTTCCCATGAACTGATGGGACCAGATGCCATGATCTTCGTTTTCTGAATGTTGAGCTTTAAGCCAACTTTTTCACTCTCTTCTTTCACTTTCATCAAGAGGCTTTTCAGTTCCTCTTCACTTTCTGCCATAAGGGTGGTGTCATCTGCACATCTGAGGTTATTGATATTTCTCCCGACAATCTTGATTCCAGCTTGTGCTTCTTCCAGTCCAGTGTTTCTCATGATGTACTCTGCATAGAAGTTAAATAAGCAGGGTGACAATATACAGCCTTGATGTACTCCCTTTCCTATTTGGAACCAGTCTGTTGTTCCATGTCTAGTTCTAACTGGTGTTTCCTGACCTGCATACAGATTTCTCAAGAGGCAGGTCAGGTGGTCTGGTATTCTCATCTCTTTCAGAATTTTCCACAGTTTATTGTGATCCACACAGTCAAAGGCTTTGGCATAGACAATAAAGCAGAAATAGATGTTTTTCTGGAACTCTCTTCCTTTTTCCATGATCCAGCGGATGTTGACAATTTGATCTCTGGTTCCTCTGCCTTTACTAAAACCAGCTTGAACATCAGAAAGTTCACGGTTCACGTATTGCTGAAGCCTGGCTTGGAGAATTTTTAACATTACTTTACTAGAGTGTGAGATGAGTGCAATTGTGCAGTAGTTTGAGCATTCTTTGGCATTGCCTTTCTTTGGGATTGGAATGAAAACTGACCTTTTCCAGTCCTGGGGACACTGCTGAGTTTTCCAAATTTGCTGGCATATTGAGTGCAGCACTTTCACAGCATCATCTTTCAGGATTTGAAATAGCTCAACTGGAATGCCAAAGCAGCTTTGTTCATAGTGATGCTTTCTAAGGCCCTCTTGACTTCACATTCCAGGGTGTCTGGCTCTAGATAAATGATCACACCATCATGATTATCTGGGTAATGAAGATCTTTTTTGTACAGTTCTTCTGTGTATTCTTGCCACCTCTTCTTAATATCTTCTGCTTCTGTTAGTTTAAGATTCAACTTTCCCTACTCATGACCTTGCTTCAAAACCCCTAGTCTTAACAAGTGTCTATGAAGTCAACCAAGTGGGCCATTCTCTTTTTTACTCGGTTCAGTTCAGTTGCTCAGTCATGTCTGACTCTTTGCAACCCCAAGGACTGCAGCATGCTAGGCTTGCCTGTCCATCACCAACTCCTGGAGCTTGCTCAAACTCATGTCCATCAAGTCAGTGATGCCATCCAACCATCTCATCCTCTGTCATCCCCTTCTCCTCCTGCCTTCAATCTGTCCCAGTATCAGGGTCTTTTCCAATGAGTTAGTTCTTCGCATCAGGAGGCCAAAATAGTGGAGCTTCAGCGTCAGCATCAGTCCTTCCAATGAATATTCAGGACTGATTTCCTTTAGGATGGACTGGTTGGATCTCCTTTCTGTCCATGGGACTCTCAAGAGTCTTCTCCAACACCACAGTTCAAAAGCATCTATTCTTTGGTGCTCAGCTTTCTTTACAGCCCAACTCTCGACACCCACATCTCTTTTCTACTACCCACTTACTATTTCCTTTATCAGGAATGCCCATCCAAGCTCCCTACATAGCTACCTGTAAACTCTTCCTCTTCCTACAAGTTTTCCTGAATTCCTCAAGATATAATTAGTTGTGCCTCCTTCTGGGCTCTATTGGCACTTTCTAGCCACCACTGTTCTATCACTAATCTTATTTTATTCTTCTATTCAATTACATTTCTGCATCTCCCACTAGGTGGCAGCCTCCTTGAAAATAGAGAACTAGCTTCAGTCTTGTCCCTGGCAAAGCAGAATGTCTGCTATATAATATTCATTCACTAAATGGTTTTTGAATAAGTGAATTCATTTCAAGAGACCAACATTACAGTCACTGTATATTAAATAAAAGATGAACATCTAAACACATAAATCCAGAAGACTGTGTCTATATCTTCCTCTCACCTTTATAATCAAAAGACAATTTGACCCAAGGCTGACGTCTTACTTACCATATTGAAATGGAGTTTCTTAAACTCTGAGAATGAAATAATTTCAGTTTTTCAAAGCATGCACTAGAGTCTCTAGTGGAGAGAATTAAGTAATCAACAAAAAAGTGGAGACCTAGTACACAATGGGCATAATTTGCTAATATGTGGGTATTGATTGACGACCAGTTGAAAAATAACAGCAAAGATTCTCTCATCCTTGATTCCTCTCTTTCTTCTACATGCCCTACCCAATCTGTCAGGAAATATAGTTGTCTCTCCAACTTCAAAATAGAATCTAAACTCTTCTTACTATCCTAAGAGACGCAATCCCCAGCCACCGTTTCTTCTTACTTGGATTAGTGCATTTGTGAACTGCTATATTTGTAAGATATGTATATAGCTCACGATAAAGTGAGGCTGCTCAGTCGTGTACGACTCTTTGAGATCCCATTGACTATAGCCTACCAGGCTCCTCCGTCCATGGCATTTTCCAGGCAAAATACTGGAATGGGTTGCCATTACCTTCACCAAGGGATCTTCCTGACCTGGGGATGAAACCTGGGTCTTCTGCATTGTGGGCAGACATTTTACCCTCTGAGCCACCATGGAAGCCCTCATAGTAACTACAAAGCAAAAACTTCTAGTCTATACACAGAAGATATATGCTTTGACCCCTGGAATGGAACCCAGGTCTCCCGCATTGTAGACAGACGCTTTACCATCTGAGCCACCAGGAAAATGGCATTAGTAAGTTCAAATAAGTCAATCAGAAAGGAGATCAGTCCTGAATATTCACGGGAAGGACTGATGCTGAAGCTGAAGCTCCAGTACTTTGGCTACCTGATGCAAAGAACTGACTCATTGGAAAAGACCCTGATGCTGGGAAAGATTGAAGGCGGGAAGAGAAGGGGATGACAGAGGATGAGATGGCTGGATGGCATCACTGAGTCAATGGACATGAGTTTGAGCAAGCTCTGGGAGTTGGAAGCCTAGCATGCTGCAGTCCATGGGGTCACAAAGAGTCAAACACGCCTCAGCAACTGAACTGAATTGCATGGATCATTAATTACTTTAAATGTAAATGAATTAAATTCTCCAATCAAAAGAGATGAAGTGACTAAATGGATTTAAAAAAATGCACACTGACTACAAGAGATTCATTTCATCTTTATGGATACACATCAACTTAAAGTAAAGGGCTAGAAGATATCCCATGAATGTGGAAACCAAAAGGGAGCAGGTGTTACTGTACTTAGACAAACAACCACTCTTTACCACCTCCATAGTTTAGCCTTTTCCAAAATTCCATATAGTTAAAATCATGTATTATATATACTTTTCATATTGACTTCTTTCACTAGTAATATATTTTTAAGTTCCTTCCATGTCTTCTATAACTTTAATAGCTCATTTCTCATTATTACTGCAGAATACATCATTGTAGGTATATGTGTGTGTGCGTCGTCACTCAGTCATATCCAACTCTTTGCAGCTCTTTGTACTGTAGCCTGCCAGCCTCTGCCCATGAGATTTTCCAGGCAAGACTACTGGAGTAGATTGCCATTTCTCCAATGGATCTTTGCTACTCAGGGATTGAACCCATATCTACTGGCTCTTCTGCATTGTAAGTGGATTCTTTACCCACTGAGTCATTGGGGAATCCCCCTATGGATACACCACAATGTATTTATCCAGCCACCTACTGAAGGACATTTTGGTTGCTCCAAGGTGAATTCCTGTTGCTTCATATCCTTCCATCATTTGATATTGTTCATGTTTTAAGTTTTTGCCATTTTCATAGGTGTATAGTAGTATCTCATTATTTTTCATTTACAATTTCCTGAGTATCTATTTCTGCTTTATTAACTATGCCAAAGCCTTTGACTGTGTGGATCACAATAAACTGTGGAAAATTCTGAGAGAGATGGGAATACCAGACCACCTGACCTGCCTCTTGAGAAATCTGTATGCAGGTCAGGAAACACCAGTTAGAACTGGACATGGAACAACAGACTGGTTCCAAATAGGAAAGGGAGTACGTCAAGGCTGTATATTGTCACTCTGCTTATTTAACTTCTATGCAGAGTACATCATGAGAAATGCTGGACTGGAAGAAACACAAGCTGGAATCAAGATTGCCGGGAGAAATATCAATAATCTCAGATATGCAGAAGTGAAGAGGAACTGAAAAGCCTCGTGATGAAAGTGAAAGAGGAAAGTGAAAAAGTTGGCTTAAAGCTCAACATTCAGAAAACGAAGATCATGGCATCTGGTCCCATCAGTTCATGGGAAATAGATAGGGAAACAGTGGAAACAGTATCAGACTTTATTTTTTGGGGCTCCAAAATCACTGCAGATGGTGACTGCAGCCATGAAATTAAAAGACGCTTACTCCTTGGAAGGAAAGTTATGACCAACCTAGATAGCATATTCAAAAGCAAAGACGTTACTTTGCCAACAAAGGTCTGTCTAGTCAAGGCTATGGTTTTTCCTGTGGTCATGTACGGATGTGAGAGTTGGACTGTGAAGAAAGCTGAGCGCCGAAGAATTGATGCGTTTGAACTGTGGTGTTGGAGAAGACTCTTGAGAGTTCCTTGGACTGCAAGGAGATCCAATCAGTCCATTCTGAAGGAGATCAGCCCTGGGATTTCTTTGGAAGGACTGATACTAAAGCTGAAACTCCAGTACTTTGGCCACCTCATGCGAAGAGTTGACTCATTGGAAAAGACTCTGATGCTGGGAGGGATTAGGGGCAGGAGGAGAAGGGGACGACCGAGGATGAGATGGCTGGATGGCATCACTGACTCGATGGATGTGAATCTGAGTGAACTCCAGGTGTTGGTGATGGACAGGGAGGCCTGGCGTGCTGCAATTCATGGGTCACAAAGAGTCGGACACGACTGAGTGACTGAACTGAACTGAATGAGGTATAATGTTCAGAACCTTCTCCTATGTTTATTTTCCATCTATAGGTCTTCTGTGGTGAGGGATTTGTTAAGACCTTTTACCTGGGTTATTCAATCAAGTTGTCTGCTTTCTTGTCACATTTTAAGAGTTCCCTGTGTGCTTTGGGTAACATTTTTTTTTTAATCAAATGTCTCTTGAAAATATTTTCTCCTAATCTGTGGCATTATCTTTCTTTGACAGTGTCTTTCAAAGAACAGAAATTTTTAATTTTAATAAGCACCAACTTAAATTTTTCTCTTAAGGAGCATATCTTTGCTGTCAGATTTAAAGAAAAAATCATCTCCAAATCCAAGGTAATCAAGATTTTATCATATCTCATCATCTAGATGTTTAATAATTTTGCATTTTACATATCACCTATAATATATTTTGGGTTAATTTTTCATGAAATGTGTAAGGTCTGTGTCTAAAGGGTTTTTTGCATGTGGATGTCCAGTTGGTCTAAAATTATTTGTCAAAAGTATTATCCTTTCTCCATCATACCCCCTCCAGGAAGACTTGTACATTATCATGCTCCTTCCTGAGGCTGGAATATCATAGAAAATCACTATCTGAGACCAGGATCAGTTTATTAAGAAGTCTGTGCTCTTAGCCAAGACAATCAATCTCTCTGCAGCTCAGTTTTCTCACCACTTAAATTGCAGTGACAATTTTAGACTTACTGTATTGTTGTATCAAATATCTATGAAAGAACATAATAGTCTACAAATATTACAATCACAGTAGAAGAATTTCCTAGTGAAGAATTATGTGACATCTTTCTTCAAATCAATGAAGAATCCATCTTCCATTTCTTATTAATAATAGTAATTAATAATTATATATAAATTTAGAAAAAATGGAGAACATTCTCAAGGTTATTATTCCTTTCTCTGTGTTATTTCTATTTCTTGAGCATGCCCATGTTATTAATATTACCTGTTTCATATTGGTTCTCTTTCATCATAGTCTCATCTGCTAGATGAGCTCTTGGAGTACAGAAGTGGTGTTTTACTTATCTAGATATATACTAAGCCTAACACAGTGCCTGTTTTATATCAAGTACCTAAAAATATTTGCTGAATTGAATAAATTTTATTCAAGCCTTAATAAAGTTTACTTTGTGTTATATAGTTTTAGAAATATGAACGGGCAGAATGAAGCAAATAATCTAATATGTTATTCTTCCATTCATCCAACAAATATTAACTGACCCTCCCTCCCAGGTCTATGGGCTTACCAGGTGGCTCAGTGGGTAAAGAACCTGCCTGCAGAGCAAGAGATGCAGGAGACATGGGTTCAGTCCCTGGGTTAGGAAGATCCCCTTTAAGGGGACATGGCAACCCATTCTCAGTATTCTTGCGTGGAGAATCTCATGGACAGAGGAGCCTGGTCGGCTACAGTCCATGGGGTCACAAAGAGTAGGATACGACTGAAGCAACTGAGCCCGCACATCCCAGTTCTATGCTAGGCACTGGGAACCTGGCATAATAACAAACAAAAGCAGCTTTTAGTTTAATTGCAGGATTGTGATGGGTTAGCACAGATGGGCAAGCAAGCAGTTTCAATATAAATTGTAAATTTTAAGATTTTCTATTTCTTCCTGGTTCAGTTTTGGAAAATTGTACTTTTCTAAGAATTTGTCCATTTCTTCCATGTTGTCCATTTTATTGGCATACAACTGCTGATAGTAGTCTCTTATGATCCTTTGTATTTATGTGTTGTCTGTTGTGATCTCTCCATTTTCATTTCTAATTTTATTGATTTGATTTTTCTCTCTTTGCTTCTTGATGAGTCTGGCTAATGGTTTGTCAATTTTATTTATCCTTTCAAAGAACCAGCTTTTGGCTTTGTTGATTTTTGCTATGGTCTCTTTTGTTTCTTTTGCATTTATTTCTGCCCTAATTTTTAAGATTTCTTTCCTTCTACTAACTCTGGGGTTCTCCAACTCTTCCTTTTCTAGTTGCTTTAGTTGTAGAGTTAGGTTGTTTATTTGACTTTTTTCTTGTTTCTTGAGGTATGCCTGTATTGCTATGAACTTTCCTCTTAGCACTGCTTTTATAGTGTCCCACAGGTTTTGGGTTGTTGTGTTTTCATTTTCATTAGTTTCTATGCATATTTTGATTTCTTTTTTGATTTCTTCTGTGATTTGTTGGTTATTCAGAAGTGTGTTGTTCAACCTCCATATGTTGGAATTTTTAATAGTTTTTCTCCTGTAATTGAGATCTAATCTTAATGCATTATGGTCAGAAAAGATGCTTGGAATGATTTCGATTTTCTTGAATTTATCAAGTTTAGATTTATGGCCCAGGATGTGATCTATCCTGGAGAAGGTTCCATGAGCACTTGAAAAAAAGGTGAAATTCGTTGTTTTGGGGTGAAATGTCCTATAGATATCAATTAGGTCTAACTGATCTAATGTATCATTTAAAGTTTGCGTTTCTTTGTTAATTTTCTGTTTAGTTGATCTGTCCATAGGTGTGAGTGGGGTATTAAAGTCTCCCACTATTATTGTGTTATTGTTGATTTCCCCTTTCATACTTGTTAGCATTTGTCTTACATATTGTGGTGCTCCTATATTGGGTGCATATATATTTATAATTGTTATATCTTCTTCTTGGATTGTTCCTTTGATCATTATGTAGTGGCCTTCTTTGTCTCTTTTCACAGCCTTTGTTTTAAAGTCTATTTTATCGGATATGAGTATTGCCACTCCTGCTTTCTTTTGGTCTCTATTCGCGTGGTATATCTTTTTCCAGCCCTTCACTTTCAGTCTGTATGTGTCCCTTGTTTTGAGGTGGGTCTTCTAACACCACACACAAAAATAAACTCAAAATGGATTAAAGATCTAAATGTAAGATCAGAAACTATAAAACTCCTAGAGGAGAACATAGGCAAAACACTCTCTGACATAAATCACAGCAGGATCCTCTATGATCCACCTCCCAGAATTCTGGAAATAAAAGCAAAAATAAACAAATGGGATCTAATTAAAATTAAAAGCTTCTGCACAACAAAGGAAAATATAAGCAAGGTGAAAAGACAGCCTTCTGAATGGGAGAAAATAATAGCAAATGAAGCAACTGACAAACAACTAATCTCAAAAATATACAAGCAACTTATGCAGCTCAATTCCAGAAAAATAAACGACCCAATCAAAAAATGGGCCAAAGAACTAAATAGACATTTCTCCAAAGAAGACATACGGATGGCTAACAAACACATGAAAAGATGCTCAACATCACTCATTATTAGAGAAATGCAAATCAAAACCACAATGAGGTACCACTTCACACCAGTCAGAATGGCTGCGATCCAAAAATCTGCAAGCAATAAATGCTGGAGAGGGTGTGGAGAAAAGGGAACCCTCCTACACTGTTGGTGGGAATGCAAACTAGTACAGCCACTATGGAGAACAGTGTGGAGATTCCTTAAAAAATTGCAAATAGAACTACCTTATGACCCAGCAATCCCACTGCTGGGCATACACACCGAGGAAACCAGAATTGAAAGAGACACATGTACCCCAATGTTCATCGCAGCACTGTTTATAATAGCCAGGACATGGAAACAACCTAGATGTCCATCAGCAGATGAATGGATCAGAAAGCTGTGGTACATATACACAATGGAGTATTACTCAGTGGTTAAAAAGAATTCATTTGAATCAGTTCTGATGAGATGAATGAACCTGGAGCCGATTATACAGAGTGAAGTAAGCCAGAAAGAAAAACACCAATACAGTAGACTAACACATATATATGGAATTTAGGAAGAGGGCAATGACGACCCTGTATGCAAGACAGGAAAAAAGACACAGATGTGTATAACGGACTTTTGGACTCAGAGGGAGAGGGAGAGGGTGGGATGATTTGGGAGAATGGCATTCTAACATGTATACTGTCATGCAAGAATTGAATCGCTGGTCTATGTCTGACGCAGGGTGCAGCATGCTTGGGGCTGGTGCATGGGGATGACCCAAAGAGATGTTGTGGGGAGGGAGGTGGGAGGGGGGTTCATGTTTGGGAACGCATGTAAGAATTAAAGATTTTAAAATTTAAAAAATAAAAAACTAAAAAAAATAAAAATAAAAAAAATAAAAAGCAAAATAAATAAATAAATAAATAAAATAAATTGTAAATTTTAAGTTAAATTTTAGTACAATTCAGCGCAGAAGCACAAAAGAGGAGTCTCAGAACACTAAAAAAATATTTAATATATAGAGACCTCTCCTTCTTAGATTACTTCTTTGAATTGAAGTCCAATCAGCCACAGAGTTATAGTTAGTGGTTCAAAACATCCAGTCAGTTAGTTAAAAGTTATGTGCACTGTTGGGCTGACACCTCTAGCATCACCTAAGACCTTAGATAATGCAATCACGAGATGTGTAAACCTATACTCTTCCACTTGTATTATTAATTCTCTTGAAAACCTCTTGCAGAGTACATCATGCAAACGCCAGGCTGGATGAAGCGCAAGCTGGAATCAAGATTGCCGGGAGAAATATCAATAATCTTAGATATGCAGATGACACCACCTTATGGCAGAAAGTGAAGAAGAACTAAAGCGCCTCTTGATGAAAGTGAAAGAGGAGAGTGAAAAAGTTGGCTTAAAACTCAACATTCAGAAAACTAAGATCATGGCATCTGGTCCCGTCACTTCATGGCAAATAGATGAGGAAACATTGGAAACAGTGGGAGACTTTATTTTTTTAGGCTCCAAGATCACTGCAGATGGTGACTGCAGCCATGAAATTAAAAGATGCTTGCTCCTCAGAAGAAAAGCTATGACCAAACTAGACAGCATATAAAAAAGCAGAGACATTACTTTATCAACAAAGGTCCGCCTAGTTAAAGCTATGGTTTTTCCAGTACTCATGTATGGATGTCAGAGTTGGACTATAAAGAAAGCTAAGTGCCAAAGAATTGATGCTTTTGAACCGTGGTGTTGGAGAAGACTCTTGAGAGTCCTTTGGACTGCAAGGATATCCAACCAGTCCATCCTAAAGGAGATCAGTCCTGAATATTCATTGGAAGGACTGATGCTGAAGCTGAAACTCCAATACTTTGGCCACCTGATGGGAAGAACTGACTCATTGGAAAAGACCCTAATGCTGGGAAAGATTGAAGGCAGGAGGAGAAGGGGACCACAGAGGATGAGATAGTTGGATGGAATCACCAACGCAATAGACATGAGTTTGAGTAGATTCTGGGTGTTGGTGTTGGACAGGGCCTGGCATGCTACAGTCCATAGGGTCACAAAGACTCAGACACAACTGAGTGACTGAACTGAACTGAAATTTTCTAGCACTTGGGAGACATTTGAGAAATTCAAGTACATGTTCAATCAGGAAACATTTCTTTCTTCTTCTGAGGTTTGCTAGGTTTCACCCCTCATAAAACAGGTGGTTTTTTTCTTTATGTTTCCTTTAAGACCAGTTTTGAACATTATTGTAAACAAATAGCAGTGAGAACTGACAGATAATCCACTGTTGGCTAAAAGGCAATGTTTTAATCATTTCCTCTCTGGTGAATAGTTGGATGACTATGACTAGACATGATTTGATTCCTCCCAAATGCCCTCAGTTTGTTACCCTCTGAAAATACTTGGTATTGCTGGTTGTCCCCTTAAGGACTAGAGAACAGTTAATTCCTTCCCTTCCTTTGAAACCATCAAGGATTGATCAGTTTCTTAACTATTTAAAGTTAGATAGAAGTGGATGTATAAACTATCAGCTACTTGAATAATGGAATCATAAACATGAATCAAATGAACAATTTAATGAGAATATGGGAGGGCATGAATCTGAGATGTTTAGTGAGTAGATGAAGTAATGTTCATTAAAACTTTTAAAACTTTAATGCAAATTGTGATCGTATTCAACAAATGTTCCAAGTGACAGTGTTGGGATACTAAAAACTTACTGGCCAAAAGGAAAAAAGCATGGTGTATTGATAACTAGAGTAGTGACAATAGTGAAAATCACAGAAAGGCCGTAAGCTCATTGCCCAATTTGGGAAGAACTGGTTTTTGTTTAAATAAAGTATCTTTTCATTAAAAGTATAATCTTTGCTACTGTGACAAATGAAAGAATTGACAAGCTGTGTCTTTTCCTTTTCTTTCTTTCCTTTATAGATCAAATGAAACACAGAAATATGAGAATGCGCTCAAGATCAAACTTGATGAAGCTTCTTTTTGAGTAGTGATTCCTCATAATGGGGAACCAGTAGCAGTTGGATAGTTTTTCCATTTAATCCATAAAAATAGCACTCCATTATGGAGACAGGTTTAAATAGAGTTAAAACTGTCATTGTTACAGTTGCCACCTATGACTCATGTGTAGAGAATCATTTCATGATAGAGCCTAAAAATGATGAATATAGCTTTCATCTCTGATAAACACTGACCATAATCTCTCCCATTATGGATGCTATCAACAGGAAGTACAATTATAACAGAAAAGGGACACAAATGATGTATTACCTTCCCTGATATGTAATGAATGCACTTTGGGAATATTCTTAATAATAAATATTTATTAATTAGAGCATCTGTATGAATATGAAGGACATAAAAAAATAAAAATCTAAGAAAATAGACTCATGCAGCACTTTTATAAAAGATGACTATAATGTAATAAGTCCATGAGCTGTAAAGGGAAATGAGGTGGCTGGCTAGGGAGGGGACAAGGTGCTGGAAGGTCACTACCCAGTCAGGGTCACGGCTGTTTTGGGGGATTGCTGGGCTTCTGTAGGCTTGCTCTGGCTCACATTTCTCCTGGTGGACTTGTCTATTGTTCGGACGGCTTTTTTCACCCATTCAACATGGGGATCAGCACAGACTTTAAGGCCACGTCTGGTAATGAATCTGCAATGCAAGGAAAAGATAGGCAAAATTAGTCATATCTTCAAAGCCTTGGGACCAAAAGTTAAGATCAGATTTTATAAAAGAGATCTTGTGCAGAAACGACTGGACAAATCAGTATTCCAGATAGATTTGGAATGAAAATTAGATTCCATTAGATCTTCAGTGAAAATCTTTCTTCTGCAATCTATTTTTTCCATGAAGAAAAAACATCTCCAGATAATACCCAGATTCCTTGTTCAGAATTCTGTGCAAGTTCCTTTTCTCATCATTGCTACCAAATGATGCAATTAAACTAGACATCTGAAGCCATCTAGGTTATTGGAGAAGGCAATGGCACCCCACTCCAGTACTCTTGCCTGGAAAATCCCATGGATGGAGGAGCCTGGTGGGCTGCAGTCCATGAGGTCACTAAGAGTCGGACATGACTGAGCGACTTCACTTTGACTTTTCACTTTCATGCGTTGGAGAAGGAAATGGCAACCCACTCCAGTGTTCTTGCCTGGAGAATCCCAGGGACGGGGAAGCCTGGTGGGCTGCCGTCTATGGGGTCGCACAGAGTCGGACACGACTGAAGTGATTTAGCAGCAGCAGCAGCAGCAGGTTATTTACTACGTGTCATCTTCTTTTTGAAATCTAAACACATTCATCTTATTTTCTGGGCAAAGAGTGGATTCTTCATCATATTTTTGGTGGTAAAGTTGTAATTATATTTTGGGAAGTGTTGCTATTTTAAAAATGAAATACTGGAAAGAGAATGGTACCATGTAGGCTAATTGTTGACACTATTCCTTGAGATGTGGCAACTGATAAAATATGGCATTCTACTCCAGAACACCAAAAAGGAAGAGAAAGGCAGGGGTGTGGGTGGATGGGAAGGGAGGCATCCCACACCAGTGTGGCTCTGTGCTCAAATCCTGATCTGACCCAAACATCTCTAAACCTAACCCTCCAGAATGAGCATATTATTCATCTGGTTCCCAGTCCGATTATTCTGTTAAGATAAATCACAAAGGAGGGTGACAGTCTTCACTTGGTTGCCAATTTTTTTGTCATCATCATTGTTTGGGGCTACACAAAGACTTGGTTAATATGGAAAAACAAAAGGACTGTTGGCTAAGTTGAGGTCTTCCTCCTTGTTAACTTATTTTTCCCGAGGAGGGTGGCATTTCTGTATACTGTGTTCCATCAAGCCCAGCTTTGGGGAGAGAAACTCACATCACTGCTTTCATAGAGCCCTCCTTGATGGTGTAGGTCTTGATGTTTTTAACTGGCAGTCGCTGTGTAGTCAGGCTCACACAGATGCTCTTTTCTAGAACTTCACTCCCCACACCTATACAGAAAACCAAGTAAACAAAAATAAAATGTAATTTCTAATAATATAAATGTTAGAGTGTCATCAATCAAATAACAAAGAGTGACCTGATAAAGAGTAGTTTGGGACAGTCAATATTAAACATGGGAGAGGTAGCTCATTTTTGACTGAATCACTAAAGGTGTTATTTTAAATGTTAAAATGTGAAAGTTATAAAGGAAGTAGTTCATAAAGTTCTTATCCCCAATAGAAGGGCTAAAAGGAGATTAAATTTTTCAGTTTTGAGAACATCTTACATTGGAGAAAGGAAAGTAACATGGGAGGGTTAATAATGTTACAGATTTGCTAAAATCTAATGAAGGTTTCTGTGTGCCTATTTTCTCCTAAGATGAAGAGACTGGTATTTGCTCTTCAGGGAAGCAAATATTCTAACAGAATATTTCTCTGAGAAAGATTAAGCCAAAAAGTATCTAAAAAAATAGTTGATAATGATCAAATCTGAGCTTTCTGATGTAGTGTTGCTGAAATCAGAAGATTTTTATAATCATGACACTGAGCAGGTGTTCACTAACATTGCTCTTCATCTCCTCTTTCCATCACTCAATATCACATTCTTTACCCTCTATATTTACCAATTTATTTTTAATGCTAAATGTTTTCTGAACCCAGTGAAAGGGAAATACTCAAATGACTGCAGTCCTCATCAGTCTTCATTCCCCTATTCATTCATGGTTTCCATCATACAGCAGCCTATTTTTCCAGGAAAATGTCAGCTGGCCATGGTTTAGACAACACTTGGCATAAACTTTTCCATTTCAACAATATTTTTTTATTCAGGGCCCAATTTCAAGGGGTTCCAAACAGTGCCATCTCTATTTATGGGCACCCTGACAGATACATGATCTATTCTAGTCTAAGTAAGAAGGCTGCAGATTAAGAGGTTGAAAGGCAAGTTAACTGAGTTATTTATAATCAAAGGATATTCCCTCTTGTCAGAGACATAAGGAAAAATACACTCCTACCAGCTGGGAAAAAAAAATGATCTTTTAATAAGTATGTGTAAAATGTTCAGGAAACTCTCAGTGTAACTAAATCTCATCTGGATATGTCTTATAAGTTTAATTGATTGTATAAAAGTCATTGATATTTGTTAGTACTTATGGTCTTTTATAAACTCAAGAAATTTATCACAAGTGGGAACAACATTCATAGCAATAATAATATTCTCTCCTACACACTTAAAAGGTAAAAATTGATTTCCTAGATATGAGGTCATGAGCTTCCAGTCAATTCTGTTTTAATACAAAACATTGATTTGCTTCAGAACATATACCCTCTAGCTCACTCCCCCATCATGAATGCTTTACATTTTTAAGCATTTTTTTTGAGATATGGGGCAGTTATTTTTATTGAACAAACACATTATTTAAACCCTGGTATATCTATTTCTATTTTTTGAACTTTTTATTTTGTATTGGGGTATAACAAATTAACGTTATGATAATTTTAGGTGAACAGCAAAGGGGTAAATGTTTTTTAATTTATCAATACTAGATAGTCAAAAGCTTCAAAAGTATATACAATTGTTTTCATTATGCTGCACCTAACATTAATAAACAAATTAGTATTTGCCTGGAAATCTGATAAATGATCATAAGATGTATTTCATGTTAATTGTAGGTAAGCAAATTAGTTATTACATTTATCTTAAAGATAATTCAACCTAGGCCCAGAGAGGTTAAGAAATTTACCCCAGATTACTTAGTTGTGAAAAATAGGAGCCCAGACTGTAATGAAGTTCTATCTTCAAAATCTACAAAGTCCTCTAGTGTCAAATTATACCCATTTTGCTCACAGAAAGACTGAGGCTTAGCTTGGAGAAAGTAATTTACTCCATTCAAAACCTGAGTCAATATCAAAATGCCTGGCCACTGCCTGTACACCTAGATGTTCCTTATCTCATAAATAACCTTTGACTCACCTTCCACAGTGTATGCAGCGAGACTGCAGATCACCAGGCAGGTCAGGATGAGAAGTTTCATGGCTGAGGTCCTGTTGAGCTGTGCAGCAAGAGGCTGAGGACCTTGGCTCCTCTGAGTCTCTTTTATTGCCCCCAGTGGTCAGCCTACTTCCTGTGCTGAGAGGGGGACTTTCAAGGTGGGTGTGGAATCACGGAAAGTCTTTGCAATACTGGTGCTTTCTTAGTTTGAAAAAAAGTTCCTTTGTCCCCACTCACGCTAACCCCACATCTTGTAGCCTTTTCTCCTCCTCCTGTGGTTAAAGTGTTAGTGAAACCTTATGTGTGTACAAAAGAAACGTAGCTGTCTCCTCTCCTGCCACCAGTCTAAATTCAAACCTCCCACTGCACACATGTCCCAAGGCCATGTCAGTGTGATGCCCAGCCGGGACAGGGTGCAAAGGAAAGGGGCGGGGTGGTCCCCGTGGTCCCGTTCCCCCACCAGCTCATGCAGCATTCGCTGTGGCACGAGGCTTCCACCACTGGATAATATGCCTGGGGTACCACCCTTGGGGAGAAGGAAATGGCAGCCCACTCCTGTATTCTTGCCTGGAGAATCCCATGGACAGAGGAGCCTGGCAGGCTATATACAGTCCATGGGGTTGCAAGAGCTGGACACGACTTGGTACTAAATCACCACCACCATCCTTGGTGACTCCTTGGGGAGCCAGAGTAAGACTGCTGCTTTGAGCTTCTCATTCCTCTGTCTTCTTTTTCTTCTCTTTTCTTTCCTGTGTTGCCATTCAACTGATCCCCTTTATCACTCCACTCTTCCCACATGCCAAGAAACAATTAAATAAGAGTGTTTGTAGCCTTGTTTATATTCACAGGTTTTCTTTATTGTAGTTTACTATATATACCTTTTAAAAAAGATTTTGAAAATTTGTCCTGACAAACTTTATTTTTAAAAAAAGTAAAACAAAATTATAATATTGCCATTCAGATTGTTTTTATCTTTAATGTTTTTCAATGAGTCTCTATTGGTATACATATGTTTGGATAATTGTGGCAATTACAAATACTGATATTTTCATGGCAATGTAAATATCCTCCCATGTTTCTTCATCGTCTTCAGATTTCTACTGTGTAAATTCATACAAAAGGACTTCCCTGGTGGTTGAGTGGTAAAGAACCTGCCTGCCAAGCAAGAGATATGGGTTAGATCCCTGGGTCAGGAAGATTCCCTGAGGAAAGGAATGGCAATCCACTTCAGCATTCTTGCCTAGGAAATCCCATGAACAGAGGAGTCTGGCCAGCTATAGTCCATGGAGTCACAAAAAAGTTGAACACGACTTAGAGACTTAACAACAACAACAAACACACATGCACACACATTAAATTATTCCCTTATAACTTATTGTCATGTAGACTATATCTATAAGGTAAATTTTCATTAATATACACTGAATAAATTCCTTTTAATAACCAGGAGTAGGATTACCAGGCAAAATCCCATGATCATCTTTATAACTCTTGCAACATATTGACATGGTCTTCCCAAAATGTCATTTCAATTTCCAATGCTTCTAGCAGCATTTGACTGTATCAGTTTCAATGTAATCTTTCTGATTTGTTGAAAGCACTCGATTTGTTGTTTGGGGGTTTTGTCTTGTTTTGTTTAATAGGTATCTATAAAATGCATATGTTAATTATGTGTGACGCTTAAAGGTTTTGTCATTACTATTCAGGGATATGAAAATAACATTCTTATGAAATATATGTATAGCTAAAAGCTTTTGCCATTGCTATTAGTGAAATGAAAACAAATTCCTATATTTCTATAAAATTTTAAGTTAAATTTTAAGATATTTTTCATCAATGGTATTTAATTTTCCAGTCAAACTTTACTCAGAATTTCAAATAACTTTTTAGTTATTGCCACCTGGCTACCATCAGTCCTTAAATTCTGAACACATCTTGCTACTCAAAATGCTTCTCTTCTTATTACTCTGTGACACTGAATAGGGTTTTATCTTCTAGTCAGTTTTCAAATACAGATACTGAGATTGTCTTAGACTCATTTCTAGCCACCCATATGTTTTTCTCAACCAAGCTGTACTAAGTATGCCTTCTAAGTAGCTCCTGTATGTGTTCTCTCTCTCTGCACTGTTCAAGGTAGGACCTCACCTTTCCTTGTTAGGACCACTGCAGTAGACCAACTGATTCCCCAGGTTTGGGTCTCCTCCCTTTCCAATCTGTTCTCAGTATAACCTGAATAATCATTCTAAAGCTTTGATCTAATCAAGTTGTCTTCCTGCTGAGGACTTTGCTAATTCCTACTGCCTACAGGATTTATTTCAAATCTCATATTATCATATATAAAAGTGTTGAAGATTTAACACTGCTTTTCCTTTAAAAGCTTCTGCACAACAAAGGAAACTATAAGTAAGGTGAAAAGACAGCTTTCTGAATGGGAGAAAACAATAGCAAATGAAGCAACTAACAAACAACTAATCTCAAAAATATACAAGCAACTTATGCAACTCAATTCCAGAAAAATAAACGACCCAATTAAAAAATGGGCCAAAGAACTAAATAGGCATTTCTCCAAAGAAGACATACGGATGGCTAACAAACACATGAAAAGATGCTCAACATCACTCATTATCAGAGAAATGCAAATCAAAACCACAATGAGGTACCATTTCACACCAGTCAGAATGGCTGTGATACAAAAGTCTACAAGCCATAAATGCTGGAGAGGGTGTGGAGAAAAGGGAACTCTCCTACACTGTTGGTGGGAATGCAAACTAGTACAGCCACTATGGAGAACAGTGTGGAGAATCCTTAAAAAATTACAAATAGAGCTGCCTTATCACCCAGCAATCCCACTGCTGGGCATACACACTGAGGAAACCAGAATTGAAAGAGACACGTGTACCCCAATGTTCATTGCAGCACTGTTTCTAATAGCCAGGACATGGAAACAACCTAGATGTCCATCAGCAGATGAATGGATAAGAAAGCTGTGGTACATATACACAATGGAGTATTACTCAGCAGTTAAAAAGAATTCATTTGAATCAGTTCTGATGAGATGGATGAAACTGGAGCCAATTATACAGAGTGAAGTAAGCCAGAAAGAAAAACACCAATACAGTATACTGACACATATATACGGAATTTAGAAAGATGATAATGATGACCCTGTATGCAAGACAGCAAAAGAGACACAGGTGTATAGAAAGGACTTTTGGACTCTGAGGGAGAGGGAGAGGGTGGGATGATTTGGGAGAATGGCATTGAAACATGTATACTATCATGTAAGAAACGAAGTGCCAGTCTATGTTCGATACAGGATACAGGATGCTTGGGGCTGGTACATGGGGATGATCCAGAGAGATGATATGGGGTGGGAGGTGGGAGGGGGATTCAGGATTGGGAGCTTGTATACACCCGTGGTGGATTCATGTCAATGTATGACAAAAGCAATACAGTATTGTAAAGTAAAATAAAGTAAAAAAAAAAAAAAAAAAAAAGACTCATCTTTCACCACTCATCCTTTTGCTCCTAAACCTCTAGACTTAACAAATGTCTGTTTGATCAACCAAATGGGCCATCCTCTTTTCTGCTCCCTACTTATTGTTTCCTTCATCTGGAATACCCATTTCATATCCCTATATAATTATGTGTAAATTCCTCCTCTTCCCACAAGTTTTCCTGAATTCTCTATATACATTTATCTGTGTCTCCTTCTATGCTCTCTTGGAACTTCCTAGCCACTAATTTCATTTTATTCTCCACTCAGTTTCATTTCTATATCTCCTACCAGATGGCAGGCTCCTTGAAAGCAGGCAATTTGCCTCAGGTCTGTCTACTAGTGGAATGTCTGCTATATAGTGGTCGTTCACCAAATGGTCTGTGAATAAATGAGCTCTTTTCAAAAGACCAGAATTAAAATGATTTAACATTAAGTAAAAACATTGTGCCTAAACATTGTGCCAGAATATTGTGCCTATATCTTCCTCTCGTGTTTATAATAATACAGAAAATTTGACCCATGACTGAATTCTTACTTAGCATATTGAAATAGAGTTTCTTAATCTCTGAGAATGAATTATTTACTTCAAGTTTTTCAAAGCATACACTAGTCTCTGATGGAGAATAATTAGGCAATCAATAAAAATTGGAAACCTAGTACAAAATAGGTATAATCTGTTAATGTTTGGACATTGATTGCCAACCAGTTGAAAGATAATAGCAAAAATTTCTCTCATCTTTGACTCCTCTTTCTCCTACAAATCCCACCAAATCTGTCAGAAAATACTGTTGTCTTTCTGTCTTCAAAATAGAATTTAAGCCTTTCTCATTACCCCTAGGAATTCAAGTCTAAGCAACCATAAATTTTCACCTGGATTGGTGGATTCATGGAATAGCCTCCAAAATCAATTTCTTTTTTCAACCCTTATTTTCTTTTGGCAAATTTACAATCTGACAAATGTGATCATTTCAAAATGTGAGTAATACGCTACTTTTCTGCTCAAAATTCCTATGGAATATATTTTCATGAGTGAACTCCAAAGTCTTTTTACCCCTTATGTATTGTTGAACATAGGCTTGAACACAGTAAAGAATACATCTGCAATGCAGGAGATGCAGGAGACGAGGCTTTGATCCTTGGGTAGGGAAGATCCCTTAGAGGAGGAAATAGCTACCCACTCCAGTATTCTTGCCTGAAAAACCCCATGGACAGAGGAGCCTGGTGGGCTATGGTCCAAAGGGTTGCAAAGAGTCAGACACAACTGAGCAACTATCTGTGCAGGCACACAGTAAGTCCTTATGTATCAATAATTACTTTAAATGTAGATGGATTAAATTTTCCAATCAAAAGGCATGGAGTGCCTAAATTGATTCTTTTTTTTTTTTTCCAAAAAAAGGTCCAAGTACATACCGCCTACAATAGACTCCCTTCATCTTTAAGGGCACACATCAGTTGGAATAAGGGAACAGAAGATATCCCATGAAAGTGGAAACCAAAAGGCAACAGGGGTAGCTATAGTTATATCAGACAAAGTAGACTTTAGGTCAAAAACCATAACAAAGTGACAGAATGATTTTATATAATGATACAAGGGTCAGTTTGTTGGGAGGATATAACAACTATAAAGACTAAATATATAGCACATTTACAAGTGTTTACAAATACCTCCAGAATCTATGCTCCCATCTCCCATTTACTCTCTGACAGCATTTTCTGTTGCTCTCCCCACCTTGGTATTTATACTGCAGTCACAGTGATCTCCCTGTTGTTTCTCAGACATGTCAGGATGCTCCTGCCTTTAAGTCTTTTCACTTGCTAGTTACTTCACCTGGTATTTTCTTCCCTTGGACATAAGCAAGGCTCAGTCCCTCAACACCTTCAATCTTTTGCTCAAGTATTTCTTTCTCATTGTGGCTTTCCCTGACCGCCCAGTTTAAAACTGTACACATATACCAATTCTGTTCTCACTTGATTTCTCATTGCTGATCTACTTTTATTAATAGGACCTAGCACCTTCTAATATGACAAGAATTTACTTTTTTTTATTATGTACCTTTTCCCTGGAATTGTTTATCTTTTTTATTTCCTCAGAGTCTAGGATAATGCCTGGCACTAAAAAAGGGACAAGAATTAAAGATATTATTTTGTTCTTTGTTTTCTTTCATTCATTTTTGTCCTTTAAAAAAAAATGGAATCTTAGGAGAATGAATGCTATCCACTTGTAGTAACATGAATGGACCTAGAGATGTTCATACTGAGTAAAGTACATCATACCCAGAAAGACAAATATCATATGCTATTGGTGATGTACGGAAATTTTTTTTCAAGTACAAATGAACTTATTTACAAAACAGAAGTAGAGCATTGGATATAAAAAACAAATTAATGGTTTTGATGAGGGAATTGGGGAAGGTTGGCCTTCCCTGGTAGCTCAGCTGCAAAGAATCCACCTGCAATGCAGGAGACCCCAGTTTGATTCCTGGCTTGCAAAGATCCCCTGGAGAAGGAATAAGCCAACTCCAGTATTCTTGGGCTTCCTTGGTGGCTCAGCTGGTAAAGAATCCATCTGTAATGTGGGAGACCTGGGTTTGATTCCCTGGGTTGGGACGATCCCCTTGAGAAGGAAATGGCTACCCACTCGAGCACTCTGGCTTGGAAAATTCCATGGACTGTATAATTCATGGGGTTGCAAAGAGTTGGTATAAATAGGGAGACTGGGATTGACATACACACACTATTTTATATAAAATAGGTAATAAAGGCCTATTGTATAGTACAGGAGACTCTACTCAATCCTCTGTAATAGCCTATATGGGGAGAGAATCTGAAAAAAAAAAAGGTGTTTTGTATATATAATTGATTCATTTGCTATACGACTGAAACTAACACAGTGTTGTAAATAACCTATACTCCAATCAATAATTTTTAAAAATAAAATAAAGATGACCGCAATTGTTATTGTTTGAAACATACTTCCAGTGCAATATTTCACATATTTTAATTAGCTTTTTTCCCTATTTTAAATAGTTTTGTTATATTTTTCTGATAAACAACACAATTATTGTTTAAAAACTCAGACGCTATAGAAAAAAAATTAAGGAAAATTCACCCAAATCCCACTTCCCAAGATAACTCTTTAATCACTATTGATGGACCTTCTTCCATACATTCCTCAGGTACATAAACCTACACACATTTCAGTTCACAGTCTTTTGACAGCATTCAGATGTCTGTAGATTTGCAATGTGTGAGGCTCTGTGCTAAGCACTCAAGGGCATTAATCTGTTTAATAACAGCAATATTAAAAATTAAGTAAAATTATTATGTATATTTTATTGATGAGAAAATTAAGGATCAGAGATGTTAAGTAATCCACTTACAATTCCAAAGCTTAGGGTTAACAGCGTGAAGATTCAAACTCAGATCTGCCATATTCCAAAACCTAAGCTTTTAACCAATACCCTATACTGTCAGATATTCTCTACTCTCTATTGATAGACTCTAGGTTAGTCTCTCTTTTTAAACCCTAGACCACAGAGCAGCAAGAATAGACACGTCTTTGAACTTTTTGTACTTTTCTGTGTATCTCTTTCCATCAGTTTCCTCCAGAAAGTTTTCAGAAGACAATCTCTTACTATTATACATATAGCTTTCTCAAAAAGATATGCAAAGACTGAAGATGTAAAAATGAAGCTTACTGACAGATAAAGCCACATAAGATAATTCTCAGAGGTCATCTCTTTTCCACTGATCTAGAAAATCAAATTTGTTACATGAAAATCACTATATGGATATTTGTGTGTAACATACAAAACTGTGGCTTATAGTAAGTTCAAAATAGGACTTAACTTACCCTCCCACCAATCAGGTATGAAAATACATGCTTTTCTAAATTAACCAATACTGGGTATTATCAATCATTTTAGCCAGGCTTTGACCCCTAGTAAAATTGAAAATATTTTATAAATTGCCTTTTGTAAATTTTGCCCATTTCTTTGGAATATCTGTACCTTTCTTTTATATTTGTGAGAGTGCTGTCTCACATTTATTACAACTATTTTTCTACTAAATGTTCTGATGATTGCAATGCTGGAGATATGCAAAAAGTGAAGGACTTGGTATATACACGTTTATGCATTTTTCACAGGAACTACACATACTTCATGCAAACCTCAGGAGTATCTTTTTTAACAGAAATCCTCAGCTTAAAAATATAGATAAAATATTTTATAGGTAAAATATTTCTCATGCAAGGTCTAGACCAGGGGACTTTCTGCATGAGGGGCCATTATCCTGCTATTCTTTCTCTTTTTTTTTTTTTTTTTTTGAGGAATCTCATCAAAGCCATAAGGAAAAGAACATTGTTTATTATGCAGAGATCTTCCACCATATGCTCCTTACTTATTAATTAGGTGACTTACTATAAAGAAGCACCTTTTAAAAGAGAGTACAAGAAACTGTGCCACAGATGTCACTAGAGGTTCCAGCACATACTAGCTTGGAGGATCAGCCAATCAGTGAACTTCAGTGACTCCGTGCTTCTGTCTTTACTTTCATCAGTCCCGTGGAAATATGGTGGAAGCTGGTAATAAATACTATGTCTACAAAATACTCAGATAATATATAAATTATTAGTGTAATCTCTAATCATGCTCTTTCTTTTTTGCCATGTAGACCGAAGCATGTCAGACAATAATGCAGGTAAGGAAATGAAATTAAGGAAATTATGCAGTTCATGGATCCATTTTTATGTTAAAGTTCAGGATAATGAAAAGGTAAAGTGGAGAGGAACAGAGAGAGAAAAAAAAGGTACCTAAAATGAATTGAATGAGTAGGCTGTCCACACTCATGGGGTTCCTAAGCAGAGTTTGGCAGGTACTATTAATGGGTGCTGTGAAAGTGGTCTTCATACTTTTATTTTCAAGTTGCCACCAAAAACTCTACTACCCAAAGAAATACATCCTTCTTTCTGACATAATATCAGAAATCTTTTCATTAAAGCCATTCACTTATAAAGTTATTCTTTTCTTCAATAAAAATAGTTATTACTATGTATAATATACTGTCTTAGAAATAGGAGGAAGAAAAGAATAAGCAAGACTCATGCTCTGGTGCGTGATATTTATCTGTATCTAAGAACATATAGAGAGCTTCCCCAGTGGCACTAGTGGTAAAGAATCCACATGCAATGCAGAAGATTTGGGTTCCATCCCTGGGTAGGGAAGATCCTCTGGGTTGCATGGCTACCCACTCCAGTATTCTTCCCTGGAGAACTCATGGACAGAAGAGTCTGATAGGCTATAGTCCACAGAGTTGCAAGGAGGTGGACACAACTGAAGCGAGTTAGCACACACATATGAGCATACAGATGTGTATCATAACCCACTGCAACGTGATCTGTACTATCATAGCTTGATCAATTGAAACTGAACATTGAATCTCCAGGAGTCCCAAATAATCCTGGGATGTATAAAACATAGAACCTCACTCTCAGGTATTAGCATTGTATTCTGGTTAATACATTGCATAATAGACTGCCACCCTATGCAGCAGAGAGGGTCCCTAAGGAAGCTCACAGAGAAGATAATTCTGAAGAAAGAACAATGAGAAGGATGGTACTTTGGGCATTTCCCCAAGTGTTTTAAACCAAATTCTAGTTTTGAAAGTTACTCTATGAAAAAGGAGCATGGATGTCCATTTTCAATAAACTTGGGAAATTTGTGTATTATTAAATCATAGTATTAATATATCACCATATTAAAGAATCTGAAACCCATAGTACAATGTAGCTAATGCTGCTTTTCCTAAATATTTTTAACTTACAGAAGAATTTTCATAGAAGACTTAAGCCAACTGGAGATATATTTTAGAACTACTAATCCAGTGCATTGATATTCCATCTAGAGAGGGCCATACTAAAAATTAGGTGTGATGGGGTGGACGTGAAACATAACCAAGTCCAAACTAGACTCTGTCCCTGAGCAAGAGATACCGGAAATATTTTGATGATAAATTCAGCGCAGGTATGGAACTTGACACTCACCAGATATTCAGTTGAATAATACATTCTTTAGTTGAACTCCCCAGCCTGGGGACACATCTTGACTCTGTGGCACTTTTCTTCATGATTATGACATAGTTTCTGCTTATTTTCACATAAAAATGTGTAATTATACATCTTGTTTTTCTCACAGCTTAGAAAAGGTCTAGTCTTATTCAGTAACAAATTAAAACAATAACTGATGCTGTTTTGCTCCAGAAATTGCTAATAATGAGTGCTTAACCTTAATATGATCTTTTTTTAACATTTGCATTGAGATACAATGCAAAGAATTACTTTTTTTTTTCTCCAGAATACAGGAGTTATATAGAAAAATAGCTATTTCACTGGCATGGCATGGCCTTTTAAATATATATATATATATTTAATTTATTTGGCTGTGCTGGCTCTTCACTGCTGTGACCTGGCTTCCTTCGGTCGCAGCTCATGGGCTGTATACAATATACTGAGCTCATGGGCTCAGTAGCGGTGTTGCATGGGCTTAGTTGCCCCTACAGCATGCGGGATCTTCCCAGACAAGGGAGCGAACCTGTGTCCTCTGCCTTGGCAGGCAGATTCTTAGCCAGTGGACCACCAGGGAAGTCCCTTGGCATGGTCTTTGAATGTTGGTGTTGTGTAGTTACTAAGTCATGTCTGATTATCTTCCGGCCCCATGGACTATAGCTGACCAGGCTCCTCTGTCCATGGGATTCTCCAGACAAGAACACTGGAGTGGGTTGCCATTTTCTTCTCCAGGGGATCTTCCTGACACAAGGATCGTTTAAACCCACGTCCCCTGCATTGCAGATGATTCTTTACCACTGAGCCACCTGGGAAGCCCTGGTATTTTAGTACTTATAGTCAAATTTGTAAAATTACATTTAATAATTTTTTTAAATTGGTGAATTTTTTTTAAATTGGTGAATTCTAATGAGCTCTGTTGGACAGATATTGTCCCTAAATGATAGATACTATTAATAATAATAATTCCATACTAATAGCACAGACCAAGGGTTAATCTAGACACCCTGCCTTATGTTTTGTAAATAATGTTTTATCAGAACACATCAATTGCTTGGATTTTTTTATGGATGTTTGCACACTGCAATATCAGGGTCTCTGTATTACATGGAAAGAGGTTAATGTGTTTTCCATTAAAGAGTCTTCTAACTCCTGGGTCAATTCCTGATTTGTATGCCTTGTTGAAACCAAACTATGTTTAATATAAGATCAACATGTAAAACATGCAAATGGAGAAAAAAAAAGACTAAAGGAGTACTCCAAAACATTTATAACATTTCACTCAGGAAATTAGCAACTTCATGGTCTGGCTGGCAAAGTGAGAAAGACATTGAGTAAGAGGTAGCTTCTGACATTTCAATCCCCTATATCATTTATTAGCTATTTTCTTTATTTATTCTCTGCTAATAAAAGTGTACATCACTAACAGACAGGCACAGCCTCACTAGTTAGGGTTGTATTCACCTCTTTCCTTGATAAAAGGTATAGCCACCAAAAGAAGACTCCAAGAAATTTCTAAAAAATTGTTTGTTTAAGAAATTAAAAACCACTTCTCTTTACTATCTGGGCATGTATTGCTCAGGGCCAGGTAGCTGAAAAAGGTGACAGGCTCAAGGTGACTGAAAAAATATTACACACTGGCCACTATAAAGAAGTTGCTTAAAAATAGTCTTGCTCAACATTCAAAAAACTAAAATCATAGCATCAGGTCCCATCACTTCATGGCATATAGATGGGGAAACAATGGAAACAGTGACAGATCTTATTTTCTTGGGCTCGAAAATCACTACAGATGGTGACTGCAGCCATGAAATTAAAAGATGTTTGCTCCTTGAAAGAAAAGCTATGACAAACTGAGATAGCGTATTAAAAAGCAGAGACATTACTTTACCAACAAAGGTCCATCTAGTCAAAGCTATGGTTTTTCCAGTAGTCATGTATGGATGTGAGAGTTAAACAATAAAGAAAACTGAGCGTCAAAGAATTGATGCTTTTGAACTGTGGTGTTGGAGAAGACTTGAGAGTCCCTTAGACTGCAAGAAGATCCAACCAGTCAATCCTAAAGGAAATCAGTCCTGCATATTCATTGGAAGGACTGATGCTGAAGCTGAAACTTCAATACTTTTGGCCACCTGATGTGAAGAACTGACTCATTGGAAAAAACCCTGATGCTGGGAAAGATTGAAGGTAGGAGGAGAAGGGGATGACAGAGTATGAGATGGTTGGATGGCATCATTGTCTCGATGGTCATGAGTCTGAGTAAGCTCTGGGAGATGGTAAAGGACAGGGAAGCCTGGCATGACAGATGGCTGGCAGTCCATAGGGTCACAAAGAGTTGGACACAACTGAGAGACTGAACTGAACTGGATCTTGCTTACATAGTTCATTATTCACAGCTCAACGAGGAATCTGAACAGAACAAGTGATCTAGTCAAAGTAACTAACTCTCTAGGGAGGATAAAGTTGAGAATAAAGGCGCCTGATTTCCATGATATCAAGTCAATCACGTTATCAGGAAATTGAAGTTAGCACAAAAGTCACTTTTGGTTTTGTTTTCCTTTTTTCAGAAGCCTTACATTTTGGCCACAAAGTTGGCCATAAGCTTAAAATCATCGGTCTTGCAGAATTCAATCACTTATGAATGTCCTGAAAATGATATCAGGTAGACTATGTCTGCCTGGAAAGAAACATACATAAGGCCCAACATCCGCAGCCAGCAGCCATCCTAAGGAGCCTTTCATTGAGAAACCATATACAGTAATGGGAAACATGAGATGTAAAATCAGGTAGCTCAATCTTATCCAGATCTTGGATCAACTGCTATAAGATTTGTTACATGAGGAAGAATCAAAACCATCCCCATCTCACAGAGCTCAGAATTAGAAACAAAACATGTATTAATAACTTGTCTGGATCACAGGAGGAGGGACTCAATAAATGGCAGTGATTGCAATCAAGAGATGGGGCTTCCCTGGTGGCTCAGATGGTAAAGAATCTGTCTGCAATGCAGGAGACCAGGGTTTGATCCCTGGGTCAGGACGATCTGGAGAAGAGAGTGGTAACCCACTCCTGGAGAATTTCATGGAAAGAGGAGCCTGGTGGGCTGCAGTTGATGGGGTCACAAAGACTCAAACACAAGTGAGAGACTAACATTTCACTTTCCTTCATGGTAAGACTATGCTTACCTTTATAAGGAACTGCCTAACTTTTCCAAGGTGGCTGTGCCACTTTGCATTCCCACCAATAATAAGTAAGATTTTCTCTTGCTCCACATCCTTGCCATCGTTTTGTGTTCTTACTGTTTTGAATTTTTCCCATTCTAACAGGTGCTTGTTACTGTTATTTTAATTTGCAGTTTCCTAATAAGGTATGATGTTGAGCATCTTTTCCTATGTTTATTTTCCATTTGTATATCTCTTTTGGTGAAGTATTTGTTAAAATCTTTTGCCTGAGTCATCTAATCAAGTTGTTTGCTTTCTTATATGTGCTTTGGATAACAGCCCTTTATCAGATATATCTTTTGAAAATATTTTCTCCTAATCTGTGGCTTATCTTCTCATTTTCTTGACTGGGTCTTTCACAGAACAAAATTTAAAAAAAATTTTTAATACAAATTTATTTATTTTAATTATAGGTTAATTACTTTATTATTGTATTGGTTTTACCAAACATCAACATGAATCCACCACAGGTATAATGAACTCAAACTTATAATTTTTTTTTTTTAAGGCACATGCCTTTGATGATATTCCTAAAAAAAAAAAAAAAAAATCATCTCCAAACCCAAGATCATCTAGATTTTTCTCCTATGTCATCCTCTAGATGTTTAATAATTTTGCAAACTTACATTTCACCTATGATACACTTTGAGTTAATTTATCTTGAAATGCATAAGGTCAGTGTTTGAATTTATTTGTATGTGTGTGTGGATGCTGAGTTGTTTCAAAACTATTCAATATTTTTTGAAAAGATTATTATTTCTCCAATGAATTGCCTTTCTTCCTTGTCTAAAATCAGTTGACTAAATTTGTGTAGATCTATTTCTGGGCTCTTTATTTTCTTCCATAGATATAATTGTCTATTCTTCTGACAATACAACACTGTCTTGATTACTGTAGTCATGGAGTCATGACTGTGAGAACCCACTGGTAGGCAGTCCCATCATGTAATTCAGTAATTATTCCTCAAAAGTATGTTTAGAGCCTATTATATAGAGTGAGATAAATCAGAAACACAAATATTGTATATTAATGCATATATATATGGAATCTAGAAAGATGATGCTGATGAACATGTTTGTTGGGCAGCATTAGAGACAGAACAGATTTGTGGACACAGTTGGAGAGGAGAGGGTGCGACAAGTTGATAGAATAGCATTGAAAAATGTACATGACCATATGTAAAATAGATAGCCAATGGGAATATGGCATAGGGAGCTCAAATCCAGTGCCCTATGACAACCCAGAGGGGTGAGATGGGGTGCGAGGTTAAAGAGGGAGGGGACATAAGTATATCTATGACTGATTCTTGTTGACGTATGGCCGAAAGCAGCACAGTATTATAAAGCAATTATCCTCCAATCAAAAATGAATATATTTTTTTGAAAAAAGCATGTTCCATTGTTTGCAACCAAGAACTCACATAGATAGAATGATCTCCAAAGATAGTCAAATATATTTCCTTGATGAGAAGTTGCTAAACAGTTAGTTCTTTATTATTCTTCTTGAGGTAATATGATATAGAAAAAGAAATGGGATTTAAAGTCAACAGACTGAATCTAAGTTTTGGCTTTGACAATGGCTATATATATGATGCTAGGTATCATGTAACTTTCCCAAATCTCTGTTTATTCTTCTGAAAATGGGGTGATTTTTGTGTCATGTGGTTGTTTTGAAGAAGGACATGATACTAATAAAAACCTTTGACAGATAATTAACAATATGAAAAGGCAAAAAGACAGGACACTGAAAGATAAACTCCCCAGGTCGGTAGGTACCCAATATGATTTTAGAGATCAATGGAGAACTAACTCCAGAAAGAATGAAGAGAGAGAGCCAAGTAAAAACGACACCCAGCTGTGGATTTGATGGGTGATGGAAGTAAAGTCTGATGCTATAAAGAGCAATATTGCATATGAACCTAGAATGTTCAGTCCACAAGTGAAGGCAAATTGAAAGTTGTGAAACAGGAAATGGCAAGAATGAACATTGACATTTTAGGAATCAGTGAACTAAAATGGACTGGAGTTGTGAATTTAACTCAGATGACCATTATATCTACTACTGTAGGAAAGAAACCATTAGAAGAAATGGAATAACCATCATAGTCAACAAAAGAGTCAGAAATGCAGTACTTGGATGCAATCTCGAAAAGAACAGAATGATCTCTGTTCCTTTCCAAGACAAACCATTCAATATCATGGTAACCCAAGTCTATGCCCAAACAAGCAATGCTGAAGAAGCTGAACTTGAAAGGTTTTATGAAGACCTACAAGACCTTTTAGATCTAACACCCAAAAAAAGATGTCCTTTTCATTATAGAGGACTAGAATGTAAAAGCAGGAAGTCAAGAGATACCTGGAGTAATAGGCAAATTTGGCTGTGGAGTACGAAATGAAGCAGGGCAAAAGCTAACAGAGTTTTGTTAAGAGAATGCACTGGTCATAGCAAACACCCTCTTCCAGCAACACAAGAGAAGACTCTACACGTGGACATTCACCAGATGGTCAACACTGAAATCAGATTGATTATATTCTTTGCAGCCAAAGATGGAGAAGCTCTATACAATCAGCAAAAACAAGACCGGGAGCTGACTGTGGCTCAGATCATGAACTCCTTATTGCCAAATTCAGACTTAAATTGAAGAAAGTGGGGAAAATCACTAGATCATTCAGGTATGACCTAAATCAAATCCCTTATGATTATACAGTGGAAGTGACAAATAGATTCAAGGGATTAGATCTGATAGACAGAGTGCCAGAAGAACTATGGAGGTTCGAGAGATTGTACAAAAAGCAGTGATCAAGACCATACCCAAGAAAAAGAAATAAAAAAGGCAAAATGATTGTCTGAGGAGGCCTTACAAATAGCTGAGAAAAGACAAGAAGCAAAAGGCAAAGGAGAAAAGGAAAGATACACCAATTTTAATTCAGAGTTCCAAAGAATACCAAGGAGAGATAAGAAAGATTTCCTCAATGATCAATGCAAAGAAATAGAGGAAAACAACAGAATGGGAAAGACTAGGGATCTCTTGAAGAAAATTAGAGATACCAAGGGAACATTTCATGCAAAGATGGGCACAATAAAGGACAGAAATGGTAAGGACCTAAGCAGAAGATATTAAGAAGAGGTGGCAAGAATACAAAGAACTGTACAAAAAAGATCTTCACGACCAAGATAATCACAATGGTGTGATCACTCACCTAGAGCCAGGCATCCTGGAATGTGATGTCAAATGAGCCTTAGGAAGCATCACTATGAACAAAGCTAGTGGAGGTGATGGCATTCCAGTTGAGCTATTTCAAATCCTGAAAGATGATGCTGTGAAAGTGCTGCACTCAATATGCCAGCAAATTTGGAAAACTCAGCAGTGTCCCCAGGACTGGAAAAGGTCAGTTTTCATTCCAATCTCAAAAGAAAGGCAATGCCAAAGAATGCTCAAACTACCATACAGTTTCACTCATCTCACATGCTAATAAAGTAATGCTCAAAATTCTCCAAGCCAGACTTTAACAGTACATGAACTGTGAACTTCCAGATGTTCAAGCTGGACTTAGAAAAGGCAGAGGAACCAGAGATTAACATCTGCTGGATCATGGAAAAAGCAAGAGAGTTCCAGAAAAAAAAAAAAAAGTCTACTTCTGCTTTATTGAATATGCCAAAGCCTTTCTCTGTGTGGATCACAACAAACTGTGGAAAATTCTGAAAGAGATGGGAACACTAGACACCTGACCTGCCTCCTGAGAAATCTGTATGCAGGTCAAGAAGCAACATTTAGAATTGGACATGGAATAACAGACTGGTTCCAAATCAGGAAAGGAGTAAGTCAAGGCTGTATATTGTTACCCTGCTTATTTAACTTATATGCAGAGTACATCATGAGAAATGCTAGGCTGCATGAAGCACAAGCTGGAATCAAGATTGCCAGAAGAATTATCAATAACCTCAGATATGCAAATGACACCACCATTTTTGGCAGAAAGCAAAGAACTAAAGAGCCTCTTGATGAAAGTGAAAGAGGAGAGTGAAAAAGTTGGCTTAAAGCTCAACATTCAGAAAACTAAGATCATGGCATCTGGTCCCATCACTTCATGGGAAATAGATAGGGAAACAGGGGAAATATATAGGGAAACAGTGGAAACAGTGACAGACTTTTTATTTTGGGGGGCTCCAAAATCACTGCAGATGGTGACTGCAGCCATGAAATTAAAAGACGCTTGCTTCTCAGAAGAAAAGCTATGACCAACCTAGACAGCATATTAAAAAGCAGAGACATTACTTTGCCAATAAAGGTCCATCTAGTCAAAGCTATGGTTTTTCCAGTAGTCATTATGGATGTGAGAGTTCGACTAGAAAGAAAGCTGAGCATCAAAGAATTGATGCTTTTGAACTCCAGTGTTGCAGAAAACTCTTGAGAGTCTCTTGGATAGGAAGGAGATCCAACCAGTCTTTCCTAAAGGAAATCAGTCCTGAATACTCATTAGAACTGATGCTGAAACTGAAGCTCTAATATTTTGGCCACCTGATGCAAAGAGGTGACTCATTTGAAAAGTCCCTGATGTTGGAAGATCAAAGGCCAGAGCAGAAGGGCATGACAGAGGATGAGATGGTTGGATGGCATCACTGACTCAACGGACATGAGTTTGAGTAACTCTGGGAGTTGGTGATGGACAGGGAGGCCTGACATGCTGCAGTCCATGGGGTCTCAGAGTTGGACACAACTGAGGGACTGAACTGAGTAAGTCCTCAATCAATGCTCTTTATATTTACTGTCTGCCAAAATGATCCTTTTATTCCAAAGTACGTAAAAGGGAAAATGGTAACAATAGAGAAATTAATTGAAAAATTTAATGAAATACAAAAACTTTAAGCATAAGTTAGCTGAATTTTGGGGCCTCTCTGGAGGCTCAGGGCTTCCCTAATAGCTCAGTGTGTAAAGAATCTGCCTGCAAAGCAGGAGATCGCAATTCGATTCCTGGGTCCAGAGATCCGCTGGAGAAAGGATAGGTTACCCAGTCCAGTATTCTTGGGCTTCCCTTGTGGCTCAGCTAATAAAGAATCTGCCTGCAATGTGGGAGACCTGGGTTCTGTCCCTGGGTTGGTAACATACCTTGGAGAAGGAAAAGGCTATCCACTCCAGTATTTTGGCCTGGAGAATTCCATGGATTGTATAGTCTATGGGTTTGCAAAGAGTTGGACATGACATGACTTGCGCTTTCACTTTTACTTTAGACTCAGGGGTAAAAAATCCACTTGCCAGTCAGGAGATGGGGTTTCCATCACTAGGTTGGGAAGATCCCCTGGAGAAGGAAATGGCAACCCACTCCAATATTCTAGTCTGGGAAATCCCATGGACAGAGGAGCCTGGCGGGCTACATTCCATGAGTCTGCAAAAGAGTTAGATATGACTCAGTGACTAAACAACAACAACAAGCTGAATTTTTTAGTAGTAACAATTATTTAAAGTAATAATTATTAGTATAGCATTCAGACAAAAGAAAGGATCAATACATCTTGTATCTAAGGTAGATCCATATAAGTAGCATGCTGAGAGTAGGTATTGTTGGAAGAACTGTCTTATCTAGTCTAGTTAGTCAGGAATCTGTAGAAGCAGTATTTTTATAAGCAAAGAAAAAGTTATACAATCTATTTCTGTTGGAAAATAATTTCATTTTTCTTTTAGTTTATAGTTTAATACTAATCACAGAAAATTGTTTGAAAAGCAAACATGAAGGTAAGATCATCTACTAATTATGTATAATTCTACTGTCCAGAGATAACCATCCCAGTCTCTAGGTATATATCTTTCCAGAATATTTCTTGTTCATTTTGGTAGAGAGACAACAAAAATAAGAACACACTATATATACTGTTCCTTAACTTGTTTTGTTTTCACCTAGAAATATTAACGAGCATATTCCAGGTCTACAAATACATTACTGTCATTTTCAACAGCCATTGAAATCTCTTAAATACATAAAACAAAATTTGTTTAATTAGTCTTCTTTTGAATGACTATTCAGATAAGTTTAATGAGACAGAGGGGGTTATTACCAAAACTGCAATGAACATCCTTTCTTGTATATTTTTCTGTATTTGTCCAATCATTCCCTTAGGCAAATCCCCAGCAGCACAGTTGCTGGGTTATGTAAATGGTATCCAATAGTTTTAGCATCACCCTTATCTGTGAAGGAACACCAGTATACTCCCAGAATCCACCTCAGTTAAAAGGAATAATTGTAAGTCTGGGGCTGTTTTTGATAGTGTAGCACAAAATCATGGTAGGAATGACCCTACTCACAGCACTAGCACTGCTGCTGAGGCCTGGTTACTCATTTCTTCCTCCTAAGAGACCAACAGTGGTGCTGTTGACAGCGTGTATGGAAGCAAATCATACCACAGCTATTGTCGTATCAGTTCTCTTCCTCCCTCTCTTTCTCTGTCTCCATCTATCTCTGATTCTTTGTCTGTGTGTGTGTGTGTCTCTGTCTCTCTCTTTCTCTCCACCAGAAGTGTGTATGCATGAACATATTACCCTTAAAGCATAGTCTCATCTACAGGAGGCCTATGTGGTTTGTTGAAAGTAACCATAAACGCAGTGAAATTTCGTCACCAGTGGTGATGAATACTTTCAAAACCATTAGTCCTTAAACTCAGACCACCATCAGATGTTCCTCAGAGGCTAAACTTAGTCATACTCATGAAACTTTCTCCAGCCACTGCTTGCCCTCTCTAAAATCAGGCAATCCAGATTACTTTTCTCAATTTATTAGTTTCTTCGTGTCTCCACAAATTTTGACACTAGGCTGTTTAAGTAGAAGTGCATGAGCAAATTATTCTTATAGCTCAAAATGAAATGGCTGAAAAAGCTGGGAGTGTTTGGTCCAAGGAAAAGAGATGCTCAGAAAGGCAGAATCATCTTTACCTATTGGCAAGGGACTAATTGTAATTCACATGCTCCACTGGATCAGTATAGAGTGTGTGGGAAGAAACTACCAGAGGAGAATCATCAAGTAAACTGATTTTGTCTCCTTTAAGAGTTTCTCACCCTAGAGGTGTTAAGTACAAGCTGACAGTGCTTACAGAAGGTGTTATGATGCAGAGCCATTTAATCAAACAGTTCAGACAAGGAAGCTTATTGAAGCTATAGAACTGATATGTAATTTCAGACCCCAGTTTACACTTTTTAATGTAATATATTTTATGTATGGAATATCTACCTCTGAGAATTAATATACTGTAGTGGTTAAGGGCCAACTAGAATGCTGTGTTCATAGCCAGCTTGATCGTTTGGTAACTGTGTAACTTTTCAGCTGGTTACTTAACACATTTAGCCTGTCTGTTCTTCAGTTTCCCTATCTATATAAAATGAAGTAATAATACTAATTACCATATGGAGCTGTTGCAAGAATTAAATGAGCTAGCACATGCAAATTACTTAGAATTGTTCCTGATTAAGCACTCAATATGTATTAGCTGATGTTATTAATTTAATGCCAGTATTATGCAAAAGTTATGCCCTTGAGAGTGAAAGTTCCTAAAAGGATATTTTAGAGTCATATTAAAAGAGGATGATTACCTACTTAATTCAGTAATGAAAGAAGAAAACACTTGCTTTTGCTTAAATGGCAAAACAACTAAATGGGAGTTTTTCCTGATTTACCTAGATAGTTAATTCTCCTTTCCATTTTTGTTTCAGATGTCACATCTGAACACAAAACACTGACAAGTCATATTCTATTCCTACATGATGTTGCATTTTGAATAGGGTGGCTGAATAAGGTATGGACCAGACACCAGATCTGCTGCTCTGAAGGACATATTTCTGTATCAAGATTGGACTGAATTCCTTTGAAGTCTCCTCCAATTGGGGTTGCCACATAAAATACAGCATTCCCAGTTACATCTGAATTTTAAATAAACAACAAATAACTATTAGTATAATGTTATATAAGTATAATATTGTAAATATTGCATGGGACATATTTTACTGGAAATTATATATTTATATGAAATTCAAATTTAATTGGGTATCCTGTATTTTTATTTGCCAAATCTGGTAGCTCTACTTCCATCTGTGGGACTGTGAAGTTGTGATTCCCTTGGGCATAGTTCTCAGCAGCTATTGACAAAATGGTTAGCATTTTCCTTTAGATTTTGCCCCCCATCCAAAATACACTATTCTACTTTCTGTAACTTTCTATAATATACAAAATTATACTCTTATGTTTGTGTGTGTGTGTATGTGTGTGTTAGTTGCTCAGCTGTGTCTGACTCTTTTGTGACCCCAGTGTGTTTACATTTCCTGCATTGGCAGGTGGATTCATTACCACTAGCACCACCTGCGAAGCTCTCTTATACTGTGTACTACTTGTTGAAAGCCTGCTAGTTGAGCTTGGTCACATTTTCTAGTTTTTGCAATATAACATGGTCAATGAAAAGAGAATAAATCAGCTTCAATTACCTTCTGTTTTCTCTAGTAAGGGGAATGATTTTCAAACTGATAAAGACAGAACAAGCCGTTAAAAGAATTAAAAGATACTTAAAAGTTGAAAACATGTGGTTAAGCAGCAAGACAGAACTGAGACATTTTAATCGATTCAAATCTGTGGACCAAGATGAATTATGTCAGCCCAGGCTCAATGGCTGGGCTCTGCCCTCTGTGGTCACCGTAGCTGAGACCATTTATATGATCACTAATAAATCTGGACATGTAACTTGGCTATCCAGCATCCTCATACCTGTCCTGCTGGGCCAAAATCCAAGATAAATGGGAATAAAATCCCTATCACTCAGTACAGAAAATGGAGGAAGACACAACTCTTGCTCAGTCACCTGGACACAAGGCAGATTTAAACCAAGTGGGTGCTTCTCCTTAGAATTTTGAATCTAAAGAGAATGATGAAGTGGTTCAGGACAGAGATTATTCATGGTAGCTGTGACAGAATCAAGAGCCAGGCAGTAAGGCAGCCATGGCTGAAGGGCACTGACATTCAGCATCGAGTCGGCTAGTGCTCAGTGGCTATGGGGCCAGGAACAGTGTCCTAAGGACATCATCCTTGTGGTGCCATTTTGATTACCCCTTGCTCTCTGATCCAGGTCCTCCAGAATTTTGGGCAATTCAGTGAGCTACTCAGTATTCTTCTTTAATTATGTTTCTAGAGTTAGTTTCTACCTTTGTATCCTAGAATCTCAATCAAAAGAACTCCCATGCCACTGCCCTGCCTCACCAGACATGCCCCCAAACCCAGGCGCAGAGCTTCTCTTCTGCCATGTCACCTTCCATAGCTCTTGCCAAACCTCCCTTGATGAATAGATCTGAGTGGATCCCAGTTTTTCCACTATATGCAGACCACAGAGATGTGAAATGACTCTGATTTCTAAAAGTGCATCTGCTCAGATTCTGTGACACTCCGCTTTGCCAGCTTGTTTGGATCCCACTGTGGCTGAATCATAACTGAGCTCATGCCATCAATATGGGGCCACCCAGCCCACTCATGATTGAGCTGTATCTTGTTTCTCATCTCTCTCTCTATCTCATCTCTATCTCTCTGAACCCTTTCCTCAAGAAAACATGCCAGTCTGGGATACTAAGAGCATGAAAACAGGGACAATCTAAATAATCATGGAAAATGAAAGGATAACAGAAGATGGGAAGTATTATATCTATTTTCATATATGAAGACATAGTAGATTTCCAAATGACACAAAGTTGAGCTTAACCCATTTTGTAGAACAGATTATTAAATAAATTATTTTCTAGTATTTAGAAAAAGAAGCCATAATTAGTAGATTCAGATTCACTAAAAAATGTTGTATCATCTTAATTATAAGCATCTTAAAGATTTTCACTGAAATACATGAAAAGGGTTCTCTAAAAATGCCAAGTAGCCCTAAAAAGATAAAGATTTATAATGAAAGTAAAGGATCCCTGCTCGCTCATTCTCAACGCCCAGCCATAGTTAAATGATGTTTAACTTTTTTAGCTATTTCTTCTGTAGTTTATTTGTCAATAAATAGATGAAATGGTTAGCATCACTGACTCAATGGACATGAACTTGAGCAAACTCTAGAAGATGGAGGAGGACAGAGGAGCCCTTCTACAGTCTAAGGGGCCACAAAGAGTCGGACATGACAGCGACTGAACAAGAACAGTAGTTATTATAGTACTAATATGCTTTAATATGTGTGCTCTTGCAGACACTATATGAATTGCTGCTCATTATTCCCTACTGTAGAGATGGAAGCAATACTTGTCAGGGAAGACAGGGACAAGAAGAATATCAATTTTTTCACTTTTACTGAGATATGATTGACATACGTCACTGCATAAATTTAAGTATATAGAATAATAGTTTGACTTACATCCAGTGTGAAGTGATTACCACAGTAGGTTTAGTTAGCATCCATCATTTCATATACATACAATTTAAAAAGCAAAAAAAAAAAAGCAGAAGATATAACTGACTCCAGATAAATGCAGAGCCAATAAAAATAATGACAAAATTACCTTTTACAAAGCACTTTTACTGCCTACAAAGCACTTTTTCATTTCATTTTTGAAGTACATTTGATAGCTAGCCTTGATATTATCTTTTTCATTTTTTTTTAAGAAGGGGAGCTGAGCCTTATTTAACTGACTTGTCCAAGGTGATAGAGTGTGCTAGTGTAGAGCTGCAACTGTGTTTCTGATTCCTTTATTAACACTCTTTGGAGTGTCTGATATTCCTACATTACTTGTTCTGTCAGCTGGGTGAGAGCATCCTGACTTTTCACTTAACAGGTGTCTACTCATTGCAACTCTGGTGACCTTAGCCAGAATTTAAGCTACCTCACCTGCTAATACACCCTCTCCTGTTGCTTTGGAGAGGTCCTCTGAGTCCAGCAGTGAGATGTGGAAAACCACAGAGAAGTCTTTTTTTTTTTTTCAATTACATTTATTCATTTGGCTGCCTTGAGTCTTTGTTGCTGTGTGCGGGCTTTCTCCAGTTATCGTGAGTCAAGGCTGCTCTCTAACTGCTGGGCACGTGCTTTTCATTGTGGTGGCTTCTCTTGTCATGGAGCACAGGCTCTGGGGCTCATGGGTCAGTAGTTACGGGCTTCGTTGCCCTGAGGCATGTGAAATATTTAAGGACCAGGGATCAAACTCTTGTCCCTTGCATTGGCAGGCAGATTCTTAACGACTGAACCACTAGGGAAGCCCCCAGAGAGGTCTATGTCCTTTCCTCCATCCTCTGAGGTACTCATTGGGATGATAAAATGCCCATGGTTCATGAATGGCCAGAGAAGGGACAGAATCTTGAATTAGAAAGAGGCAGTCCAACCAACACACCTTCTTCAAGAGGATATTTTTTTATTGGAGTGTAGTTGATTTACAACATTGTGTTAATCTCAGGTATAGAGCAAAGTGAATCAGTTATACATATACACATATCCACTCCTTTTTTAGATTCTTTTACAAAGTATTGAGTAAATTTCCCTGTGCTATGCAGTGTGTGTTGCGCTCAGTTGTGTCTGACTCTTTGAGACTGCCATGGACTATAGCCCACCAGGCTCCTTTGCCCTCAGGAATACTGGGGTGGGGAGCCATTTCTTTCTCCAAGGGATCTTCCTGACCCAGGGATCTAACCTGAGTGCCTTGCATCTCCTGCATTGGTAGGCAGTTTCTTTATCACTAGCACCATTTGGGAAGCCCATGCTGTGCACTAGGTTCTTGTTAATTATGTCTATGTTACATATAGCCGTGTGTATGTGTCATCCCAATCCCCCAGTTAATCCCTTCTTGCCTTACCCTCAGTTTCTTTTGTGCATCTGTGACTCTACTTCTGTTTTGTAAGTAAAATCATTTGTATCTTTTTTTAGATTCTACATATAAGTGATATTATATGATATTTGTCTTTCTCTGTCTTCCTTCCTTTGCTTCTTATCTCTCACTTGACACTTGCCTGCCCAATCAATATCCACATATTTGCTTTATCCACCCTCTCTATGTCATTGAACTTTTCCTTTGTCCAGGATGCTGGGACACCTTTCCTTCCTTCTTAAACTGGAAATCCCTACTCATCCTTTGTGATCAGTCCTCTATGGTTCCTTTCTTTTTACCTCACCCTACCCTTACCCACTGGGCTTCACTGGTGGCTCAGATGGTAAGGAGTCTGCCTACAATGCAGGAGACCCGGGTTCAATCCCTGGTTTGGGAAGATCCCCTGGAGAAGGAAATGGCAACCCACTCCAGTACTCTTGCCTGGAAAATTCCATGGACTGAGGAGCCTGGTAGGCTAGAGTCCTTGGGGTCTCAAAGAGATGGACACGACTGAGCGACTTCACTTCACTTTTCACCCTTACCCACTAGGAGGCTTGTCCCTTCTCTGTGCTCCCATAGAATCCTTTGCTTTTTTCAGCTACTGTTTTATTACCCCGTGTTACAGCTATTTCCTTGATTCATGCATTATCTCCAGTGCTATTACTGGGTTTGGAATTGCTGGATGCTTAATAAAAAGTCTATTGTATGAATGATTAATATAAGAGTGAATTACTGTCAAATATGCAAAATGATCGGCAAAACAATTTCAGTAGGTTTGTGTAGCATATGATGTGAAACATGGAGTAAATACTCAGAAGCAGAGTCTCAGCTGTCATGTTGGGCCTCATACCCCTCACGAACATTGGGGTTGATAAGGATGTTTTCAGATGTTCAAGGAGCATTCTTGCTAGCCCAACACTGTGAAGATGCTGAGGATCTTCCTTCATAGAATGGAGCTAATGCGTCCCCACTGATGTCAGGTAAAGGCCACCAAAAGCAACAGGATCATGAGGGCATATGGGTATCAGAGGAAATAGCTTACCTTTCCCACATGTACCTCCACAGAGTACAGTGCACACACACACACACACACACACACACACCTCATTGAATAAGAATACTGTGACCCACAGGCACATGGTGAAACATCATGAGGAGAAAATTACAATGTGACAAATAGCAGGGTTGCAAATGGAACAAAAGTCAGCTTTTCCACTGCTACAGTAGCCCCCTCAGACCACTGATTTCTCCTGAACATCCCACCTTACTCAGACTACTGCTTCCCCAGCCTGCTGGCTAGGTGGCCACCCTGGTGGTCTTGTACCCAAGGGAACTCTCCAGCTCAAGGGAGGGACCTGAGAACCTTAGAGTCTCCCACGGAAAATCTAATGAGTAAGATTTTAGGTTGGTGAACAGCAGGCTGAGGAATCTGGGGGAGAGGGGCAGGTCAGAGTTTTCCTCGTCTGCTTTTACTTCTCCACGCAACACTTTCAAAATAGAAGCTACTTCCTCTGTGCTCCACCGCGTGCCTCCAGTCTCAGCTTCAAGGTGGTCTACCACAACACTCTGCATTGGGTGACAGCAGAGGAGCCACCGGCCTTCCTGTCATGCACTGCACCAAGCAGAGGAAGATTCAGCCCATGCCAGACTGAAGAAAAAATGTCTTTGAGTCTGGACGGTCATCATGAAGAGGGAATGGAGCTGATGCAAAGTCTCTGGGAAAAACACAATGCCCCTCGAGACCCAGATGTAAGCAAGGGAAAGAGGTATTGATGATCTGGAAATTTTTCTCAGGAGATCCTTGAGTGTATGAACATTTGTCCTCTGCACCTCTGAACCTGAAACCAGGATAACACCTGGCACCTGGTGATGACTCAAAAATCTTGACTACATCATCAAATAAAGGAAAAAGGGAGTATGGGGTTATTCTCCAGAGGATAGCTGCATGCTTGCCAGGTAGGGGCAATTGAGTAGAAATAATTTTTATTTTCAATTTTTTTTCCCTAAGAGGTCAAAAAAAAAAAAAAGCTGGAGTACTCATTATCTTCTTTAAGCAACAGTAGAGAGTTATGTTACAGCATGACATATTGTATAACTGCTTTGTAGATGTCATTTATGTGAATAAGACCTAACTGGGAGAGGGGACTGATTCTTCAGGGGCTACTGGCCAGTCTCAGCTGTTGCCCATTGGCAAGGCAATTGCACTCACACAGAGTAGACCATCCTAAACATGACTTCACTTAAGAAAGACAGGTAATACTAAAAGTTCCAATTAAAGTGAGAAAAGTAATGGTTAGTTCTATTTTTCTTAGTTTGATGGAATCATGGGTTCACTTTTGAGAACAGGTGCTTGGAAATCAGTGTTTGGGTTTAAACAAATAGTTTTTGGTGCCGCCTCCACCTCCCCCAGACTCCTTTCACCCCTGCCCCCTACGTTTAATAATATTTCAGAAAGATATTATCATCCTTGGTTCTTTCTGAAATAAGCAAATTTCCAGATTGGTTCAACCATGTGCAGAGAAGGAAAGCTGGCTTTGTGGCTCTCTCAATTACTTGCTAAATCTGTGTATCTCATTTTGAGTTCCAGAATGCTCATTATTGGCCTCTCTTTTATGTTTTTCTTTGAATTTTTGGTTTCGATTTGATCTTTGATAAGCTAGTTATTTTGTCTGCTTGGCTGCCTCTCCCATTTACTGCAAAAAACCCCTTCTAGCATCCCATACAAATGTTTACATGAGAGAAGCTGTGTTCTTATGATAGAATCCTCACCCTCGGCAACAACTGATCGATGCAGGAGTTTTTGACTCAGGGCTCTGTCCTCCAGGGGTCTAAGTGATTTCAGTTGTAGGCTAGATGGGACTTTGAACAGAGGAAATAGACACCAGTGTAGCTGCGATATACCACGTGGACTTTCATGAGGCATTGCAGTCTCACGTGCTGTGAGGGGGAATAGAACCTGAACTAGACATGCTTTCTGCCCTGTCTAAAATGCTCCAAGCCTACACCAGACTGTTCCTTACGCCTGGGCACATCTTTGCTCATGGCTTCTATGAGTCACTTTTATATCCTTAAAACAATCCTCTCATTTCTACTCAAACTAGCTGATAGGGGCCACATGGGGTCTCATTGATAAGATGGCTCATTATGTCGACCTCGCAAACAAACAATAAAATCACAGTGATCCATGAGATCAGCCTAATTGCCCAAATGGCATGCTGTTTTCTCACTGGTGCCTATCTCTTCAAAACTGCAAGACCACCAGATTCCAGACTTCTGGCTATGTGACCATCCCTTCAGAGAATTCTTCATCGGGGGGATATAAGAAGGACCCCGTCAGAAAGGGAGGACGCTGGTCCTCCTTAATGGCCAGTCACCCTCTCTTTTCCCTCTAATAAATTTCTCTTTTCTTGCCTGACTGCCTGGCTTGCTCTCCTTTTCTCTGCACTCGCCTTACATTCTGGTGCTGAAACAGGGACTGCCCATTTTCACAGATAAATGGAGTCACATAAACACTTCTAACACTTACAGGGGAGAATTTCTCTTTTTATCATACATATGTTATTTATATTCAATTGATCAAATTCATAATCCTGACAAGATACTGACATTCCTCCTTACAGATCTCACTTCTGCTCATAAATGACCAGTTATAGGAGGACCCACCACTTCTGATGTTTGTCTACAACAGACTCCTTTCTGTTTTTCCAGACAAAACTCTATAAACAATTCTTACCACCAATTAGGAACTATACTGCCACACTTCTGTAATCACACTTTACATCTCTCCTTCCCTTCAGGCTGATCTATCATTTACTAATTACTATCAAAGCCTTTCTAAAGATCTCAGTGACAGCCTAGAAGAAATAGCTAACAGCCTTATCACTATCCAGACTCAGCTAGATTCCTTGTCAGCTGCGGTCTTACAAAACAGAAGAGGATTAGACTTCCTCACAGCAGAAAAAGGGGGGCCTACGTCTAGTCAAGGCTATGGTTTTTCCAGTAGTCATGTATGGATGTGAGAGTTGGACTATGAAGAAGGCTGAGAGCTGAAGAATTGATGCTTTTGAACTGTGGTGTTGGAGAAGACTCTTGAGAGTCCCTTGGACTGCAAGGAGATCCAACCAGTCCATTCTGAAGGACATCAACCCTGGGGTTTCTTTGGAACGAATGATGCTAAAGCTGAAACTCTAGTACTTTGGCCACCTCATGTGAAGAGTTGTCTCTTTGGAAAAGACTCTGATGCTGGGAGGGATTGGGAGCAGCAGAAGAAGGGGACGACCGAGGATGAGATGGCTGGATGGCATCACTGACTCGATGAACGTGAGTCTGAGTGAACTCCAGGAGATGGTGATGGACAGGGAGGCCTGGCGTGCTGCAATTCATGGGGTCGCGGGGAGTCAGACATGACTGAGCGAATGATCTGAACTGAACTGAACTGATGCCTATTTTTGGAGGAAGCCTGCTATTTCTACGCCAATAAATCAGGTGTTATAAAGGAAGAAACCTGACAATCAGGACCTCGAGAATACATCAGCACCTCCGTAATTCATTAGAAAACTGGTTAAGCAATTGGAATTGGGTCCTACCTTTTCTAGGCTCTCTCCTTCTACTTACCCTTATTCTAATGTTTGGCCCATGTTTAAGGAAACTTTTCTTTTTTTTTTTCTTTTTCTTTTCTTTTTAATTTCTTCAGGACTGCTTACAAGCCTTCACCAACCAAACTACCCATAGGCTGCTTCTAACTCACTCAGATTATCAAAAACTTCAACCCCACAAAAATCCCCTTGACCCACATTCCAGCCTTTTCTTATCTCACCTCCATGACACCCTTGTCCCACAAGAAGCAGTTACAGAAGACTGACCTTTGGTCCTTATCCTAAATTAAAAAGGCTGGAATGATAGGGCCCACATGGGTTCTCATTGAGAAGATGGCTCATTATGTTGACCTCTCAAACAAAGAATAAAATCACAGTGATCCATGAGACCAACCCAACTGCCCAAATGGCATGCCGTTTTCTCACTGGCACCTATCTTCTCAAAGCTGCGAGACCACCAGATTCCAGAACTCCAGCTACGTGACCATCCCTTCAGAGAATTTTTCGTCAGTGGGATATAAGAAGGACCCCGTCAGAAAGGGAGAATGCTGGTTCTCCTTAAGAGCCAGTCACCCTCTCTTTTCCCTCTAATAAATTTCCCTTTTCTTGCCTGACGTCCCACTTGCTCACTTTTTCTCTGCACTCACCTTACATTCTGGTGCTGAAACCCAGGACTCCCCATTTCCACGGATAAATGGAGTCGCATAAACACTTCTCTTTATCACATATATAGAGGAGAATCTTTTTATCATACATATGTTCAGTTCAGTTCAGTTCAGTCACTCAGTCGTGTTGGACTCTTTGCGACTCCATGAATCCCAGCACACCAGGCCTCACTGTCCGTCACCAACACCTGGAGTTTACTCAAACTCATGTCCATCGAGTCGATGATGCCATCCATCCATCTCAGCCTCTGTCATCCCTTTCTCCTCCTGCCCCCAATCCCTTCCAGCATCAATGAGTCAACCCCTCACAGGAGGTGGCCAAAGTATTGGAGTTTCAGCTTTAGCATCAGTCCTTCCAAAGAACACCCAGGACTGATCTCCTCTAGAATGGACTGGTTGGATCTCCTTGCTGTCCAAGGGACTCTCAAGAGTCCTCTCCAACACCACAGTTTGAAAGCATCAATCTTCGGCATTCATCTTTCTTCACAGTCCAACTCACACATCCATACATGATCCCTGGAAAAACCATATCCTTGACTAGATGGACCTTTGTTGACAAAGTAGTCTCTGCTTTTTAATATACTATGTAGGTAGGGCATAACTTTCCTCCAAGGAGTAACCGTCTTTTAATTTCACGGCTGCAATCACAATCTGCAGTGATTTTGGAGCCCCCCAAAATAAAGCCTGACACTGTTTCCACTGTTTCCCTATCTATTTCCCATGAACTGATGGGACCAGATGCCATGATCTTCGTTTTCTGAATGTTGAGCTTTAAGCCAACTTTTTTACTCTCCTCTTTCACTTTCGTCAAGAGGCTTTTTAGTTCCTCTTCACTTTCTGCCATAAGGGTGGTGTCGTCTGCATAGCTGAGGTTATTGATATTTCTCCTGGCAATCTTGATTCCAGCTTCTGCTTCTTCCAGCCCAGCATTTCTCATGATGTTCTCTGCATATAAGTTAAATAAGCAGGGTGACAGTATACAGCCTTGACATACTCCTTTTGCTATTTGGAACTAGTCTGTTGTTTCATGTCCAGTTGTAACTGTTGCTTCCTGACCTGAATACAGGTTTCTCAAGAGGCAGGTCAGGTGGTCTGGTATTCCCATCTCTTTCAGAATTTTCCACAGTTTATTGTCATCCACACAGTCAAAGGCTTTGGTGTAGTCAATAATGCAGAAATAGATGTTTTTCTGGAACTCTCTTGCTTTTTCCATGATCCAGCAGATGTTGGCAATTTGATCTCTGGTTCCTCTGCCTTTTCTAAAACCAGCTTGAACATCAGGAAGTTCACAGCTCACGTATTGGTGAAGCCTGGTTTGGAGAATTTTGAGCATTACTTTACTAGCATGTGAGATGAGTGCAATTGTGCAGTAGTTTGAGCATTCTTTGTCATTGCCTTTCTTTGGGATTGGAATGAAAACTGACCTTTTCCAGTCTGGGGACACTGCTGTGTTTTCCAAATTTGCTGGCATATTGAGTGCAGCACTTTCACAGCATCATCTTTCAGGATTTGAAATAGCTCAACTGGCATGCCATCACCTCCACTAGCTTTGTTGGTAGTTATGCTTTCTAAGTCCCACTTGACTTCACATTCCAGGATGTCTGGTTCCAGGTGAGTTATCACACAATCATTATTATCTGGGTCCTAAAGATCTTTTTTGTACAGTTCTGTGTGTTCTTGCCACCTCTTCTTAATATCTTCTGCTTCTGTTAGGTCCATACCATTTCTGTCCTTTATCGAGCCCATCTTTGCATGAAATGTTCCCTTGGTATCTCTAGTTTTCTTGAAGAGATCTCTAGTCTTTCCCATTCTGTTGTTTTCCTCTATTTCTTTGCATTGATTGCTGAGGAAGGCTTTCTCTTCTCTCTTTGCTATTCTTTGGAACTCTGCATTCAGATGCTTATATCTTTCCTTTTCTCCTTTGCTTTTCGCTTCTCTTCTTTTCACAGCTATTTGTAAGGCCTCCCCAGACAGCCGTTTTGCTTTTTTGCATTTCTTTTCCATGGGGATGGTCTTGATCCCTATCTCCTGTACAATGTCAGGAACCTCATTCCATAGTTCATCAGGCACTCTATCAGATCTAGTCCCTTAAATCTACATCAAATCAAATCATAAGGGATTTGATTTAGGTCATATCTGAATGGTCTAGTGGTTTTCCCCACTTTCTTCAATTTGAGTCTGAATTTGGCAATAAGGAGCTCATGATCTGAGCCACAGTCAGCTCCCAGTCTTGTTTTTGCTATAGAGCTTCTCCATCTTTGGCTGCAAAGAATATAATCAATCTGATTTTGGTGTTGAGCATCTGGTAATGTCCATGTGTAGAGTTTTCTCTTGTGTTGTTGGAAGAGGGTGTTTGCTATGACCAGTGCTTTCCTTTGGCAAAAGTCTGTTAGCCTTTGCCCTGCTTCATTCTGTATTCCAAGGCCAAAATTTCCTGTTACCCCAGGTGTTTCTTGACTTCCTAATTTTGCATTCCAGTCCCCTATAAATTTATATTCAATTGATCAAATTCATAATCCTGACAAGATACTGACCTTCCTCCTTACAGATCTCACTTCTGCTCATAAATGACCAGCCATAGGAGGACCCACCACTTCTGACGTTTGCCTACAACAGGCTCCTTTCTGTTTTTCCAGACAAAACTCTATAAACAATTCTTACCCCCAACTAGGCACTATTGGAGAAGGCAACGACAACCCACTCCAGTACTCTTGCCTGGAAAATACCATGGACGGAGGAGCCTGGTAGGCTGCAGTCCATGGAGTGGCGAAGTCGGATACGACTGAGTGACTTCACTTTCACTTTTCACTTTCATGCATTGGAGAAGGAAATGGCAACCCACTCCAGTGTTCTTGCCTGGAGAATCCCAGGGACGGGGGAGCCTGGTGGGCTGTTGTCTATGGGGTCGCACAGAGTCGGACACAACTGAAGCGACTTAGGAGCAGCAGCAGGAACTATACTGCCACATTTCTGTAATCACACTTTACATCTCTCCTTCCTTTCAGGCTGATCTATGATTTACTAATTACTATCAAAGCCTTTCTAAAGATCTCAATGACAGCCTAGAAGAAATAGCTAACAGCCTTATCACTATCCAGACTCAGCTAGATTCCTTGTCAGCTGTGGTCTTACAAAACAGAAGAGGATTAGACTTCCTCACAGTGGAAAAAGGGGGGCCTATGCCTATTTTTGGAGGAAGCCTGCTATTTCTACGCCAATAAATCAGGTGTTATAAAGGAAGAAACCTGACAATCAGGGCCTCGAGAATACATCAGCACCTCCGTAATTCATTAGAAAACTGGTTAAGCAATTGGAATTGGGTCCTACCTTTTCTAGGCTCTCTCCTTCTACTTACCCTTATTCTAATGTTTGGCCCATGTTTAAGGAATCTTTTTTTTTCTTTTTAATTTCTTCAGGACTGCTTACAAGCCTTCACCAACCAAACTACCCATAGGCTGCTTCTAACTCACTCAGATTATCAAAAACTTCAACCCCACAAAAATCCCCTTGACCCACATTCCAGCCTTTTCTTATCTCACCTCCATGACACCCTTGTCCCACAAGAAGCAGTTACAGAAGACTGACCTTCGGTCCTTATCCTAAATTAAAAAGGCTGGAATGATAGGGCCCACATGGGTTCTCATTGAGAAGATGGCTCATTATGTTGACCTCTCAAACAAAGAATAAAATCACAGTGATCTGTGAGACCGACCCAACTGCCCAAATGGCATGCCGTTTTCTCACTGGCACCTATCCTCTCAAAGCTGCGAGACCACCAGATTCCAGAACTCCAGCTACGTGACCATCCCTTCAGAGAATTTTTCGTCAGTGGGATATAAGAAGGACCCCATCAGAAAGGGAGGATGCTGGTTCTCCTTAAGAGCCAGTCACCCTCTCTTTTCCCTCTAATAAATTTCCCTTTTCTTGCCTGACATCCCACTTGCTCACTTTTTCTCTGCACTTGCCTTACAGTAGCTCTACCCAGTTTTCTGTTCTTGCACACCCAAGTACTATTTCTAATCCCCTGTCCTGATTTCAGAGGTGAGACATCTTGCCTCCACTCTTAGCTTAATTCCTTTGTCTCGGCAAAGGGGTTTTAACTTAGTCTTCTGCTAACATTACTGAGCAATTTATAAAACCTCGGGCACTTTATGAAAATCTACCACAATTGGAGTATCTGGGAGGATCAGGGACTGTAAAGTGTACAGGTGCTCAATAAAGATACCACAATTCTACTGTTCTAAAATAGAATGAATGATAAGACACTTAATAGGAATTTTCAGGAAAAAAATTAAAATATGCTACCACATTCAATGTAAAAAGTCTAAAACTGATTCCAACTTTATAAATTTTAATGGTGTGAAAAAAAATAGGCATCTTGGAGGGGCTTTCCTGGTGACTCAGTGGTAAAGAATAGACTTACCAATGCAGGAGACTTGGGTTTGATCCCTGTTCTGGGATGATTCTGCATGCTACCGAGCTTGTGTACCAGAGCTACTGAGCCTGTGCTCTAGAGCCCAGGAACTGCAACTACTGAAGCCCCTGAGCCTACGCTCCACAAGAGAAGCCACCACAATAGCCTGCACAGCAACAAAGACCCAGCACAGCCAAAAGTAAATAAGTAAATGCAATTATTCAAAAATTAGGCATTTTGAAAGTGTGGCAATTTGGTAATGCTTCATCGTGGTTCAGTCGCTCAGTCATGTCTGACTCTTTGCAACCCCATGGACCACAGCACGCCAGGCTTCCCTGTCCGTCACCATCTCCCAGAGTTTGCTCAGACTCATGTCCATTGAGTTGGTGATGACATAAATATTACATAGCATGTCACATTTTCCCACTATGCTTTGTTCTCTACATAGAGCACTGTTAATCAATGCATAATCCTTAAGTCACTAGTCCAGAGATGTTCTATGAAAAGAGCTCAAAAGTTCAACAAGTCTTTTTTTTTTTTCCTTCTTCATTATGGATCTTTTCTTACAAAACTTTTTGAAATGCTCCAGAAAAACAAAAAGAATAAACTAAGCAAAAGAAAGACATGTATCTATGAAATAGTGGATTTAACCTGAGATAACAATAATGGGAAGTCCTAAAATAACACTCAGGCAGCAGGAGGGGAGAGGGCTCTAGGAGAAAGCCTATAGGAATAAGGGCAACTCAATAGACCACCCACCATGCACAACAATTGGGAGAAAAAGTTAGGATTTGTGGACTGCATATGGGACAAGGGAGATTCAAACAAATGTCAGTTAGAAACTCCAAGGAAAACTGCAATCTGAGCAAAGAAAAACATAATAATTGAATATGGCTTGGCTTTGCATTTAGCAATGCTCTCAGATTCATAATATATAAACTTTAATTATTAACTCGATCTACATTCATCTATTGGAAAGACAAAGTACGGGGGGGAAGCTAACGTGTATATAAAAAGTCCTCATCTGTAATAATACCAAGTCAATTGATGGCATCTAAAATTCATAAATTAAAAGTGCCATACAAGCAATATCTGTTTATTTATCTGTTTATTGGACCCTACAACATGTCAGCAATTTTTCCTGAAAACTGGAGGTACAAGAATAAACAACAACAAAATACTTTGACTTCATGGAGCAAATATTTTGGCAGGAGAACCAGACCATGAACAGGACTAAACAAGTGAAATATACACCAGAAAGTAGTAAATGTTAAAGAGGAAAAATTAAGCCTAGAAAGACAGAATGAAATATTGAGGAATGGATAGTTGAGATTTTAAATAGGGTAGCTGGAAGATGAATTTTGAGCAAAGAGCTGAAGGTGAATGGGAAGAACACCCTACACAGTCAGAGGAAACAGCAAGTACAAAGGCTCTGAGGTAGGAATGTGCCTGGCACATTCAAGAAACAGCCAAGAAGTCCAAAGTAGCTGGTTTGGGAAATGAGTGGGGAGAGGGTAGAAGATGAAGTCACAGAGGTGACAGGGCAAGACCATTCTTGGTCTTAGAGTTTGTTGCTGAGAATTGTTTGACAGCTCTAACTGTTGTTAGAGTTTGTTTGCTTTTACTCATAGTGAGAAGAGAGGACACTGAACAGGTGTGTACAGGTGTGATACAGTCTGACCTTGGCCTCAAAAGGTCACTCTGGCTGTTGTGCTGATAATAGATCACAGGAGGCTAAGACGGGCAGACCAGTTAGGAGGGAATTGCAATAATCTAAGTGGGAGATGAAGGTTGTTTGAACCAGAGTGGTAGCAGGGGATCAGAAAGGAAGGTTCAAATGCTCGTTGTATACTGAAGGTAGGACTGACGTGACTCACTGACAAACTGGAATAGTGGATAAAGATAAAGGGGTTAAAGATAAAGTGAATAAAGATGACTCCAAGCCTTTTAATATGAACATTTAGAAGAATGGTATTTCTATTCACTGAGCAGAGGAGAACACGAGAGTTGCAGGTTTGAGAGCTCAGTTTTGGATATGTTAAGTTTGAGATGCTTATTAGACATCCAAATGGAAATGTCAAGTAGACAGGTCAGGAGTTCAGAGGAAACATCAGAGCTGGAAATAAATGGAGGGCCATCAGCAAGTGCATTGCATTTTAAGTCATAGTGATGTGTGAATACACATAGGTAATGAGGGTTGAATGAAGAGTAAGAGGTTCAGGGACTGAGCCTCAGGACACTCCAAGGTCTTCAAGCTGGGAAGATGAGAAAGCCAGCAAGAGAAACTGAGAAAGAAGTCACAAAGTTATGTTGTGTCCTGGAAACCAAGGTAGAAGAGTGTTTGCAGGAACAAGAGAGTGAGCGATTTTATCAAATGTGTGGGATAGGTCAAAAATTGAGGACTTACAAATGACAGTCAGGTTTAACATAAAATGACATTCACAGATGGCCAATCATTAGGGGAAACATTTCATTGGGTTGGCAGGAGCAAAAGGCTTACTGAAGAGGGTTCAAGAAGGCCTGGGAGAACTATTGTTGTTGTTGTTTAGCTGCTAAGTCACGTCCAACTCTTCTGTGACCCCATGGACTATACCTTCTATGTGTGTAGGATTTCCCAGGAAATGATACTAGAGTGGGTTATCATTTCCTTCTCCAGGGAATCTTCCTGAAGCAGGGATTGAACCCGCATCTCCTGCATTGGCAGGCAGATTCTTTACCACTCAGCCACCAGAGAAGCCCTGGGAGGAGAATCAGAGGGAGTCAAGAGATACAGTTCTTTAAGGAGAATAAGCATAGACTGAAGTTGCCTCAAAAGTGTCACTATAGAGGCTTAAAGAAAAAAGAACTCTAGCCTAAAGAGAATATTGGGTTAAGAAACAGTTTTGCTTGTTTATTTTTAATTTTTCTTTGGGAGAAATAGTATCAAGTTTGTATGCTGATGGGAATAATCCAATGGAAAGTTTAGCAATTAGTATAATACCCTGTGTATTGACAATATATGTTTGCTCTCCTTCTAACAATTTGAGTTCACAAGCACATATTCCCTTAGAAACTGATTATGTATTTCTGACTCTTAAATCTTTCAATCTCATTACCTCTACCAGGAACTAATCATATTAGCAATTTGATTGATGATTAAACTATTTCCTGGTTTTTCTAGACCATATAATAATCATGCTTTTCTAATAAAAATAATATTTCTTTTAATGAGCTTTATAAATAGAAATTGAACATAAATTATCCACCTTTATGTTATAGCAGTAAGAAAAATCACTATTGACAATAAAATTAAAAGGGAACTCAGGTCCTGGATAGACTGAATTCTCTCCCCTGTACTTTAACTACTACTGACTAGTAACTGATTAAACCCTGAGTATTTATTTAAAGTTCCAGTGACAGTACAGTTGACATCTCTTAAGAGTCGGGTATCCATGGACTATGCTTCTCCTGACAGGAGAGGAATATTCACTTTTGACATAATTCAATAGGAAGCAGTTCCCTGTCTGGGCAGTCACTTTCCCTGCCTTCAGCATTGTCACTTGCTCTTGCTGCCACTTTAACCAACTCATTCAAGAGAATGTCATCTTCAGAGCTGTGGTTTCCTCCCCAACTGTAGCTTAACTTTTTAATATAACACCCTTCTGTGTTTCCTTCCTGTTGCTACTACCCATGGCCCAAGCTAAGAGTAATGAAGACTGTTGCAATTACTCCTGAGTTTCTCTCTTAGCTTCTTGATTCCTACTTTCCCCCTATATATAATTACTTAGGTAATAAAATAATTCTTAATTTTCAGTGCAAAGCTCTTTATCTCCTTTATATTGCATGCATGTTTGTGCATACTCAGTCGTGTCTGACACTTTGCAACCCCACGGACTATAACCTGCCAGGCTCTTCTGTCCATGGGATTTCCCAGGCAAAAATACCAGAGTGGGTTGCCATTTCCTTCTCCAGGGAAACTTCCTGATCCAGGGATGAAACACTGCCCCCCAACCCCAATCCCACCCCCACCCTACCCCGCACCGCTGTCCCCTGCATTGGCAGGCAGTTTCTTTAACACTGGGCCACCTGGGAAGTCCTGTAAAGATGTCTATTTCCAACCCCCTTGCCCGCCCCCGCCCCGCACTCGTCGACCCAAATTCATCTCGTATTCAATTCAAAATCATTCCAATAAAAATATCCAAATAGTTTTAGGAAGAAATTTTCTAATCTTATTCTTAAATTTGTGGGGTTTCCCTGGTAGCTCAGCCGGTGAAGAATCCACCTGCAATGCAGGAGACCCTGGTTCGATTCCTGGCTCAGGAAGACCCCCTGGAGAATGGATGGGCTATATTCCAGTATTCTGGCCCAGAGAATTTCATGAACAGGGGAGCTTGCCGGGCTACAGTCTATGGGGTCACAAAGAGTCCAACATGACTGAGTGACTTTCACTTTCATTCTTAAATTTGTGTGCAACGAGACTTTCACTTGGGACTTCCCAGGTAGAGGGCAATGGCAACCCACTCCAGTACTCTTGCCTGGAAAATCCCATGGACGGAGGAGCCTGGTAGGCTGCAGTCCATGGGGTCACAAAGAGTCGGACATGACTGAGCGACTTCACTTTCCCTTTTTACTTTCATGCATTGGAGAAGGAAATGGCAACCCACTCCAGTGTTCTTGCCTGGAGAATCCCAGGGACGGGGAAGCCTGGTGGGCTGTCGTCTATGGGACTGCACAGAGTCGGACACGACTGAAGTGACTTAGCAGCAGCAGCAGCAGCAGCAGGTGGAGCTAGTGGTGACGAAACCGTCTGCCAATGCAAGAGACTTAAGAGATGTAAGTTCAATCCCTGGGTCAGGAGGATCTCCTAGAGAAAGAAACGGCAACCCACTCCAGTATTCCTGCCTGGGAAATCCCATGGAAGAGGAGCCTGGCAGCTTACTGTCCATAGGGTCGCAAAGAAGCAGACACAGAAGCGACTGTGCACAGCACACAGACATTCACAGATAGCTGAAGCAAGTTGGGAAAAGAGAAAATATAGGGGAAATATGTCCTATCAAATATTAAGGCTTAAGACAATGCTGTGGTAATAAAAAATATCTTTAGAGGAGAACAAGCAGGACACTGAAAATTGTATATATATTGTGAAATTAGAGAGAACCTAGCCCTTGCAGCCCTATTTGTTTGTTTGTTTGTTTGGTTTTTAATAGTGATTCCAGGAAAGTAGCCTTAGGGGGCGGGATTAGGGAGAGTTCCGAGCTCGGGGACCAGATGCTCAGGAGTTGCGTTCCCAAACCGACAGCACCTGGAGACCTTGTTGAGAGCTCAGACTGCTGCTCCTCCAACTGTCAGAAATCTCCTCCATTTCCCCCCAAACCCACTGCCCCCAGCCCCAGTGCCTGTTGCCAGGAAGCCCCAAGATAGGCCTCAGGATTATTCAGCAAAATATCTGAGCATTTTCAAATTCCTTACCTTGTCTGATCCTCCCCAGAGCCATATAAAGAAAGATGGAACAGGTATGATTGTGTCCACTTTACTCATGAAGAGACAAGCACAAACAGGATAAAATGATCAGCCTGTCATCCTGCTGTGTGACAGAGCCAGGACTGAATGCAGTCCATCAGAACCCTCATCTCACACAGTCCCATCAAAAATATATATCCCCTCAGGTTTCCCTGGTAGTGATGCTATCCATGTCAGACAGAGGTACTCTAAGAAGAATGGTTGGTTGTCTGTGTTCCATTGGCCTTGGGAATAAGGGAAGCATGCTGAAGTTCTCTAAAACTCTATAAAGAAGTGATAAGGCCAAGTGAAAGTGTTAGTCTGTCAATCTTGTCTGACTATTCGCAACCCCACGGACTGTATAGATTTCTCCAGGCATGAATACTGAAGTGGGTAGCCATTCCCTTCTCCAGGGGATCATCCTGACCCAGGGATCAAATACATGTCTCCTGCACTGCAGGCAGCTTCTTTACTCTTAGAGCCACCAGGGAAGCTGTGATAAGACCGAGGCCTGATGCAGTCCCTCCAGAAGCATTCTCCCTTGGGAATGTGTCACCCTCAATGTAGGCACCACCTATGACCAATTGTCGGCCACCCGGGAAAATACCATGATAGACATGGAGTAAGACTGAGACAGTTAGTTTACCCCTGCCCTTAACACAGATCAAGGAGTAAAGATCACACCAGAAGAGGAAGTGATTTCTCTCAATATTTTCTGCTGGATTACATGTGAAGTGCAATCACACCAACCACAGTTTCTATGCCAAATTCAGAAGCGGGACAGATATGGAGAAGCCTGAGAGAAGATAGAACCACTAGTTGAATAGAGTTCTTGAGAGGTGGCACACGCAGAGTGAAAGATGCCCTAGAAATGGTCCAGTATTGGCAGGTTTTTGCGTGCAAAAGGTAGGAAGACTAGAAATCAGGTTTTGGTGGCAGACCCTTGATCACCTGCATTGGAATTAGAAACCTGTTTTGAAGCCATTTAATTTTTATCAGTGAAAAATTCTTCATTCATCAGTGAATGAATTCATCAGTGAATTCATCAGTGAATGAATTCTTCATTTTAGGGGGGCTTCAAAGTCGCTGCAGGTGATGACTGCAGCCATGAAATTAAAAGAAGCTTGCTCCTTGGAAGAAAAGCTATGACCAACCTTGACAGCATATTGAAAAGCAGAGACATTACTTTGCCAACAAACGTCCGTCTAGTCAAAGCTATGGTTTTTTCAGTGGTCATGTATGGATGTGAGAGTTGGACTATAAAGAAAGCTGAGCGCCGAAGAATTGATGCTTTTGAACTGTGGTGTTGGAGAAGACTGTTGAGAGTCCCTTAGACTGCAAGGAGATCCAACAAGTCCATCCTAAAGGAAATCAGTCCTGAATATTCATTGGAAGGACTGATGCTGAAACTGAAGCTCCAATACTTTGGCCACCTGATGCGAAGAGTTGACTCACTGGAAAAGACCCTGATGCTGGAAAAGATTGAAGGCAGAAGGAGAAGGGGATGACAGAGGTTGAGATGGTTGGATGGCATCACCAACTCAATAGACATGAGTGTGAACAAGTTCCGGGATTTGGTTATGGACAGGGAAGCCTGGCCTGCTGCAGTCCATGGGGTTTCAAATGGTCGGACATGACTGAGCAAGTGAACTGAACTGAACTGAATTCTAGACTCACTCGGCATTAACCAACCATGTGGCAATGAGTATAGTAAAACTGAAAGAACACTGAATTAGAAGACCTGTAAGTCTGTGATCCCTACTTGTTTCACCTCTCTAGAAACTTACTTCTTCATCCATAATGTGAGGAAGATAAATGTAACCTCCAATTTTTCATAAAATTCTAAAGTCACAGTCATTTTCTACACATAGAAAATTAGATGTTTGGACTTCCCAGGTGGATAAGGATCCAACTGCCAGTGCGGGGGACACAGGCTCTATCCCTGGTCCAGGAAGATTCCACGTGCTCTGGGGCAACTAAACCCATGAGCCACTACTATTGAGCCTGCTCTGTCGAGCCTGCAATCTCAACTTCTGAGCCACTACGCCACAACTACTGAGCCTGCCTGCTGCAGTTGCTTAAGCCTGCATACCCTAGAATCTGTGCTCCACAATGAGAAGCCCCTCCTCTTGCCAAATTGAGACAGCCCCAAGCCTAGCAATGAAGACCCAACACAACCAAAATAAATATTCGGATAATTTTTCAAGAAGAAAATTAGAGGGTTTAAACATCATGGTTTCTAAAATCCTCTCTGGCCCTAATATTTTAAAGTTTCAAAAGTATGTTATCGAGTATTTTTTTCTTAGGGTAAACATATTGTACTTAGTATTTCAAGTGGTTCAGTTCAGTTCAGTCGCTCAGTCATGTCCGACTCTTTGCGACCCCATGAATCGCAGCATGCCAGGCCTCCCTGTCCATCACCAACTCCCGGAGTACACTCAGATTCACATCCATTGAGTCAGTGATGCCATCCAGCCATCTCATCCTCTGTCATCCCCTTCTCCTCCTGCCCCCAATCCCTCCCACCATCAAAGTCTTTTCCAATGAGTCAACTCTTCTGATGAGGTGGCCAGAGTACTGGAGTTTCAGCTTTAGCATCATTCCTTCCAAAGAAATCCCAGGGTTGATCTTCAGAATGGACTGGTTGGATCTCCTTGCAGCCCAAGGGACTCTCAAGAGTCTTCTCCAACACCACAGTTCAAAAGCATCAATTCTTCAACACTCAGCTTTCTTCACAATCCAACTCTCACATCCATACATGACCATAGGAAAAACCATAGCCTTGACTAGACGGACCTTCGTCGGTAATGTCTCTGTTTTTGAATATGCTATCTAGGTTGGTCATAACTTTTCTTCCAAGGAGTAAGCGTCTTTTAATTTCATGGCTGCAGTCAGCATCTGCAGTGATTTTGGAGCCCCCAAAAACAAAGTCTGACACTGTTTCCCCATTTATTTCCCATGAAGGGATGGGACCAGATACCATGATCTTCGTTTTCTGAATGTTGAGCTTTAGGCCAACTTTTTCACTCTCCTCTTTCACTTTCATCAAGAGGCTTTTTAGCTCCTCTTCATTTTCTGCCATAAGGGTGGTGTCATCTGCTATCTGAGGTTATTGATATTTCTCCAGGCAATCTTGATTCCAGCTTGTGTTTCTTCCATGTAATTTGTGCATATCAATAGTTCATTCCTCTTTATAGCTAAGTACTATTCCATTGTATGATTATATGGCAATTTATTTAATCACTATATATTGATATTTCCAATTTGAAACTATTATAAATAAAGCTGTTCTTAATATTAATGTACAAGTATTTACATAAACTTATTTTTTCTCTGAGAAAATACCTAGAGGCAGCATGGCTGGATCATGTTACACTGTAGACGCATATTTAACTTTTGAGAAATTGTCAAATGCGAGGGTGGGATGATTTGAGAGAATATAATTGAAACATGTATATTACCATACGTGAAACAGATCACCAGTCCAAATGTGATGTATGAAATAAGGCACTCAAAGCCAGTGCACTAGAATAACCCTGAGGGATGGGATGGGGAGGGAGGTGGGAGGGGGGTTCAGGATGAGGGACCCATGGCTGATTCATGTCAATGTATGGCAAAAACCACTGCAATATCGTAAAGGAATTAGCCTCCAATTAAAATTAATTAATTAATTTTTTTTAAATTGCCAAATGGTACCACTTTACATTCTCACCATCAATTTCGTTCCTTAGCGTTTCAACACTATGCAGATAGCGTCAATTAAAATGGTATGCCTTTTCTCAGGGCTTGCTTCTCCAGTGGCTCAGGGGTAAAGAATCCTCCTGCCAGTGCCGAAGACGCGGGTTCAATCCCTGGAGAAGGAGCTGGCAACCCGCTCTGGTATTCTTGCCTGGGAAATGCCATGGACATAGGAGCCTGGTGGGCTACCGTCCATAAGGTCAAAAAGAGCTGGACAAGGCTGAGCACACATGCAAGTTATATTCTATCAGGTACGAAACTTCACAGATTTTCATAAGAAACCAAATCACTTTCCTTATGCAATCTTGTATGTTGAGGTCCTTTAATGGACCAGAACCTGGTGGTCCAGAGTCGACCAATAAGAAAGTAAAGGAGAGAGAAAGAGGCTGATATTTCTTGGTTTATGCAGAAAACCAATAAAGCCCCTGCACGGGGCTTGCTCAGTTCACGAAGGCCTCAGGCGCCCTCTTGATGGGGTGAAGGCACAGAGCGCCTTCTCGAGAGGGTCTTAGAAGCCCGGGCAGGAAAGTGAACTCAGAGAGCCTCTGCACACCAGGGGATCAGCCTGAAAAAGAGAGAGAGGGGGAGAGAGAGAGAAAGACACGGGGACCAGAGCTCTGATGGAGGAAAGGTGTTTTACTCAACATTGTGTAGGTATTTATACTGTCTTACAAGATAGCTATTTTCAGCAGAGATATTGCCATATGGTAACTAATGAGGGAAATGTCTGGATTCCTCAGCCCCCGGGAGAGGCTTACCTCTCTTCTTAATTCCTGAATATTCAGGAATTAATAAGGAACAGAGAATTCCTGATAGACCCAAACAGCACACAGGAAGCCTCCTGTTAAATGCTTCCTGACACCTGTAGTCATAACATGCCTCTCTGCCCCTCTGACATCTAGGTCAAGGTTGAAGCCTCATATTCCCCATCCTTTGTACTTTGAAATTCTTCCCCACAGTTTCTGCAAATTCCTAGAGTCTTTTGCTTTTTCATGATAAAATACCATGTCTCCAGCATCTTCCCCTACATATACTGTTTCTATGTCAACTCCACCCCAGTGTTGACAAGAAATTCAGCTCCTCAGATTTTGGCAAAAATTCTACTGACCTCAAGCACTTGGGAGATGAGGAACTTTACTGGTTTCTTGGAGGAGTGTGTGCTGCAGTCCATGGGGTTGCAAAGAGTCGGACACGACTGAGCGACTGAACTGAACTGAACTGGGAGGAGTGAGGGATAAAAAGCTGGTGTTGCAGCACACAGCTCACAATCTTCTATCAAGTCACTCTTTCTCCCCTTCTCTGTGAGCTCCCCATCCCTGTCCAAAACAGAACACAGTGTAGTCTCTATCTCATGTCTCACAGTGAGAGAGCAAATTTTATTGCTTGTGCATTCCCTGACGTCTTACACTTCAACCCAAGCAACTTATCAAAGTGTTTCTCCCAAACAAATACAATAGAATACGTTCCCTAAAAGAAACCTTAGTGAATAAAATGTTTTTTCCATTTCATTGCACCCATCATTGGGACTAGGAAGTTAATGGAGTTTGAAAGCACATTGGAAGAGTTATCAATGGAAGGTGACAAACTCAACCAGCTACACCCATCTCCCTGCAAATTTGCTTTTACTTCTATCTGCATCCCTCCCTTTCAGTTATTAACACAAAAAAGAGAGCAAAAAAGAGAGACTCCCTATCTTTTGTGTGGGAAATTGGAAGTAGAATGTTTTACAAAGAAAATGTGTTTCTTTTAGGCAACTATGCTAGACTTCTTAATGGTTTTGAACTAGGGTGTCGGACAAGACTCTTGAGAGTCCCTTGGACCACAAGGAGGTCCAACCTGTCCATCCTAAAGGAGATCAGTCCTGAATGTTCATTGGAAGGACTGATGTTGAAGTTGAAACTCCAATACTTTGGCCACCTGATGAGAAGAGCTGACTCATTTGAAAAGACCCTGATGCTGGGAAAGATTGAAGGCAGGAGGAGAAGGGGACGACAGAGGATAAGATGGTTGGGTGGCATCACTGATTCAATGGACATGAGTTTGAGTAAACTCTGGGAGTTGATCACGGACAGGGAGGCCTGGCATGCTGCAGTCCGTGGGGTCGCAAAGAGTCAGACATGACTGAGCGACTGAGCTGAACTGACTGAACTGAACTGATGCTAGACATCAGCAGCATGGTTTTCAGACCTCCTAAAAGTAGAAGAGGGGAGGCATTCTACATCATTCATCAAACCCCCTTAAATGTAAGCCCTGCCCATAGGATGCCCTAAAAGGTCACGGAAGAGAATGAGGGGGAGGCCGGGGGGGATGTGGTGACATTTGCAAAGGACCAAGGGCTAGGGCAATACAGATTAAAATAGAAGAGGTTGGGGGGAGTGAGAGGGAAACCCACCACAAAGATCACAGTGTTTTACTGCTCTTTTCCCACTCAGATGACATATACTCACACATACAAGTACCCATTCACTTGGTCACACCCACAGCTGCCACCAAGGAAGCCGCAGGGTCTTTCATTGCAGCTCCACTCCCCCTAGCCCACTGAAGAACAGATCTCAGAGGTGAGGAAGGAGTAGGAGGAGCTGTGACCTGGGCCCCATGTTCCCTGGCAGCATCTGAAGCATTTGAAGGGAAGGAGCTGTGCAGGAGGAAAGGGTGGAGGTGGACACAGTAAGGTTCTTGCAAGGTCTCTTGGAAGTCGGATGGATTTCTCAGCCTCCACTGTCTCATTCCGCACCTTTTCCATAGGGATTGTGCTTCTCCCATTCCTCAAGGCCTCATGTGTTATCACCAAACCTGCTTTGTCTAAGAAGCAGAATAGGAAACTGAGCAGCTGCAGGAAGTTACACCTTTGAGGCACGTTCCTGTGCCTACACTTTTTCAGTCTGAGAGGTCTGAGTCCATTTTATAGTTCAGCTCAGGTAGTACATGAATTGAAATAATGACTAGATGAGAAACACAGAGCCTGAAGAGTAAGCAGAACAATCCAAAAGGAAGAAAAAACAAAACCAAAAAGCCCTAGTTCTAGAAATCACTGCACACAATTTTCTGTCCTCTAGCACTTTTTCTATTAATTGTGTGGTTTTCAAAACAACTCTGTAAGGCAAAGAGTAATTGGAAAAGGGGAGAGAAATGACATTCATTTTTGGATGTGTCACCAACTAGGTATACTGCAACAGAGTTCTAATTAGAAATAAAATGTCAAGAATAGGAGGCTTTCCTGGTGGTGCTAGTTGTAAAGAACCTGCCTGCCAATGCAGGAGATGTAAGGGATGTGGGTTCGATCCCTGGGTGGGGAAGATCCCCTGGAGAAGAGCATGGAAACCCATTCCTGTATTCTTGCCTGGAGAATTCCATGGACAGAGGAGCCTGGCAGGGTATAGTCTGTAGGGTCGCAAAGAGTCAGACATGACTGAAGTGACTTAGCACACACATGCACATGCTAAGTCTTGTCAAGAATAGGCAAGACTACTGAATTAGATGGAGAAACATATGGAGGGGGAGAAGCGTGGGGACACATCCTAGAAGGTAGAGATGAGCTGACACTTGTTTAAAAATCAGTAATTAAGACAGTGAGATGTTAGGAAAGGAATAGACAAAGTGACCCATGGAGCAGAATAAAAGGCTAGAAATAGACCCACTTAATCTATAACTTACAGCAGATGACTTATCAAAGAGGAAAGAACCAGCAATTTAACAAATGATTCTGAAACTATTACTTAACTGCATATGGGAAAAGGAGATAAGAGTCCTACCTCACAATAACAAAAATTCCAGATGGATTAAAGATTTAAATGTTAAAAAAAAAAAAAAAAAAAAGCTAGCAAAGCTTTTAGAAGAAAATATAGAAGACCTTTATGGCTAAAAACACAAAAGCTAAAACCCTAAAGGAAAAGGTCAAACATTTTAATTACATCAAAATTAACTTTTGTTCTTGTAAAGATATATACAGAAGGCAACAAGGTAAATCACTATATGAGAAAAATACTTGCTACACACGTAACACAGCAAAATTGGTATCCTAAAAAATATACCTCCTACAATTAGTAAGAAAAAGACTTCTGGTCTCCTCAAAAATAGCAAAAACAAAAACAAAACCAAAAACAGAAAATGAGCAAAACCTATGAACAAGTATTTCTTAGAAAAAGAAATTTAAAAACCTATACTTTAAATGAAAATATGTTTAAACCTAATCTCATTTGAAGTAGATTCAAATGAAATGAAATACCAAGTTTTTATTTTCAGATAGGTAAAAGTAAAAAAAGAAAAATTGAACAATACCAAGCGTCGGCAAATTTATAGAGGAAAGGAGAACACTCACTCACTGTACATACATTTATATAAGCATTTTGGAAAACAATTTGGCATAACCTACTAATGCTAAACATGCACATATCCAATGACTCAGAATGTCACTCCCAAGTTTACACCTAGAGAAACTTCTGGACATGTATTTTAGGAGTTATATTCAAGAATCTTCATAGCAACCTTGTTTGTAACAGTAAACACTGGAAATAACCCAAATGTCCATCAACAATCTATTGAGTGAATAAATGGTGGTATGATCATACAATAGAGTATTATGCAGCAGTGAAAAATTAATGAACTCCAGCTACATAGACCCACATGGGAAAATCTCAATTAAAATCAAGAGAAAGAAGCATGTCAGAAAAGCACATCCAGCATAATACCATCTATGTAAAGTTCAAAAATATGCATACATTAAACAATATATTGAGCAGGAGTACATAGGTAAGTGATAAGACTGCAAATTAAGCGAAAGAGTGAGTAACACAAAATTCAGAAGAGTGCTTACCTCAGGATTGAGAGGCAGCAGTATTGGGGGAAAGTTCAGGAAAGCTTCTAACTTAGTGTAAACTGCTATCTGTAGTCTACATATGCACCGTTGTTCATTATTATTCTTTTGTTCACAATTATTCTTTTCTTGGGCACCCAATCAATCCATATTTATTATTTAACCTTAATTTTGTAGTTTTTTTTGTGTTTGATTTTTTTTTCATCAAACAATTACTTTGGTTTTTTTTTTTTTTCTATTCTTTTTCAAATTCTTTTCCCTTTAAGGTTACTACAGGATATTGAGCAGTGTTCTCTGTGCTATACAGTAGGACCTTAACTGTTACCTATTTTAAATATAACAGTGTGTACATGTCAATCCCAAACTCCCCATCTATCTCTTTTCCCTACCCTTCCCCCAACCTTGTAACCATAAATCCATTCTATAAGTCTGTAGTAAGTTCATTAGTATCATTTTAAAAAGATTCTGCGTATGATAATGCTATTACTGTTATTATTCTTTAAATTGTAGTATTATAATTAGGATCTTTTGAATGATTTGGAAACAAAGATGAGACCATACAATTTACAAGCTCATTCACAAGCGAACTGGTGACCGCGCAAAACTCCCTGTGTGCACTGTTCTGTCAAATTCTTCTGATTTCAAAAAATAAATTTTTAATAGATGATCTTCTAAAAATCGAGTCTCAACTCAGAAAAATACCAAAAGGAAGGGGGGAAAAGCACCTGCACGTTAACAGTGTCTTTTATCTGAGATCCTCATGAGATCTCAGGATTTCCATCAGAGTCAAGACAGCAAAGGAGAATAGAAACAGAGGTTTTTAACTCTGATTTCACAGATCTAGAGTTAGTCTGAGTTTTGATTTTTAGGTTTTTGAATAGTTAACCCATGTGAAGTTTAGTCAACCCCTCCTCTATGATAAATTGCAACCTCAGAAATACTTTTAGTACTCTCACAAACCACACTCAGACTTAAACTACAGCTTCTTGTAACTGAAAGAGGCTCTTGAAAAATGTTGCCACTGTCTAGCATGAAAAAGAGAAGCAGATTCATGATATGTTAACAATGAAGTCTCACAGAAGCAGATTCATAATATTTTAATATTCAGGCAGCATTACCCAGAGGTCTTCTGTATTAAACATTATTATGCTAACTTCTCTTACCCACTATACAAAAGCAAACCAGGTGCTATCAGCTAGGAGCCCCAACAATCCTGTTTTAATGAGCGAAGATAATATTGATACCAGGAACTTTAGAAGTGTGATTTCTCATGTCATGAGAAATTACCAAGCGCAACCAGTTAACTTCCAAATGCATACTCTTAGCTTTAATAGAGTCAGAGAGAACTGTGTACCTAGCAAAATTAATCTTTTATCATGTTTGCAAAAACTTAAAGAGAATGTCTTACTTCAGGGAGTTTGTAAAGCTGTCATTTTAGGAATATAGAAATTATGTTTTTCTGATGGTAAAACAATAAATATTTATGATGAAAATCTTAGAAAAAATATAAAGCATAAATGCAATTTAAGTTGTCTGTAATTCTATTACCCAGAAATTACCACTATTCATGTTTTGGATCATTTCTTTTCAATATGGTTTTTTTTTCCCCCCAAAGACATATACATGTGTTTACATATTTGAGTTCTTTTTGAATTGGTTATCTTCTTTCTTTTTCTGTTAGCATTATACTGCAAGCACTTTGCTTTGCTATTAAATAGCCTTTGACACAACTGAAGCAACTTAGCAGCAGCAGCAACAGCAGTCTTTGAAAATTGCTTTTATAGTTGTATAATATTTCCCATATGGAAATGATATGATTTAAAGAAAATTTTCCCTGCTTTGGAAAAATTTTGATGGTATTGTCATCTTTTAATATCAAAGGAGCCTAGGTAGTCTTTTCTTTTTTTTAATATCTTATGTCTATTTCTCATGCTTGCCAATGGATATCAATTCAACTCTTGGACATCAGGACATTTTTTCAAAATGTTTCTTCAACCTCATTTTGTAAGACTAGAAATCAACTTGTACATTCTTTCATTTAGCAAATATTTACCATATGCCTATTGCATGCTGTGAATTGCTTAAATGCTGGTGGGCTGCCATCTATGGGGTCGCACAGAGTCAGATATGACTGAAGCGACTTAGAAGCAGCAGCAGCAGCAAAGCTTAAAACAAGAGAGGAAGTCGCTGTCTTTATGAGATTATCACAGAAGAGAGAGAAAACAAATAAATAATGTCAACCAACTTTAAGTATAAAAGAGAAAAAAAAAAAAAGCAGGGTAGGTGGGACATAGTGTGCTTTCAGGGAGGTAACAGTGGTGGCTTTAGTTTATATAGTGAGGGCCGTCAGGAAACATGAGACTTGAACACAGACATGATGAAGTAAGATCAGGGGACCCAAGTAAAGAGAATTCCATCCAGAGGGAAGAGCCAAAGCAGGCAGGTGAAATGGGCGCAGGCTCAGTGTGTTTGAGGAACAACAAACAACCGACTCAGCTGCCATCAAGTGGGCTAGGAGGACAGTGGGAAGATATATGAAGTCAGAAAAGTATGCGGCTGTATCATGGAGTGTCTCATAGGCCATCGCAAGACACACTTAGGCTGTTTTTGTGTAGCCACTATACAGAAGGCGGCTTCCCAGATGGCACTAGTGGTAAAGAACCCACCTGCCAACGCAGGAGACATAAGAGATACTGTTCAATCCCTGGGTTGGGAAGATTCCCTGGAGGAGGAAATGGCTACCCACTCCAGTATTCTTGCCTGGAAAATTCCATGGAGAGGGGAGCCTGGAAGGCTACAGTCCATGGGACTGCAAAGAGTCAGCAACGACTTAAGCGACTGAGCACAGACAGAATAAGATGAGGGGCAAGGTACACACAGAAAGACCAGACAGCAAGTAAGCAAAGTAAAGAAGGTAAAAGGTGATGGTGGCCTAGACTATAGAAACAGTAGTGAAGGTGGTGAAAAAAGATCCCAGTTTGGATGCATTTTGAATTTAAAGCTGACCAATTTGCTGATGGATTCCATGGAGTTATGAGAGAAAGAGAAAAAGCAAAGATAGTTCCAGGATTTTGGCCCAAGAAAGTGAAAGAAAGAAGCTGTCATTTACTGAGATGAGGAGGACTGAAGGAGAGTAAGTTTGGTGAGAAAATCAGCAGTTGGCTCTTGATGTGCTAAGGTTGATTGACTTTAAGTGCTCATGCTCAGTTGCTAAGATATGTCTGACTCTTTGCAACCCCACGGACTATAGCCCGCCAGGCTCGTCTGTCCATGGAATTTCCTAGGCAGGAATACTGGAGTGGGTTGCCATTTCCTTCTCCAGAGTATCTTCCCAACCCAGGAATTGAACCCAGGTCTCCTGCATTGCAGGCAGATTCTTTACCATCTGAGCCACCCGGAAAGCCCATAACCATAAGAAATATAAGTAAAGATTAAGCTGGAGTGTAGAGGATAGTCCAGGTACAAAGTATAATTTTGGCCATAATCAACATTTAGATTACATTTAAAGCCGTGAGATAGGATGAGGTTATCAAAACACTGAATATGAATAAAGGTTCAGGGATCCCAAAGGACACTGAAAAACAACTTCCAGTGAGGGAAGAGAAGAAACAAGAGAGAACGGTGCCCTGAGATTAGGGAAGGCAGCATTTCTGGAATAAACTGTCAAATGTACCTTATTAAGGGGAGTAAAAATGAAAATTGACCTTTGAATTTGGGACACAGAGGCCATCAGTTGGTAAAGCGATTGTATAATCTTTGCCTAAATCAGAAAATTTTTGAGAGTGAAGGAAGAAGTTCTCAATAATTAAAATATGTCAAGGCAATAGGCATACCTGAATAGGCACAATTGGCTCAATGAAAACTAATCTGAACAAAATAAGACAAAACATCACCCTAGCTTTAGGTGACCTTGACAAAAGCAGGTTTTTGTTTTGCCCTCATCTTTGTGTGATAAAAGAAAAAGATAATTGATTGTAATGTGTTCAAAAGAAGAGGTGAGAAAAGGAAGTGGAGATTAGAAGAGATAATCCTTTTGAAGAGTTTAGCCATAAGGAGGAACAAAGAATTTGGTCAGTAGTTCAAGGGACAGGTGTGTTCAAGAGAAATTTATTTTTAGGTAAGATACAGCACAGCATTATTAGGGTGTCAGTTGGAAAATCCAAAAGAGATAAAACTATTCAAGAGAAAAAAAGCTGGACTGATGCCCTTGATGGTGCAGGAGCAGATGAGGTCCATGACCCTTGAGGGAGATTGAGCTTCAGTAGGAACAGAGGTGTTTCATTCATGAAAGGAAAGGTATTTTAGATTGGGAGGAGATGTGATGGAGAAAGCAGGTGAAAGCCTCTTCTGGCTGTTCATATTCTCTTGGCAAAATTATATCGGAAACCAAGCCAAAGACCCACCCACATTGAAAGCAGATTTCTTGTTATAGACTGAGAATTAGATAGACTGAGTCATCATTTCCACTCTTCATTCTTTGACTCTTCCAGAACAACTGTTCCCCGCTAACATCAACAAAATCTCTGGCGCAGTGAGGTTCTCCTGCCCATCGCCCTAAGGGAAGAGGGTCCCTGTGCAGTCAGGGCATTGTTGGAGCAGTGAGGTGTTGGGGCAGCATGTGCAGCGGCTACAGACAAGGACACACTTTGTGGGAGTGGGACCATTTATTTGACGTGAGAAGAAATGACAGGAATGATACTCTTTTAAAAAGTTATTTTTAATTGAAGGATCGGTTCAGTTCAGTCGCTCAGTCGTGTCCGACTCTGCACAACCCCATGAATCGCAGCACGCCAGGCCTCCGTGTCCACCACCAACTCCCGGAGTTCACTCAAACTCACGTCCATCGAGTCCGTGATTCCATCCAACCATCTCATCCTCTGTCATCCCCTTCTCCTCCTGCCCCCAATCCCTCCCAGCATCAAAGTCTTTTCCAATGAGTCAACTCTTCGCATGAGGTGGCCAAAGTATTAAAGAGTTTCAGCTTCAGAATCATTCCTTCCAAAGAAATCCCAGGGTTGATCTCCTTCAGAATGGACAGGTTGGATCTTCTTGCAGTCCAAGGGGCTCTCAAGAGTCTTCTCCAACACCACAGTTCAAAAGCATCAATTCTTCGACACTCAGCTTTCTTCACAGTCCAACTCTCACATCCATACATGACCGCAGGAAAAACCATAGCCTTGACTAGACGGACCTTAGTCGGCAAAGTAATGTCTCTGCTTTTGAATATACTATCTAGGTTGGTCATAACTTTTCTTCCAAGGAGTAAGCATCTTTTAATTTTATGGCTGCAATAACAATCTGCAGTGATTTTGGAGCCCCCCAAAATAAAGTCTGACACTGTTTCCACTGTTTTCCCCTCTACTTCCCATGAAGTGATGGGACCGGATGCCATGATCTTCGTTTTCTGAATGTTGAGCTTTAAGCCAACTTTTTCACTCTCCTCTTTTACTTTCATCAAGAGGCTTTTTAGTTCCTCTTCACTTTCTGCCATAAGGGTGGTGTCATCTGCATATCTGAGGTTATTGATATTTTAATACTGGCCTGGTTTCTGCTGTACAACAATGTGTATCAGCCATAAGTATACATATGTCTCCTCCCTTCTGAACCTCCCTCCCGTCCCACCCGACCCCACTGCTCTAGTTTATCACAGAGCACCAAGCTGAGCTCCCTGTGTCATACAGCAACTTCCCACTAGCTACTATTTTACATATGGTACTGTATATGTTTCAATGCTGTTCTCTCAATTTGTCCCACCCTTTCCTTCCCCAGCTCTGTCCACAAGTCTGTTCCCCACTTCTGCATCTCTAAGAAATGATACTCTTGATTAGATGAAAAAGCAAGGGGAAGCAGTGCTCTGGAGGAAGACTTCTTTATTCAAGAAGGAGTGCCCCTGAGTGCCCTGGGCTAAACGCTGGAAGCTCTGAGTGAGAATCACAGCCCCAGGCCACAGGAGGCCACAGTCCATCAAGGAAGATTAAGAAAGAAAGAAGCAAATTGTTTGATTTTTGTTTGTTTGTTTGTTTGTTTTCTGTTTTTGGCAGATGAGTAGGGGACTGGAATGCAAAAATAGGAAGTCAAGAAACACCTGGAGTAACAGGCAAATTTGGCCTTGGAGTACAGAATGAAGCAGGGCAAAGGCTAATAGAGTTTTGCCAAGAGAACACACTAGTCATAGCAAACACCCTCTTCCAACAACACAAGAGAAGACTCTACATACACATGGACATCACGAGATGGTCAACACTGAAATGAGATTGATTATATTCTTTGCAGCCAAAGATGGAGAAGCTCTATACAGTCAGCAATAACAAGGCCAGGAGCTGACTGTGGCTCAGATCACTAATTCCTTATTGCCAAATTCAGATTTAAATTGAAGAAAGTGGGGAAAACCACTAGATCATTCAGGTATGACCTAAATCATATTCCTTATGACTATACAGTGGAAGTGAGAAATAGATTTAAGGGCCTAGATCTGATAGACAGACTGCCTGATAAACTATGTACAGAGGTTCATGACATCGTAGGAGACAGGGATCAAGACCATCCCCAAGAAAAAGAAATGAAAAAAAGCAAAATGGCTGTCTGAGGAGGCCTTACAAATAGCTGTAAAAAAAAGAGAAGCGAAAAGCAAAGGAAAAAAGGAAAGATATAAGCATTTGAATGCAGAGTTCCAAAGAATAGCAAGAAGAGATAAGAAAGCCTTCCTCAGTGAGCAATGCAAAGAAACAGAGGAAAATAATTGAATGGGAAAGACTAGGGATCTCTTCAAGAAAATTAGAGATACCAAGGGAACATTTCATGCAAAGATGGGCTCGATAAAGGACAGAAATGGTATGGACCTAACAGAAGCAGAAGATATTAAGACGAAGTGGCAGGAATACACAGAAGAACTGTACAAAAAAGATCTTCACGACCAAGATAATCTCGAAGGTGTGATCACTCACACTCACCTAGAGCCGGACATCCTGCAATGTGAAGTCAAGTGGGCCTTAGAAAGCATCACTACAAACAAAGCTAGTGGAGGTGATAGCATTCCAGTGGAGCTATCTCAAACCCTAAAAGATGATGCTGTGAAAGTGTTGCACTCAATATGCCAGGAAATTTGGAAAACTCAGCAGGCGCCACAGGACTGGAAAAAGTCAACTTTCATTCCTATCCCAAAGAAAGGCAATGCCAAAGAATGCTCAAACTACCACACAATTGTACTCATCTCACACGCTAGTAAAGTAATGCTCAAAATTCTCCAAGCTAGGCTTCAGCAATAGGTGAGCTGTGAACTTTCAGATGTTCATGCTGGTTTTAGAAAAGGTAGAGGAACCAGAGATCAAATTGCCAAGAACTGCTGGATCATCGAAAAAGCAAGAGAGTTCCAGAAAAAATGTCTACATCTGCCTTATTAACTATGCCAAAGTCTTTCACTGTGTGGATCACAATACACTGTGGAAAATTCTTAAAGAGATGGGAACACCAGACCACCTGACCTGCCTCCTGAGAAATCTGTATTCAGGTCAGGAAGCAACAGTTAGAACTGGACATGGAACAACAGACTGGTTCCAAATAGGAAAAGGAATACGTCAAGGCTGTATATTGTTATCCTGCTTATTTAATTTATATGCAGAGTACATCATGAGAAACACTGGGCTGGAGGAAGCACAAGCTAGAATCAAGATTGCTGAGAGAAATATCAATAACCTCAGATATGCAGATGACACCACCCTTATGACAGGAGGTGAAGAAGAACTAAAGAGCCTCTTGATGAAAGTGAAAAAGGAGAATGAAAAAGTTGGCTTAAAGCTCAACATTCAGAAAACTAAGATTATGGCATCTGGTCCCATCGCTTCATGGGAAATGGATGGGGAAACAGTGGAAACAGTGACTGACTTCATTTTTCTAGGCTCCAAAATCATTGTGCATGGTGATTGCAGCCATGAAGTTAAAAGACGCTTGCTCCTTGGAAGGAAAGTTATGACCAACCTAGACAGCATATTAAAAAGCAGAGATATTACTTTGTCAGCAAAGGTCCATCTAGTCAAGGCTATGGTTATTCCAGTGGTCATGTATGGATGTGAGAGTTGAACTATAAAGAAAGCTGAGCACTGAAGAATTGATGCTTTTGAACTGTGGTGTTGGAGAAGACTCTTGAGAGCCCCTTGGACTGCAAGAAGATCCAACCAGTCCATCCTAAAGGAGGTCAGTCCTGGGTGTACATTGGAGGGACTGATGTGGAAGCTGAAACTCTAAAACTTTGGCCGCCTGATGCAAAAAGCTGACTCATTTGAAAAGACCCTGATATTGGGAAAGATTGAGGGCAGGAGAAGGGGATGACAGAGGATGAGACGGTTGGATGGCATCACCGACACAATGCACATGGGTTTGGGTGGACTCCGGGAGTTGGTGATGGACAGAGAGGCCTGGCATGCTGCGGTTCATGGGGTGGCAAGGCATCGGACATGACTGAGTGACTGAACTGAACTGAACTGAACTGATGAGTAGGAGTTTGTTAAATGATGTATTAAGAGAGGGACTTCGCAACCAAAGAAAATGCCTTGGGCAAAGTTCAGGATTCTGAGGTGGCCAAGTCAGTACCCACAGCACTCCTTTGCATCAAGGAGCAAATTCTACACTTGCCTCTTCTCACCCTGTGCTTAATAGACTTGAGATCAGCCTTCACGCTGTACACACTGAGGTCAGTCCTTCTCTAAACCCTCTAACACATGACAGGAAATTGTCATTTCCCACAAGTACACCCCATTCTTGTTGGACTTGGAAGTCCCCTGGTGTTTGATAGAACTTTTTTTTTTTTTTTAGCATAAGCCCAGCGGCATCTGCTTGCTATCATAAAATCTGATAACTACCACAGCTATCATAAAACCAGTTTATTCTTGACTGAGGTGAGACCCACCTCAGCAACTAACCTGCCTCAGGTTAACTGGACAATGCTGACATCCAAATGTCACAGACTTTATATGATGCCACACATCCCCAAGCAGCAGATGAACTTTTATTCAAGACCTTTAACCTCAAAGCAGCCATCTCTTTCGGTCATTCAACCTTTCAAGATGATTTCCCTTCTATTCCTTCCTTCCATCCATCCTTCCTTAATTCCCTCCATCCTTCCTTCCAAGTATTAAATCCCTCATGACTTTTGGACATAGGAAATGATAATTAAAACATTGATGGGCTTGTATTCACTTTCCCTAATCCATTAAGTGATATCAACCCTCTGCAAACAAGTGCTCTGAAAGACCATAGGAAATCGAATCCCAGAAATCCATGACTGTCAGCTGAGAGTGTAACAGCAGTCTAGCAGCAGTTGTCTGAAAGTGACAACTAGAGGTCAAGTTTGAATCTGCGGGTAAGTGGCATGAAGTTTTTGCAAAGCATCTAAGATAAAGGGGCAGCACGTTTCATACTTTTCTAGACTTCACAAACTAAACCCAAAAACCCCCTGAAAATAAACAACACCACAATTTTCCATGTCAGTGGTAGAAGCAGAGTAATATCAAAAACTTACTAACCTAATAGGCAATTTCCATTTCTTAGTAATGTCTCTGATGATCAGCTGTATTAAATTTTCCCATGGCCCATCTTGAACTCTGGATCATATAGTTAAGATGGTGGACAGTCTACTCAAGTTCATAGATCAGATTCACCATTGATTGACTTTGTAACTGTAGGTAAGAATCCTCAGCTCTGTATGTCTCCATTGCTTCTAACTCTTTCTTTTTTAAGTATAGTTGGTTCACAATGTTGTGTTAGTTTCAGGTATACAGCAAAAAGATTCAGTTATACATACATGTATAAACATATAAGTATTTTTTTCAGTTCTTTTCCCTTATAGATTATTATAAAATATTGAGTATAGAAACTTCCTTGGTGGCTCAGTGGTAAAAAGAAATCAGCTTGCCTAATGCAGGAGACACAGGTTAGATCCCTGATCCCGAAGATCCCACATACTGAGGAATACCTAACCACGTGCACCACAACTATTGAGCCTGTGCTCTAGAACCCAGGAGCCACAACAGCTGAAGCCTGACTGCATTAGGGGCTATACTCCATGGCAAGAGAAGCCACTGCAATGAAAATCTTGCTCACTGCAACTAGAGAGTAGCTAGCCCACACAGCAATGAAGACTCAGCACAGCCAAAAATAAATTTTAAAATACAGCACAGCTCCCTGTGCTATACAGTAGGTCCTTTTGGTTGTCTATTTGGTATATAGTAGTGTATAGATGTTAACCCCAAGCTTCTAATTTATCCCTCCTCCTCCTTTCCCCTTTGGTAACCATAAGTTCATTCTCTACATCTGTGTCTATTTCTGTTTTGTAAATAAGTTCATTTGTATCATTTTCTTTAGATTCCACATATAAGCAATATCATATGATATTTGTTTTTCTCTGTCTGACTTACTTCACTTAGCATGATAATCTCTAGGTCTATCCACGTAATGTAATTGGCATTATCTCACTCTTTTTATGGCTGAGTAATATTCAACAGTTAGAACTGGACATGGAACAACAGACTGGTTCCAAATAGGAAAAGGAGTACGTCAAGGCTGTATATTGTCACCCTGCTTATTTAACTTCTATGCAGAGTACATCATGAGAAATGCTGGACTGGAAGAAACACAAGCTGGAATCAAGATTGCCGGGAGAAATATCAATAACCTCAGATATGCAGATGACACCACCCTTATGGCAGAAAGTGAAGAGAAGCTAAAAAGCCTCTTGATGAAAGTGAAAGAGGAGAGTGAAAAAGTTGGCTTAAAGCTCAACATTCAGAAAACGAAGATCATGGCATCCGGTCCCATCAGTTCATGGGAAATAGATGGGGAAACAGTAGAAACAGTGTCAGACTTTATTTTTGGGGGCTCCAAAATCACTGCAGATGGTGACTGCAGCCATGAAATTAAAAGATGCTTACTCCTTGGAAGAAAAGTTATGACCAACCTAGAGAGGATATTCAAAAGCAGAGACATTACTTTGCCGAATAAGGTCTGCCTAGTCAAGGCTATGGTTTTTCTTATGATCATGTATGGATGTGAGAGTTGAACTGTGAAGAAGGCTGAGCGCTGAAGAATTGATGCTTTTGAATTGTGGTGTTGGAGAAGACTCTTGAGAGTCCCATGGACTGCAAGGAGATCCAACCAGTCCATTCTGAAGGAGATCAGCCCTGGGATTTCTTTGGAAGGAATGATGCTAAAGCTGAAACTCCAGTACTTTGGCCACCTCATGCAAAGAGTTGACTCATTGGAAAAGACTCTGATGCTGGGAGGGATTGAGGGCAGGAGGAGAAGGGGACGACAGAGGATGAGATGGCTGGATGGCATCAGGGACTCGATGGACGTGAGTCTGAGTGAACTCCAGGAGATGGTGATGGACAGGGAGGCCTGGCATGCTGCAATTCATGGGGTCGCGGGGAGTCGGACACAATTGAGCGGCTGAACTGAATTGAATATCCTGTTGTGTAAATATACATTTTATTTTTTTTTGTGTGTGTCCATAACATACCAGTTTACTGAACTGCTGAAACATGATCATTTACCTTTTTTCAAAAAAATTGAAGTCTAGTTGATTTACATTGTTTCAGGTGTACAAAGTGGTTCAGTTTTATATATATACAGATAAAGATATACATGTATTATTTTTCAGATTCATTTCCATTATAGGTTATTACAACAAATTGAATGTAGTTCCCTGTGCTATACCATTTATCCTTGTTGGATCATTTACCTTTTAAAAATATACAATGATCTCCCCACAAGGTCAATTTCCGCTGTTGTTTTCCTGGTGGGGCTTCAGACATCTTTTGACTCCACATACAAGATAGAATGAAAGAAAACAGAAACTGTTTCCTTCTGGAGCAGTCACGTAGTTTCAGTTTTCTTCTGGTGCCAAAAGGTGTGAAATAGGACTGGGTGGTATTTAAATTATTTCAACTGGGATTTTCAGCTTCAATGAGAATTACATATTTCACATTTGTTTTTAAAAAATGTACATTAGTTTATTTAGGTATTTCAACATATATCGATAAGCATATTCAAGTATGAGCTGTAACTGTTACAACAAAAAGGACTTTTACTGGGAGGGGAGCAAGTAGATTGTCTAAAATATTTAACATGTGAAATAGTTTCCTAACATTCGCTCTCGAAAACAGAATTACCAGAACAATCTCTTCAAAGGGTTGGATGTATCTTCACAAGCGTGCATCTGGCGAGCTATTGTTTTCAGTAGCTGGAGGTGATAATGTGATCCCTTCTGATGTAACACACCAGAATTTCTATTCAGTTCCTGGGGACCCACAAGAGACCCCAGTTTTTTGCTCTAACAGACAAAGCATTATTAGTTAAGAGACTGAGTGACTTCACTTTTACTTTTCATGCATTGGAGAGGGAAATGAGAACCCACTCCAGTGTTCTTGCGTGGAGAATCCCAGGGACAAGGGAGCCTGGTGGGCTGCCGTCCATGGGGTGGCACAGAGTTGGACATGACTGAAGCGACTTAGCTGAGGCTTCTATTTAAGGCTGTCAAATGTACCTTTTCTTTTTTTTACACACTTAAAATACCTGGTGTATATAAGCTCAATAGTAAATATACTAAGAGATGTTTGTTGTTGTTATTGTTAAAAATTGGATTTCCAAGGACAGTATTTCTGAAAAAATGAATGTTTTTAACCTGTCATTGAAAGGCAATAATGTAGATCTGCAAAGATGTCACAAAAGTTCACAAGCCCATTAGCATCATCAATAGTTGATTTACAATGTGTTAGTTTCTGCTGTACAGCAAAGTGAATCAGTTACACACATATATATATATATCCACTCTTTTTTAAAGATTCTTTCCTCACATAGGTCATTACAGAGTATTGAGTAGATTTTTCTATGTTCTACAGTAAGTTCTTATTCACTTCAGTTCAGCTCAGGTCAGTTCAGTCGCTCAGTCATGTCCGACTCTTTGTGACCCCATGAATCGCAGCACGCCAGGCCTCCCTGTCCATCACCAACTCCCGGAGTTCACTCAGATTCACGTCCATTGAGTCAGTGATGCCATCCAGCCATCTCATCCTCTGTTGTCCCCTTCTCCTCCTGCCCCCAATCCCTCCCAGCATCAGAGTCTTTTCCAATGAGTCAACTCTTCGCATGAGGTGGCCAAAGTACTGGAGCTTCAGCTTTAGCATCAGTCCTTCCAATGAACACCCAGGACTGATCCCCTTTCAGAATGGACTGGTTGGATCTCCTTGCAGTCCATGGGACTCTCAAGAGTCTTCTCCAACACCACAGTTCAAAAACATCAATTCTTCGGCGCTCAGCCTTTTTCACAGTTCAATTCTCACATCCATACATGACTACTGGATTAGGTATCTATTTTAAATATTGAAGTGACTTAGCAGCAGCAGCAGCAGTGTGTATATGTCAATCCCAGTTTCCCAATGTATCCCTCCATTCTCTTACCTCCTAGTAACCGTAAGTTTGGTTTCTACATCTGTAATTCTATTTTTGTTTTGTAGACAATTAATTTATACCCTTTTTTTAAGATTCCACAGATAAGTGAAATCATATGATATTTGTCTTTCTCTATCTGACATATTTCACTCACTACTACAATCTCTGTTGCTGCAAATGGCACAGTTTGCTCTTTCTATGGCTAAGATTCCATTGTATATATGTACTGTATCTTCTTTATCTATTCCTTTGTTGATGGATGTTTAGAACAAAAATGAAAAGACAACCCTCAGAATGGGAGAAAATATTTGCAAACAATGCAACTGACAAGGAGTTTATCTCCAAAATATACAGCTCAATAAAAAGTAAAAATAAAAAAATGGGCCAAAGACCTAGATATACATTTCTCTAAGGAAGACACACAGATGGCCAAAAAAAGGAACATGAAAAGATGTTCAACAACATTACTTATTAGAGAAATGCAAGTCAAAGCTACAGTGAGGTATCACATCAGTTCAGTTCAGTTCAGTCGCTCAGTCGTGTCCGACTCTTTGTGACCCCATCACACTGGTCAAAATGGCCATCATAAAAAAAAATTTCTAAACAATAAATAATAGAGAGGATGTAGAGAAAGGGGAACCCTCTTACACTTTAGGTGGGAATGTAAATTGGTACAGCCACTATGGAGAGCAGTATGGAGGTTTCTTAAAAAACTGAAAATAGAGAGACAAGGCCCCCTAAAATAAGTGTTTGAGGTTAAATGAAGTCATAACCGTGGGACTCTGATCTCAAAGAATCAGTGCCCTTATAAAAAGAGATCTCAGAGAGCAAGCTTGCCCCTCTCTCCATCCCTCTCTTCCTCTCTCTTTGTCTCTCTCTCGCCTTCCATGCACATTGAGGACATTGCTTGTGTGGATGTAGCAAGAAGGTTGCCCCTCTGCAAGCCAGGAAGAGAGGCTTTGCTAGTAACTGAATCCACTGGAACCTTGATCTTAGACTTCCCAGCCTTCAGAACTGTGAGAAGTAAATTTCTGTTGTTTAAGCCAGAGAAAGAGAGAAAGACTTGAGGAGCTGGGATTTAATCTGAGTCTCAGATAATCCAAGTCTGTGCTCTTAAATTCTTAGGTCACACTTTTCCCAGATATCCCCTCACAGCAGTTTCTATTGTTTCAAAAATTATTATTTTATATTGGATCTAGTTGATTTACACAGTGGTGCTTGTTTCTGGTGTACAGCAAAGTGAATCAGTTATACAAACACATAAATCCACTGTTTTTTTCTCAGTTCTTTTCCCCAATAGGCTATTACAGAGCATTGAGTAGAGTTTCCTGTGCTATACAATAGGTCCATATTAGTTATCTGTTTATATACAGTAATGTGAAGGCTTCCCTTCTGAACAAAGACTGTGTCACGTCTTTTAGCCAATAGCAGAAATAAGCTTGAACATATATACCCTATGGGGTAGATGTAATTTTCTAAAAGGCCAAAGGCTCGGTTCTAGCTAGTCCCTCTCACATCAACAGCTCTGAGCCTGTTGAATGGGCCACTGAATCTCTCCAGGCCTCAGATTCTTCGTCTGTAAAATAAAGGGCCTAGGCCAGATGGTCTATGTTCCTGTCTAGAATGTTCCCTGACATTCTTGGTGCCATGATTTCCACATTCAGAATGTTAACGGCTGTGATTTTACTAATGTTTCCTCCTCCTAATGGAAAGATGGGTCTCTTTCCATTCCTTCCACCAATTTCTGAATGCCAATATTCTCTCATTCCTAAGGTCTGTCTCAAAAGGAATGAGAAATAAGTGTACTGGGGAAGAAATTTGATACCACCACTTGGGCAAATCTCAGACCAACTCTGATTATTGGTTTCCCTCTCTGTAAAAAGAATAATAATAATAATAATAATTGCAATGTTTGTCATGCATCCCTTATAGGCTCATTGTAAACATTGATGAATTAGTTTATTCATCATCTTTGCAACAGACCATTGCAAACAAAGTACCACTAATTGCCAGCTCCTCCTGAACCCGCTTTGTTCCTCTCCTGGGGCTCATTCTCATTGTGCTGTGTTGTTCCTGGCATTGCTCCACTACCAGCCTGCAAGCCCCACTTGAAGACTTGAGGGGTGGGCCTGGGGCCAACTCATCTTGCCATTTCCTCACATAGATGGAGCTTGATGAACATTTATTTCATGTCCTCATTCATTTAACAGATAATTATTAAACCATGCTGGGCTACGAGAGACTGTGGTGAGCGAGACAATTGTCCAGGTGACTCACAGATATGAACCCAGTGAACGTAGAGTTGATTAATTGTTGCAGTAAGTGCTAAGAAGGAATATTACAACGGTTAGTAGTGTGGGTAGAGGCTTCCCTGGTGGCTCAGTAGTAAAGAATCCACCCGCCAATGCAGGGGACACAGGTTAGATCCCTGAACCGGGAAGGTCCCACATGCCGGGAAGAGACTCAGTCTGTACACCGCAACTGCTGAGCCTGTGCTCTAGAGCCACAGGCTACTGAAGTCTGCTGGCCCTGCAGTCCGTGCTCGGCAATGAGAGAAACGACTGCAATGAAAAGCCAGTGCACTGCAACTAACGAGTAGCCCCCCCTCACCACAACTAGAGAAAAGCCCTCGCTGCAACAGAGACCCAGCACAGCCAAAAATAAATAAATAATTTAGAAACATATGAGGGCTATGTCCAGGAAACTTAATGTGATGGGTCAGGGGAAGGCTTCTTGAAGGAACAATAGCAAAGCCGCGATCCTCAGAATTCAATTCTGAATTAGAGCATTTGAGTCTCCCCCTGCAGGACCCTTGAGGTCAGCTGAGTATATTCAGCTTGTTACCAAAGTCTGAGACCACGTCAGATTCCACCTCTGTGATCTGAGGATGACACCGCTGCTCCTCTGTAACCCCAAAGTGCATTGCATCCCTTCAGCAAATGACAAGCCTGATTTCCTCGACACCCAGCCTCACACGCATCCTACAACAGAGCTTCCTCTCTCCCCACTGCCCAGTGGCCCACAGCAAAGGGAGGAAAGTCACCTTCCTCTCTGAAAATCATCTCAAACCCCCAGTGAACATGACTTTTTCCATTTCCCCAGCCCGAATTTCCTTCCTCCCATTTCCTCAGCCACTGGTCCCAGCCCTTCACACATCACCCCCGCCTTGACAGTGGGTTTACAACTTTCTTCTCAGCTACCCCTGCTACCACCACCCAGCACCACCACCACTCACCTCTAGTTCAATTCTCAACTAAGCAGACCTCTGATTAAAAAAAAAAAAAGTGAACTCTTGTTTCACTGCAGTGTTTTTTTGGTCTGGGCTATTTGAGGTGATGGTCATTTCCCGTGTCCCTTCCATCCCCAAAAGATGGAAACCCATCTTTTTCTAGTAGTCATGTATGGATGTGAGAGTTGAGTGCCAAAGAATTGATGCTTTTGAGTTGTGGTGCTGGAGAAGACTCTTGAGAGTCCCTTGGACAGTAAAGAGATCAAACCAATTAATCCTAAAGAAAATCAACCCTGAATATTTAGTGGAAGGACATGCTGAAGGTGAAGCTCCAATACTTCGGCCACCTGACGCAAAGAGCTGACTCATTGAAAAAGACCCTGATGCTAGGAAAGATTGAAGGCAAGAGGAAAAGGTGATGGCAGAAGATGAGATGGTTAGATAACATCACCGGCTTAATGGACATGAAGTTGAGCAAACTCCGAGAGGCAGTGGAGAACAAAGGAGCCTGGCGTGCTGCGGTCTATGGGGTCGCAATGACTTAGCCACTGAAGAACAACAGCTATCTCTTTCCTTATCAGTGGGATAGAGGGCAAGCCTGGGAATTAGGATGGCGGGCCACGTGAGGTCACACAGCTGACCCTACACAGTTCAGCTCTCTCACAAGCTGTGCTCAGCAGAGACTTGTGAAGTTGATGAGCAGCTCTGATGTGATAAAGATGTGGTATTCACCCCCTCTCTCATCATAATAACACTTGAGATGTGGACTTTCCCTTGTGGTGACTCAACGCCACTTTACACTGCGTGGGGGAGGACACTTGGCTATTTTAAGTGTTCATATCAGCTAATTCACTGGGTTCTGGGCAATGCAAAAAAACTAGTTAAATTGTCCTCTGGGGCCAAAATAAGAACGTGTGGCTAAGTTTTTAGAAACTGGTAGCATGTAGCAGAAGTGAACATTTAAATTATACTCACTTAAAACAGCTTAAGACCTTGATTCAATCAGATATAAAATGGGAATAAAAATGTCATGGAGACTTCAATATAAGATAGAATACAATAATTCAAGAAACTAATACAGTTACTAGAATTCAGTGAATTCTCAACAAGCTCTTACTCATTGATTAAATTGAAGATAAAAGGAAGTTTTCATGAAAAACATACCCCATGAAGGAGCACTTCTCTGAAGAAGGGAGACATAGGAAAATGGCAGTTTTCTGGCCTGAAGTCCTCAGGCATGCATCCATACACCTGAGACCATGGACACATACCACCTGACTCAGTGCCTCTGCATGTGTAGAGCTCAGGGGAAGGGAGATGATGGAGGAAGGGGTCAGTGTGGGATTTCCCTAAGCAGAGGCGAAGAGGAACATAAAGTGAGTGCTGAGTCTCACCCCTGAGAATAAAAGTAGATGACAGGAAAGTCAATCCCAAAGTCCCAGTTCACCCTCCCCCCATGTGTACTTCCATGTATAAAGCAGATAGCTAGTGGGAACCTGCTGTAAGGCATAGGGAGCTCAACTTGGTGCTCTGTAATGACCTGGATGGGTGGGATAGAGAGGTGGCAGGGAGGTCCAAAAGGGAGGGGGATTTATGTGTACAAATAGCTGACTCACTTCATTGTACAGCAGAAACTAACACAACATTGCAATTCAACTATACTCCCAATAAAAAGTGATTAGTTAAAAAAAATAAAAACAATTACAACATAAAAAATAATCATAGATGGCAAATTCCAGAGGGGTATCAGCCATGGAGTCGCAAAAGAGTTGACCACTTCGCAACTAAATAACAACAGATCAGCATATCAGCAAGGGTTACGCAGACATTGAGTAAGAATTAGTGAGATTCTAGAAGTACCTTCAAGTCTTGAATGTACATAACTGTAAAGGTAGTCAGCTCCCTGAAAGCCTATAATAGAATGATCTGATGATGAATAGACAGAAGCCTTATAACCTTACTCACCTCTATTTTACTGCTCAGATACCAGTTTGGAAACAATAGGTCCAAAACCAGCTCTGGGCTAAATAAGGCTCCTCTCAGTGTTATATATGTAGTATATCTGGTATGATCTGAACATTTGGCATCAGAATCCCTGTAGAAGCAGAACCATCTCTGGGGAATCACTAGGAAGGAGGGTGAAATCCCAGAGTATGGGCTTCAGTCTTTGGGGAGAATCTGCTAGACCCACAAAGACTCTGTGTGTGTGTGTGTGTGTGTGTGTGTGTGTGTCTGAAACAAAGGACAGAACTGAGTTCCCTTGGCCCTGCCAACCAGTGTGGAACAGCAACTATACACAAACCATAATCTAAAAACTAAATTAAATAAATTACAACAGAAGTTCAGAGCTAGAGATAACTACAAAACAGGGCCCTTTGCAACATTACAGAACTCTTAAGAAAAGCCTTGAAAAACTATACATAAAGTGATTGGAGCTGAATCGCATCTGAAATCTTAGCAAACATCTGGGTTACATACATATGATGAGCACCCTGAAAAACCATGTATCCATGTATTCTGAAAGCAATCACTGCCCCACAACTTTCTATTTTTTGTAAGTCAGCCGAAAATGCCTTTGTGTCTCTCAACGTTTAAAAAGCAAACATAATCTATGATATTATCCTGAAAGTGTTTTCTCAGCCAGCTTGACAAGAAAATTGCATCTCTCAGACCTCATGTTCCCCAAAGCCAATGTGTACAGGGTTGTCTGACTCTGCTGTAAGGGGGTGACTATAACAGCTCCTGAAAGACTCTAGCTATTTCATCCCTAATATTCCTTGCAATCCACTCTGTCCATTCTTGGGCTGCCCATCCATGGTAGTGCCAGGCCCAGTTGTCACGGTTGCTCCTTGGAAGAAACCGAGAAGAGGCTTCATAGAATTGCCCTGGGGAAGGAGGCCAAGGTGACACGAATCAGTGCCACTCACGTTGCCTTCCTCACCGCTAAACCTTCTCTGTGCCCTAAAACAAGACCAAAAACTACTAGTCTCTTCACTTCATGTTGAAGTGTAGCCATGACTTCTTTGGGGGCCATTTGACCTTAGAGTGAAGGCATTTCTACCATAAATGACTCTAGGGCTCAGTGGGCTATATGTCTGGTTCACTCTACTCATTTACATCATGTCTTAATCCTGACTTACGGGAATTTACTGCACATAGACTAATTTTCACACAGACCGTTATCTATACACTAATTGTCAGAACTTTTAGAATGGTGATTTGGTATTGTTAACACAGCAGAGCATTTGTCCAAGAGTGCAGCTTTAGAGCAAGATTGAAAGTGAAAGTCTTTCAGTCCTGTCTGACTCTTTGCAGCCCCATGGACTATATACTCCATGGAATTCTCCAGGCCAGAATACTGCAGTCGGTAGCCTTTCCCTTCTCCAGGGGATCTTCCCAAGAAGTAAGATTAGATGTCTGGAATTCACTTCCTAACACGTTAGACTTGTTAAGAGCTAGGGAACAGGAAGTAGTGGACAGAAGTAAAGGGACCCAGCCAGGCCTCTGGTTTCTCTTTCCATAGTAAGTTGTCCACATCAAACCACCTACCTGAGAAGTCTGTTGCTACTGTAAAGCCACTTGCACAGCAGAAGATGCAGAAGTCCATGTTGACAGAACCCTTCTTTCACCAATTTGGGGAAACAAAGGTGAGTCATCAGAGGCAAAGACAGCAGCAAACCAAGCCTTCCAGCTACTAACCAACGTGCCAAGCATCTGGATCAAAATCCAGACTCAGACTCTTCCTTGAGCCAGAGATGCTGAAAGTGAAAGTGAAAGTTGCACGGGCAGGTCGGACTCTTTGCAACCCCATGGGCTATACAGTCCATGGAACTCTCCAGGCCAGAATACTGGAGTGGGTAGCCATTTCATTCTCCAGGGGATCTTCTCAACCCAGATCTCCAGCAGGAGATTATTTACCAGCTGAGCCACCAGGGAACCCCATAGAGATACTGAGTGGAAGCAAAGAATGACACCGTTTTGTAGTTGGGAAGGACTACAGGGTTTATCTTATCCAGTCTTTTTGTTTTGCACATTAGGTAGCAGAGGCCAAAACCTGTTAGGTGTAGCACCCAAGACTCTAGTGTAATAAAAACAGAATCAGAATGAACATTCAATGTTCAAAACATTGCTCTTTTGATTCAAGTCTAGTGAAAGTCAGGTCACAATACTGTGTTGTAGCAAAGTAGGGGAAACCTCTCATGTATTTCACACAAAACTGTGTTTGAGATGACCCTTCCCCAGGCTAAAAGAGAATCCTTTTTGTTGTCACTGTGATCACCAGTACTAACAGGCAGCTAAAACTATGAGCACTTCTACATGCCAGTTATTTGTTGTTTATTTACTCAGTTGTGTCCAACTCTTTTGCGAACCCATGGACTAAATCTTGCAAGGTTCCTTCAAGATTTCCCAGGCAAGAACATTGGAATGGGTTGCCATTTCCTGCTCCAAGTGATCTTCCTGACCCAGGGATCAAACCTCCCTGTCCTGCATTGGCAGGTGGATTCTTTACCACTGAGCCACCTGGGAAACCCTCAAAACTATAAATAGTACCCTCCCAAACTGTATTTGATGGATTATTTCATTTAACCCTTATAATAATCTGATAAATTAGGTATCATTATCATTCACATTTCTCTGGAAAGACAACCAAGACATCAAAATATAAAGCAATTTGCCCATATTCACACAGCTACCTGTTAATAGTTGGGGAAGATGACGTTCAAATCCAGATTGTTTACCTTCATGACCCAATACTCAGTCACTCTGCTATCCTGACAGTAGGCTAACAATAACAACCAAAATGTAGATAAATTTAACTGAGATGCATGAAAAAGACATGAGATGCATACCTTTATTCATGACTTGCACTGTCCCAATGGACACTTAACATCTAAAAGGCCAGCCCTCTCTCTGTGTCAGAGTCCCTATGGGAGAAAGTTCTGCAATCTTGAATATCATTAGCATACCCTTGAGCATCCAGCCCAAGACTCCAGTGAAATTTGAGAGAGTCTAGTGTCTTAAAATCTCTGCCCTGGCAAGCTTCAGCTTGGTTCCTGTTTGGAATTCAGGGCACATTAAGGAGCAAGGATGAAACTGGCGTCAGCTCTCCTCCCACGCTCTCTCCTAGGTTCTGCAAACAAGGACTTCAAGGACAAAGACATGAGCGATTTCGCTGTGTTCTCTGGGGATAAGCAGGAAGGATCTGGGGGAAAATAAGGAGAGAGAAACGCAAAGCAAGCCTGTGTAAGACTGGATGATGGGATGGAGGCAGAGAAGGTTGAGGGGATGCTAGTATATACGTTTCTTGGTTTAAAGTTTATTGGCTTAATATAGGGTCTGGTGAGAATATGACTATCAAAATGCCTTGCATCTACGGGAGTAGCTGCTGGAATCTGTTGCAGCCAGGACAATACCATCCCCTCTAGGATCCATCTTCACATCTGCCTGTGTCTCAGAAGAAGCAGCTACTTTGTGACCCAGAAATAGTCCACATTTCTCAAGCAGCTCTTGTATATATTTAGTAATGCTAGAGCTATCTCCAGTAGCAGAGAAAGTCTGTCAGCCTACAATTAGAAAAAAGAAAAGACTCAAACTACTGAGATCAGCTTCTTTGCAGAAACAGCATTTCTTTGGCAGGAGGGAGAAGAGGAAGGAGAGAGAATGAGGGCTTCTGCAGTGGAGGTGGGGACACAATGTCCAGAGAAGAAACAGGGGACTCCAGGGACAGACTGCCAATGGTTCATGGTTCAGGAGGATCCCACATGCCTCGGAGCAACTAGCTCCATGTACCATAACTATTGAGCCTGGAAACTTCAACTAACTGAGCCAACAGGTTCTAGAGCCCATGTTCAACAAGAGACGCCACTATAATGAGAAACCCATGCACCACAATTAGAGAGTAGCCCTCGCAGCAACAGAGACCCATCACAGCCGTAAATAAGTAAAGAAAACTATATAAAGCACAAATAGAGGCTGAAGACCCAACACACTCAGCTTGCCAAGCCAAGGGCCTAGAAGCCTCGGGAGATTCCCTTTCTAATTCACACAGAGATACTATATGGGCTATTAGCAGCCCTGGATGTCCTCAGTTCAGTTCAGTTGCTCAGTCATGTCCGACTCTTTGTGACCCCATGAACTGCAGCATGCCAGGCTCCCTGTCCATCACCATCTCCTGGAGTTCACTCAAACTCACATCTATTGAGTTGGCGATGCCATCCAGCCATCTCATCCTGGGTCGTCCCCTTCTCCTCCTGCCCCCAATCCCTCCCACCATCAAAGTCTTTTCCAATGAGTCAACTCTTCTCATGAGGTGGCCAAAGTACTGGAGTTTCAGCTTTAGCATCATTCCTTCCAAAGAACACCCAAGACTGATCTCCTTTAGAATGGACTGGTTGGATCGCCTTGCAGTCCAAGGGACTCTCAAGAGTCTTCTCCAACACCAAAGATCAAAAGCATCAATTCTTTGGCACTCAGCTTTCTTCAGAGTCCAACTCTCACATCCATACATGACCACAGGAAAAACCATAGCCTTGACTAGATGGACCTTTGTTGGCAAAGTAATGTCTCTGGTTTTCAATATGCTATCTAAGTTGGTCATAACTTTCCTTCCAAGAAGTAAGTGTCTTTTAATTTTATGGCTGCAATCAGCATCTGGAGTGATTTTGGAGCCCGAAAATTAAAGCCTGACACTGTTTCCACTGTTTCCCCATCTATTTCCCATGAAGTCATGGGACTGGATGCCATGATCTTCGTTTTCTGAATGTTGAGCTTTAAGCCAACTTTTTCACTCTCCTCTTTCACTTTCATCAAGAGGTTTTTTAGTTCCTCTTCACTTTATGCCGTAAGGGTGGTGTCATCTGCACATCTGAGGTTATTGATATTTCTCCCGGCAATCTCGATTCCAGCTTGTGTTTCTTCCAGTCCAGCATTTCTCATGAGGTACTCTGCATAGAAGTTAAATAAGCAGGGTCACGATATACAGCCTTGATGTACTCCTTTTCCTATTTGGAACCAGTCTTTTGTTCCATGTCCAGTTCTAACTGTTGCTTCCTGACCTGAATACAGGTTTCTCAAGAGGCAGGTCAGGTGGTCTGGTATTCCCATCTCTTTCAGAATTTTCCACAGTTTATTGTGATCCACACAGTCAAAGGCTTTGACATAGTCAATAAAGCAGAAGTAGATGTTTTTCTGGAACTCTCTTGCTTTCTTGTTGATCCAGCAGATGTTGGCAATTTGATCTCTGGTTCCTCTGCCTTTTCTAAAACCAGCTTGAACATCTGGAAATTCATGGTTCACGTATTGGTGAAGCCTGGTTTGGAGAATTTTGAGCATTACTTTACTAGCATGTGAGATGAGTGCAATGGTGCAATAGTTTGAGCATTCTTTGTCATTGCCTTTCTTTGGGATTGGAAAGAAAACTGACCTTTCCCAGTCCTGTGGTCACTGCTGAGTTTTCCAAATTTGCTGGCATATTGAGTGCAGCACTTTCACAGCACTATCTTTCAGGATTCGAAATAGCTCAACTGGAATTCCATCACCTCCACTAGCTTTGTTTGTAGTGATGCTTTCTAAGGCCCACTTGACTTCACATTCCAGGATGTCTGGCTCTAGGTGAGTAATCACACCATCGTGATTATCTTGGTCGTGAAGATCTTTTTTGTACAGTTCTTCTGTGTATTCTTGCCACCTCTTCTTAATATCTTCTGCTTCTGTTAGGTCCATACCATTTCTGTCCTTTATCGAGCCCATCTTTGCATGAAATGTTCCCTTGGTATCTCTAATTTTCTTGAAGAGATCTCTAGTCTTTCCCATTCTGTTGTTTTCCTCTATTTCTTTGCATTGATCACTGAGGAAGGCTTTCTTATCTCTTCTTGCTATTCTTTGGAACTCTGCATTCAGATGCTTATATCATTCCTTTTCTCCTGTGCTTTTCACTTCTCTTCTTTTCACAGCTATTTGTAAGGCCTCTCCAGACAGCCATTTTGCTTTTTTTGCATTTCTTTTCCATGGGGGTGGTCTTGTCTCCTGTACAATGTCATGAACCTCAGTCCAGAGTTCTTCAGGCACCCTATCTATCAGATCTAGTCCCTTAAATCTATTTCTCACTTCCACTGTATAATCATAAGGGATTTGATTTAGGTCATACCTGAATGGTCTAGTGGTTTTCTCCACTTTCGTCCATTTAAGTCTGAATTTGGCAATAAGGAGTTCATGATCTGAGCCACAGTCAGCTTCCCAGTCTTGTTTTTGCTGACTGTATAGAGCTTCTCCATCTTTGGCTGCAAAGAATATAATCAATCTGATTTCAGTGTGGACCATCTGGTGATGTCCATGTGTAGAGTCTTCTCTTGTGCTGTTGGAAGAGGGTATTTGCTGTGACCAGTGTGTTCTCTTGGCAAAACTCTATTAGCCTTCGCCCTGCTTCATTCCATATTCCAAAGCCAAATTTTCCCATTACTCCAGGTATTTCTTGACTTCCTACTTTTGCATTCCAGTCCCCTATAATGAAAAGGACATCTGTTTTGGGTGTTAGTTCTAAAAAGTCTTGTAGGTCTTCATAGAACCATTCAACTTCAGCTTCTTCAGCATTACTGGTTGGGGCATAGGCTTGGATTACTGTGATACTGAATGGTTTGCCTTGGAAACGAACAGAGATCATTCTGTCGTTTTTGGGATTGCATTCAAGTACTGCATTTCGGACTGTTTTGTTGACCCTGATGACTACTCCATTTCTTCTAAGAAATTCCTGCCCACAGTAGTAGATAAAATGGTCATCTGAATTAAATTCACCCATTCCAGTCCATTTTAGTTTGCTGATTCCTAGAATGTCAACGTTCACTTTTGCCATCTCCTGTTTGATCACTTCCAATTTGCCTTGATTCATGGACCTAACATTCTAGGTTCCTATGCAATATTGCTCTTTATAGCATCAGACCTTGCTTCTATCACCAGTCACATCCACAACTGGGTATTGTTTTTGCTTTGGCTCCATCCCTTCATTCTTTCTGGAGTTATTTCTCCACTGATCTCCAGTAGCATATTGGACACCTACTGACCTGGGGAGTTCCTCTTTCAGTATCCTATTATTTTGCCTTTTCACACTGTTCATGGGGTTCTCAAGGCAAGAATACTGAAGTGGTTTGCCATTCCCTTCTCCAGTGGACCGCATTCTGTCAGACCTCTCCACAATGACCTGCCCATCTTGGGTGGCCCCACATAGCATGGCTTAGTTTCATTGAGTTAGACAAGTCTGTGGTCCTAGTGTGATTAGATTGACTAGTTATCTGCGATTATGGTTTCAGTGTTGTCTGCCCTCTGATGCCCTCTCACAACACCTACCGTCTTACTTGGGTTTCTCTTACCCTGGACATGGGGTATTTCTTCATGGCTGCTCCAGCAAAGTGCAGCCACTGCTCCTTACTTTGGACGAGGGGTATCTCCTTACCACTGCCCCTCCTGACCTTGAACGTGGAGTAGCTCCTCCTGGCCCTCCTGTGCCAGCGCATCCAGCTATAACATGGTGCTGGATGTCCTAGCACCATCTAATAGCTGTGACATGAGACCCATAGATCATCAACCTTTTTCCCAGCATCACAGCAATAGCATGGCAGAATCGGTGGTCTAAACCAGGTCTGTCTGCTCCCAGACAGACAGTCTCAATTTTGCTCTGCTTTTCTAGTCTGCCTCAGTGTTTAGGGGAAAAAAAAATGAGTTCAAGGAATAATCTCAGTGTAAGTGACTATTGAGGAGCTTCTAAGATAAAACAGTGTAAAATTCTGGAACCCTGAAAGTTCTGGAACAATATGGTTATATGCAAAGATACAAAGCCAGGCAAGCATGCAGACTATTCAGTTCAACGGTCATCTACTGGACATCAGCTCAGTACCAAGCAATGATCTAGGCAGCTAACAAAGAAAGGAATAAAGCAATATTCCTGGCCTCCAGGAGCTCACTGTTAATATTTAGTGAAACCAAAGACTAAGTAGAACAGAGGGAGCTCATTAAAGAGACTGGTAATTGCTTATTTTGGGTGGAACAAGGAAATTCCACCGATTCAGGCTAGAACTTTAGCTTGGCCTTGATGTTAAGAACTGTCTCTGTACAGGGCAGTTCCTTAAGAAGCTGTAAAACCCAAAGAGGTAAACTTCTAGCAAAAAGGCTGTAACTGTTGGTCATCACACAGAGCAGTGCAGTTAAAGCCAGGATGGAAATGACTATGGCTTGCCTTAGTCTCTGCTGGACTTTCCAGATGAAAAAGCCTATGTCACAAGCTCCTGCCCACAATCACTCTGCTGCAGAGACCAAAAATGTCACAGAACAGAGAAAACGAGAAATGGTCTTAGGTGAGCAAAACAGACTTCTGTACTGTGACTTGACATGTCTGGGTTTCTGGGTACTGCGGCTCACTTTCTTGAAAGTCGAAGTTCAAAGACACAAGGAAACTCCTCCTCTAAAGTGACTTGGGCACAGCTGCATGGTGTGATAAGGAGCCCGAGCCAGCTCCTTGCTGGATGAAGTCATTTCTGGGGGGTTGCTGGTTTGGAAGATGGCAACCCAGCTGTATTCCCAAGCTGAGTGTGGGTCTCAAACAGGAAGCTCCAATCACTTCTCAAAGTCTTTTTGCTTTGCTGTCCTGGAAGAAGAAAATGAGTGGAGAGCATACTACCTACAGTCTAGGTACTTTTTCCTTATTCTGTCCTTGTGGCATCACATGGAGGAAAGGCTTATTGACCCTGTTTAAAAGATGATATCCTGGGTTTTCCAGGGTTTTACTAGGGGCTCAGTGATAAAGAATCTGCCTGCCAGTGCAAGAGACATGGGCTCAATCCCTGATCTGGGAAGATTCTATATTCCATGGAGCAAATAAGTCCATGAGCCTGTGCTCTAGAGCCCAGGAGCCACAACTGCTCAGCCCATGTGCCCCAACTACTGGAACCTGTGTGCCTAGAGTTTGTGCTCTACAATGAGAGAAGCCACTTCAATGAGAAACCCACACACTGCAACAAGAGTAGCTCCTGCTCTCTGCCACTAGAGAATGTCAGTGCGCAGCAATGAAGACCCAACACAGCCATAAATAAATAAATAAAAATTAAAAAAATAATAAACTGATGCTCCTGTGGTTTACACAGTACAACTGAAGTCACACAGCCCGAAGGAACAGAGATAGCAATTTAGCTCAAATTTTAAAAACTTTCAAAAGTGAAGTTCTTTTTCTTTAATCAAGGAAGTTTAGTGATGTGGTTGAGAGTACAGACTTGGGCATCTGGATGCCAAGGTTGGAAGCCCAGATCTGCTGCTAACTAGCTGAAAGACCCTGAAAAGTTTCTCTGCATCTGTTTCCCCATATGTAAAATGTGGATAAAAATAGTGAGGATTCTGGGTGTTATTAGATTATAATGTACACATAGAATTGTTCCTGACATATAGGAAGTGTTATGTAAGTAGGATGATGTATCTCTATGTAGGAAAAGAAATAAAAAGGCACTCTGGAAACTAGGAAAGAAGAAGAGAATAAGAATGACTGGGGGAGGGAGGGAGAAAGAAGCAACATCCACAAAATCATCTATTTGTATTTCAGCCATGCCTGGAATCTTCACCTGTACCTGTACTTAGTTCATCATTATCAGAAACAGGCCACAGCCATCTCAGTCTGCAGGGCTGCTGGAGACTTGTTGATAGATAGATGATTTGAGGACAGAATGAGAGAGAGAAAAAGAGAGAGAGGACCAAGATTAGATGGATAGATTATACAGGTTCATATGCACTTGACCCTTGAACAACATGAGTTTGAACTGTGTGGGTCTATTTATAGGTAATATGTTGGATTATAAATATATTGGAAAAAATTTTTGGAGATTCGTGACACTTTGAAAAAAACTTGCAGATAAACCAGGTAGTCTGAATATATATATATATATATATATATATATATATATATATATATATAAAGGGAAAAAGTCAGATATATCCTGAATGCATTAAATATTTGTAGATACTAGTCTATGTTATCATTAACATAAAATATACACAAATCTATTATAAAAGTTAAAATTTCTCAAAACATACAAACCCTTGCATACCTCTATTGTTTAGTTCCCAAGTTGTGTCCACCTCTTTTGTGACCCCATAAACTGTAACCTGCCAGGTTCCTCTGTTCATGGGATTTCCCAGGCAAGAATACTGGAGTGGGTTGCCATTTCTTTCTCCAGGGAATCTTTCCTACCCGGGGATTAAACCTTCATCTCCTGCTTTGGCAAGGGAATTCTTTACCACTGAGACATCAGGGAAGCCCTCGCATACAGAACAAGGTTCTATAAATCATATTACGGCTTCTTTGTTATTAATGTGTGAATCATTATTGGAGTAGGCAATGGCACCCCACTCCAGTACAAGAATACTGGAAAATCCCATGGACAGAGGAGCCTGGAAAGCTGCAGTCCATGGGGTCACTGAGGGTCGGACATGGCTGAGTGACTTCACTTTCATTTTTCACTTTCATGCATTGGAGAAGGAACTGGCAACCCACTGCAGTGTTCTTGCCTGGAGAATCCCAGGGAGGGGGGAGCCTCGTGGGCTGCCATCTATGGGGTCGCACAGAGTCGGACATGACTGAAGTGACTTAGCAGCAGCATGAATCATTATAACTGTAAATGTGAATTTCTTTTCCACATTATTTTTTCATGTTTATGTCTAGTGTTAGTAATACATATAACATCTATAGTATTTTGTATTGTATAAGACAATATTGATGTAGCTACTAACAGACAATTCATCTTATAAACTGATGATATAAACTTCAGCTATTGATAAATACAGCACACTACTGTAAATATATCTTCTCTTCCTTATGATCTTCTCAATAATATTTTCTTTTGTCTAGCTTACTTTATTGTAAGAACACAGTGTATAATACATATAATATACAAACTACATGTTAATCATTTGTGGTATTGGTAAAGCTTCCAGTCAACAATAGGTTATTACTAGTTAGTTTGAAAACAGTCAAAAATTTCACATGGATTTTCAGCTGCATGGGGAGGATCAGTGTGTCAACTCTCCTGTTGTTCAAGAGCCATCTATATAGATATCCTTCCAATTTAAAATGTTCTTATATTGAGTAGAGATTTTCCTTATGGGAAAAATACATTAGAATTGAATGTTTCTAACTCCTTTTCTCCACTGCTCCCCAGGGCTCCACAGAGACAGCAGCCCTGGCTTGTGTCTCACCTTTAAAGTCTGCAAAGTTTTATGCACCTGTCATAATATGGGTGGAGCTTCCCAGGTTGTGCAGTGGTAAAGAATCCACCTGCCAATGCAGGAAACACAGGAGAAGCAAGTTTGATTCCCTGGAGTAGGAAATGGCAACCTTCGCCAGTACTCGTGCCTGGAAAATCCCACAGTCCATGGGGCCACAAAGAGTCAGACACAACTGAGCCACTGACGTTGCATGCACATTCTGCGTGTCCTGGTCAATGGGCTGCTGCATTCCCATTCTCCGCAACAACAGGCCACAGACCAAAGGGATAGTAACCACTGGGAACAGTGATCATGGTTCCCAGAGGAGCATTTAGGTCAAATCCAGCTACTCAAAGAAATTCAAAGGCTATGATGACAGTGACAGTCCTTCCTGTAGGAGAGCCATCACGATGCAGTGGGAAGAAACAGGCTTGAAGTCAGTGGTCCAGGATTGGACACTGAAAAAGCCATTTCTTCTTCCTCTGTACCACCTGTAAACTGAGGGTAGTATTTCATTTCCCAATGTTGTACGATAACGAATCTGTCTGACCTTTGTCCCAAGTTGTTGGAACTAAATGTTCTAAGCCAAGCGACAGGGATGTCTGCTATTCATAGGCAGTTCCTGGACCACCTCTGAGTTCATGCCGAGGAGATGACTTGGGCTGGAGGCTGGTCATACCAGAAAGCCCAACCCTGTCATTAGAGAGTTAGAGCCTTGGGTCACATGTTATCAGCCCAGCCTCCCTGCTGCTGAAGAGGGAAGGGAGCTGGAGACTCTAATCACGTGGCCCATGATTTAGTCATTCACATCTACCCGAAGAAACCTCAATAACAACTCTGAGCACACGTTCAGAGGGGTTTCTTGATTGGTGATAGACACCAGTGTGCTGAGCGGGATGTGCCCTGACTCCAGAGGGAGAGGACCGCGGAAGCTCTGCGTGTGGAATCCTACCAGACCTCTCCTGAGTGGTCTCTCCCTCGGGTGGTCCTGATTTGCATCCTTTATAATAAACCTGTAATTGTAATTTCCTGAATTCTGTGAGTTATTCTAGTGAACATCAAACCTGAAGGGATCATAAGAACCCCTAATTTGTAGCCAGTTGGTCAGAAGTGTAGGTGGTCTGGGGACCCCCAAAGTTGTGGCTGACATCTGAAGCGAAGGCAGTCTTGTGGAGGACTGTGAACTTTCCTTGTGAATTTTGAGCCAATTCCAGGTGGTTAATGTCAGAATTATACTGAAGGTCATTTTAAGAATGAAATATAATCAAATATGAAAAAGACGTTATGAATTGTGAAGGGTTAAGTAAACTTGACTTGCACAATTTTTTAAAAGGCTACATACAGTATTGATGAAAGATCAACAGGGCGATTTTGCTATTTTTGTTTAATTCAGATGAATTTCTGTTTTATACTAGTACTCTCTTGCTTAACCCCTTTATGGTTAAGTTTATTTATTTATCACTTCAACTAAATTTAATTAAAATATAATATGCACATGATTCTGTGATAGACATGGAACTGGGTGTATAGCAAGACAAATATCAAAATGGCATAATTATTTTCAAGAAAAACACAAACCAGCAGAGGAAATAATACATAGAAAAACAAAGTAAAGAATATGTGTACCAAGAGAGTCATGGTTAAGCTAAAGACAGGGGATCCTTTCTGAGGGAATCAGACAAAACTTTCAGAGCAAATGGCATTTGAACCGGGCCTAAGAGATGCCTAGGATGTAGAGAAAAGAAGAGAAACAGTTCATGCTGAGGAGACAATGAAGAAAAGACACAAAGGAAGCTATGCTGGTGATACATTGGAGAGACACCTTCATGAAAGCAAGGGATTTCACAGCAGGGCAGAAAGATATATTGGAGCCAGACTGTACATGGCCTTAATGGCAAGTACAAAGGTTTGTAATATCCTATAGGTGAAGGGAACTTGCGAACAATTTGGTACCATCAGACACAGCCACTGTATCTGTCTATTTACTCGTTTCTATTAATTTGGTTGAAAAGATTAAGAAGTATTACCATCTTCCTCATCTTAGAGATAACCTAAGGAGGATGTAGAGGTTATGCGATATACCTGGGTGCAAGAAAACAAATAACAGTCAACTAGAGAGAAGGAAAGATTCCTTCTATCCCATCACGCTTCAGACTTCCCTGGTGGTTCAGACAGTAAAGAATCCACCTGCATTGTGGGATACCTGGGTTCAATCCCTGGGTTGGGAAGATCCCCTGGAGGAGAGCATGGCAACCCATTCAAGTAGTCTTGCCTGGAGAATCTTCATGGACAGAGGAGCCTGGCAAGCTACAGTCCACGGGGTTGCAAAGAGTTGGACATGACTGAGCAACTAAGCACACACATAGTCCATCACTCTTGTCACAAATATATTATCTTTCACTTAAAGCAGCAATTTCAAATTCAGACCATTAATAATTTATTGGCCTGCCCTTCAGACTGAAGAAGACAGAGGACATCCCAAGCTTCTCTTCTGAAGACCTTTACTCCAACTTGTTCCCTTTGGGAACAACAGGGCAGAAGCATGAGGACCCTGAGCAGATTGGAGGGTCCTGCCCCTCAGCCAAGTTCTTCATGCAAAGCCAACTATTCTGACCTGAGTCCACAACACTGGCCTCAGTAACACCAGTCAGCTGCAGAGTGAAAGGATGCCTGCAAGGAGAGACAGTGCCTGCACAATATCAGCTAGAAATAGCAACAGGATGTTCGATGGAAAACCTAAGCGATATTTTCCTGAAACAGCTGAGCCATGTGACAGACAAAATCAAACACAGCATTCCTTTGTGGTTAAGGAGAGAGAGCTTGAACAGTTTGCTATGAGAAAGCCAAATGAACGTGTTCATTCTCTAACTCTGTAGTGCCCTTTCTCCTACACTTTCCCAGTCTATGACACAATCAAATTCATCAGTCCTGCAGCACTGGAAAATTTCTTGAGTCTCTGATTAGTTTCAGTCTATGAAGGACATTCAGAGAATTAAGACCCCACCCAGCTTCTGCTTTATCAACATAAGATGTCTCAGACAAAACAAGGCTTACTGTCTCCTCTATGATGACATGACTGAAAAGGGGGGCAATAAGGATTTTTTTTTGGTCATGTTGTAATCATATAAAAATAGTAGATAAAACTGCTTAATGGTTGGTTTTTCCCCCCAATTTTCAACATTATTGATTTTTTAATTCTGTTTGCAAGTTAAAGGGTTTGTCATTTTTTCCTTAAAAAACAACAATGCACCATATTCCTATGCATAAGGTTGAAAATTCTGAATAATCCTCTTACCATTGTTTAGAAAAATGAGAAAAAAGGTAGAAAGCTTAGTCTGGTTTCAGTGAGGTGCTGATATGATGGCTTCTGGATTTTAACTGTCAAAATTGCATGACTTATTTAAGTTTCATGAATTGAAGTAAACTTACTGTTTATCCATAGCTGCATGAATATAAAGGAAAGGGTCCAGTCCTAGAACCCACTTTAAAGTGTAATAATGTGGCCCCAGTCACCAAGTCACTTGCCTTGTTTCAGGAAGGACAGCGGTGCTGGCACGTGGGTTAAGTCCTCCCCTGGTGGGGCCGGGGAGTCTCCTTGTAAATTGATTCCCTCCTCTTGCTCTCAGTCGATGTGAACTCTCTCGCATTACTCCTCGAAACTGCTACCTGTTTTGTAGGTTTTTTTCCTTAGATGCCTTTCTAAACGTGAATGAACAGACCGACCAGAGTACATTGTTGAGGTTATAGGGGGATGTTGGGTTGGTGGGCCCAACCTGGTATTTTTTGCTACCCCATCTCTGGCCCTCTTTACATACCCTAGAGAGAAATTTTAGAATATTCCCTTACTCCTGCTTGGCTACTGCCTAGAATTTCTCTTCTATTCTTAAAAGACAGGAAAGTATTTATAGTAATTCATCTTCTTGAGGGTTTCTTATCAGAATTTTCTTTTTTTTTTAAATTTCAGCTAATATAAAAGTGTGTTGTTCCCTGGACCTATACTACATATGATGCTGAAGCTGAAGCTACAATACTTTGGCCACCTGATTCGAAGAACTGACTCATTGGAAAAAACCCTGATACTGGGGAAGATTGGGGGCAGGAAGAGAAGGGGACGACAGAGGATGAGATGGTTAGATGGCATCACTGACTTGATGGACATGAGTTTGAGAAAGCTCCAGGAGTTGATGATTGACAGGGAGGCCTGGCGTGCTGCAGTCCATGGGGTCACAAAGAGTTGGACACGACTGAGGAAATGATGCTATATATACCAACCATTTCTATGTTCAACAAATATTGATGTTGATGCCTGCTGTTTTAGATTTCAGGGATATGACAATCAATAATCTCCTTAGCCTCCTAGAACTTAAATCTAGTGGAGGGGGAAAGCAATAAACAAATAACAAAACATGAACAGTTCCGTTTAGTTCAGTTCAAGTCACTCAGTCATGTTGGACACCAACACCTTGAGATATCTGGTTTTCCTTAATTAACAATAATCTTTTGAAGTTCAGACCACTTGCCCCTTGTTGCAAACTTCTATATAACCTGACTCCTCCTGCCTCAAAACAGTTCTCTCAGGGTTACTTGAGATGCTGTCTCCCGGGCTTGAAGTCCCAAAAATTCCCACCAAAGAAAACCTCTCAACTTTTAGGTTGTGAGTGTTTTCTAAGTCAACAGAGTGGTCAGGAATAGCCTCTCTAAAGCACGACATGTGAGCAGTAACGATATGAAGTAAGGGAGCAAGTTTTCTCTGGTTAGAAAGATTTCTTTCCATATGACTTTTATCTCCAAATAGACAGTAGATATTTTGCATTGATACTCATAACAGATTTTTTTAAAAAATGATGACCCTAGCACAGGTACTGAGTTTCTAGTTGCCTGAACAGTGTAACCACTCAATTTTGTATTTGAAAAATCTAATTCAATCCCTTAATATTATGCCACCAAACCTTAATAATACAGATTCCTTGACACTGAAAATGGGGCATCTAGACATGAATGGATTCCCAGAAGGAGATGCAGGAGACACAAGTTTGATCCCTGGATCAGTCGGGAAAAATCCCCTGGAAGATGAAATGGCCACGTCAGTATTCTTGCCTGGAGAAAACCGTGGACAGAGGAGCCTGGTGGGCTAGTCCATGAGGTCACAAAAGAGTCAGACATGACTCAGTGACTGAGCTGGAGCCATGATAAAGATGAAATACCATGAAGCTCTTGTCTAAATACAGTTGACTCTTAAATGTGGGGTTTAGAGGTACCAACCTTTCCTGTAGTCAAAAATCCATGTGTAATTTATAGTAGACGCTGTATGTGCTGTTCTTCCACATCTGTGGATCCAAACTATGGATCGTGTAGCTCTGTGGTATTTACTATTGAAAAAAATCCACATATAAGAGAACCATCACAATTCAAATGTGTTTTGTTCAAGGGTCAGTTCTACTTCTGCAAACTTAAGCAAGGTCAGTGGAAAACCACATGGAAACAGACTCCAAGATAATCAGTGATATGAGGAGGGAGGGGACCATATAAGGACTCAATTATTTTATCTCATTGAATGTATCTAAAATTAATTAGATAGATAGATAGATTAAAAAGCAGCTTGCTCATGGCTGTATAGCTAGTTAGTTAATGAAGTAGTTCCATGTGGTTTTCCACTGACCTTGCTTAAGTTTGCAGAAGTACAATTAACCCTTGAACAACATGCATTTGAATTGTGATGGTTCTCTTATATGTGGATTTTTAGGTGCCTGGATTCCCTGGTGGCTCAGACGGTAAAGCGTCTGCCGGCAATGTGGGAGACCAGGTTCGATCCCTGGGTCAGGAAGATTCCTGGAGAAGGAAATGTCATCCCACTCCAGTATCTTTGCCTGAAGAATCCCATGGACAGAGGAGCCTGGTAGGCTACAGTCCACAGGATCGCAAAGAGTCAGACACGACTGAGGGACTTCACTCACTTCAACACCCTTTCAAGGGGGTGATCTTGCTCTAGCAACAGCTGGACTGGTGAAGGTTATTGTAACCGAGCTGGACCCTATGGAACCCTCTCCCATGTCCTCTGCTTTAGCTCCTCTCAGTTCAGTCCAGTTGCTCAGTTGTGTCCAACTCTTTGCGACCCCATGAATTGCAGCATGCCAGGCCTCCCTGTCCATCACCAAATCCCGGAGTTCACTCAAACTCACGTCCATCAAGTTGGTGATGCCATCCAGCCATCTCATCCTCTGTCGTCCCCTTCTCCTCCTGCCCCCAATCCCTCCCATCAGCAGAGTCTTTTCCAATGAGTCAACTCTTCACATGAGGTGGCCAAAGTACTGGAGTTTCAGCTTTAGCATCATTCCTTCCAAAGAACACCCAGAACTGATCTCCTTCAGAATGGACTGGTTGGATCTCCTTGCAGTCCACGGGACTCTCAAGAGTCTTCTCCAACACCACAGTTCAAACGCATCAATTCTTTGGCACTCAGCTTTCTTCACATTCCAACTCTCACATCCATACATGACTACTGGAAAAACCATAGCCTTGACTAGACAGACCTTTGCTGGCAAAGTAATGTCTCTGCTTTTCAATATGCTCTCTAGGTTGGTCGTAACTTTCCTTCCAAGGAGTAAGCGTCTTTTAATTTCATGGCTGCAATCACCATCTGCAGTGACTTTGAAGCCCCCCAAAATAAAGTCTGACACTGTTTCCACTGTTTCCCCATCTATTTCCCATGAACTGATGGGACCAGATACCATGATCTTCATTTTCTGAATGTTGAGCTTTAAGCCAACTTTTTCACTCTCCTCTTTCACTTTCATCAAGAGGCTCTTTAGTTCTTCTTCACTTTCTGCCATAAGGATGGTATCATCTGCATATCTGAGGTTATTGATATTTCTCCTGGCAATCTTGATTCCAGCTTGTGTTTCTTCCAGTCCAGCGTTTCTCATGATGTACTCTGCATAGAAGTTAAATCAGCAAGGTGACAATATACAGCCTTGACGTACTCCTTTTCCTATTTGGAACCAGTCTCTTGTTCCATGTCAGTTCTAACTGTTGCTTCCTGACCTGAATATAGGTTTCTCAAGCGGCAGGTCAGGTGGTCTGGTATTCCCATCTCTTTCAGAATTTTCCACAGTTTATTGTGATCCACACAGTCAAAGGCTTTGGCATAGTTAATAAAGCAGAGATAGATGTTTTTCTGGAACTCTCTTGCTTTTTCGATGATCCAGCAGATGTTGGCAATTTGATCTCTGGTTCCTCTGCCTTTTCTAAAACCAGCTTGAACATCTGAAAGTGCACGGTTCACATATTGCTGAAGCCTGGCTTGGAGAATTTTGAGCATTACTTTAGCAGTGTGTGAGATGAGTGCAATTGTGCAGTAGTTTGAGCATTCTTTGGCATTGCCTTTCTTTGGGATTGGAATGAAAACTGACCTTTTCCAGTCCTGTGGCCACTGCTGAGTTTTCCAAATTTGCTGGCATATTGAGTGAAGCACTTTCACAGCATCATCTTTCAAGATTTGAGATAGCTCCACTGGAATTCCATCACCTCCACTAGCTTTGTTTGTAGTGATGCTTCCTAAGGCCCACTTGACATCCCATTCCAGGCTGTCTCGCTTTAGGTGAGTGATCACACCTTCGTGATTATCTGGGTCATGAAGATCTTTTTTGTACAGTTCTGTGTATTCTTGCCACCTCTTCTTAATATCTTCTGCTTCTGTTAGGTCCATACCATTTCTGTCCTTTATCGAGCCCATCTTTGCATGAAATGTTCCCTTGGTATCTCTAATTTTCTTGAAGAGATCTCTAGTCTTTCCCATTCTGTTCTTTTCCTCTATTTCTTTGCATTGATCGCTGAGGAAGGTTTTCTTATCTCTTCTTGCTATTCTTTGGAACTCTGCATTCATATGCTCTTATCTTTCCTTTTCTCCTTTGCTTTTCACTTCTCTTCTTTCCACAGCTATTTGTAAGGCCTCCCTAGACAGCCATGTTGCTTTTTTGCATTTCTTTTCCATGGGGATGGTCTTGATCCCTGTCTCCTGTACAATGTCATGAACCTCATTCCATAGTTCATCAGGCACTCTATCTATCAGATCTAGTCCCTTGAATCTATTTCTCACTTTCACTGTATAATCATAAGGGATTTGATTGAGGTCATACCTGAATGGTCTAGTGGTTTTCCCTACTTTCTTCAATTTAAGTCTGAATTTGGCAATAAGGAGTTCATGATCTGAGCCACAGTCAGCTCCCAGTCTTGTTTTTGCTGACTGTATAGAGCTTCTCCATCTTTGGCTCCTCTCTGAAGTACCCAAATATTAGTATCTGATGCACATTTCCTGAGTGGTTTTGCAGATGTGAATCTCCTTTCCCCCACCAAATGCAGGAACTACTTGATGATCCTGAGCACATGATCCAGGCCTCCTGGGGCCTAAGGACTGATCATGCTAACCCTTGTGACACCATCACACCCCTGGGCTGCCTCATCATCAGCCAGGGAATTGTATACAAGCTGATCCCCTACCCTGAAACCCTCCCGGCTCACCTGCCCTTTAAAAATGCTTTACCAAAGCCCTTCATGGGAATTTGAAGCTTTTCAAGACATGAATGAACCAGGAACTTGTCTCCTCTCATGACCTTGCAATAATCCTTTTTCCCCAATTAAAAAAAAAAAAAAAAAACTGGGCTAGTGTCCACAGGCATGAGGCAGGTATTCACTTCTTCCCAGTGTGGCATTCTGATTTTTCCTTTGGATAAATCCTATTAATCAATATGGATTTTAATAGAAAGGGAAATATTTATATACAATACATGGCTAATAAAATTCTTATTGACAATATATCTAATGGAAATGTTAAATAAATGGACCACCTGGATTTGTTACTTCTCTGATGTCCCTGAAACTACCTTTCTCAGAAACTTGCAGAACTGAAAGTTTGGAATTAAACAACTTTTCCTCAGACACAAAACTAAATATGTGTCCTGTTTTTGAAAAAGATATGTCATAAAGAACAAATGTAGAGTTTTAGAGGAAACTTGTATGTTCTTTTTCATCTTTTTCAAACAAATCATTAAAAGTCAGGGATTTGGATTTAAAAGACACGGTAAGTGAAGAAAGTTGTCACCAAACATGAGGTATTTGGTGTAAAATTAAGCAGATACTAGGGAGGAAGATATATTATGTTTTTCTTCCCCAAGCCAGCAGAAATGTTAAAAGTAAAATGGAACCTTCAAGGATGTTGACTTTTTTCCCCATGAATGTTTAGTTTTTTCCTGGAAACCACAGTAAAAAGAAATGATTTAAAAGTGTGGCTTTTACGAACAAGGATAGTCAACAGAATCTAATCTCAAAATTGTTCTAAACCAAGAGAAGATCCACCTGGTTAGTAAAAAATCTGAACAACAAAATACTTTTTAAAGAAATATGGTTTCATTACTTTTACAAATATGAAAGAATGTTAGAGGTTGACAAAGTATAATCTGCTAATAGTCTTTGAAGAAAGTGTCTTAATGAATAAACAAAGATAATCTGCAATTAGCAAATCAGTATACAAAGAGCTTGAGAATATATTTTTGTCTTATAATCATCGTCTCAAATCTTGTTTTACTAATTTAATTAAATTAATATATGTATACATATATATATAATTCTTGATCAAAACACATCAAATTTATACCCACCACCTTTTAAAATCTTGTCTTCCTTATATTCACATATACACCAAAAAGATAAAACACATGAGTATCCAATTTAGTTGACTTCATTCCATCAAGACAGGTGGTCAAATGGGAAATTTATAACCCATTAGGAGAGAAAATAATTAGAACATAAAATATATGAAATCATCTACTTTAGTATTGCAATATAATCAATTAACCATAGCTTTTCCCAGTTTTCTAGAACATTCTAGACCTCATAAATTGAATTATTTAATCGTAATTTTTTAAGGACATACTTGACCTCTTTTGAATAACTGGAATTTCAACATTAATGACACAAACTTAAATTTCCACAATCATTGGCCAAGGGATTTCTGTGACTTTTCAACACTAAATATAGAAATGAGATTTATATTACCACAGGGCTCTTTTTCAATTTGTCATTTATTCCAAACTTTAAAACCACTTTAAATTCCTCTTAATGTTTTATGAGTAGCATTTAGTTTCTGAACGTGTCTTAGGTATTTATGTAGCTGACCTGACCTATATTTTAGAACTATTTTAGCATATCTTACCAAGAATACTCTTCCAAATGACCATCTTGAGTGCTCTTTTAGACTTTTCTCCTTCCACTGGTATCATAAAGAGAGCTAATTTTCAAGATAATTTGGTTATCGAGAGAATGGAAGAATATTAAAGAGAATAAAACTTCATTTCTAAAAAGTCCTTGTGTCCTTTATGTTCATAAAATTCTTTTATTGGTAAGTACACAATAAAGATAATTGAGAGTTTGAAAGATGAATAAGGTCAATAACGAAAGATGTGTTTGGAGAGTCTGGATGCTGCTTTCACCTCCGCAACCTATCCAAGGTAGATGAACAAGGAAGATGAATAGTGCTTCAGAAGTAAACCTAAAGCCTATTGGAAGGACCAATAATTGATATGCACAGACCAGCTGAACGGAGAAGGCAATGGCACCCCACTCCAGTACTCTTGCCTGGAAAATCTCATGGATGGAGGAACCTGGTGGGATGCAGTCCATGGGGTCGCTAAGAGTCAGACACGACTGAGCGACTTCACTTTCACTTTTCACTTTCATGCATTGGAGAAGGAAATGGCAACCCACTCCAGTGTTCTTGCCTGGAGAATCCCAGGGACGGGGGAGCCTGGTGGGCTGCTGTCTGTGGGGTCGCACAGAGTCGGACACGACTGAAGCGACTTAGCAGCAGCCCAGCTGAAAGGAATCTACAGTGGCCCACAGGACAGATGATGGCATGTTAGTGTTGGTGTTAGAGAAGTTTTGTTCTTCTTTAGTCACTATATTATGTCCAATTCTTTCACAACCCCATGGACTGTAGTCCACAAGGCTCCTCTGTCCATCAGATTTCCCAGGCAAGAATACTGGAGCTGGTTGCCATTTCCTTCTCCAAAGGATCTTCCTGACCCAGGGATCAAACCTGAGTCCCCTGCATTGGCAGGTGGATTCTTTACCACTGAGCATGTAGGGAAGCTGAGAAGTTTTAGTGGGATTCAACAAGGAATAAGTTCTAGTAAGGCTTTGCAGGTTAAAACAACAAGGTCATTTCAATCATAAAACCCCTGAACTGCTGTCCTTCCAAATGGCCCCTGAGACTGAGAACTAACTGGCAGCCTAGCCGTCTTCCATGACTAAGAAGGACCCTAAGGAGAACCTGGAAAATTCAAGACCTGCATGTCTCCCTTTGTACCAGGCAAGCTGGGGAAAATGAAAGGGCAGCTTTCCTGAACACTTAAAATTGAAGAGTTAGCTAAAGTCAAGAAACAAGGGTTCAGATCTCACGTTTGCCTCCTATTCACTCCGTGACCTTCTCTAGCCTCTGTCTAAGACAGTCTCCCAGGGCTTCCCTGGGGGCTCAGTGGTAAAGAGCCTGCATGCCAGTGAGGCGACATGGGATCTATCCCTGACTCAGGAAGATCCCACCTGCCGTGGAGCAACTAAGTTCCTGTGCTATTGAACCTGTGTTCTAGAGCCCAGGAGCCACAACTACTGAGCTCATGTGCCACAACAGCTGAAGCCCGCACATGCCAGAGATCGTGGTCCACAACAAGAGAAGCCACCGCAATGAGAAGCTGGAGCACCTAGAGAGGAGCCCTGCTCACCACAACTAGAGAAAAGCCCAAGCAGCAACAAAGACCAAAACCAAGCAAATAAATAAATTATATATAAAAATCTACTTCCTTATAAAATCATTTAAAACTCTGAAAATAAAATATTCTCCCGTGCAGAATTTACAGATGTATGCTTCTCGGTAAGTATTATCTGTTGTGTACCAAGCACTATGTTAGGTGCAGCACTGCACACACCCATGAATAAGGCAGGACACGTTTTTTCAGTGTGTTCTTGAAGCAGTCTTTAGATCTATACAGTTGTTGTTACAAATAAGCACCTCCCAAATGCATTCAGTCCCACCACTTCATGGCAAATAGATGGGGGAAAGTAGAAATAGTGACAGACTTTATTTTCTTGGGCTCCAAAATCACTGCAGATGGTGACTGCACCCAAGAAATTAAAGGACACTTGTTCTTTAGAAGAAAAGCTATGATAAGCCTAGAAAGTGTATTAAAAAGCAACGACATCACTTTGCCGACAAAGGTCTGTACAGTCAGAGCTATAGTTTCTCCAGTAGTCAAGGACGGATGGGAAACTTTTACCATAAAGAAGGCTGAACACCAAAGATTTGATGCCTTCAAACTGTGGTGCTGGAAAAGATTCTTGAGAGTCCTTGGACAACAAGGAGAAGCCAGTCAATCCTAAAGGAAATCAACCCTGAATATTCATTGGAAGGACTGATGCTGAAGCTGAAGCTGAAGCTTCAGTACTTTGGCTACCTCATGTGAAGAGCCAACTCATTGGAAAAGACCCTGATGCTGGGCAAGATTGAGGGCAAGAGGGAAAGGCGGGGGGAATGACAGAGGATGAGATGGTTGGATGACATCACCAACTCAATGGCCATGAGTTTGAGCAAACTCTGGGAGACAGTGCAGGACCGGAAAGCCTGGGATGCTACAGTTCGTGGAAGACATGATTTAGTAACCGAACAACAAAATGCCAAAGAACACCTTATTTAAGATGGTAACTTGGAATAAAACAAAACACACAAAAAATAGCCTAACAGTTTTGTCTTCAAACAATTTGAGATAACAATGTTATAAAATAAGATAGAATGTTATGAAAAATACTGACTACAATGGATTTCAGAAAAAGGACAGTCCATGTTTACTGTAAGGGGCCAAACCAGTGCCTTTAATATTAGTATACACATAATATGGTATAATAATTGAAAATTGACCTATTCTTGGAGTCCTAGCCTGGGGCTTACAAGGTTGAACATCACTGGTGGGAATTTGCACTCTTGGCATTCCTTGGCTTCTCTGTTAATTTATTGCACTTATATCATTTATTAGCACTGCCCAGATAATTTTTATTACATTCACATATTATTGTTCTGGTAGTTTATTTTTCTATCTCTTGAAAATCTTTCTTTTTCATTACTGTTTTAGGCTAAAATAAAATATCATTGTCCAAGTAAAACAATAAAAATAAAAAGCAAAATAGTCTCCCTTCCTCATCACTATCTCATCCTCATCTTATTACTTATTCTCTCATCTTATTCTGTTTTTTCTTAGCACTTATTATCCGGTACTACATGTTTACTTGCCTGGGTATTTTTTCTTTGCTCTTATTTTCTGTCACCACTTCTAAAATAAAAGCTCTATGAGGGTAAGAATTTTTTTTCCACACAGAATCCTGTGTGGAGAGGCAGTGGAGGCAGTGGAGATCATGACAAGAAAGTCTATATGAAATAGGAAAGGAAAGGACCCCACATTAAGAGCACTTATCCCCATGCTCTGCATCAGGCGCTGTTCAGCCCTCTACAAGAACCATCCTTCCATCTTCACAGTGTAACAAACATGCAAGATGTTTTTGCCACGTTTATAAAGATGAGGGAAGGTAGACTTGGAGAGGTAAGATAAGGTGCTCAAAGTTACAAAGCTAGTAAACCCTGAAGTTGACTTTCAAATTAGGATCAATCTGGCTTCAAAATCTGTGATCGCCCCATAATCATTGTAAACTGTAAAGTGCTGTGCAAAGGTATGAATTATCCATCATTATTATTTCATGCTTAAATTGTACTTGTTCAGTTTGTGACCCCATGGACGGTAGCACACCATAAAAAGATAGCTATAAAAATAAAATAGAGTCTAGAGACCACTTGATTTAGACTCTCAAAGATACTCAAAATCTCATCTCAAAAGATATATTTTTAATGAACTGCCACGGGATAAAAGGGCATGTGTATGGAACTAAGTTAGGAATGGGAGGCCAATAATAAGGATACACAATATTTCTGTTGAAGCAGAACCGTAAAGTGCAACCTTTATGGATGAGGGCTGGGGAAAGCACTTGTTGACATTTTATAAATGGGAGATGGAGCACATATTGCAATCTCCTAATTGCCAATGACACTAAGCATTTCTCGTAGGAAAATGCCAAATTGGTGGAAACTGCAAAATCTTCTCTAGCTGTGTGAAGAAGCAAAAAAAGCAGCTGGCAGAAACATAAATTAAACTACAATTACAGGTCAATGGATCCAACTATCAGTTACATCCAAGAAAAGTATCTAGGGCTTGAGTAAATGGATCCTGGACACTGTAAGCCCACAACGCAGAGACCAAAGTTCCATCAGAGTCCTTGTCACAGGGAAGAGCCAATTCTGATTTCACGTTGGATCTGTTACTTTAACTTTCACTTCACATTGCCTTTACTCACTAAAAGGATCTGTTTATACACAATGGCCTGTCCCTCTGTCTGAGTGTTAAACCAAAGTGTCTTTGTTCAGGACCCTGTCACCTGTGGGTACCTACAGGAAGGAGGAAATTCATACATCCTCTCCCCAAGGCTTGCCATTCTAGGACATATTTGCAAGATTAATGGGCTTATTATTATTTTGCTTCCTCACCTCCCTCCATCTCTGTTCTGTAAAAGAACCTGGCATCCGGACCCCGATAGGATGGCTATTTTGAGACATTAGTAAAGTCATATTCCTTGCCTCAACGCCTCATCTCTCAGATTTATTGGCTTGTTGTGAGGCGAGCAGAGTGAGTTGGAATAGGTAATTTTCTGGGAATTGTTGGAGAGATTGGTACAATTGATCCTTGAACAACAGGCATGTCAGCTATGTGGATCCACTTACATGTGGATTTCTTTTTCAATAGCAAATACTGCAGTACTAAATGAGCCACCGTTGGCTGAATCTGTGGCTGTGGAATCTCAGTTATGGAGGAACTGCAGATGCAGAGGAACCACATACAGGGAGGGTCGACTATGATTTAGACTTGGGTTTTCCACTGTGTGGAGGGTCTGTGCCCCTAACCCCTGCATTGTTCAAAAGTCAACAGTAGGCTGTCTTTTCACCTTGCTTATATTTTCCTTTGTTGTGCAGAAGCTTTTAATTTTAATTAGATCCCATTTGTTTATTTTTGCTTTTATTTCCAGAATTCTGGGAGGTGGATCATAGAGGATCCTGCTGTGATTTATGTCTGAGAGTGTTTTGCCTATGTTCTCCTCTAGGAGTTTTACAGTTTCTGGTCTATGTCTGACGCAGGATACAGCATGCTTGGGGCTGTTGCATGGGGATGATCCAGAGAGATGTTATGGGGAGGGAGGTGGAAGGGGGGTCCATGTTTGGGAACGCATGTAAGAATTAAAGATTTTAAAATTTAAAAAATAAAAAAAGACACTAATGGAAAAATTTTTTTTGCTGTTTTGGTGAAATGTATGAATTATACTTTGGTGAAATTATGATAATATGGATTATTAAAAATTATTAGATATGTGATATCTAATATTCTAAAAAAAAAAAAAAGTCAACAGTATATGCATGAGCTTTATACATGACCAGACAGGAACCTTCACTCCCATGAAGAAGGAGAGATCCAGAAAGCTGTAATCTAAATAACAATAGGTACACAGTTGAAATCAGAGGACATCTGAGACTTTCCCTGGTGGCTAAACGGTAAAGAATCCACCTGCCAAAGCAGGAGACACAGGTTTGATCCCTGAGTCAGGTAGATCCCCTGAAGAAGTAAATGGCAACTCACTCCGGTGTTTTTACCTAGGAAATTCCATGGACAGAGGAGTTTGGCAAGCTACAGTCCATGGGGTTGCAAAGAGTCAGACATGACTCAGTGACTAAACAACAATAGAGGAAGTCTTGACAAGCTAAAAACTCTTTAGATCAGAAAATGGAAAACTAGAGAAAAAGCTAACCCCTCAAATCTTTAAAACTGGGAAGACAGTATGACCTTCAAGTCTGCAAAAACATTACCTGCGCTTGGCTGAATCCTGTTTTGTATATCTTGTTGGTTCTGTGTTGCAGAGAGCACTGATTAAAATGTAAAAACTAAGTAGTCATTGCTTCATTTATTTAGTTGCCTTTCACTAAGCACAGAAGAATAGAGCATGTCCTTGGTACATGAAGAATATATTCATAAACAGATGCAAGGCCTCTGCCCTCCCAGAATTTATGTTCCAGTGAGGAGACACAGACAATAGGGCATAAACATGATGTAAAAGAAAATTGAGAAGCATAGGTAAGTTGATAAAGATGTGAGGAGAGAATGGAGCTGAGTAAGAGAGATGGAAGTTCAGGAAAGTTGCAATTTTAAATAGAGAAGGTGATATTTGAGAAAAATGTGAAGGAGATGAGAGAGTATCTTCATGGGGATACAAAGAGAAAGAGTTCCATGCAAGTAAACAGTCAGTGCAAAAGCCCTGGGGCAGTTGCACCTCCTTGTGCTTGAGGAGATTAGCACGGGGTGAGGAAGGCAAAGAACAATGAGAGTTCAGGGAAATGATGTGAGTGTGGGTGCGATTCAGAGAAGGGAAGGTCTGGGTAGACTATGAAGAGACTGGAGGCTATAGGAAAGACTTTGGCTTTTAGTCGAATAACGAGGGGTTTTCAGGTTCAGGAGCAATGTAGTCTAGCATATGATGTTAAAGATCACTGCTGAGTTTATAAAAGGCTGAATGGTGACAAAGGAGGCAACCAAGAGGCCATTCAATAATTTAGGCTAAAGAGGATGGTGGCTTGGGCCAGGTTAGCAGCGGATGAAAGTGATAAGAAATGGTCAGCTGCAGATGTATCTTGGAAATACAGCCAGCAGGATTTCCTAATAGACTGAACATGAGGTGTGAGAGAAAGAGGCGACACTAGAGTTTCTTAATCTGTCGCTATAAGGAGCGAGCTCTTCATTAACAAAGAAGATCATTTGATAAGCACGGTAACAGCCATCATGTGGAAACTAAAAGTTTTGCAGTCCCTAGGAGATGCCTACTCTCGGGTAGAGACTCTTTTTTTTTGGCTGTGTTTTGTCTTCGTTGCTGGTCAAGGGCTTTTTTCTAGTTGAGAAGCGGGCGCTGTTCTCTAGTTGCTGTAAACAGGCTTCTCATTGCAGTGGCTTGTCTTATGGGGCTTCCCAGGGGGCACAGGGATAAAGAATCTGCCTGCCAATGAAGGAGATGCAGAAGCAGGATCAATCCCGGGGTCAGGAAGATCTTCTGGAGTAGGAAATGGCAACCTGCTCCAGTATTCTTGCCTGGAGAATTCCATAGACAGAGGAGCCTGGCAGGCTACAGTCCATGGGGTCACTAAGAGTCATGGGGTTGCAAAGAGTCGGACAGAGCTGAGCACGCACACACTCACACTCTTGTTGTCAAGCAGAGGTTCTATGTTCAGGGGATTTAGCAATTGAGTACGTGGGCTCAGAAGTTGCAACTCATAGACTCTAGAGTGCAGGCTCAGTAGTTGCGGCCCAGGGGCTTAGTTGCTCTGTGACATTTGAAATCTTCCTGGACCAGGGATCAAGCTCGTGTCCCCCTAATTGGAAGGTTGTTCTTATCCACTGTAACACTAGGGAAGTCCTTGGGCAGAGGTTTTATAACCTCTTAAAGGTAGGCCTGGGTGGCTAGATGATGAGAAATGTAACAAAATTCTCCCCACGATTGGTTGGTTCCATGAAGTGTCCAGTACCAGCCTCTGCTGAGATTTAAAGAATAAAACAAACTATAATATGCAACATTTCTGAATATAAATCCTGGGCCTGCCCCTTACCAACTTTGCAACCTTATACAAGATTCTTAACCTCTCTGAATCTTAGTTTTCTTGTCTGTAAAATGGGGACATTATTTATCTGCTAGTACCTTATGAAGACTGTGCTGTGTTGTGCTTAGTCACTCAGGCATGTCTGACTCTTTGGGACCCCATGGACTGTAGTCCACCAGGCTCTGCTGTCCATGGGGATTCTCCAGGCAAGAATACTGGAGTGGGTTGCCATGCCCTCCTCCAGGGGATCCTCCCAAGCCGGGGACTGAACCCAGGTCTCCTGCATTGCAGGTGGATTCTTTACCATCTGAGCCACCAGAGAAGCCCAAGAATACTGGAATGGGTAGCCTATCCCTTCTCTGGGGGAACTTCCTGACCCAGGCATCGAACAGGGGTCTCCTGCATTGCAGGCAGATTCTTTACCAACTGAGCCACCTGGGAAGCTACGAAGGAATTACTTAGTAGTTCAGTGGTTAGGACTCTGTGCTTCCGCTGCCGGGGGCCCAGGTTCAGGTTCAATCTCAGGTCAGGGAACTAAGATCCTGCAAGCTGTGCAGTGTGGCGAAAAAATAAATAAACAAGGAAATAAAGGTTAAACAGAAGAAAAAAAAAGATTAGATGAGGTAATGTATGTAAAATTCTTTGCGTAGTGCTTGGCACACCTGTTATGCCAATATTTATTTGCTGATAGATGCAATGGAAGTAACCTTGTTAGTATTGTAATCACTATGACTCCCAGTGCAAGAGATGATTAAGATACAGATCACAAAATGTGAACACAGGAAGTCACTGACATGACTCAAATACTAGCAGGATAGTTATAGTGTTTTTGAGCTGAGACATAAAGCAACTACCTAAGCCCATCTCCAGAAAGAATGAGACACTTATTTAAGCTCATAAGATATTTTAGAGTAAGCACAGGACTAGAGCCAGAAAATGTCCTCAAAGCATTAATAGGGTAAATTGAAGACAAATAAAAATTTACATGGAAACTTACCTCAAAAAGATGTAAGGTTGTTGGGTATAAGCTAAAAATATAAAGAGATTAAGAAAGATTAATGTGAACTCATAACTGACATATACATGAGCAAATGGAGGAAACTAGATGGGTTTGTCATCAGGGAGGGCACTATAGTTGGCCACAAACAGGATAGCTCTGATCCAGATGATAACTGTGGACTAACACACATCTGGGTCTGTTTCTTGGCGTCATGGGTCCTTGCAGCTTAAGAAGATGCCAGCTGTAAAGTTCACTTGGGACATTTCAGAAAGGTAGCATGGAGGAGTGGAATGTAGTCCTGGAGTTGGAAAAAGTTCTTGCACATGCCCCTCTCCATTTAGAGAGGCAGAACATTTCAGGCAGTGCATCCTTGGAAGATATTCAGGCTCTGTGCAGACGCACAGGATAGTAGACTAGTCCAGAAACACTATCTGTGGCTCCATGGGCAAGTCACTTAACCAAAAAGTTTCATTTGAGAGAGGAAGTCAACACCAGCCCAGTAAAATAAAGTGGTGCAGTAGGGTTTGAACTGTGCAGGGGTCACTCCAACTCAATTATATTCAACACATTTATTGACTGACTGCGCTCCTAACTACCAGGAGCTCCTTAGTGAACCAGACAGACATGGCCCCTGCACTCACATAACTTGTAATTTGTCTAGAGAGTCTTATAACTTGTCTACAGACAAGCAACTTCAATATGACAAGGTAAGTACTTTCATAAAGAGTCAAAACCAGGACCAGTAAAAATGTATACAGAAGCTTTTACCGTAAAATAAGAGAGAGAAACAGACTTTAATAAGCAAAGAAATATAGGAAAACAGAAGAAAGAGAGCCATATAGGGAGGGTACTGAGGGGACATCTAAGGGGAGCAGTTAGTCCAGTCTTATATAAGAGTTTCCTAGAGGAGGTGACAGAAAACTGAGATCTAAACAAACATGAGTTTGCTGCCAGGGTACTTTATTGATGAACCCATGATTAGCTATTTGATTTTTATCGGTGATCTACAATTGTTGCCAGGGATTACAAAAGACTAGAAAGTAAAATGCAATAGACTGAAGGATTGTAAGAAACAAAATCTGGCCAATTTAATGTCTCCTCTTCCCCTAGAGACTGACCTGACACATAATACAGATACATATGACTCAAGTTGCTCCAGAAACCCCACTTCCAGATTGTATTTACATCACTGCCACAATACAGAACTTTAAGCAGGACTGTACAAAAAGCATACAAATGACAACAAAAATCAGAAATCTTGTGATACATGATGTAAGCCACACCACACATATACAGAATACATAAAACAAGTAATATAGATAATAAACTCATTAAAATAGAATGCAGAGATGTGTTCCACTACAATCATTCTGAACTAAACAAAATTTCAAGAAAAACAGACAGGTATGTAATCTGACTGCCCCAAGGAATGATTTATATTTTTGATGTTGATGAAATCTCATCAAGAAAAAGTACTACAACATTCTCTATTACTACTCTAATTTTCATCAAAACAGACTTTGTTTACATTCAGAGGTTTACCCTGCATTTATTGGCAGTCAGGGGCATTTCCTCAATTACAAATTTGCTCTGAAATCTTATACCTTCTGTATTATTTCTTGTACCAGGCATATTGATTCATTGGAGCAAAACAGGAAGCAATTGTTCATTACATGATGTCTCCAAAGTAAATCATTTCTGATTAATAATCAAATTCCATCAAATTATATTAATTATTGCTTCACCATTCTACATATGTGATGAGAAAAAAATTGTTAATTTCTTATTATTGGGACACTTATTCCAGTCATGGTTTGGAACTACAGTAAACTTCCATTAGCTGAATCTTTTGAGACTATGAACTCTTAGCTAATGGATCTTTCTGATGAACTGAACAATAGTCAAAACACTTTTCAAAATGTCTTAAAGAACAGGAGAGCCTTGTGAAACATAGCAGAGGTTCTGCTAGAAAAAGAAGGATGAAGGAAGAGACTAAGGAAGGAAGAGAAGGACAAAGGAGGAGAGAGTGCAGAAGTATAAGAAGAGGAGGAAGGTGGAACAGAAAGGGGAGGAGCAAGAAAAAAATGGAAGGGACCTCCCCTGCAGTCCAGTGGTTGAGAATCTGCCTTTCAATGCAGGGGTCTTGGATTTGATCCCTGGTCAGGGAACTAAGAACCCACGTGCTGCTGTGGAGCAGTTAGGCCCGAGCGGCAACTACTGAATCCAAGTGCCACAGCTAGAGAAGTCCGTGTGCCACAACAAAGACCCAGCCCAGCCAAAAGTAAATAGATGAATTTGAAATTCTCTTAGAAACCAAAGAGAGAGATGGAAAGAAGGTTGAGTCTAGGGATACTTTGACACTCAAATAAATTTGAGAAGCAACATGTCCTATCTTATGTAACCAAGGATATTCTTTTTCTGAAGACCTCTGATAGTATAGACCATGCCATTTTATGGAGTGAAGGTTAAGAAACGCAGCCCCAGGCTATTCCTTGTGCCAGGGACAGTGAGCTAATCTGTCACTGCTGCTCTATTTTCCATAGCCCTTTCCACATGTTTTACTGCACTTTAATTCTTTACTTCCACAAAGTCTCTCCTATTCATTGCCACTCTGTTTGAGAGCTATTATCCAGTCCCCATGCCTTTTGGAGTACTTGGCAAAAAGGAAGTAATCAATAAATCTTTATGGTAGGGGGTCAATAAATATTTGCTGAGCTACCAGATAAACACTTTGTAGAGTACCTTAAATATATCTTAGTGATGATCAGCTGAATAGCTTTTCTGATTCTTTTCCAGTAAAAGTTTTCTCTCCAACCCACTGAATTATTTCATATATTTTATCAATCTTGTTTATCATTAGTATATAGCTAATTGAAGATTTATTTTCCTATTCTTAAAACAACAGCAAGTCTTCTGAAAATGAAAAAAAAATGACTATCCTATTTAATCCTAGCTGTGCTAGAGAGATCTAATTTGCAAAATATAAAATAACGATATGAATAATTTGTACCCAGACAACATATTACTACCCAGAGGTCCAGTGATTTATAAGATTGTCTATTATTGCCTTGAGTGGAACATCTCTTGTAAAGCAGCCAAAGTATTTTGTACACAACCCTCCCATTAATCACATCCCCCAAGGAAATATATGGGTTGAACGCACCGTTGCTCTAATTTCACAAAGGGAGAGAGAGATTTTTCAAGTTTACCTAAGGTCTCACCATGCAAGTGGTTGGAAAGAGTGGGCCAGCTTCTAGCCAGCCTTGAGACTTTGTTCTCCCCAGTTCTTAGTTTTATTCAAAGTACAAGAGAGCAAGCAGTTTAATATCGATGTCACCAATACATCATCCATATGAAGGATGGTACTGCAACATTAATATGCAAATAAGCTGAATATAAAGTATCTAATCTTACTAAGCACAGTGCTCCCTGTTTCTCAGAAAAATTTATGTCTATATGAAAAGAGAATAAAATTGCAGAGGATATTCAATAATGTATATTCATTAACATATGAAGGGGAATATGGAGCTGTATTCCACTCTTAGGATTAACCCCTAGAGTTTGGGAAGAAAGAAAATAAAAGCGCCGATAGGCATTTGGTATCAATACTCTTTCTGCAAATACTCTCTCTAAAGGCTTTAAAGTTATGAGGAAAATCTCAGATAAATGGCTGAAAGGTGATCCCACAAAACCAGTAATTAGCCCTGCATCATTTTCTTCTTTCTTCAAGATTGAAAACATTAATTATTAGCATTAAGCATATAGGTCTGTCTCCAGATGCCAAGAAGCTGGTGATCAGAAATGGATACTAGGATATGCTGTCATTTAGAATCTACTCCCCACATGTGGGGAGGAATGGAATCCAGTCCCTCTGTTCCCCAAAGCTCTCTGTAGACTTTGCTGCCTCCTTTCTGCACAATGAGAAAAAAACTTAACAGAAAACATTCCCTTGAGGTGTTTGGAATAGGTGAACTCTTTGACCTTATTGGGCTTCCCTGGTGGCTCAAGTGGTAAAGAATCTACCTGCAATGCAGGAGACTTGGGTTCGATCCCTGGGTTGGGATGATCCCCTAGAAAAGGAAATGGCAATCCACTCCAGTATTCTTGTCTGAAAAATCCTATGGACAGAAGAGCCTGGTAGGCTATAGTCCGTGGGATTGCAAAGAGCGACTAACACTTTCACTTCACAGTTTTGGTCTTATTAGGAGGTGAGGGAAATAGGAAAGAAATCAAGAGCATGCACAGGATTAAGTTATTATTATTCCTAATAACAACAAAAAGAACTAAAACCCACACATGTTTAGCACTTCACCATTTATAAACACTTTCCATCCATTTTCTCATTTGATCCTCACAACAATCCTGTGAGATAATTAAGATGGATATTTACTCTAACTTTCAACTGTGAAAATTAAAAATACACAGAGAAGTAGATCAAGCAGTGTTAATAACCTGAATATCCATCTTCTGGATCTCACAATATGAACATCCTGCTGTACATGTACATTTATTTTTTGCTCAAGTATTTTAGCAGATTATAAGCAACATGGGATTTAACCTTTTTACATGTAACAAAATTAATAATACTTCTCTAGTATCATTTCCCATCCAAATTGTAATCAGATAGCCCCAGGTGTAAGGTCAGCATTATTTCTCATTTTGCAGATGTGACTTTTTTTTACATAACAAAATGAACCAACAGGCTTGAGGACACATAGATAATAAACAAGGAACCTGAGAACTCAGGTTTAGAACTCATGATTTCTTGGTCTCAATTCTTCTCACTTTGAAGCAAAGTTCCATAAAAATAGTCTCAATTGGAAGAAGACAGAAAAGCTACACAGGCAGACCTCTGTGTATTATTTGAGCAGAAGTAATCTTAAGAAAATGTAAAGCGAATATGTGAGTTTATCTTCAACAATGTCTTATTTTCAGTGGCCCTTCTCATTCCCCGTAGTTCTGTGTTTACCCTTCCCCAACTCACCCTTCATTGCCCCTAATTCAAACCCCGGTCAATACTACCAATATTTGTTGTTGTTCAGTCATTCAGTCATGTCCAACTCTTTGTGACCCCATGGACTGTAGCCTGCCAGGCTCCTCTGTCCTTGCTGGTATTTCCCAGGCAAGAATACTGGAGTGGGTTGCCATTTCCTCCTCTAGGGGATCTTCCTGACCCAGAGATTGAACCCAAGTCTCCTTCACTGGCAGGCAGATTCTTTGGAGCTGAGCCAATATATTGGCTGTCTAAGTGCCCTATCAATACTTCCTTCTCCCTGACTACAAGGTCAACACCGTCTTGCAGCCATCAAACATCTTAAGAGAGCCTGATGGACTCCTCTCTGAGATGAGTCATTAGTCATTGTTATTGACACCATGAACCCCTCTGAGTATTCCTGGAACTATAGAGATGACATTATTTTGCCTCATAGAATCAACAAATTATTCTGATGTCATGATTCTTACACCACCACAAGCATTAGCAATGTATTCCTGCTTAGCTCAAAAGTGTATATTCAATTTATACAATTCCCCTTGTAGATTTATACAAACTCTGCAGTAAAAGGTTTCCTCTCCCATTTAAATGTTTTACCATCTTCTCCCACTTTCAGCCCCTTTCCCTCATCACAAGTATTACACATGTAATCAATGGTAGACTTAGCTTGCCATTCAAGATTCACCTCCACTCCACAAATGTTTGCATTTTCTTCAACTAGGTTCCTGGCATCTTTCGACAAGACCTGCCAATGGGTTCTTAAAATTTTCCAGATGGATGTGGGTATGTTCCAAATCATAACATCAAAGGTATCTCTTGGCTCGACTTACTTGTTTAGTCTAAATGGATCAGACAAATACAAAAACATTATATAAATTTTAAGTGTCACCCAAGGGAAAGAATGTAAAACATTCTAAGATAAAGAGAAATTCTGGTCATCATCAGACTACTCTAGAAATATGATAAGACAAAGCCATGTCATGTTGCCAAGTCCTGGAGAACTAGGGAGGAGTCGGTTTAACCGGAGCATATCTGATTCCAGGCTCAAGATGCTTAGGCAGGAATTCAGGTTAGCGATTCCTAGTTCCATACAAAGCACATTACACAATAACAATAGTCAAAAGCTTTGTGTGTGATCGATCCCTTACAGGATTGCCCTGTATTGACATGCAATGTATAAGAAAATTCTTTTAAGGAATATTCCCTCATACTAGAATATCAGATGCGCAAAATAGCCCAGGAGGTCTTCCCTGTCATCCCTGAAATCATGTTATAATTGTATCAGCCACAGTTCTTGATTACAACCAATAGAATCTACTTGGCATAATTAAAGGGGAAAAAAGAACGTATTAAAAGATATTTTAGCTCAAGGCAGGAGAGGAAGGAGACAACAGAGGACAAGATGTTTGGATGGCATCACTGCCTTAATAGACGTGAGTTTGAGCAAGCTCCGGGAGATGAGGGACAGATGCTGCAGTCCACGGGGCTGCAAAGAGGCAGACATGACTGAGCAACTGAACAATTTTAGTTCACCGATTCATTAAACTAGCTGTAAAAACAGGTTAGAGTTGAAGCTCCCAGGAATAATGCCTAAAACTACACAGAACTGACCCAGTGGAGAAATTGCCTGCTGTGTATAAATTCCTGGAACCTGATGACTGCTACTAGCATCAATGCCACTGCAATCTGTGACTAGGGGAGAGGCTATATACCTTTACAGCCACCTGTGTCAACAACTCAGAGCTCCATGCAGAGTTAGCTGCTGTCTCATATTGTTCACATCTGAACTGAGGTTTCATGCTCATGTCTGATTGGAAAGTCCAGGCCCTGTCCCAACTCTTATTAATCACTCACTATGTGTCATGCCTTCTTCTAAAAGCCTTTTATAAGAATTAAATCACTTAAGCCTCATGACAACCCTCAAAGTTTGGCTCAAGATTATTCCTTTTTATAGGACTAATAAGGGCTTGTAAGGCACATAAGGGCTTCCCTGGTGACACAGCGGTAAAGAGTCCATCTGGAATGCAGGAGACGCAGGAGATGCAGGTTTGATCTGTGAGTCAGGAAGATCCCCTGGAGGGGGACCCAACCCTCTCCAGTATTCTTGCCTGAAGAATCCTGTGGACAGAGAAGTCTGGTGAGTTACATACAGTTCATGGGGTCGCAAAGAGTCAGAGAAGACTAAGGCGGCTGAGCATGCATGCACGAGGCATATAAAAATTATCCAATCAGTCTAAAAATCACTGTAAACGGCAGAGTTGAGATTTGAACTCAGATAGTCTGACCCCAGAGCTCAAGATTTCTCAATATTTTGTTTTGTGTTACATTCACCTGCTTGCTTCGTAACTGCAAGGAGGGAAATCTATATCTTAAACATGAACTCATTTACCCAAGTCTAAAAATGCTGTTCAAAAGATGATGGGTAAATATCAATATGTCAGACATCTACTACAGATGTCTAAAATTGTAAGGCTGTTCTCTGTACATATTCAGTTCAGTTCAGTTCAGTTCAATCGCTTAGTCATGTCCGACTCTTTGCGACCCCATGAATCGAAGCACGCCAGGCCTCCCTGTCTATCACCAACTCCCAGAGTTCACTCAAACTCATGTCCATCGAGTCGGTGATGCCATCTAGCCATCTCAACCTCTGTTGTCCCCCTCCCCTCCTGGCCCTAATCCCTCCCAGCATCAGAGTCTTTTCCAATGAGTCAACTCTTCGCATGAGCTGGCCAAAGTATTGGAGTTTCAGCTTTAGCGTCAGTCCTTCTGATGAACACCCCAGGACTGAACACTTCCAATGATCACCCGAACTGATCTCCTTTAGAATGGACTGGCTGGAACTCCTTGCATATTAGTGTCCCCTGAAATTTGTTCTCATGGTCATCACTAGAAGCCCAAATGTGGGTATGAATCTATGCTATTTACTGTGTTTTACACTCGGTAATTGCCTCTAAAGATAGCAGCCTCAATTGCTTTCCACTCTGCGTACGTTGCTGCCCCTCCCATCAAAAGCTAGAGCACACTTTCCCAGCTCCTTAAACCTGGGTTTCTCTTGTGACCATCTTTAATCAACGGAGTGCAGCAGAGTGAAAATATGCCTAGGTTTAGCAGCTGTGGCAGAGGAGGAAACCGCAACCCACTCCAGTATTCTTGCCTGGAGAATCCTGTGGACGGAGGGGCCTGGTGGGCTGCCGTCTACAGGGTCACACAGAGATGGACACGACTGAAGCAACTTAGCATCCCTGCATGCATTGGAGAAGGAATGGCAACCCACTCCAGTATTCTTGTCTGGAGAATCCCAAGGACAGAGGAGCCTGGTGGGCTGCCGTCTCTGGGGTCGCACAGAGTTGGACACAACTGAAGTGACTTAGCAGCAGCAGCAGCGGCTGTGGCAGCTTCTGCTTTCTCCCTGGGGGAACAAGTTGCTATGTAAGAAACCCTACTACCTTCAGCCCACCATGCAGTGAGAGGCCACATGGAGAAGAACCAAAGAGCTCACTCACAGACATGAACAGAGTAAAAAGACATGTGTTCCCTGAAGAATCATCCCAAGCCAGCCCCTTGTCATTCAAACCATCCCTTGAAGCCCCAGACATCCTTGCTCTGCTTTGTCCAAATTTCTGACCTGCAAATAAAATGGCTGTGGCCTTAAGCTTTTAATTCCAGAATAGGTCGTTACATAGCAATAGAAAACTAACACACACATTAACTATATGCTCATCCAGGTATACATAAAATAAAAGTTATTTATTTACTTTTGGTTGCACTGGGCCTTTGTTGCTGTGCTCAGGATTTCTCTAATTGCAGTGAGCAGGCACTACTCTTCATTGTGGTGTGCTGGCTTCTCTTTGTGGTGGCTTCTCTCATTATGGAGCACAGGCTCTAGGTGAATGGGCTTCAGCAGTTGCAGCACACAGGCTCAGTAGTTGTGGCACAGAGACTTTAGTTGCTCCTGGACATGTGGAATCTTCCCAGCCAGGGATCGAATCTGTGTCCCCTGCATTTGGCAGGTGGATTCTTATCTACTAAGCCACTAGGGAAGTCCCTAAATGAAAACTTTGCCTCTTATTAAATATTCTTCCAAAGCAGTGGTCAGCAAACTTGTTCTTAAGGGCTTACATACTATTTTAAGCTTTGTAGGCCAAGAGGCAAAACTGAGGCTATTATACAAGTGCTTATATAACGAGTTAAAATGTAAAAACCATTCCTAGCTCAAGGGCCAGGAAAGCTCAGACAGCTCACCAGATTAGGCCCATAAGCAACAATTTGTGGATCCTTGCTCTGGAAGCATCATTTTTGATGTTTGCAGTGTATTTCTTATAGGAATTTCCTGTAACTTACTTAATCAAGTCCCTGTTCTTAAGCATTTAGTTTTACTATTTCAAAAATAATGCTTCAAACAACTGAAAAAGATGGCGGAGGAATAGGACGGGAAGATTACGTTCCCCCTCACAAATTCCTCAAAAGAACATTTCAACGCCGAGCAAACTCCACAAAACAACTTCTGTAGGCTGGCAGAGGACATCAGGCAACCAGAAAAGCAGACCATTGTCTTCAAAAACAGGTAGGAAAAAGCATAAAAGACGAAAAAGGAGACAAAGGAGGTGGGGAGGGAGCTCCGTCCCGAGAAGGGAAGCCCGTCCCGGGAAGGGAATTTTAAGAAGAGAGGTTTCCAAACACCAGGAAACACTCTCCCTGCCGAGTCTGTGGCGAGCCTTGGAAACACAGAGGGCAACATAACAGGAAGGAAAAATAGATAAATAATTAAAACCAACAGATTACAAGCCCACCAGTAACTCCCCCAGTGGAAAAGCAGCAGAGACGACTGCATCCGCCATTGGGAAGTGGGGGCAGGGCAGGGACGCGCGGGAGGCGCGGGCTGCAGAGCTTTGCAAGAATCGGGCAGGAACGCCCCACGCGCAACCAGAACAATCTAACTTGGGCTAGCAAACCAGACTGTGGGATAGCTACCACGCGAAAAGCTCGAACATAAGACACCGCCAGGACCCAGCACAGAACAAAGGACGGAGCGGAAAAAGCCGGCTGCAGACCATTCCCCACCGGGGACAGGCAGCCAGAGCCGTAAGGACTGGAAAGGGGCAATTGCAGACCCGGAGAGACTTTACTTACCTAACTGCAAGCAGGCTCCTTTGCTAAGACTTCTGGGGGTGCTGGACAGTCACAGTCTGCCTCACAGGGTGCGCCAGCGGTCCACCCAGAGAGCTGAGCGGCAGCGGCGGAAAAGGTGACAAGCCGCGGCGATCGCGCTCGCCAAACTCCTGAGCTACTCGGACCTGGGAAGGGCACAAAGCGCAGTCCCAGCCGCATTTGTGCCTCTGAGGGCTGCCTGAGGGCCGAACCTGAGCGGCTTGGACTGGGGAAGTGCACGCAGCCTAGGGCCGGCCCCAGACGGTTCCCGGCTGAGCATCGTAGAGCCGGAGTGGTTTGTGCACCGCGAGAAAGGACAGGTCAAGCGGGGCAGAGATACTGTGTACACACGACAGTGCTATTTGTTTGCAGCATCCCCCCTCCCCACAGCGCGACTGAACTAGTGAACCTAAAAACCAGCAAACAGAAGAAGTTAAACAGAGGGAACCACCTTGGAAGTGAGCCCACACGGCCCATAACATCAGAGAAGAGCCAGATATATTTTTAATTTTTTAATATTTTTAAAATCATTCTTTTTTTTTGCTTTTTGCTTTTTTTTTTCCTTTTTTTTCCGAGCTTTTTTTTAATTGTTAAGTCTTCTATTTCTCCTCTAATTTTTATTTCTATAACCTAGTATTACTATTTTTAAAAAAAAAGACTTTTTTTTTTTTTAAGGTAAACACCATATATACTCTTTGGATGGTTGTTGGTGTTTTGTTTTGTTTTTGTTTGTTTGTTTTTTAATAATTCTTTTTTTTTTCTTTCTTCCTTTTTCCTTCTGCTTTTCTTTAATATTGTATCTTTGAAAATCCAACCTCTACTCCAGATTTTTAATCTTTGCTCTTAGGTTTTTGTTGTCAATTTTGTACATTTAAAAACCCAAACTTCACTACCCAAGTTTACCTGAGAGCGAGATTACTGGCTTGACCACTCTCTCCTCCTCTGGACTCTCCTTTTTCTCCACCAGGTGGCCTCTGTCTCTTTTCTCCCCCATCTCTTCTCTATCCAACTCTGTGAATCTCTGTGTGTTCCAGACGGTGGAGAACACCTAAGGAACTGGTTACTGGCAGGATTTGTCTCTCTCCTACTCATTCCTCTCTCTTATCCTCCTGGTCACCTCTGTCTACTTCCTCCCTCTCCTCTTCCCCATATAACTCTGTAAATACCTCTGAGCGGTCCAGACTATAGAGCGCACATAAGGAAGTGACTACTGGCTAGCTTGCTCTCTCCTCTCTTGATCTCACCGCATCTCATTCCAGTTACCTCTAACTACCCCCTCCATCTTCTCTTCTCCTTGTAACTCAGTGAACCTCTCTGAGTGTCCCTCAATGTGGAGAAACTTTTCATCTTTAACCTAGATGTTTTATCATCGGTGCTGTATAGATGGAGAAGTCTGGAGGCTACTGTAAAAATAAAACTGAAAACCAGAAGCAGGAAGCTTAAACCCAAAGCCTGAAAACATTAGAGAACTCTTGAATTCAGGGAACATTAAGCAATAGGAGCTCATCAAATGCCTTCATACCTACACCGAAACCAAGCTCCACCCAAGGGCCAACAAGTTCCAAAACAAGACATACCACCCAAATTCTCCAGCAACACAGGAACACTCCCCTGAGCCTCAATATACAGGCAGCTCAAAATTATCCCAAAACCTTTGATGTCTCATGACCCATTACGGGTCACTCCACTGCACTCCAGAGAGAAGAAACCCAGCTCCACCCACCAAAACTCCAACACAAGCCTCCCTAACCAGGAAACCTTGACAAGCCACTGATAGAACCCCACCCAAAGTGAGGAAGCTCCATAATAAAGAGAACTCCACAAATTATCAGAATATAAAAAGGCCACCCCAAACGCAGCAATATAACCAAGATGAAGAGACAGAGGAATACTCAGCAGGTAAAGGAACAGGAGAGTTGCCCACCAAACCAAACAAAAGAGGAAGAAGTAGGGAATCTACCGGAGAAGGAATTCCGAATATTGATAGTGAAAATGATCCAAAATCTTGAAATCAAAATGGAAACACAGATAAATAGCCTAGAGACAAGGATTGAGAAGATGCAAGAAAGGTTTAACAAGGACCTAGAAGAAATAAAAAAGGGTCAAAATATAATGAATAACACAATAAATGAGATCAGAAACTCTCTGGAGGCAACAAATAGTAGAATAACGGAGGCAGAAGATAGGATTAGTGAAATAGAAGATAGAATGGTAGAAATAAATGAATCAGAGAGGAAACAAGAAAAACGAATTAAAAGAAACGAGGACAATCTCAGAGACCTCCAGGACAATATGAAACGCTCCAACATTCGAATTATAGGAGTCCCAGAAGAAGAAGACAGAAAGAAAGACCATGAGAAAATCCTTGAGGAGATAATAGTTGAAAACTTCCCTAAAATGGGGAAGGAAATAATCACCCAAGTCCAAGAAACACAGAGAGTCCCAAATAGGATAAACCCAAGGCGAAACACCCCAAGACACATATTAATCAAATTAACAAAGATCAAACACAAAGAACAAATATTAAAAGCAGCAAGGGAAAAACAACAAATAACACACAAGGGGATTCCCATAAGGATAACAGCTGATCTGTCAATAGAAACTCTTCAGGCCAGGAGGGAATGGCAAGACATACTTAAAGTGATGAAAGACAATAACCTACAGCCCAGATTACTGTACCCAGCAAGGATCTCATTCAAATACGAAGGAGAAATCAAAAGCTTTACAGACAAGCAAAAGCTGAGAGAATTCAGCACCACCAAACCAGCTCTCCAACAAATTCTAAAGGATATCCTCTAGACAGGAAACACGAAAAGGGTGTATAAACCCGAACCCAAAACAATAAAGTAAATGGCAACGGGATCATACTTATCAATAATTACCTTAAACGTAAATGGGTTGAACGCCCCAACCAAAAGACAAAGACTGGCCGAATGGATACAAAAACAAGACCCCTCTATATGCTGCTTACAAGAGACCCACCTCAAAACAAGGGACACATACAGACTGAAAGTGAAGGGCTGGAAAAAGATATACCACGCGAATAGAGACCAAAAGAAAGCAGGAGTGGCAATACTCATATCCGATAAAATAGACTTTAAAACAAAGGCTGTGAAAAGAGACAAAGAAGGCCACTACATAATGATCAAAGGAACAATCCAAGAAGAAGATATAACAATTATAAATATATATGCACCCAATATAGGAGCACCACAATATGTAAGACAAATGCTAACAAGTATGAAAGGGGAAATCAACAATAACACAATAATAGTGGGAGACTTTAATACCCCACTCACACCTATGGACAGATCAACTAAACAGAAAATTAACAAAGAAACGCAAACTTTAAATGATACATTAGATCAGTTAGACCTAATTGATATCTATAGGACATTTCACCCCAAAACAACGAATTTCACCTTTTTTTCAAGTGCTCATGGAACCTTCTCCAGGATAGATCACATCCTGGGCCATAAATCTAAACTTGATAAATTCAAGAAAATCGAAATCATTCCAAGCATCTTTTCTGACCATAATGCATTAAGATTAGATCTCAATTACAGGAGAAAAACTATTAAAAATTCCAACATATGGAGGTTGAACAACACACTTCTGAATAACCAACAAATCACAGAAGAAATCAAAAAAGAAATCAAAATATGCATAGAAACTAATGAAAATGAAAACACAACAACCCAAAACCTGTGGGACACTATAAAAGCAGTGCTAAGAGGAAAGTTCATAGCAATACAGGCATACCTCAAGAAACAAGAAAAAAGTCAAATAAACAACCTAACTCTACAACTAAAGCAACTAGAAAAGGAAGAGTTGGAGAACCCCAGAGTTAGTAGAAGGAAAGAAATCTTAAAAATTAGGGCAGAAATAAATGCAAAAGAAACAAAAGAGACCATAGCAAAAATCAACAAAGCCAAAAGCTGGTTCTTTGAAAGGATAAATAAAATTGACAAACCATTAGCCAGACTCAGCAAGAAGCAAAGAGAGAAAAATCAAATCAATAAAATTAGAAATGAAAATGGAGAGATCACAACAGACAACACAGAAATACAAAGGATCATAAGAGACTACTATCAGCAGTTGTATGCCAATAAAATGGACAACGTGGAAGAAATGGACAAATTCTTAGAAAAGTACAATTTTCCAAAACTGAACCAGGAAGAAATAGAAAATCTTAACAGACCCATCACAAGCACGGAAATTGATACTGTAATCAGAAATCTTCCAGCAAACAAAAGCCCAGGTCCAGATGGCTTCACAGCTGAATTCTACCAAAAATTTCGAGAAGAGCTAACACCTATCCTCCTCAAACTCTTCCAGAAAATTGCAGAGGAAGGTAAACTTCCAAACTCATTCTATGAGGCCACCATCACCCTAATACCAAAACCTGACAAAGATGTCACAAAAAAAGAAAACTACAGGCCAATATCTCTGATGAACATAGATGCAAAAATCCTCAACAAAATTCTAGCAATCAGAATCCAACAACACATTAAAAAGATCATACACCATGACCAAGTGGGCTTTATCCCAGGGATGCAAGGATTCTTCAATATCCGCAAATCAATCAATGTAATTCACCACATTAACAAATTGAAAAATAAAAACCATATGATTATCTCAATAGATGCAGAGAAGGCCTTTGACAAAATTCAACATCCATTTATGATAAAAACTCTCCAGAAAGCAGGAATAGAAGGAACATACCTCAACATAATAAAAGCTATCTATGACAAACCCACAGCAAACATTATCCTCAATGGTGAAAAATTAAAAGCATTTCCCCTAAAGTCAGGAACAAGACAAGGGTGTCCACTTTCACCGCTACTATTCAACATAGTTCTGGAAGTTTTGGCCACAGCAATCAGAGCAGAAAAAGAAATAAAAGGAATCCAAATTGGAAAAGAAGAAGTAAAACTCTCACTGTTTGCAGATGACATGATCCTCTACATGGAAAACCCTAAAGACTCCACCAGAAAATTACTAGAGCTAATCAATGAATATAGTAAAGTTGCAGGATATAAAATCAACACACAGAAATCCCTTGCATTCCTATACACGAATAATGAGAAAGTAGAAAAAGAAATTAAGGAAACAATTCCATTCACCATTGCAACGAAAAGAATAAAATACTTAGGAATATATCTACCTAAAGAAACTAAAGACCTATATATAGAAAACTATAAAACACTGATGAAAGAAATCAAAGAGGACACTAATAGATGGAGAAATATACCATGTTCATGGATCGGAAGAATCAATATAGTGAAAATGAGTATACTACCCAAAGCAATTTACAAATTCAATGCAATCCCTATCAAGCTACCAGCCACATTTTTCACAGAACTAGAACAAATAATTTCAAGATTTGTATGGAAATACAAAAAACCTCGAATAGCCAAAGCAATCTTGAGAAAGAAGAATGGAACTGGAGGAATCAACTTGCCTGACTTCAGGCTCTACTACAAAGCCACAGTCATCAAGACAGTATGGTACTGGCACAAAGACAGACATATAGATCAATGGAACAAAATAGAAAGCCCAGAGATAAATCCACACACATATGGACACCTTATCTTTGACAAAGGAGGCAAGAATATACAATGGAGTAAAGACAATCTCTTTAACAAGCTGGTGTTAACAAACTGGTCAACCACTTGTAAAAGAATGAAACTAGATCACTTTCTAACACCGCACACAAAAATAAACTCAAAATGGATTAAAGATCTAAATGTAAGATCAGAAACTATAAAACTCCTAGAGGAGAACATAGGCAAAACACTCTCTGACATAAATCACAGCAGGATCCTCTATGATCCACCTCCCAGAATACTGGAAATAAAAGCAAAAATAAACAAATGGGATCTAATTAAAATTAAAAGCTTCTGCACAACAAAGGAAAATATAAGCAAGGTGAAAAGACAGCCTTCTGAATGGGAGAAAATAATAGCAAATGAAGCAACTGACAAACAACTAATCTCAAAAATATACAAGCAACTTATGCAGCTCAATTCCAGAAAAATAAACGACCCAATCAAAAAATGGGCCAAAGAACTAAATAGACATTTCTCCAAAGAAGACATACGGATGGCTAACAAACACATGAAAAGATGCTCAACATCACTCATTATTAGAGAAATGCAAATCAAAACCACAATGAGGTACCACTTCACACCAGTCAGAATGGCTGCGATCCAAAAATCTGCAAGCAATAAATGCTGGAGAGGGTGTGGAGAAAAGGGAACCCTCCTACACTGTTGGTGGGAATGCAAACTAGTACAGCCACTATGGAGAACAGTGTGGAGATTCCTTAAAAAATTGCAAATAGAACTACCTTATGACCCAGCAATCCCACTGCTGGGCATACACACCGAGGAAACCAGAATTGAAAGAGACACATGTACCCCAATGTTCATCGCAGCACTGTTTATAATAGCCAGGACATGGAAACAACCTAGATGTCCATCAGCAGATGAATGGATAAGAAAGCTGTGGTACATATACACAATGGAGTATTACTCAGCCGTTAAAAAGAATTCATTTGAATCAGTTCTGATGAGATGGATGAAACTGGAGCCGATTATACAGAGTGAAGTAAGCCAGAAAGAAAAACACCAATACAGTATACTAACACATATATATGGAATTTAGGAAGATGGTAATGACGACCCTGTATGCAAGACAGGGAAAGAGACACAGATGTGTATAACGGACTTTTGGATTCAGAGGGAGAGGGAGAGGGTGGGATGATTTGGGAGAATCACATTCTAACATGTATACTATCATGTGAATTGAATCGCCAGTCTATGTCTGACGCAGGATGCAGCATGCTTGGGGCTGGTGCATGGGTATGACCCAGAAAGATGTTATGGGGAGGGAGGTGGGAGGGGGGTTCATGTTTGGGAATAAAAAGAGAAAAAAAAATAAATAAATAAAATAAAATTCATATGGAACCAAAAAAAAAAAAAACAAAACAAAAATAATGCTTCAACTGATCTTGTGACTAATGATTCAATAAATCTTTGTCCATATTCATGGTTACTTCCTTAGAGTAAATCCCTCAAACTGGAATTGCTAGGTCAAAGAGAGTATTCATTATGCCAAAATACCCTCTGAAACTACCATACCTATGTACGATCCTATCAGCAACATATAAGAGAGCTCTGTAGCAGTTTATGACTATTTTAAGGGTTTGTTTAAAAAAAAAAAAACTGTTTGAATTTCACATTGGTGTTGGAGTGTGAGCAGAGTGTGTCTCTATTCCTTAGTCAGGGGTGATCTCTTTCTCCTTGGGCTTTGTTCAGTTCAGTTCAGTTCAGTCGCTCTGACTCCTTGTGATCCCATGAATTGCAGCACGCCAGGCCTCCCTGTCCATCACCAATTCCCGGAGTTCAGTCAAACTCACGTCCATCAAGTTGGTGATGCCATCCAACCATCTCATCCTCTATTGTCCCCTTCTCCTCCTGCCCTCAATCCCTCCCAGCATCAGAGTCTTTTCCAATGAGTCAACTCTTTGCATGAGGTGGCCAAAGTACTGGAGTTTCAGCTTTAGCATCATTCCTTCCAAAGAACACCCAGAGCTGATCTCCTTGGGCTTTGTTGGAACGCCTAATTCAAGTTCAGACTCTCACTGAATCCCTGCTCCTTGTTCTTTAGTCATTAAGTTGTGTCTGACTCTTTGCAACCCCACCAGGCTGCTCTGTCCATGGGATTTCCCAGACAAGAATACTGGAGTGGGTTACCATTTCCTTCTCCAGTGATCTTCCCTACTCAGAGATTGAACTCAGGTCTCCTGCATCTCCTGCATTGGCAGGCAAGTTCTTTACCAATGAGCTACCAGGGCAGCCTGAAGCCCTTCTCACAGATTCTCAAAAAGAGTTTAGCCTTCCCAGGGCCGTGGGACAGCCCCCAGAAGAGGGCTGCCTGCAGAGGCCCCAGCCACTCCTTACACAAGCGCCCCCATCGCACTTCCTCCCCCTCCCTCTCAGCAGGAGGTGGCTGGCCCAGCTCAGCTCCCAGCCTAACAAATTGCCATCTGTGAATGACTGCTCCTTTCTGCAGCTAGGCCAGTCTCTGTTTTTCTGTTCCCTGGCTTCCCTGAGCTCTCTCTTGGGGCACATGTCCTTCTTCTCTCTATTCTCAGCCTACAGCGGCCCCCCAAGCAGAAAAGCAGGATAGAAGACATGCAAAGTACTGTTGATGTGGGGTCCAGACAAGGCAGTCTCTTTGGCAGACCCTGGGCAGGCCTGCAGGCTCTAATCTTTTAACCTGGCTGTCTAATAGAATCCAGGCTGCTGACACCCTTGTCCTCTAGTTATTTTTAAACCATAATAACTGGCATTACATCAAGGTCATGAAACACAGAAGTTTGGCAGAGCTGCTGCTTCTCTACTTCTTTCTATCTCCTCTCCTAGCTGCTTGCTTCCTTCCTCCCTGCCTGGCCAGATCCTATACCTACCCCTGGGGGCTGTTTTCATGCTCCCCTCTACAGGAAGCCCAGCCTCACTTTCCTCTATTCATTCAGTTCCCTGGAACAGAAGGTTTTAGAGCATGTACATGACTTTCATCACCTTGTGTATTCAGGCTTGTAGCATTCACTGACACTTTATAAATGTCAGTATTATCAATGCAACCTTCTAACTGAGGATGTAGAACATGATTTCACTTTGACCTATGGTCCTTAAAGCAACAGTAGTAGTGCTGGGCAAAAAACAAGGAGCTCATGAATTAAGTTTATTAATTTTAGGACTCTGCTCTGATAAACTCCAAAAGTTCAGGGTACCATACATACTGTTGTTTGTTGTTGTGCAGTTGCTCAGTCATGCCTGACTCTTTGTGACCCCATGGACTGCACCACGCTAGGCCTCCCTGTCCTTCACCGACTCCCAGAGCTTGCTCAAACTCATGTCCATTGAGTCAGTGATGCCATCCAAACATCTCATCCTCTGTCATCCCCTTCTCCCCCTGCCCTCAATCTTTCCCAGCATCAGGATTTTTTCCAATGAGTCAGTTCTTTGCATCAGGTGGCCAAAGTATTGGAGCTTCAGCTTCAGCATCAGTCCTTCCAATGAGTATTCAGGATTGGTTTCCTTTATAATGGACTAGTTGGATCTCCTTGCAGTCCAAGGTACTCTCAAGAATCTTATCCAACACTGCAGTTCAAAAGCATCAATTCTTCAGTGCTCAGCCTCCTTTATGTCCAACTCTCACATTCATACATGACTACTGGAGAAATCACAGCTTTGACTGGAAGGACCTTTGTAAGTAATATCTCTGCTTTTTAATATGCTGTCTAGGTTTGTCATAACTTTTCTTCCAAGGAGCAAGTGTCTTTCAATTTAAAGGTTGCAGTCACCATCTGCAGTGATTTTGGAGCCCAAGAAAATAAAGTCTGTCACTGTTTCCATTGTTTCCCCATCTATTTGCCATGAAGTGATGGAGCTGGATGCCACGATTTTCATTTTTTGAATGTTGAGTTTTAAGTCAGGTTTTTCATTCTCCTCTTTCACCTTCATCAAGAGGTTTTTTAGCTCCTCTTCACTTTCTGCCATAAGGGTGGTGTCATCTGCACATCTGAGGTTATTGGTATTTCTCCCGGCAATCTTGATCCATACTGAGCATTTCTCAATTAGATGCTAATTTTTGATAAGCCTGGAGTCAAAAGGGGATGATGGTGAAATGGGGAAAGAATTAGATTAGGAAGCATAAGTCTGAAAAGTCTATCTAGTTCTCTCACTTATCGACATGTAAATTTGAGCCTCATCTATAAAAGGAGAATAATAATGCCTCTTATTTCTATAAAGTTTTTTCTGACACTGAAATGAAAGGACCTTTACTTATTCAATCTGCACACAAAACTAAAAGATAATCATCATTGTCCCCATTTTACAGGTAAAAGGATGGAGACCTGAAAGTTAAGTAATTTGCCCAATGTCAAAAACCTAGCAAGTAAGAATTTGAACCCAGGTCTCGTTGATGTAAAATTTTTTAAAAGGGGAAAAGGAGAGAATTATAAGTGTGAGTATGTTTTATCTTCCCAACAGTTGATAATTTTAGTGTCTGGCCTGAATGAGCTCATTTGAATTTGTATTTGCATTCATTTTTGAGAGAAGGAAAAAATAACAAAGAGAATAAAAATAGAGTACAGGCAAGAGATAAGGGAGTGAGAGAATAAGTGGGCATGCTGAGAGCCAGGAAATTAGTTCTGCCTAACAAATTTCATTCAATATCTTCGATGCACCAGGAACCTAAAGGCTTAGGCTGGGCAAACAATGGTGAGAAAATGGTTTCTGCCTGTGAAAGTGACCAAAGAGAGTCACACAGAGAGGTTTGTGGCGGAGAGTGGAAGAGGTTAGTAGAGGGAGCATCCCTTTTTTGCATCCAAGTGAGGAGGAAATAGGGCTTCCCAAGTGGCTCAGGAGTAAAGAATCTGCCTGCGTTGCAGAAGACTTATAGGAGATGCAGTTTCAATCCCTAAGTCAGGAAGATCCCTTGGAGAAGGAAATGGCAACCCACTCCAGTATTTCTGCCTGGAACATCCCATGGACAGAGGAGCCTGGTGGCTTATAGTACATGAGATCACGAAAGTGTTGGACATGACTGAGTAACTAAACAACTACAACAAGGAGGAGGTGAGCAAAGAAAATAAGGTTGGCAACAAAGGGGAGGCTAGATCTTGGAGGCCCAGTAGATAATGGAGAATTTTAAACAGGAAAGCAATACATTCAGATATAGTTTTTACTGTGTTGCTTGTTTACTCATTCATTCATTTACTCACTCATTTAGAATACTTGCACATAGGTGTGAGGGGGCTGTGTATATGAATGGACTCAAAAATTATAGTTTTTTGCATAGGCCCTGATCCCTTCCCACCACCCTCACCATTGTGAGGGTCCTGGCCACCATCATCCCTCTGCTGTATGATTGCAATCACCTGCTAACATCTATCCTTGGGCTTTCATAATCTAATTACAAAATAGAAGTCGTTTGAATGTAAGTCAGAGCATGACAGTCCTTGGCTCAAAACTCTCCAGTGCCCTCTTCACCACTCAGAATAAAACTCAAAGTTTGGACAATGGCCTTCAAGGCTCATATAATCTGCTACCCTCTTCACCTTCCCCACTGGTATGCCTCTGATCTCATTTTCTACTACTCTTTCTTGCTGCCCTGCTCCAGCAACACAGACCTCCTTGACCTTCAAATGCTCCAAGCATCACTCTGCCTGGGGTGTCTGCACATCCGCATACCACCCCAGGATGGCTCTTCTCCCTTACAGATCTGCACAGATCACTCCCTCACCATCTGGGCATCGCTCCAGTCTCATCAGCTCAGACGAGCCTTTCCCTCCTACCATACTTAAAATTGCAACAGGCCACGTGTTTCCCTGAACTCCCCATGTGGCTTCTCTGCTTTATTTTTGGCTATTTAACTTATTATCATCTGATATACATATATTTTTATGCTATTTTTGGTGTGCTCTCAGCCCATTCCTGGGCTTTCCCAGTGGTAAAGAATCCACCTGCCAACGCAGAAGTTTTGGGTTCAATCCCTAGGTCAGGAAGATCCCCTGGAGGGGGAAATGGCAACCCACTCCAGTATTCTTATCTGGGAAATCCCAGGGTGGGCTACAGTTCATGGGGTCACAAAGAATCAGATATGACTGAGTGACTGAGCAGGCACATATGCACCCACTCCTGCTCTGCCTTTGAAGTAAATATAGGGCATGGAGCTTTTGCCTGTTTTGTTCACTGTATCCCTAATGCCTCAAATGAGCTTGGCAAGTAGCATGTGTTGAAAATGATATTTACGTGATGACTGAAGGAGGTAGAATGCTATTGTCCCCCTAGATCCATTTTTTTTTCCCTTTTATCTGTGTGATGGCCACTGAGTTAACATCTAAATTTCCAGCCTCCTTTGCAGAGAAATGTGGTCATGTTCTTACTAATAGACTTTGAGCAGTAATTATACCCTCATCCCAAGAAACAGACTAGGAAAACTATGCAGGACTCAAGGAGTACATGTGCTCATACACCACTTCAGGTGTGACCAGGGCAAGTAAATAGATGAGAAAAGCCTCCTTGTAGTGGAAGCTGGGAGACAAAAAGAACAAAGATTAACTGTCCTTATTTTCCCCCACTGATTTGAAGTGCCATATTTATCTATATTATTAATACCTATCTATTCTCAGATTTCTAGGCTTTCTTAGTTTTTCCATTCATTTATCTTCATATTCATGAACCAGTGCTAAACTGTTTTATTATCTGCTATGACCAAGGGTTCCATGCCTTTCATTACATTTTTTCCCCTAAAGATTCCTAATAATTCTTACAAAAGGAATGCATTGTAGAGACACTGGTGGTGGTGGTGGTGGTGGTGGTGGTGGTGGTGGTGGTGGTCAGTTGCTCAGTCGTGTCTGACTCTTTGTGACCCCATGGACTGTAGTTCACCGGCTCCTCTGTCCATGGGATTTCCCAGAAAAGAATACTGGAGTGGGTTGCCATTTCCTCCTCCAGGGGATCTTCCTGACCCAGGGATTGAACCCACAGCTCTTGCATCTCCTGCAGGAGGATTCTTCACGACTAGTGCCACCTGGGAAGCCTCTGTAGACACATTACTTGGGCAGTAATTTTGAGTTGGATTGGAGGCAGACAAGATTGAGACTGTTTCATTAATTTTAGATGAGGATGGGAATGACAGCTGCAGGGTAAGAAATTATCCTACCCTCCCTCTACCCTTCACCCCCAGCATAATTTCTGCCAATGGCCCCCTACTCCCACCCCAGATTATGATATTAAAAGTCACTTCCTATGAAGAGGCCAAGACAGATTCAAGAGATACTCAGAGATTCAAATGCCTTAGTAACTTGCTGGATAGTGGTGAAGAGTGAGACAAGAATGATTCTTAGATTTCTGGCCCTGGCAACTACATAAATATTTGTCATTCCTGAATCACACAGGCTGGGAAACAGATTTGGGGAATAAATACAATGAACAGAATTTGAGGATTTGTGGGTTATCTAGAAGGAACTCTCCAGTAGACATACAGTCAACTTCTGGACTTGAGAGTTGGACCTGCCAGTTCACTCTTGATAATGGAGCATGAGTTAAAGCTGCCAGAAAAGATCATTAGAGAAGACCTCGAGCATTGTAGTGACTCACTGAGCTCTGACTCACTGGTAGCATTATCCAGCTAGCTCTAGTTTTGCTGTCCTAGTGGTCAGGAGCCTAGAACTTCACCAGAAAAAAAAGTGGACAACAGTACTGTTACAGAGAAGAGCTCAACTGGATCACGAAGGCATCCTTCCTGTGTTAGGAAGGAAACTGGCTCACAGGAGATTACTAAATGATGGAATGGGTTGCATCATTTGCTCTGAAGCAGTGCACAATATAGAATCCAAACTCAATTCTGTTGGCAAATCAATTGGAAAACCTTGACTCTGCCATGAAAAACTTAAACTTTACTCTCATTCATATCAGGGCCTTATTTTTCCAAGGCTCCCAAGGTTGTCCCACATTTCTTATTGATTTATGCTACATGAAAGCTGATTGAAGCCTTGAAAATGACCAATTCTTAGGTCATTTCATAATGAATGATCTTGGAATCACTCTGGCTAAAACTAATGAGGATTTTTTTCGTGCACTGCTACAAGAAATCATCAATTATTCCAAAGCTCTAGGCTCCCAAATCTTCATGTATACAATATTATAACCTTGTATTGGTTTCGGAGACATATGTTTTCCTTCCCTTCTTTTGGAGGGAAGGGATATTGCCCTATTTAAGTCTAGCACAATGACTGGCAAGTGGAAAATTACTCCATAAAGGTTTATTGAAATGTACTTAAAGATAGGTAACAATTCTTGAGGAGAAATGGGAAACAATGGGATATCAGTGTTGGAAATGACATTTTAATCAGAGTACAAATGGTAAATAATTGGAATTCAATATGACTTTAATCTATGTTGTCCATTACTATTAGAATGTGTGAATCAAAAATGCATGGATTTTTAGGGCTGTTTGCTTTGCCTGTTTGCCCTCTTGCAACAAAAGTTTTCATTAAATGACAGATGGTACCTACTATAGGAAATACATAGGGTTAGGAGGAGAAAGTCAAGCTCTATTTGATTGCCTTCTAGGAAGACCTGTATGTCAGGGAAGGATATTGAATCATCTGACTAGAATAGGGTGTGATGTTTACTTGTGGGTATTCACTTACTATTATCCTTGGCTTCTATTATCACAAATTATTACAAATTGCCAGTCACTGTGGGAAATAGTTGTCTTATCAATTTTCTCAGATCATAAATTCAGAAGCCTAAAATGAAGGCTTTTTGCACACGTGCTAAGTCACTTCAGTCATGTCTGACTCTTTGTGACCCCGTGAGCTGTAGCCTGCCAGGCTCCTCTGTCCGTGGGATTTCCCAAGCAAGAATACTGGAGTGGGTTGCCATGCCTTCCTCCAGGGCATCTTCCCGACCCAGGAATCAAACCCACATCTCTTATATCTCCTGCATTGGCAAGTGGGTTCTTTACCACTAGCACCACCTGGGCTGCCCGAACTGAAAGCATAATCCCATATGCATGCATGTGTGTGTAATGTTATTAAACACTTACCGATTACTCACCAAATGTGCTGGGCATTGTGGTAACTGTTTAACAAGTATTAGTTTATCTAATGGTCACAACAACCCGGTGAGGTAATTGCTGCTATCCCTCCTGGCCACCCTCCCTTTACTTTACAGATAAGGGACCTGAGAGACAGAACTGTCAGCTAGCTTGTCCACACTGTCTGACTCCAAAGCTGCGGCTCTGAACCATTACACAGCAGGTGTCTTCACAAGCAAGGTGCCAGATGAACTGCAGATAGGGTTTGGAGTGACTCACGCTCGCTCCACTTCTCACCACAGACCACACTGAGACACGGCCACCGCTTCCTCTTCACCATTCCCAGCCAAGAATAACACCTGAGAAGTGGCTTCCTGTTGGATCTGGAGGTACTTGTGATGCTTGTGTGTCTGAGAATTCTGTAAACTCGAGTCCCCTTCTGAATTAATACATATAACTTGAGTTGTTAATAGCTTGAACAGGAAGTGTCATAGCTAAACAATAGACTAGAACAGAAATAATTTCTTAAAATGCTGAGTCTCCTACCATTCAATTGCCCAGAAAATTTGTTCTCATCCCAAGTGCCATTATTTGCAGGAATTTTTCTCTTTTTTCTCAACATAATAAAGCCCTGACCACATCCCACAAGGTTCCTCTGTCCATGGGATTCTCCAGGCAAGAATACTCCTCCAGGGGATCTTCCTCACCAAGGGATTAAATCCAGGTCTCTCACATTGCAGGCAGATTCTTTACCATCTGAGCCACCAGGGAAGCCAGAGAAGGCCTTTTCATGACAGCTTATTATAGAAGAGATCTCCCAAATCTGAACTTTCACATTAATTGCATAAGAGGAGGAATATAAATGTGGACCACGTTGGCTTTAAAAAAGCAGGAACCAAATGTCATGAATTGATTTCTATTCAGCATATGTCACCATGAGGATATCTTTGTTTTGATGAAGAGCCTTCCATCTTCCTGTAAAGAAGACAAGTATGTTAAGGATTAGGTTCACTTATTATACACAGAATTATTTACTTAAATTTGTGGTCCCCAGCCATTCCGTTGTAATAGACTGGTCAGTAATCAGAGCCAACCGGGTCATCTCTTACTCTGTACCCACTGATACAGCCTCCCAACTTCTATCCACAGCTCAAAACATTACTGATGGGGAGGCACTACAAGCTCAAGTTAGCACTCTTCCCTTCCACCCACCCCTTCTTGTAAATTTCTAGTTAGACACCATCACTTCTTAATCACTTCCATTCCTGAGAAGACTGAAGTAAAATGATCTCTTGGGAAATTCCTGACATGTAAATCTAAGAAGCTGAGAAGGGCCCAGACATAATTCCAGAGAGAAGGGTGACTCCATACCTTTTGCCACACACTACACATTCCATTGAAGTGCCAAGCAGTGGACAATCACAATTCTTCTTCAACCTCTAATTCCTTTATTGGTTCTCAAAGTATGTATAAAGTATCTACTAGTTTATGCCAGATGCTATGCTAAGTTTTGATGGTGAAAAGACATGATCCCTCACTAAGCTCAAAAGCTCTTTATTTCCTTTACCATCTTAGTATACTATCCCTTTTTGCCTGAAAGATACCATCATTATTGTCCAGTCTGAAAGAGGAGCCCAGATCGAGTGTCCCTAGAGGTCCCTCTCCACTGTAAGAATCTATTATCTTGGATCTGAAATAAAACAGGAAATGGTTTGGCCAGGTGCATGGGTACAATCTATTAGTAGAACACTATTCTGATGGATGAATTAATTCAGTGTATCTAATATTTTCCAGTGGTCATGTATGGATGTGAGAGTTGAACTGTGAAGAAAGCTGAGTGCCGAAGAATTGATGCTTTTGAACTGTGGTGTTGGAGAAGACTCTTGAGAGTCACTTGGACTGCAAGGCAATCCAACCAGTCCATTCTAAAGGAGGTCAGTCCTGGGTGTTCTTTGGAAGGAATGATGCTAAAGCTGAAACTCCAGTACTTTGGCCACCTCATGCGAAGAGTTGACTCATTGGACAAGACTCTGATGCTGGGAGGGATTAGGGGCAGGAGGAGAAGGCGACGACAGAGGATGAGATGGCTGGATGGCATCACCGACTCGATGGACATGAGTCTGAGTGAGCTCCGGGAGTTGGTGATGGACAGGGAGGCCTAGCGTGCTGCGATTCATGGGGTCGCAAAGAGTCGAACAGGACTGAGTGACTGAACTGAACTGAACTGAACTGAATATTTGTAAACTCCCCCCACTTTGGAAAGATAATTTCTTATGCTTCTCTTAATGTTTTGATCCTTAGCCAGTACATAAGGTCAGACTAATTTCTCTTTGTGTTTCTTTTCAAAACGTACTGTTCTTTCAAATGTAGCAAGCACAAAGAATCATATTATGGATATTCTTCCCATGATTGTCACCCAGTTAAGAATGCTTGTTAAGGGCTTCCCTGGAGACTCTGTGCTCCCAATTTAGAGGCACGGGTTCAGTCCCTGGTCGGGGAACTAAGATCCTGCATGCTGCCTGGTGCAGCCAAAAGAAAGGGAAGAAAGAATGCTTATTAAGCTTCCACCTTCTTTCAGTTAGTTAAGGTTTCTATGTCTCTGAACCAAAATTAGTCTGACCCATTGGATTAAGAAGATGGGATTATGTCTTCTGTAGATGGTTGAGAACTGGAACTTGACCTTCTCCAACACTACAAGATTTAATTGGATGACCTTTCATAGAGGTGGCTGGGATGAAGTTAGACTTCATTGCCCCTCCCCTCACTGCCTGGAAAATAACACAGTGTATATGTTACCTTTTTGGTGCAGAGCTAGTCCCACGCAAACCTATAAAGCCTGAAAATCTGGCTATGGTACACCTAATCCTCCAATTCTCTTTTTCAAAATTTCTCCATGCTTTAAATAACTCTGCCAGTGCCCAGATTTCATGCAACTAAACTGTGGTACACCATGCACTCAAATAATTATACAGCCACTAAAAATCACACTCTGTGTGTGTGTGTGTGTGTGTATGTGTTAAGTCATTTCAGTCATGTCCAACTCTTTGTGACCCTGTGAACTATAGCCCATCAGGCTCCTCTGAAGCTTCCTGACCCAGGGATCAAACTCGTGTTTCTTATGTCTCCTACATTGGCAGGCAGGTTCTTTACCACTAGTGCCACCTGGGAAGCCCAAAAAAATCACACTGCAGAGAAATATTTAGTAGAGTGGAAAGATGTTCAGCTATTTCCCTCAGCTCCCTGATTCTCAATCAGAGTATGAAACTTGCCAAATATTTTATGCTGGTCACTGCTTCCTGAGCATGCAAAATGCATCATTTCCTGTACCACATCAAGGCTTATGGTCTTAATTCTAAGAACCGGTTTATAAGTAAGGAAGCAGACTGTTTCCTGTTAGACCAGCAATAAAGAAATAGACTATAACAGTTTGTTCTTTTCAGAAGAAGTGAAATGGATGTATGCTCAGTCTGACATCCTCAAGATGCAAATTCCTCATTGAAATTTAGGAGACATCTGTTGGGAGATGATTATTATTTAATCCTATTGTTTGGAAGCAAGATATAAACCCTGGCCCAACACTACAGCTGGGGTATCCTGAACATGCAAATTAACCTCTCTGAGGCTCAGTTTCTGCATTGTTGAAATGGGACCACAGTAATACCTCATAGTGTTAGTGGAAAGAATAAAACAATAGCATGTAAAGAATCTGGTTTAATGTCTGATAGTCAATAAGTTCTCAGTAAATGTCAGCTATTATTCACTGCTCTACCGCAGTTTTATCCTCCAGCCTACACTTAAGAAGGGGGATAGGATGGTGGAGTTGAGAGGGTCTCACCCTCATAAATAAGAACAGAGCACAGCATCCACTGGGATTCTCAGTCTCTGACTTACACGGAATTAAAGCCAGCTTTGTGTGACCCCTTGACTTGTTTTGCCCCAGTCTGCCTCCCCCAGAAAAAGCAGTAAGAGGGGCTGTCACGTCTCTGTGAAGTGTAAAACTGCAAAGGCATTTGAGGGGGACGTTAGCTTCTCTGGGCCCAGTCTTCAGGACTTCTAGGTATAAAGAATACCACAGGATGAAGTAAGAAGGAATGGCTTCAAAGAGAGAAAAACCAGCTCAGATCATAGGGCCTTGGCAATAGCAGAATGTTATGGGCAGTTGGAGTGACAAAGACGCATCTGAGAAGTTGTCTTGGGAATGACAAGTAGGAAGCCCCATGCAAGACACCTGTTGCCAGACAACTTTTTCCCACTGAGAAGCCAAAACTTCTCTCAAACTTGGTGAATGCCCCCATCCATCTGGCACTTTAGCCAAAAGGTGAATTTAATTCAAGGGAGTAAAAATACTTAGAGAGTCCTTACAATGAGGAAAGTTGTCTGTGAGCACCGAGGCAGCAATGCAGATGAGTGAGGAATTGCAATGTGCTGGCTGGCTTTGAGAGAAAAAGACAGCTACACTCACAACTGCTCCAGGTCAGAAAGTGATCCCTGCCCAAGGGTGGTATAGAGTGCTCTGGGTGTACTTACCAGGACAAGGAAGCCTGTGTAAGAAGCTTCCAACAATGGAGAACAGGATGCTGCCAGGAGGGCAGTGGGAAAGGAGGGGGAGAGATTTACAGCAAGAACATCTCTTTTCCAGCACTGCTGACATGTCCTGGACATGCTGCCATCTCTGACCATCACCTATTCAGAACCCAGAGTGAAAAGCAATTTCCATCCCTCTGATTCATGTTGAATTGTTCTTCATTCTCAGTCCTATTGCCTCCATCTGTACTTTCCAAGAAATTACTACCCTGGGATCAACTGAAAATGAAGGTCATCTTATTTCAGCTTGTTTCCAAGGGATTTTGGAGTCTGAAGTATGACCATCTACCTGCAACCTGATGGTGGGCCGTGTGCCCCCTTTCCACCCTGCCCCATTCTGTAACCTGAGACTTTGTAACCACTGTCAGTGGCCACAGAATTAGATTGATTGCCTACCAGTTGCTTTCAGGTCCATCCTTTCCTTCAAAAAGCCTTCATTTCTATTCTTGAGATCAGACTTGTTAGGAGTCGCAGAGATAAGGCACTATCTCATCATGGCTTAATTATGTATCCGTTCCAAGAAATGGTGTCTGAAGAAGGTTCTATGGGTGCTAGGTGAACTCCAGATCAGTTCTCACATTGGACACTGGAGAAGAATATCCTGGGGAGATGGAACTGAGCCAGGTGAGCTTCAGGAGTTGGGAAAGAAGAGTGGCAGGCTCTACATGACAGGATTAATTAATTCATTCAACACTCAACGTACATCAACCGAGTATCCACTACATGCCAAAGGATATAGCGAGAAAAGACCCAGGTAGATCACACTGTAATGAGAGGGAAAAGCAACCAAAATGTAATTGTGATATAGTTTGATCACTGTGGGGCTTCCCAGGTGGCACTAGTAGTAAAGAACCCACCTAGCTTCTCTGGTGACTCAGACGGTAAAACTCTGCCAATAATGCAGGAGACCCAGCTTTGATCCCTGGGTCGGGAAGTTGCCCTGGAGTAGGAAACGGCAACCCACTTCAGTATTCTTGCCTGGAGAATTTCACGGACATAGAAGTCTGGTGGGCTACAGTCCATGGGGTCACAGAGTCGCACAAGACTGAGCAACTAACACTTTCACTTTCACCAAGGAAGGAGGCATAAGAGATACTGGTTATATCCCTGGGTTGGGAAGATCCCCTAGGGGCGGGCATGGCAACTCACTTCAGTATTCTTGCCTGGAGAATCCCCATGGAGCCTAGTGGGCTACAGTCCATGAGGTCACAAAGAGTCAGACAAGACTGAGCAACTGACCATGCACACACATGAGCATGGCAACCACAGGAGAAAGTCAATGTGAAATAAAGTAAAACAGAAGGAATTACCTCCAAGCTTTGGGGTTGAGAGAAGTCTTCTGGAAGGAAGGCAGAGGCAGAATTAAGAGGTCTGTGACTTTATACCTGGGCCGGATGGCAGAAGAGGCAGGAGAAGGGGTGGAAATCAATACCTATGGTAGCCAGGACTTTATGGCCTCACCACCAAGAACCTTCCATCTCTTGTTCTTTGCTTTTCTACATCCTTGGTTCTTCTGATCTGCCTTCTCCCATCAGATGTGTGCACCAAAGAGACACACCATAGACCTCAATAAGAATGGACCAAAAAGGTGTTTTATAAAGACAGCCTTGGTGCAATGTGATATTTAGCCTCTGTAACCCTGAGGGAAAATCTCTGGAAGAGGTAGTGTTTGCAGCATCCCAGACTCAAGAGGGGAACCAGACATAGCCAAATCTAAGTCACCTTCCTTCCATTTTCATCTTATTTTCTCTCCCCTCTCTTCTCCTTGACCCTTGGGAGGAAAGAGGAAGAAAATTAAGTAGAAGGAGGTAAAGAAAAGGTTACAGAGATGAAATATAGAAAAGAGTGCTGAACAAGGCATTTCAGCTACCTGGTTCTTATCACTAATGATCCTCAGGCCCTTCTTAACTAGGATCTTCTCCTGCCTTCCTGGATTGGAGATGAGAAATGAAGGTAAATGCACGGCATTTGCCTCCAAACACTGTGAAGGTGGAGCTGGCTGGGCCAAGGCCAGCTCTCTCTCAGGACCACACTATCCCCCCCTTCTTCCCCTCTTGCCCACTCCCTGCCCTTCTCCAGCTGCCTCATTGCCCTGAGTCCCCTGCCACATTTTGCCCCCTCTTCTGACTCTCTTCTGTTCCCTACTGATGCCTGTGAAGATGTAATCAACTCGCCTTCTGCTCTTGCACTGAGCTAGTGGGCTAGCTTTCATGACACTTGGTGGGGACCACATGTAGAATCTTGGTCACAATCTATTCCTCAGAGGCAGTGATACTATAACAGAAGGGAACCTGGCAGGGCACAACTTTTGAAAGAATGACATAGCCCAAGGACACAACATAAAGATTAGAATCAAATGGGACCAAGATGGCAGACAAGATAGACCTTGATCCTCAATCAGCAAGCAAAATGACACACCCAGATACACCATGACAGTTCCAGTACAGTTCAGTTCAGTCACTCAGTCATGTCCGACTCTTTGCGACCCCATGAATCGCAGCATGCCAGGCCTCCCTGTCCATCACCAACTCCTGGAGTTCACTCAAACTCATGTCCATTGAGTCAGTGATGCCATCCAACCATCTCATCTTCTGTCATCCCCGTCTCCTCTTGCCCCCAATCCCTCCCAGCATCAGAGTCTTGTCCAATGAGTCAACTCTTTGCATGAGATGGCCAAAGTATTGGAATTTCAGCTTTAGCATCAGTCCTTCCAATGAACACCCAGGACTGACCTCCTTTAGGATGAACTGGTTGGATCGCCTTGCAGTCCAAGGGACTCTCAAGAGTCTTCTCCAATGCCACAGTTCAAAAGCATCAGTTCTTTGGCACTCAGCCTTCTTCACAGTCCAACTCTCACATCCCTACATGACCACTGGAAAAACCATAGCCTTGACTAGATGGACTTTTGTTGCAAAGTAATGTTTCTGCTTTTGAATATGCTATCTAGGTTGGTCATAACTTTCCTTCCAAGGAGTAAGTGTCTTTTAATTTCATGGCTGCAGTCACCATCTGCAGTGATTTTGGAGCCCAAAAAAATAAAGTCTGACACTGTTTCCACTGTTTCCCCATCTATTTCCCATGAAGTCATGGGACCAGATGCCATGATCTTCGTTTTCTGAATGTTGAGCTTTAAGCCAACTTTTTTACTCTCCTTTTTCACTTTCATCAAGAGGCTTTTTAGTTCCTCTTCACTTTCTGCCATAAGGGTGGTGTCATCTGCATATCTGAAGTTATTGATATTTCTCCTGGCCATCTTGATTCCAGCTTGTGTTTCTTCCAGCCCAGTGTTTCTCATGATGTACTCTGCATATAAGTTAAATAAGCAGGGTGATAATATACAGCCTTGACGTACTCCTTTTCCTATTTGGAACCAGTCTGCTGTTCCATGTCCAGTTCTAACTGTTGCTTCCTGACCTGCATACAGATTTCTCAAGAGGCAGGTCAGGTGGTCTGGTATTCCCATCTCTTTCAGGATTTTCCACAGTTTATTGTGATCCACACAGTCAAAGGCTTTGGCATAGTCTCTTCCAAGGCACTGTCAAAAGACCAAGGAGTGGGCATTGGCCCAATTCCTGGAAATCTCCACCCCTTCTCCAAAACAGATGGACTAATCCTCTGACTCATTAGTGTATGAAATTACCCAGCCTATAAAAACTAACCACACCACATTTTGCAGTTGCACTTGCCCCCTGCGATGGCCCACACTCTGTCTATGGAAGGTGCTCTTCTCTGAATCTGAATAAATTCACTTCTTACCTATCACTTTATCTTTCACTGTATTCTTTCTGTGATGAGACGTCAAGAACCTGAGCTTCATTAGGTCCTGAAACCAGGTACTGTGGGTTTTAGCTGGGTTGAGTCCCAGCCTTGCGGGTTCAAAACCCAAGCAGGGTTTTGGCTGGGTATGAGTCCCAGTACATGGGTTCAAGTCCCAATATGAGGTAAACAATTTCAATACCAACCAGGGCCCTGTGGGGCTCCCAGGCACAATGCCTTTCTGTGTCCCCATTTCCTTAAGTATAGGAAACAGCCTTTATTCAGCCTCCCTGACCTTCTGAGTTTCAATGAGCAGATAAGCAGTTGTTAATTAAGGAAGGGAGGGGATGCGAGACCAGGGAGAAACAGTCAAGAGCAGCCTTGTGGCAAGGTCCTCTTTCCTCATCAAAGGATACACTCAACAATATCTTTGAGCTATTTTACAGGAACTGGAACTCTCTCGCTAGGTGGGAGAAGTCTTAAGAATGATATGCTGCCCATAAGCATGTAGATCCCAGACCAGTTGGATCTGAAGGTTGATGCTGACTACCGCTTACCTCACCACCCACCCATCAGAAGAATCTCCATGAGCTGATCACGCTCTCTTTAAGCAGTTACTATAATACTTGTCACTATCTTCCCCAAGTTGGGATATACAGTTTTGAGGACATTAGCCTGCTGTGTCTCCTTTTCTACTTCACCCAAAACTCTGTCTCTGAGATTTTAATCTGGCAGAGAAGCTGAGCTTTCAGCATTAGCAGCAGGCTCCGGGCTCTCCATTAGCAGCAGCTGCTAAGATTTCAGAAAGGAGGCAGGTCAGCCTTGTGTGACACAGAGAAATACATGAAGAGACACTTGGTCTCCTTCCTATTAGCAACAAAAACAGCAACAACAATAATCCTCTTCATCTGCGGAGTCTTTCCTGATTGCTTTCAGTCCTTCTCTGCCTCTGGTTTTCCTTTGTGCCATTGGTCTATATTCCACAAACACCTTAATAATATCACCTAAAAGGTGATATTTTTTATTGTTTGTTCTGATTATATTTTTCTCAATAGCAATGATACAGTTTATTTTTACCCAACTTTTAACTTAAAAATTTTCAAGCAGAATTGACTGGATTTTGTCATGAATGCCCATTTATCCACCACCCAGTTTCTGCCATTAACACTTTACTGTTCTCACTTTTTCACACATCTATCCATTCCTCCCTCCATCCACCAAACTATTTTCTTTTTTATGCATTTCAAATATATTGCAGACATCTGCAAACTTCCCACTAAAAAGTATCTATGGGATTAACTTGATATTGGCATCATTATCAGTAAAATCTCCATACTATGACCTTTTAAAAATCCATGAGAATAATGCCTCCTAGAGGTCACACCTTTACATATAGTATATCTATATCTCAAAACCACTCTGCAAGGTAAAGATTATTATGTCCACTTTACAGATTTTGAAACCGAGGCTGAAGTTTGTCACCCACAGTCTTTCTCATGCTAAAAAATGGCTTATTTCTCTACTGTGAGTGCATTGAATGCAGAGTTTTGGTCTCCTACTTCTTTGAATCCTCTGTAGCATTCAGTGGTGCCCTGGATACAGGAGGTCATCAAAGCTTCCTGTAGCTAATGAGAGAGAAGTTTGGTTGTAGAGGGGGATGTGATGAGGGAGCAAAGCAGAGACACAGAGCTGCTTTATCTGCAAAGCCTTCCCTCCCAAATGCACATAGTCATTAGTAAGAGGATAAATTTAAAGTCAGATGAAACAGCCAGTTGCTAAACAAAAGCAAGTTAGATAAATTTTGGTATATCTGCATTCTACACTGACAAGGCATTAAACACTCCCAGACAGATAGGAGGAGGAAAAAAAGAAAAGAGTGGGCATTAAACCAGAGCTGTGCTTTCCAGATCTTTTCAGACAATGACATCCCTGTGACCTTGTAGGAACAAGGAAATCACCAATAAATGCCACGTACGTGCTCAGATGCTCGGTCATGTCCGACTCAGCCATACAAATATGTATGGCTTACCATCTGAGTCACCAGGGAAGCCCCCATAAATGCCACATGTCCAACCAATTTTCTGCATACAACAAACAGGACTCAAGCTGATGGGCAAGAGATGGAATTCGAAAACAAAAAATCACTCAAAATCTTTTCATATACCTGTATCTATTCCTATTGGTTATCCATTTTAAATACAGCAGTCTGTGAGTCTCTTTCTGTTTTGTAAGTAAGTTTATTTGTATTCTTTCTTTTTAGATTCCATTTATAAGGGATATCATATGTGTATGGTTGTTCAACTGAAACTATCACAATATTGTTAATCGGCTGTGTGCGTGTATGTGTGTGTGTGTGTGGGTACTCTTAGTCGCTCAGTCGTGTCCAACTCTTTGAGACCCCATCAACTACAGCCCACCAGGCTCTTCTGTCCAAGCGAATTCTCCAGGCAAGAATACTAGAGTGGGTTGCCATGCCCTCCTCCAGGGGATCTTCCTGACCCAGGAATCAAACGGGGGTCTCCTGCACTGCAGGTGGATTCTTTACCAGCTGAGCTACCAGGGAAGCCCATTAATGGGTTATACTCCAATATAAAATAAAAAACTCAAAAAAATGTCTTTTCAGTCAAGAGAAAAATATCAAAAAAATTAAGATGAAGGTCTAGCAAATAACTAGAACATAGGAAAGTGGGCATAATTCCCTGGATCCCAACACTGGATGGTTTATTCTCACAATGTCCCTTCATAGGAAGACATTTATAAGGGTCCATGACCAGGTATAATAACTGACCTTGGCCTTGGCACTGACCCTGAGCCTATGAGTCCTCCCTACCCAGTGGCCCAATGCCCACCTTTTGGCCTGAACTTTTCCATAGTCGCTATATTGGAACCCCACTGAGTAGTTTCTCACCCCAGGTCCTCCCTAATAGGATCCTCAAAAAGGCAGAAGAGTGACCTACAACCAGAGGCTGTACATATGAACAATCTGTATTGGTTGTACCTACAACCATATGAACCTCTGAGTCAGCTGAGTCAACACTGATTATGCCCCATGGGAGGGAGTCCAGACCAGGAAAACGGAAGGAGTCCTCCAGTCTCCAGATTCACAGCAAGGACTCAGGACTCACCTCCCTTACTTAGGAGAAATCAAGCTTGAAATAATCAAAGAGACTATTTTCTTCACCTGTTGTCCAACAGATAAAACTACAACCCTTTTTGGACCAAAGGATAAGCTGAGCATTTCACTGACTTGCAGAGTCTGACCAAAAGGAGCAGTCTTGGTATTGAACAGTAAGGAAAACTAGCCCTTGCACCAGCCTTGTTTCTCAGTATTTCCATTCAGCACTCTGTCTGCTAAGAATGTTCGTGCTGTATTTATCCTAATTCCTTTGGTACACATCTCCTTTCTCGAGATAGCCCCAACAAGTGCCTCCTAATACTTGGAGTGAAGGAAAAAGACAAGGTTGACAAGAGAAAGGTCAGGGGAAAGAGGGACCTCCTAACTTCTGTGTGTTGCCTCCCAACTCTGGCTGGCCGTCGCTGGCATCACAGCTGGTGCCACATGATGCCCGACTACCCAAGGGCCTCCCACATAGGACCTCACTAAAACTGCACATTAGACCAAGACCCCTCCCTCATGGGGCCATTTTGCTACACCTTTCTCAGAGTTTCTCAGGAACTCTTCTGTTACTGTGCTGTGTGCTGTGCTTAGCTGCTCAGTCATGTTTAACTTTTTGTGACGCCATGGACTGTAGCCCATCAGGCTCCTCTGTCCTTGGGGATTCTCTAGGCAAGAATACTGGAGTGGGTTGCCATGCCCTCCTCCAGGGGATCATCCCAACCCAGAGATCGAACTCAGGTCTCCTGCATTGCAGATGGATTCTTTACCAGCTAAGCTACCAGGGAAGCCCCCTTCCGTCACTTCCTTTCTGTAACTTCCCATATCCAAATCACAACTTAATGAAATTTTATTTATCCCTTTCATGACATGTTAACATTTCTGTCTTGACACCTTGTCTTGACATGAGCTTCAAGGTAATATACAGTAATATTTCTGGAAATAGAAGCCCTGGGCTGTGATTTTAAATGTTGGTGGTAGAATAATTACCTAAATGAATATATCTTTCTTGTTCTGAATACTATACAATTCAAAGAGACTCCTGATATGCTAAGGGAATTTGCTCCTAGTGATCATTTATATCATCTCCAAAATTTTTTGATCATCCATCCCTGTGAGTAAAAAATCTTGAACATATGCCTCCAAAATACATCTATATTCACTTATAAATTTTATACATAAATCATTGTCAATCTTACAGTATTAGAGTGCAATTTCTTATTTTAGATACAAATAGAAGTTCTAATGTATTACTCCTATATAACTATTGATTATCAGAGAGAATGGATGCTTATACCTGTCAACTAAAAAGATTCACAACGTGGGTTGCAAGTTAAGTTTTATTTGGGAGAAAATGAGGATGCAGCCCGGGGGACAACTCCTCAGATACCCCTGAGAGACTGCTCCAAAGCAGCGGTGGGGTAAGGTCAGTAAATAAGATTTTGGTGAAGGGGGAGGTCAGTGCAATCAAGCACTTCCTTTACAAGAGGTTTTATGCTAGTCATGTGGAGCTGATGTCACCATGAAGGGATTTAGTGCTTTTCTAGATATGAGGAGATGCAAGGATTGAGACAACAGAGGATGAGATGGTTGGATGGCATTACAGACTCAATGGACATGAACTTGAGCAAACTTCGGGAGATGGTAAATGACAGGGAAGCTTTGCGTGCAGCAGTCTGTGGGATCCCAAATAGCTGGACATGACTTAGCGACTGAACTAAACTGAACTGAAGGATAGGAATTATGAAATCAGTTCCTGAAAATATCTGACTGTCTAAAGACCTGTTCCACCAGTTTCCCTGGAGCACAGAGTGCCTCACTCTCCACCCTGAATCCCCTTCATGGTGTATTGAAGGTCAGTAGCTGCAGCAGCACAGAGTTCAATCTCTGCAGAGGGAAAAGGCAAATGCCCTTGGCAAGCACCAGTCTGTAGCTGACATACCCCACTGGGGAGGCTATGATGTAAAAAGAATGGAGAAATATGTGTGAGGCATGAGCATCTTTGCAAGGACAATAATATTTCTCTTCCAACTCAGTAGAATCCTGCTGTGATAGATACATGTACAAGGTTCCCTAAGCTAATAAAAAATGAATTCTTTATCCTAATTTAATGAGAAGTGCTGAGACATAACTAATCTCAATTGCTACCCTCGACATTAATTTCAGCACCCCCACCCCCTTATTAGTTTTGGAACAAGAAAGTTGCAGCAAAATTGGCTTATTTGCTTTCCACCTTCCAGGATTATCCCTTTATAGAAATGCTAATGAGTATCAAGCCAGTCAATCCTAAAGGAAATCAGTCCTGAATAGTCATTGGAAGGACTGATATGAAGGCTGAAGCTCCAATACTTTAGCCACATGATGCAAACAGCTGACTGATTAGAAAAAGACCGTGATGCTGGGAAAGATTGAAGGCAGAAGGAGAAGGAGATGACAGAGGACGAGATGGTTGGATGGCATCACTGACTCAACGGACATGAGTTTGAGCAAGCTCCGGGAGTTGGTGATAGACGGGGAAGCCTGGTGTGCTGCAGTCCACAGGATGGCAAAGAGTCGGACACAACTGAGCGACTGAACAACAACAACAATGAGTACTGAAGTAGTCAAGTTGCATGAGGGCGTAAGGATGAGGTCCCAGACCGCATTTAAATCATCGCAAGATGACAGTGCGATTTTAACAGGGAAGAGCCGAATCTGACTCCATGTTGGATCTGTTTCTTTGACTTTAAACTTTGTCCGCCGTTGCTTTTGCTACTACAAAAAAGGATGCTGTCTACAGCTGTAAGCATACACAATGGCCTGTCTTAGTGCTGCCCCTCTGCCTGAATGTTAAACTAAAGTGCCTTTGTTCAGCTCACATGGAGACGTTCTGATCCTGTCCACTTGTGAATGACTGCTGAAAAGAAAAAAAATTGACATGTCCCCTCCCTGATGCTGGCCAAGCCAGGAGATATTTTACAAGACTTAACAGCCTTTTTACTTTACTTCCTCACCTCCTCCTCATCTCTGTTCTGTAAAAGTTACTAGCAATCAGACCCCTATACGATGGTATTCAAGGACACTAGCCTGCCATCTTCTCAGAAGCCTGGCTTTCCAAATAAAATCACTATTCCTTGCCTTAACACCTGGTCTCCTGATTATTGGTCTATTGTGCAGCAAGTGGGGCTTCCTGGTGGCTCAGCAGTTAAGAACTGCCTGCAGTGTGGGAGCCACAGGAGATTTGGATTCCACCCCTGGGTCGGGAAGACCTCCTGGAGGAGGGCAGGGCAACCCACTCCAGTATTCTCACCTGGAAAATTCCACGGACAGAGTAGCCTGGCGGGCTATAGTCCATAGGGTTCTAAAGAGTCGGCCACAACTGAAGAGACTTAGCACACAGCACGCATGCGCAGTAAGCAGACCAAGCTTGGATTCAGTAACACAGTCACTGTTATCTTCCGAACATAAGCTCTGGACTCCGTCACCATTACTCTTCCATGTCACTTGCAGGTCTGTCTGTTAATAAAAAAGAGAAAGAAGATGAAAAAACCTGCTTGGATGAGAAAAGGAAAAGAGGCAGTCTCCATTCAGCTGTGATCTAGCTCCCTTCTATAAGCTGTAGATGCTGAAATAAAATAGACATGCCCTTTTAAGGAACACTCTCCCTGCTGCTGCTGCTGCTGCTAAGTCTCTTCAGTTGTGTCCGACTCTATGCGACCCCATAGACGGCAGCCCACCAGGCTTCCCTGTCCCTGGGATTCTCCAGGCAAGAACACTGGAGTGGGTTGCCATTTCCTTCTCCAATGCATGAAAGTAAAAAGTGAAAGGGAAGTCGCTCAGTCATGTCAGACTCTTAGTGACCTCATGGGCTGCAGCCTACCAGGCTCCTCCGGCCATGGATTTTCCAGGCAAGAGTACTGGTGTGGGGTGCCATTGCCTTCTCCGACACTCTCCCTACCAGTTCTCAATAAACATGAAATAAAACATATTCTGTAGAGATCCACCCAACTGCTCTGACTTAACACTCCTCAAGCTCAGTGCATTACACCAGACACAAAACGAATCCCGCTGCCAAAATCTGACACTCCTTGTTAAAACTAAAAGTTGTCACCAGGCCAATATCAGTCAAGGTTACCACTCAGTGTAGACCAACTTATGCCTCCTGGAGAAAAGAAAGGTTTGGAATTGAACTTGGTTTGTGGGGCTACAAAGATGGACAAACCCAGCCCTGCTGGGTCTTGCTCTTGTTGTAGAGAGGAACCTGGTCTCAAGGTTCTCATAGTCCAAAAAGCAACTAAACTTACGAGGGAAGGAAGATCTTAAAAGGACAGCCTATTTCCATAGCTGGTGATTTCCCTGCAGCCTTGCAGGTAGCTGCCACCTCATCTGCCCAGCCAAAGGATGGGAGGGCAGTAACTGTATGAACCTTAATGTAAGTTGTATAAACAGAACCACTTTTTTTTTTAAATGTCAGTCTATTTTTAAAATATTTATTTATTTTTATTGTGCCAGGTCTTAGTTATGGCACGTGGTATCTTCAACCTTCTTTTATTTTTTAGTTGTGACATGCGGGATCTAGTTTCCTGACCAGGGATTGAACCAGGCCCCCTGCATTGAGAGAGCAAAGACTTAGCCACTGGACCACCAGGCAAGTCCCTAAACTGAACTACTTTTAATCTGATCTGAGGAAACTCCTACTAATTATTAGGATGTGGAAGAGATGGTACAAAAACCCAGCCCTCTTTATCAGAGTGAAGAGAAGCGCAACATCCCAAGGCACTCCCCAAACTGGATAGTATAGTCGCTCTTGGTAATCCCATCTAGGTAGCAAACCTCCTTTGGTGAAAAGCCTGTAGGCAAATGCCAAGTACTACAGAATACCAGGGCCCATATGGAGCTTGTCATTTAAATCATTCTTTTGCTAAGAGCTCCACAGGATCTTTGGGAGCCAAGGAAACAGTTGGCAGGGAAGAGTTAAATATTTGGTCTCCTTGCCCGTGGAGGCTCTCAAATATCCTGCATCCCATTCCCCATGCCTGTGACTTTTCAGATCAGGCCTTGTCCTTTCCAGTGAACAGTCTTGAACTGGGCAACAAACATTTATTAAACACCGCAGAAGCAGATGAAACAAACAAAAACCCTTGGGACTTTCACGGTGGTCCAGTGGTTAAGAAGCCACCTGCCAACACAGGGGACGCTGATTCAATCCCTGGTCCACGAAGATTCCACATGCCCCTGGGCAACTGAATCCACGTGTGACGACAATTGAGTCTCTGCTCTAGGGCCCCCGAGCCACAACTATTGGGCCCTTGAGCTACAACTCCAGAAGTTCTGAATCCTAGAGCCTGCGCTCCTCAACAAGAGAAGCCACGGCAGTGAGAACCCCATGCACTACAAATAGAGACTAGCCCCCCACTCACTGCCACTAGAGAAAGACCCAGCACAGCCAAAAACAAAATAAATAAATACATTAAAAGGCATACAGTGATTTCTACCACAAAACAAAAATGCATAAAAATTCTGGCTGTCCTTCTCTTGGGCCCAATTCTTTCTCGATTCTCCTGGAAAAATTTAGAATTTCACACACAGAAAAGTCATACTTGTTGCTTCTATCTCCCTGACCTCATGGTCTGCATGGGTTCCCTTGTTAACCCCACTCCATTCATAATAAACTTCTGCTGTCCCTTGAATATGTCCAGGCAAATTCCTATTTAAGGGCCTTTGCATTTGAAGGTCCATCTGTCTAGAATGTCCTTCCCCCATGTGTCTATGTTGCTCGCCCCCTTACTTCTTTGAGGAATTTTGTCAGTTATCAACTCCCTTAAAGAGATTTTCCTTGACCACATGTCTAAAATCAAAACTTTCATCCAGTTTTCTTTCTTTACAGCATTTGTCACTACTTGATATTTTATTGTACATAATACATGTAACATTTATATCACATTATATTAATCTGCTCTTCATTCATTTTTTGTCTGAATACCCCCTTTCTGAATAAGAAAGGGAATTTCTCAAAGGCAGAAATTTTGTTTTGCCCCCTGGTTTATAAGTGCATCAGTCAGGGCCTGACACATCAGAGAAATTCTCCCCAATCTCCCCAGCCCAGTAGTAGTGTTACTCGCTCAGTCATGTACTCTTTGAGCCCCTATGGATTGCAGCACACCAGGCTCCTCTGTCCGTGGAATTCTCCAGGCAAGAATACAGGAGTGGGTTGCCATTCCCTTCTCCAGGGGATCTTCCCAACCCAGTGATCAAACCCAGTTTCCTGCATTGCAGGCTGATTCGTTACAGTCTGAGCCACCAGGGAAGCCCCTCCCAGCTCACCCATCCCCAAACAATGGAAAATGTATCATCATCGTAGCCAATACACATAAGAGTCATGCCTGTGGCAGCAATAACAAGAGAAAGGAAATTTGGAAACTTTCAAATGAAAATCATATTTTCAAAGAGCCAGTAAAGCCCTGAAAATTGCTGAGAAACCCTCTTCAGAAACTTCCTATACCTCTTAGCCATTTTTAATTAAATGTGTTGCCCCTAAAATACTAGCATTCAAAATAAACATGGATTAATTTGATTTTTTTGTTTTTTTTGTTTTGTTTAATCTTTGGCATGGCACCATTATGGTTATAACTATTCCAAATACTCTGTATTTCAGCTGCATTTGAGTTATATATATGTAGGAATCTAATCACCAATAAGCACACTACTTTTATATGAAAATAATCCCTTCTGATTTCCAAACAACCAACTGTCAAATGATATTTTGAATTATAACCCATCTGCAAATTGAAAACAATCTTAAGGATACCTTTAAAATTTTTAGGATTCAAAGTGACTTGTGATGTGAAGTTTTCCTTTATACACAAAGGAAAACATAAAATTTCAGTAGCAAAAGCAACAAGGAAGAATATACATGGCCCAAACAAGCTGTTAAGTGCTTTAGGAACAAGATTCAGAAGAAAATGTGCTAAGCATGACACTTTGAGAGGTGTTCCTGCAGAGTCAAGCCATTCTTATCTTCAGGGACTAAACAGAAAGGCTACTAGGTACCCTGGATTTATACAATAAGGAATTCAGTGACTAAGTATCAAATCTTACTCACCCCTACCTCACCCCTAGTTCAGCAATAGTCAACAAAAAATATGTAGCAAGAATAAAAACAGAAATGTAACTTCCCAGTTAGTTATTTATCAATCATTTTGATCTAAAACAGTCTTTTTTCCCTTTTAAAGGTTTTTGCACATATTGTTGTTGCTGTTGTTCAGTCACTAAGTCATGTCCAACTTTCTGTGACCCCATGTACTGCAGCATGCCAGGCTTCCCTGTCCTCCACTATCTCCCTGAGTTTACTCAAGTTCATGTCCATTGGGTCAGTGATGCCATCCTACCATCTCATCCTTTGAGCACATACATGCTCAGTCTTCCTGAGCTCTTCCCCTTCCCATTTCTTCCACCTGAGATAGCATCTGCATACAGGCAGAGATCATGGTGGTGGGTAGAGAGAGCTTGGATCTGCGCATGGGTCTCAGTGCCTCTCTTAAAATCCTCCTGAGCCCCCTAAGCAATGGTTGTTCTTGTCCATTTGATTGGTGGTCTTCCTGCCAATGCTCACGGCCAAAGACAACAGCTGGTCAGATTCATAGTCTGTCATCTCTTGATTTGCTTTGAACTTAGTGAACCTTCTTGCCGACTCGGCTCTAGATCAACTCACACGAGCATTGCATGACCCTCTGGGGTCTGGCTGTGATGGTCATTTGATCCCTAGTCCAGGGGTCTACCATATAGCTTTCACTACACAGTTACTAGCCCAAAGCACTATCAATTGCTTTCCACATTGGTCAACAGGACAGGGAGCAATTTCTGGATTCTTCTTGCTCTTTACCTCAAAGCAGAGAAAGATCTCCAGAAGTTAGAATCAAGGTTTTCTGCCGTGTAACCATACCTCACTGGGCTTCCCAGGTGGCGCTAGTGGCTAAGAATCCACCTGCCAATGCATTAGATGCACTGGACTCAGATCCCGTTCTTGAGCCAGGAAGATCCCCTGGAGGAAACGGTAACCCACTTCAGTGTTCTTGCCTAGAAAATCCCATGGACAGAGGAGCCTGGTGATCTGCAGTCCATGGGGCCAAAAAGAGCAGGATATGACTGAGCGACTGAACCAAAATACCACCACAACAACCATGCCTCATCAGTAGCGCAGATCCTTGAAGGTGGTTTCTTCCAAGTCCCAAAAGGAACTGGGACATAAAAATGCCTCTTGCGTCTACCTTTGCAATCATGACACAACACCTACAATTTCTTTCTTCTTCTCGGGGTCACAACACTTCATGCTCAGGCTGACTGCAGAGAACAGTGTCCTCTCTACCTTCGTGGAAGAATCTCCAAGTCCTGACACAATCAAACTGACTTTTAATATGCTAAAAGAGATAAGGAGTTTTTGAAATCTTTCTCATTTGTGAAACCTGATTTCAAAACTTATTGTAAAAACTTTAAAAAAAAAAACTAAAATTTTTTTTGAAATAATTTTTACTCTGGGTGTCGAAAGCAGGATATTTAATATTTTTCTTTGTGAATTCCTGTTATGAAAACCTAATACTTCCTGAAGCAAATAGAGGTGTGCCATTGGCACACAAAGAGAGTAACATGAATGACAGTCATGGCATGTTTAAGAGGAACATGCCCAGCTTGTGTTTAAGAAAGACGGCTTCAGTATGGAGAGTATGGGGCTTCCCTGGTGGCTCAGACAGTAAAGAAGCTGACTATAATGCAGTGGGAGATCCAGGCTCGATTCTTGGGTCAGGAAGATCCCCTGGAGGAGGGAATGACCATTCCAGGATTCTTGCCTGGAGAATTCCATGGACAGAGGAGCCTGGCAGTCTATAGTCCAGGGGCTCTCAAAGAGTTGGACATGACTGAGTGACTAACACTTTTGCTTTTCACATGGAGGATATGAGTAAGGAAGGTTGAGAGTGGAGGCGGTGAGAGCAGCTAATGATAGTATTATTGATAATAATAGCTAGGCCTGAGTAAATACATTCTGCATGCCAAGCATGTGTTTAAGGCTCACAACAATCTTATGAAGTAGGTACTATTAGTGTCCCCTGACTATAGGTAGGAGACTGAGGCTGGGAGTCTTCTTAACATCCATCACACAGCCAGTAGATGACAGAGCTGGAATTCGAATGCAGGGAGTCTGACTCCAAAGTCCATTCTTTTGTAATTATCTGGGTAAAAGTAATGGTGACTTGGATTTGGGCAAGGGTACCAGGGATGTGGTAGGCAGAATAATGCCCCTCCATGCTGCCCATATCCTAATCCCCAGAACATGTGACTGTGTTAAGTAACATGGCAAAGGGATGTAAAGGCTGCTAGTGGAAACTTTTAATTCACTTTAAAAATAAGGACATTCTCCTGGACTATCTGAGTGGACCCACAATAATCACAAGAGTCCTTACAAGTGGAAGAAGGAGGCAAAAGAAGAGGATGAGAGGAAGAAATGTGATGGTGGAAACAATATCAGTGAGTGCAATGCTGTTGGCTTTGAAGGTGGAAGAAGGGGGCCATAAGCCAAGAGTGGCCTTTAGAAGCTGGAAAAGGCAAAGAAACAAACTCTCTTCTAGAGCCTACAGGGGAAAAAAAAAAAAATGCAGCCCAGCCAAGACCTTGGTTTTAGTGCAGTGAGGTATCTACCAGAACTCTAACCTACAGAACCATAAGATAATATATCTGTATTGCTTTAAGCCACTAAGTGTGTCTTCCACTGTTATAGGAATAGGAAATTAATTCAGGGTTGAATTCACAGGATATAGAAATCCAGTAGATAATTAGCACCCTGATAGTTTTTGTTGGTGTTTAGTCACTAAGTTGTGTCCAACTCTTTTGCGACTCTATGTACTATAGCTCACCAGGCTCCTCTGTCTATCGGATTTCCCAGGCAAGAATACCAGAGTGAGTTGCCATTTTCTTCTCCAGGGAATCATCCAGAGCCAGTGATTAAACTTGTGTCTCCTGCATCTCCTGCATTGGCAGGTGGATTCTTTACCACTGAGCCACCAGGGAAGCCCAGATAGTTAGAACTTGAATGATTCCAAGATGAAGTAAAAGGAGATGAAATGAACTTGAAAGGCTCCATTTATTCTCTGAATCTAAAGCCACTTAACTGATAACCAATGTTTTCTTTCCTCCAAAGCATAGCCCCAACCATTGAGTCCACATGTACCTTCGGATTTTTTATGTGACTTCCCTCTTTCTACTTGTGTCGACAGCCTCACCAGAAATTCCCTCCATTTTTTTCCCCCTCTCCATTGCTTTCATCCCATGTTTATCAGACTCAGAGCTTTAGTGGACAAAAAAGCATCATGATCCCTCCTTAGGCACATTTTCAGTTCTCTTTTCCTCTGTTCTCTTAAGGAATGGACCCAATACAGTCTTTGATGAGATTTTACCTGATTAAGCATATGATAATGAGCTGCATAGATACAGACATTCCCTGGGCAACAAGCTTCATTCTCAGGCACAAACAAGCACTAGCAGTAAAGTGTGACCCACTGGGGACCACTAACCTACTGAGTGAGGAGTCAGGGGAGGGAGGGAGGCTTCAGGAAAAGATATGTGTCTATATTTATGTCTTTAAAAAGCATTTCTATCACACCTGTCCTAGCTTTTCCACCTTTTGATTTTGCAAGCAGAGAAATGTGTGACTAAACAGCTATAAACTGGCTCAGGTAGACTGGACAGAAAAAGTGCTTATGCTTTTATACTATCAGAGTCACCTGAGATGACCCCAGTCATGCCTTTTACTTGTCCCATCAAAGGAAAGGAAAAGACATAAAAGAGGAAGGGGAAAGCTATTCAGTTCAGTTCAGTTCAGTTGCTCAGTTGTGTCCGATTCTTTGCTGCCCCATGGAATGCAGCACTCCAGGCCTCCCTGTCCAACACCAACTCTTGGAGTTTACTCAAACTCATATCCATTGAGTCAGTGATGTCATCCAGCCATCTCATCTTCTGTCATCCCCTTCTCCTCCTGTCTTCAATCTCTCCCAGTATCAGGGTCTTTTCAAAAGAGTCACCTCTTCGCATCAGGTGGCCAAAGTATGGGAGCTTCAGTTTCAGCATTAGTCCTTCCAGTGAATATTCAGGACTGATTTCCTTTAAGATGGACTGGTTGGATCTCCTTGCAGTCCAGGGAACTCTCAAGAGTCTTCTCCAACACCACAAGCCTCAATTCTTTGGCTTTCAGCTTTCTTTATAGTTCAACTCTCACATCCATAAATGACTACTGGAAAAACCACAGCTTTGACTAGATGGATCTTTGTTGACAAAGTAATGTCTCTGCTTTCTAATATGCTGTCTAGGTTGGTCATAACTTTTCTTCCAAGTAGCAAGTGTCTTTTAATTTCACGGCTGCAGTCACCATCTGTAGTGATTTTGGAGCCCAGAAAAATAAAGTCTCTTACTCTTTCCACTGTTTCCCCATCTATTTGCCATGAAGTGATGGGACCGGATGCCATGATCTTAGGTTTCTGAGTGTTGAGTTTTAAGCCAGCTTTTTCACTCTCCTCTTTCACTTCCATCAAGAGGCTCTTTAGTTCTTCTTTGCTTTCTGCCATAAGGGTGGTGTCATCAGCATATCTGAAGTTATTGGTATTTCTCCCAGCAATATTGATTCCAGTTTGTGCTTCATTCAGCCAAGCATTTTGTATCATGTACTCTGCATATAAGTTAAATAAGCAGGGTGACAATATACAGCCTTGATATACTCCTTTCCCGATTTGGAACCAGTCTGCTGTTCCATGTCCAGTTTTAACTGTTGCTTCTTGCCCTGCATACAGATTTCTCAGGAGGCAGGTCAGATGTTCTGGTATTCCCATCTCTTGAAGAATTTTACGCAGTTTGCCATGATCCCATAGCCAAAGATTTTGACGTAGTCAATAAAGCAGAAGTAGATGTCTTTCTGGAACTCTCTTGCTTTTTTAATGATCCAATGGATGTTGACAACTTGGTCTCTGGTTCCTCTGCCTTTTCTAAATCCAGCTTAAACATCTGGAAGTTCACGGTTGACGTACTGTTGAAGCCTGGCTTGGAGAATTTTGAGCATTACTTTGCTAGCATGTGAGATGAGTGAAATTGTGTGGTAGTTTAACATTCTTTGTCATTGCCTTTATTTGGGATTGGAATGAAAAATGACCTTTTCTAGACCTGCAGCCACTGCTGAGTTCCCCAAATTTGCTGGCATACTGAGTGCAGCACTTTCACAGCATCATCTTTTAGGATTGGAAATAGCCCACTGGAATTCCATCACCTCCACTAGTTTTGTTCGTAGTGATGCTTTCTAAGGCCCACTTGACTTCACATTCCAGGATGTCTGGCTCTAGGTGAATGATCACACCATTGTGGTGATCTGGGTTATGAAGATCTTTTTTGTACAGTTCTTCTGTGTATGCTTGCCACTTCTTCTTAATATCTTCTGCTTCTGTTAGGTCCATACCATTTCTGTCCTTTATTGTGCCCATCTTTGCATGAAATTTTCCCTTGGTATCTCTGATTTTCTTGAAGAAATCTCTAGTCTTTCCCATTCTATTGTTTTCCTCTATTTCTTTGCATTGATCGCTGAGGAAGGCTTTCTTATCTCTCCTTGCTATTCTTTGGAACTCCGCATTCGAGTGGGTATATCCTTCCTTTTCCCCTTTCTGATATTTAAATGCTTTTTGCTAAAGAAGTGAAAGCTTTCATTAAATGGAAATAGATAATAAATTTAATGTCTATTTTGGGATGGGCTAGACAGTAAAGACTCTGCCTGCAATGCACAAGACCCAGATTCGATACCTGGGTAGGGAAGATCCCCTGGAGAAAGGAATGGCTACCCTTGCTAGTATTCTTGCCTAGAGATTCCAAGAACAGAGGATCCTGTTGGGCTACAGTCCATGGGGTTGCAGAGAGTCAGACACAACTGAGTGACTAACACTATTCACTGTTTTACTTTTTATGTATAAATTTGGTTTATATATATACAATGACTGCATCTATTCAAAAAGTAGTGAACTGACTGATAACAGCATGGTCCCTGGCCTCATAGGACTTGCAATCAGTTTTTTAAGCAATTTTCATTTATGATTTCACCTATTTCATTTATTATTTCACCTTTTTTTCAGAGAAAAATCAGTGTAGCAAACCGGTTTGCAAAATCTCAGGTGAGGAAAATGGAAGGAGGTGAGACAGGGTTATGGATCTTGTATGGAGGAGGGAACATCTGAGCTGGACTTTGATGATGGGCTAGACGTGGAAAGAAAAACTTAATCATGTGTAAAACCAGGGAAGCAGAATGTTCATGAGGAGTTTAGGAGACTGAAGGTGAGGAGACCAGTTGGCAAAGGGAAGGATGGAAAGAGGGATGCAGGCAGATAAAGAAGGATGCTCATACTTCTCAAAGATGCTAGGAGCCTCAGAAACCGCACATAACCACGGTGAGTTTTTCCAGTTTCCTTTGAAGTTTCGGAAAGGAAAGTTATGTCTTTTAAGTGGTTTTAAACATTATTTTCACAACAATGAATATACTAGCATGCGTGCATGCCTGCTAAGTCACTTCAGTCATGTCCAACTCTTTGTGACCCTATGAACTGTAGCCCACCAGGCTCCTCTGTTCATGGGATTCTCCAGGCAAGAATATTGGAGATATACTAGTATATCTTTATGGAAATTTTTGTAAGGTTTTTTTTTCTTTTTTAATGGCTGTGCAGGATCTTCTTTGCTTTGCCCAGGCTTTCTCTAGTTCCGGTGAGTGAGGGCTACTTTCCACTGAGGTGCATGGGCTTCTCACTGTGGTGACACCTCTTGTTGCAGAGCACACGCTCTAGGTTCAAGGGTTTCTATTGTTGCACTCAGGCTCAGTAGTTGTGGCCCCCAGGTTTTAGTCGCTCCGAGATATGTGCAATCTTCCTGGATGAGGGATCAAACCCATATCCCCTGCATTGGCAGGCAGATTCTTATCTACTGCACCAGCAGGGAAGTACTGCATGAGTTTTTAAGATAAAATAACTTCAAAGAGCTTCATCATCTGCACCAGAACCTCAAACTCTGGATGTTCACCTTCTTACATTCCTCTTTCTCCCTATTCAACTTACAAGCTCAGACAAGTGTTACTTCTCATTAGTGCCCAGTCTGACTCATCTCCTGCTCACTGACCCTGCTCTTTCTCGGATGCTTATCACATCTCACTCAGGTTATTGCCGTGGATTCCTGGCTGGTCTTGCTGCCTCCCACCTTCCTTCCCCCTCTCCTGCTACACTACTTCTGGGTTATCTTTCTGTCATGAAAATGCAATCATTACTACCCCACTGGTAAAACCCTTCCAGCCTCTTCCTTCCACCTTTCCTTTGTGCTCCGGCTACACCACACCCACCTCCCCACCCCCACCTTCAGAGTTCCCCAGATGGGCCCCATCTGTTCTGCACACTCTGTCCTCATCCATGTCCCAGACCCTCATCCTTTGAGAAAACATTTCCTGAAAGCATTTGAACAACTCATCTCTGTATACCACACAGTCCTTGCAGAAACCAAAACCTCAACAAGTTCTCTCCAGGGGACTTTGTTTCCTTCCATTTCTGGGATAACATCCTCCATATTCTGCAGCCCTAAATCCCAGCCTCCTAGACGACGATCAGGAATCTGCCAACATTTTATCATCTGAGAAATAATTCAGAGGCAAAGGAGATAGGGCACCATTTTCTTAAATCTTGTATCTTCCACATGGCCAATCCCCAAAGCACAGATTGTTTAAAACAGCTCACTAAACACTTACTGACTTACTATGATGTGTCAGGCACTCTTTTAGGGGCTGATGATGAAGAGATAAAGGAGACACAATCCAGTTCTTGAGAAATTAACAGTTTTGTAAGTATCTCTATTTCTAGCCCATTCCCAGAGTCAAGGAATGTGGCAGCTATCAAGGAACATGGATCTCATCTGACACCCATTACACCAGGATATAGGCCAAGGACAGCCCCAAAGAGAAAGCTGCCTAGCTAATGTAAGCACAAGAAGAAAACGTGATGCCAAGAGATGGTGGTTTGGGCTTGGAGCAGCAGGGCTCTCGGTCTTCGCCTCCTCTCTTTACTCTCAGGCAGTGCTCCGGTAACATGGTCTCTCAGCACTGGGCAGGAGCAGTCAGGTATTTGGAAGTTAAAAGCCATGTTATTTCTCTGAATTGAGGTATTTGAATGTAAGAAATATTACTTGAGAATTGTAACTAAACCCCAGAACTCTCTCTAGCTTGGGACAGTGTTAAAGGTCATCAGTCATCTCTGGCTATTCTTTCCCTAGCTCAGAATAATTCTGATCCTTCCCTCCTCACTTGTATCCACCCCACCCTACCTTTTAATTATTCTATTCCCATGGAATAGGGCCAAAGCTATTTCTTTCAAGGATAACAAGATGTGTTTCTTTCTCCTTGGGTGCAGTTCACACTGCTTTCTCCTTGGTCACAAGAAGCCTATTTGACTCTATCCCAAAAGTCTTCCTGGACTCCTTTGTGATTTTTCTAGCACTCCACCAGGGAGCTGTGTCCAAGACAGACATCTGCACCTGATCTTATCTCTCTTGTCTTCCTCATAGTTTTTGAGCTCTTAAAACCTCTATTATTTCTCAGCCATAGAAATGTTATAACATGGGTCATGAAACTCTAATAATTATGAACAAAACAAGATTAGAAACAGGTAGCTTTGATCAATCTCTACATAGCTAGAGGAGGGAGAAAAGAGATCCTGGAATCTAAATCCATGGAGTCCAGGAGGTTGCCTGGAAAGTATAGGGGACATCGGGAATTGGGTCACAGAACTGCACACTTGTGCCTTGGAAGCATGCATCTACCCCCTGAGAGACAGAGGTGTTTTATGAGTTTCATGAGAGGCTGCTCTGACAGCTGCCCGAGAATGTCTGCCAAATCGGAAACCAGGAGGACTCAGGTTGTTCTACCAGCTCCACCACAAATGTGTGGCCAACACTTCTAAATGAAAGCAAGAGCTTCTGAGTCCTTTGCCAACATCATCTGATTAAATGGCCCACAGACTCCTCCTTAATGCAAATGTTGACCCATTCAGGACTAAACAGGAGAGTCACAGGCCCTTTGTTCCCTCTAATAATCCCTCTCGTTTTTGCCTTTCTATTTTGCGCATAGCTCCTAAATTGATTCATTGGTCATGTAAATCCAACAGGACTAAATTCCCAAAGGGCAAACATATGCTTAGTGTTTTGTGTTTCTGGAGGAACTGGAGAAATTAACAGTTTTGAAAGTATCTCTATTTCTAGCCCATTCCCAGAGTCAAGGAATGTGGCAGCTATCAAGGAACATAGATCTCATCTGACACCCATCACACCAGGATATAGGCCAAGGAGAGCAGAAACCAAAACCTCAACAAGTTCTCTCCAAGGGACTTTGTTTCCTTCTATTTCTGGGACAACATCCTCCATATTCTGCAGCCCCAGGATATGGGGCTGTGTTTCCCCCCAGCAACCAGAGCCCTTAGACTCACAGGCCGCCCAGTGCTGCTCCTATCACATTACTGACAGCTCCCACTTCCTGACCTGACAGTTTCTCATCTTGACCCACGGCCTTCTCAAAAGCATTCTTCCGCAGGCTCAGTATTTGCCTAAACAGAAGCAGATCTGCACATTTCAGCTGGCCCAGGACTGTAGACTGACAGGGGGTTATTCTGGACTCATCATAAATGCTTATCTTTTACACATAATTTTTCACTCAACCATGTATCATCCTATATTATTCTCCCACAGCCAAGTGCCTCTGTTGGTTCTGCCTCCCAGATCACGAATGGCATGGCAGAAAAGAGTTCTGACTCTGAACTGATGTAGGTTCAAATCCTGAATCCCCAGCTTACAGCAGAATAGATAAAAATAATGAAGTTGTTTTAGAGGACCTCCATGAGAATGCATAAGTTAAAATCAAGACTGCATCTAGACTGCACTGCCTGGAGCATTACAGGAAGGAAGTCTCTCTAGGTGTCAGCCTTCTAACAATCCCCAAATGGGCAAGGACCATCTTTCACTTTCTGTTTCTCCCTTTATTCCCTAAGCAAACAACAGGTGCTGAGCACACAAAAGCTGTTTGATACACACGTATTGACTGACTGAATAGCTGCCCTAAAGCGGCCACATCCTTCCAGGGCTGATAAAAACATTTCTGCCCAAGAATTCAGATGGAAATGCGTGTTATAGCTGCTGTTAAAAACCAGGTTTTGGACCATCCTCTGTTGCCCTCTTCTGCTGTCTCTAAAGGTACATCACATTTCCCTTTAAAAGAAGAAAGAATTCCCCGGAGCTGTTCCAAGCAGCATGGCTGCAGCAATGAGTCAGCAGCTCACCCAGGAGCCAGCAGCTCAGGCTTGGCGCTGGCTGGCTATGCTCAGTGAGTCCTGCAGCTGCCATGGCCGAGCCCTCTGCAGCACCCCACTGCGGCCCTGCGGCTGTCTGGGGTGCCTGCCTCATAGAGGTTTGGAGCATAGATAGCATGACACTGCTGAGGGTGCAGAAGAGTTGCTTCATTTCAGCCACCTGGCCCCCAAAGCTTAGAGTTAAGGAATCAGAGCGTGTTTCTGCCAAACAAAATCTTCCACAGGGCAGCCTGCTGACCATCTGGATACTGGGGGCAAAGTAAATGCAAAGCTTGTGACCCTCTGTCTAAAAAGTATACTTTTCACTTACTGACTGTGTCCTGCCAAACCTTAAGCAGAGGGAGGGGGAGCCTTTCCGTGAGCCCCTTAGGGCCTACATTTGCATATTTGAGCTGAAAGGGAAGCACAGACTTCATTTCCTCTTGGCAAATCAATGAGCTCCTTGAGAGCAAAGATTGTGCTGGGCTCCCCGGCAGCATCCTCAGTGCCTAGACTATGCACAGTAGGTAAGCAATCAGTATTTGATGGCCGATGATGGTTGATGAACCGCCCAGCTTATTAAGTAGGAGAGTTATCTTGCACTCCCCACTTCCACCCAACCTATCCTCCATTCTGTCTCCCCTCTCTTCACCTCTACCAAATGTTTCCAGCGCCCCAGGAGCAAAGAAGAGCTCACTGTCTCTCCACATGGGAAACTTGGTTTGTTAAAGTTGCTCCCCAGAAGCCAGGAGATGTGGGTTTTCATGCAAGGCACATGGCTGTTCTATTAGTAGCAACTACATGAAAAGTATAAACATATAGATGCTGGTTATGATGCTTCTGTAAAAAGGACCTCAGTTCCCAGAAGGGTGACGGTGGCATGGCTTTTTCCATTTGGTGTGGTCAGTATGGGCTTTAGTGATTAAAATAGAAATCAGCAATAAGAGGTTTTTTCCATCCCCAAGAATGCATGCTTCTATCCTGCCTTACTTGAGAGCTTCTTTTTTGTGTCTGTCTCTGTCTTTGTCTATCTCTCTCTCTCTCTGTCCCTCTCTCTCTCACACACACACCTATGCTATTAAATGTGGGGTTAGAAGTGACCTTAGCAATTAACTACTACTGGTGATCAAAGTGAGGCTAAGGACCAAAGAAAAGAATTTGCCTAAAATCAGATAGCTAGTTAGTGTCCTTACCAGCTTTCTGAATTCCAATCCAATGATCTTTTCACACCATCATGAGATTATTTTGTCTTGTGTTTTATTTGCTTGCTTGCTTCTGCTTACTATGTCTTGAAAGGAGACTCAATCTTCTCTGAAAAATTGAAACAGTTCCCAGGTAGAGCCCAGGTCCCCCAGAACCCTGCCTCCCTTTTACTATACCTAAATGTTTCAATTTGAGGGGAGTGGATTCATTGAGTTTTTAAATGTTCCCTATGGAGCACTGTCTCATCCAACATGGCAGGAAGACCTGGTCTTCCTCACTTGCCCATATGATAAGTGATAAGTATGCTTGTCTCACCCAAAAATGGAGTGACTCCTCCCTGTCATGGTCTAAATGTGCAGTCATTTGTGACACGGCTAATGCAGCCGCTGGTGCTAAGGTCAGAAAGGGGGCTGTGCCTATGCACATTCGCTTTGGTCGGTGCTACAGCTCAAGCCCACTGGAGCCTGCAAGGCACATTCAGCCGAGGGGATAGTTAAGCCTGGGGGCAGTCCTGACAAGCCATTTTACCCAGGCCCCTTGGATGCCTGCAGACTGCAGAGATTTCACTCTGCTTGCATCCCTGGCTCTGTGTACAAGCCAAGCTGCGGACGTCAATTTGTTTCAGGAGAAAGAGCGCCACCTTCTGGCTGCAAACTATCTCTGTCTACAGTAATGCTGTTGGAAACCGCAGTGCTGCTATTTTCAAGCTACTCGGTGCCTGAAGAGGTCAGATCCCCCCACAGTGAGAGGAAAACAGGCCACCTGTAAAACTGATAGCAATTCCCCCATGTCAGACAGTGATCCAGTGACCTCTCCCAAAAAACCTTGGCAGAGCCTTTGTAGCACATGTCCTTCTCCTTCCTTACTGTTCCTTTCTCCTCTCTAACCCAGAATAGAAAGACGGTCCAGGGACTTCTAGTTCAGCTAAGGATTCCAACCGTGAAGAGGCTGCCCCAGGTCTCACAGTAGCCCCCTTTCATTCCCACACAGACTTCTCTCACAACAAGTAACGGCTGGATTGAATTCATACAGTTCAAATGTCTCTCTCGTTGCCTGCTGTAGAAATTTTGCAGCTGAAGTTTCTTCGCTTCTGCTTTGCTACAGGCCTCTCTCCCCTCTGCATTATACTTCGTAATGCAGCTCTTTGTGTTCACTTGTGATTGCTCCTATTAGAGCCCAGGTCCCAGGAAAGGAGGTTCAATATCGAAGTCTTTGCATCCAGGAGGACTTCCTGCCAGTAAACCAGATAGGAACCAGCTCCCCACTTTGATTTCTCAAGGGCCTCTGAAATCAAATTCACTCTCCTGGCCCCTTAAAAATTTAAGCAGAAATCATATTGCAATGTATAAATATATCAAATAAACATATTGTACACTTTAAACGTATGCAATGTTATATATCAGTTAGATTGCTATTTATTACAATTATTTTTATTAATAAGTAGATAAATTAAGATTTTTAGCTGGAGTTTCGATATCAAAGTCTCAAAAAGTAACAGAATTGACAGAAAAGCAGAAGGATATAGTAGACCTGAAAAGCACTATGAACCAATTCAGCATAATTAAGATTTATACAGTCTTCACACAACAGTAGGATACAAATTCTACTCAAGTTCCCATAGACTAAAAACCAGGAGACACTGGAACATCTCCAGGGACATAAAATCAGGTGCAAAAACTTCATGGTCTAAAGGTGTTGAAATCATACAGAGTCTGTTCTCTCATCACTGTGGAATTATGTTAGAAATCAATATCAAAAGATATTTGAAAATAATCCACAGATTTTCAAGGCAATGTGACATTTGCCAAGAGATCTTTGACTTAGCCATTGAAAGCCTCAATACAGTTAAAAGACTGAAAAAATACAGAGAGTGATTGCAGAGAAAGCATTTAAATGAGAAATTAATATCAAAATGAGAAATTAATATCAAGGATACTCTGAAAACCCCATGTATTTGAAAATTAAATGTCCGCTTTTAAAGGATGGGTGTATCTAAGAAGCCATAGCAAGAAAAATTAGAAAATATCTGTAACAGAATAGCAATGAAAAGAGAATTTATCAGAATTTGCTGCATGCAACTAAAGCTGCTCAATACCACCAACCACAGTGTGGAATCTGGAAGGGGTTTTATTTCTAATTACTCCAATAAACAGATAAGAAACACAGTGATTTTGCATTTGACAAAGTTTCTCCCCAATTTTTCTGAATGTTCGTCGCTTGAAATAAAGGAAATAAGATCCTGTTCGGAACTCCACTTACCTCTGCTCTCCTCCTACCCCCAGTAAAGGTCCTTGGAAGCAGAACTGCAGCGTCACAGCCCAGAGCTGGAAAAATGCCAAATGTCATGATTTTCCACCAAAGGAAGCTCTAAAGCCTTATACAGCCACTGCGTATCTCACTTTATTTATCTGTAAAATGGGCATAATAGAAGTGTTGCCTGCTAGGAAAACTGTAAGGATTGAAATAAAGAGGTACTGAGACCTCACACCCAGGAAGTACTCACAGGAGGTCAACTACTATGACTACATTTATTCAGTCACTCAACAAACTCTAGTTGGTTATCAGGTTGATCTTGTTTTTCGCTTAGTTCCCAACAAGGTATGTGGCAAAAATTAAGTCTACAGTAATCAGTTGTTTAATTAATTAGGCAATTTATTTCATAAAACCAAACTATTGATGGCAAGAGGCACGTGAAAGACAAACATCTTCAAGGAAGGTGAAAAAGGCCCAGAGTGAAGTATAAGGAGGAATCATTTGGGGGCCATACCGAGAATAGCAGGAGGGAAGACGTCTCTTAAAGGTGGACATAAGTCAAGAACGTTCAACGAGGAAAGATAATCACATCATTAGATGGTGTTGGGAAAACTGAATGTGTTAGTGTTAGTTGCTTAGTCGTGTCCAACTCTTCGCAGCCCCATGAACTGCAGCCCGACAGGTTTCTTTGTCCGTGGAATTCTCTAGGTAAGAATACTGGAATGGGTTGCCATTTCTTTCTCCAGGAAAAACTGAATATCCACATGCAAAAGATTGGCATTGGATCCCTATATAATAGCACTCATGGGCTTCCCACACGGCTCAGTGGTGAATGAATCTGCCTGCCAAGGCAGGAGTCGCAGGAGACCTGGGTTCAATCCCTGGGACTGAGAGATCCCCTGGAGGAGGACATAGCAATTCACTCCAGTATTCTTGCCTGGAGAATCCCATGGACAGAGGAGGCTGGTGGCCTGTAGTCCATGGGTTCTCAAAGAGTCAGATACGACTAAGCTTGCACGCGTAACACCACTCAGGCTTCCCCAGCGGCACAGCAGTAAAGAATCTCCTTGCAATGCAGGAGACGCGGGTTCAATCCCTGGTTTGGGAAGATTCCCCTGGAGAAGGAAATGGCAATCCACTCCAGCATTCTTGCCTGGGAAATGTCATGGACAGAGGAGCCTGGCAGGCTACAGTCCATGGGGTTGCCAAAGAGTCAGACACGACAGACATAAACAACAACAACAATTACACCACTCATGAAAATTAACTCTAAATGGATTAAAGATTTAAATGTAAGATCTGAAACTGCATCTACCTTGAACTCACACAATATTATGTAATCAATTATACATCAGTAAAGCTAGAGTGAAGGACAGGGAAGCCTGGCATGCTGCAGTCCATGGGATCGCAAAGAATTGGATATGACTTAGCGGCTGAACAACAAAAAAGCTAGAAAAATACAAATGAAAAAATTAAAATTAAAAAACTTTTTTGTGTTAGGCATAAGCAAAACCAAGGCCTTTGTCTGCAGGTGTCTGGACCACTGCCCTCACTAGAGAATGGGGCTGGCACTGCTGTCCTGGTCAGATTCCAGCTCCATTAATCCACCTCTTTGCAGGCTCTACATGCTGAAGGACTCTTCCTCTCCCGCACTATTCCAACCTGCACAATTATCAGGATTTGTGAAGCTAGCCAAGCAGCCCCCAGGCTTTCTGTGGCAGGTCCTATAGGTCAGCTTTGAGAGGGGCCTCCATCCCCCAGTGCTGAGGGCCGCTGTGGGCAGACCATGGACAGCAGTCCTGGTTGTCCCGCCAACAGCGCCCCCTTCAGGGTTAAAATGATTTTTCTTCCGATGCTCAAAGGCAACCAGACTCTTCGTGGGTGTAAGTGGCATGCACAGTCGGCAGGGAGGGTGGATTTCTCAGGGACCTGCCATTACTCACTCTCCATGCTCAGCCCACCCCGTGCTGAAGCAGCAGAACCTTCCCTTTGTCAGGCAGGGAGGACATCCATTTGTCAAGCACGAGGTAGTGAGCAGTGGGGAAGATAGAGGTGGTGTTTCTGAGGAGTGGGCTGGCTGGCAGGTGAACCATCTGGAGACACTTGAGGGCAGGTAGCTCTATTCTGCCCACACAACATCACTGAAGAACCTATTTGGGTGTTCACACCTGAAATAGGCAAAGGAAGACATTTAGCAGAATGTTGACGCCATCTAGACTGGCACCTCGGACAAGCTCTGGAATGGAGCTCACAGGATGAAACAGTGCATTCTCAACAGGACCCTCTGCTCCCACAGCCTGAGTCTATAATATCATCTCAGTTTCAGCAGAGTCGTGCTGCTGCTGCACATGCGCTTATGACATTTTTTCGTGTCCAAATCTTGCTACCCCATGGACTGTAGCCCACCAGGCTCCTCTGTCCATGGGATTTTTCAGCCGAGAATACTGGAGTGGGTTGCCATTTCCTCCTCCAGGGCATCTTCTCAACCCAGGGATCAAACCTTCATCTTCTGTGTCTCATGCATTGCAGGCAGATTCTTTACCTGCTAAACCATCGAGGAAGACAACTAGAAAATGGCCTAATGCACAGCTCATAGCTAGAGCTTCCTTGGTGGCTCAGATGGTAAAGAATCCGCCTGCAATGCAGAAGATCTGGGTTCAATCCCTGGGTTGGGAAGATCCTCTGGAGAAGGGAACAGCTACCCACTCCGGTATTCTGGCCTGGAGAATTCCATGGACTGTATAGTCCATGGGGTCACAGAGTTGGACACGACTGAGTGACTTTCACAGCTCACAAGTGTGTTGTCAGCCTCCATCACCTTGAGATAGAGAAGCTCTTTAATTATTGCAAGAGTTAGGGCTACTTTGAAACCACATTTTGTAAATAACATTTTATTTCAATCTCTTGATTGTTTTAATAAAACTATAACCTTCTAAGGCCAATTATTTTTTAAGTCCCAGAGGTTCTTTCTGTGTTTACTTGCACCCAGGCTGCGTTGAACACTCAGTGCATCTGCAATAGCTGTGTCCCCAGAGATGCTCAGGCTACAGTTTTGGTTCTTCTTCTTCATGCAAGGGTCATATGCTGCCTGTTCAACTTAATCATGAACACAAATGCTGATTGCAATTGTGAAGGTCATGGAAAAATATATGGCTCTAGTGGTAAAGAACTTGTCTGACAATGCAGGAGACATAAGAGACTGAGGTTCAATCCCTGGGTTGGGAAGAGCCCCTGGAGGAGGGCATGGCATCCCACTCCAGTATTCCCCTAGAGAATTCCATGGACAAAGGAGCCTGGCGAGTTTTGGTCCACAGGGTTGCAAAGAGTTGGACATGACTGAAGTGACTTAGTACACAGCACACACAGGAAGGTCATAGTTATAGATTCTCAAACATTGGTGGTTACCTCAATTACCAAGAACACTTGTTAAAATTAGGCCTGTCCATCTATTAACCCCTACACCTGCTAAATCTGAATCTGTGAGGGTGAGTAGTTTTAATAAGTTCCAAGATGCTTCTGATGAACTACAGAATTTGAGAACTGCTCTCTGGTCCCTTGCTTCTTCAAATATAGTCTGTGGACCAGCTATCAACACCTAGAAAAAACAGGTTAGAACAGCAAACCTCAGGCCCTTCCTCAGACCTGTTGAATTAGACTTTAAACTTTAATAAGAGCCCATCTGGCTCATCTGCACACTGGAGTTTGAGAAGCACTGCCCTAGGAGGCTATGACTTCCTGGCAATGGAGGTTAAGGTCCTGAGTGATGGGTAGAATGCAGAGCTGTGCAGTAGGAGCAGGTAGTTGGTCAGGAGCCCCTAAGCAACCTTGAATGTCCTCTTTCCACCCTTTCCTTCATCTTTGCCGTAGTCACTGATATCAGAGATTCAGAGATGATGAAGGGGATAAACTCCAGACATGATGTCACACTAAAGCCTGGGTCCAAACTTCAGTTCTGCTACTTCTAGCAGGGCAGTCATAGGAAAATAACAATGTCTCTGATTCTTAGTTCTCTCATCTTTAAAGTAAGGTGCATCTCCAAAGGTCCTCCCAGATGTTATCCTCAACCATTTCACATATACGAAGAGTCACAGTTGAAAGGGACTTTAGACTACCTAGTCTGAATTACTTCCTTGCTGTCTTCAGTTTATACATGGAGAACTTGGGTCAACCAGGCAAGTTAAGCTGTTATCACCACTCATGAAATGGCAGAGCTCTGACTAGAACCAGAACTCCCAGGCTATATGAGGTGGGGTTTGTAACACACAGAGACCAGGGGCATCACTTTAGTGTTGGATGATCTGGGAAACACACTCTGAGAAAAATGTTTGCATGCAGGAAATTTACTGGGGGTGCTATCCCTTTAAGGCAGCGAGAGAAGAAAGGTAAGGGAGACGGAGAAGTTGAATCATATAGGAAGTTCAGGAGCTGGGCTTCCCTACAAAGTTATCCTGAATCAAGACAAAGAGCCAGTCCAGATTCCAAACCAACCAGTTGCTCCTTCCTTTGGGGAGGAACTGTGACCTTTGGCTACCTTCAGATGAGGGACAGTCAAGGCTACTCCCTGGTTGTGGTCACATGCTTCTCACTGCAGATCAGAAAGCTCTGATCTGAGTCATTAGTAGCCAATACTCCCAACACTTGAGAGAATAAGTGCTTCAGTTTCATATACTACTTCCAATACTCCATATTGGGCTTCCCAGATGGCTCAGCAGTAAAGAAGCTGCCTGCCAATGCAGGAGACACAGGAGACATGAGTCCATCCCTGGGTTGGGAAGATCCCCCAGAGGAGGAAATGGCAACCCACTCCAGTATTCTGGCTTGAAAAAAATCCCATGGACAGAGGGCTACAGTCCATGGTGTCACAGAGAGCCAGACATGACTGAGCGACTGAGCTCATATTCCATATAGGAATTCTGGGCAGCATACCACAGCATCCGACACAGTGCATTTTTGCATATATATCACCACTTGCATATTCTAAGTGTGCCCTTCTGGGAGCCAGATCTGTGCTATTCTGGTTACCCCATTCACCAGAGAAAACCATCAGAGAAAGATTAGTGGGAAAAACCACCATTACCACACCTGATCTTGAGACTGCCAATGACTCTCCCATCTCCCCGCTCTGTAATTCATTCTAGACTCCTCTCACCCTAGGCCAACACCTTTGTTTTTCTAGGTAACTGACCAGGTAAGGTGACCCAGGCCCTCATCCCTAAAGAGACCACAGCCTGGTCACCACACCTATCTCCTGCCATGATCGTCATAGTTATCCTCATATCGGGCAGGGGAGTACCAAGAGATGCCCCCACGGAGCAAGTGATTGCCGAACACACCCTTCCCTGCCCCTTCATATAACAACAGCCTGCTTTCTCCTGATTACCAGGGTCTCTGGCTCCTGTCGGTACGGTGACTTCTTTCCTCACCTACTAATCTCTGGGTACAAGGAGCCAAAAGAGGCCAGATGGCTATGACAGCTTAAAGTATAACAAGCTCTTATTGTATGTTCTGATGCAAGCATCCCCTTCTGGAAACCAGCACCCTTAGATCCATGGAGTCTACACTGCGGGGCTGGGGAGCACAAATCCCACGGGTGAGTCACTGGGAAGGGGAGGAAGCCAGACCTCTCCTACTTTCCCCTTTGGTTCCTGATCCCTCTATTCTATCTTGTGGGGCCACAGTATCCTATAGTGTTGTTTGGAGTGTGTGCCATGTGGATTTCCTTGACCCCTGCCACCAGGGGACCACCACCCATTGCTCAGAGACTGAGGTGGCTGAAAAAACAGAGGCTGACTGGTGTTGACTGGCCGAGTCATTTCACTTACTTAGCTATTTAGTGCTTCTCCCATGGTGGCTGCTCACCATGTGCTGCTCTCTTTTAAGGGCTTTTTTTATTTTTTATTTTTTTGCTGTGCTGGGTCTGTGCTGCTGTGTGGACTTTTGGTGCAGAGAGTAAGGCTACTCCCTGGTTGTGGTCACAAGCTTCTCATTGCGGTGGCTTCTCTTGTTGTGGAGCGTGAGCCCTAGGACACTCAGGCTTCAGCAGCTGTGCCTCATGGGCTCCGTAGTTGTGAATCCCAGGCTCCAGAGCACAGGCTTAATAGTTGTGGCACGTGGGCCCATGGCCTGTGAGCTCTTCCTGGCCCAGGGACCAAACCTGTGTCTCCCACATTGGCAAGCAGATTCTCGACCACTGGGCCACCAGGAAAGCCTTCTCCAGTTATGTTAGTATGCTGCGTATAAATCCAGACACTTTATGCCCACTCCCAGAAGTTCACTCACACACCTCTTCCCCAGCCCCTATGCGCTCAATCTTGTAAACTTTTTTCTATGCAGGCTCCTGACCCATAGCCAAACACTATTCTTCAGAAGTCTAGGTCTGTTATCCTTTGGTTCACTTCCCTTCCTGCACAGAATAGATGGCCAGGACTACCACTCCAGTTTCTGCCTTTTGAGCAGATTTCATCTTCTCTCTCTTTATGAACTACTAGCAAGCAGGACTATGGTTCACAGCAGTCCACTTTCAGCCTTCACCCACAAATAAAGCCAACCCATCTGTGACCCAAACATGACATTCTTCTCCTCCATAAGCTATGGATAATGGAGGCTCCATTGGAGCCACAGGGATGGCTGTCAGCTGAAGGAGATGCAGTCATAGTCGTGACACGGAAGTCTGAGCCATCTGCTCATGGACCTTCCAGGGATCTCTGGCCCTGCCTGTGCTTGATATTGGATGAGCCACTTGCATTTTACAGACCCATCTGAAACAACAGTTCAGCTGCAAGCAGTTCCTGAAGAGGGACTCAGCTCTGACTCCATAGCAGTCAACACTCTGGCAACTGGGGGAATAAGTACCTAAAGGGGAAATCTGAACAAAGCACAACCAAATCCATTCCAGAATTAAATTAAATCTTCAGAGTAAACCTCTGAAGAATCTACAGAGGGTGTTAGTACCCCCATTTTGCAGATAAAGAACCTGAAGTATCTCGTATCTCAAGATTAAACAACTGCAGGAAATCAGTTCATCATTAGAACAACAATACCTCAAGCAGCACTGTCCAGTAGAAATGTAATATGAGCCACAGGTACAATTTTACATTTTCTAGTAGCAACATTAAAAGTTGTTAAAAGATACAGGTGGAAAAAAAGAAAAGATACAGGTGGAATTAATTTTAGTAATAGAGTGCATGGAAAGCAGAAGCTCCAAAATATTATCAATTCAACATGTAATAGGTACTACAAATTAATGAGACATTTTACATTCTTTTTATGGCACTGAGCCTTTGCGATCTGACATGTTTTTTGTCTTTATAATACACCTCAATTTGAACTAGCCGCATTTCGTGTTCAGAAGCCGCATGTGGCAACTGTATCAGAAGCCACAGCTTAGATTCTATCTAACTCTCTTTCTCATCTTCTCTGAGCTGTTCCTTCTGAACTGGTAGGACTTAAATAAAGCCTTGGACTTCCCTGGTGGCTCAGACGGTAAAGTGTCTGTCTACAATGAGAGAGACCTGGGTTCGATCCCTGGGTTGGGAAGATTCCCTGGAGAATCTTCAGTACTCTTGCCTTGAAAATCCCATGGGTGGAGGAGCTTGGTGCAGGCTACTGAAATCAAGCTTTGGAGGAAGATGTCTGGGCAGTAACCCTGCCTTTGGTGGAATTCTATCTCCTTGCCGCTTACAAAGCTTCCAGAACCCTCACTCCTTTGGCACAACATGTTCTGCTGCCCTCATTTAGCTTCGCAGGTGTTGCTGCCACTTGCTGGGACGGTTCAATTTGAAAAGCCAAAAAAAAAAAGTAGTGATAGAAAATGTTTAACTCCATCTCTGTGTGTGCCCTGTAATTTAATGCTAAATCCAGCTCAATTTGGTTTCTGTGGCAACGGAGAGAACCAGTTCTCTATGGCTCATATGTCAGATTTCTAAATGCAGGGTGCCTACAACATGCTCAACATCCTAAACATCTGAGCTCTGATGTTCTCAGAAGCCCTTGATTCTCAGCTTGAGCCACAGGTACAAGGATGCAGTATGGAAGCTTCCGTTAAAGTCTTTACCCAACCTAGAAAATATAGAAAAGGATAGACTAGGAAGCTTTCAAGCCTAGAAATCTTCAGAGATGGGAAAGCTCCTTAACTGGTTTGAGAAGACTTGGGAGAGGGTCTTGGTGAGGACCAAAGGAGGTCTTAGACCTGATGTAGTCATTGGTAATCCTTAGCAGATGCCTTAGCAGATACGCATGTGAATGGACCCCTGGGGGCAATCATGAGCCCTCAAAAGTAAATTTGCTTTCTTTCATGTCCTTCCTCTCAGCAAGTAGCATGCATGGGATGGGCAAGAGTGGGTTTATACTCTGGCTTTGGCATTGACCTTGATACACGAGATGTCTCCTTGCCTCTAGGTCCAGAAATATGGAACCATCCTAGAAAACCCTCTGCCATCCTGGCCAAAGTGCCAAGATTGGAGTGAATTTCTAAAGCCCCTCCTCCTTTCAGTACTGAGTTTTTTTCTCCCTGGATGCTGAAACTGAAGCTCCAATACTTTGAGTACATGATGCAGAGAAGTGACTCATTAGGAAAGACCCGCATGCTTGGAAAGCTTGAAGGCAAGAGGTGAAAGGGACAACAGAGGATGAGATGGTTGGATGGCATCACCAATTCAATAGACATGAGTTTGAGCAAGCTCTGGGAGATAGTGAAAGACAGGGAAGCCTGGTGTGCTGCAGTCCGTGGGGTTGCAAAGAGTCGGACATGACTGAGCCACTGAACAACAACAGAACCCCGGAACTGACTGGTTTCCTTAGAAGCCTCTAGAGCAGGTGATTTCAAGAAATTTTTTAACCACCACTCACAATGCAAAATGCCAGTAACACCATGATCCAGGACACTGGTCTACCCATATTCCCAATGAGTTCCTCCAATCTATTTTCCACACCCATTCTCTCCAGAGTGAGCTTTCCAGAGCACACATTGTATCAACAGAAAATTCCCTGGTTGCCTCTCATTATTCTCAGATAAAAATCAACCCCATCAACTTGGCTGAGGAAACCCAACAGGGCCTGGGCCTACCTGCTTCAGTCCCCTCCACACCTTCACACTCACCATGCTCCCTCACATTGCATAAGCTCTGCCTAACATGTTCTTCCACTCCTTACCTTCAACCTGATTAACCTCTAGCCATCCTTCAAGTCTCAACTCAGCCATCCTGACTTCTCTGGACAGGAGCAATCTTTTGTTTATGACCATTAAATATGTCTCCTTCAACACACAGGTCACCATTGCAATTTTCTATTTGTTGGCATGACTATATGCATATCATCTAGCTCTCCCACTGAACTTTAAACTCTGAAGAGCAAGAATATTTTCTCATTTTTCCCAGCACTCTATCTGGGTGCCTATTACATTGCTTGGCATAAAGTAAAAGCTCAATAAATATATGTCACATGAATGAACAAACAAATAAATTTCAAGTGACAGCCCCTGACAATTGGTAAATTTTCATAGAGCTCTTTGTTGAAAAGATTTCGAATGCCAAGAAGACTGGGCTGAGTTTCAAAGAGTGTTACAACTGATCCACAATGACTACCACAGCTCCCTGACGAGAGAAGAGCAGCATGAGTTCTGGTTATTTGCCCTTGTAATAAAGAGTATGACTTTCTCAGAATGGGCTTGATGCTGAGCAATTTTTTTAGGTTGGCCAAGTGCTGGAATGCATGCCCAACACCCATCCAAATCCTCTTGGCATTCCCTGGAGCTCCTTGGATGACTTTAGACTTTAAATTCTCCACCTGAAATAACCTTTCATCTTTGGGTCACCAACCCTGCTTCCCAAGGAGATCAAGGCAAGAGAGTCTAATCTTTACAAAGTACGTTCCTGACGTAAGCAGGAAGACTAACACAACGTGGCCGCATTCCCCAGAACTAACCAAAGCTGCGGCTGATGCTAAATCGTTTCAGTCATGTCTGACTGTGTGCGACCCCATAGATGGCAGCCCACCAGGCTCCACCGTCCCTGAGATTCTCCAGGCAAGAACACTGCGGTGGGTTGCTATTTCCTTCTCCAGTGCATGAAAGTGAAAAGTGAAAGTGAAGTCGCTCAGTCATGTCCGACTCTTCACGACACCATGGACTGCAGCCTACCAGGCTCCTCCATCCATGGGATTTTCCAGGCAAAGCAGGGCTGCCCAGCTCCAAGGTGTCAACTTCACCCTGAAGGATGAACAGTATCAACACAACAACATGGTCCACAAGCCCCCTCCCCACCTTCCACCTATCCAGGGCTAGATGGGAAAGCAGATACCATTTCCTGATTGACAGACCAGGAGTCTGTCTTAGCTACAGAATCATCCCATTATTTGGCTCAGGAAAGGTGAAAGGGGAAACCAAGGGTCCAGGTAAAGAGTCTGTTAATCCATGATAAGAGAGCATTTTGTTAGGGTTTTTTCTTTCTTTCTTTACTGGTTATAGAAAAGATTAATGTGGAACGATGCTTGTCACAAAAGAATTCTAGAAAAATTAAGGGCTTTTATTTGTCCTTATCAGTGCTTCTAGATCTAATTAATTCAGCCTGAGATGCTGCTGCCTTAGAGGCCCTGTCATCTTTTGCTGCACTGATGGAAATATAGCATTTCCATGCCAGGATGCTGAGCCTTTCTTGTGCTCTGCAGTACAGACCATGTCTGGAGTTTTGTGTCTGTTTCTGAGCTCAGCATTTATAATCTATCAAGTGTCAGTGTCACCATCCCATCCATATTATGAACATGGGGAGGCTATGTTCTGAATAGCTCTGCAAATTTATTTCACAGTCCCTATCCACTGTGCAGGACACAAGGTGGGCATCCTACAAATATCTTGGAGTAAGACATGGCAACTCACTCCAGTGTTCTTCCCTGTAAAATTCCAAGGACAGCAGAGTCTGGTGGGCCACAGTCCACGGGGTCACAAAGAGTCAGACACGACTGAGCACACACACCTATAAATAGCTTGTATCATCTGGACAGGGGTTGCCACTTGAGGATGGTTCACAAAACTGACAAAAACTGTGAAGAGTCCCCCTGAGCAGGCCCCACTTGCTTGCAGTGACATTCACATAGCAAAAAGCCCTGGATGTGTTGCTTTTGCCACCTTAGGTCGAACAGCTTGTGCAAAATCACATAGACAAATTCTGCAGGTGCCAGGCCTGAAATGTGGCCCCAGTGGAAGAGGACTAACATCTTCTGAACATCTTTTATAGATCAAGGACCAAAAAGGTTCAGTTGCCTTCTGTCCACTGATGCCCAGAGACCCGGTGGGGAGATGTACACAAGTACCTGTCTGTCCGGGGCAGGAGCCCCCTGGCCCTGCCTCCTTCCTTCCCTCCCCTCAGTAAAGGCCCTCGTGAGGGCCACTTTGCCGCAGTGCCTCATTCCTGCCTGTAAACAGGCATTTGACTTCGGCAGGTTGCAGCTGCCCGCTCCTCTCCAGGAGGCTGAAATGACTCTTCGGGAAGGTGCCGGCTGTGCCTCGGGACCTGTCAGGATGAAGGATGCCAGCCGGGCTCTCTCACCGTTCACCTGCTGGTTTGATCCCCAGCAATTTATTTTTATGTTCACAGCCTTTTCCATACCATCTTTCCCTCTATACTTGGCATTTTCCTGATACAGTACAGCAAGGTGTGTTTGTCACTCTTGCTTTCCAAAAATAATTCCGAACTAGAGCTTTCGCAATTGCAGGCTGCTTGGGAACTGCATCCTCTGCTGGGAAGACCTCCATGGAAATGAGTTCCTCTGGGCAGGGTGCTCTGAAGGGTTAATTTCCTGGGGAAAGATGGCTAGGGCAGCCTGATAGCACCAGAATAAACAACTGCTGAGAGAATATTTCTAGGAAAAATTAGACATAGAGGATTACAGAGAAGGAATGATTGAGTTTATTTTGTGCCAGGCAGGTAAAAGGCATTGCTGCTACTGTTGCTATCACTCCAGTCGTGTCTGACTCCTTGCGACCCCATGGACTACATGTCTCCTGCGTTGGCAGGCAGGTTCTTCACCACTAGTGCCATCATTAAGGATATATGATAATAAATTTTAAATACATATATATATATATACAATTTTTAAATATATAGATAGATACATGATAGTATATGAGTGGTATCAGTGAGACATAGGTGCTATATCCACCCATCTAGCCATGCATGTGTGCCCAGTCATGTCCAACTCTTTCTGACCTCATGGACTATAGCCCACTAGGCTCCTCTGTCCATGGAATTTTCCAGGCAAGAATACTGGAGTGGGTTGCCATTTTTGCTCAAGGGGATCTTTCCAACCCAGGGATTGAGCCCATGTCTCCTGCATTGCAGGCGGATTCTTTACCACTAAGCCACCTGGGAAGCTCCATAGATACTATATATAAGGTAATAAATGAATTAATAAAGGTGGTAACAAAATGTGTCCCTACTGGTTTGTCAGCACTTCAGTGACTTTCCAGTGCTGTAGTCCAGGGCAGTGAACTCTTTCAGAAGTTTTGCTTTTAGAATCAGAACCTGCTCCCCAGCTACCTACTCAACCCATCACAAACCAACCTCCTATTGTATGAGAGACTCTCAGGACAGGAGCATGCAGAGTAAGCAAAAGGCAAACAATGATTCATTTTTCAGTGCCCTTTTGGTACTGGTTCATATGTCTATCGGGATTCTGAAACTAGTTCCAGTTTCCTAGCTGAAATCAGAACTCTCTTGTTTAACATTTCTGAGCATTTAAAAAATCAGAAAAAAATGAACAAAATTCTGCATTCGTCTCCTAGGCCTCAGGTTCACATACAGTCCTTAGAAGAAAACTCCCTCACAGCAACCAGCATCAGTCTGGGCCTCACTTGTCCCTTTTGTATCATTTCTCCGGGCGTCCCCATCCCCAAATCCAGTCCTGGCTGCCTCTTGCTCACTGACTTCCTTTTGTTGATTGTTGTAGTTTAATGATAGTCACTTAAGTCGTGTCCAGCTCTTTTGTGCCCCCAAAGACTGTAGCCCTCCAGGTTCCTCTGTCCATGGGTTCTCCGGGCAAGAATACTAGAGTAGGTTGCCATTTCCTTCTCCAGGGGATCTTCCCCACCCAGGGATCAAACCCATGTCTCCTACGTTGTGCGTAGATTCTTTACCCCTGAGCCACCAGGGAAGCCCAGTCCTCACCCTAGTGCCTCTTTATGCACAATTTCATCCCAAGTCTTGATTCTTCTTCCCATTTGATTGTCAAATCTGATCTCATTTCAGGGTCAGCATTAGCACATTTTTCCAACAATCATTTCATTATGTGACACTTTCTCCAGGGATATTATAGGATCTGAGTCCAACTTCAGTGGCATTAAGTGTATTGGTTATTTTCTGTCTACGGCATGAGTCCTTCCAGTCTGATAATTTTCTGGAACCCAAAGCACCAATGCAGCTGGAATCAGGGTGTCTGAAAAGAGGGCAGCTGTCGCTTCACATCCTGCAAAATGTTTCCACAAAATCTGCCCCCAAATGCTAAACTCTTTCACTAGGGAGAGCTGATTCATGGAATTTAAAATAGGATTTCCGTATGGTTGGATAATTCTGTGGAGGAAAACAGAAAAGGAAAAAAAAAAAAAGTATTGCTGTCCTAAGTCCTTCCTTTTGAGGCCAAGTCAGGGCACAGAGTGTTGTGGACACTGAGATGACGGGAATGCACTGGGATCGGAAACGCACTTCATCACGCAGAAACTCTTAGGGACCCTGAAAGATTCTCTGCAAAAGAGAGCAGTTCTTGGAACGTCACTGAAATATCTGCTCCCAGGCAAGAAATGTCAAGTCGAGGTCTAAAACCAAAGTGTACCAGCCCTGTGAAACCCCTGATAATATCTGTCTCCTGCCATAAACTCTGCAAGATATTTGGTGATGATGTCACCATAACCTCTTTGAGACACAAGACACTGGATCCTATCCCTTCCTGCCTTCCTAGGCATTTTTCAATATTGAAACATCTCTCTCTTATAATTCAGTCTCCTTCTGATACCTGGTTTCTTCCAGTTTTTAATGTCTAAACTTTTCATACGAAAAAAAATGAACTTGGCTCAACCTCCCCTTTGCTGGCTCCTCCTCCTTTCACCGTCTTTTAATGTTAGGGTTTCCTGTAAATTGGGGCAGCCACTGTGGAAAACAGTATGGAGGTTTCTCCAAAACTAAAAATAGTACTACCATATGACCACAACTCCACTCCAAGGTATATATCCGAAAAAACCCAAACCACTAATTCAATAATACACTTGCACCCAATTTTCATAGCAGCATTGTTACACTAGCCAAAATATGCAAGCAGTCTAATTGTCCATCAGTAGATGAATGGATAAAGATGCGAGATATATACATTAGTATATGGCAGGTGGATTTTTTACCACTGAGCCACCTGGAATATATATGTATATGTTATATGTATATAATATGTATATTATATATATAATAAAGTGCTATTACTAAAATTAAAAATATGAATATAATAAAATACTACTCAGTCATTTAAACAAAGGAAAGAAATGTTGCCATTTGCAGCAACATGGATGGACTTGAAGGGTATTGTGCTAGGTGAAATAAGTCAGGCAGAGAAAGACAAATGCTGTATGATATCAGTTCTGTGCGGTGCCACTTTATACGACAAACTAGTGAAGGTTAAAAAAAAAGAAGCAGACTCACAGATGCAGAAAACAAACTAGTGGTTACAAGTAGGCAGAAGGAAGAGGCGACACGGGGGTAGGCGAGTAAGAGGCACAAACTAAAGTATAAAGCAAGCCAAAAGGATATATTGTACACACAGGGAGTATAGCCAGTATTTTATAATAACTATAAATGGAGCATAATCTTTAAAAATTGTGAATCACTCTATTTTGTACTTGTAATATTGCCCACCAACTATCCTTCAATTAAAAATTAATGTCTTAAAATTTGTAATCAGAGGATAGTTGCTTTACAATGTTGTCTTGGCTTCTGCCATGCAACAGCTCTAATCAGCTGTAAGTATACATATACCCCTGCCCTCTTGAGCCTTCCTCCCAACTCCCTCTGCCGCCTATCTCATCCTTCCAAGTCAGCACAGAGCGCCGAGTTGATCTCCCTGGGTTATATAGCAGCTTCAGCTTCCCAATAGCTATCTGTTTCACCCATGCTAGTATATATATATAGTATATATATGTGTATATATATATGTATCAGTGCTACTCTCTCAACTTGCCCCACCCTTTCCTTCCCCTGCTGTGTCAAGTCTCTTCTCTATGCCTGCTTCTCTATTCCTGCCCTGCAAATAGGTTAATCAGTACCATTTTTTTAGATTCCATATATATATGCATTAATATACGATATTTGTTTCTCTGACTTACTTCACTCTATATAACAGGCTCTAGGTTCATCCACCTCAGTTCAACTGACTCAATTAAGTTCCTAAAATATAATAATTTTTTAAAATGTTACTAGCCTTTGACATTACATATCTTTTTCAAATACTAATTTAATTGCAGCTGATACATTTTAATAAATAACATGTTATTATAACTGTCATGAAAAAGAATGAATAAACAAAAGAAATTTTCAAAGTTACTATGATTATGCTTGGAATTGTTCTCTAACTCAGTGTCACCCTCAGACCATCTTGATCATCTGAAAGCAGGCTTTATCAAAATCATTCCATAATTAAGAAGCTCAAGCCAACAAGGTGAGGAGTGATGAAAAATACAAATATGTCTATATGTATATATCTGAAAGCGTCTTGTGAAATGACGAATGCACTATTAGTGTCCATGGAAGGTTTCATAGTAAGATCACGGCCCCCAAACCAAGAAATGACTGTAGTGATTTACAGTTCTGAAACCTTGCTGAAAATACCTTCCCTTCTTTAGTGCAGTGTCTCCAAGCCTCCTGGTCACTTTGCTAAAAACTAATTCCCAGACAGTCAATTCCACAGACCAACATTTGGGCAAATGGGCTTGCTTCCTTATTTCTCCAAATATGTTGCCTGAGTCCCCCTGCAGTGTTATCACTTGAAATGCTCATTAAAAGCACAGGCTATCCCAGACTTGTTAATGGTGGGATCCAGGAATCCAGGTTTTAAATACCAAGGTGATTCTCATGAAAGCTAAAATCTGAGAGCAAGACTGTAGTTCTAGAGGGTAGACAGCCATGATTTGCAAAGATATTGAGCTATCTTTTGCTTGTCTCTTCACGACCATGACAGGAACCTGCCAAATGCTGTAGAGAAACCCTCTCTCCTGAACAAACAAAGATGTCTTGCTTTCTAACTTCTTTAAAACAGTTTGCTTCAGATAAAAGTAGTTTGGGCAGCAAGGAGTTTAGGGGAAGTCATTCTTGCTTGGGAGCTCAGTGGAGAATGTTGTTCCTTCTAAAAGCCTCTGGCCAGTGGGTTACATTCAGAACTGATCCTGGAAAGCAGGGCCTGCAGGAAATAGAGCCTTGCAAGCTGTTGGCAACCAGGAGTTAGGAAAAGGCTTCAGTCATGGATGGTCTCATGACCCTGGACAGCAGAAGACGCCTATGTAGACAGAGAGGGCTAGGAGATGGGCAGAGGTCAGGGAAGAATGCCTTTGCTCAAAATAGTACAGAATATCCAATCCCTGTCTCCTACATTTATTTCACTCTAGGTAATCATATGTTTGAGCACAACTGTCTCTGGGATGCCATCATCAATAAAAGTGACAGTATTGTCCACCAAAGGAAAGGAACTATTACAATAATCATAGATACTCTTCATGGTGTAGCTACAATATGGAATTCTGCCTTCACAGATTCTAGTCCTTGTCCATGAAGTAGGCTATGCTTAGTCTCTCAGTCGTGTCTGACTCTTCGTGACCCCATGGACTGCAGGCCACCAGGCTCCTCTGTCCGTGGGGATTCTCCAGGCAAGAACACTGGAATGGGTTGCCATGCCTTCCTCCTCTTCCCAATCCAGGGATCAAACCTGGGTCTCCCGCATTGCAGGTGAATTCTTTACCATCTAAGAAAGCCCTGCTGAAGAACAAGATGAAAAAGGCAGATGAAATTATTTGCACTGCACAGAAAGGAAAAGAGGCCTGAAAGTCTTGGTAATCTGGCCAAGGTCATGCAACTAGAGAATGGGTCTGAATCTGAACCCAGATCTGTGCCCTTTCACTGAGTCATGACTTTACATGGTAAATTAAATTTATACAAGTTAATTACTAATTCCATTCCATCTTCATCCAGTCTCTTCTAGCCATACTATTCCCACTTTAGATCTCTCTCTAGCTTTATGCTCTATCCAAATCAAGCCAGAATTTTATTTCTTTTCTGTTCCTATCCTTACTGAGATATAGATGACATATAACACTGTGTAGGTTTATGGTGTACAGTGTGATGATTTAAGGCAACATATACTTTGTTGAAATACTTACCACAATAGGGTTACTATAAAACTCCATCCCCCTACAAAATATAATTTGTATATGTGGTAAGATCTATTCTGTTGGTAAATTTCAAGTACAATTGTTAAGAATAGTTATCCTGCTGTACATTGGATCCCCAGAACTCATTCATCTTATAACTGGAAGTTTATGGCCTTTGACCAAAATCTCCCCATTTCCCTACCACCCAGCCTCCGGTAAGCACCATTCTACTCTCTAGATCCTGATTATTTCTCAAAGCCCTTAATTCTAATCTTCCTTTCATGTACCTGGCTTTTCTATTTTATCCTTGCTTGTGTCTGAACCTTTTCACACTCCATAGTTTTCTATCAGATCATACCACAAAAGGAATATTAACCTTTGTGAACAAGTTTTACATGTATAAGCATGTACTTTTTTTCCCCCCTTAGGGAGGGGCATTTTATTTTATTGAAATATATTTGACAAATGATATTATATAAATTTAAGATATATAACATGCTGATTGATATTTTATATATTGTAATATATTGCCTTTGTAGCAATAATTAACATCTCTATCTTGTCACATAATTATAAGCACTTACTTTTTTAACAAGTGCTGAATGTATCTTTAAAAAATAAGTATAAACATTTTATATATTAGGCCCTTATCATGTGCAAAGTACTATACAGAAATGTCAAAGACATGGACACTGACCTCAAAGTGTGTACAGTCCAGTGAGGATAGCAATAAGACATAGACACAAATAGCGTAAATCAAGTGGAAAGTAGAGAATCAAGAAAAGAAGAATTAATATTTCCATTAGTTTCTCTATGACATCTCTATCCATCCATGGGATTCTCCAGGCAAGAATACTGGAGTGGGTTACCATTTCTTCTCCAGGGGATCTTCCCAACCCAGGGATTGAATCTGGGTCTCCCGCATTGCAGGCAGACGCTTTAATCTCTGAGCCACCAGGGAAGCCCTCTACCAAGTCTACTTCATCCCAAACGTACTTCATCCTGAATTAACCCACTAACATCTTTGCTGGTAACTCATCTTGGTCCTTAATGCAAATTTGCTGCTATTCCAGCCCACCTTGCTTGTCCTTGTAAAAGTCAACTTTTGTCAAATGCTTCCTCACCATCACTTCAGCCCTCTGTGCCCTTTGTTCAAGGATCTCTGTTAGATGACTACTATTTTTAAATCAAATCCACTTTACCTACAGGACACTCCAGACCATCCCTAACTGACATGTTCACTTGTTGGTCTAGGGGCGACCCAATCCCATGAAAACCAAAACACAAGAGGCTATCCCACATGGTTGCTGTGGTTTTATGGTTCAAGGTAGTATGTTGCTTGCCTTGGTTTATGCAATAGATTGTTCTTCAGGCTGCTGTGAATACCATTGGAATGATTGCATATCCTGGAGAGTCTGTGTACAAAATGCACTCCGCACATTGAATCCAGTTTTCTTATTGATTTACATTGTGTTTCCCAGAGCTCTTTCTTTCTCTTATGTATATTTCATTTGGCAGGTCTTCTAATACTTCAGTTTGCTTCTTCTTTGCATTACTAGAGAACCATTATCACTAATCATTTTACCATCTCTGAATGCACTGAGAGGAAGGTTACAACTGAATAGTTTCTGCAGATCCCAGGGGAAAAAAAAATGTGAGTCATTAATTGTTGTGAATAATTTATCTGTGTTTTGAATTGAGTTTGCTTAAAATATATGCCTATCTTGATTTACTGAAAGAATTTCAGCTCTGCTAACTGGCAAACAGAAAAAACAGGCCAGTCCCTGAAGTGGGCAATAACGAAAAAATAGGCTTCTCTAATGAAAAGTTTCTATTTGGATCTTGTTTGAATAAACCAGCTGTGAAATACATTTGGAAATAACTGGGGAATACGTGATCACCCACCTAGAGACAGGCATCCTGGAATGAGAAGTCAAGTGGGCCTTAGGAAGCATCTCTATGAACAAAGCTAGTGGAGGTCATGGAATTCCAGTTGAGTTATTTCAAATCCTAAAAGATGATGCTGTGAAAGTGCTGCATCCAATATGCCAGCACATTTGGAAAACTCAACAGTGGCCATAGGACTGGAAAAAGTCAGTTTTCATTCCAATCCCAAAGAAAGACAGTGCCAAAGAATTCTCAAACTACCACATAATTGCACTCATCTCACATGCTAGTGAAGTAATGCTCAAAATTCTCCAAGCCAGGCTTCAACAGTACGTGAACTGTGAACTTCCAGATGTTCAAACTGGATTTAGAAAAGGCAGAGGAACTAGAGATCAAATTGCCAGCATCCACTGGATCATCAAAAAGCAAGAGAGTTCCAGAAAAACATCTACTTCTGCTTTATTGACTACTACAAAGCCTTTGAGTGTGTGGATCACAACAAACTGTGGAAAATTCTGAAAGAGATGGGAATACCAGACCACCTGATCTGCCTCCTGAGAAATCTGTATGCAGGTCAAGAAGCAACAGTTAGAAATGGACATGGAACAAAAGACTGGTTCCAAACCAGGAAAGGAGTACGTCAAGGCTGTATATTGTCACCCTGCTTATTTAACTTTCATGCAGAGTACATCATAAGAAATGATGGGCTGGATGAAGCACAAGCTGGAATCAAGATTGTCAGGAGAAATATCAATAACCTCAGATATGCTGATGACACCACCCTTATGGCAGAAAGCAAACAAGAACTAAAGAGCCTCTTGATGAAAGTGAAAGAGGAGAGTTAAAACTCAACATTCAGAAAACGAAGATTATGGCATCTGGTCCCATTACTTCATGGTAAATAGGGAAACAATGGAAACAGTGACAGACTTTATTTTTGGGGGCTCCAAAATCACAGCAGATGGTGACTACAGCCATGAAATTAAAAGACGCTTACTCCTTGGAAGAAAAGTTATGACCAAGCTAGACAGCTAATTAAAAAGCAGAGACATTACTTTGCCAACAAAGTTCCATCTAGTCAAAGCTATGGTTTTTCCAGTAGTCATGTATGGATGTGAGAGTTGGACTATAAAGAAAGCTGAGCACCTAAGAATTGATGCTTTTGAACTGTGGTGTTAGAGAAGACCCTTGAGAGTTCCTTGGACTGCAAGGAGATCCAACCAGTCCATCCGAAAGGAAATCAGTCCTGAATATTCATTGGAATGACTGATGCTGAAGCTGAAACTCCAATACTTTGGCCACTTGATGTGAAGAACTAAATCATTTGAAAAGACACTGATGCTAGGAATGATTGAAGGCAGGAGGAGAAGGGGATGACAGAGGATGAGATGGTTGGATGGCATCACCAACTCAATGGACATGAGTTTGAGTAAGCTCTGGGAGTTGGTGATGGACAGGGAAGCCTGGCGTACTGCAGTCCATGGGGTCACAAAGAATCGGACAGGACTGAGCAACTGAACTGACTGAACTGAACTGGGGAAATCCAATATAGACTAAATATTTGCTGATATTGGGAAATAGTTATTAATTTTGTTAGACAAAAATAGCATTGTCATTATAGGAGAATGTGTTTTTAAAGATACTGAGTAAAAGAAAGAAAGTGAAATCACTCAGTCATGTCTGACTCTTTTCAACCCTATGGGATGTAGCCCACCAGGCTCCTCTATCCATGAAATTTTCCAGGCAAGAATACTTGAATGGGTGGCCATTTCCTTCTCCAGGGGATCTTCCTGACCCAGGGATCAAATTCGGGTCTCCCACATTGCAAGCAGACTCTTTACCATCTGAGCCACCAGGGAATCCCAATACATAATAAATATTTGGGGGTAAAATAAAATTGTGTTTGTATCCACTTCAAATTCTTCAGCCAAAAAAAACCTCTGAAAATATATTAAGAAAATATGACTAAATGTTAACAGTTGTTAAATCTGGATGATATACAGGTGTTTACATTACTGTTTCTATTTTTCTGTAGATTTAAAATTTTTATAATAAAGGTTTTTTATGGTGCCAAGGCAAAGAAAAGTTATATAGTATCTATGTGCTAGGCTCCTTATTTCTCCTTTTTCTTACATTATCTTATTAAATGTGACAATAACAAGTGAAACTCCATTTTACAGATGAAGATTATGAGGCTTAAAAGGATTCATTTAATCCTTCCTCCAAAAACCATTAAGCATCCATGATATGCCAATGCAATTCCTATCCTCAAAAGATGTATTTATCGCTTAGCAGGGGGAAACAGCTAAATAAATCATGAACAACAACTACCACTATCATTTTTTTTAATTTAAATTTATTTATTTTAATTGGAGGCTAATTACTTTACAATATTGTATTGGTTTTGCCATACATCAACATGAATCCACCACAGGTGTACACGTGTTCCCCATCCTGAATCCCCCTCCCACCTCCCTCCCTGTACCATCCCTCTGGGTCATCCCAGTGCACCAGCCCCAAGCATCCTGTATCATTTATCGAGCACCTAGCATGACAAACGGGGACTTTCCAGATGGAGCAGTGGTAAAGAATCCTGCCAACGCAGGAGATGCAAGAGTCACGGGTTCAATCCCTGGGTCAGGAAGATTCCCTGGAGGAGGAAATGGCACCCCACTCCAGTACTCTTGCCTGGAAAATTCCATGGACGGAGGAGCCTGGTAGGCTGTGGTCCATAGGGTTGCAAAGAGTCAGAGATGGCTGAAGTGACTAAGCACACAGGTAGTGTGATGAACACAGTGACAAGCACTTTGTATGTCTTCACACACTTCATCTTCACAATGACCGTCTGAGGTAGGTAGTGTTAGTATTCCCATTTTGTAGATGAGAAGACTGAGGCCCAGAGAGGTTGCATGCATTGCCCAAGGTCAGACAGAGTACAATAAAGTGTCCTGGGTACTACAACAGACATATACGCAGGACCTAATAGAGTACAAAGGAAGAAGCGATCATTCTTTTTAAAAAGGAAGTCCCTGAAAAAGGTAACACATAGAGGCTAAATAACTATCAATCCTTACCACCTACCAAGCAACAGAAAAGGAGCCTGAGCCATTGTACACCTAATAAATTTCTCAGCCTCTGCACTACTGATATTTGTGGGTGGATGTTGTGGGAGCCTGAGCTGTACAGTGTAGGGTGATTAACAGCATCACTACCTACTAGATGTAGGAACGACCTTCTGCTGTGACATGCAGAAAGGCTTCAGACACTGCCAAATATCCCTGGAGGACAAAATAGCCTTTCATTGAGAAACAATGATCTCCTTTAAACTGCAAACTCCCAGTAGTCAGATCATAAACTACACTTTTTAAATCTTTTTTCTTTTTATTTCTTCATATTTTTGAAATCTTTAGCTAAATATAATTGGGATTCCCCGAAGATGTCTTGTCACAAGTTCCCCTGAAAGGACCGTGTGACAATATTCTAGCCCATTTAAACAATATTGATCTTTTCTTTTTTAAAATAGAAGATGGATGTTTAGCCTTTAATTAAACTAATTTCAAACTTTGGCTATTAAAGTCATCTCCCAGGTGGCACTAGTGGTAAAGAACCTACCCGCCAAGGTAGGAGACAAGAGACGCGGGTTCGATCCCCAGGTTGGGACGCTCCCCTAGAGGAGGGCATAGCAACTCACTCTTGTATTCTAGCCTAGAGAATCCCATGGACAGAGGAACCTGATGGGCTATGGTCCTTAGGGTCGCAAAGAGTCTGCGATGACTGAAACACCTTAGCACACACTCAGAAGTAGAGAAGAAAATTATCTCTACTCAAACCCTACAAATCTACTCTCTGGAGCTAAGTTTGCTGCTGCTGCCGCTAAGTCGCTTCAGTCGTGTCCGACTCTGTGCGACCCCATAGACGGCAGCCCACCAGGCTCCCCCGTCCCTGGGATTCTCCAGGCAAGAACACTGGAGTAGGTTGCCATTTCCTTCTCCAATGCATGAAAGTGAAAAGTGAAAGTGAAGTCACTCAGTCATTTAGTTGTAGTCAAATGAGGTTCCAAAGGTATTCTGTCCATTTTCTCCCCTGAATTGCTATGCTTCTGACTGTTCCTCAAATATGATAGAATGATCCTAGTTATATTCTCACAATGTAGAAGCAGCCTTTTGTATAAAATTAAGAAGCCCTGACAAATCCAGTAGCGTGCATTCTGAAGGACCTTGCCACTGAGTCAAACATATTTTCATCAACTAGAAAGGAAAGAGACACATAGAAATTCAGCCACTGCTTCAGACATTGAAACCATGAGGACCAATCCAGAAGATGTACATTCATACAGTCAGAAAGTAGATTTGTGATTTGTCTAGGGTCAAAGAGAGAGGGGGAAGGTAGAGGAAATGGGTAGTGACATAATAAGCATAGCTTTTTGGAGTGAAGAAATGTTCCACAATTGATTGTGGTGATATTTGTACAGCTCTGTGAATATATTTTAAAAGCCATCAAATTGTACACATTAAATGATGGAATACTATGGTATGTGAAATTTTATCTCAATAAAGGTATTATACTTAAAAACAAGAAACTATGAAGACCAAATATATTCATTCTTTCATTCTTTGCTGTCATCACTATTAACTCACAGTGTGTTGCTCTTCAGACAAGTGAATGACCTTCTGAACACCTTTCAAATTGGAATTTGCAGACTACATGACTGATAAGAGTTCTGCAGATAGGAAATCAACATGAAACTCAGCTGCCCAGCCTCACCCCACTAACCAGCCAACTCAAACATTGCTCAGATCCAACAGTATTAATATTCACGAGATGTTAGTTCTTCTGAAAACACAGCAGGCAGACAAAAACCTAGGAAAACCAAAAATAGGAGCCAGCTCATATTGACTCACACCAAGAATTGTATCACAGGGACTTCTCTGGGGGTCCAGTGGTTAAGAGTCCACCAGCAGATGAAGGGCACACAGTTTCAATCCCTGGTCCGGGAAGATTCCACATGCTGTGGGGCAGTTAAGCTCGTGAGCCACAGCTACTGAGCCTTTGCACCCTGGAGGCCTTGCTCTGTAGCAGGAGGGGTCGTCTCAATGAGAAGCCCAACAGACAGTAGCCCCTACTCACTGCAACTAGAGAAAGCCCATACAGCAACGAAGACCCAGTGCAGCCACAAATAAGTAATTTTTTGAAAAGAATTGTATCACCATCTTAAGCAATTCAGTTAAGTAGAACTAGGACTGGAGAATATTTTTTGCAAGATACCTATCTCTAGAAGTAGACTTTATTTTTAATTAAGCATATCTTTGATCTTGCATTCTTATCAAGGCTAATATTATGAAAGGGTGAGTTAGCGATTGTCTGAGAAAGGTAATCTCCACAGTGTTGATAAAGGACCTTGGAAAATACTTTTTGCATCCTCAGACAGATCCCTAAAATTCCCTTGAAGTGTGGTTCTTTTGACTTAAGACTTTGGTTTCTGACAAAATGAAACATAAAGCGTAGAATAACTTTTGAAGTGATTATCGGATATTTACAGTATGGTATGAATAAGTTTCAGATCATGAGAACATGCTTTTTAATAGAAGCAGACATAGCAATAAAATACTCAAATTTCATGTAATTCCCATAATATTTTAGGATGATATATGTATAAATTTGGCTTAGAATGTTTTACTATCCCGTTCTTTCTACCTAGAAAGAGGAAGAATTATGTAACAAATAAAAGTATATTCTAGGTCATTTAATAAAGAAAAAAATTACTGATACTTTACTGGTGCATAACTGTCTTGGACAAAAAAGTAGAAGGAAAGTTTGAAGGATAACTAAGGATGCTTCTCCTTAACCAGATTCCACTCCAGGTCACGGTGCCCTCAAGGACATCTTGCACCAAGAATAAACACTTTGCAGCTCTTAAGAAGACAAGGGTCTTAGGCTCATTCTTTCATCCAAAGACACACAACAGGAATAACTCATATTTTAAAATCATTTTTCTTCCTTAGCCCAGACTCGTTCAGTGTAGTAAGAACAGTTTTATGTTTTGTAATTTGGTGTGGGCTGAATTGTATCCCCTTCAAAAGTCATGCGTTGAAGCCCTGTGTGCATGCATGGGTGCTAAGTCGTTTCAGTTGTGTCCGAGTCTTTGCGACCTTATGGACCATAGCTTGCCAGATTTCTCTGTCCATGGGATTCTCCAGGGAAGAATACTGGAGTGGGTTGCCATGCCTTCCTCCAGGGGATCTTCCTGACCCAAGCATTGAATTCACGTCTCTACGTCTCCTGCATTGGCAGGTGGGTTCTTTACCACTAGCAACACTTGGGAAGCCATGTTGAAGCCTTAACACCCAGTAATTCAGAATGCTACTCTATTTGGAGATAGGGTCTTTGAAAAAGTAGTTAAGGTTAAATCAGATCATTTTGGTGGGTCCTAATGGCTGGTGCCTTTAAAATTTAAAAAAAAAAAAAAGAGAGAGAGAGAGGGTAAGGACATGGGTATTTACAGGGGAAAACTGGGGGTGATGATTCAAGGAGAAGACAGACATTCACAAGCCAAAGAGAGATTTCAGAAGAAATCAGCCCTGTGGACTCCTTGGTCTCAGACTTAGACCTAGCAGACCTATGAGAAGTAAATTTCTGTTGTTTAAGCCATCCAATCTATGGTCCTTTTTTATGAAAACCCAAGCAAACTAACATAAACTTCAAAATGCTTGTCACCTTGAATTGACTTTATTTTTACCAAAGGAGAATGGCCTAAGTTTATTTATAGAGTGCACATAGTCATGCCTTAGTATTGTCCATGAAGTTCTCCTGAGTCATCATTCATCAGAATTTCTCCAAAGTTAATCAAACAAAATTTATGGAAACCAAACAGGCTAAAACCATCAAGAGAATTTATTGCAGTCAGATAACAATGGAACTTGGCCAATATGAACTTTTTTTCAAAAAAAATTTAGATGTCACTCCAGATTTCCCAAGCAAATTTTCTGAGGACCCACATTTCTTTTGATGTTGCTTTACTTCTGGAAATATTCAGGCCACTCCTTCTAAGCCACACTTCATATTCTGTGTTCTTTACACTTTCAGGGGCCAGCAAGAATTTTTATTAATGATGCTTTCTCATATACACTGCTGACAGGAATGTAAAATGATATAGCTACTTTGGAAAACAGTCTGGCAGTCCTTCAAACAGTGAAACATAGGATTACCGTGTGATTTAGCAATTCCACTCCTAGGTATTTACCCAAGAGAAATGAAAACATATGTTTGCAAAAAAAACTTGTACACAAATGTTCATAGCAATGTTTTTCATAATATCCAAAAGGGTAAATAATCCAAATGCCCATCAGCTGAATGAATAAACAAAATGTGTTTTGTCCATACAATGGAATATTATTCTTCAATAAAAAGTAATGGAGTACTAACCCATGCTACAGCATAGATGAATTTTTGAAAACATCATGCTACATGAAAGAAGATAGGCATAAAAAAGGCCTTATGATATATGATTTTATTCTTATGAAATAACCAGAATGGTAAATTCATAGAGACAGAAAGTAGATCAGTGATTTCCAGGAGGTGGGGGCAGAGGAATGAAGAGTGATGGCTAATGGATCCAGAGTTTCTTTATGGGGTGATGCTGTCATTTAGTTATTAAACCATGTCCAACTCTCTTGTGATCCCATGGACTGTAGCCTGGCAGGCTCCTCTCTCCATGGGATTTCCCAAGAAAGAATATTGGTGTGGGTTGCTGTTTCCTTCTCCAGGGGATCTTCCTGACCCAGGCATCAAACCTGCATCTCCTGCATTAGCAGGCCAATTCTTTACTGTTGAGGCACCAGGAAAGTCCTATGGGGTGATGAAATAATCTAATAAATCAATTGTAGCGATGGATGCACAACTCTATGAATATAATAAAAAACTATGGAATTGTACTGTTTAAATGGGTCAAGTATAGACTACATGAATTGTATCTCCAAAAAGCTATTCTAAATAAAGAATGTTTCCTCATTGCCATTTCCTTCGGCATGTGCTCCTTTTCCCAAATCCAATACACACACCACATGCACCACAGGCTTCTCCTTTGACAGAGGCAGCAAAAAAGGGAATTCAAAGTTAGGGATCTAGAGTAGACAGTCATTAAGGTCCTTTTCAAACCTCAAGAATTTAAAACATCCACTGTGTTAGTTTCCTGTTGCTGCTATAACAAATTATCACAAACTTGGTGACTTAGACCAAGACGCATTTATTACCTCACAGTTCTGAATATCGGAAGTCTGCATTGGATTTCCCTGGAATAAAATCAAGGTATCATCAGGGTTATGTTCATTCTCGAGGCTCTAAGGGAGAACATGTACACTATTTTTTTCCCAGTTTCTAGATGCTGCCTGAATTTTTGGCTCATGATTCCTTCCTCTGTCTTCAAAGTCATCAGCAAGTATCCTCAAATCTTTCTCTGACTCTATTAAAATCCAGTGTAATTGTATATGACTCACATGTGTGCTAAGTCATTTCAATTGGGTCTGACTCTTTGTGACCCTATGGACTATAGCCTACCAGGCTCCTCATTCTATGGGATTCTCTGGGTGGGAATATTGGAGTGGGTTGCCATGTCCTCCTTCAGGGGATGACCCAAGGGTGGAACCCACATCTTACGTGGCTTCCGCATTGCAGATGGATTCTTCAGCACTGAGCCATCAGGGAAACCCAGTTTCATAGTACCCACCCCAATATTGTATATGTTTTATCCTGTAAAGCAACATATTCAAAAGTTCCAGGGACAGACCATTCATGACTTTAGGGGGGCATTATTCTCCTTATCACATCTACCATGTCAGTGAGTGACCACAGCATTTGAGAGGGCATTGGACCTTGGGTAGGGCCTCTGAAAGAGAGAAAAAGCAGAATACTTAGGTCTTCCACAGAACAAATGCCTACAAAGACCACCTATCCAGTTCAAGTCCACCCAGGGCCATGGCCTGCCCCTTCCACTTGTTACCTTATGGGTATCAGCAAACAATCCATACACATCATTTTAATTTTTTATAAAGAGAGAAAGAAAAATCTACTAGTTTGGAGTGGTTCTTGAAGAAGCCTTAAGAACTGTTGGAAAAGGCAGCAGTGATCCCAAGAACTAGTACCAGTTCATAAAGACTAGGATTTGACAATTTCATTTTTTTTTTAGAGGATATTTTGATCAAGAAAATGTGGAGATACAGTATACCTGATACATTCCAAAATATCAACTTTCATAATATCCCAGAAGGCAGAGTGGAATAATATGGGCCACAGTATAAGGCAATTTCTCACATAATCAGCTGGCAAAATAATCTTTGCTTATAGGATATTAATGAATAGAATGGTGTCATCTCTTGAGTAAGTCTCTAGTGTTGGGCCAAAGGGCTGAGGTTTAACGTTTGCATCAGTGGCTTAGATGAATGATTATCCTGTTTGTCAAGGATGGAAAGCCAGAAGGGAGATGATGAACAAAATGGCTGTGTGTATGATGCAATAGATTAGATGATGGGCGCAGTGAAGCGCTAATGAGGCTGGTGCTTGATTATCGGCAGAAATGGCATGCTCAGAACTTTGCTTTAGATTAGCTATGGTATTTAAAAGGGAAAGATACTAAAATGTGGAAAATATAAAAATGCCAAAATTCAGAAAGGGCACCAGGCATGATCCATTAGAGACTGAAGATGCTGCTGCTGCTGCTGCTGCTGCCAAGTCTTTTCAGTCATGTCCAACTTTGTGTGACCCCATAGACAGCAGCCCACCAGGCTCCGCCGTCCCTGGGATTCTCCAGGCAAGAACACTGGAGTGGGTTGCCATTTCCTTCTCCAATGCATGAAAGTGAGAAGTGCAAGTGAAGTTGCTCACGACCCCATGGACTGCAGCCTACCAGGCTCCTCTGTCCTTGGGATTTTCCAGGCAAGAATACTGGAGTGGGATGCCCTTGCCTTCTCCGAGAGACTAGAGATATGTCTGCATAACTGCAATGTGTGAAGGCATAGTCTATGCTCAGTTGCTAAGTCATGTCCGACTCTTTGCCCCTCCATGGACTGTAGCCCACCAGGCTCCTCTCCCCATGAGATTTCCCAGGCAAGAATACTGGATTGGCTTACTGTGTTCTTTTGTAAGAGATCTTTCTGACCAGACATAGAACCCACATCTCCTACATGAGCAGACAGGTTCTTTATCATTGAGCTACTGGGGAAGCCCACAAAGTCACAGAGAAAGGTGCAAATGACAAGCAGTAATCAGGGAAGAGAAGGCATGAGTGAAAATAAGTAAAATTCCAGGGAAGCTAAGAAAGGATAGGGTCAAGTACAGGGGACAAGCCTAAATACCAGATGATAGGAGAATGACCATGTATAATAGCATCATCACACAATAAATTATAATATAGTCATCAAAATGAGGTTCTCAAAAATATTGAAAGGTATGGAAAGTGTAAAACTAATTTTTAAAAAAGCAATATTCAGACTAGTGTATAGTGGAATATCAACTTTGTTATTGTTTTAAAGTATGCTTAAAAGAAAAACCATAAAGAAAGACCTCAAAAACGTTAATAGCAGCTGTCTATAATTAAGAGGATTGTGAATGATTTTAATTCCTTCTTTTACTTCTTAATATTTTCCAAGTTGTTCATAATGAATATCTCTGGTTCTTAAAATCAGGAAAAATATTTCAAAGTGTAGGTAAAAGTATTGGTACTTAGAAAGGAGAAAAGCTGTCTTAGGTCAGAGAAGGAAGGAAGGAAAGGAGGAAAGAAGGAAAAAAGAGAATGAGGGAGGGAGAGAGAGAGGGACATTGGAGCAGAAATAGCTTGGAGGAAGAAAGGGAAATAGGGTCAGTGAGGGAAGTCATGCCATATAAATGTGTCAGTCAAATCAAGAATACTCCTTAGAAAGCATTTTTAAAATTAATTAATTTATTTTAATCAAAGGCTAATTACTTCACAATATTGTAGTGGTTTTTGCCATACATTGACATGAATCAGCCATGGGTTAGAAAGCATTTTTGTAAAGAGGCAATTTTCCCCATGAGTAAAGCAGTCATTTTTAATTTTTGTTCATTTTAAAGTTTTACCACCTTTTAAACGAGAAATGTCAGGGGAAAAAAGGCTAAAATTAATGTGCAGTCCTACGTTTCATCAACTCAACAAAAATCATTAGGATCCACACAGGAGCCTCTGCAGGAACATCCTGTGTCACTACAGCAAAGGAGGGCAGCCCTCTCCATTTCACTGGTGACTACTCCCAGGCACGACATCAGCTGTCACTCACTGCGACTGATCTGCCCAGCAAATTAAGCAACCAGCAGTAAGTAATAGTCCATGGCCAGCTAATGGTCAATTCTGCTTCTGTTCTCTCATCTGAGAAATGAAGAGATACTTTCAACATCTTAGGGGAAGGGAGCAATATTCGGATAATACAAACATAGGAATGACTGCTGTGCTCCATAGCTATGCTCAATTAATCCAACAGTCTGTCACTGGCACCAGTAGCTTATTCCCTACTACAGCTTGATGACTTTCTCCATTCTAAACAACCTAATTTTCTGTTGAAATGGCCTCTCAGGAGATCTATGAGTCCGATGCCATTCTTTTACAAGTAAGGAAACCTGCGAGATTGACTTCCCAGAAGTGTCACAGCTGGCTGGTGGCAGAGTCAAGGAGAGAAACCAGACACCAGGCTGCTGCTTCTCTCTCCCTCACCCACTGCATCCATGCTTGGGAGAAAAGGGTCGCAGCACGGCGAAAGGGACAGCACCATTATCATAAGCAGAACTGAGGAAGATATCTTCAGGGACTGAAGAAAGTGTACCTGGGAGAAGCAGGACCTAAGGACAAAGAAGATGCACCAGCCATGCCAGCTCTGATGTTCACAGTAAAGTCTCTTGGATAAATTCATCTAAAACCTTTCTTAAAAAAATTATATCTTGAGCCTGTCTCACTGCAGAATTATCAAGCCACATATATTTACTCCCAAGTGTACAAAATAACACAGGACCACAGCTCCTGAGAGCCAGTGCCCTGACATTCTCATCAACCTAGAGTATAAGCCAAAAAGAAAAGTTCCTAAACATCCCATACTGATGAACTATAGCACATACATCAAAGCATCAAAGCTCACATACTAAGCTCACAGCCCAGATCACATTTGATATAATTATGAGGGAAGTGACTGGAAAGTCTAAAAACATATACACAAAGATTCAGAAAGCAACTGTCTATGTAAGGTAAGTAGAGTAGTAAGGAAAAGATCTTATAGTGAAATTGAAGGTATGTCATTTCCTGTTGAGCCTCTGTTTCCTCTGCAGTAAAATAGGGTTCAGTAATTCTTTACTTACAGGATTGTTATAAAAAATAATAAGAGATTATATAGGTTAAGCGCTTGGCATGGTATTTAACACATAATATGGAGGAGCCTGGTAGGCTGCAGTCCATATGGTCGCGAAGTCGGACACAACTGAGCGACTTCACTTTCACTTTTCACTTTGATGCATTGGAGAAGGAAATGGCAACCCACTCCAGCATTCTTGCCTGCAGAATCCCAGGGATGGGGGAGCCTGGTGGGCTGCCATCTATGGGGTCGCACAGAGTCGCACAACTGAAGTGACTTAATAAAGCAAGGATTTAATAAAAGATGTTTAGTTGCTCAAGATGTTTAGTGTCCAACTCTGTGCAACACTATGGACTGTGGCCTGCCAGGCTCTTCTGTCCATGGAATTTCCCAGTCAAGAATACTGGAGTGGAGGAGGCCTCCATTTCCTTCCCCAGGGGATCTTCCTAACCCAGGGATCGAACTTGCTTCTCCTGCATTGGCAGACAGATTCTTTGGCACTGAGCCACCAGGGAAGCCGCAAAAGACAACTACTATTATATTGACAGTAATAATTATGGCATTAAGAAAACTGGTAATAAAGTTTTATTTCTATAATACAATTTTATGCCTTCTAGAGGAAACATTTAGTTACAAAAAATAAAAAGAAATTCATCCAGATTGATATTTCTGAAGATTAGAGATTGATATTTTTTGATTTATTTAAACCTCAACATCAAATGATATCAGGCTTCCCTAGTGGCATTAGAGGTAAAGAAGCTTGCTTGCCTATGCAGGAGAAGCAGTTTTGATTGCTGAGTTGGGAAGATCTCCTGGAGTAGGAAATGGCAACCCAATCCAGTATTTTTGCCTGGAGAATCCCATGGAGAGAGGAGCCTGGTGGGCTACAGTCCATGGGGTCGCAAAGAGCTGGACACGACTGAGCACACACATACACACACACATCAAATGGTATCAGTCTCAAGTCAAAAAGTCCTAGATTAGTAAATCTGAACATAGTTTCCTTTAGAATGGTCTGCTTCTTTGTTTTCCTCTTCTGCAGATAGAAGAAAGTAGTTCACAGTGGCAGTTACCTGTAGACAACCCATACATGTCCTAAGCCATCTAGACTAGCTAGACCACAGAGAGAAGTGGGTTTCACTACTCCTTTGACTTCATGCTTTCCTAAACGGTACCCAAGAGGCCCAAGGAGGGAAAGTGCTTCACTTCCTCTTCAGGAGTTTATTGACAGAATCAGGTTCGAAATGAAAAAGACCATGACATCCCTGATGCCATTTCTCTGCCAAGTGCATTAGCATGCTAAACAGCAACGTGGCAAAGGCAGCTCCAGGCTGCAGACAGTGCAGCAAAGCTGCGTTGCGCCCTTCCACACGGACACTGAAAGTTCATTAGAAAGGCGCCCATTGGTCATGGCAGGAGGTAGCAGATACTACTGCCACGCAGAAGTCTACTAAGATTCGAGACTGGTGGTAAAATGGAGTCAAAAATTAAGATCAAAATTGAAAGTGAAAGATGCTCAGTCATGTCCGACTCTTTTCAACCCTGTGGACTACACAGTCCATGGAATTGTCCAGGCCAGAATAATGGAGTGCGTAGCCTTTCCCTTCTCCAGGGGATCTTCCCAGCCCAGGGTCAAACCCAGGTCTCCTGAATTGCAGGTGGATTCTTTACCAGCTGAGTCACAAGATATTTTCTACAAAATACAGACCAAGATATCCTGAGATACTGTGTAGTGGATTAAGAATCGAATTGCTGAAATCCTCTTCCTTTGCTTCTAGCCTGGAGTGGCCACAGGGCATATCTTCGAAAGAGGCATCCACCACAAGCCAAATGTTCTGAGAGGCACATGATACAAATTACCTCACTCCCGTTTTCACAACAGCCTTGCCAGGTAGGAATTTCTATAGGCAATTCCTTTGGGACATCCTCCCACAATTTGGGGAAGATCTTCCCACAGGAGACTAGAGGGGAGGGAGGAAAGGACTTGCTTCTTATCATAAACATTTGTTCAGTTGTTAAGTAATGTCTGACTTTTTACAATTCCATGGACTGTGGCACGCCAGGCTCCTCTGTCCCCTACTATCTCCTAGAGTTTGCTCAAATTCATATCCATTGAGTTGATGGTGCTATCCAACCATCTCATCATCTGTTGCCCCTTTCCCCTTCTGCCCTCAATATTTCCCAGCATCAGGGTCTTTTCCAATGATTCGCTCTTCGCATTACAAACGCTGCGTTACTCGAAAAGGAGGCCTCCATTCTCCTCCTCAATCCTCTTGTACAAATACATGCAGTGAAATTATTCCTCCGAAGATATGACTGGACTTAGTAACTCACTCTGGTCCTCTGAACTTGGAATATATGGGCTTAACTGCCTTTTGTCTCAGCTTTAATCACAATTCTAAGATGAAAAATCATCTCTATAGCTAACACCATCTTGCTACCCTCCAAGAATTGGGGTGATATATTTTCAATGAATCTGAAAAAAGTATACAAATATATAACAGTTATGGAGGGAATGCACACATACTGTTTTCAGTGTTTTCTTATAAAGATTGCCATTTAGCATTAGCTATTTTCATTTTTAAATCTGAAGTTTTTCAATTTAATGTTTTCATCTCAGACCAAAACAAAGTAATCACTGTAGATATTTTGAAATTACTGTGCTTTTCAATTTTTTTTTTCTATACAAATGATGCCTCTCTTTAATGCTAGCAAAGCTTATAATGGTCTTAGCTGGATCTTTCAGAATCCTTGAAGCCTTGCAATGCTCATAACCTCATTTTCCCTTCAGAGTTCTTAATCTCTTAGCAGAAGGGCAACTCAAAGGAAAACTTAGTATGCCTAGTTTGGAGAGAAGGAAAAAGGGAATTAAAGGGGAAGGCTTCAATTTGCTACAGAGAATGGATGGAAGTGAGTTTTTTGTTTGTTTTTAATGTTCTATTTAAATAAATGATGGCTTGTCTCTAAAGAGTGATCTGTTGATTTGTTAACTCATTGGGGTGGGTCATTTTCTCAATTCTGGACAGTAATCTTTTTAGAAGGGTCGGGAGGAGCAGGGGTGGGGGTGGGCAAGAAGAAATGGAAGAAGCCAGTCAAGAAGAGAGTCATTATATCCTGGCTATCTGTGTTATATCCTGGCTATCTGTGTTATATCCTGGCTATCTGTGTTATATCCTGGCCGTATGTGGATGGAAAAGGTGAAGAAAAATGGTGCACAAGTTGAGACTGGAGATGGCACAACAAAATCCTATTACTCACTCTACTTACTCCAGTCTGTCTGTCTCCTGTTTCCTCAGCAGCACCACCTCAATCACCGCTACAGCCCCCTGTCCAACCAATACCCTTATGCACTTTCAAGAGGACTTGACTCTTTTGTGACAACAAAAACAGAGGCCATCAATGGAAATTCCCTCAACTCCTTGGATCCTACCTACTAATGCATCTGCTCTAAGCCTGGCTGCCCTCTACATGACAGGGAGAAAGGAGCCTCGGCCCTCTTTGGGATGAACCCTATAGGGGTGCTCTAAAACCATCCGCTTCCTCCTCTTCAGACACTTTGTCGCTTTGTCAAGTGTTTAGGATTGAATGTTTCTATATGCTCAAGGCTTTCCTGGAGGAGGAAATGGCAACCCTCTCTAGCATTCTCGCCTGGAAAATCTCATGGACAGATGAGTCTGGCGGGCTACAGTCCAGGGGTTCGCAAAGAGCTGGACACGACTGAGCACACACACCCGAGGCTTTCTTAGCTTCAAGAATCCCTCTTATTTATAAATCCCCTTTATCTCCCTTCATTGCTTGAGTTCCTCCAGTCTCACTTCTCTCCTCCCTAGCTGCCCCCTCCTCAGGCTCCCTGCTTCCACTGCGATTTCACTGCAACAAGGCTCACAAGAATGACTCTCCTCTGAGCTCCGAAGTCAAATACCCAGCTACTGGTCACTTCTATTTGCATTTCTCAAAGACTCTTTAAACTTCCAATACCCTGCCGGTTTTATTACTGTCTTCCCAACTCTCCAAATCGAGGCCTCCTTCTCCCATTTTCAGCGCACAATCCTCAAATCTCTCCCGTCACCTAAAGCAGAAATTGAGGCTCTTTGAGTCATCTCTGCCTTTCCTTATCCCCACATGTGGCTAAATCTTCGTGCCCTATCTCCCAAACTCCTAAACATCTCTCAAGTCTTCCTCTGGTTATCTTCTTTGCTATCAGCCAATAACCACTGGTTGATCTGCCTGCACGTAGATTTCCCATCCAATCCATTCTTTACAGCAGCCACCGGGATTTTTATAAAAATGCAGATATGAACCTATCACTTCCTTGCTAAAAATGGTTCAGCGATTTCTTAATGATCTTACAAAAAAGAATCCCAAATCCTTAAAATAGTGTAGTAACAGAAATCCTATTCTGAAGCATACACACATACCCACACGCTTTTATCTTTTGCCTTCCCCTAAAAAATCAGCTTCTCCTTAGATGGCCAGAATGTCTATCTGCTGAGAAAAGATTAGGACTCCAAAGAAAGAACGCCGACGGGGATAAAGGGAGGGAGTATCCAGATTTTGAAAACTTCTTGAAATGATGTTTAACCACAAGCCAATAGCCATCAAAGGGAAGATTTTCTGAATTCTTTTATCCTCTATTTTGGCTTAATCCAGACTCAAGATTGGCTGCCCCAGACCCCAGGGTTCCCCACAGTACACAGAGGCCATTTGGAGGCAAGACAGAAACATAGCAAGATTTGGGGAGAGGCTGAGTTATCCAGGAGACAATTAGGCTCTGACCACTTTGAGGGAGGGAGGGAGAAAAAGAGAGAATCAGTCAATGGCCCCGCTACAAGGTACACAGGGAGCAGACTGCAGCCACAGGATCAGCTAACATGGGCTGGGAAGACCAGCGACACTGTTGCAGAGACCAGAAAAATCAGGAGATATTCCAGGTCACTACAGGGCTCCAAGGTCCTTTCTGTCACACTGCTGCAAGTACAAAGCAAAGCCAGAACCCACCCCAATACTCTTAGAAGCCAGCTTGAAGAGTTACCTGCATGGGTAGCTGAGTCTAAGCAGGTCTACTCAAAAGGGACTATTTATATTTTTGTGTCACACTAAGCTTTGGAGCTGAAATTTTTGCTCCTCGGCAGATGGAGTTTCTGGGAAAGACAAAATTAGATGCTGATCTCCCCACAAAGACAAAGAAGGGTGAGGAGGAGACAGAAGTGGGGGGAAAGAAAGGGAAGGTGATAGGCCATGTAGGGAGGAGAAGGGGCAGAGGAGGGGAAAGAGAAAGGGAGGGGTGGGGGGGGGGAAGAATAGAAAGAAACCATCCCTGTGTCCCACCTGGGCTGCCCTGCAAGTCAGCTGGCACCTCCACTAGTGTCCTGGATGCCTTCACGCTCCATCTGCTGTCAGCCTCACAGCCATTTCTCCTTCACCAAATTCTTGAGACATACTGGTCTTCTTGCCCTTTCTCAGACCTGGCCTGGTCCCTCTCATCCCAAGGTGCTTTCTTACACAGTCTATTCCCTCTGTCTGAAATGCTCTTCCCTCTCTCCACTATCACCTTGTAGACCCAGCTAGCCTGACTCTGACCCCTGCATCACTTTCCCAGGGAAGTCATTCCTGGACTTCCCTGGCCCTACCTCCCACCCCATCTGGCCCAGAGTCCCCTATGTTACAGTCTCGTGTCTCACTTCCCCAATGGCGATCATACCTCTGCTGACCATAAGCTATTTTGAAAGATGTGGACAACCCCAATCGGGGTTTTCCTGGTGGCTCAGTGGTAAAAAATCGACCTATTAGTGCAGGAGACCCGGGTTTGATCCCTGGTTTGGGAAGATCCCCTGAAGGAAGAAATGGTCCCACTCATGTATTCTTGCCTAAGAAATCCCATGGATAGAGGAGCCTGCCTGGTTACTGTACATAGGGTCACAAAAGGGTCGGACACAGCTGAGCAACTAAACAATAGGACACCACAATTGTACTGCCCACTACCATGTTCTGCATGGTAAATGCTTGACATACATAAAGTAAATAAAAGTGAGTAGACCAATCATCATTGAGGGTTTGGTGTTGTTTCTTCACCAGCTATTGCTGTTGCTCAAGGTGGTATGTGTGTGTGTTGTGTGCACATGTGTAAATGGAATGCATATGTATGGATTGCATGGGAAACAGAATTAAGGCAACCTATACCGAACATAGAAAATGCTTTAAGTGAGAATCAACAGCAACATAGGTGATACACATAAGATGTGCAGAGAAAGACCCTCTCATAGCCCACTATCCAAGCCCCAGTGCCTATATCTGTATCTGAAAGGCTAATAGTTTATTTTACTCTCTGGGTCTTGAAATAGTTTGACTTTGAAAACCCTTATTAAAATGAGAATGCTTTGGGACAGGGAATGGTTTAAGCTTCTATCACTTTGTGTTTTAGAGAGGATTATGATGGATAATTAAGAAGGAGCTGAAACATCAGACACTAGGTTATGAGTGGAGAAAGGTAGGAAAAGAGGATAGGAAAACCCTGCAGGGAGAGAAGCTGTCAAAGGTGAGTGTTGTCACCTTTAAACGTCGTTTTCACAATTTCGCTTGGGAGGTCCAAGGTATAGCTGCTCTTCCGCAAAGGAACACACTGCGGCTCTCTGAGATAAATGGATGAGCTCAGGTTAGCTTGGATTAGAAGGGGAAAAGTGCTAGACTCCCTCTAGGCTTTTCTAATCAAGGGCAGCAAGCCACATCTTGGGGGCTCTGTGGCATCAGACTATTGCAGCCTGGCCATTTCCTGGTTGCTAGAGACAAGGAGCAGCAGCAAATTAAGCCACTCACAAATTACTGGAGGGGTGGGGTCTGCATAACTGCTCCAGAGAGCTCAGGACTCAGGTAGACCCCACAAAGGAGCTGTGTCAAGTTTTGGAAGAACCCAGGTAAGTGGGTATAGAGGAAGATGTGAAGGATGGGGAGTGGGAAACAAAGAGAGAGAAAGAGGAGGGCAGGTTAAGCATCTGGAAAATTACTGCAGTCTCAGGCTTTTGCTGCTTCAATGCCAGGATGAGTCATCAGCTGGTTGCCTAGGTGACGGCTATTTTCCTCCTCCTGCTGATCAATTTCATCTGCACAAATGTCCCATGAAACTGTGAGCTGCAAAGATAATATACCCGAGTCACAGAAAGTCCTGCCAAATGAGGTCTGCATTTCAACTGTTCTGAGACAGACTTTATGTGTCCTTAACATTACCTCTATACCCCAACCTGGCCCCATCCCCACACGTGCTCACAGACACACACACACAAATGCTCACACACACACAAATGGACACAGAGACACACACAGAAATGCACACACACCGACACACACAAGTGCTCACACATACACACGTACGCATACACACAGGGTGATGGGCCAGGACAGGGGCACAGGTGAGAGGAGATTGTCACTTGCCTTATCTTAGTTGCTCAGCTGGTAAAGAATCTGCCTGCAATGCAGAAGACCCCTGTCCAATTCCTGGGTCGGGAAGATCTGCTGGAGAAGGGATAGGCTACCCACTCCAGTATCTTGGGCTTCCATCGTGGCTCACCTGGTAAAGAATCAGCCTGCAATGCAGGAGACCTGGGTTTGATTCCTGGGTTGGGAAGATCACCTGGAGAAGGGAAAGGCTACTGGAGAATTCCATGGATTGTATAGTCCATGGGGTCGCAAAGAATCGGACACGACTGAGTGACTTTCACTTCACTTTTATCTTAGCCTAAAAATCATAACAGCAACCTTAAAGACAGAGTGATATGCGGTCATTCTCATTCCATTTCTCCAATGACCTGAACAAGGAAATACAACCACAGAGAGCAGTCAGGGGGCAACGTCCTCAGAGCCACGCCCTGCAGTCTGCATTCCTGAGTGCAGAGCAAAGGAGAGTGGCCACTCTCTCCACCCTGCTGCTGCTGCTAAGTCGCTTCAGTCGTGTCTGACTCTGTGCGACCCCATAAACGGCAGCCCACCAAGCTCCCCCGTCCCTGGGATTCTCCAGGCAAGAACACTGGAGTGGGTTGCCATTTCCTTCTCCAATGCATGAAAGTGAAAAGTGAAAGTGAAGTCGCTCAGTCGTGCCCGACTCAGCGACCCCATGGACTGCAGCCCACCAGGCTCCTCTGTCCATGGGATTTTCCAGGCAAGAGCACTGGAGTGGGTTGCCATTGCCTTCTCCGCTCTCCACCCTAAGTCCTCCCAAAGATGTTACTGCTCCTTTTCCCTACTTTTTTTTCCTGTTAGCACATACTGCATATGAAACATGTAATGTTTTGCCTTCCCCATCAGAGCATATGCTGCTTTAGGGCAGGAACTTTATTTTTCCTACTCACCACCAGATTCTTATCTCCTAGCCTACCTCATCATCCTGCACATAGTAAGTTCTCAGTCAAAGTTTGTTGAATGAATGGATAGTAATGTTCTTAGACAACCTCATAGATAAGGCCACTCTAAAAAATATTCAATCTATGTTACCAAACCCCCTTCTGAAAGGACTAAAACCCGTGAGATTTCCACATTATAGGCAAAAAAAAAAAAAAAAAATGCACAGTATGACAATTAGGAAATTGTCACGGTATCTGTATATTCTCCATTCTCCCTCTGTCATATAGGGCATAAAGAACTTGAGAAAGATCTTGTAGAAAAAAAGGATCCAAATCTCATATACAGGTAGTCATCCCACAGCACAAGCTGATAGAACTGCCAAATCTATTCCCATATTACCAACAATCACTAACTGGTAGCTCAGCTGGTAGAGAATCCACCTGCAATGCAGTAGACCCTAGTTTGATTCCTGGGTTGGGAAGATCCCCTGGAGAAGGGATAGGTTACCCATTCCAGTATTTTGGGGCTTCCCTGGTGGTTCAGATGGTAAAGAACCCAGCTGTATGTTCGATCCCTGAGTCGGGAAGATCCCATGGAGGAGGGCATGACAACTCACTCCAGTATGGTTGCCTGGAGAATCCCCATGGACAGAAGAGCCTGGTGGGCTACTCTGGGGTAGTCCATGGGGTCGCAAAGAGTGAGACATGACTGAACAACTAAGCACAGCACAGCAACAATCACTAAAGGGCTTACAAGGTAGCAAACACATTCCATGACCTTTCTGTTTCATCCTCACAATAACCCAGGTGGAAAATAGTTTCTGATTCCCATTTTACAACTGGTGAAATAGACGAAGAGAGGTTAAATAGCACGCCCACATTACACATGCAGTATATGATAGCCTTGGGATTCAAGCCCAACCTGAACTCTCAGTAAGCATCCAATACTGCCTGTCTGCTTACCACACCCCTCTACTTGTCAATCTTGCCCTTTTGGTGACATTTTCAGTCCTACTTTTCTCTTTCAAGCAGCCCAGGCTGTCAATTCTAGCGTGAAGTGTTTTGCGTTTATACTGTGCTTTCTCCTTTTCCAAGAATCTTTAGAGAAATTATATCATTCAAGCCTCAAAAAAATCCTGTAAAGCAGATCACATCATTCCCACATTTCAGATGTAGAAAATGAGAAACAAAAAGGTTAAGTGACTTGCAGAATTCATTTAACTAATCAGACCCGGGACTTGCGCATTGGCGTTCACACGCTATTCCTCTCCAGCCCAGATGCACTCTGGAAAAGAGCAGCTCGGAGGCCATTGTCATTGGCCCTCATCCCTGACCACACTCTAATTTGGCTCTATGCCCTCACCAATCCTCAGAGCTGTCCCAGAAGTCTCAAGCTGGCAAACGTGATCCACCTTGTCAGCTAATTCTAAACAAAGCCTGGCCTGGGGAACCTCAGGGACTTCATCCTGGAAAAGCAATCTAAGATTTCAGAGGAAATTTGAGTAATTTGAGAAAGGGTCCAAATGTCATAGCTTAAATTAGAAAGTGATGTAGATATTTGTAACCAATTTTATCCTCACTCTTTCCTTGCTCTGACCCCCTCACCTCAGACCGTTCCTCACCCACCACATGTCTGCTTTAAAAAGAAATACCTTGCCTCACCCACTGTGAAATAAAAATGTCTTAAATTGCAGGTAGGTTTGTAGACATGATTCCGAAAAATAAGTTCACAAAAGATCCTTCCAGTTCTTCCTGAGAATAGTGTCAACTTAGGTGGGAATGAGTAATTGAAAGAAAGAGAAATTTTAATCCAAACTCTTGTAAGATGTCAAGGCAGGCCAGCAACCAACAAGCATACAAAATGAAATACATTAAGATTCCCCCAAAATCATGAGTTTTGCCTTAAGTGGTTTCAATGAAATAGTCCACTTGCCTGCCCTAGCCATTCTTCTTTTTCAGTACGGCTTCATTTCTCTACGACTTGTTAGACAGTTTTCCTGTCTGTATGAAAGCCATGATTTTTCTTCTGTCTTTGAGGCCACATGCTTTGTACATGTGTCTTCATGTTTACATCAGTGGCAGCTGGATTGCATGAGAACCTATTCAACACAATGTGCCAGGCGCTGTGTCAGGCACTTTTCATATATAAACTCCTTTAAACCTCCAGTGAGCCTATGATTGGAGTATGATTGCCAGGATTGTTTTCCTTTTACATGGTGACAAAACTAAGGCTCAAAGAAGTTAAGGAATTTGCCTAAAAACACAAAACAAAAAGTAATCAAAGAGTAGATCTAGTATAGTAACTGAATATCAGCATTAAAAATAACAGAACAAAACAAAAACACACTCACTCATTACTTTTATTTCAGCAAGAGACTACTTTATTCAATGAATCTGATTGAACATCAACACTAAGTGATCAGGGAGATAAGACTATGTTGAATCCTTATGACCTCTCTCCCCAAAGATGAGATCAATAATAACAATGAAGTATGCATCTTCATTTGTTTTGGCCAAATTAATTCTCACTGTTTAATCTTTCGAAAGCACTGCTATGTGTCAAAATTATTTACAAATCAAGTCAGAAAACTTTTAGATTTTATTATATCCATCCACCCCTTCAACTATGAGAACAAGGTAATAACTTGTTGCTATTTTTCAATAAATAAGTCATTATATTAATTCTAATGATGATACATAAAGCCATACTAGACAGTTTAAACAATCTGCTAGAAAAGACATTGCTGTTCTTGTTCAGTCACTCAGTCATGTCAGACAGTTTGTAATCCCATGGACTGCAGCATGTCAGGCTTCCCTGTCCTTCACCATCTCCTAGAGTTTGCTCAAGCCTATATCCACTGCAGCATTATTTATAACCACTAAGGAATATATAAAAGCAATTCAATTTCCCATAAATAGAAGAATGGATTAATGAATGATGAATGAATGGATTACCACATATATATGTATATGTTTATACACACACACACACACACATAATGAAATATTGCTCAGCCATAAAAAATGAAATCTTGCCATTCACAACAACAGGGATAAACTTATTTAGAGGTATGCTAAGTGAAATCAGTCAAACAGAGAAAGACAAATACCATATGATTTCACTTGTGTGTAACATTAAAAAAAAAAAAACAAAATAAATAAACACAACAAAACAAAAGAAAAAAGTCATAGGTGCAGAAAACAAACAGTGGTTGCAGTCAAACAGTTAAAGATTCCAGAGGCTAAAATATGCCCTTTGTTCTGCAGAGCACTGGTGACCCAGTTTCAGTGCAGTGAGGAGAAAAGATGTCTTAAGCAAGTTCAAGAGTTGGGGTAAAGATTGCAAATAAATTCACTGTATAATATACAACCATATCATATAAAGTTCAGAAAATAAAGAAAACTGAAAACTTACCTGTGATTTATTTATCTTGACAAAACCAATGTATTTGGTCAATTTTCTCCTAGTCTTTAACAATGTGAATATGCCTCAGTTCCAAGTACTAGTTCTTAATAAACCTGAAGGTAGGAACTTTCAAAAAGCCCTACCTGTCCACAAAATTTATTTATAGTTTTCCTTAAGTATTTATTTTAATTCAAAGCATCTTTTCAAGAACATGGCACTGAACAACAGGCCTCAAACCTAAAACTGGGATCATGTGTTATCTGTAATATTTCCAAATTTAAACTTGTTTTCAAGTTTAGAAGTCTAATTCCAGAAGAACCAGAAATCTAGTGTCAATCATGGGAGTGTTTCTCTGCCCCTGGAGCTCGTTCCAAAATCTGCAAGTTGTTATGGATTCAGGTCACTGGAAAGTGGAACAGAGGCAGGCAATCATCCCGCATCAGGTAATTTACTGATTAGAAGCAATTTCTTTCTACTCATGCCTCACACCAAACATTCTCCAGCTTCCCAAGTTCTCAAAGCATCCCTAACTAGCTGGGCTCGCTGGAGAGTAGGGATTAAAAAGGTTCTAGTTTCTGGAAAATCCCATGGACAGAGGAGCCTGGTGGGCTGCAGTCCATGGGGTCGCAAAGAGTCGGACACGACAGAGCAGCTTCACTTTCACTTTTCACTTTCATGCGTTGGAGAAGGAAATGGCAACCCACTCCAGTGTTCTTTCCTGGAGAACCCCAGGGACGGCAGAGCCTGGTGGGGTCGCACAGAGTCAGACACTACTGGAGCGACTTAGTAGCAGCAGCAGCAGTTTAATTAAACTCAATCTCACCTTCAAAGAGGGCTTGCCCAGGGGCTCAGCTGATAAAGAACCCACCTACCAATGTAGGAGAGACAAGAGATTCAGGTTCAATCCCTGGGTCTGGAAGAGCCCCTAGAGAAGGAAATGGCAACCCGCTCCAGTGTTCTTGCCTGGAAAATTCCATGGACAGTGGAGCCTGGTGGGCTACAGTCCAAGGGATCACAAAGAGTTAGCCATGACTGAGGGCACACACACGCATTTGCACACACACACACACACACACACACACACACACACACAATCTTCCAGGACAGCCTGACTGATGCTGCAAAGGAAGCAGGGTGGTCCCAGGCATACCACCCATTCTTCTTTGATACTCCTGGGAACCAAACATCTTCCAAAATATACCCTGTATTAAAAGGGGAAGGGGGACAAATGGATGAGCATATTTTAAATATCTGCATCCAGGCTTTCATATGAAAATTTTACAAGGAAAAGGATAATGCTAAAAATGATGATATGGATAAGTGAAAATCTAAGATTCAAAATATCTATGAATTTGAACTATATAGGTCATCCAGGTATTAATACTTCTAGGAGAATAGCCACATGATTATTTGCATTTTACTGGGCTTTCCCTGGAGCCATAAGTCTTCACCCAAAGGTAATAAAGCTTGAAAAGGAGGTTGCAGAAATAGTCTGGGGATATTTCAGTTTTGTGGTATCCTTCTGACGGCAGTTTGTATGTACCAATCTATGGCTCCAATTTTTGTCATTCCAGTTAGGGGTTATTTCTTTTTCAAAGAGCTTTTACAGATGTATACATATATACATACAGATAGACAAATAAATTCATGTCTGAGGGGCCCCCTTGATGTGTCAGGCACTGGTGCTCTTTTGTCGGTTGATACATTAGATACATTATTTTAAATAGATCAAAGAAGACCCACCCCAGGAGACCTCAGAGCTCTTCAAATCTTTTCCATGGAGCTAAAGAAACACTCATCTAATCCAACGGCCCAATTTACAGACAAGCAAATTGAGACCCAAAGAAGGAACATAATGTCCAAGGTCACAGAGCTAATGGCAAAACCAAGAACTCCAAACCTCCAGGGCTTTCTCCTCCCACTGTGGAGCTGCCTGGGTTACCTTACGTCTCATACAGTCAGTCACTGGATGACGCACCTCAAGCCATTCTAACCCCGCGTCCAGGACACATGTGTCACCATGACCCTGAAAATCAGTCCAGATTCTTTTTTTATCCGTATCCTCTCTGTCCACATCCTGATTGGAAACATGGAATTTAGGATTACAATCTTAAATGGTCCAAATGAGCTGGGCAAGCAATCACTAATAAACAGAGAAGCTTAATTACATTTGATCCTCATCTGGTCCCTCCTGAATTCATAAGCAGAGACTTGCAATTCCTTTATCACTAGACACAGGGAGAACAGCCAGAGGCGCCTGCAGGGCTCTGAAGGGAGCAAGCTCAAGTTCCAGTGGGAACTCTAGGCGACGTTCTTTCAGTGAGCATCTGTGCGTGCTAAGTCACTTAAGTCGTGACAGACTCTCTGCGACCCTGTGGACTGTAGTTTGCCAGTCTCCTCTGTCTATAGGACTCTCCAGGCAAGGATACTGAAGTGGGTTGTCGTGCCCTCCTCCAGGGGATCTTCCCAATCCAGTGAGCATCTACTGGATGCCTACTGTGTACCATACTCTGGGCCTTGCATGGGGAACGCAAGGACAGTTAGTCCCCAGTCTTGGTCATGAGGGGGTCTGCTTTGCCCACTCTGACCATGGCTGGATAAACTTGGATAAAGCTGAATCTCTCGGGCAGTTCTGTCAGGAGTCATTTAATCTAACCCAACCCATTTCAGGAGTCTCATGATCATCCTTAAGCCTCCTAACAAGTATAAGGGCTGAGAGAACTAGCGACAAAGGGCAAATGGTGACTGTGAGGTAAACAGTGCCCATCCTGGCCAAAAGTTAGCTGCTTCTCTACCATTTCATTTCTCTTTTACTCTCCCTTCCTACCAAATCCCATACCCAACATCCACCTCCACTTCCTCTTACCCTGGTTCTAGTTCACTCTGTCATAGCACCCTCAAAAATGTATGCTGTGTGTTTTAATCAGGTTTCTTAACTTCTCTAAGCTTCCATGTACTCATATGTAATAATGTTCACTCCCAGGTGGCTCAGATGGTAAAGAATCTGCCTGCAATGCAGGAGACTTGGGTTCGATCCCTGGGTTGGGAAGATTCCTCTGGAGAAGGGGATGGCAACCCACCCCAGTATTCTTGCCTGGAGATTACCATGGACACAGGAGCCTGGGAGTTTACACTCCATGGGTAATCACAGAGTTGGACACAACTGAGCGACTAACTCTTTCATTTTCACTTTCACTTAATAGGACTATCAGAAAAATTTCATGAGGCTGTGGGTAAAAGTACTTCTCACGGTACCTGGCACTAAGCCGTCCTCCACAAATATCAGTTGTTAGCATTATTATTGTTATTTTCTGTTATGATTATTATCCTTTCCCTTAATGACAGTACTTTTCCCTGGATTATTTGTGTTCAGTCAGAGACAAAGAGCCTTTAAAACCAAGCAATTCAGTTCCTAATGGTGGGACTGCAGACCCAGAGAATTATAGTATGTGGGGCCCTCACTGCACCCTCAGTCTCTCCCTGGTAAGCAGCGCCCTCTCGGACTCCCTGAAGCTGCTCTTCATGTCTGGTCCTCCTCTGGTCTGCTGCTCATGCAGAGGGGCCCCAGGCTCTGCTGCTCAGAATCACGATGCTGAGCGTCATGCAGCACAGAGCAGAGGCAGGACATGCCTGGGCTCCTGCACGGATCATAGCAAGAAGGCAGAGCATCAAGTTGCATCTCCCTTCAAACAGAGAAGGGCCTCTCTTGCTGGCAACTAACTCCTAGTTTTGCCGGTCCCCCCTGAGAGTCCAGGATAGCCCAAGGTCAAAAGCCCCAGGGCCTCATCTGTGGTTTTATAATGAGACCAGCAGGGCAAGCTCTGCTGCAGCAAGAGTCAGCACTGACTGCCTGTCTGCTCTAGGACAAGCCAACAGCACTCAGAATTCCAGCCTACCTCCTAAATATCTCTCATTTTCATCCTCCTCCTCTCTGTCCCTATTACTGCTGTCTTAGCCAGGACGCTTGTCATCCCTCCCCAGGTAAATAATACATAAAGTGAAAAACAGTGAAAGAGTTAGTCGCTCAGTCGTATCCAACTTTTTGCAATCCCATGGACTATAGTCCACTGGCTCCTCTGTCCATGGAATTCTCCAGGCAAGAATACTGGAGTGGGTGGCCATTCTCTTCTCCAAGGTATATTCCTGACCCAGGGATGGAACCTAGGTCTCCTGCATTGCAGGCAGATGCTTTACAGTCTGAGCCACCAGGGAATACTTTCACTATGTGCCAGATAATTATATACTTCAGTGTTTGCATGTAATTTCTCATCAAAACATCAAAATAACCCTGGACAGATAGAAATTACAGTTGCCATTTTATAAATAAGAGAAATTGAAGATGCCCAGAGAAATTATGCCCAGCCCAACACTTTGGTCCACCTATGCCCAGACTGTGGCCTCCCTGCTGCCCTCTCCTCATGCCAGTCACCACCCACTACTCACCGTTTTCTCTGCCATGAGTCCCACTCTCCTCCAGCCCACCTGCCATGCACTTCTACGAATTCCTTTTCAAATCATAAATCTGATCATATCACTCACATACTGAAAATCCTTTAAAGACTCCCCGCCAGGTCCAGAAAAAGTCAAGACCCCCTAAACAGGCATTCTAGGCTCTTCCCAACCTGACTTCTCCCTTCCACATACCTGAAGCCACAGGCCATTCATCAAGGGCTCTCTGTTTTCACCCCTCCATCCTCCACACACAAACTCTCCTTCTTTGTGCAATGTGGTTTCCCCCCTCTTCTGCCTGGAAAACTCCTATCTGAAGACCCAGCTCAAATGTCATCTCCCCTGGAAATCCTCCACACTCCCTCAGATCCTTTACTCTCTCTGGATAGAGTCTTCCAGCCCATCCCAGTCTTTTCCCTGGTCGGTTACTACATCAAACTGTGTTATTGCTTGTCAGGGGAAAGTTACTTTGAGTAAGCTGGGTGCCTTCCCAGCGTAGCACCTGGGGCTTGTTTCCCAGTACCTTCCACAGGGCTAGTGCAGGTGGTTGTTGTGTTTGTTTTTTTTTTTTTTTTAACATTTATTGCACAGGTGGTTGGAGGAATCATTTATTTCTTCATTTATTAACAGTTACTGTAGTAGTTGACTTCCCAGTTGGCTCAGTGATAAAGAATCTGTCTTCCAAGGTAGTAGATACAGGAGACACAGGTTCAGTCCCTGGGAGGGGAAGATTCGCTAGAGAAGGCAATTCCCTAGAGAAGGAAAACCCACTCCAGTATTCTTGCCTTGGGATATTTCTCCAGGACAGAGAAGCCTGGCAGGCTTCCACGGGTTCGCAAAGAATCGGACATGACTTAGTGACTAAAGAGGAACGACAACCGAGGTAGTTAATCATTGACAATTCACTGGTCACTATTTTAGGGGGCTGAGGAGGCAAAGATGAATAAAAGAACTCCCAGTGGAGTCCCAGCTTTTGTCCAATGCTTACATAACCAAGGGCTTTTATTACTTTTTTCTTGACTCCCTTCCCAGTAAACAAATTAAATTGCAGAGCCTGCAGAATACCACCTAATTCCATCCTATTTAATCTGGACACAACTGCCATCCATTTAACTGCCACACTGCTTACAAAAAACTCAGTTGTCAGGTCTAAATTATAGCTTGTGCAAATAACCAAATTTAGATGACTTGCAACTCCACTGGGATCCTAAATCCATCATGATGTTAGTTAAGTTCTATGAATTCAATTAACCTTTCTGATCAATCATGGATTAATTAACCAAGCTGTGCTGACAAGAAAGTATTGAGGCTTTAGGTGGTTATTTTTCTAGAGACAAGAGCTCATAACATTGGGCTGTATCATTTCATTAGACCTGAACTGAAATCTTTGTCTTGTCATTTGTTAATAATACTCAGTTCTCTAATTCTTTCTATATAAGAAGACCTTCTTTCGCCAATATGATGATGACATTGGAAGCATCTTCTAGGCAAAGATTCCACCTCTTTGACCCCTACAAAACCAACTAGCGCTGTGCTTCTCCTGTACCCACAGATGACACCAGAATTAGAGATAGCAAGAGGTAGAAAAAAACCTAGAGATCATCTTATCTGAAACTCTCATTATACAGAAGAAGAAAAAGAAACTTAGAGAAGGGCAATGATATGCCCAAGGCCCTGAGGCTGAGCAGAGACTGGTACCCAGGTTTACTAAACTCAGCACATGATAACAGCAACACAATAGCTACCATTTTTTTAATTGATATATGTACACACACACACACACACACACACACACACACACACGGATCTGTAAGCAACATAGAGCCAAATGCTGAGAAGCTGACCAGTATTTCGTGTCTCAGTTCAGCACTTCAGTTGCTCAGCCGTGTCTGACTCTTTGCGACCCCATGAATCGCAGCACCCCAGGCTTCCCTGTCCATCACCATCTCCCAGAGTTCACTCAAACTCACATCCATCGAGTTGGTGATGCCATCCAGCCATCTCATCCTCTGTCGTCCCCTTCTCCTCCTGCCCCCAACCCGTCCCAGCATCAGAGTCTTTTCCAATGAGTCAACTCTTCGCATGAGGTGGCCAAAGTACTGGAGTTTCAGCTTTAGCATCATTCCTTCCAAAGAAATCCCAGGGCTGATCTCCTTTAGAATGGACTGGTTGGATCTCCTTGCAGTCCAGGGGACTCTCAAGAGTCTTCTCCAACACCACAGTTCAAACGCATCAATTCTTCAGCGCTTAGCTTTCTTCACAGTCCAACTCTCACATCCATACATGACTACTGGAGAAACCATAGCCTTGAGTAGATGGACCTTTGTTGGCAAAGTAATGTCTCTGCTTTTCAATATGCTATCTAGCTTGGTCATAACTTTTCTTCCAAGGAGTAAGCATCTTTTAATTTCATGGCTGCAGTCACCATCTGCAGTGATTTTGTGGCTAAAGAGACATAAATTCAAGTTCAGTGCTACCCAAGCAGCCCAAGTCTGTGGGAGAAGATGAGGTGCAGAGAAATGAAGTGCAGAGAAGTGATTCTGAATTCTGGGCATCTCTTGCTTTCCAGGCAGCTGCTGGTTTGTAAGCAATTTGCAGAAACTTGTTGTGCCAGAGGTTGACACACAAGTCAAAGATTTAACCAGTCTCACAGTGCTATGGAGGGGCTTCCCAGGTGGCACAGTGGCAAAGAATCCACCTGCCAAAGCAGGAGATGTGGGTTTGATCCCCAAGCTGGGAAGATCCCCTGGAGAAGGAAATGGCAACCCACTCCAGTATTCTTGCCTGGGAAATCCCACGGAACAGAGGAGCCTGGAGGGCTACAGTCCATGAGGTTGCAAGAGCCAGACACAACCTAGCAACTAAACAACAGCAAATAATAACAAGGAGGAAAATGAGAAAACCAAGCAACTCAAAACAGACAGGAAGGTCACTGTGAGTGACCTAAGAGAGCTCACTCCTGGCAAGAGCATAGATACGACCATCCTCAGTGAACTCACGCCTGATTTCCTACAGTTAAAGCTACTTGCAACTTCTGTTCCCTCTAGCACTTATTTACTTTGAATTTCTTAATGTTTCTATGAGATTTAACCCTTTCAAAATCCCTTTCAGGAAACTTGCTAAGACAGGGTAGAAGGAAGAGGTAGGAGCCACGGCTGCTGAATGACTACATGAAGGTTACACTTCTGGGCCAGGCCATCCACCTCTGAGCCAGGCCATCCACCTCTGAGCCTGCACAGTGCTGCTACAGGCTAGAGAAGGAAGCACCTGGTTTCAACCTTTTGGCCAGCAGAGGTAGAGGTACATTAAAAATAAAACTGTACAAAGATTTAATATGCACTATTGTCAGCTCTGGACTAGGAACATTTAAGAAGTATTCTAAATAGGAGAAATATATTAATATGATTTATATGAGTAATTATTAAGATCATGTGCCAGAGACTGTGCTAGGCATCTTACGTGCACTATGTTCTTTATCTCTTAAAGTGCCATAGGGTAGACATTGCTATCATTGTGCAGACAAAGATACTGAAGCTCAGTGGCGCCAACAAACTGGGCCTGTATCACACAGCAAGGAAGTGGCAGAGTCACTAGGTCTTGCTGAGTGGTGTCAGACTCTTTGTGATCCCTTGAACCATAGCCCACCAGACCCCTCTGTCCATGGGATTTCATAGGCAAGAAAACTGGAATGGGTTACCATGTCCTTCTCCAGAGTCACTGGGTCAATGTGAGGCAAATGCCCCTGCTTAGCCACCAGGAAATTCTGTCTCATCTTCATGTATTAGTTCTTGTGACTGGCATATTTAAACTTCTCAGCCCCTCAGAAAATGGGAAGAAAAACAATACATTTGTTGACAGTGGGGAGCTGAGGATTTTTTGGCTTTGAGTGTGCCCTTTGCCCCTCGTCTACCACACTGGCACGTAAGGTTGCCCACCTCTGCAATATTTCCTGAACCCTCCAATCCTACGCAGAGCTCATGGGTAATGGACACATGATTCAAGAGACTTTTTATGTGAAGCAGGTGGAAGTGAAGAGCACTGTTAGAGGGTGGATCAGCAATTTCCTTTCTCTGGAACATAAAGGTTTGATGCGAAAAGAAAGAATTCATGGTCCCCCACATATCCCTCCTATTATTCCAACATCATCCCCTCCTTTGAGCTGTTTTTACCCACAATTTGCATGAGCACTGGCTTGCATCTCCCAATGATTAAGTTGCATTTGGAAGGACAGTGAGATTCATTTTTAGCTCCTCGTCATCAAGAACAGAGCCCTGAAATCAGCATGCGTGCTCAAAGCTTCAGGAGCCGTGAAGTTGCCAAGGCAACGGCAGCCGCTTCTGACGTCACCGAGGGAGGACACCTCCGCAGGAAAGTGGGCTCTCGCCTTCTGGATCAGCACTTCGCTGGCCTTTGTCAGATTTTATTAATTATCTGAGTGTCTCCAGGACTCTCAGAACTGTCCTCCCACCGCTCCCCACGTTAGCAAATACAAGGAGAAAAGTTCGTTTTATTAAAGTTCTTTCTTTCCCTAGCACCCTCTGGTCAAAAGCTTATGAAAAAAAAAAAAAGTGGGAATCACAGAGGGCACTCCTGAATAGTTCGCTGGCAAATTTATCTGTGACTTTGCTTTGAAACTGGGGAAAGAGAAAATGTATAGGAGAAACAGGCTACGGAGCTTACGCGCTTAGCAGGCAGAAGAGGAACGCGGTAAATCCAATCTAAAGAAAGGTTAAAGCTCTCTTCTCCCAACCTGTTCTCACCTGGAACCTCAATTAATAATAAAATCACCTTTGAGCAGAACCCATTGCTCAATAAAGTATAAGGTCTTCTCCCTACAGAGTGAAAGGATAACAACTGCACAGAGGAGAGAATACCATTAAGAGCTGGGTCCCCCGCATGCATGGCTTACTGCCCACCCAAGTTCACTGCCCCTCTTCTGTGGGGAAAAGCTGTTTTGAGAAGTAGCCACCCAGTCAAGGGTCTGTTTCCCAGGGAATCATGGATTTAGGCCACATGTGACCAATTCCTACCAACAGAAGGGGAGTAGAAGTGATGCAGGTCATTCACAGGTCAAATGAGGCCATCTCCACCGTCTCTGACCCCTTCTCCTGCCTCGAGGTTTAGATGACAGGGAGCAAGGACTAGAAGGAGTCTGGCTCCCTAATTCACACATTGAACACAGTCACTGAACTGTTTTATAAATCAGAAATAAAAAATCTCTTGGGTTAGAAGGCTGGGCTTTCTCTGAGTTTCTCTGTTAGAGCAGCTTGAATTAACACCTTAACACAGCAGCATTATCACCAACAAGGTTAAGCCAATGAGATGATCCAATGAGTCCTCAGGCCAGGACTCTCAGTTCCGAGGGGACACCATAGCTGTGTCCAGAATGCAAAGCCACCAACCAGAGCTAAAGACACAATCTTCCCTAACTGAAACGAAACACACTACAGCAAAATCCCTCAGCAGCGTTGTTTTTGTCCAGACACAGAAGAGACTACGGGGCAAGAAGCAAGCGCTGGGAGCAGGCAGAGGCTGGAAAGCTGGAAGGAAGATGAGCTTGTGGGGGCCGAGGCCTTGTGTCTCCTTGAGGACACCACAGGCCACTGTACAGATGCCCCAGAGGAGCCACTGCTCACTGTACAGATGCCCTGCAGGAGCCTCATTAGGTGTAAAATCCGCTATCAGGACTGCTGTGGGCAGGCGATGCGCAAAGGGCCACGGCCAAGAGTACGAGTGGGGGCTGAAATGTAACATGCCCTTTCCTTTTAAAAAAAGCTATGTATTTATGTATTTATTTGTTTGGCTGTGCCCAGTTTTCATGCAGCATGTGGGACGGAACCTGGGCCCCCTGCATGAGGAGCGTGGATTCTCAGCCGCTGGACCACCCGGGAAATGCAACTGGCCCTTTTCTGACAACACTAAGCATTGTGGCTCGGAGCCCAGTTCACCTGGAGGAAAAGCACTCAGTGCCTTTTTAAATATGTGCAAAGGTGCCATCCAAGACTAATTCTCACATTGGTGTAGCTATGGACACATCTAGCAAAAAGGCAGCGGGCTAGTGGTGGCCCTAACCCCTGAGATCTTCATAACACCAAGCTGCAATGTTTTTACCTCCTAACCATTCTCAACGGGAAGTCACATTCAAAGAAATCTGATACCAACATAAAACTTGAAAGCTTGCTCCCATCACTAAGGAAAAATTTTGCTGTGTCCCTCTTCCCTTTCAAGCCATCTTATCCTCCCCAACTCAGAATCTGATGCATGCTTAGCCAGATCCACCCCCTCCCTGCCTCAAAGGGAAAAGACATGAATGCTCTTTGTTGCAGAGGGTTGGAGCAAGCCATGTTAGATTTCACCCCCAGAGGCCCTGATGTGATGCTGAAAAAAATGGAATGAAGACAAGGCAGATGGCAGAAGAGGAGACCTAGGCCCAGAGCAGCCAAAGAGAAAGAGGCTTTGTGAACTGGCCACTGGGAGGACGAGGATAAGTGAAATTCCAAAAACAATGCTTTGGAGATGCAACAGTGTGTAAAGTCATTTTTACAGTGGCATTCTCACAGGGAAGACAAGTAACGCTCCAACAGAAGGAAAAAAGAACTCCTATTCAGGAGATGATGAAGGATAGGGAAGCCGGGCATGCGGCCATCCATGGGGTGGCAGAGTCAGACTATAACTTAGCAACTAAACAACAACAACTGTGTAGTTCAGTTCAGTCACTCAGTCGTGTCCAGCTCTTTGCGACCCCATGGACTGCAGCACGACAGGCCTCCCTGTCCATCATCAACTCCCGGAGTTTACTCAAACTCATGTCCATTGAGTCGGTGATGCCATCTAGCCATCTCATCCTCTATTGTCCCTTTCTCCCGCCTTCAATCTTTCCCAGCATCAGGGTCTTTTCAAATGAGTCAGGGAACAACTGTGAAAGGGAATATCAATATTTCTGGCAAACTTCATCACTGAACAGGTATCCTCATTCATAAATGACAGGAAATTTCCTGATGTAGGAAATGACATAAACTTTTCTAGAAGGAATTGGGTCTCTTTATTAAATATTTAAATATTAAACCCTTTGATCTTGCACATCCACTTGTGGAAACTTACTCAATAGAAATACTCCCACTCTCAGAAACTTATCGAGAAATTTGTACAAAGTTATTCATTGTTGACAAGACATGCATTTTTAACTGCTTTTCCTGTGAAAATTTGTCACTCACATCCTAATGAGAAACATTATGCACCTGTGAGCTGGCTGGTTGGGCTTTAAGATGCCACCTGACCTTGTAAAGGAGCCAAGACCAGTTTCCACCACTAGATATAAGTCCCTTGAGGTAAGAGACCGTGGCCACTTTCAGACCTGTCACAAAGCCCAGTGTAGGGTGGTATGCTTAAGTGCTATTTGTTAAATGAATTCATGATGTAACTGGGCCTGAGTCAAATTTAGGCTCAAGCGCTCATAGCACAGTACTCTAGGGGCAGCATCAATGGAGTCCAGCCTCATTCTGAAATGAACTGCTCCTCTCAGCTGTGTCCTTATTCCCCACTCTGTGCAGTTCCTGGTTTAGGTGGGAAATGAAGGGTTTCTAGAGAAGGAAGAAGGATAGTAAGGCTGGCAATTGAAGTTCTTAAGATGAAATAAAGCCGGGTTTTTAGCTGTTGTCCATACCCTGAATCTCCTCAAATTACACGCAGCCCTTTTCTGGGGAAAGTGTATGGCTTTCATGAGCTTGTTAAAGAATTTAGGTTCAGGACAATCTAAAAGACTAATATTGACTGAAGGTTTCCCTGGTGGCTCAATGGTAAAGAATCTGCCTGCCAGTGCAGAAGGCATGGGTTTGATCCCTGATGCAGGAAGATCCCAAATGCCCAGGTGCCACAACTACCAAGCCAGCAGTCTAGAGTCCAGGAGTTGCGACTGTTGAGCCCATGTGCCACAGCTGCTAAAGCCGCTGTACTTAGAGCTTGTGCTTCAAAACAAGAGAAGCCACCTCAATGGGAAGCCCACACACCACAACAAGGAGTAGCCCTACCCACCACACCTAGGAGAAAATTCATGCAGCAGTGAAGACCCAGCACAGCCAATATCCCAATGCAGAGGGCCCACACGTGATCCCTGGTCAGGGAACTAGAGCCTGCACACTGGAACTGAAGATCTTGTATGCTGCAACAAAGATCGAAGATCCTGTGTGCTACAACTAGCACGTGGTGAAGGTAAATAAATAAATATTTAAAAATCTAATTATCAAAAAATGCTTTTAATTCACCAAGTCAAAGTATTTTGACTCAGAAAAGACTATGTACAGACAACCTATGTCAAAGAGTAATATACCAAAGGTGACTGAGAAACCAGGGGACGAAGCCCAATGTCATGCACAGACCTACAAATGAGTCTTAAAAATAAACTGTCACATGTATGTTGTTTCCTTTTGCAACCCCTTAATACAGTATTTTCAGAGAAGGCAATGGCACCCCACTCCAGTACTCTTGCCCGGAAAATCCCATGGATGGAGGAGCCTGCAGTCCATGGGGTCGCGAAGAGTCGGACAGAACTGAGTGACTTCACTTTCATTTTTCACTTTTATGCATTGGAGAAGGAAATGGCAACCCACTTCAGTGTTCTTGCCTGGAGAATCCCAGGGACGGTGGAGCCTGGTGGGCTGCTGTCTATGGGGTCGCACAGAGCCGGACATGACTGAAGCAACTTAGCAGCAGCAATATAATATTTTGAAGCATTACAATTTCAAAGGGTAATTACTACCATAGCCTTCCAGCTCATAAGCTCACCTTAATGTTATACGTCCTAAGTAGGACTCCTAATTGATTAAGTGTGAAAAGGCATTTTGTGACTTTATAAAACTAAAATGGAAAAAATCTCAGAAAGGAACAAGCTGAACATTTTAAATATCACCTATAAGACAAAATATAATGTGGAATATTTCACAACACCATTCACCTTACCATAAAACTATTAATCAAACCCTTTCAGGTGGGCAGTCAAAAGCAGTTAACTTGGTGTGACAGCATTTCATTCAGCTTGGCTCAGCATCATTCTGGAAGCAAGTGAGCAACACCATTAATCCATTTCCTAAATCCTCAGTTCAGTTCAGTTCAGTTTAGTCGCTCAGTCGTGTCCGACTCTCTGCGATCCCATGAATCGCAGCACGCCAGGCCTCCCTGTCCAGCACCATCTTCTGGAGTTCACCCAGACTCGTGCCCATCGAGTCAGTGATGCCATCCAGCCATCTCATCCTCGGTCGTCCCCTTCTCCTCCTGCCCCCAATCCCTCCCAGCATCAGAGTCTTTTCCAATGAGTCAACTCTTCGCATGAGGTAGCCAAAGTACTGGAGTTTCAGCTTTAGCATCATTCCTTCCAAAGAAATCCCAGGATTGATCTCCTTCAGAATGGACTGGTTGGATCTTCTTGCAGTCCAAAGGACTCTCAAAAGTCTTCTCCAATGCCACAGTTCAAAAGCATCAATTCTTTGGCGCTCAGCCTTCTTCACAGTCCAACTATCACATGCATACATGACTACTGGAAAAACCATAGCCTTGACTAGATGGACCTTAAATCCTCAGCAACACCATTAATCCGTTTCCTAATCCTTAGATGGTTTGGTTTCTCCTCATCTAATGAAACCATTTTTTTTTTTTAAAGCAAATGGCCATCAATTTAACCTTTAGTTATTTGCTTTTTAAAAAGCTCTGGTGCTTGCCAATCTGATTACCTTACAAGATCTCTTTGGGTGTTCCTGGTATTTTGTAATGCACCAAAGTTAGATTGGACAGAAGGAAATTTTCAGAAATTTGCCACAATACCTATATGAGCACAGCAAGAAATTCACCACTGTGCTCCCAATCATTTTCTTTTTTACTCCTTGATGTCATATGACTTGTCCTGAGGCAGAATTTCCTCCCTCCCTCCACTTCTTATCCTTCCACCATCCAATTAGCTCCTACTGTTGACCTACAGGTTAACAAATAGCTGTATTTGAGGCCACTTAACCCTCTGCATAGGGAGATGATGGGCTCACCAACACCACTTATCAGCACTTACCGGCCTGCTTCATCATGTTAAGCAAATAATAAGATGCAGCACTTGGTCTCCAGATGCACACCAATCAAGCAGAGAAAAACCTGTACTTACACAACAAACATCTGAGCAAAAGGGCTTCCCAGGTGGCTCAATGGTAAAGAACACCCCTGCCAATGAAGGAGATGTAAGGAATGCGGGTTGGATCCCTGGGAAGATCCCCTGGAGAAGGCAGTGGCAACCCAGTATCTCTTGTCTGAAAAACTCCATGGACAGAGGAGCCTGACAGGCTGCAGTGCATGGGGTCGCAAAGAGTCGGACAAGACTGAGCAAGTGAGTGTATACAGGATAGCAGAAAATATCTAACCCTGTGGTGGGTGGGGCAGAAGACTTGGTTGAGAAATTGCAATTCGGTTTTACATTAGTTGGGTGAATGATACAAAAGAGGCCTTAAAGAATAAATAAACACACACATATGACATTTGCACTACATAATATATTAAGAAGGAGAAGGCAATGGCACCCCACTCCAGTGTTCTTGCCTGGAAAATCCCATGGATGGAGGAGCCTGGTAGGCTGCAGTCCATGGGGCCGCTAAGAGTCGGGCACGACTGAGCGACTTCACTTTCACTTTTCACTTTCATGCATTGGAGAAGGAAATGGCAACCCACTCCAGTGTTCTTGCCTGGAGAATCTCAGGGATGGCGGAGCCTGGTGGGCTGCCGTCCATGGGGTCACACAGAGTTGGACATGACTGAAGCGACTTAGCAATATGTTAAGACTGCTTTAAAGATCAAGAACCCCTGCATAGGGCTTGTTAAATGGAGGATGTGTAGGTTAGTAGCACAAGTAATGAACTGTGCATCAACAGATTGGGTCTCTGCGTTATTCACATAATGAGTTCCTGTCTCCTTGTGTGTTCCACCTATAAAGGTACTGATCACTAAAGTCCTGATATTGGCTACCTTTCTACTAGTTCGGCCTTCCCTCCCTCAGTAACCTTGGGCAAAGTGAGAATCTGAGGAGGCCTCCATAGGTGCCCCAGGTCCCTGGATCCCTGGGACACCTCACCGCAGAGTCCCCAGTGCTAGTGAGTCAGCTGAGAAACACCCAGTCCAGAGCCAGACACCAAACCTAGCTGGGAAAGCTCAGAAGGAGGAGGGTACGTGCGAAGCCAAAATATCAGGACCATGAGATTTGACATAGGTGACTAGACTGGTGTTTATCAGATGTGCTGTCCAACTTCAGGGGGCACTATTCATTCATAATCACTGTAGATTTCTACAGGTATTTTGACACTTTCTGGTAGATAACAGAAAAATGTTTAGGGGAAGGATGCTTTTTCTAATTCACACCAAATTTCAGCATGGACTAGCTGGCAGGCCTGAGATAGAAGGGTGAGGTGAACAAGCCAGTTCCCAAAGGTCAGGGTCAAGGATGGATCCTATGGCTTTAGATGTCCAGCCTGGGAGCAGACACTTGTGAAGTTACTACCACCACCACTTTAAAGCTGAGGCCCAAATCTCTACCCTTAAACCTGACCTCTTGCCACCTGCTTTATAAGTTCACCCAGAATTCTCTGATGCCCTTAAGCCTAGCCAAACAGGTCTACCTGTCACTTTCCTCTTCTGTTGAATTATTCTCCCAGTGTCTGAATCTGAAACCCTGAAATCACTCTGAAGTCCTTCACCGCCCACCATCCCCAGTCCCCAACCTACTTCATTACTCACTCAGGGACCATGGCCTCTAACTTGGACTGCCTCAAGGTTGCTGGTATCAATTTCCTTGCTCCCAGACCTCCTACCATGACCCAGTTCAAATATTCAACTTCTCTCCCCCAAACCACACAACATCCTCCTAACTGGTCACCAATCTTTCTGCTTCAGTATATCCTATATAGTTTGGAAAATTGTGCTAAAACACCATTCTAAACACATCGCTTCTTGCCCACAAACCTTCACTAAATCATCCTGCTTACTGAGTCAAGCCCAATCTGCCCCCAAACAGTGTAATATCCCTCCATGCAGACAATATTCACTATTATCAAAATCCTTATTGTTCATAGTTAACTAGCCAGTCATTTGTATGTGTGCTCAGTTGTGGCTGACTCTGTGCAACCCTATAGACTGTAACCCACCAGGCTCCACTGTCCATGAGATTATCCAGGCAAGAATACTGGTGTGGGTTGCTATTTCCTTCTCCAAGGGATTTTCCTGACCCAAGGATTGAACCCACGTCTCCTGTGTCTCCTGCATTGCAGGCAGATTCTTTACCAGTAGCCCATCAGGGAAGCCTAAGCCTGTCATTTAAGGGAAAACAGTATTTCTAAGCCTCAGCTTTGTCATTTGTTAAGTGGGGATAATAATAGTATCTACTTTATAAAGCTATTGTGATGATAAGTAAAATAATATTTATAAAGTACCTAATGCTTTGTGGCTCAGATGGTAAAGAATCTGCCTACAATGCAGGAGACCAGGGTTGGATCCCTGGGTCAGGAAGATCCCCTGGAAAAGGAAATGGCAACCCACTCCAGTAGTCTTGCTTGGGAAATTCCATGGACAGAGGAGCCTGGCTGGCTACAAAAGAGTTGGACTTGGGGCTGCAAAAGAATCAAACATTATTTCGCTACTAAACAACAATTGGGGAAGCCCCAGCCAGTCATTTAGAGAAAACAATATCTCCAAGCCTCAGTTGTATCATCATTTAAATGGGGATATTAACGGTATCTACTTCATAAAGCTATGGTGATGATTAAGTAAAGTAATATACGTATAAAGTGCTTACCACACTGCCTCTCAGTAAGTACTAATGGTGTTGATAAAGGTGATCTCCCCAAAACATCCCTCAAATTACTTCATTCCCAACACCAGCTTGAGATTATTCTTTCTCATATTTACTTCCTACAAAATTCACTCAGCTGTTAAACCCTATAAGGGTACTTGATCTAGCCATCTGTCTTGCAATTCCCCTTAAACTTTCCCAAATTTCCCTTCTCTACCCATCAAGGAATGGAATCTTCTAGGATGAATTGCTGGAAGTACCGAAGGGTCCAGTCCACTTACCATAACACTCATTTGAACTTTTCTTCCTTATGAAAATTGTCCAAAGTTTCATTAAAGAAGCAGGGAAGACATTTCATCTCCTGTCTAGAAAATGTGGGTCTTACTTTCCAATAATACTGAGCTACATATTTTTAATGATGTAATATGCATATGTGTATATTTTTGAGAATGAAAGAGAGACTTAAAATAGTCAAAAAACAAACTGTCTTCCCAGAGTGCAGAGAATCAGAGTGATAGAGTGAAGAGTATGAAATCTGAATTTAGACACATATTGGATAAAAGACCAGTTCTGTCACTTCCTAGCTTAATGCCCAAGAAATGTCTCCATGTGCTCACAATACTAGCATCAGCCAGTTTTCTTTTCTCCTACTCTGATGCTGAGATGTCTGGAGCTCAAAAACTCCGCCAAGTAATTAAGCTTCCAGAGTCCCCATAAAAAGGCCTTCAGCTATAGCCAAAGCTGTCGCCTCCTGTCCTGGGTAGCTAAATCATAGATGTTGTCAACGCCTGCCACCAGCTGCCAGCCAGAGGCCTCAGGGCCCTGACCTGAGTAGCAGAAATGATGCTCCCTCCTCCACACACCCCACCCCCACCTCAGTTCTGAGCTGAGTGCACTCTCTCTGCTCACTGCACAGAGCATGACATTTAACAGGCACTCAAAGAGCATCATTTAACTCGCGGTGCTTAAGCTAGAGTACTGCAAAATGAATATTGTTCTCAATGCTGACCCTGATCTTTGGCTCCACAGCATTGGTCTTCAGTGATGCTTGTGAGGCTTGACTCTTTCTCCTCTGAGGAAGACATATGGATCCTCAAGCCAGAGTTTTCTACCAGCATGCTACAAATGGGTCACCGGTGTACCAGGAGATACCATTTGCTCCAAGTCTCCAGGGCTGCTGGGCTGCGATTGGAGGCAAGAGTCGCAGAACCAGACCCCTCACATGATCAGGAGCCCCCAAGGTTAACCTCAGTGTCTCCTACAATTACTAGCATTGTTTCTGCTCAGTATAATTATAACCATTACTATCTAGCAAAAAGTGAAGAAGGTTGAGAAGCCCTTCCTCATGCTAAAAGAGCCCTCATCTTGTTATATCTGTACGCTAAGACAAGCCCTACTGTGGTTAAGCTAACGTCCTCCATCAAAAAATTGTGAGTGAGGTTCCATTTCATATATATGCAGAAATGTGTAATCATTTCTACATATGCAATGATGTCTATTAAGGAGCTGAATCAACAATTAATAGCCTTCCAAAACAGAAAGCACCAGGCCCAGATGGGTTCATTAGTAAATTCTACCAAATATTTAAAGAAGAAATGATACCAATTCTCTATAGTCTCCTTCAGAGGATAAGAGCACATGTATTTCTTTCTAACTCCTTTGATGAAGTCAGTTTTACCCTAATACAAAAACCAGACAAAACACTACAAGAAAAGAAAACTATAGGCCAGTATGTCTTGTGAAAATAAATGCAAATGTCTTCATAAAATATTAGCAAATCAAATCCAACATCTATAAAAATGAATCATACACCACAGACAAGTGGGATATACCCAAGTATGCAAGGCTGGTTCAACATCTGAAAATCAATTAATGCAATCCATCACAGTAGGCTAAAAAAAAAAAGAAAAATCACATGATCGTATCAACAGATGCAGAAAAAAACAGTTGACAAAATCCAACACTGATTCATGGTTAAGAAAACAAACAAACACTCAGAGTGAACCCTAATGAAAACTATGGATTTGGGGTGATTATGATGTGCCATTATAAGTCATCACTTATAAGAAACGTATCACCCTGATGGGGGATGTTGATAATGAGGGAGACTATGCATAAGTGGAAGGTGCATGGGAAATATCCATGCCTTCCTCTTAATTTTGCTGTGAGCCTGAAACTGCTCTAGAAACTGTCTTTAGGGCTTCTTTAGTGGCAAAGAATCTGTCCCAGCCAAGGCAGGAGACAGTTTCTACCCCTGATCCAGGAAGATCCCACATCCTTTGGAGTAACTCAGCCCATGCGCCACAACTACTGAGCCTGTGCTCTAGAGTTCGGGAGCTGCAAGTACTGAGCCCACATGCAGCAACTGCTGAAGCCCATACACCCAGAGCCTGTGCTCCACATACAAGAGAAGCCACAGCAATAAGTCGGCACATCACAACTAGAGAAAGCCCACATGTAGCGATGAAGACCCAGTACAGCCATAAATAAATAAACTTTAAAATTAATTGCCTTTAAAAAATCATACTGTAAATTCAAATGTTCTCAATTAATATTTTTAAGCAAATGAGCACATTTATCAGCAACCATGGAAAGGGAATCTGAGGGGCAAAGTATGTATAAGTGCTATTCTTCTGGCAGGAGAAGGGGATGACAGAGGATGAGATGGGAGATAGTTCGATGGCATCACTGACTCAATGGACATGAATCTGAGTAAACTTGAGGAGTTGGTGATGGACAGGGTAGCCTGGCATGCTGTAGTTCATGGGGTCGCAAAGAGTCAGACACAACTGAGCAACTGAACTGATTCTTTCCGTCAAATATTGCTGATAGTTGATAAAAAGGAGGAGGGCAGTCACAAACATTTTTATGTGAGAAAAAACAGTGGCATTTCAAGGTACCTCACTTACATGGAAGCACTTGAAATTCACTCACTCTCTTAATCATTCTCTTCCCAACAGGTTGATAAATGCAACTAGGTAATGAGTTCCCAAGAAACCCATATTTCTTCTCTAATTACACCTGTCCTTAGTTCACTCCTCTCATTTCTCACTAATTTGTAAAAAGTAAGAATCAGATTTACCTATCACAACTATCTTGTAAAACAAAGAAGATGCCACTCTCTCTTTCAAGAGAGAAGGGAGTTATTTCCTTCTGTATACATGCATTTGCTACATAGGATTGACCAATGCCAGAAAAAATAGGTTCATGTACACTAGAAAAGAAATGGAAGAATATTTCCCATATGGTCCAATGTGGGGATTTTTTAATGTGTGCAAGTAGATTCAATATCTCCATGTTATATAGCTTTCAATTTATTTACACCATTTATATGAAAGCAAGAGGAATTTTACTCTCTGGGAACAGATCATTGATTCATATTCAAGACTAATTGCTTTATGCTGTTTATCTCTCATTGGTTAAGAGAAAAAAAAAACGTTCAAAAATGAAGCAAGCCTCTATCAATCACCTCCCAAAATGTTCTATTTTCCTATTGTGAGTGAAAGCATATCTAAGGGGTATATTTCAGTAAGTGTAGTTCATGATGTTTGGACAATGGTCTGTGTGGCTAAATGTCAGAGACATTTCTATCAAAGTCTATTTCTTCAGGGCCCATTATCTCCCTGGCATCTTCCCAGCTGATGGAGGAAAGAAAGGGCACAGCAACCAATGAAACCACAGAGCCCACGCTTCCTTCTCCCAACCATCACCCTCCGTCCTAGTCAGAACCAGTCCTCACTTGGTCCACGGTACTCCACACCCCTCTAGGCTGACTCCTGCTTTCACCTTTACTTAGCCGAGAGATTTCTCGTTCCAACCCCCTATGACACTTGACAACTTAAAAAGGCTAAAAAAAGGGAAAGAGCAGTGGGAGTTCAAAGAAGTAATGGAAATTTAGAAGCATCTTAGAGGCACTCTGTTTAAAAACTAAAAATAGAGTTGCTGTATGAACCAGCAGTCCCACTCCTGGGCATGTATCTAGAGAAAACTATAATTCAAAGAGATATATGCACCCCTGTGTTTACAGCAGCACTATTCACAGGAGCCAAGATATTGAAACAACCTAAATGTCCATTAACAGAGGAATGTGATAAGATGTGTGGTGTATATATATATATATATATATACACACACACATATATGTGTACAACGGAATACTACTCAGCCCTAAAGGAGAATGAAATAATGCCATTTGCAGCAGTAAGGCTGGACCTAGAGATTATCATATAAGTGAAGTAAGTTAGTTAGAGAAATACAAATATCATGTGATATGTATATGTGGAGCCTAAAATATGATAAAAATGACCTTATCTGTGAAACAGAAACGGACTCACAGACATAGAAGACAAACTTATGGCTACCAAAGGGGAAAGGTGGGAGGGGTAGATTAGAAGTTGGGGATTAACATGTACACACTACTCTATATAAAATGGATAAACAAGGTTCTACTGTATAGCACAGCCAACTATATTCAATATCTTATAATAAGCCAAAATGGAAAATAATATGAAACAAATATATACATATGTAAGTATACATATACTTACATATATATAGATAGTATAAAACTGAACCACTTATATATATATATGTCTGTGTATATATATATACATATATATATAAAACTGAATCACTTTGCTATAATCAGAAATTAACACAATATAGTAAATCAACTATACTTCAATTTAAAAAAAATCACAAGTTTCTCTTGCATAAAAGTGGTATTTCAGCATTAACCATTCATTCCTTTGACTTTTTTCCTAGACCATCTATGAAAATGAAAATATCCCTGAGAAGGAAAAGTTGTTAGGACATGCTGGAGAATCAAAGTCTCAATGAGATAGAAAATTATACTAGCCACAATATTTTCATGGTATTTGAGTTGACTAAGCACCTTCAGAGATATAGTTTCACTTGGTGCTCACTAACAAACCCAGAAAAGGAGGAAATATTTTTGGTATTATCATATCCACTTTACAGGTAAGATACTAGATGATGAGAAATATTTATCTCCATCCCAATTCCCATCCTATTCAAAGTAAAAAGCTGAACACAGACCCAGACTCAGATTTCTGCCACACAAGTATGGAGCTGGCCCCGGCCAGAGTCATTCTTACTTGTCCCTCTCCTTTGCCTTCCCAGCTTCCCATTTCTGGTCAGACCCCAAATCTTTTGCTCAAGGATCCCAAGCATGCCTGTGTCCCAAACCCTCACCTTCCTGAAGGAGCTTGCTCTGCTGGCCACAAGGTAAGTCAGTGAATCCCAGAGGAGGTGTTGGGATAAGGAAGGGACTTTATTCGGGAGCCAGTTGACCGAGAAGAAGGCAAACTAGCGCCTCAAAATAACCATCCTGTCAGGGCCTGGTTGCCAGGTTCTTTTATGGAAGAGAAGTTGGGGAGGTTTGAAACAAAGTAAAAAGACTATTCAGTCCTTGCAAATGTGCCGTAGAATGGCAAGCCTCGGGCAGGAGAATGTGTCAGGCCTACCTTCCTTCACAGGTGGGCGGCTCAGGTTATCTCCCCGAGGCAGGCCATTAAGTATGCTTACAAAAGTGGATGGAGGTTCAAGTCACAGAAGCAGATCCAGCATAAATTCAAATTTAACCCTTCCCCTCTCTGCCCCAGCAACTCCACTCTACACGACTGAAAATAACAATATTTACTGAGTACCTACTGTGTGCTAGGCCCTGGGCCTTAGGATACAGCAATACAAGATAAGATCCAAAGATCCTTCTTTGGATCAGGACTCCCATACTTGGTTATCCACCAGAATCCCATAGATCTTTATTTCAATGGTGAAAGCAATAATGCTGCTGCTGCTGCTAAGTCGCTTCAGTCGTGTCCAACTCTGTGCAACCCCATAGATGACAGCCTACCAGGCTCCGCCATCCCTGGGATTCTCCAGGCAAGAACACTGGAGTGGGTTGCCATTTCCTTCTCCAATGCACGAAAATGAAAAGTGAAAGTGAGGTCGCTCAGTTGTGTCCGACTCTTCGCGACCCCATGGACTGTAGCCTACCAGGCTTTTCCGTCCATGGGATTTTCCAGGCAAGAGTACTGGAGTGGGATGCCATCGCCTTCTCTGAAAGCAATAATAGTGATGCCTAAAAGTTATGGAGAATTGAGAATGTGTGAGGTACTATTCTAGGCATTTTACTTATGCTAACTCATCCAATCCTCATAATATCCCAATGAGATATTTTTCATATTTAACAAATGAGAAAACTGAGTCCAAGAGAGATTGCCCAGCAAGGCTGCACATCTATTAAGTGGCCGAGCAGAGATACACACGGGCGGCCTGGCCCTACAGTCCCCACTCTGAACTATTACACTGTGCTAAGAACCAGCAGAAGAAGTAGAAGGGGAACAAGATTCTATTCAATAGGTAGGTATTAACACTGTGGCTTCCCTGGTGGCTCAGTTGGTAAAGAATCTGCCTGAAATGCAGGAGTTGTTGTTGGTCAGTTCCAAGTTGAGTCTGATTTTTTGTGACCCCATGGACTGCAGCACACCAGGCTTTCCTGTCTTTCACTATCTCCCTGAGTTTGCGCAGACTCTTGTCTGTTGAGTCAGTGATGCCATCCGACCGTCTCATCCTCTGTCGCCTCCTTCTCTTCTTGCCCTCAATCTTTCCCAGCATCAGGGTCTTTTCCAATGAGCCAGTTCTTCACATCAGGTGGCCAAAGTATTGGAACTTCAGCTTCAGCATCAGTCCTTCCAATGAATATTCAGGGTGGATTTCCTTCAGGATTAAATGTTTTGATCTCCCTGCTGTCCAAGGGACTCTCAAGAGCCTTCTCCAGCACCAGAGTTTGAAAGCGTCAATTCTTTGGCACCTAGCCTTCTTTAGGGTCCTTCGCTATGGTCTATACATGACAACTGGCAGGAGACCACCTGCCAGTGCAGGAGATGTGGGTTTGGTCCCTGAGTCAAGAAGATCCCCTAGAGAAGGAAATGGCAACCCACTCCAATAGTTTTGCCTGGGAAATCCTATGGACAGAAGAGCCTGGTGGGCTACAGTCCATGGGGTTGCATGAGAGTTGGACATGACTCAGCAACTAAATCATCACCACGTGCTCGGAATAAGGAGTTAGAGATGAATGTAAACACCTCCAGGCAGGAGATTCCTTCCTCTACCTGCTTTGAAAGACAAGGCTAGCTCATGTAGACACACCTCCAACAGAGATGATAGCCCAGCAGGTAGGGCCCCAGGCCTCCAAGTCCATTCACCCTCTCTGTTCACACTCCCTTCACCCTGCCCTTCCTCTCTGACCCTCATCCACACTGCACTCTGGATGCCAGTAGTCAGCTAAGGCCTCCTTGGTCTCATGACACTTTAACTTTGTGTCTCCAGTCCAACCTAGCACTGCCTCTGTGATGATTTCAACCCTGCCTGACTTGGATAATAGGTCAGCCCCTTCCCAAACTAACCTCTATTACCCCCCATCTGGGAATGGGTTAAGACGCCAGTTTAGGCTTCATAGCAATCTGCAAGATACACATGCTTGATCCACTTTTGTCTCTGATTCATCTTTATTCATTGATTCCTTCAACCAGTAATGTGCATGACTATGTGCCAGGCCACATACAAAATGGTTTAATTTATATGCATTATTCCTTTAAATCTTCCCAAGACCACCATTAAGTTTTTATTATCTCCATTTTAGAAGGGAATGGCAATGCACTCCAGTATTCTTGCCTGGAGAATCCCATGGATAGAAGAGGCTGTCAGGCTACAGTCTATGGGGTCGCAAGGAGTCAGACACGACTGAGTGACTGAACACATGCATGCATGCACCACCACTTCATATATTAGGACGCTGAACTCTTGGTGCTTTAATCAAATACTTTGGGAACCACTTGCTATCACTTTTCTGCCCCAGGCCTCTAGCAGACAGCCAGCAAACAGTTGTTGAATTGCACTGGATTAACAAGCCAGTTGGGCATTCATTGCAGCCTGCCTCCTAGTAATACTCACTGGAGCTCTTGCTGTTCTGAGAGCCCTCTCCCATTCATATTCACACAGCAGACACTGACATGAATGGCACCTGCTTTACCAGGGGCCACCGCACACTACCAGGGCTTTGCAAGCTGGGGATGGTTAGAAAGCTCACTATGCCCACATCTCCCACAGAATGGAACCAAAAGCAATTATCTAGGGTTAAGGGGTGAGCGCACAAGCAGTGAAAGCCCCTGCCAGCCAGGTCTGGGTGAGCTCTTTCGGCCTTGGTACCTGGAAAAATCACGCCCACGATATCTGCTCCTTCTTGTTGCCCTGGAGGCCTTGACGGCTGTCAGCTCTCTGTCCTGACAGAGCCTGATGATAATGAGCCAGTAATACCTCTCTGGAGGCCTTGCTAAGTCATCAGACCCCAGGATGATACCATCTGCCGTGGAGAAGAACGCCCAGAGATGCTGATCCCAAGACAACAGCCTTACAAAGGGATTTTAGCCTGGGACTTACGCCAGACACAGAGGCACTTAAAGTCAGGCCTGACCTGGCACTGCAGGGTTTAAAATTCAGAGCCAATAGACCAAGTGCCCCCAAGGAGAAAAGCAAATGATTTTCCCAAGACAGTAGGACCTGCTGTTTCCTCTGAGGAACTCATTAATGAAATGATCATAAAAATAAAGTATCATTAAAAGAACACATTTAGAACAATTGTTCTCTGCAGCAGGTTGTAATCCCTATAACTCTCAGGGAACAGCTTTGAGCTCTGCAGAGCCGCCCCCACGCAAGACGCAATCTGTTTGCCGCAGAGGAGTGTGAGTCAGCCTGCAGCAGGGGGGAGGGAGGCAAGGACAGCCTCCACCCTCCCCACCGTAACTCAGCAACTCTTTGGAGTTTTCTTGCAAACTGAGTTTTTAACCCTAAGTAACAGGTCGCTTCTCTCTATTTCAAAAGGTAGAGTATTTCAGAGGTTTCCAAATGATGAGGACAGTGGCCTGCCTCAGAAACAACTGTACCCTTCCCCTAGCAGGAATGATGGCCACTCGAGTCCTCCATGGTCTGGGTTTCCAAATGCAAAACTCTAGATACATCCTTGACCCCTCATATCTGTCTATCCCTGGTGTCTTCAATATCCCCAGCTATAAACTGGACTGAGCCAGACTTATACACACTGCAGGCATTCATCCATCCGTTCATTGATGCTTGTTGAGTAGGATGTCATGCTAAGTATTGTGCCAGGTGTTAGGGAATTAGAGCTGTGCAGGTTGACAAATGGCAGCTTCTTGGGTCAGGCCCATTCGGCCATTTTTCTCTATCGCCCCTTCCCTGGTGGCTCAGACTGTAGTGTTCCTGCAATGCAGGAGACCTGGGTTTGATCCCTGGGTCGGGAAGATCCTCTGGAGAAGGGAATGGCAACCCACTCCAGTAATCTTGTCTGGGAAATCCCATGGACAGAGGAGCCTGGCTGGATTCAGTCCATGGGGTCCCAAAGAGTCAGACACAACTGGGCAATTAAAACTTCCACTTTCACTTCCCCTTCACACAGTGGGAAAGAGGGATGCCTTCCAGGTGAATAGACAGAGCTGGACAGTGGCAGGTGAACCGAGATTGGAGGAGCTCCTGCCTGTTCCCAGCTCACTGTCTGCTTGAGTTACTCTCCCTAGAGGCTCTGACCCAGAAGCAGAGCAGCCCATGAGGGGCCAGGCCAGGAGCAGAAATGAGGATGCATCACACAGCCCTTTGTGGATGGCGTGCACAGCTAAGCTGGGTAGAGGCGGTCCAGTTTCCATCTGGCTCTCACAGCGGGCAGAGGGGCCGACTTCACCTACAACCGCTGACCTCCCACACTTCCCCTTGCTGTGGCTGTGCGATCTTCTGGGTCCTGACCATATTGGGACTGTGCTCTGAGTCCCTCCCCCTGAGAATCCTCAGAGGAGTCCTTCGCATCTCCTGGGTTCATGGACTATTGACAGAGCCTACCCCTCTCTATGTCAGCCCCTCCTACTTTTTGCCTACCTGATCCCTTCCCTAGCTTTCCACCAAGCCCTCAGGAGGCAGTCGGCTCAGTGATCTAACTCTATCACTGTCCCTCCTCTATTTCCTTAGTCATGTCTGTTGCTCTCTCCTTAACACCCCAAAGATGTGTCTGTTTCTTACCTAAAATGGTAATAGTCAGGAAACTGTCAAGAGATGCTCCAATGCCCACTGTGGAGGGAGCAACTATGACCTCCGGGTTCAGGAACAGCATTTCTGGGTGGTTGCAGACACACCCACCTTTCTCCAAGCAGCTCCTCAGGCCCCTTTCCTCACTGGCAGGTCTTCCCTCACTGCAGACATAGGCCTACTCAAAATTCTGTCTGGTCATGACACTTCTCTGCTTAAAAACCCATAAACAAGGCCACAGAGCACAATGGCTAAGATCATGGTCCTTGAAGCTGGACTGCCTGGTTTAAAATCCTGACTCTCTCATTACTACCCAGAGGGACCCTGAGAAAGTGACTTCACTTCTCTTGGCCTTGGTTTCCTCATCTGTAAAATGGGTTTTGTAGTAGTATCTGTCTCACTAAGAATTGCTTGAGGACTTTCCTGGTGATCCAGTGGTTAAGAATCCACCTGCCAATGCAGGGAACACTGGTTTGATCCCTGGTGCAGGACAATCCCACACGCTGTGAAGCAGCTAAGCCCATGCACCACAACTACTAAAGCCCCTGGGCTCTAGAACCTGGGCTCTGCAGCAAGAGACACCACTGCAATGAGAAGCCTGCCCACCAAAGTAGAGTAGCCCCCACTCACTGCAACTAGAGAAAACCCTTGGACAGCAGCAAAGACCCAGTGCAGCCAAAAATATAATAAATAAATAGATGAATAAAAAAAAAATTAAAGAACTGCTTGAAGGAATGACTGAGGTTAATAATGAGCTTAGAACAACATCTGGCACAAAGTCTTCTCTAAGTTTTTATTAAGTAAGAGGAATGGCTCCCCACTACCTATCATTTAAAACCCAAGTTCCATAAATGTCTCAAAAAATCTTCACTATCTGCTCCACCGACTTTTCCCATCTCACAGCCCCACACGAGCAAGAACAGCTTCAGACACTGACCTTGTGCAGACCCTGAATATCCCTTGGCCTGATCCCATCTCCGTCTCTGTCTCCCTCCCAACCTCACCTGTTTTGGGGCTTTTCTTCTGCCTGGAAAGTTTGTCCCCACTAAATCTTAGCCTAAGCACCCATGACTGCTCATCCCCTGCCCACACTGGGTTTGATGGCTTCTTCCTGTGTTCATATGGCTCCTGTTTTTCACCTCATGGCACTTCCTAGGCTGCAAGCTAATTGCTTATTTCTCATTAGCCTAAAAACTAACCAGTCATCTCAGCCTGTTGCATGATGCTTGTTACCTAGTTGGTGCTCTGATGAAATATCTGATGAAAGAACAGATGTCTGAGTTGTATGATACATCAATCCTCAGCCATATTCTCAAGCCCTCAATTATTCCAGATACACCCCCTGCTTGGACTCAGCTCTCAGTGCCAAGAGGAGGGTTCGTTTCTTCCAAGGATATCCAAACTCCAGAAGGATGAGCAAGGTGGTTGGGGAGGGGGAGCAGAGCCGCAGGGAAGGAGTGCAATCTGAGTCTGGTTGACTAAGAGGTGGCAACAACAAACCGACTTGAATCTCATCTTCAGAGTGGCAGTTTTCCAAAGAGCACAGAACCCTGCAATGCTAAGGGAAGGAATCCTGGACCACTGATGGGATCAGAGACCTGGACATCCCACTGACCTGTGGGACAGATTTCCTGCCTCTCTGGGCCTCAGTTTCTTCATCTGTAAGATGAGTGTGTGTGCTTAGTTCTCAGTCCTGTCTGACTCTTTGCGACCCCATGGCCTATAGCCTGACAGGCTCTTTTGTCCATGGAATTCTCCAGGTAAGAATAATGGAGTGGGTGGCCATTCTCTTCTCCAGGGGATATTCCTGACCCAGGGATTGAACCTAGGTTTCCTGCATTGCAGGTGAATTCTTTCCCATCTAAACCACCAATGAAGTCTAGCATTTAGTGAACACTGGCTGAATGCGTAATTTGCTGACTTAATCATACATCTTCTAAGCATTTGTGAGTGCTCAGACAAGGGTGCTAGATGCCAGTGATAATATTTAGGGTGTTCTGGTTTATCAACCACAAAGGTCGCTTTCAAAAGCCAGGATGTCAGAATTTGCTGATAGACTCACAAGTAACTACCTAGTCACCTTCCTTGTGCACATGAGGGCCTTTCCACTGAGAAATCTACATGTTCTTAATTCTATTCTCTCTCCTGACTCGTAACTCATACCTTCACATAGCCTTGGTCTCATCACTGATGTTAAAAAATTTATATCAAATCTGAAAGGAAATGTAAAAGAGAAGAGTCTATCAAACTGGCCCACCTCTCTTTGGACCTTCTGCCCAATGTAAGTCCAGTCTGGCCTTGCGGACCCAGCCTACTTTTCATGACGAGCTTTTATCTAAATGGACTCCCCTGACTGTCTATTCTGAAGTATGCAGTGTTGCCGCTCCTTTCATGACTTCCAGGAATAGAAGACTTGAGCACTCACCTCCTCCTTCCCCTTCTTCTCCTGCATAAGCTTTCCATCATGTGTAATCATCACCATCATAACCACACTGGCCACAGTCAACCAAGCCCTCATGTCATTTCACCTGCATCTTCCCTCAGTTGTCAGTGGAGAACCAAGATTTCCAGTGGCCCTCTACCCCAGTCTCCCCACAGCAACATCCATTCCCAGACCACCACCAGACTTCCGTGGACAGAGTGGCTCACTCATGTGGTAAAGTGTCCCAGAAAGATGAAGACTGGCTGGAGTCAGGAAAGGTAACAGGAGGATGGACAGAAAGCTAAAAGTCAAAGTTCAATGCCAATAGTTGGTAGAGATAACAGGACCCATTCAGAAACCTGTATCTACTTCTTTGGGTATCATTTCCAACTTGGGGCTTTCTTGGTGTCGTACTAAGGTCAAGTCTTAGAATAAATGTTGAGAGCAGCACTTCCTTTACCTCCAGACACCAGATGGTGCCAGATACAGATTCCTTTTGGCCACAAGTCACACTAATGACTTAGAGAAACACCCCAACAACACTCTGGCAGGTAGTCAACCCCCACCTACGAAGGAATAATGCCCCATTTGTGTTTAACTCAGTTTTTGCAAATGGAAAAGCCATTTCCCCATAGAATTATTTTCTTATAAAAGATGACTAGGTTCCAAAACCACCTATAAAACATTTCTCTCCCACTAAGTAGCTGAATTGGTACACATTAGCAAAAAGAAAAACCACTTGGGGGGAGGTGTGAGTGTGTGTGATATAAGAAATTAGTACCCAAAAGTGATTCTAAATAATGAGTAAAATTAGATGGAGAGTTCCTTAAGGGCATGGAGTATTCTTATTGAATTATTTTTCTGCCTTCCTGGTCTCAGCTCATAGCCCACCACTGAATGTTTTTACTCATTGAATTCCTGTACTTGAGAATAAAATCCACTTGTGTGAATTTTCCAAACTGACTTCCAGGATTTTATATCCTGGTCATCCCAGTTGTCTAATATCACTTCAGCTCTAGAACTTTCCTTTCCTTTATACAGATACATTGGTGGCAATATTCATGAGTTTATTATTAATAAGATTCCTCTTCTTTTTGGTCCACAAATCAACTAAGCAAATTGAAAGAGGAAAAGGAGGAGACAAAAAAAGAAGTTAGTGAATGAGGGAGATTTTCCCAAGGTATTTGGGCAAGAAGAGGAATAGTCTTAAGCTAGAAGAAGAAAAACAACAAAAGAAAAGATGAGAAGGGGAGAAGAAGGAAGAAGAGAGGAGAGAAAAGTTCAGACAAGACAGGGCAAGGGAGCAGGCACCATATGGCATATTATTCCTAGGACAGGAAAGAAAGGCAGTGACCAAGAAGAGATGTGAGAGGGGACACTCCCAGTCTCCAGCTCTCAAGTTGCTCCTTCTCCAGGGCAGCCTATCCATGCCTGCTGGGACTTGAATGCACCTGTGTGGCTGGGCCAGGGGCCAGGGTTACTATTTAGAAGTTTCTTTACAAGTACATATTTTTGCTTAATGAAAAAAGTTTTAGAGAAGACCAATCTCCAGGTGACAGATCTTCTTTTGACATTTTGCAAAGGTAAAGATGGAAGATCTCTTCACCTTTGGTTTTCTGCCTACATGATGGGAGACTCAGGGGCCAACAAAGGCTTACAAATCCCAGCTTCATGTTTCTTAATTCAACAACCTTGGCAAAGTTACTTTACCTTTATCAGCATCAGTTTCCCCATTTATCAAATGCAAAAAGTATAACTTTTTCAAGGATATGAGGATTTAAAGCAGTCAGTTCAGTTGCTCAGTCATGTCTGACTCTTTGCAGCCCCATGGACTGCAGCATGCCAGGCTTCCCTGTCCATCACCAGCTCCCGGAACTTACTCAAACTCATGTCCATCAAGTTGGTAATGCCATCCAGCCATCTCATCCTCTGTTGTCCCCTTCTCCTCCTACCTTCAATCTTTCCCAGCATCAAGGTCTTTTCCAATGAGTCAGTTCTTCACATCAGGTGGCCAAAGTATTGGAGTTTCAGCTTCAGCATCAGTCCTTCCAATGAACATTTAGAACTGATTTCCTTTACCATTGGCTGGTTAGATCTCCTTGCAGTCCAAGGGACTCTCAAGAATCTTCTCCAACACTGCAGTTCCAAAGCATCAATTCTTCAGCACTCAGCTTTCTTTATAGTCCAACCCTCATATCCATACATGACTACTGGAAAAACTATAGCTTTGACTAGACAGACCTTTGTTGGGAAAGTAATGTCTCTGCTTTTTAATATGCTGTCTGGGTTGGTCATAGCTTTTCTTACAAGGAGTGTCTTTTTATTTCATGGCTGCAGTCATCATCTGCAGTGATTTTGGAGCCCCCCAAATTAAAGCAGTAATGCGTGTAAATGGCCAGACTCAGTGCTTGACATCTGGAGCAATCTCAGACATCACAGCAATCATTTTTCTGAATAGTATAGTACTACTGATAGTGTTTGTTGTTGTTTAGTTGCTAAGTCGTGTCTGACTCTTTTGTGACCTCATGGACTGTAGCCCGCCAGGCTCCTCTGTCCATGGAATTTCCCAGGCTTAAATACTGGAGTTGGTTGCCATTTCTTTCTCCAGGGGAATCTCCCTGACCTAAGGATCAAATCCACGTCTCCTGCTCTGCAGGCAAATTCTTTATCACTGAGCACCAGGGAAGCACTGTTAGTGTTACAAGACCATTAAGGTTACAGTCACCAAGTCACCACATGTGAGGCATCAACTGTGGTCCATGAAGAGACACACTGCACATCGCCAAGCTGGATGACTGGCAGATGAAGAAATAGCAAAGGAGAGGCTGCTGGCTGGGGGTTGAGGATAAATTCTCTTCATGATGCAGGTCTGCAGAACAAGACTGTCCTCCCAGCACCAGAGCTCATTGGGAAGATGTACATTCAACAGGTTGGGACATGGGATGTTGGCCATGCTCCCTAGCAACCAACCTACTTCTTGCCTGGGGTATTTCCTCTTTTGTGGGTCTTCATAGGAGAGCATCCACCCCATTCACACTGCAGAAGCCAGTGAAGACATATCACTTAGAATTAGGATTAAAGTATTTTGTGCTCCCTGCTTCCTGACCCACCAGGACCAAGCTGGTCCCCTCCTGTTTGCCAAGCCCGCTTCTCCAGCTTCCCAGTGAGCTGTGAGCCCCAGGGTCTGTTTGTGTTATTTACACACAAAGGAACCCTTGTTGTTGTTGTTTAGTCACTCAGTCATGCCAAACTTTCTGTGACCCCAGGGACTGTAACCCTCCAAGCTCTCCTGTCTATGGGATTTCCCAGGCAAGAATACTGGAGTGGGTTGCCATTTCCTACTACAGAGCACCTTCCCAACCCAAGGAATCGAACCCACATCTCCTGCATCTCCCACTTGGCAGGAAGATTCTTTACCACTGGGCCACCTGGGAAGCCCACAAAGGAGCCAAATCTGGCATGAAGTCAGTGATGATCTTTGTCTCATCATCAGATCACTTCCCCACTCAGAAACTACAGATCCTCCATCCAATCCTAAGCAGAGATGTTTTGTACCCCACCCAAATCAAGGACCACCAACCCCTTCCTCAATATCTCAGGTGCCTGGATCCATTACCTCCCAGACAGCTTTTCTAATCTTAACGAGCTTTGATTTGGGGCAAGTTCCTTCCCATTTACAACAAAATACAGTCTGGCTGCTTGAAACTTCCACTCATTAAACTTACTGGCTCAATAAATTTTTAGAGAGCACCTACTTTGTCATAGGACTAAAACATAACAGAGTTCCTGCCTTTCTGGAGGTCTGCATTCTTATGTGGTAATAATGGAAAACAAGAACAGAAAACAGATTTTGAGGACATAGGTGGGTATGCTTCTAAGCTCTTTGCAGGAAAACAACTCATTTAATGCTTACAACTACCCTTTGAGAGGCTTCTCCAATAGCTCAAGAGGTAAAGAATCCTCGCAATGCAGGAGATGTGGGTTCAATCCCTGGGTCAGAAGATCCCCTGGAGGAGAAAATGCCAACCCACTCGTCTTCTTGCCTGGAGAATCCCATGGTCAGAGGAGCCTGGCGAGCTAGATTCCATGTGGTCACAAAGAGCCAGACACAACTGAAAAACAGCACAAGCTTACCCTGTGAAGCAGGTACGCTCACGATCTCCCATTTATAGATGAGGAGATGGAGGAGATGAGGAGTTCAGACAGGTCAACAAATATGCCTAAAGTCAAATGCTTAGGAAGAAACAAGACGGGGCTCTGAACCAGGAAGTCAGACTCTACTGCCTAGCATCATTCACCAAGGCATACTGCCTCTCAAAAACTGCCCAGAAACAAGTAAATATCAGTATTCAGTTGCTTACATGTGCTGTGAAGAAAAACACATCAGGGAGAGGAGTATGGGAGAAAGGATAATGGGCTGATATTTTTTCCAGACACTCAGGGAAGCCTTGTTAGAGGAGCTGCTGGGAACCGAGTGGGTGAAGATGGGATTAGAGAGGTTTAGAGAACTAGTTCTGGTGTACGATGTCACCTAAAACTAGTCAGTCCCACTTCTATATAAAATCTATTGCAAGATTTAAGAATAACTCTCAAGTCCCCCTTTATGTTTCACACTTTTTAAAAATACTCCTGTTTTGTGTAGGGTTTGTGTGGGGTGGGTGGGGAGGGGGGGTTGTTGGCTTTTTCTTTGTTCTCAAGCCTTCTAACCCTCCTGCAGGCCTGCTCTGACTGCACTGCTGCCTCTGAGTCCCTCAGATGGAAATTCTAGGGGACTCCAGGCCAGGGAATGCTGGACCAGCGTCCACAGGCAAATGTTTGCAAGCTTATCTAGAGCCTGTGTGTCTCTGAATCCCCGTCATCTCTTTAGCTGCTGTATCTCATTACTCCCAGATCTTTTCCCAGGAGCCGTTCTCGTTCTATATTTGAACAATTACTTTTTAAAAATCTTTGAAGTTTTTCACTTCATCATATTAATTTCAGTTTCAGTTTTTAATTCCAGGCCACTAAAATTATTCTTAAATCTCGGTCCTACCATCACTGTTACTAGGTTCTTCTGAGCTTTGTCCCATCTGCTGGATTGTATAATGTTTCTTTCCTCAGTTGAGTCGTGTTCTTGAACGGGAAAAAGCCAAGGTCAAGGACAGAGACCTGAGCCTCAGAGACCATCCCATGGGCTGGAAGGGGTTACTATTTGCTGCAGCAGGTCTGGGTACATCTGACAACAATAACATTCAGTCAAATGGTATACAGTCTTCTCCAGCGCAACACATACTTCCTTAAGAGCCAGCACAAAGGCAATACACTCCATCCACAGTTTTCCCTGAGCTTGCAAATTAATTTCCCTGTTTTAAAAAGTAGAATGATGTTCATTTCTTATATTTTCCTCCTGTAGGAATTGATCACTGCATCCACTTCAAAATATAGTCATACCTCACAGATGCAGAAGGTTTGGTTCCGACTACCACAAAAAAGTGAATATTGCAATAAAGCCAGTCACACAAAATTTTTTTTGGTTTCCCATTATGTTGACACTATACTGAAGTCTATTAAGTGTGCAAGAGCACTATGTCTTAAAAAACAATGTACATACCTTATCTACTGAATAGCACAGGGAGCTATACTCAGTATCTTATGATAACTTTTAATGGTAACGAATCTGAAAAATAATTGAATCCCTTTGCTGACACTTGAAACTAACACATCAATGTAAATCAACTATAAAAGTGAATGTGTCAATCGCTCAGTCATGTCCAACTCTTTGTAACCCCATGGACAGTAGCCTACCAAGCTCCTCTGTCCATGGAACTCTCCAGATAAGAATACTGGAGTGGGTTGCCATTCTTTTATCCAGGGGATCTTTCTTAGCCAGGGAATGAACCTGGATCTTCCTCATTGCAGGCAGATTCTTTACCATCTGAGCCATCAGGGAAGCCCAAATTAACTATATTTCAATTTAAAAATAAATAAAATTTTAAAAAGAACTAAAAAAGCAATGTCCATACCTTAATTTAAAAACAGCATTGCTAAAACACATGTTAACCATCATTTCATAACATGCAGCTGGCAAGCTTCAATTTGTCAAAATTGCAGTGTTTGCAGAGTACAATAAAGTCAAGCACAATAAAATGAGGGATGCCTATGTTCAGAATCTCTTTAAGAATTTTTTTTTTTAAATATGGTCTTTATCAATAGCCTGCTTATCTGCCTGCAGCTCTCTGCTATTTCTCACTTTTACCTGCAATACTCTGAAGTCATAGCTCCATATCTCTTCAGCAGGGCTCCCCGCTGCCTTGCCTGGCCTGAGAGAAACCTGACTCTTTTTTAAATTTCCAATCTCCCTCTGCAGAAAAGGAAATGTGCACCGGACTCTTTTCGAAACACACTGGGGAATAAATATGCATGAATAAATGCAAGAAGAGAACCACAAGAGAAGCTTCATTTTTAAAAATCTCGAATCAGCTGCTCTACAGAGTGAAGATTTCTGGACCCAAGCAAGATTTCAAAAGTCTTTTCTATTAAGCTCAGCAATTTTTAGAAGCCAGCCGTGTCTATCATGCTTTTTTCTAGGTATTGAATATAATATTCTTTCTTCTTCTTTCAAAGATCTTCCTGCAGGCAGCCGCCTGAGTGGGAGCACCAGTGCGGGGGAGGTGGGGGGAAGCTCTCACAGCAGGTGCCAGACGTGGCCTCTCCCTGAGGTGGGGCTAGTCTGTTTTGAGTCACTGGGCAACTTCATGTCACCACCTCCATACCCACCACCAGCTCACCCCTGCCTTCACATGATCTGTCTTCAAGGAACTTGTTGGAGGTGTTAAAGCAAAGGGATGACACGAATCTGAGTCAATAGATGAACATTTCCCCTCAACTGAAAACACTTCAGTGAAAGAAAAAGAAAAAGATAGCATAGTTACCTGATTAAAACCTCATTGCCATCATGTAAGCATGACTAGAAAACGGACAACTTCAGGGCAGTAAACGCTGCTTTCTCCTGATTATTTTAGGGTTCTCTGGGAAATGATGCTTTTAGAAAAACCATAAAAAATGATAACACTTAATGCTAGTGAGCACAGGGCAAAATTAATGTACTCATGTTCTGCTTGTCACGATATACTAGTACAATCATTTTGGATTGTTAATGCAAAGCATTTGTCAGAAAAAAATTCACAGCTTTTGGCCTAGTCATCCCAATCCAAGGAAGCTACCCTAAAGTAACAAAGAGAAGAAAAAATATATAGGCACAAAACTGCTCATTACAGCATAAAAAGGTCGACTTTGTACAGTCCCAAGTATATACCATACACTGAAAATATTTGTTGAAAAGCTAAATACATACAGCAGTCTGATGATGATTTAATAAATTTACACAAACAGGATGGAATAGTACACAGAAATTAATATTATAATAGTCTATAAAATATGAGGAAGACTTCATAGTATAAAATTAATATACATTTCAAAATAATATTCAAATTGATTGCAATTAAATAGATATGTGTATGCATGGAAAAATAATATGGAAAAATAGAAATCGTTGAGCAAAGTGAGAAGATGGGGAAGAAGGCAGGCCTCTTTTCATGCCTAGCACAGCCATGGTGCAGGGTCCCAAGAAGCACCCGAAGCACGTAGCAGCTCCAAAACATTGGACGCTGGATAAACTGACTGGTATGTTTGCCACTTGTCCATCTACTGGTCTCCACAAGCTGAGGGAATGTCTACCCCTAATCATTTTCCTAAGGAGCAGATTTAAGTATGCCCTAACAGGAGATGAAATGAAGATTTGTATGCAGCATTTCATTAAGATCAATGGCAAACTCCACACTGATATAACCTACCTTACTGATTTTATGGATGTCATCAGCATTAATAAGACTGGGGAGAATTTTCATTTGATCTGTGACACCAGGGATCATTTGCTGTTCATTGTATTACACCTGAGGTGGCCAAGTATAAATTGTGCAAAGTAAAAAAGATCTTTGTGGGGACAAAAGGAATCCTTCATCTGGTGACCCATGATGCTCGCACATCCATTACCCCAATCCCCTCGTCAAGGTGAATGACACCATTCAAATTGACTTGGAGACTGGCAAGATTACTGATTTAAGTTTGACACTGGTAACCTGTGAGTGGTGACTGGAGGTGCTAACCTGGGAAGAACTGGTGTGATTACCAACCAGGAGAGACATCAAATTCTTTTGATGTACTTCATATGAAAGATGCAAACGGCAACAGCTTTGCCACATGGCTCTCGAACATTTTCATTATCGGCAAAGACAACAAACGGTGGCTCTCTCTTCCCTGTGGGAAGGGCATTCGCCTTACCGTTGCTGAGGAGAGACGGGAGACTGGCAGCCAAACAGAGCAGTGGATAAAATGATCTCTACGTGATGTGATTAGAAAAGTCTTTGTACTTAATTAAAGATAATACCAAGTGATTAATAATAAAAAAGTGAGAAGATTGAAAGCAGTGTTTATAATTTTACTAAATTTTCTCTAATCCTGTGGTATTTTCTTTGCCACTTCAGAAGTGCTTCTTACAGAAAGAAACCTACACCACCCATAAAGACAAGAGATGGCAAAGATCTTCGGGGTTAAATTTAAGCAATCATTTTAAAAGTCCTTTTGTATAACTCTTAGAGAGTTAACTGGCCTGTGCAGGGGCTGAGGGGTGCTTCCCTATTGGGAAACACTGTAAACACCACTTCAGTTCAGTTCAGTTCAGTCGCTCAGTTGTGTCCGACTCTTTGCAACCCCATGAATCGCAGCACGCCAGGCCTCCCTGTCCATCACTTAGAACTGCCTAAAACAGATTCCTCCTCTATATACACAGTTACTTGACTTCAGCTCGCAATAAAATGAAGGTTGAGGGGCTTCCCTGGTGGCTCAGTAGCAAAGAATCTGCCTGCCTATTCAGGAGCCTCGGGTTCAATCTCTGATCCAGAAAGATCCCACATGCCTCAGAGCAACTAGGCCCATGCGCCACAGCTGTTAGCCGTGCTCTGAAGCCCATGCACCCTAGAGCTGTGCTTGGTAACAAGAGAAGCCACTGCTGGTCGCAACTACAGAAAAGCCCAGACAGTAATGAAGACCCAGCACAGTCAAAATAAGTAATTTTTTTTTAATGAAGGTTAAATAGCTTACTTTGCCCCTGGATCCTCATACTGTTTCTGAAAATACAGTCACCCTGTTTTTCTAATGTTGTCACCTTACCTTCCTGGGCTATTTCTGCACGTATTTAACAGGACTCTTCTCTTCCAGAAAAGGCACAAAAAAGAGTGACCCCTGTTTGACACATCACCAAGACAGAGCCACGTGCAGGGCAAGGGAACTGAGATCAGGCATCTCTTGGGTTTAAAGGGTTGGGAGCATCTACTGCGGCTCTCAGATGCCTTCTTCTCCCCAAAGCACATGCAAAAACCATGATTTTTAACAAGCAATAAATAGCCAGGCTTAACTGGTTTAGCAGTAAAGAATCCGCCTGCCGATACAGGAGATGTGGGTTTGATCCCTGGGTCAGGAAGATCCCCTACAGTAGGCAATGACAACTCACTCCAGTATTCTTGTCTGGAAAATCCCAAGGACAGAGGAGCCTGGTAGGCTACAGTCCATGGGGTCATGAAAGAGTCGGACATGACTGAGCAACTAAACAACAACCAGGCTTAGTAAACCATAAAGGGTGTGGTGTCCAGAGGGAAAAACAGATGCAAATCCTGGAGCCCAGGAGAGGACTGTGGAAGGGAGAAGGAAATTCTCAACTCAGCCTCAGTGCTGCTGGGATGATGGGTGCTGAAGTGACTGAATACATGTGAGCCTCACGTAGAAGAGGAGATACTACTCTCCTGCCCAAGCACTAAGGAGCTCTGAATGAAGGAAGGCAGTCAATCTCCCGACAGATCTCATGGCCAGGCCACCATATAATATCCTAGCAGTGCCTACTCTGATATTAGACAGGAGATTGGATCCGCTTGCTTCTGTTTTAAATCCACTACCTGCAAAGTACCAGGCACTTGACAAGTATCCTCGCCCTCTAATCTCATAATAGCTCTGCAGATTAAGTATTATTTCCCCCCACTCTATGGACGAGGAGGCAAAAGTTCAGCAAGCTTTAAAAATGATACCAAGATGCTCACCATAGCAACAGAGTTTCAAACTAGGTCTGCCCTGCTCCCAATATGGTGGTGCCTTTTGCACTCCCCCACACTGTTCCACAAGATCCAGCAAAAGAACTGGGGGTAGAAGGAGAGTTTCATCCTTAGGAATGCCCAGGAGTTTGCTCAGAGTCCCCCAGTCAAAAGCATGCTGCACTGGTTTGTGCTCAGTCTCCTCTCTTTCCAGTCTTCCCAGTCACCTTCGCTGTATCCTTTGAGTTTGGAGAGCATTTGCATAGCTTTTAATAAACAAGACTCTCTTTTTTCTACAATAAGCATACTAAGTTTGATATTCAAGAAAAAATTAGTAAAACTATGTCTAAAAATCAGGAAACAAGGATTTCCCTGGTGGCACAGTGGATAAAAATGCACTTGCCAATGCAGGGAACACAGGTTCAATCCCTGGTCCAGGAAGATTCCACATGCCAGGGGGCAACTAAGCCCCATGTGCCACTACTACTGAAACCCACATGCCCAGCACCCATGCTCTGCAACAAGAGAAGCCACCACAATGAGAAGCCCGCACACCGCAGTGAAGAGTAGTCCCCACTCCCTGAAACTAAAGAAAGCCCATGCAAAGCAACGAAGAGCCAGTACAGCCAAAAATGAATATTTTTAAAAAAAGATTAAAAAATCCAGAAACAGAGGAGACAATGAGGAAAAACATTATGGTGAATTAATCAACGTAGAGCTCAGTTTTCAATTTGGTTTTTACCTATCTTAGCAGAGCTCACAGCATCTCCATCCATTATCGTCATGACTGTCTGTTGTTCAGTCACTAAGTTGTGTCCAGCTTTTTGCAACCCCATGGACTGCAGCTCACCAGGATTCCCTGTCCTTCACCATCTCCCAGAGCTTGCTCAAATTCACGTCCATTGAGTTGGTGATGTCATCCAAGTCCTCTGTCGTCCCCTTCTCCTTCTGCCTTCAATCTTTCCCAGCATCAGGGTCTTTTCTAATGAGTAGGCTCTTCGTATCAGGTGGCCAAAATATTGGAGCTTCATCTTCAGCACCAGTCCTTCCAATGAATATTCGGGGTTGATTTCCTTTAGGTTGTTTATCCAGGACCCAATTGTGATAAACATGGAAGAGTTTAAGTCACCCTACCAAGGTTTGGACTTCAGTGACCAAGGAACTGTAATTAGGTCTTATTCACCCAACAGTCCACCCCTAAGAGATGGCTTTTCCCAGCCTTTACCCTCTTCCAGATCTCTGGCTCCCCTGACCTGAGCTACAAGCAGTATACATTGCTTCAGAATGGTTCTTCCAGGTCAGTGAACTAGGCCTGGGCTGCAAAACCTGTCTATCCTCCAGGGTAGAAGGAGCCCAGTCCCAGCAAGTTGCCCTGAAGCAGCAGCTGCAAAATGGTGATGGTCTGATCCCATTTGTAATGGACACACAATGTGACCCAAGGCTACTCAGCCACTCTGGCTCTCGGAGTCTGGAGGTAACACCCAGTCCATCCATCTAGGGCCTACCTGAGCAAGGAAGTCTAATTTCTTTAACTCTAAGTTCAAGGGAATATGGGTTACTTGGTATTAGGCAGACGCCTTGTTCTCCCAAGAACCCACACCTTTGACCTGACGTCTCTGAACCGCTGCCCTGTGCCACATCCCTGACCACAGTGAACTTTGCTGAACACGCATGTGCAGCACACACCCTTTCAGCAGGTCTTCTGCAGCCAGGGCCCTCCAGATCTGTTTACCCGGCCCCAATCCTTCCATTGCCTCCAGGATGGAGGGAGAAAACACCCCCAAATCACTCTGAAGCAGCAGCTGGGAATGGACAACAGACAGTCTCCATTAGGAGCTGCTGCCTTAAAGGGATCCAGGTCTCTCCAATGACCCAGCAGGGCTCCCAGTTTTCTATTATGGGAAGATAATGTGGCTAGCTAGCTAAGCAGTCAGTTTCCTTTCAGCTCTGCCTTAAGTGAGAACACCCTCCAATGATTAAGTCCAGGCTTGGAATAAGGTAGAAATCCAGTTGCTCTGAGTCAGATACCATGACCAAGACTCTCTGAAACCTTGCCCTGTCTCAGATCCCTGGCTCCCTAGAATGCTGCAGGCACATATGCAGTACAAACCCCTTCAGGGGGCCTTGGGCCCCAAGTTCTTTCAGTGTGTGGATTTAGGGTGCAGCCCCAAGAACCTGCACAGCCTATGTTGTAGAGGAAGCCCAACCCCCCAAACTCCCCAAAATCACATGGAAATGACCTTTCAAATGGGCAGCAGTCAGCCCCCATTGGTACAAGCTACCTGATGGGGATCCAGGGTTTCCAAATGACCTTTACTGAGGGATACTCACACCAAGCTGCCAGACCTGCCCTGGCAAGACAGTGCAGTTTCCTACAGTTCTGCTTAAAGGGAAACATGTATATGAAGGTGTTAGGTAGGGCTTGGGATGGGCTTCTCTGGTAGCTCAACTGGTAAAGAATCTGCCTGCAATGCAGGAGACCCCACTTTGATTCCTGGGTTGGGCAGATTCCCTGGAGAAGGGATAGCCTATCCACTCTGGTATTCTTGGGCTTCCCTGGTGGCTCAGATGATAAAGAATCTGCCTGCAATGCAGGAGACCTAGGTTGGATCACTGGGTTGGGAAGATCCCCTGAAGGAGGGTATGGCAACCTACTCCAGTATTCTTGCCTGGAGAATCCCCATGGACAGAAGAGCCTGGAAGGCTACAGTCCATGGGGTCGAAAAGAGCTGGACACAACTGAGCTACTAAGCATAGCACAGCACAGGGTTTTGGATTAAGCAGATGCCTTTCCCAAATAGCTAGCTCCTGTAACAAGTCCTATCCAGAACCCCACCCTGTTCCAGATCCCTGGATCCCCTGAGCTCTGCTTGCATATGCATGCAGAGCACTACCCCTTCATCAGGCATTGGGCAGCAGGAGCCCTCCAGGTCTTGGAGCTAAGGCTGACCCCCACCTCTTGCATAGCCTCCAGGAAGGAGGGAGCCCATACCCAGATATTGCTCTAAGAAGGTAGCAGCAAGTGAGTGACTGTCACTCCTGTTAAATAACAAAAATTCAACAGAGGAAATTTAAAAGATCTGATTGACTTTATTGAATTAGGATCATCCCACCTTGAAGACGATAAAGAAGGCTGAGCACCAAAGACTTGATGCTTTTGAACTGTGGTGCTAGAGAAGACTCTTGAGAGTCCCTTGGACTGCAAGGAGATCAAACCAGTCAATCCTAAAGGAAATCCATCCTGAATATTCATTGGAAGGACTGGTGCTGAAACATCAACACTTGAGCCACCTGATGTGAAGAGCTGACTTATTGGAAAAGTCCCTGAGGCTGGGAAAAATTGAAGACAAAAGGAGAAGGAGGCTGCAGAAGCTGAGACAGTTAGATAGCGTCACCAATTCAATGAACATGAATTTGAGCAAACTCTGAACAGTAGTGGAGGACAGAGGAGCCTGGTGGGCCACAGTCCATGGGGTCGCACAAAGTCAGACATGACTTAATAACTGAAGAAGAAGAAGAACAACAACATCCCACCTAACAAGTAGGGAGGAGCTGCCAGGAATTTTACAATATGAAGATGTATATAAGTGGGAAAGGGGAGGGTCATCTTCTTTTCAGAATGGAAAAGGCCTATGTGCCAAATTACTTCATCAATACTGACCAGAAAATTCCAGACTGACAGGTTCAGACTACATTTCTGGGGAAAGTCGAGATTGCAGCTAGGTTAGGTCTTAAGCTTTTGGTCTAGTGATATGAACTTAGCACCAGTGACTCCATTTTGAGGCTGTTACATCTTTTTTAGCAGTTCCCATTTGGACTTGTTGCCTGATGGGGTCCCAGGCCTCTCTAGCCACCAGGACCCCTGGATGCCTCTTACAGAGGGACACCCTGGCCATTGTCCCTGGTCCCATTTTAGGGCAGTCTGGTTTTCTCCTGCTCTGGCTGCAGTGGGCATATGCCTGTTGGGGTAAGTTAGGGCTTGGCCTTAGGTAGACACCTTGTTCTCCCAAGAGCCTGCTCCTGTGACCCGACCACTCCCGCCTGCCCCTTGCCTTCTTCCCAATCCCTGGCTCCTTTGAAGTGTGCTGTGCATCTGCAGAATAGCCACCCCTTAGGCAGGCCTTGGGCAGCTGGGGCTGTCGAGGTCTGTGGAGCTAGGATCCACCCCAATCATTTGCAGAGCCTCCAGGAGAGGAGAGAGTCCCCCATACATCCGTCTGAGGCGGCCGCTGCCAAGGGACCAGTGTCAGTCCCCACTAGGACCAGCTGCCAGTTGGAATCCTGGACTTCTCCACCAACCAGGCTCTGTTACTGATGGATACCCCCTTCGCTTGCCAGTCCCTAACCTGGCAAGGCAGTGCAGTGTCCTACAGTTCTGCCTTCATGGGAATAGGTGCACTTAAATAGATGATTTCTTCCTCCCAAGAGGCAGGTCCTGTGCCTGGTTTCTGCAGATCTGTCCCATTCTCTACTCTCGACTCCCCTGACTGCGGCACTTGGGAGCAGCGTACACCTCTCAGAAAGCCTTGGGCGAGATCAGATGTCTCACCCCCCTGTAAACTTACAGCTCTCACCTGCACTGAAATTCAGGGCTACTTAGATGATGGCAAAAGGGAAAAGGAAGAGGTTCTGAGAGCTACCCCTCTGAGTCTAGCTTTCTCTCCCTTGCCTTTTGAAGTCTGCATGCCATCTCTAGAGCCCTGTGAACAGCTTCAAACAAGCTGAAGATCTCGTCTTCACCAAGACGATGGCTTCTGCAGGAAGAACAGCCTCAGCTGAAACAGGCTGGCTTTTTAAAGGACTTTGTGCTAAGTCACTTCAGTCGTGTCCAATTCTTTGTGACCCCATGGACTATAGCTGCCAGACTTCCCTGTCCATGGGATTATCCAGGCAAAAATACTGGAGTGGGTTGCCATGCTCTCTTCCAGGGGAATCTTCCCCACCCAGGGATCAAACCTGTGCTTCTGATGTCTCCTGCATTGGCAGGCAGGTTCTTTACCACTAGCACGACCTGGGAAGCCCCAAAGGACTTCAAGAGTGCTCTAAAAATTTACTGTTGAAGCAGCAGGGTATGCAGGTGGGGTTGGGTGTGATGGGGTGAGTTTACTGAATTCTAAGCCCCATTTGGTCTTTGGGAGACAGAACTCGGGTGTTCTGAACCCTAGTAGAGTACTCTTGTCTTCGGAGTTTCTCCCAAGACACAATGTCTCCTTGCCATTTGTCCTTTTCCTTCCTCAGAAATGCAGTTTGCAACAAGGAGATGGTCTGAATCATCTACTTTCTGAGGGCTCAGCCTTAAAAGCAGATGGATTCTTCTCCTGCACTAATCCTTGTCAGCTAGAAAGCCCAACCTTTACACCTGCCTGGGGTCCATATGTCATCTATAAGACACTCACTATACTGCAGATCCTGCAAGCATGGACTGGAAGCTGGAGGTCCCTAAAGCCTGGAAAACTACGTCCTCTAAAGCCAACACTGCATTGTGTTCTCATAGGTGTTTCATATTGATGGTTTGGTTTAGGGGTTTTAGTTTGTTTCGCTCTTTTAATTGTTTGCCTATCCTATTCTTAAAAGCAGCTTTCATCTTGATGACGTTTCAGCTATCGCCATGGCTCTCTTTAAAGCTGATACGTTTTGCATGGGTAGTTCTTTCTCTAAAAGGAAAATCTGCAGTAACATTTCTTTTTTTTAAATTCTGCAGTCAGCCAGGAGACAGGACGCAGCAAGGAACGGTTGGTGAATTGGCGCTTTGCTGCCACCTAGTGTCGGCGGGCGAGATTGACGTGGAAAGAAGCTGGGGCAGCTAGCGGATGTGGGGTGTCTGGCCAGTCACCTTCGGTGGTCCATAGATGAAGATTTTCGGGCTCTGGGACAATCCTACATGGCAGTGGGGGTGAGGGGATGTGCAGAATTTTGGGTCACACGGTTGTCTCTGACTGTTCAGCTTGCTAGCTCCTTGATTCAAGGAGGCTGGCCACACACGCCCGTAGATTGAAAATGAAGCTGGCTCCTTTCCTCTCATGCCACCACTAGGGCAAATCTGATCATATCTCCCTCCCCCTGAATCCCATATCCCTCCTCCCGTGTCCTTCCCCGGTGAGTAAGCGAAAAGACGGAAGAGGAAGAGGCAGAGAAACAGAATCAGAAGCAGCGATTTTCTCGGATCATCTCCATTCTCTACAGAGAACGCTTGGAACGAAAACCAAGACTGTTGAGGGAGAGATAGTGACCTTGAATCTGTGCACGGAAATCTCCAGGAGAGGCAAACTATCACGGTGATATGCATGGCTTCCCCTCAGGAAGGACTGGAGTCCATATTGCTTTAGTCGCTCAGTTGTGTCCAACTCTTGCGACCCCATGGACTGGCCTCCTCTGTCCATGGGGTTTCCCAGGCAAGAATACTTGCATGGGTTGCTGGGGTTGCCATTCCCTTCTCCAGGGGGTCTTGCCAACCCAGGGATCGAACCTGCATCTCCTGCATTGCAGGCGGATTCTTTACCTCTGAGCTACCAGGGAAGCCCGAGGGCTGGAGAGGACCCTGAAAATCAACTAGAAACAAACACTCAGGAACTCAGGAAAATTAGTTTCAGGCTAGTTGAATATGTCTGATGGTTGGTTTGGTTCATCTGCAAGTTCAAATCCCCAGTAGCAGTGCCTGATATGTATTATGTATGCCCCAAATTGGGGACACTCACACAATATTTCTTCAAACATTTAACAATAATGCTATGAACATTAGCTAATAAGAAGGGTCAGATACTGGAAGGTTTAATTCAATTTTCCCGTTAACTAAGAATTAATGTTGAATGACCTCTCTTGGGTCTCCAGGTAGCTCAGTGGTAAAGAACCCACCTGCCAATGCAGGAGCCGCAGGTTTGAATCCTGGGTCAGGAAGATCCCCTAGAGGAGGAAATGGCAACCCACTCCAGTATTCTTGCCTGGAGAATTCAGAGGAGCCTGGCTGACGGGCTACAATCCCTAGGGTGGCACAGAATCAGACACAACTGAACATTCACTCACTTGCCTCTCTTACCCAACAAAGTGGTTGCTGGCAGTTGTAACTCTCACACATCTGTGCTCTCTTCAATATTTCTGTTAATATATAGAGAGACAATTTTGAGACATGAGTGGGGAGGATTAATGATGCATTATACAGCAGAATTCCATCCAAAAATAATTTAATAGGCTAAAATTCAACAGATGCTTTTGTAAGAGATAAGACTAAAGTCCTGCAAATAGATTTTAGTAAGTTGACCACACAGGATACAGGATGCACAAATTTGCCTTAATAACAGCTGATGTGGGGAAACCCAGGCATTTTAGTAACCTGGTATAGCTGCCCCCAAATGCCAAGAGTCTCAGGTAGCACCAATAGAGAGGGGTATCCAAGGTAAACGAAATCAGACACTAAGGGACAGGTTTTTTTTTTTTTTTTTTTAATTTATTTTAATTGGAGGCTAACTACTTTACAATATTGTGGTGGTTTTGGCCATACATTCACATGAATCAGCCAGGTTTTAATCAGTCATATATTATTGCAATAGAGAAAAGAGTTCAGTGTGAATTTACTCCACTTTGACTTGCAAAGCGGTGATTGGGTAAAGAGAGAATGAGAGAATAGGAAGGAAGAGGGTGAGCAGGGGCTCAGTAGAGTCAGGGAAATGAAAAATTGAAAAAAAAGAAAAAAAACAGGAAGTGGGGGGTGGTTGATCCTTGTGATCCTCATCCAGATTTGCTAACTGGCACTTACCTCCCACAGAGGCTGCGAAATAAAGACTCTATCTTCAGGTGTTGGCTGGAACAGTCAGTTCTTTGCCTTAAGTTTTCTTAGGCAGGTACTTTCAGCGGGGCTAGTGTCATCCTAGGGACATGTCCTTGCTGCTGCTGCTGCTGCTGTGAAGTCGCTTCAGTCGTGTCCGACTCTGTGCGACCCCATAGACGGCAGCCCACCAGGCTCCCCTGTTCCTGGGATTCTCTAGGCAAGAACACTGGAGTGGGTTGCCATTTCCTTCTCCAATGCATGAAAGTGAAAAGTGAAAGGGAAGTCGCTCAGTCACGTCCGACTCTTCAGGAGCCTACGAGGCTCCTCTGCCCATGGGATTTTTCCAGGCAAGAGTACTGGATTGGGGTGCCATTGCCTTCTCCATGAGGATAGAGACTGTACTTTTTTTCCCATTTCCCTGGTTCACAATAACAACATCATTCTGGTGGGGAAAGCAGACCAGTTTTTGTAGCCCTGGTGGGAAAGGCAGATCTTGCATTTACCTGGGTTGGGGGCAGGAGGACCCTCTTTGGAGGGAATGCTAAATGGGTATACATGAGAGAGACAGGAGGCTCTGGGTTCACACACCCCCGTGACAACAGGGCAGGCTGGGCTGGGGGCCCTGCCCTTGAGTTTCTGAAGCCCCAGGGCTCTTGCTGCCTGAAATGTGGGCTGTGATTATTCAGGAACACAGTCTTCCTTCCCAGGCCCAGGGTGGCCAGAAGACCGGCTGTAAAATGCCGATGGGGAAGGGTGAAGAGGCCTGGCTGGGGAGCTTAGGCTATGATATGTCCTTGAGCTGTTAGAAATCATACCAGTGTTTTGTTCACTGATATCTTCATAGGCCAAAGTTAAGGCCTTGTTGAGAAAGGGCTCAGGGGAGCCTAGTTTGGTCAAAGAGAGACTTTTTGTCAGAGGTAGAGTGTTGGAATTCAGGAAGATCGTAGCTCTGGTGATTACTGAAAAAGTAGGATCATGCCTGTGGCGTCCCTGGAAGCTCAGCTGGTAAAGATTCCACCTGCAATGCAGGAGACCCCAATTTGATTCCTGTGCCAGTAAGATCCCCTGGAGAAGGGGTAGGCTCCCCACTCCAGTATTCTTGGGCTTCCCTGGCGGCTCTGGTAAAGAATCCACCTGCAATGCAGGAGACCTGGGTTGGATCCCTGGGTTGGGAAGATCCCCTGGAGGAGGCATGGCTACCCACTCCAGTATTCTGGCCTGGAGAATCCCCATGGACAGAGGAGCCTGGCGCCCTACAGTCCATGGGGTCGCAAAGAGTTGGACATGGCTGAGTGACTAAGCACAGCAGAGGATCATGCCTGCAAAGCTGCGTTCCATTCTCTGCCGGACCACAGCACAAAACAGAAAGGGAACCAGGACGGTGAAAGCTCTGGAAATCACATCAAATGAGGAAAATCTGAAGCTGCGAGAATGTTTAGAATAGAAGACTCAGGGAGAAACTGAAGAGCTATGGGGAAGGGGGAATGAAGTTAAGACCTTTGCAACACAGTTGTTTAAAACAATCAGGTAAACTGCATTGCCAGAAAATGGGGGTCTCACTGAAACCAAGGGTAATCATTGGTTAAATCCATTACATCTATAACCTGCTTTCAGGGACCAAGGTTGTTTTAATGTTGCTACAAAAAGCTTGCATGTTATCCGAGTGGCTGCTGCTGCTGCTAAGTCACTTCAGTTGTGTCCGACTCTGTGCGACCCCATAAATGGCAGCCCACCAGGCTCCCCTGTCCCTGGGATTCTCCAGGCAAGAACACTGGAGTGGGTTGCCATTTCCTTCTCCAATGAATGAAAGTGAAAAGTGAAAGGGAAGTCGCTCAGTCATGTCCAACTCTTCGCGACCCCGTGGACTGCAGCCTACCAGGCTACTCTGCCCATGAGATTTTTCCGGGCAAGAGTACTGGAGTGGGGTGCCATTGCCTTCTCCGGCATTTAATGCTAGCTCAGCAGTAAAGAATCCACCTGCAAGGAAGGAGACTCAGGAGATGTGGGTTTGATCCCTGGGTAATGAAGATCCCCTGGAGGAGGAAATGGCAACTCACTCCACTATTCTTGCCTGGAGAATCCCATGGACAGGGAAGCCTGGTGGATTGTAATCCATAGGGTCTCAAAGAATTGGACACAACTGAAGCAACTTAGCACACACAAATGCTACCTAGATTCACATATTACAAAGCCACCACATTGGGCTAGAGAATGCAGCTTGGACCTGAAGCCAAAACAAGGCACTTGTCTAAACTCAGACCTTGGGGCAGGCCTGGCAGCCTTGGTCTAGAAAATGGCAGTGAGAGGCATGACCACCTCACATCCTGATGGAGAGCTCTGGACAGGGATTCCGGCTGTTCTGGTGGCCAACGTGGTGGCCTGCCCGGGGGTTCATCATGGAGCTAGTGGAGTTTAAGTTTTACACCCTTACCTGCAAAAGCCCTTCCAAAGACCTGGGGGCACTGACAGTTCTGTGCACACAGTTTTGTGTTCTTGAAATTATTCAGCTTCCGGTATCACACAGTGTGAGTCTGTCCTGCACCCTGAACTCGAGTTAACCTGGCCCAGGGGTATCCACTTATCACTGATCTCCCTAATAAGTTGAGCTAGTTCTCCCCTCATGGGGAAAAGCAAGTGAAGAGTAGAGAAGTGGCAGAATCTTTTTCTTCAGAACTCCTAGAGGAAAAAAAAAAACAACTCCTAGAGGGAAAAAAAAATATTACTGAGTTCCTTTAAGAGCTGATGTTGGAACACAGAGAAAAGAGGGAAGTTATACTACTCTGTGAGGACACCAGCTACCTGATGAGTTTGCTCACAAACTCCTTTCCTTTCCTTCCTATGTACAGATCTAGAAATTTCCCGCCACTGCTCGGCTTGACAGATTTCTAATGGAATATGACAGGAAGTGGAACACACTATTTCCAGTTCTCTGATAAGAACCATCCGCACATACCTGTTCATGTTATTTCCCCTGCCAGCTGACAGGAAAGAAAGAAGACACCCACCACCACCACCACCACCAAGGGAAACTCGAGAATCTGTGTTAAAAAGGGTGGAGTCACAACATGGCTTCTTCCAACCAGGGTGCCACCTTGGAACATCGCAGGAGTAAAAACCAGTCAATACTGAGTATCAATATTTTACCTATTGCAGCATGTAGGATCTTTAATGGGCTTCCCAAGTGGCACTTCCCAGTGGTAACAAACCCTCCTGCCAATACCAGAGACCTAGGAGATGCAGGTTCAATCCCTGGGTTGGGAAGATCTCCTGGAGGAAGAACCCACTCCAGTATTCTTGTCTGGAGAATCCCATGGACAGAGGAGCCTGGTGGGCTATATTCCATAGGGCCATAAAGAGTCAGACATGACTGAAGAGACTTAGTATGCATACACACACAAGATCCTTAACAAAGACGAATATCTATACAATATAATAAAGAAAATTAGACACATTTTAAATTAACCAGTTTTTGAAAGATAAGAAATAGGTGGACTTTCCTGTTGGTACAGTGGTTAAGAACCCACCTGCCAATGCAGGGAACAAGGGTTTAATCCCTTGTCCAGGAATATCCCATATGCCACAGAGCAACTAAGCCCATGAGCCAAACTGCTGAGTCCAAGCTTTCAGTTCAGTTCAGTCACTCAGTCCTGTTCAACTCTTTGTGACCCCATGAATCGCAGCACACCAGGCCTCCCTGTCCATCACCAACTCCCAGAGCTCACTCAAACTCACGTCCATCAAGTCGGTGATGCCATCCAACCATCTCATCCTCTGTCGTCCCCTTCTCTTCCTGCCCCCAATCCCTCCCAGCATCAGAGTCTTTCCCAATGAGTCAACTCTTCGCATGAGGTGGCCAAAGTACTAGAGTTTCAGTTTTAGCATCATCTCTTCCAAAGAACACCCAGGACTGATTTCCTTTAGAATGGACTGGTTGGATCTCCTTGCAGTCCAAGGGACTCTCAAGAGCCTTCTCCAACACCACAGTTCAAAAGCATCAGTTCTTTGGTGCTCAGCTTTCTTCACTGTCCAACTCTCACATCCATACATGACTGCTGGAAAAACCATAGCCTTGACTAGACGGACCTTTGTTGGCAAAGTAATGTCTCTGCTTTTGAATATACTATCTAGGTTGGTCATAACTTTCCTTCCAAGGGGTAAGCGTCTTTTAATTTCATGGCTGCAATCAGCATCTGCAGTGATTTTAGAGCCCCCAAAATAAAGTCTGACACTGTTTCCAATGTTTCCCCATCTATTTCCCATGAAGTGATAGGACCAGATGCCATGATCTTTGGTTTTCTGAATGTTGAGCTTTAAGCCAACTTCTTCACTCTCCTCTTTCACTTTCATCAAGAGGCTCTTTAGCTCCTCTTCACTTTCTGCCATAAGGGTGGTGTCATCTGCATATCTGAGGTTATTGATATTCCTCCCGGCAGTCTTGATTCCAGCTTGCGCTTCTTCCAGCCCAGGCCCAGCCTCAGTTTCTCATGATGTACTCTGCATATAAGTTAAATAAGCAGGGTGACAATATACAGCCTTGATATACTCCTTTTCCTATTTGGAACCAGTCTGTTGTTCCATGTCCAGTTCTAACTGTTGCTTCCTGACCTGCATATAGGTTTCTCATGAGGCAGGTTAGGTGGTCTGGTATTCCCATCTCTTTCAGAATTTTCCACAGTTTATTGTGATCCACACAGTCAAAGGCTTTGGCATAGTCAATAAAGCAGAAATAGATGTTTTTCTGGAACTCTCTTCCTTTTTCCATGATCCAGTGGATGTTGGCAATTTGATCTCTGGTTCCTCTGCCTTTTCTAAAACCAGCTTGAACATCTGGAGGTTCATGGTTCACGTATTGCTGAAGCCTGGCTTGGAGAATTTTGAGCATTATTTTACTAGTGTGTGAGATGAGTGCAATCTTCAGGGCCCTCAGACTGCAACTACTGAAGCCCTCGTGCCTACAGCCTATGCTCCACAGCAAGAGAAGCCATTACAATAAGAAGCCCACTGAAACGGAGAGTAGCCACCCCCTGAAATGCAGAGTAACCACTCCCCACCACAACTAGAGAAAGCCCTTGGGCTGCAACAAAGACCACACAGCCAGAAAAGAATAAATTCAAAACAGAAATAGGGGGTCATACAAACAACATAGTAGAGGAGGCTAAAGAGAGAGAGAATGATTAGGCTATCAGAGAAAGCTCAGTGGAGAAGATGCATTTTGTGCTGGACATTAAAAGTTAGAGTTTTGGCGTTTGCGGGTCGCCCTTCGGCCTGAGTAGACCAAGACAATGCTACGTTGGTTGGGTGGGTGGCTGGGGGATTGGGCTGGAGAGGAAACATAGTAAATTGGGAAGAGGACGGACGGACGGAGCAGCCTGGGCGCTTGAACCAGTGTAGGGAGGGTTGACGACTGCAAGACCCGAGCAGTGTCATCCTTTATACCAGAAAGCTGGCGGGCACTATGGGGGAAAAAACAAAACAAGAAGAAAGTGGAGGACGTGCTAGAAGAAGAGGAAGAAGAATATGTGGTGGAAAAATTTCTAGACCGTCGAGTGGTAAAGGGCAAAGTGGAGTATCTCCTAAAGTGGAAGGGCTTCTCAGATGAGGATAACACATGGGAACCAGAAGAGAACCTGGATTGCCCTGACCTCATTGCTGAGTTTCTGCAGTCACAGAAAACAGCACACGAGACAGATAAATCAGAGGGAGGCAAGCGCAAAGCTGATTCTGATTCAGAAGATAAGGGGGAGGAGAGCAAACCAAAGAAGAAGAAAGGAGAGTCAGAAAAGCCAAGAGGCTTTGCCCGGGGTTTGGAACCAGAGAGGATTATTGGAGCTACGGACTCCAGTGGAAAACTCATGTTCCTAATGAAATGGAAGAACTCTGATGAGGCTGATCTGGTCCCTGCCGAGGAAGCCAATGTCAAGTGCCTGCAGGTTGTCATATCCTTCTATGAAGAAAGGCTGACGTGGCATTCCTACCCCTCAGAGGATGATGACAAAAAAGATGATAAGAGTTAACTTTCTTGAATACCAGCCCCTGTCACATCTGACTGTGGGTCTCAAGTGGGGAAAGAAGGAGTTCTCCTTGTCTTGACACCATGAAGGTGGCTTGAGAAGATGTCCTTTGAAGAGCCAGTATAGTTTCTGTGCCCTACAGCAGCCCAGGGAACCAGTGTACTGTACAGCCGCTCCATGCTGTACAGTTTGCACACCCATCCCGGTGGAGGGGAAGGAGGGTCAGTGTTTCAAGGCAACCCATTCTGAACTTTGCTGAAAAAAAAAGCAAAGGGCCTTCTATGAAGGACAAAACGTAGAATGGGATGTGGGAGAGCAAGAGATACTGTAGATCTTCAAAGAACATCTCCACAACCCACACAGCCTTCTTCCCGATAGGGTTAACTCTGCATTTTTACAGCGTAGCATGTGTGTAGTTTTTGGCTATTACTGGTGTATTATTTGGGGTGGGTGGGGTGGGGTGGGAAAGAAAGGAGATGGGTTAGGATCATTTTTGTTAAAATTTGGGGAAACGGTGAAACAAAGGAAAGAACAACTAACAATGATTGGGTTCAGTGTCCAGAATATTGTATCCTTTCAAAAAATGTCATTGGCAACCTAAATGAGGGCTGTGAGAGACTGTTTAAAAGCTGTGAATGCCTGAAACTTAGAAGCCAAGGTATTCCCCTGCCTGAGCTTAATGCTGTTCCCAACAAAGGAATGAGAAGCTACCAAAGCTGCCATTTGGGAGATGGAAACTGGTTGAGGAGGAAAAGTCTTATTGGAGTGTATACACAGGCAGATCATTCTGTCTTAGAGGTGCTACTCATGAAACTGACAAGAAGACCCTTTCTTTTCCTATTGTGAAGTTACAAATATCAGCTTCTCCATCCAAGCCACTGGTGAAGTATTTAGGGAAGGGCAGAGAGTGGTATAGGAGGTAAGTGGGTAGGGAAAGACAAGGGCCGGTGCTCATCGGGTGGAAAACTCTTGGAGCCTCTGTTTTTTGAACTTTGAACCATTGGTGGCAGGGTTCAGTCACTGACAGCACAAGTTCAAGAGCTGAGTGATTCCAAAAGCCCTGGTCTCAGGAGAAGATAAATTTTCATACTGGGGCAGTGGTTCACTTTAAAACAAAACAAATTTTTTAATCCTAAGAATTAACTAAAATCCAAAACGCTGTCTTTTTTTTTTTCTTTTTTTTTTTTTTTCAAAACGCTGTCTTGAGTCATGAGATCCATCAGTTGTTGACACCGTCTTGATCTGCATCTAGAACTCCATTGTAATTTTTAGGCGTGTGTTAGGTTTTTGTGAAAACTTTTGTTTAAATGTAAACTTCATATCAACACTGTCAGTTTTTTGTCTTAATAAAACTATATAGATTTATAAAAAAAATAAAAGTTAGAGTTTTAATAGGAAAAGATGAAAGGAGATAGTTCCACGTGAAAAGAACAGTAAGAGCTGAAACTTGGATGTGAAAAGGATAAGAGAGGACTGGTTGGAGCATGCATTTTATACATACATACAAAAGACTAGTGGGAGACTAGACTCAAATAGTATGTTGACTCAATTTTGAAATGTTTTAAATGACGGGCTAAGGAATTTGACCTTTATATTTATGTTGCCAAGAGGGAGTCCTTGAAGGTTTTGGAGCAGAGAGGTAATATATTCAGACAGAACTTTAGGAAGACGTGCTGAAAGCAATTGCAGGGTGGCCTGGAAGGCAGAGAGAAGGATCCATAGCTACAATCAAACACAGTTACCAGTGTCTGATTAAGAGCAGTGTTTAGGACAATTCTCCATGAGTCTCTCTCATCTTTGTTTTTGAGATAGTGTGGAAATGTGCTATCAGTTCCAAAGCACAATACAAATACCAGGTATTTGTCTTGTTACTAGTAACATCTGCAAATGAAAAAGAAGGGGTGAAATGCCAATAAGCCAATGTCTGCTGCTTAACCAAGCCACCCACACAAACAGTCGGACAGGTGGAGAGGGAGCAAAAGGTTAAACTAATGACTACTGTGAGGTTTGGGAATTAATTTTTAAAACTTTCCCATTATTCCCATTATCATGAAGAATTCAGAGTCATCCACATCAGAACCAACAGAAAACATCTTATGAAGAGTTAAAGAGCTACACAGAAAGAAATATACAGAGAATTATTGAAGTCTTTATCATAAATAATGGTGACTGTATCTTTGGTGATCACAGAATTTTACATCAAATACACCTTCTACGTTGCCTACTCTACTTAACTTCATTTACCCTCCATTCTTCACTTTTCGGTGGTAAAGAATCTGCCTGAGATGCAGAAGACACAAAGATGCCGCAGGTTTGATTTCTGGGTTGAGAAGATCCTCTCGAGAAGGAAATGACAATCCACTCCAGTATTCTTGCCTGGAGAATCCCATGGACAGAGGATCATGGGGGGCCACAGTCCATGGAGCCACACAAAGTCGGACACGACTGAGCAACTGAGTTTTTTAGATCCACAAGTTGCATCATAAAAGGCCCTGTGATGGCGGCTTTGCTAAGATTGTAACTGATTATTAGCCAGGATTAAAAGGGACTGCTCTCCACCCATAACTCTAGCACATTATTGGAGACCACAGTCTTGATCTTGGCTGGCCTCAGCCTGTAATGACTTGGAGTGGGACTTGGATTCCCAGCCAGAGACTGGGAAAACACTGGACCCTAGCTACTAGACCAGTGGTCAGTGACAAGGGCTCTGGCCCTTTACATTTGCCGAAAAGAATTTCCACAAAGATGGAAAGTAGTGAAACAGGTAAAGTATTTATTAAGAGGGAAAAAAGTATAGTACGTGTGGAGAGACATACAGGCAGATTCAGAAAGAGAGTTGCTGAGTCTCATGGCAGTTTGAATTACTTCTACGAGGAATTTCTTCTGGGTTTCCTTTGGCCAATTATTTTGGTTTGCCTGGTTCTGAGTCCATATTTGATATATCTCAGGATCCTCCCTGTGTGCGCACACTACACTCCCTTGTAGCTAAGATGGATCCTACCAGTGTCTGGGTAGAGCATCCCTTGACATTGCTCCCCCTAACATCCGCAGGGAGCCTTCTTTGTGCATGTGTGCTCGGGGAGGTCTCCTGACTTCAGAAATGAGAGATCTGTGGTCGGGGCAGGGCCCAGCCCTCTCCTTTAATTGTTCTGCTCTTCTCCTCAGAGTTTAGATACACAGAATCTACCCTGGCAGAGGGGGTGGAAGTGGGTGGGGTGGGCCTCTACCTCCTGCCTCAGTCTTTGTAAATAACTTTCACCATCCATTAAGGAAAAATTGCAGGGGTGGGTGGGGAGGTTGAGACATGTATTTTCTTTTGTATTTGGATAGAAACAAGAAGAAAGAATCACCCCAGGGGGCCATACAATCAGAAAACTGCTTTCCTACTCTGCTACCTTTTAAGAGCATTGCACTGAAATATTTATGCTTGCTGCATTGCAAATATACAGAACTGTATAAATGCTAAACTAACATTTTTTTTTTTTCAAAAATGGCCATAAGAACATTTGCCGGGCCATGCGCTCTTCTTCCAATGTGACTGTGACCCACCTGCCATCCAAAGGTAGAGTCCCCCTTCCCTTCCCCTTGAATCTGGGGGCGTTGAAACTATGACAGAAGTGAGGATATAAGACTTCCAAGGCTACATCACAAAAGGCAAGACAGATGTTTTTTTCCTTAGTAGACCCTATTCATTAGAGCATCATTGAGAGGATGGTACAGAGATTTCCCGTAAACCCCCTGCCTTCACACCTACAAGCCTCTTTTACTGTCAATATCCCCCATCCAGGATGGTATGCTTGTTACAACCGATGAACCTATGTTACTGAGTCCAAGCTCACTTTGCTCAGCGCATGACAGGCCAATGAATGAACCACCGGCAGATGGAGAAGATGGTAGAAATGGTCTCGAAAATAACCATCTTATGGGGTCTGGATGCCGGTTTCTTTTATAGAACATAGATGCTGGGGAGCTGAGGAAACACTAAAAGGGCCGTGCATCTTGTAAATATCTCCCAGGATGGCAAGCCTCAGGCAGAGGATGTGTTAACTTCTTCCTTCCTGTCAGTCACAGCTGGACAGGGTTCTGAACCAAGGCACCTCAGCTTAATAGGCAGAGGAGCTGGATTCTCTGAGACAGGCCATTATGTTTGATTAAAATAACAAAAGCAAGAAAAAGAAGTCAAAGAAAAGTTCCAACCTGGAGTCATAATTGGCTCTTCCCTGCAACACCTGGGGCTTCCCTGGTGGCTCAAATGGTAAAGAAGCTGCCTGCAATGCAGGAGACCCAGGTTTGATCCTTGGGTTGGGAAGATCCACTGGAGATGGGAATGGCAACCCACTCCAGTATTCTTGCCTGGAGAATCCCATGAACAGAGGAGCCTAGGGGGCTACAGTCCATGGGGTAGCAAATAGTCAGACACGGATGAGCAACTAACACTTCCACTTGCCCTGCAACATCTACATACACACCATCATCATCCAGAGTCCATAGTTCACATTAGGGCTCACACTTGGTGTTGTGCATTCTACAGGTCTGGACAAACCTATGACATGTACCCTACTTTATGGTGTCACACAGAGTATTTCCACAGCCCTGAAACCCCTCTATGCTCCACCTGTTCATCCCCTCTCTCCCAGGTCCCTGGCAGCCACGACTCTTTTTACTGCAAGATGGTTTTTTCTGGTTCTCTTCAGGAAGCTGGCTCTCAGAAATAAACTAAGATTTGTTCATAAGTCTTATTAGGGCTTCCCAGATAGTTCAGTTGGTAAACAATCCACCTGCAATACAGGAGACCCCGCTTTGATTCCTGGGTCAGGAGGATCCACTGGAGAAGGGATAGACTACCCACTCCAGTATTCTTGGGTTTCCCTGGTGGCTCAGCTGGTAAAGAATCTGCCTGCAGTGCAGCAGACCTGGGTTCAATCCCTGGGCTGGGAAGATCCCCTGGAAAAGGAAAAGGCTACCCACTTCAGTATTCTGGCCTGGAGAATTCCATGGACTGTACAGTCCATGGATTCAGAGTCAGACACAACTGAGTGACTTTCACTTTCATTTGTTCATAAAATGGAAAACTATCTAATAAATGATGATAGAACAATTAGAATGAATGAATTAATTGTAACTAAGTTTATAAATGTGGTTTTATTTTTAAATCATTCATTGAATTCTTAAAAATGTGTCAAATGACCTGTAAAGATTACAATCATTTACCTGTAATTTAAGATATATAAAACAAGTGGGTTAGTTATAGATTCATATATATTAGGAAATTTGCAAGAACATACATGGGAATGGCATACCTCAACATCAAGATTGTCAAGAACTGTGAAGGTTTTAAGACTATGTCCTCCTTCCACATTAACAAGTTAGCCTGCCAGTTTTATGGATGCTGGCAAAAGACATGAAGTTCCCTGGCCAAAGAACGTCATCACTTATGACAGAGTAGGCAGCATGCCCTTCACAGCTGCATCAGTTCCTCTTGCCTCTTTAGTTCCACAAGGATGATGCCAAGTGGCCTGGGTAGAGACTGTGCACACAACGGGTTTCTATCACAGCTGAGGAACTCCAAAGCTTTTTTTCAGTTCAGTTCAGTTCAGTTGCTCAGTCATGTCTGACTATTTGTAACCCCATGAATTGCAGCACGCAAGGCCTCCCTGTCCATCACCAACTCTTGGAGTTCACTCAAACTCACATCCATCGAGTCAATGGTGCCATCCAGCCATCTCATCTTCTGTCATCCCCTTCTCCTCCTGCCCCCAATCCCTCCCAGCATCAGAGTCTTTTCCAATGAGTCAACTCTTCACATGAGGTGGCCAAAGTACAGGAGTTTCAGCTTTAGCATCATTCCTTCCAAAGAAATCCCAGGGCTGATCTCCTTCAGAATGGACTGGTTGGATCTCCTTGCAGTCCAAGGGACTCAAGAATATTCTCCAATACCACAGTTCAAAAGAGTCAATTCTTTGGCGTGGAACTGAGTGTTTAAAATATTTAGGATTTCCTTTCTGGTACAGTGGACAAGAATTGGCCTGCCAATGCAGGGGATGAGGATTTAATCCCTGTTCTGGGAAGATTCCACGTGCTATGGAACAACTAAGCCCAGGTGCCACAACTACTGAGCCTGCTCTCTAGAGCCCGTGAGCTGCAACCACTGACGCTCACACACCTAGAACCTGTGCTCCACAAGAAAAGAAGTCACCACAATGAGAAGCCTTCGCACCACAACTAGAGAGTAGCCCCCCAAACTAGAGAAAAGCTGTGCAAAGCAACAAAGATTCAGCACAGCCAAAAATAAAATAAATAAATAAAACATTAAAAATCAGTCTATAAAATATTTAAAATTTGAAAATATTCCTTTTTAAAGATGAACTGAAGAGCCTAAGTTACTCCATCTTGTAAAAGAGCTCCATTTTGCAAAAGGTACCAGGCAAACAGACTTAGACTTTGGATATTGCCTAAACTTGCCCCACCGTGCACGAGCCAATCAGCCCTTAGGTTAAACCTCCTGACTTTAAGTTCAAGAATTTGTGATTTACCTTGGAAGTAATGAGTTACCATTGTGATTTACCTTGGAAGTAATGATTTACCGTGGAAGTAAAAAAACCAATCAGAAATCCACACACAACCCTATAGAAGAGGGTAACCAATCAGTAGTCCTTCAGCCTGAACACTCCCTTTATTACCCTTTCACCTGAATATTCCCTATATAAGCAGTGTAACCCCAAACTCGGGGCTCCTCTCCTTAGCTGCTGCGTCAGTAATGGTGGGAGCCCCAGCTCGAGCTTGGTAATAAAGACTCTCTTGCTTTTGCATTGGATACCGGCTCCCTGGTGGTCATTGGGAGATTTCGCGACTTGGGCATAACAGAACTTAACTGGAGTCAGGTGCTTCCTAGTTGCTCTTGACTCTGAATTCCATCTCTAATCACACAGGCTCTTTTACAGGGCTGTTTCCAGAATCTTCTATCTGTTGGCCAAGGGAGCCTCCATTTCTGGCTTCCTGGACTTGACACTGAAACTCTGAAAGGAGACTACAGTTGGTCTTTGAATACACCAAAGATTTGCCTGTATTTCAAAAGAAGTTTTGACTCAACCATCCTTGGAAAAGCGAACAGCTGAGGTATTTTTCCTCAGTGAGGTTGAGAGGGCAGAGGGCCTATTACCGTGGTTTCCACATCTGGATAAATGAAATGGCAGTGGGATTGAGAAAAGGAAGTGGTACAGCTGAACCAAAAAGTATTACTGAGGTGGCATAGACCAGGTTTATTGGCTAATCAGAAGGAAGAGAGCCATTCTCTGACAACTCACAGGGCTCTAGTACTTGAGTCAGTGGTGATGTCATTCACCTAAACAGGGAATATATTGAAAGAGAAGTTATTAACTTCAGGTTTCCATGTGTTGACATTGAGGTGCCCATGAGACACAGACTGGAGATGTCTTGTAGGCCATAGCACCTATGGATGTGGAAGCAAAAGAAGAGGACTATTCGCGAGAATCTTATGGGTCATTGGCACATATGTTGGAAGTTGAAGCCATGGGCTGACCATGTCACTAACAAACATGATAGCATAGTAGATCGGCAGATCTCAACTGTGGAAGGTGATAGGACCTATCATAAAAACTATGGATCCCTTCTTTTTAAGCCATCTTCCCCCAAATTACCCTATGTACATACACATACATTTCTGCCTACACCAAAGCCCTTGCTCATGGAGTTACTGCCACTCCAGATTTCTGGGTATTCATTAAATGAACTAAGCACATTCAAGAACGCACCCTTGTCCCACCCACGGTGTTACTCTTCAGGCCTCATACAGGACTTGGGCTACACAGCAAGAGACCAGGGCATTGGAAGGTTATGCTTTCTCTACTTCCCTTTCCCTCCTTGTGTAAACCCACTGATGGGTTCCTGCCTTTTAAGTGAAAGTGGCTGTCGTTCAGTCGTGTCTGACTCTTTGTGGCCTCTTGGACTGTAGCCCACCAGGCTCCTCTGTCCTTGGAATTCTCCATGCAAGAATACTGGAGTGGGTAGCCATTCCCTTCTCCAGGGGATCTTCCTGATCCAGGGATCAAACCCCAGGTCTCCCACATTGTGGGCAGATTTTTTACCATCTGAGTCACCAGGAAAGTCCTTTTTGCTTCTTAAACAACAATCTAATAATTGATCCTGGGCAATTTCACTTTCACAAGCCCAGGGCCTCTGGGTTCTGAACTAGTAAATAAACCCTGCACCTGTACTTCTGAGTGCCGTGAGCCTGCAGGACTCACCAACTCTGATTCTTGACCCTTTCTATAAAATCTTATCAACTCTAGACCATGCTACAAATCTGAAGTTTTGCAACAACTGTGAGAGAAGAAAATCTTAAGATTGTATGCAGTGTTTCTATTAACCCAAGTTTGTATGCCCAAATGCACAGTAAAGTCAAACAAACTGAAACGCTGTAGTTTGGAACAGAGAAAGGTTTGTTGCAAGGGTCATGGAAGGAAACGGGTGGCTGATTGCCTTAAACAGCCCTGAACTCTGAAAGGTTTCAGCAAAGCACTTTTAAAAGCCAGGTAAAGGAGGGGTTTGCAGGGTATGTGATCAACTTGTACACAGTTCTCTGACTGGCAGATACATTGGTGAGGTAGCAGGGTGGTGTCACAGGGGTAAACATTATCAGCCCTTAGGCTCCAGGAGGCCTGGGGCTTTGTGCTCTAGGTTGTCAAGTAGTTAACGTCTTGCTGGAGATGGGGAGGGGTTTACATCTGCAAAACAACTCAGGAAATTTGCATCGAATACTTTCATCTAGGTGCTTTAGGAAATAACAGCCTTCCAGCTCAGGTGGTAAAGAATCTGCTGGCAATTCAGGAGATTCAAGTTCTATCCTTGGGTCAGGAAGATCCCCTGGAGAAGGAAATGGCTTACCCACTCCAGTATTCTTGCCTGGAGAATTCCACAGACAGAGGAGCCTGGCTACACTACATGGAATCACAAGGAGTTGGGCATGACTGAGCGACTAACACACACAGTTACTTCAGAGAGGAGCTAACGCAGAGGATATACAGGAAGGCCTGTTCTTGGGAAGGCCTCTTAGGGTCCTGCTCAGTTACATCTCTATGTCTCAGACCCTATCAAGCACTTGGCAGGGAAACGCACGATATAGCTGCTGCTGCTGCTGCTGCTGCTGCTGCTGCTGCTGCTGCTGCTGCTGCTGCTGCTGCTGCTGCTGCTGCTGCTGCTAAGTCACTTCAGTCGTGTCCGACTCTGTGCGACCCCATAGAGGGCAGCCCACTAGGCTCCTCTGTCTCTGGGATTCTCCAGGCAAGAATACTGGAGTGGGTTGCCATTTCCTTCTCCATTGCATGAAAGTGAAAAGAGAAAGTGAAGTGGCTCAGTCGTGTCCGACTCTTAGCGACTCTATGGGCTGCAGCCTACCAGGCTCCTCCGTCCATGGGATTTTCCAGGCAAGAGTACTGGAGTGGGGTGCCATTGCCTTCTCCGACGATATAGCTGGGACAAACGAAAAGCGCCGTCTGTAATGAAATAAGCCGCTGCTTTAACCGCCTCGAACACTATCTGCTGTTCTGAGCCGCTGGTTTCCTTCTGTACATAATGTGCTGAGCAATAGCCCCACCTACAGGATGCTGAGAAAAGTGCAGCAGTAGGGATTTAAGCCTACAAAGGAGTGCTCATCTGTGAGAGTCTCTACTCATTTCCGACCTGTCAGTTTTGGGAAAAAGACTCATTCCTTCCATGCTCAAAACAGCAGGGTTCGTGCCTCCCAGCAGTCCTCCCACAATCACGTGTTCCGCATTGCAGGTTGATCAACTAATCCTGGGCAAACCTATGCTGTCTGGTTTCAAAATGAAGATCCCATGTTCCAGTGAGGTCTTCAGTCCCAGACAAGCCAGAATGGTCACCTTCCATGTTTCCCAAGGACTCACTGATTTCCCTCTGCGACAGGAAGGTATCGGTGCTGCCCATATCGCTTCCTCTTCGCTGGGTGAGAAATTTATAGAGTCATCCTGCTCATAGCCCTCCTGGCAGCAGGCTTACCAAACAGTGGCATAACTTACACATGTGGGCCCCTGATTTGAAGTCTAGTCATTATAAACAATTATGTTAATAAAATCTTTTAAAAATGCAAAGTTAATTCTTGGATTTACAAACCATTTTTTTCAATGTTTCAACTACAGCACATTTTCATCAATAAGTTTAACCATCTCCTTTTAAAGACAATCAACATTTTTGAGACTTCACTAGACTTTGAGATCTCATTTCCATTAATAACCCAAACTATAATAGAACACACCTATATTTTACTTACACCAAGAAATTCACGCTTTTGCCAAAATCTGTATCAAAAAAACTTCTGAGAATCCCCTCGAAATGCTTCCCTGTCACCCAGGCCTTCCTGGAGGATGGCAATCTTCCAGGTTGCCCTTGAGATCCTGCTGATATCATGATGACCACGTCTCTTGCTTGACTGTTTTCCTATAGTCAGGTTCCCTCCTGGCGTGAGTACAGATCCATCCCTTAACTGCTACGGCAGTTCTAGAAACCTGGTGGGCATCTGACAAGAAACCAAGAGGAGGCACAAGCAGAGAAAATAACTGCTCCTCCTAGATCCACTCTATGTGCAGTGGGGATATATGACGTTGTGGATGGGAGCATGCTAGGGAGACCTACCATCACATGATCTGACTTCTACCCTTTAGTAGCTGTGTGATATTGTACAACCCATCTAAGCTCTCCGAGCCTGTTTCCTCATATATGAAGAGGGGATAATAATAACATTACTCAACATAAAAACTTATACATGAATGTTCACAGCATCATTATTCATAATAGCCAAAAAGTAGAAACAACCCAAATGTCCATCAACAAGTGAATGGGTAGACAAAAGATGGCTATTATTTAGAATGAAAAGGTATGAAGTACTTACATACTGAAGTATGTATGAAGTACTGCTGCTGCTGCTAAGTTGCTTCAGTCGTGTCCGACTCTGTGCGACCCCATAGACGGAAGCCCACCAGGCTCCCCCGTTCCTGGGATTCTCCAGGCAAGAACACTGGAGTGGGTTGCCATTTCCTTTTCCAATGCATGAAAGTGAAAAGTGAAAGTGAAGCCGCTCAGTCGTGTCCGACTCTTAGCGACCCCATGGACTGCAACCCACCAGGCTCCTCTGTCCATGGGATTTTCCGGGCAAGAGTACTGGAGTGGGTTGGCGAACCTCAAAAGCAATGTGCTAAGTGAAAGAAGCCAGTCATCAGGGCTTTCCTGGTGGGTCAGTGGTATGGAATACACCTGCCAAAGCAGGCACCACGGGTTCGATCCCTGGGTCGGGAAGATCCCCTTGAGAAGGGAATGGCAACCCACTCCAGTATTCTTGCCTGGAAGATCACATGGACAGAGGAGCCTGGCAGGCTACAGTCCATGAGGTTGCCAAAGAGTCGTACATGACTTAGTGACTAAACGATCACTGCATTTTGAACCCTTTTTTGACTATGAGGGCTACTCTATTTCTTCTACGGGATTCTTGCCCACAGTAGTAGATACAATGGTCATTTGAATTAAATTCTCCCATTCTTGTCCATTTTGAAGTTCACTGATTCCTAAGATGTTGATGTTCAATTTTGCCATCTCCTGCATGACCACATCCAATTTACCTTGATTCATGGACCTAACATTCCAGGTTTCTAGGGAATATTGCTCTTTACAGCATCAGGCTTTACTTTCACCACCAGACACATCCACAGCTGAGCATCATTCCCACTTTGGCCCAGCTGTTTCATTCTTACTAGAGCTATTAGAATTGTTCTCTGCTCTTCCCCAGTAGCATATTGGACACCTTTCAACCTGGTGGCCAGGTTGGGGGGGCAGGGTGGTTGGGGAGTTTATTTTCCAGCACCATATCTTTTTACTTTTCATACTGTCCATGCGGTTCTCCAGGCAAGAATCCTGGACTGGGCTGCCATTTCTTTCTCCAGTTGACTGTGTTTTGTCAGAACTCTTCACTAGGACCCATCTGTCTTGGGTAGCCCTCTGTGGCATGGCTCATAGCTTCATTGAGTTACACAAGCTGCTTTGCCATGAAAAGGCTATAATCCATGAAGGTGGTGGTGGGGAGCATCCAGTATATTTCACTAAAGCTGAACCACAAAGAGAAAAAGTGGAGATCTGAATCTCTTTCCTTGTAAAAGATCACTATAGTCCTAACTACCCTTGTCCAATCTCTGCTCAACAACCTCCAAGCTCCACACCATCTGAAGGGATGTGGGGGGCCATCACAGCTGCCTCTCTGGAACCAGTCCCAGTTCACCCCAAACTCCCTGTTATGCTCCTGCTCACAACCCTGCACCCCAAAAGTGCTCTTCTAAAACCGTGAGTCTGCCCCCAAAGGTTTATTGACTTCTCCAGTAGGAACAGAAAACCCCCCATTAAATAAATGCACGGGGCACACACATGCATGTAAACACACACCCAGTTATGCCCCGAGGCACGGCAAGTCAGAGTGGTCATGAACAGAAAATGCTAATTCCAGATTTTTTCCTATTGAGAACAAGAATGTGGCCAACGTCTCATTCCAGCCCCAGGTGTATTCTATCTAAGCCCTAATATGGACCCGACAAGTTGCGCTGACTCCAGGTTTCACAGATTCTAGTTTTCTCTTGGTTGCCGAGGGTCCCCACCACTGCTCTTCCTGTACCCTCATGCCTGTGAGAACAGTGGAAGAGGGCAGGGGTGATCTCTGCAAAGCAGCAGTGAGTAGGCATGAAGTGAGATCTTAATTCCCTGCCCAGGAATTGAATCTGAGTAGCTTGGATGAAAACCAGGAATTCTAGTCACCAGACCAGCAAGTGCTAGAGGCTAGAAGCTAATATCCCCTGGATCTTTGCCCTCAGTGGAAAAATGCATTTATCATGGAGACAAAAACTGTAAATGCAGATACAAAGTTTATTACTAGAGACATAACACAACAAGTGGGAAAGCACACAAAAATAATTTGTTTAGTTCAGATGATAGAAGGCAGAGAGGCTCACCTGGAGAGAGAGTGTGGGTGTCTCCCCCACTGAGGAGGGGAGCAGTAAAAAGGCAGTTACATCATTGATATAGGGCAGTTCTTCCAGGTCTTGGTTTACCTTTAGCCAATTATCTGGTTTCCTTTTCCACATGTGACCTACCCTGGGACCCTCTCCTGGGTGCACGTGCAACCCTCAGCCAAGGCAGATCTTGAAGTGAAGACTTCTGGGATGATAAGACTCCTTATGGCCTAGCATTATCCCCTTACTTTTGAGACCTCAAGTAGCCTTTCTGCACATGTACATTGTCTCCTTGTCCCCAAAAAGCGGGGAGGGAGATCCCATAATCCTTTACTCAAACGGGGTTTTGCCTCTCCGTCCTTGCCATGACTATTACTTTAAGTTGTTTACAAGAGACAAAGGTCATTTGTTTATCCTCTTTCTGTTGTTGATTCCATTTCCTCGGGCAAGCAGGAGGTTGCAAATGCCTTACCTGAAACCCAGCTATATCCTGTCTCAGGAGATGCAGACAGGAGGCCAGCTGCAAATGTCTAACCTGGAGCCTACCTATCTCCTGCCTCAGGGGCCTCTGCACCTTCACTTTGGGAACCACAAGCAATTCCCTGGTTGATGATTCCTAGACAGACACTCCAAGGACCGGAAGGCAGAGTTCTCTCCACAGAGGGCTGGCATCTCTACACACCTCTACAATCTTTTGTTTGTCCCACAGAAATAGTGCCCCAAGGATATTCCTCCAGGTCTCAGAGACTGGAGCAAAGGCAAGGAAAAACAAGCTTGGGTGCTGCATTGGTTAGTTTGATGTGTGACTTGGCTAGGTCGAAAGCATTTGTAGATGAGGTTAACATCATCTACAATTAACTTTAAATAAAGGCGATTATCCTCAATAATGTGGATGGACCTCATCCAGTCAGCTTAAAGTCCCTAAGAACAAAACTGAAGTTTCCTTGAGGAGGAGAGATTCCACCGGTGCACTGTAGACCACTCCTGCATGAGCTTGCCTTACAGATTTCAAGCTTGCCTAGCCCCCTACAATGGCATATGCCAATTCCTTGCAGCCAGTCAATCCACGCATACACATATACATATATGATTCACTGGTTCTGTCTTTCCAATAGAACCCCTGAGCACTGCAGATGCCTTCTTACTCTTTGCAAAACCTGCTACCATAGAACATTGTCTTATAGACTTGGAGACTGACGTTCACTAAGGTGAGGTAACTTGCTCAATGTCAGTGGCAGAGCTGAGGTGTAAATTTAAAGTTTCTTCCTCTGTGTCCATTGTGCTCAGTCCTCTTTCCTCTGTGGTTTTTAGACTGTCATCCATCAGAAGTGACAGTGTTGGTCTGCAAGATCTTCACTGTAGAGAATCCTTACTTTTTATAGCATTGAACTTAAGAATCTTCTGCACAGATGCAAACACTGACCTGTCAATACCACAGCCCAACAGCAGTGACAAAGGCAGTGTGATGCCCCCGGTCCGATTCCAGGTAGGAGTTGGAGGTCTAACACAGTGATTTAGGAATTCGGAGTTGGCTACCTGCTCACATACCACTTCTGTCCCTGTGCCTCTCTGCTGCCACCATTTCAAAGGGGTGGGAACCAGCGGGTCTTTGGGAAAATATGACTGCTACCTTGTCTGCTGATTTTCTCCCTCTGCCCTGCCACACATACACTATGCTTTCTTATTGTCTCTTGGCTGTCAAACATCAGCAATCATCAATAAGCTCCACCTCAGTAAGTCAGGAAGAGACAAATGCAACATGATACCACTTACATGTGGAATCTGAAATATGACTCAAATGAACCTGTCGAGAAAACAGAAAGAGACTCACAGACACAGAGAACAGACTTGTGATTGCTAAGTGGGAGGTAAGTGAGGGAGGGATGGGTTGGTACTTTGGGGTTAGCCGATGTAAGCTGTTATATTTAGGATGGGTAAACAAGGTCTGACTATATAGCATGGGGGACTATATTTACTATCCTGTGATAAACCATAATAGAAAAGAATATAAAAAACAATGTATTCTGTGCTCAGTCATGTCCGACTCTTTGTCAGAAATGTACACATATAGGTCTCTGTGTGTGTGTGTGTGTGTGTGTGTGTGTGTGTGTGTGCTAAGTTGTTTCAATCTTTGCAACCTCATGGAACGTAGTCCTCCAGGTTCCTCTTTCCATGGGATTTTCCAGGCAAGAATACTGGAATGGGTTGCCATTTCCTTCTCCAGGGCATCTTCTCGATCCAAGGATAGAACCAGTGTCTCCTGTGTTGGCAGGTAGGTTCTTTACTGCTGAACCACTAGGGAAGACCACCCCCACCCCACAAAATAAAAAACCAATGTACATATATATAAAACCTGAATCACTTTGTTGTACAGCAGAAATTAACACAACATTGTAAATCAACTATACTTCAATAAAATAAAACTTTAAAAAATAATGATAATCTCTTCACCTCAATCAAACTTACCTCTGATTCCTTCTCTCAGGAACTCACTAGCTAAATAATTTGAAAATTGACATTGCCTGTAGTGATACAGCCAACAAACCAGTTGACTAGACATACTTCACAGACAATACTTATATAATGAAAAGACTGTTTTTGTCTCAACTCCGAAAAAACACAAGTTGGAAAAAACAATTTGGGGGTAGGTCAGGTACCAGAAGATAAAGACTTAAAGAATCCTAAGTCAGTGCCTTTCAAACCCTGTCCAAAAGGATCAGTCCTAGATATGACTCATTTCATCAGAGCAATGGTAGTTTTTTAATTAATTATTATGATTGGAGGATAATTACAATATTGTGATGGTCTTTGCCATACATCAAATCAATCAGCCACAGGTATACATGTGTCCCCCTCATCCTGAACCCTCCTCCCACTGCTCTCCCCACCCTATCCCTCTGGATTGTCACAGAGCACCGGCTTTGGGGCCCCTGCTTCATGCATCGAACTTGCACTGGTCGTCTATTTTATCTAACATGTGCATGTACATGTTAGAATGTACAACGCTATCCTCTCAAATCATCCCACCCTCGCCTTCTCTTGCTGAGTCCAAAAGTCTGTTCTTTTATATCTGTGTTTCCTTTTCTGCCCTGCATGTAGGATCGCCAGTATCACCTTTCTAAATTCCATATATATGCATTAATAGACGGTATTTGTCCTCTTTCTGACTTACTTCACTCTGTATAATAGGCTGCAGGGTCATCCACCTCATTAGAACTGACTCAAATGCGTTATCGCTGTAGTTGTTGCTGCCCCACCGTCTTGCTGTTGGAACCATCTTTGGTGATCTGGTTCAGTCATTGTCCCCTGGTTAGCCAGCATATGACACAGCTGTAATGCCACCAAAATTTGGCATCCCAGAGGTGTGAAGGACTGAACACAGCTGGAAGCAGTGGACCCGGACCTCCACTGCTGGGTCAGCAATGATTTCTCAGCATGGAAAGGATAAAGAAGTCTCTCTTTGTTTCTTTTAATATTAAAAAAAAATTATTGAGTGAAAGATTCTTTAAATCCCATAGTAGCTTTCCCACCTAGGGAGGGGAAGTCTCACAGGGACCTCCCTGGTGGTCCAATGTCTAAGACTCCATGCTCCCAATCGGGGGCCCGGGATTCAATCCCTGGTCAAGGAGCTAGATCCCACATGTCGCAACTAAAAATCCTGCATGCCACAAGTAAGACCCAGCATGACAAATAAATTAATTAAAAAACTTTCACACAGATAATTTCATATAACCCCATTATAACCCTTTTTCTTCCCCTGTCTCTATATTGCCCTTCTCCCCTTTCCTTATCCCACTTGTAACCGCTATCCTTTCCCCTCTATCTCTGAGTCTGCTCCTTGTTTGTTTTATTCACTAGTTTGTTAGCAATAGGCTGACTTCGACACTCTTGGTTTCTGATCACACAGCTCTTTGAACATACAGGCTTCACAGTCATCCACATCCACATCCACTCATTCCAAGAGTCAGGCAGTTGACCAGAGTCAACCTCTCTTATGAAGAAACATTCTGGCTTGCGTAAGAAAGAAAATTTCTCCTTGTCCTGATCCCAGGCCTGCCAGTTTCCTGACCTGACACTTCTTTCCACAGCAAGCACCCCAACATTAGACAACCAATAACCTGTGAGCCGCGGCAGTGCATAGCTTAATGAGTTTCTGGGCACCTACCCTTAGGCCCTTTCTGCACATCACCGCCTACTCGTCCTTTGTTACACTTATGAACTTGTTCTAGGTTATATGCTCAGTGTCCTTTTGGATCATGTTGCCCCTAGAGTTTCACTCGAGTTCATGAAAGTAGGGATTTCTGACTTAGATGAGGGTTCTACACTGACGAGTTTCTTAGATATCATGGTCATTCAGAGGAGTTCTTCCAGAGATTATGAGCTGCAAACTGAATAATGTCAGAGGTCTTTTCGAGTAACTGAAGACTCAGCCTGCAAAACAATTTAAGGCCCTACCATATTAATTGACTGAGTCTCATAATTTTTTAATTTAAAATCTTAGAGGAGTTCACTGAGCTTTCTGAGGGCTAGGCTTAGGTAAGTAGATTACCTGGAGTACTGTCCCATTTGGCAACCATAGTGCATGGCAAGAAGCCACCCCAGGCTTCTAAAGGGTCGAGGACAAGCAATCATGTTGTGTTGAAAGTTGCTCTCTGGTCAGAAAAATGGAGATGTGCAGGGAGTAAGGGCTTCTGTCTTTGTCTTTTCTCTTCTAACATGGTCTCCAGCTGCAAATTGTGATGTTCTAAAGGAAAATGTAAGGCTTCCCAGGTGACCCTAATGGTAAAGAACCTGCCTGCCAATGCAGGAGACTTCAGAGACACAGGTTCGATCCCTGGGTTAAGATCCCCTGGAGGAGGGCATGACAACCCACTTTGGTATTCTTGCCTGGAGAATCCCATGGGCAGAGGAGCCTGGCTGGCTACAGTCCATAGGGTTGCACAGAGTCAGACACAACTAAAGCAACTTACAAAGGAAAACAGGGGGCTTCCCAGGTGGCGCTAGTAGTAAAGAACCTGCCTGCCAGTGCAGGAGATGTAAGAGGTGTGGGTTCAATCCCTGGGTTGGGAAGATCCCCCTGGAGGAGGGCATGACAACCCACTCCAGTGTTCTTGCCTGGGAAATCCCTTGGACAGAGGAGCTTGGCAGGCTACAGTCCATAGGGTGGCAAAGAGACTGACAAGACAAGCCCACATGGGCAAAGGAAAACACATCATGACAATCATTTTGCTGTATATATACCTCAAAGCATCATATTGTACAGCTTAAACTAATACAACGTTATATGTTACTCATAGCTTGACAAAAAAAAATGGGGAGAAAATTTTCAAATCTTAAAAATAATTCACACACATGCTAATTGACTAATAAATAAAATTGAAAACTCTGTTAGAGCAAAGGATTATTTTTTAGTTGTCTTCAACTTATGGATAGTGATAATAGTTTATCCCTTATTTTAATAATATTAATTAACAGTAGTATTTATATTTAGTCATAGTATGATATTATTGGGCTTCCCAGGTGGCACTAGTGGTAAAGAACCCAGCTGCCAATGCAGGAGATATAAGAGATGTGCATTCGATCCCTGGATTGGGAAGATCCCCCTGGAGGAGGGCATCGCAACCCACTCCAGTATTCTTGCCTGGAGAATCCCCATGGACAAGAGGAACCTGGAGGACTACAGTCCATGGGGTCGCAAGGAGTCAGACACGACTGAAACGACTTTGCACAGCACACATGATATTATTAGCTCATAATGATCCCATAATCAGAGAAGAACAATTGCTCATCTCTCTTTCTGCCTGTTACGTCATGCTGCACTATTATAGCCAAGTTGGAAGGTAAGAGATTTTTCTCTACTAACTTTTGTTATAAGAATTTGGGCAGCAAAGCAAGTCACTGAACCTCTCAATTTCATCAGCCATAAATATCATGTTACTTATTTTTTAAGGTTGCTGGGAAGACAGAGATGTTTGCTGCATTTAGTGTAAGACTTGTCATATGCTATCATGGAACATAGTTACTACTGTCATCAAGAAACACTGTCCTATGTACACTTTGCTTTCCATGCCCCATTTTCCTTAAGAAGTGATTGCTTGGAACTCATATTTCTGAGTCCACAGTCACTCAAGTGGTCTGTCATAGGTATAACAAATATCTGGGTAGCTTTCACAATTTTCCATTCCTTACCTTTTAACTTCATTGCACGGACTCCGTCAGTCTGTCCGCTGACAGTATCTGTACCACAGCTCCATGACAATTCAGTTGAGCAGAACTGGCTCCTGTAGCTACCTTAGAAATGCCAATTGACCACTAGATGTCAGAGCTGCTCAGAAACCACATTCATTTCTCCACCTTCTTTGAAAATTATTTTTTTTATTGAAGGATAATTGCTTTACAGAATTTTGCTGTTTTGTCGAACCTCAACATGAATCAGCCATAGGTATACATATGTTCCCTCCCTCTTGAACCTCTCTCCCATCTCCCTCCTCATCCCACTCCTCTAGGCTGATACAGAGCTCCTGTTTGAGTTTCCTGAGCCATACAGCAAATTCCCGTTGGCTTTCTATATTACATATGGTAATGTAAGTTTTCATGTTACTCTTTTCATACATCTCATCCTCTCCTCCCCTCTCCCCATGTCCATAAGTCTTTTCTCCACCTTTTTATGAAGAGATTTTCCGTGACTTTGACAACCATTTCATGAGGGTCACATTTCAATTAGGGGTCAATTTTGTTTGAGTTTGCAAATCTATGTTTCATGCCAGTATAATCTGTTTTCTTCAAGGATAAAATTTAAGGACAGTTTGCTATTTCTGCAGTCCATGTGATAGAGTGGCTGACACACAGGTGGCCATGGACCCAAGTTATATTGAGGAAGAAGACAACTGCAAAGCCCTAAAAAAATCAAATAGTGAAGAAAAGACCAGGCTGAGAGTGGTATGATTACAGTGAAAATCAGAAGCTACAACTAAAAGAAAACATCTATTCACTGATATAAAAGTCATCAAACTCTACACCTTAAGATATCAAGCCTTTTGGAATAAAAGTCTCTTCTTTTTCTTTAATTGCACTGGGATCCTGGACCAGCGGCATGTGGGCATGAGAGTTTGCAGTCATGGAGGGGCTGGTTAAAGAACAGGCTCAGAGGATAGCCTACATTAATTGCTTAGCAATGTTAGCGCTAGTTCCAAAAGTCACCTAAATATTGTTCAGAACATAATAATGGACATAAGCTGTAACAAGACTGAGGAAAGAGAAAAAGAAGGAGAACTCTCTCTCTCTAGAGGAGAGACCTCCACGGCAAGAATAAATCTACCAAGGCACACAGAGGAAGAAGGTTTTATAAATTAAGTTCCTAGGGTCTAAAAGAGTGTATACCAAGACAAAAAAAATTTTTGATGTGAAATTTATCCATTTTACTTCATTTTCTTTCCTGTCTTTGTCTTGCATCTCTCTGTACATCAGAAAATTAAATACAGGTCCCAAGTACCTGCCTAATTCCTCAATCAGGTAAAACCTGAAACCAAGGGGGGAAAGTGGCACCTGGACATAGTGTCCCCACCTGTGATAGAACAGTGGAAGGAGAACACACAAAATCAGAGGTGCTGTCTGTCACCTCTGACCTTGAAGAGAGTTTCAGCAGGGTCCTTCCCATGTGGCAGAAGCTCTAAGGGTGATAAATAAATTTCCCTCACAAATAATTTAGGTGCCCTTTAGCCCACTGTTTCTCCTAGGGCAAGCGAGTCTGTGCACTTGCCCTTCAGTGATAAGCATCCCTACTATGTGTCACAGTGTCAAGGGTGGCGTTCCTGGGGACTCCATCTCTTATTCATCTCTTTAGGCACACATCTCCTATGAACATCTCTGTCATTTATTTTGTACAGTTTCTGTTCAATTAGCCCTTCTTCAGGAGGCACTGCTCTATGTGCAAATGTTGATATGAAGTGTCCATGAGAAAAAGGTGAGTTCAAGGTCTTGCTGCACTGCCACCTTAGATTAGAACTTTGGGTAGTATTGCTTTTAGGTGTCTCTTATAAACTGTGTGTCTGAGTGCACGCTCAGTTATGTCCAACTCTCAGTGACCCCACGGACTCGAGCCCATCAGGCTCCTCTGTCCAGGGAATTTTCCAGGCAAGGATACTGGAATGGGTTGCCATTTCCTACTCCAGGGGATCTTCCTGACCCAAGGATCAGAACTGTGTCTCTTGCATCTCCTGTATCGGCAGATGGATTCTTTACCACTGTTATGCCCAGATGCATTTCTAGTCTAACCTGGGTATTTTTAAGAGACACTTTTAAATCATCTCCTGCATTCTAATTACTAATATATTTGAACTTATTCCATGTTATTTTGTGTTTGCCATTTAGTTTGATGTTACTTCCCTTCACCTTTCTTATTTACAATTGTGTAGATCTAGCTTTATTTTTTTTCATCATTTCCCTATTGTCTAAAACATGGTGTTTTTCAATATTCATATTCTATACTGTATAAATATATAGTTAATTCAAATTTAAAATGTGTTTTTCTAGCTAAATAGAAACCTAATTCCCACTTCAGTTCTCACAAATAAGACCAAGTTGAAGTGTTTTATTTCCTTTTACTCTGCTACTTTTCAACTTCCAAGTTTACTTCTTGATAGAGAATGGTCTTTATCAAGAAAAAAAAAGAAGTTTGAAGAATATATGCAAGAATGAAGAATTAATGGTAAGTAAAGAAAGTAGAACTAAATTAGTAAAGTAAATGTGTATTTTTTATAAGATCCTGATTACAAAATGGAATGTTTTAGTTACTAAATACCTACTTCCCCCTGTTAGCCCAGGAGTCCTCTGGAAATTTACAGTGTGTGTGAGAGAGAAGTCCTTGTACTTCGGGGCCAGATAAAGATTCCTTTGAACACCCTGAACTGGGAAAGAGATGATATAATCTCTTCTTCATGGTCATAGCCATCTACCCTGTTCTTCATCTCTAGCTCATACTGGATAGGTTCCCGCAAGTTTCTTTTCTATCCACAGCTGAGGCCACTGATGCTCTCTTAAAGCCCGATTTCTGCTTTCCAGAGCCATCCTTTCCAGAATCAATTTGCTCAAGACTTAATTTCCTTTATCAATTTCAGTGTTTGGTCACTCATTTGGTCCTGATTCTTTATTGACTTTATCTGGTTGGTTCTCAACCAACATCACACCTGACTGTTCTTCACACCTTCTCCTTGGTCTCTGATATCCTGATTTGGCACTTTGTTTTATCCCCTGAGGGCATCTCTGACAGCTCAGTTGGTAAAGAATCCACCTGCAATGCAAGAGACCCTGGTTTGATCCCTGGGTTGGGAAGATCCCCTGGAGAAGGGAAAGGTTACCCACTCCAGTATTCTCACCTGGAGAATTCCCTGGACTGCATAGCCCATGGGGTCGCAAAGAGTTGGACACGACTGAGTGACTTTCACTTTGTCTCCTGAACTTCACTCCTGATTCCACCCCAGCTAGGAAAGGTGTTTGGATGCATCTTTTATTGTTTTACAAAGATGACCTTTTGGAGGAAAAGAAAGGGAAGAGAGTAAGTTAAATATGGTTTCTTGACTACCAAATACATACCAAATATTTTGCTTGATGATTTAGACACACTCTTAATCAGTTCAACCAATACTGGTGTTAGATGTCATTAACCTTTAAAAGGATGTCAAACATACTCCAATTTAGTTGATTTCCAAACAAGTGTGAAATGATTAAGGTTCTATAACCTAATAAAAGCACCAAGATTTATTGATCAATTTATTAGTCAAGAAGTATTCATGTCTTCCCAGCAACTAATGATCTTTTTGAAGTTAAGTTAAATTGTTATAAATGCATTTTATTTCAACTCCAAGGAAACTGCCATAGGCATTCAAGGGCATATACAACAGTTTCTGTTTTAATGCACTTCTAAAATAACAATATTTTGGCTTGATACATCATTTGGTATCTTTTTAAAGATAAACTTGTGGTACAAAATTCTCAATCAAAAGATGCAAATACATGGTTGCATGAGAAAATAAATGAGATACCACTGTGTGTTACATGAGTTTAGTTTTCTCTCCTCATTCTTTACATTCATAAAATTCTTCACTATCTCTTATCTTCTAAAATGTCTTAGAAGATGGATTGGACTTTCGGTTATATCATGTTGATATTTTACAAGGTATTATAATATGCAGAGATAGTCACGGGGAGTAGTAAAACTATTGAATATTTCAATGTGCTCTTGTAAGTATATTTCTAAGAACACAAAAATCCTATGCGTGGAGACAATTAGTGCATATAACTGGACTAAATTCATGCTAGTAGCAAAAAGTTGCCTTTCCTCACAGATGAAAATTAATTAAAAAAATCACAAATCTACAAAGAGAAGTGAGAACTATTACTCCTAAGTAGCAAGAGCATCTCATGTACTTATCATAACGAAGAGGGAGAGTTTCTGCCTTCATCTATTTTCCTGGCATCTGACAGAAGATGGCTTAATTAAGATTGCTGACCACTTTCTACTACACTGGTTCAAGCAGGAATTCCTTTGGAGACTCACCAAACGGTTACTGTAACATACATCACAAGGGGAAGAAGCAGTCAGTGCAATTTAGAGAATATATTACTCTTGTGGTGTAATATATCACTGGGTCACTGCTTTGGTGAATAACCTTTTAAATTGTTTTAAGGTAGAAAAGACTTTAAAAAATATTTTGTTCATTAGAAACTTGAAAGATTTTTATCCTATGCATTATAGATCAAACTGGGGAGGGAGACAGTTGTTGCTGTTCAGTTGCTAAGTTATATCCAACTCTTTGTGACCCCATGAACTGCAGCATGCCAGGCTTCCCTGCCTTCATTATTTCCCAGAGTTTGCTCAAACTCATGTCCACAGAATTAGTGATGCCATCCAACTGTCTCATCCTCTGTCGTCCCCTTCTCCTCCTGCCTTCAATCTTTCCCAGCATCAGGGTTTTTTCAAATGAGTCAGCTCTTTGCAGCAGGTGGTCTAAGTATTGGAGCTTCAGCTTCAGCATCAGTCCTTCCAATGAACATTCAGGGTTGATTTCCTTCAGGATTGACTGGTTTGATCTCCTTGCCGACCAAAGGAGGGATTCTGAAGTCTTCTCCAGCACCACAGTTCAAAAGCATCAATTCTTCAGCTCTCAACCTTCCTTATGGTCCAACTCTCACATTCATACAACTACTGGAAAAACCATAGTTTCGACTATACAAAGCTTTGCTGGCAAAATGATTTATCTGCTTTTTAATACACTGTCTAGGTTTGTCATAGCTTTTCTTCCAAGGAGCAAGCATCTTTTAATTTGTGGTCGCAGTCACTGTCTTCAGTGATTTTGGAGCCCAAGTAAAGAAAATCTGTCACTGTTTTCCCATGCTTATTTCAGTTAGGTGAAAAGAATTCTAAAACTTTTCTAAGTGTTTATCCTGAAATACCACAGTTTTGTATCTTGAGTCTTGTCTAAACCATATTAAAATGAGTCATTAGTTCCACTTTTAAGTACTTGCACCTATAAACTAACTCACATTTTCACTGGGAGCTCCTGACTTGGGGATACTTGCTTGAGGGTTTCACTTCTTTGTCCTCTACTGTCATTCATATGTGTTTCATTTCTGTATAATTCCATGATTTGGAATTAGTAAGAATGATTTTTTAAAAATAGTCTCCAAAACGACCGATCATATTTGTGCAAGGCATACTGTTTATGCATCAGATTACTATAAAAGGGGTATTGCTTTCTTTCAAGCACTGTTCTCTTTAGATAGGGTTTCAATTTAGCTTCAGCGCCAAAAGCTGTTCTGACAGGAGTGTTTTTAAGAAAGAACAACTATCAACTTAGGTTTATTTGCATTTTATATACTGTTTTTAAAAAGCCATAGGAGCATATAATCAAATCTTTCTTAAATTATTCACAGTGTCCTGATTACAACCTATCTATAAGTCTTTTCCATTTTGTGGCAGTTTATAAAGTAGCTAACAAACTCCCTACTGATTTTGCACCAGTGTTGATAAACTTTTTCAGAATTTAAATTTACTCACAGTAATTAGTGGCCACTAATAACATGATCTCTTTCTTTGTTTTTTAATAGCCAGAGTCTGCAACCTTGTGGTAGATGCAAAACCAAACAAATTAGGCCTATCTCTCGGCTGGGTGACCTTCTGGGTCACTGATCCATTCCTTAAAAGCAGTCAGGTTTCTTACCTGAGGTCCTTGGATGAATTTCAGAGGGTATTTTGTGAATGTCTTAAAATTCAGTGCAAATGTTCCCTATGTGAGAGAGTGTTATTTTCATGTAAAACTTTTACCAGAAGAATTTGTGTGATATGGTGGATCAGTGTAGTATGCAGCCTCTGAGTCAGACTGCCTGGATTTGTATCACAACATACAACTTGGCTGTTGGAACAAACGATGCAAATTTTCTCTGCTTCTGTGTTCTCAAAATTGCAGAAATAACCTGATAGGCCTGCTGTGAGAATTAAATGGGAAAATTTTGTGGGTATGTGAAGCCCATAATACAGTGGTAGGTACTTAGCACTCACTAAATATTAGTAATTACCATCATGCTCTCAAAGGAATTTGCAACCACCAGAGTTAAGAGCCACTGACCTAAGGCATTTTTAAGATTATACTTTAAAGAATCAGTTCCTGAGTTGAGAAGTCACACTAAAATGTAATTCTAATAGAATATGCATTGGTAAAACATAGAGACTCATATTCATAATTAGAAAGGCCTCATAAATAAATAACTTGGAAAATGTGGAAGGTCATTTGTGTTGTTTTCCTTGGGAGCAAACCCATTTTCCTGACCTGGGGTAAGCTCCCAGATGAATCACTCTGAATCTGCTCCTGGCTGCTCCACCATCCAAGCTTGTCTTGAAACCCTGAAATAAACTTCCTAGGGTGAGAGCTTACATTGTGACTACATTTGTCAATGCCCTCCCAGTATTTTCATTTTCAATTAGCACAGAAGTCAAAAGTTACAAAAGCAACGAGATTACGCATCTTTTAATGAAAGATAAAACAACAATATAAACATACACAAATTTACAGAGAAGGGATCAACTTTGATACATCTGGAGTAAAAGGTGTCTCTTATTTAAATATGGTATAAAAATAAATGCAAGAAACATTAACCAAGAATGTACAGACAACAGACAAAGACGTAAGTTTGTTTCTGACTGTGATACATTGGTGAAATGAAACTTTCTCTGCTAATTTATTATTTAATAAATGTGAAGCTGTATGTATACTTCTTGATATATGCTTTTTTCCTTTTACGATTCTTCCAGTTTGTGACTGAATTTTTAGTGACCTGTGTGTCTAGAAGAAGGTTTAAGAGAGAGAGAAAGGGGGAAAACAAAAGGTTTACTTCACTTGAACTGTTAAAAAGGAAAAGACACAGATCCAGCTTAGTACAAGGAAGAAGTTAGCAGACATTCTGAAATGGAGGCGTCAAGATGGTAGAGTCCCTTGGAGATGGCAGTGCCTTAATGTACACAAAGAAAGAACAATTCAGGTCCTTTGCTCATGCAACATCTTGGTCTAATGTCCTCTGCTCCAGGTAACAACAAAGAACTACAAAGTATATGCAGTGACTCCAGTTCGCTTTCATGCTACAAGATGATCCTTTTAATAAGACTGAACGAGGCTTGTTAACCTCTTTGACGTGAGAGATTTCCCCTGAGAAAAAATATAAACAAGGGAAAAAAGAGAAAACAATATGATCACTGAAAACCTGCTTATGAGTAACATCTGTTTATTGCAGCTGATACTGTACAAGGGTCAAAATGGAACCCTTTAGATGCATCTTAGTTCAAATTTCATGACCAAGTTCCCTCCCTTCCTCCACCAACACATCAAACAAAATGATCCTCCCTTCTTCCATCCTCCCACCCCTCCACCCACTTCCTCCCCCTGCAAACAGACTGATGCGTTCACAGCACAAATCAGCAAATCATAAAACATGTCCAAAATGTTCCATTGAGGCTTAGCAATGATGCAACACCTAGGTTTGCAACTGGCTATAACATGTTATAGCAAACTTAAGGAAGTCGCTCTGCAAGTCAGCGATGTGATGCATTCTTGTCCAACTGCTAAGATTAGTGTTGCATTTATAAATATCTAGATGTGCACAGGGTATGATTTAATTAAACAAAATGATTTTTGAGAGTGAGACCGCTGGAAACTCATGATTAAATCTATTCCCTATCCTATATGGCAATGGAAAAACAAGCAATCGGTGCCTAAAAGTTGAGAAAAGTCTATTTGCTTTGTACTTCAAACTGTAAGTGTCTTCCTTTTCCATTTGATTTCCTCTAACCTCAATCTCAGAAAAACCCCATAAATTGTGATCCCACTTATTGTGTTAAAACTATTATACATGTTCATTTTTTTGAACATCTTGATAGTCAAAACTGTCCCTGTAAATTGCAAATACTCTAGAGAAAGGTATGAAATTTTAAATTTCTGATCAGAATAACAGATTGTCAATTTGGTTATTTCTGTTTTATCCCTCACTGTATATGTTTAGTATAAAAAATAGGAGGAATTTTTACTCCTTAGAGGATAAAATAATAAGGGAAAATCAAAAGATTTTTTGAGAAATATATTTTAAAATGTTAGTCATAGCAATAGTCCTGATTTACTATTTAACGTGGCTCAGAGTTTGATAAATGAATGGTGTGGTTTGGGGAGAGAAATCAGCATTCATGACTATATTTTGGAAAAAGAATGATGTATGTAAAAAATGATTAGTAATCCCAGAATCAATGTTTCTTTACATACTGTACAGTAACTGATAAGGTCTTTTTGTATACTTGAACAGCAGTAACAAAAATGAAGCACCATTCTCTTTCAACTGGGGAAAAGGAGTTCATAACTTCACTTTTCGCAAGTTTTGATTTCTGATTGTAGAAGAGCCAGTTGAGCAAAGGACTTTCCCACTTAGCTACGCTCTAATCACTTTATGGGAAGAAAAATACTGAAAGAAAATGCAGATTTCTCACAGGACACCCTATTTCACATTGACTTTCTAGGCAAACTATGCTTTGCTTCTTCTCGTCACTTCTGCGCTTGTTTCCTTCTCATTCACAAAACGGGAATAAGTAAAGTACCTATTTTAAAAGCTTTTCATGAAGAATAATACAAGTAAATTACTTAAAACAACTTGAGAACATTCTGTGTACTCAGTTGGCTAGTCATTACCTTATTATATTATTACTATTATTAGTATTACTACTACCGTTACATTCTTTCTCATCAGGATACTGAGACCCAAAGTCACTTCTCTGACTCTGAAAAGAACACAAAATTTTTCATGAATTTGGAAGCTAAAATTATACTACTTTTACACTCCAGTACCTTAATCAAATAATGTTTGCATTAAAAAACTACTTTTCTATACTTGAAAATTACATTATTTTATACATCTACTTTTTTCTCTTATGCTACTAATGTGTGCATATATATATATATTCATTCTGATACTAATGCATTTTTTAAAAGTGCTTGCTGTTTCTAATGCCATTTGTGGGGTGGGGAAAACTTATACTGGTTGAAGTATAAGAATGAATTCATGTACAGTTGAGGAGGAAGAGGAAGATGCTAACATAAAACTATTTATAGTAAAACTACAGATTAATATAATTTGGTTCTAACTATTGGGAGGATTAATAACATAGTTAGGTTGAATAGGAAGCCATTCGCAACTCAGAGTCATTTTTCATTTTGATCAGTGGAAACGATGTCATATTTGTAAATGTAACAAATGGTAATATGGTTCTCTACCTAGTTTTCCCCTCAAATATCTATGAAGTTGTTAGTATTGTCCTGGTATTGGCTTCATTTTTAAAAGGGCGGGGAGGTACAGATTTAGCTTGGTAAGCTGTTATAGCAGGAAATAATTTAAAAATACTCACTCATGGAAGCCCATGGAGAAATACAGGCCTACAGTAAATCTGGGGTTTGTGACAGTAAGAAAGCAGATGAACAGAAATGGGAGAACATATGTATATATGTTAACAAACCCACACAAGAAACTCTTGTAAGATGTGGACTCACCAAATACATAATAAGGGTATTTGTTTTGTGTATTGAGACAGTTAAAAGGCAAATTTAGGTATATCTAATATTAAAAAAAAAAAACAACTATGTGCCTCACCCAAGGGTCAAAGTAAATAGCATGGACACCCAAGTGAGTTATCTAGATTTAAAGACCTAGATCACGTGGATGTGATGTAAGCCCTGTGCAAATCTTGCCTTGTTCACGTACTGGAAAGAAAAATGCCATGCAAAGGTATTTTGTGTACTCTCTAGCGTGCAAAGAAATATCAGTTTCTCACTTTATTGGAAAAATCTTAAAAAGAACACTAATTCTTTTTTTGCAGGTAAGAAAGAATATACTCGTACACCAGATGTTTTATAATAATCCTTTTCAGTGTGGATCCTTGGAGGCTGTATTAAATCATCTTAAAAGACAATCCTGAAGTTATCTAATTTTTGCTAATTTTTCTAAGTTAAAGAATCTGGGACAATTTCATAGTTAAGTTCTAAAAATCTTAATTCTGGAAACTAAAAGGGCTAAAATTCCTTAACCAATAGTATGTTTTTTGTTTGTTTGTTTTTATCAAGTTGCTTACAATTGAATTCTGTATGAATAATAACTATTTTCAACCCAATGACTACATTTGTGCTATGTCATTTATACCCGTTCTTAATAGATTCTAAAGGAAATGAATTTGAAAAAGAATGGATACATGTAATGTTTATGTATAACTGAATTACTTTGCTGTGTACCTAAAAATAACACAGTTAATCAACTATGCTATACTCCAATGTAAAATAAAAGCTAAAAGAAAGGAAACAGATTATATTGGAAATGGAAATCTATAGAGAAAGACAAAGACAGAAACTCAAAACAAAAATTCAGCATCCTGTGAGATTTTATAATATCTAGTTAATGGACAATATGCTAGCACATGATCAATTTCAGGACAAAATTAACCTGACTTTAACTGGCATCTAAGTGAAGACAGATTCTCTGGATAATCTACAATATAGCTATCACATAAACAAAGCAGTTTTTCTAGTGTCTAACAATAAAATTTCATCTCCACCAAACTAATTCCTTCCTTTTAAAATGTTGCATGGAGATTTTGTTATAATTAAGAAAATAAAACTCCCCCCAACAAAACAACCTATGTGCTCATTCTTAGTTTTCTCAAGTTGAGTATCAAACATTATGAATTTCACATGATTTAAAATTTTTTTCTTGGTCTTAAAGTAATAACAGAAAGTTGACAAAGAGCTGTGAATCCCTAGAAATGGAAATAAAGATCAGGCTCTTAGCTCCGTATGAGAGCCCTCAGCATTTGGGAGATGGAAGCAAATGTCCACACACCTTTCCTGCAGACACTAATCCATGAAGGAAGTAGGGGAGAAGCCATATTCACTTGGGTGACCATCTACTTGCTTTATTACTGTCATAAAACATAAAAACAATGTATTCAGTCTTTACCAGTCTACAGGACACAAAACAAACCAACACTAACTGAAGGGATGGATTTTTAGAAGATAGCCATGAAAGCGCTTAAAGAGTAGGAAATTACCAGGATCTTTTGGATTAAAAAAATATTAACATCTTAACTCTTATTCCTACTTGCTTGTTTCATATCACTACCTCCTAGTCTTTCCCATGTGTTGCTATAGACTTAGAAACACCTTCTAGAATGCCTTGTCAGCTCCAGAGGCTCTGGGACCAGGAGAGGGCAAATCGTGTCATTGATTTTCTACTGGTGTATGTGACCCAGTTACCGGATCTGTGCTGAGCCCCACAGCTGCGTAATAAAAAGGGCTGACTGACTGTTTGATGGTAATGAGATGCTGTTGGACTAGAGATAAGAAACGTACATGCTCATGACAGGCTGAACTAAAGGAAACATTTGTTTGTTTATTCTCATATGAAAATTGCACCTGTTTCATTTTAAAAATATAAACCTCTTTGCCTGGGTTTCAAAATCCTTCCGAACCTGGCTTCCCTGGCTGGTCTTTGCACCTGCTACTCTCTGAGCTTGGGTTCTACTCACTCTTCAGATAAACTTCTTACTCATGTTTTTGTTGAAGTCTTCTAATTGCCCCTTAAGTTCTGCAGTTTACCCCTCTTGATTTTTTGTCAGTACTTTTTTCCTCTGGGTTGGGAAGATCCCCTTGAGGAGGGCATGGCAACCCACTCCAGTATTCTTGCCTGGGAAATCCCATGGACAGAGGAGCCTGGTGGGCTACAGTTCATGGGGTCACAAACAGTTGGACATGACTTAGCGACTAAACAACGGCAAGTGCATTTTTAAAAATGCTGTTTTGTACAATCCTCTAAGTCATCTGGCTTGATAAAGCAATTGATAGCTGTTAAACAATCTTAATACTATCGAAGTTTCCAAAAATGTACTTGTTTCTTTGCATGAGTTGAGTTCCTTGACTGGAAGTCATAGTTTAGGAATAAGCTTCTAGAAACCAGGGTAATGAGATTCAAACGTATTGGTACAAGTAACTTTTAGGAGAGGAGAGGCATGGTAGGATGAGAAATGGGAGCATGTTGGACACACCCTAACTACTAAGTAATTAACTGATAGAATTTGGGTCTTTTTAACTTTTATTTTGCCCTGGTTGTTGCTATCAGTGAAATTAAGTGGGGATATGTTGAGGGAATTGAACTAGGTAAGCTGAGTTCAGTTCAGTTCAGTTGCTCAGTCGTGTCCGACTCTTTGCGACCCCATGAATCGTTTGGAAAAACCCTGCTTCAAATGAAACCAAGTCCCCTAGGATAATTTTCAGGTAAGTTTACTGAAACACAGTGGATAATTTCAGCAAAACTGAAAAGTGTGAGTTCCTCAAAAATTAAAGAAAACTCAATTATTGAGAATTAAGAAAGAAAAAGAAAAGAAGGAAGGGAGGGAGGGAGAAAGAAAGAAAGGAAGGGGATTCTATAGCTAGTTTGGAGGCTGGTATATTTAATGTTGAACACAGGAAGAAATTCTGTTATGTACTTAAAAGAGATGGTTTGTGAACATATTTATATACCAGTTCTTATTAGTAGCTTCTTGTATGGTTTGAGATAGAAAAAGTAAAGCCAAATACTTTCATCTCCTTAGTTAAGAATAGCTTCCTGAAATAAAAATAGCGTATATCCATTAGAGAAAATGAGGAAAACATAGAAAAATATAAAGAAGAAATAAACATTACTCAAAGTACAATTATTTACATGTTAATATATCCTTCTACTTTTTATACACAAATATTTTTATTTCTTTTTTTAAAACTAAAATTATACTATGCATAGTACTAAAGCTTATTATGAGTAATGTGCTAATTAAAAATGATCATATTTTGATCAATTACCCAGGTAACATATATTTTGTTCAAATTCATCACACTAGTGGGAAAGGAAATCAATTTAGAAAGATGCTATCAACATTTAGAGAAAAATCCCATAACATAGAATAAATAAGAACATATTAGGGTAAGTTGCATATAATAAGGGAATGTGTTATTTCTAAAAGGTTATTTTAGTCCTATACACATATAAACATGCATAAGTACAGTTTATATATACATACACACACACACTCACAAACATATACATATTGCATTACTATGTCATAGTAATGGGTCGTGATAAAAAAAGATGAAAGCCAATGCTCTAAAATCTATTCTTTAATAACTGCATCAGGTTGATATACCTTAATGCATTTAAGAAATTCACAATTGTATATTCAGATTCTGACTTATTTTTGGCAGTTGAATGATGCAATGAATATTTTTGTTTGTGTATAAACATCTGGGTTTTGTTAGAATTAAATTGTTAGAAGCTGAAATACTAATTGAATGTGAGAGAATATTTTTGAAGCTTTTGACACATTGTATAAAGTTCTCTGCATGAAAGTGATTAGCAATTCATATCCCTACTAAGTGTGAACAATATGTGAATTCACTAATTTTCTTATCCTAGATATTATTATTTTAAAAAACTAATCTATTGGAGGAAAAAGTTATTTTGTTGCCTTTTGAATTAAATTTGGTTATTAATATAGGTTTTCTTTTTGTTTTCTTATATATTTATTGACTATTTGTATTTCCTTTGTTAAAACCGATCAAGACCTTTGCTTATTTTTGTAATGGCGTATTGCTCTTCTGATTATTTTTTTTGCAAAGAACTCCCCATATAAATCACATTAGATCTTTGTCAAGTACATGCTCATTTACTTGTTTTTAAAGAGTTCACCGGACTTGAGGACAGGAAGTTGCTTTAAACAAATAAGGCATTTAGCAGTCTTTCATGGTATTTCTGTGGATAAGACAGAAAAAGAGGAAGTTCATAACTAAATAAACAACTACCTTTAAGGTGTGCTAATTTTTGGAGTAGTGGATCTCTCTTCATTTCTGTTCTTATGACATTTTAATCAGCAATTTGCTTGACTAAATTGATATAATTCTACTAAAATGAATGCATGAATGATGCCAATTTGCTAATCTTGGTTAAAAGACAGGATAACAAAGAGATACTCCAAAAAATTACCTAATGTGATAACTCACAAGATAAAATTTAATGGAAAGAAGAATAAAGAACTGACCTAACACGAAAATTGATAAACAAACAATAAACCAAAAGTCTAACAGCAAAAGAGATCAAGGAGATATAATCTTAGTTCACAAGAAAAAAAAATTCTAGATTTAAAAAACATTTTAAGCCCCAAATAACCTGGCTGCTCTGACTGCCATCTGATGCAATTTTCAGGCTGAACCGTGCAAGTTATATGTTTCTTCTTTACCATTGGGCATTTGCTATTTCTAATCTATGCTGGTTCAGTTACTTCTCAAGTGTTGTGAGTCTGCATGAATAGATTTGACACAGCACTGCCCTCTCCCAGGTTTGCTCCATAACTGGTCAGGTTGTATTTCCAAAACCTGGAATCTATATTATTCACGGGCGGGAAGGGTGGGCTCAGTGTACAATAATGGTGATTGTTAGCATATGGAAAGGAAATTTCATGCCAGATTTCATGTTTAATAAAACCAAGATAAAAATAATTTGACCAGGGACTAGAAATAATCCATAGAGTTTTAGATAGCATCTTAAAACAGTGTAAAACTGCCAGAAAACACTGTAATTCTTCATAGATTGAAAACTAATTGACAAGGAAGACTGCTATTAATTAATGTGTAATACAAGTGCTTTGGAAATCAAGAATACAAACTATGATATCTGCCTTCTCCAAGTTATTTTCCCTTCTAGTGTATGTATCTCTTGCATTAGGGCAAACAAAATGATAAGAGAGAGAAAAATAAATAGACATCTCTTCTTTTGTAATTTTGTATTCCATTTAACTGAGCAATTCAATTTTTTATAAGAAAAAATCAATATTTAACTTGATGAATGCCTATGACACTTTGAGCTATACTGGCAGTGAATAAAGAAAGAAAGAAAAAAGAATAACATAAATGTCCATCAGTAGAGGAATAGAAAAATAAATTATAGGTATATCCATTCAGAGGAATTTTGTGCAGCCAATAAACAGAATTGTGTAGAATATGAAATGACCTGGAAGATATTTCTGATGCAATTTAAGCAAATAAAGCATGTTTCAAAAGCATGCTTAAAGAGTTTCTTAAATCTATTTATACAAGTACTATTTACAGCTATTTCTGGCTAAAGAAATTGTAGATGAAGAAATTGAGGTGCAGCAGTTAAACTGACTTCTAAAAATTCATATGGCAAGAAAGTGTGAGACTGGGTTTCAAGCCTAAATATTAACATTTCAGGTTTCCAGTGCTGGGTATAATAGGAAGAAAATGAGTACTCTATAAAGTAATGAATGAAAAATTTCCTTCTAGTCCTGACTTTCTCTCACCTATAAAATGGGTAAAATAATGAGTATTATATTACCTAACTAGCAGGTTCAGATTAAATTTAATTAGATAATATAAAGTACCTAGTGAAGAGCCTGGCACATGGCAGGTACTCAGTGAACGTGAGTTACTATCATTATCTCACTTTCTCCAGCTCCTTTCAGAGTCTACATATTGTTTACAAGTATTTCCCCAAGATCATTTCTTAGACACTTTATCTCATAGCTTCCTTATATTTACCAGAGCAACTTTCACATAGAACTCCTTTAAAATGTTTATTTAAACTCTATCTTTCCTCCATTATTTCTATTTAGTTATAATAGAACCACTCATTCATTATCTTGTGTTAAAATCATTTTATTGATTCTATAAAGGCATCCCATAAAATTTATTATGTAAGTACTTCAGATGCCTATCACAACTGCTGACTCTAAAAGGAATATTGAAGAACACTGACCCAAGAGGAAATAAAAAAATAAATGAAAATAGAAAGTTAAAGGGAACTTTAAATAGAAATTAACCATCAAAAGATTTAATGGTATACAGTATAATATTTTTAATTTTTGTATAAAAATAATTTTCAGGATAGAAATTCACTTCTCATGACTAATCAAATAAATATAGTAATTTGTAATCTACTGAGGAAATTAGCGAGCCTTTCTAATTTTTTACTCCATTTCTTTAGAGTACTATCAAAACAAAGTATTCAATAAAGATATTACTTTTCATTTTCCTGGATGGAAAAGGATTAACCTTAAATAACTGTCTGAAGGTTATCTGAAATTTATCAGTATGTTGTGTGTATATACGTGTTCTGGTATGAATGTTACTCAACTTATCTTTCTTCAGTAATCTCAGCCTTTTGTACCATTCTCCTTAAAAAGATGGTTGCCTTTCTCGGCCTAATGAAATCCTATTTACCCAGTTAAATGTAACTTCTGGAAATTCTCATATTATTCATGGACTCTACTTATTTACCCTAATAAATAGAAATAGTTTATCTTTCTCCTGTACATCATAATATTTTGTTTATATCATTATGTACCATAGCAATTAAGGTCTTATTTTTAAGATATAGTACAATGTCTGGAGTCTAGTTGGCACTTGGTGTATAAATTTTGATTGAAGGTGCATAGGATTACTTCCTCATGCCTCTTATTTTCTATTGATCTTTTCTTAAGGTTTGCAATGAATGACAATGTGGTGCTACTTTAAGATTTGAGGAGGTTGGTCAGATGTAGGGATGGTGTTGGAGGAAAGACAGCCATTTTGCTTTCCCTTTCCATCTTCCTTAAGTTACATTATACGTTTTTAATTATATCATAGCAATTTTCAATCCAATCTCAAGAACAATATTCTGTCAGCACTATGTTAGAAAAGAATGAATTTGAAACAATTCTTAAACAATACACAGAGCACTGTGCAACATCCTATGGTGACTTTCTCCAGCAAAATCTTGAGGCATTTCTTTAGCATTGTCTTTATCTTCCCATGGTGACTTATGAGGCATGCTTAAGAAAAATTTTTGTTAAAGGTCAGAGATTCCAAAAGATCCAGCCAAAATTTTGGGAAGTTAATAGTGTGATTAATTCTTGGAGTCCTTCATTTTCCAGTCCTTTAATTTGTGTAATCACAATGAATGTTCAAAGTATATACTGCTTTTTAAAGTCTTTTAATTGGGAATTCATAAAAAGAACTGATTAACATTCCCCACCACAAGGAGCCTTGAAGGAGACTAAAAACAAAAACCATATTTTTGCTGAATCCAATTAGCTTACATTTCAACACACATAACTCCACTTAACTGGCCATCACAGCAAAAGCCACAACACACACCCACAGCAGCAGCAGCATGGAGCTGACCACACAACTCAACAGACAATGCAGACAAACTGGAGTATAAACCAAGATTTTTCTACCTCTTTTCATAACAGGTTAGTGCTGGCCCTCAGTGTTGGTGTACAGTTTTTATGGCATGGGAAAATAGGGATGTTTCTGCCCTATAAAAATAAATGTGTTGAAGGCTTTAGTTTGAGCTTATACAATGTCAGAAAGTTCCAAAGGCACTGGCACAATACCAAAAAAAAAAAAAAAAGAATCTCACAAACATATCACTAAAACACATAGCAAGATACTAAGAAAACACTGGTAGGAAAACAACTGGTTTCCTGGATGATTTATGCAATAGTTTTCAATACTTTGCTGAAAAATAACGAATGAGAAAGGCATGCTAGTGGGTCTTTGGTGGGCATATATTGTCACCAACCCCCATTCATACTGAGTCTGGCTCTGGCTTTACACTGTTAAATTAGTCATTTTCTCTTTGCAAAAGTAAGAGACACAGAACCTTCGTAGTTCTTAATCTTTTAAGCCTTAGGAAGAGCTAAGGGAAACAGTACAGAAATACATGCACTATTGTTAACAAAGACAGATATATAGAATAAAAATTAAAATATAAATAGTTATTTCTTCATTTTATGTATCATAGCACCCACTATTTTCCAAGTCTTAGTTTGATACATACAGATTTTCACATATGATATCTTTATCTACTCTAGGAAGTGCTGGGACAGAAAAGTAAGTAGGGAGTTCTGAACTTGAATAAAGACAATAAATACTTTTGCTGTTACATCAAAGGATGCAAGATGGAAGATGGGGCTTGACACTGGGAACATTTCCCAATTGGACTTCATGATTCGCAATTCTTTAAAAATGAAAACTTACCACATTCTGTGCAAAGTTTTCAAAACATGTTCTGCAGTCCATGTGTGGGGTTGGGCGGGGCAAAGAAAAATAACAAACAGAGAGAAAAAGAGAGAGAGAAGGAAGGAAGAAAGGAAGGAAGGCAAAAGCCAGAAAAAAAAAAAAGGCAGAAAAAGACAGGGTGATGAAATGACGCAACACCAAATTCATGTTCTAAATCACAGGGATCAGGAAAACAGGAGAGCTGCCACCGAAGGCCTCTTGTCACAGGGCGTGGGCTCTGTTTGCACTAACGCTTATACTTATAACACCAAAACTCTTCTTGTGCAAACAAAATGATGTGATTTCAAGCAAAAGCGAATGACACTGAAATAAAGTAGATATGTTTAGGTTTTATGCTGACATCTTCAAAGCCTACACTATTGAAAATCCAGTGGCTTATGTTCAGAATGTCCTCATAATTTTCTACTGGTACTAAATTTCTGTTGATATCATTAATTCTGTAGACCACTGCTGTCCAACAGAACTTTCTGAAAGCATGGAAATTTCATTCTATACTTTCAAAAGTCTTCAGCTGTGGCCATTGAGTAGGAGAAATTCGGTTAGAATTTTATGTAATCTTAACTAATTTTAAACCATTGCATGTGCTGGTGGTTGCTGTACTGGTCAGTGAAACTGTCTGGTTGTAAAGTCAATGGACTTTGAAAAATATCATTAGCTTAAGTGATGATCATGAATTATACAAAATTATTTCATCTCAGAATTTCAAGAAGCTATGGACTATTTTAATATTACAAAATAATGAATGATGTTGATGTTTACATCCAGATTTTCCATTTTCTGTTAAACTGATTAATAAGGTGTTACTGACAGTGAGACTTTGATTATAAACATTAATTGAACAATGTAGCCTACTGCAGTTCTTCAAAAATATGCTAGGAGCTCTTAGGTATGCAGTCTCATTGCAGGGATACTAAGTGACTCAGGATAAATGCCAAATGAAAATATTTTGAAGCAAACATTTGGTTTACTGATAGTTGCTGTATTTTGGCAACTATCATAGGAAAAAAATGAGTTATGAGGCATATACATACATTCCAGTTTACAGGATGAGGAAAATCCTCCCTGAGTTTTTGATCTGATGGCATTGTTCTTTTCTTTATTGTATTTTCTTATTTCCTTAAACTGGCATACAGAAGACTAACATGAAACATGAGAACAGCATCTTAAAAACTTTGTAAAGCATGGACATCTGCCAGGACAGACACGCAATAAAGAAAATAAGCAATCAACAGGCAGAAACACATACAACTTAAATGACCCTGATAAAAGGCAGGGGTTTGGGGAAGGGTCTTGGAGTATATCCACTTACCATTTGTCCAATACTGTGGTCCCAGCAGAGATAACTACTCCAAATAACTATAACTGAGAACTAAGTCATAAAAGTTCACAAAGAACCAATACCTTTTTCTTTGCCTGTAGAAGTTCCTGATAGGCACTGGATCTTATAAAACGTGGGTATGAATCACTTTTCATCAGTTTGTAAATGTGCTCCTAAAAAGAAATAATGGTTGAAGCGCCTTTTTATTATTTCTCAGGAAAAATCAAATACTGTAATAAGAATGCAACATTGGATTCAAAAACAAATCTGTAATAACGATAATGCTGATGAGAATATTTTCTATGCTTACAGAACAATTTAGACCTTCAAATTTATTCTTTTATTTAAGGATCCATGTTTAAACTGGTTTGGGAACTATGGAGAAGGCAAGTCAAATCCAGTCCTTAAAAAAATGGGATTTAGTTAGTAGACTGTCATCACATAATTTCAAATCAAGTTGTTGATTTATATAGACCATTAAGATAAATAAATCTGCTATCTCTTAAGATTAAGCCAAAAGAGAATGATGCAAAGTCAGGATTCAATAATCATTCTAGATACCTTGGCATTTATACATACTTGGAGGGTTCAGACTTTCCAAATGAATCATCTCATTGGTGAAGATTGTCATGCAAATCTACTTTAGGCCAGAGCATAAGTTCAGAAATAAATTTTGTGATATTTAATTATATAATGTCCTAATTTGTATGCATGTTTTGACTTATTCTGAAATATATTAGGTAAATATTTGATAATTTAATCCTAATCAGTTTGTAATGTTTTGTTTCGAAGATGAATATTGGTAGACAAAGGAAAAAAAAATTCATTTAATTCAATGTTGGCCCAATCCAAGGAGATTCTGCTTTGGTTTATTGCAGCCCAAGGGAGCATAAATGCTCCTTGCTCATTCTAGTCTGTTAGAGACAGAGTTCTGAACTATTTGAGAGTATCCTGAATGTCCCAGTGTCTACTTGTTTGGAGAAAACATATATTTTAAGAGATGACTTAGTTTCCTGGTCTTAAATATACCAGTAATGATTTGTAGTTACTGTGAATCCACTTAATGACATTCAGGATTAATCCTCAGTAATCCTGACATTCAGGCTCTAGCCCAAGGTTCATCTCCAAAAGTATGGTACATTTGGAACTGTATCAGAATTTGTTGTTGGAAAAGTGGGATGATGTTTTATTTTGGATTCAAGCATTTTGGGATTCAGGTCCTATCTTGCTCAAGATTTACCACTTACAAACATGTTAATTTTGACAATTTTATTCACTTCTCTGAGCCTCAATCTTCTAGTCTATAAACTAGAGTTATGGTCAGGATTTGAGGAATGATCAACATTTAGCAAAGTATAAGGGAATGCATAGTAAGTGCTCAAATATGTTTGAGTATGTGCCAGGTACACTTCAAAGTGCTTGCCTCTGTTAGTTAATTATATTCTCACAAAACCTCAACAAGGTTGGCAACCATTTTCATATATATTTTAAATATAAAGTAACTAAAACACAAAGAAGTACTTGCATTAGGTCACAGAGCGGAGCTCAGAATAGAACCCAGGCAATTCGCCTTCAGAATCTGCTTTCTTATTACACTGTATCTCTTCTTAAACAGCGGCAATAATTTTTATTATTATATTTTTGAATATAGGGTTTGTAAACCCACAAAAAACTGGGATTAAATAGCTGAGGTTGACTGAGAAAAGCCTATGGTCAGGTGGTAATATTTTCTATAGAAAATTATGCCTTTTCCTTTTATTGAAGACACATTAAGCAAAAATATTTTTCAATGACACAGATAACAAAGAAATGTTCTTTTTAAGACTTTTGGGAAGGTCATTCCAAATATTTTACACATTGTTGAGTCTATAAAAATGCTTGAAAGTTTATCTTGAATTGAAAGAAAGATAAGAGAAATAAGCAACAGAATTTTCCTCCTGCTCTCTCTCATGTGTCTCCATAAAATGTAATTATTTCCACATAGAAGACCATGGCAGAGCCAGGGTGAATGAATGGGTTTCTGGTTGGCTGTTTCAACCTGTGTTAGTTTCCTGCACAGTGGCTCATTTCTTTTTAAACCAAAGCCAGTGATAAATATATTTTATACTGAGAGTAAAAATAAGAAAGGAAATTTCTGTACCTCACGCTTCATCTTCTATATTTTCTCTTAGTGACATAGCTATTTAAAAAATAAGACACTTTTTAGAGCTAACATTCTTCTCTAAAATAGGTTTTAAGAAATTATGAAACATGTTTGTTCAGGTTTAAAAGCCAATTTCAACACATCATTAGGAAATGATATCCTCTCATTACACATTTATTTTTCCTCTTGAGCACAATATACTTTTTTAAGAGAAAGTAGAAATTAAAATTACTTCTAAGGAGACAACTACATCCAGTTTCAGGAAAAAAAACACACTTAAATAAAACTATGTCTTAGGAAGTTAATATATTAATATCAATTTCATTTTTCCTTCTTTTTGTAGACTAAAAAAGTAACTTGGAAAATTTAAAAATGCCTAAAGTTACTGTTTCAGTTTGTCATCAGAGACAAAACTGGTTTTTACTGTTTCGTTGTGTCATCAGAGACAAAACAGGTTTGAGTTTTACATAACTTTAAGCTAATTTAATTCAGTTCTGACTATTCATAATAATATATTATTTAGGAAGGTCAGAATCACAGACTCTCCATATTAGAAGATAAGTTAAAGAGTTCAAGTATGTGTTACTGAGGTATCAGAGTTGAAACTAAAGTAAAAAGCTTTCAAATATTTAAAATATTTCCCTTCAAGAAATTTTCATGTAAAAACATTCAAATTTACAAAAATCTCCAGGCTTTAAAAACTCTTCTTTTTAAAGTATCTCCATTTTCTTATAGATCATTTAATTGTTTTACATACAGCTTCCTTGGTGGCTCAGACGGTAAAGAATCCAGCTACAATGTAGCAGACCTGGGTTTGATCCCTGGGTTGGGAAGATCCCCTGGAATAGGGCATGGCAACCCACTTCAGTATTCTTGCCTGGAGAATCCCCATGGATAGAGGATCCTGGCAGCTACAGTCTATGGGGTCGCAGAGTTGGACATGACTGAGCGACTTAGCACGTGCGCACGCGAACACACACACACACACACACACACACACCCCTAAATTGAAAATGTTAGACATAGCCACAGATTATAATGAAAATAAAACAAAAGTATCTCAACTTTCAACTTCTCAGGAGCACATTTGTGATGCAATGTGAGTTCCATCCATGTACCAACCTGAGCATCTTCGAAAGTGTATCGTCCGGGCTCCTTCACATTCTGTGTGGTTTTGTCATAGCTCTTAGAATCCAAGTTAATAGCACTGGGGGCTCCTGGAGCCAGAAATTCTTGCCATATTTCCTGAACTCGAGAGGGAACTTCTCTAATAGGCCTTTTCTTCAGGTCCTCCACTGCTAGCCAGAATCTACACAAAATGAGACATAATCTGACGTCTGATGTCTCATAGTCTGAAAATTCTTAAAATATTGACTCATCATATAATTCACAGTGAGGCATAATAATAAGCTAATTTTCTCTGAGGGCGTCCAGAAACAGGCTTCTACTGATTTTTTTTATTAGTTGTATTCAAAGATATAACATTTGGGGAAAGGAAATATTGAAAACAATCCTTTTTAGGCGTTCTCTGAAAATCAGGGGCTTCCCAGGTGGCTCAGACGAGGAGCCTAGCAGACTACAGTCCATGGGGTCAAAAAGAGTCGAACACGGCTGAGCCGCTAAGCACACACACACTGAAAGGCAGACTTGCCAGGGCCCTGATTCCACACAACCTCAAATTTTTATTGAAACAATGTAGCAGTACTGAAGAACCTTTTGTTAGACCGGAAGAGGAGTTTGAAGGGATTTAGGGGGAGTGACATGGATCATCTGACTGGGGGCATAAAGTACACCACATACTCTATTTTTTGGCTCTTTTGTCCATTTGAGCAATGAGGGGTTAGTATGGAGAGGATTTTCTGCTTTACCTGGTAAGGGAATTACCATGAAGCTTTATGGGAATGAAAAGAGGCCTGGACACAGATTAGAAAATGCCCTAGCTGGAGAAATCAGGGCAAGTAACTAATTTTAGGCTATTTAATTCCGAGACTTATGAAATGACAGAAGCAGCAAGCTTTCACATGTAATTGTTCAAAAGGCTTAAATCTGCAGAGGCATCATAGCAATTCAGAAGCTCTGGAAAAAATAATATTGACCTACTTCTAAATATAAAATATATATTTTATGTCCTTCAGTATAGAATATAGTCTATCCTGAAAGGAAAGAACACCAGGACATATTCTGGTTGATAAATGCAAATAGCAAAGTCTAATAAAAAGCCACATCATATTAATGGGTTTCATTTTTTACAATTTTGCCCTATATTATATCTTTTTGTTTAGACCTAGAAATAATGATGAAACATGAATATGTATGTCATAATAGTGTCTTTAAACAAACAAACAAAAAGGACACTTGAAAAAGGAAATACTAGATCTGTTATCCTCAATAAGGGCCAGATATGATCCTGATATGGAGAAGATGACCACAGAGATGAATGACTACAAGCTACAGGGGATTCTCTGGTGGCTCAGACTGTAAAGAGTCTAATTGCAATGCAGCAGACCTGGGTTTGACATGATTGAGCAACTAACACACAACACAGGCTATAGAGTTTTAACAGAAGTAGAAGGGGATAAGCAGTCCCTTCATAACTATTACGTTTTAAACTTAGGAATTAGGGAAAGTTCAAAAAATAAGTAATAAAGCAGTTGAGCTAGAATTAGAATATAAAATATTACTTAATCTAGTAATTTTCCAGTTTCTAGGTACCATTTTCCTATAGACAGGTATCAGATAATCCAATATGGACTATATCTTAAATGTTTTTGCTTTCAGAAGGCAAGGGTCAAGACCATTTCTTTTTAAAATACAGGTTCTGACAATGTGCAATCTAATAGAAATGCTTTGTGCAATCTGAAGGAGCCTAAGTGTTATAATTGATGCATATTAAAAAGCTGAGACATCACTTTGCTGACAAAGGTCTGAATAGGCAAAGCTATGGTTTTTCCAGTAGTCATGTATGGATGTGAGAGTTAGACCACAAAGAAGGCTGAGAGCTGAAGAATTGATGCTTCTGAACTGTGGTGCTGGAGAAGACTCTTCAGAGTCACTCCTTTGGACTGCAAGGAGATTAAACCAGTCAATCCTAAAGGAAATCAACCTTGAATATTCATTGGAAGGGCTGATGCTGAAGCTGAGACTCCAATACTCTGGCCACCCAGCTCTTTGGAAAAGACCCTGATGCTGGGAAAGACTTAGGGCAGGAGAAGGGGGCAACCGAGGATGAGATGTTGAATGGCATCACCAAATCTATGGACATCAGCTTGAGTGGACTCTGGGAGATAGAGAAGGACAGGGAAGTCTATGGTGTCTCAAAGAGTCGGACATGACTTAAGAGACTGAATGACAAGAAGAAGTTCATTTCAGCACTCTTTGAACATACAGATAAAAATAATGTCTTTGTTCTTAAACTAGCAAAGATACACCATTCAAATGACCATAATACAAGGAAGCACCCGAGAGATTCTCAAGGAATAGGCACAAACCAGACAGTCTGGGAATGCTGAGCAGGAAGGAGCCCCTCTGCTGGGGCAACTACTGCACTAGAAAAGGGAATTCTAGGAAGGTATACAGATGCAGTGACATCTTAAATAGACTTGAAATTATAGATGAGAAATCAAAGGGCTGAGGAGGTAATAATGACAGCACCTACACTCTAAGTGCAGGCACTATTCTAGGTGATTTAGCTATATTAAAACATGCAATCCCTTCAACTTTATAGAGTATGTGTTAACATTTCCCCCACTTCAGAGAAATCTGAATATATGAAGACTAAGTCACTTATTTAAGTTGCCCACTGTGAGTGCCGTATATAGGGTTTGCTCCCAGATCTGCAGCAGATGACATTCTCAAAAGCACTCTCTTGAATGCCTCACTAAATGCATCATTGTTTTTCTTATCCTCAGCATAGTCATCATTGCAATAATTTAGTAGAATGTAAAGGGAACTCACTAAAACTCCACTCCCCCCTTAATATATGAAAGCTGGAATATGAGGAATTATCTTAATGTCATTGAGCCTTGATTTTTTTTTCATCAGTAAAATGGGATAATAATGCTTATCTCACTGGGTTTCCATTAGGTAAAATGAGATAAATTATGTAAAGGGCACTTTTGAAGTGCTTGAGATATTTTTAGGCACTCATATCATATAACTCTCATATTACTGAATTTACTTGGTACTTACTCTGTTTACCTGAAAGAGGAATGAGCAAAAGCACACCAAGTGAGAACAGAAGTTCTATTTGAGAAATAAGTACTTATCAATGAGCAGTATTTCTTGACTATTTTTTGTCTCAATACCTGAAGAAAACGCTCACATGAGTGCCATACTTCCATAAATAGCAGATGCTAAATAAGATGCACTGAGATGTATTTAGGTGTAATTAGCCCTGCTGGTTAAATGGACTGTTTTGTCTCTCTTGGTCTGTGACACCAGATACCTAGGCAGAAACAGGAAGAGCAGTGGACAGAAGCTTAGTACTGGTTTATAGAAAGCCTAGGATGGCAATTATTAGCAATCTGACTTGTAAAGATGCTTAACTTCTTCTATTCATATTTTGCTTGCCTGTCCAATGGGGCAAGGATATTAATATTTAAATTTTATGTTTGAAGTGATGATTAGTTGAATGATAATCAGAAACAATAAATACAAAATATGGCATGGCATACTTATAAAAGTAGTGAATATAAAGCATAACATGGTATGGCATACACTGGACTTCCCAGGCGGCTCTGTGGGTCACAAATCTGCCTGCAATGCAGGAGACGCAGGCGATGTGGGTTTAATCCCTGGGTTGGGAAGATGCCCTGGAGGAGGGCATGGCAACCCACTCCAGTATTCTTGCCTAGAGAATCCCATGGACAGAGTGGCGAGCTACAGTCCCTAGGGCTGCAAAGAGTGGACACAACTGAAGCGACTAGGCACACACGCACACATGGCATATACTAGGTGTTCAAGACTTGATGTCTGTCTCTATCTATCTGTTCTTAATAGGGAAACATATAACAGACCTACAGTATATACCCAAGAAATATATATGTCACTACATAAGAAATATGTAATGTTTCTTTTTTATATAACTTTGTTTTTATTTCAACATAACATGCAATAAAATATTAAGATTATAATGCTTAAAAAGAAAAAAAGGACTTTAAAAGCAATTTAGTTCAGATTTAAGAAATCATTCTAATTAAACACAATAAGTCTATTTCCAAATGATCAGTTTAGATCAAAATTAAAAATAGCGTTTGGTAGGTACTTATGTCTGCTGTCTATTTGCAACATTTTTATATAACCTCTGATTCTTGGTATATCCAGCCCCTATTTTCCTAACACAGTAGGGAAGGACATATACATGGGCCATTTAAATTAAAGGAAGAAATGGGAAAGGGAGATTCCAGGCTGCAAAAATATACACAAGCATTTACCTTTCCAGAACTAAACATTTCTTCCATAAAAATATGAAATATCCAAGCTCTATAGAATTAGGGCTGGGACTACTTCAAATGCAATTATTCTGTATTTTCAAAATATAGGGCAGAAAGCCTTTTGGATGATATTTATACATTTTCTTACAATGAAATGTGTAACATTTCATATATGCAATTATTTATCAGGCAATTTAGTGTGTTACAGGATTGTTGAAATAAAAATGGAAATAAGATAAGGCATGGAAAAAATCAGCAGTGATCAATTTCATTCATGAAAGAGAGTTTGCACATGCTAATCTTTCAGTCCCAAAGTCTCTTTCCTCTTCCTTTTTCACCTGGTTATCTCCTTATCATGGAGAAGGCAATGGCACCCCACTCCAGTACTCTTGCCTGGAAAATCCCATGGACGGAGGAACCTAGAAGGCTGTAGTCCATGGGGTCACTAAGAGTCGGGCACCACTGAGCGACTTCACTTTCACTTCTCACTTTGATGCATTGGAGAAGGAAATGGCAACCCACTCCAGTGTTCTTCCCTGGAGAATCCCGGGGATGGGGTAGCCTGGTGGGCTGCCGTCTACGGGGTCACACAGAGTCAGACACGACTGAAGCGACAGCAGCAGCAGCAGCATCTCCTTCCCTGAGGAGGCTTTGAGTGATCTCTCCCTCTGGGTTTGCCATTCGCCTGTATTTCTCAGATCTAACACTCATCCTTTTGTGTTGTGATCTGTTTTCATCTTTGTATTCACGCATAAGCTGTACTTCTAATAAAATCAGGAAGGACTTTTATTTGATTGGGTGATAATGGTGAAGTACTGCTCATTTATTTCTTTATCATGAAACCCATGATGATAGCATTTTTTTTTTCAAAAACACAGAGAATTAGAGGAAACTCCATAAAAGACTAAAACTAGATTTATCTCTGCTTTATTTTCTAAAGCATTCTGTACTCAATAACTGATGATGTGACCTTATGACAGAAAATATTATTTAGGTCCAAAAAAATCCTTAGCACCTGCAGACCTCTTGAAACCCTGGTCAAGCTTTCAAGTTTCAGTAAACTTGAAAAAGAATAGGAAGCTGCGTGCCTGAAACCTATGACAGGCATAATTAAATTTCTCCAGATTCTGCCTGTGGTCAACTTGCTTAATCCATGGGACATCGGTCAAAATTCTATGTTCTTCTAAATGGTTTGGTTTGGGTATCTCTTAAATCTCCTGCAAAGAATGTGATGATTCTGGAACTGCTAAGTTGCAGTGAAAATAAAGGAATGCTGGCAACTTTCTCTAAATGGATTTCACAGGACTGAATAAGTCATGGGAAAATAAATTAGAGAGTTCCATTTCAAAAGAATACTGAATGAAAGAGCTTGGGGAAAAACCATTTTATGTAGGGGAAAGTTATCGCTCACTTCAGTCATCTTAGAGCTACTAAAATCTATTCCAGTGTCTCACATTTAAAAATTCAATTTCCAGGTGCCTCTTAAGTCAGAAAAATTTCAAAAATATGTGAGGATGATGTTTACAACAGATAAGCAGGATACACACCTCTCTAGCAGACACTAACAGCTCAGTCTGGTACTGCTCTCAACTGCCCTGAGGCTGTGTTTAAATGTACGAAGTAAATGCACTGCCTCCATCATTTGTTTCAAGTTATTTCATTCAGGCACTTGACTTCCTTTTCTAGATCTTACTTGAGATGCAATACACAAAGAAGACCAATATGATAAATAGGTGATATGTTAATTAAACTACATATGCATTACTGATGATTCTTTGTTTTGCCAAGTACTAGTCTGATGCTTCTTTATGCAGTCCATTTCAAATGCATCAGATTTACATAGTTAAAAGATCAGGAGACAGTGTAAAATAAATCATTATGAAGAAGTGATAATATTGGACAAAGTGCTTTGCCTTCATTACCTTTTCTTCCTCTATCAAGAGGCAGAAATTCAATAGGTCCATAGCTTCATCATGATGTTGGTGGGATAGTAACTCGTCTGTCGAGTGCAAAATCACCAGACTCATCATAAGAAGGTCACTCTTGCTTAGAATATAAGATTCAAACAACATGTCTTACCTTAAGTTTTCTGAGCTGAATTCTGACTCTAGAAATTTAAGGAATTGTTCTCTCCCGACTGGGTCTTTCAATGCTTCATCCATGCCAAAACCCCATCGTTTTACCCTCTGCTGACTTGGTTCTTTGCTATAGAAAATAAAACAAAGCCAAATATACTCCTTTCATTATAAATTCTATATTCTGCTATTACATTTCCCCTCAAAATCATATATTCTTTGAAGCTCCCATCTTTAACATATTTTTCAGGGAAAAAAAAAAAACACCTCTGATTGATGACTCTGCATGAAATTATAGTGAGATGAAAGTTAGGCATTAATAAAAAGTCTAACATTTATTAAGCATTAAATGCCAAGAGATGGATTGAGATCCATCTCAAAAGTGAGATGGGTACTATTATAATTCTTATTTTATAAATGAGGAAGTCAAAGATACAAGGTTATAACTTTCCAATGTCAAATAGGTAGTATTCCAGACATTCTGACCCCAGGACTCAATTTCTTAACCACTACACTATGAAGTCTCATGGTGGCACACTGTACTGGAGGAAAATGCATTGAGATCAAAAGGCTTACATTCTGGTTTATGACTTTGTTGTTGATTAAATGTATGACATAGTCCTGGCTGAGTCACAACATTTTGGGATTCCAACTTTCACATCTATAAAACTAAGAACTTAGGGATGAAGAGATATATACTTGTCAAGCATTTGAGAACCACTGAACGGACATAAAAGCAAGAGAAGGTCCATAAATGCAATCTAGCTAAGTGCTGCAGAATACTAAATCCTCACTCTGTGAAGGGGTATGCAGTGATCTTTTTATGACTCTATCAAGATTAGTGATATAATTCTTCTCTTATATAGCTGATGAAAGAAACCAGGGAGTCTTAAATTGTGTTCTGGTTTTCTTAAGAAGTCAGACACTTGTCAGTTTCTCTTAGAGTGTTTATGGTAAATTCGTTTTGCTCCAAAACAGAATTTATAAAGGCATCATACTTGTATTGGGCTTAAGTAAGTATGGATTTAGCATTCATTTTACTTGAATAGATGGACCTTTGTGGCTATGTGGATTTTCAAGGAAGCTAAAAACAATGACCTAAATTTTAAGAACTAAAGATCCTAACTAGTCGACCTTGAAACCCTTGCACATCTGATTTTTTTTGTGCCAATCTTTCTGGAAATGCAAATCTAATATAATGCAAACATCTAAGTTTCAAAAACCATTGCCTTGAACAAGAGCTTTATATCATGGTTAATGTAGACACAGAGTAAAATTACTTTTACAATTAGTCTGCTGTAGGATTCTTTTTATATCACTCAAATCCTGAAATAAGTGAAATATTTGGAAGGAAGAGAAAATGTCACTTACCTTGCTTCAAGTTCCCAGAAGGTAGTATCATCAGACAACCATGGGTTAGAAGGGTCAGGTGGCACAAGAAACGGGTCATATTCTACATACTGTTCTGTGTAACTTAGCAGACTTGAGAAAAAGAAACATTTTCATTTTCTTTAGTTTTCTGGTTGAGGTAAAACTGATCTTTGTGAGGGACACACTATAAAAACATCTGGCCAAGGAATTCTTGCTTGCTTATAGAATAAAATCTGATAGCAGTTTTCATGCTTCTTTGAAGATAAATGTGGTTAAGGATTCCATCTTTCCCAATGCCTTAGCAATATGAATTAAAATGAGACATTTTAATGTCATTAAAATGAGACAAAATGGAAAAGGTCAGTGTATAGAAGGAAGTGCCAAGGAGCAATTCCAACCCTTGGTCAACTAGCCTACCCACAGCAGAACAGATGTTAGCTCAACTTGGAGAAGGAGTTAAAAGGCAATTTTTGTCAACAGTATTCACAGGAATTAGGTAAAGGGGGAATCACTTACAACACGGTTTTTGGGGAAAAAAATCTGTTTTTAAAACAAAGGGAGAAAGGAGAGGAAAAACACTGGAGAGGTAAGATTTGGCAATGCCTCAAAGTGCAGAATAGAAATGTCTTAACAGATTTGAATGAAGAAAATATGTAAAAATCTAAGCTTAATTCAAATTCTGAAGTCATAAAGTAACTGAGTAGTATAAATGTTAAGAAGAATTAACAGAAAGTTTCTAAGTTGCCAACAAGTAACTTAATGAATTGAGTTTTATTTCTCCTAGCAGGAGTGAAAAGATTCAATTCCTTGGAATTATCTTCTGTATTTGATTGTGGTTGCACAAAGATTGGGCCTCTAGAGACCTAAGATAATAACGATCATTCTGTCATTTGAAGTGCAACAAAAGAGCTCTGTGAAAATTTTCTGTGTTCAAAAGGGAAAAGAAAATAACATTTCTTACAGGGTTCCAATTATATCAGTTCTCCTCCCACCAGTTCATACTGAACACATTTAATTGTCATCTGAACATTTTTTAATTTATATGGGCATGGTTGCAACACTTACCTATCAGCAACTTTTGACATTTTTAACCGATGTCTATCTAACTGTATTTGCCAATACTTTATCTGGAAAAAAGAGATAAGTAGTTACGTAAGTAGTGACATTCTCCAATTTTCAACTCTAAACTCTAATAGATTGAGTAATTCTAAACAAGAATATGTTCTAGACAGGAAAATTTCAGTCTAGAGGAAAACTCAAACATGAGGGCTCTGAAAGAGTTAATAAAAATTAAACTCTATTTGACTGTAAACACATAACCAGTATTGCTTTAGAACAGCAGTGAGGCTGAACATTCTGCCCACATCAGCAAAATAACTTTATTTTTAAAGTATTATAGAAATTTTAAGCATTTATTCATGGTGATTATCTAAATTAGAATCACATTTCTCCATCAAACAGTGAATTCAGAAAATAAATGTATTTGCTATTTGTTACTATAATTTCAAGATAAACCCTACTTCCTAATACTAGCCCAACAAAAGCATCAATGATATTTGTTTTAGGAATAACTTTATCAACATTTCAGAGCAAATTCTCACAGGGACATAATAACATGTGGAAATTTAAAACTCTCTGAGTTACTTTTCCTTCAAGGTGATTATAAATATACTAGAAAAAGTATGTATTACATAGTTGGTAGGAAGAAATAAGCAAAAGGAGAAAAAGTCTCATGACAACTAACCAAGAGATTTGATGATGAATTGATAAGAGATACTTGGTATTGCCTTTGAAATACTGCAGCCAAAGCTATTTATTCATCAACAGATGCAACAAGAAGCAATTTATACCATTGCTATACCAAGAAGCAATATATCTGCTCATCAGTGCTAATGAGGAAAAACTTCAAGAGGATTCTAGAGATCAGTACTGCAGAAACAAGGTTGAGCACTCTTGTGAAGATCACGTCACATGACTGGAGGTGGAAAACACATGATCTAAATGTCACCAACCTATTGTCTTCTCATTTTTTAGAACAGAATTATGGAATATAAACTAACTCAATAATGGAATCATCTATGAGTCAGTGTGTGTGATTTTTAAAAATTAGTTAGAGGGAAAAGGATTTGGAGAAATAACAAGGGAAGAGTTTTGAAAACTATCTCCTTATATTAATAAATCTTCAAGAGAATACATATCTTAAAATTACATTTTAAATACAATCTTACAAATCAATTTTTAAAATATCTCCTATTAACATCAACATCTGGTCTTCATACTGGCTACTCTGTAAACCATCTACTCTGTAAACCATTATTCTAGGTTGACTCACCTGTTGTTGTAACTCATCTTCTGTTGGAGGTTTAGTTTCTGGTGTGGGTGTGTGGGTAGGACTGTGACTTCTAATATCATTTTGTAGACCATAGACAGACTATATTAAAATAAAAAAGAAATATGTTAAGAGAAAGTTACATTTATAGTCACAGACTTTCTAAAAGGTAACTTTGTGTTATATATTCATTAAGGTAACTTAAAACTTTGCTGCATATTGGATTAAGCTTATCAAAATTCAAAAGGCACTGCTACCATAAATGTCATATGAATCTAAAATGAAAGCACAGAGTTTTTGGAAAAAATATGTGGTTGTATTATTAACTGACAGAATAATTGACTATATGAATAAAACTAGGTAACTGTGATAAAATATGGGGTGAGTTGAGAATACTAATTTGGGAAATGACAGCACAACATAGCATCAAATAAGTATTAATTTTGGAATAAAACAGAGGTGGATACATAATAGAATAAAAATGTAATAAGGCAAAAAGGGTAAAAATAATCTAGTTGTTTTACATAGGAAAGGAATGGAGTAATAAGGAGAGAAACTAGGTTAAGAATTCCATTGCTGATTTTGTCTCTGATGGTATCATCAAACACACACCAGAATGTTCCTATTTTCCCAGCTCAACATTGGGTTATCTACCTCACGATACTGACCTTGTCGTTTGGTTTCAGTAGGTGCCATTTACAAATGTCAGTGACCTCTAAGGTTTTGTACATCTTTGAAATTCTTTATCCCAGTGCTTCTTTACTATTTCGTCAAAAGGTGAACCCTACTATTTAGGAATGCTCTTTTTTGGGAAAGACCCATTGCTTAGTAAATATAAACAAAAATCTGGGGACTTCAAGAACAAAAATTCATCCCTAACTGAAGGTGAGACATCTTACATGTCAACTCAAGGGAGAGGCCAAATTACCTTTTCTTTAATATTAAAGCATTCTTACTTTAAAATAAAGAATTTAATGTTAGCTACTAAGCACTTTTTCTCTGGACAAGAGGATGGAGGAGGACATGACAAAGTTTCATGAGCCCTACAAAATTAAAGTTGCCAAATAGTGGAAAGAAGCTATTGAAATCAGAAGAAGATAGATGTTTAACCAAGCCAATTTTCAGGCCCATCACCAATCTTACCAGTAACTCTAAATTTAAATTCATCCTGTTAACTGACCTGTTTTCACTTGGATTCCACCTCGTCTTAATGTTAACCTTTTGGCTCTGTACCTGGGCCCTTTTCCCTTGTGAGTTCCCACTATTTTGCTCTTAGCCCACCTTTAACATTTTTAACTTGGTCTTCTGACTATCTTTGGTAGGAACTTCAATTTTCCCTCTTTTGACATAGCTCCAACCTCCTTGAAACTCAATTCTTGTTACTGGGCATACATTTCAACCCAAGGACTAGCACACATGATGTCAGTTAATTACTAACTATACTGAACTAACTGGCTTGAACTATCTTTTTCTTTCCTTCTATCATTCATTCAACATGTATCAAACACCTATTATATGCTGTATATACCTGTTAAGCATTAGGGATATAGATGCAAACAAAAATAGGTATGCTTCCTCCTTCCTTGGAACTTATGACCTAATGGTTACACATAATAAACATATGATTAAAACTGTGATAAGTATTATGAAAGAAAAGAATGGCAAGAGTACAGTACCTGGAATACAAAGAGACTTAATTTTCACTGAAGAAATGAAAGGTCTGCATGAACTACTGCTGGTTGTGTTTGAGGGTGATTAAACAACATAACCCTCTGAACTCCGAAGTAACAGTTGAGGCGGGTATTTAAAAATTAGTGAAGTAAGAGACCACCAATTATGAAACAATTATACTTTCCAATGTCTGCTATTTTTTTAGTTGTGTCATACTAATTTTTGATACAGAAAATAAAAAAGACATCTAAGGTTTAAACTTCCCATTCTCACTTAACCTTGGTTTAATTACTTAAAGTTCTTTAATAAGAATCTCTAGTTCATGTAAAAAATGTTTTAAAGGCAAAACAGCTGACAGTTCTAACAGTGAGGTTGTTGGTTAAGATTTAAAATAATTTAAAAGAGCGCTGGAAAAACACCACAATTTATGGTGCCAAAGAAGTAAGATAATTAATAAATTACCTTCTATCTCTACATTTCTATTATTATTTCAATATACATGCATTTCACATGATCATCATGAAGTTCCATAAAACACTCAAACCATTGGGCGGTGCTGTTTCAAATAGTCTTCCAGCAGCCTGGCCACTGGTTCTGAGGTTACTGGGATGTTTCCTTTTTTGTCTTACATGTAAGTAAACATCATGAATTCTCTCTTTCCTCACTCAGGGTACCTTTCATTTTCTGGGGATCAGTAATAGCTTTTAACTTTGATTCTTGGCTAGAGTGAAAATAGCCACAAATAATGCAATTTTATGCTCAGGGCTTACTTTATGCTAAAGGAGGTAAGAAAATTGATCCTATTTTGGCCAATAAGTTATGAGGATCATTTGCAATGTAAAAGGATGTGCACCTTTTAGAAAACTGAAATATATTAGAAATCTTGGCATAAAGCAGATAGGGCTAGAGAGAAAGAAAAATGGAATTGTCTAAGGTCTTAATATTTGCAGATGGGGAAAATTAAGTTAACCAATTTGGATCCACTTTGAGTTTTAATAGCAAAGATAATTACTAAACCAAGATGCTTTGACTTATAACACCTTTTTTTTTGTTGTTGTTGTTCCTCAGGGTGCCTGGATTAACACTTTACATATGCAGTACCATCCTAATGAATACTGAATGGGTTATTCATTAAATGAAACAGATTTGACTTTCTACATAAATCTGTTCATATGTGATCTCCTTTTATATCTCAGAAGAGATAAGAAAATTCTTTCCTTTATTTTTGGTCAAGGGGAAGGGACTTTAAGAACTAAAGAGTGAAGGAAGTTTCGATGCTTTTTTATGTGGAGTGCAATGATGGGTGGAGGAGGGGGGATGCTCAGCTCGACTGGAGAATGATTAGGACCATGTCCAATGCCACGTGGAAGAAGCAAGTGCAGAGACAGAGCAGTGAGAGGAGACTAGAGAAGATTGAGAGAGAAAGTTTGCCAGTGTCCAAGTCTCTGCATCCAAGATTATCTAGGCTAACTCCCTGCCTATTCCTAAGGTTTTAGAATATTCTCCTCTTTCATCTATTTTGAGCAGTTTCTCTTGCTTGCAAAGGTATTGTACTTCTTACTTGAAACACTTTTGTGCTGCACTAAGATATGAATAGTTTATTCTGTTATGTAACACGTTAAAATTTAAAATTTCACATTTGGCATATGGAAGTAAAGAAATACCAATCTTTTAAAGTATGAACGGCTATAACCACTGCACTAATAGCAGGAAAACTAGGCATTAATCATGAATTTGCTAACTGTTCTTCCAGGATGTGCACTTTAGCTGTTAACTAAAATCTTACATGCCATTATGTCCAAATGCAAGTAACAGAGGAAAGAAAGATAATGAGACAGCAAACAACTTACTGTTGTTTTGAAATGTGGGTTCTAGAGTTACAGGAAACGATCTGAAGTGTGGCTGCAGTCATGTAAGCACAAATGCTTTTGTCACTTTTCCTTATGTTTTGTGTTTTTCTAGGACCTCTTCTCAGAGAAGGCGATGGCACCCCACTCCAGTACTCTTGCCTGGAAAATCCCATGGATGGAGGAGCCTGGTGGGCTGCAGTCCATGCGGTCGCTAAGAGTTGGATATGACTGAGTGACCTCACTTTCACTTTCACGCATTGGAGAAGGAAATGGCAGCCCACTCCAGTGTTCTTGCCTAGAGAATCCCAGGGATGGGGGAGCCTGGTGGGTTGCTGTCTATGGGGTCACACAGAGTCGGACACGACTGAAGCGACTCAGCAGCAGCAGCAGCAGGACCTCTTCTAGCAATTGTCATATAGAAGGGTGATCTTATGTGTTAATTCGACTGGACCATGGTGCTCAGATATTGGATCAGACATTATTTCGGGTGTTTCTATAAGCATGATTTTTGGGTGAGATTAAAACTTAAATAAGTGGATCTTGAGTAAAGCAGAATATTTTCAATAATGTAGTTGCATCCGATCAGTTGAAGACCTAAATAGAACAAAAAGACCTCCACCAACCAACCAAGAGGAAATCCTGCCAACAGATGGCAATTCTTCCCTGGATCCTTAGTTTGTTGGCCTACCTCATCAGATTTTGGACTTGCCAAGCCTTTTAGAATCATGTGAGTCGGTACCTTAAAATAAATCTCTCTCTCTTTCTCTCTGCATACAGATATCTATATGTCTCCTTATTTTTGGTTCTGTTTCTCTGGAGAAATTTGGCTATAATACAAACATAGCCTGACTTATTAGAGTTAAAATTTTAGAATCAGTTGAAGAAAGTTAGGTACATAGTGCCCCTTAAAATTTGCCTAGATTAGGATGATTTATTTCCACTTGTGCTCAATTGTGAAGTCGTGTCTGACTCTTTGTGACCCCACAGACCAGCCTGCCAGGCTCCTCTGTCCGTGGCATTTTCCAGGTAAGAATACTGGAATGGATTGCCATTTCTTTCTCCAGGTATTTTTGCTTATGCTACATTATCATTCCTTCACAGAAAATTGAGGATATACACTTCACTTATTTCTTTGTATTTTAGTAAACTATGTTCAAATAAAAAGACAGGTTTAAACACTGGTTAGCCCTACCTATTCAAAAGTATTTCAAATCAGATGTACATCTCAGCCTTCTTTTCACATATTTGACAAATATATTTGAAATTAAATAATTAAATATAATGTCCCAAACCCTGATATTCCTCAGGTACATGTGCTAAATGAACACTCAAGGAACTCACTTGGCCTTTTATTCTTAACATGTATGTCCTTTGTTCTGTGACACATAATCACAAGCAATATCATCACAGCTGAATCCCAAAGAATGGAACGGCAGCTCTCTCCACTGAGGGCAGTAGCTGCTTTCAAAGATGAAGTACAGTCCGGGGGTTCCACTTCCTTACCAGCCTCAGCATAGCACAGAGGGCGACCACACAGGAACAAAGGACACTTGCCAATTAACAGCAGAAGGCGAAGGCAGCTTCCACAGGTGGCAGGCTGGCCTCTGCCATTTCTGTCTAGACTCTCACAGAACTGCTTGCTCCTGAAGGACAGAACTGTGAAGTCTTCACAGTATGTTGAAACAGTTTGTTCTTGTTGTCAAGCCAATCATTAATAAAATGGTGTGACAGTTTAGAATCACAAACCATTTAAATGCCCTTGATAACATGACTGAGTTGTGTCCCTCCCAAATTCCTGAGCTGCAGCCCACTCTGATTGCATTTGGAGATGGGGTGGGAAAGGAGGTATCAAGGTTAAGTGGGATCACACGGTGGGATCCTAATCCTATGGAGCTGGTACCCTTAAAAAGAAGAGAAGGAGCACTGAGCTCACTCTCTCTGCCATGTGAGAACACAACAAGCTGGCCATCTGCTACCAGGGAGACAGCTCTCATCAGGAACCAAATTTATCAGCACCTTGGTCTCAGATTTCCAGTCTCCAGAACTGGAAGAAAATAAATTCTTATTGTTTAAGCTCCCCAGCCTGCAGTATTTTGTTAGAATAGTCATAGCATACATATATCACACACAATTTTGTCAACTGTTATACACTAGTATATATGTCGCATACATACACACATTTGTTTTGCTTGCTTGCTCAATATGTGTACTCCCATTAAGACCGCAAGTTACGGGAGCAAGGCCATGCCTGTCTCATTTATTTCTGAATAACGAAAGACCAGTACATACCCAGCATAAAGCAGAGATTTGCTAAATCTGCTGATTGAATGGATCATTCCTGTTCCTAGCCAAATATGAGCTAAAGCACAAGCGGTAAGAATTCTAAAGACAAACCAGTATGTGAGTTAGAGTCCTCTAACCTTTTATATAAAGTAACATTATTGGTGAAAATTAAAGAAAATCCAGTACTTCTCAGTATGAAAAGCTGCATTTATCAGGTGAGAAAATCAGTATTCTCCAATTGCTAAGAACAAGGGTATGTACGCTATCTGCATCCTGCAGAACTTCTGTTTTTCTCTAGTGGTTTTAGTGCTATACAGCTCTGCTATTAGCTCCCCAGTTCTACTATTACTGATTCACAGGAAATTAGGCTACCAACTAGACCAACAGAGTTGAGCTCCATGGTTCCATCATCTCTTTACAACATTTCACTTTGCTATGACAATGTTTCTCTACCAGTCAGTGAGGGCTGATGGTATCTGAAGAGCAACACTGAAAACTAATGATTTCCAAGTTTTCAAAAACAATGATGCCCTGTGAAGCACTGGTAAGACACCATAACTGAGTACAGAGCTACAGGGACAGTGTAAACATTTTATTAATCTTTAAGTTCTATCTCATCAATCCAGATACTTTCTCATCTGATTCAGAGCACATCTCAGCTGGTGTCTATAGGGGAAACCAGACACAAAGTAATATATTTTGAACTCTTCAAAATTCAGAAAGTAGTGAGAAGTGACTTAATGCACTCTGGGGTAGCTGACTGCATGTTTGAATTTGGTACCACAAAGCTAGTCCCGGTACACTAGGCCATGCTGTGAGTGGAGGGTGAGAGGAAATGCCTAGGGCTGATCATAAGAGAGAGGGGCCAACAGGTTTGCTGTGGTCTGGCTTTGCTTCTCTTTCTCAGAGATATGCTAGGACCAAAAGCTTTTGAGCACCTCACCTGAATGGGTTTTATGGCACTTTTCCTGTGGCTTCTTTATCCTAACATCAAGGTCAACAGTTTTAAAAGAACAACAACAAGAAAAGGTACGTTGACCATAGTGAGGCCTTAGACTATAACGCTTATTTCTAGGGATGAAAGAAAAAGACATTAAAAAATTAGACTACAGAAAAAGCTTAGTACCTGCTGCCTGGACACATATCCCAGAAAACGCTGCATAAGTAAAAAGCTACGGAAGAGAAGGTCTTAACCTCTGTGGAATGGTTAGATCTAGTGGCACTGACCTTTGGCTGTGTCCTCAGAGTGACTACTATAGGCCAGATATCCTTACGTGCATCAGTCATTTTTTATGGAATAAATATAAATATCTTCTATACTTACCATCTGAGTCACCAGGGAAGTTCAAAATGAATCTATGTGTGGGTGCTAAGTGGCTTCAGTCATTTCCGACTCTTTGAGAGCCTATGGACTGTAGCCACCAGGCTCCTCTGTCCATGGGATTCTCTGGCAAGAATACTGGAGTGTGTTGCCATGCCTTCCTCCAGGGAACCTTCTCAACCAAAAGGTCAAACCCAGATCTCCTGAGGCTTCTGCATTGCAGGCGGATTCTTTACCATTGAAAAATATCTTCTATAATAACTGTCTGAGCCACGGGGAAGCCCAAAGAAAAAACGCCTTTTATATGCATGTGCTACTTTAAAAAGTGTAGGTACTTCAGTTATGTGTTTTCAAAAGATTGTATTAAACATCATTGAATTCAGGATAGCACTTCATTTTTGTTACATAGTTCCTCATATAAGAGATCCTAAACCTACTGCCATGATCCTATAGTTATGCCACAAAATTTTGATATTAAAATGTGGTCTTCATACAGTACCTATAATTAAACATCTTTATGATGATGTCTTTTTCTTCAAATTTTTCTCTAACAATGCCTGTCTCTCATGAGTACCACTTGTTCTCAGATAAACTCTACTTATTTTTCCTCATTTCCTGGGCTCTGAAAGAGATACTTTTTCTGCTAATGGCTCTCCTCTCAGCATCCTGTTCCTGTCACAGCCACCTCCACACCTTGAGATCTTGACGTGTTTGAGAATCAGGACGGGGTCTCCTTCCTGGTGAGAGAGGAACTGACAGAAGTCCAGGGCTTGACCCCCCAGGTTTTCTTCTAGCCAAGTAATAAGGAAGAGCAGGGAATATGCTATAAAGGACTCATGAAATGGAAGAAGAGGGTTTTTTTGTCTGCTTTTTGTTTTTGTGGTTGACGTCCTCTAAATGAGGCAGGAGGTAGATACTCCCCCAGTTCCCTACAGGGTAAAGTGACTGGAAATTCATTCCCTGTGGACTGAAAATCCAAGACAAGAGTAGCAGGACAATTAAGTGGGGAGGCTGGGCCCTGCCCAGACTACATATTTCTCATTCTTGAAGTCAGGAGACTTCCTTGACCACACATGTGCAGAAAGACTCCTTGGAGGCCAAAGGGGAGTGATGCCAAGGGATGTTCTGCCCATACGCCTTTTCTGTGAAATCCATTTTGGCTGAGATGTGCGCACACACATGGGAGGGTCCTGGATACACCAAATACGGACTGTGAACCAGGCGAATTAAAATGATTGGCCAAAATAAACCAGGAAGAAATTCCCCATAATTCAAACTGCCAAGAGGGCGTGACTCAGGGACTCTCCTGAGTCTGCCCATGTGTCTAGCCACACGTAATGTACTCTTTCTTCTCTAAATAAATACTTTTTTCACTACTTTCCATCTCAGGAAATTCGTTTCTGCAAAGTTGAAGGGGCAGGGCCCTTGTCACTGACCACTGGTTTAGTGGCTAGGATGCCGTGCTCTTACTGTTGCTACCTGGCCTCAATCTCTGGCTGGGGAACGGAAGCCCCACTTTAAGCCACTGCAGGCCGAGGCCACCTGAGATCATAAACAGGACACACATTGCAAGATCAGCACAACAAATGTTGATTTTACCTTTCGTGTTTTGTGTGGATTTCTCATTCTGGATGACTTCTTAATGTCCACTTCAGTGGTATTTACACATCCAGGCTAGAAATGGAAAACAGAGAGACAAAGGAATCTTTGGGTGTAAAGTTTCTGATGTGCACATTCACTCTCCAGGACCCCAGTAAACGCTGCTATGACACAAGCCCCCTGCAGCCCTGTCCAAATGGCCCCAGCCACCTCTCTGGGCAGTTATCCAGTGAGAAAGGCACTGCCTTCTTTCACACCTTAAGTTTAAAAGTCTTCAGATACCATTCTAGAAAAGCTACCAGAGAAACGGGAAAAAGAAATACAAGAGATCTGCATGTGAAAGTGAGTGTTAGCTGCTAACCCGACAGATTCAGAGCAAGGGTATCCAGAGACCAAATAAGGTGAGGCCCCTAGCTGGTATCTGCATTCAGCTTCCCTCAGAGTCTACCCTCTCTGGATGAGATGACACTTACTAGACGGCTGTGTGCATCTCCTAAGTTAGAAAATCAATGGCATTCAGTCGAACAAGCTCAAATCCCAGAGCAATTTTTCTACAGGGATCTATGACGTCCAGTGACTTGGAATATTTGTTTGTCAATAGACAGAATGTGCAGTGGAGTTAATGGTCAAAATGTGGAAGATGAAGAAAGCAACCGGGAATCAACAGACCACGCTTCTTCTCGGAATTCCTAACTTTCCTCTTCCCTTTTCCATAGACAGGCGAGCCCCTTTCAAACAGGGTGGGTCGGAGGAAAAGTTTGGACAGTTTGCTCCTTGTTTTTTGACAACCACAGGAATATCATTTTGCCACATTTATTTTTCTGTTGCAAAGAAGCAAAGAGCTCTAAAGCGTCTTTCTTATTTAGAGAAGAGAAAAGGAGGCAGAAAGAAAAAGGAAGAAGGAGAAGGAATAGAAAGAAGAATAGGAAAGAGAGAGAGAGGGTGGGAGAGAGAAAACACAAATCGGGAAACAGAAGAAAGGAGATTAAAAATACTTGAGATCTTAAATGGAGAAAGGTCCTTCAGTTCAGTTCAGTTGCTCAGTCATGTCCGCCTCTTTGCGACCCCATGAATTGCAGCACACCAGGCTTCCTTGTCCACCACCAACTCCCAGAGTTCACTCAAACTCATGTCCATTGAGTCAGTGATGCCATCCAGCCATCTCATCCTCGGTCGTCCCCTTCTCCTCCTGCCCCCAATTCCTCCCAGCATCAGGGTCTTTTCCAGTGAGTCAACTCTTCACATGAGGTGGCCAAAGTACTGGAGTTTCAGCTTTAGCACCATTCCTTCCAACGAACACCCAGGACTGATCTCCTTTAGAATGGACTGGTTAGATCTCCTTGCAGTCCAAGGGACTCTCAAGAGTCTTCTCCAACACCACAGTTTAAAAGCATCAATTCTTCGGCGCTCAGCTTTCTTCACAGTCCAACTCTCACATCCATACATGACCACTGGAAAAACCATAGTCTTGACTAGAAGGACCTTTGTTGGCAAAGTAATGTCTCTGCTTTTCAATATGCTATCTAGGTTGGCCATAACTTTCCTTCCAAGGAGTAAGCATCTTTTAATTTCATGGCTGCAGTCACCATCTGCAGTGATTTTGGAGCCCCCCAAAATAAGGTCTGACACTGTTTCCACTGTTTCCCCATCTATTTCCCATGAAGTGATGGGACCAGATGCCATGATTTTCGTTTTCTGAATGTTGAGTTTTAAGCCAACTGTTTCACTCTCCTCTTTCACATTTATCAAAAGGGTTTTTAGCTCCTCTTTACTTTCTGCCATAAGGGTGGTGTCATCTGCATATCTGAGGTTATTGATATTTCTCCCGGCAACCTTGATTCCAGCTTGTTCTTCTTCCAGCCCAGCATTTCTCATGATGTACTCTGCATATAAGTTAAATAAGCAGGATGACAATATACAGCCTTGACATACTCCTTTTCCTATTTGGAACCAGTCTGTTGTTCCATGTCCAGTTCTAACTGTTGATTCCTGACCTGCACATAGGTTTCTCAAGAGGCAGGTCAGGTGGTCTGGTACTCCCATCTCTTTCAGAATTTTCCACAGATTATTGTGATCCACACAGTCAAAGGCTTTGGCATAGTCAATAAAGCAGAAATAGATGTTTTTCTGGAACTCTCTTGCTTTTTTGATGATCCAATGGATGTTGGCAATTTGATCTCTGGTTCCTCTGCCTTTTCTAAAACCAGCTTGAACATCTGGAAGTTCACGGTTCACGTGTTGCTGAAGCCTGGCTTGGAGAATTTTGAGCATTATTTTACTAGCGTGTGAGATGAGTGCAATTGTGCGGTAGTTTGAGCATTCCTTAGACATCACTTATCCTTTAGATTTGACTGGAAGTTAGCAGTTACACGGTTGTATTTCCTTTACTTGCAACTTTTGATACAGGATGCAAGAATCTCTGGTATTAATTAAAATTATTACATTGTATATCTCTGCTCAAGTTCTTTATTTTCTCTCCACAGACTGAAATATCATAAGTTACTCTTGAAAGTGACTCCAGAGAAAATATGAAAGTGGAGAAAATGAGTTTGAGGATCTGGGAGGACATGAAGGCAAGGGCAAAAGGCAGCACTGATGTGACTAGAGAAAGAAGTTATTCTCCACAAGCCCTGGTAAGCAATAGGGATTAGCTCTTTGTATAACGAAAACCCAGGACATTTTTCTTAAAGAACCTTCTCCTGACAGTCCAACCATTATGACAATACTCCACTACAATGTTGTAACGGATAAAGAAGTAAATGAAGAAAGCATTTTTCTCTTGAATTGTTTTCTTTGTAGGTTGTATGTGAAATATATGTACTATAATACACTGCCCTGTAAACATTAAATAAACTGTAAATTTGGTTTGCATATCTATTTAAGAATAGAAATAGCACAGCCAAAAAAAAGGAAGTAAATAATTTCTAAAAAAAATTTAGCAAACAAATAAATAATTAAAAAAAAAAAAAGAAAGAACTTCCCTGGTAGTCCAGTGGTTATCAATCCACTTGCCAACACAGGGGACACAAGTTTGAGCCCTGGTCCAGGAAGAGCCCATATGCCCCGGAGCACCTAAGCCCGTGCGTCACAACTTCTGAGCCTGCACCCTGAGCCTGTGAGCTACAACTACTGAGCTGAAACTATGGAAGCCCCCGTGCCTAGACCCTGTGCTCTGCAACAAGAGTAGCCGCTGTAATGAGAAGTCTGTGCAGAACAAGTAGAGAGCAACCCGCACTTGATGCAGCTAGAGAAAGCCCACACAGCAACAAAAGGCAAAGTCAGCCAAAAATAAATAGCAAATAAATAATTTTTCCAAAAACAAGAGAAGTAGCTGGTTTAGCACCATGATCTGCTTAGAAGTGTAGGAGAAAGGAAGAGCACCCTCTTGGGTGAGACTTATTTACTAATTGACACTGAGCGATTCACTTAAACTTTATTGGCATCAGATTGATCCAATATTTGATATTCTGATTTGATTTTCTGTGGCTGGTTCTAAGTATAAGTGTATGTTAACAAGTCCCCTCTCCCCCACTACCAGCCAGTCCATATCCTCTCTCACTGGTGATTTTAATATGCAGCCAGGATTCATAGATGCTTGCCCCTTGAACGAAAATCTGTGACAAACCTAGACAGCATATTACACAGCAGAGACATCACTTTGCTTACAAAAGACCATCTTGTCAAAGCCATGGTTTTTCCGGTAGTCATGTGTGAATGGGAGAGTTGGACCATAAAGAAGGCTGCTGCTGCTAAGTCACTTCAGTCGTGTCTGACTCTGTGTGACCTCATAGATGGCAGCCCACCAGGCTTCCCCCGTCTCTGGGAGTCTCCAGGCAACAACACTGGAGTAGGTTGCCATTTCCTTCTCCAATTCATGAAAGTGAAAAGTGAAAGGGAAGTCCCTCAGTCGTGTCCGACTCTTCGCAACCCCATGGACTGCAGCCTGCCTACCAGGCTCCTCCGTCCATGGGATCTTCCAGGCAAGAGTACTGGAGTGGGGTGCCATCACCTTCTCAATTGATGCTTTCAAACTGTGGTGCTGGAAAAGACTCTTTTGAGAATCCCTTGGACAGCAAGGATTTCAAACCAGTCAATCCTAAAGAAAATCAATCCTGAATATTCATCGTAAGGACTAATGCTGAAGCTCCAATACTTTGGCCACCTGATGCAGAGCCAACTCATTAGAAAAAGCCCTGATGCTGGAAAAGATTGAAGGCAGGAGCAGATGGGGACAACAGAGGATGAGATGGTTGGATGGCATCACTGACTCAATGGACATGAGTTTGAGCAAGCTCTGGGAGAGTCTGAAGGACAGGGAAGCCTGGTGTGCTGCATGGGTTGCAAAAAGTCAGACAAGACAGAGCAACTGAACAACAACAAAAATTCATAACCATTTATCTAGAAGTGACAAAGATAAGGTTTTAAAAATATTAAAGCAGTGTGTGTTCATTTCCTATTCAATTTCCATTTCCTATTGATATATCAAGAGTCAAGCATGACAAGACAGATCATAGAAGATTTTCTTCTATACTTAAAGGAGTGGGATAAATGAGAATGTGATATACAGGAAAAGGAAGGCATGTCCCTCTGTAACTGAGGGGGAAAGGAGAAATAAAGGTAAGATGCAGCATCCAACATGTGTCCTCATTTTCTTCCTCTGGAGAAGACAGCCCATGCAGAATGAAAAGAGTGATAGAAATGCCCAGTCAATTATGAGGGAGCCTATAATGTGTGGGTTGGATAGCTAGTCCCACTTACCTAGAGGAATCACCACATGCCATCACACACAATGTGAATGTCTACAATTGGAGCTGGCAAGAGAGATAAAGCTGAGATAGTGTTTCTCAGGGCCTGTAGGCAGCAGGCAAGAGACCCAGATTTTGTTGCATGCCTCAGTGGTAAAGGAGGCAGAAGTTCTGAGACTAATAGATGGATGGGAACCTGAGGTTGAGACAAGACCAAAGTGTGCAGGAATTTTATGCCGGTAGCACAAATGTCTGGAATATAAACTCCAGTGAGCACCCAAAGATGAGATGGTATTCCTGTGATAGCAGTCCCAGGAATAAACTCGACTGACGTATCTAAAACAGAAATCAGAAAGAAGCCAGAAGTCCCGTTGACCCTTCTTCCACTGTATGCGATCATATAAAAACAAAGCATTTATACTCCAAACTCCTATCAAAACTACCTCGCATAGAGGCAGGGAAAGGTGTAAGAAAATTGAAAGTATGATCACTTACCCAAAATTTACCTAGCAGATGCTTTAAATGATTGCATCATACAGAGCACACACATTGAAGACTATCCTTCAAATGTTTCTGAGATAAATAGGCCAATCATATATTAAAAAAAAATCAGAAAATATATTTTCTATATACACATGAGGAGTCTGAACTAATAGAATTTGAAAGCGCCTTCTGTTATAAGCTAGAATTCTAAATCAATCTTACTTCATATCAAGTCATACCAAATGGGTATTGATAAATGGCCCTAGAAATTGTGTCAACCACTGAAGGGATGAAGTAGAAAGATAGTTTCTCTTTGTATAAAAATGTATCTGACTGCCCTCTCAAAGAGAATTTTCCTTTTTAAAGTTAAAAGATTTTGGTCTTTCAAATTTGGTTAATGAGCCATTAGCAGACATCTAAAATTCTACTTGAACCAATTTTTAACACCATTGATCAGCAAATTAATAAGAAGTCATTGATCCTAAAAGTAAATATTATTAGAAGACTGAACCCTGAGGTAATGTCTCATAACTCAGCTCTCATTCCAGGCTAATGAAATAGGCTAGTTCAAAATTTTTTGTTAATGGCACAATGGTTAAAATAATAAACTGAACCTGGGATGCATGTCTCAGTGGACTTCCAGCTTCCTTTCATTTCTAAAGAGCCCCTTAGGAAGTTCATGCTTAGATCGGTCTCTGGTATCTAAGCTTAAACAGGGGATTCTTGAAGACTGAAAAAGCTTCAATGCTCAAAGCCATCTAGTATATTTCTGAATAATTAATGTCATTTCAAAATAACTACTTTCAGAAATCAGGCACTGAAGTGGATGAAATATGGGAATATTTCTTTGGAATTTTTTAAATAATAATTTTAAGAAAATTTATTTTTGTATCTAAATCTAGTGATAAATGGTAAGGTATAAAAATGAAGGTATGATCATACCTCAATATTCTGTTAGTATAGTAAGGATGCCAGACAGATGAATCATCACAGTGTGGGAGCATAAGGACTAGACAGTAGATGGCAGAGGGCATTACACGTCAAGAGGACATTCCAGACATCCATGCTTATGTGAATACTGCTGTTCCTCACCAATGTGGCAGATAAACATTTTTTAAACTTTGTTTTAAAGTAAATTTGATGTGCCCCTTGGTTATTTTGAAAAGGCAGTTATCCTTTTGAAGCATATATAATATGTACCACTCAGTTCAGTTCAGTTCAGTTCAGCTGCTCAGTCATGTTTGACTCTTTGCGACGCCATGAACCGCAGCACACCAGGCTTCCCTGTCCATCACCAACTCCTGGAGTCCACCCAAACCCATACCACTAGCTGGCAACAGATTCACTTGAAATGTTGTGCATAAATTGGTTTTCTGTACTACAAAACGTATCTTCCCAATAAGGTACAAATGACAGTACCATTACCAAGTAGGCACTCAGTAAAAATGGTCAAACATGTACTATTTTACAGATATAACGAAGTACACATTACTGTTGGAATTAAAAAGTAATACAATTGCATTTACATTGGCCTCGAAAAGAACTATTTCTAGTGATTCAAAGGAGAATTTATTTTCAACAAAACTAAGCTGTGTTGCAACACTACTATAATACTGTTTGCTAAAAGCAGAATTTAATGTCTTGGAATCCATTCCTTCAGGGGCAAAAGGAGCATACTGTTGAGAACTATTACTGACACAGTGCTCATTTATGTGTCTTAAAGAGTTGCAAACCAGAAGCTGGAATTCTTGGTTTCACTGTTGACATTTTATTTAAAAGAATTTAAAAATCACTTATTTCCTCTCATGACATAATGCATTTTTATTAACTGTAGCAGAAGGCACACCTGAGTTCAGAATAACTTGGGATACCTGAAGGATTCTTTGACGAAGAACAGCATTATTAATAGTAATGGAGAAAACAACTCCCTAAATTCAATCACTATGGTGATATGTAACTGTAAAACAATGTCCTAAGGGACAAATAAGTGGAGATTTAAGAATCAGGTGGCATATGGAGCTGATAGTAAGAGATACACACATTCCTGGAAATTAAAAATTCAGACTTGACTCTGGGAAAATTAACATTTTGAATATATGTTAATTATTAGTTCAAACAAACACATTATTGAAAACGATTTGTCCTTCTCTAACACTGTACCAGTTTTAAAAATTCAATTTGCAACATATTGTACTTCAGTTAAAATGATCCCTTATTCTTATACAAAGCAATTCTAGGTTTTTAAAGTGTTCAACCTCAGGATATTTTTTAAAGATCCAATTCAAACTTTTCTTTCTCTTCTTGGGCACTTGCCAATTGATTTAACTCCTGATCCTTTCAGCTTGGCTGACCCACTCATTTACTAAACGCTACACACAAACTGAAAGAAGCTGTCTGTGGCTGGAATTCTTCTCCCCTTTTTTTGAAGGAGTTGGCTTTTTTAATATAATCTTTTATTTACTGGCTGTGCTGGGTCTTCATTGCTGTGAGGACTTTTTTCTAGTTGGGAAGAGCAGGGGCTATTTTTTAGATGTGTGCTTGGGCTTTTCATTGAAGCAGCTTCTCTTGCTGCTGCGCACAGGCTACAGAGTGTGCAGGCTTTAACAGCTGTGGTTCCCAGGCTCCAGAGTACAGGCTCAACAGTCATGGTGTACGGGCTTAGTTGCTCCACTCCAAGTAATCGAACTCTGAACCAGGCATTGAATCCATGTCTCTTGCATTGGCAGATGGATTCTTCACCACTGAGCCACCAGGGAAGTTCCTGGAATTTACTGCATTCACTCTCCTCTATAATATTTACTCATTCGATTTGTACTCAGTCTTAATTGTTGTCTATAGATTGTTAATTAAGTAATCCTACTTTTGTGTATGTTATGAATGAACTCTGCATGTCAAGAGGCACAAGGAAGTCTACTGTGGCAGAGGGGAGAGAAATATACCATGACAGCCTGGAATTGTGGAAAGTGGTTAGCTTAGGTAGAAATTTTAGATTACAGTAAAAATCTCTGGCTCAACTCTAAACATAAGTGGAAGTTACTGGAGTGTTTCAAACATGATAGTGGCTTGTTATGCTCTAGATTTTTAAAAACTCAAACTTTATAACCTTCATAAAAAATTGGACTAAGTGTGAAATGATAAACTATAAAACTCCTAAAAGAAAATATGAGTCTGACGCAGGATACAGCATGCTTGGGGCTGGTGCATGGGGATGACCCAGAGAGATGCTATGGGGAGGGAGGTGGGAGGGGGGTTTATGTTTGGGAACGCATGTAAGAATTAAAGATTTTAAAATTTAAAAAATAAAAAACTTAAAAAAAATAAATAAATACAAGTCAAAAAAAAAAAAAAGAAAATATGAAAGAAAATTTAGGTGATCTTGGGTTTGGCGATGACTTTTTAATTCAACAGCAAAGGCACAATCCATGAAAGAAATAATTGATAAGTTGAAGTTCATAAAAATTAAAAACTTCTGCTCTATGAAAGATACTGTCAAGCAAACAAGAAGGTAAGTCACAGACTAGGAAAAATATTTGCAAAATACAGATCTGATAAAGGATTATTATCTAAAATATACAGAGACTCTTAAAATTCAACGATAAGAAAATGAATAACATGGTTAAAAAATGGGTAAAAGATCTGAACAGGCAATTCATTGATGAAGATATACAGATGGTAAATAAGCATACGAAAAGATGCTTCACATCATGTGTCACTAGGAAACTGTAAATTAAAGCAACCATGAAGTACCATTACACCACCTATTAGAAAGACCAAAACACTGGCAATTCCAGATGCAAGAGAATGTGAGACAACAGGAACTCTCATTTGCTGCTGATGGAAGTGTAAAATGGTACAGTCACTTTGAAAGACAGTTTGGTGGTTTCTTACAAACTAAATATACCTCTAATCACACGATCCAGCAATTGTACTCTTTAGTATTTATCCAAAAGAGTTGAAAAGTGAGATCCTCACAAAAACATGCATATGGATGGTTTATTTATAATTGCCAAAACTTGGGAGTACTCAAGATGTCCTTCATTCAGTGAATGGATAAATAGACTGTGGTAAAGATATGCAGTGGAATATTCTTTAGCACTAAAAACAAATGAGCTGTTAAACATGAAAAGACATGAAGGAAACTGACATGCATCTTACTTAGTGAAAGAAGTCAATCTGAAAAGGCTACACATAGTATCATTTCAACTATATGACATTCTGGAAAATTGCTGTTGTTCACTTGCTCAGTCATGTCCAAATCTTTGCAACCCCATGGGCTGCAGCACACCAGGTTTCCCTGTCATAACCTTGGGGACAGTAAAAAAAAATCAGTGGTTGCCAGGGATTGAGAAGAAGGAGTAAGAATGGGTGGAGCTAGAGGATTTGGGGGAGCAGTGAAATTACTCTGTATGATACTATATTGGTGGATATGTGTCATTATACATTTGGTCAAACCCACAGAACGTAAAATACCAAGAGTGAACCTTAATGTAAACTATAGATTCTGGGTGACAGTGATGTGTAGGTTCAGTTGTAACAAAGTACCATTCTGGGGATGTTGATAATGGCGCAGGGAGGCTGTGTGTGGGAAGGGAAGGAGGGGTATAGGAACTACCTATACTTTTTACTTAATTTTTCTGTGGATCTAGAACTGCTCTAAGAAAGTCTACTTGAAAACAAACAAACAAACAAATTAGGAACTGTGGGTCCTTTAGGATTGATTATCAGGATAGGGATAGAACAAAAGTGGAAACAGGGACACCAGTTACAGGGCTACTGTAACCATCTAGCCAAGAAATGATGCTGAGGGCATATGCGCATCAGCACGAAAGATCGTGGGTGTTGTATTTGGGATACATTTTGAAGCCAGAATCAGTAAAACTTGCTGATGTGTTGGGTTTGGGAGCTAAAAGGAAGAGAATAGTCAATGATGACTTCCAGGTTTTGGCAACTGAGTTGCCATCAGCTGAGATGAGGAAGCCTGGGACAGAAATAAATGGAAGTGAAGACATGAGTCAGATATAATTCTGATATTGCATTTACATGTGATTTTAATATTTACTGAATTTTCCAATTGGAATGCAGCTCCTTATGCAGTCATTATCAAGAGTCACGAGACTTCGCAGATGACGCAGTGGTAAAGAAACTACCTGCCAGTGCAGGAGACGTAGGATAAGTGGGTGGGTTCGATCCCTGGGTCGGGAAGATCCCCTAGAAGAGGAAATGGCAACCTGCTCGTTTTCTAGCCTGGAAAATTCCCTGGACAGAGGAGTCTGGCTGACTACAGACCATGGGGTCGCACAAAGTTGGACATGGCTGAACACACAACATCATTGAGTGATGGCACAGATCATCTCCAACAGAAATGTTTGTACAGTAACCTGCCTCTGACCCTACCTTTTGTGTCTTTGCCTTTTTGCATCATCATTGCTGATTTAAGCACATCACTGAAATGTGCAAGATTATTATCTAATGGTCAATTCCCAACAGGGTGGTAGAGCAGCCTCCTTGTTCAGAGTCTTGGCTATACTTCCTTATTCTTCACATTCTCCTAATCTGCTCTGGTTGAAATAAGACCCTTCCATTTAACATCCATGAATGGTCTGTTCACCCTTCAATGATATTTCCATTTTATATACTAGCTGTTGTGGTGTTGACACAGACTGTTACAGTTCTCCACAAGCTACCAAGAGGAGTCTAACAAGTAAGTCTGCCTAGAGCTTCTCTGTGATCAATGGCATTGCTCACGTTTCAGGTTCAGTTTTAAGATGCTGAAAATATTCCCAGCTAGAATTATTCAGGAATAAAAAAACCCACCAAGAGTCAGTTATTGTACTTACCTCGAATAAAATATTGAATATGAGCTCCTTGAAGAGACAAAGCCTGAGGCGCATGTGCGTGGACCCTTTTGTTCTGTTGCACCTGGTCTGCCATGTACACAAGTGACTGATCTCCAGCACTTTTTATGATTCTTTCCTTACAAAAATCTGGTTATAATTTGGGGACATGCAAAGATTTTTCAAAGGGGAGATTAAAAAGATCCGTCTTGGATTTAGCATACAAGCTCCAACTTGCCATACACAGAGGAGTCCTGGGTTGGCTTCTAGGATGCTTCCATAAGCACCAGTGACGTGGCTTTTGGTTCACACTGTGTTGCTGTCCCTCTGGGATCTCATTCATGAAGGGTGAGCAGCAACATACAATCTTGGAATCCCTGATCCTCAGACTGAATATCATCAAATGACTTAGAAGTTTTGATTTTAACTCTTTGACCCTGTTTACTGAATGTAAGAATGAAGGAATGAAACCTAGGCTAGCTCTCTGATGGCAACAAAAATTTCCTACAGCACAAAAATTGAGAACCCAAAAAGTAGGAAAATGTGACCGAATTGGTGACAGCAATTTTTAATTTTGTAAATATTACTATTGCTAGTACTGGTGATTTAATGGTGTAATGTAAAACGTGAGGAAGAACCAAATAAAATTTCTGTTAGTATAAATAACTCTTAGTAAGTTCAAAAGGCTTATAATAATAGATCTTATCTTATTATAATAGATAACATGAGACAATTAGAAAATGACAAGTTCATAAAAATCATATTGGAACATATGATGAATTACATATATTGAATGTAATAGTGCCTTGAATTACAATAGTGATCTTGAACTCAATATCCTTTAATTCCAAAGGATATAAGAGGCTCCAAAGTAATATGTTCCACAGTGGGGAGGTGTACCTCCCTTCTACAGGCCAGTAATGTGCTAAAATGTCCTAATGATACATGATATTGAACACCTTTTCGTATACCTACTTGCCATCTGCGTATCTTCTTTGGTGAGGTGTCTATACAGATCTTTTGCCCATTCTTAATTGGTTGATTTGTTTCTCACTGTTGAGTTTTAAGAATTCTTTGTATATTCTGGATACTAGTCAATTTTCAGTTACAAATAAGTATATTATTTGTATATATATATATATATGTATATATATATATGTATATATATATATATATATATATATATGTATATTATGCTCCCAGTCTGTGATTTGTCCTCTCATTCTCATAACAGTGTTTTTCACAGACCCCAAAGATTTAATTTTAATAAACTGACATCAAATTTTTCTTTCATGCCTTTAGTGTTGAATCTAAAAACATATTCACCAAACCAAAGGTCATCCAAATTGTCTCATATGTTATTCTCTAAGAATTTACAGTTTAGCATTTTACATTTAGGTGAATGATCCATTGTGAGGTAATTTTTTAAAAAGGTGTAAGGTCTATATCTAGATTCATGTTTTCCTTCCGTTTTTTGAATGTAGGTCTTCAGTTCTTTCAGCAACATTCTTGGGGAAGACTATTCTTTCTCCATTGATTTGTTTCACCATTTGTCAAATATAAGCTGACTATAAATTTATGTGGATATAATTCTGGGCTCTCTATTCAACTGATGTATTTATGTGTTTTCTTAGTTATCAGTATTATACTGTTTTGATTACAGTAGCTTATATGCAGAGTACATCATGCGAAATGCTGGGCTGGATGAAGCTCAAGTTGGAATCAAGATTTCTGGGAGAAACAGCAGTGACCTCAGGTATGCAGATGACACGCCCCTAATGGAAGAAAGTGAAGAGGAACTAAAGAACCTCTTAATGAAGGTGAAAGAGGAAAGCAAAAAACTGGCTTAAAACTCAACATTCAAAACCCTAAGATCATGGCATCCAGTCCCATCTGTGCGCACGTGTGTGGGTCAATCACTTTGTCATGTCCAACTCTTTGTGACCCTATGGTCTCTAACCTGTTAAGCAACTCTGTCCATGGAATTTTCCAGGCAAGAATATTGAAGTGGGTTGTCATTCCCTTCTCCAGAGGATCTTCCCGACCCAGGGATTGAACCTGAGTCTCCCATATTGCAGTCATATTCTCTCTACCATCTGAGCCACCAGGGAATCTAATCACATCACAACAGTGACAGACTTTGTTTTCTTGGGTTCCAAAATCACTGTGGATGGTGACTTCAACCATGACATTAAAAGACACGTGCTCCTTGGAAGAAAAGCTATAACAAACCTAGATATCGTATTAAAAAGCAGAGACATCACTTTGTCTACAGAAGTCCATTTAGTCAAAGCTATGATATTTCCAGTAGTCATGTAAGGATGTGAGAGTTGGACCATAAAGAAAGCTGAGTGCCAAAGCAATGATGCTTTCAAACTGTGGTGCTCAAGGAGGCTCTTGAAAGTTCTTTGGACTGCAAGGAGATCAAACCAGTCAATCCTAAAGGAAATTAACATTGAATATTCATTGGAAGGATTGATGCTAAAGTTGAAGCTTTGGCCACCTGATGCCAAGAGCTGACCCACTGGAAAAGACCCTGATGCTGAGAAACACTGAGGCAGAAGGAGAAGTGGGCAACAGAGGATAAGACGATGGGATGGCATGACCTACTCAATGGATACGAGTTTGAAGAAACTCCAGGAGATGGTGAAGGGCAGGGAAGCCTGGCGTGCAAAGAGTTAGACACAACTGAGCAACTGAACATGAACACAGTTCCTCTGACTTTGTGGTTCTTCTTCAGTATTGTGGTAGTTATTCTGTGTCATTTGTCCTTTCCATAAATTTTAGAATTAGTTTGTCAATATCCACAAAATAATTTGCTGGGATTTTGATTTGGATTGTGTTAAATCTATAGACCTAGTATTGAAGAACTAACATCTTCACAATACTGTCTTTCTATCTCCATACATGAAATATTCCCTGCATTTATCATGATCTTTATTTTTTTTCAGCAAATACTGAAATTGCTTCAGTATTTTCCCCATATTATTATGTGTTTTGTTAGACTTAAAATCTATATGTAATAGCATTTAACTTTTAGTGCTAATGAAATGGTATTGTTTCTAATTTCAAATTCCAATTGTTTATTGCTAATATATAAGAAATCAGTTGACTTCTGTGTATTAACTTTATATCCTGCAACTATATTATTGCAGTTTATTAATTTTAATAGCTTTGTTGTTGTGACTGTTGATTCCTTGTGATTTTTAACATAGGAAAAAAACATGTTATATGTGAACAAAGGCAGCTTTATTTCTTCCTTCCCAATTTCCTTCCCGTTTGTGTATTTTTTTTTTACTTTATTTTTAAATTGAAGGATAACTGCTTTACAGAATTTTGTCTTCTGTCAAACATCAACATGAATCGGCCATAGGCACACATATGTCCCCATCCTCTTGAACCTCTGTCCCATCTGCTTCATCCCACCCCTCTAGGTTGATACAGAGCCCCTGTTTGAGTTCCCTGAGACATACAGCACAATTTATGCATGTTTAATTTCCTTTTCTTGTCATTATATTAGCTAGGTCCTTCAGTAAGATGTTGAATAGGAGTGGTGAGAAGGAACATGTTGCCTTGTTCCTGATGTCAGAGAGAAACCATCTATTAATAGTATTTCACCACTAAGTATGATATTAGCTGCAGGTTTTTGGTAAATGTGCTTTATCAATAAGTTGAGGAAGTTTCTCTCTATTCCTTGTTTGCTGACAATTTTTATCTTTGAATGAATGTTGGATTCTGTTACAATTTTTCTGCTTCTATTGTTAAACTGTTGATTATGGAATGTTGAACTAGCATTGTGTACACGGAATAAATTCCACTTGGTTGTGGTGTATACTTCTTATTATACAATTGTTGGATGTCACATATTCATAATTTATGGAAAATTTTGCGGCTGTGGGTCACGAGAGACATTTGTTTGCCTTTCTTGCAATGACTTTGTCAGGTTTGGGTATTAAAGTAATGCTGGAATCATAGACTGAGTTATTCACAGGAAGTAGGCCTTCTGCTCTTTTCAGGAAAAATAGTAAAAGAAAAAAAAATTGGTATAATTTCTCCTTTAAATGCTTGCTGGAATTCCTCAGTGAATTCATCTGGGATTTTGCTTTCTATTTTGGAAGGTTATTTGTTATATATTTAAATTCTTTTGTTGAATAGATTGTTTAATCTTTAATAATAGATACACTATACATTAATACATGTAGGCATATTCATATTAATTACTTTTGGGGTGAGGTTTGGTAAACTTGTCTTTCACAAAACTTGTGCATTTCATGTAGGTTTTCATATTCGTGGGCATAGAGTTGCTCACAACATTCATTTGTTATCAAAATAACACCTGTGTGATCAGTGATCAGGAGAAGGCAATGGCAAACCACTCCAGTACTCTTGCCTGGAAAATCCCATGGGCGGAGGAGCCTGGTAGGCTGCAGTCCATGGGGTCGCTAACAGTCGGACACGACTGAGCGACTTCACTTTCACTTTTCACTTTCCTGCATTGGAGAAGGAAATGGCACCCCACTCCAGTGTTCTCGCCTGGAGAATCCCAGGGACGGTGGAGCCTGGTGGGCTGCCGTCTATGGGGTCGCAGAGTCGGACACGACTGAAGCGACTCAGCAGCAGCAGCTCAGTGGTAATCATTCCTCTTTTATTTCTATTAGTAATTGTGTCTACTCTCTAAATAGAGGGGCTTCCCTGGTGGCTCAGCCTGTAAAGAACCTGCCTGCAATGCAGGGGACCTGGTTTGATCCCTGGGTGGAGAAGATCTCCTGGAGAAGGTGAATGGCTACCCACTCCAGTATTCTTGCTTGGGCAGAATTCCACGGACTGAGGAGCAATTTATCAACCTTACTGAACCACTTCTAAGTGTTGTTGTATTTCTCTATCACTTTCCTGTTTTCAATTTCATTGATTTCTGCTCTAATTTTTATTTCTTTTCTTCTGGGTTTTTCTAGTTTTCTAATATTAAAGTTTAGATTATTGATTTTAGGTTTTCCTAACATATGTATCAATGCATATATTTATAAATTGCCAAGTACAGCTTTCAATGCATCCACAGATTTTGATAACATGTATTTTCATTTAGCTTGAAATATTTTACAATTACTCTTGAAACTTATTTTTGACCCATATATTATTTAGAAATGTGTTGCTTAACTCTAAGTATTTTGTCATTTTCCATCTATCTTTCCAATACTGGTATCTAGTTAATCCCATTGTGGCCTGGGAATACTTCATATAATTTCCATTAAAATTCTTTTACACTTAATTAGGGTGAGTTTTGTGGCCCCGAATGTGTTCTTTCTTAGTGTGTTCCATGGGAATTTGAGGAGAAGGTATATTCTGTGGCTATTGGATGAAGCAGCTTATGATATCAATTAAATACAGTTGATTAATGGCACTCTTCAGTTCAGTTATGTTCTTATTTTCTGCCTGTTAGATCTGTCAATCAATGCCAGAGGTGTGCTGAAGACTACAACTATAACGGTGTATTTGTCTATTTCTCCTTGCAGTTCTATCAGTTTCTGTCTCATATTTTGATGGTCTACTGTGTACACATATTAAGGATTGCTATGTCTTCATGAATAGTTGATCTCTTTATCATTACATGTTGCTCCTAATCTCTGATAATTTTTCTTGATCTGGAGCTGGCTTCATCTGAAATTAATACAGCTACTCATTGCCTATGCTAAAGCTTTTGACTGTATGGATCAAAACGAACTGTGAAAATTCTTGAAGAGGGGGATACCAGACTACCTTACCTGCCTCCTGAGAAGCCTGAACGCAGGTTAAGGAATAACATTTAGAACTGGACATGGAACAACAGACTGGATCAAAATTGGGAAAGGATTATGACAAGGCTGTATATTGTCACCCTGCTTACTTAACTTATATGCAGAGTACATCATGTGAAATGCTGGGCTGGATGAAGCACAAGCTGGAATCAAGATTGCTGGGAGGAACATCAACAACCTCAGATATGCAGATGACACCACCCTTATGGCAGAAAGTGAAAAGGAACTAAAGAGCCACTTGATGAAAGTGAAAGAGGAGAGTGAAAAAGCTGGCTTAAAACTCAACATTCAAAAAACAAAGATAATGGCATCTGGTCTCATCACTTCATGGCAAATAGATGGGGAAACAATGGAAACCATGATAGACTTTATTTTCTTGGGCTCCAAAATCACTGCACCCAGGGACCACAGCCATGAAATTAAAAGACACTTGCTCCTTGGAAGAAAAGCTATGACAAACCTAGACAGTGTATTAAAAAATAGAGATATCACTTTGCCTACAAAAGTCTGTATAGTCAAAGCTATGGTTTTTCAAGTAGTCATGTATGGGTGTAAGATTTGGACCATAAAGAAGGCTGAGTGCTGAAAAAATGATGCTTTTGAACTTTGGCCAAAGAAATAATGGAGAACTGTTGGAGAAGACTCTTGAGAGTCCCTTCGACAGTAAGGAAATCAAACCAGTCAATCCTAAAGGAAATCAATCCTGAATACTCATTGGAATGACTGATGCTGAAGCTGAAGCTCCAATACTTTGGTCACCTGATGAAAAGAGCCGACTCATTGGAAAACCCCCTGAGGCTGAGAAAGATTGAAGGCAGGAGAGGGGGATAACTACAAAGGACAAGATGGTTGGATGACATCACCAACTCAATGGACATCAGTTTGAGCAAGTTACAGGAGATGCTGAAAGACAGGGAAGCTTGGCATGCTGCAGTCCATGGTGTCACAAAGAGTCAGACATGGCTGAACAACTGAACAACAACAACTCCACCTATCTTTTGACTAGTGTTAGCTTTACTTTACTTTCTTTACCCTTTATTTTCTCCATAGCTTTACTTTACTTTTAATCTGTACCTCTGTCTTTATACTTGAGTTTCTTAATATATAATTAGGTTTTAGGTTTTCATTCGCTCTGATAGTCTCTCCTTTTTAATTGGTGTATTTAGGCCACCGTTGTTTAAAGAGATAATAATATAGCTGGATTCATATCTGCCATATCTTTTTCACAGTTTTCTATTCATTGCCATTGCTCTGATTCTTTTCCTTTTCTTTATTTTTTCTGTTTTTCTACCTTCTATGTTTTCAGTTGAGAATTTTTGTTATTCCTTTTGTTTGCCTTTCTTAACATATTAATTCTATTTCATTTTAAACTTTCCTCAGCAGTTGCCTTTTGGTTTGCAATACATATTTACATCTAATCAGACTCCTCTTTCAAATCACACTATACTACTCCATTTAATTACCTTTTAATAGGTTATTCCCAATGCCTTCTCCTTTCTGTACCCTTTAACACTGCTATTATCATTTGAACGATAATTTAAAAAAAAAAAAGACCTGAGTTTCTGACCTATGGTATTTCCTTCTTTCTGAAGATTTTCCACATTTCTTGAAAGTTTCCTGATGACAAAGTCCGTCAATTTTTGTTTATCTGAGAAAATGTTCATTTCTCCTGCACTTATAAAGGATAATTTTGCTAGATAGAATTCTAAAGTTTTTTTTCTTTTTCTTTCAACACAAAATATTTCACTCTGCTCTCCTGCTTGCATGATTTCTCAAAGTCTGATGCAATTGTTAATCTTTTTCCTCCCTATGTAAAGTGTTTCTTTTTCCTCTGGCTTCTTTGAAAATTTTCACTTTGTTTCCACTCTCTAAAATTTAAATGTGTTATGTCTAGGTTTGGATATTTTGATATTTAGTCTGGTTGGTGTTCTCTAAGCTTCTTGGCTCTCAGTTAGCTATTAATTTTCAGAAATGATGGGTCATCACTGCTTCAAATATTTCTTCTCTTCTTGCTCTCTTGTTTGTCTTTCTGGTATTCCTATCATATGCATGTGACTCCTTTAATAATTATTTCACAGCTCTTGTCTTTTTCATCCTTTTTCTCTTTGCAGTCGGGCTTTGAAATTTCTACTGACATTTTTTCAAGCTCACTGATTATTTGCTTAGCCATGTCCAGTCTATTTACGAGCATATCAAGTGCATTCTTCATTTAATGTTAAGGCATTTTTTATTCTAACATTTTCTTCTGATTCTTAGAGTTTCTATATTTATGTTTATACCTCTATTCTTTATTCCTTTATGTTGTTCATTTCCTCCATGAGAAACCTTAGCACATTTTTCATACTTGTTTCAAATCCTTAGTTTGATAATTTCAACATCTCTGCCATATTTGAGTCTGATTCTGATGCTCAATGTGTCTGCTTGAGCTGCTTTTTTTTTTTCGCTTTTACTCTATGTGAATTTTTTGTTGAAAGCCAGATAACATGCATTGGGTAAAGGCCCTGAGGTAAACCGGTGTTTATTGTGTGGCTTTATGCATATCTAGCTAGAGGTTAAGCTGTATATACTACTTTCTTTTGTTATATCAGAAATAAACTTTCCTCTGCTTTCCTTGCTTTTGTCTCCCCAGTTGTTTTCAGGTTTCCCTTAGGCTTTTTAAAACACAAACATTATTTATTTATTTCTTTATTTTTGGTTTTGCTGGGTCTTCATTGCTGCAAGGGCTTTCTCTAACCCGACAAGCGGGGAGGGGCAGGGGGGTTACTCTTTGTTGAGGTACACAGGCCTCTCATTGCAGTGGCTTCTCTAGGGCTCCTGAGCTTCAGTAGTTGCAGTTCCCAGGCTCTAGTGTACAGGCTTAATAGCTGCGGCACATGGGATCGGCATGTGGGATCTTCCTGATCAGGGATCAAACACATGTCTCCTGCACTGGCAGATGGATTCTTATCCACTAAGCCACCAGGGAAACCTCTCTCTCAGTTCAGTTCAGTCGCTCAGTTGTGTCCAACTCTTTGCGACCCCATGGACCAGAGCATGCCAGGCCTCCCTGTCCATCACCAACTCCCAGAGTTTACCCAAACTCATGTCCATTGAGTCGGTGATGCCATCCAACCATCTCATCCTCTGTCATCCCCTTCTCTTCCTGCCTTCAATCTTTCCCATCATCAGGGTCTTTTTCAATGAATCAGCTCTTCACATCAGGTGGCCAAAGTATTGGAGTTTCAGCTGCATCATCAGTCCTTCCAATGAACACCCAGGACTGATCTCCTTCAGGATGGACTGGCTGGATCTCCCTGCAGTCCAAGGGACTCTCAAGAGTCTTCTCCAACACCACAGTTCAAAAGCATCAATTCTTCGGCACTCAGCTTTCTTCACAGTCCAACTCTTACATCCATACATGACCACTGGAAAAACCATAGCTTTGACTAGATGGACTTTTGTCAGCAAAGTAATCTCTCTGCTTTTTAATATGCTGTCCAAGTTGGTCATAACTTTCCTTCCAAGGAGTAAGTGTCTTTTAATTTCATGGCTGCAGTCACCATCTGCAGTGATTTTAGAGCCCCCCAAAATAGAGTCCGCCCTTAAGGCTTCCTAAATAAGGCTTGAGATGTTCAGTTTTTTCTTTTGCAGTTCCCTGTTGTTGTTTAGACTCTCTTAGTGTTGTCGCTGGCGCAGAGGGAGTGGAAGCATTCTATAGTTCTAGGATTAGGTGCCAGTCTTTTCATGAGCCTGTGCTCTGGGGCTGTAACCTTTACAAATTTCTCTCCAGTTTTTTTTTTTTTCCCCTCACTTGGGAGAGACCAACATTAGTCTGGTATTTCCTTTTTTGTGTGGTGGTGAGGTTCCTGCACAACTCCGATCAGTTTCTCTTAAAGGCAGATCTTGTTAAGAAGATGAGAATGTTCTGAGAGTATTTGAAAATAGTTCCTTTTTCCCTTCCCCTGAGAGACGTACAAAGGGATTTCTCTTCGGATTTCACTGTGAGAATCTAGCAGAATTCCTGGAGGCAAAACTCACAAGTGTGTGGTGTCGCCTCAAGACCGGGCTCCCTTGGAGTCTTAACTTTCAGTTAAGTTAGTTAAGTTAGTTAGTTAAGTTAGTTAGTTAAGTTAGTTTTCTCTGAACCTCCAGCAATTTGTCCATTACAGGTTAAGTTTCTTACCCGAGTATTTGTTCCTTGGAGGTTTCTGCTCTTGGGCTTCTGGTAAGTTGTGATTTCCTATATTCACCTGTCTCTCCAGTTTTGGGGACTTACAGCATTTTGCCTAATGACTTCATTCTGAGATGTAAGAAAAACTGTGGATTTTCAGTTTATTCAGCTCTTTTACTTATTGTGAGATTAAAAGTGATAATTTCCAAGATCTTTTAATGCTGGACTGGAAGTCTTGACTTATTTTTTTAAACTATTATTGATTTTTCTTATTGTATATGTAAACACAATAAATTTTAATTTTAAAACAGATTAGCATAAAATAAAATCAACAGAATTTCAGCATTCATAATTATCATTGATATTCATGTATACATCTTTTCAGTCTTCTCTCTACATATCTGCCTGTCCCTCTGTCTTGTCTATCTAACTATATACCTATCTTTCCATCCACCTGGCTATCTATTTACCTATGCCTCTTGCAACAACCAAAGAATTAAAATGGACCTTTGGACCTAAGAGTATAAGATTGTATGCAAATATATGGTCATATTACCTTTTAAAAATTGTTTGAAAATTTAATAGGTAAAGATATAAATGTTTCCCATTACATTTTTTACTTCTTTGATATTTTCTCACTGAAGTATGAGTTCTATATATAAATAAAATTACTCCTTTATTATATATGATAACATATAATATAATATCATTCACCTTATTTTTCTATTTTATTTTGAGGTCTGCATTGCTTTTGAACCTAAATTAAAGAGACTGAGATGATGGTTTTGTGTGATAAACAAAAGTCTGGAGTAACTTAAGTTGAATCATGAATGTAACAAGTTAGTGAAATAATAAATTGAAAATCAAAATTATGGATAACATAATGGAGTGTTAACACTATGGAAGTTAATTTAGCGTCAATATATAAGGAAATCCTCTACTGTCATATAGCAAAATACTAATACAGTAATGGGGATAAACAAATTATAACTATATGCAATAATATGAAAGACTCTCAAAAGAAGATGTTGAATATGAAAAGAGTGATATTCCATTTATATAAAGACAAAATAAGCAAACTTATCTATGGTATGAGAAGTTACCCCTGCTAGGCAGCAGTGACTGGAATGGTCCCTGGCAGGGCTCTGGGATCCTGGTGCTTTTGTTGTTCGGTCACTCAGTTGTGTCTCTTTGTGACCCCATGAACTGCAGCATGCCAGGCTTCCCTGTCCTTCACCATCCCCCGGAGCTGTTCAAACTCATGTCCACTGAGTCGGTGATGCCGTCCAACCACTTCATCCTCTGTTGTCCCCTTCTCCTGCTTTCAATAGTTCCCAGCATCAGGGTCTTTTTCAGTGAGTCAGCTCTTCTCATCAGGTGGCCAAAATATTGGAGCTTCAGCTTCAGCATTGGGCCTTCCAATGAATATTCAGGGTTGATTTCCTTTAGGATTGACTGGTGTGATCTCCTTGCAGTCCAAGAGACTCTCAATAGTCTTCTCCAGCACCATAGTTTGAAGGCATCAGTTCTTTGGCACTAGGCCTTTTTTATTGTCCAGCTTTCACATTTGTATATGACTACTAGAAAAACCATAATTTTGACTAAATGGACTTTTGTCGGCAAAATAATGTTTCTGCTTTTTAATATGCTGTCTAGGTTTGTCGTTGCTTTGCCAGTCAAGGCTGGTGAATTGGTTCTGTTCAATTCATGAAAATTCATTGTGCACTTAAGCTTGTGCAATTTTCTGTATGTAGAGATCCTTTAGAAAATTATTATTGAGATATAATTGACATATAACATTATGTTCACTTCAGGTATACAATATAATGATTTAATACATGTGTATATTACAAAATAATATTGCAATATATGTATATATTGCAAAACTAGATAATAAGTCTACTTAACATTCATCACCACACAGTTTAAACTTCTTTCCTCATGATGAGTATTTTTAAAATCTACTGTCTCAGCAACTTTTCAATATACACTTTGGTATCAGTGACTAAAGTCAAGGTGCTGTACATCATATCTCCAGGATTTACTTCTTTTAAAACTGGAAGTCTGTACCTGTTTACCCTCTTCACACCATTTCTCCCAGCATCCCAACCCCCAACCTCTAGCATCCACCAATCTGTATCTAAGAGTATATTTTTTGGATTCTACATGTAAGTGAAATGATATTGTATTGGTCATTCTCTAACTTATTTCACATGCCCATGCTGTCACAAATGGCAAGATTTTATTCCTTTTATGACTGAATTATAAATGTGTTTGTGTATGTACATATGTGTACACAAACACACATGTACACACATAAGGGACACCTCATTTTATCACACTTTTTATTGTTCTTAACAGATGTCACATGCATATCAGTGCTCAGTCATGTCCCACTCTTTATGCAACCCCATGGACCATAGCCCCCCAGGATCCTCTGTCCATGGGATTTTCCAGGCAAGAATAGAATACTGGAGTGGGTTGCCATTTCCTCCTCCAAGGAATCTTCCTGACCCAGGGATTGAACCCACATACTTCTCTTGCATCTCCTGCATTGGCAGGCAGATTCTTTACCACTGTGCCAGCTGGGGAGCTACAGATACTGCATCATTGTACAAACTGAAGGGGTTTGTGACAGCCTTGCGTCAAGCAAATCTATCAGCACCATTATTCCCGCAGTACTTGTGCATTCTGTGTCCCTGAGTCACAGTTTGGTAATTCTCACAATATTTCAAACTTTTTCATTATTATTATATTTGTTATAGTGATCTGTGATCTTTGACATTACAACTATGACTTGCTGAAGGTTCAGATGATGGTTAGCATTTTTGAGCAAGAAAGTATTTTTAAATGAAGGCATGGACGTTAGTTTTTAGACATAATGCTCTTGCACACTTAATAGCTCACCATATCATGTAAACATGACTTTTATATACACTGGTGAAGCAAACATTCTGTATGACTTGTTTATCGTGGTGCTCTAGAACTAAACCTACACTATCCCTGAGGTATGCCTGGGTCCACATTTTCTTTACTCACTCACCCATCAATGAACACTTAGGTTGCATCTGCTGTAAATAATGTTGCATTGAACATGAGGGTGCTTTTTTAAGTTCATGTTTTCATTTACTTTAGGATAAATACCCCAAAGTGGAACTGCTGGATCATACTACAGTTTTATTTTTAATGTTTTGAGAAACCTCCTTACTGTTTCCATAGTGGTTGTACCAATTTACATTCCCACCAAGACAATGCACAGAATTTTGCTTCATATCCTCACCAACACTTATTATCTCTTATCTTTTTAGAACTGCCATTCTAAGTGGTGTGAGGTGCTATTTCATTACGGATTTGGTATGCATTTCTATGTATGGTATACTTCAATAAATTTTTTTTTAAATATCTGTATCTTAACCTAATACCAGGTTCCCCCTACCCTCCTCAACAAAAATGTGCCAAGGTGATGCCCATCATAGTGTATCTGCAAGAATATTTATAATTGTGGTCTTATGCTTTATAGTTTGCAGTATAAATAATGTTCACCCACAGTACTGCCTTAAAGTATAACCCTAGAGCTCCCATAGTTCACTATGGATTTCCAAGGTGAGAGGAGAGGTGATTCACTCTATACAGCTGACTCTACCTTGCACATATGAATGTGCCCAGGTTCCCTACACTCCATCTCTTTAGATCAACTTTCAAAGTCAGGGTTAACTAACTTGATGGTAGGAGTCCTTTCATAAAGAATACATATATAAAATCATCATATTGTACACTTTAAGTATCTTACAATTTAGTTTGTCAAGTACACCTCCATGAAGCTGAAGAAAATGTAACTAAATCATCATATTGTACACTTTAAGTATCTTACAATTTAGTTTGTCAAGTACACCTCCATGAGGCTGAAAAAAATGTAACAAACAAAAAACCAAAGTCAGTGCTAAGGGTATAAGGGGCACCACAATGGGGCCATGAGGAGCAAGTTTGGTTCTAGATATCAGGACCATTCTACTTTGAAAGGCCAGTTCACTAGACTACTTTTTTCCCCTCCATGATGGTTGTATTTCCTTAGAATCACTTAGATCTAATTCTGTAGGTTATAAAAACTTTGAATCTTATTGAACTTCTCAAACTTCTTATGCAAATTTATAACCTCTTCTTCAGACACTTTTAAACCCCAAATTTTAAAGGACTTTGTGCATACACATACATGCTTCACCAGACTCTCCACACTAATTTATTCAAAGAAAAAAAAGATTTATAGGAAATGTATAGAATATTTCAGACAAACTCTGATCTCTAAGAAATTATAATCTGAAGATATTAAAACAAGTACTAGGAAGTTAGTGTTAATGAAACTCTTTAGCACTGTGACAAACAGAATTTTTACTGCAATTTAACTAGTTGCTCAGTGGAGAAGGAAATGACAACCCACTTCAGTATTCTTGTCTGGAGAATCTTATGGATGGAGGAGCCTGGTGGGCTACAGTCCAGGGGTCCCAAAGAGTTGGACACGAATGAGCGACTTGGCACCCAACTAGTTGCTCGAACTTAGTTAATATAGACTAAGATGGTTAGATCATTGCCGACTCAATGGACATGAATTTGAACAAACTCTGGGAGACAGTGGAGGACAGAGGAGCCTTCTGTGCTGCAGTCCATGGGGTCGCAACTGACTTAGCAACTGAACAACAACAATAAGACTCCGTTAGCCCTTGAAGAGGCTTTATAAAAGTATCAAAACACTAAATACACAAGTCAACCCATATCCCAAATTATCTTTGACATTTGTTACAATTTGGTCTATTTCCCCTACCATTATCTTGAATACAGTAAGTCCCCTACATATAAATGAGTTCCATTCCAAGAACACCTTGGGAAGTCTAATTTTTTTCATTAAGTCTAACATTGTCAGCCTGTGTACCCAACTAACACCACTAGCTATCTAGTAACTGTGCTGTAACAGGTTTACAATACTTTTCACACAAATAATACATAAAAACAAATAAAAAATAAAGAAAACATTTTAAATCTTATAATATACTGTACTACTGAATTCTATGCATTACTGTACAGTAAAGCACGCAAAAACACAACCACTTGTAGAGGATGTATGCGTGTGACAACGTGCGCCAGACAAGTGAACCAACTTATGTGTTCGGACATGAGGGCGCACATTCTCAAGTCTGCAACGTGAAGGTTCAGATGTAGGGACATACTGTAGTTAGTGTTTGACAATTCTGTCTGGAGTCCTTAATAACTGAAGAGTCCTTCTCAGTGTTATGACTTCATTTATTTTTTTTTTTCGGGAGTAAACATGGACGTACTTAGGGAAACTAAATTTATTTCAAAAAGGTATTAAATGCAATAAACGAGTATACTGTGTTAAGTGATTTCACTAAAAAAATCACAATACATATATTTTCTACATCTCTAAGTATAAACTCATAATATTTTATAATATTCTACATTAAATTTAAGTATACTTTAAAGATTCTGAGCTTCTTTTTGAGATTTCCCCTTCCTGACTATAATTCTGGCTAATTGTTTCCAACCTATTTTAATTAAATAAATGACAGCATCAAACCAGATCAAATCAAAGCAAACCAAACAAAATGCAATACAGTATATCACCTTGACTTAAACTAGTAAAAGTTTTATCAGGATTAATTGTTCTCAGCTAATGGTTTTTCCTGTGGTCATGTATGGATGTGAGAGTTGGATTGTGAAGAAGGCTGAGTGCCAAAGAATTGACGCTTTTGAACTGTGGTGTTGGAGAAGACTCTTGAGAGTCCCTTGGACTGTAAGGAGATCCAACCAGTCCATTCTGAAGGAGATCAATTCTGGGATTTCTTTGGAAGGAATGATGCTAAAGCTGAAACTCCAGTACTTTGGCCACCTCACGTGAAGAGATGACTCACTGGAAAAGACTCTGATGCTGGGAGGGATTGGGGGCAGGAGGAGAAGGGGACGACAGAGGATGAGACGGCTGGATGGCATCACTCACTTGATGGACGTGAGTCTGAGTGAACTCCGGGAGTTGGTGATGGATAGGGAGGCCCGGAGTGCTGCGATTCATGGGGTCGCAAAGAGTTAGACACGACTAAGCAACTGAACTGAACTGAACTGAAGGTTTAAGGGTAGGATTATGCAAGAGGAAATAAAATGAAACAAATCAACAAATAGTACTGCTAGGATAACTCCATTTTTGTCTTTGAAAACAAAGATATTAATATATTCATAAATCTAAAGCAATACAGGAAAAATATAATTATATAGCTTAAAAGTGTTTTAATTAAATTGTGTTATACATCTGTGAAATTGAATAGAGAGTCTTTTATTCCAATGAGAATATTACTTTCTATACTTTAAAAACAGGCAGTAGTGTATTCACAATTTTGTAATAAGACTTTTTCAAAACCAAAATAAAAATAAGGACATTTTTGGAGGTATAGTTATCTTAGAAAGTTCTTCTTATTGTTGTTTATTTAACACTACAGCCAGTGAATAGAAGTATAGCTTGTGTATTTTGCTGGGGAAATAGCCATTAAAAGCTCTTTTAGGAATGTCTTGCTTAACAATCCTGCCAGCATCATCTCTGTCAATTAATCCTCAGTAAGCACTCAGAGTTCTAAAATCCAGACACAAGGCAGGACCTGTGTGACTGATACGGCCTCCAGACAAGTGTCATCACTTCACGTGCACCTGGGACCACTTCGAAAACATTTCTTCTAACGGGATACTAAGTTGTAATGTAAAAAATAACTAACTGAAGGTAGGGTTGGATTAGGTGCATTACATTCTCAGAAACGTGCAGATAACCCAAAGCTCTATTACTTTTTTCCCTCTGGAAAATAAACAGTAACCAAGAATTGTACAACATGTTCATTTTAAGAGATATAAAGCCCCACAGAGGCATCCACAAATTGAATAAGGGAAATGGAACTAACAGCTTCAGGGTGGTTTCTGCCTCCAGGCGCTCTTTGGGAGGACTTTCTAACTGAACATCTAGTGAGGGGTACAGCAGGGCCCCCTGGAGAACATTCATACATGCCTTGCTCTGTGGAGAAACAGGACTGGAGCCTACTCACAATGGTTACAGGGCACATAGAAGGCACGGGACTGGCTGAGTGATTCCTGGGCAACTGAACAGGCAAGTGTGTTGAGGTGGGATCAGTTTACATGATCTAAGAACATGAGTTTTTGCTGTGGAATAGATGTGGGGAGAGAAGGGGATCTGAGATGGAGCAAGTCCTCTTGAGTTGCCAAGAGTCATCAGATTTAAACTAGGCTGGAGATGGGCCATCAGATGTTCAGGAGCATAAAGTGGATGAACATGAGGACATAACTTATTAATCAGTTTCTAGAGATGGCTTAAAACAAGCAAAAATCCTACTTCATATCCTTGTAATACTTATGCATGTGACCTTAACAATCTTTTTCACACCATGAGAAATAAAACTCAAGCTGAATTTTGAGTAGGAAAGACAGTTAAGTCTCAATTCTAATTTTTTGTGAATTCAAAAGAATTCCATATGAAATCTGACAGTTGAATTAATATCTAGAATTTAAATATATATAAAATTTTAATTTTAATCATATATATATATAGACATATATATACAAACCTTTGGAAAACAGACCTGTTTTGGCCCATTCCCACAGGTAGTTGAGAGGAAAATTTTAAGATAGTCTCAAAGAATCTCGATTCATTTCTTGCTGTGATCCTGTTATTTAATAATACTCTATAAATATCATTCTCTAGGTCTGTGTTTGAAGATATAAGCTCATAACCATTGTTTAACTCCTTACACAAAGTTTTCTGGTATTAATCAGGATTGTTTGTTATTTGTTACTCTGGCTCATATGGTTTAACATTACTATTACTATAACATTACTATATAAGAAAACCAGCTAAGTTATTGTATATAGAGTCAATGACCAGTTACATCATTAGAACAATGAGCTAAGCTGAAGCAGAGCCACCTAAAACGTTTCCATTAAAGCTGACATTCAAGGCAGGCTATTAGTAGGTTTTAAAAAAGAAAACTTAGTGGAGGAATAACATTTTAACTCATACTTTTACTATGAATTCAGAAAAAAAATGTAGATTGGAAGCCATGCAAAACTACTTTGTTGCAGACTTTTTTCCTTCAAGTGTATGAAAGTATCAAGCACCTCAGAAGCCAAAAGTGAGCATGCAAGTAATGTCATGTTAGAAAAATGCAGTCTTGTAAATTAAATATTATACTATTGAATACTCTAGTCACTTTATATACAAGTGGCACTCTTCTCCTAAATTCACCATGACTTCGGGGGCGGGGGCGGCGGGAAATGGAATTACTACATTCTTCCTTTACTTTCCAAAGGCTGAAATTATGAATTCAGACAATGTTGGGGCATGTGCTTGCTCACCACAGGTCTGTGTACATCCCAGAACGCTCTCTCTTGACTATCAAGGATCTTCCTTTCAATCTTGTCTCTCTTCTTGTCCACTCTGTTAACATCACAACAATGAAGAGTAAGCAGTGTTAATCATAGTGCCTCTGTGGATAAAAGGCCACAACTTGAACAAATCTTCCAAAAGACTCACAAGGACTCACTTTGCTTGTGCTTCTGCTTGCATAAAAATGAACTCCCACTTCCGGGCAAATGCTCTCTGTAGCCTGGCCAAGCTCTCCTGTAAAATATACCATGGAGAAGACATTCTGGAGCTCAGTCTTACTATGCCCCCTTCTAGTTTATCTACCATATGTGAAAAGTGAAAGTGGAAATCACTCAGTCGTGTCCAACTCTGCGACCCCATGGACTATATAGTCCATGGAATTCTCCAGACCAGAATATTGGTGTGGGCAGCCTTTCCCTTCTCCAGGGACTCTTCTCAATCCAGGGATCAAACCCAGGTCTCCCGCATTGCAGGCGGATTCTTTACCAGCAGAGCCACAGGGAAGCCCAAAAGCTATCTGTTTCTGCCCGGTTGCATACCATATGTACTTACCAAGAAAACAAATAAAAATTCCTTGGAGTAAGTGTACTTGGAATGATAAGTCATGCTCACTAAATGCAGCTAATCCTCCAATTAACAGTCACAGAGGACATAGGAAAGCCTATTACAAACATCAATATTAGTGAATATGACTAAAACCCCCAAATACTAAACTTACATTAAAAAGTGCTCAAGAGTAATCCATTGGATTTTTCTTTGCCCATTTTACTGAATAAGAAATCAGTACATTTCTACTACTGATTCAATAAGTTTATCTGGTTTTTGAGAAAAATGTAACCCTTTGGCCCCCCTACTACCCATTTACAGATAGTGCTTTAAGTTTAGTAAATCAGAAGATAGCGATCATCTGAACAGATTACATGAGGTCAATTTAATCTGCTGATGGTGACCAACCTAAAGATTTTGCAAAAACCATTTTTCAGTGTAAACACTCTTTAATTCTCTAAGTTTGGATATCTTCATTATATATAGTATATATATATATATGTGTGTGTGTGTGTGTGTGTGTGTGTGTGTGTGTGTGTGTGATTGTGTGTGTATGTATATACATAAAGATTTTGGGCTTCCTGGTGGCTCAGTGGCAAAGAATCTGCCTGCCAATGCAGGAGATACAGGTTCGATCTCTGGGTCAGGAAAATCCCCTGAAGAAGGAAATGGCAACCCACTCCAGTATGCTTGCCTGGCATAAACCCCATGGACAGAGAATCCTGGAGGGCTACATTCATGGAGTCACAAAGAGACACGACTTAGTGACTAAAAACAAATGACAACATACATAAAACTTTTACATTAAAGTCAATTTTAGCAAATAATATATACTTCCTACTTCTTCCCTGAATTTGTGTATTTAGAATTTCATCATCACTGTGAATGATGAGAGGAAGTAAGCAAGTAAGGGATATAGTAATTATGCTGTCCCTCCCTGGAAATCTGATCTCTAAGATTCATGAATGTAGAAAGTTCAGAGTGCCCAGAAATGACCATAGGCCTTATTCTTGCTCATCTTACACCTTTCTTTGCCAGGAAGTCCTTGGTACTTACAGCTTCATAGTCGGCCAGCTCCAGCCTTGCTTTGTTTTGCATTGTTCTTTTGCAGAGGTAAACCGCTGAAAGGGGGAAAAAACCACAATCATTTCTTGCCTGCTTATTTACACTGAGGCACTAAAAATAAAAAATAGAGCATTATAAACCAAAGCATATTGGTCTTTGTCATTTTTCCCCAAGTTGTAAATTTCTGATTTTATCATTTTTTGGGGGCAAAACAAATAATCTGTAACATCATTACTGAAATTCAAGTGAAGAGAAAGTGTTAGTCGCTCAGTGGTGTCCAACTCTTTGTGACCCCAAGGACTGTATCCTGCTAGGCTCCTCTGTCCATGGGATTCTACAGACAAGAATACTGGAGTGGGTTGCTACTCCCTTCTCCAGGGGAATCTTCCCAATCCAGGAATTGAACCCAGGTCTCCTGAATTGCAGGCAGATTCTTTACTGTCTGAGCCACTCAAACACAGTGGTAATTTTAAAAGGTGTTATAAGAAAATAGACATGTTTAGAAGCTTGGTAACCATTTCATATATTGTTAAAAGTTCTCTCAGGGTACTGTACTAGCCTCTAGACAGGATTTAACCTCCAAAAAGCACTCAGCAACTGCTCAGTCATGTTCCAGTGATTCCATTCTATGAAGTTCCTCTTGACACATTTTAACTCCAAGGCATTTCATCTGGTGGTTTGAACTGAACAGTCAGTCAGCTGGGCAGAAGAATTCTAGGTCCTTCCTATAAACTAAGCAGAGATGCTGTTCTTCCCCAGCTGGTAAACTATATCTAAAACAGAAATGTTTATGACAGCTTTGCAATTCCAGCCCTTTGCCTCCCATTCCAGGAAATCAGCCTGAGTAGTATTGGAGCTTGACAAACAGCATGGTGATTTGGGAGTACAGTGCGGTATCCCTTACTTTTATTATAACAGCTGCCCAAAGCTTCACAAAGAGTCCAAGGAGCAACAGTAGGAGATTGAGCAGCCTTGGAATAATATCTCTAGGCCTGAAGATAAACTTCTTTAACAAGAACCTGACACCTCAGACTTGGCATGAAAGCATAGCTCAGGTCAGTCACAGAAAACTTATCTGGCCAGAATTTGTTCTGTAACAATGATAGAAATGCAAAGACACAGCACATTTGTTTTTATTTTGTTGTTGCTCAGGGCTAAGTCATGTCTGACTCTATGTGGTCCCAAAGACTGTAGGCTGTCAGGCTCCTCTGTCTGCGGGATTTCCCAGATAAGAACACTGGAGTGGGTTGCCATTTCTATCTCTGGGGGATCTTTCTGACCCAGGGATGAAACCTATGTCTCCTGCATTGCAGGTGGATTCTTTACCACTTAGCCACCAGGGAAACCCCACAATTGGTGCGTGTTGTACTTTAGTCACTACGTCATGTCCGATTCTTGCGACCCCATGGACTGTAGCCTGCCAGGCTCCTCTGTCCATGGGATTCACCAGGCAAGAACACTGGAGTGGGCTTCCATTTCCTTCTCCAAGGATCTTCCTGACCCAGGAATTGAACCCAGGTCTCCTGCACTGCAGGTGGATTCTTTACCAACTGAGCTACAAAGGAAGCCCCACATTTGGTATATGTCCTTAATAGCTGAGAAAAGTAGCAACTATTCAATATATTACTGAAAGTCTTTACTGAATGCTCTGCTAAGTTAGATATCAGCAATCTTCTATTTATCTCACTTTTTCGTGCATTGAAAACTTGGCCCTTGACCTTGACTGAACAAATCCTGTCACTCTGTGGAACTCAGCTGCCTCATCCTTAGCTGAGATGGTCAAATTGGATGACCTCTCAGTTTCCCTCCGGCTCTGAAATTTCATTACTGGATAAAGTCATGATTTAACACTGACATGGACATTCTGAGTCAAAGAAGAGTTGAGGGCATGCCATTGCTTTGCCAAAAGAAACTTTGGAACCTTGCCAGGTGTTCAAGTTTACTCTCTGACTTCACTTTCTTCAGGGTTCCTATAAGAGCTTTTGTCTAGTGTGATTTAAAACAATCTAAATCTCCTTCAAAGGGAATGACAGAGGACGAGATGGTTGGATGGCATCACTGACTCAGTGGACATGAGTTTGAGCAAGCTCTGGGAGATGGTGAAGGACAGGGAAGCCTGGCGTGCCGCAGTCTGTGGGGTTGCGAAGGGTCGGACATGGCTGAGTGACTGAACAACAACAAAATCTCCTTTCTGTTAAGAGAATGTAGAAACAAAATACTAAAATCCCCACACCCTCTCCCTGCTTAAGGAAAATGTGAAACCAGACATCCAAATTTCTTGTTAAGCAGGTTTTAATTAAAAGAAAAAAATTTTTTTTTGACAAATCACTTGGACTTAGAAGTAGTCTTATTTCAGCTCTATGCCACAAAAAAATGTCTATTATCTATCCAGAAAGTCTTAGGATATAGAATATTTACCTCCTAGGGTATGAAGTTTCTGTCTCTTAACTTCCCAGGCCGAGAAAATTTCAAAGACCAAAACCTGACTGAACAATAGTCTGCACCTTACCAGCCACTCTATATTAAAACAATGAAAAATAATGCCTCTGTTGTTGATTTGTGTATTCACTAAGAATGTTTTTCAGCTTTAATTGCTAGACTTGAGGAAACTGAGTCTTCATGAAATAGTATCGCTAATTTGTAGATGGACTGCAGCATGCCAGGCTTCCCTGTCCTTTACCATCTTCCAGAGCTTACTCAAATTCATGTCCATTGAGTCAGTGATGCCATGATCTTACTTCTTTGAATGTTGAGTTTTAAGCTAGCTTTTTCATTCTCCTCCTTCACCTTCATCAAGAGGCTCTTTAGTTCATCTTCACTTTCTGCTACTAGGGTAGTGTTATCTGCATATCTGAGGTTATTAATAGTTGATAGAGCAATCAAATATCTTCATTCCAGCTTGTTCTTCATCTAGCCTGGCATTTCACATGATGTACTCTGCATATAAGTTAAATAAGCAGGGTGACAATATACAGCCTTGATGTACTGCTTTCCCAATTTTGAACCAGTTTGCTTTTCCATGTCTGGTTCTGTTGCTTCTTGACCTGCATACAGGTTTCTAAGGAGGCAGGTAAGGTTTGCCTATTAGTGCTTACTTATATTCTGACTAATTGTAAAAGACCCTGATGCTGTGAAAGATTGAGTGCAAGAGCAGAAGAGGGTGACAGAGGATGCGATGGTTGAGTGGTATCACTGACTCAATGGACGTGAGTTTGAGCAAACTCTGGGAGATAGTGAAGGACAGGGAAGTCTGGCGTGCTGCAGTCTAGGGGGTCGCAAAGAGTTGGACATGACTTAGCGACTGAACAACAATATTATAAATGATCTCATTTATATGAGTTCATTTTTTTTTTAATTTTTAAATTTTCCCTTTCATTCTTTGATCGTCAAAAAGTCTATATAAGGATTGTAAGCAGTCTTTTATTTTCATGCCACCACAACTATTTTTCTTTTAGTAAAACTTTAAATGAAATAAATGTGCTTCCTGTAGTTATTAAGCCTAAGCAAAATGGGAAGTCTGGCTGTACACTGACACTGTCAAAGCCCTTTTTATTGTTGTTGTTTAGTTGCTATGCTGTGTCTAACCCTTTTACAACCCAATGGACTGTAGCCTGCCAGTTTCCTCCAGCCGAGGGATTCTCCAGGCAAGGATCCTGGAGTGGGTTGCCATTTTTTCCACCAGGGGATCTTCTCCACCAGGGATCAAAATCGCTTTTCTTATGTCCCTTGCATTGGCAGGTAGGTTCTTTACCACTGAGCCATCTGGGAAGTCCCAGAACCTTTCTATATAGGCTAGAGGTCCTCAAAACATCCTGGAGGAAATAGAGCATTGGCTGAATATTTTGGGGCACAAACCATCATTCTGCAAGATAAGGTAAGTTCTGGACAATTTCCATTGTTAACTTGTTAAAAGTTCCTTATGTTGAGAACATGTCTGCCTTTCTGCAGTTAGCATGCATTGGTCTCAGTCGACCCTAGGATGAGATGAGTGAGGCATTTGCCTACAGGGTAAGTCAAGAGATTGCCAAATTACCCACTAATCAAGAAAATAAATAATACTTTAATGTAACATATCAGAGAAGGCAATGGCAACCCACTCCAGCATTCTTGCCTGGAGAATCCCAGGGACGGGGGAGCCTGGTGGGCTGCCGCCTATGGGGTCGCACAGAGTCGGACATGACTAAAGCGATTTAGCAGCAGCAGCAGCAGCAGCAGCAGCAGCAGCAGCAGCAGCAGCAGCAATGTAACATATGCAAAAATAAAACTGCAAAAAAATCTACAATGAACAAAATATAAAAGTATTCAATAAGGACATGCTCCAACAGGGCCAGGATTTGGGTGAAGTGAATGAGGTGAGTCATAAAAGTATAGCATCAGCTCCTGTCTTTATTGGAAGTTTCAATTTCTTGAGGTCCACGTTCTGTTTGAACACTGGAGATTGCACCCTTAACAGGAGACAGACGAAAGATGTTGGTTGATGTGTGTTCATCTGCAGGAATTTCAATGTGCATTGTTTGCTTATAATACCAGTGAACTTCCCACCTCTCGCTTCTGTTTGAGTTTTCTATCACCACTACAGTCTCTACTTCTTACCATAGTTCTCTAAAACACTTCCTTGGGTCTTGGCCTCCAGCTTTCATTGCAATCCCTTTATACTAGATGATCCTGGATGTAAATACACGGGAAATTCATTCCTGACTCCATTTTAATTGGATTGGATTATCTTTTTTGTACTTGGGTGAAAAAATATCAGAAATCTCACACAACTTAATTTTCAAAAAAATGGTGTTTTTTCCCATAGCCCTTAACACGATCAACATATCCTATTTTTCTACAAAACCAAGGTAATCATGGAAAAGTGTTCCTCCATCTAAACTGGCTTATAGATGTTTATGTTCTGCAGAGGCTTTCCAGTAAGTTTCAATTGGTGATGAAAACAGACATTAGATATTGACAGAATATAAGAAGCATTCTTTAAATCTTCTTTAATCAATAAGCTTTGTCTGTCTGAAGCTGTTTCAGAAAAAACAGCTAAGTAATCACTATTATTTCTGTTGGGCCTTCCAACCCAACTACAGCATCAACATCCTCTTTATAAGAAAGTGTTCATGCTTTATAAATGTTCTTTAAACAAACAGTGGTGGGAAATTCAAAGTTGGATACTTTGAATCGCTTCTATACTTGTACGTAAAATGAAAAATCACAGAAGACAAAGCATCATTGCCTATAGGAGTGGTATAGTGTCTGAGATCATTATCATTTCACTTTCTCTTTGTCTATAACCTTTTATCGAATATTTATTTTATTGTTCACTTGTATAATAATACACTTGCATATTAATCTTCACTTGTATACTAAACCAAGCAAATGAGACATAAACAGGTATATGTTTATTCAGGGGGAAAAAAAAAAACAGAATAATAAAGACTATGCCTACTTTTAGTTAAAAATTAAATGCTCTCCAGGTTTGGGAGAAAGTTTAGACAATGACTCTCATTAAATGGACTCTGACAAGAGCTAATGTTAAACCGAATGACATTAATAATTTTGAGATGACTGACTTTGAGAGATGTTCCATAAATTATTTTCTGTGTAAGCCATGCCATTTCCTCGTGTTTAGCACTAAAACATTAATCTATCATGAAGTGTTGAAATATGAACTGCAATTGTAAACACTAACATATTCATGAAAAACGCAAAAGATGTATTGAGAGAACATTAAGAATAAGAATTTGCTTTTATGCAAGGAACAGGGAAAGCGTATCTGTCAGTATATAATAATGACAAGTGAAAACAATTTTGATCCATTAAGTATGAGAGCAACAATACCAGTTTTCTTAGGCATATTAATTTTGATTCATTCAACAATTTTAGGGAGTCAGTATTATTATCTTTTTTTCTTGAAAAGCAAGCAGAAAGGCTCAGAAATGTAATAAGCCTTGCCCAAAGTTACACAGTTGGTATGTCGCTGTGACATACCAACTGAGTTCAGGTCTGTCTGCCTCCATCACCTGGGTTTTTCTCCATGAGCTCCTTTTCAGATGTCCAGGTGTTTTCTTCACTAATATGCCATACTCTTTGGTGAAATAATTCCCAGGCACCATCCCAGGTTAGAACTGGACATGGAACAACAGACTGGTTCCAATAGTGAAAGGAGTACGTCAAGGTGGTGTATTGTCACCCTGATTATTTAATTTATATGCAGAGTACATCATGAGAAATGCTGGGCTGGAAGAAGCACAAGCTGGAATCAAGATTTCTGGGAGAAATATTAATAACCTCAGACATGCAGATGACAACACCCTTATGGCAGAAAGAGAAGAACTTTCACTCTTGATGAAAGTGAAAGAGGAGAGTGAAAAAGTTGGCTTAACACTCAATATTCATAAAACTAAGATCATGGCATCTGGTCCCATCACTTCATGGCAAATAGATGGGGAAACTGGAAGCTTTGACAGACTTTATTTTCTCCAAAATTACTGCACATGGTGACCACAGCCATGAAATTAAAAGATGCTTGCTTCTTGGAAGAAAAGTTATGACCAATCTAGACAGCATATTAAAAAGCAGAGACATTACTTTACCAACAAAGGTCCGTCTGGTCAAAGCTATGGTTTTTCCAGTAGTCATGTATGGATGTCAGAGTTGGACTATAAAGAAATTTGAGTGCTGAAGAACTGATACTTTTGAACTGTGGTATTGGAGAAGACTCTTTAGAGTCCCCTGAACTGCCAGGAGATCCAACCAGTCCATTCTAAAGGAAACCAGTCCTGAATATTCATTGTAAGGATGGATGCTGAAGCTAAAACTCCAATACTCTGGCCACCTGATGCAAAGAAATCACTTATTTGAAAAGGCCCTGATGCTGGGAAAGATCGAAGGCAGGAGGAAAAGGGGATGACAGAGGTTGAGATGGTTGCATGGCATCACCGACTCAATGGACATGAGTTTGAGTAAACTCCGGGAGTTGGTGATACAGGGAGGCCTGGAGTGCTGCAGTCCATGGGGTCACAGAGTCAGATACGACTGAGCGACTGAACTGAACTGAACAATCCCAGGATGGACAAAACTCTCCACAAAGTTCTCCAACTCAGATATACCAATCAGAAAGCTGTGTGTTTGTTTGTTTGTTTGTTTTTAAGTGACTTCTTTAAGTATCTCAGTTTTGAAGAATGAGTACCCTGAAAGTGTTAGTTGCTCAGTTGTGTCCCACTCTTTGCAATCCTGTGGACTATAACCTGCCAGGCTTCTCTGTCCATGGGATTTTCCAGGCAAGAATACTTGGAGTGGGTTGCCATTTCCTTCTCCAGGTGACCTTCCTGACCCAAGAATTGAACCTGGGTCTCCCACATTGTGAACAGACTCTTTACCGTCTGAGCCACTTGGGTACCCTGCTGGGTACCCTGGATGAAAAAAAGCAACATTCCCCCCACTAGAAAAGAATCATCTATTCTATTAATTGTTAAGTACTCTGGTTTTTAGATTGTTTTCCGTAAGTTATGTTAGTTTGAATTTTTGGTTGGCACATGACCACCTGGATGAACTATGAAATCCAAGTTTGACAAAAATGAGGGATGACTTCATTGGTTTTTTATGGACTTTCCTATGGTTTTCTATCAAATGTCTTTCCAGGAGGCAAAGAAAGCCAGATTGCTGTCAAGTTTCTGTCTTTGCATATGCTGGCCCTTTCTCTGCCTCAAATGCCTTCTCTGCCTTGCTTCCTGAAAAATTTCCCCTCTTTTAAAATCCACCTCAAATGCTCTCAGTTCTTTTGTGAGATCACTCTGGAAACCCTCAAAGTAATTCTCTTATTCTTACAAACTTCCATCTATTTTACATATACCACTATTAACATTCACTAGGCACTTCACAGCAACTTCTTTTGTGTAATTCTCTTTTCTCATCTAGCCTATGAGTTACTCAATAGTATAGATAAAGTCAGAGTCTCCTTATCCCAGAACCTACTATGGCCCTTGGCGTTGAAACAAAGCCTCAATAAATACTCGTAAAAATGATATTTAAAAACCATACAATATTATGTTTGAAAACTGTAGCCTTCAGGAAAATGTAAGAAGCGGCACTTATTAGGAGCCTGTTTCCTTGAAGAGTTTAATTAAAATCATGGTTGTTGAACTGAGTTAGACAGAAGTAGATTTGAAGTAGACTGAAGTTGATTCACTATGATTGAATTTCCTACTGTATCTTTTCTTTTGTTTGCATTTGGCCTTTCATGTTTAACAAAACCTTCTGCTAACAGAATCACAAGATCCCTCAAATAATAGTGAGAAAAGTGCAGTGTGGAAGGCAAGGGATCATAGCTAAATAGAAGAGGTGAACAAAAATTCTGGCTCTCTGAACCCGTTTGTTACTCTTTCCAGTAGACCAGTGTGGTACAGAAAAATAATAATAATAATAGTCCTTTAAGGTTTATTTATAGCTCTTTAAGCTATTCAAAGGAACTGTATTTTTTTAATAGTCACAGGAGACACTATAACATGGAATAAGCTGCCACCAGATTTGGTGACTTTCTAAACAAGGTCATTTATAAATTCAATGTTAGAAATATTACTCTCATATTGAAAATTTTAGTATTCTCTTCTCAGTGACAAACAATAAAATGCAAGCATGTGCTCATCCATACATAATGGTACTGTCAACAATAAAATGAGGAGATATTGCACTGACCATAGTCTGTGTTTTCCGGCTCCCAACAATTTGATGGCCAAAAATAGGGTGTCTGTGGAATGAAAAGAAGTGGAACTTAGGTTAAACACGTAAAGAATTAGTGGGGCTCCTGGTTTACGAGCCGTGTTTATCTTCAGCAATCATCTAGAACAGTTTGCTAACAATGTGTTTTATTATCTAGAAAAAAATACTCAGAGAGGCACTGTAAGGTTTTCCTTTTAAATTTACTTTGCTAATCAATTGTTCAGCCTCTAAATAAGTACAGCATGTATAGAAAACAGCGTACCTTTGCTACAATTGTATGTCATCTGATATAAAGGTAAAAGGACTGATTGCACTATTTATATAGAAGTGTTAATCCACAAGGACTGAAAGCAAAGTCTTATATTCACTAAGACTCATGATGAAATAAGTTTATATTTAGCACATTATTTTTGTTGATTCATGTATTTCATCAGTGCCCTCCATATACCCAAAAGCACAACCATCAGAATCTTTCCTTAAGATGGGCAAACAGTTGCCTGGCTCTATCAATTATATAATGCAGGTCTCAACATTATCCAGCTAGATTAAAACAACTTTTCTCCTTCACTTTAAAAAACATTTTTTCATAGAAACACTTACTGCTCTAAATTTTTAAACTGCACAAGTCAGAGATCAGTTTTTTAAACTAATATCTTAGTTGACTGCTTAACAATAGACATATATGATTCTGTCAAATTCTAGAAACTGACTGATGAAACTACAAAGAAAATGTCTGATCGGGAAAACCAATTATTATCATCAGCAGATTATATTTTCTGATAGGACTTTTCTAGCCCTGACGGCGGGACATGCTTGACTCCAAACCCTGAGCAAACTCCATGACTATCTGTCTGCTGTTTCAAATCATTCCTTGGACGATGATGGCCCTGGGATTCAATGGAACAGTCTCTGCAGACATCAGACTTGTGGATCTGATTATATTTATTTGTCAATTACATTAACAATCTGTGTGTAGCAAGCATATTTGGTGTAATCTCTGATTGCGTGCATGCATGCTCAGTCACTTAGTCATGTCCAATTCTTTGCCACCCTATGGACTGTAGCCAGCCAGGGTCCTCTGTCCATAGAATTTTCCAAACAAGAATACTGGATTGGGTTGCTGTTTTCTTCTTCAGATGATCTTTTCAACCCAGGGATCGAACCCATATCTCCTACCTCTCTTGCATTGGCAAGCGGATTCTTTGCCACTGCGCCACCTGGGAAGCCCAATCTCTGATTACCAGTTTGATAATTCTGCCTCCTAGAAGAGGGATTCTCAAGGAGGGGAAAAGGGTAATTGGGAGAACTTTATGCATCTCTGAGAGAGGGTCCTTCCAAACTGTTCAGGACCCCCAGGGGATTTGATTCACTTTCTATACTTTCTTGGAAATTGCTCCAGTACCATAAAGAAGGGTACTAATACTAATTCTGTATATAGGTGAACAAATTTAGAGGGTAAAAAGGTTGAAGCACTAGATAAAGGGGGATATCAAGGCTTTATACAGCACTCCCTCATTGGCAAATAAATTCACTTAACCCAATTTGAGGGAAAAATTGGGTCACTGTTCTAGGGGAAGCATAGAGAAACAGAAAAAAATCTTATTTTCATGCAGGCTGGTAGTGTTTGAGATACTTCTCAGAGAATGCATTATTCCCTTTGGGTTGCTTCTTTAGTTTGGGGGATGTGTGTGTATATGCAAGCATATTTATTTAATTTTTAAAATATTCACTCTAATCAGACTGGTCAAACACATACTTTTTTTTTTTTCCTCAAAACTACCAGGAATGTTTTCATCAGTATTCTTAAACAGTTTTATTTTTCTATCATTTATTTAGTGAAAACACCCTGACTGTAAAATAGATAACTGAAACTATTTTATCCTGTGATATTATGTGGAAAGATGTTTCCAAGTCTTCCAAGGAGACCAAACCAGTCAATACTATAGGAAATCAACCCTGAATATTCATTAGAAGGACTGATGCTGATGCTGAAGCTGAAGCTCCAATGCTGTGGCCACTTGATGCAAAGAGCTGACTCATTAGAAAAGACCCTGATGCTGAGAACGACTGAAGGCAGGAGGAGAAGGGAATGCCAGAGGATGAGATGGTGGGGTGTGTGGCATCATTGACTCAACAGACATGAATTTGAGCAGGTTTCAGGAGATGGCAAAAGACAAGGTTGACTGGTGTGCTGCAGTCCATGGGGTCACAAAGGGTCAGACACGACTAAGCAACTGAACAACAATAACATTAAGTGCAAAAGGCATAAAACTAACACTCTTTACTAATATTGCATATTTTTTTCTAGGAAACATATTTTGACTTATAGTAAAAGACAATTTCTTCCCCAGATGGCTCTAGTGGTAAAGAACCTGTCTGCTAATATAGGAGATATAAGAGACATGGGTTTGATCCCTGGGTCAGGAAAATCCCCTGGAGGAGGAGAAAAAGTCACTCCAGTATTCTTGCCTGGAGAATCCCACAGACAGAGGAGCTTAGTGGACTACAGTTCATAGGGTCACAAAGAGTCAGATGTGACTGAAATGACTTGCATAGCACAAAGCACAAAAGGCAATTTAAAGAAGAACAAATCTTATAGTTTGCTGGAATTTAAAAATTTACTTTCACAGTTCAGCTAGACTGTAGGACACGTTAGTGTTTTTCAGAGTTGGGTTCTTTAGCTGTGATTAAACAGATTTAAAACTGTCTAGCCATCACTCAGTAATCTTTGGCACATATACTAATGTGATGAAAGTCATGAAAGTGATCTGGATAATCATGTTGGATCTCAATTTCAGTTAGCGAGGGAGAATAATTAGACAATTACAAGTTTACAGTACATACAAAAGTCACATGATTGAAAATTTACACAATGCAGCATACCAGTGAAACTGTTTGTCTCAAACTTATGACCCAAAGCTTCTTCAGATTCCTAATGATGGCCAGAATCTCAATCATTTCCTGAAGCAATTATAAACACAACATTGCAAGCTTCCTAGTTTAATTCATGAATTTTAAAATCCTTTCATGGAATTGAATTTCAATTTAATGTAATAAAGAACTTAATGCTGCCTGGAACCAATGCAAAAATGGAAGCATATACCTTGAACAATAATGTGTTTTCTATTTCTAGAGCTGTTCAAGTATAGATTAATTAATGCCTTGGTAGACACTGTAGCAGGAATTAAATTATCCCTGACTTTAGTGAGGTTTCTTTTGTTTGCTTTTAAAACCTTGGTTTTAAGAGTGTATGGTTATTAGATTTATAAATATATCATATTATATCCTATTTTGAACATGTGTATATGTCATTAAAGTATTTAACATTAATTCATATAATTTAAAAGATTATCTATCATCTATTGGAAGGAATGATGTTGAAGCTGAAACTCTAATACTTTGGCCACCTGATGAGAAGAGCTGATTCATTTAAAAAGTCCTGATGCTGGGAAAGATTGACGGCAGGAGAAGGGGACAACAGAGGATGAGATGGTTGGACGGCATCACCAACTCAATGGACATGAGTCTGAGTAAGCTCCAGAAGTTGGAGATGGACAGGGAGGCCTGGTGTGCTGCAGTCCATGGGGTTGCAAAGAGTTGAACATGACTGAGCGACTGAACTGAACTGAACTGATCATCTGTTTAGGTATATCAAACTTGGCAATCTTCTGCCTGTACCTAGAAGTAATGTAAGAGATCTGGGTTTGGTCCTTGGGTTGGGAAGATCCCCTGGAGAAGGGAAAGACGACCCACTCTAGTATTCTGGCCTGGAGAATTCCATGGACTGTACAGGGTCGCAAAGAGTCGGACGTGACTGTGCGACTTTCATTTTCACTTTCAAGACATCACTACTAATTTTCATCCATGCCTCAGCTAATTTGTTTTGAGGGAAATTTTTAATTCAATAATTGTCAAAGGTAGATTATATTCAGGGCTTCACAGGTGGTGCTAGTGGTAAAGCACCCAGCTGCCAATGCAGGAGACATAAGAGACCAGGGTTCAATTCCTGGGTTGGGAAGAACCCTTGGAGGAGGGCATGGTAACCCACTCCAGTATTCTTGCCTGGAGAATCCCATGGACAGAGGAGCCTGGTGGGTTACAGTCCATAGGACAGCAAAGAGTCGGACATGACTGAAGTGACCTACCACACACACACACACACACACGCAGATTATATTCAATGCCTCCCTTACAGATATATTAATCTTATACATAGATGATTTTACTTGTAAATTGACAGTAAAGATGGATAAAAGTTGGCATTTTATCAAAAAAATATCTTTCATTTAGAATTTGTAAAAAAAAATTTAGGCCTAATGTTTACTTTATATATGAAAAATTCATATAAGAAAATAAGATTTTATGGAAAATATAACCCTGCAATACCAAAGTAACTCCTTTAAAAAATCAAAAAGTGTTAGTAGCACATACAAAATTTCTTTTCTAATAACTAGTAATTTTTATTCACTAAAATGCTAACCTTAGGACCACAAGTTACTCTAACTTAATAATAAGCTATTTTAAGCACTATTACTTTAAATTTAACTGTTCTAAGGATAAAGCTTCATTATTTTAAAGACTTTTAAAATTAAGTGATCCAACTAATTTCAATTGCTTGAATACTTAGGTCAGTATCACAATTTCAGGAGGTTGCATTATTTCCTAGCTATTCAGTGTAAAATCCAATGATTATTTCTTGGGATAGAAGTGCTTTGTAAGAGTGAGAATACTCTAGGAGGACAATGAGCTTTGAGAACAACTTTTTTTTAAAACATATTCCCTCTGTTCTCCGCTTCCCCAAGCAAGTCCTTAGGCACTCAAGTCAGTTATTTAATCAATAAATCAGAGCTAGTGAGAAGAATGCTCCAATGTCTAAAAGTGGGACAATGGGAAGAATCCTCTGAAAGTACCTAGAGCTAGAGTTTGAACTCTGGCATTATATATGCCTTAATTTTGCAGACTGGAATCCACTAGTCAGTTACTAATGAATCATAATGTCTAATGAAATGTAGAATACACTTCAGGTAAATCATCGTAACGCAAGTGTCAACTGTGTGCCCAATGACCAAAATTGGAGTCCATAATCATTTCCTCAAAGATTATTCTTTATAGGTATCTCATTTGAAAATGACTTAGAATAACTCTTGTCAGTTAATAAGTTATCTAAGATGGCCTCCTATATACATGCAAAGCATCATGCGTGTCCTTCATAGACTTTTTCAGTCACCAAGTCATTTCCAACTCTTTGTGATCCCATAGACTGCAGCATGCTAAGCTTCCCTGTCCTTCATTATCTCCTGGAGTTTGCTCAAACTCCAGTTCATTGACTCGGTGATGTCATCCAACCATCTCATCCTCCATTGCCCCTTTCTCCACAGACTTATAGAAGGTCTCAGACATGCAGAGGATATGTATTTATTAGTTAATTCTATCCTGGAGCTTCAAGCATTCCCATGACTGGTTGGACTGTAGATGGCTCTGGATGACATAGGGTCCAAAGTATAACAAATTTAGTTACCATCTCTCAACTTCCTTCCTAGCAAATAAATATAATTTACAGATGACTCTCATTTTCCTGAATTCCACTGTCACTCTGAATTTTTCTCAAATTTTTTATATAAAATGTAACTTCAATCATTACACAACTCAGCTTTCACAAATTGTTAATTAGATTCTAACTAGCTCAAGTCAAAGTAAAATAAATCAAGTCTCAAAATTTCTGTACAAACAATGAAAATGCAGACGTATTTTTACTTTTAAATAATACTTTTAATAAACTTACTTGGAACCGGTAAAAGGTGCCATCATCCTTGAGTGTGAGGACATGATCCGAGATTGGAAAGAAGTAGCCATGGGCAGCCATTAGCGTTCCCAAATGGAGTGCCTCCACTAGTTCATGAAAACAAATGGGAAAACACATATATAACTCTTTAAAGCTGTTCATTCATAGGCAGAGTTCATTCATAGGTAGAGTTTTATCTTGTTTCTTTTGAGCATGTTCCTACATTGGAATACTCAGCATCCCAGAAAAGCCTGTCTTTGTACTTCTTTCAGCTCTTTCACCTAAGGTACCAAGATGGTTCTGCTTCCTGGTAGTGACCACAATGACCAGCAGTGCATGTGACCAGACCATGAGAACATAAAGCTATGGAATGCTGAATCTGAAGGTCTTTCAGTAATCAAAAAATCTGCTGCCTTCATTTTATAGATGGGACATGTTTTGCTATGGGTTAATAATCTTCCAAAAACAAATATATTTGGCATTTACATAGCACTTTAAACTTCTAAAAAGTTCTCATTTGCATCATTCCCTGTCCTGTAATATGAATATCCAATACTATTAGCAATTCTTCTAATGACATGGATCGTTACTAGATAATGTTAATAGGCAATGTCTAGGCATCTAGAACAATTTATACTGCACTAAGTGTGCCTGCAGTCTGTGGTTGGCTAGATTGCTCTAGCTTTTGCTACTGTATGTACAATATTCTAGACATGGACTATGTAGAGATTTATATAACAATGAAAACATTATATTTTCCCAGTAGTCTGAGAAATAGTCGGAACATAATACTGTAATACTCACAGTCCTTCTATAGCAGTTAATGGCCCAACAAAGGCCCAACAAAAGGGATAATAAAATTTGATCACTAGGATTATTACTGCATTTGTGCAGGGACAACATAAAGTTTGCTAACTTGAAGCTTAGAAACTATGGAACTATTCAAGATAGTTTTTTAGTCCAACATAAGCATATACGTATATAGAAAATAAAAAAGTTAGGTTTATTGATTTGTTTGTGTATCTTTAGGTGCAATTTTCTGGTGGCTCAGATGGTCAAAAATCTGCCTGCAATGCAGAAGACCTGGATTCAATCCCTGGGTCAGGAAGCTCCCCTGGAGAAGGGAACAGCTATCCACTCCAGTATTCTTGCCTGGATAATTCCATGGACAGAAGAGCCTGGTGGGCTACAGTCCATGGGTTTGCAAAGAATCAGACACGACTGAGCAACTGACACTTTTTTACACTTTAATGTGCAATTTATAGATTTAGTTCTATTTTTAGATAAACAGCTAAAATGATTCTTTAACTCTAGGATTCTAACAGACTTTCCAGGACTATGTGTATCTCTAACTCCATCTGTCAATCACAGGTAATTTTCACACTTCAGCTAGTACTGAGTCCCTAAACTGCTTGCTATGGCCCACCTACCCAAGCACAAGAATCTCTTCCTATCCCCTTCCCACGTCTATACTGCTAATAATGAAATAATTGTTAAATTTATTTAACCTGTAGTTGGGTACTATAGTGCCCCTTTTAATATTATCTAGCATAATGCAAAATTTTAAGTGGTAACTTCTACCTCTGGCCTCCACTCTACTGTTCTTGTCAATAAGAAAGAACAACTGCTGACCGTCCTCTTTACCATGGACCTGGAAGACTGTTATTAAGTGACCCAGTTATCCTGTTTACACACCCAATCAATTACACACCTCTCTTCACAGAGTGTTCTTTTTCTACAAAGGAGGATATTTCATCCTTTATGCATCCTTTTAGTTCAAAATCAAGATCTTCTCAAAGTCTGTGCTGCTTATAAGTATATACTCACATATTCTGTGATTCTCATTAAAGCTGAGAAGGTAGTGTTATATGATGGGAAGAATAAAACATTTGGAAACACTTTTTCACTTTTGTTATTTAAATTCTCTGCACCTCTCCTATCCATTAATACAGGTAATAAACCCACCCTGCACAGCTCATATGAAAATCAAATAATACATATATATACATAAAGAAGTTGCGGAACTTTGCTGGTGGCCTAGTGGTAAAGAATCCACTTTACCAGGTGGGTGTGGATTCAATCACTGGTCAGGGATCTAAGATCCCACATGCCCTGGAGCAATTAAGCCTGTGTGCCACAACTACTGAGCCTGTACTCCACAACTGGAGTCCATGCACCATGTTGACAGATTCCACGTGCAGACCCGATGCTGCCAAATAAATGAATAAAAATGATTAAAAAAAATAAAGACCGTCCCAGCCCCGGATCCCTAGGCCGAATGCTTTGACCCATTACCTGCTCTACCATGCTATCTTGTGATATTTGTGGTGAAACAGTATCCTCAGAACCAGACATGAAGGCTCACCTAACTGTTCACATGGAAAATGAAGTTATATGTCCATTTTGCAAGTTGTCAGGTGTGAATTATGATGAAATGTGTTTTCATATTGAAACTGCTCATTTTGAGCAAAATGAACTAGAAAGAAACTTTGAGAGGATTAATACAATACAGTATGGAACTTCCGATAACAGGAAGGACAGCAGCCTACAGTGTAGAGCAGACATTAATTCAAGTGTTCATTCAGCTTGTGCATCTAATCAGCCGAAGATTTCAGCTCAAAGCCTGCCTGAGGATGGTACTTTAAAACATAAAGACTTTTATTCAGAGAACTTAACTGAATCTAGAAAATTCCTGAAAAGTACGGAAAGACAGTCTGACCGAACCAAAATTAAAGAATCAATTTATGAAACGATGTACAGTCCTCCTGAATGTCCATTCTGTGAAAAAATAGAAGATAATAGTCAAGATATGGAAACTCATGTGAAAACAAAGCATGCTGATCTTTTAGACACTCCATTAGAAGACTGTAATCAACTACTCTATGACTGCCCTATGTGTGGGCTCATCTGTACAAACTACCATATTCTGCAGGAACATGTTGACTTGCATTTGGAAGAAAGCAGCTTTGGACAAGGTGTGAATAGAGTCCAGTGTTCTAGAGATCTAGAGTTGGCTCAACAGCTTCAACAAGAAGAAGACAGAAAGAGGAGATCTGAAGAATCAAGACAAGAAATGGAAGAATTTCAGAAGCTGCAGAGACAGTATGGTTTAGATAATTCTGGAGGGTACAAACAACAGCAGCTACGAAATATGGAGATAGAAGTAAATAGGGGAAGAATGCATCCATCTGAATTTCATAGAAGAAAAGCTGATATGATGGAATCACTAGCTATTAGTGTTGATGATGGAAAAACAAAAACATCTGGAATTATGGAAGCGCTTTATACGTATTATCAGAATGCTGCCACAGATGTGAGGCGTGTGTGGCTTTCTGCAGGAGTGGATCACTTTCATTCATCTTTTGGTGATAAAGGTTGGGGTTGTGGTTACAGAAATTTCCAAATGCTGCTTTCATCATTATTGCAAAATGATGCTTATGATGATAGCTTGAAAGGTATGTCAGTTCCTTGCATTCCAAAAATTCAGTCTATGATTGAAGATGCTTGGAAGGAAGGTTTTGATCCCCAGGGTGCCTCTCAGCTTAATAACAGGTTACAGGGAACAAAGGCCTGGATTGGAGCATGTGAAATATATACCCTTCTCACTTCCCTAAGGATAAAGTGTCGTATTGTTGACTTTCACAAGTCAACTGGTCCTTTGGGTACACACCCTCGCTTATTTGAATGGATATTGAGCTACTATGCTTCAGAGAGAGAAGGAAGTCCAAAAGCAGTGTGTACGTCTAAACCACCTATCTATCTTCAGCATCAAGGTCATAGTCGAACAGTTGTTGGAATTGAAGAGAGAAAAAACCGAACATTATGTTTACTAGTATTTGATCCTGGATGCCCTTCTCGAGAAATGCAGAAACTCTTAAAGCAAGACATGGAAGTTAGCAGTCTCAAGCAACTACGGAAGTTTGTGGGGAATTTAAAACATAAGCAATACCAGATAGTGGCAGTAGAAGGTGTGCTTTCTTCAGAGGAGAAAATTGCTAGGAGACAAGCTTCTCAAGTCTTTACAGCTGAGAAGATCCCTTGAAGAAGTCAGCATTTCAGTGATTGTGGAATTTTACTTTTTATTCCAAATTCTGGTATTAACCTTAATACAACATATGAATCTGTGGATTTTCTAAATACTCCATTTATATTTTAATTTCTGAAATGTCTAAATTATACCTTTAGTGCTTCATTGTTTAGTAATTATTCCAATAAAATATCTTGTTTGCATTGTGAAAAAAAAAATATAAATAAATAAATAAATAAATAAAAATTTAAAGAGAAGAAGTTGGAATAGTATCCTGTGCATAGTAGATACTCAATACATGGTAGCTCTTGTGCTTGCTTCATTGGGCTTCCCAGGTGACTCAGTGGTAAAAGATCCGCTTGCCAATGCAGGAGACACAGGACATGTAGGTTTGATCCCCTGGAGTAGGAAATGGCAAACCGCACCAGTATTCTTGCCTGAAATAGTCCATAGACAGAGGAGCCTGGCGGGCTACAGTCCAAGGGGTCACAAAGAATTTGACACAACTGAGCACAGAGCATGTTGTGCTTCATTATTTACACACCAGATGATTTTTACTTTTCTCCAAAGTACTTTCAGGAAATCCACTTCCATAATTGGTCTTTAACTAGGCTGAGGGAGGATCTGGCATTCCTAAATAGCATCAGCCAGTCCATCTTCTTTTTGTGTGTTATTTATAAAACTAAAATGGCAAGCATATCTGTGAGGCATGCTGGCCTATAATAATGAGCAGGTGCTTACAGCCTTGGTCATGTTCAGAATCCCTGGTTACTCATGTTGGCAGCACTAGAAAGAACAATTTTTGAGGATTTCAAAGTCAGGTGGCCTACTTATCTTCTAGGTAGGTATTACCTATATTGTCACAACCATCCTTATTCACTTTATTCCAACAGTCTGTGGCCTGGGAAAATATTATTAGTCCTATTTTCCAGAAAGAGAAATTGAGTTATGGCACATTAGGAAATTTTCAAAATATAGATACAAAAAGGAAAACTGAGATGCCCAGAAAGATTAACATTAAGAGCTTCTGAACTCTAAATACAGGAAAGAGTGTGACTAAAATAATACAAAGAAACACCAACAAAAAACCAAAACAAAACGATGCTAACATGCTGATGAGGATTAGAAAAACATAGTGAAAGTAAATATAGGGAAGCTGAAGAAAAGAAAATCAGAAGAAAATGAATAAGTTCTTACTGTATTCAATAGTTACTAATTACATGATAAATCAAACATTTCTAGAGGCAAGATGAATACTGGCTTTCTTCTGCAGGCTTTCTTCACTATCATAATTAGTCCTACATAAATGCTTGCTAGAAAAAATAATATGTATAATAATGTATATAATAATATATGTATATAATAATTACATTATGCATAATAATATAATACATAATAACAATATGTATAATAATATATAATAATACATATAATAATAATTATTATATAATTATAATAATAATATCTATATATGTAGAAAGTGAATTAGCAAGCAATCTCAGCCTCCCACTTTTGAGGTACAAATACTCCATTTTATTGTGTTTAATCATATATATTCTCATTTTACAACCCTCTAAGATATTCTCAGGCTCATAATTTTATTAATAAGGAAAATTGTTTTTGATAGGTTTTTTAAATGCCCTCAATCCAACAGATACACATTTGTGGGAATATCAATAAGATCAAAATTTAGTTTCTATATGGCCCACACAAAGTTCAATGCAGAGGTCAAGTCAAACTATTTAACTTAATATTTAAGAGGACTGAATTTCTAACAAACCATTTAAAATGATTTTAATTTCATTGGTCAAATAGTAACCTGGAAAGTTTGAGATTACAGAAGTTATAATGCTCTATCACAGGACCTCCAGAGAACATGACTCTAGGACGAGATGAATGCTAAGATAAAAATCAGGGCATTATGGTGAATTTCATTTCATTTAAGACTGTAACCTTGCATTTAGCATAGCAATAGCAAAAGTAGCTATTGATGTTTGCTGAATGAGTGAATAAGCAGATTTATGAATAAATGGTATACAGAATATGAAAAACATAGTATTGCACAAAAAATACAAACTATTGTGTGTTTGACGATGAGGAGCTTGTTAAGCTCTGCCAAGATAATGTAGATATTCAAAATACCTTTTGAAAATACTTTTAAAGCTTTTAAAGTGGGGTTGTTATGGGTATATTATATGGGAAAAGATAACAGTGATATAAATGACTGAAATCCCACTAAAAGATCTTAGAGTGGGCTTGAGATACTTTTCTCAAGGTTGAATTACTGGTAGTAATAACATGAAGACATTTTTCCACATGGTCCAGCTGCTCCTGAATCTCCACAATAGCCTTAATTTAACGAGAATCTGGAGGACTACTGGCAGTCCTGGATTTAAGTGTTGAAAGAATTTAGTGAGTAATCTAGCAAGATCACCCTCCCAATAATGGCACAGCAGATGGCTCCACAACATTATGCTTCTCAGCAAAATAATTAATCATCTTGTACATGTGTTATCCACATCACCCACACAGCTAAACAAAGTTCAACAACAAATTTACTGTAAGATTCCAGTTTATTTTTCATTTGGATATTCAAGCATGAACAAACTCAGGAGTAAACTGCATCTCTAGACAACTGTTACTATGTGAACAGTGTAATGTGGCTGTGTTAAGCCAGATGTACTAATTTCATTACTTCACCTCGAACCTTTAAATAACAGAATTATCAAAATCTATCAAATCTATTTGGTCTAGCTCCACAAAGCAAAAGGAATTCTACATGGTGTAATTTGCTTTGGAACCATAACTACTTCAGAAAGTCAAAAGGATAAAAAGTATACTATAAAAGAGGTTTGTGTCGTTCAGTTCTATATTTCCATATGTAGAAATATATATATTTCTATATTAAATTTGTAATTATAACATATTTTTAGAACTCAGTATATTTTCTTTATACAGCAGTCCCACTGCTGGCAGTCTCAGTACCTCCCAGATACACCCTATATTTTGACATTGATACAACAATGCTTCTGAGTCAAGAAAATAATAATAAAAATATTCACTAAAAATTACTTTTTTATTCCTGTTATGCATTCTTACTTTTATTTTATGGGTATATAAATCAGCAAATGTGATTCATTTATCAACACAGCATACAAGATGTAGCAAATATGATTAGTGAATGGGGAGAAGTATTTTAGAAGGAAATTCACTCAAGACAGAAAAAAAAGACATGGATAATATGACATTAAGGCAAGAAAAGCTAAAAAGTAGTCACAAGTAAGTTATTAAATAGTATTAATAAAATAACAGACATTTATCTTCATGTGTCTCATAAAGGAAAGATTTTGTTAAACTTGTTATTCTCTAAGAAGATAGGGAAGTGGTTATAGAAATATTTTAAAATATTATACTTTTTTTAGAATAGGCATCTGCAAGGAAAGATGAATCATGTGGAAAAAAATCACATATGCAGATTTTTTTCTCAAACAAGGTCAAATAAAAGTGAAATAATGACAATAGTTAGGGACTTCTGAGGTAAGTTTATCTTCTCAATAGTAAGAGTTAGTGCAAGCAGTAAGTATTCAGGCTTTCCTCCTTTTTTAAAAAAACATCATTTTCACATAGGAAAATGAAGTGCCACTTGCTTTTTGGTACTCACAAACCAGGGTTTGTAAGTGTATAAGATGGTATACAGATTAGATAAAAAGATTTTACTTGGGAGAAATAAAAACAAGCTTAATTTATACCAACTTTGAAGATGACACTAGGTAATTAAAACAGGTAAATAATATTTCCAAACAAAAGAGCACAGCATGGGGTGAAGCAACTAGAATATGCAAGCCAGCTGCTCCAGTTCAAACCCTGATGCCCTCATGTGCTGACTGTATAACTGGGGCAGAGGATACATTCTTTGGACCTTAGAGTCCTCATTTGTAGAAAGAAGACAATAATAAAACACTGATGTTAAAAGTTTGTCATGAGGATCAACTGAGATAAATGAGAAATGCACTTAAAATAAGGCCGGTCACATAGAAGAGCTCCAAAAATATGAGTTATTAGAGTTGGCTAATATTAATGAAAGAACACATTTGGTAGCACTTAGCGCAAAAGGCAGTGGGGAACCTAGTAGCTGGTATTGACCTAGGCTTCCAGATCACGTTGAACACTCCCAGTTGAACACTCTTTAAAGTCCTCCAGGTGATCCAACTGGAATCTTTAGTCTATAGATGATGACTCTGCTCTGGAATACACTTACAATTATTCCTAGGAAGCAAAGAACACTACCCAAATTCCAAAGATTTGGTATCACAGCTATAGGAAAAATTTTCCAAAGGTAACATATTCTGCACACGGGATTTACAATCTGAAACATGAAAATGCAACAGATCAGTGAGAACTCCCCCAGTTCAAGAGAGGGTGGGAAGGACTAACACAAGGGCACAGAACCTGGCAATGCTGAAAAACAACGGTGACAGAGGAAGCGCAGGGCCAGCAGACACAATGGAGGTGCTTTCTTAAGGAAGCATAATATTTTCCCAGGACTCAAAAAAAATTAACTCATTAAAAAATTAGTACTGAAAGTAATAGGATCATACATCAATAGCCCTTATCACACACACACACAGGGTAGAGTAGTCTAGTTGCCTCATATGGTTAAGTATGAAAGCTTAGGAAATTATTTCAATATGAAGAACAGTGCTGAAATATTTTAAAAGTGAAAGATATCACATAGGTGATATCTTTGTGATATTGGTGTGGAGGACTGGTTTAAGATCCATGGTATCTGGTAACTATATTATATCAGGATGTTCATTTCACTGACACAGTATATCCTTTTGTAAAACTGGTAGGTGCATCATTGTATAAAATGAGCCACACTTCAACAAGATTCTGTTTTATTTATATGTGTGATTAGGTGCTAGAACAGTATTCAGAGGAGAGAAAAATCACACTGAGTTTATTCAAGAATAGTGTAAGGAAAGCGTAATAATCACAAGAGCCAAGGCAATAATAAATTACAGTGTAAAGCAACATTCCTTCTAAAGTTCAATATACATTCTGCAAAATTTCCATTTTCATCTAAAAAATGTTTATTTATTTGCCAGCACTGGATCTTAGTTGTGGCATGCGGGATCTTCCGATATATGCAGACTCTTAGTTGTGGCATGTAGCTAGTTGCGGCATGTAGATACCCTGATCAGGTATCGAATCCGGACTCCTTGCATTGGGAGCAGAGAGTCTTAGCCACTGGACCACCAGGGATTTTCTTCTATTGCCATTTTCTTCGTTGTTTTGGGTTCATTTTTATAGGTCTTTTTTTCTTCCCTTCCTCTTTGTTCTCTTGTTGATGACCATCTTTAGTGTTCTGTTTGGGATGCTTTTTCTTTTTTTGTTTGTGTATATATTGTAGTTCTTTGGTTTGCATTCCCCATAAGTTTTTTGTTTAACAGTCTATATATGTAGAAAGCTGTTTGAAGTTGCTGGTCTCTTTCCCACCTGGAGAAGTTACTTTAGCAATTGTTGTAAAGATGATGTGGTACTGCTCAATTCTCTTAGCTTTTCTTCCTGTAAAGATTTTGATTTCTCTGATGAATTTGAATGAAAGCCTTGCTGGGTAGAGTATTCTTGGTTGTAGGTTTTTCCATTTCCTCACTTTAAAGATATCATGCCACTCCCTTCTGACCTGCAGAGTTTCTGCTAAAAAAGCAGCTGAAAATCTTATGGGGATGCCCTCATATATTACCTGCTGCCTTTCCTTTGTTGCATTTAATACTTTTTCTTTATATTTAATTTTTGCTATTTTGATTAGCAGGGGTCTTGACATGTTTCTCCTTATTTTATCCTGCATGGGACTTTCTGCACTTTCTGGACTTAGGTGACTGTTTCGTTTTCCAGGTTAAAGAAGTTTCCATTTGCTGCCCTGCATGTAGTATTCTTGGTATTATCTTTCTAAATTCCATATATATGCATTAATACACAGTATTTGTTTTTTTCTTTCTGACTTACTTCACTCTGATATGATATGATAGTGGGTCTATCCACAGCTCTGCAAATGAAATTGTTTCATTCCTTTTGATGCCTCTTTTAAAATTTTTATTGTCCTCATACAATTTATTTAAGAGAATGTTTAATTTATGTTCTCTTCTAGACTTTTATGATGTCAAGTCTTATATCGATATTTAAACCTTCAAGCCATTTTGAGCTTATTTTTGTGTATGGTGGGTGTGTGTGTTGTAAATTCACTGATTAACATGCAGCTATCCAGCTTTCCCAACACCACTTGTCAAAGAGACTGTGTTTTCTCCACTGTATACTCTTGCTTCCTTTGTCAAAGATTATTTGACCATAGGTGTGTGAGTTTATTTCTACACTCTTTATTCTGTTCCATTGATCCATATGTCTCTTTTTGTACAAATACCATGCTGTTGTGGGTACTACAGCTTTGTAGTACTATCTGAAATCTGGGAGGATTCTGCATCCAGCAGAATGTTCAGAACAGCATTCTGTTCTTTTTCCTCAAGATTGCTTTGACACTTCTGGGTCTTTTATTGTTCCATATAAATTTTTGGATTATTTGTTCTAGTTCTGTGAAATATGTCATGGGTAATTTAATAGGGATCACAATAAATTTGTAGACTGCTTTGGATAGTATGCACATATTAACAGTATTAATTTTCCAGTCTAAGAGCACAATATATCTTTCCATTTCTTTGAATCATTTACTTTATCAAAGTTTTATAGTTCTCAGCGTGTAAGTCTTTCAACTTTTTGGTCAGTTTATTCCTAAATATTTCATTTTTGATGCAATTTTAAAAAGTATTGTTTTTGACTCCCTTTATGATATGTCAATGTTAGTATAAAGAAATGAAACAGATTTCTGTATTTTAATATTGGATCTTCCTACCTTGCTGAATTCATCATTGATAATTTTGAGGTTAACAAACAAATTTGCATTATTTGAGAAGTATTAGCTTATAAATTTTAAAGGATTTCTTTACCTTAATTAACTTAAAGGAATGAACCAAATGAACCTATAAAATATGCTTTCTTTAAAAAACTATAAAAGTGAAAGTAGCTTAGTCATGTCTGACTCTTTGCAACCCCATGAACTATACAGCTCATGGAATTCTCCTGGCCAGAATACTGGAGTGGGTAGCCTGTCCCTTCTCCAGGGGAATCTTCCCAACCCAGGGATTGAACCCAGGTCTCCTGCATTACAGCCGGATTCTTTACTAGCTGAGGCACCAGGAAAGCCCAAGAAAACTGGAGTGGGTAGCCTATCCCTTCTCCAGGGGATCTTCCCAACCCAGGAATCAAACCAGGGCTTCTTGCATTGCAGGTGGATTCTTTATCAGTTGAGCTACCAGGGAATCCCCCCTCCCTCCCCGCAAAAACTATAGTAGATATATTAATTTCAGACAAAGCAAACTTTATAACAGGGGGATTGTCAGGGCTAATGGAGGATGATGAATAATCATAAAGAGGTCAATTCTCCAAGAAGACAGAACAAGTTACATGTCTATAAACTTAACAGAGTGTCAAAATATGTAAGGCAAACAGTGATAGGACTGAAAGAAGAAATATAGAAATCCATTATTATAGTTGTAAACTTCAGCACCAGTCTTTCAGTAATAGATACATAAAATAGACAAAAAGATCAATAAGACTTAGATGAACCTGAAGAACACTATCCATCACTTGATGTAACTGATGTGTATATAATATTCTATCCAACAATAGTAGAGTTATTCTGTAGCACACATGAAATATTCATCAATGTTCAAAGAGATGAATTACATTCTGGGCCATAAAACAAACCTTAAAATATTTAAAAGAATAAAAATCATACAAAGTATTATTATAATAGAATTACATATACTATAAAGTTAAACTAAATATCAATAAAATAAGGACAGTTGATAAATACCCAAATGTTCAAAATTAAATAATATACATCTTAATAATTCATATGTCAAAGAAAAATCCTAGAGATAAATTAAAAATTATAATGAGCTGAATGAATATATAATTTATCGAAACTTGTATCTATAGCAAAGGCAGTGCTTAGAGGGAAATTTATAGTGCTAAATGCATCAATAACGTAAGGTGGAACTTTAGTATCACAGAAATTAGAGAAAGAAGGGTGATTTAAAGCTAAAGAAAGGGTAAAATTACAGAAGCAACCAGAAAACAATAGAGAAAAATCAATGAAATTGATAGACTTCCAGCCAGGCTAACTAGGAAAAGAAGAAAAAACAAATTGCCAATATCAGAAATGAAAGGGGAGACACTGTGGATCATTACTACTAACCTATGAATATTAAAAAGATAATAAAGTAACACTATTAACAGTGCTGTGCCCACAAATTTGATAACTTAAGTAAAATAATCAATTACTTGAAAGATATAAACCAAAACATACAGAAGAGGCAACAGGTAACCTGAATAGCTCTATTTTTTCAAAGAGAGGAATCAATAGTAAACTCCCTTCAAAAAAAGCAATGGTTCTAGAAAGTTTTGCTGGTAAATTCTACCAAATATTTAGGGAAGAAGTGTTACCAGTTCTTCCAGAAAATTACAAGCAGATAGAACAGTTCCTAACAGTTTCTATAAGATTAGTATTACCTGAATACTAAACTCAGAGAAAGATGTTACAACAAGGAAAATGACAGCCACTTTCTCTTACTAACATAGAAAAAAAAAACCTCAATGAAATATTATCAAATTAAATTCAACAATCAATAAAAAAAGGATTCTACCACAATCAATCTTCTTCCTTCTCCCAAACTTTGTGAGGAAGTATAAAAAACCCAGAGGTTCATGCTGATATAAATAAGTGACTGAATAAGTGGAGGATATGGACAAAGTTCTCCATCAAAAACAAAAAACAAAAAAAATGGAGTAATTTATGTATACATTTCACCCTGAATGAGTTGGAGCATAAATTCTTACTCCTTTAGTTTGAGCTACATTTAGGAATTTCTTTCCAAAGAGTAAATATGAAAAAGGTGGGGAAAATGTCACTTTACAATGAGATTTATATCATCAACATAAAGTAAAAGTCTAGGTTCATTGCTTTTTAAAAAACATAGCAATTTGTTATGTAAAACAATTTTTTAAAAGCTGAAAACAATCCTTTTCTTCTATTAAATATCCTTTACACTTTTGTCTAAGGTCAGATGACTATATTTGTGTGGGTCTATTTCTGGGCTGATCCATTGATCTATATGTCTGTTCTTTCCCCAATATGACAATACTACTTTATTTTGTTGCAAAATGTTTTCCATCTTTCCAATGGGAACTCTCTCGATTGGTTTCTGTGTCCATTTGCATACCTCCAACATTCTGCGTACCCTTATTAAATTCATATTACTACCTGAAAGAAGGCAGTCTAAAAAGATTATAGGGCCTTAGAAAGCATCACTACAAACAAAGCTAGTGGAGGTGATGGAATTCCAGTTGAGCTATTTCAAATCCTGAAAGATGATGCTGTGAAAGTGCTGCACTCAATATGCCAGCAAATTTGGGAAACTCAGAAGTGGCCACAGGACTGGAAAAGGTCAGTTTTCATTCCAATCCCAAAGAAAGGCAATGCCAAAGAATGCTCAAACTACTGAACAATTACACTCATCTCACATGCTAGTAAAGTAATGCTCAAAATTCTCCAAGCCAGGATTCAGCAGTACGTGAACCGTGAACTTCCAGATGTTCAAGCTGGTTTTAGAAAAGGCAGAGGAACCAAAGATCAAATTGCCAATATCCACTGGATCATCAAAAAAGCAAGAGAGTTGTTCTAGAAAAACATCTATCTCTGCTTTACTGACTATGCCAAAGCCTTTGACTGTGTGGATCACAATAAACTGTGGAAAATTCTGAGAGAGATGGGAATACCAGAACACTTGACCTGCCTCTTGAGAAACCTATATGCAGGTCAGGAAGCAACTGTTAGAACTGGACATGGAACAACAGACTGGTTCCAAATAGGAAAAGGAGTACATCAAGGCTGTATATTGTCACCCTGCTTATTTAACTTATATGCAGAGTACATCATGAGAAATGCTGGGCTGGAAGAAGCACAAGCTGGAATCAAGACTGCCAGGAGAAATATCAATAATCTCAGATATGCAGATGACACCACCCTTAGGGCAGAAAGTGAAGAGGAACTAAAAAGCCTCTTGATGAAAGTGAAAGAGGAGAGTGAAAAAGTTGGCTTAAAGCTCAACATTCAGAAAACTAAGATTATGGCATCTGGTCCCATTACTTCATGGGAAATAGATGGGGAAACAGTGGAAACAGTGGCTGACTTTATTTTGGGGGGCTCCAAAATCACTGCAGATGGTGACTGCAGCCATGAAATTAAAAGATGCTTATTCGTTGGAAGGAAAGTTATGACCAACTTAGATAGCATATTAAAAAGCAGAGAAATTTCCTGCCAACAAAGGTCTGTCTAGTCAAGGCTACGGTTTTTCCTGTGGTCATGTATGGATGTGAGAGTTGGACTGTGAAGAAACCTGAGTGCCAAAGAATTGATGCTTTTGAACTTGGTGCTGGAGAGGACTCTTGAGAGTCCCTTGGACTGCAGTGAGATCCAACCAGTCCATCCTAAAGGAGATCAGTCCTGGGTGTTCATTGGAAGGACTGATGCTGAAGCTGAAACTCCAATACTTTGGCCACCTCATGTGAAGAGCTGACTCATTGGAAAAGACCTTGATGCTGGGAGGGACTGGGGGCAGGAGAAGAGGATGACAGAGGATGACAGAGGATGAGATGGCTGGATGGCATCACTGACTCGATGGATACGAGTTTGGGTACACTCCAGGAGTTGGTGATGGGCAGGGAGGCCTGGCGTGCTATGCTTCATGGGGTCGCAAAGAATTGGACACGTGAGCAACTGAACTGAACTGATTGGCTCATTATTTTTGACTAATGTATCATACAAATGTAAGCCATTAACAACAAGGGAAACTGAAAGTTGGAGAGCGTGTGGACAGCAACCAATGTGAATGGTATTCAAGAATGTGGGAGAGTTGAAATTGTTTTCAAGTACACAGAATAAAAGGAATAAAAGATGAAATATGCATGAGTCACCTCCCCAGTGCGCTCCTAGCCTGGTTGCCTTCTAATATATTCTCCACAGTATCTTTTAAAGGACAAACTCTAACCTTGTGTTTGCTGTAAGGATAAAAGATAATGCAGCTAAAATATCTAACTCTATCTGGAACATATTAGAAACAAACAAATGTGGACATTACTTTTCTATTTTCCAAGTTAAATCTATTCAAAGCTCCACCTTCTGCGCATCACCCAATTCACTCCCTAATGATGTCCTATAGGACACCTCTTATCCCTCCTCTATAAGAAAGTGGCTCCCCAGAACTCATTATGGCCAAATCCTGCCACTATACTACATTCATACATTCATCCTTCCAGTCAAACTGGATCACTTAGTGATCTGGAGAAGATCATTCTCTGCTCTGTGTCATTATTGCCAGAAAAGCCTCCTTGCTATCATGTAGAATTCTTTGCAATTCCCTGGATCTACTCAAATATAGCCCTCCCTCATGAAGCCTTTTCTGATTCCTTTAGGAGCAAGCTCACCCTCCAATGAGCCTCCGGTACCTGATGTCATTTATTGTAACTAATTGTGTTCTGGTATTAGTGTTTCCTATTATTTCTTTAACATCCTGAAATACAGGAACTCTGCTTAAACTCTTTTTTTTCCTCTGGCCAAACAATTCACAAATGTAAAGTGGAATAATATATCATTTGTATTTAAAATAAAGCAAGGAAAAGAAATTTAATTTCTTTTTAAATTTAAATTTATTTATTTTAATTGGAGGCTAATTACAATATTGTATTGGTTTTGCCATACATCAACATGAATCCGCCATGGGTGTACATGTGTTCCCCATCCTGAACCCTCCTCCCACCTCCCTCCCCATACCATCCCTCTGGATCAGGAAGAGGGTGGGATGATTTGGGAGAAATTTAATTTCTAAAGAAAATATTCACTTTTGAGTGTTTCTTTAATACTCATATACCCACTGTGCTTTGATACCAGATATGATTAAAAGCCTGCATTTTTGGAAGTGATATATCACCTCTGCAGGACTAAATTAAAAGAGTCACAATGTCTTGAAACAAGCGGCACATCTAATGCTTGCTCTAAGAATATGAAGAAAATACATAATTTATATGTAAGAATTTTATACTTGTTACTTTATATCTAAAAATCACACATTACCAGAAGAAGTTTTGAGAATTTGTTCAATTTCTAAAACAGCATAGAGGGTAACAAACTTCAAATGTCATCTTCCCTGTTTTTAATTAATACCTAGTGTGAATGCAAAAATTATTTTAACCCACAAGTCCATGTTTTGAAATTCAAGTACATGCTTTGATACATTTGGATCAGAAAATGACTAAAAGATCCCTTTATATTTCTCCCATACATCTTAAACTCAGCTTGAAAAATTCAGTAAAAAAACTCAGTAGACTAATGGTAGCTGAGACAAAACTCATGGAACTTTAGACCTTACCCATTCATGGATGACATAAACTAACCTATTCATAGTCCCTTAATTTTGCCAATGGGAAGTGATGCTGCATTTCCTGACAGATGAAAACACATTTTAAGAAGAAACTAACAGAAGCAAATACTGGATGTGAAAATTCTCTTTATAAGAGCAACACAGCTTGAGACAACCATGGTGAAAATGCAAATATCTTTATTCACATGAAAAATTATTTTCAATGGACTTCAGTCTAATTACAAAAATGTCTGACCGGAATGACTTATGAAGTACAGTTATGAATAAAGGTATGTTTAATGGGAGAAACAATTTTAATTACATTAATACTTTAGTACATTTATAATTTGAATTTGAATGCTGAGAGAAATTTTGAAAGTGGTATAAAATAGAAAAAAAGCCATGAATAACAAATGGCTGATTCCAGAAAATTTTATTTGACAAGCAGCATGCTATCTATTGGCATACTCTAATTTTAAATTTGTAACATTCCCTGTCTACAATGAGAGTATGTAATGAAGTCCACCTAAAGGGGGCCAAAGGGCATTTAGTATTAAATTTACATCTTTCTGCGGATAACAGTTTGTAGGAGAAGGAACATTTTCAAGGGCATTAAAATATTTTAAGAGTTCTGAAACTTAAAGAGTTTGAAGTCTTTATCCATCCTAATTCTGATATTTCACATTCTATCTTTAATTGATTAATATATTGTTCAAAACTTTGCACTTAACTCAGGCTCAGATATCAAGGTTGTTTCTCTAAATTTGTGCTTGTATTTATCTGATACTTTGCTGAAAATATAGGATTCGGATGACTTGAAATCCATTGATTGTTATTTTTCAAACACACACTGAATGTTATCCTTGCACTAAATCTCTCTGTTCATAAATGGGGCATTTATCTTATTTTCCAAGACTGTCCCATTCTGTACTCCTAATCCAGTTCTCTTCACTATGAGTGCTTTGCTCACTCAAAAGTTTCAGAGACTTTGTCAAGTAAACCTTTCTTTGCTGAGTCATCAAGTTTTTATTTTCATTCAGTTTTCTTCTCATTATTAATATAAGTATACTGAAAGAATTATTATTAGAGAAAAGAGAAGCAAGGAGAGGAGAAAGAAGGAAGTAAGAAAAGGGAAAGAAGGAAGGTGAGGGAAGTCAAAGGAAAGAAGAAAGGGAGGGAAAGAGGAAGGGAAGGAGGGAGGCAAGAAGGAAGGAAGGAAGAGGGAAGGGAAGGAGAGAATCTGTTCTTGGTTTGGCTACTGTCCCAAGTACCCCCTATCACCCTTTGGTCCCCTTCCTTTTGAGGTCAATTTTCCTGAAAGAGTATTGTGCACATGCCCCTAACTTCCTGCTCTCAACCTCTTCCTTAGCTTCCTTTACCCTGCCTCTGAATCCAAAGCTTTACTAAATTTGCTCTCTCAAAGGGTCACCAATGACCTCCCAGTGCAAAATTCCTAGTTTCCGCCCACTCCCTCACTCCTTTTTGCTCAACAAGCTACTGATGAATTTCTTCCAGGGATCTCCCATTTGACTTCCATCATACTCTATCTACCTTAGTATTTTTCCCTCTGACTCCTGATCTCTTCTTCCCTTTCTCCTCCCAAACTTTGAAATTTTTCTTTGCAAGGCTCCCATTTTCCTTTACTCTTTCCATATTCTTTCTTCTTTGGCAAGCTCCTCTAATTTCATAGCTTTTACTACCAAATCTATATAGCTCATACATGGCAAAATGTACTAAACAAAGTGCCAGCCCAATCCTTAATAACTATGGGGTGTATAAATGGGCATGCAAACATACTTTGTGATAAAAGTGCCAATGAGGCAAATGCAGTGTGTTCTGGAAACACATTAAATGGACATCCAGTGAAATCTTTGGAGATCAAGAACCCTTCCTGGAGAAGCTGATACATAATCAGCATATCATTATATATTGATACATAATACAAGTTCTAATGAAAAAGAATAACTATAAAGGAAGTAGGAGGTTCCAAGCAAAGAAAGCAGCCTATTACTCCAATTAAAAATAAAAAAATAAATTTAAAAGTTTTATCAAAAAGGCAGTATATTCAAAGGCTTGTAATCAGGAGTATAATGTCACTTAACAGACATCAATTTGGTGACTAGAAAGTACAGTGGCGGGGGGCACAAAAATTTGTCATCTGAGTAAATGCCATGATAAACAGGGCTGTATCAAAAAGGGTTTTACATTCAATCTTAAAAGTTTGGACTTTATCCTGAGGACAATGGGGGATCTATTGAACCCTAGAACAGATATACTTAGGTCTGCATTTTGAAAAGATCATCTTAGATGCATTGAAATGAACATATGGTTATGGGGCAAGGAAAGAGGGAATATGAGTTAGAAGATAATGGTAGTTCCCAGTGAGATGTAACTGTGTACGAAATCAGGAAAGATGCAGAGATGATGGAGATAAGTGGGCAAATCTGAGAGATATTTAGGAGGAAAAGTCTACCCAGATTTGGGAACTAAATGTTGAGGTAAATTTTATTTTTTTTTTTGCATACATTAGATGCCTGATAAAAAATCCAAGTGGAAATCTCTATTAGACAGTTGGATTTATAGGTGAGGGGCTCAGAAGGGATTTTATATGTATATTCACAGCAATAGTGGATAAAAAAAGCCAATAAAGCTTATAAAATAAGCTATAGAGCCAATAAATAGGGGGAAAAAAGATGCTTGGGTCTCAAAAACCCTGAAAGTTTTTGACGCAGGCAGAGAAATCTGGGAACGATACTAAGTTGAAGGATGAGGACATGATAGCACAAGCCAGAGAGTGGACTAATAAAATACAGATAAGTGTGAAAAACACTGCAAGGATGTTGACAAGGACTGAGAGTTGACCACTGAATTTAGCAAAAAGAAGAATATCACTCACCACACTGAATAAAAGTTTCAGTTTATAAGTGGAGGACACAGGCAAGATTTCATGAATTGAGAAACTGGAGAGAGAAGAATTAGAGATAGCAAGTGAAAATGAATTTGTAAAAATAGGAGAGATATAGAAGAGTAGGTAGAGTGTATCATGGGTCAACATGGCATTTAGGACGGGAGAGAACTGTGGTGAGTAAACCAAAAAATATATGGTAGTTTAAAACAGAAAATAGAAATGTGAAGGGTGCAACAAGAACCCTGGGGCAATATAACTCCTCAGGAGAGGAGGTGACAACAAGTATACATATGGTTATGTTTCTATGAGGTAGGAAAAGTTAGAAAGTTGAGAAAGCTACTCTATTATTTTCTCTGAAAAGTTCTGTTCTGATGCCGAGGATGACAGAATGAGCGTGACAGGGAACTTTAGGAAAATGAAGGTTACAATCACTCCCACTGGATAAGTCATTTCCTGTGATTAAAATCTATAATTGCCAAGAAATCTTGAAGGCATGATCGGAATCTGAAGCCATGACATCCTAGTATTGATCAGCCGTGGCACTGAGTGATTTTTCAATAGCACATGCACTATTTCATCTGAAACACAGGAACACAATGAGAGTGAGCCAGGATTAAGCACTCTGTCAGAGAATCTGTTGGAAGGACACGCTGAGGGGAAATTCAGAGCATTTGTGAGTTGAAGAGGCTGATTGCTATGCTGCTGGTGTAATGATTTCTCCAACGTCTATCTTGCTGGTGAGAGGGGAATTATATGTACACACTGATCATTACTGCATTTCCACTGCAGGATGGACACATTTTGCATGCATGGAATTAATAAATGTATGAATGGTCCTGTCTGAAATCCTGGTTTATCTTGTTATTATTTTATCACAGCATCATACCACAGAGAGTTTCCAGACTGTTTACTTTACGGCAGACAGAAAGGTTATTTAACTCTAACTGGAGATAAAATATTACTCAATTTACCTTCTGACTACCAAAGGTAAAGGGACAAAGTCTATTTCTAAAGAGTTCTTCAAAAGAATATCCCTTTGCCTTGCCTGAAGCGACTGATTTTAAATAATTTTCCCTTTCATACACTTATTGTCTCAAGTGTTCATAAAGCTTGGCTGTGTCCTCTATATGCACATGTAGCTTGGTCACCATCAGAACTCTTCAGAGTTGAAAAGATTCATGCATTAAATTGTCTACTTTACTTCTGCATCTCCCAGTAAAATACTCTGGCCCTATTCTATTGTTCTCATAAGTTTGTTTTCTAACTCTTTAATAACCTCTGTACTTCACAATGAACTCTCTCCCACACTTCTACTGTTCTCATTACAGGTTATATTCTACAGAGGTCCTGTTTAAGATGGGAAAGTTTTGCATTGTTTATATGATATAATCTATACAAACAGCTATATTTCTATCCTATTCTTTATTTTTAAACTGTCCACATCACTGTCAATTTGCTTGAATCTTTTTCTATGACATGATATGCCCGGGATGGATTACATGCTAAGATGTTTCAGTTATTAGTTAGAGGTGTTCCCAACTGCACAGCTTTATTTAACTTCTGGTGGCAGCTTCTGCAAGCCATGGCCCTAGGATTTCCCTACAGTGAATGAACATGCAAAGTGAAAGGCAGAATTGGCAGAAGGTACAGAAAGACAATGAGCACAGGCCTGAGAAGCAGCTACCATGATCCCCTTCCTCTCAACACCACCACTGAGGAGGGGCTCCGAGTTTCCAGACACTTATGCTCAACTATTTGCAACAACTTTTCTTGTAAAGGACTGAGTGGAACAGTGGGGATGTGATGAAAGGCAAATTAAGGCACTGGATTAAGAAGTCTTTCCTACTTTCAATAATTTATTCCTTTTTATGATATTGCATCTTTTTTAGGTTGTCATCGCACATCTGTTAGTAACTTGGGGTGGTGGTTTAGTCTCTAAGTCATGTCCGACTGCTGAGACCCCATGAAGTGTAGCCTACCAGGCTCTTCTATTCATGGGACTTACCAGGCAAGTATACTGGAGTGGGTTGCATTTCCATCTCCAGGGGATCTTTCCAAGCCAGGGATCGAACCCACGTCTCCTGCATTGGATGGGCTATCCTTCATTGCAGGCAGATTATTTACCACTGAGCCACCAGAGAAGCCCTTTAGTAAATTAAGTGTATTTATTAATTTAGGAGGCCAGTTGGGAGCTTTGTTGTTCAGTCGCTCAGTCGGGTCTGACTTTTCGTGACTCCATGGAGCACATGGAGTCCTGCAGCCCCTGACTCCTGCAGCACCCTAGGCTTCCCTTCCCTTCACTATCTCCCAGAGTTGGCTCAAACTCATGTCCATTGAGGCAGTGATGCCATCCAACCACCTCATCCTCTGTCATCACCTTCTCCTCCTGCCTTCAACCTTTTCCAGCATCAGGGTCTTTTCCAATGAGTTGGCTCCTGGCATCAGGTTGCTAAAGTACTGAAGCTTTAGCATCAGTCCTTCCAATGAACACCCAGGACTGATCTCCTTTAGGATGGACTGGTTTGATCTCCTTGCTGTTCACAGGACTCTCAAGAGTCTTCTCCAGCACCACAGTTTGAAGGCATCAGTTCTTCGGTGCTTAGTCTTTTTTATTGTCCAGCTCTCACATCCATACATGACTACTGGAAAACCATAGTTATGACTGCACAGACCTTTGTAGGCAAAGTAATGTCTCTGTTTTTTCATAGGCTGTCTAGATTTGTCATTGCCTTTTTTTTTTTTCCCAACGAGCAAGCGTCTTTTAATTTCAGGGCTGCAGTGACATTAAAGGGGTGGTATTCCCATTTCCTCTGTGTATTCTTGCCTCCTCTTCTTAATATATTCTTTTAATTTCACCATCCACAGTGATTCTGGAGCTCAAAAAAGTATGTCACTGTTTCCATGGTTTCCCGAAATATTTGCCATGAAGTGATGGGACCGGATACCATGATCTTCGTTTTTTGAATGTTGAGTTTTAAGCCAGACTTTTCACTCTCCTCTTTCACCTTCACCAAGAGGCTCTTTGGTTTTCTTCGCTTTCTCCCATAAGGGTGGTGTCATCTGCATATCTGAGGTTATTGATATTTCTCCCAGCAATCTTAATTCCAGCTTGTGCTTTATTCAGTCCATCATTTTGCATTATATACTCTGCATATAAGTTAAATAAGCAGGGTGCCTTGACATACTCCTTTCCCAATCTGGAACCAGTCCATTGTTCCATGTCTGGTTCTAACTGTTTAGAGGAGGCAGGTAAAGTGGTCTGTTATTCCCATCTCTGTAAGATTTTCTACAGTTTGTTGTGATCTACAGAGTCAAAGGCTTTAGTATAGTCAATGAAGCAGAAGCAGAGGCTTTTCTGAAAATCTCTAGCTTTTTCTATGATCCAACAGATGCTGGTAATTTGCTCTCTGATTCTTCTGCCTTTTCTAAATTCAGCTGGAACATCTGGAAGTTCATGGTTCATGTATTATTGAAGCCTCGCTTGAAGGATGTTGAGCATTACTTTGCTAAAGTGTGAGATGAGTGCAACTGTGTGGTAGTTTGAACATTCTCTGGCATTGCCCTTCTTTGCAATTGGAATGAAAACTGACCTTTTCCAGTCCTGTGGCGACTGCTGAGTTTTCCAAATTTGCTGGCATATTGAGTGCTGGACGTTATCAGCAATATCTTGTAGGATCTGAAATAGTTCAGCTGGAATTCTATCACCTCCATTAGCTTTGTTCATAGTGAAGTTTCCTAAGGCTCACTTGACTTGGCTCTAGGTGAGTGATCACACGGTTGTGGTTATCTGGGTCATTAAGATCTGTTTTGTATAATTTTTCTATTGTGCTCATCTCTGCATGAAATGTTCCCTTGATATTGCTAGATTTCTTGAAGAGATCTCGTCTTTCCCATTCTATTGTTTTCCTCTATTTCTTTGCATTGCTCACTTTAAAAAGCTTTCTTATCTCTCTGTGCTATTCTTTGTAATTCTGCATTCTGATGAGTATATCTTTCCTTTCCTTCTTTGCCTTTCACTTCTCTTCTTTTCACAGCTATTTGTAAGGCCTCCTCAGACAACCTTTTTGCATTTCTTTTTCTTGATGATGGTTTTGATACCACCTCCTGCACAGTGTTACATAGCTCTGCCTATAGTTCTTCAAGCACTCTGCCTATCAGATCTAGTCCCTTCAATCTATTTGTCACTTCCACTGTGTAACCAAAAGGGATCTGACTTAGGTCATACCTGAATAGTCTAGTGGTTTTCCCTACTTTCTTCAATTTAAGTCTGAATTTGGCAATAAGCAGTTCATGATTTGAGCCACAGTCAGCTCCCATTCTTGTTTTTGCCGACTGTATAGACCTTCTCCATCTTTGGCTGCTGGTGATGTCCATGTGTAGAGTTGTCTCTTGTGTTGTTGGAAAAGGGTGTTTGCTATAACCAGCACATTCTCTTGGCAAAACTCTGTTACCCTTTATCTTGTTTCATTTTGTACTCCAAGGTCAACTTGCCTGTTACTCCAGGTATCTCCTGACTTCCTACTTTTGCATTCCAGTTCCCTATGATGAAAAGGACATCTTCTAGTTGGGAACTAGAAGACATTAATAAATCTAAGAGTGCATGTTTGTAAAAAAGTGAGGCAAGGGGAATTTGCCTATTATATAGGGACAAGGTATTCTCCTTCCTTCATAGCTTGTTCACTACACACCAGTTGAACAGAAAGGTCCCAGAAGAGTAAGTAGTTCAGTAGTCGTGAATGATCCACTCTCTCACCTGAACTGTAGGAAAAAGAAATGTCTTCGACTGCTACTTTTCTAAGCTGGATGCAAGTCGTCAGACTTGAATCATGTTAAAAAAAAGAATTCCTAATGGATTTCAGGATACTTTCTAATGGCCTTATATTTTTTTTGAAAAGTTCTCAGAAAAATAATCAAATCATAACCTAAAATAGTTATTTCACTTAATACGATATTATTTGAGGCCTAAAAGTAAACTTCCAAACTATGTTGGCTTTTTTATGACTTTTTTGAGACTCTCATTATGTCCTTACTATGCCTTTGCTTTGGGTTTTCCAGAGTGCTACAATATTTCAACCAGTAAATCATGTTTTATTTCTAACAGGAGCTACCACTTGACCATAAAACTCATACTTCCATGCAATAAAAACAACTTCTTTAGGCTGCCTCAGAACATTTAGAATACTTTCCTACAGTTGGATAACATTTATTCTTCCCTTTTCTCAGAGAAAAATACGTGATATGAAACCTATGGATTGATAAGCCCAGGATATTTCATTTTATGTCCTACGATTAAACCCTTTGTGTCTTGTAGGGTAACTGGAACCTTATACTTTGAGATAAACCTCTATCTAGAGCTGGAATAATAAAAATGAAAATGCCCTCTATATAACATTAAGTGAAATATTAAAATAAAACAGTCTATTTTTATATTAATACTCTCTTTGTTAAAAATGTTTAAAATTAAATAATATTTTAACATTCAATATGTATGAGAAGCACAGTAAAGATGCCAGATATGGAGCACACAACAAAACAAAGTCCTTCTACTTATAAAGTTCACAGTCTAGTGAAAATTTGCCTCAGACTTTGGGAAATGTCCTGAAATTAGACCATCATGTGACAACAGAAGGGCATCCCAGGCCTCTGTCCACAGGGGTGGTGTTATGTCAACATGCTCTTGAAAGAGGTCAGTCCTAAAAATATCCTTAGCAAAGGTCAGTCCTCCGATGTCCTTGGGAAAGCTCAATCCTAGAGTCAGCAATGAGAATTTAGAAACTTTGGCTAAGAGTAGAATGAAGGCAAATTCTATCCTTTTCTCACTGAGTAGGAGTGAATTTAGCCCAGATACTGGGCCTGAATATACCTGGAAGACTGTCAGTGTTGGGGATATTGGCCACTGTCACTAGACATGAAGAGGGCAAGAGGGAGTCAGCTTCTAAAGGGCCCAGAGACAAATTTGGACTATGAAGGGGTGATAGCTACATTTGTTGATGTATTTTCCCACTACTCTCCATGAGACAAACAAATCTTGTGAAGAGTTAAAGTCTGAGAGACGAAAGCGGAAGTTGGGAAGAAGGACAGACTTCATAGCTTCAAGGTAAGAATGGTGCCCTTAGCTGGGATCAGACAGTGGTGGCAGGGGGTCATCATGCTGGGACACAGCAATCTTATAGGGACAACTGAAGCTGTGGCAAGGATGTGGGCCTCATAAACTGATGAGGGCAAAGGGACATTAGATACTGGCTCCTAAGTGGCTGAGGAAAACTCCCATACATGGGGAGGGAAAGACATTGAGTGAGACAAATTCCAGTTTAAAAAAAGTCAGAAAGAACTTAGGCCATCAAAAAAGACTGGAAAAAACAAATGTGCCAGAATTTTAGCGGTGATTACCTGAGTGCTTTTTATGAGAACTTTTTATTCTCCTCTTTATATTTATTCACATTTCCTAAATTATTTATGGTAGATTTATGTATCTTTTTAATAGTTCAGAATATTTTAAGAAAAATGTATATAACTAAAGTACAACATGTACATCTGATATCTGACATCTATCCTCCCAAAAGATATATTGAACCACCCGCCAAGCAGAGCAGAAGGTACACTTGAGGAAATAAATATGGAAAAACTGGCAGATCATTTAATGAAGAGTCATAGCAAATGCCTTCTTCCAACAACACAAGAGAAGACTCTACACATGGATATCACCAGATGGTCAATACCAAAATCAGATTGATTATATTCTCTGCAGCCAAAGATGGAGAAGCTCTATACAGTCAGCAAAAACAAGACCAGGAGCTGACTGTGGCTCAGATCATGAACTCCTTATTGCCAAATTCAGACTGATATTGAAGAAAGTAGGGAAAACCCACTAGACCATTCAGGTATGACCTAGATCAAATCCCTTATGATTATACTGTGGAAGTGAGAAATAGATTCAAGGGATTAGATCTAATAGAAAGAGTGCCTGAAGAACTATGGATGGAGGTTTCTGACACCGTACAGGAGGCAGCGTTCAAGACCATCACCAAGAAAAAGAAATGCAAAAAGGCAAAATAGTTGTCTAAGGAAGCCTTACAAATAGCTGTGAAAAGAAGAGAAGCAAAAGGCAATACCCATTTGAATGGAGAGTTTCAAAGAATAGCAAGGAGAGATAAGAAACCCTTCCTCAGAGATCAGTGCAAAGAAATAGAGGAAAACAACAGAATGGGAAAGACTAGAGATCTCTTCTAGTCTTAGAAGATAGAAAATTAGAGATACCAAGGGAACATTTCATGCAAAAATGGGCTCAATAATGGACAGAAATGGTATGGACCTAACAGAAGTAGGAGATATTAAAAAGAGGTGGCAAGAATACACAGAAGAACTATACAAAAAGTTCTTCATGACCCAGACAACCACGATGGTGTGATCACTCAACTAGAGACAGACATCCCGGAATGTGAAGTCAAGTGGGCCTTAAGAAGCATTGCTACAAAAAAAGCTAGTGGAGGTAATAAAATTCCAGTTGAGCTATTTCAAATCCTACAAGATGATACTGTGAAAGTGCTGCACGGAATATGCCAGCAAATTTGGAAAACTCAGCAGTGGCCGCAGGACTGGAAAAAGGTCAGTTTTCATTCCAATCCCAAAGAAAGGCAATGCCAAAGAATGCTCAAAGTACCGTCCAATTGCATTTATCTCACATGCTAGTAAAGTAATACTCAAAATTCTCCAAGGCAGGTTTCAACAGTACATGAACCATGAACTTCCAGATGTTCAAGCCAGATTTAGAAAAGGCAGAGGAACAAGAGATCAAATTGCCAACATCCATCAAATCATCAAAAAAGCAAGAGAGTTCCAGAAAAACATCTATTTCTGCTTTATTGACTATGCCAAGGCCTTTGACTGTGTGGATCACAATAAATTGTGAAAAATTCTTAAAGAGATGGGAATACCAGACCACCTGACCTGCCTCCTGAGAACTATGTATGCAGGTCAGGAAGCAACAGTTAGAACTGGACATGGAACAACAGACTGGCTCCAAATAGGAAAAGGAGTATGTCAAGGCTGTATATTGTCACCCTGCTTATTTAACTTATATGTAGAGTACATCATGAGAAATGTTGGGCTGGATGAAGCACAAGCTGGAATCAAGATTGCTGGGAGAAATATCAGTAACCTCGACATGCAGATGACACCGACACCACCCTTATGGCAGAAGGTGAAGAAGAACTAAAGAGCCTCTTGCTGAAAGTGAAAGAGGAGAGTGAAAAAGTTGGCTTATTTAGAAAATCAAGATCATGGCATCCTGTCCCATCACTTCATGACAAATAGATGGGGAAACAATGGAAACCATGACAGACTTTATTTTGGGGGCTCCAAAATCACTGCAGATGGTGACGGCAGTCATGAAACTGAAAGACGCTTGCTCCTTGCAAGAAAAGTTATGACCATCCTAGGCAGCATATTTAAGAGCAGAGACATTACTGTGCCAACAAAGGTCCGTCTAGTCAAGGCTATGGTTTTCCCAGTAGTCATGTATGGATGTGAGAATTGGCATATAAAGAAATCTAAGTGCTGAAGAATTAATGCTTTTGAAATGTAGTGTTGGAGAAGACTCTTGAGAGTCCCTTGGACTGCAAGGAGATTCAACCAGCCAATCCTAAAGGAAATCAGTCCTGAGTATTCTTTTAAAGGACTGATGCTAAAGCTGAAACTCCCCACACTTTGGCTACTTGATGCGAAGAACTGACTCATTTGAAAAGACCCTGATGCTGGGAAAGATTGAAGGCAAGAGGAGAAGGGGACGAAAGAGGATGAGATGGTTAGATGGCATCACCGACTCAATGGACATGAGTTTGAGTAAACTACGGGAGTTGGTGATGGAAATGGAGGCCTGGCATGCTACACTTCTTGGGGTCGCAAAGAGTTGGACACAACTGAGTGACTGAACTGAACTGAAAGCTTCACTGGTCAAACAGCCAGAAACAGATTAAAGAAGCTGTATGTTTATCACAACTGATGCTGAATGATGCTGAAGCTGAAACTCCAGTACTTTGGCCACCTCATGCGAAGAGTTGACTCATTGGGAAAGACTCTGATGCTGGGAGGGATTGGGGGCAGGAGGAGAAGGGGACAACAGAGGATGAGATGGCTGGATGGCATCACCGACTCAATGGACGTGAGTCTGAGTGAATTCCAGGAGTTGGTGATGGACAGGGAGGCCTAGCGTGCTGCGATTCAAAGAGTCAGACACGACTGAGCGACTGAACTGATGTTTATCACTGCTTACAGAAGCTCCCAATTACACAAACCACATATGTTTTCAAGGATGAACCTCAGCAAAGGAAGAATTAAACTTCAGAGTTGCTGAAATAGACAAGTAATTCCCAGAGTCAGTAAACTGACACTCTCTTTGGGCCATTCAATAGCATCAAAGTGTTAGTGACACCTACAAGTTCTCTTTCCAAAAATTTAGATTAAATCATATGAGCAGTTATTTATAGAAAAATAACACAAACCATATTCTGAGTGTGTGCCTCAGGTGAAATGGAGTTAATCAGAATTCTATGGTATGTATTCAAATGGGCCTCAGTGCCCAGGTATTAGGAAGGAGGAATTCTGGATAATTCAAAAGGTCCAATCACTTAAATTTTAATACAACTGCAAAATTTTCAAAAGCATTTTAGTTTTATTAGATGCAAGAATTCCTCAGTTAGAGGGTAATTTTCAAAATTTAAAAATCATATTATATGTTACATTGAATTTCTCAGACATTATTTTTAAAAGAGTAATTGTTTTTTTTTTTACTGTGAGAGCAGTAACCTTTATGTATGGTTTGTGATCAAATGATAGCTGAACAGACGAGTATATTCATGCCATAGTAAGACCATATTTACATCACAAAGCTTCTATCAGCACTTCTCATGTTTTCTGTACTATTGTAGCTATCATTTCTGATCATTCTTAGTGGTAATAAAAGGAAAAGCTTCACTATTATAATATAGAAATAAAGCAAGTAGCAATGCCCTCAAACTCAAATACAAAGGGGAAAATAACCTAATTCATTCTCCAGCTAGGAGATAAAAAATACTGTTATATTTAATAAAAAACAAAGGGGCCTGACTTTTTAGATAGCTCTTATACAACTGTCTATGGTTTCCTCTGGATAAGATATAATTACTTACATTTCCCTTCTTTTTCTGAGTAGTCTACTTTGATGAATAGGTATATTTTCAATGATATCTTATGCTCCAGCTTTATTAGCTTTACTAATTCTTTTTATTTTTATTTTCCTCTTTATAATTTTTTCTGTCTTTCCTTTCTACTTTCTGTTTTCCTTCCTTTCCTTTTTTAAAAAGTGATACATGCCCCATTTATTCTCCAAAATAAAATATTCAAGAATATGTGTACACAAAAAGATTAATAAAAAATAAAGTGAAGACCTAAAAAGAAGAAGACAGCAATCAGGTCAACCAGCTCCTAAAAGAATTGAGACAATGTCACAGGGCACTTTGATCTGTGGAGTAATCCATATTTCTGGGTTTTCTAGAGGAAATGATAGAAATATCAAGCTCTGCTGAGATAGAACATGTTCCTAAGGGGAGTTAATCACCTAGTAAAAAGTACACTGAACAAGGCTATCATTATGCTTATTCTAGTTTTACAAGCAAAAAAGACAGCAATTCTAATCACATTCCCAGCTGCTTTTAGTATATTCCTTAACAGTTGGCAACTATAAGTAAAATATAAAAAATCAGACAATCAGGTAAACTTGAGGGAGGTTACAAAACTCTGGGGCTGCTACCCAGTTATAGATGCATGCTGCTAGCTAGTAAAAACTAGCATTGCCAGAGAGCATCTGCTGTTCATTTTTTTATCTGGAAAAATTAATCCAGATACATTTGATATAGAAAAAATGAACACTTTCAGATCCAGACAAAGAATATCATTTCACTTTACAGATGAGGTTCCTGAGACTCAGAACAGAGCTGAGATGTGGAGTAGGGGTTCACAGCTCATGTATCAAACATGATGGCAACTCAATATATTTGTTAGAGATTAGTAGTTCCATGATCTGAGACTTAGCTTTCTGGTCTACCACCTACTATATGAAGTTTCTCTCTTTTTTTCTTTGATATTGAACAACATACTGTTGACACTTGAACAATGTGGAGGTTTGGGGCACTAACCCACCACATAATTGAAAATATAAGTATAATTTTACACTCAATCCTCCATATCCAGGGTTTCATATCCTCAGATTTAAAACTTCAGATTTTACAGTACTGCAGTATTTGCTATTGAAAAAATCTACAAATAAGTGGACCTATGCAGTTCAAAGCTGTGTTGTTTAAGGGTCAACTGTATACCAAATTTTCAACAGGTACGTGGCGCATAGTTGGTACATGTGAATTTTTTTGTCTCCTTCCTATTCATATGATTTAAACAGGTAGAAAACATATAGCATCGTACCTGGGGGCATCTGATTAATTAGTGCTAATGTATTATAATTATTTTCTGTTATTGTAACATAGTAATCGAGGCAGGAGATGAAGACAGCCAGAAGCCAAAACCAGAAAAAGCCTTTATCAGCAGGAAAGATGGCCTCCTCATAGGTACACCATGGCAGACATGCTGGCAATTACAGCCTCTATTCTGGCAATCAAAACTTTGATTTATGGAATTCTAAATATTTTTCAGTATATTCTGGGCTTTGAGTTTTAATTATGTAGAGTAACTGCATGATTATATAAACAAAATGACACTAGCACTTACTTGTTCCATTATGAAATATGGTATTTAAATGCAAATGCAAAATACAGATAAATGGGGGAGCGGAAGAGAAGGACGTGTGGCTAGGATAGAAATTAAATGAAAGAGTTGATGCCAGTAGCATAGATATGACTAAAATTTCCTTGCTGGTTTTGATCATTTTAACTGGAAGATACCATAGAGTAAACATTTGCAGACTTTTTACTTTCTGTCATGCTAAAGCATTCCCAAGGGGGCAAAGCCCACCAAAAGAGAGGTTCCTGAATATATTCAATATAAAGATATTGATATCATATTTGTATTTTAAATATTTAAGTATTTTTAAACCTGGGGTTCCAATGGAGTACATGAAAAAAAGAAAAGGTGATAAGACACTAAAATGAATGCATGATGGAAACTGTGGTTCTTGCCTATCTCACATGAAAATAATTAGAACAACATATAGTATTCCCTGCATACATAACTGGGCTTCCCTGGTGGCTCAGATGGTAAAGAATCTGCCTGCAGGAGACCTGGGTTTGATTCCTAGGTCAGGAAGATCCCCTGGAGAAGGGAATGGCTACCTACTCCAGTATTCTTGCCTGGAGAATTCCACAGACAGAGGCAGGAGAAGGGACATGGGTTGGGAGCAGGTACTCAAAGAATATGAGGAATTTATTACTGTTTTCTTTAAACATTACTTGTAATAGAAAATGCAAATTTGAAAGATGTATGCTTGGGTAATATCTATCACTCTGAACAATGTTAAACTAATCAGTCTTGTTAGAAGCGTGCATGTGATGGCTCCAGTCTATGATTTCTTGATTATTATCATCAGAATTTAAAATTATGCCTTAGAAACACAGAATATTTTCTTATAATGGTTCTTTAGCATTGAAACAATAATTAATAAAGCAGTCACTTTAATTTATTTCATATTGACATGATAACTTGTCAACTGGACAATAAAATGTGTATTTTTATAGGTTCAGAGTGTTTTAAATGCTTCTACTTTCCACTATCCAAGTAAGACTATTGTTTGAAACAAGAGTATACAGAAAAGATCTCCTATTCTGCCTATATTACATATGAATTGAGATATATAGGAAATAGCTCTGACAAAAGGTATACTCAGAATGTGTAACAGGTAAATATAACAACAAATCCCAGAAAATCAAGTACTTTATTCCAAAAGATACTGAAACATCTTATCAGGTAGATCTATGCAGCTACCATGGCTGCCAATCATTTAAGGAAAAGCAGGATCTAGTTTGGAAATAATTGTGCAAAAAGGAGCATACACACAGGGTAGAGACTGGGGAAAAGTTTCAATGAGTTTAAATGGGTTTTTGTCAGTTCTAGGGCATTCATAGTTTCCTCTCAGTTGATTCTCCAATTGTAAAATAACTATGTCTGTATGGCTACTTCATGATATTTTTGTGGTATTCAGATGAAGTGATCTATTTAAAAACTATATTTTAAAACTAAAAACAGAGATATTCTATACTTTCTCAAATCTGAAACATACTGATCTCACTGGCAAGTTAACCAAATCTAGGGAATACAAGGCCATATATAACAGAATAGAATTTAGATCACTCTCTCCAGAGGACTTGTGGCAGGACTTAGGGGCAGATGACAGACTCTGTAATGCTGAACACAATAGATTGATTCAATTAATTCAGGTAAGATAGTCAATTTAGTTTGATAAAACATCCAGGTGAATCTCAATTTTGTACAAATCTCAATTTTCACAGTTTGTTTGTTTGTTTGTTTGTTTTTTTACATAGATGATACTTCTAAAGAAAAAAATGCAACTGTTCAAAATTAAATTTTTATCCTGGATAAATCTACACTTATCCTTAATCTTATTCTTCTGTGTGCATTTAAAACCATTTATTTTACTTTGGGTTTGGTTTAGATGAAGAAAAGTTCATTTGAAATTTCTTCCTCCTCAGTTCTCCTCATCCATTTAGGAGATCACAAACTAAATCAGTAGTTATCATAAATTTGATATCACTTCTGTGGATTCCATAAGTTAAAAAAAAATCAAGTAATAATTGAGAACTGATTAATCTTGGCACTTCAGTCAATGACTGGACAGGATGTATGTTCTCTGCCATTATGTTATGGAGATTTGACTGAAGCAGTAAGACCAACATATAAAATTAAATATAAAAGATAATAAAATTAAGCTAACATGTAAATATGCTTGGAAAATATTCATGGTAAAGGAAAGCCAATGGGAGCTGAATGATAAATAAAAGGTTTCATGGAACAGGTAGTGTTTTTGAAGGCCAATATAAAAATTGCATACATTTTTAGAGAATTCAATTTAGTTAAATGTGCCTGCAAATGTTCAGGGTTTTAAAAGAATCTGGCCTATTTAAAAAAAAAAATTAGGATTTTGGCACACTTGCATGTTGACTCATTTGAGCTTCACAAAACACTGTACTAAAATCATCTTACTGAAAAGAAGAAAAAAAGTAAAAACAGAGAAATTAAGTAACTTGCCCAATGCCCCATACAGAGTAAGTATATATAGAGATTCAAGCTCAAGCATGTCAGCAAAGCCCATGACCCATCTTCAATTCCAGGATGCCTCTCAAGGAATACTGGGATCTCAAGAAGCATAGGCTGATAAGAGAAAAGTAGAGTGATTAGGGTGCCACTTAGGAACATATACATGTTTAATGATCTTTGATTTCCAGAGGTCATCACTACTCATTAGTCTGAGGTATTACTCACCTTCATCAGTATAATTTCAAGAGTTTGGTAACAGTGACCCTTCCAGTGAGAGGCAGCAAGGATCACAGATGAGCAAGGTGATATCAAGGAGTTACTGATGGTTTGCCAATTATTTTGTGAAGGATAGAAAATTCACTGAAGTTTTATCTTTTGATAAATTCATTCAAAATCACATCTACAATTAGTATGATATGATATTGGATACAAAGCATATTTACTAAGAAAAGATGAACAGGTGATGGAGGGTAGATTTTGCAACTCCAAACCAAAAGCTAGTAGGACATATCATAGGACATATCATAGGAAGGCAGAAGAAATATAAAGGTGGAAGATTTTTTAGTAAGTGTCCCAATTTGCTTGCATCCTTCTGTATCCATGTTTTTGGATAGTACCTTCCTACACTGGTTCTGCTCCTGGCCACGGTGTTTGCCTTGGCAAATGAAACAAGAGAAAATGTTACACAAGCAGAAGCCTGTGTTGCACTTGGAACCCTGAAAACACCCTGGTAAAAAGCCCTTGCTAGCAGGCTGAAGGAGGAGCGAATGAGATGCACCTGGCTGACAGCATGCTGAGTACCAAATACGTCAGAAATCCTAGATCATCCACCCACCACCTGGCTACAGTCCATAAGAAAGTCCAGCAGGAGTCAACCAAGGAAACTGGCCAGAAGACGTGACCAGCCAATCCACAGAGCTGTTTATTCCAAGCCACTAAGTTTTAGGGTAGTTTGTTACACAGCAAAAGTTAATCGATATGATAGAATACTATTTCAAACAATGGGGGAAAAACAAACAAAAGGTTACTACCTTTTTATCTAAAAGCACAGACTACCTGTTTCTTGTTTCTCAATAGAGATGTGAAAAGCCAGAAGGCTTATACTGTAAAGAATAAATGGTGTGCCCATGCAGAAAGAACCTTGGAGAACTCAAAGAATACCATATTTCAGAATGGTAGGAGAACAGCTGAATTATTCTCATGCAACCGGCAGTAAAACAGAAAAACACCATGAGGCCTTAGTAAGTTCAATGCATCTTCTCTAAACAAAATACATCTCATTTTAATTTCAGGGATGTGAAAAACTTGTGACACATGAAGGCTCTTCTTACATGATGCTTTTTAAAATTCATTAAATTCCTCATAACTAGGAATATGTTCTAGGCAATGAAAACGTGTGCTCATAGAAACTGTTTTCAAACTCTGCATGTTGGTTTTGTGTTGCAGAATATACAAAATGCCTACCACAATGAATGAGTCCATGACTGTAATAAGACCATTAAAAACAAAATATAGGCATGATAAAAAGAAGTTGGAATTTAAAATAAAATTGTTTTCAAACCTCACACAAAAAAACATAGTTAAGGGAAAATTAATGAGATTTAGTTCTGTGTGTTTTCATAAGAGAAATCTCATTATTTCATAATCACTTGCTGTAAGTTATATGTATAATTATTTATGGACATGTATAATGCTCATCAATTCTAACAGCCACCAATCACTTGAATTAAATATTATAAAATAGGACATTACATATTGAAAGAAACTATAGTAAACTGAATTAAATAGTTAAATATACTATAGTTTTTAGTTAAATATACATTGATTACCATAAAATCTATATATATGTGAAAAATATAATTAAATATAATTTTTCAGGCTTGCTTGCCAAGTTTGTTTGTCATGTTAGCCCGGAGGAAACATGTTTCTTAAAACCACAAAGAAAATAATTCTATGGGAAAATGATTTATTTACCTGGATCTTCTATGGTTAAGTTCTTTATTAACCATTGAACGATATCTGACCCTAGAATAAGAAAAAAAGAAAAACACAAATATATGTGAATATCTATACATGTTAAGTTCAAGAACATTTAACAGCACTGATAAGGAGAAGGAATGTTTCTAATTGTTATAACAGATTAGGATCAGCTACATACAAGGTGTTGAAAATAGTGTGACTACACTGTCTTCATTCAATGACTCAAGTGCAAACTAGTCAATTACTAAATATGAAATGTTTAAACAGAAAGATTTAATATACTAGTAGTGGATAAAGTGATTCATTTATTTATTCACTTAATGAATGGTTGCTGAGTATCCACTATCTTTTAAGCACAATTCTTAGTATGGCAAAGCCAATACTTTATAAGATGATAATTGTCTCATTTCTGGTTTGCCCCATCCATCTCTATATCTACTCTCAAGTCAACCCAAATGTGCTGTCAGTTTTTGAAACTCCTTTGTGTTTTAAGCCTTTATAGTACTATTCTCTTTGACTGAAAGGTCTTTCCACTATTTTCAAGATACTCAAGACTGATTTACACAGTAGAACTTCCCTTGATCCTCACCTTTGGCAGTGTGCATGGAGAGCCTTAAGCCAGTCAAAAGAAAAGCAGAGTAGTCAACATTTCTGCTAAATGTGATCCAAGATTGAAAGGCCCTGAGCTAGTTCAGTGTACAAGAGAATTAGAACAAAATCAGACTTGTGACTAATTAGGGCTGGAGTTGGCCAGTGGGAGAACTATGAGGACTCAAGGTTTCCAGTCCACAAGCATTATGGATGAACAGAATGGTAAAAATATGAGCAGAAATGGGAGATTCTAGAAGAGGAGATTTACCTAAGATGTTCATTTCTGTGTAACTTTGGTTTTCAGTGTAACTAATTTCTACATAAAATAACAACAACAACAAATATGTAACGTAAATAGCTATACACACTGCCTACAAACTGCCTCAGTGGTGCATGGATGAAATTCTGTGTAAATCGAGATTCCATTTCTACCTCTTTTGGAGACTTGGTAGGGTTGTAGCCTACCCACCTGAGATCTAGTAAATGACATTAACAGTGGACAAATAATTCCAGTTGCTTAAAATAGAATGGGTCCAAATTAATTTTAAAATAAACTTGATTATCAAACGACAATAATGTTTATGAAATTTCCTAAAATTTATGAAAACATTTACACCCAAAATAGCTTTTAATAAGCACGCATTTTGAAAATATTGACTCTAACTTGTGCTCTTTCATAGCTGTTCCTTTAAAACTGCCATTGATTTAAATGCATTTGAGATGATGGATTCATCTAGATCCTAAAGGAAGCTCTGAGGAAATGAAGGATAGGAAACCATTCACAAGAGCACGGATATTGCAAAGTGTTGTACCTAACTTGCCACTAACAGCCTAAGTTATCTTGAGGAGTGGTCTTCCCTTTTGAAAAAAGCAGAAACTCAGCTTTTCAAATATGTATGTAGTGCTACTTGACCAATGTAGAATTTCAAGTACCTAAATCTTATTAGCTATCTCCAGGAACCCTGCTTATTTTTCACAGTTTAGCATCTATTTAGGGAAAATATACAAGCAGCCATTGGAAAATGTCTATTCTTTTGAAGACAGTCAAATATTGGTTCCAGGACTATATTTTTTTCTTATTGTGAAAGATGATTTTAAAATACCTTCAGAAAAAGGTTCTTTTTGTTTTGTTTTGTTTTAAGGTTTTCTTCTCTCTTCCTCCACCCCACTTTCCTGAACAGAAAGAAATGCAAAGAAGCCTAATTTTTGAAGTTACATTTAATACAGGAAACAAGAAAATTATTTTACTGGCCTGGTTTTTGGTTATTTCTGTCACAGAGGTAGTCTCAGTTCAGCGTAAAAAAGCCAGTTTGATTGCTTGTCAGTGTTCTTGCCTGGAGAATCCCAGGGATGGGGGAGCCTGGTGGGTTACTGTCTGTGGGGTCGCACAGAGTCAGACACGACTGAAGTGACGCAGCAGCAGCAGCAGCAGCAGCAGCAGCAGCAGCAGCAGCAGCAGCAGCAGCAGCAGCAGCAGCAGCAGCAGTATAATCATAGTGGTTTTATTGTTGTGTGATCACCCAATATATTTATGGCTTTAAGTTAACACATTATGAATTATTATTTTATAGTTAAGTGTATCATATTCATATCATGTTCATCATATACATCTATTAGGCACCTATGTTAGCAAGACCTTAACCCCCAGTTGTGACAGAGAAAGGAAGTAAAAAGTTCCAGCATTTTATGGAACCACAAGATTGAAAGGGAAATGTGTTATCATCGTCACATTAAGAACTGATTCAATGGCTTTATAGTCAGGAGGGTTATAGAAAGGAATAGCACCTTTGTAGCAATTTCTAAGCTTTATCTTTAACATTAACAAATAAGTGGGCAGATCTGCTGAAATTTTCATGCACAAATGTTATATCCAGAATACTTCAGTGTTTCATTTATCTTTATACTGAGGACATCAGAGTAACAAGTAGGATTTTTTTTTCTTTTAAATTGCATTAGAGCTATCAATTAGCTACAGTGTGAAACTAGTTAAGAGATGTAACAGCTATGTTCGATACAGGATACAGGATGCTTGGGGCTGGTGCAAGGGGATGATCCAGAGAGATGATATAGGGTGGGAGGTGGGAGGGGGGTTCAGGATTAGGAACTCATGTACACCCATAGCTGATTCATGTCAATGTATGGCAAAACCAATACAGTATTGAAAAGCAAAATAAATTAAAATTTTAAAAAAAGAGATGTAACAGTATCTTATACCCTAAGAGATAAAAGTTGCCCCTGTCACTGCAGCTTCTGGAAAGTTGAGCCTTGATCTGTGCTTTTGTCTTGAAATCTTAGAGGCATCTATCACTTTTAGAGTTACAAAATTATGTGTCCTCTCTACTTAACAGAAGCAGTGTAAATTACATTATTGTACAATCCCATACTCTATGATTTGGCATGAAAACAAGCAAAACAAGCAAGCAAGTGCTCCTCACACACTGCTCATTGTTCTCCACATGCCGTATTGTTTCTTACTTCCGTGACTGGTTATGCTATTCTCTTTTTCCTTCAGTTAATCCCAGCTGACTTCATCAACTTCAGTTCATATATTACCTACTTCAGGAAGCCTACTCTTCTCACCCTCACCTCCACCTTGCCAGGTAATGCGTTTCTCCTTTAAGACCTATTAATATCCTCATCATTCATTACACTTGTTAACGGTTTTATAATCCTCTGTTAATTTTTGTCTGTCTTCCCCTTGCATCTTGAGTTCCTTGAAGGTCAGGGTGTGTGTTACTCATCCCTGGATCCAAAACACCCAGACCAGTGGCTGACATATAAAAGGTGATGAGCAAGTGTTAAAAGAATGAATGAACAAACAGCAAGATTTCCCCCCTCATATCCTACTCTAAGGGAATTTATAAAACAAAGGCAGTGGTCATACAAAGATATTTGACTGGCATATAGTTTTCAGCTACCATAAATTCTCTTCATAATGATAATCTTCCCTTTCCAAGGCAATCACTTCAGGACTCCATCCATAATTAAAGAAAAAGAATCAAAGACATTTAGACATAAATATTATCTCCTCACCCATGCTATGGACTTGAGTAGAAAAGGGGCTTTCTCAAGACTCCTCCGATGCTGAGTGACAAGACAGGACTAGGTTCTATGCTGAGGCTACTGTATTTCCATATAGCCATATAGCCTCTCGAGATTACAGCACATCTCCTCACAAGTGACAACTATAACTATCCCCACCATGAACCTGAAAATGAAGTTCACCAAAAGAAAAATATTGTTAAGTTTTCATAAATATTATATATGAGGACCTGTAAGCAACCAAAGACAGCAAGGAGATCAAACCAGTCAATCCTAAAGGAAATCAGTCCTGAATATTCATTGGAAGGACTGATGCTGAAGCTGAAACTACAATAATTTGGCCACTTGATGTGAAGAACTGATTCACTGGAAAAGACCCTGATGCTGGGGAAGACTAAAGGCAGGAGGAGAAGGGGACGACAGAGGATGAGATGGCTGGATGGCATCACTGACTCGATGGACATGGGTTTGGGTGAACTCCAGGAGTTGGTGATGGACAGGGAGGCTGGGCGTGCTGCGGCTCATGGAGTTGCAAAGAGTCAGACACGACTGAGTGACTGAACTGAATTGAACTGAAAAAACAGGGCTTTCCAGGTAGTGAAAGGGTAAAGAATCCACTTGCCAATGCAGGAAACACAGGTTTAATCCCTGGATCGGGGAGATCCCCTGCAGTACAAAATGGCAACCCACTTCAGTATTCCAGGGTCGCGAAGAGTCAGATATGACTTAGCAACTAAACAACAACAACTTTGGACCAGAGAAAAAGGATACATTTGGGCTTCAAGGAAAAATGGAAACAAGACTCTGATGACATGAGAGTTCCTCACGGTTCCTCTCTGGATACACTTCTGTCTAAAAAACAGCCTCTGTTGTTTCTTTCCTACAAGGTGGATCATGAGGGCTCATAGTTTTTGGGTTTACATCTCCTTCATTAAAGGCATCAAGAAGTTTGAGACTAAAATTTTGTAGGCACAACTCCTAATTTCACATGCTGTGTGGGGGGTGGTGGTCTAAGTTTGGGGAAGGAAATGCATTCCTGCATTTCTGCATTCCTCATTCCTGCATCAATCAACTGTGGCAAGAAAAGTGAGGTCACAAACATTGGTATACTGGTTGGAGGCATATACAAAACAGTGTCCAAAAATGTGAGTACTTGGCAGACAAAACAACAGGTTAAAACACAGCTTCCTTCAATTCTTTAATGTTTATATTTCCATCAGAAAAAAAGAGAAGAGGAAGGAGGCAGAACTCAAAAGCATGTCAATGAAATGAGCATGTTATTCTGCTTTGTTATAAATATAAAATTTATATTTATAAATTTTATAAATTAATAATTTCAGGAAATTATTATATTCCTGAAAGGCAGGGTATGAATACATCTTTGTGTGTGTGAATAAAGCCACACCTTATGTGTAATAAAAATTATGCAAAAGAACTTCATGGTATATATGCAAAGAAATTCATTGGGGTTTTGGATATGAGTGTGTATCCTTTTAAGGAAATTATTTTCTAAAGTGAATAACATCCAGTTGAGCATTGTTATGTCTGTTTTTTACATATAAATTTATTTATTTTAATTGGAGGCTAATTACTTTACAATATTTTATTGGTTTTGCCATACATCAATATGAATCTGCCACGGGTGTACACGTGTTCCCCATCCTGAACCCCTCTCCCAACTTCCTCCCCATACCATCCCTCTGGGTCATCCCAGTGCACCAGCCCCAAGCATCCTGTATCATGCATCAAACCTGGACTGGCGATTCGTTTCACATATGATATTATACATGTTTCCATGCCATTCTCCCAAATCATCCAACCCACTCCCTCTCCCTCTGAGTCCAAAAGACTGTTCCATACATCTGTGTCTCTTTTGCTGTCCTGCATACAGGGTTATCGTTACCATCTTTCTAAATTCCATATATATGCATTAGTATACTGTATTGGTGTTTTCCTTTCTGGCTTACTTCACTCTGTATAATAGGCTCCAGTTTCAGCCATCTCATTAGAACTGATTCAAATGTATTCTTTTTAATGGCTGAGTAATACTCCATTGTGTATACGCACCACAACTTTCTTATCCATTCGTCTGCTGATGGACATCTAGGTTGCTTCCATGTCCTGGCTATTGTAAACAGTGCTGCAATGAACATTGGGGTACACGTGTCTCTTTCAATTCTGGTTTCCTCGGTGTGTATGCCCAGCAGTGGGATTGCTGGGTCATAAGGCAGTTCTATTTCCAGTTGTTTAAGGAATCTCTGCACTGTTCTCCATTGTGGCTGTACTAGTTTGCATTCCCACCAACAGTTTAAGAGGGTTCCCTTTTCTCCACACCCTCTCCAGCATTTATTGCTTGTAGACTTTTGGATAGCCACCATTCTGACTGGTGTGAAATGGTACCTCATTGTGGTTTTGATTTGCATTTCTCTGATAATGAGTGATGTTGAGCATCTTTTCATGTGTTTGTTAGCCATCTGTATGTCTCCTTTGGAGAAATGTCTGTTTAGTTCTTTGGCCCATTTTTTGATTGGGTCGCTTATTTTTCTGGAATTGAGCTGCAGGAGTTTCTTGTATATTTTTGAGATTAATTCTTTGTCAGTTGCTTCACTTGCTATTATTTTCTCCCATTCAGAAGGCTATCTTTTCACCTTGCTTATAGTTTCCTTTGTTGTGCAGAAGATTTTAATTCTAATTAGATCCCATTTGTTTCTTTTTGCTTTTATTTCCAATATTCTGGGAGGTGGGTCATAGAGGATTCTGCTGTGATTTATGTCAGAGTGTTTTGCCTATGTTCTCCTCTAGGAGTTTTTTAGTTTCTGGTCTTACATTTAGATCTTTAATCCATTTTGAGTTTATTTTTGTGTATGGTGTTAGGAAGTGTTCTAGTTTCATTCTTTTACAAGTGGTTGACCAGTTTTCCCAGCACCACTTATTAAAGAGATTGTCTTTTCTCCATTATATTCTTACCTCTTTTGTCAAAGATAAGGTGTCCATAGGTGCATGGATTTATCTCTGGGCTTTCTATTTTGTTCCATTGATCTATATTTCTGTCTTTGTGCCAGTACCATACTGTCTTGATGACTGTGGCTTTGTAGTAGAGACTGAAGTCAGGCAGGTTGATTCCTCCAGTTCCATTCTTCTTTCTCAAGATTGCTTTGGCTATTTGAGTTTTTTTTGTATTTCCATACAAATTGTGAAATTATTTGTTCTAGATCTGTGAAAAATACCGTTGGTAGCTTGATAGGGATTGCATTAAATCTATAGATTGCTTTGGGTAGTATACTCATTTTCACTATATTGATTCTTCCAATCGATGAACATGGTATATTCCTCCACCTATTAGTGTCCTCTTTGATTTCTTTCATCACTGTTTTATACTTTCCTATATATAGGTCCAACCAGTCCATCTTAAAGGAGATCAGTCCTGGGTGTTCACTGGACAGGATGATGCTGAAGCTGAAACCCAATGTTGTGGCCACCTCATGCGAGGAGTTGACTCACTGGAAAAGACCCTGATGCTGGGAGGGATTGGGGGCAGGAGGAGAAGGGGACAACAGAGGATGACATGGCTGGATGGCATCACCGACTCCATGGACATGGGTTTGAGTGAACTCTGGGAGTTGCTGATGGACAGGGAGGCCTGGTATGCTGTGATTCATGGGGTCACAAAGAGTCAGACATGACTGAGCGATTGAACTGAAATGAACTGATATATAGGTCTTTTGTTTCTTTAGGTAGATACATTCCTGAGTATTTTATTCTTTTTGTTGCAAAGGTGAATGGAATTGTTTCCTTCTCTTTCCTTTTTCTCATTATTAGTGTATAGGAATGCAAAGGATTTCTGTGTGTTGAATTTATATCCTGCAACTTTACTATATTCATTGATTAGCTCTAGTAATTTTCTGGTGGAGTCTTTAGGGTTTTCAAACTGTGGAAACAGTGTCAGACTTTATTTTGGGGGACTCCAAAATCACTGCAGATGGTGACTGTGGCCATGAAATTAAAAGATGCTTACTCCTTGGAAGAAAAGTTATGACCAACCTAGATAGCATATTCAAAAGCAGAGACGTTAATTTGCCGACTAAGGTCCGTCTAGTTAAGGCTATGGTTTTTCCAGTAGTCATGTATGGATGTGAGAGTTGGACTGTGAAGAAAGCTGAGCGCCGAAGAATTGATGCTTTTGAACTGTGGTGTTGGAGAAGACTCTTGAGAGTCCCTTGGACTGCAAGGAGATCCAACCAGTCCATTCTGAAGGAGATCAGCCCTGGGATTTTTTTGGAAGGAATGATGCTAAAGCTGAAACTCCAGTACTTTGGCCTCTCATGCGAAGAGTTGACTGATTGGAAAAGACTCTGATGCTGGGAGGGATTGGGGGCAGGAGGAGAAGGGGACGACAAAGGATGAGATGGCTGGATGGCATCACTGACTCAATGAACGTGAATCTGAGTGAACTCCAGGAGTTGGTGATGGACAAGGAGGCCTGGTGTGCTGCGATTCATGGTGTTGCAAAGAGTCGGACATGACTGAGCAACTGAACTGAACTGAACTGATGTAGAAGATCATGTCATCTGCAAACAGTGAGAGTTTTACTTCTTTTCCAATGTGGATTCCTTTCATTTCTTTTTCTGCTCTGATTGCTGTGGCCAAAACTTCCAAAATTATGTTGAATAGTAGTGGTGAAAGTGGGCACCCCTGTCTTGTTCCTGACTTTAGGGGAAATGCTTTCAACTTTTCACCATTGAGGATAATGTTTGCTATGGGTTTGTCATATACAGCTTTTATCATGTTGAGGTATGTTCCTTCTATTCCTGCTTTCTGGAGAGTTTTTATCATAAACGGATGTTGAATTTTTTCAAAGGCTTTCTCGGCATCTATTGAGAAGATCACATGGCTTTTATTCTTCAATTTGTTAATGTGGTGTATTACATTGATTGATTTGCGGATATTGAAGAGTCCTTGCATCCCTGGGATAAAGCCCACTTGGTCATTATGTATGATCTTTTTAACGTGTTGTTGGATTCTGATTGCTAGAATTTTGTTAAGGATTTTTGCAACTATGTTCATCAGTGATATTGGCCTGTAGTATTCTTTTTTTGTGACATCTTTGTCAGGTTTTGGTATTAGGGTGATGGTGGCCTCATAGAATGAGTTTGGAAGTTTACCTTCCCCTGCAATTTTCTGGAAGAGTTTGAGTAGGATAGGTGTTAGCTTGTCTCTAAATTTTTGGTAGAATTCAGCTGTGAAGCTGTCTGGACCTGGGCTTTTGTTTGCTGAAAGATTTCTGATTACTGTTTCAATTTCCGTGCTTGTGATGGGTCTGTTAAGATTTTCTATTTCTTCCTGGTTCAGTTTTGGAAAGTACTTTACTAAGAATTTGTCCATTTCTTCCAAGTTGTCCATTTTATTGGCATATAATTGTTGATAGTAGTCTCTTATGATACAGCCAGTTGGGATAAACCATCTGAGTGCACTCCGGGACATGGTGATGGACAGGGAGGCCTGGCGCGCTGTGATTCATGGGGTCGCAAAGAGTCGAATACGACTGAGCGACTGAACTGAACTGATCCGACATTTTGGCGGTGCCCGCTAGGCCCCCACGCGGCCCCTTCACGCCTGCCCTCGGAGTGCGGTCGCAGCTGCTCCGCCATGCACGGCCCATCCAGGGCAAGTGTGAGGCGGGGCAGGGCCAGGCCGGGGCAGGGGCGGCCGTGGAGGCGGTGGCGGCGGCGGTGGTGGCGGCGGTGGCGGCAGCTGTGGCAGGCTGGGAGAAGGCCGAGCCGCGCCGGCCCAGCGGAGCGCAGGCACTGCCCCTTGCGGCCGTCCGGGGGCCGGGCCGCGCCGCCATCTTCCCCCCCTCGCGACGCCCCTATGTCTGTTTTTTTTTTTTTTTTCATATATCAGCTTCATTTAGAAAACATTTTCCAGTATTTGTAGAATTAAAATTACTTCTGGTCACAGTCTGAGACTGGATTGAAGTTATAATAGCACATCTCTCAATCTTCCAAACCTAATAACATCCCTGACATCCAGAGACCATTGGGAGACTATTAATCAAAACGGTACATTTGCTAAATTTTTGCTTTTGCTAAATCTGAAACACATTTTAAGCCTTGGTCTACAACACTTTAAAAAGGTAGAAAAAAGGGCATTTAAATGCATTTGTAGATGAGATGGCAAAAACAAATTATATGGTTGATTACATTTTCTTTTCAGGTTCTTACTCAGAATTCTATGGCCCTTGAACAAAAGTAGAATCACAGAAAATACTGGTCTTTCTAAACATAACCTGAACCTGCAAATTAAAGAGACTAAAGCCCAAATATTCATACCAAGTACTAATAGTGTGCACTGAAGATAGAATAAAAATACATTTCTCTATCTTCTAATAGAGCACAGTGAAAGTAAGTTGGAGTTATGGGGGGAAAAGGTCCCTGGCTGTTTTTTAAGCAGATATTTAATCAAGACCTTGGGAATTTTATCTAGATTTTTAAACTTTGCTGTGTAACTTCCATAAGCCATAAAAAAAATCTCTTTAGACACAAAGCAAGGATTATGTATGGGTCTTTTCAAGGCCTAAATTGTAAACATGGCCTGCAAAAACAAGAAGGCAGTATAAATGACTATAATGAATCAAGAAGATCTTAAGAATTGTTTCTCACCCTGTCCCAGAGCTCAAGATAATTACTGATCAACCAGAAAAGTTTTTTCCAAATCGTGTTCTGAAAAACACCACTGTGTTTCTCGTTTGGGATGGCGAGAGTAAGTGTGGGAAATGCTGCTTGACCTATCAATTAGAAGCATGTCAAAATCTCTAGCTGTAATAAAGTAGTTGTTTATTTCTTTTTCAGTTCTGTCCATTTTTGGTTTGTGTATTGTGATGCTCTGTTTTTAGGTATAAACACATTTAAGTTTGTTACATCTTCTTAAGAGAACTAAATTCTCTATTTACTACCTTTCTTGATCTTTGATACCTTTTCTTGGAATGAACATAATGAATATTTCCTTGTAATGCTTAATATGAAATTAACAGAGCTACTCCTACCTTCCATTGATTAAAATATGTTTAATGTTACTTTCTGGTAGAGAGTATTTAGTTGGGTTATGATATTTTGTCCACTGTGCCAACTTTTGTCTTTTAATTGGTGTTATCAAATTTCATGTAACTACTGATATGTCAATATATGCTATTTATTTATCATTTTCTGGTTTATCTACATTATTTCCTTGTCTCTATGTTCTTTTTTTCTGCCATCCTATGGGTTGTATTAACATTTCTTAAGAATTTCATTTTGATTTTTCTAAGTTGTTTTGAGGGTATTATTTTGTATAGCATTTCATAGCTGATGCCAAAATTACAGTACATACATGTAACATCACAACTTCTGGTGGCACTATCATTTTACCAGTTTTAGTAAAGGATAGAAACCTTATATTCCTTTATGTCCCTTTAATCTCTAGTTTGTAATACTTCTTAAGTATTCTATATACTTTTAGAAGCATATCAGACTTTGCTATATTTTTTTCTTCAGCAATGAAAGTATTTAGAAAACCAAAGAGTAGAAGAAAAACCTATTGCATTTACCTACTTATTTACTTAGACTTCTCTGTTGGCTCAGTGGTAGAGTCTGCTTGCAATGCAGGAGATGCTGGTTTGATTCCTGGATCAGGAAGATCCTCTGGAGAAGGAAATGATAGCCAACTCCAGTATTTTTGCCTGGGAAATCCAATGGACAGAGGAGCCTGGAGGGCTACAGCCTATGGGGTCTCAAAGAGTCAGACATGACGGCAACTAAACAACAGCAAAAACATATTTGCTTACCATGTTTTTCTTTTTTTCTGTTGTTTCAAGCTTTCTTCCTTTATTGCTTCCTTTTAATTTAGAAAATTTCCTATAGTCATTCTGTTAAACTAGGTCAGCTTGTGACAAATTCTCTTAGTTTTCATTCATCTGAGAATGTTTTATCTTTACTTTATTCCGCAAGGAAATGATCGCTGGGCACAGGATTCTGGGTTGACAATTTTTTCTTACAGTATTTGAAAATGTCATGCCATTTCTTTCTGTTTCCTGATGAGATATCTGTTCTCATTTGAATTATTTTTCCATTAAAGTATCATTTTTCTGTGACAGCTTTCAAAAATCTCTCCTGTTGTCTGAAATTTAATTATGACACATCTTAGCATAGACTTTGATGATTTTTATGTACCCTATTTTAGACTAGGTTTATGTCTTATCCTATATTTGGGAATTTTTTAGCCATTATTTCTTTGAGAGCTTTCTTAAATTCTCACCTTGTTTCTCCTTACCTTTCAGGACTCCAATGGCACAAATGTTAGATCTTTTGTTATAGTTTCACAGGTGTCAGGGGCTGTGCTCATTTTTGTCAGTCTGTTGTCTCTCCGCTGTTCAGCTTAGGGAATTCCTATTACTCTATCTTCTATTTTACTGATTCTTTCCTCTGTTTCATCCAGTCTTCAGTCAAGCACATCCACTGAGGTTTTTCATTTGTTATTGTATTTTTCAGTTTTAAAATTTCTGCTTGGTGTTTCTTTATATTTCATATTTCTTTGCTAAGAATTTCTGTTTGTTCTCTGAGAGCTTTCAGTGTTTTTTTTTCTTTTTAAAAAAATGTTCACTACTATTCATTGAAGAAGTTTTATCAGAGCTGCTTCAAAATCTTTGTAAGATAATCTAACATCTCTGTCATCTCAGTGTTGGTATTATCGATGGTTTTTCATTAAGCTTGAGATATTCCTGGCTCTAGATGTAGAAAGTGCTTTTCTTACTTAAAATCTGAACCTTTTTATATTATGAGACTCTGGATTTTATTTAAACCTTCTGCGGGCTTTCTCTGACACTACTTCTGCTAGGGAGAAGGGGTTGTTTTTTCGTTACTGTCAGGTGAAGGTAGAAATATGACACTGCAGAGGGGTAGCCTGGTTGCCACTGACTGATGGTCAAAGTCTTGACCCTCCACTAGGTTTCCTCTGATACCACTGTGGTGGGGCGATGCAGGTGCCTTTAAACTACCAGGTGGGTGTGGTTATCCACTGACAGCAGGGCCCGAGGAAGGGACCTCTTTACTGGCCCGTGGGGATGAAATTCCTGGTTCCCTGCTTGGCCTTCTCTAACACCACACCAGTGTCAGGATGAGATTACTTCATTATACCCACACATGGAGAGAAATCTAGGCTCTCTACCTGGCCTTTGTTAGTATGGTTGAGATTGGGGCTATAGCTTTTCCTGTGGTGTTTCACTGGAATGAAGCAATTATTATATAAAAGCTACCTACCTACTCGCTAGGTTGTCCTTTTCCTAATCCTTTGGCTTGAATGCATGGACCTAATTGGTGTTTTACTCTTTTGTTTTTTGTCTATGGGTGCAATGCATGCGACATTGCTTCAGTCATGTCAGACTTTTTGACATTCTGTGGACAAGCTCCTCTGTCCATGGGATTCTCCAGGCAAGAATACTGAAGTGGGTTGCCATTTCCTCCTCCAGGGGATCTTCCTGACCCAGGGATCAAACCCTCATCTAACAACTCTTGCACTGGCAGACCAGTTCTTTACCATCATGGTCACCTGGGAAGCCCCTTTTTTGCCTATACCCATTAACATTTCTGGGTTGTTGACCTTTTCCACTTCAAGTCTGAGATATATGAAGCAAACATATAACCCAGGGAATTCACAACCATGGCATTCCTAGGTTCCTGAGTTCTCATAGCCTAATTTGTTCTATCTACCTTCCAGAACGTTACATTTTTTTCCATATATAGTGACTACAGTTTTTAGTTGTACTTACCAGGAAGAATAAGTAGAGATATATGTAATCCATTTTCCTGAAAGTTAACACTTCAACATCTGTTTTTTTTAATGGTTACATTATGAATGCAAGTTTCCTAGAATACAGATACTTTCAAATTTACCATTCTCACCAAGCATTCTCTTGGAAAAAAACAAAACAAAACAAAACAAAACTGAAAACTGTCAAATCTTAGCTCTCCATAATTTACTCTACAACATTCTTCATTATCAGTTCAGTAGTGTTCCTCTAAATTTATGCAGACTATAGAGAAAGCTGAGTGCTGAAGAATTGATGCTTTTGAACTGTGGTGTTGGAGAAGACTCTTGACAGTTCCTTGGACAGCAAGGAGATCAAATCAGTCAATCCTAAAGGAAATCAGTCCTGAATATTCAATGGAAGGACTGATGCTGAAGCTGAAACTCCAATACTCTGGCCACCTGATGCAAAGAACTAACTCATTGGAGAAGACCCTGATGCTGGGAAAGATTGAAGGAGGGAGGAGAAGGTGATGACAGAGGATGAAATGGTTGTATGGCATTACCAACTCGATGGACATGAGTTTCAGCAAGTTCCAGGAGTTGGTGATGGACAGGGAGGCCTGGCGTGCTACAGTCTCCATGGGGTCACAAAGAGTCAGACATGACTGAGCAACTGAACTGAAGTGAACTGAACTGAATTAAAGTACTTTATCCACTCTATGAAATAGTTATAAAAATAAGTATCATAATTATCCTAACTTTTAATGAAAAATTTTGTATTAGAATCATGGATAAATAAGTGCTCTTCAACGTATCTCCTGTTTTGTTATAGTTCACTTTCTCATTTCACAACTTATTATAATACAGGCTAGTAAGTTGTGATACAGGCTAGACACAGATTTTTTTTAAAAAGACATATAATAATATAACTTTGTTTGGCAAGTTCTCATATTTCAATGGATGGAGGAGCCTGGTGGGTTGCAGTCCATGGGGTCGTGAAGTCGGAAACGACTGAGCGACTTCACTTTCACTTTTCACTTTCATGCACTGGAGAAGGAAATGGCAACCCTCTCCAGTGTTCTTGCCTGGAGAATCCCAGGGATGGGGGAGCCTGGTGGGCTGCCATCTATGGGGTCGCACAGAGTCAGACACTACTGAAGTGACTTAGCAGCAGCAGCAGCATATTTCAATAAAAAATCAGTTCATAGACTTATTAACTCAACTTGATCCTTTAAAGTCAGAATTTGTATTATAAATCCACAATGGTCAGAGTATGGTTATTGGTTACTGGTTTTCTGCTTCATTTTCTTGAATAAAATCACGTTATAACTGCAAACCAGTGGAAATGGAGGTGATACCTAATTGGCAAATGAATCCTTGTCTACTCTTTCTATTTCAGCTTCTCACTCATACTCTTTTTTATCACCTTTGTCAGATCAAATTTCTACAATCCATTTAAAAGATTTACTTTTGATTCATTCCTTTAGAAGACTTTCACCTTTCTTAATATGTCCATTCTATTCATTCTCTTGAAGTTTAAAATCTGGTTGCATATTATTCAATTACTAAGTTACTTAATTTATATGTAACATGCCTACAGTCCAACTGCTTACTTCTCTATTAAAATTTTATGCTTCTCTCTCAAAGTCTCAGTATGATGTAAATAGAAAATACATTTTCAGCATTTTACACAGTCTAGCGAGGATGGCCACTCCATAAATGGTAGTTTCGGAAAGACTGTAGTATCTACATTGGGGCAGGTCCTGTTCTAGGAAAACAGCAGTGAACAACATTCTTGGCTCTTATATTCTGATGAGGATAGACAGAAAATAAGCAAATAAATATGTAAATATGTCAGGTGATGATAATGGCAGTAGTAAAAATAAGAGTGTAACGAGGCAAGAAGCCTGATGTTGAGGGTGGGTGGCATGCTATTATCTTTCATAGAGTGGTCAGGAAAGACATCTCTGGTAAAGTATGGTTTTAGTATAGATCTGAAGGAACTAAGTGAAAGTTGCCCAATCCTGTCTGACTCTTTGTGACCCCAGGGACTATACAGTCCATGGAGTTCTCCAGGCCAGAATACAGGATTGGATAGCTTTTTCCCTTCTCCAGCAGATCTTCCCAACCCAGGAATCAAACCGGCATCTCCTGCATTGCAGTCAGACTCTTTACCAACTTAGCTATCAGGGAAGGAATGAGATAAATTATACAGATATATGGGGCAAAATATTCCAGACAGAGAAAATGAATTCTGAGGCCCAAACCTAGAATCCTTCTTGACCTATTAGAGAAGCAGCACAAAGGTAGGTACAACTGGAACAGAGTCAGTGAAGTTAAAAGCAAGAGGATATGAGGACAAACAGGTCGTTTCAATTTCCAGAAACATTAAATCTTCCAAGACTGAATGACAGAGAAACAGACAACCGGAACAAACTAATTACTAGTAGTAAAATTAAATTAACAATAAAAAAATTCCCAGCAAACAAAAGTCCATAACTGGACAACATCACTGGGGAATTCTACCAAACATATAAAGAAAAGCTAACACCTCTTCTCCTATTCTTCTCAAGCTATTTCAGAAAAGTGAAGAGAAGAGAACACTCCCAAAGTCATTCTACAAGGCCACAATTACCTTGACACCAAAACCAGATAAAGAACCTTAAAACAAAAGAAAATTACAGGCCAATATATCTGAGGAATACACATGGAAAAATCCTCAACAAAATATTAGCATTCCTAATTCAACAATATATAAAAAGCATCATACACCATGATCAAGTGGTTTTTCCCAGGGATGTAAGAATAGCCTAATATCCATTCATCAAACTCTGTCATATAACACATTAACAAAGGGAAGGGTAAAAATCTCATAATAATCTCAATAGACACAGAAAAGGAATTTTACAAAATTTAATATCCATTCATAATAAAAAAAAAACTCTCATCAAAATTGGTATACAGTGAGCATATCTCAACGTGTAATGGCCATTGATGACAAACCCACAAGTAATATCATACTCAACAGTGAAAAGCTTAAAGTTTTTCCTCTATAATCAGAAATAAGGCAAGGATGTCCATTATCACCACTTCTATTTAATATAGTATTGAAAGTCTTAGTCACAGCAATCAGACAAGAAAAGGAAATAAAATGCATACAAAGTGGGAATGAAGAAGCAAAATGATCAGCATTTCTAAATGAAGTGATACTATATAAAGAAGACCCAAAAGTCTCCACCAAAAGACTAATTAATGAAATCTCTAAATTGCAGAATACAAAATTAATATACAAAATTCTTGCTTTCCTGTATACTAATAATGAACTATCAGAAGGAGAAAAAGAAAATATTCCATTTTAAAATCACATGAAGAAAGTTAAACACCTAGGAATAAACAACCAAGTTTAAAGACCTATATTCTGGAAACTATAATACATAGGTAAAAGCAATTGGAAGAAATGGAAACACACACTGTATTCATGCTTTGGAAGACATTATTAAAACATCTATATTACCCAAAATACAAATTTAATGCAATCCCTATCAAAATACTCATGATGTTTTTGACAAAACTAGAACAAATTATCCTAAAGTATATAAACAAAAAAGACCCAAATAGCTAAAGCAGTATTGAGAAAAATGAGCAAAAATGGACATATCATGCTCCAGTACTACAAAGCTACAGTATTTGAAACTGTCACAAAAAAACACACAGAACACTGAAAAAGAATACAGAGATGAGAAATGAACTCACATACTTATGTTCAATTAATCTCCAGTAAAGGCGGTAAGAATACACAATGGGTAAAAGATAAAACTTCAATAAATGGTGCTAGAAAGACTGAACAACTACATGTGAAAGAATGAACTTAGAGTATTTCTCTTACACCATATGGAAAAATAAGCTCAAAACAAATTACCTACATATAAGAGCTGAAACCATAAAATTCCTGGAAGACAGTACCAACAGAACTCTCTCTGACATAAATATTTTTTTTCTTCTGTACCCTAAGGCAAAAGAAACAAAAGCAAAAATAAATAAATGGGACCTATTTAAACTTTACAGCTTTTTCACAGCAAAGGAAACTATCAACAAAACAAAAAGACAACCTACTAAAATGGGAGAAAATATTTCTAAATGATATGTCTGATAAGGGCACCCAACATAGAAGCATCTCAATACATAAAGAGAAAAACTTTATATAACCAAAAAAGGGAAAATTGACAGTAACACAATAATAGAGGAGGGATTTGATACCTCACTTGTTCCAGTGGACAGAATATATAGACATAAAATAAATGAGGAAACACAGTTTTAAATGAGAAAATAAATCAGAGAGGCTTAATTGATACTTATAGGATATTCCATCAGAAAGCAGAAGAATACACTTTCTTCTCAATGCACACAGAATATTCTCCAGGATAGATAACATCTTGGGGCACAAATCAAACCATGGTAAATCTAAGAAAACTGAAATCATATCAAGTAGCATTTCTGACCACAACATTATAAGATTAGAAATGTTAATATATGGCAAAAACCATCATAAGATTGTAAAGTAATCATTCTCCAATTAAAATTAATTAATTAAAATAAATAAAAAAGAAACAATTAGAGGAAAAAAATAACTGTAAAAAACTCAAGCACATGGAAGCTAAACAATATGCTACTAAAAAACAAAGAGACTACTGAAGAAATCAAAGGGAACTAAAATGTAGAAACACATGGCAATGAAAACACAATTACCCAAAACCTATGGGATGCAGCAAAAGCAGTCCTAAGAGGGAAATTCATAGCAATTCAATCCTACCTCAAGAAACAAGAAAGACTCAAACAACCTAAACCTTAGACCTAAAGCAACCAGAGAAAGAAAAACAAGCAAAATCCAAAGTTAGTAGAAGGAGAGAAATTATAATGAAATAGAATTTTTAAAACATAGCAAAGATCAATAAAACTAAAAGCTAGTTCTTTGAGAACATAACAAAATTGACAAACCTTTAGCCAGACTCATCAAGAAAAAGGGATAGCACTCAAAATAAGGAAAGGGGAAATGAAAAAGGAGAAATTACAACCAACACCACAGAAATATAAAGGATCATGAGTCTACTACAAGCAAGTACACGTCAATAAATGGACAACTTGGAAGAAATGGACAAATTCTTATTAAAAAAGGTACAACCTTCGAAGACTGAACCAAGAAGAAATAGTAAATATAAACAGATCAATTATAAGTAATGAAATTGAAACTGAGATGTAAAATTTTCCAACAAACAAAAGCCCAAGACTAAGTGACTTCATAGGCAAATTCTATCAAGAATTTACAGAAGAATTAGCAACTATTCTTTTCAAATTAATCCAAAAATTTGCAGAGGAAGGAACACTCCCAAGTTCATTCTATTAGGCCACCATCACCCTGGTAACAAAACCAGATGAAGAGCTAAAAGAAAAAATTTAAAGACTAATATCACTGATGAATATAGATGCAAATATCCTCAACAAAATCCTAGTAAACATGATCAAACAAAACTCATACATCATGTTCAAGTGGGATTTATCTCAGAGCTGAAAGGATTTTTCAATATACACAAATCAGCTAGTGTGATTATCACATCAATAAATTGAAGAATAAAAACCACACGATCTCAATAAATATAGAAAAAAGTCCTGACAAAATTCAAAAACTCATATATGATTAAAAAAACACAACTCTTTAAAGTGGGCATAGAGGGAAACTAACTTGATATAATAAAGGCCATATATGACAAATTCACAGATAACATCATTCTCAGTGGTGAAAAAAATGAAAGCATTTCCTTTAAGATTAGGAACAAGACAATGATGCCAACTCTTACTGCTCTTAATTCAACATACTTTTGGAAGTTCTAGACATGGCAAACAGAGAAGAAAAAGAAATCAAAGAAATTCAAGTTGTAAAAGAAGTAAAAATATCACTGTTTGTAGATGACATGATACTATACATTGAAAATCCTAAAGATGATACCAGAAAACTATTTGAGCAAATCAACTAATATGGCAAAGTTACAGGATACCAAATTAATACACAGAAATCTCTCACATTCTTATTCACTAACAATGAAAGATCAGGAAGAGAAATTAAGGAAACAATTCCATTTACCATCACATCAGAAAGAACAAAATAACTAGGAATAAACCTACCCAAGGAGACAGAAGACCTGTACTCAGAAAACTACAAGGCACTATTGAAAGAAACGAAAGATGACACGATGGATGAAGAGAAATACCATGTTCTTGGATTGGAAGAATCACAACTATCAAAATGACTACACTACCCAAAACAATCTACAGACTCAATGCAGAAATTGAATCTGTAGATTGAATTCAAGCTATCAAATTACCAATGGCATTTTTCAGAGAGTTAGAACAAAAAAATTTTACAATCTGTATGGAACTACAAAGGATCCCAAATAACCAAAGGAATCTTGAGAAAGAAAAATGCAGGGGGAGAATTCAGGCTCCCTGACTTAAGATTGTATGACAAAGCTGTAGTAATCAAAACAGTTTGGTACTAGCACAAGAAAACAGAAATATAGATTAACATAACAGGATAGAAAGTTCAGAGATAAACCCATGCACCTAAGGCCACCTAATCTATGGCAAAGGAGGCAAAAATATACAATGGAGAAAATATAGTCTCTTTAGTAAGTGGTGCTGGGAAAACTGGACAGTTACATGTAAACAAATGAAATTAGAACACTCTCTAACAACATACATATTAATAAGCTCAAAATGGATTAAAGACCTAAAGGTAAGATTGAAAACTATAAAACTCTTAGAGGAAAACACAGGCAGAACACTCTGAAATAAATTCCAGGACATCTTTTTGGATTTACCTCCTGGAGTAATGAAAATAAAAACAAAAGTAAATAGATGGGACCTAATTAAACTTAAAAGCTTTTACACAGCAAAAGTAACCATAAACAAAACAAAAAGATAATCTTAGAATGGGAGAAAATATTTGTAAATTAAGTGACTGACAGGGGATTCATCTCAAAATATGCAAACAGCTCATGCAGCTCAATTAAAAAAAAAATGGGTGGAAGTTCTAAAGAGATATTTTTCCAAAGAAGACATGCAGATAGCTAAAAAGCACATTAACATTACTCCACATCACTAATTATTAGATAAATGTAAATCAAAGCTAAAAATGAGGTATCACCTCACACCATTCAGGACAGCCATCAGTAAAAAGCCTACAAAAAATAAATTCTGAAGAGGATGTGAAGAAAAGGGAACTCTCCTACATTGTTGGTGCAGATGTAAACTGGAACAACCACTTTGGAGAACTGTATGAAAGTTCCTTAAGCAACTAAAAAAAGAACTATGATATGATTGAGCAATCCCAGTCCTGGGCCTATATTTGGACAGAACCAGAATTTGAAAAGACACATGCACCCCAGTGTTCACTGCAACATTATTTACAATAGCTAAGACATGGAAGCAACCTAAAAGTCCTTTGACAGAGGAGTGGATAAAGAAGATGTGGTACAAATATACAATGGGGCATTACTCAGCCATAAGAAAGGAATGAAATAATGCCATTTGCAGCAACACTGATGGACATAGAGATTGTCATACTGAGTGAAATAAGTGAAACAGAGAAAGGCAAATATCATATGATATCACTATGTGCAGAATCTTTAAAAAATGGTACAAATGAACATATTTACAAAATAGAAATAGAGTCATAGATACAGCAAACTAACTTATGATGACTGGGGGCAGGTGGAAGCTTGGGGAAGGATAAATTAGGAAATTGGGACTGATATGTACAAAAAAGATCATCATCACCAAGATAATCACGATGGTGTGATCACTCACCTAGAGCCAGACATCCTGGAATGTGAAGTCAAGTGGGCCTTAGAAAGCATCACTATGAAAAAAGTTAGTGGAGGTGATGGAATTCCAGTGGAGGTATTTCAAATCCTGAAAGATGATGCTGTGAAAGTGCTGCACTCAATATGCCAGCACATTTGGAAAATTCAGCAGTGGCCACAGGACTGGAAAAGGTCAGTTTCCATTCCAATCCCAAAGAAAGGCAGTGCCAAAGAATGCTCAAACTACTGCACAACTGCACTCATCTCACATGCTAGTAAAGTAATGCTCAAAATTCTCCAAGCCAGGCTTCGCAGTATGTGAACCGTGAACTTCCAGATGTTCAAGCTGGTTTTAGAAAAGGCAGAGGAACCAGAGACCAAATTGCCAACATCCATCAAATCATCAAAAAAGCAAGAGATTTCCAGAAAAAACATCTATTTCTGCTTTATTGACTATGCCAAAGCCTTTGACTATGTGGATCACAACAAACTGTGGAAAATTCTGAAAGAGATGGGAATACCAGACCACCTGACCTGCCTCTTGAGAAACCTATATGCAGGTCAGGAAGCAACAGTTAGAACTGGACATGGAACAACAGACTGGTTCCAAATAGGAAAAGGAGTACGTCAAGGCTGTATATTGTCACCCTGCTTATTTAACTTATATGCAGAGTACATCATGAGAAACACTGGGCTGGAAGAAGCACAAGCTGGAATCAAGATTGCCGGAAGAAGTATCAATAACCTCAGATATGCAGATGACACCACCCTTATGGCAGAAAGTCAAGAGGAACTAAAACGCCTCTTGATGAAAGTGAAAGAGGAGAGCAAAAAGGTTGGCTTAAAGCTCAACATGCAGAAAACGAAGATCATGGCATTTGGTCCCATCACTTCATGGGAAATAGATGGGGAAACAGTGGAAACAGTGTCAGACTGTATTTTTTTGGGCTCAAAATCACTGCAGATGGTGATTGCAGCCATGAAATTAAAAGATGCTTATTCCTTGGAAGGAAAGTTATGACCAACCTAGATAGCATATTCAAAAGCACAGACATTACTTTGTCAACAAAGGTCCATCTAGTCAAGGCTGTGGTTATTCCAGTGGTCATGTATGGATGTGAGAGTTGGACTGTGAAGAAAGCTGAGAGCCAAAGAATTGATGCTTTTGAACTGTGGTGTTGGAGAAGACTCTTGAGAGTCCCTTGGACTGCAATGAGATCCAACCAGTCCATTCTGAAGGAGATCAGCCCTGGGTTTATCTTTGGAAGGACTGATGCTAAAGCTAGAACTCCAGTACTTTGGCCACCTCATGCGAAGAGTTGACTCATTAGAAAAGACCCTGATGCTGGGAGGGATTGGGGGCAGGAGGAGAAGGGGACGACAGAGGATGAGATGGCTAGATGGCATCACGGACTTGATGGACGTGAGTCTGAGTTAACTCTAGGAGTTGGTGATGGACAGGGAGGCTTGGCTTGCTGCGATTCACGGGGTCGCAAAGAGTCGGACATGACTGAGCGACTGAACTGAACTGAACTGAACTGAACTACGCATACTACTATATATAAAGGAGATGATTAATAAGGACTTAGTATATAACACAGGGAACTCTAATCAATTCTCTGTAATGGTATATATGGGAAAAGAATCTAAAAAAGAATGGATATATATATATCTATAACGGATTCACTTTACTGTACATCTGAAACTAATACAACATTGTAACTCCACTCCAGTGAATTTTTTTTTTTAATTTAGTTCCTCCTTGTCACACTTCAAGTGGTTAATATCTTCATGTGGCTAGTGGCTACTGTACTGGAACTGCAGACACTGGACATTTTCATCACTACAGAAAGCCTAATGGACAGCACTGGTCCAGATATTAAAGTATTATAAGAACAATTATCTGAATATGCATGTGTTTTCACAGGCTAAACCTTATTTTTCAAATGAGATTATGCTTGTGAAAGTAAACAGCACAGAATCTAACACAATATAAAGCCATATGACAACAACAAAAATGTGTTTGTATTTCTTCCACTAAAGTTGGAAGTAACATTTCCATGTAGTAAGAGTAAGAAAAAAAGCAAGGGAATTCAAAAAATTGTTCCAAACTGAAAATAAAAGAAGTTCAAATCAATTTATAGCAGAAGAAACTTAAAGATTACTTAAAAAGTGGAATAGTAAGGATAAAAACTTTCTAAACAAGATATAAAATCAAGACGCTATAAAATAAATAACTAAAAGATGAGAATTTTTAAAATTAAAAAATTCTATACAAAAAAAGGAAAGACATATAAACAAAATAATAAAAAGGACAATTGTGAAGTTTCTGTAGTCAAATTTGAAAAGGACGTATTTCTTCCATGTTTTCTTCTCAGAACTCATCTTGACATTACGTTTTATATTTATTAACACTAGATTTGTGGGTGTTTGTCTTCAACCCCAAGTTAAATATTAGATCCATGCAGAAAAGCCTGTGATCTGCCTTGTTTATGATTGTACCTTCAGTGCCTTAAGTAGTTTTGGCATAAGATAATTCAATAAACGGTGATGAATGAATGGATGAATATAAATTTAAAACTTTGAGAAAATAACAGCGATGAGCAACTGAACAGCAAAGCAGGCAGAAATATGAATAAGATATTCACTAAAAATTAAATAGAAATAGTCCATACTAAATAAATAACCTCACTCATATATAAATAAATTCTAGAGCATATACATAAAATTTATACTCAATAAATTGGCAAAATGGAAAAAATCTTTTATAATGTACCATTTTGAGGAAAGGATAGGGAACTAGAATATTTATACATTAATTAGAGTTCAGTCCCTTTGTACAATAATTTTGTATAGTTTATTAAATTTTAGCTATCTATATAGCTGTCACAGTGACAGGCTTCACTTTCTTGAGCTTCAAAATCACTGTGGACAGTGACTCCAGCCATGAAATTAAAAGCTGCTTGCTCCTTGGAATAAAACTTATGACAAACCTAGACAACACATTAAAAAACAGAGACATCACTTTGATGACAAAGGTACATATGGTCAAAACTATGGTTTTAATGGTAGTCATGCATGGATGCGAAACCTTGACATAGGAAGGCTGAGCGCTAAAGAATTGATGCTTTTGAACTGTAGTGCTGGAGAAGACTCTTGAGAGTCCCTTGGACAGCAAGGAGATCAAACCAGTCAATCCTAAAGCAAATCGATCCTGAATATTCATTGGAAGAACTGATGCTGAAGCTGAAGCTCTAATACTTTGGCCACGTGATGCAAAGCACCGACTCATTGGGAAAGACCATCATGTTAGGAAAGACTGAGGGCAGGAGGATAAGCAGGCGACAGGATGAGATGATTGGATGGCATCATCAACTCAATGGACATGAATCTGAGCAACTCTGGGAGATAGTGAAGCACAGGGAAGCCTGGTATGCTGCAGTCCATGGGGTTGCAAAGAGTTGGACACAACTAACACAATAACATACTCATTTCAGCATTGTTTGCAATACCCCTCCCTCAGATAAAGTGTCAATACAATCTGATATTCTGGTGTTTTGAATGAGTGAGTCCAGTTTCCTGAGTATCAACCTCACTCTTAAAAAGAAGCTCAGTGTTGAGGATAACAGAATCACATAAAGTGTTTTGTCTTAACAAGGGATTCTGAATTTGCATTAAAATATAATTACTACAAAAAAACCAGTACCCAATTCTAATTCATGAAGGGGTTCGCCTTCCTACTCCTGAATCTGTCTCCAGCGAAGCATCACAGGAATTCATACACCTGGTCATTAAGACAAATTCACTTAGCACCTCCTGGGCTCTGCAAGAGAATAACATAAGAGAAGCATGACTTCTACCTAGAAGAAGTTTCCTGCCTAGTCAGGGAAGGCAGCCGCATAAAGGGAAGAAAGTTGGAACCTTGTTACCTTGTGCCTTTATTCCAAGACTGAAAATCCTGAAGATTTCACACAACTCATAGACCTCCATTAGGAATTTAGTCTCCTACCTCAGCCTTTCTCACTGATTGTTGTCATTGTTTAGTCGCTAAGTCATGTGTGACTCTTTGCGACCCCATGGACTGCAGCATGCCAGGCTTCCCTGTCCCTCACCATCTCCTGGAGTTTGCCCAAGTTCGTCCATTGAATCAGTGATGCTATCCAACCATCTCATCCTCTGCCTCCCTCTTCTCTTTTTGCCTTCAGTCTTTCCCAGTATCAGGATCTTTTCCAATGAGTTGGTACTCACGGGTACTCAGTAATTTATTTTCCCCTCATTCACTCATTATGTGTTATGTAATAATGGAGGCACTGGCACACTGGAGAGATAAGGCAAAAAAAAGTACTATGCTCATTTTCACCGAACGGCAGCTGAGGCAAGGAAACAGATGTGGTTAGCGCTAGAACAGACCTAAGAACAGCCCTCTGAGGAACAAGTACATAGGGTACCTAACATAAGGTGAGAGAGAAGGAAAGAGATGGGACAGCAGGAACTGGCATTCATAGTTAGCTTCCTCTCCTGTTCTTTATGGTGACTACTCCAATCTTTCACTGCTGGCTCAAATTTCTCAACTGCTATGAGGTTGCTCAAAATGAGTGAAAAATAGAGAAGCTTAAGTTAACTAAAACTTACGTCCTGCTTTACTGAGGTATAATTTATACACACCAAAATACATGTATTTCAAGTATAAAATTTGGTAAGTTCTGACAGATGTTGCTATACTTCAGTTACAACACAGAACATTTTCATCATCATATTAACTGAAATACCCTCATGATCACTTTCGGACAAGACAATCCCTTCTCCAGATAGAGGAAACCAGGACTCTCATTTCTATCACCATGGTTTAGTTTTGCCTATGCCAGAACTCCAAAACACAAAATTGTACAGTATGCACTTACTTGTGCCTGGCTTTTTTTGCTCAACATACTGTTTTAATATCATTCATATTATTGCATGCATCAGCATTCCTTATAATTGATGAGTTCTTTCATTATATGAATATACTGCACTTTGTTTATAGACCTTTGGGTTATTTCTAGCTTACGGTCATTATAGATAAAACTTCTATGAATATTCAAGCCATTTCTTATTATAGGCTCAAGTTTTCATTTTTAATGTGAATACCTTCCACCTGCTTTTGACAAGCAGAATTATTTCTGAACCTTAAAAGTTAGAGAGTGGGCATAAAAAACCCAATGGTAAGAGAGAGTCCATAAATTTCAATTTAATATTCAAGTGACCTTCCCTCACCTCACACTTCAATTTAAAAATGGAGGCTAACGAAGATTAACTCCATCAACTTACTGCCCCTAATGCATAAATTTGCTTGTCTTTGTATCTCCTCCCTCCTATTTCCCCAGTTTCTGAAGAAGAGGGTTCTATTTTCCTTTCCAAAGCAAATCCCTTTTTATCTCATTTTATTCCATCTCCTCAAGGGCTTAACTGTACTTTGCCCTCAAGTTTTTTTTTTTTTTAATATTAAAGAAAAAAGGAAGCTTCATAGAAAACAATATGGCACTCAGACTCTAGCAAGTGAGAAAATACTGTACATATAATCCCAGATCAAATATATAACTGAAGTGGCAAATATCATGGCCAAAAACTAAAGGGAACAATGAAAGATTAAAAGAAGGGATCCTGGTGTAATCTGGAAGCATGAGAGGTTTTTCCAAACATCTGGATGGAAAGGCTGAACTTATGTATGAGACGGAATCATAGGAAAGGAAACTTCTTGAAGAGATAGGACAGAATTCAAATCAAAGTACGGGAAAAATTCAGACAGGATACAAACCAAAACACTTTTTCTGAGATGGAAAGAAAGATGGAACTAGAAATTGAAAGTACTCTCAACATATGCAAATTGGTATATAAATATCTCAAAATTTTCCCATGAATCAGGGGGCAGGGTGGTCTTTTGAGTCAGGTGTGGTTACTATCTGGAATTTGAAGAAAGAAGTGAGGAATTGGAAGTGCTGCTATAAGTGGGAGAGGCTGCTGACAAAGGTTTGAAGAGAGACACTTAGGGCCCAGGTGAGGTTAGGAAGCATTGTGAGAGGCTTCCACCAACAGCTCTCAGCTGTACAGGTACAAGCTCACAGAGGAAGCAGGAGGTTTCCAAGGTGTGTGGGGCACAAGGATAGGCCCTGGTGGCCATTCAGTGATCTAGGAAATCTAGAAAAATGGTTGAAAGTATTAGAAAAGATTCAAGAATCTTAAAATGACAATAAAGTTTCAAAATCTCTTTTCTCCTGCCCCATCTCAAACACACAGATACATGCGCACGTTCAGCCTCTGCTCTACAGGGCTATAAAGAAAGCAGTATCTTTCAGGAAAGACCAAGCTTCTATTAAGGCCAGGAGTCTAAAAGATCTCTATCAACGTATGGAAAAACCAATACAGTATTGTAAAGTAAAAATAAAAATTAAAAAAATAAAAAAGAGAGACATGACAAAGTTTCTATATAGAAGCAAGACTTAGTGACTGAGCTAAAACTCTTTAGTTTTATCTCCTCTGGAATGACAGAGATGCCAGAAAGGCCAGCACTTCTCAAATTTTAATGTGCATATTAATAACACTGCTTAAATCCTGTTAAAATGCAGGTTATGACTCAGTAAAACTGGATTGGGACCCAGTAGTCTCCATTTCTAACAAATGCCCAGGTGACATTGCTTCTGACCATGAGGAGTGTAAGTCAATTCTGAGTGACTTCATAAATATTTGTGTTGTAGAATAAAGGAAGAGAAGCTGTCAGATATCAGACAAAGAGCAGAAGAAACACAGAAGGATCCCTGGGTCTCCATGGTGAAGTTTACACTGGTATGAATTCCAAGACTGCTCAATAGCTTTGGAGATTATAGTTCCAATTGGAGGAGCTGTTCACAAATTTCTTCAGTCACCAAGCTGAGAACTGCCAGCATCATCTGGACCTCTGGGGACAGACTGACATCAAAAAGACTATCAAGAAATGGAAGTGAACCTCTCTGTCATCATCATCATTGAATAGGCATGCTGGAGGGCAAACTATATGTGGTTGAAAGAAGAGTCAGCAAAGGGGAACAAAAAGCAAAATTAAGTCAGCTGAAACTATAAAACCATTGAGTTAAGTGAATGTTATGGGCTGAATCATGTTTCCCAAATTCCTATGTTGAATTCCTAACTCCCAATACTCTAGAATGTGACTGTATTTGGACATAGTGTTTTAAAATGTAGTTAAGGTTAAGGAAGGTCATCAGGTTGGGCCCTAATCCAATATGATGGGTGTACTTATAAGAAAAAACCAGGACACACACACAGAAAGAAGACCATATGAATCTATGGAGAAGATGGGCATCTATAAACTAAAGAGAGAGGCCTCACCTGAAACCAACCTTGCTAATACCTTGATCTCAGGTGTACAGCTTCCAGAACAGTGAGGCAATGCATTTCTGTTGTTTAAGCCAACTAGTCAGTGATAACTTTGTTATGGCAGCCCTGGCCAAGCAATAGAGTAAATGATATGGCATTTGGGTAGTGCTAAAGTAAAAAGACAAGAGATTTGGTATGACTACCTGGGTCTGAGCACCTGAAGGGCACTTTGCTCTAAAGCAATTACCCTGTTGGTGCTGTGAAAAAATATCTAATGGTGTTAACAGTCCAAAGTGCAGACACCTATTATAGAGCCAAAGAAACTGGATCCCTCTGCGAATAAATATTAGCAAGAGAATACACATAGACATAAAGTTTTAAGATGAAACGTTTAGCAACATAGCTTTCCTGTTCCTAACTGAACACATCAGGAGAAAGTCCCAAAAGGATTAAGAATCATTTTCTTTGATCATCTCTCCCAAGCAGGTTTACCACCCAGAGAGGAACAATTTGCTGATTATCTGCAACATGCCAAGAACGAGACTGCATTTTGGGCTATTTTATTCTGCTCTCCAACCTAGCAGAGAAGGCCAAGAGGGAGAAACTAAATTAAAACTCATAGATCAAAAGCTCAACATCTCTTCTAGAAATGTATCTATATATTAGTTAACATTCATAACTAACTGCGTGTTTCTGTGACTTTCAAGCAAACATCTTTTGAGGCCAATGCTGCAATTTCCAGCTGATATTATCAATGGGTCTCATCTGAGAAACTCAGCATCTAGGGTGTCCTAAGAGGGAGAATGACAACTAGCTCCTGTGCAAGAGGTGAAGAGCTCCATCAGATGCTCTATCTTCTCATCAGAAACACTGCACACAGATTGTTTTGGTATCTAACAAGAACTCTATGCATTTTATTTTAACTAAAACTAAATATATAACTCTAGTGATATAAAAGGAAATTTTCTTTTGTCTCAAGCAGAGAAAAGCCTATAAAAAGAGGCCTGGAGGAGTATGTTCTCTGGGAGGGCTAGTCCTTTTGGATTAGTCTAAGAAACACACAAGGATTTTGGGGTTTTTTTTTCATTCTTATGTTTTGCTTTCTTTTAATGCAACATTTAGCAGAAAGTCCTAATTGACGGTCAGAGAAGGATAGAACCTATCAGTCTATTACAATGCAGATAGGTTTGGGGATCCAAAGGTAGAATAACACATGTCCCACTTCCTTCTTAGCATCATGGGAGGGACTGATCTCATGGAATGGCTGACAGCAAAGTGGAGTAGACTCAGGAAGAAATAATGGAATCTGGCTCTGTTTGCTCAAGGAGGATCTGTCAGAGGCTGAAGAAGTTCAAACATTCCTGAGGCCCTTGAATGTTGGGCATGGATGCCAGGTGAGAATTAAATATGTTGCCTACTGAGGTCCTCTACACTGTGGAATGAGGGACTTGTAGATGAAGGTGGCCAGTTATAGACAACAGGGATGATGGTGCTGATGAGGAAAGGAGTGTCTAACATTGACCATGCCCAGAGAACAGAACATGGGCTGCACCAATGCTGGTAAATTGAACATTGGATATAGCCAGCCCAGAGGGCAAGATGCAAAGATAATATAATACGGCAAGAAAAACCTCAGTGAAGGCCAGTGAGAGCCCAAGGAACAAATAAGGACCTGAAGCCAGCAAGATGTCCAAGGCCCCTCTGGCAAAAGCATGATGTCATATTAACCTACCACCCCTCCCCCATCCCCTGCATCAGAATGTGGTCCATGAAAAGGAAAGGAGAAGGAAAGGGGATCAGGGAAGAAACTTTACCCAAATGACAGTAAGTCACTGGGAAGTGACAGGATAAACCGAAGTGATTCAGTTATATATAACAGGCAAAATCCAGTCACATTTCATGAAACTGGAAATGAATGAATTGAAACAGGGCTCACAAGAAAGTTCAGGTCAATTTTCAGAAATAAAATGATGCATATGTATGTTTTTGTTGATGTCATGCTGTGATTAATTTTAAAAACCTGAACTAGGGGTTCAAAAGGGAAATTCCTCTCCATTTCAAAGCTCAGAAGGCTTGACTATTGCTTCCTCCCTGCTGATGAGAAATTCAGCTCAATAAATGTGCCTCTTTCCACTCATGCACAGCAAAAGGAAATCAACCTAGTCAATGGATGTAATGGATTTAAGAAGCTGTAACTTAAAAAGGAAAATAGAGACATTACCTAGTGTTATACTCCATAATTAAAATGTCTCCACCATAACATATTAGTGAAAGACATAGGGCAGGAGGGGACAAAGAGAGGTGATGCCACTCCTGAGAGTCAGAATATTAATGGGAACTTTCAGCAGAATAATGTGAATGAATATTTCTAAATCCTACTCAGTAAAATTTCAGAGAATGAGAGCTACAGAGAGAATGCCCTTCTCAGGGAACTTCACTAGCATTAGGACGTTAACTTGAGAAATGATGATGATGGTCTTTTCTAGATGAAAGGCTTTAAAACATTATTTCTAAAAAGGTTGTAGAGTTTCTTTTTGCCCTACAATCTTCCATTTTCTACATTTACTGAGTTTTATGTCTCAAATGGGCTTCCCTGGTGGCTCAGATAGTAAAGAATCCATCTGCAATGCGGGAGACCTGGCTTCGATCCCTGGGTTGGGAAGATCTCCTGGAGGAGGGCATGGAAACCCACTCCAATATTCTTGCCTGGAGAATCCCCAAAGACAGAGGAGCCTGGCGGGCTACAGTCCATGAGGTTGCAAAGAGTTGAACACAGTGACTAAGCAAAGCATATGTCTTAAGATGCAAAAACTAAATGGCACAACAGTAACTAGCATAGAAAATTAAAATTATTTCTTTCTGTGCATCCCTTTGTTTACATCCACTCCTCAAAATAAAAGTTGAGTCCACCCAATAAACAGACGGCATTGTCTAGACATTATCTATATATGTCTATGATATTAGCCTTCTATGCAATCTTATCTAAAAATAAAGTTTTAAACATTAATGGATCACGCAGCACTTTAATTTTAAATCCACTGGACAGATGCACTCTATATTACTTAACTACAGGTATCCTCAGAATTGAACTATTACAAGCTCTCTCTCGTGTTTTTGGCAATAGAGCAAAGGCTATTATAGGACTGTTAAGACAGCAGAAATTACTGGGCCAACCAAGTAACTATAGTCATTTCCCAAACATGAAGACTGCTCAACCTATTCACTTATTCTTTGTATATTTATTCTGTTCAGGAAGTACCATGATACTATGATGTGTATGATCATATAAAGGAATTAAAATATTCTCACAAATAACTGCAGTATGAAAGTTTCCACATGAGTGGATAGAAATAACTATGAAAATCTTGGAAAGAAATAAATCATTTCAGGCTCTGGTGAGTAGATAAGGCATTTCAGCTGGCCTTGAAGAATGGGTAAGTTTTCCTAGACTTAAAGATGATACCCCACATGGAGATAAACAGGCGTGCCAACTGCTTATACAAAACACAGAAATTTTAATGGAAACAACATGCAATCTAGTTCAGATGGGGCACTGGTAAATAGAGTGAGACGAAACTAAAGGATATTAGTCCTAGGTGTTCTTTGGAAGGACTGATGCTAAAGCTGAAATTCCAATACTTTGGCCACCTCATGCGAAGAGCTGACTCATTGGAAAAGACCCTGATTTGGGGAGGGATTGGGGGCAGGAGGAGAAGGGGACGACAGAGGATGACATGGCTGGATGGCATCACCAACTCGATGGACATGAGTTTGAGTGAACTCCAGGAGCTGGTGATGGACAGGGAGGCCTGGCCTGCTGTGATTCATGGGGTCCCAAAGAGTCAGCCATGAGTGAGTGATCGAACTGAACTGAACTGAAAACTAAAAGAGTTGCCAGATTTCAGAATACCCCTTCATTTTCCTGCATGTTTATGAGCACTGAAGCATGAGTTGAAAAATTCACCCATGTTCAAACTCATGATTAAGATACCTCTAAATTTAAAGAACCACAGTTTCTAAAAGCTTTGCATTTTTCATCTCCAGGCTCACAGAGAAAGAGCGAGATGTTCTAAGTCAGTTTCTGGGGAGCTAAGGAAAGTGATGACTTTTAATGATGCATTTTCACTTTACCTGAAATTTTAAGTTTCATTATGTTCATCTGCACCATACTTTCTAGGCTCACTGTGCTGCTACAAATTAAAAGACAAAATATAATGCAAAAACTATCAAATAAAACTTCTCATTTCCAATTAGGATTTTCACCACTTTTTCAGCGTGGCCTAGAGGAGCTACCCCACGTCTGAGGTCAGGGGCAGCGGCCAAGACCAGCTAGTCCATATCCCAGGTCAGGGTGGTGGCCGAGAGGAGCTACCCCATGTCCAAGGACAGGGGCAGTGAAGGAGAGGAGCAACCCCACGACCAAGGTCAAAGGCGGCGGCCGAGAGGAGCAACCCCATGTCCAAGGAGCTGCACCTGCACGGGCGGAGGAGGGCCAAGAGGAGCTACTCCACTTTCAAGGTCAGGAGGGGCAACTTGTCCAAGGTAAGGAGCAGTGGCTGAGCTTTGCTGGAGCAGCCATGAAGAAATACCCCACGTCCAAGGTAAGAGAAACCCAAATAAGGTGGTAGGTGTTGCAAGAGGGCATCAGAGGGCAGACACACTGAAACCATAATCACAGAAAACTAGCCAATCTGATCACACGGACCACAGTCTTGTCTAATTCAGTGAAACTAAGCCATGCTGTGTGGGGCCACCCAAGACCGACGGGTCATGATGGAGAGGTCTGACAGAATGTGGTCCACTGGAGAAGGGAATGGCAAACCACTTCAGTATTCTTGCCTTAAAAACCTCATGAACAGTATGAAAAGGTAAAACGATAGGATACTGAAAGAAGAACTCCACAGGTCCCATTATGCTACTGGAGATCAGTGGAGAAATAACTTCAGAAAGAATGAAGGGATGCAGACAAAGCAAAAACAACACCCAGTTGTGTGGGTCTGGTGATAGAAGCAAGGTCTGATGCTGTAAAGAGCAATATTGCATAGGAACTTGGAATGTTAGGTCCACGAATCAAGGGAAATTGGAAGCGGTCAAACAGGAGATGGCAAGAGTGAACATTGACATTCTAGGAATCAGCAAACTAAAATGAACTGGAATCAGTGAATTTAACTCAGATGACCATTATATCTACTACTGTGGGCAGGAATTTCTTAGAAGAAATGGAGTAGCCATCATGGTCAACAAGAGTCTGAAATGCAGTACTTGGATGCAATCTCAAAAACGACGGAATGATCTCTGTTTGTTTCCAAGGCAAACCATGCAATATCATGGTAATCCAAGCCTATGCCCCAACCAGTAATGCTGAAGAAGCTGAAGTTGAATGAAGACCTCCAAGACCTTTTAGAATTAACACCCAAAAAAGATGTCCTTTTCATTATAGGGGACTGGAATGCAAAAGTAGGAAGTCAAGAAACACCTGGAGTAACAGGCAAATTTCGCCTTGGGGTACAAAATGAAGCAGGGTAAAGGCTAATAGAGTTTTGCCAAGACAACACTGGTCATAGCAAACACCCACTTCCAACAACACAAGAGAAGACTCTACATATGGACATCACCCGATGGTCAACACCAAAATCAGATTGATTATATTCTTTGCAGCCAAAGATGGAGAAGCTCTATACAGTCAGCAAAAACAGGACTGGGAGCTGACTGTGGCTCAGATCATGAACTCCTCATTGCCAACTTCAGACTTAAATTGAAGAAAGTATGGAAAACCACTAGATCATTCAAGTATGACCCAAATCAAATCCCTTATGATTATACAGTGGAAGTAAGAAATAGATTTAAGGGACTAGATCTGATAGAGTGCCTGATGAACTATGGACAGAGGTTCATGACATTGTACAGCAGACAGGGATCAAGACCATCCCCATGGAAAAGAAATACAAAAAAGCAAAATGGCTATCTGGGGAGGCCTTACAAATAGCTGTGAAAAGAAGGGAAGGGAAAGAGATGGAGAAAAGGAAAGATATAAACATCTGAATGTAGAGTTCCAAAGAATAGCAAGGAGAAATAAGAAAGCCTTCCTCAGCAATCAGTGCAAAGAAATAGAGGAAAATAATAGAATGGGGAAGACTAGAGTTCTCTTCAAGAAAATTAGAGATACCAAGGGAACATTTCATGCAAAGATGGGCTCAATTTAGGACAGAAATGGTACGGACCCAACAGAAGCAGAAGATATTAAGAAGCGGTGGCAAGAATACACAGAAGAACTGTACAAAAAAGATCTTATCGACCCAGATAATCACGATGGTGTGATCACTCACCTAGAGCTAGACATGCCATGCTTCCCTGTCGTTCACTATGTCCTAGTGTGCTGCGCTTAGTTGCTCAGTCATGTCTGACTCCTTGCAACCCCATGGACTGTAGCCCATCAGGCTTCTCTCTCCATGGGACTCTCCAACAAGAATACTGGAGTGGGTAGCCACGCCCTCTTCCAGGGGATCTTCCCAAGCCAGGGATCAAAACAAGGTCTCTCAAATTGCAGGCAGATTCTTTCCCATCTGAGCCACCAGGGAAGCCCGGAGTTTGGTCAAATTCACATTCACTGAGTCAGTAATGCTATCTAATCATCTCCTCTTCTGCTGCCCTCTTCTCCTTTTGTCTTCAATCTTTCCTAGCATCAGGGTCTTTGCCAATGAGTCAGCTTTTTGAATCAGGTGGCCAAAGTATTGGAGCTTCAGCTTCAGCATCAGTCCGTCCAATGAATACTCAGGGTTGATTTGCTTTAGGATTGACTGGTTTGAACTCCTAACAGTCCAAGGGAATTTCAAGAGTCTTCTCCAACACTACAGTTCAGTTCAAAAGCCTCAGTTCTGCGCTCAGTCTTCTTTATGGTCCAACTCTCACATTTGTGACTGACTACTGGAAAAACATCTATTTCTGCTTTATTGACTATGCCAAAGCCTTTGACAGTGAGAGATAAGAAAGCCTTCCTCAGTGATCGCAATAAACTGTGGAAAATTCTGAAAGAGATGGGAATACCAGACCACCTGACCTGCCTCTTGAGAAATCTGTATGCAGGTCAGGAAGTAACAGTTAGAACTGGACATGGAAAAACAGACAGGTTCCAAATAGGAAAGGGAGTACATCAAGGCTATATATTGTCACCCTGCTTATTTAACTTCTATGCAGAATACATCATGAGAAACGCTGGACTGGAAGAAACACAAGCTGGAATCAAGATTGCTGGGAGAAATATCAATAACTTCAGATATGCAGATGACACCACCCTTAGGGCAGAAAGTGAAGAGGAACCAAAAATCCTCTTGATGAAAGTGAAAGAGGAGAGTGAAAAAGCTGGCTTAAAGCTCAATATTCAGAAAACGACGATCATAGCATTTGGTCCCATCACTTCATGGCAAATAGATGGGGAAACAGTGGAAACAGTGTCAGACTTTATTTTTTTGGACTCCAAAATCACTGCAGATGGTGATTGCAGCCATGAAATTAAAAGACACTTACTCCTTGGAAGGAAAGCTATGACCAACCTAGATAGTATATTAAAAAGCAGAGATATTACTTTGCCAACAAAGGTCCCTCTAGTCAAGGCTATCGTTTCTCCAGTAGTCATGTATGGATGCTAGAGTTGGACTGTGAAGAAAGCTGAGTGCCGAAGAACTGATGCTTTTGAACTGTGGTGTTGGAAAAGACTCTTCAGAGTCCCTTGGACTGCAAGGAGGTCCAACCAGTCCATTCTAAAGGAGATCAGCCCTGGGATTTCTTTGGAAGGAATGATGCTGAAGCTGAAACTCCAATACTTTGGCCACCTCATGTGAAGAGTTGACTCATTGGAAAAGACCCTGATGCTGGGAGGGATTGGGGGCAGAGGAGAAGGGGATGACAGAGGATGAGATGGCTGGATGGCATCACTGACTCGATGGACATGAGTTTGGGTGAACTCCAGGAGCTGGTGATGGACAGGTAGGCCTGGCGTGCTGTGATTCATGGGGTCGCAAAGAGTCGGACACGACTGAGCGACTGAACGGAACTGAACTGGAAAAACCATAGCTGTGACTATATGGATCGTTCAATGCAAAGTGATGTCACGGCTTTTTAATATGCAGTCTAGGTTTGTCATAGCTTTCCTTCCAAGGAGCGAGTGTCTTAATTTTGTGCCTGCAGTCACTGTCTGCAGTGATTTTGGAGACCAAGAAAATAAAATCTGTCACTGTTTCTACTTTTTCCCCCTTTTATTTGTTATGAAGTGATGGGACTAATGCCATGAACTTAGTTTTTTGAATGTTGAGTTTTGTAATGCATATCAATTTAGGGAGAGGTCTGGGACTAGAATCTCTTTTTTCCATCTACATAGCATTTACCTGAATTTCTATGTTCAAAATGTGTGTTTTTTATACACAGCATACCGTTGGATCTATTTTTTAAATCCAATCTGACAATCTCTGTCTTAACTTGGTACTTTACACTATTACACTTAAAATGATTATTTATATATTTGGAGTAAAATCTATCATCTTTGTATCTGTTTTCTGCTCACTGCATGTGCTCTTTTTTCACTTACTTTACTGCTTTAGCTTACTGAGTATTTTATATCACTCTATTTATCTCTGCTTTTGTGCTTGTTTTTAATATAAAAAATTTTATTCAATAATTTAAAAATTACTTAGAAGTTACCCTGGGATAGACAAAATACATCTTAAATTAAATCCACTTTCAATTAACACTACATTACTTCATTCGAAGTATAGGAACCTGATAACAGAGTTTCTACCTCCTCTCATCTCTGTTAACATTGCTATTATTTAGTTCATTTATCCATGTACTATAATTACCTACCATTATTCTCATTGTTGATTTTAAAAGTTGTATTTTAGATAATAAAAAAGGAAATAAAGAGATTTAGAAAATAAAAAGATTTTGCTTTACCTTCATTTATTTCTTCTCTGATGCTCATTCTTTCATTGTGTACATGTAAGCATCTCACTTATGTCATTTATATTCTGCCTGAATAATCTAACATTTCTTGCAAGGAAAGTCTACTTCACCCTGAGAAAATGTTTCTATGTCTCTGTTCAAGTCAAGCTCAGTTCAGTTCAGTTCGGTCGCTCAGTCGTGTCCGACTCTTTGCGACCCCATGAATCGCAGCACGCCAGGCCTCCCTGTCCATCACCAACTCCCGGAGTTAACTCAGACTCACATCCATCGAGTCCGTGATGCCATCCAGCCATGTCATCCTCTGTCGCCCCCTTCTCCTCCTGCCCCCAATCCCTCCCCAAATCAGGGTCTTTTCCAATGAGTCAACTCTTCACATGAGGTGGCCAAAGTACTGGAGTTTCAGCTTTAGCATCATTCCTTCCAGAGAAATCCCAGGGTTGATCTTCAGAATGGACTGGTTGGATCTCCTTACAGTCCAAGGGGCTCTCAAGAGTCTTCTCCAACACCACAGTTAAACATAGAATCATAGGAAGACAGATATTTCTTTCAATATTTCAAGGAGTTCACTTTATTCTCTATTGCATAGTTTCTGATAAGTCTTCTCTGATTCTTGTGCATTTTCCTACATAAAAGGTAATTTTTATCCTCATCTGTCTTTCTTGTAGATTTTCTGTTTTTAGTTTACCACAATAAGTATAATATGCTTAGGATTTTGTTTTTGTTCTTTTATTCCTTAAAAAGAATTCCTACTTCATCTTCTGTTCTCTTTATTGTCTGTTTTTCCTACTAGTTGTTGTGTGTGCTCAGTCGTGTCTGACTTTTTGCGGCTCCATGGACTGTAGCCCCCCAGGTCCTCTGTCCGTAGAATTTTCTAGGCAGAATACTGGAGTGGGTTGTCATTTCCTACTCTAAAGGATCTTCCTGACCCAGGGATCAAACCCATGTACCTTGAATCTCCTGCAATGGCAGGTAGATTCTTTACCAACTGTGCCACCTGGGAAGCCCGACTATAGCACTTTATATTTTAATTACTGTTATGCTAAATTCTGTTTGATAATTCCAGTATCTGTGCTGTATCTTAGTCTGATTCTGATGATTAATTTGACTGTGTTTTTTCTCGTCTTTTTGCATGCCTTGTAATTTCTTGTTGAAAGCCAGACCTGCTGTATCAAGTAATAGGGACTAAGAAAAATAAGGCTTTAATGTGAGAATTTCTATTAATATGGCTAAGATTTCAGCTATTAGTTGCAGCTACAGGATCAGAGGCTTCCAATTCCTCCAGGTTCCATTTTTTCATTTGTCTGTTTTTGCTTGATTGATTTTTGTCTTCTTCTTGATTTGAGGGCTACTCTTGGTAGCCCTCTTGATTTCAAGAAGATCTGAGCTTTACTGGTTTTCAAACTCTAATACAGTGTTAATATATTGGAGGCTTATTGATACAGTGGTAGGGCATAACAGATAGGAGCATTCTACAATTTTCTGAATGCTTCTCAGTTATTTAGTGGGGCTGTGACCTTCATATGTGTTTTTGTCCTAACTTCCTCAAGGGATATAAATCTGTGCTTTTTCCCCACTTTCCCTGCTCTCTTCTCTGGGTGTTTCCAATCTACTTCTTTAAAGAGCTGCTCCTTGATGACTAGCTTTTCTTTTTCCTCAGGGTAGATAGTGCTGGAATTGGAGCAGAATACCCTTATCCTAGCTATGATAAAGTTCCAGAAAATTCCTTCCCTCTGAAGGGAAGGCCTTTGTTGCTGAAAACAGTCTGGATCACTTACCTTTCCATCCCCTCTGCCAAAGTTCTGAGAGGATCCTTCTCAGAGTCTAACCCTAAGAACCTTATGTGCTTTCTAAAGGGAAAGCCCACAATGTATGAGGACTTCACCATGACTTGGACCCCCTCACTCTCATGCTACTCTGCCCTCAGTCTCCACCAGTTAGTTCATCGTGGTTACTATTTAAGTGTTCCTACCCTGGTGGCTCAGTGGTAAAGAACCTGCCTGCCAATGCAGGAGATGCAGGGTCGATCCCTAGGTAAGGAAGATCTCCTGGAGAAGAAAATGGCAATCCATAGTATTTTGCCTGGGAAATCCCATGGAAAGAAGAGCCTGGCAGGGTGCAGTCCATGGGGTTGCAAAGAGTTGGACATGACTCAGCAACTAAACAACATAACAACTAATTAAAAATATATCTTGTATCTTCTTTTCCCCATAAGGAATTCTGCCCACTCCCTTCCTATTCTCATGTGGTATTTCCATGAATGCAACTACCTCTCTATAGTTTTCAGGGTGGCAGGTAGACTGATGACCTCAGTTCTCTGATAGGTCTAGGATAGGTCACTGATTTAAGTTTGTCCAGATTTTTCTCATTGTAAGGATGGGAGTGATGAATTACAAGTTCTTTGTATATTGGAGGTGAAAGTAGCAGTCACATTTCTTCTTTTCTGTGAGAATCTTAGTGAGTTACTAAATCCATTTTTGCATTTTTTAAAATCTGATGTTCATTCAATGATGATTCCACTCTCCATTATGCCAACAGACAAATTTGACTCAAAAAGGAATGAACTCTTGATCTGCCTACTTGATTTACGGCTACATAAACATGGCATATTTTTATAGTTCAGTGGGTTTTCTTTTATAATAGTTCATCTACTAGTTGTCTCACATGCTGCATCTAAACAAAACAGAATAATCCAACAAATCGCTCCTTCCAGGGACATGGTTTTTCTAAGTCAATAGAACATGCTTGTATACTTTCCTAGAGCTGCCGTAGAAATTACCACAAACTTGGAGGCTTAAACCGTTCTGGAGGCCATAAGTACAAAATCAGGGTTTTGGACTGGCCATGCTCCCTCTGAAGGATCTTGGGAAAAATACTTCTTCACGTCTTCCTGCTTCTGGCGGTGCCAGGCATTTCTAGTGGTAGCATCACTCTAATCTCTGCCTCAATTTTCACCTGGCCTTCTTCTCTCTTTCATCCCCCTTCTTATCTTAATTTTTTAAATATTTATTTATTTATACTTGGCTGTGCTGGATCTTCATTGCTGCCTACAGTCTCTAGAGTATGCAGGTCTCAACAGCTATGGCACACAGGCTTAGCTGCCACACAGCATGTGGAATCTTCCCAGACTAGGGATCAAACCCATGTCCCCTGCACTGGTGTGCATGCATGCATGCTAAGTCACTTTAGTCATGTCTGGCTCGTTGTGACCCATGGACTGTAGCCTGTCAGTCTCCTCTGTCCATAGAGATTCTCCAGGCAAGAATACTAGAGTGGGTTGCCATGCCCTTCTTCAGAGGATCTTCCCAACCCAGAGATCAAACCTGGGTCTCTTTACATCTCCTGCATGGCCAGGCAGGTTCTTTCCCTCTAGCGCCACCTGGCAAGGTGGATTCTTAACCACTGGACCATCAGGAAAGTCCTCCTTTCTTATCTCTTATAAGGACGCTCATCAGGTTTATGGCCCATCCAGATAAAGCAGGGTGGCCTAATCTCAAGATCGTTAACTTCAGCACACCTGCAAAGGCTTTTTTTGTTTTCAAAATAAGCTCAAATACAGGTTCTAGGAGTTAGGGGCTGTTGAAGGGTCACCATTCAACTTACAAAAATGCATTAGCTAAATTGGTTGCTGCACTGAAACAACTTATCAATTTAGTCAAAGGATTCATCTTAAATCTTTGTGTAAAGCTCTAGTTTCCCTAGAAGACCAGAGTGAAATGTGTTTATTTCCTTGCCCAACACAATAGATTCCACTATATAATCATAAGGGCTAAATACTCAATGAAACATGATCAACCATATCAAATTATAGTTTTCTTCTAGAGTGGATCACAATATTTTATCTTCAGAAGCAACTCTGGATCATTCCTTTAAGTAGAGTAAAAGCAAATAATCTGGTTCTTATGTTGTAAATGGGAAATTTAGACAGAAGGGTAATTCAGTTAATGTTTACAGTTTAATTAGAAATGCTGACAGAAAGACTTGAAGTGTTGGTAGACCTCCTTATTAGTGCTGTCAACATAACTGCATTTATTGCCTCATCTTAATTTCTTTCTCAAATTCAATTTGGGATCCAGAACCAAAGAAGTTCTATTTTGCATGCATCAGTAGCAATGAACAATTTATGCTTATCTATCCCCCTCTGTCACACTACAGCAGCTGCTTAGAAGGCCTCATTCTACTGTGATAAGCAGTTTTGTTGTTTTATTTCTCACTGGTTCAGTGCACATGCCAGGGATGAGACATAGAGCTGGGTAAATAAGAGAGCAAAGAGACAATAATATTCCATTTCTAAATTTAAAAAAGGTTGTTTCAAAATATAGTTATCTTAATTTCCAAGATCTGTAATTTGTTTTCAAAATGTTTAAATATTCTCTTAGATATAATGCTTCAGCTTCATTTCTGAGCATATACCTATCATTTAGACAGCAAACACACCTCTGACGGGTAGAGAACAATACAAAATTGCACAGTTTACTAGCAGTATGGATTCACAAGACCATTTACCCTGTTTCAAAATAAGAACTAGGTATTAGCTGACTCAGTGGTGTGTGGACAGTTTTAGATTCTCTGTCACTTTTAAAATTATGAAGAGTAACAAGGAGATGGAAGACAGACTATCAACCAAGACTGAATGTCTTTTTCAGTACTATTAAAAATGTATGTGGAAACATTCCTAGTGGATAACAGTTCAGTTCTGTGTCTTTGCAAAAGCTAATCAGTTTCCATTATTAAATAATCATTGATCACTTGGTGTTCCACCTCCATTGCCCTGGTTTATTTCCCAATATTGGAGCAGATGTTCTGTTCAACCTGAGCGGCCTGCGAGAAATGTGGGAAAGGATAAGCAACTGAACATATGGCATTTCTAAGTGGGGAGGCCTAACAGCGGGTATGATAAAGGTGGCTAGTTGTCCCTTGGGTTCTCTCTGAACACTGTGTGTTATGCTGTGCTGTTTAAGGCAGCAGTTTTTGAGGCAAAACAGGAACCATATTAGTTAAGCTAAGGAACTAAGAGACAGCTAAGAGAACTATATTAACTCTCATTTATTGACAACTGATATATGCAAGGCTTGTAATACTCAAGACCTGCAAAAATACTTGAGCGGGTTACACTTCCTTCTCCAGGGGATCTTCCGATCTAGGGATTGAACCAGGGTCTCTCACATTACACTAAGATTCTTTACTGTCTGAGCCACCAGGGAAGCCCCATTAATCCTCACAGTAGTCCTATTAGATAGATGTTTTTAGCCTCATACAATACATATGGTAAAAGTGAAGTGACCCTATGTGTAGGGCAGCAAAAGAGACACAGACATAAAGAACAGACTTTTGGACTCTGGGAGGAGAGAGTGGAATGATTTGAGAAAATAGCATTGAAATGTATATATTACCATATGTAAAACAGACAGCCAGTGGGAGTTTGATGTATGACACAAGGTATCCAAAGCCAGTGTTCTGCGACAACCTGGAGGGATGGAGTGGGGAGGGAGAGGGAAGGGGGTACAGAAAGGACAGGACAAATGCATGCCTATGGCTGATACATACTGATGTATGGCAAAAACCATCACAACACTGTAAAGTAATTATCCTTCAATTTAAATAAATAAACAAAAAGGCTAAGTGATCTGCCTATGATCTCATTAAATAGGAATTTATGGATGGGTCCATTTAATTCTAAATCTTATATATATATATATATATATGTGTGTGTGTGTGTGTGTATATACACACACACACATATAGATGAATCACTTTGCTGTATACCTGCAACTAAAAGACATTGTAAATCAACTATACTCCAAAGAAAAATACTGAAATTAAAAAACCCTTGCAGCTCACTAATTTGAAATGACTATGTATTAACTGAGGATAATTTAGGTCAGTTTTCTACTGTGCCCATTTTAAAAAGGAAATGTGATCTTTTCATCCTTTTATCTAGAGCAGAATAGGTCAAAGCAATTCTTGATTGTTATCAAAATGTTGGGGCTTCCCAAGTGGCGCAGTGGTAAAGAATCCACCGGTAAATGCAGGACTCAGGTTCAGTTCCTGGCTTGGGAAGATCCCCTTGGAGAAGGAAATGGCACCCCACTTCAGTATTATTGTCTGGAGAATTCCATGGACAGAGGAGCCTGGTGGGCTACAGTCCATGGGGTCTCAAAGAGTCAGATGAAACTGAGCATGCACAAATGTACCATTAAAATGTTAATTTCTATGATGGTTCAGCAGGTAAAGAATTTTCTTGCAAGGAGACATGAGTCTGATTTGGAGTCTGGCAAGCTACAGCTCAAAGGATTGCAAAGAGTTGGACTTGACTGAGCATGCATGCATATACCCATGTTACTTTTCGATAATTTCCTATGGAGAGCTACTGATTTTAGAAAGTTTGAAGGACTCCAAATGCTTTCATTCCATTGTGTCCCCAAGAAGTAGCCTCAGGGGTCAACTGGTTTCAGGCTTTATTGTCAGGAAGTCTAAAATACTCTTGGGAAGAGTGAATGTCATCCTTTGGTTTTTGAGAAAAAAATATTTCAACTCATGAAATGCAAAGTATTTTAAGACAAGTGATGTACTCTCAAATGCATACATATAGTGGAGGATATGGGCTATCAGGGAAAGTTAAAATACACAATATTTGAAGACAGGCCAGTAGTCAATAGACAGTACTGCTTCTATGCTGTATAGAACATATTCGAATTGCTATGATTGATTCAAAGGCTTTATATGTATTAAGTATTATAATCCTCACAATAATCCTTTAGATGCTTTCTTTATCCAGGTTCACAGATAATAAAAGTAAAACAGAAAAGTTCAGGCGTTTTCTCAAGGTTACAGAACCGGTAAGCTGAGGTTCAAACCCTCAGCCCAATACCGGGTTCATGCTCTTAACCACTTGACATGGCTAGGGCTTGGGGCTATGGCAGGGAGCTTTTCATATTCTGCATTGCTAAAAATCACTACAATCAAATTTTGGGGAAGGAGTAATAACGCTTTCCTTTATCTTGGCCTGGAGAACCACAGAGATGAAGCATGTATAAAAATGGGAAATTATAATACAGAAGCTTTTCTTTGGATGGAGGATGTTGTTGTTGATCAGTTGCTAAATCCTGTTCAAATCTTTGTGACCCTATGAACTGTAGAATGCCAGGCTTCTCTGTTCTCCACTATCTCCAGGAGTTTGCTCAAATTCATGTCCCTTGAGTCGGTGAAAGTACTAGTCACTCAGTTGTGTCCAGCTCTTTGTGACTCCACGGACTGTAGCCCACCAGGCTTCTCTGTCCATGGAATTCTCCAGGCAAGAATACCATAGTAGGTTGCTATTTGCTTCTCCAGGGGTCTTCCTGACCCAGGGACTGAACCCAGCTCTCGCATGTTGCAGGCACACTTATCACCTACTGAACCACCAGGGAAGACTTTATGAGTCAGTGATGCTATCTGAACATCTCGTCCTCTGCCGCTCCCTTTCCCTTCTGCTTTCAGTCTTTCCTAGCATCAGAGTCTTTTCTAATGAGTCAACTCTTCGCACTAAGTGGCCACAAGTATTTGAGTTTCAGCATCAACATCAGTCCTTCCAATGAATATTCAGGGTTGATTTCCTTTAGGATTTTCTGGTTTGTTCTCCTCATAGTCCAAGGTACTCTGAAGAATCTTCTCCAACACCACAGTTTGAAAACATCAGTTCTTCAGCAGTCAGCCCTTTTGATGGTCCAACTCTCACATCTGTACACAGCTACTGGAAAAACGATAGCTTTGACTAGACAGACCTTTGTCAGCAAAGTGATGTCTCTGCTTTATTATGTCGCCCAGATTGGTCATAGCTTTCCTTTTAAGGAGCAAGTGTCTTCTAATTTCATGGCTGCAGTCATTCTCTGCGGTAATTTTGGATCCCCAAAAAAGAAAATCTGTCACTGCTTCCACTTTTTCCCCCTTCTATTTGCCATGAAGGGATGGGACTGGATGCCATGGTCTTATTTTTTGAATGTTGAGTTGTAAGCCACTCTCCTCTCTAACCCTCATGGAGAGGCTCTCTAGTTCCTCTTCACTTTCTGCCATTAAGAGTACTATCATCTGCATATTTGAGGTTGTTGATATTTCTCCCGGCAATCTTGATTTCAGCTTGTGCTTCATCCAGCCCAGCGTTTCTCATGATGTACTCTGCATATAAGTTAAATAAGAAGGATGACAATATACAGCCTTGATGTCTTCCTTTCCCAATTTTGAACCAGCCAGCTATTTCATGTCCAGTTCTAACTGTTGCTTCTTGACCAGTATACAGATTTCCCAGGAGACAGGTAGGGTGGTCCAGTATTACCATCTCTTTAAAAATTTTCCACAGTGTGTTGTGATCCACACAGTCAAAGGCTTTAGCACAGTCAATGAAGCAGAACTAGATATTTTTTCTGGAACTCTCTTGCTTTCCCCATTATCCAATGTATGTTGGTAATTTGATCTCTGGCTGCTCTGCCTCTTCTAATAGAGAATACCACACTTCATAAAAAGAACATAACTAGTATGGGGATCATTTTCAGTGAAATCAGTTACTTGATGGAGCTACTGTAGTACAGAACCCAAATGCCCAGATGCCTACTAGATGATTAACAGATCAATAATGTAAGCAATAGCATATTAATTTTCTTAAAGTGAAGGCATGCTGGTGTTAAAACTGAATCATAATGGGATGATAAATTCCCAGGGGAAATACAGTCTAAATTATTTATACTTTTTATTCAGTATGTAGTATAAATGGCATATGGTAATGTAGGCATATATTCTAAATGTAGCAGTACTAGATGGATATCGGCAAGTTGTCTCTTTAATATATTTTAAACCTCTTTGTAGTACATAAAGATTTGTAAATAATTAAATGAACATTTATTTGGTTGGTATCTGAAATGTTAAGCTCTGGATGGGAACAGCCACTTTCATAACAATGAGTCAATAAGCAAGATCATGTATATTTACATAGTAGTGAAGAAGACAGACAATTGTAGTATTGCATAAGTGAAATTATTTCAGATATTAAGCACTCTGAAGAAAATCAAAAAGATCTTATGAATAAGAGGCACTACTAAATGCCAGGGACATGTTAACAATCATCCCTTCGACCAAGAAATCACATTATTGAATTGAAAGTGTCTAGATTAAGTTGTCTGCTAGGACAGAGTTTGGAACTCATACTCAGCTTGTAGAAATAAATGCAATTATAGTGTGTGCATATCCAAAGCCTTAATGTTATAACATTATACTTGTTATATAGCTACAGATGATATGTAGTTAGAGAATCAAAAAAGCTAGCATGATACACAGTCTGTGCCAGTGGATTAACTTTCGTATTAGATTTTTGAGCCAAGAATACATAACTGAGGATGAGATGAAGGAGAGCCCAGAGAGCATCACACTGCAAAAGCCAACCAAAGAAAGTGTTTCAGCCAAGAGATGCTGCTTAAGAGTCAAGTAAGATGAAAGCAAACAAGGAGACCAGTGAGAATCCAAATAGGCATTGCTAGTTCCATTGAGGGTATAGTATAGATACCTTTAGATAGGTAAAAAGGGAGAGGCCAAGTAAAGAGACACAAACCAGACATGAAGGAGTCAACAACTGTATTCAACAATATTCTTATTTTTGAGAGGCTTTTCATCTGGGTAGTTAGGACAAATCCAAAACAAGCTTTGAAAGATACAAGATTTCATCCATATTTTTGAGAAACTAGGAGTTAGATGCATGCGGAGAGGGAAAAAGGATGTTCCAGGTACGGGTCTGAGCAATGTTGGCAGGTAGGAGAAATCAGTTGTTCGGTTGGGTTACAAAATAATCCTTAGGATAATGGAGAATAAGACTGAAGTCAGGAGCAATTTGGAAATGGCTAAGTAGGGTGAGGTTTATGAAGTAGGAAAAAAAGCAGAAATTAGAGGAAGATGTTCTACCAGGCGGCACAAATCCAGTGATTTTCTCACTGACAAAAAAATGCAGAAAAAATTAAGAATTCAGTAAAGTCAACAGTACCCGTTTTTCTTTTAGCTTCAGGAACAGACATGAATATTTACTTTCAGTGTTGTTTTTTTTTTTTTCATGAAATTTAAAAACCCATAAAATTATGTTCATTCATTCTAAACACAACCTCTCCTCAAGTCTACCATTTTAATTAAAAAAGGCTGAAATAGGTCTTGGAATTGTGGTTTAAAAAGACTTTGGTGGCAAGTGAAATATTTTGTAAATGAGCTTCCACCCATCTGCTGTAGAGCCTGTTGTTGCCTTTTGAGCAGAATATTCTGAGTTCAGTGGCATGTGAAAACTAAGACATTTAATATTTTAAGCCTTTAAGATGAATGTTAATCTGAACAAGAATAAAACCCATGATTATTCTATTACCCTGCATTCCAGGGTTTAATTTAACATCAGTTTTCCCAGCATACTAATCTATTTACTGCTAAATTGAATAATTAATTCCCCCTACAGGGGATACCACACTCTTACTGACAGCTTGTCTCTAACCTTTGATTTCACAACATTGATACACAAATATACAGATATGGTTTCTTGTGTGCATCAGTTCTGATCTAAACAACAGCTACCAAAAGGACTGTATTAGCGTTAACTTATTTCCATTCTCTTGGATGGTATTCACCTTTTAAAATATAGTTGATAGTTGCTATACGTGAAAGGAAAGTGGAAGTGTTAGTTGGCTCAGTCGTGTCTGACTCTTTGCAATCCCATGGACTATAGCCTGCCAGGCTCCACTATCCATGGAATTCTCCAGGCAAGAATACAGGAGTGGGCAGCAATTCCCTTCTTCAGGGGAGCTTCCAGACCCAGGGATAGAACCTGGGTCTTCCACATTGCAGGCAGGTTCCTTACTGTCTGAGTCACCAGGGAAGCCCACATGTGAAATGAAGAGGCACAAATAACAGACATTTCTATTTTACTGATGATGGTTTACAGCTTTCTTCTGAAGGCCTTCCTGAGTGATGCACATCACAATATACAGCTTCCAGGTTTGGGCAAGAGCCTTTGATTTAAGCTATTAATTAAGCTAAGTGTAAAGATCACTCTTCTTCAATTGCCACTTTCTCAATAATGTTTGGAAATTTATTTAAAGGAATAGCCGGGTATGGTTTCCCTCCTACTCCATCCAGGTAGTGACAAAACTGGGTTGACTGGGAGGCTTAAAAGTGGTTTCTCTTTTCTTTCACATCAGCCATGATTTGTTGAGACAAAAGGTACGTCGGGTACTGACTGAGAGGTTAGTTTCTTTTCTCCTTCAGAGCATCAAGATAAATTTTTAAGTTGGTCTGTTTTTACCACAACTTATGTAACTTTTCATAAAAAATGCACCCCTCAGCAGATGGTTCCACCTCCCATCCAGTTGTGCAAATCCAAAACCAGAGTCTCCTTGATTTTTCTTTTCCTCATCCCCATCATCAACAAGTCCTACTGGCTCTATCAGCAAAAGAATTTCAAAACCTGATTCATTCTCATCTCCACGGTCACTACCCTAGTCTAAGCAACATTATCTTTCCCCTGGACTATGCCATGGGACCTCTCTGGGTCTCTTGGTTTCCATTCTTCCTCCTAAAGCCATTCTTCACACAACAGCCAAAGTAATAATGAAAACACAATCCTCTTTAGAAAATCCTATCCACATAATAACAAAAATGGAGGCTGACAGTTCAAGGTCATATCAGGTGATGGGGGGAGCTCAGCTGGACCAGCCCCAAATCACACTCATACCTGTGACCAGGGAACAGTGAGTTCCCTCATACCACCCCCAAACAAACTACATTGAATACAGGCCTTCTTATTGAAAAAAGGAGGGACTGATGTTAAAAGGAGGAAGGGATGCTCCACAGCAAAAAAAAAAAAAAACCTGAAATGTCTTATATACTCATGATGAAATTCTCATTGGTTTAAAATGAAGGGAGAAAAATTAAAATGACATGTTGAAATTTTTATGAAACTAAATATCCTTAATTTTTAAAACTTTATTTTTTACTACCCTTTCTAAAATTTTAGGGTGATAAAATTCCCTTTCTTTTAATAAATTATAACAATAACAGATTATATGGGTTTTTTTTTTTATGTCTTCACTTGGCAAAATAAGGTTAGTAACTGGATGACAGCCCCTTAAACTTTGGGGAATATTTAATTTAGAACATAAATTTCCAAAGCACACTCTAAACTGAAAATGAGGTTGCCTTCAAAAAAAAGATGGGGAGAGTTTATTTTCAAATATGCTCAGAAGTGCTGGGTTAAGAAATATTTTTTTTTTTTAAGTATCATTACTACAGGAATTTTCAGAACCTTAAAAATGCTAATGAACATTGCGAAACTCCATAAAGAAGTTACAGTATATAACACAATCTTCAATTATTTGATCAAGTACTTCTCTCATGAAGAATCATCTTTAAAAAACTTTTTTTATATTTGAATTAATTTATTTTTAATTGGAGGATAATTGCTTTACAATATTGCGTGGGTTTCTGCCATATAGCAACACGAATCAGCCATAGGTATACATATGTCCCCTTCCTCTTGAGCCTCCCAGCCCACCCCTCTAGATTGTCACAGAACACCAAGTTGAGCTTCTTGTGTTATACAACAACTTCCCACTAGCTATCTAATTTTACACATGGTAACATATATGTTTCAGTTCACCCCATAACATATCTCTCTCAGTTCACCCCACCCTCCTCTTCTCCCAGCTGAGTCCACAAGTCTGTTCTCCATGTCTGCATCTCCATTGCTGCCCTGCAGATAGGTGCATCAGTGCCATCTTTCTAGATTCCATATATATATGCATTAATATACAATATTTGTCTTTCTCTTTCTTACTTACTACTCTGTATAATAGTTTCTAGGTTCATCCATCTTATTAGGACTGAGTTGAATACATTCCTTCTTCCAGTTGAGTAATAGTCCATTGTGTATGTGTACCACTGATTCTTTGTCCATTCATCTGCTGATAGACGTCTAGATTGCTTCCATATCCTACCTATTGCAAATAGTGTTGCGATGAACACTGGGGTACATGTGTTTTTTTCAATTATGGTTTCCTTGGGGTATATGCCCAGTTGTGGGATTGCTGGATCATATGGTAATTTTATTCTTAGTTTTTTGAAGAATCTCCATACTGTTCTCCATACTGGCTGTCCTGATTTATATTCCCACCAATACTACACGAGGGTCCCCTTTTCTCCCCACCCTCTCCAGCGTTTATTGTTTGTAGATTTTTGGATGATGGTCATTCTGACTGGTGTGAGGTTATACCTCACTGAAGTTTTGATTTGCATTTCTCTAATAATGAGTGATGTTAAACATCTTTTCATGTGTTTATTAGCCATCTGTACGTCTTCTTTGGAGAAATGTCTGTTTAGGTCTCCTGCCTACTTTTTGATTGGGCTGTTTTTCTGGTATTGAGCTGAATAAGCTGCTTATACATTTTGGAGATTAATCCCTTGTCAGTTGTTTCATGAAGAATCACCTTGAGAGACTCATCCTGAGAATTGTTAGTTTAGAGACTCATGAAACACGTTACCATATATTTGATGTTAGCTGATAAGTATAAGCAGGTTTCTCCAGTGACTCAGTGGTAAAGAATCTACCTGTAATGTGGGGGCCGCAGGAGATGCAGGTTTGATCCCTGGGTTGGGAAGATCTCCTGGAGGAGGGCACGGCAACCCACTCCAACATTCTTTCCTGGTCACGCAACACTAATCTCACCCCTTTATCAAGAGGATAATGGCTAGCACACACTGAGAAAAGACATGGCAAGCACTCAGACTAAAAACAGCCCTTGCACCAAAAATATCAGAATCACACATGCTACACAGGGATACTTCCACATAAAAATAGTCCTTCAAGCACACAGTAGAAAACTGTTTTTCCTAAACTCAAAGATTCAGAGAAATATGAGTAAAATGACAAAGCAGAGGGACCACTCCCAATGAAAAGATCAAGAGAATTTCCCACATTTCCCACATTCTGTCAGGTACCATGCTCCCTTAACCCTATCACCTAAGTAATTTTCCGACCCATCTCTTTCCCTCCATCTCCACTGGCACTTCCAATATCTAGGCTGCTAGCACTCTCCCATCTCTCCTAGGTCACTACAATGACTTTCTTCCTGTTATTTTCTATGACGTCAGTCAAAGTAACTCATAAAAATGGAAATCTGTGTTCTAATTACATTGTAGCTATTCACTGTAAAATAAGTGAATATTAAAAATATCTAAGCACCAGACAGAGCAAATACCAATCCATTTACAGTGAGAAACTGATCTAAACACCACTTTGGACAAGTCATGTCATTCATGCAATTATAACTCCTACTGGTCCCAGTGTTCTTGCCTGGAGAATCGCTGGGACAGAGGGGCCTGGTGAGCTGCCATCTATGGGGTTGCAGAGAGTCGGACACGACTCAAGTGACTTAGCAGCAGCAGCAGCAGCAGTATGCATACTCTGTTATGTTATAGATTAGGTATGTCAGTGTTAACCTTGGTATCCTTTGCACATAATTTGACATGCAGTAGCCTGTTGTTGAACAAATGAATAAATATGAATGAGGAGATACTTCAATAAATCAATTAATAAGCCAATATTTTCAGCATGATTTCTAGTATCTTGATTTCAAGAACCAATTCTTAGCCTACTGGGAATGGGAAGTAATGTGGAATTAAGAAATAATGATCTAAGACTTCAAGCTCACTATTAAATTACATTTGCTGCTTTTCTAGCCTTGATATATTGAATCCTACATTTGCATCCATCTCATTCTCTTGTCTCTTTAGGAAAGGAAGTGATTCCTTTTTTCCCCCTTCCACTCCACCTCCATCCACCAATTTGCTTCTTAAGGACTGGAGTAGGCCCCAAACCTACAGACTGAGATGAATCACTAATGCCTATTGACCAATATTCTGGACTCAGTGCAACCAAATTCTCTATTGTCTATCAAGGAACAGTTATGTCCAGTTCAACCAATATTTGACAAACTCTTGTAATACAGAGTTTGTAACACACATTTTCCTTTTAAAAACTCACTGTATATTGGTGAAAATAAACACACAAATGGGTCATTTAAGTAAAAAAAAAAAACAAAAAAAACACAAAACTGTCCAACAGGAAGATTAACCTCATACTTAGAATACTAGCATAACAAGGAACCAAAGATGCTGAGAAAAAAATTAAAAGAGTTTGATACAGTTAATACAAAAAAAAAAAAAAAAACAACTATACTGTTGTGCCAGGGTCCAGCCCCGGTGGATCCAGGGTGATTCGAAGGTGGGGATGGAGTCGGCGTCTTTGGAAAAATACATATTTAATCAAAGATATAGAGAGATTAGAAATGGATAGTGTAGTAGGAAGATTAGTGGAGAAAAGGAGGCTGAATAACTTGGATTACGTGGAATAACATCCATGCTCCAGATGGGAATTCAGCCAGAAAAACGGGAGCAAGAAAGAAGCGACATGGAATCAGTCTTTCCGGAAACTGATCCGATTTCTTTATTTTTGGGTTTGCTTATATACCTTTTGTTACACATAGGGATGAATACAGAGTCACGTGGGGGTCAGCAGTCCTGACCTTTATCAAAATCAGGTGCTTCACATAAATGTATAAAAAAAGGTCTTAGGGATATTACATCATCTTCTGGCCATGAGTGAGACCTGCTGACATTTTATGATCCTTTCTTTCTGACAACCAAAAAACTTATTTCTTCCAAGGGTGTTTTTTCTTAAACTAGGCACCACCCTCCAAATCAAGTTACATTCCTATAGGGTGAGGGTGTAGTGAGTTACAATCAAGAAAGGAATTTATTTAACCCAAGGTTAACAAGATTAATCTTAAAGGTTAATACTTATTTCTCCTATATGCTTAAGGGTTAATACTTATTTCTTCCTATATGCTAGTTATATTCATTATAAGGGTAGGGAACATGGAGATTTAGCAGCAAACATCAGCCCAACAAATGAAAATCCTTTCACCAATGCTCCTCTTAAGATCTGTGTAGTCTTAAGATATGATAAAGTTACATTTTTACATAGCAAGGACACAGTGATTTATAACAAAGTACAGTGATCTATTACAAAAGAGAAAATCCATTAACTCAAAAAGTCTAGTATTGCTAACATAAAAAACTACTATATTTCCTTTGCTATATTCCAAATATATTGATTAATATATTCCCAGGTGCCTAAGGATATGGAGGCCTGGCGGCAATCATTGACTCAACAAGAAAAAGTCCTATGCTAATTAAGACTCTAAAATACTCCAAAACTCTCTGTGCTGTTTACGGTTGAGAGGTAGTAAACAATCATGTGCCTAGTGGCAGCAGTATGGATAATCCTGTCACACAAGCTAGTCTGTCAGCAGAGAGGTTTGACCTGAAACATCCTTGTCCCACCCAGAGCAGGGAATTAGCAGCAATTATTGACACAACAAATGAAGAGACCCTTCACCAATATAATTCCTAACCAACCCATTATACTAATAATTTCTAACTCCCCAAAAGAATTCGCCTTTAATAAGTCTAAAACATCTCATGCCTCTCAGGTTGGGAGGCTGTAAACAATCACATGTGGCCGGACGAACCTATACAGGTGGGCTAGATAACCTTCAGAGGAGTCCGTAAGCTGAAACACTCTTGTCACGCCCAAGAATTTTTATTGCCTTGGAGCTGCACGTTTACTCCTTCTCCGAGAGAAACGGTTATGGGGGAGAGCCCCCTGTAAAGTCAGAGGTGTAGGTGAGAGCATAAAACAGACTCGGGTTTTGGGGTTAGATGCTCGGGAACAGGGGGTTTCCTGAGGCTTGATCACGCCTTTGCGTATGCCAAGCCTCCTTCCTCATGACCTTTGCCATGGGCGGAGTTCCTCACGCTGGCTCCCGGCACTGTTGTATACTTAACAAAAAAGTTCATATAGAACAAGCACCAGTGGACAAATTCAGAGCTTTATGGATTTTGTTATTTGGTATTATTTAATTCTTATTACATTGTAGAGTTACACAATAGTTTTGCCATCTCAGTATAAAAGACTTCTAAAATTTGTGAAAGTGTTAGTCACTCAGTCATGTCCGACTCTTTGCGACCCGTGGACTGTAGTCATCAGGCTCCTCCATCCATGGAATTCTCCAGGCAAGAATACTGGAGTGGGTAGCCATTTCCTTCTCCAGGGTATCTTCCCAACCCAGGGATCGAACCCTGGTCTCCTCCATTGCAGGCAGATCCTTTACTGCCTGAGCCAGTAGGGAGGCCCATCCATTCCAAGTAAGTGCTCAGCTACAGACATAAACAGGATTCTACAGGACCATACCAGAGAAGGCAATGGCAACCCACTCCAGTACTCTTGCCTGGAAAATCCCATGGATGGAGGAGCCTGGTGGGCTGCAGTCCATGGGGTCGCTAAGAGTCAGACACGACTGAGCCACTTCACTTTCACTTTTCACTTTGATGAACTGGAGAAGGAAATGGCAACCCACTCCAGTGTTCTTGCCTGGAGAATCCCAGGGACGGAGGAGCCTGGTAGGCTGCCATCTATGGGGTCGCACAGAGTCGGACACGACTGACATGCCTTACAGCAGCAGCAACAGGAGCATACAGGGAGACAATTAAATCAGTTAAGGAAGGGGAGGGTAGGAGATAGGACTTTAAAAGAAGTGATGCTTGAACTAGATTTTGAGAGATAAATTCACCAGATGAAGGTTTGGGAAGTTAGGTGAAACAGGCAACCCCTTTGGTAGGATTTGTTCATTATCTTGACTCAGCGCTTTCAATACTTCATGTGGGCCTAAATCATTATTGGATATGAGAGTTGGACTATAAAGAAAGCCAAGTGCCAAAGAATTTATGCTTTTGAACTGTGGTGTTGGAGAAGACTCTTGAGAGTCCCTTGGACTGAAAGGAAATCCAACCAGTCCATTCTAAAGGAGATCAGTCCTGGTTGTTCATTGGAAGGAATGATGTTGAGGCTGAAACTCCAATACTTTTGCCACCTGATGCAAAGAGCTGACTCATTGGAAAAGACCCTGATGCTGGGAAAGATTGAGGGCAGGAGGAGAAGGGGATGACAGAGGATGAGATGGTTGGATGGCATTATCGACTCAATGGACATGGGTTTGGGTGGGAGTTAGTGATGGACAGGGAGGCCTGGTGTGCTGCAGCTCATAGGGTCGCCAAGAGTCAGACACGACTGAGCAACTGAACTGAACTGAACTGAACTGAAATCATTATCTGTTTTTTTTCTGTAACCTACTAAATCTGCTGCACTGAATCTTCACTATCACTTGAAAAGTATCTCAAGCTCCAAGACTCGTGCTTGGCTGCATCCCAACAGTCAAGAATCATAGATCAATTTGTTCCATTCCAGTTAAGGTGGTTGCTCAGTTTCTGTTTTTGCTTTTCCTTCAGTGATCATTAAAAATGTCAGTTTGTATAATCACTACCTTTCAAAGTCTTATTAGAAATTCTCTTCTATAGGAAGTCTCTCACAGAGTATAGACAAGTACACATAAAGGGGCTCCCTTCTAATGAAAAATGACCAACTGATTAGAATTCTGTATTCATAAATACATATTCAGACAATATAGAAATCGGTATGGCTAAGCATAACTAATTCATTTAACCAAAACTGTAAATTTTCCAGCTAAATGTAGCCAACCTCTCCTTGTTTCATACTGTCTATCATCTCAAGTGCCTGGCAGAACAACACCAAAACTGTATAATCCTCACCTAGTTTTTATTTAGCTGTATTCCTTCAAATTTTCCCACCAACATTGGATTACTGGTGAAAATCTGATTTGTGTGAGTGATTCAGGAAACCCGCAAATTATACTAAATACTTTGATGAGAGTTAACAGCTACTAGTTTTGAAGAATTAGAACATTTCATACGCAAGCACACATTATTCCCCTCTAAAATACACAATAAGAGTATTTTTTCTGGCTTGGATTAGGGCCTCATCAATTGCCAGGAGAACTGCAGACTCTTACACAGAGATTCAGAGCAGAATTCCAGCTACTGAGCATGGGAAATTCAGAAAGCAAGCAATTTAGCCCCCAAACAGACACCTCAAACAGAGGATCTGTTCTTTTTTAAAGTATGGGATTTATCTAATTGATAGCCATTTAAAACTTTCCGCTTTCACCTGCCTTTCCTTTCTTTAGATGCCATCCTATAGTATCAGAAAATGCTCGGAAGTAACAAATGACTAGAGAATTAATAGGATTTCAATCTCTCCATACCATACCCCCTCTACATCCAGTCTTGGATAGATCTTTCATCTTAAATTGAATAGACTGAAACTTCCCAGGTCAGAATAAATAATTATCCTAGACATTCTAGTCTCTCTTTTAATTTTTTAAAATTTATTTGTTACTGTGTAATATACCCAGAAAAAATAGAATCTAGTGCTAGAGCTTCTTTGAAAATTACTTCCTTTAAGTGTAACATTGCTAGAAAGTCATATATATGAGACTCTAGCTTGAGCCATCATTATGTTTAAAACATGGTGTAGTGAAGAAAGCATGGATTTTGGAAAGAGAAAGATAAACCTTCACTACTTACTAGTTGCATAAGCTTGACAAGCTAATTAATCTGTGCAGGTCTTGGTTTTTTCTTCTATAAAACTGGGACAGTTAGCAAGGAACAATGACAAGTTAGTTGTTGAGACTGAAATATTTACAGATAAACACCCAGCAAAAGATGGCTTGGATGGGTGCTCTCCAAGTTTTACCTACCCTCCCTCCATCAATTTTGCCAGTTTTAACAGAGTCAGTGACTTCAGTTCAGTTGCTCAGTCGTGTCTGACTCTTTGCGACCCCATGAATCACAGCACACCAGGCCTTCCTGTCCATCACCAACTCCCACAGTTCACTCAGACTCACGTCCATCAAGTCAGTGATGCCATCCAGCCATCTCATCCTCTATCATCCCCTTCTCCTCCTGCCCCCAATCCCTCCCAGCCTCAGAGTCTTTTCCAATGAATCAACTCTTCGCATGAGGTGGCCAAAGTACTGGAGTTTCAGCTTTAGCATCATTCCTTCCAAAGAAATCCCAGGGCTGATCTCCTTCAGAATGGACTTCTTGGATCTCCTTGCAGTCCAAGGGACTCTCAAGAGTCTTCTCCAACACCACAGTTCAAAAGCATCAATTCTTCAGCACTCAGCCTTCACAATTCAACTCTCACATCCATACATGACTACTGGAAAAACCATAGGCTTGACTTGATGGACCTTAGTCGGCAAACTAATAGTAGCCATATAAAAACTCTTCTGAAATGCTATTCTTTAAGATCTTACCTTTCTGATATATAAAATGTCAGATGTTAAATTCCCTTTAGAATATGGCACCAGAATCAAGTTCACTTTTTTTTGGTTGAAACATTGTTTCTCTTTGATATCAATGTGAATTATACATACCACAATATTTTAGTTTAAGTTACCAGAAAGTCTGGATACAAAGTTAATGTTCAATAACAGAAAACATTTATTATTCTGTCTACATTGCTTACATTTATTTTTAAAATATCACTTTTTAATTTATTCATCAATTTTTTTATCCATCCAATAGATATTATTGAGACTGTGTATTGTCACATGGAAGAGCTATAATTTGATTACGTGGATGTAAATAAATGTTTATTAATTAGCCGAGTGAAGTTAGATGAACTATTTATTAGCCTCAAACATCCCAAGTATTAAATTAGGCTAATAGTTCTTTCATAGAATTGTTATGGAGATTAAATAAAGTAAATCATATGTAGTACTTAGAACAATATCTGGCATATGGTATGCACTCTAATAATGCTATTTAGTATTATTTACCACACAGAGAGTAGTTACTGACAATACATAAAAAGAGAATGTAAGCTATTTCAATTCTTATGAAGAATTAAGTTTAGCACAAGCATACACTATAATAATGCAGTAAATGACAAACTCATTTATCTCATGCTAGAAAAATCAATTACCACCTTTATGAAATTTTGATCTTTATTTCACTCTTAACTCTAACCTATTATCCATAAAGGCACTCCTCATTTACCCTCAAGATTATCTGTATCAGTGAATGGATAAGCAATCAGAAACGTACATGCATTGATCCCATGTTATGAAGAGCAGTATAACTCTGAACCACCGAGCTCATTCTAGGATGGTCCATGCAAACGATCATGCTGAAAAAAAGACACTTTCAGTTCTGCTTTGCGCTGGGCTTCTTAAGCATAAGCACCACAAATAAAGGAACTACACTTGCAGAAGTCCTGTAGCTAAATGGTTAGTTGAATAGCTCATTTTGTTTCCTTCTCTCTAACCATCCACCAAGTTCACTACTATTAAAAAATTAAACTATGGGATTTGATTAAACATTCACAGTGGGCAACATTGTGCCCTAAATACATAGTTCTTACAGACTTTCTTTTTTTCTGACGAGCCCTCATCTCTTTCAGATGTGCCCAACTGTCTACTTCTCATCTTTCACTTCTCCAGTAATAACTACCCTCCCATCTAAGACCCACTTAGACACTCACTGAAGCTTTTAAGTGAAAGTACTTGATTGACAGAGGAACAAGAACAGCAAAACTGAAATCCATCAGATGCACGGTGTGGATCTTTATTGCAAGACTTCCTTGTGTTGTGAAACTGAACCCCTTGCCCCTTTGTTGTAGGAGGAAATAAGAAAGAATCTTCAGGTAAGATTGTTTAGGAGTTTGGTTGTTAAGGAGCTTTTGCAATCACTGGCAAGAATAATCACTAATTTGTTGATTTGGTAAAAAGAGGAGAAATGTATCTTTCCTTCACTAAAACACACTGTCCAACTTTACATCGTTTAGCATCAGGAGGTTTGGATTTCCCAAAGGGCTTAAGTACTAATTAGCTGTGTGAAGTTTCCAGTTGAATGTTGTTAAGCCTTAACATACTCATTCTGGTGAAATTCCACACCAGTTAAACGAAGCTAAAGGGATGAACTCTTCTATGTGCTGTAGCTTGACTTAGCTATGCTCTCCTTTCTATTATAATATTTACAACACCGTGTTATGAAGATCATTGTGTGTCTGCTTTACTCTCCCAGTAGGCTGGGAACTCCTTAAGTATAAGAGTCGTCACTGATTTAACTCTGTATTCCATGACATTAGCTTGACACTTAGCAGACACTTATAATGTCTAAGTAAGCAAGGACTGAGTGAGGTAGCTTTCCAGGACTTCCAGATACCTATACATACAGCTAGTCAATAGTCATGAAAAATCAACAGCCTACTTGAAAATTAGAATTTTTCTAAGTACAAGATCTGCAAATATATTAATAATTATAGAAATCAGTATAATCAGAACAATAAATTGTTACATTTTCTATGGTTGGTTTCTTATCTAATAGTAAGATGTACAGGTAATTGCTCCCATCTAAATGATCTGGGCTGAGTCCAAAATGGAATATAAAGTCAAGTCATACATTGAGTTTTTTTTTTTTTTTTAAAGCAATAATATCAACTGGGAGCAGACTTGACAGCAACTCAGGAGATGTGTTATTGCTGACCATAAGCTTCTCCACCAGTCAGCAGTGGAAAGAAGCTAATGAAGAAGCCAATACAGAATGCACTGTATTAATTCAATGGGTGGGTCCATATTTGGACCAGAGAAAATAAAGCTTACTAAATTGTGGGGTTCATTACCTTTCTTCCTTCCTTCCTCCCTTTCACCCTTCCTTCTTTCATTTCTTTCTTTCTTTTCTTTCTTCCTTTCTAATCATCTATCTAAAATACTATTTGTAAATCCAATTTTTTATAGAACCATCCTGTAACCTAAGAAATAAGGAATCTCTGGATTCCCTTTAGCTTTTCTTTCTTGTTCATCTCTATGACAGCTAAGAACCATAGCTAAAAATTTCCTGAGCATTTATCATGGCCCAGCTACTAGAGTAATAGATTACATATATTTATTCACTCATTTAATTTTTACAACAACTCCCATCGTTCTTTTTCCACAGACGAAGAAACAGAAGCACAAGAGAATCTAAGGTCACAAAGTTCGTGAACAGAAGGGCTGGTTTAAATTGGGGAGTGTGGCTTCAGGGTCTGCACTCATATCCATGACCTCTCACTGTTTCTTCTCTGAGGGTGTTGTTAATGGAATGTACAGGAAAGCAGTATGGTCTTGGCACTGGGGAGAAAGATGTTTAAAACACAAGAAGCACAATAGGAGTAAATGTTTTTTCATCTTTGGTCAATATCACAATCTTTATATTATCAGAGATACATATAAATATTTTAAAACTAGTAGTGTATTTGGTAACTCTGATTCCCCCATATTCCATGTCTCCAGAGAAATGGAGAAATCTGACTATGCCTAATTTAAAAGCATAAGCACTTCGTAGTGAGCCTCCAACACCTCAGAGCAATAAAGAGTAACAGGTGCAAACATGCTAATACAATTTATCTTTCCTATGTAAGTCAGTAAGAGAAAAATTTAAATATTTCATGAGGAGAAGAAATCATGCAATGATTTCAGATTACTTTGGGAAGGAAGGGATAGTATAGCATCTTTTGCATGTATTTAATTGTTCATATGTGGCTTTTTGTACTACTGAGATGGTGAAAGATTCATGAAACTGTGAAAGAAACACATTTCATTCCCGACTTATTTCTGACATGTGAAAATGTGTGAATGTACTAGTCAAAAGTGCCCTTGATAGGAACATGCTATTTGAAAAAACTACAATGAAACCAAATTAACTGACTGAAGGAAAAAACAAAACAATCAAACAGAACCTGTACTTAGAAGAAATCTTATATTTACTGGTTTTGGGTATATATGCATTTGCAGATATGAGATATATATGCATATAAATTACATTTAATGTTACAACAATCTTAACAGAAAGGCATGGTTATATTCATTTTACTTAGAAAATTGAGTCTCAGATACACTAAATACTTTTCCTAGTGGCACGTACTAGCTAGGCAGGTTCAAAGAAGCTCAGATGACAAAGCCTTTGTCTATGATAACACAGGACCATTCAAAGAAGGGAAACATTCTTTTTCCTGACAAGGAGACTATGTGCACAACTGCTCCCTGACCCCAAGGGTAGGGAGCAAGTGGACAGGGCTAGAGAGGACACATGAAGAGGGACTGCAAATGTAACATCTAGAAAGGTAAGCAGGGGAAGAAAGTCCACCAGCAGCAGCTGAACTGGTCACTTTTATGAAACATAAGTTGATCAGCTGTTCATTGATAATTTGCTCAGTAATCCAAATAAACCCGTGAGATTCTCTCCATAGTTTGGTAAAAATTCAAAGAAGGCCCCAGCCAAGAAGCCATTAGATTAGGCTAGTTCCATGCCTGTTGCTCAGTCTTGTTCGACTTTTTGTGACCCCATGGACTGTAGCCCACCAGGCTCCTCTGTCCATGGGATTCTCCAGGCAGAAATACTGGAATGGGTTGCCATGCCTTCTTCCTGGGGATCTTCTCAACACAGCGATTGAACCCATGTCTCCCGTGTCTCCTGCATTGACAAGTCGGTTCTTTAACACTGAGCCACCCGGGAAGTAGAGTAGGCTGAACAAAATCAGTTTATCTATGATCTCTGTCACTTTTATAAGCTGGGGAATTAGAGGTTTTCCAATGTTAGTCAAGCAATTGTTTTCTAGCCTCTTTGAACAACTTTTTTTTTTTTTTTAAGTTCACCTTGGCCTAAAGATGACCTTACAAAAGCTTTCCCAAGATGAGATAATGTTTTCCACACAGCCATCTGTGAGTGCCATAAGGAGATGCCTCTTCAGGGCTTGATTAGGGACAAGACAAGCCTCCAGAGGAGGATGACCACACTGTGGGCAGAGCTGCCCTGCTGGGAAGCAGGCACAAGAAGAGACCCAGATGGTGTGCAGGGCATGCATAGGATGGGTAATAATTTCCTTAGGCATACAATTTGGCAAACCATTATAAGAAAATATTGTGAGAAACAGCCCAACAGAAGGTCATGCTTGGGTAACCAGCTAACAGGTACTATGTGGGATATTCTCTGTTTAGAAGAGAAATGGCACAAAATTCATCATATTCACATAACTCAGAAGGACAAACTGAATGATGGGGATTAAAAAATGCCCATTTCTTCTCAAAAAGTTTGACAATAACATTGGGCTTCCATTTTGTGTGTAGTTTATAAAAACTGTATCAACTGGACTCAGTGGGTAGAGAAGGTAGAAGCTGGGATGATTTGAGATTCTTTACCATCTGAGCTACCAGGGAAGCCCCATTAATCCTCACAATAGCCCTGTTAGAGAGACATTTTCAACCTCATACAATATCTATGGTAAAAGTGAAGTGATCCTATGTGCAGGACAGCAAAGGAAACAGAGACATAAACAACAGACTTTTGGGCTCAGTGGGAGAAGGAGAGGGTGGAATGCTCTGAGAGAACAGCACTGAAACGTGTACATCACCATAAGTGAACTGACATTTACCATAAGTAGATTCCCATAAGGCAATCTGATGTATGACATCGAGCACCCACAGCCAGTGCTCTGTGACAACATGGAGGGATGGGGTGTGAAGGGAGATGGCAGAGGAGTACAGGATGGAGGGGACAACTGTATTCCCATGGCTTATTCATACTGATGGATGGTAAAAGCCATCACAATGCTGTGAAGTAATTACCCTCCAATACAATAAATAAATATTTTAAAAGGTCAGTTGTCTTCCTTTCTTTGGTTTTTATTAAACATGTTCTCTAGTTACCTTGGTGCATGTGGCATTGTCTATAAAACTTGGTATTTTATGACCATTTTAATTTTTTCCTATTGCTATCGGTACTTCACCTTAGGTTATAGCTGGAGGAGAATTCTCTGCAATTTTAGTCTTCTAACTCACTTTCTCAGTAGGAGGTTTTGGACTGGACTGATTATATTCTTAGGTAACAGGGTATTTCTCAGAGACAGCATGCCTTGGCAGATATTTTAAACATCTCCAATATAGAAAGTTATCCATTCATCTTTCATAGCACTAATTGAGTAGATATTTCATGGTTTCCGCTCAGAACCAGTCCTGAACAGAAAGCTGGTTTTGATGTAAGAACATGGTTGAATTAACGAATTCCTTAGTTTTTGTTTGTCCCTATGCTAGTTTGCTAGGGCTGCCATAAAAGCAAAAACAAACAAACAAAAAAACACTACAGACTGGATGACTTCAGCAATAGAAATTTGCTTTCTCATGGCTCTGGAGGCTAGAAGGCCGAGATCAAGGTGTCCTCAGGTTTGGCTTTGCCTGAGGCCTTGGTGTTTGGTTTACAGGCAGCCACCTTTCCACTGTGCTCTCCTGTGGCTTTTCTCTGAGGTGGTGTCTCTATTTTGTCCTAATCGCCTCTTTTTATAAGGATACCAGTCAGATTGGATTGGGGCCCACCCCAAAGGGCCTCATTTTCACTTAATACTGCTTTAAAGGCCCTGTACCTCAAAACAGTTACATTCGGAATTACGAAGCATTAGGGTTTCAGCATATGGATTTGGAGCGGACACAATTCAGGATATAACAGCGCCTGAGAGAACATGTGTGAGATTCAAGATAATTATAACTACGGACAACTGTGCCAGGCCTGGGTTCAAATCTTATTTCTATATTTGTCGGCAGTGTGTTTTGGTCAAGACATTGTTGTTCTCTGGTCTTCAGTTTGCGCTCATACTCAGTCACTAAGTCATGTCCAACTCTTCGTGACCCCATGGACTGTAGCCCATGAGTCTCCTTTGTGAGATCTTCCCGGCAAGAATACTGGAGCGGGCTGACGTTTCCTTCTTCATGGAATCTTCCCGACCCAGAGATTGAATCCGTGTTTCCTGAGTCTCCTGCATTGGCAGGCAGATTCTGTACCACTGAGCCACCTGGAAAGCCCCAATCTTTAATTATTTTGCCATAAATAGTGAAAAAGCAGTCAGGCTTACCTCATAGGGTACTGCTGCTGCTGCTGCTGAGTCACTCCAGTTGTGTCCGACTCCGTGCAACGCCATAGACGGCAGCCCACCAGCTTCCCCCATCCCTGGGATTCTCCAGGCAAGAACACTGGAGTGGGTTGCCATCTCCTTCTCCAATGCATCAAAGTGAAAAGTGAAAGTGAAATTGCTCAGTCGTGTCCGACCCTCAGCGACCCCATGGACTGCAGCCTTCCAGGCTCCTCAGTCCATGGGATTTTCCAGGCAAGAGTACTGGAGTGGGGTGCCATTGCCTTCTCCATAGGGTACTGACAGGCTCAAATAAAATGGCATGTAAAATCTTTGTTAATCCTTAGATACTAAATTACTTTTAAGGTAAACTTTTACTAAGAATATAATATGTGAAAGTATGCTGTGCTAAATTTTTACACATTTCTTATTTTTATGATTAATCCCACCAGACAAAGAACAATTAACAATCAAAGTGAGAGAGTCATTTCCTAGGCAGGTTGATAAGAAGTCTAGGGGTCCCCAAGGAGAGAGGGGTCTGGAATTCTCAAGGAGGAAGAAAGGACAAACTTTTTTTCCTTCTCTACATTCCTTAGGATTATATAACAGCAATGTATTCTGCCTGAGGACAGTCTCTGGATTAAACCTTCTGGCTAATTCCGTTATCTTACAATGTAAATTATGGGAGTAGGTCTGGTGAGGTCTTTACAACCTCCAGACATGGATTTTGATTTACTGGAGAGCACATAACTCCATTGTTAACACTAGCAAGCGGGTACTCTTTCTGCCCCCTTCTGATGCCTATGTCAGAAGCTTTCTCTATCTCCTTTATACTTTAATAAAACTTTATTACACAAAAGCTCTGAGCAATCAAGCCTCGTCTCTGGCCCCGGATTGAATTCTTCTCCTCCGGGGGCCAAGAATCCCAGCGTCATGATTCAACAACCTTTCAAAAGGTCCACTCAAGAAATCTAGACCTATATCCTGACTTTCGCTCACTCTCTGAGTGAGTAATAGTCGCTCAGTCATACCCGACTTTTTGCAATCCCACGGACTGTAGCCTGCCAGGCTCCTCTGTCCATGGAATTCTCCAGGCAAGATTACTGGAGTGGATTGCCATTTCCTCACTCAATAAAGTTAATTAAATCACATTCCAAGCACCTCCATCCATAGACAAACATAACATTACACTACAAACCCCAAGTAAGGCAAAAGGAAAGAGGAAGGGAAGTATGAAAAGGAGAAAGAAAAGGGAAAGGAATGAAGATTTAAAAATGATTTAAAAAATGTGACCCTTAGTCTTTTCCTTTTACTGAAAGATGCCTTATCACTTTCAAATTATACAAAATGTGTAAAGGTTGAAATAAGGAAATGGATAGAACTAGATGGTAATATTTATGACACCTCTCAGAATAGATCCATAATCTAGTCACCTAAGCAGTAAACATTTTAAAAGACATCAGATAAAAACACAGCATATCTGATGAGTTAAACTGGGTAGAGTTTAAAACTAAAGCTGTCATTAAAATATCACAGTGCAAGAAACAGCAGAAGACCTTGAGAAATGACACATGTCGGGGACAGTTTTGCCAGAGTGCCCTGGGACCTTGCATATGCCCACACAGATCATGCAGGCTAGCTAGGCTCCATTACAATCTGATCATGTTCATGCAGAATGTTCTTGGCCATCCTTCCTGGTACATGGCAAGACAAGTGGTCTGTGAGAAACTGTTGCACAGACTACCTTGCAGGAGACCCTCCATTCTGCAAAAGGCTGCAATGAGGCTGTTTCCCATCTACTTCTCTGGTTCCAGAGAGGCACTGACCACTGACACATGATCTGAGGGTAAATAAAACACAAGTTTTACTTCTTGTGGTTTATACTGTGGTGAAATTCCTTCAGAAAGGTTTGACTCTGAAAACTTGCAATAGGAACAAGAGTATGCATGACCATGCTTCTTTCTAGTGTTAAGCACCTAAGAAGAAGAAAAAGCCACAGAAACTTTATTATAGTCAAATAATTAAAAAGTTAATGGGCAATATCCTGTAAAATAAATGCACCATTTAACATCCTTTACAAATGAGAACTTTCTTTGAATCTCTGCAACTGTGACAAGTCAAGTCTAGGCCACAAACCTCAGAGATACAAGTAGACAAAACTTAACTTTGTGTCTTAGATTGCTCTATTTTTAACAGGGACAAAAGATGCATTGTTTTAGCCTTGCAGCTCAAAGAAATAAAAACATGAAACCTAGAAAGAAAAATTTTACTCCCCCCCCACCCCCCCCACCCCCGCAAAACAAATCAAAATAACCAAGTTTAGTGTCAGATGCAAAGAATTTCTAGGGAAAAATTAGGACTGAATATAATTAAGAGGAATGTATAATTCATAACTCATTACCAGAAGCCCAGGTTAAGCTAACTTAAGCAAAGTGGGAATTTATTAGCTCAGTAACTGAAAAGCTTCAATTACAGCATGGAATCCAGGAGGAACTAAAAAAAAAAACAAAACAGCTAATGGGAAGCTGCTATATAACACAGGGAGTCCAACCTGTTGCTCTGTGACAACCTAGAGGGGTGAGGGGTGGGTAGAGGGAGGGAGGCTCAAGAGAGAAGGTATATATATACACACACACATACACACAGCTGTATACACACACACACACACACACGTATATATTTATATATATCCTTATGGCTAGTTCACGTACAGCAGAAACCAACACGACATTGTAAAGCAATTATCCTCCAATTAAAAACATAAAATAGATAAAATAATAGCTAAAAAAAAGCTGTTGTCAAGACCAAATTTCACTCTGCTCTATGACTCTGCTCTTCTCTGTATTGGTTTCATTTTCAGACAAATTTCACCTTAGGTTTATACCTACTAACAACAACATGCAGAAAGAAAAGGTCTCTTTCTCCAATTGTTTCAGCAAAACTACTGGTCATGACTTTCAGATTCACCAAACCTGAGTCACATTCCATCCCCTCACTTTGATCCACAGACTGGGTGGCCCCACTCAAACCACTTGGACTGAGAGTAGGACGAGATATTTGCACAATGTAAATCTACGGAGATAGTGCCAGGAAAGGGGAGGATGGCTGAGACATCACCAAACACAACAGTTACTAACTGGTGTAATCTAATATTGCCTTGGAGTTTGAGCTGCATCACCATTTTCCAAAACTATTTGAATTGTGAAACAAGCCAGATTGCTTGGCACTAAAGGGTGGTTTTGAGTGCAGTTATTTTGAGTTATTTACTAATCTTCTACTACATTCACCCCCTGCCCCTGCAACCATAAAAATCCATCTCTTGTTAAAAGGCCACCTGACCAGAATAGTTAAGAGAAATATTCAATAACCTCTAGAGAAAGGGTAGGATAATTATTTTTAGTTTCTGGTATTTGATCATAAATGCTTTCATTCTGGAATGACTTCAGTGAGATCTGTACATCTGAAGGCTGCCAAAAAAGAGAAGGGGGGAAAAGTCAAATATTAAAAGAAACCTCCTTGCTCTCATCCAAAAGAGGAAGATGCTTAAATTTTTAAAGAAAATGTTAACTCTATTTTTAACTCTGTGTTTTGGTTCTCTAAGGCTTAGTCTAACAAAGAGGTCAGGTAGCAAAAAGCTTTAAAAACCAAATATTTCATACCTAGGCTTCATTAACCCTCTATTAAAATGTCTGATAAGGGGGACAAAGAGAGAACGCAGGTCTTCCATAGGCAATCCAGTCCTCTATCATATTAGTACCTTCCACAGATGGGCCCTGAAAGATTTCTAACATGAAATTTGTTCTGAGTAAGAGAGATCACTAAAAAGCATATGATCCAATAAAGACATATGGGCACTGAAAAGTGTCCTAAATTGAACTACCAAATTAGTGTGTCACTTTAACATACCATTATTTGTGGGATGAGAATGACCAAGTGGCCAGTGACTTTTCACATCAAGTTTATATCAAACTTTGCTTTCCAAGACCTCTGGGACAATGTTAAACACCCCAACATTCGAATCATAGGAGTCCCAGAAGAAGAAGACGAAAAGAAAGACCAGGAGAAAATACTTGAGGAGACAATAGTTGAAAACTTCCCTAAAATGGGGAAGGAAATAATCACCCAAGTCCAAGAAACCCGGAGAGTCCCAAACAGGATAAACCCAAGGCGAAACACCCCAAGACACATATTAATCAAATTAACAAAGATCAAACACAAAGAACAAATATTAAAAGCAGCAAGGGAAAAACAGCAAATAACACACAAGGGGATTCCCATAAGGATAACAGCTGATAGAAACTGTTTAGGCCAGAAGGGAATGGCAGGACATACATAAAGTGATGAAAGAAAATAACCTACAGCCCAGATTACTGTACCCAGCAAGGATCTCATTCAAATACGAAGGAGAAATCAAAAGCTTTACAGACAAGCAAAAGCTGAGAGAATTCAGCACCACCAAACCAGCTCTCCAACAAATGCTAAAGGATCTTCTCTAGACAGGAAACACAAAAAGGGAGTATAAACTCGAATCCAAAACAATAAAGTAAATGGCAAAGGGATCATACTTATCAATAATTACCTGAAACGTAAATGGGTTGAACCAAAAGACAAAGACTGGCTGAATGGATACAAAAACAAGACCCCTATAGGTGTTGTCTACAAGAGACCCACCTCAAAACAGGGGACACATACAGACTGAAAGTGAAGGGCTAGAAAAAGATATTCCATGCAAACAGAGACCAAAAGAAAGCAGGAGTAGCAATACTCATATCAGATGAAATAGACTTAAAAACAAAGGCTGTGAAAAGAGACAAAGAAGGGCACTACATAATGATCAAAGGATCAATCCAAGGAGAAGATATAACAATTATAAATATATATGCACCCAACACAGGAGCATCTCAATATGTAAGACAAATGCTAACAAGTATGAAAGCAGAAATTAACAACACAATAATAGTAGGAAACTTTAATACTCCACTCACACCTATGGATAGATCAACTAAACAGAAAATTAACAAGGAAACACAAACTTTAAATGATACAATAGATCAGTTAGACCTAATTGATATCTATAGGACATTTCACCCCCAAGCAATGAATTTCACCTTTTTCTCAAGCGCATACGGAAACTTCTCCAGGATAGATCACATCCTGGGCCATAAATCTAGCCTTGGTAAACTCAAAAAAATCAAAATCATTCCAAGCATCTTTTCTGACCACAATGCAGTAAAATTAGATCTCAATCATAGGAGAAAAACTATTAAAAATTCCAACATATGGAGGCTGAACAACACGCTTCTGAATAACCAACAAATCACAGAAGAAATCAAAATACACATGGAAATGAATGAAAATGAAAACACAACAACCCAAAACCTGTGGGACGCTGTAAAAGTAGTTCTAAGAAGAAAGTTCATAGCAATACAGGCACATCTCAAGAAACAAGTAAAAAGTCAAATAAACAACCTAACTCTACACCTAAAGCAACTAGAAAAGGAAGAAATGAAGAACCCCAGGGTCTCCCACATTTCAGGCAGACACTTTAACCTCTGACCCACCAGGGACGCCCAGTAGAAGGAAAGAAATCTTAAGAATTAGGGCAGAAATAAATGCAAAAGAAACAAAAGAGACCATGGCAAAACCCAACAAAGCCAAAAGCTGGTTCTTTGAGAGGATAAATGAAATTGACAAATCATTAGCCAGTCTCATTAACAAACAAAAGGAGAAAAATCAAATCAATAAAATTAGAAATGAAAATGGAGAGATCACAACAGACAACACAGAAATACAAAGGATCATAAGAGACTACTTTCAGCAATTATATGCCAATAAAATGGACAACTTGGAAGAAATGGACAAATTCTTAGAAAAGTACAACTTTCTAAAACTGAACCAGGAAGAAATAGAAAATCTTCACAGACCCATCACAAGCATGGAAATTGAAACTGTAATCAGAAATCTTCTAGCAAACAAAAGCCCAGGTCCAGACGGCTTCACAGCTGAATTCAACCAAATATTTAGAGAAGAGCTAACACCTATCCTACTCAAACTTCCAAAATTGCAGAGGAAGGTAAACTTCCAAACTCATTCTATGAGGCCACCATCACCCTAATACCAAAACCTGACAAAGATGCCACAAAAAAAGAAAATTACAGGCCAATATCACTGATGAGCATAGATGCTTTCCAAACATTTTAAATCATCAGTGTAACTCTAGTGATGGTATTTTCTAGACTGGCTCTTAAAATGATTCATCCATCAGCAAACTCTGTTCCCAAACAATTTGAAATCTGCAGTTTTCAGTTTCAACTTGCAATGGATTAACACTCAAAGCCATCCTCTTGTTATACTGAGCCAGTCTACCTGGAGGACTCCACAGGAGGGATTCATATCTATCATGATGGGTGGAAAAGATGATGCTACTCGATTCAAGTGTCATGTTTCTCAGACTGAGCCTCTTCTACTAACAGAATGTTCTTCATTTGCCTCCATATCCCTCTCCCTTTTAGTGATGAGCCTCCCCCTCCCCAGCCCTCATGATACCTTCCCTCCACCATTCACAACCACAGACACAGACAATGCAGCACTCTGCAATAAACAGTGGGGAAATTTTTACTCAGTGAAGAACTCCAATGCTGCAAAAGAAAGGGCGTAGTTTCCAAAATCGTCATTTTGCTCTCATGGAAAATTTGATCTTGTGTAAATAATTTCCCAAATCTCCAGCTCATGCTGGAGAAATCACACTCTAAATTAATTCCACACCATAGGCTAAAGACAAAACTAAAAGTCCAATCTTATAACTTTTCTAACTCTCCCTTGGCCAAACAAATGATCTTCAGTCAACGTTCTCATTTCTCAATAAAGTTCTGCATATAGTAAAAGGGATAAGTCATTTTGTACATGATTTCCACAAGAAATCATTTCAAGGTAGAAATTGTAAAAGTAAACAACTATCCGAAATATCTCTTTGTAAGAAAATGTGACAAAGTGGAGTTAGGACAAAAAACTTACATCTACATGAAAAGTATAACTGTTTCCCTGGAAAAAGATCTGAGTGGTTATGCAAATTACACAAGTTAGTAGAAATCTGATCCCCAAAATAAATGAGAGACAAAATGGCTAACTGGGACACAAGACCGTTCTGTGGTGACCAATAATAAGAACAAACGTGAAAATTATGAAACGTGACAGTCTCGGTATTTGGATAAAAGTGATGGGCACAGAGCTATGGAATTTTGAGTGTGCCCCAGTTCTGGGAATATTCGTGGGATGTCCCTGTGTTTGCTGCTCAGAGTCAGTGGAAAGGAAGGAAGTGTATTTGTTGCAGTGTTAGGTCCCCAGGGAAATCTACATAAGTATGGTCCCTTCTTTAACACTCTAGCTATTGTTCTATTTGTTTTTGCTCTGTTTTGTTCTATTTCTTTCCACTATACTGTTGTCAGCAAGTGTTCTCTTCGCCTTCACTGACTATCATTGTTGTTCAGCCACTAAGTCATGTCCAATTCTTTGCAAACCTATGAACCCAGGCTCCGCTGTTCCCCACTAACTCCTGGAGTTTGCTCTAAATGCATGTCCATTGAGTTGGTGATGCTATCCCTCCATCTCATTCTCTGTCGCCCCCTCTTTCCAAACATCAGGGTCTTTTAGAATGAGTCGGCTCTTTGCATCAGGTGACCAAAGTATTGGAGCTTCAGCAACAGTTGCTCCAATGAATATTCAGGATTGATTTCCTTTAGAATTGACTGGTTTGATCTCCTGACAGTCCAAGGGACTCTCAAGAATCTTCTCTAGCACCAAAAATCAAAAGCATCAGCTCGTCAGCACTCAGCCTTCTTTATGATCCAACTCTCACATCCGTACATGACTACTGGAAAAACCACAACTGTGACTACACAGACCTTTGTTGGCAAGGTGATGTCTCTGCTTTTTAATACACTGTCTAGTTTTGTCGTAGCTTTCCTTCCAAGGAGCAGGTATCTTTTATTTCATGGTTATAGTCCCATCTACAGTGCATATCTCCTAAGTAAACATGGCAGTTTTTCATTGGATAAAACACCCAAATACTATGGTGAATGGATGGATGTTTGTAAAGTAATCAAGTCTCGAAAAACAAAAAATGCCTTACCTTATCTTCACATAGGTCTCTTAATGGACTTATATATATATATATATTTTTTTTTTTTGATAAAATAGAAGAGGCATTTCCAAGCTGAATGCAGAATGAAACAGGAAGCATTCAAGTTATTTTATGGGATCAGAGTAGGAGACATTATATATATACATATATGTTTCATAAATGTCTTCAGTTCAGATCAGTCACTCAGTTATGTCTGACTCTTTGTAACCCCATGAACTGCTGTATGCAAGGCCTCCCTGTCCAACACCAACTCCAGGAGTTCACTCAAACTCATCTTCGTTGAGCCAGTGACGCCATCCAGCCATCTCACCCTCTGTCGTTCCCTTCTCCTCTTGCCCTCAATTCCTCCCAACACTAGAGTCTTTTCCAATGAGTCACCACCTCGCATGAGGTGGCCAAAGCACTGGAGTTTCAGCTTTAGCATCAGTCCTTCCAAAGAACACCCAGACTGATCTCCTTTAGGATGGACTGTTTGGATTTCCTTGCAGTCCAAGGGACTCTCAAGAGTCTTCTCCAACACCACAGTTCAAAAGCATCAATTCTTCGGCACTCAGCTTTCTTCATAGTCCAACATTCACATCCATACATGACTACTGGAAAAACCATAGCCTTGAATAGACGGACCTTTGTTGGCAAAGTAATGTCTCTGCTTTTTAATATGCTATCTAAGTTGGTCATAACTTTCCTTCCAAGGAGTAATCGTCTTTTAATTGCATGGCTGCAGTCACCATCTGCAGTGATTTTGGAGCTCCCCCCCAAAAAAGATTGCCACTGTTTCCCCATCTATTTCCCATAAAGTGATGGGACCAGATGCCATAATCTTAGTTTTCTGAATGTTGAGGTTTAAGCCACCTTTTTCACTCTCCTCTTTCACTTTCATCAGGAGGCTCTTTAGTTCCTCTTCACTTTCTGCTGTAAGGGTGGTGTCATCTGCATATCTGAGCTTATTGATATTTCTGCCAGCAATCTTGGTTCTAGCTTGTGCTTCTTCCAGCCCAGCGTTTCTCATACTGTACTCTGCATAGAAGTTAAGTAAGCAGGATGACAATACAGCCTTGACGTACTCCTTTTCCTATTTGGAACCAGTCTGTTGTTCCCTGCCCAGTTCTAACTGTTGCTTCCTGACCTGCATATAGGTTTCTCAAGAGGCAGGTCAGATAGTCTGGTATACCCGTCTCTTTCAGAATTTTCCACAGTTTATTGTGATCCACACTGTCAAAGGCTTTGGCATAGTCAAGAAAGCAGAAATAGATGTTTTTCTGGAACTCTCTTGCTTTTTCCATGATCCAGTAGATGTTTGCAACTTGATCTCTGGTTCCTCTGCCTTTTCTAAAACCAACTTGAATATCAGGGAGTTCACAGTTCACGTATTGCTGAAGCCTGGCTTGGAGAATTTTGAGCATTACTTTACTAGCGTGTGAGATGAGTGCAATTGTGTGGTAGTTTGAGCATTCTTTGGCATTGCCTTTCTTTGGGATTGGAATGAAAACTGACCTTTTCCAGTCCTGTGGCCACTGCTGAGTTTTCCAAATGTGCTGGCATATTGAGTGCAGCACTTTCATAGCATCATCTTTCAGGATTTGAAATAGCTCAACTGGAATTCCATCACCTCCACTAGCTTTGTTTGTAGTGATGCTTCCTAAGGCCCACTTGACTTCACACTGCAGGATGTCTGGCTCTAGGTGAGTGATCACATCATCATTACTATCTTGGTCATGAAGATCTTTTTTGTACAGTTCTTATTGTACTCTTGCCATCTCTTCTTAGTATCTTCTGCTTCTGTTAGGTCCATACCATTTCTGTCCTTTACCGAGCCCATCTTTGCATGAAATGTTCCCTTGGTATCTCTAATTATCTTGAAGAGATCTCTAGTCTTTCCCATTCTGTTGTTTTCCTCTATTTCTTTCCATTGATCGCTGAGAAAGGCTTTCTTGTTTGTCCTTGCTATTCTTTGGAACTCTGCATTCAGATGGTTATATCTTTCCTTTTCTCCTTTGCTTTTCACTTCTCTTCTTTTCACAGCTATTTGTAAGGCCTCCCCAGACAGCCATTTGGCTTTTTTGCATTTCTTTTCCATGGGGATGGTCTTGGTCCCTGTCTCCTGTACAATGTCATGAACCTCCATCCATAGTTCATTAAGCACTCTATCTATCAGATCTAGTCCCTTAAATCTATTTCTCACTTCCACTGTATAATCATAAGGGATTTGATTTAGGTCATACCTGAATGGTTTGGTGGTTTTCCCTAATTTCTTCCATTTAAGTCTGAATTTGGCAGTAAGGAGTTCATGATCTGAGCCACAGTCAGCTCCAAGTCTTGTTTTTGAGCCACAGTCAGCTCCCGGCCGAGAGGAGCTACTCCACGTTCAAGGTCAGGAGGGGTGGAGGTGAGGAGATACCGCTCGTCCAAGGTAAGGAGCAGTGGCTCCACTTTGCTGGAGCAGCCATGAAGAGATACCCCACTTCCAAGATAAGAGAAACCCAAGTCAGACGGTAGGTGTTGTGAGAGGCATCAGAGGGCAGACACACAAACCATAATCACAGAAAACTAGTCAATCTAATCACACGGACCACAGCCTTGTCTAACTCAATGAAACTGAGCCATGCCCTATGGGGCCACCCAAGACAGGTGGGCATGGTGGAGAAGTCTGACACAATGTGGTTCACTGGAGAAGGGAATGGCAAACCACTTCAGTATTCTTGCCTTGAGAACCCCATGAACAGTGTGAAAAGGCAAAATGATAGGATACTGAAAGAGGAACTCCCCAGGTTGGTAGGTGCCCAATACGCTACTGGAGATCAGTGGAGAAATAACTCCAGAAAGAATGAAGGGATGCAGACAAAGCAAAAACAATACCCATTTGTGGATGTGACTGGTGATAGAAGCAAGGTCTGATGCTGTAAAGAGCAATATTGCATAGGAACCTGGAATGTCAGGTCCATGAATCAAGGCAAATTGGAAGTAGTCAATCAGGAGATGGCAAGGGTAAACATCGACATTCTAGGAATCAGAGAACTAAAATGGACTGGAGTGGGTGAATTTAACTCAGAGGACCATTATATCTACTACTGTGGGCAGGAATCCCTCAGAAGAAATGGAGGAGCCATCATGGTCAACAAAAGAGTCCAGAATGTAGTACTTGGATGCAATCTCAAAAACGACAGAATGATCTCTGTTCGTTTCCAAGGCAAACCATTCAATATCATGGTGATCCAAGCCTATGCCCCAACCAGTAACTCTGAAGAAGCTGAAGTTGAACGGTTCTATGAAGACCTCCAAGACCTTTTAGAACTAACGCCCAAAAAAGATGTCCTTTTCATTATAGGGGACTGGAATGCAAAAGTAGGAAGTCAAGAAACACCTGGGGTAACAGGCAAATTTGGCCTTGTAATATGGAATGAAGCAGTGCAAAAGCTAATAAGAGTTTTGCCAAGAGAACGCACTGGTCATAGCAAACACCCTCTTTCAACATAAATGTCTTACATATATATAAATGTTTTATATATATAATGATATACATATTATGTATTATCATGTACAATGATATACACTATCTATATAATGATATGTATTATCATAATTTGTATACATTTGTACACACACACACACACACACACACACACACACACACACACTAGATTAACATCAGCTCTACAGTTTACCTAATACATGTCCACTATTTTCCTATGAATAACTTCCAGGTAAGCAGTTTCTCATACACCTAACTGGCTGTGAGGCCATTTTGCTGTAGAAGATAAGATGATTGACCATTTCATCACACTGGAAAATAGTAACATATCAGTTCTTGCAAATCCTTTGGTGATCTAATTTAGCCATATTCTATTAAAGTTTTCAATGTTTCCAAGAAACTTAAATGAGTCAGGAATCATGTAACCAATTCTGGGAGGTAGAGGGGTGGCAGGAGGATAGAAGGAGCTTGATTTTATTCTTTTGCTTACAATTTCTAATATTATGTCATAACTTTGGGAAAGACAGCAAGAGAGAACAAGTCATGGTAACTAAATTAGGTAAAGGATCGATCATTAGTGCTCTCAAAAACTGTTGGGAATCTCTAGCCATCTCTTACAAAATTTGCTTACCATGGAGAACTTCTGATTCTGACATATGGGAGGGATCACCAAAGGATTTACAAAACTGATGGTTTATCATTTTCTACTGCAATCCAAAAAAACTGTTAATCATTTTTTTTTCTTTTATAGCAAAATGCCTTTAAGGCCAGTTAGCTTGCTATGAAACTATTTGCAGCAAAGGTGTTGATGATGAAAATACCTAGGACCTTATTAACAGCATTACCTTGGACAAGTTATTTAGTTTCTCTGGAGTTTCTTTTACTTATTTTTGTAAGGACAATGATACATAAATGAATACATATAGGAAGTAAATATTTACTGAATATCAAGCATATTGTGAGTGCCAGTAGTTCCTATACAGCAGTTATGACCAAAACATTCATATTCGTAAATGCACTGGAGCTAGAGCTATCACTTAACATATAATGTTCTCCTTTACAACATGAAAAATAGGACGGAAATCTAGGTCTCCAGAATATATATAAAAAAGTATATACACAAGAGAATATATACCAAAACATATATACTCTTTCCACTATTCTAGGCAGATGTTGAAGAATACATTTAAATACGGGAATGTCTGACATTCTAAACATTCACTTTAAACCAAATAATAAAATTTAAATCGAGGGTGCTTTGGGCTCTGGAATCTATCCTGAGTCTCCATCCTGAAACTCTTCTAAGCTAGTAGATGACAGCAATGCAGAGTTGTCAGCTTTCTAGTGTTCTCTACTAAAATAAAAGGATCATACAGCGCTGGATGCCAACATAGCAAATAATTATCCTGAGTGCTCTTTCCACCGCTACTGAATCAAAAAGTGAAATTCATTGTGGATGTACCCAAATGCCTGGGATATCAGCTGTCCTGTGAGAAGTCATTACACTTGCTGAGTATCTACCATGTGCCAGACACTGGATGTACAGAAGATACAAATTGAAATGAGAAGTTATTCTTGTTCTCCAGGTGCTTACAGCCATGAGTAAGAATCACAACACATGCTCACTGAGGACAAAATGTGAGATAAAACAAATTCCATGAAGAAGAACACAGTGCTACACTGGTCAGAATGGCCGTCATCAAAAAGTCTACAAACAATAAATGCTGGAGAGGGTGGTGGAGAAAAGGAAACCCTCCTGCAATGTTGGCGGGAATGTAAATCAATAGTGCCACTATGGAATATGGTATGGAGACTCCTTAAAAAACTAGGAATAAAACCACCATATGACCCAGCAATCCCACTCCTAGGCATATACCCTGAGAAAACCAAAACTGAAAAAATACACATATACCCCAGTGTTCACTGTTTACAATAGCTAGAACATGGAAGCAACCTAGATGTCCATTGACAAATGAATGGATAAAGAAGTTGTGGTACATATATACAAAGGAATATTACTCAGCCATAGAAAGGAAAGTATCTGAGTCAGTCAGTTCTAATGAGGTGGATGAACCTAGAGCCTATTATACAGAGTGAAGTAAGTCAGAAAGAGAAAGATAAATACTGTATACTAGTGCATACATATGGAATCTAGAAAGATTGTACCAAAGAATTTATTTGCAGGGCAGCAATAGAGAAGCAGACATAGAGAACAGACTTATGGACACAGGGAGAGAGGAGGAGAGGGTGAGATGTATGGGGACAGAAACATGGAAACTTATATTAGCATATGTAAAATAGATAGCCAATGGGAATTTGCTGTATGTTGCAGGGAACTCAAACAGGGGCTCTGCTTCAACCAAGAGGAGTGGGATGGGGTGGGAGATAGGAGGGAGTTTCAAGAGGGAGGCGACATATGTATACCTATGGCTGACTCATGTTGAAGTTGGAAAGACAACAACACAATTCTGTAAAGCAATTATCACTCAATTAAAAAATCAGTACATTTTTAAAAAAGGACACAGTGCTAGAAAGACCCAAAGAAAGGAATGATTAATTCAGGTTGGCTTGGGGATGCAGATAGGGTGGGATGGGGATAAAGACAGGATAATTCTCTACCCTAGAATTTCTAGGATGTGAAAAATGGAAACCCTTCAAAGTATGTTGAGAGAGAGAGAGAGAGAGAAATGAAGAGAAACCTAGGTGGCATCAGGATAAGAAGGCAGAGCAAAATGGTGTACCTCAATCATCGTGCACTGATTCATCATTTCAAAAACATATCCAGACCAGCAATTCAGTCATCAAGATTTATTCATTCTTGGAGATAATTAAGGCTTTAGTGTCATCCCAACTAAGTGTCTGTCTCTACAGTCAATTTTGATCTCCTCCCCAAAGAAAGCAATGTTAATGCATTAATTAAAAGAAGAAAAGCTCCACATTGACAGGCTTTCTTTAGCAATCTATCATTTCTAGGATTTTAGAAAATAACTCACCAATGAACAAAATTAAGGTTTTCAGGTCTGTTGCTTTAAAGACAGGTCAACATTTGTGAAAATTTTCACAGAGTAGGTAAATACAAAATGAAAATTTAACATACCCACATCAGTTAAATCTCCCTAAACAAATTTGGAAGGTAGCCTCTGACTTTCACTACACTATTGTTTCACTAAAGCACAGATGGCATAATTAGCTGGGTATTGACATGATGATAATGAAAAAAAAAATAGCTAAGAAAGCCAAAATGTGATTTATTTAAGGAAAAATCAGTATCTATATGTAATGATCTTAAGTTCCAATGATAACTATACGAAAGAGCCATCAACATGCATTCATCTCCGTAGGAGATTTCAATTTCATATGCTTAGTTACTTGTGAGAAATAAAAGATAGGAGACATTAAATAGTGTTAAAATCTATAAGCTATACCTTGAGAATGTGGGGAATCATCACCAATTAATGAAGGCATTCAAAAAATACCTTTTAAGGATGTACTAAAAAAAACCTTATGGTACATGCTACAGAGTCTCCAACAGAGGTGGTTACTCATGATCTTACAACACACGAACTATCTAGGAGGACGGAGAATGTCTAATCTGGGCCTAATCCAGGCTTCTGAAAGTGGTAATAAAAGTAATAATATTATTGATATTAACTACACTAATTTTCCACTTAGTGCTCATTTCCTGTGTACTACACACAGAAATATTGAAATTCCCAGTAACAATCAACATAAAAAAATAAGGATAAAACCCAAGTATGCCATTTTTTTCTGGTTCATATTTAGCTTATTTATAAGAGCAAAATATTATAAGCATGATTCATGCCAAAATATTTTATAACTGTTTTGAAAAGCAATCTATTTCTCTCTGAGTTTCTGCAGAACCCATGCTAGCCATTCCAATGACAGATGAAAAATATTTCACAGTAAGATGTCAGTTTCAGAAAAGAGTATCTTAGACTCTTAGAAGTATCTTAGAATTACCTAGACAGTCTCTATGAAAAATATTCCACATTATTTATTTTTATTGTCTTTAAGTTGACTACAGATGTAGTCAAGTTTAAGCGATAAGGCATCTTAAAAGCTTTCTCAAAAACTTTTAGGTATAAAATATATACTAACTAAACTTGCATTCAGCCAGTTCATATCATCAAGCTTTCTCCTTTTTCTTCTTACCCATGCAGCTACCCACAAGATAACTTTAAGGCTACACAGATCATTTCTCCATGATAACTAACAAATATTCATACAAGCCTTGGAAGAAGAAAATATAAGAGGCAGGACATATTCAAATTATCTCATTTAAAAGCAACTTAATTTTTAAGCTCATACATACTACTCAGTTTTATATATATGCCTGAAAACAACAACAGATCACAGAGAACTGTATAATTTATTAGAGGGCCAAAATAATAATGAAATATGAATAATGATTCCTTATCCAGTAATATGAAATACAATAGTTCCTCTTTCTATGTAATTGGAGCAGCTCAACATATTACTGGTAAGGGCTTCCTTTGTTATCAAACTTGCTGAGAATAAGAATAGAACAGAGAGGGGAAAAAATGGACTGAATGGATTCTAGAGAATTAAGGGAGCTTTTTTGAGCCTAAAACTTGAGGCTAATAGAATACTATTCAGCCCATGTTTTCTGCATTGGCAGGTGAATTCTTTACTACTGAGCCACCAGGGAAGCTGGCTATGCACTATTGAATCGACTATAATCCCAGTTCAGATGGAAAACTTAGTGAACTTATGTGCCTGGATTCTGAATGCATTTCAGTTTACAGCCCTTGTATTGAAGTAGTTTAAGGAGATACGTTCTCTTTTTCAATGGTTGACAAAATAAGTAGTTTTGTGTTTAAACGTAAAGCTAACTCTCTTGAGTTACTGATGGCAAGGAGTTTAATATTTACTTGAGGACATAGGACATATTAAAGGAGGGCATGGCAACTCACTCCAGTATTCTTGTCTGGCGAATCCCATGGACCAAGGAGCTTGACAGTCCACAGGGTCACAAAGAGTTGGACACGACTGCAGTGACTTAGCAAGCATGCAAGCATAGGACATACAGAAAATAACTATAAGCCAAGGTGAGGTATAATAATAGAGGCAAAACAATAATCACAAATGTTTTGAGAGAACAGAGGAAAAGGTTCAGAATAGTTTTCTCCAAAGAGCTTTCTGAGATAACCATTGAAGAATGGACAGTATTTAATGGTCAGAATGACCTGGAAGTCTGGAAGTGGATAAGTGATGAAGGAAGTCCCAGATGTGGGAAAATATAAGGCGTCACCAAGAAAGAACAAGAAACTAGAACAAAGTGGGCTTAAAAGACAGTAACAGGAAAAAAGAGAATACATTTCATTAGAGCAAAATATCATTCTATTTCAGCCTTCATCTGCTCCATTGCTCTCTCTCTTTCATCTGAGAGCAATGCAGTTATTAAACACCAACATCTGGGCCTGCCTTCTTGTGTTCTGGTCCTAATTATTAGCACAGTCCCAAGGCTGAATTCTTCTCGATCACTGGTCTTCTTTTGATCCTTGTTCACAAGGAAGCATTGTACAACTCTTGCTGATGACTCTTATCAAGCACTGCCCCTCCACATGGTCAGCACTAGCCTCCTTATTATGCTTAATCACTGCTAAGGCTTTGGTCTTTCTGATTTTGTTCTCTTCTCTAAGCTGTGCAAGCCAAGGCCAGAGCACACCCGAGTACCCTGAGCTTGGCCGTTCATTGTCTCCTGGAGCCAGAACACATTTTCCTAAGCACTTTCATCATAACATTCGCAGCAAACATTGTACATGTCTCCATATTTCCCACTGTATCAGAATTAAACTCTTTGGTTGGCTTTCAAAGACCCTCATTATTTGACCCAACTCTAGCTGTTTCCATCTATCCACCCAGTTCTCAGCAGTTTGGTCCCTCCAAGTTCTACATGCAGAGTTGGTTGGAGTAGTAGTCTTAAGTCTGATAAAATTCTTCATTTTTCAAACTCAGCTTATCACTACTCCTCAGGAACCCTTTCTTGACTCCCCATTGATTTCAGTCACCCTCAGACTTCTTATATAATCTACATCATACTGGTTCACACATTTTTATTTTAATATTATTCTTTATTATTTCACATTTATTTATTACATTTTTGCAATTAAATTTTGGTAAGATTATGATTTTTTTTTGCAGTTTTGACTTGTTTTACTGTCAAGTATCCAACATAATGTTGACCTAATGAGTTAGAAAGAGCTTCAATAAGTAAATGGCTAGAACAGATTTTAAATAGTTTTGTGAAAAGTGCTGGAGGAAATAGTGTTACACTGAATGCAGACTTACCGGAGAAGACACTAGGTATCTTGGAGAGGAAACTTTTGACAGTACGAATAGGAATTCCATTTTTTTCATCTTGCATGCGTGCTATGACGTCTTCCATCTAAATAACAATAATAAAATGATTAAAGCATTTTAAAAGTTGAACCTTTTGAAAAAAGTTCTCATAAGAATTTTGAATATCTGTTTTACTTAGCTAAGAATAATGCCATATTTTTGTCTTTCTACACTTTATCATATAAATATTTTCAGTTTGGTTAAAAGATGATTGAGAAAACAGAAAGATGGGTTTTTTTGAGTCCACTAAGCTTAAGAATAATTTTGTGCTTAGAATATTGCCTCTCTCCTGTTTTCATATTCTTTGGTTATAAATGATAGAAAATATTGTGATAATAAGATCCACATTTCATTAGTGCTATCTCTTGAACTCAGTGCAAAAGAAAATAGAAGACTTAAAAGCATCAGTTGGGATTTCCTCTTCAAACAAGAGAGTTTCTATGATTTAAATTAACATTAACTTCTACAACCTGTGATTTGCCTAGAAATACAGGACTGTTGCTTCTCTTGTTCAGGCATTTACTAAAGTGAGATATGAAATGTACATGCATGAACACACATGTACACAATTAATAAAATAAATGTCACATGATAGCCTTTTGCCTATTTACTACCTTCCAAGATATGTATTTTTCTTTCAATTTGATTAGTACACTCTCTTCTGTTTCTATAAATTTTTCAGTTTTAAAGGGCTTTGCTTTACCAAGTCTAATATGAAATTTAGTTCTAAAAAACATTTGTTCAAATCACAGCTTCAGACTTTTGTATGTGCTTCTAAACCTATGGCATATATTTACACACAAACATACATATGTTGTATGAACAGTATTAATCTCAAAATCTATTCATTTATGATCCTATAAATGGCTTAGTGGTAAAGAACCCATCTGCCAATGCAGGAGACACAGGAAATGCGGGTTCGATCTCTGGGTCAGGAAGATCCCCTGAAGAAGGAAATGGCAACCCACTCCAGTATTCTTGCCTAGGAAGTCCATCTACAGACGACTTAGCGACTAAAAAACAACAAAATTACTGATGCTGGATTCTAGACCAGACTTATGGAAGGCACTATGGATGTGAAAATGAATATAATACACTTGGCTGCCTTCAAAAAAAATTCAGGCAATACTGAAAACAATGGTAAAATTTGAGTAAGGTTTCATTAAATAGTGTAGTACCAATATAAATTTCCCATTTTTGAAAATTATGCTATAATTATATAATATGCTGGAATTAGAGGAAACTGAGTAAAGGACATATAGAGAACTTTATGCATTATTTTTGCATCTTTTTCTGTGAATCTAAAATTATTCAAAATAAAACATTAAAAAAGTTATATTTTGTATTGGAGTGTAGTCGATTAACAATGTTGTGATAGTTTAGGGTGAGTGGCAAAGGGACTCAGCCATACATATTCATGTATCCATTCTCCCCCAAGCTCCCCTCCCATCCAGGCCACCACATAACATTGAGAAGAGTTCCATGTGCTATACAGTAGGTCCTTCTTAGTTATCCATTTAAAATATAGATGTATATATATGTCCATCCAAACTCCCTAAATATCCCTTCCCCCCATTCTTCCCCTCAATGTCTAATTGTTTTATCAGTCAATTATCAACCAATACAACTTCAGAACAATATTCAGTGAAGAAATCTTACTTGCCTGGGTAAGTATTTTCAGGTTTATTAACATGAGAAACTGAGATGTGGGAAGAATGGATATAAGCTCTTATTATCATTTATGACTCTCTGAACAAGCTATGTAAGTTTGCTAAGGCTTCATTTTCTCATGTATAAAATGCATATAATAATATTTATAATTACTCTTTCACAATATTTATAGGATTGGGTTGGGGCAAAAGGGGTAATTTACTAAACCAGCTAGCATACATAAAGCACCATACATGGGCAGACAGCACATACTGGGCTTCCGATGTCTATAAACACCCCTGATACTTGGAGACGTGCATTTTCCACTCCTTATGTCCCTTTTCCATGTGAAAGCAGCACCATCAGCTGAATTCTCCTGCCTCTCTCTGTTCCCTAATCCATTCCACTCTGGGGAACTGGGCTGACTTAAGTAGAAGGATTGGTAAAGAGAAATTGGCCTATTGGGCCCATCACTTTCCTGTGGGGAAGCCCCTACCCAAATCTGCTGATTTAGAGAGGCCCACCCCAGTGGGTGAGTAGTCAGTTAGGTACTAGGTTTTAGGATTAAGTCTCCCGTGTTCACAAATACTCTTTAGTATAATAGCTTTGTCAGCAATCAAGGTGCTACTGTGATCTCTAACTGCTTTACTTTCTGGTTGTGAGTTTCAGTGGGTTCTGAATTCAGATAGGAAAGGAAGTCTTTTTCCTAAGATCAGACCCCCAAACACCCCAACATATTCAATTCCTCACATGTAGTAAATATATTTCATCCAATTACAGAATCATGAAAAAAGATCCACTTTTATGACTTTTATTTTGTTGTTGTTTGTCCTTCATTCATCTGACACAACATTCAGAAACGATGAATAAGCTGCTTTGCTTTACCTAATATCAGCCTGTAAACCTTTGTATGATCAGCTTGGACATGGAAACCTCTCTGACTCTCACTTTAATCAGTTCAGCTCCCCAGCATGTAACGATCATCACCTCTGGTTTTGGGTGTGGAATTAAGGTCTGCCTCTCAGTCTGCTGAATTTCAAAGGACCAAGGTTATGAGTGTGGGAATTAAGAGTAACCTGGAGCTACCCCACGTCCGAGGTCAGGGGCAGCGGCCTAGAGTGCCAGGCTGCAACGGCGCAGGAACGGCCGAAAGGAGCTACCCTGCGTCCGAGGTCAGTGGCGGCCAGGAGGAGCTACCCCGTGTCCAAGGTCAGGGGCGGCCAGGAGAAGCCACCTCGGGAGAAGCAACGACAGAATGATCTCTGTTCGTCTCCAAGGCAAACCATTCGGTGTCACAGTTATCCAAGTCTATGCCCCAACCAGTAACGCTGAAGAAACTGAAGTTGAACGGTTTTATGAAGACCTACAAGACCTTGTAGAACTAACAACCAAAAAAGATGTTCTTTTCATTATAGGGGACTGGAATGCAAAAGTAAAAGGTCAAGAAACACCTGGAGTAACAGGCAAATTTGGCCTTGGAATGAGGAATGAAGCAGGGCAAGACTAATAGAGTTTTGCCAAGAAAAAGCACTGGTCATAGCAAACACCCTCTTCCAACAACACAAGAGAAGACTCTACACATGGATATCACCAGATGGTCAACACCAAAATCAGAATGATTATATTCTTTGCAGCCAAAGATGGAGAAGCTCTACACAGTCAGCGAAAACAAGACCAGGAGCTGACTGTGGCTCACATCATGAACTCCTCATTACCAAATTCAGACTTAAATTGAAGAAAGTAGGGAAAACCGCTAGACCATTCAGGTATGAACTAAATCAAATCCCTTATGATTATACAGTGGAAGTGAGAAATAGATTTAAGGGCCTAGATCCGAAAGATAGAGTGCCTGATGAACTATGAAATGAGGTTCGTGACATTGTACAGGAGACAGGGATCAAGACCATCCCCAAGGAAAAGAAATGCAGAAAAGCAAAATGGTTGTCTGGGGAGGCCTTACAAATAGCTGTGAAGAGAAGACAGGTGAAAAGCAAAGGAGAAAAGGAAGGATATAAGCATCTGAATGCAGAGTTCCAAAGAACAGCAAGAAGAGATAAGAAAGCCTTCTTCAGCGATCAATGCAAAGAAATAGAAGAAAACAACAGAATGGGAAAGACTACAGATCTCTTCAGGAAAATTAGAGATACCAAGGGAACATTTCATGCAAGGATGGGCTCGATAAAGGACAGAAATGGTATGGACCTAACAGAAGCATCACTACTAACAAAGCTAGTGGAGGTGATGGAATCCCAGTTGAGCTGTTTCAAATCCTGATAGAGGATGCTGTGAAAGTGCTGCACTCAATATGCCAGCACATTTGGAAAACTCAGCAGTGGACACAAGACTGGAAAAGGTCAGTTTTCATTCCAATTTCAAAGAAAGGCAATGCCAAAGAATGCTTAAACTACTGCACAATTGCATTCATCTCACATACTAGTAAAGTAATGCTCAAAATTCTCCAAGCCAGGCTTCAGCAATACGTGAACTGTGAACTCCCTGATATTCCAGCTGGTTTTAGAAAAGGCAGAGGAACCAGAGATCAAATTGCCAACATCCGCTGGATCATGGAAAAAGCAAGAAAATTCCAGAAAAACATCTATTTCTGCTTTCTTGACTATGCCAAAGCCTTTGACTGTATGGATCACAATACACTGTGGAAAATTCTGAAAGAGATGGGAATACCAGACCACCTGACCTGCCTCTTGAGAAACCTATATGCAGGTCAGGAAGCAACAGTTAGAACTGGACATGCAACAACAGACTGGTTCCAAATAGGAAAAGGAGGACGTCAAGGCTGTATATTGTCACCCTGCTTATTTAACTTCTATGCAGAGTACATCATGAGAAACCCTGGACTGGAAGAAACACAAGCTGGAATCAAGATTGCCGGGAGAAATATCAATAACCTCAGATATGCAGATGACACCACTCTTATGGCAGAAAGTGAAGAGGAGCTAAAAAGCCTCTTGATGAAAGTAAAAGAGGAGAGCAAAAAAGTTGGCCTAAAGCTCAACATTTAGAAAACGAAGATCATGGCATTTGGTCCCATCACTTCATGGGAAATAGATGGGGAAACTGTGGAAACAGTGGCAGACTTTATTTTGGGGGGCTCCAAAATCACTGCAGATGGTGATTGCAGCCATGAAATTAAAAGACGCTTAGTCCTTGGAAGAAAAGTTATGACCAACCTAGATAGTATATTCAAAAGCAGAGACATTACGTTGCCGACTAAGGTCCGTCTAGTCAAGGCTATGGTTTTTCCAGTAGTCATGTATGGATGTGAGAGTTGGACTGTGAAGAAGGCTGAGCGCCGAAGATGCTTTTGAACTGTGGTGTTGGAGAAGGCTCTTGAGAGTCCCTTGGACTGCAAAGAGATCCAACTAGTCCATTCTGAAGGAGATCAGCCCTGGGATTTCTTTGGAAGGAATGATGCTAAAGCTGAAACTCCAGTACTTTGGCCACCTCATGCGAAGAGTTGACTCATTGGAAAAGACTCTGCTGCTGGGAGGGATTGGGGGCAGGAGGAGAAGGGGACAACCGAGGATGAGATGGCTGGATGGCATCACGGACTCGATGGACGTGAGTCTGAGTGAACTCTGGGAGATGGTGATGAACAGGGAGACCTGGCGTGCTGTGATTCATGGGGTCGCAAAGAGTTGGACACGACTGAGCGACTGAATGAACTGAACTGAACTATGTGGTTGTATTTTAAAATCTTCCATTTTCTTGAGCCATAATTTCCACAGGAAGAAAAAAGTTTAAAAATTCATGTAAAAACAGGATTTGTATTCCAGATTGAAAATGTGATGATCAAAATGAATTCATCTGTTTTTTTTCTTAATTCAGATATGATCTATGCATGAACTCTCTCATGAAATAGAAAGAGTAAACAAAATGAGAAAACAAAGATAAACTCAATCTAGTTTTTAAAAGCTAAGATCAGTCACAAAGCCCACATATAATAAAAAATCATTCTAAACTCATTTAAGCTTTCACTCAGAGTCTATTTTTAAAATAAGGAGGTTTTAACATGCTTGATTACCAGCATTCTCATTATAACATTAGAAAATAAGAGCAGACAAACTAAATAGCAAGCTAGATAGGAAGAGACTAAAAAAGTAACTCTAATAAATGATAAAACCCTTTGAGATGATTTAATTTAAGGCTTCAGATGTCATAGCTTTAATTTAATTTAATACCTTTAATTTAAAGACTCAGATGTCCTACCTTTCAAATAAGACATGTATATATACATCTATCTATCTACCTATCTATCTGTATTTCTCAAAAAAAGGCAATGCCAAAGAATGTTCCAACTACCAAGCAATTGCACTCATCTCATGCTCTAGCAAAGTAATGCTCTAAATTCTCCAAGCCAGGCTTCAACAGTACGCAAACCGAGAACTTACAGATGCTCAAGCTGAATTTAGAAAAGGCAGAGGAACCAGAGATCAAATTTCAAACATCTGTTGCATCATATAAAAAACAAGAGAATTTCAGAAAAACATCTACTTCTGCTGTATTGACTATGCCAAAGCCTTTGACTGTGTGGATCATAACAAAGTGTGAAATCTTCAAGAGATGGAAATACCAGTCCACCTTATCTGCCTCCTGAGAAATCCGTACTCAGGTCAAGAAGCAACAGTTAGAACCAGACATGGAACAACGGACTGGTTCCAAATTGGGAAAGGAGTACATCAAGGCTGTATATTGTCACCCTGTTTAACTTATATGCAGAGTACATCATATGAAATACCAGGCTAGATGAAAGACAAGCTGGAATCAATATTGCTGGGAGAAATATCAATAACATCAGATATGCAGATGACACCAGCCTTATGGCAGAAAGCGAAGAACTAGAGTCTCTTGATGAAAGTGAAAGAGCAGAGTGAAAAAGCTGGCTTAAAACTCAACATTCAAAAAACAAAGATCATAGCATCCCATCTCATCACTTCCTGGGAAACAGATGGGAAAACGATGGAAACAGTAACAGACTTTATATTCAAGGACTCCAAAATCACTGCAGATGATGACTGCAGCCACAAAATTAAAAGATGCTTGCTCCTTGAAAGAAAAGGCATGACAAACTAGACAGCATATTAAAAAAGCAGAGATATTATTTAACCAACAAAGTTCCATATCGTCAAAGCTATGGTTTTTCCAGTAGTCATGTATGGATATGATGGTTGGGTCATAAAGAAAGCTGAGTAACCAAGAATTGATACTTTTGAACTGTGGTGTTGGAGAAGACTTTTGAGAGTCCCTTGGACTGAAAGGAGATTGAACCAGTCAATTCTATAGGAAATCAGTCCTGAATATTCACTGGGAGGATTGATGCTGAAGCTGAAGCTCCAATATTCTGGACACCTGATGCAAAGAAATGATTTATTGCAAAGACCCTGATGCTGGGAAAGATTGAAGGCAGGAGGAGAAGGGGATGACAGACGATGAGATAGTTGGATGGCATCCCCGACTCAATGGACATGAGTTTGAGCAAGTGCCTGGAGTTGGTGATGGACAGGGAAGCCTGATGTACTGTTGTCCATGGGGTCACAAAGAGTTGGACATGACTGAGCAACTGCACTGAACTGAACTGAATCAACAACAGTGCAATATCTGTAAATTAATGTGATACAGTACATTAACAAATTAAAGAATAAAAATTATATGAACATCTCAAAAGATACAGAAAGAAGCATTTGACAAAATTCAATATCTATATATGATTTAAAACAACACTCAACAAAATGAGTATAACAGAAACAAACCTCATGTAAAAAGGCCATATATGATAAACTCACATAAGCGGTCACATGCAGTTGTGAGAGCTGGACACTAAAGAAAGCAGAGGGTTGAAGAATTGATAGCTTCAAACTATGGTGGTATAGAAGACTCCTGAGAGTCCCTTGGACAGCAAGGAAGTCAAAACACATCAATCTTAAGGGAAATCAACCCTGAATACTCGTTGGAAGGACTGATGCTGAAGTTGAAGCTCCAGTATTTTGGTCATCTGATGCAAAGAGCTGACTCATTGGAATGTTCCTGATGCTGAGAAAGACTGAGGGCAGAAGGAGAAGAGTGCATCAGAGGATGAGATGGCTGGATGGCATCACCAATGTGATGGACATGAACTTGGGCAAAAGGAGATGGTGAGGGACAGAGAGGCCTGGTGTGCTGCATGGGGTCAGAAAGAGTCAGACACGACTGGGTGACTGGACAACAACAACAATGACAAACCCACAGCCAACATCATACTCAAGGATGAAAAGGACTTCTTTCCTGTAAGATCACAAACAGGAAAAGGATGCCAACTCTCACTACTTTTATTCACCATAGTATTAGAAGTCCTAGACACAGCAATCAAGAAAAAAGAGGAATTCCAACTGGAAGAGAAGTAAAACAGTTATTTTCAAGTGACAAATTACCCAGAAAATCCTAAAGAAGTCACCGAAAAAAAAAATTAGAACTCATCAACGAACTGGGCAAAGATGCAAGATTTAAAATTAATATATAGAAGTCTGTTGCATTTCTACCAATTTACAACAAACTATCAGAGAAAGAAATTAAGAAAACTATCCCATTTACAATTGCAGCAAAATATAAAATATATAGGGATAAATCTAAGGAGGTAAAAGACCTGAACATGGAAAATGGTAACATGCTGATGAATGAAATGAAAACATAAATAGATGGAAAGATATACCACGGTCTTGGATTGGAAGAACTAATACTGCTAAAATACCATACTACCCAAATTAATCTACAGCTTCAATGCAAGGTCTATCAAAATACACACTGTATTTTTCACAGAACTAGAACAAATAATTCTAACATTTGTATGGAAATACAGAAGACCCACAAAAGCCAAAATCAGCTGTAGAAAGAAGAACAAAGCTGAAGGTATCACATTTCCTAATTTCAAACTGTACCACATAAATACAGGCATCAAAACAGTATGATGCCGGGACAAAACAAGCCACATAAATCACTGGAACAAAAGGGAGACCACAGAAACTATACCACAATTATAGGGGAATTAATCTATGGGAAAAGATGCAAGGATATAGAGTTAGGAAAAGATAACCTTCAACAAGGCCACTTTTGGGAAAACTAGACACTTACATGCAAAAGAATCCAACTGAACTACTCTCTCACACCAAGCACAGAAATAAACTCAAAATGAATTAAAGATTTAAATGAAAGACCTTAGACCATAATACTTCCAGCAGTATCTTTGAGTCAGTGATGCCATCCAACCATCTTGTCCTCTGTTATTCCCTTCTCTTTCTGCTTTCAATCTTTCCCAACATCAGGGTCTTTTCTAATGAGTTGGTTCTTCGTATCAGGGGGCCAAAGTATTGAAATAGAGCTTCAGCTTCAGCATCAGTCCTTCCAATGAATATTCAGCATTGATTTCCTTTAGCATTGACTGGCTGGATCTCCTTGCAGTCCAAGGGACTTTCAAGAGTCCTCTCCACCACAATTCAAAAGCATCAATTCTTCAGTGCTCAGCTTTCTTTATCCTCAACTCTCCCATCCATACATGACTATTCGAAAAACCAGCAGTCCAGCTAGAGCTGTAAATATAAGGTTAAGTTCCCTAAGTCTCATCACTACCCCAGGAAGACTTCAGATATAGAAAACTGTCAAGAGATTTTTAAGACCAGAAAGGAAGGTGCACTGAGAAAGAAATTTGAGAGACAAGTGTACTTGCAGCATTGATCAAGTAGAAAAATATGGCAAACTTTCGGAGTTAGATAGACAAGATCTGTATTCACTATGTGTTGTGTTTTCTCCCAGCCTGGAAGCACCAGGCAGTTCTTTGCCCATCTATATGCCTGAAGACCTAGAATCTGAACATTCTTGTCAGGGCTCAGGAGTCAGAAATGTGAGACCCTTTTCAGGGACTATTAAAAAAAGTTTATCCAGTGGTTTCATTGATACATAGGTTCTCCTAGATTGGACTGTTCGCTCCTTCACAAAACTGCAAAAGACAATGACAGAGGAAGTACTATTCTGCCCAGGCTCCTTTCCCATCAGGGATTCCATAAGAGAATTAAGCCCTTCAAAATATGATATTCGTGATTATTTTCTGAATTCTCTCAAAGTTGGTAGCGGGGTAGTGGCATTCTGATAGTATAGCAGTTAACTTTTTACATAACATGGAACCCTCAGGCAATTAGGGTTTAATATTCTCAGAAAATCCTGGTTGAGCGTTCTGTTCCAGACGAGACCTGTCAGTGCATGGAGTGTTATTTTTGGAGTCACTAGCACTAGCTATGTTCTGTTTCCGCTGAGAAAAAATGAGGGCTTTAGATTAAGTGTGGGTAGAAGGGCTACGGGAATGATTTCACTATTGTTGTAACAAGAATGACCAAAACAATGTTTTATGATCACCACCACCAGATACGTGATTACTGTTTAGCCCAGGTTAATCCAGCCTGCTTAGCGTAAGAATTAATACTCTGTCTGTGGCTCCCATTTTGAAAAAAAAGTAAGGATTATAACCTGAAGGTAAATCAAAAGCACTTTAAATGGACAAAAGCATACTCATGCTAATGATGAAGGTTTACCTACTTCAGAGGCACACTCTAAAAATGAAAATACAATGATTTGGCTATCTGCCTTATATTTCATGTTTTTCAAAGTTTTAAATTGGTTTTCACTGCTGCTGATGTTGATCTTCTCTACATGAATTCCTTGGTTTACTTATTTCATAAAATGATTTTTAAAGTTCAGTTTCTTAGAATTCTTCTGAAGTCAATAAGTAAATTGTAGAAATCAAAAGGGGAAAAATTCCTCTTTTATCTGTCATAAAGCTACCAATTCAGGCATTACCAGGCAAAAATGGGTTTTATTTTTTCAAAAGCATTTGAACAGAAATATTAATGTTTCCAACCTACTGAACAGTTAGCTATAAATAAGGGAAAATTCCATGTGAGTTTTCTGATTCACCCTTCACATGTAGAAGGTTGGAGATGGGGATTTGGCAAAAATCACCTCTTAATAACTGATATGTCTACCAAAAAAAGCTCTCTACACCAAGTTTAGTGCAGCTCTTCACTCACTCAACTCGACTCTTAAAAGAGAAACTAGGATACATAATAATCAAGCTAATACAAAATTCCTATACAAATTAGGTCCAAAACTAGACACAAAATATATCACTTCTCATTGAATAAACATTTCTTTTATATCACCCATACTTTGATTTTTTTCCTCTTGAAAACAAAATTCTCATGCCAAGGAATTCAGAACTCCTAGCTGCCTTCTTCCTGACAATACTCAACAATTTCATGATAAAAAAATAGTTTGCCTTAAACTTCCTCCTAGAACATCTGTGTCTATTATTTTATAGTTAAAGCATAGATGTCAGGTATAATTTCATGTATAGGTGGAATTTTTATAACAAAGCAAATAAACAAACATAACAAATCAGAAGCAGAATTACAGATACAGAGAACATACAGGTGGAGGGGAGTAGAGGGAAAAAAGAAGTAGGTGAGGAAATTAAGAGGTATAAACAGCTAGTTGCAAAATAAATGAGTCAGGAGTATGAAATGTACAGTGTGGGACACATAGTCAATAACTATATAATATTTTTGCACAGTGACATGTAACTAGACTTATCATTGTGATTATTTTGAAATACAAAGCAGTATCGAATCATTATGTTGTATAGCATGAATTAACAGTATTTCAGGGTAATTTTATATCCTAAGAGCTCTCATCAAAAGTAAAAGTTGCTGCTTTGTCTTTAATTTTGTACCTATGAGATAGATGCTTACTAAATTGATTGTGTTAATCATTTCATGATGTACGTATATATGTGAAAAATCAGGCTGTAGGAGATCAACCAAGGTGGCACACTAAGAGAAAATATTGAGATCACCTATCCCTCAAAAGACATCCAAAACACAACTGTAGGAGGAGTCAAGGAGGCAGCAGAAGAGGATGTGGAATTCGTTGCTTCTCACAAGTACATCAACAATATATCACAAATGTAACAATTCTCTCAGCGCTCCTATTGAACTTTAGTGGAAAGAAGACATCAAATACCTAAAAGGATGAGAAAAATCTCCTTGCAACTGGGTAGGACAAAAGAAGGGGAAAAAAAGGAAAAGAGGAATCAAAAAAGGAACCAGAAATCATAGTGGGAAGCTAAAGGTGAGGAGAGCTGAAGGGGAGGAGAGTTCCCCACACTCAGAAAGAGAATAAAGGATTTGTCTTTCCCCAAGACAACTTTTTTTTTTTAAATTTAAGCTCCAAAATCACTGCAGATGGTGACTGCGGCCGTGAAATTAAAAGATGCTTGCTCCTTGGAAGGAAAGCTACGACAAACAATGTATTAAAAAACAGGGACATCACTTTGCTAACAAAGGTCTGTATAGTCAAAGCTATGGTTTTTCCAGTAGTCTGTACAGATGCTAGAGTTGGACCATAAAGACGGCTGAGCATGAAAGAATTGATGCTTTTGAACTGTGGTGCTGGAGAAGACTCTTGAGAGTCCACTGGACTACAAGGAGATCAAACCATTCAACTTTAAAGGAAATGAAGCCTGAATATTCACTGGAAGGGACTGATGCTAAAACTGAAATTCCATTACTTTGGTCACCTGATGCAAAGAGCTGGCTCATTGGAAAAGACACTGATGCTGGGAAAGATTGAAGGCAAAAGGAGAAGGGGGCAGCAGAGGGTGAGATGGTTGGACAGCATCACCGATTAAAAAGACATGAATCCGAGCAAACTCCAGGAGATATTCAAGGACAGAGGAACGTGGATTGCTGCAGTCCATGAGGTCGCAAATAGTTGGACATGAGTTAGTGACTAAACACAACAACAAAAACAAAGATATTACGTGGAAAATGTTTCTTGGGATCTTAAATATTTGAGGCATGGTCTTGCCGTTTTGCTTCATGAACCACAATCTAGATGTCAGGTGGAATGCTATGTCCTTGGAGTTTAATGTAGAATTTCTTTGACCTTCCAATGAATGACATGAGGAAGTTTTAGGCTGTTCTGGGATATTGGCTAATCTCTTCCTGGCTCAGATTTATACAGACAGAGGGTCATCATTCTGTGTCTGCATATAGTGAGCTCAGAATTGAAAGAGACACATGTACCCCAATGTTCATCGCAGCACTGTTTATAATAGCCAGGACATGGAAACAACCTAGATGTCCATCAGCAGATGAATGGATAAGAAAGCTGTGGTACATATACACAATGGAGTATTACTCAGCTGTTAAAAAGAATTCATTTGAATCAGTTCTGATGAGATGGATGAAACTGGAGCCGATTATACAGAGTGAAGTAAGCCAGAAAGAAAAACACCAATACAGTATACTAACACATATATATGGAATTTAGGAAGATGGCAATGACGACCCTGTATGCAAGACAGGGAAAGAGACACAGATGTGTATAACGGACTTTTGGACTCAGAGGGAGAGGGAGAGGGTGGGATGATTTGGGAGAATGGTATTCTAACATGTATACTATCATGTGAATTGAATCGCCAGTCTATGTCTGACACAGGATGCAGCATGCTTGGGGCTGGTGCATGGGGATGACCCAGAAAGATGTTATGGGGATGGAGGTGGGAGGGGGGTTCATGTTTGGGAATGCATGTAAGAATTAAAGATTTTAAAATTTAAAAAATAAAAAACTAAAAAAAAAAAAAAGATCAACAATTACACAGCTCTCCATACGAATGCTACTCACATCAATTAAAGGTTTTCTAGAATTCACTCAGTATTTGAGAAGATAACATGGAGAAGGCTGCTCTGGTCTCTGTCCCTCCTTTTCCCTCATCCAAATACTTCTGATGCATGTATGCATGTTCGTATGTGTGTGTGCGTGCACACACACACACTGACTTCATCCTTCCTTTCTTCTGCAGAAAAGTCATGGGTTTCTCCTTGGCTCTCTTGAACATCAGCTTCTTCCCCCACACTCAGCCTTCAGCTTCTATTCCAAGCATGCGTTCTCAACCAAGTCAATTCTCTATGTAAGAAAAGTTCTCATGCCAGCTGCAAAAAGAATAAAGCAATCATCCTATTTTTCAAAACTAATTTAGACACACAGTAGGTGTTTAGAATATAATAGATACATACATATTTATTTCTCTGAGTATAGAGGCTTCTCTGCGCTGTGAGCTGGCATGGAAACAGCCTAGGTTGACAGAGAGTTTTACACACACACCATTTAATTTATAAAGGGAAAGGCATATATTAATTCCCCTTAACTACACAGATCTCAGTTCCTCTTAGGAATATGAACGTCAGACATTATCTCACAGTTGCCCTCTAACAAAGGAAAAATGCTCTCATTTTCAATGTGCAGAGAGAGAGAAGAGGAGACAGAAGTGGATTAAATGACTCCAAAACTGGCCTTCAGGCAGCAAAGGGCAGAACAACAGCTAGAACCTGGAGTTTTAAAAACCCAAGTCAAGGGCCAGGAGACAATGTTGTCTCACCAAGAAAAAAGTTTTCAAATTTTGCGCTTTCTCTCAAAATTGCTAAAATCTGAGGTTTTTTTCCCATTTGTACTTATTGGGGTAGTATGCACAGCATGTGGTTCAAACTAGGCTCTAGAGCAACACTGTTTGGATAAAAATCACAGATCTGCTATTGTAGCTTCTGATCTTGAGAAACTTAGTCAACATTTTATCGCCTCAATCTCAGCATCTGAAAAATAGAAATGATAAATAATAGTATCCACCTCACAGAGCTATTGTGAGGATTAAATGAGTTTACACCCTTCTACCCCCAGCTCCCCATACACCTACCACAGAGCTTAGGAAAGTGCCTGGTACCAAAAAACAGCACATAACTGTTGGCTATAATTATGTCTTCTTTTCAAATTGCTCATTCTTTTTTAGCAGCCCTGAGTTGATTTTTTTTCTCTTGGTGACAGCATTGTCTAACTACAGAAACCAACCTTGCAGAATACTAAGCATATGATTAAATTGAACATATTACCATTTTATTGTTCATGTCCCTCCTTTCTTTTCATTCTTTTTCCTATCACTTCCCTTTCTTCCTTCCATTTTTATTTCCTTTCTTCCTTCTTTCCTCCCCTCCAGAAATACTTCCTGAGTGCCTACTAAGTGTACTACACATGCATGCTAAGTTAATTCAGCCATGTCTGACTCTTTGGAACCCTATGGACTGTAGCCTGCCAGGCTCCTTTGTCCATGGGATTCTCCAGGCAAGAGTACTGGAGTGGGTTGCCATGCCCTCCTCCATGGGACTTCCCAACTCAAGGATCAAATCCACAGCTTTTAAGTCTCTTGCACTGGGAGGTGAGTTCTTACCACTGATGCCACTGGGAAGCCCCATGTGCATTATGGTACAGTATTAAACTAGGTACAGTATTAAACTAGGTACAGTAGTAAAGATGAAATAGCCATTTAAAAAGAATTTCCATACTATTTTATCAATTAAATTTAAAATAGAAGTAAATACTTGAACAAGGTAGACTGCCAACTATGGTATTAACATGCATCTAGGTATATACATCTAGATGTAAAAACATAGTTTTAGAGACTTTTCTCTGCAAAAATGTAACATATTTCATAAATATATAAGGATAAACAAATCTTTAGCTTCAAATGGAAATATAGAGAGATATGTAACTAAAAGGTCAGAAATGACTTCACTATATCAAAAAATTTAAATTATAAAACACATATATTTATGTAAGTATCTATGAATATTCTACAACTCTACAAAATATTTCAAAATTATTTTGCAAAGCAATTGCTCAAAAACTGACTACTTAAATGTTATTTGAACATACAGAATAATAATAATAATAAAACAGCTCATCAGAGAAGTAGGTAGGGAACTTTACAAAAGAGGTGGGAACTATATTAAGATTTTTTCAGTTTTGGATACACTCACATTTTCATCCTCTATCCTATATGCTCTCTTAAGCTCAGAAAGAAGACAAATTAAATAATGCTTAAACAACTAAATGATTGTATTGATGTTCCTACCAAGAAATAGTGACAGAAGGACAGCTTCTATTTATGTGCCAATTAACACTGTGGAGAAGAGGGAAACATAACTTTATCAAAATTATACTTTTCTAATACTTTGACTGTGTGGATCACAACAAAATGTGGAAAATTCTGAAAGCGATGGGAATACCAGACCACTTGACCTGCCTCTTGAGAAACCTGTATGCAGGTCAGGAAGCAACAGTTAGAACTGGACATGCAACAACAGACTGGTTCCAAATAGGAAAAGGAGTACGTCAAGGCTGTATATTGCCACCCTGCTTATTTAACTTATATGCAGAGTACTTCATGAGAAATGCTAGGCTGGAAGAAACACAAGCTGGAATCAAGATTGCTGGGAGATATATCAATAACCTCAGATATGCAGATGACACCACCTTTATGGCAGAAAGTGAAGAGGAACTAAAAAGCCTCTTGATGAAAGTGAAAGAGGAGAGTGAAAAAGTTGGCTTAAAGCTCAACATTCAGAAAACTAAGATCATGGCATCTGGTCCCATCACTTCATCAGAAATAGATGGGGAAACAGTGGAAACAGTGTCAGACTTTATTTTTGGGGGCTCCAAAATCACTGCAGATGGTGATTACAGCCATGAAATTAAAAGACGCTTGGAAGGAAAGTTATGACCAACCTAGACAGCATATTGAAAAGCAGAGATGTTACTTTGCCAACAAGGTCCGTCTAGTCAGGGCTATGGTTTTTCCAGTAGTCATGTATGGATGCGAGAGTTGGACTGTGAAGAAAGCTGAGCGCTGAAGAATTGATGCTTTTGAACTGTGGTGTTGGAGAAGACTCTTGAGAGTCCCTTGGGCTGCAAGGAAATCCAACCGGTCCATCCTAAAGGAGATCAGTCCTGGATGTTTATTGGAGGACTGATGCTAAAGCTGAAACTCCAATACTTTGGCCACCTCATGCGAAGAGTTGACTCATTGGAAAAGACTCTGATGCTGGGAGGGATTGGGGGCAGGAGGAGAAGGAGACAACAGAGGATGAGATGGTTGGATGGCATCACTGACTCGATGGACATGAGTTTGAGTGAACTCTGGGAGTTGGTGATGGACAGGGAGGCCTGGCATGCTGCGATTCATGGGGTTGCAGAGTCGGACATGACTGAGCAACGGAACACTGAAAAAGAACTTTCCAAATAGAAGTCAAAAAAAGAAGTGAGTTTTTCACCCTCAGTCTCAACACTGAAATCAACCATAAGATTTATTTGCAAAATGCCATAAATAACTTGTGTGTTCAAGTGCACTTGGCTATTGGCCACCAGAAACAAACAGGGGAAAAAACACACACACACACACACACAAAAAACCAAAACTGAATGAAAATTCTTTAAGCAGTAAAATAACAGATTATTTTTGTCTGTTCTAAGCTCTCACAAAATGAGAGGCCCTGAGATAGAGTGGCTTGAGATCTGGTTACATCTTTGTGACCTTCATAATCATAGGGTGGCTGCAACAGTTTCAGGCATCACATTTCATACTCCAGTTTGAAATACAAACAAAATGGGCCTAGCACTTACTGTGCTTCCTTCAAATAGCAAAGAAATGTTCCTAGCAGCCCTATAAAGGAGATGTCTTAAGGTCAAATCAGCCAGAATTTGGTTACATGTGCTTGATTAGCCCATCACTGGCAAAGAGAATGGAATACACAAAATCAGCCACCCAGAAAGCAGTGGTTCTCAAACTTGAGTATGCACTGGAGTTATCTGGAGAGCTTATTAAAATGCAGATTTATGAGTTTGCATTTTCAAAAAGCTCCTAGGTGATGCTGATCCTTGTAAGCATGCTTTGTATTGCTCTAAAGCACGAGTGAGTATGAAGGCCTACATAAAACTGGGTGTGTGTGCAGGGGTCAGGGGAATAACTCTTAGGTAATCAACCAAAGTTCATCTCAGATATATTATTAAAACTGCTTTTCATCCATTACTTTTAGATCAAATTAATGACATAACTGAATATCTTCTAGGTATTTCAGAATCACAAGCTTTTGATGTATATAACTACTGATCTATCTACCTGAATCTAGGGTAAGACTATAACTCAGAAAGTTGCTATCACTGCTCAGTAAACACAGTCTTCAAATCATCAGTGTTACTGCGTGAAAGTGAAAGTCTCTCAGTTGTGTCCAACTCTTTGCGACCCCATGGACACAAAGTCCACGGAGTCCATGGAATTCTCCAGGCCAGAATCCTGGAGTGGGTAGCCTTTCCCTTCTCCAGGGGATCTTCCCAACGCAGGGATCAAACCTAGGTCTCCCATATTGCAGGTGGATTCTTTATCAGCTGAGCCATCAGGGAAGCCCAAGAATATTGGAGTGGGTACCCTACCCTTCTCCAGTGGATCTTCCCAACCCAGGAATCAAACCAGGGTCTCCTGCATTGCAGGTGGATTCTTTACCAACTAAGCAATCAGGCTTTCTATAGATGGAGCCATTACTTCTATTTAGAGTGAGCACTATTTGGCTGACTTTAAAAAGGAGAAGAAAAAGAGGCTGAGGTTACAATTTTTTCTAGCCCAGCAAGCATTCACTTGGTAACCACTTTTAAGTAAAAAAATTCAAAACAATGCACTTCACCAGATGCTCCTTTAATTTTCCAGGGATTAATTTGAGAGTTAATTACACATTTTAAGTGATTAACAACAACAAAGAAAAAAAGCACTAAGCTCTCTACTGATGCTTTGAATTGTACTATGGACCATTGTTCATTCTCATTTTCGAGAACCAGAATCATTTTGACTCACAAAAAAAGTCCTGGAATGAATCTCCCTTCTACTTGGCAACATTTACTTGTTGTAATGAGCAAGTAATTACTTCTATAAATTCTATAGGAAGCTTTCAATTATTCATGTCTATTAATAAGAAAGGAGACAATAAGAAAAAGGCAAAGATAAAATCAGTCATGACTTCATGCCAAAAAATACATATTTCTTAGTCAATAACTCTAAAATCTTTTTCCTAACTATATAGAATTGCTAACAACAAACACCAGTAAACATTCTCTGTTAAACCACCAAGCATCCTAAATTTGCAAGCCACTTAACTTTCTTGAACACCATTTCCTTACCTGAATGAAGCATTAAGGGTTTGGATTGAATGTCTTTGCTTTTTAATATTCCTTTCAAATATAGTCTAAAGGTGACAACTCCTTCCTCTGCACCATTCATCTTTGGAGATAAGTGTTATTAGCAATTAAATATGAAATAATAGGAAAAAAGGTTTTTAACTACAAAGTAAAAGAAAATAAGAGGCCAGGATAATTCTGATCTGAAAGGAGAGTTGGTTGTAACATGGTAGTCCAGTTCAGTTCAGTCGCTCACTTTTGTCCAACTCTTTGCAACCCCATGAACTGCAGCACGCCAGGCCTCCCTGTCCATCACCAACTCCTGGAGTCCACTCAAACCCATGTCCATTGAGTCAGTGATGCCATCCAACCATCCCATCCTCTGTCATCCCCTTCTCCTCTTGCTCTTAATCTTTCCCAGCATCAGGGTCTTTTCCAAGGAGTCAGTTCTTCCTATCAGGTGGGCCAAAGTATTGGAGTTTCAGCTTCAGCATCAGTCCTTCCAATGAACACCCAGGACTGATCTCCTTTCAGATGGACTGGTTGGATCTCCTTGCAGTCCAAGGGACTCTCAAGAGTCTTCTCCAACATCACAGTTCAAAAGCATCAGTTCTACGGTGCTCAGCTTTCTTTATAGTCCAACTCTCACATCCATACATGACCACTGGAAAAACCATAGCCTTGACTACACGGACCTTTGTTGACAAAGTAATGTCTCTGCTTTTCAATATGCTGTCTAGGTTGGTCATAACTTTCCTTCCAAGAAGCAAGCGTCTTTTAATTTCATGGCTAACATGATAGAGATGGCGACAATTTAAGAAGGTATATTAACTGAATTAATGCCAGTTTGAAGAATGATGTGTCCATACCAATGACATGATTCACTTTAAAAAAAAATTAAGCAAACTATGTGTTTCTCCTATAGACTTTCCTCTCTGTACCTTAAAAACACCTTTCCAGAGTCACTCATGAGTCATACTCATCCTTGAATTAAACTAAACACTCAGCACATGTGAAAGAAATGAAATGTTTATTTGGAAAAGTAAAGGAATTTGGATCTCTGCTCACTCACTTGAATCTAACCACCAAAATAATGATATTTCACTCTTTCTAGAACAACAGTTCTCAAACTTGAGCCTGTATCAGAATCAACTGGTAGGCTTATTAAAACAGAGGTGCTGGGTCCCACCCCCAGGGTTTCCAAGTCAGTAGATCCGAAGTAGGGCCTGAAAATTTGCATTTGTAACATTTTTCCAGGATAAGGTGGTTGACATTATTGGTATCAGGTCCACAGTTAGGGATTATTGTTCTAGAAGATGGGTAATGATTGGTAAGTATGAAGTAGAGACTGCCTCATTAGACATACATGCGGGAACTGGGCACAGCGTAGGAAAATATTTCATAAGAAAAAGGACACCTAAACTGTTAAGGATATACCATGTATCTCTCATAACATCACAGCTCTCATTTTTCTACTTATTTATGATTCCAAATCTGAGCAGTACAAATGTACAAGCTGGAGCTGATTAAACCCAACATCCAATGTTACTTCACTGATTTTTTTTTTCTCTCTTAAAGAAACAAAAAATCTTTGACTTCCTTTGCTAGCTATCTTACCATAAAATGCAAAGAAATGTTGATTAATCAAGCAGAGAATGAAGGACATTTTTTCTTTTACTTGTCTGGTTCATTATACTAGCTTGAATCACATTACATATCCTGTTAATAGATGATGCTCAAAAATTTAGCAAACCAAATGCAGCATTATTATCAACCCTAACTAGAAAATGTGACGTATTAGATTAAATAAAAGGAAAGAAAGAAGCAGCAGTCTATTAGTGAGGGACCTGTTGAAGGACTGTCATTGTTCACAAGCCAAGGATTCTGCCCCTTTTTTCACTAATAGAAAATTCTCACAAATACAATTTAAAGCTTTCTGAGAGCCTACAGACAATGCAAAATATTCTGCTTGTACATGTTTCTTACAAAAATTAAGAAGGAGGATGATTTGGGGTAGACTAATATTTTTCATGCAGAAATCCATAAATATTTTATTACAATAGCACAAGGACTTCACTGAATGTTTCCCCTGTCTCCATGTGTAGAATGAAGCTCAGAAAAATGTTCATTTGCATATTTACTTAATAACCATTCATGGAAAGCATAGGCCCAGGTCTGTGCTTTGGATAGGAAAAAAAAAAATCCCCCTCTTCATCAGTTTTGACAGCTTGTCAGCTAGGAACAAAAATACACCAACTGCTTGAGAGAAAAGTCTCAAGCAAATTTTTTTTAATCAAAGGGAAAAATAAGCAACTAAATAACTAAATACAACTGGCATGAGTGTAGGACACTATGGAATACATTGACACAAGTTTATAAGAGATACTTGCATTTCTTGAGGGGGTACATTAGCCCCAAATCTTACAGAATAGAAGCAATCTCAAGGTTAAAAATTAGATTTATTATTAAAATTTTTCAACAACTTGACTTATAAGAATGGAATTTCAAAATAAAAAAATGAGCAAAATATTCTATATCATAATACACTGTAGAAATGTAACAGGTTGTAAAAATTGTAATGCAGAGGACATGTGGCCAAGATGATGGGGTAGGAAGACGCTGAGCTAACTTCCTCCTATAGACATACCAAAATTACAACTACTTACACAGCAACTATTGATAAGCACAACATGAAGATTAACAGAAAAGATTTCCACAACTAAAGGGCACATGAAGTACCCACAATGAGACAGGTAGGAGGGGTGAAGATGCAGTATGTCAGGATTCATATCCCCTGAGCAGGCAACCCACATACAGGAGAATAATCACAGTTGCAGAGGTTTTCTCCAAGGATTAAGGAATTCAAGCCCATACTGGGCTCCATAGCCTGGGGGCCTTGCAACAAGAAGACAAGCCATCAGAACATCCAAGTTTGAAAGCCAGTGGGGCTTGCGTATGGGAGAATGGGAGCGCTGCAAGAAACAGAGACTCTGTAAAAGGCTGCGAACAAAAATCACATGTACATTGAGTCCCAACAGAGAGGCAGTAAATTAAAAGTAGCCTCACTCAAGACACTTCAGAGAGCCTCTTTGAAAGGCAGGAGCCAACTGGGAATCCCTCTGAGGATCTATTAGATGCTGGCAGCAACCATTTTGGGAAGTTCCTTCAATCATGAGGACATCGGTGCTGCTGCATTAGAATCCTCCCACTAGCCTATTAGTGCCAGGGAGGGTTCCCTGCCCACTAGCAGGTGAGCACCAGCTACACAATTCCTCAGGCCATGCAGCCAGCTTCCCCAGGAACCAGCGTACTTCACTAGTAGGCCAGGAACAGACCTAGCCCCTAGGCTCTGCATCCAGCTGCCCTGGGATCTGGACCTGCCCACCAGCAGGTCAGCACAAGCCCTGGGCCACTGCTAGCCTTTAGCCAGCTACCCTAGAACCCAACCTCACCAACCAGCTGGCTGAAAGCCACCACTAGAGACAGGAGCTGATAGCCAACCAGGCTGGGGGCAAGCACCACCTACCGGTGTTCACACGTTAGTTTGCCATGGCAAAACAGAAGGGCTCAGGGCATACTCACATATGGGGCGCCCCTAGAGCATACAGCTCTGGTGACCAGAGGATAATGTGCTACTGAGCCCTATAGGAGAGCTCCTATATAACGCCACTTCCCCAAGTACACGAAATGTAACCAACCTACATACATAATACATAGAAAAAAACATGAAAAATTAGGCAAAATGAGGAGATGGGGAATATATTACAAATGAAGAAGATAAAACATCAGAAGAAAAACTAAACAAAGTGGAGATAAAGCAATCTACCCAATAAAGAGTTCAAATGATGATCATAAAGATGCTCAACAAACTTGAGAGAAGAATGTACAACAGTGAAAGGTTTAACTAACAGAAAACATAAAGAAGAAGAAAAAGAGCTGAAAAATACAACTGAAATAAAAAGTACATTATAAGGAATCAACAGTAAGTTAGATGATACAGATGAATGAATCAGCAAAAGGAAAAACCCAGTAGTGCAAATAGCCCAATGAAGGGAATAAAAGTAGAAGTAATATTTAAAAATTGGGATAGTTTAAGAGGCCTTTGGAACAACATGACATGTACTATGGTTGCATTATAGGTGTTCCATAAGAAGAAGAAAGAGAGAAAGGGGCAGAGAACTTACTTGAAGAAATAATAGCTGAAAATGTCCCTAGCCTGGGAAAGGAAACAGACATCCAGATACCAGAAGCCATACAGGGTCATGACCAATCTTTGCAAAGAGTTCCACTTCGAGATACATTATAAATAAAATGGAAAAAAAAAAAGGATACAGAAAGAATTTTAAAAGCAGCATAACAAAAGCAAAATTATAATATACTGAATTCAAAAATACATTAAAAGGATCATACATCACGATCAAGTGGATTTACCCTGGGGATTAATGGATGATTCAAGATCCTTAAATCAATCACTGTGACACATCACATTAAGAAATTGAAGAATAAAACTCATATGATCATCTCAATAGATAAAGAAAAGACTTGACAAAATTTAACGTTCATTTATTATTAAAAAATGCTATCAACAAAGTAGGTATAGAGGGAACACATCTAAATATATAAAGATCATATGTGACAAAAATGTAGCTAACATCATACTCAACAGGGAAACTATGAAAGCACTTTTCTAAGATCAAGAACAAGAAAAAAATGCCCATTCCTGACACTTTTAAGAAACTCAACATGGTACTTGAAGTCCTAGCCACAGCAATCAGAAAATAAATAAAACTGTCACTGCTTGCAGATGACATACTATATATAAAAAGTCCAGAAAAAGACTTTTCCATAAAGAAGACACACAGACACACACACAGACACACACACAGACAGACACACACACACACACACACACACACCTATTAGAAACAATGATGCAGTAAAGTTACAGGATACAAAATTAATATACAGAAATTTGTGTCTATACATTAAAAGTAAAGAATTGGAAAGAGAAATTTAAAAAGCAATTCCATTTACAATTGCAGCAGAAACAAATAATAGGTTAAACTTAATCAAAGATATCAAAGTCCTGTACATGCAAAACTGTAAGACATTTATGAAAGAAATATGTCACAAAAAAATGGAAAAATATGCCATGCTAACAGACACAAGAATTAATATTGTAAAATGACCATGTTTCCCAAGGCAATCTACAGGTTCACTGCAGTATCTACCAAAATAGCAATGGCATTTATCACAGGACCAGAGTAACTAATTCTCAGATTTGACTAGAGACAAAGAAGCCCCGCACAGCCTAAAGAATCTTGAAGGGAAAAAAAAAAAAAAGCTTTAAGCATAATTCTGCCTGACATCAAGTTATATTACAAAGCTACCGTAATCAAAACCATATAGTATCACAAAAAACAAAACATAGATCAATGAAAGAGAATAGAAAACCCAGAAATAAACCCATGATTATATGGTCAATTAATCTATGAAAAAGGAGACAATAATATGCAATGGGGGAAAAATAGCCTCTTCAATAATTTGTGCTAGAGAAACTGGATATATTCATGCAAAAGAACCAAACTGAACTACTTTCTCACACCATATCCAAAAGTAAATTCGAAATGTATTGCAGGAAAATGTAGGCATAATAAAACTTCTACAGGAAAATATAGGCAGTATGCTCTTTGGCAACAGTCTTAGCAATGCATTTTTGAATATGTCTCCTACTGGGCTTCCCTGATAGCTCAGTTCGTAAAGAATCAGCCTGCAAAGGTGGAGACCCCAGTTCAATTTCTGGGTCAGGAAGATCCACTGGAGAAGGAATAGGCTACCCACTCCAGTATTCTTGGGCTTCCCTTGTGGCTCAGCTGGTAAAGAATCTGCCTGCAATGTAGGAGACCTGGGTTCAGTCCCTGGGTTGGGAAGATCCCATGGAGAAGGGAAAGGCTACTCCCTCCAGTATTCTAGCCTGGAGAATTCCATGGACTGTATTGTCTATGGGGTCGCAAAGAGTCGGACATGACTGAGTGACTTTCACTTTCACTTTCCTCAGGCAAAGGCAAGCCAGAGCAAAAATAGACAAATGGAACTGCATAAAATAAAAGGGCTTTTTATAGTAAAGGAAACAATCAACAACAAAAAAAAGGCATCCTGCTGAAGAGCTTATTTGCAAATGACATACTCAAAAAGGGGTTAATAATCTAAAATAAAGAACTCATACTATTCAAAATGTTTTTGAAGATCTGGTTTGTAACAAAATGGGCAGAGGACCTAAATAGACATTTTTCCAAAGAAGATAGATGGCTAACAGTAACATGAAAAGATACTAGACATCACTAATTATCAGGGGAATGCAAATCAAAACAACCTTGAGATTTTTACCTTATACCTGTCAGAACATGTTAATAAAAAGATAACAAACATAAAGTGTTGGCAAGGATGTGGAGAAAAAGGAACACTTGGGCACTTTTGTGATTGTAAGTTGGTGTTGCTACTGTGGAAAACAGTATAGAATTTTCCCAAATATTAAGAGTAGAATTACCATATGATCCAGCAATTCCACTTCTGGATACTTTTCAAAGAAAATAAAAATACTCATTCAAAAAGATACATGCACTCACATGTTCATTGTAGCAATATTTGAAACTGCCAAAATATGGAAGCAAGTGTCCATCAACGAAGAGTGGACACAGAAGATGTAGTGTATGTGTGTATTTATATATATATATATATATATATATATATATATATATATATATATATATATATATACATACACTCAGCCATGAAAAAGAATGCAATCCAGCCTCTGAGACAACATGGGTGGACCTAAAAGCTATTATGATAAGTGAAACAAATCTGATAAAGAAAGGTAAATACTATGTGATTTCACTTATATTGGGAATCAGAAAATGAACAAATATAACAAAAGGGGAACAGACCTATAGGCACACGTAACAAAATGTTTGTAGAAGGGAGATAAGTGATAGGATGAATGAAATGAGTGAGGGAGATTAAGAAACATGAGCTTTCAGTTGTAAAATAGGTAAGTCACAGGGATGTAATGTACAGTATATGTAATATAGTCAATAATAATATAATAACTGCATGGTTCCAGATGGTAACTACACTTATCATGGAGATCAGAGTGTAATATATAAAATCAAATCACTATGTTTTATACCTGAAACTAATATAATATCATAGGTTAATTATCCTGCAATAAAATAATGGTAATATAAACTTAAATACTGTTTTTTTACATTAGTAAAGTGAAGAAATACAGTTATGAAAGTAATTATAAAAAAGAAAAAAAGTTTTTATATAAAATTAAATAGGAACAGAAACAAATAAGATTAAGTGTACTTCAAATTGATAACCACACAGAACAAAATTATTACAAATAACTTTTGAATATAGCTGTCCAATTTTAGTAATATATAAGTCTAAGGGGAAAATAGTCTGAAAAACCTATCTTAATATTAGTAGGTTTATTGTTTTTAGTAGTATTGGTATTCTACTTTTGAAACTGTTTAATGGATTTTATAGTACAATAGAGAAAATAAGTAGATGTTTTGATGACGTTAGGAACCATGATGTTTACTTTTAAGAGAAAGGAGATACAAACATGAAAGTATATGTTATAAGTAGAATATCTGTTTATGTGACAATCGGTCATCTTTTCTTCATGAAGAAGAAAAGAGAATCCAAATAAGCAAAACAAGAAATGAAAGAGGAGAAATAACAACTGATGCCACAGAAATAAAAAAAAAACATAAGATAATATTATGAACAATTATATGCCAACAAACTCAACAAGTTAGAAGAAATGAACAAGTTCCTATAAACCTACAGTCTATCAAAACTGAATCAAGAAACACAGACATATGGATCAACTGAACAGAACAGAGACCCAAAAATAAGCCCACACATATACACTCAATTAATCTATGACAAAGAAGGCAAGAACATACATGACTTTGGGAAGTGGTGTTGGAAAGTTGGACAGCTGCATATAAATCAGTGAAGCTAGAATACTCTCTCACTGCATACCCTCAAATACTATAAACTCAAAATGGGTTAAAGACTTAAATTTAAAATGGGACACCACTTTACGAAGAGGACTTCTTCCAAGAAAACTCTTAGAAGAGGACACATACGAAACATTCTCTGACATAAATTATAATAATATTTTCTAAGGCCATTCTCCCAAGCCAAAATAAATAAAAGCAAAAATAAACAAATGGGACCTAATCAAACTTAAAAGCTGTGTATGGTGAAGGAAACCATAAACGAAATTAAAAGACTACCTACAGAATGGGAGAAAATATTTGAGAATAATGTAACTAGCAAGGGTTTAATTTCCAAAATATACAATCAGCTCATACAACTCAATACAAACAACAAATAATCCAATCAAAAAGTGAACAGAAGATCTAAATAGACATTTATCCAAAGAAGACATACAGACAGCCAACAGGCACCTGAAAAGATGCTCAATATCAGTAATGATTAAAGAAATGCAAATCAAAACTACAAAGAGGTATCACTTCATACTGGTCAGCATGGCCATCATCAAAAAGTCTAAAAATAATAAATTTTGAAGCAGGTGTGGAGAAAAGGGAATCCTCCTACACTACGGGTGGGAATATAAATTGCTGGAGCCACCATGGGAAACAGTATGTATGTTCCTCAAAAAACTAAAAATTAGAGTTGCCATAAGATCCTGCAAGGGCTTCCCAGGTCCCAGGTGACACGAGTGGTAAACAACCCGCCTGCCAATGCAGGAGACATAAGAGACACAGGTTCGATCCCTGGTTTGATAAGATCCCCTGGGGAAGGGGATGGCAACCCACTCCACTATTCTTGCCTAGAGAATTCCATAGACAGAGGAGCCTGGCGGTCTACAGTCTACAGCACACAGGGAAGCAAAGAGTCGAACACAACTGAAGAGACTTAGCAGGCACACACGTGATCCATCAATCCCACTCCTGGGTATATATTCAGGGAAAACCATATTCACTGAACTCCAATATTAATTGTTGCACTATTTACAATAATCAAGACATGGAATCAATTTATATCCTCATCGTCAGATGAATGGATAAATAATATTTGGTGTATGGAATACTATTCAGTCATAAGAAGAATGAAATAATGCCATGGTAATAATGCCAAATAATGCAGCAGCACAGATGGATGCAGAGATTATCCTACGAAGTGAAGTACATCACACAAGGACAAATACCATATGGCATCACTTATATGGAATTTAAATATGATAAAGTGAACTTATTTACAAACAGAAACAAACTCACAGACATAGCAAACAAACTTATGGTTACCAAAGGAGAAAAGGGCAAGAGGGGATAAATTAGGAGTTTGGGATTAGCAGATACAAACAACTATGTATAAAATAGATAAACAGCAAGGTCCTACTGTATAGCACAAGAACTATATTCAATATCTTCTACTAGCCTATAACAGAAAATAATAGATACATGTATATATTATGTATCTATCTATCTATCTATCTATCTATCTATCTATCTATCTATATATATATATAAAACTGAATATGTATAAGGATGACACAGAGATAAGCCAGGGGCAATGAGGCAATGAAAGAAAGTGGGTTAGGAAGAGCAGGCAGCATAGGTGTTTCTGGCTAATTCATGTAAATTACCCAATATTTTGGCCACTTGATACGAAGAGCTGACTCATTTGAAAAGACCCTGATGCTGGGAAAGATTGAGGGCAGGAGGAGAAGGGGACGACAGAGGATGAGATGGTTGGATGGCATCACTGACTCAACAGACATGAGTTTGGGTAAATTCCGGGAGCTGGTGATGGACAGGGCAGCCTGGCGTGCTGCAGTCCATGGGTCGCAAAGAGTCAGACATGACTGAGCGACTGAACTGAACTGAACTGAGTATGTATACGTATGAAAAGTGAAAGTGTTCGCTGCTCAGTAGTGTCCAACTCTTTGCAACTTCATGGACTGTAGCCCACCAGGCTTCTCTGCCCATGGAATTCTCCAGGCAAGAATACTGGAGTGGGTTACTGTTCCCTCTCCAGGGAATCTTCCCAACCCAAGGAGTGAACCCAAGTCCCCTGTATTGCTGATGGATTCTCCCGGTCTGAGCCATGAGGGAAGCCCCTGTATATATGTATACATATAAATGTAACTAAATCACTTTGCTGTACATCAGATACTAACACAACATTGTAAATAAACTATGCTTCAATTAAAAAAAAAGAACAAATAAAAAAAGTCAAAAAAAAATAAAAAGTAAATGCAGGTTTCCACTGTCTCCACAGATGGTCACAATGGAGATTTTCCTTGGAAAGCACATTATGAAAACTTTCCTAGTGGTTTAGTGGTGAGTGGAGACACCCAAAAGGTGTGTGTCATCTGAGAGAGCTCATACAGTCAGCACAAAATCTCAGTGATTGGCCATGTGCAGCACTGTGCATCTGGTCAGGAGCTCCAGGAACAAAGGTGCTAGGCAGCAACTGGGAAAGTTGGGGTGAAGAAGCAACAAAATTACCTGATCACCTGAAAACGATTATGCTCTTTATTTTTAAAGAATACCAAAAAATAGCTAATTTGTTCTACCTTGTTTTCATTTTCAATTGGTATGGGGAATGTCCACAGTCCCAGCTCAAGTGCATTTGTAAATTCACCTGTTAAAAAATTACAAATGGGAATTATATTATTCTTATTTTGCTTTCACAATGACTTGGCATCTAGACTATTTTCTCATCCTTTGCATAAAAAAAAATGTGTACTTTTCATATGTTAGAGTTACGAGGAGCCCAAAGAAGCCATGAAGATGTGCCTTCTGTTAATCTGTTGGTTGCCTGGATCATCTTGATGTCCATTCAAAAAAAAGGAAAATTCTATTATAAATTTCTTTATTAAAACAATGTTTATTATGATTAATTGCTGCCCAGTAAGCTGAGAAGGCTAGTTTCTCAGGGAGAGATGGTCTCTAGGGGCTCTGCTCAGACATCATTCCTTTCCAGTAAAAATTGTATTTTATAGGCATTTCTTTTTACTTTTTTCCATTTCCTACCATGAATTCATCGAGAAGAGTAGTTATGTCTCCTAAGTCTTCACTTATCTGGTGTTTAAGTCAGAGAGTGGCACAGAGTCTACATCAGGTAAATAATGAATCATATCTGAATAAAAAATACTGAGCCCTTTTAATACAGAACGCTATTAGTCTATTTTTTTTCTTTATTGTTGTTGTAGGGAGTATGAACATACAAGGGCGTACAAAGGGGTCTTTTATGACTTTGAGCTTCCAAATTTTAATATTCATTATAAGATCCTAAAATTTCAACTGCCGGAACCTCCACTGTGATTTGATTCAGACTCTCCAAGCCAGTTGCTGGACATCATTAGTCTCTACCTAGTTGTGGTGTGGGTTGGACCTGGCACACACCTGTTTGCAGGAGCCAAAGGCTAAATTTTCAGGAATTGTGTGAGAGATCATTAAACAATTTGTTGTTTGTTGTTTAGTCACTAAGTTGTGTCTGACTCTTTGTGAGTCCGTGGACTACAGGCAGACATGCTCCTCCAACCATGAAAGTTTCCAGGCACAAATACTGGAATGGGTTGCCATTTCCTTCTCCAAGGGATCTTCCCAACCAATGGATCAAACTCAAGTCTCATGTGTTGGCAGGTAGATTCTTTACCTCTGAGTCACCAGGGAAGTTCCTGTTAAATAATAGCTAGATTGAAACTGGCCATGGCAGGAGTATTTAAACCACAAAAGTTGACAAATGTTACAAATCAGGGCCTTTTCTTTCTCCCAGAGAGCTGGTTTACCAGTAAACCACTATTTCTCAGTTCAGTTCAGTTCAGTTCAGTCGCTCAATCACAAAGTATGGTTTTATACTACCAAGGGGAACTTGAATGCTATCAATTTGAAATGATTGTATTAATCAACACAAGGCTATTAGAGAATAATAAAATAAAATACAAGTTTATTTTAATCAAAAGCTAAAATTTGTAACATCAGTAACAAATGCTATGGGCAACCAGAAAAGGGTGTTGTAGTGAATGAAAATTAAGAAGGAGGCATTAGAGAGGAAGTACAAAGAGAGTGGGAAGAGGAGAGATTTAAGGATACTGAACAGGCTAAGCAGAGTTTGCCAACTGAAGCTAAATACCCTGCAGGTAAACAGGAGGCCAACATGAGGCACAGTGCCTCTCTGAGAAGGAAAGTGCCCCCAGGCACACCTGACTTCCACAGAATGTTTGCTAAAATTATCACACCTATTGTTTTGATCCAGCGAGGGTCACAGATGCTTAGAATTTGATAATTAATATAATTTGATACCCTGTTTCAGTTTCAGGTCATTCGCTCAGTCATGTCTGACTCTTTATGACCCCGTGGACTGTACCATGCCAGGCTTCCCAGTCCACCACCAACTCCCGGAGCTTGCTCAAACTCATGTCTATCCAGTCGGTGATGCCATCCAGCCACCTCATCCTCTGGCATACCCTTCTCCTCTCGCCTTCAAACGTTCCTAGCATCAGGGTCTTTTCCAAAGAGTCAGTTCTTCACATCAGGTGGCCAAAGTATTGCAGTTTCAGCTTCAGCATCAGTACTTCCAATGAATATTCAGGAATGATTTTCTTTAGGATTGACTGGTTGGATCTCCTAGCAGTCCAAGGGACTCCAAAGAGTCTTCTCCAACACCACAGTTTAAAAGCATCAATTCTTCAGCAATCAGCTTTCTTTATGCTCCAACTCTAACATTCAAACACGACTACTGGAAAATAGCTTTGACTAGACGGACATTTGTCAGCAAAGCATTGTCTCTGCTTTTCATTATACTGTCTAGGTTGGTCATAGCTTTTCTTTCAAGGAGCAAGTTGTTGTTGTTGTTGTTTTTTTTTAAATTTCATGGCTGCAATCACCATCTGCAGTGATTTTGGAACCACAAAATAAAGTTTCTCACTGTTTCCATTGTTTCTCCATCTATTTGCCATGAAGTGATGGGACCAGATGCCATGATCTTTTTTTGAATGTTGAGTCTTAAGCCAACTTTTTCACTCTCCTCTTTTACTTTCATCAAGAGGCTCTTTAGATATTCTCCGCTTTCTGCCATGAGGGTGGTATCATCTGAGTATCTGAGGTTAATGATACTTCTCCCGGCAATCTTGATTCCAGTTTGTGCTCCATCCAGCCTAGCATTTCACATGATGTACTTTGCGTATAAGTTAAATAAGCAGGGTGACAATATACAGCCTTGATTTATACCTTTAGCAATTTGGAATCAGTCTGTTGTGCCATGTCCAGTTCTAACTGTTACTTCTTGACCTGTATCCATATTTCTCAGGAGACAGGTCAGGTGGTCTGGTATTCCCATCTCTTGAAGAATTTTCACATTTTCTTGTGATCCACACAGTCCACTTTAGCATAGCCAATAAAGCAGAAGTAGAGGTTTTTCTGTAATTATCTTACTTTTTCGAGGATTCAGCGGTTGTTGGCAATTTGATCTCTGGTTCTCCTGTCTTTTCTAAATTCAGCTTGAACATCTGGAATTTCACAGTTCATGTACTGTTGAAGCCTGACTTGGAGAATTTTGAGCATTACTTTACTAGCATGTGAGATGAGTACAACTGTGCGGTAGTTTGAACATTTTTTGGCATTGCCTTTCTTTGCGATTGGAATGAAAACTGACCTTTTCCAGTCCTGTGGCCACTGCTGAGTTTTCCAATTTGCTGACATATTGAATGCAGCGCTTTCACAGCATCATCTTTCAGGATCTGAAATAGCTCAACTGGAATCCCATCACCTCCACAGCTTTGTTCATCATTAAGCTTCCTAATGCCCACTTGACTTTACATTCCAGGATGTCTGGCTCTAGATGAGTGATCACACCATCGTAGTTATCTGGGTCATGAAGATCTTTTTTGTATAGTTCTTCTGTGTATTCGTGCCACCTCTTCTTAATATCTTCTGCTTCTGTTAGGTCCATACCATTTCTGTCCTTTATCGAGCCCATCTTTGCATGAAAAGTCCCTTGGTATCTCTAATTTTCTTGAAGAGATCTTTAGCCTTTCCCATTCTATTGTTTTCCTCTATTTCTTTGGTGATCACTGGGGAAGGCTTTCTTATCTCTCCTTGCTATTCTTTGGAAGCCTGCATTCAGTCAGGTATAATTTTCCTTTTTTCCTTTGCCTTTTGCTTCTCTTCTTTTCACAGAAGGCCTCCTCAGACAACCATTTTACGTTTTTGAATTTCTTTTTCTTAGGGATGGTCTTGATCACTGCCTCCTGTAAAATGTCACGAACCTCCGTCCATAGTTCTTCAGGCACTCTGTCTATCAGATCTAATCCCTGGAATTTATTTGTCACTTCCACTGTATAATCATAAGGGATTTGATTTAGGTCATACCTGAATGGTCTAGTGGTTTTCCCTACTTTCCTCAATTTAAGTCTGAAATTTGCAACAAGTTCATAATCTGAGCCACAATCAGCTTCTCAATCTTGTTTTTGCTGACTGTATAGATCAATGCAAAGAAATAGAGGAAAAGAACAGAATGGGAAAGACTAGAGATCTCTTCAAGAAAATTAGAGATACCAAGGGAACATTTCATGCAAAGATGGGCTCGATAAAGGACAGAAATGGTATGGACTTAACAGAAGCAGAAGATATTAAGAAGAGGTGGCAAGAATACACAGAAGAACTGCACAAAAAAGATCTTCACGACCCAGATAATCACGATGGTGTGATCACTCTTCTAGAGCCAGACATCCTGGAATGTGAAGTCAAGTGGGCCTTAGAAAGCATCACTACAAACAAAGCTAGTGGAGGTGATGAAATTCCAGTTGAGCTATTTCAGATCCTGAAAGATGATGCTGTGAAAGTGCTGCACTCAATATGCCAGCAAATTTGGAAAACTCAGCAGTGGCCACAAGACTGGAAAAGGTCAGTTTTCATTCCAATCCCAAAGAAAGGCAATGCCAAAGAATGCTCAAACTACCACACAATTGCACTCATCTCACATGCTAGTAAAGTAATGCTCAAAATTCTCCAAGCCAGGCTTCAGCAACACGTGAACCATGAAATTCCTGATGTTCAAGCTGGTTTTAGAAAAGGCAGAGGAACCAGAGACCAAATTGCCAACATCCGCTGGATCATTGAAAAAGCAAGAGAGTTCCAGAAAAACATCTATTTCTGCTTTATTGACTATGCCAAAGCCTTTGACTGTGTGGATCACGAGAAACTGTGGAAAATTCTGAAAGAGATGGGAATACCAGACCGCCTGACCTGCCTCTTGAGAAATCTGTATGCAGGTCAGGAAGCAACAGTTAGAGCTGGACATGGAACAACAGACTGGTTCCAAATAGGAAAAGGAGGACGTCAAGGCTGTATATTGTCACCCTGCTGATTTAACTTATATGCAGAGTACCTCATGAGAAACCCTGGACTGGAAGAAACACAAGCTGGAATCAAGATTGCAGGGAGAAATATCAATAAGCTCAGATATGCAGATAACTCCACCCTTATGGCAGAAAGTGAAGAGGAACTAAAAAGCCTCTTGATGAAAGTGAAAGAGGAGAGTGAAAAAGTTGGCTTAAAGCTCAATATTCAGGAAATGAAGATCATGGCATCTGGTCCCATCACTTCATGGGAAATAGATGGAGAAACAGTGGAAACAGTAGCTGACTGTATTTTGGGGGGCTCCAAAATCACTGCAGATGGTGATTGCAGCCATGAAATTAAAAGACGCTTACTCCTTGGACGAAAAGTTATGAACTACCTAGATGGTATATTCAAAAGCAGAGACATTACTTTGCCGACTAAGGTCCGTCTAGTCAAGGCTATGGTTTTCCAGTAGTCATGTATGGATGTGAAAGTCGGACTGTGAAGAAAGCTGAGCGCCAAAGAATTGATGCTTTTGAACTGTGGTGTTGGAGAAGACTCTTGAGAGTTCCTTGGACTGCAAGGAGTTCCAACCAGTCCATTCTAAAGGAGATCAACCCTGGGATTTCTTTGGAAGGAATGATGCTAAAGCTGAAACTCAAGTACTTTGGCCACCTCATGCGAAGAGTTGACTCATTGGAAAAGACTCTGATGCTGGGAGGGATTGGGGGCAGGAGGAGAAGTGGGTGACCGAGGATGAGATGGCTGGATGGCATCACGGACTCGATGGACATGAGTCTAAGTGAACTCTGGGAGATGGTGATGGACAGGGAGGCCTGGCGTGCTGCGATTCATGGGGTTGCAGAGTCGGACACGACTCAGCGAATGAACTGATCTGAACTGAACTGAACTGAACTGATAGAGCTTCTCCGTCTTTGGCTGGAAAGAATATAATCAATCTGATTTCGGTATTGACCATCTGGTGATGTCCATGTGTAGAGTCTTCTGCAACCTCTTTATTTTACTTACTTCACTAACTCCCATTTCTTAAAAAATTGTATCTAAAAAAAAGTCATCCACCCTTTCTGGTTACTACTTGAATTTCTCCACATAAATATTTATTTTATTAATATATTTCTTTAAAAGCTTTTAGCATTATTTCCAATTTTCTTAAACATTTTTGTGGAAGTTCCTCCCATAATATGCTTTTAAGAAATAAAAGATCTTCATAATTCAGACTAGGGCTAAAGGACTGTACCTAATATGAAGTGAATGAAGTATCAGCTTCAGGCTTTTTGCATATTTGATACAAAATCATCAATCAGTAATACTCAATTCCTAGGAATGAAGAGAAGTAAAATATCATCAAAGATTAAAAATGCTTCAAAACTCTGCCTCCATAGATTTACCTTTTCTGGACATTTTATAAAAATAGAATCATAAAATATATGTCTGACTTGATTATTTAGGATAATGCTGTTTTTGGTTCATCTGTGTTGTTTCATGTTTTGGTGGATTGTGCCCTTCCTTTCTCCCTTTCCTCCTTCCTTCTTTTCTCCAGATCGCATTCCACTGAGTGAATATTTGCACATTTTGTTTATCCATTCACCAGCTGTGATGACCATTTGGGTTTTTTCCACTTTGGGGCTATGATTAATAATGCAGCCACTAACATTAACATACTATTCTTCAGATGCAAATATATTTTTCTTTCCTTTGGGTAGGTAATGGATTCTTAGGACTAGAAACAATGGGTCAGATGATAAGCTTTTGTTTACCTTTTTAAGAGAGTGCCAAATTATTTCCCATAGTGGCTGCACCACTTTACATTCCCACAAACAAGTCTGAAGGCTCCCATTTCTCCACATGGTAGCCAACATATTATTCTCTATTTGATGATAGCCACTGTACTGGGTGTGTGGTTCTATCTCACTGTACTTTTAATTTGCATTCCCCTAATGACTATTGATACTCTGTATCTTCTTGTGTGTTTATGCCAGGCTTTCTTATAAAGTGTTCATTTCAAAATACTTTCATGTGACTATTCTTAACTGGTTTTTTCAATAGTCATATATAGATGTGAGAGTTGGACTATAAAGAAGGCTGAGCACCAAAGAATTGATGCTTTTGAACTGTGGTGTTAGATAAGATTCTTGAGAGTCCCTTGGACGGCAAGATCAAACCAGTCAATCCTAAAGGAAATCAGTCCTGAAATAATCACTGGAAGGACTGATGCTGAAGTTGAAGTTCCAATACTTTGACTACCTGATGCAAAGAGCCGACTCATTAGAAAAGACCCTGATGCTAGGAAAGATTGAAGGCAGGAAGAGAAGAGGATGACAGAGGATGAGATGGCTGGATGGCATTGCTGACTTAATGGATATGAGTTTGAACAAGCTCTGGGAGATGGTGATGGACAGGGAACCCTGGCATGCTGCAGTCCATGGGGTCGCAAAGAGTCCACACACAACTGAGAGACTGAACAACACAACAATAAATTCTCAACTATTTTTTTCTCATTGTTATAATTCCCCAATTTAGTAAAACACTCTCCCAAAAAGCTTTGCCTCAACTAACATTTATAGTCATAATCTTGGTTTCAACCCAAATAGATTTTTTAAGAGAGCATACCCAACAACCATCCTGTTTCTGAGTGCTGCTCCTTACACGAACTACCCTGCAGAGACAGACCTCACAGCATACTCTCACTGGCTCTCCACATCTGCCATACTCATGCCTCACCCCTTCTCTCTTCCTCCACACTAAGCTCCTTGTGTTTGGCTTATGACTGGAACACAGGCAGCAGGATAGCAGGATTGGAGAACCATGCCCTGTATCCTTTCCTATTGAACAGTCCTGCCAGGCAGGCCCTTTCTTGTGGCTGGAGGTTCCTGACAGCTCCCACCAAGACCTCCTTCCCCTTGTACCATCAGCCCAGAGCCATGAAGGGCTCCTTGCAGTGACTGGTCCCTTATTTTCCCCCATTCCCTGATGGTTTCCTTAACCTTGCCGACCCTCTGGATTGGGCATCTTTCATTCTCTTCAAATAGCCACTTTCAAATGTCCATCCTCCTTCCTTCTGGCTCACTGACTGACACCAAAAATAAGCAAAATATTATTATTAATATGCACAAAACAAAAATATAATATTAACAGTTATCTTGAAGTCATTGATTTAGGCATAGTTGACACAGTTTACCCACTAGCGTCCATTCCCCTCTGATTTCACAGCTTTTGGGTTTCTTGTGAGAACAGTCACCTCCCTATCTTGTTTTTGCAGTCACTTGCAGTAGAAGACAATCCCACCGCCTTCACCCTTCTCAGTATAAAAATAAGAAAGGTACACTTTCAGTTTTCCTAAAGTTGCCAAAGCATCTTTCTTCAACCCCAAAAGTGTGCAATGTCTCTAAGAGCCAGTGTGCTTTCACAGTAGATGTTCCCTACCCAAATTGGAGCTATGGATTGTTGACTGTTGAACTTCACTCCTGATGGGGAGTGAAGGCAAGCGAAGATCAGAGCCCCAACCAAAACCCCTTGGAGGGACAGCCCAAGAAGGAGCAGTTATGAGGCCTGATCAAGAGGCTAAGAATCACCAGTCCCTCCAGTGCAGGGCCCTGACCTCCCAGATCCACTGGGCTGGACTCTCTGGCAGCAAGACTGGAAATGTGCATTCCTGACAGCCTCAAAGAGATGGCTATTCCCTCTTGAAGTAAGAACCACTGCTATAAGCAGGCAGCTCTGAATGGAATATTTAAAGCAAGCAAGGAAGGAATATATTTTCCATAGAATTAAACTACTTACTTAGCTGAAATAGTAGTGCACAGATTTTACTGATTTTCCAAGTTTGTTTTGACAATATATATAAAACTAAAAGCATTCTTCAGATGGCCTGCTTCTGGAAGAGAGACCACAGCACATGCTGTTAAAAAACTCAACTTCTCATTCAAACTGCTATCTGTGTGCTGGTGCGTATGCTATTTACTCCACTGGTCTTTAAACCAAATCTTTGTTGTACATGCATCTATCTTATGCACTTGCACACATGTGCACACCCTGGAGGTACTATGCACACGGGCATGTGTGCACACAGCAACATACACAGTAGGTATGTCCCGTAGAGCCCCCTATCAGTCTCACAGTGATGTTTGGCAAAAGGCCTTATCAATAAGAACTTCTAGACCCCATTATCATTTACTGAGGCACAGAGAATTATCTGCAGAGGCAGCTCTGTAAACTTTCAAAATACCCCACCTTCCTTGGGAAGCCATAAACGTAGTATTTCACTGATGTGCACTGTGGTAGCATATTAACCCACCAGGCAAGTGCTTTCAAAGGGCTGGCCTCCTCAGCAGAAACCTAATCATCTCTGCCACTGCTCCGTACTGGGCCTGCCTCAGTAAGTGCTGTTTATCATTTGCCAGACAGAAGCAGAGGGATGCTAAACTTGGCATTTGGAGCCTTCCATCCCCCGAGCAGCCACAAGCCTGATGCACAGGGCTGACATCCAACCAGTCAACCTCAAAGCTGCCAGCGGGGCAGGAAGCCCTTGAACTAGTCAGTGTTGCAAGAGAGCATGAGGAGCACCATCATCTTTCCTCTTCTGCTACCGCTCCTGCCTCTTTTTCTTTTTCTTTTCTTTTTGCCTCTTTTTCTTCCTTGACATCTTACTCTCTCCAAAAAGACGGCTTAGTAAGTCGGGAGGAGCTGGCTCTTTCTCCCTTCCTTCTCCTGCTTCCCCGCCTCAGGCTTTGGTATCATTTATTATTTTTTTTTTTTTAAAAAAAGGTTTCTATGCCTATTGGCTCCAGGCAGAGTCTGAAAGGCACATTCTCACACTAATTGGAGCTCTATAAAAAGGGAGCATTTTGTCCTGAGAGAAACCAACTCTTCCGCCACTGGAAGGACTCAAGCAGGATTTTTGACAAGAACTTTGCACTTTAGGTTCCAAGTTGAATTAGACAGCCCTCAAGGTCCCTCTGCTATGTTTTTACATTCTATAATCCCACGTTCTTATCCGCAGTTTACTTAGCAGTTCTAGTGGTGATAATTAGAGTGAAATTTTGCATTTTCTTTGAGGGCTCTCCTGCCTTGCAAATTTCCTGATATTTCTATTTTGAGGAAGATGTAAGCTATAAGATTTTTTAATCCCTTAAGTGGACCTTTGAAGGGAAAAGTCACAGTTTGGAAAGGGCAAGGTGTTTTTGTCTGTTGGCTGGAGATAAAGAGGTAACCACATCTCTGCTCTGCTGGGGGTGGGGATGGCAGATAGAGAAAGGTGACGAAGGGAAGGCAATGTGCTCTTCCAAAAGCACTTCCAAAAGCTACTGATGCAGCTGCAGAGTCACACAATTGCTCCCTTATCCTTCTCAGTAAACTGTCAGCATCAGAGGACTCATCTGGAAAACCTGTCACAATAGCTGAGCTCTGGACATAGATAATTTGGGGACAAGATTCCCAACATAAACTACATATTCAAGCAAGAAAATAAGATATTCTCTTCTTTCTCCCCACAGGGCACTCATTGCATTTCTCAAGGCTTTTTTTTTTTTTTTGCTTTATTGATAGCTAAGTTTTGTGACTTCACTTGCACATCTCTTTCATACCTGAAGCATCCCTTGGGTTGACAATCACCATCTCCTTCTAGCATACCACATGTAACTAACAACACATACACACAAGATTCCATTCTAGCAAAGGCAACCTCCAGGAAAAAAAAAAAAAATTACTCTCTGGCTAGTCAGAGAAAGGTCCAGAGATTATTATAAGAATGGGGAGACACACTGATTAATGCAAAGAAATTCACAGTCCTTGGTTCTTTTCCTTCCCCACTCATTTGGATCCAGTATGATCGTTCCCTACATACCAAAAAAAAAAAAAAAAAAGGCAAAATCTAAATTAATCTCAATCTGCTGCAAGATCAGACCACCACTACTATTCATTCTGGTTACCAAATCTTAGGCTTCCCAGGTGGCTCAGTGGTAAAGAATCTGCCTGCCAATGCAGGGAGACATGGTTTTGATCCCTGGGTCAGGAAGATCCCCTGGGGAAAGAAATGGCAACCGACTCCAGTATTTTTGCCTGGGAAATCCCATGGACAGAGAGGAATTTGGCAGGCTCCTGGGGTCGCAAAAGAGTCAGACACAACTAAGCAACTGAACAACAACAAGCAAACCTTAACCTAGAGCCTTAACCTAGAAGTAGGATTCTCTTCTCATTTTTGGGTGAATTTACTTGCTATATGACCGATTAAGCCACATTACCTGTTTGGGTCTTCTCTGTCTGTAAAATACAATGAATTTTATTTTCTCCATATTTTATGATTAAAGAAAAACGGAAAAAAAAGATTTGATAATGATAAGCATAAATGACTCATCTGAATCTTTTGTCTAATAGGTCTAATACCCCCAGTAAATCACAGTTTCAACATGTAACTTCTATGCAGGGTACCAGTAAAATGCATCTTTAAAGCATTCTGAGAATCAGTTACTCCACAAAGTAACTATTCTTTTTCTTTTTCAGCAGATTAAATATTCCATCCAGATTAAGTATTACACTGTAAGAAAGCAGCACAATACCATAAGGGGACTCAAAAAATATGCCTTTTTCTAACCTCTTTACTTCTTTCTCATTCATTCCTTGTTCAACAAATATTCATCGAATGACTACTCCTTTCGAGGAAACACATTAAGGCTGAGAAGCTGTAACTATATGGATATGCCCAGTGGCAAAACAGCTTTACAGGTACTATGTGGTTATTTTAAATGTTCTGTTCACTTCATGTCATTTAGCCATGAAGTAATGGATAGATTCTGCTGGTAACACTGGTTAGTGTAAGTGAGAAATCCTTTTGTTTCCTAAGTATGTTTTAACTTCTCATGGACTATGTCTCAATACTTTATTCCCAGCACTTAGCCCTGTACAACTCTAAGGGTCAGTTGAAATGTAAATAATAGTCATAATACTAAATGATAACACTCGTTGCACTATGTGTGGCCTAAGGCATGTCACGGCACCTGATGTTTCCCTCACCCATAAAATAAAACAGATAGACAAGGCAGGTAGGGCTTGGCCTGATGTCTGTCTGACTGATGCCTGAAAATCTATAAGAGAGATGGTGCTGGCTATTAGTTCTGAAGGCGCCCCGAAGAGTGGGTACTACAATTTGTGCCCCCTAAGTGTCAGAGTAAAGAAAGCCTGAGCTCCTTAGACCATGTCCATGAAAGCAGCCTAGGCATGTGTAGAGACTCTAGCAGAAGGAAACTGAGGCGTTCACTTAGCACGCGGTATTCAGAAGGGACTGTAAATAAGGACCAGAGGAGAAACATCCAGTTCTAGTTCGGTCAAGGGGAGCACAGACGGGAGCTAGCAGGTGAATACAGGAAATAGTGAACTAGGAATCCTTTTAGGTCTGGATTCCAGGCTGCCAAAACACTTGGGGTGCATCTAATAAGATGACTCCACTTCCACTGCTTTGCTATTATAATGAGAAAATGCACTATCACACATTTGCTAGAAGAACCAGAAAAACATCAAGTAGAATTTCTCTTAAATTAATAGCAAAGAACTTCATCTCAGAGGAAGTGACACATTTTTACGTTGACGTCTATATGTGTTGTGAATGGACACCACTTCTTGATGCCAGGGGATTGTTTATACCAACTTTTACTGTACCTTGGGGTGTGAACTGAGCCATCTTTGCAAACTATGTCTATGGTACATTCACTTAAACAACAAAGTTAGTCCAGAAATTCCACTTATTTGCTTCTTATTTCCCTTTATTACCTAATGTGTGACCCTGTAAATAGTATTCTTATTGATGCTGATGGAAATTTTAATGAGTGACTTAATGGAAAATGAGGAAGAAAGGTGACTCTAGTTCACTGAGAGTGAAAAAAGTGGGATTTTAGGGCAGACCAAAGTCCTAAAGAGAAAGGAAAGTGTAGAGCTGGACACCAGTGCCATATGTATCTGATACTTTTCTTGATAATTTAACTCTAACTCTGGAACAAAATCCTCCCAGTTTCAAAGTATCAACAAAATAATGTCCTAATGTCACGCAATGTATCTTACTTTAAAAATAGGTCTCAAGTGGTATATTTTTGCATTGTTACTGAAAAAGTATTATTCACTGAAGATACAGCAGCAGTACCCTAGGAATGGCTCTTTTAAGTTATTTAGAAATACTGAGAACTGTATCTAATAGTAACTGCTATTTTTTTTTTGTCATTTTTTTGTCTTTTCACTAAGCTTGGTGAATGTTCCACATGCTTTTAGCCACAATACAGTCTGCTTAATTTCTGACTCAGTGCAGCTATAGGCTACATATGCTACAACGTCACACGTGCTACCATGCTGACATAGTCCCTGATGCCCTTTACCGAGCATTCCTGGCTCCCCACTGTCTAGGGAAATGTTACGAGTATGAGAGTTGGAGCCTTGTGTTGAACAGAGCTAAATGGCTAGCTCTGGCCACTGTGTGAGTGGGAGAGATGTGCCAAGAATTTTGCACACTTGCTGGGAGGAGACCACTTTCTTCCTCCTATCCCAGTAGCCAGCACTGTTTCAATGGGTAAAGACAAAAGTAAGGAAGAATACTTTGTTTTAAGCCACTGAGATTTGCAGGTTATTAGTTTCCATACCCTAACTGAGTCTGACTGTAATAAATGTATTATTGCATGTCTCTATACTGATATTTGGAGATGGAAATGGCAACCCACTCCAGTATTCTTGCCTGGAAAATTCCATAGACTGAGGAGACTGGTAGGCTACCGTCCATGGGGTTGCAAAGTCAGACACGACTGAGCGATTTCACTTCACTATACTGATATTTGCTGATCAGGTCATTTACTAAATATGCCTGGACTGGAAGTCAGTGTAATATTTTTATTTAAAAAGGTCTATGAATTGATTGATTGGAAGTCAGAGTAATTTAGGTAGTACATTCCCCATCTACGTGTCACTCAGTAAACATCAACTGGTAATGAATAGGCACTGTGGATCTATACATAAACCCACAGATGGATTGTGTTCATTTTGTAAGACAGAAATGAGGTACATATATCAGACTGATAAATGAGGGGTAGCGTTGTAAGGAATAGTGTCAGAAGTGCTAACAACTACAATGACAGCACAGTAATCCTACAGGTACCTTGAGACTCAAGCACTGCCTTCAAGGTGTTATGCAATTCAGCTCAATCAACTTTAAAAGTAAAAATAATTGCTGGGTATATAATGAGCATGACATTATAATGTACATAATGAGGTACTGCATGATTTGGTGAAGAAGAGAGTTGTGCAAGTTATACATATGAGATGAGATCATTTGGGGGAAAAGTGGTTAGATCCATGGTCTTATACATAAAAATGCATTAATGGAAATATTCTCCATTGTACCCCTAAGGTAAGCTTTTCCTAGCAGAGGAGGGGTCTGGCCCAGATGAGTGCCACCTGTGGCCACACAGATCAGTGTATCTACTTTGAATGCTCAGCACTGGGTAGCATATTTGCCTGCAGATCTAAACCCCATCTCTCAGGGTAGCCTTCACCAGGAATAATGGTGGTAATGTGGTCTCCTCAGTCTTACCGCTATGCTTTGTGTCTTCACTTGCCCAAAATCTGGGCAGGGAAGCAAGCACTGTTTATTAGGCACCTCAAACAGAGCAGCAGAAAGGTCTAATGGAGAAGACCCCAGCCACAGGCTAAGGTTGGAAAGAGGGAAGACAAATGACTTGGAAGTGAGGAGGATGAGAGTATTCCAGGGGGTACAGTACTATTACACAAAAGTAAGGATAGTATTCTTATCTGGGTATATTTTAAATGCTTGCAAGTGTTTCTATTTATGATTAAAATGTTTAACTTGATGTAAATCAAAACTACAATGGGGAACCACCTCACAGTGGTCAGAATGACCATCATTGAAAAGTCTAGAAATAGCAAATGCTGGAAAAGGTTTGGAGAAAGGGGAACCCAAATACACTGTTGGCGGGAATGTAAATTGCTGCAGCCGCTATGAAAAACAGTATGGAGGTTCCTCAAAAAACAGAGTTGCCATATGATCCAGCAATACCACTCTTGGGTATATACCCAGAGAAAACTGTAATTCAAACAGATGTGTGCACCCCGGTGTTCACGCAATACTATTTACAATAGCCAAACAAGGAAGCAACATAAATGTCCATTGACAGAAGAATGGATAAAGAATGTGTGGATGTATATAAAATGAAATACTAGTCATAAAAAAGAATGAAATAATGTCACTTGCAGTGGAGAAGTAAATGGCAACCCACTCCAGTGTTCTTGCCTGGAGAATCCCAGGGATGGGGGAGCCTGGTGGGCTGCCGTCTCTGGAGTCACACAGAGTCGGACATGACTGAAGCGACTTAGCAGCAGTAGCAGCAGTAACATGGATGGGCCTAGAGAGTATCATATTAAGTGAAGTAAGTCAGAAAGAGAAAAACAAATATGATATCGCTTACATATGGAATCTAAAATATGATACAAGTGAACTTATTTACAAAACAGAAAAAGAATCACAGACATAGAAAACAAACTTATGATTAGCAAAGGGGTAAGAGATAGGAGAGAGATAATATAGGAGTTTGGGATTAGCAGATATAAACTACTATGTATAAAAAGATAAACAACAAGGTCCTATATATAGTACAAGGAACTATATTCAATGTCCTGTAATAAAGCATAAAATGAAAAATATGAAAAAATATACATATGTGTGTGTATATATATATATCTCTGAATCACTTGGTTGTACACCAGAAACTAATAAAAGATTGTAAATCAAAGATACATAAATAAAAAGTTTTTTAATGTGTAATTTTATCAAGATGTATAATTTCTCAGATAGTCAGTGTAAGAATCTTTGCCTTTGACTTTTGACCTTTGCCAGCATAAGGACACAGAATAAACAGTGAAGGGGACAGACAAAGTCTTGTTTTGTGGGTGATATTGTCATGGGGGAAGATGGACAACAAACAAGTGATAAGTATATAAAATATTTTTGCATACTAATGAGTACCGTGGAGAAAAATAAGGAAGAGCAAGAGGATAGAGAAGAGTGGGTCTGGCTTCTTTGGGCAGATGGTTAACTCTGGTCTGTGAAAACAGAATTCTATTAGAGTCCTGGTGTAGGGAGGGAAAGAGCCTCAAGGAGACATAGGGAGAGCAGAGTCTCAAACTGAGGAAGCAGCAATTGTTAGAGCTCAAGGGGAAACCAGTGTGTCTTCCTAGGAGGCCAGTGTGGCTCACGCTGAAGAAAAGGGGTGAGCCCAGGACATAAGAGTAAAGGTAGCAGTGACAGGAGGGGGACTTTAAGAAAAGGTCAGTGAGAGCCAGGGCAGCACCCAGAGAAGGAAAAGTTGTTAGAAGGCTCTTGAGGTTAAAGCATCTGCCTCTAATGTGGGAGACCTGGGTTCGATCCCTGGGTCAAGAAGATCCCCTAGAGAAGGAAATGGCAACCCACTCCAGTACTCTTGCCTGGAGAATCCCATGGATGGAGGAGCCTGGTGGGCTACAGTCCACGGGGTTGCAAAGAGTCGGACACGACTGAGCGACTTAACTTTAACTTGAAAATGAACCCATTGCTGGATATATATATATTCATTCCATGAATGCCAAGGAAACAGGGCTGAGGCCATTAAAATATTTTAAGTGCAAGATAAGTAGAACCTAGCCTTAGGCAGTTATTGCAGATGCCAAAATCTGAAAACTTGTACCAAGGTAAAGGTGGCAAATCCCAGAGACATACTGCCTGACAAGGGCAAAGAGGAGAGAGAAATGACAGACAACTTGGGGTCAGCTACCTGATTTTATTGTCAGTGACAGCAGAGATGGGATATGAGACTGTCTAATAAATGATCACTCCAAGGGAAGATATAATCAACAATGACAGCAACTTGCAAAAAGTTAAAAAAAAAAATTGTCCAAACAGCCATGCTATTTTCCAAAAAGAGTGCAGGCCAGATATGAAAAAAAAAATCAATAAAGGGGATAAAAAAGAACTTTATCACAAACTCACTGATCTCAAGATAAACTGCCAAAAGGCAAATTTCATGGTAAATTTGCAAAGAGTCAGACATGACTGAGCTACTGAGAGCACACAAACAATGAAAACAAAAGAAATACTTTTAACTGGTTGATACTGCAAAATAATTAATCTGATTCAGTTCAGTTCAGTCGCTCAGTCGTGTCTTGCAGCACTCCAGGCCTCCCTGTCCATCACCAACTCCCGGAGTTCACCCAAACTCAAGTCCATCAAGTCGGTGATGCCATCCAGCCATCTCATCCTCTGTCGTCCCCTTCTCCTCCTGCCCCTAATCACTCTCAGCATCAGGGTCTTTCCCAATGAGTCAGTTCTTCTCATGAGGTGGCCAAAGTATTGGAGTTTCAGCTTCAGCATCAGTTCTTCCAATGAACACCCAAGACTGATCTCCTTTAGGATGGACTGGTTGGATCTCCTTGCAGTCCAAGGGACTCTCAAGAGTCTTCTCCAACACCACAGTTCAAAAGCATCAATTCTTGGGCGCTCAGCTTTCTTCACAGTCCAACTCTCACATCCATACATGACCACTGGAAAAACCATAGCCTTGACTAGACAGACCTTTGTTGGCAAAGTAATGTCTCTGCTTTTCAACATGTTATCTAGCTTGGTCATAATTTTTCTTCCAAGGAGTAAGCTTCTTAATTTCATGGCTGCAATCACCATCTGCAGTGATTTTGGAGCCCCCAAAAATAAAGTCTGACACTGTTTCCCCATCTATTTCCCATGAACTGATGGAACCAGATGCCATGAGCTTAGTTTTCTGAATGTTGAGCTTTAAGCCAACTTTTTCACTCTGCTTTTCATCTTCTTCAAAAAATAAAAATGGAGATTTGCACAGAACAATTTGTGAAAAGAAAAAAAAAAAAGAAACAAGGCATCTTTTGTATTTTTACAGGATCCAAAGAGAAGCCAAGAAATTTGAGAACTGTCAGAAAGCCCTGAGAAGCCCAATATCCAAAATTTATGCTCATTTGAAGAAAAACAAGGTAATTGCCTGTGCTGTTCAGTCAATTAAGAAATCAAACACCTTTCAAAATAAAGTTCTGTAAAATATGTATGTTTAAAGTAAAATTGTTTATCCGCAAATAAACAATTTAGTCTGCAAATGAGAATTCCAGTCAGCTTCTATTTTAAAAAATAAAAAAACAGACACAAATTTTACAACTGAGCACTGTGTTTCATGTAGAGTGATTCTTCAGATAATATTTATGTTTTGTCTGGTTTTTAGAAAAGGCCAAATGGACCACAGGCTGAAAATAAGAAATCCTTTTGGGTTCCGTCTTCTTTTCTCTAAGCCTCAATTACTTCTTTCTATATTACTAAATAAAATTAAGGTAATTACCATAGGGATTATGATGCCTAGTCAGACATTAATTACAGTTAATCTTTCCAGCAAATCATTTCAAGAGCTAGGCACTATGCTAGGAATTCATACTGTTTATCACATTTTGCTGGTTTGAAATCATAAGGAATATGATAGCTGATGCATTGTGTATTTAGTTAGACACCCAAATAATCTGTAGGAATGACTAAGAAATCTTCATAAAATAAAACACCCTCTTTAAGGAGTTACAAAATAGAAACTACATCATTCCCAGGTTGTATCTGCATATGCAGAGGTCTGAAATAACTGAAATATAATTTCTGATGCAATATGTTATGAGAGGGGATGATAGATACCAATGGATCAAAAGTAGCAGTCAGAAGGATCCTGAAAATTCTACCCCTGACTCAGAGAACTCATTGCACCCAGAAAATCAAGACTTGGTCAGCCCACTGCATCTGATTGGTGTTTTTAAGATATGATTAAAAATGCCATGTACTATAACACTAATAACTAACATTCAACTTAATGCTTACTTCAACAAATGTCAGGAAACTTGCTTAACTTTATGTGTATATCATCTCATTTAATCATAACTATTCTTACAGATGTTAAAATTAAGACATAAAGTTGTACGTTTCTTTGTGAAATCTACAGAGCCAGTAATTAGCAGGGCACTTATTTGAATTAAGGCAGTCTGAAACTGTTTTTAAATCATAGTTTCCAGTTCCTTGATAGCTATTTCCTTCATTAAGCCTATTATATGTTTAGAATGGATACTTAAGAGTTAGTATATTGGAAATGACAGCATTATGTTCCAAGAACTTGGAAAAGATGAGAATTCAGTTATCCTGGGGCTTACTTTGAAAATTATACAATCGGAAGTTATACACAACGGCTCCTTAAAGAAAGACTACTTCCATGGGTAGGAAAGCAGGACCACTTGTGGCTTAATTCAGTCAATGAGATGAATAGGGGCTGAATCAGAAGAAGGCAGGAAAAGAAGGTACTTAAAGAAAGCAACTGTAGTGACTTTCCAACCCTTTTGCCGAAAACAAGGTGATTTACCTCAACACGTTCAGTCCCAGGGCTTAAATGCAGCTTTGAGGAGATAACTGCATAACACCCATCTTGTCAAAGATGGGAATTCAGCTGTCCTGGGGTTTACTTTGAAACTGTATGATTGGAACAGTTATATGCAACGTTATATACAACATGGTCACAACGAACTTTCCATTTTTAATGTAGTTTTTCATGTATTTTATCTGTAGAGAGCATGTTGGTTGATTCGAAGACACAAGATCTCAGCACTCTTGTCAACTTATACTGTAAACTAATAAGTTCTGCTCTGCTTTTAATTATTTTTAAAAAATCAATTAAAAAAATTTTTTGACACTCCAGGATCCAGTATTACACTTGGCAGATGCACGGTGCAGGAGTGGTTTTTCTGCTTTATTGACTATGCTAAACCCTTTGACTGTGTAGATCACAACAAACTGTAGTAAATCCTTAAACAGATGGGAATACCAGACCACCTGACCTGCCTCTTGAGAATTCTGTATGCAAGTCAAGAAGCAACAGTCAGAACTGCACATGGAACAACAGACTGGTTCCAAATCGGTAAAGGAGTACATCAAGGCCATATATTGTCACCCTGCTTATCGCAGAGCACATCATGAGAAATGCTGGGCTGTATGAAGCACAAGCTGGAATCAAGATTGCAGGGAGAAATATCAATAACCTCAGATATGCAGATGACACCACCCTTATGGCAGAAAGTGAGGAGGAACTAAAAAGCCTCTTGATGAAAGTGAAAGAGGAGAGTGAAAAAATTGGCTTAAAACTCAATATTCAGAAAATTAAGATCATGGCATCTGGTCCCATCACTTCATGGCATATAAATGGTGAAACAGTGGAAACAGTGTCAGAATTTATTTTTGGGGGGCTTCCAAATCACTGTAGATGGTGATTGCAGCCATGAAATTAAAAGACGATTACCCCTTGGAAGAAAAGCTATGACCAACCTAGACAGCATATTAAAAAGCAGAGATGTTATTTTGCCAACAAAGGTCCATTTAGTCAAAAATATGGTTTTTCCAGTAGTCATGTATGGATGTGAGAGTTGGACTATAAAGAAGGCTGAGCACCGAAGAACTGATGCTTTTGAACTGTGGTGTTGGAGAAAACTCTTGAGGGTCCCTTTGACGGCAAGGAGATCGAACCAGTCCATCCTAATGGAAATCAGTCCTGAATATTCATTGGAAGGACTGATGCTGAAGCTGAAGCTACAATAATTTGGCCACCTGATGAGAAGAACTGACTTATTGGCAAAGACCCTGATGCTGGGAAAGATTGAAGGCAGAAGGAGAAGAGGATGACAGAGGATGAGATGGTTGGATGACATCACCGACTCAATGGACATGAGTTTCAGTAAACTCCGGGAGTTAGTGATGGACAGGGAGGCTTGGCATGCTGCAGTCAATGTGGTCGTAAAAAGTCGGACACAACTGAGTGACTGAACTAAACTGAGTATTACATTTAGTATCTCACCTTCATTTTAGAGAAAATTCTTGTTGATAGACCTTACTATGTCATTCAACAGAGAGGGGATATATATATATGTATACTTATGGCTGATTTGCATTTTTATATGGCAGAAAACAACACAACATTGTAAAGCAACTACCTTCCAATTGAAAAAAAAAACAAACACAAAGATAGTCTCATGCACAAAAATCTTTAGACTTTTAGCCTGAGAACCTCTTTTTCTCTAGTGATCCCAGTGCTTCATTCCTTTTCCACTAGTAATTAAAACAGATGTGCTTTAGTCACTTAGCTGTGTGAGACTCTTTGCAATCCCATGAACTGTAGCCCACCAAGCTCCTCTGTCTATGTGATTATCTCAGGAGGAATAATGGAATGGGTTGCCATTTCCTCCTCCAGAGGATCTTGCCAACCTAACGATCAAACCTGTCTCCTGAATTGGCAGGCGAGTTCTTTACCGCTGAGTCATCTGGGAAGCCCAGTTAACACAGTTAAAATGAGGTACATACTCCTGGGAGGAACAAAAATTCCTTTGGGCAGAGGTCACAAGAACAAACAAATATGAATGCTATCACAAATTACAGGGAGACATTTCTCCAAGTGTTCCTATGCTAAATCCTACATGAAATAGTACTTCTGTCATAATTACCCAGGCAATTATCATGTTTCATACATTCAGGTTAAAAACAATGATTCTGATGAAAAGTAAAACAAATCATTGATGACGCTAAAATAAAAACAGTATCAGCCAAATGCAAAACACATTGGGTGGTGGTGGTTGGTAGTGCTTTGCTTAATTACTTTTTATTATCATTTGTTTCTGGTGACACTGAAAAAGCAGTAATCTGAAATGAAATATTTTATCACATGCATGACAACATGAAGAAAGAAAAAGACAAAATCAATAACCTTACATTGCTACCTTCAGTGGTAAAGATAAGAGGAACACATATCAAATGTTTTCAATAAACAAAACAGTTACATATACAAAGGGAAAAAAGGGAAGGACAAGCCCAGTGGAAATCATGCACTTGTCCAAGAATTATTCTGCATTAAAAAAAAATCTTCCTCGTATCTGTGGCATTTCATCTCATAAAGAACAAAAAACCTTTGGATACTTTTTCTCCTTTTCTCTTGCTTCTTTGCAATAAGTAGTAATAACTCCTCTAATACTTTATGCAAATCTTCATTATGGCACTTTACCATTATAATTATTTGCTTCAGTGCCTGTCTTTCCCAACAGACTGTGTGTGCTTGGAGGCCTAGGGCTGTCTTAATCATCTCTTCACATCACACATGCTTGCTAATGCTTGCTATATAACACGATGACAGGTTTAAAACTCATGAGTCTACAGGAGGGCCAAGGAAGTAACATAAAGGAATGAAAGCCAGGTGTAAGAGGACCAGTGGGGTACTGTTACTCTGAGAAGCCCCTAATCCATCTGAATATGGTAGCTTCTAATTAGACCTGGCAGACCATTGCTAAGGACATTATCAAGAAGCCAGGTATCTAAATATGCATGTGAAGTTTGCCACATTTAAAAAATACTGTGCAAGACAAACAAAACATTATCAACTAGGCAGATTTTGTCCATGGGGCACCAGTTTGCAAAAAACCAACCGGACATATCCTAACATGTACTTGGGATCAATAAACTCCAATATTGAGGAAACTTTTGTCCTCAGTCTGAATGCAAGTAACTATTCTCAGATTTTCCAATAAGGTTTTACATAATCTGAATATCACTGAAAAACATTTAACTCAAATGACTATAACCATAACCATAGTACTAAACTATACTATTTACACATACTCACAGGGGCATCTGGTCTATCACTTCATGGCAAATAGATGGGGAAAATACGGAAACAGTGGCAAATTTTATTTTCTTGGGCTCCAAAATCACTGTGGATAGTGACTGCAGCCATGAAATTAAAAGACACTTGCTCCTTGGAAGAAAAGCTATGGCAAACCTAGACAGCATATTAAAAAGCAGAGACTTCAGTCTCCTAACAAAGGTCTGCATAGTCAAAGCTATGGTTTTTACAGTAGTCATGTATGAATGTGAGAGTTGGACCATAAAGAACTCTGAGCACCGAAGAATTGATGCTTTCAAACTACGATGCTTCAGAAGACTCTTGAGAGTCCCTTGGAGTGCAAGGAAATCAAACCAGTCAATTCTAAAGGAAATCAACCCTTACTATTCATTGGAAGGACTGATGCTGAAGCTGAAGCTCCAATACTTTGGCCACCTGATGGAAAGAGTGAACTCACTGGAAAAGATTCCGATGCTGGGAAAGATTGAAAGCAAAACAGAAGAGGGTGGCAGAGGATGAAATGGTTAGATAGCATCACTGACTCAATGTACATTAATTTGAGAAAACTTGGGAGATAGTGAAGGACAGGGAAGCTTGTCATGCTGCAGGCCATGGGGTCACAGAGCTGGACTGACTTAGGGACTGAACAACAATAACAAATATTACTCAAAAGTGCTTCCCCAGTGGCTCAGTACTAAACAGTCTGACTATCCATGCAAGAGACTTGGGTTCGATCCCTGGGTTGGGAAGAAATGGCAGTCACTCTAATACAGTCCAGGGGATCACAAAAGAGTTGGAAACAAATTAGTGACAAAAAAAAAAACAATATATTACTCAACATGTTTAGATCCCCACTTTCTCCTATGAATCCTACCTCATCCAAGACACAGAGAACTAAAGACTACAAGCAATAAAGTCATCTTCTTAAGATAGTTAGAAGTGACCGGTGATAGGAGTAACCTAAAAGCAAAGCAGTCAGGGGCCATTTGATGTAGTCCTACAAACTGAATAATCAAGAAAAAATTATTACTTTGCAGCACACTTTGTAACAATGAGTCATTAGAGCAAGGTTAAATTATGTTCATTATGTTCTGTTCAATAAAGGAAAGAAATACATGCCACATTTTAGAGTTTCTCTGTCAAATTAGTTATTTTTAATACTATTTAAATTATGCAGGTCAAGAAGCAACAGTTAGAACTGGACATGGAACAATGGACTGGTTCCAAATTGGAAAAGGAGTATGTCAAAGCTGCATATTGTCACCCTGCTCATTTAACTTCTGTGCAGAGTACATCATTCAAATTACTGGCCTGGATGAAGCACAAGCTGGAATCAAGATTGCTGGGAGAAATATCAATATCCTCAGATATGCAGATGACACCACTCTTATGGCAGAAAGCAAAGACAAACTGAGGAGCCTTTTGATGAAAGTGAAAGAGGAGAGTGAAAAAGTTGGCTTAAAACTCTACATTCAAAAAAAGAATCATAGTATCTGGTCCTATCACTTCATGGCAAATAGATAGGGAAACAATGGAAATAGTGAGAGACTTGGTTTTGGGGGGCTCCCAAATCACTGCAGATGGTGACTGCATCCATGAAATTAAAAGACACTTGCTCCTTGGAAGAAAAGCTATGACCAACCTAGACAGCATATTAAAAACCAGAGATTACTTTGCTGAAAAAGGTCCATATAGTCAAGGTTATGGTTTTTTCAGTAGTCACGGATGGTTGTGAGAGTTGGACCATAAAGAAAGCTGAACACCAAAGAACTGATGCTTTTGAACTGCGGTGTTGGAGAAGACTTTTGAGAGTCCCTTGGACTGCAAGGAGAACAAACCAGTCAATCCTAAAGGAAATCAATCCTGAATATTCACTGGAATGACTGATGCCGAAGCTGAAGCTCCAATACTTTGGCCACCTTATGTGAAGAGCTGACTCATTAGTAAATACCCTGATGCTGGGAAAGATTGAAGGCAAGAGAAGAAGGGGATGACACAGGATGAAATGGTTAGATGGCATCACCGGCTCCATGGACAGGGGTTTGAGCAAGCTCTGGGAGTTGGAGAAGGACAGGGAAGCCTGGCATGCTGCAGTCCACGGGGTCGCAAAGAGTCGAACATGACTGAGCAACTGAACTGAACTGAATTGGTGAATGCCTAGAAATTTCATTCATCAAACATATCATTTTCCCAATGTTGGATAAACTAAATGTTACCACACTAAATAAAGCATCACATTACGTTTAAATAATTATCAGTGGTTTTCTTTCATCTCTCACCATAATCCCATGAATCAGATATCAGTCCCACTGTGCTGAGAATTTAACTGAGACACAGCCACACAATCTTAGACAGCGACTCAGTACTTTCAGGGCTTCCCAGGTGGCACTAGTGGTAAAGAACCCACCTGCCAAAGCAGGAGGCATAGAAACTTGGGTTCGAACCCTGGGTCAGAAAGATCCACTGGAGGAGGATATGGTAACCCACTCCAGTATTCTGGCCTGCAGAATGCCATGGACAGAGGAGCCTGGTAGGGTAATAGGGTCACAGAGAGTTGGACACAACTGAGGTGACTTAGCAAGCACACAGTTCTTTTAACTTCTATAAATGTTCTTTCACAGATCCATTCATTCATTCATTCAACACAAATTTATTGAACATTAATATGACCAATAGTTCCACAAAATAAAATGCCAGAAACTTTAAATATAAATGTAAATCTACAATTATAGTACAATATGATTCAAAACTCCTCTGAAGCTCAGTTTTATAAAAAGTGAGTTCTAGAGGTTTTTAAATCACTTTCTAGTACCTGTCATTAGTTAACAATGTGCGAATATCTTAACACATGTGATATTTTGAAAACCAGACTATTTCTGTACCTAATCTGTGAGAGAAATAGGTACAGTAAATAGAAATGACTCAAGCTTTCTCTATATTCATTAGATAATTAGTTAATTAGAACACCTTTGTAATGCTTTCTTAATCACTCACTCCAGTAGTGCAAAGAAATCAAAGTTAATACATCTGTCACAAAGGGATTGACTACAGGTTTCTTTATTCAATGTATTTCTTTTAAAACTGTGTAAATTTAGTGTTTGTGCTACTCTTGAAATATCCCAATTAACAACCCAGAAAGAAAAAAAAGACTGCATCATCTTCACAATTTGACGAGTGGAAAATTATGTGATGGAAAGGTTAGCCTAACTGATTATACTCAGATGAGCCTTTAGCAAACTAGGATTTCTCTACCAGGACTCAGTGTATTTTAGAAACTGCTTTTCCAATGAAACTGTTGTTTATACAGTCACTTCTGTGCTGCTAAGATACTTGTTGGTTTTGTCTTCTGTTTCTGATTTTGCCACATTATTTTTTCAAAAAGCACAGCTTCTGTAGCAGTCTAGATATTATGATCTTTGCTGGCATCACTAGCTATGCTTTGGGGGGAATGAACACATTGACTTTGATAAAGAAATTGCAAAACATAAAGATATAATGGTAAAACAAAAATATTTTTATTTGAAATATTATTTCAAATCCAGGATTTGAAATAATTACATTTACTCATAGTAAAGAAAAAAAAAAAAACAACAGCATCTCAAAATCCAATACTTAACCAGAAGACTAGAGCAAAGAATAGGATAGATTCGCTGGACTGTACATTTATAAATTACTGACTAAAATTAAGGTCCTATCCATAGTGGTGGCTCAGCTGGTAAAGAACTTGCCTGCTGTGCAGGAGATGCAAGAGACACAGGTTTGATCCTTGGGTCAAGAAGATTCCCTGGAAAAGAAAATGGCAAACTACTCCAGTATTCTTGCCTGGAAAATTCCATGGATAAAGGAGCTGATGGTGTTGCAGAGTCAGACACAACTGAGTATGCACACACACACACACACACACACACACACACAGCATAGTTTAATGCTTTGTGAACAGTAAGTTGGACTCACATTAGAAAGAATTCACCAGATTTTGAGCTGACAATCCAAGGACAAAGTAATCTGATTTTGTGTCTAAACTCAGCTTTGATTTTGATGTCAGTTAATTTGCTGATGACTTTGAAAACATTAAATCGTTGCCGTCCTCAAACCTGGAGAAATGAGTCATCTGTTTCTGTCAAGTGGGAAAGAACAAAATCAGCAGGAAAGGAAATTTTATTTCTAAAATTCATAAAGAATGCAATAAACAGTGGAGATTATCTACCAGTAACTGCACTTCTTTTTCCTTTTTTTCCCCAAAATTCACAATGCTCCTTTAAAGAGCAAAAAGGCAAGCAACTTGAAGGATACATGACAGTCAGGCCTTTCTATCACATTTTTGCAGTAAAAGGGAGCCAAGGAATTTTCCTGGCATAACTTTTTGGTCCTTGAAAGAGAAGCATAAATAAGCCAATGCAAATTTTTTCCTTAGAGATTATTAAACCATCTTCATATCTTAAATGTAGCTTCCAACTTATGTTCCCTGTAATAAATCATACATAATGTCAGTTATAATCATTTTTTAGATTCATAAGCTGAGGTTCAGAGGTTTTATATCCTTTGGCAGAGTCACCATTAACATGGGGCAGGTTTAGGATTTGAACCACATCCTCTGGATTCCATACACAAGCCTCTGTTCTAGTTAACTTCTTCCAGTGAATTTTGATACTTTGATTGCCTGACTCTTCCTTTGCTTTTCTGTATAAATAAATAAAGACACCTGACTTACCTTGGTCATAGAGTTGTTATGAATATCAAACATCATAATGTATATCAACATATTTTAGAAATTTAATAGCTAGAAGTTTTTATTTCAAAGCATATAGAAAGTATGGTTGACTTGCCTGAGAGAAAAGTGGTTACATGGCTCTAAGTTAGCTATTTTTATGATAATCTAATAATTGCCAATTTTTGTCTCCCAACTACCCATCCACCCAACCACCACTTCTGCTCTCCTACTAGTCAAGCCAGATGATACTTCAGTTTTACAGAAAGAGGTGCAGCTTGAGACAGTACTGAGAAACGAGTCCATATTCCCATTCTTCTAGTTTACTCAGAACACACTTACTCACGCTTACTCTGGAGGAAGGACAAGAGAGGAAGTGCTACTCATGTTTCTGAGTCAGTGTATGGAGAGTTCGGCCGTTTAAAAGTACAAATTTATTTCCAAGTGGACTGACTTCGTATATTCACTTACCACCCACCTTGAGATCTGCTGAAGGGAAAGTAAAGAAAAATAGGAGCTCACAGCCCTCTTTTATTAATCCTGAGGAATTTACCAAGAATTTTAGTGGTCCTAAGAAATTAATAAGACACAACCCAATTTTTAAATAACATGGTTAACTTTGAACATTGCTTGAAGTCCCACATTGAGAGAATTGAAAATCTATCATGGAAGCATTCCACCACTTAAATTATTGTCCACAAAAGCAATTTCTATGTGTTAAAACCAGAGTCAGAAAGCAAGAGGCAATTTTAGAAATGTAAATCTTTACTTTGCCCAAAGTACAAATTTGTAAGAGGCTGATTCTTCTGTTCCAATAAGAACTGCATTGGTTCAGATCCACAGAATTAGAGTGAGCTATTAATGCTAATGAAAACTCAAAGTGTTACATGGCACACCAGAGGGAAACTTTTATTTTTAATATCTTAATCATTCTCTTCACCAGACACTAGGCTGAGTGCTTTGCATGAAGTATTTTCATTAATCCTTAAAACTCTTTCAGGTGAGACTATTACTAATTCCCATTTTATGAGGAACCAGCTAGTTAGCGTGCATGCTCAGTCACTTCAGTCACGTCCATGGAATTTTCCAGGCAAGAATACTGGGGTAGGTTGCCATTTCTTCCTCCAGGGATCTTCCCGACCCAGGGATCAAACCTGCATCTCCTGCATTGGCAGGAGGATTCTTTAACACTGAGCCACTTGGGAAGTCTAGCATATTAGTGGTGGACCCAAAGCTAAAACACATTACAATCTTGAGCTATTTTTAAAAATTAAGTGGCAAAGTGCTTATACCAGGGCAACCCCTTTCTTTTCCTCTACACTTAGTGATCAGTAGGAAGAGCACTCTGTGTAGCTCTATGAATATTGGAAAAGAAATAATGGAGCTCTTTTTTAGAAGATTTGAAAGGGAAAATATCTTCCATGTGTTTCTAGATTCCAATTCACAGAAAATATCAAAAGAAAGATACGTGAGAAACAGAAGTCATCTCTGTCTCCTGTTACACATTAGCAGCATGTAAGATTCATCACTACTTTTATATGGTTACCAGGGGCTGCCCAGGTGGTGCAAGAAACCTCCTGCAAATGCAGGAGAGGCAAGAGACACAGGTTCGATCCCCAGGTTAGGAAGATCCCCTGGAGTAGGAAAAGGCAACTCACTCCTGTATTCTTGCCTGAAAAATTCCATGGACAGAGGAGCCTGGCAGGCTACAGTCCATGGGAGTCACAGCGTGTCAGACACATCTGAGCGACTGAACATGCACATAGGAGAGAGCAGAACGGGATGTCACAGCAGGGTGGCTTCAGTCACCACCACCCCAGTCTGTGGGGATCTCATGTAACTCTCTGAGTATCACTTCCTCACTCACTGCTCCATGAATGACCCCCCAGGATGCCACATGTGAGGAAGAGGTCCTCTCAGAGGGAAGCCCAGGCTTTTGTGCAAGGCTTACAGATCTTCACAGACCTGCAAGACTATAAGGTGCTTGCAGACTAGGAAAGAAAGTGAACATCTGCATCAAAGCCAGAAAGGTAGCCAGAATGTGGTAATTTAATATATAAGAGGATACTGAGAAATATGAGATTTAAAGGAGAGAAGTGTGTCAGAAGTGTGGTGGGAGGAATCCATGACAAAGGAGGCAAAAAGGATTAAACTTCAATAAATTTAAACAAGGGAAGATCATATGTGAAAGGAGGAAGAGCTGAAACAAGGCAGACACACCAGCAGCCAGACCCCGGCTTCCCTTTGTTATTCTGCCATCCTAGGAAGGAAAGACATGGGGGATACGGTTGTGAAGGGGGGTCATGGCAGAAATCAAAAGTCCTTGAGCATTATCCTCAAATAGGATGTGTCAGCAATGGAAAGCTTTGAAAGATTTCTATCAGGGTTAGGTTCAGAGCCGAGCTTTGGGAAGACCAAAGCTGCCTGAGATGCTTTTAAAATCTTAGTTATTGGCTTGTTCGCTTGTTTGTACACTCATCTGAAGCACTTTATTTCTGAGTCAATATCTTCCAAGCACTCATTTTACCCTCTAGGAGAACACTACTTACCTAGAAGTCAGATGAACTTTTCTAATTGGCGAAGGATCCTCAGTAACCACAGATATGCAGATGACACCACACTTATGGCAGAAAGCGAAGAACTAAAGAGCCTCTTGATGAAAGTGAAAGAGCAGAGTGAAAAAGGTGGCTTAAAACTCAGCATTCAGAAAAAGAAGATCATGGCATCTGGTCCCATCACTTCATGGCAAATAGATGGGGAAACAATGGAAACAGTAACAGACTTTATTTTGGGGGGCTCCAATATCACTGCAGATGGTGACTTCAACCATGAAATTAAAAGATACTTGCTCCTTGGAAGAAAAGCTACCAACCTAGACAGCATATTAAAAAGCAGAGACATTACTTTACCAGCAAAGGTCCATCTAGTCAAAGCTATGGTTTTTCCAGTAGTCATGTATGGATGTGTGAGTTGGACTATAAAGAAAGCTGAGTGCCCAAGAATTGATGCTTTTTGAACTGTGGTATTGGAGAAGACTCTTCAGAGTCCCTTGGACTGCAAGGAGATGCAAACTGCCCATCCTAAAGGAAATCAGCCCTGAATATTCATTGGAAGGACTGATGCTGAAGCTGAAACTCAAATACTTCAGCCACCTGATGTAAAGAACTGACTCACTGGAAAAGACCCTGATGTTGGGAAAGATTGAAGGCAGGAGAAGAAGGGGGCAACAGAGGATGAGATGGTTGGACGGCATCACCAATTCAAAGGACATGAGTTTGAGTAGGCCCTGGGAGTTGCTTTTGGACAGAGAAGTCTGGCATGCTGCAGTCCATGGGATCACAAAGAGTTGGACATGACTGAGTGACTGAACTGAAGGATCCTAAACCCAAGAGTAGTAAATGAAGGTCTGAGAAATATACACAACCACTGGGACAGGAAACATGGACCAGGAGCTTATATTTTAAATAAAGGTAAAATGCAGCTGCATTTGGGGTAATTAAAGCTCATAAACTCTCAAGTCTCCCCATTAAAGTGTATTGTGAGCTCTAGGTTATGACTAACAATAATACTCACCTTCCCAGGTGGCGCTAGTGGTAAAGAACTCACTTGCCAATGCAGGAGACATAAGAGATGTGGGTTCAGAGCCTGGGTTGGGAAGATCCCCTGGAATAGAGCATGGCAACCCGCTCTAGTTTCTTGCCTGGAGAATCCCATGAACAGAGGAGCCTGGTGGGCTACATCCGTAGGGTCACAAAGACTTGGACATGACTGAAGTGACTTAGCACAGCACAGCTCAATAACAGCATTATAGATGGTGAGGGACAGGGAAGCCTGGTGTGCTGCAGTCCAGTTCCAGTTCCAGTTCAGTCGCTCAGTTGTCTCTGACTCTTTGCAACCCCATGAACCGCAGCATGCCAAGCCTCCCTGTCCGTCACCAACTCCCAGAGTCTACCCAAAGCCATGTCCATTGAGTCGGTGATGCCATTCAACCATGTCAACCTCTGTCATCCCCTTCTCCTCCTGCCCTCGATCTTTCCCAGCATCAGGGTCTCTTCAAATGAGTCAGTTCTTCACATCAGGTGGCCAAAGTACTGGAGCTTCAGCTTCAACATCAGTCCTTCCAATGAACACCTAGGACTAATCTCCTCTAGGATGGACTGGTTGGATCTCCTTGCAGTCCAAGGGACTCTCAAGAGTCTTCTCCAACACCACAGTTCAAAAGCATCAATTCTTTAATGTTGCAAACAGTCAGACACATGACAGTGATTGAACAGCAAAAATAATATTAACCTTATAAGGAAAAATAAACCCTACTCTGAAGTCTTTACATCTTGAGGGAAATCCTGGAGAGTGAAGTCACAAGGCAGGATCCTCTGATAGTCTGTTGTGCTGATTCCCTCCTCTGGGAAATACTGGGATTAGGCATGAGAAACTGTCCAGCAATCAGTTCAGTTCAGTTTAGTCATTCAGTCGTCCGACTCTTTGCAACCCCATGAATCGCAGCACGCCAGGCCTCCCTGTCCATCACCAACTCCCGGAGTTCACTCAGACTCATGTCCATTGAGTCGGTAATGCCATCCAGCCATCTCATCCTCTGTTGTCCCCTTCTCCTCCTGCCCCCAATCCCTCCCAGCATCAGGGTCTTTTCCAATGAGTCAACTCTTTCATGAGGTGGCTAAAGTATTGGAGTAGGACCCTATGCAACTTGGCCTTCCAAGATCTAAAAAATGGCGATGTATCAGGTTGACACAGTACCATCTCACCAAACTGAAAAGGACTTTGAGGCTATGCACAGAGCTAAGGGATTTATGCAAGCAGTACTTCCTGAGGGCTTGATGGGTATTCTGACTGACTAGGAGAGAACAATAAACAATATGGAAAAGCACATGTTTTCAGCGAGCTTACATTCAGGTCTGGGGATAAAGATTCCTGTCACAGTCAGTAAAGAGATAATGAAACAGGCCATGAAAGAAATAAACTCTGATCACATCACAAAGTGAGTGAAAGGCTACTTCACAGAGCTGGCCAAAGGAGACCTGTCTGAAGAAGCAATGAATGAGCAGACACCAGCGTGGTAAAAAGTCAAGGGCCAGAGGAGGGCATCAAATACAGAGAGAAGTAATAGATCTAAGGGTCTTCTGACAAGAACACATATGGCATGCTCAATGAAAACAAAGAATGCCTGTGAACCTAAAGCATAAAAATGGATGGGGAACACACTGGAAAAGGGGGTCAGAGAAGTTCATGCTGGCCAGATCATCTGTGACCATATTTATGAATTTGGCTTTTACTGTGAATATAGGAAGCCACTGGAAAAATTTGAACAAGGGAATGTCCTTTTAGGACAAATAAAATTATTCAAATAACTTTATGCACTCTGAATGCTGAGTGCAAGGACTGCAGGAAAGCAAATTTTGAGATAAAATAGTTACAAGGCTACTGCCAAAATTCAGGTGAAAATCAATACTAGCTTGGACTGATGGTGGCAGTGGGGAGGTAGAGGAATGAACAGAATTAAGACATATATTGGAGATTGAGCCAGCAGGACTTCTTGGTGAGAATGGGGTAAGAATGAGGAGAAAAAGAGAATAACGCCAAATCCTAGGTCTTATTCTTAAGTGCCTAAGCAACTACCTAGATGGAGGTGGCATTTACTGAGACTGGGAAAACTGGAGGAAAAGGGAAGGGTAGGGGAAAATCCAGAGGTTCAATTTACTTCAATCAAACGGTCAATCCTAAGGAAATCAACCCTGAATACTCACTGGAAGAAATAACGCTGAAGCTGGAAGCTCAAATATTTCGGCCACTTGATGGGAGCAATTAATTTACTGGAAAAGACCCAGATGCTGGGAAAGATTGAAGGCAAAAGAAGAAGAGGGCAGGAGAGGATGAGATGGTTGGATAGCATCATTGACTCAACGGACATGAACCTGGGCAAACTCTGGGAGATGGTGAGGAACAGGGAGGCCTGGCGATGCTGCAGTCTGTGGAGTTGCAGAGTCAGACACAACTTAGCGAATAAACAAGAGGGAAATCCAGAGATTCAATTTAGCTGCATTATAGTTGAGACTTCTACTAATAATTAGATGAAGATGTGAAAAAGGTAGTTGTATACATAAGTCAAGAGTCTAGGATATTATTGAGAGTAAGAGATACAAATTTGGGAATTATCAGTATTTGAATGGCTTTAAAGCTGTGGGACTAGCTGTGATCACTTAGGGAGAGACTAATCATAGAGATGAGAAGAATGCCCAATATCAATGCCTGGGAGTTGAGCATTTGGAGGCTGATAGTGAATAGCCATCAAGGACCACTGCAATAAGGGGAAAACCAAAGGAATGTGATAGACAGAAGCCAATAGAAAAAGATGTTTCAAGGAGGATGCGGTCAATAGTATATATAATGAGGTTGATACACTGCATAAGATAAGGCAGTATCATACTCTGCAAATAGATTATATTTCTTGTGGATATAGTTTCTAAAGAATGCATCTTAGGTTTTACTGATATGACATGAAAATCCAGGTAAAATTTAATACATTTACTCACACCAAATGTTTGGAATAAAGATAAACTTTTATTCATTATCACTTCTATTTATCTCTCATGCATCAGTTTTAGATCCTACTGTAAGACTGATATATATCAATCTGTGCTCTATATACCAAGATATATATCAAACTATGCTATATATCTTTAGTTCTCACTGTGTAGAATTTTAAAGATGCCTATAACATTGTAGCTCAGCCTAAAGACACATGCATCACTGAATACACTTTCACTGAACTGTTAGATCTATGAGGGTGGTAACAGGCCTGATATGTTCATAGATAAAGTCTTAGAATTTAACAGATGTCAAATACTTTGTAGATTCTCAAGAACTCCAGTTTATAGATAATTTAATCATCAATCACTTATTCTGAGTCACTGCAGCACTAAATTAGAGCAAGTAAAAGATGGTTAGCACTCCCATTTGACATACTGAAAAGAGGTAGCCAAAATTGAGCAAAGTCCTGTGTAAGCAGGGAAATACCAATGTACCTCTAAAGCCTGCCATTATTCATAATATTGGTGCATAAAAAATCTCCACAAGCACACGATTCACTGCCACACAGGTGCAGATGGACAACGCTGACCTACAGTTTCCCTCACAATAATTATAGAGAGTCTACTGATACACAGTTGATCTAAAAAGCCTCTTAGTCAAATTCTCCACCAAATTCCAGAAGAATATAATATCACAGTATGTGGACACCCAAGAAGAAATTCACCAAGAGTTTCTGCTAAAAGGTGTGCGATTATCACAGTTTGGTTTTAGGGACAGGTTAATTGGCAAATCTATATTAAATCATACTCACAGGAAGCACTTCGATAGGTACTATGAGGGATGCAAAGGAATATAGAGTACATTTCCAGGCCTTTTGGAATTCTAAAATCTATTTAGGTATATGTCTTTCACTTTACGAAATGTTAAATAAAAATATAACATTGTAATAATAGAAAAATTACAAATGTGAGGTCCTACATAGTTAATAGTCATCCACTCTTCAGTATAATTCAAATATAAGGTGGATACGAATCTTTAGCTGAAAGTTTGGTGAACACAAGAACATAGTAAAGTGTGTGTGTGTGTTTTGTTCTCCCTTAAAAATTATCAGTCCCAGAACATCATATATAAGAACACACTTTGACGCATGTTTCTTGTTGCATGGCAACCATAAGGAAATGTAATGCGGAGGAACAGATCTCTAGGACACGGCCTGCATGTGGCACTGTGTTTCCAAGCAGAGAATAAGGTTTCCATCCCTATAATTACTCTTGCATTTGTACGTGGTGGTGGTGGTGGTTCAGTCGTTCAGTTGTGTCCTACTCTTTGCAACCCCATAGAGTGTAGCCCTCAAGGCTCCTCTGTCCGTGGGATTTCCCAGGCAATACTAGAGTGGGTTGCCATTTCCTTTTCCAAGGGATCTTCCTGACCCAGGAACTGAAGCTGCATCTCTCGCTTGGCAAGCTGATACTTTTACCTGAGCCGCCTGGGAAGCCCCCCTCTTGTTTTATGAGTGCATGTGTGCTCAGTCGTTTCAGTCATGTTCAGCTCTTTATGGTCACATGGACTGTAGCCCGCCAGGCTCCTCTGTCCATGGGATTCTCCAGGCAAGAATACTGGAGTGAGCTGCCATGCCTTGCTCCAGGGAATTTTCCCAACCCAGGGACTGAACCTACATCTCCTGTATCTCCTGCACTGCAGATTCTTTACCCCTGAGCCACCAGGAAAGCCCTTCTCTTAAATTGTAATAGCACCTTATTTGAGAAACAAAATGGCACCATAGAAAGAGCAATGGATCAAGAGTCAAGGGGCTTGGGGATTCCTGACTTTGCTACCAACAAAGGTCAGCAGGAGGAAGGGGGTGTGGAGCTCTCTCCAGCTCTGAAGTCGGACACATAGCCACTTAAACTTCTTCTGTATGACCCTAGGCAAGTCACACAGCTTTCACTGTTATTTTCTCATCTATAAACCGAGAAGAACAGTACCACTAGAATCTAAAATGTAACTAAGTGAAAGTAGCCAATGGAAACAGTAAAAAGATCAGTGGTTTTCAGAAGCTAGAGGGTAGAGGGAAGAATAGGAAGAATACAGAGAATTTTTCAGGTCATGAAATTATTCTGCACGATGCTAGAGTGGTAGATATATGTTATTATACATTTGTCCAAACTCATTAATGTACAATAACAAGAGTGAACTCTAATGTAAACTAAAGACTTTGAGTGGTAATGCTATGTCAGTGTAGGTTTATCAGCTGTAACAAATGCACCACTCTAGTTACTACTGTTGTTCAGTTGCTCTGTCAGACACCTTAGTCACTCAGTCATATCCGACTCTGTGACAACATGGACTGCAACACACCAGGCTTCCCTGTTCTTCATCATCTCCCAGAGCTTGCTGAAACTCATATCCATTGAGTCAGTGATGCCATCCAACTATCTCATTCTCTTTCGTCCCCTTCTCCTTCTGCCTTCAATCTTTCCCAGCATCAGGATCTTTTCTAATGAGTCAGTTCTTCGGATCAGATGACCAAAGTATTGGAGCTTCAGATTCAGCATCAGTCCTTCCAACGAATATTCAGGACTGATTTCCTTTAGGATTCACTGGCTGGATCTCCTTGCAGTCCAAGGGACTCTCATAAGTTCTCTCCAACACCACAGTTCAAAAGCACCAATTCTTTGGGGTTCAACCTTATTGTCCAATTCTTACATCCATACCTAACTAATGGAAAAAGCATAGCTTTGACTAGACAGACCTTTATCAGCAAAGTAATGTCTCTGCTTTGTAATAAGATGTCAATAGCTTTTCTTCCAAGGAATAAGCATCTTTTAATTTTATGGCTGCAGTCACCATCTGCAATGATTTTGGAGCCCAAGAAAATAAAGTCTGTCACTGCTTCCATTGTTTCCCCATCTATTCACCATGAAGTGATGGGACCAGATGCCATGATATTCATTTTTTGAATACTGAGTTTTAAGCCAACTTTTTCACTCTCCTCTTTCACTTTCACCAAGAGGCTCTTTAGTTCTTTTTCACTCTCTGCCATAAGGGTGGTGTCTGTATATCTGAGGTTATTGATATTTCTCCCAGCAATCTTGATTCCAGCTTGTGCTTTATGCAGCCTGGCATTTCGCATGATGTACTCTGCATTAGTAAGCAGCGTGACAATATATAGCCTTGACATACTCCTTTTCCAATTTGGAACCAGTCTGTTATTCCATATCTGGTTCTAACTGTAGCTTCTTGACCTGCATAGATATTTCTCAGGAGGCAGGTAAGGTGGTCTGGTATTTTCATCTCTTTAAGAATTTTCCAGTTTGTTGAGATCCACACAGTCAAAGACTTTAGCATAGTCAATGAAGCAGAAGTAGCTGTTTTTCTAGAATTCTCTTGCTTTTTCTATGATTCAAAGGATGGTGGCAATTAGACCTCTGGTTCCTCTGCCTTTTTAAAATCCAGTTTGAACATCTGGAAGTTCTCAGTTCATGTACTGTTAAAGTCTAGCTTGGAGAATTTTAGCATTACATTGCTAGCATGTGAAATGAGTGCAGCTGTGTAGTAGTTTGAACATGCTTTGGCACTGTCTTTTGTTGGGACTGGAATGAAAACTGGCCTTTTCCAGTCCTGTGGCCACTGCTGAGTTTTCCAAATTTGCTGGCATATTGAGTCAGTACTTTAACAGAATCATCTTTTAGGATTTGAAATAGCTCAGCTGGAACTCCATCAGCTCCACTAGGTTTGTTCACAGTGATGCTTCCTAAGGCCCACTTGACTTTGCACTCCAGAATGTCTGCCTCTAGGTAAGTGATTATACCATCGTGGTTATCTGGGTTATGAAGATATTTTTTGTATATTTCTTCTGTGTATTCTTGCCACCTCTTCTTAATAGCTTTTGCTTCTGTTAGGTCCCTACCATTTATGTTCTTTACTGTGCCTATCTTTACATGAAATATTCCCTTGGTATTTCTAATTTTCTTGAAGAGATCTCTAGTCTTTCCCATTTTTTTTTGTCTTCCTCCAATTCTTTGCACTGATCACTTAGGAAGACTTTTTTATCTCTCCTTGCTATTATTTGGAACTCTGCATTCAGGTGGGTATATCTTTCCTTTACTCCTTTGTCTTTCACTTCTCTTCTTTTCTCAGCTATTTTTAATATCTTTTCAGACAATCATTTTGTCTTTTTGCATTTCTTTTTCCTGGGGATGATTTTTTTTTTTTTTTGCTTTGTACTTTTATTTTTATTTTTTTCCTGGGTCGTTTCTATTGTTTATTTTTTTAAATTTAAATTAATTTATTTTAATTGGAGGCTAATTACTTTACAATATTGTATTGGTTTTGCCATATATCAACATGAATCTGCCACGGGTGTACACGTGTTCCCCATCCTGAACTCTCCTCCCACTTCCTTCCCCGTACCATCCCTCTGGGTTATCCCAGTGCACCAGCCCCGAGCATCCTGTATCCTGCATCAAACCTGGACCTGGGGATGATTTTGATTACTGCCTCCTGCACAATGTTATGAGCCTCTGTCCATAGCTCTTCATGCACTCTATCCGTCAGATCCAATCCCTTGAATCTATCCCTTGAATCTAATCCCTTGAATCTAATCTTGAATTATACAGTCACTCCCACTGTATAATTGTAAGAGATTTGATTTAGGTTATACCTGGATGGCCTAGTGGTTTTCCCTATTTTCTTCAATTTAAGTCTGAATTTTGCAATAAGGAGTTCATGATTTGAGCCACAGTCAGCTCCTAGTCTTATTTCTGCTGTCTAAAGCTTCTCCATCTTTGGCTGCAAAGAATGGAATCAATCTGATTTTGGTATTGACCATCTGGTGATGTCCAGTTCTTGGATGAGAAGTTGTCTCTTGCATTGTGGGAAGAGGGTGTTTGCTATGACCAATGCATTCTCTTGGCAAAACTCCATTAGCCTTTGCCCTGCTTCATTTTGTACTCCAAGGCCAAACTTGCCTGTTACTCCAGGTTATCTCACTATTGACAGCCTCTCTAGAGTGGGATGCCAGTAGTGGGGGAGGTTATGCATGTGTAGCAGCAGGGAAACCACTGTACCTTCCTCTACATTTGTCTGTGAAATTTACAACTGCCATGTATTCACCAAACCCTGAAGCCTAGATTCACAGCTAAGTCTGAGGACTGGTCCTTCTCCCTATTAGAGACCACCCAAATATGACTTGCCTTCCTGCTTAGATATACAAGTTGACTATGTCTTAGCTCTCAGTCCTTGGACTTCACACATATGCCTATTACACTACCCTTTCTAGAAATCTCTATCAATAATTATTTCTTTGCAACAATGACTGCAGTGTGATTTGAGTGTGTGTCTATCTTTGGGACTTGATTTCTACTGTCAGCACCTGAGAAAGGTTCAGCTCAGCCACGGTCTGCTCTATCTCACCAGACAGGAGTAGAACCTTTCTCGTCTGGCTTATCCTGTTGCAAACGGCTAAATAGGCCCTGTAGATATTCAAAGCACAATAAATCATCCTTCATTTATCACAACTGTGATGACAACTGGAAAAAAGTAATCTATGTATGTGTGGTAGATAGATGGGTCAGGCCTATAAACAGTCTATCTGTAGATGGTACTGAAAAATTTCCTAAGGAAATAGTTCACTCTTAGGAAGAAGTCAAGCTGGGTCAAGTGCAAAGATAATTTGTAAAGAAGAAGACTAATTTTATGAGTTCAGATTTGTCATCCAGCCCAGTCTTCCCATATATTCCTGTCTGAATTCTAGTAAGAGATTGGGAAAGAGAGGTTATCAAAGAAAAACATTTGTGAACCCCATGGGAACCATGTGAAAAAAATGGAAAAGTAATGAGAGAAGAGCATTCTCCCTACTTCTGTATGACCTTGGCACAAGGATGACATCAGAGAACCTGACATCCCTTAGGCATCTTCAGACCAAAAAACATCTGTGGCATCACTGTCAGGAAAAAGACACCAGGTAGCTAAAAGAAGTGATTGTCACTTGGTAGAAGCCAGATAGATACAGCAGAAGAGGGTGGGAAATGGAGTGCAATTCACCTCTGGGTATTATAAGTAAGGATGAGGCAACTTTGTGTCAATCAACAGACAAAAAGAGGGTTATATTATTAATAAAAAAGTAAAGTCACTTAATAGCTAACATAAAGAGTTCTGGCTTGTTAATCAAGAAATGCATTGAGTAAAAAAATAAAAATGTATTGAGTGACATATTCTACTAAAGGGCTTTCCAGGTGGCTCAGTGGTCAAGAACCCACCTGCCAATGTAGGAAACTCAGGAGACAAGGTTCAATTTCTGGGTGAGAAGATCCCCTGGAGGATGAAATGGCAACTCACTACAATATTCTTGCCTGGAGAATTTCATGGATAGAATACTACAATCCAAGAGTTGGACATGACTTAGCAACTAAACCACCACCAACCACCACATTCTACTAAGGATCATGAGTCCACAATTACTGTGATGTCAGGAGCCCAGAAAAAAAATAAATTACCTAGCTGCTTTGTTGAAGATGACAGAATATATTAATTTTTATAGCTATTTTTATACCTATTTATTTTAAAAACAACTCCTATTGACCTAAGCTCATGTCAGGTTGCTATGACAAGCAATGGATAAACAGATGGCTAAGTTATTCTTGGAAGGTAGCTATCAGATATAATATATTTTCAAGTACCATGATATAGACATAATTGAAAAGATGTGCAAGTTCAGATTCAGCTACTAAGGAGAAATTAACCTTTAATTTGAACATTTTCATGTAGAAAAAAGGAGAAAAATATTATGGAGGTATGTTTTTATAAGAGATTGGGCTCTCAAGTAAGTACATAAGGAAAAATCAAAGGAAGTTAAATGTATCCTTTTAAATTTCTGAAGTTATCCATGAAGTACACATGGATGTGGATTTACAATCATGTAGGATTTTTAACTTAAAGTCTGAGAACCACCACGTAATCTAATGAACAGAACAACAACAAAAACTGTGCCTACATGATTTATGAATGAACATGATTCTCCTTTTAAACTAATTTCTTAAAGAGAAATAAACAATTCCATTGTTTCCACTTCATGGCAAATAGATGGGGAAACAATAGAAACAGTGACAGACTTTATTTTCTTGGGTTCCAAAATCACTGCAGATGGTGACTGCAGCCACGAAATTCAAAGACACTTGCTCCTTGGAAGAAAAGCTATGACCAACCTAGACAGCATATTAAAAACCAGAGACATTAATTTGCCGACAAATGTTCATATAATCAAAGCTATGTTTTTTTCCAGTTGTCATGGACAGATGTGAGAGCTGGACAATAAAAAAGCTGAGTGCCGAAGAATTGATGCTTTCAAACTGTGGTGTTGAAGAAGATTCTTGAGAGTCCCTTGGACAGTAAGGAGGTCAAACCAGTTAATCCTAAAGGAAATCAACCTTTAACATTCATTGGAAGGACTGATGCTGAAGCTGAAGTTATAATATTGTGGCCACCTGATGTGAAGAGCTGACTCATTAGAAAAGACCCTGATGGTGGGAAAGAAAGATTGAAGGCAGGAGGAGAAGGGGATGACAAAGGATAAGATGATTGGATAGCATCACCGACTCAATGGACATGAGTTTGAGCAAACTCTGTGAGACTGTGAAGGGCGGGGAAGCCTGGCGTGCTGCAATCCATGGGATTCCAAAAAGTTGGACAGGACTGAGTGATTGAACAACAATTGATTCTACTTCTTCATCCTATTTTAATATGAAATCTCCATGATCACATAAAAACAGAGCTTCAAAATTCATGAAGCAAAAACTGATAGAACTGAAAGAAACAAATTCACAACTACAGTTCAATATTTCAAGACTTTTTGTAATCAATAGAACAGACAGAAAAAGTGAAGAAACAGGTGACCTCAACCATGGCACCAAAGTTACCAATTGATATTTATAGAATGTTCAATCCAACAGCAGAATACACACATTCTTTTAAAGTGCATTGGGACATCCACCAAGCTGAACCATAATCTCAGCAATGAAACAAAACTTAAGAAATCATAAAAATTAAAATCTTGCAAATTCTCATTATAATAGAATTAAACTAGAACTTAACAACAAAAAGAAACTGGAAAATCCCCAGATGTTTTGAAATTTAGAAACGTGCCTCTAAATAGCCATGAACCAAAAAGGAAGTCACAGTGGAAAACAGAAAGGATTTTTAATTGAATGAAAATGAAAACAATATATCAAACATGATCAGATGCATTCAAGACTGCTTAGAGGAAAATTCATAGCATTAAAGACTAAAATTTTAAAAGAATAATTAAAAGTTAGGGAAATAAGAGCAAACCAGAGCCAAAATAAACAGAAGAAAGAAAATGACAGTTATGAAAAGAAACCAGTGGAACTGAAAACAGAAAAACAATAGATAAAATCAAAGGTTCCTTCATGAAAAATAAACTATTGATAAATATTTAGCCAGTTTGATAAAGAGTAAAAGAGAGAAGATACAAATATCAACACTGGAGATACAAAATGCCCATCACTATAAACCTTATCAAATACCAAAAGGATAATAAAAATGTTACAAAGCAGATATTAAGTCATTTCTGTCAGACATGACTGAGCGACTGAACTGAACTGAACTGAACTGACCTACCCTTCAAACTGTTATGCTCGACTCAAAAACCTGTTTATGAATTTCATAGAGGATTTATTCATAATTTCAATCCAAATATCTTTAATCTCGTGGTTAAATAAACAAAGATGCATCTATGAAATAAACTATGACTTGGCAATAAAAATAGAACACTAATACCTGGCAATATCATAGTTGAATCTGAAATGTTATATTAAGTGTAATAAGCTAGATTCAAAAGACTTCATACAATATTACTCTGTATGCTGCTGCTGCTGCTAAGTTGCTTCAGTCATGTCCGACTCTCTGCAACCCCATAGACGGTAGCCCACCAGGCTCCCCAGTCCCTGGGATTCTCCAGGCAAGAACACTGGAGTGGGTTGCCATTTCCTTCTCCAGTGCATGAAAGTGAAAAGTGAAAGCGAAGTTGCTCAGTCGCGTCCGACCCTCAGCGATCCCATGGATTGCAGCCTTCCAGGCTCCTCCATCCATGGGATTTTCCAGGCAAGAGTACTGGAGTGGGGTGTCATTGCCTTCTCCATTACTCTGTATAAAAGGTATAAAATATTCTGGAAAAGACAAAATATAGGGACAGAAAACAGATAAAATGTTTGCAGGGATCAGAAAGAATGAACCTTAAAAGAATGGAAGAACTCAGACATGTGTGAAGGGGGAGGGATAGAATGATATGGGGTAAAATACTCTTAGAAACCACACAAAGAAGGGAGCTCAAGCATCAGAGTTAACAAATAACAGAAGAGGATACTGGTTAAAATGGAAAGGAGCCCACAGAAAGAGAACTCTGAAGAAGAAAAGGTTAAGCATTGCAATTGCCTGTGAAGTTCCAGAATATTCTTTATCCTATAGTCCATGGGGAGGGGTGCAGACAGGTGTGATGTGCAAAGTCTTAAAACACATAGCACACATCATAAATGTGAAGTGGGTACTGTACAGTTTTCTTGGTGAATAAGGGAGACATTCATTAGGCAAAAAAATAAAATCAAGGTAACTAGAGCACTCCTTTCTCTCTCAAAAGCTAACAATTATGGTGTCTGCCAATTTAGAACAGAAATATTTAAAAATGAAAGAATCCAATTTAGGGAGCTCTCTTTAAAGTTAGTAGATGTATCAACAAAAGAGAAGAGACCATTGTCTTAATTGCCTTTTTGCTTTTTTTCTTCTTCCCATCTGCTACAAAAAAAAAAAAATAGTGAATATATTAAAAGAAATGTTAATGGAGGAAAACTCTGTGGTTTTCATTAATGTTTTAAATCGGCTTTTCACAGAGTAACAATACATTAGCCATAAAACAGAAAATATATTTAAATAGTATCAAAAATAAAATGTTCCACTTGAGGGCTTTTAAATGTCTTATACTAAAAATTCATATTTAAACATCTTGCTCTCAGAAGTGCTGAGTTTCAAGTAATATTCACATACATATATAGGCATACTGTATGTATACACATATAGACAAAAGTGAAATTATTTATTAATAGATTTAGCTCATTCTATCTATAATCTTAAATTCAAGGATCAGTAACAGAATCCATAGATCGGCCCCTACATTCATGTTAATCATTATTTTTGAACATTTTTTGCTAATTCATTAAATAATTAGCTAATGAAGAAAAATGGAAACTCGTTATCTTGAACACTTCCTGATTCTAACTTTGAAGAAACTCCTAAAACAGGATTATTGTTGTTTTTCAGTTGCCAAGTTGTGTCCAACTCTTTTGCAATCTATAGACTGTAGCTCACAAGGCTCCACTGTCCATGAAATCCTCCAGGTAAGAATATTGGAATGGGTTGCCATTTCCTTCTTCAGAGGATCTTTGCAACCCAGAGACCGAACCCACATCTCCTGCTTGGCAGGTAAATTGTTCACAACTAAGACACCAGAGAAGCCCAAAAAAGGGATTATAAGGTACCAGTAATGATAACAAGAGGTAATGGGTCTTGATAATTAATTCACAGTTTGGGTGAAAAGAACTGTGGAGGAAATTTGCAAGACACTGGACTTTTCTCACAGCTGTGAAGCTCATTGCTCAATCCAAAACTAAGCAGTATGTCCCTTTTTTGCATTTAAGCCCCCACTTCTAATCTATTATCAATTTTAGTTGACTCCAAAATACATCTCCCCATCCCCATTATAACCAACCTGGTCCCACATATCATTATTATGTCAAGAACTAATATAATAGCTTTTTAAGTCTCCTGTTGCTACTCTTACTGAGTTATAATACATTTGTCTCATGATGGAAAGAGTGAACTTTGAAAAAATCTAATCAGAGGGTTTTACTCTTTTAAAAACTTCTCATTGGCTTCCCATACTTTCTGCATAAATTAGAACTTCTTAACCATGATTTACATATCTATCTTTTATGGAACTCCCATGAATGGGATTAACGTTATTCCTTGTCACCATCTTTTCACCTACCATGCTTACCCCATTGACCTTCAGTTCTTCAAATACACTGAGCTATTTCCTCCTCAGAACACTGGACTACCTAACTACTCTGCTTGGAAATCTCTTCTTGGTCACCTACACATGTCAATCTTAAATAAATGTCACCTCTTTGAAGAGGCCATGTGACCACCCAATTTAACAATTCTCCAGTCATATTACATGGTTCAACCTAATTTTTTTCCATAACGCTTCATGCTATCTCAAATTACCTCCTTTCTTCTTTCATTCATATTCTCTTTTTTTTCCTTCCTTTGTGAACTGAATGCATCTCCCACCCCCAAGAAGAAGTTATAAGCCCCAATATTATAGTACTTAGAAATAAAACTTTTGAGAAGTAATTAAGGTTACATAAGGTCAAAATAGATGGGGGAAAAGAGAAAACAGTGACAGATTTTATTTTCTTGGACTCTAAAATCACTGCAGACACGAAATTAAAAGACACTTGTTCCTTGGAAGAAAACCTATGACAAAATTGACTGCATACTAAAATGCAGAAATATCACTTTGCCAACAAAAGGTCTGTATAGTCAAAGCAGATGCTGAAAGGACTGATGCTGAAGCTCCAATACTTTGGCCACCTAATACGAAGAGCTGACTCACTGGAAAAGATCCTGATGCTGGGAAAGATTGAGGGCAGGAGGAGAAGAGGGTGAATGTGGATGAGATGGTTGGATGGCATCACCAACTCAGTGGACATGAGTTTGAGCAGACTGCAGGAGACAGTGAAGGACAGGGAGGCCTAGGTTGCTGCAGTCCATAGGGTCATACCTCAGTTGGTAAAGAATCTGCCTGCAATGCAGGAGACCTGGGTTCGATTCCTGGGTCAGGAAGATCCCCTGGAGAAGGAACTGGTAACCCACTCCAGTATTCTTGCCTAGAGAATCCCCATGGACAGAGGAGGCTGGCAGGCTACAGTCCACCGGGTTGCAAGAGTCGGACACGACTTAGCGACTAAACCACCACAGGGCCACAAAGAGTCAGACAAGACTCAGTGAACAATGACAAAAAAGGTCAAAAGGATGTGGCCCCTATTATGGGATTAGAGCACTTATAAGAAAAGGAAGAGTGAGAGAGACAGAGATCTCCACATGCACACTTTAAGGGAAGACAAGGTGAGAAGAGAGGGTGAAGGCACCTATTTGCAAACCAGAAAGAGAGCTATTTGCAAGACCAGGGAACAAATTGGCTGGCATCTTGATTTTGCACACTCCCCAGCCTCCAGAACTGTGATTCCTTTCTTCCCTCCTTCTTTCCTTTTTTTCTTTTTCCTTCCCTTTCCCTCCTTCCTTTCGTCCTTTCTTCCCTCATTCGCTTCCTTCCATCTCTTCCTCCCTCCTCCTCTCTCTCTCCTCCTATCTACCATCCTTCCTTCTCTGGTTTTCTCCTTTAAAAATTAAGAATCACATATGAGATATTTTGCTTACCACTATGCCAGGAATAGAGAAAGCACTTGAAAATGTGTTTACATACTGATATGATAGATAGCTACAAATCTGATTGTTCATTCAGTGAACATTTATAAAGCAACTACATATTCCAGACACTGAAATATGAGACAGAAAACACCATTGTCTTCATGCAACCCACACTGAGCTGGACAGAAAACAAACAAGAAAATGGACAAGAAGAAAATTTCAGGCTGCGATAACTGCTGGTAATAAAATAAGAGGTACTGGCAAAGAGCTTTACAATGGGCATTTTCAAAAGGGTTCATTAACCAAACTCACCAAAAAATCAAGTGAAGTGTTCAAGTAAAAATGTTTTGGAAAAATTTTTATATCTCAGTCCCCTGGATCAATTAACAGAAGCAGTTAATTGTCCATGCTGCTGCTGCTGCTGCTAAGTCGCTTCAGTCGTGTCCGACTCTGTGCAACCCCATAGACGACAGCCCACCAGGCTCCCCCATCCCTGGAGCAAGAACACTGGAGTGGGTTACTCCTCAAACGGAAGGTTCACTGAACTGCTGCCACTGGAAAAGAAAATAATGGCTCAGTGTTCAGATTAAAGAGTAGACTAATTCTTTCCTCTTTACATATTGTGGGATTTTGAGTAGAAACTCTGATATCATTGCCTTCTGTTTTCTTATCTAAAATAAAAATAGTTGTAATTCTTAGCATTTGTTTTGGACACATATCTTCTCACTTGGCCTGTGCCTCACACTCTACAACTCATGCTCATGTCTGAGTCAATCAATGATCACTGGAATGAGGCTACTGTGACAGGCTCAGTGATGTCCACAGACCAGGAGGCATTTCCAAAACCACACGAGTATTCTCTTTTTGAAGATGGAGGAAAGGCAGTGACAATGAGCACCCCAATGAACTGGTCTAATTTCAACCCTTAGCCCTTCCCAGTTAGCCATATCCCTATACAATTTCCTTTGCCATGACAAAGAAAAACATTCCAGGTGGGTAGGATACTATAGTTTCCCTATTCCAACTATATGTCCCAAGCCAGTGCCACACCAGAATCAGAAACAAAATCCCAAACATGCTCACAATACTACAGAAGCTCTGTGTTCAAGCAATGGTTTTGTTCTTTCCAATGTGCCTAGGTGGTCCAGAAAACAGGGAAGAAACCCTGAGAGATTTGAAAATATAATTAACAGAGAGATAGTCAGGTGAGATAAGAGGAGCTTCGTTGTTTTAATGGCACTATCAGGCAGTGAAAGAACTTGCCAAAGAGATCACAGCACCACAGTTGAAAATCTCGGAGCACTCAGGCAGAAGAAGAGCGCCTATGAAGGCAGAGGCCTCTGTCAACACCACGTCTCTGGATGCAGGATCTACTGCACATGGAATACAGGTGGAATGGTAATAAATTCTGGTCAGCTTTTTGCTGGCTGAGCATCTATCTCCAAAGAAAACTAATTATTAAATCAGTGTCAACCTGGAGCAGTGTCTCTAGTGGTCTGCTGCAGGGCACTGTCCAACCTGACACCTTTAACAGAGACTTAGCCTGGGGCACACAGATGACACACTTATCACATGTGAAATAATGCACAGTCCACAAGAACACAGCATGAATTGGATAAGAGTATCTTGATTCAGATAATGTGGCATAACGGATCTTTAATGAGATTCTATTTAGTAAATCCAAATCTTTCCCTTAAAGATAAAACAAAACCCCCATTAGAATGGATAGGAAGAATGCTATTGAACATCAATATGATTAAAACAGGAATCTTAACTGATCATTAATAAGGATCACACGGTAAAGAATCCACCTGCAATGCGGGAGACCTGGGTTCGATCCCTGGGTTCAGAAGATACCCTGGAGAAGAGATAGGCTACCCACTCCAGTATTCTTGCCTGGAGAATCCCATGGACAGAGGAACCTGGTGGGCTACAGTCCATGGGGTTGCAAAGAGTTGGACACAACTGAGTGACTAAGCACAGCAATAAGAATAATAATAAAATCATAACATAATAGCAGCTAACAAATATCAAGGGTTTAACATGGACCGAGCACTGCTCTAGTCATTTAAAGTGTCTAATATTTCAAAATCATTATCTCATTCATTCTGTACAAAACCCTTGAAGTGTAATAAATTACTGGCATTCCCATTTTACAAGTGAAGAAACAACTATAAAGTAACTTAAAATGCATCAATATTGAATTGAGATTGTCAAAAATATTAATGTGATCTAAGAGTCAAACACAATTTAGCAACTAAACCACCACCACCAAGCATTGTTAAAGAATAATGCCCAGAACAAGAGAATGAATAATGCTTCTCTAGTCTGTCCACATCAGCCTGCACTGAAAGTATTATATTTTGTTGTAGAAAAAATGTAGTCTCTCTTTAACTCTCTTTAAGAGAGGCTACGCAACCACTAGATTGGTATATTTAGACCTTTCTGTTATTTAACAGAAAGAGAAAAACATAACAGCTTGCAGGGGTCCTCAAGCCTTGGGCTGTCCCCCTGGTGTCTGCACTTCTGCAGGGAGTGGTCATGGAAATAACAGTAGGCACATTCCACAGAGTGTTTACTTTGTTTCCCAAATTACAAAGAACAAGGTTTAGATGTGAAGGACAATAAGAAGGGACTTAATAAAAGTCAATAAAAAGATTCCTAGTGGGAATCAAACCTTGTGGAGGATTAACAAGCTGTAGACACAAGATGACATAGGACCAAGTGATTGCCAAGGATCATTACCCTGCGAGTCTATCAATAAATTAAAGGCACTGTTTTGATAACACATCAATATAATGAAATCCAAGGCTAACAGTATATAATGGTTACCAAACCAAAAGTCCTCTGAGAAGGCCTCCACTTGTACCTCTGTGTGTTTCCATTAAATTCAATAAACATTTATTGACTTTTATATGCCTGATTACCCATAGGCAGGGATTGTGACTTACTCATAAGCTTATAGCTTACTTTCCCCTGAGCAAAGTAACTATTTTAAGAGAATTCCCATCTACTAATTTGAAATATGCTACAAACAGATATTTCAAGAGTATATTGATGTAAAGCAAACTTATAATCATATGAATTTGAACTTAAGCACACATTACCTTGACCTTAATTGTTTTCAAAAGTCCCTAAATCCATTTTACATTAGTTTTAAATTGCCTTTCAGAATAATGCTTGTTCTGGATAAATAAATTAATTGAATTTAAGGTTGCATCTTTTATTTTCCTACATAATCTGATTTGGGTAATTTTACTTTTCCAAAGATTAGTTCAGGTATTTTTTGCTTTGACTGAGCTGTTTGTTTTTGTGTGCTTGATTTTTTTTTTTTTTTACTATTAACATTTTCTCCTAAATTATGTTTTTGTCATTTTCATTCCATTTTTGCCATCTCACTATATTCCCATTTTGCATAATGTTCATGCTAGTTCCTGGAGTATGTCATCAAGTCACTAACAAAATCACTCATAGAACATTGTTCTATCAACTCTTCACTGTATTTCCTTCTAAAATAATAAACTGCTATTATCTGAATTTTAGGGAGCTAACTATGTGGTTTCTATTTCTTTTAGTCAGCACAATCTTTTTTTGTTGGTACAATATTTTCCAATATTTTAGTGGCACAGGAAGATTAAGTAACTTGTCCAAAGTGTTAGAGTTAGTAAGTGACAGAACTGAACTCCTATTAATTCATCAGGCTATCCTCTTCTAACTATCCCAATCCCACCATAAAATGAAAGATAGGCATAGTATAGTATCAAGTAGATAATATTTTCAATATTATCTTTGAACAATGCATTTCATTCTTAAAACAGCAACTTTATTGTAAAGTTTAGAAACTCTTAACCTTCATAAGTAAAGACCCCATTACTCTAGCTCAACGACAAGAAATGCAAAGCATGAGGACCAAGCCATTCAGAGCAGAGGTAAGTCTCCTCTGTACTCAACAAAAGAAAAAAAAATCACAAAAGACTTTGCAGCCAAGGCTATTCTAGCATATGGCTGGTAGTCATAAAGCTTTTTTTTTTTTAATAGCATCTGCTATACCAGTTTTGGGGGCTTCCCAGGTGGCACTAGTGATAAAGAATCTGCCTGCAAATGCAGGAGACGCAAGAGACATGGGTTGGGTTACTGGGTTGGGAAGATCCCCTGAAGAAGGGGCTGGCTACCCATTCCAGTATTCTCACCTGGGAAATCACATGGACAGAGGAGCCTGGCACGTTACATACAGTCCATGGGGTCGCAAAGAGTAGGACATGACTGAGCCACTGACCACACAACACACACACAGCTGTATCGGTGTTATTTATACAAAACAACCAAAACAATCTTATGTAAGTAACCACACCTAGAGCAGTCTGAACTTCCTAAATGAAAAGTGTCTCTGTATTTCATCTAGTTTTAGTTCATGGAGGTAATGCAGTGGGGTATCATGGTCTCAAAGAAAGAAAACTAGACCAAGAGTAAAAAGAAATGGCTCTGAATCATTGTTCTATCTCATGGCCTCAGTTACTTAATCTGGAAAACAACTGTTTTTCACGGGACTCTAAAAACCCAATGTAATTATGTTAGGTGAAAAGCACTCAGTGTATGGTGACAAGTCATACAAGCAGAAAACCAGTATCACCATAAAACTCCTAGAAGATAAAATAGGAGAAAATCTAGATAACTTTCAGTCTGCAAATGACATTTTTTAGATACAAGACCAAAGGCACAACCCATGAACAAGAGAATGAAAAAGCTAGATTTCATTAAAATTACTGCTCAACAAGAAACAAGTCAAGAGAATTAGAAGACAAGACTAGGAGAAAATATTTTAGGGGAACAAAAATCTCATAAAGGATTGTCACCCAAAATATACAAACAACTCTTAAAACTCAGCAATAAGAAAACAACTTGATTGTAAAAATGGTCAAAGAGTTGAACAAACACCTCATCAAAGAATATAGGCAAATGGCAAATGAGCATTTGAAAAGATGTTCCATATGTTTCATGATATGTAACCATGGAAATAGAAATTAAAACAATGAATTATCACTTCACCCCTTTTAAAATGACCAAAGTTCAGAAAACTGACAACTCCTAATGTTGGTGAGGATGTGGAACAATAGGCACTCTCACCCATTGCTGGTGAGAATAAAAAATGGTACAGCCATTTTCAAAGACAGTTTGGCAGTTTCTTACAAAATTAAACATACTCTTACCACACATGGGGAAGGAAATGGCAACCCACTCCAGTATTCTTGCCTGGAGATCCCATGGATGGAGGAGCCTGGTGGGCTACAGTCCAGAGTCGCAAAGAGTCCGACCAGACTGAGCATTTTCACTTTCACTTTCACTTACTACACAAGCCGGGCTTCCCAGGTGGCACTAGTGGTAAAGAATCCTCCCTCCAATGCAGGAGAAGCAGGAGATGCCGGTTCAATCTTTGGGTCGGGAAGACCCCCTGGAGTAGGAAATGACAATCTGTTCCAGTATCCTTGCTGGGAGAATCCCATGGACAGAGAAGGCTGGCCAACTATACTCCTGGGGTTGCAAAGAGTCAGACACGACTGAGTGTCTGACTACATTACTACACAAGCCAGCAACTGTACAAAAGAATTTAAAACTACATACACACAAAACGTATACATTAATGTCTACAGCAGCTTTATTCATATATGTCAAAGCTTGGAAGCAACCAAGATGCCCTTCAGTAGGTGAATGGATAAATAAACTGTGGTACATTCAGACAATGGACTGTTCAACACTAAAAAGAAATGAACTATCAAGTCACAAAAAGACCTGGAGGAAATTAAATGCATATTACTAAGTGACAAAAGCCAGTCTGAAAAGTTACATATTGTATAATCCAACTGTATGACCTTCTGGAAAAAGCAAAACTATGAGACAGCAGAAAGATCAATAGTTGCCAGGGGTTAAGTGGGAGGGAAGGACAAATATGTGAACCATGAATGAAGGATTTTCAGGTCAGTGAAACTACTGTATATGATACTGTAATGATGAGTACAAGTCATTTTAAATTTGCCTAATCCCATAAAATATACAGCACTAAGGGTGAGCCCTGACGTACACGATGGACTTTGGGTAACAATGACATGTCACTGTAGGCTCAACAATTTGTGACAAATGTAGCACTCTGGTGAGTGATATTGATAAAGAAAAGGAGGCTATGTGTGTGTGTGGTGAGGTGGGTGAGTGATACAGACACACACACATACCCTCCATTCTATTTCACTATCAGAAATTGCTCTAAAAAAATAAAATCTATTAGAAAATCAACATCATTACCAGTAATTAAATTAATTCAGTCAATAAAAATTATTATTAACCCTATCACCATTTCTCTACCATGTCAGATATTGGATTTATACTATGAGGAGACAGTTTATAGTTTATAAATACTCTAACATCAAAATGTAATACTTGCATATTTGTCTTTTGGGATAATCTGTGTCACTGCTAAGCGTTCATCTTCAAAGCACAGGGAGCAGAGATGGCTTCACCGACATGTAACCTGGGCAGTCACACAGGGCAATATGTTTAAAAGGCCCTGTGCTTCTAAGACATGCTCTGCTCTCTCCAACCTGAAATTTAATTAGTATCTGAACAAGGGGCCTTGCATTTTCATTTTGCACTAGACCTCACAAATTATGTAGCCAGTCCTGCCAGTGATAATACAAGCTGAATCTAAAGGTACCAAGGGTAGGGGAGAAAGAGAAAAAGGTGGGCTTAGAGGAGGAAGTTCTGGTTGTCTGAGCAGGAAAGGGCTTCAGCACTGCAGCACTGAATCAGAACCCTAGGGACCTTGGATATCAGTCAGTCCCACCTTCTCATTTCAGTTGAAGACAAAGGCCTCCAGAATTTTGGCGACTTTTCCAAGGTCCCCAGCTCATCAGCGGTACACTCTCTGCATTCTGTCTAATGAATGACTTGCCCAGGAACATAAAGAGATGTTGCAGGAACAGCTTTGTGTCCCAGGTTATAAATATTGCTTCCAGAATCAACACATCCTTCTATTGCTCCTTGGTCTGAGCTCCATTTATTTGGGAACTCTCTCACATTTCCCCAAAGTTCCTGGTATCAGTTACTGAGAAAATGGGTCAAACCTTATATTAATCCAAGTGTGTTTTTTTATTTTTCCTTGTTTCCATTTACCCTCAATTATTTTTAGCTTCCTGGTGAAATATACCTGAGAATAACCTTCAGCCACATACCGTGGACTCTGCTTTGATGCTGCTGACTTGGAAAGCATTTGGAATGCATTATTTATCTATTAAACTGCTCCTGAAGGATGAGGACTTATTGCTAGGTAATGCCTTGTTTACAAGCATGTCCTTGGGTATCAGATACTGGGCTTTCATTACCAATCATAAATCTCACTTGAGGTGGCAAAGGACTGAAATGTCTCTGCTCCAGTTATTACTTTGTGCCCATCGCATACAAATCAGAATGAATCCTGAATGCAAATCAAGTTATCTATCTTAGGCTGTCATAACTCATGTGAAACTGGACCATATATGACAGGAGGTGAAACTTAGCCATAGGAATGGAAAAAAGAAAGCCCCCTTGAATTCCGTATAAAGATTACTGGAAAAGCAAACAAACAAACAAAAACATTAGTCAACACCCACCTCCCTCCTCAGAGTCACACTCAACATTATTACTGAATTTTTCGGCACTCCCCTTTATAGCAATCTTTTAATTGCCACCATAAAAATTAGGACATTGTTTAAAGTACACAGAGTCGCAAAGAGTTGGACACAGCTAAGTGTCTAAACATGTATGCAGGCAAAGTACACTCACCCATGTTTAGTCAATCAGTCAGTTCAGTCGCTCAGTCATGTCTGACTCTTTGTGACCCCATGGACTACAGCACGCCAGGCTTCCATGTCCATCACCAAGTCCCAGAGCTTGCTCAAATTCATGTCCATTGAGTCAGTGATGCCATCCAACTATCTCATCCTCTGTCATCCCCTTCTCCTGCCTTCAATCTTTCCCAGCATCAGGGTCTTTTTCAAGGAGCCAGTTCTTTGTATCAGGTGGCCAAAGTACTGGAGTTTCAGTTTCAACACCAGTCTTTCCAATGAATATTCAGGACGAGTTCCTTTAGGATTGACTGGTTGGGTCTCCTTACAGTCCAAGGGACTCTCAGGAGTCTTCTCCAACACCACAGTTCAAAAGCACCAATTCTTAGGTGCTCAGCTTTCTTTATGGTCCAATTCACACCCATACATGACTACTGGAAAAACCATAGCTTTGACTAAACAGACCTTTGTTGGCAAAGTAACGTCTCTGCTTTTTAATATACTGTCTAGGTTGGTCATAGCTTTTATCCCAAGGAGAAAACCCATGTTATTAACCCCATAAATACACTGTCATTAGTTTAGGTATAAACATTCAGTTGACTTCAAGTAATTTTAGAAACTAAAACATTCATTATATTTATCTGCATACCAAAAATGTCCTTTGCTTTTTTTCCCCTGTATTTCTAAGTTTCCTGAATATTGAATACTTTAGCCTTTAGCCTGAATACTCTGTTTTACCATATCTAGAATTGCAGACATATCAGCAACAAATTAAGTTGTTATTTATCTGAAAATGTCTTTATTGTGGGCTTCCCAGGTGACTCAGTGGTAAAGAATCCACCTGCCAATGCAGGAGACACAGGTTCAGTTTCTGGGTTGGGAAGATACCCTGGAGAAGGAAATGGCAACCCACTGCAGTATTCTTGCCTGGAAATCCCATGGACAGAGAGGCCTGGCAGGCTATAGTCCATGGGGTCACAAAGAGTTAGACACAACTTAGTGACTGAGCCCACACACACACCTTTATTGTGCTTCTATTTTTTTTAAATATGATTTTGTTTAATACAGATTTCTAGATCAACAATTTTTTCCCCCAATACTTGAAAGATATCATTCCATTTTGTCTGGCCTCAACTATTTCCAATGACATATCTTTAAAAACTTTTAAACTCTCATCATTTTTATCCAAGATGTAGTATTTATTTTTTTCTCTGGTTGAATTTAAGATTTTCTTTTAATCTCAGGACTTCAGTAGATGCACCTATGTGTGTGTGTGTGTTTTTTTTTACATATATTGGCTAAGATTCTTAGAGATTCTTCTTCTTGTGCATATGTGGCAGAAGTTTTATTACAGAAAAAAGAACAGAGAAACCTCCCCTGCTAGTCTTATCAAGGCCTTATTTACTTTTAACAGACCCACTCCCACAACATATATCTTAAGATAACAAAATTAGTCAGAAGGTTCTTGTTAACAAGGAGGAACATGTCCTGGAGCAAAATACACTGTTCTTATATAATCAGAGCTTAAGGACTTGTTTCAGATGTATTCTAACTTCTGTCTGCTTTTGATTACTTCCCAGTGACTTGGTTTTTAAAATTTTCCCCCAGAGTTTACCATTCTTTTTTACAAGTTTTTTCATTATTATCTTTTTTTTTTAATTTTGGCTGCCCTGGGTCATCATTGCAGTGAACAGGCTTCTGTTGCTGCAAAGCATGGGCTCTAGAGTGTGCAGGCTCAGTAGCTGCAGCTGGTAAATATCCAATGCCTTTTGTATCTCATATGAGTGAGGAGAATAATGTCTTTAAATTCCCAACAGAAAAAAGTATACTCCAAGAATTGGTACTATTGAAGTATCTCATCTTTCAGCTCATCTATTTGTAAGGGTAGATAACTATGTACATTTCTTCTTTAAAAAGAAGAAAGAAAAAACCATGGACAGTTTAATTCTAAAGATTTAAAACATACCTGGTTTGACTATGACTTTCTATACTTAAACCTTCAAAGAGTGTTCAGGTATCCAGCTCAAATTTAGAAAAAATACATATCAACTAAGACAGAATCCTATCAATACCAGCCAGATTTGCAGGAAGAGATAAGCAGTTTTCTGGAGGAAAGTCCACTCTGCTTAGCAAGTTATGGTGCAGGTATCATTTCTGCATGCCAAGAACGGGCTTTTCTTTCATCAACAGCATAAAGAGTTTCCTTTGTGTAAATTCTTCTTTTTTAAGTAATTTTATTTATTTATGGCTGTGCTGGGTCTTGGTTGCTGCGTAGGCTTTTCTCTAGTTGCAATGAGCGGAGGCTACTCTATAGCCGCAGTGCAGGAGCTTTTCAACCCGGTGGCTTCTATTGTTGTGGAACACCAGCTCAGAGCACATAGGCTTCAGTAGTTGTAGCACATGAGCTCAATAGTTGCAGCTTCTGGGCTCTAGAGCAGAGGCTCAACGGTTGTGGCAGAAGAGCCTCGCTGCCCCGCAGCATGTGGGATCCTCCTGGATGAGAGATTAAACTCCTGTCTCCTGCACTGGCAGGCAGACTCTCCACCACTGAGTTAGCGGGGAAACCCTCTTCTTTAATCTTGATCCGTGTTTTTGTACATGTCTGCCCCAATCCTCGGAGAAGGCAATGGCAGCCCACTCCAGTACTCTTGCCTGGAAAATCCCATGGACGGAGGAGCCTGGTAGGCTGCAGTCCATGGGGTTGCTAAGAGTCGGGCACCACTGACTGACTTCACTTTCGCTTTTCATTTTCATGCATTGGAGAAGGAAATGGCAACCCACTCCAGTGTTCTTGCCTGGAGAATCCCAGAGACAGTGGGCCCCTGTCTATCGAGTCGCACAGAGTGGGACACGACTAAAGCGACTTAGCAGCAGCAGCAGCAGCCCCAATCCTTGATCTGGCCACATAACCTGGGTCTGACCAACTGGTTTCCTGATCAGTGTAATTGATTCAGGAATGAATCTGTGGCTCAAATATGCTTAAAAAGATACCAAATTAAAGATTTTAAAATTTAAAAAATAAAAAACTAAAAAGAAAAAGAAAAAGATACCATCATGGGAATCTGAACAGAACAGTTGGTAACGTGAAGCTTTCTTTCACTGAGTTAGATGACAGAACATAAACTTGGAACTTGGTAGTGATCATTTGCCATCTCTTGCTGAGAGTCGAGCTGAGAATAAAAATCAAAGCTAAGAAATATAGAAAAGAGTCCCAACAGATTCATTTAAGCTTGCATCCAGCAACTTTGATAAATGGATCTGAAATTTCACTTATTTGACCACATTAATAGCCCTCAAGACATTTTCAATTAAGCTGGTGTTACAGACTGAATGCTTGTGTTATTCCAAAATTTACGTATTAAAGCCTTAAACCCCTAGTGCAACTGTATTTGGAAATGGGGCCTCTAAAGAAACAATTAAGGTTAAATAAGGTAAAAGAAGAGCTATCAGAAAGTTCTTTCTCCTTCTCCTACTCATCCAACCCCATGAGCACCCTAAGGAGAAGCCATGTGAGGTCACAAGGAGAAGATGGCAGTCTACAAGCCAGGAAGTGAGTCCTCACCAGAAACCAATTCTTCTGGAACCTTGATAATAGACTACTAGCCTTCAGAACTAGTAGATGATGGATAATTAGCTTTCAGAATCATGAGAAAAATCAATGCATGTTGTTTAAGCTACCCAATCTGGGGAATTTTGTCATGGCAGCCAGAGTAGGCTAATATAGTTAAAGAGTCACTTAAAACTATGAATATTGTTACCATACAATACGGCAGTAAGGGTTCCATAGGTAGATTTGTATTACAACCCTATCGTGCCAATTTACTCCACTGACAAAACTCCTCTTCAAGAAAAACCATACTGTATTCAGTAAAATATCCCCATTAAGACTAAGAATCCACTGTTTTAACAAAAAGCTTTAAAATTTACTTTTTAAAATTTTCCTTTTACCTTTCCAAGTAGTTCACTGGCAAAAATCAAGGTTCCAATTAAACTAAAGGGACTTTGCAATCACACAATTGCCATCAATTATTCACTTAACTATTATGTGTTAAGCCTGGACTAATTACATTTTTCTCAAACCAGAGCCATTTCACATAAGCCACTCAGGATTATCTCAAGTTGACACAAGAGGACAATACTGAAAATAGGAATAAAAAATTCTTTACTATAGGATAAACTCTCAGGTGGCTTTCAATAAATTTTATTTTATTTTATTTTATTTTTTTTTTTAGTTTTTTATTTTTTAAATTTTAAAGTCTTTAATTCTTACATGCATTCCCAAACATGAACCCCCCTCCCACCTCCCTCCCCATAACATCTTTCTGGGTCATCCCCATGCACCAGCCCCAAGCATGCTGCATCCTGCGTCAGACATAGACTGGCGATTCAATTCACATGATAGTATACATGTTAGAATGGCATTCTCCCAAATCATCCCACCCTCTCCCTCTCCCTCTGAGTCCAAAAGTCCGTTATACACATCTGTGTCTCTTTCCCTGTCTTGCATACAGGGTCGTCATTGCCATCTTCCTAAATTCCATATATATGTGTTAGTATACTGTATTGGTGTTTTTCTTTCTGGCTTACTTCACTCTGTATAATCGGCTCCAGTTTCATCCATCTCATCAGAACTGATTCAAATGAATTCTTTTTAACGGCTGAGTAATACTCCATTGTGTATATGTACCACAGCTTTCTTATCCATTCATCTGCTGATGGACATCTAGGTTGTTTCCATGTCCTGGCTATTATAAACAGTGCTGCAATGAACATTGGGGTACATGTGTCTCTTTCAATTCTGGTTTCCTCGGTGTGTATGCCCAGAAGTGGGGAAGAAATCGAAAATCTTAACAGACCCATCACAAGCACGGAAATTGATACTGTAATCAGAAATCTTCCAGCAAACAAAAGCCCAGGTCCAGATGGCTTCACAGCTGAATTCTACCAAAAATTTCGAGAAGAGCTAACACCTATCCTCCTCAAACTCTTCCAGAAAATTGCAGAGGAAGGTAAACTTCCAAACTCATTCTATGAGGCCACCATCACCCTAATACCAAAACCTGACAAAGATGTCACAAAAAAAGAAAACTACAGGCCAATATCTCTGATGAACATAGATGCAAAAATCCTCAGCAAAATTCTAGCAATCAGAATCCAACAACACATTAAAAAGATCATACACCATGACCAAGTGGGCTTTATCCCAGGGATGCAAGGATTCTTCAATATCCGCAAATCAATCAATGTAATTCACCACATTAACAAATTGAAAAATAAAAACCATATGATTATCTCAATAGATGCAGAGAAGGCCTTTGACAAAATTCAACATCCATTTATGATAAAAACTCTCCAGAAAGCAGGAATAGAAGGAACATATCTCAACATCATAAAAGCTATCTATGACAAACCCACAGCAAACATTATCCTCAATGGTGAAAAATTGAAAGCATTTCCCCTAAAGTCAGGAACAAGACAAGGGTGTCCACTTTCACCGCTACTATTCAACATAGTTCTGGAAGTTTTGGCCACAGCAATCAGAGCAGAAAAAGAAATAAAAGGAATCCAAATTGGAGAAGAAGAAGTAAAACTCTCACTGTTTGCAGATGACATGATCCTCTACATGGAAAACCCTAAAGACTCCACCAGAAAATTACTAGAGCTCATCAATAAATTTTAAAAGTGCTAAAAACAAACAAGGCTAACCATGTAACTGGTATGTCTCTTTCCAATTTTGAGGCACTAACAAAAAGAAATATTTTTATGAGAATTAAATAATTGGAGAAAAAAGAAAACAATGGAAGAATAAGGAAGGAGGGAGGGAAGGAGGAAGGAAGAAGGAAAGAAAGGTCAAAGGGGAAAAGGGAGGGTAATTGGTGTGTCTGCATGTAAGGGTGAGAGTGTGTGTGGCTCCTCTGTTCATGGGATTTCCCCAGACAAGAATACTGGAGTGGGTTGCCATTTCCTTCTTCAGGGGATCTTCCTGACCCAGGGATTGAACCCCCGGGGATCTCCCACATTGCAGGCAAATTCTTTACCATCTGAGCCACCAGGAAAGCCCATGTATGTATGTATGTGGGTGTGTTATGTGTCCTTGAATTACACTCTTCGTCACCCTCAAATTCTGTTAACTCTAATAGGAAGGACACAATGTGCTTCTCCAAAAGAGTCTCAAATATCTTCTTTTAACCTCCTTCACTACCATTTGTCAAGGTGAGAACTTTTGCTTTATCAGTTCAGTTCAGTTCAGTTGCTCAGTCATGTCCGACTCTTTGTGACCAGATGAATTGCAGCACGCCAGGCCTCCCTGTCCACCACCAACTCCCGGAGGTCACTTAGACTCACGTCCATCGAGTCCGTGATGCCATCCAGCCATCTCATCCTCTGTCATCCCCTTCTCCTCCTGCCCCCAATACCTCCCAGCAGCAGAGTGTTTTCCAGTGAGTCAACACTTCGCATGAGGTGGCCAAAGTACTGGAGTTTCAGCTTTAGCATCATTCCTTCCAAAGAACACCCAGGACTGATCTCCTTCAGGATGGACTGTTTGGACTTCTTTGCAGTCCAAGGGACTCTCAAGAGTCCTCTCCAACACCACAGTTCAAAAGCATCAATATTTCGGCGCTCAGCCTTCTTCACAGTCCAACTCTCACATCCATACATGACCACAGGAAAAACGACAGCCTTGACTAGACGGATCTTTGTTGGCAAACTAATGTCTCTGCTTTTGAATATACTATCTAGGTTGGTCATAACTTTTCTTCCAAGGAGTAAGCGTCTTTTAATTTCATGGCTGTAATCACCATCTGCAATGATTTTGGAGCTCAAAAACATAAAGTCTGACACTGTTTCCACTGTTTCCCCATCTATACTCCATGAAGTGATGGGACCACATGCCATGATCTTCGTTTTCTGAATGTTGACCTTAAAGCCACCTTTTTCGCTCTCCTCTTTCACTTTCATCAAGAGGCTTTTTAGCTCCTCTTCACTTTCTGCCATAAGGGTGGTGTCATCTGCATATCTGAGGTTATTGATATTTCTACCGGCAATCTTGATTCCAGCTTGTGTTTCTTCCAGTCCAGCGTTTCTCATGATGTACTCTGCATAGAAGTTAAATAAGCAGGGTGACAATATATAGCCTTGACGTACTCCTTTTCCTATTTGGAACCACTCTGTTGTTCCATCTCCAATTCTAACTGTTGCTTCCTGACCTGCATACAGATTTCTCAAGAGGCAGGTCAGGTGGTCTGGTATTCCCATCTCTCTCAGAATTTTCCACAGTTTATTGTGATCCACACAGTCAAAGGCTTTGGCATAATCAATAAAGCAGAAATAGATGTTTTTCTTGAAATCTCTTGCTTTTTCCATGATCCAGCAGATGTTGGAAATTTGATCTCTGGTTCCTCTGCCTTTTCTAAAACCAGCTTGAACATCAGGGAGTTCACAGTTCACGTATTGCTGAAGCCTGGCTTGGAGTTTTGAGCATTACTTTACTAGCATGTGAGATGAGTGCAATTGTTCGGTAGTTTGAGCATTCTTTGGCATTGCCTTTCTTTGGGATTGGAATGAAAACTGACCTTTTGCAGTCCTGTGGCCACTGCTGAGTTTTCCAAATTTGCTGGCATATTGTGTGCAGCACTTTCACAGCATCATCTTTCAGGATTTGAAATAGCTCAACTGGAATTCTATCACCGCCACTAGCTTTGTTTGTAGTGATGCTTTCTAAGGCCCACTTGACTTCACTTTCCAAGATGTCTGACTCTAGATTACTGATCACATCATCATGACTATCTGGGTCGTGAAGATCTTTTTTGTACAGCTCTTCCATGTATTCTTGCCACCTCTTCTTAATATCTTCTGCTTCTGTTAGGTCCATACCATTTCTGTCCTTTATCGAGCCCATCTTTCATGAAATGTTCCCTTGGTATTTCTAATTTTCTTGAAGAGATCTCTAGTTTTTCCCATTCTGTTGTTTTCCTCTATTTCTTTGCACTGATCACTGAGGAAGGCTTTCTTATCTCTTCTTGCTATTCTCTGGAACTCTGCATTCAGATGCCTATATCTTTCCTTTTCTCCTTTGCATTTGGCTTCTCTTCTTTTCACAGCTATTTGTAAGGCCTCCCCAGACAGCCATTTTGCTTTCTTACATTTCTTTTTCATGGGGATGGTCTTGATCCCTGTCTCCTGCACAGTGTCACGAACCTCACTCCATAGTTCATCACGCACTCTATCTATCAGATCTACGCCCTTAAATCTATTTCTCACTTCCACTGTATTATCAAAAGGGATTTGATTTAGGTCATACCTGAATGGTCTAGTGGTTTTCCCTACTTTCTTCAGTTTAAGTCTGAATTTGATAATGAGGAGTTCACGATCTGAGCCACAGTCAGCTCCTGGTCTTGTTTTTGCTGACTGTATAGAGCTTCTCCATCTTTGGCTGCAAAAAATATAATCAATCTGATTTCGGTGTTGACCATCTGGTGATGTCCATGTGTAGAGTCTTCTCCTGTGTTGTTGGAAGAGGGTGTTTGCTATGACTAGTGCTTTTTCTTGGCAAAACTATTAGTCTTTGCCCTGCTTCATTCCGCATTCCAAATCTGCCTGTTACTCCAGGTGTTTCTTGACTTCCTACTTTTGCATTCCAGTCTCCTATAATGAAAAGGATATCTTTTTTGGGTGTTAGTGCTAAAAGGTCTTGTAGGTCTTCATAAAACCGTTCAACTTCAGCTTCTTCAGCATTACTGGCTAGGGCATAGACTTGGATAACTTTGATATTGAATGGTTTGCCTCGGAGATGAACAGAGATCATTCTGTCGTTTTTGAGATTGCATCCAAGTACTGCATTTTGGACTCTTTTGTTGACCATAATGGCTACTCCATTTCTTCTGAGGGATTCCTGCCCACAGTAGTAGATATAATGGTCATCTGAGTTAAATTCACCCATTCCAATCTATTTTAGTTCGCTGATTCCTAGAATGTCAACGTTCACCCTTGCCATATCTTGTTTGACCACTTCCAATTTGCCTTGATTCATGGACCTGACATTCCAGGTTCCTATGTAATATTGCTCTTTACAGCATCAGATCTTGCTTCTATCACCAGTCACATCCACAACTGGGTATTGTTTTTGCTTTGGCTCCATCCCTTCATTCTTTCTCGAGTAATTTCTCCACTGATATCCAGTAGCATATTGGGCACCTAATGACCTGGGGAGTTCCTCTTTTGGTATCCTATCATTTTGCCTTTTCATACTGTTCATGGGGTTCTCAAGGCAAGAATACTTAAGTGGCTTGCCATTCCCTTCTCCAATGGACCACGCTCTTGTGAAATGCAATTTAATAGGTAAAATGGACTCAGTGAGTTTTACCACAAATAGGAACATTATTTCATGTTATGGTCCATAAAATACATGTCAAATCCTCAGTAAACACTAAAACCACTTCTAACCCATGGGAAAAACAAGTGCATTTCCCTGACACACTTTCGAGTATAGTTAATGTACAATGCCCACGAGAGAAGAGCACCATCATAGGTTCAATTAAACACTCAGCATAAGACTACCATAGGCCACACTTCGTGTCAAGTTCACTTGGAACAATGGTTTTCAATCTTGAGTATGCACTGGAATCACCTCAAGGGACTATTAAGACACAGACTGCTGTTCCCCACCTCTCCCCTTCCACCTGGGTTTCTGACTGAGGAGTCCTGAGATAAGGCCCCAGAATTTGAACTTTCAGTAAGTTCCCTGGAGATAATCATGTTGCTAACCTGGAGAACCACACTTTAAGAACCACTAATAAAATGCTACAGATACATCTTGCCTTCCGGGGAGTCCTTGTAGTACCTCACCCGGTCATCAGGAGCTGCCAGGTTCAGCTCTGGTAGGTGTGAGGAGCATCCTGGTTCAGAAAATACATGCCTCGTATCTTTCTAAAGTAACTCCACAGACCTAGGTTTCAGGACCCCCAAAAGGGACATGTTGATTACTCAAGTCACAGTCTGGGACCAAAATTAAACCTTCCTATCAGGCATTTATAGGTCTCTCAGTCCAGGTACAGGACCAATCAATACCAACATGGGTCAGTTTTACAATGAAGCCTGGTAACAAAGTTGACCCAAGCCATCTTTATCTGTTTCCAGGAAAACAGTACAAGGAAGATAAACGAAGGTCAAAGAGAAAAGGATATTTTGTTTACTCTTTGCCCACTACATACATATCTTAATTCATATTATATTCCTGTATTAAAAGGTGAATAAAATTTGTTTTAAATGTGTAGAAAATTTCTTCATTCATTCCTTAATTTTTTTCATTCTTGGCTTAACTAAATCTCAAAGCCAAGAGTTGAAATGATCATTCCAACAGAAGAAGTGGTAGTTTGCTTTGGGCTTCCTCATAAACATCACCTTCATTCTAAATTGCCATTCAGATGACAATGGACATTTTTTTATCTGATGTATATGATATCACAAGTTCCACATAATGGCAATCTTTAAATTCCATACCAAGAATACTTGCTAATCTCTAACCTGATACAAGAATACACAGAAGAACTATACAAAACAGATCTTAATGACCCAATTAACCATGATGGTGCAATCACTCACCTAGAGCCAGACATCCTGGAATGTGAAGTCAAGTGGGCATTAGGAAGCATCAGTATGAAAAAAGCTAGTGGAGGTGATGGAATTCCAGTTGAGCTATTTCAAATCCTAAAGATGATGCTGTTAAAGCTCTACACTCAATATGCCAGCAAATTGGAAAATTCAGCAGGACTGGTAAAGGACTGGAAAGGTTTTCATTCCAATCCCAAAGAAAGGCAATGCCAAAGAATGTTCAAACTACTACACAACTACACTCATCTCACATACTAGCAAAGTAATGCTCAAAATTCTCCAAGCCTGGCTTCAACAGTACATGAACCATGAACTTCCAGATGTTCAATCTAGACTTAGAAAAGGCAGAGGAACCAGACATCAAATTGCCAACATCCACTGGATCACTGAAAAAGCAAAAGAGTCCCAGAAAAACATCTAATTCCACTTTATTGACTATGCCAAAGCCTTTGATTGTGTGGATCACAAAAAACTGTGGAAAATTCTTCAAGAGATGGGAATACCAGACCACCTTACCTACCTCCTGAGAAATTTGTATGCAGGTCAAGAAGCAACAGTTAGAACTGGACATGGAAAAATAAACTGATTCCAAATCAGGACAGGAGTATGCCAAGGCTATATATTGTCACCCTGCTTATTTAACTTATACACAGAGTACATCATGTAAAATGCCAGGCTGGATGAAGCACAAGCTGGAATCAAGATTGCTGGGAGAATTATCAAGAACCTCAGATACAGAGATGACACCACCCTTACGGCAGAAAGTGAAGAAGAACTAAAGAGCCTCTTGATGAAAGTGAAAGAGAAGAGTGAAAAAGTTGGCTTAAAACTCAACATTCAGAAGACGAAGACCATGGGATCCAGTCCCATCACTTCATTGCAAAATGATGGGGAAACAATGGAAACAGTGACACTTTATTTTCGGGGGCTCCAAAATCACTGCAGATGTGACTGCAGCCATGAAATTAAAAGACACTTGCTCCTTGGAAGAAAAGCTATGACCAACCTAGACAGCATGTTAAAAAGTAGAGACTTTACTTTGCCAACAAAGGTCAGTCTAATCAAAGCTATGGTTTTTCCAGTAGTCATGTATAGATGTGAGAGTTAGACTATAAGGAAAGCTGAGTGGCTAAGAATTGATGCTTTTGAACTGTGGTGTTGAAGAAGACTCTTGAGAGTCCCTTGGACTGCAAAGAAATCCAACCAGTCCACCCTAAAGGAAATCAGTCCTGAATACTCATTGGAAGGACTGATGCTAAAGCTGAAACTCCAATACTCTGGCCACCTGATAAGAAGAACTGACTCCTTGGAAAAGACCCTGATGCTGGGAAAGATTGAAGGAAGGAGGATAAGGGGACAACAGAGGTTGAGATGGTTGGATGCCATCATCGACTCAATGGACGTGACTTTGAGCAAGCTCTGGGAGTTGGTGATGGACAGGGAAGCCTGGCGCACTGCAGTCCATGGGGTTGCAAAGAGTTGGCCACTGACTGACTGACTAACCTGATCTGCAAATAAGAAGTACATTTCTACTTTCGACACTTCTGTCATATACATTTTCCACCTGATTGCGATTATGGTCTGCTTCATTTGGTTATGTTACCTATTTGAAAATGTTATATATATATAACTTTACAGTATTTAGTATTTAAATAAATATTCAATTTTGCAATTTTAGATTTTAACCCTGCCAATAAAAGTAATTTTGAGTTCTTAACTCTGGTCACATTTGCCTAGGAATCTCTTTAAAAATACCAATGCCTGAGCTGTACTGCAGAAAAATTAAGTTAAAATGTCTAGAGGCAGGGCCAACACAGAATATACTTTAAATTCCATAGGTATTTCTAATGTATGTTTAGGATCAATAACTTTTGAAAGTAGTCTATTCCCACAAGAAAATTATTTTTCTTCCTTCTCATTCTCCCTTTTCTTCTTTCTGTTTTTTTATAGTGGGAAAGGTAGAAAACTCCTCAAATAAGGGAGAGAAGATACTGGGAGACAGATTTCAAATTAGATGCAGTGTTACAGTGTTATGAACCCTATTGGGTTCTTATAAAGACCATTTTAATCTTAGGGCAGGGAGACTCTTCCTATAGTGGCAGCGTAACTGTTAATATTATTAATATTGTTGATACTCTACAAGTATACTAAAGATTTAGATTCTAATGAAATAAAAAGAAGAAATGAAAAACTTAAAAAACAGAGGGAGACAAAAATAAGGTTCTCCACTTTAGTTAAAGAAGAAACATGAACACAACTCTCTATTAGTTGATAAGAGCTAATATTTATTTCTGTTTTTTTTTTTTTAATGTAGATGGGCTTATACAGCCTGAAAGGGAACGTTGTTCAGTTGTGTCCAACTCTTTGTGACCCCATAGACTATACAGCACATGGAATTCTTCAGGCCAGAATACTGGAGTGGGTAGCCTTCCCCTTCTCCAGGGGATCTTCCCAACCCTGGGATCGAACCTAGGTCTCCTGCATTGCAGGTGGATTCTTTACCAACTGAGCTATCAAGGAAGCCCTTATACAGCCTAGATGTTCACCTATTTCTTCTCTTCTTAAGTAGACACCTAAACCATGTTTTCCAACTTTTCTTGTCTTTGATTGTAGTGATGTGACTAAATTCTAGCCAGTGTGATATGAACAGATGGTTAATGAAAACTTTTCATGCATAACATGGCTGGACCACTGGGTGCCAAGACAGATGGTCAGACAGTATTCTGGATATTTCTGTGAGGATGTTTTAGAAATAAATTCATATTTAGTTCCATCTGAATAAAGCAGATTGCCCGCCATAATGTGGTGGGCTTCACTCAATCAGTTGAAGGTCTGACTAGAAGAAAAAGGTGATATCCTCTGAGCAGAGGAGAATTCTACAATAGAGGGACAATGGATTTGCACTACAGCATCAGCTCCTCTCAGGGTCTTCAACCTACTAGCCACCCAACCTGCAGAGTTTAGACTTGACAGCCTTCACTACTGTGTAAGCAAATTCCTTAAAACAAATCATTTAATATATATATATATATATATATATAGTTGTAGTTTGAAAGAGGAAGTGGCGACCCACTTGGAGGAGGATCTGGTAACCCAAACCAGTATTCTTGCCTGGAGAAGCCTGATGAACAGAGGAGCCTGGAAGCTACAGTCCATGAGGTTGCAAAGAGTCAGACACAACTGAGTGACTAAGCACAGCACATAGTTGTATTTATGCATATTATGTATATAAATACATACATGAAAGTGAAAGTAAAATCGCTCAGTCATGTCCAACTCCTAGTGACCCCATGGACTGCAGCCTACCAGGCTCCTCCATCCATAGGATTTTCCAGGCAAGAGTACTGAAGTGGGTTGCCATTGCCTTCTCCCAATACATACATACATGAATATGTACTATATGTGTGTGTGTATATGTGTGTGTCCATATCCTACTTATTGGTGTCTCTGAAGAGCCCTAATCAAGACAATAACTTTTTAGGAAGAACTCAAAAGAGTTCAGTAGTAAAGAATCAGCTGGTGGCTCAGTAGTAAAGAATCAGCCTGCAATGCAGAGACGCATGCAGGAGATGGAAGTTCATTCCCTAGGTCGGGAAGATGCCCTGGAGAAGGAAATGGCAACTCACTCCATTATTATTGCCTGGAAAATTCAATGGACAGAGAAGCCTGGTGGGCTACAGTTCATGGGGTCACAAAAGAGTCAGACACAACTTAGAAACTAAACAACAACAACAACAACAGACAAAATGGAAGGAGTTCGAATTTGTGCATCAGAAGTCCTCCTGACAACTAGAAACATCCATATTGGATGTGGAGTAAATGGGAAATGGACTTTCACAGTGCTCAACTACTAACATTTGTGTATTTAATAGGAATAACATGGTAGATGTTTAATTAGATCATATTGAAGCTACATTTTACAGCAATGGCTTTCAAAATTAGCTGTGTATGAAAAAAAAAAAAAGCCTTTAAAAATACTGGTGCTTGGTCTTTACTCCCAGAAAGTATAATTTAATTGGTTTCTGAAGTACAGCCTGGGCACTGGAACTTCTAAATGCTCCCCAGGTGATAAGTTGGAGAACAAATGGTCCACAAGATGACAGAGACCAGATTTGAAAAGTAACGTGTAAGAGAAACCAAGAGTCTGTGGGTGAAAAGCATAATATAAAAGAACAGCATGATGTGCCTGCCTCACAGCAAAGTCCTTGAGCTATATTATTATTGTTATTAATAGTAACAAGAAGGTTATACACATATCTCACAACAAAACTGCTTTGTAAATAGTATGCTTTGCGTGTTTTAGCTGAAAAAAAAAACAAAGCTCAAACTGAGAAGACTAGGTAAACTGCTCAAGAGCTTATAGCCACAGTCAGATAGCCATAGTTTAAACCAGTGGTCTTGCTGATTTCAGTCTACACTCTGAACTCTAGGCTACGACACCTCCCATCCACCTGAATAAAATGCCTTGATTAAGATAAGTAAGAATTTCACTGTGCAACATACAGTCAGGTATCTATGCTCTAGCCCCAGCACCTCTTTTTAAAGACAATAGCAAATTTGTGTCCAGAAAGGGATGATCAGGTTGTTGGAGAGTCTGTAAGCAATTTCCACAAGGGAGAGGTTAAAATAATATGTAAGAGTTTGACACAAAAAAAGGCAAAATTAACTTGATGAGTGGAGAGAAAAAATGACTGGAAAAAGAGAAGATTGGTAATACCTTCAAATATTGTGAAAGTTGTCAACTAAAAGAGGTTATTATGCTTATCCAAATAAAATAAGCAGATTCTGCTTATCTCTAGAGATTTAAATTAGGATCATAAGTTGCATTTTGCAAGAAAAGGAAGTTGTAGTTGATATAAAGAAGACTTTATAATAATTAGTGCTGTTCTAAAAATAACAAGCAAGGTTTCCGGGGTAATTTAATGAGAAAATGTATTTTGTAAAAAGCATATAAAATGCTAGGTAATTTTGTTTCTATTATCACATTTGCGAGGTCTCATCCATTGCAATGTTCAAGTAGATACTAAAATTGTTTTTTGGCACTAGAAAGGAATAAGAAGATAGTTAAAGCCAAGTATATTTCTAAGATTCTATCTTTACATATCATAGGTTTCCAGGAAAAGATGTTTTATGAAATGTCTTGTCCTATAACTAGTGAACAAAATACACACTCTCTATTTATATAGTGTATTGATTCCAACGTCAGTAGAATATGGTCTCTCTTTTCGCATTACTAAAATTAGCAAAAATTCATGACAATAATATGGCAGGTGTTGCTTGATGAAAACTTAACAGGAGGCTAACTGTGAACTGTTCATTATATTTAATATGCTGCTGCTGCTGCTGCTGCTGCTGCTAAGTTGCTTCACTCATATCTGACTCTGTGCAACCCCATAGACGGCAGTCTACCAGGCTCCCCCATCCCTGGGATTCTCCAGGCAAGAACACTGGAGTGGGTTGCCATTTTCTTCTCCAGTGCATGAAAGTGAAAAGTGAAAGTGAAGTCGCTCAGTCGTGTCCAACTATTAGTGACCCCATGGACTGCAGACGACCAGGCTCCTCCGTCCATGGGATTTTTCCAGGCAAGAGTACTGGAGTGGGTTGTCATTGCCTTCTCCGATATTTAATGTAAACACCACCAAATACATCAGTGGATAAAAGATTTCCTGAGAGAGAACGGAGGCCAATGTCTCTCTTTAGCAGCTACCAGGAGTGATCATTCCATTTATTTTCTTGAATTTGTGCCTGTCTCACCTTCTCCACAGCAAGAGTTTCTCAGTTCAGTTCAGTTCAGTCACTTAGTTGTGTCCGACTCTTTGCGACCCCATGAATTGCAGCACGCCAGGCCTCCCTGTCCATCACCAACTCCCAGAGTTCACCCAAACTCATGTCCATTGAGTTGGTGATACCATCCAGCCATCTCATCCTCTGTTGTCTCCTTCTCCTCCTGCCCACAATCCCTCCCAGCATCAGAGTCTTTTCCAATGAGTCAACTCTTCGCATGAGGTGGCCAAAGTACTGGAGTTTCAGCTTTAGCATCAGTCCCTCCAAAGAACACACAGGACTGATCTTCTTTAGAATGGACTGGTTGGATCTCCCTGCAGTCCAAGGGACTCTCAAGAGTCTTCTCCAACACCACACTTCAAAAGCATCAATTCTACAGCGCTCAGCTTTCTTCACAGTCCAACTCTCACATCCATACATGACTACTGGAAAAACCATAGTCTTGACTAGACGGACCTTTGTTGGCAAAGTAATGTCTCTGCTTTTGAATATGCTATCTAGGTTGGTCATAACTTTTCTTCCAAGGAGTAAGCATCTTTTAATTTCATGGCTGCAATCACCATCTGCAGTGATTTTGGAGCCCCCCAAAATTAAGTCTGCCACTGTTTCCACTGTTTCCCCCTCTATTTGCCATGAAGTGATGGGACCAGATGCCATGATCTTAGTTTTCTGAATGTTGAGCTTTAAGCCAACTTTTTCACTCTCCTCTTCACTTGAGTTTCTAAACAGGCCCAAACTACTGTTTTGGTTCCCCTACCATGTATAGCAGAGTGATTGCCACATAGAATGTCTTCAACAAAAGTTTGATTTGGAAATGACCTAGACCAAAAAAAAAGTTGTTTGTGGTTCTGCACTCAGAGCATAGTGGAAAATTGAGGAAAATGTGTAATTCAGGAAAAGTATGTTTTAGACAGGTTCCTATAATTCAGGGAAAAGTAAAAGAATTGGGCTTAAAAGATCTAATTCATGCAATTTTCCAAAAAAGACATATATAGTAAATGTACTGGCTTAAGGCATCATACACTTCATTGCTGATACCATAAGAACTTTAATGAATCTTCAAATTCTATGCTCAGCTTCCTCCCTTATAAAATACAGTAGTACACTGAAGTCAGGGAGGATTCTTCTCATATTGACTGCTGTATCCCAGCACCTGGCACACAGCATCTGCTCCACAAAGACAGGCTAAATGAATGAATGAGCAGGCTTTGAAAATGAAATGTTTAATGTGCCTTTTAAAGAGATATTACAAGACCTTTGAGTGACTATGATATTTCCACCAAGCTGCTCTTTGAGCATATGACTTATTTAGCATCTTAAAGTTCATGTTGACAGAGAGGGTAAAAGTATGAATACTTTCTTGAGCTCAGTTATTTCTGACTTGTGAGGTACAGAAATCAACAGTGATAACAGTCCAGCCTGAGCGAGATATAAACAGGAGCTGTATGCCAACTTCCCAATTGCAGTTTCCATGTTAAGTCGCCTTTTTTGCTGCCACTGAGAAAAGAGTGCCATTTAGCAGTACTAGGAGTAAGGAAAAATTGATCTATTGAACTAAATATTTGAAACCTCTTCAAGAGCGCTGATATCTGCAACACCATTTGAAACTTGGGCTCAGAGCCAAGAGAAATACACGTCATCAAGAGGGTACTGTTTCATCCACAAGGACAGTTCAGCAGCTACATCTCACACCAAGAATGCTGGAGGTGAGAGCACCTCATGTCCCTAACACACATCTACAAAAGCAGATAACTGCATTAGCCAAATAAAGACGCTCTCTGAGAAAAGGAAGAGAGAATGAGAAAATCTATTTTATCCTCTAAGTGAGGAACACAAATAAAATGTTTTATTAAATATTAAATACTCCTCTAAAATGTCTGCACGTACCCTTGAAGGAGCTCAAGGAAGGCTAGCATCCTTTCTGTGAGTACTTGCTCCAGTCATGTTCAAGATAAGGCAAGTCTCCGAGTCTGGTGGGTAAAATGCTTAGATGATCTCTCTATCTCAATATGGGACTTCCCGGATGGTTCGGTGGTCAAGAATTTGCCTGCCAATGTAGGAAACACAGGTTCAATCCCTGGGTCAGGAAGATCCCTGGAGGAGAGAATGGCAACCTACTCCACTATTCTTGCCTGGGAAATCCCATGGACAGAGAAATCTGGTGGGCAACAGTCTATAGTGTTGCAAAGAGTGAGACATGACTGAGCATGCACGCAAGCATGCACGCTATCTCAATATACAGGATTCAGGGTATTTCCTATCCTACATTTCTATAGACAGTGAAACTTTGCTGAGCACCTATTAATGACCAGGCAGTGGGGAATATAATGAGTAAGATCATCATGAAGCTTATACAAAAGTGAAGGTAAAAAATAATTAACAATATAATATCCATTACACAATAATTTTTCAATTATATAACATTTGCGGCAAATGTTATAAAAGAGATAAATAAGATTAGGAATTTAGAAAATTGGTAAAATTGACAGATTACTTCCAGGTGACATTTCAGCTGAATGATAAAGGATAAAAAGGAATTGATCAGAGAAAGTCATCATCACCCTTGACAGGTATGTGTGTTAGTCCTTCAGTCGTGCCCAACTCTTTGGGACCCCATGGTCTGCAGCTTGCCAGACTCCTCTGCCTACGGGATTTTCCAGGCAAGGATAAAGGAGTGATTTGCCATTTCCTTCTCTAGGGGATCTTCCCCAACCAGGCATCGAACTCGGGTCTCCTGCACTGCAGGCAGATTCTTTACCAACCGAGCTACCAGGGAAGCCTGGTAGAAGTGCCCTCTAAGCTAAGTAGAAGTGTCCTCAGAGTACCTGGTTAATCAAATCACTATTGCTTGTTAAAATTCTGTGCATCTTTAATTTGAAAAATGTCTTTTTTTGACCCTGAAATCTGGCCTTTTGCATAACGAAGCCAAATAAAACTCTTGTTTTGAGCTTTAGGCTTCATACCAATTACCTGCTATCTGACCTTACCTTTTCCCTCTATAAGCAATTCTTGCCACCAAGTTTATTTTACCCTCAGATGGATTTACAAATCATTATTTTTCAAAACTCTTCAACAATTTATTCTGCACAAGGTTTTTGCTTTGTCTTGTTTGATTTTTTTAAATTCTGAATTATCAAAAGTTTAAAAAAAATATGGTAACACAAAATGGGTTTTACTTGCCCAGATGACATCACTAAAGATTGTCATGATCATTCACGACATTCCAACGTGTAAGAACATGTGTCACTTTTGCAATCTGGGAAGGCAATCTGGGGTCTGATGCAATAATGACTGCGAACTGACAATGCAAAGCTCAGCTCTGGTGAGTAAGCCTAAACTTGTTAAGATTCACTTATGTCAGCTGGGGAAAAGTTTTCTTAGCTGGGATCTAGAATAGCAAAATAAAGCCCATGTATTGGAATAGATCCATGTGCACGCATACACGAGAGAAGAGGTGTAGGGGAATATAGGAACTGTATATCCTGAACTCCTCACACTTCAGATAAGGGACTCACAGAGATAAGAGATACTGCTCAGGTTGCTCAGCCAGCAAGTGATAATGGCTGAGAATGCACTGGAATATGATGAAATCTACCTATGGGTAAAATAAACTCAGTGGCAAAAATTGCTCATAGAGGGAAAAGGTAAGGTCAGATAGCAGGTAATTGGTATGAAGCCTAAAGCTCAAAAGTTTTATTTGGCTTCATTATGCAAAAGGCCAGATTTCGGGGTCGAAAAAAGACATTTTTCAAATTAAAGATGCACAGAATTTTAACAAGCAATAGTGATTTGATTAACCAGGTACCCTGAGGGCACTTCTATGTAGCTTAGAACTCTTTATTATCATTATTTTATTTAATGTGGTGGCATACTACGGTTTTCCAAAGATGTTCCCCACCATATCTCTCCGCCCACATATTCTTTTCCAATGAGATCTTCTCATTTCTCCATTAGGAGGTGACATCCAAAGAGAAGAACAAATATCATATATTAGAAAAATAGTATTGATGAACCTATTTACAGAGAAGAAATGGAGATGCAGATGTAGAGAATGGTCTGGTGGACACAGAGGGGGAAGTAGAGGGTGGGACAAATCGAGAAAGCAGCACTAACATATATACACGATCATATGCAAAACAGATGGTTAATGGGAAGATGCTGTACAACACAGAAAGCCCAGCTTGTAGCTCTGTGGTGACCTAGAGGGGTCAAATGGGGAAGGCGAAGAAAGCTCAAGATAGAAGATATAGATACATACATACACACACACACACACACACACACACACACACATACACTATGGCTGATTTGTGTTGATGTACAGCTGAGACCACCACAACACTGTAAAGTAATTATCCTAAAAAAAAAAAAGTGATGCCTTATTTTCTTCCCCTTGAATCTGGGCTGCCTTATAACTTGTTAGTAGCCAAAAGAATGTGGTAGGAGTGACCCTGAGTGACTTTTCAGACTGGGTCAGGAAGGCCATGGAGCTTCTGCCTGGTTCTCTTGGGACACTTGCTCTGGAGAAGCCATAACCACGGAAGGGTCTGACCACTCCAAGACTGACTGCCACACTAGAAAGGCTGCGTACTGATGCTCCAGACTCGTCCCAGGTGAGCCCAGTCTTCCATCCATTCTAGCCAAGAGGTCAAAAAGAGAATAGAGGAGCTGTTTAAGAAGTGATTCTCCCAACCATCTGAGTCCTTCCGGCTGAGTCCCTAGACATCATGGAGCAGGGGGGGAAAAAAAAAAAAACACCCCACTGTCTAAATTCCTGACTCTCAGAAACCATAAGCATAATGAAATAGTGTAAATATAAATTAGAGCCATCAGGCTTAGCGAGTTTGTTTTTTATCCAAAAATAAATGACTAAAACAAATGTTTTCGTTTTTGTTTTCCCTGTAAGGGTTAGTATGAGCACTGAGCCCATTAAACAGATGAAAAATCTAAGGCACAGCAAGATTAAGTTAACTAGATCATAGAAAAATAAATAGAATGATAAAATCATAACAATAAAATGATCATCTGACATTCAATTGAGGACACTGAGACCCAGAGAAAAATGACTTGGATCAAGATACATAGTTAAAGGCAGATCCAGGAAAGGAATTTAGATTTCTGCCAGCGTTCTTTCCAAAATATTAGACCAAGCATGCCTGTGTGCTCAATCATTGTTGACTCTTTGTGACCCCATGGGCTGCAACTCACCAGGCTTCTCTGTCCATGGAATTTTCTAGGCAAGAATACTGGAGTGGATTATCATTTCCCCCTGCAGGAGATCTTCCTGACCCAGGGATAGAACCCACATCTCCCGCACTGGCAGGCGGATTCTTTACCACTGAGCCACCTGGGAAATCCCATTAGACCAAACATCATGCTGCTGCTGCTAAGTCGCTTCAGTCGTGTCCGACTCTGTGTGACCCCAGAGACGGCAGCCCACCAGGCTCCCCCATCCCTGAGATTCTCCAGGCAAGAACACTGGAGTGGGTTGCCATTTCAAAAAAAATCACATGTTTTAGAATCTGATCCAAGCTGATTATGTCCTTAAAAATCTTCCTTATGTTTCAGTGTCCTTATATATTGAAAAATGGAAGAATACAGAGAAAGGACAATAGCAGAAAAATCATAGTGATTTGAATGAGATCTATAATTAATAGAGCTGTACTAATGTTAATCCTCTGGTTTTGATCATTCCACTAAGACAATATATAAGGTGCTGATATTAAGAGAAGCTGTGAGAGGGGTATACAAGATTTCCATAGTATTTTTGCAAAATTTTTAAGGCATAATCGGATCTAAATAAAATTTGACCTAAATTTTTTTTAAAAAGGAAAACACTAGTTACTTAGTAAGGTTTTTTTTAACACTGTGTTTGGAAAATACCATTGTTGGTGATTAGAAAGTATTCCATTTTCGTTTGCTTCACCCATCGCAACTTTCTGATAAAGTCAGAATAGACGGTCAACTGACTGGTAGTTCAGGCCCTGTTTTGGAGGCAGTATCCTAACACACTGCAGCTACAGTCAAGCACATTGCAGCCAAAACATTTTTGAGAAAATTAACTTCAGAAGTAGATGATGGGAAACTTTCCACAGTAGTGAAATGTCTAGACCTCTTCTCTGGTCTTTGAGTTCTTGGCAGACACAAGCTCTCGTCTAGTTGAGAGTCCTCACACCTGTAGCTTCCACTCTACTTGCCCTTGTTCAGAGATGAGACACCATTAGATGCCATCTGTTTGCGGCCACAAACTAGCTGAACACTCTCTGAAACTGCCTTCCAAAGCTAATTGAGTTGCTCTAACTATTAATATGTGAAAAAATGAGGTTGCACCAAAGAAGGTTGAGTAAGATATTTAAAGAGCTTTTACAAATGGTAGAGTGGGCCAATTCCTTTTTCCCTCAAGGAAACATGTATTTTATCAATCTACCAGGGGTCTGGGAACCCTGTCATACCATAAAGGAGAAAGCGAAGGATAACTCTGGGGTCAATAATCAGAATCACTTAAAAATAATTTTGCCAACTCCCATCTTCAAATCCTGGGGACATTCATAAAACTTATCAACGAACATAAAGGGCATTCCCTTGTGACTCAGCTGGTAAAGAATCCACCTGCAACGTGGGAGACCTGGGTTTGATCCCTGGGTTGGGAAGAGTCCCTGGAGAAGGGAAAGGCTACCCACTCCAGTATTCTGGCCTAGAGAATTCCATGAACTATACAGTCCACGGAGTCGCAAAGAGTCAGACACGACTGAGTGACTTTCACTTTCACTTTCACAAACATAAAGATACCAAAGGAGCAGAATAGCACTGGGCTTGGCCTCCTGTCTCGAAACCAAAAGAACAGACTGTTCCAAAAACAATATCTATAACAGAAAACAGGTAACTTCTACAGTTAAATGTTAAGGGTTGCTGCCCAACATTCAGAATTTTGGTTACAAGATGACCAATCTTCATCAGTTCATAAAACTAATAACCTCCAACATCCATTTTCAAGGTTCTTTTTACTGTACTATATTGTGTCTCTCTAATATCAGACTGCTTTCTACCTGAAGTCCTTGCCTTATCATTCTTGGAAATTCCTATTTGATGTGTGTCAATGTAGTAAGAAAACACAACAATTTGGGGCCACACAGACTCAGTTTTCTACACCACAGAGCCATTAACCATGGTCCATCTTTTATTCTCATAGTTCAGTATTCTTAGAGAGCAATAATATTGACCCCAAAGTCTGTACAATGCCTGAGAGTATCTTCCGAATCATTAAGTATAGGTAACTTATGTTTAATAAAGCCATAGGGCTTCCCAGATGGTGCAGCGAAAGAATTAGGAGGCACAAGAGGTGGGAGTTCGATCCTTGGGTTGAGAAGATCCTCTGGAGGAGAAAATGGCACCCTGATCCAGTATTCTTGCCTGGAAAATTCTATGGATAGAGGAGCCTGATAGGCTACAGACCAAAGGGTCACAAAGAGTTGGACACAACTGAGCATAAAGCCATAGGGTCAAATATGACTTCTTTTATTATGAGTCCTTGAAAATTAGTTGTCCTTAGGTTTGTACAGAAAACTACCAGAATCATACAAAACTAGAATGCACTGTTCTCCAACCAGAGTGGATAAACTAGCTCATTATACAAGTACTATATATCCCTGCTCATTTTCACTTTTTTATATTCAGGAAGAATTTATTTCTCTCTCTTCTTTCTTCAATTACTTCACTATTTATGAAATTAAATCACATCTTATTATTTCCATAAGATGTCAAATAACTCCTCAAAGCCGTAGGTCTTGGTCTGTACTACAGTCACTTCATCAGGCTACTTGTTCTCATCCCCAGCTGTCTTCCAGAGTAAGAGCAAAGCAAAATGTGATTCTACCACTGGTGTTCTGGAAAATCATTAAAAGCAAGACACTTGATATCTATTAAGATATTATGCTAACAAAGAAATTTTCATTAGAACTGAAGAGGGTAACATTAATTTTCATCAAATAGCCTTTTATGTTTTACATCCTCAAAAGGGATAAATAAATGGATGCTCTTTTGCTTTATAAAATGCAAAAACACTGGCAGAATCTTCTCTGTCTGGCCTCAAGGGGCATTTATGTCATCCTTCTGTCCAGTCATACAATTATTTTACAAACAAAGTAATAAAACAGAAGTCATTTTAGACCTAGCTTCATCAAAGCCAACTTGAAAAAATTTTCACCTAAGGATAAAGAGAAAAGCATAGAAAATTTAAGGAATTTAAGGTCACTATGGGAAACAGGAGAGGGTACAAAGAACTAACAGAAGTACTAATGCACAGAGGTAAAACTCGAGATGAGGAAACAAGAATGTACTGGGCACTATATGACTTCCCCAGGTCCACAACTATGCCCCCTCAGCCGAAAAACTAGTTTTCTCCTCCCTCAAGCAAGCGAGATGCCGCCCCAGTGCCTGTTTGCAAGCGCAGCTCCCCATCTCCTCCTCACCTGCAATCATACCCACCACCACATCCATACTTGAGTTCCTCCTGTCACAGAGGGTGATGGGTCCAATCCCACCCCAACCTCCCCACTTCTCTCCTCGGTCATCTTGATTCCTTATCCTACTGACTTTCCTTCTCTTATAGAGTCAGTATTACCATTGTTCACCGGATTATTCGAATCTGTATTTCTGATGATTAGACATGTCTTAAAGCTGCTGCTAATTTCCTGGAGGCTGAGTGGGAAAGAATCTGCCTGCCAATGCCGGAGATCCAGGTTCAATCCTTGGATTGGGAAGATTCCCTGGAAAAGAAAATGGCAACCCACTCCAGTATTCTTGCAGGAGAACCCCATTGACAGAGGAGCCTGGCGGGCTACAATCCATGAGATCACGAAAGAGTTGGACACGACCGAGTGACTAAAACAATGACAACAATAACAAGCTGCTGCTAATTATAATATAATAATAATTACAAATGCTCATATAATACTCTGCCAGAAGCTGTTCTAAACACATCACACATACAAACTCATTTAATCCTCACAACAACTCTATGAACTATGGTCTAACAAAAATGAGTCTCTTATGCTCATTTTATAGATAAGGAAACAGGTGCTTTAGATTATCTCCATTTGGGTCCTTATCATTTTTTCCCTGAACAAGTGCAATAATCTCCTCTAACATGCTCTGCTTACAGTCTAATTATCTTCAAATCTACTCTCCACTAAATTGCCATTGTTCATTAATAGATAAATGTCACCCTGGGTCTCTCCTGACTATAAGTCTTCAGTGTCTCTTGCATACAGTATCATCTAACAGTGGCTGCAAAAATCAGCTGGGGAAATTTTCATAAAATAAATGCCTACGCCCACTCCTCACCTACAGAATCAGGACTACCTTGGGGCAAGAGGCAGGGAGGGAGGGTGTCTGAGCATGTATATATTAAGAAGTCTTCTCAGAACTTCTGACATGTGTCTCTAATCCAGAACACGGACCTCTCTAATCCAGAACACGGGCCACTCTAATTCAGATTGCTGTGTTTTGCTTTAAAAGTGTTAATGATGTATAATTTACATTTATAAAGTTCACCCATTGTGTGTGCATAATTCAATGAGTTTTCATAAATTTACAAACTTTGGCAACCTTAACCACAATTCAGTTTCAGAACATTTCTATAATGCCTAAAAGACCTGGAAAAAAGTCAGTTTTCGTTCCAACCCCTAAGAAAGGCAATGCCAAAGAATGTTCAAACTACCACCCAATTGAACTCATCTCATACATTAGTAAAGTAATGATTAAAATTCTTCACACCAGGCTTCAGCAATATGTGAACCGTGAATTTCCAGATGTTCGAGCTGGTTTTAGAAAAGGCAGAGGAACCAAAGATCAAATTGCCAACATCCACCTGATCATCAAAAAAGCAAAACAGTTCCAGAGAAACATCTATTTCTGCTTTATCGACTATGCCAAAGCCTTTGACTGTGTGGATCACAACAATCTGTGGAAAATTCTTCCAGAGATGGGAATATCAGACCACCTGACCTGCCTCCTGAGAAACCTATATGCAGGTCAGGAAGCAATAGTTAGAATTGGGCATGGAACAATAAACTGGTTCCAAATCGGGAAAGCAGTATGTCAAGGCTATATATTGTCACTGGGCTTATTTAACTTTTTTTTTTTTTTTAAATTTTAAAGTCTTTAATTCTTACATGCATTCCCAAACATGAACCCCCCTCCCACCTCCCTCCCCATAACATCTTTCTGGGTCAACCCCATGCACCAGCCCCAAGCATGCTGCATCCTGCGTCAGACATAGACTGGCGATTCAATTCACATGATAGTATACATGTTAGAATACCATTCTCCCAAATCATCCCACCCTCTCCCTCTCCCTCTGAGTCCAAAAGTCCGTTATACACATCTGTGTCTCTTTCCCTGTCTTGCATACAGGGTCGTCATTGCCATCTTCCTAAATTCCATATATACGTGTTAGTATACTGTATTGGTGTTTTTCTTTCTGGCTTACTTCACTCTGTATAATTGGCTCCAGTTTCATCCATCTCATCAGAACTGATTCAAATGAATTCTTTTTAACAGCTGAGTAATACTCCATTGTGTATATGTACCACAGCTTTCTTATCCATTCATCTGCTGATGGACATCTAGGTTGTTTCCATGTCCTGGCTATTATAAACAGTGCTGCGATGAACATTGGGGTACATGTGTTTCTTTTTTTTTTAATTTTAATTTTTTTTTTTAGTTTTTTATTTTTTAAATTTTAAAATCTTTAATTCTTACATGCATTCCCAAACATGAACCCCCCTCCCACCTCCCTCCCCATAACATCTTTCTGGGTCATCCCCATGCACCAGCCCCAAGCATGCTGCATCCTGCGTCAGACATAGACTGGCGATTCATGGGCTTATTTAACTTGTATGCAGAGTACATCATGCAAAATGCCCAGCTGGATGAAGCACAAGCTGGAATCAAGATTGCTGGGGAAAATATCAATAACCTCAGATACAGAGATGACACCACCCTTATGGCAGAAAGCAAAGAAGAACTAAAGAGCCTCTTGATGAGAGTGAAAGCAGAGAGTGAAAAAGCTGGCTTAAAACTCAACATTCAGAAAACAAAGATCACAGCATCCACTCCCATCACTTCGTGGAGAATAGATGGGGAAACAATGGAAACAGTGACAGGCTTTATTTTGAGGGGCTCCAAAATTGCTGCAGATGGTGATTGCAGCCATGAAATTCAAAGACACTTGCTCCTTTGAAGCAAAGCTATGATGAACCTAGACAGCATATTAAAAAGCACAGACATTACTTTCTTGACAAATGTCTGTCTAGTCAAAGCTATGGTTTTTCCAGTAGTCATGTATGGATGTGTGAGTTGAACTATAAGGAAAGCTGAGTGCCTAAGTATTGATGCTTTTGAACTGTGGTGTTGGAGAAGACTCTTGAGAGTCCCTTGGACTGCAAGGGGATCCAACCAGTCTATCCTAAAGGAAATCAGTCCTGAATATTTATTGGAAGGACTGATGCTGAAGTTGAAACTCCAATACTTTGGCCACCTAATGCAAAGAACTGACCCATTGGAAAAGACCATGATGCTGGGAAAGACTGAAGGCAAGATGAGAAGGGGATGACAGAGGATGAGTTGGTTGGATGGCATCTCTGACTCGATGGACACGAGTTTGAGTAAGCTCCCGGAGTTGGTGATGGATAAGGAAGCCTGGCGTGCTGCACTCCATGGGGTCACAAAGAGTCAGACATGACTGAGCAACTGAACTGAACTGAAAAGATTTTCTGTTCATATACAGTAAAGCCTGCTTCCAACCTATCCCTAGGAAACCACTATCTGCTTTTTTTCTCTATAGAATTGCATGTACTGCCCATTTCACATAAATGTAACCTGTTAAGACTGGCTTCTTTCTGGAGATTCCTACACATTATAATCTGTGTCAGTAGTTTGTTCCTTTTAAAGGCTATAAATATGCTTACTGTATGCATATACTCATTTTTTAGTCATTTACCATTTGATGGATATTTGGATTGTGTGTAACTTCGGCTATTATGAATAGTTCTGCTATGAACATGTAGGTACATATTATCGTGTGGACTTATATTTTCAATTCCCTTAGATAAATAGATAAATATAAAATTGCTGTGCTATGTTATAAGTTCATAATTAACTTTTCAAGAAAACTTCAAACTGTTTTCCAAAGTGGTTGAATTATTTGATATTCCCACCAGTAATGCATGAGAGTTTCATTTTCTCCGCATCCTTACCAACACTGGTAATTGTCTGTCTTTGATAACAGACATTTCCTATTGGATGAGAAGTGGTACTCCATTGTGGTTTTAATTTGCAATTCCCTAATGACAAAAGATGTTGAACATCTTTTAAGTGCTTAATGGTTATTAATACATCTTCTTTGATGAAATAGCTACTCAGCTTTTTTCCCATTTTTAAATCATCTTATTTCTTTTTTTTTGCTATTATTTGTTTTTTTGTTGCCTTCAGTTTTTTAATACAAATTTACTTAATTGGAGGTTAATTACTTTACAATATTGTATTGGTTTTGCCATACATCAACATGAATCCGCCACAGGTATACACATGTTTCCCATCCTGAACCCCCTCCCTTCTCCCTCCCCAAATTATCTTATTTCTGAGTTGTAAGATTTTTCTATATATTCTACAGCACATGTTTTTATCAAAGACATAATTTGCAAATATTTTCTCTGGCTAAGGCTTGTCTTTTCAGTTTATTGATGGTGTCTTGAAGAACAAAAGGTTTTAATTCTGACAAAATTCAGTTTATTAATTTCTCTTTCATGATTGTGCTTTTGGTGTCATGTCTAAGAACCTGTTAACTAATTCACGGTCACAAAAAATTTCTACTGTTTTCTTTTGGAAGTTTGATAATTTTAGAGCTTATATTTAGGTCTATGATCTATTTTATGTTGTGTGTATCATAGAAGGTAAGGATCTAAATTCACCACTCTACATGTGGTTATCTAATTGTCCCAGTACTATAAAAGCTGTTCTTATTCCCTCTTAATCATCTTGACATTGTTGTTGAAAAATCAGTTGACCATAAATATAGGATTTATTTCGGATCTCATTATTCGTTCCACTGATCTATATGTGCATTCTTGAGCCAATAACATACTGTTAAGTTAATGTAAATCATAATAAGTTTTTGAGTTGAGCAGTCTACTTTTTTCTTTCAAAACTGCTTTGGATATTCTGAGTCTTTAACATTTTCATATAAATTTTAAAACTAGCTCATCGATTTCTAGAAAAAACAAAAGCCAGAGGGGATTCAGCAACTGTGTTGTATAGATTAACTAGAGAATTACCATCTTGACTATATTAAGTCTTCTAATCCATGAACATGTATTTCTCTCATCCATGTTTTGTAATTTTCAATGTCCACACCTTGCACTTCTTTTGTTACACATATTCCTAAGTGACTTGAGTTTTTAATGCTATTATGAATGAAACTGTGCTCTTTTTTCATTGTTAAATTGCTTGCTGCCAGTATACATAAAATTAGTTTTGTAGACCACTGGTTTTTATAAAGTAAAATCTTATAACCTTTCTACAGAAGTCATGTAATGTATGAAAAGATTTTCATGACACCATATCAGCCTGCTAATTAACATCATTTCCTATCACCCACAACTCAGAGTGTTTCTTTCCTTAGCACTGGTAGCACCCTGCAATCCTACGATGTTTCTTGCTTAAATTTTCATTTATATCTTATATCTAGTTTATACATTCATATCCTAGAAATCTCTTTTGATTTCTCTCCACCTGCCCTACCTTCCACTGTGAAATGCATGAGCACAGTGCACGCACGCACATACGCACACACAGAGCTCCTCTTATGTGCTTCCAAAACTCTAAAATTGGAGGTCCATCATTGTTTTTTCCATATTGCATTTTAACTAAATTCTTATATACACATCTTGAGAAACTGAATAACCGTGAATAGGAAAATCTGCTAGTTGTTCATCAATATTCACCTTCTCCTTCCAAAGAAACAGAGTCCCTAAGTTTTTAGTAAGCACAACACCGCCAAAAACAAAAACAAAAAGACACCAAAGACCGGATCTCCCAACCTCCCAGCAGTTAGATGTAGCAGCATGAGTATGGCGTGATCAGCGAGCAGGACTTCATGAGGCAGCTTCCAGAAATCTTCCCTCCAAAACAGCCCGTGTTCACGTTTTCCTTCTTTACGCTTTTCTCCTTCTTGCTAGCCAGTCTCCAACCTGACCGGCAGATCAGCAGCAGCCATCCTGACCATGTGGTGATCTTGGGAATGGGGCACCATATATAGCAAAGCAACAATAAGAGAAGAGCCTGCATCTCTACATGCAACTCTGGTCACCTGCTTCTGGGCTTTCCATGAGAAAGACATGCACTGCTCCCTGATTCAAGTTGTTGTGTCTCTGGGTCTCTGCTACCTATTGCCAAATTTAATCCAAACATATACACCACACTTCACTGCATCCTCAGTAACTGATGTAGTGTTAACACCTTGTAGGTGTTTAGCTGATATCTGCTGGTTTACTGCAAAGAAATAACAAAAGTAGAAGAAAAAAAAAACTTCATGGAATATCACCTTCAAGTTTCATTCTATTTCCAGGGTACTAAATTTATAATATATTAGGTATACAATATGGCCTTCAGAAGCCTCTCAGATTTTTTTAATCTAATTTATTTTATTTCTCATGATACTAATAAGCTCTTTGTTTTTTTGATGTAGCAGGAAAAAGACTAATTTATGCAATTATTCTGGGGATATTCAAGCAGAGTGAAGGCCTATAATTGAATATAATAATAGATTGTACAAAATCATAGCCGTTAATGACAATAGCATGCAAAGCCATTAAACAATCCAATTCCATAGATGAAAAGCTGAAGTTCAGAGAGGTTGCACAATTAATTCCAGGTCACACAAACACTGAATGGCAGAACTGATGTCAGAACCCAGATTAATCTGGCTTCCAACTTAGTATTCTTTGAATCAGTTAGGGTTCTTTTGGTAAAGAGCAAATTGGCTAACATAAGCAAAATGGGAAATATTTTTTAAATCTGGGTATGTAAAAGATCAAGATTTGGGACAGACAGACACCAGGCAGCTCTATAAAATTTCCATGGCAATATTAGCTCCATGACTTATGGTGATGTGGCCAATGGAATGGATTTATAAGCTCCAGCAATATCTACTGCTTGCTTCTTCATTCTAGTTGTGGGATTTTTGCTTTTGGTTTTGGGCCCATTCCCCCCTTCCATTCTTCCCTGCAGACTGAAACCAGCTTCCTAGGATAGCAGCTGAGACTGCCAAGTGTCCATCTTCCCGGTTTCCCTTAACTAGCCATAGGGAAAGGAAACACAGGGGGAAGTCTCTTGAAGTGCCCTAGGAAATGTTTGTTTTTTGAGAGAAAGTGTGTGTATGTGACTGTGTGTGTGTGTTTTCCAGCTTCCTGACAACCCCTCATACTCTGTTTTTAAATCTTCTGTGTGCCTATGTGAATATATAACTTCCACAGTTTGGGACCATGAGATGATATACATAAGAATGAAAAAAACTCAGCCCTCTGAGAAACGTTGAAGAGAAGCAGGGAGTCAGTGATGTTTCTGGGCTGATGACTCCTCACTCTACCAAATATTTCCCTCCAGAGCTCTTGTTATATGAGATCATATATTTGTTGCTTAAGCCACCCGTAAGCTGGCTCATCTCCTATTTTCAGTCACAAAGTATTCCAGCTTATATGTCACTCAGGACTTTAAGTATATGGAAAAGAGTCTGATTAGTCAACTCTGGATATTGTGTCTGCCTCTGAGTGGAAACCAGGCAGTGCAAGGAACCTCTGAGGTCTTCCAGATTTATTAACATGAAGCCAAGTACCTTGATTTGCTTCCCACTGAGATGCTGTGGGGAAGAGGAAGAGGAGAAGCAAGCAGAATACCCCAAGGTAACAAATATCCCTAATATATATATTCTATGTCCCTGATGTTTTATTAATAGGAACATAGCTGAATTCATGATTAGCACAAAGCAAACAAGCTAGCACATGAATGCACATATTTAAACACCTAGAAAGGAAGCAGTCATCTGTTTTGTTTTTGTTTTTTTTAATCTGGAAACTAATACAAAGTGAAATGTATTCAGGATATTATATTATGTAATACGCAATTTCACAGCTCAAGGTTTTTATTTTTCCTCAGTGTGTAGAGTTAGTCATGAAACAAATTTACAGACACCAAATGACCCACTTAAATCTCCCACAGATGCTAATTTCTCTTGCTAACACCTTGTCATTTGACCCAAAACAAGGACTTCTGCACATCTATCACATAGAGAGAATAGTGTTAACTTACTGATTTCCTGTTTCTAATTAACACATTGGTTACAGATAAGGAAGACATATCTTATTAAACTGTGCACTTTATCTGCAACTAAGCCATAATCTCAGTCAGATTTGTGCTGAGCTTGTTTAGATTTGAGAGAATGTGAATAATATAGGACCAGGAAAACTCAGGTGAAAGGTCCCAGCATTATTATCATGCCCAAGTTACAATCATTAAAAAACCAATATGATTTTGGTCTGAATTTGAAGTTGACATAGGTTAAAAATTGACAATAGTGCTGAGCAGAAAAGCTATAGGAAGAAGAATTTTCCATAGACCAAGGGCTCAAAATAATTCTAGTATTTTTTAAAAAAATCCATCTTATGATTAACATATATAAATTTCAGGGGGAAAAAAATCTAGGCCCTATTAAATGCTACAAAGAATAAATCTTTTCTGCCTTCCAAAAGCCTCTGCTTTACCTATTTTGGTTTATTATGTAGCATTTCCCAAGAAGAACAAGATAAAGAAAATGTACATCAAGAACTGTTTATGGCCTTTTTAGAAAGTGATTTAAGTACACAGACAAGTGCTAGGTCAAATCTGATTGTATAAACCAGAAAGAAAGGAAAAAGTGGAAAAATGGTAAGCAATAAACCAACTATGGGGGCTTCCCAGGTGGCTCAGTAGTAAAGAATCCCCCGCCAGGACAGGGGTTCGATCCTTGGGTCAGGAAGATTCCCTGGAAGAGGAAATGGCAACCCACTCCAGTATTCTTGCCTGGAAAATCCTGTGGACAGAGGATCCTGGCAGGCTACAGTCCACAGGGTTGCAAAGAGTCAGACACGACTGAGCATGAGCACTCACTCACAATCCAATTATAGGTATAATAAAATTGAGTGTGGTAGCAGAGATTCTTTTGCCATATTCCTAAAATATTCAAGAATTAACATTACTAACAAACAAGCCAATCAAGAAATAGGCAGAAGATCTAAACAGACATTTCTCCAAAGAAGTCATATAAATGGGCAACAAGCACATGAAAAGATTCTCAATATCACTAATTATTAGGGAAATTCAAATAAAAATTACAGTGAGGTACTATATCACATTGATCAAAATGGCCATCATCAAAAAGTCTACAAACATTAAATGAGGGAGAGGGTGAAGAGAAAAAGGACTCTCCCCACCCCGCAACCCCCACCCCTCTTCCCCCGCGCCCACCCCCCCACCCCCCGCTACACCACTGGTGGGAATGTGAACTGGTACAGCCACTATGGAAAGCAGAATGGAGGTTCCTTAAAAAAACTAAAAACAGACTTACCACACAATTCAGTATCCCACTCCTTGGTATAAATCCATAAATGAAAAAACTCTAATTTGAAAAGATATATGCCCCCCAATATTTACTACAGCACTATTTACAACAGCCAAGACTTGCAAACAACTTAAATATTGAACAATATAAGGAAAGGATAACACAATGTGATACCTATACACCAATACTACTCAGCTATAAAAAAATAAAATAATGCCACAGATGGACCTAAAGATTTTCATACTAAGTGATGTAAGTCAGATAGAGAAAGATATATGATATTACTTAGATATGGAATATTAAACAATTATACAAATGAACTTATTTGAAGACAGAAAAAGACTCAAAGACACAGAAAACAAACTTAGGGTTACCAAAAAAGAAAAGGGAGACAGATAAATTAGGGGTTTGGGATTAAAATATATACACTATTAGATGGACAGGGAGGCCTGGTGTGTTGCAGTTCATGGGGTCGCAAAGAGTGGGACACCACTAAGCAACTGAACTGAACTGATATATAAGATAGATATCCAACAAGGACCTACTATATAGCACAAGGAACTATACCCAATATCTTGCAATAACCTATAAAGGAAAAGAATTCTTAAAAGAATATATATATATATATATATATATATATATATATATATATATATATATATATATATATGAGAGTCCCTTGGACTGCAAGGAGGTCCAACCAGTCCATTCTAAAGGAGATCAGTCCTGGGTGTTCATTGGAAGGACTGATGCTGAAGCTGAAACTCCAATACTTTGGCCACCACATGCGAAGTGGTGACTCATTGGACAAGACCCTGATGCTGGGAGGGATTGGGGGCAGGAGGAAAAGGGGATGACAGAGGATGAGATGGCTGGATGGCATCACCAACTCGATGGACATGAGTTTGAGTGAACTCCGGGAGTTGGTAATGGACAGGGAGGCCTGGCGTGCTGCGATTCATGGGGTCGAAAAGAGTCAGACATGACTGAGCAACTGAACTGAACTGAACTGATATATATATATATATATATATATATATATATATATATATATATGTATGTATGTATATAATATAAAATCTGAAGCACTCCCCTATTTACCTGAAACTAACACAGCACTGAAAATCAAGCGGAAAGTGAAAGTTGCTGAGTTGTGTCCGACTCTTTGTGACCCCATGGACTAACCCACCAGGCTCCTCTGTTCATGGAATTCTCCAGGACACAATACTGAGCCATTCCATTCTACAGGGGATCTTTCCAACCCTTTATCATATCCAGGTCCCCCACATTGCAGGCACATTCTTTACCATCTGAGCCACCAGGGAAGCCCAAAATTGCCAATCAAATAAGATTAATAATAATAATAATAATAGATCTGTAAAAGGAAATAGCTGGTTAGATGGTAGATTTGAATTCAACCATATCAATAATCAGATTAAATGTAAGCCATACTAATTCAAAGATAAACTGTTAGTTTTAGATTAGACAAAAAGCAAGACCCAACTATATACTGCATACTAAGAATACCATTTTAAATATAAAGGCATAAATAGATTAAAAGCAAAAGAATGAAAAAAAGATATTCCATTCAGACACAACTCAAAAGAAAACTGAAATAGCTTTATTAATATTAAAGTAGATGTCAGAAAAGAAATATCACTCACTAGTACTACTCACTGGAAAGGCTTATTACATAATGAAAAGGGATTCAAATTTCCAAGAAGACAAAAACATTAATGATTTTTGCCTGTAATTGCACCAACTTAGAGCTAGTGGAAAAATTTCTAGAAAAGCACATCTTACCAAAATTAGCACAAGAAAAAAACAGAAATATTCAAAGACCTTTGTATCCATTTTCAAAATTGAATTCATAATTAAAGACTTTTTAACAGGACTTCCCTGATGTACAGTGGAAAACAATCTGCCTGCCAACGCAGAGGACAGGGTTTGATCCCTGGTCTGGGAAGATCTCACATGTCATAGAGGAATTAAGTTCATATACCACAACTGCTGAACCTGTGCTCTAGAGCCCCTGCAAGCTGCAATACATCTAGAGTCCTTGCTCTGCAAAGAGAAAAGCCACCACAATTCGAAGCCCATGCACTGCAACACAGTAGTCCCTGCTTGCTGCAACAAGAGAAAACCTGCACACAGCAATGGAGACTCAGAACAACCAAATATATATATACAAATTTTTAAAGCTTTTTAACAGAGAAAATCCCAAACCAGATGGCTTTACTCACAAATTCTACCAAAGGTTTAAGGTCAAAACTCATATGGCAGTTACACAAACTCTTTCAGAAAATACAAGGAAACAATTTTTAATTAGTTTAATGAGGCTGGCATAACCCTGTTATGATAATCTCATAAAAGCATTATAAGAAAAGAAAATTATAGACCAATCAGTTCACTTGCTCAGTCATGTCCGACTCTTTCCAACCACATGGACCACAGCATGCCAGGCCTCTCTGTCCATCACCAACTCCCAGAGTTTACTCAAACTCATGTCCACTGAGTCAGTGATGTCATCCAACCGTCTCATCCTCTGTTGTCCCCTTCTCCTACTGCCTTCAATCTTTCCTAGCATCAGGGTCTTTTCCAATGAGTCAGCTCTTCATTATCAAGTGGCCAAAGTATTGGAGTTTCAGCTTCAACATGAGTCCTTCCAATGAACACTCAGGACTGATCTCCTTTAGGATGGACTGGTTGGATCTCCTTGAAGTCCAAGGGACTCTCAAGACTCTTCTCCAACCCTGCAGTTCAAAAGCATCAATTCTTCAGCACTCAGTTTTCTTTATAGTCCAGCTCTCACATCCATACATGACTACTGGAAAAACTGTAGCTTTGAATAGACAGACTTTTGTTGGCAAAGTAATGTCTCTGCTTTTTAATATGTTGTCTAGGTTGGTCACAGCTTTTCTTCCAAGGAGCAAGAAAAGCCATGCTCAGTAAATCTTTAATCCAAGTTTCGGTTGATGGGTGAGGCTATGTTCCCTTCCTGTTGTCTGACCTGAGACCAAACTATGGTGGAGGTAATGAACCTAATGGTGACCCCTTCAAAAGGCCCCAGGCATGCACTGCTGCACTGAGTGCCCCCAACCCTGCAGCCGGCCACTGCCAAGCAATGCCTCTGCCAGATTCTCCTGGACACACACAGCCAAATCTGGATCAGTCTCTTTTGGGGTCACTGCTCCTTTCTCCTGGTTTTGTTTGTGCCCTCCAATAGTCTGTTTCCCTAGCCGTTTGTAAGTTCTGGTGGCTCTATGGTGGGGTTAACGGCAACCTACTCCAAGAAAGCTTAGGAGAGTACAAATGCAGGCTATTTGAAGTGAATTGTAAATTAAAAAAGCAACAAACTGAAACAATCTTGTTCATACATAAACTGCTATATACAAATTTCATGGGAACCACGAAGTGAAAATCTACAATAGATACACACAAAGAAGAAAAAGGAATCCAAACACAACACTAAATTTAGTTACCAAATCACAAGTGAAGAGTACAAAAAGGAAAGGAAAAAAAAAAAAACCTGTCTAAAGTAAACCAAAACAACAAAATGACAATAGGAACATATATATCAACAATTACACTGAATATAAGTGGACTAAATGTGTCATGCGAAAGGCATAGGCTGGATGAACATACACAAAGTGAAGTGAAAGTGAAGTCACTCAGTCGTGTCCGACTCTTTGCGACCCGTGGACTGTAGCCCACCAAGCTCCTCCGTCCATAGGATTCTCCAGGCAAGAATACTGGAGTGGGTTGCCATTTCCTTCTCCAGAACATACACAAAAACAAGACCCAAATATATGCTGTCTACAAGAGACCCACTTTCAAGGGTCACATACTGACTGAAAGTAAGGGTATGGCAAAACTATACCACACAAATGGAAATTAAAAGAAAGCTGGAATAGCAATACTCATATCAGACAATACAGACTTTAAATACTATCAAAAGAAAGAAGGACTTTACATTAAGATGAAGGGATCTATCCAAGAAAAAGATATACCATTATAAATATACATGCATCCAAAAAACTATCGGTTTTTCCAGTAGTCATGTATGGATGTGAGAGATGGACCATAGATAGGCTGAGTGCCGAAGAATTGATGCTTTTGAACTGTGATGTTAGAGAAGACTCTTGAGAGTCCCTTGGAATGTAGAGCTCGAACCAGTCAATCCTAAAGGAAATCAACCTTGACTATTCACTAGAAGGACTGATGCTGAAGCTGAAACTCCAATACTTGAGCCATCTGATGTGAAGAGTTGACTTATTAGAAAAGACCCTGATGCTGGGAAAGACTGAAGGCAGGAGGAGAAGAGTATGACAGAGGATGAGACGGTTGGATAGCATAACCAACTCAAAAGACATGAGTTTGAGCAGACTCTGGGAGATGGTGAAGGACAGGGAAGCCTGGTGCGCTGCAGTCCATGGGGTCGCAAAGAATTGGACACAAGTGAGAGACTGAACAACAATGTGAGTGAAAGTCACTCAGTTGTGTCCAACTCTTTGCAGCCCCATGGTCTATACAGTCCATGGAATTCTCCAGGCCAGAATACCAGAGTGGGTAGTCCTTCCCTTCTCCAACAATAAGTGTACCCAAAATAAGAGTTCCTGAATATATGAAGCAAATGCTAACAGCCAAAGAAGGAGAAATTGACGGCAACACAATAATAGTGGCAGACTTTAACACTCCACTTACATCAAAGGACAGATCATCCAGACAGAAAATAAGAAAATGCAGGCCTTAAAGACATATTACATCCAATGTACTTAATTGATATCTACAAAACACTCTATCCAAAAGCAGAAGAATACACATTCTTTTCAAGTGCACATGGGACATTCTCTAGGACATATCATGGGCTGGGCCACAAAACAAGCATAGGTCAATTTATAAAAACTAAAATCATACCAAGCATCCTTTTGGAGCATAATGCTATGAGATTAGAAATCAACTACAAAAACAAACAAACAAACAACAACGAACATGTGGAGGCTAAACAATATGCTACTAAATAACCAATGGATCACTAAAGAAATCAAAGAGGAAATCAAAAAATATTTAAAGAAAAATTAAAATGTAAAAAAAAAAAAAAAAAAGGAATCCAAAGACTTTTGGACACAGCAAAGGAAGTTCTAAAAGGGAAGTTTACAGTAATATAAGCTTACCTCATGAAATACCTCACATAAACAATCTAACCTTACACCTTAAACAAACTAGAGAAAGAAGAACAAACAAAACACAAAGTTAGTAGAAGGAAAGAGTCATAAAGATCAGAGCAGAAATAAACAGCATAGAAAATAAGAAAACAATAGAAAAGATCAATGAAAGTAAAACCTGGACCTTTGAAGAGATAAAATTGATAAACCTTTAGGAAGACTCATGGAGAAGAAAAGGGAAAGAGCTCAATCAATAAAATTAGAAATGAAAAACAAAAAATTACAACTGATACCATACAAATACAAAGGATCATAAGAGACTACTACAAGGACCTATGTGCCAATAAAGTGGACAACCTAGAAGAAATGGAAAAATTCGTGGACAGGTACAATCTCTCAAAACAGAAGCAGGAAGAAATAAAAATATGAACAAATCAGTCACAAATACAGAAACTGAAAGTGTGATTTTAAAACTCCAAAGAAGGAAAAGTTCAGGACCAGATGGCTCAGAGGCAAATTCTATAAATGATGTACAGATTTAACACCTATTCTTTTTTAGTTCAGTTCAGTCACTCAGTCATGTCCAACTCTTTGCAACCCCATGGAATGCAGCACGCCAGACTTCCCTGTCCATCACCAACTCCCAGAGCTTACTCAAACTCAGGTCCATTGAGTTGATGATGCCATCCAACCATCTCATCCTCTTTCACCCACTTCTCCTCCTGCCCTCAATCTGTCCCAGAATCAGGGTCTTTTCCAATCAGTCAGTTCTTTGCATCAGGTGGCCAAAGTATCGTAGCTTCGGCTTCAGCATCAGCTCTTCCAATGAATATTCAGGACTGATTTCCTTTAGGATGGACTGTTTGGATCTCCTTGCAGTCCAAGGGACTCTCAAGCACCTTCTCCAATACCACAGTTCAAAAGCATCAATTCTTCAGCACTCAGCTTTCTTTATAGTCCAACTCTCACATCCATACATGACCACTGGAAAAACCATAGCTCTGACTAGAGGGACCTTTGTTGGCAAAGTAATGTCTCTGCTTTTTAACAGGCTGTTAGGTTGGTCATAGCTTTTCTTCCAAGGAGCAAGTGTCTTTTAATTTCATGGCTGCAGTCACCATCTGCAGTGATTTTGGAGCTCCCAAAAATAAAGTCTCTCACTATTTCCATTGTTTCCCCATCTATTTGCCATGAAATGATGGGACCAGATGCCATGATCTTAGTTTTCTGAATGTTGAGTTTTAAGCCAACTTTTTCACTCTCCTCTTTCACTTTGATCAAGAGGCTCTCTAGTTCTTCTTTGCTTTCTGCCATAAGGATGGTGTCATCTGCATATCTGAGGTTATTGATATTTCTTCTGGCAGTCTTGATTCCAGCTTGTGCTTCATCCAGCCCAGCATTTCTCATGATGTACTCTGCATAGAAGTTAAATAAGCAGGATGACAATATACTGCCTTGATGTAATCCTTTCCCAATTTGGAACCAGTCTGTTGTTCCATGTCCAATTCTTACTCTTGCTTCTTGACCTGCATACAGATTCTCAAGAGGCAGGTCAGGTGGTCTAGCATTCCCATCTCTTGAATAATTTTCTATAGTTTGTTGTGATTCACACAGTCAAAGGCTTTGTTGTAGTCAATAAAGCAGAAGTAGCTGTTTTTCTGGAACTCTCTTGCTTTTTTGATGATCCAATGGATGTTGGCAATTTGATCTCTGGTTCCTCTGCCTTTTCTAAATCCAGTTTGAACATCTGAAAGTTCATGGTTCACATACTGTTAAAGTCTGGCTTAGAGAATTTTGAGCATTACTTTGCTAGTGTGTGAGATGAGTGCAACTCATCCTTTTTAAACTATTCCAGAACACTGCAGAGGAAGGAACACTCCCAAACTCATTTTATGAGGCCATCATCACCCTGATACCATAACTAAAGAACATACCACTAAAAAAAATAAAACACAAAGTCCAATATCACTGATGAACATAGGCACAAAAATACAAGCAAAACAAATCCAACAAAGCATTAAAAGGCTCATACACTATGATCCAGTGGGATTTATCCCAGGGATGCAAGGATTTTTCAATATTTGCAAATTAGTCAGTGTGATACACTGAATTAACAAATTAAAGAGTAAATACTATATGATCATCTCAATAGATGCAGAAAAAGATTTTGACAAAATTCACCACTCATTTATGATTAAAAACTCTCCAGAAAGTAGATGTAGAAGAAACATACCACAATATACTAAAAGCCATATGTGACAAAACCACAGCTAACATCATACTCAACAGTGAAAAGTCTAGAGCATTTCCTCTAAGAACAGGAACAAGACAAGAATTTTTACTCTTGCCACTTTGAATCAACATAGTTTTTAAAGTCCTAACTATAGCAATCAGTGAAGAAAAAAAAGAGCTCAAACTGGAAAAATAAAACTGTCATTATTTACAGATGACATGATACTACACATAGAAAATCCTAAATATGCTATCAGAAAACTATTAGAGCTCATCAATGGATTCAGTAAAGCTGCAGAATACAAAATCAATACACAGAAATCTGCTGCATTTCTAACACTAATAATAAAAGATCTGAAAGAGAAATTGAGGAAACAATCTCATTTACCATCACATCAAAGAAAATAAAGTTCCAGGAATACACTCAAGTAAGGAGGCAAAAGAACTGTGTTCTGCAAATTCTCAGACACTGATGAAAGAAACCAAAGATATAGAAAAAGATGTAAAGATACACCATGTTCTTGGATCAGCACAAACAATATTGTCAAAATGATTACGCTATCCAAGACAATCTACAGATTCAATGCAATCTCAGTCAAATTACCAATGCATTTTTTCCGAGAATGAGAACAAAAAAATTTCAGTTTGTATGAAAACACTAAAGACCCTGAATAACCAAAGGAACCTTGAGAAAGAATAATGGAGCTGATGGCATCAGGTTCCCCAACTTCAAAATATATTAGAAAGCAACAGTAATCAGAACAGTATGGTATGGGCACAAAGACAGAAATATAGATCAATGAAACACGATATAGAGCCAGAAATCAATGCATCTATGGTCAATTAACCTATGAAAACAAAAAGTCAAGAATATACAGGGAGAAAACACAGTCTCTTCAATAAGTAGTACTGTGAAAAATGGACAGCTACATGTAAATGAATGTGATTAGAACATTCTTTAATACCATACATAGAAAAAACCTAAACGTAAGACCAGATACTACAAAACTCTTAGAGAATACTGCTGTATTTTCTATGTATGTCAGAATACTGCTGACATAAATCATAGAAAACATCTTTTCAGATCCACCTCAAAGAGCAATGAAAATAAAAACAAAAATTAATAAATGGGACCTAATTAAACCTAAAAGCCTTTGCACAGCAAAGGGACTATAAACAAAATGAAAGAACAATTACAAAATGTATTTGCAAATGATGTGACTGCCCTGAGACTAACCTCCAAAATATACAAACATCACATGCAGCTCAATATAAAAAAAAATTTTTTTAATGGGCAGAAGATCAAAATAGACATTTCTAGAAAGAAAACATACATTTAGCCAAAAATCACATGAAAAAGATGCTCAACCTCACTAATTACTGTTGTTGTTCAGTGTCCCAGTCATGTCCAACACTTTGCAACTCCATGGACTACAGCATGCCAGGCCTCTCTATCCCTCACTATCTCCCAAAGTTTGCCCAAGTTCATGTCCATTGCAATGGTGATGTCATCTAGCCATCTCATGCTCTGTTGCCCCCTTCTCCTTCTGCCCTCAATCTTTCCCAGCACCAGGGACATTGCAATGAGTCACCTCTTTGCATCAGATGACCAAAATACTGGAGCTTCAACTTCAGCATTAGTCCTTCCAATGGGTATTCAGGGTTGATTTCCCTTAAGATTGACTGGTTTGATCTTGCTGTTCAAGGGACCCTCGGGAGTCTTCTCCAGCACCATAGTTCAAAGGCATCAATTCTTCGGTGCTCCGACTTCTTTATGGTCCAGCTCTCAGACCCGTACATGATCACAGCAAAGACCACAGCCTTGACTATATGGACTTTTGTCAGCAGAGTAATCTCTGCTAGAGTAATTACCTAGACAGTAATACATTGTCTAGGTTTGTCATAGCTTTCTTGCCAAGAAGCAAATATCTTTTGATTTCATGGCTGCAGTCACCATGTGCAGTGGTTTTAAAGCCCAAGAAAAGGAAATCTGTCACTACTTCCACTGTTTCCCCCTCTATTTGCCATGAAGTAATGGGGCTGGATGCCATGATCTTCGTTTTTTAATATTTAGTTTTAAGCCCACTGTTTCACTTTCCTCCTTCACCCTCATCAAGAGGATTTTTAGTTCCTCTTTGCTTTCTGCCATTAGAGTGATACCATTAGCATACCTGAGGTTGCTGGTGTTTCTCTCAATTATCTTGATTCCAACTTGTAACTCATCCAGCCCAGCATTTCTCATGATGTGCTCAGCGTATAGATTAGACAAACACAGTGACATCAGTCCACCTTGTCGTACTCCTTTCTCAATCTTAAACCAATCAGTTGTTCCATACAGGGGTCTAACTGTTGTTTCTTGACCCGCATACAGGTTTCTCAAGAGACAGGTAAGATGGTGTGGTACTCCCACCTCTTTAAGAGCTTTCCAAAGTTTATTATGATCTACAAGGCCAAAGGCTTTGGCATAATCAATGAAACAGAGGTAGATATTTTTCTGGAATTTCCTAGCTTTCTCTATGATCCAGCAAATGTTGGCAATTTGATCTCTTGTTCCTCTTCCTTTTCTAAGTCCAGCTTGGACATATAGAATTTCTGGGTTCATATAATGCTGAAGCCTAGTATGTAAGATTTTAAACATAACCTTACTAGCATGGGAGATGAGTGGATTAATTATTAAAGAAATGCAAATCAAAACTATAATGAGGTATCACTTCACACTGGTCAGAGTGCCCATCATCACAATCTACAAACAATAAATGCTGGGGACACTGTGGAGAAAAGGGAACCCTCCTGCACTGATGGTGGGAATCTTGGTATAGCCACTGTGGAGAAGAGCTTGGAGGTTTCTAAAAAAATTAAAAATAGCACTACCATATAATCTACCAATCTCACTTCTAAGCATACATTTGAAGAAAAATATAATTTGATAAGATACACGCACCTCAATGTTCACTTCAGCACTATCCACAATAACCAAGGCATGCAAGCAAAATAAATCTCCATTAATAGCAGGATGGATAAAGAAGATCTGGTACATACATACAATGGATTATAACTTAGCCATAAAAAAGAATGAAATAATGCCGTTTTCAACATGATAGACCTGGAAAACTATCATATTAAGTGAAATAAATCATACACAGAAAGACAAATATCATATGATATTATTTATATGCAGAATCTAAAAACATGATACAAATGAACTTAATTACAAAAAGAAACAGACTCACAGACTTAGAAGATAAATTTATGACTACCAAGGGGAACATGGAGGGGAGTGATAATGAGGTGTTTGGAATTAATATATTACACACTATTATCATAAAACAGATAATCAACAAGGACCTACTGTACAGCACAGAGGACTCCTCAATATACTATAATAAATGGGAAAAGAAACTACAAAAGGATAGAAATATGTGTACATATAGCTGGATACCTAAAAGTATATAACATTTTAAATCAACTATAATACAATATAAATAAAAATTTTTTAATGTATTCCTATATCCTATATTGCTTTTTCCATTTTTATTAAGATAATATTAATTAATCCTATTGTGACAATCATTTTCAATTATATATGTATCAAATCACCAGGCTGTATTCCATAAATTTACAAATGATACTCTTAAAGAAGGGCAAATACCAGACTACCCTACATGTCACCTGAGAAAACTATTTGCAGGTCAAGAAGTAGCAGTTAGAATTGAACAGGGAATAATGGACTGGCTCAAAATTGGGAAAGGAGTAAGTCAAGGCCATATATTGTGACCCTGTTTATTTAACTCACATGCAGAGTACATCATGAGAAATGCCTGGCTGGATGAAGCACAAGCTGGAATCACGATTTCTGGGAGAAATAAAAATAACCTCAGATATGCAGATAAAACCACCCTTACGGCAGAAAGTGAAGAAGAACTAAAGAGCCTCTTGATGAAAGTGAAAGAGGAGAGTGAAAAAGTTGGCTTAAAACTCAACATTCAAAAAACTAAGATCATGGCATCTGGTGCCATCACTTCATGGCAAATAGAAGGGAAAAAAGTGGAAGTAATGACAGATTTTATTTCCTTGGACTCCAAATTCACTGCAGACGGTGACTGCAGCCATAAAATTAAAAGATGTTTCCTCCTTGGAAGGAAAGCTATGACAAATCTACACAGCATATTAAAAGCAGACATCCATTTGCGGATCAAGGCGCATATAGTCAAAGCTGTGGTTTTTCCAGTAGTCATATGTGGATGTGAGAGTTGGACTGTAAAGAAGGTTGAGTGCTGAAGAATTGATGCTTTTTAATTGTGGTGCTGGAGAAACTCTTGACAGTCCCTTGGACTGCAAGGAGATCCAACCAGTCTATCCTAAAGGAAATCAACCCTGAATATTAATTGGAAGGACTGATGCTGAAGGTGAAGCTCCAATACTTTGGCCACCTGATGCAAAGAGCTGACTCACTGGAAAAGACCCTGATTCTGGGAAAGATTGAGGGCAGGAGAAGAAGCGGGCAACAGAGGATGAGATGGTTAGATGGCATCACTCAGAGTTGAGCAAACTCTGGGAGATGGTGAAGGATTCCTGTTTTGATTTTCCTCTACTTATTACAAGGAGTAGCTTAATGGATGTCAAACCAGGAAAGTAATTTATTAAAGCAGTGTCATCAAACTATACTGTATCTGAGATATACTTTAAATGGTTTCCTGAGTCCACAATTTTATATGGAGTCTACTACAAAAGTTATTTCAAGATAAGTTTTAAGTAGATTAAAAACTACTGTTTGGGGTTTCCCTAGTGGCTCAGTGCTAAAGAATCCACCAGCCAGTGCAGAAGACACATGTTCCATCCCTGACCTGGGAAGATCCCACATTCCACAGAGATACTAAGCCCATACACTACAACTACGGAGTCTGTGCTTTAGAGCCCATGATCCACAGCAAGAGAAGCCACCACAATGAGGAAGCTGCACACCACAACTAGAGACTGGCCCCCAGCTCACCGCAACTAGAGAAAAGCCTGCCTGGCAACGAGGACCCAACACAGCCAAAAACAAATGAAATTGTTTTTTAAAAAAACAACTGTTTGGCCATCTCCGCTCTTATCTCTGAGATCTTAAGGAAAATTTTTACAAAACACATACCATTTTCAGATATCCTGGTAACTCTGTTGAACTTATTTATGACAATTGGTAAAGAGGTGAAAATTGAATAGCAAAGATGTAAAGACAAAAGAGGGACTCTTGTAAATCCACAGATTATCTTCAAAATTATAACATTCCCAAGTCAGAAAAGAAGAATTTTCTTTCTAGAGTTCTTTTTCAATTTTAGAAGCTTGTACAAGAATATCTGTAGATGGTTGAAAACATTATCAAAGTTCAAAAAGTAATTAACATATTTAAATATTAGTCAGCTTCATGTCCCTAATGAAATGATCACATGCAAACACTAATGGCATTTTATTAAAATCATCTTTTGGACTTTGTAAAAATAATACTTGGCTATTTGGAAAACATCAAACAATGTATAAAAATTAAAGAAGAAACTTTAAGCCCGAAATCTCACTACTCAAAGATGGCCACCATGAGCTTTTAAGTGACTATATTCCAGACATCTCTTCTTATAAGTATGAGTGTATGCTAATTCACTTCAGTCATGTCTGACTCTTTGTGAACCTATGGACTATAGCACTCCCGGCTCTTCTGTCCATGGGATTCTCCAGGCAAGAATACTGGAGTGGGTTGCCATACCCTACACCAGGGGATCTTCCTGACCCAGAAACTGAACCCTCATCTCTTACATTTCTTGCATTGGTAGGCTGGTTCTTTACCACCAGCACCATACGGAAAGCCCTCTTATAAGCATACACTGCTGTAACAAGTACATTTTTTTTCAGCAGTTATGGAACGAATTGATAATACATCTCTTTAAATATTCAAGTTAGGTATTATCTCTGACTTTGAATTTCATCCCACATAAAATGCTTTCTTCTTTCCCTAGAAACATCGTATGGAGAAAGGTTAACTCAGTCCATGGGGCAGATGTAGACATTACCACAAGCATAGTCTACTTCAGTCAGTCAGTTCAGTCGCTCAGTCCTATCCGACTCTTTGAACCCCATGGACAGCAGCATGCCAGGCCGCCCTGTCCATCACCAACTACCAGAGTTTACTCAAACTCATGTCCATTGAGTCGGTGATGCCATCCAACGATTTCATCCTCTGTCGTCCCCTTCTCCTCTTGCCTTCAATATTTCCCAGTATCAGGATCTTTTAAAATGAGTCAGTTCTTCACACCAGGTGGCCAAAGTATTGCAGCTTCAGCTTCAATATCAATCCTTTCAATGAACATTCAGGACTGATTTCATTTAGGATGGACTGGTTGGATCTCCTTGCAGTCCAAGGGACTCTCAAGAGTCTTCTCCAACACCACAGTTCAAAAGAATCAATTCTTCAGTGTTCAGCTTTCTTTATAGTCCAACTCTCACATCCATACAAGACCACTGGAAAAACCATTGCCTTGACTAGTCGGACCTTTGTTGGCAAAGTCAAGTCTCTGCTTTTTAATATGCTATCTAGGTTGGTCATAACATTTCTTCCAAGGAGTAAGCGTCTTTTTACTTCATGGCTGCAGTCACCATCTGCAGTGATTTTGGAGCCCAAGAAAATAAAGTCTGACACTGTTTCCACTGTTTTCCCATCTATTTGCCATGAAGTGATGGGACCAATTGCCACGATCTTAGTCTTCTGAATGTTGAGTTTTAAGCCAACGTTTTCACTCTCCTCTCACTTTCATCAAGAGGCTCTTTAGCTCCTCACTTTCTGCCGTAAAGGTGGTGTCATCTGCACATCTGAGGTTATTGATATTTCTCCCGGCAATCTTGATTCCAGCTTGTGCTTCATCCATCCCAGAATTTCTCATGATGCACTCTGCATAGAAGTTAAATAAGCATGGTGACAATATACAACCTTGATGTATTCCTTTTCCTTTTGGAACCAGTCTACTATTCCATATACAGTTCTAGCTGTTGCTTCCTGACCAGCATACAGGTTTCTCAATTCCCATCTCCTGAAGTATTTTCCACATTTCGTTCTGATCCACACAGTCAAATGCTTTGGAGTAGTCAATAAAGCAGAAATAGATGTTTCTCTGGAACTTTCTTGCTTTTTTGATGATCCAGCAGATGTCAGCAATTTGATCTCTGGTTCCTCTGCCTTTTTCTAAAACCAGCTTGAACATCTGGATGTTTATGGTTCATGTATTGTTGAAGCCTGACTTGGAGAATTTTGAGCATTACTTTACTAGCATGTGAGATGAGTGCAATTGTGCGGTAATTTGAGCATTCTTTGGCATTGCCTTTCTTTGGGATTGGAATGAAAACTGACCTTTTCCAGTCCTGTGGACACTGCTGAGTTTTCCAAATTTGCTGGCATATTAGTGCAACACTTTCACAGCATCATCTTTTAGGATTTGAAATAGCTCAACTGAAATTCCATCACCTCCACTAGCTTTGTTCCTAGTGATGCTTCCCAAGGCCAACTCGACTTCACATTCCAGAATGTCTGGCGCTAGGTGAGTGATCACACCATCGTGATTATCTGGGTCATGAAGATCTTTTTTGTACAGTTCTTCTGTGCATTCTTGCTATCTCTTCTTAATTTCTCCTGCTTCTATTAGGTCCATACCATTTCTGTCCTGTATTGAGCCCATCTTTGCATGAAATGTTCCCTTGGTATCTCCAATTTTCCTGAAGAGATCTCTAGTCTTTCCCATTCTATTGTGTTCCTCTATTTCTTTGCACTGATCTCTGAGGAAGGCTTTCTTAACTCTCCTTGGTATTCTTTGGAACTCTGCATGCAAATGGATATATCTTTCCTTTTCTCCTTTGCTTTTGGCTTCTCTTCTTTTCACAGCTATTTGTAAGGCCTCCTCAGGCAGCCATTTTGCTTTTTTGCATTTCTTTTTCTTGGGGATGGTCTTGATCCCTGTCTCCTGTACAAAGTCACAAATCTCTGTCCATAGTTCTTCAGGCACTCTGTCTATCAGATATAGCCCCTTAAATCTTTCTCACTTCCACTGTATAATTGTTAGGGATTTGATTTAGGTCATACCTGAATCAGTTCAGTTCAGTTCAGTCACTCAGTCGTGTCCGACTCTTTGCGACCCCATGAAACGCAGCACGCCAGGCCTCCCTGTCCATCACCAACTCCCGGAGTTCACTCAGACTCATGTCCTTCGAGTCAGTGATGCCATCCAGCCATCTCATCCTCTGTCGTCCCTTTCTCCTCCTGCCCCCAATCCCTCCCAGCATCAGAGTCTTTTCCAATGAGTCAACTCTTCACATGAGGTGGCCAAAGTACTAGAGTTTCAGCTTTAGCATCATTCCTTCCAAAGAAATCCCAGGACTGATCTCCTTCAGAATGGACTGGTTGGATCTCCTTGCAGTCCAACGGACTCTCAAAAGTCTTCTCCAACACCACAATTCAAAAGCATCAATTATTCGGTGTTCAGTCTTCTTCACAGTCCAACTCTCACATCCATACATGACCACAGGAAAAACCATAGCCTTCACTAGATGGACCTTAGTCGGCAAAGTAACGTCTCTGCTTTTCAATATGCTATCTAGGTTGGTCATAACCTTTCTTCCAAGGAGTAATCAATCGTCTTTTAATTTCATGGCTGCAGTCACCATCTGCAGTGATTTTGGAGCCCCAAAAAATAAAGTCTGACACTGTTTCCACTGTTTCCCCATCTATTTCCCATGAAGTGATGGGACCGGATGCCATGATCTTCATTTTTTCAATGTTGAGCTTTAAGCCAACTTTTTCACTCTCCACTTTCACTTTCATCAAGAGGTTTTTTAGTTCCTCTTCACTTTCTGCCATTAGGGTGGTGTCAGCTGCATATCTGAGGTTATTGATATTTCTTCTGACAATCTTGATTCCAGCTTGTGTTTCTTCCAGTCCAGCGTTTCTCATGGTGTACTCTGCATAGAAGTTAAATAAGCAGGGTGACAATATACAGCCTTGATGTACTCCTTTTCCTATTTGAAACCAGTCTGTTGTTCCATGTCCAGTTCTAACTGTTGCTTCCTGACCTGCATACAGATTTCTCAAGAGGCAGGTCAGGTGGTCTGGTACTGAATGGTCTAATACTTTTCCCTACTTTCTTCAAGTTAAGTCTGAATTTGGCAATAAGTTTACTTGAGCCATGAAAAATAGTCTATTATGATTTAAAACCATCATCTCGTTATTTTTACTTGTCAGTATGTGTTTTCTCAGCTTTTCCTGGACCCACCCCCCTCTCTTAAACCCGCTACCACCTCAAGCAGGGGATGCACTTTTCCCTCCAATTGAAAAACTCAATTGTGCCTTAGAATATGTAACAGTTTGTGACTTAGAACATGAAACATTTAATACAGGAGTCACTCCCCCTAGTTACACAAATCTGAATACACACACACAGAAATGTGTGGAAAGATAAATGGATGACTGGAAATGGGAGAAACTGGTCAATCAATGCTTTTGATAATTACATATTCCACACTATGTATGCATTATGACTGAGCGACTAAACTGAACTGACTCCTCTGTTAAGGATCATTTAAGTTGTTTAATATACTAGGAGACTTATAAACAATGGAAATTTACTTCTCATAGTTCTGGACGTTGGGAGTCCAAGATCAAGGCACTGGGAAATTAATGTGAGCCCACTTTCCAGTACACTGATGTCACACTGCATTCTCACATGGCAAAAGTGGGGAGGGAGCTCTCTTGGGTCTCTTTTCTAGGGGTACTAACACCATTCATGAGAGCTCCACCTTTATCACCTAATCACCTCCTGGTTTCAGAGTCCAATACTATCACTTTAGGGAGTTAGGATTTTAAGATATAAATGCGGGGGTGTACACAAACATTCAGTTGATGACGAGCACTTATGATTCTTTTGCTTTTAAAAATGTGTGATTGCTTATTCATACCATACCTTTCTATGTTTGACCTATGAATAACAAAATGATGCTCTAAATAATACCTGGAGTCACCAATATGAACATTTTAACACTGTGGTTTTCAACATTCACTACCTCCAGAGTAACAAATGTACTTTAAACTGTGAGAATTAATCTTTGTAAAAAACACCACGTAAGATAAAGCAGGCAGTGCTTTTCTCTTCTGCCTCTCCATTTTCTTTCAGATCTCTCTGGTGCACAAACCTTCTGTACTTGGGGGTAAGCACTGTGTCGTTAAAGCACTAGTCATTTTGATAAATGGCTGTTCCATGGGTGTTTGGACATGTGTCAGATGACGCCTGTCATTTGTCACGCAGCAAATATGAGACTCTGTAACTAAAGAGGAAATAACAGCTCTTTCAAACCAAGAAATATTGATACCATCAGGAAGTTCAAAAAAACAAGAAGGCTGAGCCCAGGTGATTTCTAAAAGGCCCTTTGAATAATAAGCTATTCTCTATATTTGTTATTTTTAGGTCTGCCTCCTCTGCTCACCTCAAGGGCAGGATTAAGCCTTGCTAATGTTTGAATCCTTTATACTTAGGTCTGGTTTTTAATAAGTGTTCTTGATTGATACTCTGACATTTATTTTTTGATGACTCTTTAAATAATAACATGTCTTTTCCACTGTATATTTTCAAATCCTGTATTTTTGCACCAAATACTGAATCCTTTGAAAATTTAAACACACTTTCACAACATTTTGGAGACATTAATCAAGTAATTATTTGATACTGAGAAGGTACTACCAGTGGTACAGATTAAAAATTAATCCCTGGCTGCTTTTAATTAAACTTTGTGTTTGCTGCTAATAAAAAAGTACTTGAAGCCTTCAACAACCACCCTGGGCTTTAAAGATATTAATTATTACTCAGATATCTTACCTTTATCATTGCAGCTCAGCAAGAAAAGAACCTCTCCTGAAATGTGTTCTATTATGCTCTCACTGTAGAGAGTATATGACGGTGAGGAACAAAGCAAAGAAATGAAATAGTCTAAGGAATAAAGCACATGAAGTTTGACTGGAGTGAAGATCATTCCAGTCAAAGGGCTCTCCAGTTCACAGGAGGCCCAGAATTTTTCAAGAATGTATGCTCAAGTTCCAAAAATGAAGCCACACATTTAAATCATAAGAAGCCAATCCTTTGGCCACCAGAAGAAGCAAGTTATTTGGGAGATCTGCTAAGAGCAAAAGAACCCTCACCAGCCATACCCAGATTTACAGGATGAGGCTGCAGAGAATGGCACTGCAGGTATGACATGGTCCTTCATAACCACATGTTAAGAAAAGGCTAACTTCTGCACTTCCTTCTTGATGATTCTAAAAGCAAATGGAACTGAAAAGTGAGCTTATCACCAGGAGGTGAAGACCAAGTTCTCTTCATCTCCCTGACACGCCCCGTGAACAACACATTGGGATTTTCTTTCTTTGGGAAACATCACAAAGTCAAGTCTCAATACTTGGGAAACATGTTACACTCATCTCAGTGTTTTCTCAGTTCATTTAGTAGCTATTTCCAAAAGATCTGGGGCTTCCCCGATAGCTCAGTTGATAAAGAATCTGGCTGCAATGCAAGAGACCCCAGTTCAATTCTTGGGTCGGAAAGATCCACTGCAGAAGGGACAGGCTACCCACTCCAGTATTCTTGGGCTTCCTTTGTGGCTCAGTTGATAAAGAATCCACCTGCAGTGTGGGACACCTGGATTCGATTCCTGGGTTGGGAAGATCCCCTGGAGAAGAGAAAGCCTACTCACTCCAGTATTTGGGCCTGAAGAATTCCATGGTCTGTATAGTCCATGGGATGGCAAAGAGTTGGACATGACTGAGCAACTTTCACTTTCACTTTTCACTTTCTAAAAGATCTTGGATGACCCCTTTCCATGAGGATCATAGAATTTAGAGGGATAGGAGGTCTTGAACCATACTTGGTTGTCTCTCACCTGAGTTTTCCTAAGCCTCACAACTCCCCCCACCCATACATATCCAATTTAGCTAGTTCTACAAATAAATTTTAAATCCTTCAAGGATAGATGTTATGGCATTTTCACCTTCTCTACACAGATGTTTGACATGATGTGTTTTCTTAGCAGCTTTGAACAACATACATTTATTACTTCATAGCTTCCACAGGTCATAAATCTCGGCACAGTTTACATCAGTCCTCTGCTCAGGGTTAAAGAAGGCTGCAATAATGGCGTTAGCTAATCTGCACTCCTGTCTGAGGTCTTCTTCCAACCTCACCATTTTTTGACAAGATTTATTTCTTGAGGTTGTAGTAGTAAGGCCCTCAGCTCCTAGAGTCTGCCTATCATTTGCTGTCACATAATGGCACCCCACTCCAGTACTCTTGCCTGGAGAATCCCATGGACGGAGAAGCCTGGTGGGCTTCAGTCCATGGGATCGCCAAGAGTCAGACACGACTGAGCGACTGAGTTTTTCTTTCCCTTTTTTTTTTTTTTTTTGAGATGTGTTTTGTTCTGTTCAAGCTGCTATTAACAAAATTGCATAGATTGGGTAGTTTAAACTACAAAAATGTATTTCTCCCAGTTCTGAAGGCTGGGAAGGCTGAGATCAGGGTGCCAGACTGGTTCGCCTCAGTCAAGTCCAACTCTTTTGTGACCCTATAGACTATAACCTGCCAGGCTCATCTGAGTCCATGAGATTCTCCAGGCAAGAATACTGGAGTGGGTTGCCATTTCTTACTCCAGGGGATCTTCCTGACCCAAGGATCGAACCTGCATCTCCTATGTCTCCTGCACTGGCAGGCAGCTTCTTTACCACTAGTGCCACCTGGGAAGCCTGGTGAAGGCCCTCTTTTTCCTGGTTTACATACAGCCTTTTTACTGTGCCCTCACATGGCAGAGAGAGAAAACTCTGGCCTGTTCTCCTCTCATGAAGGCACCAGTTCCACCGTAAAGCCTCCACTGTCATGACCTCATCCAAGCCCAATTATTTCCCCAAACTTTTACCTCCAGATACCATCCCATTAGGAATTAAGGACTTCAACATAAAACTCTGGGGGAATACAAACATTTAGTCCATAGGATGCTGGGTTTTGAGGTCTTAGCTGTCTGTTTATAAATTAGTTATAAGATGCTGACTATTTTCAGAATAATATTGTCTAATCTCAGAATATTCTCAGAAAAGTAACTGGATAAATTGCAAAGCAATAATTATATACTAAGAATTATATTACCAAGTATTTTACCACCTGGAAAATGCTAGAAACCAACATTTCTAACATTCTCCCCTGAAATATTTGATTTATTCTTGAGACTGATCCTAGAATTCACCTACTCAAGTGCTGAAACACCCACAACACAAAATTTCAAAGAATTTCAGAGTTGGTAGATCATCTTATCCAATTATTCGGCCTTCTTTCCTTTTGAAGATGAAGAAATTGGGGCACAAAGAGGGCTGAAGATGACTGTTGAAATCTTTTCTAACCCTGAGGATATATAACCTTAGGAACTAGTTTGCTAAAGTTCTCACAATTCTTCTAAATAAGTGAACAGTATCTCACACTGACTCTATTTATATAATTATTAGTTAGCAACTACTGATTTTCAACTTATTTGGATGATAAACATGAAACAAAGCAATGAGATATGACTGGTTCTGAATCATTCATGTCTACTAACAGTATTTTAAGCTTCTCCTGGGAATTAGAAATAACTCTGATTTTAGTTTTGAAGCCAAGTTTTACAGAGAGACTGGCATTAATCATCACCTAAAAACCTTCTTTCCACTATGTCATTGACAGAAGCAGTTAGTAATGCCCATTACTTCAATACAGTGTCATTCAAACTCAATCAAACAATTTCGAGGAATTCAATGCTTATGACAGGAAACACCAGCCCAAAAGCATTCTAAGGACAGACAGAAAAATGAACAGACACTGAATTTGAGGGAACAACAAAAATAAAAACATCCCCTGTGTTTAAACTGAATGAGGGAAGTGAAGATTAACTGTTGACACCCAAATTCTCACTGTTTGTCCACAGCCTTCTCCTCATTTTTTTTTCTCCCCACTTCTTATTCTCTCACTCACCGTGCAGGTACACACAAAGGAAAGAAAAGAGAAGAAAAACTTTGTACCTTGCCTCACAGATAAGGAACCAGAGGTGCAGAGAATTGAAATGGAATGCCCAATTTCATGCAAAAAGTGTTTGCTAGAATTAGAATTAAGTTTTAGTCTACTAGACCAATCATTAAATAAGCAGAAAGAACCCAGTTCCTTTACATCATTGAAAATTAGCAACTACAAACAAAGCCAGTGGTGGTGATGGAATTCCAGCTGAGCTATTTCAAATCCTAAAAGATGATACTATGAAACTGCTGCCTTTATATGCCAGCAAATTTGGAAAACTCAGCAGTGGCCACTGAACTAGAAAAGGTCAGTTTTCATTCCAATCTCAAAGAAAGGTAACGCCAAAGATTATTCAAACTACTGTACAATTGCACTCATTTCACATGCTAGCAAAGTAATGCTCAAAATCCTTCAAGCTAGGCTTCAAGAATATGTGAACTAAGAACTTACAGATATATAAGCTGGGTTTAGAACAGGCAGAGGAACCAGAGATCAAATTGCCAACATCCATTGGAACATAGAAAAAGCAAAAGAATTCCAGAAAAACATCTGCTTCTGCTTCAATGATTATGCCCAAGGCTGTGTGGATCACAACAAACTGTGGAAAATTCTTAAACATATTGAAATACCAGAACACCACCTGCGAAACCTGTATGCAGGTCAAGAAACAATAATTAGAACCAGACATGGAACAAGAGACTGGTTCAAAATTGGGAAAGGAGTACATCAAGGCTGTATATTGTCACCCTGCTCATTTAACTTATATACAGAGTACATCATGTGACACGCTGGGCTGGATGAAGCATAAGCTGGAATCAAGATTACCTGAAGAAATATCAATAACCTCATATATGCAGATGACACCACCCTTATAGCAGAAAGTAAACAGGAATTAAAGAGCCTCTTGATGAATGTGAAAGAGGAGAATGCAAAAGCTGGCTTAAAACTCAACATTCAAAAAATTAAGATCATGGTGTCCAGTCCCATCACTTCATGGTAAATAGATGGGGAAACTATAGAAACAGTGAGAGACTTTATTTGGGGGGGGGGGCTCCAAAATCACTGCAGATGGTGACTGCAGCCATGAAATTAAAAGATGCTCCTTGGAAGAAAAGCAAACCTAGACAGTGTATTAAAAAGCAGAGACATAACTTTGCCTACAAAGGTCCGTATAGTCAAAGTATGGTTTTTCTAGTAGTCATGTATGCATGTGAGACCTGGACAATAAAAAAAGGCTGAATGCCGAAGAACTGATGCCTTCAAATTGTGGTGCTGGAGAAGACTCTTGAGAGTCCCTTGGACAGCAAGGAGATCAAACCAGTCAATCCTAAAGGAAATCAACCCTGAATATTCATTGGAAGGACTGACACTAAAGCTGAAGCTCCAATACTTTGGCCACTTGATGCAAAAAGAGAAAAGACCCTGATGCTGAGAAAAATTGAGGGCAGGAGGCAAAGGGGACAGAGGATGAGATGGCTGGATGGCATCACAGACCTAATGGACATGAGCTTGAGCAAACTCCGGGAGATGGTGAAGGACAGGGAAGCCTGGAATGCTGCAGTCCATGGGGTCACAAAGAGTTGGGCAGGACTGAGCAACTGAACAACACCACACACATAGGAGGACTTAAATAATAAAGATATATATCACAACCTTATAAAAATTTAGATCTCCTTCAGAGATTGAATACAATTAAAGAACTGTCTAGTGACTATCTAATGAGATCTGATATACCAGGTTGGCAAGAGGTTTAATTTTTTTTTTCATTTCATCCTATTCATTTTAATTTATGGAAAGTGGAAAGACTTCCCCTTTCTTCCAGAAATGGAATTAATTGCAGCACTCTAATAATCTTAGTGAACCCCATATTCCCTGTGAAAATGAGAGAAGAGCCCAAGATTCAAAGTAGATAAAACAAATTGACAGGAAATGTGGGTGGGAAAGAAATGAAAAAACTATTCCGGACTAAAAGTCTTACATGTTTCAGACACAAGAAGTAATAGAATTTGAGTGGCAGAATTCAGTTGTATTGAATCACACAAAGATTTTGATGACCTTCTCTAAGGCAATTTACTTAAATATTTAGTGAGAACCACAGCAGCCTTTCAGTACTCATATATGCATGCCATGCCTTTTAAGGAACATAATTAAGTAGAAAAAATGAGGAAGTCATAAAATGCAATTTTCCCCCCAAGCAACCACAGGTTCTTCTCAATCCATGCCTACACTAGGAAAGGCTAAGGTCACGCAAGTCAAACAACTTACAAGCCCATTAAGGAACAGACAAGTGTAGGTAGTTTCTAATAGAACTGATTTGGGCTAGAAATTCTGTGGACATCATCGAAGCCTGAATTTTAACAAGCAAAACTTCAAGGGGGAAGTAAGGAGAGGAATACTCAAATGATCTATAAGCGGTAAGATATAAGCAAAAATTTCTACACCAAGTGACTTTGCCCAGCAACATGGGAATTCACATTTCCATACTACCATCCTACAGTACCTCAGAGAAAACAATTAGTCTAAATCTACACCATCATTTTTTTTTATTTCTACATCTAAATAGAAATGATGATTCTCCAATACTACAGGAAATGTCAGTTCCATCAGTGAACCATGCTACACAGCAGGAAATTATAGACAGATAGAGATATGAGCCCCAATTCCGGTTTTTCGGCCCACATAACCAAGGCCACTTTCCCTTCTTGTCCCACTCTCCCTCGTCTCAGTTTCCAGCACCGACTCTAATGACCAATGCAATATCTCTCATAAAAAGTCAAGAAGCATTTCAAACGTTCTATTTAATTCTATCTGAAAAATATTTAGCAGCAACTGTGTGGCACACGCTGTACAAGGCAAGTATTAATTAGGTATGGTCCTGTTTTCAAGGAGCTTATCACTTAATGTACTCACTGGGATGACATATAAAGATGTGGTAAGTATAAAGACTAAAAAGAAAGAACAAAGAAAGAAAGAACAAAGTCAGGAGCAAATTATGTACCACTAAAATACTAATCTAATAGCAAACACAACTGTTTCTGAGGCCAAAGAGTGAAAGGGTCTAGGACGAAGCAGGGCACATCATCTGCATCACTGAGTCCCATGAGATAGTACTCAAATCTCAACTGATACCCACTCTTACTAATACCCCCGATACCCACTTAGTTGCCACCATTTAAGATTATAAAATGCTAGCACTAGAAGGGACCTTAGAGGACAGGTAGTCTTATTCCCTCATTTTAAAAGTCAGACTAGAGATTAAAATATTGGTTTATAACTCCATAATCAGCTTGTTGAATGGTGAAGATCAGAATGAATGCAAAGTCATCTGACTCCCTATGTTTGTTCAGCTACACCACATTGCCTCCTATTCATACTACATTTGTCTTGTATACATCCAAATTCTCATTGCTTGTCCACTGAAAGCTCCACCTTCACTTTGGAACTCCTCTAACCATTGTGGCTCTACTGGTCTCAGTCTTCTTTGAGTTCCTACAACACTTGTAGGCTAAGCCACACAGTTGTCCTAATAACATTCTATTGTTCCTCCTAGGAAATGCTCACAAACACACTGTAGGTGACTGGAGGGTAGGGACTGATTACTGTTCTTCTGTTCCTGGTTTCTACTGGACACAGACAACATGGCTCTTAATACCTGTTCAGTGGTTGAATCATCATGAAATGAAACTTAATTGTTTCTGTCCACCTATGTTGAGTATATTAATTACCTTTATTGCCTGAAAAAGCCTGACTTCTCTTCAAAGTAACATATGCTTTCTCACAAGGTAGCTAATCCAAGCATTCATGTTTCAAAACTCAAAAGACCAAAAAAAAAAAAAAACTCAAAAGACATTCAACTTAGGTTTGCATAAGACAAAAGATTAAAGTGCTCTATTGTTTAGTTTGGGAACATTTTATTTTTTTCTGTAGGTAGACCTTGGATAAGTCACTTAACCTCTCTGAATCATGGGCTCCTTATCTCTAATATGGGGATAGTAGTATCTACATTATATGTAGACAATATTGTCATGAAAGTCAGTAACAAAGCATTGGAATGCCCTTTTCTTTTATATCCCACTGTTCTCTGTGACCTAAATCCAGATCAGTCCTGTGCCTCATTCTGCTAACTCCTTATACAGTTCCAGCAAACATCCACAAAGTTGGCTAAAATTGGCTTAAGGGATTTCCCTGGTGGTCCAGTGGTTAAGAATCGGCCTGGCAATACAGGGACACGGGTTCAATCCCAAACCAGGGAACTAAAATCTCACATGCCATGGAGTAACTAAGCATGCACACCACAACTACTGTACCCTTGAGCCACAACTAGAGAATCCGTGTGCCGCGACAAAATATCCTATGTGACACAACAAAGACCCCACATGACACAGCTAAGACCTGACACAGCAGAATAAATAAATTAATTAAAAATTTTAAACAAATAAAATAAAATGGACTTAAGATGGGACTCCTCCATCAGACATCTGTGTTTCAACAGAATACTTCTAACGTAAAGCTTCCTCAAGCCTCAAAGGCTCCAGCGTCCTCTTGGATGACAGACAGTGGCGCAGACATTTAGCAAAGGAGTCCTGCTGGCACTCCTCAAGCCTTGTCACACAAACAGGAGCCTCAAATTGTCTGGTTTCTCATATATATATATTCCAGTCTCAGCTCTGCCTGGGTTTCAAGTTACTTCTTTAAAAAATAAGGGTAATAATTGAGATGGTAACAAAAATCCTTTCCAGCTCTAGAATTCTATGCCACCCTTTATACCTGGAAGACAGCTGCTAAATAAGGACCAGTAGTCTTGATGTTAACTGTAACCAAGTAGAGAAAAATAACCATTTAGTAATACTGCTGCTGCTGCTGTTGTTAAGTCACTTCAGTCGTGTCTGACTCTGCAACCCCATAGATGGCAGCCCACCAGGCTCCCCCGTCCCTAGGATTCTCCAGGCAAGAACACTGGAGTGGGTTGCCATTTCCTTCTCCAATGAATGAAAGTGAAAAGTGAAAGTGAAGTCACTCAGTCATGTCCGACTCTTAGCGACCCCATGGACTGCAGCCTACCAGGCTCCTCCATCCATGGGATTTTCCGACCTATAGAAAATTATGATAGTTAGGAAAGCCGGAAGTAAAAAATGCTATTTGCCCTGATTTTTATAGTGTGTTTGTACATTTTAAAAAAATGAAGGCACTTTTCAGATTGAAATGAAAATAATATATATTGCATATATACTCTGTGGATGGGCCAGGAAAAATAAGTTATTTTCAAAGAACTGGTGGAAAAAGGATTTTTCAAGTGAAATAAAATTATTTAACAACATTACAACACATTTATATATTTTCAGGGGCTTCTCAGGTGGCACATTGGTAAAGAATTCACCTGCAATGCAGGAGATGCAGGTTCAATCCCTGGGTCAGGAAGATCCCCTGGAGGAGGAAATGGCAACCCACTCCAGTATTCTTGCCTGGAAAGTTGCATGGACAGATGAGCCTGGAGGGCTACAGGCCATTGGGTTGCAAAGGAGTTGAACATGAGTTAGCCACTAAACCACAACAATATATCCTCAAAGTCTGAATTTCAGCTCTTCATCTTCAGGGTTAGAGCCCACTGCCCTACTCTATTCATCTTTCCCCCTTGCAATGCCTTAGTCATTTACAGTGTGCTAGGGAGAAGAAGGGAAGGAGGCCTCTCTGGATGGATCCCAAGTACCGCAGATGACACAGGAGAGTTACGTGTATGTGGCTAATGACCCCTTGTTCTAATTCTTAAAATATTTAAGGTCCCTTTTCAGCTGGTGAAGACCCAAGCCTTCTATGGCTCCTGAATGGAAATTCCAAAGTATCTCATTGTCAATCAAATAAATGACTATTTTATCTTAATAACATTATGCCCAGCAGCAATACTATGGGATTATGATCAAGTCATGCCACAGCTTTCATTCCCTGAGCTATGAAATGAAGTTATCAAGGGAGACAATCTTGAGGTTTCCATCAAGCTATATTTTATCTCATAATACTGAGTATATCAAAGCAGTGACTGTGGATTGATTTTTTCCCCATGATGTCACAAGAGAGGGAAAGGTAAATGCAGTGATTAGTGTAGGAAAGGATTAAGTAGACAACACATACACAGAGCAAGAGATAAAAGAAAGACCCTGAGGTATCAAGGCACAACATTATATGTGTCTTAACAATCTGCAGCAAACCAGGAGGGGTCCAGAATGGCCCAACTGCAAGTTCCCTTACCCACTGTGCTCCCTAGGTAAAGTGCTTGGGAGGTACCTTGGTACCCTGCTTCCAGGATCCCAGGTTCATCTCCGATAGCTTCTCCCCTCTTTCAGTATCTTCCCCCAGAAAAGGCTGCATAAAATGTAGATTTGGGGCCTCTTGCTTATCTGAAAATGCCTTTTTCTTCCTCACCTTTCACAGAAGGTCTGACTGGGTTTAGAATTCTAGTTTGATGACTGTGATCAGGCCACACCATTTGTTCTTCATAACTCTTGAAGGGATTGTTCCATTAACTTCTAGTGGATCAGGTTGCTGCTAAGAAGCCTGATCCAATTTTTATTCCCAATCCTTTCTTTGGACCTATTAATTCTCTTAGTGTTCCAAAAATTCACAACAATTTGACCTGATTTTTCTCTTCCAAGTTTTGGTGCTGATTGCTTGGCAGTTCTTCCCCTCTTGAGCCTCAAATTCCTTGGTTTGGGGAATTAATCTCACATTACTGTTTTCATTCATTTCTTCACCTATATTTTCTCTATTCTCTTTCTACATAACTTTCAATAGACACATAGAACTGCAGTTCTCATCTTTTCTCTCCAATTGTCAGTTTCTTTGCTTCTTATTTTACTTCCTGGAAAAGTTCAACTTTCATTTAATGCTCCCATTTTATTTAGCACCACACATTTTTTCTGCTCTTTCCTGCTCTCTGATTTCTCTTTTTAGTATAGAATACATTGAAACTTCTAATATCTCTCTGAGGATATTATGAGATTTTTTTTGAAGTGTTCTCTTTTCTACACATTTTTTTTTAGTGTTCTCTGTTTATACTTTGTACAGTTTTAATTTCAGTGTAAGTATGTGTGTGCTTTCTTTCAGAGGTTGTTCTAAAATAACAACCTGAGTCTGAAATATTTCTAACATTAATTCCTGTCACTCATATTTAAAGCTAAAATGGTAACAAGCTGACTGATCTCTGTGTGTATTGGTGGTCTTGCCAGTTGCTGGTTGGACACTGTCCCATGACCTTTTCTTCTCTGCTGCAGAAGAGACACCTCTGAGCGACTGCCTGCCATTTGGTACTCCAAGAGTAGCGTAGGGAAAGGAACTGGGGTTCCCAATGTTCAACAGGCAGACTCTGGTTTCATTCCCTTCATCCAGCCCTGTGCCTCTGCTCACCCCAGAGCAGGGTTTCTCAGCCTCAGCACTAATGGCATCTGGGGCTAAACAATCCTTTGCTATGGGAGGCCATCCTGGACACTGCTGGGCTGTTTAGCCTCTATAACCACTAGACACCAGAAATTTCCCAAGTTCTGACAATTAAAAAGGTCTCTAGATATTGGCAAGCTTCCCCCAGATGGTGGGGAGCAAAACAGTCCCTGCTTGAGAACCCAGGCCTGCCAAGTGCCTGGGCTCCCTGAGGTAGCAGTTTCTCCAGTCTGTTTTCCCAGTTGCAGATGCCTAGGCTCCTACAGAAGCAACAGTAGGAGTGGCTGCCTGGCACCGTGGGGTATGGGAGGGAAAGTGCAGATTTAAATGTCGTACGTAAATTGATTTTCCTGTACTTTATCCTTGCTATCTATGATACCTGGGGATACCATGATCGGTACCTCCAATCATGCTGCCTTTCTGAGAATCATGTGAGTGTTGTTTGATAACATCTACAAGCACAAATTACAGCTTTATCCCATTACTGTATCAGTCTCCACCCCTACAACCTCTTTACCTATTCCAGAAATGTTTGGGTACTCCCAGCCCACTCCTGACTTCTCTCCTTCCTCTTGACTACTGAACTTAAACATTTATATCTTGCACCAGCATTTAAGAGGACTTTTAGGATGCTGAGGTGAACCACGTGTTCAAAGCTCCATGCTCAACTAGCAATTTGTACTATTATTTTACAACTTCAATTCTTTGTTTAGATAAATATAGGAGAAATTTCTTCAGCAGTTATCCCAAAAATTTTATGGACTGATTATATAGCATGATACTGATCATCCTTGTCATTTTTTTTCCTAACTCAAGTCAATTACCTCATGTTTCCAGGAGATTATCTTTAATAGTTTAAGGAAAATGGAGGAGCTGACAGAATCCAGGGCCTCTTTTTAAGAAAACTCTTTTTGTAACTCTCCTTTTAAAACTTAAAACTCTCAAAAGCCTCAGATGAACAGGTAGGAGGACTAAGGAGATGACACTCTTGTCCAGTGATGCTTTTGTGGAAAAATGAGGGGATACCTCCCAGACCTCCCACTGGACAACCACAACATCTGGGGGTGCCAGCAAGTAAAAATAAATGTGAAGGATTGTACCACACATCTCATTCCCAGGGTTCCTCAAGCAAGGACTCCTGCCAAGTCATGTCTTTCTAGCTTGATAGATTTTATTAGGTGGGAGTGGTAATACAACTGTCATACAATTTTCCAAAGCTTTTTCCAAGAACAACTGACAAAAATGTGCATTCAGCTTGGGCTTTCTAGGTGACACATAAGTAAAGAATCCACCTGCCAATGCAGGAGACACAGAGATGTGGATTCAATCTCTTGGCCAGGAAGATCTCCTGGAGGAGGAAATAGGAACCCACTTAAGTATCCCTGCCTGGAAAGTTCCATGGATGGAGGAGCCTGGAGGGCTATAGTCCATGGGGTCGCAAAGAGTTGGACATGACTGAGCACGTACCCACACATGCACGCTTTCAGCCTGTCTATTCATATGCCTCTGGTCAGATTTAGAAACCAAGGAAAAGGAAAAGACTAAGTCAGAAGAACTGAAAAAGAAAGAGAAAAATGGAACAGTTAGAAACTTAAAAATAAAGGAAAGTCATTCTGATGACAATGGGGCGATCTGATATTCTTTGAACCATAAAAACATTTCCTCTATCTAAAAGCATCATCAGTATCCCAAATTAGAAGTGCCAGTTTTTCAAAACTTAATCTATGAATTTTCCAGTAGACTTTCACATTAGTGCCCGAACAATACAAGAACAAATCCATCATTGTAAATCATCCTAGCCATTTAGGGCCATGGACTTAAAAGTAGTTGGCAAACTTAGGGTGTTATGAAGCTTAATTAAAAACAGCTCATTTTTTCTGAACATCATTACTTTTGGCAGCACATTTATCAGCAAGCCTGAAATGAGTTGGATAGCACAGAGGAACAGATATAAGCTTTTTTAAAACAAACTCAGAGACCCTGAGTATTACAAAATCTTAGTTAATTCACCTCACTAATTTCAGAACTGGTGTAAGCCTCACCCACTCTGGGAGACCTACTGTGTCAGCCCTGCCTGATTTCCACTGGCTCCACTGACGGATGCCTGCTTCTGCCTCCTTGATTGCTCTCAAGGATCCATTAAAATGTCAGTCCCTCTCCTGCAGGGTCAATTCCCATTGAAATTCTCCACCTCAGTAGGCAGAGTAGAATAAGGCTAAAAACATTCTATGGCACAAATATGTCTGTGCCCTTGGCCTAATTAGAAGCATGTTTAAAATTGAACACATGAAACAGCAGACATCTATTCCTTCCATCAATCTCAAGGGGCAGAAATACTCCTCTTTAAATGATTCTGGGGTCATTTGGTTTTTGAATTATAAATCTTACAATAATAAAAACCCATTCCAAACCTACTTAAACTTATTTTTTAACAGATAAAATTTAAGCCATATTTCCATGGCTTACATGAAAATTCAAGCAGTTTTTTCCAGCCTGGCCTTGGAAAGCATACTGATGACTCAAAGGTCAAGCATCTGTCTTAGTAAAGAAAACTTTCAAGTTTTAACTTAGTTTAAAGAACTCTTAGTTTAAAGAAAATTCCACCAATTGAAGTTCTAGTGAATTTGCTTTTTATTCTTCAGGTAGGTTATTGTCCTAAGTCGTGAGAAGTACAAAAGACCTGACATTCAGAATGACTATGAAGCAACATTCATAGAAATAAAACTCCCCATTCAGATATTTAACATCTCTTTTGACTTCTGCATGATATTTTAAATATCATGACAATGGCCGAAACACTCATCATCTCACTTCTGACCTATGTGGAAATTTGACCTATTTTTTGGTGGTGGAAACTAACCTAGCTAAAATGTTTCTTTTAAAATGTGAATTTAAAACTCAAAAAATGTAAATATACTTTATAACCTTTAAAATTATTATGGGATTTCCCTGGTGGCACAGTGGATAAGTGGATTGGCACACCTGCCAATGCAGGGGACACAGGTTCGATCCCTTGTCCAGAAAAATTCCATATGCCATGGAGCAGCTAAGCCCACACACCACAACTACTGAGCCCTGCTCTAAACCCCAGGTGTTCCAAATGCTGAAGCCCCTGTGCCAAGCACCTGTGCTCTACAACAAGAGAAGTCACTGCAATGAGAAGCCCTCGAACCACAATGAAGAACTGCCCTCACTTGCCACAACCAGAGAAAGCCTATGCAAAGCAACAAAGACCCAGTGCAGACAAAAAATACATATATATTAATTTTAAAACATCAAACTATTATGACCATAGGGATTTCAAGATGGTGGAGGAGTAGGAGAAAATAAGAGTTTATCTCTCTTTGCAAATGCATCAAGAATACACCTACAGAAGGAACAACTATCATGGTGCACTGGCTGAACACTAGTTGAAGACTCTGGACACTGGAAAGGATAGGAAAGATCCCCACATGGCCAGGTATGATGAGAGGAAGGACAAGGGAAAAAGAAGAGGACAGGACGGATGGGACCTGTGTCCCTCGTAGAGGAGTTGAGGAAGAGGAGAGTTTCCCACATCCAGGAAGACCCCTCAGCAACAGGGAGATCAGTTGGAACAGAGGAGGAGCATCTGAGGCTGTTGGAGAAGGGTGAAACAACCAGTCTGTGGCAGACTGGACAGAGTGAGACCTACAGAGAGGGTCCATGCCACAGCACAGTTCTTTGAGAGGTTAAACAAACTGATTAAACTTTAGTGAGATTCATCAAGAAAAAAAAGAGAGAGGACACAAATCAATAAAATTAGAAATGAAAAAGAAGTTATAAGTGACACTACAGAAAAATAGAGGCTCAAAAGAGACTACTATAAGGAATATATGAAAAAAAAAAAAAAAGATGGACAACCTGGAAGAAATGGACAAAAAGTAGAGTCCTGCAAGACTAAATCAGGAAGAAATAGAAAATGTGAACACACCCATCAAAGTAGTGAAATTGAAACTGAGATTAAAAATCTTCCAACAAACAAAAGTCCAGGACCAGATGGTATCACAGAAAAATTCTATCGAACATTTAGAGAAGAGTTAACGTCTGTGCTTCTCAAACTCTTCCAAAAAACTGCAGAGGGAGGAACACTTCCAAACTCACTCTACCAGCACCATCACCCTGATACCAAAACAAGACAAAGATATCACAAAAAAGAAAAATACAGACCAATATCACTGATGGACATAGACACAAAACTCCTTAACAAAATACTACCAAACCAAATCCAACAACACATTAGAAGGATCATACACCATGATCAAGTGGGGTTTTATCCCAAAAAAGGAAAGATTCTTCAATGTATGCAAATCAATCAATGTGATACACCATATTAGTAAACTGAAGAACAAAAACCACATGATCATCTCAGTAGACGCAGAAAAACTTTCAACAAAATTCAACACTCATTTATAATAAAAACTCTCCAGAGAGACTTCCCTAGTGGTCCAGTAGCTAAGACTCTGCATTTCCAATGCAGGAGGCCCTGGTTTGACCCCTGGTCATGGCACAAGATCCCACATTTCTGCAACTAAAGTTCCTGAATGCTACAACTAAGACCTGCTGCAGCCAAATAAATAAACAAAACCCTCCAGAAAGTGGACATAGAGGGAAGATATCTCCATGAAATAGAGGGAAACTATCTCAACATAATAAAGGTCACATATGACAAATCCACAACAAACATTATTCTCAGTGGTGAAAAACTAAAAGCATTTCCTCTGAGATCATGAATAAGACAACAATTTTCATTCTCACCACCATTATTCAACACAGTCTTGGAAGTCCTAGACATAGTAATCAGAGAAGAAAGAGAAATAAAGGGAATCCAAATTGGAAAAGAAGTAAAACTGTCACTGTTTGCAGATGTCATGATACTATACATAGAAAATCCAAAAGATGCCACCAGAAAATCACTAGAAATAATCAATGAATTTAGTAAAGTCACAAGATACAAAAATAATACACAGAAATCTCTTGTATTCTCATACACTAACAGTGAACATAATACAGAGAAATAAAGGAAACAATACCATGTACCATTGCCAGAGAGTGAATAAAATACCCAGGAACTAACCTACCTAAGGAGGCAAAAGATCTGTACTCAGAAAACTATAAGATCCAGATGAAAGAAATCAAAGATGACACAAACAGATGGACTAACAGACCATGTTCTTGAACTGGAAGAATCAATATTGTGAAAATGACTATATTATCCAAAGCAATCTACAGATTCAATGCAATCCCTATCAAATTACCAATGGTGCTAGAACAGAGAATTTTACAATTTGTATGAAAACACAAAAGACACCAAATAGCCATAGAAATCTTGAGAAAAAAAAAATAGAGCTGAAGGAATCAGGCTTTCTGACTTCAGAGTATACAACAAAGCTACAGTAATCAAGACAGCATGGTACTAGCACAAAAACAGAAATATAGACCAATGGAACAGGTCAGAAAGTGCAGAGATAAACCCATGCACATATAGTCACCTAATCTATGACAAAGGAGGCAAAAATATGCAATGGAGAAAAGACAGCCTCTTCAATACTACACATAAAAGAACAAAATAAGAACACTCCCTAACACCATACACAAAAATAAACTCAAAATGAACTGAAGTCCTTAATAGAAAGCCAGACACTATAAAACTCTTAGAAGAAAGCACAGCACTATAAAGCAAAGCACAATATTCTTTGACATAAATCACAGCAGGATCTTTTCTGACTCACCTCCTAGAGGAATGAAAATAAAAATAAATAAACGGGATCTAATTAAACTGAAAAGCTTATGCACAGTATAGGAAATAATAAACAAGACAAAAAGACAATGATCCAGAGAGATGATATGGGGTGGGAGGGGCGTTCAGGATTGGGAACTCATGTACACCCGTGGTGGATTCATGTCAATTTATGGCAAAACCAATACAGTACTGTAAAGTAAAATAAAGTAAAAATAAAAATTAAAAAAAAAAGACAACCCTCAGAATGGGAGAAAATATTTGCAACAAGCAACTGACAAAGAAATAACCTCCAAAATAACAAACAGCTCATGCAGCTCAATATCAAAAAATAAAACAAATAAATACCCCAATCAAAACATGGGTGGAAGACCCAAATAAATACTTCTCTAAAGATGACATACAAATGGCCAAGAGGTAAAGATGCTCAACATCAGTAATCATTAGAGCAATGTAAATCAGAACTATGATGAGGAATCAACTCACACATGTCAGAATAGCCATTATTAAAAAATGTACAAACAGTAAATATTTGAGAGAGTTCAGAGAAAAGGAAATACTCATGCACTGTTAATGGAAATGTAAATTGATACAGCCACTATGGAGGTTTCTATTATTATATGGCCCAGAAATCCCACTAATAGGCCATACCCAAAGAAAATCATAATTTCAAAAGGCACATGTACCCCAGCATTCATTGCATCACTACCCACAATAGCCAGGATATGGAAGCAATCTAAATATCTATCGACAGAAAAATGGATAAAGAAGATGTGGTACATATATATGATGGAATATTGTCCATGGATGGACCCAGAGATTGTCATACAGAGTGAAGTAAGTCGGAACGAGAAAAAATATATATATTAATGCTTATATGCATAATCTAGAAAAATGGTATAGATGATCTTATTTGCAAAGCAGAAAGAGAGACACAGCCATTGAGAAAAAACATATGAACACAAAGGGGGTAAGAGTGGATATGATGAAATGGGAGATTGGCATTGACATATATATACTATTGATACTATGTGTAAAATACATAACTAATGAGAACCTACTGTATAGCTCAGGGAACTCTATGCAATGCTCTGCGGTGACCTAAATGGAAAGGAAATCCAAAACAGGGGATATATGTATAGCGGATTCATTTTGCTATATGCAGAAACTAATAAAACACTGAAAAGCAACTATACTCTAATAAAGATTAATAAAGTAAGTAAATAAGTAAAAAAATTTTAATAATAAATAAATAAGTAGTAAACTAAGACAAACAGAAATTCTCTAATTTTATCTGGAGACAGTTACATAATTCAATGCTAATAAATATCATCATCAAAAATCAAAAATAATAAAATTATTATGATCTTTACCCAAGGATGATGTCAGAGTTTCCTGATGAGCTTGACTAGAAAAACCAGTAAATAACCTTTCCTGAATTGAAAAGTTTATATCTCAAAAGGATTAAAAAGGAAATCAGATGTCAAAATTTGTCTGGGTATTTCCAAAGTCCAAACTATTCCAATTAAATGCAGAAAGACTTGCCAATATCTTCCCTTAGCAGAATTTGCCCATCACATCTTTCAACGGCATACTCAAGGTCATGTGATATCACTCTGTTGGTCTCTAAACATTATTTCCACAGCATTTCCTTTACTGGCTTTCTGCTGCCCTCAAACATGCAAGGATTACTATTAATACTAATTTAGGGCTTTGTTTGTTTTTTTCTTGCCCTAAAATTCTCTCAACTATATTTTACCATGGCTAATGATTTATGTTCAAATTATGCTAATCTCATATAAGCATTCCTTGAAAATCCAATCTGAAAAGTTCTTGACCCCATCTATATATCCAGTCTTTCTCTAGATTTTCTGTCAAGTTTCAGATTGTCAATCAATTTTGAAAAATTCTCCATTACTCTCCCATCAAATATTTCTTTTTTCTCTGCTACTTTGCTGTTTTTCCATAGGTTCTAATTTCTTATGATTAGACCATTTGAAATTCTGCCCAGGTTTCAAGTAGTTTCTTTCATACTTTTCTCTTTTCTTCTCTTTATTTTACAGTTTGGATCATTTGTTCACTTTTCATTTGTTCAATATACTGATCCTTTCCTCTATCTGCTATTAAGTTCATCAAGTAATTTTTTTTTATTTTGTAATTTTCATTTCTAGTATAGTTTTTGGCTTTTTTAAATAGCTTGTATCTCTCTGCTGAAATTGCCTGTATGTTTACATATTATGTCCACTTTTCCACTGATCCTTTAATGAATTATATTATGGGCTTTTGAAGTCTGTCTGATAATTCCATCATCTAGTCCATCCCTTAGTCCACTTTTATTGACTATTTCCTCTCTTTACTTCAAGTCATATTCGTTATATCTCTGCACAGTTCATAAACTTTTATTGTGGTTCAGACATTGTAGGTAAAATAATATTAGAGGCTAAAGAAAATAATTGTAATTCCCAAGAAAGAATACATTCTTTCTTCTGTCAGGGTAGAGTTCAAATAATCTGTAGTTGAGATGTATCCGGGCTGAAATTTAGCTTTAGTCACATTTACTTCTGCACTGGCTTCAAAAGTTTAAAGACATGATTAGGACTTTCCCTTCAGCAAGACTGGCCCATTGGCAAGTCTACAAGAGGTGCTAAAGTTCTCCTTTAGCACTCAGCCACCCAATTTTCAAGCTCTGAAAAATCTCTACTTACTTTTCAGTCCATCTTCTAGTTTTTTCGTTTGTTTGTTTGGGTTTCTAGGGAGTTATCTTTTTTATTCCAATCCCACTAATAGCTCTGTGCACCTCAAGATATCCCTCTTAGCATTACTACCTGACCCCTAGTCTTTGGAAAGCTTTTGCAGTACATTCTGTGAAGTTCCTAATTACTCTAGCGAGATGATCTCAGCTTTCTTGCCTCACTGGCAGCCTTCTGTTTTTGTCCAGTTGCTCAGTCATGTCTGACTCTTAGTGACCCCATGGACTGCAGCATGCCAGGCATCCCTGTCCTTCACCATCTCCCAAAACTTGCTCAAACTCCTGTCCACTGAGTCAGCAATGCCATCCATATCTCATCCTCTGTCATCTCCTTCTTCTCCTGCCTTCAGTCTTTCCCAGCATCAGAGTCTTTTCTAATGAGTCAGCTCTTTGCATTAGATGGTCAAAGTATTGGAGCTTCAGCATCAGTGCTTCCAATGAAGGTGGCTATTATAGTGTACTTGACAAAGGTCTAAAACCCCTGAGAGAGAGATGTCTTATCCCTCGTGCCCTACCCCTAGCTTTCAGTAGTTTTCTGACTTGTATTTCAGGAAGGCCTCTCATATCTCAGAGATAAGTGAGTTCAGCAAACTTGTTCTGATGACATTATTTGGCATTGTGCCTCTGTACATTTGGTGAAGGGCACTAGAAAAGAGTTGGCAAATGGCTACAGATAGTCTGTGTCTGGAGCTCCTTGGAATTCTAATCTTTCATGCCAACTCACATGCAACTGTAAAAAGTTAAACTGGTTTCTCTTTATCTTTTGCTTATGGTAGATTTTTTCCTCTCCTGATGATCTACCAAAAATGAAAGCAACTATGAGTCTCTCCTCTCATAAAAACAGCTTTTGGCTGTCTGGCATTTAGTTAATTTGGCTTTCTTTTCTTTTCTTTTCTGGTAGATTTGAAAGATTATAATACTGTAGAGTATGTGGCTTGATGTCAAAGTTAGTGTGGGAGTGATATTCCCTTGCAACTTCCTACATCCAACAAGAAATTTTCTTCATCTTTGTATTTTCAGCATCTGGACTGGTGCTGATACTTGGTAGCCACTCAAACTTTAACTGAAGGTGCAAAAAGAGGAAAGTAGTATTAGACACCACTTTTTAATGTGTAAATGTGCAAACTTTTACTGAATGTGTAAAAAGAGGAAAGTGGTATTAGACACAATTAGACACCAAATTACTTGTGTTACCCAGACACCTAGCTGGACGAAGATTAATTAAACTAAACGTCCCCTGAACTTTTTGAAGAAGTAACAACACAAATAACAGAACTATTCAAGTAACTTTTAGTAATAATGCCATTCCAAGGCAATTTCTACCTGGAACTAATATTATTTATTGTGATTTTATACCATGGATATCTGCCACAATTTTACAGATGAAGAAATATCCATTTAATCTATGAGATATGATTATGATATTAACTGAGAAGGCTAAACTCTAATGTATTTAGATGGAAAATACAGAAATTAAGTTAGAAAATTTTTAATGGATGGTTTGAATTGGCTTATTACTCATGACATTCCCAGGTTTAAAATGAATACAATTATATTACTAGTAAAACCTAATTACTGCCCATGGAAATGCCCTGTGGTTACATTTGGTATTTCCTCCCAATCTCATGACTGACAATGGAAAATTGCAATCCTAAATTTCTCCTGGTTTATATTAAACTGAAAAATTATATTAAATTATCTGTATCATTCACCTTCTAAATACATTCTTTCTGATCATACCACAACCAGAGCACTAAGACCTTTCCTTATACAGGATGGATTGATTATTCAAGTTAACTTTGGCAAGGTGGATGCACTCCTGTATTATCTGGATAGCCAGTTGGATTTATTGACAGAAGTGAAAGTTAAGAGTCAAAACAGTGTACTATAACTGCACTCATGGCACCCAGTACAGAGGAAAGTTAGGGGTGGCTCAGCATAACAGATTTTCACCATGAAGACTGATAATAGCTGACACTTCAGAAGCGATCACAGTCATACATTAAAGCCACAGTCCAGCAATAATGTTTTGATGCAGGACAGACAAGACATTGCTAAGTACTTACTAATTCCTATGATGAGTGAAAGAAGCTGTCTATCTTTTCTGAAGAAAGGTGATATTTAGTAGGAAGAGTCTGTACAATCAGTTGTTTGATTCCTTAAAACACACATGGTATAACATACCCTTAACAGGATACTAGATTATACATTCTTAGACTTGGTCACCTTAGGAGTATGTGAACTTCCTATTTGCATCTTATTTTTCTGAGGATGTTTTTAAAAATTTTACTTTATATTGGAGTACAGTTGATTGACAATGTTGTGTTAGTTTCAGGTGTACAGCAAAGTGATTCAGTTATACATATACAAGCATCCATTCCTTTTCAAATTCTTTCCCATTTACATAATTACAGAATGTTGGGCAGAGTTCCCTGTACTATCCACAGTAACTCTTTGTTGGTTATCTATTTTAAATATAGTAATGTGTACATGTCCATCCCAAACTCCCAATTCTATCCCTCCTTGTAACCAAAACTTTGTTGTTTTTGTTTTGTAAATAAGTTTATTTCTATCATTTTTTAGATTCCACATATAAGCAATATAATATAATATTTGTCTTTCTCTGCCTGATTTACTTCACTTAGTATGATAATCTCCAGGTCCATCCATGTTGCTGCAAATAGCATTAGTTCATTAACAGCTGAGTAGTAGTCCATTGTATCAATATAGTTGCTGTACCACATTATATTCCCACCAACAGTGTACGAGAGTCCCCTTTCTACACACTCTCTCCGGTATTTATTGTTTATAGCTTTTTTGATGATGGCCATTTGGCTTGGTGTGAGGTGCTATATCACTGCAGTTTTAATTTTCATTTCTCTAATAATTAGTGGTGTTGAACATCTTTTCACATGCTTCTTGGCGTACTGAGGTGCATAAGCTGTTCGTAAATTTTGAAGACTAACTCTTTGCTGGTTGTATAATGGAAAATAAATATTTTCTCCCTTTCTGTGGGTTGTTTTCTCTCTCTCTCTCTCTCTCTTTTTTTTTTTTTTTTGGTTTCCTTTACTGTGCAAAAAATCTTTTGAGTTTGATCAAGTCCCATTTGTTTACTTTTGTTTTTACTTTCATTACTGTGTGAGATTGAGAGATGAGTCCAAAAAGATATTGCTATGAATTATGTCAGTGTCCTGCTTATGTTTTCCTCTAAGAGTTTAAGAGTATCCAGTCTTACAAATAGGTCTTTAATCCATTTTGAGTTTATTTTTATGTGTGGTATTAAAGCATGTTCTAACTTCATTTTTTGACATATAGCTGTCCAGTTATCCCAGAATCATATATTAAAAAGATTGTCTTTCATCAATTGTGTAATCTTCCCTCCTTTGTTGTAGACTAATTGACCATAGGTGCATGGGTTCATTTCTGGGCTTTCTAATGTACTACATTGATCTATGTTTCTGTTGTTTTTTCCTGCCAGTACAAGACTGTTTTGACTGTTGTAACTTGGAAAAGACTCTGATGCTGGGAGGGATTGGGGGCAGTAGGAGAAAGGGACGATCAAGGATGAGATGGCTGGATGGCATCAAGGACTCGATGGACATGAGTCTGAGTGAACTCCAAGAGATGGTGATGAACAGGGGGCCTGGCATGCTGCGATTCATGGGGTCTCAAAGAGTAGGACACGACTGAGCGACTGAACTGAACTGAACTGAACTGAACTTTGTAGTATAGTCTGAAGTCAGAGAGCCCTTTCTTCCAACTGTTTTTCATCTCTTAAGATTGCTTTGGCTATTAGGGGTCTTTTGTGTCTCCATACAAATTCTAAGATTTTTTGTTATAGTTCTATGAAAAATGCCATTGGTAATTTGTTAAGGATTGTACAGAAGCTGTGGGTTGCCTTGGGTACTATCGTCATTTTAACAATATTGATTCTGCCAATCCAAGAACATGGTATATCTTTCCACCTGTTTGTGCTGTCCATGATTTCTTTCATCAGCATCTTACAGGTTTCAGAGTACAATTCTTTTGTCTCCTTAGGAAGCTTTATTTATATGTATTTTATTCTTTCTGAGTGACGGTAAGTGGGATTGTTTCTTTAATTTCTCTTTCTGATCTTCCATTGTTAGTGTATGGAAATACAACAGATTTCTGTATATTAATTTTGTTTCTCATCATTTTATTGAATTCATTGATGAGCTCTAGGAGCTCTAGTAATTTTCTGGTAGCATCTTTATAATTTTCTATGTAGTATCATGTCATCTACAAACAGTGATAGTTTTACTTTGTTTCCAATCTGGATTCCTTTTATTTCTCTTTCTTCTATGACTGCTATAGCTAGGACTTCCAAAACTATGTTGAACAAAAGTGGCAATAGTGTACATCTTTGCCTTGTTCCTGATCTCAAAGGAAATGCTTTCTACTTTGCAGTGTTGAATATGATGTTAGCTATAGGTTTATCATATATGGCCCTTATTAGGATAAAGTATTTTCCTTCTATGCCCACTTTCTGGAGAGTCTTTATCATAAGTGGGTGTTGAATTTCATCAAAAACTTTTTCTGGATCTATTGAGATGAGCATATGGTTTTTATTCTTCAGCTTACTGATGTGGCAAATCATACTGATTAATTTACAGATATTGAAAAACCCATGCATCCCTGTAAGAAATCCCAGTTGATCACTGTGTATGATTCTTTTAATGTATTGTTGAATTCAGTTTGATAGTATTTTGTTGAGGACTTTTGCAACTATGTTCATCAGTAACACTGGCCTGTAATTTTCTGTTTTTGTGGTATCTTTGTTTTGGGTATCAAGGTAATGGCGGCCTCATAGAATGAGTTTGGGAGAATTCTTTCCTCTGCAATTTTTTGAAATAGTTTCAGAAGGTAGATGTTAACTCTTCTCTAAATGCTGGATAGAATTCATCTGTGAGTCCACTTGGTCCTGGACTTTTGTTTGTTGGAAGATTTTTAATCACAGTTTCAATGCCTGTGATTAGCCTGTTCATATTTTCCATTTATTCATAGTTCAGTCTTATGGGATTGTACATTTGTAAGAATTTGTCCATTTTTTTCTATGTTTCCATCTTTGGGACTATAGTTACCTGTAGTAGTCTTTTATGATTTTTTGTATTTCTGTGGTGTGCACTGTAACTTCTTTTTCATTTTTTATTTTATTGAGTTGAACCTTCTCCCTATTTTTCTGGACGAGTCTGGTTAAAGGTTTCTCAATTTTGTTTATCTCTTCAAAGAATCAACTTCCAGTTTCCTTAATCTTTTCTATTGTTTTATTCCTATTTTGTTTATTTCTTCTCTGATTTTCATTATCCCTTTCCTTTTACTATTTTTAGGCTTTGTTTGTTCTTCTTTCTCTATTTGCTTTAGGTGTAAAGTTAGGTTGTTTATTTGTGATTGTATTACTACAAACTTCCATCTTAAAAGTGCCTATCCTGCATCCTGTAAGTTTTGGATCATTGTGCTGTCTGTTGGGTAGGGCTACTGGTGGCCTCTGGGAAGGTTCATGCCAATGAGTACTCCCAGAATGCTGCTGCCAACGTTTTTGTCCCCACACTGAGCCAAAGCCAGCCCCCATTTCTGCAGGAGACTCTTCAATACAAGCAGGTTATGTCTAACCTAGTCTCTATGGGATCACTGCTTTCCCCCCCTGTGTCCTGATACACATGGGTCCCTGTGTACACCTTCCAAGGATTGAGTTTCTGTTTCCTCCAGTCCTGTGTAATTCCTGCCATCAAACTCCACTTAGATTCAAAGCCAGATTCTCTGGGTGCTCCTCCTCCCATTGCCAGACCTCTAGGCTGGGAAGCCTAACATAAGACTCAGAACTTTCACATCAGTGGGAAAACTCCTGCTGTATAACTATTTTGTAGTTTGTGAGTCACCCAACTGGCAGGTACAGGATTTGATTTTATCATGATTGCACCTCTCCTGCCATCTCACTGTGACTTCTTCCTTGTTTTTGGATGTAGGGTATCTCTTTGGTAAGTTCCAGAGTTTTGTCCATGGTTGCTCAACAGTGAGCTGTGACTTTGGTGTTCTCATAAGAAACGCATGTCCTTCTACTCCGCCATCTTGAGTTTTGTGTCTCTCTATTTGCATCTTATAGTAGCTTAAGATATTTTTAAAATCTTCTGTGGTAGGAAATGTTGGCCACAGTTGAGGGCACCTTTTTCTCTCTTGTAGCAATTAAGATTAGCTAGTAGGCCTTTATTAATGGCCTGAATAAAAAAACAGAGTTAAGAGCAGGCAAGGTATTCATCTATAAAAGCTTTCAGTGATCTCATAGAGCCCTACTTGAGCACAATAGGGAAAGAATCAAGCTTGCATGCTTTAAACTAGCCAGAGTCCAAGCACTGCCATTCCAGATGGCATTTTAGCTACTTTTCCCTTGCTCTTTTCACTCAGTTCTGTCACTTGTATATACATTTCTCAAAAAGTTATAGTAGGAAACAAAACTAAGTCAGTAAAAGAAAGACCTGGCCTCCTCGATGGCTCAGCAAGTAAAGAATCCACCTGCCAATGCAGGCAACACAGGAGACAGTTTTGAACCCTGGGTCAGAAAGATCCCCTGGAGGAGGAAATGGCAACCTGCTCCAGTATTCTTGCCTGGAAAATCCCATGGACAGCAAACGCTGGTGGGCTACAGTCCATGGGGTCGCAAAGAGTTGGACATGACTAAAGTGACTGAGCACACAAAAGAAAAACCTACTTGTTTTTAGAAGCACCAATCATTCAAACGGAGACTTAGTTATCTGAAGATTTTAATGAATCTAGAAAGGTGCCTTACATGGGCTTGTGGGGGTTAAATCAATACCAAAATGATCCATGCTGATGGCTGAGAAATAATCATGTGATTGTATGGGAAACACTGACATGATCCAATTATTTTATCACCCTACCCTATTTAAGAGGGGCTTCCCAGGTGGCACTAGTGGTAAAGAACCCGCCTGCCAATGCAGGAGACATAAGAGATGCGGGTTCGATCCCTTTGTCAGGAAGATCCCTTGGAGTTTTTTCCGTCATAACTCTTGTGTCAATAGTGGAACCACAGGGGTTACAGTGAGATCTGTCCTACAGAACTTGGAAATGAAGTAAGAGACGTTAAGATCAGCTCAAAATGGATCAGAACACAGAATGCTCTAGGGACCTCAAAAATATTCTATAAACAGTTCAGACTAAAAACAATTAACTTAGGATAACTCCTGTCATTAGTATACTTAGCTCCTGATAAAGCCTAAAAGGTTAATATTATTCTACTGACAGGCACAGATATATCTTTCTGATCAAAAAGGAAAAATACAAGTCTTACAGCAGAGTGAAAAACGGCTTGGAAGTGCTAATTTTATTTCCAGTTCTCAATTCCCTGTTTCATTTGGCTAAATGGGTTTCAGGAGCAATGCTGACAATCTGGTAAAATTTTCATATTCAAGCAATAATATGAATCATCTTAAGGATTCTATTCTGTTGCTTCATTTTAGTTTAGTGAATGTTCAGACAAGCAGTGTTTGTGGAGCATCTTCTCTGGTTCTGAAGAAAAACAAACGAATTGTAATGGTCCATTTCTCCCAAGGAAACCACAGCGTGCTACCTGACCTATGAATGCTGCTAAGTCACATCAGTCATGTCCGATTCTGTGCGACCCCATTAGTGACCCCACGGACTGCAGCCTACCAGGCTCCTCCATCCATAGGATTTTCCAGGCAAGAGTACTGGAGTGGGGTGCCATTGCCTTCTCTGGACCTATGAATATCACCTTATAATGGAAATCAGTGGCTAAACTGAAGGTTGACTCTAACAGAATTTTCAGGCTCTGGTAGAGAACATATTTTGAATAAACAAGTTCATTTCTTTTTGTTTCAGTTCTTTTACTTAATAGCATGGGCACAGAGAAAAAACAGAAGAGACAGAGCTAACAGTATCCCTCTTACCTCTGCTGACAACCTCTACTATTAGTTTCTAAAAATATATCTTAAAATAATACAGAGTAGCATGTCACTGGATTTTTTGTTTAAAGTATATCTTTGAAGTCTTTCCAAATATTACCACTGGGGCTGCTGTATTCTTTTAATAGCTATATAATCTCCCAATGCATGTATATACTATAACTTAATATTATAATTCATTTAAATAGATCTCTAATTATTGCATTTACATATTGCTTTGATTCTTTTGCTGTTAAAAGCACTGCTGCAATTGGGGGGAGGTGGGTAAAGAACAATAGAGGGTATTGCTCCAATGGCTTCTATTTCTGCTGTAGATAATTTGTTGAATGTCTAAAACTGGGCTCAGTTTTTTTTTTTTTTTAATCATATTATACCCAAATCATTTCTTCTAATTTTGAGAACTAGTAAAGTTACTAGAATATACAGCTATTTTGATTGTTTTGCATCAAAAATTTTTGGCACTTGAATCCTGGGTTCAAGGCTTCCTTTGGTTATGAAAAATGTTCTTAAATTGTGTCTTTAGTTTTTTTTTTTCATTTCATTGCTTCTTTTTTTCAGAAATAGTAAATATGTGTATGCTGATTCATTTTCTCTTACATATTTATCATTTTTTTAAATCTTTATAACTTTTGCTCATCTTATTCTGCTTGCTTTCCTCAATGCTATCACACTTATATTTTTAACCACAGTTTTCAAATGGCATTACTGAGTTACAACTGACATACAAAAGTTGTACACATTTAAGTATTCAATACTTAATACACATTAAGTATGCTGAGATAAGTATACACTCACAGAACCATCAACATAATCTATGCTTACATATTCATCACTTACAAAAGTTTCTTACTGCCTTCTCTATTTACTTTTATGATAAAAAAGTTAAGATCTATCCTCTTAATAAACTTTTAAGTCTACAATAGAGTACTGTTAACTATAGACAAAATGCTGAATGATTGATCTCTAGGACTTATTCATCTTGTATAATGAAAATTTCCCCCTTCATGGATCACAGACTTGTCATGGCATAGCAAAGGGGCTTGTGTAACTCGATGAAGCTACAAGCTATGCCTTGCAGGGCCACCCAAGATGGATGAGTCACATTGGAGAGCTCTGAAAAAACATGGCCCACTGGAGGAGGGAACGGCAAACCACTCCAGTATTCTTGCCACAAAAACACCATGAAAAGTATGAAAAGGCAAAAAGATATGATACCAGAAGATGGGCCTCCCAGGTCAGAAAGTGTCCAATGTGCTACTGGGGAAGAGTAGAGAGCAATTACTAATAGCTCCAGAAAGAATGAAGCAGCTGGGCCAAAGTGGAAATGACCCACACATCAGTTGTGGATGTGTCTGGTGGTGAAAGCAAAGTCCAGTCCTGTAAAGAACAATATTGCATAGGAACCTGGAATGTTAGGTTCATGAATCAAGGCAAATTTCACATGGTCAAATAGGAAAAATGAATATAGGCATCTTAGGAATCAGTGAATTAAAATAGATGGGAATGGGTGTATTTAATCCAGATGACCATTATATCTACTACTGTGGGCAAGAATCCCTTAGAAGAAATGGAGTAGCCCTCACAGTCCAAAAAAACAAAACAAAACAAAAAAACAGTTTGAAATGCAGTACTTGGGTGCAACCTCAAAAATAACAGAATGATCTCTGTTCGTTACAAGGCAAACCATTCAATATCACAGTAATTCAAGTCTATGCCCCCAACCATTAACACTGAAAAAGTTGAAGTTCTAAGACCTAAAAGACCTTCTGGAACTAACATCAAAAAAAGATGTCCTTTTCATCATAGGAAATTGGAATAGGAATTGGAATTGAAAAGTAGGAAGTCAAGAAATACCTGGAGTAATGGGAAAGTTTGGCCTTGGAGTACCTTAGAGTAAGCCAAAGGTTAACAGAGTCTTGTCAAGAGAACACACAGGTCATAGAAAACACCCTTTTCCAACAACACAAGAGACAACTCTACATATGGACATCACCAGATGGTCAATACTGACATTAGATTGATTATATTCTTTGCAGCTGAAAGTGGAGAAGCTCTATATAGTCAGCAAAAACAGGACTTGGGGCTAACTGTGGCTCAGATCATGAGCTCTTTGTTGCAAAATTCAGGCTTAAACTGAAGAAAGTAAGGGAAACCACTAGGCCATTCAGGTTTGACCAAAATCAAATCCCTTATGATTATATAGTACAGTAGAGGTGACAAATAGATTCAAGGGATTAGGCCTGGTAGACGAAGTGCCTGAAGAACTATGGATGCAGGTTCATAAGGAGGTAGTGAACAAAACCATCCCAAAGAAAAAGAAAGCGAAGTGGTTGTCTGAGGAGGCTTTAGAAATAGCTCAGGAAAGAAGACAAGTGAAAAGCAAAGGAGAGGAGAAATATACATCCAACTGAATGCAGAGTTCCAAAGAATATCAAGGAGAGATTAGAAGGCCTTCTTCGATGAACAGTGCAAAGAAATAGAGCAAAGCAACAGAATGGGAAAGACTAGATAAGAAAAAAGTGAAAGTCGCTCAGTTGCGTCTGACTCTTTGTGACCCCAAGGACTATACAGTTCATGGAATTCTCCAGGCCAGAATACTGGAGTGGGTAGCCATTCCCTTCTCCACGGAATCTTTCCAGCCCAGGGATCAAACCCAGGTCTCTGCATTGCAGGCGAGTTTTTTATCAGCTAAGCCACCAAAGGAAGTTTGTTGATAAGAGATGGTAAGAATACATAGAAGGATGATACAAAAAAAAGGTCTTAATCACCCAGGTAACTATGATAATGTTGTCATTCACCTACAGCCAGATATCCTAGAGTATGAAGTGGGCCTTAGGAAACATTACTACAGACAAAACTAGTGAAGGTGATAGAATACCAGCTGAGCTATTTAAAATCATGAAAGATGATTCTGTTAAATAAGTGCACTCAATATGCCAGCAAATTTGGAAAATTCAGCAGTGGCCACAGCACTGGAAAAGGTCAGTTTCCATTCCAATCCCAAAGAAAGGCAGGGCCAAAGAATGTTCAAACTATCAGAGAATTGTGCTCATTTCCCATGCTAGTAAAGTTATGTTCAAAATCCTTCAAGTTAGGCTTCAGCAATACGTGAAGTGAGAACTTACAGATGTACAAAGCTGAGTTTAGAAAAGGCAGAGAAACCAAAGGTCAAACTGCCAACATTCGTCGGATCAGGACAAAGCAAGGAATTCCAGAAAAAAAAACACCTATTTCTGCTTTACTGACTACACAAAAGCCTTCGACTGCATGGGTCACAACAAACTGTGGAAAATTCTTAAATAGACGGGAATACCAGACCACTTTACCTGCCTCCTGAGAAACATGTAGGTGAGTTAAGAAGCAACAGTTAGAACCTAACATGAACAAGTGACTGGTTCAAAATCAAGGAAGAAGAATGGCAAGGCTGTATATTGTTACCCTGTTTATTTATCTTATATGCAGAGTACATCATGCAAAATGCCCGGTTTGATGAATCACAAGCTGAAACCAAGAATGCTGGGAGAAATATCATAACCTTAGATATGCAGATGATACCACTCTAAGGGCAGAAAGTGAAGAGGAACTAAAGAGCCTCTTGATGAAGGTGAAGAGGAGAGTGAAAAAGCTGGCTTAAAAGGGAAAAGTAGAACCAGTGACAGATTACATTTTCTTGGGCTCCAAAATCTCTGCAGACAGTGACTGCAGCCATGCCATTAAAAGATGCTTGCTCCTTGGAATGAAAGCTATGACATCCTAGATAGCATATTAAAACATAAAGACATCACTATGCCAACAAAAGTAATAGTATACTCAAAGTTATGGTTTTTCCATTAGTCATGTATGGAGGTGACAGTTGGATGATGAAAAAGGCTGAGCGCCAAAGAATTGATACTTTCAAACTGTGGTACTGGAGAAGATTCTTGAGAGTCCCTTGGACTGCAAGGAGATCAAACCAGTCAATCCTAAAGGAAATCAACCCTGAATATTCATTGAAAGGACTGATGATGAAGTTGAAGCTCCAATACTTTGGCCACCTGATGCGAAGAGCTCACACACTAGAAAAGACCCTGATGCTGGGAAAGATAAAAGGCAGGAAGCGAAGGGGATGACAGAGAATGAGATGGTTGGATGGTATCACCAACTCAATGAACATGAGTTTGAGCAAATTCCAGAAGATAGTGAAGAACAGGAAAGCCTGGTGTGCTACAGTCACAAAAAGTCAGACGTGAATTACTAAAAAAAAATTACAAAAAATCTTCAATTATCTGGGATAAAAATATCCAGGAATGCACATTTTGGGGACTGCAATGCAAAAGTAGGAAGTCAAGAAACACCTGGAGTAACAGGCAAATTTGGCCTTGGAATGAGGAATGAAGCAGGGCAAAGACTGATACTTTTGCCAAGAAAATGCACTGGTCATAGCAAATACCTTCTTCCAACAACACAAGAGAAGACTCTACACACAGACATCGCCAGACGGTCAACACCGAAATCAGATTGATTATATTCTTTGCAGCCAAAGATGGAGAAACTCTATACAGTCAACAAAAACAAGACCAGGAGCTGACTGCGGCTCAGATCATGAACTCCTTATTACCAAATTCAGACTCAAATTGAAGAAAGTAAGGAAAACCACTAGACCATTCAAGTAAGACCTAAATCAAGTCCCTTATGATTATACAGTGGAAGTGAGAAATAGATTTAAGGGTCTCAATCTGATAGATAGAGTGCCTGATGAACTATGGAATGAGGTTCGTGACATTGTACAGGAGACAGGGATCAACACCATCCCCATGGAAAAGAAATGCAAAAAAGCAAAACGGTTGTCTGGGGAGGCCTTACAAATAGCTATGAAAAGTAGAGAGGCGAAAAGCAAAGGAGAAAAGGAAAGATACAAGCATCTGAGTGCAGAGTTCCAAAGAACAGCAAGAAGAGATAAGAAAGACTTCTTCAGTGATCAATGCAAAGAAATAGAGGAAAACAACAGAATGGGAAAGACTAGAGATCTTTTCAAGAAAATTAGAGATACCAAGGGAACATTTCATGCAAAGATGGGCTTGATAAAGGACAGAAATGGTATGGACCTAACAGAAGCAGAAGATATTAAGAAGAGGTGGCAAGTATACACAGAAGAACTGTACAAAAAAGATCTTCAAGACCCAGATAATCATGATGATGTGATCACTAACCTGGAGCCAGACATCTTGGAATGTGAAGTCAAGTGGCCTTAGAAAGCATCACTATGAACAAAGCTAGTGGAGGTGATGGAATCCCAGTTGAGCTATTTCAAATCCTGAAAGATGATGCTGTGAAAGTGCTGCACTCAATATGCCAACAAATTTGGAAAACTCAGTAGTGGCCACAGGACTGGAAAAGGTCAGTTTTCATTCCAATCCCAAAGAAAGGCAATGCCAAAGAATACTCAAACTACCACACAACTGCACGCATCTCACACGCTAGTAAAGTAATGCTCAAAATTCTCCAAGCCAGGCTTCAGCAATACGTAAACCGTGAACTCCCTGATGTTCAAGCTGGTTTTAGAAAAGGCAGAGGAACCAGAGATCAAATTGCCAACCTTTGCTGGATCATGGAAAAAGCAAGAGAGTTCCAGAAAAACATCTATTTCTGCTTTATTGACTATACCAAAGCCTTTGACTGTGTGGATCACAATAAACTGTGGAAAATTCTGAAAGAGATGGGAATACCAGACCACCTAACCTCCTCTTGAGAAATCTGTATGCAGGTCAGGAAGCAACAGTTAGAACTGGACATGCAACAACAGACTGGTTGCAAATAGGAAAAGGAGTACGTCAAGGCTATATATTGTCACCCTGCTTATTTAACTTCTATGCAGAGTACATCATGAGAAATGCTGGACTGGAAGAAACACAAGCTGGAATCAAGATTGCCAGGAGAAATATCAATAACCTCAGATATGCAGATGACACCACCCTTATGGCAGAAAGCGAAGAGGAACTAAAAAGCCTCTTGATGAAAGTGAAAGAGGAGAGTGAAAAAGTTGGCTTAAAGCTCAACATTCAGAAAACAAAGATCATGGCATCCGGTCCCAACACTTCATGGGAAATAGATGGGGAAACAGTAGAAACAGTATCAGACTTTATTTTTGGGGGCTCCAAAATCACTGCAGATGGTGACTGCAGCCATGAAATTAAAAGACGCTTACTCATTGGAAGAAAAGTTATGACCAACCTAGACAGTATATTCAAAAGCAGAGACATTACTTTGCCGACTAAGGTTCACCTAGTCAAGGCTATGGTTTTCCCAGTGGTCATGTATGGATGTGAGAGTTGGACTATGAAGAAAGCTGAGCACCGAAGAATTGATGCTTTTGAACTATGGTGTTGGAGAAGACTCTTGAGAGTCCCTTGGACTGCAGGGAGATCCAAGAAGTCCATTCTGAAGGAGATCAACCCTGGGATTTCTTTGGAAAGAATGATGCTAAAGCTGAAGCTTCAGTACTTTGGCCACCTCATGTGAAGAGTTGACTCATCGGAAAAGAGTTTGATGCTGGGAGGGATTGGGGGCAGGAGGAGAAGGGGACGACCGAGGATGAGATGGCTGGATGGCATCACAGACTCGATGGACGTGAGTCTGAGGGAACTCCGGGAGATGGGCATGGACAGGGAGGCCTGGCGTGCTGCAATTCATGGGGTTTCAAAGAGTCGGACACGACTGAGCGACTGAACTGAACTGAACTGAGAATAATAGTTGCAAGTTTATTTTCTTAGGAACTTGTCAAATTATTTTCCAGCATGCCTATCACAATTTGCACTCCCACTAGCAATGTATGAATCATCTAGTTCCTTTGCATTTTCCCCATTATTTGCCACTGCTACTGTTTTCTTATTTTAGACATTTGAAGCTGTGTAGTTGCCTCTTATTGCTGGTTCTAACAACAATAAGGTTCATTTCCCTTATAAGCAGTGATGTAGAACATATTTTTATATACTTGTCATTTGTCCTGTGAAAAACCTCATTTCTTTTGCCATTTTTTAAGCTGCATTGTTTGGTTTTTCAAAGACGGATCATGACAGCTCTTTATATATTCCTAGTAGTAGTCCTTTGCCAAATATATTGTTTGCGAATATTCTTTCCTAATCCAAAGCTGGCCTTTCATTCTCTTAATGGGGTATTTCAGAGAGCAAAAGCTTTTAATTTTGATGATGTCCACTTTTATTTTTTTCCTTTTATATTTTATGCTTTTAATATCTTTCTTAACTCTTTATTTTTAAAGTTTTCTCCTAAGTTTTTCTTCAAAGCTTTATCAGTTTACTTTATATTAAGCTCATAATCCATTTTCAGTTAATTTTAGTATGAGAAATATGAGAGGTTGAGGTTCACTTTTCCTCACGAGTGTCCAATTATCCCATCACCTTTCAATGAAAATGCTACCTTTCCTCCTTCAAATTGTGCAATTTTGTCAAAAATCAGTTGGTCATATTTGTATAGGTCTGTTTCTGGTTACTCTATTCTGTTCCATTAATCTATATATATGTCCCTCTTGACAATACCACACAATCTTGAATACTGTAGCTATATAATAAGTCTTAAAATTGAGAAAACAGATTCTTCCAACTTTATTCTTCTTTCTGAAATGGTTTTAGCTATTCTAATTCCTCTGCTTTTCGTTATAAATTTTCGAGCATTCTTGCCTATATTTACAAAAATATTTGTTGGCATTTTGATAGAAATTATATTACACCTATATATCAATTCAGGGGAGAATCAACACTGTAATATTTTGAGTCATCCAATCCATGAACATAGTATGTCTCTCCATTCATTTAAATCTTTCATTTATTAGATCAGCTTTGAACAGTTTCAACATATATCTTGTTTCATTATATTTATATATAACATTACAATTTTATCTTTAGCAGTTGTAAAAAGCATTGCATTTTTAATTTTGGTGTTCACAATTTTCACTGCTATGATAACAGAAATACAAGTGAGTTTAAGATTTGTATCATGTATCCCATGACCTTGCTGAACTCACTTCATAGTTCTAGGAGCTTTTTCATAGATTCACTGGAATTTTCCACATAATCAATCATGTCATCGGCAAACAAAGACCTCTTCTTTTCTAACTGAATGTCCTTTCCTTTTCTTGAGTTACTGTACTGGCTAAAACTTTAAGCACTGTGCTGAATGAGAGTGGTGAGGGTAAACATCTTTTCTTTGTTCAATTTTAGAGAGAATTCCTTTTTCTTCCAAACTTTGATATACTGTACCTTCATTTTCATTCAGATCTATCTTAACTATTTCCTATTTGTCTTCCTTTTTGACTCATGATTTATCTGAAACTATGTTGTTTAGTGGCCAAGTGTTTGGAGATTTTCCTATTATTATTTTGTTATTAATTTCTAATTTGTTTCCACTGTGGTCAAAAAACACACTATTTATGGGTTAGATTATTTACAGTTTACTGAAAGAAGTTTTATGTCCTAAGATGTGGTCTATCTTGGCATTGTTCCATAAGGATTTGGAAATGTGTGTGTGTGTGTGTGTGTGTGTGTATCTTTATAATAAGATTGAAAGCAGGAGGAGAAAGGCATGACAGAGGATGAGGTGGTTGGATGGCATCATCAACTCAATGGACATGTGTTTGCACAAGCTCCAGGAGATGGTGAAGGACAGGGAAGTCAGGCATGCTGTATAGTCCATAGCATTGCAAAAAGTCAGACATGACCGAGGGATTGAACCAAAATATATATCTTACTTATAGAGTATTCTTTAAATATTGATTAGATCCTGCTGGTGGAAGGTGTTGCTCAGTTCTTCTACAACCGTATTGTTTTTCTATCCAATTGTTCTAATCCACTTTTGTGAGAGAATTGTTGAAGTCTCAAGCTAAACTGTAGATCTGTCTACTTCTCCTTTCAATGTTATGAGCTGTGTTTGAAATATTTTGCAACTACGTTTTGATGTATACATATTTCAGACTGCTATCTTTTTGCTAGATTGACATTTTTGTCATTACATAATGTCCCCTTCTGTTTCTAGTAATTTTTGACCTTGAAGCCTAATTTATATAATATTAATATAGTCACTTATTGTTTCTTTTAACATTTGTATAAATTTTCCTATTCTTCACTTTCTATCTGTTTATTATTGTGTTTGAAGTCAGTTCCTTATAGACAGCATATAGTTGGGTCATGTTTTCAGATCCACTCTGCCAAACTCTGTTTTTATTGGTATACTTGATGAGAGGGTAACTAAAACACAAGAAGGCCAGGGGGCTCCAAACAGAGGGTATAGGCTGCAAGTGTCAGACATTTTTTTCTCTCTCTCTTCAGTGGCAGGAGGAAACAAACTAGTGATTTTTTTCTCTTCCCTTCTCTATACAAATTTTAAAAGGTTTCTCTTAAAATACTGTGTTGCCATAATGACACCTGGTTCCACCTGAAGTTAACTATTCTCAAACTTTGAGTTAACCAATGTATTTTTCCTATGGAAATACTTGTCTTAAGCTATGTTAATGTACTATGCATTTACCCCAGACTCTGTCTTCAAGTCAGTTCGCCTAATGGCTCAGAACCTACTTGACAAACCAGCATGTTGTACTCAGACATTGTTCCCCTAATCTATGTAAACAAAACTATTTGTATGGTAATCTGCCCTTCTACAAGATTCAAGTCAATCATTTTATGGCCGGGGATGACTCATCTGGTGCCAAGATTATCCCAAAATACATCTTATGGATGAGGGGCCTGGTGCCATTCTGAATTTTAAGACACTCCTTTCTTTCATTAACAAACTGCTAGTGACTATATAACATCCAGCTGAAGACTAGCAGGGGGGTACTCTTTCTGCCCCCTTCTGATGCCTATGTCAGAAGCTTTCTCTATCTCCTTTATGCTTTAATAAAACTTTATTACACAAAAGCTCTGAGCAATCAAGCCTCGTCTCTGGCCCAGGATTGAATTCTTCTCCTCGGGAGGCCAAGAATCCTGGCGTCTTTTTGCTGTTCAGCAACAACCTTTCACTGAGAGATTTATTTTTAATGTAATGATTGACTGAAATGTTAGGTCTTAAGTCTGCCTTTGTAATTTTTTTCTATTCTGTTTTTTGCATATGCGTTAGTTACCCTGCCTTCCTGTGGATTATTTGAAATTTAATAAAATTTCATTTTGATACCTTTATAGTCTTGTTAGGTGAATTTCTGTGAGTAATCCTTTTTTGTTGCTTTAAGGTTTTACATTATAGACACATAATTTATCAAAATCTACTTGGGTATCATTATTTTACCAACTTGAGAGACATACAGAAACTTTAACTCACTTTATCTATCTTTGTCCTCTCTTTTTTACAATATAGTTGCCTTAAATATTTCCTTCATATGCACTTAGCCACATTAGACACAGTTGTAGTTTCTGCTTCAATTGTCAAACACAACAGAAAACTGAAGAGGAGAAGGAAAACTACTGTATTTACCCATACTTTCACTTAACATGTTCTTTGCTCCTTCCTGATATTTTAAGATTCCATCTTTTATCACTTACTTTCTGTTTACTTTTTAACATTCCAATGCCAATTTATTTTTTAAAGAGTTCTGTGTAATTCTATGGTTTCTTTGCTCCCCCTCCTTCCTTTTTCATATAATTGTACAACCACTAAATATTACATAGGTTGTAATGACCTAGATTGGGAAGATCCCCTGGAGGAGGGCATGACAACCCTCTTGAGTATTCTTGCCTGGAGAATCTCCATGTAGCCTGGCAGGCTACAGTCCATGGGGTCACAAAGTGTCGGACACAACCGAGTGACTAAGCACAAGCACAATGATCTTATACTGTTACCAGTCATTCAGGAAAAATTTTCCCCCCTCCCAACAACCATCCTGGGGGAACTAAAGGTCCTGAGAAGAGGCCAATTCAACATGGCCTCTACCCTGGTAGGAAAGAAAAGATGAAAAAAAACAAAAAACAAAAAAACAGAAATTGACTAAGAGGTATGTGGCCACCGTCTCTTAGGAGTGAGGCTCTGGCTGTTGCCTAGGGTTGTGATAGCCTGCAGCATGCAGTAGGCCAACTGCAAGACCTTGCAGCCACATCTTCCTCCCACCAGTCTGTCCATGTCCCAACCTATATGTCACAAAAACCCTTCAGCAGGGTTCTCCTCCACTGCTCTGGTATATGCATCTGGTCATAGTTGTCCACACGCTTCACCTTTAATGACAGGTTTTGGATCTCAACCTCCAGCTGAATCCACTGGTATTCAGTTTCTTCCTGAGTCCAGACTCCATGTACTATGCACACAGGTATGTGTCCTGCAGGGTATATATCAACACTTGTCCAAGAGCTGGCATCCTTCTGTAGGTACTACTGATCGATCCGTGTGTCCAGATTATTCATGATCCTCTCCTGAATCTTCTCATGAATCCACTGGTATGGCTGTGCCTCTCTCAAAGTAGAAAAAGAATGTCTTGAGGGGTTCCCTAGCCTGGACTTGCTGTCTCTGATTGACAATGTCAGGGTTCACCTTGTACCAACTTCACGACTCATAGTACTCGCTCCTGTGGGTCTTTCAATCTCCTAGACATATTCAGCAAAAGTCATATTTACACTTGGAGCATTGCATGTGACTGCAGTCTTCATTCTTCTCAATGCAAATATTGTGCTTGGGACAGTCTTTAGTGTGAGCACTAATGCAGTGGCTGACTCAGAGTCATCTGCACACTTTGAGATCCGTTTCCAGATTGCAGCGCAGTCTGTGGAGGCATGATACATCTGATGACACTTAAAACAGAAGGCTTTGTTGTACCACTGGCACTGTACTTGGTGAGCTCAGGGCTCCTGTACCCTGATAACCATGGGGCAGTGTGCACCAGGACACAGCTGGAGCTGGCAGTGACTCTCCACGAAGTCCCTGAAGAGGTAGTGCCTGTATTTGTCTCGATTCTTCACTGAGCAGCAACAGAAACAAGAAGTCCTCTGGTATTTGAAGCAGGGAGTGCTGAGCCATGCAAGAAACACTCACACCCAGACCATCCTTGACAAGTACTGAGCAGTGCTTCTCCCAGTGGCTGTGGCAAAACTGGTGATGACAGGCTAGAGAAAGTAGGTTTTCCTTCCACACAAACTGCACACACACTGTGCAGTGGTCAGGGGATGGGCTGTGGGGACATGTTTCAATGAATGGATTGAACTCGAGTCTCAATGAGAAGCTGAGCAGAATTAGACGTGTATTAGCCCGCTATCTCTGTGAATTGCCAGTGGAAATTAATTACTGTAAGTTTAACAACTCAGTGAGGTACCTTTAGGACAGAGGCTAATAAGCTGGTCATACACGTTCACCAAGGGCACCCTTGGACTCCTTGAAGCTGCTCAGCTTCTCTTGATGCTCGAGTTCAGCCCAGTCCATCAATTCAAACTAATTGCAGGCCCCTAAACGTATCATCTTTCTCTTAAAACTGCACTTTTTTTTGCATACATTTTTTTCTTCTTTCTATCCTGTGGACATTCTCCACCTAGTAAATGCCCATTCGTATTTAAAATTTTAGTTCCATTGTCCAGTTATCAGGAAATATTCCCTAATTCACAAGCTTGATTTATTTGTCTTCTGCTTCCCCTTAATAGATTGACTAGTTTTCTGTGATTCTGGTTTCAGTGTGTCTTCCCTCTATGCATTCTCGCAACACCGTCTTACTTGGCTTTCTCTTAACTTGGACGTGCGGTATCTTTTCACGGCTGCTCCAGCAAAGCACAGCCGCTGCTCCTTGCCTTGGACGAGGGGTATCTCCTCACTGGCCATCGCCCCGACCTCGGGCGATTGGATTAGTCAGTCTAATCACACGAACCATAGCCTTGTCTAACTCAATGAAACTAAGCCATGCCATGTGGGGCCACCCAAGACCAGCAGGTCATGGTGGAGAGGTCTGACTGAATGTGGTCCACTGGAGAAGGGAATGGCAAACCACTTCAGTATTCTTGCCTTGAGAACCACATTAACAGTATGAAAAAGCAAAATGATAGGATACCAAAAGAGGAACTCCCCAGGTCGGTAGGTGCCCAATATGCTACTGGAGATCAGTGGAGAAATAACTCCAGAAAGAACGAAGGGATGCAGACAAAGCAAAAACAATACACAGCTGAGGATGTGACTGGTGATAGAAGCAAGGTCCGATGCTGTAAAGAGCAATATTGCATAGGAACCTGGAATGTTAGGTCCATGAATCAAGGCAAATTGGAAGTGGTCAAACAGGAGATGGCAAGAGTGAACGTCGACATTCCAGCAATCAGCGAGATAAAATGGACTGGAATAGGTGAATTTAACTCAGATGACCATTATATCTACTACTGTGGGCAGGAATCCCTTAGAAGAAATGGAGTAGCCATAATGGTCAACAAAAGAGTCTGAAATGCAGTACTTGGATGCAATCTCAAAAATGACAGAATGATCTCTATTCATTTCCAAGGCAAACCATTCAATATCACAGTAATCCAAGTCTATGCCCCAACCAGTAACACTGAAGAAGCTGAATTTGAACGGTTCTATGAACACTTACAACACCTTTTAGAAGTGAAGTGAAGTGAAGCCACTCAGTCATGTCCGACTCTTTGCAACCCCATAGACTGCAGCCTACCAGGCTCCTCCATCCGTGGGATTTTCCAAACAAGAGTACTGTAGTGGGTTGCCATTTCCATCTCCAGAGGATCTTCCCAACCCAGGGATCGAACCTGGGTCTCCCACATTGTAGGCAGACGCTTTACCATCTGAGCCACCAGGGAAGCCACACCTTTTAGAACACCCCCAAAAAATGTCTTTTTCATTATAGGGGACTGGAATGCAAAAGTAGGAAGTCAAGAAACACCTGCAGTAACAGGAAAATTTGGCCTTGGAATACAGAATGAAGCAGGGCAAAGGCTAATAGAGGTTTGCCAAGAGAACATACTGGTCATAGCAAAAACCCTCTTCCAACAACACAAGAGAAGACTCTACACATGGACATCACCAGATGGTCATCACTGAAATCAGACTGATTATACTCTTTGCAGCCAAAGATGGAGAAGTTCTATACAGTAAGCAAAAACAAGACTGGGAGCTGACTGTGGCTCAGATCATGAACTCCTTATTGCCAAATTCAGACTAAATTGAAGAAAGTAGGGAAAATGACTAGACCATTCAGGCATGACCTAAATCAAATCCCTTATGATTATACAGTGGAGGTGAGAAATAGATTTAAGGAACTAGATCTGATAGAGTGCCTGATGAACTATGGATGGAGGTTCGTGACATTGTATAGGAGACAGGGATCAAGACCATCCCCATGGAAAAGAAATGCAAAGAAGCAAAATGGTTGTCTGGGGAGGCCTTACAAATAGCTCTGAAGAAGGGCAAAAAGCAAAGGAGAAAAGGAAAGATATAAGCATCTGAATGCAGAGTTCCAAAGAATAGCAAGGAGAGATAAGAAAGCCTTCCTCAGCGATCAATGCAAAGAAATAGACGAAAAGAACAGAATGGGAAAGACTAGAGATCTCGTCAAGAAAATTAGAGATACCAAGGGAACATTTCATGCAAAGATGGGTTCAATAAAGGACAGAAATGGTATGGACCTAACAGAAGCAGAAGATATTAAGAAGAGGTGGCAAGAATACACAGAAGAATTGTACAAAAAGATCTTCACAACCAAGATAATCATTATGGTGTGATACTCACCTAGAGCCAGACATCCTGGAATGTGAAGTCAAGTGGGCCTTAGAAAGCATCACTACAAAGCTAGTGGAGGTGATGGAATTCCAGTTGAGCTATTTCAAATCCTGAAAGATGATGCTGTGAAAGTGTTGCACTCAATATGCCAACAAATTTGAAAAACTCAGCAGTGGCCACAGGTCTGGAAAAGGTCAGTTTTCATTCCAATTCCAAAGAAAGGCGATGCCAAAGAATGCTCAAACTACCACACAATTGCACGCATCTCACATGCTAGTAAAGTAATGCTCAAAATTCTCCAAGCCAGGCTGCACATGAACTGTGAACTTCCAGATGTTCAAGCTGGTTTCAGAAAAGGTAGAGGAACCAGAGATCAAATTGCCAACATCCACTGGATCATAGAAAAAGCTAGAGATTTCCAGAAAAACAGCTATTTCTGCTTTATTGACTATGCCAAAGCCTTTGACTGTGTGGATTACAATAAACTGTGGAAAATTCTGAAAGAGATGGGAATACTAGACCACCTGACCTGCCTCTTGAGACACGTATATTCAGGTCAGGAAGCAACAGTTAGAACTGGGCATGCAACAACAGACTGGTTGCAAATAGGAAAAGGAGTACATCAAGACTGTATACTGTCACCCTGCTTATTTAACTTCTATGCAGAGCACATCATAAGAAACGCTGGACTGGAAGAAACACAAGCTGGAATCAAAATTTCAGGGAGAAATATCAATAACCTCAGATATGCAGATGACACCACCCTTATGGCAGAAAGTGAAGAGGAACTAAAAAGCCTCTTGATGAAAGTGAAAGAGGAGAGTGAAAAAGTTGGCTTAAAGCTCAACATTCAGAAAATGAAGATCATGGCATCTGGTCCCATCACTTCATGGGAAATAGATGGGGAAACAGTGGAAACAGTGGCAGACTTTATTTTGGGGGGCTCCAAAATCACTGTAGATAGTGATTGCAGCCATGAAATTAAAAGACGCTTACTCCTTTGAAGGAAAGTTATGACCAACCTAGATAGCATATTCAAAAGTAGAGATATTACTTTGCCAACTAAAGTCCGTCTAGTCAAGGCTATGGTTTTTCTAGTGGTCTTGTATGGATATGGGAGTTGGACTGTGAAGAAAGCTGAGTGCTGAAGAATTGATGCTTTTGAACCTTGGTGTTGGAAAAGACTCTTGAGAGTCTCTTGGACTGCAAGGAGATCCAACCAGTTCATTCTGAAGGAGATCAGTCCTGGGATTTCTTTGGAAGGACTGATGCTAAGGCTGAAACTCCAATATTTTGGCCACCTCATGCGAAGAGTTGACTCATTGGAAAAGACTTTGATGCTGGGAGGGATTGGGGGCAGGAGGAGAAGGGGACAACAGAGGATGAGATGGCTGGATGGCATCACCGACTCAATGGACATGAGTCTGAGTGAACTCCGGGAGTTGGTGATGGACAGGGAGGCCTGGCGTGCTGCAATTCATGGGGTCGCAAAGAGTCGGACACAACTGAGCAACTTAACAGAACTTCACTTAATAGCCTTTCCAGGCTTCTATCATAATGCTCACCATGTCGTACAGTAACATCTAGTAACCTTCCTCAACAATTAGATTCTATGCAACTCATCCAATTTTATAGTTTCAGATTCAATGACACAGTAGTTTAAATAAGTCCTTAACAAAATGGTGTACTTCTTACTTATTGAGTGAACCAATATTTACAGAGCAACCTCAAAGCATATTTAGAAAGCACATGGGTTCCTGAGTTCTTTTTCTAAGTGAAGGAAGCCTTCATCACATCTCATTTTTTCTTGTGCATCAGAGATCAAACACACTCTCAAACAACCTGCTTGGAGGGGAGACGGGGAATGGCAGGGAAGACAACAGGGTTGAGGCATGACTGTGCCTGGTGCTACTTAAGTAAGAGCAGGAGTTATGGAGGCAAGGGAGAGCACAGAGGCACCTTCCACCCAGTGCACTGGAAGGGGGTGGTGTCATCACTTATCCAAACTCAGCTGGAATCCTCTCTCAAGGAATTTCTGATCTCACCAAAGAAGATATCATTAGAACATATGAGAAGAAAGCCACAGTGTATCTCAGTCTTCTACCTCAGTTTTTATGTTCTAGTTAATTGCAAACGGGGCTTCCCTGGGGGCTCGGGGGTAAAGCATCTGCCTGCAATGCGGGAGACCCGAGTTTGATTCCTGGGTCAGGAAGATCCCCTGGAGAAGGAATTGGCAACCCGCTCCAGTATTCTTGCCTGGAAAAGCCCATGGAGAAGCCTGGTAGGCTACAGTCCATGGGGTTGCAAAGAGTTGGACACGACTGAGAGACTTCACTTAATTGCAAACACATATGAAAATCTCCCTCTAAAATCAAATGCTGGGGCTTGCCTGGTCCAGTGGTTAAGAATCCGCCTTGCAAAGCAGTGGACACCAGTTCGATCACTGGTCCAGGAGGATCCCATATGCCATGGAACAACTAAGCCAGGATGTGGCAACTTCTGAGCCCACACGCCGCAACTACTGAAGCCCAAACAGCTAGAGCCCATGTTCCACAACATGAGAAGCCATGACAAGGAGAAGCCCGTGCACCAGAACTAGAGATAGCCCACATGCAGCAAGAAAGACCCACCAGTCAATAAATACCTAAATCTTTTTAAAAAATCAAATGCCACATTAGCAAGTAGGGTTCATATGTACAAGTGTTTGTAAATGAGAAGTATGTATTTTAGGGAGTGCATATGCAATAACGTCTCACCCACAACTGCTATAGGCAAGATGATCAAGAGAAAAATAGCAGCAGCTGATGCCAAATGTGCAACTCAGATGGTTTGAAAACAAAGTAGCATTCCAAAGAACATGGGCAAACTTCCCTCAGACACAGTCCACTAGCCAACAGATTAAATTTTTAAGATACATGAATAACTTCTCTAACAAAAGCTTACAAAAGATAGCAAAGAGGTAGAAAATTAGCATAGTTACATGAAATCCAAATACCTAAACATCTCTCCCATTATTCACTATCTCTGAATGCAAAATAAAAATCTTCTGTTTCTATATTTTTTTTGCAAAATAGAAAGGAAATGTTGGCTTCTTCTCAAGTAAGATTGATTTTAAAAAAGAGAATAAGAAAAACAAATATTGTATATTAATACATATATATGTATAATATGTATACATACATATTATACATACATATGTATACATACATATATATATAGATCCAACCAGTCCATCCTAAAGGAAATCAGTCCTGAATGTTGATTGGAAGGACTGATGTTGAAGCTGAAATGCCAATACTTTGGCCACCTGATGAGAAGAACTCACTCACTGGAAAAGACCCTGATGCTGAGAAAGATTGAAGGCGGGAGGAGAAGGGGACAACAGAGTATAAGATGGTTGGAGGACATCACCGACTCAATGGACATGAGTTTGAGTAAACTCTGGGAGTTGGTGATGGACAGGGAGGCCTGGCGTGCTGCAGTCCATGGGGTTGCAAAGAGTCAGACACAACTGAGCGACTGAACTGAACTGAATATATATATATATATATATATATATATATATATATATATATATATATAATCTAGAAAAAGGGTACTGATAAACCTATGTGCAGGGCAGCAATAGAGATGAAGACATAGAGAACAGACTTGTGGACACAGCAGGAGAAAGGAGAGGGTGGGGTGAACTGAGAAAGTAGCACTGACATATATACACCATCACGTGTCAAATAGGCGGCTAGCGGAAAGATGCTGTGTGACACTGGAAGCTCAGGTCAGTGCTCTGTGACAACCTAAAGGGGTGGGATGGGAGCAAGGGAGGGAGGCTCCCGAGGAGGGAATATATGTCTACTTACAGCTGAATCACATTTTTCTACAGCAGAAACCAACACACCATTGTAAAGCAATTATCCTCCAATTAAAAGCAAGTATTAAAGAAAGATAATGCACTCTGTACTCAACTGCACATTAACTGAACACCTCAGCATGAATTTATCAGAAGTAGGGGGTGTGGGAGGAAGACAAAGAGGTTTTACCATTGATCTGATCTGGATTTTGATACCAGTTTTGTCACTTCATAGTCATGTGAGTCTGGATAAATTCTGTAAACTCTCCAAAGCTCAGTTTTCTCAAGTGTCAATGGGAAATGAGTGTAGACATTACAAAGATTGACTAGATGGATTTTAATAACTAAACTTATTTGTAAATATGTGTATATTTGTGACCACTCCTTTTTAATGTGACGCACTGAAAAGGAGACCCACACACAGGTGTGCAATTAATCAGAATATAACGGCCATATGCAGTGGCACAAGGAAAGTATCATGCACCTGACCTAGTGTGCTATATGCACTCATCTTTTGTTTCCACTCACCCCACCTCTTTTCCCAGATTTCTATTGAGAAAATGGCAAGGTAAATAAGGTACTTCTTTCCTTAATGAATTTAGACTGGCAAAGGGGTTAAAATGTACACAGTTCAGTTCAGTTCAGTCGCTCAGTCGTGTCCGAATCTTTGTGACTCCATGAATCGCAGCAGGCCAGGCCTCCCTGTCCATCACCAACTCCGCGAGCTCATTCAGATTCACGTCCATCGAGTCAGTGGTGCCATCCAGCCATTTCATCCTAGGTCGTCCCCTTCTCCTCCTGCCCCCAATCCCTCCCAGCAACAAACTCTTTTCCAATGAGTCAACTCTTCACATAAGGTGGCCAAAGTACTGGAGCTTCAGCTTTAGCATCATTCCTTCCAAAGAAATCCCAGGGCTGATCTCCTTCAGAATGAACTGACTGGATCTCCTTGCAGTCCAAGGGACCCTCAAGAGTCTTCTCCAACACCACTCAAAAGCATCAATTTTTTGGCGCTCAGCTTTCTTCACAGTCCAACTCTCATATCCATACATGACTACTGGAAAAACCATAGCCTTGACTAGACGGACCTTAGTCGGCAAAGTAATGTCTCTGCTTTTGAATACATTATCTAGGTTGGTCATAACTTTCCTTCAAAGGAGTAAGCGTCTTTTAATTTCATGGCTGCAATCACCATCTGCAGTGATTCTGGAGCCCCCAAAAAACTGTTTCCACTGTTTCCCCATCTATTTCCCATGAAGTGATGGGACCAGATGCCATGATCTTCATTTTCTAAATGTTGAGCTTTAGGCCAACTTTTTCACTCTCCTCTTTCACTTTCATCAAGAGGCTTTTTAGTTCCTCTTCACTTTCTGCCATAAGGGTGGTGTTATCTGCATATCTGAGGTTATTGATATTTCTCCCTGCAATCTTGATTCCAGCTTGTGCTTCTTCCAGTCCAGCGTTTCTCATGATGTACTCTGCATAGAAGTTAAATAAGCAGGGTGACAATATACAGCCTTGATGCACTCCTTTTCCTATTTGGAACCAGTCTGTTGTTGCATGCCCAGTTCTAACTGTTGCTTCCTGACCTGTATACAGATTTCTCAAGAGGCAGGTCAGGTGATCTGGTATTCCCATCTCTTTCAGAATTTTCCACAGTTTATTGGGATCCACACAGTCAAAGGCTTTGGCATAGTCAAGAAAGCAGAAGTAGATGCTTTTCTGGAACTCTCTTGCTTTTTCCATGATCCAGCAGAGGTTGGCAATTTGATCTCTGGTTCCTCTGCCTTTTCTAAAACCAGCTTGAACATCTGAAGTTCACGGTTCACATATTGCTGAAGCCTGGCTTGAAGAATTTTGAGCATTACTTTACTAGCATGTGAGATGAGTGCATCTGTGCGGTAGTTTGAGCATTCTTTGGCATTGTCTTTCTTTGGGATTGGAATGAAAACTGACCTTTTCCAGTCCTGTGGCCACTGTACACAGATTATGCCAAATGAAAGCAGAATAACCCACATGTAAGAGAACACAGGGAGAAAGATTTGGGGCCAAGTTCCCCTGGACATCAGGATCAGTTCATGCAAAGGCCATTTTAGATGGGCTTCACAGAGCCATGGGGTGCTTTTGATGTGTGGCTTACAGTTAATAAGTCTCACAACTGAAGTAACATGTTAACACAGAAAGAGAGGCTAAGGCAGACGGTTCTCCAATAAAGAACCCTAAAGAATTTCCACTGGTCACCAACTTGCAGAGCTGAACTGAGGATTGTAACTGGCCAGAACATGGTTTACTGCCTAAAATGGGACAGTGTTACCAGCTTGAGCAGAGATCGGACACTCCTTATTCTTCTAATTCCATCCAAGGAATTCTCAGTATTCAAAATACTAGGAGCACTCCTTCTGTAGTGCAATCAATGAGAGAAATGGTGTCTTGGCTTCAACTTTAATGCATACTATTCTTTCCTCAACTTTTCTCAAACTAACTCCTTAAAACGAGAAGAGAGGATGTAAACAGGATCACTTAAGACTTAAAGCACTTTTTGAAAGGGGGTATGATTGCACAAAGCAAAACGCTATAAGGTGGCTTCTACAGCAAAGTCTGAAGAGCCCTGATAACATTAGGAGACACCAGGGCTGTGGATTTTCATGTGCTTTGTCCCTTTATTAGCCCATTAGAGAGACAAATAGTGATGATAGAAGAGGATCCCATTAATCCAACAGACCAGTGCAGGACTTAGAAACTGCTCATAGCACCAACAGTCCAGGCTGTGGGTGTGAGAAGACATTATAAGCACTCAAGCCAAGGGTGGGTGGATCCATGGACAAGCCCATGCCCCTGCTTACAGCCAAATGCTTAATCTACACTGAACACTCCTCATTCTAGGGAAAATAAAGGGATAATAACAGAGATAAGAGAGGACAGAGGAAATAAACCATGTGTCCTAAAGAAAGAGTATAGGGATAATCATCTTTAAAATGCAACGGAAAACTACACCTCTTTAAAATTACTTACTACACAGACCAGTAGATTTCAAGTCAGTTACAGTATGTTCATATGATAAAATATTTTGCAGACATTAGACACATATTCTAAAATGATGTTTAATGCACCAGAAAGTGCTTAAAACATAATTTAACGTAAAAAGAGCTGATGTAAAATCTGTACATACAGTGTTTATCAATATCACAAAACTAAAAGTTTGGCATGTGTATTAGTAGCTCAGTTGTGTCTGACTCTCTGCGACCCCATGGACTGTAGCCAGCCAGACTCCTCTGTCCATGGAATTCTCCAAGCAAGAATACAGGAGTGGGTTGTCATCTCTCCAAGGGATCTTCCCTACCCAGGGATCAAACCTGCGTCTCCTCCATTGCAGGCAGATTCTTTACCATCTGAGCCACCAGGGAAGCCCTTAAATGTATGGTAAATATATATATATATATTTATATATAAACACACACCAGTTCTTGCATCTGAGTGACGTGATTATGTAAGAATTTTAGATCCTTTCTAAAATTTTTCTGTTGTATTTCAAAATTTCTGTGAGGTTATATTCATCATTTAAAGTTTGTTATATAATAAGAAAAATGTAAAGATGACAGAGGTTGAGGGAAAGAGTTTTCAAAGCAAAGACAAGTCAGTAAGAAAGTAAAACCCAGGCTTCCCTGGTCTCTCAGTGGTAAAGAATCCACCTGCCAGTGGAGGAGACACAGGTTCAATTCCTGGTTCAGGAAGATCCCACGTGTTGTGGAGCAACTAAGCCCATGAGCCACAACTACTGCGTCTGTGCTCTAGAGCCCAGGAGCTGCAATTCCTGAGTCCATGTGCCGCAAATACTGAAGCCTACATGCCCTAAAGCCCCATGCTCTGCAACAAGAGAAGCCACATGCACCACAATGAGAAAGTAGGCACCAATTACCACAATTAGAGAAAGGCCTGCACAGCAAAGAAGACCAAGCAGAGTCAAAAACAAATACATAAATAAATAAAATTATTTTATAAAAAGAAAACAAAACCCATTTCCTGAGCAGCCAGAGCACTGGCATGTGGGTACAGATAGCTGTGCTGAGGCAGAATATAGGGAAAGGGGACAGGGCAGAAAGGGCCCTGAATACCACACTTAGGAACAGAGATTTTCTTCTGTCCACAGAGCATATTCTGAGTACCAGGGAAGGCTCGGCTGAAACTGTGCTTCTGGAGATTACTCCAGCAAGTAGCATCCTGAATCAATTAAAGTGAAAGACTATTTTAAGAGTCTAAGTGTCAGGCTAAGCCTGGGTGACGAAGGTGAGGATGTGGTAGACCTGAGTGTCTGGTTATAACTCAACCAATGCTTGGATACAGATGGGAGAGGGGAGGATTAAAGATGGCCTCAAGGACTCAATTCTGGGTGGCTAATTAGAGACCCATATTATTCATAAAAATTGAGGTAGGAGTATATTTTCAACAAGTTGAGTTTAAAGCATCTAAGGAGATCAAACCAGTCAATCCTAAAGGAAATCAACCCTGAATATTCACTGGAAGGACTGGTGCTGAAACTGAAGCTTCAAAACTTTGGCCACCTGGCGTGAAGAGACGACTCACTGGAAAAGACCCTGGTGCCTGGAAAGATTGAGGGCAAGAGGAGAAGGGGGCAGAAGAGGATGAACTGGTTGGATAGCATCACTGACTCAATAAACATGAGTTCAAGCAAACTCCGGGAGATAGTGAAGGACAGGGAAGCCTGGCATGGGGTCACAAAGAGTCGGACATGACTTAGCGACTGAACAACAAAGGGGTATCTTAAGATTCTAATAGTGAATTAGAAACGTGAATTTGAAACTTGAGAGAGAATTCTGGGCTGGTTACATGGATTCAGGAATCATCTGTATAGACATGAGTGGTGGCTGGCTAAGAGAAGGTGGGGAAATTAAGAGTAGGAGAGAGAGAGGAGAAGGGAGAAGGGACAAAGAAAGAGTCAGACAGAGGACACAGGAATAACCTCAGAGAATCATACTTTGTAACAAAGAAAAGTGGACGCTGACAGAGCCACGAAAGACAAACAGAAAGGTGAGCCCCTATTTCAGTACCATGGAGAAAAGGAGCCAAGAATGCTACGCCACCCTCAATGGTAAACGTGGCCCCACATTCAGAGAGACTGAGCACTGAGGAACGGCTGCTGGAAATGGTGATGGGGCGGCGGGTGTCAAGTGACATTAAAATGTTTTCAGGTGAAACATTAAAAATAAAATCAACCAGTCTCAGAATAGACATTTCTCTGCAGTAACTGTCACGTTAAAAACACACCTGGAGAGCCGAGCTCTAAGCAGCGCGTCATTTCTGCCTCACCCAAATGAGCTAAGACATTCACCTCTGGAATGCTACCAGCTTGAGGCCATCACCACAGCAACCAACAGGACAACTGTTGTTTTTTAACTCTGCCCATCACCAACTACATTGCAGGCTGTGAAATGCATAGAAATGAAGCTGTTCTTTCAAATCCTGTTGTGTGGGACTCAGCATGGTTGCAGGTGTCTGTGAACACTGCCTGACTTAGGATATTTTCTTTAAAAACTAGAATGATAAAAATCTACCAAGCAGTTTGGTACCAGTTGGGAGAGACAAACTAATTCTTAGCTTTGTGGACTAAAATATATTTATCAATTCAAATTGGATTTAATTGTTTTTTAAGACACAGTTTTAGTGACTCCATAATCAAACTAATACTTTTCCTTAATACTGAAGAGGAAATTTTTACACCTAAACATCCTTGCAAAAGCAAACCAAACACTGAAAGTGTTAGTCACTCAGTTGTGTCCGACTATTTGTGACCTCAAGGACTGTAGCCCACCAGGCTCCTCTGTCCCTGGAATTCTCCAGGCAAGAATACAGGAGTGGGTTGCTGTTTCCTTCTCCAGGGGATCTTCCCAACCCAGGGACTGAGCCTGGGTCTCCTGCATTGTAGTCAGACTCTTTACCGACTGAGACACTGGGGAAGACCTACATCAAACACTGGGTCTTGCTTATGTCTCTCCTTGTCCCGAAGGGCCAGCTTGGGAAAAGGACAAGAATCAGCTGTTCAGTCTATTCTCTTTTTCACCTAAATTGATTTTTCTTTTATTCATTTTATTGGCATTTCTATGAGCCAAAGTAGATAATACCTGAAACTATTTGAATCAATGCTACCAACAGGCTTCCCAGGGGGCTCAGTTGTAAAAAAAAAATCTGCCTGCCAATGCAAGGAGACGTAGCAGACACTGGTTCTATGCCTGGGTCACGGAGATCCCCTGGAGGAAATGGCAACCCACTCCAGTATTCTTGCCTGGAAAATCCCATGGACAGGAGCCTGGTGGATTACAGTCCATGGTGTCACAATGAGTCAGACATGACTGAGCAACTGAGCGCATACACATGCTACCTATCTAATTACTGTTACTAACAGTACTAAAACAACAAATAAAACATGCTTGAGAAGCAGCCCAGGGGAACTGAGAGTTCAAGATCCTTATATGCTTCTTACAATTACTAGATTCAGTAGAAAATATCATTAATACAATCGAGAACTCTCATAAATCCCAGTATGTCTGAAATGACCTTGTGCCATGAAAAATCTCCAGTCTTCAACACACACAATGATAGGCTGAATGATCAATGTGCAAAGATACAGAAGAATACTTCCAAGTATCAGCTGATTATTTAGAACTGGCTTCCCTGGTGGCTCAGTGGTAAAGAACCCACCTGCCAAACAGATGATGGGGTTCAATCCCTGGATCAGGAAGATCGCGTGTAGAAGGAAATGGCAACCCACTCCAGTATTCTTGCCTGGGAAATCCCATGGACAGAGGAGCCCAGCGGGCTACAGACCAGGGGGTCACAATATAGTTGGATACAACTTAGCAACTAAGTAACAACAAGGCTCCTAACTTTATATTTACATCCAAACTTTCACAATTTTTGCTATTACTGTGACCCTCCTGTACTATTACTTACTTAACTTTTGTTTAAATCAATATTTTTAGGTGAGCCTCTTTCAAAGTGGCCTTATAGTATAAACATGTAAACATTACTAGATAAAATACAGTTTAACAAACGACTAACATGCTATTATCTCTGAGAATTCTGAATCTCAAAGATTCCATTTTCTTTGTTACATTCAAATAGCTTATGTACCCATATCTTAATGAATCTCTTCCCAGTGAAGCCCAATCTTAATGTGAAATCCTTTTACAAATGAGAGTATGATCTGTTCTAAAAGGAGAAGTTTTTAAGGCACAAGTCATATCATAGATCTGAACCCCATTCAGTCAACAAATTCAGCAGTGAAGAAGCAAATATGCACCCAATATACCAGGCTGGGAGCCAGATCTAAATCTAGGCAGAAGGGGCCTAGGAGTAGAGGGATAGCATGAGGGAATTAAAAATCTGAATCCCAGAGGAATGGCTTCTAGCTTGAGGTCTCAACTCTGATTAGAAAGAGGAAAACACATACCAGTGTATCAGAACAACTACAACCAAAGTTCTCCATTTGACTCTTTCTGAGATTATATTAAAATTAAATATGAAGTATAATATAATTTGCATTTTTTTCTTCAAGTCCCTGGCCCTCCAGGACTCCATACAAAATTCAAATGTTACAAAGGCAACTCTGTCTCTACACAGATCCTCTCCCCTGCTCCAGCCCCTTTTGTTCAGCACTGAATGAGACTCTAGTGCCTAGGAAGCTGTCAACCACCTTCAGTGGGGAAGGAGTGAGCGTGTGTGTGCCAGGACTGAGAACAACTGTAGCTGTTAAGAAAGGAGGAGGAAGGAAGAGGCCGTGTCTAAACTTCTGATCTTCAACCAAACCTATACTCCTCCAACCTTCCCCAACTCTCTCTTTTTTAATGAATTAATTTAGGCTGTGCTGGGTCTTCGTTGCTGTGCAGGCGTTTCTCTAGTTGCAGAGGGCAGGGGCTCTTCTCTAGATGTGCTGCACGGGTTTCTCACTGCAGTGGTATCTCTTGTTGAGGAGCTTGGGCTCTAGGGCTCAAGGGCTTCAGTAGTTGGGGCACGGGGGCTCAGCAGCTGTGTCTCAAGGGCCCTAGGGGGTGGGCTCAGCAGTTTTGGCACACGCACTCATTTGCTCAACAGCCTGTGGGATTCTCCTAGACCAGGGATCGAACACCCACGTCTCCTGTATTGGCAGGCGGGTTCTTTAGCACTGAGACACCAGGGAAGCCCCCACCTCTTTTAATAGTAATTTCACATTTCCAGTTGCTTGAGCCAAAAAAGTTGGAGTCCTTCTTGATGTGATGCTTTCTTTCACATCCCAATCAATCAACAAACTCTCTACATCTACCTGACAAATACACCCAGAATCCTTCTCCTTCTCACCACCTCCACAGCCACCACTATGATCCATACCACCTTCACTTCCTGCACGGATTGTTGCAACAAACTCCTAACCAGTCTCCCTATATCCCCTTCAGCCTATTATATAATAGTCAGAGTAAACATGCTTGTGTGTAAATCAGATCATATCACTCCTCTCCTCAGAACTCCAGGGCCTTTTCCATCTCCCTCACAGTAAAATCTATAATGTCCTTTAGGTAGCCCACATAGCCCTATATGTCCTGGTCCTTGTCACATATTTGACCTTATTCCCTTTCCCTCTTGCTGCGGGTCCTTCCAGTCTGACCCCTGATCTTTCAAGGCATCTTTTCTCCTCTAGGATCTTCCCTCTTGCTACTCTTTTTGCTTGGACGTTCTTCCTCCGATAGTATCATCTCATTTCCTTCACATCTGTACTCCAAGGGAAGCTTCTCAGCTAGGGTTTTTTTTCCCCCTCTAGCCACCTGATTTAAAATTTAATTTGCCCACCAGCACTCCATTTCTCTCCTTTCTCCTTCTATGGCACTCATCACCAACTGAAATGATGTATTTCTTTTATTCATTGCTTCATGTTTTTAGATTGGGCTTCCCTTGTGGTTCAGCTGGTAAATAATCTGCCTGTAATGCAGGAGACCTGGGTTCAATCCCTGGGTTGGGAAGATCCCCTGGAGAAGGGAAAGGCTACCCACTCTGGTATCCTGACCTGGAGAACTTCATGGACTATATAGTCCATGGGGTTGCAAAGAGTCAGACACAACTGAGCGACTTTCACTCACTTCATGCCTTTAGAATGTGAACTCCATCAAGAAAGTGATTTGTGTATCTTTAATTAACTGCTGTAGTCCTAGAACCTAGATAGCTGTCTGGCCCATAGAATGTGTTCAATGAATGTTTATGGGATTAATGTGTAAAAGGAGGGATGGAAAGGACAGATAAATTATGAGAATAAATCTCCAGAAGCATAGCAGCATCATTTTAGAAGCACTCAATTAAGATGAGTGGACTCAATTCAGAGAGGACACAACAAGAATGCCCTACTAATATAAGGAAAAGATAGAAATTTTTGTAACAAGGTATAGGAATATCAGTTTTCTTCATATGTAATTTGAACATGGCTTTGATTATTCAGCTCCATGAGGAGAAAAATCAGTAACAAACTCTGTGATTCTAAAAACCTCATTTCAGAAATTTAAGAATTCATTAGCAAATAAGAATGAACCTGTCTCTAGGGACACCACCACTGGGTGAAAATTCAACAGGGTAATTGGCCAATACCAGGAAAAACTACATGGTAAAGCTTGAGGGGCTTTGAAGTCTATAAAAGCCAGGGCTGAATTCTTGACATGTAAACAATTATAGCACTAAGCCATAGACAGTTTTGACTTCATAAACCCTTAAAGCCCCCATTAATCTGGACTTCAATAATGGGTTGATACAAGCAGTTTCAGATTTTCAGAGTGTCCTAATCCTGAGATGTTAGGTGTACAAGGTAGTAAGAATCCTTTTCTGGGCTTCCCTGGTGGCTCAGATGGTAAAGAATCCTTTTCTAATGAACAGAATCAAAGAAAGAAAAATCAAAGTGACTCAAAGTGGCACCTACTTCAGTCTGAAGGTGCCCAATGAAATGGTAAAGAAACAACTGCAATGTTGCAAACTTTACTACAAGATTTAAACCGAACACTGAAACATCATATATATGGTAAAGCAATATATTAAAGAAAGTCAACCAGAAAACCACTAAAATTATTTTATTAAAGGGAACTTGAACAACACAGAAATTTTTTCAAGCCAAGTCTTATTCAATTCCCATTGGATCTACTACCAGTACATTAACTCACTCCCCTCAAAGGAGATGTTGGGTGGACAGTGACTAATGGGACATAGAAGAGGAATCACAAAATTATTCAGTATTACTCAAATTCAGATGATAAAGAAAGAAACTTAACTTCCTGATTGTGGATTACTAGGGAAGACTAAGAAATAGATGATCACAAAAATAATCAGAAACCAGGAGAGGACCCGCACATCAAGCCAATGTTAAGTAACTTGAAGACCCTGATCAGGAAGCTTTCATTATGTTTGAAAAGTTAAAATAAGGTCAGTTAATCCAAGAAGAGTCATTTGCCTGACTGACACCTACTCACTCTCTTGATCCCAGCTTAAAATGTTACCACTTCAGGAAGATCTTCTCTCATCTCACTTCTCCAACTAACTCAGGTTTTTCCATATTCCCTGATAGCATATTTTACTGTTTCTTCATTGCACTGAGCACAGTCATCTACCCCCTTGTGTATTATGAAAGAGACGCTTAGGCTAAGTAGAAACCACAACCCAACTTTAGAGACTGTTCTGGCGCCTACAGAGGGTAGACAAGCAACTCACAAATACTTTTCCCCAAATAAGGCTTGTTCTTTACTATGAATGTTAAACACTAAGCAGACAGTGGCACCAGTCAACAGGGAAACCATGTTAATTGGTAGTAGAAACACTGATAAAGGTCAGTTCTCTCAAAGTTTCCAGAACTCCCATCATCTAATCATCCAAGGATATCACAGAGTCACGGAGAAAGAATTTAGTGTCCATTGTTTTCACTCCTTTCACAACATTTCTGGCAACCTTAAGATAAGCATCTAGAAAACAAATACAAAAATAAATGTAATAAGGTCAATTGAGCTGTGCACAAGGCTGAGGCATGTTTGCCACCACATAGATCGCAGATAAACAGGCGGCAAAACTACATATCCAGGGGAACCCAGGAAATGACAAGTACTTCTCACTCCCCACTTTAATTTTAATTCCAGTGTGTACAATCTGAAATCTAGGATCAATCCCCAAGAAATAATAATATGTTTAAAGAGAAAGAAGGGCTAACAAATCTGAGCTAATAGAGTTCTAAAGACTCTTGAGCTTCCCCGTTCAGCCACTGACACTCCCAGATTTGTTGACAGTCTTCATATTCTCCAGAAAAGTCAGTGTTTCAATTATCCTGACTACTTACTATACTAACCATTTCATATATGTCACTTAGATGATAGGCCCATATTTTAGGTCAAAAAATATTTATACTACCATATTAATTACTAAAATAAATGCAGAAAACTTATAATCAAAAAAATGTTTTGAAGATGAGAAATGAAAAACCGTCCTGAGCAACTATTAAGACTTTTTTAGCAAATCTCTTTTCTGAAGGCTCTGTATATAAATTCCATCATCAGCTTTGGCTGCTATGGCAACTGGAATATTTAGAAAATGATTTGAAGCCAGTATCGCTACACATCTAGCATCTTTTGCAGGAAACAGGAAAGACTATGAGGTCTAATACACTCTAATTTTGAATATAGCTTTGATTTTCATTCCTGAAATCTATTTACAGTTATACTTGCATATCAACAGATAACAATCTATTAACAAAGGTATGAGAATTATGGAGCAGCCTCTCATTTCATTCCTTAACTAGTCACATTAACACATTAACGTACTCTCCTCTCAGTTTTAGTAAGCCTTCCTGTTTGTCTTTTTTTTTTTTTAATAGACTATTTTTTACAGTTTTAGGTTCACAGCAAAACAGAGTTGAAAATACAGAGAGTACTCATATTCCACCTAACTCCCAATGCACAAACAGCTTTCCCTATTATCAATCCACCACCAGAGGGGTACATTTGTTACTCCAATAACACTCACACATCATAATCACCCGAAGTCCATAGTTTGCATTAGGGGTACACTTTTGGTATTGTACTTTCATTCTGTGAGTTTTGAAATGTATAGTGACATGTAAATATCATTATAGGATCATATAGAGTAATTTCACTGCCCTAAGAATCCACTGTTCTCCACCTATTTGTCCTTTCCTCCCTGCTAATCCCTGGAAATCACCTGTCTTTTGACTGTCTCCATAGTTTTGCCTTTCCCAGAATGTGACATAGTTGGAATTATACAGTATGTAGTCTTTGCAGACTGACTTCCTTTCCTTAGTACTATGCATTTAAGGTTCTTCCATGTCTTCTTATGGCTTAAAAGCTCATTTCTTTTTAGTGCTGAATAATACTACATTGTCTGGTTATACCACAGTTTATTTATCTATTAGCCCACTAGAGGATGTTGTGCTGCCTTCAACTTTCTGCAATTATGAATAAAGCTGCTATAAATATCCATGCACAAGCTTTTGTGTGGATACAGTTTTCAATATCTTTGGATAAATAACAAAGAAAAGTGATTGCTGGACTGTAGATAAGACTATGCTTAATTTTTTGAGGAACTTCCAAACTGTCTTACAAAGTAACTATACAACCAAAAATGAATGAAGAGTTCCTGTTACTCCATATTTCACACCATTTGGTGCTGTCAGGGTTCTGGATTTCCAGAACAGACAGGCATATAGTAGTATCTTGTTGTTTAATTTGCATTTCCCTAAGTCAGACAGAATGATCAAAAACAACAGAATGATTTCTGCTTTTTCCAAGACAAACCATTCAGTATCATGGTAATCCAAGTCTATGCCCCAACCAGTAATGCTGAAGAAGCTGAACAGTTCTATGAAGACCTACAAGACCTTCTAGAACTAACACCCCAAAAAGATGTCTTTATCATCATAGGGGACTAGAATGGAAAAGTAGGAAGTCAAGAGATACCTGGAGCAACAGGCAGATTTGACTATAGAGTACAAAATGAAGCAGGACAAAGTCTAACGGAGTTTTGCCAAGAGAAAGCACTGGTCATAGGAAACACCCTCTTCCAACAACATAAGAGAAGACTACACATGGATATCACCAGATGGTCAATCCCAATTTGACTGCCAAATCCCAATCTGGCTGCAATTCTTTGCAGCCAAAGGTGGAGAAGCTCTATACAGTCAGCAAAAACGAGACCCGAAACTAACTGTGGCTCAGATTATGAACTCCTGTCAAATTCAGACTTAAATTGAAGGAAGTAGGGAAAACCACTATACCATTCAGGCATGACCTAAATCAAATCCCTCATGATTATACAGTGGAAGTGAAGATAGAGTCAAGGGATTAGATCTGAAAGAGTGCCTGAAGAATTATGGATGGAGGTTTGTGACACTGTATAAGAGGCAGCAATCAAGACCATCCCCAAGAAAAAGAAAAGCACAAAGGCAAAATGGTTGTCTGCAGAGGCCTTACAAATAGTTGAGGAAAGAAGAGAAGCTAAAGGCAAAGGAGAGAAGAAAAGATATACCCATTTGAATGCAGAGTTCCAAAGAATAGAAAGGAGAGATAAGAAAGTCTTCCTCAGTGATCAATGCAAAGAAATAGAGGAAAGCAACAGACTGGGAAAGACTAGAGATTTCTTCAAGAAAATCAGAGATACCAGGGGAACATTTCATGCAAAGATGGGCTCAATAAAGGACAGAAATGGTATGGACCTAACAGAAGCAGAAGATATTAAGAAGAGGTGGTAAGAATACCAAAAGAACTATGCAATAAAAGATCTTCATTACCCAGATAGCCACAATGATGTGATCACTCACCTAGAGCCAGACATGCTGGAATGGGAAGTCAAGTGGACCTTAGAAAGCATCACTATGAACAAAGCTAGTGGAGGTGATGGAATTCCAGTTGAGCTATTTCAAATCCTAAAAGATGATACTGTGAAACTGCTACACTCAATATGCCAGCAAATTTGGAAAACTCAGCAGTGACTACAGGACTGGAAAAAGTCAGTTTTCATTCCAATCCCAAAGAAGGGCAATGCCAAAGGATGTTCAAACTACTGTGTAATTGCACTCATCTCACACACTAGCAAAGTAATGCTTAAAATTCTCCAAGCTGGGCTTCGACAGTATGCAAACCATGAACTTCCAGATGTTCAAGCTGGACTTAGAAAAGGCAGAGGAATCAGAAATCAAATTGCCAACATCCATTGAATCATAGAAAAAGTAAGAGAATTCCAGAAAAATATCTACTTCTGCTTTATTGATCACTCCAAAGCCTTTGACTATGTACATCACAACAAACTATGGCAAATTCTTAGAGAGATAGGAATACCAGACCACCTCACCTGCCTCCTAAGAAACCTGTATGCAGGTCAAGAAGCAACAGTTAGAACCCGACATGGAACAATGAACTGGTTCCAAATCAGGAAAGGAGTAGGTCAAGGTTGTATATTGTCACCCTGTTTATTTAACTTCTATGCAGAGTACATCATGTGAAATGCCAGGTTGGATGAAGCACAAGCTGGAATCAAGTTTGCTGGGAGAAATATCAGTAACCTCAGATATGCAGATGACACCACCCTTATTGCAGGAAGTGAAGAACTAAAGGACCACTCAATGAAAGTGAAAGAGGAGAGTGAAAAAGTTGGCTTAAAACTCAACATTCAGAAAACTAAGATCATAGCAATCAGTCCCATGATTTCATGGGAAATAGATGGGAAAACAATGGAAACTGTGAGAGACTATATTTTTGGGGACTCCAAAATCACTGCAGATGGTGACATAGGATGAGACTGTTGGATAGCATCACCAATCAGTGGACATGAGTTTTAGCAAGCTCTGGGAGTTGGTGTTGGACAAGAAAGCCTGCTTTGCTGCAGTTTATGGGGTTGCAAAGAGTCGGACATGACTGAGTGACTGAACTGAACTCAAGATAGAGCTTCCCTGGTAGGTCAGACAGTAAAAGATCTGCCTGCCATGAGGGAGACCTGGGCTCGATCTCTGGGTCAGGAAGGAGAAGGGCATGGCAACTCACACCAGTATTCTTGCCTGGAGAATTCCATGGACAGAGGAGCTGGTGGGCTACAGTCCATGTGGCTGCAAAGAGTGAACATGTCTGAGTGACTAACACTATACAAAGCAGAGCACTTTCACATATGCTTACTTTCTAAGCCTTTCTCCTTTTACTCAATACCTGAGTGTCCCACTGAAAGCCATGCAACAGAATGAAAACCAAGCCCTCAGTCATTAGCTGGTTGTGATTTAAGAAAAAAACCAACCATGGTTTTCACATTCTACACTGAAGCGCTCCTATTCCTGGGTCACTGAAATAGCTAACTTTGATAGTTAGGGAAAACAAATCTGTGTAGAAACAAAGAGGAAAAAAGGACAGCACAATTCAATACAGAAGTCCGGCCCATGTTTCCCAGATGGCACTAGTGGTAAAAAACCCACCTGCCAATGCAGGAGAAATATGAGACACTGGTTCGATCCCTGGGTTAGGAAGATCCCCTGGTTGCATGGCAACCCAATCCAGTATTCTCGACTACTGAATCCCATGGACAGAGGAGCCTGGCAGGCTACAGTCTATAAGATCCAAAAGAATCAGACATGACTGAAGTGACTTAGCATACACCCTAATAACACGTATGAAAAAAAATTCAGACAAGTTTTGGAGTTCCCTGCTTGGGCCATGGCAATTAGGAATTTTACCTAGCATTATCAGTGCTTAGGAATTTTACCTAGCATTATCAGTGCTTCTTTGAGGTCCAAAAAGTAAGGAGTGTCATTCTTTTTCCTCTTGAAGTTTACTGATTTTGTTTTGAAAATATGTGTTATGATCTCTTTAAAGCTAGTGGAGATGATGGAATTCCACATGAGCTATTTCAGATCCTAAAAAATGATGCTGTTAAAGTGCTGCACTCTATATGCCAGCGAATTTGGAAAACTCAACAGTGGACACAGGACTAGGAAAGGTCAATTTTCATTCCAATCCCAAAGAAAGGCAATGCCAAAGAATATTCAAACTACTGTGCGACTGCACTCATTTCACATGCTAGCAAAGGATGGTCAAAATTCTCCAAGCCCAGCTTCAAAGTACGTGAACCATGAACTTCCAGATGTTCAAGTTGGAGTTAGAGAAACCAGATATCAAATTGCTAACATCTGCTGGATCATCGAAAAAGCAAGAAAATTCCAGAAAAACATATACTTCTGCTTTGTTGATTATGCCTAAGCCTCTGACTGTATGGATCACAACAAACTGGAGAACTCTTCAAGAGATGGGAATACCACACAAGTTACCTGCCTCCTGAGAAATCTGTATGCAGGTCAAGAAGCAACAATTAGAGCCACTTAAGAACAATGAACCGGAACAACAGTTCCAAATTGGGAAAGGAATACGTCAAGACTATATATTTTCACCCTGCTTATTTAACTTATATGCAAAGTACATCATGAGAAATCGCAGGCTAGATGAAGCACAAACTGGAATCAAGATTGCCAGGAGAAATATCAATAACCTCAGATACGCAGATGACACCACCCTTATGGCAGAAAGTAAAGAGAAACGAAAGAGCCTCTTGATGAAAGTGAAAGAGAAGAGTGAAAAAGCTGGCTTAAAACTCAACATTCAGAAAACGAAGACCATGGCATCCAGTCCCATTACTTCATAGCAAATAGATGGGGAAACAATGGAAACAGTGACAGACTTTATTTTGAGGGGCTCCAAAATCACCGCAGATGGTAACTGCAGCCATGAAATTAAAAGACACTTGCTCCTTGGAAGAAAAACTATGACAAACTTAGCAGATTAAAAAGCAGAGACATTACTTTGCCAATAAAGGTCTGTCTCGTCAAAACTATGGTTTGTCCAGTAGCCATGAATGGGTGTGTGAGTTGGAACATAAAGAAAGCTGAGCACTGAAAAACTGATACTTTTGATCTGTGGTGTTGGAGGAGACTCTTGAACATTCCGTGGAATGCAAGGAGATCATACCAGTCCATCCTAAAGGAAATCAGCCCTGAATGTTCATTGGGAGGACTGATGCTGAAGCTGAAGCTGCAATACTTGGCCACCTGATGCGAAGAACTGACTCATTGGAAAAGACCCTGATGCTGGGAAAGATTGAAGGAAGGAGAAGGGGATGACAGAGGATGAGATGATTGGATGGCATCACCAACTCGATGGACATGAGTTTAAGCAAGCTCTGGGAGTTAGTGATGGACAGGGAACCCTGGCATGCTGCACTCCATGGGGTTGCAAAGAGTCGGACACGACTGAGCAACTGAACTGATAATGGAGTCTTTTATAAAAGGTTTCTACCTCTGCATTATTGGTGTGGAAACTAGCTAATATTGACGTTTTGAAGAGAATCTAAGACAATCTGTACTACTGTTATCAATATTAAGAAGTGTTTCCAGCAGCTACAGCTTCCAGAAATAAAATCTTGTAGTCAGTGCAGGTAATATAATCAGAAGTGTCAAATAAAAGAGAAGAAAAATTCTGTGACATTCACAGATGTCACCTTCATTCACTCATTTTGTTCAACAAAAAATTATTTTGAGTAACCACTGCATTCCAGGCGCTTCTTACTACTTAAATGTGTAGTTTATACTGATTTAAATATGTAAATAATATTATGTGTCAGAAAATGATAAGTTTTGGGCATCAAGAGTACTAGGCTGGAGCTGTGAGCAGAAAGAGGTCTTAAAAAGGCCCCTTGTTAGGATGACAGCATCTAAGCAAAGGCTTGAAGAAAGTGAGGGTGTGAATTCTATGGTCATCTGGGGAAAGTATTCTGGGCAGAGACAGCACAGAGGCCCAAAGGAGAGACCAGGCTTAGCACACTGAAGGCCAGCAGGTAGGCAAACAGCAGTGGAGCAGAGTGAAAGGAGAAGGTTAAGTGTAGGCTTCTTAACCTTCTGTCCTCCTGTAGGCAGGACTTCAGCATCTACTCAGATAGGAAGTCCTGGAGGATTTTCAGTAGAAAATATAACTTTTTACAATCTTGTCTATTTTAGAAAATATAAGACACATATAAGGTGGAGGAAAATGTATAAGAAATTCCAGTATACTTGTGACTAAGTCTAAAATACTATTTCATTTATACTCCCTACTCCACTCTCACCCCAGATCATTTTGAGGAAAGCCTTAGACATCCTGTCATTTCAACTATATGAATTTTTAAAATATATTTTTAATATAAATTTATTTTAATTGGAGACTAATTACCTTACAATATTATAAATGAATTTTAGTGGTGGTTGTTGCTTTGTCGTTAAGTCATGTCCCACTCATTTTGCGATTCCAGGCTCCTCTGTCCATGGGATTCTCCAGGTAAGAATACTGCAGTGGATTGGCCATTTCCTTCTCCAGGGGATCTTCCCTACCCAGGGATCAAACCCATGTCTCCTGCATTGATAGGAGATTCTTTACTGCTGAGCCACCACAGAAACCCATGTATTTTATATAGGCACTCTTTTTTAACACCACTGTAATATATCAATAATTATCACCCAGAGTGTGGGCTGAAGCAGTTCATACTGACTTGGCCAGTAAGCACTAGTGTGTATATCCCTTCCCATTTAGGGATCACTGATCTCAAACAGATTACTTGAAATTGGCCACAAAGGGAGAACATACTTCACAGAAATCAACAAATATGAAAATCAGGGCTTTAATTTATGGAGATCCATTTGTTAAATATTTACCATCATACCTTAGATTCATGCTTGAAAAATTAACAATGCTTTATTAACATCCAGAGATGCCCAGTTAGTGGTCATATTTCCTTGGTAAACTTACAATATTCTTTAGTCTGTGTGTTTGAACAAAGATCAAATAAGACCCACACTTTGCAATTGTTGCTTTTTCTAAAGTTGCTTTTAATCTGCAGAGTCTCCAACATTTTTTTTTCCCTTGCACTTGTTTTTGCTGTTATTGAAAAAAACAGGTTGTCTACTCCACAGAGTTTGCCACGGTCTGGATTTTGATGGGAATACCAGACCACCTGACCTGCCTCTTGAGAAACCTATATGCAGGTCAGGAAGCAAGAGTTAGAACTGGACATGGAACAACAGACTGGTTTCAAATAGGAAAAGGAGTACGTCAAGGCTGTATATTATGACCCTGCTTACTTAATTTCTATGCAGAGTACATTATGAGAAACACTAGACTGGAAGAAGCACAAGCTGGAATCAAGGTTGCCAGGAGAAATATCAATAACCTCAGATATGCAGATGACACCACTCTTATGGCAGAAAGAGAAGAGGAACTAAAAAGCCTCTTGATGAAAGTGAAAGAGGAGAGTGAAAAAGTTGGCTTAAAGCTCAACATTCAGAAAACGAAGATCATGGCATATGGTCCAAGCACTTCATGGGAAATAGATGGGGAAACAGTGTCAGACTTTATTTTGGGGGGCTCCAAAATCACTGCAGATGGTGACTGCAGCCATGAAATTAAAAGACGCTTACTCTTTGGAAGAAAAGTTATGACCAACCTAGATAGCATATTGAAAAGCAGAGACATTACTTTGCCAACAAACGTCCATCTAGTCAAGGTTATGGTTTTTCCAGCGGTCATGTATGGATGTGAGAGTTGGATTGTGAAGAAAGCTGAGCACTGAAGAACTGATGCTTTTGAACTGTGGTGTTGGAGAAGACTCTTGAGAGTCCCTTGGACTGCAAGGAGATCCAACCAGTCCATTCTGAAGGAGATCAGCCCTGGGATTTCTTTAGAAGGAATGATGCTAAAGCTGAAACTCCAGTACTTTGGCCACCTCATGCGAAGAGTTGACTCATTGGAAAAGACTCTGCTGCTGGGAGGGATTGGGGGCAGGAGGAGAAGGGGACAACAGAGGATGAGATGGCTGGATGGCATCACGGACTCGATGGACGTGAGTCTGAGTGAACTCCGGGAGATGGTGATGGACAGGGAGGCCTGGCGTGCTGCAATTCATGGGGTCGGAAAGAGTCGGACACGACTGAGCGACTGAACTGAAGTGACTGGATTTTGCCGACTGCAGCCTTCTGACTTCACATAACATGATCCCGTCTCCTATAAACTGGCAGTAAGATCAAGGGGCTAGTGCAGACTCATTTCCATTTTTTGGACAAATCTCCTTTACAGGTGAAGAAAGAGTATTTTTATCAGGAGGAACAGTAATATAGATTAAGTTTTATTTTATGTTAGTAAGAGCCTATTGATGATCATTCCAACATGATAATATTTTACATTCTATCCACTTATTATTTGAATATGTCTATAAGAGAAATTTTCATTGGTCTACCACCTGATGAGTTTACATTTTACCAAGGCCACTCTGATTGCTGAGCAGAGAAAAGACCAGAGAGGCAAGTGTAGAAGCAGAGATAAGAGTTAGGTGTTTCACCCACCTGGGAGAGCCACAGTCATGCTTAATGGCATGGTGTAACCGCATCACCAATTCAAAGGACATGAGTTTCAGCAACTCCCTGAGACAGTGAAGGACAGGGAAGCCTTACCTGTGCTGCAGTCAATAGGATCACAAAGAATTAGACACAACTGAGTAACTGAACAATCGTTGAAGTGGTGAGAAGCATCAGATCCTAGATTTGTCTTGAAGTACATCTAACAATGGCATCCAGTCCCATCACTTCATGGCAAATAGAAGGGGAAAAAGTGGAAGCAGTGACTGATTTTCTCTTCCTGGGCACTAAAATCACTGCAGATGGTGACTGCAGCCATGAAATTAGAAGACACTTGCTTCTTGGAAGGAAAGCTATGAGAAACCTAGACAGTGCATTAAAAAGCAAGGGCATCGCTTTGTTAACAAAGGTCTGTATAGTCAACACTGAGATTTTTCCAGTAGTCGTGTATGGATGTGAGAATTAGACCATAAGGAAGTCAGAGCACCAAAGAATCGGTGCTTTTGAATCATGGTGTTGGAGAAGACTCTTGAGAGTCCCTTGTACTACAAGGAGATCAAACCAGTCAACCTTAAAGGAAATCAACCCTGAATTCTCACTGGAAGGACTGATGCTGAAGCTGAAACTCCAATACTTTGGTCACCTGATGCAAAGAGCCAATTCATTGGAAAAGACCCTGATGCTGGGAAAGATTGAGGGCAAAAGAAGAGGGTAGCAGAGGATGAGATGGTTGAATGGCATCACTGATTCAATGGACATGAATCTTGGGCAAACTCTGGGAGATAGTGATGGACAGGGAGGCCTGCTGTGCTGCAGTCCATGGGGCTGGACAGGACTTAGGGACTGAATGACAACATCCAATCAAAGTTCTCAATGGATTGGAGTTGTTCAGTTGTTGTTTTTGCTATTTGCAAGTGGCCCAGGAGGTATCTGGTTCCAACTTCCCTGGTGGCTCAGATGGTAAAGAGTCTGTCTGCAGTTCGGGAGGCCAAGGTTTGATCTCTGGGTCAGGAAGATCCCCTGGAAAAGGAAATGGCATTCCCTTCCAGTATTCTTGCCTGGAAAATCCCCTGGTTGGAGGAGCCTGGCAGGCTACAGTCCATGGGATCACAAAGAGTTGGACACGACTGAGCAACTTCACAGGAGGTATCTGATAATTAAAAGTGTGTAATATGGCTCAGGCAGGACTTCAATTTCTAAGTGCCACAAGCTGTATATAAAATAAAATCACTCAGCAAAGGGCTGAGAGGGTACTGGGGGAGGTGCCAGGAGATGCCAGGTAGAGAAATGAACTGACCGTCCAGTTTTCCTATGTTAACTAAGAAATATATAACTGGAGAAACAGGCATTAATATGAAGCTGATGCTCAATGCCACATTATTTTCAGCCTGTTTGCTAGATCAAGTTCAACCTCAGTGACTGCCATGCTCTCATAGGATCAGACATGACCACACTTGCTAAAATGTGTGTCAGGATAATAGAAAAAGTGTGCAAAGAACCTGGGTGGGCATTTTCCTCAGAGAGATTATTAAAAGAATAAAATAATCTCTTAACTGGATGAACTTCAAAGGTCTTCTGACAAACTTTACTCTCCCACTCTCTTTTTATAGAAGGAAAAAAGATGTGAAGAGGTGAAGTAACTTCCTCCAAGGTAATTAACTTGCAACTAACCAGTAGAAATGAAGTTGGAAATAGTTCATGGCCTTGGAGGATGGAATGTAGACTAGAAAAGAGAAATACTAATATATTTTCTAAGTAACTACAAGAAGACACCCTACTCATTCTCTCTCCTTTCTCTCTCTCTCTCTTTCTTTCTCTCTCTCTTACACACACACACACACACACACACACACACACACACACACTCACACACACCTCTAGAAGCCTACTGTGGAACAGAAGGGGTTAGGCAAAATAGCATCATATGACTGGTTTTACAGTGTTTCCTTTCATAGCACACTAACAAAAATGTAACAAAGTAATGAAGTGGTTTGTAAGGGAGAAAGGCTATAAAAATGAAATCAAGCCCCTGGCAGGCAAATGAGTATTTGTTCATCCACTGTTTTTTGCTAAAATAGATTTTCATTGAAATCTACTGTGTGTCTTGTGGTTTAGCTTTTTCCAGCTTTATTAATAGTACATTTTTAAATTTTTAATTGGAAGATAATTACTTTACAATGTTGTGTTGGTTTCTGACTACAACAACACAAATCAGCCATAATAGTGTGTGTGTGTGTGTATGGATATATCTCCTCCTTCCTGAGCCTCCTCAGCTTTATTATAAATGTGACCATAGAAAAATGCTCTTCTTCCTTTCCAATCTTTACATGCAATCTATTGAATGAGATATTTATAGGAACACTTTGAGAACATCCAAAACACTCCAAGTGAGCCTGGAAGTGTGTACTTTCTCCTACATCCTAATGAATTTAAAAGTGGTTAAAGGAAAATTTCCTAAATTCACTAATCTGTTATTGAGGAAGAGTCTAATAGAAATTGGTGTAACCAACTGCCAAAGGAGATAAATACCAAATGCATATTATATAAAAATAAACAACAGACTGTTTTGAGTGCATCGATTATCTCGGTACTTCCCATTGAGCAAAGGCAGTAAACAGGCCTTTCAAAGACATTTCTATTAATTCCTCAATAGATCGCAACAAACTGCTAAGAGATTTAGTTATTCATTCAAACCAACTAAAAGACACATGATTTTTTTAGGGAAATTGAAATTCAGGTAAAGAGAAGATAGGTCACTTCTTCATCTTCACCAGAGAATGCTGGTCACTGATCACCCATTATATGAAAGGTATTTTCCTAAGCCCTTTTCATAAGTCATATACATGAATGAGTATACATTGGAAAAGAAATTCTGTAATAGCAGGGGTCTTAATCTGTTCTGTGTTTCTGTTGTGTCTCCCAGCACCTGCAGAATCTGATACACATAAATACTCAGTTAATATTAACAACTGAGGGCTTCCCAGGTGGCACGAGTGGTAAAGAACCCACAATAGCACGTGGGTTAGATCCCTGGGTTGGGAAGATCCCCGGGAGAAGGAAAAGGCAACCTACTTCAGTATTCTTGCCTGGAAAATCTCATGGACAGAGGAGCCTGTCAGGCTACAGTCCATAGGGTTGTAAAGAGTCAGACATGCCTGAAGCGACTTAGCATGGATAAACACACAAACAACTGAATGAATGGAATGTCTTATCTAACAAGGCAGCTAACAGAAGACAGCTTTGCTGACCCAAAGCTCCACAGCATTCAGAGGGCATCCTTGGTGAGAAAGTCAAAGCTTCTCCTGATCTCAGGATACAGATATAGATGGCAATAGGAATATGTGTTCAATGAGAATTCCAGCTCTCTGTTGATACTGTTTTTTCCCCCATTCTAATATGTTTTTCACTCTTGTGATTTTCTACTTAAAATGTGCAGATGGATGCACACACATCCTTACCTCTTGGAAATTAGGAATAACTTTGGACACAATGATCTTTATCCTTTCTCAAGTGCTGTTTCAGGCACTGATGCCACTGCAGTTGCTAGGGAGATGAGGCAGGGGGGCACTTAGTGCTCTCTTTAGCCTGAAGCCCAGGGCATACTGACCAGAATGGAAAAACACCACCAGTCCAGCCTCCAAACAAATCCCTTACAGTCCACTAAAGACAGAAAGAGCTGTGATGCCATTTTGGTATTTAAAACAGGACCATAAAAGTATCGCCTTACAACTCAGCTATAGTAAAATATTCTAGTCATGTTTAAGCAAAACTAAATCAACTTTACATTTTTACACTCATGTGGATCAAGCACCTGAATAAAGTATCACACTTTGAACATTTGCTCTGTAAGATGACAGCAACAAGCCTGATACGGGGTCAGAGCAAATAGTTTGGTTTTTTTGTTTGTTTTTTGTATATTTTATCAGCAGATCTATTTCCTGAGAAGCTTTCCCTGGTGGCTCAGGGGTAAAGAATCCACCTGCCCATGCAGGAGACACAAGAGATGTAGGTTTGATCCCTGGGTCAGGAAGATCCCTTCGGTAAGGAATTGACAATCCACTCCAGTATTCTTGCCTGGAAAACCCCATGGACAGAGGAGCCTGGTGGGCCACAGTGCAACAACAACTGTTTCTTGAAAGACTTAGAAAGGGATGTGCTCAGCTGTGTAAGTACTTTTAAGGCCTTGAGCTAGACCATTGCTAAGTATTTTTAAAGTTTCTAACATAGCCAGGGTATAAGTATCTGTAACCTAGTAGATCTGACCATGACTCTTGACTGCCTTTTACAGCATGCTTCCAGAATTAAACACTGATTCACACCACAGATACTTACAATGAGCCCACTGTCTGGGGGTCCTCCAAGCTTAACGCACACAAAAATCGTCAGCAAAAGAAAGCAAGCAGGATTTATTTAAAAAAAAAAAAAAGGCGAGCTAATGCAGATGTTTAAACTAAAAATGTTTGTAACTCCTTAAATACTGGTTCTTATAACATCAGGTCTCCTTTGTTTTCCTCGCCATCATCCTCTCTAAACTGAGGAACAGCCATCACCTATGACAGAGAGGCATTAGTGACTGAGCACATGGACAAACGAGGAGCTCAAAACTGTTCACTTTCTTTCACTCATCTTCCAATAATCTCTCCTGTAATATTCAAGGCATGCAAGCACTCATTAGAAAATGACAAGAATAAGCAAGCCAAGGAGTCCATAATGAACAGAAATCATCCAATCATCTAGGTCATATTCCAAGCTGTTGTAAAGAAAGTTTGTTATCAAAAGAAATCATTCAAAAGCCATGGCATCTGGCAATAAAACTGTAGGGATCTGACATTTGCCCCTGGAAACAGAAGATTTCAACAACAAACTCATATAGTGAAGCATTACTAGAATGCAAAAGTGATAAAGTCAGTATAATAACAAAGATCTGAGGAATAATGTGTTACAATGTTATGCATTACAGTGTCTTTTCCTATAAAAGATTCCTGATTCACCAAAAACTCAAGAAAAGAATACAGATTGTGACATTTAATTCTCTGGCAGAGGAGGCAAGGCAAAATGCAAATGTTAGAATTAATCTAAAATTACAATACTTCGGTTAACGTGAGAATTGAAATAGCACAGATTCATGAATCTGCATGATTGCCTCAGTTTAACCTCTCACCATACAGTGCTCAGCTTCTTATTAATTTAAAATAATCTATTTTTCACACTGACATGAGTATCTTTAAGAACCCTAGTAAGTGGAGTTTAAATGCCGCAGACTCTGCTACTCACAAATATGCTAGCATTCCAGAGCAAGATAGGAGATGCATCGGCCCAAAAATGCCATTAAAGCTGTCTTGTGAGTAATTCCATTATAAGTTAATAAGGCATATTTCCAAGGCACACAGCATGTTTGCTTCTTCCTGATGTCTGAAAGGTGGATTATTTTCAAAGGACTAACTTTCATTTTAAGGAGAGCAAAAAACCAATACTTGCAGTCATTCTTTTCTTTATCAAAAAAGTCAAGAACTTGAGAAATTGACTCCTAGCAGCAAATCTATCTTCTAATTTAGTCAAGTCAACCATGTTCCATTAAGTATGTTTATCTTAGTGTAAGTTAAGACCTGGATGAAGAAGTAGTGTGTGTGTGTGTGTGTGTGTGTGTGTGTGAGAGAGAGAGAGAGAGAGAGATATGAAAGACAGAACGAAGCAGTCAACACAGGAAGACAGGAATGTGTTCTTTTTACCAACATACCATCTGCTACAGTAAAGAATGTTATCAAAACCCAGGGCAAAATCACAGCATCATAAAATTCCCAGGGAGGTAATGACTATCCATGAAAAGGGACTTTTAGGAGCAACTGATGACGAAATCATGCTCCCATAGCCTATAAATACCTCCCTCACCCAATTTAAAATTTTTTTTTCCTACTGCACTGTTGGGCTTTGCAGGTGACTCAGTGATAAAGAATCTGCCTGCCATGCAAGAGATACAGGTTTGATCCCTGGGTCGGGAAAATCTCCTGGAGAAGGAAATGGCAACCCACTCCAGTATTCTTGCCTGGGAAATCCCATGGACAGAGGACCCACGCAGGCTACAGTCCATAGGGTTGCAAAGAGTTGAATACAACTTAGTGACTAAACAATATTCTGTTGTTATGTGAAATTTTAAAACCCTTAATATTCTTGTTGTTATTTTTAAAATTCATTGTTCAATCAAAGGTATTCATTTGACAGTTTCCCACAGAGGAATATGGAATGCACATCTGCAAGACACTAATCAAAGAAATAAGCCAGCATCCTCGAATCTTCGTCCTTGAAGTTGCTGAGGCAGAGAACTGCACTTAAGAGACAGAGGCTTGGGTTTGACTATAGTTCTGACATTGACTGATTTTTGACTCTTGACAAGGTTCTCAACTCTCTCTCATGTTTTGATTCTTCATTTATATCTTCCTCAAGAATCACTATGAAAATAAAAAATGGCATACCATTTTTGTTACACAATTTTGCTATTTTTGTTGTTGTGTTAAAACACAACATAGGTGTTCCTAAAAACAGTGCAGTACAAAAAACTGTGCAATAAAATCCACACAGCTTATCAGAGGGAAAATGTAGTTAGAAGCACAACACTCAAAATTTCACCCATAGGAATGTAAATTGATACAGCCACTATGGTGACTCCTTAGAAAACTAAAAACAGAACTACCATATGACCCAGCAATCTCACTTCTGGACATGAATCCCAAAAAAGCCATAAAAGGATACAGGAACCCCAGTGTCACTGCAGTGCTATTTACAATAGCCAGGACATGTGAAGTGAAAGTTGCTCAGTGGTGTCTGACTCTTTGTGACTTCATGGACTTTACAGTCCATGGAATTCTCCAGGCCAGAATATTAGAGTGGGTAGCCTTTCCCTTCTCCAGGGTATCTTCCCAATCCAGGGATTGAATCCAGGTTTCCTGCATTGCAGGTGGATTCTTTACCTGCTGAGCCACAAGGGAAGCCCAAAAATACTGGAGTGGGTAGCCTATACCTTCTCTAGTGTATCTTCCCAACCCAGGAATTGAACCGAGGTCTGCTGCATTCAATTCAGTTCAGTTCAGTCACTCAGTTGTGTCCAACTCTTTGTGACCCCATGAACCACAGCATGCCAGGCCTCCCTGCCCATCACCAACTCCTGGAGTCCACCCAAACCCATGTCTATTGAGTCAGTGATGCCATCCAACCATCCCATCCTCTGTCATCCCCTTCTCCTCATGCCCTCAACCTTTCCCAGCATCAGGGTCTTTTCCAAAGAGTCAGCTCTTCTCATTAGGTGGCCAAAGTATTGGAGTTTCAGCTTTAATATCTGTCCTTCCAATGAACGCCCAGGACTGATCTTTAGGATGGACTGGTTTAGGATGGACTGGTTGGATCTCCTTGCAGTCCAAGGGACTCTCAAGAGTCTTCTCCAACACCATAGTTCAAAAGCATCAATTCTTTGGTGCTCAGCTTTCCTTATAGTCCAACTCTCATATCCATACATGACCACTGGAAAAACCATAGCCTTGACTAGACAGACCTTTGTTGGCAAAGGAATGTCTCTGCTTTTTAATATTCTGTCTAGGTTGGTCATAATTTTCCTTCCAAGGAGTAAGTGTCTTTTAATTTCATAGCTGAAATCACCATCTGCAGTGATTTTGGAGCCCAGAAAAATAAAGTCAGCCACTGTTTCCACTGTTTCCAGATATATTTTCCATGAAGTGATGGGACCGGATGCCATGATCTTAAGTTTTCTGAATGTTGAGCTTTAAGCCAACTTTTTCACTCTCCTCTTTCACTTTCATCAAGCGGCTTTTTAGTTGTTCTTCACTTTTGCCGTAAGGATGGTGTCATCTGCATATCTGACGTTATTGATATTTCTCCCTGCAATCTTGATTCCAGCTTTTGCTTCTCCCAGCCCAGCGGTTCTCATGATGTACTCTGCATATAAGTTAAATAAGCAGGGTGATAATATACAGCCTTGACATACTCCTTTTCCTATTTGGAACCAGTCTGTTGTTCCATGTCCATTTCTAACTGTTGCTTCCTGACCTGCATACAGGTTTCTCAAGAGGCAGGTCAGGTGGTCTGGGATTCCCATCTCTTTCAGAATATTCCACAGTTTATTGTAATCCACACAGTCAAAGTGACTGTGATCCACATAGTCAATAAAGCAGAAATAGATGTTTTTTCTGGAACTCTCTAGCTTTTTCAATGATCCAGCAGAGGTTGGCAATTTGACCTCTGGTTCCTCTGCCTTTTCTAAAACCAGCTTGAACATCTGGAAGTTCACAGTTCACGTATTGCTAAAGCCTGACTTGGAGAATTTTGAGCATTACTTTACTAGCATGTGAGATGAGTGCAATTGTGCGGTAGTTTGAGCATTCCTTGGCATTGCCTTTCTTTGTGATTGGAATGAAAACTGACCTTTTTCAGTCCTGTGGCCACTGCTGAGTTTTCCAAATTTGCTGACATATTGAGTGCAGCACTTTCACAGCAGCATCTTTCAGGACTTGAAAAAGCTCAACTGTAATTCCATCACCTCCACTAGCTTTGTTCACAGTGATGCTTCCTAAGGCTCACTTGACTTCACATTCCAGGCAAATTCTTTACCAACTGAGCTATCAGGGAAGCCCAGCCAGGACATGGAACCAACCTAAATGTCCATCAACATAAAAACAAATAAAGACGTGGTGACTAAGTGACTAAACAATAAACAACACCACCATATGGAGGTGAGTGTGGATCATGGCAAGGGTCTGAAATGTGAGGTAGTTGGTAGATGTTTATGAAATGTACATTTTATGCATTTTTATATGGTTCAATTCAGCTGGGTGCCATTTTCTTCATTCACTCAAAAGCCAACTTTCTATTATATGCAAACTGCTCTCTAATATAGCAATTGTTTTGGAACAAATTTGTGATTTCAAATGAGTGGTATAGCCAAACTGACTGTACCATGGAATGCATTCCCAAAATGGAAAATAAGGCCCCCAAATAATTTAAACTGATTCTCTTTGCCCCTGATACTTAAGTAGAATACATACATAGCACTCCCACCTTCAATCTTTCCCAGCATCAGAGTCTTTTCTAATGAGTCAGTTCTTCACATCAGGTGGCCAAAGTATTGGAGTTTCAGCTTCAGCATCAGTCCTTCCAATGAACATTCAGGGCTGATTTCCTTTAAGATGGACTGGTTGGATCTCTTTGCAGTCCAAGGGATTCTCAAGAGTCTTCTCCAACACCACTGTTCAAAAGCATCAATTCTTTGGCGCTCAGCTTTCCTTATACTCCAACTCTCACATCCATACATGACTACTGGAAAAACCATAGCCTTGACTAGACAGACCTTAGTTAGCAAAGTAATGTCTCTGCTTTTTACTATGTTGTCTAGGTTGGTCTTAACTTTCCTTCCAAGGAGCAAGCATCTTTTAATTTCATGGCTGCAGTCACCATCTGCAGTGATTTTGGAGCCCAAAAAAGAAAGTCTGCTACTGTTTCCACTGCTTCCCCATCTATTTGCCATGAAGTGATGGGACAAGATGCCCTGATCTTTGTTTTCTGAATGTTGAGTTTTAAGCCAGCTTTTTCACTCTCTTCTTTCACTTTCATCAAGAGGCTCTTTACTTGTTCTTTTCTTTCTGCCATAAGGGTGGTATCATCTGTGTATCTAAGGTTATTGATATTTCTCCCACCAATCTTGATTCCAGCTTGTGCTTCATCCAGCCCAGCGTTTCTCATGATATACTCTGCATGGAAGTTAAATAAGCAGGGTGACAACATACAGCCTTGATGTACTCCTTTCCCTATTTGCAACCAGTCCGTTGTTCCATGCCCAGCTCTTAGTTAAGAGGGTTATAATGATGCAATGCCATAATGAATGTAAAAAGACTGGCATATAGTAGGTGTTCAATAAAAGGTATTACTATTAAAAAATAAAGTGACTTTGCCACAACTGGGACTTTCCTAGCATATTATTAACTTTAAGCCTCACAAAGGACATTTGATTAGGGAATTAATATCACTAGATTACAAACCATAGGGAACTTTTCCTTACTTTTTCCAATCACTCAGCAAATGTTCATTCCTGATATTTATTCATTCAGTAACTATTTACTGAGCACCGACTATGTGTCAGACACTATTCTAGGCACTGAGGATACATCAGTGAATAAAACCTACAAAGGTACCTATTCTCATGGAGCTTACATTCTAGTGAGGGAAACAAATTAGGAACAAAAGCATAATATACAAATTACATACAATGTAAGAAAGTGATAAATGTTATGAATAAGAGTAAAGGGGAAAGGGAATTAGAAATATCAGGAAAACAGCATTACTAAATTATGTGATCAAGGAGAAGTCCTCATTGAAAAGCAGACAACAAACACTAAAAATCATATCTAATATAATATCATATAATGATTAATGCTGAGAAGTACACCAGGGTGAAAACAAAGAGAATAATGCAGGGAATTCAAGCAAGTTGACAAATGACCTAAGTGAAATCAAGACTCATGTGACTATCTGGGGAAGGAGAATTTCAGACGGAAGAACAGCAGGTGTAAACTGCTTGCATTAGGATGAGCTTGGCACATTGGAAACTCATCCAGAGACCAATGCAATTGTAGCAAAGGGCCAGGGACAGACCCTTGCCTTTCACAGATTTGGTGAAACAAGCGGTCATAGCAATGACCACAGCAAATCCCATACGGATTTGTAATCTAGGACAAGATACACAGCTGTGTAAAGCCACAGCTTCCCTGGTAGCTCAGGTGATAAAAGTGTCTGCTTGCAATGCGGGAGACACAGGTTCGATCCCTGGGTTGGGAAGATCCCCTGGAAAAGGAAATGGCACCCACTCCAGTTCTCTTGCCTAGAAAATTCCATGGATGGAGGAGTCTCGTAGGCTAGAGTCCATGGGGTCGCAAAGAGTCGGACACGACTGAGCGACTTCACTTTCACTTTCATGTAAAAGATGATAGTGGTAACTATGGAAATGACTTAATGTGGATGAAGTCATGACATATTTTAAAGGTAGAGCCAAGGGAACTTGTTGATGTATGGACTATAACTTGAGGAAAAGGACAGGATCTGGGACTTCCCCAGCAGTCTAGTGGTTATTAAGACTTCACCTTCCAACCCAGAGGGCGTGGGTTTGTTTCTTCATTGGGGAGCTAAGATACCACATGTCTTTGACCAAAATAACAAAGCATAAAACAGAAGTAATATTGTAACAAACTCAATAAAGACATAAAAACACTATTCTTAAAAAAAAAAAAAGAAAAGAAAAAGGACAGAATCAAGAATACCTTCCAGATTTTTTACTTAAACAATGGAATGAATGGCAGTACCACTTTTTGAGATGTCGATGATGACAGAAATGAGGGTGGGGCTAGGGAGTACAAGAGTGCCAGCATTTAAGATCTACTTAATAGTGCTCAGAGTTCAACCTAAGGAAAAGACAAACCTCATACAGAATTATTTGAAACTGAATAGTGATCAGTCTCAAAATCAACCACCCCACTTTGTTTACCAAAGGAATTTTAAAGTTTTGACTTCATGTTTTTTTAAATAATGAACTTAAAGTGTTCCTCTTGAGTCCTGTATTTCCTCCAGCATAGTTATCCTGTTAACTCTCTGATGTCTGAAAATTGCTATGGCTTACTGTTGAAAAATTTCAGATTAGGAGTAAATAGATTTCAGGAATTTAATGGCTTAAAAAATATATCAGTAATCAGCGAGTCACTTCCTTGTAGTACCAAAGATTTGAATGCATTCTCTAATACGAGTTCTTCCTGATAATTTCAGCTGACTTATGTTTTGAACAATACCAAAATTCCTACCTTACTAACTTTCCCGCCCCTGAGCTGTGGAATGTCACATAGAACCGCTGACCAGAAAAGACCCCAGTAAAAGAAGCAAGTAATTTAAGATCGCTATCCCACAAAGGATGCTAAATTCTCCTGTGGCCAATATTCATAAATAAATCTAACTCTAAATTCCTTGCTGCCCTTGAACAAAATAATGAAGTGGGTAAAATTCCTCTGTGATTTCTGACTCTCCGTTTTGAGTTTTTCACTGCCACAATATCCCTGACTCTCTTATCAATGAAGCAATACAATAAGTTCAAGCATACGGTAACGCTAATGACTAATAAAGAATAACATGCCACTTCTCTTGGGAATGTTAACATTTTAAACAAACAGGAAGCTTTGAGTCTATGAAATAAATTTCTAATCAAGATGAAGGAGGAGAAAGGGTTTTTCCACAGATTCATAATCAGAGTCCGATAAACAAGCCCAACTTTGAAGGTCAAGGGGTAGGTGGTATTGCCAATCAGCTTCTATTTTGGCAGCACTATGTTAATAAATGACAACCTGGCTCTCCAAAAATGTAAGTATAAACATAAGTTTATTATAAATTATACCCATGTGGTAAAGAATCTGCCCACCAATGCCAGAGACATAAGAGACATGGGTTTGATCCCTGGGTTGGGAAGATCCCCTGGAGGAGGAAATGGCAACCCACTCCAGTATTCTTGCCTGGAAGATTTCAAGGACAGAGGAGCATGGCAGGCCATGAGTCAGACACAACTGAGCGACTGAGCACATGAGCGTGCGCGCGCACACACACACACACACACACACACACACTTACTGGCAGAATGACTGCCACATAATTAACCAAGAATAAAATAAACATACTTCTATTGTAAATTCTATATAGTCAATTGATTCTCACAGGATGCTTTCATTGATTCCTACCCAACTGTCCTATCCACAGCCAACTATGTTGGAATTCAACCATGATTTGACAAATGGAGTTGAATCTCAAGCCATAGCTCCTTTCCAAATAAAATTTTTGTTATAATTTTATATGCGGCAGGGATGCTGGTTGATATTTTTATTTTAACAAGTAAAACAAGGACGATGATTATCAAAATTTAACTTGCTTATCAATGATGTGCGTAAGTTTTTTTATTCAGATAACAGTTTTTGAATATTAAAACACTTCTGTTTTCTTTGCTGTTCACAATGTAACAGCTACAAACACAATGTATTATATGTTTGCATCTTCATTGTCAATGTTTTCACCATCACTTTCTCAGACCTAGAATTTAATAAGAAACAGTCAAGTAAGCAACTCATTCATACTATTAGCTAATTTTTGTGGTATAACAACCCCATTGTGGTTGATTTCAAGCTTCCGATGAATAATATATCTTCCCACATGGTGCTAGTGGTAAAGAACCCACCTGCCAATGCAGGAGATATGAGATGCAGGTTCAATCCCTGGGTCGGAAAGATCTGCTAGAGAAAGTCATGGCAACCCACTCCAGTATTCTTGCCTGGAGAATCACATGGACAGAGGAGCCGGGGGGGCTACAGTCCACAGGGCCACAAAAAGTCAGGACATGACTAAGCGACTTAGTACTCACACAATGTATAATCTGGAACCCAAAGTTGGGAAGCAATAAGCTGTTTATTGACAAGATAAATAATTTCAGAAGCACAGAAAATAATAAAATTTGGAAAAAAAAAAGGAAATAATGAGCTTTTAGTATTTATTATCTCATTTAATATAATTTACAGAATTGTAAATTTATATTATTTATGGCTATGTTTAAAAACCAACACAAAAACTTTCTGAGACTTTAACAATTGACTCTTTTTTCATTTTATTAAAGTATAGTTGATTTACAATATTGTGCCAATCTCTGCTGTATAGCAAAATGATTTTGTTATATGCATCTATTATTTTTATATTCTTTTCCATTACGTTTATTATAGGATATTGAATACCATTCCCTCTGCTATACAGTAGAACCCTGTTATTTATTCATTCTATGTATAATAAGAGAAAGTGAAAGTGAAGTCGCTTACTTGTATCTGACTCTTTGTGACCCCCTGGACTGTACCCTGCCAAGCTCCTCTGTCCATGAGATACTCCAGGCAAGAATACTGGAGTGGGTTGCCCTTTCCTTTTTCCAGGGGATCTTTCCAACCCAGGGATTGAACCCAGGTCTCCCACATTGCAGGCAGGCTCTTTAACCTCTGAGCCACCAGGGCTCCCTTGCATCTACTGATTCCAAATTCCCAATCCATCCCTTCCCATCCTGGCAATCATGAGTCTATTCTCTATGTCTGTGAGTCTGTTTTTATTTCATAGATAAGTTCATTTGTGTCATATTAGATTCCACATATATGTGGCATCCTATGGCATTTGCCTTTCTTTGTCTGACTTCACTTAGTATGATAATCTCTAGGTTCATTCATGTTGCTGCAAAAGGCATTATTTGATTTTTCTTTTTATAGCTCAGTACTATTCCATTGTATATATATATACCGCACTTTCTTTATCCACTCCTCTGTCAATGGACATTTAGCGTCCATATCTTGGCTATTGTAAGCAGTGTGGCTATGAACATAGGGGTGCGTGTATCTTTTCAAATTAGAGTTTTATCTGGGTATATGCCCAGAAGTGGGATTCCTGGATCATATGGTAACTTGATTTTTGTTTTTTTGAAGAGCCTTCACACTGTACTCTATAGTGGCTGCACAAATTTACATTCCCACCAACAGTGTTAAGCGGGCTCCCTTTTCTCCACACCTTCTCTAGCATTTGTCAGTTACAGAATTTTTGATAATGGCCATTCTGACCTGTGTGAGGTGATACTTCATTATAGTTTTGGTTTGCACTTCTCTAATAATTAGCAATGTGCAGCATCTTTTCATGTGCCTAATGGCCATCTGCGTTATTTCTTTGGAGAAATGTCTATTTAGGTCTCCTGTCCATTTTTTGATTGAGTTGTTTTGTTTCTCGTTATTGAGTTGTATGAGCTGTTTAACAACTGACTCTTGTGAAACATCACAAGTCAGCTTTATAATTGCAGCTTGGTTTCCAGTAAGCAAGACGACTTGGAGCCAAAAATAGGGAATAGATTTGCCTCTTGCTTTCTGCATTTATCTTTTCATGGGTCTCTCAATATGCCTAGAAGAAGCTGCCATCAACCCTTCAGCTGCGGCTTTTTAAGATCTCATGTAGGAACCCACCATACTAAACCACATGCCTAGTCATCCAGGATTCTGATGACAGGTTTTGAAAAGAGAGACCAGTGTGGTTCCCACATATCAAAGTATGCAACCTTTATAAAACATCATGGAATAAACATATAAATTATTTACACTATAGACATATCTCTTTGGATTATCAAGATTTCACACATCTGTTTCTCAGCCACTCCTCAGTTGCTGTTGTTGGATGTATTCTTAGGTTCTGAATATATCTTAAAGGACAATAATATCATCATCTTCTTTGCCAAAGCAGAAGATAACATTGTGCAGTAAACAGTGATTCATATGCCGTACCAGTTATTCTGAGATTCCCGTTCAGGGCCTTGGCTTCCTTACATAAACTAAATCCTTTCTTGCATATTCCACATAAAAGCTATTTCCTGCCATCTTGATGCTCCTGACCCATTTCACCTCAATGAAGAATGAGCATACTTATTCCTTGTTTAATACATTTGCTTATGTATTACAGATATATCTCCTGCCACTCAGGAGTTTATAGCCAAAGAGTAAAGATTCTGATAGAAAAGGCAAAATAAAGACATATATATGGATAGTAAGTTAAAGTTATTGAGTCAATATGGTAATCCAAACATCAAACACTACTGGAAATATCTCAGCTCTAACAAGAAAATAGCTATAAAATTATACACATCTACAGTATTTCACATTAACTGTAAAATAATACTTGGCTGAAATATAACAAGTGGGTTATCTCTAAGAGCTTGCCACTTTTAAAAGTTGGTTTTTATATATGATAGCATATTAAACTATTCTTATGTATTAATACATGCATGCAATTGCCAGCATTTAAGTGCTCCTACTCTGAGGGCTTTCAACATAGGAGTGCTGTTTTACAAGTAAAAATAGTCAACATTTGTACTGTTGGGTTTTTTTTATTATTATAAAGCAATTGGTTATTCAATTCTCTGTATCCTTTAGAAAAGACTGCATTGGCTTAACCCTTTAAACATGCATGGTACATGACCCTAAAAAAAAAACAACAGAAGGTAGAAAGAAATGATCAAATGAAGAGCACTGATCCATAAACTACATTAGGATTATCTGTGATTTTTCATGTAATTCATCAGATTGTTAAAATGACCACATGAACAACCAGAACTGCAGCAGGTAATCCACAGAAACATAACATCCAATGAGTACTTCTAGGGATTATAGTCTGAATTCTTCTCACAGTGCTAACTTGGTTGGCTGACAATATTTCATAGGAAAATACCTAACATTTTGTCTATGATGCTAACTTTCTTCTCCTTTTCTGAAATAAAAGGAGAATGATTTAATGATTTATTGATCATTAAATGATTTACTGATGAAATGATTTATTGATTGACTTTGACTTTTCTCATGTTCTACACATCTAATGGAATTAGATATGAAACATACAAAAGAAAAAATATAAAAACACATCAATTATTATTGTTACTGATATCTGTTAAATGTTGATATCTTAAAAATCAGTAAGAAAATACACCAAAATATTAATGGCAGTAGGCTCTCTGAATGGAGAGATTAAAGGAGGAGTTTCATTTTATTTTCTGTGTAGTCCAAGTTTCCATAACAATCATGTATTACTCTGGGCTGAAGAAAGTAAGTTTTATTTTTAATAAGGATAAATAAAAAAAAAGAGAGAACATTACCATCTCATTTTACTAGTTAAATATCTTTAAGAAAATGTTTTATAATTTCTTATCTAAGGTAAATGTCCAAAAGAAGCTAATTACTCTCCCAGGCTTTTCCCTAGCCATGCTGAAGTACTTGTAGTTCACTGAAGCATTATGCCGACTCCAACTCTGCACCATTGTAAATCTATACCTGATATCTTTTTTAATATACACTTTTATTTATTTATTTATTTGGCTCTGGTAGGTCTTAGTTGCGACATTCTGGGTCTTTAGTTGCAACAAGCAAACTCTTAGTGGCATGTGAGATCTAATTCCTTGACCAAGGATTGAACCCAAGTCACCTGCATTGGGAGTGCGGAGTCTTAGCCACTGGACCACTAAGGAACTTCCTGTTCCTAAAAAGCATCCTACCCTATGTTCTTAAAGTAACTAACTCCAATTTTCCTTCAAAACTCAGCATCACCTTCTCCAGGAAGACTTTTTGGGCTCTCAAGTGCAATATAAGTGCTTATCCTTTGGACAACACCCTCCTTGTATTCATCAACAGTAAGGATTTCTCACTCTGAAATAACTGCAGAAAGTGTTATTCCCAAGTGACTTAGCATAGCACCTACTGAATTAAAAAAATGAATGAATGAACAATATTGACATTCCCATAAGTTAAACAAACGGTAGGCCTTTGTCCTTTCTTTCATTTAAATGATTGGCCCTTTGACTAGAACAGTTAAACCAACTAGGTGATTTGACGTCTTAAGAAAGGTTACAATTATTCATGTAAACTCAATCCATTAATTAATTTATTTTTTTTTAGTTTTTTATTTTTTTAATTTTAAAATCTTTAATTCTTACATGTGTTCCCAAACATGAACCCCCCTCCCACCTCCCTCCCCATAACATCTCTCTGGGTCATCCCCATGCACCAGCCCCAAGCATGCTGTATCCTGCATCAGACATAGACTGGCGATTCAATTCTTACATGATAGTATACATGTTAGAATGCCATTCTCCCAAATCATCCCACCCTCTCCTCTCCCTCTCCCTCTGAGTCCAAAAGTCCGTTATAACAGCTGTGTCTTTTTTCCTGTCTTGCATACAGGGTCGTCATTGCCATCTTTCTAAATTCCATATATATGTGTTAGTATACTGTATTGGTGTTTTTCTTTCTGGCTTACTTCACTCTGTATAATCGGCTCCAGTTTCATCCATCTCATCAGAACTGATTCAAATGAATTCTTTTTAACGGCTGAGTAATACTCCATTGTGTATATGTACCACAGCTTTCTGATCCATTCATCTGCTGATGGACATCTAGGTTGTTTCCATGTCCTGGCTATTGTAAACAGTGCTGCGATGAACATTGGGGTACATGTGTCTCTTTCAATTCTGGTTTCCTCGGTGTGTATGCCCAGCAGTGGGATTGCTGGGTCATAAGGTAGTTCTATTTGCAATTTTTTTAAGGAATCTCCACACTGTTCTCCATAGTGGCTGTACTAGTTTGCATTCCCACCAACAGTGTAGGAGGGTTCCCTTTTCTCCACACCCTCTCCAGCATTTATTGCTTGCAGATTTTTGGATCGCAGCCATTCTGCCTGGTGTGAAGTGGTACCTCATTGTGGTTTTGATTTGCATTTCTCTAATAATGAGTGATGTTGAGCATCTTTTCATGTGTTTGTTAGCCATCCGTATGTCTTCTTTGGAGAAATGTCTATTTAGTTCTTTGGCCCATTTTTTGATTGGGTCGTTTATTTTTCTGGAATTGAGCTGAATAAGTTGCTTGTATAATTTTGAGATTAGTTGTTTGTCAGTTGCTTCATTTGCTATTATTTTCTCCCATTCCGAGGGCTGTCTTTTCACCTTGCTTATATTTTCCTTTGTTGTGCAGAAGCTTTTAATTTTAATTAGATCCCATTTGTTTATTTTTGCTTTTATTTCCAGAATTCTGGGAGGTGGATCATAGAGGATCCTGCTGTGATTTATGTCTGAGAGTGTTTTGCCTATGTTCTCCTCTAGGAGTTTTATAGTTTCTGGTCTTACATTTAGATCTTTAATCCATTTTGAGTTTATTTTTGTGTGTGGTGTTAGAAAGTGATCTAGTTTCATTCTTTTGCAAGTGGTTGACCAGTTTTCCCAGCACCACTTGTTAAAGAGTCAATCCATTAATTTAATTAGCAGTATTTATTAACTGAGGCTTCCCAGGGGGATCGGTGGTAAAGAATCTGCCTGCCAAGCAAAAGACTCGAGTTCGATTCCTGAGTTAGGAAGATCCCACAGAGAATGAAATGGCAACCCACACCAGTATTCTTGCCTGGGAAACCTCATGGACAGAGGAGCCTGGTGGGCTACAGTCCTTGAGGTCACAAAGACTTAGTGACTAAACAGCAGCAACAGCATTTACTGACTAAACATCACTTGATGGCCCTGTGTCAGGCACTGGAACACAGAAAGGAGAGACACTGCTTCTTCTCTCAACAAACAGACTAGTGGAGACAGGAGGTACATTAACAGTTACAGTAGAGGTTGCTGAGTGTTGGACTGAGGCAGGCACTTTCCACAGCAGTGGCAAAAAACGGGTGGGGGTGGGGGGGGTTGGTTGGGGTGTGGGAACAAGACTTCCTTGTTCCAATAACACATAAAATCCAAATGCAGCTATGTCTACAATACAAAGCAAAATAGAAATTGGACTGGACAGTTACCTAACATCAGGGTAAACACTCAATATTATATAACTTTGGAGAAGGCAATGGCACCCCACTCCAGTCTCCTGCCCAGAAAATCCTATGGACGGAGGAGCCTGGAGGGCTGCAGTCCATGGGGTCACTGAGGGTCGGACACGACTGAGCGACTTCACTTTCACTTTTCACTTTCATGCATTGGAGAAGGAAATGGCAACCCACTCCAGTGTTCTTGCCTGGAGAATCCCAGGGATGGGGGAGCCTGGTGGGCTGCCGTCTCTGGGGTTGCACAGAGTCGGACATGACTGAAGCGACTTAGCAGCATTATATAACTTGAATGGACAGAGGAAACAGCAAAAACTCACTGTTATAAGCACTGGCCCATAGAGAAAGATTGGAGGACATGCTGTCACTCACTACAGGAAGTCTAGATCTGAAAAAGGGAATTTCATGAAGGTTTTATAAATATTTAAATCTGGCAACAATTTTGTTATTTTCCAAACCTAGAGAATCCCATGGACAGAGAAGCCTGGTGGGGTACAGTCCATAGGGTCACAAAGAGTTGAACACGACTGAAATGACTTAGCACAAGCATGAGTATGATTCCTAGGTCCAAACTTGGGCAGGGTGGTGGGGAGGAGATAATAAATTTCTCCTTAAACTGTACCACCACAGGGAGAAATTCTTTCAGATCAAATTATCACAGAAGATCAGAGTCACTTTTAGCCACCTCATCTTTCAGCATTACTGTCCTTCCTACCTACCAAAGAAACAAAGTTGTTTTTATATTAATAACCTAATAAGCATGAATAGTCTTTTTGTCTCCAATGCTTTCTGCTTCCAAGCAATTCAGAGTCCCCAGATGGATCTGAACCCTACATCTCTTTTAACTCAACCAACATTCTTCCATGACATTCCACAAATATGAAGCTTAATGGACACAGACTCAATTTCCAAGAGGATAGTGAAAAACTTTCCACTTGATTCAGAATCAAAAGCCAGATTTCTAACTAATTCAACATCAGTCAGTTCAGTGATTCAGTCACGTCCTACTCGTTGCAACCCCATGGTCAGCAGCACACCAGGCTTCCCTGTCCATCACCATCCCCTGGAGCCTGCTCAAACTGATGTCCATCGAGTCGGTCATGCCATCCAACCATCTCATCCTCTGTCGTCCCCTTCTCCTTCTGCCTTCAATCTTTTCCAGAATCAAGGTCTTTTCCAGTGAGTCAGTTCTTCCCATCAGGTGGCCAAAGGATTGCAGCTTTAGCTTCAACATCAGTCCTTCCAAAGAATATTTAGGACTGATTTCCTTTAGGATTGACTGGTTTGATCTCCTTGCAGTCTGATGGACTTTCAAGAGTCTTCTCCAACACCACAGTTCAAAAGCATCAATTATTTGCCATTCAGCTTTCTTTACAGTCCAACTCTCACATTCATACATGACTACTAGAAAAACCATAGCTTTGACTAGATGGACCTTTATTGGCAAAGTAATGTCCCTGCTTTTTAATATGCTGTCTAGTTTTCAACATCAGACGGTTTCAAACATTTTTCCTAAAATTACTACTTCAAACCAAAGAATACTGTCATTTATACATAACAATGTAAACACAGGAGGCTGTGATTGCTTCAGTTCTGGAATTACCACATGTATCTGGAATTACCACATTTATCTGGAATTATCACATAAAATTACCATCTGTATCAGATATTTACTCCAAAACTTAAAGAATAAAATATACCTAGGAAATTATAACCATAATCCTAAACAATCTTTCTAGTATATCCCAAACATAGTACCCAGATTAGACTTCTTAAAATATAGCTCAAAAATGTGTCCTTGACTTAAAGTGTATAATTCCTGTTCATTATTTGTAGAACAAAGTCCAAACCTTGAGTCTAGAATTCAAGGTCTTTACAAACTGGCTCCAACCTGCCTCCTTCACTGGTAAACCACATACCCTTTGTAAAAATCTATACTTCATCTCCAAAAGGTTTTGTGGTAGTCTTGTAGCATTCAGAGAACTCGCCTTCAACCCTACATCTGTGCTCTCCTCTTTTTTTTCAACTGGACTAACATTCCTTCCATTCTGTCTATTCACACCCAACTCATCCAAACCTCTCCTCCATGAGTCTGCACATACGAGGGTAACATCTCTGTCCTCTACACTCTCAATCATTTGACTTATATCTCTCTTGACACCTCTAACATATCTTTCTCATTTTTATGGCCTCTCACAGCAGTGAGGACAGAGTACGTATACAACTTCAGAACTATAAGTGAATGACTGGATCTTTTAAAATAATTATTCATAAGACATTCCAGGATTATTTTATTTTTCCACATAATCCACACATTCCTTTTCCACATAATCTACTAGTGCCATTCCTTAATAGATTCAGGTATTGTAAGATATTAGTCATTCTATGTCCACCCTATAACTGATATCAGAAGTTTGTTTTAGAAAACCTACATAGCGGCTTATCTGCCACTTGTTTATATTTCATATCAAGAAAGTTAATGAAAAATAATCTGATGGTTGAATAACCTACTTATAAAAGTGAAAGTAAAAAAGACTTTATTATCTACCACCCTGAACTGAATTCTCAGCTGCACAAATTCTCCTTTACGGGTGAACTAAACCTTGATGCTAGGCAACCCCTCAGGTGTTCCTTAAGTTCCACCCTCAGAAAACTTGAAGGTCTTTATGGCATCAAATAATAAATACCAACATGACTACTATTGATGGTGTTAGTTCTGGAAATCCTACTGACAGTAGAGCAGGAAGTATTAGTTCTACACAGTCATAGTGTCAGTGGCCCTACTTTTTTCTAACAAACATTCTATGAAATGTAAGATAACGACAGTCAGTCAGTTCAGTCACTCACTGGTGTCTAACTTCTTGTGACCCCATAAACGGCAGAACACCAGGACTCTCCCTGTCCATCACCAACTCCAGGAGTTTACTCAAACTCATGTCCATCGAGTTGGTGATACCATCCAACCATCTGATCCTCCATCATCCCCTTCTCCTCCAGCCTTCAGTCTTTCCCAGTATCAGGGTATTTTCCAAGGAGGCAGTTCATTGCATCAGGTGGCCAAAGTATTGGAGCTTCACCTTGAGCATCTTTGGAATACTCCAAAGAATATTCAGGACTGATTTCCATCAGGATGGACTGGGTGGATCTCTTTGCAGTCCAAGGGATTTTCAAGTTCAGTTCAGTTGCTCAGTCATGTCCAGCTCTTTGCGACCCCATGAACCACAGCATGCCAGGCCTCCCTGTACACCAACTCCCAGAGTCCACCAAAACTCATGTCCATTGAGTCGGTGATGCCATCCAACCATCTCATCCTCTATCATCCCCTTCTCCTCCTGCCCTCAATGTTTCCCAGCATCAGTGTCTTTTCCAATGAGTCAGCTCTTCACATCAGGTGGCCAAAGTATTGGAGTTTCAGCTTCAACATAAGTCCTCCCAATGAACACCCAGGACGGACTGGTTGGATCTCCTTGCAGTCCAAGGGACTCTCAAGAGTCTCCAGCACCAGAGTTCAAAAGCATCAATTCTTTGGCGCTCAGCTTTCTTTATAGTCCAACTCTCACATCCATACATGACTACTGGAAAAACCATAGCCTTGACTAGATGGACCTTTGTTGGCAAAGTAATGTATCTGCTTTTTAATATGCTGTCTAGGTTGGTCATAACTTTTTAACTTCATGGCTGCAATCACCATCTGCAGTGATTTTGGAGCCTCAAAAAATAAAGTCTGACACTGTTTCCACTGTTTCCCCATTTATTTGCCGTGAAGTGATGAGACCGGGTACCATGATCTTCGTTTTCTGAATGTTGAGCTTTAAGCCAACTTTTTCACTCTCCTCTTTCACTTTCATCAACAGGCTCTTTAGCAGTTCTTCACTTTCTGCCATAAGGGTGGTGTCATCTGCATATCTGAGGTTATTGATATTTCTCCCTGCAATCTTGATTCCAGCTTGTGGTTCTTCCAGTCCAGCATTTCTCATGATGTACTCTGCATAGAAGTTAAATAAGCAGGGTGACAATATACAGCCTTGCCTCAACTACTGAAACCCATGTGCCCTGGAGCCTGTGCTCCACCTGCAAGAGAACCCACCGCAATAAGAAGCCCAAGCACCACAACTAGAGAGTAGTCCCCACTCACTGCAACTACAGAAAAGCCAATGCACCAACAAAGACCCAGTACATCCAAAAATAAATAAATAGAATTATTTTTAAAAGATGCCAGACCAAAGTAGTTGCCATTAGAGAGCTGTCTGAGGTCCTGATACCTTGAGAATCTGATTTCAGTCAACCCACTGGGTTATGACTATTTGAAATATAACCCAAACTCCAACACAACAGATTCATAATATGTCCAAATAATTTGAGTAAATTCTGGAAGTTCATAAATAAAAGAATTTAATCTTTTCTTGATAAACTGCTGCAGCAAAGAGGCACAAAGGCAAAAGTGTCATTTTTTAAAGCCAATGTTGCCTGAACCCAAAGTCCAGCTCTGCCACTTACTACCTATGTGGCCCTACGGCAGAAAGTGAAAAAGAACTAAAGAGCCTCTTGATGAAAGTGAAAGAGGAGAGTGAAAAAGTTGGCTTAAAACCCAACATTAAAAAAACTAAGATCATGGCATCCAGTCCTATCACTTCATGGCAAATAGATGGGGAAACAATGGAAACAGTGACAGACTTCATTTTCTTGGGATCCAAAATCACTGCAGATGGTGACTGCAGCCATGAATTAAAAGACACTTGTACCTTGGAAGAAAAGCTATGACCAACCTAGACAGCATACTAAAAAGCAGAGACATTACCTTGCCAACAAAGGTCTACCTAGTCAAAGCTATGGTTTTTCCAGTAGAAATGTATGGATGTGAGAGTTTTACCATAAGAAAACTTGAGTTCCGAAGAATTGATGCTTTGAAGTATGGTGTTGGAGAAGACTCTTGAGAGTCCCCTGGACTGCAAGGAGATCCAACGAGTCCATCCTAAAGGAAATCAGTCCTGAATATTCATTAGAAGGACTGATGCTGAGGCTTAGGCTCCAATACTTTGGCCACCTGATGCAAAGAACTGACTCACTGGAAAAGACCCTGATGCTAGGAAAGATTGAAGGCAGGAGGAGAAGACAGATGGTTGGCTGGATGGCATCACCAACTCAATGGACATTAATTTGAGCAAGCCCCAGGTGTTGGTGATGAACAGGGAAGCCTGGTGTGCTGCTGTCCATGGAGCTGCAAAGGGTCAGACATGACTGAGCAACTGAACTGAACTGAAGCTATTTAATCTCTCTAAGCCTCGTGTATCTCATGTGTAAAATGGGTATAATAAGAGGGCCTCAAAGGGCTATTATAAGCAATAAGTGAAATTATGAACAATAGTGCTGAGCACAAATACCCTTCAATGTTGTTAGATGATGATCACAATTGTGATAATGACAATAATAATGAGAATTTTCTTTTCTACTCAATAGAGGAATAAATGAGCTTTAAATTTAAACTGACTACCTAACTACTTATCACTATCTTATCACTTCAAACAGTTAGATATAATAGTGAATATTTTAAATCTACAATGCATTGTCATGGAGAAAATTTGTAAAGGAAAAGAATAGATATGGAAGCAGAAACCCAGAACATTTTTTGCCTTATAACCTAGATGATGGTTGCTTATCCATCACTACCTACTGATGCTATATCTCATATATAACCAATGCCCTTTTCCCCATTTTCTCTACAAACAGCACAACTTATGCCTTCATTACCCTCTTGGGGATTTTATGAGGACCTCATCATTGAGTCTCCTGTCTTCTCACACATGCAATCTTTGTATTGCTTCAAAAGACCTCCTAATTCACAGTCATCTTCAATTAAAAATTCTCCTATAGAGCACCACCATCTGCTGCATAAAGGCTAAATTCTATTATAATTATTATGACGACCTTTTACAAACTGATCTCATTTCTTGGCATCATTCTCTACTGCTGCCTACCAACTTTTCATGGCTCATTCTCATATCGATGAATTTTCCCTGGCTAGATACCCCTTCTAACTTATGTGTTTATGTAAAAATCTGACCTATTTCAAGGTTCAGAATATTGCTCTTTCCTTATGAAATATATTTAATACTTATATTCAGAATCTAAAATTTCCTTTTCTGTGGTCAGAGCAATCTGTATTTCTACTATAACACTTCACATTCTATTATAAACTTATAATTATACATTTTCTTAAAAATCTGTAGCCATGGGACTTCCCTGGTGGTCCAGTGGTTAAGAATCTGCCTGCCAATGCAACCTGAGTTTGATCCCTGGTCCAGGAAGATCCCACATGCCCTGGAGCAGCTAAGCCCGTGCACGACAACTACCAGAAGCCCGCACTCTAGAGCCTACCTGGGCACCACAATAGGGTAGCTCTGACTCACCGCAACTGGAAAAAGCCCACTTGTAGCAACAAAAGACCAATGCAGCCAAACATAAATAAATAAATAAAAGTTTTAAAAACCTGTAGCTACATTTCAAATGAAGAGGAATGGAAAAATAAAATGAATGTAGAGTTCATAAACAAGGTAACCTTGATATGAGAAAAATACTGGCAAATGTATTCAAAAATAGTTGGCATAATATATTTCAACATCCACAGTTCCCCATCAACATGTCCCCAACAACAATTGGACTCTAAGGAGATTTCAAGGACCCTAATGACGGAAAACAAAACAATCATTTACACAATGAAGATTTTCCCTATATCAACGTGACAAACTTTTTACTCACTACAATGGCAGGCCTTCCTGGTGGTGTTAAGCACAACAAAGTGAAACCAGACATGAAGGAGCTATGCAACCCTTTTCACCAAATTCTTAATGAATGATCACCATGACCCACACTAGCAGGGGATCCTCATATCTACCAGTTATGTGGAAGTCATACAATCCTGAATGGGTCTTTTTCCAAAGAAGATATTCAGGTGGCCAGCACATGCATGGAATTATTAAGACAGTCAGAGCAGGACGACAGTTACCTCACAACTGATGAAATGGCTGTCATCAGGGGGCTGAGGGATGGTCAGCGCTGGCAGGGGTAAGGGTGGGCCTCATGCATTCTTGGGGAGAGTACAGACTGATGCAGTCATTGAGGACAACAGTGAAGAGGTTCCTCAGGGAACTAGGAACAGATCTTTCATATGGTGAAGGGGTTCAACTTGTGGATGTGTGTCTGAGGAAACAGGAACACTACCCCAGAGGATGTCTGCACCCCCATTTGCAATGATATTGGTGAACCATAAAGGCTTTTATGAGAACTTCCTGGACGGTGCCAGTGGTAAAGAATCAGCCTGCTGATGCAGGAGACTCCAGAGACATGGGTTTCATCCCTGGGTTGGGAATATCCCTTGGAGAAGGAAATGGCAACACACTCCAGTGTTCTTGCCTGGAAAATCTCATGGACAAGGGAGCCTGGCAGGCTACAGTCCATGGGGTGCAAAGAGTCAGACACGACTGAGCACACACACACCGTACCAAGAGTATTACTCGAGGAGAAGTGGGTCAGACAGAAAACAACGAATACCATATGTTCTCATTTATATGTGGAATCTTAAAAAAAATTCTAATTAAAAAAAAATAGATATGCAACAAGCAACAAAGATTTACTGTATAGCACAGGGAACTATAGTCAATATCTTGTAATAACCTAAAATGGAAAATAATCTGAAAAATAACATATGTATTTGTATAACTGAATCTGTTATACTGGGAACCTGAAACACTGTAAGTCAACTATACTTCAATAAAATACATATATTAAGAAAATAAATAAACCAAGCTCATAGAAGCAGAAATCATATTTGTAGTTTCCAGAGGCCAGCGAGGTGGGTGGGGTGGGTGAAGGTGGTCAAAAGGTACAAATTCTAGTTCTAGATATAAGTTTTGGGGATGTAATGTACAGCATGATGTACATTTTCAATACATTTCTCAATATTGTATATCTGAGAGTTGCTACGAAAGTAGATCTTAAAAGTTTCCATCAAAGAGAAAAAAATGTATAACTGTGATGCAATGTTAACTTGACTTAATGTGGTAATCATCTCACAATATATAGAAATATCAAGTTATTATGTTGTACACTTGAAACTTAAACAATGTTATATGTCAATTATATCTCAACAAAACTGGAAAAATTAAAAGGCAAAAATAATCATACAATAAGTACTACTGCACTCATCCATCTCCAGTACGTCCCATAAAGCTGTAAATACAAAACTGCATTATGACCCCACAATGGTAAAAGGGATATTTATGTTGCTAACATGAGAGCTGGAATCAGGAGAAAATTAAAGGATCTGAATAGCTTCAAGACATCTTTCATGTATGCATAATCCACTGTGAGACATAGGTACACAAACCTACTTGCTTGTATGACATTCACTTCATTTCTACAGGAGAGTAACCGGATATGCCTACTGGCAAGAGAAACGGTGACCCATTTGGGTCACTCCAATATTTCTTATAGAGATCATTCTTCAAACTCCAAGGCGTCAAGTGCAGATTTTAGATCTGGTATCTGTTGTGCATGTGTTTGTTGGGTTGTAGGATAACATGCTCAGAAACTATGTACTTTTTTAATTAAATACAAATCAAGTACTAAGACACAAAGAGAGGGTGAGGGAGAGAAAGAAAGAGGAAGGGGGAAGGAGAGAGAAAGGCAGGGAGGGAGGGAGGAAAGGAAGGAAAGAGGGAGGGAATATCTGTAAGTTGATCAGAGGAAAATGTAATTTTCCTCACTTCTCCAGGTAAACAGGATAACTTGGAACAACCATTAGCTTTTTTGTCTTCCTTTTTTCTTTTCTTTCTTTTTTTTTTTTTTTTACTATATCACAAGTACTTGCTTCTCTAGAGACTATACTGTTAAATAAACTCAAGTACAGGGTAATAGAATCTACTGATAAAACAATGGGACTCCTTTGCCACCTCTCCCAGCAAAGGTCAGCTTCCCCAGGGGCTATAAGGCTTCTCAGAAAAGTCATAACACTGTTCAAGCACTAATAACTTCAATTTTCCTCCCTCAGGATTCATATCCAGACAGAGGTACCTTTAAGAGCTACATCTCCAGTTTCACCATTAATGGAAAAAGACTAAGGGAAAGAAGAAATCCCTCGACACCCAACTTAGGGGACCCCAGTTGTGCTATGACATCAACTCCTGAGTGAGGAGCAGAGGAAACCACTCTTGGTCTGGCTTTCTCTCAGGTCACTCCAGGAGAGATGGCTTATTGCCACAGACTGTCTGTTGTGCATATCTGGCCTCCTCATTTGCACCATCACTTCAACGTAGAGAATCCTTCAGCTAACGCCTTCCTTTCTTCAATCCCTACGAGAGTGTTTCTCTGTGTATGTGCTGGAACAAAGTATGGAGAGGATAGGACTGCAGGTCGACTCCTGAGCTGCCTCTAGGCATTCGGAGACTCCCCACCCGGTCCCTGTCCTTGGAGTACACATTCCATGCAGGGCTCTCCAACAGGAGCCATGATGACAGAGGCAGGCTTCAGAGAGCAGTGTGGTGTTGAGACCATCTGAAATGAATACATGACTGAATCCTATTGAGGTCTCCAGATAAATTTTCCTTCCGAGTTTCTCAAACTTAGCATTATTATTTTTTTACTGAGGTACAGTTGATACAACTAGGTAAACTTTTAAGATTCTGGAGGGCAGGTGTGGAGACCCATTTGTCTTACAGTCACCCAAGGCAAGTCTCATATGTATGTTTCCTGCTTATTCCACCTGCCACCTGGAATCTGGAATATTTATTGGAAGGACTGATGCTGAAAGTGAAGATCCAATACTTAGGCCACCTAATGCAAAGAGCTGACTCACTGGAAAAGACCCTGATGCTGGGAAAAACTGAAGGCAGAAGGAGAAGGGGGCAACAGAGGATGAGATGGTTGGATGGCATCATCGTCTCAATGGATATGAGTTTGAACCAACTCTGGGAGATAGTGAAGGACAGGGAAGCCTGGCATGTTGCAGTCCATAGGGTTGCAAAGGGTCGGACACAACTGAGCTACTGAACAACAACAACAACCTGGAGTGTCTGCCTCTTCCATTTCCCATTCCCCTCCATCAGCAGGTTTCAGATTTCAGCCAGGAAGCTACTGAGGTTGTGAACCAACATTATCTGTAGGTCTGCCAACAAGAGCTGTACCAAATTTTGCATATATTTATTCTTTGTACTTCATCTTGTTCTTTAAAAAATGTATTTGAAGCTTATCTAAATTATTATTTACGCCATGCCTTATTAAAATATATATATTTATGGTCAATTATGAAGATACATTAAATTTCAATGATTAGAAAATCCCAAGGAAGCAAAAATGACAGAAGAAAAAGTAGAATCATACCATAAGCATGGTTAGGTAATTATAATACTTGCCTCTCATCCTTACACTCTATTCAAGGCAGGCCACAGATATGACCTCTAAACATACTAATGTTTGAGGGAAAATGCAGTTGGTTATAGGATACACAGTATCATAAATAAACTTCATAAAACTGGCTTGGCATGGGTATTTTTCTATTATAGTGTTAAAGGGGATGAACAAAACAGCCTGAAAAATAAAAATACATTTGCATGAGATTTCTTAATAAGCAATACATAGTAAGCAATAAGAAAACACTGTAGCATAAGTTTTCATAATTGAGCCCAGGATATGGACATCAATTGTTTCCTGAGTTCCACTATGTGAGTCAGTATTATAATGACAAAAACAGCAGCATCAAAACTAGACACCCAAAATAAGGCTGTCATTCAATGGGAAATGTGACAAGAATGTCAAAACAATGCTATGCTGAAGATAGTGATGGTGATGGAAAGAAAAGAAAGACTATTACTCTTGAGCAAAAGTCAGAAGTAATCAAGAATCAATCAGTTTATATGTTGAGGTCTTACAGTTACACATATAAAGGTATTTATAAAGTTCTTACTATTGAAATTTCTACAGGAAAAAATAACTATATAGAAATCTGAAACTCTTTAATTTCATTTTCCCAATAAAATAATTACCCTAACTCAGGGGGCTTTTTTAGACACATTCATATTCACTATTTCAAATCAGTTCAGTCACTCAGTCCTGTCTGACTCTTTGCGACCCCATGGACTGCAGCCAAGGCTTCCCTGTCCATCACCAACTTCCGTAGGTTACTCAAACTCATGTCCATCGAGTTGATGATGCCATTCACCATCTCATCCTCTCTTGTCCCCTTCTCCTCCTGCTTTCAATTTTTCCCAGCATCAAGGTCTTTTCCAATGAGTCAGTTCTTCACATCAGGTGGCCAAAGGATTGCAGCTTCAGCATCTGTCCTTCCAATGAATATTCAGGGCTGATTTCCTTTAGGATGGACTGGTTGAATCTCCTGGCAGTCCAAGGTACTCTCAAGAGTCTTCTCCAACACCACAGCTCAAAAGCATCAATTCTTCAGTGCTAAGCTTTCTTATACTCTAACTCTCACATCCATACACGATTACTGGAAAAACCATAGCTTTGACTAGACAGACCTTTGTTGGCAAAGTAATGTCTCTGCTTTTTAATATGCTGTTGGTCTTAGCTTTTCTTCCAAGGAGCAAGTGTCTTTTAATTTCATGGCTGCAGTTACAATCTGCAGTGATTATGGAGCCCAAGAAAAGAAGTTCATGGTTCGCATACTGTTGAAGCCTGGCTTGGAGAATTTGGGCATGTGAGATGAGCACAATTGTGCTGTAGTTTGAACATTCTTTGGCATTGCCCTTCTTTGGGATTGGAATGAAAATTGACCTTTTCCAGTCCTGTGGCCACTGCTGAGTTTTCCAAATTTGCTGGCATATTGAGTGCAGCATTTTCACAGCATCATCTTTCAGGATTTGAAATAGCTCAACTGGAATTCCATCATCTCCACTAGCTTTGTTCATAGTGATACTTCCTAAGGCCCACTTGACTTCACATTCCAGGATGTCTGGCTCTCGGTGAGTGATCACACCATCGTGGTTATCTGGGTCATGAAGTTCTGTTTTGTATAGTTTTGTGTATTCTTGCCACCTCTTCTTAATATCTTCTGCTTCTGTTAGGTCCATACCATTTCTGTCCTTTATTGTGCCCATCTTTGCATGAAATGTTCCCTTGGTATCTCTAATTTCCTTGAAGAGATCTCTAGTCTTTCCCATTCTGTTGTTTTCCTCTATTTCTTTGCATTGATCACTGAGGAAGGCTTATCTCTCCTTGCTATTTTTTGGAACTCTGCATGCAGATGCTTATATCTTTCCTTTTCTCCTTGGCCTTTCATTTCTCTTCTTTTCTCGGCTATTTGTAAGGCCTCCACAGACAATCATCTTGCCTTTTTTGCATTTCTTTTTCTTGGGGATGGTCTTGATCACTGCCTCCTAGACCTTGTCAAAACATCCATCCATAGTTCTTCAGGCACTCTATCAGATCTAATCCCTTGAATCTATTTTCACTTCCACTGTATAATCGAAAGGGATTTGATTTAGGTCATGCTTGAATGGTCTAGTGGTTTTCCCTACTTTCTTCAATTTAAGTCTGAATTTAGCAATAAGGAGTTGATGATGTAAGCCACAGTCAGCTCCCAGTCTTGTTTTTGCTGACTGTATAGAGCTTCTCCATCTTTGGCTGCAAAGAATATAATCAATCTGATTTTGGTATTGACCATCTGGTGATGTCCATGTGTAGAGTTTTCTGTTGTGTTGTTGGAAGAGGGTGTTTACTATGACCAGTACATTCTCATGGCAAAACTCTGTTAGCCTTTGACCTACTTCATTTTGTACTCCAAGGCCAAATTTGCTTGTTACTCCAGGTGTTTCCTGACTTCCTACTTTTGCATTCCAGACCCCTATAATGAAAAGGACATCTTTTTGGGGTGTTAGTTCTAGAAGGTCTTGCAGGTCTTCATAGAAACATTCAACTTCAGCTTCTTCAGCATTACTGGTCAGGGCATAGACTTGGATTATTGTGGTATTGAATGATTTGCCTTGGAAATGAACAAAGATCATTCTGTCGTTTTTGAGATTGCATCCAAGTACTGCATTTTGGATTTACTATTTATTATTGAGTAAATGACAGCACAAGGACAAAAGTTCACCATTTTATCACATAAGCAACTAAATCAGTCATTAAATAATACAATATAAGTACAAAAATACACCTTTACACTGCTGTTTGTCATTTATGAAAAAGAAACTAAAAAAAGTCTAACAACCGACTAACCTAGAAGTTAAAGAATTCATTCTGTGGCTAAAGTCTAACTCAGGGTTTTGATTTAAAATTGTTCCTAACAGTACAACTGTCACATTATAATACAGCTAAAGTGACCAAATTTTTCAAAACAGAAATAAGGAGATATGACTTGAAAAAGTATTGGATTGGGGGGTGCAGTATTTGTATAAAAGATTACTACTACTACTACTACTAAGTCGCTGCAGTCATGTCTGACTCTGTGCGACCCCATAGATGGCAGCCCACCACGCCCCGCTGCCCCTGGGATTCTCCAGCAAAGAACACTGGAGTGGGTTGCCATTTCCTTTTCCAATGCATGAAAGGGAAAAGTGAAATTGAAGTCGCTCAGTTGTGTCCGACTCTTTGCGACCCCATGGACTGCAGCCTACCAGGCTCCTCTGTCCATGTGATTTTCCAGGCAAGAGTACTGGAGTGGGGTGCCATTGCCTTCTCCAGTATAAAAGATTACATACATTTTAAATTTGATTTTACATCTAATGGCTCTTTGAAAATTTTTATGAAGTCAGAACTGCCACAGAAAAGCCTGGAATGTGTGTTTGGCTAAACACTGATCCACTTACAAGTTGTTAAAAATGAAACCCCGGGGGGAAAATAAGTGAAATCCTACCCTAATTTTTCACAAAAGTCTCTTCATGTTACCATCTTTAGATATGTGGTAGGCAGCATGTTCAGAGCCTTACGGCCCCTAGCTAGTAACCCTGGACAAATGACTTAGCTTCTAGAAAGTTTCATCTTCTCATATATAAACTAAAACTGTTGGACTACCTGGTCCACTGAATCCCCAGTATTTTGTCAACTGTAGACTTTTGAAGAGACCACTAACTGCTCACCAACTCCAAGCCAGGGTGTAGCTGTTTTAACTATCAGAAACTACAGGCCCAGGTCCACATCTACTACAGAATTAATATCTATCCTGGCAGGTTTTAAATGAAGTGTTTATGCCAGTGTGAGCTAACCATAATCTAACGGCTAGCACTTTAATTTAGCTTTCAACCTAGATTAATCTAACCTGTCTGAATTTCAAACGTCTCACCTGCTCTGGCCTCTAGTTTCCATATCTGGCATCATGGCTATCTGTTCTGACCTCTGGCAGCTAAACTCTCCAGCATGCTTCTTCATCTCCTGTGTGTGTGCTTGCTCAGTTACACAGTCATGTCCAACTCTTTGTGACTCCATGGACTATATCCCGCCAGGTTCCTCTGTCCATGCAACTTCCCAGGCAAAATTACTGGAGTGGGTTGCCATTTCCTACTCCAGAGGATCTTCCCAACCCAGAGATGCAACCTGAGTCTCCTGCGTCTCCTGCACTGGAAGGCAGATTCTTTACCACTGCACCCCTTGGAAGCCCTTTTCATTTCCTAGGTTTGGCTAATGTCTGGGATGCTTGTTTTAATACCTTATGATGTCTTCCTGCAACCCTGTTTATTAAATCTTTAGTCTCTATAATAACATTTTAGAAAAGTCCACCTTATCTTTTGTTAAATACCCAAAAATAAATCTATAGTGGGGTGATTTCTTTTGTGGAATCATCCTGAAAACAAAGCTGATGCTCAGGCAAGTGGTCTACCAAGGATACAAAGATTTTTTTCTTTCCTCCAGAACACAGACTCACATCAAAAAATCAACGATAAATGTGAAGTAGAGGCCAACATGACTTATCTTCATAAACAATACTTTCTCTCATTTCCCTTATGGACAACATAAAGGAATGAAAAGAATCATTTTTGTTAGGTAGTTGATATATTTCCAGTTAATAAAAAAGCAATCTGTAAAATATTAGTAGCAACATCTATCGTCCCTCACTGGCCAACTTTGGGGCTGTCACTTATCCCCTAAATTTCTCAGGGCAAATTTGACTATAACCCATATCTATACCAAAACCTTCTATACCAAGGTCCACAGATGAGTTACATATATAATCAATATGTATCAAAAGAATTGCAGAATCATTCCAATCTGACCTTGATAAGATACAAAGATAATATCATTAGAAAATAGAGAACCTACCTGGTATCCCAGTAAAGAATCTGCCTGCCAATTCAGGGCACACGGGTTTGAGCCCTAGTCTGGGAAGATTCCATGAAGCCCACATGTTGCAACTACTGAGCCCATGTGCTGTAACTACTGAAGCCCACACACCTGGAGAACGCACTCTACAATAAAAGAAACCCTGCAATGAGAAGCCCTCACTCACCACAGTAGACAAAGCCTGCTTGCAGCAATGCAGACCCAGTGCAGTCATAAATAAATAAACAACCAATAAAATGTAAAAAGAGAGAGGCCTGAGGCAAAGAGCCGACTCACTGGAAAAGACCCTGACTCTGGGAAAGAGTGAAGGCAGGAGAAGGGGGTGACAGAGGATGAAATGGTTGGATGGCATCACCAACTCAATGGACATGAGTAAACTCCAGGAGATAGTGAAGGCCAGGGAAGCCTGGCTCGCTGCAGTCCACGCGGTTGCAAAGAGTCAGACATGACTTAGGGACTAAACAACAGCAATGAAGATCAGAAAGCATACAAAATGCACTCAATTGCTTAAGGGTATTTAAATGTCCAAATAATTGTGAATCCAGTTACAGTTGCTTGGAACTGTTCACAGATAGTACATCCATCACTAAAGGTGAAATATCAGTCTCTTTCCTGTATCATGCTACACAAAATGGTTCACAAGAGACTTTACAGTTGTGAAAATGCAATGAAGAGTTAATCTTCTACACAAGGCTTGGTGATATCAGCTGACCATACATTCCAACTAACACTGTTCCATAAGGCAGCTAAGTCAACAGCAACCACTTAAGGGGCAGATTCCCATGGGTTCTTAATTGCTGAACAGTGTGGTGCTGTCCTTCATACTAGATAAAATTACAATGTTCTTTAGCTCTAGGAACTTAACTGAAATCTTGGAAGATATACGAAAAAATTCCTTATATGCTCCTGGTGGGTAATATATAGGTACAAGATATATATGATGTTTCCAAATTAGAGTTTACAGAAAATGCTGGTAAATATATCAGTGAAAACTTGGTGGGAAATTGTTAACTAAAGTGAGGCTTCATGGCTCTGTCTTCTGATATGATCAGCTTTAAGTGGCCCATGTCACACATCTGATAGTGAAATGGAATAGAATATATAATCTGTCAGACAATAAAAAAACAACACAATGGAAAGCTGAATTGAATTTAATAGAATGTAATCAGACAAATTTCAATGTAAAGCCAGCGTTTAGGTTTAAATAATCATCAAAGTAGAATTTGAAGGGGGCCTTGCTATATAATAGACTTCTCTGAAAAATACCTGGAGTCTTCCTTTGATTGCAAGTTCAATGTGAACTAAACTGTAAGGTGGTTGACAAAACAAAGAGCTGTTGAAAACACTCATGCAAAAACAGATTTATAATGTCCAGAGCTCTCTACTAATCAAGCTACTCTGTGGTTGAATTTTATTATGGAAACTATTTATTCACTGTAGAATCTAAAGGCATACGCTTTCATACTACAAAGCAAAATAAAACCCTGTTTCTATTTGGATGAAGTGTCTTCATCACTCATCATTTCATCCCTATTTAGTATAGCTTATACATAATTCCTACATTAATTCCCATTTAGTGGATTTTTCCTTCTAAAACTACTCTGTCAGATATCAAAATCCAACTAAAGAGGCACTTAAATATATGTACTATTTTATTGTCAATTTCAGATCCTCTCTATCAAAAATGACAGAAAAACTCTAATTTTAGTGGGTATTATTACTTACCCACTGTGCTTTTGTTTACTGAGCTTAAAGTCATCACTAAGGTTGCAAAACCACTTAGCTTCACTTTGAGGGTGAGAAACTGTTAATGAAACCTGATTGAGAATCTATTTAATTTACTGCATTATAATAATATAATAGTGGAAAGAACATTTTTTTTTAATGTGGGCTTGAATCCTGGCTCTGCCAAACGTAGCTTATAGGCAGAACTCTGGGTGATTTTATTAACCAGCTAGCAGTTTTCCCAGTGATGTTTTATAGAAAAAAAAAGGAGAGAGAAATACAGCTTATATTTAGATATTCCAAGTTAGAGGGTCACATGGCAATTTTTCATTCACATACACACAAATACAAAGATATATGGTAAGGCAGAGATGAAAAGTGATTAGCATCATAAAAGAAACATCAGTCAAATGCTGGCAGAGTTCAGCAGATAGAGAAGGAGTTTTGTTATTCCATGAAGGTTAAAATTGTTAATAGACTGAGAGCACAGGCTAGTTTCCAAAACCGTTCTTGTACTTTCACAGTGAATCTTCCTCTCACCCACTGTACCATCAGCCTCCACTCCAGTCCTTTCATCTAGACATTTATTCCAAAAAGTACCATTCAGATTTATAATTTTTTACTTCATAAACTGCCAATGAAATATCAAAAACAATGAGGTACTTCTCTTTTAGAGAAAACCTAATTAACTGTGTAAACCCTTGAAAACTTGATCGTGGTGTATTTCCTGGTTGCATACTATAAACAAATGAGAAGAAGAAACTTACTGGCAACTTGACCTTCCTTAGAGAATTTAGCTAGAATGTGGATAAAATAAAGCCTTTGAATCCTCCCCACTAACTGACATGAACAGAAAAATCAACATTTCAACTTCTGAACCACATTCAGACATTACAGGAATGCAACAGATAGTCCTATTTCCCCCACCAGCCTTTGTTTTCACTGCTTCTTGCAAGGGGTGGAGAGTTTTATTCCAAAATGGTGAATAGTCATGACTGAGTTTGTCTCAATTCACTCTCACCTGGGGAGAAAAGGATAACAAATCAGGCTTTGTTCTGAAGAGTCTCTCACAGAGAGGAAATTCAGTAGTTGGGAGTTTAGAAAGAGTTTCCAAACAGATCAATAGAGAGGCAGACCCAGTCACTCCTTAAAGGCATCAACCACTATAACACTGTCATTTGCCTCCCCTAGCTTTCTTCACCATTAACTTTTGAAGTCCTGCTAGCTTACTAGGGATTGACAGAAAAACACACAGTTGCTGAGATGAGGTTACTGAGGTACAGCAACTTCATAAAGTCTGTTTATTCACAGGTGAAAATCTGCTGTGAGTAATCCAGTAGTGACTAGATATATCTCAGCTAGATCATTCCAATTTTTACTTTGAGGCCATTATAACAGATGCATTCAAAATGGCATCTAGATGACTAAGAAAAGACTTAGGTTAGAACGAGAACCACTTTGTGAGTTAGAAAACCTTGATTTGTGTCCTCATATCTATAATCTTGGCTAAGTCTACGACTGCACTTTCTCATCTGCCATACTCAATAAGGAAAATAACTTCCACAGGATAAGGACTAAAAAGAAATAGCATCTTTAAAAGTACTCTGTAAAGTTCAAAATACTGCTTAGATGTTAGCTATAGCAATCTTTCACTGAGCCTAATAGTCATGATGTGACTCCTTAAATTCAATAATTTAACAATGATTTAAAGGAATACACCATATTTTCCTTTTTATATAATTATATTTGTTTATTTATTTAATTTAGTTTTGGCTGCTCTGGGTCTTTGGTTGCTACTCAAGTGCTTTCTCTAGTTGTGGAGAGTGGGGGCTATTCTCTAGTTGTAGGGGGTGGGGGCTATTCTCTTGTTGGGGTGTGGTGCATGGGCTTCTCATTGCATTGGCTTCTCTTCTTGCAAAGCATGGGCTCTAGGCACTGGGCTCCAGTGACTGCAGCTCACAGGCTCAGGAGTTGCAACACATGGCACTAGAGTGTGCACTCAGTAGTTATGAAACATAGGCTTAGTTGCTCCAAGGCGTGTCAATTTTCCCAGACCAGGAATTGAACCCGTGCATCAGCAGGTAGATTCTTATATGCTGTGCCAGCAGGAAAGTCCTATAGTTTATTAGTTTTTGTAAGACCATCAAAACTATTTGTATAGGTAGTATGATCTATTAGCAAGATCAAAAGGTCATTTTGACTTTTAGATTTCTTTATTAATATAAAAATGTTCTATTTATTTTACATCTGTGTTATTTTTGTAGAAAAAATAGTCCTTTGTATTTCTCTATTTTAATAAGCTTCTGTGAAAGTTCTACATAAATAGCAATTATAATATAATTTTGTGAACACTGTTTGGTTTCATTATATTTAAGTAAAACAAAAGCCATAACCACAGGGAACTTTCTCAGAAATCTATTATCAGAATAATTCAATGTAATATATATCAAAAATGTTTTATTTCCTTCAAAAAGAGAGTAAACCAGAAATAAAATCCTCTAGAATAAGCAATGATGGAAGAGAAAAAGTAAAAGCTTTTCAGAATTCTCAGCTTCTAGACATTATGAACATGGTAGTTAACTGGTAGCTTAAAACAGTTTTCCCTTTAAACAGTAATTAAAGTTTCTACTAAGAACAAGGGCAATGGTTGAAATAGGAGTTCATTCTTAGTTAGAGATTGTCTGGGTCATAAAGATCTCTAAGAATCATTCTAGACCACAGAATGCTTTAACAACCTCAATGACACTCAGTCTCACTCTTAAAGTGAAGTCGCTCAGTCGTGTCCAACTCTTTGCAACCCCATGGACTGTAGCCTACCAGGATCCTCTGTCAATGGGATTTTCCAGGCAATAATACTGGACTGGATTGCCATTTCCTTCTCCAGGAGATCTTCCCGACCCAGGGATCAAACCTGGGTCTTCCACATTGTAGACAGACGCTTTGCCGTCTGAGCCACCAGGTAAGTCCTAGAGAAAGACTTCCTATCCTGAAGGGACTCGTTTTCCAGTTGAATGGCTGTTAAAAAGTTATTTTGTATTATCACAGGGCAATATAGTGAGGAGGGGGCAAACTAAAAATTCCTCCCAAGAAGCAGGACCCCCCAGTCAGTTGACAAAAGTCTCCTTCTTTACTGTATTTTTTTAAAAGTAACATTAAGTCCATGGATTTAACTTTCTTGGGCTCCAAAATTACTGTGGATGGAAATGAGAGATGGGCCACAGAGAAAACTGAGAGCTGAAGAATTGATGCTTTTGAACTGTTGGAGAAGACTCTTGAGAGCCCCTTGGACTGCAAGGCGATCAAACTGGTCAATCCTAAAGGAAATCAATCCTAAATATTCATTGGAAGGACTGATTCTGAAGCTCAAAAACTGGCCACCTGATGCAAAGAGCTGACTCACTGGAAAAGACCCTGACTGTGGGAAAGATTGAAGGCAAAAGGAAGAAGGGGGTGGCAGAGAACGAGATGGTTAGATAGTATCACCAACTCAATGGGCATGAATTTGAACAAACTCCAGGAAACAATGAAGGACAGGGGAGACTGGCATGCTGCAGTCTGTGGGGTCACAAAGAGTCACACATGACTTAGCAACTGAACAACAATGGATTTTTCAGTTTGTTTTTTTTTTTAAATATTATGACCATTATGTATTTTTATAAAAAGAAGGAATTGCATTGAAAAAGGCTATGCCTTGGCAAAGAATCCTATCACTAGTCCTAGCTATAAAATCACTTCAAGAATAATCAGTTGAAACGAAAGAAATCAAATATGGAACAAATAGATGGAGAAATATACCATGTTTATGGATCAGAAGAATCAATATAGCAAAAATGAGTATACTACGCAAGGCAATCTGTAGATTCAATGCAATCCCTATCAAGCTACCAAAGGTATTTTTCACAGAACTAGAACAAATAATTTCACAACCTGTATGGAAATACAAAAAAAAACCTCGAATAGCCAAAGCAATCTTAAGAAAGAAGAACAGAACTGGAGGAATCAACCTGCCTGACTCCAGACTGTACTACAAAGCTACAGTCATCAAGACAGTATGGTACTGGCACAAAGACAGAAATATAGATCAATGGAACAAAACAGAAAGCCCAGAGATAAATCCATGCACCTATGGACACCTTATCTTTGACAAAGGAGGCAAAAATATACAATGGGTTAAAGACAATCTCTCTAACAAGTGGTGCTGGGAAAACTGGTCAACCACTTGTAAAAGAATGAAACTAGAACACTTTCTAACACCATACACAGAATAAACTCAAAACAGATTAAAGATCTAAATGTAAGACCAGAAACTATAAAACTCCTAGAGGAAAACATAGATGAAACACTCTGACATAGATCACAGCAAGATCCTCTAAGACCCATGCCCCAGAGTAATAGAAATAGAAGCAAAAATAAACAAATGGGACATAATCAAACTTAAAAGGTTTTGTACAATGAAGCAAACTATAAGGTGAAAAGACAGCCTTCAGAATGAGAGGAAATAATAGCAAATGAAGCAACTGACAAACAACTAATCTCAAAAATATACAAGCAGCTCATGCAGCTCAATTCCAGAAAAATAAAAGACCCAATCAAAAAATGGGCCAAAGAACTAAACAGACATTTCTCCAAATATCTCCAACCAACCATGCAGATGGTTAACAACCACATGAAAAAATGCTCAACATCACTCATTATCAGAGAAATGCAAATCAAAACCACAATGAGGTACCATCTCACGCTGGTCAAAATGGCTGCTATCCAAACGTCTACAAACAATAAATGCTGGAGAGGGTGTGGAGAAAAGGGAACCCTCTTCCACTGTTGGTGGGAATGCAAACTAGTACAGCCACTATGGAGAACAGTGTGGAGATGCCTTAAAAAACTGGAAATAGAACTGCCTTATGACCCAGCAATCCCACTGCTGGGCATACACACCGAGGAAACCAGGACTGAAAGAGACACGTGTACCCCAATGTTCATCGCAGCTCTGTTTATAATAGCCAGGACATGGAAGCAACCTAGATGCCCATCAGCAGATGAATGGATAAGAAAGCTGTGGTACATATACACAATGGAGTATTACTCAGCCGTTAAAAAGAATTCATTTGAATCCGTTCTAATGAGGTGGGTGAAACTGGAGCCGATTATACAGAGTGAAGTAAGCCAGAAAGAAAAACACCAATACAGTATACTAACACATATATATGGAATTTAGAAAGATGGTAATGATGATCCTGTATGCGAGACAACAAAAGAGACAGATATAAAGAACAGACTTTTGGACTTTGTGGGAGAAGGTGAGGGTGGGATGATTTGAGAGAATAATACTGAAACATGTATATTACCATATGTGAAATAGATTACCAGTCCAACTCAATGCATGAAACAGAGCACTCAAAGCCAGCGCACTGGGACAACCCAGAGGGATGGGATGGGATGGGAGGTGGAAGAGGGGTTCGGTATGGGGGACACATGTTCACCCATAGCTGATTCATGTCAGTGTATGGCAAAAACCACAATACTGTAAAGTAATTAGCCTCCAATTAAAATAAATTATTTAATTAAAAAATAATAATCAGTTGATTATGCAAAGACTCTAATATACACAAACACAAAATAAAGCAAACATTTATTTCACAAGCATTATTAAATTATGACATATTAGAGGTCATTAACAATCAGCAAGCAGGAACACTAGGTTTTGCCAGTCTAACATTTAAACAGTCAAAAATAATATCCATGAGACAATTAATTTCCTGCACATTGATTATTCCAATCTCCACACTAATAAGAAGGCCTAAACCAGATAAAATGAAACAGTGCAGCATGAAACTAAAGACTAAGCTCACTCATAAGGGGGAAATGGACTGGGAAATGGATTACATCTCTCAGGTTACTAGGAGAGTACAGGAAGTTACTCTGGCACCTTGAATCATGCCTTGAAAGCTCTGCACGGCTTTGGAAAGCATCTTTGCATCAGCTATGCCCCTCTGACATGCACCGATACACGCAAGTTCCACAAATCAAAGAATTAAGATCCAGACAGACTGTCAAAAATAAAAAGCCAATAAAGATAAGCAAAGTCAGGACCAGGGACTTCACATCAGTCCAACGTACTTTCTACTATGTGAAGGCTTAAATGGTTGTTTAAACAATCTTGGGATTGGGGCATTAATACCACTCCTATCAATTTAACAACTTACACAGCAAACTGCAAAAAAAAAAAATGCTATTTTCATTTTAGTCTGTGTAATTACTTTTTAATAAAATTATAGAAACAAATATATTGAGTCTGTTGTAAAATTATTGTGTGTGCCTGTTTAGTTGTGTCCAGCTATTTGCGACCACATGGACTGTAGCCTGCCAGGCCCCTCTGTCCATGGAGATTCACCATGCAAGAATATTGGAGTGGGTTGCCATGCCCTCCTCCAGGGCATCTTCCCAACCCAGGAATGGAACCGAGGTCTCCTGCATTGCAGGCAGATTCTTTACCAGCTGAGCTACCAGGGTAATATTAAATATTCACTAACTCTGCCAGGTGATACGTTAGTTTCTCTAGGGACACAAAGGGAAACCAGAACCAGATCCTCTTTCTAAATACTTAAAAAGATTAAAACACACACACACATACACACACACACATGCACAAATGGGCACACACACACACACGGGCACACACGCACACACCATGATGTCCTAGTAAATGTTTAACATTTAAGAAGAGGAAGAGGGTAAAAGAACCCTGATTTTATAGCATTTGCCAATTCCCACTATGGCAGATTTCAATCTGTACACAGGCTGTATGTGAACATGGTGTTAGGGAGCGATGTGCACTAAGCTGACTCTGGTGCATTACTACTATATCTATGTTCATATTTATATAAATTTTTATACACATGCATATATATATATATACAGTGTTAGTGTGTCAGTCACTCAGACATCTTCTACTGTTTGTGACCCCATGGACTGTAGCCCCGCAGGCTCCCCTGTCCACGGTATTCTCCAGGCAAGAATACTGGAGTGGATAGCCATTCCCTTCTCCAGAGGATCTTCCCAACCCAGGGATCGAACCAAGGTCTCCCACACTGCAGGCAGATTCTTTACCATCTGAGCCACCAGAGAAGCCTGAAGGCATCACAAGACTTCATTTAGCACTAAGCTTTCCTGAGCTCCACCTTCATAACCACAGGACTTCCTATAACCTATAGACTATATGTATAAAGCATGACCCCCACCACACATCCTTAATCATTTCAAATATCCAGTCATACAATGATTAAGTCATATATCCTTAATCATTTCAAATATCCAGGAAAGTGGGAACAAGCCAAAAGGTGTGGGTACAGCAAGCTCTGGAGGAATGTAGCACTGCTCATATGACCCATTCTTCCTCTGGCTTAATCATTAGGTGTCAAAAGGGTTTACTCCACATTTCTCTTAGAGATCTGTACAAAATGAACAAGCAAACACTAGATAACAGGCTAGGACTATTTCATGGCAAGCCTGTTACTTTTTCTCCATCTGATAATGTCCTTCTGTTCTCCTTTCCGTAATTCAGCACACAATACTCCCCTATATACTCTTCCATCAAGCCACCCTCTCCTTTACTTTCTAAAGGCAATGGCTTGTATCACTGTGTTATTGCGTTACTTATAAGGAAGTCAGCATGTTTTTATAGCTGTGCTAGAATTTTTAATAAGATTGTTTTGGTTATTGCTTAATTATAACATTAAATGTTTGGGGTGAGTAAAACATTTCAAGTGATCTATTCCTATTCTATTTCCTTCAAAATGCCAGTTATTTTTAGCATGTGATTTTGCAGAGTGTGGTGTTTCTTTAATGGAATGTATTATGCCACAGCAGAAATGCCTATATTTTGCTTTGTTGTGTGGATATTTCTGATATACTTGGGCACCACAGATTGATGGAATAGCTAGTGTAAATAAATTGTTTTCATTGCACTGATTTGACTCGCTTTGTTAAAATTCAACTCAGGACCTTATCTACATGGTTAAGAATGTACAATTTCCAACAAAGATGCTACCAAGAAGGGAAATTCATACTATTTTTCATAAATAATTTCAACAAAATGCTTCCAGACATAAAATAAGGTTCAAATATACTGTTCAAATAAATTTAAGCAGTACTGGCCTGGCTCCACAACTTTCAAGTGGTTTGTGTTTTATTATGTAAAATGATTCCATTTTCAAATCAGTTAAACTTACAAGCAACAAAGGCACTCTAAGAACATATTCAGCTATAAAAACTGTCCTATTAGTAACTAATTTCTAAGGTAAAGAAATAAATTCAAAATTTTATGAAGTTTTTCCTCTTATATCCCTGGGTTGGGAAGATCCCCTGGAGAAGGGAACGGCAACCCACTCCAGTAATCTTGCCTGGAGAATTCCATAGACAGAGGAGCCTGGCAGGGTCCATGAGGTGGCAAACAGTCAGACACGACTGAGCGACTAAGACACAAAATGAAATATATGGTTTTAATGTGCATTTTTTGACATGGACAAGTAATATTTCCAGGCCTTAGTTTCCCCAAAAGAAAACAAGAGCTTTTTTTGTTAACTGAATAAGTGGACCATCAATTTTTTGAGGTTTTACAACTACACATATACATACATGAAATTAATTGTAAAAATGTTGATCCTCCTATCTTGGGATTGTAAAGTGCTCTAATAAAGAATATATTATTGTCATCACTGATTCTTTATCCCCTGATACTTCTAGCATATTAACTTGCACAAAATAACTGTTCAACAAATTTTTACTAAATTAAATTGAACCATTTACATAATTATTTGTCAGAATTTCCAAATTATATTGCTTAAAAGAAATTAGATTTATTCCTAGAAAACAAATAGATGGTTTTTTAAATAAAACAACAAACTTATATTCAAAATAAAAAAGCTTCTTCCCAATTACTATCTTACAGATTAAAAATAAAAGGTTTTGGATATAACTGTTGAGTTGGTTAGAATTTGATTTGGTCGCAAGTTACAGAAAATTCAAACCATAATATCTAGAAGACATAAAGATGGCAATAAAAATACTCTGAGAGATATTATAACGATGGATACATTTTATATATTTGTTAAAACCACAGAATGTACAACATCAATAGTGAATCCTGGGGCTTCTCTAGTGACTCAGTGGGGAAGAATCTACCTGCCAATGGAGAAGGCATGTGTTCAAATCCTGGTCCAGGAAGATCCCAAATGCCTTGGAGCAACTAAGCCTATGCACCACATCTATTGAACCTGGGCTCTAGAGCCTGGGAACTGCAAGTACTGAAGTCCTCGAACCCTAGAGGCTATGCTCCAAAACAGGAGAAGTCACCTCAATGAGAAGCCCAAGCACTGCAACAAAAGAGTAGCCCCTGCTCACTGCAACTAGAGAAAAGCCCACACAGTAACAAAGACCCAGCACAATCAAAAGCAAAATAAATAAATAGGGGTTTTTTTTATAAAAATAGCAAACTCTACGGTAAACTAAGAACTTTGGGTGATAATGATGCATCAATATAGGTACATCTTTGGCAAAAATCGACCACTCTGATGAATATTGATAAGGTTGGTTAAGTAGGATAGGGAATATTTGGGAAATCTCTGTTCTTTCCTCTCAATTCCCAGACTTTTACCAGGCTTCTCTGGTAGCTCAGCTGATAAAGAATCCACCTGCAATGCAGGACACCCCAGTTCAATTCCTGGGTTGGGACGATATGCTGGAGAAGGGATAGGCTACCCTCTCCAGTGTTCATAGGCTTCCCTGGTGGCTCAGCAGGTTAAGAATCCACCTGCCTTGCAGGAGACCTGGGTTCAAACCCTGGGTTGGGAAGATCCCCTGGAGAAGGGAAGGGCTACCCACTCCAGTATTCTGGCCTAGAGAATTCCATGGACTGGGGTCCATGGGGTCGCAAAGAGTCAGACACACCCAGTGACTTTCACCTTCCTCTCAATTTTATTGTAAACCTAGAACTACTCCAAACAAAAAAACTTAAAAAAACAGAAGACATAAGTTAATTTTTCTCTAATACAATTACATAGGCAGATTAAGTTGCTATGCTGCCTCTATAACCATCAAGGAACCAGGTTCATTCCCTTTTCACTCTGCTATCCACAACTCAGTTTTCACCTCCTGGCTAAGATGACTGCTTTCCAAACAGGAAGAGCAAGAAAAGAAAAAAAGAAAGGAATCCTTTCTTTAAGGGCACTTCCCAGATACTATACATCTCCTCTGTTTACATCTCATTGGCCAGAATATATCACAGGGCTACACCTAGCTGCCTGAGAACCTGGGAAATGCAATCTTTATTCTAAAGGCCATATGCCTTGATGAAAATGCAGGGTGCTATTACTATGGAAGAAGAAAAGAAATATGAATGGCAGACAGGTTTACATAGTTTTATAAAGTGATAATGAGCTTTGAGTCAAACAAATCAATAGGGTACAAGTCAAACAAATCACAGTGTACAGCAAATTAACTTATTCTAGTAAACTTTCAGAGTAAGACATTAATTAGGAATCCTGGAACACATTTCCAACAGATAAATTATTTTGATTGAAGCCACTGAAAGTCCCATCCCAACACCTTCACATCAGTTAATCACTTCAAATCAGTTAAAAGAAATGTTATGAAAAGAATATATAACTGTATAAAAGCAAGGTTTAAGATAAAAGGAGAAATTCATTTGCAATTATCTTTTTACCCTAATCTAAATGAATAGTAACTTTTCTGGTTAAAATCAATTCTGAAAGAGACACGTGTACCCCGATGTTCATTGCAGCACTGTTTATAATAGCCAGGACATGGAAGCAACCTAGATGTCCATCAGCAGATGAATGGATAAGAAAGCTGTGGTACATATACACAATGGAGTACTACTCAGCCATTAAAAAGAATACATTTGAATCAATTCTAATGAGGTGGATGAAACTGGAGCCGATTATACAGAGCGAAGTAAGCCAGAAAGAAAAACACCTATACAGTATACTAATGCATATATATGGAATTTAGAAAGATGGTAATGATAACCCTGTATGCAAGACGGCAAAAGAGACACAGATGTATAGAACAGTCTTTTGGACTCTGTGGGAGAGAGAGAGGGTGGGATGATTTGGGGGAATGGCATGGAAACATGTATAATATCATATAAGAAATGAATCACCAGTCCAGGTTCGATACAGGATGCTTGGGGCTGGTGCACTGGGATGACCCAGAGGGATGGTACGGGGAGGGAGGTGGGAGGGGGGTTCAGGATGGAGAACACGTATACGCCCATGGCAGTTTCATGTTGATGTGTGGCAGAACCAATACAATATTGTAAAGTAATTAGCCTTCAATTAAAATAAATAAATTTAAATTTAAAAAAAAAGAATAGAGTGAGTGCTCTATATTCACTAGCACTGTCCTAGTACATTTAAATGTGCCAGGAATAAAAAGGTGGAGAGACTAAATAAAAGTTAAAGAAAGACAATATATAATTTCAGAGAGTCGGATATTCTTTCAAACATTTACAAAATTCTTTAAGAGATGTGGACTGCCTGTCCCACCTCAATGCCCCAAAAGCAGTTATTTCATAGATTCAAAATAAACAAGACTGAATTTTATCTTTAAATGTGCTATTTTTTAATTTTTGTATTCATTAAGTTTCATCCCTACCATCATCTGAAAGAGTCAAAAATGGAAGTTACACTTTAACTGTATAAACTTGGAACCTTAAGATAGAAAGGATTTTGAAAATCTCACCATTATTTAAAAGGTAGCTCAGAAATCCAAACAAAAATAACAGAATTCTGGTTAGACATATAGTTAGACATATATGATCATATAGTTCATATAACCATTTCTAGATATGGACAATCTAGTCTGTCTTTAAAAGTTCACAAATTTCCCAAAGAATATATGAAAAGAGCCAATCATGCACAGGAGAAGATGCTCAATTATTACAGAAATGCAGACCGAAATCACAAAGAGATGCCACTTCATACCCATTAGGAAACTATTATCAAAAGTAACAAGTGTTGGCGAGAATGTGAAGAAGTTCAAGTCTTTGTGCATTGCTAGTGGGAATGTAAAATGTGGTGCAGCCACTATGAAAAACAATATGGCCGTTCCTTAAAAAGTTAGAAATACAATAACCATATGATCCAGCAATTCTAATTCTGGGAATTAAAAGCAGGGTCTCGGTCAGATATTTATGCACCAGTGTTCACTGCAGCATGACACACACTGTCAAAAGAGAAAGTAACCCAAATGCCCGTTGATGTATGAAAGGATAAACAAAACGCGGTACATACATACAATGGAGCATTTTTCAGCCTTAGAAAGGAAGGAAATTCTGACACATGCGATAACATGGGTGAACTTTGAGGACATTATACTAAGTTAAAAAAGCCAATCACAAAAGGATAAGCACTGCATAATTCCACTTAGATGAGGGACCAAGAGCAGTAAAATTCAGAGTCAGGAAGTAGAAGGGTGACTGTCAGGGGTTGAGGGAAAGGAGAATGAAGAGTTGTTTTTTAATGAGTACAGAGTTTCAGCTTAGGAAGATGAAAAAAGTTCTGGAGATGGATGATGGTAATAGTTGCTGAACATTGTGAATGTACTTTATGCCACTGAACTGTATGCTTCAGTTCCGTTCAGTTCAGTCCAGTCACTCAGTCGTGTCTGACTCTCTGTGACCCCACGGACTGCAGCATGCCAGGCCTCCCTGTCTATCACCAACTCCTAGAGTTCACTCAAATTCATGTCCATTGAGTCGGTGATGACATCCAACCATCTCAGCCTCTGTTGTTTCCTTCTCCATCTGCCTTCAGTCTCCCAGCATCAGGGTCTTTTCAAATGAGTTAGTTCTTCACATCAGGTGGCTAAAGTATTGGAGTTTCAGCTTCAGCATCAGTCCTTCCAATAAATATTCAGGACTGATTTCCTTTAGGATGGACTGGTTAGATATCCCTGCAGTCCAAGGGACTCTCAAGAGGCTTCTCCAACATCACAGTTCAAAAGCATCAATTCTTTGGAGCTCAGCTTTCTTTATAGTCCAACTCTCACATCCATACTTGGCTACTGGAAAAAAACATAGCTTTGACTAGATGAAACTTTGCCGGCAAAGTAATGTCTCTGCTTTTTAATATGCTGTTAGGTTGGTCATTACTTTTCTTCCAAGGAGCAAGTGTCTTTTAACTTCATGGCTGCAGTCACCATCTGCAGTGATTTTGGAGCCCCAAAAATATAAAGTCTGTCACTGTTTCCACAGTTTCCCCATCTATTTGCCATGAATTGATGGGACTACATGCCATGATCTTAGTTTTCTGAATGTTGAGCTTTAAGCCAACTTTTTCAGTCTCTTTCACTTTCATCAAGAGGCTCTTTAGATCTTACTCACTTTCTGCCATAAGGGTGGTGTCATCTGCATATCTGAGGTTGTTGATATTTCTACCAACAATCTTCTTTCCAGCTGTGCTTCATCCACTGTACACTTAAACATGTTTAAAATGGTAAATTTTATGTTATGTGTATTTTACCAAAAAGAAACAGAAACAAACGTCCCTGGTGTTCCAGTGGTACAGAAATGAAAGTCGCTCAATCATGTACAATTCTTTGCAACTCCATGGCCTGTACAGTTCGTGAAATTCTCCAGGCCAGAATACTGGAGTGGGTAGCCTTTCCTTTCTCCAGGGCATCTTCCCAACCCAGGGATCAAACCCAGGTCTCCCACACTGCAGGGGGATTCTTTACTGAGCCACAAGAGAAGCCCAAAGGAAAGGTTCCATTGGGAAAGGTTCCATTCCTGGTCAAGGGAGATCCCACATGCTGTGGAGCAACTAATCCTGTAAGCCACAATTACTGAGCCCTCGAGCCTAAAGCCTGTGAGCCACAACACGAAGACCCAGAGCAGCCAATAAATAAGTACATAAAAAAAGTTGTAAAAAAAAAAAAAAAGTTGTGCTTCTTTTTTTTGGAAACATGGAAAGAATGATAGACTCATTTGAGCAATGTGAAAGAATTTAAAAGCTTATGGAGTAAAATATGTCATTGTTTTAAGGATGTAGTACAAATAATAATCATTTTAGTTACCTTTATCGTCCTTAAAAGTACTTATACACACTAAAAAACTTATATCTTAAGTCATATATTTTCGAGATTTGCTTCAAACAACCAACTGGGGGAACTCCAAAGTGAGGAAATATAAATGAAACAGGATTTACCAAGTTAAGAACTGTTGACACTACAGGATTGGCACATGAAGATTCTTTATGTTATTTTTCTCTACTTTTGCACTTGTTTGAATTGTGCTATAATGAAAAATTTTAATATTGTTTTTGTACATTTACCATATGAAAAAGTTTTAAACAAAATCATCAAGAGCCAATGAAGAGCAGCAAATTCTAAATTCTAAAATAAGCCTAAGAAAGAAAAAATTTTAAGGGGCATGCTCATTATAAGGGGCTTCCTTGGTGGCTCACATGGTAAAGAATCTGCCTGCAACGTGGGAGACCTGGGTTGGATCTCTGCGTCGGGAAGATTCCCTGGAGAAGGGAATAACTACCACTCCAGTATTCTTGCCTGGAGAATTCCATATGACATCTCTTCCACTTATAAAGAAACCCTTTGGGGCAGCATTTACAAGTAATAATTAACATATATTAAATGTTTCCTACTTATCCAAGCTTTACATATACTATTTATTTAATCCTTATAATAATCTGTCATCATCATCATTATTATTACTATCTCCATTTTATAGATGAGGAAACTGGGACTCAAAGAGGCAAAATAATTTTATTCAAGTTCACACGTATTGAGTAAATTTTAAGTCTATGGAAGGAGAGATTTGATCTTCTATCATAAGATAGAAGGGATAAGATCAACACTCTTGCCTCATCTGTCTCTGTAAATCTCTGAAGACTTTCAACATTAGCTCAGCTCAATTTAGTTCATCTATTGAGCACTTACTAAGTGTCAGAAGCTGGGCACTGTGATAAGCACTTAGAACTGCAAACAGAAGACACGGATCAACATATTTATTTTAGAAACCAGATGACCCAATATATATTTACTTTCCTAACACTCGGTTCTTCCTTTTTCACGGCAATAATCACTCTACAGTAAGTTATCTGATACCCGATCTCACCACTGTAAAGTAAGCTCAGTGAGGATTCAAACCCTATCTGTCTAGTTCAAAACTCTATTCCCAAGGCCCACCACAAGGTTCAATCATAGCTGAGTCTCAATGTATGTATGGTGTACAGAATTGAATTTTGAACATGCTATCCATTCACTAATCTAAATGAAAGCAACACAGTGAAGAGGCGAGAATGCAGACTTTGGATCAAGCATTCATTCACTTGTGCAGTCATTCATTTGTTCATTCACTGATTCATGTGCTTAGGCACTCAATATTCAGAAACATCTACTATGTACCATTTCTCTGGGTGCTGTGAACATAGCACTGAAGATAGGAGTCTCCATCCTCATGGAGCTCACCAGCTCTGTTACTAATCCCTGAGCAATCTTGGACAGCCGCTTAGTCTGCGTATGTCAGTTTCAGCTTTCTTATTAGAAAAACAGGATGGTAATAATATGCAATATATTTTAAGGAAATCAGATAATATACATGAAGGTCTTGATACATGGTAAGCATTCAATAAATGACAACTATTCTAGTTAACAATAAACTGAAAGTCAAAACCCAAAATACTAAATATAATACTTGGAGCAAGTGACAAATAGCCCTGATTTCCAGGAAAAAAAATGTACTTTCAAAAGTTTGGCAAGAGAAATATGAATAATAATATGTTCTATGTGATACTTAATTTCCTTCAAAATGCTTTGGTATACATCATTTTAAATACTAAAGTTGAACATTTTCCCTAGATTCTGTACTAGAGAAAAACTTTCTACTGAACCAGTCTGCCTGATTTTTCAAAAGGTTTTGTGTGGCCAAAGATGGTCATGTATGTGTGTGTGTGTGTGTGTGTGTGTATGTGTATATATATATATATATATATATATATATATATATATATATGTATCAGTCTTGACGACAACTTCCCTCAATGACCAACTGGAGAGAAGCTAGGCTTCTAAATGACCTATAGCCACAGGGACACTCAGCAAACTTCTTCCCAGTTTGGTCAAGGAGAGTTTAGCAAAATTTATTCTTGCAAGGAACCTCAGTATCTTCCACAATTCCCAAACAGTCTGTAGCATAACCTGTCAATCACTTTCAGTCAAACATTCTCACTTACAGTTCATCTTTTCAATGATTCTGTAAAGTAGTCTCTAGGAGAAGTTAACAAACTTGCCCTGACTTATGCAGCCAATCAAGGGCAGAGCAGGGGTTCACATCCAGCTCTTCTGACTTGAAGACTCTGTCACTGCATCATGAATTAACTACTTTCCCTAGACTACTGCCTTCCTTTCAACATTCTGATATATATGAAAAAGAAGTAAGCTTTAAAAAAATGGATTTCTTTATACCCCAATTTTAAATTCTCAACAAGGATTACAACCACTTTAAATTCCTTGTACCCAGAACTTCTGGTTTTCCCCTCAGTCTTAACAGGAATTGGAATGGCTATAATGCATGATTGAGACTCCATAAGATACATAGGTTAATTAGAATGCTTTCAACATTAGTAAATCACCTAAGATGCTGCAAGTGCATTTCCTGGGATATTCATGGTGCATGAAGATTTTAGTCTTACTGCAAAACAACCTCTATCATCTGACCTTTGGAGGGCCACCTCTGCAGACCACTTTCAGTTTCCATATGGTGGGGAAAAAACCAAAACATAAACCTTTGGTGTAATCTATTACAATATCTCCTAATATTTCCTTAGCAGACCATGGATCTCCTTTAAAGCTTTACATCTGTACTATAATTTTTTTCAGTCAATTGTGTGTTTATTTTATTTCTATTATGCTATTTATCCTGAAGCAATAGTCTATTTTATAGCATTTAGTTTTGCCTGACCATAAAAAGCAATGCTTCATTAGACAAAATAGAAAATGGTATAAAATATGTAAACAGCATCCAGAGATGACCTTAATAAATATTTCAGACTCTCACAACCTTCCACTCTTATTTATAATCCTGTTGTTATGGAGATCTTTTTGTTTGTTTTTTAATATAAATTTATTTAATTGGAGGTTAATTACTTTACAATATTGTATTGGTTTTGCCATACATCAACATGAATCCACCACAGGTATACACGTGTTCCCCATCCTGAAGCCCCCTCTCCCCTCCCTCCCCATTCCATCCCTCTGGGTCATCCCAGTGCACCAGCCCCAAGCATCAAGTATCATGCATCGAACCTGGACTGGCAATTCATTTCATATATGATATTATACATGTTTCAATGCCATTCTCCCAAATCATCCCACCCTCTCCCTCTCCAACAGAGTCCAAAAGACTGTTCTATACATCTGTGTCTCTTTTGCTGTCTCACATACAGGGTTATTGTTACCATTTTTCTAAATTCCAAATATATGCATTAGTATACTGTATTGGTGTTTTTCTTTCTGGCTTACTTCACTCTGTATAATCGGCTCCAGTTTCATCCACCTCATTAGAACTGATTCAAATGTATTCTTTTTAATGGCTAAGTAATACTCCATTGTGTATATATACCATACCTTTCTTTTTTTTTTCTTTTTTTTACTTTATTTTACTTTACAATACTGTATTGGTTTTGCCATACATTGACATGAATCCACCACGGGTGTACATGCATTCCCAAACCTGAACCCCGCTCCCACCTCCCTCCCCATCACATCTCTCTGGGTCATCACCATGCACCAGCCCCAAGCATGCTGTATCCTGCGTCGGACATAGACTGGCAATTCGATTCTTACATGATAGTATACATGTTACAATGCCATTCTCCCAAATCATCCCACCCTCTCCCTATCCCTCTGAGTCCAAAAGTCCGTTATACACATCTGTGTCTTTTTTCCTGTCTTGTATACAGGGTCATCATTGCTATCATTCTAAATTCCATATATATGCATTAGTATACTGTATTGGTGTTTTTCTTTCTGGCTTACTTCACTCTGTATAATCGGCTCCAGTTTCATCCATCTCATCAGAACTGATTAAAATGAATTCTTTTTAACAGCTGAGTAATACTCCATTGTGTATATGTACCACAGCTTTCTTATGCATTCATCTGCTGATGGACATCTAGGTTGCTTCCATGTCCTGGCTATTATAAACAGTGCTGTGATGAACATTGGGGTACATGTGTCTCTTTCAATTCTGGTTTCCTCAATGTGTATGCCCAGCAGTGGGATTGCTGGGTCATAAAGCAGTTATATTTCCAGTTTTTTAAGGAATCTCCACACTGTTCTCCATTAGTGGCTGTACTAGTTTGCATTCCCACCAACAATGTAAAAGGGTTCCCTTTTCTCCACACCCTCTCCAGCATTTCTTGCTTGTAGACTTTTGGATCTCAGCCATTCTGACTGGTGTGAAATGGTATCTCATTGTGGTTTTGATTTGCATTTCTCTGATAATGAGTGCTGTTGAACAAATTTTCATGTGTTTCTTAGCCATCTGTATGTTTTTGGAGAAATGTCTATTTATTTCTTTGACCCATTTTTTGATTGGGTCGTTTATTTTTCTGGAATTGAGCTGCAGGAGTTGCTTCTATATTTTTGAGATTAGTTGTTAGTCAGTTGCTTCACTTGCTATTATTTTCTCCCATTCTGAAGGCTGTCTTTTCACCTTGCTTATAGTTTCCTTTTTTGTGCAAAAGCTTTTAATTTTAATTAGATCCCATTTGTTTATTTTTGCTATTATTTCCAGTATTCTGGGAGATGGGTGATAGAGGATCCTGCTGTGATTTATGTCAGAGAGTGTTTTTCCTATGTTCTCCTCTAGGAGTTTCATAGTTTCTGTTCTTACATTTAGATCTTTAATCCATTTAGAGTTTATTTTTGTGTATGGTGTTAGAAAGTGTTCTAGTTTCATTCTTTTACAAGTGGTTGACCAGTTTTCCCAGCACCATTTGTTAAAGAGATTGTCTTTAATCCATTGTATATTCTTGCCTCCTTTGTCAAAGATAAGGTGTCCATAGGTGTGTGGATTTATCTCTGGGCTTTCTATTTTGTCCCATTGATCTATATTTCTGTCTTTGTGCCAGTACCATACTGTCTTGATGACTGTGCCTTTGTAGTAGAGCCTGAAGTCAGGCAGGTTGGTTCCTCCAATTCCATTCTTCTTTCTCAAGATTGCTTTGGCTATTCGAGGTTTTTTTATATTTCCATACAAATTGTGACATTATTTGTCTTATCTCTGTGAAAAAATACCGTTGGTAGCTTAATAGGGATTGCATTGAATCTGTAGATTGCTTTGGGTAGTATACTCATTTTCACTATATTGATTCTTCCAATCCATGAATATGGTATATTTCTCCACCTATTAGTGTCCTCTTTGATTTCTTTCACCAGTGTTTTATAGTTTTCTATACATAGGTCTTTAGTTTCTTTAGGTAGGTATATTCCTAAGTATTTTATTCTTTTCATTGCGATGGTGAATGGAATTGTTTCCTTAATTTCTTTTTCTACTTTCTCATTATTAGTGTATAGGAATGCAAGGGATTTCTGTGTGCTGATTTTATATCCTGCAACTTTACTATATTCATTGATTAGCTCTAGTAATTTTCTGGGGGAGTCTTTAGGGTTTTCTATGTAGAGGATCATGTCATCTGCAAACAGTGAGAGTTTTACTTCTTCTTTTCCAATTTGGATTCCTTTTCTTTTTCTGCTCTGATTGCTGTGGCCAAAACTTCCAGAACTATGTTGAATAGTAGTGGTGAAAGTGGGCACCCTTGTCTTGTTCCTGACTTTAGGGGACATGCTTTCAGTTTTTCACCATTGAGGATAATGTTTGCTGTAGGTTTGTCATACATAGCTTTTATTATGTTGAGGTATGTTCCTTCTATTCCTGCTTTCTGGAGAATTTTTATCATAAAAGGATGTTGAATTATGTCAAAGGCTTTCTCTGCATCTATTGAGATAATCATATGGTTTTTATTTTTCAATTTGTTAATGTGGTGAATTACATTGATTGATTTGCAGATACTGAAGAATCCTTGCATCCCTGGGATAAAGCCCACTTGGTCATGGTGTATGATCTTTTTAATGTGTTGTTGGATTCTGATTGCTAGAATTTTGTTAAGGATTTTTGCATTTATGTTCATCAGTGATATTGGCCTGTAGTTTTCTTTTTATGTGGCATCTTTGTCAGGTTTTGGTATTAAGGTGATGGTGGCCTCATAGAATGAGTTTGGAAGTTTACCTTCCTCTGCAATTTTTTGGAAGAGTTTGAGTAGGATAGGTGTTAGCTCTTCTCGAAATTTTTGGTAGAATTCAGCTGTGAAGCCATCTGGTCCTGGGCTTTTGTTTGCTGGGAGATTTCTGATTACAGTTTAAATTTCCATGCTTGTGATGGGTCTGTTAAGATTTTCTATTTCTTCCTGGTTCACTTTTGGAAAGTTGTACTTTTCAAAGAATTTGTCCATTTCTTCCATGTTGTCCATTTTATTGGCATATAATTGCTGATAGTAGTCTCTTAAGATCCTTTGTATTTCTGTGTTGTCTGTTGTGATCTCTCATTTTCATTTCTATTTTTATTGATTTGATTTTTCTCCCTTTGTTTCTTGATGAGTCTGGCTAATGGTTTGTCAATTTTATTTATCCTTTCAAAGAACCAGCTTTTGGCTTTGTTGATTTTTGCTATGGTCTCTTTTGTTTCTTTTGCATTTATTTCTGCCCAAATTTTAAAGATTTCTTTCCTTTTACTAACCCTAGGGTTATCCATTTCTTCCTTTTCTAGTTGCTTTAGGTGTAGAGTTGTTATTTATCTGACTTTTTTCTTGTTTCTTGAGGTATGCCTGTATTGCTATGAACTTTCCCATTAGCACTGCTTTTACAGTGTCCCACAGGTTTTCGGTTGTTGTGTTTCCATTTCCATTCATTTCTATGCATATTTTGATTTCTTTTTTGATTTCTTCTGTGATTTGTTGGTTATTCAGCAGTGTGTTGTTCAGCCTCCATATGTTGGAATTTTTAATAGTTTTTCTCTTGTAATTGAGAATTAATCTTACCGCATTGTGGTCAGAAAAGATGCTTGGAATGATTTCAATTTTTTTGAATTTACCAAGGCTAGATTTATGGCCCAGGATGTGATCTATCCTAGAGAAAGTTCCTTGCGTGCTTGAGAAAAGGTGAAATTCATTGTTTGGGGGTGAAATGTCCTATAGATATCAATTAGGTCTAACTGGTCTATTGTATCATTTAAAGTTTGTGTTTCCTTGTTAATTTTCTGTTTAGTTGATGTATACATAGGTATGAGCATGGTATTAAAGTCTCCCACTATTATTGTGTTACTGTTAATTTCCCATTTCATACTTGTTAGCATTTGTCTTACATATTGCGGTGCTCCTATGTTGGGTGCATATATATTTATAATTGTTATATTTTTTCTGTGGATTGATCCTTTGATCATTATGTAGTGTCCTTCTTTGTCTCTTTTCACAGCCTTTGTTTTAAAGTCTATTTTATCTGATATGAGTATTGCTACTCCTGCTTTCTTTGGGTCTCTATCTGCATGGGATATCTTTTTCCAGCCCTTCACTTTCAGTCAGTATGTGTCCCGTTTTGTGGTGGGTCTCTTGTAGACAACATATATAGCGGTCTTGTTTTTGTATCTATTCAGCCAGTCTTTGTTTTTGGTTGGGGCATTCAACCCATTTATGTTTCAGGTAATTATTGATAAGTATGATCCTGTTGCCATTTACTTTATTGTTTGGGGTTCCAGTTTATACACCCTTTTTGTGTTTCCTGTCTAGAGAAGATCCTTTAGCATTTGTTGGAGAGCTGGGTTGGTGGTGCTGAATTCTCTCAGCTTTTGCTTGTCTGTAAAGCTTTTGATTTCTCCTTCATATTTGAATGAGATCCTTGCTGGGTAAAGTAATCTGGGTGGTAGGTTATTTTCTTTCATCCCTTTAAGTATGTCTTGCCATTCCCTCCTGGCCTGAAGAGTTTCTATTGAAAGATCAGCTGTTATCCTTATGGGAATCCCCTTCTGTTTTATTTGCTGTTTTTCCCTTGCTGCTTTTAACATTTGTTCTTTGTGTTTGATCTTTGTTAATTTGATTAATATGTGTCTTGGGGTGTTTCAACTTGGGTTTATTCTGTTTGGGACACTCTGTGTTTCTTGGACTTGGGTGATTATTTCCTTCCCCATTTTAGGGAAGTTTTCAACTATTATCTCCTCAAATATTTTCTCATGGTCTTCTGGGACTCCTGTGATTCAAATGTTGGGGCATTTAACACTGTCCTGAAGGTCTCTGCAGTTGTCCTCATTTCTTTTTATTCATTTTTCTTTTTGCCTCTCTGATTCATTTATTTCTACCATTGTATCTTCTACTTCATTAATCCTATCTTCTGACTCTGTTATTCTACTATTTGTTGCCTCCAGTGTTTTTTATCTCATTTATTGCATTATTCATTATATACTTACTCATTTTTATTTTTTCTAGGTCCTTGTTAAACCTTTCTTGCATCTTCTCAATCCTTGTCTCCAGGCTATTTATCTGTGATTCCATTTTGATTTCAAGATTTTGGATCATTTTCACTATCATTATTCAGAATTCTTTATCAGCTAGATCCCTATCTCTTCCTCTTTTGTTTGGTTTGGTGGGCATTTATCCTGTTCCTTTACCTGCTGGGTATTCCTCTGTCTCTTCATCTTGTTTATATTGCTGAGTTTGGGGTGGCCTTTCTGTATTCTGGCAGTTTGTGGAGTTCCTTTTATTGTGGAGTTTCCTTGCTGTGGGTGGGGTTGTACAGGTAGCTTGTCAAGGTTTCTTGGTTAGGGAAGCTTGTGTCGGTGTTCTGGTGGGTGGAGCTGGATTTCTTCTCTCTGCAGTGCAATGAAGTGTCCAGTAATGAGTTATGAGATGTCAATGGTTTTGGAGTAACTTTGGGCAGCCTGTATATTACAGCTCAGGGCTGTGTTCCTGTGTTGCTGGATAATTTGTGTGGTATGTCTTGCTCTGGAACTTGTTGGCCTTTGGGTAATGCTTGCTTTCAGTGTAGGTATGGAGGCGTTTGATGAGCTCCTGTCGATTAATGTTCCCTGGAGTCAGGAGTTCTCTGGTATTCTCATGATTTGGACTTAAGCCTCCTGCTTCTGGTTCTCAGTCTTATTTTTACAGTAGTCTCAAGACTTCTCCTTCTACACAGCACCATTGATAAAACAACTAGGTTAAAGATGAAAAGTTTCTCCACAGTGAGGGACACCCAGAGAGGTTCACAAAGTTACATGGAGAAGAGAAGAGGGAGGAGGGAGTTAGAGGTGACCTGAATGAGATGAGGTGGAATCAATAGAGGAGAGAGCAAGCTAGCCAGTAATCACTTCCTTATGTGCACTCCACAACTGGACCTCTCAGAGATGTTCACGGAGTCATACAGAGAAGAGAAGAGGGAGGAAGGAGACAGAGGTGGCCAGGAGGATAAAAGGGGGAAATCAAAAGGAGAGAGACAGATCCAGCCAGTAATAGGTTCCCTAAGTGTTCTCCACCATCTGGAACACACAGAGATTCACAGAGTTGGGTAGAGAAGAGAGGGGGTAGGAGGAGACAGAGGTGACCTGGTGAAGAAAAAGGAGAGTCCAAGGAGGGATAGATCAGTCAAGCCAGTAATCTTGCTCCCAAGTATAAATGGGTACTGAAGATTGGGTTCTTAAAGGTACAAAATTTATAACAAATACCAAAAAGCAAAGATTAAAAATCTAGAGTAGAGTTGGAATTTCAAAAATACAATATTAAAGAAAAGAAAGAAAGAAAAAAAGTCACAAAAATTATAAAATATATATATATATGAAGTTTGCTTTAAATATAGGGTCTTTTTTTGCAAAGTAATAGTAGGTTATAAAAGTGAAAATTAAAGGACTAATAGAGGACTTAAAATTTTAAAAAAAATTTTTAAATGATCGTAAAAATAGTGAAAATATATCTAGGACTTTATCTGGTGGTGTTGTGGGTATTGTGGGGTCAGTTCATTTTCAGATAGTTCCTTGGTCCAGCTTCTATTTCTCAAGATCTATAGGCCCCTTCCTATGTTGTCGGCACTAACGACAGGGTTTTAATCTATTGCACCTGTCCCTTCCAAGATGGTTCCCTCTGTTTTAGATTCTTCTATTTCCTGGACTCTTCAGAGTCTGATTTCCGCCCTGACACAAAGGGAGCGGTGGTGGACATTTTTTTTAGGCTCACTTGTTCAGTCGCACTGTAGGGAGGGAGGGATGCTGCAAACAAATAACACTGGCGTGCGCTTGCAGTGCCTTAGCCACCCTGGGTCTGCCCCCACTCATGGCATGTGTGCCCTCCCTGCCCACATTGCTCAGGCTCTAGGTTGCTCTGCTGGGGACGATCTAAGGCCGGCCCTGGGCTGCATGTACCTCCCAGGTCTAAGCCGCTCAGGTTCAGGGACTCGGGTAGTCCTCAGAGGCATAGATTCGGTTGGGCCTGTGTTTTGTGCACTTCCCAGGTCCAAGCAGCTCAGATGATGAGGTGTTTGGCAAGTGTGGTCATTGCGACTTATCACCTCCCCCATCCCTGCCACTCAAGTTTTCTGGGTGTACAACCAGCGCACCTTCTCAGGCAGATGTTGACTGTCCAGAACCCCGAGAAGTCTTAGTTAGCAAAGAAGCCGGCTTGCAGTTTGGTAGATAATGCCTCTCTGGGGCTGTGATTGCCCCCTTCTGGCTCTGGCTGCCTGTCACCAAGTGGGATGGTCTGCAGCCGGCTAGTTCTGTTCAGTACTTTGTTCTGTGCATGGGTCTGGTAGTGTCTTAGGGCTTTTCGGGTGGTAGCTATCCCACAGTCTGGTTTTGCTAGCCCAAGTTGGTTCACTCAGATTGCCCTTGGGGCATTCAGGCCAGATCCTTACTGTAAGCACTGCAGCCCGCGCCTCCCTGCCCAGCCCCCGCTTGCTAGTGGTGGGTGCAGGTGTCTGCACTGCTTCTCCACTGGGGGAGTTACCATTGGGCTCGTAATCTGTGGGTGTTAATTATTTATTTATTTTTCCTCCCTGTTATGTTGCCCTCTGTGCTTCCAAGGCTCGCCACAGACTTGGCAGTGAGAGTGTTTCCTGGTGTTTGGAAACTTTCCTCTTTTTAAGACTCCCTTCCCAGGACGGAGCTCTGTCCCTACCTCTTTTGTCTCTTTTTTTTGTCTTTTATATTTTTTCCTACCTCCTTTCGAAGACAATGGGCTGCTTCTCTGGGTGCCTAATGTCCTCTGCCGGCATTCAGAAGTTGTTTTGTGGAATTTACTCAGCGTTTAAATGTTCTTTTGGTGAATTTGTAGGGGAGAAAGTGGTCTCCCCATCCTATTCCTCCGCCATCTTAGCTGTACTATAATTTTTAAAACTGTTTGTTGAACAATTTTTTTGTTGCAACATTGTTACAAGCACTGCATGCCAAGTCTCAAGCTAAGTACAGCCTTCTCTTTTATCTTTTCTCTTTGATACTGCTTTTTCTATGAGCTTTATTCCATAATCACTGTGCTATCAAATATAATAGCCACCAGCCACAGGGGACTATTTAAATTTAAATTATAATTAATTAAAATTAAATATAATTTACAATTCAAGTCCTTGGTCACATTAGCCACATTTCAAGGGTTCAACTGTCCTCTGTGGCTAGTGGCTACTATATTAGACAGTACATAGTATATTTCCATCATGATAGAAAGCTCTCTTGGACAGTGCTGCCACAGAACATAAAATTCTGGGTTTTCATCAGCCTAGAACTTCCAGTCAGGATTAAATCAAGAACAAAACTACTACCAGAGTAGGTCAGACTAGTTCTCAATCTTATTCCTAGGGCTTCAAATGCTAAACTATAGTTGAAGGGAAAAGGGAATCTAGTCATCTAGTATAGTGGGTGATTAAATATCCTGGAATAATCCATGGATGCCACAGCATAACCAGGACACTTATTTCTTACTGAAACTAAACCGTAAACACAAGACTTATTGCATTTATTTTAAGAGAAAGAGAAATACATATAACACAGAAAAACAAATAAATAAAGACCTGAAGTCATCCTGTGTAACTTAGACCAATCATGTTACTCCTCTGATCTTAAATTTCATAATCTGTAAAATTAAAAAGATAAATTCTTAGTTTCTTTTCACCTCTGAAATTCCAGAGGCAAAGGCTTTATTTAGTTTATGTAATATCTAAAGAACTGTGCAGACTTCAAGCATATATTAGATAATATATCAAAGGGTTTATTAAAATTAGAAGAAGCTAGCTATATAGAATGTAAGTTAGGACACTCACTGTGTCATAAAAATGGTATTACCACAGCATTCTACAGAATCTGCCTTTTTAACTACCAGAAAGACATGACTGGGAGTGGTTAAAATGTTCATATTTTTACCTTTATCAAAAAATATAGCAACATATTGGACCCTATGGCATATATAATGTGTCTCATTAAATAGTAATAGGGGAAGAATAATTATTAGAATTATAATATATAATGTAACTATGACATATTATACATTGTTATAATTGCATAATTATATTATTATTATTACAGCATTTATTGAAACATTTATTGAGGCTGTTTAACAGGCGAACTCATTTTATCATCAAACAGCTCTATGAAGGAAATTTTTTTTTTATCATTTTACATTTTACATGTAAGAAAACTGAAATGAAGGGAGTTAGGTTTCTAACCCACCCACTCCAGTGTTCTTGCCTGGAGAATCCCAGGGACGGGGGAACCTGGTGGCCTGCCCTCCAGGGGGCTGCACAGAGTCTGACACGACTGAAGCAACTTAGCAGCAGCAGCAGGTTGCTAACCCACAGCTGCAGAGCTAAACAATGGCAGAGTCATGATTTAAAACCAAAACCACTCAGCTGCAGTGCACATGCTTCTACTTTAGCACATTGACTCCTAAAGAGAATTTTACGTGCTAATCATTAGAAAAGACCTACCCATGGCGGATTCATGTTGATGTATGGCAAAACCAATACAATATTGCAAAAGTAATTAGCCTCCAATTAAAATAAATAAATTTAAATTTAATAAATAAATAAATTCAACTAAAAAAAAAAAAAGAAGACCTAAAATAAGAAGGCTCCTAGACTACTGTTAAGAACCCAGCTAATATCACAAAGCTACCATTTTCCTATATATTTTTCCAGAAGACAGAACAACAACTTATTTCCCTGGATAGGCCCCTCAGCCAAAATTCTTTCTAGCCTAGGCCAAGTGCCAATTTTAATGGAACTGGAATCAAGTTCATGATTGTCTATTAGAGTTCCAATGTCCTGAGACCTTTGTTAATTGAATTAGACACAAGACAAAGGGAATTAAAAGGAGGGTAAGTTAAATTTTCATATTGCCTTGGGCAAATGTCAGAGAATTGGGTCTTTTTTTCCCTGAGGAACTGCGTACCCACTTTAACATTTACAATTATTTTATAATTAGATTGATATTTTGTAAGATAGAAGCCTCCGTAACACTGACATTCAAATGCCTCCTTTGCACAGGGAGAAACGGAGAGCAAGGGCCAATTACTTGTGCTGCAATATCGTTTTCAAGGAGACCTAACATTTATTAAGTCATAAATATCCAAATCCAAAATAATTTCATATTCTCTGCAGTGATCCCATTCCATCAACCATTCTACCTAAATATACCCTGCTTCCATCACTCAACAAAGCCACAAAGGCTATTATAAGGCATTAAAAACCTCTACATAGTTTCTCCTTTCTGCATCTGCACTTTCCTCTGATCAATTAAGATTTCGGTTAGGCTGGAGGTGAGAAAGGAAGGAAATAAAATTCAAGCCACAAATCCTTACCTTAATCCCACAAACAGCACTGACAAGCAACAATTGGTGAGGAAAAAAGCTCAATGGAAGGCTTCTTTGCTCCAAGCTCATGTTAATTATTATCCAAAATTCATTATTAAATTATTACTCATAAAACATCTCTGTCTACTTCTCAGAAGTATCACAGATGATGGTCCTATTCTATCTCAGGGCACATTAGTATCACTGAGGGAAAAAACAGGTCTGCATCTGATTCAAACAGATTAAACTCATATCTACAGTAGACACATCCTTTAGTCTAGGAAGGAGCTTTCAAGTCATATATACAGAAGACACTTCATTCTGGAATTTTCTAGAAATGGAATAGATGCCTGCCTTCCATCTGAGCCCCTAGTTTAGAAATCTGAGGACCTAAATGCCTTTTGTGATTATCCATTTGCAAACATTCCTTTGTTTTCTAACAAACCTTTCTCATTTTATCACCTATAAATATTCTACACTAACATGCAGCAGCACCCTATACACAGACAGATCAAGATAATGAAAGTGCAAAAATGTCAAAAGCTATTTTTCATAAAGGAGCTTGAGGAGGGAGAAATGTGAAAACTTCAGGGTTGACCAGACTGGACAATCCTGAAAAGACAAATTCACTGAGTTAATGCTGAAAATGTCAGCTAACTCACCACTAAGAAACTAGTGATGTCTGTGACTCACTCTCTTCCAAAGAGGAAAACAAGTCACTCCCCTCTCTTGCAGATATATCTGTTTTCACAGAACAGACTGTCTACACAAAGAGCTTCCCAAGGCAATGTCTACGTCAAAGCAATCAGCAGAGGTGATCTTCTGACTGGGCTGAGAGCTCCCCTACACATTTTATGTAAGAAAGGCCAATTGTCCCATCTTAATCTTTAAAAATAGAGCCATCTTAGTCCTTCAATAAAGCATCACTACAAACAAAGTTAGTGGAGGAGATGGAATTCCAGCTGAGCTATTTCAAATCCTACAAGATGATGCTGTGAAAGTGCTGCAGTCAATATGCCAGCAAATTTGGAAAACTCAGCAGTGGACACAGGACTGGAAAAGGTCAGTTTTTGTTCCAATCCCAAAGAATGGCAATGCCAAAGAATGTTCAAACTACTGCACAACTGCACTCATCTCACACGCTAGCAAAGTAATACTCAAAATTCTCCAAGCTAGGCTTCAACGGTATGTGAACAGATAAATTCCAGATGTTCAAGCTGGAATTAGGAAAGGCAGAAGAACCAGAGATCAAATTGCCAATCTCCGCTGGATCACAGAAAAAGCAACAGAATTCCAGAAAAACATCTACTTCTGCTTCATTGACTATGGTAACGCCTTTGACTGTGTACATCACAAAAAACTGTGGAAAATTCTTAAAAGAGATGGGAATACCAGACCACCTTACCTGCCTCCTGAGAAACCTGTATGTAGGTCAAGAAGCAACAGTTAGAACCGGCCACAGACCCAGCCACAGACCAAGAGACTGGTTCAAAATTGGGAAAGGTGTACATCAAGGCTGTATATCGTCACCCTGCTTATTTAACCTATATGAAGAATACATCATGAGAAATGCTGGGCTGGATAAAGTACAAACTGGAATCAAGATTGCAGGGAGAAATATCAATATAACCTCAGATATGCAGATGACACCACCCTTATGGAAGAAAGTGAAGAGGAACTAAAGAGCCTCTTGATCAAAGTGAAAGAAGAGAGTGAAAAAGCTGGCTTAAAACTCAGTATTCAAAAAACGAAGATCATGGCATCTAGTCCCATTACTTCATGGCACATAGATGGGGAAACAGTGGCAGACTTTATTTTCTTGGACTCCAAAATCACTGCAGATGGTGACTACAGCCATGAAATTATAAAACACTTGCTCCTTGGAAGAAAAATTATAGCCAACCTAGACAGCATATTAAAAAACAGAGACACTGCCAACAAAGGTCCATCTAACCAAAGCTATGGTTTTTCCAATAGTCACGTACGGATGTGAGAGTTGGACTATAAAGAAAGCTGAGCACCAAAGAATTGATGCTTTTGAACTGTGGTGTTGGAGAAGACTGTTGAGAGTCCACTGGACTGCAAGGAGATCAAACGAGGCAATCCTAAAGGAAATCAGTCCTGAATATTCATTGGAGGGACTGACGCTGAAGCTGAAGCTGAAGCTGCAGTACTTTGGCCACGTGATGCTAAGAACTGACTAATTGGAAAAGATCCTGATTCTGGGAAAGATTGAAGGCAGGAGAAGGGGACGACAGAGGATGAGATTGTTGGATGGCATCACCAACTCTACGGACAGGAGTTTGAGCAAGCCCTGGGAGTTGGTGATAAGACAGGGAAGCCTAGCGTGCTGCAGTCCATGAGGTCACATAGACTCAGACACGACTGAGCGACTGAACTGAACTGAGTCCTTCAAGACTAAACCTTTGCCACAACCACAATACGATACCAAGTTTAAAAGCACCCATCTGAGTGTCTGTGCCTAAGAGGTAGTCAAAACAAGGCTAGTACCTGCTCTCACCTCCAAAACATAACTTTTTGTTTCACAATTAAAATGAGCAGCATCTTACGGAAAATTATATCTTCACCCTTAGGTCTTTTTTGAAAAGAAAAATAAAAAGGAAGAAACAAATGGAAAGAGAGTGACTAGATGGACAACAAAGAGAGAGGAAGGGAAGCGAGAAGGGGTGAGGAAAAGGGTCAGGGTGCTTGTGGAGGGGAGAGGCATAGTGAACTTTATACGTTTGCTATTTCCAAAAGATGTGTTCATTCCACTAAAACAGTAAATGAGGAAAATATTTTCCTTTTCTTTTCTGACAGCTGGAGCATAAATGGTTGTTGCAATAACACCAGAAATTATTGGTCATTCTGAACATTTTTGCTAGTACGAAGCCAGCATGCCAGCCAATTTGAAATACTGGCCCACAAGGTGCCCTAGATATTTTGTTTTTCAAATGCAGGAATGTCAGCTTCTGGACGAAAAGTGATGTATGCTGTCTAGTGGGCAGCATGCTGGCCAGATACCAAATTTAGAATGTGTCTCCCTATAATCTTGGGTTCTAGCTCAGCAGTCCTTCACAGCCAGTACCACCCCCAGGAATGAGAGGACCAAGAAAGAGAGCAGTGTTTGACATGTGAGTTGTCACCTCTACATACATTTCAAGAAGCTAGTCTGAATCCAGGGTGAGTTGGAGCTAGGTGGGTCTCTTCTTCGGGAAGTTGATTTATTTCTATTCCATTCTAGTTAGGGCCTACCAAAAGGAACTTAGGAAGCCCCCAATAAAAGTGGTTAAGCCTCACATTTTATACATTTTTTAATGTTTTCAGATATATAAAATGACATAACCACTCTAGTTTCATCACTCGCTTGTGGAAAAAGCAACATTATAAATTGAAAAATTGGTAAGGATAATATTTTGTCCGTATGATTTTTTAAAATGTACCTCTGCTATCAAACGAAGCCTACAGAGAGTCTCACATTAAGTCAAAAAGGTACCAGCAAATATCCAAGACTGATTTGCAGGTACCAACCCCGATCATGAAGCAGTGTTGAGACAAGCTGGGACTGGACCTGGGACCCTTTGCTGCAATGCTTGCACCTGGATGAACATCTCCTCATCTGCTCATCTCAAGCAACAGAATATAAAGAAACTGTAAGACACTAAAAATAACTGCGTACATATGCAGTTGGCAAATTATGAACAAGATACAAAAAGACCAAAAACCCAGCTGCCACTTCTGAGGCGTGCCGGGTACTGTGCATGATCCCTGCACACAGCCCCACCAAGGGGGCTGGCAGACCACCCAAGGCATCTGTCCAGTCCAAACCACACATTCATCCTTACCCTCACCCCATTTAATGGGCTACCTTGCTCCACCTCGAGGAGTAAGCAATAAAGCCTTAAAGCCAATAAAATCTTGCCTGAATTTCTCATCTAGAATCTTATCAATTTCTATTGATTAAGGAGTCCAAGAACCCTGGTCAGTAACTGTGTTAGTAATGCCTGTAGCTTTTACAATGGTAGCACTCACTCTACCTGGAAGATCATAGTTCTACCCATTGTACATTTTCCCCATAATATCACAAAGGAATTCTCCATGGAAAAAAGATTCCTGGAATTTTCCCATTATTTGCAGGAACCACAATAATCCATATGAGGGCAATCATAGTGGAGGGGCATCAGACCAACACAAGAAATTCACAAACCCCAACTCTTTTGTGTATTCCACTTTGACAACCATTCACTGTTTCCTATCCCACACGAGAACATTCCTAAACCTCATGCATAACTTACCAAGAGAACACGGAATTAGTGCATGCGTATCTTTAGTAGGTATAAGCCATCTGAATCCTGGGTGGCTTGCAGGGAGGGGAAATAGTGAGAACACCATGAACATTTCTAGTTCAGAGCCTACTTTAAAAGCTATGTTTCCACAATTAACCAGAAGTGGAAAATTGGCATAAATCAATAAAACAGCAATTTCTCCAAGCATTCTCCTCACTGATACTGAGCAAGGCGCTGTGAGGTTGAAATTCTTTCCTTACCTTTGATTTAGAATTTGCAACATGTCACTTATTCTTTCATGCAAGTCCACCAGTTGAAATATTCTAATACATTAAGTTAACCTACAACCCTCCTCCAACTACTTTGCTGTTCTTCACATTAAAATTTTGTCTCTACGGAGAAGATATTAAATGTCAAAGCCCACATAAGATACAAAAAAACAGAAGTTAAATGGTCACATGATGTCATGATGTATATCTGCCTACAGAGACAGACCATGAGACTTGGTAACCAGCAAATGATAATCAAGAACATTGTGTTTCTTTATATAAATTATCTGGTATTTATGTATTAATATTATTATTTGTCTCACAAACAAAAACAAAAAATATATACATTCAGAGAATAAAAGGATAGACAAGCAACCCACAATTAAGCATTATGAGTAAAATTTACTGGAGTTACATTTTTCTAATGAGGATTTCTCAGGGAAATCTTTTCTAGAAATTAATTATATGTGTCACTACCCTAAACAAAGGAGGGCAAAAGAAGTAGCAAAAGTAGTTCCAAGCTTACACAACAGAACAGAAAGGCTTAAAAGAATGAAAAAGAATTACATTCTCTCCCCAGGCTATGAAGTCATCATAGCCTGTTCATTTTTAAGTAACCATAATGACAATTTGATACTAAACAACTTAGTGTTTCAAAGTTAGCAGTATGAACCTTAGGTACACTAAACAATCCAATAACTATCTATAAAACTCCTAGCCTCAGTTTTCACTTATTCTCATGATAACTGACTAAATGAGACACACAGATTGATGTCATATTGTTTATTTCTAATCAAGATTAACTGTTAGGTGTCCAATCCATTTAGCCTAGGATCATTTATAGGGAAATGGAGAATACAGTGTTTGACCTAACAAAAATAGCTAACTTAGTAATTTTACAAAAGTCCAACTCTCAACACTGCACAAACCTACAAGATAGAATTTACAATTCTCATATCTTTCATATTACGATATTCTAAGTCATACAAAAAAATAAGGATTACAACTTCTTTAGAAACATGTAACTTGCCCCAAAATAGGTCTTCTTCTAACTGAATTTATATAGAATGGGCAAATATCCAATAATTTCAATCAGGATAGGAATAGAATAGTAATAATTAAGCTCAAAGGGATTATTTCCTTGATTTATCCAGTCGGGATGCTTTAAGACTAAAATAGGCAATTTTTTTCCCTGTGAAGAAAAAGTTTTACTGTGCTGTGACACACACACAGACACCCCTCCATTCACAGGTACACAACATACTATAGTTTACAAGGTTAGCATCGTCAGGATATCCATGCATATTCACATAGAAACAATAACAAGATTTCTGCAAACACATATCATCAGCACCTGTTAATGACACTGGGCCACACTGAAGGAAAGTCTGAATTTAGTACAGGTCAAGGTGGAAAGCGTTTCATCTTTCTCCATAACCAGTTCTGATCCTCTAGTAAACTCATCCTAGACTCTTCAATGGGGTCACACTAATTAAAGTCGTTAACAGTTTTCTTGGTTTCCAGGCCCAACCTCCTTTTTACCACTGCTAGTGTTAACTAAAGAAATCCTACCCCAACAAGCACTACAGATAATATGATAAAGAAAAATAATCCCCCAGAAAATGCAGTAATTTCTGTACCAGCATTTAAATGAAGAATGATGCTTCCTTAATTTTAGTCAGATTATTGATTCTAAGCAGAAAGAATTTACCTAAGCAACCACTCTGAAGCACATACAATATTCAAATACACCTTTATTATGGTGGCTCAATATCTAAACGTTTGGTATTGACAGCATCGTTATAAAATGCATAAAGCTGTCAGATTAGTTTGGAGGAAAAAAAGCTTCTAAAATATAAAGATTTATTTAATGGGCATATGGCACTAGAACATAAATACCCATAAGTAAAATTATAAAAATAACACAAAGTAAAAAATACCTTAAGCTAAGATTTAAAAAAAGAAACTGGAATTATTTAGTTAGAAGCAAAATTATTAAACCAACCATACAGACATAGCCACATTCACTCTTGCCCCAGGAATGCAATGTAGTCTTCATTCATTTCTAAAATGTTATACATCTGCATGATCATTACAACCCAAATGCTTAGGAGGAGTATTAGAAAAAAAGCTTTTAAAAACTATTACAGATGCTATAAAATCCTGTATGTGACCAACAAAATATGTGGGATGTCCAAATTTGCTGCTGCTGCTGCTGCTGACTGCAGCTTCATCCATGTAGGATCCACTGGGAAAGTGTGAGAACAGAGTATCAGTAGCCTCATGTATTTCACTATGTCTCTACACATATGCATTACACATATGAATGTCAGCTCATCCTCAAGTACAATGTGCAGTCATCTGGGATTTGGAGAATCCCTAAGGTCACAAAATTGATAGATACTCTGATCTGAGGGGGAAAAGAAATATTCAAAGAAGCCAGAAGTTTCCCTTTTTCCAGGAAAGTGAAGAAATCCTTACCTTTCTGTACACCAGCATGTTGGGTGATTCATCTGCCACCCCATTGCTGGTCTGTCCATAATTATTCCCCTGGGCCATGTCACCACACACCCGTGGTCCACTCTCAGATACAGGAATTATCAGTCTACCCTGCAAGAGATAGAGACTTCAGTGAGTTCTTAATGGTAGTACTTAAGAAGGTTGACTCTTATTTTTCCAAACTTCAAACTTTTTACTTTGTATGGGAGTACAGCCGATTAACCATGTTGTGGTAGTTACAGGTGAACAGTGAAGCTATTCAGTCATATATATACATGTATCCATTCTCCCCCAAGTACCCCCTCCCATCCAGGCAGGCACATAAGATTGAGCAGAGTTCCATTTGCTGTTCAATAGGTCCTTGTTGGTTATCTATTTTAAATACAGCAGTGTGTACATGACTATTCCAAACTCCCTAACTATCCAAGAAGGTTGACTCTTGATTCATCTCCCTCATCCAACATTGGAGCATGCTTATATGCTGGGGCTGGCTTGTAGAAAGTAGCACAGAAACAGATTAAAAAAAAAAAAAAAGAACTTACACCTACAGTCCTCCCAGGAAATTTTAAGAAATGACAATCTTTTAGTTAAAATTGTCACTTGACTAGGGTTTTAATTGACTTGATTTTCTGGATATTCATTTTTTTAAAGTGTTTGAGGCTCACTGGAGAGGGGAAAAAAAAAAAAAAAAACGGTTACCATTTCCATCCTACAGAGTTCTCTTCTCTCCCAATACTTGCATCTCCACCGGATGGTGTTCCCCCTCCCTCCCCGAATGGTTAAAAAGGCAACACCCTGTGGCAGCACTTTCTCCCAGGTGTCTGTCTAGTTTCCCCGCATGCTAGCGCATCAGAGGCCCATTCCTGGGCCATTCTCCAGTCATGTGTTTCCTCTTCATTCCCCTAGGTCTCCCGCACAGAGTCAAGGGAGCTTCCTCGACTTTCACCTGCCTGCACTGCCCGGCCACTGCTGCTTCTCCCCTCGGCCCAACTCGGCTTCGGAAGTCACGGCGTAACCCTGCCCAACCCCGGCCAGAAGGCAGAGAAGGTGTCCTGGCAACAAGACCAGGTGGGAGGTCGGCCCTTCAGGCAATTACCTGGGTCACCGTGAGCAGCGCCAACTGCGGAAGCCTCGGAGCGACCAGGCAGAGACAGGGGAAAACAAGCAAGCCCGGCTCGCCTGCGGCGGCAGCAAATGGCAGGCGAGCCCGAGCCGCGCACTGGAGCCGGGCCGGCGGCGGTGTCAGCCCCGCGGACCCGGGCGCGGGGCTCCGGGGCACCGCCTCCGACCTCCGCCCCCACCCCAACCCACCCCCATGCCCGTGCCCAGCCTCGTACCTCCTCCTCAAGGTCGCGGCCCGAGGCGCCTGCTTCCCGGCGGCTGGGTGCGGCGGTGTCAGCGCGCGGCCAGCTTCATCACCTCCGCGCGGGCACAGGGCTCTGACGGCCCGCGCTCCACCGCTCCCTCCTTCGCTTGGCTCCCGGACTCCCGGACCACGAGCGCGCGCGGGACCGAGACGCCCGGCCCGTGCGCGCGACTGGGGAGGGAGGAGGGGACTGTCACGTGGGACCCGGCGTCCCTAGGTGCCGGCTCGGGGAGGGGAGCCGGGCGGGGTTGGGGGGGCTCGGCTCCGCGCGGCCTCGCTGCCCTGTCTCCTCCGCCGCCCCACCGTCTCGGGCAGAGAAAGTGGCCGCCCTGCCCCCAAGCGCGTGCAACCCGGGCCCTTGCACACCCGGCTCGCCGGTGTGCGCGCCGCTGAAGGCCTGGAGATGGGAGTGTTAAGCCGGAGAACAGAAAGGGCGATGGGTAGGTGGGTGGATGGATGGATGGAGGCATGCAGGAATGGAGGTAGCCCCTTGCGGCGGGCCCGTTTGGTCACGTGCCCGGTGACTACGCTGACAGTGCGAGGGTAGCCGATGACTGATTATCGTTGTGCTTTAAAAACGGGAGTAGAGAGATATTGAGACATCCTAGGAGTGAAGGAAATGTCCAGGATCAAATGAGTCATTCAGCTCGTTTGCCTGCAAATTTCACAGCTTCCCCCTAAGTTAGAAATGGGAAACGATTTGGAGACGGCCAACTCGAAGTGCACATCTTGCCACCTGTTACAGTGAAGGTATAGTCACAGTATCTGGTTTCTCTTTTAGACAAGAGATGCTCGGAGGACCTGTCACCCACTTAACTCTCACCCTCCAGCAGTTTTCAAAGAATGAGGGCGGAGTGATGATTCCCGCATAATTATTCTTCAGGGTGCTGTCACTAGTTCTTCTGTAAGGATTAGCGTGACATTAAGAAGAAAAATCACTTTTGTCCCAATTATAGTAAAGAACGCTGTGTGTCTGGCTTTCAGGGGCAGGGTCGTGAAGTTAAAAATATCTGAGGTTTTCCTTCCACAGCTGGGCCAGGTGTGGGGGAGAAACAGAAAATAATCAAGCTAGCCTCTTCCTAACCTCCTAGATAAAAATGGAACTTACAGCTGGTCAGGAGAGCCCGTCAAAGTAAACCCAGGACGTGTCCTCAAGTGCATTTCCTCAGTCCCACCTGGCTCCTGTCAGGTTTTAACCAGGGAACATGTATTTTTTTCAACCTACCCTGTATTCTGAATAATACAGGGCAGAGATTCCTAGCCCAAACTATGTTACACACACCCTAGTCTGACCATCTCCCTCTCTTCCCCAGTTCCCAAAATCTTTCCATGCTGTGCTCTAGAAATTGTGATCTTTTTCAGAAAAATTGCCACTTTTTCAACTTCTTTGCTAAATATGTCCTTAACTTTCTTATTGTAGCCAAAACCTGCCTCTTCCCCTTCAGCCCCTCTCTCTTGCCATTCATTCAGTCAATTCTGGGAAGTTGTCATGAATTGGATTAATAAGTTTGGAAAGAATAATTGGGCATATTCACTTCATGGCAAATAGATGGGGAAACAGTGGACACAGTGGCTGACTTTATTTCTCTGGGCTTCAAAATCACTGCAGATGGTGATTGCAGCCATGAAATTAAAAGACACTTGCTCCTTGGAAGGAAAGTTATGACCAACCTAGACAGCATATTAAAAAGCAAAGACATTACTTTGCCAACCAAGGTCTGTCTAGTCAAGGCTATGGTTTTTCCGGTGATCATGTATGGAGGTGACAGTTGGACTGTGAAGAAGGCTGAGCGCCGAAGAATTGATGCTCTTGAACTGTAGTGTTGGAGAAGACTCTTGAGAGTCCCTTGGACTGCAAGGAGATCAGTCCTGGGTGTTCACTGGAGGGACTGATGTTGAAGCTGCAACTCCAGCACTTGGCCACCTGATGCGAAGAGCTGACTCATTTGAAAAGACCCTCATGCTGGGAAAGATTGAGGGCAGGAGGAAAAGGGGACGACAGAGGATGAGATGGCTGGATGGCATCACCGACTCGATGGACATGGGTTTGGGTGGATTCCAGGAGTTGATGATAGACAGGGAGGCCTGGTGTGCTGCAGTTCGTGGGGTCGCAAAGAGTTGGACACAACTGAGCAACTGAACTGAACTGTTTGAACATTTTTCTCTTAACTCATTATTGACTGTAGGATATTTGCAGAAACTAACACCTGTGGCTGGTGATTTGTTATGTAAGAGATATGTCTCTGGTTAATACTGTGTTAAGGAGGACTGCCTGGAAGAAGCAGTCTTTCTCCCTCACATCTAAAGATAGAGATTTTATCCCAATAGTGGGGTCTCACCCAAGCTCAGCACTGATGGAACATTCCCATCAATCAGCAAACTAACAGAATAGAGCTAACATTTTATATTTTATGAATGAGGTGTAAAATATGCACCAGTTGTATGCATAGAGTATAAAATCCATGTCTACCCATTATCCATCTACCTCATCCATCTATCTGCCCATTATATGTCAATATCTATATGTAGACTATCTCACATAAGATATGTACATAAAACATCTATACATAGATACAGATATAGGTATGTGTAAACTCTCCCTTGTCACACTTCCCACTTACTTTTGTCCTATTTTTCTGCTTTTACACCAAAAACGTCCTCTTCCCTCATTCTGCCTTGAACCCATTCTATTCTGACAATAATCTCCTTGTTACTATATCAATGGTCAGTTCTCAATATGTGAATTGACATAAGTTAAAGTTTATGCCTCTCACTTTCTCAAAAACTTTCTACATTTGGTTATCAGGGTACCACTGGCTGTTATTTCTTTTTTTTCTAGTTTTATTGAGACATAATTTACATACAGCACTATATAAGTTTAAGCTGTACACACCATGATTTTATTTCCATACGTTGTAAAATGATTACCACAGTAAACTTAGTGAATGAATATCTATTATCTCATAGATGCAAAGGGAAAGAAAAAAAAATTATTTTTTCCTTGTGGTGAAAGCTCTTAGGATTTATTCTCTTAACAACTTTCATATACCATGTACAGTAGTGTTAATATTTACCCTGTTGTACATTACCTTTCTAGTACTTATTTATCTGTGGCTGAAATTTGTACATTTAGGCTACTTTCATCTGATTCCCTTTCTCCACCGCCAACATCTGGTAACCACAAATCTGATCTGTTTTTCTTTGAATGTGTTCATGTCCTTGTTTTTTTCTGAGGTATAATTGACCTACAAGGCTTGCTAGTTCCTGTTGCAACATAGTGATTCAATATTTCTATACATTTCAAAATGATCACCACAGTCAGACTAGTTACTGTTTCCCACTATATAAAGATATTACATAATTATTGACTACGTGTCCCACGCTGTACATTTTATACCCATGACATCCCCTGGAGAAGGAAATAGCAACCCGCTCCAGTGTTCTTGCCTGGAGAATCCCATAGACAGAGGAGCCTGGTAGGCTACAGTCCATGGCATGGCAAAAGTCAGACACAACTAAACCACCATACTACTATAAATGGAAAGTAAGTATCTCTTAATCTCTCTCCCCTATTTCTCTCATTTCCCCTACCCCTTTTTATTTCTTTTCTACATTACCGGTTGCTGTTTCTCAGCCTCATTGCTTGCTCCTCTTTATCTTTTTTGCCTCTAAATTTTAGAATGCCTCATATCCCAATCTTTGGGCCTCTACTCCTCTCATTTTATGAGAACTCCCCAGGTGAGATAAATCAGACTCAGACCTTTAAATGTTTCCTAAATGGTAATAACTCCCAAATGTATTCCTTTCATGTAGACTCATGTTGTGAAATCCAGTCTGTCAACTGCCTCCTTAACATCTCTATTTGAATGTCTAATTGGTGTCTGATCAGCTTCATGACAGGCGGGATACTGTCTGTCTATCTCACTGCTGTGTAACATCCCAAGCATAGTACAGTTTCTGGCACACAGTAGATGCATGTTAACTAAATGAACTGATGCATCTAATAATAATAATATGATAAGTAATTTTTTATATTTAGAATACATTGTTTGCTGCTAAGTCACTTCAGTCGTGTCCAACTCTGTGTGACCCCATAGACGGCAGCCCATCAGGCTCCCCCATCCCTGGGATTCTCCAGGCAAGAACACTGAAGTGGGTTGCCATTTCCTTCTCCAATGTGTTAGGTTATCTCATTTAATCCTTAGTAAAACCCTGAATGTGTGCATGCATGCCAAGTCACTTCAGTCATGTCCAACTCTGTGTAATCCTATGACTGTAGCCCTCCAGGCTCTTCTGTCCATGGGATTCTCTGGGCAAAGAATACTGGAGTGGATTGCCATGCCCTCCTCCAGGGCATCTTCCCAACCCAGGGATAGAACCCATCTCTCTTTATGTTTCCTGCATTGGAAGACAGGTTCTTTACCACTAGCGCCACATGAGAAAGTAGTTATAATTGTCATCTCTTTTATATTGGATACCAGTGGGGAAGGGGAGGATTAGAAAGCTTACATAAACTGCTGGATACAACCTACATAACCAATAAGTGGCTGTGCTGATTTGTACTGTGCCAGCTTGCTGAGCTAAAACTACATTTTTCAGGATTGCCTTCTCTGTATGCATGTGAGTGGAGTTTGCCAAAGGAGGAATTTGTGCAAAAGTAGGAAAATAGAGTGAGATAACACCTATTCTTCTCTGAAGGACTTTGTAGTGTGACTACAGTGACAAACTCAGAGTCCCAGAATGTTCTAGCATGTCCATGCTCTCACTTCACATTCAGATATTCCTAATTCCCAACCCTTATGAGCAACAGTCACCCCAGGCACATACCAAGGGCCTGAATGTGGACCTAAAGGAGCAGCAGCCATGCGAAGACCACAGCTTCCCACTGACTTTCTACCAGCTCCCTCAGGTACCTTCCAGTACCTGGCTATGTCTGGCTTCCCAGATATCCCTGGGAAGGGATAAGCTTCAACAAGTAAGCTTCAACTTACCCACTCACAAAATGGCTTCAGAGGGTCTGGTAATGACTCTTCTCAGATATTTCAGTTGCTCCTTCTAGAAAGTAACTTCCCCAGCTTCCGTCACAATTGTATAAACTATTGTTCCTGTAGTACGCCTCTTATTCCTTTATACTCATACTGGTTCTATTTCCCTGAGTGGCTTGTTATTGTTGTTCGTTGTTCAGTCACTAAGTCATGCCGACTCTTTGTAACCCCATGGACTGCAGCATGCCAGGCTTCCATGTCCTTCATTGTCTCCTGGAGTTTGCTCAAATTCAAACTGAGTGGCTGGCAGAGTTCAAATCCAAGTCCTCCTAGTGCTTTTCACTATTCTACAAGAAATCCAAGTTAGGGAGATAAAACCCTGAAACCAATAACTATGTGAAAGTGCAAAACTGGATGATCGAGGGTGTGTGAACTGACTGAAGGAAACGGGGCGACATTAAGCCTGAACTCTTCAAGGACTGATAGCATATCTCCATGTAGAGATGATGAGAGGCAAAGGGTTTCCAGTAAGACACAAGAAGTTCTGAAACACATTAGGAAAATTACTGTAATGAGACTAAAATTTGCTGGATTCCTACCATATCTGTATTTATATATAGACATCATTTGTATCTACATTCCTTCTCAACATTTTTTAAAATTTCTGACAAAATTTATCCCACAAGCTATGTAAAGGAACGGGTTCAAGTTAGGAAACCTGACCGTGGTCATATACCTTCTATTAGAAATCGGATTCAAATATGCCTCTGTGTGTCTCCAAAGTCCTATGGAAAATAATGTGCAAAAATGCCTCCAGCAACAGTGTGAGCTCAAAAAACTCCAGGGGTTTCCCACCAAGATGCCTTTCATTCTATTTTCTGTCTCATCTCTCATCTCACTGTCATCCCTCCATGTACCTGACTTACACCTCTCTCTCTCTGTGCGTTTATGACTCAAGAATGCTTCTGACCACTTACCCTTGCAAGGCAAATATCAAGGACGAAGATTCAAGGAACAGCACGTTTCACTATCTCTTCTACTGTTATTATTAAGCCTCATTAGGCAATTCATAATTTTTGTTACAGGGTGCTGGAAACAAAATCATGTCCATCATCTCAACATTTCTATGACTCACATTTTGCATATGTATACTGAGGGAATTAGACTAGATTATCCCTCAAAGTCCAGCTGGGTCTTATAACATGAGGCTTTAATATGTTCTTGTTGTATTTTTGGCCCATTTAATGACTTTTTATGTTGCAAGCACCAAAACAACATGGTTACTGTAAGATGTTTTTCTGTCTCTTTCCAAAACCATGTAAATATGTGATTTTTAGCTATCATCATTCAAAATCACTTATCTTTTTCCTCATGAACCCTGTATTTTGAGATATTTTTCCCAAACAAATTGATTTGTAAGGTGTAATAATGTATCCATTTGTCCAGTCATGGAGAATATACAGTGCAATTGACTAGTTTGTTGTCCCTCTCCCTCTGAAAGAATTTAAGTTCTGTGAGGTCAGGCATTTTTCCTCTCCTGCTCATTACATCCCCAGGGTCTAGAACAGGATATTGTGTTGTTGTTGTTTAGTTGCTAAGTCTTGTTTGAGTCTTTTGAAATCCCATGGACTATCCATGGGATTTCCCAGGCAAGAATACTGGAGTGGGTTGCCATTTCCTTCTGCAGGGGAACTTCTCAACACAGGGATCTTGCTTGGCAGGCAGATTCTTTACGACTGAGCTACCAGGGAAGCCCGACATATAGTGCTGCTGCTGCTGCGTCGCTTCAATCGTGTCCAACTCTGCAACCCCATAGACGGCAGCCCACCAGGCTCCCCCGTCTCTGGGATTCTCCAGGCAAGAACACTGGAGTGGGTTGCCATTTCCTTCTCCAATGCATGAAAGTGAAAAGTGAAAGTGAAGTCGCACTCCTCAGTCCATGGGATTTTCAGGCAAGAGTACTGGAGTGGGGTGCCATTGCCTTCTCCGGACATATAGTGAGCACCCAATACTTATTTCATGATTTATTGAGTGAATAAATCCATGAACATGACTCTGTTTGAAAGATTAGGTGTGCTAGAAGACCATGGTCTATGAGTTTGAACAAGACTGAATTAACATCAAGTTTCACAGTATATAGACATGATTTGCTCTTCAAACCTGTTTCCTGTGTCATAAAAGGAAAGAATAATTCCTTTTCCCACTCCACTCCCACTCCACAGAGAAATGCTTTGAGAATTAATTAAACAGCAACATGGAGAAAGCATTCTGAATTTCTAGAAGAAAGCACTTTATTAATTTGAGGCTTTTATTGTGTGAACAAACTGTAAGTGACACAGGGGCAAGGATAAAGATGAGGACATGTTAAATGGATTACATTGGCATTTTAAGGGATAATTGATTTGAGATTGATATAGGCAGAGTGAAAAACACAAAGCAGTTGAAGAAATCTTCTCCCAAATAACAGATTTTTAAGAAATACTTTCTTCTTTGTAGTCAACACTCAATTATTTATGGCACAATACTCTCATTAATGAATTATTCCCCACGTTTACCATCCTTTTATCTATTTTATGGGCATCTCCTTCCTAATTAGAACTCCCATACCAATGTCAGAGGGCTGGCATTAAAAAAAAAAAGTTTAAACTAAAATTTGTCTTTATCAGGAGTACATTCCTCTCCCCTTGTTTATTAGGGTCCAGCCATGAAGCCAGGTAAGAGTCACAAAATTAGAGACATATGAATTGTAGCCAATTCAATTCTCAAATCACTAGGTATATGGCACAGAATAACTGCACAACGTGAGTTAGTCAACATGGGGAAATGGAAAGGGGTAATGAAATGCCCTAAGGAGAAGCCTGGACAGGAGGAGTCTCAAGTTCAGCAGCAAGGCTCACTGCAAGGGACAAGTATGAGTGGAAAGTCATCTGAAGCTCTGAGGGAGCCCCCAGCAGTATCCTTGGAACAACTCTCACCATCTCAGAGTTAGGTCTTCCAGCAAAGAGCCTTACAGTTACTCAGCTCCATGGTCTAATTTTAAGAAGTCTATCTGTCAGTAGGCGAAACAGTTACATGCCAGGGGATCTTGTCTCTATCGGTTGCTCCTTCAGTTCTAGTGACATAAATCCCAATTTGCCTAGTAAATCGCTTATCTAAATTAGCACTGTTAGTCTATTGCTCAAAGACACTTGCAGTCTTACAGCAGACATGTCAAATCAACTAATATGAAAGCACATTGGCCACTGTGACTCCATTTTGAACTACTTAGCATGGCTTAACATAGCATAAATCCTACAACTTTCACTCAGGATAAGTAGGAATCATCACACAAAAGAAATCATATCATAACCCTCCTTGTTAAAATGTTTAAATTCTGATATAGATTACTTTCAAAATGACACAATTTTTAAATGTTATATACACTTTTAAATTAGTTGAGCACATATTATGAGTGAGATGCTGTATAAAGTTTGGGAAGGAATATAGAAATGTTGCAACTTTGTTCCTGACCTTTTGGCATGTTGGAACAGGACTAGAGAGGGCATGAGAATGCTTGAGTTTTAACTGACTCCACTGCTTAAAATCTAGGTCACATGGGTGACTTGACCATTCTAAGCCTCAGTGTCCTTAAAAATAAAACAAAACTCATATTATCTGTTTTGTTCTGCTGTGAAAATCTTTTTATTGAAAGGTAAATAAACTATTTAGAATGACAATCTGATAGCAGTCATATTGATCAGATCAGAAACCTAGAAATAGACCCTCATTTCTGTTGGTCAGACACCAGGGGCTACAGTAATTGAAACAGTTCATCCAACAGGCAAGGTAGGATGTCTAGAAAGTATCGAAAACCAGATGACAAAATCAGAATGGTATAATGAGAGATAGAAGGCAGATCTCCCGAAGGAAGGCTAAGCATGGCAAGAACAGGCTATGTCTGGAGCTTTCAACAGGGCTGGTATTGGGATGTCTGGTCCAGCAGCTGGACAAGGGTAAGTGGGGTCATGGCCTCAGAAGGTAGGAAAACACAAAGCAACTCACTTCCTATTTAGTTTCCAAATTCTTAGCCAAGAACAGTCTTCAAATTAGAAATGATAGAAGATGTGATTAGAATATTAGAATATTAAAATAATAAAAATGGAAGGGATTGGGGCTTCCCTGGTGACTCAGTGGTGAAGAATCCACCTGCCAATGCAGGAGACATGGGTTCAATCTCTAATCCTGGAAAACCCCACATGCCCCAGAGCAACTAAGCCCTTGCACCACAACTATTGAGCCTGAAGCTACAACTACTGAGCCCACATGTGACAACTATTAAAGACTGTGTACCCTAGAGCCCATGCTCCACAAAAGAGAAGCCACCTCAATGAGAAGTCCATGCTCTACAATGAAGACTAGCCTGTGCTCACCACAACTAGAGAAAAGCTGGCACAGCAACAAAGACTCAGCACAGCCAAAAATAAATAAATTTTTTAAATTATTTTTTTAATGGAAGGGGTAACCTTCAAAAACCAAATGAAGAAACTGGGCTTCAATTACTTGCATTTACTTCCCAAGGTCACATAGCTCAGCAGAGTAAGAGTCAGGACTTAAATCTTAAGTTTCCAAATCTAATGATTCTTACATTATGTGATACTGCCTCTAAGAGGCAACTTCCCTTCCCAGGATAAAGGAAGAAAAAAGGGGGCACTCAGTTGTCTTAAGTAATTTATCTCTAGAGTCAGAGACATTCTGGTCACTGGCACTGAGAGATTTGGAAGTGAAATCCTCAGGAAGTTACAAAGCATGGTAGAGGAAAGATGATAGTAAAATAGAGCCAGTTTGCCCAAAATAAGGGAGAAAATGCACAAGAAAATGCACCTAGAGCCTGCCCATAAGAAAGTTCTACAATAGAATTCAACGCATGTCTATTAAGTCCTTTACAACATACCAGACACTATGCTAGTCCATGATGATGAATTGATCTTTTCCAAAACAAAGTCCAATAGAAGAGAGATGGGCAAATCACTATAATGTGATGTATTCAATGCATGTATCTACAAAGTGGTAAGAAAGCAAAGAATTTGAAGTCAAAGACATTTTATCAGTCTCTAAAAGTGATAGAAATTTTCCAGAGGGTCAAAGGAGAGGAATAGCACAGCAGCATTTCAGTTGGGTGGAATGACATGTGCTGAATTATATAAATAAGAAACAAATGTTTGATGAACAGCAAGAAGTTTGATATGGATGGTTGCAAATAGAAGGAATGACTTTGATGGAGATGAAGATGGTATATAAACTGGGGCCAGATTTTGAAGAACTTACAGCTCACCCTGGAAGTTTGGGGTTTAAGCAATCAGAAAGTGGATGGGGTTTGAAAATTTGAAGAGAAGAGCCGGGATGATGAAGAGCCAAATGAGCGTACACCCACCACAACCTCAAGCAAATCAGCGGCAGGTATGCATTTCCTCTGTAGGTATGGTCTCTAGACTGGCAAATGAGGACTACATGAAGGTAAAATGTACTATTCAACAGGGCATTTGACAGTTTCTTTTGTGAGAGCTTTGTAAACATGAAGATTACTAAGTAAGGACTTGAATAACAGTTCGCTGGATTCATAATAGACTGAATAAAACCCGAAAAAAAGAGCTGATCAACAGATTAGGACACACCAGAAGGGAGGACTTCATGGAGAAGATTCAGAGTTTTGACATTAGAATTTCCCTGTTCTAATTGGGCTTATGCAATGACTCAAAAGTGTAAGTGGCCCACTTAATCAAATTTATAAATGGCACAAAGCTATGAAGAATAGTTAATACACTGGATAATGGCGGCAACACCCAGGGAGATCAAGGCAGGCTTGTTGAATCTTCATTGCTATAAACATAGTGACGGGGAAATATGGATGAAATGAATGGAGTTAGAAACAGGGCCTGCCACAGCACTGCTCTCTATAGACACATATGATTCCACATACCAAAGACATAGAATGCCACACTCCATCATTTGTTAAAACTCTGCCTCCTCCTTTGCTATTTAAAATCCATGAGCACAGAGATTTTGTTCTGTTTTTACTACTTATTGCACTCTATTGTACACCCAGTGCCTACACCTGTGCCAGGCACATAGCAGGGAACAACATGTTGAAGGAGTGATGAAATTAATCTGGAGGCAAGTAATAAGGATGTGAAAGTGCTCAAAGCCACTCTGATGATGAGGAGAAACAGAGAAACTTTGTCCTAAAAAGAAAAGGCATGGGTGACTTGTGATGACTGTCTTAAAACATTAAAGGACTCTTGTGGAAAAAGAATCAAACACAATCTTTCAAGCACCAGAGGACAAATTTAAATCTAAAAGGTAGATGTTTCAGGCAGGTGGATTTCAGTTTGATGCAAGGAAGTAATTTCTAACAATTAGGGCTGTTCAAAACGGCCTTACTGAGGAGGTGAGTTGCATGTCCCTGGAGGTGTCTGAGGACCTGATGAATGGTCTTTAGGGATTATTGTTCCACTGAGGCTCCTGGGGTAGGTGACCACAATGGTCACTTCTAATCCATGTTGTCCAACTACAAAATGAGATGGCATACGAGAAAATGACTTGAAACTTAACCCTGAAGACTGAACACCGTTTTCCTAGGAAGACTTACAATAATTTTCATCTAAACTGAGGCAGGATTGACCTGAAATATTAAGAATGACAGACAAAGAATACTAATAATAAAACATCTCTTTGATTTTATTTGGGCTTTCTTTGTGTCAGGGAAGACCTTATGCAGGAGAGGGGACTTGCTTAGCTTTAAATATTGGGTACAGAAGGGGTGGGCTGGTTGTTGCTGAAGTGTGACTGTGAGAGAAGCTGCACACCCAGAAACATGTGTTATCTGATATCAAGAAGTTGGTCTTCACCACACAGTTGTCTTATATGTATCTGTTCATCAGCAGTTTGTAGTTTCTCAGAGGTTGCTAATTTATCACGCTCAGGACAAAGAGCAACTGTTCACCCCAAGGTTCAAAACCTCATTTGTAATTCTCTTATTCTCCTTTTCTTTGATTCTCCATTCTCTCTACTTATAAATATTTCCTAGCTCTTCTAACTAGCCAAGCATTAACACTACTGAATTTCTGCAGACCTAAAGGAGTCTTAAAGTGCTACAGTCCATGAGGTTGTAAAGAGTCAGACACAACTTAGCAACTGAACAACAACAGCAAACTCGTTTTAAAGAAAAAAAAAAAGCAATGGGGGGAAGAAAGATTAAACTGAAGACTCAAATTATGGAATACACTTTCATAATTTATATAAAAGCATTTTTTGATTGATCAGATAACTTTAATATATGTATTTTATATGAACATGTATACACCCATTGGGCTTCCCAGGTGGCTCAGTGGTAAAGAATCTGCCTGCCAATGAAGTTGACCTTAAATTAGTTATGTTTATCAACTTCAAAAACTGTACAAAGAATAATGCCGTAACTGAAAGATGGCCAAGCAGTCTACAGCAAAGAACTTAGAACCAGTATTAAGATTCTCCCCGTGCTATGTAATTTTGCTTTTATGCTACTTTAACCATAAGAGTTCTACCTGCAGTTTTCAATCTGTTTGACAATCCTTATGGCATTTTCCAACTCTCCTTAAATATTAGACCCCTAGAAAGAGTTCTTTTTCTTTCTTACCATTGGTTACTCCAGTGATAATTTTTCAAGGTGCAAAAGTCAATGTTATTTGTTTTTGACTAATAAAGCCCAAATTTGGAAAACAAGGCTTTTCTGAGTTTCCCAGTATAGTCTGTGGCCACCTGGGAGAGAAACGCCCTAAAGAGCAGAGCAAGGCCCTGGGAGACATCTCTTTTGGTCCTCCGGGGCTGCTAAACATGTTCTTGAGTGCTCCAAATACCATAGTTCTTAAATCTAGCAGCTGTCTATTCCTTGATTGGCAATGAAGTTTTTGCTTAGATGCTTTGAGCTCTGCTTGATGAGAAAGAGGTGATCATTTGTGCGATCAGCAGAAAGAATGCTATGACTGATTAACAGTCCTGCCCTGACCCAAGGATGTGGCATTGCAGGCCTTCAGGAATGATCCTGGCTTAAGGGTCTCCCTCTCTTCTGAGACTCATTTGTGAAAAGTCCAGTTGAATTCACCTATCTGGCTGACGCAATTCTATGCTGACTGAAAGCAGATCATTTATTCTAGATCTTTGAGGGAGGGTCTGAAGTTCTCTATCAAGCCACTGCAGGTGGAAGAAGGCCCAGGAAGTCACTGTAACAACTCCTGTGGATTCCCAAGCATCTCCCCCCAAAATAACAGTGTCTTTTCTGAATCATTAAATCTTTATTCATTAAGCACCTACACTGTGTCTGACAAGTTTCTAAACGAATATCACAGACCAAATAGATGGAGAATCACCCAGACCCAAATTAGGAATACCAGAGTGCTAGTAAAGTGCCCTGGAGAATGTCTCTTCCCAGCTCACTTTCTTTGCTGGCCCCCAGTACTCTTCCTGGTGACCTCATCCACTCACTGGCTACAAAGGCCATCATGCTGATGACACTCCAATTTACATCCCAATCCTGATTTCTACCCCATCCCTCAGAACTCCAAACTCACACTTACAACTGTTTACATCTTCACTGTGACACCACAGCCATTTCTATTTAAAGAGGTCCAAGACAGAAATTCTATTTTCCCAACCTCCATCCCAAGTTATTCCTTTTCCAGAATTCCCCATGTGAGTAAGTAGAATACTCTTTTCCCAAGTATACAAACAAAAATATAAGAATCATTCAAGGAAACCATAATCCTTCTCCTTTACTCATTCCTTTGTGCAATACATTAGTAAGTCCTTTCAGTATATATCAAAATAAATGCCATATCAAGATAATTCTATTCTCCCACCTCTTCTGCCACCTCCTAGACTAAGCCACCATCATTTTCTACACAGACTACTCAAATAGCCTTCTAACTACTCTTTCTGCTTCCATTCTTAGCTATATTCACACAGTCTTCAAATAAAGCCAGAGTGATATATTTAAAATATGTAATAAATCAGGATGATATTTGGCAGCTTAAATCTTTCAATAGCTTCCTAATTCCCTTAGAATAAAATTCAAGCTTCCTCCTGTGGCCTACAAAATCTTTAATCATTTGGCCCCTCATCACCTCTCCAAGTTCATCTTATGCTATATTTCTCCTTGCCCAAAATTCAAGAGATGATCATCTCTCTCTTACACAAGCTGTTTTAGGAAATAGAAAAAGAGGAAAAGCCAGCCAATGTAGTGAAATCTAATGTCAAAACTGGACAAGGACAGGGTAAGAAGAACACATGATAGAGTCATCTCACTTGTGATCCTAGAGTCAGGAAATAGATAAAATAATTTTATTAAATGTAGTATATATCAAATTGGCCTTGTCAGTATACTATACCATAATCTTGGAGTTACCTCAAGAATGCAAGGATAAGTCAATATCAAAATCTTTTAACATTACCTTTCAATAAATATATGAAGAGAGAAAACAGTGTGATCAACTCGATAGAGAAACATATTATTCAGGACAGGCAGGCTATGCTGTGGTGACAGACAGATAACAAAATCTCTGTAGCTTACAATAAGAGGGGCTTATTGCTTTCCCAAGAAAATTCCATCTTATTAAATTAAGTGTACTGGGTTCAGTCCCTGGCTTGGGAAGATCCCCTGGAGGAGGGCATGGCAACCCACTCCAGGATTCTGTTGCTTGGAGAATCCTCATGGACAGAAGAGCCTGGTGGGCTACAGTCCATAGGGTCACAAAAAGTCAGACATGACTGGAATGATTAAGTGCACGCACTGTATATAAAATGCATCATAGATCAGATTAAACATAGGAAAATTATAAGCCATGTATTATTTCATAGCCTTCAAGTAATTGCAGTGTCATGGGATGGGTATGGGACTAAGTGTTGAGACTCACATTGCTAACTTTGGGCAGGTCACTTAATCTCCATGTAGCTCAAGTTTTTCATCTGAAAAAATGGGTAGATTAGACTGAATGTTCTGCTTTCTTACAGTTCTGATATCCCTGATAGATCAGCCTTAGCACTGTCAGTGGAGTTGACATGATATGGCCATCAATTCCCAGGCATATTTAGCTCATTTATTTTTTCAATTTTGGTCTAAGCTACTTCCATATTCCTTTTCCTCCCATTTTCTGGACATGCCTACATAGTAACAGAAGCACAACTTCTCCACAAATGAGCCTTTTCTTTAATTGAAATATAGTTGATTTACAATATTATATTAGTTTCAAGTATACAACATAGTGATTCAATATTTTTACAGGTTATACACGATTTAAAGGATGTGAGAGTTGATCTATAAAGAAAGCTGAGAGCAGAAGAATCGAAGCTTTTGAATTGTAGTATTGGAGAAGACTCTTGAGAGTCCCTTGAAGTGCAAGGACATCCAACCAGTCCATTCTAAAGGAAATCAGTACTGAATATTCACTGGAAGGACTGTTGCTGAAGGTGAAGCTCCAATACTCTGGCCACCTGATGTGAAGGACTGACTCACTGGAAAAGACCCTAATGCTGGGAATGATTGAAGGCAGGAGGAGAAGGGGACAACAGAGGATGAGATGGTTGGATGGCATCACTGACTCAAGGGACATGAGTTTGAGTAAACTCCGGAAGTTTCTGATGGACAGGGAGGCCTGGCATGCTGCGGTCCATGGGTTTGCAAAGAGTCGGACACGACTGAGTGACTGAACTGAACTGAAATAAAAGTTATTAAAAAATACTGCGGTCCATGGGTTTGCAAAAAGTCGGACATGACTGAGTGACTGAACTGAACTGAAATGAAAGTTATTAAAAAATAATGCTATATTTCTCTGTGTTGTACAATATATCCCTGTTGCTTCCACAAGTGAACATTCTGATTTTGAATTCATTTGCAGAGAGTGAAGGGGCCCCCAGCTGCCATTCATAAACAATCCTTGATAAAGCTAACTTGCAATAGGCTTCTGTCTTGCTTAGCCTCTTCTGAGAAAAGTCCCATTTTCGGTAAACTTGGCTAGAAGTGTGATATATAGCCCTTATCCTACAGGAACTGAAAACATCTTCTAAAACTTCATAGGAAAAAACACACACTTTGAAATATAATAGAAACATAATTGTATGGAACACGAGGGAGTTAGAGTCTCTTCGGCCAGGGAGACTCTAGACTACTTCTTTTGTATCCTGAGCACAGGCCCTTCAGGCTCCCTCCTTGGTGCTGGGATAGTGTATATGGGAGAGGAGGTTCAAACTGTGGAGTTAAACTAGGATTCAGAGCCCTCTTCTGTAGTGTTAGAACCCGCAGTCTCCTCATCTGAAACAGGCAGATAATAAACACTACTTCAGGCTTCCCTGGTGGCTCAGAGGGTTAAAGCGTCTGCCTGCCATGTGGGAGACCTGGGTTCGATCCCTGGGATGGGAAGATCCCCTGGAGAAGGAAATGGCAACCCACTCCAGTGTTCTTGCCTGGAGAATCCTATGGACGGAGGAGCTTGGTGAGCTACAGTCCATGGGGTTGCGAAGAGTCAGACACGACTGAGTGACTTCACTTTCACTTCCATAAGCCTGTGGTAGGACCGAATGTGGTAACATCTCTTGGTCATTTAGCATGGTCTCTGGCACATGACCCCTTGTGGCTCAGCTGATAAAGAATCCACCTGCAGTGCAGGAGACCTGGGTTGGGAAGATCCCCTGGAGAAGGGAAAGGTTACCCACTCTAGTATTGTGGCGTGGAGAATTCCACAGACTACACAGTCCATGGGGTCGCAGAGTTGGGCACAATGGAGTGACTCTCACTTTCACTTTCTGGCACGTCAGGACCTACATAGAGGTTAGTTTCTTTCTTTCCTCAATTTCTTGATAAAATAGCTTTAGTTGGACTAGAAAAAAATCTTGTCCTCTGAAACAACTAAACTGAAAAAAACCTAGAGGACACGGTTAACTGAAAATGGCAAATTGTCAGTGTTTTCTGTTAATACTAGTGCCATGAAAACTCTGTGAATTTGGTACCACTCGCAAATAATGCAAAGCTGATTCACAGTCACATTTATAAAGTGTTTTGACCTCCTTAGGAGAAAGATGTTAAATAGATAGAAGCAAAATTCTGTTCATATCATTCTTCACTGGAAATGCCATGCTTAACCACATTAAAACCCTAACATATTCTTCTTTTTTTTCTATGCTATGAACTCAGGTCAATGTTTAGAAAAACTGTGTCTGTCACCAAGAAGAATGATGAGACAGCACACAGGACAATTTACAATAAAGAAGTGAGAAAGACTGGACAGATAGAGAACATTAGCTGCTCCCAGAAACAAATATGAAAAGATACAGAACCGAGCTCTTAGAGAAAACTGCCTTAAAACACATGGTCATCTTTGCTCATGATTTAAATTTAGTTATTATAATTTCACTGCTTATTTGTTCCTCTAATGTGCTATCAAGAACAGTCAGAGCCATTTAGGAATTCACAGAGCTGTTTAGTGATCTAGAATTGATTAATGACCATTGACACTGAGAGTCGGTTTGGAGTAAATGAAAATGCATCCCATCCTTTCAGCACACTGCTGCTGCTGCTGCCAAGTCTCTTCAGTCCTGTCTGACTCTGCGACCCCATAGACGGCAGCCCAGCAGGCTCCCCCACCCCTGGGATTCTCCAGGCAAGAACACTGGAGTGGGCTGCCATTTCCTTTTCCAATGCATGAAAGTGAAAAGTGAAAGTGAAGTCGCTCAGTCGTATCCGACTCTTCGCGACCCCATGGACTGTAGCTTACCAGGCTCCTTCATCCATGGGATTTACCAAGCAAGAGTACTGGAGTGGGGGTGCCATTGCCTTCTCCATTTCAGCACTCTAGGGGAATAGAATAAGAGGCCTTCCTATTTGAAACAAAAGCTCTGAAACACCTGTGTTTATAAGCTAATTCCTTGCTTAGTGGAGAGGACAGCAAAACCACTGACCACTGACCCCTGGTCACTATGTTGATGTTTCTTATTTCTCTATAATTGGACATAACATGGTTGACATTGCATATCTGGCCTTGAAACATCTGGGAGCTATTTTTCTCACTAACCAAGACATAGTTATACACCTAAGCCTTTTTCTTTCAAGGATCATGACTTGGCTAAATTTAAGACCTTCAAATTACAGTTGGAAAACTGAAAAATACAAAAGAATCATAAATCATTGCTAGCCCATACCAGGTAAGGGGATGATAGAAAAATAACATACACAGAACTCAGGGAAAATTCCTTCAAAACAGAAAGAGGGCAAGAATTCCACAAATTCTCTCCAAGGACAGTAATGAAATAAAACATCTGAAGAGAAAGACACTAATTAAAAAACCATTAATAATAAATTGATGTGTCTTGTGAAACAACTTTCTTCAGAGTATGAGTTGTCTAGCCATTTTGATGAAAAGTCATTTTGGAATTTTTAGTTCATGGACATAATAATAATACACTTGGTCTTCTGAGGAAAGAGAAAAAACAACAGGCTTTCCCTTGATAATTGAAATATGGGCCTGGTTGGGGCTTCCTCGTTGGCTCAGTGGTAAAGAATCCACCTGCCAATGCAGGAGACACAGGTTCGATCCCTGGTCCAGGAAGATCCCACATGCTGTGGAGCAACTAAGCCCATGCACTGCAACTGCTGAGCCTGTTCTCTAGAACACGGGAGCTGCAACTGCTGAGCCCACGGGTCGCAACCACTGAAACCCAGGAGCCCATGCTCCACAACAAGAAAAGCCACTGCAATGAGAAGCCTACCTATATGTGAGGATAGCTGTGAAAAATGTCCATCCCTCTAGGCTTGTTCTCAAACATAATTTGAGTGTTATAAGAATAGAACTGGAACTGACACTCAAATGAGAAAAGAGTCAGATACGAGCTCTTATTGCAGTAAAAGAAATACAAATGGACTTTAAAATATGAAAAATATGTTCTCCTCATTCATAAGATAAATGTAATTTAAAACTACACTGGCAATGCATTCAATGCAAGCCCTATAGAAATGTCTGCCTTGTTTTGAGAAATGTATAAGCTGATTCTAAAAATCATATAACAATTCAAAATATCTATAATATCCAAAACAATCTTGGAAAAGGAGGAAAAATTGGAGAATCACACTTACATACTTCCAAACTTATTACAAAGCTATGGAAATAAAGATAGTCTGGCACTGGCATAAGGATAGACACATAGATCAAAGAAATATAATTGAGCCCAAAATAAAACCCATATATCTATGGCCAGTTGGTTTTTGATAAGGATGCCAAGACCATTCAATGGGGAAAGAATAGCTTCCCAATAATGTGCTGGGACAACTAGCACCCACACACAAAAGAAAGAAATTGGATTTCTACTCATACCACTTTTAAAAAGATAACTCAAAATGTATAATAGACTTTAATGTCAACTCTAAAACTCAAAGAAAAAATTAGGAATAAATCTTCATGGTCTTGAGTTGCTGCTGCTACTGCTGCTAAGTTGCTTCAGTCGTGTCCGGCTCTGTGCGATCCCATAGACAGCAGCCCACCAGGCTCCCCTGTCCCTGGGATTCTCCAGGCAAGAACACTGGAGTGGGTTGCCATTTCCTTCTCCAATGCATGAAAGTGAAAAGTGAAAGTGAAGTTGCTCAGTCGTGTCTGACTTAGCGACCCCATGGACTGCAGCCTACCAGGCTCCTCCGTCCATGGGATTTTCCAGGCAAGAGTACTGGAGTGGGGTACCATTGCCTTCTCCGGGTCTTAAGTTAGGGGAAAAAATTCAGGTATGACAGCAAAAGCACAAGAACAAAGGATAAAAGGATATAAATAGAGTTCATTAAAGTTAAAAACATTTGTTTTTCAAAGGGTGCCATTAAAAAATGAAAAGATAAATCACAGATTGGAAGAAAATATTTTGATATTATATATCTGATAAGGAGCTTGTGTCCAGAACAAATGCACTGTATGCTAAGTCTCTTCAGTCATATCCAACTCTGTGCAATCCTGTGGGCTGTGGTTCCTCTGTCCATAGGATTCTCCAGACATGAATACTGGAGCAGGTTGCCATTTCCTTCTCCAGGGGATCTTTCCAACCCAGGGATTGAACTACATCTCTTATGTCTAGTGACACTTCTGTGTGTATATGTGTGTGTACTTAGTTGCTCAGTTGTATCTGACTCTTTTTGATACCATGGACTGCAGCCCATCAGGCTCCTCAGTCCATGGGGATGCTCCAGGCAAGAATACTGGAGTGGGTTGCCATTTCTTCCTCCAGGGGGTCTTCCAGACCTAGAGATCAAACCCATGTCTCCTATATCTCTTGCATTGGCAGGCCGGTTCTTTACCACTAGCACCACCTGGAGAGTCCCCAGAATGTATGAATACTCTAATCCAACAATAGAAAGATGAAAACCCAGTTTAAAAATGGACAAAAGATTTTTGCCAGGTATATCACAGAGAAGATAGACCTGTGACCAATGAGCACATGAAAAGATGCTCAACATCGTTAGTCATCAGGGAAATGCAAATTGAATCCACAAAGGCAGCTATTTTGTTCCTGAGGGCAATTATTAATCCCAGTTCCAAACTGAGACTGATAATTTGGGGTTTTCCCAGGCAAGGGACCATAGCTGGAGAACAGAAACCAGAAAACGCTATGTAAATCTCACAAGACTAGGGAAGCAACATTGGAAATAAGGAGGCAACATTTCAGTGAGTAAGGAAGAATGAAAGTGAATCTGGTGGGGGATCATTCTGCCCTCTAGGAATTTGCCTATTTCTAAAGCTGAATGTCTTGGAAAGATAGACACCTGAGCAGAAATCTGAAATTCATAGCAGTGGTTTTTGTAGTCTCACTAAAAATTAGAGTTCAGGATTTGCTAGGGGGAAGGCTCCCAGTGAACATATCAGGCTATCAGAAATGTGAAAAAATAATAAACAGAAAACTCAATTAAATAGAGCTCAGAAACCAGAAAGGGAGCTCCCATGCCCTAGGACAAAAGCAGAATCCAACAAGAAAAGGTTTCCTCTTCTTTCCTGGCAAGGGCTCAGCCAGTGAAAAGCCATGGACTCTGCTTATTGTGGCCCTCCCAAGTTCTTTTTCCTCTCCGTAAAAGCATCCTCCTTCTCTTGCCATGTGGAGACTTGCATGTGGCTCACAATTGTACAATTCTCTGCTCATCCTGAATACATCCATCTTGGCCGGAGAAATATCTAGCAGTCTCTTTGTTTCAGATCAACATTTTGGTGGCATGTGTGGGGACCACAGAGTTCCCCCACAGCTCAGTGGCTGGTAAGCAAACAGGTGCGGCGGTATCCAGAGCGGAGCCCATTGTCACTCACTGCTGTTCTCTCTGACCCTGGAATTTGAAAGCACATCTTTCTCCTGGGTCCAGGCTCACACCTTCTTTGCATTTGAAGCTCTCTAGGTTTTATTTGGGGCTTCCCCGATGGCTTGGCTGGTAAAGAATCCACCTGCCAAGCAGGAGATACAGGTTAAATCCGTGGGTCAGGAAGATCCCCTGGAGGAAGAAATGGCAACCAACTCCAGTATTCTTGCCTGGAGAATCCTCTAGACACAGCCTGGTAGGCTATGGTCCATAGCATCACCAAAAATCGCACACGATGGAGCAACTGAGCACAGGCTTTACTTGGGATCTATTTAAAGGTTTCATCCTAGTTAGGCCTTGTTCTGTGTGAAGTCTGTGGATACTCAACCAAAGCTAGCTAAGAATACCTTCAGCTCAATTCCATTGGGAAGGGGCTGCTTCAACTGAAACCGTGCTGGTTTTTCAGCTCACAGTCTGTCCCTTTAAAGGAGCTGTCTTCTGGAGACCTGACTCCTCCCAGAATAAGTTATCTTCTTAGGCTTGCAAACTGTTTGAATTGAGCCATTTGTGCTGTCAGCTGTTTAAGCTGTTTGAAAATTGTTCTTTAGAGAAAAAAAGACCTCTAGAAAATGGGATCCCAGTTATCTAAGTATTTTGAGGATGCCCCCTCACAGGAACTCCAGTTGATTTTATGTTTAAACATCACAACCTGGGAATTTTTTGGTAGCCCAGTGGTTAAGACGCTGTGCTTTCACTGCTATAACCCGGATTCGATACTGGGTCAGGGAACTAAGACCTTGCAAGCCACGCAGCACAACTGAAAAAACAAAAACACAATCTTTCCTCATATGCATTTCTAATTAAATGGACTGATCTGATGATCAAAGACAATTTAGAAGATAAATAGCCTTTCTGGGGAGTTTTTGAAATCCCCAAACTTTATTCTCTTAAAACAATTGGACTACAATGGCTCAAAGTTTTTCAGAGTATTGTGGAATGCTTATTTCTGTTAGTATTCTGAAGCTTCCTAATGTCAGGAGTCTGAAATTGCCTCACTAAAGAATAATATTTTGAGATTAACAAATGATCAAAGAGAGATAAAATGGCTCCCAGAGCCCAGGGTCTTCTCTTTTGGCTTCTCTCTTTCAGGCTCTGCCTCCAGGACCATCTTGTCTACCTCAACTCCTTGTGGTCAGACTTTGCCTCCTTCCCTTCTATGCCACCTATGCCTCCATAGTAGCCTCAATTCTCTGATACTAAGTATCTTCCCAAACTTCTCCCTTTCTCTGAAAATCTTTCCACTCCATCTTCCTCTGAACTGGTCAGAACCTGTCCCTTTAAAATTAAGCCATCTGAGAATCCAAAGGTTAAACTCTTAATTTCTTATACTCCTTGGGCTAAAACTACAAGCCATAGTCAAAGATGTTCCCAAACTAACTGAAGATCCTCACAGATTTGCTGAAGAATTTAGTATAGTCATTCAGATTTATCAACCTAGCAATTCCTAGAACTTTTCTGAAGCTTACTGATTGAAACAAAATTCAGTCTTGCAATACAAAAATCTGAAAAACCTGTTTATGATTATTACAAGCACCTTGAGGTTGTCTCTAAAGGAAATTCTGGTCTTCCTTCAGATATTGATTCTGCTCTGGTAGCTTTTGGTAAAAGTAAGTAAAGTGTTATTTTCTCAGTCCTGTCCGATTCTTTGCAGCTCCATAGATTTAGCCCACCAGGCTCTTCTGTCCGTGGGATTTCCCAGGCAAGAATACTAGAGCGGGTTGCCATGCCCTTCTCCAAGGGATCTTCCTGACCCAGGGATCAAACTCTGGTCTCCTGCATCACAGGCAGATTCTTTACTGCCTGAGCCACCAGGGAAGCTCAGTAGCTTTTAACTCTATGTTTATTAATTTGCTGAACCAGGACCTTTTTCTTTTGGTAAAAAAGAACAGGATAGGATGGAAATTATGTCCACTCCTAATTTAGCTATGCTGGCAATCAGCTCTTAATCTACACTCCATCAGATGAAGGTTCCTAATCAAAACCAAAACTCTCCTGATTTCTGGCGTTATTGCAAAGAGCCAGGACATTGGAAAAGAGATTGTTACAAATTGAAATGACTGTTCTCTAATCAACCTTCCTAACTTACTCCCCATACTCCAAAAGGGGGCTCCAAGGAATTGCAGGGGATCTTCCCCATCTTCTTCTTTAATTGGCTTGGAGAAACTTTTCTCCATACTGGAGATGAATCTCTTCCAATCCTTAATGACACCAGAGCTACATTCTTGGTGTTCAACACCATTATTATAAAGCAGCCCCTGCCTCAGAATACTAAAATAGTTCAAATGCTGGACATCTCTAATAGACCTCAAGAGGTTCCTCTCTCTGAATTCATTCCCTTTTTTTTAGCCCTTTGAGAGATACTGACCCTTACTCCTTAGTTCTTCTATACTCACTGAAAAAATAACTTAGCCACACTCATGAAATAATGACCAAAACTGAACACATTATTAAAGTTTTTGTCATGAAGAAATACAGGTCTAGATGGTCTCACTAATGAATTATTCCAAATATTGAAAGAGGAGGTAATACCAATGTTAAACAAACTCTTTTAGAAATTAGAAAGGGAAGGAACATTTCCTAATTTGTTTCTTTTTAGTTTATTTTGCTATTGATTATTTTTTTAATTGAAGTATAGTTGATTCAGGCATGCAACACAAGTTTAAGCTATACAGCAGGGTAATTCAGTTACAGAAATACATATACAGGTATATATATAGAAAGAATATATATAAGAATATATTTATATTCTAATGAATATTTTTATTCATAAATTTTATTCATGGTTTTTTATTCAAGTTTTTTATTCATGATTTATTAAAGGATATTGTATATAGTTTCCTATGCTATATGATAAAAGCTTCTTGTCTATTGTATATATAGTATTGTGTATATGTTAATCTCAAATCCCTAAATTATCCTTTCCCCCATCCTCTTTCCCCTTTGGTAAACATAAATTTGTTTTCTATGTCTGCAAATCTTTTTCTAATTTGTAAATAAGTTCATTTGTATCTTTATTTTAGATTACACATACAAGTGATATAATATGATATTTGTCTTTGACTCACTTCACTTTTAGTATGAGAATCTCTACATCCATCCATGTTGCTGCAAATGGCATTATTTCATTTTTTTTATGGCTGAGAAATATTCCATTGCATATATATACCACATCTTTATCCATTTGCCAACGAACATTTAAGTTTCTTTCCGTGTTTTAGCTATTGTAAATAGTACTGCTATGAATATTGGAGTGCCTAATTCTTTTCAAATTAGAATTTTAGTCTTTTCTGGATATATGCCTAGGAGTAGAATTGGTGGATCAAATGCAACTCTATCTTTAGTTTTTTAATGAACCTCCGTACTGTTCACCATAGTGGCTGCACAAATTTACATTCCCATCAATAGTTTATAAGGGTTTCCTTTTCTCTACATCCTCTCCAGCATTTATTATTTGTATTTTATATTATACACTTGTTAATGACGGCCAATCTGAGCAGTGTCAGATACCTCATTGGAGGTTTGATTTGCATTTCTCTGATAATTAGCAATGTTCAGCATCTTTTCATGTGCTTGTTAGCCATCTGTATATCTTCTTTAGAGGAATGTCTGTTTAGGTCTTCTGTCATTTTTTGATTCAATTATTTTTGTTGTTGTTGAACTGTATAAACTGTTCATACATTTTGGAAATTAATCTCTTGGTTGCATCATTTGCAGATATTTTATCCCATTCCAAGGGCTGTCTTTTCATTTTGTTGATGATTTCCTTTGCTGTGCCAAATCTTTTAAGTTTAATTAGGCCCGCCCTTTTTTTTCTTTTGCTTTTGTTTCCATTACTTTAGGAGATGGATCCCAAAAAATATTACTTTGGCTTTTGTCAAAGACCTTTCTAACTATATTTTCCTCTAGAATTTTTCTAGTATCTGATCTTACCTGTAGGTCTTTAATCTATTTTGAGTATATTTTTGTATATGGTGTTAGAGAATGTTCTAGTTTAATTCTTGTAGATATAACTGTCTCATTTTCCCAACACCACTTAATGAAAAGTCTGTCTTTTTCCACTGTATATTCTTGCCTTCTTTGTTCCATAAGAACATAGACTTATTTCTAGACCTTATACCTGTTTCATTCATCTATGGGCCTGTTTTTTGTGCCAGTACCATACTGTTTTGATGACTCTGAAATCAAGGCACATGATTCCTCCAGCTCTTTCTTCTTTCTGAAAATTGTTTTGGCTATTCAGAGTCTTTTGTATTTTTATACAAATTTAAAAAAATTTTGCATCAGTTTAGTGAAAAAGGGTCTTCCCTAATGGCTCAGACAGTAAAGAATCTGCCTGCAACGCAGGAAATCTGGAGTTGATCCCTGGGTCAGGAAGATCCCCCTGGAGAAGGGAGTGGCTGCCTGCTCCAGTACTGTTGCCTGCAGAATTCCATGGACGGAGGAGTCTGACAGGCTACAGTCCATGGGGTTGCAAAGAGTTGGACATGACTGAGCAACTAACACTTTCTGTGAAAAATGCCACTGATAATTTGATAGGAATTGCGTTGAGTGTGTAGAGTGCTTTGGGTAATATGGTCTTTCAGCAATATTGATTCTTCCACCCAATTCATTTTGAAGACAGTATTAACAAAATACCAGGATGTGACAAAGACATTACTAGGAAGGAAAGTTAAGATCAATGTTTCTCATGAAAAGATGTCAAATCTTAAGCTAAAAAAGCAAATAAAATCCAGTGATACAAAACAGGAATACATCACAAAAACATTGATTTTATTCCACAAACATTTTAACATTTAAGAACAATGAAGGTAATTCACCACATTAACAAAAGGAGACAAATCATGTTAATAAATTCAGAAAAAAAGTTTAAAAATTTAGCATCAATAAATAATAATAAAGAAAACTCTTAGCAAACTTGGAAGACAATGGAACTTTCTTAACCTAGTCATAGATACCTACAAAAAAATTCAATAGCAAACATCACATTTAATTGTGAAACATTGAAATATTTTCCCATGATCAAGGATGAGATAAAGATGTTAGCAGTGTGAGAAAGGTGAAATTTGTTAAACCAAATCAATAGGACAGCAAAAGGAAATAAAAGATAACGAGAACTGGAAAGGAGGTAATATGACGCTCCATTTTTATACAGGAAAGAAGATTTTATGCAAAGAATCTGCAGATATACTGTTAGAATTAATAAATGAACTTAGCAATATATAAGTAACACGTATGTCTACTTGCTTTCTGAGATTTAATATTACATCTGGCCTCTGACTTTCTAGAACCCCATCATACCCATTGTTAAAACGGAATGTAGTATTTTAATCATAGCTCTGCCAATATCTTTATCTAGAGGCCTGTTGCCATTTTTGTCTTCTCTGAAATTTTTGTTGCCAAGAGAGGCAGGATTTCGTTTTTTTCCTTCCAGATTGACTTGGTGCAGTGTATTCTTGGTTATCAAAATACTCAAAACTTTGGGACTTTGAAATGGTAAATATTCATGATCTGTAAAACAGCATGATACATAACTGTATGATTTAAATTATATAAAAATGGATTCTTAGTTGTAAAAATATACAAATGAGACCCAGAAGTACACATCAAATGGTAAACTTCTTGTGATTATGAATGACTGCTTTATGCTTCTTGTGTTTTTTGGTTTCCTATTATGCACAAGCTAACTTTTAAGAAATAAATGTTATTTTTAAAACGTTTTAAAAAAGACAGGGGGAGTCCAGTTCCATGGCAGCATTACCCTTCTGTCAACCCTCATAGTAGAATGCTACCAAGCCTCTTAAAGACTCTGTCCTTCTCGATTGCCTTGGTGAAGCAGCCATCTCCTCCTGACTACTCCTGCGGCAGCACTGCCAAGTGATGGCTTCAGGGTTTTACATGCAAATCCCCTGAACATGTGACTCCTTCCTCAATCTTGGGCCAAGGAGATTTTGTCCTCTATATTTTATCTCTTTGAGGCCAACGTCATGTCTAGGCTTCAAGGAGTCATCCCAGCAAAACATAAGAATCAGCTTTGAAGTAAAGTGAAGTCGCTCAGTCGTGTCCAACTCTTTGCGACCCCATGGACTGTAGCCTACTACGCTCCTCCATCCATGGGATTTTCCAGGCAAGAGTACTGGAGTGGGTTGCCATTTCCTTCTCCAGAGGATCTTCCTGACCCAGGGATCAAACCCAGGTCTCCCGCACTATAGGCAGACGCTTTACCGTCTGAGCCATCAGCTTTAGGCAAGTGTTTTTGCTTGAAAACTTCACCAACATGCCAGTCCCTTGAAATTGACATACTTAGCACACATATGTCTTTCTAGGAAAGAAGATTAAATCCCAAGTCATGAGTGACTTTGCCCCATGTCAGTAAATTCTTGCCTGTTCATCCGATGCCAGTTTGCTCCATACCACAACATAATACCCTAAATATCTCCTTTCACAAATATTCTCCCCTTTCCTACTGGGACATAGTAGTCATGCCCTTTGAATATTTTGATATGTTTGGCTATGAAACAGAGGCTGCATTTCCTTGCTCAAACTGTACTGATGTCTGGCCCTGTTTCTTGGCCTGAAGCCAATTAGGAGTGGATAGGATGAAAGTAACTTCATTCAGATGAGGTTTTTGTACAATTTCCAGGCAAGCAAAATTTGTTCTTCTCAGCAATGGAAAAAAGGTTATTTTCCTTGCTAGAAGGATCTATGGGAATTTACAAGTATATATATATAAGATGCTCAGATTAGTCCAACCAAAATGTCTTCATCCCAGATCACAAGGTCTACTGTTTCCCTGTAAAGGCCCTGACTTTGATGTAGAAAGCCTATCAGTCTATACATCAAGACTTGTTTATAACTCAACTGCACTTATAATTTGATAAAATTATATCTGATATATATGAAATATATGACTTGATATTCCAGCATAGCATGCCCTGAGGCTATAGTTGAATCTTTCAAAATTGCCACAAAGGTAACCTAACTGTCACAGTATTCCTTAAGATGGCAATTACCTACTCTGGACTTATTATTGATACTTCTTGCAAGGTCTTTATTGCTCTCCAAAAGTACTTACTTCATAGCACAACTTGCAATTATTCTTGTCCTTATACCAATCTAGAGACTACTTGATCTCTTTTCTTCTTCCCTTCCACCTGCATCTTGTGCCAATTAAATGCATGTGAAGGCTTTAGTATTTATGTTCTATGTGCCAGAGGGGTTTTGCCATCACACTTGCTCCAGCAGTAACTTCTTATTGAGTTCAGAGAGGAGACAGAAACACTGTCAAAACCTCATGCCACCTGTCTGCTTTCTAGAGCCACTTCTTATACCAACTGTTGTAACTCAAGCTCCCCAATGGCTCAGTGGTAAAGGATCCATCAGCAATGCAGGAGATGCAGGTTCAATCCCTGGGTCAGGAAGATTCCCTGGAGAGGGAAATGGCAACTAGCTCCAGTGTTCTTGCCTGGAAAATCTCATGGACAGAGGACACTGGTGGGCTAGAGTCCAAAGAATCTCACAGAGTCAGACACAACTGAGTGACTGAGCATGCACGCCCTGGAAAACAGAGGCAAAGGCAAAGCTTATAAGCTAATATTAGTACTCTATTCAGGGAAGAAGTACAATCCAGGAAATCAAGAGTGAGGGGGAAAGAAAAAGAAAGAAAACAAATACAATGTGGTACATGGCCAAGTTGCTACAGCCTCCAAATAAGCACCGTTGCTTTCCTTTTCTACAGGGGATGTCTCCAGAGAAGGTGTTGGAACTATTGTGCCGTGAAATAGTTGTCATGGGGAAGTAGGAAGAACAAGGTACCTGCTGGCTCTCTCTGTCTTTTGTCTCTTATAAGTCAGATTTCAACACCTGGAACATTTATTTTCTATACCTCCAGGCTGTGGGAAGCTGTTGAGAAACCAACCTCCCAGGGTAGTACTTCATCTATGTCCAGAGTGGTAAGAGATGCAACATCTCTGATCCATTCAGGCTAGGTTTGGACGCCAGAACTGCAGTGGCTCCCACAGTCCTGGGGACAGTGGAGACTGTGAGAGCCTGGCCTTCCCCAGCAGTGACTAGAACTACCAGCAATGTTGACAGTCAAAGTGGCAACCGTCCAAGTTCTTCTCTGAGCATGTGTTCAAGTGCTTGGAAAGCAGGAGAAGCCAAGAAAATCTTGAGACGTGTAAAAAATGGGACTAAGATGTATAATATTTGGGCTTCCCTGGTGGCTCAGACTGTAAAGAATCCTCCTGCAATGTGGGAGACCTTGATTGAAGAGATCCCCTCAAGGAGGGCATGGTAACCCATTACAATATTCTTGCCTGAAAACTCCCCATGGACAGAGGAGCCTGATGGGCTACAGCCCATGGGGTTGCAAAGAGTCAGACATGGCTGAGCAACTGAGCATAGCACATAAAACATTTAGATATCTACTGAACATCTTCACAGGAATAGAGATACAATTGATGTGTTCAAAACTGAACTTGTTATCTGTACTCAAACTTATCTCGTCTCCTTTTGTGCTCCCTACCCAAGTGAATAACACCACCATTATTCACTGACCAAGAGGCAAAGCAGGATGTCATTTATCTCAACTCTCTCTCCCCTGCAAATCAATCTTACTTCTACCTTTTTAATGTTGTAATCTACTCCCTTCTACAGTATTATTCCTATTTTAATTCAACTGTGTATCACTTCTTGCCTAGGGAATTACATTAGTCTCTTAACTGGTCTCATTTTCTTCATTCTTGATTCTATCAAATCCATTCTCCAAATCACAGTTGGGGAAGTTGTGTAACTACAGCAGGGATTAAAAGCACACCCTCTGTTGTCAGACTGTTAACTTTGAACCTGGCTCCTTTACTTATTGACTGGGTGACCTTGGACAAGTTAATTAACCTTAGTTTTCTTCAGCTCCCTGTTGCTTTTAACACTCAGCCATGGGCATATAAACAGGATCTCTACTGTGAAGGCATGTGAGCCATATCAGATTGTTGTGGGGTTACTGAGAAGCAAAGTGTTTTAGGGATAGAAATCTACTTTTGCATTGTTTTAGCTTTGTCACTCCCATAATGAAGAGGTATTGGTCACAATTTTGTCTTGCAGATGTTTAAGTAAGGAAGGCCATTTACACGGGCTTTATCTATCCTGCATTTCATAGCCTTTAGCCTTTTTAGGTTATTGATATGATTATCTACTTCTGGGAGTCAATTTTCTCCAGAACCTAATCATTACTGACATAGCCCATTGAAAAGCGACAAATTCAGGCAAATTGAAATGTTTGCGTTAATTTTGGATGCTGTCATCTCTGCTAAAATTGTCCATATTAGGAAGTGAAGAGGTCACAAGGACAAATGAAGAGTATTTTCAAAACTGAATTCATTTTAGATTATATTTAAGAGACTTGTAGAAGAAAAGCCATGCGAAATATATATATATGTATATAATAACATATATACATATATATAATCTAGACAGATAGGTACTAATGAACTTATCTACATGGCAGCAATGGAGATGTCAACATATACAACAGACTTTGGGACTGAATGGGAGAGAGAGAAGCTGGGATGATTTGAGAGAGTAGCATTAAAACATATACTTTACCATATATAAAGTAGATAGCCAGTGGGAATTTGCTGTATGACTCAGGGAACCCAAAGTTGGTGCTCTGTGACAACCTAGAGAGTGGAATGGGGAGGAAGGTGGAAGGAAATTTTAAGAGGGAGAGGACATATGTACGCCTATGGCTGATTCATGTTGGTATATGGCAGAAACCATTACAATATTATAAAGCAATTATCATCCAATTAAAAATAAAATAAAATAAAATTTTAAAATGTATAGTGAAGGATCTGAGTGATTGTGATATGAAATGGCTGATGCTAAGGTTATGCTAGGGAAAGGCAAGATTTAGGATCATACACTCCAAAGATGTGGGGGATTCTAGAGGTCATTTAAAACAAACTCCTCATTTTATAGAAGAAGAAGAAGTTGGTGCCAATGGTTCCCAGTTTAGGTCTGTTTTTGTTTTATCACAGATCAGTTTCCTAGGGATGACATAATTATACAAATTTGCTGGCTTAAGACTGCAGAAATTTACTCTTGCACAGTTCTGGAGCACAGATATCTGAAATCAAAGTACCAGAAGAGCCACATTTTCTTGGAAGATTTTAGGGAAAAATCCTACCTTGCTTATTCTTGTTTCTAGTGGCTCCAGGCATTCCTTGGCTTGTGACCACATCAGTCAAATCTCTGCCTCGGTTTCCACATGGACTTTCCTTTTGTGTGTGTGTCACTCTGGTGTTCTCTTCAGTTCAGTTCAGTCACTCAGTCGTGTCTGACTCTTTGTGACCCCATGAACCGCAGCACGCCAGGCCGCCCTGTTCATCACCAACTCCCAGAGTCTACCCAAACCCATGTCCATTGAGTTCTTGATGCCATCCAACCATCTCATTCTCTGTTGTCCCCCTCTTCTCCTGACCACAATCTTTTCCAGCATCAGGGTCTTTTCAAATGAGTCAGCTCTTCTCATCAGGTGGCCAAAGTATTGGAGTTTCAGCTTCAGCATCAGTCCTTCCAATGAACACCCAGGACTGACCTCCTTTAGGGTGGACTGGTTGGATCTCCTTGAAGTCCAAGGGACTCTGAAGAGTCTTTTCCAACAACACAGTTCAAAAGTATCAATTCGTCGGCGCTCAGCTCTCTTCACAGTCCAACTTTCACATCTATACATGACCACTAGAAAAACCACAGCCTTGACTAGACGGACCTTTGTTGACAAAGTAACATCTCTGCTTTTTAATATGCTGTCTAGGTTGGTCATAACTTTCCTTCCAAGGAGTAAGAGTCTTTTAATTTCATGGCTGCAATCACCATCTGCAGTAATTTTGGAGCCCAGAAAAATAAAGACAGCCACTGTTTCCACTGTTTCCCCATCTATTTTCCATGAAGTGATGGGACCAGATGCCATGATCTTAATTTTCTGAATGTTGAGCTTTAAGCCAATTTTTTCACTCTCCTCTTTCATTTTCATCATGAGGCTCTTTAGTTCTTCTTCACTTTCTGCCGTAAGGGTGGTGTCATCTGCATATCTGAGGTTATTGATATTTCTCCTGGCAATCTTAATTCCAACTTGTGCTTCCTCCAGCCCAGCGTTTCTCATGATGTACTCTGCATATAAGTTAAATAAGCAGGGTGACAATATACAGCCTTGACATACTCTTTCTCATCTTCTAATAACATGTCTTTGGATTTGGGGGCCACCCTAAACCCAGGATGATTTTATCTTAAGATCTTTAGCTAATTTTAACTATAAAGACCCTGTTCGCAAAGAAGATTATATTCAAAGTTTTGGCTAGACGTGAATTTTGGTGGGAATACCATTCAACCCACTATATACCATGTTCCCCCTTGACATAAAGAGATCCTTCCTGGATCTAAGGGAGAAGGCTCTGTACTCTGTACATCTAATGTTTTAAGCCATAATTCCCACATAGATGTTGACAGTCAGACTACCTAGATTCAAATCACATTGACCCTAGACAAGTAAATTCATGCTAAGCCTCAATTTCCTAGGATACAAAATGAAGACACTAGTCCTCCCCTCCTCACAGGAACCCCACACAGTTACAGCGAGGATAAAACGAGATAACCCACATGACCCATGGGAAGGGCTCGATAAATATTAGCTGCCATTAATCAAAGCTGGCACTGATACCTTGCAGGGTTCACATAATATACAAACTAAAACACATTCAGCCCCAGGGCATGTGAGAAGGGTGCCATCTGGCAGCTAGCTAGCTATTCCCAACCAGATCACTTGTTCTTCTGACCCTATTATGGGAAAAGGCCTGACCTCCGTGCAAATACGTTCAGTGGAGCTTGTTTTGTTGATTTTACCTGATTGTCTGGCTAGCATCAGGCTAGGCAGTTTTTTCGTGCTGACTTGTGCCAGGTGCGTGTTCAGAAATTAAACTCAAGTATGTGGAGTAAAGCAGAGATACACAGAAATATGCGAAGACCCTCAAGATAAACAGCTCCAGGATCTAGGCTTTCCAAGGTGGTAGCTCTCAGGAACTTCTCAAAGATAGTCTCTGACTTGAATGACTGGGTCTTACCTAAAAGGCATGCTGTCACCTCAGGTAAGGAAGCTGAAACTGGGGCCTGGAAGATGGGCGATTCCTAGAGTGGACTCCAACGGTGGCAGCTCAAAGTGCCAACTATAATGTCTTAAGGAAACACACAGTGAGACTCTGGGGAGGAGAGTTAAGGTGAAGAGGCACCTGCTGAGTCATGGGATTGGGGCTTTACCTACTCTAGTGGATACTGTGGGCCACTACCTAGGCGCCCCACCCCCCCTTCACAATGGAAGCACTCATTCTGCCATCCCTGAAGCATGTCAGTTCTTGGGTAATCTGCTTAAGCTAAAGAGAGACCCCTAGAACAAGGTCTTAAGCTCCCCACTGGAAACAACCCATATTCAATGTCTGGTCCACAGGGAGGGGGGTATAAAAACCTGGCCCTTTGCCTCAGGCAGGACAACTCTTGAGTGTCCTCTCAGCTTCAGAGCTCCTGCAGGATCAGCTGAGGTTTCTGCTGCAATAGCCCTCAGCTTCTTGCTCAGCCCAGACTTGCTTCCTTTGCTCCCCACCAGGTGGTGATCCAGAACACAGCCCAATAAAACTCTTGCATGCAAATTATTATTTCATTATGTTTGCCAAGGAAACAAACTCAGACACCTACCTCCACAAAATTCCAGGAACACCAGGCTTTTTATCAGTTTCATTTTTCAGATGAGAAAAGTGAGTCATAGAGAGAGAAAGTAACTTCCCCAAAGACATAGAGCTGGTAAGCAGCCTAGTCCTGGTATTAAGCCCAAGTATGCAGAGCCCCGAAGTCTTTGGTCCTCTCACTCCAGTCTCTACCTTCAGCAAACCAGCAGTAGTAAAATAGAGATTAAATATTCTCAGGATGGGCAAATGGGAAGCTAATCACGTTGCTATATGGGGAAGATTCCCTTTATGCTCTCCCTGGCTTGCTGTTCTTTATTATTATGGTACAGTTCTTTTTCTTGTTATCTCATCCAACACTGGTTAGTAAATGTTTGTTTTCTTTATTAGTCCACTGTATGCTTAGAAAAGGCTCCAGTTTCCCAGTTGTGTTTGCGTAGCTCCTCGTAAGCTTGAGCCATCTGTTCCTCTTGAGGTGAATGACATTTTCCCCCAGAGATTTTCCTACTTTTTCTTTCATAAGGGAAGCCAGACTAGGTGATTCACTGTCATCATCCTCATCTTTATCCTCCTTCTCTGCCTCTTCATTATCATATGAAAACACTGAGAAAAAAATCTTGGGAAATACGATGAAAATTATGTCATATTATATCAGCAGCAAATTTATCATGTTTGAATTTAGAACTACAATCAAAGCAAAGCAGTAGAGCATTGTAAATAATCAAACAGGATTTTTGAAAAAATATCTGAGTTTCGTTTTCTGTTTCAATTCATACTAGTTACATAACCTTGAGTAAATTACAAAACAGCTACATACAATCTTCTTATCTGTAAAATACAGCTAACAATAGTAAATATTTTGTGTGTATGAGAGAGAGAATTTGCTGATATACATATAAAGGGTTGAGCACTGTGCTGTAAACATAGCAAATGCATTCTCAAACTTACCTATTGTGTAGAAGCTAGAGGTAAATAAATTTGAGCTACTCAGTAAAAAAAATGCTATGTGATATTTAGAGAAATTCATCAAAGTGATAAGTTGAGGGTAGACAGCTCTTTAAAAAAAATCTTGGAAAAATGCTTTTGATATTGGAGTTTAAAGAAAGCAGAAAGTGAAGTCGCTCAGTCATGTCCAACTCTTTGCAACTGCATGGACTGTAGCCTACCAGGCTCCTCCGTCCATGGGACTTTCCAAGCAAGAGTACTGGACTGGGTTGCCATTTCCTTCTCCAGGGGATCTCCCCAACCCACGGATTGAACCTGGGTCTCCTGCATTGCAAACAGATGCTTTACCATCTGAGCCACCAGGGAAGCTTATTGGAGTTTAAGGATAAATCATTGATAAATAATTTAAGGACAAATTATTGGCCTCTGATGCAGACAACTGGCTGTACAGTTCCATGGGACTAACTAAGACTACACAGCATGCTTTCAGGATGTTTGTCCAGGTGAGATAAAAAGAGAACCCATTAACCCCTCAACTTTTGTCCCTGCTGGTCACATTTTTATGCTAAAAGGTGATATAACTCCCTACACTTCCAGGTTGCTTATGTAAGGACACACTGCAGTATTGAAAGAAATGTCCTGAGTCTGGATGCAAATGTAAAATGTATAGAGAAATCCTATAAATGAATAAGCAAACATCAAACAACCCTATAGAAAATTAGATGAGATGCCTCATCAAGTACTTCACAAAAGAGGATATTCAAGGGCAGGTAAGCATATGAAGACATGTTTATAATTGTTAATCATTACAAGAATAGAAACCAAAAGCATGAAGAGATAATGATGACACAACCATCATAATGGCCACAATTTTGAAAACTGAAGAAAAACATGTTCATGTGTTGTAAGGTAATTGGAACTCTCCTACACTGGTGGTGGGAATGTAAATTGGTAAATTCCTGTGGATAAATTGTAAATAAAATAAATTATAAATCCCTTCAGAAAACTGTTCATACATTCTAAAGCTGAGCATGTGCCTACCCTCAGTTCAGTTTAGTCACTTAGTCATGTCCAGCACTTTGGGACCCCATGGACTGGGGTATGTCAGGCTTCCCTGTCCATCACCAACTCCGGGAGCTTATTCAAACAGTTTCAGAAAACTGTTCATACATTCTAAAGCCGAGCACGTGCCTACCCTATAACCCAAGAATTACATTTCTAAATGTTTGTTATTGCTGTTGTTTTTCAGTTGCTAAGTCATATCTGACTTTTTGCAACCCCATGGACTACAGCACGCCAGGCTTCCCTGTCCTTCACCATCTCCCAGAGGTTGCTCAAATTCATGTCCATTGAGTCAGTGATGCCATCCAACCATCTTATTCTCTGTCACCCCTTTGCCTTCAATCTTTCCAAGCATTAGGATCTTTTCCAAGTGTTTACCCAAGAGAAATGCAATATAAATTCACCAAAAGACCCACACCATTAGAGTTCATCTTTGTGCTACTGTGATAATTCTATGAATGCTCTGGCTTCTCTTTAATGTGAAAGCACTAATCTCATTTGTGAGGGCTCCACTCTTATGACCTAATCACCTCCCAAAGGCCCCACATCCTAGGATCATCACTTTAGGCATTAGGTTGCAGGGGGACACATACATCCAGTCTATAGTATATGTATATTTTCTTTTTTTTTTCAAGTGGTTCAATATTTGGATAGGGGAGGGGAAAGAGCAGATTTGTACAACATCTACTGGTTTGGGCCAGAAATCTGAGAATCAGACCAAAATAACATGTGGTGAGTCTTTAGCCGAGGCCAGGGCACAGGAATTTAGGTGTGGGCTTTGGTAAGCACACAGCTTGAAATGAAATTCTTGGGTAATAGGGTAGGCACATGCTTAGCTTTAGAATGTATGAACAGTTTTCTGAAGGGATTTATAACTTATTTTATTTACAATTTATACAAAGGGATTTACCAATTTACATTCCCACCACCAGTGTAGAGAGTTTCGATTACTTTACATCCATATGAACATTTTTTTTTCTTTTTAGTTTTTAAAATACTGAAATAGAGAGGCCGTTCTGAGCCATGGGGCTGTGTCTTAACGACTACACCTTTATTTAGTTTTTAGCTGTTATCACCAAGGCATGTGCCTTTGGGCCTGAGGCTCAGCCATGTTGGGTTTTTCATCTTAGCGGTTCACATGAGTTTATGGCAACTTTGCCACAGTGAACTGCTGTTTCTATGGAGACAAAGCTGCAGGCACCAGCACGCTGGAAAATAGTACAAACTGTCAGCATGCAGGGAGGTGCTAGCCTCCACAGGCTGACCTTGGACTAGAAAGCATAATTTCTCTGAGTACTTGTAACTGAGGTAAAGATTCAACTTTCAGACAAAGAGAATCTCTCTATGTACCTTTTAGGTATTGTTGAGTAGAAAGTTTTGCTTTTAAATTTCAAGGCAATGACATTCCAAATATTGTCAGGACACTGGGGAGAATTTACCTTTAAATTATTAATTTAAAGCCTAGGTGGAAAATGCTAGAATCACTGCTCAAACTCCATTCTGTTCTCAGGGTGAAGGAGCAAACTCTGAATTGGAAAGCCTTGAATAGAGGTAGCTTTTCGAAAGGCTGGGGTTTCCCTGGTGGCTCAGCGGTAAAGAATCTGCCTGCAATGCAGGAGATGCAGGTTAGATCCCTGGTCAGGAAGATCCCCTGGAGGAGGAAATGACAACCCACTCCAGTATTCCTGCTTGAGGGTCACAGTCCATAGGGTCGCAAAGAGACCAACACGACTGAAGTGACTGAGCACACACGTGTCAAAAGGCTGAACTTTTTCTTTCTTTTTTTTTTTTTTTTTTAGGCTGAACATTTTAAAATACTTCCAGAGTAGCTGAATGAACTTCAGGGACATGTAAGGCCTGAAGCCAACAGGGCCCTGCAAGTTTTAGAGAAAGAAAAGAATGAATAAAATCAACAAATTGAACACAACATGTCAGTTCTAAAAAGTGCAACAGCAGAGCTGTATCCCACACCTGCAGACAAGGTGGAGCAGAAGGAACTGTGCTTAGAGTCTAAAATCTGCAGGAAACACAGGGGAAAATTTCAGTCTCCACTGGGCTCCAAAGCTTCAAAAACATCCACAGAAGCTGCTGACTCTCCAGTGGAGACAAAAGTGAGGAAGAGGAAAAGCTGTTCCACAGGAGGGTTTCAGGGCTCAAATAACTGCACAGAAAGAGAAGTGGCAGTAGCCGTCTGATGTGTGGCCAAAAGATAGCCCAAAGAGACAGCAGAGCCACTGAGCAGAGCCTACCTTCAAGTTAGCATTCCGTCAAGAGCCAAGGACTTCCAAGATAAAATTAAAATGAAGACATATGAAGTATGCAGAATAGTTAAAAGCACTTCAGATAAATCTGTCACTTGGTAGTAACCATGACAAACCACTCAACTTTGCATCAATGTAGCAATGCCCTCAAATACTACTCTTTCTCAGAGAACAACATGATATGCAGGAGGACTTCTTGCCCCGACCCCAGTCAGAGTATATGCATGGTGCGAAAATTAACCACTTGGTAGGTAATTTTGCTAATAAACTGATACTATAAAAAAGACTGGCAGCTAAAATATTATTGCTTGCCATCTGGTTGTGGAGGAAAGCAGTCACTAGCCACTGCAGTTGCTGACATCCAGTCTTCTGTTCCTTTCCTTGCTTCAGTTAATGGCACCACTAATCACCAAGATGCCAAAGGGCAAAGCCCAAGAATCATTTCAACCTTCATTTGTGAACTTGACTCATTTCAAATAATGCTACTTCTAGAATATCTCTTAAAATTTCCCTCCACTGCTCATCCCTTAGTCCAAACCCCAAACTCAAAAATTAACTTATATCTCTAATTAGTCTTCTTTCTTCCTATCTCAGCTTTCTCCAATCCATTTCTGCATCAATGCTAGAATTATCTTCATAACATAGGAATTTGATTACACTACTACCCTAATGAAAAGACTTCAAATGCTTCTCATTTTTACAATGTACAATTCATTTACTCAGGGGTTTTTGGGATATAGTTTTCCTTTCTCTTTATTTTCACCTTCTGCCCCTCTCCCAGGCACACTGAATTTCTAAACAAGCCATGACTTCATATCTCAGCACCAATTATCTATTATTCCGTTGCTAGGAATGCCACTAACAATCTTTCATCTGACAAATTCCTCCTCATCTTTTAAGGATGGTAAAGTATGTGAGGGCTTTCTTATCTCCACTGTGACCCCATCCCTCAGCATAGCATCTGAACAGCATAAGTGATCAAGGACTGCTTATTGTATGTAACCTTCCCTTCCCACCCACACCCTCCTCAGGCAGAGCTGGATCTGATAGCGATGGTCTCTTAGCATCATATACATATAGGTAAGATAGCATTCATCCCACTAGACTGTGACTCTTTGCCCATTTGTCTAAATATTCTAATGAACTATACTCTCTTTGAAAGAAAAAAATGTGGCATTGCTATATGGTGTAGCATACAATGCTGATTTTTTAATGAGATTTGTTGATTTCTTCACAAAAGGGATGCAATGGATTGATCAAATTGAGAAATTTTTTTAAAAATGAATGTGCAGCTTTCAAGAAGAAGAGTCAAATATTAAACTATGTTTGTAGTTTAATATATATTTGCCATTATCATGCCAAGCTTGAGAGGGAAGCCAAAATAAAGAAAACTAGATGAGAAATGGAAAAGACTGTATCCAGAGATGGCTCTGTTTATGTGCCTAGATAGGGTTGTACAGACAAATATTCCCCTTGCCTTTTTAGTTATATGAGTCAATAGATTCTTTTTGTTAAAGCCAATCTGAGTGAGATTATTCTATCACTTGTATTCAACAGCCCTACTGATGTACAAATTTTAAGTATTTTATGGGATTTAACTTGATTGAAAGATGTGTTTTAGCTACTCCCTTTAAAATTCAACATATATCAGCTGAACCATTTAGAGACTGATCAATCAGTTGAAATATGATATATGATACTTTGAGGCTCTCATCTTATTTTCCTAAAAGTAATATAGGCCAAATTTAATGCATAGTGATTTAGTTCAGTTCAGTTCAGTTCAGTTCAGTCGCTCAGTCTAGTCCGATTCTTTGCGACCCCATGAATCGCAGCACGCCAGGCCTCCCTGTCCATCACCAACTCCCGGAGCTCACTCAGACTCATGTCCATCGAGTCAGTGATGTCATCCAGCCATCTCATCCTCTGTTGTCCCCTTCTCCTCCTGCCCCCAATCCCTCCCAGCATCAGAGTCTTTTCCAATGAGTCAACTGTTCGCATGAGGTGGCCAAAATACTGGAGTTTCAGCTTTAGCATCATTCCTTCCAAAGAAATCCCCGGGTTGATCTCCTTCAGAATGGACTAGTTGGATCTCCATGCAGTCCAAGGGACTCTCAAGAGTCTTCTCCAACATCACAATTCAAAAGCATCAATTCTTTGGCACTCAGCTTTCTTCACAGTCCAACTCTCACATCCATACATGACTACTGGAAAAACCATAGCCTTGACTAGACGGACCTTAGTCGGCAAAGTAATGTCTCTGCTTTTCAATATGCTATCTAGGTTGGTCATAACTTTTCTTCCAAGGAGTAAGCGTCTTTTAATTTCATGGCTGCAGTCACCATCTGCAGTGATTTTTGGAGCCCCCCAAAATAAAGTCTGCCACTGTTTCCATAGTTTCCCCATCTATTTCCCATGAAGTGATGGGACCGGATGCCATGATCTTTGTTTTCTGAATGTTCAGCTTTAAGCCAATTCTTTCACTCTTCTCTTTCACTTTCATCAAGAGGCTTTTTAGTTCCTCTTCACTTTCTGCCATAAGGGTGGTGTCTGCATATCTGAGGTTTCTGATATTTCTCCTGGCAATCTCTGTTCCAGCTTGTGTTTCTTCCAGTCCAGCATTTCTCATGCTGTACTCTGCATATAAGTTAAATAAGCAGGGTGACAATATACAGCCTTGACGTACTCCTTTTCCTCTTTGGAACCAGTCTGTGTGATTTAGTTAAATAATGGCAAATGCTTTCAGTTTCTGGAGGAGGGAAGGCAACCCACTCCAGTATTCTTGCCTGGGAAATTCCATGGACAGAGGAGCCTGGTAGGCTGCAGTCCTTGGGGTTGCAAAGAGCGGGACGTGACTGAGTGACTAACAACCACTTTCATCTTAATAACTGTGAAGATATTTTGAGAATTAAACATCTTCATTGCTTAAAAATGTTTAAAAAATCATAGGCCATTACAAAACAGAAGTTAGCTAATTATCTAGACTGGAGGTTAAGATCCATATGTCTATAAAGTTAAAGAAAATAACATAAAAGAATAAACTATGCCTGGTAAACATTAAGAAGTGTGTGGAGACTGGCAAACTGGATATAAAATAGCCAATTAGTGTCATCTAGAAATAAAGACCAACAATTTCCAATATTTTCATCTTTTCAAAAGAAGACACATTCAGATTAAGTGAAAATCTCTTGGTTTTTAAACATTAATAATGAGAAAGTAAAACAATGAACTTGTTGACAACCAAACCACAATGTTGCCCCCAAATTATAATACTCAAAACAAAACAAATAAGGCAGCTCCAAGACCATGTTGAGAACAAGTCAGATGAGGTTACCCTATGACAGAAAAATGGCTAAAACCTCTCTTCTTCTGGCTAACATCGCCTATTTCTGAATGGATACTGCTTCTTTAACAAACCAGTCTTTAGATTCTTTTAATGCTCCCTCATCATAGATACAAATTATTAAGATACTCAGTTTCTGAATTTTCCTAGCTTCTTGGTAGCCTGAAATCCAGAACTAGTCTCTGTTTCCCAATTCTTCCTCAAAATCTAATACAAAAGACCAACCTCTAAAAGAAAACTCTTTCAACAACCCTTTACCAGAAATTTCCCAGGGGTTTCTCCAGAGTACAATCACCCTTGTAGCAACAATATAAGGAAATATAATGTCCTTAACTACAGATGTATTCTTAGACAGTCTCTGATCCATTGGCTTAACAAGTACTTAGAAAATCTCTTAAAATACTGGGCCAAACATAGCTGGTGTATGAGCCAGGTCTGACTGGTAAGCCACTATGACCTTATAATCTCTGTTAAAAGTAATAATGGAAGCAAAAGGAGAGACAGGCAGAAATCCTCATTATTTTATGCCATTTCATGTTTGCCTTATCAGTATGTTAAAAGGAGATGCATAATCACAACATCTAGTACACATTTCTTGAAGATTATGATTGATTTTATTCATGCCAGCAGTGAAGACTTTATTCTGCTTGATTTGAGCAAATCCATTACAAGTGCTTTCAATTTCAGGCCTTCCAAATTAAGGTTTGCTTGGAGTTTGGAAGACTGCTATCTCTTATAGGGCTTTTTCCTTTGTAATTGCTTAAAAATCCAGAAACAAAAATCAGGAAAAATTAGAAAAACCAATGAAATCATTCAGATGCTTATTATATAGGTAACTAAGATGTAATCACTTTTCATGACTAGAATTCAGTTATATATTCATTAGACAAGGAGACTCTATGCCTAATATTACATCTCATGAAGTTAGTGAGGGAAAAATATATATTAAAAGCAAATAAATGTCTTCCCAGGGAATTAGAGTCAAACAGGATTAACTGAGGGTGGCTTGGAGGCCTGAATGATAGCTCCCCTTGTCTACCTAGCCCTAGCTTTCCTCAGGAAAAGCTAGACGCTAGAAAGCAGCAAACCCAGACAACTCCCTTAAACAGCCAGCACAAAACCTAAACCCAGCCTCTTTAGTCCTGTGAATGACTGTTCTCCTGTTTAAACTATAAAAAAGCAGAAGAGCAGAAGACCCATGATACAACCCAAACACGCCTCTTCACAGAATGTCCAGAATTTGGGGAGATCATCCTGCCAATTCTTCCACCTGAGTCCCAACAGGTACTAGCAAAGCTTGATGCAATGTCCGGAGACCCAGGTAGGGTAACCCTGTTTGATGCAGGCCCGAGCCTGGTAGGCTACAGTCCATAGCATAGCAAAGCGTTGGACGTAACTGAGGGACTAACACTTTCATTTCACTTCGGACATGATATTTAGCCAGAAGTTTCCTTTCTTTCACCTACTGATCTCTTGGCTCTTGCAAGTCCTCTATTCCATAACTTAATGGCCGTGCTTTGAGGTAATTTACAATATAATAGGCTTTAGTGGGGAGATAACAAGTGTAATGTGATCTTAGTTAATTAGCATTTGACTGAAGAAAACGCTTAGGGAACTGTGTACAAGAAAAGTCCTAGGGTACTGATCTACTAAATCTTCAGTCTTGCTTTCACTCTCCTTATCTGTTGTCTCAGTTTGGTAAAACACATTTATTTTAAAAGCTTATTTTTAAAATATAGGCTTCTCAGTGAATTTAGAATGCAGGCCACAGATAAAGAATACCTCTCCCATCTCTGCTTACAGATTAGCTAACTCTAGTCTGAGTACAGACCTCTCCTTCAGGGGGAAAAAAAAATGTGTAACCATATGCCAGGATTCTGAATTTCTCCTACTACTTATGCTAATGGCAAAGCTGCCATGGCACATGGTCTATATTCCGAACAGCAGGTGGCAATCTGACCAAATGTTTTTCTACCAAGTAATGAGGGTCACCAGATTTGTAGCCTGAAATATCTGAGTCCTCACTGACCAAAGTCCCACCTCTTTCACTCAGCCAATTCCACATTTTAGACTCTTACTTGCAGCATCCCCTTCCAGATAAAAATTTCTATTTCAGGTGAAATGAATTCAGCTGCAGGTACTGAATAAATCAGCAGGAAAATGGTTGCCTACCACCCCACTCACAGAAGCAGCTCTGGAGACAGATTTGCCACTAGTAATAGTGTTTCTTACACTCTAGTTATGTCAATTTCCTTGAAGAGCAGCTTAAATGCATGATATAATGTATTCCTCAAAATTAGGCAGTGAGTGGTAAGTTAGTATTCCCATTTCGCTGATGAGTAAATTGAGGCTTGGAGCCTAGATTACTTGCTAAGTTTTACCCATTTACTAAGTTTTGGAGCTGGGATTTGAATCTAGATTTGAGTGATGGAAAAAAACTGGTGCTTCTTAGCATTTGATCATTTTAATCATCAAATCTGTGTTTGGGGTATAAGTATATCACAGAAGAAGAAAAGGAGAACTACAGTGCAAGTCAGTGTGCCTGTAGCCACATGAGAAACTTTGTGGAAAGCCCAGAACAGAGCCTGCACTCTTGTCCTGAGCTGCATTTGCACATGGACACCACCACACAATGGGTGATATTTTTAATCTGAGGACACTGCTCAGGATGAAAACATTATCAGAAAATAATGAGTTGGGCTCTGCCAAGCATATGCTTCATTCCTGAGCCAAGTGTATGTAATCACTGCCAAAAGCTCCTTCAGGCCACTAAATCACCAAAATAAGACCCCAGATTCAGGGCACAGCACCCAGGCACCTGAACCAGATGCCTGAGACAGTCTCTAGGAGGAGCCCTGTGTGTTTTCTCACTTTCTCCACCAGCCTTGGGGGCCATCCAGCAATGCCTTCTGCAGGGGCCTGAAAGACAGAGTCCTCTCAACTGTGACTCTTGCTCCCTTGGGAAATAAGATATGCTGTCTTGGCTTGAATTGTTGTTATTGCTTCTCATATCCACAACTCCCTTTGCTCAAAAGATAGCATGGCAGCTGTTGCCCTCCTGGGCACCAAGAGAGACATGAGCTGCCCTCTAGGGCTCCAGGGGCGCTCACAAGCTGCCACTGCTGCCAGGAACACAGGAGTGGACACCAGCCACTGCATCCACACACCCTTATCAAGGGAATAATGGCCAGTACATGCTAAGGAAAGAGGCAGCAAGCACCCATACTAAAAACAGCCCTCATGCCAAAAATATTAAATCCACACAAGCTACACAGGGCTGCTTGCATATATAAATATCCCTCCAAGACCACAGTAGATAATTGTTTCTCCTTAACTCACAGAGTAAAAGAAATAGAAATAAAATGAAGAAGCAGAGGAACCACTCCCAGTTAAAAAACCAAGAGAATTCCCCTCAAAGAATAAACAATGAAACAGATCTCTCCAGTCTATTAGATCCCAAGTTCGATAAAGGAGGTAATAAAAATACTGAAGGCTATTGACAGAAATGCAGAGTACTATACAAAGGATCTAGAAACTATAAAGAAGAGCCCAGGAAAATCAGAAAACACATTTTCAGAGAGAAAACAGACCTTAAGGCAATGAATAGCATAATGAATAATACAGAAGAATGAATAAGTAATTGGGAAGATAGAACAATGGAAATCATCAAATCAGAACAGCAAACAGAAAGTCAAATGAAAAAAATGAAAGCAATATAAGAGAACTATGAGATAATACAAAGCATGACAGTTTACACTTAATAGGAATCCTGGAAGAGGAAGAAAGAGAAAAGGGGACCAAAAATATGCTTGAAGAAATTATGGTTGAAAAATTTCCCAAACCTGAATAAGGAAACAGAAATCCAGATACAGGAAGCACATAGGGTTCCAAACAAGATAAATCCAAACAGACCTACACCAAAACATATTATAATAAAAATGGTAAGATTTAAAGAGAGGATTCTAAAGCCAGCAAGAGGAAAAACAAACAGTTAATTAAAAGGGAACCCTCATATGGTTATCAGCTGATTTCTGTACAGAAACATTTTAGGACAGAAGGGAGAAACAAGATATATTCAAACTCCTGAAATGGAAAAAAATGGCAACCCAGAATACTCTACCCACAAGATTATCATTTAGAATAGAAGGAGAGATAAAGAAATTCTTAGACATGTAAAAGTTAAAAGAATACAGCAATACCTAACCTATCCTAAAAGAAATATTGGAAGGTCTTCTCTAAAGAGAAAAGAAGCAAGAATCTATAGGAAAGAGAAAATTACACTTGAAAAGTAAATCATTTAAACTAGTACACAGATTTTAAAAAAAATTTTTTTGTGAAAATAATAACCACAATGAATAGTAAAGGATAAACAAAAAGATGTAAGAGGACATCAAAATTATGAAATGTGGAGAAGGGGTGTAAGAAAAAGTAGATTTAAAAAAATTATTTTTAAAGAATACATTTGAGTCTATATGACTGTCAGTCTAAGACAAGTAGATATAGGAAGCAGTTAACCCACTCAAAAAAACAAGGTAGCCACAAATAAAAACACAGTAAGTGTTAAAAAAAGCACAAGGAAAAAATAAAAAGAAATCAACAAACCACACAAAGAAGAAACACAAAATCAACTGGAAAACTAGTTTAAAATGCCAGTGAATACATATATGTAAAGAATTACCTTAAATATCAATGGACAAAATACTCCAATCAAAAGATACAAAGTGGCAGACTGGATAATAAAACAGGAACCCACAATATGCTACCTGCAAGAGATGCACTGTAAGGCAGACAACACACACATAGATTGAAAGTGAGGGAATGGAAAACTATATATCACGTAAATGGAAATAAGAAGAAAGCAGGAGTTGCAATACTCAGATCAAATACTCAGACAAAATAAAAGTTTTAACAAAGGTCTAAAGAAAGATAAAGAGGGACACTAATGATAAAAGGATCAATATAAGAAGAGGACTTCACACTCATCAACATATATGCACCTAACATAGGAGCACCCAAATACGTAAATACCCAAATACATAAAAGAAATACACAGATTTTAAAAAAGGATAAATTGATAGGAATACAATGATAGTAGGAAATATCAACACCCCACCCATATAAACAGACATATCTTCTAGACAGAAAATCAATAAAGCAACAGAGATCCTAAATTATCGAATAGAACAGTTAGACTTAATTGATTTTTCAGGACATTACATCCAAAACAAAAACAGAATACACATTCTTTTCAAGTGCACATGGAACATTCTATAGGACTGACCACATACTGGGGCTCAATACAAGGTTCAAAAAATTTAAGAGTATAGAAATTATTTTAAGCATCTTTTCTGACCAAAACAGCACAAACTAGAAATCAACAAGTAAAAAATGAGTGAGGAAAAATTGATTACATGGAGACTAAATACTATGTCACTAAAAACCAATAGTCAACAATGAAGTCAAAGGGGAAGTAAAAATACCTTGAGACAAATGACAATGGGAACACAACCATATAAAATCTATCAGATGCAGCAAAAGAAGTCCTTAGAAGGAAGATCATAGCAATACAGACCTTCCTCAAAAACCAAGAAAAATCTCAAACAACCTAACCTAATCTCAACCAATTATTCTAATGCTTAAAAGAATTAGAAACAACAAGTGAAATAATAAGTCAGCAGAAGGAAGGAAATAATAAAGATCAGAAAGCAAATAAGATTTGCAAAAAAAGAAAAGAGGCAGGAACACTCCCAAAGACATTCTATGAAGGCACCACCAACCTGATATCAAAACCAGAAAAAGACACCACCAAAAAAGAAAATTATGGACCAATATTATTTTTTTTAATCTTTTTTTATTTTTTTTTTAAATTTTAAAATCTTTAATTCTTACATGCGTTCCCAAACATGAACCCCCCTCCCACTTCCCTCCCCATAACATCTCTCTGGGTCATCCCCATGCACCAGCCCCAAGCATGCTGTATCCTGCATCAGACATAGACTGGCGATTCAATTCTTACATGATAGTATACATGTTAGAATGCCATTCTCCCAAATCATCCCACCCTCTCCCTCTCCCTCTGAGTCCAAAAGTCCGTTATACACATCTGTGTCTTTTTTCCTGTCTTGCATACAGGGTCGTCATTGCCATCTTCCTAAATTCCATATATATGTGTTAGTATACTGTATTGGTGTTTTTCTTTCTGGCTTACTTCACTCTGTATAATCAGCTCCAGTTTCATCCATCTCATCAGAACTGATTCGAATGAATTCTTTTTTACGGCTGAGTAATACTCCATTGTGTATATGTACCACAGCTTTCTGATCCATTCATCTGCTGATGGACATCTAGGTTGTTTCCATGTCCTGGCTATTGTAAACAGTGCTGCGATGAACATTGGGGTACATGTGTCTCTTTCAATTCTGGTTTCCTCAGTGTGTATGCCCAGCGGTGGGATTGCTGAGTCATAGGGTAGTTCTATTTGCAATTTTTTAAGGAATCTCCACACTGTTCTCCATAGTGGCTGTACTAGTTTGCATTCCCACCAACAGTGTAGGAGGGTTCCCTTTTCTCCACACCCTCTCCAGCATTTATTGCTTGCAGATTTTTGGATCGCAGCCATTCTGACTGGTGTGAAGTGGTACCTCATTGTGGTTTTGATTTGCATTTCTCTAATAATGAGTGATGTTGAGCATCTTTTCATGTGTTTGTTAGCCATTCGTATGTCTTCTTTGGAGAAATGTCTATTTAGTTCTTTGGCCCATTTTTTGATTGGGTCGTTTATTTTTCTGGAGTTGAGCTGTAGGAGTTGCTTCTATATTTTTGAGATTAGTTGTTTGTCAGTTGCTTCATTTGCTATTATTTTCTCCCACTCCGAAGGCTGTCTTTTCACCTTGCTTATATTTTCCTTTGTTGTGCAGAAGCTTTTAATTTTAATTAGATCCCATTTGTTTATTTTTGCTTTTATTTCCAGAATTCTGGGAGGTGGATCATAGAGGATCCTGCTGTGATTTATGTCTGAAAGTGTTTTGCCTATGTTCTCCTCTAGGAGTTTTATAGTTTCTGATCTTACATTTAGATCTTTAATCCATTTTGAGTTTATTTTTGTGTGCGGTGTTAGAAAGTGATCTAGTTTCATTCTTTTACAAGTGGTTGACCAGTTTTCCCAGCACCACTTGTTAAAGAGATTGTCTTTACTCCATTGTATATTCTTGCCTCCTTTGTCAAAGATAAGGTGTCCATATGTGTGTGGATTTATCTCTGGGCTTTCTATTTTATTCCATTGATCTATATGTCTGTCTTTGTGCCAGTACCATACTGTCTTGATGACTGTGGCTTTGTAGTAGAGCCTGAAGTCAGGCAAGTTGATTCTTCCAGTTCCATTCTTCTTTCTCAAGATTGCTTTGGCTATTCGAGGTTTTTTGTATTTCCATACAAATCTTGAAATTATTTGTTCTAGTTCTGTGAAAAATGTGGCTGGTAGCTTGGTAGGGATTGCATTGAATTTGTAAATTGCTTTGGGTAGTATACTCATTTTCACTATATTGATTCTTCCGCTCCATGAACATGGTATATTTCTCCATCTATTAGTGTCCTCTGGACCAATATTCTTTTGTAAATATATTAATAGATGCAGGCTTCCCTAGTGGCTCAGACAGTAAAGATTTTGCCTGTAATGTGGGAGATACAGGTTCAATTCCTGGGTTGAGAAGATCCCCTGGAGAAAGGAAAAGCAACCCACTCCAATATTCTTGCCTGGAGAATCCCATGGACAGAGGGGCTGGGTGGGCTACAGTCCATAGGGTCACAAAGAGTCAGACACAACTGAGGAACTAACACTTTCACTTCATTAACAGAGACAAAAATTCTCAACAAAATATCAGCAAACCAAATCAACATCACATAAAAAAAATCATACACCACAACCAAGTGGGATTCATCCCAAGTTCTCAAGGATGGTTCAATGTACACAAACCAATCATGTAACATACCACATCAAAAAAAGAAAAGACAAAACTGCATGATCATCTCATTAGATGCAGAAAAGAATTTGATAAAATTCAACATCTACACATGATAAACTCTTACCAAAGTGGGCATGCCTACATAATAAAAGGTATTTATTATTGATACAAACCTGGTGCCAACATAATACTTAGTGGTGAAAAGTTGAAAGCCTTCCTACTAAAATCTGGAACAAGACAAGGATGCCCACTCTCACTACCTCTATTTAACATAGTGTTGGAAGTCCAAGCCACAGCAATCAAACAAATAAACAAAAAGAAATAAAAAGTATCCAAAGTTGAAGGAAAGTGGTAAAACTCATTATATGCAGTTGATATGATATTATATATAGAAAACCCTAACGACTCCACACAAAACTACTAGAATTAAAAAAAGAATTCAGCAAGATAGCAGGATACAAGATTAACATACAGAACTTAGTTGCATTGCTTTACACTAACAATAAAATATAAGAAATGAAATGTAAAAAATCAAAATTTTAAAAATTGTAAGCCCCAAAATGAAATACTTAGTAATAAACGTGACCAAGGAGGTGAAAGACTTATACATAAGAATTATGCATTAATATAGGAAATGGAAGATGATTCAAGGAAATAGAAAGATACCCCTTGCTTTTAAATTGAAAGAATTAATATTGTTAAAATGGCCATACTACCCAAAATAATCTAAAGATTTAATGTAGATCCCCTGGAGAAGGGGATGGCTACTCACTTCTGTATTCTTACCTGGAGAATTCCATGGACAGAGGAGCCTCTTGGGCTATAGTATAGGGGGTTGCAAAGTGAGCAACTAACACTTTGACTTTTTCAGTATCAATTACCTATATTTTTCACAGAACTAGAACAAATAAACCTAAAACATATGGAACCATAAAAGACCTAGAATTTCCAAAGAAATCCTGAGGAAAAAGAACAAAGCAAGAAGCATAATCCTACCAGACTTCAAACAATATTACAAAGCTACAGTAATCAAGACAGTATGGCACTGGCACAAACAGACATAAAGATAAATGGCAAAGAATACACAGTTTAGAAGTAAACCCACACACCTATGGTGAAGTATTCTTCCACAAAGGAGGCAACAGTATACAATGAGAGAAACATAGTCTCTTCAGCATATGGTGTTGGGAAAGCTGGACAGCTATATATAAATCAATGAAATCAGAACACAGTCTCAAACCATATACAAAAATAAATTTAAAATAGCTCAAAGACTTAAATATAAGACATGACACTCTAAAACTCCTAGAAGAGAACATAACCAAAACATTCTCTGACATAAATCGTACCAATGTTTTCTTAGGTTAGTCTCCCAAGGCAATGGAAATAAAAACAAAAACAAACAAATGGGACCTAATCAAACTTAGAAGTTTTAATACAGCAAAGGTAACTTTAAGCAAAACGAAAAGACAACCTACAGAATGAAAGAAAACATTTGCAAATGATGAAACCAACAAGAGCTTAATTTCCAAGATAGGAGACGGTCCTAAGATGGCAGAGAAGTAGGATGGGGAAACCACTTTCTCCCCCACAAATTCATCAAAAGAACATTTAAACGCTGAGTAAATTCCACAAAACAACTTCTGAATGCCAGCAGAGGACATCAGGCACCCAGAAAAGCAGCCCATTGTCTTCGAAAGGAGGTAAGAAAAAATATAAAAGACAAAAAAAGAGACAAAAGAGGTAGGGACAGAGCTCCAACCCAGGAAGGGAGTCTTAAAAAGAGAGAAGTTTCCAAACACCAGGAAACACTCTCACTGCCAAGTCTGTGGCGAGCCTTGGAACCACAGCGGGCAACACAACTGGGAGGAAAAATAAATAAATAATTAAAACCCACAGATTACAAGCCCAACAGTAACTCCCCCAGCGGAGAAGCAGCGCAGACACCTGCACCCGCCGCTAGCAAGTGGGGGCTGGGCAAGGAGGCACAGACTCCATTGCTTAGAGTAAGGACCGGGCCTGAATGCCCCGAGGGCAATCTGAGGAAACTAACTTGGGCTAGCAAACCAGACTGTGGGATAGCTACCACGCGGAAAGCCCTAACCTAAGACACCACCAGGCCCACTCACAGAACAAAGGACTGAACAGAGATAGCCGACAGCAGACCATCCCTCTCCGGTGACAGGCAGCAGAGCCGGAAGGGGGCAATCGCAGCCCCAGAGAGACATTATCTACCAAACTGCAAGCAGGTTTCTTTGCTAACTAACACTTCCTGGTGTTCTGGACGGTCAACATCCGCCTGAGAAGGCGCACCTGTTTTACGCCCAGAAAACTGAGCGGCAGGGACAAGGGAGGTGATAAGTCGCAGCAACTGTGCTCACCAAACACCTCATCACCTGAGCTGCTCGGACCTGGGAAGGGCGCAAAATGCAGGCCCAACCGAATGTGCACCTCTGAGGACTAACCCAGTGCCTAAACCTGAGCGGCTTAGACCTGGGAGGTGCATGCAGCCCAGGGCCAGCCTCAGACAGTCCCTGGCGGAGCAACCTAGAGCCTGAGCAGTGTGGGCAGGGAGGGCACATGTGCCGTGAGCAGGGGCAGGCCCAGTGTGGCTGAGACACTGCAAGCACTCACCAGTGTTATCTGTTTGCAGCGTCCTTCCCTCCTCACAGCGCGACTGAACAAGTGAACCTAAAAAAGTGTCCACCACCACCCCTTTGTGTCAGGGTGGAAATCAGACACTGAAGAGACCAGGAAACAGAAGAAGCTAAAAAGAGGGAACCGTCTTGAAAATGACAGGTGCAATAGATTAAAACCCTGTAGTTAGTACCGACTACATAGGAAGAGGTCTATAGATCTTGAGAAATATAAGCCAGACAAAGGAACTAGCTGAAAATGAACTGGCCCCACACTGCCCACAACAACAACAGAGAAAGTCCTAGATATATTTTTACTATTTTTACTATCATTTTTTAATTTATTTCAAATTTTAAGTCCTCTATTACTCCTTTAATTTTCATTTTTATAACCTGCTATTACTTTGCAAAAAAAGAGACCCTATTTTTTAAAGCAAACTTCATATATATATATATATATATATATATATATATATATATATATAATCATTTTTGTGACCTTTTTTTCTTTTTTTAATATTGTATTTTTGAAAATCCAATCTCTAGATTTCTTAATCTTTGCTTTTTGGTATTTGTTATCAATTTTGTACCTTTAAGAACCCAATCTTCAGTACCCATTTTTACCTGGGAGTGAGATTACTGGCTTGATTGATCTCTCCCTCTATGGACTCTCCTTTTTCTCCACCAGGTCACCTCTCTCGCCTTCCTCCCCCTTTACCCAACTCTGTGAATCTCTTTGTGTGTTCCAGACGTTGGAGAACACTTACGGAACTGATTACTGGCTGGATCTCTCTCGCTCGTTATGATTCCCCCTCCTTTATCCTCCTGGCCACCTCTGTCTCCTTCCTCCCTCTTCTCTTCTCTGTCTAACTCCGTGAACATCTCTGAGCGGTCTAGACTGTGGAGAGCACATGAGGAAGTGATTACTGGCTAGGTTGCTCTCTCCTCTTTTGATTCCACCTCATCTCATTCAGGTCACCTCTAACTCCCTCCTCCGTCTTCTCTTCTCCATGTAACTCAGTGAACCTCTCTGAGTGTCCCTCACTGTGGAGAAACTTTTCATCTTTAACCTGGATGTTTTATCAATGGTCCTGTATAGATGGAGAAATCTTGTGGCTACTGTAAAAATAAGACTGAAAACCAGAAGCAGGAGTCTTAAGTTCAAATCCTGAGAACACTAGAGAACTCCTGACTCCAGGGAACATTAATCGACAGGAGCTCAACAAATGCCTCCATACCTACACTGAAAGCAAGCATTACCCAAAGGCCAACAAGTTCCAGAGCAAGACATACCATGCAAATTATCCAGCAACACAGGAACATAGCCCTGAGCTTCAATATACAGGCTGCCCAAAGTCAATCCAAACACATTGACATCTTATAACTCATTACTGGACACTTCATTGCACTTCAGAGAGAAGAAATCCAGCTCCACCCACCAGAACACTGACACAAGCTTCCCTAACCAGGAAACCTTGACAAGCCACCCGTAAAATCCCAACCACAGTGAGAAAACTCCACAATAAAGAGAACTCCACAAACTGCCAGAATACAGAAAAGCCACCCCCAAACAAATAATATAAACAGGATGAAGAGACAGAGGAATACCCAGCAGGTAAAGGAACAGGATAAATGCCCGACAAACCAAACAAAATAGGAAGAGATAGGGAATTGATCTGATAAATAATTCTGAATAATGATAGCAAAAATGATCCACAATCTTGGAATCACAGATAAATAGCCTGGAGAAAAGGACTGAGAAGATGCATGATGGGTTTAACAATCCTGGAATGTGAAGTCGAGTAGGCCTTAGAAAGCATCACTATGAACAAAGCTACTGGAGGTGATGGAAATCCAATGGAGCTATTTCAAATCCTGAAAGATGATGCTGTGAAAGTGCTACACTCAATATGCCAGCAAATTTGGAAAACTCAGCAGTGGCCACAGGACTGGAAAAGGTCAGTTTTCATTCCAATCCCAAAGAAAGGCAATGCCAAAGAATGCTCAAACTACTGCACAATTGCACTCATCTCACACGCTAGTAAAGTCATGCTCAAAATTCTCCAAGCCAGGCTTCAGCAATATGTGAACCATGAAATTCCTGATATTCAAGCTGGATTTAGAAAAGGCAGAGGAACCAGAGATCAAATTGCCAACATCTGCTGGATCATCGAAAAAGCAAGAGAGTTCTCGAAAAAACATCTATTTCTGCATTATTGACTATGCCAAAGCCTTTGACTCTGTGGATCACAACAAACTGTGGAAAATTCTGAAAGAGATGGGAATACCAGACAACCTGACCTGCCTCTTGAGAAATCTGTATGCAGGTCAGGAAGCAACATTTAGAACTGGACATGGAACAACAGACTGGTTCCATATAGGAAAAGGAGTGCACCAAGGCTTTATATTGTCACCCTGCTTGTTTAACTTATATGCAGAGTATATCATGAGAAACACTGGACTGGAAGAAACACAAGCTGGAATCAAGATTGCCGGGAGAAATATCAGTAACCTCAGATATGCAGATGACACCACCCTTATGGCAGAAAGTGAAGAGCAACTAAAAAGCCTCTTAATGAAAGTGAAAGAGGAGAGTGAAAAGTTGGCTTAAAACTCAACATTCAGAAAACAAAAATCATGGCATCTGGTCCCATCACTTCATGGGAAATAGATGGTGAAACACTGGAAAGAGTGTCAGACTTTATTTTTTGGGGCTCCAAAATCACTGCAGATGGTGATTGCAGCCATGAAATTAAAAGACGCTTACTCCTTGGAAGAAAAGTTATGACCAACCTAAATAGAATATTCAAAAGCAGAGACATTACTTTGCCAACCAAGGTCCGTCTAGTCAAGGCTATGGTTTTTCCTGTGGTCATGTATGGATGTGAGAGTTGAACTGTGAAGAAGGCTGAGCACCAAAGAATTGATGCTTTTGAACTGTGGTGTTGGAGAAGACTCCTGAGAGTCCTTGGACTGCAAGGAGATCCAACCAGTCCATTCTGAAGGAGATCAACCCTGAGATTTCTTTGGAAGGAATGACGCTAAAGCTGAAACTCCAGTACTTTGGCCACCTCATGCAGAGTTGACTCATTGGAAGTGACTCTGATGCTGGGAGGGGTTGGGGGCAGGAGGAGAAGGGGACAACAGAGGATGAGATGGCTGGATGGCATCACTGACTCGATGGATATGAGTCTGAGTGAACTCCAGGAGTTGGTGATGGACAGGGAGGCCTGGTGTGCTGTGATTCATGGGGTCGCAAAGAGTCGGACACGACTGAGCAACTGAACTGAACTGAACTGAGAAGAAATAAAAAGGAGTCAATATATAATGAGTAATGCAATAAATGAGATTAAAAAAAACACTCTGGAGGGAACAAATAGTAGAATAACAGAGACAGAAGATAGGATTACTGAAGTAGAAGATCGAATGGTAGAAACAAATGATTCAGAGAGGGAAAAAGGAAAACAAATTAAAAGAAATGAGGACGATCTCAGAGACATCCAGGACAATGTTAAATGCCCCACCATTCTATTCATAGGAGTCCCAGAAGAAGAAGACAAAAAGAAAGACCATGAGAAAATACTTGAGGAGATATTAGTTTAAAAATTCCCTAAAATGGGGAAGGAAATAATCACCCAAATCCAAGAAACACAGAGAGTACCGAACAGGATAAACCCAAGGCGAAACATCCCAGGACACATATTAATCAAATTAACAAGATAAAACACAAAGAACAAATATTAAAAGTAGCAAGGGAAAAACAGCAAATAACACACAAGGGGATTCCCATAAGGATAATGGCTGATCTTTCAATAGAAACTCTTCAGGCCAGGAGGGAATGGCAGGACATACTAAAAGTGGTGAAAGAAAATAACCTACAGCCCAGATTATTGTACCCAGCAAGGATCTCATTCAAATATGAAGGAGAAATCAAAAGCTTTACAGACAAGCAAAAGCTGAGAGAATTCAGCACCACCAAACCAGCTCTCCAACAAATGCTAAAGGATCTTCTCTAGACAGGAAACACAAAAAGGTATATAAACTGGAACCCAAAACAATAAAGTAAATGAAAATGGGATCATCAGTTCAGTTCTGTCACTCAGTCCTGTCCGACTATGCGACCGCATGAATCGCAGCACGCCAGGCCTCCCTGTCCATCACCAACTCCCAGAGTTCATTCAGACTCACGTCCGTCGAGTCAGTGATGCCATCCAGCCATCTCATCCTCTGTTGTCCCCTTCTCCTCCTGCCCCCAATCCCTCCAAGTATCAGAGTCTTTTCCGAATGAGTCAACTCTGCATGAGGTGGCCAAAGTATTGGAGTTTCAGCTTTAGCATCATTCCTTCCAAAGAAATCTCAGGGTTGATCTCCTTCAGAATGGACTGGTTGGATCTCCTTGCAGTCCAAGGGACTCTCAGGAGTCTTCTCCAACACCACAGTTCAAAGCATCAATTCTTCAGCGCTCAGCTTTCTTCACAGTCCAACTCTCACATCCATAGATGACCACAGGAAAAACCATAGCCTTGACTAGATGGACCTTGTTGGCAAAGTAATGTCTCTGCTTTTGAATATTCTATTTAGGTTGGTGATAACTTTTCTTCCAAGGAGCAAGCATCTTTTAAGTTCATGGCTGCAGTCACCATCTGCAGTGATTTTGAAGCCCCAAAAAATAAAGTCTGACACTGTAAATGGGCTGAATGCAACAACCAAAAGACAAAGACCGGCTGAATGTATACAAAAACAAAACCCCTATATATGCTGTCTACAAGAGACCCACCTCAAAACAGGGGACACATACAGACTGAAATTGAAGGGCTGGAAAAAAGATATTCCATGCAAATATTGACCAAAAGAAAGCAGGAGTTGCAATCCTCATATCAGATAAAATAGATTTGAAAACAAAGGCTGTGAAAAGAGACAAAGAAAGACACTATATAATGATCAAAGTATCCATCCAAGAAGAAGATATAACAAATATAAATATATATGCACCCAACATAGGAGCACCGCAATATGTAAGACAAATGCTAACAAGTATGAAATGGGAAATTAATAATAACACAATAATAGTGGGAGACTTTAATATCCCACTCACACCTATGGATAGATAAGTAAACAGAAAATTAACAAGGAAACACAAACTTTAAATTATACAAGCGACCAGTTAGGCCAAATTGACATCTATAGGACAATTCACCCCAAAACAATGAATTTCACCTTTTTCTCAAGTGCACACGGAAACTTCTGCAGGATGCATCACATCCTGGGCCATAAATCTGCCTTGGTAAACTCAAAAAACCTGAAATCATTCCAAGCATCTTTTCTGACCACAATGCAGTAAGATTAGATCTCAGTTACAGGAGAAACTCTATTAAAAATTCCAACATATGGAGGCTGAACAACACGCTGCTGAATAACCAACAAATCACAGAGGAAATCAAAAGAAATAAAAATATGCATAGAAACAAATGAAAATAAAAACACAACAACTCAAAACCTGTGGACACTGTAAAAGCAGTGCTAAGGAGAAGGTTCATAGCATTACAGACATATCTCAAGAAACAAGAAACAAGTCAAATAAATAACCTAACTCTACACCTCAAGCAACTCGAAAAGGAAGAAATGAAGAACCCCAGGGTTAATAGAAGGGAAGAAATCTTAAAAATTAGGGCAGAAATAAATGCAAAAGAAACAAAAGAGACCATAGCAAAAATCAACAAAGCCGAAAGCTGGTTCTTTGAAAGGATAAATAAAACTGATAAACCATTAGCCAGACTTGTCAAGAAACAAAGGGAGAAAAATCAAATCAATAAAAATAGAAATGAAAATGAGAGATCACAACAGACAACACAGAAATACAAAGGATCTTAAGAGACTACTATCAGCAATTATATGCCAATAAAATGGACAACTTGAAAGAAATGGACAAATCCTTAGAAAAGTACAACTTTCCAAAAGTGAACCAGGAAGAAATAGAAAATCTTAACAGACCCATCACAAGCACAGAAATTGAAACTGTAATCAGAAATCTCCCAGCAAACAAAAGCCCAGGACCAGATGGCTTCACAGCTGAATTCTACCAAAAATTTCGAGAAGAGCTAACACCTGTCCTACTCAAAATCTTCCAGAAAATTGCAGAGGAAGGTAAACTTCCAAACTCATTCTATGAGGCCACCATCACCTTAATACCAAAACCTGACAAAGATGCCACAAAAAAAGAAAACTACCGGCCAATATCACTGATGAACATAGATGCAAAAATCCTTAACAAAAATTCTAGCAATCAGAATCCAACAACACATTAAAAAGATCATACACCATGACCAAGTGGGCTTTATCCCAGGGATGCAAGGATTCTTCAATATCTGCAAATCAATCAAAGTAATACACCACATTAACAAATTGAAAAATAAAAGCCGTATGATTATCTCAGTAAATGCAGAGAAAGCCTTTGACAAAATTCAACATCCTTTTATGATAAAAAAAGAAAAAAACTCTCCAGAAAGCAAGAATAGAAGGAATATACCTCAACATGATAAAAGCTGTATATGACAAACCCACAACAAACATTATCCTCAATGGTGAAAAATTGAAAGCATGTCCCCTAAAGTCAGAAACAAGACAAGGATGCCCACTTTCACCGCTACTATTCAACATAGTGTTGGAAGTTTTGGCCACAGCAATCAAAGCAGAAAAAGAAGTAAAAGGAATCTAAATTGGAAAAGAAGTAAAACTCTCACTGTTTGCAGATGACATGATCCTCTACATAGAAAACCCTAAAGACTCCCCCAGAAAATTACTAGAGCTAATCAATGAATATAGTAAAGTTGCAGGATACAAAATCAACACACAGAAATTCCTTGCATTCCTATACACTAATAATGAGAAAATAGAGAGAGAAATTAAGGAAACAATTCCATTCACCATTACAACGAAAAGAATAAAATACTTAGGAATATATCTACCTAAAGAAACTAAAGACCTATATATAGAAAACTATAAAACACTGGTGAAAAAAATCAAAGAGGACACTAATGGAGAAATATACCATGTTCATGGATCAGAAGAATCAATACAGTGAAAATGAGTATACTACCCAAAGCAATCTATAGATTCAATGCAATCTCTATAAAGCTACCAACGGTATTTTTCACAGAGCTAGAACAAAGAATTTCACAATTTGTATGGAAATGCGAAAAACCTCAAATAGCCAAAGCAATCTTGAGAAAGAAGAATGGAACTGGAGGAATCAACCTGCCTGACTTCAGGCTCTACTGCAAAGCCACAGTCATCAAGACAGTATGGTACCGGCACAATGACAGAAATATAGATCAATGGAACAAAATAGAAAGCCCAGAGATAAATCCACACACCTATGGACAGCTTATCTTCGACAAATGAGGCAAGAATATACAATGGGTTAAAGACAATCTCTTTACAAGTGGTGCTGGGAAAACTGGTCAACCACTTGTAAAAGAATGAAACTAGAACACTTTCTAACACCATACGCAAAAATAAACTCTAAATGGATTAAAGATCTAAACGTAAGACCAGAAACTATAACACTCCTAGAGGAGAACAGAGGCAAAACACTCTCCAACATAAATCACAGCAGGATCCTCTATGACCCACCTCCAAGAATCCTGGAAATAAAAGCAAAAATAAACAAATGGGACCTAATTAAAATTAAAAGCTTCTGCACAACACAGGAAACTATAGGCAAGGTGAAAAGACAGCCTTCAGAATGGGAGAAAATAATAGCAAATGAAGCAACTGACAAACAACTAATCTCAAAAATATAGAAGCAACTCCTACAGCTCAATTCCAGAAAAATAAATGACCCAATAAAAAAATGGGCCAAAGAACTAAATAGACATTTCTCCAAAGAAAACATACAGATGGCTAACAAACACATGAAAGGATGCTCAACATCGCTCATTATCAGAAAAATGCAAATCAAAACCACAATGAGGTACCATTTCACGCCAGTCAGAATGGCTGAGATACAAAAGTCTACAAGCAATAAATGCTAGAGAGGATGTGGAGAAAAGGGAACTCTCTTACACTGTTGGTGGGAATGCAAACTAGTACAACCACTATGGAGAACAGTGTGGAGATTCCTTAAAAAACTGGAAATAGAACTGTCTTAGGTCCCAGCAATCCCAATACTAGGCATACACACCAAGGAAACCAGAATTGTAGAGACACGTGTACCCCAATGTTCATCACAGCACTGTTTATAATAGCCAGGACATGGAAGCAACCTAAATGTCCATCAGCAGATGAATGGATAAGAAAGCTGTGGTACATATACACAATGGAGTATTACTCAGCCATTAAAGAATACATTTGAATCAGTTCTAATGAGGTGGATGAATCTGAAGCTGATTATACAGAGTGAAGTAAGCCAGAAAGAAAAACGCCAATACAGTATACTAATGCATATATATGGAATTTAGAAAGATGGTAATGATAACCCTGTATGCAAGATAGCAAAAGAGACACAGATGTATAGAATAGTCTTTTGGACTCTGGCAGAGGGAGAGGGTGGGATGATTTGGAAGAATGGCATTGACACATGTATAACATCATATATGAAATGAATCGCTAGTCCAGGTTCGATGCATGATACAGGATGCTGGGGGCTGGTGCACTGGGATGACCCAGAGGGGTAGCACGGGGAGGGAGGTGGGAGGGGGGTTTAGGATGGGGAACACGTGTATACCCGTGGCAGATTCAGGTTGATGTATGGCAAAACCAATACAATATTGTAATTAGCCTCCAATTAAAATAAATAAATTTATATTAAAAAAAGAAAAGAAAAATAATTTCCAAGATATACGAATAGTTCATACAAATGAACAAGAGAAAACCAAGAAACTCAATCAACAAATGGGCAGGAGATCTAAATATAATATTCTTTCTCCAAAAAAGGTATACAAATGGCCAGTAAGTACATGAAAAGATGCTCAACATTGCTAATTATCAGAGAAATACAAATCAAAACTACAGTGAGGTACCACCACACACTAGTCAAAAATGTCTACAAATAGTCAGCAAAAAAGTACAAAACAATGCCATATGCAGCCACATGGAAGCAACTAGAGATCAATAAACCAAGTGAAGTAAGTCAGAAAGAGTAAGACAAACACTATATGATATCACTTATTTGTGGAATCTAAAATGTGACACAGATGAAACTATCTATGGGTCAGAAACAGACTCACAGATATGGAGAACAGACTTTTGGTTGCCAAGGGGAAGAGGGGTGGGAGAGGGAAGAATTGCAATTTTGGGATTCCGTGGATGCAAACGAATATATATAGGATGGATAAACAACAAGGTCCTAATGTATAGCAAAGGGAAATATATTCAATATTCATAAGCCATAAAGGCAAAGAATATTTTAAAAAATAATATATATATCACATCAGTCGCTCAGTCATGTCCGACTCTTTGTGACCCCATGAATCATGGTACACCAGGCCTCCCTGTCCATCACCAACTCCCAGAGTTCACTGAAGCTCATATCCATCTAGTCGGTGATGCCATCCAGCCATCTCATCCTCTGTCGCCCCCTTCTCCTGCCCCCAATCCCTCCCAGCATCAGAGTCTTTTCCAATGAGTCAACTCTTTGCATGAGGTGGCCAAAGTACTGGAGTTTCAGCTTTAGCATCAGTCCTTCAAATGAACATCCAGCACTGATCTCCTTTAGGAGGGACTGGTTGGATCTCCTTGCAGTCCAAGGGACTCACAAGAGTCTTCTCCAACACCACAGTTCAAAAGTATCAATTCTTTGGCACTCAGCTTTCTTCACAGTCCAACTCTCACATCCATACATGACCACTGGAATAACCATAGCCTTGAGTAGACGGATCTTTGTTGGCAAAGTAATGTCTCTGCTTTTCAATATGTTATCTAGGTTGGTCATAACTCTCCTTCCAGAGAGTAAGTGTCTTTTAATTTCATGGCTGCAGTCACCATCTGCAGTGACTTTGGAGCCCCAAAAAATAAAGTCTGACACTGTTTCCACAGTTTCCCCATCTATTTCCCATGAAGTGATGGGACCAGATGCCATGATCTTCGTTTTCTGAATGTTGAGCTTTAAGCCAACTTGTTCACTCTCCTCTTTCACTTTCATTAAGAGGCTTTTTAGCTCCTCTTCACTTTCTGCCATAAGGGTGGTGTCATCTGCATATCTGAGGTTATTGATATTTCTCCTGGCAATCTTGATTCCAGCTTGTGTTTCTTCCAGTCCAGTGTTTCTCATGATGTGCTCTGCATATAAGTTAAATAAACAGGGTGACAATATACAGCCTTGACGTACTCCTTTTCCTATTTGGAACCAGTCTGTTGTTCCATGTCCAGTTCTAACTGTTGCTTCCTGACCTGCATATAGGTTTCTCAAGAGGCAGGACAGGTGGTCTGGTATTCCCATCTCTTGAAGAATCTTCCACAGTTTATTGTGATCCATACAGTCAAAGGCTTTGGCATAGTCAATAAAGCAGAAATAGATGTTTTTTCTAGAACTCTCTTGCTTTTTCCATGATCCAGTGGATGTTGGCAATTTGATCTCTGGTTCCTCTACCTTTTCTAAAACCAGCTTGAACATCTGGAAGTTCATGGTTCATGTATTGCTGACGCCTGCCTTGGAGAATTTTGAGCATTACTTTAGTAGCATGTGAGGTGAGTGCAATTGTTCGGTAGTTTGAGCATTCTTTGGCATTGCCTTTCTTTGGGATTGGAATGAAAACTGACCTTTTCCAGTCCTGTGGCCACTGCTGAGTTTTCCAAATTTGCTGGCGTATTGAGTGCAGCACTTTCACAGCATCATCTTTCAGGATTTGAAATAGCTCAACTGGAATTCCATCACCTCCACTAGCTTTGTTCATTGTGATGCTTCTTAAGGTCCACTTGACTTCACATTCCAGGATGTCTGGCTCTAGGTGAGTGATCACACCATCGTGGTTATCTGGGTCATGAAGTTCTGTTTTGTATAGTTCTACGTATTCTTGCCAACCTTTCAATATTGACCTCCATGGCTTATATTGACCACAGATTTGTAAGGAATTTTCAAGCAATGTCATTTCCATGTTTCAGTTTAGAACAGAATTTTACAATTTTCAGAGTAAAGGATAAACCTTTTAAATGTTCAAATAAACCCTTCCAGTCATCTAAAATATCTCCTCAGGCATAATATTTATTTTAAATTCAATACAAATTTTTATTGGGTTTCTCTGCTGGCTCAGACAGTAAAGAATCCACCTGCAATACAGGAGACCTCTGTTATATCCCTGGGTTGAAAGATTCCCTGGAGAAGGCAATGACAAACCACTCCAGTATTCTTACCTGGGAAATCCCATGGACAGAGGAGCCTAGTGGGGTACAGTCCATGGGGTCACAAAGAGTGGGACACAACTGAGTGGGACACAACACTTTACTTTTACTTTAATGTATCAGTCTTTGCCCTAGGCTCTAGAGTTGGACTGTGAAGAAAGCTGAGCGCCAAAGCATTGGTGCTTTTGAACTGTGGTGTTGGAGAAGACTCTTGAGAGTCCCTTGGACTGCAAGGAGATCCAACCAGTCCATTCTGAAGGAGATCAATTCTGGGATTTCTTTGGAAGGAATGATGCTAAAGCTGAAACTCCAGTACTGGCCACCTCATGCAAAGAGTTGACTCATTGGAAAAGACTCTGATGCTGGGAGGGATTGGGGGCAGGAGGAGAAGGGGACAACAGAGGATGAGATGGCTGGATGGCATCACTGACTTGATGGATGTGAGTCTGAGTGAACTCCAGGAGTTGGTGATGAACAGGGGGGCCTGGCGTGCTGCGATTCATGGGGTTGCAAAGAGTCAGACACAACTGAGAGACTGAACTGAACTGAACTGACTGATGTTCTCTTATGATTAATTACCAAAAAAGTTTAGATTAATATTAGCAATACATGCATTCATACCAAGTTGCTTCAGTCGTGTCTGACTCTTGCAACCCTATGGACTGTAGCCCTTCTGGCTCCTCTGTCCATGGGGGTTCTCCAGGAAAGAATAATGGAGTGGGGTGCCATACCCTCCTCCAGGAGATCTTCCCTACCCAGGTATCTAACCTGTGTCTCTTATGTCTCCTGCTTTGGAGGGTGGGTTCTTTACCATTAGTGCCACCTAGGAAGCCCAATATTAGCAATACAAAATAGGAAATGCAGTTGATAGGATAATCTAAGGCAGGCTAGAGATCTTTTGTAGATGGATACATTATATGGGGAATTTGAAATAGAGGAGAGGAAAAGGTGCAAGGAGTTTGTGGTCTATGATGACTAAGTGGGAAGTTAACGGTAAGGGAGTGATCAAAAAAGAGAGATGTGGCCACTGCCATGTGGAAATCAACTTTAGATAAAGACTAGAAGTGAAATATTTTGTGCAATGTCCTTCTTTATTTTCCTCCTTCATATTCCCATAAAGCATTTTCAATACCTTGACAACATGGTTAAAATTAGGGAGTGGAGTTGAGAGGTGGGCAGTCAAGATGGGACAGCTGTTAAAACTTTGTATGGACTTCCCTGGTGGTCCAGTGGCTAGGAATCTGCCTGCCAATACAGAGGAGGCAGATTAGATTCCTGGTGCAGGAAGATCTCACATGTCCTGGGGCATCTAAGCCTGTATGCTGCAACTCCTGAACCCAAGCTCTAGAGTCTTCAAGCCACAAGTACTGAAGCCCAGGTCCCCTAGAGCCTGTGTTCCACAACAAGAGAAGCCTCCACAATGAGAAGCCCACACACTGCCAACTAGAGAGTATCCCCTGCTCACTGCAACTAGAGACAGCCTGCACATAGCAACAAAGACCCAACACAGGCAAAAAAATAAAAATAAAAAGCTTTGTGTGTGTCAGGTACTGGAAAGGACAAGGGCAAGTGCAAATGCAAGAAGAGTCAGGCATATCTGGGTTACGTACACACAATAGGAATCCTCAAATCACCCTTTCTCATAGACTCAGAGCTCTCCACTCCCATTCTGATTTATATGCTTCCTAATTTATTTCACTTTAAATAGGAAATAAGAAGTGGTAGCACAAAGGATCCTGACCAGAGTAAAATATAGTCTCAAAAAAGGAGTGTCCATCATCTTTACTCCCTGTAAGTGCCGCTAGCACCTCCAGAACCCCAAAGTAGATTCCCTGGGCTGACCTCTGGAAAGCTCCTTGTTCTAACTTAATAAGTAGGACAGCCTGATAAAGCCATAGGTGAGCTGGTTAGGAAAGCCACAGATCAAATCATCCTCATGGAAAGCTACAAAGCTAACTACTCCAGAAGAAAATGAGGTTTGGGGGTCTTTAGGGGACAGGTGTTATTTCTGTTTGGCTTTCTAGAGTCACTGAGTCAACTACCCAGAGGCACTTGAACAGGGCTCTCATTTTGTGTCCAGAGTACTCAGACTCTCAGCAAGAGATGCATAAACTACCACACATGCTTCTACACGATTCTGAGCCACCACGTCCAGAGCATATATTTCATTCCCACTCACTTCTTAATAGTCATCTTCTCAGGGAAACCTCCAGAGCACGTCAGAATGGCCCTTGCTTTTAGACTTTAAAATCAATAGCTACCAACCACATGACAGGCACAATGTTGGACATCTGACAGTCTTCTTTACTTCTCACAGCACCTTAAACTGCCTAAATGTATGCTCTCCCCTTATGCAGATGAGTTTTGCCCAATGGTACCAGGGAGTAAGTGGCCAAGGAAGATCCAACCTCAAATCTGTCTGAACCCAAAGCCCATGCTATTTCACTATACATTATAAGCTAAGGAAAAGATTTTCTGGTCAGTGCCTCTGACTCCACCTCCTAGAAGGGGAGAGAGAGGAAAGAAAGAAAGAAAAAAGAGAGGAAGGAGAGGTGGGAGGGAGGGGAAGGAAGGAAAGAAAGAAAGAAAGAAAACAAAGAGAAAACACCTCCGAGGGAGTTTTAAAAAAAATAGTGTCTCCAATACAGGAACAAAATTAGAGCTGAGGTCTTGTACTAGATAAGGGGAAGAGCTTTCTAAGATTCATTACTCCATGTATACGGCAAAGGGGTGGTTCAATTGCATTAATCATATGTGCTTAGCAATATTTCAGCCTTGTTTTTAGCCCAGGCCTAACTGAAGGCTAATAGTACTAAGCAGTTATAATACAAAGACCAAAGATTTGGAGTCCAAGCTGGATTCAAATCCATGTTCCAGCACTTCATGCACGGTAGTGCTTGGGCAGATTACTCAGTCTCTTTGAGAGTCAGGTAACCTTTTAAAAATGTTATCTACATCATAAGAGTGTTGCTGGTACACAATGAAGTCTTATTGCATATGAAGCACCTCACATAGAGCGAGGAACATAGTATGTCTCCATAAGTGTTTTCTTTCTCCACCATTTTTCTTCATAGGATGAAATAAGAAATGATATGTCTTCTGGGAAATGTCAGTCTGGAAAGCCTGAGGTGTTTCACTTTATGGATGTACTGCCTTACTCCTGGCAAACCTGTACTGATTAAAAGTTACACAGAGGAGGAAAAATCTAACTTAGAAGGGATAATCAAGACTTCCCATACTCTAAAAGGGATAATTTCTGGACTGTGTGTTCGGTTCAGTTCAGTTCAGTCACTCAGTAGTGTATGACTCTTTGTGACCTCATGAATCGCAGCATGCCAGGCCTCCTTGTCCATCACCAACTCCCGGAGTTCACTCAAACTCACATCTATCAAGTCAGTGATGCCATCCAGCCATCTTATCCTCTGTCGTCCCCTTTTCCTTCTGCCCTCAATCCCTCGACTGTGTGTAGAACCAATAAAACTCTGTCTTGAAGACAAAAGTTAGTTTATGAAATTGTGTGATGTTTTCCAGAGGAAATGGGAAATTTCACAGAGCCTGATGGTCATAGTTGTGCAGCGGAGCCAAGCAACCCAGAATTTGTGTTATCAAAGAATAGCAGGATTTTCTGCTAAAGAAATATGATCTGATTTAAATTCCTAAAATATATGCATAGTAATCATTCATAGTACTTAAAATCACCGCAGGTATCTGACTCCAGCAAAAGCTCCTTCTTCCCATTGTACTGTGAAAACAATAGGGACCTCTCTCTTCTGTTCTTGCTGTTTTTCCTCTGAGCTCAGGTCTTCCTGTTTTGTCTCCATATTGTAGTTGATATCTCCTCCCACTTTCTATTCTTTTCTCTACCTTAATCCACATCTTTTTTTCCTTGTGAATATCATACTCAATGTTCCTCTTTCCTGTGGAAATTGTTACTCTTGCCACCAGAAACAATGTGCTCCCTAAATATGTATTTGTGAGAGTTCAGTCACTTTAGTCATGCCTGACTCTTTGAGACTTCATGGGCTGTAGCCCATCAGGCTCCTCTGTCCATTGCATTCTCCAGGCAAGAAGACTGCAGTGGGTGTCTATGCCCTTCTCCAGGGGATCTTCCTGACCCAGGGATCGAACTCACATCTCCTGCATGTCCTGCATTGCAGGTAGATTCTTACCCACTGAGCCACCACCACAGGAAACTATGTGCTCACTGAGTAATCTCTTCCAAATGGGCTTATATTCAGCTCCCCGTTCCCCATGATCTCTTTCTGCCTCTAGCACCTTAAGTTACAAGATGACTCCCCAAGGTTATGAGTAGAACCTGGTGTTCTGGAGCTGAACTGGACTTTTTCTCTGTGAAAAGTTGTGTAGCTATCTGAAGTTTAAATGCCAATTGCCAATTTGAAAGTCTCAGGTGATAAGCCAGGCAGTGTACTTGTCAAAAATATTTGCTGACACACAGCCACTAAGAAAAGATACCTCCAAGCACAACCGCTGCCATGGAGCAGACCTCAGCACATACGTAGAACAGGTGATCCAGCTTCAACCCTGGCCTTACAGATTGGACCAAGGACAGGCACTTTACCCATGGACAGCCAGTTCGTAGGGTGACCACCATGTTCCAAAAGGAGACCTGACCAAATGACAGTCATTCTCCAAGGAATTTGAGCAAGAAAAAGAAAAATCAGTGAAGTAGCCTTAGGAGATAAAAGTGAAAGTTTTTTTTGGGGGGGGTGGGTGGAGGGGGGAATAAGTAAAAGCAGAATCTTCTCCTGACCCAGAAAGCTTCTTCACAAAGTGCTAGAGAAAGAAAACACTCTTGCTCATGAATAAGCATTAAACCAGGACATGATGAGCACCACAGGCAATCTGCTCAGAGACTGCAAAGACAGAAAGAAACCCCACCATTTTACATAGCCAAGTAGACACAACCAGATACGTGCATGTGCTCAAAATAAACAATCACTAGTCTTCAATACAAGAACTTGACAGGACCATTTGTCACTCGCAATTCTTCCTAACTTTACTTGGTAGTTGGGTCAACCATCTGTGTTAGCCAATTGGCTTTATCCAAAGGAAAATCAAGCCTGGAAGTAGTTTAACAATCCAATGAAAACTTCTGCCCTGATGCAGAAACTAGAAGGCAAGGTCAATAGCTTCTCTGATGTTTGCATTTCAGAAAGATGGCTCCTGGATCCTTAAGAAAGACATTCCTCCTAATAAAGCTGACCTAAGACCTAGCTAGCATTCAAATAGGTAACCCTTATCTAGCAAAGGGCTTCTCTGGTGGCTCAGAGGTTAAAGCATTTCCCTGCAATGTGGGAGACCTGGGTTCGATCCCTGGGTTGGGAAGATCCCCTGGAGAAGGAAATGGCAACCCACTCCAGTATTCTTGCCTGGAGAATCCCATAGAGGGAGGAGTCTGGTAGGCTACAGTCCATGGGGTTGCAAAGAGTCGAACATGACTGAGCTACTTCACTTTCACTTTAGCATTCGAAAGGATTTATACACATTTCAGAGAAGAGAAGGACTTCTCTGGTGACTCTGACAGTAAAGCGTCTGCCTACAGTGTGGGAGACCTGGGTTTGATCCCTGGGTCAGGAAGATCCTCTGGAGAAGACAATGGCAACCGACTCCAGTGCTCTTGCCTGGAAAATCCCATGGACAGAAGAGCCTGGTAGGCTGCAGTCCCATGAGGTCGCTAAGGGCCAGACATGACTGAGAGACTTCACTTTCAATGTTCACTTTCATGCATTGGAGAAGGAAATGGCAACCCACTCCAGTGTTCTTGCCTGGAGAATCCCAGGGAGGGGGGAGCCTGGTGGGAGGTTGTCTACAGTGTTGCACAGAGTCAGACACGACTGAAGCGACTTAGCAGCAGTAAGACCTGTCTAGCATTCAAAAGGATTTATATACATTTCAGAGAAGAGAAGACTTCCCTGGTGGCTCAGATGGTAAAGCGTCTGCCTACAGTGCGAGACCTGGGTTCAATCCCTGGGTCAGGAAGATCCTCTGGAGAAGGCAATGGCAATCCACTCCAGTACTCTTGCGTGGAAAATCCCATGGATGGAGGAGCCTGATAGGCTGCAGTCCATGGGGTTGTGAAGAGTTGGACATGACTGAGCGGCTTCACTTTCAGAGAAGAGAAAGCATTTATAATTAGATATTTTCTACAGTAAATGCTCAAAGAAAAAGGAGGAGAGGGAAATCTCTTTCCTCATATCTTTGTGTGTCCTTACAAAGACTGTGATGTAGAGGTAGTCTGGAGTAGGTTGGCGGAGGGTGTCATTGTGGACCAGTGTGAGCCAAAGTGAAGTGGTAACAGAAAAATGAGTAAGCAGAAGCTCTGAAGTAGACAAAAGACACCTGCTTCAATATTCGTATTTATATCAATATCTATAATTGAGAGTTCGTAGAGATAAGAGAGGGCTTTGGCTTCCCAGGTAGCGCTAGTGGTAAACAACTCTCCTGCCAATGTAGATGCGGTATCGATTCGTGGCTTGGGAAGATCCCCTAGAGAAAGGCATGCCAACCCACTCCAGTATTCTTGTCTGGAGAATCCCATGGACATAGGAGCCTCATGGGCTACAGTCCATGGAGCTGTGAAAGAGTCAGACACGACTGAAATGACTTAGCACATGCATACACACACACACACACACACACACACACACACACAGATAAGAGAAACAGATGTGTGGCATGTAGCTAGACTATCTGAGTGAATCCACTATGTTTTGCTGGATCCAGAACTTTCATCCAGAACTACCATTTTCCTGAGGCCTAACTGTCCAGGTTCCCCTGCATTCTCCTGCATATATGCCATTACAATAACCACCGCACTCTTCCTCCATACACATGCCATCACTAGGGGTAGCATGAGACAGTCTTTGTTTCTTGCGTTAAAAGTGCTTGCTTAAAATATCCCTACCATATATCACAGGGAATTCTACTCAATACTCTGTATTGCCATATGAGGAAAGAATCTAAAATAAGTTATACATATGTATATATATAACTGATTCACTTTGCTGTACAGCAAAAGCTAACATAACATTGTAAATTAACTATATGCCAATCAAAAATTTTTTTAAACATGATAGAAAGATTTTTTTTTCCTGAGGAACTATCCTGGGACTCTTGTGTGCAGAACACTCTATTATCTGAATATAATTCACTCCTCTTAGGAAGACTTGACATCTGTCGCGTGTGAAAGTCATTCTATGAATTCAGTCAGTCAGACAACTCTAGCCAAGGGTCTACAAGGCTTTGTGGATATGTAAATTAATGCCCTCAAGTGAATGGCGGATCATAAATACTGGAGCTCTGGTTTGTGAAAGGCAAACCTTTGGTCTCCTTGAATGTAACCACTCTCCCTTGGCAAGAATCTAGCAGAATTAGCCTTTGTGCAAAATATTTACAGAGCAAGATATGCACTTGTTTGTTCATTGTTTTGCTCATTCATTAAATTAATTAACAGGTAAAGGTCCAAGAAGTGTTCTGTGAATGGGAGACACAACAGACCAGGGCACTGTGTCAAGCTGATTACATTCCAGCTGGAGACCACAGAGCCCAGAAGCATATGAAGATATTGTATCAGGGGCACAGTTGAGGGATATGTAAAGCACAAAGAGTTGGTTCTACAGAGAGTTTAAATAGGTGGTCAGGAGGATCATATGTATTTTATTATCATTCTGGTATTTCTGTTGTATCTGCTTTGTATTATAATTTGGTGAGAGTGGATTGTTTTTTTAAAAAATGGCTAAAGCTGGAAATTTTTCTATTGATTCTTAGAGGTAAAGGTTTGGGGTCCTTGGAATGAGAAGCTTGATAAAGCAATTGCTCCCCTCACTGGCTTTCCAGAGTTCTGAGCTTCAGGATTCCTATTCCTGCTCCTGAGTTTGTGTGGTGAGCCCTGGGGACTCTTGTCCAGGATCCTTGTTGACAAGACACAGCTTATTTAGGCTCATACTCCCTCTGGGGAAAGACATGACTCTAGGCTTCTCAGGCTTCTCATTCTATCTCACTCCACATCCAGGGACTAATTCACTCTGGCCACCTGGCAATGAGGGCTCTGACAAAACGGATCTTGTATGCTGAGGACACCTGCAAAGTTAAGCCCAATTACATTGTTTTGAATGTGTAGATGGCTAGAGCAAGAGTGTGTTTTGTTCATATTAAAATGAACTCATGAAAAAAAAATAAAATAAAATGAACTCATGGAATCACTGGAAGTTACCAAAAAGCACTAAGTAAAGTGATGAATATTAAATTAAGGAGTGCTCAGCCCCCAAATAAGAGTACAGTCTGTGATATACAAGCTCTACTCCACACCTCCCCAAAATAAATCTATGTTGAACCATGCTAAAGAGGCAGTCCTCCACAGCATCAAGTAATGAGAGGTTAGGAATTATTCAGTGACAACAAATATTCTCTATCAAGAGAAATGGGCTTGAAGTGTACTTGGACCCAATTCATTCAAACAACTACAGTAGTTAGAGTGCTAACATCTCTTGCTCTTCATAGAGTCTGAGGAGGGTTCTCTTCTGAGACAGGTGGGTCTTTCTGTGTATATGTAGGAATGAGGGGAAGGTGAGGGAGGTGGCAACTGTAGGCTTCCAGCTGAGCACACAGCACAGACTATCACAGTCAGAGGCATATCAAGAGGCAGTGGATGACTGGGAAGGCATGTGGAGTTAGAAGATGAGAGTTGAGATTCTAATGTCTTTTCCTGGATTGTTTGATGGGCACCTTACCAAGACACAGTGGGCCTTAGTTACTTCATCCGCATAGTTCATATAGAGTTCAGTTCAGTTCAGTCACTCAGTCATGTCCAACTCTTTGAGACCTCATGAACCGCAGCACGCCAGGCCTCCCTGTCCATCACCAACTGCCAGTCTATCCAAACCCATGTCCATTGTGTTGGTGATGCCATCCAACCATCTGATCCCGTGTCATCCCCTTTTCCTCCTGCCTTCAATCTTTCCCAGCATCAGGGTCTTTTCAAATGAGTCAGCTCTTCACATCAGATGGCCAAAGTATTGGAGTTTCAGCTTCAACATCAGTCCTTCCAATGAACACCCAGGACTGATCTCCTTTAGGATTGACTAGTTAGATTTCCTTGGAGTCCAAGGGTCTCTCAAGAGTCTTCTCCAAACAGCAGTTCAAAAGCATCAATTCTTCAGCTCTCAGCTTTCTTTTTAGTCCAACTCTCACATGACCACTGGAAAAACCATAGCCTTGACTAGACGGACCTTTGTTGACAAAGTAATGTCTCTGCTTTTCAATATGCTGTCTAGGTTGGTCATAACTTTCCTTCCAAGGAGTAAGTGTCTTTTAATTTCATGGCTGCAATCACCATCTCCATATTGGAGCTCCCAAAAATAAACTCAGTGACTGTTTCCACTGTTTCCCCATCTATTTGCCATGAAGTGATGGGACCAGTTTTCTGAATGTTGAGCTTTAAGCCAACTTTTTCACTCTCTTCTTTCACTTTCATCAAGAGGCTCTTTAGTTCTTCTTCACTTTCTGCCATAAAGGTGGTGTCATCTGCATATTTGAGGTTATTGATATTTCTCCCAGCAAACTTGATTCCAGTTTGTGCTTCCTCTAGCCCAGAATTTCTCACAATGTACTCTGCATATAAGTTAAATAAGCAGGGTGACAATAAACAGCCTTGACATACTCCTTTTCCTATTTGCAACCAGTCTGTTGTTCCATGTCCAGTTCTAACTGTTGCTTCCTGACCTGCATACAGGTTTCTTAAGAGGCAGGTCAGGTGGTCTGGTATTCCCATCTCTTTCAGAATTTCCCACAGTTTGTTGTGATCCACACAGTCAAAGGCTTTGGCATAGTCAATAAAGCAGAGATAGATATTTTTCTGGAACTCTCTTGCTTTTTCGGTGATCCAGCAGATGTTGGCAATTTGATACAAAACATTATACTAAGGTATAAGGAGAAACTAGAACTTCTATTTACATGTATCTTTATCTTAGTCTCTTCTAAACTATTTTGTGTGTTTAATACACATGGTCAAAGACTAGTACATGTGCTCAGTAGATCAGTCATGTCTGACTCTTTGTGATCCCAGGACTGTAGTCCATCAGGCTCCTCAGTCCATGGGATTTCCCAGGCAAGAATACTGGAGTGGGTTGCCATTTCCTTCTCCAGGGGATCTTCCCAACCCAGAGGTATAATTCATGTGCCCTGCATCTCTTTGCATTGGCAGGTGGATTTTTTGCCTCTGAACCACCTGGGAAGCCCCCATAGTAGTACATAGATAAATTTAAAGTTACATGGCCAAACTTGCATGAAGGCTGATGATTTAGAATGTTGTGAGTCAGAAAAACTTGGAGTTAGAAAAGGGAGAATCTTCACTCAGCCACTTTCTAGTTGCCTGACCCTAGGCAATTTCCTTAGTTTTTCTGAGTCTAACTTCCAATCTGTGTATTACCAGGATAATAATAGCACTTACGTCATAAGATTGTTGTGAGGATTAAACGAGTGCTTAGCATGGTGCCTGGCAAGAAATGTGTGAAATAGATAATAGCTCGTATTACTCATCAACAAAATGGAGATAATTTCTTTCTTGCCAAATTATTGTGAAATTTAATGACATGGTATATTTAAAAGTGCTCTGTAAAGCTTAAATTCTAGATAACTGTAAAGTAATATTTTCAATGCTTATTGAGTGCTACAGTTTTACTTCTTTCAAGTGCCAGAGTCTGAGGCCATATCAGTTTAATCCTTCTTTTATGGGATATCTGAATTTTCTTCATATCTTGGAGTTATCATAGGGAAGCCTGGGAGAAGTTGCTCATAGGACTGGTACCCTGAGATTTTTCTCTATAAACAGAGAATTTGAGCATTACTTAACCTCAGATATGCAGATGACACACCTTTTTGGAAGAAAGTGAAGAGGAACTAAAGAGCCTCTTGATGAAAGTGAAAGCAGAAAGTGAAAAGGCTGGCTTAAAACTCAACATTCAAGAAATGAAGGTCATGGCATCCAGTCCCATCACTTCATGACAACTAGATGGGGAAACAATGGAAAAAGTGACAAACTTTATTTTCTTGGGCTTCAAAATCACTGCAGATGGTGACTGCAGCCATGAAATTAAAAGATGCTTGCTCCTTGGAAGAAAAGTTATGACCAATCTAGACAGCTATTAAAAAGCAGAGACATTACTTTGCCAACAAAGGTCTGGCTAGTTAAGGCTATGGTTTTTCCAATAGTCATGTATGGAGGAGAGAGTTGGACCATAAAGAAAGCTGAGTGCCAAAGAATTGATGCTTTTGAACTGTGGTGTTGAAGAAGACTCTTGAGAGTCCCTTGGACTGCAAGGAGATCCAATTAGTCCATCCTAAAGGAAATCAGTCCTGAATATTCATTGTAAGGACTGATGCTGAAGCTGAAACTCCAAAACTTTGGCCACCTGATGGGAAGAACTGACTCATTGGAAAAGACCCTGATGCTGGGACAGATTGGAGGCAGGAGGAGAAGGGGACAACAGAGGATAAGATGGTTGAATGGCATCACCGACTCAACGGAAGTGAGTTTGAGCAAGCTCCAGGAGTTGGTGCTGGACAGGGAAGCCTGGTGTGCTGCAGTCCATGGGGTCGCAAAGAGTCAGACATGACTGAGCCACTGAACTGAACTGAGCTAGGTGGCTGGGTGTGGCCTCTCTAAAGCCATTCTTATATATCCATCCTTTAAATGTTAGAATTTTATGGATAAGACCAATATGGCCCTAGTATCCCCCAAAGTTCTTATCTCTTAAAAATTAGGGTAAGAATTTGAGATGCTTTGTTCATATAAAGCAGTGCTTTAGAAAACACAAGATTTATGTATTTAATAAAATCTATAGAATCCTGGACATCACTGCCAAAGAGGATTTAGGAAACAGTTGGCTCCCTGAGTAAGCTATTTAAAATGAAGAAAGCATAAGCAACTTAACTCCCACTTTTTTGGGGGATAGTTAACAATTTATAATTGAAATCATTGCTGTTTTAGCTCTAATAATATCATATCACAATGGTTGGCAGAGCAGTGAACAAAATTGGACATTTTTTTTTTTACTTTCTCCATTGAATTACCTTTTAATTTCTTTCAATGACCCAAAGGAAAGGTAGCAAAATGAGATTCAAGAATCTGTGAGCTGGGTGGCAGATGGAGACCCATTGCCTAAGTCCTGCACTACATGTGGTAGAAGGAGGGCTGGCTGAGCAATGGCACCACAGCTGCCACTTTACAGCCGTGAAGATAGTGCAAAGCCTCACTGGGGCCAAACTTCTATGCGTTAACAATGTGGAGTTTTACCTGAGCCCAGTGTTCCTGGAAAGCAATGACAAGCAATAATCCTCCCCCGTTTTGTGTTTTAGGAGACAGCTGGCTGCAGAAAGCCTTCTGACCCATGCGACTCAGATGGGGCTCATGGGTGGCTCCTGTGTACCCATGGCAAGGCAGACAAAAGTTCTCCAAGTTCTGATTCTAACTCATGAATGATTAGCTAAATCATTGGTCCACACTGAACAATCTGAAAACTGTCCACTAACTTAACTCATTTAAATTTTAGCAGGCTTCTTTCCTTCCCCCAGGTGGCAGAAGCTTGTCTCATCCATAAGCTTAAGTTAGCTTAAGCAAGCACTAAAATGCAGAATATCTCCCCCTTAAAGGCCCTTTCCTGTTTGAAGTGCCTGTTCATATCACCTACTCATTCGACTCCTGAATACAGAGTTCTCTTTAAACTTCATTCAGTTCAGTTCAGTTCAGTCGCTCAGTTGTGTCTGACTCTTTGCGACCCCATGAATCGCAGCACGCCAGGCCTCCCTGTCCATCACAAACTCCCGGAATTCGCTCAGACTCACGTCCATCAAGTCAGTGATGCCATCCAACCATCTCATCCTCTGTCGTCCCCTTCTCCTCCTGCCTTCTTTAAAACAGAAAAAGCCTTTTCTACCTGAACTTTGAGACACTTGTACACATTATGCCTTCTCCCTACTATAATGTCATCTGGTCCCATCACTTCATGGCAAATAGATGAGGAAAAAGTGGAAATAGTGACAGACTTTATTTTGGGGGCCTCCAAAACCACTGCAGATGGTGACTGCAGTCATGAAATTAAAAGACACTTGCTCCTTGAAAGAAAAGTTATGATCAACCTAGACAGCATATTGAAAAGCAGAGACATTACTTTGCCGACAAAGGTTCATCTAGTCAAGGCTATGGTTTTTCCAGTAGTCATGTATGGATGTGAGAGTTGGACTATTAAGAAAGCTGAGCACTGAAGAATTGATGCTTTTGAACTGTGGTTTTGGAGAAGACTCTTGAGAGTCCGTTGGACAGCAAGGAGATCCAGCCCGTCCATCCTACAGGAAATCGGTCCTGAATATTCATTGTAAGGACTGACGTTGAAGCTGAAATGCCAATACTTTGGCCATCTGATGGGAAGAACTTACTTGTTGGAAAAGACCATGATACCGGGACAGATTGGAGGCAGGAAGAGAAGGGGATGACAGAAGATGAGATGGTTGGATGGCAACACCAACTCAATGGACATGAGTTTGAGTAGCCTCCTGGAGTTGGTGATGGACAGGGAAGCCTGGCGTACTGCAGTCCATGGGGTCACAAAGAGTTTGAAGTGACTGAGCAACTGAACTGAACTGAACTACAATGGACACCCTCCCACTGTTGTAATAGTTCCCCCATCCAATGCAATTGTCTCTCTACCCCTATTGCAATGATCCTTATAAGTAGTTTTTCCATATCTGCTTTTTGTTTGACAGGAGAAAACTAGACTTTCTCTTCTACCTCTAGTCTTTTCTGTTAATGTGCTTTTTCTTATTTTCATCTAGTAAATGAATATATATATGTATCCAGATATGTAAATCTATAGCTATGTATATTGAGTTCATTCTTAGTGCTACGGATAAAGACAACAAATTCCTTCTCTCATGCCTATTGGAGTGTTGAGAGACAGATAAGAAAAAACAAACATTAAATGATATGAAGTGTTTTGGAGATAAAACTAGGTAAGTGAGAGAATGTTTGCTTGGGGATGAGTCAAAATTGAATCTATGGTGTGTGTGTGTGTGCTTAGTCATGTCTGACTTTTTGCAATCCCATGGACTGTAGCCCACCAGGCTCCTTTGTCCATGGGATTTCCCAGCCAGGAATACTGGAGTGGGTTGCCATTTCCTACTCTAGGGGATCTTCCTTGCCAAGGAATCAAATTCCTGTCCCTTGTGTCTCCTGCTTGGCAGACAGATTCTTTACCACTGTGCCACTTGGGAAGCCCTTTATATCTGCGATTGTCAGATAAAATTTCACATATACAAATAGTCCTAAGAGAAATGAGAAAAAGGGCTAACAAGCAAAGATCCTGGGATGAGCTGACTAACATTTTGAAAGAACTCCTCTGGGTTCTAAGTGGAGAACAGGCTGGGGAGAGGGCAATGATAGAAGCATGGAGGACATCTAGGGATCTATGGCAAGAATATCTGCACTAGAGGCTGGTGGACTGAACAAAGGTGGTGATGACTATGGTCTGGGAAGGCAAGATATGAGGGACTGGAATTAGAACTTGAATTTGGAGCATGTTATGTTTTAATGTTTATTACTCATAAATGGAGAGTTCTAATTGAAAATTATATGTTGAATATATCTATACGAGTCATGAGTTCAGGATAGAGATCTTTACAGATCTTGATATCTATGAAAGGAATATTATTAATTTCAATAATTAAGACAATCATTTAAGTCAAATGATTATTTTACTTTTTAGTGTATTTAGGTTAAATATACTCATTTAGCTGTATTTACTCAATCTACCTACTTTGCCTAATATGCTAATTATGTTTTTGCCTCAGGCCTTTGTCCTTTGGAACAACAGACTGATTCCAAATAGGAAAAGGAGTTTGTCAAGGCTGTATATTGTCACCCTGCCTATTTAACTTATATGCAGAGTATATCATGAGAAACACTGGGCTAGAAGAAGCACAAGCTGGAATCAAGATTTCCAGGAGAAATATCAATAACCTCAGATATGCAGATGACACCACCCTTATGGCAGAAAGTGAAGAGGAACTAAAAAGCTTCTTGATGAAAGTGAAAGAGGAGAGTGAAAAAGTTGGCTTAAAGCCCAACATTCAGAAAACGAAGATCATGGCATCTGGTCCCATCACTTCATGGGAAATAGATGGGGAAACAGTGTAAACAGTGTCAGACTTTATTTTGGGGGGCTCCAAAATCACTGCAGATGGTGATTGCAGCCATGAAATTAAAAGACGCTTACTTCTTGGAAGAAAAGTTATGACCAACCTAGACAGCATATTCAAGAGCAGAGATATTACCTTGCCAACAAAGTTCCATCTACTCAAGGCTATGGTTTTTCCACTGGTCATGTACGGATGTGAGAGTTGGACTGTGAAGAAGGCTGAGCGCTGGAGAATTGATGCTTTTGAACTATGGTGTTGGAGAAGACTCTTGAGAGTCCCTTGGACTGCAAGGAAATCCAACCAGTCCATCCTAAAGGAGACCAGTCCGGGGTGTTCACTGGAAGAACTGATGCTGAAGCTGAAACTCCACTACTTTGGCCACCTCATGCAAAGAGTTGACTCATTGGAAAAGACTCTGATGATGGGAGGGATTGGGGGCAGGAGGAGAAGGGGACGACAGAGGATGAGATGGCTGGATGACATCACTGACTCGATGGACATGAGTGTGAGTGAACTCCGGGAGTTGGTGATGGACAGGGAGGCCTGACGTCGCAGAGTCAGACGTGACTGAGCGACAACTGAACTGAACTTTGTCCTTTCTTTCCTCTGTCTACCAGGATTACTCAAAATGCAACAAGATAAAAAGCCAGAGATAATGAGCCAGAGTGCAAACTGACACACTGCTTTCTTCATCAAGAATGTCTTTCAATATGAAAGAAAAATGTTAGCAGGACTGAACAGTGTTTCATAATGAAGTTGGTTTGCATTCTAGGATATTCTCCTTATCTTACCATCAATCAGAAATAGACATTCCATACACCATGCTGTTCTAGACCACTGAAGTGCCCCCAAATAACTACTCCACAGCTCCTCATTTCATTCAAGCCCTGGAACAAATGTCACTTCCTCAGAGAAGCCTTCTCTTCTAAAATGCTGCTTCTCTCACTGTCTCCTTTTTCCTTGCTTTAGTTCCTATGTAGCATTTATCATTATTTTACTTTATATTATGTAATTATTTGCTTAGATTGTGTCCCCACTACAAAGCAAGCTCAAGTAGGGCATGAGCTTTGTGTTATTCAGTTGTATCTCCTGTGCCTAGGAAATTACCTGGCTGGCACATACAAGGTTACAGAAAAAGGAAAATGAATGAACAGGAATATAATAAACACATCAATATTCTATATTTTGTATTTGTATAATAAATCATTGCACTTCTTTTTAAATGTTCATTTTCCTTATTTTAGGTATGTTCCTTGTAAATGATATTGTTGGGGCGGGGAAATTTTCCACCTCTACTCCCCTTAAATTCTTGTGGCTGGATTATCCGTAAAATTGACACAAGACAGATTAGCAGCAGAAAAAAAAATTGTTTTTCCCATTTTTTATATTGATTTTTATTGGTGTATAGTTGCTTTACAATGCTGTTTCAGTTTCTGCTGTTTAGCAAAGTGAATGAGCCTTACATATACATATATCCCCTCTTTTTTGGATTTCTTTTCCATTTAGGTCATCACAGAGCACTGAGTAGAGTTCACTGTGCTATAGGGCAGGTTCTCAGTTATCTATTTTACACACAGTGTTTTATATATATACGTCAGCCCCAATCTCGCAATTAAGCGCACCCCCTTTTCCAGCCTTGGTAACCATAACTTTGTTCTCTATGTCTGTGTCTCTGTTTCTGCTTTGCATATTAGTTCACCGCTAACACTCTTCTAGATTCCACATACAAGCGATATTATACAATATTTGTTCTCTCTTTCTGACTGACTTCACTCTGTATGACAATCTCTCGGTCCATCCACATCTCTGCAAATGGCACCATTTCATTCCTTTATATGGCTGAGAAATATTCTATTGTATATAGGAACCACATCTTCTTTATCCATCCTTTATTGACGGACATTTAGATTGCTTCCATGTCTTGGCTACTTTAATTAGTGCTGCAAAGAATATCACAGGGCATGCATCCTTTCAAATTATGGTTTTCTCCGGATAGATGGCTAGGTGTGGGATTACTGGGTCATATGGTAACTCTAATTTTAGTTTTTTCAGGAACTTCCATATTATTCTCCATAGTGGCTGTACCAATTTATATTTCCACCAATAGTGCAGGAGGGTTCCCTTTTCTTCACACCTTCTCCTGCATGTATTGTTTGTAGATGTTTTGATGATCGACATTCTGACTGATGTGAGGTGATACCTCATTCTAGTTTAGGTTTGCATTTCTCTAATAATGAGCGATGTTGAGCATCTTTTCATGTTTGTTGGCCATCTGTATGTCTTCTTTGGAGAAATGTCCATTTATGTCTTTGGCCTGTTCAACTCCAGCCAGAAAGGGATAAGGCAGCCACAACTGGGGAGTCCATACTCACTCTGATGGGATCCCCCTCTAGTACCCTCGGAGGCAGGGACTGACAGGAAGCTGAGTCAGATGGGGTGTGCTCACTCTAGTGGGAGTCTCTCCTAGTGCCCGCAGAGGCAAGGGCTGGCATACGGGGAGAGAGTCCATGATGGCGGCCCTACCTTTTGCTTGCCTTTCAACAGTGGTGCCTCATTTCCAAGGCAGATCTGCTTCCTCTAGGATCATTCCTGGCTAGGGAGCTCCTTACTTCTGTCCCTCAGGCCATCTCTGTGAAACCAACAGCAGTCCTCTCCCTGGTCCACTCTCCCACACTTCAGCATCCTGCTCCCTCCAGCATGGGCAAGACACTTACCTCAGCCTGGGGTGCCCAGTGTCAGCTCCCCAGGAGGCTTTGGCAGGGGTGGTGTGTGAGTACCCCTCCCAGCGCCTGTGGAGGCAGGGGCCAGTGGGTGGAGAGGGGGGTTACAATGGCTGTCCCACCCCTTCCATGCCACTCAACAGCAGCACCTTTATTCTATGGTGACCAAGGTTTCCCCCAGAAACTTTCCTGGTCAAACTTACTCCTGTCCCTTCAGGCTGTCTCTTCACATCTAACAGCTGTCCCCTCCCAGGGTTCACTCTCCAAACCCCATGTTCCAGCACACAGCCCCCCTCCATACAAGCAGACACATGTCTCAGGCTGGGGTGCATGGGGCTGCAGCATGGACCGTGAGTGCAGATCTTACTCTGTCCTGCCTTCCACTGACCAGTTGCTGCATTCCCCTCTGATCCCCCAAAGCTCCCTCTCTGTCCCAGCTGATTTTCCCACTGTGAGGGGACTTCTCTGAGTGCAGGAACCTCTCCTCACCTTTAGCTCCCCTCAGGGGTGCTGGTCCCTTCTCATTTCCTCTTTTTGTTTTTCTTTCTTTAGTCCTGCCTGGTTGTGTGGGGATTTTTCTTGTCCTGCTAGGTGTCCAAGGTCCTCCAATAGTATTCAGCAGGTACTCTGTGAGATTTGTTCCACTTGTAGATGTATTCTTGATGTATTTGTGAAGAGAGGTGAATTCCATGTCCTCTTATTCCACTATCTTGACTCCAGAAATAAATTTTAATTCATGTACCTAGAGGTCTCATAGAAACAGGACCACAGGGGCTTTCCTGGAAGTTCAGTGGATAAGAATCCACCAGCCAATGCAGGAGACATGAGTTCGAACCCTGATCCAGGAAGATCCCAAATGCCAGGAAACAACTAAGCCCCTGCACCCACTATTGAACCTGTTCTCTAGAGCTCAGGAGCAAAAACTACTGAGTCTCTAGAGCCCATGCTCTACAACAAGAGAAGCCACTGCAGTGATAAGCCTGTGCACTCAACTCAAGAGTAGTCACCGCTCACTGCAGCAACAGAAAAAGCCCTGCAGCAACGAAGACCCAGGACAGCCAAAAACAAATAGAAATGAACTTTAGAAAAAGAAATGGGACCTCAGAAGTGACCGAAGTAGGCAGGTTTTATACTTTTTTAAACAAAGAAACAATACATGTGTGAAGAATTGATAGGACAAAGAAAGTTAGGGTTTGGGTGCTCAATTAGTGAAGAAGCTAAACAGAGTTTGGACTTGGGGTACTAACTTGAAGTAGCAAGGTTTGTTTATACAGGCTTCTCAGCCTGAACTTCCTAACTTTAGTGATAAGTATGTCCTCCCTCCTGAAGCAGGGAGCATATATTTCACTTGGGAAATTTGCTTTACAGGGAAAAAGAGGGTCAGTGTCCCCCTTGTTTTCACCACTTCTTAAGTAAGTTTAATTCAGAATAATCAATGTGCCACTGAGGCACATTTTGGTGTGACCTCCTCTGGGCCCCAACAGTATATATCAGGGATTTGGGGTTGTTTTGTTTTTCTTTTAATCCAATCTAAAGTTTTTTTCTGTTTAATCCGGGATTTTAACCCACTTACATTTTCAAGCATATTGATATGCGTAATACATCAAATATCATACTTTCTTTCATTTTAAAAATTTCTGTTCTCTTCTTGCATTTTCCTATAAGCTATATGAACTGTGTTTGAAAAGTTATCTTCCCTCTAAGTGTTCTGTACTTTTTTCTAATTCTTACATAAGGTAATGAAAGACTAACCTGATTTCTCCCAGCCTCCCTACCATTTATTAGTATTAATTGTTAACTTTTTCTTTTCCTATGCCCTCTCCTAACCACCTTTGCTTTTCAATATTTTTTTCTCCTCCATATAATCTTTCTGTTCTAAAGTTGACTTCACTTCACAAATACTTATGATAAAATCATATATATACAATGAACTAACAATTTCACTAGAAGTTAGAATTTCCTTCTCAATCAGGCAGAAAATCCATTTCAGAAGAAGGCAATGGATGTAATTATTTTTGAGTGATCCATTTTATGTGAACTGCAGTGTATTTTCATATATTCTACAATATTTCAGTTAACTCATCTCATTGAGAATTTTTGAACCAAGCAAGAAATAGGATGAATATTTTTTATCTCAGGCCACACATTTTAAAGGAAAGTTTACAGTTATAAACCATTGTCATGATCTAATGGTCTAGGGCATGGAGAGGGAACACAAATCATGCTGCTGCTGCTAAGTCGTCAGTCGTGTCCGACTCTGTGTGACCCCATAGACGGCAGCCTACCAGGCTCCCCCGTCCCTGGGATTCTCCAGGCAAGAACACTGGAGTGGGTTGCCATCTTCTTCTCCAATGCATGAAAGTGAAAAGTGAAAGTGAAGTCGCTCAGTCGTGTCCGACTCCTAGTGACCCCATGCAGCCCACCAGGCCCCTCCGTCCATGGGATTTTTCAGGCAAGAGTACTAGAGTGGGGTGCCATTGCCTTCTCCAAACACAAATCATAGATTTTTGCCTAATGAATACTTTTCTATATGATTGTTATTACTAGTTCACTAGAGACAAGTCTCCTGCCACTTTTTTCCTCATAGTCTCACAAGAGTAAGGAGCAAACCATAGCTGACTTTAGTTTTCTACTTTATAGGCTGATACAAGAATGATCATGTGGACCTATGAATTTATGGTGGAATACAAATCCTACTGGTGGATAAAGGCAAGAGGGAGTTATTGCTTCTGTTCTTGAACTTTATACCTTGTTAGAAGAATTCTTCTAGGGTTTTGTATTTCCTTCCCCTAGTGTATCGATGCTATTCATGTCTAGTTTTTAGTTATTTTAAAATGTATTTGTATGTTTTACTGTTCATTTAAATAGTAATTTGGGAGCAGGAATAAAAATGCCTTTTTCTCATGCCACCATCTTGCTCAAAAGCATTTTCTTTGTATTTTTCTCAGTAGCAACCATGCTAGCAAAAGTCTGAGAAATAGTTCAAGTAGCTAGTTTACTAGTTGGCCAGCTTATTTATTGAATGCTGTTATCAAGTTAATTTTGATTGCTATGAACTCACAAATATAACAATCTCTATACTTATACAAATCTAAAAAGTAATTATTGATATAGACTAGGTGATGAAGAAGAAAGAAGGGAGAAGTAAGTGATCATTTTTTTATTCTGCTTAACTTGTGAAAACAGGGTGAGAGATGTAAAAAGAGAAACAAAGGCTTTTCTTAAAATCTATTATCCTCCAAAAACCAAGATAACCAATAAACACAGAATGTATTGAAGGAAGAAACAGAACAGGCTCCATCTTGAAAGCAGGACTCCATCTTGGGCCGGACTGTGGACTTTGAGCTATATGCCTAGTATCTATGGAAACGACATACCAACTGGAAAACTAGACCCCCACCCCTGCCACTTTATGGAAGAGCCCCAGGGTTCATACCTAGACTTTCCATCATCTAAAAGAATACCCTAATTATCTGGGTAACCAAATAGAATCCTCAATTCTATTATGCTTATTGGGGTATGACCACAGGCCTACTGATAATTGTCCACTGTTAGCTACCTAGGCTTAAGGCATACAAATCATGGGTTAACTTTGATTGTATCTTTCTTTTCCTTTGTTCTGACTAGTTTCAGAGAATTTGGGGAGGTGGGTTTGAGCATGTACACTTAGGGTATATAAGGTTTTCACAAAAACTAGTTGGGGTCCTTGGCTAAGAGGAGACTCTGACTTGGGCCCCTCAGTGTAATAAACTACATTCCACTATCTGCGTTGTCCTTCTGAGTGAGTTTGTTTGCCAGAACAACAGTATGAAAATAATAACTATCAATAAGCTGAAGAAGAAGACAAATCTGTATATCTGTTCTCAAGTTCTAATGAAAATACTGTTGGCTTTCATGACTCCAGTATTTAAAATCATGAATTAATTTCCCTATCACATTCTATGTGGGGAATTCAGAAAAACAAATAATTTAATTTTAATTGTCCTAAACCTTCCCTTCTGATGCTTATTCATTACATTACTCATCTTTCTTTCTGACCAGAACTGTCAGGAGACAGATTCTCAAGGAAACGATCAGCAGTTTTCTGTCACGTAGATGGCTCTTGGGTTACAGGGGAGATGCAGTTGATTTACATAGATACCTCTGGCCACTTAATTAATAGATTTAAGCAAGACTCAAGGCTATAACTAATGTAATGCCCTGTGGCATTAATTTGAAAGAACAATAGTTCATTACTATAATAAAACATCACTATCATTAACAAATAATGTATTTATATTATTAAAACCATGTTCAGTTCAGTTCAGTTTAGTTATTCAGTCATGTCCGACTCTTTGCGACCCCATGAACTGCAGCACGCCAGGCCTCCCTGTCCATCACCAACTCCCGTAGTTCACTCAGACTCATGTCCATCGAGTCAGTGATGCCATCCAGCCATCTCATCCTCTGTCATCCCCTTCTCCTCCTGCCCCCAATCCCTCCCAGCATCAGAGTCTTTTCCAGTGTTAATGTAAGCAAATAGCAAAGATTAGCACCCTTTCTGAATTTGTTAATTTGCTCACAAATCACAACTATAAGAAATATAAAATCCACAGTTTCATAGTCAACCCTAAAAGAGGCTCTCTAGCTTTTGATATTAGCTATGACATTTGGGACATTGTTTGCAGACTTGCAGGGAGTGTTTGGAAGGATAGAGTCTGTACTCTAGAGTAGCCTTGGGAAGTGAAGGTAATTTGCAGAGTATAGGTTTATATGCAGAAACTTGAGCCGTGGGAGATGCCTGGAGAAGTGGCTTGGGAACAATACTCAGTGGCACTGGTGGTGGGGTAGGCAGAAGGATATTGGGAATGCATGGGGTGAGCAGACAGATGGAGAGTTGGAGGGTGTCTTGGAGATTTAGTTAATTTCCCTTTACTTCTAAGTATAAATCAGAGGCAAATCAAATCTGAAACATTTTATTTTCAAAAACTAAAAACTTCTTCATTTTTATTCATATGAAAGCCCAAGGTAGTGCCAAATATATAAAATGTGTGATCGCATACTCCAAGTCCTGTGATTCTGCTGCTATTTCCTCACTAAGCTTGGCTACTTCTTGCTCACAACTATTAGTAAGCGCATTTTCTATTTGGAAACAACCCAGGTGCTTCACGGGGAGAGAATAATTCAGTTTCATTTGTATCACTCTGGCACTTTGACTGTCTTGTTCTGCTGATTTCAGAGAGATAGCAGTGAGCAGCAGCTGGAAGCAAGATCAGACACTGACCAGGACAGTAAGAATGCCAAATCCTAGCCAAGAGACCACGAGGGCCAGCGACTAAAGTTTGGGTCCCAGTTCTTTCCTGCCTTGGGAAAAAAAAAAAATGTTTTCTGTCAAGGAGACAGAAGGTAGAGAGGAAAGTAAGGCGTTTATTACAAAAGCAGAGTACATGCATGGGCAAGCTCAGATAGAAGTCGTGCCTTTGGGAAGCATGAGTCATTTATAAGGGGGTGATCTTCTGGGTATTTGGTTTCCTCTGACCAGTCTTACTTTTTTCTCTGACTCAGGGCCCTCCCTTTTTGACCGGGAGGTGCCTTTCTACCATATGCATAGTTAAGTTCTCACTGGCCCCAAGGATGAGAAATATGTCTCTTGATCTTTTAACCAAGCAGTATTTAGCCTCTTTCTGCCCCTACCATTACTGCTATCTCAGAGTGTCCACCACAGACAAAGGCCAGCTATTTATCCTGTTCCTGGTGTTATTTCTACCTGGAAGCGTAAACATGAAGCTAGCTGTAAATGTCTAGCCTATCTCACTACCAAGTGGCCTAGATTCAAATGTTGAGTAAGCAAGAATGTTAAGGATCGTTTAACTTCTTCCATTTTTTAGATGATGAAACCAGGGATCAGAAAAAGTAATGGATGTGGCCACAGTCAATACATGATTCATGACAGTGCCAACATCAGAATCTGGTCTCCTAGATCTTTGAATCAGCTCTGTTTAAGTTTAGAAAGAAAATCTGAGAGGCCACAAAGTAACAGCTACCACATTTTACTGAATTCCAAAATCCAAAAATTTTATGTATCACTGAGAAAAAGACAATTAACCAATTATAAAATGCCATCAATTGTAAGGAACATTCAATTTTAGAGATGTAGCCCTAAAAGCTTTTTAAACCATCTTAGAATTGTTAAAATATGGTAACATATTGGCGTTCCCTCCAAATTAGAAACTCATCCAGGTAGTATATGCTATTCTTCTCAGGTGAAAACAAAGCATAGCACCGCACTCAACAGCTTTGATTAGTTTTGTTTGTTGTTTTCTCCATAGTAAGTCTTCTCTAGTAAGCTTATTCTATATCAAGTATTCTATAGTATATGTATTTGACTATAGTATTTGTTTTGTAAAAATCCATTTATATTCTGTACACTTTTGCATATTTTTAATTAACTTAGCAGAAAGTACATTTGCTATGATCGATAAACAACATATTGATACATTATTATTAACTGAAGTTCATATTTTGCATTAGAGTTTATTATTTGTGTTGTATCATTCTGCAGGTCTTGACAAATGCATAGTGTCATGTATGTATCATTATAGCTTCGTACAGAATAGTTTCACTGCTCTAAAATTGTTCATGTTACCTCTGATAACAGCTCATTTTTTGCTGTCTCCATAGTTTTCTTTTCCAGAATGTCATATGGTATCCAGCCTTTTTAGACTGGTTTTTCTTACTTTCATTTAGCACCTTTCACTAAATGTGCATTTAAGTTTCTTCCATGTCTTGTCATAGCTTGATAGCTCATTTCTTTTTATCATTGAATACTACTCCACTGTATGGATATACCAGACTAATTTTTGGAATCTATGAATAAAGCGGTGCATGTTTTTGTGTGGACATGAGGTTTCAACTCATTTGTATAAACAACAAACAGAGCAAAATATACAGAGCAATTGCTAGTTTTATGGTAAGTGTAGCTTTGTAAGAACGTGTCAAAGTGTCCTCCAAAATGGCTGTACCATTTTGCATTCTCACCAGCAATGAGCGTGAGCTCCTGGTGTTCCACATTCTCCCTGGTATTTGGTGTTATCAGTGTTTGATATTTTCACCATTCAAATAGGTGGTAATGGTATCTCATCATTATGATTGCAATTCCCTACTGACAATGATGGGCTTCCCTGGTAGCTCTGCTGGTAAAGAATCTGCCTGCAATGCAGGAGACCCCAGTTCAATTCCTAGGTTGGGAAGATCCCCTGGAGAAGGGATAGGTTACCCACCCCAGTATTCTTGGGCTTCCCTGGTGGTTCAGACAGTAAAGAATCTCCCTGCAATGGGGAGACCTGGGTTGGGAAGATCCCCTGGAGGAGGACAAGGCAACCCACTCCAGTATTCTTGCCTGGAGAATCCTGTGAACAGAGAAGGCTGGTGGGCTGCATTCCATGGGGTCGCAAAGAGTAGGACACGACTGAGTGACTAAGCATAGCACAGTGACAATGATGTATGATGTTGGGCATCTTTTCATACACTCATTTTCCATTTGTATATCTTTGTTGAGGATTTTCTGCTCAGATTCTGAGCCCATTTTTTAATTGGGTTGTTTATTGTTAAATTTTTAAAGTTCTTTGCATATTTTGCTTCTTTAATTTTCCAAAATAAAACATTTTACATAATTCACAAGTAAAATTATTTAAATAATTAACAAATTTAAAAAGCATGAGTAGTTTTCATCAGAAATTTTCATTAGCAATAAAAATAAAAGTAACCTCTAAATAAAATAATATTTTTAGTTCTATGCACTGTTTAAAATATGTTGTTTTTGATAAGATTTTTTTAAGCACCAAAAATAATTTCTTATAATGTTAAGTTGCTAACATCAGACAAATAGTTTTCCTCCTTCCAACCCTGATGAATAATGAAAGATTGACTATTAATTGCCTAATAGTCAGAACCAAGTAAAATAATTTTTCCTCATTCAACAATCAACTTACAGACAGGAAAGAAAGGAATTTGGAGAAATACATCATGCGAAGATTTGACTCATTGGAAAAGACTCTGATGCTGGGAGGGATTGGGGGCAGGAGAAGAAGGGGACGACAGAGGATGAGATGGCTGGATGGCATCACTGACTCGATGGACGCGAGTCTGAGTGAAGTCTGGGAGTTGGTGATGGACAGGGAGGCCTGGCGTGCTGCGATTCACGGGGTCGCAAAGAGTCGGACACGACTGAGCGACTGGACTGAACTGAACTGAACTGAACTGAAGCAGACAGAAAGTCTCAGCTTATATATCATCATTGTATTTACAAATGGCAAAAACAATTTGCAGGTTTGGTCAATTTCTGGAAAACCAATTAAACATTAGTTCTGATCACCAGAACTGGATCAAATGGTCAGTTCTCTCTAGATATCCTGTGTTAGGGGATCTTTTTCAATCTCTTTGTATACAATTTGGGTTTTCCTGGTGACTCAGATGGTAAAGAATCTGTCTGCAGTGCAGGAGACTCGTGTTGGATCCCTGGATCAGGAAGATCCCTTGAAGAAGGAAGGGCATGGCAACCAACTCCAGTATTCTTGCCTGGAGAATTCAATGGACAGAGGGGCCTGGTGGGCTACAGTCCATGGGGTCACAAAGAGTCGGACACAACTGAGTGACTAACAATATGTATAAAATTTATATAAAACAGGATTAACAGTATTTTTACTAACACTTCCATGAGAACTTATTTTGTTTCTAAAACTCTTTAGTAATTTCAAGTGTTAATTATGATGAAATAGAAAAACCAAAGTAAATCAATGCCTGAAGAACACAGAAACCATATCTCTTAATCCACTTACTAAAATGGTACAACAAAGTAGTACCCAAAATAAGATCATTTCAAAGGCAATGTTCCCGCAGACATCCAACCTAACTAATCTGTAGAAGGTCTGTTAGGAAGGTCAACTTTCTCTTTTATGGAGAAAAACTGAGGCCATAAGGTACATATACCTCCTCCTTCACATTGTCATACCTGTAGATGTGAATGGAGATCAGCAATGAGGTAAGGGTTAGTGTTACACGTATTTCTAGGCTATAAAATGAAACTAAAGGCAAATGATTTCTTTACTAGGATGCTTCAAGTGTTGAATCAAAATGCTGTGTATCAAATATATGTATAAATTAGCAGTGCTGTTTGAGAAAATAATAGTAATTTCAAACTACTTAAAAGTAAGTAAGGCCTATGAGGGGAAGTAAAAGAATAGAAATTATCATATTTTATTATTTAATGTTTTTTAATAGTCTTTTGTAGAGTAGTTTTAACTTCACAGCATAACTGAGAGAAAAATACTGAGATTCTCCATATGCATTTTTTTCCCACATATGCATAGCCTCCTCCATTATCAATTCCCCCACCAGAGTGGTACATTTATTATTATAATTACTGAATCTGCATTGATATATCACTGTCACCTAAAGCCTGTAGTTAAAGTTTACCAATCTTTTTTAAAAAATGAAATTCAAATAAATGATGACAGGCCCTGGCCATCAGTCTATGACAACTGCCTTGCTGGCTCCCCTCTGCCCACATGTGCCAAGCTATCTGCTAGAGATAATTTCCCATCACTGTCTGCCATGATGCCCTGAGCAGTCCTCTGTCTTTCAGATCAGATCAGTTCAGTTCAGCTCAGTTCAGTCGCTCAGTCGTGTCTGACTCTTTGCGACCCCATGAATCGCAGCATTCCAGTCCTCCCTGTCCATCACCAACTCCCGGACTTCACTCAGACTCACTTCCATCGACTCGGTGATGCCATCCAGCCATCTCATCCTCTGTCGTCCCCTTCTCCTTCTGCCCCCAATCACTCCCAGCATCAGAGTCTTTTCCAATGAGTCAACTCTTCGCATGAGGTGGCCAAAGTACTGGAGTTCAGCTTTAGCATCATTCTTTCCAAAGAACACCCAGGACTGATCTCCTTTAGAATGGACTGGTTGGATCTCCTTGCAGTCTAAGGGACTGTCAAGAGTCTTCTCCAACACCATAGTTCAAAAGCATCAATTCTTTGGTGCTCAGCTTTCTTCACAGTCCAACTCTCACATCCATACATGACCACTGGAAAAACCATAGCCTTGACTAGATGGACCTTTGTTGGCAAAGTAATGTCTCTGCTTTTCAATATGCTATCTAGGTTGGTCATAACTTTCCTTCCAAGGAGTAAGCGTCTTTTAATTTCATGGCTGTAATCACCATCTGCAGTGAATTTGGAGCCTCAAAAAATAGTCTGCCACTGTTTCCATTGTTTCCCGTCTATTTTCCCATGAAGTGCTGGGACCAGACACCATGATCTTCATTTTCTGAATGTTGAGCTTTAAGCCAACTTTATCACTCTCCTCTTTCACTTTCATCAAGAGGCTTTTGAGTTCCTTTCACTTTCTGCCATAAGGGTGGTGTCATCTGCATATCTGAGATTATTGATATTTCTCTTGGCAATCTTGATTCCAGCTTGTGCTTCTTCCAGCCCAGCGTTTCTCATGATGTACTCTGCATAGAAGTTAAATAAGCAGGGTGACAATATACAGCCTTGATGTACTCCTTTTCCTATTTGCAACCAGTCTGTTGTTCCATGTCCAGTTCTAACTGTTGCTTCCTGATCTGCATATAGGTTTCTCAAGAGGCAGGTCAGGTGGTCTGGTATTCCCATCTCTTTCAGAATTTTCCAGTTTATTGTGATCCACACAGTCAAAGGCTTTGGCATAGTCAATAAAGCAGAAATAGATGTTTTTCTGGAACTTTCTTGCTTTCTCCATGATCCAGAGGATGTTGGCAGTTTGATCTCTGGTTCTCTGCTCTTTCTAAAACCAGCTTGAACATCTGGAAGTTCACGGTTCACGTATTGCTGACGCCTGGCTTGGAGAATTTTGAGCATTACTTTAGTAGCATGTGAGATGAGTGCAATGGTGTGGTAGTTTGAGCATTCTTTGGCATTGCCTTTCTTTGGGATTGGAATGAAACTGACCTTTTCCAGTCCTGTGGCCACTGCTGAGTTTTCCAAATTTGTTGGCATATTGAGTGCAGCACTTTCACAGCATCATCTTTCAGGATTTGAAATAGCTCAACTGGAATTCCATCATCTCCACTAGCTTTGTTCGTAGTGATGCTTTCTAAGGCCCATTTGACTTCACATTCCAGGATGTCTGCTCTAGGTGAGTGATCACTCCATCATGATTATCTTGGTCATGAAGATCTTTTTTGTACAGTTCTTCTGTGTATTTTTGCCACCTCTTCTTAATATCTTCTGCTTCTGTTATGTCCATACCATTTCTGTCCTTTATTGAGCCCATCTTTGCATGAAATGTTCCCTTGGTATCTCTAATTTTCTTGAAGAGATCTCTAGTCTTTCCCATTCTTTTGTTTTCAACTATTTCTTTGAACTGATCGTTGAGGAAGGCTTTCTTATCTCTCCTTGCTATTTCTTTGGAACACTGCATTCAGATGCTTATATCTTTCTTTTTCTCCTTTGCTTTTCACTTCTTTTCACAGCTATTTGTAAGGCCTCCCCAGAGAGCCATTTTGCTTGTTTGCATTTCTTTTCCATGGGGATGGTCTTGATCCCTGTCTCCTGTACAATGTTAGGAACCCCTGTCCATAGCTCATCAGGCACTCTGTCTATCAGATCTAGTCCCTTAAATCTATTTCTCACTTCCACTGTATAATCATAAGGGATTTGATTTAGGTCATACTTGAATGGTAAGGTCAAGACTACCTTATTTATCTTTCAAAACTTAGATCCAATTAAACCAAAGATGTAGTCAATGTTAAACACCAACTGTTGAAAAATATTAAATGGCATGGAATATCCATGCCAGTTTCTTTGAGTTTGAATTTGTTTTTTTAAAAAAGGAGACAAGTTGCAGCGTTTACCATTCAGACCTTGGCTATCATCACATCCCTGAACATCCAGCTTGGAGGTGCATTGAAAAACAAAGTCAATACTACTTGATGTTCCACTTGTAATTCATTTTCCCTGAAAACCTGAAAGGCTTAATATTGTGTTATATTTATAACTAGGAAAACAACCTGTTTTAATTCTTACAGAACTATTTGATCTATTTATCATGTTTGAAAAAAAGCTCTTCTGTTTAGATTTTTCAACAATATGCAATGTTTTGCTAATTTGCCAACATTTGGTATTCATCTCCTCTATATGAAAGTTTATCAGAGCCTTGTTTTTATGAGTTTCATGCTTAATAAGGAAACAAAGCAGATAGTCTGTAGGTGTGTTCCAGCTTTGTTCTTAGTGGGGTATAACAGGGCATAAGAGGACACATCAAGACTTACATTCATTCTATCTAGTAATTGAATGCAGTCTTTCTGTAGGATAATCTACCCAAACCTCATTATCATGCTGATGAAAAGAAAATTGAATTATGAGCTATAGCATCCAAACTGCATATCCCTGAAACCCAGGACTTCATGGACATGGAGATAGCATGATAATAGGGTGAAAGTTGGGGAGTGGAGATGTGTTCCCTTCCTGCCATTTACCTGGAGCAAAACTATGGTGGAGATAATGAAGATAATGGCAACCTCTTTCAAAAGATCCCATGTGTATACTGCTACACTCACTGCTCCCAACCCTGCAGCAGGCCACCACCGATCCACACCTCCACTGGAGACTCAAGACTCTCCGGGGCAAGTCTGGGTCAGTCTTTTGTGGGATCACTGCTCCTTTCTCCAGAGTCTGGGTGAACACAAGTTTCTGTTTGTGCCCTCCAAGAGTCTATTTCCCAGGCCTTTGTAAGTTCTGGCAGCTCTATGGTGGGGTTAATGACGACCTCCTCCAAGGGGGCTTATGCCATACCCAACTCTGTTGCACCCAGAGCCCCTGTCCCTGCAGCAGTCCACTGCTGACCCGTACCTCCACAGGAGATGCTAAAACACAGTTTGTGCTGATCACACAGTCAAAGGCTTTCAGTTTAATTCAGTCGCTCAGTCATGTCTGACTCTTTGTGACGCCATGGACTGCAGCATGCCAGGCCTCCCTGTCCAGTACCAATCCTGGAGTTTACTCAAACTCATGTCCATTGAGTCAGTGATGCCATCCAACCATCTCATCCTCTGTCATCCCCTTCACATCCTGCCTTCAATCTTTCCCAGCATCAGGGTCTTTTCAGATGAGTCAGCTCTTTGCATCAGGTGGCCAAACTATTGGAGTTTCAGCTTGAACATCAATCCTTCCAATGAACATTCAAGACTGATTTCCTTTAGGATGGACTGGTTGGATCTCCTTACAGTCCAAGGGACTCTCAAGAGTCTTCTCCAACACCACTGTTAAAAAGCATCAATTCTTTGGCACTAAGCTTTCTTTATAGTCTAACTGTCACATCCATACATGACTACAGGAAAAACCATAGCCTTGACTAGACGGACCTTGTTGGCAAAGTAATGTCTCTGCTTTTTAACAGGCTGTCTAGGTTGGTTATAACTTTTCTCCCAAAGAGTAGGCATCTTAATTTCATGGCTACAGTCACTATCTACAGTGATTTTGGAGTCCAAAAAAATAGTCTGCCAGTTTCCACTGTTTCCCCATCTATTTCCCATGAAGTGATGAGACTGGATGCCATGATGTCTGTTTTCTGAATGTTGAGCTTTAAGCCAACTTTTTCACTCACCTCTTTCACTTTCATCAAGAGGCTCTTTAGTTCTTCTTCACTTTCTGCCATAAGGGTGGTGTCATCTGCATATCTGAGGTTATTGACATTTCTCCCAACAATCTTGATTCCAGCTTGTGCTTCATCCATCCCAGCGTTTCTCATGATGTAATCTGCATAGAAGTTAAATAAGCATGGTGACAATATACAGCCTTGACGTACTCCTTCAATAAAGCAAAAATAGATGTTTTTCTGGAACTCTCTCTTGCTTTTTTTATATTCCAATGGATGTTGGCAATTTGAACTCTGGTTTCTCTGTCTTTTCTAAAACCAGCCTGAACATATAGAAGTTCATCATTCACTTATTGCTGAAGCCTGGCTTGGAGAATTTTGAGCATTACTTTAGTAGCATGTGAGATGAGTACAATTGTGCAGTAGTTTGAGTATTCCTTGGCATTGCCTTTCTTTGGGATTGGAATGAAAACTGACCTTTTCCAGTCCTGTGGCCACTGCTGAGTTTTCCAAATTTGCTGGCATATTGAGTGCAGCACTTTCACAGCATCATCTTTCAGGATTTGAAATAGCTCTACTGGAATTCCATCACCTCCACTAGCTTTGTTCACCGTGATGCTTCTTAGGCCCACTTGACTTCACATTCCAGGATGTCTGGCTCTTGGTGAGTGATCATACGAGTGATCATAATTATCCTGGTTGTGAAGATCTTTTTTGTACAGTTCTTCTGTGTATTCTTGCAACCTCTTCTTAATATCTTCTGCTTCTGTTAGATCCCTACCATTTCTGTCCTTTATTGAGCCCATCTTTGCATGAAATGTTCCTTTGGTATCTCTAATTTTCTTGAAGAGCTCTCTAGTCTTTCCGATTCTATTGTTTCCCTCCATTTCTTTGCACTGAACACTGAGGAAGGCTTTCTTATCTCTCCTTGCTATTCTTTGGAACTCTGCATTCAAATGGGTATATCTTTCCTTTTCTCCTTCACTTTCGTTTCTCTTCTTTTCACAGCTATTTGTAATGCTTCTTCAGACAGCCATTTCACTTTTTTATATTTCTTTTTCTTGGGGATGATCTTGATCCCTTTCTCTTGTACAATGTCAAGAATCTCCATCCACAGTTCATTAAGCACTGTATCAGATCTAATCCCTTGAATCTATTTCTCACTTCCACTGTATAATTGTAAGGGATTTGATTTAGGTCATACCTGAATGGTCTAGTGGTTTTCCCTACTTTCTTCAATTTCAGTCTGAATTTGGCAATAAGAAGTTCAAGATCTAAGCCACAGTCAGCTCCTGGTTTTGTTTTTGCTGACTGTATAGAGCTTCTCCATCTTTAGCTGCAAAGAATATAATCAATCTGATTTCAGTATTGACCATGTGTAGAGTCTTCTCTTGTGTTGTTGGAAGAGGATGTTTGCTGTGACCAGTGCATTCTCTTGGCAGAACTCTATTAATGTTTGCCCTGCTTCATTCCATACTCCAAGGCCAAATTTGCCTATTACTCCAGATGTTTATTGACTTCCTACTTTTGCATTTCAGTCCCCTATATTTGAAAGGATATCTTTTTTGGGTGTTAGTTCTAGAGGGTCTTGTAGATCTTCATAGAATCGTTCAACTTCAGCTTCTTCAGCATTATTGGTCAGGGCATAGACTTGAATTACCGTGATATTAAATGGTTTGCCTTGGAAAGAAACAGAGATCATTCTGTCTGTTTTTGAGATTGCATCCAAGTACTGCATTTCGGACTCTTTTGTTGACTATGAAGGCTAATCCATTTCTTCTAGGGATTCCTGCCCACAGTAGTAGATATAATGGTCATCTGAGTTAAATTCACCCATTCCAGTCCATTTTAGTTCGCTGATTCCTAGAATGTCAACATTCACTCTTGCCATCTCCTGTTTGACCACTTCCAATTTGCCTTGATTCATGGACCTAAGATTCCAGGTTCCTATGCAATATTGCTCTTTATAGCATTGAAACTTGCTTCTATCACCAGTCACACCCACAACTGGGTATTGTTTTTGCTTTGGCTCCATCCCTTCACTCTTTCTGGAGTTATTTCTCCACTGATCTCCAGTAGCTTGTTGGGCACCTGTCAACTGGGGAGTTCATCTTTCAGTGTCCTAATGTTCAGCCTTTTCACACTGTTCATGGGGTTCTCAAGGCAAGAATACTGAAGTGGTTTGCCATTCCCTTCTCCAGTGGACCACATTTTGTCAGAACTGTCCACAATGACTTGCCTGTCTTGAGTGGCCCTACAAGGCATGGCTCATGTTTCATTGAGTTAGGCCAGGCTATGGTCCATGTGATCAGATTGGTTAGTTTTCTGTGATTGTGGTTTTCAGTCTGTCTGCCCTCTGATGGAGAAGGATAAGAGGCTTATGGAAGCTTCCTAATGGGAGAGACTGAGGAGGAAACTGGGTCTTGTTCTGGTGGGTGGGGTCATTCTCAGTAAATCTTTAAAAACTGTTGAAAATTCTGAAAGAGATGGGAATACCAGACCACCTGACCTGCCTCTTGAGAAATCTGTATGCAGGTCAGGAAGCAACAGTTAGAACTGGACATGGAACAAAAGACTGGTTCCAAATAGGGAAAGGAGTACATCAAGGCTGTATATTGTCACCATGCTTATTAAACTTATATGCAGAGTACATCATGAGAAACACTGGGCTGGATGAAGCACAAGATGGAATTGAAATTGCCAGGAGAAATATCAATAACCTCAGATATGCAGATGGCACCATCCTTATGGCAGAAAGCAAAGAGCTAAAGAGCCTCTTGATGAAAGTGAAAGAGGAGAATGAAAAAGTTGGCTTAAAACTCAACATTCAGAAAACTAAGGTCATGGCATCTGGTCCCATCATTTCATGGCAAACAGATGGAAAAACAGTGGAAATAGTGACAGACTTTATTTTGGGAGGCTCCAAAATCACTGCGGATGGTGACTGCAGCCATGAAATTAAAAGACGCTTACTCCTTGGAAGAGAAGTTATGACCAACCTAGACAGCATATTAAAAAGCAGAGACATTACTTTGTCAACAAAGGTCTGTCTAGTCAAGGCTATGGTTTTCCTGTAGTCATGTATGGATGTGAGAGTTGGACTATTAAGAAAGCTGAGCACCGAAGAACAGTTGCTTTTGAACTGTGGTGTTGGAGAAGACTCTTGAGAGTCCATTGGACAGCAAGGAGATCCAGCCCGTCCATCCTAAAGGAAGTCGGTCCTGAATATTCATTGGAAGAATTGATGTTGAAGCTGAAACTCCAATACTTTGGCCACCTGATGGGAAGAACTGACTCATCTGAAAAGACCCTGATGCTGGGAAAGATTGAAGGCAGGAGCAGAAGGGGACGACAGAGGATGAGATGGCTGGATGGCATCAGCGACTCAAGACATGAGTTTGAGTAAACTCTGGGAGCTGGTGCTGGAAATGGAGGCCTGGTGTGCTGCAGTCCATGGGGTCACAAAGTGTCGACGTGACTGAGCAACTGAACTGAACTGAGGGTGAAAGTGAGAGTGAAAGTGAAAGTTGTGTCTGACTCTTTGTGACCCTCTGGACTGCATGGAATTCTCCAGGCCAGAATACTTGAGTGGGTTGCCGTCCCCTTCTCCAGGGGATCTTCCCAACCCAGGGATTGAACCCAGGTCTCCTGCATTGCAGGTGGATTCTTTACTATCTGAGCCACCAGGGAAGACTTGATATAGGGTAAATGAGCAATTATAGGCTAGGAAGTCTACTTTAAAATACATTTACTTTTAATATGTGGGTAATAATTCCAACTTTAAAGCTAAAACAGATTCTTCTCATTGTGTAGATTTCTTCCCATATCCTGCCACCCCGCCTCCACAATGGTAATGGATTTGTGACTAAGACTGGTGTCACCATAATGTTCTTGGGACAGAATGATAGTCCAGTGACTCATCAGGCACTAGAAAGGGAAAATATTCAAGAAATTTAACATCACTGGCATTTGAAATATTTCAGTACTGTGAATCTCTTCCTAAAAATAAGGACAACAAAATAACTTTATGCACTGATAAAAGCCACAAGTCAAAACAACAGTGACAAAGCACAGAACAAATTATAAATTACTTTAAAAAATCATCATGGTTACTCATAAAAATCTCAACATTTGCCAACCAATTTTTCTTGTCAAAATACATTGTTCCTTCTGGGGTTTATAACCTCAATTTGTCCAATTTCTCTCCATAAATGCTCTTTTTAATGGCTGTGACACACAATAGTATTCAGATTCTAAAGACTTCTTTCTGTGGGAACAACATTTGAGAAGCAGATGAGTACCTTTCAAAGGCAGTTGTAGTTGAGATTGTGGATGAGAATGATAGGAAAAATGAAAAAAAGTTATCTGAGGACTCTGGCCTATGCCAAGAAATAATTGAGTAGAGCAGGAGGTTTGAAACACAGCTCAGGTAACTAAATGGCACGCAACTCTCAGATTGTTGGCATCTCATTTTTTCCTTTCTAGCCCTATTTATCCCTGGTCTTCGTTCCTTTACTCAACCCATGCTCCTGTTACTTCTCTTCCCCTACTCCCTTTCCTCCACTCTTCTTTTCCTGTGGTTCTCTCTGTGCATATTGGCCTTCTGAGATCTATACTTCAGAGAAAACTGGGCTGTGAGACCTGCAAAAATGGATATCTATCCCTTTGTGGTTGCTTCTAGGAAATACTAACTATACTCAAGATACGATTAATTTCCTAATATCTTACCACCAGTAAGATATTCAAACTCATTAAAAGTTAAAAATTTTATTATTATTAAAAACATTTAAGATTTTATGGTTGTGGTTCAGTTGCTAAGTCATGTACTACTCTATGTGACTCTGTGGACTGCAGCACGCCAGGCTCCCCTGTCCTTCACAATCTCCTAGAATTTGCTCAGATTCATGTCCATTGAGTTGGTGATGCTCTTTAACAATCTCATCCTCTGCCTCCCCCTTCTGTTGCCTTCAATGTTTCACAGCATCAGGGTCTTTTTCAATGAGTTGCCTCTTCTCATCAGTTGGCCAAAGTATTAGAGCTTTAGCTTCAGCCTTAGTCTTTTCAATAAATATTCAGGCTTGATTTCCTTTGGGATTGATTAATTTGCTCTCCTGGCAGTTCAAAGGATTCTCGAGTCTTTTCTGGCATCACAATTCAAAAGCATCAGTTCTTCAGCGTTCAGCCTTCTTTAGGGTCCAACTCGCACATCTGTACATGACTACTGGCAAAACCATAGCTTTGACTATATGAACCTTTGTTGGCAAAGTAATGTCTGTGCTTTTTAATATGCTGTATAGGTTTGTCAGACATTTCTTTCCAAGGAACAAGTGTCTCTTAATTCCATGGCTGCAGTCACCCTCCACAATGATTTTGGAGCCTAAGAAAAGAAAACTTGTCACTACTTCCACTTTTTTCCCTATTTGTCACAAAGTGATGGGACCAGATGCCATGATCTTAGCATTTTGAATGCTGAGTTTTAAGCCAGATTTTTCACTCTCCTCGTTCACCCTCATCAAGAGGCTCTTGAACAGAGAATGGATAATAGTGGGAAAATTGCTGAAATTTGAGAAAAAGGGTTATAGTTTAGTTGATAATACTGTATCAAGGGCAATTTCCTGTTCTTGATCGTTGTATCATGGTTATGTAAGATGATAACATTAGGGGAAGCAGGGTGAGAGATGTAAAGGAACATTTTCTCATATTATTTTTTCAACTTTTCTGTAAGTCTGCTGCTAAGTCACTTCAGTCATGTCCAACTCTGTGTGACCCCATAGACGGCGGCCCACCAGGCTCCCCCGTCCCTGGGATTCTCCAGGCAAGAACACTAGAGTGGGGTGTCATTTCTTTCTCCAATGCATGAAAGTGAAAAGTGAAGTAAAGTCGCTCAGTCGTGTCCAACTCTTCGCGACCCCATGGACTGCAGCCTACCAGGCTCCTCCATCCATGGGATTTTCCAGGCAAGAGTACTGGAGTGGGGTGCCATTGCCTTCTCCATTCTGTAAGTCTATAAGTCTATAATAGTTCAAAATAATATTTCAATGAAATAAGGTAAAATAAGAATAGTGGGTAGTCAGAGAGGCAAACACTAGGATGCTGGTCAAATATCTAGAAAACTTAGATGATGGGAAGATTTTTATCCTATTTTTCAGTTAAAATGATTGAGAAATAGAGAAGTTCTTTGATTTAACCACAGTAAACTATATGCAAATACCTTCGTCTTCAGCTCGGTTTGACTATTATGATTCTATGACAAGGAGAGTTATATAGAATGAAAAATATTATGTGATATTTATTTTCTTCATAAATTTAGGATGATTTTTTAGAATGCATGTTCATTTATGATTGGGGAGTATTGAAAGCGACAGTGGGGAATCTCAATAAAATGACATCTAACAATTATGAAAGTATAAAGTTACATATTATGTTAAAATCAGAATAGCAGTAGATGATATGTGCTACGCGTGCATGTGGGAGTGGGGGAAATTTTTATTTTGGGAAAGTGTCACAACATTCCAAGAAACTGTGATTTTACTATTCTCACCAAAAGGCTGTTAGTAATACAGAAAAACTGCTTTTGAAAAATATTTTATTATTAAGATAAAATTGTAACAAAAATATCCTGTTGTGAAGTCTGTACCTTGGTGTAAATGATGTGCTAAGTGAAGTGAAGTGACGTGAAGTGGCTCAGTTGTGTCCGACTCTTTGCGACCCCATGGACTGTAGCCTGCCAGGCTCCTCCATCCATGGGATTTCCCAGGCAAGAGTACTGGAGTGGGTTGCCATTTCCTTCTCCAGCGGATCTTCCTGACCCAGGGATCGAACCCAGGTCTCCCTTATTGTAGGCAGATGTTTTTACCATCTGAGCCACCAGGGAAGTCCTCAAACGATGTGCTAAAGTCCCCCACTATTATTGTGTAACTGTCGATTTCCCCTTTCATCAATGTTAGCATTTGCCTTATAAATTGGAGTACCGTATGTTGAGTGAGTGAAGTCCTGAGTGAAGTCGCTCAGTCGTGTCCGACTCTTTGCGACCCCATGGACTATAGCCTACCAGGTTTCTCTGTCCATGGGATTCTCCAGGCAAGAATACTGGAGTGGGTTACCATTTCCTTCTCCAGGGGATCTTCCCGACTCAGGGATCGAACCCGGGTCTCCCGCATTGGAGGCAGACACTTTAACCTCTGAGCCACCAGGGAAGACGGGTGCATGTATATTTACAATTGTTATATCTTCTTGGATTGATCCCTTGATCAGCATATAGTGTTCTGCCTTATCTCTTGTCACAGTCTTTAAAGTCTTATTTTGTCTGATATGAGTATTGGTACTCCAGCCATCTTTTATTTCTATTTGCATGGAATATCTTTGTCTATCCCCTCACTTTCAGTCTGGATGTGTCCCTAGGTCTGAAGGGGATCTCTTGTAGACAGCATATATATTGGTCTTGTTTTGGTATCCATTCAACCAGTTTATCCTTTTGATTGGAGTGTTTAATCCATTTATATTTAAGGTAATTACCGATATGTATGTTCCTATTGGGCACCCCAGGTGGCTCAGAGGGTAGAGAATCTGCCTGCAATGCAGGAGACTTGAGTTCAATCCCTGGGTCAGGAAGATTCCCTGGAGAAGGGAATGGCTACCCTCTCCAGTATTCTTGCCTGGGAAATCCCATGGACAGAGGAGCCTGGTGGCCTACAGCCCGTGGGGTTGCAAAGAATAGGACACAACTGAGCGACTGAGCACACACACACTCAAGGATTCAACAGGTCAAAAATTAGAGGCCTTTCTTGAGTTTTCCAGAAGGTGGTGCTATAGCACAAGTGTTCGGTTTCTTTTGCCTGTGCTACTTGTATTTGAAAAGCAGCATTTTTCCACCCACTGTCTCTGCTTAGAGTTGATGCCCAGTATCCCCATGGTCGCTGCTTCTGCTCCAGGGTCACTTGTGCCCTGCTGCTGCTGTTTTCTCTGTCATCACTGCCAGGGGTACCAGGACATTGGGCACTAAAGTCACATTAGCCATTTATTGAGCCACAGGCTCAGCCACCACAGGGAGTGGAGGGTTGGAGGTGCCTGGGTTGCGGCCCCTTCTGCCATGTCAGGTTCATGGGCTGCACTGGTGTGGGAAAGCAGCAGGGGACCAGATTCTTGGAGGCACGTTTCACTTCCACTGCTGCCCCGCTATCTATCTGACTGTGGGCGCTACTGTAGCTGAGAGGCCAGAGTGGTGTGTGGTTTCCCTTGCTGCTCCCGGGTTCTCTGGGATGGCAGGCCGAGCTGCTGCAATCAGAGGGCCAAGATTGCAGGCACTGCCTCTGCTGTCTCCAGGTTCCCTCTCCTCTATGAGTTCCAGTTTACCCACTTTCAGATGTACAGGTATGCGGAATTCTCCAGGGTCCCATGTGTTGAGCAGAGGAACCTTCATTGTCAGTGTTTTGCTGGTTGTAGATTGAAGGGGAGAGATGAGTGTCTCACCCAGTCATGATGCTGATGTTAACTTTGCTTCTCTCACTTTTTTTTTTGCTTCTCTCACTTTTAATGTTCAGGTAATAGTTTAAAATTTTTTGCCTTTTAATGTACACATATACACCTGTGTTTTGGGTATTTGGGGGGAAAATCTTCAAAATTAAAGTTTGAGTAGCCTGATTAATAGATCCATCAATATGATAAAATTGCAGTCAATGAAAGTTTTAATTATACAATTTTAATTATTTTAGCACCTTCTTTTGTACTGGAACACAGAATTCTCCAGCTTGGATATTATTAACTTATGTGGTTGAGCAGTCTTCCTGAAGGAAAAAATGGCTAATCCAATTTTACCTCTAAAATCTGTTAGGTATTTAGTAATTTTGTCCATTCTCTTCAGGGAGTGGGGGGGGCGGACTGAAAAAGATAATTGAGGCAGGGATTGCACTTGGTACTTTATAAGTATGCAATGTTATCAGTAACTCCATTTTAAGGATAAGGAAATGGGTTTATAGACATAAAGTGGTGGCCAGGAACATGACTAGTGGGCAGCAGAGGTGAAGCTGAACTGCACTGGATTTACCAGCTTCCCCCTTCTCCACCTTAGTATCTAGGAGCCACTCCAATTTAACCTCCATGACCACATCTATCTACTTCAGTGGTTACTTCTCATTTTCCTTCTGCCTCTTGCTTGGCCATTCTCTTCTACAGCTTCAGATTTCCTTTGTTTAAATGTCTTGATATGAATAGCCCCAAATTATTGATGAAAATGAGTAGTTTCCATTGAAAATTCTTCATTCTAAATCCCTTTCTCATCTGACTGAGGCAAAAAATAAGCACACTTCATCACAAATTCTTAAAGAGAAGGCTCACCTATTAGAGTAGTGCTTTATATAGGAAACATATTTCATTATCTTCTACCCCTTAATACTAGAGACAGAGGTCTTCTCAATCCTGGACCCCATAGGTTTATCAATGAGTATGTCTGATGCTGGGGCTTCCCAGGTAGTTCAGTGGTAAAGCATCTGCCTGCCAATGCAGCAGACACTGGTTTGATCCCTGGGTCGGAAGATCCCCTGGAGGACGAAATGGCAACACATTCCAGTATTCTTGCCTGGGAAATCCCATGGACAGAGGTGCTCGGTGGTCTACAGTCCATGGGGTCGCAAAAGAGTCAGACACAACTTATCGACTAAACAACACGTTTGATGCTAATACAGCAAATAGATCTTAATGAACTCTTTTGGTACTCAGCACCCTGCCCTGTGGCTGGACAGCCATAATTGTCTTTTGTGGAAGCTCTGAAGAACAGCGTCAAGTGTCAGCCAGTATCTCAGGTTAATCAGAAGATACCAAGACAATGTCCTCAACTGCCTGGCTTCACACAGTTGTATTGTGGTCTTGACTCTTTGCTTCTTGGCATCACAAATGGCAGACAGTGACCAGCAGCTTCTTTTATCTCACTCAGATTCCAGATGGAAGCAGCGCTAGGTTAGTTGCTGAAAGACAGTTGCTAAATGGCCAATTTAATGAATTTGCTTTAAAAAAACAAAACAAAACAATTCATTTTACCTTATCAAGAAGTTTTAATCTTTTAAATATCTTTTAAAAAAACATTAAACTTGTCTCTCAAATACTTCTTGCTGGTACAAGGCAAAAGAACAGTGCAAGACAAATAACATAGCCATACTGAAGCATGATCTTTAAAATATACTTGGGTATGAAATATCCTCATAAGTTCTTGTGAAAGCATATTTTTTTCTGGCCCGTGGCTTTCTATGAACTTCCCTTTTGTGTCTGCGTGGCAAGTTTGGTGTCGTTTCAGTCTAATCAGTCCTTAAGTCCCATGACTTTTTTCGCTTGAAATTTGTTTGCCTGTCATTCTATATACCTGCTAACCAGGATCAATGGATTGATTTTGTCTCCACCTTAAGACATTTTTATTTGGCATTTTTGTAAATTCTTGACTACCACTCCTCCACCATCATGGTTATCCAGCACAAACTCTTGGACACCCTGCTGGGAGTAGGTCATTCCAAGGAGTGAGCACTGTGATCAGTTAGTGGTTCATTAACACTTTTCTGTTCATGCTCATATCTGAGATACCTCATGGTTTAATAAAGTCTCTGTGATGCCAACATATACACATACACAAGCAGTGAAGCCTAAATGAATGGTGAGCATCTCCAGAAATAATAGCTCTGGGGTTTAAGTTTCTCAGTTTCACCACTAGTGACATCTGGGGAGTGGAAAGTCCCTTGGGGATTTTGGGGTTTGTCCTGTGTATTACAGGATGTTCAGCAGTTATCTCTTTCACCTACTAGATACCAGTAGCACCTTTCTCAGTTGTAACCAAAAATTTCTCTGGACACTACCAAATGTCTTGTGAGACAACACTGTCCCAAGTGTACAAATCCTGAAGTTGATTTTCAGCACAACCTTCTCACAGAGAATTCTAAGACCCTTATTTAGGATTTTATCAGAAAGTCTAGTGTTTTAAACTTCACTAACATCACGCAAAGGTTTCAGCTCAAAGGTTTCAATGATGGCTCATAATATGCTAGCATATAGTAGACAGCCATACAGAGACTGTTGGAGGCTACAAACTTGATCTGCTGTTATCTTTATTACATAAGTGGTTATGTTTCTCATTGAGCCCTCAAATATCAGCCTGTTTAGATTGAGGATGTCTGCTAAGGCAAAATAGCATTCAGTTGCCAGTCTGGTTATTGAGTTACGGGTACAATCTGATTTTGGTTTTTTTTTTCCAATAAAAATCTTTCATTTTAAACAATATAGGCTGTAGGAAATCAAACTGTACAAGCATAACATCATCATCAACATGTGAAAAACACTGCTGAGAACAATGCAGCATGGGCTAAAAGAATCTATGGGCTCAACACTTCCATTAAACGGTTTGAAATCCCTTTCACAGTAATGAAAAGAATACCCACTCAGGCCTAAGAAATTAGTTATAAGAATGTAATTTCATTTTTTCATCACAATGCTTCTACAACTTTTAAAAATTGAGATACAATTGGCATATTAACATTAGAATTTTAATTATGCTTTTAAATGCCATCTATGCTATCCTCTAAATACCACTGGGGAGTTGGTATTAATAAGATGGTTTTTCTAAGAAATACATATCAAGGTTAAGTATCCATTGTTTTTTAAAGATACTTGATACAATACTACTTACAGACAAGATGCTTTAAGTAGTGGGTCTTCGTAATACTGTATACATGTGTGTGTACTTGGTTGCTCAGTCATGTCTGACTCTTTGACCCCACAGACTGTAGCCCACCAGGCTCCTCTGTCCATGGAATTCTACAGGCAAGAATACTCAAGTGGGCTGCTGTGCCCTCCTCCACAGAATCTTCCCAACCCAGGGATAGAACTCAGGACTCTATACATGCTGAAGGGGAAAAAAAAACAAACCAAATTGCTCCAACTCCCTACATAATTGAGGTTGGGTCTATTTTAAATGAAGCCTTCAGTTTCAAGCTCAAATCAACTTAACCTGGATCTCCCTAGAACTGCTAAGTCAAAATTCCCTGAGGTTGAAGCTACCTATGGAAAAATCCTCGCACTCTTGCAGAGAGATGATGGGCAAGACTCTCTTTCATGACAGCCTCCCTTTATTTCCAAGCTTCCTGCTTGCACCCCTTGTCCTTTCTAATCTAATCCATGTCCTATAGTTTTTGACTCATAGTCTTTTCAGTCTTTCTACGATAATTCAAATAAGAACAGGAGGTGTGTGTGTATCTGTGCAATTAGCACATAGGTGTATTTCTTAATTTTGTTAATCCAGCCTGTTACCTTATATATATGTGCATGCACACACACGCACACAGACTCACATTCTCACTTAGGAGGGCAAAAGCTCGGTCAGCTTATGCTCCCAAATTACAGGAAAATAAAAGATGTCTGAACACATACCTTGGGAATGAGCTCACAGGTACTTTTTTTACTACAGGAAAATTTGTTTAAAACACCACCAACTGAAAAAATGAAAACTCTAAAAATTCATGTGCCTCTTACAAAACATCTGAAATGATGAACCCCATACACAAAAAGCACAGATTCAACTGTGTCAACTAAGATAAAAGAAAAATAAGTCTGTTTTCCTTTTGATTTTATACAATTTAGTGATTTTATTTGACACTTTTAAAATTCATTTTGGATCTAGCATGTCCTGGGGTTTTATACACTGACCAAACTGCTCTGCTAGACAGTCAAGTTCAATAGCAATTTTCCTTCACATTTATCCATTTTTGTTTAAGAAACATAAGGAGTCTGTATCACTTTTTATTTTATATGACATAATCATTTTTATTATAAATTTATTTAAATCATTTTGGACCAAGCATGTCTTTTGGTTTTACCCACTCATCAAACTGCTCTGCAGTGAGATAGCCAAGTTCAATAGCAGTTGCCTTTAAGGTTGATCCATTTTTGTGTGCAGTCTTAGCAATCTTGGCGGCTTTGTCATACCCTGAAGAAAAGATTAAAAGGTAACATAGGAGTTAGTAGTGAAACTTGGTTTTCTAAAGCAAGAGTAATCATTATTATTTGATACTACCAACTGAACTGAACTGAACCAACCTCTTAAGTAAACACTTTTTAATCTTAAAAATATTTAGCAGTGGGTTATCTTGATAGCTGTCATTTCTTATACAGAATAAAACCCTCCTTTACTTTTCCTAAATAACACGTACCTCACATTCTATAAGATGTGTTCCTAAACAGAAATGCTCACTAATCCAGATATTTTCATAAGGGGGAAAATATATATACATAGACATCTCTCTCTATACACACAAACACACACATATACATGTAGCACCAAGACGTAGAAATATACACCTGGGTAGTATAAATGTGCTGTTTCAATAGTATGTTTAACCAAAAATAATTATCTAACAAAGCATTAATAAGCTCAATGCTGCAGGAGTACAAAAAATAAAGGACTGCATGCCCAGGAACTGTGGTAAACGTAAAGGGATCTAAGAGGGAAAAGAGAGGAGAGTCCTCTCACAATGAGGGAGGGGCAGGCAGGGCTCTGAGGAGACACACACCTTCAGAGCTTCCAGCATCTCTTTCTGTTCTGCACTCTTTTCAGACATTACACAGTACAAGTAGGGAAGTTTCAGTACAAACATATACTTGCACAAGAGGTCACAGGTCTACTGTTTACATCAAAGTTATTTGCTTTTAAAATTAATAGAGGCAGGGAAATTCTGGTTATCTTGATTTAATGTAATTTTTTTTAAATGGCAAAAACCAAAAAGAGAAATTAACAAAAATGAAACCAATGAAGGAGAAAAAAAAAAAACACGATTAGAGGGATATGAACAAAGAGAAGTCTGCAATGATTATCCACTAAGCAAGATGTGCAGCCAAATAAATAAATATTTTTTAAAAATGTTATGTGTCATGTGCAATTATTAACCACCTACAAAACATTATGTGTCATGCGTGATTATCAACCACATATAAGATGTTACGCATAGTATCAATTAATCTACCTATAAAACATTATGGACATAGTTAATATAAAATTAACACTGAATGCTAGAACATGTTGAAATGGGCATTTACTGATCAAACCAACTTTGAAAGAATTCTCATGTTAAACCTTTGGCGTTAGACATTCCATACTTTAAAGTTAATAATGACATTAAAGTCTATGCATTATGCTAACCCTTTCAGTTTTCATTCAAGTCCCAAAAACATGACTACCTGTTACACATAACGAGCACAATCAGAACCCATGATGTGGAGTTGCAAGGCTCATGCTTTGTCACCAGTCAAGTGTGCTTTTGCCCACTTATCCTTGAACGGCCTTTACCTCACATTAAACTGACTCTAAGAAAGATATCAATCATTCTGCTTTAGGAGTATCTCTAATTTAAACATTTTAGTAACAAATCCTGGAATATAAACATGGTGAAACATTTCTCCCATGAACCTCTGGGTTCCTCGGTATATCTCTCCAGCTGAATGCTAAGGTAAAATAATTTCAAAAGAATCCAGGATTATTGCTATTTTTCATACTATTCCAAAAACAGACAGCATATTGGGCTCACAGCTACCTGAAGCAGTCATGAGCTCTAACTTCATAAGACTGAAATTATAGCTCAACATGAAGCCAAGAATATAAAATCAGCCTTGAAATTATAGGATTATTGAAGACTATTTTAAAACAGTACTCATATCACACCAAAAGACTGCATCATAACTTGTTCTAATGTACAAAACCAAAGAGTACATTAATAACTTCAGCTCAGCAGTAAGGAAATGGTGGGAAAAGGCTTTTAATACATTATAACATAAAGAAATGAGTGCCTCAAAATCTATGAGTTAAAAGAGTGTATTTAATAGGGATCATTATGGTCGATCTATAACCCAAGCTAACAACTTTGAATCTATATAATGAAATATTTATAAATCTGGAAAAGGCTTGCAACACAAAAGCCACAGTTTTAGACAAAATATTTCCCCCCTTTCCCTATAAGAAATGCATACATAACCCTTTTTTAAAAAAATTTAATCCATTTCTGAGTTAATAAAACAACAACAAAAAAAGTATAGTAACATCTAGAGAAGGTAGAAAAATGAGTTCATTCAGTGTTGTTAGTAAGCAAGTCCCAACAATACAAACTGAGAGGATATTCAGTATCTGAATTCAATGTCCCAAGTATCTAAATTCTATTAAGATTAAAATAAGCTTTAAGTTCTACTTCTGAACTTGCCACATTTCAAATAAAATGAAGTATAATCAATCAAGTTTTTGAAAGAAATATTATACCATAAAGGTTATAAATAATATATATATAGCGTCTTTCAAAACAATTCCAAATGTCTTAAGACAATGTTCAAAAGAAATCTGTTGTTCACTAACATTGATCCAGTAGTCTTAGTCTCTTAAAACTTTCTCAGCTTTTAAACTGTATATTCAAAATGGAATTATTATTCTTTAAACACATACCTATGTGAGGATTAAGAGCTGTCACCAACATTAGGGACTCATTCATCAGCTTGCTAATCCTTTCTGTGTTGGCCTGGATTCCCACCACGCAGTTTTCTGTGAAGGAAACTGATGCATCCCCCAGCAGTCGGGCCGAGTGTAACACATTTTTAATCTGAGAGAGAGACAGATTTATTAAGCATAGCTTTTTTCTTTGTTCAATAACACATTTGCTGGTTCATAAGTGAATACAATTCAATTAACATATAGCACTCTTACAACCTGTAAGGAATCATACCCCCAAAAAATAAGAAAGAAAACTATAAACATTTGAGGATGGAGAAGTGCTCTTTTAAGAGGTAAAAAGGCATAAACACAAATAACTAAAGCACAAGATAGTTTGTGGTATTATAAAATACAGGTATGAAATGTTAAAGAATGCAGAGAAAGAAAAATCAATTCCAGTTGTAGGAGCTGATGAAGTTCTACTGATGGAGAGAACTGAAATAGCCGGAGATGGAAAAAGAATCTTCCAAGCAAAGAAAGAGAAACAAAGATGCAGAGGCTGGAAAGTTCAGCATGTGTGTAAGGCAATCAGTGAAGCCAGGGCTTCTCAGTTCTTAATGATCAGCATGTTTTTTATGCTTCACAAAACAAATATTCCATGGTCACTTGAAAATAACCTTGCACACATTTTAAAACAGTATTACGTCAATTAGTTTTAGCATTTTTTGTGTGACATTTCCAACATATATTAAAATAAACATATATATAGCCACATCCTCATCTCTCTGGTCTAAAATCCCAGGGTCTGAAAACAGTACTTCCAACAGTAGACTCACACAGAACTTCCAAGGTTTAATTTAATACTAATGACTTTATTATATGGCAAATGTTGATTATCTCAACTTACTTTCTATTAAAAACAAAACAGATCTTTTTTAAAAAAAACTGCAAGACATTTAATGTTATGCACATGTATCTGCCAGGCAGCTGATGTTAACTATTTGGAATCTGACCTGAAAGGAAAAGCTTTTTGATATGAGATGTGCTTTGGTCTGTCTTCTATTTTCCACTAACATGCACATTACGTAAGGGCAAAAAAATCTGTTTTGTTCATTGCTCTATCACTAGCAACCAGGATAGTGCCTGACATAGACTAGTACTCAATCAATATTTAATGAATACAGTGAATGAATAAACATAATATTTGTCATTTGCATGTTCTTATCAAATTAAAATAAGACTACACCAGATACAAACTGGAAATAAGACTTTAATATATATTTAGATATAACACTTCGCACAAATAAAGGACTCTAAATGGTAACAGTTCCATTATCTGAAGTTGGGTAAACTGGATAAAAGATGATGCCATTTGTTCCATCTTCACGAAGATGAAGGAAAAAGAACAGACTTGAACACTGAGTGGACACAATGTTTTCAAGGTATGTGGAAGAGCAAAACCAATGAAAGCCTTGAGAGAGAAAGGGAAGAGAACTAGGTAGAAATTAGTGAATAAACCAAGGACAAAAGTGTTTCAAGGGACAAGTCTAGGTCAGATGGCAGTTAAGAGCCGTGGCATGTCTGCTGGACTCAACAGTGCTAAAAGAACAATTCAAATACAAGTGCAAGGGTGGAAGCCCAACTGCAGTGCATATGCAAGTGAGAGCGGGCATTCCTTTAAAACGGCTGAATTTGGAGAGGAAGAAAGCAGCAGTATGAAAAGGAGACAGAACGGAGGGAGAGTTTCTTTCCTCTGTTTATTAACTGAGGAACTAGAATGTAATTCTAGCAGTTGGTGTCCCCAGTGGCTAGGGACAAGAAAGAAACCTATAACCCACTTCCAGAATTTTTCTTCCTGTTACAAAAAGCAAACCATTGATTACTTAAGCTAAAAGTCACCTAATTAAATACCCACGATTAATCCTCTAACATTAATATATGCTTGACTTCCAATTGCTACTCATATTATCTTAGTACCTAACAAACTTTAAGAAATCTTTATGAAAGACAAAAACCAAGGTAACTAGCTTTGGGTCAAAGACAATAAAAACAAAAAACTTACCATCATTGGCTTGAAAACATTCAACTCAAAATGTCCATTGCTGCCTCCAACGGTCACAGCAACATGATTCCCCATGACCTGGGCTGCGACCATGGTCATTGCTTCACACTGCGTGGGGTTCACCTTTCCTTCAAGAAAACCACCAAAGACACCACATCAAACACACCGATGGCTTCAAGTATGGGTTAAAATTAGGTTTTATATCCAATAAACAAGAAAAGAAGCAAAGACAAAGCAAGACATATAATCAAGCAAGGCCCCAACCATATGGGTGTAGCCTCCCATACCTCACTGGCCAAAGCCCAGAGCAAAAAATGAAATAAGAGACATGTGATGTAATTCTTTTTACTCAACCCATTAAGATCACTTTAATAGCCTGTTCTAGAATTCTATTTGCTTTGGACTGTGAAAGACAGAACTATTTGCACAGTTTCTAATGTGGAAACCAGAATACATGATACTTACTAAAATTGTTTTCTCCTATATTGTTAGTGATGCTCCCAGAAGTTCTGATCAAAGGTAGCTCTAAACACATTCTGAAACAAGTGTGCCACCCATGTCCCCATCTACTTACAGATTATGTTAAACTAAAAAAGACATGCTTTGTAGATGAGAATGCCTGGGTTCTAATCAAGTTTCAGTTCTAACATTTACCAGCTATGTGATGATTGTCGTTGTTAAGTTACTAAGTCATGTCAAACTAGTTGCGACCCCACAGACTATAGTCCACCAGGCTCATCTATTCATGGAATTTTCCAGGCAAGAATACTGAAGTGGGTTGCCATTTTCTTCTCCAGGGGATCTTCCTGACCCAGGGATCGAACCTGCATCTCCTGCTTGGCAGGTGGATTCTTTACCACTGAGCCACCTGGGAGCCAGCTACATGATTACCTGGCATGATACTGCTTCCTGGTTCATTTTCAGGCAAAATTAGTTCTCCCAGTCCCGAGCGAGGACCAGAACCCAGAAAACGAATATCATTTGCAATCTTCATCAGACTGCAAGCAGTAGTATTCATGGCTCCACTGAGTTCAACCAAAGCATCATGAGCAGCCAGAGCTTCAAACTTATTTGGAGCTGTGACAAAAGGTAAGCCTGAAGAAAAAAATCAATAACCTGTATGAGTTAACAGGTAAAATTAAACATTTTTCTAATATCAGCAAGTTAAACAGAAACTGTCAGTATATGAACATAAGCAAAAACAGAATAAAAATTCAACTTCAGAAAGAAATGCTTAAGACTCAAGCTTTCTCCACATTTCATCAAGATGTCCCGAGGAGTAGAAGGAATCTAATGATAGTAGCACATTTAAAAGATAAAACAAGTACAATAAATGTTGAAAGAAATATAAAATACTAAACGAAAAAGCATTCTGATATTGCAAACACGTGTATGATGCTGTGCGTAAAGATGAAAAGTAGGTAAAATTCATTCCACTCGATTCCAAACTCCTTTTCTAGTACAATTTCCCCCCCATTTTAGGCATCCTATTCTTGTCTCTGGGCTTCTCAGGTGGCGTTAGTGGTAAAAACACACCTGCCAATGCAGAAGATGTAAGAACTGCAAGTTTGATCCCTGGGTTGAGAAGAGCCTCTGGAGGAAGGCATGGCAAACCTCTCCAGTATTCTTGCCTGGGAAATCTCATGGACAGAGAAGCCTGGTGGGCTAGAGTCCATGGACTCGCAAAAGACACGACTGAAACGGCTGAGCACACATGCATTCTCTCCTCTAGCCAGGACCTACAAGCTCCTCTGAGAGATTAGGAAGTCAAAATGAACTAGACATTCTCAGTCACTCCCATGTTCAAATTTTTAAAGATCTACATATTCTAGACCCCATATTACTATTCTCACTGATTAAAGTTTAATTAAAAGTCAAATCTCTGCTAGCAAGCAATAATAAGAAATGTAGAATTATCTGTGCTCTCTGTTAAGATTTGCATGTTAAAAAGAGTTTTCTGGAGACAATAGCTCTATTAACAGTTACCATTATTGAGACCTTCAAAAAGGTCATTAATTCAAAGAAATGTCACAGTATACCATAGGGAAAAAAGAAATTAAGCCAGCCAATCTCTAACATATTTGTCATTCAAATCAATTTCTCACCAATCATTTGATTCTTCCTGCTTTGAAAAAGAGTATTCAAAACAGCTTTGGTGGTGATTTAGTTGCTAAGTCATGTGACTCTTGTGACCCTATAGACTATAGCCCACCAGGATCCTCTGTCCATGGGATTTCCCAGGCAAGATTACTGGAGTGGGTTGCCATTTCCTTCTGTAGGGGATCTTCCCAATCCAGGTTTCCTACATCACAGTCAGGTTCTTTACCAACTGAGCCACCAGGGAAGCCTAAAACAGCTTTAAATGGAAAATAATTGAATACTACCAGATAGTAAATGAAATTAGCACTAGTAGATTTTAATAATTACATGCTGTATGAACTTACAGAGGGAAAACTTTTTAAAAATACCAGGATTAATATCACAACTTCTAAAACAGACACAAAGTAGATGACTGATGAGGAAGTATTATTTCTAACTTTAATCTGTAAGAATTCAAAGCAGAAACACCGAGAAAAACACAGACTGGTCTAATGGTAATGAGTAGTGAGCCATGTTATCACCTACCTGTGAGCGCAGCCACTTTTGCAGCAACCTTTTCTGCAAAGCCAATTCTAGTATTTAAACCAGTGCCAACGGCAGTGCCCCCAGCAGCGAGCTCATAAATTCTTGGCATGGCAGCTTTTATTCTTGTTGTTGCATATTTCACTTGTTGAACATAACCGCTAAATTCCTGAAAAAATAAAGAAATTAAGATGAGAGAGTATACAATTTCCTAACGGCATGTAAGTCACTCTAACTGCATTAAATATAAGTTTTTAGAAAACACATCTCAGGTACAAAATTAGAAGCTACTCAAGTGGCAATTATATTAATTTATATGATAAACAATGTACAAGGGTGAAAGGGCATTTATAAACCTATCAGTTAGCCAATGCCACTGATAACAACATGCAAGCTACTTATAAACTACTCTTTTAATAGAAAACAAAGAAAACCATCACAGGAAATAAACAAAAAAAAACAACTTTACTAGATTAAATTATTGGTTTATATGCAAATGATTTATTTTGTTGGTGTATTTCAAATCACTTGAAGAAAGAAAAAAACTGAATCTCCTCAAGAAAAATGCAAATATAGAAATAGCCTCCATACAATTTCAGTTAAAAAACCTGACATGGAATTTGAGGGTGTTTTAAAGGGTCTCAAGAAGCTAAGTGACCTACTGAACAGCCTAAGAAGGTAACAGGGTAGAATAAGACCCTCAGTAGCTTCATGATGCATTTTAACTCTGGTATGAATGCCACACTGGTTCCCAAAGTACAACATACTTTAAGTAAAATAACCACAGAAATCATCATGTTTGGAACACAGCAAGGGCCCTATTAAGAACCATGCAAGGACAGAGGGCATAAACTAGAACTCAACTGAGCAAGCGAGGATATATGGTTACACTCAATCTATCTTTTCTTTCCCCTGTCTGACAACACTGAAAAACCATGAATACTTTTGATTAGTACTGGGATTTCACACTGCTCTAAAGAAAATATTTTTTAGAAGATACAACTTCTTTCCATCTGATCTAATATCACTTACATATATACCAGGTTAATTCACTTAAGGAATACATTAGAGAAAAAATTACACTCAAGAAACTCAAAAGACTATTTCAATAAAAGCAAGTATAAATGCCTCTGGTAAGATAAACAGAAAAATGTAACTTTCTGTCACAAAGAATGATTTTACATAGGAAGCTGAGTCATAGCCCAAATGGACTTTAGCATATAACGGTTTTCCTATATGTAACACACACACAAAATAGGAAAAAAACTAGAAACCAGAGGGATACTCAAAAGTTTCAAAAACAGATACTGTATCTCCTTAGAACTTATGTGTGGTAGAGCCAAAATCCCTGCAGATGGTGATTGCAGCCATGAAATTAAAAAACGCTTACTCCTTGGAAGGAAAGTTATGACCAACCTAGATAGCATATTCAAAAGCAGAGACATTACTTTGCCAACAAAGGTCCATCTAGTCAAGACTATGGTTCTTCCAGTGGTCATGTATGGATGTGAGAGCTCGACTGTGAAGAAAGCTGAGCACCAAAGATTTGATGCTTTTGAACTGTGGTGTTGGAGAAGACTCTTGAGAGTCCCTTGGACTGCAAGGAGATTCAACCTGTCCATTCTAAAGGAAATCAGTTCTGGGTGTTCACTGGAAGGACTGATGCTAAAGCTGAAACTCTAATACTTTGGCCACCTCATGCAAAGAGTTGACTCATTGGAAAAGACTCTGATGCTGGGAGGGATTGGGGGCAGGAGGAGAAGGGGACGACAGAGGATGAGATAGCTGGATAGCATCACCGACTCAATGGACGTGAGTCTGAGTGAACTCTGGGAGTTGGTGATGGACAGGGAGGCCTGGCGTGCTGCGATTCATGCGGTCGCATAGTCGGACAGGACTGAGTGACAGAACTGAACTGAAGAGCCAATGATGTAAAGAGAAATAAAATACAGCTTAAGAAGCAACTTAATTTAGTAACCTTAATTTAGTCACATCATGTGTACTTCAATTAATCATTTCCAGTTTTCCTTATTCCTGCTGTCATAAACTCAAGGTAAACGATCATGTTTTTTTCCATCGTTTGCTATCAGATGAACAAAACTACAAATTAAATCCTTCCAAATAACCAGCAGCCAAACTCTCACACTAACTTGAATTTCTACAAAAATACTGTTACTGATACTTGATATAGAATTTGTGTATGTCCTACCTCAAAGTGGTGAGCTTACTGAGACAAAATCTATTCCTTGTATTTCCTCTGCAATGTGTACCATTAGACATTCTTTAAAGTATCACTGAAAGTGAAAGTGAAGTCGCTCAGTAGTCTCCAACTCTGCGATTCCATGGACTGCAGCCTACCAGGCTTCTCCATCCATGGGATTTTCCAGGCAAGAGTACCAAAGTGGGTTGCCATTTCCTTCTCCAAGGGATCCTTCTGACCCAGGGATCAAACCTGGGTCTCCCGGATTGCAGGCAGACGCTTTACCCTCTGAGCCATCATAAAGAAACATAGAAATGCTTTCTGTATTTTGGAAAAGAGTAATACCTCTTTTACATGTGGCCAAAACATTGAACCACTTTAAAATTAATTTTTAAAGAACTTACTAATTTAGAATAAGAGAGACAAAGGAAGAAATTATGATAATGATACTGATGAATATGATGATACCTAACACCAATATGTGCTTACAATGTGTCAGAAATAGTTCTAAGCATTCTACATGAATTAGCTTATTTGAACCTCATAACTATTCTATGAAAGAGATATTATTTTCTTGGTTTTACAGCTAGAAAAACTGACACAAAGAAAAGCTAAGTTTCCTAAGGTCCAATAGTTTGCACATAGCAAAGCTAAGACTTAAACTCAAGAGGACTGATGTGGAATCTGGCTCATAACCAGTATGCCCTGCTCTTCTCCTGAGTGGATGCCAATAAAAATCACTGACAGGTTAATGCGGAATCATCTCTGTTGCTGAACTGAACTGTTATAAACTTGTCCATTTAAACCAGTGTGATTTAGAGGGTAATATATTGGCCATTTGTACCAAGCTCACAATGGAACCAAATCTAATCACATTCAACATACCTGCCCAAGAGTAAGTGGAACAGCGTCCTGTGTATGAGTACGCCCAATTTTGATGATCTGGTCAAACTCTTTGGATTTTGCTTCGAGAGCATCATGCAGCTTCTGCAGTCCTGGGAGCAGCACTTCATGAACTTCTATTGCGGCAGCAATGTGCATTGCTGTGGGAAAAGTATCATTTGAGCTCTGTCGGAAAGTTTTCAAAAGAAACATAAAATGTTAAATCATAGGCAAAAAATACAAACTTCAATGTCTCAGTTAAAAATCTCACTAAGTGACTACTCAAACCGTAGCATATTTAGTACTCAATTATATTTATGTGTGCCAAGTCACTTAGGATCAAATAAGAAGCAAAAGAAGCAACCTGATTTCCTTTGCAGAAGGTATTTAGGTTTGTATTACACAGACTACCTACAATGAATGTATTACATATTACTATATCTACCTGCTAATAAATAACAGCAAGACACAAAGAAATACACCTAGCAGATGTAAGGATAGCAGCAATAAAACATCTTACAGTTAAATAACACATACAGTCTTTCACAAACATTCCTTCCTTCACTAAACTTGAGGAAAATTCTGTGATAGGTCACCACTTTAAAAACAGAACAGAATCTGTCAAAGAAATTATGTGCCATGCCGAAGTATTTAGGGTTGGCAGAACTGGAACCTGACCAGGTAGTCTAAACACCATGCTCTTTTGTCAAATGTAAACCTGTACTTTTAAATTACGATGTTATCTTTAACTCCACCTCAGTCCTCTACCTGACCATACACACTAGGTTATTCTGAAGTAGATTTCAGACTTCAGTATACATAAAAGATAAATTCATACTGAAATGCAAGTCCTAGGTTTGCAAAATCCTTCACACCATGCATTTATGGGAAAAAATAAATAAATAAACTTCCCTATATTTTAAATTACGCTAGGTACCCACATCCTGATTTTTAAATATCACTTCCCAATAAGATCCTCCAAAAGGTCTTTGGAAAAATGATTGCTTAGGGGGGTTAGCACAGGAAAAATACAAGATGATAAGCCTGGACCAGCTTGTAGTGGAAAAAATAAGTGCCTTAAAAATAAAAAAGGGATGGTGGCATGTTCAAAGGACACAGGAGCCAACATGCTGTGGCTTTATGGAACGATATGAGCAGCAACATAAAGAACAAAAATACTGGATTATAACCTTAAAAAATACTAATGAATTCATGCTTACATACATAAATGATTAAATAAAGAAATAAATCTGAGGGGAGAGAGAAGACAAATATTCCTTATAGAAAAATTTCAATTAATAAATGCAAAAAGAAAGGGGGGGAAAGAAAATTACTATTAAAACATCACAGCAGTAATTGCTATTGGCAAGATCCTCTGATGAATGTTAAAAATTAATAGGCAAAAGTTTAGGGAAAAAGAGGCTGTTTTCATAGCCTCAAAGTTCTCTATTAATTTCGTGGTTATTTTAACACATGTCCAAAAATTTTTTGATATTCCTCCCTGTAGGAAATAGAGCTTAAGTGCAGTAGCTGGAGTATAGGCTATTGGAAAATGAAGACACCATCTTAACCAAGTGATTCGAGTTAACATCACCAGTACCAACTTGTGCTATTATCATGTACCCCTGATATGATGCAAGAAGAGCCCTTCATTTCTTAACAATCTTTCCCAAAATCCACAGTCTCAGTCTAATCATGAGAAAACAACAGACAAACCTATATTGAGGGACATTTTATGAAATATCTGACCACTGCTTTCAAAAGTCACAAAGACAAAAGGCAAACTCTCAAATTAGAGAAGACTAAGGGGATGTGATGACAATATAATGTGGAGCATGGACTGGATCCTGGTTAAAAGAAGAAGGACATCAATAGAAAACTAATGAAGCCTGCTTAGGAGTATTGTACCAATCTCAATTTCTTCGTGTGACAAATCTACTAGGGTTATGTAAAATATTTAACATTAAGGTTAGCTGGGTAAAGGATACATAGACACTCTGAAATATCTTTGTAATTCTTATAAATAATTTTATTTTTCAAAAGAAAGAGTTTTAAAAATATAAATCAATGAAAATATACACATATACTAAATTCAAGTATCCTAAAAGTGATTTTTACCCCCAAAGGTGCTTTTCATGAAATTTAAGACATAGACTCAAGATTCCTAAAATAAATAAGAAGAACATAAAAGAAGTCCTTTCCATTAAAGAATATAAGCAGAATTAATCCTCCCTGTCAAAAGATAATGCCTGTTTTACAAGGAAAATCTCAGGATTCTTTTCAGTTTATACAAGGAAAAGAAGTCATATACTGACCTGGCTTTTATTAACATGATCGTTGGGATGTACAGGTTTCTTGCTGCCAAGTTCACCTCCCAGAATTTCAATTGCCCGATTGCTAATGACTTCATTTACATTCATATTTGTCTGGGTTCCTGATCCAGTCTGCCATACCACGAGTGGAAAATGATCATTTAATTTACCTTCAGCTACCTGCAGAACAAAATGTTAAAAAATGTATTTTAAAAAATAAGAAAAATTCTATATTCATTAAGCTGTTTGAATCAAATGATTGCCGGCATCATTTATAGTACTATTTTAAAGCATATTTCTCATGTGCTACTATAGTTCCTGGTTGTCGAGCAAATTGAAGCTTCTGCAGTGTAACCACTGCTACTTTAAAAGGTGAAAGATAATCTATTGTGAATGGCATAAAAATTTCACTGATTCCAAATGAAAACTGAATCAAAGATATCTTTCTTCTATTTCTCCATCTGCCCTCTGTAATATTCAGACAGGGCCACTTGTTAATGCTGGCAAAAGTGTTAAGTCTCTAGATAAATTCACTGTTGGTACTCAGCAGGAATACCCAACAGATGCTACAGCAGGAATACCCAACAGATGCTACAGCCAGAGTCAGCATTATAACCAACAAGCGACTTATCAGTGTGAGTTCACTAGTAGCTACTGCATCCCACAAATGTCCCATGAGTAGCAACCTCCAAGCTCAGACATAAACATGTCTAGATTTGTCTCTTTTTTTGTCATATTTTTGTATTCTGAGTTAGTTTTTTATTTTTAAGTTCTCTGGGAAAGTGAGTGCTTAACTTCATCTTCTGGAATGATTTTAGTTTTAAGCTAAGAAAATCAGCGTGCATGTTAGAAATCTATTACCTTAAAAAAACTGGTTCATTTAAAACTAAAACTTTTTTCCTAACTGAATAAAAATAATAGGTGATTAGTGTAAAAAATTCTGAGAACTAAGAAAAGTGTAACAGTCATCATAGTTCTACCCTCAGAAATAAAGATGATTAGAACTTTGGCACCTCCTTCTAGTCTCTACTTCAAGTGATGGGAGTATATATGCAGACAAACATGTTTTCTATTCACTTTTTCTAAACAAAATTGGGATCATAAAATATATGCATTTTGCAATCTTTCCTCCCCACTTGCTATACGCTAGGCTTTGTTCTATGACATTCTTTAAAAAACTAAATTTCTATGGCTTCACAATCTAACTTGTTTAAACAGCTGCTATAAAAAACAGTACTGCAATGAACATTATATCTAAAGCTTTTAAACTGTTATCTCTGCTTATCTTTGCACAACAATCATGTTATTGGTGGAAGAGTCAAATTACACTCTGCACACATATTATCAAACAACCAACTAGTTTTAAAGGGAATCATTTATACATAAAATAAGAAATTAAATATATAAGTTCAAAGAGTGCCTCTTTAAAAACTTATCTTTAAACTATATAAATTACAAGGAAAAGTAAAGAGAATCAGAAATGAAAGGTATAAAATCATCCAGAAAATTTGCCACAGTATATATTTGAAGCATCATATTAATATCCTCACCAAACAATAACATTGTCATCCTATGCTAAAACACATTAACTCAAGAATTCAGTGCCCCTTTCCTCAGTGTCTTTGGTGGCTCAGACGGTAAAATGCTTGTCTACAATGTGGGAGACCCGGGTTCGATCCCTGGGTAGGGAAGATCCCCTGGAGAAGGAAATGGCAATCTACTCCAGTACTACTGCCTGGAAAATCCCATGGACAGAGGAGCCTGGTAGGCTACAGTCCATGGGTCACAAAGAGTCGGATACAACTGGGCGAATTCACCTTCCTCAGGCCAGAGCTTATCATTATCCAGCAGATAATAGGGATCTAATGCCAACAAGTAAACACTCTTATCACCTCTTACCTCATCTGCTGCCTTCATTATTGCATTAGCGATCTTTGGATCAAGACCATAATCCTGGTTTACTTCAGCAGCTGCTCGCTTCAAGATGCCAAATGCTTTAATAACTGGGATCTAAAATTTTTAATCAGAAAAATATCTCAATTTGCAATTTAAGCAGGAAAATTTAAAATTACTATCTTATGCAGGTACAAACATTGTACAGAAAACAATAACTTAAATAATATTATGATATTAAAAAAATAAAAATAATAAAAATAATATTATGATATTAAAATGTTTAGGATATAGAGAAAGATTAAAGATAGGCATATAAAAACCAAGAACCATCATTTATCTATTTGTATAGGCAACCAAACAAAAGCAAATACAATGACTTTTCATAGACACGTATGTATGCCTTACACACACATACACACATATTCACACAGATGTACAATATACCATTTGTCCTATTTTTTAAAAGATATTACAACACACATGATTTTACATCACATATTTAAAAACAAATGATACTCAACCATTTCAACAGCCTACACCATTATTTCCTGGAGAAAGGAATGGCAATCCATTCCAGTATTCTTGCTTGGAGAATTCCACAGACAGAGGAGCCTGGTTGGCTACAGTCCATAGGGTCACAAAGAGTCAGACACAACTGAGTAACTTTCACTTATACCATTATTTGGGCTTCCCTGGTGGCTCAGTAGTAAAGAACCCACCTGCCAATACAGGGGCTTCAATCCTTGTTTTGGGAAGATCCCCTGGAGAAGGAAATGGGTGCCCACTCCAGTATTCTTACCTGAAAAATCCCATGGACAGAGGAGCCTGGTGGGCTACAATCCATGGGGTCTCAAAAGAGTTGGACACCACTTAGCCACTGAACAACAACATTATTTCCCCTCACTGGATTCCATGCTACGTAATAATTTTTCTTTCTCTTTAGAAAAGAATAAAATAACAAGCAAAATAAAGGCAGCAAAATGGTGCTATGAAAACTGGATAGCCACATGCAAAAGAATGAGAATGGACCACTATCTTATACCATACACAAAAATGAACTCAAAAAGGATTAAAGACTTGAATATAAGACATGAAATCATAAAACTCTTGAAGACATAGGCAGTAAGCTTCTTGATATCAGTCTCAGCAATGATTTTCTGGAAGAGTCCAAAAGAAAAAGCAACAAAAGCAAAAATAAACAAATTGGACTACATCAAACTAAAAAGCCTCTTCACGGTAAACCATCAAGAGAATGAAAATGCAGTGGCTGGAGGATGTGAGGGATGGGGGGCCACATGTAGGGCCTGGGGGTTGGTGAGGGACCAGGAACCAGTATGCCACAGTGCACCACCCGCCTCTACCCCCATGGTTAGTAGCACTAATCTGTTTCAGAGTATTTCCTGCTAAATCCAGGAAATTAAAACATTACAAGTGTTTTACTCAAATGAAATGGATATATGACACATAGGAGTACACATGAATGAAACAAATCAGAGTTTCATTTTCTACAGGAACACTGCAGTGGGTCAAACAAATGCTGAAGTCACAACCAAATGCCAATCAACTCTGGCTACCAAAATGGAGTGACTGACCCCACGGTGTTTGTGGATGCATAAAAATAAAAAAAAAGTCACAGTACAGAGTTTCACTGGGCACTACTAAAACAAAATGGTAAATATATCATTGAAGATGAAAGGGTCTCATTATTCTTTACTCAGATTAGCAGTCCATAATTTTTTTTTGGTTTTGTTTTCCTAAGGACCTCAGGTCTGCTTTATATCTTATGTAGTTCAGAAAATTAATCCAGATGAAGCCAAATATGTAAAAATTGATAGCCCTTGTATCCATCTTTTATAGACACCTGTCCAGATCCAAACAACTGCTCTGTCTCTGGTACAGCAGCAGCAATGACGCCACCCCAGAACCACACACCTTGCTGGTTGAAGCAGGAAAGTCAAAACATGAGCCATGCTTACTCCAATTAATATTGCTTAAGACTGATCTTTTTAACCCCAGGAGTTGAACTATGTGAGAATATTCAGGATCAGCTGCTACCCTCTCTCTCCCAACCATGTAGTCTGGCCCTCACCATTAGATTGGCTGTGGGTTAACAATGTCAGAGATATTTTTCTAAGGAGATCCACTGCACTTTGGAAAGGTATATGAACCTGTCAAGATTCAGTCTTGAAATCCTAGTAATGAGCTAAAATATGGAAGTTAAAATTGTTTAGATAAAAAGTATATTTAAAAGATAAAGGTAGCAGTATCTCACCAGATGAGGCTTGGGGACTTCTAGGCTTACTAGCCTATCCTGCATTCCTGTGCTATTTTTCATACTCTAGTTGGGCTCCAGTAGGATATGAAGCCAATCCAATATATTTTGTCAATTCTTTTCACACTTTAACATCTCTGAAATCAAGATGTATCTTCCAATCAATGACATGACACAATTTTAACTGGCAGACTTTTTCTTTCTTAGCAGTACATATCAGGTCTAACTGAAGATTAGTTCTAAGGTAAGGGTTTAATGAAATATGGTTTTCATATATATTTGTATGAAATATTTGTTTTCATATAAATAAAAAAGTTTTCTCATCATTAAATCATTATGTAGCACTGAACAAATACTTATATATTATGCTATATGCCAGACATCATGACAAATAGTACTTTTATGAATTAGTGTACACTTTTCTACAAACTGAAGCCAAGATAGGAAGTATAATATTAAAGAAAAATTGGATGGGAGGGGAGTTTGGGGGAGAGTGGATACACGTATGTGTATGGCTAAGATCCTTTGCTCTTCACCTGAAACTATCACAGCATTCTTTATTAATCATATTAATATATTAATAATTATTAATCTTTGATTAATCATATAAATATATTACAGCTCTACCACAATACAAAATAAAATGTTTAAAAAAAGTTTTCTTTTAAATCAGTTTCTTAAAAGCTTTACATCAATAAAGAAGAATCAAAATTAAAAATGTTTACAAACTACAACATTCTAGTAAAAATATGAAAAATCCAAGCAAGAATGAAAGACAAATCACTTAGTTCTATCAAATAAAAATCCAAAAGACTCAAAGTCATAGGTTAAAGCACTAGCATACTAAACTTGAAAAAGTTTAACAAGAGAGAAACACTTGATTACTAGCTTTGTAGCTAGTTCTCGAAATGACTTTACATTTTAATTCTGTAAAATATTTATAAGGTAATTTATAACTCATAATATTGAATAATATCTAGTTCATCTAAAATAAGCCAACATTTACACAAAAGCCACTTACTGGCATGCGTTCTGTCATGCCTCCAATCTTAAAGTTCATTGTAGATCTCACAGTCTGGGCGCCATAATACTTATCATTTGGGACCTTGAGTTCACCAAAGGTATCATATTCTATCCGAAAAGAATTTTGGCTTGCCTAAAAATAAAGACAAGACACTGTTACAGCTTGAAAAGAAAACAAGTATCAGGAGAAATAACATCACATACAGGAAATTATTGGAAATAATTGGAAATTTTTAATATTGGAAATATAATTGGAAATATAAATTTATAATTCTAAAATAATTGGAAATATGTTTCCAATATACAGGAAACATGATATCTGGGAAGAGAAATCCTTAAGTACCACAAAGACAAAAAAATTCCACTTTGATTCTCATTGTTCTCCCCCACTTCCAGTTTTTTTCTTGAAAATTTTAGTCACACAAATTAATACAGATGCTAATTATGTATTCTAGGATTCATACACTATGCACATGATAAATACAAAGAAAGCCTTTGAAGTCAAAAGAGTAATCTTTTCCAATTCAGGAATATGCCTATTATTGGTCAATCTTTGATCTATGATTTTACTAAGAAATTTGGAAAATAACCTAAGAACAATACTTTTAGAGTTTGAAAATATATATTTAACCAAAGCTCAACCATTGTCTACAAATATTATGCATGAGAGAGCGCTTAGTGCAACACAAAATATTCCAGGCTTTGCAGTGAGATGGCCCACCACCTGATAGCTGCGACATCTTCAGCAAGTCAGCTTTTCTAATCTATAATTACAGTAAACGGTGTAATTACAGAGACATGGGCCAGATCAGTTCCTAACCTTTTTCAGGGTATTGGAAACTTTTGAGAATACGAGGAAAGCTATGGATCATCTCTCTAGAAAAATTAACATAAATATAAATATATGTAAAATCTTATATATGATTTTAAGGGGTTTATACCTTGAAGTCAACTCATTCCCCAGGATAAGAACCCATGACCCAAAATCCCTTCTATGGAGAACATAAGATTCTACCAAGTATATCAACTTATACTTATTAAAAAAAAAAAAATAGACATTTGGAATCTACATATATTTATTTTAAAGAGAGTTCAAAGAGATACTCAGAATTTTAATTAATGTTCACCTTGCATTAATTATAAAATAAAGATGATCAGATGATTCAAAAGATTTAAAAATACCTAGCAAAGTAATCTTATTTTAGTAAATAGTCCTCTGAATAGGAAAAAAAATAATTTTGTAGTTATCCCTTGGGACTAGAAAGATGGAACAACAACAACAAAAAAAACTTTGTATAAAACTTTTTAAATTGTATGAAAAGAAAAATATCCTTGTATCTAGTGAGAAATACAGGAGTATAATCAATGAGGTACATTTTTTTCTTCTGCCTAAAAGTCTGCAGAGGAGAGGAGTGGCTAAGATGGCAGAGAAGGAAGACTTAGCTCATTTCCTCTCATGGGCACACCAAAATTATGGTTATTTACAGAGCAATGATTGATGAGCAAAGCTGAAAAATTAGCAGAAAATGGCTTCTACAACTGAAGATATACAGGTACCATGGCAAAATAGGTAGGAGAAGTGAAGACATAGTAAAGTCAAGACCTATACTCCCCTAGGGGGAGGTGACCCACAAACAGGAGGATAATTACAATTGCAGAGATTCTCCCCCAGGAAAAAGAGGTCCAGGTCCAGTGTCAGGGTCCCTAGCCTGGGGGTCTTGCACTGAGAAGAGTTCCTTGGCTTTGGAGGCCACAGGCCTCACTTTTGGCCAGAGGTCTGTGGGAAATAGAAACTCCCCTCTCAAAGAGTGCAGACAAAATTTCACACTCTGGCACCCAGGGCAGAAGCAGTAATTTGAAAAGAGCCTGGCTCTCTACAATGACCTACAGAGGAAAAAACCTTTATATTATACATAAACACACGTGTATATACACACAAGCCAGAAACAAACGTTTTGTGAAACAATCTGTCCTGCCCTCATATTTTCTATCTATGTTATTCAGTCAAAACCCCAATGCTGTTAACTGTCCACTACATTGATTTCTCCATCCACTAATGAGTCCACCTGAAGTTTGAAAAACACGTGTATGATTTTCAAAACCTTCTTACATTATCTCTTCCCAGTGGCTTAGGCAAGAAGACTGCTCAACTAAATTAATGAAAAAAATTATCAGTGCTTTTGATGAAAAAGTGAGGTTATGATGGAATCTATTAAATATAAATAAGTTTTTAATTATTATAATCCATTATTATTTAAAAAATTGTTTTTAATCATGTCTTTATATCCCATAATTCAGAGAACAGAATTTCTGGGAGACGTTTAAAGAGTCTAACCAGCTAGGCATAGTGCAGGCACAAACTGCAATTTCCCAATGTCCTGGGAGATGCATCTTTATTCACAATTGCTTCCCCTCCAAGAAAAGCATGAAAGGATAATATGGCCAGTGTGCATTCCAGTGTGATAGCTATTTGGTCCTAGAAATCTCAAGTACAATTACCATCCACTAACCCCAGTAACCTGGAATTGATGAGGTGGTCTCCAAGTTCACATGCTATCAGTCAGAGTCAGTTCAGTTCAGTCACTCAGTTGTTTCTGACTCTTTGTGACCCCGTGGACTGCAGCACGCCAGGCCTCCCTGTCTATCACCAGCTCCCGTAGCTTGCTCAAACTCATATCCATTCAGTCAGTGATGCCATCCAACAATCTCATCCTCTGTCGTCCCCTTCTCCCGCCTTCAATCTTTCCCAGCCAATGAGTCAGGTAGCCAAAGTACTGGAGTTTCAGCTTCAGCATTGGTCCTTCCAATGAATATTCAGGACTGATTGCCTTTAGGATTGACTGGTTGGATCTCCTTGCAGTCCAAAGGACTCTCAAGAGTTTTCTCCAACACCACAGTTCGAAAGCATCAATTATTTGGCGCTCAGCTTTCTTTATGGTCCAACTCTCACATCCATACATGACTACTGGAAATACCATAGCTTTGACTAGACAGGCCTTTGTCAGGAAAGTAATGTCTCTGTTTCTTAATATGCTGTCTAGGTTTGTCATAGCTTTTCTTCCAATGAGCAAGCATCTTTTAATTTCATGGCTACAGTCATAACCTGCAGTGATTTCGGAGCCCAAAAATATAGACTGTCACAGTTTCCATTGTTTCCCCATCTATTTCCCATGATGTGGTGGGACCAGATGCCATGATCTTTGTTTTTGAATGTTGAGTTTTAAGCCAGCTTTTCCACCTTCATCAAGAGACTCTTTAGTTCTTCTTTGCTTTCTGGCATAAGGGTGGTGTCTTCTGCATATCTGAAGTTATTGATATTTCTCCCTGCAACCTTGATTCCAGCTTGTGCTTCATCCAGCCAACCATTTTTCATGATGTATTCTGCATATAAGTTAAATAAGCAGGGTGACAATAAACAGCCCTGATGTACTCCTTTCCCAATATGGAACCAGTCCATTGTTCCACATCTGGTTCTAACTGTTGCTTCTTGACCTGCATACAGATTTCTCAGGAAGCAGGTAAGGTGGTCTGGTAGTCCCATCTCTTGAAGAATTTTCCACAGTTTGTTGTGATCCACACAGTCAAAGGCTTTGGCATAGTCAATAAAGGAGAAATAAGATGTTTTTCTGGAACTCTCTTGCTTTTTCTGTGATCCAACAGATGTTGGCAGTTTGATCTCTGGTTCCTCTGCCTTTTCTAAATCCAGCTTGAACGTCTGGAAGTTCTCAGTTCACATACTGTTGAAGCCTGGCTTGGAGAATTATCAGAGTCTAAAGCGTCTAAAGGTTAGTAAAAAGGTACAGGCCTTAGGCCTATAATATATCCCCACGAATGTGTAAGATAACCATTAACTAAACCATGATATCTCTTACATAAAAGGTAAAATGCCTTTCACATTCTCAGCCTTAGATGGTTTCAAAGAATATTTCAGAATTCAAGAAAATCCAAACCATTTCTTAGGCAGAAAGACTATCTTAAGAGGTTAAAAATCCCAAATGTGACTTCATTGTGTTTGGGTTTCCAGTTTCTCTAAACAGACTTTTTAAAGTCTTTCAGTTCTTAAAGTACAGGGTGACTACCAAGTCTTAAAATACTGACAAATATGTAATAAGTGGTTTATTGATACTGTACTGCAATATAGAGTAAGGTATTATCCATGTTTTCAGACTTGATGGCCATCTTGAAGACGAAGTAACTTTAAAAAATGTAGAACTTCTTTGTCCACCATGCTACCAAGGCAGTATCATGTAGCAGGTCTCCACTGTATATTCTCTATTTTTCTCCTCAGTATCACATTTTAATTAACTGTGCGTGACATCTTTGCTTATTTACTAATAACTGCTTTATTTACTTAACATGCCGCAGTAGTCTCTAGTGTCTTCCCAGGTGGCACAGTGGTAAAGAATCTGCCTGCCAATGCAGGAGAAATGAGTTTGATTCCTGGGTTGGGAAGATCCCCGGAAAAGGGGATGGCAACCCCCATAGACACAGGAGCCTGGCAGACTGCAGTCCATGGGGTTGCGAAGAGTTGGACACGACTGAGCAGGGATGCAGGCACACAAGCAGTCTAAACTCTGTGCCCACAGTGACTGCTTCACACACACGGGGCATTCAACATAATCTTCCTATCTGATGAACTTGTATTCTTAACTGAAACAAAAGGTAATTTAGGGCATTTAGGGTTATTTGAAGTTCTTTTTGTAAAAAGTTTATTTAAGTATAACTGATTTATAGTATTGTGTTAATTTCTTCTGTACAGCAAAGTGACTCAGTTAGACGTATATATTTTTTCATATTCTTTTACATTATGGTTTCTCACTGGGTATTGAATATAGTTTATTTCTTAACACTAGGAACAAGAAAAACTTAGATCAACTCGGAGCTTTTGGAGCTGAGAAGATCAGAGGGCAAAAGATGTATTTAGAATTATGGAGAAAAAAAATCTATCCTCACCTGATGTTAGCTAACACTACAACACTAAAAGCGAGATGGTGCCTTTTTCTTTTTTTTTTTACATTAACAGCAGGATAGATTCAGTTCTTCAGTCTTTTATTCCTTTTTTACAAAACACTAAGTAAGTGAAAAATAACTTTTTAAAAGGCTTTAAAGTGCACTAAAATTATTCCATCAGGGAGTTGCAGAAATATAAAGCATCCTTGATTTCTAGTTTCAGATATAATGACGTCATCAAATTATCTTAAAGTGTATAGTCCAGAAAATGTCTTGGGCCTTTGAAATCCCCTAGATGGAAGCATTCATTTAATAAAGCACTCACCATGTCCCAAATTCAAAGAATTTCCACAGGGACAACATTGCTGAGTATCTGTAATTATTTTCATGTATTATGTATTACATAATACTGTATGTATTACAGTATTACCTGACCAAAATCCCAACTCTGATTAACAGAATAGTCTGAAGTCACATCTCTCTGAATAAAAGCTCAAATCACAAATCAGAGTGAATAGGGTAAAATAGTAAGCCTTTCTAAACCAGCATTTATTTCTCAAACTTTTCCTGATAACACACATGTGAGCATACCTATTCAATGTTTATTTACTAAAGCCCAAATTTCCGGAGGTTACTTTCTAAATTGAAAAAGAGCTCGTGTAAGTTAGGGTGCTGCTGCTAAGTCGCTCATGTCCGACTCTGTGCGACCCCATAGACGGCAGCCCACCAGGCTCCCCCGTCCCTGGGATTCTCCAAGCAAGAACACTGGAGTGGGTTGCCATTTCCTTCTCCAATGCATGAAAGTCAAAGTGAAGTCGCTCAGTCGTGTCCGACCCTCAGCGACCCTAGGACTGCAGCCTTCCAGGATCCTTCATCAATGGGATTTTCCACGCAAGAGTACTGAGTGGGGTGCCATTGCCTTCTCCTAAGTAAGGGTATCCAACCTGAAATTGGACGTTTAGTTCCTTGGAGGGCGTGCCTCAATTAAAAGTGCTGATTCAGCAATAGTTAGGTCCCATGCAATTTCCTCCAACGTACTTCAGGACATTCTGCCAGTTTCATATTTCCAGGTTTTACAAAACTTACGTGGGGAAAAACAATCTCACAAACTAAATGGCCAATTTCATGAGAAGTAAAATCTCTTAAGTTCACAAGACCCTTCCAATCCCGCCTGGAGACCGACTGCTCAGCTGTGACCCCAGAAGCTAGCTCCGAGGGGCTGGATTCAGCCGGGCCCACCAAGGGCAGGGGCGGAGCTGCCCCTTCCCGACACTGTCCCACCTCGTGGCCGCCCCCTCCTCACACCGTCCACCTCAGCATCCTCGCAAGGGCAGTCGCCGCAGAAGTGAGCGCGGCACGGGCACAGTCCAGGAGGCCCGGCATGACTCTCTCCCACAGCTGCCGCCCCTCCAGAGCGCTCCTCCAACTGAGGAAGCGCCCCGGGCCCGCAGCGAAGTTCCAACACATGGGCCAGTATCGAGACCCTAAGGCCGGCGGGCGGGAGGCCTGAAGGTCACCGCGGGGCGGCCAGGGCGGTCGGGCAGCACGAGCTCACCATTCGAGCGGCGTTCGGAGGCCTGAGCAGGAGGACTGCTGGGCCACCCGGGCCAAGGCCGGGGCTGGGGGCGGAACCTGGATTCCGCGAGAGTAAACGCGAACGCGCGAGGAGCCGGAGCGCGCGATCCATAGCGCGGCGGCCTTGGTAGAGCTTCCGGGCGTTATGGCCACGCCTCCACACAGGCTGTCAGAACGCCCACGGTCCCCACTCGTATCCAATCAACAGCCTCAAAACCTAGCTGGCGGGACCAACGGCCAATGACCAGGGAAGCGTGAGGGGGCGGGCTTAACTGCCTCCTCTTGAGCCCTAGGATTCCTGGGAAGCTTAAGGGAAAGGAATGATGGGAAAGAGAGTTCGTGGTTTGTTGAACCAGTAGTTTCGTTGTTCAAAGAAGACAGGAGTAGTTTTCCTGTGTTACTGTGGCTAACAGAGGGCTAATGTCTAGTGAGTCTGTATTTGGTTAGTGGCGTAGAGTAGAGAGAAGAATTTACTTATTCATTTATGTGGAACATCCTGGTGGCTCAGATAGGAAAGAATCTGCCTGCAATGTGGTAGACCCGAGTTCGATCCCTGGGTCATTTATCTACCATGTAATCACATAATACATGTTCTATTTGCTCTATTTTCATCTGTTCCAGGTTACATCTTCCGTATAGAAATTTTAGAAAACAGAGAATGAAATAATAATTATATATAAAAAAAAAACCAACCCTGATAATTACTCAGTTCGTCTAACTTGTCTTGTGGTCTGTACAGTTTCCTTTCTCTTCTGAATAGGTAAGTACACTAAGAACTCTTGTTTTTAAATATAGTGTTGAAGATGTCCATAGTCATAGGTGATTTCCGAATTTTTATTGTTTACATTCAGGCTCTTCTAGTCTTTTGCATTGATAACATATGTTTTCAAATTAAAGGTGTATCATTGTTATAGATCATGATAGAAGAGTAGGAACAGATATAAAATTGCATTGAAACCACAATTTTTTCTTTTTTCGTCTCTTTGAATTGCTTGAAACCAATTGACAGTTAATCAAGAAAGAGAACCCTTGGATGATGTCCAGGAGTCAAAGGTTCAGGACCTGCAAAGCCAAACTTTCTAGAGTTCAGTTCAGTTCAGTTCAGTCATTCAGTCGTGTCCAACTCTTTGCGACCCCATGAATTGCAGCAAGCCAGGCCTCCCTGTCCATTACCAACTCCTGGAGTTTACCCAAACTCATGTCCATCGAGTCGGTGATGTCATCCAGCCATCTCATTCTCTGTCATCACCTTCTCCTCCTGCCCCCAATCCCTCCCAGCATCAGGGTCTTTTCCAGTGAGTCAACTCTTTGCATGAGGTGGCCAAAGTACGGGAGTTTCAGCTTCAGCATCAGTCCTTACAATGAACACCCAGGACTGATCTCCTTCAGAATGGACTGGTTGGATCTCCTTGCAGTCCAAGGGACTCTCAAGAGTCTTCTCCAACACCACAGTTCAAAAGCATCAATTCTTCGGCGCTCAGCTTTCTTTACAGTCCAACTCTCACATCCATAATGACCACTGGAAAAACCATAGCCTTGACTAGACGGACCTTAGTTGGCAAAGTAATGTCTCTGCTTTTGAATATGCTATCTAGGTTGGTCAAAACTTTCCTTCCAAGAAGTAAGCGTCTTTTAATTTCATGGCTGCAGTCACCATCTACAGTGATTTTGGAGCCCCCAAAAATAAAGTTTGACACTGTTTCCCTGTTTCCCCATCTGTTTCGCATGAAGTGATGAGATCAGATGTCATGATCTTAGTTTTCTGATATTGAGCTTTAAGCCAACTTTTTCACTCTCCTCTTTCACTTTCATCAAGAGGCTTTTTAGTTCCTCTTCACTTTCTGCCATAAGGGTGGTGTCATCTGCATATCTGAGGTTATTGATATTTCTCCTGCCAATCTTGATTCCAGCTTGTGCTTCTTCCAGCCCAGCATTTCTCATGATGTGCTCTGCATATAAGACCTTCATTAGTTTGAGGCTTATCATTTTTCTACCTCAGACAATGAGTCCCAGTCTATATAACCTCTTTTAATCCCCCTAGGTGAATGGGGCAGAGTTCTTGAGCTGTTAGTCTCCTGTGTTCTCCCTCTTACCTGGCAAAAGGAATAAAGCCACACTTTCTATTTCTTTCAAACTCTGTCTGCTTATTTCTATTCAGCATCAATGGACAAGGAGTCAGGATCTTGGCAATATTTATAACTTGGTGGTCATTGGTGAACCTAACAAGAGCAGTATCAGTGGAGTAATGTGAGCTGAAGGTAGACTGTAGTAAATTGAAGAGAAAATGAAAGGTGAAGAATGAAGATGGTGAGCAAATATGCCCTAGGAATGGAGAGGTAGTTGAAGCAGAATGCAATGTTGAGGCAGTTTTTTCATTTTGCTTTGTTTTTAAACATAGGAGATAATACAGAAAATTCACAGTATTTGTTTACGGCAATGGTTCAAGAAAGAGAAATAAACTGTTACCAAATCCCAGTCCCCTCTGTGCTACACTACAGGCCAATAAATCTGAGAGACCAAGTGTTAAGGCAAGAAATAGGACTTTATTCAGAAAGCCAGCTGACCAAGAAAATTGCAGACTAATGTCTCAAAATAACCATCTTATTGGGGTATGGATGCCAGGTTCTTTTATAGAACAAAGATGGGGGTGAGGAAGGAGGTGAGGTGAGGAGGTAAAGTATAAAAGGCCATTAATCTTACAAATATTTCCTGGAATGGCAAGCCTCAAGGAGGAGATGTTAATTTCTTCCTTCCTGTAGACATCAGTGGGTGGACAGGATCCTGAACAAAGGCATTTTGGTTAAACATTCAGGCAGAGGAGCAGGGTTCCCCAAGGCCATCCATTAGGTGTGAAGAGTGTCTTTTTAGAGATCAAAAGCAATGGGAAACAAGGTAAAAGATCTGTAAAAGAAACACATCTGAAATGAAGTCAGTTCTTCCCCGTAACAAAACTGATAATGTAGGAAGAAGAGTGTCAGTAGGTTGGCTTTACTGTGCACAGGCAAGCAGACCCAAGTTTGCTTTGGTAGAGTTTTAGTTATATGAGTTCATCTGGGGTAGATATCCAAGACTGCTCACTCACAGTGAGAGTGAGAATTGATGGTAAGTGTCAGCTGGGAGCTCTGCTAAGCTGTTGACTAGAATGCCTGCTTGTATAGCACAACTGTTTCAAGGCAGTCACACTTTTTACTGGTGAATGACTTAGCACACAGTAGCTGTCTCAAGCGGAGAAGGCAATGGCACCCCACTCCAGTACTCTTGCCTGGAAAATCCAATGGATGGAGGAGACTGGTAAGCTGCAGTCCATGGGGTCGCTAAGAGTTGAACATGATGGAGCGGATTCAAAACACAAGAGAAGACTCTACACGTGGACATCACCAGATGGTCAACACCGAAATCAGATTGATTATATTCTTTGCAGCCAAAGATGGAGAAGCTCCATATAGTCAACAAAAACAAGACCAGGAGCTGACAGTGGCTCAGATCATGAACTCCTTATTGCCAAATTCAGACTTAAATTGAAAAAAGTAGGGAAAACCGCTAGATGACCTAAATCAAATCCCTTATGATTATACACTGGAAGTGAGAAATAGATTTAAGGGCCTAGATCTGATACACAGAGTGCCTGATGAACTATGGAATGAGGTTCGTGACATTGCACAGGAGACAGGGAACAAGACCATCCCCATGGAAAAGAAATGCAAACAAGCAAAATGGCTGTCTGGGGAGGCCTTACAAATAGCTGTGAAAAGAAGAGAGGCGAAAAGCAAAGGAGAGAAGGAAAGATATAAGCATTTGAATGCCGAGTTCCAAAGAATAGCAAGAAGAGATAAGAAAGCCTTCTTCAATGATCGATGCAAAGAAACAGGAAAACAACAGAATGGGAAAGACTAGAGATCTCTTCAAGAAAATCAGAGATACCAAGGGAACATTTCATGCAAAGATGGACTCGATAAAGGACAGAAATTGTGTGCACTTACTATGGACAGGGAGGCTTGGCGTGCTGCAATTCATGGGGTCGCAAAGAGTCAGACGCGACTGAGCAACTGAACTGAACTGAACTGAACAGAAGCAGAAGATATTAAGAAGAGGTAGCAAGAATACACAGAAGAACTGTAACAAAAGATCTTCACGACCCAGATAATCACAATAGTGTGATCACTTATCTAGAGCCAGACATCCTGGAATGTGAAGTCAAGTGGGCCTTAGAAAGCATAACTGTGAACAAAGCTAGTGGAGGTGATGGAATTCCTATTGAGCTATTTCAAATCCTGAAAGATGATGGTGTGAAAGTGCTGCACTCAATATGCCAGCAAATGTGGAAAACTTACCAGTGGCCACAGGAATGGAAAAGGTCAGTTTTCATTCCAATCCCAAAGAAAGACAATGCCAAAGAATGCTCAAACTACTGCACCATTGCACTCATCTCACATGCTAGTAAAGTAATGCTCAAAATTCTCCAAGCGAGGCTTCAGCAATACGTGAACCATGAACTTCCTGATGTTCAAGCTGGTTTTATAAAAGGCAGAGGAACCAGAGATCAAATTGCCAACATCCACTGGATCATGGAAAAAGCAAGAGAATTCCAGAAAAACATCTATTTCTGCATTATTGACTATGCCAAAGCCTTTGACTGTGTGGATCACAATAAAGTGTGGAAAATTCTGAGAGATTGGGAATACCAGACCACCTGACCTGCCTTTTGAGAAATCTGTATGCAGGTCAGGAAGCAACAGTTAGAATTGGACATGGAACAGACTGGTTGCAAATAGGAAAAGGAGTACGTCAAGGCTGTATATTGTCACCTTGCTTATTTAACTTATATGCAGAGTACATCATGAGAAACGCTGGACTGGAAGAAACACAAGCTGGAATCAAGATTGCCGGGAGAAATATCAATAACCTCAGATATGCCGATGACACCACCCTTATGGCAGAAAGTGAAGAGGAACTAAAAAGCCTCTTGGTGAAAGTGAAAGAGGAGAGTGAAAAAGTTGGCTTAAAGCTCAACATTCAGAAAATGAAGATCATGGCATCCAGCCCCATCACTTCATGGGAAATAGATGGGGAAATAGTGGCAACAGTGTCAGACTTTATTTTTGGGGGGGCTCCAAAATCACTGCAGATGAGGACTGCAGCCACGGAATTAAAAGACGCTTACTCCTTGGAAGGAAAGTTATGACCAACCTAGATAGCATATTGAAAAGCAGAGACATTATTTTGCCGACTAAGGTCCATCTAGTCAAGGCTATGGTTTTTCCAGTGGTCATGTATGGATGTGAGAGTCAGACTGTGAAGAAGGCTGAGTGCCGAAGAATTGATGCTTTTGAACTGTGGTGTTGGAGAAGACTCTTGAGAGTCCCTTGGACTGCAAGGAGATCCAACCAGTTCATCCTAAAGGAGATCAGTCCTGGGTGTTCATTGGAAGAATTGATGCTGAAGCTGAAACTCCAGTACTTTGGCCACCTCATGCGAAGAGTTGACTCATTGGAAAAGACCCTGATGCTGGGAGGGATTGGGGGCAGGAGGAGAAGGGGACAACAGAGGATGAGATGGCTGGTTGGCATCACTGACTCGATGGACTTGAGTCTGAGTGAACTCTGGGAGTTGGTGATGGACAGGGTGGCCTGGCGTGCTGCAATTCATGGGGTTGCAAAAGTCGGACACGACTGAGCGACTGAACCTGAACCTGAGCGACTTCACTTTCACTTTTCACTTTCTTGCATTGGAGAAGGAATGGCAACCCACTCCAGTGTTCTTGCCTGGAGAATCCCAGGGATGCGGGAACCTGGTGGTTTGCCGTCTATGGGGTCGCACAGAGTCGGACATGATTGAAGCGACTTAGCAGCAGCAGTTGTCTCAAGAGAATCACAGGGAAGTAGCACAGCCTTTTCTGACCTACTTTCAGCAGTCACTTTTTTCAGATTCTATTGGCTATCAGTGAGTCATAAGATCTGCCTGCCTATTAAAGGAGAAGATACCATTTAGACTCACATGTGAAAAAGTCACACTGAGAAAAGCAAATGGAATGGCAGATATTGTTGTTGGAAAATAAATTTTGCCATACACATTTTAAAAATTATTTTTAATCATTCTTCAGTGCTGTGTTCCATTTCCTGAGAAATATTACTAATGATACAAAAAACAAACCCCACAATGTGTCTGCAAAATAATAAAGATTGTGGGCTAGTTGGATGATCTTAGGCAACAATTTTCTTTTCTATAAGTATGAATAATAATAGGACCTACCTCATAAGGTTGTTCTGAGTGTTAAAAGAATTTATAACTTATAACATGTAGAAAATTTTCTAAATCATAACGTGTATCAGTAGGTGATTGCAAAAAGGGATTAAAACAGCTCATTTATAAAACATCTGTCAGTTAACATTAAGACAAACTGTATCATGGAAACAGGCAATATCCTCAAAATAAAAAAGAATTATCTAAAATAAAATGAGAAACATATATCAGGCAAATAATAACTAATATAAAACTGTCACAGAAATCAATATTTTAAAAAAATGTTAAATAACAAGTAACAGAAATAGTGATGTTACCCAATGAAGAAAGACAACCTATAAAGAAATCTTTGAAACATTGTATATATAATAGCAAAAAAATTACTGTTCATTAAGAAACTGCATAAAAAGCTTTATATTCATTCAATGAAATACTGTTAAAAAGATTAAGAAGATGTGATAATATGCGCTAAATACAAGCCATGGAATACTATTAAGTAAAAAGATAATGGCTAGATGGTAAAAATAGAATTCAGGTATAGAACAGGTATATTCAAGTATAAAACCATAAATTTTTAAAAGCTTTGTTTACATACCAATATGGAAACCAAAAAAATACACTGATGAGTATTATATCAAAATAAGAATAGTTTCTAGGGAGATGTGGAAGACAATGCCACTCCACTATTTGTAATTTATTTTATTTTACAAAGTATAAATTAAGTACATTAAAATGTTAGCATTTCCTAGGAAATGATAGTAATTTTAAGCGCTTATTTCTGTAGTTTTCTGTCAAATGGATGACAACACTAACAGTACAATCCTCATACTAAACTTTGGTGTGTTGTCTTTTTGTTTAGTATGGTGGAAAGCATAAACATATGGGATGGATGGTTCATTGTTTTCTAAAACCATTCCACTATCTTTTATTCTGACATTCTAACGTCTAAAAAAAATCTTCATCTATTTAAAGGAAGGAGAAGATACTGAAACACAAAAAGTTGTTGGTGGTGGGTTTCTACAATGTTTCAATGTTTAGATGGTATTTCAACTATTATCCTCTCTCATTTAAATTTTCAAATTTTAAATATGTACCAATCAAGTTCATAAGCAACAAAATAACATAAACAGTGTTACCAAGAGGTTTGATACCATAACCCTTACGGCAGAAAGTGAAGAGGAACTAAAAAGCCTCTTGATGAAAGTGAAAGAGGAGAGTGAAAAAGTTGGCTTAAAGCTCAACATTCAGGAAACAAAGATCATGGCATCTGGTCCCATCACTTCATGGGAAATAGGTGGGGAAACAGTGGAAACAGTGTCAGACTTTATTTTGGGGGGCTCCAAAATCACTGCAGGTGGTGACTGCAGCCATGAAATTAAAAGACGCTTACTCCTTGGAAGAAAAGTTATGACCAACCTAGACAGCATATTGAAAAGCAAAGACATTGGAAAAGACCCTGATGCTGGGAGGGATTGGGGGAGGAGGAGAAGGGGATGACAGAGGATGAGATGACTGGATGACATCACCGACTCGATGGACATGAGTTTGGATAAACTCCAGGAGTTGGTGATGGACAGGGAGGCCTGGTGTGCTGCGATTCATGGGGTCACAAAGAGTCAGACACGACTGAGTGACTGAACTGAACTGAATGAAGATCTTGCATCCTTCTTCCTTCATTATTTCAAAACAGTCTCAGCTGGCGTCAACTGTGTTTGTTTGTCTCTGGGTTATTGACCTGTACCCCTCCTTCTGAAATACAAACAGCTATAAGGGTTGTTTTTTTTTCGTTTGTTTGTTTGGTTTTTTGCTGCAAGAGAGTTCAGGGAGAATAAACACCAGGTGCAGGATATAATTTACACAGTGTGGAGGAGGAGGTTGGTTGGGAGAGGGGGCACTGATAGGTTAACTTTGTGAAGGAAAAATCTAGTTAGTGACACTGCAGATTAGTAAGTTAAAAAACTAAGATTGAGCAACTCTTTCAGGCTCATTTTTCCTGTTCTCTGTTCTCTTTACTTGTTCTCAGGAGAGGAGAAACTTCAATTCTTTTTTGCTGCAACACAAATCCGATAGGCAATGTCCTATATTTTCCGTAGCAGTGATGCCATTGACTCTCCTTCCCTTTGGAAATCTCTTTCTTGATCTTGTAATATTGAATCCCCCTATAGTTATTCCTTCATTACTATTCTTTGTTAGCCCTTCACTGGAAGATGAAGAAGTGACTCAGAGCTCTGTCTTAGAGGATCTTTCCTTTTTCTCCCTGGTTTAAAAAAAAAATCTTTTTAGCGACCTCAAGGGTTGAGTTAACCACACACCTAAATTTATGGCACATTATAGAGTATTAGATCCATTCTTAATTTATTTTAATATTTATTTTCGTTTCTATTCATCCCCTGGGCTTCCCCAGTGGCTCAGTGGTGAAGAATCTGCTTGCAATGCTGGAGACACGGGTTTGATCCCTGTGTCAGGAAGATCCCCTGGAGTGGCTATCCACTCCAGTAATCTTGCCTAAAGAATTCCATGGAGAAAGGAGCCTGGCAACTACCGTCTGCTGGGTCACAAAGAGTCAGACACAACTGTAGTGACCAAGCACATTCGTTCCCTACACCTTTTTTCTTTTTGGACCTAAACACTCAGAGCCAGCCCTGCAAAGATAGAAGAAAACATAGAGCTGCAAGTGCCAAAGACCTGGTGAAATGAATAAACAATTATTGAGCAAGCAGAGTTCATCAAACAAAGTGAGACCATATTCTTTCAACTTCAATGGTTTAGCAATGATGAAAACAACAGAGTGAATATTGTACTAATTAATCTCTACTAATTTTTTTTTTTTTAAATTTTAAAATCTTTAATTCTTACCTGCGTTCCCAAACATGAACCCCCCTCCCACCTCCCTCCCCATAACATCTCTCTGGTCATCCCCATGCACCAGCCCCAAGCATGCTGTATCCTGCGTCAGACATAGACTGGTGATTCAATTCTTACATGATAGTATACATGTTAGAATGCCATTCTCCCAAATCATCCCACCCTCTCCCTCTCCCTCTGAGTCCAAAAGTCCGTTATACACATCTGTGTCTTTTTTCCTATCTTGCATACAGGGTCGTCATTGCCATCTTCCTAAATTCCATATATATGTGTTAGTACACTGTATTGGTGTTTTTCTTTCTGGCTTACTTCACTCTGTATAATCGGCTCCAGTTTCATCCATCTCATCAGAACTGATTCAAATGAATTCTTTTTAACGGCTGAGTAATACTCCATTGTGTATATGTACCACAGCTTTCTGATCCATTCATCTGCTGATGGACATCTAGGTTGTTTCCATGTCCTGGCTATTATAAACAGTGCTGCGATGAACATTGGGGTACATGTGTCTCTTTCCATTCTGGTTTCCTTGGTGTGTATGCCCAGCAGTGGGATTGCTGGGTCATAAGGTAGTTCTATTTGCAATTTTTTAAGGAATCTCCACACTGTTCTCCATAGTGGCTGTACTAGTTTGCATTCCCACCAATAGTGTAGGAGGGTTCCCTTTTCTCCACACCCTCTCCAGCATTTATTGCTTGCAGATTTTTGGATCGCAGCCATTCTGACTGGTGTGAAGTGGTACCTCATTGTGGTTTTGATTTGCATTTCTCTAATAATGAGTGATGTTGAGCATCTTTTCATGTGTTTGTTAGCCATTCGTATGTCTTCTTTGGAGAAATGTCTATTTAGTTCTTTGGCCCATTTTTTGATTGGGTCGTTTATTTTTCTGGAATTGAGCTGCATAAGTTGCTTCTATATTTTTGAGATTAGTTGTTTGTCAGTTGCTTCATTTGCTATTATTTTCTCCCATTCCGAAGGCTGTCTTTTCACCTTGCTTATATTTTCCTGTGTTGTGCAGAAGCTTTTAATTTTAATTAGATCCCATTTGTTTATTTTTGCTTTTATTTCCAGAATTCTGGGAGGTGGATCATAGAGATCCTGCTGTGATTTATGTCTGAAAGTGTTTTGCCTCTGTTCTCCTCTAGGAGTTTTATAGTTTCTGATCTTACATTTAGATCTTTAATCTATTTTGAGTTTATTTTTGTGTGCGGTGTTAGAAAGTGATCTAGTTTCATTCTTTTACAAGTGGTTGACCAGTTTTCCCAGCACCACTTGTTAAAGAGATTGTCTTTACTCCATTGTATATTCTTGCCTCCTTTGTAATCTCTACTAAATTTTAATTTTTATAAACTTTATTACTCCCAATAATGCAGATTTTTAAAAACTTAAATGTAGAGAAACATGGAAATATTCAGTGTCTCCTGTAAAGTAAACATACTGTAAAGTATGCCCCACTTGGAGTCATTCTGTTGGAAAAGGACCTGATTAAAGGATTAACAAGTAATCAAATCCCAAGGAGGGTGAAATGCAGCTGCTCCTGACACAATAGTTACCCCATAAATTCCTTGTCCCACAGCCTCACATTCTTCAGGCTCAGAGGAGGAGGAAAACAAATTTATTAATTTCTTTTTTTCTTAAGAAAATCTTCCAGAGAAAAGGAATGTTGTCATCTTTAACTTTGCTGAAGCCCCTCTGAAGCAACTCTTTCTACTAGTTTTTTAGGAAGGCTAGAAAGACAAGTAGCCATGGCCAAAATTGTAGCTTTGTAATAGTTAAAACTTTTTACAAGCTTTTGGTGCCCTTTCTCTCACAGATACGCAGGGACCTCATGCTATCCTTCAATTTATAAAGTTATTGACTCTGTTAATCTACTCAGATCTGTTTTCTCCTGTCAAACCTCATACAAAAAGTTAATTTTCTCTTTCATTCTCCTCCAACCCAAAGAACATCAAATCCACATTATTCAGGTCTTACAAAATGTAGCTACTTTATAATTCAAATTTCATTTAGATTTGTATTGTCAAAAAAGAAAGAGAAAGGCAAATGAGTCTTGAAAATTGTCACCTAATTGGAGAAACAGTAGTACTGATTCGCCCTGATATGAGGACTGGGGAAATTCCTGGGAGGCAATAATGCAGAATAGTTTTACCTATTCTACTGAGAGTGAACTGAGATAAGACCAGAGTCTTGCCAGTAAAGTAATTAAAGTGATGATGATCATCGCCTATCAGTCCACTAGCATGTTGTTGTAGACTGCATAGAACCACATGATTCATCATTAACTCTTACATAATCTACTTGCTTGATGTATGTTTCTTTGGCTCAAACATGGTAAGTTTGATCCACTCCATTAATGTTCTTGAAACATCTTAAGATAACAGTTATCACCATCCTCATAGTCACTCTTAATGTACTAATACATTGTTTTAACTAGGTCATTTGTGAAGTGGATCAACAATGTCATATATAGAGTTAGGGTTTGAAATTTTTTTTAAGATTTTTTAAAAATAATTGAAACAGACAGACTGTTACTCGGGTAATAATATCTTATCAGATGTACTTTTTGAGCAGAAGAGAAAAAGTTTGCAGTTATCAAGCAGACAATTATATGGAAATTTCAGGCTATTTTATCTGTGACTAAACTGACAATGAATACTTCCAAAAGATTTGTCTTTCAGATAAATAGCATTCAAAATAAGCACATGACATGTTATGGAAAAAAGTTATTCAATTCCGAGGTTGAAAGAGAGCAAAAAGATGAAGATCACTTGTTTAGTGTCATATGGGACATGCAGACACCAACGGAACAACAATTTCAGAAACAGACAGACCTTGCTAATTCTATATACCGAATGAGTGTGAAATCACCTACAGGCACAAGGCAGAGGCAAAAATAAATCCTCTCTAAGTGAGTGTACTGCTAGCTTGAGCTTCAGACTACTGCAGTCTTTTTTCTTTTTCTTTTTGAAGTATAATCATTTACAATGTAATGTTAGTTTCTTCAGTTCAGTTCAGTTCAGTCACTCAGTCGCGTCCAATTCTTTGCGACCCCATGAATCACTGCATACCAGGCCTTCCAGTCCATCACCAACTCCCAGAGTCTACCCAAATCCATGTCCATCGAGTCGGTGATGCCATCTAGCCATGTCATTCTCTCTCCTCCCCTTCTCCTCCTGCCCCCAATCCTTCCCAGCATTAGGGTGTTTTCCAATAAGTCAACTCTGTATCAGGTGGCCAAAGTATTGGAGTTTCAGCTTCATCATCAGTCCTTCCAGTGAACACCCAGGTGTGATCTCCTTCTACTGTATAGCGAAGTGATTCAGTTATACATATGTATATTACTCTTGGTACTATTTTCCATTACTGGTTTTTATAGGATATTGCAGATAGCTCCCTGTGCTACACAGTAGGACCTTACTGTTTATCTGTTTTGTATGTAGTAGTTTGTATTTGCCAACTATTTGGCCAACATATTATGAGCTGTTTGAATGTTTTGGAAATTAAGCCCTTGTTGGTCACATTGTTTGCAAATAGTTTCTCACGTTCCATATCGGTTCATTTCCTTTGCTGTGCAAAAGCTCTAACGTTTGGTTTGATCACTTTCCTTTATTTTTGTGTTTTATTTCTATTGCCCTGGGAAACTGACCTTCTCTTCCAGTAGAAGGGTATCCCTTCACAGGAGCTGTCCCCCATGAAGTGTACACTGTGGTGTCATCTGTCACCCATTGTGCGGGCTCACAAACTACACGGTTGGATTTTGACAATGCCCTCAGACCCAGCTCTACTAGGGAAATGCAGGTGATTGGCCTGGGTGTCCCTAGGCAGTGTGCTCACAAAGTCGCGAGTGCAGATTCGTCAGTACAGATTCTCTGCAGTCAGGCGTTGGGACCACTATAGTCGTACGTTTACATCTGCTATGGGGACTATGGAATCATTTCAGTCCCAGCCCTGCCTCTGCATGTGCCCACCCACAAAGACTGCAAGCTGCTACCACGGGACCCACTCCAGATGTGGGAGTGCTAATAACCCCCTCTAAAGTTCATCAGGACCTGAGCTCACAAATTGGCCACTGATGGTGTAAATCTAGATCACAGCTTCTGGGCCATGGCTCAGATTTCAGTCCTTCTTCCTAAATTATGCAGCCCTTGGGCATAGGTTCAGATTTCATGCCGCCTCTGCTTGTGCACAACCCACCATTGCTTGCACACCGGAGCCTTGCCTGCTCCAGTGACTGTTATGGTGGGGCAATGTCCCTCCTTTTATGCTTATGTTAATGATAGGGCTTCTCTGATGGACCAGGGCTCCTCCTGTCTACACCCTTGGTTGCTGTTTGGACCATACTCCAGCCCCTTCAGGCTGTTTCCATGGAGCCATCCCCAGTTCTCTCCCCTGGTCTGTCTGCTGAAGCTCAGATTTCTCCACACCAGCAGACTTGCACCTTGGACTAGGGAGCGCAGGAAGGTAACCAGGACTGTCTGTGCTTGTCTTTCTCCTTTCTGCCCCGACAATCTGGCTGCTACACTCTCCTCTGAGCCTCTGAAGCTCCCAATCTATCCTGTCTGTCATCTCAGGCTCTGAAGGGTGTTCCTGAGTAAGGGAAACTTTCCTCTTTCACAGCTCTGGGATGCTTCAGTTCAGTTCAGTTCAGTCGCTCAGTGGTGTCTGGCTCTTTGCGACCCCCTCCCCTACAAATCCTTTGCTTTTTTCTTTCATCCTACCTGGTTACATTGTAACCTATCTTGTAACTTTGGTTGTATGAGCTCTTCTGCCAGCATTCAGTAGGTGTTCTGTGAGAATTGTTCCACATGTAGATGTATTTTTGATGCTTTTGTGGGAGGTGGTAAGATCCACATCCTTCTGTTCTGCCTTCTTGATTTCCCTCCTGCAGTTTTGTTTTTTTTTTTTAAATACAGCTTTGAGCACTCAGTTTAAAATAATCATAATTAAATTAAGTAACATGAGTTCCTGAACCCAAATAAATAACTATCAAAACAAACCTTTAAAGGAAAAGGTTGGTACATTTGATATGCTAAAATTCAGAATGTCTTTTCATCAAAAGACATCACTAAGAAAGCAAAAAGGCAAGCCAGACAGTGGAAGAAGTTATTTTCAATATACATAAAGAATAAAACTCATATCCAATGTCAGTTAAAAAAGACAACCCAAATGAAAATTGAGCAGTATACAGATGAAGAAAAGCAAATGTGAATGAGGTGCCCACCTTTATTTATAATCAAAGAATGCAAATTAAAATGATAGTGGGATAGAGTACACATCCACCAGCAAGTGCTGGAGATACCAACAATATACATGTTGATGAGGATGTAGCAGAAGAGAAATTTCTATACACTGTGTCAAGTAAAAGTGAAATGCTTTGGAACATAACTTTCTTTCAGAAAGTTAAAAATAAGCATAACCAGTATATAATTCCTATACATGCTCATATGTATGTGTGCTGCATTGTACTAATGTAGCTCACATGTATGTGCACTAAACTGTTCTAATATACACGATCATATGTATGTGCACCACACTGTGCTAATATACATGCTCATTTGTATTTGTACTACATTGTACTAATATATCCAAGGTTGATCATAGCAGCATTATTCTAAATATTGGGTTGGCCATAAAGCTCATTTGGGTTTTTCTGTAACATCTTATGGAAAAGCCCTAACAAGCTTTCTGGCCACCCAGTATTGAAAAACTGGTAACACCCAAACGTCCATCAGCAGTAGAATGGATAAATGAAAACAAGGGAATTAGAACACCGTGGAATAACACAGATTAATAAAATACTGAGGAAAAGAAGCAAATTTCAAAGAAAAAAACCAGCATAAATTCATTGCAGTAAAACTTGAAGCAAAGAAGCAAAACTAAAGTTTACTTATTTATTTATTTTTGGCTGCACTGAGTCTGTTGCTGTGCACGGACTTTTCTCTAGCTGCAGTGAGCAGGGGCTACTCTCTAGATGCAGTGTGCATGCTTCTCATTGCGGTGGCTTCTCCTGCTGCAGACACAGGCTCTGGAACATGCAGGCTTCAGCAGTTGCACTGTGTGGCCCCAGTGGTTGTGGCTAGTGGGCTCTAGAGTGCAGACTCAGTAGTTGTGGTACAAAGGCTTAGTTGCCCTGAGGCATGTGGAATCTTCCCCAACCAGGGATTGAACCCGTGTCCCCTGCGTGGCAGGGAGATTCTTAACCTCTGAACCACGAGGGAAGTCCAAAACTAAAGGATTATAAGGTTGCCTGTATGAATGGCGATTACCTCTGTGAAGAGACTTTTGGCAAAGGACACATGTAGACTTTTGGGGCCTTGGCAATTTTTTTTTCATAGTCTGAGTGGTAAATACATGAGTACTTGCTTTACAACAAGTTATTGGACTGTATACTTGGGTTTTACGTGCTTTAGTTTTTGGTGTTATAGTCCACAATGTTAAAAAACAAATGAAACAGCTCTCTGTATACTGACATTAAATAATTCTTGAGTTTATGTTGTAAATGAAAACCTGGAGTGTGGAAAAGTGTAAACAATTCCTTTTTTTATGAAAAAAAAAAGGAAGAAGGTATGAGGGAGGGAGAGACAGAGAGAGAAAGCAGGAGAGAGGTGTTCATAAAAGAGGGAATAAAAAACAGTGGTTATCTTAGGAGAAATAGGTGGCCAAGGGACAAGATTAGAAGAAAAATGACTCTTCATTGTATACCTTTTTGTACTTTTTGTATTTCATACCATGTAAATGTATCAGCTATTCTGTGTGTGTGTGTGTGTATACTCGGTCATGTCTCACTCTTTGTGACCCCATGGGCTATATCCTGCCACTCTTTGCAACCCCATGGACTGTATCCTGCCTGGGTCCTCTGTTCATGGAATTTTCCAGGCAAGAATACTGGAGTGGGTTGCCATTTCCTACTCTAGGGGATCTTCCCAAGCTAGGGATCAAACCCCTGTCTGCTATGTCTCCTGTATTGCACGTGGATTCTTTACCACTGCCACATGGGGAGCTCATTAACTATTCTAAATAAATAAGTAAGCACTCCAAAAAGGAAAAAAAAAGGAAAAAAAAATTCCTAACATCAATGCTGATTATACTTACCCACAAGAGGTCACTATCGAATGATGTTGAACTCTAGTTCCTCATCAGAGGAAAACCAGTCTGAAGTCTTCCTGCTCTCACCAGGAAGTGAAGAAGCATCTTCATTTACATTCTTACTTTATTTTACCTGTCATGTTCTGTTTCATAAAAAAACCTCCAATTCAAAAATACGCACAGAAATTTATTTATTTATTTATTTTTATTTATTTTATTATTATTATTATTTTTAGTTTTTTATTTTTTAAATTTTAAAATCTTTAATTCTTACATGCATTCCCAAACATGAACCCCCCTCCCACCTCCCTCCCCATAACATCTTTCTGGGTCATCCCCATGCACCAGCCCCAAGCATGCTGCATCCTGCGTCAGACATAGACTTAAAAGATACATTTAAAATGGAGCGAAAGAAGACAAAGAATTGAAGAGACAGTATGAAGCCATGAATGAATTTACAAAAAGCATAATATTATCCATTTCCCCTAGGATTAATGCACAAATTAGATTCTAATGTTTCTAGCATTTGATACAAAAAAGGAAGTATTGTCAGTTTTATAATTCAAAATTTTGCTCAGGAGAATATTCAGAGTATGAAAAATGTTTTCCCTGGTATAGTCTGTTAAAGACAATCCATAAGGACTGTTTAGGTGAAATTCCTGACCAGTCTTAATAACAAGACTAATCCACAGAACAATTGGAAAACCACGCCATCTTATTGAGAGAAGTGTAAGATGCTCTGGGACACCAGATCAGGGAAGTTTCATTCATGGGTTAGTCATGGTTGAAAATGAAACTAAGAATACATGGTATAGAAAAGGAAGAAGAAAAGCCACAAAACTTGTGCTTTAAAAATTCTGTCTTACACATAGGAGAGTGTTCAGCCTTCACTTGGTTGGATTTTTCAAAATTTGGTTATTGCAACAAATTCCCTTTCCAGTAAAGTTGAGCTGATTGTCCTTCAGGCAAATAATGGGTTAAATGCTACCTTCTAAGTTCTAAGTTCAAGGAAAAACAGCCCTATTCAAATGCTGCTGCTGGCTCACCAATGCAGGGCTTAAGGCAAAGACGAGGGAAGTCAGAGTCTAGGAGTCAGTTTTCTCTGTGACGAGAGCTGTAACAGCTGTGAAAAACACTTCAGCAGTGATGGATTCTTCTGATATTCAAAGGAAAAATATAGCTATCATTGGTGGTGGCTTGGTAAGAATCTATTTGGATATATTATTCCTGGTAGTGGTATTATATTATCATTACTCTTTTTTGCTTTTTTATCAGAGATTAATTGCTTTTATTAATATTTTTTCTATCAGTTTTACTGCAGTGTTATTGACATAGAGCACTCTGTAAGTTTCAAATGTACAGCATAATGATTTCACTTACATACATTATGATTCCCACAAGAAGTTTAGTGAGTATTTCTCATTTCAGAGAGATATAAAATAACAGAAAAAGAAAACGTATTTTTTCTTTGTAATGGGAACTCTAAGGATTTACTCTCTTAACAACTTTCATATGCAACATACAGTGGCGTTCATTACATGTTACATCTGTGGTGCTTATTTATATTATAACTGTTAGTTTGTATTTTTTGACCACCTTTGTTGTTGTATAAAGATATTATACCTTTAATCTTCCTCACCTATTTCACTTATTTTAATATTATTAATCACTTGTAAGGATTGTTCACTTTCTTTTGAAACTTTTCTGATATTTAAATACACCTTTTTAAAATGTGGTATTAGTTTAGTTTGCTCTTTCCTAAAAGAGCTATCTTATTTCCATTAAATACAAAGGTGTCCATTTTCCCTTGTTTTTTCTGTATAGCATTTTTCAAAATGGAAAATAAAGCAAATTGAATTTGATTAATCCCTGAATAGACTATGTTTTAAAACAAATATTAATATAAATAGTTATTTTAATCAAAATATTTGCCCTGCTTTGGTTAATAAGAGTTTATACTGTCTAGTAAGAATAAAAGTATCAAGAAACATGAAGTTAATGCAGAATTATCACATTGAATGTTCACTAGTTCTCTGAATAAGTGGGAGTAATACTTATTCAGTCCTCCTAACTGGCTGGTCCCAAGTTGGTGGAGTGAGGCACAGAGCAGGTGAGATTAATGGGCTGAGATGGCCCCACATCTAGCAAGATGAGAGAAGGAGGTGTCTCTTCTCTGCTTCCACCATTATTATAGGAAAGCTAGTTCTGCTTAACGTGGGGCTGCCTCAGTGAAACTGTATTTTCCCCTCCCTTAGCAGAACAGCTATTGTGGAATCAAAATATCCCCATTAGTTAAAGTTTAATCATTTTGGCTTTGCATTTGTTTTAATCATGTGCACCCTTTTAGATCATAGGTATTTATTTATTTCACTTACTCCGCGAAAATTTGCTGAGGGCCTAATAATGTGCCAGACACTGTTCTAGGTTGTATGTAAATGAGTACATTTTGTACCACATATAGAGTTATACAGTTTGTGCTAATTCTGACTTGGGTGTTGCCTTCCTTTTTGTGTTTTCCCTAAAGTATGATGACAGTTCTAACATTTCTGGTTTGCTATTGTCGTAGCCACACGTTCTGGGAAACAAACTCACTCAGAAGGACAATGCAGATAGTGGAGTGCAGTTTATTACACCAGCGGGCCCAAGGCAGAGTCTTCTCTTAGCCAAGGACCCCCCCCCGCCAAAACAGTTTTTGTGAAAACCTTATATACCCGAAGTGTACATGCACAAACTCACCTCTCCATATTCCCTGACAATCAAAGTTAACCTGTGATTCATTTGCCTTAAGCCTAGGTAGTTAACAGTGGACAGTTATCAATACGCCTGTGGTCATACCTCAATAAGTATAACAGAATGTATGATTCTATTGGTTACACAGATAATTAGGGTACTCTTTAGCAAAGGAAGAGCCCCAGGGCTCTTCCTTCCTGGGGCCTGGTTTTCCAGTTGGTTTGTCGTTTCCATGGATACTGGGCATGGAAACTGGGCGTATAGCTCAGAGTCCACAGTCTAGCCCAAGATGGAGTCCCACTTTCAAGATAGGGCCTGTTCTTATTCCTCCTTCACTATCACATGCTGTGTTGGCTGATGCATGTGGCACACATCCTCATTTCTTCATACTTCATACCTGGCTTCAATCCAATTGTTCCTATCAAAATTTTGCATAAAATGTGAATTTATGGAGTCAACAAAATCCTATTGGGTGCCAGCTATGTGCCAACAGTGTTTTAGGTACCAGGAATATAGTGATGAGCATTCAGGGAAGAGAAAGACAATGCAGAAGAAAAGTAAGTTCAGTGAGGCCTGAGCACTCCAAAAAAAATTCAAGCAGGTAATGCTGTAGGGTCTTGAGGTACCCATTTATAGAGTGTGGTCAGGGACAGCTTTTCTGAGGAGCCATATGACCTGAAAAATGAGAAGGAAGCCATCATGTGAAGGGCTACAGAAAGAGCTTTTGGGGTAGATGAAGGACTGGAGAGAAACAATGAGATAAAGAGCTGAGCACTTTTCTTGGAGCAGACAGAAAGGCACAAAGAGTGAGACTGGAAAGGAGTAGCCACTGAGGCTGAGGAGAATGATATACCCAGAGAGTCTAAGATCTTACGGTGCGAGGCAGACAGATTTTATCCTAGAAGCAATGGAAAGCTGTTGGAAGATTTTAAGTATGAAAGCAAGCTGTGATTTTAAGATTCCTTAGGCTGTTATATAGAGAAGAACTGGGAAATTTTTAAGACCAGGTAGACCAGTTAAGAGGCTGTTGTGTTTGTCCAAGGCTTGGATTAGGGTGGCAGCAGTGATATCTCTTACAATGGCTCTTAGATATCCAAGTGACAGTGAAAGTCACTCAGTCATGTCCAACTCTTTGTGACCCCATGGACTATACAGTCCATGGAATTCTCCAGGCCAGAATACTGAAGTGGGTAGCCTTTCCCTTCTCCAGAAGATCTTCCCAATCCAGGGACTGAAACCAGATTACCTGCATTGCAGGCAGATTGTTTACCAGCTGAGCCGTAAGAGAAGCCCAAGAACACTGGAGTGGGTAGCCTGTTCCTTCTCCAGGAGATCTTCCTGACCCAGGAATCAAACCGGGGTCTCCTGTATTACGGGCAGATTCTTTGTCAACTGAGCTAGGGGAGATAACAAATATGTGATTGGATATATGATTTTGGAAGGCATAAAATTGTGAGTATCATCCACAGGTTTCTCCCTGAATAACACTTGAACTCTTCATCATCAAACCACTTCATTATCTGGGCACACATACACGTGATAGAAAATGGAAGACATGAACTAATACACATATTTAAAAAGCAACTAAAATTCCTCTGTAAAGGACTTCTTTTCACCTTATTGCTCAGGTCCATACTTAGGAATCATGTCTGATTCATTTCTTTTCATTTTATGAAAACCCCCGTTCCTTTCGTTCTACCAATAAGCCTTGGTGCCTCTATAACGAAAATATATTTCAATTCTGGTCATTGCTACCATCAGTTAGGGCCATCATCATTCTTTATCCATACTCCTGCAGCCTCCTCCTAAATGATCTCCCAGCTTCTACTCTTATCCATAGGCAGTCACACAGCAGCCAGAATCAACCTTTCAAGTCATTAGTGTGATAATTACCATTCATTGCTTACAACCTTCCATTACAAATAAAGTAAAATCTAAACTCCTTACCAAAAGCCCTACAGGAACTGAGTCTGTCTACCTGCCTGGCCTCATCCTTTCCATGTTTTTGTTTTTTATATTACCTATCAGCACCTGAAATCATGTACTTTATTTGTTTGGAGTAAGTAGGTAAGCTATTTATTAAGCATCTATTCCTACAAGGATATAGCCTCTCGTGGCTGGAACCACACCTAATATTACTTAATGTCATTATTTAGTATTTGACAGATAAATTAATGAAAGGAATGAAAAACTCTTCTTAAAGATATGAAGGTAAAGGAAATTTCATAGTGGATGAAAGACTGAATATTGAGGAAATTTAAAAAATTAAAAAAGAATTCTGATTACATAAAGTGATTCAAGAAGGTTAAATTTAATACATAAAGGACAAAATTATTTTCTTGCCCATCTACTTTCTTGTGTGTGTGTGTGTGTGCGTGTGTGTGTGTGTGTGTGTGTTTCACCCTTCCCCTTATCTTCCTCCCCATGGACTGATCCCAGTCCTTTAGAATAGGATCTCTGATTATTAAAGGCTGATACACTAAAGGCTCTCTCTGGACCCCAGGGGAAAAACTGCAAGAGCCGAGAACCTTTACTCAGAAGTCCAAATAATATAACGAACTGATTTTTTTCCCCAATGATACCTTGCCTAGTGAAAGATTACTCAAGAATTTGTCTTTGCTCTAATGTAGTGATCATCTGATTCTGTGATTAACCAATTGATTTTTGTTCTTTGAAAACATGTTAAGTCAAAGAGGTCAGAAGTAACCAATAGATCAATGAAGGTCTTTGAGAAACTAAAGGTGAAAGAAATTGTAAACAATGATCATAAACTGGTTAAAGTTATCTATTGAAGAGTGGGAAAAGACGTTAAAACAGTTTTTCAAGAATGTTAATCTGAGTATTTACAAAAATCACTATACTCACTTAGTTATTTTCCTTCTTGTGTGAAACGCTGCTCCCAATCCCTTCCCCTGCAATAGGGATTATCTCCTGGAAGTTGGGGGTGTAACTTCTCCTGCGAATGTACACAGGACTGTGCTTGCCTTTATCACAGACTGCATTCTGTTAAAGTTATAGACATAATGATTGTAAAGAGATAATTGTTTAGTTGTTGAGTCATGTCTGACTGTTTTGTGACCCAACGGACTGCAGCCAGCCAGGCTCCTCCATCCATGGGATTTCCCGGGGAAGAATACTAGAGTGGGGTGCCATTTTCTTCTACAGGGGATCTTCCCAACCTAGGGATCGAACCCGTGTCTCTTGCATCTCCTACGCCAGCACGTGGATTCTTTACCACTGAGCCACCCACATTTGTAGATATGCATGGTTTATTCCCCATAGAAGCTTCTGTAACTTCGAGTCTAAATATTTTCTTATCTTTGGGTCCTGCCCCCTTTTCTTTTATAACGGTATCCCAGTGTCTTGTATTGTCAAACACACTAAAATATCTTGTGTGCGTGAGTTTGCTTTCAGAACAAAGTGGAGGATCATGCTCTTAGATGTTATGGGAAAATAAAACAAAGACACTATTTTTCAGAATGGAGTCATAATGAATGCAATACTTTGAAGGACTAACATTAAAAAAAAGAAGAAGATTTAAAAAACAATCTCTACTTTTCAGGCTGAAAAGAGTTTTGTTGTTGTTGTTTAGTCACTCAGTTGTGTCTTACTCTTTGCAACCCCATGGACTATGTAGCCCACTAGGCTCCTCTATCCTTCAGATTCCCCAGGCAGAAATACTGGAGTGGGTTGCCATTTGGAAGGAGTTTTACAGTCTTCCAATTCTAACCTAAGGCAACCCAGGGGTGAAAAACTGCCACATGAGTTTACGTTAGAGTGAGACTGGTTTTCTTTACCAAATGACAATCCAGAGAAGTCAAAAGAAAGGCCATTGCACATGTGTCCTGAGGATGTGTAGGTATTCAGTTTCTTGGTGTCTGGAAATGCTGCTGCTGAGGTGACTGTTTTCGGTGTTTACAAGTATGATGGAAATGACCAGAGTTTGCAGTGATAGTTACAGCTACTGATCTCTCATTTTTTGGCTGAAGTTTAGAGTTTCAGCTGTAAGGAATATTGAGAATAGCAGTCTTAGTTGTTGCCTGCTGTTGTAGTGTGTGTCCATTGTTCTAGCACGCACTTTGAAGATGTATTTTAGGGCAATATTGAAGCATTTCTTCTGTCTCCCTAGCTGATAAGCAACTCCTTTTCCCCTTTGTTTGACCCAGCAAAATTCTTCATTAAGAGCTTATTTAGAGGGTAAATTTGTTCAAAACATCAGGTCAAGGAGATGTGTTTTCCATGACTTATTATTGCTAATTGGGGCCCTGTCCCCTAGTATTCAAGTTGTTAGTGGCCTCTACTGGTGAAATTGGGGCTTCCCAGGTGGCTCAGTGGTAAAGAATCTGCAGGAGACACAGAAGATGCAGGTTCAATCCCTTGGTTGGGAAGATCCCCTGGAGAAGGGAATGGCAACTCACTCCAGTATTCTTGCTAGGAAAATTCCATGGACAGAGGAGCCTGGTGAGCTATAGTCCATGGGGTCGCAAAAGAGTTGGACATGACTTAGGGACTAAACAACAACTGATGAAACTTCCTTTGAAACTGCTTGATTGTGATGCTATGAGAGGTTATATCTCATGTCTAGAGATGTTAAATTCTGTCACAAATTTATAGGCTCAAAATGGACCTTATGTCAAATTGGCCCTAGACAGTGTTTTCAACCCTGTCTCCCTAGGGTCTTTCCACCTCACAGCTCACTCTTCACTCAGTTCAGTTGGATAGAAGCAGCAAAAGACAGTGAGGAGAATGCACAGGAAAGGCTGCAATCTGCTGGAAGTGCAGGAACGCTTACCCTCTCCAGGTCTTGGATTCTTCATCATGGGCTAAGACTAGGTCCCTAAGTCTTTTAGCTCTGCAGTTTTGCTGCTTCCTTTTCATACTTCCTCACAGGTCACTAGCTTTGTTCTCAATCTAGTCTTTATAAACATAGAAATCAAATGTCACCTAGATTTTTCACTTTCTCCAAAATAAATATTCTAGACATGTATAAACCATCAAATGTTTCATAACTTTTGGTTTTGAACTGTGGTGCTTTTGAACTGTGGTGCTGGAGAAGAGTCTTGCAAGTCCCTTGGACTGCAAGAAGATCCAACCAGTCCATCCAAAAGAAGATCAGTCCTGGGTGTTCATTGGAAGGACTGATGCTGAGGCTGAAACTCTCAATACTTTGGCCACCTCATGTGAAGAGTTGACTCATTGGAAAAGACCCTGATGCTGGGAGGGATTGGGGGCAGGAGGAGAAAGGGACAACAGAGGATGAGATGGCTGGATAGCATCACTGACTCGATGGACATGAGTCTGAGTGAACTCCAGGAGTTGCTGATGGGACAAGGAGGCCTAGCGTGCCGTGATTCATGGGGTCGCAAAGAGTCGGACACGAATGAGTGACTGAACTGAACTGAACTGATAGTTCTCTATATAGTTGATGCTGGGAAAGATTGAAGGCCAGAGAAGGGGATGATGGTTGGAGATGAGATGGTCGGATGGCATCACCGACTCAATGGACACGAGTTTGAGTCAACTCTGGGAGTCGGTGATAGACAGGGAGGCCTGCCATGATGCAATCCATGGGGTTGAAAAGAGTCAGACACGACTGAGCAACTGAACTGAACTGAACTGAACTAATAGTTGGTTCAAGTGTATACTTTTTACTTTATGCAAATATTGATGAGCCAAACCATGCAAATAGCTTAATAACTATTATTATTTTGTTTCATTAATATTAAAATATCTATTCACTTCACTCTTGTTTTCCACTCCTCAGGCACAAAAACCAATGTATGATAAACCTGTATTACTGCCCTGATTTCTAGCACCTTGTAAAAACAGAAGTGAAGTCAGTTTCTTTGTGACCACAGATGTCATCTTGAATTTGCTCAATATGTAAGAGACAAGTTTTCATCTCACTCTACTAGCTTTCGTCAATTTCTTTTGTAGTTTTGCTCATGTTCCAATTCCTCTCACCAAATAAGTTTTCTTTCAGCTATCTCACTCACATATCTGTATTTCTCTAACAGGCCTGACTAACATTTTGAGTATTTTTTGCTACACTGATAGATAAAGTACCTCATAAACCCTGTTCTCACCTACATAAAACAAAAGTCCTTGTTCAGAGTTTAGTTCATTTGCTGCCTAATGAACAGTATCTGAAATGGAACCAATAACTTTAGACAGATCAGTTTTGTTAACTGCCTACCAAGAAAGCATTCTGCTTCTTGGCCTTTTGGCTGAGATCGCAGACAGTAAAGCGTCTGTTAAAGATGTGGGAGACTTGGGCTCGATCCCTGGGTTGGGAAGATTCCCTGGAGAAGGAAATGGCAATCCATTCCAGTACTCTTGCCTGGAAAATCCCATGGACAGAGGAGCCTGGTAGGCTACAGTCCATGGGGTCGCAAAGAGTAGGACACGACTGAGCGACTTCACGTTCACATTCCTTTTTATTGGTTCCAAAATACTCTGTTTGTCCATCTGTCCATACACATCTCTTCATTCAGCTATTCATATGTCTGTCAACTCAAAGAGAAAAGAACACTCCTCCACTGGTGATGATAATCTTAGTTGGCACTTTTTTCTTGAAGACAATTTGGAAAAAATATATGCTGATAGTCTTAAAAATATGGAGGAATTGAAGAAAGCAACATGCTCCCTCTCTCTCTGAAAGTCAGCTTCAGCAATGCCTTGCCTTTAGAGGGAAGATTATCCTTTAATCTGAGGGGAGTTAAAAGCATTAGAATCTAATACAGACTCTCAAATACACCAGATCTGGAGTATGCACAAAACCTGTAACAAAACCTTCTAAAAATCTCGTTCACTCTCAACCTCTTCCACGTACTTTGCAGTTATTCCAAAAGCAAAACCAAAGAAGATACAACTAACTCCGGCCACACTCCAAGCCATCAAAACCCTCTCCTCAACTTATCTCAGACTCTCTTCTACTCCTTTCTCATTACCTGTTTATAATTAAGCAATATAAATTCCTCCTGATACTAAACAATATAAATTCCTTCATTCCTCCTGATACTAAGGCCCAAGAACCAATAGGGCAGGCAGAAAGAGAGTATGGATCTCAGAAGTTTCTGGGAGTTTGTCCCTGTCACTAAAACCTGTGCTTTGATGGACCATTTCATTATTGTGATTTTACCCAAAGAACTCAGTGGGTACCATGCAATTGTTTATAACCCTAAAAATTTAAAATAACTCCAGTGTACAAATATAAGGGCATTGCATACAACAAAATGTAAAGCAATTCATAAGTATTATGATTTAAAATATCTTATGACTTGGAAATACATTCACAGTATACTATTCCTTTTTAAAAGATAATTATATAATAAAATATATATCCTACTACCATTTTAAGAAGAAATATCATTTGCTTTATATACATAGGCAATGTTACTACTGGTTCTCCCTGGTGGTAAGGGTGTGGAAGATTACATTTTCTTTCAAATACTTTCTAAATTTTTATTACAAACTGTTGAGTCTTTTACTAAGTATCAGGTCTGTACTGGAAATAGAAAGATGGACAAAATATAAGCCATACACATATCATGAATCCCTGGGCATTCACAGCCTAGTGGGAAAGTCAGTCAGGAATGTAAATAAATAATTCAGCTAATTAGGAAAGATATTAAAACACATATACACATCCATGGAATTAAAGAAGAAAAAACACGTCTTTTGGAGTTGGAGAGATACTGAGAGAAATTGTACAGAGGATATGATTCTTGAATGAAGGCTAAAGGAGGAGAAAACAGCACAGGCAAAGGGAACATTAGATTCAAATGCACACAAGTATAAAAGTACAAGGCATATTCAGGAAATATACAGTGACTTTGGTCTACCTCTTACAGATAGTACATGAGAATAAGAAAAAAAAATGAGCTTGAGAGGCTGGGATCAAATATAAGAATCTTTTATGCCATGTTGAAAACTTGAGACTTTTTCTTAAAGATTTATAAGGAGCCAATGAAGGATTTTAAGAAAGGAACTGCATCATTCAATTTCTGTTTTAGACAATAGCCAGCTCTTCTGGAAGTATGACTTAAATAGGTTCTTGGAAGAAAAGTTACAACCAACCTAGATAGCATATTGAAAAGCAGAGACATTACTTTGCCAGTAAAGGTCTGTCTAATCAAGCCCATGGTTTTCCCAGTGGTCATGTATGGATGTGAGAGTTGGACTGTGAAGAAAGCTGAGTGCCGAAGAATTGATGCTTTTGAACTGTGGTGTTGGAGAAGACTCTTGAGAGTCCCTTGGACTGCAAGGAGATCCAACCGGTCTATTCTGAAGGAGATCAACCCTGGGATTTCTTTGGAAGGAATGATGCTAAAGCTGAAACTCCAGTACTTTGGCCATCTCATGCGAAGAGTTGACTCATTGGAAAAAACTCTGATGCTGGGAGGGATTGGGGGCAGGAGAAGAAGGGGATGACCGAGGATGAGATGGCTGGATGGCATCACTGACTCGATGGATGTGAGTCTGAGTGAACTCCGGGAGTTGGTGATGGACAGGGAGGCCTGGCGTGCTGCAATTCATGGGGTCACAAAGAGTCGGACACGACTGAGCGACAGAACTGAACTGAACTGACGGGGAGGAAGAATTACTAGAAAACTTCTAGTAGTTCAGGCGATAGGCAATGGGAGCCCCATATATGAACAGTGGAAGGTATGGGAAGGAGATCTATTTTCAGAGAGATTTGAAAGGTGAAATAAATAGGACTTGTTACCTCGTTAAACATATATTTGTAGGTAGAGAGGGCATTAACTATTCTTCGAGTTACCCTCGTTGGGTAATAGCAGGTAGAGTCGTCATTCACTAAGAGAATGAATGCAGAGGAGGAGAAGGGTCTGAAGATTGAGGAGGGGAATAAGTTGAATGTGAGGTATGCTGAAATGAAGATTCCTAGGAATCTTCCTACGAAGACACCCAGGAAGAGAGGTTCAGTAGTCAGAGATGGTGTTCTGGAGGAGTATCTAGGCTAGAGAAAAAGTCATGAACAAACTTTCTTAAGAGCCCCAACTTAAAAGTGTGTGGGACATTCATCTTATCATCAACAAAGGAAGGAAAATCACGACTGTTGCTTGACCTTAGAGGCCAAATTCAGATGATACAGGTAAGAGAGTTCAGAGTAAGATCTAAATAATAAAACATTTGACACAACATTCACAATTCTAGAGCCCTCGGATGGCTCAAATGGTAAGAACCTGCCTGCAGTGCAGGAGACCCAGGTTCGATCCCTGGGCTGGGAAGATCCCCTGGAGAAGGGAATGGCAACCCACTCCAGTATTCTTGCCTGGAGAGTCCTGTGATCAGAGGAGCCTGGTGGGCTACTGTCCATGAGTTGCAAAGAGCCGGGCATGACTGAAAGACTAACACTTTCACTTTCTCAATTCTAGCAGATGTAATAGTTACAAAGTATGAAGACATTCTTATTTGCTAATTTCAGAGTAAGTGCAATTAACAATCTGGTTCTTCTCATTACATTGCTATGGTCAAAGACCGAATTCTTCAAAGACCAAGCTATAGTTCCATGAGTAGGAGGTTATTAACAGGCTTTACTAAAGCCTGTTTGGTGATAGACTCAGAAACAAACAATCTTTATGACTCTTAGGGAAAGTTTTACATGCTTCAGTAGGTCACAAATAGTTGACACATGTTTAACATTACATTAATTTCATGAGTTGGAGTAGGAAATGACAACCCACTCCAATATTCTTGCCTGGAGAAACCATGGACAGAGGAGCCTGGTGGGCTACAGTCCATGGGGTCACAAAGAGTTGGACAGGACTGAAGTGATGGAGCATCAGTTCCATGAGTAGGAGGTTATTAATAAGCTTTGCTAAAGCTTGTTTGGTGACAGACTCAGAAACAAGCTATCTATGTGACTAGGGAGAGTTTTATATGCTTCATGAGGTCAAAATTAGTTGACTGATGTTTAACAATACATTATCAGATCAATTTCAAACATACTATATTAAAAGGCATAGAAAGTATGACATTTTAAAAATCATGATGTCTCTTCCTATCAAGGTCAGCATTTATATTGGATTGGCCCAAAAGTTTGTTTGAGTTTTCCTGATGTTATAGAAAACCTGAATAAATTTTGGGCTAATCCAATAAACTTAGTTTTCTCATGATCAATGGATACTTGAACAATCCTTGCTGCCGAGGTCACATGGGAATCAGCAGAAAGGTAGTAGATCCTACTGCTCAGCATGATATTCACATGATATACACTGGCTGAATGCCTGAGAAGCATAACTCCACATTTATATAAAAGAAATTTTCAAATTATCTTTTAAATTAGTGAGTTAGGCATCACTATAATGGTCCACAGTGGGGTCCAGGCACATGACCCTTAAAGAAGGAAGTTAGAAGAGACAAAGTGGGGAAATGGAAGAGCAGTAAGTTGGGTAAATCCATGATTACATAACCAAGGAATCACCTCAGAGTCTGCTGAAGCACAAACAAGCTAAGCCAGTTGTTAATAAAACATTTACTTTTCAGATTATTTTTTTAATCAAAACTGTTTACTGCTGCGAACTGTTGATGCTGCAAAACAAATATGGAGATTTTTCATAATAGTCTATGTCCAGGCTTACCTCTGTCTGGGTTTCCCTCATAGTTCAGTTGGTAAAGAATCTGCCTGCAATTCAAGAGACCCTGGTTTGATTCCTGGGTTGGGAAGATTTGCTGGAGAAAGGATAGACTACCCTCCCTCTCCAGTATTCTTGGGCTTTCCTTGTGGCTCAACTGGTAAAGAATCCGGGCAAAATGCGGGAGATCTGGGTTTGATCCTTGTGTTGGAAAGATCTCCTGGAGAAGGGAAAGGCTACCCACTCCAGTATTCTGGCCTGGAAAATTCCATGGACTGTATAGTCCACGGGGTTGCAAAGAGTTGCACAAGACTGAGTGACTTTTCACTTTCAGGCTTTACTCTAAGAACTGGCATGAAAACTACTAATAGCTCCTAGGAGTCTAACCACATATAGTTTCTCCCCTCCTCTCACCAGCCTCCCTCCTTATTGAATCACAGGAAGCAGCTGGGCCTTACCCAATAGTATGTGTTGGGTTTAGCATGATATACACATATTTTCCTTTCCATTTATATCTTTGGGTCTTCCTAGCATTTTTGCCTGTGTAACAACTAAAGAGTCTCTGGTGGCTCAGATGGTAAAGCATCTCCCCGTAATACAGAAGACTCAGATTCAATCCCTGGGGCAGGAAGATCCCCTGGAGGAGGTCATGGCAACCCACTCCAGTATGTTTGCCTGGAGAGTCCCATGGACAGAGGAGCATGGTGGGCTACAGTCCAATTCCTGATTAAGAGCATTTTACGTAGAAGTGAGAAGGAGAAATAAAGTTAGAGTGAGTATAAAAAGTACTTTATAAGCCATGTTACTAATCTTTCTAGCTGAATTTATATAATATCTACAAATAACTTTTCCTTTTAGTTTTATTCAAACCTTCAGTTCAGTTCAGTTCAGTTGCTCAGTCGTGTCTGACTCTTTGTGACCCCACGAATGGCAGCACGCCAGGTCTCCCTGTCCATCACCAATTCCTGGAGTTTACCCAAACTCCTGTCCATCAAGTCGGTGATGCCATTCAGCCATCTCATCCGCTGTTGTCCCCTTCTCCTCCTGCCCCCAATCTTTCCCAGCATCAGGGTCTTTTCCTACTTTTCGCATGAGGTGGCCAAAGTATCGGAGTTTCAGCTTTAGCATCAGTCCTTGCAATGAATACCCAGGACTGATCTCCTTTAGGATGGATTCAAACCTTAGTAATACAGAATTGGACATCTTATTATGACTGGTCTTGGAGAAAGCATTGTTGTTTATTCTTTTGTGCTTATTAATAATAAGAAACAGCAGCAGTATGTTTGAACTCACCACTCAACTGGAACTGATGCAGTGCAGTGACTTCTAATGGGGCTTCCCAGGTGGCTTAGTGGTAAAGAACCCGCCTGCCCATGCAGAAGCCAAAGGAGATGAGGGTTTGATCCCTTGGTTGGGAAGATCCCCTGGAGGAAGCCATGGCAACCCACTCCAGTATTCTTGCCTGGAGAGTCCTATTGACAGAGGAGGCTGGTGAGCTACAGTCCATAGGGTTGCAAAGAGTCCGACACAACTGAAGTGACTGAGCATGCAATGACTTACAATAACCTCTGTGCTTCTCTTCCACCCATTCAGTCAGTTCAGTCACTCAGTCGTGTCCGACTCTTTGCGACCCCATGAATTGCAGCATGCCGGGCCTCCCTGTCCATCACCAACTCCTGGAGTTCACCCAAACTCCTGTCCATCGAGTCGGTGATGCCACCCAGCCCTCTCATCCTCTGTCATCCCCTTCTTCTGCCCCCAATCCTTCCCAGCATCAGAGTCTTTTCCAATGAGTCAACTCTTCGCATGAGGTGGCCAAAGTACTGGAGTTTCAGCTTTCCCATCATTCCTTCCAAAGAAATCCCAGAGCTGATCTCCTTCAGAATGGACTGATTGGATCTCCTTGCAGTCCAAGGGACTCTCAAGAATCTTCTCCAACACCACAGTTCAAAAGCATCAATTCTTTGGCGCTCAGCTTTCTTCACAGTCCAACTCTCACATCCATACATGACCACTGGAAAAACCCATTACATTGCTCTAAATCTTGCTTCTCTTGCTTACATAAATATATGTAAAAGTTTTATGATGTGTACATGATATACGCTGGTCATATATATATATATATATATACACACACACACGTAAATAACATACTTCTAAAACTTGTGTATATACACATACATGTGATTTAGTTGTAGTTGTCTTTATTATGTGAGTATCAGGCAGTTTGAAGTCATCTGGGACTTTTTTACTCATAGTGTTACTCATATATTCATATTATACTATTTTATCATGTAATTATACCATAATTTCAGAATCGACACAACTGAAGCAATTTAGCAGCAGCAGCATACCATAATTTATTTGTCCTTACCTCTGTTATGGCTATTTAAACTGTTTCCAGAATTTTATTTATTTTCAGTTATGAAAACTGTGGCTCTGGATATTCTGGCATATGTCTCCAGGAGTTTCCCTTGGGTATATGCCTTGAAGAGGAATTGCTGATTTGTCAGAGATGTGAAAACTCAACTTGAAATCGCTGCAAGCAATGCATATGAGATCCTACTGACCCTCACCCTCTCTAGCACTTAAAATTTTCATGAAACAAGATTATACTTAATCCTATTATTTCCATATCATGTGATATTCCTTCTTTTCCTTCTGCCTCATAAGGAACTATTTATGCAGGCTTGACTGGCAAACATACAGGAAGTGTTGGAGAGGTAGGGATCAACACTTGGAAACTTTAGAAAAATTTGAAGCATATCTTCACCTGAGTCAGCTTTGTCTCCCTAGATGCTGGAATCAAATTTTGGTCAGAGAAAAGTAACACAACAAACCCATGAGGGTAGGTCATGGAAATGAGCCCCTTCTGAGCCCAATCGCTGACTCTCATTAATATTTGTACATCATTTGTTATAACTCATTTATTCCATAATTCAAATTGAATTCCCTGGAAACAAATGAATGTTCTTCTTGCGTCTGAATCTCAGTTTCTCTACTTTTCTATTATTGTCACTAAAGGAAAGTTGGTGTGCCTGACATACAGTGAGGCTAAACGAACCAAAATGTCAGTTTGGAGCAGAGGAAGGTTTATTGTAGGGCCATGCAAGGAGACTGGTGGCTCATGTCCAAAAAAACCATGAACTCCCTGAAGAGTTTCACCAAAGCATTTTAAAAGGCCAGGTGAGGTGGAGAGGGTGGGTGGTGGTCACAGGGTATATGATCAGCTAGTGCACAATTCTCTGATTGGTTAATAGTGAAGGAAAGGGTGGTGTTGCAGGGGTTAACATTCAGTGTTTAGGCTCAAGGAGGTCTGGGGCTTTCACATCTGTTAAAAAGTGACTCAGGAAATGTGCATCAGGTACTGTTATCTAGGTACTTCAGAGAGGAGCTAAAGCAGAAGTTATGGGAGAATGGACTTCCCTGGAAAGGCCCCATATGGTCCTGCTCAGTTATATCATTTCCCTATATTAAGTTCACTGATCTTCTGCTGTTTAGATTGTGGTTTTCGTGTCCTGTTGTCTTTCTCCCTGGACTGTTTTCCCAGTATATACAATAGAATATTACTCAACCATAAAAAGGAATGAAGTTGGGCCATTTGCAGAGATGTAGATGGAACTAGAGCCTGTCATACACAGTGAAGTAAGTCAGGAAGAGAAAAACAAACATTGTCTAATAACACATGTATGTGGAACCTATAAAAATGGTACAGATGAACCTATTCACAGGGCAGGAATAGAGATGCAGACATAGAGAATGGGTGTGTGGAGACAGGGAGCGGGGTGGGGATGAGATGAATAGGGAGATCGAGACTGACAAATATACACTGTCATGTGTAAAAGAGATAGCTAATGGGAACCTGCTGTACAGCCCAGGGAGCTCAGCTCAGTGCCCTCTGGTGACCTAGTGGATGGGATGTGGGTTAGGAGGAAGGTTTAACAGGGAGGGGATATATGTGTACATGTGGCTGGTCCACTCCATTGTGCAGCATAAACTAACACAACATTGTGAAGCAACTATACCCCAGTAAATAAGGAAATAAAAGAAAAAACTAATTTCTAAATTACTTCCTCTACCCTCATTCCAGCTTTCCTGACCCTCTTGGTCTCCTGATCAGTATCCTTCTCCTGTCCTGTTTTCCATAAGCATAAAAGCAGTTATGATCATGAACTGTGGGTGTGTGTATTAGTTGTGCAGTTGTGTCCAACTCTTTGTGACCCCACAGACTGTAGCCTGACAGGCTTCTCTGTCCATGGAATTCTCCAGGCAAGAACACTGGAGTGGATTGCCATTCCCTTCTCCAGTGATCATAACACTGTGAAAGAAAGAGGAGATTCACAAACCTTTTTTTCTTCAGTGAAACTTACTCAATCTAGCTTTTAATCCCTTCTATTTTTTTTCTAATGCAACAGAGCAATTTAGCCATTTGAAGAAATTTATTTTATTGCATGAACTTTACTGTTAGCTTACAGTTTTTCTTTCCTTGATACAATTTATTACTATTGCCTTTACTAGATATTATTTTTTTTAATTAGAGTATAATTGCTTGACAATGTTGTGTTAGTTTCTGCTGTACAATGAAGTGTATCAGCCACATGTATACACATATTCTGTGCCCCCTCTCCACTGCTTGGACCTCCCTCCTATCCCCCCACCTCATATACCTTTGGCCTCATTATCAACCTTCCCTTACCAGAGTGATATGTTGTTGTTATTGTTTAATCACTAAGTTGTGTCCAATTCTTTTGTAACCCCCATGGGCTGTAATCTACCAGGCTCCTTGGTTCATGGGATTTCCCAGGCAAGAATACTGGAGTGGGTTGCCATTTCCTACTCCAGGGGATCTTCCCAACCCAGGGATTAAACCCGCATCTCCTGCATTGGCGGGTGGGTTCTTTACCACTGCACCACCTGGGAAGCTCTTGTGACTCCACAACTGTACTAATAGGTCCCCTACACACTGCCCAGGTGCAACGCCCTCTACTTATTCCCACATCCACTGGGGGCTGCTGTGAACCCCCCAGCCTCACATCTCAGAGCTTCTCTAGTTTAGTATTTACCCTCATCCAGCACTGTGAATCCTGTCTCCCTGCTGACTTCTTTGCTATTGTTCCTTCTAAAATCTTGCACAGAGTCCACTGGATCTGTTTTTTGGTATGCAAAATTTCCAGTGTTTTCTCTTTACTTACTGCATTGCCCCTGAGACTCCTGACCTTAGCTTAAACCTGAGGACAGCAACAGTCTGACAGCCCTCTCCCACAGCACAAGCATCTCAGGATTGGAAGTTGCCATGGTATCCTTACTCTACACTGCAACTTCCAGCCTGCAGCTTCTGTCTCCATTTTTATCTGTAAATCCTTTGAGGCTACCTGCACTATTTTATCACCTCTGTCCCCTCACTTTTGTCATCAATCAACCTCTAGGCCATTTCCACCCAATATTGAAGACTTCACATCTAATCTTTTGTCTGTATCCCAGCCCTGCCATTGCCTTGAGTGACTATCAAAGTTTGCATTGTTGTCTTAGCCAATCCCCTAGCCTCTCAGTTCCTTGGTTTCTCTACTTTCGACCCCTTCCACCTCCACTGTACTTCAGCCTCCAAGTCCCATGATGACACCCTGGACCTTGACACTGTCATTCCACAGAACTGCCTCATCTACAATAATAATGTTGGATATAGGGCTCTTTGTTCAAAACCTCCTGACTTCCTAACTCTCTCATTCAGTTGCTTCTGCTACATCTGTTCTTCACAGGGACCTCCTACCCACCTCATTCATTAGCCTTTTCTGTTTTCCTTCCTTCCCATCTAGCTTAATTGCTATTGTCCTTCAATCCAACTAATACTTCAACTCCTTGCTTTCTATTCCAACCACATGGCTGAATCCTACTCTGCTTGATTCCAGTGGTTTTCTTCCTTTCCATAGATATACATAGGTGGCTTGATTTGGTTACAAATTTTACTTAAAAATGTAATTCATTTATAAATTCAACAAATATCAATCCAGTGTTTATTATGTTTCAAACACAATGCTTTTGGCCAGGGATAAAATGATTAGAAGAAACAGTCTGCAGCTCAGTGGGGTAAATAGATATTGATTATAGGAATATCCTAAGGATGTAAGCTTTCAGTTGTGATAAGCACTTTCTATTAGTTTCTTAGGGCTGCCATAACCAGGTACCACAAGCAGGTGATTTAACAGAAGATATTTATCATTTCACAGTTCTGGAAGCTAGAGGTCTAGAATCAGGGTGTCCAAAGGTTTGGCTCCTTCTCAGGGCTATGAGAGAAAGATCTGTCCCAGGTCTTTCTCCTTGCCTTGTAGATGGCTGTCTTCTCCCTGTGTCTCATTATATCATCTTCCCTCTGAGAGTGTCTCAGTTTTCCCCTTTTTTATAAATATGCCCATTATATTGGATTTAGGGGTACTCTAGTGACCTCATTTTAACTTAATTAATTCTGTAAAGACTTTGTCTCCAAATAAGGTCATCTCTGAGGTACTGGGGTTAGGGCTTCAGCATATGAATTTCATGCTCATTCTTGCGCTCAGTTGCTCAGTCATATCTGATGCTTTGCAGTGCTATGGATGGTAGCCCTCCCCTCCAAGCTCTTCTGTCCATGGGGTTTCCAGGGCAAGAATACTGGTGTGGATTGCCATTCCTCCTCTAGGGGATCTTCCCAACCCAGGGATAGAACTCACATCTCCTCAGTCTCCTGCATTGCAGGTTCTTTACTGCTGAGCCACCAGGGAAGCCCTATATGAATTTGGGGAACCACAGTTCAACCCTTAATGCTTCTCAAAGGAGAAGTCTGTAGTGCTATGAGAACTCATAAGTAGGGAGTTTGAGATCATTACAACAGCTAAAGGAGGCTTTCTTAAGGAAGTAAAGCTGAGTGGAAACTTGAGGATGAATAGGTATTTACTAGAAAGAGAAAAGAGGAGAAGATTGTTCACCACTGAAATCTTTTGGTAAAGGAGAGCATGGTGAGAACAAGCAGCTGAAAGAAGGCTAGCAAAGCTGAGGTGGGAAAGTGATATGATCTCCATAATTTAAAAATATTATGAAGAAAATCTTAGACCTACAGTGATGTCATGTTTCTCTGGGAGGATTATATCATATTTGCTGGGAGGATTATATTTGTGGTTACCAGCAATCCTGGATGGACACAATCCAATCAGTGCTAGAGAAGATTCTTAGACCTACTTTGGTCCCTTTGATCATTGATTTATTTCCAGGTGACCCTATTACTTAGATACTTATTGAGGGTCCTAGCCCAAAGCCTGGGCATTTATTAAACCCTCCTGAGCGTGATGTCAGGGTATGTGTCCTAAACTCCAGATTTTGTCCTTGTAGCATCATGGGTCTATCCAAAATTCTGTTGAAATGCGTTGCCTCCTCTGCAATCAGTAGATAACCCTAGATGTAGCTCCAAATGCCAAGTTCTCTTGTCTGGGCTTTCTTTTTCTCTTAGCAGAAGAGTTCATTCAAATGGCCTATTTTACCATTACACTGCTTGTAGAGAATTAAATGGTCTTTAAATGACTGCTTGTAGAGAATCATTAAATGGTCATTAAATGACTGCTTGTAGAGAATCAATGGTCAAGAAGTCAGATGAATGCTAATAGAATAGAAGCAAACTTGACATTAATCAAGCAGAATGATTATGATAACTAGCAGCAGAATGGTGAAAATGAGAAGAGATGGATAGATGGAGAAAAATTACAGGGTAGAATTGACAGAACTTAGAATGGATTGGATGTGGAGGATGAAGTGCCACAGATGACTCTTAGATTTCTAGCCTGAGCAACAGGATGGATGAGATGCCATTCTCTGAGATATCCCATCCATTCCATGTGAAGAGAACTGACATGATTTGGGGTAAGGATCATAAGTTTCAATTTGTATCTGTTGATTCAGATGTGTTTTGAGACATTTTATAAGCTACATCAATTAAATATGTGTGGTTGTGTTGGTATTCAGTCACTAAGTCGTGTCTGACTCTTTGTGACTCCATGGACTATAGCCTGCCAAGCTCCTCTGACCATGGGATTTCCCAGACAAGAATACTGGAGTGGTTTGCCATCTCCTTCTCCAGGGGATCTTCCTGACCCAGGGACTGAACTCACATCTCCCTGTTAGCAGGCAGAGTCTTTACCAACGAACCACCTGGGAAGCCCTTAAACATCTATATGCATGAGCTCAAAAAAGGAGATCTGAGTGGGAGATGTAAGTTTCTGCATCACCATGGGTATAGAAGGTGGACCACAATGGATGCTTAAGAAATCCCAGCACTTTGGTGGACATGGAAACTGATACAGCCATTATGGAAAAAAGTATCCAGTTTCCTTAAAACACTAGGAATAAATCTACCATATGACCTAGCAATGCCGCTGTTGGGCACAAACCCTGAGAAAACCACAATTCTAAAAGACATATGTACCCCAATGTTCAATCCAGCAATACTTACAATAGCTAGGACATGGAAGCAACCTAGATGTCCATTGACAGATGTGGTACATATATACAGTGGAATATTACTCAGCCAGAAAAAGAGATGAATTTGAGTCAGTTGTAGTGAGGTGGATGAAACTAGAGTCTCTCATACAGAGAGAAATGTCAGGAAGAGAAAAACAAGTACTATATATTTACAGATATATATGGAATCTAGAAAAATGGTACTGATGAACCTAGCAGAGAATGGACCCATGGACACAGCAGAGGAGGGTGAGGGTGGGATGAGTTGAGAAAATAGCATTGACGTATAAACACTATCATATACAAAATAGGTGGTGGGGAATTGCTAAATTGCACAGGAAGCCCAGCCTGGTGCTCTGTGATGACATGGAGAGGTGGGGTGGTGGGAGGGGAGGGAAGGGAGGGAGGGAAGGGATATATATACATACACACATACATACATGTATTTATATATGTGTGTGTGTATATATATATAATATTTGACTGATTTGAGTTGTTGTACAGCAGAAAACAAAACACAAAATTGTAAAATAATTTTTCACCAACTAGAAAAAGAAACCCCAACATTTGACTGTCCTTCTTTGCGTGGGTGAAAGACAAAAAGAGGAAATGGCTAGAGATGCATAAAAAAAAAAGAAAATGAAGAAAGTTTAGTGTTTCAAGAAGAAAGGTTAGTTAGCAGTATTGAACACTGCTGAAAATTTGTGATAATTATATGTAGATGATGTTATCAAATTCAAGTTGCTCAGTAGTGATAAGCAAATCACTGCAATCTGTATAAAGCTATTCAGGAGAGCAACACACTAAAGCTTCAAGAAGACAATAAACAAAAAGTCTTCATAATCTCAAAGTAGGGAAAGATTTCTTAAGCAGTATACCAAATGCATTAGCAATAGTATAAAAGATTGATAAATGTTACTGCTGCTGCTGCTGCTAAGTCGCTTCAGTGGTGTCCGACTCTGTATGACCCCATGGACCACAGCCCACCAGGTTCCCCCATCCCTGGGATTCTCCAGACAAGAACACTGGAGTGGGTTGCCATTTCCTTCTCCAGTGATGAAAGTGAAAACTGAAAAGTGAAAGTGAAGTTGCTCAGTCTTGTCCGACTCTTAGAGACTCTATGGACTGTAGCCCTCCAGGCTCCTCTGTCCATGAGATTTTCCAGGCAAGAGTACTGGAGTGTGTTGTCATTGCCTTCTCTGATAAATGTTACTACACGAAAATAAAGAGATTCTCATCACTGAAGATGCTATCAGTTAAGTTCAGTTGCTCACTCATGTCCAGCTCTTGCAACTCACTCATGTCCAACTCTTTGCAACCCCATGAATCGCAGCACAGCAGGCCTCCCTGTCCATCACCAACTCCCAGAGCTCACTCAGACTCACATCCATCGAGTCAGTGATGCCATCCAGCCATCTCATCTTCTGTCGTCACCTTCTCCTCCTGCCCCCAATCCCTCCCAGCATCAGAGTCTTTTCCAATGAGTCAACTCTTCACATGAGGTGGCCAAAGTACTGGAGTTTCAGCTTTAGCATCATTCCTTCCAAAGAAATCCCAGGGCTGATCTCCTTCAGAATGGACTGGTTGGATCTCCTTGCAGTCCAAGGGACTCTCAAGAGTCTTCTCCAACACCACAGTTCAAAAGCATCAATTCTTCGGCACTCAGCTTTCTTCACAGTCCAACTCTCACATCCATACATGAACCACTGGAAAAACCATAGCCTTGACTAGACGGACCTTTGTTGGCAAAGTAATGTCTCTGCTTTTGAATATGCTATCTAGGTTGGTCATAACTTTTCTTCCAAGGAGTAAACATCTTTTAATTTCATGGCTGCAATCACCATCTGCAGTGATTTTGGAGCCCCCCAAAATAAAGTCTGTCCCTGTTTCCACTGTTTCCCCATCTATTTCCCATGAAGTGATGGGACCAGATGCCATGATCTTCGTTTTCTGAATGTTGCACTTTAAGCCAACTTGTTCACTCTCCACTTTCACTTTCCTCAATAGGCTTTTTAGTTCTTCTTCACTTTCTGCCATAAGGGTGGTGTCATCTGCATATCTGAGGTTATTGATATTTCTCCCTGCAATCTTGATTCCAGCTTGTGTTTCTTCCAGTCCAGCATTTCTCATGATGTACCCTGCATATAGGTTAAATAAGCAGGGTGACAATATACAGCCTTGACGTACTCCTTTTCCTATTTGGAACCAGTCTTTTGTTCCATGTCCAGTTCTAACTGTTGCTTCCTGACCTGCATACAGATTTCTCAAGAGGCAGGTCAGGTGGTCTGGTATTCCCATCTCTTTCAGAATTTTCCACAGTTTATTATGATCCACACACATCACCAGGCTCTTTAGTTCCTCTTTACTTTCTGGCATTAGAGTGGTATCATTTGCACATCTGATGTTATTGATATTTCTCCTGGCAATCTTGAGTCCAGTTTGTAACTCATCCAACCTGGCATTTCATTTGATGTGCTCTGCATATAAGTGAAATAAGCAGGGTGACAATACATAGCCTTGCCATACTCCTTTTTCAATCTTGAGTCCGTCAGTTAGTTGTTCCATACAGGATTCTAACTGTTGCTTCTTGACCCTCATCCAGGTTTCTCAGGAGACAGGTAAGATAAGTAGGGTAGTTCCATCGCTTTAAGATTTTTCCTCAGTTTTTTATTATCCACACAGTCAAAAGGCTTTAGTGTAGCCAATGAAACAGAGGTAGATGTTTTTCTGAAATTCCCTTGCTTTCTCTATGATCCAGTGAATGTTGGCAATTTGATCTATGGTTCCTCTGCCTTTTCTAAACCCAGCCTGAACATCTGGCAAATATAAGCTCTCAGAGGCTGCTGGTGGGAAAACACATTAGTACAAAATTTTGGAAAACAGTTTGGCATAATAAAGTTGAAGATACATAAACCTTTGACCAGAGATTCCACTTCTGTGAATAAAATGCTAAAGAAATATCATGCACACATGCACCAGGATACATGTATGGAAATGTTCTTTGCAGCTTCTTAATATTCTCAGGCCATCTTTTCACAATATCCACATACATCAAGCCCTTATTCTGTATATCTCTAAACTTGTATAATCAATATATCAATTATATCTCAATAAAACTGGAAAAATAATATTGTCAGGCCAGAAACAACTCAAATGTTCTTCAACAGTAAAATGGCTAAATCAGTTCAGTTGAGTTCAGTCATGTCCAACTCTTCTTGATCCCATGGACTGTAGCACTCCAGACCTCCCTGTCCATCACCAACTCTGGAGCTTGCTCAAACTCATGTCCATCGAGTCGGTGATGCCATCCAACCATCTCATCCTCTGTCATCCCCTTCTTCTGCCATCAATCTTTCCCAGCATCAGGGTCTTTCCCAATGAGTCAGTTCTTTGCATCAGGTGGCCAAAGTATTGGAGTTTCAGCTTCAGCATCAACTCTTCCAATGAATATTCAGGACTGATTTCCTTTAGGATGGACTGGTTGGATCTCCTTGCAGTCCAAGGGACTCTCAAGAGTCTTCTCCAACACCACAGTTCAAAATCATCAATTCTTTGGTGCTCAGCTTTCTTTATGGTCCAATTCTCACATCCATACATGACTACTGGAAAAACCATAGCTTTGACTAAACAGACCTTTGTTGGCAAAGTAATGTCTCTGCTGTCTAGTGGTCATAGCTTTTCTCCCAAGGAACAAGCATCTTGTAATTTCATGGCTGCAGTCACTATCTGCAGTAGTCTGTGAGATTTCATACAATGAAGAATCAAACAGGAAAAAAAAAAAAAAGAATCAACCAGTAATGAAAGGATGGCCTGGAGTTTATGTGGGATCATACAGATGATCTCACCAGCATACTAGTGAGTTAAAGCTGCTGCTGCTGCTAAGTCACTTCAGTCATGTCCGATTCTGTGAGACCCCATAGACAGCAGCCCACCAGGCTCCTCAGCCCACAGGATTCTCTAGGCAAGAATACTGGAGTGGGTTTCCATTTCCTTCTCCAAGTGAGTTAAAGAAGCAGATGCAAAAAAATACACAAGTATCAAAAGCATGTAAATTAAATTATGTTGCCTAGGGATGTATACATAAGTGGAAAAACTATAAAGAAGCCAAGTTTGGTTATCACAGAAGTCAGAATGTTTACCTCTAGGAGAAAGTTTGAGGATTGTAACTATGGGGAAGCTGGGGGAGCTATAGGAGATTGGAAATGTTCTACTTTTTTTGATCAGAGTCAGTAAATGAGTATTTGTTTGTTTTTTTTTCTAATTATTCTGTAAACCATACTCGTGGTTTGTGGTCATTCTGTATGAAAGTTATATCTCATGATATGAGAGTTAAAAAAGAAAAAAAAACCCTAAATCTTCCTTGAAAACTATATAGTTTAATCTTCAGTTAATCCTATTATTCTTGCAAATGGCATTTTCCACTAGTGACTGGGTTAATCAATATGATGACTAAGGCTATGGCCACACATGATGTTGCGCTTCAGTTCAGTTCAGTCTCTCAGTCGTGTCTGACTCTTTGCAACCCCGTGAACCACAGCACACCAGGCCTCCCTGTCCATCACCAACTCCTGGAGTTTACCCAAACTTATGTCCATTGAGTCAGTGATGCCATCCAACCATCTCATCCTCTGTCATCCCCTTCTCCTCCTGCCTTCAATCTTTCCCAGCATCAGGGTCTTTTCAGATGAATGAGCTCTTCTCATCAGGTGGCCAAAGTATTGGAGTTTCAGCTTCAACACTTAGCCAGCAAAAATTCCCTATATTTGTGAAATCAGATAAAAATATGAAAAAAATTGCTTTGATTTCCTAGGTTGGATCATTAAATGCATGCTTCCTTGCCAAGAGGAATTTCCAAGTTGATATATATGAAGCTAGAGAAGGTGAGACAATACTGAACAATGTGAGATGTGGTTCTGATTCTTTGACGTCTTACTCCTTTAGATTTTAAAAAGAAAAAAAAATGTTTAAGGTAAACTGTTGAAAGTGAAAGAAAAAAATGAAGTTACTCAGTCGTATCCGATTCTTTGCGACCCCACGGACTATAGCCTACCAGGCTCCTCCATCCATGGGATTTTCCAGGCAAGAGTACTGGAGTGAGTTGCCATTGCGTTCTCCCAGGGGATCTTCCAGACCCAGGGATCGAACCCAGGACTTCTGCATTACAGGCAGACTCTTTACCCTCTAAGCCACCAGGGAAGCCCAAGGTAAACTGTTAGACTTCATTAAAACCCTCAACTATCTAAATTTAATTTAATTCAGATTCATTACTATCTGTGTTTTCTTTAAAAGAGTTAACAAAGTCTTTTAATTTGGTCCAGATGGCACCCGTTTTTGAGGTGTCTATGCTCACCCTGTCTTAGGATATAAGAATTGCGTGTAACATGAGGTCTACTTCCAATGTCTTAGACATCCGAGTGACTAAATTTGCACGTGGAAGAAGCATTAATTTGGCCCTTTCTTATAGAGGACGACAAGCCTTGAAAGCCGTTGGCCTGGAAGATCAGGTACCTTGTGAATGCATTTTCCTTACAGAAGATAACACCTGTTGTTTTTCAACAATTGCATGGTCTTGATTTCTCTTAGTTCGAAGCAGCACTCAATGCCACAAAAATTGCTGCATGAGAATTTGTTTTACAAAGGTTTTCAAACTTCTAAATTCCCACACTTGAGGCACATGACTGCAGAGGGTGCAGAGTACGTTGTAGGGCAGGTGGAAGTTGCATCAGGTGGAAACCTGATTATCACTTCTGACACTGGGCCATCAACAAGATGGTTAATCTTTGCCTTTTATTTGTGTCTGACCTGGGATGGCCTCTGGGGTGAGAGGAGGCAGGCGACACCCATTCTTTGGACTACTTAGGTCCATAATCTCTTATCACAATTCTGTACTCCAAAAAAACTCTGGGACTAGAAAGCTTTTTCATCACCCATTCGGCAGCAAACTTGACCTGATGCAGACTTTTTATAGCCTCTAAAAGAAATCTCATTTACTGTGAATATGTTTTACTAAAGAAATATTGTGTCATGGGGTGGTGCCCTAGACTGGTCTGTGTGTCATAAACTACCCACATATGCACACATTACCTATCTAAACTTTGAAAAGTTCTGAATTCTGAAACCAATGAGCTTTCAGTGTTTGGATAAAGATTGTGGGCCTGTTACAGATTTTCCTCATACAGACTCACGATTGTCAAATTTCTCACTATCGTGTATCTTGGAAATGTAAAGAGAAATAGTATATTTTTATTGACAGTATTTTTGTGAGAGTGTGTCCTTGAAATGATAAGTTCACATAAGTGCTATTTGCATTTCCACATTTTTCTTAGGCATGTGTAGGAAAATACTTTGCACTGCATTTCAGGAATCCTGTGACTTACTCCTCGTGCTTTATTCTTTTGCAATCATAAAAAAGAACTTAATCTCTGACAGTGAACCGTTTCCTCACTTGTAATATTTGACTTAGGTCTAGATTAACTTTAAAGTCTATTCTAAAACCTAAAGTTAAAAAAACCCTAAAAACTAAAATTTGTAGGAGCATAGTTTTTATTAAATTTCTACCATACTGTATTCCCATGGTCTTTTACATTATTTTTTGATTTTTGGAAAATGTTTGAATAATCACACTGTAAAGTCAATATCTATTTTATTGACATGATGCCACATTATGCAAATTGAAATAGACATCTCTGATTTTATTTCAGGTTGTAGCCTATGGTATCCCCATGAGAGCAAGAATGATACATTCTCTTTCAGGAAAAAAGTCTGCTATCCCCTATGGGACAAAGTCACAGGTAGGTTTACCTGGAGATACTTTTTTGTAAAATGGTAATAGCTGAGTCTAATATCTTGAACCAGCTACTTGCTTGCTGACCCTGCCTTTCTTCTCTAGCCCTGTTTTGACATTGTTTGCTTGCTTAGAATTCAAATATATATACTAGCTAATTCATAGGAGATGCTTAGAAACGGCCCAGTCCCTAATAAGCATTCAATGGACTTCCCCCGTGGTTCAGCAGTAAAGAATCCACCTGCAATGTAGGAGCCTCACGGGACGCAGGTTCAATTCCTAAATCAGGAAGATCCCCTCAGTTTAGTTCAGAAGTAATGTTCGACTCTGTGACCCAGTGTACCGCAGCATTCCAGGTCTCCCTGTCCATCACCAACTCCCAGAGCTTACCCAAACTCATGTCCATTGAGTCAGTGATACCATCCAAACATTTCATCCTCTGTCGTCACCTTCTCCTCCTGCCCTCAATCCTTCCCAGCATCAGGGTCTTTTCAAATAAGTCAGCTCTTTGCATCAGGTGGCCAAAGTATTGGAGTTTCACCTTCAACATCAGCCCTTCCAAAGAACACCCAGGACTGATCTCCTTTAGAATGGACTGGTTGGATCTCCTTGCTGTCCAAGGGACTCTCAAGAGTCTTCTCCAACACCACAGTTCAAAAGCATCAATTCTTTGGCACTCAGCTTTCTTCACAGTCCAACTCTCACATCCATACATGACTACGGGAAAAACAATAGCCTTGACTAGACGGACCTTTGTTGGCAAAGTAATGTCTCTGCTTTTGAATATGCTGTCTAGGTTGGTCATAACTTTGCTTCTAAGGAGTAAGCATCTTTTAATTTCATGGCTGCAGTCACCATCTGCAGTGATTTTGGAGCCCCCCAAAATAAAGTCATCCACTGTTTCCACTGTTTCCCCATCTATTTGCCATGAAGTAATGGGACTGGGTGCCATGAACTTAGTTTTCTGAATGTTGAGCTTTAAGCCCACTTTTCCACTCTCCTCTTTCACTTCCTTAAGAGGCTCTTTAGCTCTTCGCTTTCTGCCATAAGAATGGTGTCATCTGCATTTCTCAGGTTATTGATATTTCTCCCTGCAATCTTGAGTATTGTGCTTCTTCCAGCCCAGCGTTTCTCACGATGTACTCTGTGTATAAGTTAAATAAGCAGCCTTGACATACTCCTTTTCCTATTTCCAGTCTGTTGTTCCATGTCCAGTTCTAATTGTTGCTTCCTGACCTGCATATAGGTTTCTCAAGAGGCAGGTCAGGTGGTCTGGTATTCCCATCTCTTTCAGAATTTTCCACAGTTTATTGTGTTCCACACAGTCAAAGGCTTTGGCATAGTTAATAAAGCAGAAATAGATGTTTTTCTGGAACTCTCTTGCTTTTTCGATGATCCAGCGGATGTTGGCAATTTGATCTCTGGTTCCTCTGCCTTTTCTAAAACCAGCTTGAAAATCCGGAAGTTCACGGTTCACGTAATGCTGAAGCCTGGCTTGGAGAATTTTGAGCATTACTTTACTAGCGTGTGAAATGAGTGCAATTGTGTGGTAGTTTGAGCATTCTTTGTCATTGCCTTTCTTTAGGAGGGGCTTCCCTGGTGGCTCAGACGGTAAAGCGTCTGCCTGCAATGTGGGAGACCCAGGTTCGATTCCTGGGTTGGGAAGATCCCCTGGAGAAGGAAATGGCAATCCACTCCAGCACTCTTGCCTGGAAAATCCCGTGGATGGAGGAGCCTGATAGGCTACAGTCCATGGGGTCGCAAAGAATTGGACACGACTCAGCGACTTCACTTTCACTTTCACTTTCTTTGGGAAAGGAAGATCCCCTAGAGGAGGACATCTCAACCCACTCCAGTATTCTTGCCCAGAAAATCCCATGAACAGAGGAGCCTGGTGGGCTACAGTCATTGGTGTCTCAAAGAGTTGGACATGACGTGATTTGCACATGCAAGTCAAGAACAGACTACACTAACTAAATGTACCTTTTCTATAAACAATGATTGTCTTCCTGTGGGCGAGTTGCTGAAGAGCTTGCAACCTGTTCTATTGAAAGTTCTCTATGTTCACTATGAAAAGAACTCAGCCAAGGGATGGTAGGAGCACTCAGCTCTTACTTTCAGAGAGGGAGGAAATCTTTCACTTTCAGACAAGCGAAAGTAAGGCTTGAAACAGGTAGTTGTTTAAATCTTCAGTTGGCAACAAAATAGCATCATTCCAATCAAATGATAATTTTCCTATGGGGAGAATTGGGTGAGACCAAATTTCTAAAAACCATAAATTTTTAAGTGTCAGGTGTGTATTGGATGAGACAGCTTGCAAATGTACTTTCACATAACAGAATCTCACAGTGGTCAGCAGCTTTAGATGCATGGACTCCAACCACCTTGCTTTACAGATAAAGAAACAGGCGGCATGACTACAGGAGGTCAATATTAAGGGAGAAACTGGACAATTTTCCTTACAGACAGCAACCAGTGAGCATGGTGTAGGAAGCCCTCACAGGAGTGCTGGAAGTGCTGCTTAGTTACACTATTTCTTTTTTTCTAAGATGAAGTGATATTCTTCCCATAATAGGCATAATAGTCATTCCACCTTTCTTTTGGATTAATACTGATTGTGCTGAGGAAATTCAATTCATTGTATTCATCTCTTCCTTGGAGATTGGCCCAATAGAGTATGAATAGATCCAGGGGGAAAATATGGTTCAAAATAGCAGGGAAAGCGGATGAGAAGAGTGACTTGGACCTGAGACTAAAACTGCTAACTTCCTTACCTTCACCAAGTGAGAATGAGAGAGGGGTGAGGGAGAAACAGTTTCATCACCAGTGACTCCCCAGGAAGGTGAAAGTGTCGGTGCAAGTTCTCATTTCAAGGCCTTTAATACAGAAGAAGGAAATGATCCTTCTACATCAATCCTGCCATTCCTCAATTCTTAAGAACTGAGTTAATGCTAAATTTATAGGTTTGCATCATTATTTTTATACTGGAGTTGAAAATGGGCCCTCCTTATCTTTTAAGAACTGTATACATTTGCTTTGAATTGGTCGATTCCATAACCTGTGGAAGTGCAAAGTCATCCCCGTCACCCCAAGATTTCTTCCAATATCCAGGGAGTATACATATTGGCCTCTGCTGCCTCTTGGTGTCCACTCCATCTCCTCTAGTTTTGGTTATGTACCATGATGACCATACATGAAACTCATGATTTTTACCCATTTCCACATGCAAAATACATATTATTAGCCTTCCTCCTGGAACACAAACAAGATTGCCAGGGCAGAAGCAGCCATATTTGACCATGAGGTAACTTTACAGAAGGAAGCTACATGCCAGAAATGATGGAGTAGAAAGGAGGAGGACGCTGATGAATTTGTGGATGTCCCTGAGATACCTCTAGACTTTTTATTAAGCAGGAAAAAGAAAAAGTGTAGTTTATATAAGCAGCTGTGGTCAGGTCTCTGTACAAACAGCTAAAAATAATCCATGACTCATTACAGTATGTAAAGCTCATGGTAATTTGCACAGTGCTAAATAAATTATATTTGAGGAAAAAAACATACATGAATATACTGAAGACCTGGGGGGTCATGGAAGGCCCACATTGTGCAGTGCATAGCAAACAATTCATAACTTCCTACCGTATACAATTTGACTTCTGAAATCTTTTCTATACCCCTTTCTCTGAGCCTTCCTCCTCTAGCTGTTATTTTTTCTGCCCTTTCTCCTTTGCTATGACCGTCTTGCGGATTCTTCTCATTTCCTTCCCCAATTGCCAAATATCAAAATATTCTCTAATATACAGAGCAGGCCAGAGTTCCCCCAATTCCGATTCTTAAACTCCTGTGCTCAAAATAAAGAAATGACACCCCCTTACTAAAAAACATTCTCATTTGAAGGCTATCAGGACAACAATGTAAACACTTTTTCCTAGCATATTTGAAAAAGTCAGCACTGCAACTTTTGTCTTACAAATCTCCAAAGATTGTCCTATGCCCTTTAGGTTTTCTTAGTGGGTTTTTTGGTTACAAGACTCACTTTACAGCTCTTCATTTGTTTGTTCTTGTTCTTACTTATTCTTCACATGGTAAGCCTTTTAGAATATGTGTTGGAGAAGTGAAGCTTGATGTCAGTGACTCTAAGTTATGGTTATAATAGGAAACTGCCCAAAGATATGGAGGATATTAGACCAGGACTCTCCCTGGTCTTCTGCAGGACCAACATGTCTGTTGGTTCCCTGATGATCAGTCCCCAGTTTATCTCAACTAAGCCTGATAGGGATCAACTGGCAAGGAAAGAATATTTTCCTTATGTTAATAAGACTTCATAATTTGAATGTTTCCTAGTATACTTAGAAGTATAACAAGTGTGGTTTCTGTTGAAAGGCAAACATTAATAATGTAGAAGACTGGAAAACAGAACCATAAGGCAGAGAATTACGAAGTTCCTGTTAATTTTAATTTATGACAAAGACACAGGAAGCTCCTCCTCAGTCTACTATTGCCTCTTTAGCATGAGCAAGTTATTTTTATACCAAGTATAGATTCAGCTGTTAATTTTACATGCCTATATTTGAATGGGATCAAGATGAATAAAAGACCATATTTGTGTTAAATGTTGTAATGTCCCATAATTTTGAAATTTATGTGCTTTAAATTTTTAAAGCAATAGACTTGTCCTGAATTGCATGACTGCACTATGGCTTTCATGAGCCCTAAGTGAGTAAGAGTAAGTGAAGTCACTCAGTCATGTCCAACTCTTTGCGACCCCATGGACTGTAGCCTACCAGGTCTCTCTGTCCATGGGATTTTCCAGGCAAGAATACTGGAGTGAGTTGCTGTTTCCTTCTCCAGGGGATCTTCCCAACCCAGGGTTTGAACCTGGGTCTCCTGCATTGCAAGCAGATGCTTTAACCTCTGAGCCACCAGGGAAACACATAGATACTTTTGCTTTGTGGGACCCTATAAATCAATAAATATTAAAAATTAGACTATATGAGCACATTGATATAAAGATTACATTAAGCTTTAATATAATCCAGACTAGATTTATTCTTATCTTTTAAAGAATTAATATATATTCATATTCTTATATTTATTTTTTCTTATGATTTTGAAATAAACTAAAATTATTTTCATGAACCCCTAAAAGTATCATAGGCCCTATGCACTGTTTGACTGGGTCCCATGGAACAATCGGTACTGTGAAGTCAGAAACAGCCAGTCCATGTACCATGTATGGGATCTACCTATTCCTAAAAACCCTCACCCTGCCACAACCACACCACACACTCACACAGCCTTTCAAATTGAAATGAAAATTTCAAAGTAGTTTCTTTGGGAAATGGTACATTTATTCTAGGAATGTTGTCATTTCTGAAGTTTTTTTACACACCGTGATTTGGAGACCTAAGATGAATATTTGAGATTTATGTTTGATAGTTAAAACAAAACTATCTTAATGAAAATAATATTTTTGGTACCAAAAAAAGATTTGTTTTTATATAGTATCAAACTTTGAAAAAGCCTAGGTTTAAACCTGAACATTGTATTGCATATATTTGATTAAAGTGTTTATAGAAAAAAAGGCTACTTAGTTAAATGGTTGTAAAGCTGAGCTTGCAACCTTCTGAGAAATAATTAGTATTTTCTATTGCTAAGTGAATAACATAGAAGCATATTTGCCCATTCTCCAGAAACAAATAGTATCTACTATATTTTTCTTGCAGTATATTCTTTCTATAAGCAGAGAAAATCTAAACAAGGATCTACTGACGGGTAAGTCCAATGCTTTATTCACCAGCCCTCATTTTCAGCAAAGCGCATGAGACTGATTTCGTCATATGATTAACTGAAACTTGTTTACCATTCCTTCTTAGGAGTTATTAAGAGCAAGACTATGTACAATGCAAAGTGTTTCTTTAAAAATACTGGTAGTACATCTTCCAGCATCTCTTTTCCATCTTATCAGTGGTCTAAATAAAAATTGTTTGTTCAGCATGTATTGAATTCCTGTTGTCTTCTAGGCACTGGGTTGAATGAGTGCCTCAGTGAAGAACTCACAATCTAGTGGAAAAACAGATATACATATATAACAATTTTCAAAGAGACACAAGCAGATTTTTTTATTAGAAATATGAAAAGCAATAGTGTGAAGGCTGATAGAGGACTGAAGTTTTTTTTAAGTATTGTGAAAATTGCTGTGTGCAAAAACAAGAGTCTGGACTAAAGCTATAGCCCTCCAGTTGGGAGGAGGTATAGATTCAAGATATCTGTAGGAGACAAAATTAGATGCAGGGTATAGGAAGTTGATAAAGAGGAAGGTGTACATAAGCCTGAAGATTCTCATGTGTGTAACTAGACCTAGACCTATCCATTAATTGAAAAGCCCCTGGACTGCAAATTAAATTTGTATCCTGGATAATCAATCCAATCACATTTCATGTAACCCTTGATCATATTTTTTTCTTCTTTAGCGTTTGTACTAAACAAATTCATTCCATGCAAAGCATGCCATTAGTAGTTCTACTATATTTTAAATCAATCAATCCCTCTCAATGCATTCCAGCAACCTCTGACTTTTGGAGACCAGAGGTTCCAGTTATTTATCTGTGTTTCTCCACAATCCCCTACCCAGGGTGAGTTTGTAACATATCTGTTGAATTGAACTGAACTGAACTGAACTGGGAGGAGGAGTGAAGGGGAAGGTCACTCCAGTTGATTCATGAGGGCTCAGAAATAGGGTTTGGTATTCATCTTAATTCCATTTCTTTACTTGTAAGGCTGACTTTTGGATGAGTAGATACATGGCTAGGTTGCTTTATATATTCAAGCTGATCTTAAGAAAAGAAACTACAAGACAGCTTTTAAAAATAATAGAAAATATCTTTTATGTGTTAAGCACTATGTTAATAACTGCTTTATATTGCATCAATTTGTATAAGCCTCCAAACAACTCTATGACGTAAGAATTATGTTTACCTCAGTTTTGTACGTGATAAAGGAAGCTTAGAGAGGGCCACAGTACAGCAGGTTACACTGTTAATAAGTAGCAGAATCTGGATTGAACTTGAGTTTGTCTATTCCAAAGTCCATGCTTTTAACTATTACAGTCACTGCCTCCAGTAATATAAATGAAACACTGATAATAAGGAGGTAAAACATGGGGAAGACCCATCTTGCATGCTCCCCTGTTTTTCATTAGGTACACACTGCACAGCATACAATTTCATAAATGGCATAAATATGTTAATAAAAAGAATGCTGAACCTCTTGACTTCTAAACTGTTTGGCATATAAAGTTCTTTTACACAGCTCTTATTCCTTTACATGGCATCAGATTGTGAGCCACCTATTCCACAGATAAATAAATACTCATTCCTTCTGATAGAACAGCTCTCCTCTGAAAGTGCTGTAACTAAATCATTTTCCTGCATCAGCTTTTCATGTAGGGTTGTTTCATGGTTTACCGTCCTGTGGGATGTTAATAACTGTTAAGTAAAACAAACATAAAAAGGATATGTGGTCAGGTAAATTTGATAAACTTAAAACCTGCATTGGACTTTCCAGGTGGCCCTAGAGGTAAAGAACTCATCTGTCAATGCAGGAGACATGAGAAATGTGGGTTCAATCCTTGGGTCGGGAGGATCCCCTGGAGGAGGGCATGGCAACCCACCTTAGTATTCTTGCCTGGAGAATCCCATGGACAGAGGAGCCTTGTGGGCTACAGTCCTTGGGGCCCAACAAGTTGAACACAACTGCAGTGACTTAGCACACACACAGGCAAACCCTGCATCAAATTAGTTTTTAAAGCTCTAGGACTTCCCTTGACCCAGTGGCTAAGACTCCATGCTCCCAATGCAGGAGGCCCAGGTAAAATCCCTTGTCAGGAAACTAGATCCCACCTGCCACAACTAAGAGATCCCACACGCTGCAATGAAGACCCGGTGCCACCAGATAAATACATAAGTAACTATTAAAAGTCTTTTCTTACAGTACTTTCAGGGCCTTTATTCTACTAGTCTGCAGTGTGGATTTTCCAGGGTAATGCTGTCTAAGATGTGACCACAAATGCCAGCCATATGCATAATTTAATACCTTATATTAATCACAATAGAAAAACCTACAAAGAAATCAGTGAACTTAATTTTAGTAGTATATTTAACCTAATGTATCCAAAATATTATTTCAATGTATAATCTATGTAAGAATGCTACTCATGAGACATTTTATTCTTTTTTTTTTACTAAGTTGTCAAAACCCAGTGGTTGCATCCCATTTCCATTCAGAACAGCCACATTTTAAGCACTTAAGAGCCACCTGTATCTGGGGACTAAGACAGCACAGTCAGAGGGTCAGAGTGTGAGCATTTCTGTAATGACTATGACCACGGAACAGTTATTCCAGTTATCACAGGACTAGTGTTCCACGGAAAATTCTTTGAGCTGCATTTCTCTACATTTAATTTGAAAAAAAAAATTACAAAAAGGTTGATTCCACAAACACATATTGTATTTGTCAAAGATACCCATAGTGGTTCGAGTAAACGCTGATTTCTCCAAGTTATTTGTCAAAAGATTTCTTAAACGTAGATAAGTCTTTGGCATATCTCCAATTTCAATATTCTGAAGCTTCCAATCCTGTGTTCAAGAAAGTCTGCAAACCCCAAATCAAACTCAAGCAAAGCAGAACAACAGCAACAACAACAACAACAAAAATACAAAACCTGAGATGAAAAGGAGAGATGGGCACAGATAGAAATGTTGAATTGGAAGTCAGACTTCTGGCTTATTTTTCCTAAATCCTTTACTTTGTGTGATCTTAGTCATCTTACTTTCCCTCCAGAAGCTCAGTTACTTCATTTCTGAAATGAAGAGTTTTGAAATAGACTATCTTGAGGTCTACACCAGCTCTAATATCTACATTCTGATTTGTGGCTATAAGGACAATAAATAGCCCCTAATTATAGATCTCCTGCTCAGGAAAAAAACTAGGAACAAAAATAATGTTTTACTACAGTGATAAGAACATAATTAATAGTTCAGAAAATGAAATTTACTATAGATTTTTAGCAGGCCAAAAAAGCACTAAAATAATTTGATTCTATTTATTAAGAAGTTTCCAACCTTCTTATTCACTTTCCCGTAACTATTTCAGCGTTTGATTACAAAAAGATCTATATTTATATATCAATGATCTATATTTATAACAAACTGACTCAGAAGTCTAGAGGACTTGCTAAAAAGAGATACAGAGTCAGACATAGTATGTAAAAAGAAATTTGACTGAATATTGCCAATCACAAACTAAGCCTTAATTTGGGGGCAGCTTTAAAATATGTAATGATTGCTTCTTTCCTAGGGTGCCAACAATTACAGTGATGCAAGAATATACATAGTTAGATTTTTTTTTTGAGATGGAGACAGTTGATTTTTATTTATCTCTTTTACTACCAGATTATCCTAGAACATTTGCACAACAGTTGCCAAATCACATTTTAACTAATTCGTGTTTACATTATTAAGTATCTCTATCACACCATTCTCAGAAAATAATGAATTCAATTTAAGTGAAATGAGAATTGGAATTTCATTTCCATTAGTTTTCTTTCTTTGTTTCTTCAGCTGTTGAGAAATACTCCAATGTAAAAGTGCACTTTGGCCACAAGCTGGTGAAATGTTATCCTGAGAAAGGAGTAATCACAGTTCTTGGGTAAGAACCGATCGGCCCTTTGACTTCAGAGGTGAAGGGTTGAAGTGGAGAATTGTGCCTGTAAACTTTGCTCTTGACTGTTTTGAAAGAGTTAAATGATTACTAACGGGGTAATTCAAGTAGTTTCTACAATCAAGTAATTTTATGTTGATCATTAGTACCAGTATTCTTCCTGATTCTCCTGCTCACTCATCTTTTTAACAGTATTCTAGACTGGTAACCACACTCTGCTTCTAACCCTCTCCTAACTTGAAACAGATAACTCTGCACTGCTCTGCTTCTCCTCTCCTCTTTCTGAATAATATTTGTCTGTCTCCCCTTGGCTGAGCCCATTTCCTCTAAAGTTCCAAGCCTCATATCCCACTTGGGGGAAATATCTTGGATTCACAGTTTGTTCAACAACTACTTGTAAATTCGCATTTCTATTTGTAATAATAATAATAATAACCCTTATTTCAATCTTAATATTAATTTTCCTTTAAACACCTTCGCAAGTACTTCTTGCCATAATCTCAAATGTATCTAAAATTTCGAACATCTGTTTGTCCTACTCCTAACTTTCCTAGTTTGTTGTGTTGCTGTCTAGATGCTCAGTTATGTTCAACTCTTTGTGACCCTGTGAACCATAGACCACAGGCTCCTCCATCCATGGGATTCTCTAGGCAAGAATACTGGAGTGGGCTGCCATTTCCTTCTCTAGGGGCTTTTCCCTACCCAGGGATCAAACCTGTGTCTCCTGCATTGGCAGGCAGATTCTTTACCACTGAGTCACCTGGGAAGCTGACTTACCTAGTACTTTTAACCAAATAATTAAAATCATTTTTGATGTACCCCTTTCCTTATTTTCTCTCATTTGACTTGAAAACATTTCCCAGTGTCTCGTACTTCTTGTCGGCCTCAGAGCCTATGTTGACCTTCTTCCTGAGCACCACAACCTTTGGGCTCTCACCCCCACGCATGTAGGCTACTATGATCACTTTGTCTCCATTTCCTCTTCCTTCTGCACTGTGGCTCCACTGCATGTAACTTACTCTTAAGTTGTCTTAAATGACTACTCTTCATACACCACCTGCCCAATGGAAATATATTGTTTTCTCCCAGCTGCCAGAATAATGTATTTAAACCTTGCATCTTAACATTCAAAATTCTCTTCTCCTCCCTCTCCAGTTGTATTCTTTTCTTAAACTCCTCTTCTGATCTCCTCTAAGACAAACATGCTGCTCCTAGAAGATCTTGGTCACGTCCCTGTGGTTGTTCATATACTTTCTCCATTTGAAAGACTTTTCCTTCTTTTCAAGGTTCTCTTCCTTCATGCAGGGAACTCAGCTCTTAGGCTTCTGTGGCTTAGCATGTCTGTAGGAATCAGTATGATTGTGTGTTACCCTCATTCTCATAGCAAACCCATGACTGGGACAAGTGTTATCTTCATTTTATAGCTATCAACTCAAAGCTCTAAATCAGATATGTAAAAGTGAGCAGTGACTCCACTATTAAGTCACTACTTTTCATACCCAATAGAGGTACTTCATCATTTTCACCACTAGACTTTTTTTCTTTTGATGGTTTATTTTATTTTTCAGACAGGACAAAGTTCCCAAAGATGTCACCTGTGACCTCATTGTAGGATGTGATGGAGCCTTTTCCACTGTTAGAACTCACCTCATGAAGAAACCCCGCTTTGATTACAGTCAACAATACATTCCTCATGGGTACATGGAGCTGAGTATTCCACCTAAGAATGGGGATGTAAGTCCTTTCCCTTTCTTTCCTCCTTCCTACAACTCTCCCCCTCCCTTGCCGCATATTAGTATAGAAGTGTATTCTAGTGCAGTTGTTCTCAGCAGCATGTCTTGATCCATTTTAAGGTTTGCTAAAGTACTATGTATTCCATGACTCATAATAAACTGGATGTACAGGTATCCTTTTAATAATATCACTCACTCCCTTACCTTTCGATATGTTTTCTTGAACAGGGAAGAAAGGAAAGGAATTACAACTACTTTTTCTATTATATCTTGGGAAAAAAATTAAAAAAAAAAACAGGTTGGGAATCAGCTTTGTGTACTGACAGTCCAGAGTTCTTATACTCATGATTAAATTTAAAAAGTTATTAAGTAAAGTGAAAAGGGAGTTGTTTCAGAGAGACTTGCATTGTATGTTTTTTATTTCCTGGAGTCCATGTTAAACCATATGTGGCCAGAGGCAAATATGTAGTGTGTGTATTGTATGTTGAGGAAAATTAAAATACCCACAGAAGCAATGAGGATCTTGGCTTATAAGTAGTAAAAGGTACACAGCATTAAATACTTGATTTGCATGTAAAACATACATTTTAAGGTACTGATTTAACCCATCCTATTTGAAATTCAAACATCTAGTCTGTTTGGGATAGCAATATTATATACCACTTTTGTGGGCTTCCCAGGTGACTCAGTGGTAAAGAATATGCCAATGCAGGAGATACGGGTTTGATCCTTGGGTGGGGAAGATCCTCTCGAGGAGGAAATGACAACCCACTCCAGTATCCTTGCCAAGACAATTCTATGGACAGAGGAGCCTGGCGGGCTACAGTCTATGAGGTCGCAAAGAGTCTGGCATGACTGAATGACTAACACTTCTAACACCTGGGGAATTAAGTGGGAGTTCATCTTAAAGCTATTTTTTCACAGCAGGCAAACTGTCTTTGCTTAGACTTTATGTTTGGAGGGACTTGCAGTGATCTAAATTGCTGTGTGTACAAGTACAACATTAACAGAGTTGGTGCGCCTTATTTGTTAATGCAGATGAGCTGCATTAATACACTAATTATATATATATATATTTTTTCCCCTGCAGTATGCCATGGAACCTAATTATCTACATATTTGGCCTAGAGATACCTTTATGATGATTGCACTTCCTAACACGGTAGTGTAAATTTTTTTATTAACTGTCATTTTGCCTATATGATTAATGTTTTTCATTAAAGTGAAAGTAAAGTCACTCAGTTGTGTCCTACTCTTTGCGACCCCGTTGACTGTAGCCCACCAGGCTCCTCCATCCATGGGATTCTCCAGGCAATAATACTGGAGTGGGTTGCCATTTCCTTCTCCAGGGGATCTTCCCAACCCAGGGATCAAACCCGGGTCTCCCGCATTGCAGGCAGATACTTTAACCACTGAGCTACAGGGCATTACTTACTTTTATATACTATATACATGTATGTAGTCAACTTCATCATTGTCTAGTCTGTTTAATGATTATATCTGAAACTTGGGGATATTGAAGAAAAGCCTGAAGAAATACAATTATTTACTTTGGAAAGGATATTTAAGATATACAAATGACTAATGGGGGTTTGTGTGTGGTGGTACCTGACTGCCACCTCCCCCAAGACAGTGCAGGAAGAAACTGCCCCCAAATAAAGCCAAAGATATTTAGGTTATATATTAGGAAGTATTTTTCATCTTTAAGGTCTGTAGGATATTTGAATATTCATTATCAAAAAGGAACATGACTGTTCTTTCATTAGACCTTAGAGACATTTTTGCTATCAGTCCTGGGTGTTCATTGGAAGGACTGATGGTGAAGCTGAAACTCCAATACTTTGGCCACCTGATGTGAAGAGCTGACTCATTGGAAAAGACCCTGATGCTAGGAAGGATTGAGGGCAGGAGGAAAAGGGGATGACAGGGGATGAGATGGATGGATTGCATCACCGACTCAATGGACATGGGTTTGGTTGGACTCCAGGAGTTTGTGATGGACAAGGAGGCCTGGCGTGCTGCAGTTCATGGGGTCGCAAAGAGTCAGACAGAACTGAGTGACTGAACTGAACTGAACTGAACAGAATATATATGTAGTTATTATTATCTCTATATGGAGATTCCCATGTGGCTCAGTGGTGAAGAATACAACTGCAGTGCAAGAGACGTGAATTCAATCCCTGAGTCCAGAAGACCCCCTGGGGAAGGAAATGGCAATCCTCTTCAGTATTCTTGCCTGGGAAATCTCATGGACAGAGGAACCTGGCGGGCTATAGTCCATGGGGTCACTAAAGAGTTGGACATGACTTAGTGACTAAACAACAACAATCTCTATATATAATATAGACACATATATCTATTTATATTTCTCTGGTTGGTCTTTTATTTACCTTTTTTTTCCTTTCTCTTGTCAAGAATCCTGGGGCCCAAGGCCCTAATGTCATAGTGTCTTAAATGGAATAACAGTAAAGAAAAAAAGAGAATTCAAATCCAATGCACCTATTAATAGTATAAGGAGTGCAGTGTTTGCTTGGTGAAAATATCTGAAGTTTACAGTATAGAAAGTTTCCTAATAACCAAGAAGCAGGGGTGTACCTGGGGACCCCTTACTGAGCTTTTCCTGGGGAGTGAGGGAAGAAAGTGAGGGTGCCTTTCCTGTCTGCTTGGACACTCCTCCCAGAGCCCCCTAAGCCACAGCAAGCACTCAGAGATTGAGGGATCTGTCTTAGGGCCAGCACTGCCTGACCCCCAATCTCTCACACACTATTCCTCTTCTCATCACAGAACAAATCTTTCACATGTACTTTGTTCATGCCTTTTGAAGAGTTTGAAAAACTGCTAACTAGTCGTGATGTGCTGGACTTCTTCCAGAAATACTTTCCGGATTCCATCCCTCTAATTGGAAAGTAAGTTTCAAGATGTCCAATTATGCCTTTTGCCCCCTTGTTTGAGGTATTCAAAATTCAGATAAAGGCTAATGCACCTTATTTCAGCTTTTGTTAAAAATGACCTGTAATGCAGTGACCTGGACGGGAAACCTGCCTGTGTGCTAAGTCACTTCCATCATGTCCGAGTCTGAGACCCCATAGACCGTAGCCCACCAGGCTCCTCTGTCCACAGGGTTTTTCCAGGCAAGAATACTGGAGTGAGTTGCCATGCCCTCCTCCAGGGGATCTCCTGATCATGCAGTGACCTGGATGGGAAACCTAGATTACAGCAAAAGTCCAAGAGGATCTTGTGCTGCAAACAGGAATTCTGAAAAAAAACCAGGCGGGGCCAGTTTCTCTGGGAAAAATTGTCCCTGGGCCTTTTATGTTCCCTGTGCAGGTGCTCAGGCCCCATAGGTCTCGGTGTGCCACAGAGCTTGGCTATGCTTCCTTCTGCTGGTGGGAACACAAATCTATATGATGGCACCCTCAAGTCCACCAGTTGCTAGCTGTATAAGCTTTTCTATGTCTCATACCCTTCTAAAATGCTGATGATAGTTGTACCTGCCCCAAAGGGTTGTTGTGCAGAGTAAAGGGAATAATGCCTATAAACCATTCAGCACAGGGCCAGGCATGTATAAAGTTTTTCCAAACTGATAGCTAATTGTACCAGCCGTCTGGTTTATGAGTCTTAGCTCCTCTGGGCCATTTCGACATCACCACATGGACCTTGTCATTTGGTCTCACTCAGTGCCTCTCTCCCCTGTCCCTCTGTCCTAGAACCTAACTCACATTCCACCTCCAGTGACATCTTCATGAAGGCAGCACAATGCTGCAGAAAGAGCAAGGTTTTAACACTACTCTTGTCCCTGATTTCCTTGGGTCTCAGATTTTTCATCACTGAAATAGACATCAGGATGCCTTACTTTTAGGGAAATTTTGAAAATTAAATGAGTTAATTATGTAAAAGGGATAGCCCACTGCCAAGTCATAGCAGGTCTTTTTAAAAATTGTCAGTTCTCGTCCTTTCCTGCATATCAATTCAATTGCTATGTTGGTTTCTCCTTCTCTGGCATTGAAGGGAAATCTCTGCATGCCAAATTTAGCCCTTAGATAGTTTTGGAGCTTGTTCTGTGGCTTGCCTCTCTCACTAGATGTAAAATCATCTAGTGTATGTACACAGGATTGCCAGATGGCTCAGTGGTAAAGAATCCACCTACCAGTGCAGGAGATGCCGGAGACATGGGTTCAGTCACCAGGTCGGGAAGATCCCCTGGAGGAGAAAATGGCAACCCGCTCCAGTATTCTTGCCTGGGAAATTCCACAGACAGAAGAGTCTGGCAGGCTACAGTCCATAGAGTCACGAAGAGTCAGACATGACTGAGCGAGTACACGTGATAAATGTACATAGTACTTCTCCACAAAAGCGCCCACAAAACCTCTGTAGATGCTTGAGAGATACTAGCTTGAGTCCAGTTGTTCATTTCCAGATACACATGGACTCACTTAACTTAATTTTGGTTTGTTGGGTGTTACTAAAATACACAACTGCATCTCAATTTTTTCCAAGGAAACCTGAAACATACCAACGTAGCTGGACGTTGTGTGATTTATGTGCTAGATAACGAAGTTTTCCTGACATATAACACAGGCACATTCCAAATTATTCAAATTCAGCTACTCTTGTTCTTTTTGGATGTGATTAACATTGTTTCAAATTAAGGATGCAATCAGAACAATGGAATTTGGGAACTAGGAGAAACTTCACCACTCCCTCTCCTGTTTTCTTCCTGGCATTCTCATGTATTTTTCAATGAAATATTATGTTGACAAAGCCAGCAAATCTGAAAGAATTATGCAGTATTTAATACCCAGCTTAACATTTTTACATTTTGATTGTTTTCTTCTGAAGGCAAGCCCTCGTGCAAGATTTCTTTCTGTTGCCTGCCCAGTCTATGATATCCGTTAAGTGCTCTTCTTTTCACTTTAAATCACATTGCTTGCTGATGGGAGATGCTGCCCATGCCATAGTGCCCTTTTTCGGGCAAGGAATGAATGCGGTAAGTTCTTTTTCAGTAGGTAAGTCCCTCAAACTTTTCTGGGCCCATCTCAACTAAAAAAGCTTAAAGGAAAAAGAAAAGGTTAAAACTACCCCTACATAATCTCTGAGAAAATAATCAATTCAACAACCTCACCAGCTATTTAACTAGATTGATCTCTATGTATAATCAATTCTTGGATTACTTGATCCAGACATTTAATGTATAAAAAAGCATAAAGCATAAGATAGTTTTCTGTTCAGTTAGAAAATGTATTGATAACTTGAAATATAGGAACTTGACTGTCAGAAATTCAAGGCTTAATTTTTAAAAGTATATATTTCTTTGGCTGTGCCAAGTCTTAGTTGTGAAATGCAAATTCTTAGTCACGGCATGTGAGATCTAGTTCCCTGACAAGGGATCAAATGTAAGCCCCCTACGTTGGGAGCACGGAGTCTTAGCCACTGGACCATCAGGGAAGTCTCCAACAGTTCATTTTTAAAGTATATTTTTTCTTGAGATTATAATGTTAGTATCAAAAAAGAAAAATATCCCAGGGACATCCCTGATGGTCCAGTGGTTAAGACTCTGCCTTCCAATGCAGGGGAGGTGGGCTTGACCCCTGGTTCAAGAACTAAGGTCCCACAAGCCATGGGGTGTAGCCAAAAATTAAAAAAGAAGAAAGAAAAATATCCCAAATTATCTTTTCTTCCTCCCTCTGCTTTTTCATTCCACAGGAAAGGAAAACACAATTAATAGAGTTAAATAGAATGATAAAACAGACTAGACATGGAATACTACTGCTTCCATGGAAATTTTACCATTCTGGCTACAACAATATATCAGGAAAGGAATACTGTTCAAATATTGAATGTTAATTTAAGGAATTCTGAAATAACTGTCTAGACAAACAATTATTTTATGTGCATGTGTGTTTGTTTACTAATATTATAGTTTTATCAGAGAAGGCAATGGCACCCCACTCCAGTACTCTTGCCTGGAAAATCCCATGGATGGAGAAGCCTGGTAGGCTGCAGTCCATGGGGTCACTGAGTGTCAGACATGACTGAGTGACTTCACTTTGACTTTTCACTTTCGTGCATTGGAGAAGGAAATGGCAACCCACTCCAGTGTTCTTGCCTGGAGAATCTTAGGGATGGGGGAGCCTGGTGGGCTGCTGTCTAGGGGATCACACAGAGTCAGACACGACTGAAGTGACTTAGCAGACTTAGCATTATAGTTTTATAACCATAGTCTTATATTGTTTTGGTTTATGGAATATATTCCAAGAATAAATAACTTGTGAGTTGAGTATAATCAATTATATTTTCATCTAATTAGTGGTAAATATTTGTATTACAAAACATAATGGGAGGTGGGATCAAGTTAGCAGAGTAGGAGGACCCTGAGCTTACTTCCTCCCTTCCTCCCTTCTCCCAAGGAGAAGTCCTGGCTGCACCCGGATCTGGCTTTAGTCCCTCTAAAACCAGTCCTGTCTCTCACCAAGGAGGCGGTTGCCAGCACACCCTAAGGGAAAGTGTGGCCCATGCTCACTTCATATATGCTCTCCCACCAAAGCCACTAGGTGCATGCAGACTGAATAAGACATCACAGAACATACCTTCAAGACCAGGATAGGTAACTTTCACATAATTTCATAGAGATGGTGAAAGCTCGAGAAGACTCTTTTGAGAGTCCCTGGGACATCAAGGAGATCCAACCAGTCAATTCTAGAGAAAATCAACCCTGAATATTCATTGGAAAGACTGATGCTGAAGTTGAAGTTCCAATACTTTGGCCACCTGACGTGAAGAACTGACTCATTGGAAAAGACCCTGATTCTGGGACAGATTGAGGGCAGGAGAAGTGGGTGACAGAGGATGAGACGGTTGGATGGCATCATCAACTAAATGGACATGAGTTTGAGCAAACTCTGGGAGATAGTGAAGGACAGGGAAGTCTGGTGTGCTACAGTCCATGGTGTCACAAAGAGTGATACATGACTGAACAACAAGAGAAAGTTAAACAAAATTGTAGAAACCATCAACAAATGGAAATGCAACCTACTGAATGGGAGACCTTAATCAAATTCAAAAAGAACAAAATTAGCTGCAATTGAATAACTTAGTCTTTGCAAATGTAATGTCTGATAAGGGGTTGATATCCAAAAATATATTAAACTTTTATAACTCAGTGTCAAAGAAACAAACAACCGGATCTCAAAAATGGGCAGAAGAACTGAATAGGAATTTTTCCAAAGAAGACATGCAAATAGCCAACAGGCATATGAAAAAATGTTCAACATCACTGTTCATTGCTTCTGCTGCTGCTAAGTCCTTTCAGTTGTGTCCGACTCTGTGCAACTCCATAGACGGCAGCCCACCAGGCTCCCCCTTCCCTGGGATTCTCCAGGCAAGTACAATGGAATGGGTTGCCATTTCCTTCTCCAATGCATGAAAGTGAAAAGTGAAAGTGAAGTCGCCCAGTCGTGTCCGACTCTTCGCAATCCCATGGACTGCAGCCTACCAGGCTCCTCCATACATGGAATTTTCCAGGTAAAAGTACTGGAGTGGGTTGCCATTCACTGTTCATTAGGGAAATGCAAATCAAAACCACCATGAGCTATCACCTCATATTTGCTACCATGGCTATCATTAAAAAGACAATGACAAACATGTGTGTCAAGGATCTAGAGAAAAAGAATTCTAGTACCCTGTTTGTGGGAATGTAAATTAGTGCAACTACTATGGCAAACAGTATGGAGGTTCCTCAAAAAATTAAAACCTGAACTACCACATGATCCAGTAATTCCACTCATGGTATATATCCAAAGAAAATGAAAATGCTGCTTCAAAAAGATATATGCACCCCATGTTCATAGCAGCATTGTTTACAGTAGCCAAGATGTGGAAACAACCTAAGTGTCCATTAACAAATGAATGGATAAAAAAGTAGTGGTATGTATATATGATGGAGTATTACTCAACCATAAGAAAGAATGAAATTTTGCAATTTGCAACAACATGGATGAACCTGTATAGTATTATGGTTAGTGAAATAAGTCAGACAAAGAAAGAAAAATTCTGTTTGTTTTCATTTATATGTGGAATCTAAAATATAAAGCAAGTAAATGAATATAACAAAACAGAAACAGACTCACAAATACAGAGAACAAACTAGTGGTTACCAGTGGGTAGAAGGGGAGGGGGAGAGGCAAGAAAGAAAAAGGGGATTATGAGGTGCAAACTGTAATACACAGTACATAGTATATAGCCTATATTTTATAACTTTGTATGGAGTATAATCTATAAAAATATCAAATCACTAAGTTGTATATCTGAAACAAGTAAAATATTGTAAGTCAGCTATACTCCAATTTTTTTTTTAACTAAAAAACACATCAATTTTAGCAGTGGATGCATGTGTGGACTCTGGCATTAGAACTCCTTTGTTCAAAGCCTGGCTTCATGATTTATTAGAATATGTTCCCACACAACTAATTTTACTCGTTACCTGTAAAATTTAGATTTTTATTTTTAATACTTTTTGCTTTATTATTTCTTGTGTGTGTTTTTTTTTAACAAGCTTTTTTGGGGGGAGGGCAATAATTGCTGTACAATGTTGTGGTAGTCAACACAAATCAGCCATATTTACATATACATCCCTTTCTTTTTGAGCCTCCCCCCCTCAAAATTCAGATTTTAATAGGACCTATCTCATAGGAATTCTCCAGGAATAAATGAATTAATTAAAGAATTTAAGAGTATTGTCTCATCACTATATGATATCTCTTATCTCTATATTCCTATAGCATTAACAGCCTATATAATTGACAAATTTATTTGCCTCTAGTATAATATTGATATGTGTAATTGATATAGAAATATTTTATTTCTTAACCTTTACATATTTATATATGATCTTAAAAACCATAGTTTGATTTCCTAGAATGCAGGAAACATAGCTTTCTATTTTCTTCTCCCTACTGCACTTAGCAGAGTACCTTACTAATTTTGTGGATTTGTTGATTAGAAATTTGCTTTAATTTTGACTTATGGGAAATGAATTCATATGAGAGTTCTATACTGTCATTAAATTACTCTAAATGTGAATCTTAAATCCCTAAATAGTTTAAATATTATTCTAATGCTCATGGTAGAACAATATAATTATTTTTGCATCTTTAAGAGGCAACAGAATTGTCAAAATTACAACTTAATCTAAAATTTTTATATTCTAAATTTATATCTATATCTGCATATACTACCACACACTTGCACTCATCTCACATGCTAGCAAAGTAATGCTCAAAATCCTCCAAGCCAGGCTTCAACCGTTCATGAAACATGAATTTCCAGCTGGATTTAGAAAAGGCAGAGGAACCAGAGATCAAATTGCCAACATCCGCTGGATCACTGAAAAAGAAAGAGAGTTCCAGAAAAACATCTACTTCTGCTTTATCGACTATGCCAAAGCCTTTGACTGTGTGGATCACAATAAACTGTGGAAAATTCTTCAGGAGATGGGAATACCAGACCACCTGCCCTGCCTCTTGCAAAATCGGTATGCAGGTCAAGAAGCAAGAGTAAGATCTGGACATGGAACAACATGGTTCCAAATCAGGAAAGGAGTACGTCAAGGCTGTATATTGTCACCGTGCTTATTTAACTTATATGCAGAGTACATCATGAGAAATGCTGGACTGAATGAAGCACAAGCTGGAATCAAGATTGCCGGGAGAAATATCAATAACCTCAGATATGCAGATGACACCACACTTACAGCAGAAAGCAAAGAAGTAAAGAGCCTCTTGATGAAAGTGAAAGAGGAGAGTGAAAAAGTTGGCTTAAAACTCAACATTCAAATTAAAAGCTTCTGCACAACAAAGGAAAATATAAGCAAGGTGAAAAGACAGCCTTCTGAATGGGAGAAAATAATAGCAAATGAAGCAACTGACAAACAACTAATCTCAAAAATATACAAGCAACTTATGCAGCTCAATTCCAGAAAAATAAATGACCCAATCAAAAAATGGGCCAAAGAACTAAATAGACATTTCTCCAAAGAAGACATACGGATGGCTAACAAACACATGAAAAGATGCTCAACATCACTCATTATTAGAGAAATGCAAATCAAAACCACAATGAGGTACCACTTCACACCAGTCAGAATGGCTGCGATCCAAAAATCTGCAAGCAATAAATGCTGGAGAGGGTGTGGAGAAAAGGGAACCCTCCTACACTGTTGGTGGGAATGCAAACTAGTACAGCCACTATGGAGAACAGTGTGGAGATTCCTTAAAAAATTGCAAATAGAACTACCTTATGACCCAGCAATCCCTCTGCTGGGCATACACACCAAGGAAACCAGAATTGAAAGAGACACGTGTACCCCAATGTTCATCACAGCACTGTTTACAATAGCCAGGACATGGAAACAACCTAGATGTCCATCAGCAGATGAATGGATCAGAAAGCTGTGGTACATATACACAATGGAGTATTACTCAGCCGTTAAAAAGAATTCATTTGAATCAGTTCTGATGAGATGGATGAAACTGGAGCCGATTATACAGAGTGAAGTAAGCCAGAAAGAAAAACACCAATACAGTATACTAACACATATATATGGAATTTAGAAAGATGGCAATGACGACCCTGTATGCAAGACAGCAAAAAAGACACAGATGTGTATAACGGACTTTTGGACTCAGAGGGAGAGGGAGAGGGTGGGATGATTTGGGAGAATGGCATTCTAACATGCATACTATCATGTAAGAATCGAATTGCCAGTCTATGTCTGACGCAGGATACAGCATGCTTGGGGCTGGTGCATGGGGATGACCCAGAGAGATGTTATGGGGAGGGAGGTGGGAGGGGGGTTCATGTTTGGGAATGCATGTAAGAATTAAAGATTTTAAAATTAAAAAAATAATAAATTAAAAAAAAAAACCTCAACATTCAGAAAACTAAGATCATGGCATCCAGTCCCATCACTTCATGGCAAATAGATGGGGAAACAGTGGGACTCCAAAATCACTGCAGATAGTGACTGCAGCCATAATTTTAAAAGACACTTGCTCCTTGGAAGAAAAGCTATGACCAACCTAGACAGCTTTTTAAAAAACAGACATTACTTTACCAACAAAGGTCTGTCTAGTCAAAGCTATGGTTTTTTCAGTAGTCATGTATGGATGTGAGAGTAGGACTATAAAGAAAGCTGAGCACCGAAGAATTGATACTTTTGAACTGTTGTGTTGGAGAAGACTCTTGAGAGTCCCTTGGACTGCAAGGCTATCCAACCAGTCCATCCTAAAGGAAATCAGTCCTGAATATTCACTGGAAGGACTGATGCTGAAGCTGAAACTCCAATACTTTGGCCACCTGATGTGAAGAACTGACTCATATGAAAAGACCCTGATGCTGGGAAAGTTGAAGGCAGGAGGAGAAGGGGACAACAGAGGATGAGCTGGCTGGATGGCATCGGCGCAATGGATGTGAGTTTGAGTAAACTCTGAGTGTTGGTGATGGACAGGGAGGCCTGGCATGCTATAGTCCATGGGGTCACAAAGAGTCGGACACGACCTAGAGACTGAAATGAACTGAATTGAATTGAACTGATATATATATATATATATATATATATATATATATATATATATATATGAATAAACTGGGCAAAGACAAAACCCTCAAACATGCTGTTAATGATATTTTTAATCAGAATTCAATACCACGTGTGACTATTCAGCTATTACATACTGGTTTAGGGTACAAATATCCTGTGAGTTATACCACCAATGAAAAGTCTATTCAAAATTGCTAAATGAAGTATTTATTATTTCCAGTTCATTTTTTCCCATTTTTTCTTGTTTTAGGGCTTTGAAGACTGCTTGGTATTTGATGAGTTAATGGATAAATTCAATAATGACTTTAGTAAGTAAAATTTCTCAGTGGGACATGGATTAGTCTTGCTGATTAATTGTACACCTGTTTCTGATCCTGGAAGAATTTAAATTATGAATTAGATTTCCTAATCAGAATTATAATTTTTTTTAAACACTCTATGCCACTGTTGTTGCTCGTTGCAGACAAGAAACACCCAGAAAGGAAAAAACAGTTTCTTTTAAGTTTTTACATGGAGGTCTATACCAAGAAAAAAAGTTCTGAGTACCAAAGTTTGGTGAAGGTATACTCCTTTCTGGGCTTCCCTGATGGCTTGGATGGCAAAAAATTCACCTGCAGTGCAGGAGACCCTGGTTTGATCCCTGGGTCAGGAAGATCCTGGAGAAGGGAATGGCTACCCACTCCATTATTCTTGCCTGGAGAACTCCATGGACAGAGGAGCCTGGCTAGGCTACAGTCCATGGGGTCAGACATAACTGAAACTACTTAGCATGCACACATACCCCTTTATCTCCCTCTCAGTCTAGGTAACACGCATGCCTATATTCCCTACAGCTTGCCCTCAGAACACCTTTGGAAGCTCCAGCATTTTCTTGTTTTTCGCTTTGTCATAGTTTGCATATAATACTTCCATTTACATTTTGATTAAAATGAATTCCACAAATAATTTTACAAGTATTGAAGTTTTAAATTTTTATATATAACTCAAAATAATTAAATGTACATAATTTTCATCTGTAAAAGAAATTGAAAACAATAGAACTGGATAATTTATACTGCTTCTCAGCTCCACATGCTCTCAAAGGTCACCTCTGAAATTAAACCTGTGGCAGATAAGGGACTACTTAAAGAACCAGTTTTGAATCTACACCCAGATTCCAGCCTTTTTTAATTTCTTTTTTTTATTAAAGGATCATTGCTTTACAGAAATCTGTTGTTTTCTGTCAAACCTCAATGTGAATCAGCCATAGGTATACATATATCCCCTCCCTTTTGAACCTCCCTCCCATCTCCCACCCGATCTCACTCCTCTAGATTGATACAGAGCCCCTGTTTGAGTTTCCTGAGCCATACAGCAAATTCCCATTGGCTATCTATTTTACATATGGTAGTGTAAGTTTCCAAATGTTACTCTGCATACATCTCACCCTCTCTTCCCCTCTCCCCATGTCCATAAGTCTATTCCCTATGTCTGTTTCTCCACTGCTGTCCTGTTAATAAATTCTTCAGTACCATTTTTCTAGATTCTGTATATATGTTAGAACATGATATATATTTCTATTTCTGACTCACTTCACTCTATATAATAGGTTCCACGTTCATCCACCTCATCAGAACTGACTCAAATGTGTTCCTTTTATGGTTGAGTAATATTCCATTGTGTATATGTACAACAACTTCTTGATCCATTCATCTGTCGATGGACATCTAGGTTGCTTCCATGTTCTGGCTATTGTAAATAGTGCTATAATGAACAATGGGACACATGTGTCTTTTCCAATTTTGGTTTCCTCAGGATATATGCCTAGGAGTGGGATTGCTGGATCATATGGTGGTTTTATCCTAGTTTTTTAAGGAATCTCCATACTGTCTTCCATAGTGGCTATATCAATTTACGTTTCCACCAACAGTGCAAAAACATTCCCTTTTCTCCACACCCTCTCCAGCATTTATTGTTTGTAGACTTTTTGATGATGGCCATTCTGACTGGATTGAGGTGATATCTCATTATAGTTTTGATTCGCATTTCTCTAATAGTAAGCGATGTTGAGCATCTTTTCATGTGTTTGTTAGCCATCTAGATGTCTTCTTTGGAAAAATGTCTGTTTAGGTCTTTCTCCCACTTTTTGATTGGGTTGTTTGTTTTTCTGGCATTGAGTTGTATGAGCTGCTTGTATATTTTGGGAATTAATCCTTTGTCAGTTGTTTCATTTGCTGTTTATTATTTTCTCCCACTCTGAGGATTGTATTTTCACCTTGCTTGTAGTTTCCTTTGCTGTGCAAAAGTTTTAAGTTTAATCAGGACCCACTTGTATACTTTTGTTTTTATTTCTGTTACTCTAGGAAGTGGGTCATAGAAGATCTTGCTTTGATTTATGTCATCAAGTGTTCTGCCTGTTTTCCACTAAGAGTTTTATAGTTTCTGTTCTTACATTTAGGTCTTTAATCCATTTTGAGTTTACCTTTGTGTTTGGTATTAGGAAGTTTCTTAATTTCATTCTTTCACATGTAGCTGTCCAGTTTTCCCAGAACCATTTATTGAAGAGGCTGTCTTTGTCCCATTGTATATTCTTGCCTCCTTTGTCAAAATGAGGTACCCATATGTGCATGGGTTTATTTCTTGCCTTTCTATCTTATTCCATTGGTCTATATTTCTGTTTTTGTGCCAGTACCATACTGTTTTGATGATGGTATCTTTGCAATATAATCTGAAGTCAGGAAGGTTGATTCCTCCAGGTCCATTCTTCTTTCTCAAGATTGCTTTGACTACTTCGGGTCTTTTGTGTTTCCATATGAATTGTGAAATTTTTGGTTCTAGTTCTGTGAAAAATGCCTTTGGTATTGCATAGGGATCACATTGAACATGTAGATTGCATTTGGTAATACAGTCATTTTCACAATATTGATTCTTCCTACCAAGGAACACAGAATATCTGTCCATCTGTTTATTTTGTCTTTGATTTCTTTCATTAGTGTCTTATAATTTTCTGTGTACATTTCTTTTGTCTCCTTAGGTATGTTTATTCCTAGATATTTAATTATTTAAGTTGCAGTGGTGAATGGGGTTGATTCCTTAATTTCTCTTTCTGATTTTTTGTTGTTAGTATACAGAAATGCAAATGATTTCTGTGTATTGATTTTGTATCCTGCAACTTTGCTAAATTCACTGATTAGCTCTAGTAATTTTCTGATACTATCTTTAGGGTTTTCTATGTACAGTATCATGTCATCTGCAAACAGTGAGAACTTTACTTTTTCTTTTCCAATCTGAATTCTTTTTATTTGTTTTTCTTCTCTGATGGCTGTAGCTAGGACTTCCAGAACTATGTTGAATAATAGCAGTGAAAGTGAACACCCTTGACTTGTTCCTGATCCTAGGGGGAATGCTTTCAGTTTTTCACCATTGAGAATAATTTTTGCTGTAGATTTATGTATATGGCCTTTACTGTGTTGAGGTAGATTCCTTCTCTGCCCATTTTTTTGAGGAGTTTTAATCAGAAATGGGTGCTAAATTTTGTCGAAGTCTTTTTTCTGCATCTGTTGAGGTTATCATATAGTTTTTATCTTTCAATTTGTTAACATCGTGTACCACATTGATTGATTTTCATATATTGAAGAATCCTTGCATCCCTAGAATAAACCCAACTTGATCATGGTGTATGAGCTTTCTGAGGTTGCTAAATTCTGTTCGCTAAAATTTTGTTGAGGATTTTTGTATCTATTTTTGCTTTAATATACTTTCTTTGTGTTTAGTCTTGTTAGTTTATTATGTGTCTGGGGTGTTTCTCCTCAGTTTTATCCTGTGTGGGACTCTGTGCCTCTTGGACTTGATTGACTATTTCCTTTGCCATGTTGGGGAAATTTTCAACTATACTCTCTTAAAAATCCTTTGTATTTCTGCTTTGTCTGTCGTAACCTCTCCTTTTTCATTTCCAATTTTGTTGATATGATTCTTTTCTCTTTTTTTTCGTGATGAGTCTGGCTAAAGGTTTGTCAATTTTGTTTATCTTCTCAAAGAACCAGCTTTCAGTTTTATTAATTTTTACTGTTGTTTCTTTCATTTCTTTTTCATTTATTTTTGCTTGGATCTTTATGATTTCTTCTACTAATTTGGGGGCTTAATTCTTCTTTTTCCAGTTGTTTTAGGTGTAAAGTTAGGTTGTCTACTCAATGTTTTTCTTCTTTCTTGCGGTAGTATTGTATTGCTATAAACTTCTCTCTTAGAACTGCTTTTGCTGCTTCCCATAGGTTTTGAGTTGTCATGTTTTCATTGTCGTTTGTTTCTAGAAATTTTTTGATTTCCCTTTTGATTTCTTCAGTAACCTATTGGTTATTTAGAAATATGTTGTTTAATCTCTATGTGTTTGTGTTTCTTACAGTTTTTTTCTTGTAATTGGTATCTCGTCTCATAGCATTCTAGTCAGAGAAGATGCTTGATATAACTTCAATTTTCTTCAATTTACTGAGGTTTGACTTATGACCCAAGATGTGGTCTATCCTGGAGAATGTTCCATGTGCACTTAAGAATAAGGTATGCTGCTGCTGCTGCTCTAGCCTTCTGCATTTGGATGGAAAGTCCTAAAGATATCAATGAGATATAGCTCATCTAATGTATCATTTAAGACTTGTGTTTCCTTATTAATTTTCTGTTTTTTTGGTTTGTCCATTGGTGTGAGGGGGTGTTAAAGTCTCCTGGTAGTATTGTGTTACTATCAATTTCTCCTTTTATGTCTATTAGTGTTTGTCTTATGTATTGAGGTGTTCCTATGTTGGGTGCATAGATATTTACAATCATTACATTTTTCTCTTGGATTGATCCCCTGATCATTATGTAGTGTCTTTCCTTATCTCTTGTAATCTTCCTTATTTTAAGGTCTATTTTGTCTGATATGAGGACTGCTACTACAGGTTTATTTTGCTTCCCCTTTGTATGGAATATAATTTCCCATCCTTTCACTTTCAGTCTATATGTTTTTAGGTCTGAAGTGAGTTTCTTGTAGACAGCATATATATGGGTCTTGTTTTTGTATCCATTCAGCCAATCTGTGTCTTTTGGTTGAAGCATTTAATCCATTTACATTTAAAGTAATTATTGATATATATGTTCCCATTGCCGTTTTCTTAATTGTTTTGGGTTTATTTTGTAGATCTTTTTTATTCTCTTGTATTTCTTGACTATATAAGTCCCTTTAATATTGTTGTAAAGCTGGTTTGGTGGTACTGAATTCTCTCAACTTTTGCTTGTCTGAAAACCTTTTTATTTCTCCATCAATTCTGAATAAGATCCTTGCTGGGTACTATAATCTTGGTTGTAGATTTTTCCCTTTCAATACTTAAATATATTCTGCCATTCCCTTCTGGCCTGCAGAGTTTCTGCTGAAAGATCAGCTGTTAAGTGTATGGGGTGTCCCTTGCACGTTACTTGTTGCTTCTCCTATGTTGCTTTTAATATACTTTCTTTGTGTTTAGTCTTGTTAGTTTGGTTAGTATGTGCCTCGGGTGTTTCTCTTCAGGTTTATTTGTATGGGACTCTTTGTGCCTCTTGGACTTGATTGACTATTTCCCTTGCCATGTTGGGGAAATTTTCAACTATAATCTCTTAAAAAAATTTCTCATACTCTTTCTTTTCCTCTTCTTCTTCTGGGCCCTCTATAATTCAAATGTTGGTGCATTTCATATTGTCCCAGAGGTCTCTGAGACTATCCTCAGTTCTTTTCATTCTTTTTACTTTATTCTTCTCTTCAGAAGTTATTTCTACCATTTTATCTTCTAACTCATTGATTCATTCTTCTGCTTCAGAAAATCTGCTATTGATTCCTTCTAGAGTATTTTTAATTTATGTAATTGTGTTGCTTGTCTCTGTATGTTTATTCTTTAATTCTTCTAGGTCTTTGTTAATTGATTCTTGCATTTTCTCCATTTTGTTTTCAAGGTTTTTGATCATCTTTACTATCATTGTTCTGAATTCTTTTCCAGATAGTTTGCCTATTTCCTCTTCATTTATTTGGACTTCTGTATTTCTAGTTTGTTCCTTCATTTGTATAGTATTTCTCTGCCTTTTCATTATTTTTTTTCACGTATTGTGTTTGAGGTCTCCTTTTCCCAGGTTTCAAGGTTTAATTCTTTCTTCCTTTTGGTTTCTGCCCTCCTAATGTTGGTCCAGTGGTTTGTGTAAGCTTTGTATAGGGTGACATTTGTGCTGAGTTTTTCTTGTTTGTTTGTTTTTCCTCTGATGGGCAAGGCTGAGAGAGGTGGTAATCCTGTCAATCCTGTCTGCTGACAATTGGGTGTGTACTTTTGTTTTGTTTGCTGTTTAGATGAGGCATCCTGCACAGGGTTCTCCTAGTGGTTGGGCAATGCTGGGTAGTGTATTCAAGTGGTTTCCTTTTGTGTGAGTTCTCACTATTTGATACTTCCTAGGGTTAGTTCTCTGGTAGTCTAGGGTCTTGAAGTCAGTGCTCCCACTCCAAAGGCTCAACGCTTGATCTCTGGTCAGGAATAAAGTTTCCATAAGTGGTTTGTTATGGCATTAAGTGAGATTAAAGCAAATATCTGAAAACGAGAAACCATAGATGAACCTCAGACAAATGGCAGTTACAAAATCAGGCAAGTAATAATTAAAATAATAGAATATACACATATACATATATACCCATAAGCAAAGTCAAAACAGTCCAACAAAAATAGAGTAGACTGACCCTGAGAACAAAGGAAATAAAAAATTATATCTATGAGAACAAAACTAACTAAAGCACAAACTGGAAAACAAAACTAAGGCAAGGTGCCAATTGGGGAATAAAGCAATAAAAATAAAACTAACAAATATATTGAGAGAAAAGGAAAGAAAGAAAAGAAAGAAAAAATAGATATGTAAAGTTAAATAGAGGTATATGAAGAAGATTTATATACTTTCAAGATTAACTGCAAGGAGAAAAGAATAGTAGGAAAAGCAAACAAAGGAATAAATATAGAAAATAATAATAATAATAGGTTTAAAAAATTAAAATTGAAAAGAAGAGAAAAGAAGAAAAAAAGTGGGGGTGGGGGGAAACTCCACAGAACTGCAAAAGCCCAGTGTAGAGGCAGAGGTTTATAACAACAATAAAAAATGTGACATAGAAAAAGAAAAAAAATCTCAAAAGCTTAATTAGATTTCACAGTGCCAATTAAATTTACAACTACAACAGAAAGGTGGAGGGGGGGGTGGTGGAGGAAAAACAAAGAAAAAAGATCCAAAAGAATTTACACAACAAGTCAAAACATAAGAATAATAAATGTTTTTCTTGAGTTACTGCTGTCAGAGTCCTTTCCCTCAATGGGAGTCACAGTCCACCTCACCTGCCTAGGATGTCCTCCAACACTGTGCTCATCTCTGGACCTGCTGTGGGGGCAGCTCAGATTCTGATCTGGTCCTGCTCCTATGTGTTCTTGCCTCCAATGTCCACAGCTATCAGAACTAGTGCATTTTCTTTTGCGGGTACTCTCAATGATCTTTTGTATATTCCGTAGACACAGATTCTGTCTAGTGGATCCTGTGGATTTAATCTGCAGCTTGTACAGCTGGTGGGAAGGTTTTGGGTCTTCTTCCTTAGCCACCTTGCCCCTGGGTTTTAATTGTGGTTTTATTTCCACCTCTGCATGTGGGTCATCCACTGGGGTTTGCTCATGTGTCCCCCCTGGAGTACTTGGGTTTGCCCCTGTGAGGGCCAGGTATGGAGGTGGTACCTCTGCTTGGGTTGCAGGGGTTTTGGCAGCACCAGGTACTCAGGGGAGTTGGCGGCTAGGACAGCAAGAAATATAGTGCTCTAGAAGGGTATGGCAACCAGTATTGGCCAATATGCTCCAATATTGCCTGAAGAACCCTGCTCCCTGACAGAGAAACCCAGCAGGCCACAGTCTACAGGGTCACAAAGACTCAGACACAACCGAAGCAACCCTGCACCCATAGACTTAAGACTTCTTTGCCTGTGGCAGCTCTGCCCCAGTGAGAGTTGACTGTGAAGGTGGTGCAGCTGCTTGGCTTGTGGGGACCCTGGCAGCACCAAGTGTGTGGGAACATGGACTGCCTCCACCATAGGAGTCATGGCCCTAACAGTCTTGTTTCGAGCCTCTAGTAGCTGACGATCAGTAGGCCTCTTTGGCCAGTCTTTCTCTGTAGCTCTGTCCATTCAGGCACTTAGAGGGCTCCCTTGCCTGGGGTCCTTCTCTGTTGTTCCATGCATCAGGCACATAGAGGGGCCTCCGTGGCTGGGATCCTACTCTGTAGATCAGCGGCACATCAGTCACTTAAAGGAGCACCTCGGGTGGGGTCCTGCTCTGTAGTTCAGTGCATCAGGCGCTTGATGGGCCAGCCTCTCTATTGTTCAGCAGCTGATGCTGGTATGTGGAGAGAGAGAGGCTAAAGCAGTATCGCCTTGCTTCCGTGGCTGCCTGGCTTTCCTCCACAGGCATTTCCCACCACAGTCTCTTCCCTCATATCCCCTTGATCTGTCTTTCCACAGTCAACAGCAGCCCTCAGCCTGGGATTGCTCCACAATCCCTAAACTTCAACTCCCAGCCACTGCGCCTTCCAGGAGACCTGTGTCCCTCTCTGAGGTATGTACGGCTGCAGCAAGGACTGTCTGATTCTCAATCCATTTAGGCTGCCACAGATCAGCTGTTTCACTCTCAGCTTTTAATGTTTCTCCTTTGACTCAGACAATTGCCCCGATGAGGGGATCGGACCCCTGCTTCAGTACCCCCACCCACTGAGGGCAGGTCCAGTCCTTCTAACACTCCTGTTTTTTCCCCCTAGTTCCTTCATCCTACCAAGTCTTGCGTGATTCTATATATTCTTTCCCTCTGGTCAGGTACTCCTGTCCACACTCAGCTAGTGTTCTGCATGCACTTCTGTGTCTGAAGGTGCATTCCTGATGTGTCCATGGAGAGAGTTGTACTCCATGTCCACCTACTCCTCTGCCTTCTGTTTTCTCCAGATTCCAGTCTTGACTTGCCAACTTATTAGCCCTCTGACCTTGAACAAGTCACTTTATTTTTTTAAAGTCTCATTTTTTTTTCCATCAATAAAGTGGGGATAATACCAACTTCAGAAAGCTGTGAGGGTTAAATCAAGTGACTTATGTAAAGCATTTTTTTTTTAAAAGCCTGATTCACAGATACAAGCTAGTGGTTACTAGTGGGTAAAAGGGTAAGGTGAGGGGCAAACTATGAGGTATAAAATAAATAAGCTATAAGGATATACTGTACAACACAGGGAATATAACCAATATTTTATGATAACTATAAATGGAGTATAACCTTTAAAAATTGTGAATCACTGTTATACCCCTGTAACTCATGTAATGTGACTGTGACTGTTTGTGTGGGCTCAGTGGTGTTCAACTCTTTTGCAACCCCAAGGACTGTAGCCTGCCAGGCTCATTTGTCCATGGACTTTCAAAGTTGGTCACCACTTCCTACTCCCGGGCTCTTCCCAACCCAGGGATTGAACCCCAATCTCAAGGGTCTCCAGCATTGGCAGGTGGATTCTTTACCATTGCACCTTCTGAGATATTGTACATCAGCTATCCCTCAAGGGAAAAAAAAAAAAGTTTTAAAAAAAGGCTGGAATAAAGTAAGCTCAGAGTAAAAAAAATTTTGAGTGTTATAGGGTGTCAGTGGACACTATAGTGTCTGAATCTGAGAAGATTATGGATTCTAGGTAAATTTCTTCTGGATTTCTTTCTTTCCCAGTTATCTGAGATGCTTAGGATCCAGAGATATTTTGCTTTCTCTCTTCTTAGTCCTTGTGTCATTGGTTAGCATGTGATGACAATGGTGGAGATAGATTGAGAGCTTATATAGCAGAACATACTGTCAATATTGGTTTTAGTTATAAGACATAGATAAAACTAATTATCACAATAATAACTAACATCACTGAACATGTAATATGTGTTGGGGATCTTGCAATTTTTTTTAAAATGTATTATCTCATGAAAAACAAGGGGCATAGGTACTATTCTTGTGCCTGGTTTACAGCCGAGGAAATTTAAGCTTAGAGTTTACAACTTAGGAAATTTAAGCTTAAGTAACTTGCCCAAAGCCAAGTAGCTAGAAAGTGATGAAGCTGGGACTTGTACTCATGCGCACTCTCAGACTTTAGAAATGGCTTCCCAAAAATGGGAGTTGTTTGGCCCTGTGAAGTTATATCAATCATTACTTTATAAAATATTTATTCAGTATTTACCATATACCAGTTTAAGTTTTCAAACATGAGTAAAACATGGGGCCTTCCACTGAGAGATAAGAGAATAATGGAGGAGCTGATGTTTAAGCTAACAGGGTGAGCTGAGGTGAGTGTTAGTTGCTCAGTCATATCTGACTTTTTGTGACCCCTTAACTGTAGCCCTCCAGGCTCCTCTGCCCATGGGATTTCCCAGGTAAGACTACTGAAGCAGATAGCCATTCCCTTCTCCAGGGGATCTTCCTGACTCAGGGATCAATCCCAGGTCTCCTACACTGCAGGCAGACTCTTTACTGTCTGAGCCACCAGGGAAGCCCAAAGCGAAGACTGCTTCTGCCTGGTATAGAATCAGGGACATTTCACATGTGAGACGAATGTGATAACCACTACACTACAGAAACAGGTGAAGTGAAGTGGAATGAAGTCGCTCAGTTGTGTCCAAATCTCTGCGATCCCATGGACTGTAGCCTATCAGGCTCCTCTGTCCGTGGGATTTTCCAGGCAAGAGTGCTGGAGTGGATTGCCATTTCCTTCTCCAGGGGATCTTCCCGACCCAAGAATCGAACCCCGGTCTCCCACATTGCAGGCAGATGCTTTACCATCTGAGCCACCAAGGAAGCCAGGTGACTTAGGTTCAAATGAAACAAATTTACATGGGGTAGCAAGGAAGAACAAAAAGGAGAGTATGTACTGCTTTCCATTTGTGAAGTAAAAAATGATGATTTACTAATCTAGTATATTTCATAGTCTTTATCATAATTTTATTAAACTATAGGTGATGGGAAATGTCCATTGTTATTGCTCAGTATTCATAGATTGTTGGTCATACAGCTTTGTTGTCCATAGCTTTATAAGGTTAGAGAGAACACTGGTAGAGAATACACCATTTAATTTGAACTGTATAGAGTTCAGCACATTTTTTTAACAGACAGTTTTGGGAAAGATATCTTATTTAACTTGGATTCTAGGTATGTGTCTTCCAGAATTCTCAAGATTTAGAGTTCCAGATGACCATGCAATTTCAGACCTATCCATGTACAATTACACAGAGGTAAGTGAGAAGGTTTTGTTCTTTTCAATAAGATCATGCACTGATATTCTAATAAACATTCTTTAATTTATCTTTGTTCCAGCCCCACCTTATGCATGCTGTGTAAGAATAGGTGCAAAAAGAAAACACACACACACAGAGCATTCCTTTTTACATGGTTGAGATATGAAGGCAGAGACAGTGATAATGACCCCCACACACCATCTTCATCTGTATTTCAGGGACATTTAGAAGGTAACAAAAATGAAAAAGTGTCTGGTTTCAGTATCTGATCATTCATAAGCTCAAGCCTTAGACATTTAGTAGAGTTTGTAATACACTGTTTTAATGAAAAATATTTTTGATATGAGTTAATATATTTGGAAAATTTAAGAGACATTGAATAACCTTTCCATTCTTAACATTATAAGCTGTGAACTTACAGTAGCATTAAATAATCTTGGGGGGTTTTTGTACTGAAAGAAATATGTAACACCAAAGAAATTCACAGTCAATAGATCAATACTCAGAAGGAAACCACAATTCTATTTTGAGCCAGTCACATGAAAACTCACAGTAAATGATTATGGTTATAGTTTTTCAATCAAAGGAAGAAATTTACAAGATAAATTTTTACAAAGAGTGTAGCTATTTTCTATCTCCTGAAGACAGAAATAAATAAAATAGACTTCAACTTAAGCAGAATTTTTCATATGTGGTGAAGTTAAGCTTCTGTAAGCTTCTGGAATTCTCATTGAGATGTCTTGTCTTTAAAACAAGACAATTATAACATAAGATTTATCTTGAATATGGACTAAACCTAGAGGCATAGCTTTAAAAAGATCTCTTCTTGCCAAAATAATGTTGCAAACTGACCAGAAAATAACAGAAATTAATCAAATCTTGGGCTCACAGACAACTCACAGATTCATGCAAACACTTGCTGAAATAGAATTGACCCTCGAGCAAAATAGAGTTCTAACAGGTTTTGCATAATTGCTGTACCTTTTCAAGTTATTGTCCTGTGACACTGGTTGAAAAGAAAATGACTGAAATGGATAGGAAGCAAGAATTTATTTGACTAGTTTGAGTCTGGCTTTGTGGTGAATGGGAATGAAGAGTGATAATAAGTTGTAGTAAACAATTAAAGGTACGTTTCAAAAGATACGCTTTGGGACTCCCTACATTATTACAGATGCGAGCACACGTCAACTCAAGGTGGTTCATCTTCCAAAAGAACATAGAGAGACTTCTTCATGCTATTATGCCATCTACCTTTATTCCTCTTTATACCATGGTAAGGTCTGGATTTAAGACTTTTCCTCATTTTAATCTTCTGTTTAGTCATTATAGAATACTGAAGAATACTTTTTAAACTTTTACAGGTCACCTTTTCCAGAATAAGATACCATGAAGCAGTGCTGCATTGGTACTGGCAGAAAAAGGTGGGAACAAGTTACACTTACTTGTAATTTGATATGTTGAAGTTTACAGTGTTATGGTTATGTTTACCTCAGACAAATATGGAAATAATGAAACAGACACCAAGTGTTTGCCTTCCAATAAAAAATGTCCTGGCTACACAGGTGATAGAATGCCTAATGAACAAAATTACAAAGAAGAGGCAACTCCCATTGCCTCTTAAGAGGCAATTCTTAAAGAGAAGAAATTCCGAAAAGAAACTGATGCTGATATTTCTAAACTTTTTATTTTATTTTAGCAGCATGACCTTTTACTTTTATTTAGCAGTTGACTTTCTTCATGCAATACTCCTATGGGTTTAATTTATAAAATTGGGCAAAATCCTTTAGGATTGAATGGTTTTGATATTCTTTGGAAGGCCTTTTGCTGAAGCTGAAGCTCCAATACTTTGGCCACCTGATGTGAAAAGCTGACTCATTAGGAAAGACCCTGATGCTGGAAAAGATTGAGCGTAGGAGGAGAAGAGGGTGACAGAGGGTAAGATGGTTGGATGGCATCACTGACTCAATGGACTTCAGTTTGAGCAAATTCTTGGAGATAGTGAAGGACAGGGAAGCCTGGCATGCTTCAGTCCATGGGGTTGCAAAGAGTCAGGCACAACTTAGCAACTGAACAGCAAGTACAAATGATTCTATTTCTGAAAAAAAAAAAAAAAAAAAAAAAAAACAGGTAATACAAAATTATATTTGTTCTTTGAGAAAAACATCTAAGTATTGTAGTGATTGACAATGACTTAAGATGGGAATGCAATGAGATTCCCTCCAATGCTGAGATTCCTATGATTTTAACATAAAAAATTGGACAAAGTCAAATCACTTATAAAACACAATCTAATCCACATTAATTTTGGGCAGTCCACTCACAGATGCCATATATGGAGATTCAGATTCCTGATCTTCCACTGTGGAAATATTACAACTTCATTCACTAAATAAATAGTTCTATTTAGTACATAGACACTGAGCTAGGCATGGTGATGAACATGAGGCAGCCCTTACCCTTTGTATAGCCAGAGACTAGTACAGGAAATGGCCACTTGCAGTGGAGAGGCACTGCCCCGGAGGGGAATGGTCGTAGACTTGGGGAAGGAGGGTGGAGGTTGAAAAAACCTCTCAGACATTCAGAGTGGCAAATATTCGGTGGAGCTGGAAGAAGCTCATATGTGTGAGAATGACAGGAGAAGGAGCTGGAATAGCAAGTAGGACCCGAAACATCACGAATATTATTTTAAGGAAAATCGGAAAACAAAGGAGACTTGCATTCTCAGGTGTGGATTTTAGAAAGATTACTTTGCTTATAGAGACTAGATTGGAATGAATCGAGATTTATTCATACATAGATGAATAAAATAAGGTCCCTGCCCTCAAAAAGCTAAAAGTCCAAAGGGTAAGAGATAGCAATAGGCAGTTAAATGTAGGACCATTGGTGTAATGTTAGAGGCCAGGATGATACGGGAATGCACACAACCCAGGCTGGACTCCTCGGCTTGTATGGTTGATAGACTGTAGACGGTGAAGGTGCCTAAGTCTTTGAATGTGCATCTTCCAAGTCACAGAGGTTCATTGGACCCACCACTCTTCTTAGGGACACTTCATGCTGGGTCTGAACAGTGACTGAATCACTTGTGGCTTCTTCCAAGACAGAGTTCAAAGTTGTTTTTTGTTTTTTTTTTTTTTTTCAATTGTGGATTTCTTTGTGGCTGGACAAAGACTGAATGCTAAGAATTCTTTACACAGAACATGTGGAATCAGGAATTTCTGGGAAGAGAGAGGAGAAAGAGAAGAAGGTAGGAAGCTTCAAATTACCAGCCATTGCAGGACTTCACCTAGTGGTCATGCAATGAAATCTGTTTCACATTGAAGAACAAATAGGAAAGGAAACAATGCTGTTTAAGAATGAAGTCTATTTTCAAGATTTTAACCTCTTGAACAAATAAAAGGAAAGTTCTTACTCTTTTTACAGGTGATAAATAGAGGATTTTTTCTCTTTGGAACACTGATAGCTGTCAGTGGTACTTACCTACTTATGCGCTACAAATCACCGAGACCCCTGGACTACTTGAGAAGACCGTCAGAGTGGGTCACTTACTTCCAGAATACAGGACATGTTTCCCTGTAAATTCCTTGGAGTCACTAGAACAAATTCCCTATGTCATTAGCAAGTGATAAAAAGATCCTGAAGTAGCAAATATTTGATTTCTCTGTAACCAAAACAGGAACAAAATCATGTTTCCATTATCATTTAATTCACTAATGGAAGATATTTATCAGCTTATAATCAAATTCAATGTAGAATTTCTCTGCAAGTTTATTGTAATTATTGAAAAAATAACCCATCACTTTCAGTTGTAAAATGCAGTTTTCCCACAGCACTATTGTTAGGTCAGATCATTCTAAATATAAAAGCACAATGACTAAGGTCTCTTTCACTTCTCAAAAAGTAAGGCCCTAGAGACCTCAAGAAGTCACGATCATACTTTTCTTTAAAGGACTTAATAGAAATCATGATAGGATTGACTTAACACTTGGGACTAAAAGTCACAATTTGCCTAATGGATTAGTAGTAATTGTACTTTTCATCACTTGGATGAAACTTACTCAAACACAGGGCTCAGATTTTCTTGCTAAAACTAGAAGTATAAATAAACAAAGGGGGCTTTCTCAAGAGTTTAAAATGAATCAGTTTTATTTCCCAGTCTTCAAATGCCAGTATTACCTTCTGAGGATTTTTAAAATTTATTTTTTAATTAAAAAAATTTGTGGTAAAAGTCATAATATAAAACATACTATTTTAACCATATTTAAGGCTATTAAAGCCATACTAAGTAAAGGATAGGAAGAGTCTTATAAATTAAATATCTATATACATAAAGGCGGAAACAGTTTCATAGAAAGATGAAGCCATGTTTATTCCATTTCAGAAGTAACTTAATAACATTCTTAAACTATATACTGCAAAACCAGGGATAAACTTGATGTTTAATAGTTCAATTAGAACACTAGATTGTGAATCAGAAAAGCAAAGCTCTGGTCCAAGATTCAGTAGAAACTAAACGTGTGGCATTGGACATGTTTTTAACATCTCTGGGCCTCTGTATTATTTCTAAATCATTGGATATACTTTGTTAAATGCATTAATTATCTTACAGGAAATCAGTATTCTTCCAAATCATGCAATTTTACATTTCTTTTGAGAATGTCAGTAATTTTCACAGAAATATTAAAGTTTCAGAATCATTGACAATTAAAACAAGGCCTGGAAAAGCTTTTTTTTTTTTCCTCCTAAAATCTCCACCAAGTACCTTCAAGCTATATTACTCAATTTTAGAGAAATATATGCAACTAGACAACTTAAATTTTTATGTGGAGAACTTTTGTCTTTTCTAAATTATATAGACATTCTCATTTGCACTGACAGTTGGAATTTGTTTTTGTTGTTATACATGATCTTAGGTTGTTATAACTTAGAGTATCAACTTAAATATGATTTAGAAATACAAGAATAAAGAACAATTCAGAGAAAACAAAAAATAAATCTGTTTCTTCAAAAACAAAGCAAGAAAGTTCATTTAGTGAATTCTTTTTTTGGTTCTTCCTTCTTCAGTAGGCCAACTGGATCATTTAGCAGTCTTTCAAGTGGTGGCTCAGATGGTAAAGCGTCTGTCTACAACGTGAGAGACCTGGGTTAGATCCCTGGGTTGGGAAGATTCCCTGGAGAAGGAAATGGCAACCCACTCCAGTACTCTTGCCTTGAAAATTCCATGGACAGAGGAGCTTGGTGCAGGCTACTATCCATGGGGTCGCAAAGAGTCAGGCACAAAGGAGCGACTTCACTTTCTTTCAAGTGTGATTAATTATGAAGATGCAACACCACTAGAATAGTCATATAAGAAATAAAAATTAGGAAATGAAATTATTCACTTACTTTCCTACATTGTGAAAGAAATCCTTGAGTCCTAACAATCCATGTTTAGTCTAAATAATGACTATGAAAAAATGGCCTCTTCAGTAGCTCTGACCACTCTTTAAGCAGTGGATTTATTGAAAAGCAATGAAGATTAAATAACACATTTCATGAATACAGCCCTACAGTTACTTCATTCTCCTTCAAATGTAGCTTTGTTTGGTTTCTACTGGAACCTTTTTTCTAAATCTAGAATTCTTGGAAAATTATGAGAAATCACTAAGAGAGGCTAATCCTACCATGTTCATATTTGAAATGAAATAGATGGAGACATCTATCTTCCATAAACACCAGCTTTACCATGTACATCCACTGCTAATGCATGATTGCCTATAAATCTTGATCACCTTGAAAGTCATCATTTGTATGTATGTGTGTGTGTTGCTTTTAACCATCTGAGCCACCAGCGAAATCCTTGTGTGTTGCTTTGCAATGGTATCTTCTAGAAGTTGCTCAGCAACACTTTGTCTGAAGCTCCTCTTTATCATGTTACGCATAGAGCAACAGTCTTTGGTTTCACATAAAATTAAGGAATTTATTTTCTTTTTCATCCTAGAATTAAATTTGATTGAGCAAACATTTGACATGACACTAAATAGGACCCAACACTACAGAAAATCCGAGATTTTCTAGCAATTTCACACATGTGTATGAAACAGGCGTTTTAACTGCCAAGGATTTCTTTCATTCATTCTTTTTTTTTTTTTTTTTTGAGAAATACATTATGTCCTTTGGAAAATTCAGTCATTGAAAAATATGCATTAAAGTGAAAATTTCTGACATGTTAGAATTTGATGGTGCCTGATACACACTTTGTGCCACAAGTGATTTTCCATTGTATAAAGCAACCACTGAATTAAAAGAATCTATCTTGCTCAATTACTCCCTGAGGTCAAAGAGTCCAAGAGCAATTCATATTTCCTTCTGAATCACAAAAGCTCTGTTAATATTATATATAATGGGGAATTTCAAAATGGTCCTTTTAATGATAGTCTAAGTAGCATCTGATTTTAGTCCCATCTTTCATTATTGTTATTCAATCCTATAAAGGATGAACTTGGATTACATCAAACTTTGACCCGTTGGTTCTGTCACTGTCACCCACTGATAATGATTCATCATTAGTGATGATAAAAATGATGGAAGAAGAGTTAAAAGTCACTTTTTTTGTTTGGCCTGTCCCTGTCTTTCTGTGACATCACAATGGATCTTAAACGCATTTCTCTCCCAACTGCAGATAGGTCTTTATCTGGTGTCTGGCATCTCATCAGTTAGAAACATAAAAGCTGCAAGAGGGCTCTTTAAAACTGGGCAGGGAGAAAATAAAGTCGAATATTAAGTAAAAGTTTGGCCCTTACTCTGGATTGACATTTAGGAAAATTGGATTAATTTAATTTGGTTTGTTCTTTTTTACTTATTAGCTGATGTGGAGTTAGGTGGTAATGCTCAGTCTACTTAATTAACCCTGGAATTTAATGTCTTTCATTTTTTATAATTCTTATTAACTTTACTACATAAGTCTCTTTCAATGCCGTATAATATCCACAGATTCAAATTGCATGAACCTTCCATGAGGGCAGCTAGATGTGTTTCTTTAAGGCATTTTGAACATTAATTCATTTCACAAATATTTAATGAGCCCTTATGAGGTGAGGCAACTCATGCTGCAATCTGGGGATATTGTGGGAAGCAGAGACAGAAAAGGCCCTTCCTAGCAGAGTTTCAGCTTGATGTACTTACTAATGTCCCTTTAATTAGGTTAAGAGTTTTTTTCCTTGTATCAAGATTACATATCAGTTGGTAAAAATATACAACAGCAAACCAGGTTAAAATCCAGGCACCAAAGTGTCATGAAGCAAGTAAATTTTAACTCCTTTGAACCTAGCTCATAAATCCATAAATAAAATAGTATTAGTATCTATTTCATGGAGTTTTGCAAAGATAATGGATGTAATCTGCATAGTACAGTAAGAATTGTAAATAAATTATTAACTTTGTATTTGTTATCATTACTAAACATAAAATGTTTTCTGATGTATTAAACTCTGATTTTAATAAAATTTTACCTAACAAGTGCAAGCCTCTATTGGTAGGTTTTAGAATTGTTATTATAGTCAGTGAAATATCCTACACATCCCATCCAAGGGTCTGGCTAAAACCAGGAAATATTTGCAACTTATGGCCTTTTGGGGCTTCCCAGGTGGTACTAGTGGCAAAGAACTCGCCTGCCAATGCAGGAGACATAAGAGACATGGTTTCAGTCCCTGGGCTGGGAAGATCCCTTGGAGGAGGGCATGGCAACCCACTCCAGTTATTCTTGTTTGGAGAATTCCAGGGACTGAGGAGCCTGGTGGTCTAGAGTCCATAGCATTGCAAAGAATTGAACGCAGGACTGAAGCAACTTCACACAAACACACACACACATAATGCCCTTTTTACTTTACCTCCTCATCTCCCCACTCTTTGTTCTATAAAAGAAGCTACCATCCCGACCCCAGCAAGATGGTTCTCTAGGACATTAGTATGCCATCTTCTGGGACTCCTGGCTTTTAAAATAAAGTCATTAATTCCTCATCCCAAAACCTTGTCTCCCAATTTATTTACATGTCATGTGGCTTGCGGAACAATCTTGGACTCAGTAACAGAAGTTCTTCCTATTAGTATTATAAACGTGTGGTGGCTGCAATTGCTGGTGACTCTGACATCCTTGTGTTTAAGGAAGGGGGACCGTTTCCAGGGCCTGAGAGTGGGCTCTTGTTTAACACTTAGAAATGAATTGTCCACAGAGACATGGGCTGACAAAGCAAGAGATCTTATTGGGAAGGGAAGCCCAGGCAGAGAGCAGCAAGGTGAAAGAACCCAGGAGAACTGCTCTGTCACATGCCTTGCAGTTTCAGCAACAGGATTAGTTTCCGGGTTGACTCTGGCTAATCACTCTGACACGGGGTCATTTGTAGGGGTGCACATACTGCTCAGCCAAGATGCATTTCAGCGAGGAGGATTCTGGGAGGTGGTAGGACACGTGGCATCTCCTTTTGACCTTTCCCAAATTCTTCCGGTTGGTAGTGGCTTGTTAGTTCCATGTTCCTTATTAGGACCTCCTGTCATAAAATAACTCATGGAAATGATTACTTTGGTGCTTGGTCAAAGTGGGCACTTTCAGTCAGTGTGTTTCCCCTAACACTTGTTTACTGAAATGGCAGCAGAGACCCAGTCATACCTCTTTGTACTTTCACCACTTCTTCTTATGCCCTCTGTAACTCTTTCCAAAAATAGTTGCTTGTCCCTATTGCACGCATGTAGAAATGAAATAAGACTGAGTCTCTCTTGAGAAGTTCACTATTCGGCAAGGGTGACAAGTACATAAATATGCTGCTGCCAAAGGTGATACATGCCACGAGGGAGGTGACTGGTGAGGGCTATGGGAATATACAAGAGAGAACCAATCCAGAGGTAGGTAATAGCAAGTAGATCCTGATCTCAGGCCTTCTGAGGTGAGGAGGAGTTTAGAAAAGCAGGAGAGACAAAATGTTCCAAGGAAAGGAAATGGGCTAAGATGAAGAAGTAAAATAACATGTCAATTTCTGGGGACAAGAAATACTACAGTCGCCTGGAGCCTGAGGTGGCTAAAGGGACGGTGTGTGGAAAAAATGAGACTGGATGGGACTGGTGTGTGAAAAATGAGATGGCTATGCAGGGCCTGAGAGTCAGCTCAGGGGCCTTATTTTTAATTGTTAAGGCAATGGGACCCTTAAAGGACTTATTCTGGGTAGTGATGCAAGAAAATTTGCACTTGAGAACAATTAATCTGGTAGCAGTATAAAGTGAATGGATTTAAAAGAAAGTGAGAATAAAGAGGCCCAAGGAAAAGAAGCCCTTGAATGAGACAAGAAGGTGGGGCCAGAGAGTCAGTAACAAAAATAACATAGAAAGGCGTCCTAGAAACACCGAGAGCAGAAACTCACAATTAAGTGGGAGTTGTCAACAATGTCACAAGTCTCAATGCCACAGATGCCAGGAAAAAAAAAAACCTGAAAATTGTCCACTGGCTCTAACATGTGGGAGACCATCAATGACCTTAATGAGTCCTGTTTCTGTGAGAGTGTGGTAGAAGAAGGAATCGCCAATTGGCAATGGGTTGAGGTACAAATATGTGAATTTGCTAAATGGCAGACTTTCTGAGGCTGTGGCTCAACCTTATTCACTACGTATCCTCAGTGATTAGTAATTGTCTTCGCTTGGGCTTCCATAACACATTACTACTGAGTGGCTTAAACAATAGAAACTCATTTCTCACAGACTTGGAGACTGGGAAGTCTAAGATCAAGTTGCCAGTAAGGTTTTCGTTCTGAGGCCTCTTTTTTTGGCTTGTAGATAGCCACATTCTCTCTACATTATCCTGTCAGTTGAGAGAGAGAATGAGAGTGGTTTCTCTTTGTCTTCTTATAAGGGCACTGAACCATCACGAGGACCCCACCCTCATGACCCCATTCTCATATGTCCCTATTTACCTGCCAAAGGCCCCATCTCCTACACCATCACATTGAATACATGAGGGGCACAAATATTCAGCCCATAACAGCAAGCAATTGGTACATTTTAGATGTTTGATAAATATTGGTCAAATAAATGCTTATCGAGTGATGATGTGGCATCAATTTTCTTTTAGTTAACAGTGATGAGGAGAAAAAGTGATAAGCTAGAGGGAGTTGAGAATATATTTTGAATTAAATTTGCATGCTTATATGCTAGAGTTTGGAGAAGGAAATGGCAACCCACTCCAGTATTCTTGCCTGGAGAATCCCATGGACAGAGGAGCCTGGCATGGGGTCACAAGAGTCAGACACAACTTAGTGACTAAACCACCACCACCATGCTAAAGATACTGAGCCCATAGTAAGGGAGAAATTGAGGATCTAAGTAAAAGAGAAAATTATTCCTTGAGAGAGGTCCCTGAGGCAGAGAATGGGGGTGGGGAAGAAAACAAGAATATAGAATCAGATTGGTCCCGAGAGATCCCTCCCATTACCCTGCAACTAAAGAGTGAGGTCTAAGAATGAGTTTGAACATGGAGTCAAGGAGTTGAGGAATTTCTTGATAATTACTTTATTTTGCCCAACAAATAAGAAGCATGATTGTTTCATAAAAATGAGGTGGGGCATAGTAGGACAAGAGAGTAAGTTGAGAACTGATGATTTGTGATAGCAATAGCAACTAAGTAGAGAGTAGATTGGGCTTCCCAGGTTGTGCTAGTGGTAAAGAATTTGCCAGCTAATGCAGGAAACATAGAGGTTTGGGTTCAATCCCTGGGTCGGGAAGATCTCCTGGAGGAGGGTATGGCAATCCACTCCAGTGTTCTTGCCTGGGAAATCCCTCAGACAGAAGAGCCAGGGGGGCTACAGTTCATGGGGTCACCAAGAGTTAGACACCACTGAAGTGACTTAACATACACACGCACACACACACAAAACACACAGACTGGATCATCCAGAGATCCAAAGATTACTAGACAGTAACAGAAAGTCTCACTGCTCACTGAGTACAGATGCTGGGAATCCAATGTTGTTTTTCTCCAGCTTATCTTATTGACTACAGTCATGGAGAAAACACATAGTTGGATTGAACAACAGATTTGATTTTGTTTTCAGAATGAATGTGCATGAAAAATGTTGGAACATGAAGTTGAGAATAATGGGTCATGATTTAAAATAATACAAGTGACTAGTGATTTTAAAGAGGTGAAAGTTAGAGGGGTTTGGCAGATTGAGCGAGAGACTAGAGAATTTTGATGAGAGAAGAGAAAAAAGTAGGAAAAAGCAATGAGTAAGGAAAACATACGTGACTGAAGTTAGAAACTGGAATATGAAGCATGGCCCCCGTCTGTTACTTTAGACTTCCTTCTTGTTAGCACTTAACAAGAAACCTGCCATTGTCAGTTCTTGTCTTTTATGACTCAAAAAGTGATTTCCAGGCAAAATATCTGTACCATTCTCTAGTGCAGATTCGGTGAATAAACTTATGGGAAGTGCGAAATCCCCTTTACGAGAGCTTGAGAATGTAGGGTTTTGGGGGTTGTTGATTGTGCCCATCCAGAACACTTTTCTTTCCTTTTTCTGGTTTAGAGAGTGACGTAGAGAGAGTAAATTCCTCATTGATTTTTTTTAAGACAGTGATTCATCGTGCAAAATTTATCAAACAGGAAGTCCCCGAGAGCTGCACCAGCTGTGGGGGAAGAATGATTCTCTTCTGAGGGAAAATTTCTACTGAGGACAGTTTGAGGGAGGGGTGTTCATAGTCTTCGGCTCACATTTTGAATGGAAAACAGAATATGGCCGTAACAATGAGCAGTGACACCATCAGGCAGCCAAGAAACAAACACAAAGGAGGAGTGGCGGATGTCCTTGGATGGCCAGTCCCCAATGCAGCCTGGTCCATGCATGTCCAGGATGTGGTTGTTCCAGCCCAGGAGAGATGATCCTGACCACACTATTGAGGACAGTCAGATGCAAGGAATGGTCCTCCAGGCCTGGGGAAAATTGATCACTCTGGCATGGATCATGCAAATATAACACTCATATGCCAGCCTGGTTAGGGTGATGATGGAAACAATCCCTTCAAGAAGAGAAAGTGGGACAGCATAGCAGGGCATGGTGGGGGTACAGGGGAGTTGGGGAAGACTGACCAGGAGTGATACGTTCATCACCGCAATACCTTACAGAGCATCTGGAACCAACAAAGTGCTCCAAAACCCAAAATATCTTAAGAGGAAATTATGCCTCACAGTCCTCAGGAAATTCAACTGGAGATACATTTACTCAGAAAGTGTGGAGTGGAAGATGGCATGCATTCTTTAGTCACCAAGTCATATCTGACTCTTTTGAAACCCTATGAACTGTAGCCCAACAGCCTCCTCTGTCCATGGGACTTCCCAGGCAAGAATACTGGAGTGGGTTGCCATTTCCTTCTCCAGGATGTCTTTCCAACCCAGGGATTGAACTCGAGTCTCCTGCATTGGTAGGCAGATTCTTTACCGCTGAGCTACCAGGGAAGCCCATGTGAATTACAGCAGGACAAAAATAAAAGCTCTAAAATCAGCTCTGGCATAATGGTGCAGCTGTTGTGTTAAATTTTCTGAGAGAGAAAAACTCCAAAGAGAAACTCTGGAGTGGTTCAGGAAGAGTCACTGAAACAGTCATCTCTTGGTTTTGACTTCTCTCAACTGTCTGACTCAGCTACAGATATGATGTCAAAGTAGGTTCCACAGGTGTGAACTGCCCAAAGGGATGGTAAAATCGTGCAGGAGCTGTGTCAACCTACCTACTAGCACTGACAGCCTCTGAGCTTTCACGTGCATGACTTCTGACAAGGGATGGAAGTCTGCGAGACTGTGTCTTCCTCTATGCCTCTATTTTGCAACAATTAGGCTTTAACAATATTATTCTTTTATTTCTCTGCACCTCCTGAGAGAGTGATTTATTCATGCATTAAGCTCCTTTTGAGTACCTACTGTGTGCTGGGCACTGAGCCAACACTGGCAACTCAACGATGATGGAAACTCAGAAATCTAGATTTTTAGAGGGGAGGCAGATGAGTTAAGCAGTTGTAAAAACCATACAGGAAGTAAAGGTTACAATTTTGATACAATATACTGTAGGAATCACAGAAAAAGGCACTTGTAAATAAGGCAAGAGAAGTGCATTCCAGGAAGAATGAAGAATTATGTCCTGGAACATGGAGGCAATAAACGACAGAAAATGGTCTAACAATGAAAAGAGGATTCCAAGATACCGGGGCTCAGAGAATAACTAGAAAAGAAAAATAACGTCACAAGGAGCAGATAGGGTCTTACTAAGCAAGGCTGTTAATTTCTTGCTGAAGTTTTCATTTGGTTGTTTGTTCCTTTTTTTTTTTTTTTCTTTTTGACCTTTTCCTGCTTAAAATAGTAAATTATAAATCCATTACATTGTCATGCTTTTTAAGTATAGAAGTGACAATAGCTAGCTTCTCTTTTTCTTCCTCTGTCTTTTTCCTCTGAAAAAAAACAGTCATTGAAGCAGCTGTGTAGAATCGGAAACACAGTTCAATGCATGGAAACCATCTAGCAGGCTTTTGCAATAGTCCAGGCAAGATATGATGGAGCCTGAATTAGGATATTTTTATAGGCATGAACAGTGAAGTCTGTATTCCAGAGACATTTAGCAATTAATATCATCAGAATCCTCCACCTTCTTGAATGTGAAGAGAGAGGAGAGTGGAGTCAGAATTACTTGGAGGTTTCTGACCTGCCTGATGAGTAAAGAGAGTGGTTAATGAAGACAAAAATCTACTACAAAATATATGGTAGATAGTGAGACTTTGCGGCTATGACCCATGGATGACACCGGGATTCTTGGCCTCCAGAGAAGAGGATTTCCATCTGGAGCCAGATAGGAAGCTTGGTTACATGGAGATTTTATGTAGCAAAGTTTTATTAAAGTCTAAAAGAGAAAGAAAGCTTCTGACATAGACATCAGAAGGGGACAGAAAAGACACTCCCTTGCCAGTTTTTAGCAAGGCATCTTATACTTGTTAGCAAGCTGTTGATCACAGATAAAAGAAACACCTCAAGGCTGAGAGAGTTGCACCTGGGTTTCTCTCCCCCAACATACATATCTGCACAAGGGGCAAAGACTGGGGAAGAGTTGTCTCTGGGCAAGATATATTGAATCCATAAAACAATTGTCATGCCTTGAAGGAAAACAGATCTCCAAGCAAGATACATAGTTTCATTAACATAGTTTAAGAAAAACATTTTCTTGAGTGAGATGTATTTTTTTGGCAATTAGCGGAGGTTTGTGACATTGTAGAGGAGACAGGGATCAAGACCATCCCCATGGAAAAGAAATGCCAGAAAAACAAAATGGCTGTCTGAGGAGGCCTTACAAATAGCTGTGAAAAGAAGAGAAGCGAAAGGCAAAGAGAAAAGGAAAGATATTCCCATTTGAATGCAGAGTTCCAAAGAACAGCAAGGAGAGATAAGAAAGCCTTCCTCAGCAATCAATGCAAAGAAATAGAGGAAAACAACAGAATGGGAATGACTAGAGATCTCTTTAAGAAAATTAGAGATACCAAGGGAACATTTCATGCAAAGATGGGCTCGATAAAGGACAGGAATGGTATGGACCTAACAGAAGCAGAAAATATTAAGAAGAGGTGGCAAGAATACACAGAAGAATTGTACAAAACAGATCTTCATGACCAAGATAATCATAATGGAGCCAGGCATACTGGAATGTGAAGTCAAGTGGGCCTTACAAAGCATAACTATGAACAAAGATAGTGGAGGTGATGGAATTCCAGTTGAGCTGTTTCAAAACCTCAAAAATAATGCTGTGAAAGTGCTGTACTCAATATGCCAGCAAATTTGGAAAACTCAGCAGTGGCCACAGGACTGCAAAAGGTCAATTTTCATTCCAATCCCAAAGAAAGGCAATGCCAAAGAATGCTCAAACTACCGCACCATTGCACTCATCTCACACACTAGTAAAGTAATCCTCAAAATTCTCCAAGCCAGGCCTCAGCAGTACGTGAACCATAAACTTCCAGATGTTCAAGCTGGTTTTAGAAAAGGCAGAGGAACCAGAGATCAAATTGCCAACATCCGCTGGATCATGGAAAAAGCAAGAGAGTTCCAGAAAAACATCTATTTCTGCTTTATTGACTATGCCAAAGCCTTTGACTGTGTGGATCACAACAAACTGTGGAAAATTCTGAAAGAGATGGGAATACCAGACCACCTGACCTGCCTCTTGAGAAACCTGTATGCAGGTCAGGAAGCAACAGTTAGAACTGGACATGGAACAAGAGACTGGTTCCAAATAGGAAAAGGAGTACGTCAAGGCTGTATATTGTCACCATGCTTATTTAACTTATATGCATAGTACATCATGAGAAATGCTGGGCTGGAAGAAGCACAAGCTGGAATCAAGATTGGCAGGAGAAATATCAATAACCTCAGATATGCAGATGACACCACCCTTATGGAAGAAAGTAAAGAGGAACTAAAAAGCTTCTTGATGAAAGTGAAAGAGGAGAGTGAAAAAGTTGGCTTAAAGCTCAACATTCAGAAAACTAAGATCATAGCATTCTGCCCCATCACTTCATGGGTAATAGATGGGGAAACAGTGGAAACAGTGTCAGACTTTATTTTGGGGGGCTCCAAAATCACTGCAGATGGTGATTGCAGCCATAAAATTAAAAGACACTTACTCCTTGGAAGGAAAATTATGACCAACCTAGAGAGCACATTAAAAAGCAGAGATATTACTTTGCCCACAAAGGTCCATCTGGTCAAGGCTATGGTTTTTCCAGTAGTCATGTTGGACTGTGAAGAAAGTTGAGTGCTGAAGAATTGATGCTTTTGAACTGTGGTATTGGAGAAGACTCTTGAGAGTCCCTTGGACTGCAAGGAGATCCAACCAGTCCATCCTAAAGGAGACCAGTCCTGGGTGTTCTTTGGAAGGACTGGTGCTGAGGCTGAAACTCCAATACTCTGGCCACCTCATGCGAAGAGTTGACTCATTGGAAAAGACCCTGATACTGGGAGGGATTGGGGGCAGGAGAAGAAGGGGACGACAGAGGATGAGATGGCTGGATGGCATCACCGACACGATGCACATGAATTTGGGTAAACTCGGGAAGTTGGTGATGGACAGGGAGGCCCAGAGTGCTGTGATTCATGGGGTCACAAAGAGTCAGACACAACTGAGCGATTGAACTGAACTGAACTGAACTGAACTGAAGTGAGCAGCTCAAGGTTTGGGGAAAAAGTTACTTTAAGGAGGTTATCATCTTAGCACAACAACATTGGATCAAAAGGAGCCTCCTGTGGCTAAAGGAATGGAGTGGGGTGGGGTGAGGTGGAGTAGGGTAGTCAGCTGCTTGGCTTGTCATTTGTTTCCTCCTGCCACTTGGGGACCTTCCTACCTGACTGCTAACCCTTTCAATATGAGGGAGAAAATTAAATTGTGAGATCCCTAGAACACAGCAGCATAAACATTTGTTGAATGCATGGATCAAGAGTAGTTCTAGGAGGGTTTCCCTGGGGACTCAGTGGTAAAGAATCCGCCTGCCAATGAGGGAGACACAGGTTCGATTTCTGATCTGTGATGATCCCATATGCCGAAAAACAACTAAGCCAGTGCACCACAATTATTGAATCCGTGCTCTAGAGCACAGGAGACACAACTACTGAAGCCCAAGCACTCTAAAGCCAGGGCTCCACAACAGAGAAGCCATCACAATGAGAAGCCTGTTCATGGCAGCTAGAAAGTAGCCCCCAGTTGCCCAAACTAGAGAAGTGCTGTGCAGTAATGAAGACCCAGCACAGTCAAAAATAAATAATCTTAAAAAAAAAATAAATGCTTTAAATCATTTAAAGTAAAAAAAAAAAAAAAAAGAGTGGTTCTAGGAAAAGTGATTCTGATGGAGAATGAAGATAAAACTGGTGTCATGATAACCGGTAGGAGTGTGGAGACTAGGTTATACCATGATAAATATTTTGTTGCAAGGACAGTATAACTCCCAGGGTCTGATACATGTGCTAGTCAATAAACACTCACTGAATAAATGAGTGAGTATTTAGTAAATACATAAGTAACTGAAAGATCAAGTTTTGGAATATGGTAGAAGGAAATAATTCAGAAAATAGTGATAATAATAGTAAAGGATGGATTTAAATTTAAATATAATAGGAAATTCTGGAGGCCAAATAACGTCCAATTAGATATGCTATCTTTGAGCTAGTCATCTATTTTCACCTTTTACATTTATTTCTGAAAGACTGATATTATCTTCTTTGAGTATATTCATAGAAGAAAATCTAAAAATAGTGACACAATAAACTGACTCTGATAAAATACTGTTGTTTTTATTTAATTTACAAACTTTCTTATTAAGTATAATGGCGTTTAATTATGTATTAATACTTGATGTTAAAGCATAGCTTGACCTTCAATTTCAGCAAGATTTAATCCTTTACTGGCAAAGAAGTTTAGTGCAAATAATTATGTTGTAGGTTAACAAATCTCAGTGCACTTTACCGACCAATAAATGTGCTCTTATGGTTAAAACAATAAATTAGTATAATTTTAACTTTCATATATTCACTCATTTATTCCTTAAGTACATGTGTCAATCATTGTGCTAGAAACTCAGCATAAAGTGGTGAGTGAAGCAAGCATTTTGTGGAACTCATCACAGTCCAGAGGGTAAAAGAGAAGAGATAAAAACAACCCAGAAAGTAAAACAGGTAAACTAGTGAAGTGCTATGAAAAGACGAGATAACTCAGAGACAGAGAATAAGGTGAGGTGAGATGAGAGAAGTCATAACGGAAAGGTGCACATGTCACTAAAGCCTCGTTGTGCTCAGAGCTGAAACAGGGAGTCCAGCTTTGTGATGTCAGAATGCAGGAATTGACTACATTTTCCCTTCTTATTATTTCGGTCAACGAAAAATTTTTTCTTTATGTATTATTTGTCTGCACTGGGTCATAGTTGCAGCCAGAGGGCTCGTCCTTGCAATGTCAGGCTTCTTTCTAGGTGAAACGTTCGGGCTCCAGAGTGCACAGGTTTAGTTGCCCCACAGCATGTGGGAATCCCAATTCCCCAACCAGGGATCGAGCCTATATCCCCTGCATCCACAAGGGAAGTCCCAAGATTTTTTAAATATTACATAAACTTAATATAATAAAATTTGACTATACCTGTGTCTTAGAAAGCACACTGGGCTTCAAGTCCTGAATTAAATTACTATTATTCTGTTCCATGACTAGTTAGTAGAGACCTAGAGACAGCAAACCTTACATTGCTTAGGTCCTCCCAATAGCATGGGTGTATATAAGCAGCGGGCCTAGTCACACAGATTTAGTCTTCCAGCCTGGCTCATTTAAACAGAACTAAACTACATCCCTTTCTTGCAAAATACATATATCAGCCTTTCCCCCACCTTAATACTTTATTTACTAATGGATTTCAATCCTGAGTCCTAATTGCTTGTTATACTCTAGTTGATTCCCAGAACACATCCTGGGAGGATGAAAATGCATGGACTGTATTAAAACTTAACTGATGTTAAGCCTAAACCTCTATTTCCTTTGACTATGGACAGGAGAGGGGAAGGTGACTATTGCAAACTGGGCATCTATTATGAAACAAGCCCCAAGGCAATCATTCTATGGAAGATGTCCTCTACCCTTTTTTTTGTTGTTGTTGAGAAAAGCAGTCTGCGGCTCAAAATGGGTAAGAGATGGTGAAGATAGTTTTGACAACTCAGGACTGGACTGGCTGACTTCAAAACTCATGATTTTGTTGTTACACAACCTGTTGTACTGTGGGGCAACTTCTATTACCCCACAACATCCATGCGGGAAGTGTGATGACTCTGCTTACCCTGTAAAGATGTGAATTGATCACGTACATATTAAGTGCCTGTTAGTCTGCTGAGTGGGCTCAGTGGTAAAGAATCCCCAAGCCAATGCAGGAGATGCAGTTTAATCCCTGGGTGGGGAAGATCCCCTGGAGAAGGAGCCGGCAAACCACTCCAGTATTCTTGCCTGGGAAATCTCAGGGACAGAGGAGCCTGGTGGGCTACAGTCAGTGGGGTCACAACGAGTCAGAAATGACTTAGCAACTGAACAACAACAGTCTGCTGAGTACGTCTTGTAGGAGAAACCAGAGACACGTGGTCCCTCAAGGAGATTACAATACTCTTATAAAGCCAAGACCAACTCATAAGTGTAAGGTGGGTAATGTAAGGTGATATGTAATCATAAGTTTACTGTGCAACAATAAACCAGTGGGCTTCCCTGGTGGCCAAGACAGTAAAGTGTCTGCCTGCAATGTGGGCAATCTGGGTTTGATCCCTGGCTCGGGAAGATCCCCTGGAGAAGGAAATGGCAACCCAGTCCAGTACTCATGCTTAGAAAATTCCATGGACAGAGGAGCCTTGTAGGCTAAAGTCCATGGGGTCGCAAAGAGTCGGACACGACTGAGTGAACATTGGAATTGGATTGGAAGCCAGAAAAATTAAATCCCAATGGCTTCATGAGGCAATGGAAGATAAGCTGGATCTTAAAAGATGAGCTCAGTGTTAACAAAGTATCAGGGTGCGTGCGCATTTCTGACTGAAAGGAGAACTTCTATGAAGGTAAAGCGATCCTCTTTGAGTTCTTCTAAGAACCTCTTAGACTCCAGATATGTGGAGAGGTAGAAATAATAGTCATTACCAGGCTGGTACAAGTCTGACCATGCCTTTTATGGCTGTCCATGGTCTACAGTAGGGATCTTCAATTTTTTTTCTAGTATTTTTCCTAATAGAATTTTGAAAAACTATATATACTCCCATATTTTAAAAGATATATATTTAAATTTTTGCCACATGTTTAAAGAGCTGAGTAATGTAAATATGACTGTACTAGGGAAGAAACCTTGTACTCTATTACAAGTTAATCACTAAAAGGATGTTACCTGTAAGCTTCAACTATACATAATGACCTATCTCTGGGAACACTGACTCCCAGGTAATGGATTTTAAGCTAGAATAACTAAACATTAAACTAATATAACTTTGTTTAGCTCCAGAAACATCCTGACCAGGCCCACCTGTGAAAGACTGTAGGAAAGAAGAAATGAACATATCTCTTCTGGAGGCTGACTGGAACCAGTAAGTGTTTGACTTTACTGCCTCTTCTTTCAGTATAAAAGAGGCATGAATTCAAATTCAGGTAAGATGGTTCTTTTCCTTGCCCCAATAACTCATCTTTGACTTATTGGCCTATTGTTCAGTGAGCAATATGAGCTTGGATTCGGTAACATAAACGTTGAAAAATAGATTACTTTCCTCTTTAAATATATCCAATGATTCATAAATGTTAGTAATTTCATATACACATTTGTATGTAATTTGTGTATTTATTCTTAGACATGTATACATAAAAACACACACATAAATGATCAACTACTTAGACTCATGTTTCCCTTCTGCTTTTCCTCTAAATTGTTTTTAAACTTTTTATTATTGGTCCATAGCTGATTAACAAACAATGCTGTGATAGTTTCAGGTGAACAGCAAAAGCACTCAGCCATAGGTATGTATCTATTCCTCTCCCATCCACTAAGTGAAATAGGCCTATGCTCTGCTTAGTTGCACAGTCGTTTCCAACTCTGTGACCCCATGACTCCTCTGTAGCCCACCAGACTCCCCTGTCCATGGAATTCTCCAGGCCAGAATACTGAAGTGGGTATCCATTCCCTTCTCCAGGCGATCTTCCCCACCCAGGGATCAAACCCAGGTATCCTACATTACAGGCTGATTGTTTACCAGCTGAGCTATCAGGGAAGCCCAAGAATACTAGAGCGGGTAGACTATCCCTTCTCCAGGGGATCTTCCCTGCCCAGAAATCGAACCAGGTCACCTGCATTGCAGGCAGATTCTTTACCAGCTGAGCTACCAGGGAGGACCCAAAGACAAATATCATATGATATTACTTACATGTAGAATCTAAAAAGTAATGATACAAATGAAAGTATACAGAAATAAACTCACAGATATAGGAAACTAACTTATGGTTACTCACAGGAAAAGGTGGGGAAGGATAAATTAGGAGTTTGGGATCAACATATATACACTACTATATGTAAAATAGATAACAAACAGGGACCTACTGTATAGCACAGGGAACTATATTCAACATTTTATAATAACCTATAAGAGAAAAGAAGCTGAAAAAATACATATTATATATATGTATAATGAATCACTTTGTTGTAAACTTGAAATTAGCACATTATAAATCAACTATATTTCAATAAAAATTTTAAAATGCATCAGAAATTCTCAAAGCCAAACCCTAACCAAAACAAAAGTCAGCTGCTTTCATATTGCTATTCCCTCTGCCTGCAGATATGACAAAGATCTCACAGACACGTGAGAAGACAGACATGTAAACAAATAATTATAAACATGTGATAAGTACTAAAACTGAGCTGTGTTTGGGGACCTGGAGAATGCAATAAAGGAAGTACTTAACTCTTTGCTGGGGAAGATTTTAAGAGAAACCAATATTTGGAGCAAATTTATCAAGTTGAAATGAATTTATTACTTTCCTACCTGAATACAAGTTGAAATAAAAAATTATTACCAAAGAAAAGCATTTTAAAAATTAGAGGATGGTATAATTTTCTTCTCATTCTTTTTTTTTAAAGATTTATTTTTTGATGTGGACCATATGGAGGGAGTTTATCAAGTTGAAAAGGAAATTTCAAGGATATAGTGCACACAAAAGCATGGACATGAAAAGAGGCATTCAAATGTTAACTCCACGTATTAGTTTGAGTCCAGTAAAGTTCTTTGTGATATAGCTTGATGATTATGCACTATTTACAGCACTGACCAACAGACATACATCATGCACACATAATATGCCAGGCACTGTGCTCGACAATGGAAAAACAAAGATGAATTATAAACAGGGGGATAAATGATTATGAAACAATTTGATAAATTCTACGATAGAGGAATGCTTTTGAGGCCAAAGTCTTGAGTTCAATTCCAATTTGTGTACATAACTACCATGTCTCTGGGAAAATTAATCAACATTTCTGAACCTCCATCTGCTCACCAGTAACATAGGAATAATTGTACCAAAATGCTGTCTTATTGTGTGTATTTGTGTAAGTATTAAATGAGAATACAAACGTAGTCAGTAAAATGGTCATATAGAAGGTATTATTATTGAGTAATTGAGTAGCTGGGTGCCAAATTGCTTTAAGTGGTAGAAAGTTAGCAAAGGCACAGGAGTGGGTGGAACTCAGGAGCTTAAATACAAGTCTATTAATGCTTGCTCCTTGGAAGAAAAGCTATGACAAACCTAGGTAGCATTTTAAAAGGCAGAGACATTACTTTTCCAATAAAGATCCATCTAGTCAAAACTATGGTTTTGCCGGTAGTCATGTATGGATGTGAGAGTAGGCCCACAAAGAAGGCTGAGCGCTGAAGAACGGATGTCTTTGGACTGTGGTGTTGGAGAAGACTCTTGAGAGTCCCATGGACTGCAAGGAGATCAAACCAGTCAATCCTAAAGGAAATCAATCCTGAATTTTCACGGGAAGGACTGATGCTGAAGTTGAAGCTCCAATACTTTGGCCTCCTGATGCAAAGAACTGACTCATTGGAAAAGACCCTGATGTTGGGAAAGATTGAAGGCGGGAGGAGAAGGGGACAACAGAGGATGAGATGGTTGGGTGGCATCACTGACAGAATAAACATGAGTTTGAGCAAACTCCAGGAGTTGGTGAAGGACAGGGAAGCCTGGGATGCTGTAGTCCATAAGGTTGCAGAGTTGGACACTGAGTGACCGAATAACAAGCTTGAGAACCAAGTCATTTCCCCTATTTGGCCACTAAATATCCCTGTGGAACTTGACAAAACCCTGCTATATTTTGGCTTGAATAAAAGGGAAGAACTAAAGAGCCTCTTGATAAAAATGAAAGAGGAGAATGAAAAAGTTGGCTTAAAACTCAACATTCAGAAAACGAAGATCATGGCATCTGGTCCCATCACTTCATGGGAAATAGATGCGAAAACAGTGGAAACAGTGTCAGACTTTATTTTGGGGGCTCCAAAATCACTGCAGATGGAGATTGCAGCCGTGAAATTAAAAGATGCTTACTCCTTGGAAGGAAAGTTATGACCAACCTAGACAGTTTTTGTAAAAGCAGAGACATTACTTTGCCAACAAAGGTCTGTCTAGTCAAAGCTATGGTTTCTCCAGTGGTCATGTTTGGATGTGAGAGTTGGACTATAAAGAAAGCTGAGCACCGAAGAATTGATGCTTTTGAACTGTGGTGTTGGAGAAGACTCTTGAGAGTCCCATGGACAGCAAGGAGATCCAACCAGTCCATTCTAAAGGAGATCAGTGCTGACTATTCATTGGAAGGACTGATGCTGGACAGGATGGACAGGGAGGCCTGGCGTGCTGCAGTCCATGGGGTCGCAAAGAGTTGGACACGACTGAACAACCGAACTGGACTGAACAACCGAACTTAACTGAACTGAATATCCGACTTTAGTCCACCAACCCCAAAGCCCTCAACCCATGGATTGTAATGTGTCTCAGGTCCTGACCCTCTCTGCTGCACTCTGCCTTAGCCTCCCTGTGTGACCCCTTGAGGTGTGCCATGTCCTTCCTCCAGGGCTGTGAGTGATAAACTCTATTTCATTTCTCTCATGGGCCGTTATTGAAACATCAGCTCACCATAAAAAAAAAAAAAAAAAACTAGCTCCTGCCTGGAGTTGAGAAATCAGGTCCTTGAGGGCACCAAGGGTTAAGGGAAAGTAAGTAGGTACAGAAAATATTGGAAAGATGTTGAAGGTATAGGAGAGTTTGCTGCTTGTGAGAGGATGCTCTGAGTGCACACGGTGGGAGCTCAGGACTGGACCATAACAAGAAGTAACACTGAGCCATAAAGAGATCCTAATGGAGTTATAACAGTACCTGGCATAGGGTACATATTTAACAAGTGTTAGCCATGGGTATTATAATTTATTAGCTATATATTTACGCACATCCATGATTACTTCATTAGGATAAATTCTGGCAATATAATTGTTAGGTGAGAAAGTGTACAAAACTTTAATGCCTTCACTACAACTCTCTAAACTATCCACCAGAAGATAGACTAAATCCCTACTACCTTATCATAAGATATTTGCTTTAATGTCATTTGCATGATAAGCCACCACCCACGCAGCAATCAACTACAATTGCTCTTTGTATATTCACTGACCCAGAATGTAAGAGTGGTCCCTGGTAATCTGTATTTTAAAGACATTCCCATTTGAATCATAAGAACTCTTCAATTTAAAACCATAGCTCTATGATTTTATCAATTGACCCATCACTTGCTATTAATAAAACATTTGCAGCATCAACACTTTAGACCAGGCTCTTTTTAAAATTCACCTTGGTTTCTACAACCTCTGTCCTGACTCATCTCCTATTTCTTTTTTTTTTTTTTTTAAGATAAAATATTTTAGTTTTTTATTTTTTAAAATTTTAAAATCTTTAATTCTTACATGCATTCCCAAACATGAACCCCCCTCCCACCTCCCTCCCCATAACATCTTCCTGGGTCATCCCCATGCACCAGCCCCAAGCATGCTGCATCCTGCGTCAGACATAGACTGGCGATTCAATTCACATGATAGTATACATGTTAGAATGTCATTCTCCCAAATCATCCCACCCTCTCCCTCTCCCTCTGAGTCCAAAAGTCCGTTATACACACCTGTGTCTCTTTCCCTGTCTTGCATAAGGGTCGTCATTGCCATCTTCCTATTTCTATGCCAGTTTTGTATTTCCAATAGAAATATAATGTGAGCCAGATAAATTAAGGACCTGAAATATATCACTAGAATTATGTTTCTCCCCTCCCGTCACTGGTTTGGTTGTTCTCTATTTGATCTAAGTCTCAGACAGAGTCTGGTAATCAAGATACTGGCTATTATATACATATAATTTGATTCATTTGCCCATAGCCTGTCAGGTAAATAATACCCCTCCAAGAAAATTATGCTAAAATACTTTTACATTGATTTGAGGTAGCTGTTTGGAGTGTGTAGAGAGAAACATATTTTTAAAAAGATATTTAAAAGATAATAAGAGAACACGAACAAAAAAACTAAAACAAAAACAATACAAAAATATCATCCTTTCATTTCTATAACTGCTTTGCAGACTTATTCTATACCTGAATGAGATGAATGATTTTTTCTAAAACTCCCCAACATCTCTAGTCTGTATCTGACTATTGGGGCAGGATGAGATATATTCGCTATATCTATGAGTCTTGTTTTGGAGTTTATCATGAACCTTCGGGTGGAAGCCTCTGCTAATCTGTGAGGGAACAGAGGTGAAGGAGTAGAGGGATGGTATGTAAGGGAGCAACAGCAGTTTCTGCCCACAGTGACCCTGATGAAGAAGCACTGAGGGAGTCTGAAGATGCTGAGGAAGAAAGGCTCACGTGGGGTGCATAAAAGAAACTTTTACTCAAACGCAATTTCTCCAACTTGGCAGTCTGGACATTTTGGGCTGAATAATTCTTGTGGGGAGGCTATCTTGGGCATCTTAAGATGTTTAGCAGGACTTCTGCCCACTAGATGCCTGTTGTAGCCCCTTCTGAGATTTTATAACCAAAAATATCTCCAGACACTGTCAAATGTCCCCCAAAGAGCTAAATCACCCTGGTTTGAGAACCACTGCCTTGATGAGAGAAAATTAGTAAAATGATTAGATGAAACATTTCATAGATTATTGAAATGTTCCCTATTTTTAAGTAGCTTTATTGACTCATACAGGTTTACCCTAAAACTAATTACCTGTGCTAATAATACAAAGATCCAGGACTATGGTTTTTGATAAATTTTCCCAGACTGTTCCCAGTGGTACTCTGTTCCTCGGTTTGAAACTAGAACAGAGGTGCTGGAAACTGCTAGTTGGTATTTCGTTTTGCAAATTTTTTTGCATGCCTGTGAAGTGCAAGACATTGTAGGGAATACAGAGGTACAACACACACAGACTTTGTTTTAAAAGAGATTACGATCTCATGACAATTTCCAGTGCAGTTCTCTTTTGCTTTTTCCTCTTAATAAACACCTGGTTTATACTTGTTTCAGCAACAGAGGGCATTGCAAATAAAGGTATGTAGTCATAAAATAGAATTGTTAAATAAACAAAAGGACATACAGCTTTTTTTAATACTTCACTTAAATCATTTTAGTAACTTAACAGCTACATTAATTAGCTAAAAACAAGATTCCCTGCTTCTTCCTCAGCAGTCCATTCCCCCAAATTTCATTACTGAAATTTAGTCTTCCATCCATATATTTATTTAGTTTTCCAACCATATGGATGGTTTATTTAGTACAAAGTCTTTGTACCAATCAATTAAAGATAAACACATATAATGAAGTTATAATGAAGTCAAGTTAATACTTCCCCATACTGATTCATAATATTTCTGTTCTTATTTGTATTTGTATGAGATTGTAGAGTTAAAAAAATATCCACAACCTAAAAGTTGAGAGTTATGTTTTACTTGGTGAGAATTTTTAGGACTTCGAGCCTGGGAGACAGCATCTCAAGCAACCCTGGGAGAACTGCTCCAAGGAAACAAGGGGAGGAGCCAGGTTACATGGAAGTTTTGCAATAAAGTGCAGGTAGTCAGGAACAGCAAAAGATTATTGTTAAAGAAAACCAGATATCCAAAGTATTGGGTTGAGCACTTTTCTATGTATGGGACGATGCTAGAGAATGGACTCACAGAAATAATTCCTTTGATAGGCACCTCAGCTCTCTGGGGCCAGGATCTTGTTTCCATGTCCTGAGCTTCCTCGGGGCTCATGGAAGGGAGTGATTGCCGTTTGATAGCTGTAAGATGGCAGCTATTCTTTCCTTCCTGAGTTCCCTCAGGGCTCACCAGCTCTCCATCCGTGATGGCAGGCTTCCTGGTCACAACATCCTTGTTTACTGATATGGCAGGAAATATTCCATTTCTCAAGATGAATGAATGAACAAGCAAAAGTGTCAAACAAACCGAAATGGGACACCCAGGGGCATTAATTTTATGACCTATAATCAAAAGAATTGACATAAACCCCACCGCACTGGTATCCTCTAGGATTCCTGTTTCTTTAAAACTGTAAAATGCCTAAATATGTATTTCCTTCTGACTGAATTACAAACACATATTTATCTTCCTACTACACTTTGTTAACCTTGCACCTTCAAATCCAAAGTCATGTCTTTTCCTCTGATATCTATCCCTTTATTCATGTACTAAGGATTAAAAACCTATATCACAAGCAAATTATAGGATATCAACAGAAACAAATAAAAATAGTATATTATAGAAATGAAGCTCTTGACATAAAAAACAGGAGAAACAGTTTGCTTTGATTTCAAGTGTGAGTTTAAACTCCCTTCTCCTTCTTCCAATTCTAGTTGACCCAGTTTAATTACACAAATTGTAATTTATAAGATGATTTATTTGTTAAAAAATAAAGGTACTCTAAAATTCTAGAAACAACCACTTTTAAAATAGTGATGTGCTGTACATTTTTATACGCAATAAATAACCATCTTGAGATGAAGGCAAAGCAGAAGCTACATCTCAATTCTACTTAACAGATCTGAATATTTACTAGGAGAGAGTCCAGGCAAGTCAAATCACTTAATTCTTCCAAGTCTTATCTGTAAAATGGATATAAATATCTGCCCTATCTTACCTTACACACTTGTCCTGAAGTTCATATAAAAAATGTAATTGTTAGGAGAAAAAATCCTACAAATGCTGTAGCAGAACTGTTAATACTCATGTTAAATTATTTCAGTTGAATCCCTGAGCATCTTAGTTCATGCCTTACAGAAAGCTGGAGGTATTGTGCCCCCTGCTGTTGAAATGTGAGTATACATATACTGAAGTCAGTCGTGTCTGACTCTCTGCGACCCCATGAACTGTACCAGGCTCCTCTGTCCATTGGATTTTCCAGGCAAGGGTACTGATGTGGGTTGCTATTTCCTTCCAGGGGATCTTTCCAACCCAGGGATCGAACCCAGGTCTCCTGCAGTGCAGGCTTAACCATCTGAGCCACCAGGGAAGCCCTTGGTTGAGGGAAGCCCTTGGTTGAGCGACGCCTCCTTCCCTGAGCAACCAGGGAAGCCCAGGGAAACCACATACATATGGTTTATACTGGAAACAATGTCCCTTTATGAGAGTAAAAATACTGAAATAAAAATGTTTAAATCTTCAAAAATGAAGCAACTACCCTAATGCAATAAAACCACGACTTCCAAATTTCCTGCCAAGACCAAGGTAGGTAAAACTAATCCTAATCAGATTTTTTTTGGTTTTGAACCTGTATGATCTGCTTCTCATTTTGATTTCTTTGTACTTCTACTTCCTGACCTCTAAACACTTTGGGCTTCTGGGACCCTAACCAATCTTTCGTACCATCTCTTCGTGCCATTCCCCAGGTAGACCAGAAAGCTTGATTAGTGGCAGAAACTTCTTAATTAACTGAATGTTAACGGAAAAAGATTTCAGAAAGTATTAGCTGATCTACCTTTTAACTTTTATTAAGCTACTTGTTGCCAACTGCATAATCAAAGATTTTGGTACCCCCTGGTACATGCATCACAAATCACATTTTTGTTTTTCCTTTTCTTCTGGGGTGGAGGAAGAGAGAGGAGGTGGTTATAATGGGGAGTATGATTGATAGAAAAATTAAGATAAAATAAAACACACATCCTCTAAGGGACTGGTACTCAGCTACAGGGAATCTGTCATCTATTTTCCTATTTCTAATCCCTAGAACAATGCAAATTCATAACCCACAATTCTTTGTTTGAATTAAATCACCTTGATTTGGTTTTGTTGCATTAAATCACCTTGATTTGGATTTCTCAGATTGATAAGAGTCTGCCAGCATCCTCAGTACCTTGAGATCTGTCCCTAGCACCTGTCTCCCTGAAAACACTCCTCAGGCCCAGGCTTGGCCACTACTGCTGACTTAAAAAATATTTACAACCTAAAAATTGAGTGTTCTGATTTATTCAGCAAGACTTCTTAGAACTTCAAGCCTGTGAGACACCATCTCAAGTAACTCTGATAAAACTGCTCCAAGGAGGTGAGGGGAGGAGCCAGGTTATATAGAAGCTTTGTAACAAAGAGCAGGTAGCATGAACATCAAAAGATTATTGTTAATTAAAGAAAACCAGATATACTAAGTTGAGGAATTTAGTGCTTTTCTATGTGTGGGAAGATGCAAGTCTGGGCTCACTGCTATCCAGGACAGTAGCCTGTGTTTCCACATCCTGAGCTTCCTTTCCTCGGGGCTCACCATAGGAACTGGTGTGGTCTGATGGCTCCCATTCTTCCTAAGCGCCCATGGGGCTCACCAGCTCACGTTGGAGGACTACAATGACTGAGACCTCCCTGTTTACTGATATGATACGAAATATTTCATTTCTCACTGCCAGTCTAAACCCAACTTTCATTCCCCTGGCCTCCAAGACTCCAAAATTAAGTTTGTTCTTGGATTTGGCGTGATACTTTTAATTAGTGTGGGGCTTCCCTTGTAGTTCAGCTGGTTAAGAATCTGCCTGCAATGTGGAAGACCTGCGTTCGATCCCTGGGTTGGGAAGATCCAGAGAAGGGAAAGGAGAAGGGAACGGCTACTCACTCCAGTATTGTGGCCTGGAGAATTCCACGGATTGTACAGTCCATGGGGTCACAAAGAGTCGGGTACAACTGAGCGACATTCATACACTTTAATGTGTGAATACAACATGTGTATTGTGTGACTGTGTCAATACAACGTGTGTTCAATATAATGGCTTCATGCTGATGTCCTGGAATGTATTAATATCATTTCTATTATTTCAACCTCTGGTTCTGAGGTTACCATTGGGGGGAAAAAAAAGTCTATCTATAGTCATAGTATACCTTAATGCTGGGCAACTGAGAAAAGATACAAAAGACACAAAATCCATCTTGACCACAAGAGCTGGAAAACTTTCTGTCCATGCTTTTGAAGATTATCTTTTGACACTAACATTTAAATATATATTCTTAATTTAAAGGAGAACTTTAGAAGTTTCAAAGAAATCAATAATATTGTCTCCAATTCAGTAAACCATTTTATCAATTAATCTTTTATTTTTTATTTCACACATCAATATTTTATAGAAAAAAAGGGCCTCTTAATGTTACACTCTAATTACAATGTTTTATTGATTCTTTCCGATGTAGAGACCTCAATTTTTACACAATCAGTAAATACAATAACTTAACACTTTTGAGGCTCATTAAAACATTTCCCATTCTGTTTTACATATATCAATACTATTAATGGCTATATAACAGTCTATGAAAGCAATAGCAATACATGAAAATTTACTTATCCAGTTCCCAATTACTGGGCTCTTTTAAAAATTCAAATAAATGCACTCACTAGAAATATCTTTATACAAATAGCCTTTTTTCTTTTAAAATATTTTCCTGGGCATATGCTAACTCAGAGTGAATTAGATCTATAAAAAGACAGACTGGTTATAGGATTCTTTTATTTTTCTAAATAGTTCTTCAAAAAACGGATATAATAATGCTACTGGTATGAGGATACATGCAACTAAAATTTTTTTGCATGAACTACATCAAAGTTGCTTAGTTTGCATTTTTAATATTAGGAAATCTGAATACCATTCTAAGAATTAACTTCTATTTGTTATCTTCTTGTTTGAACTTAATTCTTTCATAAATTTGCCGAGTAAGCCTTATGGATTTGCATTTACCTTTTAAAAAATAGAGTACTTTATCCTTGTATAATGCAGGTAGGTTTTACCCCATCTCTTGGGAGGCAAGAATCCCGTTTTCCTCCTAAGTTAAAAAGACATATCTTTGCTTGCTTATTAGCCTAAATTATCACAGTTCTGTCAAATTATATAAATCATCCATCCATACATGTTAAGTGGGAGTGTAGCAAATTTACATACTAACTTCACCTTATTGCCAGTTCTTCGGACATAATTTCATTTACATTAATCCTCGCAATAATTCTAAAAACATTATTTCTACTTTATAGATGATGAAATGAAAAGTAGGCATGATTTTCCCATGATTATACAACTGTAAGTAGTAAAGTGAGGACTACAATTATGGTTTTCAGATTTCCTATTTACTTCCCTTCCATTATACTAGGATGTAGTATATCTGCTTCAATCTGCTTCTATATAAGCATCTTTCTTAATTTATCCCAACACGGTTGTGTAACTTTCTTTAAATGGCTTGCATATACTAATACCCAAACACTTTAAATTGTAGCTTATCATTGCTGGAATCTAGAAATAAGATTAATTTTTAAACGTTATATATCCTGCAATTTTCTGAATTAGTCTTTTGTTTATGATACTACAGGTTTCACTAATTTAAAAGCCATACTAATAGGAAAAATTTGTGCTCTCCTTATCTTTCTCATTTACATATGCTTATTAAGGATTTATTACAATGATGAGTTTTCCTCAACTATATACAAAAAATAGTACCAAGATTATTTAATTTCCAGTTGAGAATTATTTCTTATTTTTCCCTAACAGGAATGATATAAGTTCTCAGTTTTAATAACTACTTATCACAATGAGAAACCAACAAAGTCATTAACAGAGATAAATATTTTTATTAATATTTTTAGTTACCTGTAGTTAATACTTTGAATTTTTACTACTTTGTTCTGTTGATATTGATTTAATGGTTATCCTGTTGAACACTAACTGCATAATTCTGAGTGACAGTAAATAACTATTTTCCATTTGCTAATATTTTGCATTTGTTCAGATGAGAGCCTTTTCAAATAGATATTATTTAGTCTTTGAACATTTGAAAAAATTCACCAATAAGCCCATAACAGTAAAATGGGTTTGTCAGAAAATTATACTAGGTTGGGACTTCCCTAGTGATCCAGTGATTAAGACTTTCCTTCCAATGTAGGAGGTGTGAGTTCAGTTTCTGGTTTGGGAGCTAAGATCCCACTCATATGCCTCACAGCCAAAAAACCAAAAAATAAAAAGGAAGCAATACTGTAACGAATTCAGTAAGGCTTTAGAAAAATGGTCCACATCAAAAATAAATCTTTAAAAAAAAAAAGGATGAAAAGAAAATTATACTCTCCTCTAATTTTTAAAATGCTTTTCTCTGGTAATAATTTTTTATTTCCAACTTATTTGTATTCAAGTAGGAAAATAATAAATTCATTTCTTAGTTTTCAAAACACTTATTTTATCTAATCTAACATTTTCCTGTTTCTATTACTGTGGTTCTATCATCTTTTGCAACATCTCACTGATATTCTCAAATTCTTATGAGTAAAAATATTCCTCATATTGAAATTAAAATATTTTCAATAGGTCTGGGTTACCTTCACTTCCATTTAACATCTCAAATTCTTTTACATTTTAATAACTAATTTTTAGGTCTATTTCAGACATTTCATTTGTTTCGATAAGTATAAGCCTAGAAGCCAACCAATAACAGATTTGCTAGATTCAAAATATATATATTAATATCAATTCATGACTTCTCTACTTCAGTAAGTTGAAATTTAAATTGTTCTTGTTTCATTTTTCTCACATACAGAAGAGCAACAAACGTCTATTTAGAGCGTATTTTGCCCTAGTAACATGTTACTTTTTATAACATCATAATCAAAAGGTAAATTAAAAAGAATAATTGTGTTAAAGCTTAGACAAATTCTACTTCAGTGAGATTCATAGCTCTAAGTTACATGTATTTTTAATTAATCTTTACTTTCCTATTTCTCTGACTCAGTAATAAGCTGAGAGTCTGCCTACTTTGCTTCACTAGCAATGCTGGACTGGTTCTCATGAGCCAGTAATCTTTTCTTTCTCCTTCAGTACCTACACTCTACTAACAGTTAACATTAGTTGAAAGATTTTGAAATCATGGAAGCCTGGATTTCAATGTTGGCTCTGCCACAAATCACACTCAGAGTGAATTACTGTCTTTACTTCCTCTCTGAAAATGTATTATCTGCCTCACAGAGTTGTTGAGAAACTATAATGAGAGAGTACAGTAAGTGTGTGCTGCTGCTGCTGCTGCTGAGTCGCTTCAGTCGTGTCCGACTCTGTGCAACCCGAGACGGCAGCCCACCAGGCTCCCCCGTCCCTAAGATTCTCCAGGCAAGAACACTGGAGTGGGTTGCCATTCCTTCTCCAATGCACGAAAGTGAAAAGTGAAAAGTTAAGCCACTCAGTCGTGTCTGACTCCTAGCGACCCCATGGACTACAGTCTATCAGGCTCCTTCATCCATGGGATTTGCCAGGCAGGAGTACTGGAGTGCGTAGCACACAGTAAATGCTCTGTTCCAGGGCAAAAGAAATGTAATTAAAGGGCTTATTTCCTATAGGATTATCATTCTCTGTCTGAGGAATGGAAATGGTGACTTAGGAAGGAAATTTACTTCTTCTGAGTTTCACAAGCTTGCTCTGCTAGAATATAAGCAGCTTTATAACTTCTGGTGGTTCTGGAAAAAAATATTTCTATCTTCTAGATAACAGCTAAGAGGCAGGAGCTGATTATGAAGGTGTCCACCTTGTTACTTGCTGGGACACAACCAAAGGGGCATGGTAAAGCTTCCTCTGATTTACTCCTAACAACTGTAGTGTTACTAATTAAAGCGGTGGTGCCAACAAAATGGTATACTTCACTTCCATTGAGAAATCTTGGGAAATCTACTCACAGATGGATTTTTAAAACCATCTGTAATCCCAGGTTAAAAATGCTTCAGGCATTCTGAAATATCTTTTCCTGGAGCAGTTTATTTTTTCTTTAGCCTGAATTACTTAGAAGTTCTTTTGTGCTCTGCATAAGTCTTCTGAAGTATTGAACCAGAACTAATCTTTCCCCCTAGATTTTCTTTGGACCAAACCTCCCAAGAATGAGCTTTGCAACTACTAACTGAACTCTCTGACTCTTTCCAATGTATAAGACTGGGATGACATCACTGCCTCATTGACTACAAGGGTCAACCAGGAGAATTAAACTGCAAGGTGAATTCTAAACATCACCTTTACAAATAAAAGATCATGCAAAACTATTCTTCCAACAATTACATATTTTATCACATTGGCACTTGCATTAGTTGCTATTGCTGCCACCATATCTATATGTTTCTATTATAAACAAAAGACCCACATAATTTCCTGTGTTTCACTACTCAGAGGTGGTAGCAACTGTAATAGCTGTAAAAATAATTTAAATATTCCTTAGATATCACCGTTCTGTAGACAATAATAAAATTTGAAGATAATCAGCAGATATAATATCATCTTCCTTTAAGCACCATTGCTAACAAGGAACTCTCACATATATACCCAGTACTAAAATAAAGCTAATTCTGGGTCATGGAGCCCATTCTGAAACAAAACAAGTCCAATACCCAATACATCAGTCATTGATAGGTTAACAAAGGCATCCAATGACTAAAAGTCACAAAGAGAATTATAGACATCTGCATGACATTCATCATATAACCACATCTAATTACTCCTACAGGAAACTGTCCTTTAAATGAGAATATTCTGATGCCAGGACAAAGGCCCAAAGTAGCATTTCCAGTTTGTTTTTTTTTCTAATTTTGAAGGTGCTTCCCTGAACTTTCTAGGTTTTTACTTCCCTCAGAGGATTCTAGTTTGGCCATTACTATATTACTGGTTCCAAGAGGCTCTGATGGCTTTTCATCACCATCAAAGAAAATGTCTTCCGGATTTGGAGGTGGGGGGCAGAATTCTTCACTTGGAAAGATCTCGTGGAAGAGTGTTTCAGCTTGCTTGACGGCATGCTCACTTCCGAGTCCACAGTCAGGCCCAGTGCAGACATAAACATTGGGAGGCAAGCCATTATATGAGCTTCGGCTGACTCCCGAGGAATCTCTCATGTTAAAATAAAGAGCCCACAAGAGTCCTGGCTTTGGAAGTTCTTCCTTGTCTACTTCTGTCTCAGAATACGGGGTGAATAATTTCTTCACCACTGATTCTAAGTCTTCTCTTGCTGTTTTGGAAGATGAACAGGTCAGATGTACCAGGTAGGTGTCTTTCATGCATGTCATGGTTGAAGAACATAATTCAATGATTCGGACAGCATGTGCTCCTGGTTCCACTGGAGGTACTATCAAAATGGAAATCTGCTGATCTGAATCTGTCTTTAGGACAGACTGATCTGTAATGAGCACTGCCCTGGATATCTGCTTATACTGCACACTGGAACATGTTTCCTCAGACAGGTAACTATCCTCCACAATGAAATATTTAGCATTTATCCTTTGACCAAGGTGATCTATAATTGCTTTACATCTTCCAGATTCTCTGTCAACTACAAGGCATTGTACTTTATGGCGAAGACAATATATTCCACCGAAAACTGCACACATCCTGCAGAAACACTGGGGAATTTCGCCTTGGCCATATAAGGGAAATAAAAAGGGAGTGTTGCCAAACCGTCCAAGACACTGAAGAAAGTTTTTTGTTGCTTTAAGGCCATCTACTGTAGTGCAAGATGATTCTGACATCATGGCAATCGAGTGAAGTATAAAATGTTGGAGGCTGGGGGTTAATTTTTTGGTTTTCAAGTACTCTGAAAATGAGCATTGTGTGAAAGCTTGGTATTCCTCAGGATGTTGTTCATAATCTAAACAAAATGTAAGAAATTTCATTAGCATCCTCTTTTCAACCATAGTGAGCTCTTTGCTATTAAAGACATCTGCTCTGGAACAAGGCACCTGCTCTACTTTTCCTTCTCGAAATGCAAGAATCCTAGTGACATTTTTAAATTCAGCGTAACGACTAACATTTGATTTGATTAACAGATCAATTAACAGTCCTTGAGAATAAAGCAACTTCGATGACAGATCAATATTAAACCTCCTGCCTTCTTTAACTATTTGAGAGTAAGCAATCCTCTTTGTCTTTGGTGGCACACTGTTGTTTTCCAATACAGGTTTGATTTCATCTTTAGTGCCATCTGAAAGTGTGTGTTTATAAGTATCATACCCACAATATTCTTCTTTCACAGAAGTTTCTGCCGTATCAGTTATTTCTTCATTGTTTTTTGGATTGTTGTCTACATTGTTGTCTACATTGTTGTCTTGTGTAGGCACTTCATAGCTAGTAATGTGTGATGAGTGAGTTTCCTCAGACAAGCTTGTAGAATCCAGAGGTTTTATGAGGGTACTAGATGCTACACAAGAAGGATTTTTCTGCAGAGCATCAAGCTCTTCAATATTGCCATCCATGCCCTGACTGGCATAACAAAACACTTCGGCGTGTTGAATGGTTTCATCCTTCTTGCAAAGAGGGATGGCTTCTTCTGTTTCATGGATCATGTCTTGCCATGCAGCAGGGCTTTCTTCCACAGTGTCACTGTTTTGCCGATGTTCCTTCAACCAGGACAGCAATCCTGGAAAGCTGAAACTAGCCCAGTTTCCCCCATAGTAACTTCTTGAATCGAGATGCAGAACCCTTTGACCACTTCTGGAACATGCAGCGGCAAGGATGGATTCAGGCAGACCTGTCCCCATCACTATCACATCAAATTCTGTTGGGAGACTGTTGGCCATCCTGGAAAAGTATCTGGTGACAACTTCTAATGAAGAAAATGTGTATGAATCTGGGCTGAGGGTTCAGAGAAGGTGTGACTATGCTGTAATAAAATCTCTCCTTGTGATATTCCAGATCATCCCAGAAATACTGAAGTTGCAGGTCCCAGGTATTCAACTGCTACCCTTTTTTAGTATTATTTTCTTATAGGTCAGTAGCATAAAACCATGATAAAGTACATCTAATCATATCTGAGAATAATAAAACAAGTATACGGTGTTCATTTTTGTGTTTCATCTTAGCAGTGCATGTCAAAATGTATCACATATGGATTTGTGACTGGAATTCTGCTCTGAAAGGAGAAAATTCAAGAAAGAATACAATTATTAACAACACTAAGAATAATAATTTCAAGCATCAATAATTATAATCCTATGGAACACAACTTGATATCAGGACATAAGATTTTACTAAAGCAAGTCATTACATGCTTTCTCACATGTTTTCTAACTTCTTGAAAATAAGCAAAAGATATAGACTCCTCCAAGTCAGGCAATTCAACAATGAAGAATGGATATAACAACATCCCACAAAAATAAAGAATTAGTGGAGTACAATTCTATAACTTTTGGTTTTAAGTATTTGAATAAATGGTACACAACTAGGAGATTAAATTGCAAGTAACAGGTGGCTCCACTGTGTTTATGGAAACATACTATATACTATGTGCATGCTGCTGTGATTATGCATATTTCTGTGGCCTATACAGTCTGTAGATGCTTCTAAGACAAATGATGAATAAAAGACTTTCTCATGCCCCACCCACCTTTAGGCTCTTATGGGAACAACATGAGACTATTTCTATTGAATGGGCCACTGCTATAATCAGAAAAGGATTAATTCAATAAAATAGCATATTGAAATGTTTAGGTATATAAAAGAATCAGTCTACTGAAAATGCATTTGTAAGAAATCCTTATATAAATGTGCATATGCACAGGTTTGGTTTTTAGGTGTAAGTTAAAAAGGAAAAGTCCTGGGTCCATATGTTAAAACACTGCAGTATAAAATAACATCTACTTCATTGGAAGGACTGATGCCGAAGCTGGCGCTCCAATACTTTGGCCACCTGATACAAAGAGCTGACTCATTGGAAAAGATCTTGATGCTGGGGAAGATTGAGGGCAGGAAGAGAAGGGGACAACAAGAGGATGAGACGGTTGGATGGCATCATTGACTTAATGGACATGAGTTTGAGCAAACTCTGGGAAATAGAGAAGGACAGGGAAGCCTGGCATGCTGCAGTCCATGGGGTCACAAGGAGTTGGACACAACTGAGTGACTGAAGTACAGCTTCTAAAAACCCATGTCAACATAGGGTGACATGCATTTTATGAGACCCTAGCTCTGAGACTGAATCTCTTCATCTCAAGATGAAGGTCTAAACATCCTCTGCCAAGATTAGCATGTTGTTTGTTGTTCTTATTTTTGAAGGGGTAGGAGGTGGTAGTAAAGAAAGTCTCTCCTGTTAATCTGTAGCATCATTCTGTTGTATTCCACGTGCAGAACACCTGCATGGTGGTAGGTGTTGCCAGAGGTGCAATAGCCAAAGGGCTGAAAGGCATACTCACCTGGAAGTTATTAGATTGAAGTATTACACAAACCACATGCTTGATGGCCTTTCTATCATTGCGTGGTAAGAGTAAGTTTCTTGAGCTCTGATTTTTCCTACTGCTACACTTACTGAAACCTAGATCAGTGCATACTGGGCCTGCCTAGGCTGAGATGACTAGATGGGTATCCTGGATACCCATATAACAAGCCATTCAACTGGAACTTGAAGTGACTAATTCACTGAATTGATAGTTCAGTTTAAATGAGATGGCAATCTTCATAGTCTTATCTGGTCAAAGCCTCTGCCTAAAGAATATTAGGGATTCCACTTGCTTTCAGCATTCCCTAAGAAACCAGGAATTGAGCACAGAATGAAGTGGTCGCCTGGCCTACTCATATATATATGTGAATTACTTATTCTGCTTTCTTCCTGCAGAGTGTGGAGAGGAAGACAGAACCCAGAACCCATGAGGGTATGTGAAGAAGTGTAACCATAGTATGTACCTATTTTTGGCTTAGAAGGGGATATAGCAGAGGGTTGGGAGTAAGAGAAAGGATATAAGCCATAAGTGCTGAAACCAGCCACCTCCTAACCTACAGGTATCAACGGAATTCTCATAATACAAGGCAAGGCAGGACAACCTTAAAGAACATTTAGCTCAATTACCCTGTAACCCCAGGTAAGAGAACTGATGACTGGAGAGATTAAGTGACTGGGAGAGTCCACATGATGGGTTAGCCACAGGATTAAGTGGGACCCATGCTCACACCATCAGGCCAGTGGTCTTTCCATTTGACAGAGCAGCCTCTCTAGAAGCCTCTGAAGTAAGCAGTCACTTTTGATATTTTAGAATGTCCTGCGCTTCACTACTCCAGGGTTAGTTAGTTCTTGCTTAGGGCTAACAATGAGGAAAGCACCCTCCCTCTCTTTAACTCTTACCTAGAAGCATAATGTTTGGAATTTACTCCAGAATCCGCCAGTCAATGCAGGAGACACAGGTTCCATCCCTGGGTTGAGGAGATCCCCTGGGGAAAAATGTGGCAACCCACTCCAGTATTCTTGCCTGGGAAATCCCATAGACAGAGAAGCCTGGTGGGCTATAGTCCACGGGGTCACAATAGAGTCAAACACGACTTAGCAATTAAACAACAAAAATGTTTTCAGCTCTATCATAATCCACTATTGACCTGTCTCCCAGGGCTTGAACAAGACTCAGAACGTTCTGTCCCAGAGTTTCCACCTCTAACTTAAAGGCAGGTGAAAGCCACTGTTGAAAGCACTAACTAAATGCCCAGAAAAAGAGTAGTGGTCAGGCAAAATACTGTGTGGTGAACATTTTTAGCAGTCTTAGAAAATCCTTTCAGATTGGGGTGGGAATGGAGCAGGGATGATGAGGGAGGAAGAGGATGGAAGAGAAAAGGAGATACAGTAGAGTGAGGCCACAAGATAGAAGGGATGAGAAAGAAAACAAATGTTGGTACTAAGAAAAAACTCAACACACCCCTGTTTCCAAACTTCCAAGCACTGAGTTAGAATAGAAACTGAATTTCCCAGCACAGAAAATGCACTTCTTGAAAATAAGAACTGTAAGTGCTTATTGGGGAAGGGGTAGGTAGTAGTAGAATATTAGAATCACTGAGACAATCAAATAAAATTATGATTTCTATGACATTTTCTTGTGTCCCTCAACATATAAAAAAGGAATCATAACAAATATAATATGCGGGTTTGTCATCACATAGAAGGTTGGTGATCAAGAAAATACGCTTGATAATGCTACAATGATTTTATTCTTATAAACTTGCCACGGTAAAAGCACTAATGAATTATCAATTTTTTTTAAAGGAAATTTAAGACCTGAGAAATATACATTTCTATTTCAAACTTTTGTACAAATAAAATTTCTGGAGCACATACAAAATGATAATTTCTCTTCCAAGCTTAAAAAATAATGTCCTCAATGAAACAGCTGGGTGGTTCATCCTTCAAAATGTCAAGTGTTAGTGAGATTTAAATCTTGCATCTGGGTTAAGAGTACTGTATTATCAAATTCTACTTAATGAAACCTACTGGTTTCACAGCTAATTATATGTTCATTTTGAGTTGGGATTCTCTCATCCATTTGCAATCTCACCTGAGACTTTCGTGTGCTGGAAACTATCGGGAAGAAAACAGAAAAAATGGCTAATAGGGTACATGCCAGTGTGCATTCTGAGGACCTGAATAAAACTATCTCACTTTCTAGGAAGCAAAGGTTTACAACTGCTAATGGGCAAATTTTTAAAAAGAATTTACACATCGCGACTATGTTAGGTTTCTACCTCTCATTTTAGGAAATTAATATAGGAATTAGATCTCATCACCCTCTCCAACTTTCACAAATCAATCATCTTTTTCCTTGAATCTCAACTCCACGGCCCTTAATTTCTTTTCTCAAAGTAATAAGCCATTGTCTCGTGCCCTGTTGAATTAAATGAGGAGACAGAAAGCAGAGAAGTAGATGAGCAGGACAGCGACAGAGATGGGGTATGGAGGAACTGGGCCCACCGGGGAGCGGGGGCTGCAGACAGGCTGGGGTTTTGGTGGGCGTGGGGCCTGGTGAGCACAGGGAAAGAGGGAGGTGAGCGAGCGCAGGAGGACGAGGTCAACGGGGGAGGAGGAGAGGTGCGCGGAGTGGGTGAGATGGAGGAAGGTAAGTCACGAGGGAAAAGCCGGGCTGGGGAGGAGGGGAGGTCAGAGGAATAGAAGTCAGTGGGGAGGTGAAGTCAGGGGAGCCCCGCCGCGAGGCTGAGGTCCCGAAGCGGGAGGGGGCGGGGCCGGGAGCAGGAGCGGGAGGGAGGTCCACCCCGACCACTCACCTCACAGGCTGCTGCTGCTGAAGCCCACTCGCCGTCCCACTCGCCGATCGTGGTGACCCCCCAACCCTGCTGCCCCTCAGGGGGAACGCGAAAGCCAGCGCGGCCTGGAGGACGGACGGTAGCAGATCGCCGAGGCTGACGCGGAGCAGGAGGAGGCGGGCGGGGCTGCAGAGCCGCGGTAACTTGAGGTAGATGACGAGCACTAGCAGGTTGCTGCCCACGCCCGGAAGCCCCACGGAGCCAAGCAAAACACGCGCTCGTAGGCGCCCTCGCTGACAGGCTCGGTGAGGCTTGACTACCCCGCCCTTCCGCCAGCCGCCGCCGCGCCTCCCGGCTGGCACACAGGCGCCGGCGCGCTCGGTCCTGGGCGGGGCGCAGGGCGCCCCGAGGCATTAGATGGTATAAGATGCGGCTCCGGAGCTTTTCCCCGCCCGCGGCGCGCTTCGTAACCCCGCCCCTTCCCTCCACTGTGGCCCCGCCCTGACTCGCCTTGTAGCCCCGCCCCACCGGCGCACCGCCTAGTCCCGCCCCCTGTCGCAGTCTTGACGGAGTCCGCGGTCTCTTGGCCCCCTTCTCCCTCCCCACCCTGTATGCGGGCTCCAGCCCTCCCAGTCCGTGAGAGCCGGAAGGGAGATCGACCACAGTGGCTCCTCACTTCGCATCCCCACCGCTCCCCCAGCCCAGCCGGAAGACCTCTTGGCTTCACCACTCACTCACTCCTTCAGGAACACTTATGGGTTTCTGGCCCACCACGTGCTCATGAGGGGTTACACTAGCGACCCCTAGCCTTGGCTTCTCTCCTCCCAGGAAGCTGTTAGGAACCGCTGTCAAATGGTGTCGCACATTTAATGCAAACCCAGGCAGCACCCCAGGCCTGCTCATAGTCCTTCGTGTCCTCCCTGCAACAGAAATGGATACTCCCAGTCACTAAGGCCCTCGCTGCGGCCACCTTCCAGCTCCACACCACATCTAGCAGGTTCAGAGGTGGTCTCTGAAGCAGAACACTTCCTCTGACCTTTTATACTGTGAAAATAGATGGCAAGTTAAACACAGGTCCATGAACCGAAAAGTCATTACAGGGCTGCGCCACTGCCTCTACGCAAGCCACAAAAGGGCCCAAGGAGAATGCAGCCATTATCCAGGCCCGCAAGCTGTCCTGGGCGCCGCTGGCCTGCACAGTGTCTGTTCAAGGGCAAAGGACCTGCCCTCCACGAAGGTGTATGCCTCCTCCCTCCTCTATTCAAAAGATGGGTTGAGAATGAGTAGGGTCTGTGAACTCCCATTACAAGTGTTTTGGAATTAATGTCTAATGGTCAGGGCAGGGTGGCTCTCCATCATGGTGCACTGAGCAATAGCTGAGGGGCAGTGTGCTCTGCCCTCAAAATCTTGATTTGTCCTTAAGGCTTCCAGTCTGGACTTACCTATGAGATTAACCCAACCACTTCTTTAAAAAAAAAAAAAAAATTCATATAATTTTGTATTTTAGATTTATGCAACCGTTTAACAAGTTCTATATATTTAATGTCGACTATGTTTACTGTCGAGGGCTTCCCTGATGGCTAGTCTACAGCAAGGTCTCAATAAATATTAGTTGAATGAATGAAGAAATACTCATATTTTTCCCTAAAGCATTCATTCATTCATCGGTGCTGAGTCTCTGCTCATAAACTTTGCATTGTGGTGGTGTTGGGAGAACAGACAATTATCAACCAAGTACATATGTAGTGTTGTGAAATGTGGCATTAAGAAAAATAAGGCAGGGCTTTCCTGGTAGCTCAGTGGTGAAGAATTCACCTGCCAATGCAGGAGACAAGGGTTGTATCCCTGGTGGGGGAAGATCCCTCATGCCTCAGCAATTAACACTGTGTGTCAAAACTATTGAGCCAGTGCTTTAGAGCCTGGGAACCACAGCTACTGAGCCCTGCAACTACAGAGTAGGCCCTGCTCACACAGCAGTGAAGACCCAGCACAGCCAAAAATAAATAAATACATACAATTTTTTTAAAGATACATAAGGCAAATAATTCCTAATTATCTTTAATTCCTGAAGGAAATAAGTCCTGAATATTCATTGGAAGGACTGATACTGAAGCTGAAGCTCCAATACTTTGGCCACCTGATGTGAAGAACTCACTAATTGGGAAAGGTCCCGATGCTGGGAAAGATTGAAGGCAGGAGGAGAAGGGGATGACAGAGGATGAGATGGTTGGATGGCATCACCAACTCGATGGACATGAGTTTGAGTAAGCTCCAAGTGTTGGTGATGGACAGGGAAACCTGGCAAGCTGTAGTCCATGGGGTCACAAAGAGTTGGACACTACTGAGTGGCTGAACTGAAGGCAGAGAAAAGGTATTTGGGAGGGAGGGAAGAGTTTGTTATTTTGTATAGCATGGTTACACATAGCCACCCTGAGTACAACAGGCACAGGGTAGATGTAATGGAGTGGGTCCATGCTTGACATATTGGAGGAAAAATAAAGAAACCAGTGTGGCTGGGTGGAATGAGAATTGCAAAATAAGGGCAGAGAAGTAGGTGAGCAGTGATTGGCTGCAGGTTCTTGGCTATTTTAGTAAAATGACTTTGGCTTTAAAGTCTAAGGCAATGCCTATGTAAGAGGAATAATAGTGGGGGAAAAAAGAGATAAGAGGCTTTTGGTAAATGTTTAAGAATTTTGGTAGATTTGTTTTTATAATATTATGAATTGTTAAGGTTATCTATTATACTTGGGGTTTCCCAGATGGCACTAGTTGTAAAGAATCCAATTCCTAATGCAGAAGATGAAAGAGACACAGGTTTGATCCCTGGGTAAGGAAGATCCCAGGGAGAAGGAAATAGCAACCATGGAAGGAAATGGACGGTAGCATGCTAGGCTCCTTTGTCCTCCACTGTCTCCTGAAGTTTTCTCAAATTTATGTCCATTGAGTCAGTGATGCTATCTAGCCATTTCACATCCTCTGCCACCTCCTCCTTTTGCCTTCAGTCTTTTCCATCATCGGTGTCTTTTACAATGTGTTGACTCTTCGCATCAGGTGGTCAAAGGAGTGGAGCTTCAGCATCAATCCTTCCAATGAATATTCAGGGTTGATTTCCTTTAGGATTGACTAGTTTGATCTCCTTGCTGTCCAAGGGACTCTCAAGAGTTTTCTCCAGCATCACGGTTTGAAAGCATCAGTTCCGCGCTTAGTCTCCTTAATGTTCCAATTCTCACATCCGTATAGGACTACTGGAAAAACCATAGCTTTGACAACATAGACCTTTGTCACAAAGTGATGTCTCTGCTTTTTAGTTTGCTGTCTAGGTTTGTCATAGCTTTCCTTCCTGGGAGCATCTTCTAATTAAAATTTAAATAAAATTTAAAATAAAGAGTCTTAGTTGTTAGAAATATGCAAACCAAAACCACAATGAAATATACCACTTCAGACCTACTAGACTGGCTATTATCAAAAACTAAAAACAGCAACAAAAAGGAAACTAAAAAGCATTGAAAGAATGTGGAGGAGTTAGAACCCTGCTGTGCCACTGCTGAGAATGTAAAATGGTGTAGCCACTGTGGAAACAGCTTGGCAGTTCCTCAGAAAGTTAAACACATCTATCAATGATCTAGTAATTCTACTCCTGGAAGTATAGCCAAAAGAATTGAAAGCAGGGACTGGAGCATGTATTTGTACACAAGTGTTCATAGCAGTATTATTCACAATAGCCAAACGGTGGAAATAAAGCAAATGTCCATTGATAGACAAATGAATAAAAAATGAGATATGTACATACAATGGAATATTACTCAGTAATAGAAATAAATGAAATTCTAATATATGCTACAACATAGATGAACCTTGAAAACCTTAGGCTGAGTGAGGACAAAAGGACAAATATTATAGATTCCAGTAATAAGAGGTGCCTAGAATAGACAAATTCATAGTAACAGAGAGTAGAGTAGCACTCACCAGAGGGGAGGAAGAAATGGGGAATTAGTGGTTAATGGGTACAGAACCTCAATTTGGGGTGTTGCAGATGTTCTGGAAATGGATAGTAGAGATGGTTGCACAAAATTGTGAATTACTTAATGCCATTTAATTGCACATTTAAAATGACTGAAATGGTAAGTTTTATGTGATGTATATTTTAATGCACTAAAAAGCATATGCTAATTATGCCTGCATCTCACTCCCCCAAAGTAGGAAAAGTACAGTATATGCAAATGTAACCAATTTACTGAGTGAGCTGGACTCAGTATGTTGTTTAGTTGCTAGGTCCTGTTCAACTCTTTTTCGATCCCATGGACTGTAGCCTGCCAGGCTCCTTTGTCCAGCACAGTGCAAGCAAAAAGTAATTTTGTTCTCTTTGGTACTACTCATTTCAAATATTTTCTTTCCACCTATTCTTCACTGCCCTTGGTTGACATTTTATCAGTTCTCAAAGCCTTTCTGATCACTTTCAAGTAATATAAAGTCCAGAATATTGTAATACTGACACATTAAAACTCATAGAAAAATCATCTGTCAACCCTCCAAAACAGAGCGTGCTGTAGCCTGGAGAACTTTTGGGGGGTGGGGAGGTGGGAGTGGAGGGAACAATAACCAGCTTCTCCCATTTCCTTAAGCACCACCTTTGATGCTTCTCTGGGCCCCTCTGGGATTTGAGGAAAATCTTCCTTGATTGGTAAAGTTGTCATCTGATGTTGGTGCCCTCTGCTTATGCAAATTCTCAGTCTGCCTTTCTCTCCTAGGGTGATCTGTGGAGTCTTTAGAGGACCTGAGGTCACTGGAGATTTTTCCCACAACTCTGTTGGCAGTGGCAGTGCCTCTCTGTCAGCTGGAGCCTTAGTTCTCCCTCTAAGACCCTGATTAGGGTCCCCTAGGCCCTCCAGGCAGTCTTCTCCAATAGCGTTCCTCCCAAAGTTATGGTCCCATGACTACTCTAAAAATGTTGTCTGGAGGTGTTCATTAAGGGTCTCCTCAACCTCGTAATGAGCCTGCTTTCTCTTAAGGCTTCTGAAGGAGGGAATAGACTAATGTGTGAAGAATTGGTTTCTCAGTGCCTCTGTACATCATCCTTCATGGGCTGTATAGACCCTTTTTTAAAAAAAAATGGGGGAATTCCTCAAGCCTATTGTACCATGGAACCTCTGGCAAGACAGAAAGAAGACTATTTTAGTATCCTCCCACACTGGGAGCATTAATTCATTACAACCTCTATATTTCAAACCAGTCTTTTACAAAGTATGGCAGTGTCAATGAAAACAAGCTTTTGGGGTATTTTTGTTTTTAATTTAATTTATTTATTTTGCTGCATCAGAGTGGGATCTTTAGTCATAGCATGTGGAATCTAGTTCCCTGGCCAGGAATTGAACCTGGGCCCCTTGCATTGGTAGCACCGAGTCTTAGCCACTGGACTACCAGGGAAGTCCCCAAGAAGACAGGTTTTATCTGCCACTCTTGTTCAGAATCACTAATAATACTTAGCCTTCTGTGTCATGCACATGACAGCTAAGAGGAAACTTTGATACTTACTCAACCAAGTAATCTCTCTCCAAGGAGCAAATCTTTCCCAGGCCTGTCTAAACTTTGATCCCCAGTAAGAAGAGGAAGAAGCCTTGAGGAAATTCTGGCCAAATATATCTAAACCATTTCTGGTCTTAGGAAACATAAGTTAGTGAATGTAATTGAACTTTTTTTTTTTAAAGAAAATCTAGCATACCTTCAAGTTCTGAACATCAATTCTCTTCACACCTACAGCTGAATTTCTTTATTGAGTAAACTATTAGTCTTTCCAACACCTCCTTTCTTTTCAAAACACTTTCTGCTCTTGGTTTTGGAAATACTCCTTTCTCTTGACTCTCATACTTCACTGGCCACTCCTACTTAGTTTCCATCAGTGGTTCTTCCTGATCACTCTGACCTCCAAACAGTGGCATGCTCAAGGTTTGGTCCTCAGTTTTTTTGTTTCTTCAAGGAGATCTCATCTAGTCCAATGGCTTTGAATACCACCTAAGTGCTGATGGTGGCTTCCCAGGGGTTCAGTGGTAAAGAATCCATCTCCCAATGCAGGAGACGTGAGTTCAATCCCTGGGTTGGGAAGATCACCTGGAATAGGAAATGCCAGCCCACTTCAGTATTCTTGCCTAGAAAATTCCATGGACAGAGGAGCCTTACAGGCTACAGTCCATGGGGTTGCAAAGAGTTGGACATGACTGAGCAACTATACACAGCAGAGCAAGTGCTGATGGTTTTTAAGTTCTCCCCTGAACCCTAGATTTTTACATCTGACTATTCAATATCCACAATTGTTTATCTAATAGACATCTCAAACTTAACACATCCCAAATTAAACTTTTAATTCTCCCCTCAAAATTGCCTTCTCCCACTGACTTCTTCCCCAGAAGTGAGTAACTATTCTATCCTCCCAGAATCCCTGGAATTATTCTTGATTCTTCTCTTGCTATCACATTCCCATCTAATCTATCAGCAAATTCTATCACATCTATCTTCATAGAGCCTGACATCTTAGCCCTACCTTCATCTAAACCACTATCATCTCTTACTTGGATTACTGAAATTGCCACCTAGTTGGTTTTCCTGCTTCTACTCTTTCTCTCCTTCAACTTACCTCTACTAAGCAGTTGAATGGAGAAGGAAATGGCAACCCACTCCGGTACTCTTGCCTGGGAAAGCCCATGGAAAGAGGAGCCCGGTGGGCTGCAGTTCATGGGGTTGTAAAGAGTCAGACACGACTGAGCGACTAACAAGCAGTTGAAACAATCCTTTTCAATTGTGACTCAGACATCAGCATTCTACTCAATGACAGAATAGTGATTACTGTATAGACTGTGCTTACAACAGATTTGGCTCCACCTCTGACTCTGATGTTATCTCCCCACCTTCCCTTCCCATACCATATCACCCCAGTCACATAACTGCTTCCTTGCTTCTCAGACGTATTAAGCACAGTTTGATATCGGGACTTTATGCATGCTTTTCTTGGAATACCTTTCTACCATTTGTCCACATGGCTTGCTACCTTACTTCTCTCTGGTTTGTGTCCAAGTGTCTTTCTATTAATGAGTCCTTTTCTGAGCTCCCTCATCCATGTCCTTTGACTTATCCCCCAACCCAACATACTTATACTCTTTCTCTTTAGCGTATTTATCACCTTCTGCCATATTACTTACTGGCTTGTTTGTGTGTCTTCTCCATCAGATTGAAAGCTCAATAAGCTCTTTTGTTCATTGTTGTTTCCTCAGTTCCTAAAATAGTACCTAAGGTGAAGCAGGTGCTTATCTGCTGAATGAATGAGACTGAGAATGCATGAGAATGGTAGGAAAAGTGGTCCTTCATGTGTCACTACCTATATTTTGAAAGCTTTAAAGGGAAAAAAAGGAACAAAAGAAATTAGGAGATTTTTTTCCTACATGAAAGTCTTATTTTGTCCTTTTAGTAGCCAGAGATGAATATTAAGGAGACAGTATTACACCCAGTATTATACCCAGCAATGCTACTTGATTCACTTCTGAATGCAAGGTCTTGCAAATGTTTTTAAAGATGGACTTCATCTAACTCACCTAAAGCATAGGAAGTTAGCTCATGGTGGATAAAATATTAGACAATCTCTCCTTCCCATAAAGAGTTAAATATTGGAAAACTTGATTTAATAGCAATTGCACTAAATAGTATTGGAGTATTGGAGCTTGCAATTAGAGGAAAGGAGACAAAGAGAAAGCTTCTTCTCATTCAACTAATGATACCTTGAAAGAACTTTCCTCTCAGTCAGGAACTACCTCTTCCTCATACTGACTTGCTTTATTATTTTAATTGAAGGACAATACACAAACGAAGAAAAAGTATTTTTATTTTCTGTGACCTCAAAAACTATCTTCATTTGTCATAGAAAGGTCAGATACTGAAATACATTTTCATTTTTAGAAGTTCAGGTATCCAATCAAGTATGGTGCAAGAATGAATGTGAATTTTACTCTCCAGGGCATATCCTAAGGAAGGCAAAATGAGGTGAAAAGAGATATGGGGGGAGAAGGTAATACCCAGTTTCCATACTTGGCCTTTATCCATTTTTCTTTCCTCTTAGGCAGTATATACACACACACCACACCCACCCACACACATACATACACACAAATTTGTGGAGAAAGAAATCTCAGTTTCCTCTTTATGAAGGAAGGAGGATGTTACAAAGGTATTATGATGCAATAAGGACCATATGAAGGGCACTGGTAACATTATGAGGTCAGGAGTTTTACTGGTGTTTGCCTATATGAAATGCGTTAGACCTAAGTCAGTGTTTTCCCTGCTATACTCCTACCCACAGTATGGGATGTTAAGATCAAAGGAATGAGACCTAGGGCAAAAATTGAGGCAGCAGGGAGGCATTGCAACAACTGGAAGGTTTTCCAAATTGGCAAATTTACACTGTTATTTCTGGACAAAATAAAAGATTCCCTGTGTCCTTATGGATATCGGGGAGGAAAAACATATCAACACTGCACTGCAGGTTAGCAGTTTCAGGACAGCCTTGAGAGGGTTTGAAAGATTGGTTGAACATGTAGCAGCACAGAAAAGAGATGAAAGAGCTGGCGTGTTTGCCCAAAAAGAAGGTAAGATCAGTGAACATGGGGCAGTCCAGTTTGGTCTGTTGATTAGAACTGGGAATACTGTCAAACAGGAAGATGATAGAACTTAATAATTTACAAATTACTTTAATAAATATAATTTAATTACTTCTTGTAACAGGGAGAGGCAACATAGCTGAATAGCAAAGACATTGAATGGAAGGGTGGTGTACAGTTCTTCATCTGACTCTGCCCTTGAATAGCTAAGTGGACTTGAGGAAGCTCTTTCATTTCTCTGAATGTTCAGTTCAGTCACTCAGTCATGTCTGACTCTTTGTGACCCCATGAATTGCAGCATGCCAGGCCTCCCTGTCCATCACCAACTCCCGGATTTCACCCAAACTGTCCATTGAGTCAGTGATGCCATCCAGCCATCTCATCCTCGGTCGTCCCCTTCTCCTCCTGCCCCCAATCCCTCCCAGCATCAGAGTCTTTTCCAATGAGTCAACTCTTCACATGAGGTGGCCAAAGTACTGGAGTTTCAGCCTCAGAATCAGTCCTTCCAATGAACACCCAGGACTGGTCTCCTTTAGGATGAACTGGTTGGATCTCCTTGTAGTCCAAGGGACTCTCAAGAGTCTTCTCCAACACTACAGTTCAAAAGCATCAATTCTTCGGTGCTCAGCTTTCTTCACATCCAACTCTCACATCCAAACATGACCACTGGAAAAACCATAGCCTTGACCAGACGGACATTTGTGGGCAAAGTAATGTGTCTGCTTTTCAATATGCTCTCTAGGTTGGTCATAACTTACCTTCCAAGGAGTAAGCATCTTTTAATTTCATGGCTGCAGTCACCATCTGCAGTGATTTTGGAGCACCCCAAAATAAAGTCTGACACGGTTTCCACTGCTTCCCCATCTATTTCCCATGAAGTGATGGGAACAGATGCCATGATCTTCATTTTCTGAATGTTGAGCTTTAAGCCAACTTTTCCACTCTCCTCTTTCACTTTCATCAAGAGGCTTTTTAGCTCCTCTTCACATAAGGGTGGTGTCATCTGCACATCTGATGTTATTGATATTTCTCCTGGCAATCTTGATTCCAGCTTGTGCTTCTTCCAGCCCAGCGTTTCTCATGATGTACTCTGCATAGAAGTTAAATAAGCAGGGTGACAATATACAGCCTTGATGTACTCCTTTTCCTATTTGGAACCAGTCTGTTGTTCCATGTCCAGTTCTAACTGTTGCTTCCTGACCTGCATACAGGTTTCTTAAGAGGCAGGTCAGGTGGTCTGGTATTCCCAGTTAGCTCTCTCAAATGTAAAATCAGAGGGATGGGTTAAATGACTTCTAAGGTTTCTTATGTGGAATCTATCATTTGACGTCTTACTGGTTGCTCTGGGACTCTCAATAGGGCATTGCAGGCATGCTTAGTCACTCAGTTGTGTCCAATTCTTTGTTACCTCATGGACTGCAGACCGCCAGGCTCCTCTGTCCATGGAATTCTCCAGGAAAGAATACTGGCGTGGGTAGCCATTCTATTCTCCAGGGGACCTTCCTGACCCAGGGATCAAACCCAAGTTTCCTGTATTGCAGGCAGATTCTTTACCACTTGAGTGACTAGTGCATAGTGATCACTAGTAAGCCACATGAACTACCTGCCATCACTTTACTTAAGGGTATCACAAGATCATAAAGAATTTTCTAAGTAAGGCAAAGTTTCCTCACCATGATTCACCCTCTGGGCCTCTCCTCATGTCTCTAGGCTGGAATAATTTCAAGCATGCCAAGGTAAGCAGATGGTGGTGAGCAGTGATCTGCCAGGATTACTAGAATCAGATACCAACACAGAACTGAATGTATAGCTCCATGGTCAAGGTTGAAGGGGAGTGGTGTAGTGTGTAGCTTCAGATCATTGAGAATAGCAGTGAAGAGTAAGGCTTAATGGGGAGAAGGCAATGGCAAGCCACTCCAGTACTCTTGCTTGGAAAATCCCATGGACAGAGGACCCTGGTAGGCTGCAGTCCATGGGGTCGCTAAGAGTTGGGCATGACTGAGCAACTTCACTTTTACTTTTCAGTTTCATGCATTGGAGAAGGAAATGGCAACCCACTCCAGTGTTCTTGCCTGGAGAATCCCAGGGACGGAGAAGCCTGGTGGGCTGCCATCTGTGGGGTCGCACAGAGTCGGACACGACTGAAGTGACTTAGCAGCAGCAGCAGTAAGGCTTAATGATAGAGTAAAATTCTAACAGAACAAATCCTGCTGTTGTAAGGGAAGTAGTGGGGCCCACATGACTGCTAGAGGGTCAGCATGGCCAGCCTCTTAATATGCCAGGCTGGAGTAGGAAATGGCAACTCACTCCAGTATTTTTGTGTGGGAAATCCTATGGATAGAGGAGCCGGCTGGGCTACAGTCCTTGGGGTTGTAAAGAGAAGGACACAACTGAGTGACTGAACAACAATGAGAACAACATAGTGATAAACAAGTGAAAATGTTGACTTTGGGTGTTCAAACCCAAACCAGTATTATTGGAATAGCCTTGTTGACTTAAAAAAGATGCACAGCCTGAGAGATGCAAGTTAAATTTTATTGGGGGCAAAATGGGGACTGCAGTCTGGGAGACAGCACCTCAGATACCTCTGAGAGACTGCTCCAAGAGGTAGTGGGGGAAGGTCAACATATGAGATTTTGGTGAAATGGGAGTTCATGCAATCAAGCACTTATCTTACAAAAGATTTTCTGCTAGTCACAAGGAGCTGATGTCACCATTAAGGAATTTAGGATTTTTGTAGATAGGAGGAGAGTGCAAGGGTTGGGATCATTAAATCAGTTCCTGAAAATATCTAACTATCTAAAGACCTGTTCCACCAGTTTTCCTGGAGCTTGCGCTAAGTCGCTTCAGTCTTATCATATTCTTTGTGGCCCTATGGACTAAAGCCCATCAGACTCCTTTCCTCCAGGCAAGAACACTAGAGTGGGTTGCCATGCCCTCCTCCAGGAGATCTTTCCGACCCAGGGATCAAACCCAAGTCTCTTACAACTCCTGCATTGGGAAGTGGATTCTTTACCACTAGTGCTACCTAGGAACCCCTGCTCTCCACCCTGAACTCCCTTCGGGAAGTGTCAAAGGTCAGCTGCTACAGCAGCACAGATTTAATCCCAACAAAGGCAGATGGCAAATGCCCTTGGCAACTGCCAATTTGTAGTTGATAGTATTTAAAAATTTACAAATCATTTTAATAAATACAATTTAATTACTTCTCACAACAATTCTAAAAGGCAAATATTACTGTCATTGCTATTTTTGGTGTTGTGTTGCTAAGTCATGTCCAACTCTTTTGTGACCCCATGGATGTCTAGTCAAAGCTATGTTTTTTCCAGTAGTCATGTATGGATGTGAGAGTTGGACCATAAAGAAAGCTAAGTGCCAAAGTATTGATGCTTTTGAACTGTGGTGTTGAAGACTCTTGAAAGTCCCTTAGACAGCAAGGAGACCAAACTAGCCAATCCTAAAGGAAATTAGTCCTGAATTTTCATTGGAAGGACTGATGCTGAAGCTGAATCTCCAATACTCTGGCCACCTGATGTGAAGAGCTGACTCATATGAAAAGACCCTGATGCTGGGGAAGATTGAAGGTGGGAGGAGAAGGGGATGAAAGAGGATGAGATGGTTGGGTGACATCACCGACTCTATGGACATGAGTTCAAATAAACTCTGGGAGTTGGTGATGGCCAGGGAGGCCTGGCATGCTGCAGTCCATGGGTCGCAAAGAGTTGGACACAACTGAGCCACTGAACTGAACTGGACTCTAGTCTGCCAGGTTCCTTATTGCTATTAGCTCCATTTTATTTGTTAACAAATGACAGATATGTAAAAATCATCTGTTCAAGTCACTCAATTCCTAAGTGTTAGAGCTGACTCAGACCTTTTATTAATAGATATGCTTTTGTTAAATGATTGAGAACTTGCCTGGGTTTTCTAAACTACTCAATAAGCTTTCATCTTTCCTTAGTCCCCTTGTCAGTTTGTTTTAACTCTCTCTGTAACTGATTTTCCAAACCCTTGCACTTTTTCTGAGTCCTCAATAGGATCTCATCTTCTCTCAGTCAAGCTTTCAACATCATAAGTGAAAGCAAAGCCAAAAGATAAGAATTCCCTCAAACTCTCTTTCTTCCACTTTCAAATTACCTGAAGCAATACCTGTCCTTTCTTCCATGCCTCCTCCCCTCCAGAGCTGTTGCTACCTTGCTGCAACAACTGTAAAATCTTCCTTTCCCACTGGTTTTGTTCTCTAAAACTAAAATTATGATGACAGTCCTTACCTTGACTTTCTGTTCCTTTTTAAGCTTGTATGTTTTTCCTTTGCTTCTCTGCTAAATTTCCCCATAGTGTCACCACTTCGTTTTCAATCAAGTATGGCTTCCTTCATCACTTTGCTGAAAAATCCTCTTACCAAAGTATTCGATCACCTAATATGCCTGCCAAATTCAACAACTTGTTTATATTTTCCAGCTTACTTGGCCATTTCACTACATAAACAGTTAGCTGCTACTGCTTCTAGAAATTATCTTCTGTGTTACTCATTAACACCACTCTCCTCTTATTTTTTCCTCTTCTCATTCTTTCTTTGCCTCTTTTTTTCTTGAGCATTGCCTTCATTGTCTCTCAGTCTTATAGCGTAGACATCAACTACCTAGTCTTCTAAGCCAGGTGTCTTGGTATAAATTTTGACTCTTTATTTCACGGCATCTCACTCTTGGGTTATTATAACAGCTTCTTTATATAATGGTCTTCTTGCCAAGAGTGATTCCTTTCGGTATAGTTCTTCTGGGAGACTTTCCTTTAAAAATCTGTTTGGAATTTCCACATCCCTAGTATATTAGAGCACTCTTAAAATCCATATACATTATGGCATCGTCCCCTAACCTACTCCAGTTGTAGCTCCTTGGAATTGCCCTGCCTGCACCTTCTGTCTTAACATTAACTTCTCAGCATTTCCAAACCTGGCATACTGTTAACCGCTCTGATTTTGCACGTCATCCCATGTACATTTCCTCCCTTTTGGAGGGTCTATTAATACTTCCGTATTTTTCAAGATCCAAATCAAACATCACTTCTTTACAAAAACTTCCAAACTTTTCCTGAACAAAGCCATCCTTAGAAAATTTTATGCACTTTATTGCATCTCAAGGAATTACCTGCTAATCTTAACTTGTTGAAATTGATATATCTGCTGTATTTCTGCCCTTTCTTTCCAGCATTAAACTGTGAGTGCTTTGAAGACTTGGTAACCTCAGGGTTAGCCCAGAATCTGAATCCAGGAAGCACTCCTTAAATGTGTGCTAAACAAATAAAACTTGCTTAAATCGACATGCTTGCAATTACAAAGCCACACTGAAAATTTCTTTCTCTAGTATATATGTTTATCAGTTCAGTTCAGTTCAGTGGCTCAGTCATGTCTGACTCTGTGACCCCATGAATTGCAGCACGCCAGGCCTCCCTATCCATCACCAACTCCTGGAGTTCACTCAGACTCATGTCCATTGAGTCAGTGATGCCATCCAGCCATCTCATCCTCGGTCGTCCCCTTCTCCTCCTGCCCCCAATCCTTCCCAGCATCAGAGTCTTTTCCAATGAGTCAACTTTTGCATGAGGTGGACAAAGTATTGGAGTTTCAGCTTTAGCATCATTCCTTCCAAGGAAATCCCAGGGCTGATCTTCAGGATGGACTGGTTGGATCTCCTTGCAGTCCAAGGGACTCTCGAGAGTCTTCTCCAACACCACAGCTCAAAAGCATCAATTCTTTGGTGTTCAGCTTCCTTCACTGTCCAACTCTCGCATCCATACATGACCACTGGAAAGACCATAGCCTTGACTAAACGGACCATGTTGGCAAAGTAATGCCTCTGCTTTTGAATATGCTATCTAGGTTGGTCATAACTTTTCTTCCAAGGAGTAAGCGTCTTTTAATTTCATGGCTGCAGTCACCATCCATCTGCAGTGATTTTGGAGCCCAAAAAGATAAAGTCTGACACTGTTTCCACTGTTTCCCCATCTATTTCCCATGAACTGATGGGACCAGATGCCATGATCTTTATTTTCTGAATGTTGAGCTTTAAGCCAACTTTTTCACTCTCCTCTTTCACTTTCATCAAGAGGCTTTTTAGATCCTCTTCACTTTCTGCCATAAGCGTGGTATCATCTGCATATCTGAGGTTATTGACATTTCTCCCGGCAATTTTGATTCCAGCTTGTGCTTCTTGTAGCCCAGTGTTTCTCATGCCAAAGAATGCTCAAACTACCACACAATTGCACTCATCTCACACACTAGTAAAGTAATGCTCAAAATTCTCCAAGCCAGGCTTCAGCAATACGTGAACCATGAACTTCCAGTTGTTCAAGCTGGTTTTAGAAAAGGCAGAGGAACCAGAGATCAAATTGCCAGTATCCACTGGATCATGGAAAAAGCAAGAGAGTTCCAGAAAAACATCTATTTCTGCTTTATCGACTATGCCAAAGCCTTTGACTGTGTGGATCACAACAAACTGTGGAAAATTCTGAAAGAGATAGGAATACCAGACCACCTGACCTGCCTCTTGAGAAATCTGTATGCAGGTCAGGAAGCAAGAGTTAGAACTGGACATGGAACAACAGACTGGTTCCAAATAGGAAAAGGAGTACATTAAGGCTGTATGTTGTCACTGTGCTTATTTAACTTATATGTAGAGAACATCATGAAAAACGCTGGGCTGGAAGAAGCGCAAGCTGGAATCAAGATTGCCGGGAGAAATATCAATAACCTCAGATGTGCAGATGACACCACCCTTATGGCAGAAAGTGAAGAGGAGCTAAAAAGCCTATTGATGAAAGCGAAAGAGGAGAGTGAAAAAGTTGGCTTAAAGCTCAACATTCAGAAAACGAAGATCATGGCATCTGGTCCCATCACTTCATGGGAAATAGATAGGGAAACAGTGGAAACAGTGTCAGACTTTATTTTTTGGGGCTCCAAAATCACTGCAGATGGTGACTGCAGCCATGAAATTAAAAGACGCTTACTCCTTGGAAGAAAAGTTATGACCAACCTAGATAGTATATTCAAAAGCAGAGACATTACTTTGCCGACTAAGGTCTGTCTAGTCAAGGCTACTGTTTTTCCTGTGGTCATGTATGGATGTGAGAGTTGAACTGTGAAGAAGGCTGAGCACCGAAGAATTGATGCTTTTGAACTGTGGTGTTGGAGAAGACTCTTGAGAGTCCCTTGGACTGTAAGGAGATCCGACCAGTCCATTCTGAAGGAGATCAGCCCTGGGATTTCCTTGGAAGGAATGATGCTAAAGCTGAAACTCCAGTACTTTGGCCACCTGATGCGAAGAGTTGACTCATTGGAAAAGACTCTGATGCCGGGAGGGATAGGGGGCAGGAGGAGAAAGGGACGACCGAGGATGAGATGGCTGGATGGCATCACGGACTCGATGGACTTGAGTCTGGGTGAACTCCGGGAGTTGATGATGGACAGGGAGGCCTGGCGTGCTGCGATTCATGGGGTCGCAAAGAGTCAGACATGACTGAGCCACTGAACGGAAGGAACTGAACTGAACTGAAAGAAAGTGAAATCTCTTGCTCAGTCATGTCCGACTCTTTGTGACCTTGTGGACTGTAGCCCACCAGGCTCCTCAGTCCATGGGATTCTCCAGGCAAGAATACTGGAGTAGGTTGCCATTTCCTTCTTCAGGGGATCTTCCTGACTCAGGGATTGAACCCAGGTCTCCCACACTGCAGGCAGGCGCTTTAACCTCTGAGCCACCAGGGATGCCCTATATGCAGAGTGCATCATGGGAAACGCTGGGCTGGAAGAAGCACGAGCTGGAATCAAGATTGCCGGGAGAAATATCAATATATGTTTATATACACACACATATACGTATATATATATATATATATATATATATATATATATATTTATGTTTAGAGAGAGAACACATATCTTATAAACATATATATATACATTTTTATAGTACATTCTGTTATTACTGAAGTGCAATGTACTAGTGACTGTAGTTAATAGTTATATATGTATATGTATGTGTATTAGATTTGATCAAAACTAAGTACTGCTAGATAAATTACCTTTATGACTGGGACTAAACTAAAAGATTGAGAAGGGAGAAATGTAATCTGAATTTTGATCAGACTGCTAATACTGGCATACATTCATTTTTGTTGTTGTTGTTGTTGTTTAGTTGCTTAGTTGTGTCTGACTCTTTTGAGATACCATGGACTGTAGCCCACCAGGCCCCTCTGTCCGTTGGAATTCCAAGGCAAGAATACTGGAGTGGATTGTCATTTCCTTCTCTAGGTGATGTTTCCAACCCTGGAGATCGAACCTGTGTCTCCTCCATGGCAGGTGGATTCTTTACCAGTGAGCCACTTGGGAAGCCCCAAACCGGGTCTACCTCTCACCGTAGGCAAGATAGGCAAGAAGCTGAGAACTAGAGTGAATGTTTCTTAACGGCACCATTGTTTATCTCAAAAACTGTATCAAGTATATTGTAGGAGTTCATCTGTGCAATATTGCTCTTAAATCTTGTTGTTAATTACCCAATAGACTTAAAATCATCTGAGGAAAGAAAAGTCTTACATTCCTTATCCAGTGGCATTTAGAATAGACATCTATCTGTACTAGTTGGTATGCATTTAAAACAGCTAAGCTATTTGGATCTCTCATATGAATTTCAAACTTAATATTACCAAGATTGAATGGTTTATTTTTCTCAAGAAATATGACTCTTACTCGTTTGCCTCTGTATTGGTAAGTAGTACCAATATCTGTTCAGTTTTGAAATCAGAAACCTGAGTGTCATTCTAGAGCAAGGTTTCTCAACCTTAATACTGTTGACATTTGGGGCTTGATAATTCTTTGTTCTGTCTGTATGTGTATTCTATGTGTATGTGTGTGAGGCCAGGAATGGGGGCGGGCTATCTTGTGCCCTGCAGAATATTTAGTGGCATCTCTGGCTTCTACCCACCAGATGTCAGTAGCATCCTCATCCCTCATTGTAACAATCAAAAATGTCTGCTTACATTGCCAAATAGCCTATGAGAGGTAGGGCAAACTCTCCCAATAACAACCATTACTCTAGAATCCAGCCTGTCCTTCACTCACAAATTCTGTCCCCCAAACTTCCAAGCTCTTAGCAAGTCTTTGCAATTCTACTTCCAGCCATATCTCACCATCTCAGTGATCTCTCTTTGGTGCCTGTGTGTGTAGGTGTGTATGAGTTGCTCAGTCATGTCTGACTCTTTGCGACCCCATGGCCTGTAGCCCCCCAGGCTGTCATGGGTGGGATCTCCCGTGCTGGCTTCCAGCATCTGTCCATTGAATTCTGGACTGGATTCCAGGAGTTGGTATAGATCTTCCCTACTCAGGAATTGAACTCAGGTCTCCTGCATTGCAGGCAGATTATTTACCATCAGTGCCTATACCACTTATCATCCAGCTGAGGACACTTTCAAGAATGAAAGGGGTTGTTGTTAATAATTAAGTGGACAAAATAGGTGGGCTTCCCAGGTAGCTCAGTGGTAAAGAATCCACCTGCCAATACAGGAGATGTGAGTTCAATTCTTGGGTCAGGAAGATCCCCTGGAGGAGGAAATGGCAACTCACTCCAGTATGCTTGTCTGGGAAATCCCATGGACAGAGGAGCCTGGCAGTTCATGGGGTGGCAAAGAGTCAGACAGAATTGAGCAACTGAGCACACACTCACAGAGAAAAGAGGCATAAATGTATCTTCTTGACCTAAGCCTCCACATCTAAAATCTGAATCTCAAACTCCTCACTAACTTTATAGTTTTCATCCTTGTCTCCTCATAGCAACCAGGGTCTTTCAAACGCTCTAGTGATAGCTCACCATCATGCTTAGAATAAAATACAAACTTCTAACTCTAATTTGGCCCCCCTTCCTCTCTGATCTCACCTCATGATAACTTTCCCCAGTTCTCACTATACTTCATATCACTGGCCTTTAAAGAATGCACCAAGCTCTTTCCTGCCTTAGCATTCTTGTGTTTGTCAGCCTCTACCTAAGATGCTCTTCTCTAGCTTTAGCATATGTCTGACTCCTTTTGCTTATCAGGTCTCAGCTTTGTTGCTTTTTATCTGTCCTTAGAAAGGGATTCCCTCAGGTCCACCCTCACCCACCAGCACAGGACAATTCTGTTAATATCACATCTCCCTATTGATTTCCTTCTGAGCATTTATCTCACTTTCAACTTAGTGATTCTCACATTGTTACTAAGATATGACCTACTTACAGTAAAGCACAGAAAGCGTGCTGTTCTTAAGTGTATAACTCAATACATTTGGACATATGTACACATGCCTGTAGGTATCAACTAGATCAAGACAGAGAATATCTCTACCATTCCAGAATGTTCTCATGCCCTGTTACACAGATAACCACTAATCCAATGTCCATCTCTAGTAATTAGTCTTGCCTGTCACAGCCCATAAATATTTTGTTCACTTGATTTTCTGTTTATTCCATTAGAATATAAACTACCAGAAGAAGGGGTCTTGGCTACCTAGTTTTCCATTCTATGAGCACTGTCTAGCTCAGGTCTGACACATGAGTTGCATAATGTATATTTGTGTATAATTCCTTGTTGTCCTGTAACTCAATAGGTATGCCCTAGTGAATCACAAAATTTGTCAAAATCAACATTCAGTCAATGGTGTGGTTTGTCTACATGTGTGTTTACAGTGTCAAATAGTCAACAATTGTTCTTCATAATGATTGTAATTATTATGCCCATTTAATACATGGGAAAGTAGAAAGTCAGGAATATTAAGTTACTAGTATGGCTCACAAAAAATCAATAATTAACAAAGTTCAGTTCAGTTCAGTCGCTCAGTCGTGTCTGACTCTTTGCAACCCCATGAATCGCAGCACGCAAGGCCTCCCTGTCCATCACCAACTCCCAGAATCCACCCAAACTCATGTCTATTGAGTTGGTGATGACATCCAACCATCTCATCCTCTGTCATTCCCTTCTCCTCCTGCCCTCAATCTTTCCCAGCATCAGGGTCTTTTCCAATGAGTCAACTCTTCGCATGAGGTGGCCAAAGTATTGGAGTTTCAGCTTCAACATCAGTCCTATCAATGAACACCCAGGAGTGATCTCCTTTAGGATGGACTGGTTGGATCTCCTTGTAGTCCAAGGGACTCGCAAGAGTCTTCTCCAACACCACAAAAGCATCAGTTCTTTGGTGCTCAGCTTTCTTCACAGTCCAACTCTCACATCCATACATGACCACTGGAAAAGTCATAGCCTTGACTAGATGGACCTTTGTTGACAAAGTAATGTCTCTGCTTTTGAATATGCTCTCTAGGTTGGTATAACTACTTCCAAGGAGTAAGCGTCTTTTAATTTCATGGCTGCAATCACCATCTGCAGTGATTTTGGAGCCCCCCAAAATAAAGTCTGACACTGTTTCCCCATCTATTTCCCATGAAGTGATGGGACCGGATGCCATGATCATAATTTTCTGAATGTTGAGCTTTAAGCCAACTTTTTCACTCTCCTCTTTCACTTTCATCAAGAGGCTCTTTAGTTCTTCTTCACTTTCTGCCATAAGGGTGGTGTCATCTGCATATCTAAGGTTACTGATATTTTCCCAGCAATCTTGAATCCAACTTGTGCTTCATCCAGCCCAGTGTTTCTCATGATGTACTCTGCATAGAAGTTAAATAAGCAGGTGACAATATACAGCCTTGATGTACTCCTTTTCCTATTTGGAACCAGTCTGTTGTTCTATGTCCAGTTCTAACTGTTGCTTCCTGACCTGCATACAGTTAGAGTCCAGATTCTTTTTTTTTACTTTTTCTAGCACCCACTCCAGTACTCTTGCCTGGAGAATCCCAGGGATGGGGGAGCCTGGTTGGCTTCCATCTATGGGATTGCACAGAGTCGGACACGACTGAAGTGACTTAGCAGCAGCAGCAGCAGCAGCAGCATGTGGCAAGTTAGTGATAAAAATTCAGGAAAAGTCAGATGTTATCAAGACTTTGGGAAACTTGACATTAGTAGAAATTATTTCAAGGAGAGATATGTCAGAAGAGATAGTGAAAAACAGATTGGAGCCTTTCAACAATTACAGAACAACCGCAAATGTTAAAGAGAAAGAGGGAAGTTACACAAATAATGACAATAGAGACGAAGAACATTATTGAATAAGTTCTGCATGTAAAGGATTGGGATAAACTGTGAAAAATAATGCATTACAAGGGTGTAGGGGCAGGAGAATTCTGGTTCTTCAAGGAACCTGCAGGTAGGTTGTTACCACACCACTTCCAGTAACAGTCTCTTTGCTGAAACCTAAGAAGAGTAAGGGGCAAGTGAGGGCTCAGGATCTGTGGGAGTTCCACTGAAAGGTGGTATGGAGACCTGTCTTTCAGGTGTTGAATGAATTCACCTTTCTTTCCCTTAACATGTATCAGAACTTTATTATGAGCTGAACTCTCTCATCACATACTCCTGTTCCCATTCTTCTTTCTTTCACAGGAGCTCCCCCCACCCCCAGTAAGTTTCTTGCAATTCTGCATCTGTCTTGGGCTCTGCTTCTTAGAGAATCCAAAATGAAACACCCTCACTTTACATCATATATAAAAATATGCTGAGATGAACTAATGACATAATGAAAAAAATGATATAATTTTGGTGAGAAAACAAAACAAAACAAAACAAAACAAAAGAAGACATGCTCTTTGCTCACTTTTATCATCTACCCAATATTAGTTTGAGGAAATACTCCTGTTAGTAAAACTTATTCCTAATAGGAAAGAAGTAATTCACTTTCTTACCTTTGTATTCCTGAATAAGACTTCTAAAATAATTGAAATAAAGTCTATGGGGGAGATACTAAACACCAAAGTAAATTATTTCTTTCTGACTATGTAATATTCTAGCCAAGAACTTAGTTATGTTCCCATGGAAATATCTTTAAACTTTAGAAGTTTTTATAGGTTGAAATAAGGAAATAGATTGGGCTTCCCAGGTGGCTCAGTGGTAAAGAATCCACCTGCTAGTGCAGGAGACATGGGTTCAATCCTGGGTTGGGAAGATCCCCTGGAGGAGGGTGTGGCAACCCACTCCAGTATTCTTGCCTGGAGAATCCCCATGGACAGAGGAGCCTGGTGGGCTACAACCCATGGGATCACAAAGAGTCAGATATGACTGAGCAACTAAACCATCACCACCAGGAAATAAATTAGAAAATAGAAAAAGCAACTAAAAATGCAGTATAGTCCTTTGAATTTTCTGACAAAGTTCTTGTTCTTTGTTACAATGCAGACGCAGTTGATTATGACAAGTTTTACAAGATGGTACAGGAACTCTTTGGTCCAGAAGTTAAGAGTCAAGATGTGAAATGCTTTTATAGGAAGCTCTGCAACAACCCAGATGCATCTATAGACTGGTGTGAGGTATCCACTTTTCTTGTTTATAATATGAAATCCTGGTATTACTTTCCCTTGTTTAGCAAAAAAAAAAGTGTTAACCCCATAAGGGTTAACCACAGTGTGCCTGTGGCACGTTTCAATGCCTATATCCATTGAAGGCAAGGCACTGCCCATAATTAAAAGTGAGTAAGGCAGACAGGTGGGCTGCAGTCCACGGGGTCACTAAGAGTCGGACACAACTGAGCGTCTTCACTTTCACTTTTCACTTTCATGCATTGGAGAAGGAAATGGCAACCCACTCCAGTATTCTTGCCTGGAGAATCCCAGGGACGGGGGAGCCTGGTGGGCTGCCGTCCGTGGGGTCACACAGAGTCGGACACGACTGAAGCAACTTAGCAGCAGCAGCAGCAGAAGGCAGACAGAGTAAGGTTTTCATTACATTCTAAATGAGATATTCTTTTTCAGTAGTGTCAATGTATATAAATTTCAGTATATCCATATTTTTAAGAGAAGAATGAGGTTGACCAGCTCTTATGTTTCCCGAGACATTTTCTTATCAATCCAGTATTGACTCCTTAGATATCATTCTGTGTTATTGGAAGAATAAATGTGAGGAAGCATATTTGATTGCAAAGTAATCTGTGAACTATGGAAAAAGAGAGGGGAAATTCTTCACTCCTCATTTAAAACTCACAGAAGACTGCATTCTATTGATTTGTTTATAAATCTAAAAGGATTTGAGGTAACTTAGAATTGAAAAAATTGCACACAGAGTCATCAAAATGATCTCTTAAATTATTTGGCTGTCTCTGAAAAATCAGTAGATAAAGTAGAGAAACAAATAGCAAGGATTTAATGGATTTGACTATCACATTTAAGGAACTAGTAAATATGTGTATATAGAATTTTGCATCAAAGATTTAGAAGAGATATATCTTCTCAATTATATATGGGGCCATCACAAAATTGACTATGTGGAAAGCTAAAAGTAATATTTCAATTGATTCCAATTTGATAAAATTAGAAACCAATAGTAGATGATAGCTCAGATCCTCAAACAAATAAATTCATTAATTAATTTTGGGGAAAAAGTTGCAAACAAAAAAGTATTTCTATTAAGACTTTAAGGAACACAAAATTCCTGAACTGAAACCAAGAAAGAGCCTGCAGGACCTTCCCAGAAGGTCTGGGACAATATAGACTGCTCTGTGTCCCCGCTTGTTGTTGATTGGGAAAAGCAGTCTTAGAAATATACCATGAATCCCTAGGCTCTCCATGTAGAGCAAAGGACAGGCCCTAGCAGTTAACGTTTGGGGAAGTAAAGAATGAAGAAACGAAGACAGGAGAGTCAGGCAGGAGAGTTCCTATAACTTGAGCAGTATGGCTATAGCTTAAGGAGTTAAACATAACAAATCTATCACAAAGACCTCAGATTCTGTTTTAAAGACATAACCCTAAGTATGAAACATGTACCTAACTTTTGCAGATATTAAAACACCCACCAGGTTGACTGCAACTTTAACCAGAAGTTCACTGTATCAGTATGCCCCTGGCATGTAGCCCCCAGACTAGTTAGAACCAGAAACCTGAAAATGGAGATTCCAACACATCAGCTAATCAGGGAATTTGAGCTCAAGCTGATTTTGATTGTGAGCACAAGCTGATCACATACCCTGATTCTCTGCATCTGACTTATTTCACTTAGCATAATACTCTCAAGGTCCAGCATGTTAATGCAAACAACAGGATTTCCTTTGATCTAACCTAACAACTCAAACTCATGTTCATCAAATCAGTGATGCCATCGAACCATTTCATCCTCTGTCATCCCCTTCTCCTCCTGCCTGCAATCTTTCCCAGCATCAGGGTCTTTTCTAAGGAGTCAGTTCATTGCATCAGGTGACCAAAATATTGGAGCTTCAGCTTCAGCATCAGTCATTCCAATGAATATTCAGGACTGATTTTCTTTAGGATTGACTGGTGCTCAGCTTTCTTTATGGTCCAACTCTTGCATCCAAAAATGATCACTGGATATATTGGGTAGGCCAAAAAGCTCCTTTGGCCTTTAATATAAAAATAAAAGACACATTTTTCATTTTTCACCAAGAACCTTATTGAACAATGTATTCAATGCTTTGTTCCACTGCCTTCAGCAATTTTTCAGGCAACTTCATAATTCCGTCTTCCCAAAACTTCTCACCTTTTTGAGCAAAGAACTGTTCCAGGTGCCTTTTTCAGTCTTCACGGGAATTGAAACTTTTTCCATTTAGAGAGTTTTGTGAAGACTGAAATAAATGGACATCTGAAGGTGCAGTGTCTGGTGAATATGGTGGATGAATCAGAACTACCCAGCCAAGCTGTAACAGTTTTTGCCTGGTCATCAAAGAAACGAGGTCTTGTATTATCCTGATGGAAGATTATGCACTTTTTGTTGACTAATTCCTGACACTTTCCATTGAGTGCTGCTTTCAGTTGGTCTAATTGTAAGTGGTACTTGTTGGAATTAATCCTTTGGTTTTCTGGAAGGCGCTCATAATAGAGGAGTTCCTTCCAGTCTCACCATGTACACTACATCACCTTCTTTGGATGAGGACTGGCCTTTGGTGTGGTTGGTGTCATTTCACTTGCCCCATAATCTTTTATATTCCATATTATTATACAGTATCCACTTTCCATTGCCTGTCATAATTTTTTTTTTCAAAAAATGGAAAGTTTTCATCACATTTCAGTAGAGAATTGCACGCAGAAATATGGTCAAGAAGGTTTTGTTCACTTAACTTATGTGGAACCCAAACATCAAAGTGATTAACATAACCAGGCTGGTGCCAGTGACTTTCAATGCTTGATTTGGATGTTTTGAGTATATTGGCTATCTCCTACGTGGTATAACATTGATTGTTCTCAGTGAGTGTCCTAATTGGATTGCCATCAACCACTCTACCTGACCACAAGGTACTGTCTAGTGTGAAACCTCCAGCATGAAACTTCATAAACCACTTTTGACATGTTTCATCAGTCACAGCACCTTCTCCATACAGAGGACAAACATTTTGCCTTTTTTTTTTTTTTTTGCATTGCAGCTATGTTTTAACATTCCTTGAAATAATGAAGCATAATATGCCAAAATGTTGCTTTTTTCCCTTTATTCAATATTAAAAATGGCTACATAAAAATCCACCAATTTGATGTTTAAAAAAAAATGCATGCTGATATGACAGCTGTGACAAACTAATAAAATTGGCTTTTATTTTTTTACATTTTGAAAAAATCCGATTTATCACAGCCAGGTTCTCAAGGTTTATTGCACACTTAAAACTGCGTTGAATGCATTTTGTATATTCAGTTCAGTTCAGTCATTCAGTCGTGTCTGACTCTTTGCGACCCCATCAATCGCAGCATGCCAGGCCTCCTTGTCCATCACCAACTCCCGGAGTTCACTCAGACTCACGTCCATTGAATCGGTGATGCCATCCAGCCATCTCATCCTCTGTTGTCCCCTTCTCCTCCTGCCCCAATCCCTCCCAGCATCCGGGTCTTTCAAATGTGTCAACTCTTCGCATGAGGTGGCCAAAGTATTGGAGATTCAGCTTTAGCATCAGTCTTCCAATGGACACCCAGGACTGATCTCCTTTAGGATGGACTGGATGGATCTCCTTGCAGTCCAAGGGACTCGCAAGAGTCTTCTCCAACACCACAAAAGCATCAGTTCTTTGGTGCTCAGCTTTCTTCACAGTCCAACTCTCACATCCATACATGACCACTGGAAAAGCCATATCCTTGACTAGATGGACCTTTGTTGGCAAAGTAATGTCTCTACTTTTCAATATACTATTTAGGTTGGTCATAACTTTCCTTCCAAGGAGTAAGTGTCTTTTAATTCCATGGCTGCAATCACCATCTGCAGTGATTTTGAAGCTCAGAAAAATAAAGTCTGACACTGTTTCCACTGTTTCCCCATTTATTCCTATGAAGTGATGGGACCAAATGCTGTGATCTTCGTTTTCTGAATGTTGAGCTTTAAGCCAACTTTTTCACTCTCTTCTTTCACTTTCATCAAGAGGCTTTTTAGTTCCTCTTCACTTTCTGCCATAAGGGTGGTGCCATCTGCAAATCTGAGGTTATTGATATTTCTCCCAGCAATCTTGATTCCAGCTTGTGCCTCTTCATTTCAAAGCAGTCTAGCTAACAAACTCCTTTAACTCTCCTGAACACTTTGTTAGATTTTACCACCTTATTTTTTCCTATTAGGGTAAAACTACTCCCTTTATAATTAACTGGTGTCTGCATAAAGCTCCCTCCAGCTCTATTTCAAAACATGGAGATGAGTATTTGGTAAAACTTATTTCAGCTTCCACATGAGACAAAAGTCTATATTCCAGCTATAACAGACTGAGACTAGCTGATTACCAAATAAAACTCTTTTTGAAATTAAATATAACCATGATTAAAAAACCCCTTCATATGATAGAGTTATCATGATATAATATCATGATTAATAACATCACCCCCATAAATTTGATTTTTGTCATTTCTTGCTTTCTGAAGGGTTCTTGCCAAAGCCTTTGACTGTGTGGATCACAATAGATTGTGGAAAATTCTGAAAGAGATGGGAATACCAGACCACCTGACCTGCCTCTTGAGAAACCTATATGCAGGTCAGGAAGCAACAGTTAGAACTGGACATGGAACAACAGACTGGTTCCAAATAGGAAAAAGAGTAGGTCAAGATTGTATATTGTCATCCTGATTATTTAACTTATATGCAGAGTACATCATGAGAAACGCTGGACTGGAAGAAACACAAGCTGGAATCAAGATTGCCGGGAGAAATATCAATAACCTCAGATATGCAGATGACACCACCTTTATGGCAAAAAGTGAAGAGGAACTAAAGAGCCTCTTGATGAAGGTGAAAGAGGAGAGTGAAAAAATTGGCTTAAAGCTCAACATACAGAAAACTAAGATTATGGCATCTGGTCCTATCACTTCATGGGAAATAGATGGGGAAACAGTGGAAACAGTGTCAGACTTTATTTTGGGGGGCTCCAAAATCACTGCAGATGGTGATTGCAGCCATGAAATTAAAAGATGCTTACTCCTTGGAAGGAAAGTTGTGACCAACCTAGATAGCATATTGAAAAGCAGACACATTACTTTGCCAACAAAGGTCCATCTAGTCAAGGCTATGGTTTTTCCAGTGGTCATGTTTGGATGTGAGAGTTGGACTGTGAAGAAAGCTGAGCACCGAATAATTGATGCTTTTGAACTGTGGTGTTGGAGAAGAGTCTTGAGAGTCCGTTGGACTGCAAAGAGATCCAACCAGTCCATTCTAAAGGAGATCAGTCCTGGGTGTTCTTTGGAAGGAATGATGCTAAAGCTGAAACTCCAATAATTTGGCCACCTCATGCAAACAGTTGACTCATTGGAAAAGACTCTGATGCTGGGAAGGATTGGGGTCAGGAGAAGGGGACGACAGAGGATGAGATGACAGGATGGCATTACCAACTCGATGGACATGAGTTTGAGTGAACTCTGGGAGTTGGTGATGGACAGGGAGGCCTGGTGTGCTGTCATTCATGGGGTCAGAAAGAGTCAGACATGACTGAGAGACTGAACTGAACTGAACTGAATTGAAGGGCTCAGGGTACTACAACCACACTGACAAAACTTAGGAGAAAAGGAAGTGAGAATTTTTTTAAATTGCAGCAAACAAAATATCTGTAAACTAATAATTAAGAATGTCATAGATTTTAGAAATGGAGATTTAAATTATGAATGAGAGGGAATACATTACTTATGTGGAGACATAAGTAACTTTTTTTTGTTTCTGGGCTGTGTGATACCAACTTTAATAGTTACTTTTATTAGAGCCATACAAACAGGTGTTAGTTACAAAATTAAAATAAAATGAGTCCAAGAGAAGATGTTAACTGGATACTTCCCTTTGAGACCAAATATGAGGAATGTACACTGCTGAGTATTAACAACATTTATGTCTATGTTGGACACACCTTCTCTTCATTTAATTTTCATCATCTTGCCTGAAAGCACAATCATGGAAATAAGGGAGCCATTAATTTTTCCCTTGTCCCACAGCTAAGCAGTCAACAAAACTCAAGGACTAGAGCAAAATCCGTCTTCTCTTCTCTACACTGCTGCCTCAGCTGTAGTTCAAGCCATCACCCTTTCATCTGAACCTTCAAAATGACATCTAAATTTGTCTTTCTGTCTGCACTCCTGCTGTAAATCTCATTCATACCACTGTGATTATTCTAAATTCTCAGCCTAACTAAAGCTTTCATTGGTTCCTCACCTTTGATAGAGTCAATTTCAAGCTCTTTACTTGGCTTCTGAGACTCGTCATGAGCTGGTCCAGCCTCCAGGCTTACCATGTCCTCTTTCAAATACAACACTGCTGTGAAGGACTTGCCATCGTGGATATACTTTGGGAGACCATAAATTCTTTGAGGACAAAATTCATATTTTATGTATCTGTTTTCCCAGTATAATTATTATTGCTAAACACTGTTTCACATCCCTAGTGTTTTTTGTTCTCATTTTTTTTAGTTTAATTTTTTTTAATTGAAGGATCATTGCTTTACAGAATTGTGTTGTTTTCTGTCAAACCTCAACATGAATCAGTCATAGGTATACATAAATCCCCTCCCTCTTCAACCTCCTTCCCCTCTCCCTCCCCATCCCACCCCTCTATGTTGATACAGAGCCCCTGTCTGAGTTTCCTGAGACATACAGAAAATTCCCACTGGCTATTTATTTTACATATGGTAGTGTAAGTTTCCATGTTACTCTATCCATACATCTCATCCTCTCCTCCTGTCAGGGTCTAGCCCCAGTGGATCCAGGGTAATTCGAAGGTGGGGACGGAATTGGAGTCCTAGGAAAAAATTTATTTAATTACAGATATATAGAGAGATTAGAAACGGACAGTATAGTAGGAAATTTAGTGGAGAAAAAGAGGCTGAATAACTTGGTTTACATGGAATACCAATAACCACCTACATAGGCCACAGGTGTCTTTCCGTTCTCCTGAAGGAGAGGAGGCACTGAGGCCTCCCCGGTCCGATCTTAGAAGCCCAGGCAAAATTAGCAGGCTTGGTGAGTACCCACATTCCAGATGGGAATTCAGCCAGAAAAATGGGGAGCAAGAAAGAAACGACATGGGGGAATCAGTCTTTCCAGAAACTGATCCCATTTCTTTATTTTTAAGTTTGCTTAGATACCTTTTGTTATACATAGGGATGAATACAGAGTCACGCGGGGGGTCAGCAGTCCTGACCTTTATCAAAATCAGGTGCTTCATATAAATGTATTAAAAAAAGGTCTTAGGGGTTTTACATCATGTTCTGGCCTGAGGCCTGCTGACATTTTATGACCCGTTCTTTCTGATAACCAAAAAACTAATTTTTTCCAAGGGTGTTTTTTCTTAAACCAATTGCCACCCTCTGAAGGTACCAGATTGCATTCCTATAGGGTGAGGGTGTAGTGGGTTACAACTAAGAAAGGAATTTATTTAGCCTAAAGTTAACATGATTAATCTTAAAGGTTAATGCTTATTTCTCCTATATGCTTGTTATATTCATTATAAGGGCAGGGAATATGGAGATTTAGCAGCAAACACCAACCCAACAAATGAAAACCCTTCACCAATGTTCCCCTTAAGATCTAGTTAGTCTTAAGATAGTGATAAAGTTACGTTTTTACATAGCAAGGACACAGTGATTTATAACAAAGTACAGTGATCTATAACAAAAGAGAAAATTCATTAACTCAAAAAGTCTAGTATTGCTAACATCAAGAACTACTATATTTCCTTTTCTATATTCCAAATACATTAATTAGTGTATTCCCAGGTGCCTAAGGATATGGAGGCCTGGCGGCAATAGTTGACTCAACAATGAGAAAAGTCCTATGCTAATTAAGATTTTCAAAATACTCTAAACTCTCTGTGCTGTTTATGGTTGAGAGGCAGTAAACAATCATGTGCTAGTGGCAGGAGTATGGATAATCCTGTCACACAAGCTAGTCTGCCAGCAGAGAGGTCTGACCTGAGACACCCTTGTCACACCCAGGAATTTTTATTGACTTGGAGCTGTAAGTTAACTCCTTCTCCGAGAGAGGTAATGGGGGTCAGCCCCCCGTAAAGTCAGAGGTATAGGTGAGAGCATAAAACAGTAACGTAGGCAGACCCTGGTTTTGGGGGTAGATGCTTGGAAACAGGGGGTTTCCTGAGGCTTGATCACACCTTTGCATATGCCGAAGCCTCCTTTCTCATGACCTTTGCCATGGGCGGAGTTCCTCACGCTGGCTCCCGGCATCCTCCCTTCTCTCCATGTCCATAAGTCTGTTCTTTATGTCTGTTTCTCTGTTGCTGCCCTGCAAGTAAATTCTTCAGTACCATCTTTCTAGATTCTGTATATATGCCTTAGTATACAATATTTATCTTTCTCTTTCTGACTTACTTCAGTCTGTATAATAGGCTTTATGTTCATCAACCTGTTAGAACTGACTCAAATGTGTTCCTTTTCATCGTTGAGTAATAGTCCATTGTGTGTATGTACAACAACTTCTTGATCCATTCATCTATCGATGGACATCTAGGTTGCTTCCATGTTCTGGCTACTGTAAATAGTGCTGCAATGAACAATGGGACACATGTGTCTTTTTCAATTTGGTTTCCTCAGGGTATATGCCTAGGAGTGGGATTCCTGGGTCAATGGTGGTTTTATTCCTAGTTTTTAAAGGAATCTCCATACTGACTTCCGTAGTGGCTGTATCAATTTATATTCCCACCAGCTATGCAAAAGTGGTCCCTTTTCTCCACACCCTCTCTAGTGTTTATTGTTTGTAGACTTTTTGATGATGGCCATTGTGACTGGTGTGAGGTGATAATCTCATTGTAGTTTTGATTTGCATTTCTCTAATAATGCGCAATGTTGAGCATCTTTTCATGGGTTTGTTAGCCATCTGTATGTCTTCTTTGTAGAAATGTCTGTTTACATCTTTTTCCCACTTTTTGATTGGGTTGTTTGTTTTTCTGGCATTGAATTGTATGAGATGCTTGTATATTTTGGAAGTTAATCCTTTGTCAGTTGTTTTGTTTGCTATTATTTTCTCCCATTTGGAGAGTTGTCTTTTCACCTTGCTTATAGTTTCTTTTGCTTTGCAAAAGCCTTTAAGTTTAATCAGGTCCCACTTGTTTATTTTTGTTTGTTTGTTTGTTTTTTTCCATTACTCTAGGAGGAGGGTCATAGAGGATCTTGCTTTGACTTATGTCATCGAGTGTTCTGCCTAAGTTTTCCACTAAGAGTTTTAGTGGAAGTTTCTGGTCCTACATTTAGGTCCTTAATCCATTTTGAGTTTATCATTGTGTATGGTGTTGGGAAGTGTTCTAATTTCATTGTTTTACATGTGGCTGTCCAGTTTTCCCAGAACCATTTATTGAAGAGGCTGCCTTTGCCCCATTGTATATTCTTGCCTCCTTTGTAAAAAATGAGATACCCATAGTTGCATGGGTTTATTTCTTGCCTTTCTATCTTGTTCCATTGGTCTATATTTCTGGTTTTGTGCCAGTACCATACCGTCTTTATGATGGTAGCTTTGCAGTATAATCTGAAGTCAGGAAGGTTGATTCCTCCAGCTCCATTCTTCTTTCTCAAGACTGCTTTGGCTATTAAGGGTCTTTTGTGTTTCTATACAAGTTGTGAAATTTTTTGTTCTAGTTCTGTGGAAAATGCCTTTGGTAATTTCATAGGGATCATATTGAATATGTAGATTGCATTTGGTAGTATAGTCATTTTCACAATATTGATTCTTTCTACCCAGGAACATGGATATCTGTCCATCTGTTTATGTTGTCTTTGATTTCTTTCATCAGTGTCTTACAATTCTCTGTGTACAGTTCTCTTGTCTCCTTAGGTAAATTTATTCCTAGATATTTAATTCTTTTTGTTGCAATTGTGAATGGAATTGATTCCTTAATTTCTCTTTCTGATTTTTTGTTGTTAGTATATAGAAATGCAAGTGATTTCAGTGTATTGACTTTGTATCCTGCAACTTTGCTAAATTCACTGATTAGCTCTAGTAATTTTCTGATACTATCTTTAGCATTTTCTATGTACAGTATCATGTCACCTGCAAACAGTGAGAGCTTTACTTTTTTTCTGATCTGGATTCCTTTTATTTTCTTTTCTTCTCTGACTGCTGGATCTAGGACTTCCAGAACTATATTGAATAATAGTGGTGAAAGTGGACACCCTTGTCTTGTTCCTGATCTTAGGGGGAATGCTCTCAGTTTTTCACCATTGAGAATAATATTTGCTGTAGGCTTATTGTATATGGTCTTTACTATGTTGAGGTAAGTTCCTTTTTTGAAGAGTTTTAATCTTAAATGGGTGCTGAATTTTGTCAAAGACTTTTTCTGAATCTATTCAGATTGTCATATGGTTTTTATCTTTCAGTTTGTTAATATGGTGTATCACATTGATTGATTTGCATATATTGAAGAATCTTTGCATCCCTGGAATAAACCCAACTTGATCATGGTGTATGAGCTTTTTGATTTGTTGCTGAATCCTGTTTGCTAAAATTTTGTTGAGAATTTTTGCATCTATGTTCATCAGTGATATTGGCCTGTAGTTTTCTTTTTGTGTGTTTTCTTTGTCTGGTTTTGTATTAGGGTGATGGTGGCCTCATAGAATGAGTTTGGAAGTGTTCCTCCCTCTGCAATTTTTTGAAAGAGTTTTAGAAGCATGGGCATTAGGTCTTCTCTAAATGTTTGATAGAATTCTCCTGTGAAGCCATCTGATCCTGGGCTTTTGTTTTTTGGGAGATTTTTGATCACAGCTTCCATTTCAGTGCTTGTAATTGGGTTGTTCATAATTTATATTTCTTCCTGGTTCAGTCGTGGAAGATTGAACTTTTCTAAGAATCTGTCCATTTCTTCCAGGTTATCCATTTTATTGCCATATAGTTGTTCCTAATAGTCTCTTATAATCCTTTGTATTTCTGCATTGTCTGTTGTAACCTCTCCCTTTCCAATTTTGTTGATTTGATTCTTCTCTCTTTTTTTTCTTGATGAGCCCAGCTAAAGGCTTGTCAATTTTGTTTATCTTCTCAAAGAACCAGATTTTACTTTTATTCATTTTTACTATTGTTTCTTTCATTCCTTTTTCATTTATTTCTTCTCAGATCTTTATGATTTCTTTCCTTCTACTAGTTTTGGTGTTTTGTTTTGTTTTGTTTTTGTTGTTGTTCTTCTTTTTCCAGTTGTTTTAGATGTAAAGTTAGGTTGTCTATTCAATGTTTTTATTGTTTCTTGAGGTAGGGTTGTATTGCTATAAACTTCCCTCTTAGAATTGCTTTTGCTGCATCCCATAGGTTTTGAGTTGTATTTTCATTGTCGTTTGTTTCTAGAAATTTTTTTATTTCCCTTTTGATTTCTTCAGTAACCTGTTGGTTATTTAGAAATGTGCTGTTTAATCTCCATGTGTTTGAGTTTCTTACAGTTATTTTCTTGTAATTGATATCTAGTCTCACAGCATTGTGATCAGAGAAGATGCTTGATATGATTTCAATTTTCTTAAATTTCCTGAGGTTTGATTTGTGACCCAAGATGTGGTCTATCTTGGAGAATATTTCATGCGCACTTGAGAAGAAGGTGTATTCTTCTGCATTTGGATGGAATGTCCTGAAGATATCCATGAGATCCATTTCATCTAATGTATCATTTAAGACTTTTGTTTCCTTATTAATTTTCTGTTTTGATGATCTGTCCACTGGTGTGAAAGTGAAAGTGAATTTGCTCAGTCATGTCTGACTCTCTGCGATCCCATGGACTGTAGCCTACCAGACCCCTCCATTCGTGGGATTTTCCAGGCAAGAATACTGGAGGGGGTTGCCATTGCCTTCTCCAGGAGATCTTCCCCACCCAGGGATTGAACCCAGGTCTCCAGCATTACAGGCAGATGCTTTACCGTCTGAGCCACCATTGGTGTGAGTAGGGTGTTAAAGTCTCCTACTATTATTGTATTACTGTCAATTTCTCCTTTTATGTCTGTTAGTATTTGTCTTATGTATTGAGGTGCCCCTATATTGGGTGCATAGATATTTACAATCGTTATGTCTTCCTCTTCAATTGATCCCTTGATCATTATGTAGTGTCCTTCCTTGCCGGAGTCCAGCCCCTGCAGGATCCAGGGGGACCTGAAGGAAAAATGGCGTTGGCGGATGATTTAGAGAGAGATAAGGAAAGAATATTATAGATAAGAAAATAGAGGAGAGAAAGAGGCTGATATTTTTTGGTTTACATAGAAAGCCAATAAAACTTCAAGACAAGAAGTTCGCCCTGTTCACAGAGGCCACAGGTGCCTTCCCAGTCTCCTGAGGGAGTGAAGACACAGAACGTCTCTTCGTTTAGGTCTTAGAAACCTGGGCAGATAAGTGAACGCAGGGAGCCTCTATGTTCTAAGGGATCAGCCTGAAAAAGAAAGTAAGAGGAAAAAAAAGAGAAAAAAGAAAAACACGGGGTGACCAAGCTTCTTCAAGTGAGGCCCATTGTTTTTATTTTTAAAAGGGTCTTTTATACCTTTACTTGTACAAAGAGGGAAATGAAAGATGCAAAGTCATACAGAGTCAGCCCAAACATTATATCTGTTTTGTCTTTATCGAAACCAGGATTTTTCTGCAAACCTTTCCCATAAACAATATTGTGTACATTATCTTTTGTCCTTGGAGGCCTGTGAACATTTTATGACCCTCTTTTGACAAAGGCTTCTTAACCAGAAAACTTATTTTCCCTTGAAATGTTTTTTCTTATATTTCTAATCTATGTCAGCCTGAAAAAGTATTAAACAGAGTTACATTCTCACGAAGCAAAGGTGCAGTGAATTACAAGAAAGAACCAATTAGCTCAAAAGTCTGATGTGGTTAATTTCAAGGCTACACTTGTTTTTCTTACTTTCCAACTATGTTAACTAATGCACTCCCAGGTGCACAGTGGATAAGAGATATGGGAACTTAGCAACAAGCATTGGCCCAATAATGAAATCCTACATTAACACTACTCTAATAACTTTTAACTCTTTGAAAGGCTCTATGTTTTAGGCTTTCCATGCCTCTCACAGTTGGGAGGATGTAAATAATCATATGCGTAGCTGCAAGAGTCTGGATATATCTGCCAAGCAAGCTAAAATGCTAACAGAGGGGGTTTTGATTGGAAATATTCTTCTCATGTCCAGAAGACTTATTAGCTATAGCCCTAAGTTGATTTTCTCCAGAGAAATGTGGTCAGGAATAGCCTCCTGTTAATGTCAGAGGAGTTGGTGAAAGTCATGAAATAGTAAAACAGACAGATTCTGGTTTGGGGGGTAGATGCTCGAGAAAGCCTAGGGAGCCCGTTGAGTTCTGAAGCCTTGCTTAACAGTTCTCTTCCACATGACCTTGTCATGGGTGGGATCTCCCGTGGTGGCTCCCGGCACTTCCTTATCTCTTATAATCTTCTTTATTTTAAGGTTGATTTTGTCTGACCTGAGGACTGCTACTCCAGGTTTCTTTTGCTTCCATTTGCATGGAATATATTTTTCCATCCTTTCACTTTCAGTCTATATGTGTCTTTAGGTCTGAAGCGAGTTTCTTGTAAACAGCATATCTATGGGTCTTGTTTTGTATCCATTCATCAAGACTGTGTCCTTTGGTTGAAGCATAACAAAATTGTTTTGAATGAAGGTAAAGAAAACTAAGTGCTACTAGAGCCATCTTACAAAAAATAAATAAAATACCATTTTGGCCAACCCCCCCAAAAAGCATTTTGGCCACCCTCATTGTATTAGCAATGCCACAAAAAGGTACATTTTCTTTCTCTAGGTTTTAGATACAAATGTACTTGGAAAAAATTGATGTTTATAGAGTAATGAAACTTAAAGACTCAACTAAAATGTCCTCTAGACCTGTGCTTTTAGTTTATAATGCAGGAAAGTAAATGTAAAGAGATCTAAAGAAATGTGACTGTCTTAAATTTATAAAGCCAGTCACTAGAAGATTCAAAAGAAGATACAATCTTCTTTTCCTGCAATAGTATGTTATTCTAAATTTCCAGTGAGCAATTCACAAACATGTTCCTTCTAGGAGCACATCCAGTTAACTCAAAGAAGAGCCATCCCAGCACATAGACACCTGGGATGTCTATGACTGTGTTCCCCCAAAGTAAATTTAAATTGAGCTAATTTAAATCTTTCCAGAAGGCTCAGTGGTAAAGAGTCTGCCTCCGAGGCAGTGACACGGGTTCACTTAACCCTCCCTGGGTCAGGAAGATCCCCTGGAGAAGGAAATGGCAAGCTATTCCAGTATTCTTGCCTGGAGAATCCCATAGACAGAGGAGCCTGGCCGACTACAGTCCATGGGATCACAAAAGAGTTGGACATGACTTAGTGACTAAGCAACAAAAATGCTGTAAACCTGAAACTATTTGTTAACTTCAAAAATGAAAAGAATGCTCCAGGATAGGTTAAAAAATGAGCTGCATACTGGTTTTTATTTTCCTTTATCTGCTTTTTATTTTCTCCAAATATTCTACATTGAACATGCATTCCTTAGGTAATCAGGAAAAAAAAAGTATAGTTAAAAAAAGATGGATCACTTAATGCATGTAGCAAGCCCTTTAAGTAAAATAATTAAAAGAAAATTAATACTCTAAAGCATCATCAATAGTCATAAAATTCTCTAAAATGTTCCGCTGGTTACTAGACTGAAATTTAAACTTTTGAAAGAGAAATTTTGAGATTCTTGAGGCTATAGCCCATCACAAGAAAGGAGATGTTTTCTGTTCTTTAAAAACATTTCTTGTAAACATTTTCTTTCAAAGTGTAATAACAGATAAAGACAGCTAAAAAGGGGTCTCTTTGAAAGGCCTTTATGTGGTATAATATCTCAAATTTTTTCTCAATAAATGTTAGTAATTTGGTGTTTTTAGTGTTCTTTAGAAATTGCTTATGGTAAGCTTGCAATATTGTGTCACTAAGCTTAAAAATAGCAAAATGCATCATTTTCATAAGAGCAGATGTCCTATAGGATGGCACCTATCATAGACTTGACTATAAACCGCATATATGACAGATTGCATGGCTAATGTACTGACCAGGCAAGCAGCAAAGGTGCCCCAGTGGACAGTTTAGAACTTTCAAAGAGGATATTAACACAAATATTCATTCCTATTGTCATTTCACATTATTATCTGAAAATTATCTCACATGACTATCTGAAGTTAAATAGCCTGCTAATATTGGTATTTGTGTTGTATTTTGCACAAATAGCTTATTGTATTGAATTGCATTTATAAAAGGAGGATGTGATAGGCAGAATGCTAAAGATGTCCCCCATGCCAACCACCGGCCCCAAGATTCTTGTCCTGTGGTCATCCAATAAAACATCAAAGTAATTTAGGTACTGCTGTGAAGGGACTTTGCAGATGCACTTACGATGACTAATTCAGTTTAGTTCAGTCTCTCAGTCCTGTCCCACTCTTTGCGACCCCATGAATCACAGCATGCTAGGCCTCCCTGTCCATCACCAACTCCTGGAGTTCACTCAAACTCATGTCCATTGAGTCAGTGATGCCATCCAGCCATCTCATCCTCGGTCGTCCCCTTCTCCTCCTGCCTGCAATCCCTCCCAGCATTAGGGTCTTTTCCAATGAGTCAATTATTTGCATGAGGTGGCCACAGTATTGGAGGTTCAGCTTTACATCAGTCCTTCCAATAAACACCCAGGAGTGATCTCCTTTAGGATGGATTGGTTGGATCTCCTTGCAGTCCAGGGGTCTCTCAAGAGTCTTCTCCAACACCACAGTTCAAAAGCATCAATTCTTCAGTGCCCAATTTTCTTCACAGTCCAACTCTCACTTCCAAACATGACTACTGGAAAAACCATAGCCCTGACTAGACAGAACTTTTTTGGGAAAGTTAATGTCTCTGCTTTTCAATATGCTATCTAGGTTGGTCACAATTTTCCTTCCAAGGAGTAAGCGTCTTTTAATTTCATGGCTGCAGTCACCATCTGCAGTGATTTTGGAGCCTAAAAAAAAAAAGTCTGACACTGTTTCCACTGTTTCCCCATCTATTTCCCATGAAGTGATGGGACCAGATGCCATGATCTTCGTTTTCTGAATGTTGAGCTTTAAGCCAACTTTTTCACTCTCCTCTTTCGCTTTCATCAATAGGCTTTTTAGCTCCTCTTCACTTTCTGCCATAAGGGTGGTGTCATCTGCACATCTGAGGTTATTGATATTTCTCCCGGCAATCTTGATTCCAGCTTGCGCTTCTTCCAGCCCAGCATTTCTCATGATGTACTCTGCATATAGGTTAAATAAGCACAGTGACAACATACAGCCTTGATGTACTCCTTTTCCTATTTGGAACTAGTCTGTTGTTCCATGTTCAGTTCTAACTTTTGCTTCCTGACCTGCATACAGGTTTCTCAAGGGGCAGATCAGGTGGTCTGGTATTCCCATCTCTTTCAGAATTTTCCACAGTTTATTGTGATCCACACAGTCAAAGGCTTTGGCATAGTCAATAAAGCAGAAATAGACTCTCTTGCTTTTTCCATGATCCAGTGGATGTTGGCAATTTGGTCTCTGGTTCCTCTGCCTTTTCTAAATCCAGCTTGAACATCTGGAAGTTCATGGTTCACATATTGCTGAAGCCTGGCTTGGAGAATTTTGAGCATTACTTTACTAGCGTGTGAGATGTGTGGTAGTTTGAGCATTCTTTTGTATTGCCTTTCTTTGGGATTGGAATGAAAACTGACCTTTCCCAGTCCTGTGGCCCCTGCTGAGTTTTCCAAATTTGCTGGCATATTGAGTGCAGCACTTTCACAGCATCATCTTTCAGGATTTTAAAGAGCTCCACTGAAATTCCATCACCTCCACTAGCTTTGTTCACAGTGATGCTTCTTAAGGCCCACTTGACTTCACATTCCAGGATGTCTGGCTCTAGGTGAGTGATCACACCATCGTGATTATCTGGGTTGTGAAGCTCTTTTTTGCACAGTTCTTCTGTGTATTCTTGCCACCTCTTCTTAATATCTTCTGCTTCTGTTAGGTCCAGACCATTTCTGTCCTTTATCGAGCCCATCTTTGCATGAAGTGTTCCCTTGGTATCTCTAATTTTCTTGTAGAGATCTCTAGTCTTTCTCATTCTGTTGTTTTCCTCTATTTCTTTGCATTGCACTGAGGGAGGCTTTCTTATCTCTCCTTGCTATTCTTTGGAACTCTGCATTCAAATGGAAATATCTTTCCTTTCCTTCTTTGCTTTTCACTTCTCTTCTTTTCACAGCTATTTGTAAGCCCTCCCCAGACAGCCATTTTGCTTTTTTGCATTTCTTTTCCATGGGGATGGTCTTGATCCCTGTCTCCAGTACGTCACAAACTGCCATCCATAGTTCATTAGGCACTCTCGTCTATCAGATCTAGTCCCTTAAATCTATTTCTCACTTCCACTGTATAATCATAAGGGATTTGACTTAGGTCATAGCTGAATGGTCTAGTGGTTTTCCCTACTTTCTTCCATTTAAGTCTGAATTTGGCAATAGGGAGTTCATGATCTGAGCCACAGTCAGCTCCTGGTCTTGTTTTTGCTGACTGTATAGAGCTTTTCCATCTTTGGCTGCAAAGAATATAATCAATTTGATTTCAGTGTTGACCATCTGGTGATGTCCATGTGTAGAGTCTTGTCTTGTGTTGTTGGGAGAGGGTGTTTGCTATGACCAGTGTGTTCTCTTGGCAGAACTCTATTAGCCTTTGCTCTGCTTCATTCTGTACTTCAAGGCCAAATTTGCCTGTTACTCCAGGTGTTTCTTGACTTCCTACTTTTGCATTCCAGTCCCCTATGATGAAAGGGACATCTGTTTTGGGTGTTAGTTCTAAAAGGTCTTGTAGGTCTTCATAGAACCGTTTAACTTCAGCTTCTTCAGCGTTACTGGTTGGGGCATAGACTTGGATTACTTTGATATTGAATGATTTGCCTTGGAAACAGAGATCATTCTGTCGTTTTTGAGATTGCATCCAAGTACTGCATTTTGGACTCTTTTGTTGACCATGATGGCTACTCCATTTCTTCTAAGGGATTCCTGCCCACAGTAGTAGATATAATAGTCATCTCAGTTAAATTCACCCATTCCAGTCCATTTTAGTTCGTTGATTCCTAGAATGTCGATGTTCACTCTTGCCATCTCCTGCTTGACCACTTCCAATTTGCCTTGATTCATGAACCTGACATTCCAGGTTCCTATGCAGTATTGCTAATCATGACTAATTAGTTACCTTAAAAAAGACTATTCTGGATTATCTGGGTGGACACAATGTAATCGCAGGAGTCCTTAAAAAGGGAAGAAGAAGGTGGAAGAAGATTCTAAGTGTGAAGGATTTGAAGCACCATTGCTGGTGCTGAGATGTAAGGCCCCAAGTAGTAGGACTGAAAAGAGGCCTCTGAAAGGTAGGGGCAGCCCCACCTGACAGTTAGCAAGGACATGAGGACCTTGGGCCTTCCTTTCAGCATGCTCTCAATCCTTCAAAGGGACTTAGATGCTGCATGCACCATGTTTTGTACTCATGGAAAGTTAACAGCAATTTCTGAAAAGTAATAAATGACTTAATCTTTTAATGAATATTGCTTTTTCTGATGGAAAGAAAAATGGAAAAATACAAAAGAGTCTTTGATAGTCTTTGTCTTCCCAAGGAATAAAACCTAACTGTAGGAAATTATTCAGGCAGTGGATAGATGTTGTGAGGTTTGGATGTGGGAGAATGTAAAGGAGGAAGTAGTTACCTTTGCGAAATAACTGATGGAAGGACATGTAAACACATAATGCTAAGCCATTATCTATATCAAAGTAAACAAATGTTATTGTAACAGACTGATTGGTCCCTCATGGACAGCTTCTTAGAAAGGTGCGCTCCCAGGCCTACAAGTCAGAACTGCACTTGAGTAAGATCCAGTGGTTCATATCCACACTTGAGTTTCAGAAGCTCATTCTGTTCATTTACTAACAAGACCAGCTAGTCTCAAGTTTATGAGAAATACAGTGTGTCATTAACCTCTAAGAACTTTATTTCTACATATCATAAGACAACTGAAAAAATAGCTATCTCATGTTTCAAATTCCTTGGAATTACACAATCTTGACAATTTATTCACAAATAAAAAGCACTTTATTTCTTCAAGATATTCTTTTTAGAGTAATTGATTAATGCAATTCCTGGAGGGTAGGATTTGGAACAGCAAAATTCCAAAGTGAGTGAAAGTGTTAGTTTCTCAATTGTGTCTAACTCTTTGTGACCCAATAGACTGTAGCCTGCCAGGCTCCTCTGTCCATGGGATTCTCCAGCAAGAATACTAGAATGGGTAACTATTCCCTTCTCCAGGGGATCTTCCTGACCCAGGGATCAGACTCGGGTTTCCTGAACTGCAGGCAGATTCTTAATTGCCTGAGCCACCAGGGAAAGCCCAACCTCCCCCCGACCTCCACCAATAAAGAAATGAAAAGTCTTATTCAGGAAGATTTATGGAGAATGGGTAGGAGTTATTGGACAGTGGCAAAATTCAGCATCAGGGTTCTCAGTTGAGCACTGAGAACTGTCTGATGAAGACTGATTTGATTTCCAAGCACATGCCAGCTCCTAATTGAACTATCAGTCTAAGCAAGGACATCAGCCTGGGACATCAGTTTATCCACTGGAAAGAAAAATCTATAACTGCTCAAAACTCATGCCCATCAGCATGCAGTATGCTGAATAATATTAAACTGCCTCCTGATATTTATATCAGAAGTTCGTATTTATAAAGCAACGTGTTGATTGTTAATTCAAAGTAAGCCTTCAGATTCAACCGACATTAAATCTCTTACTCTGCAGCCATTTCTGAGATACTGTGAGTGTTTCCCTGTGTTGTTTGGATTTTCAGATCTTTGGCTACTTTTCCTCTGAAGAAGAGTCTCTTATTAACCAAATGGATCAAGAAAATTTGGTTTTCCTCGTTTCTAGAAAACAGCGAGTTGTAATTTCAGGTGATAATTTAATTTCCCTAACAAATTAACGTGGGTTTTAATATTTTCTCAAAAATAAATAGTGGGAATACAACATTGAACCATTTTCCATCTTATTTACTTGATCAGTAATTAAAACGAGAGGGGAGTGACAGTTTCAAATGCAGTATCAGAAGAAACTTACGGTCAAATTGGAAATATTATTGTTGCTCTGAAAGACACTAAGTAGGGAATATAAGGAGGGAAAATTCCCATTTTTCAGAAATGGTTCAGATCTCAAGTTAAATGTCTCCACAATGTCACCTCAATAATGTGTGCTCCAGTACCAAATGGATCAATCACATTTAAAAAAATATATATTCTTGAAATGGAATTTTCAAGTTTTCACTTATTAGAACTCTTCCCAAGTTCCCACCCTTGATTATCTTATGGAGGTTAGCATTAACACCTCTCAAACTGTGAATTTGGGTCAATAACAGAGGAGTGTTAGCTCAGTTTGAGGTCTCCAGTTTAGATATGTCATTTGCTTTAAAATTTGAGCCTGGGTCCCATGAACTCATTTCCCTGTCCACTACTGAAGCCATGGGTTTTCTTTCTTTTCTTCCCAGGATGTGGAAAGGAATCCTCCAGAATCTGTCTCTGTCCTCAAGCATTTCATCTCAAATTCTGAGATGAAGGGCATAGTCTAGATCAAATCTGGTGTTCTTTAAAAGAGAAGAAAAAAAAAAAAATCCTGAACTTACGTCAGTCCTTTGTGAACAAAACCCACCCTGGTTTTTGACCCTTCCTTGTTCACCAGAGCCTAAACTCTGGGCTTCTCCGTGGCAACTGTCATCAAAGAACAGAAGCCAGGGAGCAGCGGTGATGCTGCTGTCATCACTTACTCAGGAGGGGCCAGTGACCAGGGGAGATGTGTTTCTGGCCTCCTAAATTAGAATTTCAAAAGCATCTTTATAGATGGCTGTTGAGTTCTGTAACTTGTTTATTCACTCAACAAATATTTGTTAAGGTCTACTTTGTAAGCCAGGCTTCCCTAGTGGCTCAGTGGTAAAGAATCTGCCTGCCAACTCAGAAGACGTGGGTTCAATCCCTGGGTTGGGAAGATCCCCTGGAGAAGGAAATGACAACCCACTCCAGTATTGCTGCCTGGAGAATTCCATGGACAGAGACGCCTAGCTGGCTACAGTCCATAGGGTTGCAAAAGAGCTGGACATGACTTAGTGACTAAATAACTTTGTGAACTAGGTGACTTTCTAAGTGCTGGGAACACAGCGGTGAACAAACAATCATAAATCCCTGACCTCCTGGAATCTATATTCTAATAGGGGAAGAGACAGACAATTAAAAAAAAAAGTGAGTAAATTAAGCGCTATAGAAAAAAATAATAAAGTGAGCAGATTGTGGAGAAAAATAAAGCAGGAGTGAGGGAAGAAGTTGGTTTGGACATGCGAGCATGTGTTGGGACTTTAAACAGGGTATTTGGGAAAGACCTGAAGGAGATATGAGGGTAAAGCACACCCTCTAAGCTGGAGTGGAGTGGTGAGGGAGGGAGAATAGCAGAAGCGGGGGAGGTCAGAGAAGCATCAGCGGTGAGGGCACTGATGTCCAGGGCCTTGTGGCCACAATAAAGACTTCTGAGACAAAGCTGTGACAGGGCCTGGCCTGAGTTACACTTCAATGAATGTTCTGGCTTCTGTGACTAAAGTGGTCTATAGTGGGGAAGAAATGGAAGCAGAAAACATGATGGTGGCTTGGCATAAAATATTCTCAACAGCTTTTGTGGTTTTGTTTTTTTTTCATATTGACTCCTCCAAGGAGTCTTTTGGAATTTTTTTCCTAATTGCAGGAAAATCCTGCAGGAAAAATTTCCATCCCCAACACCCTCTCAACCTCATTCCCCCAACCCTCCGACATTTTAATCTCTCAGATACTGTGTCTCTGCCTATGTACTGTATGTACATCCGAAACTTTGACACAGAGAGTAAGAGTTGTTTACATGCCTTGCCCACCAAGAACCAATTTGTACCCTTTTGGAGAAAATAATTTCTCTGTTGAGAATGTGTGGGTTAGGCAGATAATACTGGAGTATGAAATTTGTTCCCTTGCTTTTCCTTTCTAAACATTTGCAATTATAAAAACTTGATTTAAATCATCCTGGGAAGAGGCTCAGTATGTGTGGCTTTATCATTCAGCACGTAGGCAAAGAAACATGAAAGTGTTTTCTCAAAAATGCATAAAGTAAAAAAAAAAGAAGGCCTAAAACAGTATTAAGGCAGTTTCATTTTTTTTGTACTGGAAGGCCTGAGATAGTATTAAACTTTCGTTCTTTGTAAATTATATGGTGACAGTTCAAAGAAAGAATTCCTGAATGTGAAGATCTTTAGATAGAAATAATTCTAAAAGACATTTGGAAAACTCATTTCTCTGAAATGTGCACTTGAAGGTGGGGCTAGGTTGTGATCTTAACAACTTCTATGGGAAGTCATGGACTACGTTTAGTTGGAAAGCATTAAAAAGTCAGATTAGTATCTCTAAGGATAATTAAAAAGCAATAGTTGCTCGTTTTTTTGGTTATATTCTACTTTAGTTTTAAAGTAACTAGAGCCTTTCTAGCTTAATGTTGGTTGTTTCCTTTTTCTTTTCTGATTAAAACTCTAACAAGTGACTTTTAGGGTCTTTACTGCTAGGAGCTGAAATGAGTGTGTGCCATTTACAGGGAGTAGAAGACGGGATGTGATTAAGTGCATTGTCAAGGTTCCTCACTTGGATTTACTAATAACAGCTTCTCAGAAAGGAATGATAACAGTCTTCAATAGCCAGGTAATTTGAGAGCTTGGCTTCCATCCTCTCTCCTACCTTTCTCTTTTGTTTTGTCTATGCATTACGCCTATGTATCAGATGCAGCAGAAACCATAACCATATTTAAGAATTATTACAAGAAACAAAGCCGGGTATTATTAAAACAAGAAGCTTGCTCAACCCCAGAGCAGCTTTTGAGAATTTAGTAACCACATTTGTCATTGTTCCTCAGGGTACCCTATTGAACCACGTGCATCAACACAATTAAAGGATGCCCTTAGATAATTTCTCAAATAAAATGATAAAAACTCACAAGTCAAGCGATTTTGTCATAATACTACCAAGTAATAAAAGATTCCAACTGGAAACCTTGTGCTTGAGGCTTAAAAAAAGGCTCAGATGCTAGCTCCTCTATTTTACCATCCTATATGTTAAGCAGGAAACTTAATGAGCCAACTTACATCTTTTCATGTCTCTTTTTCTCATATTTGTAAAATGAGGGCAACAGGATCAGTCCCCTCACCCTCAGAGCACTATAGTGAACATCAAATGAGATAATGAATGTGGAAACATTTTAAGGCATTATTATTATTAATGTCATTTCTTTCTAAATTTATGTTTTTGGACTTCTATTTTCAAAATATGAGCGATTGTAATGGAATATATGATGACATGATAAAATATGATCTAGACAAGTGTTTGGTGTTAAATATACAAAAATTGACTTAATTATTAATTTATTTTTAAGTAGAGTCAAGCTTTATACAAATAAAATATGTTTAAAATAATTATCACGTGATTAAAATTTCAACAATGATTTTCAGCCTTTCAGTGATTTTCATCACAGGCAGCCAGATTGCGTCAAAGAGGACCGCCTGCACCCAGAGGTGCAGCAGGAGATTCTGAGTGCAGATGTGGATGGAGACTGGCTCCCCCTACCGAGCTCCACCACAGCTATGCATGTTACTTCTAGGCCCCAGTTCCTCCTTATCCAGACCAGAGAACATCTCTCCCTAGGTAGTTGTGCTGTTTGCATGATTTAATCAACATAAATCACTTAGCTTCGTTGTAAACCCTTGATATATAATGACAATTGTAATTATGAACAAATAATGTGAAAATAAAAATGGATTTGCCTCATGAAGTAGGCTTCTCTTGTGGCTCAGCTGGTAAAGAATCTGCCTGCAATGCAGGAGACCTGGGTTCGATCCCTGGGTTGGGAAGATTCCCTGGAGAAGGGAAAGGCTACCCACTCCAGTTTTCTGGCCTGGAGAATTCCACGGACTGTAGAGTCCACTGGGTCACAAAGAGTTGGACACTCACTCATTAAGCATGGAAACCTTCCTCAGTCTCTTTTTTTCTCTATGCATTATTATCCTTTTCCTTTTTTTACCTTTAATTCCTCAAAAATAGAACTAATATGGTATCTAAAGAAAAACAGTGAGAAGAAAAATTATGATGTTCATAATGAAATAGTTTAGGACTATGTGAAATAAATGAGATGGCATTATCAAATTTCCAGAGATGCATGTGTGTGTCTCTTTCTCTTTTATATACACAAAGGATTATGAAAATTTTAGAGCAGATAAGGGAATTTTAAAGTGAATTCCACTAAAGATGGAGAGAAATAGAAGAGGAATTTCTCTAATCCCTTTATTTTTTCCTTTCGAAAAAAGTCCCTGGTTGGAAAAGTATTTTTGAACTCTTCAGATGAAAGACAGTCTTTGATGACCACAACTAACAGTTCGAGTAATCTCTTTGATTCACATTTTCTTCTTTTCACATAATCCATCCTTCTAGAAAGCCATTTTCTAAGCTTTCCCAAATACCATTTGAGCATGCAAAAGAAACTAAGTCATTAATAAACTTCCGACCCTTACCTTTACCTTGGGAGCACTTAACATGTCTTAAGGGTATAAGAGGGCTTACGTGGGGGCTCAGTGGTAAACAGCAAGTGCAAGAAACACAAGAGATGAGGGTTGGATCCTTGGGTTGGGAAAATACTATGCAGAATTAAATGGCAACCCACTCCAGTATTCTTGCCTGGAAAATTCCATGGACAGAGGAGCCTGATGGGCTAGAGTCCACAGAGTCACAAAAGACTTAGACATGACTTAGCAACTAAACAACAACAAGGTATAAGAGGCTGCTCATGCACTTACTAGCTCTCCTTAGATAAATCTATGATTCTTCACTAGTATAATACTTAGGATATTATAGTCACTCAATACATATTTATTGGGGCTTCCCTAGTGACTTAGATGGTAAAGAATCTGCCTGCAATGCAGAAGACCTGGGTTCGACCCCTGGGTTGGGAAGATCCCCTGGAGAAGAGAATGGCAACCTACTCCAGTAATCTTGCCTGGAGAATTCCTTGGACAAAGGATCCCAGTCCATGGGATCGCAAAGAGTAGGACATGACTGAGGGACCAACACATACACATATATTTATTGAATAAAAGAGAAAACCCACTAGATAGAATGTTCTTAAATCTCAGTAACTTGAGAGATAACTTTCAAATAAAATGCTGTTTTTTCTATATCAATCTCTATTCATATTGACCTATTTACCATTCTTACCATTTGCTGTTAGCATTATTTTGCAGTCCCAAATTTTAGTATCAGAAGTTGCTCTGAATAGTTAAGGAATGTGAGGAAGTATGCAAATAAAAGGAACAAAATAATTAATAAAGTTTAAGAGCACAGTAACTGGGCTTAAAGATAAGACACAGAAGCATAAAGTTGCCCAAAGCGAACAGTGCATTATTCCACAGAGACAGGCTTTTCAGAAGCAGGAGGAACCAGAAGACTCACAGAAGGCAGAAATGACAATTGAGATTAAACCAAGGAGATACCATAGTGCTTTATAACCAGCATTTTCATCTTTAATCATAGTGCCAATGGGGGTTCACTATTCTCTTCCTTTTTTTTAATAGATGAAAGTTCAGACCAGTACCAATGTTACAGTAAGTACTTTTTAAAATTCTTAATCAAGTTAAGATGATTGATGATGATTCTTCCATAACTAATCAAAATCTCAGTGAAGAGCCTGAATAGGCTCTGAGAATAAGATATTTTCATAGGTTGTAGTTTTATCTTTATTGACTAGGATCCAAACTAAACCTTGAGCAACAGCAAAGAGGATACAGATCTTGTTTTCTAAGTTAATTTGCTTGGAAACTGATTATTCCCTGAAAGCTTCAATTTAAAAGCTTTGGCTGCTTTTCTAAGTGCTCACTATTAAGGAATGTTAAAAAAAAAGGGGGGGTAAAACCCACACATTGTGAGGACAAGGAATTAGTCAGTGATAGTTATTTGAAAACATTTAAAACTTGAAAACAGCATAAAAAACTCGAGTGCAATTTTGTAATTGATTTAATCCATATTACTAATTGGAACAGTAATCTTGTGGCAAATGTTGTAAAGCTATGGTGACTTCCCGCTGTAGAATCCTTGGCTTCCCACGGTGGCTTTATGGGGGATGGGGAATGGTTGGCTTTCACCTTGCCTATATGCACTGAAATGCACTGAGATACCAGGCAGAGGAGTCTCTGAGTCTCTGTTTCTTAAACTTTCTTAAAATTCCTAATGGGTTTTACAGAAGATTCAGGGCATACCTGGAGCGCCTGGAGCAGTTTCTGGCACAGACACACTCACCAGGGGGAGCCTTTGTTCCTGTAACATCGTGTGCTGTCAGTGATAGTATGGGTCCAGGCCATGCCAACCTGGTGGCTTTTGGAAGGCATGAGGCAAACTTGTTGGCCTCAAGTTGACCCCTGACCAGATGATCATCAAGGTCTCATCCAGCGGAAAATGTTAAGCATGAGGACAGGGCCCAAGCACTTGCTTAATCAGTGCTATAAATCTAGTCCTACGTCCTATGAAAAAGTGTTCTCATGTAGAAGAACAGTGCACAAAGGTGATTGCTTGGCCAGTGGCTATGTGCTTCAGGGAGCTGTGCCAAGGCCCTGGCTGTGCCATTCTCCAGCTGATGGTGCTGAGAAACTCAGGGTAAAAGGGAAAAAGATGAGACCCTCTTGTCAAGACATCAAAGAAGAGATATTGTGTGGCTCCTCTGCAAAACGGTGCTTTTAATGTAACTAATCTACTCCTTAGAAGCCAGTCATTATGTGATAGAACAAAACACAATATAGTCCAAAACACAATATTCCGATTCCATCTTTTTCCATCAGGATACCTCCTGGATTACAGGATGTGATTACCTCTCACAGCTGAAACGAATTGTTGCTACTACTGAAAGGACCATTATTGTCTGGGATTATAAAGCTCAAGGGAACAGCCAGGTACTGTGTTAAGGGAAATACTCAAAGAAATTGGATTGTCTTTTCCATACAGGTAGGATAGAGGCAGCTCACTTTCTCTATTGAACATCAGTTTCCTCATATATAAAATGAAAGTGAAGTGAAAGTTGCTCAGTTGTGTCTGACTCTTTGCAACCCCATGGACTATACAGTCCATGGAATTCTCCAGGCCAGAATACTGGAGAGGGTAGCCGTTCCCTCCCCAAGAGGATCCTCCCAATCCAGAGATCGAACCCAGATCTCCAGGACTGCAGGCAGATTCTTTACCAGCTGAGCCACCAGGGAAGCCCATAAAATCAGGGATTAACTATTAATATAATAGTCTAGTCCAGCAGTAATATTCTGAGCCTTAATTAAAAGGAAACATATTTTCATTTAGCGTATGTTTAATTTGTTCTGTTTTTGAGAGCGAGAGATTGACTAGTTCATTTCTCATTTTACACCTTTCTCTGAATCCAAGTATTATCTTTGATTATGCTCATGTTATCCAGTTCAGACTTTCCCTTCAGTCCAGCTTTATTTGGCAAGAGAATTACTAAAATCAAATACCTAATTGTGGCAAAACAATCTAATGGGGTAGATGTTAATGTTAATCCTTTCAGTAAATGAAATGTTACAGCTTAACCAATTTACAGTATTTATTGAGCATCTACAGAAACAAAGAACATGTTCCCTGTACTGAAACAAAACTCAGCCTTGAGGAATCTCGTGAACAAACATAATATGTAATACAATGGTACAGAAAATTATAAAGCAAAAAAGAACAAGAGCTCAGGGAAAGGTGAGATTACTAAGAACTGGGGTTATTTAAATATGCTCTCAGGAAGCAGGCTGACTTTGAAGGACATGGAAGATTAAGAAATAATTTACCCTTCCTCTGTGCCATACTCATCTCAATGAAAAGTAAATGTCCTATGCTTGTCCACAATATTGGCCAACTAATCCCTGGTGGCTCAGACAGTAAAGCGTCTGTCTACAATGCGGGAGACCTGGGTTCGATCCCTGGGTTGGGAAGTTCCCTGGAGAAGGAAAAGGCAACCCACTCCAGTACTCTTGCCTAGAAAATCCCATGGACGGAGGAACCTGGTGTCCATGGGGTCGCAAAGAGTCGGACACGACTGAGCGACTTCACTATCACTAATGATGCCAAGATGATTTTAAAGAAGACAGGTGTTTGCTTAATGTGTTTTAATATGAGATTTGTCACTCAGTTCAGTTCAGTTCAGTCGCTCAGGCGTGTCCAACTCTTTGCAACCCCATGAATCGCAGCACGCCAGGCCTCCCTGTCCATCACCAACTCCCGGAGTTCACTCAGACTCAAGTCCATCAAGTCAGTGATGCCATCCAGCCATCTCATCCTCTGTCGTCCCCTTCTCCTCCTGCCCCCAATCCCTCCCAGCATCAAAGTCTTTTCCAATGAGTCAACTCTTCGCATGAGGTGGCCAAAGTACTGGAGTTTCAGCTTTAGCATCATTCCTTCCAAAGAAATCCCAGGGCTGATCTCCTTCAGAATGGACTGGTTGGATCTCCTTGCAGTCCAAGGGACTCTCAAGAGTCTTCTCCAACACCACAGTTCAAAAGCATCACTATCTCATGTCATATAGTTTGATTATAATCTCTTGCTTCTCACTCGTTTTCACTCTTGCTTTTCAATCTCATCGAAGCGTCTATGAGGCACACTGTGTTGAAAGCATCTTCTTCCACGCTTCAGTACCCCTGCTTCTTTTCTCTTTCCCTTCTCATATTACCCCCAAGACGGGTCATCTCTTAAATCTCTGTCCTTCAAAACTTGAATCTCAGGTAGATGCTATAGCCCTGCTTTACTCCCTTGCAGTGGCTAAGCACTGCTAGAGAAGAACTCAGAACCAACTATTTGGCATCGCTACAAAGTAAGGGTCTGCCACCTTACTTGAGCACTCAAGTGTCTTCTATCAACCTGTTCCTGATTCTTGCCAACTCACTTTCCCACTCCTGGCAAGTGTTCCCTTTCAGCAGATTAACTTCTTCCTGTCTCTGAGAATAGTGAGTCTGGAAGGTTTGTCCTCTTTCACATTCCAGCCTTAATTAAGCTTTAACTAAGAATGCAACACTACTTCCTTCCTTTCTTTGTTCCTCTCTCTAAAAACAAAATCTGACTCTCTCTGTATCCCACACCCCCCATCCTCTTCTGCCTTGTCCGGAACAAGGCTTCTTACCTTTCTCTTTTTTTGGCATTATTCTCTTCTCCTAGGATCTTCCTTTTCAACCTCCTCTGAATCCTCCTCTCAACCAATTCAGATCCCAGATCCAAGGTCAACTTCCATGACCATGGGACCCAAAGTGACCTCTTCAGTAACTCTTTATCACAGCTCTCTGGCTTATTTTTTAAAGTGTACATCCCATTATCTGGAATTATCTGTCTTATTCATCTGTCTCCCCCAACTGGGATAGTAGTTCCACAAAGTCAGAAACTTTTGTTCATCACTAACAGCCAGTGCCTAGAATGGTTCTTGCCATATTGTAGGTGCTCAATAAATATTTGTTGAATGACTGAATGAACCTGTCAATGTTCAAGTTTTATTCATTCTATAGGAAACAAGAGAGATTTAAAAATTTTTAAATACTTTTTTCTTCTCTCTTAGGTAGAAACTAAGTTCCAGGAAAGCAATGGCTATATAGCTTAGTGAACCCAGTTTGATAATACAGAGCCAGCATGACAGATGCTTGCTGAATATTTCTGGATACATGTAGGTGTTAGGACATTTTTATCCTTGTAAAGTAATAGGGACTTTGATATTAGATTTGCCTATTTACCAATCATTTTTATTTCAATGGTCTTTTAACACCTGAACTTTTTTTTGCTTCCTGTTAATATTGCCTTACAAATTCAAGAAAGGAATATGCATAGTAATATATCAGAAAATCTCATTATTTATTGGGCCAAAGATAGATACCTCACACTTTTCTCCAACAAAACACCCAAAAGCACAGTGTTGGGCTCACAACAAGTGTTCATTAACTTCTACTTAGTTAACTTAGTTTTTTTCAAGTTCCTTTAACAGTGGGAGTATCTAAAATGAAAAACATCAGAAAAGTAAAATCTTATAAAGAATAAGAGCAATATTTAAATTTAATATTTAGATATTTAGAGCAACACAATAATATTTAAAGCATTCTTCTGTTTCTAGGAAAACTATTTTGTCATAAGACCTATGGATCATTGCCTCCTCTGTGTGTGTGTAGTGTCTCTGCCTGACCAACTCTGCCGAGATGACATCCTCTTGGGGGATGATGGTGGTTTTGTGAGCAAATTCACAGTAAATAGTGAAGACTTTGGATTAAAGCAGGCAAAATCAAAAAAAAGATTACAGAATCAGGTCTTAGATTCAAAGAACTTCAAAAGGTAAGGATATTATATGGGTATTCCAATAGTTTTAATGTAGACATTGTTCAACTATTTATATAATGAAAATAATATGCCAGACCTCATGGTAGATATTTTAAACACAAAGCTAAAAAAGAATTTCTTTTTTTTTTTTTTTTTTTTCACCTCAAGGGACTTCCATTATAACAGGGAAGACAGGAAAATCAGCAACTGAAATCCTTATTTCAAATGCTATTGACAGTTAAAATCTATAGATACTTGAATGAATTAAAGAGTTCCATGAAAAATTAAATCATAAAAATGGAAAAGGTACATATAACTGTTTACTAGTATTTAAATATGCAAGAATGTTCTAAACATAAAACCAATGGATACAGGACTCAAAAAGTTTGATAGATTTGACTGTACACAAAATCAAAAGATAATATCTTGAAAATAAATAGCAAACTGGGATAAATATAAAAATATGACAGACAGTAGGTTACTAATCTTTAATAGGTATTAGAATTCAGTTAAAAATAATAATTTCTCAAGATAAAAATTGGCAAAGATGATGAACAGATTATTTACACACATACCCACACAGTAGAAATAGTCAATGAAAGTTTCAAACTGATCATCAGGCAAAAATGCTAACAACAGATGTCTCCAGCTGATGAGATTATGAGTGATTTCTATTGTCTTCTTTATAACTGTAGTGTTTTTGAAGTTTTTAGAGTAAGGTATATATTAATTTTATTAGCAGAAAAACAGACTTTTTACTAAATACAACCTTTTTATTAATCAAAGAAGTGCAACTTAAAGTTATATACAACTTCTCACTTATAAAATTAGAAAAGATTAAAAATGGGTACATGCTGTGAGATAGGCATTCTCACTTACTGCTTGTGGTGAAAAAATGAATTGAATCCCTTTCTAGAAAGCAGTTTGTGCAGATGCATCTGCATCTTAAAAAACATTTATACATTGAGACCTGTGATCCCCATGTGTTTAAAAATTTAAGCATGATTATCACAGCATTATTTCTAATAATGAAACATCTAGTGTCCAACAATAGGGGAATGATTAATTTAAATAAGGAACCATTTAAATAAATAATTCATGCATTATATAAATGTTTAATATAATATAAATTCTATAAGTATATTTACATATTTTAAAAGTGTCTATACATGTGTAATATATTTATATGTAAAATACATTTTTATCAGAGTCCTAAAAAATATTTAAGGCATCAAAGTCTTGAAAATAAATCACAGTATAACCATATTAGAGGATGCCATGCATCCCCATTAAATTATGTTTTGAAAAATATTTAATAATATGGAAAATATTCATAATATAATATGAAGTAAAAAAACTTTTGTTTTTCTATGTACATTTGAATCTAGTTTAATTTAAAAAATGCACAGATATCCATATGTATATGTGTCCGTGTGTGTCTGTGTACTTCTACGTAGAAAGAAAAATGATGAATGGAAATATACCCAAATGTTAACAGTGATTCTCTTTGGAACCTAAGAGAAGTGACTTTTATTTTCTTCTTTATGTTTTTCTACTTTCTAAATTTTGTACAAACAAAATTTTTCTTTCACAATAAGAAAAAACCTTAAAAATACAGGATTATATTTTGTTGTTAATATAGCAAATGTTTTATCCCAGAGTGAGAATATGTAATTAAAAGCTCATTTACAGCTATTGCTACAACAGGATTAAGTCTAGTCCATTGCTGAAACCCTAAGAATGACATAACACTTGTCTGGCTCCATTTTCCATCTTTCAAATATGAACAGTATGACTTAGTTCCACCAAAGTACTAGCCTCTAATGGGAGACTTTCCCAAAATATGATGGGCTGTTCTATCCATTATCAAGCACTTTATTCCTATTACGACAGGCTCTTAGATGCCGAGACATGAATCTTCTCTTTACTGAGATATGTGTCTGCTGTTGCTGCTGTTTAGTCACTAAGCAGTGTTTGATTCTTTGCAACTCTGTGGACTGTAGTTCACCAGGCTCCTCTGCCCATGGGATTTCCCAGGCAAGAATATTGGAGTGGGTTGCCATTTCTTTTTCCAGAAGGTCTTCCTTACCCAGGGATCAAAACCAAGTCTCCTGCATTGGCAGGTGGGTTCTTTACCATTGAGACACCTGGGTATGACTTAAATTATTTGAGACTGAAGTATATATGGTGGCTTAGACAGTAAAAAATCTGCCTGCAATGCACAAGACCTGGGTTTGATCCCTGGGTTGGGAAGATCCCCTGGAGGAGGGCATGGCAACCCACCCCAGTATTCTTGCCTAGAGAATCCCCATGGATAGAGGAGCCTGGTGGACTACAGTCCATGGGGTTGCAAAGAGTTGGACATGACTAAGCCACTAAGTGCACACACACACACACACACACACACACACACATTTAGGCTGAGTGTTGAGGCAAAACATTGTAGAAACTGAAAAAAGTAGCCAGTATCCAGAGTTCAAAATTTAACACAATGTGACATGGAAAAAAGAAATCTCCCTCTTCACTCTGTTTAATCCAATATTGTCAAACTTTTCTGCCTTGAGTTATAATCATGTTTATTTCTCAACTACAATCTAAGAAACTTGATGGTAAGGATTTTACATTAATCATCTTTATGTCCTCAGTACCTAGGATTGAGGCCATAAAGCTCAACCAGTGTTTTTGACTGAGGAAACAAATACATTGGCTTCCCTGGTGGCTCAGCAGGTAAAGGAGCTACCTGCAATGCAGGAGATACAAGAGATATGGGTTTTATCTTTGGGAGCATGGCAACCCACTTCAGTACTCTTGCCTGGGAAATCCCATGGACAGAGGAGCCTGCTGGGCTACAGTCCATGGGGTCGCGAAGAGTCAGATGCACCTGAAGCGACTGAGCACAGACACGGCACCCGTATGACAGATGTCCTAGCCTCAGCTTCACCAGTGATCTGGGATTGCAAAATTCCTTGTTCTTCAGTTTTGAATGTACTCATGGGAAATATGAAAATGAATTGACTCACAGAAGATAAAAAATATTATAAAACAGTCTTCCGTTTGCTTGATCAGAATTTTTTCAATAGGGTAAGGATGATAGTGGCTTCCCTGGTGGTTCAGTGGTAAAGAATCTACCTGCCAATGCAGGAAATTCAGGTTTGATCCCTGCTTTGGGAAGATCCTATGGAGAAGGAAACGGCTACCCACTCTAGTATTTTTGCCTGAGAAATTCCAGGAATAGAGGAGCTTGGGAGGTCATAGTCCATGGGTTTGAAAATGAGTTGGACATAACTTAGCTATTAAACAACAGCAACAAAAGATGATAGGGTTAATATTGGACAGAAATTCATCTTGATTAAAATTTAATTCTGAATCTATAGCTCCAAATCTGATAACAAACTTTTATTTTTTATTTTAAAATATTCTAGATGATGAATATGTAGTTAAACAGTTGAAAGTTGCACAATGCATAGGATACTGTTAATACATGGAGGCTTTACTATAGCTCAGAGTTGCAATTTGGTTAAAGCAAAAGTGAAATACCAAACAGAAATTCAACATGATGTGTCTGTGAGTCTAACATAATCCCCCCCCTTTTTTTTCTTGTAATTCCCAGTGTCAAAAGGAAGCTACATAATGACTGGGTAATGAAAATTAGATATATTCCAGCCTTAAATTGCTTTGGATCCTGCTCCTTAGACAATGTTCATTCATTAGTTTTGGAATCCTTGAAAAGAATTGAGGATAATTTGTAAGTACAATTGTTTATATACATAAACATTTTGTGACTTTCAGGTGTTTTCCTTAAACTCACGGCAGCCTTGGAGCTTTTAAATTGGTTTTTAGAAGAATCAGATGTTAAATATCCCATTTGTTCAATAAGATTAATTAGATTTTTCAGAAGGAAGTTGAAGTTATACAAATATGAACATGATTTCTCTTTTCTTAGAAGCAATTCTGCTCATTTGTTGTTTATTGCTGTATTCTATTAAATCAATGTTGATATATCTATTTTTTCCAAATATAATTCGATTGGTAAAACTTTATACTTTAAAAATCATTCTCATAGGTCAATTGACTAGCCAATTACCTACGAGTATCTATAGCACAATCATCATGTTTCATGTTTAATAAATAAACAAAATGGCTTTCTTATAGACAGGTGAGTTTGACTAGTGTATAATCTTAGTTCCTCCCTAGTTAAATATTTATTAATAGTTATATTGATGTATAGCAAGTTTATACTAATATACAGTAACTGTAAAACAGCCATTGTATTTTTTAAAGAGAGATATATCCTACTGCATGTATAAACCTCAAAAATGTTATGCTAGGTGACAAGCCAGACACAAAAGACGGCATATAAAGAATTCCATTTAAAGGAAATGCCCAGAAAAAACAAATTGATGGAAACAGAAAGTAGTATATTAGTGGATGCCTGGGAGCAGGGGGAAGTAGGGATCCCAAGTGGGCGTGAGAGAACTTTCTGGGATTAGGGAAGGCTGAAGAAAAAAGAAATCACATGATCACATCAATAGGTGCAGAAAAAGCACTTGACAAAATCCAACACCCATTCCTGATAAAAACTCTCAATCTGGACATAGTCATTATACAAGTTTTAGAGAAATAACTCAAAATGGATCATATACCCAAAGATAAAATGAAAAACTATAAAACTCCTAGAAGAAAATCCAGATGACTTTGGGTTTGGCAATAACATTTAAGATACAACTGCATGAAAGAAATCACTGGCAAACCAGACTTCATTCAAATTAAAAATTCTGTTTTGAAAAAGACACCATCAAGAGAACAAGAAGACAGGCCCTAGATTAGGAGAAATATTTGCAAAACATGTATGTGATAAAGGAGAGTTATCCAAAATATACAAAGAACTCTTACAATACAACAATGAAGCAACCTGATTGAACAATAAGCAAAAGATCTGAGCAGACATATTACCAAAGAAGGTATACAGATGGCAATAAGTATATGAAAAGATGTTTCACATCCTACATCACTAGAGAAATGCAAACTAAAGTCACAATAAGATCATTACACACCTACAAGTGCCCAGCATCCAAAACACTGACATCAAATGCTGCCAAGAATGTGGAACAATAGGAACTCTCATTCAGTGCTTCTGGGAATGTAAAATGAGCACAGCCACCTTGGAAGATAGTTTGGCGGTATTACTGATCACCCTCCCTAAAACTCTATTCTCTTGGCTTCTGGGAAGCCAGAGTTTTCTCCCAATATCTTATGTTTGTTCTTTTCCCCTGTGATTTCTCTTTTTGCATCCGCTATTTTTGTGGTGGCATTCTCCGGAGTTTTGTCCTTAACCAACCTTAATAGTCACTTTCTATGCAAATCTTGGGCTATTTTCCTCTATCCCAATATATTAATACTTGTATACTGATGAAACCCAAGCTGTCTTGAAACTAGACTTACTTATACCTACTCACCATGTCCACCTAGATATCTCATAGCCCCTTAAATTTATTGTTCATAGCTAAATTTTACTTCCCTCACCCTTTTAATCTATGCCTTTTATAGCATTTTAACTTTTCTTGGTAGCACTGAAATGGTGCACCTCAGAATGAGACTTGACCCCATGTAGTGGGACGTGAACTCAGGCTAAAGCCAGATTGAGACCTGAATTCATGATTTTTTAATTAGAATCACTCTCCTGGTGTCAGAACTTACTGCGGCTCAGGTTCTTTGTACCTAAGTACAGAAAGAATTCAGTGAGAGGCAAAGTGATAGGCAAGAAGTAGATTTACTAACATAGGACACTTGTGAGAAATGCAAACAGGCTGGCGGGACCCTGAGGATTAAGTGAGCTACATTTTTATAATCAAAGGAAAGTGAGGGAGGGGGAAAAGACTGCCTTCTTCCTCATTCTTCAAGTAGATGCCAGGCTTACATCACTAGCTCCTCATTCCTATTGGGTGGGAGAGGGTCTGACCATATGAGGTCAAACTAGGACTGTCATGGTGCTAAGTCACTTCAGTCGTGTCCAACTCTGTGCGACCCCATGGATGGCAGCCCACCAGGCTCCCCAGTCCCTGGGATTCCCCAGACAAGAACACTGGAGTGGGTTGCCATTTCCTTCTCCAATGCATGAAAGTGAAAAGTGAAAGTGAAGCCGCTCAGTCGTGTCCGACCCTCAGCGATCCCATGGACTGCAGCCCACCAGGCTCCTCTGTCCATGGGATTTTCCAGGCAAGAGTACTGGAGTGGGGCGCCATTGGACTGTCATAGTGCTTATTCAAATCAGCTGAAAGGTGGTAACATTTTTTTCTTTCACTTAATGACTCGGGGCATATCTCACACTTTATAGTTAAGCAGGCGTGCTTTATTCCGCAAAGATCCGATAGCTTTCTTGAGTGATCATTAAATTACAGGGGTCTCCCATCTATTAGGACAAGTTGTACTTGGTCCGAGTTTATAGTATAATCTCTTTGTAATCTCTCTGTGTGTTAGTTGCTCTGTCATGTCTGACTCTTTGGGACCTCATTGACTGTAGCCAGCCAGGCTCCTCTGTCCATGGAATTCTCTGGGCAAGAATACTGGAGTGGGTTGCCATTCCCTTTTCCAGGGGATCTTCCCAAGGGATTGAACCCGAGTCTCCTGCATTGCAGGCAGATTCTTTACCATTTGAGCCACCAGAGAAGCACAGCTGTTTCTTCATCTAATACAAAATCATTTGTTAAGAAGGGTCTCCCATACATTAATTCATAGGGACTGCATCTTAGCTTTTTTGGGGGGCTGCCCTTATTCTCATTAGAGTAATTGGTAATATTTGGACTCAGTTTTCCTGAGTCTCTTGGCATAATTTGGCTATAGTTCACTTCCAAGTATCATTCATTTTTTTCCACTTTCCCTGAGGATTGGGGTCTCTATGCTGTATGAAGGGAGTACTTTCCCCCAGGGTTTTAGCTACTTGTTGGGGCATTTTAGAGGTAAATTCAGAGGTATCACTTTGTACAGATTGAGGTAATCCAAAATGGGATTATCTCCTTAAGCAAGTGTTTTGTTACCTCTGAGGCCTGTTCTCTATGTGGGAAAAACCTCTACCCATCCAGTGAATGTCTACCACTACCAATAAATATTTGTATCATCTGGACTTGGGCATGTGAGTCATGATAGTATAAGGATGAGGCACAATAGAGTAGATATATTCCATTGCTTCATTAACAGTTCTTAGATCTTGTACAAATTGATACTCCCTAGTGGGTTTGAAACTGTGTTCTGGTGGCTCAGTTGGTCGAGTCCACCTGCAATGCGGGAGACCTGGGTTCAATCCCCGGGTTGGAAAGATCCTCTGGAGGAGGGCATGGCAATCCACTCTGGTATCCATGCCTCGAGAATCCCCATGGACAGAGGAGCCTGGAGGGCTACAGTCCATGGGATCACAAAGAGCTGGACATGACCGATCAACTTTCACTTTCAATACTGACATATTACATGGTGACTGACAGAGCACCATCAATCCATCCAAAAGTTATTCCTTTACTAAAGGAAAAGATTCCTCTCTGTGCCTCTGGTTTTAGGGGGTATTGCTTTTTGCAGGGATATTCCTGCCCAGGTCTTAACTTAATAACCACCGGCTGGATATTTTTGGTCAAGCCTGGAACCTCCATACTCCACACTCCAGGGTCTACTAAGGGTTTCATATCAGCTTCAATCTGTTCCTTTTCACTTTCCGTTAGAACCATTTGGTGATGAGGGTGATCTCCTTGCTCCTCCAGAAACAGAGTGGTCCCTAATTTAGTTAATAAATCTCTCCCTGTTAAAGGGATAGGACAATCAGGCACAAACTGAATGTGAAGACAATTAGCCACTGATGTTTCACAGAAGGGGTTCCAGGAAACCACGCCCTTGTCTCTTCCCTGACACTCTGTTGTTGTTTAGTTGTTAAGTCATGTCTGACTCTTGCAACCCCATGGACTATGGCCTGCCAGGCTCCTCTGTCCATGGAGTTTCCCAGGCAAGAACACTGGAGTGAGTTGCCATTTCTGATCTTCCTGACCCAGGGATCAAACTCAAGTCTCCTGCACTGGTAGGTGAATTCTTTTTTTACCACTGAGCCACCAGGGAAGCTCTGACACTCCATTATGTATTCCTTATGATTGCTAAGGTTTCCAACCCTTTGGGTTGTTATGGAGAAGGTTGCAATAGTGTTTACAAGAAATTCTATCAAATGGCCCACCACATCAATGATCACTCATGACTCAACATTTGTTATGTAGATAGTATCTCTAGGCAGAGAAGCTTTCAGCCTTGAGCCCTGTCAGTCTTTTGATTGTGAAACCATTAGCGGTCCTCAGTGGTCACTCTCTGGCATCTAGGACATTCCCTCTTCCAATGTTCTGGCTGTTTGCAAAGGCATGTTAATTGCCATCCTCCCTCCAGTGCCCCTTTTGTCCACACAGAGTACACTGGCCTTGTATGGGTACCCATGGACCCTGTGGTCCACTAGGGACAGACTGGCTTAGCAAAGTCAGCCTCCCAGTTGGTGGTCTCTGAGCAGACAAAGTCACTGCAAGTATTTGGACCCTTAGTATATTTCTTTGGGTGTGTTCAGCCTTTTTGGCTATATCCCCATTATTGAAAGCTGAATAAGCCAATTGGAGCAAATCACTCATTGGAGTTTGAGGACCAGCAGTAGCTTTCTGAATTTTGCACCTGATATCTGGGGCAGACTGGGCTGTCAAATGCATAGCCAAAAGGGTTTGTCCTTTGGAAGAGAAGGGATCTACATCTATATACTTCCTAAAAGCCTCTTCTAGTCTCCCTTGGAAAACTGTAGGATGTTCATCCTGCCCCTGTTGGACCTCTTGTACTTTTTCATAATTAACGGGTTTTACTCTAAGGTTATTTGTGTGTTGTGTGTGTGTGTGTTTGTGTGTGTGTGCACGCACACACTAAGTAGCTTTCGTCATGTCCTACTCTGCAACCTTATGGACTGTAGCCCTCCAGACTTCTCCGTCCATGGGATTTTCCAGGCAAGAATACCGGAGTGGGTTGCCATGCCCTCCTCCAGGGGATCTTCCTGAAGCAGGGATTGAACCCATGTCTCTTATATCTCCTGCATTGACAGGTGGGTTCTTTACCACTAGCGCCACCTGGGAAGCCCAAGTTCCTTCATATCTTCTATTAACCAGTTAATCATATGGTCCAGTCTCTATCAGTAGAATTTACCTGGTGATCCACTGTGAGTCTGTCTAAGAGTAGTGTCACTCCCCACTGGGGGTAGACCCTGCCTGGGTCTACTGGACTCGGGCTGCCAGCTGGTCTGCAAGGGCTCTGGCCACCAGTATTGTGTGCTGCTTTTCCTCGAGGGTGCAACAGCGGGACAGTAAGCTCTGTAAATCTCCTCAGGTGAGATCAAAAGTTCTCGCTAGTTGGGTAAACCCCTTTGAAAAAGTTCAGGATCCTCAGATAAACTTCTCAGCTTGTCTTCTGCCATACTTAGATCAGACATTGAGGAAGGTACATGGACCTCTTACTGTTCCCTGATTTCTATCAGGACCTTCTCTCAGAGGCAAAACTGAAGGGGCAGTTGGTTGGTAACTTATAATTACTGTGAATGCAAGCTGGGCTAAGGATGGGCCCCTTGAGTGTCTCAGGGTACAAAGAAGAGGTTCCTGAATATGAGGGGAGGCACCTCTTTTCATCCCTACCTACTCCACCTGGGGTAATAGCCTTAGCTGAAGGAGAAGCTTCGGCCAGCATGGTGGTCGCCGAGGTTAGTACCTTGGCTTCCCCTGGGGCAATAGCTCCTCCTAGCGGTCAGGGAGTAGCTCCTACTGAAAAAGCTGCTTCCAACTGCAATGTAGTACAACTCAGGGACCCATTGAGTGGTCACATTTTTTGGCTTCCTAACTCATATTGTAGGTTGTTGTTGGCGGTGGTTTAGTCGCTAAGTCATGTCTGACTCTTGTGATCCTGTACACTGTAGCCCGCCAGGCTCCTCTGTCCATGGGATTTCCCAGGCAAGAATACTGGAGTGGGTAGCCATTTCCTTCTCCAGGAGATCTCCTCGACCCAGGGATCATACTTGTGTCTCCTGCATTGTAGGCAGATTCTTTACCACTGAGCCACCAGGGAAGCCCATATGGTAGGTTATGTACCTAATAAATATTTTTCTTTTTAATTTCTGTTGTCTGAATCTTTCCCAATCCTGGAGGATATGGCCCAGAGAGGTAATTTGTTGGGACTGATGCAATCTGATTCATTTCAGACCTAAACCTGAGGAGATATCTCTAACTCCCATGCTATCCAAAATTCCATTCAAGTCAAAATCCATCCATAATTTGGTCAAGGACTGCCCTTATGATTTTAGATGCTATCCCTTCTGAGGTATTTTTCCAACCAGGTGTTAGTACCTGAAAATTTGCTGAAAGGGAATGGAACAGAAGTTATCCCCAGTGGTGTCCATTATGAGTGGGACTTGCTCTGGCTGCAAGCTGGGAATAAAGGGTCAATACTTATAAGGATCAGAGGGAGGGGAGTAAAATAAAGTTCATCTTGGTGGTCACACAGGTGTTCTGGGGTTAACGAAAGAAATATAGCAGGAGTGATTAAGAATGTAGGAGCAAAAACTCAAAGAGTACAGAGATTAATAGTTCTGTCTTGGACCTGCTGCTGGATATGCATAAGCATACAGGGTTGACCCACCAGTCAAAAATGAGCAGACATTGGCAGAGCATCCTCCCCAGTACACGTGGCTCATGGTGTCCTATTGGCCACTTTAGGACTGAGAGCTAACTCTCCGCGTTTTCTGACCTTATCACTGTCCCTTCATGACTCGCCAGCTGAAACTGTGCACCTCAGTTGAACCTTTTAGCTGAGATCACACACCTGGTTTCAGGACTTAATGAAGCTCAGAAAAAATTCAGCGAGAGACAAAGTGATAGGTAAGAAATAGATTTGGAGAGAAACATATTCCATGGACAGTGTGGGCTATCTCAGAATGAGAGAGAGAAGCTTTGAAATGTGGTTTGGTTAATAATTTCATAGGCTAATGAGTGAGAGGATTATTCTAACTATTTTGGGGAGAGGGCAGAAATTTTCAGAAATTGGGCCTCTGCCCACTTTTTGATCTTTGATGGTTGTACTTGGAACTATCATGGTGCCAATGAGTGTGTCATTTAACGTTCCGGTGTACAGTGAGCACATACTGAGGCTCAAGGTCTAGTGGAAGTTGACTAGCCTGCCATCTTGAAAGGTGTTAGTTGCTCAGTTGTGTCCAACTCTATGGTACCATGGACTATAGCCTGCCAGGCTTTGCTGTCCATGGGATTCTCCAGACAAGAATATTGAAGTGGGTAGCTCATCCCTCCTCCAGGGGATATTCCTGACTCAGGGATCAAACCTAGGTTTCCTGCATTGCAGCCAGATTCTCGAACATCTGAGGATCTATTTAATTCTAATCAGTCCATGTCGTGTTTTTGGGCTACATCATGTTTTAAACATTTGTGCCATGCCCCCTTCCCTCCTATTTCAGCACCATGATCCATCAAATCATTCTGGGCAGAAAAATAGCAACCCCACATGACTCCCTTTTCCCTCAACTTTCACAAATAATCAATCACAAATTTGTCTATATTGCCTAATAAATTCTTGTTGAATCTCTTGTATTCTGTATCTCTATTGCCCTAGGCTCTCCTCTCCAATTAGCCTCATCTCAGTACTCTTCCAAGTATTCCTGTAGACATGATGTCCAACCATCAGATTTCATTTCCATGTTCTCTCATTGACTCTGTGATTGTGTTCTGGGAACTCTACAGCTTGTGTTTAATTCATATCTATTTCTTTTATAACCCAAATCCACAACTGGGCACTTACAAAGAAAATTTATTCTTACCTGATGTTTAAGGTGATAATTGCAATCCAAGGTGCTTCTGGGTATTGTCCCTTAAGGTTCATTATTTCAAAGATAGCCCTCAAATACAAGCTATATATAATAAATTATGCTTTATAAGGCCCAGTTTTTGGAAAGAGCCCCATTTAAAGAAGTGTAGTCTGGTGAGCAAAAAGAATTAAAAAGAAACTATAATATATTTTAAAATTACAAATGCAAGTATCCCTTGACTTGCAGTATCATTTCTAAGAACTTATAGAAAAATGGCAATTTTACAAGACTGCTCATTGCAATATTATTTGTAATCACAAAAAATTTGAGACAGTCTGATGTTCCTCAGAGATTAAAGGATTTATTCATTCAAGGGAATACTCTATGATAATTTTAAAAAGAATAAGAAAGTTTTTTAATGTACAGATTTGGAAAGATCTTCAAGATTTATTATTAAGTGGAAAATCAAGGAACAGAATAGTATATACTACCATTTTATTTATGAACAAAGAAAAGGAAACATACAAGGCAAGAGTAGACTAAGGTCAGGTGCTTTATGCCTAAGGGAAAATAACATGGTACCAGACTAGAAAATAACACAAAAGGCTTAATGTAGTTGGTGGGGGCAGGAGGGTGGAGTCTAGGAAAGGCCTTTCAGAGGATATTAATATTCAAGTGGACACCTGCATCTGTCTGTAATGAGGGAAACCTGGGTTTGATTTCTGGGTTGGGAAGATCCCTGGAGGAGGGCATGGCAACCCACTCCAGTAGTCCTGCCAGGAGAATCCCCATGGACACAGGAGCCTGGTGGGTTTGCAAAGGAGTCCATGGGTTTGCAAAGAGTCAGACATGACTGACCAACTAAGCACAGCACATACACCTGGAGGAGGGTGGTTGCTAGTGTGGCTACAATCCAGGGGAGAAACATCTTTGGCCTGTGCAGAAGCTCTTGAGGAGGAAGAGAGTTCAGTGAGGTTAGAAAGGAGGCTGAAGAGACCACAAGGCTTGATCAAAGGGAAGAAGAAGGTGTAGGGTGAGCCTGGAAAGATGACAGGGACCACCCAGTGCCACCTAGGCCTTGTGGGCCAAGTGATGGAACCTGGTATTCCTGAGAGCATCAGGAATCCACTGGAGAAAAGTGATGTGATCCATTCATGTTTTAGAAAGGTCACTTTGGCGGCAACTTAACGGGATTTGGAGTGGGATTGGGGAAAGAGGAATAGAAAATAGTGGAAGCTGAGAAATTAGTTTATTGCAGTAGTTCTGGTGAGAGGGGATGGAGAGTTGAATCAGGATATTATTTGTTTTTAACTTATTTATTCATTTTTGGCTGCAGGTGGGCTTTCTCTTGCTGCAGTAGGCAGAGGCTATTCTGTTGTGGTGTGTGGGCTTCTCACTGCAGTGGCTTCTCTTGCTGGGAGCACAAGCTCTAGGGTCTGCGGCCCAGTAGCTGTGGTGCATGAGCTTTGTAGCCTCGTGGTATGTGGGATCTTCCTGGACTACAGGTCGAACTCGTGTCCCCTGCATTGCAAGGCAGACTCTTAACCACTGGACCACCAGGGAAGCCCAAACCAAGATATTATGATGGAAATGGGAAGAAGTGGTCAATTTCATGTCTATTTAGGAGGGAAAATCAACAAGACTTGACCGAAAGTTGGATGTGGGTAATGAGAGAGGGAGAAATGTCCAAACACATTCCTGCCATTTTGTTCTACGAGAAAGACTCATTGAGCTGAACAATGTACTTTCTGGCTTAAGAGGTGATATATCTCTGTCCATTCTTAACACCAGCACAACTTCAGCTCCAGGGAAGAGGAATGGATTTCTTTTTAAACAGAAACAATGCAAATGCTGTATTAATATCATATCATAGAACAAATAGATTCTGTGGGTCAGCGAGAATTTAATCATTACTTACAATTGTTTTCCTGTGGGTAAATAGATTTACAATGACTTAGAGATGAACTTCTTGAACATTGTTTATAAGTTGGAATTAACTTTAGAAAGAAAAATAAACAAGTTTTACATTTAGCTTGTGTTTTGCAGGCCTGTCAGAGAGTTTGCCATGCCAAGAGGAGCAAACACTTTCTGTTACTGTATGAAAGCAAACGTGATTGTCACTGGAGGTAAGAGGACAGTCCGCGTTACACAGGGATTTTCTACTTTGCAAATGGTGCTCTCCTTAATTAGCACAGTTACAGAGTTTTCACACAGCTATAGCATTTTACTGCTAACAAAACCTTTTAGAGAATTTTTAAGTTTGTTTAAAGTCAAATCTGTCATTCTTTTTCTTTGTGGCTTTTTGGTGTGGTCGCACACTTAGAAAGGCCCTCCTTAGCCTGAGACTGTGTGAAACAAATTCTCCTATATTTACTACAAATCTGTTCGTTTTACAGTTTACCTTTAATCTCTCTAGAATCTGTTTCAGTGTGTGAGAGCATGAATTCCTAGCCTGGGGCCCATGTGTGGACTTTAAGGGAGTCCTATAGCCCCTTAGGCTGAATGACTGTGTGTCTACATGCATTTTTCTGGACAGAAAGTCCAAAATTTTATCAAATCCTCAAGGAGTCCTTGACAAAAAGATCAAAAGCCAACGATTTAGCATTAACAGAGAAGTGGACTAACGATAGAGTGCTTGTAACTACCAACATTTAAGGGCTCAGATTATCTGCTGAGAGTAACAGGAAAGATGACAAATATAAGAGACTTGAGGAGAAAGATGAGAGGACTAAGCTATTCTGCTGGTCTGACTCCTTACCTGTCAAGCTAGGATACTAGGCCTGTGATGGCTTTCAGCCTAGGCTCTGGAATCAGACTGTCTAGGAACAAATACTAGGGTTTTTTTTTTACTAGCAAGCCTTGGATAGGTTATTTAACTCCTCTAAGATTCAATCTCAGGCTTCCCAGGTGGTGCAGTGGTAAAGAATCCACCTGCCAGTGCAGAAGACTCAAGAGACACAGGTTTGATACCTGGGCTGGAAGATCTCCTGGAATAGGAAATGGCAACCCACACCGTATTATTACCTGGAAAATTTCATGAACAGAGGAGCCAGGCAGGCTATAGTCCATGGCGTTGCAAATAATCGGACACAACTGAGTAACTGAGCATGCACGCATGATACATTAATGCATAAATGAGTAGGAACATATTAAATCAAGAAAAGAACTCATAGAATATTTATGAGAATTCAAATTTATATATGTAAATACAATGATTACAAAACAGCATTGACAAGAAGAAGCAGATCCAAAGCAAGTCAATCATAGCATCCAGGAAGAAACAGACTGTGATTTGATATTAGAAGAAAGATAGTGAGAGTCTCTCAGTCGTGTCCAACTCTTTGTGACCCCATAGGCTATACAGTCCATGGAATTCTCCAGGCCAGAATACTGGAGTGGGTAGCCTTTCCCTTCTCCAGGGGATCTTCCCAACCCAGGGATGGAACCCAGGTCTCCCGCATTGCAGGCATCAGGATTCTTTACCAACTGAGCCTCAAGGGAAGCCCAAGAATACTAGAGTGGGTAGCCTATCCCATCTCCATCAGATCTTCCTGACCCAGGAATCAAACTGGGGTCTCCTGATTGCAGGAGAATTCTTTCCAGCTGAGCTATTAGGACATGATTAAAGATGAGAAAGACGCTTTAAACTGTGCCCGTCTGCGTTCCTGAGAACATAACAATCTGCACATGTCCTTCTTTCAGGAGATGATAAAGTGCTCCGGTTGTGGCACCCCAACATCAGCACCAAGCCAGTGGGGAAACTTGTGGGGCACATGTTCAGTATCACCGAGATCGTGACAAACGAGAAAGAGCAACACGTTATCAGCCTTTCTTCTGCAAAGGTAACCAAAAGAAAACAACAAAAATGAAACAGAACGATTCTTTCCCTTAAAGTCAACTATTGGAAAATATAGAATACATAGTTTTTCACTGAAATAGCTGATAGTCAAAGAGAAAAATGTTGTTAATATGGGTGAGAAAATAAGAAGTCACTGTTCTCTGTTTCTATTGATATCAACAGAAGAAAGAACATATGTTTAAAGACAAGAGTAAAAGGAATAGAACATTGGGAAGAGAGCCATTATTCTCAATAGTAAAACATAATATGGCCCTTCTGTGATCATTAAAGACAGAAAAAATAAGGATTTCTAGACACAGAAAACAAACTTACGGTTACCAAAGGGGCAAGTGGGTGGGAGAGAGATAAATTAGGAGTTTGGGATTAGCATATACAAACTACTATACATAAAATAGATAAACAACTATTAGATAAACAAAATAAATGTCCTACTGTATAGCACAGAGAAGGAAATGGCAACCCACTCCAGTGTCCTTGCCTGGAGAATCCCTGGACAGAGGAGCCTGGTGGGCTGCAGTTCATGGGGTCGCAAGAGTCGGACACGACTGAGTGACTAAACCACCACCACTGTATAGCACAGGGAACTATATCAATATCCTGTGATAAACCATAATGGAAAAGAATATGAAAAGCAATATGTATATTTGTATGACCTAATCACTTTTCTCTACACCAGGAACTAACATAACATTGCAAATCAACCATACTTCAATTTTTAAAAAAGCAAAGAAAGAAAAAAGTATTTCTGTTGTTGTTGCTATCACTACAGTGTTTTAAATATTCTAAACAAAGTAATAAAAAAGAAAAAATGACTTATGACTATTAGAAATGAGGTGACTGCATATTTGCAAATAATGTGATTGCTGGGAAAATTCAAGAAAACCAGCTTAAAAGTTTTAAGACAGATAAATTCAGTAAAGTGGGTGGTTATATTCATGATTGCAGTTTATAAAAATAAATTTCTATATAAGAATAGAAACCAGTTAGGAAAAAACGGTCAAATGGATAGCATTCACAAGAGCAAAATTGTATGAAATGCCTAGAAACAATCTTAACAAACAATATTCACTATTAATGTTAAGATAACTATGAAGTTCTGAGGTACATTTATTTAAGAACATGAATGTAGGGACTTTCCTAAATGAGAGTATAGTACTATAAAAGGTATTCTGCATCAAATAAAGTTAGGTATATTTAATGCTATTTAGGATTATTTAGGAGCTTCCCAGGTGGTTTTAGTGATAAAGAACACACTTGCCAATGCAGGAGATATAAGAGACATATATTCAATCCCTGAGTCAGGAAAATCCCCTAGAGGAGAGCATGGCAACCCACTCCAGTATTCTCGCCTGGAGAATCCAATGGATAGAAGAGCCTGGTGGGCTGCAGGCCATAGAGTCACAGTCGGACAGGACTGAAGTGACTTAGCACAGACAGGAAAGGATTATTTGGACCTCAGTTTGCCAAATCTAAAGTTACTATAAAAGTGTTGACATACAAAAAAACCCTAGAAACTTTAGAAAATAAGATTACAAGATGACACTTTCCCTATCAGATATTAAAACATTTAATAAAGCCTCAATAAATAAAACAGAACAGCAGTCAAGGCAGCAATAGACACATCTATGAAACAAGAGAAGATTCACACATAAGTGTGAATGGGAATTTCAGACATAATAGAAGTAGCATTTTAAGTTTGTGAGCAAAAGATGGTTTGTTCATTAAATGTTGGGAAAACTGATTAACCATATTAGGAAAAAATAAGTAATCAAATCATTATTTCATAATTACCAACAAAATACATTCCATATAGATTAAATATTTTAAATGTATAATAGTAAAACACAGGTGAATATTCATATAGTCATCAGGTAATTCCTATGTATGACATCTACAACAAAAGAAAAAAAAAGTGACTACATGAACATTCAAACTGTAAATTATTATAAAGGCTGTCATTTATCAAATGCTTACCAAGAGTCAGGCACTGTCCTCATTATTTTACATCACAACTTATTTGATGCTGGTAACAATCCTATAATTATCCCAATTTTGCACATGTAAAGAAAAATGACATCTGCATACTTGCATTAAATAAATGTAGCCAATCTTGTGTCTATCCTGACCCCAGGCAGTCTTCTTACCCCCATAAAAAAGTTAAGACAGATAACAGACGGGGAAGTGTATAACATAAATGACATAAACTGGAATACTATTCTTATACAAATAAAAAACAAACTTTAACAAATCAGTAGGAAAATAGGATAAAGGAAGGAGAAGGGAAAGAATACAGGCATGTTTACATAGTGCTGCTGGGGGTAAAGCTGGCAAAAATTTGGGGGGCATTTATTATAATAAAATAATCAGATAAGTGCCCAGAGATCAATGTAAAAGGATGTTTATGGTGCTATTGCTTATATTGGTTTAAAAAAGAAAAAAGAAAAGGAATAAAAAGGAAGATGAAAAGGAAAGGTAAGGGATAGGGAGTGAGAAATTCAATTTCTAAAAATAAGGCTTTTACTCAGTAATTTATTTTCTCTCAGTTTTATTGAGATATAATTGATATATGATACTGTATGAGATTAAGATTAATGTATCATTAAGCATAATGATCTGACTTACATTCATCATGAAATGATTATTACCACTGTTGGTTTAATGAACATTCATTATCTAATATTGAAACCAAAAAATGAAAAAAAAATGCTTTTAAAAAAACTTTCTAATGAAAATATTTAGGATTTATTCTCTTAGCAACTTCCTTATATGTCATACATCAGTGTTAGCTATAGTTATCATGCTATACATTACACCCTTAGTACTTATATTTCTTCTAATTGGAAGTTTGTATCATTTGACCACCTTTCTCTACTTCCTCTTCCCCTTAAATCAGCAATTTATGAGATCTCTTTTTATATCATAGAAATTGTCACATAGACTTTCAACACCAAATGGGTGAATATTGATATGAAAATGTATACACACTATATTATGCAAAATATATTAAAATATTATGTAAGATATTAACCCATTTTTAATATATGTGTCTATCATATATTATCGGGCTTCCCTGATGGCTCAGACAGTAAAGCATCTGCCTGTAATGCGGGAGACCCAGGTTTGTTTCCTGGGTTGGGAAGATCCCCTGGAGAAGGAAATGGCAACCCACTTCAGTATTCTTGCTTGGAGAATTCTGTGGATTGAGGAGCCTGGTAGGCTACAGTTCACGGGGTCGCAAAGAGTCAGACAGAACTTCGCTTCTTCGCTTCATATATTATCAGGGATGATAGTGATTACATGGGTAGCAAGGTTGTGGATGGATTTAATTTTTTTCCCCTTTTTGTGTTTTTCTTTTCTTTTTTTCTTGTATTTATATCTTTTTAACAAAAAATATACATTGCTTTTATAAGACTATTTTTAATTTTTAAAATGGTACTGGAAAGACAGTAAAATTGTTGAGACATAAAAACTAAGACATTATGATGGAGATTCCTTTAAAAACTAGGAATAAAACCACCATATGACCCAGCAATCCTACTCTTGGCATATACCCTGAGGAAATCAAAATTGAAAAAGACACATGTATCCATTGTTCATTGCAGCACTATTTACAATAGCTAGAACAAGGAAGCAACCTAGGTGTCTATCGACAGATGAATGGATAAAGAAATTGTGGTACATGTACACAATGGAATATTACTCAGCCATAAAAAGGAACACATCTGAGTCAGTTCTAATGAGGTGGATGAACCTAGAGCCTATATTCAGAGTGAAGTAAGTCAGAAAGAGAAAGAGAAATATTGTATACTAAAGCATATATACAGAATCTAGAAAGATGGTACTGAAGAATTTATTTGCACGGCAGCAATGGCTTAAAGCTCAACTTTCAGAAAACAAAGATCATGGCATCTGGTCCCATCACTTCATGGGAAATAGATGGGGAAACAGTAGAAACAGTGTCAGAGTTTATTTTTTGGGGCTCCCAAATCACTGCAGATGGTGATTGCAGCCATGAAATTAAAAGATGCTTACTCCTTGGAAGGAAAGTTATGACCAACCTAGAGAGCATATTCAAAGGCAGAGATATTACTTTGCCAACAAAGGTCTGTCTAGCCAAGGCTATAGTTTTTCCAGTGGTCATGTTTGGATGTGAGAGTTGGACTATGAAGAAAGCTGAGTGCCAAAGAACTGATGCTTTTGAACTGTGGTGTTGGAGAAGACTCTTGAGAGTCCCTTGGACTGCAAGGAGATCCAACCAGTCCATTCAAAAGGAGATCAGTCCTGGGTGTTCATTGGAAGGACTGATGCTAAAGCTGAAATTCCAATATTTTGGCCACCTCACACGAAGAGCTGACTCATTGGAAAAGACTCTGATGCTGGGAGAGATTGGGGGCAGGAAGAAAAGGGGACGACAGAGAATGAGATGGCTGGATGGCATCACTGACTCGATGGATGTGAGTTTGAGTGAACTCCGGGAGATGGTGATGGACAGGGAGGCCTGGCATGCTGTGATTCATGGGGTCGCAGAGAGTCGGACATGACTGAGTGACTGAACTGAACTGAGCTGAACTGAATGGAGAAACAGACATAAAGAACCGACTTACGAACATGGGGAGAGGGGAGGAGAGGGTGAGATGTATGGAGACAGTAACATGGAAAAACTTACATTACCATATGTAAAATAAACAGCCAATGGGAATTTTCTGTATGTTTCAGGGAACTCAAACAGGGGCTGTGTATCAACGTAGAGGGGTGGGATGGGGAGGGAGATGGGAGGGAGGTTGAAGAGGGAGGGGATTTATGTATACCTATGACTGATTCATGTTGAGGTTTGTCAGAAAACAACAAAATTCTGTAAAGCAATTATCCCTCAATTAATAAATTAATTAATTAAAACAAACAAAAAAAGTTCAGGCCATTCATGTCCAGAGGTGAAGAGACAGCAGAGATTAGCGTTCCCCTTTCCTTTAGATGTGGTGAGTGTACTCAGTGATGCTCTTTCAGGCACCCTAGCAGCTCTACTTGGGCAAAGTACTTAATATCTTTCCCCCCAATTTCTTTGTCTATAAACTGTAGTGGTGCTTAGCTCACAAGACTGTTAGAGAGAGATCATTCATTTAGTTATTCAGCAAGCATTTCTTTCTTGAGTGTCCTGTCTGTTTCAGGTACTGTTCTGGGTTCTGGAGACAGAAAACTGAACCAGGCAGTCAGGGACCTTGCCACAGGAAGTGTACATTCTAGGGGAAGAGGGAGACAAGCAAAGTAACAAACACGTAAGAAAACAAAATGATAACTATTCCAATGAATAGAAAATACAACAATGTGATATGATTGAGTATCACCTCTGAAGAGGTGACATAAATGTTGAAACCTGCATGACCAGAGGAGCCAGCCCCATGAAGATCTTGGCAAGGAGCAATTTAGGCGCAAAGAATGGCAATACAGGCACATACATATTTTTGCTTAAGCTAGCTTCCTCTTCTTCTCCGTCTCCTTCCTTTCCCCCCTTTCTCCTTCTTCTTCTCAATAAAAATCATAGACAGGTTTTACACATTTAACATTCCTTCATATTACTTCATATAAATTAGCTTTCATCACATCAAGTTTTAATAAATCACCACGGGTAGTCATATGCCTACTCTATGCTTTTATCTAAGCTCTTAGAGTAGATTTTCATCATTCCTCTGAGATTTGCAGACTTTCCACCAGGATATTATTTTCTCCTGCACTGATAAAAAAATTTTTCTAGTTGCAGAGCTCAAGTATTTAATAGCTATGCCACATTTATTGCTCCTGAAGAGCTGACAAACATTGAAAAAGTAGAGAGAAATAAATTTCAGTTGCTTTTATTTTATTAACAAAAACAAGAATAATGGTTGACAGGTGGCGCTAGTGGTAAAGAACCCGCCTGCCAATGCAGGAGACATGAGACACAGATTCCATCCCTGGCTTGGGAAGATTCTCTGGAGGAGGGCATCGCAACCCACTGCAGTATTCTTGCTTGGAGAATCCCATGGACAGAGAAGCCTGGTGCGCTGTAGTCAATGGGGTCGCGAAGAATCGGACATGACTGAAGCAACTTAGCACACACGCAATCTTGCCAAGCACAACTCTATAGTTACCAGCAGTTATTTTTCTGAGAAGGAGACATGCTTTTATGATTTATAACAGACGAAAATGAGTATTTAAACATTGTTATTTTCTTAAATTTTTGCTTTGGAAAGTGATATGAAAGGACCCCAGGAAAGGTAAAGTTTAACTAGGCTGTGGGTATGGCTTAGAGCAAGAAGCAATGTCCTGAAACCAAGTGCCAAGTGGATAACTCATAGCAAGTCAGAGGTTTGCCCATCTGGCCTGTTGCTCAGCTCGGCTTCATCTTATCCATGACTATGTCTAAGATATTGTCCTAAGTGAAGATTTTTTTCCTGCCCTGTCTCAATTTCAGGCACATGGCTTAACACATGGCCTCTGAAATCAGGTAAAACTAAATTTAAGTTCTGGCTCTAATAATTTATGACCTTGGGTGAGCCATTTGAGAAAGCTGAGGAGGATAACAGAATACAGGCAGACCTTGTTTTATGGTGTTTTGTTTTATTTCACTTCGAGGATGCTGAGGTTTTTACAAAGTAAGGGTTTGCCACAACCTGAGTTCAGCAAGTCTATCTCCACCATTCTTCCAATGGCATTTGCTCACTTTGTGTCTCCATGTCAAATTTTAGGAATTCTTGGAATATTCCAAACTTTTCCACAATTAATACTGCATGAGTTACAGTGATCAGTGACCTTTGACGTTACTACTGTAATTGTTTCAGGGCACCATACACCATGCCCATATGATCGACAGATACTGTTTGTGTTCTGACTACTCCACCAACTGGCTGTTCCTCCATATCTCCCCTCTTCGGCCTCCCTCTTCCCTGAGATACGATTGAAAATGGGCAATTAATAACACCATATCGTCCCCTAAATGTTCAAATGAAAAGAAGAGTGGCACACTGAGGAAAGCTGCGTCAGGCATCCGTAAGTAAAAAGGGCCCTCGTGCCAAAAATGTTAGATTCATGCGGGTACACGGGGTGGTCTCACATGAAAGCAGCCCTTCAAGATGACAGTGGCAACTGTCAAACTATAGAGAAATATAAGTAAAATGAAGATGCACAGGAGCCTCTCAGTTAAAAGATAAAGAGAATTCCCATGAAAGAACAATGAAACAGACCTGTCCAGCCTACTAGATCCCAAGATAATAGAAATACTGAAGAAATTAAGAAAGGCTATTGACAGAAATGCCTATAAATATTAAGAAGAAAAAAAACACACAAGAAACTATAAAGAAGAGCCAATTAAAATTAGAAAAAAAATCATTTGCCAAGATGAAAGCTGAGCTAAAAAGCCATAAGTAGTAAATTGAGTGATGTAGAAGAAACAGTAAGTGATCTGGTTCAGGAGGGAGGGGACATATGTATATTTATGGCTGATTCATGTTGTATGGCAGAAACCAACATAACATTGTAAAGCAATTATCCTCCAATTAAAAATAATTTTAAATGAAAAGACACAACCCACATAATGAGAGAAAATATTTGCAAACATAGTGACTGACAAGGGATTAACCACCAAAATATACACATAGTTCATGCAGTTCGGTATGAAAAAACAATTAAAAAATGGGAGGAAGATCTAAATGGACATTTCTGCAAATAAAACATACAGATGGCCAGCAAGCATGTGAAAAGATGCTTAACATCACTAATTATTAGGGAAATGCAGATCAAATCTATAATAAAATATCACCTTATACCAATCAGAATGGCCACTATTAACATAGCTATAACAATAAACACTGGAAAGGGTGTGTGGAAAAGGGAACCTTAACTGTTGGTGAAAATGTAAATTGGTGCAACCACTCTAAAAAAAAAAAGTAGGGAGGTTTCTTAAAAAATTGGAAATAGAGTTACTATATGATCCAGCAATCCCATTCCTGAGCACATATCTGGCAAGGACAAAAATTATTTCGAAAAGATACATGCACCCCAATGTTCGTTGCAACACTATTTACAATAGCCAAGACATGATAGCAACCTAAACGTCCACTGACAAAAGAGTGCAGAAAGAAGATGTGGTATATATATAAAATGGAATATTGCTCAACCATAAAAAGAACAAAATAATGCCATCTGCAGCTATATGGATACACCTAGAGATTGTCGTACTAAGTGAAGTAAGTCAGACACAGAAAACGAATATTATATGATATTGCTTATATGTGGAGTCTTCAAAAAATGGTATCAGTGAACTTATTTATAAAGCAGAATAGAGTCACAGATGTAGAAAACAAACCTATGGGTCACCAGTGGGGAAAGAAGCAGCAGTAAATTGGGAGATTGGGATTGACATAAATATACTATTATAAATAAAGCAGATAACCAATAAGCACCTACTGTATAGCAGAGGGAATTCTACTCAATGCTCTGTAATGGCCTACATGGGAAAAAAATCTAAAATATGTATTTGCTTAGCTTATTCACTTTTAAAAATGATGGAAAAAAATAAGATAAAATAATGATTTTTTTAAAATAAATCTTTTTAAACTCAAGTTCATAAAAATATCCTCTAAACTTTTCTAAAAATAGGTTTGTTTTCAATATTTAGGAGCATGATGTCTGTATATGTGTGTGTGCATATGTGTGTGTGTATCTATATGCTTGCTACTCCATATCTCCTCACATAGGCACGGAGGCCTCAGTTTAGAAACAGATCTAGTTCCTGAACCAGAGGTTGCTTCGGTTTAGTTCCTTCTCAGTCTCCTTTTCCTGAACCAGGAGACCTGCTCTTGGCACTGCCATGGAGTGGTGAGAGTGCCTGTGGCCCTGTCTGCCCAGCTAGAGCTGCTCCCCTGCTGCCACTCTGCCCCAGACAGTGCCTGGGCTCTGGTTGGAGCCCACTCGTTTTGTATGTCTCTCTTAGTTGGATCCATTCAGTTCAGTTCAGTTCAGTCGCTCAGTCATGTCCAACTTTTTGTGACCCCATGGACTGCAGCATGCCAGGCTTCCCTGTCCATCACCAACTCCCAGAGCCTACTCAAACTCATGTCCATCAAGTCCATGATGCCATCCAACCATCTCATCCTCTGTCATACACTTCTCCTCCTGCTTTCAATCTTTCCCAGCATCAGGGTTTTTTCCAATGAATTAGTTCTTCACATCAGGTGGCCAAAGTATTGGAGTTTCAGCTTCAAAGTCAGTCCTTCCAATGAATATTCAGGACTGATTTCCCTTATGATTGACTGGTTGGATCTCCTTGCAGTGTAAGGGACTCTCAAGAGTCTTCTCCAACACCACAGTTCAAAAGCATTAATTATTCAGTACTCAGCTTTCTTTATGGTCCAACTCTCACATCCATTCATGACTACTGGAAAAACCATAACTTTCACTAAATAGACCTTTGTCAGCAAAGTAATGTCTCTGCTTTTAAATATGCTGCCTAGATTGGTCATATCTTTTCTTCCAAGGAGCAAGCGTCTTTTAATTTCATGGCTGCAGTCACCATCTGCAGTGATTTTGGAGCCCAAGAAAATAAAGTCTCTCACTGTTTCCATTGTTTCCCCATCTATTTGCCATGAAATGATGGGACCAGATACCATGATCTTCGTTTTTTGAATGTTGAATTTTAGGCCAGTTTTTTCACTCTCCTCTTTCACTTTCATCAAGAACCTCTTCAGTTCCTCTTCACTTTCTGCGATAAGGGTGGTGTCATCTGCATATCTGAGGTTATTGATATTTCTCCCAGCAATCTTGATCCCAGCTTGTGCAGTTAGCTAGATAGATAAAAGTGAGGAGAGGAAACAGTAGATGATAGCAAGAGTATGTGTGAATGTGCAGACAACAGAGAAAAAGAGGTTTTAGGAACTGGAAGCAGTTTGGTATGACAGTAACTAGAATAACCTAAGGGGAGAGGGCAGCAGAAAAACCTAGAGGAGAGATGCAACATAATGAGGAAGGTCTTTGCGCCTTCTGCCAGCCCAGCAATCACCACTTCCCTAAAAACACACAAAAGAAGTAGAAAATAGAATCACTGTGCAGAAAACATCACAGGTTTCAAAAGATATTCGTATTGATTCACTGAGGTGGAGAGTGCTGGTGTTATGTCCATTCCAGAAACAAGAAAACGGAGGCTTAAGAAATTTAAATGATGGACTAGAACTGAAACCCAAAGCCTCATCCTTTGTTCTTTCCATGGGCTCAGTTGGTAAAGAATCCACCAGCATTTGGGAGACCTGGGTTTGATCCTTGGGTTGGGAAGATCCCCTGGGGAAGGGAAAGGCTATCCATTGCAGTATTCTGGACTGGAGAATTCCATGAAGAAGTCCTTGGGGTCGCAAAGAGTCGGACACAACAGCAACTTTCACTCTCACTTTGTTCTTTCCACCAACCACAGTTCAGAGCACATACACGAACAGTAAAAAGACCGCCAACCACGAAGCATCTCAAACAAAACAATAGAACTGGAAACAAAACAGAGATAAACTTATTTGACACTCCTTGATTCCACTTTTAGATTCTTCCCCTACTGGTCTCTCTGAACCTAATTCATAAATAGGCTCTGAACCCAACTTCATAAATTGTCCTAATGGACTCCTCTACTCTGTCATGCAAACAGTGGTAAGTTTCAATATTGTAGCTACTCCCCAAACTTACATTTTTACTAGCACAAAGGAAGTAACGACTCCCAGTTGCACAGGTTCTGAGTAATAGTGGCCTGTAGATGGTATACATGTGATCCAAGCTCCTGATCACATGATTTTGACATTTTTATGTTCCTGCATATAAGTACCAACCTGCCTTCACAATAGTGAAGTTTTGAATTTAATTAACTCTAGGTGTCTTAAGTAAGAAGTTAATACCTCTGTTAACAAAACTACCTTTCAAATCTTTATATGTAGTTCTATAAAATTATCACTCATTTATTCAACAAATATTGCAATTTAGTAAGTACTATATAATATAGCAATAGGTAATATATATAATAATGACTGTTATGACATAAAAATATTATTTAATGCTGATGCATGCTAGGACTTGTAATCCTTGATCAAATAACTTTTCTTCCCTGAAGTTTAATCACAATGTAACTTTCTGAAAAAGAATAAAAAAGAATAATGAAGAATACTAAGACTAGTTATTTCAAGTGACAAACTTGACCTAGTTTTGCTGAATTTATACTTTATTGTTCTTTCAATTATATTATCCCAAGTTCTATCTGAGTAACTAACCTAGGTCTCTTTCCTTCCTCTAAGGAGAGCACTAATAATGTATTTATCTATAGTCTTTCTCTTCCAGGGCATTGTCCTGACCCAGGGATTGAACCTGCATCTCTTAGGTCTCCTGCATTAGCAGATTTTTTTTTTTTTTTTTTTTTTTTTACCACTAGTGTCACCTGGGAAGTCCCTCCTATATCTACACCATCCCTAAGAACTGCTTTCTGTAATTCTTCATTCCTGGATAGGAACAGGGAAGGTTCTTAGAAACCTCATTTAGCAAGACGTTCTCATCTTAAGTCATGAAAGAGCAGTTTGAAACCCTTCACCTGAACTATGCTGTGTCTCTATTTTCGAATCTATAGTGTAAAGAGAAATATGGCTTCAGATAAACTGTTAGTCATAACGAGCCCTTTATTATTCCTCCAGATTCTTAAAGGATAATAAATTCTATGTCTTTCCCCTATCTTTTTTGAGGACAGAAAAAATCTAGTTCCTATTGGCAAACTTTTAGTCACTGTTTTTATTTTCTTCTGACATTAATGAATAACAATTGAATCAAGAACCAAATTAAAGTTTAGCAAATGAGTGCTCATCATACAAATCATACTTTCTTGCAAGTTTTTAAGAGCATATTGCAGATTCTGAAGATGGTTCACCTCAATAGCTTTGAGTAGGGAAAGTAAAGTAGAAAAATGGTGACCCATGTTCTTTATCCCTCCAGGTTTTCAGAGTATGGGATATACAGACTCTTTCACTATTACAAGTCTTCCACGATAGCCAAGGAGGACCAGGAGACATGCAGATTTACTCTATGATATTTGATTCCAATCATCGCATGCTTATTACAGGTAAGTGCACCCAATTAATGGGCTTCCCAGGTGGCACTAGGGGTAAAGAACCCACCCTCCAATGCAGGAGACATAAAAGACATGGGTTCTACCCCTGGGTTGGGAAGATCCCCTGGAGGAGGGCATGGCAACCCAATCCAGTATATTCTTGCCTGGAGAATCCCATGGACAGAGGAAACTGCTGGACTATGGTCCATAGGGTCACGAAGAATTAGACACAACTGAAGCGACTTAGCATGCCTGTACCCAGTTAATGACAAATAAAATCTTGATTTTTTTAAATCTTTTTTTTTAACTAGCACTTGCTCACTGACCAGAAGAAAAACAAAACTAGATGGGAAATTTATAAACTGTGATTTCTCACAATAGCTAACAGTTCAATTCTATTTTTCTATGGCTTTCTATTTTTCTATAGCTTGGTGGATGAGGTCTTGAACCTAGGATGCAAGGTAGCAGGGTTAAAGCTGCTGCTACACACAGGGCAAATCCAGCTCTGCATTGAGTGTTGGAGCAGGAATATGACCCATCTTAGCACAGCTGTACCAGCATGCTGAGTCAGTGCCCCTTTTCTTCAGGGAGGCAATTTGGCCCCATGTACTCTGGTACTGAGACAGTTACTCAGTGGGGAGGGTGCTGGCCCTCCCACCTGCCTTTGCTTCTAGACAAAGGACAGTGAAGAGAGAAGATAGGGTTCTGAATGACAGAGCCAGCAGCACTGATGCTCACAGATTATTTTTCTCCTTTTCCTGCTGCCCCTGATAAACATGCTTAGTAAAGAGACAAAAGACCCTGTTAGGCATTTGGGTTGAACATTACTCACATGCATATCCTCAGAAGAAGCTTTAGAAGAAATGAACAGTATTAACAACAGTTCCTCCTTCTGTAACACCAACCCAGAATGCATTTCCTATTGACCATCTTCCCTGAGTTTCTGTGGGATTAATACGGCAGAGAAATGATTGGTGCTATCTCTGCTAGTGGAGAATATGAATCACTTTTTAACTTTTAGGTGTTTTTTGGCTTAGAAGTGAACTAGAACTTCATGTTTGATGGATAATTTTCTACCTTCTAAAACAGAAATTAACTCATTGTAAGCACCCCTCCTCTATACTATCTCCTCTTAGAATAACATAAAAATGGCTACAAACAAGTTTTCTCTTAGTGCCCCAACTGGCATGTTTGATTTGCTGCTGCTGCTGCTGCTGCTGCTAAGTCGCCTCAGTCGTGTCCGACTGTGTGCGACCCCATAGACGGCAGCCCACCAGGCTCCGCCTTCCCTGGGATTCTCCAGGCAAGAACACTGGAGTGGGTTGCCATTTCCTTCTCCAAGGCATGAAAGTGAAAAGTGAAAGTGAAGTTGCTCAGTCGTGTCCGACTCTTTGCGACCCCATCCATGCTCAGCATTTCCATCCCATTTATCATCAGAGTAACTAAAGCCTCATGTATCAATGTAAAAGCAAAAACACAAAAGACAACTCTAAGATCAAAATTTCTTCCTAACTATGTAATTCAGATAATACTCTGCTTACAATATAGAGCTCTGCATATTGCTTAATCACTAAAATCAACATACATTGACGGCAACCATCAATGTGACATCAGAATTTAATGAAGCTTAGCTCTCAGATTTTAATTTGTGCTTTTGTTCAAATGAAGCAGCCATAGTAATCTTTTTTTTTTTTCCCCAGCTGATTTATTTATTTATTTATTTATTTATTTTTAGTTTTAGTTTTTTATTTTTTACATTTTAAAATCTTTAATTCTTACATGCATTCCCAAACATGAACCCCCCTCCCACCTCCCTCCCCATAACATCTTTCTGGGTCATCCCCATGCACCAGCCCCAAGCATGCTGCATCCTGCGTCAGACATAGACTGGCGATTCAATTCACATGATAGTATACATGTTAGAATGTCATTCTCCCAAATCATCCCACCCTCTCCCTCTCCCTCTGAGTCCAAAAGTCCGTTATACACATCTGTGTCTCTTTCCCTGTCTTGCATACAGGGTCGTCATTGCCATCTTCCTAAATTCCATATATATGTGTTAGTATACTGTATTGGTGTTTTTCTTTCTGGCTTACTTCACTCTGTATAATCGGCTCCAGGTTCATCCATCTCATCAGAACTGATTCAAATGAATTCTTTTTTACAGCTGAGTAATACTCCATTGTGTATATGTACCACAGCTTTCTTATCCATTCATCTGCTGATGGACATCTAGGTTGTTTCCATGTCCTGGCTATTATAAACAGTGCTGCGATGAACATTGGGGTACATGTGTCTCTTTCAATTCTGGTTTCCTCGGTGTGTATGCCCAGAAGTGGGATTGCTGGGTCATAAGGTAGTTCTATTTGCAATTTTTTAAGGAATCTCCACACTGTTCTCCATAGTGGCTGTACTAGTTTGCATTCCCACCAACAGTGTAGGAGGGTTCCCTTTTCTCCACACCTTCTCCAGCATTTATTGCTTGCAGATTTTTGGATCGCAGCCATTCTGACTGGTGTGAAGTGGTACCTCATTGTGGTTTTGATTTGCATTTCTCTAATAATGAGTGATGTTGAGCATCTTTTCATGTGTTTGTTAGCCATCCGTATGTCTTCTTTGGAGAAATGTCTATTTAGTTCTTTGGCCCATTTTTTGATTGGGTCGTTTATTTTTCTGGAGTTGAGCTGCAGAAGTTGCTTGTATATTTTTGAGATTAGTTGTTTGTCAGTTGCTTCATTTGCTATTATTTTCTCCCATTCAGAAGGCTGTCTTTTCACCTTGCTTATATTTTCCTTTGTTGTGCAGAAGCTTTTAATTTTAATTAGATCCCATTTGTTTATTTTTGCTTTTATTTCCAGCATTCTGGGAGGTGGATCATAGAGGATCCTGCTGTGATTTATGTCTGCGAGTGTTTTGCCTATGTTCTCCTCTAGGAGTTTTATAGTTTCTGATCTTACATTTAGATCTTTAATCCATTTTGAGTTTATTTTTGTGTGCGGTGTTAGAAAGTGATCTAGTTTCATTCTTTTACAAGTGGTTGACCAGTTTTCCCAGCACCACTTGTTAAAGAGATTGTCTTTACTCCATTGTATATTCTTGCCTCCTTTGTCAAAGATAAGGTGTCCATATGTGTGTGGATTTATCTCTGGGCTTTCTATTTTGTTCCATTGATCTATATGTCTGTCTTTGTGCCAGTACCATACTGTCTTGATGACTGTGGCTTTGTAGTAGAGCCTGAAGTCAGGCAAGTTGATTCCTCCAGTTCCATTCTTCTTTCTCAAGATTGCTTTGGCTATTCGAGGTTTTTTGTATTTCCATACAAATCTTGAAATTATTTGTTCTAGTTCTGTGAAAAATGTCGAAGCAGCCATAGTAATCTTATAAACCCCAGGGACAGCAACACCACGTTATAGAATATGCTGCTGTTACTGTCACCATTGTTGTTTTTGTTACTCTAATAAGACAACTACCATTTGATTAGTTCTTTCACAAAGTGCTTTCATGGACTTTATTTCATTTGAGCTGCGCAATCACCACTGAAGTAGGAATTATTATTCGTCCTATTTTATAAATGATAAGACTAAATATTAACTATTTCAGCTAACTAGTATAAAGACTTGAAATATACAGGTGGGATTGAGATATACAGGTGGGACTGAGATATACAGGTGGGATTCAGTCCCAAAGTTTCTGACTCCAGGATCTACTTTCTTTTTCTGTATTGCTTTGTTTCTATACTGCTAAACTGTGTATCTAGCCAAACATGGAGCGGATTGCCACTTGTTCATAAGCATATCTAGCTTTGTTGTCAGTGCAGATAAAATCCATTACAGTCAGTAGAATATGAAGGCGCTCCATGTGTTGTTTGATTATCTGGTTTCCACATCCCTCTCAGATTTCCACCCTGTTGTATTTGCATTGAGAAATACTACCAGAAGAGCCCCCTCCATTCTCTTTACACATGAGTAGACTTTATCCTAGAATTCAAACACTTTAGGAAAGTGTTGTAACTCTTGCTGAAATTGTTGCTGCAGTGCAGATTTCTATGGAGAGACTTGAGAAAAAGAAGGGCCAGTCTTTGGTAGCTTAATCTCCACACCAATAACTTAGGAAGAAGTTTCTTTTCTGTTTGAACTGTGGAATGCTTTGAGATCCTTATGTATATTTCTAGACATTACACTAGAGATATCAACTATCAACTATAACTATAACACTATGAATCATAAAACAGAATACATAGTTGATTTTGAGAGTTAAATCATACTTGCAGTTTATAGGATTACTATAAAAGCAAACCAATGCCATGATGAATGGATAAGGAATTTTGGTACATGTATACAATGAAATATTACTCAGCTGTAAAAAGGAATGCACTTGAGTCAGTTCTAATGAGGTGGATGAACCTAGAGCCTATTACACAGAGTGAAGTAAGTCAGAAAGAGAAAGACAAATACTGTATATTAAATGCTTGTATATGGCATCTAGAAAGATGGTATTGATGATCCTACATACAGGGCATCAAAGAAGACACAGACATAAAGAACAGACTTTTGGACTCGGTGGGAGGAGAGGGAGGGATGATTTGAGAGAATAGCATGGAAACATTTATATTACCATATGTAAAATAGATAACCAGTGCAAGGTCGATGCATGAAGCAGGGCAGTCAAAGCAGGTGCTCTGTGACAATCTAGAGGGACAGGATGGGGAAGGAGGTGGGAGGGAGTGTTCAGGATTGGGGGGGCACATGTGTATCTATGGCTGATTCATGTTGATGTGTGGCAAAAACTATCACAATATTGTAATTGTCCTCCAATCAAAATAAACACATAACTTTAAAAAATGCAAGTAAGAAATACCTGCTCTCCATCTAACTCACTATGGTAATTTGGAAATTAATCTTATTTAATATTGTTGCAAGCACTGGCATGTTTTGTTGTTGCTGTTTAGTTGCTAGGTTGACTCTTTTGTGACCCCCCCTGGACTGTAGTTGGCCAGGCTTCTCCATCTATAGGATTTCCCAAGCAAGAGTACTGAAGCAGGTTGCCTTTCCTTCTCCAGGGGATCTTCCTGACACAGGTATCAAGCACTCATCTCCTTCATTGTGTAGGTAGATTTTTTTGACCATTGAGTCACCAGGGAAGCACAAGACCATGTTTACAGAGTGCTTTACTATTTGTTGGTTGGAACAGCTTTCTAACATATCCCAATCACTAAATGGAAGTTTTCCATCAGCAAAAAGGTGGCCATCATCTTTATTACTGTACACTAGATAATGTAGCAGGCACTCTAAAGAAGGAAAAAACTAGACTATAAAAAGTAGGAAAATAGTGGTCACTGAAAAGAAGATATCAAGGAAGTCCAAGTACCCTACACTTGAAAATTAATGAAGCCCCAAATGAATGTTTTTCTCTGGCTAAATCATATTTGTTTCATTTGTCAAAGATGTTTTTGAATAAATGAATGTATTTTTACCTCATTCGGTCTCCTAGGCATTAATAATCTCACTGATCAGCTATTTCCAAACACAATTAGTTGAATAAAATGCTTTGTGGTTCAAATCTTCTAATATTTGTTATTTATGAGATTCTTATTTCTGTTCAAGGATCTAGTGTTATGGACATGTATCCTTTAACTAGGATGATACAAGATACAAAACAGGTCCCTCACACCCATGAAAGAGAAATCAATGTCATGCTTTACAACAAATATTTTCACCAAGTACTTACCATCTGCTCTGAGTCCATAATTAAGGTGAGTACATATTGACTCTTCAGGAAGAAAAAAGAAAAGATAGAATTTTCTCTTCTTATAGATGAGTCTTTGAGTGATTAAATAAAGGTAATGGCATATATGATGGAACCTTATGTTAGAGCTATTTTTAAGCTTTCATGAACACATGAAAAAAAAAAGCATTTTAATGCAGCTCAGACTGCTTGCTGTTAGGCTACAAGTTCAATTTTAAAATTGAAGCCAGTTCTTATGATCAAACAGGAATTTTAAGGGAAATGTGTCAAGGAAAAAAGCCTAGTGTATGTGTAAAAATTTTTTAAACTGAGCTATAGGAGACTGTTAAGAAGAAGGGAAAGAAATGTATAGATGTTTACTCTAACCCCGATAGGTGCGGGATATGTGCCAAGTGTCTTAAATCCACAATTTTGTTTAATCCTCATACTAGTTCTCTGTGTGAGGTTCCATTTAAAGATGTGGAAATTAGGATTCAAAGATCAAGCAACTTGCCTCAGTTCATATAACTAGTACGCATCGTGGCTGGGATACGAACCCAGGTTTTTCTGAGGTGAATACCAATGTACTTTCCTCTGCAATCCTCAGGCCATGTCATTAATGTGTTCCCTAGAGGCCAGAGTTCTGGACCATCCTAACTGTATTTGTATTTATGACCACTGACTTCATCTAGCAGTGATGGCTGGAGGTGTTTGCCTGAAGTGTTTATCCTTTTATTTCATGCATGCTCTCCAAAAGGAGACATAGGGAGCAGCAGAAAGCATTTCTCAGAGACTCTTCAAATTCCCTCTCAACCTTTGACCTTCTGTGCTCATCTGCTGGAGATTTTCTCAGACCAAAATCTCCTAAGTTCATGTAATTATCAGTTATTTCTAATAATGCCCACAGAATAAGTAGAGGAAAGCTAAAACCTGGCTATCTTCATGAAATACTGACCTCTTAAAGGGAAAGTGTCTTCCTCGCACGGTGGGGAGGGGAAAAGAAGACATCTAGGTGAATTTTCAAACCTGACTGGTTGGAGACAGATCATACTTTAAGCCAGGAAATGGGTGGCCCCTGAGACCCCTTCCTGTAGTGGTCCTTAGTCCTCATTCTCCCTTTAGGACCTCATCTACACCCAGGGGAGCACACAGGTTAAGAGCATGGGCCTTAGGGCCAGCCTGACTTCATTCAGATCTTGGCTTTGCCACAGCTCAGTCAATGGCCCCTGTTATCTGGTCTCCAGACCAGTGATTACATCAGCTACATCTCCTCCCACTCTCCTTTCACTCTAGCTGCAACAACTGACTTTCAGTTTCCTGGAGGAACCCTGTACCTTCCCATCTCTGGCCCTTTGTTTATGCTGCCTCTGTTTCCAAATACCTCGAGTTCAAACTGTGTTGCCAGTTCAGTTTGTTTACTGGAAGTCTAATAGACACCTGAAGTTGGCAGATCCATGAAGAGGGAAAGATTCAGACCGAGACTGCAGGTTTCATGCTTCTACTGCATTTCTAAAGAGATAATGATGAGCTTGGACATGTTTCTAGGCTTTCTGATTATACCTAACCTTCTCTGAAGTCTCAGCCTCCCCTGCCTTTCCTCCCCTGTTCTCTCTGTTAAGAACTGGGCCCATGTCCCTAATCAGAACACTCCTTGGAAAGGTCAGTGAGCCCTTTCCTCAGGTTCTCTCAGATTTCACACTGCTAATTGTAGATTCTGTCCCATGATGTCTAGATAATTTGGATAAATGACAACAGAGAATACATTCAACTTTATTTCTTTGTCCGCTGACCTCCTGTTATATTTCTAGCCTGCTGCTAAGCTTGCCTCATGCTGAGAATAGCATCTGACTGCTTCCTAGATAGACAGGGGCTGCCTGGAACAGTTGTGGCTTGTCTCATCCCACCTATATATATATTACAGAAACACTCTGGGGTAGCACAGTGACTATTAGACTACATCTTTTGACCTTTCTTTGATTAAACCAACATTCATGGCAGAATGTTGGAAAAGGTGTTAGGTATGCCCTGTGCCAATTTTGAGGCTATTTTGAATATTATAAAATTGATGAAAACTGAAGGCCTTATGAAGTATTTTATTGTTCTTTTTTGTAGGTATGGGAACTCGAAACTGGCCTCCAAATATACCAGATTTTAGACCCTCATGGCTTCAATGTTGAACTGACTGCTGCAGCTACTGATGAAAGTGGATTTCTTTTTGCCACAGGAGCATATAACGGTCAGACCAATATCCAGAATATGGCCCCCTTGCTTTAGTGTCCCAGGAATTTATTCTAGGATCTCATCACAAGCTGTTTGGGTTAGAGGGGAAGTGTGAATCGAGCTGGAATATGTAAACATGCCAGTGAGACTGCTGTGACTGACTGAACAGTGCTAGGCTCTTCTCTAATGGGTATTAATGTCCTGATATTGATGTTAATCGTAACAGATATCTTACTTATATAGATGTGTATCAGTTTGCAAAGTCTTTCATATATACCATCTCAGTCCATTTTAAATGAGACTTACCTGTGTTGCACTGACTCATTCTGTCCCTCTAATTTTGAGTACCATCAGCTAATAGTTATTACTGGTGTTTAGTCGCTCAGTCATGTCCAACTCTTCTGTGATCCCAACCATGGACTGTAGCCCTCTAGGCTCCTCTGTCCATGGTATTTCCCAGGCAAGAATACTGGAGTGGATTGCCATGTCCTTCTTCAGTGGATCTTCCACTAGTGATTGAATCTATGTCTCCTGCATTAACAAGAGGATTCTTTACCACTGAGCCACCAGGGAAGCCCCATCAGCTGACACAGAAATTCTATTTAGTGCTTTTCATAATATTTTTACTGAAAATATTGGACCAGACAAAATATCCATCCAACTTTGCCATATCACATTTAGGATTCTACATTGGACTTGTTTATAAGATGCTTTTGAGCTGTGGTGTTGGAGAAGACTCTTGAGAGTCCCTTGGATGGCAAGGAGATCCAACCAGTCCATTCTGAAGGAGATCAGTCCTGGGTGTTCTTTGGAAGGAATGATGCTAAAGCTGAAACTCCAGTACTTTGGCCACCTCATGCAAAGAGTTGACTCGTTGGAAAAGACTCTGATGCTGGGAGGGATTGGGGGCAGGAGGAGAAGGGGACGACAGAGGATGAGATGGCTGGATGGCATCACTGACTCAATGGAAGTGAGTTTGAGTGAACTCCGGGAGCTGGTGATGGACAGGGAGGCCTGGCATGCTGCGATTCATGGGGTCACAAAGAGTCGGACACGACTGAGCGACTGAACTGAACTGAAAAGTCTAAGATGCTTAAGGGCGTGTGTCATGTCACCCCTGAGAGAATGTCACGCTCCATTTGGGCTGTGTCATTTGCTGCTGTGGAGAGCTCATAGAACTTGCTGGAACCAGCCTTCTCTTGTTTCACTTTACCTTATTCTGAACTCCCACAAGAGAGACAACATGACCTAGACAATACGACCCTCTGTATCACTATACACATATAGTGATTCCCCTCTCCAGGGAATCTTCCCAAGCCAGGGATCAAACCCAGCTCTCCCACATTGCAGGTGAATTCTTTACCAGCTGAGCCACAAGGGAAGCCTATATTTCTTCTAGGGATATACTTACTAGATAAATTCTTGTTTGTAAGCCAGTTGATGAATTGAGTATCTTCAGTAAAAGTCAGAGTTTTTAAAGTGTGAGCAGATAACAATATACATGAAATAAAATCTAGAATGCTGAGTTGATGGGGTGTGAATAAATGCAACCTGAGGTCACTCTAAAAATCCATGTTAGAAGATAGTTCTCTACACTGAGTAATGACTTAGAAATAGGCATTCAATAAGTATGCTATCATTTCACCTGGCCCTTTCATGAGGATCTCCTACATGAACCAGATTAATTAGAATGTATAATTTCAATGTAAGAAGAAACTTGTCAGACACCCTTTTTGCATTTCCTTTTTATGTAACTGACAACTCAAAACATTTTGTTTTCTACCTGCTGGAATTCTTTTCATCCTTTTATTACCCAGTAGGATCTAGTTCTAAAATATGTTAGCACCTTAGGAAATAACACTATTGGAGTGACCTTTTACTGTTAATAATCACTGTGGTATGATTTTAGATAGATAGATATTGGAGAGTATTTAGCAGACTGGAAAGCGTTGGGATAATAAAAGCAGAAAAGACCCAATGAAGACAGAAAACTCACACAGGAGAGTCTGAGAATTTCAAAGAATATGTTCACAAATTTCAAGACATTGCCTGGTCCTGTTCATTTTTTATCAGCCTGTGACAATGAAAGCATACAGAAATAGATTTTGTACACAGCAATGCTAGGGAGACTCGGGTGTCAATCTCAGTAGGGAATAAACTTAGGATAAATTGTTGCAGAAAGCTTTCAGTTAGATTGATTTTCTCTAAGATAAAAGCCATTCTTCCTAGAAATGATTTTTGCTTATAGGATCTTTTCTCTGTGTGTTCAGGAACAGTTAAAATCTGGGACTTTGGCAGTGGACAAGAGTTGAAGGTGTTACCAGAAGGGAAAGACTGGAAAGAGGAAGAGCACTGGCTGCACCGCCTGATTTTCCTGAAAGCTCAGGAGAAACACCAATACTTGCTCCTCTCTTTGGAGCGCAACGGAAAGATCAGAATGATCCAGGTTTGCAGTCCCACTTCCACATATTCTATGTCCTCTTCTTGGGAAAATCAGCTGAGCGTGGATAATCCCCATTTAACTCTTCTCTTGCCAGCCAGCGGAGGATAGTATTTCTCCACCAGCCTTCCTACGATGTTCCTAATTAACCTTGCCCATGTCCAAGCAAAGAGCAAAAAAGACTAGCTGGTCGACACTGCCCATCCAATGTTTGCTGAAGGGATTAGCCAGGATCCCTCTGGAGTAGATATCAAAAAGTTTAAATTTACATACAGCTACCACCTCTGACATGGTTTATATCCTCATTTGAGGATAACTCACTGGCAGAGCTGCTCCCCAGTAGGCTTTATGAAAGGGAGCAATGATTCCTCTCTGAACCATATAACCCATAATGCATTCAGGGATGTTCAAGTCACTTTTTCAGTTTGTCATCAAAACTGCTTTGTGTACTTAATGGTTAACATGGCAATCTGTTTAGGTATGTTTTGGAAGGATTGAAGTAGACTAAATTTGTTTTTCCTGAGTGTCTTTTACCACCTAAGTACACTAAAGCCTTCTTCATATTTAAAATGAAAACTAGATCATTTACCCTGGCTGTTGAGTGGATATTTCCCTGCCTAGAACTCAAGGATTCTTTGCCCTTATTCTTCCCCTTTTGAAGATAGGAGTGAAAAACCTCCTTAATTTAACTAATCTTTCTTTGCTGTCTGAGCAATCCAAAATGGCACTGTACTAGAAAGGAAGTTCTTCAGTGGAAAGAAATAGTTTTAAATTTCTTTTAAAAGATTTTCTTTGTAATTCTGCCATGAGGAGAATGTGGAATTCTCACTGATGGACACAATTTACTCAATATATAAAATGAAATACTGAGAAACGGGGTTAAAATTTGAATAACATAAAGACCAAAGGAAAAAGATTAATGTTCTTTTAGATAATTGAGACACAGTCAAGGAATCAACACAATTCTATTTAATTATGTATTAAGTAATTTGTAGCAAAGTGAAAACAAGTTGATAGCCAAGTCAATACATGACTAAATGAACGTTTAGTATGATTTTTTTTTGCTGAATTGACAAAATAAAGCAATAATTTAAGTATCATCTAAACATAGCCACATTCCTTCAGAAAACAGAACCTGCAAACAGCATTATCCTTGCAAACTGGGCATAGACACTTGTGGGTTTTCAGCCTGTGAAGGAAGAACCTAAAAGATGACACAAAGCAAAGAGGTCATTAGGAAACTGTAACTTTGGGCCTCCCTGATGGCTCAGACAGTAAAACGCCTGCTTACAATGCAGGAGACCTGGGTTCAATCCCTGGGTCAGAAAGAGCCCCTGGAGAAGGAAATGGCAACCCACTCCAGTATTCTTGCCTGGAAAATCCCATGGATGGAGGAGCCTGGTAGGCTACAGTCCATGGGGTCACAAAGTGTTGGACACGACTGAGTGACTTCAGAGGAGGAACTTTGGGCCTAAATAAAGTTTTGGCTAGAGATGGCACTAGTCTTTCTTATAGCTTACCATTTTTTTCAATGGATGGCCTTAGACTGAACATTCTTCTTCTTTATTTCCCATTTTTTTTTACCACCTGCTCCTGACACACACGTGCACACCCCTTGCCCCAGCTCATGCAGTCATTCATGTTGACAACTTTACTTTCATCAGAGCTTGGTCTATAAATCTACTCAATTTCTAGAGAGATGAAATAAAACTAAACTCATCTCTACCCTCTTATCCCTTGGAATATTTAATTGCCATAATGTTTAAAAAATAAAGAAGTAATACATACATCATGAGAAACGCTGGGCTGGAAGAAGCACAAGCTGGAATCAAGATTGCCAGGAGAAATATCAATAACTTGAGATATGCAGATGACACCACCCTTATGGCAGAAAGTGAAGAGGAACTAAAACGCCTCTTGATGAAAGTGAAAGAGGAGAGTGGAAAAGTTGGCTTAAAGCTCAACATTCAGAAAATGAAGATGATGGCATCTGGTCCCATCATTTCATGGGAAATAGATGGGGAAACAGTGGAAACAGTGTCAAACTTTATTTTTGGGGCTCCAAAATCACTGCAGATGGTGACTGCAGCCATGAAAGTAAAAGACGCTTACTCCTTGGAAGAAAAGTTATGACCAACCTAGATAGCGTATTCAAAAGCAGAGACATTACTTTGCCAACAAAGGTCCATCTAGCCAAGGCTATGGTTTTTCCAGTGGTCATGTATGGATGTGAGAGTTGGACTGTGAAGAAAGCTGAGCACCGAAGAATTGATGCTTTTGAACTGTGGTGTTGGAGAAGACTCTTGAGAGTCCCTTGGACTGTAAAGAGATCCAACCAGTCCATTCTGAAGGAGATCAGCCGTGGGATTTCTTTGGAAGGAATGATGCTGAATCTCCAATACTTTGGCCACCTCATGTGAAGAGTTGACTCACTGGAAAAGACTCTGATGCTGGGAGGGATTGGGGGCAGGAGGAGAAGGGGATGACAGAGGATGAGATGGCTGGATGGTATCATTGACTCGATGGACGTGAGTCTGAGTGAACTCCAGGAGTTGGTGATGGACAGGGAGGCCTGACGTGCTGCCATTCATGGGGTCGCAAAGAGTTGGACACAACTGAGCGACTGAACTGAACTGAACTGAACTGAAATTAAACAAGCTCACTTACTCCCTAAAAAAGTGGCACTGTAGAAAGGAACTTATTAGTAATATTTTCTCAAATGTGACAATGTATTAATTTCTCTGTTTTAAGTTGGTACAATCCCGACAGACAAAATCTGCTATTATAAACCCTCCTTTTTAAAAACTGCACAATGTAGCATGGTGCTGTTCCCGTGTCAGAATTGCTTTTAGATCTACTATAGCATTTTTGCCTTGATTATTTTAATTTTTTATGTCTCCAGAACTCTGTAGATTGAACTTGAGGACTGAAAACCTCTCTTATTCATATTTGTATTCTTGCTCTGCCCAGAGTAGGTGTTCACTAAGGATTGACAGAATGAAGAAATATAAGAAAGCCCTTGCAAGGTATACAACAGTAAATCTATGGGGCATTTTAGGTTATTTTATTAATGTTTGAGGGGGGAAATTTACAATAAGGATAATGTTGAAAACATTATTTTTATTATTTTGATTCCTTATTATTTGCTTACCACTTATTATCTGCCTATTCAAAGTAAAATATGGTTTGATTTACATACTTAATTTTTGGAATACTTTCATTTATTCACTCATTTTTTTTCAGTAACCATCTACCAAATGTTTACCATGAACCAGAGAGATATCTCCCATTTCACAATGAAACTTATAATTTAATAAGAAGGACTGATATTAACCCACCTGTTTTATGTGTTATGAATGCTTGCACAAAGTGCTATAGAAATTAATGATGGCAGGTAGTGCCTAGCCTAATCTGGGAGTCAGGGAAGACTGCTTTCGTCTGATTTCCAACTAAACTCAACACAATTCAAGGAATATTTTGTGTGCTCCCCATACGGTAGGTATTTTTCTAAATCCCAGGATTCTATATTAGATAACTACTCAGGACAGTCACTGAAAGCCATGAAACATTGTGGATAAAATATTTTCTAAATCTCCTGAAAGTGACATCGCTCAGTCATGTCTGACTCTTTGCGACCCCATGGACTGTAGCCCGCCAGGCTCCCCTGTCCATGGAATCTGCCAGGCAAGGATACTGGAGTGGGTTGCCATTTCCTTCTCCAGGGGATCTTCCCAACCCAGGGATTGAACCCGGATCTCCCACACTGCAGGCAGACTCTCTACCATCTGAGCCATCTCCTAGCTGGTTTTAAAGAGATGACAATATAGTAAGTAAATAGCAGACCAAAACTTTAGTGCCTGTTTGTGCTTAATCGCTCAGTAATGTCTGACTCTTTGTAGCCCCATGGACTGTAGCCTGCCAGGCTCCTCTGTCCATAGAATTTTCCAGGCAAGAATACTGGAGTGGGTTGCTGTTTCTTTCTCCATTCATGAGTTACAAGACCTTTTATTTGGTCTATATGTAACTTCACTGTCTTCAAGTGACAGTGCTGTCAATGAGCAATCCAAAACTGGTCCGAGTCTTCTTCCTTTGTAAGCAACTTATTCTTTTTGCAAATTTATAAGATGGTATATTTGTCCTTGAAGTTTAAAGTCTATGCCTATGTGTGTATCGTTTCTCATCAATTCCACAGGAAACTCAATCTGAAGTCCTAGGTATTTCTTCCAGCTCAGGGGATTTTCGTTGTATTATTATTTGTTTCTTAGATGTCTGTTTGGCATATGTTTCTTTTTCTAATTCAGAAACTCATATTATTTGCATATTCAGTTCAGTTGCACAGTCGTGTCTGACTCATTAGGTCTTCTAAATCTGTCCTCCAGATTTCTTATATTTTTCCTCTGTTTTTGTTTTGTTTTAGCTTTGCTAACTCTTGAAATATTTCTCTACTGCTAGGCTATTAGTTCAGGTCTCATACAGGCACTGTCTCCTTTAACTCATCAACCAAATTCTTAAACATGAAGATCATGTGTTGGTTTTTGTTTCTGCTTTGAACTCCCATGCTTTTGAACTGTGGTGTTGAAGAAGACCCTTGAGAGTCCCTTGGACTGCAAGGAGATCCAACCAGTCAATCCTAAAGGAAATAAGTCCTGAATATTCAGTGGAAGGACTGATGCTGAAGCTGAAACTCCAATACTTTGGCCACCTAATGCAAAGAACCAACTCATTGGAAAAAGACCCTGATGCTGGGAAAGATTGAAGGTGGGAGGAGAAGGGGACAACAGAGGATGAGATGGTTGGATGGCATCACTGACGCCATGGACATGAGTTTGAGTAGGCTCCGGGAGTTGATTATGGACAGGGAAGCCTGGCATGCTGCAGTCCATGGGGTCGCAAAGAGTTGGACACGACTGAACAACTGAACTGAAGTATTGTTCAGGTTTGCTCAAGTTATCGTACTTCCCAGAAGTTCATCTGCTCTGCATGTTTTGTCCATTCTTCTCTCTAGATTCTAGGCCCACTTAACTACAGTTTTTCTTCTCACTGGGCTTTGGCTACTAGAAAAATGCAAGAGGTGACAATCCCAAAGAGGGCTATACAGCCATGGTGTTCTTGAGGGTTGGGGTTCAGCATTCCCCACAGCAGTCCTCTGTTGGGATACCATCAGTAAGCTTTTCTGCTGCCCATTCTCTTCCCAATTTCAAAAGTATCAAAGGCTGTTACACACTTGTTCAGCTACTCCTCTACATCCTTGGAAGCAAGGAAAACTACGCATAAACCATAGCACACATTGCCCCCTCCACACACACCTCTGGGGATTTAAGGATACTTGTAGATGAAACATCATGCTCAAATCTCATCCTAGGAGTGTCTCTGAATAATGGTCACCCCATGTCCTTTCTTGGTAAAATGAAATATTAGTAACTCTAAATCAATCTTTTAAAAGATTTTTTAAAATTTAGTGTTCTGTGAATTCAGAAAGTCTGAGAGCTACTATCTGAAATGGTTCAGCTAAAAGCAGCTAAACTTATTAAAACCACTGTAACCAATTTATCTCATCAAGGGAGCCCACCACCCTAACCAAGCTATTGCTCAGTATATCCATATCTGATCACTATTTGGATATTGCTGAGATTCCTCCTAATCCCATGATGGTGCAAACACTAAAGAATCAACTAGTATATAGGAGTACCATTGGGTTACACTTTTGAATTAACATACGTATGAGATAACAGAGATGTTAGATCTACACCTAGAAACATAAAGTTTTTTAAAATAGGACTTTTAACTATGAACTAAGGAAAATAAGGCCCCATAAAGATATATACTTTGTCCTAGGTCTCACTAGGACTAAGACTAGAAACACAATGTCACCATGCCTAGAACCAATATTCTCATTTTACCACAGCTGCCTTTCAACCTACAAAGATCCCTGCTCTGCCAACAAAATAACCTTTACAGAGTAGCTTTTATTCCCATATAAAAGTGGAAAATTCTAAAACTAAAAGCATCTCACCAACAATAACCAACTAGAAAACAGAAAGAATGATGACAATAGCAAAAAAAAGCAAAGGTACCTAAAACAAATACAACAGTAACATACAAGGTTCTTGCGGTGAGGATCTTGATGGACATGAAGACAACCTGAATAAATGAGATATCACAAAGATATCTTCACTACAATCAAATTAAAAATAAACACCTGTCTTAGAAAACAAAGTAGAAAAATAAGTCACAGACTGTGAAAAGACAAATGCACTCCAGGTAAATAAGATTAGGAACCAGACTATCAAAATAAACGACACAAATCCAGAAGAAAAAGAAATAGCTCAACAGAAAATGGACAAAGAACAGATAAGAAAATCAGATGATTCAAAAATACATGAAAAATATGTTCAACTTACAAAATTAAGAAAATGTGAATAATGTGATTAATAAATTTAAAAAATTTTAATGTCCTATTTTAAAACTATCAGATAGCCAAAAATAATTTTTTAAAAATCAAATGAAACCAAGTTTTGACAAGAATGTTAAGAAAGAACTGGATGCACATATCTTACAATTTAATAATTCTATACCAGGCACATGCGCTAGAAAATATGCCATTTCTCCATAAAAACATGCAGTGAAAAATTCACAGCCTGAACATTCACCAGTAGGAGAATAGATAAGTAAATAGTAGTATATTCATACAATACTGCTGCCTAAAAATAAATGAACTAGCTGCTGCTGCTGCTGCTGCTGCTGCTGCTGCTGCTGCTGCTGCTGCTAAGTCGCTTCAGTCGTGTCTGACTCTGTGCAACCCCATAGATGGAAGCCTACCAGATTCCCCTGTCCCTGGGATTCTCCAGGCAAGAACACTGGGGTGGGTTGCCATTTCCTTCTCCAATGCATGAAAGTGAAAAGTGAAAAGGAAGTCGCTCAGTCATGTCCTACTCTTAGCGATGCCATGGACTGCAGCCTACCAGGGTCCTCAAAAATCCTCAAAATCCCTCAAAATCCATGGGATTTTCCAGGCAAGAGTACTGGAGTGGGGTGTCATTGCCTTCTCTAAAATGAACTAGAGTGCCATGTAATTACTTGTATAAATCTCAAAAATAAATTAAGTGAAACAAGCAAGGTGAGTATGAATCCATAAAGTTTGATATCATTTTATAAAAAGGTTAGAAGCCTGAAAGCAATATCATATCATGTAACATACATATGAAAAGTGTTAGTCACTAGGTCATGTCTGACACTTTGTGACCTCGTGGGCTGTAACCTCCCAGGTTCCTCTGTCCATGGGATTCTTCACCTACTGGAGTGGGTTGCCATTTCCTTCTCCAGGGGATATTCTTGACCCAGGGATCAAACATGGGTCTCTTGCATTGTAGGTGGATTCTTTACCATCTAAGTTGCCAGGGAAGCTATATATATGAATAAAACCTGAATATGGCATGTGGGTATAAACTTTGATGACTAACTTTATTCAGGTTACTAGTTACCTCGAGAAAGTAAATAAGAAAGAGGAATTATATTAGACGGGGGCAGGTAGAGCTTAAGATCTGATAAAGCTGAAAGTGGGAAAGTGAAGTTGCTCAGTCATGTCTGACTCTTTGATACCTCATAGACTGTAGCCTACCAGGCTCCTCTGTCCATGGGATTTTCCAGGCAATAGTACTGGAGTGGATTGCCATTTCCTTCTCCAGGAGATCTTCCCAACCCAGGGCTCGAACCCTGGTCTCCTGCATTGTAGACAGATGCTTTACTGTCTGAGCCACCAAAGCTGAGTGGCAAGTATATCACTGTATGTTCTGTTTTTCTCTATGCCATTAAAACAGCTCAAAATATTTAACTGAATTTTTCATGTACTCACTGAATTTCTATTAAAGGGTAAAGAAGATGATATTTACCTTGCGGTGATATGGGAGCTACCTGATGTTGTGCCTGTCCTACAAAATGGGAATCGTATTGTGCATCTAAGGGTGTCTACTAAAGAAAGAAGCATGGCTATTCCCTTCCCAGATGTAGAGTTGATAGTTGAGAAAAACTTTTCTCAGCGTGTTGGTGTAAGTTTCTTCTTGAATTTTTTTCCTTTATATTGTGAAAAACTACAAACATATACAAAAGCAGAGAAAATAATACAATGTATTTTCATGTACTGTTAGCCAGCTTCAAAAAGTATCTATTATGGCCAATTTTTTTCCTCATTATTTCTACCACTTCTCCATGACCACTGTCAATGGATGGATTATTTTGAAGCAAATCCTCAACATTGTGTAACTTTATCCCTAAATATTTCAGGATGTATCTCAAAATAGCAATGACTCAAAAATAGAACAATGGTACCAGGATTTTCTCAAATATTTTCTAAAATAATTTATAAGACATCTTTAATATAATCACATCACAGTTTTCAATTTTCCCAGATCTTCTCATATAATATATACTTCTTACAGTTTGTTTCAACCAGAATCCAATCAAGGTCCATTTGGTTGATGTCTCTTTAAAGCTGTAATTATCTTTCCCTATCTTTTTACCCCTTGTAATTCTTTTCTTGACGATACTGGACAATTGGTTTATCACTTTCCAGATTTTGCTGATTGCACCCTTGTGGTAAATTGAAGAGGTTCTTTTTTACTTTCTTTAATCTGGTAATTATATCTCGTGCATACAGCTTTGATTTAAAAAAAGACTCTATACTACATGGAGGTCACTATAGTACACGTGTCATTACCTCCATTAAAATTCACATAATGTTTTTTTTTTGGAGGGGATGTCAGCAGCCATTAATGATCACTACCTAGGTTTATTATTTCACTCAGAGTTGCCATTTTACCATTCTGATTAATTTGTTAGCTGGAATGTGTCTCTAAATAAAAACTATTATCAATTATTTAGTTATCCCGAGGTACAGTTCAGATAGGAAATCAAAATAACTGACTGTTTTCTTACATTTATCAGTTTTCAAAGTAATAAATTGGTTTTCTAGCATCTTACAAAAGTGTTCAGTGGATCTTATTTGTTCAGTATCATTATCAGATAACAAATTTAAATATTCTTGATGTGTTTCCATCTACTGCATTATTGATTAATTCTCAAATTGTCCCATCTCAAGCTAGTTGGACACTTCAGGTTTCTGAGTTCTTTTGATATGACCCTAGTAGTTCTGGATAAGTTTCAGGTATGACAAGTTTTTAGATTAAATATGTTTATGTACATGCATCATTTGTCTATTCTTTGTTTATATTTCTATCTAGATTTTTCTTTTTTCTAATATATTAAAAAGCTCTTTATATATTAGGAATATAAGAATACACACATATATGTATAAATAATTAGGAATATTAATTAGGAATACCAGTCCTCTGTGAGAGAAGTTTCAAATATTTTTTCCCATTTTCTTATTTGTGTTTTCACTTTGTGTATGGTCATTTTTCCCATGGCAATGTTAATTTCTGAGCAGCTTTGTGTAGATGAAGTTTCAACAGTTTATTAGAAACTACTCTTGGAAATAATCACAAGTATTCTTTCAGCTCCACTCAGGAGCATTTCATGTTTTCATCTATCTAAAAATAGCTAGGTTGTTTTAACATCTCCTAGATTTTGACAAGAAGGGTAAGTTTGGGGTCATATCAAGAGGTCACAAAATTGTTGTTCACATTTTCTGTCTAATTATTATTTCACCATGTTTACATTATATGATTTTAACTAGATTTTCCAATACCAGTTAATAAAATTTCAACTTTTTGTTTTCAGCTTTTATTTTGTAAGCTTCTTATATTGCTCTGGTGATATCACTTATTGATATCTGGTTAATTTTTTCTTGCTGTCCTAAATATTGTTTGAAAAATCTAAATAAGGAAAATATATCATCAGACTATTTCTGTTACAGGATATTCTCTGATTTTCAAAATTGTAAGTAAATTGAAAGAAACCAATATTGTTTTCCACACACAGATAAAAAGAGGTATCTCCTGACAAGTCCTTAGTAGTAGATCCTTAGAGTTACAGAACCAGGGTCCTTAACTCCCTAATTTAGGATCCTTGAATTCTCAGTCCATGGATGGACTTGCAGGGGTGTAAAAAGTCTTTGTAATTATAAAATCTCTTTCCTGAAGAGTGTATGGTTCATAAGTATTTCTTTCTCAACATTTCATTATGAAAAATTTCACAAATATAGAACTGGCAGCTTTATAAAATGAGTACCTATAAAACCCTCCACTTAAAATTTACTCTTACAAACATTTTGTAATATTTGCTTCATTGCATATGTAGTTACATATTCATCCCCTACATACCCTTCAATCCACCTTGTTTTTAAAATATATTTCAAAGTAAGATGATGATATCAGTACATATCATCCCCTAAATACTTCAGTATATGTATCTTTAACTAGAATTCACTATTTACATTTTTTTAGTAAAATTTATAAATAATAAAATGCACAGAATTCAAGTGTGCTATTCAATGAATTTGAATAGGAATATATTCAAAACACAATCCAAACCCCATCAAGATAAAACACACTTTCATACTCTTGCCAATCAATATTTGCCCTTCACTCAAGACAACTACTGTTCTAATTTTTTTTAGATTTGTTTTTACTTCTTCTAGAATGCTATGTAAGTTGAATCACACAGTAATACTTAAATATTCTTTAGTAGGTTTTTGAGACTTTTATATGTCACTGCATGTATTTTTAATGAGCACCTACTATGTATCCTGTCCTAGGGGTCATTAACTTACTGAGCTCACTGGGCAGGATGTGGGTCTCATGCCACCATTGTTTTATTGCTTTAGGGCATCTGTATAGTCAAAGCTATAGTTTTTCCAGTAGTCATGTACAGATGTGAGAGCTGGATCATAAAGAAGGCTGAGCGCCGAAGAACTGATGCCTTTGAATAGTGGTGCTGGAGAAGACTCTTGCGAGTCCCTTAGACTGCAAGATCAAACCAGTTGACCTGAAAGGAAATCAACCCTGAATATTCACTGGAAGGACTGTTGCTGAAGCAGAAGATCTAATACTCTGGCCATCTGACGTGAAGAGCCGACTCACTGAAAAAGACCCTGATGCTGGGAAAGATTGAAGGCAAAAGGAGAAGGGGGCGGTAGAGGATGAGATGGTTAGATAGCATCACCAACTGACATGAATCTGAGTAAACTCTGGGAGATAGTGGAGGAGAGAGGAGCCTGGTGTGCTGCAGTCCATGGGGTCACAAAGAGTCAGACATGACTTAGCAAATGAACAACAAAAAATGACTGATAAACTGAAAGACATGCTATCTTTCCCCAGAACTCTCAAAACAAAACTCTAATGGAAAATCTGATGACTTCATCCAGATCAACAGGAATTAACTTTATGGGATCAGATGAACGGATAAACATGGTTTATAATTTTATGACTTTTTGGACAATATACTAGTTTTAATCTTTGTTTTCCAAAAGAGGTTTCCTCTTATGCTATAACTTACAACAAAGTTAATAAAGTAGAGCTTTGTAAACAAAGATGTAATCGTTGTTTTAATCTGTTCTTCATTTCCAAATGTGTTTTGTGTCTCCATGCCGCCCTAGGACTTTGTTAATATTACTAGCTGTATTACTTATATCCTGTCTATTTTATAAGGTTGTTGTCTCTTACTGTACCCAGGGTATAACTAGACCCTGTGACAAAACTAATGATGGTAAACATTTTGAGGAAATAGATCACATTTATGACTCATAAAATAATTCTAATAGTGTGATTCTTGGAGAAGGCAATGGCATCCCACTCCAGTACTCTTGCCTGGAAAATCCCATGGATGGAGGAGCCTGGTAGGCTGCAGTCCACGGGGTTGCTAAGAGTCAGAAACGACTGAGCAACTTCACTTTCACTTTTTACCTTCATGCATTGGAGAAGGAAATGGGAACCCACTCCAGTGTTCTTGCCTGGAGAATCCCAGGGATGGGGGAGCCTGGTGGGCTGCCATCTATGGGGTCGCACAGAGTCGGACACGACTGAAGCGACTTAGCAGCAGTGTGATTCTAGGTACGGAAAGAAGCAATAAGCTGAAAACATTTCCTGGATCATAATGGACTAGTAAGACAGAGGATCCAGAGAATCTTTAGCTATCAACAGAACCTAATCCAGAAATTAACATCCAAAGTGGAAAATCAACAAAAACTTTTGCCAGATCTAAGAAGAACGTCCCAGCACCATGGGACAAAAATTGGTCATGAAATGTCTCAAATTTTGGACCAAGATGAAGAACTGAGAAATAAAATATTGTCTGCCATATCAGTAAAAAAAGATATCACAGTCCTCAGTGATTGTAGCCAATTCTGATGGTGAGCTGGTAAGTCCTGAGGGAGCTCAGGAAGGAAACAAAGAATACTTACCATCTAGCAGCCATCAGACTGATGCAGCCACTTCTGATGGCGAGCCCTGAGGAAACTCGGGATGTGAAAACAGGATACTGGCTCCAGATAGCTGAGGTGCATATCAAAGGCATGGAGAGAGCTCAGACTCCTGCATCTTCTCATACACAGAAAAGTGTTAAATTCCTTAAACTGAGTTTTCTTTTATTAACAGTAATGTTTTGTGTCCTTTGTTGGATAATTCCTATATATCCTAGCTTCCTCCTCACCTCCTTGGAGCAGTTTTTCCAGGATTACTTAACATGCTATCTCCTGGGCTTAAAGTCCTTAGGATGTCGGTCAAATAAAACATAAACTCTCAAAAAAAAATTGTACATAATAACAATTTATCTGAATTAACAGTTATCTAAACAGTTTATCTGAATGCTTGAATTGTATTAAAATTTTCTCTGGGTTTACTGACATTCTGTTTAACTATATATCCCAAGAACCTAACATAGTAGGTACCAAAAAGTACTTGAGGCAAGACAACTGAAACATATCAAATAGCATTGGTAAAAGAAAGTCCCTGGTGATATTTAGAAAAAGCTTTCATAGAGTGGCATGGAGCAGAAGCTAGGCCATGGGTGAAAGGAAGGTCAGTAAGTTAGAAGAGCTAATATAGGATATTCTTTTAAAAAGTTTGAAGAGAAGAGAAAGATGGAAAGGTAATTTACTGGTTGATAGTTTAGGCTGAAGGAAGAAGACAAGCAGTTCAGTTCAGTTCAGTTCAGTCACTCAGTCGTGTCCGACTCTTTGCAACCCCATGAATCGCAGCACACCAGGCCTCCCTGTCCATCACCATCTCCTGGAGTTCACTCAGACTCACGTCCATCGAGTTGGTGATGCCATCCAGCCATCTAATCCTCTGTTGTCCCCTTTTCCTCTTGCCCCCAATCCCTCCCAGCATCAGAGTCTTTTCCAATAAGTCAACCCTTCACATGAGGTGGCCAAAGTACTGGAGTTTCAGCTTTAGTGTCATTCCTTCCAAAGAAATCCCAGGGCTGATCTTGATGAAGAGTATATTTTTTCTTGCTTTATTAAATTCTACAAATTAAAGTATTTTATGCCAAAATAATTTAGATTTTACTAAATTTCATGCTTTAGGATTTAAATATATACTTTTTTTGGTTTGTTAGTGAGAGAGCAACAAAGTATACACATTGGGTTTGTATTGTGCTTAGATACTGTGTTCATGATGGTCACTGGTTCTGTTTCTTTCCCTCTTCAGAATTCTGCTGTTAGCATAGAAGTGAACTGCATTGATCTATTACAAATAGAAGGATATAATTTGATAGCTGCTGGAACCTTAAATGGTGTGATCATCTTATGGAATTTTGTAACATCAACTGTCAAAGAAGTGTGAGTTGCATTGTTTCCTTAAATACTATACTCATTTCCTTAAAAAGCTGCACTGCAGAAGAGTCAAAGTAATATTCATTACTTAAAAGAAAAAAAAGCAATACATAAAAGTGAGGATGATTTTCTCAAGGAGCCTTTCCTGGAGGTTATCTTTATAAGCAGCATATGTGTTAAGTGTCTAAATCCCAGAGTGATATGAATAAAGTAAACCTTAATTATTTGTATTCCCAAGTGCTTTTACATCTATTCTTCTTGAGTATGTACTAGAGTATGTACTTTATGTGCCCAGAGTATGTACTAAAGCATGCACTAAAGTTAGCATATGCTTTCCATGTACAATCTTGTCCAAATACATAACTTTAAAAAATGTTTAAAATATGTAGTAATTTTAAATAATAATCTAAGAGTTTCAAGCACACATATCCAATTGCCTACTGGCAATTACCATATGGATGACTAACAAGACCCTTAAAGTCCAACATGCCCAAGATTTCTTCCCAATCTACCCTCCCCCATCTCATCTGGTATTCCCAGTGACACCAGCATCAAATGGTGAGAGGTGATTAAGATGGGTTTTCCTTCTCATTCAACACTCCAACACATCCAGTTTACTGGGGTGGTCAAAAAGTTCTTTTGGGTTTTTCCCATAAGCTCTTATGGAAAAAGAGCTCCACCCAATACTACAGGTCAGTACTAACAAGGGCATTACACATTCATTTCTACATCTCAACCAACTAGATTTGCTCTGTTCCACAAAATTTACCCTCCCCTGGAAATCCAGTTCTAAACATGCTTACTACTGGTTATAAAGGATATAATGTAACATTGTATTATTTGTTATGGATGGGTTAAAAATAATAACCTTTCCTCAGTTGTGTAATTGGGCTCTAAGCAAGGGCCATGTGTCACCCTATATCAAGAGAGTTTCTAAAGTTGTACTTTGTGTAAGATGGCCAAGAACCTTAACAATGAATTAAAAATAAAATCAATTCTATTTAAGCATTTTGGGGAAGGAAAGAGGTATAAAGGAGAAGAGAGTCAGAGAAGACAAGGGAAAAGAAGAAGAAAAGGCGAAAGAAATCTCTGCCTTTCCTAGCTACAGCACTTGCACAGTCTTCCTGGACTCTATGCCCCTTCTCAGTCTATGTCAGAGTTTTTTCTTTTCGCCAAGTTTGGGGAGGAAATATTCCTTTCTTTCTGGGACTCTGGGTATGCTTTGCTTTGAACCTTAAGCTGAAGTAGCTGTTTCTGCAAACCCCTCCTCTTTACCTCAGCTCAGGGTCTGCTGGGCCCTGCCCCTAGAGTTCCTGTCATCCTTCAGTTCCTTTCCTCCAATCCTTGCCCTTAGGCTTTTCTCACAGACTGTATACGTGTCACTTTATTCCTAAATAATAACACCACACAATTCCTCATCTTCTTATTAATATAGTTTCCACACTGTGTCAGCTTATGTATGACTCACTATTTTGGGAAAGCATCTACCAGACTAAAAAAGCAAAGGCCATAATCTACTGCCACAGCTTAAAAGAGATCGCAGCTCCCCTGAGAATATCCCCAGTTCAAAGGTGGAGATGCTTCTTGAACCTATTCTTGAGTGCTAGGCAGTCTGCCAAGGGTGCATGCAAGTCCAGCACCCACAGAAGAATACCTGACTACAATGGGTCATACAGTGTCCTCCTCCCACCAAAGGATGATTATATTGAAACAGCTGATTTAGAATCACTGGAGTATTTTGCAAAACATATAATTCAACTGTCCAAAGTAATTTAGGTCCAGTTTAAAGACTCTAAATTTAAAGGATGGCTATCTCTACCTCTACCTCAAACTTTGTCTAAGAGCCTTTTACCAGTCAGGAGAAATAGTCCTTATTTTTCTGTTCCAAGTCCTATGCTTTTTTGGATGCAAACTAGAAGTTGTTACTGCTAATGAATAATCCACTTTACCATGCAGTTCACTTGCAGAGCAGATATACATAAAAATTTGAAGCTCAACAAGTCATCAAATTTGCAGTTTCCTCCTTTGAGCTTGGTTCACTCCCCAGCAGGTCCTTCATCACTTGTCGATCCAAATTAGGAGAGGTAATTTTCACTAAAGGAAAAAGAACAGTTTGTTATAACATCTATTTCCTATAAGGAATAGCAAACATGGCTTTAAAACCCTACTATGAAGTGCCAGGGCAGACAGTGGGGGACCATCCTTCTGCTTCCATGAAACTACCTAGGAAGGTGTTTTTGGGAATCTGAGTCAATTGGAGACTGGAGCAGGAAGAATAGTGTGATTACTGAATTACCTGCGTTCCTTTTCCACTTAATTATAAGGTGCTTGAGGGTAGTAACTACATTTTATTCTAATGTCTCATTTCACTTATTCAAAGAGTAGAAATCTATTCTTTAAACTGTATGAAACTTCCAGGAGGTTGTATAAGCTCACTCTCTGAACTAATACACAAACTGATTGAATTAAAAGACTTCCAAACACTAAAAGATCGTGTTGTTATATAGATGTTTATTAAGAAAGAGTTCAAATGCTATACTTTTGGGTTTTCTCTCCATGTTCAATGATAATCAACATTTCAGGAGTTGATTACCTCTGCATGGAATATATAATAATGTACGTTACCTCATTTGTAAATTTTTATCTTGTGAATGTATGCTTATTCCTAGGTATAGACCAGAAGATTGCTTCACTGTAGACCCTGATTTGGACCCTAAACGCTTTAGAATTAATGACATACTATTTCTCTTTCGTAATCCTGAATGTGTAAGGTAACTCAGCATTTATTGATCAAAAAATATTGTTGGGGACTTAAGTGGATGATATAAAAAGAGTTCTCCTCATCCCAGCATTTAGGAAGGTACAATTGAGAGAAGGGTCTTCCCAGGTGGCACTAGTGGTAAAGATTCCACCTGACAATGCAAGAGATGCAGGAGATGCAGGTTCGATCCCTGGGTCCAGAAGATCCCCTGGAGGAGGAAGATGGCAACCCACTCCAGTATTCTTGCTTGAAAAATTCCATGGACAAGAGGAACCTGGTGGGCTACGGTCCATGGGTCACAAAGAGTCAGACACAACTGAATGAGTGAGCACACACACACACACACACAACTGAGGGAAGATATATCTGGACTGACATACTTGGCTTCAGCTTTCTTCCCTATTACTGTTTTTGTAAATGGGTGGCCCCAGGGGGATCTAATTGCTGTGCGGTTATCCAGTTTCCCCTTACCATTTCAGTTTCACAGCAGAGAGGAAAAATGCTCACTTGACCCTGCTTGCAGCTAAAATACAACTCTATGAGCACTGATATAAAGCAGAAAAAAAAAGATTTATAGAGCAAATATGAAAGATCATATGGAAACAGGTTTCATATGACATCTGCTATAACTCAGCAACTGTCACCCACTCCCAAGGGAGCAGGGGATTTTTTTTTTAAGTTTAAGAAAAGGTGTTTTTCCTATTTATATTTGCTCGAGAACTCTGATTTCAATAGGCAACGAAAAACACATCTCTGGAGAAAAGTCAAAGGCTTCTATACTATCTCATCATGCAGAAGTGAGCCAGAATATAACATCTTCCTTACTCCTTGGCTTGAAACGTTCTCATTCTGAGAATATTTTGAGGACCTCATCTGTATATATCTGCACCAGAACACTAAGCCCCTTTTCAGCCCTTTCTAGCAGAATTAGAAACTATAGAGCAGAAGTTACTAGGTTTTCCAGGCCTCCTCACAGCCACCTCACTCCCCACCATTTCAGTGTCAGAGCCTCTGGGACTAAGTCTAGCCTTAACAGTGGGAAAGAACAGATTTTTATTTCCTACACCTGAGCAGTATCCACGCTAAAATCCAGAGATGCTAAAAAAAGTAACCAGCTGAAATTAAAACAGAGGAGAGCACCTTCTGAGTATGAAAGAGTATTGTAACTTTTCCTCCTTGGGCTTCCTCCCTCTCCTTATAGGAGATCAAGTCAGGATTCTGTATGTTCTTCATCCCAATGTGATTCTAGCAAGGGTCCACAGAGTAGCAAGGTAAGCAAGAGAAAAGGAGAGTGTGCCTTCCTGTTATCGCCAATGTTGGCTCAATAATTTGTTGCATGTAGTAGGTAAAATCTTTTTTGTTTTCCCTAAAAAGCAATGTCTAAACTGCTTTTATCTTTTTCCCCACTATTTTTCAAGGCTTTCCTATCTGCAAATAATCATGAATAAAATAAATTACATAGGCTATTTTTATGTTCATTAAATAATAAATTTAGACTATCTCTTTTACTAAAAAGTATTATATACATTTCACAGAGGAAAGAGACAGCATGTGATTATGTTACAACACAATGTAATGAAATGGTTTTCAAACTGTGTTCTTGGTTCCATATTTCATATTTTTTTACACATTTTTATTTCTAGTTAAGATTTTGTTTGAAGGAAAGTCTTCACTGCATAAATTATTTTAAAAGCACTAGCACAGTGGAAATAATCAGCTTGTAAGGATGTGTCAAACAGACTTGTACTTAAATCTAAGCACTCCATTTATTATCTGATTAGCTTTAGAGATGTCACTTAACCTCTGAGTTTCCATTTCTTCAGCAATACAAAGGGAATAGTAGAACCTAACTGGTATGGTTGTTAATGGAATTAGAGACATTATACACCAAGAACGTAGCAAGCTCTAGGTATTTAATTACTCTCGTTATTATGCTACACTGGAGCCACTAGGAAAAGGCTGTGTTATAAATACCTTATTTATAAACATGAAAATCACTGCAATGCATCTTTTCAAAGAAGTGATTGTAAAATAACTTTAAAATTAATGCTTAGAGATATAAATTTAACTATGAAAAAAATCTATTCATTCAGTGTATCGCATTTCCTTACAATATCATAAATATTCTCTTTTTCTCCCTGAATTTAGGGAAGCAAACAGAGCATACATGAGAGTGAGGTTAAAGGTTAGTGTGCAATCGCCTCCCTTTTTTCTTAACTTCTTTGCCGTAGGGAGTTTAGGTGATAGACTGCTTAGAATTAATGTATATTCTTTTTTGTGACTAAACGCTGAGGTGCTATAGGACTCAGTCATCTAAGAAGCAGAGTTTACATTATTATGATGCTTTTATGACTATTAACTTTAGATTTTAAAAATCCAAAGTACTACTGAGCTTCTTAGCCTCCAGCCTGCTGCCCTGAAGCTTATACTAGATTCATAAGCCTTTTTTGACTGTGTAGGACTCATACTGGATGTATACCTAGTTTTAACTACCACGTACAGTGCAGAGGCTTTTGTAATAGAACCCAAAATGAGCTCTTCTAGTTTTTTCCAGTGATACAGGATTCCATTTGTTAAAGGTATTTTGTTCTCTGCACTGACTGAAGTTCTCTAAGATTAAAAAAAAAAAATTCTAGGGAAAAGAATGTGAGTTTTTTTTTCTATTTTCCTACTTGCTTCCTCTTTTATATTCTATAAAATTTGAAATGCCAAGTATAACAAACACTGGTAACTCACTAATTTTCCAACAGGTGAGCAAACAGATGTTGCAATGAGAGAGCAACAGCCAGTGGACAAAAAGCCTCCTGGAGGCACCAATGAAACAGATACTCAACCGCCACCTATTCTTGTCACTGCACATGAGGACGGACATCTCCGCTTGTGGACTATGGAGGTCAGGGCCTGTCATTTACCTGGAACAGCAAAAAAACGGGAAAGATAAAAAGGATTATTGAATAAACCTTAGGCCCCTACGGTTTGATATAGCATCTAATTTTATTACTGTTCAATCTTCTAGCCAAATGGCTGGTTTTTCAGTCTACTCACTGAAAATACTACTCAAAAATTTAGGTCAATTTTGTAACTCAAAAGATCAAATCATCAAAAACTGCTAAGACAACTACTGTATTTCCAATCTTTCTTTACACTGAGCTACGAATACATCCCACTATATATTTCACTGCATATTTAAATAATCAGTTCAGTCACTGAGTCGTGTCCAACTCTTTGTAACCTCATGGACTGCAACACACCAGGCCTTCTTGTCCATCAGAAACTCCTGGAGCTTACTCAAACTCATGTCCATCAAGCCGATGATGCCATCCAACCATCTCATCCTCTGCTGTCCCCTTCTCCTCCCACCTTCAGTCTTTTCCAACATCAGGGACTTTTCCAATGAGTCAGTTCTTCACATCAGGTGGCCAAAGTATTTGAGTTTCAGCCTCAGCATCAGTCCTTCCAATGAATATTCAGGACTGATTTCCTTTAGGATGGACTGGTTGGATCTCCTTGCAGTACAAGGGACTCTCAAGAGTCTTTTCCAACACCACAGTTCAAAAGCATCAGTTCTTTGGTGCTCAGCTTTCTTTATAGTCCAACTCTCACATCCATACATTACTACTGGAAAAACCATAGCTTTGACTAGATTGACCTTTGTTGGCAAAGTAACGTCTCTGCTATGATGTCTAGGTTGGTCATAGCTTTTCTTCTAAGGAGCAAGCATTTTTAAATTTCATGGCTGTAGTCACCATCTGCAGTGATTTTGGAGCCAAAAAAAAAAAAAAAGTCTGTGACTGTTTCCACTGTTTCCCCATCTACTTGCCATGAAGTGATGGAGATGATGTCGTGAAGACGGCAGAGTAGAAGGACGCGTGCTCATCTTCTCCTGTGAGATCTCCAAAATTACAACCCACTGCTGAACAACCATCAACAGGAAAATGTTGGATCCCACCAAAAAAAGATACCCCACGTCCAAGGGCATAGGAGAAGCCTCAGCAAGATTGTAGGAGGGGTGAAATCACATTTAGAATTGAACCCCTTACCCACCAGAGATGCTTGGAGGGCTCAAACAAACCTTGTGCACACCAGGGCTCAGAGACCCCACGGAGACTGAGCCAGAACTGTGTTTGAGTGTCTCCTGAGGAGACAGCAGTGGACTGCAGCAGGGGCAGGGGCTCTGGGTTCTGTCAACGTGGGTATGGCATAAGCCCTCTTGGAGGAGGTCACCATTAACCCCACCATAGAGCTGCCAGATCTTACACAGGACTGGGGAAACAGACACTTGGAGGGCACATATAAAACCTTGTGCTCACCAGGACCCAGGAGAAAGGAGCAGTGACCCCACAAGAGACTGACCCAGATTTGCCCATGAGTGCCCAGGAGTCTCTGGTGGAGGCATGGGTCAGTGGTAGCCAGCTGCAGGGTCAGGGGCACTGAGTGTAGCAGTGCATTCATGGGATCTTTTGAAGGAGGTTACCATTATCTTCATTACCTCCACCATAGTTTGGCCTCAGGTCAAACAACAGGGAAGGAACACAGCTCACCCATCAACAGGAAATTAAAGATTTACTGAGCATAGCCCTGCCCATCAGAACAAAACCCATTTTCCCTAACAGTCAGTCTCTCCCATCAGGAAGCTTCTATAAGCCTCTTAAACCTATCACACAGAGGGCAGACAGAATGAAAACCACAATCACAGAAAACTAATGAAACTGATCACATGGACCATAGTCTTGTCTAACTCAGTGAAACTATGAGCCATGCCATGTAGGGCCACCCAAGACGCACAAGTCATAGTGGAGAGTTTTGACAAAACATGGTCCACTGGAGAAAGGAATAGCAAACCACTTCAGCATTCTTGCCTTGAGAACCCCGTGAAGAGTATGAAAAGGCAAAAAATTAGGACAATGAAAGATGAACTTCCCAGGCTGGTAGGTGCCCAATATGCTACTGGAGATCAGTGGAGAAATAACTCCAGAAAGAATGAAGAGACAGAGCCAAAGCAAAAACAACACCCAGCTGGGGATGTGACTGGTGATGGAAGTAAAGTCCAATGCTGTAAAGAGCAATACTGCATAGGAACCTGGAATGTTTAGTCCATGAATCAAGGCAAATTTGAAGTGGTCAAATAGGAGATGGCAAGAGTGAACATCGACATTTTAGGAATCAGTGAACTAAAATAGACCAGAATGGGGGAATTTAACTCAAATGACCATTGTATCTACCACTGTGGGCAAGAATCCCTTAGAAGAAATGGAGTAGACATCATAGTCAACAAAAGAGTCCAAAATGCAGTACTTGGATGTAATCTCAAAAACCGACAGAATGATCTCTGTTCGTTTCCAAGGCAAACCGTTCACTATCACAGTAATCCAAGTCTATGCCCTGACCAAAAATGCTGAAGAAGCTGAAGTTGAATGGTCCAGAGACCTACAAGACCTTTTAGAACTAACACCCAAGAAAGATGTCCTTTTCATTATAGGGGATTGTAATGCAAAAGTAGGAAGTCAAGAGATACCTGGAGTAACAGGCAAATTTGGCCTTGGAGTACAAAGCGATGCTGGTCAAAGGCTAACAGAGTGTTGCCAAGAGAACGCACTGGTCATAGCAAACACCCTCTTCCAACAACACAAGAGAAGACCCTACACATGGACATCACCGGATGGTCAAAACCAAAATCAGATTGATTATGCTCTTTGTAGCCAAAAATGGAAACGCTCTATACGGTCAGCAAAAAACAAGACCAGGAGCTGACTATGGCTCAGATCATGAACTCCTTATTGCCAAATTCAGACTTAAATTGAAGAAAGTAGGGAAAACCACTAGACCATTCAGCTATGACCTAAATCAAATCCTTTATGATTATAGAATGGAAGTGAGAAATAGATTCAAGGGATTAGATCTGATAGAGTGCCTGAAGAACTATGGATGGAGGTTAGTGACATTGTACAGGAGGCAATGATCAAGACCATCCCCAAGAAAAAGAAATGCAAAAAGGGAAAATGGTTGTCTGAGGAGGCCTTACAAATAGCTGAGAAAAGAAAAGACACGAAACGCAAAGGAGAAAAGGAAAGATATACTCATTTGAATGCAGAGTTCCAAAGAATAGCAAGGAGAGATAAGAAAGCCTTCCTCAGTGATCAATGCAAAAAAATAGAGGAAGACAATAGAACAGGAAAGACTAGAGATCTCTCCAAGAAAATTAGAGATACCAAGGGAACATTTCATGCAAAGATGGGCACAATAAAGGACAGAAATGGTATGGACCTAACAGAAGCAGGAGATATTAAAAAGAGGTGGCAAGAATACACAGAAGACTATACAAAAAAGATCTTCATGACTCAGATAACCATGATGGTGAGATCACTCACCTAGAGTCAGACATCCTGGAATGTGAAGTGAAGTGGGCCTTAGGAAGCATCACTATGAACAAAGCTAGTGGAGGTGGTGGAATTTCAGCTGAGCTGTTTCAAATCCGAAAAGATGATGCTGTGAAAGTACTACACTCAATATGCCAGCAAATTTGGAAAACTCAGCAGTGGCCACAGGTCTGAAAAAGGTCAGTTTTCATTCCAAACCCAAAGAAAGGCACTGCCAAAGAATGTTCAAACTACTGCACAATTACACTCAACTCACACACTAGCAAAGTAATGCTCAAAATTCTCCAAGCCAGGCTTCAGCAATATGTGAACCATGAACTTCCAGATGTTCAAGCTGGATTTAGAAAAGGCAGAGGAACTGGAGGTCAAATTGCCAACATCTGTTGGATCATGGAAAAAGCAAGAGAGTTCCAGAAAGACATCTATTTCTGCCAGAAAGACATCTATTTCTGCCTTCTTGACTATGCCAAAGCCTTTGACTGTGTGGATCACAATAAACTGTGGAAAATTCTGAAAGAGATGGGAATACCAGACCACCTGACCTGCCTCCTGAGAAATATGTATGCACATCAGGAATCACAGAACTGGACATGGAACAACAGACTGGTTCCAAATTGGGAAAGGCATACATCAAGGCTGCATATTGTCACCCCGCTTATTTAACTTTTATGCAGAATACATTAAGGAAATGTCAGGCTGGATGAAGCACAGCTGGAATCAAGATTGCTAGGAGAAATATCAATAACCTCAGATACAGAGATGACACCACCCTTGTGGCAGAAAGTGAAGAAGAACTAAAGAGCCTCTTGAAGAAAGTGAAAAAGTTGGCTTAAAACAGCATTCAGAAAACTAAGATTTAAATAACATGATAGTATTAATGATGAATACATCATTAAAGAGTGTAAGAACACTGAAATGTGTAATATACATGAAAATTTAGCTTTCCAAGCCACTGGAAGAAGTTATTACATTATACTGAGGGTCCTAAACACTTTACAATGAAGGATAACTTTCATTTACTGAAAGATTTTAAATGATTTGGGGGTGGAAAGTAGGGCAGGGGGTTTGAATTAGATGGACAGAAATGACAGAAGTAAGGATCTTGAGTTAGACTGATGATGGTGAACAGAAAGGGAGGTGGCATCACTTATAAGATTCCTTTCTAGAGGGAAACCCAGAAAACAGCAAGTTTTGTATGGCAGATAGTGAGGTTTGACAACACAGAACAGCATACTGTCTGCTGTATAAAACCTCCAGTTGATCAGTTGATTCTAACTTATTAGTGAGAAACTCTTGGTTCCTGGTGGCTCAGATGGTAAAGTGTCTGTCTACAATGCGGAGACCCAGGTTCAATCCCTGGGTTGGGAAGATCTCCTGGAGAAGGAAATGGCAACCCACTCCAGTGTTCTTGCCTGGAAAGTCCCATGGATGGAAGAAACCGGTAGGCTACAGTCCATGGGGTCGCAGAGTCAGACACGACTAACCGACTTCACTTTCTTGGTTTGAAAATGCTATGAAATACTGTAAACAATGATTTTCCCTGAGACGACCCAGGTATTAGAGCAGTGACATTTCCCCCTCCCCCCACGATAGGTAAATAATAAAAGTGTGAGAACAATAGGAGGAGAAAAGACTATATCCAACTAAATCTCAGGAAACAAGTAGCAGATTCAAAATTTTCCTTCCTATGTTTTGACTTTTATTCTCCAAGTAAGTACAGAATTGTATATGAAAGTCAGTGATGATTTACACTAAGCACTGAAAAACAACCTGCCAAATTTGAATCTCTTGCAATCTGTCTTGTACCAATATTCAAAAATAGATATTTCTGAAAGGACAAATACAACATTCTGGCTTAAAGTAAGTGAGAAACACTTAAATCTGAAAATCATGTTTATTTAAAAGGAGAAATATCACTGGAAAGGGGTTGAGGAACTGCATGAAGAGGGTTATCGGAAGCGACAGAGAACAACCTACAAGTATAGAGGTGATCTGCAGTAATAAGAGTCTGCTGCTGCTGCTGCTAAGTCGCTTCAGTCGTGTCCAACTCTGTGTGACCCCATAGACGGCAGCCCACCCAGCTCTCCCGTCCCTGGGATTCTCCAAGCAAGAACATTGGAGTGGGTTGCCATTTCCTTCTCCAACACATGAAAGTGAAAGTGAAGTCGTGTCCAACTCCTAGCGATCCTGTGGACTGCAGCCTACTAATTAACAGTTGACCCCACTTTTACTAATATTTAGTTTCAAGGAAATAAGTCTATATCAGTTCAGTTCAATTCAATCGCTCAGTTGTGTCTGACTCTTTGCAACCTCATGAATCACAGCATGCCAGGCCTCCCTGTCCATCACCAACTCCCGGAGTTCACTCAAACTCATGTCCATCGAGTCGGTGATGCCATCCAGCCATCTCATTCTCTGTCGTCCCTTTCTCCTCCTTTCCCCAATCCCTCCCAGCATCAGAGTCTTGTCCAATGAGTCAACTCTTCATATGAGGTGGTCAAAGTATTGGAGTTTCAGCTTTAGAATCAGTCCTTCCAATGAACACCCAGGACTGATCTCCTTTAGGATGGACTGGTTGGACCTCCTTGCCATCCAAGGGACTCTCAAGAGTCTTCTCCAACACCACAGTTCAAAAGCATCATAATTTCAAATTATTTTTATTATGAAGAAGAGAAATCATGCTATAATTAGAAGAGAAATCATGTTATAATTAGTACATAGCTCTTGGGATAAATTATCTATAAACTCAACTCCAATACTGATGTTTATATAATTTATTATCATATTTTATACAGGGAAGACTACTGAAAGATATTCTACCTTTCACAAAACATGCTGCCATTTCTCTGACATCGCTGTTCACTGATTCATGTGCAAGAATACTACTGACTGGAAATACAGGTAAGTCACTGCTGTTATGCAGTTGGCCACAAGTATCTTAAAAACCTGCATGATATAAAAATGGATATAGGATACACTGTGAAATTTACTGAAACAAAAGGAAGGATGCCCAAGCTGCCAAGCAAACAGAAGCTCTGTATTTAAAGCAAGACATATGATTTCTTCTGTCATTAAATTGGGTATAGGACTGTTGTTGTTCACTTGCTCTGTTGTGTCTGACTTTTTGCGACCCCGTGGACTGCAGCATGCCAGGCTTCCCTGTCCATCACCATCTCCCGCACTTGCTCAAAATCATGTCCATCGAGTCGGTGATGCCATCCAACCATCTCATCCTCTGTCATCCCCTTCTCCTGCCTTTGATCTTTCCCAGCATCAGGGTCTTTACTAATGAGTCAAGTCTTTGCATCAATTGGCCAAAGTATTGGAATTTCAGCTTCAGCCATCAGTCCTTCCAATGATGTTCAGGATGGATTTCCTTTAGGATTGATTGGTTTGATCTCCTTGCTGTCCAAGGGACTCTCTTAAGAGTCTTCATCAACACAACAGTTCAAAAACATCAATTCTTCAGCACTCAGCCATCTTTATTGACCAACTCTCACATCCATACATTACTGGAAAAACCACAGCTTTGACTATATGAACATTTGATGGCAATGTAATATCTCTGCTTTTATGTCTATGTCTATGTCTATGTCATGGCTTTTCTTCCAAGGAGCAAGTATCTTTTAATTTCATGGCTGCAGTCACCATCTACAGCGATTTTGGAGCCCAAGAAAATAAAGTCTATCACTGTTTCCATTGTTTCCCCATCTATTTGCCATGAAGTGATGGGACATGATGCCATGATCTTCTTTTTTTTGAATGCTGAGTTTTAAGCCAGCTTTTTCACTCTCCTCTTTCACTTTCATCAAGAGGCTCTTTTGCTCTTCTTCACTTTATGCCACAAGGGTGGTGTCATCTGCATATCTGAGGTTATTGATATTTCTCCCAGCAATCTTGATTCCAGCCTGTGCTTCATCCAGCCCGGCATTTCCATGATGTACTCTGCATAAAAGTTAAATAAGCAGGATGACAATATACAGCCTTGATGTACACCTTTTCCGATTTGGAACCAGTCTGTTGTTCCATGTCCAGTTCTAACTGTTGCTTCTTGACCTGCATATAGGTTTCGCAGGAGGCAGGTAAAGTGATAGAGTATTCCCATCTCTTGAAGAATTTTCCACAGTTTGTTGTGAGCCATGCAGTCAAAGGCTTTAGCATAGTCAGCCAGAAGTAGATGTTTTTCTGGGATTCTCTTGCTTTTCCAAAAGTTGTTGGCAATTTTATCTCTGGTTCTCCTGCCTTTTCTAAATCCAGCTCGAACACCTGGGAGTTCTTGGTTCACATACTGTTGAAGCCTGCTGCTGCTGCTAAGTCAGCATTACTTTGCTAGCATGTGAAATGAGTGCAATTGTGGGGGTAGGGTGAACATTTCTTGGCATTGAACTTCTTTAGGATTGGAATGAAAACGGACCTTTTCCAGTCCTGTGGCCGCTGATGAGTTTTCCAAATTTGCTGGCATATTGAGTGCAGCACTTTCATAGTATCATCTTTTCAGATTTGAGATAGCTCAGCTGGAATTCCATCATCTCCACTAGCTTGCTCGTACTGATTCTTCCCAAGTCCCACTTGACTTTGTATTCCAGGATGTCTGGCTCTAGGTAAGTGGTCACACCATTGTGGTTATCTGGATCATTAGATTTTTTTTTTTGTATAGTTCTTCTGTATATTCTTGCCACCTCTTCTTAATATCTTCTGTTTCTGTTAGGTCCATACCATTTCTGTACTTTATTGTGCCCATCTTTGCATGAAATGTTCCCTTGGTGTCTCTGATTCTCTTTCCAACTCTATTGTTTTCCTCTATTTCTTTGCATTGTTCACTTAGGAAGGCTTTCTTATCTCTCCTTGCTATTCATTGGAACGCTGCATTCAGATGGGCATATCTTTCCTTTTCTCCTTTGTCTTTTGCTTCTCTTCTCTTCTTACATATTCTTAAGGCCTCCTCAGACAACTATTTGGCCTTTTCGCGTTTCTTTTTCTTGGGGATGGTTTTGATCACCATCTCCTATACCATGTTATGAACCTCTGTCCATAGTTCTTCAGGCACTCTATCAGATCTAATCCCTTGAATCTATTTGTCACTTCCACTGTATAAGGGATTTAAGTCATACCTGAATGGCACAGTGGTTTTCCCTACTTTCTTCAATGTAAGTCTAAATGTGACAATAAGGAGTCCATGATCTGAGTCACAGTCAGCTCCCAGTCTTGTTTTCATTGACTGTATAGTGACTCCATCTTCAGCTGCAAAGAATATATTCAATCTGATTTCGGTATTGACCATCTGGTGATGTCCATGTGTAGAGCCATCTTTTGTGTTGTTGGAAGAGGGTGTTTGCTATGACCAGTGCATTCTCTTGGTAAAACTCTGTTAGCCGTTGCCCTGCTTCATTTAGTAATCCAAAGCCAAACTTGCCTGGTCCTCTAGGTATGTCTTGATTTCCTACTTTTGCATTCCAATCTCCTATAGTGAAAATAATATCTTTTTTGGTGTTATTTCTAGAAGGTCTTGTAGGTCTTCATAGAAGGTCTTCTTGTAGGTCTTCAGCTTCAGTTTCTTCAGCATTATTGTTTGGGGTATAGACCTCGATTACTATGAGAGTAATCGAGGAAATGAACAGAGATCATTCTGTCATTTTTGAGATTGCATCTAAGTACTGCACTTTAGACTCTTCTGCTGACTATGATGGCTACTCCATTTCTTCTAAGGGATTCTTGCCCACAGTAGTAGATATAATGGTAAGCTGAATTAAATTTGCCCATTCCAGTCCATTTTAGTTTACTGATTCCTAAAATGTCGATGTTCACTCTTGCCATCTCCTATTTGACCACTTCCAATTTGCCTTGATTCATGGACCTAACATTCCAGGGTCCTATACAATATTGTTCTTTAGAACATCAGACTTTACATTCACCACAGGAGACATGCACAGCTGGGTGTTCTTTCTGCTTTGGTTCAGCCTCTTCATTCATTCTGGACCTATTTTTCCACTGATCTCCAGTAGCATATTGGGCACCTACCAACTGGGAAGTTCATCCGTCAATGTCACATCTTTTTTTCCTTTTTACACCATTCATGGAGTTCTCAAGGCAAGAATGCTGAAGTGGTTTGCCATTCCCTTCTCCAGTAGACCACGTTTTGTCAGAACTCTCCACCATGACCCATCCACCTTGCGTAGCCCTACATGGCATGGCTCATAGTTCCTTTGATTTAGACAAGGCTGTGATCTATGTGATCAGTTTGGTTCACTTCCTGTGATTGTGGTTTTCACTCTGTCTCCCTCTGATGGGTGAGGATTAGAGGCTTGTTGAAGCTTCATGGTAGGAGGGAATGGCTGTGGGGAAATCTGGGTCTTGTTCTGGTGGGTAAGGCCATGGTCAATAAACCTTAAATTCAATTTTCTGCTGATGGGTGGGGCTGTATTCCTTCCTTGTAGTTTTGGCTAATGGCATAATGGTGACCTCCTGCAAAGGGACTTATGTCAGCACACCATGGCTCCATGAACTGCTTAGTTAGTGCCCCTGACCCCGCAGCAGGCCACTGTTGACCCACGCTCCGCCAGAGACTCCTGGACACTCACAGGCAAGACTGGCTTATTCTCTTGTGGGGTCGCTGCTCCTTTCTCCTAGGTCCTGGTGAGCATAAGGTTTTGCTGTGCCCTCCTATAGTCTGCTTTCCCAGTCCTGTAGGAGTTCTGTATAGGACTCCCACTCCCTTATTTGCATATTGGGAATAATGTAAAGATTTTATTTATAACCTTAAAAGGGTTATGTTGCATTAACCTTCATTCTAAAGGGAGTCATGCACGAGAAGAAAGGGATTATTTGTTCTTCATAGGGGACTTTTATTGTTATAACCAATATGAAAGTGAAAGTGAAGTCACTCAGTTGTGTCCAACTCTTTGCGACCCCATAGTCTGTAGCCTACCAGGCTCCTCTGTCCATGGGATTTTCCAGGCAATAGTACTGGAGTGGATTGCCATTTCCTTCTCCAGGGGATCTTCCCAACCTAGGGCTTGAATCCGGGTCTCCTGCAAGGTTGACAAGATGCTTTACCATCTGAGCCACCAGGGAAGTCCATAACCAATATAGTTGGTCTTAATTCTTTCATGTAACACTATTTTTTTTTTAATGCTTCCTTCCTATTTCCTCTCTTCTTTTGAATTAAGCCTAAGCTTTCTTTTTTTCTCTCAAGCTTAGCCTATACTTCTTTTTACCACAGCCAAACCTTATTATTTTCTAATGTAATCTTGAGATCTGCATCCAGATATTACTATTATACTATATTTAAATTTTATGTCTCCTCTTTTAAAACTAATTTTTCATTACAAAAGTTACCTTACAAAAGTCTCAATGTATTATTTTGTATTAACAATTGCCTGAGTCTTCTGGAGATTGTAGAAAATAATTATTTATGTTTGCATTCAATATTACCAGTAGATTTACAGCATTTATTTAAAGCTATCTTTATTTAAATGAACTTATCTACAAAATAGAAACAGACTCACAGAGACAGAAAACAAACTTACGGTTTCCAAATGGAGAGGTGGGGGAGGAGGGATAAATTAGGGTAAATTGGGGGCTTGAGATCATCAGATACAAACTACTATATATAAAACAGACAAGCAAGGTCCCACTGTAGATGTAGAGCACAGTACACAGTAATGGAGACAGTGACAGACTTTATTTTCTTGAGCTCCAAAATCACTGTGGATGCTGACTGCAGCCATGAAAGCAAAAGATGCTTGCTCCTTGGAAGAAAAGCTATGACAAACCTAGACAGTATATTCAAAAGCAAAGACATCACTTTACCGACAAAGGTCCATATAGTCAAAGTTCTATGGTTTTTTGAGTAGTCGAGTATGGATGTGCAACTGAACCATAAAGAAGGCTGAACACTGAAGACCTGATGCTTTTGAACTGGGGTGTTGGAGAAGACTCTTGAGAGAGTCCCTTGGACTGCAAGGAGATAAAAAACCAGTTAATCCGAAAGGAAATCAATCCTGAATATGCACTGGAAGGAGTGTTGCTGTAGCTGAAACTCCAATACTTTGGCCACCTGATGTGAAGACCCAACTCATTGGAAAAGACTCTGATGCTGTGAAAGATTGAAGGCAGGAGGAGAAGGGGACGACAGAGGATGAGATGGCTGGATGGCATTACTGATTCAATGGATGTAAGTCCGAGCAGACTCCAGGAGATTGTGAAGGACACACAGGGAAGCCTAGTGTGCTGCAGTCCATGAGGCTGCAAAGGGTCGGACACAACAGTGATTGAACAACAACTGTACAGCACAAGGAACTACATTTAACATCTTGCAGCAAACTATAATGGAAAATAATCTGGAAAAGGATATACATATATAACTGAATCACCTTTCTGTCCACATCACAATATTGTGAGATTTCATTTTGACACTGCCAACACGTAGCTTGCCACATTACTCCAATATCTAGTTTTCATCTGCAGACCACTTGTAATATCAATCTTCTGGCAGGCTTTAACTGGTCTATTAGTGCCTGGGGACACAGCTGGGTCTGTGGCTCCTACATGAACAGCACCATAAGGGGCTTCTTCAGCATACTCCATTTTCCACCCCCTACAAGCAGCTGCAGTCTCCCTGGAAACAAAAGCACTGGATCACCCTTTTGGACATCATTTACTGAATGGTTTAGTAGCTCTTTAATGTAATCAGTTCCTATGACTTTTCCACTAGACCCAACCATACATGCAAAACATGCAGTTTAAGGGTCCCACTTCCAGCTCCTACAGCTTTAGCTCCTTCATGCAGCAGATCGAACAGAAGTTCTAGTACATACGCATGCATATGTGGAGTACTAATTGTTGCTTGGAACCCCATAGACTGTGAAGAATCCATGTGAAGAATCCATATAAAGGTTGCATTTTGCATAGTGAGAGCAGTCTGAGGCCAACATGACTTCAAATACTTTGCCTTGAGGATTCCGTTTTTGTGGAGGTTGTGGATTAGCTCTGAGGGGCTGGCACCCCCAGATTTCCAGGCCATCGCTAAGAACACTCAGAGCAGGTACAGAACCAGTGCAGCAATGGTGCCCTGCGGTGTCTCCAAGAGGGAGGCAACCTCCCGCATGGTCATCACCCTGCTCGAGTCCCTGCTGTAGCTGCTGAGGCGGCACTACACCTCTCAGATACTATTTTATTTACCATTTTAAATGCTTGAATCAAAACAACTTGATCAAAACAAGTCTGAGTAGTATTAATAATTACTTAGACAAGAGAATATTTAATTTAAAAGTCCAATGTTTACATTTCATACAGAAGGACACGTTATCCTTTGCAGTATCAGTTCCTTCTTGGAATCACCTCATGATGAAAAGGTAAGAACTTCAGTTTTAGTTTAATTAATGAATCAAGACATTTACTGAGCATTTCTCTGTGCCAAATGCCACAAAAGATAGAAATACAGGACAAGACTACCTACTGTCAAGTCATATGTGATACTATTGAAACATAAGCTATATGACAAATACAGGAGAAAATAGGGGATGAATGAGTGAGTGAGCAAACAAGCCACTGGTCATTCTGCATCTACTTCATGTTTTGACTTATTTGTTAGAGTCTGCCCAGAGCTTAAGAGCATCATACATCAGGCAGTCCTCCACAGTCATTGCCTTTATCTTACACAACTTCATAGAAGGAAGTTTCATAACCTTTCCTAGAAGCCCCACCTGGTACCCAGACATTATTATTTTCAAGAAACTCTTCCCCTATAGTCTAAAATCATCCTTATGATTAAATATGTTATTCTATTTTTAGTGTTAATGCAATGTAAATGTCACCATCCTTAGTTGATAACCATTTAAATATGTACTTCCTGGGACTTCCCTGGCAGTCCAGTGGTTAAGATTCCATGCTTCCATTGCAAGTGGAGCGGGTTCAATCCCTGATTGGGGAACTAAGATACCAGATGCCTCGCAGCATGGCTAAAAAAAAAAAAATGCACTTCTTGTGTGTGTGTGTGGATATGCCAATATATCTACATATATTATAAAAATTCAAAACTAATCAAAGACTACAGCAAGGAAACACTATTTTATCATAGGCTTATTTCCCTGTAAGTTAATTCTTCAAATCCAAAAGCCAAATAGTAGCTTAAACAGAAATGTTGTTTTTGGATTACAGGTATTAATATTAATGCATAGATACATAGATTAGGATGGGATTCCTCGCAGAGTGTTTTAGAATGCTTATTGTTTCAAACATTATCTCATTTGATCTACAGAGTTTTTGTTTCCAAGAACCCTTTATAGCTTTTATAAAGTTCAGATACTTAGCTTCAGTATGACTATCTTCAGTTTGCAGAAGGGAAATCAGAAAGCAGCTTGCCTGGGATCACATCATAGTTAATGATGAAGACAGAGCCAGAATCGGGGTTCCTGTCCTCTAATCCAATTCTCTTTCCACATGTAACACTTACCACCAGCAAATGGAAAGCACTAAGTTTCAACTTACTCTATCAATTATATGGCATGCTGTGAGAGGAACAAAAACAACCATATGCTTGAATCATGTATGAGAAGAAGGTTATCTAATCGTTTTCTCTTACTTGTGATAATTATCAATATTCTCATATTAATTTTAGCAGATGAAAAATACAATTCAAAACCTTCATTTTCACAAGTGGACTTCCTACAAACTGGCAACTGAGACCTTTCAAAATTCAGAGAAAATATTTAAAACAAAGTAATGTGTTGATACTGAATTAGAATAATAGTGGGATTGATTTTTAAAAGCATTTTCACCAATTGAAATGAAGAGGATCTATTTTAATAACATGTCTAAATTCTTCCCTATCCAACCTGATTTCAACCTTCTCTTTATTTGAACAATGTGATTTTCCATTTTATATCTGGCTGCCTATTTATAAATGCACAATGGATTCTGGTCATAAAACATCTCATTATTACATACACTAATATGTACCATGCATTAAACAAGATTCAGTTATGGATTACAACTACAGTGAAAACTTAATAAGTCAGCCTATAAATCAGAGGTTAATCTGGTTCTCTTGAGACAATACTGTTTAAAAGATGATCTGTGGAATACCAATAGTCTAAGAGATACAGTAGGCAAAATCTATCTACACAAAGACAAATAGTATATCATGTTTGGGACACCTTTTGGCCAACCCAATACAATAGAACAACAGACAGTATCAATTGTGCATTATACACAATATAGATTAAGTATCCTTAGTGAAGGATACTGAAACTGGTTTCAAATGCATGTGCAGGTACTGCTTGTGTTTACTGGGTCATGAAGTAAAATGTATTTCTTACTATAGATATGGTCCATATTCATGAAATCCTTGCCTTAAGAGAATTCCGTTCCATGGCAGAGAAAGAACCTTTGGGCAACCAATGTTCTTGAAAAGCTTTGAGAAAATAAGTAGAAGGGTGTAGCTTTTACCCTAGTTCTTTAAGAATAGGGAACTGAATCAGAAGGTCAAGAAATATTGGAAGAATTACGCCTAACTTACTATGTTAAAGTCTAAATGAATTTGGGTCTCATAGAACTCTGAGCTGCCAGAATTCTATCTCCCACATAGATGACCAGCAAGAAGTAAGGACTTAGTCTGGGTTCATCAGTGACAGAGAGGGAACATGTTTTATGGGGATATAACTATAGAATAAGTCTCCCAATTGACAACTCTAGTCCACATGGTTTAAAAAGTTCTTCTGGAGCCAATTTAGAGGCTCTAAACTTGAGGATAAGTCACATACTGAAGTGTCAAGATGTCTTTGTGAGAGAATGAGCTGGGTCCAATCCTTTTGTTAATTCTTTGTGGTATGTAAGTAACATATATATCCTGCAATCATCACCAACAGCCCCCCTCCAAAACAAACAAAAAATTAGCCAGGAATCTCTGGATAAAACTTGGAAACAGGAAAAGTCTTCTTGCCAATCTCCCCTTTGGTCGTCTTCTTTTAACTCTGCTTTCTCCTGCTCCTGATTATATTATATGTAATATTACTATATTATATAGTCCCCCCACAACCCTTCTAAGGATTTTCTTTCATCTAGTCTTCTACTAGTTTTCAACTAAATGAATTGCTAATCCTCAGTTAAATAATAAGCTGCTAAAGGTGTAAGATATTTCCTGTCCCAGAGATATGCATAGATTAACAAATACCTAAAAATAGAATTTTTGGTACCTCAACAAGCAATAGAAAAGATAACTCTGGTGGGGATATCACTGTCTTGCACAGATGTCTACACCATTCATTCATTAGCTTAGCTCTTTAATGATTAATGTTTTTGTTCAAGATTGTATTTGGATCAGTATGTACTTTTTAAAAGATATGCTTTATTGTTGCTATCTAGAAATTCAAGCAGCTTCTTGCCTGGCGTGCTCATTCATTAGAAATTGTTCAAATAATCTATGTAGAAGAGAAACAAGTGGTACTCACTGCCTCCATCGATGGCTCAGTAAGGTATGGACCTTCATATTGTGAATTTAGGTTGTATGAGGTAAAGGATTTTAAGCTAAACTTTGAGTATATACCATTAGTGGAATCTTGATTAGCTGATTAAAACAAATAAAAGGTGGCACCAAAGGACTTTGAGAAGGTAGTCACTAATTTGTAATTTTCCACACTCAAGAAAATGAGATGCCATGCTCATCAACACTAAAAGGTATACTTTCAATACAAGTGTTCTTATAGACTTATTTCAAATCATTAAGCAATATGGATAGCTCAGAGAGATAGACCCAAGCCCAGGGAAGACTACAGGATACACAGGATGAGAAGTCATTACAAAATAAAGGAAAAAACAACTAATACTGAGAAAAGTGAAAGTGAAGTAATTGTTTCAATGAAAATGTAATTGACATTAAAGTCTACTTGTTTTTGTGGTTCTTTTCTTCCTTGGTTGCTCCTCTTACTTCAGAGGGGTGAGCACAGTGCTACATTTGGAGCAAACAGAGATGATTTACTAGGACTGTAATCAATTATAGTCTCTAGAAAGCCTCCCCTTAGTATCAGCTTTTTTAAAAAACCGAGGTTTTAGATAATATTACATTAGTTTCAGATATACAACAGAATGATTCAATATATGTATATATTGTAAAAGGATCACCTTAATAAGTCAACACTTGTCACCATACATAGTAAAAATTTTTTTTTCCTTCTAATGAGGACTTTAGAGATCTACTACTTCAGAATTAATAACTATAGTGGCCATGCTCTACCAAGCCTACTTGTTTTTAATTGCCTAGTGATGCTAGGTATACATACATAAAATGCTAAAAATACATACACACACACACACACACATATATATATATACACACACACACACAGAAGGAGAAAGGAAATTTCGTGACCATTCTTGAGACAAATTGCTACATATAATTCAAACCATATTTCAAAAAGATACATGCAAGCCAATGTTCATTGCAGCACTATTCACAATAGCCAGGACATGGAAGCAACCTAAATGTCCACTGTCAAATAAAGAAGATGTAGTACATATTTACAATAGACTATTACTCAGCCATTAAAGAGAATGAAATAATGCCTTTTGCAGCAGTATGGATGGATCTAAAGATTACCATACTAAGTAAAGTCACACATAGAAAGACAATACCATATGATATCACTTAAATGCAGCATCTTAAAAAAAATGATACAAATGAGCTTATTCACAAAACAGAAACAGACTCACAGACTTAGAGAATGAATTTTTGGTTACCAGGGAGATGGGATAAATTGGGAATTTGCCATTGACATGTACATACTGCTCTATTCAAAATAGATAACCAACAAGGACCTAGTATACTGCACAAGGAACTAAGCCCAATACTCTGTAATAACCTGGGGAAAGAATTTGGAAAAGAATATATACATGTTCATGTATAACTGAATCACTCTGTTTTACACCTGAAACCAACACAACTTTTTTAATCAACTATACTTTAATATAAAATGCAAGCTTAAAAAATTACATTAAAAATCATGATAATAAATTGGCCTCTTAAGGGCATAAAAGTAGGTAAGCTCAAGGGAGATAAAGAGGTTTCAAAGGGTTTTCAAGAGTTTAAACATAATGAAGATGAAAAGGAAGAAATATTTTATGTTGTGTGAATGACCATGGTCTGAAATTCAGAAGACCCTAGCTAGCTATATGAGCTTGAGCCTGGTGATTCAGACAGGGACAAGACCATATAGCAATGTAGCAGACACTGTTCAGGATTTGGATCTTCATCTTGAAATAAATAGCCACCAAAAAATATTAAGTGGGTGAGTAACATAATTAATAGAGCTTATATATGGCTCAGACAGTAAAGAATCTGCCTGCAATGCGAGAGCCCTGGGTTCGATCCCTGGATCGGAAAGATCCCCTGGAGAAGGGAATGGCTATCCACTCCAGTATTCTTGCCTGGAGAATTCCATGGGCAGAGGAGTTGAGCGACTAACACTCATTTAATTTGAGATATGTTTTAAAAGTAATAATGTGTGAGGTGTGGATTTTGGAGCAGCAAAATTGGGAGCACAAAGACCAGTTAGATGTCACTGGTGAATACAGTGGTGTGAACTCAGGGAGTGGTTACAGTGGTAGGAATAAATATTTTGGATTTGAGAACTATTCAGGAGGCAAAATCCAGAAGACATAAACTTTAACTGAAAGAGAAGGTAAGAGATAGATGTCAAATGATTCCAGGCATTATAAAACTAGATGAATACTAGTGTCATTCATTGAGAAAAGAAGCACTAAAAAAGGAAAACATTTAAAACATGGAAAGATGAAAATCTTCAGAAATACTGAGTTAAAGATAAATCTTTAAGATAAGATCTTATTTGAGGGCAAACAGAGCTGCTTTCTCTGTCAAAGAGATCGGTTGTTTTATTCATAGGAAAAATGAACTGACATGAAAATTACATTTAATTATTATAGATGTTTTCCAAAACTCTCTCCCTTGAGTCTCTGCTCCAGCTTATTTTCAGTGGTCATCAGAAGTGTTAATTGGGCATTATAATACACACATACACACACTCCCCACACGTTACATGTGTGCACACCTCTATCGTTTATAAGCTTTTCCTGCTCAAACCAGTTATCTATAGCATGGAGGAATTACTTAACAATTTCTTCAAGTGAAGCTATCCCTAAATACTCAGTTCAAAAAACTTAGCTCTATTTAACAGCTATCTCAGAATACAGTTCTTTTCACAAATAAGTCTTTCTGCTAATACTCACTGCCACTTCCTAGGTCTAAGTGAAAATCACTCAGTTGTGTCTGACTCTTTGCAACCCCATGGACTGCATGTAGTGCCTCAGGCTCATCTGTCCATGGAATTCTCCAGGCAAGAATACTGGAGGAGGTTACCATGCCCATCTCCAGGGGATCTTCCCAACCCAGGGTTTGAACCCAGGTCTCCCGCACTGCAGGCAGATTCTTTACCAACTGAGCCACCAGGGAAGCATTTAACACTCTAAATCTTGTTTGTCAAAAAGATTGATTTTATCATAGGAAAAAGCACAATAAAGGCTTAGTTTTGGGACAGAGGCTAGAGAGGGGTAAAGATCCAAATCTATATCTGACTCCTAGAAAACCAGGCTGAGAGATGGGATTAGTCATTTGGGAACATTGCACATAAAGCAGGAAACACCAGAAAACAAGAAGACCAAAAATTACTTCAGTCCTTGCCTCCAGCAGAATGAATGTAGAGTTGTCCTGAAGCCAGTCCCTCATCTGTCTAACTTCTGCGTTGAGAAGGCTTGTCAATTCCACTTTAGTCAGATCTCTGGGAAGTCCATAAAAACATCTACGTAGCACTGGGGAATTAAAGTATGAAAGGAAGGGTACATTTCCAGGCCACTGTAAGGTGTGAGGACCCCTGACTGGATTCCCCTGTTTTACCTCCTCCTCAGTGCCTACCTCTTCGAACTGGGATACTACCTAGACTTTGTAGAATCTACTCTTAGTCCATTTAGATTATTCTCCTCCTGGGTCTTTGAGGTAGGCACATTATGATTGTTTCCATCACTTGCTATTTTGAGCTTGAAATCAAGACATAAGTGGAAGATCTGTCGGACATTATTTTATTTGTGTCTTATTTCCATAAGACATAGGGTACATACTCTTACTAATGACATTCTGTATGACTTTAAACCATGTGGGTTATTTAGAAGGACCTCTTGGAGTGAAATAATGCATATATATAAAGAATCACTTCTTTTGCCACCTTATTGAAGAACTCAGTTGTAAAAAATAGTATGGCGTTTCCAAAATAGTAGAAAATGCAGATGGCAGTTGAAATGATTTTGGTAAGAGTGAAACCATTAGTAGATGTCTCCTCCCATAAGTTCTGTTGATGCTGATACAGAAATTAGACAGCTGATACAGAAATTAGACAGTTGAATGAGCACTACTATTTTGGGAAAAATCCATTTCTAGTCTTCTGAGTTTAATAAGTGGTTATCATAAGTATAGATTTAAAATGACATTTCCAAAATTGTTGTAGATTAGAATTCCAACTAGTAAAAATGTTTAAGTTATGATTAGCTCCACATATTTAATAGGTAGGGTTCTGGACTCGAGTTTAAAATCCCTGCTGGGCCAAGAAAAATCTACATAAGTGACCTAAACAGAGTAACTTCCACTGAACTCCAGTTACTTTCTTCTCCCTACCTTTGCCTTTCCCCAGGCTCTGGCATGCCCTCAATGGTCATTACTGTGGATATTTTGGACAGCGCAGGACCTTTGAACTATCACAGACAAGTGATTTTATTTTGCCTTGTGATGTTACTGAATATCCCATAGAAATAAAAGAAGAAAGCAAATTCACAGAGAAGAAGCTAACATATGAATATCCTCTGGTATTTGACCGACAAAGGTAAGAGCATTTGGTATTCTTTAGGTGAGCAGATGAAATTAAACTATATGATACTGTCACACTGTGGTGAACATGGAGAATTCAAAGATGAAAAGCCCAGAACTTTTCAGTAACTTTGCAACTGAGGGAAAGGGAGAAATAAGTAAACAAAAGCTATAATTTGGTATAATAGTACCTCTAGGAACATGAGTTCTTAAAATGACCACAGAAAGGCAGACAGGATTTAACTGAACAAAGATCAAGGAACTGCCTAAGCATACACACTAAATAGTGAAAGACCATGTTATAGTCTTTCAAGGCTTGGAGTCCAGGGAGCAAGTAGTGAGGATATAATATCTTGCATAATATAAAGCAAGAAAAGTCTATAGGGGCCAAAGCATAATAAGACTTTTAAGGCCCAACATAAGGATTTTTAACTACAGAAATCACTATGATACAATACATAAGGAGAAGAGGAGGTCTGAAGAAAAAGATGGTGAATTTGGTTTTGGACAGGTTTAAGTCCGAGATGTTTGCGGGACTTCCAAGTGGAGATATTTAATGAGCAGACAGATCTGTCTAGAGCTCCCCAAAGAGGTCAGACCTATAGGTAAAAGTTTTGGTGTCATCAGTTCAGTTCAGTTCAGTTCAGTCGCTCAGTCGTGTCCGACTCTTTGCGACCCCATGAATCGCAGCACGCCAGGCCTCCCTGTCCATCACCAACTCCCGGAGTTCACCCAGACTCACGTCGATCGAGTCCGTGATGCCATCCAGCCATCTCATCCTCTGTCGTCCCCTTCTCCTCCTGCCCCCAATCCCTCCCAGCATCAGAGTCTTTCAGCATAGTAGTATTTTCAATCTGGATAAGTCACTCAGGTCCGGTATACAGAATGAGCAGAAACAGAAAACTGAGGAAGAAATCAAGAAATAGCCTGTAAAGAGCAGACCAAAGAAATCAGTGAAAACCATTAAGAAGGAATAGCCAATAGGTTGAAAGGAAAGCCAGAAACAAATGGGGCGATGGAAATCAAGGGATGAGAGGAAGAAAAGTGAGAGGACATATTTGTAGAATGTGGCGGAGAAATCACATAGAACAACAGAAAAGTAAACAGTGGATCCAGCATGTCTGTCAGCTGAAAGGTCACTAATGATTCTAAGTTTCAAAGAGTGATGGGTAAAAATTGCATCATCATGGCTGAGAAATAAATGGGAGCTGTGAGGTGATGACAGCATAGGTTAGTTTGCTAGGAAGTCAAATAGCTGTAGGACTGAAGAAGAGTTTGTTTCATGAGTTTGCTTGTTTGTGAGGGAGACTTGAGCATGCTTATAGGCATAGGGGATGGAGAACAGTCCCCAGTAAAGAATGAAATACTGGTGAAAAGTTGTTTTATGCTTTTGCAAAGCTCAGTCCTGGTTTTGACTGCAGCTGAATATTTGTCATAATGGAAGTGACTAGTGCTCACCTGAGCTTTCAACATCAGCAAAGCCCAGCCCTAAATGGTAGATGTCTAAATATCTAGCCCTCATAGGACTAGAATACCTAGACTGGTAATATCCAGCAGATCACTCCAGTATTCTTGGCCTTCACTGGTAGCTCAGCTGATAAAGAATCTGCCTGCAAGGCAGGAAATCTGGGTTCAACCCCCTGGTTGGAAAGATCCCCTGGAGAAGGGAACAGCTACCCACTCCAGTATTCTGGACTGGAGAATTCCTAGACTATCCATGGGGTCAGAAAGAGTCAGACACAACTGAATGACTTTCACTCATTCACACACTCACTTAAAACTGGAATAACTGACAAGATGAGTCCAAAGTGGAAAGAATCAGAGAAGAGTGTCTAAGATAGAGTCTTTTAGGGAAATCCTGAGTAAGTCAAGGCTGAGGAGACACAACGCCATCATCTAGTCCAAAAGTCAGTAGAACAGTTGTAAACAGGAATTGAAGCTAAGAGTCATAAGCCACACAGAACTTGGTTCAAAACAGAAACAGTTGGGGAACAATTAACGAGGGTTCCAAATGATTGCCAAACCACACGGAAGTGTTCAAGGCTTGTCTTAGCTGGGCAGTAAGGAGTACTGGGGGAAAATCTGGCTAAAATGTAACAAGTGTGATAGTAAAGCCAAGATTCATCAGGATATGGCCAAGTTCACCAGGCAAAGTTGATGAATCTCCTTGGGTAATTGCTGAGTCTTGAGAATCCATGTATCTTAGTACTTAAAACACTATATTCTGATTTGTTAATATGCATCTTATTTACCATTCTCTTGAGTTCCTTGAAGACTAGGAGCATGTTTTATATATCTTTATATATCCAGTTCTTATTTCAGTGCTTAGCACATAGTAGGCACTCAAAAGATACTGTGGAACAAATAAAGAATGATTAATGGAGAACTTTACAAGCAGAGGCAACAGATATAAATGATAGATACAAAGTATGAAACAATATGATATATTTGGGATACGTTAAAGTAGGATATATGTTTACATTTAGAATACATACATTTACATTTTTAATACTTAGTTATGACTTTTAAAATATATACATGAGTAAGTTTTAACTATAGTGGAAGTTTGACCTGAGTCACAAAAAATCAAACATTAGTTTTATACCAGAGATTTCTGTTTTTGTTTTCCTCCCCCCCACCCCAATGGCTATTAATGAAGTTAACTTCATGGAATGTTGAGGTTCAGTAGAAATCTTGGTGATTTCTTTGGAGGGAACTGGAAAGTAAAATAAGAGTTAAGTGCAAAGGTCACATCATTAGGACTGGTGCCATGGGAGCCAGAGAATTTGGAGGCCCAGACAAAGGACATGATGGATACTTGTTGAGTAGGCATAGGTATGTCCTTAACCATGTTTTTAATATGTGTGTGTATCTTTATATGCAGATGGCAAAAAATGAGCTCAATGTCTTTGCTCTTCAGACGTACACCTCCTAAGGCTTTTGAAGTGGAACATGATTTTAAGTTTTTCAAGTCTCTTTCTTCTCCTAAGGTAGCTTTAAAAAACAAACAAAAAAATCACTTTGCTTTTGTTTTTCTGAATTTAATATGTCCAGTGTATTAGTTTCCTATTGCTGCTGCTACAAGTCAATAGAAACTTGGTGGTTTAAACCATACAAGTTAGTTATTTCACAGTTCTGTAGAAGTCTGACTTGCGCCTCACTGGTGTCGCCAGAGTTGTGCCTCCTTCCGGAGCCTCTAGACAGAATCTCATATTCCCTAGTTTGTGGTTCTCTTCCTTTGCCTTCAAAGCCAGAAAATCCTATTCTTCTGTGATCTCATCTCTCTGAACAGTTGGAAATGTTCTCTGCTTTTAAAAATTCCTGTGGCTAGATTGGGCCCACTTGCCAAATGAAGCAATATATTCACAGATTTGGGGTGGGAGGAATACTGTGTGAATATCATTGGTGGCCATTATTCTGCCTATCACAGATAGAAAAACTTCTCTTCATGCAGAATAGGAGAGAAATGTACACTGATTTATTCTATTTCAATTTCTAAAACTTCTAAAAAATGAATATAGCCCATGGGCCTTTAGGCTAAGGTCTAAATGCTTTCAAGTTGTGGTGCTGGAGAAGACTCTTGAGAGTCCCTTGGACTGCAAGGAGATCAAACCAGTTAATCCTAAAGGAAATCAACCCTGAATATTCATTGGAAGGACTGATGCTAAAGCCACCTGATGCAGAGTCAACTCAGTGAAAAAGACCTGATGCTGGGAAAGACTGAAGGTAAAAGGAGAAGAGGGTGTCAGAAGATGAGCTGGTTAGATAGCATCACCAACTTGATGGACATGAATTTGAGCAAACTCTGGGAGATGGTAAAGGACAGGTAGCCTGGCGTGCTGCAGTCCCTGTGGTCACAAAGTATAGGACACAACTTAGTGACTGAACATCATCACCACCAACAACTGGCATTAATTAGTTAAAATGGATGTCTTCAAGATCTTGCACAATACAAACCAAATTTACCTCTGATTAAAAGTTATCTCTCTTTTCTAACCTATAGTTGTCTGACCCTCTATGCTGCTGCTACTAAGTCGCTTCAGTCGTGTCCGACTCTGTGTGACCCCATAGACGGCAGCCCACCAGGCTCCCCCATCCCTGGGATTCTCCATGCAAGAACACTGGCGTGGGTTGCCATTTCCTTCTCCAATGCATGAAGGTGAAAAGAGAAAGTAAAGTCGCTCAGTCATGTCCGACTCTTAGTGACCCCATGGACTGTAGCCTACCAGCTCCTCTGTCCATGGGATTTTCTAGGCAAGAACACTGGAGTGGGTTGCCATTTCCTTCTCCAATCTGACCCTCTATAAATCAGACTAATTGTTTTTTTCTGAACATTTCTCTCAGTCTCCTATCCCTACAGTCCACCTGGGCTACCCCTGCCATATCCATCATCTCTCTCTGTCAAAGTCCATCCTACTTTGCCACTGACAAAGTATTAGTATCCAGTATAGGAAAAAAATCAATAATCAGAAAAGATGGTCCAGTTTAAAAAATGGTCAAATACTTGGATACCACACAAAAGGAAAAAAAAAAAAAACAACAATAAGTAACTGAAAAGATGCTCGGCCTCATTAGTAATCATGGAAACACACATCAATAATACCATAAGGTAGCATTTTATAGCCACCAGATTGGCAAATATCAAAAAGTCTGACAATCGGTGGGCATTTAGAACAATCAGAACACTAATCTGCTGGTGGAAGTAGTATAAATTGCTAGAATCACTTTGGGAAATTATGTGACAGGCATTATCTAGTAAATTGAAAATAGGCATACTCTACTAAGTATCAACAGAAATTCCTAAACATGTGTTTAGGAGGCAGGAACAAGACAGCTCCTAGCAGTACTATTTGTAACAGCAAAAATCTGAAAGCAGCCTAAATGCTCATCAATAGTATAACTGGTAACTACATTATGGCCTATTTATAAATTAAAATACTATGGAGCAGTAAAAATGAATGAACTGGAATAACACTTCCCTACACAGATGGATGTTTGAAACATACTACTCAATATGACAAGTTGTGCGTAAGAATATATATATAGTCATTTCTTTTTGATAAAAATAGAGGAAAGGTAAAAGTAAATAAAATATTGTTTTGGCAAAAAGTTAAATAAAAGGTAAAATTATATAAACAAAAGCAAGAGAATTAAGAACACAACATTCAGATGGTCATTATGTTCAAGAGAAGATGAAGAGGACTGGGCACAGGACACTGACAACCTCAAGTTGAGGACATTGTTCCAGTTTATAAAACGGAAATATGTCATTTTTCACAGCATCAACTTCATGTTCAATAAGTATTTTACACTTTCCAAATGAAATCATTTTATAAGCCCTCGCTTTCTGTCCAAAAGGAACTCGGATAGCTTCACCCAGAAGACAGGGTGACAGGCAAGAAAGAGTTTGGCAGTGGAATGTAACAGACTTCAGTTTAATCTTCAGTTCAGTTCAGTCACTCAGTCGTGTCTGACTCTTTGTGACCCCATGAATCGCAGCACGCCAGGCCTCCCTGTCCATCACCAACTTGCGGAGTTCACTCAGACTCACGTCCATCGAGTCCGTGATGCCATCCAGCCATCTCATCCTCTGTCGTCCCCTTCTCCTCCTGCCCCCAATCCCTCCCAGCATCAGAGTCTTTTCCAGTGAGTCAACTCTTCGCATGAGGTGGCCAAAGTACTGGAGTTTCAGCTTTAGCATCATTCCTTCCAAGGAAATCCCAGGGCTGATCTCCTTCAGAATGGACTGGTTGGATCTCCTTGCAGTCCAAGGGACTCTCAAGAGTCTTCTCCAACACCACAGTTCAAAAGCATCAATTCTTCGGCGCTCAGCCTTCTTCACAGGTGTTATTTTATCTAATAACTAATAATCTAATCTCTCAAAAAGTTTTTTTGAGGATTATATGAGAAAATGTATACGAGGTACATTGTAGGCATTCAGTAAATGTGAACTCCACTTTCCCCAAAGGCCCCAACCTCTCCTTGCTTTGTGTCTCATAACAGGTTCACTTACCATGTTCTACACTGAAGTTGAACTATTGGTATACTGACTCTTACTTCTCCCCTCCACCAATAAATCATAAGCTCTTTATGGGCAAAGATAGATGTATAGCATGTAACAAACGCTCGATTTTGCTGAACAGCACAACCTAAAAATAAAGATTGATATTCACTTTTAATATTCTTTTCCAATTTGAAGTGGTAACTGTTAAAGTAATTTAACTGAAATGTTAAATAAATTTGGGAAAATCTTTAGAGGTTTTAAAGCTCTTGAAACAACTGAATGCACTCAATATTATAAGGCTTGGCCTCTTCTTACCACATCTTTATCTTCTCAGTTGGTTGGTAAAATAACAAAGGTTTAATGCTTGATATAAAAATACATTTCACGTAGGAATCTGATTTCTACTAGCAATTTTATTTTTCCCATTCCTTTTCATTCACAATTGTATAACATTTGTTCACTTCTTTTCATTTCTTTTTGACGTATTGTTATTAGTAATAATAATACAATAGATTTAAATCTTGCATTTGAGTTGCACCTTACTATATACATTTTGTCCTCATAAATTGTCAACAGGGAAAGAATTTGCTTAAGATCATGCAACTAATAAGTGGAAGAGTAAAAATCTGATTCCAGGAATTTTGCCACTGATATAATGTGCCCTTTTCATTAAACATTCACTCCTCTCTTTGCAGATTCGAAAACATGCCTTGGAAGGTTTCATGACTGAAAACAGAGAGGCAGGGATTGTTTTTGGTTCTCTGCCCATATACAGGGTGAGTTGGAGGTATCTAGGACTAGAGTGATTCCAGAACAATTAGGGAATCTGGCATCTCATTCCTGACCCTGAGCAAGCAATCACATGAACCAAGCAGAAGGATGATTCCATAAACATGCTGCATCCCAAACCAGAGAAACCTTTAGTTTTGTGTGTCAGTGGCTTTGATCATTCTCTGTCATTCCCCATTGAACAAATACTACAGAAAAGTATTTCAAACTTTACCCTGCTTCTTCATCACCTATAGGATAAAACTAAATGCCTTTAGCCTGGCATTCTCATGATCTGACCTCCACCTGAACTGTATAACCCCATTTTCCACCATATTCTCCCATGTACCCTACACTCCAGTGTGCTAACTTACCATTCCTTAAGCATCACTGCCCTTCCTTCCACTGTGACTTTGCCTGTGCTGCTCCTCTGCCAGTAACTCATCCACCCCTTGTTTCCCTCCAAATCCCTACTTCTCCTTCAAGTCTCCAACCTAGATAATCTCTGCTGTTAAATTAACCAAGAATAATAAACCAAAGACAAAACATTGCACCCTAATTTTAACATATAATATTGTTTTATAAAATGTTACTTCTCTTTCCCAAGACCATGTCGATAACCTCCTACAGGTATTAAACAGTTAAGCTATAGATGCTGCCAAGGGGAAAGCATCAGAATTAATAGTGGACTCCTGGGATGGTGGGTATGTTTTAAAGCAGTTAGACCTTCTCACTCCCTATCCCCCACCCCTTAATTCATATTACAGAATTTATCACCATAAGTATGTCTTATTCTTTATTTATGGCTCCTAGGTACCAAGCCCCACTAGTCTAAGATTCCTTCCACTAATTGGTTCAGAAGCACAAAGGGAATCTTCAGATGGCATTCATGGAAAGAAGAAGGGAGGCCATGTTCAACATGAAAAAGTGAGTTAGTACTTAGAATTCCACAGTTCATACCATTTTGGTTTGGATTGTTTCCTATTTCTGGGCCTAAAATTATCTCAGGTCTGACTCTGTCTACAAATATTCCAGGATGCATATGTTTTAGCTCAGTGAGAAGGAAAACATAAATTTCCAGGACAGACAGAAAAATCAAGCAGGATCTCTGAGCCTGAGCAAATTAACATCCTAGAGTTAATTTCAAACTTAGGTTCACTGACTAATTTTAAAAGCCAGGCAGTATGGCATGACATATCTGATAGCTGCGTAGCCATCCTTACTTCCTAACATTATTGTACCTGCAGGATGGAGCCAAGATAACAGTAAGTTTCTGGCTCACCAGCCAAGTCAAGGAGAATGTTTTCCATGTATTAGTAGGAAAACTAACAGAAAACTTTACAGCTAACATGGTATTTTTATAAATGATTCTTTGATTTTCACAAAGATCACAAAGAAAATATACACTCATTTCAGAACTGGGAAAAAAATGGAACCAAAAGGGTGATTAAAATGACTTACCAAAGATCATATAAAATTAAGTCATAACCTGAAGTCAACTTTTTACTCCAAATATCATACTCAATCTCTTAAACAGCCTAAAAAACTAAAACCTTAAAACTGCTTTATTAGTTCTAGGAAGTTTGTATGAGCCTAATTTAAACTATGGCCTTGTATCTAGTTATTCAAATTGATAAAATATTAAGAGGAAGATCTAACAAATAGTAATTTTTATTTTAATTTTAATTTTTTGACCACAACACATGGCATGTTGGATTTCTTAGTTATCCAATCAGGGATCAAACCAAGCCCTCTGCAATGGAAGCACACAGACCTAACAACTGGATCACCAGGGAATTCTATTTTCATTTTTTAATTTATAGTTTATATTGGAGTATAGTTGATTTATCCATACAATGTTATATTAGGTGTACAACAAAGTGATTAGGTTACATATATACACACTTCTAGTCTTTTTCAGATTCTTTTCCCGTATAGATTATTCCGGCATATTAACTAGTCTCCTCTGTGCTATACAGTAGGTCCTTGTTGATTATTTTCTATATAGTAGTATGTATGTTTTAATCCCAGGGCTTCCTAGGTGGCACTAGTGGTAAAGGATCCGCTTGCCAATGCAGGAGACGCAAGAGACATGGGTTTGATTCCTTTGTCCGGAAGATCCCCTGGAGAAGGAAATGGCAACCCACTCCAATACTCTTGTCTGGCAAATTTCATGGACAGAAGAACTTGGTGGGCTACCGTCCATGAGTCACAAACAGTTGGACACGACTAAGCACACAACATATGTTAATCCCAACCTCCTGTTAAATCTCTCCCCTCAACCTTTCCCATTTGGTAACCATAAGTTTCTTTTCTAAGTCAAGTGGGTCTGTTTCTGTTTTGTAAATAAGTTCATTTGTATAATTTTTTAGATTTCACATATAAACACCGTATCTGTCTTTCTCTGCCTAAACTACTCCACTGTGATAATCTCTGGATCCATCCATGGTGCAACAAGTGGCACCATTTTGCTCTTTGCTATGGTTGTTCCACTGTATATATGCACCATATCTTCTTTATCTATTCCTCTGTCAATGGACATTTAGGTTGCTTCCATGTCATGGCTATTACAAACAGTGCTGCAGTGAACACTGGGGCTCATGTATAATCTTGGCCCATGTTTTTCTCTGGACATATGCCTTGGAGTGGGATTGCTGGATGATATGGTAGTTCTATTTTTAGTTTTTAAAGGAACTTTTACATTGTTCTCCATTGTGGCTGTACCAATTTACATTCAAATCAATAGTGTAGGAGGGTCCCCATCTCTCTACACCCTCTCCAGTACTTATTGCGTGTAGACTTTTTGACAATGGCCATTCTGACTGGCGTGAGCTGGTGTCTTGTAGTTTTGACTTGCATTTCTCTAATAATTTGTGATGTTGAAAAACTTTCATGTGCCTCTTGGTTATGTCTGTATTCTTTGGAGAAATGTCTATTTAGGTCTTCTGCCTATTTTTTCATTTTTTTTTTTTTGATACTGATAAACAGCAGGAGCTGTTTGTAAATCTTGGAGATTAATTTCTTGTCAATTACATTGTTCGTAAATATTTTCTCCCATTCTGTGGGTCATTTTATTGTTTTATTTATAGTTTCCTTTGGTGTGCAAAAGCTTTTGAGTTTAAGTCCCAATTGTTTACTTTTGTTTTTATTTCCATTGCTCTAGGAGATGGGTTGAAAAAGATATTGCTGTGATTTAGGTCAAAGTCTATTTTGCCTATATTTTCCTCTAAGAGTTTTATAGTATCTGGATTTACATTCAGGTCTTTAATCCATTTTGAGTTTATTTTTGGCTAGGACTTCCAAAACTATGCTGAATAAAAGTGGCAAGAGTAGGCAAATTTCTCTTGTTCTTGATCATAGAGGAAATGGTTTCACCTCTTCACTATTGAGTATGATGTCAGCTGTGGGTTTGTCATATATGCTCTTTATTATATTAATGTAGGTTCCCTGTGTGCCCCCTTTCTAGAGAGTTTTTAATCATAAATGGGTGTCGAATTTTGTCAAAACCTTTTTTTTGATCTATTAAGATGATCATATAGTTTTTATTCTTCAACTTGTTGACGTGGTGTATCACACTGATTGATTTGTGGATACCAAACAATCCTTGCATCCCTGGAATGAATCCACTCTGTGGTGTATGGCCCTATTAATGTATTGTTGGATTTTGTTTGCTAGTATTTTGTTGAGGATTTTTGCATCTATATTCATCAATGATCAGTTCAGTTCAGTTGCTCAGTCATGTCCGACTCTGCGACCCCATGAACTGCAGCACGCCAGGCCTCCCTGTCCATCGCCAACTCCCAAAGTTCACTCAGATTCATGTCCATCGAGTCAGTGATGTCATCTAGCCATCTCATCCTCTGTCATCCCCTTCTCCTGCCCCCAATCCCTCCCAGCATCAGAGTCTTTTCCAATGAGTCAACTCTTTGCATAGGGTGGCAAAAGTACTGGAGTTTCAGCTTTAGCATCATTCCTTCCATAGAAATCCCAGGGTTGATCTCCTTTAGAATGGACTGGTTGGATCTCCTTGCAGTCCAAGGGACTCTCAAGAGTCTTCTCCAACACCACAGTTCAAAAGCATCAATTCTTCGGCACTCAGCCTTCTTCACAGTCCAACTCTCACATCCATACATGACCACTGGAAAAACCATAGTCTTGACTAGATGGACCTTAGTCGACAAAGTAATGTCTCTGCTTTTGAATATGCTATCTAGGTTGGTCATAACTTTTCTTCCAAGGAGTAAGCGTCTCTTAATTTCATGGCTGCAGTCACCATCTGCAGTGATTTTGGAGCCCAAAATCACAGTATCATCAATGATACTAACCTCTAATTTTCTTTCCTTGTTGGTAATTTGGTCTGGTTTTGGTATCAGGGTGATGTTGGTCTCATAGACTGAGTTTGGGAGTGTTCTTTCTTCTGTGATTTTTTTTTTTAATAGTTTCGGAAATGTTTGATAGAATTTGCCTGTGAGGACTTTTGTTGGGAGTTTTAAAATCACAGTTGCAATTTCAGTACTTCTGATTGGAAGATTCATGTTTTCTGTTTCTTCCTGGGTCAGTCTAGGGAGGTTGTACCTTCCTAAGAATTTGTCCATTCCTTCTAGTTTGTCCATTTCATTGGCATAAATTTCTGGCAATAGTCTCTTGTGATCCTTTATGTTTCTGTGTTGTTTCTTGTCTCCTTTTTCATTTCTAATTTTATTGATTTGAGCCTCTTTTTTTTTTTTTTGAGTCGTAAGAGAAGTAAGCTTTTATTTTCTCATTTTCTTGATGTCTGGCTAAAGCTTTATCAATTTTATTTATCTTTTCAAAGAACAAGACTTTAGTTTCATTGATCTTTTCTATTGTTTTCTTCATCTCTATTTCATTTATTTCTGCTCTGATCTTTATGCTTTCTTTCCTTCTAATAACTTTGGGTTTGATTGTTCTTCTTTAGTTGCTTTAGGTGTAAGGTTAGGTTGTTTAACATTTTTCTTGTTTCCTGAGGTAAGCTTTTATTGCTCTAAACGTCCCTCTTAGAATTGCTATTGCTATATCCCGTTGGTTTTGGATCATCATGTTTTCATTTGTCTCCAAGTATATTTTAGATTCTTCTTTGATTTCTTCAGTGATCCACTGGTTGTTCGGTTGCAAATCAGCTAGCCTCCATGGGTTTTATTTTATTGTCATTTTTTTATTATAGTGATCTATCCAGGAGAAAATTCTATGTGCACCTGAATATGTATTCTGCTGCTTTTGGATGGAATGCTCTATAATATTGAGTCCATCTGGTCTAATGTGTCATTTAAGGGCTATATTTCCTTATTAATTTTGTTTCTGGGTGATCCGTCAATGGATGAAAGTTGGTGTTACAGTCCTCCACTATTACGTGTTACTGCTGATTTCTCCTTTTATGGCTGTTAGCCTTGCCTCATATATCGAGGTGCTCCAATATATATGGGAGCACATATATTTACAATTGTTATGTGTTCTTCCTGGATTGATCCCTTGATCATTATGTAGTGTCCCTCTTTGTCTCTTTCAAAACTCTTTAAGTCTATTTTACCTAATTCAAGTATTACTAATCTAGCTTCTAGAGATTTTACTTGCATGAAATATGTTTCCATCCCCTTACTTTCAGTATGCATGTGTCCCTAGATCTAGAGTGGATCTCTCATAGAATGCATATTTATGGGTCTTATTTTCATATCCATCCAGCCAGTCTAAGTCTTTAGACTGTTGGAGCGTTTAATCATTTTATGTAAGGTAATTCTCAAAATGTATGTTCTTATTGCCATTCTGTTCAGTTTTGAATTTGTTTTCATCTTTTTTTCTTCCCTTCCTCTTTTGTTCTCTTCTCTAGTGATCTGATGGCTATGTTTAGTGTTGTTTTGGTATTATTTTTTCTATTTTGTGTGTATATATCTATTGTATATTTTTGATTTACAGTTACCACAAAGTTTTGATATAGCAGTCCATATATAAACAAGATTAAGTTACTGTTCTCTTAAATTTCAAATGCATTTCCAATATTCTGCATTTGTACTCGCCTATTATCACCATTGCTGTTTCTTTTTTTTTAATTTTTATTTATTTTGGATGTGCAGCATGTGGAAAACTAAAAGTTCCCTAACCAGGGACTGAACCTGCACCTCCTGCTTTGGAAGTGTGAATCTTAACCACCAGACTGCCAGGGAAGTCCCACAATTGCTAATTTTGGACATCATGTTTGTAGTGGATGATTTCCTACCTTTACTGCATGTTTGCCTTTACTGGTGAGCTTTTTTCCATTTGCAATTTTCTCCTTTCTAGTTGTGGTCTTCTTCTCCACTGAGAAAAGTTCCTTTAGCATTTGTTTAAAGCTAGTTTGGTTTCGTGGTGTTGAATTCTCTTAGTTTTTGCTTTTCTATAAACCTTTTCTCTTTTAAATCTGAACAACAGCATTGCTATACAGAAGTATTCTTGGTTGTCAGTTTTTCCCTTTCACCACTTTAAATATATCATGTCACTCTGTTCTGTCTTACAGCTCACTTATCCATTTTTCTGCCTCCTTTATTCTGCTATTGATTCCTTCTGATGTATTTTGCATCACAGTTACTCTATTGTTCAACTTTGTTATTCTTTATAACTTCTAGCTCTTTAGTAAACATTTCTTGCATCTTTTTCATCTGTGCTTCCATTCTTTTTCAAACTATAGAATGGTTTTTACTATCATCACACTGAATTCTTTTTTGGGTATACTGCCTATCTCCATTTCACTTAAGCTTCTGAAGTCTTGTTCCTTCATCTGGAACATATTCCTCTGCTATCTCATTTTGCCTTTCTTTTTACTGTCTCCATTCTGCAGGCATGTAGCTCCTCTTGCTTCTGGTGTTTGCCCCTGGTAGCTGAGTCTGGCCTAAGAGGTTTGTGCAGGGTTCCTGGTGGAAGGAACTGGTACCTAACCTCTAGCCAGTGGAACTAAGTTTTGTCCCTCTGGTGAGCCAGGTTGTATTGCAAATGAACCCCTCCTATCATCTCCTTGTCATTTTGGTTGGTTCTAGTCTTTTTTGTTAATGGTTTTTCAGCAGTTAGTTGTGGTTTTGATGTTTTCATGAGAAGAGGTATGCTCAAGTCCTTCTACTGTACCATCTTGTCTCCTCTCTGACAAATTTAGACATTTCTTAACCTAGACTTTTGAAATCAAATGAGTTTAACTTTTTATATGCATGTCTTCCAAAAATATCTAATTGAAAACTTTCTCATTTGTGGAATCATCACTTTTTTTTTTTGTAAGTCAATGGACTCTGATGATATTAATATAGAATATTTATACCTTACAAAAACCTAGGAAGCTTCTTTATGTTTTCTTTTAACTAACCTTTTACAGATCAGGCAACAAATCCCAAGAATGGATAACTGCAGAGTTAAGTAGTTTTAAAGGCTTTGCTCTTCTTCCATGCCCTGCTGCAGCCCCACCTCCTGTATTTTTTTAAACACATTTTTACCCTGGAGGCACATAGGAGAGTCAAACTACTATTTATTTAACTATCCTCTTTAGGATATTATTTAACTATCCTCTTTTAGGAGGATTAAAATATCTACAAAAGTTAGTGGCAAAACTTGACTCCAAAAAATTGTGTTCATCATATAATCCAGTTATTAATTGATCTGTCCTTTATTTCTCAGGTACAACGAAGGAGAAGTCTGAAAAGAAATTTGGTCCCACAAGTAAACCTGGCTTCTTCTTTCTTCCCAACCATCCCCAAGTGAAAAGAGAAAAATTAGAAGTGGCTGCTGTTATCTGAGCTGTACATCAAAGGGCAAGGACTCAGTTATACTCCAGTCTTTATTTCAGGATGAAAGTGAGGGTCTATCAATCAGATATTGTTACCCATCTCTGTATCCTCACACCATCCTATCTGTGGGGAAGATTACTCAGGGTGCTCAGATGACCTCATCTCTGAATATCAAGCAAGTAGCAAGCAGCCAGTTTGCCAACGTTTTTCCTTCATGGAAATCACTTACTGAATAGGCAATATTTCTCATTCACTGTCAGGAAAATGACATATAAAGAAAAAAAGAAAATAAATAGCATAAAGTAGATTTAAAATAATACAGTTACCAATGACTAGTTTTCCACCTCTAATTTTCACCCTAATTTATAATCTGAATTATTATCAGAATGCTTGCAGCAGGAGGCAAATCACTTACCGGTCATGTGCAATCGAAGAGAATTATTATTTAAAAAAAAAATGTGTCAGTCAGGCCTCTAGCATTCATCTTATTTATTTAGAGAAATGTCATATGGAAGAAAATGTCTAGAGTTTCTTAAAGTTAGAAGTTATTTGAAGTTAGTCTATATTGGCTCCAGATGTTAGAATTTAAATGGTTATGTGATATTGCCAGGATCTGTCTTTTACTAATACCTATATTAACTGATAGAGAAGTCAATGGCACCCCACTCCAGTACTCTTGCCTGGAAAATCCCAGGGATGGAGGAGCCTGGTAGGCTGCAGCCCATGGGGTCGCTAAGAGTCAGACACGACTGTGCGACTTCACTTTCACTTTTCACTTTCTTGCATTGGAGAAGGAAATGGCGACCCACTCCAGTGTTCTTGCCTGGAGAATCCCAGGGATGGGGGAGCCTGGTGGGCTGCCGTCTATGGGGTCGCACAGAGTCGGACACGACTGAAACGACTTAGCAGCAGCAGCAGCAGCAGACTGGAGAAGGAAATGGCAACCCACTCCAGTGTTCTTGCCTGGAGAATCCTAGGGATGGGAGAGCCTGGTGGGCTGCCGTCTATGGGGTCACACAGAGTCGGACACGACTGAAGCAACTTAGCTGCAGCAGCTTATTAACTAATTCTGGTATTTTGATCAAATGATTAATTACCATTGGGTACTCATGTAAAAAATATAAGCATCTACATTTGATGAATAATAAATGAGATTTTAAATAAGTCAAATGAAGAAGGTATCAAGAATTAAAGCCTGAAGACTGGCTGAACTGGGTCTCTTTGGGAAAATATTTATGGTTATAAGTAATAAAAGCATTCCCCTGTCAAGTATTAGTCTATTTTCCACAAAGCACAAGGCCATGTGGGAAGAAAAACCTATGGTCCCTGAGCATTTGATACTGCCTTTACATTCTAGGAAGGGTTTTATGGTTCTGAAAATCATAACAACTTTGGAAAACTAAACTAAGAAAAACCTTTTATTATGTATAGGCATGTACTAACCATAGTAAGCCTAATTAACTTAACATCCATCCCCATAATTAGTTACAGTTTTTTTGGTGTTAAAAAAGTCGAAGAGGACTTTCACCTTGCCCTGGTAGCTCAGACGGTAAAGCGTCTGCCTACAATGTGGGTTCAACCTAGGGATCGAACCCGGGTTGGGAAGATCCCCTGGAGAAAGAATTGGCAACCCACTCCAGTATTTTTGCCTGGAAAATCCCATGAACTGGGGATCCTGGTAGGCTACAGTCCATGGGGTCACAAAAAGTCTGGTAAGACTGAGCAACTTCACTTCACTTCAAGAGGACTTTCATGATCTACTCTCTGTGACCACACGGGGGAGCAGCTACAGCGCAGGTACCTGAGGGATGCTGAGGAATTTTTTTTTTAACCATGTACTCTCAGGAACTTTTAGATACACAACAGAGGATCATTAACCACAATTACAGTGCTATATGTTACATTCCCGTGACACTTATTTTATAACTGGATGTCTACCTTTTAACTTCCTTCACCCATTCTGCCCCCAGAAGACCCCTTTTTAAAAAAATTCTATAAAATGAAAATTCAAAGGACCTCACAAAAATGATTTCATTCCTGTCTTTAATCTCAGTTGTAAAAGAAGGTCATTTCATCCCCACAGATTTCCTAGAATAAAACAATACTGAATACCCTGCCATGCATTAAATCCCTTTAATGTGGCATTCAGGGCTCTAAATTAGCATGCCTCTTCTTTTTTGACTGAAGGAGTCTCTCTGGCCTCTTTACACAGAAACATATAATTTCTTGACCCTCTTATGACTAAAAAAATATTTTGGAATTTTTGCACATTATGTAATAAATGATTATATCTTAGTCAGCACACTGTTAAGAATGGCAGTATAATATTTAATGACATACAAAATATGTAGAAAAATTGTGTCTTTTAAATTTCCTTACTGATTTAAAACACAGTATTTACGTTACAATCCAGACATATGGGGAGAAAAAGGGTTTTAAGGAGTTTATCCTGGTATGTTGATAAACACAAATCACAGAAACTAGTCACAGAAGTCTTATAAGATAGGAGGCAAGAGGGTCAAGGGCTACTCTCATGACTCAGACGGTAAAGAATCTGCCTGCAATGCAGGAGCCCTGGGTTCAGTCCCTGGGCTGGGAAGATGCCCTAGAGAAAGGAATGGCAACCCACTCCAGTGTTCTTGCCTGGAGAATCCCATGAACAGAAGAGCCTGGTGGGCTACATGGGGTCACAGAGTAGGACATGACTGAGCAACTTTCACTTTTTACTTTCAAGAGGATCAACGTTGATAAAAAGAGGTCTGACAGAGGAGACTTTGGAGTAATATGCTTTGAAGATAGAAGGAGGTGCCACAAGTCAAAGAATGTAGGCTGCTGCTGAAACTAGAAAAGGAAACAAAACAGATTCCCCCTGGAGCTTCTAGAAGGAACATAGCCCTATTAGATTCATTTCAGAAATATGGTCTCCAGAACTGTAAGATAACAAATGTGTATCGTTTTAAACCATTGAGATTGTCATACTTTGTTACAGCAACAGAAAAAAAAAAAAAAACAGAGAGAAGGGGCTATAGTTAATTTCAATTTCAATCTCCTAGGCAAGATCTTTTCCTATTTGGAACCAGTCTGTTGTTCCATGTCCAGTTCTAACTGTTGTTTCCTGACCTGCATATAGGTTTCTCAAGAGGCAGGTCAGGTGGTCTGGTATTCCCATCTCTTTCAGAATTTTCCACAGTTTATTGTGATATTGTCACCTTGCTTATTTAACTTATACGCAGAGTACATCATAAGTAACACTGGGCTGGAAGAGGCACAAGCTGGAATCAAGATTGCTGGGAAAAATATCAATAACCTCAGATATGCAGATGACACCACCCTTATGGCAGAAAGTGAAGAGGAACTAAAAAGCCTCTAGATGAAAGTGAAAGAGGAGAGTGAAATAGTTGGCTTAAACTCAACATTCAGAAAATGAAGATCACGGCATCTGGTTCCATCACTTCATGGGAAATAGATGGGGAAACAGTGTCAGACTTTATTTTGGGGGGCTCCAAAATCACTGCAGATGGTGATTGCAGCCATGAAATTAAAAGACGCTTACTCCTTGGAAGAAAAGTTATGACCAACCTAGACAGCATATTCAAAAGCAGAGACATTACTTTGCCAACAAAGGTCCGTCTAGTCAAGGCTATGGCTTTTCCAGTAGTCATGTATTGATGTGAGAGTTGGACAGTGAAGAAAGCTGAGCGCCGAAGAATTGATGCTTTTGAACTGTGGTGTTGGAGAAGACTCTTGAGAGTCCCTTGGACTGCAAGGAGATCCAACCAGTTCATTCTAAAGGAGATCAGTCCTGGGTGTTCTTGGAAGGAATGATGATAAAGCTGAAACTCCAGTACTCTGGCCACCTCATGCGAAGAGTTGACTCTTTGGAAAAGACGGTGATGCTAGGAGGGATTGGGGGCAGGAGGAGAAGGGGACGACAGAGGATGAGATGGCTGGATGGCATCACGGACTCGATGGACATGAGTCTGAGTGAACTCCGGGAGTTGGTGATGGACAGCGAGGCCTGGCGTGCTGCGATTCATGGGGTCACAAAGAGTCGGACACGACTGAGCGACTGAACTGAACTGAGGCAAGGTCTAGACATCATTTTTGTTGTTGTTGTTAATCATTCTATATGATCACTCCTAACTTGCGGTCAGAGTTTAAAAGTAGTAAACTAGGAGGGTGAAGGAGATGGTAAAATATTCTGACACCAAAGGAATGGCCTGTCATCACTAAGTAGCTCTACTAATACAGAAAATTCAAGATTACAGAATAAGGGATATAATACTTTGATACAGGACCAAACAACAAAGAAATATTAACCAGAGCTGTTTCAGACTATGCACACTTCAGCAGAGTGTCCAAAGAATCTGTTGAAGCCAAGCTTGGACATATGCCATTTTTTATTAGTATTCACTTATATATCTTGTGTTTTGTTTGCTTTGTTATTTTCTAAGTTTGTTTTTAGTCAAATTAAATTATAAACTTTTTAAATGCAGGTAAAGCTTATACTGTTTATACTAATTTAAACGAATTCTTGGATTCATTTATTGTGGAAGATATACTGTTGGTCACAAAATCCTGGTTATTTTTATTTCATAATATCCTGAAATCCCATCTGCTATTTGGCCCAGTTTTGAAGCCAAGTCCACCCAACCTTCTGGGTGTGGCTAGAATATTTTGGGTGATATCCTAGCACCTTTTAGGATGACATAATTAGATTTATTCCAAGCTAGCAGATTTTGCTCCCTCCAAGTTGGGGACACCTGAGAATAAATATCAGTGGTCATCCAGACATAAAATCAATATAGAAAAGTAGACCCAAATGATATTAAATCATATAGACTTAATATATACATACTTCATCCCATCCCAAATCAGCAGAATACACATCCTTCTCAAGTGTACATGGAACATTCTCCAAGATACATCACCTGTTAGGTCACAAAAAGAGTATCAGTAAATTCAATAAGACTGAAATCACATCAAGCAATCTCTCTGACCACAAAAGTATGAAACTAGAAATCAATCAAAAGAAAAAAAAAAAACACAAAAATGTGGAGACCTAACAACATGCTACTGGACAGTGAATAATAATGAATGAGTCATCAAAGAATAAAAGGAGAAACTTTACCAATATCTAGAGAAAATTAACACAGAAATAGGACATATCAAAATTTATAAATGCAGCAAAAGTTATTCTAAGAGGAAAGTTTGTAGCAGCACAGGATACCTCAAAAATCAAGAAAAATCCTAAATAATTTAACTTTACCCTTAAAAGAACTAGGAAGAAAAAAGAAGAGCAAACAAAGCCCAAATTAGAAGAAAGTAAATAACAAACATCAAAGTGGAAATAAATGAAAGAGACTAAAGTATCAGTGAAACTAAGAGCTAATTCTTTGAAAAGAACCTTTACCTAGACTAACTAAGAAAGAAAGAGGCCTTAAATAAATAAAATGAGAAATTAAAGAGTGGATGTTACAACTGATAACCACAGAAATACGGAGGATGATACCCGACTATTATGAACAATTATACACCAACAAATTGGGCAATACACAAGAACTGGATACATTTCTAGAAACATACTATCTTATCAGATTGAGTCATGAAGCAATAGAAAATCTGAATAGACCAATTACTGTAACAAGATTGAAGCTATAGTAAAAAACTCCCAACAAACAGAAGCCCAAGAACAAGTGATTTCACTGGTATTAATAAATTCCATAAAACATTCAAAAAAATTAATACCTATCTTTTAAAAACTCTTCTAAAACACTGAAGAGGAAGGAACCCTTCCAAACACATTTTACAAAATCAGTATTAACCCAATATAAACACTGCTGCTGCTACTGCTGCTAAGTTGCTTCAGTCGTGTCCAACCCCATAGACGGCAGCCCACTATGCTCCTCTGTTCATGGATTTTCCAGACAAGAATACTGGAGCGGGCTGCCATTTCCTTCTCCAATGCATCAAAGTGAAAAGTGAAAGTGAAGTCGCTCAGTCATGCCCGACTCTTAGCGACCCCATGGACTGGCAAAGGCAATCCAAAAAAGTTAAATTATAGGCTAATATCCTTCATAAACATGTAGTGTTCTATACATAGAAAATTCTAAATACTCCACAAAAAAACTGCTAAAATAAATTCAGTCAAGTTTCAGTTTAAAAAAATCAACACACAGGTTTTTAGCATTCCTATACACTGATAACAAACTATCAAAAAGAGAAATAAAAAAATAATCCCAGTTATAGTTACATCAAAAACAATAAAATATCTAGGAATAAATTTAACCAGGGACATAAAAGATCTGTATGCAGAAAACTATAAGGCACTGATGAAAGAAATTAAAGACCCAAATAAATGTAAAGATATTCCATGTTCATGGCAGAGGATCTGAATAGACATTTTCCCAAAGAAGATATAAAATGTCAAACAAGCATATGAAAAGATGTTCAAGCACATATAGGTAAATAGGTATATATTTAAATATAAATATATATATAGGCATATATTTATATACCTAAATTTATAGGTGTATGTATATGTATATATATATATATAACTCATTCAACTCAACATAAAAAGAAATCTAAACAATACAAAAATAGGCAGAGGATATGAACAGACATTTTTCCCAAAGAAGATATAAAATGTCAAACAAGCACATGAAAAGATTTTCAAGCACACTTATTATTACAGAAATGCAAACCAAAACCACCATGACAAATCACCTCACTTCTATTAAGAATGCCTATTATCAAAAAGATAAGAAATACTGGAGAGAATGTGGGAGAAAAAGAAAATTTTTACACTATTGGTGCAGCCACTATGTAAAATAGTATGCAGATTCCTCAAAAAACTAAAACTAGGAATATCACATGACCCAGCAATTCCACTTCTGGGTATTTATTCAAAGAATCTGAAAACACTAATTTGAAAATTATATGCACCCCTATGTTCATTACGGCATTATTTACAATAGCTAGGATGTGAAAACAACCCAAGTGTCTACTGATGGGTGAATGGATGAAGATGTGCTATGTACACAGTTGTGCAGGTGCATCTGAATTTCAGATAAAACGTGGAAATATTTTTCAGTTCAGTTCAATTCAGTCGCTCAGTCGTGTCCAACTCTTTGCGACCCCATGAATCGCAGCGCGCCAGGCCTCCCTGTCCATCACCAACTCCCGGAGTTCACCCAGACTCACGTCCATCGAGTCAGTGATGCCATCCAGTCATCTCATCCTCTGTCGTCCCCTTCTCCTCCTGCCCCCAATCCCTCCCAGCAACAGAGTCTTTTCCAAAGAGTCAACTCTTCGCATGAGGTGGCCAAGTACTGGAGTTTCAGCTTTAGCATCATTCCCTCCAAAGAAATCCCAGGGCTGATCTCCTTTAGAATGGACTGGTTGGATCTCCTTGCAGTCCAGGGGACTCTCAAGAGTCTTCTCCAACACCACAGTTCAAAAGCATCAGTTCCTCGGCGCTCAGCTTTCTTCATCATCCAACTCTCACATCCCTACATGACCACAGGAAAAACCATAGCCTTGACTAGATGGACCTTTGTTGGCAAAGTAATGTCTCTGCTTTTGAATATGCTATCTAGGTTGGTCATAACTTTTCTTCCAAGGAGTAAGCATCTTTTAATTTCATGGCTGCAATCACCATCTGCAGTGATTTGGGAGCGCAAAAATATAGTCTGACACTGTTTCCACTGTTTCCCCATCTATTTCCCATGAAGTGATGGGACCAGATGCCATTTTCATAGCAAACTTTTTTAGAATGTTTCAAATATTGCACTAGGCATACTTGTACTAAAAAAATATCTGTTTACCTGAAATTCAAATGTAACTGGGCCTATATTATTATCTGGTAAATCTGGGGGACAAAGTCAAATAAAATAGTATGAGAAGGGTCAAGGCAGAGGTCATCACAGGATCTTTGGGCAGGTGTCAGGAAAGACTTCAGAGAGCTGTTAAGACAACTGAATCTTAAGCTGAATAATTGTGTGGTCTGTGCCACTCAGTTCAGAATTATGAACACATCTTCATGATTTGTGATTTTACTTTTTGATGAATATGTTTTGTGTACAGAAACTTGCTTAAAGACAGTAACCAGTTCTTTGTGTTCCCCATATCACCTAGTACGGACAGGCACACCTAAGGCATGCACTGATGTTATGGAAATACCCAAACTTTCTGGCCAACCCAATAGTAACTGCATGAACTGATTCAAATGGTTTTACCTTCCCAAAGTGTAAAAATATTCTGTTTAGAAAATCATTGTTAACTGATATTTTCTTCTTTAGTTTTTAAACACTATAGCCAAGGGTCCTGTCTAGAACCTTTGGAATCAAACTAGTAATAAAGAAATGGCTTGTTCGTAGGGTAGTAATCTGTCAAGTCTCATGATGCAGTGGGCACATTTTTGATGTTTGGGCTCCTTTCTAAGACCCACCCTTATCCCTCCCGTCATCCCCCCTACATTTAGAACTCTTTTCCACTTACTACAGTTTGGAACTGTCCCCCACCTTTCACTACAGGCAGCTCCAAGCTGATCCAGAGTGAGGTCTACCACTGTACAGGTGTTGGAACCACAAAGGAAGATCGTTTTTCTGACCTCCTCTCCTAGCCTCAGCTATTAAGACTAGACCTGGGGGAGGTAGCCACATTCCCACTTAGCATATTTCCCCCAAGTGGCACCTTTCCAACAATTTATAAGGTAGTATGTTGACATGATAGATGTTAGATTCATCATGAAAAGACTTTAAAAAGAAGTATGAGGAAAAACATGCAGAGTGGGAGCAGTCAAAATGGGAGCATTTTTAAAAATCACTTTTTCTCTTTAACTCCTTAAATTGAGTCTGAATTTATCACTCATGCCCATCCCTGGGCCAAGAGTATACTCTGTGGTCTAACCTAAGGTTCTTTCCAATTTCTTTTTCTGCAATATTCCTAAGAGGACAGTAATCAGGCCCAGAGTATCATGAGGACTTGAAGTTTCACCCCATGTGGCTGCCAAAATAAAAAATGTCTTTAAAGTCTATGCACCATAACCCATTTTCATGACTGCTTGGTTAGTTTCTCCAGGCCAAAGATAAAGCAGGAAACTAGGTAAGGTAGTTAGGACAGACTTCAGTCAGTAATACACTGCAATAAGGAAAAGTGTCAATCATGAAGTGAACTCACCTTGGATTTATACAGAAGTGACTGGGCAGTTTCAAGAGAAAATAGGTGTGTGTGTGTGTGTGCGCGCGCGCGGTGATTCAGTAGAGTCAGGAGTGAAAAACAAAACAGAATGGGAAGGAGAACTGGAGAACTGACCTGAGACTGCTAACCAGAATTTATGGGAGTTAACCTCCTCCCTTCTTAGAGACCCTGGGGATAGAGATCTTGTCTTTGGATGTTGACGGGAACAAATGCTGAATTCTTTTGGTAGCCTTGAGCTTTTTCAGTTACGCACTTCAAGTGGGGCTGGGGTGACCTAAGGGATGTGGTGGTAGTTGTTCAGCTGCTAAGTCGGGTTCCACTCTTTTGCGACTGCATAGACTGTAGCCCGCCAGACTCCTCTGTCCATGGATTTTCCAGGCAATAATACTGGAGAGGGTTGCCATTTCTTTCTCCAGAGGATCTTCCCGACCTAGGGATGGAACCCGTGTCTCCCGCACTGGCAAGCAGGTTCTTCACCAGAGCCACCAGGGAAGCCCAAAGGATGTGGACTTGATGTTACAAATTATGTTACTGTTTGTTCAAGTCTTTATAGACCAAGGTTGAGTCCTAGTTGAGAAGAGGGCAGAGGAGCCCGTCCAGTCAGGTTAAGTAAAGACTCTCTGTCACTTATCAATTAAATTACTTAGTAAGCGCTTCCTCCCTTTCCGGAAGTCTACAGGAAGGGCCCAAGGAATATATACCTCAAGTTGCATTTTCTGTGTCCCTGGAACCGACGTGCAGCGCCTGTTAAGAGCCAGGGTAAGCCCCACAACGCAAGCTCTAGGGACAATTCCAGCCAGGACCCTTTTTAAGTTGAGAAACCTCAACATAAACACAGGGCGGCGTTCTCCCAGCTTCAGCGACCTGAGGCCGCAATTGGGAGAGATCCACGACTCCATCAGGAAAACGAACTCAACGCACCTTCCCGGAGCCATGCCTAGTAAGGCAGCTAAGCCAGCTCCGCTCACCCCTCCATAAGGACGCTTCGGAGTCCAGGGGCTGACTGCGGTGGCGGCAGCAGGCATCCAGGTGGCCAGGACCTGGTGACTCAGGCCGGAAGCGGGAAGCCGTGGGAAGCGGAGCAGACGTCGCAGAGGAGCTGACGTCACTTCTTCTGGGCGGAGTCTCGGGCCATCCCGCGCAAATTGAAAAGTCCGGCCCTCCGTGCTGCGCTGCTTCCCTGCTTCTTTCGGCGCAGCGGGCTGGCGCGCTGCGGCCCAGGTGAGTGGGGGCCGTGGCCTTGGGCTTCTGAGTCCGCACCCAGCTGCCATCGGACGAACGGGAGAGGAGGGACCTCCACGGGAAGCAAGCGGAGCCGGCTGTGCACAGCAAGCGGTGGATCCGGGCTGGTCCCCGCTCCTGCCCTTGGGATCCCGGGTCTTAGAGGCAGAAGAGGACGATCTGGCAAGTTACTAGACCCTGCAGCGGCCCTGGGGGACGGTGCGGGGGTGTATGGGCCAGGGGAGCGCGCTCAGCCAGACCAGGGCTGCGGTTTGGCTGACTGAAGGAGGGTCCTTTCGTTTTCTTGCGGAAGCTACCAGGGCAGTTTTACCTGCAACCTCCCACCTTCCAAATGCTTGACAAGTATATTCTTCACGTTGTGCAGGCCAAAGGAACGTGTCTTCTGGAAAGGGCGTGTGGGCCCTCCTTCCACTTCGTGAGAGAAGGAATGGAGCGATGACGTTGTGCTGTCAGTACTACCTGGTGCCGCGGGAGGTCCCCTGAGGACGCTTTGTGCCTAAAATCCCCGATCTCCTCCATTGTTTCATTGTGCTAAAGAGGAAACATTTAGGAGAAACTTGTAAGTTTCACGAAATATATATATTATGTCGGGCTTCCCTGGTAGCTCAGTGGTAAAGAATCCGCCTTGGGGATTCCCAGGTGGCGCTAGTGTAAAGAACCCGCCTGTGCAGGAGACAAGAGATGAGAGTTCGATCACTGAATGGGGAAGATACCCTGGAGGAGGAAATGGCAACCCACTCCAGTATTTTTGCCTTGAGATCCCATGGACAGAGGAGCCTGGCTGCCCATGGGGTCGCAAAAGAGTCTGACACGACTTGGCTACTAAACACCAGCATGTACTATGTCAATTTTCCTCAAAAAAAAAAAGAAAACTCTTTTTAGGAACCTCTGAGAGGTAGGCTAATTGTTTTTCATAAATTGTGGTGTGAGGACCGCCTGCATCCAAATGACCTGCCTTGTTTGAAATTCAGAATTCCCACCTCACTCGAGGACTAGTGAATCATAGTCCCTAGGAGTGGAATTTAGACTGTAGGAAGAACTGAAATTTGAAAACTGCTGTACTAGACTATCAGAACTTTGATACAGGGTATCAACAGCCTGAGTCTGTCTTTTGATCTTGTACATTCTTCTTTTCCTCCCAGACTTATCTCTTGGGAGAGATTTATTTTAGGAAATGCTAAGCAACTGCTCAGTTTTTGTCCTGGGCTTAGAGAAGGGGACAGTAGTTGCTTGGGAAAGGACTGGCAGCTACAGGTTTCTGTATAGAAAGGAGGCTTGGGGCTACAACTTGGATGGAAGAGGGTGGAAAGCTAAAACATTTTTCTTGAAACTAATTGGACAGCAGATGCAGTTTCTCCTTATTTGGGGATAGTTTTCAGAGAGTCTGATGGAGTTGCCCTTGGGCACCACCACTGCTTATTTACAGAATGTTTGTTGCTTGGAATAAAGCATTCTGATGGTGGTAAATTTCAGTCCTAAAAAAGTACAGCTTTAGTCCTAGAATTGTTTGTTTTATTTTTCATTAAAAGCAGTGATTCTCAAATATCTGAACAATAACAGTTGCTATATCAATTTCCAAGCTGTTTTTATTTTTCCAAAACTTTGGTGTAAATATATTTTGCTTTAAATTTTGCTGTTTTCCCTTTCTGTTTTTATATCATATAGTTAACTTGGCACTATGGGGATACATGGATTGCTGCAATTTATCAAAGAAGCTTCTGAACCTATCCACATGAGGAAGTATAAAGGGCAGGTGGTAGCTGTGGATACATATTGCTGGCTTCACAAAGGAGCTGTTGCTTGTGCAGAAAAGCTAGCCAAAGGTGAACCTACTGATAAGTAAGTTGGATCTTATATTAATTCTTTGCCAGTTAAGAATGAGACTTAAAATGACCTTTTTTCAGAAAGGAGTCATTTTTATTCAGTTCAGGGTTATTAAGAAGTGGGAATATATACTTTAGAATATTGCCAAGGAACATTTCCTTCTTTGATGTAGTTCTAGTTTCCATTCTTTCTAATAAGCCAGAGTATTAGGACACTAATGGACAAAAGCCAAAGACTCTTCTTTTTTCTATTATCTAAGTTAAACTTTTCAACAATATTCTAAAAATCCATGGTGATTTCAGAATTCTACTTTACTGGGTATAGGCAACACATTTGCTAAGCCCTGTTAGCCAAACAAGGCAGTTTTTGGCAGTTGTTTCTAAGACGTGGTGTTCTTATTCCCTTTTACTTCACTTGGGGCCAAAAACAGTGGCCATCCTTATATCCAGTCATAACTCTGTGCCTTCATTTGAGGCAGGACAAATGCCTTCTTTATTTTTTAAATAAAAACACTAGAAAAACAAGCAAACATACTTTTTAGACTGAGATTTCCACAGGGATTTGGGCACTATTATGTATTTTCTTTTTTGCAATGCATAATTTATCTCCTAGAGGAAAGGCTCACAGATCTTAGTCTGATGTACTTAAGAACAAAGGACATTAATGACCCTTTTTGTTTACAGAAAATGCAGGAGGGGTTGGGGAAGGACAGCAATAGAGAAATCATTATTGAAGAGGAGCTGTATGTTTGGGGCTTTCAGGCCTATCAAGTTAATTTGACCAAAAGTGGACAGTCTGGGCATTTCAGCCACTCTCAACTGTTGTAATCATTTTTGCAAAGTGATTTGTTTTCCACCACTGAATTTGAATGGGACGACAGAGGATGAGATTGTTGGATGGCATCACCGACTCAATGGACATGAGTTTGAGTAAGCTCAGGGAGTTGGTGATGGACAGGGAAGCCTGGCGTGCTGCAGTCCATGGAGTTGCAAAGAGTCGGACATGACTGAGTGACTGAACTGAACTGAATTTGAGCAGTAGCAGTAATAGTTCAAAACTGCAAGTTTTTCAGTGCTGCCTTCAGTGTCTCTTTTAATTCTCTTCCCTAGGAGGAGAACTTTATCTCCTATTTATTGGTATTTGTTAAGGATTCTAATATTTTTGAGTAACTGAAAGAGCTATCCAGAGTACAGGGAATATCTTTTATTATCAGAAATGAACTCCACGGGTCCAGCCTCTGGCAACCATAAGTCTGTTTTCTATATTGCCTCCTTTGTTGAAGATCAGCTGTCCAGAGGTGTGTGAGTTTATTCTTGGGCTGTGTATTTTATTCCATTCATCCGTGTGCCTGTTTTTGTGGTGGTACCATGTTTTGATTACTATAGCTTTGCAGTATTGTGTGAAGTCAGGAAGTTAAGCAGGAGCTTCCTGCTTTGTTGTGTTTTCTTTTTCCTCAAGATTGCTTTGGCAATTCTAGGTCTTTTATGGTTCCATTTAAGTTTTAGGATTATTTACTCTAGTTTTGGGGAAAATGTCATTGGTATTTTCATAGATATTGCATTAAATCCATAGGTTGCTTTGGGTCATATGCCATTTTAACAATATTAATTCTTCCAATCAAAGAGCATGGGATATCTTTCCATTCTTTGAATCATCTTCAATTTCCTTTTAATATTGTATACTTCTCAGCATATGTCTTTCACCTCTTTGGTGAGATTTATTCCTAAGTGTTTCAAAAGGGATTGTTTGTTTACATTCCCTTTCTGCCATTTCATTGTTAATATAAAAGAATGCAACCGATTTTGTATGTTAATCTTGTATCCTGCTACCTTGCTAAGTTCCTTTATCAGTTCCAGTGGTTTATGTGCGGAGACTTGAGGGTTTTCTATACATAGTATCATGTTTTCACTACCAATTTAAATACATTTTATTTCTTTTTCTTATCTGATTGCTGTGGATAAGACCTCCAGTATTATGTTGAAGAGAAGTGGTGAGAGAGGATATCCTTGTTTTGTTCCAGATTTTAGTGGGAAGGCTTTGAGCTTTCACTGTTGAGTATTATATTGGCTGTGGGTTTGTCATAAATAACTTTGTATTATGTTGAGATATGTTCCCTCTTTACCCACTTTCATAAGGGTTTTTATCATGAATGGATGTTGAATTTTGTCAAATTTTTTTTCTGTGTCTATTGAGATGATCATGTGGTTTTTGTCTTTTCTTTTGTTGATATGATGTATCACCTTGTTTGATTTACATGTGTTGAACCATCCTTGTGACCCTGGAATGAACCTATACATAGTGATTTTAATTGTCTTGCCAGAATAAAAATCTAAATGTGATACATGATTCTTGTTTGCATCCTGCACTGGGGGAAAAGCTGTAGCAGTGCTGTGCTACAGTCACCTTATATGAGCTTGCTATACACCATCTTCTCCCAGTTCAGCATTTCATGAGCCTACATTAGTAGTTTATCCACCGTTGTAGAATATTCATGTCAAGGAAATTGACAAATGCTACAAATCAGCCACCCCTTTCCCCAAAACTGGTTGTTGCACGTTTATTAGGTCACCACTGGTTATAACCTTACTGAGACAATTGGATAAATTTTAACATAGACTGTATAACTGTATATTAGATAATATTATATTACTATTAGGTTTCTTGGGTGTAATAATGGTGTTGTTGGAGAAATCAGGTGTTCTACTATTCCTTTAACTTTTCAATTTCTCAAAGCAAAAGAAAACAGGGGTAGGGGTGGGGAGGTAAAAAGATTAGATTTAGAATAATACAATGTCAGAACTGCAGGAATGAAAAAGTCTTTAATCTACACCTGAAGAAAACAAATAGCCCATAGCCCATTAAGATCCAAGGCAGGATTTGAATCCAAGTCTAAATTAGAGTTTATGTTTCTTAATTATTTTTCTTCATTTTCATAGGTATGTAGGATTTTGTATGAAATTTGTAAATATGTTACTATCTCATGGGATTAAGCCTATCCTGGTATTTGATGGATGTACTTTACCTTCTAAAAAGGAAGTGGAAAAATCTAGAAGAGAGTAAGTGATACCTTAACGTAATTATTTAAGGTCTGACATCGTGGTCTCTATGATGCAAGTTTCTCTTTTGTTTTAGTTTGTCGAGGCTTGTTTTAAACTCGTACCTAAATTGATTTCCTTAAATGTTCCACATATGCTGGAAAGGAATGTGTATTCCTCAGTTATTGTGTGGATAGTTTTATGTCTGTCCAGTAAATCAAGCTTATTGGTTGTGTTCAAATCTTACATATCCTTATTGATTTTTTGAATGTTTTTTTAAATGTGTGTCTACTTAATCCTACTTAATGAGCTTCCCTGGTAGCTCAGCTGGTAAACAATCTACCTGCAATGGAGGAGACCCCAGTACGATTCCTGGCTCAGGAAGATCCCCTGGAAAAGGGATAGGCTACCCACTCCAGTATTCTTGGGCTTCCCTGGTGACTCAGACAGTAAAGAATCCGCCTGCAATGCAGGAGACCTGGGGTCGATCCCTGGGTTGGGAAGATCCCCTGGAGAAGGGAACAGCTACCCACTCCAGTATTCTGGCCTGGAGAATTCTATAAACAGAGGAGCCTGACTGGCTATAGTCCATGGAGTCACAAAGAGTCAGACACAACTAAGCAACTTTCACTTTACTGAATCCATCAATTACTAAGAAAAGTATGTTAAAATTTCACTATAATAGCGGAATTGTCAGTTCCCTTGTAGTTCTGTCCATTTTTTTTTCCTGCTTTGTTTGTTTTGAAGCTATTTTATCGGTAGCATTCAGGTTTAGAATTTGTTATTTTTTTTGGCATATTAGAACAATATGCACTGACTTTTTAAATTTCTGTGCTTTTTTGTTCTAAAGTCTATTATGTCTGATGTTAATACAGCCATAACAATTTTCTTTTGTATGTTTCTAATTTCTTTTTCTGTTGACTTTTACTGTGTCATTGGTTTTAAGTTTGTCTTTTATGAAGAACACATCACTGTAATTGTTTTAATCGATTCCATCAGTCTTTGTCATTTTTAAAACTGTAGTTTTATTCTTTTTACCTTGCTCTTAATTACTAATATATACCTCCCACCTTGTTTGATTTCTGGGTTGATTGTTTCTTCCACTCTTATTGTTGTCCCTTATTTCTAGTTGAAAAGTGATGTACTCTATTTTTATTCTTTTAGTACTTTTAATTGAAATTGTATCTTTCATATTTAACTCAACAGAATCTAGTATTTTTACAGTAGACTATATTTTTCTTTTAAGAATTTCTGCATTTTAGTGAAGCGTCTGTTCTACTACTTTCATCTATTCTTGTTTTTATCCTCTGTTGGTTTCTAGGAGTCATTATGCTGTACGGGAGATACCACTGGGCTTAGCTGTTAAAGCTAGTGTGAGTCAGCCCCAAATAGAAGTAAATCTCACTAAATGGGGTTGATAAAGTTGTACCCTTTATAATGGAAAGTTAGTTTTAATGGTGTAAAAGCCTTGACTTACGTTTTCCCAACGTGTCTTCATTACTTCACTTTCTTTTGTCATGTGGCAGTGCTGTGAGAAAGTCTGATGATTAGCTTGTGCATGTGGGCGCTGTAAATCTGTGTTCTTTTTGTCTAGAAGCCCAGAAGATCTGGGTTAGCATAGTCAAGGAACAAGTGTGCACTTTCATATGAGTCAAGCATTTTTTATTCCAGAAAAAATTCTTGAATACAATTCAAGGGTATAATATTGTAATATTTGAGTCCTCTTCTCACTTTTTTTTTTTTTTTTAATCTTGCAGAAGACGACAAGCCAATCTCCTTAAGGGAAAGCAGCTTCTTCGTGAAGGGAAGGTCTCAGAAGCCAGAGAATGTTTCACACGTTCTATCAATATCACACATACTATGGCCCACAACGTAATTAAAGTGAGCTAAATAAGAAGCTAACAGATTACAGGGTTCATTTAGGTTACTGGGAGAGCAAGCAGGTGAAGGGAGGAGGATTACTCTGGGTCTAACCTTTAGGAAAGCTGGTTGTCAGAGGAAGAAGAGAAGAATATCTAGGTAGAAGAGAGGAGTCCAGCAATTTCCAAAGAAGAAATCTGAGGAACAAACAGCTCAGCTCTCACTTTCTAGATGAGTCACTTACGTAGATAAATGTTTTCTGCAGAGACAGAAGGAATAAATTCCTAGAGGTTCAATCCCACTCCACTCTCATAATCTTCAGCACTCACTCTTGAGTGTTTGTATCGGTTGAAGTCAACTGGCCAGCCCAGGAGATTTGCAGCAGATCAGTTCCACTTGACCTGCTTTAGAAGCTTCTTTCCTTATTACCTATTACTATAAATCTTAGTGTCAGCACACCCACAGTCACAGCCCACACAGCCCCTTTTCAGGTCTGTGTTCAAACTATTTGATAAACAAATGGGAAGATAGATAGTTACAGAGTCTGTTGGTTTCATCAATTCAGTGTCAGGCTTGTGTTCTGTGGTGAGAGATTGTGGGGAAACAAGCAACTTGTGTTCTTTAGAGCACAATCATTCTTCAGATGGTCGATTTCTATAATTTGAAAAATTGAGTTTGCAGCTTGTATTCCCCCCCGAAATGTGTAGCAATATTTCTTTATCCCTAATTCATACATTGATTTTTAAAAAAGATTTATTAGTGGCTATATGATTCAATATATAGGATTACATATAGCTCAATATACCAGCAAATTTGGAAGACTCAGCAGTGGCCACAGGACTGCAAAAGGTCAGTTTTCATTCCAATCCCAAAGAAAGGCAGTGCGAAAGAATGCTTAAACTACTGCACAATTGCAATCATCTCACATGCTAGTAAAGTAATGCTCAAAATTCTCCAAGTCAGACTTCAGCAATATGTGAACTGTGAACTTCCAGATGTTCAAGCTGGTTTTAGAAAAGGCAGAGGAACCAGAGATCAAATTGCCAACATCCGCTGGATCATGGAAAAAGCAAGACAGTTCCAGAAAAACATCTATTTCTGCTTTATTGACTATGCCAAAGCCTTTGACTGTGTGGATCACAATAAAGTGTAGAAAATTCTGAAAGAGATGGGAATACCAGGCCACCTGACCTGCCTCTTGAGAAATCTGTATGCAGGTCAGGAAGCAACAGTTAGAACTGGACATGGAATAACAGACCAGTTCCAAATAGGAAAAGGAGTACGTCAAGACTGTATATTATCACCCTGCTTATTTAACTTCTATGCAGAGTACATCATGAGAAACGCTGGGCTGGAAGAAGCACAAGCTGGAATCAAGATTGCCAAGAGAAATATCAGTAATCAGATATGCAGATGACACCACCCTTATGGCAGAAAGTGAAGAGGAACTAAAAAGCCTCTTGATGAAAGTGAAAGTGGAGAGTGAACAAGTTGGCTTAAAGCTCAACATTCAGAAAACAAAGATCATGGCATCTGGTCCCATCACTTCATGGGAAATAGATGGGGAAACAGTAGAAACAGTGTCAGACTTTATTTTTTGAGGCTCCCAAATCACTGCAGGTGGTAACTGCAGCCATGAAATTAAAAGACGCTTACTCCTTGGAAGGAAAGTTATGACCAACCTAGATAGTATATTCAAAAGCAGAGACATTACTTTGCCAACAAAGGTCCGTCTAGTCAAGGCTATGGTTTTTCCAGTAGTCATGTATGGATGTGAGAGTTGGACAGTGAAGAAAGCTGAGTGCCGAAGAATTGATGCTTTTGAACTGTGGTGTTGGAGAAGACTCTTGAGAGTCCCTTGGACTGCAAGGAGATCCAACCAGTCCATTCTGAAGGAGATCAGCCCTGGGTGTTCTTTGGAAGGAATGGTGCTAAAGCTGAAACTCTAGTACTTTGGTCACCTCATAAGAAGAGTTGACTCATTGGAAAAGACTCTGATGCTGGGAGGGATTGGGGGCAGGAGGAGAAGGGGACGACAGAGGATGAGATGGCTGGATGGCATCACCAACTCGATGGATATGAGTCTGAGTGAACTCTGGGTGTTGGTGATGGACAGGGAGGCCTGGCGTGCTGCAATTCATGGGGTCGCAAAGAGTCGGACTCGACTGAGCAACTGAACTGAATAGTTCAATATTTAGGACTAAAACTAGAAACCTGTACTTCAAAGGAAATGACTTCCAAAAATAATACTAGCATGTATTCAATATATGTTGAGGCTGGTGATAAATGGGTTTGATACAGGAAGTTGTTCAGTGCTTTCCAGATGCTGTTCTTGAGACTGACTCATCCTTTCTCACAGGCTGCTCGGTCTCAGGGAGTAGATTGTCTTGTGGCTCCATATGAAGCGGATGCACAGCTGGCCTATCTTAACAAGGCTGGCATTGTACAAGCTGTCATTACGGAGGACTCTGATCTTCTTGCTTTTGGCTGTAAAAAGGTACCTAACATAAATAAAGGAGCTGAAGTTTTTTTATCTTATATAATACCTGTAACTAATATCTACTTATGGTATTAATAATTATTTTATTTAAAATGGGAAGAAAGGTTTTGCTGCTTGACATTTGTATAATCTGAATGATTCTTCAGATTAAGCCCTTAAAGTTAGAGGATTTTGTTGTTTTCTCTAAATTCTATACTGGAATGTAGCCTCATTTTTTAATAATGATTACTTATATGGTTTATAGTTCTCAATTAGATTAGGTAAATAAGCCAACTTATCTACTAATGAGATGCTTTGCAGTTTTTTTAGAATTAAGTATAAAACGGAAATTTTTATTATGATATTAAGATATAAAACTATAGGGTGATCTCATTTTTGTTAATATCTATGTTATTTATATTATCTATTTTATAAATGAATGAGAAGGATCTGTGAAAAGGTTAATGCTGGGTAATAGTGATAGATAAGACATTTGGGGCAATTTCTGTTTTCTTCCTGAATTTCTGTTTTCCAAATTTTCTACAAGTAACATGTATTACTTTAAGACTAAGCAAAAGGTTACTTTAATATGTAAAAGTGAAAGGTAAGGAGAAGATGCTTTTTGTAAGAACTGCTCTTTGACACGATAACCCTGTAGTGCAGGTAGGAAGTAGGTGCAGTAGGGCCTTCTTTACCCCAGAGGCAAAACGACTGAGTACTGGCATATGGCACTGTCCAGCCATGGCCCATGTTTCAATTCAACTCATTTGCAAATTTCACAATAACTACCTGGCCTACGTATCTGTGTGCTCACTTATGATAAAGAACAGGAAAGATTTCTTAGAAATACTACAGTGGATTAGATGATGAAAAATAAAAATGACTCTTACAGGTGTTCACAGTTTCCCTTCCTCTTGAAGGTTATTTTAAAAATGGACCAGTTTGGAAATGGACTAGAAGTTGATCAGGCTCGTCTGGGAATGTGCAAACAGCTTGGGGATGTGTTCACAGAAGAGAAGTTCCGTTACATGTGCATTCTTTCAGGCTGTGACTATCTTTCATCACTGCGTGGGATTGGATTAGCCAAGGCCTGCAAACTACTAAGACTAGCCAATAATCCAGATATTTTAAAGGTAAGAGTGATTTACCAGCTGTTGTTTTCAGTTTCTAAGCAATTCTTAAATAATAGATGAATCAATCAGAATGTGGATCTTAAATAGTCTATTATATCCATAACCAATATTGTGTCATTGAAAGGCAAAATGATTAAAACACTACAGCTTTGCTTTTGGCAGCAGATGAATCCTGTTTTCAGCAGTTGACAAAAAATTAGTAGTAGTTTTTTTGAAAATGAAGACTAATATAAAGAAACTTCAGAATAACATATTCTAGGGTTGAATTAATGCTAAAATGCATGATTTTTTGATTTCTGTCCTATTACTCTGTAGTAATAATTCTCAAAGTTTTTGGTCTCACAGGATCCCTTTACACTCTTAAAAACTCTTTGTGACAATTATCTTTGTTTATATGGGTTATAGCTATTGAAATTTACTGAGTCAGAAATTGAAGAATTTTAATGTTTATTAATTCACTTAAAATTACCAATAGTTAATGCATTGCATTTTGACATAGATATCATATTTTTATGAGAAGTCGTTGTCTTCTAAAGCAAATGAAAGTTATGAGAGGAATTGCACATGTATGTAAATCCCTTTAACATGGCTTAATAAAATACAGCCAGATTCTTACTTCTTCATACAATTTGAGGAAGTGTCATGTATTTTCTAGAGAAACTCTGAGACCTCATTACATCACTGCTGTATAAATTCTCTGATGTCTTTTCCTTAAAAAATGAAGTAGATTATTCCTACCCTCACCGTACCTTGGGTAGTTCTCTTAAGCCCTTAGAGTTTGCAGAGCAGAATTTCCAAGATTATAAAATGTGAGTCCTCAGGGCCAAGGGTGGTGTACTGAAGTAGAGAGGTCTCAAGGTTGGAAGATGGTAGCAGATTTTGAAATAGAGCAACATAGTACTAACTAGCCTGTGACTTCAGGATCACTTCAGTTCTCTGGGTCTTCTGTTCTTCGTCTCTTCCAGCTTTAATCATCCATGACTCTAACAGAAGTTAAAATGTTGACTTCTTTTTTGAAATATAATCTGAAAATATTTGTGTTTTTTTTTTTTTTTTTTTTTTAATTCTCAACTAATTGTGTGTTTTGTTTTTTGCTTTCTGGATGAAAGAGACTTTGAAGGCGAAGAACATATCTTTGAATTTTAAGTCATGACGTGTTTACTGGTTGAGGTTTTTAATGTAGCTGTATGATGGCCTAGACGGGTGGGTTGGGGTGAATGGGAGAAAGGTCCAAGAAGGAGGAGCTATGTATACATGTGGTGATTCACTTCATTGTACAGCAGAAACTAACACAACATTGTGAAGCAATTATACTCCCCCCATTAAAAAAAAAGCAATTGATTTTTCCATCCCTCCTTATCCTACTCTAATGTAAAGTGATGGATCTTGGGAATAATACTTCCCCTATTCTTTATCTTCAGGTATTAAGTAACTCATAAATATATTTATACTCATTATTAGGTCATCAGGAAAATTGGACATTATCTCAAGATGAACATAACAGTACCAGAAGATTACATCAAAGGATTTATTCGGGCCAACAATACCTTCCTCTATCAGCTAGTTTTTGATCCCATCGAAAGGAAACTCATCCCTCTGAATGCCTATGAAGATGATGTTGATCCCGAAACACTAAGCTATGCTGGGCAGTATCCTTTCTGAACTAGAATGGTAGAACTTTGCACTCCTTCCATATCTTTGTGGTGGTATTTTTAGCTAGACTTTCAGTCAAAAGCTGGCAGATTGTTTTTGGCTTTCTTTTTTTTTTTTAATAGTGGAATCTTTATTTTGTTAAATTTAACTATCATGCAAGTTAAAAATTTAGAGTAACTATTTGTTTATAAACCTGAAGCCCATCCATAACTTGTTAATTACTTAGATTGATTTGACAGAAACATGTAGTCAGTCACTTAAGGTACATACTCCAGAGGTGGCCCTGAAGAGAACCACTCATGGTGAGCAAGCTCAATTGTTCAGGAAGAACACTCTGGTCATCTGAGTACACCAGTTGAGGTTGCTCTCCGCAGAGCCACTGGCCACACACATACAGGGTGATGTGGAGCTGTGAGTCACCTGGGTAATGGCAGGGCTTTCCTCTCCATCTCCCTTGACAAGGGAGTAAGTGATGCCCTGGGACTTTGCTTCAGAAAATTGCCAGCTCCTGCTGTGACTAGTAAACTATCATGTGGTTTCAGTGAAGCCAAATGTGGAAAGTAGGGTCCACTGAAGTCATAAACCTGAAGGTTTTCTCTGACAATAGACCACACTTTGCTGTCTTAATACAGTATTGTTTATTTGGTTGTTAGTAAAATTGTTTTTCCTTAATCTTAACAACCTAGATATGTTGATGATTCCATAGCTCTTCAAATAGCACTTGGGAATAAAGATATAAATACTCTCGAGCAGATTGATGACTACAATCCAGACACTGCCATGGTAACATATTAAAGACTTCTTTCTAAAAGCATGTTTTGTTATTGCTTAGGAACTAAGACTAAAGGCAAATCTTCACGTAGTAAACATCTTTTAAACATTTCTACATCCAAGCACCATACAGAGTGTTGATTGAAAACAACTCAATTCTAGAGAAAATATATCTCTTAGAACCAGTGGGTATATTGGTTAATTTTCTTAAAAAGTGATCACATAATATAAGACCTTTATACTTGAACATTTTTTGTGACTATGCCAAGTGCTTAATGCCTTTTTCTCATCTCACCCAATCCCATCTCTAGCATTTGGCATTGTTGAAGACTCAAATCTAGAAATACCTCTCGGGAGTAAAAAATTTTTTTTTCTCTCATTCACAGTTTAGCAGTACTTACTGAGTACCTCTGCTGTATGTCATTCAGTCCTTTCCTATTTTCTTCTACTTTTTCCCAATAGTATGTCTATATATCTCTTGTGATGTATGCTCCCATCGTTCTCTCTTTTCTGTTCATATTTCCAGTCTCTGTTCTCTCGTGTTCAAATTTATTCCTTAATAAGTTCTTATGAGTTAATTGGAGAAGGAAATAGCAGCCCACTCCAGTATTCTTGCCTGGAGAATCCTATGGACAGAGGAGCCTGGCAGGCTATAGTCCATGGGGTCACAAGCATTGGACACGACTTAGCAACTAAACCACCACCACCATGACTCTAATTATTTTATTTTATGCAGAGAACTTGCACATCTTTAACAGTCTCTAATCTGTGTACCAGCCACAATAATTCTAAATGTCTCCTGTGTCTGCATAAATACTTTCTTATAACCTTAAATCTATCTACAATCAAAAGCAAACTCTATTTCTTATCAGCTTCCTTTTATAACCTTTATTCTTTTTACCACATATTACACCATAAATTCAGAGAAGGCAATGGCACCCTACTCCAGTACTCTTGCCTGGAAAATCCCATGGACACAGGAGCCTGGTAGGCTGCAGTCTATGGAGTCGCTAAGGGTTGGACACAACTGAGCGACTTCACTTTCACTTTTCACTTTCATGTATTGGAGAAGGAAATGGCAACCCACTCCAGTGTTCTTGCCTGGAGAATCCCAGGGACAGGGGAGCCTGGTGGGCTGCCGTCTATGGGGTCGCACAGAGTCAGACACAACTGAAGTGACTTAGCAGCAGCAGCATATTAACTGATTTGTAGATTATATTGCATACAAAGTTATTATAAAGTATTGACTATATTCACTCTGCTGTACATTACATCCTTGTAATATTTTTTTTATACCTAGTCTTTTGTACCTCTTAATCTCCTTCATCTATTTTGCTCCTCCCCCACCCCTGGCTTCTCTTTCATTGCTAAGTCCTCCTACTTCTTTTTTGTCTTTCTGGTTAATAGTTACTTCTTTCTCATAGTTTCTAGTCTAATCCAGATCTTTACCTTTACTCACCATTCAGTTCTTTACTACGCATTAATTATTATAATGAACATACTCTGGAATGTTCTGGAATATAAAGAAGAACAAAGCATAATCCTTGCTTGTAACATAGTCGTTGTCTAACGGAAAGACACGTGGTTATATACATAGAAATATGGTATGTCCCATAATAGAGATGTATTCTAGGCTCCATGGAGACAAAGGGGATGCACTTAACTCCACCAAAAGAGAGAATACCTTTTAATAACAGACATTTATTGAGCTGTTTTCTAAGTGCCATTCTAAGCACATTACACATAGTAATTTATTTACTCTGTACAAGCCTCTGAGGGCAGTACCATTATTTCTACTTTACAGATGAGGAAACAATTAGAGATTAGGTGACTTGCCAGGTCATACATTTAATCCATAGGGAAGCTCTGATTCCAAGCCAAGCCCTCTAGTGTCTCCTAATAGAGGAGCTAGTCTGTGTCCTGGATTTACAAAGATGAGTCGAGATTTTCAAAATGGGTGAGTGGTTCGAGGCTAAAGGAATAGCATATATGGAAGAGGATAGCATGTTAAAGGTACTCAAAGTAGTTCATTCTGGCTGGACCAAGAAAAGTCTCAGTGTTTACCTGCTAAACAAATCAGAGCACCTTGAGAAAGAAAACGAAATGAGCCTAAAGAAGATGGCCGCAGAGAAACTGGTGACAAGTTGAGCATTGAGAAGAATCATTACTGTCAGCTGAAATAAGCCAAGCTTATTAAGACAGTGCAAATGTATAATGGTACTAAAAAAGAACTTTATGTTCATCAGCTCAAATTATATAATTCTTATATTCAGGTTGCTGTTTCTTTTCTGTTTCCCCTGTTCTGTTTCTGGAACTTCTATTAGTTAGATATTGGTTTATCCTGGTCTTTAGATTCTGGAACTTTTCTGTCTTACTCATGTCTTTGTCTTCTTTTCTTTCTGGGGGAAACTTTTTTTCTATTTTGTCTTTCAAGTTTGTGCTATCCAGTATGTTAGCCACTAACCACAGTTCAGTTCAGTTCAGTTCAGTCACTCAGTCATGTCAGACTCTTTGCAACCCTGTGAATTCCAGCACACCAGGCCTGCCTGTCCATCACCAACTCCCAGAGTTTACCCTAACCCCATGTCCATCAGGTCGGTGATACCATCCAGCCATCTCATCCTCTATTGTCCCCTTCTCCTTCTTCCCCCAATTCAATGAGTCAACTCTTCATATGAGGTGGCCAAAGTATTGGGGTTTCAGCTTCAACATCAGTCCTTCCAATGAACACCCAGGACTGATCTCCTTTAGGATGGACTGGCTGGATCTTCTTGCAGTCCAAGGGACTCTCAAGAGTCTTCTCCAACACCACAATTCAAAAGCATCAATTCTTCGGTGCTCAGCTTTCCTCACCGTCCAACTCTCACATCCATACATGACTACCATAGCCTTGACTAGATGGACCTTTGTTGGCAAAGTATATGGTTATTTAAATTAACATTAAATTAAATTTTAGTTCTCCGGTTGCATTGGTCACTTTTCAAGTCCTTAGTGGCTTCCATGTTGGACAGCACAGAACTTTTCTATCATTATAGAAAATTCTGATGAATATTTAGTTTTTGCTATCATTTTCATATCTAAGAACCCTTTCAATTGTGTTTTCTTTAAGACCTTGTTTCATTTCATGAATATACTCTCCTCTTTCCCACTCCTCTCAGAAATTTAATTATAACATTAAATACATGTACATTTTCTTGTACATTTTCTTCTCTCTGCATTATTTCTGTTGGCTTTGGAGTTTTTTTTTCTTATGTGTTTTGATTTTTCTCTTTTATGGTGGAGACTTTTCTAACACCTAGCTTCTTGTTAGTTTGTTCCTATTAGGGACAGGCACTGAGAAGCTTAAGAAGCTTTGTGTAAATGAGTGGGGCTTATAGTCTTGGGTTTTATTACTCTTGGTTGAACCGGTTAGCAACAAGCTGGCTTTGTTTGTGAATTCTTAAACATCAGCATGTCTGTACAGTTCTTTTTCCAAAATGGGATCCTCCAGTTTCTACTTAGCTATGTAAACATTTTAAGAGCAAGATAGGGAAAATAAATTGGGGTGGACCAGGAAGGGGTGGGTTTCCTTAGTGGCTTAGTCAGTAAAGAGTGCCTGCAATGTGGGAGACCTGGGTTTGGTCCCTAGGTTGGGAAGATCTCAACCCGATGGCAACCCACTCCAGTATTCCTGCCTGGAGAATCCCATGGACAGAGGAGCCTGGTGGGTACAGTCCATGAGGTCACAAAAAGTCTGACAGGACTGAGTGACTAACATTCTTTTCTTTCTTTAGGAAGGGGTAGGGCTAGTCCCACCATTCAATATTTAACCTTGCATTTGGTCCCTGTGTAGACAAATGGCTCTTCTCACCTTTTGAAGTTTTTATGTTACTGTTTGTGGGTTTCGAAGGTCTGGTTGCTCTGAAGGCAAATGGGTATGAATTGACCATATTGGACAGATCAAAGATAAGGGCCCAGGAGCCATATAATCCTTTTCTCAGCTCTCCCCCTAATTGCAGCCTCCATGGTACTTGGTTCAAGTCTTTCTCTGAGTTTCTGTATGTGGAATTAACGTCATTCTTTTCTGCAGACACATGAGTTTGATCTTTCTTAAGCTAGGTTCTTTATTTTTATCTTTTTATTGAGATATAGTTGATTTATAATAAATGTTTCAGGTGTACAACACAGTGATTCACAATTTTTAAGGGTTGTACTTATAGTTATAAAATAGTGTCTATATTTTCTGTATTGTACCGTATATCCTTGTAGCTTTTTTACACCTAATAGTTTGTACTTCTTAATCTCCTACCCCTAACTTGCCCCTCCCTCCTTGGGCTAGGTTCTTTAAATTTTTCTGTCTATACTCTTGTTTTCACTACGGTTTGGAAGTCACAGATATCTCCTAATTTTTCTGCACAAGGAGTTTGTATTTGTTTCTTCTTATTGGTTTGGGCGTGATTGTTTTCTTATTGAATTATTATTGACATATTGGTTTCAAGTGTAAACATAGTGATTCAGTATTTATATACATTAATAAATTACCATGATCAATCTAATTACCATCTTTCACCATACAGAGTTATTATATTTTTATTATTTGGCCATGCCAGCATGAGGAATCTTGGTTTTCTGATCTGGATCAAACCCATGCCTCCTGCATTGGAAGCACAGAGTCTTAACTACTGGACCATGAGGGAAGTTCCACAATATTATTGACTGTACAGCCCTCCATATCCATGGGCATCTGCGGATTCAACCAACCGCAGATCCAATTAGATTGAATCCTTGGATGCAGAATCCATGGATGTGGAGGGCTGATAGTACTACTCCATTTTATGTAAGGGAGTTGAACATCATGGATTTTGATCTCTGAAGGGATCCTATAACCAATCCCCTACAGCCACTAAGGGGTGACTGTATTCTCTGTGCTGTACGTTACAGCTGTGTGACTTGTTTATCTTATAATTGTAAGTTTCTAGACTAAGGGGACTGAAAAGTCTTTATTCTGCTATCTTCTTTACACATTTGAATTACTGATATTAATATAATTTCATCAAGAATGATTCTCAAGTTTCTCCTTTGTCTCAGAAACTCAAAAATAATTGGTTGTATTGCAAATGTTCAGATATCATTGGGAATGTTATGGATCACTAAGATGGCCATCCTTCGTGAGACCAAATCCTTATCAGATCTTTTATTTCATGAGGACATTTCTTTCAGAACCACTAATTGTATGTCAAACTAATTATTATTATTTATCTAAAATGTATTCTTCCCAATCAGATTTTCTACTCTCCTATTTCTCTCTCTGTTTTTTAATGAAACCATCAGTGAGATCTAATGCCTATGGCATATACTGCTTAAGCTGTTTTTATTATACCTTTTTTCTCAATGATTCTAAGTTAATTGTTGATTCTTATTCATTCTTAAAATATATTATGAATAATGTCACCTTATTTTTAATTTATTTTTATATTTAATCCTTTCTTTAATTGAAAGATTAGATTCCAAATTCGAGTGGGACTTTTGTCACGTGGAATTCACACCCTTAGTATCAGCATTTTTTATACCATTGTTAGTTTTTCCCTTTGCCTCTTCTGCTCTATTAGAGTATCATTGACACCCTTTAAGCAGTTCATTGTCATCTAAAATATATTTATTGTGAATAACTTGTATTAGCATTTAAAATGATTATTTACCAATCTTTACCGTCAATAAGCTCTTTCTCAGAGAAAGTTTTATGCATGACTTAGTGTAGACCAAAGTAGCTTTCTGTTTAATACATAGATATTGTTCACTAATACTTGCCTCTTTAATACATAGATATTGTCCACTAAAAAAGAAGCTATTGTTTTGTAAATAAGATTGTTTCCATTTGAGCTCATCCAAGTTCTAAAGATAGGATAGTTGATTAAATATGTAATTTTATGGTTTTGATTTTCAGATCCTTTGTAAAGGGTATGTCAGTAACTAGAGGCTTATTTGCTAGATGATTATTAACTAAATATTTTATATTGAAATATTAGTCACATTTTAAAAGTATTTTTTTTCTGGTCATACTTCTTCAAGTGTAGTTTTATTTCTTGCACTACTCATCTTAGGAAGGTATATTTTTTATTTCTTAAAAATGATCTAACAAGTTTGCTTGACCCTCAGTTAGGGGGAAAACAGACCTAGGAATACAAGACACATATAATGAAAAGTATAGGACTAGAGTCGGACACGACTAAGCGACTTCACTTTCACTTTCATGCATTGGAGAAGGAAATGGCAACCCACTCCAGTGCTCTTGCCTGGAGAATCCCAGGGACGGGGGAGCCTGGTGGGCAGCCGTCTATGGGGTTGCACAGAGTCAGACATGACTGAAGCGACTTAGCAGCAGCAGCAGCATAGGACTAGCAAACAAGCTTCCCAGGAGGCTCAATGGTAAAGAATTCACCTGCAATGCAGGAGACGTGGGTTCGATACCCTGAGTCAACAAGATGCCCTGGAGAAGGAAATAGCAACGCACTCCAGTATTGTTCCCTGGGAAATTCCATGGACAGAGGAGCCTGTCAGGCTACAGTCCATGGGGTTGCAAAAGAGTCGGACATGACTTAGCAACTCAACAACAGCAAATAGGACTAACAAAGTAGAAAGTGTTATTAGAGGATGGATATTTCATCAAAAGCAGTTCAAAGAAGTAATTTAATTATTTGCTTATAATTAATGTTGATACAGAGGGAAATGATTTAACTATTTTTCTTCTTTAACCTTTCTCTTTCTACCACTTTAGCTTGCCCAATCAAGAAGTCATAGTTGGACTGACAGAGCATGTCAAAAATCATCTAATATTAATAGCATTTGGCATAGGAATTATTGCCCTAGACGTGAACTGAATATTGTTTCAGATACTACAAAGGTGAAGGAAAATCCAAGTACTGTGGGCATTAAACAAGTGATTAGTACTAAAGGGTTAAATCTTCCAAGGAAGTCATCCATTATAAAAAGACCAAGAAGTGGTATGTATTTTGTTTTCGTGAAATACTAGTGAGAACTGGTCACATTTTAGAAGTCTTTGTTAAATCTAAGGTCGTTAATATTTTTTTCCTGTTTCTTTTAGAAGTTTAATAGTTTTAGTTCTTACATTTAGGCCTTTGATCCATTTTGAATTAATTTTTTATATGGTGTGAGGTAAGGATCAAGGTTCACTTTTTTTTGTATATGGCAATTAAGTTGTTCTAACACCATTTGTTTAAGAGATTATCCTTTTTCCATTGAATTGTCTTTGGCACGTGTGTGGACAGTCAGTTGACCATATATGTGCAGGTCTCTTTCTGGGCTCTCTTATTCTGTACCATTGGTCTCCTCCTACTTTATGCCAGAAAAACTGTCCTGATTACTGTACCTTTATAGTCAGTCAGTCATGAAATCAGGTAATGTAAGTCCCTAAGTTTGTTCTTCTTTTGGAAAGTTGTTTTGACTATTTTGTGTTCTTTGCATTTCCATACAGATTGAATCAACTTGTCAATTTCTTTGAAAAAAAAAAAAAAAAAAAAGAGCCTGCTAAGGTTTTGATTGGGATTTAGTTAAATCTATAGATTATTTTCCCAGGTGGTGCTAGTAGTAAAGAATCCAGCTGCCAGTGCAGGAAACTTAGTAAGAGACTCAATTTCGATCCCTGGGGTGGGAAGATCCCCCGGAGGAGACCATGGCAATCTTCTTCAGTATTCTTGCCTGGAGAATCCCTTGGACACAGGCGCCTGGCAGGCTACAGTCCACAGGGTCAAAGAGTCAGACACAACTGAAGCAACTTGACACATGCATGGATTATTTTGTGGAGAATTGACACCTTAATGATACCAAGTTTTCGGACCCATTTATATAAGTCTTCTTTAGTTTAAGCCCTCAGAAATGCTTTGTAGTTTTTAGTGTACAGGTCTTGCACATATGTTGTCAAATTTATGCCTATATTTCAGGTTTTTGATGCTGTTATAAATGATATTTTTAACTGCAATTTTTGGTTCATTGTTAGTATATAGAAATACACTTGACTTTTGTATATTAATCTTGTGTTTTGAACCTTACTAAAATCACATATTAGTTCTAGTGGAAATCTAGAGCCGTGTAGTAGAGACAGACTTCCTTTCAGACCAATAGTCACCAATTGTCTGGTTATTCAACTTGCTGCAAATTCTTGTAACTAGTATATAATAACTTTTGCTCTGCATTGTTCACTATGACAGTATGAGACACTGAAGTGTCTTGATCAATTCAGGATATATTAAATCTATGAATTTCTCCAAATAGATAGTCTAACAATGTTATCATAAAAAGAAAATGAGGTTAGCATAGTGTAACTTCTTGGTGAAGGGTTTTCTGGGGATCCTACAATATTTTTTTTCCTTCTGTAGAACTTACAGTTTCCTACATAATAAACAGATTTTAAACAAGTTTGCTGACCTGTAGGTATTTTTTTTAACCTGTACATTTTTGAATTTGCGATGTCACCTTGTCTCTAGTATTTAGGCACCCTCCACTGCTCTACCCACGCCTTAATCATGAGCATTTACTCCCATGTGAGTGGAAGCTGTTTAGACTGAGAAGTAGTTGGATTAATTTTAAGCACATTAATGCTATGTCTATGTGCTTGCCTATTTCAGCTTTACCACTTTTACGTTATTTAGTCTTATGATTTATTCTTATACCATTAGATTGTTACACAACAATCTTCTAGAACTCTATAGCTATGTAATGAGGATCAGAGCTAGAGTACAAATTACTTTCCACTATAAGACAATCAAATATACCTCAAAACCATCTCAGTGATGGTGTATATATATATTAAGTATAGCACCTGGTTTTAATGAAACATTCTTTTAAACCAAACATAGATTAATCATAGGTTTAATTTTTTTTTTCTTCCCGTGGTGGCTCAGCTGGTAAAGAATCCACCTGCAATGCAGGAGATTCTGGTTTGATTCCTCAGTCAGGAAGATCCGGTGGAGAAGGGATAGGATACCCACTCCAGTATTCTTGGGCTTCCCTGATGGCTCAGGTGGTAAAGAATCCACCTGCAATGTGGGAGACCTGAGTTCAGTCCCTGGGTTGGGAAGGTCCTCTGAAGAAGGGAACAGCTACCCACTCCAGTATTCTGGCCTGGAGAATTCCATGGACTAGATATAGTCCATGGGGTCACAAAGATTTGGACACAACTGAGTGGCTTTCACTTCACTTAATTTTTTTTTTTTTTTTTGCATTCAAAATGAGACCCTTTTTTTTTACATTCAAATAGTATAACGAGTGTAGAGCCTTGCAGAATTGATTGTATTCTGAAATTCATACAAATAATTGACTTTAAATCATAGTTAATTTTGAAATAGTAAAACACAGCCAAGGGAATTTTTTTTTAATTGTTGTTTTATTTCCTTTTCTGATGCACAATCAAAAAAAAAGACTTCATCTTTAGGGCAATAGAACATAGGCTGTGAAACTGAGACCAAATCTCTAACTAGTCATGAAATAAAAATTTACAAATAATTTCATTTTTATTTAGAAGAGCTGTCAGAAGATGATATGATGGATCAATATTCTACTTCCTTTACAAAGAAGATCAAGAATAATAGTTGTGAAGGTAATAAGTCATTGAAATCTTCTGAACTATTTATGCCTGACCTGGTAGATGGAACTACTATTAAAAAAAGCTTAAGCACACCACCTACGACAAGAAACAAATTTGCAACGTTTTTACAGAGAAAAAATGAAGAAAGTGGTGCAGTTGTGGTTCCAGGCACCAGAAGCAGGTATTGTTACATCTAAAGAATGTTGTGTGTCTATTAGATTATATACTCTGTTGGTGTTTATTTTCATTGTTATGAATAGCATTGAATCTAATGAAACAGGTGTAGGATTTGGCTTAATCCAGTTTATCATGTATTGCCTTAGTTCCACTTGGACTTCTGTTACTTTTGTTATCTCTTGATACAGAACTAAAATAAGAATTGTAGACCTTGTTGGATTTTGTATTGGACTACCCTTTGTTACTTTGCCAGGGGGCAGGGAGGATCCACCTTGTTTTTCTATTTTTTTAGTTTGTCTAAGAGTTATATATAATTTCACAAAGTACTTTTATAAATCTATTTAAATACAGATGATTATGAAATTGTCTTATTAATTGATAATCTGATATAATACTAGGTGCTGAGTTACAGAAATGAGAGATATAGTTTTTGCTCTTGAGAAACAAATAGTTTTTCCTAGTTGAAAAAATAGTAACAAAATCATTCCATACTGTGTGGTAAGTACAGTGACAAAATCATGCATAAAGTGTTTTGAGGGCATCTAATGCTGAGACACAACTGAACGACTGGACTGAACTGAACTGAATGCTGAGACAGTGGTCGGAAAGGGTGAGAGGGAAGGGGCGCATGTAAGGTGCTCTTACCTACGTTTAAATGATTCGTGGGTGAAGCAGATGAAGAATGGAGCCAGGTATTTTACAGCAGATTCATGTAGCTTGGACAGAGGTATGGAGGTGAGCAGCAGTGTGGAGCATGGGCGCAAGTCTTTGCTGTTGATCACTGCTATTTTTACTTCTACCACGATGTAAATTGGAAAAAGAATGAAAAAGGAGCAGGAAGGTAGATGATGAAGGAGGAGAAATAAGGAAGCCAGTTCATGAAAGGCTTGTGGGCTAACCTAAGGAACTTTGAGTCTTTAAGGGTGATAGGAAACATTTAGAAGGTTTTAATCAGGGGAGGGTTATGATTTGATTCCTGGTTTAAGTAGACCAATGGTCCCCAACCTTTTTGGCACCAAGGATCAGTTTCTTGAAAGACAGTTTTTCCATGAACTGGATGAGGAGGTGGTTTCAAGATGATTCAAGCACATTGCATTTATTGTGCACTTTATTTCTACTATTATAACATTGTGATATATAATGAAATAATTATACAATTCACCATAATGCAGAATGGGTGCATTCTGGGAGAGTGCACTCAGTGGGAGCCTCGAGCTTGTTTTCCTGCAACTAGATGGTCCCACCTGGGGGTGGTGGGAAACAGTGACACCTGAAGCATGTTGCTTATGTCCAGTCTACTCCATAATCTCGTTTTGGTTGCTGTCACTGCAGAAAACCCTGCTTCACAGAGTTAGGATGTTGGAAAGGGAAGCCAACTTTTTAGTGTTTTTGTGGCAATCTCAGGCTATTCCACCTTGACTTTAATCCAAAACGTATGGAGGTTTGAAGTTGTCTCAAACATACTTTTATGGCCACCATCATTTATGATCTCAAGCAGGTGATCCCCTTCTAGCATGGACAAAGTCTGTTCACCTGGCTTGTTCACAAATGGGTCACGGATCCATTGCTTCCCAGTCCAGGGGTATTTTGTGGTAGGGGAGTGATGCTCAAACTCTTTTGAAAACTGAGACAGGTGATCATGCATCCAGCTGGGAAAAAGAAGGCTCTGGCTCAGTCTCTTTCAAAATCTCTGCTAATGTTTGAAATGTCAAAAATCCCAGTGTTCACTTGTCGCCCCCATAATTCCAGTCTGGCTTTGAATGCAGCCACTGTATCTGCTGACTTGAACACAGTTGTTCTCCCCTGAAGTGACAGACTGATTTTGCTGAGCAGGTTGAATATGTCACACAAGCAAGTTTTGCAACCCCTTCTGTTTCTCTGAGATGTGCTAACAGTGGTGACTATTTTTCTAAAAGAAATCTCTGGAGTGACTCATAACTCAAAAACTCTGGCCAGTGATCTACCTTTAGAAAACCACCTCACTTCTATGTATGAGAAGACGTGTGTCCATCTCCTCACAGAGTTGTGCAAATAGACTTGAATTAAAGGTGTGTACTTTAATGTGATTATTTTAATCATATCCTGCAAAACGTTAAGTTCAGGTAATATTTTTCAGCTAGCCAGCATTTCTCTATGGATGACGCAGTACACAGACTCACGTTCAGAAATGAGCTTTTTGACCCATGTAGTGGAACCAGAAAGCTGTCCAGTCATGGCAGCCCCTCCGTCTGTGCATTTCTGAACACAAAATGACCAGTTTTCCTGACACATAATCAGTCAGAGACTTGAATAGTTTTGCAACTGTGGTGTTGATTGCCAACAGAAGTGCACATAACATTTCCTCATGCACATCCTCCTGAAAACCAGATCACACAAAAACAAGCACTGTTGTCTTGTCAACATCGGCAGACTTGTCAACCTGGATTGTGTACCACGGTGACTCATTAATCCTCTCTAACAATTATGCCTCAATATCCTCTGCTGTTTCATCAGTTTGTCTAGTTATGGCGCTAGCCAAGAGAGCAACCTGTGCCACCTTTTGAACTGAAGCCTCTCCTAAAAGTTCCTGACAAATGTCCTTAGTGGGATCAATTCCTCACCAAGAGTAAAGGGCTTCTTAGCTTCAGCCTTGCAGTCAGCCACTAAGAATGATGCTCTCAGTGTAGACATATTTAATGAAGTGGTGGCCTTCAAGAACTGCTTCTGTTCTTCATGTTCACGTTTTTTTTCTTTTGAAACTCCAGAGGCTTGTCTTTTAATCCTGGGTGCTTGGTCTCCATGTGGCAAAGTAGTTTTGAAGGTTTCATGGCTTCTCTAGATAGCTAATCACCACATATTATACAAAGCAGGCTTGGAGAATGTGAATTGCATGTTTCAATGAACCCATAGTTTAAGTAGGACTCTTGGTATTTTCTTTTAAATGCAGGTTTCTTTTTGTTGGCAGTCTTAGAGTGCTCTGCTGTTTCATCATTGGGTCTTTCCCCCTTTTCAAAGAAGTTCTCCAGTAATGTTTTGGTTTTTTTTTACTCATTTTCACTAGGGTTAGCTTGTGGGCTTACCAAAACTGACTGAGACAAGTGTGCAGGGCAGAAAAGAGGCAAGGAATTAGAGGCAGTAAATAAAATAATGGGCAGGCCACACATGAACTAAAAATAAGCATTGGATTCTGACTTAAAGCCTGCTACCAGATGTACATGTACAACTGAAGTACATCAACTCTCTTACCACTGTAAAGCTTGCCACCAGATGCCACTTAATTGTCACTTGCCATCACTGATAGAGTTTTGATGTAAGTCTGCAAGCGTGTGATTTGTTATGATCTCTGTATATCTCTGCCTGTGATAATCTGTATTTGCAGCTGCTGCCCAAAGCTAGCATCACCTCTTCAGTTCCACCTTAGATCGTTAGGCGTTAGATTCTCATAAGGAGCACACAGCCTAGATCGCTCACAGGCGCAGTTCATGATAGGGTTCTCGCTTCTGTGAAAATCTAATGCCACCGGTGATCTGACAGGAGGCAGAGCTCAGGCAGTAATGTGAGCAATGCAGAGTGACTATAAATACAGATGAAGCTTCACTTGCTCATCCACCCTTCTCTTACCTCTTGCTTTGTGGCCTGGTTCCAAACAGGCCATGGACCAGTCTCCATGATTGGAGACCCCTGAGATGGACCACTCTGAACACACTGTGAAGAGTGGATTCTAGAGGGCCAGTGGCTGTTGTCATAGTCCCTGCTAGTGAAGATAAGAATTTGAAGAGTCAATACTACTTAGGGGTTAGGAATTTGGACCCTGGGATTAGACCACCTGGATTTTGAATCCTGTCCTGTTTACTCATGAGATATTTGACTTGCGCAAGTTAATTTATGGGTGCTTCAGTTTCTTCAAGTATAGCCATCTTAGGATTGCTGATGGAATTAAATTATTAACATAAGTAAAGTATGTAAAATAGTGCCCAATAGATGGTAGACAAACAATGAATAGCTCTGTTTCATTGAATTCGGATAGTGGTACCACAGCTAGAAACAAGAATTAGTAACTTTAAGAAAAAGAAAATTTATCAGCTTCTCTATTTCTCCAGAAGACTTAGAATGTGATTTTTTTTTTTCAAGTTTAATAAGTTAGGTTGCGGCCAATTTTGTCTAACCATGATGATGGGAAATGGTCATGAAGAAATGAACCACTGGTAATCCCTAAGCTCCTTTTAAGGGATGTGTCAAACCCTTCTCCCATCAGATCTTCTCAAGGAAACATTCACAGTACAGTGAAATGATCATTCTGATTCTTCCTTTGTTAAAGAATTACCACCCTCATTAAAGGTGTTTGTTAACAATGCAATAATGAAAACATGGCTGCACAAATGGAAAATGGGTTTCTAGATGATATATGTTGCTTTATACATTCTAGAAAGTTGAATTCTGTCATTGGGAGAAATTTTTGAAATTTGTGTTTTATCTTTCCTTTTGGGTGAAAATAGAATTTCCTTTTTCTGCCTCTTTGAAGACAGCTAGTGGGAATGAGATGGCAATCCACTCCAGTATTCCTACCTGCAAGAGTCTATGAACAGAGGAGGCTGGCGGGCTACAGGAGTCACAAAGAGTTGGACATGACTGAGCACAAACAAGCAAAGCAAATGAGAATAATGTTTGTGTATCTCTTCAGGTCTGGGCTCAGAAATTGAGGCTCTAAGAGGTTAAGAAACTTTGCCAGGGTTGTATAGTTAGTAATAGTGATAGGAAAGACTCCTAGTCATAGTTGATTAGTCATACCTTGTAGTGTGAAAGGAGCACACAGTCAGGTAGGCCTGGGTTTGAACTGTTGCTCTGTTCTTTACTTAGTCTTTCCCGTGCCATTTAACTTCTCTAAGCCTACTTTTTAAATATAAAATATGGGTTAAATAATATATAGAAGATAATATATATAAGACTGTTTCAAGACTAGCAGAAGCTATGTGAATCAGACAGCTGGCACAGGTGCCCAGTCACTAATATATATGCCAGTGGTCATTCCCAACCCATTCTTTTTAATGTAACATAACAGGAAGTGTATTAAATATGCAAAAGTTTGTCTCCAATTGCCTGTCTTTTGAAAGTCTGTTTTAATCTTTATTATATAGATACTTATAATGCATATTTTATTTTTTGAGATCTAGAAGTATAATTAACAGTTAAGTAACACCACAGGCTATTTGGAAAGAAGCAACCATGAACTGGGAGGAGTTCTGGGTTTTAATTCTGTTCTTTGTTGTTCAGTCACTCAGTCATGTCCAACTGTTTGTGACCCCATGGACTGCAGAATACCAGGCTTCCCTGTCCTTCACCGTCTCCTGGAGTTTGCTAAGATTCATGTCCCTTGAGCTGGTGATGCCATCCAACCATCATCCTCTGTTCTTTAGCTGATTAATTTTATAACCTTGGGCTCTGTTATTCTAACTTCTCTTACCTATGAAATAATATATAGAAATATGTTTAGATATCATAGAGGTTATTGTTTGCTGAAAAATGAACTATGTGATCAGTTAAAGAAGCTGATGTTTTCTGCTCAATGAAAAACCAGATAAAACTTTTCCTTTCACATGCTGCTTCCTTTCTGCCTTATACCTACACAGATGAGGTAATGATTTGATGAAAAGGTAAGAGGATTTTTACTCTTGAGCATTTAGTAAATATTCAGCTTATCATCTTGGTTTTGAACTAATGCTTATTAAGGAGATACATCCTTTGTAAGTTTCATATTTAACTGATTCTATGCTCTAGGATTTCCTTTTTAAACCTAAAAATGCTACTTGAATACATCCTTCCAAGTAATGATGCAATCTTTGTTTAATTTATATTGGAGTTTTTAAAATGACTTTTTTTTTTTTTTAATATCTTTAATTCTTACATGCGTTCCCAAACGTGAACCCCCCTCCCACCTCCCTCCCCATAACATCTCTTTGAGTCATCCCCATGCACCAGCCCCAAGCATGCTGCATCCTGCATCAGACATAGACTGGTGATTCAATTCTTACATGATAGTATACATGTTAGAATGTCATTCTCCCAAATCATCCCACCCTCTCCCTCTCCCTCTGAGTCCAAAAGTCCGTTATACACATCTGTGTCTCTTTCCCTGTCTTGCATACAGGGTCGTCATTGCCACCTTCCTAAATTCCATATATATGTGTTAGTATACTGTATTGGTGTTTTTCTTTCTGGCTTACTTCACTCTGTATAATCGGCTCCAGTTTCATCCATCTCATCAGAACTGATTCAAATGAATTCTTTTTTACGGCTGAGTAATACTCCATTGTGTATATGTACCACAGCTTTCTTATCCATTCATCTGCTGATGGACATCTAGGTTGTTTCCATGTCCTGGCTATTATAAACAGTGCTGCGATGAACATTGGGGTACATGTGTCTCTTTCAATTCTGGTTTCCTCGGTGTGTATGCCCAGCGGTGGGATTGCTGGGTCATAAGGTAGTTCTATTTGCAATTTTTTAAGGAATCTCCACACTGTTCTCCATAGTGGCTCTACTAGTTTGCATTCCCACCAACAGTGTAGGAGGGTTCCCTTTTCTCCACACCCTCTCCAGCATTTATTGCTTGCAGATTTTTGGATCGCAGCCATTCTGACTGGTGTGAAGTGGTACCTCATTGTGGTTTTGATTTGCATTTCTCTAATAATGAGTGATGTTGAGCATCTTTTCATGTGTTTGTTAGCCATCCGTATGTCTTCTTTGGAGAAATGTCTATTTAGTTCTTTGGCCCATTTTTTGATTGGGTCGTTTATTTTTCTGGAATTGAGCTGCATAAGTTGCTGGTATATTTTTGAGATTAGTTGTTTGTCAGTTGCTTCATTTGCTATTATTTTCTCCCATTCAGAAGGCTGTCTTTTCACCTTGCTTATATTTTCCTTTGTTGTGCAGAAGCTTTTAATTTTAATTAGATCCCATTTGTTTATTTTTGCTTTTATTTCCAGAATTCTGGGAGGTGGATCATAGAGGATCCTGCTGTGATTTATGTCTGAGAGTGTTTTGCCTATGTTCTCCTCTAGGAGTTTTATAGTTTCTGGTCTTACATTTAGATCTTTAATCCATTTTGAGTTTATTTTTGTGTGCGGTGTTAGAAAGTGATCTAGTTTCATTCTTGTTAAAGAGATTGTCTTTACTCCATTGTATATTCTTGCCTCCTTTGTCAAAGATAAGGTGTCCATATGTGTGTGGATTTATCTCTGGGCTTTCTATTTTGTTCCATTGATCTATATGTCTGTCTTTGTGCCAGTACCATACTGTCTTGATGACTGTGGCTTTGTAGTAGAGCCTGAAGTCAGGCAAGTTGATTCCTCCAGTTCCTTTCTTCTTTCTCAAGATTGCTTTAGCTATTTGAGGTTTTTTGTATTTCCATACAAATCTTGAAATTATTTGTTCTAGTTCTGTGAAAAATGTGGCTGGTAGCTTGATAGGGATTGCATTGAATTTGTAAATTGCTTTGGGTAGTATACTCATTTTCACTATATTGATTCTTCCAATCCATGAACATGGTATATTTCTCCATCTATTAGTGTCCTCTTTGATTTCTTTCATCAGTGTTTTATAGTTTTCTATATGTAGGTCTTTAGTTTCTTTAGGTTAAAATGACTTTTTTAAAGCTACTACCCTGAGTAAGTAGTACCTCTTTAGTAATAGAGAATTTAGTAATTAATTTGAAAGTCTTAACCTCAGTATTTAAAATAGTATAGAAATATATAGGGTCTATAAAAAGCTTGGTAGATTAGTATGCTACTACATGTTCCCAGACGGTTTACTACTAGGAATTAAGCTAAAATGAGAGGTAAATAGCTAATTTATTTTACTTGTATTTTAATTTATTTATTTAATTTGTATTCAAATTACAAAATAAGAGACAATAGTTATTAAGTATCCTTTCTGTTGCATATTTCTTTATCTGCTCAAATACTTGAGTGTCATGCATGTCTGCTGAGTTGCTCAGTTGTGTCCTGCTCTTTTGTGACCTCATGGACTGAAGCCTGTCAGGCTCCTCTGTCCATGGCATTTTCCGGGAACACTGGAGTGGGTTGCTATAACCTGCTCCAGGGTATCTTCCCGACCCAGGGATCGAACCCACAGCTCCTGTGGCTCCTGCGTTGGCAGGTGGATCAGCTGTGTGTAAAATGTATTTTTCCTTTACTTAGGAAATTAATGTATTTATTTTTAAAAAGAAGCAACCATCTTTCCATTATAAATGTTGTCACCTTCGTGAGCAAACTCAAATATTTCTGCATTGTTTCCGTTGTTTTTTTCTGTTAGGTTTTTTTCCAATTCTCTGGATTCTGCTGACTGTATATCAAAGAAAGCAAGCAGCCAGCCTCTAGCTGAAACTGCTGTCACAGATAAAGAAACCGATGCAGGTGAACCAGATTGTCTAGAGGACAAGAAGTTGGGTGATACCAGTGTATTGCATAATTCCAGTGAGCAGACTCCAGATGGTGTGACTGTGATGGCTGAAGAGTCTCAGTCTTTTAAGACCAGCGCATTCACGAGGACCATCTCACCACCCACCTTGGGGACAATAAGAAGTTGTTTCAGTTGGTCTGGAAGTCTTGGAGATATTTCAAGAACTCCAAGCCCCTCTCCAAGCACAGCATTGCAGCAGTTCCGTAGAAAGAGTGATTCTTCCACCTCTCTGCCTGAGAATATTGAGATGTCTGATGTAGCTCCATTAAAGAGTGATGAGTCAAGTGATGAATCACATCCCTTACATGACGTGGGTTGCTCCTCACAGTCTCAGGAAAGCATGGACTTGTCACCACACAATTTAAATGCATCAAAACTTTCTCAGCCTTCTAGTAAGGATTCAGATTCAGAGGTAAGTCACATTCTGAAGCCTTTGTTTTCAAATTCATATGTAAGAGAAAATAGGGTGTTAATCAGATAATTGAGGAAATTTTGCTCATGTTACGGAAATAATTGGTTGTTTTAATTTTTCACTCTAGACCTTACTGTGTAGAAAGTTCATGTTTTACTCATCTGAAGGCCTTCTCTGTATCTTTCATATTTTAGACTCATACTTTTAATCTAGCTATATATCTTGAATCATCACTATGTGTTCCACTGATAAGTGTCTCAAGTTGTGGAACACTTAAGACGTAAGAATGATAAGCTTATTGAAGTTATTATAAATTTAATATTTAAATCCTTAATATAGTCTTGAATTCAGACAGTGTTTGAAACCTTATAACTAAATAACCCTATTAACATGATGGTGTTTGTCTTAAGTTTTAATACTTAAGAAATATATATATTTTTTACTCGTATTATTCTTGTTGTAAGTCCCCTTTATGATAAAATAAGATAGTAATGTAAGAGATTTTATGTTATTCTATTTAAATTAATAAAAGCATCCTAGCCAATTTTTTCTTATTCATAAAATAGCTTTATTCTTACTTAAATCAAAGCTCCAAATAACTACTACTAGTAAGACCCAGTGATGTCATATTTTAAAATGATATGATGGCATAAGTTATCTCAAATTTACTAATTTAACATACTTCATTTTATGTTCACAACTATAGTTACCAAGTTGTAAGAACAATTATAACCTTGGTAATATTTGACAGAATTTTGAGGACTGATAATCCTGAATATTAAACATCTAATAAATCAGTATGTCTCTGTGTACCTGTGGTCCGTTGCTCAGTTGTGTTCAGCTCTTTTGCGACCCCATGGACTGTAGCCCACCAGGCTCCTGTGTCTCCATGGAGTTTTCCAGGCAAGAATACTGGAGTGGGTTGCCATTTCCTTCTCCAGGGGATCTTCCTGACCCAGAGATAAAACCCACATCTTTTGTGTCTCCTGCATTGGCACGCAGATTCTTTAATACTGCGCCACCTGGGAAGCCCAATAAATCAGTATATCTTGTGTTTATCAAAAGGAAAATATTTTATTCAAGTTCCTAAAGGAAACTTGAGTTATATTGGACTCAAAGAAAAAAGCCTAGTTAAAATGTGGAAACAAATTGTTTTCATTTAGAGAAAGCTGAAATCAGTTAATGTATTCAAATCCATTCCAGATTTTTAAGTAAGAGGGGCTTCCCTGGTGGTTCAGCTGTAAAGACTCTGCCTGTAATGCAGGAGATGCAGGTTCAATCCCTGGGTCAGGAAGATTCCCCTGGAAAAGGAACCAGCAACCCACTTCAGTACTCTCACCTAGTAAATCCCATGGACTGAGGAGCCTGGTGGGGTACAGTCCACGGGGTCGCAAAGGAATCGGATACGACTTGGCAACAACAACAAAATGCCAAACCAAACCCTTGAGGCTTTTGCTACTGTTTTCTTGTTCACTCACTTTGTGTTCAGTTCATCCATACTGGTCTCAAAGACTCTGTTTCTTTTAATACGAGCCTCCATTTTAATGTCATCTTTTTCATTTTCCACATCTTACTGCATTTTTCTCATGGCACTATTTGGGTTCCATCGTAGTTGTTGTTTCTTGAATATCTTTCATTAAAAATCACCATCTCTTTATGAGGATACTTTCAAGTCCTCTGAACTCCTTTGGAGTATTTTTGTTCCTTTTCCAGCAGACATCTTCCTGTTTTACTAACTTTGTATAGCTTTTAGCATGTTTTACTGAGAAGACTTACCAGCTCACAGCCTAAGAGCTCATCATGCTGACAAAACGCTCCACATGTCTGTCTTCTGGGCAATCATTTTTGTGCTTACAGTTATAGAAACATAAATTCTCTCCCCTCACCAAAAAAAACCAAACTAAACTAAAAATCATTCATTAAATCATCTCTTGCCACCAGATGTGGTAAATTTCTCTTAAGATAAAAGGATTAATGGTCAAACAATTGGGACAATAACAGATAACTTAAAAATTATGTTATCTTTCTTTATTCAGAAAATGTTTTAGAGTGTGACTGACGTTTCATTTTGAATATCATTTTTACTGTATGATTCTGAAGAAAATGCGTTGGAGATTTCCATTGGTGGTTCACTGTGAAAAGCAACAACTGTATACTCTATGTTTATTAAGTTCATTAACCCTATTTGAGGTTAATTAATCTTAGGATCTTACTCTTGATCTTTCTTTTAAGAAACAATATAGCCCAGAGTCATCACTACTATGAGTAAGGAAGTGTTTCTGTAAATTACAATCCAAATTTTGACTTTTGGATTGCTTTTTAAGTATATAATGCTATGTAAAATCCCAAGGTAAATATATATATTTTAAATCCTCTTGAAAAATGCAGAAATGTAAAGTCTCCTGAATTTATTTATTTACTTTCTAAAGTCCTTGAAAGGGTACAGCATCACATGGATTCTGTATCCAATGGCTTAAGCCAGAAGGTTGCTTAGAAATTTGGCATGAAGCCTGCCATTGTTCCCATGAACATGAGTTGCTTTTCCCCAGATTACTCTGTTTTTGTTGAGCATTGTTCTTTGCTTTGTACACACAGAAGTGTATCTCTTGCCTGGATAGAAGTCAGTTTCATCTCAGGCGTATGTCCGCTCAGTCATGTCCAACTCTTTGTGACCCCGTAGACATAGCCCACCAGGCTCCTCTGTCCGTGGAATTCTCCAGGCAAGAATATTAGAATGAATTGCCATTCCCTTCTCCAGGGGGTCATCCCGACCCAGGAGTCAAACCTGGGTCTCCTGCATTGCAGGCAGATTCTTTACCATCTCAGCCACCAGTCATAAACATCTTCAGTTTTAAGAAGAGCTGTGTGCTCCCTCTGGTTCTAGAGACCCCACTTAGAGCTTTTTAATTTATATTTTATACAGTTTACTTCTCCAGCTCAAACTTCCTACTAGTTTTCTGTAGTGAAACTGGCAAAGATCATTCTTTCCACATTAATTTTCTTTTATTGTATTTCATGCTTTTAATACCTTTTTCTTCTGAGAAGTAACATTTTATTTACACTGATTTTTCTCAATTTACTTGTTTTATGTTTTGTTGAATATTGGTCAGTTGTCATAAAATCTTGATAGTAAAAATCTAATTTTGCTTTATTTTTCGATCTTGGGGATCTAGGAATCTGATTGCAATTTTAAGTCACTTGATAAACAAGGTAATCAGAAATCCAAGCTACACTTGTTTGATTTTTCGAAGAAAGACACGCTTCTAAGAAACAAGGTAAAACACTTATATAAATTACTTTTAAATTTCAGAAGCAGAGCATGCTTATTACCAGGAAATATGAATATAAGCAAAATTAAAACTCAAAGTGCCTATATTCTTATTTATACAAAAATGTCTACCTTCAGATCTTTTAGGACCATTTTGTACTTGATTTGTGTTGGGTTGGCCAAAAAGTTCCTTTAATTTTTAAGGAAAAATAAAAGACACATTTTTCATTTTCACCAAGAACTTTATTGAACAACATATTTATTGTTTTGTTCCACTACCTTCTGCCATTTTCCAGACAACTTTGTAACTATCTTCCCAAAACTTTTATCATTTTGAGTAAAGAATTGTTCCAGGTACATTATTTTCAAAATTTTATAAAGACCAAAATAAATGAAAATCCGGTTATAATATCTGAATATGGCAGTTAAATCAGAAAACCAGTCTAGCTGTAAGTTTTTGTCTGGTCATCAAAGAAACCTTGTGGCATCCTGATGGAAGATGATACGTTTTCTGTTGACTTTCACCTAGTGCTGCTTTCAGTTGGTCCAGTTGGGAGCAGTACTTGTTGGAATTAATTGTTTGGTTTTCCAGAAGGAACTCACAATAGAGGACTCCTTTCCAGTTCCACCATGTACACATCACTTTGTTTGGATAAAGACTGTCCTTCAGTATGGTTGGTAGTTCTTCTGTTCCGTAATCTCTTCTGTTCCACATTGTTGAACAGTATCCACTTTTGATTGCCTGTCACAATTTGTTTTTATAGCAGAATGTTTTAATTATGTTTAAGTAGAGAATCACATGCCGAAATACTGTCAAGAAGGTTTTTTTTTTTTTTTTCACTTATGTGGAACCTAAACTTCAAAGCAATTAACATAAGCAAGCTGGTGCATATGATTTTCAACATTTGATTTGGATATTTTGAGTATGTGAGTGAGCTATCTCCTGTGTGGTATAACTTTGATCTCAGTTTGTGTCTCCCTTTGATCACTGTCAACTTGAATTGGTCTACGTGCCCGTGGATCTTCGTCTAGTGAGAAATCTGTACCTTTTTTGGAATGAAAAGTGAAAAATGAAAGTGAAAGTTGCTCAGTCATGTCCAACTCTTTGCAACCCCATGAACTATACAGTCCATGGAATTCTCCAGACCAGAATACTGGAGTGGGTAGCCTTTCCCTTCTCCAGGGCATCTTCCCAATCCAGAGATTGAAGCCAGGTCTTCTGCATTGCAGGTGGATTCTTTACCACCTGAGCCACAAGGGAAGCCCAGGAATACTGGAGTGGGTAACCTATCCCTTCTCCGGTGGGTCTTCCTGACCCAGGAATCGAACTAGGGTCTCCTGCATTGCAGGTGGATTCTTTACCAACTGAGCTATCAGGGAATAATAAAGTATAATATTGCCAAAAATAATTTTTTTTTAGCTTTTTATTTTTTAAATTTTAATATCTTTAATTCTTACATGCGTCCCCAAACATGAACCCCCCTCCCACCTCCCTCCCCATAACATCTCTCTGGGTCATCCCCATGCACCAGCCCCAAGCATGCTGCATCCTGCATCAGACATAGACTGGCGATTCAATTCTTACATGATAGTATACATGTTAGAATGTCATTCTCCCAAATCATCCCACCCTCTCCCTCTCCCTCTGAGTCCAAAGGTCCGTTATACACATCTGTGTCTCTTTCCCTGTCTTGCATACAGGGTCCTCATTGCCATCTTCCTAAATTCCATATATATGTGTTAGTATACTGTATTGGTGTTTTTCTTTCTGGCTTACTTCACTCTGTATAATCAGCTCCAGTTTCATCCATCTCATCAGAACTGATTCAAATGAATTCTTTTTTACGGCTGAGTAATACTCCATTGTGTATATGTACCACAGCTTTCTTATCCATTCATCTGCTGATGGACATCTAGGTTGTTTCCATGTCCTGGCTATTGTAAACAGTGCTGCGATGAACATTGGGGTACAAGTGTCTCTTTCAATTCTGGTTTCCTCGGTGTGTATGCCCAGCGGTGGGATTGCTGGGTCATAAGGTAGTTCTATTTGCAATTTTTTAAGGAATCTCCACACTGTTCTCCATAGTGGCTGTACTAGTTTGCATTCCCACCAACAGTGTAGGAGGGTTCCCTTTTCTCCACACCCTCTCCAGCATTTATTGCTTGCAGATTTTTGGATTGCAGCCATTCTGACTGGTGTGAAGTGGTACCTCATTGTGGTTTTGATTTGCATTTCTCTAATAATGAGTGAAGTTGAGCATCTTTTCATGTGTTTGTTAGCCATCCGTATGTCTTCTTTGGAGAAATGTCTATTTAGTTCTTTGGCCCATTTTTTGATTGGGTCGTTTATCAAAAATAATTTTTAATTCCATCTTCAGTATTAAATGACTGCACAGAAATTCACTAATTTTTTTTTTTTTGAAGCACACTAATATGAAAGCTGTCACAATGCAATCTAACAAAATTGTTTCAAATGAAGTTATAGACAGGGAAGTGCCATTAGAGCCATCTTATGGAAAAAACCTCATGAACATTTTGGCCAACCTAATAGGTATTTAAGTTGTAAAACTTGCTTTTTTTTTTTCTTTATAGTATATAAAGATCTATTTCATGTACTTAAATAACATTACTTATAATGACTAAAATATGCCGTGGTGTGCGTTTAACTAATCTTCTTATGTTTGTCCTTTACTCTAAAAATTTTTGTTATACCAAACAGTACTGCAATGAAGATTTTGTTGATAAATGTTTGAGTACTGTACACATTCTTGATTTTTCATGGGGATGAATTCTGTGGAGTGATATTACTGGTCCAAGGGCAGGTATTTGTAAAGCTTTGATGTGTATTGCAAAAAGGCCTTCTAGAAACTGGGTCCCTGATAAGTCAAGGGTTTTTTTCAGTGAGACTATATAAATATTTATGTGCCTGCATAGTGAAAGCTCATAAGTCAAAAGTCCATTTTATGTATTAAGTATCTTGCCAATATAAAAATACTAATTCCTACCTTAAAAATGGGCAAGAGACATGAACAGAGATCACAAAAGCAAAAAGCGCAAGGGGATGATTAACATATAAAAGCATGTTCAACCTCATTAATAATCAAATAACACAAATTAAAGTAATAAAATATAATTTCTTACCTCTTATTTTTCCAAAAGTTTTTAATTTACTGAACTTTATAAGGGTATAAAGTGCTGAAGTGAATAATCACATTTAAGATAGCATAATCCTATTAATTGGTATGATTAATTATCCCAATAATTAATTAATTAGGATAATAATTACTTAGGATAATCATATTGAGGAGAATAAGAATTGCTGTGCCATTTCTGGAAAGCAATTTGAAAGAGTTCAAATAATTTAACCCAGTAAGTACATTCTAGAACTTGAGCCTAAAGAGATAATGAGAATTTAAATACAAGACTACTTATTCTTGCATCGGTTGCGATAGTGAAAAATTGGAAAAAAAATCTAAATATCTAAAAAATAAGGGTGTGAAATACATTAAATACGTTGTTGGTTTTAGTGAACATGTATTATTTTTCTTATATAAGAAAACTATATTTATATAGTTAATATGTTACCTTCTTATGTTTATTTGTAAAAGCATAGAAACTTTACAGAAGTTTTTAATAAGTGATCTAGTATATCTATTTGAAAGAAAGTCATATCTCATACTATATAAATATATATAAATGCAAAATATGTAAATATAAAGTGAAAGTTGCCCAATCATGTCTGACTTTTTGGGGACCCCATGAACTGTATAGTCCAAGGACTTCTCCAGGCCAGAATACTGGAGTGGGTAGCTGTTCTCTTCTCCAGGGGATCTTCCCAACCTAGGGATTGAATCCAGGTCTCCTGCACTGCAGATGGATTCTTTACTAGCTGAGCCAACAGGAAATATAAGTTTCTTTTAAAAATCTCTGAGTGAGAAAGACTTTCAAACAGATCCTGTGTTGCAAAAATGTCCATATTATTTTTGAATGAAAAGAGAAACCATACTATTATATAATATGTGTAGTATGGTGTTTTTGTTTGCTTAAATGCTTGAAAATACGCATATTGTATATGTTTGTATGTGATTGTTAGTCACTTAGTCATATCCGACTCTTTTTGACCCCCTGGACTGTAGCCCACCAGGCTCCTCTGTCCATGGGATTTTCCAGGCAAGAGTGCTATAGTGGGTTGCCATTCCCTTCTTCAGGGGATCTTCCTGACCCAGAGATTGAACCTGGATCTCCTGCATTGCAGGCAAATTCTTTAGCATCTGAACCTCCAGGGAAGCCCATGTTTGTATAATCATGGTAAAAAGTCTGGAAAGAAATTAAAATTATTTGCGGTGGTAGGACTAAAGATATAGAAAGTACTTTCTCAAAAGAAGTTACATCTGAGCATTAAATCATCATGTTTTTATTATTATTACACTTTCAGATTTCATTGTCAGTGTTTTAACTGTCACTTCTGTTTTGGTGACAACTCCCCCGATGAACCTTCCCTCTTGCTCCCTGGTGTCCATCTTCAGTATATAAAATCAAACTCATCTTTCTTTTTAAACATATAACCAGTACTTCTTAAAGCACTTATCAGCTGTAATATTTGCTCTGTGTCACTTAATAATATTTGCTCAGTTTCAAAATCTTTGGGTTGTCCTCTTTCTTTATAACATCCAGCTGGATCCTTCTATTTCAAAGGCTAAAGAAAAACAATCAAGACATCTATACCTATCTAAATCCTGTTTCTTTCTCTGTCTCATTTCTTGCTCTCCTTTTTTCCTATCACCAACATCCTAATTTAATATTTCATCTTTCAGGTGTGAATCTTTTCATTCTTTATACACCCTCTACTATGTTCATCAATTTTAAATCCTTGTTTTATATTACCACACTCATACTGTCCTAAAAAAACAGTAACAAAACTTTAATGGCTCCACATTTCCAGCAGCATACAAGTCAATGAATCCAAGGTGCAGATAAAGACAAATATCATATGACATCATTTAATTATCTTTTAAAAAAAATGATACAAATGAACTGATTTACAAATAGAAATAGAGTCACAGACATAGAAAACAAACTTAAGTTGCCAAAGGGGTTAGCGGGAAAAGTAGGGTAGGGACATAAGCTAGGTGTTGGGGATTAACATATACACACTGCTGCTGCTGCTGCTGCTGCTGCTAAGTCGTTTCAGTTGTGTCCAAATCTGTGCTTCCCAGAGACAGCAGCCTACCAGACTCCCCCGTCCCTGGGAGTCTCCAGGCAAGAACACTGGAGTGGGTTGCCATTTCCTTTTCCAAGGCATGAAAGTGAAAAGTGAAAGTGAAGTCACTCAGTCGTGTCCGACTCTCAGCGACCCCATGGACTGCAGCCCACCAGGCTCCTCCATCCATGGGATTTTCCAGGCAAGAGTACTGGAGTGGGGTGCCATTGCCTATATAAAATAACAAGGATCTACTGTACAGCACAGGGAAGTATACTCAGTATCTTGTGATAACCTATAAGGGAAAAGAATCTATATATAATATATATGTGTATATAACTGAGTCACTTTGCTGTACCATTGAAATTAATACAATATTATAAATTATACCTCAATTAAAAATGAATAGATCAACTTAAATGTCAGTAGAGATCTGTTTAAGTAAATTATGGAACACATATACAATGGAAAAGATAAGCAACCTATTCAAAACAAAATTCAGTTCTACATGTGAAATGGAAAAATCTTAAAGATACATTACTCGGTAAAATCAAGATATATTAAGCAAGAAAAAAAGTGCACGTTGTGGTATGACACGATTTTTAGTATGCTGCCAGTCGTGTGGTGTGTGTGTGTAAATGAATTCAGTCATTGCACAGGAAACCAGTAATAGCAATTGCCTAAAGGCAGTGAGGAAGTAAGAGCGACTCACTTTTCTGTCTTTTCTTTTGTAACTCTTGAATTTAGGTACATGGATCACCTATTAAAAATATTATATAAGTTTTGCAGACCTAAACCCACTTTTGCACGTTGATTATAGGTTATTTTTTGTTCCAGTGTATAAATAATTTGTTTCAGTGTATAAAGTTTGAGATTAAAGGTAGTTTGTTTTAACACAGTAGTATTAAAACAAGCATTTAATCTTCAGATTCCTGGGCTGTATAAATCCAGTTCTGTGGACAGTCTTTCTACAACCAAGATCAAACCTTTAGTACCTGCCAGAGCCAGTGGGCTGAGCAAGAAGCCATCAAGCATCCATAAGAGAAATCATCACAATGCCGAAAACAAGCCAAGACTGCAGATCAAAATCAATGAACTCTGGAAAAATTTTGTATTTAAAAAGTGAGTTACCATGTTACTGATTCTAAAATAGGATAAATCATTTTTTCTCTATAATCTCAATTCCTGTCTCCTGTTTCTGTTTTCCTATGAATCAGTTTCTTTTTCCTCTTACCCTTAGAGTTTTAATTTCCTCTGGTCCCTGTAACTGACTCTTTGTAAGAATATGTACTCTCAGTTTCTGTATCTTCTTTTTAGTGAAAAGATGGCCAACTGAAAACCTCAGTTCTCAGTCTGGCTTTGGGGTCTCTATGTTGTTAAGCAAACTACTTTTCCAGGGCTTAAGTGCCTCAGCTTTTTTTCCTTCTAAAAGTTGTTTCAGACTTGAGAATGGAAAGATAATGCTGTATGGTTACTTCTGGACTTAAGGCAGTTTGTTTCCCTAAATTACCTCATCTAAAATGGAAAGAGTCAGTAAGTTTATGAGTTTATATGATGAATTAGCCAGATTTCTACTGTATATGGCAAACAGTGTTTTAAGAGAGTTGACCCTGCATATATCTACATTTTTTGAACCACATTTCTTCCGTTAGACAACAAAATTAACCAAAGAGTAGCATGACTTTATAGTTAATTTATTTTCTTGTTCTTATTACAGCAAATGTGCCAAGAATAAAAGCAAAGAGAAAGGGGTGGAGGGAGGTGTCTTACATGGAGTGATAAGATTAAACTTTCAGTTCAGTTCAGTTCAGTTCAGTTCAGTCACTCAGTCGTGTCCGACTCTTTGCGACCCCATGAACTGCAGCACGCCAGGCCTCCCTGTCCATCACCAACTCCCGGAGTTCACTCAGACTCATGTCTATCGAGTTGGTGATGCCATCCAGTCATCTCATCCTGTGTTGTCCCCTTCTCCTCCTGCCCCCAATCCCTCCCAGCATCAGGGTCTTTTCCAATGAGTCAACTCTTCACATGAGGTGGCCAAAGATTAAACTTTACCTAGTAAATATTGTTATCACAATCAGTTGAGATAGTATTAGTGGAAATACTTTGTAATAAATGCTGGACAATTATTTTTTACTTACATTGTATAAAGTCTAGATTAAACCATATAGCAGCAGTTCTCAAGCTTTTTGCCTTTAGGAACACTTTATAGTCTTAAAAATTACTGAGAGCCCAAAAGTGCTTTGGTTTATGTGTGTTATATCTCTTTTTAATGTGTTATTAAAAAGGACATTTAGAAAATATTTATTTTAAAATAGCAATCTCATTTCATCTTAAAATTGATAGTATATTTTTACAAAACTATGTTTTTCAGAACAAAAATGAGAATGACATTGTTTTACATTTTTGCAAATCTTTTCTGTCCAATTTAATGTAACTGAACTGGATTCTTATATCTGCTTCTTTGTTTGATTTGTTATGCCTTGGTTGAGTTATAGGAAGAAAATCTGATCTCACATGTAAATGCACTTTAGCTTAATAGCATGTTTTATTTAATTTTAATTTTTCTTCTTTTATATTACACCAAAATTCAGTACGTGGTAGTTTCTTAAAAGTTGTAATATAGGATATGAAACCACATTAATTGATTTTTATACATTACAGTCTATTAGCTCATATTGTATTTTGGTGTTCATCTTTTACTCATTCATAATTTTATAACATTGGTGTAAATCATTTGAAAAATGTGAACTTACTGAGTTGTGCTTATCTTTCAATTGTTGACACATTTTTGTTATGCAATATTTTTAAAAATCGCAGTCTTGCCAGCAGTCTTTTAAGTATTGGGAAAGTGACAAGGGGCAGATATAAGTTTTCCAAAATTCTAATTTTCACTGGAAAGCTTGAATTTTGTCTCTGGCAACAAATGCTGTTAGGTTTGTTTTTTTTTTCCTTAGAAATAACAAATAATCTCTGTTCATTTTAGAGAAGCCCTTTGCTAAATACTTAAATTTGAATTTCCATAGTGAGACTGACTTTTTTTTTAGTACTATCAGTATTTCTTAAACAGTTTGGTGACACTGTGTTGATTCATTGCCAGCAGCTTTACTTATTATCAGCACAAGTGTCCTTTTTTAGATTACTGATACAAGTGTCAGCACAGTATGAAAAGCAGATAAAGTCTAAATACTATTATGAAAATAGTTTTAAATATTACAAACCTCTCAAAAGGGTCTTGGGAATAGGATTAGTTTCTATAGACATAGAACTTCCTTCCAGAAGTTGGGAGTGAGGAAGGAGTGAAAAGATAGGGCTTAAACGTTGGTTCATGCTCCACTGATGCTGCTTCTCACCCAGACTTGAGAAGGATGCTAGAAAGAAAAAAACTAAAGTTTGTTTACTGAAATCATTCTACCTTCAGTTCAGTTCAGTCCAGTCGCTCAGTCGTGTCCAACTCTTTGCGACCCCATGAATCGCAGCACACCAGGCCTCCCTGTCCATCACCAATTCCTGGAGTTCACTCAGATTCATGTCCATCAAGTCAGTGATGCCATCTAGCCATCTCATCCTCTGTCGTCCCCTTCTCCTCCTGCCCCCAATCCCTCCCAGCATCAGAGTCTTTTCCAATGAGTCAACTCTTCTCATGAAGTGGCCAAAGTACTGGAATTTCAGCTTTAGCATCATTCCTTCCAAAGACAGGTGTCTATTTAGTAGTGGTGTGGTACCTACTTTGAAAGATGACTTAGAAAGCAGGAATGGGTACTAAGAAGCAAAACTCAAATTTTGCAGGGAGTACTCAGAAGAATTTGACTGTGTTACATAATGAATTGGGGGAAATTATACGGTAGAGGTTCTTATCCTCTTTATATACCTCTATTTTGTCCAGGCAGATTATTCTCTAATAAACACTACCATAAAAACACCAAATTCATTTTATTATATTATATTTTGCAGAGATTCTGAAAAGCTTCCTTCTTGTAAGAAGCCAGATCCCCTGTCTCCAGTCAAAGATAACATCCAGCTAACTCCAGAAGAAGAGGATATATTTAACAATTCTGAATGTATGCTTGTTCAGAGAGCACTATTCCAGTAAACGCAAGCAGCTGGGAGACTGTTGCCTGCAAGAGAATCTCTATCAATTTCAAGTCCTGTTTGGAAATGAGGCCATTCTGAAAGATTTGTTCTTAGATCTATGCTATTTATTTTAAATAGAACACAATTTTTTATAATAATTTTGTAACTGTTCGTGTTTGGCTTTTTATATTTTTATAAGAAGCTAACTAGAGAAATAACTTTGGAAAATCTACTCTACAGCTTTCCCTGTGGTCCAGCGGCTAGGACTCCTTGCACCCAATGCAGGGAACCTGAGTTCAACCCCTGATCAGGAAACTAGATCCCACTTGCCACAACTAAGGGTCCCCCTGCTGCAACTAGGACCCAGTGCGGCCAAAATAAATAGTTTTAAAACAAAAATCTATTCTAAAGATTTCTATAATGTTGTCAAATACAAAGATGATAAATGGAAAACCACAATTCTGTAATCATTTTATACTGTAAGAAATTACTATACTTTTCCATGCTTTCATGTTTTTTCACCTGTCTTTCCTGTCTTTCAGGGTTGAATTGGAAATACAGTTGCTGGGATGGGAGGGGTTGTTGGAAGGGTTAAAGATCATTGCATAAATGGGACAGTCCTCTGTTATCCCTGAAGAGTTTCGTAGGTTACAGATTGACAGTGAAGGACAATTGCTTTCAGCATCATATGAAAGGAACTACTTACATCATTCATATTCTTAAGCTTCCAAAGTAGCCTGTTTCTCTTGTATATCTTTTTTGAAGTGTAAGCTAAAAATTCCTTAGCTTATATTTAAAACTATGTCCTAGGTGTGATGTAAGATATTACTACTAAAGCTACAGAATCGATGATTTGTCCATACTCTGCAAAGAAATAGATGGGAACTAAAACCAGGTATGCAAGTGAAGATCTGAAGTAAGGAAGTGAAGTGACAATCTGACCAGAAGTAAAACGATTGTAAAAGTGTCTGAGATATAGAGGATAAATGAAAGGGATTCAGAGCAGTTTAATTTTTAAGTGAGACTTAGTAGAGGACTTGGATAAAGAGTCCAAGTGGAAAAAAACAAAATGTTTTAAGAAACAGCATAAAATTTTTAAATGGAGACTATTTTTTTTCTCAAAATCTGGAAAAGGCTACAAAGAACAAAAGCAAAATTGAACTTTCTGTGAATGTTTCCTGTTACACAACAAATTAAGAAAGGGAAGATGGCAACAGTGCTGTAGTTTTTCAGTCTCCAAACCCCCACATTACCGCAACTGGGTGACAAAGTCAAAACACCAATGAACAACACTACAACAAATTCAGATGGCGTCATATATTTAAATCCCAAACTATAAGTAGGTGAAGACAAACCACCAGCAGCCACAAGACTGCAAGGTGGTACTGACATCTGTATGGGAGAAGTAGAGAATGGCAAGAGGGCACTAATGGACATGAGAACAGAACTTATACAGAATAATTGTTGAAACACAGAGCGGACCAAGTTGCAAACAGCATTTAAAACTGTTATGTAGTCCAATGGTAAGTGAGTGCAAGAGGCCTGCAATTATATCTGAAGGACTGAAGCAATGCAGTCCATATGAACTTTTGAAATGATTTACCGTATTTGCCAAGGTTCCCTTCTAGGGGAACAGGGTCTCCCACAGAAGAGAAACTGCTGGCAAGTAAAACAAAAGCTTGAGTGGGAAAGAGACAGTAGACACAAAGCAAGAGGAATAGTTGACCAAGAAATCTCAGGAGAATACTGAGTATACTTTTTGAACACTGAAAAAGCAACAATAGCAGCAAAACAGCTGAGAAGCTCCCGTGAGCCATGCCTGCTCAAAGTTTAGGAAATTTATTTTTATTTAAACTACAGAAAAATGTTTAGGTCACTCCTTTACAAAACTGATTTAAAGAGTCAAGCAGTATAACATCTCTATAAATAATGAAAATCTACCAGAAAGGCCCACTGAGCCAATCAAAACCAGTGTATTTGAAAATGTGCTAAAAGTTAAATAAATGCTATGGAATATGAAGGAAATTTAGAACTGGAAAAAGTCAGAGGGGAAAAAAAAAGGCAAGCTCAGGAGAGCATTAGAAATAGAAATTTCAGAAATTAAAGCTAGAAGGAACACAAATAATCATACAGATAGATGATGCCTTAAATAGGTAAAAAAAAAAAAAAGGAAAAAACACCTTAAAAGATTAGCAAGTCACAGATATTGAAGATGGAGCAGAAGGTCCAATATACAGATAAAAAGAATCTCTGAAGAAAAAACAACCTATAATTTCAGAAAAATTTTAAATTTTAAGATTTGAAACAATATTTTTAAAATGCACTGTTACACCCAGGATTATTGATCCAAAACAGCTAACACCAAGACGTAAGTAACAAGTTACTTTAAAGAAGGAAAAATCCTCTGGGTAGGCAAGGACAGTGGGTGACATGTAAGAATAATAATGAGATTTTTCCACAATTATTCTTTATACCTGAAGAAATTGAGTAATGTGTTAAAGATACTCAAGGGAAAATGTAAGCAAAGGATTTTATATTCAACAAAATCAACTTTCAAGTATATAGAATACAAACATCTATCAAACAAGAATTTGGAAATTATTGCTCACTTAAGCTCTTCCTGAGAAATCAGAAAATAACCAAAATAACTGGAGAAATAGCACCATAAAGATTGATGATGACCATCAAACATAGTGACTTGTACAGCTAAAAATGAGAGCTAAAAGGGAAATATGATATGCAATGACTATGTGCCCAGATGACATAGATAGTACAGCTACAGAGAATAGAACGTATGTAAAACATTTGGTTTAGTTTGAAGTAGTCTGATAATTGTTATTTTAGGACTGTTTGTATATAATGTGGGATAGGGTAAATGAGTGTTTGTGGGATATTTTAATTCATCCCCAATTTTCTTGAGAACCAAGATACTTCCCCACCCCCAAGACTCTTAATGTCTAGGAAAAAGGAGATTAAGACAAAATACAGAACAGCTTAATTTTTTTAAATGTAGTTATGAACTTGAGTTGGAAGTACTGGTAAACTTATGAATGTGTATATACACACATACTATATGTACACACATATACATATATGTGTATGTGTACCTACATATAGCTTCCCTGGTAGCTTAAATGGTAAAGCATCTGCCTACAAAGCGGAAGACCTACCCAACAGGTACTAAAGAGACCCAGAAAAAAGTAACCAATCCTGTACCAATGAGCATCCCAATCACTAGTCTTAATATACCACTTTTTACTGAAAGAAATGAGAGCTTGGAAAAGACCTATAAAAGGCAAGCCTAGGATATCTTGTTAAAACAGAAGCCTTTAGTGAGTAATATGTAATTTCAAAAATGATTAAGGAGACACCTGAAGAGGACCCTACTCTCCAAACATGGGAGATTTTGATCTTGAAAAGATAGGAACTGTCCTTTATTTGATCCCATCATAAACATATTTTTAAAAATTGGTCACCTTCAGAAGATGACAGAGTATCGATGCATTATCTTGGATATGGGAAAGTAAAGGAGAAATATCAGGCATTTCCCCTATCTTTATACTGTATACTTATATTCCAGGCAAGAATACTGGGATGGGTTGCCATTTCCTTCTCCAGGGGATCTCAACCCAGGAATCAAACCTGGGTCTCCTGCATTGCTGGCAGATTCTTTACCAACTGAGGTACGAGGAATGCCCATCTTTATACTGTACCAGTGGGTTGCCAAACAGAAGATCAATCTCTTTTTAGTGCTCTAACAATGAAAAAGAGATATTACTGTTTTGCAACCCCCAGTGGATTAATGGATTTAGGTTTAAAGTGTCAGCTGCTGTTAACATTGTAACTAGACATTTCATTTCTCTTAATGAAAGAGCTCAGCATCCTCTAGTCTTGCCACGGGATTGGAGATAAGACATCATTCCTCTGGATCCAACTGCAAAATTGCAGGAAATACGGAGGACAGAGGAAATAGGGAACTGCAACCTGAGTGTGCAATTAGCAAAATTCAGACAGCAGCAAATTGCAGATGAAATGCCCCTGGATTCTCAACAGATAAATTATAAGGAAAGGGAGAGGAAAATTCCATATTAAAAGATGAAACTAAATTATTTAGGGATGCCCACTCTGGTGATTAGACAATAAGAGAAATATAAGGAAATGATAATTATAAAATTTAGGGTGGTGGTTACAGGGAGTTCAGTAGTGTCCAACTCTTTGTGACCCCATGGGCAATAGAGTTCATGGAATTCTCCAGGCCAGAATACAGGAGTGGATAGTCTTTCCCTTCTCTAAGGGATCTTCCCAACCCAGGGATTGAACCCAGGTTTCCCACATTATGACAAGGTTTGCTTATAATAGCTTATTAGGGTATCGATATCAGAAAGTAAAATGTTGGCCTTCTAATTTACTAGGCCATTTACTTGTTTTGTGTGGCTCTTCATATTCTGTTTTTTTTCATTTATGTAAATATTTTTTAAAATGTTTACAATGTCGTGTTGGTTTCTGCCATACAATGATAATTTTTTAAAATCATTATTTTAATAGTATTCCATCAAATTGAAAATATAATTGATTATAAGAGGCATCATTAATTTATGTACAGTTGGGAATAAACTCCATCAACTTTGAGGTACACACTGTTCTCAAAAATGTTAAAATATGTACCTTAGACTAGAGGCCCTGCCACAATTCAGAGATACACATCCTGTGACTTGGGCGCAAAATCAAGCAACTATCCTCATTTCGAAAAGTTAACTGGCCAGTTGGCACCAGACAGCCTCTGTTCTTGAAAGACATGAAGCACAGCTGAAAGTACAAGGCTGAAAAGATGGGATAAAGTGACAACAAATTGAACTCAGTCTCGCTTCCCTGTGTAGGCCCCATTCTCTCTTCTTTTGGGGTTCCGGCTGCACACATTAGAAAGCTGTAAGTTGTCACACAGCTATTAGTGCTGTAACGTTTACTCCGTTTTTCAGTTTGGGTAATTTCTATGAACCCATTTTCTAGTTAACCAGTTCTTTCCCTGACTCTTCATCTGGTTATTCTGCTTTTTGTTTTTATTTCTTGTATTTCTAACTTACAGTTTCCGTCTCTGCTGACATTCCCCCAACCTGCGCATGCACATACGGTCCATATTTTACGCAAGGCATATTCAGTTCAGTTCAGTCGCTCAGTCGTGTCCGACTCTTTGCGACCCCATGAATCGCAGCATGCCAGGCCTCCCTGTCCATCACCAACTCCCCGAGTTCACTCAGACTCACGCCCATCGAGTCAGTGATGCCATCCAGCCATCTCATCCTCTGTCGTCCCATTCTCCTCCTGCCCCCAATCCCTCCCAGCATCAGAGTCTTTTCCAATGAGTCAACTCTTTGCATGAGGTGGCCAAAGTACTGGAGTTTCAGCTTCAGCATCATTCCCTCCAAAGAAATCCCAGGGCTGATCTCCTTCAGAATAGACTGGTTGGATGTCCTTACAGTCCAAGGGATTCTCAAGAGTCTTCTCCAACACCACAGTTCAAAAGCATCAATTCTTCGGTGTTCAGCTTTCTTCACAGTCCAACTCTCACATCCATACATGACCAATGGAAAAACCATAGCCTTGACTAGATGGACCTTTGTTGGCAAAGTAACGTCTCTGCTTTTCAATATACTATCTAGGTTGGCCATAACTTTTCTTCCAAGGAGTAAGCGTCTTTTAATTTCATGGCTGCAGTCACCACCTGCAGTGATTTGGGAGCCCCCCAAAATAAAGTCTGACACTGTTTCCACTGTTTCCCCATCTATTTCCCATGAAGTGATGGGACCAGATGCCATAATCTTAGTTTTCTGAATGTTGAGGTTTAAGCCAACTTGTTCACTCTCCACTTTCACTTTCATCAAGAGGCTTTTTAGTTCCTCTTCACTTTCTGCCATAAGGGTGGTGTCATCTGCATATCTGAGCTTATTGAATATTTCTCCCAACAATCTTGATTCCAGCTTGTGTTTCTTCCAGCCCAGTGTTTCTCATGATGTACTCTGCATAGAAGTTAAATAAGCAGGGTGACAATATACAGCCTTGACGTACTCGTTTTCCTATTTGGAACCAGTCTGTTGTTCCATGTCCAGTTCTAACTGTTGCTTCCTGACCTGCATGCAGATTTCTCAAGAGGCAGGTCAGGTGGTCTGGTATTCCCATCTCTTTCAGAATTTTCCAGAGTTTATTGTGATCCACATAGTCAAAGGCTTTGGCATAGTCAAGAAAGCAGAAATAGCTGTTTTTCTGGAACTCTTGCTTTTTCCATGATCCAGCAGATGTTGGCAATTTGATCTCTGGTTCCTCTGACTTTTCTAAAACCAGCTTGAACATCTGGAAGTTCACGGTTCACCTATTGCTGAAGCCTGGATTGGAGAATTTTGAGCATTACTTGACTAGCATGTGAGATGAATGCAATTGTGCGGTAGTTTGAGCATTCTTTGGCATTGCCTTTCTTTGGGATTGGAATGAAAACTGACCTTTTCCAGTCCTGCGGCCACTGCTGAGTTTTCCAAATTCGCTGGCATATTGAGTGCAGCACTTTCACAGCATCATCTTTCAGGATTTGAAATAGCTCTACTGGAATTCCATCACCTCCACTAGCTTTGTTGGTAATGATGCTTTCTAAGGCCCACTTGACTTCACATTCCAGGATGTCTGGCTCTAGGTGAGTGATCACACCATCGTGATTATCTTGGTCGTGAAGATCTTTTTTGTATAGTTCTGTGTATTCTTGCCACTTCTTAATATCTTCTGCTTCTGTTAGGTCCATATCATTCCTGTACTTTATCGAGCCCATCTTTGCATGAAATGTTCCCTTGGTATCTCTAATTTTCTTGAAGAAATCTCTAGTCTTTCCCATTCTGTTGTTTTCCTCTATTTGCACACTGATCGCTGAGGAAGGCTTTCTTATCTCTTCTTGCTATTCTCTGGAACTCTGCATTCAGATGCTTATATCTTTCCTTTTCTCCTTTGCTTTTCCCTTCCCTTCTTTTCACAGCTAGTTGTAAGGCCTCCTCAGACAGCCATTTTGCTTTTTTGCATTTCTTTTCCATGGGGATGGTCTTGATCCCTGTCTCCTATACAATGTCACGAACCTCCTTCCATAGTTCATCAGGCAGTCTATCTATCAGATTTAGGCCCTTAAATCTATTTCTCACTTCCACTGTATAATCATAAGGAATTTGAGTTAGGTCGTACCTGAATGGTCTAGTGGTTTTCCCTACTTTCTTCAATTCAGTCTGAATTTGGCAATAAGGAGTTCATGATCTGAGCCACAGTCAGCTCCTGGTCTTGTTTTTGTTGACTGTATAGAGCTTCTCCATCTTTGGCTGCAAAGAATATAATCAATCTGATTTCTGTATTGACCACCTGGTGATGTCCATGTGTAGAGTCTTGTCTTGTGTTGTTGGAAGAGGATGTTTGCTATGACCAGTGCATTTTCTTGGCAAAACTCTATTAGTCTTTGCCTTGCTTCATTCTGTATTCCAGGCCAAATTAGCCTATTACTCCAGGTGTTTAATAGTTATTTTAAATATTTTGTCTGATATTTCTAGTATCTGGGTCATCTCTGAGTCTGATTCTATATCTTGTGTCCTAAAAGTGTTTTCATTTTCTGTGTTTTGTGTGTGTGTGTATCATGTTTTCTGATTGACTTGTATTGATGCCATATATTGATGTAGGAAAGTAGTGACCGAAGTAAATAATACAGTTGGAAATGAGCATGCATCTTCCACTGGGGGTTAGAGTGAGGCATTGTAAAGTCTACTCAGGAGTTTAACTGGCTTGGGTTTATTATTGCTATGACAATAAAGTCCTCTAGTGTGATGCTAGGGTTTTTAGTTTTGTTTGTTTCTCAGTGTTCCTGCTCTATCTTCAGTTTTTAGCCTTCTTCATGCACTTATGTCTCAGAAGGAGTCTATCTTCAAGCCCTTGCCCCTCTCCATCAGTAGACTCCGGTTGTTTATTGTTGCTTGTTTAATGACTAGATGCAGCCTGTGCTGTCCTTAGTCGCTCAGTCATGTCTGACTCTGTGACCCCATGGACTGTAGCCCACCAGGCTCCTCTGTCCATAGGATTTTCCAGGCAAGAATACTGGAATGGGTTGCCACACCCTCCTCCAGGAGATCTTCCCAACCTAGAGATCAAACCCAGGTCTGCACGTGCCACATTGTAGATGCATTCTTTAGTAATCTGAGTCACCAGGGAAGCCTAAGAATACTCGAGTGTGTAGCCTAACCCTTCTCAAGGGGATCTTCCTGACCCAGGAGTCAAACTGGGGCCTGTTGTATTGCAGATGGATTTTTACCAGCTGAGCTACCAGGGAAGCCCAGATGCAGCCTGAGGGTAATGTAAAACTATATCAATTACATTTGACTTTATAATCCACTGCACAATCAGCATTATCCACCTTTGTTTCTCAATGCCCAGAAAGTTCCTAGCAATATGATCAGTGTTTCAAGTTCTTATTACATGACTCCTGGATACCAGGCATTGCATATTGTGTAGCACTTGAAGTCTTTATAAACATGTGTCCAAAACTCCTAAGTGACCTTGAGTAAACTATTGAACCTTTGTTGTCTTCTTTTTTTTTTCTCATAGAACAAACATTACAGCTCCAAAATTCTGTGAATCAAACAGTAAATTCTCTGATTTATCCCTGGTGGCTCAGATGGTAAAGATTCTGCCTGCAATGTAGGAGACCCAGGTTCTAGCCCTGGGTCGGGAAGATCCCCTGGAGAAGGGAATGGCTACTCACTCTAGTATTCTTGCCTGGAGAATTCCATGGACCAAGGAGCCTGGCGAGCTACAGTCCATGGGGTTGGAAAGTCAGACAGGACTGAGCAACTAACACACATTTTAAAGTCTATTCCAAAGGCTCCACAAGGGGGCAGCTCCTCCACGTTGCTTAATGTCTGAAAAGAATTCCACAAGTCTTTAAGTCTTTACAAACTCACCCTTGCACACAATATTTTACTTTTGTTTCTTTTAATTGTACAAGTCAGGCACAAATATAGTCACACTTATGAAAAAAGTTCCAGGATTACAGACTAACTTCAAGTCTCTTAATTAGTACCCCCAATTTTCCCTACTGTCAGCTCATGGGTATTTTATTTTTTTATGAAGTTTTATTTTCTGTGACTTCTTTAAAACAGTTTCTGAAACTAACTAGTTTTACTCCACATAGGATTTAAACATCTTTTCCTAATAAAGATAGATTAGTTTACCTTTAATTATTCTAACTCCATAAAATGCATGTCATAATTAACTTATTTCTTAATGACGTTTAGATAGCGTTTTCAGTATTTAAACAATGTTGCATCAAAAATTTCTATACTGCATTTGGGAAAAAAGTGAAAATTCTCCCTCTCAAGATTCCATAGTAATTAAGATTTGAAAGCCGATTTATTCAACCAAAAGAGGAATGTTTTAGTAATTTTACTAGCCACAAAAATATATAACAGGAAAGATGTTACAGAAAAGGAGGTAGAAGGAGAAACACTTAACAGCCTTCCTTGGAAAATTTGCTCCATTTCATGATATAAATCATTTTAGATGCCATTACTGTTAGGGTGCTTCACAGATATGTTTTTGTTGTAGAGAAGACTAGACCTAGGCAACAAATGGCCTAATTAATACAGAATAGAGACAAGAAAGACTCAAGTGTGGCTACCCAGTGAGGGCAGGTTCTGTGTCTTGGTTACCTCTTTGTCTTCTACACTGTGAGGGACATGTTTTATGGGAATGAGCCAGAGCTGTTTATATGTTATATACCCAAAGGAAAAAAAAAAAAAAAGATATGTCTGGTGTTACTGCATGCATACACGCTAAGTTACTCAGTTGTGCCAGATTCTTTGCAACCCCATGACTGTAGCCCGCCAGGTCCCTCTGTCCAAGCAATTCTCCAGGCAAGAATACTAGAGTGGGTTTCTATTTTCTCCTTCAGGGGACTCTTCCCAGCCCAGGGAATGAACCCACGTCTCTTGTGTCTCCTGCACTAGCAGGCAGGTTCTTTTCCACTAGCACCATCTGGGAAGCCCCTGGTGGTATTAATGGATATAAGTTGTACCTATAGCAAATATTCCCAGAGAAATAGACAGGTTCTTCTTTGGAACTTTTTTAGAATTTGGAACCTGATTGTCCTTGAATGGGATGTGTGAAACAAAGACAAGTAAAGAGGCAGTTGGGATGCTTTCTGTGACCAAAACTTAGAGAAAGGGATGTACAGAATATGTTTGCAGAAAAGTGAAACTAGCTTAGCCAGACCATTCTAAACATGGAGGTTTGTTAGGCTACAGGACCAACAGTCAGGTGTTGTCAGGAATGTGTGTGTGTATGCTCAGTCCTGTGCCGGGGTCCAGCCCCAGTGGATCCAGGGAATTCGAAGGGTGGACGGCGTTGGCGTGGAAAGACTTGTTTATTGATTGATATAAGATTAGATTAAGAAACTATAGCGTAGTAGGAAGAATAAGTGGAGGAAGAGGGCTGAATAGCTTGGTTTACGTGGAAGACCAATAAAATTCCAGACAAGGAATTTGCACTATCTACGTTGGGCCACTGGCGCCCGCTTGAATATCTAAGGGTGCCTCGCCTTAAGCTCCCTTTCGTGCAGGTCTTAACAGCCAGGGCAAGTAAGTAGACCTGGCGAGCCTCCGTGCCCCAGGTGGAGATTCAGCCTGAAGTTAAAGTAAAGAGCAGAGAGAGGGAAAGGGAGAGAAGAAAAAAGAGAGAGAAAGACACAGGGGGAGCCAGAGTCCCAAGAAACCAGGCCGAGAGACTAGTTCGAGAAGCTGGTCCGAGAAACTGGCCCGAGAAGCTGGCCCCATCCTTTATTGTTCAGAAGGCCTTTTATACTTTTGATAAAACACAGAGATCAATGGGTAACACAAAATTATGTAGCGTTCGCAGCTCAGACTCTTTCTATACATCATTTTGTATACAAAAGGTCTCAGGTGATTTACATTATCTTCTGGCCAAGAGGCTTGTTAACACTTTTTGGCTCTCTTCCTTAATGAATGTTAATTTTGTTTCCCCTGAAGTGTTTTTCTTTAATCTACATCTCCTTAAAGCACTAAAGTTACATCTCTATAGAACAAAGGTGCAGTGGGTTATAACAAAGAAGGTACTTAACTCAAAGATCTAATGTTGCTAATACAAGGTCTACTACTTGTTTTTCTGTATACCAACTATATCTACAAATAAAGGATATGAAAATTTAGCAGCAAGCATTGATTCAACAAATGAAACTTTTAATCAGTCCTATTTTAAAGATTTTGACTCCTCGGAAGCTCCTACATTCCTAGGATGTTTTAAGCTTTCTGTGCCTCCTGCGGTCAGGAGGCCTCAAACAATCACACGCGCAGCTGTGCGAGTCCTGCAGGCAGGCTAGAAAGCCATCAGAGGGGTTTTTGGATTGAAACACTCTTTCAAATGCAGAAGACTAAAGCCCTGAATTGACTTTTTCCAGAAAATGTCAGAAGAGTAGAAAAGCAGAGCACAAAAGCCGGCAGATTTTTGTTGGGGTACATGCTTAGGAATTTCCAGAGGGGTCCCTGAAGTCTGAGCACGCCTTGCGTATGTCAGCTTCCTTCCTCATGACCTTGTCACGGGCGGGATTCCTCACACTGGCTCCCGGCAGTCCTGTCCTTTTTGCGACCCCACAGACTGTAGCCCATCAGGCTTTTCTGTCCATGGGATTTCCCAGGCAAGAATACTGGAGTGGGTTGCCGTTTCTGTCTCTAGGGGTACTTCCCAACTCAGATCAAAGCAGCATTTCTAGCATCTTCTGCATTAGCAGGCAGATTCTCTGCCACTGTGCCAGCCCATACATTAGAATAAATAAGAGGTGCAGAAGCAAGAATTTGCCTAGAATCTTAAAAAAATGGGCTTGGAACTCCCTCTGTGGCTGATCTCATCAAGGCCTGCCACCTCCCCAACCTGGTGTTCAAACTGTGGTCCAAACATTAGGCTTATTTTCCCCTTTCTACTTCCCTGTGTCTACGAGATGCTTTGATGTCAGAAAAGCATACCAAATTTTAATTTTAATATTTTTTTCCAATATTTAATTTTTTTCCCATAAGACACAAACACCTGAAAATTTGACTCATTAGAGGAGACCAAGGATTATGACAATGGATTTTCGGAGCTGTGGGGCAGGACCTTAAATCATTTACACTTACCCCCATAGGACTTGGAGGCAGCCTACTCACCTTTATTCTGGGATGCCATCTTTTGATTTCTGAAGAGACCATCTAGGATGGTATTTAGGGACTAAAGGAAGAATAGTCTTTGGAGGTATTGAGAAGGTATTCTTCATTTATAGACTTAAAGTGTTTAATACCTACATTTGGAGGTATTGAGGGGGTAGTCTTCATTTTGATCTGAACTTTGAAGATTTGTACACTGGAATGACAGTGTCTGGCCCTTTAAGAACTGTGCAGATGAGGAGGTTCCCAGAGAAATGTCTAAGAAAATATTTCCCCTAAAGCACAATATTTTCTACTCCCAGCTTCTCAACTTAAAATTCAAGAGCACGTTAGCAGCATGGTTTTTGTGTTGTTCAAATTCTACCACCTGTGCAATACAGTGCATGTTATTTTTTCTCTGAGCTTCAGTTCTCTTTTTCAGAAGAAATGAGAAAATATAGGTAGTAATTAGCAAGTACAGTGTCAAACACGATGTGCGCTTCCTGCCTATTCCAATGAGGGAAATAGTGATGATGATGACATTTGTGATATTGATAAACCAAGTCTGTTGTCCAGACTGACCTTGTCTTTTTCAAATAACATTACCCCTCTGATCCTCAAGCTGTTCATCAATTAAATGGTGACAACATTAACTTACACTTTATTGTTGTAAGTGTTTTCATATATTAATTAATTCATTTGATGCTCACAGTCCCCCAAGGTAGATATTATTTTTATTTTATACACAGGGTGTCAAGGGACATTTAACAGGAGGATTCCTGCATGCTGTTTTCTATTTCTCAAGGATTCTCTGTTCCTTATCAGTTCCTGTTTCAAGAATGAGTAAAGCTGCATGCAGTTCTCAGGACTGAGGTCGTGGGATGAGACATGCAGTGACTCTTTTCAGCGTCAGCGACCTTGTATGTATTAGACTATCCATATTGTGGCTATTGATAAAATTGCATCCTGTGCAATAGCTGAGTAATCATCTTACTAAAGATAAATAAGCCTGCATTTCTGCTAATAAAGCACTTTTGTTCCATCAGAGCTTGGGTCCCTGTGTCTTTCTTTCTTTCTGTCTTCCTCTCTTTCTCTCTCTCCCTCCCTCCAGCTCTCTCTCTTTCACTTTCTTGTTGTTGACTCTGGACTGCCAGGTCCCGGTCCATTAAAGGACCCCAACAACAGGGTAACTGAGGCAGAGAGAGAGGTTGGTTGCATCAATTGCCATAAGGTCACACAGCTAGTAGGTAAAAGATCCAGAGTTCAGCCCCAAGTGGTATGTTTTTTGCTTGTTGTTGTTTTGGTCACTAAGTTGCATTGGACTCTTTGGGACCCCATGGATGTAGCCCACCAAGCTCCTCTGTCCTTTGGATTTCCTAGGCAAGAATATTGGAGTGGGTTGCCATTAACTTTTCCAAGTATGTATATGTATACCAAATGGTATGCATACTATTTTTGTGGAATATTAAAATGTAAAATTAATAAAGAACATAGTAATTGCTTGGAATATAATCACTATGTTGGAAAAAGTAGTGATTATGATAGAGGCCTCTCTATAGGTATGGTCAAATGATTAATGTTCATCAGTGGAATATGAGTGAACACTATGAGATATTACCACGTTAAACACTTTAAGTCTGAGAAGACTATATGTAAGTGTCTTTTCCACCTATTTTTCTCATCTGAACTTGTGGGAACAAAGAACCTTGAGACGGCAGAATTTCAAGTGTACAGCAGGACGTGCACTTGAATTTCTTCTGAAACAATGCCAAACAGGGAGTCTCCTACCTGTACTGGAGTGCGATATGGGTGAAAATCAACTTTTTTTATGTTTATCTATTAAAGTTAGGGGGTTTCCCTGGTGGCTCAACAGTAAAGAATCTGCCTGCAGTGTCAGAGATGTGAGTTTGATCCCTGGGTCAGGAAGACCCTCTGGAGAAGGAACTGGCAACCCACTCCAGTATTCTTGCCTGGGAAATCTCATGGACAGAGGAGCCTGGGGGACTACAGTTCATGGGATGGCAAAGAGTTGGACTTGACTTAGCTTGTGGACTTGACTAAGTTGTGTTTGACTCTTTGTGACCCCATAAACTGCAGCACACCAGGCTTCCCTGTCTTTCACTATCTCCCAGAGTTTGCTCAAACTCATATCCATTGAGTCAGTGATGCTATCTAACCATCTCATCTTCTGTGAACCCCTTATCCTCTTGTTCAATCTTTTCCAGCATCAGGATATTTTCCAATGAGTCAGCTCTTCACATCAGGTGGCCAACATATTGGAACTTCAGCCTTAGCATCAGTCCTCCCAGTGAATATTCAGGACTGATTTCCTTTAGGATTGACTGGTTTGATCTCCTTATAGTCCAAGGGACTCTCAAGAGTCTTCTCCAGCACTACAATTCAAAGGCAGCAATTCTTCAGTTCTCAGTCTTCTATATGGTCCAGCTCTAACATTCATACATAACTACTGGAAAAACCATAGCTTTGACTATATGGGCCTTTTTGGCAAAGTGATGCCTCTGATTTTTAACCATTAAATGGAAATAATGATTATTTTCCTCAAGTATAAGTATTTCCTATATCTAGGAAAGAAAAATATCATAAAGTTAATATGAAATATGTAAAATTCTTTCTTCTTGAGAAATAAAAAGACATTTTGAAAACCCAGAGCTTAAGAGATTGGTTAGATGATATTGAGTGGAGACGAGAAGGAAAGCAAAACCAAGAAAGGGAAAAGAAAAGGGTCCCAAGGCAATCATGTTTCTATGGAAGACTGCCAGACCATAACAGAATGCCAGCACCTCTAGCCCCAACCTACTCCCAGGACATTGTCCATGGAGGAATGGCCGTACAATCTACAAGCCTTCTAAGACACCCTTCTAACTAGTGAGGCCAAGTTCCCTCTCCTCCCTGTGGACTCAAAGGACTCAGAGTGAGTCCAGCAACTTTATGATGTCCTAGCTTCCTGTTGTTGTTCTTTAGTCATAAAGTCACTTCCGACTATTTGGTGACTCCATGAACTGTATCCTGCCAGGCTTCTCTGTGGAATTTTTCCAGGCAAGAATACTGGTGTGGGGTGGCATTTCCTTCTCCAGGGGATCTTCCTGACCCAGAGATTGAACCCATGTCTCCTACATTGGTAGGTGGATTTTTAACCAGGGAATCCTACCTAGCTTCCTAGGCAGGAGAAAAGGCAAAAATAAATAAATAAGTTTTAATGGAGAAGTTTTAAGTAGTGAAAGTGAAAGTCTCTCATTTGTGTCTAACTCTTTGTGACCCCATGGACTATACAGTCCATGGAATTCTCTAGGCCAGAATACTGGAGTGGGTAGCTGTTTCTTCTCCAGGGTATCTTCCCAACCCAGGGATCAAACACAGATCTCTCGCATTGCAGGTGAATTCTTTACCAGCTGAGCCACAAGGGAAGCCCATAGAGAAGCAAAATAAACTACTTTTCTTTGTGTCTCTCCACAAACCTAGAGAATGTTTGGTTTTCTCTATGTCATCATCATTAGGCTGAAGACTTCAATGTCCGATGTCCTGCATGGAACAGAACCAGGGATGACCCATGAAAGTCATGGTACCTTCAGAGACCATGGAAGAAGTCCAAATGGTCCTATTTATTCTTAGGACATACCTGAATAAGATGGCAGGACCACTGTGCTCCTGGATGTAAGGTAAGGAGGTGATCAGCATCAAATGAGAAAGCTGAATCACTAGAACCATAATTAATGCATAAAAGAAGCGCAATCAGGTGAAACACCCTGATCTGAGAATAAGGAGACCAGTGAATCAGCTTCTATGGATCTCAGTTTTATCATCTTAAATGCAAGATCCTGAGAATAACAACCAGTGTTCTACACACATTCCTAGACCTGTAAAAATATGAACAAAATATGTTGGAAATACTACTTTGCTACACAGCTGGATTTTAACACTGGTTTTACATATTTTTATCTGGACAAATTGTTCAACCTTTTGGGAATACCTATTAGTATTTCTTACTGTGAAAAATAGCAATATATTTCAGGATAAGGTGAATCACTATTCAATTTGCTTCATTACTGTAGTATTACAATGTCCTCACATGAAACTGTTTCTATCCGTAACTTCTTAGCTTAGGCTCATAGGACCATTTATAGGGAGGACCAGTGCTTTTTGTTTTAGTCGCTGTCATGTCGGACTCTTTGCCACCCCATGGCTCCTCTGTCTATGGAATCTTCCAGGCAAGAATAGTGGTGCAAGTTGCCATTTCCTTCTCCAGGGGATGTTCCTGATCCAGGGATCGAACCTGCATCTCCTGCAATCTCAGGCAGATTTTTACCTCTGGGCCACTAGGGAAGCCTCGATGATCAATGAATGACAATATAAAATTTAATTTCTTTGGCAAAAACAAAATTTTTAAATAGTAGTGAGTGAAGTAACTTTCTTGAACCAGCAACCAGGTGCCTGTTTCATTTCCTTTCTCAGCACTGACCTCCTCCTGCCCGGGGAGAAGGGAGGATTGGAGAAGGGTGATGTCACACAGCCCTACATAAAAGCCTCCTTTGGGCTCCTGCCGGCAGTTTGGAAGCAGCTGGAAGGATGAATTAGGTCCTGGTGGTGAGATTTTTTTTTTCCAGGCAGACACAGACACAACTGTTGAGCAAAATGCAGACTCCACAGAAAAGCCCAAGCCTCAGACCTTTCAAGCAGAGGAAGAGCTTAGGTAAAGCTCTCAGAATAGCTGTCTGGGTTTCGGCCCTTGAGACAGCAAGAGAAGGTACAGACTTCTGTATATGCCGATGTGCTCATTTAATCTTAAATGTTCACAGCAACCAGAAGAGAGGAAGTTGCTGGAATCAGAGTGAAGTTCCCTGGCAAGATCCCGGTAAGACTCCATTGTCCTGGGGAGTGGGAGTGAGGGTGAGGGCAGGGATTAGGGGGAGGGGGCTGTGAGAGCCTATTCAAAACACCAAAACCAGCCAATGACCTCCTTCTTTCTAGTCCAAGTTCCTCAGACATAGAAAGTGAGGTGTATCCTTTGACATTTGCTTCAGAGGAGATTCAGGTTGAAACCCTTGACAGGTGATAGTGGAGCGCTACCCCAGGGAGAAGTTCCTGCCCCGGCTGGACAAGACCAAGTTCCTGGTCCCACAGGAACTGACCATGACCCAGTTCCTCAGCGTCATTCGGTAGGTAGCTAAGAGCCTGGGGGGTGGGGGGGGGGTGTTGTGTGGGCTTGGGCTTTTGGGACAATGAGAGATGGGAGGTGGCAGAGAAGGAGAATGATTTGTGCTCCCCCTTTCTCTTCAATATGCCTTTTGTGTGTGTGTGTGTGCGTGTGTGTGTGTGTGTGTGTGTGTGTGTGTGGCTGTCCTGCGTCTCCATTGCTGTGTGGGGGTTTTTCTCTAGTTGTGGCTGGCTGAGGCTACTCTAGTTCTGCTGCACGGGCTTCTCACTGTAGCGCTTCCCTTGTTGCAAAGCATGACGCTAGGGCTCGTGGGCTTCAGTAGTTGCATCACGTGGGCTCAGCAACTGTGGCTCCCAGGCTCTAGAGCACAGGCTCAGTGCCTGTGGTGCAGGGGCTGAGCTGCTCTGCGACATGTGGGATCTTCCCAGGCCAGGAATCGAAGAACCCGTGTCTCCTGCATTGGCAGGCGGACTCTTGGACTCTTTACCACTGAGCCACCAGGGGGGCCCCAACTACGCCTTTAAAAAGGATGATCTCATGAGTAACCAGTTTTAAAATGATGTCAAATATTTTGCTACCGCCCTAAAATAAATGAGCACTCCCAATATTGATGTATCAGCTATTTTCCCCTTTGTTCCACATTTTACTGGTACTGTGTTTTAATTTCTGCCTTCAAATTTCTCTAAGAATTTTTCAAAGAAACTTTTAGAAACTGGTCCAAAACCCTGTTTTCAGCTATTTTAAAAGCCTGGTGACAGCATTGTACCTCTAAATATTTTCCCTCTTGTGGCTGGGAGGGAATTTGGGGTAGGAAAATGCACTGTCCACCTGCTGAATCACTGAGCAGGAGAACCACACCTTCCCCCACATCCTTCTTTCTTCCATTCAGAGCAAGGGAAGGGTGTAGAGTAAAACCAGTGTTGCTGACTTTGAAACTTAAGGGATTGAGGTGGTCATCTGCCAGCTGGACTCAATAAAAAGTGATATGAAACCAAAAATAGCTGACTAAGGGTTCCATAAACATGGCTGGCGTGTGAGTCTCCCTGTGCTGGAAACAACCTCTCAAAAGTTTTGGCTGATGCAGACAGTTTCATCTGAGAACTTATTATGATGCTTTTTAAAATGAGCTCTTTCAGAAGGCCCTGCATTCTTCTCAGACCTACTTAAGGGTTAGGTTAATCCATGGAAATTGGGGCAACTCAAGGAGAACCACAGTCGGGTGTAGACCCCTCCTTCTGTCAGCCAGCAGGCTGCTGGGGCACAGCGTGGCTTCACCAAGAAGTGAATTTTGACACAACTTCCTCCTTTTTTCCATACAGGTACACCTCCAGTTATCATACGCTTCATCCTTCATCCTAATAATTTTGAATCTTTGTATGTATGTTAGTCACTCAGTCGTGTCCAACTCTTTGCAACCCCCGGGTCTGTGACTCACCAGGCTCCTCTGTCCATGGGATTTCCCAGACAAGAATATTGGAGTGGGTTGCCATTTCCTTCTCCAGAGTATCTCCTCGACCCAGGAGAACCTGATCTCCTGCATTGCAAGCAGATTCTTTACCATCTGAGCCACAAGGGAAGCCCTTGAATCTTTACATTAAGTCATAATGGGTGCTTAATATCAATATGTTTAGATGACTTGACTCTTAACCTTGTCATTAAGCACACTGATATTAAGCACCCATTATGTATCATGCACTGTGCTGGGAGCTGCACAAAGAGCAATGAAAAATACAGACCAAAAGTCCTATGCTAAACAACATTTAAACTAAAGTTTCCACTCTTGGAGACTCCTCACCCTTAATAAAATGAGACCCTCGTGGAAGAAGAAAGGAGATGAAGGTGCAATGTGGAAATATAGGAGCCCCATCTTCAGATCTACACTTTCCATGTAGAACAGGCATTTGCTCACCACACGAGAGCAGTGCAATGGTCAGGGTCTGGTCTTTGGATTATCCAGTGTTAGTTAACCAGATTCTGAAATTACTTCCTCTCCCACCCACCACATAAATTTAGCTCCTCCTAGCTAAGAGTAGCGGAGAAGGCAATGGCACCCCACTCCAGTACTCTTGCCTGGAAAATCCCATGGACGGAGGAGCCTGGTAGGCCGCAGTCCATAGGGTTACAAAGAGTCGGACATGACTGAGCGACTTCTTTCACTTTTCACTTTCCTGCACTGGAGAAGGAAATGGCAACCCACTCCAGTGTTCTTGCCTGGAGAATCCCAGGGATGGTGGAGCCTGGTGGGCTGCCATCTCTGGGGTCGCACAGGGTCGAACGCGACTAAAGCGACTTAGCAGCAGCAGCAGCAGCAGCTAAGAGTAGGGGTGTAATGCCTGTGCCTCTAATGTCTGGGTGGAGGATGGTCAGACAGGGCGAGCCATTGCCAACAGATTCATCTTGCTCTGCTATAAAAACAATTCAGAACTCCTATGAATCTAGCCAAACATGGCTGCTCCTCTGCATCCACAACCCAAGGGGAGGGATTTATACTTTTGCATAGTAATGCTTTTCCAAATGGGCTTCCCTGGTGGCTCAGATGGTAAAGACTGCCTGCAATGCAGGAGACCCGGGTTCAATCCCTGCCCAGATTGCTCAGTGGTAAAGACTATGCCTGCCAATGCAGAAGATGCGGGTTCAATCTCTGGGTCCAGAAGTTCCCCTGGGGGAGGAAATGGCAACCCACTCCAGTATTCTTGCCTGGAGAATCCCCATGGACACAGGAACCTGTGAGCTATAATCCATGGGGTTGCAAAGAGTAGGACACAATTTAGCAACTAAACAACAACAACCTTTTCCAAATGTCACGCCCAAGGCTGCTTAACTGACATGTCAAAATACACAGCATTATGTGTTTTCTTTGCACCACTCAGGAAATTCTTAACTTGAAATTCATAGCAAACTGAGGCATATTTACTTAGCATTTTTGAGCTAAGAATATTTTTTTCTAGTTTTTAATGGGATGGTCTCACAGTCTGAGCTTATCTATGAGTTTGAAGACATTTCAAATCGCCAGAAAAATGAACAATCTTTTAGCCAGTTTTTAATAAATTTATCTTATTTACTAGAGAGAGACAGAGAGCTATGATAGGCAGATTCTTTGATTTCTTTTATTATTATATTTTTAATTGTGATAAAATATTATTTTAATCATTTTTAAGCAATCAGATCATGGCTTTAAATACATTCACATTGTTGTGCAACCATTACCAGTACCCATCTCATCTTCCCAAAGGAAAACTCTGTCCCCATTAAAGACTGATTTTCCCATCCTCTCCTTCCCCTAATCCCTGGAAACCAGCATACCTTCTATCTCTATGAATTTGACTATGCTAGGTACCTCATGTAAGTGGGATCATATGGTATCCTTTTGTGACTGACTTATTTCACTGGACATACTGTCCTTAAAATTCATCCATATTGTAGCATTTACTTGTCAGAATTTCCTTCCTTTTTAAAGGGTGATTAATACTCCATTTATAGATGGACCACGTTTTGTTTATTCATGTGTTGATGGACACTTGAGTTGCTTCCATCAGATTCTTTAGCTTCTGTGCCTTAGTTTATCTGTTATTAGGGAATGAAATGGAACAAAGACTGAACTGTATATTAAAAAGTTAGGAAGTGACTTTTCACTTTCCTTGAGGTCCGTAATTAATAATCTGCATGCCCATGCAGGGGCCGCAGGTTTGACCCCTCATCTGGGAACTAAGATCCCACATGCACTGGGACAACTAAGCCTGTGCAACCTAGCTGCTGGAGCCTTAGTGCCCTAGAGCCAGTGCTCCACAACAAGAGAAGTCACCCTAGTGAGAAGCCCAGGAATAGCAACTAGAGAGTAGCCCCTGCTTGCCACAACTGGAGAAAGCCCACATGCAGTAACAAAAACTCAGCATAGACAAAAATAAAGAAATAAAAATTTTCAAAAAAAAGTAATGACCAGATATAAATTCCTATTTTAGCAGTCACTAGTATAAGCAAGCAAATAGATATAAATGACACTTTGAAAGACTCCGGGCAGCAGCAGGAGTGGAAGTTAGACTGCCTGTGCTTCTAGAGTAACGTTTCAGGGCAAGTTCTGCCTGCTTCACAGTCCCACAGATTCCTGGGCTGCTTCCAAGATCTACTAAACCAAAACCTGTAGGATGGAGTCCACTTTCAACAGGACTCTCCTAGGTAATTCTAAAGTTTGAGGGTAACAGCCCTGGAGTAGGGAGGTGGGGGCATCTTGGGTAGATGGGCTTACACTGGCCAAATAAAAGTAAGCAAGGCTGTGGGTCAGCGATCATTCTCTTCTGGATTAACTTTTGCTTCCGGGTTAACTTTCGCTTCCGGGTTAACTTTTTCCCTTCCTGTCCCCTGCACACCCTCTTCCCCAACCCAGGAGCCGCATGGTCCTAGGGGCCACTGAAGCCTTTTACTTGCTGGTGAACAACAAGAGCCTGGGAAGTATGAATGTGACCATGGCAGAGATCTACAGGGACTACAAGGACGAGGATGGCTTTGTCTACATGACCTATGCCTCCCAGGAGATGTTTGGCTGCTTGGGATCAGCAGCCCCTGAGGATGGGAGCAGCCTTGGGGAGGACAGGCCCTGCCATCCTCTCTAGCACGTGTGCTGTAACCAATGCGTTCACCAGTGCAGGAGGTACGGACTGCTTTGTGTGTGTGCAGTGATGATCCGGGGGCAAACCCCCTGCAGTGATAAGCACCAACCATGACAATGAGGCAAGACCTGCCGTGTTTCCTTTTTTGTGCTCACCCTCTTTGGTGGCTCTTGAAAATTTTGGAAATAGTCAGTCTTTTCTGAGAAAGAAGTAGTTAACTTGCTCAGTGAGCTGGGGAGGTATTTTAAGTGTTTCCTGTGATGGAGGCCAAGCTGGAGGCCCTGGAGGTGTGTGATCTGCCTTGGTGGGCAGGAGTCCTGAGTATGCTTGGGCATGGAGATCCTGTGACCTGTGGATGGTCTCCATGGAGCCCGGTGCAGCCATTGTGAACTGCCTCATTTGGGGGCGGTGAGGGTGGCGGGTGGAATGACTGCAGAGGGGAAGTGGCCTTATCTATGTCATTAAAGAGATTATTGTTATTTGCACAGCATTCACTTGACTTGGTTGTTTCCCCTTATATTCTTTTAGTCTGTCTGTGCCCCTCAAAATTTATGCCGAAGTGGTGACTGCTCAGTTTCAAATAATTTAAGTGATTAGTTTTCCTCACAATAGAAGTTTGTGAGTGCCATTTCTTTGGAGCATCTGAGCTGATTGCCAGCATGCCCACGGCTGAACACAGTGCCAACAACAGTGTATTTTGTGAGTGCACACAAAGGATGATGGGTGACAACAGAGAGCATACTTCTTGGTGGACACCTCCTGCAGAGGAATACTCAGTGGCTTCTTTAACAGCAGGTGCCTGCCCATTCTGCCCACCTCACACTGCAGCTTAGAAGTGGATCTAGGGAGCAGACCCTGCCCCTGACAGGGCTGTGACAACCCACAAAGCCATGAGAAGGCCCCAGCCAATATCCAGGGAAGGCTTGGATCACCACAACACCAATTATATCCCATACCCAGGGGATAAGGGCCAGCAAACACTGAGGAAAGATGTGATAGGCATCCATAGTAAAAACAGACTTTGCACCAAAAATACTAGGCTCACACAGTCTACACAGGGGCACTCTCACGTAGAAACAGTCTCAGACTCTCTCACTGATTTCCTGTTGCCAAGAGTCTGATAGGAGGAGTTTCTTGGTTCTTCAGGCATCATAAGGCTTCCAAGTCAGGGCTCCATTGCTCCTTCAAGAAAGTCTATGCCCTGCCTTCTCTCCCTGTTATTGTCTCCCTGTTATTGTGTGTGCCTTGCTCTTCAACACAGGGGACCCTGCTTCTCAGCGATCCCCCCACTCAAACTCCCAGGTTCCCAGGGTCTGAGTATCTCTCATACCATGAGTCTAAGTCACTTAAGACTAGTAGGGAGGAGGATATTTCTCTCTCTGTCCATCTTTAAGTCCTCAGTTCAGTTCAGTTGCTCAGTCGTGTCTGACTCTTTGTGACCCCATGAATCGCAGCATGCCAGGCTTCCCTGTCCATCCCCAACTCCCAGAGTTCACTCAGACTCACGTCTGTCAAGTCGGTGATGCCATCCAGCCATCTCATCCTCTGTCGTCCCCTTCTCCTCCTGTCCCCAATCTCTCCCAGCATCAGAGTCTTTTCCAATGAGTCAACTCTTCGCGTGAGGTGGCCAAAGTACTGGAGTTTCAGCTTTAGCATCATTTCTTCCAAAGAACTCCCAGGGCAGATCTCCTTCAGAATGGACTGGTTGGATCTCCTTGCAGTCCAAGGGATTCTCAAGAGTCTCCTCCAACACCACAGTTCAAAAGCATCAATTCTTCAGTGCTCAGCCTTCTTCACAGTCCAACTCTCACATCCATACATGACCACTGGGAAAACCATAGCCTTGACTAGATGGACCTTTGTTGGCAAAGTAACGTCTCTGCTTTTCAATATGCTGTCTAGGTTGGTCATAACTATCCTTTCAAGGAGTAAGTGTCTTTTAATTTCATGGCTTCAGTCACCATCTGCAGTGATTTTGAAGCCCAGAAAAATAAAGTCAGCCACTCTTCCACTGTTTCCAGATACATTTTCCATGAAGTGATGGGACCAGATGCCATGATCTTCATTTTCTGAATGTTGAGCTTTAAGCCAACTTGTTCACTCTCCACTTTCACTTTCATCAAGAGGCTCTTTAGTTCTCTTCACTTTCTGCCATAAGGATGGTGTCATCTGCGTATCTGAGGTGATTGATATTTCTCCTGGCAATCTTGATTCCAGTTTGTGCTTCTTCCAGCCCAGCATTTCTCATGATGTACTCTGCATATAAGTTAAATAAGCAGGGTGATAATATACAGTCTTGACGTACTCCTTTTCCTATTTGGAACCAGTCTCTTGTTCCATGTCCAGTTCTAACTGTTGCTTCCTGACCTGCATACAGATTTCTCAAGAGGCAGGTTAGGTGGTCTGGTATTCCCATCTCTCTCAGAAGTTTCCACAGTTTGTTGTGATCCACACAGTCAAAGGCTTTGGCATAGTCAATAAAGCAGAAATAGATGTTTTTCTGGAATTCTCTTGCTTTTTCCATGATCCAGCGGATGTTGGCAATTTGATCTCTGGTTCCTCTGCCTTTTCTAAAACCAGCTTGAACATCTGGAAGTTCACAGTTCACATATTGCTGAAGCCTGGCTTGGAGAATTTTGAGCATTACTTTACTAGTGTGTGAGATGAGTGCAATCGTGCGGTAGTTTGTGCATTCTTTGGCGTTGCCTTTCTTTGGCATTGGAATGAAAACTGACCTTTTCCAGTCCTGTGGCCACTGCTGAGTTTTCCAAATTTGCTGGCATATTGAGTGCAGCACTTTCACAGCATCATCTTTCAGGATTTGAAATAGCTCTACTGGAATTCCATCACCTCCACTAGCTTTGTTCGCAGTGATGCTTTCTAAGGCCCACTTGACTTCACATTCCAGGATGTCTGGCTATAGGTGAGTGATCACCATCGTGATTATCTTGGTATTGAAGATCTTTTTTGCACTGTTCTTCTGTGTATTCTTGCTACTTCTTAATATCTTCTGCTTCTGTTAGGTCCATACCATTTCTGTAATCAAAGAAGTCAATGCAAAGAAATAAAGGAAGACAACAGAATGGGAAAGACTAGAGATCTCTTCAAGAAAATTAGAGATACCAAGGGAAAATTTCTTGCAAAGATGGGCTCGATAAAGGACAGAAATGGTATGCACCTTTAAGTTCTCATGGTTGGACTGATAATTAAATTGACACGACAGATTAACAGGAGAAAAAGAAACTAATTTGTGCACCCACAGATCCATACAAATGGGACCTAAGAAGTATGTAGGAAGTGGCCAAAGCAGGCAGAGTTTATACTTTTTAGACATAAACAGTACATTTCTGAGGAATGGACAGGATAAAGAAACTTGGGCTTTGGGTGCCTAGTTAGTGAAGAATCTAAAGAGTTTGGGCTTGGGATGGTAAATGAAAAAAGTACAAGGTTTGTTTGTATAGGCTTCTCAACACCAAATGCCCTATCTCTGGCGATAAGGATGCCCTCTACCTTCAGATGCAGGGAGCACACCTTTTACAGAGGAGATTTATTTTCTGCTTTCAAAAAGACGGAATGGAGGCTCAGAGTGTCTCTCTTGCATTGACTCTTTCTTAAATAACTTCAATTCAAAGTAATCAATATGCTCTTGTGACTTACTAGGGAGCAGTCTGCCCTGGGCCCTAACAACGTCCAGAATCATGGGCAATAAGACCACTCTGCTTTTTATTCTCATCCCTTGGAAAACTGTCCTATTTATATTTCATCTCTTTCCATCCCTCTTCCAGCTCAAGTAGGATAAATTCCATGGGTACAATTTGAGCAGATACCTAACCCAACAGTATACCAGGAGAGGGCCTTCCTGGTGGCTCAGCAGTAGAGAGCCCACCTGCCAGTGCAGGAGACATGGGTTCGATCCCTGGATCAGGAAGATCCCCTGGAAAAGGAAATGGCAACCCACTCCAGTGTTCTTGCATGGGAAATTCCATGGACAGAGGAGCCTGGCTGGCTATAGTCCATGTCACAAAGAGTTGGACACAATTTAGTGACTAAACAACAGTGACATACCCAAACCTTGTAATCAGACAAACCTGGATTCAATGGCTAGGCCTGTCTCAGTTCTCAGCACAGTTACTTTCTTTCTCTGTGTTGATTTCTTTATCTGTCAAAACTGTGGACTATACCCTAGGACAGCTGCATAGACATATGTTGTACAGGGCCTTGCACTGAGAAGGGCCCTTTGGTTTACTGCTTTACTGTTGCCATCTTGAAACTCTTAACTTTCTAACAGGAGCCATGCATTTTCATTTTGCACTGGGCCCTGCAAATTACACCACCAGTTCTATCTAAACAATCAGGTTAATATGAAAAAAAGCCACATGCAAGTAAGTGAGATTGGTCAGTTGTTACAGAGTACTTACCATGACCTAGATTCCAGAGAAGATTCATGATATCTCATTTCACAGACAGATGGTAACTTCTATTAGCACATCATATGTGAAGGGGCAGACTGCTCTTTCCATCTGTGCCACCTTGGGAAATCTCAATGCCTCAGATGCCCTCAGGGTCATCATTTATAAGATGTAGATAATAAAAGTATTTACCCTGTGGGGTTTGGAAGAGGATTAAATGAGGTGATATATGAATCATTCCTAAAACAGTGCTTAGCACATAGCAAGTTATTCATATTCTTATTGTATATTTAACATTATTTTGTTTGAAGCTGTGTTTTGGTTTAAATATTTTATGTTAATACAGGGTAGTTGTAGGTACCATAGAAATAAACAACTGACCAAAAAAAGAAATACAAATGGCCAATAAAAATTTGAAAAGACGTTTCATATTTCACATGGCTAAAGGAATACAAAGTAAGTTAGTTATGGGTCGTTATTTTTCACTCATCTTACTGGGGAAAATTTTTTAAATGATAATAGTCCATATTAGCCAGATTATGGGAGATAGTTACCTCTGGAGCATTACTGATGAGGAATACAAATGTGTTCACAATTTTAGGACAATATGGTTGTGTTTACCTAAGTTTTATGTCCACAATCTCAATCCAAGGAAATGCAGTACTTGCAGAGGTAGTAAAAATATATTCACTCATTTATTTATTTATTGAATGTATATTGTACATCTGTTTAGTATCAGCTGAAGTCACTGATTTGTGGACTCCCTTAAAGGAGGTAATCAATCAGCTGACATGATTTCATGTAAGCATAAGTATTATTAAAACAAAGAAAGTCAGCTCGTGATTAAAGAATGATGAGACAGGGAACAGGATAGTCTATGGATGAAAGAGGAAGGCCTTGCTAAAGAAACGATACCGAGGGCTTCCCTGGTGGCTCAGTGGTAGAAGAATCTGCCTGCCAATGCAGGAGACACGGGTTCAGTCCCTGGTCCAGGAAGATCCTACATGCCACGGAGAAGCTAAGCTCATGTGCCACAACTATCGCACCTGTTTTCTGGAGCCCAGGGATCACAACTAAAAAGCCCATGTGCCTCATCTACTGAAGCCCCGTGCCCTAGAGTCCATGCTCACCAAGATAAGCCACTGCAATGAGAAGCAACTAGAGAGCAACGCCCTGCAACTAGAGAGCAACCCCCACTCTACGCAAGTAGAGACAAGCCTGTGCAGCAGTGAAGACCTAGGGCAGCCAAAAACAAACAAATAAATAAAATTATTTTTTTAAAAAAAGGAAGTGATACTGAAGCAGAAACCTGAAGGAGGGTGTGCTGCCTCCCTCTATGGGAAGGTCATTCAGTGCAGCCAACAAAGACAAAGAGGGCCCAGAGGGAATACAGTGGCTCTTCAGGGACCTTCAGCAGGGAAGGCAGTGTAACAAACAAATGACTATTAATAAAGGGGTAAAAGAGTGCTTTCTTGTCATCTGTACACTGGAATACTATATGAAGCTGAAAAAAGTGAGAAGACCCGCTTCTTCATATCTGGAAATGTGTTTGTGACACATGTAGTGGAAATAAAATTACATAGAGCAATGTATTAATAATCTTATTCTGATAAAAATATGGAATGTGTGTATGTTGTTTTGTGTAAACATTTGGGAAGATCTTGAGATAGAACACTAAGTATTATGGGTGGTTGTAGCAAGGGACAGTGCAAAGGATAAAAGAGAGTAGACAGATCAATGGATTTACAGTGTCATTCTCAAAGTTTCTTAAGTTTTCTGCTTCTCTCCAAAGTAACGGGAGGGTGCTAATCACATATTGGCAAGGATCTTCTTGTTGTGAAGTGGTTTCCCTTGTAAATAGTCCTGCAGGGGAAGAATATCCAGATCACACTGATGACTTATGTGCCTTTAATTAGTGCATTGTTCTGTGTTGTGATTATCACATCATTTGGCCTGTTGCAATCCCATCAGTGGGTGATAGATTCCCCACTGACAGCTCACAGACACTTGATCCAAGGACAGGCCCCGGAGCAGGCGCTCCCCACCCATCCCAGGCTACCTGGGCAGACTATGGGGCATCCTGAGGCCCCTCCAAGGCAACACTACCCACCTTCTTAGGCTAAGGTCAAGGTTAGATAAAATATGATGCCTGAAACACCTGGCAGATCTCCTGGAAAACACTGTGTGCATGTGTGCTAAGTCACTTCAACTGTGTCCGGCTCTTTGTGACACCACGGTCATGCCTGCCAGTCTCCTCTGTCCATGAGATTTCCCAAGCAAGGATACTGGAGTGGGTTGCCATTTCTTTCTCTAGGGGATTTTTTCCACCCAGGACTCAAACCTGCATCTCCCGAATTTGTCTCCTTCATTGGCAGGCATATTCTTTACCACTGAGCCACCTGAATGCTCTTTCACAAGGGGATTTTGATGCACTTTGAGAGAAAGAATGTAGTCATGGAAGCCAGAGAATAATCAAATGTTGTAGAATTTATAAATCATGGGAAAACGTCACCAAGAGTCAAAGCAATTATCTGGATTATTCAGGTACTGACCTTCACTTTTCCTGGATTGGATTTTATTCTCTGAAGAATTATCCTAAAAGTCATGTGAAATTTTCTTTTTCCTCTTCTGGTTTTATGAGGTCAGGGCTAATAAGAGTGCTTTCTGTCCTTAAACACCTTACATTTTGGTTCTACTTTATGATCTCATCTTAGAGGAAGAGGAAGATTTTTCTGGATCTCTGTTTCATCACGTGAACATTGTTACTGCTTCTCTTAAACCTCCCTTGAGGGATCCAGTTGGCTTTGAAAAAATACGTCATTTTGCTCTCCTGTTTGAAGATATTTTGCATGAGGGAGACAGCAGCCTGCTCTTTCTAGTCTCCATTCCCTCATTTCCTTCCCTGCCTATCCCCTCTATGCATTGGAATATGCTGCCTTTGTTCTGAGAACTGAAAGTCCAGGAGGCTAGTGCAACGGGAAGGAGGAGAAAAGCAGGACAAGAGGTAGGGCAGAGGGCAGGGGAGAAATCAAGCAAAACATTTATTTTCTTAGGATTTTGTTCTAAATGTGATAAGATGTCATGCGAGAGTTGCAAAAACTGGGGTGAAGTGACCCAGTGGACACTTTAAGGTCATTTCTGTGACTGTGATGAGAAAGGATTGAAGGCAGTAGATGTAGGTAGTCCAGGTGAGAGCGTGTGGCTTGGATAAAGAGGTGGCCAGAAAAATGAAGAGGGGTGGCAAAATCCAAGGACTAATTTGGAGGTTAAACTGCCAGGGCTTGAGGCACTGGATGTGGGATTGGGGGAGAGAAATCCAGGGTGAAGCTCAGTGTCAGCCTGATGCAATGACATGGCTGCCATTTACTGCAGAAGAAGGACCTGCAGGATGAGGCTACGGGAAGACTAAATTTCACAGAAAACCAACCTCTTCTTTTTGGACTTCCTAGGTGTAAAACGTCTACAGCATCCAAGGGAGGCCGCCCTCCAAGCAGCTAGTTTCAGAGTACAGCACCTGAGAGAGGCCTTCCTCCCCCTTTGTCTTGCATCTTCCTTCGTAGCTGAGCTGCCCTCACCTCCAGCATCACCCCCATCTGTGCACTGCGGCAGATTAAATTCAACACAGGTCCTGAGGGTCTTCTGCACATGGGGCTGCTCCTTGTCAAGGCCCAAGTCTCAGGCTGGGGAATCATCTCCCACATCTTAGGTGCACAGACTTTCCCTGTTGCTGGAGCTCAGGGATAGTCCTTTGACCCATGCTGGGGTATAGTCTAAACTGTGCTGGGAGTAGGGACACACACTGGAGACAGTGATCAATTGTCAATATAAGAATCTAAATAGTAGGAAGGAATGAGGGAACATAAAAATGGGAGGAACAAAAATGATGGGAATCCACTGAGAGGCATATATCTCCAAGCTATCATTTGAATTGAAACTTTGGTGGCTCAACTGGTAAAGAATCTGCCTGCAATGCAGGAAACCTGAGTTTGATCCTTGGGTTGGAAAGATCCCTTGGAGAAGGGAATGGCAACCCACTCCAGTATTCTTGCCTGGAGAATTCCATGGACAGAGGAGCCTGGCTGGCTACAGTCCATGGGGTCACAAAGAGTAGGACACAACTGAGCAACTAACACTTTCACTTCTGCCCTATGACAAGTCCATTCCTCAGCCCCACCTTTAGATCTGGGCAAGAAAAGCCCTTTCCCCAGCTGCTGACTTACAGGGTACTGTTCTAGGCCTCTCCAGTCACAACCCTTCCCATGGGTCTGAGTCCACGGTGCCCACCTGGAACCCAAGACCCTTCTGAAGAGTGCTAGGTTACCAAGGCCCCAGGATTAATTATCTACACAAATTGATGCAGCCTACTTCCAGGGCCAGTCTGGACCCTTCCCTGTCTAAGCAAATCACCTCATGTTATTGATTAGAGCAAGGAGGGAGACCAAATATTTGAACTGGGACAATATATCACCCACACCTCCCTCCTACTGTTACAGAAAGGTATGCATGGGGAGTCTGACTGCTCGCTGCTCAAAAGCCAATAAGCAGGCCAGGTTGGTGGAAAGGAAAGTTTGCTTTATTTCAGATGCCGCCAGCTGTGGGGGGAGGGTGGTGGGGGTGGCAGGCTTACTCCCTACCCCCAACAAAAAGCAGGTGAGAGCATTTATAAACAAAGCAGAGGGGGTTTACATGCAGAAATAGCATAGCCATCTCTAACAGTCACCTTCAGTTGGTCATCAGTGGTAGGGCTAGCATCATTTTGGTTGTTTTAGATACAGTTAGCCTTCAGCTCTGGGGTGCACTTTTCATGGTCAATTCTCAGAATTGTGGCAGCTCAAGTCCTGGGTATAGTCTGGTCACCATGCAGTTAGTTTCTCCACCTGGTGTTTTGGTATCTATAAGACAGCTCACAGGATATGGCTCAGAATATTATCTATAGCCCTTGAGAAAGAGCTAAATATCTTTGACTATGCGTAATGACTACATTATTATTATTTAATCTCTTTAGACTGTTTTGCTTTGTTTCAGTACTTCTCACTTCTCTGATTAAATTTATTCTTTGACTAAAGTTTTCCACAAGCAAAAGGCAGGCAGAAGATATGGTGGGGGGACAAGGATTAGAGAGTCCTTCACTACCACCCCATCCCAATGCAGCGTACTGATGGATCAAATAACTCTAAATTTGAACCTGGCTTAAAAGATTTTATGAAGATATGTTGTTCAAGGTATGAGGATAGTATTCTAGAACCATGTTTGTTTGAGCCCACACACAACAAGCCAATCACTGAGACACCGAATTTGCATCAGAGAAAGGATTTATTCACAAGGCCACCAAGCAAGACAGGAGAACAAATCTCAGGTACACAGTCCCAAAGGGACGAAGAAGCAGGGTGGTTAGGAGTGGGGAAGGCCATCCCTGAGTCACATGTTTCTTTATGGGATGCATGTTAGAAATGGAGGCACTTAACATCTGAGCATGGGGTTTTCACTCCTCTGACGTCAAAAGGTCACACAAAAGGTCTGACATCAAAAGGCACAGGCCCAGTTTTAGGGTTGGTAACCCCAATCAGATTTAGCTGACTCAAACTGGAAAAGAACTTCCTCCAAGTTTCTGAAAAACAGCTTAAACACCTCTTACTATTGTGACCCATATGTCAGAGATGTTATCTATAGGGGATGGTTGAAAGTGAAAATGTCAGTGTCCGATTCTTTGCAACCCTATGGACAATAGCCTGCCAGTCTCGTATGTCCATGGAATTCTCTAGGCAAGAAAACTGGAGTGGGTTGCCATGCTCTTCTTCAGGGGATCTGTCTGACGCAGGGGTCAAACCCAGGTCTCGCACATTGCAGGCAGATTCTTTACTGTCTGAGCCACTGGGGAAGCCATAGGGGATGGTTGCTGCTGCTGCTGCTGCTGCTACGTTGCTTCAGTCGTGTCCGACTCTGTGCGACCCCAGAGACAGCAGCCCACCAGGCTCCCCCGTCCCTGGGATTCTCCAGGCAAGAACCCTGGAGTGGGCTGCCATTTCCTTCTCCAATGCATGAAAGTGAAAGTGAAAGTGAAGTCGTTCAGACATGTCTGACTCTTCACGACCCCATGGACTGTAGCCTACCAGGCTCCCTGTCCATGGGATTTTCCAGGCGAGAGTATTGGAGTGGTGTGCCATTGCCTTCTCCGAGGGGATGATTAAGTAGTCAAAAAAATCCTGAAGGCAAGGGCTTCCCTGGTGGTCCAATGTTTAACAATCCACCTAGCAATGCAGGGAACATGATCCAATCCCTGGTCTGGAAAGATCTCACATGCTGTGGAGCAGATATGCCCACGTACCATAACTTATGATGCCCCAGTGCCTAGAGCCTGTGCTCTGCAACGAGGGAAGCCGTGCAATGAGAAGCCCAAACACCACAACTATAGCAGCGCCTGCTCTCCACAACTAGAGAATGCCTGCTTGTAGCAACGAAGACCCAGCACAGCCATAAGTGAATAAATAAAAATTAAAAAAATAATAAATTAAGGTGAGTTTGGTCAGTGAAGGCAGATTATAAGCTGAGGGTTTTTAACAACCTATACCCTTAACTGTTGTTCTATAAGACAAGGTCAAGAATTCCAGTCACCAGTTTCTATTAACCCTATGGGGCACAGTTTCAATAGAACATACTTTATTTAAAATTTTAGTTTGATTTAAACATCAATTATTTAAATATGTGGTACATAGACCTTCGTTTGTACTTTTACCCTGATTATTATTATATTTGGATCGGGCTAAAGTCCTTAAAATCCCTGTCTTGCTCAGGCTATAGGGAAACACAGCGGGATGGGATGGCAGAGAGAGAAAGAGCAGGCAATCTTAGGAATCAGACTGAGGTGGGCCCTAGAGTCCCACCTGTCCTGTCCCACTCTGCCTAGAACCACTGCAGGTATCTGGAAAGTTCCAACTAGTTACAGGAATGCAGAATTTTCTCCATGAATAGGCGAGGGTCAACCGCCCACCACATGGCACCAATCCAATTTTTGAGGGTCTAGAAGTGGGAAGCATTGGATTGTTGTCCAGTAAACATGTAAAGATCCAAACCATTTCAGACCTCTTAAGGGGTGTATGGAGAAGGTAATGGCATCCCACTCCAGTATTCTTGCCTGGAAAATCCCAGGGATGGGGGAGCCTGGTGGGCTGCTGTCTATGGGGTCCCACAGAGTCGGACATGACTGAAGCGACTTAGCAGCAGCAACAAGGGGTGTATATTTCAGAGGAGAGTCCTCTGAAAGGCTGGCATGGGGGAGGAGTGACTGTGTATAGATGTGGGGGAAGTGTCATTAGGAAAATTAAATGAGTGTCATCTATGTAAACGCTAACCAAGGAGATCCCAAAGTAGGCAACCAGAGATTAGAACTGCTGAGACCTTGAAAGTAACAAAACTCCATATAGGAAACCACAGTCCTCTCAACTCCTGACATTGTCATGGCAACTGGGGCCCAAATGAAGTCATCTCAAGGGCGGAGAGTGACCCAGGTGACTGATTGGGGGAGGGACTGGGGTAAAGACTCAAACCACCAGGAGGGAAATGGAAACTATGGGAGGAAACCAGAAAGAATGTCTGGTAACAGAATAAAATTAGTCACAGCCATTAAGCTACAGCCACAAAATCTTGAACAGAACTTTTGGCCAAAAAGAAGGGAAAAGACTCAGAATTTACTTTGCTCTTGTGTATGTCTCTCATCAGGGGATATTAAAACATTTCACTCACACCAAGCACTTTGTTCAGGGGGCAGTCGCATCCAGTTTATGAATAGTGCAGTCAAGTCAGTGATTCATGCTAACAGAGAGCATGGAATGTATGAATAAAGGCATTTCATGGAAACTGGCCCTAGAACTAAATATTTGCAACTCATTTGGGCCCCCAAGATTAAACCTCTTGTTTTATCAAACTTGTTTCTAACCTCGTGAATATAAAGGTAAGGCTAAAGGAAAATTACCTTTCAACAACCATATTGATTGTAGAAAAACCAAAAAATTAAAACTAAGGGTTTATAATGAGAAAATGGTGTAGATCTGGCTTAACTAAGGAGAGGGACAAAGGCAGGATTGTAGTAGAGATGACTTTCTCATGTCTACAGCTGAAATCACAAGGTTTCTTGGGGAACATAAATAACTATACTACCTTCCTTAACAATACTCTTCTACCACTTGATAGCTTTCAGCCTGAGGAACAGAGAACAACTCCTTACACAAGCCAAATCCTTAAGTCTTTCTAACCCCTCTTATAGTCAAAGGTATGGTTTTTCCAGTAGGCATGCATGAGTGTGAGACTTGGATCATAAGGAAGGCTGAGCATCAAGGAATTGATGCTCTTGAGAGTCCCTTGGACTGCAAGGAGATCCAGTCAATCCTAAAGGAAATCAGTCCTGAATATTCGTTGGAAGGACTCATGCTGAAGCTGAAGGTTCAATACTTTGGCCACCTGATGTGAAGAGCCAATTCATTGGAAAAGACCCTGATGCTGGGAAAGATTGAAGGCAGGAGCAGAAGGGGACAACAGAGGATGAGATGGTTGCATGGTATCACTGACCATGAACATGAGTTTGAGCAAGCTCCGGGAGATGGTGAAGGACAAGGAAGCCTGGTGTGCAGCAGTCCATGGAGTCGCAAAGAGTCGGACACGACTGAGTGACTGAACATCAACGACTCAAATGCCCTATAGTTCTTCATACTATGAGTTCTCCTTTGTTGTAAAGAGTTAATAAACTCAACTTTAACCAGAGGTGTGTTCCTTGATGACAAAGATAAGCCAATTTACTATTCCATAAGATTGGAGGGGATCATTATTCCATAGACTCCAGATTTACTTTTGTAAATCCTGCTTTATTTTCCTCAAAGACTAATCATGGTTTTATCCTCTGGTGATTTGAACATTTTATCATATCTCCTTTTATCTCTTATAATGCTTTTGCCTTAAGGTCAATTTCATCTGGTATTAATGTAACTATACAGATTTGGGGAAATTAGTGTTTGTATAGACTACTCTTTTAGTCTGTATGTGTGCTTTAGATGTATTTCTTTTTATTGGATAATAAATTTTAATAAAATTTCCTTTAGTTACAGTCCATCTGCATTTAGTATAAATAAGTGATACATTTGGGTTCTATTGTACTATAAAACTTATGCTTTGAGGGCTTCCCTGGTGGTCTGGTGGTTAAGAATCTGCCTGCTAAAGCAGGGTACATGGGTTCTATCCCTGGTCCCGGAAGATCCCAGGTGCTGTAAACCAACTAAGCCCATGCACCACAATTACTGAGCTGGTGCTCTAGAGCCCGCAGACTGCAACTACTGAGCCCAGGCACCCCAACTACTGAAACCTGTGTGCCTAGAGCCTGGGCTCCACACCGAGAGAAGCCACTACAATGCGAAGCCTGTGGATCACCACAAAGTGTAGCCCCTGCTTGCTGCAACCAGATAAAGTCCACACACAAATGAAGACCCAGTGCAGCCAATGAATCTCTTTTTTTAATTATGATTTTTGTTTTCCTGTTTTTTATTTCTTGGCCTGCATTTATACTTTATCTGACATCTTTTCCTTTATTTTTCTCTTGACATCTATTTTTTATTAGTCTACCTTCCCCCATTTTATTAGTTTAGAAGTTTTATGCTTCTGTTCTTTTTGTGGTGGATTGAGAAATTACAGCATGTCTTATTAACACATTAATGTCTAAATTTAATTTATTTACCTCATTGTAGATAATGAAAGAAATTTAGAACACTTTTAACTCCATTTGCCACTCCAGATTACTGCTTTACTTCATGTCTGTTAGTTTTACCCCTTTTGAAAAACTCTATATGACATTATTTTTCTATTTGATGAAGTTGGACATCTGTCTTGATTTCCCCACATATTTATTATTGCCTTTAGAATGTCTACCAGTGAGGCACTCTCAATTTTTATTTAATCTGAAAATGTCTTTGTATTGTTTATGTTCTTGAAAGATACCTCATCACATATGGGATTCTAGATAATATTATTACTTTTTTTTTTTTTTTTGGACTGCTTTAAGATATTCTCATAACTTCTATTTTCTGCAGTTTTACTGTGATGTATCTAGGCATTGTTTTTTAAAAATTTACTCAGCTGGGGATATGTTAGGCTTTTTGAATTGAAATCTTTCAGACTTTTATCACTTTTGGAGAATTTATTGTCATTATTTCTTCATATACTGCTTTTCTTAATTCTCTCTCTTCTCTCAATTAAATTAGGGCTTCAATTAAATGTACAGTAGACTATTTATTCTATTATTCACATCTCTTAAACTTGCTACCATATTTTCTTTTTGTCTATGTGGCATTGTTCCTTCTGACCTATCTTCTATAAATTTCTCTTGTTCCCAAACTCATCCATTATATTAATTTTGAATATTAGTTATTGAATTTTTTTCCTTTGGAGAACTTCCTTTTTCTTTTTTTTCAAGTATGCTGGTATCCAATTTATAATTTTCTGTTTCTCACCGACACTGTTTTAGTTCAGTTCAGTTCAGTCATTCAGTCATGTCCAACTCTTTGCGACACCGTGAGTCACAGCACACCAGTCCTCCCTGTCCATCACCAACTCCCAGAGTCTACCCAAACTCATGAACATTGAGTTGATGATGCCATCCGACCATCTCATCCTCTGTCACCCCTTCTCCTCCTGCCCTCAATCTTTCCCAGCATCAGGGTCTTTCCCAATGAGTCAACTCTGCATCAAGTGGCCAAAGCATTGGAGTTTCAGCTTCAACATCAGTCCTTCCAATGAACACCCAGGACTGGTCTCATTTAGGATGGACTGGTTGGATCTCCTTGCAGTACAAGGGACTCTCAAGAGTCTTCGCCAACACCACAGCTCAAAAGCATCAGTTCTTCGGTGCTCAGCTTTCTTTATAGTCCAACTCTCACATCCATACATGACTACTGGAAAAACCATAGCCTCGACTAGATGGACCTTTATTGACAAAGTAATGTCTCTTTTTAATATGCTGTCTAGGTTGGTCATAACTTCCCTTCTAAGGAGTAAGCATCTTTTAATTTCATGGCTGCAGTCACCATCTGCAGTGATTTTGGAGCCCCCAAAAATAAAGTCTGACACTGTTTCCCCATCTATTTCCCATGAAGTGATAGGACCAGATGCCACGATCTTAGTTTTCTGAATGTTGAGCTTTAAGCCAACTTTTTGACTCTCCTCTCTCACTTTCTTCAAGAGGCTGTTTAGTTCTTCTTTGCTTTCTCCATCAGGGTGGTGTCATCTGCATATCTGAGGTTATTGATATTTCTCCCTGCAATCTTGATTCCAGCTTGGGCTTCATGAAGCCCAGTGTTTCTCATGATGCACTCTGCATATAAGTTAAATAAGCAGGTGAAGAGCCTAAGCCACTCCATTATGCCAAAAAAAAAAAGAAGAAGAAGAAGAAGAAGACTCCATTTTAGAGTTCTGAGGAAAGAGTCTTTGGAAATCCCCTGACCTCACCCCACCACCTGCGAGCCAATCAGATCAGGATCTCCTGACTTTACGTTCAGGACTTATGATCTGCCCAGTAAATTAGAATTAAGCCCAGAAAATGGGAACCAATTAGAACCCAACACCTAACCCTTCCACAGAAGGTAACCAATTAGACGTCTCCTAACCTGGAAACTCCCGTTTTTCGAATTTTTCGTGAGAGAATATCCTACATAAGCAATGTAACCCAGAGTTCGGGGCTCCTCTCCTTAGCCGCTGCGTCGGTAATGGTGGGAACCCCAGCTCGAGCTTGGTAATAAAAACTCTCTTGCTTTTGCATTGGATATCGGCTCCCTGGTGGTCATTGGGAGATTTCACAACTTGGGCATAACACGGGGTGGCTATAATATACAGCCTTGACATACTTCTTTTCCTATTTGGAACCAGTCTGTTGTTCCATGTCCAGTTCTAACTGTTGCTTCCTGACCTGCATACAGGTTTCTCAAGAGGTAAGTCAGGTGGTCTGGTAGTCCCATCTCTTTCAAAATTTTCCACAGTTTGTTGTGATCCACGCAGTCAAAGGCTTTGGCATAGTCAATAAAGCAGATATAGATGTTTTTCTGGAACTCTCTTGCTTTTTTGATGATCCCACGGATGTTGGCAATCTGCTTTTTCTAAAACCAGCTTGAACATCAGGAAGTTCACAGTTCATGAATTGCTGAAGCCTGGCTTGGAGAATTTTGAGCATTACTTTACTAGTGTGTGAGATGAGTGCAATCGTGTGGTAGTTTGAGCATTTTTTGGCATTGCCTTTCTTTGGGGTTGGAAGGAAAACTGACATTTTCCAGTCTTGTGGCCACTGCTAAGTTTTCTAAATTTGCTGGCATATTGCGTGCAGCACTTTTACAGCATCATCTTTCAGAATTTGAAAGAGCTCAGCTGGAATTCCATCACCTCCACTAGGTTTGTTCGTAGTGATGCTTCCTAAGGCCCACTTGACTTCACATTCCAGGATGTCTGGCTCTAGGTGAGTGATCACACCATCATGATTATCTTGGTATTGAAGAATTTTTTTGTGCAGTTCTTCTGTGTATTCTTGCCACCTCTTCTTAAAATCTTCTGCTTCTGTTAGGTTCATATCATTTCTGTCCTTTGTTGTGCCCATCTTTGCATGAAATGTTCCCTTGGTATCTCTAATTTTCTTGAAGAAATCTCTAGTCTTCCCAGAATCATTCTATTGTTTTCCTCTGTTTCTCTGCATTGATCGCTGAGGAAGGCTTTCTTATCTCTTCTTGCTATTCTTTGGAACTCTACATTCAAATGGGTATATCTTTCCTTTTCCCCTTTGCTTTTCACTTCTCTTCTTTTCACAGCTATTTGTAAGGCCTCCTCAGACAGCCATGTTGCCTTTTTGCATTTCTTTTTCTTGGGGATGATCTTGATTCCTGTCTCCTGTACAATGTCACAAACCTCCGTCCATAGTTCATCAGTCACTCTATCAGATCTAGTCCCTTAAATCTATTTTTCACTTCCACTGTATAATCATAAAGGATTTGATTTAGGTCATACCTGAATGGTCTAGTGGTTTTCCCCACTTTCTTCAATTTAAGTCTGAATTTGGCAATAAGGAGTTCATGATCTGAGCCACAGTCAACTCCCGGTCTTGTTTTTGCTAACTGTACAGATACTGTTTAGTAAGTCATATTTTAAATACTATAATCATCCTTTAGAATAATTTGTGTCTTATTTCAATTTTCAAAGTCATTGGAGGTCAGTTTATGTCATCTGCTGTTTTAGCTGATTTCCATTCAAATGAATTTAGTTATCTTTGATGATAAGCTTCTCAAAGCCCTGGAATAGTTACTAATGTTCCTAGAAACATAGGCTCATTCCTCTACTGAGGGTTTATATTTGTATTTTCTAAATTTCTGGAGCATTACCAGTTTGCAACCACTTAAATTCACCATTTGATTCTGATATGAATGGAATACAATTCCCTGGAAACATGGGCATTAGGTTTATAAACTCTCAGAGACACATTTCTTACCCAAGCAACAAGAAGAAAATTCAATCTCTCCCAACAGGAGAATTCTTCCTATAGCTCTAGAAAGATGGGGAATGGCACTGGATTTCTGCTGATTTGTCTGATTTTGAGGAAGACATCTTTTGTCTTTCTTCTCTGGAGGATGCCTTGGGCTTTTATCTGTCAGCCTCTCCCCACATGTCAGTTTAGCAGCTGTTTTCATCCAGACCAGCAAATGCCTCAAAGGGCAAAAGTCAGCTGTGGCATTCCTGCTCTCTTCCCTGTTCTTCCTTCTCCTGTATTTTGGGCTGCATTTCTCATTATATTTCAGTTCTTCTATGCTTTAAGACATTTTCAGATATCTTCCAGTACTTTCATCTCTTTCAGTAGAGACGCTGATCTGAATAAACTAGACACCCCACAGTCCCCATTACCTGACATGGAAATCTCTCAAACGATATTTCTTTCCTGTCTCCCACTTTTGTGACCTGCCATGTCTGAATACCAGCAGCCAAAGTCACTGAGGTTCACTGGCTTCAGTTTCCTCAACTGTAAAACGGGGTTAATGATTTTCATTACCTCATGGAATTATGAAACTTAAGTAAGATAGATGAAAGTTCTCAACAAATCATGCTCTGTACTTTTTTTGTGTGTGTATGCTCAGTCATGTCCGACTCTTTGTAACTGCATAGACTGTAGCCCATCAGGCTCCTCTGTCCATGGAATTTTCTAGTCAAGAATACTAGAAAGGGTTGCCATTCCCTTCTCCAGGGGATCTTCCTAATCCAGGGACTGAACCCATGTCTCTTGTATCTTCTTCATTGGCAGGCAGATTCTTTACCACTGAGCCACCTGGTAGGCACCATAATTATTACATATATATACAATAATGTTTATATATAATTAATTATATAAATGATAAATGTATATAATAAAGATATTTATATATAGTGCAGGGGAGAAAAAATAATTTTCCCTCTACCTCCCCTTCTAACCTCTTTGGAGCAGTTCTTGAGAGTGATCTGAAATGCTGCCTTTGGGATATAGTCCTCATTTTGCCCCGTATAAAATTTAAAGCACAACTCTTATATTGTACATTTTTCTTCAGTCATTAGCCAGTGGGAGGCATTTTGTTTTTTCAAAAGTCCTCAGTGATTCTAATGTTCAGTCAGAGTTAAGAATCACAGTTGTCTTCCTTGCATTTTTCCATTGGTTGTTTATTTTTCTAATTGATTTGTGGAAATTCATTATATATTCTGATATTAATATTTGACTCTTACATGTGTTTACAGGGATTCCCTATACCCTATATTTAATAATGATGCAACTTAATGAACTATTAATACAGCATTCCAAAAGAAATTCATAGCTTTTAAGACACTTACCCTAGAACATATAACATAAAATCACCACACACATGCATATATACATAAATGTATTAAAAATTATGGAGAATATAACATAAAAACATCATATAGCTATTAAGTTGAAAAAAGATCACAAATATTGATAGTGTGAGTTTCTTTTTTAAGAAAAATTAAGCATGGGGCCTTAGATATAGCAGTTTCAGTAAATTTTATTAAATAAAGATAAACTTTTGAAGAATTTTTTAATAAGGACACATATACCCTTAATCTTTTTATAGTGGTAACTTTGCATTACTGCAACTAGAGGGGAGAAGGAAGGACTTTTTAAATAAAATAACTACTAATAAAAAGTAGAAAAATATACCATCCTGTAGTCAGAAAATCTGAATCCTTCAGGTTTAGCACTTCATTTATTCAATTATTATTTAATGGAAAACCTGCTACATGCCAGGCACTGGGATTAAATATACATAGAAGACAAGGTGACTGAAAATTTTAATCCTGTATTTGAACAGGGCTCTCAAGGAATAATTATGTATATTTTTATAATGCTTTCCCTCCCCCAGAAATCCAGCCAACAGCTTTATAGGAAGGGATCCAAACTACATCTCCCAGTGCTCTGTGGACTTGTGTTGGATTTGTCAAGTCCAGAGGTCACTGCCTATAGCAGAAGCAGTGAGTTTGCACATGCTTGGTGGTCTCTGCAGAACAAAAAAGTAGCCAGGATTGGGAAGACATCATATATGGCTTCTAACAATCCTAGACCTCCCTCCTGCTGCTTCACAATTCAATTGTGTGAAAATTGGCTAGACAGATTGAAGACCCTGTTGTGTGTGTTTGTGTGTGTGTGTATGTGTGTGCACGCTCAGTCGCTCAACTGTGTCCACCTATTTGTGCCCCCATGTTACAGTTCACCGGGATCCTCTGTCCTTGAGATTCTCCAGGCAAGAACACTGGAATGGGCTGCCATTTTCCCCAACCAGGGATCGAACCCATATCTCCTGTGTCTCCTGCATTGCAGGCGGATTCTTTACCACTGAGCTGTCGGGAAAGCCTGAGCCCTGTAACTACTTGTCAATGTGTTTATGAAACATGGGAACCACAGAAGCACTAGGTAAGCTTTTATTTGCTATGAATTTCCCTTGTAGTAAGAGTTAAATCCCTGGTGGCTCAGACGGTAGAGCGTCCGTCTACAATGCGGGAGACCTGGGTTCGATTTCTGGGTTGGGAAGAATCCCTGGCGAGGGAAATGGCAACCCACTCCAGTACTCTTGCCTAGAAAATCCCATGGATGGAGGAGCCTGGTGTCCATGGGGTCGCAAAGAGTCAGACACAACTGAGCAACTTCACTTTCCTAAGAGTTAAATGCTGTGTGAAATTTTTGATTAACAATCCTTAGAGTGAGTTTCTGATGATATTATTACCGAGTTGGAGCTCAAATTTCTTGCCGCCCAACAAGCCAGCAAGTTGAGAGACAAGCTGTTGAGGCAAGGAGCAGCATTTTATTTGGAAAACTGGCAAACTGAGAAGACGGCAGACTAACATCTTAAAGAACCATTCCATTTGGGTTTGAAAACAAGCTTCTTCTATGCTACAGAGGGGGAGATGAGAGAAAGATCAAAAGGTGAAGGGCTGTTGCAGAGTTCTTGGAGCCTGCCAGACCTTGAAGCTGACATGTTAATTCTTTGGTATTGCAGCATTTGTTCATAGTAGGCCTGGACATGTCATTCTTATAAGTCTTCAACGAGTGTCATTTCCTGTCCTAAGACAAGTGTCCTTTCCTGTCCTGAAACCGCTTATTTCTTTATGAAATATGTGATCACTAAGCAAAGGAGAGTTATCTTTCTAATAATTCATACTTCAAGCTGTAGGTCACAATCCTTTTATGATTAATGTGCCTGTGTGCAGAATTAGCAAGGCAATTAGCTGCAGAGTGCAAAATTTAGAGCTTAAAAAAAATAGATTCACTGTGGAGTCAGATTAGTTTTTCCCTGTTACAAGAAATTGCAAAATAATTATTTATAGAATAAAAATAACTTGTCTATAGATAGTGCAAATCAGTTTACATTATCAAGGGAAACAGCCTATCTTGGTAAATCCTGCTTTGGGATGAAAGCGAAAGCTAATTGCAGAAGATCAAAGAGAAACAGGTCCCAAATGCTTGGTTGCCATTTTCTAGTTTTCCATCCATAGGGAAATGGAACAAATTACATGTAATAAGCAGCATATAGGAAAATGGAAGTTTCTATCATCCTTGAAGAAAAAGAAAACTCACATTAAAGGATACTTCTATGGGCACAGAAGTAAAAATGTGTTGAAAGGAGAAGACTAGTGATGTTTCTGATCAGTTTCAATGTGTGGTGGATTTTCACCACCGATAAGCGATTCTTGGGCACCAGCCGAGCGTCCTACAGTTTAACTCAGTTATGACACTATCTGCCTGGAGATAACCTCAGATTCCATGGGTTGTGGACTCAATCTTCAAATATGTCTCCCTCCCACATGCATACTCAATCACTTCAGTCCTGTCTGACTCTTTGCAATCCCATGGACTGTAACCCTCCAGGTTTCTTTGTCCTTGGGATTCTCTAAGCAAGAACACTGGAGTGGGTTGCCATTTCCTCCTCCAGGGGATCTTCTGACCCAGCTAAGGAACCTGGGTCTCCTGCATTGCAGGCAGATTCTTTACTGCTGAGCCACTGGGGAAGCCCTTTCTCTCCCACTTCAGATGCCAATTCCAAGTCCAGGTTAGCTCTGCTTCTGACCCAACTGGATATAAGTCAGAGGTTCCCATGACCAGTTTCTCTGGTTCAATTAACTTGATAGAGTGGCTGACACAACACAGGAAAATTTTTTACTTATTAGATTGTTGGTTTGTTATGAAAAGATATAACTTAGGAATAGCCTGATGGAAGAGACATACAGGGCAAGCTACGGGGAAAGGATGAGGAGCTTCCATGCCCTCTCTGAGTACATCGATCTCCAGAATCTCCACCTTTTCACCAACTTAGAAGCTCTCAGGATCCCATCCTTTTGGGTTTTTATGGAGGCATCATTACAGAGGCTTGATGATCAAATAATGGTGAGACATTGGTGTTAACCTCCAGCCTCTCTCCCTTCCTCAGAGGTCAGGGGTGGGACTGAAAGTGTTAACCTTCCAATCACTTGGTCTGTTCTCTTGGCCACTAGCCCCCATCCTTTGATGTGGCTTAAAAGTCACTTAACAGAACAAAACAAAAAAGAGAACAAAAGACAGCTTTGTCACTCTGAATGCTTAGGAAATTCTCAGAGTCTTAGGAGGGTTCCTCTGGTGGCTCAGTGGAAAAGAATCTGCATTGCAAATGCAAGAAACAGAAGTTCAGTCCTTGGATTGGGAAGATCCCCTGGAGAAGGAAATGGCAACCCACTCCAGTATTCTTGTCTGAGAAATCCCATGGACAGAGAAGCCTCAGAGACTGCAGAGTTGGGCATGACTTGGAGAGTGAAAACGTATATGCACAGATTTTAGGAGCTCTGGGCCAGGAACAAGATCAAATACATACTTCATATTATAAATTATACTATCACATTAACAGAAAAGAGAACAAAAACTCTTAAATGGTTCCTTGGGGGAATGGAAGGGGCTAGATGTAGAGGACAAAGAAAGGGGTACTTTGCCTCTGTCTTTCATTTCCTCAAAATGCTTGAATATTCTGTAGTGGCAAGTCTTCACATATTATTTATGTGATAAAATTAAGGCAACATTAACAACAAATCTGGACAGAATTCATCAGTTAATAGCAAAACTATACTTGCTTTTCAGGCCTGATGTAAAAATGTACTCATTCACTCAGTCAATCATTAAGTCCCTAATTATCAAGTTCATAAACTACCAAACAAAAGGGCCTCAGCAATGAATAAGCTGGATTTACTTCCTGGTATGACAGAGTTCAAATTCTAATAGAGAAAGGCACAGGATAACTAGCTGAGCCACAGCTCACTAGGAGTGATGGTGTTCTAACCTAGGATTACCTGAAGAGAAGAGCTTACATAGGAAGGCCAGGCAAGAAACAGACAGGATTTAGCGACTTGATAACAACAACAAATGACAACAAAAAACAAACAGATTCTGCCCCGGGCACAGACTCTGTGAATTCCCAGACATTAGAGCAACAGGACAGGGGAGGCTGACCCTTCCTTTAAACTCTAGACACTAACAAAGAAGTTTCTTAGTAGACCACAGGGCCATGTTCAGTTTCTCTTTGGGTCAGTCTGACCCTGGGGGCAATACATTTGGAAAACAAAAAAATTACTCAGGCTCTCAAAAAATACACTTGAAATATATTTTCTGGTTAACTATATGAAGCCCTGCTGTCCTATTCCAGCCAATTTCCAAACAGCCTTTCCATTCCACAGCTTCCTCTTTCCTACTTTCCACTGGTAAGCCCTGAAATGCTTCTCCATACCAGAGCATCATTTTTAATCCCTGAGAGTTACAACCAAACACCTGCAAGCATGACTCATGAAAGAAATGAATCATGGCTTTCAGACAGAAGAATGTAGGAACTATGAGGCAGGACTCATTGTTTTTACTCTCTCTAAATGTATTGGAAGCAATCTGACCATCTATTACCTATGATGCCAGTTTGTGGTCTATACCTAACTATATTATTTATGTATGGCATTTAGGGAGAAGGGAAAGAAGGGGTTGCTAGCATCTGAGTGTCTGAAACTGCTTTGGTAATATAGAACTCATATTAGGTCATCTATTCTGTGGAAGTGTTTTCCCAGGTGGCTCAGTGGTAAAGAATATGCCTGCCAATGCAGAAGATGTGAATTCAACCCCTGGTTTGGGAAGATCCACTGGAGAAGGAAATGGCAACCCACTCCAGTATTCTTGCCTGGAGAATTCCATGGACAGAGGAGCCTGGCAGGCTGCAGTCTATAGGGTCACAAGAGTTGGACTCTGCTTAGTGACTAAATAACATTTCTGTGGAAGAGTCTAACACTTTGGTACTTAGGGCTACTGGAGGCGTATTCAGTTAACATTTTCTCTAAGACCACAGTTCTATGCTAAGTCAACTATTGCTTTACTCATCAAGGACTAGGCTTGTTATGTTTTAATGGAAAGCATGGCTGTTGATGTCATTTGTGCCTGGGCCTAAATCCCAGAATCTGAGGGATTCTGATATTTACGTTTCTGAGATTTTGTTGCCTGTTTCTGAAGGACTAAAATGAGAAAATACATGTTAAGTGATTAACACTGTGTCTATTAGTCATATTTTGCTGTGATAATAATTGCCCAGTTTTCATGGCTTACAACGCAAGCATTTATTTCTCAGAGTTTTGCAGGTAAGTTATGGTTGGTTTCTGTGTCTTCTCATTTGGGGACCAAGGTTGAAGGAACAGCTCCTTTATGGGATATGCTTGTCTCATGGTGGAGGACAGGAGCAGAAAAGAGCTAGCAAAAACCTGGACTTGGTACTAGGACACTGTCACTTCAGCCCACAGTCCATTGTACAAAATAAATTCCTATGTGGAGGGAGGGGAGGATGAATACTTGAGCAACAGTAATACAATCTATGAACTAAGCTGGAAACGTGACAGCTACTTACATGTTAGCTTCCATCCTTTCCCAATGCCTGTAGGAGTCAATAAATAAATGTGTCAACGATAAGCCAACTCTGTAGCTAGCCTTAAATTGTGACATAAAGTTGGTTGGCTGCTCTCTATGCTGAACCCAAATACCTTTGCCTTCATCAGTTTTATTGTCCAAGAACTATTTCACCATTTCCAGATCTACTCCCAAATTCCTCACTCCAATCACTTGCTTCACTCTCGCCTGCAGCACCTCACTTAACCTTGTGTCCTGACACTAACTGGTGAAGACCCCCACTTTCCACCCTCCCCATAACTCCAACAGCCCTGGGACCACATAGGATCCTGCCACTCTAGGCTCTGTTTGCTAGGCACAAAATGACTATGTGAGCCAGAATTTGACATCAGTCACCAACATCTTTGCCATTGAAACAGTGCATCAAGCATAAACACTTAGCCTGAACTATCCAAATAACTGAAAAAATAGCCTATAGTCACACAGCGATATCACATTGTTATTTTTGGATGTAAGTCTGTACATTTTAATAAATTCTGGTCTTTAAATGACTTTTCAGTGGTATTGTTATTGGGGGAAGGAGGAAATTTGAGGTGGGCACAAGAACTAGTTGGCAATCCTAACTAAAAGGAATGGAGGACTTCCCTGGTGGTCTAATGGTTAAGAATCAGCCTGCCAATGCAGGGGACGCAGATTCGACCCCTGGATCTGGGAAGATTCCACTACACCTACATTCCACAACTACTGAGCCCCAAAGCCCTAGAGCCTGTGCTGCGCAACAAGAAGCCACTGTAAAGGCTGCCTACATCTGGAAGTAAAATACCCTTATTGTCAGAGACAGGGAAACGGGGCTAAGAAGCCTGTATAAGCAAACGTTGCTACTTTTAAATTTTGCTAGTCAAAACTCTGTTTAGATTCTTCACTAACTGAGCACCTAAAATGTGTTTCTCTGTCCTGTCAATACCTATTAATTCCTCACAAATGTATTATTTCTTTGTCTAAAAAGTTTAAAAGCAGTCTGCTTTGGCCACTTCTTTGGTCCCATTTCTGTGGATCTGTGTGAGCACAAATTAAAATCTGTTTCTCCCGTTAAACTATATTGTGTAATTTAATTATTAGTCCAGACACAGGTACTCATGAGGGGTAGGGGAAAATTTCCCCCTCCCTGATGATGGTATTAGAAATGAGTAGGGAGTGGCAGACGGTGTAGCTACAGTTGCTTTGAGCACTTCCAGGATTGATGGCATGGGAATTTTCAGTGGTTTACTGAGCACTTAACTCGCAGCTATGTTAAGCAAAGAGGGTGCACAATTGCAGAAGCATATTGGGGTGGTATTTCTGAGCTGTGAATATTTTTTTTCTAGTTAACAATGAGATGGCCTTGGATTTTGAGCCCATCTGAGAGTCCTGGGACATTTTAAGTCTCCAGGAAAATGAACAACCTTCCAGCCAGTTTGCTTTCTTTTTTTTTTCCATCGACATTATTTTTGTTTATTTATTTTTGGCTGTGCTAGGTCTTCCTTGCTGCATGCAGGCTTTCTCTAGTTGCAGCGAGTGGGGGCTACTCTCTAGTTGTGCTATGCAGGCTTCTCATTGTGATGGCTTCTCTTGTTGTGGAGCACAGTCCCTAGGCAGAAAGGCTTCAATAGTTGTAGCTTGTGGGCTCAAGGGGGCAGATTCAGTAGTTGCAGCCAAGGGGCTTAGTTATTCCACATCATGTGGGATCTTCATGAACCAAGGGCTGAACCGGTGTCCCCTGCATTGGCAGGTGGATTCTTAACTGATGGACCACCAGGGAAGTCCCACTATTTTCTTATTTTTTAATTGACTTTATTAAATGATTCATAAATTAGGCAGCATCCCATCTAACAAGTAGAAAAGTGTTTTTCAGCCAGTTCCTAATATTTTTTTTAAATATACGTATTTATTTTTGGTTGCATTGGGTCTTCATTGCTGCATGCAGGCTTTCCTTAGCTGCAATGGGTAGGGCCTACTCTCTAGTTGCAATGTGTGGGCTTCTCACTGCAGTGGCTTCTCTTGTTGCGGAGCATGGGCTCTAGAGTACTCAGGCTTCAGTAGGTGTGGGCTTCCCTTGTAGCTTAGTTGGTAAAGACTTTGCCTGCAGTGCAAGAGACCTGGGTTGGGAAGATCCCCTGGAGAAGGAAATGGCAACCCACTCCAGTATTCTTGCCATGGACAGAGGAGCCTGGCAGGCTACAGTCCATGGGGTTGCAAGAGGCCGACACAACTTAGCAACTAACCCCCCCACCCCCATCCAAGCTACTTTATTTGATGTGATTTGTTAATTAAACAAATATTAATAAAATTTTCATGTATGCCCATTACATTACTATGAGATAAAGAATGTGAAGTGTGTCATCAGAACAGAAAACCCAAATTTTGTAGTCAGGGAAGGCTTTCAGGAAGAAATGACATCTAACCCAAAGTATGGGTAGAAGTCATCCAGGTAAAGAAGGGAAGGAACAGTGTTCCAGTCAGTGGGAACAATAAGAAATGTTGGAAGAGCTGAAATTCAGTTATTATGCAGGAGCCCACAGTGTGGGTGGCAGGAAATGTGAAAAAGTTGGAAAGATGGGCAGAGGCCTTGGTGTCAGGTTAAGATGTTTGGACTTTATATTAAGGTAAGATAAGGGCATTAAACATTTTAAGGAGGGACGTACCCATGACCAGATTTTAGTTTTAGAAAGATTATTCTTTCTAAGGGTGGAGTAAGATGATTGGCTTTTCTTTTTAGAAAGGAAGCCTATGAGGAGGCAAGGGAGGTATAAAAGTATTTAAGGAGGGTACCATTGTAAGGTTTTAAGGAGAGTGACAAGATGAGATATGAGGTTTTAGAAGGAATTCTAAAAGGTATAAATGGTTAACTAACTGCTGACCCAGAGGAAGCAGTGTTAAGTTGAGAGTCAAGACCTCCACCATGTCCCACCTCTGCTTTCTTTGCCAGCGCTGCAGCCAGGCCCTGAAACTGAATCATTCCATGGGGCCCTCCCAGGAACCTGGAGCGTCAATGCCTATCTCAGCTCAGGGAGAGACAAGAGAAACACAGGAGGGAGGCCCTCCCTCCAAGGAGGAGGCAAACCTTGAAAATCTACAGGATGGTGCCTTTTGCAGGACTCCTCACCCCGTCAGTGGTGCGATGGCCTTGGACTATTCCAACTTCACCCTGCTTGGGAAGTTGGAGCCCTGGAGGAGTCTCGACAGCATCCAGAAGACTATTAGGGGCAGTTCCGACATCCTCTCTGGTGAAACAGAGGTGGACCACCCACTGTGTGTGGACTGTACTGACAATCTTTTAGAGGTACTGGACATTGAACTCGCCATCACAGAATCTGATGTTCAGAACTACAAACGCTGTTTGGAGACCAGGAAGCGGGTGACTGAGGATGAGACGGAGATGCTGCAGGAGAAGCTGAAGGACATTGAGTTGGAGGAAGCAAGGCTACTCCAGGAAGCGGCAGAGATGGAAAAGAACCAAGAAAGGGTAGCAGCTGATCTTGAGGCAGCCCAGGCAGAGACTAAGATGCTGGAGCAGCAGGAAGAGCAGTACTGGAAGGACTACAGTCAACTGAAATGGCAACAATTAGAACTACACGAGGAGCTGAGCAGTGTGGAGATGCGGCTACAGTACGCCCAGATCCAGTGGAATCAGTTGGAGAAAACCGACATCTTTAATGCCACCTTTGAGATCTGGCAAGACGGCCCCTTAACCATCATCAATAACTTCAGATTGGGCCGCCTCCCCACTGTCCCTGTGTGCTGGAATGAGATCAATGCGGCCTGGGGACAGACAGCCTTGCTGCTCCTTGCCCTGGCCAACACAATTGGACTGGAGTTTCAGCGGTACCGTCTCTTCCCCTGCGGAAACCACTCCTACCTGAGGTCTTTAATAGATGACTGTGCTGAGTTGCCGTTGTTCTCTAGTGGGAAGCAGAATGTTTTCTTACATAACAAATTCGATCAGGCTATGATGGCTTTCCTGGATTGCATGCAGCAGTTCAAGGAAGCAGCTGAGAGAGGTGAGTCGGCTCTCTGTTTGCCCTACAGGATTCATGTGAAGAAAGGCCTGATGGAAGACCCTGGAAGCAGCAGGGGATTCTATTCCATCAGAACCCACTTGAACACGGAGGAGGACTGGACAAAGGCACTCAAGCTCATGCTTATAAATTTTAAGTGTAGTCTCACTTGGGTCTCCTTAAGGTATGGTCGAAAATAACTTATTATACGAGGGGGAGATTATTTTTTTGGTTTAATATATTTTATTTGTGAAAGTGTTATCAGATAAAATTTAAAACTGAAGCATGTGTGTTTATATGTACTTGGTTGTGCTGGGTCTTTGTTGCTGCGCGTGGCCTTTCTCTAGTTGTGGGGAGCTGGGGTTACTCTTCCTTGCGGTGCTCGGGTTTCTGATTGTGGTGGCTTCCTTCCCCTGTTGTGGAGCACAGGCTCTAGGTACGTGGCTTCATCAGCTGTGGCTCGGTAGTTGTGGCTCATGGGCCCTAAAGCACAGGCTCAGTAGTTGTGGTCCACGGGTTTTAGTTGCTCCTTGGCATGTGGGATCTGCCCGGATTAGGGATTGAACCCATGTCCACTGCGTTGACAGGCAGATTCCTATCCCCTGCACCACCAGGGAAGTCTTATATGTTTACTTTAAAAATGAATGGCCACACAGGCACTAATTTAAAATTGTCCCGAGCAACCCCAAAGTTATTGCTGTCTTTCCCAGAAAGTTTGTCCTCTCCCCATTTTTCCTAAACATTCAAAAGGACAAAGATTAAGTCACAAGATGACAAGACTATTTCTCCATTAAAATGGAATAAAGATTGCAGAAAAAACTGAAATGGGTGGTGGTGGGGGGGTGATGAGGGGATGGGGTATTAAGGAGAGAGGTGCTGACGTGCTCAATCGTGGCCAACTCTCCGCGACCCCATGGACTGTAGCCCGCCAGGTTCCTCTGTCCGTGGAATTTTCCAGGCAAGAATACTGGAGTGAGTTGCCATTTCCTTCTTCAAATGAGAGAGGTGGAGGTCTTTAATTTTTTTTGAGGAAAGTACTTGGGTCATTGTCCATAGAACTTTGGAGTCAGGAGGTGAATATTAAAAGATAATTATATTTCTGCTGTGATACAGTAAACCCTCTTCATCCCAGAAAAGCTTTCAATAAACTACATTTTCTTCTTTGATTTAGAATGAGAAGTGCGTCTTTGAGCACAAACCTTAGGTAAGTGGTTACGGAGGCCAGAGAAGGCTGGTAGCATTTCCACTGACCAATGCTCAGGTAAGGGTCACAGAGTGAACCCTTACAGAGAACTGAAGGTTGTAAAAGTCAGAGGATTCTGCAAACTGTGGGACTTTCCTGGTAATCCAGTGGTTAGAACTCTGTGTTTCCCCTATATGGGGCACAGGTTCAATCCCGGGTTAGGGAACTAAGAGCCTGCATGCGGCTGCAACATGCATTGATGCCAAGTTTTCTTTTTTTTCCAACAAAATACAAAAATTTCAAAAAAGCCTATTGTGTCATGTCATTTACTCAATTCTCCATTACTCTCAGAATAAAGTTCCAAATTCTTACCGTGACTTTTAGCCTGGGTAATCTGTCCTTCCTGCCTCTTTAGGCTCACCTCATACTTCTCCCAGCTCCTTTCTGTTCCCAAATATGCTAACTCCACTCTCCTTCTGCCTTCTGCCCATGCTCTTCCCTGTGTGTTTTCTAAAGTTTATTTTTGGTGTGCTAGGTCTTTGTTGCTGTGCCTGGGCTTTCTCTAATTGCAGTGAGTGAGGGCTACACTCTAGTTGCAGTGTGCGGGCTTTTCATTGTGATGACTTCCCCTGTTGTGGAACAGGGGTGGGCTCTAGAATGCGTGGGATTTAGTAGCTGTGGCTCACACGGGCTTAGCTGCTCTACGGCGTGTGAAATCAGGATCAAGGATGGAACCCGCATCCCCTGCACTGGCAGGCACATTCTTTATCACTGAGCCAACAGGAAATCCATGATAGCTACTTTAGCTTAGTGGTCCAGATGATGCCTAGAAAGACCCTCGTACATATTAAACATCCATCAATAGAAATCATTGTGGAAAATAAGAACAGGGAGTTGACTAATTCGTCATGGACTCAAGGCTTCCTGGGTAGCTCAAATGGTAAAGAATCTGCCTGCAGTGCAGGAGACCCAGGTTCATCCCTGGGTCAGGAAGATCCCCTGGAGAAGGGCTTGGCAACCCATTCCAGTATTCTTGCTTGGAGAATTCCATGTACAGAGGAGCCTGGCAGGTTACAGTCAATGGACTCACAAAGAGTCAGACACAACTGAGTAACTAACACACACACAAATGGAATTAGGAGGCTTCCCCGGTGGTGCCAATAAACTGCCTCCCAATGCAGGTAGATGTATGAGGCACAGGTTTGATCCTTGGGTGGGAAGACCCCCTGGAGGATGGCATGGCAACCCACTCTGGTAATCTTGCCTAGGAAATCTCATAGACAGAGGAGCCTGGTGGGCTTCTGTCCATAGGGTCCCACAGAGTTGGACAGGACTGAAGCAACTTAGCATGCAAAAGTAATAGAAAACTCCTAGGAGATTAAGCTTCCCTGGTGGCTCAGATGGTAAAGAGTCCACCTGCAATGCAGGAGACCTGGGTTTTGTCCCTGGGTCAGAAAGATCCCCTGGAGAAGGAAATGGCTACTCACTCCAGTATCTTGGACATGGGGTTGCAAAGAGTCATTTGTGACTGAGCGACTAACTCTTTTACTTTCCAGCCTTCAGACTTATTTACTGGAACAAGTTAAATGCCATCTTGAAGAAATAATTAGATTAGTCTAGAAATGTGGCTACATGTGGCCTAGGTTTTAAGAAGTCAACATTTTGTTTTTTAAGTAGGAGGTATATATTAAAAGAAATAAATGAGACATAACAACTGAATATAATGAGAACCCTGAGATTGAAAAAAAGGAGCCTCTGACTGCTGTCACTGAGTTGGCCTGATGTTAACAGCTGGAGTTCTCCTAGATACATAAATAACTTTACAGAACAAAAGAATCCCCTCGCTCTGTGACTGTGATGGAGCAAGACAAGAACAAGTCTAGTCTAGTGCTAAGAGACAAAAACAAGAACATTTCCAAACCACAAAAATGGCCAAACATTCCCCTTGCCTGCTGTGTTTCTTTTGCTTTCACATAAAAAATCAAGATAATCATAGAATTGTCCTTGCTTTTGACAAGTCCAGACAAAATCCCAAGAATCCACATTTCATTGAGATGCCACCTTCATTCCTTCCCTGTGGCAGCTCTTTCCCTCCTTGCAGAGAACTGATCAATCCAAATTTGTTCACATAGGTTCCCAGTCTTTGGCTGGAGGGCAGCAATCACTTTGATTAGATCCTGGCTTGAAAAAGCAAGCTCAGTTCAGTCACTCAGTCATGTCCGACTCTTTGCAACCCCATGGACTGCAGCATGCCAGGCTTCCCGTCTGTCTCCAACTCCTGGAGTTTTTTTCAGACTCATGTCCATCAAATTGGTGATGCCATCCAGTCAAGCATCAATTCTTCAGTGGTCAGCTTTCTTTATAGTCCAACTCTCACATCCATACATGACTACTGGGAAAACCATAGCTTTGACTAGACAGACCTTTGTTGGCAAAGTAATGTCTCTGCTTTTTAATATGCTATCTAGGCTGGTCATAGCTTTTCTTCCAAGGAGCAAGTGTCTTTTAATTTCAGGGCTGCAGTCACCATGTACAGTGATTTTGAAGCCCCCCAGAATAAAGTTTCTCATTGTTTCCATCGTTTCCCCATCTATTTGTCATGAAGTAATGGGACCGGATGACATGATCTTATTTCTCTGAATGTTGAGGGTTGTGTGTGTGTGTGTGTGTGTGTGTGTGTGTGTGTGTGTATGTAGCAGAGTTTTATTAAAGTGAACAGCATGGATCACAAGTCCCTTGAAAGTCTACAATCTGACAGATAGGTTAGTAGTTCTAATTCCCCACACAATTACTAAATGGTCAAAGAGACCAGGAAAAGATGACCCAGAAAGGAAAGTTCAGTCCTCACGCTTTCCCCATTTTTGGTCGCTCCCCTCACAGGGACCTTGGGTGTCTCTTGGCATTGGCAGGTCTGTATAAACCCCTGACTAGGCTCCCCTGTTTGAGGGTGCCTTCAGCCATTACAAGGCACTGAGAGATCACAAAGCAGGGCCCGTCGCTTGCTTCACTCAGGGCATGTCATTCATTCACACAAACACACTGTAGAGTTAGTAAAGTAAAGCAGAAAATGTGTATACTGAGAAAGCAGAGAGGTTAGCGCTCTGAGTGTTCTTACCTTGTCCTGAAGATCCTGGACAAGCCCTAAGTATGATAGCTTACAGTGAACGGTGTTGGATTCGTGATCTCTGAAGAAGGTTTAGCTTAGGGACCAGGGACCAGGCTTGATCACTCAAGAGATTTTGTGTAGAAGTTTTATTAAAGAGAGGAAGGGGACAGAGAGAGCTCCTGACATAGACATCAGAAGGGGGATGAAGAGTGCCCCCTGAATGTTGAGTTTTAAGCCAACTTCTTCATTCTTCTCTTTCACTTTCATCAAGAGGCTCTCTAGTTGTCTTCACTTTTTGCCATAAGGGTTATATCATCTGCGTATCTGAAGGTATTGATACTTCTCCTGGTAATCTTGATTCCAGCTTGTGCTTCATCCAGCCTGCCATTTCACGTGATATACTGCATATAAGTTAAATAAGCAGGGTGACAATATACAACCTTGATGTACTCCTTTCCCTATTTGGAAACAGTCTGTTGTCCCATGTCCAGTTCCAACTGTTGCTTCTTGATCTGCACACAGATTTCTCAGGAGGCAGGTCAGCTGGTCTGGTATTCCCATTTCTTTCAGAATTTTCCACAGTTTGTTGTGATCCACGTAGTCAAAAGCTTTAGCGTAGTCAAGAAGAAGTAGGCTAAATTTGCCTATTACTCAAGGTATCTCTTGACTTCCTACTTTTGTATTCCAGTCTCCTATAATGAAAAGAACATCTTTTTTGGATGTTAGTTTTAGAAGGTCTTGTAGGTCATAATAGAACTGTTCAGCTTTTTTCAGCATTATTGGTTGTGGCATAGATTTGGATTACTGTGCTTACTCCTTGGAAGAAAAGTTATGACCAACCTAGATAGCATATTGAAAAGCAGAGAAATTACTTTGCCAACTAAGGTCTATCTAGTCAAGGCTATGGTTTTTCCAGCAGTCATGTATGAATGTGAGAGTTGGACTGTGAAGAAAGCTGAGCAAGAAGAATTGATCCTATTGAACTGTGGTGTTGGAGAAGACTCTTGAGAGTCCCTTGGACTGCAAGGAGATCCAACCAGCCCATTCTGAAGGAGATCAGCCCTGGGACTTCTTTGGAAGGAATGATGCTGAGGCTGAAACTCCAGTACTTTGGCCACCTCATGCGAAGAGTTGACTCATGGAAAAGACTCTGATGCTGGGAGGGATTGGGGGCAGGAGGAGAAGGGGATGACAGAGGATGAGATGGTTGGATGGCATCACTGACTTGATGAGCGTGAGTCTGAGTGAACTTCAGGAGTTGGTGATGGATAGGGAAGCCTGGCGTGCTGCGATTCATGGGGTTGCAAAGAGTCGGACAAGACTGAATGACTGAACTGAACTGAACTGAACTGAACTGATATTGAATGGTTTGCCTTGGAAACGAACAGAGATCATTCTGTCATTTTTGAGATTGTACCCAAGTACTGAATTTTGGACTCTTTTGTTGACTATGATGGCTACTCCATTTCTTCTAAGGGATTCTTGTCCTCAGTAGTAGATATAATGGTCATCCGAGGTAAATTTGCCCATTCCAGTCCATTTTAGTTCACTGATTCCTAAAATGTCAGTGTTCACTCTTGCCATCTCCTGTTTGATGACTTCCAATTTACTTAATTCATGGACCTAAGATTCCAGGTTTTTATGCAATATTGATCTTTACAGCATCTGATTTTACTTCCATCACCAGTCATATCCACAACTCGGTGTCGTTTTCGTTTTGGCCCCGTCTCTTCATTCTTTCTGGAGTTATTTCTCCACTCTTCTCAGCAGCATAATGGGCACATACTGACCTGGGGAGTTCATCTTTCAGTGTCATATCTTTTTGCATTTTCATATCGTTCATGGAGTTCTTAAAGCAAGACTACTTGCCTTAAGTGGTTTGCCATTGCCTTCTCCAGTGAAGTGAAGTTGCTCAGTCATGTATGACTCTTTGCAACCCCATTGACTGTAACCTACCAGGCTCCTCTGTCCATGACATTTTCCAGGCAAGTGTACTGGAGTGGGTTGTCATTTCCTTCACCAGGGGATTTTCCTGACCCCAACCCAGGGATTGAACCTAGGTCTCCCAAATTGTAGGCAGACACTTTACCCTCTGGCCACTAGGGAAACCTGCCTTCTCCAGTGGACCACGGATTGTCAGAGCTCTTCACCATGACCCATCCATCTTGGGTGGCCCTACATGGCTTGGCTCCTAGTTTCATTGAGTTAGATGAGGCTGTGGTCCATGTGATCAGTTTGATTAGTTTTTTGTGATTGTGGTTTTCATTCTGCCCTCTGTGGGATAGGGATAAGAGGCTTTTGGAAGCTCCTTGATGGGAGAGACTGACTGAGAGTGGGGGGTGGTGGGGGAACTGGGTCTGGTTCTGATGTCCATTCTCTGCTGCTGCTGCTGCTGCCAAGTCGCTTCAGTCGTGTCCAACTCTGTGCGACCCCAGAGATGGCAGCCCACCAGGCTCCCCCATCCCTGGGATTCTCCAGGCAAGAACACTGGAGTGGGTTGCCATTTCCTTCTCCAATGCATGAAAGTGAAAACTGAAAGTGAAGTCGCTAAGTTGTGTCCAACTCCTAGCGACCCCATGGACTGCAGCCTACCAGGCTCCTCCATCCATGGGATTTCCCAGGCAAGAGTACTCGAGTGGGGTGCCGTTGCCTTCTCCACTGTCCATTCTCAGTAAATCTTTAATCCGATTTTCTGTTGATGGGCGATGCTGTGTTCCCTCCCTGTTGTTTGACCTGAGACCAAACTATGGTGGAGGTAATGAATGGTGACCCCTTCAAAGGTCCTGTGAATGTGCTGCTGCACTCAGTGTCCCGACCCTGTAGCAGGCGACAGCCGACCCACGCCTCTGCAGGAGACTCCTGGACACTCACAGGCAAATCTGGGTCAGTCTCTTGTGGGGTCACTGCTCCTGTCTCCCGGGAGAAAGGTGTGCACAAGGTTTTGTTTTTGCCTTCCGAGAGTCTGTTTCCCCAGCCCTGTGTAAGCTCTGTAATCAAATCCCACTGGCCTCCAAAGTCAAACTCCCTGGGGGTTCTCAGTCCCTTTGCCAGATCCCCAGGTTGGGAAATCTCTTGTGGGTTCTAGAACTTTCTTAGTAGTGTGAGAATTTATTGTTCTGCAGTTTGTGAGTTGTCTGCTTGGTGGGTCTATGTTGGGGTTAATGGCGATCTCCTTCAAGAGGGCTATTGCCATAGCCAGGACGGCTGCACCCAGAGCCCCAGACCCTGTGACAGGCCACTTGAAAAAGCAACAGACAGCTCTAAGAGACATATTGGGAAGAATTACTGAAATTAGATCATACAGAATTTGTCTTTCTCTGTACACGTTATTCTTTAATTTTTAAAAAGAAATAGTATAATGGTCAGGTATATACAAACCTTTTTTTTTTTTAATGTCATTATCAGATGTTAAAAAAAGCCCAGCTCCTTAGCTATACTACTTATAAACTAAATAGAAAGTAGATATTCTCTTTAAACTTTCATCTTATCTTCTACAACATGGAATTAATGATAGTAATTTAATTCTGGGGGTTCACTGACAATATTTTAATTTAGTAAAGTACTTGGCACATTTTATTATCATTTATTGTTAAAATTATGAAGATGTAAACACCTTTGTACATAAGTTTGTGTACTTATATGACATATGAGTATTTCCATATCATAAATTTCTGAACAGGGAATGTCTGAGTAAATGGATATGAATATTTTCTAAATTAAAAAATTTCTTCACCAAATATTGTTCTATAATGATTGCACATAGACCCACCCTGACATCCATGGAACCTAGAGCAGAAGCTCCAGTGGAGTATGTATAAACACTTAAACCAAGCTACAGACTATTCAATGACATGCATTTTCCCTTCCAGCCTTGATAAATATACCATCAACACCTCAAAGGCTAGCTTCAACTTTGGAATTCTCGGACAGATACCTTGAAGTTCCAGGATGAGATGCTACATGGGTCCATAGTCAATGAACCATCTCCCTCTTCTCTGCCTCTGTCTCCTTTCCATAAGACAAAGTCTCTTACACTTCCCTGTGAGCATATCAGTTTCAAGCTTCATCCACAGATCTGCAAGCAGCCATCCTTCAGTGGCCCCTTCAGGCCAAAGGTCCAAGCAGCACAATCCATCCTTAGGAAAACACCTGTGTAGTTTCTGATATGGGTACTGGGCCACTTGTACAGGATTGGGCAGGGTCCTAGACACATGGAGTATGATCTCGAAGGGGAGGGCCAGTCTTCTTAACCCCCTAGAACCTTACTCCAATGGGGAAGTAGGCAGCAGATGAAGACCAGAATGGGGTTCTCTAAAGTACAGAGAGGCCCCTCTTGCTCATGTTTAAGGAGGTACTGGTTTTATAAGCTTATATTCCTTTTAAAGTTGCCTATTCTATCACAACATAATAACACTGGATAGTACCAGTTTTGAAAACATTTATTAATCTTTTACCTGAGAAAGTCCCAGTGTTTCAACATGAATTCTTATAATTATCGTTAGACATTTTGGTGTTTGCAACTACTTGGATTTCCTCTTTGTTGAATGAAGAACATGTTGTTAATAATTTTTAATACTGTTCAATCCAATTCCAAGATTTTCTGTATACTAGGGAAGTTAGCAGTTTGTCACAAGGGTTGCAAACATCCCCCACCTCCAGGTTTTCTTTGATTGTATTTATAATTAAATTGGTTATCTAGAAGTCTTAGTTTTAATTTTTATGTAGTCAAAATCAGTATTCTTTTCTTTATGGCATCTGAGTTTTGTGTCATGGTGAGAAAGATGATCTCCATTCCAAGATTATAAAATTATACACCCACAGTTCATTTTCATCTAGCACAATACAGTTTCACTGCTTTTACATTAAAATACTTGATGCATCTGGAATTTATTTTAATGTAAGACTTGATTTGGGTCTCATGTTCTCTTTTATTCCAAATGGCAAGCTCATTGTCTCAATTGCATTTATCAAATAATCCATCCTTTGGCATGGGTGATCTAACTTGCCCCTGCTATAATCATGTTTTATCTCCCTAACAACACTCCACACTCAAGACAAAGGCTTTATTTTCTTGGGACACTCACGTCAATGGGCAAGTCCTCAACAAATGTGCTCAGAAGTGTTCAACAAATACTAGGGATAAATTGGAGGGCTTGCTATTATCTAGTGAGAAAATGGCTATTACAAAGATTAACTGAAATATTGGGACTTCCCTGATGGTACAGTGGATAAGAATCCACCTACCAATGCAGGGAATTTGGGTTCGATAAGTGGTCCAGGACGATTCCACATGCCATGGGGCAACCAGGCCCATGCATCACAACTACTGAAGCCCATCTCCCTAGAGCCTGTGCTCCTCTACAAGAGAAGCCATCACAGTGAGAAACTAGTGCATCACAGGTAGAGGGTAGCCCCTGATCTCTGCAACTAGAGAAAGCCCATGAGCAGCTACAAAGATGCTCAGTTGTGTCTGACTCTTTGTGACCCCATGGAATATGCAGTCCGTGGAATTCTCCAGGCCAGAATACTGGAGCGGGCAGTCTTTCCCTTCTCCAGGGGATCTTCCCAACCCAGTTATCGAACCAAGGTCTCCCACATTGCAGGTGGATTCTATACCAGCTGAGCCCCAAGGGAAGCTCACCCAGGGCAAACAAAAAAATAAATAAATTATTTAAAATATATATCTACATATAAAGATTAAATGAACTAGTACCTGAAAAGTTCCTAGGATAGGATTGGTACATATTAAGGTACTGCTACTTTTCTTTTAAGACTTTCCTGGTGGCTCAGACAGTAAAGCACCTGCCTGAAATGTGGGAGACCTTGTTCGATCCCTGGCTCGGGAAGATTCTGTGGAGAAGAAAATAGCAATCCACTCCAGTACTCTTGCTTGGAAAATCACATGGACAGAGGAGCCTGGTATGTTACACCCCATGGGGTCGCAAAGAGTCAGATACGATTGAGGGACTAAACTTTCACTTTCATTCTTCTTTTGATTAGATTAAAAATTATGTCCAGTATTATTTTAGACAGTGGCATTAACAACATAATGAGAGAAGAACTTTTACCATTTTAGTCAAGAACTCTACTTCTTGTCAGCTTCAGTGAATGAGTCACTCCTTCCCTCCTACTCTCCATTATTTCGCAATCACGCAGAACTAGCAAGACAAACAGCTGTATGTGACCACTGACTCGGTGACCTCAGATTCTCTTTTGTTTTTTAATTCATATGGCTTACCATAAGATCAAGATATTACAGAGGAAAAAAGAATAAAACAATAGTAACGTTTTTTGTTTGCTTGTTTTTATTTTTGCTTGTTGTAACTATAGTAAAGAAAAAACCTTTTTCAAAGCCTGTGTTGATTCCATATTTACTAATATGTAATCCTAGCTGTGTTACTTTCCCCAGGTCTATTGCCTGCTGCCTCTGTTGATCTCTAAGCCTCCATATGAGATTTCTAAGCGGGTACTGTCACTTAACAAAGAGCCTACTTCTTATTTATTTCCTACCAAACTTTCTGAGGGCAGAACTTCTCAAAGCAGACTGATAATCACATGGACCAAGTTCTAGCTCCTAGACAGTCCTGGGCAGTATGAGCACTGTTCCCCACCCGCTCCCACCCCCACTTTGGAGAAGTGCCCTAATTATGGTGAATCTGTGTTCATTCTGCTTCTGCTCTAGTAAAACAAATTTAACTAACATGTTTTGAGCAAATACTTTTGCCCAGCATGGTTCTGAGTGGTTGAAGCATCCTGGAAAGAGTATGGGCTTTGCAAACAGACAAATCTAGTTTGGGAAGATAGCCCACCTTGGGCCCAGTGAAGTTACTTAATCTCTTTGTCAGTTTCCTCATCTATGAAACTTGATCGTGTGATTTGAAACAATCCATGAACAAATGGACAAGACAGCCCACTGTAGCAGAGTAATCCATTCAAGCAAGATCTGGGGCTTCCCTGGTGGTTCAGATGGTAAAGAATCTGCCTGCAAGGCAGGAGACCCTGGTTCGATCCCCAGGTCAGGACCCTGGAGAAGGGAATAGCAACCCACTCCAGTATTGTTACCTGGAGAATTCCATGGACAGAGGAGCTTGGTGGGCTACAGTCCATGGGGTCACAAAGAGTCAAACTGAAGTGACTTAGCAAGCACATGTAGATCATTTTAAACCTTCTTCCAACTGTAATATTCTATAATTTTGAAATGCCTATGTATGTAAAGCTAGAAGAAACTATTTCTTCCAGAATCACAGCCAATTATTTCTGTATTAAATTAGGTTATAAATTAAAAGTAACACATGAGGTTGAAAAGTAAAAGTGAAAGTCATTCAGTCTTGTCCCACTCCTTGTGACCCTACAGACTGCAGCACACCAGACTCCTCTGTCCATGGGATTCTCCAGGCAAGCATACTGGATGGAGTAGGGCGCCATCCCTTTTTAGGGGTCTGGGTCTCTGGCATTGTAGGCAGGTTCTTTACTGTCTGAGCCACCACATGAGTTACTTTTTTTTTTTTAATTTCATTGTTACTCAGTGACAAACTGGCACTTGCCGAGAACATTTTCCATTTGCCTCTGTGGGAACTGAATCCTATGCTGCTGCAGCTGTTGACCTTTGACACACCCTGACGGGAGTTCAGGTGGAGAATGAGACACTTTGCTTCAGGAATACTGATGGAATAGGTCTTTAGATAGTTAGATATTTTCAGGAATTGATTTAATGAGTTCAATCCTTGCATCTCCTCCTATCTCAGTTCAGTTCAGTCGCTCAGTCGTGTCCAACTCTTTGCGACCCCATGAATCACAGGACACCAGGCCTCCCTGTCCATCACCAACTCCCGGAGTTCACTCAGACTCACGTCCATCAAGTCAGTGATGCCATTCAGCCATCTCATCCTGTGTCGTCCCCTTCTCCTCCTGCCCCCAATCCCTCCCAGTGTCAGAGTCTTCTCCAGAGTCAACTCTTCACATGAGGTGGCCAAAGTACTGGAGTTTCAGCCCTAAATCCCTTCATGGTGACATCAGCTCCTTGTGACTACCAGAAAACCTTTTGTCAGATAAATTATTGATTGCATGAACTGTCCCTTCACCAAAATCCTATATACTGACCTTGCCCCCTACCTCTTTGTTGCAGTATCTCAGAGCTATCTGAGGTGCTGTCTCCCAGGCTGCACTCCTCATTTTGCCCCAAGTAAAACTTAACCCGCAGTTCCCACATTATGCCACTTTAAGTCACCAGCTATTTTTTAAGTTCTGAAATTCCTATTTGAGAAAGAGAAAAGTACATACTTTCATACCGAGGAGCTGGCCTGGTACTTACAGATAAACCAGTGTCTTCCTGGTGAACATAACAACTTCATAGAGCAGCTACATCAGACAAGACCACTCTGACTATCCATGGTGGATCAAGATAAGAACAAGACCTCTCTGTAATCATGCCTGAACACAGGCAAAAACACAGGCATTGTCCAAGCTACAAAAACTACCCAGACCACAAAAATGACCAAAGAGCCCCTAACTTGGCCAGTGTGAGTGACTGCTATTTCTTCACCAATCACAGCTTTAGCCTTTTTTCATTCTTTTTCTCTTATAGATAAGATTTATTAAAATATCTAAGTATGGAATTTCCCTTGCTTCCTGACAGCATCCAATTCAAAGCAAAACCCTTCTGCTTTAAACTCTTTCCAAATCACCAACACAAGTCCAAATCCCATAATACCTTTATATCCCCTCTTACGGAGACCCATGTTTTCCAGTGAGTGTGTTCCCCCTCATTGTAATGGGCAATAACCCTACTTGTTTAACAATAGCTCTGCTTCTGGTGACCTTTGGCTGGCAATCATTAACACATTCAAAGCTGAACTATTCTCCAGAAAATTATTACCAAATGACCAATTTCTAGTGCTTTTTGCCTCTCAGAAAAGAAGCCCAGAGATTTCTTGAAGCAGAATATAGTTCAGCTTCATTATTTCTGCAGTTATAGAACATTTAACTTAGCTTCTTGGGGTTTGGAAATACCCAAACAGCATCTGTCCAACACACATCATAAAGCCTAAGAGACTTCATAATTTCAATAGGTGTGTACATATGAAACTAATATAATGTTGCAAAACAACTAAACCTCAATAAAAAAAATACTTTTCTTTTCTTTTTTTTAAAGATTTAAAAGAAACCTAAATGGATGAATCCAAATTGTCTGAAAATACCTCAGTCAGTTGGGAGTGAGGGTGGGGTTTGATAGGGGAGCAATGTAATGTGGAGTGTGGGGAATGATCTCCAGCCAAAGGTCACCAGAAGCAGAGCTATCATTAAATAAGCTGGGTTATTGCCCATTACAGTGAAGGGGAACACACTTGATGGGAAACATGGGTCTCGGTAAGAGCAGTGTGGAGAAAAGTGGGGTTCACAGTTGGGCAGAAGGGGATCCCTCCTTCACTGACTACCATGAGAATAGAAGCCCCTGAGCTCTGTAGCATGGCAAGCCTGGATTAAAGGGTTAGGTGAAGAGTAGCTATAAATGTTAAAAGAGTTTCATGCAACACAAAGATTAACCAAAGGGCATCTAAAATTGTCAGTCAGATCAGATCATCAGATCAGATCATCCTTAACTGCTGAGGATGCTGAAATGAGGAAAGCAAAAAAAGGAAAAAACCCCAATAGAAGAAAACACAACTTCCAAATCCTTCATGCTGCCATGGCAACTGGAGCTCACAATGATGGCATCATAAAGGCAGCTGGATTTGAGCACATGTGACTTGCTGGGAGCTGGAGGGTGGGGAGGAGGCTGAGGGCAAGATCCCACCATGAGGGAAATGGAAACTGGGCAAGGGAAAATGCACACTAATCCTGGTAACAAAAATAAAATTGGTCACAGCTGTTAGCTGCAAGAGAGGAATAAGTGGATTTTACTTTTGCATGATGTCTTTTCACCAGAGATTGTTAAAACACACTTAACTATCACCAATTCATTCCTTGAACACCTCACTGAGAGTACTGTCACCCGTTTTATGGGCAATATGGTCAGTTCAGTGACTCATGATTAGGGGGAAAAGGTATAAAATATTCCATAGCAACCGGCCTTTGTACTAAACACAAGTTTACAAACTCATTTGAACCCCCATATTCTATACCAAAAGGTCTCTAACTTTATTCAGTAAAGTTTAACATTAAAAGAAGTTTTTATCTCAAAATAGGGCTAAATGAAATGCATTGTTGAATCTTGGTAGAGGGTATGGGGGAGCTCCTTGTGCTATTCTTGCAGTTTATCTGCACCTTTGAATTCTATCAAAACACAAAGTACAACAAAATAACTAGAGCAGCTATGTCCAGTGCTTTTCTCAGGGCAGGGCTTTCTAGCTGTGGTGTCCACTGCTATGGCCCAGTGGCAAGTCTAGGGCTTTGCCCACAGTAGGTGGTCAATCAGTGCCTGTTGCGTCAATGGGCATTCAGTGAACGATAGCAACTGTTACTGAGTGTAGTTTGCCAGGGCATTCTCACTGAAGTACCGACCGAACAGCTTCAACAAGTCCTATATCATGAGGATATTCTCTGATGACTTCCCTGGTCATTAATATTCTTTCACCCATTCACACATATTTTCCAAGTGACTCTAGGGTGCTAGGAACTGTGCCAGATGTTGATTCAGAGTTGATGAATTTCAAGCACATGGACTCATTACATTTATAGGCTGGTGGAGGAGACAGACATGAAACAAGCAATCCGCAAAAGGGAACTGGCCTTCAACGGTGACAGGGATTATGGGAGGAGGGTACAGAGAGCTCTAAAAGCCTGGGACAGAAGAAAAGAAAAAGAATGAGCCATGAGTAATGAGCAAAGAAGAAAGTGATATGACGTCAGCCTGGAGAATTCTATGGAGGCTGGTGTGAGGGAGGAAAAATGAATTTCCCTCTACCCTCTAAGTTCTTGACTGGTGTAATAAAAGACAGAGGAGCAAACGAAAAAGTGAAAAGAACAATTATTAATGTGTATACGTGGGAGATGGGCTTCCCAGGTGGCGCACTGGTAAAGAATCCGTCTGCCAATGCAAGAGACACAGGTCTAATTCCTGGCTCGGAAAGATCCCCTGGAGGAGGAAATGGCACTCCAGTGTTCTTGCCTGGAAAATCCCACAGACAGCGGAGTCTGGTACGCTACCATCCATGGTGTTCCAAAGAGTCAGATACAGCTGAGCACGACAGCTTAATAGGCAGGGGAAAGGACTCTAGACCTCTCGCTGCTGCTGCTAAGTCGCTTCAGTAGTGTCCAATTCTGTGCGAATAGACCTCTTAGGGGAAAGTAAATGGGTTGGAGAAGACCTTGATGCTGGGAAAGATTGAAGGAAGGAGGAGAAGGGGATGACAGATGATGAGATGGTTGGCTGGCATCACCGACTCAATGGACAGGAGTTTGAACAAGCCCTGGGAGTTGGTGATGAACAGGGAAGCCTGGTGTGCTGCTGTCCACGGGGTTGCAAAGAGTTGGACATGACTGAGCAACTGAACTGAACTGTAACAGATTTTAGAAAGGTGATTGGTCCCTTAGAAGAATAGATGGGAGGATTGATAGTTTGTGATAGAGTTTGTCTGGGTGTGGTATTGATGTCTAGTCTCCTGTCTTGTGATAAGGTCACCAACCTCTTTAGTATAACGGTGAGTATATCCCCGCCTATATTATCGGAGACCAGAGTTCAATTCCCTGATGGGGAGGCAACAAGCCCATTTTAGGCTTCCCAGGTAGCTCAGATTGTAAAGAATCTGCCTGCAATGTGAGAGACCTGGGTTTGATCCCTGGGTGGGGAAGATCCCCTGGAGAAGGAAATGGCAACCCACTCCAGTATTCTTGCCTGGAGAATTCCATGGACAAGTAGCCTGGAAGGCTACAGTCCATGGGGTTGCAAAGAGTTGGGCACAACTGAGCAACTAACATGTTCACTTTACTTTCACATGTGATAAGAGTCAATCTTCCCTTTTTGATGAAACTCCCAGGGAGGAGATTTTGGAGAGTTGAGCTCCTTTCAGAGACTCTGTCTTTAGGTAGGAAAGGGAAGTTCAGAGAAAGCCTCTCGCTGCATTTGCTGTTTTTCAAGTGCCTATAGCTCAAAACAATCAGTGTGCCAAAGTGTATGCAGCGGTAACATATTCTGCTACCACTCATAGGCCATTTCAGACCTTTTAGCCAAAGTTATGGACTTGAGTTTTAACATCAGAGCAGCAGGAAGCATGAAGGAAGCCAGTCTTAGGAAGAACCTTCTAAAGACCTTTCAAGCTATTGTCAAAATCTGAAGTTCTTTCCACTGAGTCTCACTGCCATACCCTTTGGAGGGACAAAGATAGAATTTTTAAAACCTAACAATCTAAAGGTAACTTCTGTTTATGACAGCCAAGTGACAATTCTTATGCACTGAAGCTCAGCAGGCCAACTGCCTAATGATGGCACTTTATGCTTATTTAGTGCTTAATCTTCCTCAAGCATTATTTTAAGCTCATTACACACATTAACTCATTAAATTGTCATTAAGTCTATGAGGTAGGTACTATTTTTATTTCCATTTTTACAGATGAAGGTTTTGAGGCTTAGATAATTTTAAGTAACTTTCCCAAAGTCCCAGAGTAAGTGAAGGAAACACTGTTCATATCTTAGCAGGCTGGCTCCCAAACCAGTGGTGATGATACTGAAGGGATCAGGATATGCCACCTCAAAATGTATCATAAGAATTATTGGTATAATGATTATTTTGAGCTGAAGGCAGTTGAGAATTAATAGATTCAGGCAGAGTTCTCTGTTCTCCCTTATCTGCCTAAAAGCAGGGCATGAATTTCCCCTTGTGAAGGAGCCCCTCTGTACCAGCAACAGTAGGGCAACTCTTATCACCATAGATGGAAAGAGGAGTTTCCATAAACAGTCTTGACTAAAATAATCCTTCTATTTCATTAGTGTCCTCATATACAACTGACCCTTGAACAAATTCGGGGGTTAGTGGTGCCAACCCTCTGCAAAGTTGAGAATCTAACTTAATAAAACCAAACTTAGTAAAACCCTCTATATCCTCAGCTCCACATCCCTGAATTCAACCAACCACAGATTCAACCAACCTCAGATCATGCAGTAGTGTACGAGCGTGCTCAGGGGTTCAGTTGTGTGCGACTCTTTTCGACCCCATGGACTATAGCCCGCCAGGCTTCTCTGTCCATGGGATTCTCCAGGCAAGAATACTGGAGTGGGTTGCCATACCCTTCTTTAGCAGTAGTGCAGTATATACTGTTGGAAAAAATCTGCATGTAGATAAAACTGAGTAGTTGAAATCAATGTTGTTCAAGGATCAAGTGTATTTCCTAGCTACTTCATAATATATCATTCCTCAAACCCTTCTCCTTTGTTAAAATGATCTATAAACTACTGATTCTAACTATTTCTTTGAGTTTCACTTCTTTTCTGTGAACTCATCCTGCAAATAAATATGAATAAAAACTATAGGTTTTTTCTTGTTAGTTCATCTTTTGTTAGTTTGATTTGCAGGCTCCCAAGGATTGAATCTAAGATAGCAGGGGAAAAGTTTTTCCTCCTTTGCAGTAGAATTGGAAGTCTAGATCACCAAGGGAATGAACACGTCACAGAACTGTATGGTGCTCTGAAATTCAGATACACAGGTCCCTGGATTCCAAACCACGATGAGAGCACTTTGGTGACAGAAAACAACCACAAAGTAAAACATACATCAAACACATTTTAAAAACAAATAACTCCCTCTCCCGCCAAACCCACTTGGATTCTGTTTTCACATAATCTGGTGAAGAAGGTTTCTTCAGAAATCAACTGAAGTTCAGGCCCTGGTCCCATACACCCCCAGGCTTCTTACTCTTCCAGGGTCTATTCCCTGACTCTCCAGCCTATTGGGACTAGGGTCCCTGGACCTCAGCACCAGGACTCAAGCCCCCTTCCAGGTTTCAGGGACCTCTTCTAAGGCACTCCTAGGAGTTCCAGCTCCCAGAATCTTACTCTGTTCTCTTGCTGCTTGGCCTACATGTGAATTCTGTTTGTCTTGTCTCCCTCTTGCCCCAAGCCACCTCTGGTGGAGGTCTGCCCTGACATTCTGGACCACAGTCATGTTGATCTGGGATATGGATGACAGCTGTAAGTCACACAACAGTGACCATCAGCAGGGCTGAAACCCTCAGTTCTTGGATAAAAAGTCCAGTGTTTCTCAAAGTCTGTGTTGACCAGACCTGTAGCAACAGATCTCCTGGAAGCCTCTTAGAAATATTTAGGCCCATCCCTCAATTTTCTGAATTGGAAACTGTCAGGCTTAGGCCTGGCAATCTCGTTTAATAAGACTTTCAAGCAGAGTTGATAAGTGCTAAAGCAGAGTCACGAATCAGACAGGTTCAGCAAACTGTGGCCCATGGCCAAATTCAGGCTTCCACCAGTTTTTCTACTGCTCACAAGCTAAGAATGATTTTTGCATTTTTCCCAAGTGATTGGAGGAAAAAACTTTAAAAAGATGATATTTCAAGATATGTGAAAAATTGTGTTTAAAATCAAATTTTGGTGTTTATAAATAAAGTTTTATTGGAACACAGACCTGCCCATTCATATACATACTGTGTTATAATGGTAGAACAGTGATAGAGACCACAAGCTTGAAATATTCACATCTGACACTTTGGAGAAAATTTTTGTTGACCTCTGCTCTAGGCAAAGCTGCTTTGAAATCTACAATGTTTGGCATGGTGTGGCAGCTATCAGCTGCACCCCAAAACACAGGCTAGTTACACAGATTTCACTGCACAGAATCTATTTCTGTGACTTGCAGCAAAATTAATTTACTTCTCTAAAAATTGCTAATGGTGGAATTAGGATTTGGAAACATTTCCAAAGGCCCATCCAGTCCCAAATCCAAGTAAATGAAGCATGTGTGCTCAGTTGTCTCCAACTCTTTGTGATCCAATGGACTAGCCTGCCAGGCTCCTCTGTTCATGGGATTTGCCAGGTAAGAATACTGGAGCGGGTTGCCATTTCCTCCTCCAAGGGATCTTCCTGACCCAGGGGTCAAACCTGCATCTCTTATGTCTCTTGCACTGGAAGGTGGGTTCTTTATCACTAGCTCCACCTGGGAAGCCCCAGCTTCTGGTGTAAAGAGTCCCAAGAAACAAGGCTAGGCAGGTAGTTCAATCATTGAAGACCTTCTGCAACATACCACGGAAGTCAGAATTTATGCAATATGTAATGGGGCATCATGCAAGCATTTTAAGGATGAGGGTGCCAAGACTTCCCTGGTGGTGGAATCACTAAGACTTCAACTCCCAGTGCAGGGGGTCCGAGTTCAATCCTTAGGTCAGGGAACTAGGTCCCACATGCCACAATTAAGGATTCACATGTCAAAACTACAGATGTCAAAACTACAGAGAGAGTGTGCCACAACTAAGACCTGGCACAGCCAAATATATATGTGTGTGTGTGTGTGTGTGTGTGTGTGTGTGTGTGTGTGCTAAGTCTCTTTGGTCTGTCCTTTTCTTTGTGACACCAGGGACTGTAGCCCACCAGGCTCCTCTGTCCATGGGATTTTCCAGGCAAGAATACTGGAGTGGGTTGCCATGCCCTCCTCCTGATATATATATACACACACATATATATGTATGTATATATATGAATGAGGGCATCCATTTCTTTAATGCTAGATTGTATTAAACTCCAGGTATACAAAACAATGTTCTTGCTGTAAAGAAATGTCTAATCGGAGAAGCATATGTATAAACAAAAAAAGTTAATAATTAAATTTAAAAATTTTAACTTAATGTTAGGATTTTTAATGTTTGTGAATTCAAGAGCAAGACACCTTCAGTTTGGACATGCAGGTTCCCAAATGCCCCCAGCCTCCCACAGAGAGGTAAACTGCGCAGGTCTGGGTGAGCCACACGAGATGACTATGCTGTATGGAGTCCAGGACCACGACCAGGGAAACTCGCCCCCGAAGGAGGGCACTGCCAGAAGCGTCAGCAGTAACAAGTCTGTGGGCAGGAGAGGTGTGTCTGCTTAGGGAAAGTGAAGTTGTTCAATGTGATTGGAATTTAAGACTCTCACGGGGGGAAAAAACATCTGGGAGATATTTGTGATGAAGACTGGGTTCTGGAGTCTGACCAAATAGTGTTCAATTCCCAGTTTTCTTCTTACTTGCCTGGTGACCTTTCTTAATCTTCCACCTCTCAATTTCCTCATCACTATTAATAAAATGGGAATCATAATTTCTCCTACTTCATAGGATTATTATGAGGTTTAAATAAAACCTTTCACAGAAATAATGTAGCACAAAACTTGGCTTATAGATGCCAGTGAATGTTTGCTATTATTTTAAATTATTATTTGCATATGAGTTCAAAACAGTCAAGCCAAAAACAGCTTATAACTATATTAACCTTGTTCGTTGCCAGAGGTGGGAAGTGGGAGATGGGTGAAATGGGTGAAGTGGTCAAAATGCACAAACTTTCAGTTATAAGATAAATAAGGTCAGGGATTAATATACAGCATGGTGACTATAGTTCACAATACTGTATTGTATATTTGAAAGGTTCTGAGATTATATCTTAAAAATTCTCATCCCAAGGAAAAATTGTGATTATGTGATGTGATAGACGTTAATCAAACTTACTGTGATGATCACTGCACAACATATACTTTTATTAAATCATTAGGTTGTACACTTTAATACAACATTATATGTCAATTATTTCTCAACAAAATTGGAAAAAAAATCAACCAGGCCAAGCGCTTCTCTTTCCCCTGGTCAGGGATGACCACACCCATCAGAGGCCTTTCTTAGTGCACACCTGGTACATACATTTATTACTGCATTTTCTAAATTATTTTTCTTTACGTACTTAGCACACTGACTGTGTTGTAGTCAGTATTGAGGGCTTCCTGGGTGGTGCTAATGGTAAAGAGCTGGCTTGCCAATGCAGGAGACATAAGACATGCGGGTTCGATCCCTAGCTCAGGAAGATTCCCTGGAGGAGGGCATGGCAACCCACTCCAGTATTCTTGCCTGGAGAATCCCATGAACAGAGGAGCCTGGTGGGCTACAGTCCATAGCATTGCAAAGAGTCGGACACGACTGAAGCAACTTGGAGCTGAAATCAAGGTTTCCTCCCTTTCTTAAACATTAACAGAAAGTATTTGCCAGGATTCAGCAGTGGCTGTGCAGAGGCCATTGCAGGAGGTGTGAGATCCCTGGAAAAGATTCCTTCTACTACAGAGGCAGAAACCATCACCTTGGGATAGGAAAGGCCTGCCATAACTACATTTCACATTAATAGCTGATTTCAGATTTCATTTCACTTTGCTTTCCTTCAAGTGTTTCTTGGATAACCTACTTTTCAATAAGATGACAGAGAGGAGGTCAAAGGGCAGAGACTTTTTTTTTTAACGACTAAATGTTTCTTGTCTTGCCATAAAATATGAATTTTATTTCACACCAGAAGTGGAAAAGGAAACAAAAATTTAGGATTGTCCTCAAACTATTAAAAAAAAATTATTTAGGAAGTGGAGTAAGTTACCACTCATGATCGTCACTCTGGGGTCCACATGACTCTCTTCCTGAGCTTCCTGATAGTGTCCACCCACACAGACACTGGTCCATAGCCCTTCCTCTACTCCTCTGAGAGACAGGCAGGCTGAAAACAACTCCTAGTCAAGTTCAAAGCAGTTTCTGCCCAACTCCTGGAGGTTTTACTGACAGCATCCATTTCTCAGAACTGGCTGCCTACCTTCTGTGGAGACTAGTACCTTTTCCTGCCTTCTACCACCGAGTCCATTAATCCAAGTTGAGTTCAAGTCCAGGTTGGCTCACAGCCCTCTGAATGGATGGCCTATCAAGTCCAAGGTTCTCTAGTATTTGTAATCAATTCACAAGTCAATCCTAAAGGAAAACAATCCTGAATATTCACTGGAAGGACAGATGCTGAAGCTGAAGCTCCAATACTTTGGCCACCTGAGGCAAAGAACTGACTCATTAGAAAAGACTGAAGGCAGGAGAAGAGGATGACAGAGGATGAGATGGTTGGATGGCATCACCAACTCAATGGACATGAGTTTGAGCAAGCTTCGGGAGTTGTTGATGGACAGGGAAGCCTGGCGCGTTGCATGCAGTCCATGGGGTTGCAAAGAGTTGGACATAACTGAGCGACTGAACAAGAATACCTAGTATGGTGTAAGGATGGTTTGAGTCAAAGTTACCTGGGCAATTTTTAGCTCTGTGTCAAACACCTACTGGTTATTAAAAAAAAAAAAAAAAAAAAGCCAAATTGTCTGAAACTAAGTCAAACTAAATCAGTTTGTCTCTGAGTTAAGTAAGACGACAAAAACAATTTAATATGGTCCTAATACATGGAACACTCCAAAATTTTATTCTAGATCATTTAGTCCCTTCTGTTGCTCATCTTTCCCAACTGAAATAAGTGACCTCGCTCAAGGTTTTTTGGAGGTTGAGGGTAAAGTCATGAGATTTTTAACCTCAAAACTTTTTAAGGACTGACAGGCCAGTCTTGAATCAGGACTTAAAAGGAGCCAAGAGAACTGCATCTGGAAACAGACAACTTTGTTTTTCTCTAAAAAATAATTACTTATTTATTTGACTGCTCTGGGTCTTAGTTGCCACATGTGGAATCTAGTTAGTTCCCTGACAAGGGATCTAACCTAGGCCCCTGCATCGGGAGCCTGGACTCAAGTACAACTTTTATTTATTTATTTAACCATACTGTGTAGCTGTAGGGATCTTAGTTTCCTGACTAGGGATTGAATCCAGACCCTCTGCAGTGAAAGCCTGCATCTTAACCACTAGACTGCCAGGAATTCCCAGACAACTTTCTATTTCACAGTCATTCTAAGTGACTCTTCAGCTAAAGGCTAATAGCTATTGCCGGGGGAAATCTCAATAACCTCAGATATGCAGATGACACCACCCTTATGGCAGAAAGTGAAGAGAAACAAAAAGCCTCTTGATGAAAGTGAAAGAGGAGAGTGAAAAAGTCAGCTTAAAGCTCAACATTAGGAAAATGAAGATCATGGCATCTGGTCCCATCACTTCATGGGAAATGGATGGGGAAACAGTGGAAACAGTGTCAGACTTTATTTTTGGGGCTCCAAAATCACTGCAGATGGTGACTGCAGCCATGAAATTAAAAGACACTAACTCCTTGGAAGAAAAATTATGATCAACTTAGATAGCATATTCAAAAGCAGAGACATTACTTTGCCGACTAAGGTCCGCCTAGTCAAGGCTATGGTTTTTCCAGTAGTCATGTATGGATGTGAGAGTTGGACTGTGAAGAAGGCTGAGCACTGAAGAATTGATGCTTTTGAACTGTGGTGTTGGAGAAGACTCTTGAGAGTCCCTTGGACTGCAAGGAGATCCAACCAGTCCATTCTGAAGGAGATAAGCCCTGGGATTTCTTTAGAAGGAATGATGCTAAAGCTGAAACCCCAGTACTTTGGCCACCTCATGTGAAGAATTGACTCATTGGAAAAGACTCTGATGCTGGGAGGGATTGGGGGCAGGAGGAGAAGGGGACGACAGAGGATGAGATGGCTGGGTGGCATCACGGACTTGATGGACATGAGTCTGAGTGAACTCCGGGAGTTGGTGATGGACAGGGAGGCCTGGCGTGCTGCAGTTCACGGGGTCGCAAAGAGTCGGACACGACTGAGCGACTGAACTGAACTGAACTGAATTGAAAGTCAGTCATCCTTTCCTCCTAGGAGAATAAAGTCTCTAAATGGCCTTTAAAAAGAAAGTGAAGTTGCTCAGTCATGTCTGACTCTGTGACCCCATGGATTGTAGCCTGCCAGGCTCCTCTGTCTATGGAATTTTCTAGGCAAGAATAGTGGAGTGGGTTGACATTTCTTTCTCCAAGGGATCTTCCTGACCCAGGTATCCTAGCCTGGTCTCCCACATTGCAGGCAGACTCTTTACCATCTGAACCACCCGGCTAAACTCAGAAAATCTCTCTTCACAATCAAGCAAAAAAGTACTATACCCAAAACTTGACCTATCTTAGAAGGGATTTGGAGTTTCCAAACTCTGGAGTTTTCAAGAAATCCAATTCTAAGGTAATTACATTTAAGAAAGAAGGGAGGGGCACTCTGCTCTCTTTCTGCCTCCACCCACTCCCACCCTCCTACATGCATAGCAACACCCTTTCTCCACCCCACCCTCACTTGGTTAATTTCTTCAGGTTTCAACCTGAAAATCACCTTTTCAAAGAGGTCTTCCAAAATCTGAGTCTATATACGATTATCAAAAGGTGTAGATATTCATTAGTTTTTCCCTTTAATTTGATCTGATTTTCATGACTTAAGGTATTTGGTCTTCGTTAGCCATTTGTCAAAGGTGCTTTGGACACCAAGTTTCTGGTCGGTTGTGACATATTCATTGTTTTCCCTTGTCTTTATCTGTGCTTTTGTATTTAAACAACCTCCTTGCTATCTCCAAATGAATCTTTGAAAAAGTAAATGTAAAGAAGTTGAAAATGTGTTCACTGTCTTAATAATGGTTTATTTATTCATCAATCCCTTTGTTAATGATACTTTAAGGGGAACCATGATCTTAAATTCACAAGCAATTATTCACCTTGTTTTATGACTGAGGCTGGTCATTTTCAGTGACTGAAAATCTTTTGTCCTCCGTCCAGAGTACCTCTTCCAAGGAATCATGGAAGCTGTCTCAATTCAGGAAAGGTTCTTACCCACTGACCCCCTCCACCTCCTGCTCCCACTCAATTCTTGTTGACCCAGGAGTCTGCACTGTTGATTTTCAAGTGTTAATTCAACTTTGGTCCCTGAAAAGCCATTCTAATATCATTGCTTGGTGTATGAAAGGCATGGTAGTAGATAAGCTTTCTGAATTAGGTGCTTAGGGCTGAACATTGCCCACAGAGTGCTTATCTTTTGGTAAAAGGCATCAAAAAAAGGTAAAATAGCATCAACGTCTGGCATAGGTGTGCTAAGTTGCTTCAGTTGTGTCCGTTTCTTTGCGACCCTATGAATTGTAGCCCACCAGGCTCATTGTCCATGGGATTCTTCAGGTAAGAATACTGGAGTGGATTTCCATTCCCTTTTCCAGGGAGTCTTCCTGATCCAGGGATCAAACCCACGTCTCCTGCATTGTAAGTGGATTTTTTACCACTGAGCAACGAGGGAAGTCAGCTTGTTTTATTTCTGCTTCTAGAGATTCTCTTTTATCCCTCTCCTGTCTTCCTTTGTCACATGGTCGTCTGTGGTCCTCACTCCTCAACCCTTCTCCCAGAATTCACCAGGCCACTCATTCCTTCAGGATGGCTCCAATCGCTGTGGCAATACCAGCACTTGGGAAGCCCACGCTTTCCTTATGATGTTTTGCTGCTTTCAGGGTCTCTGTAGTTCTTTTCTGTGGACTTGTCAGCATGCATGTCAAGGAGATGCATTTACCATTCTACCCACTTTTCCCTCAAGTAATATCTGGTCTCCTCTGTAGCTAGAGCTAGACTTTGCAGAACTTTCAGATCAACCTATTAGGAACTTTAAAATTTGGACAAGACTCTCCAGGTAGTCCAGTGGTTAAGAATCCGCCTTCCAATGCAGGGGACACAGGTTATACCCCTGCCTGGGACAGGAATATCCCACATGCACCTAAGCCTGGGAGCCACAACTACTGAGCCCCCCCTCTGCAACAAGAGAAACCACCCTAAGCAGAAGCCAAAGCCACCACAGCTAGAGAGTAGCCCCTGCTCACTGCAGCTAGAGAAAAGTCCGTGCAGCAGCAAAGACCAAGAACAGGAAGTTCAGTTCAGCTCAGTCGCTCAGTCGTGTCCGACTCTTTGCAACCCTGTGAATCGCAGCATCCCAGGCCTCCCTGTCCATCACCAACTCCCGGAGTTCACTCAGACTCATGTCCATCAAGTCCGTGATGCCACCCAGCCATCTCATCCTCTGTCTTCCCCTTCTCCTCCTGCCCCCAATCCCTCCCAGCATCAGAGTCTTTTCCAATGAGTCAACTCTTCACATGAGGTGGCCAAAGTACTGGAGTTTCAGCTTTAGCACCATTCCTTCCAAAGAAATCCCAGGGCTGATCTCCTTCAGAATGGACTGGTTGGATCTCCTTGCAGTCCAAGGGACTCTCAAGAGTCTTCTCCAACACCACAGTTCAAAAGCATCAATTCTTTGGCGCTCAGCCTTCTTCACAGTCCAACTCTCACATCCATACATGACCACTGTAAAAACCATAGCCTTGACTAGATGGACCTTTGTTGGCAAAGTAATGTCTCTGCTTTTCAACATGCTCTCTAGGTTGGTCATAATTTTCTTCCAAGGAGTAAGAACAGTAAGGAAAGAAAGAAATTTTTAAAATTCTTTAAAAAAAATTTATTTAACTTATATGCAGAGTCAATCATGAGAAACGCTGGACTGGAAGAAACACAAGCTGGAATCCAGATTGCCGGGAGAAATATCAATAACTTCAGATATGCAGATGACACCACCCTTATGGCAGAAAGTGAAGAGGAGCTAAAAAGCCTCTTGATGAAAGTGAAAGAGGAGAGCGAAAAAGTTGGCTTAAAGCTCAACATTCAGAAAACGAAGATCGTGGCATCCGGTCCCATCACTTCATGGGAAATAGATGGGGAAACAGTGGAAACAGTGTCAGACTTTATTTTGGGGGCTCCAAAATCACTGCAGATGGTGATTGCAGCCATGCAATTAAAAGACGCTTACTCCTTGGAAGAAAAGTTATGACCAACCTAGATAGTATATTCAAAAGCAGAGACATTACTTTGCCGACTAAGGTCCATCTAGTCAAGGCGATGGTTTTTCCTGTGGTCATGTATGGATGTGAGAGTTGGATTGTGAAGAAAGGTGAGCGGGGAAGAATTGATGCTTTTGAACTGTGGTGTTGGAGAAGACTCTTGAGAGTCCCTTGGACTGCAAGGAGATCCAACAAGTCCATCCTAAAGGAGATCAGTCCTGGGTGTTCACTGGAAGGACTGATGCTAAAGTTGAAACTCCAGTACTTTGGCCACCTCATGTGAAGAGTTGACTCATTGGAAAAGATTCTGATGCTGGGAGGGATTGGGGGCAGGAGGAGAAGGGGACGACAGAGGATGAGATGGTTGGATGGCATCACTGACTCGATGGACGTGAGTCTGAGTGAACTCCGGGAGTTGGTGATGCACAGGGAAGCCTGGGATGCTGCGGTTCATGGGGTCGCAAAGAGTCGGACACGACTGAGCGACTGAACTGAACTGAATGCATTGGAGAAGGAAACGGCAACCCAGTCCGGTATTCTTGCCTGGAGAATCCCAGGGATGGGGGAGCCCAGTGGGCTGCCGTCTATGGGATCACACAGAGTCAGACACGACTGAAGCGACTTAGCAGCAGCAGCAGCAGCAGCATGTTTATTAGAAACAAACTATTAATACTTGGCCATTTCTCTATCTATTAAAGTGGTATTGGCGCCACCTGGTGGTATTTTCGAGCTCTGACTTCAACGTCAATGGAGACCACTGGGATTCCGAACACTAGCTATGGAGTCCACAGTGTAAAGGAAGTAATTCCTTGCATAGTCCTGTTCATTGGAAACTTGCCGTATCGGTGATTTCATCACTTGTGAGAAACTTATATGTGATTTGACATTTTCTAAAAAGTCTGCTGATCTTTTGATGACAACCTGCTCAGAAAGTCTTCATGTTCTGTAACACAATCCAGAGATTTGTCAGATAAGGACAATGAAACAGATTAAATAAGCCCCCCAGACCCAGAGGGACAGAGCCTTCTTTTGAACTCAGGTCTGTCTGATGACAAAAACCTGGCTCTTCCCAGGACAGCCCACTATCTCTTAATACAGTACTGGGCCAATGCGCGTGCTCGAAAAGTTGAGACAACCTTGATGTGAATGAAACATAGTTACCATACTTTACCAAGGAGTGCAAGGAGGAAGCAGCAGAGGCCTTACCCCCCAAAATGTCGAGATCAGTGCTTCTGATGCTGGGCTCCCGGGCACAGAGGCTTCTTTGTCCCCCAAAGGTAAGATTCCAACCTCCATGATCTTACCTGAGTTCCAAAAAGCAAATTCGAGCAGTTGCTAATCAAGAGAGGAGCAGCCATGAAACCACCTGAGGCCAGCTTAAAGGGACCAGAGAGACTCATCAAGGTTAGGAGATGGACCACCTGAGACCCTGAAAGCGAAAGTGTTAGTTGCTCAGTCATGCCCAACTCTTTGAGATTCCATGGACTGCAGCCCACTAGGCTCCTCTGTCCATGGGATTTTCCAGGCAAGGATACTGGAGTGGGTTGCCATTTCCTTCTCCAGGGATCTCTCTGACTCAGATATCAAACCGAAGTCTCCTGCACTGCAGAGAGATACTTTACTGACTGAGCTACCAGGGAAGCCCACCTGAGACCCTGCACACACCCTAATCTTGTCAGCAACCCCACTCTTATGAAACTTTGTAGAGGAAATAAGAATGCAAGACTGTTACTGCCTTGATTCCCATCATGTACCCCTGGCTGACTATAGAACCTCTCCTTATTCACAAGGGAGTGGGCACAGTTCTTGAGGTGCTAACCTACTGCGTTCCCCCTTTGCCTGGCAAAGTAATACAACCACTCTTTCCTTCTCCTCCATAACTCTGTCTCCTTATTTCTTTTTGGCATTGGTGCACAGAAAGCCAAGATTTTGGCATCAGTTCTCAAACTCTAATATACCTATGAATCACCTGGGGGATCTTGATAAACTGCAGATCCTGGCTCAGCAGTTCTGACAAGGGGCCTGGGATTTGGCATCTTGAAGAAACTCCCCGGTGAGGCTTATGCTGCTGGTCTGCAGACCACACTATTTCTAGGGTAGACTCTATACCAGTGGTTTTTCAGCCATTAGGGGACATTTGACGATGTCAGTGTTACTGAGTCCAAGCTCACTCTGCTTGCCGCACGACAGGCCAATGAACCCAAGAGACAAGGTGTTGAGGCAAGAGACTTTATTCGGGAAGCAGCTGACTGAGAAGATGGCAGGCTAGTGCCTCAAAATAACCCTCTTGTCAGGGTGTGGATGCCAGTTTCTTTTATAGATCAGGGAGAAAGAAGCAAGGAGGAACTAAAGTCAAAAGGAAGAATAGAGAGGGAGAGGCAGTGGGGAAGCAAAGTGAAAGCGCCTTCAGTCTTGCAAAACATCTCCAAGCGAATGGCCAGCCTTTGCAAAGGGTGTGTTAATCTCTTCTATTCACAGGTGGGCAGGGACAAACTATCTCTCCACGAGCTGAACAAAGGTACTTTACAGTCAGGCAGAAGGTCAGGGTCCTCCAGGCAAGCCACTGAGTATGATTCAATAACAAGAGCAACAAAAAGCAAGACAAAGAAACAGTTTTCAACATGGATTCAGAATTGGCTTCCTCCCTGCAACATCTGGAGACATTCTTGTTATCACTGCTGGGAACTGATGTCTAGTGGGCACAGGTCAAGGTTGTTGCTAAACATCCCCAAACCTCAGCATCCTCAGCCAAGAGTTATTTGCCCTGATGTCAATTTCATAGCAATTGTGAAACCCTGATCTAGACATAGTCTTAGATGATTTGGGCCCAGCTGCTTGAGAAGAGAGTTTGCTAGAAAATAGGTGTGAATTGGTTCTGTTCATTCATAGAAGAAAACAAAACACACGCACACATATATATATATGTGTGTATATATATACATATAAACAAAACAAAACATGTATCTCCCACACATGTTGTAGAGGCAAGCAAAGGATGAAGGAGAATGGACACAATGCTGTGACCGTGGGCCGGGACTAAGAACACCATCTGACCCATGAAGAGCTCTTATGTGTGCTATATTAAACTCTTCCAGCCCATGGACGTTAATACAAAATCAGGGAGTCCAGAATAACTGGGAATCTTGTACAAGACCAAAACGACATAAAGGATAAATATTTCTATTTTTCTATATCCCCCAAGATATCCTGTGATACAATTATTATTGTAGACCTAGAGTAGGTGGTAAGCAAACTTCTCCTGTAAAGGGTCATATAGTAAATATTTTAGGCTTTGCATACATCACAATTACTCAACTCAGCCATTGAAGCACAAAAATAGCCAGAGATACTAGTAAACAAATGAATGTGACAGAGGTTCAATAATATTTTATTTCAAAATGGGCCCCAGGCCAGATGGCCCATGGAAGAAATTGCTGACCTTTGGTCTAGGCAGTCAAATGAATCTGGGGTCTCTTGTTACCCATGACACAAGCAGCCACACTTTTTATCTGGCCCTTTTGGTTTTCTGCTGGTGGGGAGAGGGTGACTAACGCATTGCAAAGGCACACACACACACACACACACACACACACAGAGGTCTACAAACAGCACAATCCAGTCATTCTATTATCTCCCTCGTAAGTTGACACAGGGGTCTCTATTTTATCACTGAGTGTTAATTAACCACATAAGATGTGTTTCAGATCCTAAAAGGTGATGCTATAAAATGTTGCATTCAATAAGTGAGCAAATTTGGAAAACTCAGCAGTGGCCACAGGACTGGGAAAGGTCAGTTTTCATTCTAATTCCGAAGAAGGGCAATGCCAGAGAGTGTTCAAACTACTGCACATTTGTACACATTTCACATGCTAGCAAGGTTATGCTCGAAATCCTTCAAGCTAGGCTTCAGCCATATGTGAACTGAGAACTTCCAGATGTTCAAGCTGGATTTAGAAAAGGCAGAGGAACCAGAGATCAAATTGCCAACATTCATTGGATCATGGAGAAAGCTAGGGAATTCCAGAGAAACATCTACTTCTGCTTTGTTGACTATGCTAAAGCCTTTGACTGTGTGGATCACAACAAACTGGGAATTTCTTAAAGAGATGAGAGTACCAGACCCCCTTAACTGTCTCCTAACAAACCTGTATTCAATCAAGAAACACTTAGAATTGGACATGGAACAACAGACTGGTTCAAAATTGGGAAAAATGTACATCAAGGCTATATATTGTCACCTTGTTTATTTAACTTTTATTCAGGGTACACCATATGAGATACCAGGTTGGACGAATCACAAATTAGAATCAAGATTGCTGGGAGAAATATCAACAACCTCAGATATGCAGGTTACCACTCTAATGGCAAAAAGTAAAGAGGAACTGAACAGCCTCCGGATGAATGTGAAAGAGGAGAGTGAAAAAGCTGGCTTGAAACTCAACGTTAAAACAATGAAGATCATGGCATCTGGTCCCATCACTTCATGACAAATAGAAGGGAAAAAGTAGAAGCAGTGGCAGATTTTATTTTCTTGGGGTCCAAAATCACTGTGGATGGTAACTGCAACTATGAAATTAAAAGATGCTTGATCCTTGGAAGAAAAGCTATGACAAGCCTAGAAGGCATATTATTAATAAAAAGCAGAAACATCACTTTGCTAGCAAAGGTCCACATAGTCAAAGTTGTGGTTTTTCCAGTAGTTATATATGAATGTGAGTTGTATCATAAAGAAGTTTGAGCACCAAAGAATTGATGCTTTTGAATTGTGGTGTGGGAGAAGACTGTTGGGAGTCCCTTGGACTGCAAGGAGAGCAAACTAGTCCATCCTAAAGGAAATCAACCCTGAATATTCATTGGAAGGACTGTTGCTGAAGCTGAAGCTCCAATATTTGGCCTCCTGTTGCAAAAGAACCATCTCATTGGGAAAGACCCTGATGCTGGAAAGATTGAAGGCAGGACAAGAAGGGGCAGTAGAGGATGAGATGGTTGGATGACATCACTGACTCAATGGACATGAATCTGAGCAAAGAGCTGACTCATTTGAAAAGACCCCAATGCTGGGAAAGGTTGAAGATGGGAGGAGAAGGGGACAGCAGAGGACAAGATGGTTGGATGGCATCACTGACTCGATGGACATGAGTTTGAGTAAGCTCTGGGAGTTGGTGATGGACAGGGAAGCCTGGCATGCTGCAGTTCTTGGGATCGCAAAGAGTTGGGCATGACTGAACTGAACTGAACTGAACCTGGATGGGGCTTGGTTCCTGCAGAAGAACTCAAAGATATTGTTATTATATTCCTTGAATAGAAACCAAAACCCAGCCCCAGGGCTCTATTATTGTTTCTTGACTGCTCTTCCTGTGTTTCTGCTTTCACTGATTGGCAACTGTTTGAATCTGCCTTTTGGAACTCAAGGAAGGTGGAAGAGGCTGGATGAAGCCTATTTCCTACAAATAAGAAACAGGGGACACAAAGGCTTTTTGTGTCCAGGAGCCACACAAGATCCTTCTCAATTTCAAGGAAACAGACCCAGCACCCTAGAAAATTCAAATGTCTATGGATAGATTATGCATTATTGGCACATATGACAATTGGTTAGGCATTTGGAATAATTGGAACTGTCGACAAAAATTTACAGATCTCAAGAATTGTAGTTCAGTTTTACTTGGGACAAAATGAGGACTGTAACATAGAGACAACACCTCAGATGACTCTGAGAAAGTGCTCCGAAGAGGCGGGTGGGGATGGTCAATATACACGATTTTGGTGAAGGGGGAGTTCAATGTAATCAAGCGCTTATTTTACAAAAGATTTTCTGCTAGTCACGAGGAGCTGATGAAACCATGTAGAGATTTAGTGCTTTTCTAAATATGAGAAGATGCAAGGATTGGGCTCACAAAATCAGTTCCTGAAAGTATCTAATGATCTGAAGACCTGCTCATTGCCAGTTTTCCTGGAGTACAAAGTGCCTCCTGTTCTCCACCTGCAACTCTCTTTAGGACAGGTCGAAGGTCAACAGCTGCAGCTGCACAGGATTCAACTCCCTGCAGAGTCGATGGCAAATGCCCTTGGCGAGCACCAGTTTGCAGTTGACAGAATCTAAGTACGTCCTTCCGTTAATAGGATAAATTCCAGTTCCAAATGCTTAAGCATAAACAAGATGAAACCACAGTGCTAGAAGAAAACACAGGATTAAAAAAAAATTTTTTTTTAATAATCTTGAAGTTTGAATAGTCTTTGTTGCCTGAAAAACTGCATTCGCCTCTTGGTGGAGCTGAGCCAAAAGATATAACCAAGTCAAAAATTAGAATGTTAATATAATGTGTTTTTAGTTCTGATGCATAATTCAGAAAAGACTAAATATCTCTCCCAGCTGATTCAGCATGAATATACTCTCTGGCCACATTTACCTGAAGGCATGATGAAAAGCAAATATCCTATCTACCGTTTGTACAGAAAACATGACTCTTTTACTTTCCTGAGCCCTGCATGAAAATGGGTGCCTTTTTCCTGTTTAATGATTAATAACATTTGTGTAGGGTTTTCAAATGTATTATCTCATTTTCACAAGAAGTTGATGCCAAAGCAGTATTACTACCTTGCTACAAATGAAGTATCTGGGGCTCAAAAAAGAATTGACTTGCCCACTGGCACCCAGCTGATAAAGCAGCAAGGCTTCCAAGGAGAACCCTGGGCTCCATGACCTCTCTGCTTTCCACTGTAACACCATGCCTGTCTGATTTCAGTGTTTCTACTTCACAATGTCAAGTCTTTTCCAATACTGTTGCTTAATTTTGATATATTAATGGATTCCTTCCCTTTATAATCACAGTGTGATGCCTGACTTCTTACCTACATAGAGTAATACTTGGCTACATGAGTTGTTTGGTTTGAAATGGGTTTTCTCTATTTCCTACCTAAAATTCACCAAAAATTTGCCAATTCTGTAGCTTCTGCTTTCAGTTTTTGAGGGTTAATCATGGGAGGACTAGGTGGAAGTGTCTTTTCCTCAGTTCCCACTTTCTAAATAATGGATATTCAAGGACAGCATTAATTAATGCTGGCAGAATTTGAAATCTGTATTTCGGCGAGCACAGGTTTCGTTTGCTGACTCACTCTCAAGAGTGCATCACGCAGATTCTATAGCATAATTTGCCATCCGCAGAGCAGAGACTGTTAGTATACAAGCCAAGTGCATTTAAACATTTTTCTGCCAGTGCTAATGTATTGGCCTTCATCTCATCCATCTTTGTTAGTAAAAAGGCAAGACATCATAAATGGTTTCTTCTCTTTTTCCTCTAAATAATATAATGAATATTAATGCAACCAAGAGCTCGTGAGTAGGTGTGATGGATGGTTACTAGGAGAAAAGAAAATCAATGTAGTATAACCTCAAATCTCAATTTGAATTCCACTTTAGGAAGCTGTTCTGTGGTTTAGAAAGAAATGACTTTGATACCAGTTGTTTGTGAATTGACAAGGGGAAAAAAGAAAGATCTGATGACAGTTTTGTTCAAAGGATGAAGTCTCAGACAATGGCAGGTAGAACTAGTGCAAGCTCTGGGATGTAACTTTTGGGACAGTTATCTCCTCCTGCAAGGCTAGGTTTTCCTAGTGCTAGAGATTCATGGTGAGAAGCTGTGTCCTAGGTGAGGACTTGAAAGTTAAAGCTGTTTTGAATCCAGCATTCAAAATTGTAACCATGTTGTATCTCAATTATACCTCAATTTAAAACATGAAAAGAAAATTGTAACCCTGGCATAGTGTTTAACTGCTCCAAATCTTATTTTCTCTATCTCTGTAGTAGGAATACAATGCCTATTTTGCAAGTGTGTGTGTGTGCTAAGTCCCTTCAGTTGTGTCCGACCCTTTGAGACCCTATGGACTGTAGCCCACTGGGCTCCTCTGTCCATGGGATTCTCCAGGCAAGAATACTGGAGTGAGTTGCCATTCGCTCCCCAGGGGATCTTCCCAACCCAGGGGTTGAACCTGCCTCTCTTGTGTGTCCTGCATTGGCAGGCAGGTTCTTAACCACTAGCTCCACCTGGGAAGCCCTGATTATCAGTAATTCATGTGCCGTGTCTGGTATAGACATGTGCTTAATAGAGAGTAGCAATTATTCTTATGCTTCCTATCAAGGGATTATTTTGTAGAGAATTTATAAGATTATTCTCTTATTGATTCAAAAATGAATATTTTTACATATTATTTACTCAATCACTTCTAACCTTTTGGCTAAGATCAAGCATGGGGGCTTCGCAGGCAGCGCAGTGGTAAAGAATTCTACCAATGCAGGAGACACAAGAGACTCAGATTCCATCCCTGGTTCTGGAATATGCCCTGGGGAAGGAAATGGCAACCCACTGTAGTATTCTTACCTGGGAAACTCCATAGATAGAGGAACCTGGTGGGCTATAGTCCATGGGGTTGCAAAGAGTCAGACACGACTGAATGATTGAGCACACATTCAAAAGCAAATGATAACATAAAAAGCTCCATATTCTTCATCATTTTTTCCTCTTTTTAAAAATAATTGTATTTTTTATTTCTGGCTGCGCTGGGTCTTTGTTGCTGCATGGGCTTTTCTCTAGTGGTGGAGAGTGCGGGTTACCCTGTAGTTGCAGGGCACCAGCTTTTCACTGTGGTGGCTTCTCCCTATTCTTCTTCTTAATTAACCCCTTTGAGATCCCTGGTCTTAATCTACAAAGCTGTAAGGATAATGCTAATGATATTACCTACCTTTAAATATACACCAAGATTTCCATGACAGCAATTGAGATATGACGAGCAAAAATACTTTGCAAGATGTAAAATGTATTGCAATAGTATTTTTAGGCTTCGTCTCTCAATACTGAATATTAGTGCATTTAGCAGACTCAGTCTTTTGAAAGACTGATTGCGAAGCAGATGTGCATTTTTCTACATGTGTGTTTTGTACAATAGCAGACCTCAAACGGGTGTAGGTGATGGCCAGGAAAAGGCATTTCTTGTAGGAATTTGTCATGTCTGACAACCAGATTGTCTTCCTTCATTTGTCTTCCAGTCATTTCTAAGTAAACAGCTGTTTACATAAATATCACTGAGCAGTGGAGCTAAAAACCTTCCTTCAGAATAGCTAATAATAATTTGGATGGCTAGTGATGGAGAATGACAAGCAGCAAGCTACAAGAGTATAGGGGGTACTTCCTTATTTTTAACCAGAGTCTAATACATTTGGAGCTTTTATTTATTTACCGTTCTGCTCTGTTTCTACAAGTTCAGCTTTTTCTCCCCTTTAAATTAGTTAATTAATTTATTTTTGGCTGCACTGAGTCTTGGTTGCTGCTCTCAGGCTTTGTCTAGTTGCAGTGAGTGGGGGCTGCTCTCTGCTGTAGTGAGAGGGCTTCTCATTGCCGTGGCTTCTTTTGTTGGGGAGTGCAGGCTCTAGGCATGAAGGCTTCTGTGGTTGCAGCATATGGGGTTTAGAGAACAGGGTCAGTGGTTGTGGTGCATGGGCTTAATTGCTCCGCATTGTGTTGGGTTTTCCTGGACCAGGGATTGAACTCGTGTTCCCTGCATTGGCAAGTAGATTCTTATCTTCTGCATCACCAGGGAAGTCCTGCTGCTGCTGCTGCTAAGTCGCTTCAGTCATGTCCAACTCTGTGCGACCCCATAGATGGCAGCCCACCAGGCTCCCCCATTCCTAGGATTCTCTAGGCAAGAACACTGGAGTGGGTTGCCGTTTCCTTCACCAATGCATGAAAGTGAAAAGTCAAAGTGAAATCACTCAGTCATGTCCGACTCTTAGCAACCCCATGGACTGCAGCCTACCAGGCTCCTCCGTCCATGGGATTTTCCAGGCAAGAGTACTGGAGTGGGGTGCCATTGCCCTCTCCTGGGGCCTTTATTTTTAAGTTGTGACGATAATGGTGGGGATGGGTGTTATTCATACTTGTTATAATAAATCAAATAATACTGAGTATATAAGAAAATATGAAAAGAAGAAATATTCCTTCTCCCAAGTTTCAGAGGTATAGAATATTGACAGTTAGATGTGGGTTCTTCCAGATATACATGAGTTTTTCAGCTATCGTGAAAGCCATCAGGGAAATGACTTTGAAAGATGAGATAAGGAATCAAAATCCTGGAGAGACAGACTCTCTTGCTGTCAGGCTTTCAAAACAGTTACAAGGAGGTTATCTGGGAGATCAACAAACTCTTGTAAACTGTGTATAAGAATGCAAATATGACTATAGTTAACAGTGCTGGATGGTATATTTGAAAGCTCTTAAGAGAGTAAATCCTAAAACTGCTCATCACAAGGAAATTAAACTTGTAGTCATCATTTCACATTATATGTTATCATTAAGCTATGTACCTTAAACTTACACACTGCTGTATGTCCATTATATCTCAATAAAACAAGGAAAAACAGAATGCAAATAATTTTTGTTTCAATGGCATAATCCCCCTACACACACAGATGGCAAGTACGTTATAATCTGATCATGGCACTTTTTTTTGGCAGAAAAGAAGAAAAGGAAGATTTCCTACCCAAACGACTAGGAAAGAAAAAAATCCTTACTCTTTAGAATTGAATTTAAAAGTCTTCTAATTTAACTCCAATCTCTTTTTCCTATCTCACTTTCCACCACACACAGAATCTTAGGTTTGGGAACTTCAAAGATCATCTATCCGTAGCAATGCTTCTCTACCTGCAACAAGTGTACAGATCACCTGGGGGTGTTGTTTGAATATAGATTCCGATTCAATAGCCTGCATGAGATTAGGCTTTCTGCATTTCTAGCAAGTTTCCAGGCCTATATACCACATATTAACAAGTTCTGAATTTCCTTGGACAGTTCTTCCTTTTATTTCTATTTTATTCCTCATTTTATTCCTAAGGTCTGTCTCCCTATAGCTTTTCCCCATTAATCCTAGTTCCAAACATTTCAAGGTTGAATCCCTTTTACTACTAAAGGATCTGTAAACATTTGGAGACAGTTATAGGGCCACCTCTAGGTAAACATCTCCATTGCCTTCAACCCTCTCTGCATGTCAGGGTATTGCTATTCTTATACGCCCAGTGCTTCATCCCTACTCAGTGGCTATTTGGTTTGTTCTGGGTCAAAGACCTTCTTCGTCTCATTTGCCAGCATCTTGCAAGGGTCCATTTAAACACCGTATCTTCTCTGCTGCCTAACGTTCTCTCTCTCCTCACACATTCCCCCTCCCATTCTAACCAGGGTAATTGAGAGAGTGGCCTCCTGACTACTGCTTTGTTTTATTTCACCAAACTGACCTTTGGTAATGGGTTATAGTTGGATTATCTTAGTATCCCGAGTCTGTCATGGAAGCAGACACTTTGGGTGTGCTCAAGAATTGTTTCTGATATCTTTAATTATGTTCACTTCTATCTGGTTGGGTCTTGCCTGCTAGATTATCATTCTTAGAGGGTAGAGACCACATTTTTCATCCCTTGCCAACACTACCCTGGCTAATAAGAAGCAAACACATAGTAGGGAAGTACCCAAAGTATTGGAGTCAGAAAAGGAAGAACTGAGTGCTGATTCTGCCACAGTACAGATAAGTGATCTTGGAAATTCATTTAAACTCTCTGGGCCCACGTTTTCATATCATGTACTAAGTAGACTTTAACAATGAAGAAATGATTCCCCGTTTAGGCTTGAAATTGGAGAAGGGGGAGTAAAAATGATCAAGAAACTTGGAAGTGTTAGTTTCTGAGGAAAAACCACACCATCCACCTCCTGGTCCCTGAATATTCTTTGTGAAAGGGATGAGGCCAAGAGAAGAGCTGTAGCCTTCTGGAAGGTGAAAGATGTCTTAGCTTCTGGGACTAGGGAACAGGAAGAATAACCAAGGCAAGAAGAGCTGTATCTGTTTTTGTTCCTTTAGTTTCAACTTTACTGCTTCTCTGAGGTTATAAAAAGATAGTATGAATCAAGCCAAAACACAGCCTCCGTGACTCCGGCTTTGAAGTTAGCATGTAGGAAAAGCTGAAGTTGACTACTGGGGACAGTCTTGGAATTCTTAGCTGCCTGCAATTGGGTAAGCATACTCACACACAGGGAGCAGAGGACACACCACTGGCTCCCAATAATTTATATGGGTCAAAAGGAAGATCAATGGAGCCAGAGGATACATGGGCATGTTCATGGTGGCTTCCTGTACTTGAGGCAAACACTGGTACTTCATGCTTAAGTCCTTGTATCGGTCTTTGGGGTTTGATGACCTCATCCACCCTTCATACTTGGAGTATTGACTCACAAGGCAAAGTCCATGGGATAGAATAACAGAAATATCTTTTACCCACTGTTTGAACGGTATAAGATGTCATGTAACACAAAGCACTAATGACGAGAGGAACAGTAACATCAGATGGACCATCAGATAGATCTCAGTGACAAAGGCTTTAGAATTGTCTTCTTCATATGACTTGTCTGATATAACATTAGTACTCTTTTAGATACCTTGGGTGCAGTGGGAATAAGTCAGCTTTTTAAGTCTAGCATGAATGGGATAAAAATGTATCCAAATGAGCTTTTGCACATCTGTGTAGTGCATTGAAATGCTGACAGACAAAATGAGAACAAAGTCATAGTCAGTTGCAGAAACACAGAGCTGAAGCATCTGTACTGAGACCAACCCTCAACCTCCCATCTGTATCTGTGTTCAGATTTAACACACAGCTAAGTCTTCCAAGGGCCTGGCTAGGAGCAGAGGAGCTACAGTGACCTCATGGTCCAGCAGATTAATTCAACATTGCTCAGTGCTTGCGCATTGAGCACTCTTCTAAGCTCTCGGGGTACAGAATAAATAGATCAGCGTCAAAATTACTGGCCTCATGGATCTCACAGGAGGAAGGAAGTCCTCATGTCCTTCCAGAAATGAAGATAGTTAATTTTAAAAGTAAGCAAGTAAGATATATAATACTATCAGATGATAAAAATACAACCAGGCAGATGAAGAAGGAAGTCAGGAAAAAATAAATGGAAAAATCCAGAGGCAAGAATGTGCTTGACCTCTGAGAAATAGCAAAGAGCCAGAGTAGGTGGAGTGGAGTGAGCAGAGAGAAGTGGAGGGAGATGACTGCATAACAGCTGAGGCCATTTGACTTTTACTCTAAGGCAGATGGTTGTAAGGAAGAAAGCTGAACAGCTGGCCTTTAATGTATTTTTAAAAAATCTATTCTTCTGATTATTGGTGCAGAGGCTCCCAGGAAAAGAAAGAGGGGACTTTCCTGGGGGCATAGCGGATAAGAATTTTCCTGCCAACAGAGGGAACTTGGGTTCGATCTCTGGTGTGGGAAGATCTCACAAACCACAGAGCAAGTAAGCCCGTGTGCCACAACTACTGAGCCTGAGCTCTAGAGCCTGGGAACCACAGACTGAGGCCTGAGAGTCGATAATTTGTACCCTGCAGCAAGAGAAGTCACAGCAATGAGATGCAATGAAGAGTAGCCCCTACACATGGCAGCTAGAGAAAGCCTGTGCAAAGCATGAAAACGCAATGCAGCCCAAAATATAAATAAATAAATAATTTTTTAAAAAAGAGTAACAAGTTTAATCTTCTAGTAACATGCTGTTAACTAGATCTTTTGGTACACAGACATGTGTTACACGCCGAGAGAAGAGTCCTTCTTTATACAAGGCTCATAGCAGGATATCTCTGGTTTAGGATTGCTTATGATAAACTCTATGGGTTTCTGAAGCATGGCTCTCTGGAAAATGTCACAAGCCCTATGGTGATCAAAGATTAAAATAGAGAAATTTCATTACCTAAATACTTCCTCCTCTGTGAGGTGACCCCAAACCTTACATAGAGACTTTATGTATCATCCAGGCCAGAGACCATGTCTTTATTGTGGGAAGAAAGAAGTTGGGGAGCCATATGGTATCTCAGACCTCTCCCTGCTTTGCTGGTGCCTTTAAAGCTATTAGTAAAGCATGATAATGGATACGATCTCTTATTTGTGTTAGTCTGATTTGGGAATCCATTTCTTTTAGTATAGGTAGTTTATTTCCAAGATTCCAGGAAATGCAAATGAGGGAGTACGGAAAATGAGGCAGAGAAGGGAGAAAAGCAATGAAGGAGGCAATAATGTGTGGATTTTGCTGTGAGCAACTGTACCGCATGCTCACTCAGTCATGTCTGACTCTTTGTGAGCCATGGACTGTAGCCCGCCAGGCTCCTTCCTCTTTGGAATTTTCCAGGCAAGGGTATTGGAGTGGGTTGCCATTTCCTATTCCAGGAGACCTTTCCCACCCAGAGATCAAACCCACGTCTCTTGCATATCCTGCATTAGCAGATGGATTCTTTACCACTGTGCCACCTGGGGTTCACAGAGCAGCTGTACATAACCCTTTAAAGACCTCTGAGAAACAGGAATCCAATTCTTTAGTTAATTTAGATAAGGAGCCATTGAAGAGCTGAGTAACGTGGCATGTTCAAGCTGATGATTTTAAAGGATCACCTTGGCTCTTCTTTTTTTTCCTCTTGCTTTAAAAATAGATGCTATAGGGCTTCTCTGGTGGTTCAGTAGTAAAGAATCAACCTGCCAATGCAGGAGAAACAGGTTTAATCCCTGACCTGGGAGATCCCATGTGCTGCGGGATAACTAAGCCCGTGTGTGTGTTTGTGTGTGTGCATGTGTATACTCAGTTGTGTCTGGCTCTTTGTAATCCTGTGGACTGTAGCCTCCAGGCTCCACCAGCTCCAGCTCCTCTATCCATGGGATTTCCCAGGCAAGAATACTGGAGTGGGTTGCCATTTCGTCTTCCAGGGGATCTGCCTGACCCAGGGATCAAACCCTCACCTCTTGCAATCTCCTGGCAGGCAGATTCTTTACTTCTGTGCCACCTGGGAAGCTCTAGAGACTGAGAGCTGAAACTACTGAAGCCCACATGCCCTAGAGCCCGTGCTCCACAACAAGAGGAGCCGCCGCAATGAGAAAGCTGAGCGTTGCAACTGGAGAGCAGCTTCACTTGCCACAACTAGAGAAAAGCCCACACAGCAATGAAGACCCGGCACCGCCAAAAATAAAAATACATGAATAAATAAAATTGTTTTAAAAAAACAGATGCTATAGGGGCAAGGGTAGAAGCAACGAGACCATTTGGGGGCTAGTTCAGCAATCTAGATGAGAGTTGATGACTTCGACCACTTGGGAGTGATGAAAAGTGGTCCAGAAGACTTTGGGAGAAGATCAGAAGTTTAGACATGCTACCATTGAGTTACCTATTGGTCATGAAAGGTCAAGTGCCATATAAGCACTCGGTCCATAGTTCAGTGGAGAGATCTGACCAGAAGATATGCATTCTGGAGTCAACAGCATATTCATGCATACTGTGAGTGCACGCGTGCTCAGTTGCTTCAGTTGTGTCTGACTCTTTGTGACCCTATGGATTGTAGCCCTCCAGGCTCCTCTGTCCATGGGATTCTTCAGGCAAGAATACTGGCGTAGGTTGCCATTTCCTACTTCAGGGATCGTCCCAAACCGAGGATCAAACCTGAATCTCTTACATCTTCTGCATTGGCAGGCAAGTTCTTTACCACCTGGGAAGCCATAGAATATAGTATATATAGAGAAAAGAGAAGAGGTGAAGATCCAAGCTCTGCAGCCCTATAAAATGCAGCCCTATAAAATGCAGCCCTATGTAAAATGAAAGAGATGGGTGAGATGAGAAGGAACCAGTAAAAGAATCTGAGGAGGAGAAAATCCAAGCGAGAGCAGTATTCCAGAAACTCAGTGATGACAGTGTTTCCAGAGGCAGCAAGTAGTCACCTGGGGCAAATGCTGCTTTAAGGTCATACAAGATGTGGCTCAGAATTGGCTCTAATAATGTGTACATCCTTAGGGCTTTGGTAAGAGCTGTCTGGTTGGAGCAGAGAGGGTAAAGGGCTGATTGAGGGAGAACTGGAGGAGACAAAGGGGAGATGCAAAAAGAAACTTCTGTTTAGGAGTTTTGCAAACTAGGGAAGCAAGGAAATAGGAGAGGTACTTAGCAGAAAGGGTGAGTGGGAGAGAAGATCTACTTATTATTGTGTGTTTTCCTGAGATGGAACTATTACAGTATGTTTCAGTATTGATGAGAGTGTTACAATAGAGTGGGAGAAACTGTTGAGGAAAAACACGAGAGCAAATCTTGGAGTGATGTTCAGAGGGGATGAGATCTCTATCACAAGTGAAGGGATTGGCTTTAGATAAGAATGTAGGTGATTTACTGATAGAAAAGGAGGGCATGCAGAATTTAAGAGCACAGTGCAAGTGGGCGGGTAGACAGATTTGGTGGTGAGAACAAGTAGGAATTTTCTTTCTGTTGTTTCTATTTTTTTCAGTGATGTAGAAAGAAATTGTCTGGCATCAAATGCCTCTAAGTGTAGCCCACAGAATAGTAACACCAGTGTCATATGGAAGCTTATTGAAAATGTAGACTATTAGACTTTTCCTTAGATCTCCTGAGGCAGAAACTTTATTTTTAAAATTGATTTATTTAGTTTTATTTTTGGCTGAGCTGGGTCTTCATTGCCTCACAGAGACTTTCTCTGGTTGTGGTGTGTGGGGGCTGCTCTCTGTCGCTGCGGGCAGGCTTCTTATGGTGGCAGCTTCTCTCGGTGCAGAGTACAGGCTCTAGGGGCAGGCTTCAGTAACTGCAGTTTTCAGGCTCTAGGGCACACAAGCTCAGTAGTTGTGGTGCATGGTTTTAGTTGCTCCTTGGCACGTGGAATCATCACAGACCAGGGATCGAACCCAAGTCCCCTGAATTGGCAGGTGGATTCCTATCCACTGCCATACCAGCGAAGTCCTCAGTTCAGTTCAGTTGCTCAGTAGTGTCCGACTCTTGTGACCCCATGGATTGTAGCACAACAGGCTTCCCTATCCACCACTGACTCCCAGAGTTTGCTCAAACTCATGTCCATAAAGTCAGTGATGCCATCCAACCATCTCATCCTCTGTCATCCCCTTTTCCTCCCACCTTCAATCTTTTCCAGTATCAGGGCCTTTTCCAATGAGTCAGTTCTTTGCATCAGATGGCCATAATATTGGCGTTTCAGCTTCAGCATCAATCTTTCCAATGAATACCCAGGATGGATTTCCTTTAGGATTGACTGGTTTGATCTCCTTGCAGTCCAAGGGACTCTCAAGAGTCTTCTCCAACACTGCAATTTAAAAGCATCAAATCTTTGGCGCTCAGCTTTCTTTATAGTCCAACTCTCATATCCATATATGACTACTGGAAAAACATAGTTTTGACTAGATGGACCTTTGTGGGCAAGGTAAAGTCTCTGCTTTTTAATATGCTGTCTAGGTTGGTCATAGCTTTTCTTCCAAGGAGCCAGTGTCTTTTGATTTCATGGCTGCAGTCACCATCTGAAGTTATTTTGGAGCCCAAGAAAATAAAGTCTATTAGTGTTTCCATTGTTTCCCCATCTATTTGCCATGAAGTAATGGGGCCAGATGCCATGATCTTAGTTTTTTGAATGTTGAGTTTTAAGCCAGCTTTTTCACTCCCCTCTTTCACTTTCATTGAGAGCCTCTTCAGTTCCTCTTCATTTTCTGCCATAGCGTGGTGTCATCTGCATATCTGAGGTTATTGATATTTTTCCCGGCAATCTTGATTCCAGCTTGTGCTGTAAAGGAGTACATCAAGGCTGTATATTGTCACCCTGGTTATTTAACTTTTATTCAGAGTACATCATGAGAAATGCCAAGTTGGATGAAGCACAAGCTGGAATCAAGGGAAGTCCTAGAATCTTTATTTTAAGGGGAAGCCTCAGGTGATTCTTACCCACATTAAAGTCTGAGAAACACTCATCTAGAATGGTTGTTCCTGTTTAGTTATGAAGTCATGTCTGACTCTTTTGTGACCCCATGGACTGTAGCCCTGACAGGCTCCTCCGTTCTTGGAATTCTCCAGGCAAGTATAATGGAGTGAGTTGCCATTTTCCTCTCCAGGGGATCTTCCCAACCCAGGAATTGAACCCGAGTCTCCTGCATCTTCTGCTTTGGCAAGTTAGTTCTTTTACCACTGAGCCACCATGGAAGCCCACAGGAAACATTTTATTACGTGAAATAAGCCAGACACAAAAGGGTATTTATATGAGATACCTGGAATAGATAGTCAAATTCATAGAGAAAGTACGTATGCTGCTGCTAAGTCGCTTCAGTCATGTCCAACTCCGTGCGACCCCATAGACGGCAGCCCACTAGGCTCCTCTGTCCCTGGGATTCTCCAGGCAAAAGCACTGGAGTGGGTTGCCATTTCCTTCTCCAATGCATAAAAGTGAAAAGTGAAAGTGAAGTCACTCAGTCGTGCCCGACTCTTAGCGACCCCATGGACTGCAGCCTACCAGGCTCCCGCATCCATGGGATTTTCTTGGCAAGAATGCTGGAGTGGGTGCCATTGCCTTTTCCGAAAGTACGTATAATAGAATAGAAATATTAGGAGCTAAGGGATAGAGTGAATGGGAAGTTATTGTTTAATGGCTAGAAGGTTTACATTTGGGGTGATGGAAAATTTTTAGCAGAGGATTGCAGAAATGGTTGCACAAAAATGTGAATATATTTTGCTACTGAATGCTATACTTATGAAAGGTTAAAATGTTAAAGTGGTTGTTATGTATATTTTAGCACAATTTTTAAAAAGTATATCAACCTAGTATAATTTTTATCATTCTGTGGAGCTGGAATTCAGCCAATATACAGCTAAGGCAGTCTGTGGCAAAGGGAGCAAGACCATTTCTCCCCTTCCTAATCTGGTTCACTCCTCCTGAATATATTGGCACATATTCAGTCATTCCTGTCATTCACTGGAACAGAAACTGTTAATGTCCACTAAAACCCATTTCCTTTCCCTCCTGAGCATACAATTAGACCAGATTTTAAAAAAGTATATATTTATGTATTTTTGGCTTTGGTGGGTCCTTGTTGCTGCATGGGCTTTTCTCTGACTGCAGAGACCGGGGGCTACTCTCTAGTTGTGGTGTGCGGGCTTCTAATAGCAGGGGCTTCTCTTGCCGTGGAGCACGGCTCTGAGGCATGCAGGTTCAGTAGCTGCGGCACGTGGGCTCATTAGTTGCAGTTCCTGGACCCTAGAACACAGCCTCAATAGTTGTGGCACATAGGCTTAGTTGCTCGTCAGCATATGGGATCTTCCTGGATCAGGGATCAAACTGGTGTCTCCTGCATTGGCAGGCAGATTCTCCTACAGTTGAGCCACCAGGGAAGCCCTAAACCAGATCTCTAAGTTAGGAGAGGCCATATCTTAAGATCTGTGCCGTTTTGGGGTTCATCTACCCCTATAGGTGAACTTCTTTTTCTCTGTTTACTGTGAGAATGGAGAGGAGCCCAAGAACCCAAGGAGGGGTAGAGCTCAGCCAAACATTGCATTGGATATTCATTGGTCAAGAAACAGATTTATGCCATAAAGCCATGGAGAATATTCTAGTTTTTTCTGTTATGGAAGCCTTTGTTACATTAATTTAAATATCCACTCTTTGGGAAAGTTGTTTCTAATGAGATCTGTGGACAGGAAAGAGCTAGATATGCTGGTACTTTTATTATAGAAGTAGCACTATGATAAGAAAATCTTTTGTTCCCTCTCACAGAAGCGAATACAATCTTTTTCTTGAAACACATTTCTGAAAAAATTTACATCACAACATATCCCGTAATAGATTTTAGCAGCTATTACATAGAAGGCTATTAAAGTAAAATGTGAGATATTGGCCCAGTTCTTGCATGGACACAAAAATAGTGTTATGGTTTGTCATAATGTAAAAACATAGCATTCTGTAAAAAACAAAATTAAGAAAATACACAGCACTTCAGAATCATTTGTATAAAGCTTTGTCATAACAAAATATTTCAAATATACAAGGAAAGCACATAATTATTGAACAATATATTTCAGTGTGTGGAGAACCTCAATTAGATACTGGTATTAAAATTAGATACTTATGAAGCTGGGCTTTTTTCTCTTCCCTATTTTGAATCTATCTGCATACTCAAAGTATCCCTCCATAATCTTCCAATGAGACTCTTTCACATGGGAAAAGTACCCTATTTTTTAAAAAGATTTTATTGAAGTATAGCTGATTTGCAATGTTGTGTTCATTTCTGCTGTAACAGAAAAGTGATTCAGATATATATATTCTTTTTCATATCCTTTTCGATTATGGTTTATCACAAGATATTGAATATGGTTAATTGTGCTATACAGCAGGACCTTGTATATACTATATGTCTTATATATACTAGTTTGCATCTACTAATCCCAAACTCCCAATCCTTCCCTCTTTTTCCCACTGCCTTCCCACAAGTCTATTCTCTATGTCTGTGAGTCTGTTTCTGTTTCATAGATATGTTCACTTGTCATATTTCAGATTCCACATATAAGTGACATCATTCTATTTGTCTTTCTCTTTCTCACTTACTTAGCTTAGCATGTAATCTCCAGGTCCATCCATGTAGCTTCAGATGGCATGATTTCATTCTTTTTTATGGCTGAGTAGTATTCCTTTGTATATATGCACAACAATTACATCCATTCATCTATTGATGGACATTCAGGTTTTTTCCATGTCTTGGCTGTTGTAAATAGTGCTGCTATGAACAGAGGTGCAAGGATCTGGGAAAATTATCCTTGATTCCTGAGTATCTTTGGCTAAGATACAGTTAACTTCTATGGCTAAGCCATGACACATTGCCAGTCATCATACCCAACCCAAGTGTAACGGTGTACACCACAAGATGTAGAGAGGATATGCTGGGAAACAAGATTCAGTGTGTTTCCATAGTCTTTTCATAAGAGGCCATGTTTTAGGTCAACACTCTGGAGTAGCATCCTTCTGCATTAGGATGCTTGTGAGCAGTGGTAGAATGAGCCCAACATTTTCTAGATCCAATTTAAGTTGCTTGTGAAGATTAGAATTCACGATTTTCCTGAAACTTATTGGAGTTGGCCAGGAGTTAGAGGGGAAAGGAAGAGGTTGGAAAAGGAACTGGAAAAGTGTCTCCCTCTTCTTTCTTTTCCATGTTACCCATACACTCCATTTCCATTGGAAAGAAAGAGAAAGTAGGGTAAATTAGAACAAAGAAACAGAATGGAAGATAAAGCATGGCTTGCAGAAAATTCTCTGGAGTAACCATCATCCCTAAGATGGCAAGAGGGGAGGACCCGTCATGATGCTCCCACATTTCAAGCACTTGAATTGTAGACTGAGGTGATGGATCAGACCAAGAACTCTGTTAGTGATTTGGCTCTGAAGGGCAGAAGGATGCCTGCCCACAACAGACAAGAGCTGAGACTAAGGTGCCTGTCTATGTGTTTGTGAAAATGACATTGAAAACTGAATCAAGGGGCTTCCCTGGTGGTTAAGAATCTGCCTGCCAATTTAGGGGACACAGGTTCAAGCTCTGGTCTGGGAAGATCCCACATGCTGTGGAGCAACTAAGCACACTAACCGCAACTACTGAGCCAACGTGCCACAACTGCTGAAGCTTGCTCACCCTAGAGCTTGGCTTCTGCAACAAGAAAAGCCACAGCAATGAGAAGCCTATGCACCACAAGGAAGAGTGGCCCCGCTTGCCACAACTATAGAAAATCCCATGTGTAGCAATGAAGACTTAGCACAGCCACGAATAAAAGAACTTTTTTGAAAAGAATTAAATCTTAAAAAAAAAAAGAAACTGACTCAATCCCTCAGGTAAAGGTCATACTTTTAACAAATGAGAGGCTAAAGTGTAGTGTCTGGCAATTACCTGGGAATAAGATATTTCATTAAAAAAAAAAATAACTAGTGAAACTGATTATAGAAAGTGTGACTATACCTTTACAGAAATTGCTTGAGAGATAATTTATGAATAATAGTGGAGAAGACTTAAAGAAAAACCACTTTAGTCACAGTGAGTAGCTTGTGGTCTCAAGGAAGCATGATTATACCACACAAGAGACTCTGACCGAAAAGCTTTTGAGACCATATACTGAACTTGGACAAAATTTAATCTAAAATGAATCCGATTGTTAATAAGTCCCAAGCACTATGCTAATCATCCAAATTACCCTGAGAGTTATCTTATGTTGCTTTTGTTACAGATGAGGGAACAGAATTTCAGAGATTAAGATGCTCAGGATCACACAGTTTATAATAAATGACCAAATCCATATTCAAGTCTACATTTTTCTGGAATTCTTTTCACTTAAATTGACACATTTATTTATTAATTTACTCACAAATATTAATACTTATTCTGGTCAAGCAGGGATAATACAGCACTGCTATCAACGATCCTGTATTCTGCTGGTACCCACAAGAAACTGTTCCTCATGTTACAGTGAACTTTGTGATGAAGACTGTGGGGGAGCAGGGCACATAATGAGCATAACTAGAAATGAGCATAACCAGAGGGGACCTGTCTCAGTTTGGGGGAAGGGGCAAGAGACGAGAGAAAAGGAATGGGAGCCTAGGGAAACTTCTAAAGGCCAGTAGGTATAGACACAGGAAATGGGGTTTCAGCTGAAACCTCCAAGTGTAAGAAAGCAAGATAAATCCAGGGACCAACCAAGGGCCGGGGGGAAGGGCAAAATCAGAGGCTTGTGGGGGAAGGTCAGGGACAAAAATCCATGTCTCTGAATTGCAAGCAGTTTACTTACCATCTGAGCCACCAGAGAAGCCCCAACGTGAGAGGAATGGGGGCCAGATCTGAGCTCCTCACATGCCAGTCTGAGGAAATCAGACTTTATCCTGCAAAAAGTGGGTCAGTTTATGACTAGGTCAGCATGTTGTGATAGCCCGCTAGCTGCTCTTGAAGCAGGCAACACTGGAGATGGCAAGCTTTTTTTTTTTTTTTAATGCCAGAAAAAAGATAATGGGAAAGTAAGGTTGTAATGGACGTCCCTGGTGGTCTAGTAGTGAAGACTTCCAGCTTCTTCTACAGGAGCCACAGGTTCTCTGGTGGCTGTGTGGTAAAGAATTTCCCTGCTAATACAGGAACCACCAGAGATGTGGGTTTGATCCCTGGGTTGGGAAGGTCCTCTGGAGGACGAAATGGCAACCCACTTCAATATTCTTGCTGGGGAAATCCCATGGACAGAAGAGCCTGGCAGGGCTACAGTCTATGGGGTTTCAAAGAGCCAGACACGACTCATGTATTCAATGTAAGGTTGTAACAGGCATCAGGGATGTGCAGGAGGAGTAGATGTGGAAATAACATGGTGGGAGGAGTTAAAATTGCTAATTATCTAATTGATGGTAGGTAGGAGTGAGAGGCAATAGTAACTCACAGGTTTTTGGTGTGGGCGATTATCAGGTTTGAATGGTGATGCCCTTTGCTGGAATAGGAAGTACAAGGTAGAATGACTGGAGGAGGTGGGGTTAAGCAAGTACACCTGTATGTGTAAGACAGAGGACAATAGTTCTCTCTGACCACTGATTTGAGCTACCTCAAGTTCAGAAGAGCAGCCTTGCTCAACTCTATAACTAAAGCAGTCATACCTGAAGGCAGGTAGTGAACATATAAAGAAAAGTCCAAGAAGAAAAACCTTGTCAGTGTGTTAAATAACTCTTCAGAGAGGGGGTTAAGCTCTAGCCAGCTAGCAGAATTGCTCTGATTCCTCATATGTCCCTAAGTCCACATGAGCCCCTTGACTTGGATTTCTTCACTCACCAAGCAAGTTTATTATTGAAGCAGGCTCTCCAGATAGCCTTCGTCATGGAGAATACAGGCAGGCTGATAGCAAAAGTCAAATTTCTCATAGCAGATTAGTTAGGACTCTGGCTTATACTTTAGTCACTTGACTTGGTTATTCTGGATGAATCCCCGCCAAGCCCAATCACAGCAGGGTGTTCGGTCAAATGGGATCTGAACTTTGTTGACAGTCCATTTATAGCAGCCAACTGGTCTTTCTAGTTCCCAAATCCAAGTGATTTTGACAACATCCACTGATGCCAAGACAGCAGACGATACATATGTATATATATTTCCCATAAGTGTAACTTCTCAACTCTGAAATACCATTCTTTATCTTTAATAACATTTAATATCTCCTTTGTCTGATATTAACATAGCATCTCCATGTACATTCTTTTTTCATGTCTGAATTTTCAAGTTCTCCTTGTTCTTATATGTAAGGCAAATCTTTTTGAAGCAGCATAGAGTTTGGGTTTTATTTCAATCCAGTTAGAACAATTTTATCTTTTAAATGGGGTAGGTATATATTCTATTGGAAATTAGAATAATTATGGATAATTTTGGCTTAATCTACCATCTTACTATTGCTTTCTATTTGGCCTGTTCTGTGCTCCCTAGTCTCTTCTTTCTTGCTTTCTAGTGAATTATTTTTTAAATGTTTTCCCTCTCATGCATTAGCTTATCGGTTATACATCCTTTTATTATCTACTTAAAGATTACCATAGAGATCATAACATGCATTCTTGACTTACTAAAAAATAATATAAATATTCCCACTTTTTCTGTATCATGCTGCTGCTGCTAAGTCACTTTAGTCGTGTCCGACTTTGTGTGACCCCACAGACAGCAGCCCACCAGGCTTCCCCGTCCCCGGGATTCTGTATCATACAAGGCCTTTAAAACCATTTAACTACATTTACTCCTCAACTCCTAATGCTCAACAGCTTGTATTTCATTGTTGACATGTATTTTAATTCTTTCTCTCTATATTTAAATATGTATATTAAGCAATAAAAAATAAATATTTATATAGTCCAAATTTGTTTGGATGATCCCATATACTCACTCTGTTAATTTTCATTCTTTCTTATGTCTCTGAGCTTCTTTCTGGGTTCATTTGCCTTCTGCATGAAGACACTTTAACATTTCCTTTAATGGGTGACAAAATCCTCATTTTTGTTCCCAGAAAATTACTTTCTTGCATTGTCATTCTTTGAGGATATTTTTTTCCTGGGTAAAGAATTCTAGGTTGACAGTTCTTTCAGCACGTTCAATTTATTATTTATTCCTCTCTTCTCTAGATTCTATTGTTTCTGTTGAGAACTCAGCCATAATTTTAATTATTATTATTATTATTTCTTTAAAGGTAATACATATATATTTTTTAAGTCTATCTAATTTCATTGTCCTTGGTAGTTAGGTGTTTTATTGTAATGTGCTTTGGAGTGGTTTTCTTTGTATTTATCGTTCTTGGGATTCATGAAAGTCTTGAATCTATGGATTCACACCTTCCATTGTTTTTAAAATGCAGATGGTTAAGCTAGGAGCTTCCCTCCTGGTTCAGACAGTAGAGAGTCCACTTGCAAAGCAGGAGATCCAGGTTCAATCCTTGGGTCAGGAAGATCCCCTGGAGAAGGGAATGGCAACCCACTACAGTATTCTTGCCTAAAGAATTCCATGGACAGAGGAGCCTGGTGAGCCCCAGTCCATGAGGTTGCAAAGAGTCAGACAAGACTGAGCCACTAAGATGTTCATGTTTCACTTTCAAGCTAGGAGCAACACAATCCAAATCGTTTGAATTCAAGAGAAAAATGATTTGAAGTTCTCTGATAGGGCTTCCCTCTGATTCATCCTTATTCCTGTGTATTATCCTTTGGAGACCCAACTCCAAATCTGAGAGTAATACAGGTCCATTTCCCTTAGTGGATCTTATTTTCAATACTGTATTTCTAATCCTTTGAATCTGTTGAAAGTTCTGCTCAGCATCTGTGCTTGGAGAATCAGTAGATGCCTCTAAAGGAAACTGGCTGCAAACTGATTCACTTCTAGGCTTTTCTCTCTCAGTACTTGACCACACAAATTTCTTCCCTGCTTCGGTGTATCTCTTATGCATACAAATAAATGTGATATTAAATATGTTTCCAGTTTTTCTAATTGTTTTCTGCAAATGGATTGATCAGTATTACCTACTCCATCATTGTAGGAAGCGAAACATTCTCAAAGTTTTAAATACAACATTTTACTATTTTTTTTCTTTTTTTCTCACGAAACCCTGAGAAGAGAAACTTTAAGATGCCCCACTCAGCACAGAAATAGGAATGTAGCACAGGATTATTAAATATTTGTTGAATAAATGAATAATCACAGTTTCTGCTCAGGATTGGTGGCAATTTTTTTTTTAAAACTCTTTACCAGAAATTGAGAAAAGAGTATCACTCATAGTATACCAAGATTAGGGCCGTGGGATATGTATGCCCTAGTTCTAGGCAGTTGGTTAGAGCTTAGACCAATACATTTTTTTCCTCAAGGAGTATCTTGTCCTGACATTGTTTAGAATTGCTGGAGCATAGTGACAATGAAAAATAGATGATTTTTGTTAGCTATTTTATTATTTCAAAATTTCTACATAAAAGATGCCCCTTTGTCTGTACCTAGGAAGAGTTGACTTGGATGGATTTCAAGATACCCTCTAAATCCGAGATTCCGTATGGGTCTGTTGAGCAGACACCAGGTGTATCTGCTTATGGATTTGTGCCTGGAAGGAACAGAAGCAGTAAGTACAGAAGGCAGTTGAACTCCCTCCACAAAGGCTTTTTCTGTCATTGGGCCTGATCACTACAATGGTTTCTTTATTAAAAAAAAAAAAAGCATTTATTTATTCAAAACCAGTGCAAACTGTCATAAGAAAACACCTTAAAAATATAGAAGCAGGGATATTGTCACAATGATGCCTTCTTGGACAAATATACAACATGGTGGGACTGTAGCCACCAGTCGGCTTCATTCATATCTTTCAGTACATAAAGTACAGCTGGGAACTGAGGAGATACCTTTGTTTCTGAGATCAAGTTAAGGAAAAACATAAATGGCTCATCTCACAGAATAAAAACCATATAGTTATTACTCTTGAAAAAATCGAGCATTTGGTTATATGACAGGTTTGAGAATTTTAATGATGCCCCCAAATTTAGCCTTTTATAACACCAATTTATTTAGAATCTCTAGGTTAATAATATAGATATGTCCAGGCACAACTTTATCCTATTTACATAAAGAAACATTAAAAATTCAAGTCTCTTTTGTAACAGAATTAGAAGTTCAGTAGTTGAATGTAACAAAAGAAAATGCATAATGGCCTATTAAACCTCACATTTCTTTTCATAAAATTGCCAAAAGAAGCATCAGTGATCAGTGACTTTTTAAAAACTTTGTAAGTACAAGCCTGCTAATTGCTCAAAAATAAGAAAGTTTGGTTTTTATAACTTCAGGAAACTTCTAAAGTATGCCTATCTAGTCACAATAGAAAGCAATATCTTTATAATTCAGCCAATGATGGGGATTCTCTCAAATAGGAGAGGTGGCCTATGAACTGGGGTTGACTTCAAGGCTTTTATAAAGCTTCCACTAATTAAAATCAATAATATAAAAATAATAAACAGTTGTTTGGTTACTGACATAAAAAGAAAAGTTATAAGATCACAGTGAATGGAAAAATAGAGTTTGGATTAATTTATCCAATCTACCTTAGGCCAGATGGACACTATAATAATTTCTCCTTCAAAAGGCTTATAATAAAGTGCATCAGTTCATTGAGATTAAGTACAGAAAACCAAATAATAAAACATTCATCTACAATATACAGGGGTTATTTGTAAGGAACTGAGTTTGAATAACCAATAGCAAAGTAATAATATCTTTCGTCACAGAAAATAATTGTTCTATTGAGAGTGATGGTAGCTTTTTACATTCCTTAAATGTTAAAAATAACAAAATGATCTTTGGACAGAGAAACTCACATAAGCGGTACATATATGAAAAAAAAAAAAGGCAGGTTCTGGGATAGAATACCTGAGATAGATGGCTCTGGGTCTGATCTTATCAAGAAATTTCTATAGTCTTTTCATAGTTTTTCAACCTGGCATTTATCTCAATAAAAGTTTCTAAAAACAAATAAAATTCAGAATAAACATGTCTTGAGAATAGCCATAGACTGGTGGGAAATGAGCTTCTGTCAGTCCCAGGTTTAGCGAGGCACTTTTAACAAACCAGTAACTACAGTAAAAAACAAACAAACAAACATAGTTTTAAAGAGGTAAGATCAAACAAAAAGATGATCAGACCCATCTCACCAAGAACCCAATCAGAAATGAGACAAACGGTCCAAATGGAAAAAGTAGTGCCCGGAACTACACAGATACGGAACTTTCCCACAGCCCTTTCATTTCTTTTACTGAGTCTGCTTTGCCTTTTTTAATATGTTAGATTTATTCTGCTCCACAAGACTTTGGAAGGCCATGAAGCATCTCTTTACAAAGTCCTTTAGAGATAGTAGGGACATTTTCAGTGTGCCTTACTTCTGTCATATTCAGGTACTCAAAGTGTGGCATTTACAGAGCATGGATAGAACCTAGAATGTTCCACTTCCTCTCCAGTGGTTTGATAAAATGTGATTCAATTATTGGATATACTAGTGGCCCGTAGCAGTGCAATGGAGGCCCACAGTATTGATATTTGACAGTGTGTGTCAACGATTTGATTCGGAGGTGATCAAATTTGTGTGGTTTGGGAGGAGAGCAGGCTGCATAGAACCTATTGACACTCATATGCAAGTTTTCAACCACAAGGTCCATTAAAATTTCTACTGGATCCACAGTAAATTGAGGCATTCTCATATAGTGAGTCACTGTTTAAAATCAATGCTTGAGAATCAATAAGGCGCTAGGTCAATGCTGGCAGCACAGAAACCTAAAATATAGTCTCAAATTGTGTTTGTTTTCCTTTATCACCCCTTGGGAAATAATTCCTGGAATCTATCTGGAGAAAAAAATGGAGGTGAGTAGTTGCCCTACTCCTCATAATTTCTGGTATGGATACTCATTAGATAGTCTTGAATTAAAGTGTTTTTGTTTTGCCTTCTTGTCCTTTTGGGAAATAATTCTTAGGTTTTTCGTTGGTAGGGGGAAATGGAAGTTGTTTTAGCACAGATGCAAAGTCTAAAAGAGAGGAAGAATACTTACAGAGGGGTACACAAAGCATTCACATGAATAAGAACGTCTTGCAGAGTTAAATTTTCTTTTGGAAGACATGAACCCATTTATGACAATCTCTGGACAGGGGCTGTTTACCTGGCTGCCACTGAGGTTAAGTTTTGCCTCCCAGAATCTGTGGTCTAGCTGCTGCTGCCTGGACCACCTTGAGGAGGTCTGCTTGGCAAGGAATGGTTATGCTGCTGGTGGTGGATGGCAGAAAATCCTGGGACACATTTCCTGCAGCTACCTTTTTGATGGGGCTCAGAGGGAAAGGACAAAGATGACTTTTCCTATCATAAGCAGAAGATAGTGACAGTGAGGGAGTGCCATTACACCAAACCTATGCTTGTCCCCTTATGGCAGAAAGCAAAAAGGAACTAAAGAGCCAAAGAGGAGGGTGAAAAAGTCGGCTTAAAACTCAACATTCAGAAAACTAAGATCATGGCACCTGGGCCCATCACTTCATGGCAAATAGACGGGGAAACAATGGAAACAGTGATAGACTATTTTGGGGGGCTCCAAAATTACTGCAGATGGTGACTGCAGGCATGAAATTCAAAGACGCTTGCTCCTTGGAAGAAAAGTTATGACCAACCTAGACAGCATATTTGAAAGCAGAGACATTACTTTACCAACAAAGGTCCATCTAGTCAAGGCTATGGTTTTTCCAGTAGTCATGTATGGATGTGAGAGTTGGACTGTAAAGAAAGCCGAATGCCGAAGAATTGATGCTTTTGAACTGTGGTGTTGGAGAACTCTTGAGAGTCCCTTGGACTGAAAGAAGATCCAGCCAGTCCATTCTAAAGGAAATCAGACCTGAATATTCATTGAAAGGACTGATGCTGAAGCTGAAACTCCAATCGTATGGCCACCTGATGCAAAGAACTGATTCACTTGAAAAGACCCTGATGCTGGGAAAGATTGAAAGTGGGAGGAGAAGGGGACAACAGAGGATGAGATGGTTGGATGGCATCACCAACGCAATGGACATGAGTTTGGTAGGCTCTGGGAGGTGGTGATGGACCAGGAAGCCTGGCATGCTGCAGTCCATGCCATGACTGAGCTCCTGAACTGATGCTTACCCCATGACGTGATAAATAGTCCAGGAAACAACTTGAGAATGAACCAGTAAGCAACCAGGTTTTCAGTCTTTAGATGTCCTTTCCAAATTTAGCCCAGGTTGATTTTCCTCACCCAGGAGTGCAATTATTATGTTTCTTTGTCTCTATGTCAACTCTGCTTACTTTCTTTTGTGTTCTCTTTTTAATCATCATTAAAACTACCTTTATTTTACTGAGATGACTGACTGGATAATTCCCTACTTAAATAAGGATAGGCATATTCTTGTTTATATGGATATGGATGCAAGGTAAATATTTAGAGTTTTAAGGACTGGCCATTATCGGTGCAGAATTTCATTAAGAATTCCCTAGTTGAGACTTCCCTGGTGATACAGTGGATAAGAATCCTCCTGCCAATGTAGGGGACACAGGTTCAGTCCCAGGTCCAGGAAGATTCCACATGCCAGGCAAAGCTTAAAGCCTGTGTGCTACAGCTCCTGAGCCCACACTCTCGAGCTCACAAGTTGCAACTACTGAAGTCTGTGTGCCTAGAGGCTGTGCTCACAACAAGAGAAGCCCTGCAGTGAGAAGCTGGTGCGGCACAACAAAGAGAAGCCCTGGCTTGCTGCCATCTAGAGAAAAGTCACATGCAGCAACAAAGACTCAGTGCAACCACAAATAAAAATAACAAGAAAAAGAATCCCATAGTCCTTCATTAAAACCTGTTATTCTTAAAAATACATCTCTTTCCCAGCTCTCTTCACAGCCTGGTTAAATATCAAGTAGAGCAATACCTGGAAACAAGAAAGGAAATTATGTGATCACCAGATGACCAACAATGGCCATTTTCCACCATATAAACCCACTGGACAAGATTTGTGAGTTCCTACATCACTTTTTCTGACCTATTAGAATCAAGCCTCTAGAATCGCTTTTTCCTGCTCTAAAAGCACAAGCAGAGGCTAGTCCTAAAGAAGAATTCCAAGCACATGGTCTAGTTTAATGTTGATGTTATTTATGCCAAAGTGACATTCCATTCCACCATGGAATGACAAAACATTCCACCAGAATGATGACAATCCAGATCTCCAGAAGGGCTTTTGTGTTGCTGTGTTCACCCATGTTTGTAACTGGAAGCTGTGGATTTCTTTTCTCTTGTGGGTTTTCTGGGAGAACCTGTTATTGATTACATCAGGATACCACAAACATTATACTTCATAATGCTTAGCATTTATATAGGTTCTTTTGATTTCAAAACAAGTTAAAAACATTTTCTACCGTGACATCATCTTTGCGAGGTAGGTGATTATTAATGTCCCTACATTATCCACAGAAACCCAAGACCAAGAAGCGCAGGACTCTGTTCCCAGGCCAGGGAGGGTCAGGAGCGACATTAAGATGAGACGTCCTGAAGGGCACCTGCTCTGGGCTCTGAATAGGACATGCCTATCTCTAGTGCAACAGTCTCCATTAATATAGGGTTATATATCATACAGTTAACAGGCTTCCCAGGTGGCGCAGTGGTGAAGAATCTGCCTGCTAATGCAGGAGATGCAAGAGACATGGGTTCGATTCCTGGATCAGGAAAATCCCCTGCAGTAGGAAATGGCAACCCACTCCAGTATTCTTGCCTGGAAAATTCCATGGACAGAGGAGCCTGGTGGGCTACAGTCCATGGGGTTGAACAGAGTTGGACACGACTGAGCGCACACATTGTATAGATATAAAACAACCACACAAGGACATAATAGAACAATAATCCAATATTTTTGTTTCTTAGTAAAATATGTTAAGCACAGTATTTAAATTGCATTTCTCTGAAAAGCATTTGGTATATTAAATAGCAGAAGATATATTAAATAGCTCTATAAATGTTTGCTGGCATACTCTTAACAGCAAAGGATTATAAAGAAATTAAAATCTACTTTTAAACACCATAAACTAAACAAAAATGTGAAAAACTACTTTATTCTTATAATGCGGACTGAATAGCTTGCTGGATATTAGCAGGTGGCTACATAATTTTTCTGAGCTTGAGAGAAAGGATACACATTGTTGGCTGTGGTTTTAAAATATCAATTTGGTAGGGAAAAGTGCAGTTGAAAGGTGAAAATTAAAGGCTGCTTTTTACATTTTGCATTCATTCTGAACAATTCATACATTTTCAAAAGATACAATCATACTTGGAATTAATGTTTAGGTGAATATATGGGTGCTATATAATATTTTGTGAGACGAGAAAATGATAGAAAATAAAAGCCATAGTACTGGAAAAAATGCAGAAGGAGGCAAAAAGGGTATTTTTCAAGTGTGTTGAAGATGAGCATGAGATTAAGCTGTTCATGCTTACATGACTATAGAGGTCTTGGAAATGGTTTCCAAGGACAAATACTTGTCTTGATCAGTCCCTTCTCCAGACAAAATCCTCACACTCCTCTACGTCAGCAGTTTTCAGAATGGTGTTAAAGAGCTTACCTCATGCTAAGCTTCTTAAGAACGGACCAGGTGGTCAGCAGAAAAAGTTCTAAAACTAGAAAGGAAGAGGCATCAAAGTCTTAAAATTTGTATGCAAACGTAAAAACTAACCTCCAAGCCAAAATGACATTCTCTGTCAGAAGTAACAAATACAAAAGTCTTAAGTTTAGTGTACACGCGGCTAAGATATTGTTAGTTATTACATGTCGTTCCGAGAATATTTTTGTGTGTGCTTTTCCCCTAAAAAAGACATATTAAATTGTTTTTCTCTCCTCAAGTCTTTGTTTTTGTATACATATATATATATATATAAATGTGAAACACAAGATGTCCCATAAGTTTGTTCATTCAGACTACGCACTCTAGGGGTCTTTCCCACTTGGGTTGTACATGGCAGTTTTGTTTGAGGGGAGTCTGAGTCTGAAGAGGCTTGAGCAGTTGGGCTGCTTGGTGGGCTGCAGGGTTCTGGCATAGGGCGAGTACCAGTCCCTCTCAAACACATCCTTGAGTTGCTTAATGATGCTCGTGTTGTTCCTCACGTCTGCTTGGTTGATAACAAGGCCTGTGCCAGCATTCTGGGTGAAGTCATTCCCCACCCAGTCAAAATTTCCTGCAAAACACAAAGGAAATGAAGGTGAAGAGTTAATATTCCACTGGGGAATATTCTCCACTTAAAGAAATAGAAAGCAGATTCTATTAAAAACAAACAAACAAACAAAAAACACCCAGGAATAGTGACAGGGAGACTGAATTGTGTTGACAGCTCATAAAAAAAATCCAAGGAGGCTTGCATATGGCACATTAATATTTGCATATTATTTTGGCATTTTCTTCAGCTTTGCTCAACTTGAAACTGGAAACAGGAAATTTGATGGTCTTTTTTTGGTAAATGTTATTTCTTATTGACGTTCACAAGGTACACTAAATACAACAACATTTAAAATATATAGGAATACACTTAAACATCCTGCGAACATTTACTACCTTCTCAAAGAGACACATCTAATCCATATGTACAAATGAGAGGCGCTAATTACAATGCTCAGAAGCTTTCACATCAAAGAAAAAGTGGAGGCCAGAGAAGGAGAACCAGTTTTTAACCAAACACACAAAACACTCCTTGCCTGGGCTGTGAGTCAGTTCCCAGTCCCAGAATCAGGCTTCTCAGCCCAGGAATTAGGGAGGTTGCTGCAACAGCAGGTGCCCCATAGTAACTGCTGGTATAGGTGGTGTATTAATTTACTAGGTCTGCTGTAATAAAGTAGAACAGACCGGAGGCTAAATGTCCACAGATCTGGAGGCTGAAAGTTCAAGGTCAACATATTGGCAGGTTGGTTCCTTTTGAAGGCTGTGAAAGCAGGGTCTGTTGCAGGCCTCTCTCCTTGGCTTGTAGGTGGCCATCTCCTCCCTGTGTCTCCTTACATTGTCTCCCTTCTGCACATATCTCTGTGTCCAAATTTTCCTCTTGCATAAGGACACTAGTCAAAATGGATGAGAAACCCCCCTAATGAACCTCACCTTAACTTGATATTCCCTGTAAGGACCCTGTCTCCAAATAAAGTCATATTCTGAGGTACTGGGATTAGGAAGTCAACAGACTAATCTTGAAAGAAGCTGAAAGTAGTTGAAAGTGAAAGTAACTCAGTCGTGTCTGCCTCTTTGTGACCCCATGGACTGCAGCACACCAGGCTTCCCTGTCCTTCACTATCCCCCAGACTTTGCTCAAACTCATGTCCATTGAGTCGATGATGCTGTCTAACCATCTCATCCTCTGCTGCCCCTCTTCTCTGGTTGCCTTCAATCTTTCCCAGCATCAGGGTCTTTTCCAGTGAGTCAGCTCTTCGCATCAGGTGGCTAATGTATTAGAACTTCAGCTTTACTATCAGTCCTTCCAATGAATATTCAGGGTTGGTTTTCTTTAGCATCAGCTGATTTGATCTCCTTGTAGTACAAGGGACTCTGAAGAGTCTTTTCCAGTACCACAGTTTGAAGGCTCAAAGAGGTGAATAAATTTGCCCAAATTCACATAGTTAAATGGTCTATCCAGGTCTGCTAGACTCCACAAGCTATCTTCAATACCATAAACAAAGCATCATTCTCACCGATAAAAATTTAGCCATGTCAAGACTGACAAAGTTATTTCATAAATTACCACTGTCCTTTTTGGTTCAGAGCTGGTTCCATAAGTGAGCTGAAGGCTTTTAAATATACAGGTTGACTTTCCATTTCCTCAGTGGCTTCTCAGGCATCTTGCAGGAGCATTGGTTGAAAGATGTTGAGATCATGGTCCCTGGGTATCCTTGACCTAAGGCCCTGCAGTCATCTGTGGGAGAAGCTTCTGGGAGAAGGGACACCCATAGAGAGAGTCAATATCTGTTCCTCTATAGTTCTCATTCTTTGGCCCCTCACCTACTCCCTGGAGCTCGTTCACATATCAACTCCCTTTTCTGTATGGCACCGCCTGGAATACTGGAGGGTGATTCCTTCCTCCTCCATTTGACTCCTTAAGTTTATTCCTCTAAATCAAATATTATCAGCATGGAGAAGGAACTCCTCTCTCTCTCTCTCTTAATATCTCACCCCACCCCACACAAACACTACAATGATGCTTTCAATAGCTTCATGATAGACATAACTTTGGGGGCTTCCTTAGTGGTCTAGTGGTTAAGAATTTGCTTTGCAATGCAACAGACACTGGTTCGATCCCTGGTCTGGGAAGATCCCACATGCCATGGGGCAACTAAGCCTGTGGGCTACAGTTACTAAGTCCCCCTGCAATAATTACCAATGCCCACATGCCCAGGAAGCCATGCTCCACAACAAGAGAAGCCATCACAATGAGAAGCTCACATACCACAGCTAGAGGTTAGCCCCCACTCTCCGCAACTAGACAAAGCCCATGGGTAGCAATGAAGACCCAGCGGAGCCAAAAATAAATAAGTAAATGAATATTTTTCTTAAAAGACATAGACGTGAAAGTGAAGTCACTCAGTTGTGTCTGACTCTTTGTGACCCCATGGATTTTACGCCCACAGAATTTTCCAGGCAAGAGTACTGGAGTGGGTTGCCATTTCCAAAAAGACACAACTTTGACTGAATTTTATTGCTATAAATTAGCAATTGCTTGCCGAATGGTTTGTAAGACTGTGTTAGAGTCTGCACAGGGACTCCTTTCGCTGTTGGTGTGTTTTGGACCATGTGCTCTCAGACCATGCTCAGGGGCTTAAGTTTTGTGCAAATGCTCAGGGCCAGGTGAACATAGGCCTCAACCTCTAAGCAGAGGATCAGTAGCTACTCTAGGCTGAGAGTTATTCTGGAACCTGTTGGTAGATGGCACCTTCTAGTCATTCTATAAACGAGACTATCATTCTTGCACACTTTTCAAGGACTTCTTGAGAAGACACTATAATTTCATCTTATGACTTAAGTGCCAGGCATTAGACCAAAGGCAGTAATTTGTTATCTCATAACATTATCTCATTTGATATTCACTGCAGTCCTGTGAGGTGACAATATTAACTTCACTGTATTGATGAGTAAATTAAGGCACAGGAAAGTTTAGTAATCTGTCCAAGGTGGAAGTGAAAAAGTTCCACAGTTGAGGCTCAAAAGCCAGGTCTGACTCTACAGCCCACACTTAACTTCTGTTTCATGTCACCTCTGATTTGAGAGGTGTATTTGCTTTGTGCTAACTGTGCTCTTCGCCCTAGACTTCGTCAGCTCCCAGGGTTGCATCAGGCCACACTGAGATCTCCGCTCCATTCATTTGCATATCTCACTGTCTGAAAGAAACATGCATATGCTTTGGGGGCAACGTGGAGTGGGGCAAGATGATGGGAGAGAAGTGACAAGACTCTGAAGCCTTATTCTGCAAAGTTCAGCTTTTTTCCTTTAATGTAAAGGACGGAGCCAAGATTCTGCATCTTTATTGATTCTCAAAAGTTTTAATTAGTCTGTTCTCAGGAATCACAGCCCTGAAGGTCTACGGGGCATTCCTACACTAGGTGATTGTTTTCCTACCTTTCATTTCCTGATGGCTGGGTTAAACCTCAAAATCACGTACATGCTTCAATAATTTTTCAGGTTGGAAGTGGTTTTACCCAGCTCTTTTTGAGATTGCCATTTCAGCTTCTAGAATGCATACTGAGGCCCCAAATGCCAAGACAGTTGGGGAACTACCCTCAGGAATACCCTGTGAGGGTGCAAATGAACTCACAGGATATAATATGTAAATAATCAAAATCTTTCAAACAGCTTTGCCAAGCTTGACTCAAATATACTCTGGAGAATTTAAAGTACAGATATGATACTGTTTGGGGAGTTTTCTGTAAGTCATCAGAGCATTTAATGGAAGTATAATTCCATGCAAGGTCTTGTGTGGATTTTTCTTTATTCAGCATTCTCAGTAGGTATCTGAATGACTTCTAAGAGATTTTCAGAATATGCTGGTAATTATTTAAATTATCAATGAATTTTCCCTCTTTATGCTCTTTAAGCATTTTTATATTCGAACTATGCTTCATTATAGGGAATTAAAGTTTTACTAAGATGCTATGTGGTGTTGGAGAAGACTCTTGAGATTCCCTTGGACTGCAAGGAGATCCAACCAGTCCATCCTAAAGGAGATCAGTCCTGGGTGTTCATTGGTAGGACTGACAGTGAAGGTGAAACTCCGATACTTTGGCCTCCTGATGCGAAGAACTGACTCATTTGAAAAGACCCTGATGCTGAGAAAGATTGAAGGCAGGAGGAGAAGGGGATGACAGAGGATGAGATGGTTGGATGGCATCACCGACTCAACGGACATGGGTTTGGGTGAACTCCGGGAGCTGGTGATGGACAGGGAGGCCTGGCGTGCTGCGGTTCATGGGTCACAAAGAATCAGACGTGACTGAGCGACTGAACTGAACTGAACTGAAGATGCTATGTATAAAATGTACTCATTTTAAAATGTATTATAATAAAGAACTGCAAAACACACCCACATAAATAGAGTCAACCAATCATGATGAAGGAGCAAAGGCAATACAATAGAGCAAAAACAGTGTTATCAACAAATGATGTTAGAAGAACTGGACAGCCACATGTAAAAAAAAAGTCTAGACTCAGATCTTATACCCTCCACAAAATGTAACTCAAAATGTGATCATGCCTAAATGTAAAATAGACAATTGTAAAACTCCTAGAAGGTGATAGGTGTTTGTCACTCAGTCATGTCTGACTCTTTGTGACCCTATGGACTACAGCCCACCAGGCTCCTCTGTTCATGGGATTCTCCAGGCAAGAATACTGGAGTAGGTTGCCATCCCCTTCTCCAGAGAAGGTAACATACAATGGAATATTATTTAACAGTAAAAAGAAATGAGTTATCAAGCCATGAAATGACATGGAAGCACCTTAAATGCATATCACTAAGTGAAAGAAGCCAATCATAAAAGGCTACACACTATATGATTGCAACTATATATTTTGAAAAAGACAACACTATGAAGATGGTTAAAAAATAATCAATGGTTGCCAGGATGGGGTAGAAATGAATAGGTGGAGCACATAGGATTTTAGGGCAGTGAAACTACTCTATATAATGGCAGATACATGTCTTTATAATTTCTTGAAAGCCACAGAATGTACAACACAAAGAGAGAACCCTAACGTAAATGATGAACGTTGGTGATAATGATGTGTCAGTGTCAGCTCATCAGCTGTGACAAACGCAGCACTCTGGTGAGGGATGTTGGCAATGGGGGACGCTGTGCACATGTAGGGATGGGGGGCCTATAGGAAATCTCCGTGCCTTCTGCACAGTTTTGCTGTGAACCTAAAACTTAAACAAAAACCAAAGTCTATTTTAAAAATGCATTACAGGGAAACAAGGGAGAGAGTCAGGAATCAGTCTTTGCTAAGAATCTGGTAGACAGAGCGGAGACAGTGTTGGGAGCTTTTCATATATTATCTCATTCAATCCTCATACCACCACCAAAGGGTGGGTGTTATTATCCCCCTTAATTAAAGATAAGGAAAGAGAGGCTTTGCAGAGACTCAGAGAGATTGTGTGACTCTATCATCTTCTTTCTTGTGTCAGGGCTTGAAATCAGAGATTTGTCTGACTCCAACACACTTACTTAATTCATTATAAAGAGTATTTGGATATAAGCACATGTCACTGCTGAGTGTACATACAACAATTTACTTTAAGTACACTTTGCAGATAAAATATTCAGATTTGACTGTTATATCCCACTGTGCCCGAAACTTAATCCATCCCTGTGTTTCCTGTTTCCCAATATTGAACCAGAGGTTCACACTTTGGACTAAACACATTTGAGTCTGCTTTTGTCGCTTGTTTAAAAAGAAGCTCATTTCATTCTATTCTCCATGCATTGATGAACATGAGAAAATCTAAATTATCACACCTTGTGTCACTGAGAGGGACAACATGAACAAAACAATGTTCTCATATTCTAGGACTGGAATGATATACATTTTTAAAAATTTCAATACTCTATTCTACTAATGAGACACACAACTATTCAAAATGGGAAAAGGCAGATCGTCTCTACATTGACACAGGAGGTAGTGTTTCCAGGGGCTGACGACAGTGACTTCTGAAGGGCTACAGGGGGTGAGGGGTCTGGGTGCCTGGCATTTGAAACTTAGCTCTAAAATCTTCCCCCTTACATCTGTATGTGTAATTCACTTCATATTTTATGGCCCAATTTCCTTATTTCTAAACTGTAGGTGATTAAAGCTGCCTTCCCTAATGACAAAGTTGCTAAGAGAATCAAATAAAGTAAGGTGCTTTACAAAGTTAAAAGGGCACATTTTCTATTTACTCACTGAATTTGGAAAAAAATAATGCAAATTTCATATTCCTTTATTCCACACTGTGCTTTTCTTTTCTGCTTTGACTCTGCTACTTCATTTGGACATTGCAAAAACCATCCAGCTATTTTGTGATCTATGCTCCTTCATTTTATAGATAATAACTTCCACCCTACCTGTGACAGAACGAGTAAAGAGGTTACCCTGGACCCATACACGCCATGGGAAAGTAGAATAGATTTGAGCCCTTAGTAAATAATAAACCAATAACTTATTGTTTCTGTGTCTGGAGCTTTATTACCTTAATAATAATAGTTAACATGAATCAGGTGTCATCTATGTGTTAGGTGCTTTAATTGTGCAAGGTGCTTGGTACATATTATCCTAATTAAACATCATCCTATGAGGCAGAAACTAGTCAACCCCCTTTTACAGGTGAGAGAACTGAGGTTTTAGAGAGCCTAAGTAAATTGGCCAAAGTTAGCTGTTTAAAAAACGGCGGGTGTAGGATTATTGCACAGACAGTATTCATTTGGACATCAAATTTCAATGCTTCCCCACTACTCATGACAGACTGGCTGCGGTACGGTGGGTAAGAAATGAGCTCTGGGTTCGTTCTAGTGCCAGGATTGGCCTTTGCTAAACCATCCAGTTTCCTGCCTATAGGGCTTCCCTGGTAGTTCAGCTGGTAAAGAATCTGCCTGCAATACAGGAGACCCCAGGTCATTTTCTGGATGGGGAAGATCCCCTGGAGAAGGGCATGGCAACCCACTCCAGTATTCTTGCCTGGAGAATCCCATGGACAGAGGAGCCTGGTGGGCTACAGTCCATGGGGTCACAATGAGTTGGACACAACTGAGTGACTAAGCACAAAATAAGACAAATGGACCATGGAATCTCTGTAAAACACTTATGAGAAGATGTCCTGTATGGTTTCCTGGTCTATGAACCAAGCCACAGATGAGATGTTTGGTTGAAGAGCTCTTTGCCCTCACTCTCCTGTTTCCTGACCTTGGGGCCTCCCATTCACTGGCAGGGGCTTCCTCACCATGGGGTACAGCAGAGTGCAGCTGCATTACCACTAACCTGCATGATCCCCTGAGGAACCTCATAGCCCTGACACCTACCAATATAAGCTGCGCCATCCGTCACCATATACTTGTTGCGATTTAATCTAGGGAAGGCGTGATTCCTTTGTTCTTTTGTAATGCAAACATTCTCTCTTTCCAGATCAAAGAATTTCTGTAAGACAATAAATAAATAAATAAACCAGGTGAATATAGAGAACATTTTTGGTTTTGTTCAAACACAAAAAGGTTTCTTATCCAAGGATCAGAGATAGACCTCATACTGAGTTATTAAAACTGAAATCTTGTTACTTCATATAGCTGAAGCTATTTTCGGTCTCAAATCTATGTAGGCAACAAGAGAGAAAATGAACATGCTCATCCAGGTCTATAGTTAACACTTTTAAGCAATAAAATGAACATAAAATTCATTCTTTCAACAGGGAGAAGGCCAAAAGTTGTTTAATTCTTATCATCTTATTCATCAGGGTGCACTGACATTTTAACTATGCCTCAGGGTGCTTTCTGTCACGCATGCCAATGAACTGATTTCCTACATGCTGCATATCTTATAAGAAGCAGCAGGCCCATGTCAATGACTAGCTGAATTGACTGGGGATTTCCACAGGTCAAAAAAAAGTTTTGCCAAAACAACAAATAGTTTCCATCTAAACACCTATGTCTATAAGCTCTTTTAATAAGCACCTAAAAAAAAAAAATCACACCTTCAAGTCCTGAATTTCAATTCTAATGTGATTCAAAAGCAGCACTCTAGTTCAGCTGGAATGGGGATGGGGGTGCTAAGAAGAGAGGTGAATGACATCAGGAGTGGCTTCAGGAATCTGCTGAAATGGGCAAGTGCTCAGATGAGGCTTAAACTGTGACTGAGTTCATAGAAGACACCATTAAGGTTAGGACCTCAGGTCTCGTCCACATTGAAAAATGTTAAACATTTTCAAAACTGCATGGAATCTTTCCAGAATGTCTTACAGTTGTAGAATCATGTGTGTTTGAAGGAGAGAAAAGGCAGAGAGAAAAAATGAGATGATACCTAAAAATGGAGATATCATTATAGTTTCAAAACTGTAAGTGTCAAAATTTGGTTTGGGGAAATAATGAGAGTTGGTTTTTCCCATTTTTTTGCCTGGAAAATCCTATGGACAGAGGACCCTGGTGGGCTACAATCCATGGGGGTCACGAAGAGTTGGATATGACTGAGTGTGCACACATACACACAGATTGAGAAAGCAATGATAAACTAAGTGATCTCTAAGGTCCTTTCCAGCCCTGAAAATTCTAACCTATTATTATTATTTTTTTTTTGGTAGAACCCTTGAGATCAATGGTACACAGGTCTTAATCTACCACCTAAGAATTTTCTATTGCACATTCTAGAGGAAGGCTCTCCTACTGCCATGTCACCATGATTACAGGCAACGCAGCCTGGATCACCTTATTTCCTCAGTTCCTATCTTCGGCAGAATCTGTGTCAGATTTGATGGGTTCACATATAGCCTTGGTGGACTCTTCAGATGGACTTAATAACCTGTGAATGCTCTTACGTCATGGTTTTACATTTGTGTGGTCACACGAAACTGATTAACAGCCAGCAGTCATTCTGTTTGGATATTCTATCACAATACCTGTCTGTATAATGAGCTCTTTCCTTCTGAGGAAGATATTACTATAGAATCAAGACAAATTTGAGAAAGAATAACTTATGCATCCTAATTTAAGTCAGTGATGGCATCACAGCTTGAGGCTTGACTGAGAGCCCATTTCCTCCAGAGAGTTGACAATGACTCAAAAGAAGGAAAACAGATCTTTCTTGATGAAGGTGAAACAGGAGAGTGAAAGAGTTGCCTTGAAGCTCAACATTCAGAAAACGAAGATCATGGCATCTGGTCCCATCACTTCATGGGAAATAGATGGGGAAACAGTGGAAACAGTGTCAGACTATTTTTCGGGGCTCCAAAATCACTGCAGATGGTGACTGAAGCCATGAAATTAAAAGCCGCTTACTCCTTGGAAGGAAAGTTATGACCAACCTAGATAGCACATTGAAAAGCAGAGGCATTACTTTGCCAACAAAGGTCCATCTAGTTAAGGCTATGTTTTTTCCAGTGGTCATGTATGGATGTGAGAGTTGGACTGTGAAGAAAGCTGAGCTTCAAAGAATTGATGCTTTCGAACTGTGGTGTTGGAGAAGACTCTTGAGAGTCCCTTAGACTGCAAGGAGATCCAACCAGTCCATTCTGAAGGAGATCAGCCCTGGGTGTTCTTTGGAAGGAATGATGCTGAAGCTGAAGCTCCAGTACTTTGGCCACTTCATGTGAAGAATTGACTCATTGGAAAAGACTCTGATGCTGGGAGGGATTGGGGGCAGGAGGAAAAGGGGACGGCAGAGGATGAGATGGCTGGATGGCATCACCAACTCGATGGACGGGAGTTTGAGTGAACTCTGGGAGATGGTGATGGACAGGGAGGCCTGGTGTGCTGCGATTCATGGGGTCGCAAAGAGTCGGACACGACTGAGCGACTGAACTGAACTGAACTGAACTGAAGATGACATCAGAGATCATATTCTATTCACTGACATATTTTTAGACATCTAACATGCTGTAGGTACAGCAAAGACATTTCAAAAGTGACTGGTTAATATATTTACAAAACCCCTCATTTAACTAGGAAAGCTTGGTGAGTGCTATCTCTTTCCACGAGCCACCTCATGGATACAAACTCACAAAGCCAGGGGTGAGGGTGCATACTCCTCCAAGGATGAGGATTACCAGGCTATCTGCTTTATCAGTGCTGCTAGGCTCCTGAAGACATGCTATGTGCAAGATCCCAACTTTCACTTTTCTTAGAAAAGCTCTTCATCCATTTGTAGTCTTGGCATTGGGGCGATAAGATACTTTCTCATCTATGCTTATCTTGATGCTTAGAAATGCATGGCCTGGCTTATACAGAGATTGAAGTCTCTGTTTTGAAAAAATGTCTAGCAGGAAACTATTAATGTTTGCTTTATTAAAGTAATGTGACCATGAGTATTCAAAAAGATGAAGCTGAGTAAATACTGTAGAGGTTAAAAATGATAGATTCTACTTTCCTTGCAATTTCTTGTAAGTCTTAAATAAGAACCCTTAACATTTCATGCCAGAGATTTCAACTGACAGTGCCTCAGTGGCAGGTGTGTTGTGGGGTCAGGAAAGGGGTTTGGTGGAGACAACTGACTTGTTCTGAGGGGAAGTCGAGAGAGGACATAGGAGCAAATGGATCATGTGCCATAGGCCCCAGGTACTCTCCTCTGCCTCTCCTGTATTAGCTTTGTCTTATTTTCTATATTCTGATGCTTTGACATCTGGGGCCTTGCTGAGCATGGACAGACTGTCTGTCCTTTAGAGAATGAAGACTACAGGGATTTTACCTCCTCTAGGCCTAATTCAGAGAAGGCAATGGCACTCCACTCCAGTACTCTTGCCTGGAAAATCCCATGGATGGAGGAGCCTGGTGGGCTGCAGTCCATGGGGTCGCTGAGAGTCAGACACGACTGAGCAACTTTACTTTCACTTTTCACTTTCATGCATTGGAGAAGGAAATGGCAACCCACTCCAGTGTTCTTGCCTGGAGACTCTCAGGGATGAAGAAGCCTGGTGGGCTGCCGTCTATGGGGTCACACAGAGTTGGACACGACTGAAGCGACTTAGCAGCAGTAGCAGCAGGCCTGATTCAGAGAAGGCAATGGCACTCCACTCCAGTACTCTTGCCTGGAAAATCCCATGGATGGAGGAGCCTGGTGGGCTGCAGTCCATGGGGTGGCTGACGGTCTGACAGGACTGAGTGACTTCACTTTCACTTTTTACTTTGATGCACTGGAGAAGGAAATGGCAACCCACTCCAGTGTTCTTGCCTGGAGAATCCCAGGAATGGGGGAGCCTGGTGGGCTGCCGTCTCTGGGGTCGCACAGAGTCGGACACGACTGAAGCAACTTAGCAGCAGCAGCAGGCCTAATTCATAGGGCTTCCCTTGTGGCTCAGCTGGTAAACAATCCGCCTGCACTGTGGGAGACCTGGGTTCGATCCCTGTATTGGGAAGATTCTCTGAAGAAGGGAAAGGCTACCCACTCCAGTATTCTGACCTGGAGAATTCGGTGGACTGTATAGTCCATGGGGTCACAAAGAGTCAGACACAACTGAGCAACTTTCCCTTTAAGGGCCTCCGGTGCAGTCCTCCAATATTTCTCTTCCTCTGACTGGCCTTGGGGTATTGAGGCTCAAGGCAATCTTGGAAGCCATGTATCAAAGTTGACTGTGGAGCCTGTGTCATCTGGGTCCCTGAATGCTTCATGCATGGTGCAAAACTTTATCACTTAGAAGAGGTCTCAGTGTACATTTGTTGAATGTCCACAGTGGAGTTTGGGAAAGCTGAGATCTACAGGATTAGTGGGCATGAGTCAGGTAAAGCATGGAGAAGGGTTCCGTAGGAGAGGAAAGAGCGTGTGCAAGGGCCCTGAGGGGAGGATGCTACATGTGTGGACCGGAGGAGAGCTAGAGATGAGCTAGAGAGCTGGCACACTTAGAGCCGTATGAATCCTCAACCCTGCCTCCCTCACAGGATGCAGAGATGGATCAGCACATGGCCCGAGGGGCCTGGAACAAGGACAGGATCCTAGGCTGGGGGAGTCTGCGCTGGTGCATGTTCCAAGGCTCTGCTGATCACTGTCTTACAAATAAGAATAGTAGATAAAGGAGGAAGCTCAAACCAAATGGAGCGGATGCAACTGAAAGTGTGGATAAAGAGGGCTAGGCTGGTACCAGGAAACTTGGGTTCTAGTCTCCTTTTTGGGGGAGATATGATTATCTTGAAAAACTACTCAACCTACTTTTTGAGGTATTTTTCACTCTCAAAGATTGTCATCCTAGTTCCGATTGGAAGCGCATGTTTATGTGTGTGCTTAGAGCTTTCACATATGTATGAAGAAAATTAGATTTTAATAGTTCAGTCAATACAATACTTACAACTTTCAAACTGCAGTTGGCTATTTCAGTGCAAATAGCTTTAAGAGATGAAATAAAGTTAAATGTGAGGGGGTCAGTTTCCTTCCAGAAGCTTATAAGGAGTCGAACTTTGACGCTCCGCAGAACTAATGCTTCTCTGATTTTCCCATCCAAGTCTGGCCAGTAAGTCCTGTAGAAATAATATCCATACAGATAAAATAAAATTAGTCAGTTTGGGGGGAAAAAATTACTAGACTGCAGAGAACATTAACATTAACTTGATCATTATGTGATCATTTATATTATAGAATAAATCAGCCTCTAATTTATAAGTCCTATAGAAATAATATCCATAAAGATAAAATAAAAGAAAATTAGTTAGTTTGGAGAAAGAAATTTATTGGACTACAGAGAACATTGACATTATCTTGATCACTATGTGATCATTTATATTCTAGATTAGATCAGCCTCTAATCTATAATATAAATACTGTAGAAATAATATCCGTACAGATAAAGAAAATCAGTCACTTTGGGAAAAGAAGTTTACTGAACTACAGAGAGCATTGACATTAATTGGATCATTACTTGATCATTTATATTATAGATTAGATCAGCCTCTAATCTATAATATTTAGCCTTGTAGGATATGTTGACAAAATGCTAGTCTCCTGGGTTAGAACATTGAGAAATGGTGCATTAGGCAGGTGCAGTCCTACCTAAAATGAGGTTTCCTATCAGGGCCTCAGGTTGTGTGGGCTGAGGGCACAGACATACTGACCAGTGCCACATGCCACCCTCACAGACCTCCGACTTTACCTGGGCCTCAGTTCAAATGTGCAAGAAGAATCAACTCTCCAAAAGAATTCCAGTTAGGATCCTTGAGCACTCTGTGATCTTCAAATGCTTCTTAAACCTCTCTTCTTTGATAAGTGCCCCCTAAATGAGATCTTGCTCTGGTTATCCAAGCTGCCTGCACTCTTATTTCCAAACTGTCTTGGTCTCTCCTTGCCAAGCCCCTCCACTACTCTGGGACCTTGGAACCTTTCATCAGGCAGTTTCCCCTGTAGGTTTAGCCTTTTCCCTGAATTCTTGACTTTTTACTTCAACTAAATCTGGACTCTTTCGTAGGCCACAGTTTCTGCTAAAGTCCTGCTGTGTATTTCTCACCACAACCTGACCAATTGATTTAGGAGCCAGCCTCTGCTCCCCTCGGCACACACAGTGCTTCTTTTGGAACTGTAACTTAGTTCTCATGTTAAAAACCAAAAACAATAAGCTTTCCCATGTTAAAGACAAATCTCAAATTGTTCTCTCTTTAATCCTGTAATTTGTAGACCTTCTGTTTATTCATATAAACCTTTGCCTAATTCTAGGCCAATACATTATTTGGACTAATGATATATTATTCAAAACCTTAGCCTGTGAGTAATAATTTTACCTCCAAAGGTCTCCTCGTTATATCTGATCCCAGCCTCCTGTCCTTCAAGTTCACTCTTTTATATGTACCTGCCCTTTCACCTGTGTGGGCTTCTCTGGTGGCTTAGATGCTAAAGAATCTGCCTGCAATGCAGGAGACCTGGGTTCAGTCCCTGGGTCAGGAAGATCCCCTGGGAAAACAAAACGGCAACCCACTCCAGTATTCTTGCTTGGGAAATCCCATGGACAGAAAAGCCTGGTGGGCTACAGTCCATGGGGTGACAAAGAATCGGACATGACTGAGAAACTAACATGTTCACTTTTTACCTGTATGGGCCCTAGATCTAAGATCCCTCTACTTTTTCCTGATGTATCAGCTCCTCCTGGTCTCCTTTCCCTGACAAGCCTAGTTGCAGTTCTGATTACCTGAAGGATAGTTGCTCCTCTCCCTTCCCTTGTCTTTTTGTAGAATCTAAATCCTAGATCAGTGCCATTATTCCTTTGGTGTATTTCTATAGTCATAAAGCTGAGCACTACTGGAAAAAGTCATCTGAACCTTCAGGGTTCTCAATACCATCTGTCAGCCTCTATCCTTGTATTGGGTTAGTTCCACCTCCTGTATCTTTTGTAATTATTCTGTTACCCCACCCTAGAAAAGCTTGTTCTTTCCTTCATTCACAAAACTGGGGGCCTTGGTCATGGTTCTCCTCAACTTTCTGCCCTGATGGCGCACACATCCTCATCCCCTTCCCTCTAATTCAGAGGATAAGGTATCCTCCTCCTTCTCCCTTAGCTGTTCACTTGGCCCTCTGTAGCTGCATTTGATTAGTCGTTCCTTCCTGAGAATAGCTTCAGCTTCTCCCTGGAGCCTTCCCTGGTGGCTCAGATGGTAAAGATTCTGTCTGCAATGCAGGAGACTTAGGTTCGATCCCTGGATAGGGAAGATCCCCTTGAGAGTGAATGGCAACCCACTCCAATATTCTTTCCTGGAAAATTCAAGCAACTCTGTCCATGGAGTCTCAAAGAATGGGATGCTTGACTTTCACTTTTTTCCTTCTCTGCCTTCTCCATTTGTGAAAAAAATGCAAATCTTTCCCATTGAGAGACCCCTGCTTTGACTCTGCATTGCTCTATGGCTGGTGTACAAGCTCTTTCCTCATTATATTTCCAAGATATTTTAGATTATCCATGCTAATGGCTTCCCCCTTGGCTATGAAGGCTCTTAATTTTGTTCAAAGGAACTTCATGAAATGAAGTTTATGTCAATCTTATGAAATTATTATCCCAACCTAAAAAGTCATAAACTTAACCTTATTCTCCTTCAGAATAATTGGAAAATCAAGCAAAATCAATTGCTTCAAGTTCTTCCCAAAGAGAAGCTGAAGTCTAAAATCTAAAATCAAATAAACAATAAATGAGCAAAACATGAAAAGGCGGGATTGAAAAAATGAAAGTATGTGGGAAAAAAATCCATGAATGTTCAAAGGGTGCACAATATTTTAAGCAAAAATGTCTTAATAATGTATATTTTGAACTTCCTTGGTGGCTCAGACCATAAAGTGTCTGTCTACAATGTGGGAGACCCTGGATTCGATCCCTGGGTCGGGAAGATCCCCTGGAGAAGGAAATGGCAACCCACTCCAGTATTCTTGCTTGGAAAATCCCATGGATGGAGGAGCTTGGTAGGCTGCAGTCCATGGGGTCGTGAAGAGTTGGACACAACTGAGCGACATCACTTCACTTCACTTCACTAATGTGTATTCTGCTGCCTAAAATACTTTTTGACCATCATTAGGGGTAATCACTTTCTGGGAGAAACACATCTTTTGCAATTTTAAAGTCATTTGCATAAAGAAGTTGTGTATTATGCATATGTGAGGTTGGCAATATGAACAATATTCAAGCCATATAGGGCACATGAAATTACTTAACCTCAGCAAAATAGTTAATTTGAAATTGTAATTTTCCAAATCTAAAAGGTGTCAGGTTGTACTCCTAGAAACGTGCACTTTGGAAATTCTTCCTGGGTTAACTGGATTATTTGAAACATTTACAAGCACCCAAACTCTGCATTCCCAGCAAGAAAGCAAAAGTGGGAAATACTTGGGTCTTAGGCATACATTTATGCATGCAATGATTTAGGGGCATAAATTCTGCTTCTGTTTATTCCAAGTATTTCCACACTTGCACAGTGATGAATATTAAAAATACTCAATTTAAAAATGCTATGTTCCTCTTACAGATGGATGGATTGACTGAGAACATATATATTTTAAGTCTGCTTCTCCTGTAAGTGAAAAAGATAGTATGAAAATTTAGCATTTAAGGAAGACCGACATGAGTACAACAAAGTGATGCCCCTTTTAAAGAAAATCTTCGTTTTGGTATGCCCTTCAGGCACATGTCAACTGATAACTTCAAAAAAACTTTTTCTAATAATTTTTAATTTATTTTACTTTTCCAAATAATTTTCAAATCACAACCCAATCTTCAATCTAAAGTTGCTGTCATGCTTATAATGTAAATTACTGAGGAGGCAGTAATTTATGGGATGAGACCCTGAGTCCTTAAAATGGACTGAGGGAGGAGACACGTTCTGGGTGAGCTGCAAATATACTGAGATGTGAATGTGCAACCTTCTGTGACATGATAGCATCCCCGTGTCCAGGATGTTTTTGCCTGTGGTTCTTAGTTTCGTGCCTTGCCCTGGAGCCCAGGTTCTAAGTACACACTCACTGACCTTTTGGTGCTTGTGCTGGAGATAGGCAGGTAGTCCATGACTGCGATGTACACGTATTGCTTGGCATCATCTATTACACTGTAGATGGCGTCTATGTCAAAGCTTCTGTTTTTAGGGCAAAAGAGTTTGGGAGAATTCTGTGAAGACACAAAATACAAACTTTTTAGACTATTAGTTTTTGCCCTCTAGGGTTTTCTCTTTTTTTGTTGTTACTTAAAAACCATTTTTTAAAAAATGAATCTTGGCTTTTAGTTCTTTATGAGTTTAGACAAATATGTTTGCAGCTCTATCAAAGTTCAAGCAAGTAGAATCCAAAGTGTGGTGGAATGAGTCTCAAATCTGTCCTTTAAACTGGTTTTGGGAGGGAATTCTCGTTTTCAATACACACATGTTTTGTCTTTATAGAAGTTTTTCAGTTCTAAACTTATGTGACTCTGGCATACACTCATATCATACATAGTTAATTTTCTCAGATATTATCATGCATAGTATGTACACACACACACACACACACACACAGAGTATATATATATATACACATACAGCAAGCTATTTATGCTAGAAGTCATTTCACTTGAAAGGTAAGGTGGCCATAAAGATGTTCAAGACATATGGTCTAAAAACCTTGTTTTGTTTTTTCTTTTCTCCTATTTTTTCATCAAGTAAGGGAGAGGAGGGTTCATTGTGGAGAAAGAATCATCAGTAATTCTAGAGGAAAAACCAAGTGACTTATTAAGATGCCAAGCTCATGAGCAGAGACAGGGACTTGAGAAAAATGAACAAAGAGGCAAATTATACTTGAGATATTTTTCTTATGTTGCTCACAGTGGTTTCCATCTTACAGAAGTATGATTTTTTTCAGATAAAGTTATTATAGAAAGGAGGGATTCCCTGGTGGGTCAGTTAAAGAATCCACCTGCAACATAGCAGACCCCGGTTCAATTCCTGGGTCGGGAAGATCTGCTGGAGAAGGGATAGGCTACCCACTCCAGTATTCTTGGGTTTCCCTTGTGGTTCAACTGGTAAAGAATGAGACCTGGGTTGGGTCCCTGGGGTGGGAAGATCCCCTGGAGAAGGAAACAGCTACCCACTCCAGTATAATGGCCTGGAGAATTCCATGGACTGTATAGTCCACGGGGTCACAAAGAGTTGGACGTGACTGAGTGACTTTCACTTTCACTTTCTTCATTATAGAAAGGAAAAGATGTACTTTGGTTTTCTTCCCCGCTTCCTGCTGGGCAAGACTGGAAGGAGCATCTCCGTAGTTCCTGCCTTACTCTGACAAGCGAGACACGAAACGAAGGAGCACAAACAGTGCAGTGAGGGCTTAGCTGTTCAGTGTCCGGCTCTTTTGCGACTCCATGGGCCAGGCTCCTCTGTTTAGTAACAGAGGCCAAATAAATGGTTCCTGGAGGATTCCTGGCATGGCAGAACTGGGTCCTTCACCAAATGTTCTGCCAGTTATGGTGGTCAGGGGCCCTCCTGAATGCTTGGGAACAACTCCCCACCCTGTGCTGGCAGGTCCCAGCTTAGACAGAGGGAAGATGATGCTATTGGACTGGATGCACAGCTGAGGAGGAGCATGGGGCTGAGGTAGGAGCATGTTGAAGGGTCACACCTATCAGGCACCCTTACTCAGAATGTTGTCCTGGCCAATGAGTATCAGAATAAGTTTTGGATTTAAATCACTTTTCTTCCGGAATGAGGATGAACTTCCAGGTATGAAAAAACAAAGGACAAATGCTAAAGGAGAGAAACCAGAACAAAAAAGTCCAAAACAAAACAATAAAACATAAATTAAAAACCAAACACAATCCAGTGCTAGTCTTAGCACGCACTTTTCCCTAGCAGGCACACAGGCAGACACGCCATCCGTCACTAAGACAGATGGTGTGGGCCTCTGCAGTGTCTCTCGTGTCGTCCTTCCCTCTTCCTCCACATTGCTGTTTCCCTCACCCAGGCACTGGTGCTGTTTGCTGGGCACCACTTCTATGTATCTTCTGAACTCATTTCCCTGTCTCCATGATACTTACAAGACAAACAAACGTGTGTGTCTCTCAGGACCCCTGGTTTCTTGGAATTCAGCCTGATCTCACTGGGGCAGATGTATGCACGGCCTCTGTAACCTGGGTCTCCCATTTCTGTCTTCCTTATTTGCATGCTATCATGCCTTCTGCGTCCCAAACTAAGGTAATCGTCAGTCCATGACCCTGCTTTCACCTTGTCTGCCTCCGTTTATTTGCTCTGGCCGGTCCCACTGGCTGAAGTGTTTCCCTATCTTTACCCATCAGAGTTCTATACTTTCTCTAAGTTCAAGTTCAAATACTATCTCCTCCATGAACTAAAAAAACAAAATATTTATTTTTGGCTGTGCCGGCTCTTTGCTGCTGTGCATAGACTTTCTCTAGGTGCGGCAAGCGAGGGCTACTCTCTAGTTTCAGTGCTTGAGCATCTCATTCTGGTGGCTTCTCTTGTTGGGAGCACAGGCTCTAGGGCTCACGGGCTTCAGCAGCTGTGGCACACGGGCTTAGTTGCCCCCAGGCAGGTGGGATCTTCCTGGACCAGGGATCGAACCTGTGTCTCTGCATTGGCAAGCGGACTCTTAACCACTGGACCACCAGGGAAGTCCTGAAACATTTTTATATTGTCACCCAGAAGCTACTTCTCCTTTATCTGTCTTCTCATAATGTGATTTATTTGTTATATTATTTAGAATATTGAAACTTAAAATCACTTGCACCTGTCTCCTCTCCTTGCCTAGATGGTTACTATCTTGATTTTGGAAACTGTGTTTTACTCATTTTTCTATTTCCATTAATTAATGAATATTCAAATGAATTAATTCCCTCAGCCTGTTGGGTTTGCTTTACCCGACAAGTAAAGCTTACCATGAAGTAGCTAAGGATCTTAGCTCTAGACAGGAGCCCAGATCAGCTCTGAAATATGTCCAAATGCCCATATTTTTGCTTCAGTTAGGAATTTCCTGAACTTCCTTGCATGTTCCCTAAACTGGATTTTGGTTTCAGGGAGAAACAAATTTAGACACAGAGTCACTGGTTTCTTTCATTGGCTATCGTCTAATAAGTTTGGATACTGTGCTTTGGTGATGCAGCATTTACATGCTGGTGACATGCTGGCTTCCAGCATTTATAACCTGTAGTAGGCTGGGCATGTCCCTTACACTTCCTGAGCCTCTGTTACCAGTGGGGTGAGAACAGTAACAAATCTTTCATTATGATTTGCCTTTGAGGCTTAAATAAGAGAATGGCCTACTCCTGGTCTGGATCTGTTCCTCTTCTGCACCTGATTTCATTCATTCATCAAATATGACTAAGTATTGATACCAGCCATGCAACCAGCTCTAGTCTAGGTACTTGGCATACACCAGTGATCAATATGATTCCTGCTTTGTGCAGTTTCACTCCAGCACATACTACATTGTACTTCCTTCATCTGTGTGATTCTCTACCAGCTTGTGAGCTGCTTGGTTTTATGTCTCTGGAGCCTTGTGCCATGCCATGCTTAGCATGTATGCCATGCTCAATAAATATTTGTGGAATGTGAGAGTGCTTCTTAGATTACTAAGTGTTGGAGTCTTGTGTGACTCCCCAACCTCTACTCCTAGTTGGAGTTGCTTTCCTCTAGGTATTTCCATCTATGTGTGAATAGACCCTTACTTGTACTTGTCTTGTTTCCTACATTCTCATTTCCTAACCCAATGCCTAGAGCACAGCAGGTGCTACATGTGTTTATTAAGGAAACACATGACTATTTGCATTAGTACTTCTGCCCCTGGGGTCATGGTAGTACTTGTGTGTTCTCTGATCTGGCAGAGGAAATTAACTTGTTCTGCTTGTTTAATTAGAGAGAAGACTGTTGTTTTCTTATCATTCCTGGATTAATTTTCTGACCCTTGCACTTTGTACTGGTTTATTCCAAAGCAAAATACAAAGAGAAGGAAAATACAGATCCTTTTCTTTGTTTCAGCTCTCAATGATCTGTTACCAATCAAGTGCTCTTGAGGCACCTTGATTATAGGAAATCTCTATTTCCTTCTTACATCAATAAACACCTTATATTTACATGAACCTTGTTTTGCATATTCATTAAATTCTTGCTTTAGTAGCGTTTTATTTCATATCAGATTCCTGGTTTTAAAAAATCCATATTCCATTCCCAGAATATATATGCTAAAATGTAATTAAACATGAAAAGACAATCTACAGAATGGGAGAAAATACTTGCAAATCATATACATCCTTGTATCTAGAATGTATAAATAACTCTTACAACTCAATAACAAAACCCCAAGCAATCTAACTGAAAAATGGGCAGAGGCTTTGATAGACATTTCTCTAAAAAGATATACAAATGACCAATAAGTGTATTAAAATATGCAAATCAAAACCATAAGACAAATTGCACAAATGCTAAGAGGGCTAAAATAAAATGGAAAATAGCAAGTGTTGACTAAGATGTGCAGAAATTGAAATCCTCATTCATTTCTGGTGGAACTGCAAAATGGTGCAGCCAATTTTAAAAAGTTTGTCAATGCCTCAAAATGTTTAAGATAGAGTTACAACGGTACCCAGCAATTCCACTCCTAAGTAAAACTCAAAATAGCTGAGAACAGGTATTTAAATAAAAATTTGTACATGAAGCTTCATAGGAACACTATTCACAATAGTCAAAAGGTAAAAACATCTAAATGTCCATCAACTGATGGACAGACAGCAAAACATATAGCTCAGTCATGTCTGACTCTTTGCGACCCCCGTGGACTGTAGCCCACCAGGCTTCTCCATCCATGGGATTCTCCAGGCAAGGATACTGGAGTGGGTTGCCATTTCCTTCTCCAGCTATATCCATACAATGGAATATTATTTGGCCATAAAAGGAAAAAGAACTGAGTCACGCATTTTGAAACCATTTTATTAATACTAAGTGAAAGAAATCAGTCACAAAAGACTACATATTATATCAATATGTAGTCAATTATATCAATACTTCATTTATATGAAGTATCTAGAAAAAGGCAAATCCTTAGAGACAGAAAGTAGATGAGTGCTTTCTAGAGCCTGAGAGAAGGGGAAAATGGAGAGCAACTGCTAACAGGTATGGCTTTTTCCTTTGTGGTGATAAAAATATTTTAAAATTAGAAAGTATACAGATGATAATAAAACTCTGTGACCATACTGAAACCCACTGATTTTTACATTTTAAAAGGATGGATTTTATGGTAACAAATTCTCTCTCAATAAATCTATTGAAGTATAGTTAAAATATATAGCTGAGATTCTAACGGGAAATTTAATTATATTTTTCAGAGCAGCACCAAGTTCTATTCAATGTCTGCCCTCACCCACTAAATGACTACAGTATACATGAATGGTGGATGAATGAACTAAGCAATAAACAACAAGATATTAAATCTTTCTAGCACCCAGATCAATAAAAACAGACCTTGAACTAACTAGTCTTAATCTTGGAAATCAAATGCATTATCTTAAGAACTCTAAAAAGCATTCTACAAAATAGGACAAAAACCCTCACTCTGTTGTTATAAAATAGGACAAAAAACCTCAGTCTGTTGTTCCCATCTTCTGATTTCAATAGGGAATGTAAGAAAATTAGAATGATTCAGCCCCAAGTTATTAGAGATCACATACTTAAATCTAACCAATACCTCTTTCTGTCCTATGAGAAAATTGGAAATAATTTATATCTACATCACTTTTTAAATTTATATATAACCATGTTATTAATCACCTAAAATCTAATTTTTGGAATGATAATTCTTAAGGCCCTCAAATATATATATTTTGTGTGTTAATTTAATGTTGGGACTGTAAGCCTATAAAAATATAATATACTATTTTAAGATAATTTATAACAAATATTTTGAACAAATATTTTGAATATTTAAATAATATTCAAATTTATTTTGAATAAATTTGCCTTGACATTTGTTTGGCACATATACTCAGAAAACTGTATGTATCCTGGAACTTTTTATTGATATTACTACTAATAGAACCAATCCAACATTTACTGCTGCTTTAGGGAGGCCTGAGGGAAGACGAGACATTACTTTGCCGACTAAGGTCCATCCAGTCAAGGCTATGGTTTTTCCTGTGGTCATGTATGGATGTGAGAGTTGGACTGTGAAGAAGGCTGAGTGCTGAAGAATTGATGCGTTTGAACTGTGGTGTTGGAGAAGACTCTTGAGCATCCCTTGGACTGCAAGGAGATCCAACCAGTCCATTCTGAAGATCAACCCTGGGATTTCTTTGGAAGGAATGATGCTAAAGCTGCAACTCCAGTACTTTGGCCACCTCATGCAAAGAGTTGACTCACTGGAAAAGACTTTGATGCTGGGAGGGATTGGGGGCAGGAGGAGAAGGGGACGACCGAGGATGAGATGGCTGGATGGCATCACAGACTCAATGGACGTGAGTCTGAGTGAACTCCTGGAGATGGTGATGGACAGGGAGGCCTGGCGTGCTGCGATTCATGGGGTCGCAAAGAGTCGGACACGAGTGAGCAACTGAACTGAACTGAACTGAGGGAAGTAGCAGAAGTAACAATGATAAAGAGAGTACAATGTATGACCTTTGAAGCCTTATAAAAAAGTGGGAAAGTGAAAGTGAAAGTTGCTCAGTCACGTCTGACTCTTTTTGACCCCATGGACTATACAGTCCATGGAAATCTCTAGGCCAGGATACTGGAGTGGGTAGCTGTTCCCTTCTCTGGGGACAACTTGGGGATCCCAACTCAGTTCAGGAATTGAATCCAGGTCTCCCACATTTCAGGCGGATTCTTACCATCTGAGTTACCAGGGAACCCCAAAATAGTGGGAGAGATAATCAATAAACAAATAGCTACAAAAATGTGATTAATGTTGTAACAGAGGGGAGACCAAGGAGTTCTGGGCAAATGATACCAATATTGGGGGTTTTCTGACATTTATTTATCTTATGTCTGTAAGATTTTATTCCTCTCTAAAAAATGGTGTTGAATTAATATCTATTGAACTGAAATTCAAAGGTAGGCTTGAGATATTAATATGAAATGGAAAATAAAATAACAATAATTTAAAATAATTAAATAAATAAAAATAGAAAACAAAGGTGCCGCATGGTTTAAAAGATCATAGCTTAGGGAAAGAACTGTTAAAAAAGCTCAACCTATTTTTTAGCACCGGGCTTCCTCAGTGGCTCAGAGGTAAAGAATCTGCCTGCAGTGCAGAGGTTGCAGGAGAAGGGGGTTCAATCCCTGGGTTGGGAAGATCCCTGAAGAAGGGTATGGCAACCCAGTCCAGTATTCTGCCTGGAGAATTCCACGTACAGAGAAGCCTGGGGGGCTACACAGTTCATAGGGTCGCAAAGAGTTGGACAGGACTGAAGTGACTTAGCACAAGGAATATAACAAAGCCCTTGCATTTTCACAGATTTCACTAAAGGCCTGGGCTTTCTCTCTGAAGTAGATGTGTTAACTTTGGGATCAACAAAGGAGGACTCCCCCACTTTTTTAAGGGTCAGAATTTAAATTTATGCAACAACCATATTCATTCATCTCTAAGATTCAAACTGTAAATTCAAAATCCACCAATTATCTGAACTATGTTTATAATTCACCTGTTTCTTGCTGCTTCCAGCTGTTCTGCTGGGCCTTTAGGGTATCATGTTACCATTAATGTTGCCATTAATCTGGATTAAGGGTTCCTTGGAAAATTTCCTATTGCAACTAATCTACAAATTGAGAATAATATCCGATTTTCTTGTCTTACAGGGCTGTCTTAAGAGGAAACAAAATTGAATATATGCAATAATTATATTACTAAAATGCCTTAGATGATATGCTATATGCTGCTGCATTGTTTGACCTGTACACAAACCAAAAAAGTGAGCTTTTTAGTTCTATTTGATGGAAATCTTCTATAGTCTATTATTTTATGCTATTCACACTTACATGAATTTATTTAAGACAAGCAACTTCAATTTTCTCTCTATTGCTACACTTCTAAATTTTCAGAAAGTGCTTTCATTTTAATGGGCAAAAAAGCTACTATTTCCTCATCTATGAAAAGCTCTTCAGTGACATAAAAGTTGTTGGCAACTTGTAAGGCAGTGGAGAAACAGCCATATTAAATTGGGAGAATGGTTACGAGAAGTTTACCCGAGCAACAGGATCAATTCAGAAGCCTGATTCAAATAAAAATTCTAAGGTTTCACCCAGGTCCAGTGGATCAGACCCTGGTTAGGGTGGGGGAACTATAAGTTTGTATTTTTTAGTTACTTGCTTAAAAAAAAAAATCAAACCCAAAATTAAGATCATGGCATCCAGTCCCATCACTTCATGGCAAATAGAAGGGGAAAAAAATGGAAACAGTGATGGATTTTCTTTTCTTGGGCTCCAGAGTCACTGTGGATGGTGACTGCAACCATGAAATTAAATGATGCTTACTCCTTGGAAGAAAAGCTATGACAAGTTTAGACAGCATATTAAAATGCAGAGTCATCACTTTGCCAACAAAGGTCCATATAGTCAAAGCTATATTTTTTTCCAATAGTCATGTATGGATATGAGAGTTGGACCTTAAAGAATCAAAGAACTGATACTTTCAAATTGTGATGCTAGAGAAGACTCTTCAAAGTCCCTTGGACTGCAAGGAGGTCAAACCAGTCAATCCTAAAGGAAATCAACCTTGAATATTCATTGGAAGGACTGATGCTGAATCTGAAGCTCCAATGCTTTGGCTACTTGATGAGAAGAGCCAACTCATTGGGAAGGACCCTGATGCTGGGAAAAACTGAAGGCAAAAGGAGAAGGGAGCAACAGAGTTATGAGATGGTTAGATAGCATCACCAACTCAACGGACATGAATGTGAACAAACTCCAGGAGATGGTAGAGGACAGAAGGGCCTGGTGTGTTGCAGTCTATGGAGTCACAAGGAGACAGACACAACAGCAACTGAACTACACTTCAACAATACTACAACTTATTTATTTATTTTTGGCTTTTGGTTGTGCTGGGTCTTCATTGCTGCACAGGCTTTCTCTAGCTGCAGACAGTAGAGGCTACTCTTCCTTGCAGTGTGCAGGATTCTCACTGTGGTGGCCTCTCTTATTGCGAAGCACAGGTACTAGAGCATTCGGGCTTCAGTAGTTGTGGCTCCCGGGCTCTAGAGCACAGGCTTAGTTGCTCCGTGGCAGGTGGAATCTTTCCAGAGCAGAGACTGAAACTGTGTTCCTCTGTGCCACCAGGAAAGTCCCGAAAGTTTGCATTTCAATCAGGTTCCCTGTCTGGTTCTTAGATGCTTTAAAGTTTGAAGACCAGGACTGTAGGCTCAGATATTTACATTGCCCACTCTCAGCAATACTGTGGAGACAGCTGTGGTGTGTGGGCATCCAGGTGGTGGCTTCCAAGTGTAGTCAGAGGCTTGGAAACTGTGCCCTGGCCTTTCGGAAGGGCCTCTTGCCCCCCAGCCCCAGTCAAATACAATAGCTCTGCTTTTGTCTGTTTTACACACCAGGGTTTCCTCAGAGGGTTATATTGCTAAAATCGAGTCTGAAAATCACTGGCGAAAGGCACTGAAATTAGCATCTCAGAAGACCTGGGTGCTTGCGTTTCTCTTGGCACCTGCCATCTCATGGGCTTTGTGCTTGTAGATAAATGTCACTATCTTCCTTTGAAACACAGCCATAATCTTGGGTCTACCTAACGGGTGATGGTGGGGATCCAACCAGATAACACAAAGTATCTGAAACTAGGAATGATTATTAACAGGTATTGTTATTGTAACTAGGGACAGCATGTGCTTGAGTATAAGAATGAATATATTTTAACTCTTCCAGGGATATGTCAGGATAGACTAGTTGAATTCATTTTTACCCAACATAAGATTGCACTCAAACATTCCAACTTAATAAAGGGCTTTTGGAGGAAGGAGGGGAGGAGGAGGAGAAAAAAAGAGCAAAACTCACCGACACAAATGCTTGAGATTTGGTTTCGTTCAACTGAAGCTGCAATTTCTTTTCATTGTCATAGACTCCATAAAGTCTCTTGGACCAGGTCTGAGGTACTCTGCTCTTGAATTTTAATGAACTGTATAAAGCAAATATCCTTTGTAAATCTAGGACCAGGCAGCTGCAGTTGTAGAAGATGACACCGAGTTCTTTCATCTGTGAAATTAAAATAGAGAGCATCAATGCCATGTACATGCGATGGTGTTATTCTCAGACAAAAAAATGCACAAGAATGCAGAAATAGTGATTTTTTTCTTGTAGTTGTTATACTATAACAACTATATATGTGTATCCACACACACACACATATATATACATATGTGTATGTAAGTATGTAGATATAGTCATATTATGGTATACACAAATGATGTGTCATTAAAATGCTTAAATATTTGAGAAGTTTTGCCTGTTTTTGCATTTGAGCTCTTTTTTAAAAGATGCATTTATTTATTTTTTTGGCTGTGGTGAATCTTCACTGCTGCACATGGGCTTTCCTTAGTTGCAGCGAGCAGGGCTTACTCTTTATTACTGCGATCAGCCTTCCCATGGCGGTGGCTTCTCTTTTTGCAGAGCACAGACTCTAAGGCGTGCCGGCTTCAGTAGACGCAGCTTGCAGGCTCTAGGGCACAGGCTCAGTAGTTGCGGAGCACAGGTTTAGTTGCTCCGAAGCATGTGGGATCTTCCTGGACCAGGGATTGAACCGGTGTCTCTTGCATTGCAAGGTGGATTCTTAACCACTGAACTACCAGGGAAGCCCTGCATTTGGACTCTTATGGATAATTTTTCCATATCCACCAACATGTTTTATATCAGCTCTTCAGATTCTTTTCTTCAATATTAAATTTTTTGGTATGAATCCTTAAATAATGCAGCAATATAAAGATTGACTTTCAGTTGCAGCACAACAAAATGGTTTAGATCATGGATTCTGGAGTCAGGCAGCCTGGAATTAGGTTCCAGCCCAACAACTTTCTGACTGTGTGACTTTGGACAAGATATTTAATCTCTCACCATAATTTTCTTCTTCCATAAAAAGGAGATACTATTATTTATTTCATACAATTGCTATGATACATGACATGGTTAATATGTTTTTATGGGCTTAGAATAGTACCTATCACATGGTAACCACTTAAAATACATTAGCAATTATTATTCTTATTAAGACTGCACAAGCCTCAAGAGTAAGAGGGGCTACCCTGGTAGCCTCAGCTGGTAAAGAATCCACCTGCAATGCAGGAGACCCTGGTTTGATTCCTGGGTTGGGAAGATCCGCTGGAGAAGGGGTAGGCTACCCACTCCAGTATTCTTGGGTTTCCCATGTGGCTCAGCTGGTAAAGAATCCACCTGCAATGCAGGAGACCTGGATTCGATCCCTGAGTTGGGAAGATCCTCTGGAGAAGGAACAGCTACCTACTCCAGTATTCTGGCCTGGAGAATTCCATGGACTGTATATTCCATGGGGTCAACAAAGAGTCGGACACGATTGAGTGACTTTCACCTTCAAGAGTAAGAGACCAATAGGATCTTGCAACAAAGAAATCATAGTGTGATGCATCGGTAAGCCAATGTGCCAAAGACAGCTGTTGACTGTCTAGGATGCAGGGCTTCCCACGTAGTACAGAGGTATAGAATTCGCCTGCCAATACAAGAGACGCAGGTTCGATCCCTGGGCCAGAAAGATCCTCTGGAGGACGAAATGGCAACCCACCCCAGTATTCTTGCCTGGGACGGAGGATCCTGGTGGGCTGCAGTCTATAGAGTCACAAGCAGCTGGACACAACTAAGCAACTGAGCATGCATGAATGTCCAGAATGTAATTGAGAAAGAAAAAGAAAAAAAAAAAAAAAGACCTCTCTGTAACCCTGTGTGAACACTGACAAAATGTGAGCATTGTCCAAGCACAGAAATGACTGAAGAGCCCCATCCTAGTTGATATAGGTGACAGTTGCTTCTTTACCAATCACAATTTCAACTTTAATTCATCCCCCTCCATAATTGATGGCTTAGTAAAACACCTAATCACAAAATTGTTCTATTTCCAATAGCATCCAATCCTGAGCTTTCTTTTACCCTATTCCCTGCTTCCTTATACCTTCCCTTGCAAAACCTTGTACAAAGTCCAAACCCCATAAGACTTATAGTCTTTCCTAAATTCACCTTCCTTACACCCTGCAAGTGGCCACAGTGTCACTCTATCTCCCTGAAACAAGCAACTTGTTCATCTCCAGCATGCAGGCTGGTTTTTGGCTTGAGGGCAATGACACCTCCTTATTTCCAGAACATGCACATCACAGGGTTATGAGTGCTGGAAGCAGACAAGTTACTGCAGTAAGCACAGTGCCCAGCACTCAATGTGTGTTGGCTGCTGTTCTTCTATCCTAAGTCACACTGCGGAGGGAGCGCCGGATAGTCAACACGGTTCCAGCTGAAACAGGAAGTGGCCCAGGAAGCAAAGCAGGAAGCATTTAGGGGGAATGAATAAATGAATGAAGGCAATAATGGTTGGACATAAGGGCATGTTATGGACTTAGCGACTGAGCACGCACAAAGGCATAAAGAAAGGCTGCACTTGAGGAAGAGACTTTACCCTTAAAGCCTAAAGTCAAGTGGTGCTTCTGAAAATGTTCAGTGTTGCTGAAATCTGTTATGTCCTTTATGTTGGAATGCATTCTACCATACACTTTAATCTGGAAATCTAATGAAGTAATTCTTTAAAAGCTAATGTAAAATCTAGAAACAAAAAATAAAAATGCTTATTTTAATGGTGTCATAATTATGAATGATGTTTGTCCCTTTAGGTATGATCAGATAGAGGGAAGTGTATTTATAAACATTGTCAGCATTTATCATCCCCAGGGCTCCCCTTATGTACCATTTATCATCATCAACATGCAAGAGGTCACTGTCTCTCTGTGCACTCTACTTAGATTTCCTCTAGCTGCTAATATTTCCAGTGACTACATTCTAAACAAAGATTAAGTGTTCCTTTCCCCCTGTTGTGTAAGCTGCTTTTTGTGAGCTTTTCTCTGCAATGTCTGACATCATTTTGCTGTGACTACATTACAGCTTCAAAATCCAAAGGCAATGAAACAAGCCAAGATTTGCCCTCTCGGGATATAAAGAGAACTTGACCTCTGTTTATCGTCCTCTCAATCTTAGAATAACTCAAACCCATTTCTAAATATCTGTATTTGATTTAGGCTGGTATCAAGTGAAGATGGGGAAAAAAAGAAATTGGCTTTTGTTTTGGAGATCTTTAGGTCAGAGCCAAAATTCAGGACAGGTTTATGAACAGACATTTCTAAAATGCTGGCAGAGGGGAAAATAACAAAGATTAGGCTTCTGAAGAGCTTTTATGTCCAGATTATCAAAGGAACAAAAAGTTAAACTGAGAGATTCTTTGACTGATCAGTGGAGGTACTCTGATGGGCTGCCCCGACTTTTCAGTTCAATCACACAACTGATGAATGGCCCAACTGTTTGAGTAAAACTACCTTGAAAAAGCTGGAGATTTATCAGCTAATGATTCTTTGGAAGATAGTTATTCTTAGGAGGAGACTGATTCTCTTTTCCACAAAGTAGGAATGTGTTAGTGATCAACTCATAGAGCTCAGAAAGGTTTAGGGCCTCAAATGACCTGGAACACCCTGCCAAAAATCTCTTCTAAGGGTAATGATTTTATTTACAGCTTGAATTACATCAACGGTTCTCTTATATCACTTGCAATAGGATATTATGGGAGGCCCTGCTGAAGTGTTTTTTTTTTTCTTTCATTTTTTAGGATCCAATGAGTAAATTTGATTTGCAGTTTAACAATGTAAGCAATACAAAATTTAGTTCTACCATTCCAAATTTATTGGGGCTTTCCCATAGGTTCTAATTATTTGTTTTTGTTTGCTTGTAAAAAAGATTCTTTTTCTGAAGTGTTTGAGTTTGAGACAATCCAGCAGATACTTACTGCTTAGGGAGAAATAACAGAAGTAATACTAGTTTACTATAGTGCTTACTATGCTTCAGACACTGTTCTAAATGCTTTACAAGTCTTGTTGTTGTTGGTTAGTTGCTAAGTCATATCCGACCCTTTTGTGAACCCACGGACTGCCAGACTCCTCCGTCCATGAGATTTCCCAGGCAAGAACACTGGAGTAGGTTGCCATTTCCTTTTTCAGGGGATCTTCCCAACCCAGGGATCAAACATGAATCTCCTGCATTGCAGGCAGATTCTTTACTGCAGAGCCACCAGGGAACCCTTCACAGGTCTGCATTCATTTAAATTTCACAACAACTCATTGCACAGCTAAGAAAACTAAGGTTTGGAGAGATTAAGGGAAATGTCCAAACACACAGCTCATGAGCAGGGAATCTGAAAGTTTAGTTTAATATTTCATCGTTGGGAAGAATTGCTCTCAAAGAGGTACCAGAAGTTTCTTAAGGTGAGGGTTAAGTCCTACTGTTTATGAGCGTGTCCTCTTTTTTTCTGCCTTGGAATTTCTACTTATATTCGTAGTCTCCATTTCAAAGCAAAATAGGAATTAGGGAAAAGTAATTATACCAGAAAATCTCCATTTTCCTTTATTTTTTCAAAGTTAGTGGGAGGGAGTTATGAAGGGAAATGCAGTGAGAAAAAAAAAAAGAAACCTTTCCTACTTAGGGCATGAGACGCAGTATAAAGGGAGACAGGCTTGGTTTAGTGGGTTTTATTGGTGACACAGAAGCCAAAGCAGGCAGCTGATGGATGCTCTTGTCAGCAGAATAAGGGGATGCATTAGCATCGTTCTTCACTGTAACTTCACTGTAACTTCACTGTGACTCAGAATAATTAATCCAAGTGAGCTTAACCACAGCTCAATCTATCATTTATGGGTGTCTGGCTTGTTGTTTTCATGATCTTATAGAAATGTGAACCAGTATTTCTTTAATTTTCTAGACAAAGACAAAAGAAGTTGCAACACTGAGCAACTCTTAGGCATCCAGTTAGTGGTTGATTTATATTCTGAGTTACTGCAGGAAATTTAATTACTAGGAGCTCTAACTCGATTTTGTTTCTGCCCTCAAGGTGAAATTTTTGTTACTGGGGATGGAAAATAAAGAATTGAATCTTAGCAGCTCAAGACAGCCTCCTGCTCAGAAATGTCCTCTTTGGCCCCTTCACTTCCACAGTGGGTGGTCCATACCACTTAACTTCCTAATGTCTTGTTTTCTTTGTTACCAAGTGGGAATAAAAATGCTTGCCAGTAGGAACATGACTAATTGAAAAAAGGAGAATGTAAAAACCTTAGAGAACAGCTAGTTCAACCTTATTTCAAAATTAAGGAAACGGAGATCCCTAAAGGGGAAGTGACTCGCAAGATCACAGAATAATGTCCTCCGACTTCAGTCCTGGCTCTTCCTCCTGACAACGCTGTGCAGATACCTCACAGTGTTCCTTCATAGTGTAGATGAAGAATACTGTCTGCCACGTAAGGAAACCAAGGATGCTACTTTCCAAAGTACCACTATTCATTTGCCATCTTTGACTTTTGGCTATAAGGAACTCATACATCAATTTCTTGTCTGCAATCATCCCAGACTGTTCACCCCAAGGGGTTTCTGCATGGAGAAAAACTGGCGCTAGATAGTTAAGGTACATATCAAAGGAATCATTTCAATAAGACCGAATCATTTCAATCTTTCCATACATAGGAAAGCACAACCTCATTAACTTGAGATGTTTGTTTTTTTCTTTAGTTAGCATAAATCTTTTGATGTAAAACTACCTGGTTTGTTTTTGCAAAACTCCTATATATCCTGGCTCCTCCCTTACATCTCAGAGCTATTTGAGAGCCTGCCTCCCAGGCTTGAGTCTTCAGTATGTCCATCTAATAAAATGTAATTCTCAACTTCTAGGTTGTGTAATTTTTTGTCCCCTAACAGTAGGACGAATGAAGGGTTTTGGTTTTTCCTTTCCTTCCCTCCCGTTTCTCCCTCCCGTTTCTCCCTCCCTCCCTTCCTTCTTTCTGTCAATGCGTTATCTTTTATAACAGTCTGAAAACTTTCCAAAGTACCACTATCCTTTTGGCATCTTTAACTTTTGTCTGTAAGGAATTCACACATCAATTTCTTGGCTTTATCTGGTCAAAGGAAAATCAATAGATAAAACAGTGACCAGAGAATGCTAATGGGAGGAATTTTAAAAGAATGGGGTTAAGAGTGGAATAGGAGGAAACAAGTTGGAAACACATTTCAGTTATTCTTTGGAGTACTTTAATTTTATCCTGCTTCTTTAGAAGCGTTGAAAAATGATTCCAAAATGTTACCACAGCTCCTCCTATCATCCCTGTTTTCTCTCTTCTCTTCTTGGTGAGCAGTGAGGAAGCTGAGATCATGTCACTTTCAGTTCATTTTATTTGATCCCTTTTTCATATGTTGGGCCAGACCCGAGTGACTGTATTTGCCTTTCAGGCTTGTACAATGAACATCTGGCCACACATATGTACCAGGATGCTAATTAACATCAATGAGAATTTCACTCATTACCTTCTTATTCAGGCAAAGATGAAATACTTAAGCAAACTGTAGATGGAGAGAAACTCTTTTTTTAAAAAAAACACAGAAACCCCACCAAATGTATAAATCTCATGCTACTCTTCTGCAACCAAGTCATTTAATTGTGGGAAAAAGGGGCAAGTGGACAGTCCTTAGTGGGTTACATTTTTATATTATAATCTAACAAACTCTTTCAGTATTTGCAGTCTGCTTTAAGACCTTGAAGTATAGAAAAGCTCTGAAATTTTTCAAAACAAAAAAAGGATTCCCCTCTAGTTCCAGAGATGTTTTTGCCTCCATTCTGTTCCCTTCCTCCTGATTCATTTCTTGGCAGCTCGGAGCACAGTTCTTCGGGTTCCTCCCATTAAGTAATTCCTTCATGGATGGCACTGTGACACTTTACTAACACCAAAGTGGCAGAGCAACCAGGGTGGGAGGCTACCTAGCTTTTAAATGAAATGCTATACCTATATACTCAACCCCAGTGGTTCTTATCTCTTCTCTGTCCGTGGAGCTCTAGAAACATCTCAGAATGGTAAAAAGAAACTGTTCTGCCCTCGTCTGGGCCATCACTGGGCTGGCTGGCAACCCTGAGTACAATGGCCAGCCAGTCAGGGTGATTATTATGTTAGTGCATAGAGCAAGGGCTTGGGCTTGGATTCTGGTTCTCACAACCTTCTCCACTGTGACTCAGGGCAAGTTGTTTACCCTTTTGTGTCTGTAGCTCACCCATTCCTTAATCTCTCTGTCAAGTGGAGATGATAATAATGCTCATAAGATTGCTGCAATGATTAGACAAACACATATAATCTGTTTAGAACAATGTCCCTCACATAAAAAAACACAAGTGGGAGAACAGAAGGACTTGATTAACCGTGAATGTGCCCTGTGAGCATGTTAAAAAATGCAGCAGAGCCACTGGGACACCAAATACCAATGGCAGATAAAACTGGTCAGTAAGAGTGATCTGATGGAAACAAATGAAAGTAATGTCACTGAGTGTGAAAATAAATTAATAAATAGATAGGTAGATAAATAAATAAAAATTTAAAAGGTCAGATTTTTTTTTCCTACTTCAAAATTCTTATTTGGACCTAAAGTGAAAGCTAAATTACTCAATTCTTTCCACATATTTTTGGGTTACTAAGACACGGCTGTCATAAATAATTCAAAAGAAATAAATGCCTAAGGGCAATTATAGCAAAGAAAACTGTCTGGTAACCAAACATTACCAGAAAGGTGTGTTTGTCCCTGTATAATATAAAATAATAAATTTCTCCGATCTTACAAGCAATGCAATTTTTATAAAATAGTGCCTGCTTCATCAGTTCACAGACTGGTATCCAGACTTCATAAATAATTCAGTTCAATTCAGTAATTAAAAATTGAGCATGTCTGATGTATAACTGTGTGCATGGGTGGGCTGGGGTGTGAAGGAGTGGTGGTAGTTAGGAGAGCACAAAAACAAGCTATAAATCAATGTAGAATCTGCAAACTGCTCAAGGGAAATATCACCCACATTTTGGAAGACTCATATAAGAGAGAGAGAGATTGCATTTAGAAGGGATTTTTAACCTCTGGATCACCAGGGAGTTCAGCAGGTGTGAAGCCTACATATCTGCAGGTTTATAAGGAGAATTTTCATAGGTTTTGGCCAAATCCTCTGTGATTAAAATGGCTAATAGCTTGAGCAGCAGATGACTGCCAAATTAGATGGATGTGAAATGGCCTCATTGGGGGTAGAGAATTGGAAAAAGATCTTGGAAGATCTTGAAACAACAGTTTCAACAAGCAGAGTTGGGAGGACAAACCTGGCAGGATAGAGGGCGTGAACAAAGGCAGGGAGGTGAGAAATGTCAGGAGCATACGCTTAGAGAGAATGAGTGCTGGGAGGGAAAGTTCTGGTAAGTGAAAGGCTGGTATATTACGAAGTGTGGGCCCATCGCCCTACATGTTAGAGGTCAGAAACCCAACTGCCTGGGCATCAGAACAAACATGTGATGTAAATGCATGTAAAACCTTATGAATAGAGGAGATTGAAGCTGATCTAGGGAGTGTATGCCTTGCATGATGACATGAAATTTTATTTTTTATTATTTCTGGCTAGCCCCCAAATATTAGCCTGCTGAATTGGCCCTCTGGCCACCAGTTTGGGAATTGTACTTGGAATGTTAATGAAGTGAAGTGTCATTACCCAATTCCTCTGACACTGAATAGGTGGGAAAGAAACAAAGAAACAAGAAGCAGGGCCTGGAAGAGATGTTGGAGTCCCAAACCACAGAAATAGGAGGTCACTGTTGCAGGACCTGAGAGGATGGTTGATTAAATGTGTGGGGATAGGGAATGGAAAGAGACAGAGCTGACTGCTGGGTTTCTAAAGTGGGTGACTAGAATGAACAATAAACAGAGCAAATCTGACTGCAGATCTTTTGAGTTTGAAGTTCCTCTGTGAAATTCAATTGGTGAAAATATTTCACATTTATTGAGGTCTTACTGCTTTATAAACTTTATTTTTATTAACTCTCTCAGTCTTCAGAACAACCAAGTCAGGTGAGTACTATCACTGTCTCCTTTAACACAGAGAGGCACAGAACAACTAAGGCCAAACACTTAGTAAGGAGTGTGATCAGAATCTGAGCACAATCAGTGCAGCTCCAGGATCCACACTCTAAACCACGATGCTCTTGATGGTGGTTCAGTGGGTTGGTAACTCTGAATCTGAGCCGGTGGCATAAATTGGTGAACCAATATCACAGAAATGTGGATGCCACTACAAGAGCAGATGAGTATTGCAGGAAGAATAGGTGGGCTGTTCAGAATGGATTATGAGTGCTTTTGTCTTTTTTACTGTCCCTTTTCAAGAGCAACGTTGACTGTTTTATTTGCAGTGCCTAGTATATAACAGATTTTTGATAAGTATTTCTTAAATGAATGAATGGATGAATGAAATCACAGGGAGCACCATTAATTAAGGGAAAAACTCAGTACTTAGGAACCCCTAACAGGAGACAACAAAGTACCAGTCAAAAAGGCAGGAGAGGAACTTAAAGAATTCAGTGTCACATAAGAGAAATTTTTGAAAAACTAAAAAACTGAGAGGGAGTTCAAGAAGGAAGAAATGAACAAAGTCCATGAGCAAAGAAGTGCGCTGAAGCATTTCTTTTGTCGATGTTGGCAGTTAGAAAATCTTTCCCCTTAGACCTTTGCTAATTTCTTAAGTGTGTTTAGGAAAGTTTTCTGTTTCTCTGTCTTTCTTAAAGGAAGTTGGGCAGGAGATAGTTCAGCAGGGAGTGGATGGGAAGTAAAGAGTCTTCGATGAATTTCTCAGTCAAGCCAGGACTCAACTAGCGTTCTCAGCGCTGCTTACTAAGCCCAGGAGTGAGCAACGAGGCTGGAAGTGTGGGTGAGTAAGGAAGGAAACAGCTTCTTTTTTGTGCCTTGTTTCTCTTTCTTCACAGTTCAGTTTTTTTTTTTCTTCTTCCTGCCATTAAACATTTCTATTCACTCAGTTTTTAACAGTTCAATAGATTTCACTTTTTGATTCCAAATGACCTTTTTACTTGTAAATTAGAATTGACATTAATAAAAAGGTAATACAACTAGTATATGCCTGAATATTTAAATGAAAGGGCAGAGTAATTTTTCTATTTTTGATACGTTGTATTTATGCAAATACAGACAATATAGTAGTGAATAAATCCATTTCTTCATTATTTAAAAATCCTACTTTGATTTTATAGGAGAAATGGCTTCAATTTCTTCTTTTCAGATAATTTTAGATTTTTTTTCTACAACATGTACTTAAATTTTTTTGGAATGCGGCAATTTTATAAGCATCAAGAGGAAGGAACACAAGATTTTTTTTTCTCTAGTTATCTCTGTGATATAGAGAAGTAGTGATCCTATATACATATTAAAAGGCTCCTATGTTAAAATGACAGCATGAAACATAGAGCATAATTTATGGGTAAGAAACAGACAGCGTCATTTATACAAGCAGCTCATCAATATTCACTGAGGTGACTCAAGCTTAGCATATGTACAACAGAATGTTGAAAAACAGCCATGCTTTATACTATTACTGGTTTTGTTTTCTCCATAAGAATCATGGATCTACAAGAAGTCTGTTCTAAAATCTTATGCTTGATTATCCAAAACAACCACACCACACAGCATTACTAAATATTTACTGATAGTTTTTGAAGACAATACTATTATAAAATCACAGGTTTTTAAACATTTATTTTTCAGACTTTCCTGGTGGTACAGTGGATAAGACTCTGCCTACCAATACAGGAGACACAGGTTCAATTCCTGGTCCAGGAAGATTCCACATGCCACAGAACAACTAAGCCCATGTTCCACAACTACTGAGTCTGGGTGCCACAAGTAATGAAGCCTGTATGCCTACAGCCTGTGCTCCACACAAGAGAAGCCACTGCAATGAGAAACCCATGGACCACAAAGAAGAGTAGCTCCCACTTGTCACAACTAGAGAAAACTTGCACACAGCAAGGAAGACCCAGCGCAGCCAATAAATAAATAAATATTTAAAAAATTACTTTTCATTGTCATTAATGTACTGTGTACCTATAGTAAAATTCACCTCTTTAAGCATAGAGCTCTTTTTTAAAAATTCAAGTATAGTTTCTGGTCTTACATTTAGATCTTTAATCCTAGAGGAGAACATAGGCAAAACACTCTCTGACATAAATCACAGCAGGATCCTCTATGATCCACCTCCCAGAATGCTGGAAATAAAAGCAAAAATAAACAAATGGGATCTAATTAAAATTAAAAGCTTCTGCACAACAACGGAAACTATAAGTAAGGTGAAAAGACAGCCTTCTGAATGGGAGAAAACAATAGCAAATGAAGCAACTGACAACAACTAATCTCAAAAATACACAAGCAACTTATGCAGCTCAATTCCAGAAAAATAAACGACCCAGTCAAAAAATGGGCCAAAGAACTAAATAGGCATTTCTCCAAAGAAGACATACGGATGGCTAACAAACACATGAAAAGATGCTCAACATCACTCATTATCAGAGAAATGCAAATCAAAACCACAGTGAGGTACCACTTCACACCAGTCAGAATGGCTGCGATCCAAAAGTCTACAAGCAATAAATGCTGGAGAGGGTGTGGAGAAAAGGGAACCCTCTTACACTCTTGGTGGGAATGCAAACTAGTAGAGCCACTATGGAGAACAATGTGGAGATTCCTTAAAAAATTGCAAATAGAGCTGCCTTATGACCCAGCAATCCCACTGCTGGGCATACACACAGAGGAAACCAGAATTGAAAGAGACACATGTACCCCAATGCTCATTGCAGCACTGTTTATAATAGCCAGGACATGGAAACAACCTAGATGTCCATCAGCAGATGAATAGATAAGAAAGCTGTGGTACATATACACAATGGAGTATTACTCAGCCATTAAAAAGAACACATTTGAATCAGTTCTAATGAGATGGATGAAACTGGAGCCGATTATACAGAGTGAAGTAAGCCAGAAAGAAAAACACCAATACAGTATACTGACACATATATACGGAATTTAGAAAGACGGTAATGATGACCCAATATGTGAGACAGCAAGAGACACAGATGTATAGAACGGACTTTTGGACTCTGAGGGAGAGGGTGGGATGATTTGGGAGAATGGCATTGAAACATGTATACTATCATGTAAGAAATTAAGTGCCAGTCTATGTTCGATACAGGATACAGGATGCTTGGGGCTGGTACATGGGGATGATCCAGAGAGATGATATGGGGTGGGAGGTGGGAGGGGGATTCAGGATTGGGAGCTTGTATACACCCGTGATGGATTCATGCCAATGTATGGCAAAACCAATACAGTATTGTAAAGTAAAATAAAGTAAAAATTAAAAAAAAATTCAAGTATAGTTGCTTTACAATGTTTTGTTAATTTCTGCCATACAGCAAAGTGATTCAGTTCTATATATATATGTACACACACATACATTCTAATATTTTTTCTATGATGGTTTATCACAAGATATTGAATATATTTCCCTGTGCTATACAGTAGAACCTTGTTGTTTATCCACTCTATATATACTATTATAGTTTGCACCTGCTAATCCCAAACTCCCCCTCCATCCCTCCCAAACTCCCTTGGCAATAAGTCTGCTCTCCAAGTCCAAAAGTCTGTTTTCTGTTTTGTAGACAGGTTCATTTGTGTCATATTTTAGATTCCACATATAAGTGATATCACATGATATTTTTCTTTCTCCTTCTGACTTACTTCACTTAGTATAATAATCTTAGGTCCATCCATTGTTGCTGCAAGCAGTATCATTTCCCTCTATTATGGCTGAGTAGTACTCCATTGTGTACATGTGGGCTTGTCTGGTGACTCAGATGGTAAAGAATCTGGCTGCAATGCAGAAGATGGCGGTTCGATCCCTGGATCGGGAAGATCCTCTGGAGAAGGGAATGGCAACTCATTCTAGTATTCTTGCCTGGAGAATTCCAAGGACACAGGAGCCTGGCAGTCCATGGGGCCACAAAGAGTTAGACACAACTGAGCAACTAACCACTTGTGAAGTCAAGTGGGCCTTAGGAAGCATCACTACAAACAAAGCTAGTGGAGGTGATGGAATTCCAGTTGAGCTCTTTCAAATCCTGAAAGATGATGCTGTGAAAGTGCTGCACTCCATATGCCAGCAAATTTGGAAAACTCAGCAGTGGCCACAGGACTGGAAAATGTCAGTTTTCATTCCAATTCCAAAGAAAGGCAATGCCAAAGAATGTTCAAACTACTGCACAATTGCACTCATCTCACATGCTAGTAAAGTAATGCTCAAAATTCTCCAAGCCAGGCTTCATATTATGCGCACTATGAACTTCCAGTTCAAGCTGGTTTTAGAAAAGGCAGAGGAACCAGAGATCAAATTGCCAACATCCACTGGATCATGGAAAAACCAAGAGAGTTCCAGAAAAACATCTATTTCTGCTTTATTGACTATGCCAAAGCCTTTGATTGTGTGGATCACAATAAACTGCGGAAAATACTGAAAGAGACGGGAATACCAGACCACCTGACCTGCCTCTTGAGAAATCTATATGAAGGTCAGGAAGCAACAGTTAGAACTGGACATGGAACAACAGACTGGTTCCAAATAGGAAAAGGAGTACGTCAAGGCTGTATATTGTCACCCTGTTTATTTAACTTATATGCAGAGTACATCATGAGAAATGCTGGACTGGAAGAAGCACAAGCTGGAATCAAGATTGCAGAGAGAAATATCAATAAGCTCAGATATGCAGATGACACCACCCTTATGGCAGAAAGTGAAGAGGAACTAAAAAGCCTCTTGATGAAGGTGAAAGAGGAGAGTGAAACAGTTGGCTTAAAGCTCAACATTCAGAAAACAAAGATCATGGCATCTGGTCCCATCATTTCATGGGAAATAGATGGGGAAACAGTGGAAACAGTGTCAGACTTTATTTTTCTGGGCTCCAAAATCACTGCAGATGGTGACTGCAGCCATGAAATTAAAAGATGCTTACTCCTTGGAAGAAAATTTATGACCAACCTAGATAGCATATTGAAAAGCAGAGACATTACTTTGCCAACAAAGGTCCTTCTAGTCAAGGCTATGGTTTTTCCAGTAGTCATGTATGGATGTGTTGGACTGTGAAGAAAGCTGAGCACCGAAGAATTGATGCTTTTGAACTGTATATAATTGAAGACTCTTGAGAGAAGACTCTTGAGAGTCCCTTGGACTGCAAGGAGATCCAACCAGTCCATTCTGAAGGAGATCAGCCCTGGGATTTCTTTGGAAGGAATGATGCTAGGGCTGAAACTCCAGTACTTTGGCCACCTCATGCAAAGAGTGGACTCATTGGAAAAGACTTTGATGCTAGGAGGGATTGGGGGTAGGAGGAAAAGGGGACAACAGAGGATGAGATGGCTGGATGGCATCACCAACTCAATGGATGTGAGTTGAGTGAACTCTGGGAGTTGGTGATGGACAAGGAGGCCTGGCTTGCTGCAGTTCATGGGGTCACAAAGAGTCGGACACAACTGAGAGACTGAACTGAACTGAACTGATCCATTTCATCTAACTCATCAAAATTATCACCATAGAGTTGATTATAGCATTTTGTTATTCTTTTTTTAATGTCTATGGAATCTGTAGTTATGCTCCCCTCTTGAATTCCTGTTATTTATAGTTTATGCCATCTCTCTATTTTCCTTGGTTGGTTAAGCTAGATGTTTATCAATTTTGCTAATTTGTTCAAAGAACCAGTTTTTTATTTCATTCATTGGAAATCTTTTTTCTAAACAAGTATTTTGTGTTTTAAATTTCCCTTGAGTCACTGTTTTAGTTGCAGCCACAAATTTTGATATATTGCATTTTCATTTTCATTCAATTCAAAGTATTATCCAATTTCCTTGTGATCTCTTGATCTAGTCAATATATGGGATATTTTGCAATACTTTTTTTTCAAATTGATTTTACTCTTTTCATAGATTTCACTGTGATATGAGAACAGTTGGCTTAAAGCTCAACATTCAGAAAATGAAGATCATGGCATCTGGTCCCATCACTTCATGGGAAATAGATGGGGAAACAGTGGAAACAGTGTCAGACTTTATTTTGGGGGCTCCAAAATCACTGCAGATGGTGACTGCAGCCATGAAATTAAAAGATGTTTACTCCTTGGAAGAAAAGTTATGACCAACCTAGATAGTATATTCAAAAGCAGAGACATTAGTTTGCCGACCAAGGTCCATTTAGTCAAGGCTACGGTTTTTCCTGTGGTCATGTATGGATGTGAGAGTTGGACTGTGAAAAAGGTTGAGTGCCGAAGAATTGATGCATTTGAACTGTGGTGTTGGAGAAGACTCTTGAGAGTCCTTGGACTGCAAAGAGATCCAACCAATCTATTCTGAAGGAGATCAGCCCTGGGATTTCTTTGGAAGGAATGATGCTAAAGCTGCAACTCCAGTACTTTGGCCACCTGATGCGCAGAGTTGACTCACTGGGAAAGACTCTGATGCTGGGAGGGATTGAGGGCAGGAGGAGAAGGGGACGACCGAGGATGAGACGGCTGGATGGCATCACTGACTCGATGAATGTGAGTCCGAGTGAACTCTGGGAGTTGGTGATGGACAGGGAGGCCTGGCGTGCTGCGATTCATGGGGTCACAAAGAGTCGGACATGACTGAGCAACTGAACTGAACTGAACTGAACTTTTGAAAGGTTCAAGTTTTGTTTTACAGCTGATGATTTGTGATATCTTGATAACTGTTGCATATACAGTTGAAAGTAATATCAATTCTATTGTTCTGGGATAAAATATTCTACAAATGTCAACTTTGACAAGTTGTTGGTAGTGGTTTTCAAGTTTTCCATATCCTTCTGATTTTCTCTGTACTTACTCTATCAATTACTATAAATTGAATACAAAGTGAATGTTGAAGTCCTCATTTATAACTGTGGATTTGTTTATTTCTCTGACAATCTTTCAAGCAGTATATTTGGACCAATTATATTTAATGTAATTGATAATACTGTTGTATTAAAATATATCATCTTTGTAGCTCTTTTCTATTTTTGTGTTTAAAATTTTTTCTTCCTTATTTGAATTAACTGAATATCATTCAATATTCCATTTTTATCCTCATCCTCTCATCTGATTATCTATTCATTGGTTAAAACAGTTTTAAGTAGGCTTAGAATTATTGTCCTACATTTTAAAATATACTTTTATTTACCTACTTTTAAACAAGAGTTTTGATATTTATTGCCTGAAAGTGAAAGTGAAAGTGAAGTCGTGTCCAACTCTGCGACCTGTGGACTGTAGCCCACCAAGCTCCTCTGTCCATGGAATTCTCCAGGCAAGAATACTGGAGTGGGTTGCCATTTCCTTCTCCAGAGGTTCTTCCTGACCAGGGATCGAACCCAGGTCTCCCATGTTGCAGGCAGACGCTTTAACCTCTGCACCATTTGTCCCATAAAAATAGTAGGGGTTATTAAACTATTTAAAACTTTAGTCAGCAAAATTTTATGCCATTTTATATATAAGTACCTTGTAATAATATATTCTTAATTTATCCTTCCCATCTTTTGTGCTATTGTCATAAATTTTACTTTTACATATGATAAAACACAAAGTACTTGCTATTTTTTCTTTATAGACATCAGTTATTTTTTAAAACAATTAAAGTGAAGAAAAATTATATTTATTATTTTTTCTAGTGTTCATTTCTTGGTATAAATTCCAATTACTTTCTTATACTTCTTCCTGAAGAACTTCTTTTAACACTTCTCGTTCAGTTCTGATGGTAAGGACTTTTCTCAATTTTGTTTGTCAGAGAAGTCTTTATTTCTTCTTCATTACTACTTTCTAGTTTTGAAAGTCATTTTCACTAATTATAAAATTCTGGATTGAAAGCTTTTCCCCCCAGCATTTTAAAAAATGCTACTTCATTGTTTTCTGGTTTGCATAGCATTTGACAAGAAGTCTTATTTAATTCTTGTTGCTGTTCCTATATGTAGTGTATCTTTTCTATTTTCTCTTTATCTTTGAATCTTTATTATTCAGCAGTTTGAATATACTATGCCTAGTTTCTATTTGATTTTTAAAAGCAAGTTTCCTTATCAACTACTTGAAACCTGTCATTTTAAAAATTAAGAAGTCAAGACCCACAGAGATCACATCCCTAATTCAACAGTCATTGAGTTGTTCAGCCTAGCATTGATGAAATAATAGGTACATGTTAGAAAAAAAGAAAATCAGCAGTAATCAAAATGGCCACTAGGATATTGGTTAAATAAATTATAAATACTTATATATGTGAATATACTTTGATTGTTTCATGGTACTGTAGATATGTACTTTGATATTAGACAATGTTCATTTCATGGTTAAAGTAAAAACAACATACTACAAAATACTGTAAGTGGTATGATTGCTTTTTATTGTAATAAAAAAGTAAACAGCAAGTATGGGGGCTTATGGTTCCTATTTTATCAGTATTTTTATTAATATTTTAAATTTGGTATAATAACATTTGTTGTATTTTCAACGAGAGAATAGTTAAATATATATTTTTGTGCATTTTAGATATGCACTATTTGCAACCAAATTAAAGTATTAATACATGTGCCTATGGACATAGATCGGTGGGAACAGAAAATACTAGTATTAAAGTGGTTAGATTTTGGATGTACTCTTCCCTTTTTCAGTTTCCTATAATATAATTATAAACATTAGTTTGGGGTAATAGACACTGGGCATACTTAAGATGTCCTCCTTAAGGTTTACCCAGAGGTCTCGAGATAGGGGAAATGAGATGATCACACGAACTGCAGCTAGAGTTGATGCACACACAGTCAGCGTAGTTGACTCTTAGGAAGAGGTCACCCTCTGGTTATCCTTCTCCTCTGTTGCCTTTTCTCACTTTAATGATGAAGGTCTCTTCTAGAAGCAATATACATCAAAGAAGAAGTTATACATGTCCATCAAGGACTCTTATAAATATCCTTGGAGCCTTGATGATTTCTCAAGAAGGTGAAGAACACTGAGGGGCAACCACATGGGGAAATCAGAGCTGCCATGCAAAGAAGGAAGAGACCTTCCTCCTCTGGTTTATGCCTTGGGTCCTCGCTGGCTGAACATCTCAGGACAACATACACAGCAGCTCAACCCTGGCCATGGAACAAACATTGTCATCTTCTGCATGTTTCCAGTATTTGGTATAATTAAAAAATACATATGAAATGAATTTCTACAAAGAGAAAGACAACATTTATCTTACTAACAAGTTGAGATTGGAAGTTAAATTCTCCTCTGAATCTAATACAGAATTACATTTCAAATGAAAATTTCCAAAGATAGACATCACTGAATCAAAAGGCAGGAAACACAGGCACAGGAACCTTTGTTTTTCACTCAATAGGAAGGAGCATTTCTTTCTCCTCTGAATAAACTGAATGCTTTTTACTGAGTATTGTCTCTACTAACATGCTTTTTCATTGTTACACTCTATCAATCATTTTCCTCAGCAGGGCACTAATTTATTAGTTGAAAGCTGCTTTGCAATGATTGCAACCACTACCTTGGAAGCAGGTCAATATGATTGCTGTCGTTTTGAAACTGAGAAAGCTAAAATGCAAAGAAAATTGTCTAGCCCTGAGGCCAAGGAATCCAGTCTGTGTTTATTTCTCAGGCTTAGGTATTTCTTTTTTTCAGTCCTATGACACCACCTTAATGGCAGAAAGTGAAAAGAAACTAAAGAGCCTCTTGATGAGGGTGAAAGAGGAGAGTGAAAAAGCTGGCTTAAAACTCATCATTCAAAAAATGAAGATCATGGCATCTGGTCCCATCATTTCATGGAAAATAGATGGGGGAAAAAATGGAAACAGTGGGGAGATGGGGAAAAAATTATTTTCTTGGGCTCCAAAATCACTGTGTATGGTGACTGCAGCCATGAAATTAAGACGCTTGCTCCTTGGAAGAAAAGCTAGACACCAACCTAGACAGCATATTAAAAAGTAGAGACATCACTTTGCTGACAAAGGATCGTATAGTCAAAACTACGGTTTTTCCAGTAGCCATGTATGGATGAGACAGTTGGACCATAAAGAAGGCTTAGCGCCAAAGAATTGATGCTTTCAAACTGTGATGCTGGAGAAGACATGAACGTTTCTTAGACAGCAAAGAGATCAAACCAGTCAATCCTTAAGGAAATAAGGCCTGAAAATTCATTGGAAAGACTGATGCTAAAGCCAAAGCTCCAATACTCTGGCTATCTGATGTGAAGAGTCAACTCACTGGAAAAGACTCTGATGCTGGGAAAGATCGAAGGCAGGAGGAGAAGAGGACGAGAGAGGACGAGATGGCTGGATGACATCACCAACTCAGTGGACATGAGTTTGAGCAAACTCTAAGAGATAATGAAGGTCAGAGAAGCCTGGCGTGCTGCAGTCCATGGGGTTGCAGAGTCAGAAATGACTGAGTGAACAATAACAAGAGGCAACTTTAAAGTATTAAAAAAATGCCCAAGGATGAGAGTCCAGCAATTAATTATACAGAATGTAACTGTATGTTTGTTTGAATATTTATTTAATTTATTTAATTAATTTATATTATGCTATGTCTTTGTTGTTGCATGAGAGCTTTCTCCAGTTGCAGTGAATGGGCTTTTCATCGTGGTGGCTTCTCTTGTTGCTGAGCAAAGATTCTTGCTGTTTGGGCTTCAGAAGTTGTGGTGCGGGGGCTCAGTTGCTTTGTGGCATATGGAATCTTCCCGGACCAGGAATTGAAACTGTGTCCCCTGCATTGGCAGGGGGACTCCCCTCCACTGTACTACCAGGGAAGTCCTATTTAAATATTTTAAACAATATTTAGTTCTACTTTTTTGGGATCAAGATTGTGGCACCAAAAAGCTACAAGGAGCTTTGCTCTGGCTCACTTAAAATAATGAACATTTCAAAACAGTTTTCTGCTAATTGAGGAAGCATAAACAATTTAAGTCATACTGGAATCATAAAGCATATGCATTATTTTTAGGTGAAAAATAATTGCAAGGAAGGAGGAGATGGTAAGTATATGCGAAAGCTGCTATTTACCCTTTTTTTTTTCCCCCACAGCATTTCTCCTTTATTCTTTTGTCTCAATGCTTGGGCCAGGTTGAATTTGCATTCTCCACTGCTTCCCTGGGGGGTTCAGATGGTAAAGAATCTGCCTGCAATGCAGGAGACTGGGTTTCAATCCCTGGGTAGTGAAGATCCCCTAGAGAAGGCAATGGCAACCCACTCCAGTATTGTGTCTGGAGAATCCCATGGACAAAGGAGCCTGGTGGGCTGCAGTCCATGGACTCGCAAAGAGTTGAACACTGCTGAATGACTAACACTTTCACTTCACCACTCAGCAAGGGGAAGAAAGGAAGAAAAAGGTGACAGAAGATGAGGTTTAAGAAAAGGCTGAGGAAAGAAGAGAAGATGAGGAAAGTATAGGAAGAACAGGGAAGTTAGAACAGCAAAAGACCTTCTCTTCATCTGAAAAAAAGAAATAATATCCTTTATTTGTTTTGGGGGGACCCTCTAAAGAAAACTGTAATGGAATATAGCCAGTAAAGAATCTGCCTGCAATGTGGGAGACTGGGTTTGATCCCTGGAGAGGTGAATGATAACACACTCCAGTATTCTTGCCTGGAGAATTCCATGGACAGAGGAGTCTGGCAGGCTACAGTCCTGCCAGGCTGTAGATTGCAAAGAGTTGGACACAACTGAGCAACTACTGAGAGAGAGAGGCACACATTCCAGATGTGACTAAATCTCCAAGTGTCTGTAGGTAATTTCATCATTTAACTCATTAATGTTGGCAATGCTGGAGGGTTTTTAGGGAGTCAATTTAGAACACCATACACATGAAAGGGATAAGTTATTGTCTGCCAGAGTCATTATGTTTTAGAAAAAAGAGCTATTTGGACAAAGGAGGTAAAACCTATACATTGGTCATGGACCTGAAAAACAGCCAGAAAAAAAAAATCATGCAGTTATACATGATTATTCAAAGTACAGAAAAATCATCAGTTCTTGGAAATTAAGTTCTCTCAACCCCACTGATATAAAAAAAAATCCAAGTGAATGTTGGGGAGAAAGTGAAAAAAAATCTATAGGCAAGTGAAACTGTATATACCCTTGGAAAGTGAAAGTGAAGTCACTCAGTCATGTCCGACTCTTTGCGACCCCGTGGACTATAGCCCACCATGCTCCTCTGTCCATGGGATTCTCCAGGCAAGAATACTGGAGTGGGTTGCCATTTCCTTCTCCAGGGGATCTTCCCGACACAGGGATCAAACCCAGGTCTCCTGCATTGTAGGCAGACACTTTACCCTCTGAGGCACCAGGGAAACCCATAAAGTCTCTTTCAAATTTATCCAGTGAATTATCAAATATTCTAGAAATTTAAAAATGCTCTCCAACATTGTTTTTGAGGCACATCTACATCACAGATTCATTGATGTCTTACAAACATTGAGCCATATTAGTTACCAGTATGTGGATATTTCACCTGCAAACAGAATTCGGGCAAGAGAAATAGAACAGACGAACAGAAAGGAAGTTTTCGAAATGGCTATCTTAAGAACCCAAATTCAATTTATTTGTCTGTTTTTATATGTAGAAGCAAATCAAGCATTCGGCGAGTTAATAAATCTATTTGACAGCTATGACAGGCTTATGATATGTGTGATTAAAAAGGTACCGCCCATCTCTACATTACTGCAGGTTTTCATTTTCAAAGCTTCATTACTTTTGGTAAGCCTTGCTTAAGTTATTGCACTTGAGCTCCAATTTCTTTGGCAATCTATTTTATATAGCTAGTAGTGCTTCTATACTTGGTTGATACACCATTAATTTACAAGCGTTTATATGTTTACTTGTAAATCTTTGAAGATACTTTTCTTTTATGGATTTTAAGCTTGGTCTAAAATGCAAATTCTGTCTATATCCTTCCACAGATCAAATGTTTGATTGTTTTCTTATCTGCCAGTATGTGCCCAGCCTCAAGAGAAAACTTACCATCCTACAAAGAGCTTTTCCCTAAGGAGGAGGGAAAACTATAAGGGAGCATATACTAGAGGTGAGAGGTCTTTCTCAGTTGAAATAGCTTGCCATCTTCTCCTCTTCTCATTCCTCTCTTTACTTATATTTCTTTCACAGAAGCAAAATGTTCATTTTTTAGAGGGAGCAAGAATAGGACTTGATATTTTACTTAATGGGCTTCTCTGGTGGCACAGAGGTGAAGAATCCACCTGCCCATGCAGGTGACTTAGGTTTGATCCCTGGGTCAGGAAGATCCCCTGGAGAAGGAAATGGTAACCCACTCCAGTATTCTTGCCTGGGAAATCCCATGGACAGAGGAGCCTGGTGGACTATAGTCCGTGGGGACAAAAAAGAGTCAGATACAACTTAGTGATTAAACATAAAACATACATATATATATACACACACATACATATATGTGTATGTTGGACACGACTGAGTGACTGAACAACAACAATTTTACTTAAACAAGAAAAACAAGTGATTGCAGTCTGAACAGTGTTTACCACATGTAGCAATCTTTCTCTGACAGGTTGCTTGTACCACCTTGAGGTTTTAATGTCCTTTTGCAAGATGGTGTCTTCTCCAGTACAAGTTATAACTTTTATTTATAGAAAATTAAAGCCTTTTCCATCCTTAGTCTAATACATAGGCTGTGCACAGCCTTAAAGAAAATAAATGCCTGCCAGCAACCAGCTGGAAGTGAAATATAGACTATGGAAAAAAAAAAAAGCATTTTTCAAATCTTTATAACAGTAAACACTTGGAAGCCAACAAGAACGCCTGAGATCCTTGCCTGAATGATGTGTGTAATTAAGGAAAAGATGAAAGCTGATGCTGTTCTAAAACACACATGCCTCTATTCACACATGCCCATTCACTCACGTGCACATACTCCTGCACAGAGGTCCTGGTGGCAACTGAATACCATCAGGCTTTTCCCTTTGGCACAAAGGCAACATTAATTTCCCAAGCCCCCACAACTTGCAAGATCTACTGAAAATGGATGGCATGTCAGGTGAGGCACTGATTTTATTCAGCAAGTGATCTTCCACCTCTTTGGTTTTTAAAGGTTGCTTGAAATCCTACCCCATTTTCTTTTCTAATGGAGAGAGAAATTTTAATAAGTTTTCCTAAAAAATTTGATTAAATTTTACTTGAAGTTATTGACTAAATAGGTGTTGGGTAATAACAATCATTCAGGAAGGAAGCCACCTTGGAGAAAAAGGAAGAATTCACCCTTCTTGATGATTAATAGACTAATGACATATTTTATGGGCTCTTGTGGCCTGTGTAATGATATGCTTCCATGTCTTGTTGAATTGTGAGTTGTACATAAAACTCTCTTATTGATAAAATAAAGGAACCAAAGACTGAAACATTTTGCCTTAAGACAAATGAATTAAGAGTGAATCTGAGGCTACCTTTATTGTAAAGTCACTGTCACTCGCTTGCTTTCTGGCAGCCTTTCTGGAGTGGCATGCTAAAGGAGGTGGCCTTACAGTTGTTGGCTTGAGTAGGCCCTGGATCACAGTGGTGACAATAGCAGTAGCACTCTCAGGGCAACAGTAATAGCTAATATCAATGCAACCTGCAATAATGCTGATACAGCTCTGTTACCTTGCAAAACCTCACAATACTCAGTTTTTTAATCCCCATTTTACAGACGATGAAATCAAGACAAAGATAGCTGCAGGGACTTATCAAAAACCACACTTCTAGTAAATACATTCATGGCATGCACTGCCTACATGAATGCAATCTGTAAAGAATATCACGGCAGCTATAAAAATGAAGTCATTTGCATACATTAGACTTCCCCTTGTGCAAAGATTTAGGTCGTGTTTGGTAATTTGCTCATACTTTTCTGCTGATTTGCTATTTGCCTTTGGAATATTTCAATAATTGTTTACACAGTCACTGCTGAAGATAAATTTACACTGTATATGCTGCTACATATAAACACTTACATAGCAGAATATACTGGGAAAGTATGTATGTATACGCTAAGGTACAACCTCAAATCTATAGAAACAGGATCTCCAGCACTTGCAAAAGCAATCAAATAAACAAAAACCCAAGTGAAAATAATATAATTAATTAATAACAGCTGATATTTTAATAACCTTACAGATGTTTGCTCATCCTCTTATTATCATGAATAACTGAACAACAGCTTTTAAAGAAAGCCTTTGGCTGAACACAAAGAATAAATGAATTGGGCCAACAAATCAAATATGCATGTCTTTATAATACCAGAGTAATATAAACATGCCGCAGATGAAAAAATCTTCAAATTCTGTTTTTGACTTAATAAACATTTTTTGCTTAGAATATCGTATGGTAACTATCAGTGAATCAAAGATGATGGGAAAAGATACACTTTGAAACTATAACAATTCCACTGCTATCTGCATAGAGGGGAGATGACAGAAATGGTTGACCAAAATAGTCTTAGGAAAGAGAGTTTTTCCCATGTCCAAGTTTGCATAAGAAGTGGAATATATACAATAAATCCTTATCCATTTTAAACACATAAATTTAAGGTTATAATTGTACTAAAACTACAGTATCCTTTCCCACTTTTATTAGCCAAGAGGATTTTAAAGGTTTTTAGGAGCATCACTTTAACTTAAATGTAAAAACTTATTTTGAGTTCCACTGTGCAATTCATGCTAGTTAAAAATAAGTTATCTTCTCATTAAAGCAACAACTGAGGCTAAACATCTGCTTGAAAATTACATCTATAGCTGGTTTGATGTGTTATATATGCATTTAATAAAATACTTTAAATGAGACTTCACACTTACACTGAATTTACATGTACTCATTTTGAATTAATGAAGCTTTATAGACTAAACTTCTGGACCTCGGCTACTCATTTTAAAGCCAAAAGAAAAGAAAGAGAAGATAGTTTATGAATTTAGGCTCACAATGTAAGTAATAAAGAATTTCAAATCACTTCAGATGGCTTGGCGTGCTTTAATTCTCTCATAAACAATACAGATTAATACTGGAAAGACTGCCCTAATACACAATAAAGCTCCCAGTCTTGTCCAACCATTCGTAGCTCCAAAAACACAGAATACAATTCCAACTAAATGGTTTTAAATTAGAGCAGGTCAACCTAACTGCTTTCTCCTTTTCAGTCTGGAAACTTTTCTTTCATTAATCTATGAATATACTTTCCTCTTTAAAGAATAGGCCATTTCCACATAAATTTCAGTAGTTGCAGCTCCTGGGCTCCAGAGCACAGGCTCAGTAGTTGTGGCACACAGGCTTAGGTGCTCGGCAGCACGTGGGATCCTCCCGGATCAGGGATCTAACATATCTCCTGCACTGGCAGGTGGATTCTTTACCACTGAGCCACCAGGGAAACCCCAGGATATGTTCTTATTGACCATACACAGCCCATTAAGTCAAATCATTTCCAGGCAACATGCTTGTCATAATCAAAGACCAGTACTTAATCACCAGGCCTCGAGAAACAAGCAACCAGTCCACAAATGTGCTCCTCTTCTCACTCTGAGACCATAACATATGGGGGGTTTTAGCAATGAACTATTAATATATCTGGCACCTGGTTCTTACTTCAGGACCATCTCACCTAAAACCGCCCACTCTTTCCTCTTAAATAAGACATTTTGCTGAACTAATAATGACTAATCAGCTCACATGTAACTATGCTGTCATATATTTAGTATTTTTATATTTGGGAGGATACTGTGACTCACCTATAGCCATCCAAGGATTCAAAACAGTCAAGCAACTTGTTTAGCTGAGCATATATTGAATATTATTCACCAACAGTTGTTGAAGCCTTGAGACAGACGACTCCAGTGAAAAACCAACATATGGAGGTCCACTAATCCCTATCACTACTGAGAAAAGGTATATTTTGGCAGAGGAGTATCACACAACCTTCCAAAGAGTCTACAAACCTGTCCAGAATACATGACAGGGACCAACATGTAGAGTCTGGTTCAGAAGAAGATTCAGGCTTTGACACTGGGGGATCAAATAGGATTTAACTACCTGGATCCTTGCCATTAAGCTTGTTCTCACTTCTTGAGATAGGCATTAATCAACTGTGTGTTAATTGCTCAGTTGTGTCTGACTCTTTGTGATCCCATGGACTGTAGCCCATCAGGCGCCTCTGTCCATGGAATCCTTCAGGCAAGAATACTGGAGTGGGTAGCCATTCCCTTCTTCAGGGGATCTTCCTGACCCCAAGGATTGAACGCAGGTCTCCCGCATTGCAGGCAGATTCTTTACCATCTGAGCCACCAGGGAAGCCCTTAATCAATTGTCCACATGCAAATAAAATGGGTTAATTGAGGACAAATGTTATCCCTGAACCCTCCTCCGTGTTGACCAATGCTTTAAACCAGCCTTCCAAATTAAAGCCTATCTAGCTTCTAAAGCCAGCTCTTCATCCAGTCTCTACATACTGAAATGCTTCTGAGATTGCCCACATCATAGATCTGCCATATATGTTTATTATAAACCCTCAACTATTCTACTTTTGTGTAAACATTATTAGTGCCCTAATCTAACCTATGTTCCACCTTCCAGTGTCCTGCTCAAGTTGGAGTAGAGCCCCTTTCCCATTCATCACAACTCCAAAGGTCCTAACTCACGCAATTGAGTATCTTATTTAGTTGAAACTAAACATTCCACTTGCTTTTTCTCTTACCTGTGAGGTCTATCACTCTGTCTTGTAGAAAAAAGAACCCAGTAAAGTCAGAGTTTTTCTTCATAAACCCATGCTAGGGCCATCTTTTTCTTCCTAGGTACTTTCCCATTACTATTCTGGTGCTGAGTTTCCCAAGCTATTTTCAAGCACAGGTTTTAAAGCAAGACAAGATGTCATTTCAAAGACTCTCCCTGCTTACAGAGTAGGGTGTTCATAATACACTGTCAGCTATGAATGCATTAATTAACACTCAAATCACAATTTAATCTCCCCAGGCTTACAAACTGTTGCCATGTTGCAGAATCTGTGTTATAGAATGAAACACACATGATAAATGACTTTGGAAAATGAGTACTAAATATGACCCTATCAAGAAGACACTGATTTCTACATATGTATAGCATAAAGGACATAAACATTTTATTATTCAGGAGAATAGCTTTCATATTCCATTACAGTGCAAATAAGCTTTGCTGAGGGACTGAAAATTTGAAACTAAACAGAGTTCTGTTCAGTACTGTAAGACATCCAGATATTACCCAGGAAATAAACATGCTGCTTCTTATGGGAAGCCAGGTATTCAGGGGAGAATATATGAATTGTATATAATCGTTGACATGATCAGTTTATAATTATATAAATTTAGGAAAGCCCTCACACAGGGCTGTGTGGGTGTGATACAGAGGCTTATGGGGGATTCTCTTCTCTCTTAAAGATTTTCAGAGTATATTTCTTACGTCTCGGTCAGCAGAACATCCCACACCCTGGGAAAGCACCAGGAATGTCACATTATTATCTGAGGCAGTGGAACAGCAAGGGGGAAGGAGTAGTGGAAAAAACAAAAACAAAAATCTACCCAGGGTAGGCAATAGGGGATGTACAGAGAATCTGAAAACAGTAAGAAAACTGACAAAAAGTCAGTTTGGTTCACCTTGTTCCAGCAATTTTAAACAAATTCCATAATCATCCCTCTACAGGAGGAGGCTCTCATCTGTGCTTCCTCTCCCCATTTCATTCCCTTATGCCCCTGCACTGAGCCACTACTGCCTGCTCTGAGGATACTGAATGCTCTGTTACCCTGTCTTCCTGGGATCTATGTTTGTGCTGCCCTCGGCTGTAGTTTCTAAACAAGTCATCATAAGTAGGTAGAACTGAGTGTTGTGTGTGTGTGTAGAAGCAGAGCAGTTCGTGGTTAACCTATGAGTTTATTTCAGCATGTCAGATATCACAAACTCAGAGTTCCGAGCACACTCACTAAAATCTCAAGTTCTGTCGCTTTCAGCTGAAAATATTTAAACTTAGCAGGGTAATGCTAAGGCAAGGAGGTAAGTGGTATGCACACAGGCTTTGGTGTCAGACTGACTTGAGTTGGGTCCTTGCTGTGACCAGATGCAGGCCCTGGGAGATGTGGATATTCAGGCCTATTTTGCAGAGGGTTGAAAGAGGATAAGAGAAAATATATGTAAAATACCTAATCAACGGTCTAAGATGGGCTTCCCTGGTGGCTCAGCAGTAAAGAATCTACCTGCAGTGCAGGAGACCTGGGTTTGATCCCTGGGAAGATCCCCTGGAGGAAGGCATAGCTATCCATTCCAATACTCTTGCCTACAGAACTCCATGGACAGAGGAGCCTGGTGGGCTACAGTCCATGGGGTCACAAAGAGTTGGACCTGACTGAAGTGACTAAGCAGCCGCAGCAAGGTCTAAGACATGGAATATGCTCAGCTTTTACTGTATACTGACCAAAAGTTCTTTTGGAAAGTTACTTATTTATTTCAAAATTTTATATATATATATATATATATATATATATATATATATATAGCTTCATAGTGGACTATACTGGTTCCTTAACAAGTGGATTTTATTAGGGAAAATATCTCTCAAAATATGAGGCCCATGCGGAAAAATATAATGACATCTTTGCTAGAGAAAGATATTCTAGTATAATAGTTCTTAAACTTGAGTGTGTATCAGAATCACCTAGATATCACGCCCCAGAGTTTCTAATTCAATGGGTCTGTGTTGGAGTCCAACAATTTCTGAAGAGATACCAATGCTGCTGCTACTGGTGCTGGCCCCAAAATCACATGTTGAGAACCACTGTTCTAAGACAGTGATTTTCAAACTTTAACATGAACACAAATCACATGGGGCATCGTGGAGCATGGAAATTCTGCATTTCTAATAAGCTCCCAAGTGGTATTAATATTTTTGGTCTGCAGATCAGACATGGAATGACAAGGCTCTTGGGTTGCCTTGCCCAAAAAGGTAGGTGATAACCATGTGTGGCTACTGAGCACTTAAAATGTGGCTAGTCCAAACTGAGAAGTGCTCATAAGTATAAATTACACTCTGGATTTAGAAGATTTATTATAAAAATGTAAAATATTTCAATAATTTTTCATATTGGTTATTTATTGAAATGCTAATATTTTAGATGTGTTCGTGTGTGCTAAGTCACTTTAGTCGTGTCCAGCTCTTTGCGACCCTATGGACTGTAGACTGCCAGGCTCCTCTGTCCATGGGATACTCCAGGCAAGAATACTAGAGTGGGTTGCCTTGCCCTCCTGCAGGGGATCTTCCCAACCCAGGGATCAAACCCATGTCTCTTATGTCTCCTGCATTGGCAGGCAGGTTCTTCACCACTAGAGCCACCATCAGGTTAAAATAAAATATTAATATTTTTACATTAAAAACTTGTTTAATGTGTAGAAAATTTTAAATAACATAAGTGCACCTAATTACATTTCTGTTGGATAGCACTGCTATAGAAAACATTAATTTATCCTCGCCTCTGATGCTTAGTTGCTCAGTCATGTTCAACTCTTTGCAACCCCATGGACTGTAGCCCACCAGGCTCCTCTGTCTGTGGGATTCTCCAGGCAAGAATACTGGAGTGGGCTACCATGCCCTCCTCAGCAACCAACAACATTCTTGAAGCAGCTCCACTGAAGGGCTTTAAAGCACTACTCACTTTATGTAATAATATCTCCCATAGGCTGTTTCTTGGAGAAGGCAATGGCACCCCACTCCAGTACTCTTGCCTGGAAAATCCCATGGATGGAGGAGCCTGGTAGGCTGCAGTCCACGGGGTCGCGAAGAGTTGGACATAACCGAACAACTTCATTTTCACTTTTCACTTTCATGCATTGGAGAAGGAAATGGCAACCCACTCCAGGGTTCTTGCCTGGAGAATCCCAGGGACGGGGGAACCTAGTGGGCTGCTGTCTGGGGGGTCGCACAGAGTCGGACACGACTGAAGTGACTTAGCAGCAGTAGCAGCAGGCTGTTTTTAACTTCATCTCTCTAAAGTTATCCTTTCATTAAGTCAGGGTCAAAAATCTTCAATGGCCTTCCACTTGTTAAAAGATAAACTCCAAACTTTTAAAATTAGCATTCTAAATTATCCACAGTCTATCCAATTTCCTTTTCCAACTTAACTGCTTCCCTAAGCATGAGACTCAAAATTCTTTCTGTTGACAGATGAATGGATAAAGAAGCTGTGGTACATATACTGCTGTTTAGTTGCTCAGTTGTGTCTGACAATTTGTGACCTCATAGGCTGCAGCCTGTCATGTTCCTCTGTTCATGGGATTTCCCAGTCAAGAATACTGGCATGGGTTGCCATTTTCTTCCCCAAGAGCTCTTCCTGACCCTTGCCTTGAACCTGCATCTCCTGCATTGGAAGATGAGTTCTTTACCACTGGGCCACCAGGGAAGTCTGGTATATATATAGTACGGAACATTACTAAGCGATAAAAAGGAACAAATTTGAGTCAACTGAACTGAAGTGGATGAACCTAGAGGCTGTTATACACAGTGAAGTAAATCAGAAAAAGAAAAACAAATATCACATATTAATGTATACATACGGAATCTAGAAAAATGGTCCTGATGAATCTATTTGCAAGGCAGGAATAGAGACACAGACATAGAGAATGGAATTATGAACACAGAGGGGGAAGGAGAGAGTGGGACAAATTGAGAGAGTAGCATTGAAAAAAATATATTCCCTGTGTAAAATAGATAGCTAGTGGGAAGTTACTGAATAACACACGATGTTCAGGCTGGTGTTCTGTGACAACCTAGGGGGGTAGAATGGGGGAGGTGGGAGGGAGGCTCAAGAGGGAGAGGATAGAGTTCCACTTATGGATCATTAATGTTGTACAGCAGAAACTCATACAACACTGTAAAGCAACTATACTCTAATAAAAAACAAATCTAAAACAGTATTTGCTGATTGTTTGATAAAGGATGATTTTGCTCAGGATTAAAAAACTAGATTTCTCAACTGGTCTTGCTTAACATTGGTCCTTTAGAGTAAATTCTTAGATCTCTACTTGGTGGTAAAAGTCAAGATGGTAATTTCTACCTTCAAGGGTTGATGTAAGAATTTAATGATATATATATGTATATATGTATATACACACACATACACACATACATATATGGGTTTCCCTGGTGGCTCAATGGTAAAGAATCTGCCTGCCAGGAGACATGGATTCAATACCTGATTGGGAAGATCCCCTGGAGAAGGAAATTATAAGCTGCTCTAGTATTCTTGCCTGGGAAATCCCGTGGACAGAGGAGTCTGGCAGTCTAGTCCATGAGGTTGTAAAGAATTGGATGTGACCTAGTGACTGAACAGCAACAACAACAAATGTAAGTATAAATAAAGAAATAAATATATATATATACGTGTGTGTGTGTGTGTGTGTGTATGTGTGTCTGTGTGCTAAGTCACTTCAGTCATGTCTGACTCTCTGCGACCCTATGGACTGTAGTGCACTGGGCTTCTCTGTCCACTAATTCTCCAGGAATACTGAAGTGGGTTGCCATGCCCTCCTTCAGGGGATCTTCCCAATCCAAGATCGAACCCACGTCTCTTATGTCTCAGGCATTGGAGGCAGATTTTTTTTGCTGCTGAGCCACTGGGGAAGCCCATTAATGAGGGTAGTTGGTTATAAACTATAGTATGTTTTGCTTTACTATGGTTTAAATATTTTATTAAAACATCATTGACAATGTCAACAAATAGGTGTCTACACTAGTTGGACTAACTGACCACTAAGGCAGAGGTTCCCAAACTCTCTCAGATCACAGCATACTTAGTGAGTGTCTTGACAACTGTTGCAAAGTGCACCTAGTACCAAAAAAAACAGCTAAGATTTGGATTTATTAAGTAGTTAAGTCCAAAGTACTTCATTTTTCTTTATTTCCTGACAACTTAGTAGTCTACTAAAATATTATACACATAAATTAAAGAAAAAACATTATTTTTTCAGTCTCAAATAACTATCATTACTTATGAATGAGACATGTGTGCCTGTTTGGCACAATTTCTCAAACCTTGGAATCAGATTGGATATTGCCTCATTTCCTTCTCCACAAAGGTTTATGCCCCACCAAAAACCAAGTTTCACAAAGGATGTTAAATTATGGACTATTTCAAGATAGTAAATTTTTGGTGACCAGATCAACAATTTTGTTGGTTTCCTTTGAAAATTTAAACTAATGTGTAACAACTCTAGGAATTTACAGCAGTGTTCCAGGGTGCCTTGTCTCACAGTTTGGAAATCACAGCTCCAAGCTCTTTTCTGATTAAGAAATTATGATTCAAAGGATTTTAAAAACTTGAAGTTTGAAACTCCTTGCTTCCCCCCTGTTGAGGTTTAAATCTCATTACAGTGTCAAAAAAAAAAAAAAAAAAAAGCAAGCGTGTCAGAACAGCTTGGGACAGTGTACAGAAGGGCAGGGAGCATTGGAATATTTGCTCTTTTTCATATGGGGTAGGAGAAACAGATTCTTGACATGAAAGGTAATCAACAGATGTGATCCAGTGGTCACCCTGGGGTGGACCACTAGAACTTCCTTACCAAGCCCAAAGACTCCCTCTCCTAATTTCCACTTTTTCTCTCCAGCAGGCTTCTTAAGCAAAAGTAGTTTGGTTGACTTAGCACCAGAGTGTATGAAACAGTGTCTGAAGCTTTAGGCAATGGAACTCACTAAGATAACTAGCTGTCCCTATTTATGTCATGTGGAATCCATCTGGGGACACACACAGTGGTCACAGTGTGTTCCTGAGATGAATGAGGCTGCTACCTAACTGGCCCCAGACAGTCAAAGAAGTCCAGTTCCACATTGCTACCAGAATGAGTGATGTTTCATTTGCCAAATGCAATGAAAACCTTCTCAAAGATAGTAAGGGAGAAAGAAGCTTGGTAAAAGGAATTATCAACATATCAGACTCTAAACTAATTGAACAATTAGATGCATGTATTGTTTAGGAGAATTATGACTAGGAATATTAATAAAACAATCTGTGAATACTGCATGTCCTTTTCATAATTTTGGTTTGGGGGTAGAAGGACAAAAAATACCTGCAGCTATTTTTTAGATGGCCATAAACAAGATTTTGATTTTATTTTCAGATAAGACAAAAGCAATGAGAAGACAGCTCCACAAGGCTTGCCTGGGGCAGAGAGATATTATGGGAGAGAAAATGTTTATTTGTCAGAGAATCATTCTCAAGATCCCCTTAAGGGTCTCCAGTTAGAGCTTTGATGTATCTCTCTTTTCACTTTCTAACATAAGTTACATTGGGTATATCACTGAAATGAAATTAAAAGAATGCTCTCTGCTTTTCTTTAATGATAAAAATTTAAATTTAACTGGAGATTCTTTTACAGTTTTTTCTTAGAAAGGATGGAAAAGCTTCACAGCATGTGCTGTTGACAGTATGCCAGAAGACCCTAGACCCCTGTGGTTTCTTGATGACAATTGTGGAGCCACCAACTGTCTTCACAACTCAGAGTGATTACCCATAAACAGGTGCTTGGCGACAATTCCAGTTCATTACCCACATCAGAACCGAGAGTGCAGAGGAGAAAGTGATATGATTGGTTTCTTGGCAGTTATCCTGGGATGGATAATTTGAGTATTGTTAATAAAATATGAACTCGTTTTAATATACTGGTTGATTATATTTTATGTGGTAGGCAATGAGCTATATCCTGTAAGGAATTTTAAAAAAATTAGGTATATAGTCACTGCCCTTCATTAAGGGAAAACTGGGAAATGAAAAAACACACAACAGCTTTTCAGAAGGCAAAACAGAGGTAACATGAGAAACACACAGCATTTTATGAATTTTCAGGAGAAAGAATATCAGTTACTGAAAAGCTATTCAGTCCTATATATTCTCATATAATTTCATGTAATCTTCACAAAAGTCCCATAAAATAGTATAATTATAATTTTGTAGATTAGGTAACTGAGATTTCAATGATTATACAGTTCAGTAATGGACACATAGGGAATTTGAATTCATGGTTTTCCAACTCTGAAGTCTATCATCTTTCCACATTCTACTTTGAAATAAAAAATAAAATGTCATCCACTTTACAAGATGAAGGCTTTAAAGAGGAGATGGCATTTGTAATAAAATGTGAGGGGTAGAGTTTCTTATTAAAATTTTCACTAATATAAAAGTATATATATATATTCCTAGTATCAGAGGAGAATAAAATAAACCCTTAAATTAATCCCCCAGACACATCCACTATGGCAAGCACTCTCAGCTGGCTGACTCAGCACACAGTCTCACCTCTTTCTCCCCAGGCAGGGATGGCCAGGCAGCGACAGGAGATGCAAGAAAAGTACCTGGGTAGTACCTCCCTTCCTAAATATTAAGTCCCTAATAGGACAAATCTGCCTTGGCTACTATTGTCTTCTCCACTATATGCTTGCTGAAACTTCAAGTTTTCAGCCACTTTTTGACCATGATGCAGCAAAGAGGAGGATAAAGGCAGAAAGACTCAGGATCCTTGATGGTATCACTGAGAGCCACCATGTCAGCTCTGATCTGTTTCCTCATGGGCATTTTGTTTTGTAAAACAACCTAACTCTGATGTATGCAAGCCACTGTGAATTTTTATTATTTGCAGCTGAACATATTCATAACTAATATAAATATATATAATTAATACTATCTACATGTATATATTATATATTCTTCTATATACAGAATTTTGAAACTTGCTTTTTCATTAAATTTCTCTTGAAGAAATTATGTTTAATGCCTTCATGATATTTCATAAAGTTCATGTAGCATAATTTATTTTATCATTCTTTTGTGAGATTCATAGGTTACTTTTTTCTTTCCTTTTTAGGCATTATAAATAAACTTTCATATATATTTGATGGTTTACATCTCTGAACATGTGATGGATAGAAATGGCCCCAGGAAGTACGAACAGGGAAAGCATTCCATACAGAGGAAGGAGTATGTGACACAGAGGCAAGAAATATGAATATAGCCCAGGGAATAGTTTAGTAATATTATCCGGCTGATGTGTAAGTCCATGGATATAATGGTTGGAAAGATAGGTGGGAATGAAACAGGAGAGCTTTGAATGTCAGACTGAGGAGAGTCACTGGGGGCTACGATTAATTTAGCAACATGAATCTGTGTGTAGGGTTTAGGACTGATGACAATGGGGAGAGGCCAGAAGCAGGAAGACATCACTGTGGGCAAGTCAGTCCCAGGATAGACTGATGAGGGCATGCTCCAGTGTACACATAACTAGAAAGATGGCTATATTTGTGGGAGGCACAGTGAAGATTGAAGCTTCATCACGTAAAAATCAATTGGATGCAGGGAATGGGAAAAGGGAGTGAAAAGTCAAAGATGATGGCAGTTTTGAGATGAACTGACTTTAAAAAGTAAGTCAATGTACAGAAATAGTGATGACAATGAAAAAAGGAGCTGTGGGACTTCCCTGGTGGTCCAGTGGTTAAGAATCCACCTGCCAATGCAGGGGACAGGGGTTCGATCCCTGGTCTGTGAAGATCCCACGTGCTGTGCAGCAGCTGCAGCTAAGCCTGTGCGCCACAACTACTGAGCCCGTGCTCTAGGGTCTGGATGCTGCAACTACTGAAGTCCAGAGCCCGTGCTCCGCGATAAGAGAAGCCACCGCAATAAGAACCTGGGGCACTGCAATGAAGGGTAGCCCTTGGTTGCCACAACTAGAGAAATCCCACAGGCAGCGACGAAGACAGTGCAGCCACAAAATATAAATAAATATTAAAAAAAAAAAAAAAAGAAAAAAGGAGCTGTTAGGGTGGGGAAAATACAGTGGAGCCATGTTTATTTTTAAGACAGAGATAAGACTTCATGGTGGAGCATGCAGAGGGTCGAAGTGTATGTTTGCAAACTGAATGGAGAGTTGGGGATGAATTTAAAACTAGACACGCTTAGATGTAAGACGTCACTGGCACAGAGATAAGACATCAAGTTGAAGCAGTGGGTTTAATCATCTAGATAAAACTTAAGGCAGAGAGAGGCCGAGGAATATAGCCATGAGAGCAGTTAGGTAGGAGGACTGCTGTATACAGTTGGCTACAGTGGGGTGATCTCAGAAGATGAACACGGGTAGAAGCCTGCACAGTGCAGTGGCTTGAAGGGAACTCTGGGTTACTGGGTAAACAGTATCTAGCTATTTTGATATGAGGTTGTAGAAATACTTCATAATTCAAACTGACTGAAGGTGCCAGTGTAAACAACTATGAAAAGTTGTACAGTAACTACTAGTTTGAAATTCTCAAGTACATAGAGAAGCTGAAACTGACTGCAGAGTATTTCCAACAGAGATCCCAGTGCGACTATCAAATGAAAAGAGAAATGTCTTTTAAAATCAAAAGCATTAGTTGGTAAAAAAGAAAAACATTAAGAAAAGACCTGGGTTTGTCTGCCCTGGTCTGTAGTGAGTAGGCAGTGTAGGACAGAAGATGTGTAGGATTTCAGAGTTCTTTCCAGACTGGTGTGGGGTGTTTACTAGTCAGTCAGTATGTATTTATTGAACACCTTTTGAAAATTTTTATTCAGATATTCAAAGAGTATATTTTTGTTTTATCATGTAAATAATCTTGGAAATATGATAGTACATTCAATATAAGCAATTTTAATACTGTCATCTTATATGTGAGAGAGGCAGTAGAAACAAAAGTCTCATGGATATTTTTACTACGGAGAAATAGTCTAATACAGCCCTCAAGAAGGTACATGGGGAATCATCATGAGGAAAGGAGCTGGAAAAAAAAAATCTCATTCTTGTACCTCTGATGGTCTTTGCGGAGGACCTATGGAAGCAGGAGGTGGCTGTGGAGACTGGAAAACAGACTGCAAAGGTACACTATGGTCAGTTGCTGCCTCCTGGTTTTGGCCATATATCCACAATGCTTCCATGGTTCTCTCAAGCTATGATACTCGAGAACATTCCAAGATTAGAAGTGATACTCATTCAGTGTGTTTTTAAATGCTTTAGCTTCTTCTAGCTTCTCTGAGAGTTTCTGTTTGGTGCTTCTATTACCTCCAGAGTTGAATGCCACTCCAAACTCACTGTCACATCTGTATCTGCATACTAGGGCCTTTCGTGGGTCATGTGCTGTCATGGACCAGGGAGTCAGTAATGAAATGACACGGAGGCGCTGGATGGCTAATGGCCAACCTAGTTCTACTGAGCACCTTTAAGGTGTCACTCACTGTTCTAGGTTCCTGTTTATATGCTACTAAACAGCAGAGAGAAAGAAAGTCACTGCCCTCAAGGAGTTTAATTCTAGAGGAGAAAGACAAGCAATAAATAACGGCATAAAATAACTTCGGGTGCTGCTTGCAACACACAAAGAATATAACATTAGGTCATGTGCAGAGAGTGACTGTGTGAGCTGTGGAGGTGAGGGACGGCTGCTCTGAGCACAGGATAAATGATGGAAGATATGGGAGAAGAACTGTGCCAGCGGGAGGAGTGGTAAACACCAGACACCAAGAAGGGAGCAAGCTTAGCATGTTCAAGGAGCAGAGAAAAGGCCAGTGTCTTGGGAATATAGTGGATGAGCAAAGTGGATCAGGTTGAGGTGTAAGAGACAGGTGGGGGGATGACAGACTAAAGCACACTGAGGGAGGCAGCATTCAGTGTGCTCAACAGTGGAGGAGAGAGCCAGAGGGGAAAGGAGACAGAAAAAGTGAGACAGAAGGAGTCTCTCTCTGGCAACACCTTCACAGGAACAATGGTGAAGGGCGGCACGGCACTGCCAACCAGGGCAAGGTACATCCACACATGCCAGCTGCCTACAAGGCTGCACCAGTCACAAATTTAGAGCCTACCGAATTGACACCAGAGCTTCCTGGGTGGCTCAGCAGTAAAGAACCTGCCTGCCAATGCAGGAGACAAGGGTTTGATCCCTGGGTCAAGAAGAGTCTCTGGAGAAGGAAATGGCAACTCACTCCAATATTTTTGCCTGGGAAATCCCATGAACAGGGGAGCCTGCCGGGCTATAGTCTATGGTGTCACAAAAGAGTTGGACATGAATGAGCAACTAAACAACAACAAAGTGACATTGTCTTTTGGATTTTTCGCAGGTATCTTAATAGTAAAATGTACAAAACTGTGCTTGCTACCCAGTTTTCTTATCACCATTGCCCACCATGGCTGTCAACACCTCTGTTTCCTCAGCCCATTTTAGCAGGTCTCTTGAGGCAGGCCGCAAACCCATTCTCTTTGCCCACCTCCACTGTCACCATGCTGGTGAGCCTCTTTACTGGTCACATATTATTCCCATTCTTGCCCTTTCTCCATGCGGAGGCCAGAGTAATCTTCTTACAGGTAATTCAGTTTAGTTCAGTCACTCAGTCATGTCTGACTCTCTGCGACCCCATGGACTGCAGCATGCCAGGCTTCCCCATCCATCAACTCCCAGGGCTTACTCAAACTCATGTGCATAGAGTCGGTGATGCCATCCAACCATCTCATCCTCTGTTGTCCCCTTCTCCTCCCGCCTTCAATCTTTCCCAGCATCAGGGTCTTTTCCAGTGAGTCAGTTCTTCGCATCAGGTGGCCAAAGTATTGGAGTTTCAGCTTCAGCATCAGTCCTTCCAATGAATATTCAGGACTGATTTCCTTTAGGATGGACTGGTTGGATCTCCTTGCAGTCCAAGGGACTCTCAAGAGTCTTCTCCAATACCACAGTTCAAAAGCATCAATTCTTCAGCACCCAGCTTTCTTTATAGTTCAACTCTCACATCCATACATGACTACTGGAAAAACCGTAGCTTTGACTATATGGAGCTTTGTCAGTAAAGTAATGTCTCTGCTTTTTAATATGCTGTCTAGGTTGGTTATAACTTTTCTTCCAAGGAGCAAGTGTCTTTGAATTTCATGGCTGCAGTCACCATCAGCAGTGATTTTGGAGCCCCCTAAAATAGTCTCTCATTGTTTCCATTGTTTCTTTATTTTCTTGCCATGAAATGATGGGACTGGATGCCATGATCTTAGATTTCTGAATGTTGAGTTTTAAGCCAGCTTTTTCACTCTCCTCTTTCACTTTCATCAAGAGACTTTTTAGTTCCTCTTCACTTTCTGTCATAAGGGTGGTGTCGTCTGCATATCTGAGGTTATTGATATTTCTCCCAGCAGTCTTGATTCTGCCTTGTGCTTCATCCAGCCAGCATCTTGCATGATATATTCTGCATATAAGTTAAATAAGCAAGGTGACAATATATGGCCTTGACATACTCCTTTCCCCATTTGGAATAAGTCTACTGTTCCATGTCCAGTTCTAACTGTTGCTTCCTGACCTGCATACAGATTTCTCAGGAGGCAGGTCCAGTGGTCTGGTATTTCCATCTCTTTCAGAATTTTCCACAGTTTGTTGTGATCCACAGAGTCAAAGGCTTTGGCATAGTCAATAAAGCAGAAGTAGATGTTTTTCTGGAACTCTATTGCTTTTTCGAAGATCCAATGGATGTTGGCAATTTGATCTCTGGTTCCTCTGCCTTTTCTAAATCCAGCTTGAACACCTGGAAGTTCACAGCTCACATACTGTTGAAGCCTGGCTTGGAGAATGAAGGCAATGGCAACCCACTCCAGTACTCTTGCCTGGAAAATCCCATGGACAGAGGGGCCTGGTAGGCTGCAGTCCATGGGGTTGCAAAAAGTTGGACACGACTGAGCGACTTCACTTTCACTTTTCACTTTCATGCATTGGAGAGGGAAATGGCAACCCACTCCAGTGTTCTTGCCTGGAGAATCCCAGGGACGGGGCAGCCTGGTGGGCTGCTGTCTCTGGGGTTGCATAGAATCGGACATGACTGAAGCGACTTAGCAGCAGCAGCAGCAGCAGCATTACTGTGCTAGCATATGAGATGAATGCAGTTGTGCAGTAGATTGAACATTCTTTGGAATTACCTTTTGGGATTGGAATGAAAACTGACCTTTTACAGTCCTGTGGTCATTGCTGAGTTTTCCAAATTTGCAGGCATATTGAGTGTGGCACTTGAACAACATCATCTTTTAGGATTTGAAATAGCTCAGCTGGAGTTCCATCACCTCTACTAGCTTTGTTTGTAGTGATGCTTACTAAGGTCTAGTTGACTTTGCATTCCAGGACGTCTGGCTCTAGGTGAGTGATCACGCCATCATGGTTATCTGAAGATCTTTTTTGTATAGTTCTGTGTATTCTTGCACCTCTTCTTAATATCTTCTGCTTCTGTTATGTCCATACCATTTCTATCTTTTATTTTACCCATCTTTGCACAAAATGTTCCCTTGGTATTTTTTCTTGAAGAGATTGCTAGTCTTTCCCATTCTATTGTTTTCCTCTACTTCTTTTCATTGATCACGGAGGAAGGCTTTCTTATCTCTCCTTGCTATTTTTGGAACTCTGCATTCAAATGGGTATATCTTTCCTTTTCTCCTTTCTCTTTTGCATCTTTTCTTTTTTCAGCTATTTGTAAGGCCTCCTCAGACAACCATTTGCCTTTTTGCATTTTTTTTTCTTGAGGATGGTCTTGATCACTGCCTCTTGTACAATGTCACAAACTCCTGCTCATGACAGGTAATTCAGATACTTCATTATTTCAACTTAAACCCTTCACGGCACTTTCAACAAAAGTTCTGAGAAGGATGCATTCAGGATGAAAAATGAAACCAATAAATCTCTGCGGTGTCTGATCACATTTGGGGAAAAAGTTCTTCCCAAAAAACTTGTTGGGAAGTTTAAAAGATGGTTTAAAAAGTTAAAAAATGGTTAATAAAACTTTTAAAAAAGTTTAAAAAGTGGTTAAAAAGAAAAAAAAAAAGGATTCATAAGAAATAGACAAGTGAGAAAGGATGGTAGTTTGAACTCTGGGCTATATAATAAAGACAAGAATGGTTAGAGGACCAGAAGAGGCAGTTAAGTGAGTTGCCTAAACTGCTAAAGATGCTGAAGTCCTTGAGCAGGAAGGAGGGGGTGGGATAAAAACCACAGAATCTGGAGGAGGTAAAAGAAGTTAGAAGAGGGAGTCTTGAGATCCCTCCTACGTCTCTGGCCTGTTCTATTGGTCTTAGTCACATGCGTCTTGTATAAACCAAGCTAGAGAAGTTTTCCAGGCCTTCTGCAAATCATTTTTCTTCCTGGAATTCTCTCTCTCTGTCCCCATATCCTCCCCTCCCATTACCATGTGCCACAGCACTCTGTTCCTCTTTTAGCATCTATCACTCTACTTATTTTATTTCTTTGTTTATTTGATCTACAGTCTGACTCTCCCATCAGATGGTAAGTTCACTGAAAGAGGAAATTGTTTTTTATTGATCTCTTTTTATCTCCAGTGTCTGATATGATCTGGCTAGAGTGAATGATCGAATCCATTAAGGTAACGCAGAGAGAAGCAGACATAATTTTTCACTACCTCTGCCTTCTGGATTCTCATATAATATCACATTGCTTTGGGAGAGTTTGAGAATTCAGGGAGGCTTTTTTAATTTTTTTTTGGCTGGATCTCTAGGATGGTGAGAGGCAATCTGGAGGTTTAAAGTAACCCCTGGAGAATGAGACAAAATCCCACCAAGGAGGGCAGCCACAGCCAAGGCAATCTCCATGGAGGTGTTCACCTGGCTGAGAGCATGAATTGGCAGCAGCTGCTACACAGACTGATGGCTTCTGGGAGTGGGACCAACAGAAGCATTTGCTTCATTGTTCATTCATTGTAGACAGTGTTTGATAATTGGGACAATAAACCGTTATTCAATAAGCTATTATTCTAAGGGCCACTCGTCACAGTGTCACCTGAGTGAGTAACGTCAGGTTCCTTTTTGATAGAGGAGACTAGAACAGTCATTTCAGGAGCTATCTTCTCACCATGTCTTCAGACTGATCATTTAATGTTTCTGGATCTCAGTGCCACATTTGTGACCTCAGGAGAGTTAACAGAGGCCTCTCTCTTCTTCAGTAGTTAAGGAAGAATCAGACAACTTAATGTGTAAGAAAGTGTTTTATAAACTAAGCGTAGACAACTGATAGGGATGATTATCTTTCCAAAGACTTCATTGTCACAGACTTCCCTGGTGGTCCAGTGGCTGGGAGTCCACCTGCCAATGCTGGGGACACCAGTTCAATCCCTGGTTGGGGAGGATCCCACGTGCGTGCAAGGCAGCTGGGCCCATGCACTGCTGGCTGCTGAGTCTGTGCTCTAGAGCCTGCATGTTGCAGCTGCTGAGCTCATTTTGTGCACTATGTGTTTTGGGGATTTCTCTATTTTAAAAAATGGGTTGATGTTGTAGCCTTCCAAGCAGAAGGTAAGTAGGCTGATATGACTCAGGATACCCTGACTCACCTATGCCTTCTTTTGGGAGAAATTTGACAATGAAGAATCTGAAGCAGAGACAAGCAATGAGCCAACCCAGAGGGCTCAGCCAGACCAGGAGAGACCCTCCTTTCCCACTCTTCCTCACTGCCATGGACTTAGTTCAGGAACTTACTCTCTCCCACGCCCCCTGCTGACTCATTTCTGCAACATCTTCCTAAGCTGTACTCCAATCCAAACCATTTCTCTGGGCTTCCCCAGTGGCTCAGTAGTAAAGAACCTGCCTGTCAGTTCAGGAGACATGGAATCTGTCCTGGGTTGGGAAGAATCCCCTGGAGAAGGTAATGACAACCCATTCTAGTAATCTTGCCTGTGAAATCCCGTAGACGGAGGAGTCTGGTGGGCTACAGTCTACGGGTGTGCAAAAGAGTCAGACGCGACTTAGCGACTAAACAGCAACAATAATCCATTTCTCCACAGTTGCAGCTCTTTTGCCTAAAACTCTTCAGAAGGTTTCCCCAAATTTTAGACCAAATCCATGCTTCTTTGCATGATACCCAAGGCTCTAAGATCTTCCTGTCTCCTCCACTCATGGTGAAATTGTGTGTAACAGCCACTTGGGTGAGCGCTTTTTCTCAGAATCAGCCATGCTGTTTTCCTTTCATCTCTGTGCAAAGGAAAACCTTTCTCTCTAGTTCCTCTCTGCTTATCCTTCAAGTTCAGCTCAGGTACCATCTCCTGCATGGAACTGTCCCTGACCCTTCCCTTAGTCTGAGTTAATTTCACACATATCAAACTGTATTCTAAATGTTTACTTCTCTTCTTAAGGAAAGAGAGCTCACTTCTTTATCTGTGTACTCCCTTGCACTTTCAGTAGAGCCTGACACAAAGTAGATGCTAAATAATGTTTGCTGAATGAATGAATAAATGAACACATGAAAATAACATAGCCAGGAAATGACACTTGTTTGCAGCAGGCAAAGCATGTTTTAGAGATGTTCCCTGATGGAAGTTTTTGGCAGATAAAGACAATAGATATTTGACTTCTGAGAACAATATCAATATCATGTTGGAAAGACACAGCGCCTAATCCATAAATCTGAAGGTAAAAATAAGCAGTTTACATCAGTGCCATGTGTTGAATGGCCTGCAAAATGCAATTTCACAGCTTTCCAAATCCTGAAACTCTTATAGCTCCATGGGCAACCTGACTTCTGGAGGTTCTAACACCATAAAGACCAGTTCTTCCAAGGGAAGTTGGTTTATTTGTCAGATATAAAACCAGCTTTTCTGAGTAAAATCCTTAGTTCTTCAAGCTTGTGTGTTAACTTGGCAAAAAACATATTCTACCTCCTAAAGAGTGAGAAAGAAATGCTCTAGACCTGTGCAAGCAAGATGGTCACTAGTCAGATGTGGTTATCGAGCACTTGAAATGTGACTGGTCTGAACTGAGCTGTGCTTGAGTGTGAAGTGCCCACTAGATTTTGAAGTCTTGCTATCAGAAAAAGGTAAAATATCTCATTATTAAGTGTATTATATTGATGACATGTTGAAATGATAATATTTAGGGTACATGATATTATATAAAATATATTATTAAAATTAATTTGACCTTTTTCCTAGTTACATTTTTATGTGGCTACCAGAAAATTTTAAATCACATATGTGGCTCACATGAGTGGCTTGCAGTATATTTCTATTGGACGGCACTGCTTTAGAGGTTCAGACTACCCAGAGATAAGAGGTGACTGCTTAGAGGACTAACCCTCCAGCTGTTCTAAGGGGCTTATCTCTTAAAAGTTTAAGCACATTTCTTGTGTCCTGAACAGGAAGCAGTGAATGGACAGTTTTCCTTTTTCCTAAAGGGAAAGTCATAGTCATCCTGAAGGCTGGCTGGGAGGTAGAGAGGCTGGCTAATGCTGATTGGTTCATGATACTGGAATTCTAGAATTCGTGTGTTATTTTCGATGATCAGTGTCTACTTCTGTGGACAGTTCTCACTTGTCTGGACTGTCAGTGTTCTTTTCTGACAAGTGACTTCTTACTGGACAAAGTTGGAAATTAATTAGACCCATGGTGAGCCTAAGAATAAATGGATTTTGAATAAGGCCCAACGAGGTGCTCCAATATGTAAAAGGCTATAGCTTTGGGGAGTTTTGCCTCTGCCCAGTCTTCTTGCATCTTTTTTTTGGTTCTTGGTTGTATTCCAGTTAGAGAAGCTGCTCTGGTTTCTCGATCTGCAGGATATCACCTGCATGGCACATCTGGACCACTATTCAGGCACAGGGAAAAGAGTGTTGCATGAACACCGGGAATTTGTGTTTCATTCCTAACTCTGATGTTACTCAAAGAAACAATTCCAGGACATTCTTCTATTTCCTCATTTGCAAATTTAGAGCTTGTCTCATATATTAATATCTAGACCTTGTTTCATATATTAATACCTCACAGGGCTGCTGTGGGGATTAAATAAATCAATGTTCATGGGGAATTTCTAAAAAGAATAAAGTTCTTACTCAAAACTATGAATCTATTAGCATTTCTATATATTGTTTGGTTTATCTTAGTCTTGCTTTATTATAAAGCATGATTTCTCCTGCAGGCTTCTGAGAATGAAATTCAGACTCCTGCTGCTGCTGCTAAGTCACTTCAGTCGTGTCTGACTCTGTGCGACCCCATAGACGGCAGCCCACCGGGCTCCCCCGTCCCTGGGATTCTCTAGGCAAGAATACTGGAGTGGGTTGCCATTTCCTTCTCCAATGTATGAAAGTGAAAAGTCAAAGTGAAGTCACTCAGTTGTGTCCGACTCTTAGCGACCCCATGGACTGCAGCCTACCAGGCTCCTCCATCCATGGGATTTTCCAGGCAAGAGTACTGGAGTGGGGTGCCATTGCCTTCTCCAGACTGCTACTTCTACAATAAATATTCCAGCACCACAGGCCAAGTTAGAAGTAGGTGAGTATTTTTAGGCAGTAAATATGGTACATTCAACCTTGACTAATACAACATGGAAGTAATTTAGTAGTTTGTGAGTGGAGGTTAAGAAGGTCGTGTTACAATGGTACAAGGCAATAGAGTTAATTTTCTATACACAGTTTGCTGAGACAATTAAGCTTCAGAAAGGGTTTTTTAAAAAATATGACAGTTAAATTTTGTTGAATTCAACAATAAAGGACTGAAGTGACAGCTAATTATAATAATAAATGCTTGAGCTGTAAACTTGAAGTATGCAGAATGATTTATGGGTACAAAAGTAGTATTTTAGCAAGTCACTGTATCAGGATAATGCATTTCAATTTTTTTCTAATTAAAATATGAAAGCCATGAAGTAGGAAAAAATGGGGCAATAAAATTCACCTAAGTGAATCTTGGTTAATATATTTGTTAAATGAATTTCCTAGGTCTGACTGAGCTCTCAAAGAAATCCAGTAAAACATACTTAATAAACTTTTATTGAAGGAAACAAAATCCGTATGCATATATACAGCAAGCTTTGGCAAGTAGTTTACTTCAATATTAAAAACAATGCAAAATAAAACTTCATGGTTAAAACTGGTACTTTTCTGCATATAAAAATAAATTTTCATAATGATAGTATATTCTTAACAATCATGACGGTGATGTCAGAAATGTTACTAAATTGGTGTGGACCAGCTTTTGGCGGAAGTCACTAGTCTGTCACTAAGCCCAACACAAACTGAGTATGTGTAGCCAGGCTTTTGCTGTCAATCATTTCTCCTATAATTTTCAAGTTTTGATTCCAGTTCTCTCATGTGATATGGCTATCTTACACGGTTAGTAAGCACACTCTAGTTTGTTAATTCATGCATTCATCTGATAAATTTTTTTTAAGCATCTAACATCCAGATGCTGGGATTTCAGGTAATAACCCACAGGAAGGAAACTCCCCATCCCAGTTCTCAATATAGGCAGCCAGACACCTGTTTGAGATTCTAAAACCAGCCTGTGGGGAAGGGGATGGTAGGAGTCATGGGATTAAGAAGGCTTTGTTCATCCCTGTGAGGCTGAATATACAAATGGACAATGGCCAGACCATACATAAAAATACAACTCTAATCCACCACCTTCAGCAACCAGCCCAGAAAGCCAAATAATAACCCCCTGCAGCAACTGCCCCCATAAAATGGGCAGTATTTGATTAATAACTACCAGCTACCCTCATTTTGCCTGATTTCCAATTTAGAACAACATAAAGGTAAATATGTACCCCTAATCAATTACATAGGATGCTGTGCTTAGTCACTCAGCTGTGTGCTACTCTTTGTGACCCCATGAGCTGTAGCTCGCCGGGCTCCTCTGTCCATGGGGATTCTCCAGGCAAGAATACTGGAGGGGTTGCCATGCCCTCCTCCAGGGGATCTTCCCAAACCAGGGATTGATCCCAGGTCTGCCACATTGCAGGCAGATTCTTTACCATCTGAGCCACCATGGAAGCCCAAGACAGGAGTGGGTAGCCTATCCCTTCTCCAGGAGATCTTCCCAACCCAGGAATTGAACTGGGGTCTCCTGCATTGTAGGAGGATTCTTTACCAGCTGAGCTACCAGGGAAGCCCATTACATAGGATACCCTACTTTTTAGTTAATTCTCCTACAATTTCCCTATGCTAACAGCCTTCAATCAGCTTCATCCCATTTTTCCACTACAAAGTTTTCCGCTCCTCTGTCTGTCTTTGAGCCTCTGCCAAATACAAGTGGTAGTGGTTGATTATCTTAGTCTCACTTGGGTGGTCTTCATTTATTTCCATGCCCCTGTTCACTTTCCTCTTGTGAGAATTGTTCCAACGAACTCGCTGAAATCTCTTGAAGTCTTGTTTCTGAAAACTGAGACCTTAACTATATCTCCCAGGTTTGGGCTATTTTTAAATTTGGTCAGTTGCCTTCTAGGTATGACTATTGATGATAACCTTGAACAGCACAGGATATAGAATAAAGCTCTATGGTTAAGACATGTGAGATCTCCCTTCAGAGGGACACAGCCCCCAGCTCATGTCCCTTCTGGGCTGCTGTCCACCATGCTATACCTTTAACCAGGCCATGAGTCAGAGAGATTTACAAAATCTTTGCCAAAAATAGCAAATAAATGCCAGCACCTATAACATTCCCTTGATCTACTGATCTAGATACCTTATCAAAGAAAGAAAAAAGTTTCCTTGTCATTAGCTCTACTGGCTACAATTTACTGAGCAGTAGCTGGGCTGCAGTCCAGTGCTAGGGTGTGAGATCCAATCTGATCTCTAACAGTTGTAGGAGGTTGGTATCATTAATCAATTGTTGAGAGAAATTTAAGCTCAGGGAAATGAAAGAAACTTGCCTATGGTTATGTAATTATCAGAGATAGAAAGCAATTCAATTTTAGCTTTATCTGACTCCAACTATTATGCCATATTGCCAAGCAATGATGTTAGTAACAACAAACAAAAAATAATTAGGCTGGCAAAACATTAAATTCAGGTTTAGCTTCTATTTTCATAAGTATAGTGCCCACGTGACTGCAAGCCAAAGCCTGCAGGGCAGGGCTACTTTTGAAGTTCCATATTGAATTTTGGGCATCATATTTTAAGAGGAACTTTAGCCGATGGATTATATTAAAAAAAAAAAAAAGTGGCCAGGATAGAGATCTTGAGACATCTTATCTAAGGAGCCATTATGGATACCTCGGATTATCACATCACTTAGGATAGATTGAGGAGGCAAGTGTTGCTGGGACATATGAAGGAAAATATTTAGAAACAAATTTCACTTGAGAATGACCTACTAACTGAATTTCATCTTGGGAAAGGTGAACAGGAGAAAGCAAGTGATGTTCCTATTTCTTTACTTAATTGCACAAATTGAGATTATTTTATAACAGTAAACTGGTTTTGTGAGAATGTATCTCAGGAGAGACTAGGAAAGAGGATTTCCTACTTATGCCTCTTTTGAACAAAATTTCTGCCAAATTGTCACTTTGAAAATTGTAGAAGATAAGCATGGCTTTGTTACTGAAAACCTGTCTGCTAATACATTTTTTTTATATGAAATAGGGACGTCTAGCTCCTCATTTACTTTAGAATTCATATGCAAACAAAAAACGACCTTTTTGAGCAGCCCAGGTAATCTTCTGAATCAATACTGGAAGAATGAATCCTTTGTTTTCCTTCATTACATGTTGCCTAAGGAATATTAATGTTTAATTTTTGCTATTGAATTGCTTTTTCCTTTGGTTAGTTTTCATTTTGGCTCCAATATCTATTTCCTTGCATTACCAATGCCCACTTCCATAGGAGCTAAAACAGGTCTTTAGAAAATCATAAATTGTGAAAACGTCAGCTCAATGGTAGCACTGAACAGGGTGGCCGGCTGTGCTATGAAGCAGTGCCTCCTCTTGCCCACTGGCACATCTGCTCAGTCTTCAAAACTCTACCTCAGTGCTTTGTTCTTTTAATTGAAAGAAAAAGGGACAAGAAGAGGGAATCAAAGACACTTTAAGTCTCAGCACCCTTCCTCATCGGTAACATCAGGCTATGATTTCAACCCACAGAGACTAGGAAGAGGTAACTAGCTTGGCGAGGCAGAGGAGTACAATTCTTGTCACCATCCTACAAAATGGTTATTGTCAGAAATAGGAGCTGTGATGAAATCAGTAGCTTTAGGGTCAATCAAGAAACTATTACTATTCAGATGCCCAAGTTGTTAGATAAAAAGCATCAGTTCAGTTCAATTCATTTCAGTCGCTCAGTCATGTCCAACTCTTTGCGACCCCATGAACTGCAGCACACCAGGCCTTCCTGTCTATCACCAGCTCTCAGAGTTCACCCAAACCCACGTCCATCCAGTTAGTGATGGCATCCAGCCATCTCATTCTCTCTCATCCCCTTTTCCTCCTGCCCTCAAACCCTCCCAGCATCAGGGTCTTCTCCAATGAGTCAACTCTTCATATGAGGTGGCCAAAGTACTGGAGTTTCAGCTTTAGATCATTCCTTCCAAAGAACACCCAGGGCTGATCTTTAGAATGGCCTGGTTGGATCTCCTTGCAGTCCAAGGGACTCTCAAGAGTCTTCTCCAACACCACAGTTCAAAAGCATCAATTCTTCGGCACTCAGCCTTCTTCACAGTCCAACTCTCACATTCATACATGACCACAGGAAAAACCATAGCCTTGACTAGACGGACCTTTGTTAGCAAAGTGATGTCTCTGCTTTTAAATATGCTATCTAGGTTGGCCATAACTTTTCTTCCAAGGAGTAAGCATCTTTTAATTTCGTGGCTGCAGTCACCATCTGCAGTGATTTTGGAGCCCTGAAAAATAAAGTCTGACACTGATTCCACTGTTTCCCCATCTATTTCCCATGAAGTGATGGGACCAGATGCCGTGATCTTCGTTTTCTGAATGTTGAGCTTTCAGCCAACTTTTTACTCTCCTCTTTCACCTTCATCAAGAGGCTTTTTAGTTCCTGTTCACTTCCTGCCATAAGGGTGGTGTCATCTGCATATCTGAGCTTATTGATAGTTCTCCCTACAATCTTGATTCCAGCTTGTGTTTCTTCCAGCCCAGCATTTCTCATGATGTACTCTGCATAGAAGTTAAATAAACAGGGTGACAACAATATATAGCCCTGATGTACTCCTTTTCCTATTTGGAACCAGTCTGTTGTTCCATGTCCAGTTCTAACTGTTGCTTCCTGAACTGCATATAGGTTTCTCAAGAGGCAGGTCAGGTGGTCTGGCATTCCTATCTCTTTCAGAATTTTCCACAGTTTATTGTGATCCACATAGTCAAAGGCTTTGGCATAGTCAGTAAAGCAGAAGTAGATGTTTATCTGGAGCTCTCTTGCTTTTTCCATGATCCAGGGGATGTTGGCAATTTGATCTCTGGTTCCTCTGCCTTTTCTAAAACCAGCTTGAACATCTGGAAGTTCATGGTTCACGTATTGCTGAAGCCTGGCTTGGAGAATTTTGAGCATTACTTTACTAGTGTGTGAGATGAATGCAATTGTGTGGTAGTTTGAGCATTCTGTGGCATTGCCTTTCTTTGGGATTGGAATGAAAACTGACATTTTCCAGTCCTGTGGCCACTGCTGAGTTTTCCAAATTTGCTGGCATATGGAGTGCAGCACTTTCACAGCATCATCTTTCAGGATTTGAAAGAGCTCAACTGGAATTCCATCACCTCCATTAGCTTTGTTTGTAGTGATGCTTTCTACAGCCCACTTGACTTTACATTCCAGGATGTCTGGCTCTAGGTGAGTGATCACACCATAAAAAGCAAAAGCATCAATACTAGCCAATTTCTTTACTGTTTCTCCAACTGCCCATTGGACATCAGAACGGCCCCTACCCCCTGATATTCCCCATTTCTACTGATGGTATAGTCCTTCTCCTTGTTGGCCCAGGTCCATCCAGATGCTGGAACAACATCCATTATTCTCTCTGGCTCATTCCTTATAACCAATCAGTCCCTGTGACACAGCTTTACCATGTCTTTTCTGTTGTAGTACTTTCTAGTTCTCATAGTCTGAAATCTGTATAGAAGGCTAGTAATTCAGGTAGGGTTTCTATGTTGCAGTTTTGAGATCAAATTCCTTCTTCTGAAAACCTCAGTCTTTGCTCTTATGGTCTTCAGTTGACTGGATGAGGCCCTTCCACATAAGGGAGGATAATCTGTTTTACTCAGGTCTACCTATTTAAATGTTGTCGCTAAGTTGTGTCTGCTGCTGCTGCTAAGTCACTTCAGTCATGTCTGACTCTGTGCAACCCCATATACGGCAGCCCACCAGGCTCCCCTGTCCCTGGGATTCTCCAGGTAAGAACACTGGAGTGGGTTGCCATTTCCTTCTCCAATGCTTGAAAGTGAAAAGTGAAAGAAGTCTCTCAGTCGTGTCCGACTCTGTGCGACCCCATGGACTGCAGCTTACCAGGCCCCTCTGTCCATGGGATTTTCCAGGCAAGAGTACTGGAGTGCGGTGCCATTGCCTTCTCCAGAGAGTTGTGTCTGACTCTTTGTCATCTCATGGACTGCAGCATGCCAGGCTCCTCTGTCCTCCATTATCTCCTAGAGTTTGCTAAAATTCATGTCTTTTGAGTCAGTGATGTTATCTAACCATCACATCTTCTGCCATCCTCTTCTCTTCCTGCCCTCAGTCTTTCCCAGCATCGGGGTCTTTTCCAATGAGTCAGCTCTTTGCATCAGGTGGCCAAAATTTTGGAACTTCAGCTTCAGCAACAGTCCTTCCAATGAATATTGGAATAATAAAACCTAAAGGTTTTATTTCCTTTAGGATGGACTGGTTTGATCTCCTTGCAGTCCAAGGGACTCTCAAGAGTCTTCTCCAATACGACAATTTGAAAGCATCAATTCTTCAGTGCTTAGCCTTCTTTATGATTCAGACCTCTCATCCATACATGACTACTGGAAAAACCATAGCTTTGACTAGATGGATCTTTGTTGTGATGTCTAAAGGTTAATCAGATCTAAAAAATACCTTCACAGTAACATCTAGACTGGTATTTGAATACACAAATAGGCGTGTCAGCTTAGCCAAGTTGATATCTAAAATCAACCTTCACACCATCATAATTCAGTCCTGTCACTTTCCCCTTTAATCTTGGCCACGGAGTCTCTATCCATGCTTTCCTCACTCCTCAGCTTGAGCACTTTCTCTAGGTTTGTTCCAGAGTTGTCAGGTCCCGGCCCTTCACAGATCTTCAGTGTTTCTCCCATAGCTTGTAGGATTGAATCCACATCCTGCCCTGGGTTATTTTGATTACCAACACAGTCACTGGAAGACCTCATTTTAGAGCTCTTATGTTCCCTGCTCCAACAGCTGGTTTGGTTTAAGATATACCTTTCAGGTCTTTTCAGAATAAAGATGGACTAAGATGGACAGAGGAGCCTGGCAGGCTATAGTCCTTGGAGTTGCAAAAGAGTCAGACATCACTTAGAGACTAAACAGTAACAATAAGATTAAAACACACATTTACAGAGTCAAATAGGCCTATTCCTATTTGTTATAATTATATTTTAAAATTTTATTTAAATATTTCCCCTATACAGATTTGCCAGATTCATGTGAGCAAGGAACCCACTGAATCTTGCCTCCAATTCCAGGCTGTAGTTCATTTCAGAGGGTATATTTGAAAAACTATAAAAGCAAATTTACTAAAAATATGATTTTTACTTTTTCCTTTTCGGCTTCTTCTAGTTCAGCATCACACCTCCAGAACCCTGTGGTTTGAAGACTTGTGCCCTTTTCCTTCTACTTCACACACTGGTTAGTCTTTTGTTTGCTTTGTTAGTGCTGCGTTTTTGGTTTCCTCCTTCGTGATTTTAGGAGCTCCCTTTTCCCTTCCACAGGACTCCCTGTGGCCACAGATTCTAGGGGAGCACCTAGAACCACTGTGGGAGAATATAGAGGCATACACACATTGACTTCTAGTCTTTGAAATTCAACTCAGATAATTGAGTTTGCAGAACTTAAATACTGAATAACAGTAGGCATCATTCTGTGGCCATCATGTCATGGGTTTGCAATCAGAAAGATGTGAATGGAAAGACAAAGATCATATAATGTTGCTTATATGTGGAATCCTAAAAAGGGTATAAATGAACTTATCCACAAAAAAGAGTTACAGATGTAGAAAACAAACTTATGGTTACCAGGGAAGTACGTTAGTTGCTCAGTTGTGTCTGACTCTACAGAAGGACTATAGCCCACCAGGCTTCTCTGTCAATGGAATTTTTCAGACAAAAACACTGGGGTGGGTGGCCATTCCCTTCTCCAGGGGATCTTTACAACCCAAGGATTGAACCCAGGTCTTCTGCATTGCAGTTAGATTCTTTACTGTCTGAGCCACCAGGAAAGTATCATGGTTACCAGGGGGTAAGGGATAAATTAAAGATCAGTTCAGTTCAGTCGCTCAGTCGTGTCCGACTCTTTGTGACCCCATGAATCGCAGCACGCCAGGCCTAGGATTGACATATACACACTACTATATATAAAACAAATAACTAATAAGGACCTGTATAGCACAGAGAACTCTATTCAATATTTGGAAATGGCCTATGTGGGAAAAGAATCTAAAAACAGTGTATTGATGAATATGTATAACTGATTACTTTGCTGCACACCTGAAACTAACTCAACATTGTAAATCAACTATATTCCAATAAAATTTTTTTTTTAAAAGAAAGATGTGAATGAGTGAAGGTATCTAGATGAATAGCATTGTTAGCTATTCTTAAAGAAAAAAGAGTTAGAGGAAACTTATTGTATAGAATGACAGAAAAATCCTGAAAGAAAATGATTTTTCATAATGTAATGTATTTTTAAAAATTATTAGCATGAAGTAAGAGAGAAGGGTTTGGAACTAGATTGCCTTGGTTTGAATTCTTGCTTTGCAGCTTCTTGGAAGGTGACCACTGTGTGTCTCAATTTCCTCCTTTGTAAAATAAAGCAATAATAGTAGTATTTAAAAGAAAGGGTTATTGTGAAAATTGAATGAGTTCATATTCTTTAGCACTTAGAAGAATGCCTAGCATAGAGAAAACCTGCAACACACTGAAACTCTTATCATTAGTTTTATTATTTCTCTTACTATAGATTTAAAGCAGATTAAAAAGCAAAGACATCACTTTGCCAATGAAGGTCCATATAGTCAAAGCTATATTTTTCCAGTAGTCATGTACAGATGTGAGAGTTGGCCCATAAAGAAGACTGAGCACTGAAGAACTGAAGCTTTTGAACTGTGGTGCTAGAGAATTGTCTTGAGAGTTCCTTGGACTGCAAGAAGATCAAATCAGTCAATGCTAAAGGAAATCAGTCCTGAATATTGATTGGAAGGACTGATGCTAAAGCTGAAGCTCTAATCCTTTGGCCACCTGATGCAAATAGCCAACTCAAGGGAAGACACTGATGCTGGGAAAGATTGAGGGCAGGAGGAGAAGGGGACGACAGAGGTTGAAATGGTTGGATGGCATCACCAAGTCCATGGAAATGAATTTGAGCAAACTCTGGGAGACAGTGAAGGCCAGGGAAGCCTGGCATGTTGCAGTTCACGGATGAAGTCATAAAGAGTTGGATAGAACTTAGCAACTAAACAATAACACTATAGATTTAAGGTAATAATTGATAGTAATAATCTGATTTCACTAGAAAACTTCACAAAATATAAAGCTAATGGAATAGGTTGAGTTTGATACTTGGAAAATGTATTATAATTTTTCATGTAAATATTAGTCTCACACACATTTCTCAAATGAAAAAATCTGTTCTAACACATGAGCCCTGCTGTGCAATGTGTTATGTCTCATGAAGTAAACCAAGGAAAAAGCCCATATAATCAAGCACAGATGAAAGGAAAACATTTAAAATAGATGATACAAATATAACAACATGATTTCAAATAGCAAAAACTAAGGGGAAAGGGTGGACAAAGAGACAACATGTGTGCCTGTGTGTGGAGAGGAGGCAGAGAAACGGTGGCCACTGATGTAAGAGAAGTAGGTTAGCAGCTGACATATAGACTGTTGTTGCTATTTAGCCACTAAGTTGTGTCTGACTCTTTGTGACCTTGTGGACGGTAGCCCGCCCGCTTCCTCTGTCCATGGGATTTCCCCAGGCAGTAATACTGGACTGAGTTGCTATTTCCTTCTCCAGGGGATCTTCCTGACCCAGGGATCAAACCCACATCTCCTCTGTCTCTCACAATGGCAGGCGGAGTCTTTACCACTGAGCCACCTGGGGAGCCCGAGATTATGAATTATAAAATGAGTTATTTCAAAATTCTTAAAATACACTTACTGCATACTTAAGAAATAGCATGATAATTCATTTATGTTTTTTAAAATATAACTTTGTTGGTATATTTGAGCTGAAGGAAAGAAATCTAAGAAGTCCACTTAGTTTACTCTCCCTCTCATTCTGGGTTTAGGCAGTGGTGGTGGTTCAGTCACTAAGTTGTGTCTGACTCTTGCAACCCCATGGACCCCCTGCCAGGCTCCTCTGTCCAGGGGATTCTCCAGGCAAGAATACTGGAGTGGGTTGCCATTTCCTTCTCCCTCTGAGAACAAACCAGGATGAGGTCAGAGGGACATCTCTTCCAGACAGACTGGAGGGCTCAGTGCCATGCAGTGCCAACAGTGGAGAGGTTGTGATTCTCCAGTTCCTACTGAGAATGACAATAAGCGAAGCATAGGAGTTGGCTTGTCTTTAAGAAAGAAGCTTGATTAGTCATGATACAGAGAACCAGGTCCAGGTACTTGCCCACTGCATCCTCTGGTCTTCTCTATAACTGAAAGGAAACTAGCTACCACTTAGAAATGTGGAAATAAGGAAAATTCATAAAATAAGGTCTGCCCTTCATATGAATAGGAAATAACTTGTACCTTATCTTCTCTCTGTATTTACCATGTTTAATGTGGGGAAATTTTCATATTTTATAATGATGATACATTTAAAAAGGAAATAATATCTAAATGACTATACAGAGTAAACATTTAAAAGATCAACTTACTTTCTTACAAAATAAACAACTAAAAGCAAAGATAAAGGAATAATCCTCAAGCAGAGAAACCAATACTTGAATATATGTCTGTCTGTCTATATAAGGAAAGGAGTAGAAGGAAATAGAGAAAATAAAGATTACCTGCTCAAAAATTTGGAGAAAAATATCATTAAACCTCAATAATTCAAACTTCATTCAAATGGAATTAATAGAACTTTAAACTCTATTAGTTAATAACAAAAAAATAAAATTTAGTGGTAGGAAAACATACTTTAAAAAAGAGCAAATGATGCTCAAGTTAAAAACCACTTAGCAGGGGAGTGGAGTCAAGATGGTGAAACAGGAGGATGTGGAGTTCACCTCTTCCCACAAATGTATCAAGAATACATCAGGGTTTCTCTGGTGTCTCAGTGGTAAAGAACGCACTTGTCAGTGCAGGAGACATGGGTTAGATCCCTGATCCAGGAAGATCCCACATGCTGTGGAGCAACTAAGCCTGTGTGCCACAACTATCGAGCCTGTGCTCTAGAGCCTGGGGGCCACAACTACGGAAGCCCACGTACCCTAGGGCCCATGCTCCACAACGAGAGAAGCCACTGCAATAAGTAGCCCATGCACTGCAACTAGAGAGTAAGTAGCCCTCGCTCTCTGCAACTAGAGTAAAGGTCGTGCAGCAATGAAGACCCAGCACAGCCAAAAATTAATTAATAAAAAAGAATACATCTACTAACAGAACAGTTCTCACAGAGCACTTGCTGAACACTAGCAGAGGACCTTGGGCACCTGAAATCACATGAAAAATGCCCATACAACCAGGTAGGACAAAAGAAAGGCACATAGAAACAAGGAAATGGGATAAAGTCTTGCACCTCTGGAGGGGAGCTGAAGGAAAGGAAAGGTTCCCACCACTGGGGAAGCCCCCTCATCAGTGGGGAGATCGTCTGGGACAGAAGAGGAGCTCTAGGGACTCAGAGGAGTGGGCAGCAACCTGTCTATGGCAGGCAGGACAGCATAAGACCTACATAGGTGGTAAGTGCCAGAGCCCTCTGGCCTCAGCCTGAGACGGGTGTTTGCTGATGCAGAAGTGGGGTTGGGTGCTGGAATGTAGGTCCCTGCCTCCATGGGCACTGGGAGGGGCACTCACCTGAGTAGCTCACACACCCTACCCATTGCAGCCTCTCTCTGCCCACCTAGGCAGGCATGTGTGTTCCAAGGCAGCCTTGGGAGTAGATGCTGGTGGAAGACATGCAAAAGTGGGGCTGAAACCACAGCTGAGATCCAGGGGCCCTGTGACTAAGGAGGAAGAGCTCAAATCTCTCCATGGACTTACACCCCCACTGCTGACTTTGGAAACTCAGCGACTGTGGGATATCTGAACAGATAAATGCTCCCATAACTGAGACAGGTGTAGGTTTAGGGGCTATGGGCTTTGTGGGCATAGACATGCCAGGATTCTGTTCTCTGCTCAGACACTCAGTTGTGCCTGACTTTCTGTGACTCTACTGGATCAGGTCAAAATCTAAGCTGCCTCCATAGCCCCCACAGTGGGCCCCAATGCATGGTTACTGCAGTCCTGGGACCTGACTGGTGGATATGCACAGATGGTCTGGTGAAAACAATGCCTGAGAGACACCAGGGCCAACTGCCACCATACCCACAGTTACAGTAGGGCCGAGAGCAGTGCCACCAACAGTGTGATTTGTGAGCGAGCACAGGGTGTGAAAAGTGACACAACAGAGCACGCCCACAGGTGAACAGCTCCAGAGGAGGAATACTCCGTGGCTTCCGGGCTAGTGGGAGTGTTGAATCCCACCTACCTCACATCGCAGGTCAGAAACATGGCTAAGATACAGACCTGGAAGTCTCTACTCCAACCACTGGGGAGCCAACCCCACCTCAGTGACAATCACAGGGCAAAGAAGAGGCCCTGCTCAATACCCAGTGCAGACTCTGGTCACCACAACATCAATCCCACCATTTTCAAGGGGATAAAGATCAGCATACATGGAGAAAAGAGGTAGCAGACATCCACTGTAAAAACAGCCATCACATAAAAAAATATCAAACCCATATAGGCTACATAGAGAAGGTTCCACATAAAAATAGCCCTCTAAGAGAATCTATTGCTATTGTTTAGTCACTAAGTCGTGATGACTCTTTGCGACCCCATGGACTGTAGCCCGCCAGGCTCAGCTGTCCATGGGATTCTTCCCCACCCTGGGATCGAACCCACATCTCCTGTGTCTCCTGCACTGGCAGGCAGATTCTTTACCACTGTACCATCATGGAAGTCCAGAGAGTCTGAGGTCAAGCATCAGGAGGAAGAACCCCCAGAGGGAATGGCTACCCACTCCACTATTCTTGCCTGGAGAATCCCATGGGCAGAGAAGCCTGGTGGGCTACAGTCATGGGGTCACAAAGAGTTGGACACGACTGAGTGACTAAGCGCAGCATAGCACATGCTCTAAAGAATGTGGGAATAGCATCTAAGTTATAAAAGCACTGAAGCAATGGCAGTTTTTTTGGTGAAATGATTCTGACAAGGAAAGGTTTATTATTTTGCTTTAATTGAGGGTAAAACTACTAAAACTGTGCAGTTAAAATTAATAAATGCTATAGGTTTAAATTCTCTCAGTCACAGTAGAGGTTTTATGGAGGTGGTAGTTTTGATGCCGACAAAACTCTATATAATGAAAAGATTACCTGTCCCAGAGACCGCCAGTCCAAACCGGCACTGCCGATGTAAACATGCTGTTTGTCCACAATCCAGAAGGAGGACTGCAGTCGGCCCTTGTTGTAGGCAGTCATGTTCATGTAGGTCACCTCAGCTCCTAGGAGTTTAAGGAAATCCCAGTGAGCCTCTGTGTCAAGGCCCTGAACATGCAGTCACCTACCCGCAGCAATACTCATGGTCTGCATCCACCACAGCTGGCACTCAGGGAAGCCACATATTTACATTAGTTTAGTTCACAGAGGACCCCTGAGGAGCTACTTTATTCCCCAAAAGGATACAAAGGAATAAAAAAGAATAAGTTTTCCCTACGATATGACAAGATCATGGCTTCTCAAGTCAGATCTGACTCAGACCCCTGCCCCTTGATTTATCATTCAGATGGTGAGATAGGTGTGCCATGCTCTTCTTTTACTTTGGAGTTACTTTTCAAAGAGTTTTGCAATCAGTAAAAAGGTTGGTCTTTCTTAATAATATAGCTTTCCTCAACAAGGAACTGGCCTTCATTTTCTTTATTGATTTGTATATTGATTTATAATATTGCATTAGTTTCAGGTGTACAGCAAAGTGATCCAGTTACACACACACACACACACACAGTTGTATTCGACTTGTTGCAACCCCATGGAATACATAGTCAATGGAATTCTCCAGGCCACAATACTGGAGTGGATAGCCTTTTCCTTCTCCAGGAGATCTTCCTGACCCAGGGATTGAACCCAGGTCTCCCACATTGCAGGTGGATTCTTTACCAGCTGAGCCACAAGGGAAGCCCAAGAATACTGGAGTGGGTAGCCTATCCCTTCTCCAGCGGCTCTTCCCAAACCAGGAATCAAACTGGGGCCTCCTGCATTGCAGGAGCTATCAGGGAAGACCTCCTCCCCCACCCCCACCAAAACACACACATGGCTACATTTCAGGATACAGAAAGGAAGAGTAATTTACACTATAAACTTAACCTATAACTCTTGGGAAGATGTTAAGTATGCATCTGGGTTCTTGTGGCAGGAAGATAGAAAGAGAAACCAGGAAGCTGGGAGAGGATCTGAGGTGAAGAAAGCATCCAGGAAGACTTTCTCTGTGGGTGGAGCAAACTCATTATCCTAGATAAGTACAGGCACATGTTCCTTAGCCTTCAGCTGTCCTGGAATAGTAACATCCCAGAGGACGAACAGTTGGGAAAGGCGGACTCTGAATGTCCAAAGTGGGGAGTTACCATGGCAATCATGGAGAGACCCAAATCCGCATGGAGGGTGTGATACCCTCAGAGGCAGTTGCCAGTGCTCCTAAGTGGATGAAGAGCAGCATTTGTCTTTGGAGAGTGTTAGTTTCCTAGGGCTGCCATGACAAAGTACCGCAAACTGAGTGGCTTAAAACAACAGAAACTTATTCTTCTTTAGTTCTGGAGATTAGAAGTTCAAGATGTGTGGGGCCATGCTCCCTCTGAAACCTGTAGAGGAGAATCCTTTCTTGCTTCTTCCTAGCTCCTTGTGGTAGCCATCAATCTCTGGCATTCCTTGGGTTACAGATGCATCGCCCCAATCTTCCCACCTCTGTTGCCACATGACATATTCTCCCTATGTGTCTCTGTCTTCTCCTCTTCTTATAGTGACACCAATTATGCTGGATTAAGGGCCCACCCTGCTACAGCATGACCCTATCTTAATTAATTATATATGCAAAACCCCTATTTCCAAATAAGTTCATAATTGGAAGTACAGGGTGGGGTAGGTCTTCAACTTGTCTTTGGGCAGACACAACTCAATCCATAACAGAGATCTTGGCCAGTTTAAATGGCTGTGCCCTTCAATAGCACTATATTGACCAGCACTAATGGAACCATTTTCTCATCTCTGGAAGAAGAGTATAAAGGTGACCTTGGGTTTGCTTCAGAAAAAGGAGCAAGAATAAAAAGAATGGAGGACCATTTACAAGCCATCAAGGACAACATCAAGCGTGCTAACAGTCATACAATAGGGCTCCCATAAGGAGAAGAGGGAGAGAGAGAAAGGGGAAGAGAATGTATTTGAAGACACAATGGCTGAAAATTTCTCTAACCTGGGGAAGGTAACAGATACCTAGGTTCAGGAAGCACAGAGAGTCCCAACCAGGATCAACCCTAAGAAGACCATACCAAGACAAGTTGTAATTAAAATGTCAAAAGTTAAAGATAGAATATTAAAAGCAGCAAGGGAAAAGCAATGAGTTACCTACAAGAGAACTCCCATGAGGCTCTCAGTTGAATTTTTCAGCAGAAATCTGCAGGCCAGAAGGGAACTGCATAATACATTTAAAGAGAAGAAAGAGGAAAAGTAACAACTAAGAATACCTGACAAGGCTTTCATTCAGGTTGGATGGAGAAATCAAAAGTTTTACAAACAAGCAAAAGCTAGCACCACTAAAGCAGCTTTATAGTGAAATGTTAAAAGGGACCAGAAACATGAAAATTATGAAAGGAAAAAAAAAACTTCATTGGTAAAGGCAAATATATAGTAAAAGTAGTGTGGATTGCAGCCTACTAGGCTCCTCCACCCATGGGACGTTCCAGGCAAGAGTACTGGAGTGGGTTGCCATTGCCTTCTCTGGATAAAGGTAGTAGGAAGGATAAAAGACAAAAGCAGGGAGAACTGGATGAAGGCAACTGAAAGGTACAAAGTTCCATTTATAAGATAAAGAAGCACTATTGATGCACAACATAATAAATATGAGCAACAATACTGTATGTTAGAGATGAAAGTTTTAATAAGAGTAAATCCTTAGAGTCCTCATCACAAATTTTTTTCTATTTATTTAATTTTAATTAACATTTATTTAATTTTATTTAATTTTGTATCTATATGAGATGATAGACCTTTAGTAAACTTACTGTGATGCACATTTCATGATGTACATGAGTCAAATCCACCTTAAACATATAGTACTGTATGTCAATATGTCAATAAAACTGGAAGAAATAAAAACAAATTCAAGCATATCAAATAAAGTGTAAAATTTAAAATGATCAGGATCTGCTTCATCCCTGCTGTTCAGATGGCAAGGGGGTACTGAATATCTGAAAGATCAGAAAGGTGTGACCCCATCACTCTACCAAAGAACCCCAAGTGAAGGCTGAGAGCTTGGAAGACAGTGATGGTTCTGCTAAGCCGACAGCTACAAGGCCAATGGAGCTGCATGTAGAGATCAAGCAATATATAATAACAGTAACTCCTACTTACTGAACAGCTCTTTGAGAACAGGGTCAAGACAGCTGTTACAACACATGGTATATCATTTTTCCCCCTACAAATGACCGGACTTGGTGTAAGAAAACCCACTGAAAATATTTGATGATATATCTGGAAAACTGTCTACATATGGTTTTGAAATATCACTTTTTTATTAAGAATTGTTTATTTCTTTTTTCTATCTAAATCTAATTCCCATCTATTTCTGAAGATACATGCTTTATCTTAATTTGTACCTTAATTCAGATATTATATTTATATAATTTATATATTTACAAATATATATTTAGTTATATTCAACTCAGAAAACTAAGATCATGGCATCCAGTCCCATCACTTCATGACAAATAGATGGGGAAACAGTGGAAGACTTTATTTTGGGGGGGCTCCAAAATCACTGCAGATGGTCACTGCAGCCATGAAATTAAAAGACGTTTGCTCCTTGGAAGAAAATTTATGACCAACCTAGACAGCATATTAAAAAGCAGAGACATTACTTTGCCAACAAAGGTCTGTCTAGTCAAGGCTATGGTTTTTCCTGTAGTCATGTATGGAAGTGAGAGTTGGACTATAATGAAAGCTGAGTGCCGAAGAATTGATGCTCTTTTGAACTGGTGTTGGAGAAGACCCTTGAGAGTCCCTTGGACTGCAAGGAGATCCAACCAGTCTATCCTAAAGGATATCAGTCCTGAATAGTCATTGGAAGGACTGACCCTGAGGCTGAAACTCCTTTACTTTGGCCACCTGATGCAAAGAGTTGACTCATTGGAAAAGACCCTGATGCTGGGAAAGATTGAGGGTGGGAGGAGAAGGGGATGACAGAGGATGAGATGGTTGGATGGCATCACTGATTCAATGGACATGAGTTTGAGTAAGCTCCAGGAGTTGGTGGTGAACAGAGAGGTCTGGCATGCTGCAGTCCATGGGGTCGCAAAGAAACAGACACGACTGAGCGACTGAACTGAACTGAACTGACTGAACTGTTCCTCATTTTATTATGAACATATTATTCAATATTTTACTTATAAGAATTTATTTTACATATACTTCTAAACTATCTTTTTTATTGGTTATGGAAATTATCCTCATCCTACTGTTTTTTTTGGGCTTCCCTGGTGGCTCAGTGGTAAAGAAATTGCCTGCCAATCAAGAGACATCTCTGGGTCAGGAAGATCCCTTGGAGAAGGGCGTGGCTACCCACTCCAGTATTCTTGTCTGGAGCACCCCATGGACAGAGGAGCCTAGCGGGCTACAGCCCATAGACTTGCAGAGCCAGACATGACTGAAGTGACTGAGCATGCACACACATGCACATATCTTCTTTATATCTAGCATTCCTCTCTCTCTCTCTCTCTCTCTCTCTCTCTCTCTCTCTCTCTCTCTCTCTCTCTCTCTCTGTCTCTTTCATGAAAGGGAAACAAAAATCTTCACAGGATATGTCTTTAGTTGATGTTACGTGAGGTTGAGAGGTGCATCCTTTCTTCTTGGCAAATACCCTCTTTTTAGAGTGCTAAGTGGACCCACATGATGCAAAATGGAAAGGTCTAGGTACCGTGTAAACCAGTTTAGTCTCTATTTTGCCACAGCTGGTTGAACCAAATGCAGACACATGAACTATGATGACCAATAAGATTTCCTCTTTTGAGAATCCAATATTGAGTCACAAAAATCAAAGCAAAGAAGCTATGCTGGAGTCATAAACAGATACAGGATGCCATGACTGTCCAAGTCCACATAAATGAAGGGTAGGAGAAGACAAGCTTCAGAGAGAGTGTGAAAGAACCAGGTACATGGGGAAAAGAGATAAAAAGACAATGTACTCCCAGCCCTGTATCCTCAGACCAGTTAAGATTCAGACCTTGAGTTTCTCTAAATCTTTAGAATAAATTAATTGTTATTTAAACTGGGTTTGGAGGGGTTATGTTTCTTTACTAACTTATTCTTACGGGATGAATCAGATAAAACTGTACTTTATTTTGTGCACACAGAAGTCCTACAACCTCCATATGTACATTTTTAATATTGGACTAAAAATATTCAGTTCTGGGCTAAAAATCATGCAATTTTTAGCAACGAGCCAGTTGCACAAATTGCGTGATTAAATATTTCAAATTTAAAATAAACATCCTGTCAAAATACTCTTCATGATGACACAAAAGGAAATATGTTAGTACACTGTGATTAAAAGTAGAAAATAAAGCTCTACGCTCCCTTTGGTGATCATGAAAGAAAATCAAACGGAGCTATCTCTAAGTTACTTCTAGAAAGTCACCTGTTGAAAGCATATTACTAGAGCTTTAGTAAATTTTATGATGTATCATTTATATATTCAAGAGAAAATATGTAACTTAAAAGAAAATTATGTAGCTCCATTACAAATGGACATTGGTGAATCCCCCTTCTTATTAAAAATAAAAACTAAAAGTTTATCAATCTGATTAAAGCAGTGCCTCCCACTCAGTGATGATTCTGATCCCTTTCCCCCATGAAACCTGTGGCAATAACTGGAGACGTTTTGGATTGTCAAAATTGGTTAGAGGAACACTATTAACTTCCAGTGGGGAGAGTTCGGAGATGTGGCTAAATACCTGGCAATACACTAGACAGTCTCCCACAACAAAGATTTATCCTGCCCCAAATATTGACAGTCTCACAAGTGAGATATCCTGCGTAAAGCTGTTTGTGTGTTTATGCTTGAACCCATATCCCCACCAGTTTTCTCTGATACAACTAGGATCCTGAATTTAGTGTGTACCATTGTCTGATTTTTTAATATTTTATCCCATGTTAATGTATCCCTAATAGCATTATAAAAATGAGTTCATCACCAGCTTTTGAACACAGATAGTTAATGAACCTTAAGCATATATCAAAGGGAAATGTATCAGTATTAGTAATCACAGATTTCTGGAAAGGCTTATAGATGTTTCCTGAAAGCAAAGTTTGCAGCAGAAATCTATCTTACCAATCAAGTGTCTCTTCTTCTGAATGTATTGATTTGTGTGAGCAATGAAAAAGGTCATAGCCTATTCTTGGGAGCTTTAATAAAACCAGTACAGTTGAATCAATTTAATCAGCAACATTTTGGAATCCATTGGCCTGAAGGTTAAAGGGAACACCGAAGGGTAAAAATCACCAGTCATGACGTATTTGTTTTCAAATCATTCAGTGAGTGATATTCGAAAAATTTTCTAGACAATCAGCTATATGTTTCAGTCATGGAAAACGTGAATCTTAAGCACACATTTCAGTTTTCGTTCTAACATATCCATTCAAATACTGTCAAAACTATGCTGTAGAATTTTTCATAGGTTGTCTTTGATACTTTGCTTTTAGTCTACAGATCTGGGCTCACAGGGACCATTTCCAGGGAAATGCCATGCTTTGTTATTGCCTCATAGTTCAACAGTTATGCTATCTATAGGAATGCTTGATTTAAGGAACCATTAGGCTTTAAAATAAAATTATATTTAAAAACAAAATTTGCTTATAGTTAATGCTGGAGAGGGTGTAGAGAAAAAGGAACCCTCCTACACTGATGGTGGGAATGAAAACTGGCACATTCACTGCGGAGAACAGTATAGAGGTTTCTTAGAAAACTAAAAATAGAGCTACCAGATGGTCCTGCAACCCCATTTCTGGGCATATATCTGGAAGAAACTCTAATTCGAAAAGATATGCACCCCAATGTTCATAGTAGCACTATTTACAAAAGCCAAGTCATGGAAGCAACATGAAAAGCCATCAACAGATAAATGAATAAAGAAGATATGGTATATATACACAATAGAGTATTACTCAGCCATACAAAAGAATGAAACAATGCCGTCTGCAGCAACATGGATGGACCTAGAGATTACCGTATTAATTGAAGTAAACCGAAGAAAAATATACATTACTTATAGGTGGAATCTTAAAAAATGATATAAATGAATTTGTTCACAAGACAGAAATAGACTCACAGACACAGAAAACAAACCTGTGGTTACCAAAGGGGATACTGGGGGTGTGGGAAATAAATTAGGAATTTGGGATTAACATACACACACTATTATATGTTAATTACAAATTTAAACAATAAGGATCTACTGTAAAGCACAGAGAGCTATATTCAATAATTTTATAAAGACCTATAATGCAAAAGAATCTGAAAAAGAATATATATAAATTGAAATGTATAGTTAATTTATAATGTTATGATATATAAAAATATATATAACACTTTGCTATATACCTGAAACTAACAACACTGTAAATTAACTATAATTTTTAAAGTGCTTAAAAATAAAAAAATCATTGCCAAGAAAAAATTAAATTTTGCTTAAATTATACATAATAAACTATACAAAAAATTCCATATTCAAAACAGATAGGTGAAACATGATCTAAAATGGCTCATCAGTTGTAATAAAACAAGATAAGGTCTGGGATGTTGGTGGCCAGAGCTCATACTTATTACTACCTCTCTCTTCCTCCTACCTCCTGGAGTCACACAACTATTTACCTAGATAACAAGATGGGGAGCAGAGAATGAAGAGCCCTCCTGAGGCTTCTGTCTCAGTGCCAGAGCTCACTGGAAGGAGGCGTCCTGCTAGAGCCCAGCGCTGCTGCAATGCCAGGGAGGACGGGGACCCAGAAGCTTCACAGGTTGACTTTCTTGGCAAAGCCCACTCACTCTACCTTACCATTTGCTGCCCCAGTAGTTACAGAAGACTGCACAGCCAAATCTGCCAGGTCTCTAAGGTAGCAAGCCTGCCTACATTGAACATGGCAGTTCACCTAACACAAATCAACAGCCTAGAGGAGGCAAGTCAAGTAGAAAAAGCATATGGCTACTGTTGAGGCAAATCAAACAGAGGAAACAGGAATTCTTAAGGACATTTGAGAAGATATTCCAAAAGGGTAATCTAAGAACAAGATGTTCATAGGAATTAAGAGGATCCAAAAACAAATTCAATCAAGTCAACTTAATATAAGACAAGCAGTGCTGATAACCAGAATAGTGATCCAGAAGTTCAAATTCAACGTGACTTACAACACAGAATGAACCTAAAGGAATGGAAATGACCATTGAAAAGTTGATGCATAAAGGATACATTAGGGGAAATAGTAACTCAAGGTCTGCAAGTGAGAAAAAAAGGTCTACTTAAAAGAAGAAAGAAAGGTTGATATATGTGACTTTTAAAAGTATGCAGTTAAAGGATTTGAAAATCTATGAGTGTTCCAGAGAGAACCAAAATCACAGGGAAAAAAATGATAAAAGATGCTAGTAGCATCTCCTAGTTGTAACTACCAAAAATGTCTCCAGACATTGCCTCAAAACCTGTCCCCTGGTTGCAAACAAAATCTCCCCTGGAGGAGAACCAGTATCATAGGTGCAGGGCAGGAAGGTATTTATTGAGTCATTCTTATAACTTTCCTGTGAATTTGAATTCTTTTCCAAATAAAATTTAAAAAATAAAATAAATTATAAAGAAAATTTCTAAGAACTGAGGACATAAGTTTCTCAAATATAAAAGCCTCCACAAGAATATACAATGGAGAAAGACAATCTCTTTAACAAGTGGTGCTGGGAAAACTGGTCAACCACCTGTAAAAGAATGAAACTAGAACACTTCCTAACTCCATACACAAAAATAAACTCAAAATGGATTAAAGATATAAATGTAAGACCAGAAACTGTAACACTCCTAGAGGAGAACAGAGGCAAAACACTCTCTGACATAAATCACAGCAGGATCCTCTATGACCCACCTCCCAGAGTAATGGAAATAAAAGCAAAAATAAACAAATGGGACCTAATTAAACTTAAAAGATTCTGTACAACAAAGGAAACTATAAGCAAGGTGAAAAAACAGACTTCAGAATGGGAGAAAATAATAGCAAATGAAGCAACTGACAAAGAATTAATCTCAAAAATATACGAACAACTCCTGCAGCTCAATACCAGAAAAATAAATGACCCAATCAAAAAATGGGCCAAAGAACTAAACAGACATTTCTCCAAAGAAGACATACAGATGGCTAACAAAAACATGAAAAGATGCTCAACATCAGTCATTATCAGAGAAATGCAAATCAAAACCACAATGAGGTACCATCTCACACTGGTCAGAATGGCTGCTATCAAAAAGTCTACAAACAATAAATGCTGGAGAGGGTGCAGAGAAAAGGGAACCCTCCTACACTGTTGGTGGGAATGCAAACTAGTAGAGCCACTATGGAGAACAGTGTGGAGATTCCTTAAAAAACTGGAAATAGAACTGCCATATAACCCAGCAATCCCACTGCTGGGCATACACACTGAGGAAACCAGAATTGAAAGAGACACGTGTACCTCAATGTTCATCACAGCATTGTTTACAATAGCCAGGACATGGAAGCAACAAGATGTCCATTGGCAGATGAATGGATAAGAAAGCTGTGGTACATATACACAATGGAATATTACTCAGCTATTAAAAAGAATACATTTGAATCAGTTCTAATGAGGTAGATGAAACTGGAGCCTATTATACAGAGTGAGGTAAGTCAGAAAGTAAAACACCAATACAGTATAATAACACATATATGTGGAATTTAGAAAGAAGGTAACAATGACCCTATATGCAAGACAGCAAAAGAGACATAGATATAAAGAACAGACTTTTGGACTCTGTGGGAGAAGGCGAGGGTGGGATGATTTGAGAGAACAGCATTAAAACATGTATATTATCATATGTAAAATAGATGACCAGTCCAAGTTCAATGCATGAGACAGAACACTCAAAGCCGGTGAACTGGGACAACCTGAGGGATGGGATGGGGAGGGAGGTGGGAGGGGGGTTCAGGATGGGGGACACATGTACAACCGTGGCGGATTCATGTCAATGTATGGCAAAAACCACTACCATGTTGTAAAGTAATTAGCCTCCAATTAAAACAAATAAGTTAATTAATTTAAGAAATCAAAAGCTAGAAAAAGAAAAAAATTAAATGTTATTAAAAAAAAAAAGAAATTTAAAAAGACCCACACACATATCATGATAAGCTTTCAGAACAGTGGAAATAAATAAGATTCTAAAAGTTTTCGAGAGAAAACAAACTTACAAAAATGATAACACGCAAAAGATCAATAAATCTCAATTATACCAGGTAACAAAGGAACAAAGAAAACTAGGAAAGAGTCTAAGGGGAAACAAATTGTATATCTGAAAAAAACTGAAGAGAAAATAAAAACGTTTTCAGATATGAAAAGGTTTTAAGAGCAGCATTTCTTAGGAAGTTACTGAAGAAAGGGCTCCATCACAATGAGGAAAAAAAAGGGGGGGGGGGAATGTAGAAGACTGTACATAAGATAGAAGCAAACTGATTTCTTAGCATGATGGTGAAGATAAGTTCCTCTGTAACGGGCCCAGAAAGCTTGTGGAATGGTCTGTAGACTTGAAATGTGAAAGAGGGATCCAGAAAGGGTATTGCCAAGAAAAAGTAAATAAGATGGGTAGACTGATGTGGCAGACTATCTTAAGGCTGTGAGTTGTAGAGTTTTGAGATCATTTAAGAGAAAGTGAATAGAATCATTAACTAGAAGAGAAAAACTGGCTGTGCACAAGGAAATGTGGTTGCTGCACATGAGTGTGTGCATGCTAAGTTGCTTCAGTTGTGTCTGACTCTTTTCAACCCTGTGGACTGTAGCCCGCCCGGCTCCTCTGACCTGGGATTTTCCAGGCAAGAATATTGGAGTGGGTTGTCCTTCCCTCCTCCAGGTGATCTTCCCAACTCAGGGATCGAACCCGAGTCTCCTGCCTTTCCTGTATTGCAAGTGGATTCTTTACCGCTGAGTCACCAGGGAAGCCCTTATCTTTTGCATGTGGCTGTCCAATTTTACCAACACCATTCATTGAAAAGGCTTTCTTCCCCACTGTATATTCTTGGCCTCCTTGTCATAAATGAACTGACCACCTATGGGCTTAGTTTTGAGTCCTCTACTCTGTTCCATTGATCTACATGGTAGTTTTTAGGCCAATAAAATGTGGTTTTGGTTATAATAGCTCTTCTTTCATTTCTGATTTTATTTGAATCTCCCATCACTCTCTTTTGGTGAGTCGAGCTAAATATTTGTCACCTTTGCATATCTTTTTGAAGAACCAGCTTTTAGTTTCATTGTTTTCTATTGTCTTTTAACCCTCTATTTCATTTATTTCTGGTCTAGTATTTATTCCCTTTCTTCTACTAACTTTGGTCTTCATTAGTTCTTCTTCTAGATCCTTGAGATGTACAGTTAAGTTACTTGAGACATCTTTTTTCTCGAGGTAGGCATTTATCGCTATAAACTTCCCTCTTAGAACTGCTTTTGCAGCATTTTATAAATTTTGGTGTGTTACATTTCCATTTTTGTTTGTCTCAGGGTATTTAAAAGTTCTCTTAATTGCTCTATGATACATTCAAATAGCTTTCTTTTCTGTGATTGCATTTTTATCCATATTTTATAATTCTCTGCAGTAAGATAAGTCTGAAACAAGCCAATCTCTCAAAGTCCTTCTCAGCGATTCTAAGGCAATTAATTCTTTTGCAGTCCCATTATTGGAAAGCTGTTTTATCTCTTATATTTCCAGTACCTCAGGACTAGAAAGTGAAGTAGGTGTGTCCTTACTCTCCTTTGTTACCTCCAAGCTATTTTTCTTTCATATTTCAATATCCCAAGCTATACCGAAATTCATGGTATTTGGCTATATCCCCCATTTCCACTGCTTGCTATTTTCCTTTCTCAACTGCCTGCTTCTGTCATTCATTAAAGGCTCTAGTTAGTTGTTTTTTTCTATCCCTGCAGTATTGTCACATATTTCAACAGTCACAAGGTTAACTCATTCAGTATTCAGCTACTTTGCCCTCATACTTCCATTAATCTTTTCCTTTTTTTTCCCCTCTAATAACACACTCCCCTGGCCCTTATTTTTACCAGTAACTGTGCATTTAAAATGATTTTCAGATTCAGTTTCTAAATTCTTCTTCTTTTTCTCAGCTCATTTGCATAGCCCACCCTCCCCACTTCCTGCCACTCCTCTGCCCTCATCCAGATTTACAAGTCATTGCATGCACTCAGTCGTGTCTGACTCTTCGTGGCCTACAGCCAGGCTCTTTGTCCATGGGATTTTCCAGGCAAGAATACTAGAGTGGGTTGCCATTTCTTCCTTCAGGGGATCTTCCTGACCCAGGGATGGAAACTGCGTCTCTTGCATTGCAGGCAGATTCTTTACCGCTGAGCCATCAGGGGAGCCTGACAAGTCATTGACCTTACCACTTTTTCACTCTCCATCACTCAACTCCTGTGTTACTTCCCTCTTTATCAAGCTTATCTTTCATGATCACCTCTCTTTTTGTAACATTTCCCTGGTAAAATCTCAGACTAAGATGAATTCAACTGTTTACCCTCCTTAAGCTTTCACCAGAAGAGCTAAAGGTTGCTGGAAAAAAAAAAAATCTCACAATCATAGTGAGCCATTTAAAATTATGATGACAAACATCTAATGGACATTGAATGCTACCAGACAATTCTTTCAGTTTCTCTGAAAAGTTTGGTTTCTATATCCTCCTATAGCAAATGTTTGGAATGAGTTACCAATACTTGCTCTACCTTTTTGCCTGACCACTCATTTTTAAAATCTCCTTCAATCTGGCTTATCTTGTCCTTGTTAAATTCACCAAAGAACTATATGATGCCAAATCCAACAGCTCCTTCTGTATTCTTAGTTAACTTGGGTTCTCAGCAAGGTTGGGCAAAACCTTTCTCCTTCTTTCTCCTACCTCACTCATTCCTCCTACTTGCTCCTTGGCCCCACTGTATAGCTATAGTCACTCTTGTTAAAAAGACAAAAACACAAAAAACCTTTTCCAGCTCTATGGCTATAGATATTATCTTTATATGATGATTCCTCAAATCATATGTGTAGGTTTGACTCTTCTTTGAGCTTTAGACTCATAGGAGAGGTCAGACCTAAACTAATGTCTCTACTTGCATTTTAATAAGCATAAAACAGTTTGCTATGCCTCAAACAGAGCTCTTTACATTCCCTAAATGCCGCGCTTATTTCTTCTATTAGCTTTCTCATCTCATTAAACGATAATACCTTCCATTCAGTTTCTCAGACTAAAACCCTCAGGGTCATTCTTCATTTCTCTCTTTCCCTCAACTCCATTCCCACAGTTCAGTTCAGTCACTCACTTGTGTCTAAATCTTTGTGACCCATGGACTGCAGCACGCCAGGCTTCCCTCTCCATCACCAACTCCTGGAGCTTGCTCAAACTCATGTCCATTGAGTCGGTGATGCCATCCAACCATCTCATCCATTCCCACAGCCAATGCCTAATAAAGGGCTTCCAGTTGCATAGACAAAATAATATGTTGAATATGTTTATTTCTTTCTACCTTCGTTAGTCCAAACCATCTTTATCTCTTGCTATGGGTAATCCAACAGCCCCACTAACTTGTTTCCCTGCCTCAACAACAGCCAAAATGATATTTTAAAAAATCCAAATGAGATCAAATCATATCCATCACTGTTTCATCAGTGGTATACTATAAGAGCACAATAAATATTTGTTAAAAGAAGAAAAAATAAATAAATGGATGATGGAGAAAGCAACTTTCTGAAAGCCCTAGAAGTAGATTAAAATCTGTGTCTGTCTTTTTTCCCTATGACAAGCACTTTTACCTGGGATCCAGGAATGGTACCAGCCTTCATGCTTCAGCTTGTCTTGTTAAGACATGCTTTGTCAAATTTTGAAAGATTATAGATATTATAAAATAGCTGCATGTTATGCATTATAGTACTGCAATCATATTTCTTAGATCTTTTTTTCCATTTAACTTCATTTTATTTAATTCAGGAGGCATAGGAGCTAATAAACAGAAGAAGATGGATGTTTGTGTAAATTTTTCAGTCTCTGCCATATATGTAATTTATAAATATCCAATAATATTAACTAAAATCATGTGCATGGAGCTTTCTGCCAAGAACAAGCACTATAAATATCTTTTATCACTGAAGGAGTAGCCATCATGGTCAACAAAAGAGTCTGAAATACAGTACTTGGATGCAATCTCAAAAATGACAGAATGATCTCTGTTTGTTTCCAAGGCAAACCATTCAATATCATGGTGATCCAAGCCTATGCCCCAACCAGTAATGCTGAAGAAGCTCAAGTTGAACAGTTCTATAAAGACCTACAAGACCTTTTAGAACTAACACCCAAAAAAGATGTCCTTTTCATTATAGAGGACTGAAATGCAAAAGTAGGAAGTTAAGAAACACCTGGAGTAACAGGCAAATTTGGCCTTGGAATACTGAATGAAGCAGGGCAAAGGCTAATAGAGTTCTGCCAAGAGAACGCACTGGTCATAGCAAACACTCTCTTCCAACAACACAAGAGAAGACTCTACACATGGACATCACCAGATGGTCAACACCGAAATCAGACTGATCATATTCTTTGCAGCCAAAGATGGAGAAGCTCTATACAGTCAGCAAAAACAAGAATGGGAGCTGACTGCGGCTCAGATCATGAACTCCTTATTGCCAAATTCAGACTGAAATTGAAGAAAGTAGGGAAAACCACTAGACCTTTCAGGTAAGACCAAAATCAATCCCTTATGATTATACAGTGGAAGTGACAAATAGATTTAAGGGACTAGATCTGATAGACAGAGTGCCTGATGAATTATGGAATGAGTTTCGTGACATTGTACAGGAGACAGGAATCAGGACCATCCCCATGGAACAGAAATGCAAAAAAGCAAAATGGCTGTCTGAGGAGGCCTTACAAATAGCTGTGAAAAGAAGAGAAGTGAAAAGCAAAGGAGAAAAGGAAAGATATAAGCATCTGAATGTAGAGTTCCAAAGAATAGTAAGGAGAGATAAGAAAGTCTTCCTCAGCAATCAGTGCAAAGAAATAGAGGAAAACAACAGAATGGGAAAGACTAGAGATCTCTTCAAGAAACTTAGAGATACCAAGGGAACATTTCATGCAAAGATGGGCTCGATAAAGTACAGAGATGGTATGGACCTAACAGAAGCAAAAGATATTAAGAAGAGGTGGCAAGAATACACAGAAGAGCTGTACAAAAAAGATCTTCATGACCCAGATAATCACAATGGTGTGATCACTCACCTAGAGCCAGACATCCTGGAATGTGAAGTCAAGTGGGCCTTAGAAAGCATCACTACAAACAAAGCTAGTGGAGGTGATGGAATTCCAGTTGAGCTCTTTCAAATCTGAAAGATGAAGCTTTGAAAGTGCTGCAGTCAATATGCCAGAAAATTTGGAAAACTCAGCAGTGGCCACAGGAATGGAAAAGGTCAGTTTTCATTCCAATCCCAAAGAAAGGCAATGCCAAAGAATGCTCAAACTACCGCACAATTGCACTCATCTCACATGCTAGTAAAGTAATGCCCAAATTCTCCAAGCCAGGCTTCAGCAATACGTGAACCGTGAACTTCAGATGTTCAAGCTGGTTTTAGAAAAGGCAGAGGAACCAGAGATCATATTGCCAACATCTGCTGGATCGTTGAAAAAGCAAGAGAGTTCCAGAAAATCATGTATTTCTGCTTTCTTGACTGTGCCAAAGCCTTTGACTGTGTGGATCATAATAAACTGTAGAAAATTCTTCAAGAGATGGGAATGCCAGACCACCTGACCTGCCCCTTGAGAAACCTGTATACAGGTCAGGAAGCAACAATTAGAACTGGACATGGAACAACAGACTGTTTCAAACAGGAAAAGGAGTACTTCAAGGCTGTATATTGTCACCCTGATTATTTAACTTCTATGCAGAGTACATCATGAGAAACGCTGGACTGGAAGAAGCACAAGCTGGAATCAAGATTGCTGGGAGAAATATCAATAAGCTCAGATATGCAGATGACACCACCCTTATGGCAGAAAGTGAAGAGGAACTAAAAAGCCTCTTGATGAAAGTGAAAGAGAAGAGTGAAAAAGTTGGCTTAAAGCTCAACATTCAGAAGATGAAAATCATGGCATCTGGTCCCATCACTTCATGGGAAATAGATGGGGAAACAGTGGGAACAGTGTCAGACTTTATTTTGGGGGGCTCCAAAATCACTGCAGATGGTGACTGCAGCCATGAAATTAAAAGACACTTACTCCCTGGAAGGAAAGTTATGACCAACCTAGATAGTATATTCAAAAGCAGAGATATTACTTTGCCAACAGAGGTCTGTCTAGTCAAGGCTATGGTTTTTCCAGTAGTCATGTATGGATGTGAGAGTTGGACTGTGAAGAAAGCTGAGCGCCGAAGAATTGGTGCTTTTGAACTGTGGTGTTGGAGAAGACTCTTGAGAGTCCCTTGGACTGCAAGGAGATCCAACCAGTCCATCCTAAAGGAGACCAGCCCTGGGTGTTCATTGGAAGGACTGATGCTGAAGCTGAAACTCCAGTACTTTGGCCACCTGATACGAAGAGTTGACGCATTGGAAAAGACCCTGATGCTGGGAGGGATTGGGGGCAGGAGGAGAAGGGGACGACCGAGGACAAAATGGCTGGATGGGATCACTGACTTGATGCACATGAGTTTGGGTGAACTCCAGGAGTTGGTTATGGACAGGGAGGCCTGGTGTGCTGTGATTCATGGGGTAACAAAGAGTCGGACACGGCTGAGCAACTGAACTGAACTGAGCTGAACCTGAGAACTCAGGCACATTATTTTGCCTTTCCCTGTCTCAGTCTCCTTATCTGCAAAGTGACAATAAAAACAGCATCTACATCTTAGGGACGCCTTAGTGTTAAATGAGAATACGGGTGAAGCACTTAGGACTTCCCAGGCGGTGCTAATCATAAAGAACCTGCCCGCCAATGCAGGAAACATAAGAGATGGAGGTTCGATCCTTGGGTTAGTAAGATCCCCAGGAGGAGGTCATGACAATCTACTCCAGTATTCTTGCCTGGAGAATCCCCTGGACAGAGGAGCCTGGTGGGCTACTGTCCATAGGGTCACAAAAAGGCAGACATGACTGAAGCAACTTAACACACAACACACACACTTAGAACAACACCTGATTGTTAATTGCAGCTACTATTAACCAGTGAGTTGGCCATAAAGTTCATTCAAGTTTTTCTGTAAGAGCATATGGAAAAATCCAAACAAAATTTTTTGCTAACCCAGTACAATAATATTGCGAATGTACCTAAGTACCTAAGGCTTTTTTTTTTTTTAAGGTAAATGGTTTGATAAGTGAAGTGTCTTTTAGTAAATCCTAGTATTACCTCTAATCTGGAGGCTTTTTTGCCATCAACAGTTTAATACATATCCCATCTCCTGGTGATTATAGCAGCGTTTCATTACTGGTGACTCTGTGTCTCATCACTTTTTCTTTAGCTCCTTAAAAGCTCACTCCCTACTCTTCCACTCAGCAAGGAATCAAAATGAATGTGACAAAAATGGCTTCTCAAGCAATTTGATCAGAGTAACTGAACAGAGCCCCAAAAGAGTAAAAACAAGGAAAGAAAGCCTCTGAGGCTGCCAGCTTGCTGATAGAACTGCACACACTGAACACAAATGTCAGGTGCCTACTGGTGAGTTACGAGACTGTCAAGACTGGGGGAAGGATTGAAGGGCTTCATTAGGCTCAGGCTGATAAAGGTGGGAAAAGGCAGTTTAAAGAGTTTGTGACCAAATCAGTTAGAGAAGTGGGGACCTAGAGCGTGTACAACTTTTGTTTGGAATCCAGAAATGGATGACATTCTGTTTCTTCTAAAGGGCAAATAAAATGAGGTGGATTTTAACTGCAGCCATGAAGATGAAGGGTATACACTAGGAAGCAGAGTTTAGAGCTGAATTAGAGTGCAAAGAAATGCATAATTCAGGAAGAGATGTTTATTATCACAGAAGGCCACTCTCAGTTTGGGAGAGCTAAAGTCTTGTCTGTATATTCAAGTCAGTAAATATTTAGTGAGCACTGGCAGTTCTATGTACACACCAGGGAATTCAACTCAGTTCACCAATCCTGTGCCTTCCAGGTCAGGGCACGGTGGAAAGGATGACAGAAGAAGGGCACGGAGTTTTAGGAACTGCGGGCAGGTTGCCTTCTATCCATTCTGCGTCTTCTTCAGAGGCCTCTCTGCCACCCACAAAATCAAAAGGCAGGTGCACATGTCACGGCTCTTTAGTTTCTCTGCCCAAGGCATCGCTGACTAAAAAAGTATCCTAAAACTCCTCTATTAAAGATTCAATAGAGTTTTTGCTTTTTAAATTGAAACACTGAAATATCTATTCATAAACCGTGTACTTCCTGGATTGTAAAGCTAATATACAAGTTATTTCAAAACCATAATTTTTTTGGACATCAGCTGGTATTTCCATTTTCTGATCATAATGTAATTGAGGAGGCTGTTCCTTAAAGCTTTCAAATTTTCTAGATCATTTTCCAAGTTTCACAACATATTTAGAATGAGTATGTTTTCCATTTGAGATCAAATATATGCATACAAGTAAAAATATACATTTTACTTGATGTGGTGGGTCTGTGTCAGCCTCTGGTTGGGCATGAAACGTCTTGGGAGAGAGAAAATGCTCACTGAAGCTATTCTTTATGAGAGCACGAGAAATAAGGGCTACACTCAGCACTCCTAACCTGGAGTTTAACATGGTGATGTACCCAGCAGAGGAAGTCCATCAGTAGTCACTTAAGCTACTCCAGAGTACTTAGAACGTGGCAGAGGTGATCTGGAAAAGTTTGATTCCTGATCATGGAAACAGGAGACATACATGGGAACAACTAGGAGGTAGAACAGCAGCATCTAATTAAGTTGCAGAGGAAGTGACATGGATTAGACAGTGATGAAAATTCAAACATGGGAAAAACTTACTGGATAGTTTTGCTAGCTAGAACAGATTCACCCTGTCAAGTGTTGGCTTTAAATGACTGCAGATACACGCATCTCTTACAGAATCATGGGTCTGAAGAACACTGAGAGGATAAGTAAAACCAGGGTGTGATTTCCACATGCCAGTAGATTAAAATATTGGAAGGGAGTGTCACTTCCTTCTGCAGAATGGGCTACTGAAAACTCAGCATGTTATTGTTTAGTCTCTAAGTTGTGTCCAACTCTTTTGTGACTTCATGGACTGTAGCCTGCCAGGCTTCTCTAGCTGTGGAATTTCGCAGGCAAGAAAGATAGAGTGGTTTGCCATTTCCTTCTCCAGAAAATTCATCATAGCTCAACACTGTCCTGAGATTTCAAGGGTCAAGACCTCAACTTCTGTTGATTCCTTAGTAGTGGTCAACCACTGTGTATTGACTGCATATAACTTTTGAGCTATGAGCAATTCCAAAGAAAGATATTTTTCCCCAAGTGTGGTCTCAGTAACAGCCAATCAAAAAATAAATTTCTAGCTGAGTCTTCAAATAAGATGAATATCAAAACTCAGAAATTCAAATGAAACTCAGAAACTTAATTAACCCCATATTACTTTCAAAATGTTATTGAGTTATTTTATAATCTTAAGACTAATCATGTAAGATTCTACTCAGTTTATGAATAAGTTTTGTCATTACTAATTATTCTAGAAGCCTCAAAAATTGTTCCAAGTAAGTTTCCTTGGAACTTGCTGTGGTTTTCCCAGTAGCATATAGGACAGTCTGTTTTTCAAAACTGAACTATAATAATGTTGACTTGTCTCTATAAGCAAAAGAAAAAATGAAGTAGTCTTTTTAGAGAAGACTAATTTCAAAGATAAACATAATTTGAATTCAAGGAAAAATAAAAACCAGAGTAAAGGTGCTACAGAAGCTTTTTCAATAAACTCTATTCCCAAACTAAGGCGTGAGCCATCTTATTTAGGTACACTCACAGGAAGCACAGTTCAAGGAATGAAGTTGTATAGGCTCTCCACTTTCACAGGCTGGCGCTTGCCTTCTCATCAGCTTTACTTTGTGACTACTTAGATTCATTCCTCAGCCTCTTTGTTGAATGTAGCAGCTTCACATCAAGGACTGCTGCTCAGTACAGTATGTGGGGACTCACCGGTGTGAGCTCTTTGGCGAAAGCATAGTCTGGCTTCATGTGGAAACACAGGCCCATTTTCAAGCCTGTCAGGATGAGTTAGTTAAATCGTGTCTCTGAACACCTCCTTCTCAGTACCACAGGAGAGATTTAGCCCCTACTGGTAGTTTAAACTCATTCTCATCCAGTATTTATAAGCCCTGGCATCGTCATCTGAGAGGCTCTTTAGGGTATAGATGAAGCGGTTTCCCTGGGAGACCAGGGGACGGAGAAGCAGGATTAGCTCTTTAGGCCACACATCCCAGGCAGAAATCTGCTGAGGAGAGACGTCTGCTCTGGTCCTGTGGGGGTCCAACTCTGAGGCCCCCCCACAAGGCTCCTCTGTTGACGAGGGCCTTAGGGAAGCTTTACAGAGTGAACAGCTTCTCCTCTCCTTCCTCTCCCCCTCCTTCCTTCTCCCTCTCCCTCCTTTGACAGCATTTCCTCCTGCATAAAATATGATCGATTTTTTTTGAAAAATATTTTAAAATACTTATTGTGTGCCAGATACACAATACCTCATGAACATTTGGAATAATTCTATGCTGTAGTTATTGTTATTGGCACATTATAGAAGTCAGGAGAATGATGCTTGAGAGGTTAAATAATTCAGAGAAATTACCCAGTGGCAAAGCCAGGGATAAATTCCAAGTCTAAAATCTAAGCTTATAGCCCATACCCTATAGTTATGTGGGAAAGACACCACACACACACACACACACACACACACACACACACACAGAACAAAACCACCCATAATCTCTTCATTCAAAGGTAACCCTCTTAGAATTCAAAATCTTTGCACAAATATAAAATTAGGTGACTCTTGAAGAGAAATAGAATACTTGAGCAACTTCTGTTTTGTACACTGCTACTTTTTTCTGAGCAATATAATCTGAACATTTTTCACATGTCAGTGGCTAGTCTTCCTCAACCTGATTTTTGGAGGATGACTGGCATTCTATCATGTGGGTGTCACATTGTTTACTTACCCCAATCTCTTTCTAATTTTAGGAACTGTGCTGCAGTATACATATTTGTACACCGTTTTATGAATCTACCTCTGAACAGCCACTAGGGTAACCTGAGGTGGCAGGGCTGGAGAACAGAAGTTTTTGGCTGAACCCAATCCCAAGTGAGTCCCATCTCTGCTGAGGCTGTGGTCACCCACTAGCACAAATCCCAGTGTGACACAGAGTACCTCTGGTCTTGCTGCTTTGTATCAAGTTGTTAGAGCCATTTAACAATAGCTGTCAACAGCTATATAACAAAAAGCTCTTAGGAAACTAAGATACTGGGGGCAGGAGGACCTGGTTGAAAGATGCCATGGTTTTCTCAGTTGAAAGAGACTGAGAGGTCTGGGCTGAGAGGGTAGGTAAGTGGCTGATCTGACACTTTCCCTTTATTTGGGGATTAAAAAAGATATTACATGAGAGGTTTGTTCTGAACAAGAGGGACAAGACTCCTCCAGCTGGGTTATGACTTTTAAGGCAACTGAGAAATTTATGGGGGTGGTGGAGCCCTAATACCATGCAGTGGTCCCTAGGAAAATCTCCTTATTAATTAAAAGACTTGCTCATCGGGGGATCATGTACAAGAATTGGTCATTCAGTGATCCAAGCACCCATGGTAGCCTTAGACCAGGAGAACAGAGCCACATAAGAGGCCGAAATGACTCTAGGGAGACACTTAGAGAAGTTAAGCTCACAAGCACACTGGCCAATCATACAATTTCATCAGTAGAATTTTATCTCTGACAAATTCAACTTTAGAGTGGGAAATAGAGAAGTAAGGGGCGTTGGGAAGTCAGTCTCTAACACCCTCACCAATTTTATGTACCTTTGCTGTTGTTCAGTTGCTAAGTCATGTCCAACTCCTTGTGACCCCATGGACTGTAGCACACCAGACTCTTCTGAACTCTACTATCTCCTGGAGTTTGCTCAAATTCACGTCCATTGAGTCGGTGATGCTACCTAACCATCTTATCCTCTGCCACCCCCTTCTCCTTTTGCCTTCAATCTTTCCCAACATCAGGGTCTTTTCCAACAAGCTGGCTCTCCGCATCAGGTAGCCAAAGTATTGGAGCTTCAGCTTGAGCAACAGTCCTTCCAGTGAATATTTAGAGTTGATTTCCTTTAGGACTGACTGGTTTGATCTTCTTGCGGTACAAGGGATTCTCAAGAGTTTTCTCCAGCACTGCAATTTGGAAGCATCAATTCTTTGGTGTTTGGCCTGCTTTATGGTTCAACTCTCACATCCATATATGACTACTGGAAAAACCACAGCTTTGACTATATGGATCTTTGTTGGCAAAGTGATGTTTCTGCTTTTTAATATGCTGTCTACATTTGTCATAGCTTTCCTTCCAAGGAACAAGTGTCTTTTAATTTCCTGGCTACAGTTACCATCCACAGTGACTGTGGAACCCAAGAAAATAAAATCTGCCACTGCTTCCATTGTATGTATCTACAAAGCATACTTGCCAGTGCCTACATAATAGAGAATTAAAGGAAAAATTTGCCCTCAAAATAGCCAAAATGGGCATTTTTATTGCATACACAGTCATTAGACAAAGTTAGCTTGAAAAAAAAGGAATCATCTCAGAATTCTGAAATTGAGGGACTAGATCTTTCTATGAAAACTTGCCTTTTTCTCCCTGTGCCTTGAGACCAGTGCTCTCAGGAATACTTATCCATACCTTCTCTAATTCCTGAGAATGGGGTGAGGGGAGAGAAAGATCTTTTAAAGTTAACTTATTCCAACTGTTATAAACTAGTGAGCTTTTTTTGTAATGCCTGATTCATGACTAAGTTTAGAAAATGAAGCTATGAAATCTCTGGTTGTGTCTGTCTATATATTTACATGTGTAACTATATGTGTTTACCTTTGGGTGCTATAATCAAATTTAATTTGTAAACGTGCTGTGCCACGCTAAGTTGCTTTGGCTGTGTCTGACTCTGTGATCCTATAGACTATAGCCATCCTGGCTCCTCTGTCCACTGGAGTGGGTTGCCATTTCCTCCTCCAGGGATCTTTCCAACCCAGGAATCAAATCCCCATCTTCTGGGGCTTCTGCATTGGCAGGTGGATTCTTTACCACTGAGTCACCTAGGAAGCCCCAATTTGTAAATAAGCTCCATTTAATTGGCTTAAAGGAAATCAAGTGCTTATACAAATTCTCAGAAATATAAAAGAAAAACTGGCCAGGATGAATTTCAGGTTCATGTGAACTGGGAAATTGTCAGTATTAAATTAATACCTGGAGTTAAAGTTTATTGATTTAATTAATATAGACATGTCTTTAGAGTCAACATTAAGTATAACACCTTTATTGTACCTAGGTTTAATAGAAGTCAAATGAGATCTTATGTTTGTTGCAAATTTGTAAGCAATAAAAATGACTTGGAGTGATGAAATTTTTATAACTAAATTAAATATAAATGAAATAAGAGCTTTTGGGTGAACTCTTTGGGAATAACTATTTTAGGAATGTCTACTTAAGAATAATTTCTCCAGATATTCAGTAACTTAAAATTTTAGAGTTGTACTAAATTAAGTTATATAATGAAAGTTTATTGAATAGCTGTGTCATTCCAGAACAAAATAAAATATTGAAACTAATTACTGAACATTAGTGTCCCTTTACAGAAAAAAATTAAGGTATTTAGAACTATCAGTAAATATGTTTGGTGCTATACTGAGATATTTTCTATATGAAAGCACATATTTTTAGAAATTGTTGTTGGTATTATGATGTCCGTCTACAGAATGCAAATATAAAAGTTAATTAATAATTGGCTAATTCTTAGTCTTCAATAGAAATTAAGATTTTTAAGAGTTGAGTCTAACTTAAAAATATAATTAAAGCTACTAGAGATAATAAGGGAAGCATTTCATTATATAGTAGGAAAGTGGGATGTGTGTTTTCAGTAAAAGACGGTAAGAGGAATGAAGTTGTATTTTGTTAAGGGAAAAAAAAGCAATTTTTGTCCTAGAACTAATTGTTTCTACATGGAAAAAATAAGGGACAAACCAACATGGATACCAAAAGTGATGAAGGACTATGGAAAATAAATTCTGAGAAAAGCATTATATGCATGGTCAGGATTGGGTAAGTTTAGAATAAATTTAGTTAAGTGAATTTTAAAAGTAAACTGATGAAAAATTTGAATTTAATTTTTCTCTCTGTTAAGAGGACAAGATTTCTTAAAACGTTGGGCTGCTTTGATAACAGATTTTTAGCTTCTTTACCTTTTAAGCAATCTGTTAATTATTTGCCTTTGAAATATTTTATTGTCAACTTGGGCTTCCCTGGTGGCCAGCAGACGAATGGATAAGAAAGCTGTGGTACATATACACAATGGAATATTACTCAGCCATTAAAAAGAATACATTTGAATCAGTTCTAATGAGGTAGATGAAACTGGAGCCTATTATGCAGAGTGAAGTAAGCCAGAAAGAAAAACACCAACACAGTATACTAACACATACATATGGAATTTAGAAAGATGGTAACGATAACCCTGGATGTGAGACAGCAAAAGAGACACACAGATGTACAGAACAGTCTTTTGGACTTTGTGGGAGAGGGAGAGGGTGGGATGATTTGGGAGAATGGCATTGAAACATGTATAATATCATATATGAAACGAATCGCCAGTCCAGGTTCAATGCATGATACTGGGTGCTTGGGGCTGGTGCACTGAGACAACCCAGAGGGATTCTACGGGGAGGGAGGAGGGAGAGGGGTTCAGGATGGGGAACACGTGTATACCTGTGGCGGATTCATGTTGATGTACGGCAAAACCAATACAATATTGTAAAGTAAAAAAATTAAAATGAAAATAAAAAAATTCACAATAGGCAAAAGGTGAAAGCAACCCAAATATCTATCAACAAATGGACGGATAAATAAAATGTGGTTACATTCTGAAAAAAAAAAAATCTGCCTGCAATGTGAGAGACCTGGGTTCGATCCCTGGATTGGGAAGATCCCCTAGAGAAGGGAACGGCTACCCACTCCAGTATTCTGGCCTGGAGAATTCCATGGACCATACGGTCCATGGAGTCTCAGAGCTGGACACAACTGTGCAACTTTCACTTTCGTTACTTATTGTCACCTTGGTTAAGTGAAGAAGCATTATTTCACTGTGATCTATGATACTGTTTGACCAACTATTTTAAAATCTTTTTGATATTTTTTGCAAAATTTCCATATTAAATTCTAATGAAGTTTCTTTGATCTCTGGATAACTTTGGGATGTATCCCAAAGAAAGATCCTAAGCTAACTAGGTCCATTTGGTATGCAAAATTACACAGAAAGTATTGTCACATGAGTAACAAATCTTCTTAGGTTATATTATATGGGTAAATGTTCTTAAGGCTGATATTCTAGGAATTATGTGGAATTCCTAAAAATTTGGAAGGTCCTGGTAAATGTTATCAGTCATAATTCTAGTTAATATCTTTTTTTTTTCCAGTTAGTAGCTAAAATTGTGTGCATCACAGCAGGAACCAAGTCTCCTTAACTGCATTGTAATCAGGTCTTTAATTGTGCCTTCGTAAGTTTTCTGTCATTCATATACAGCTATGGTTTTACTCTGATGCTTTTGAAAAAATGTCTTCTCGTCAGGAAGATTTAAGGAAGGGCTTTTTCACAAGCACAGATTTCTGATAACTTTCATATCATACTGCAGAACTGGGTAAGACATTAAAGAATTCTAATGGGAAATCTGACGGCTTTATAAAACTGTTAATAAAAAGGATTATTTACATCGGACTGAAAGAACTGGTTAAAATGGTTGCAATTTTTATGATTTCTGTCTGAAACACTACTGGCTTCTAATCTGTATTTTCCAGATATAATAAAACTCCTCCCCTCAAGCTAATTATGAAAGCAGAATTGAAACATCTTTTCTCTCTACCTGATAGCTGTAGAGATTGGAAACTTTTAGGTTCTCAGCAACTTTATCAGATAAATTAGGGAAGCCACCTCCTAACAGATACAGGAATCTCAAAGTACTTTGGGGATCTTGAAAAGAGAAGAAAGGAGTTTGCTAGCAGAACAAGCCTTCAGATACTTATTTTCAGGGGAAGATTTTATATAAGCCCAAATTCTTGTATCTCCTCATACCTATAAAAACTCTAAAATCATTAATAGTGACATCTGCTCTCCATGACTAGCAACAAGTCTCTGCAAAAATGTTTGCTTGGCTGCATGTACCCCACTTCACTAAAATCATCTATAGACTGACCTTCCCCATACCTCTTTGGAGCATTTCCTCAGAGTTATCTGAGATACTGTTTCCTAGCTATAGTTCTCATTTTGTCTCAAATAAAAGTAACTCACAACTCTCACATTGTGCATTTTTTCAGTGGACATTATAGTTACATTTTTTTCAGTTGACACTATAGTTAACTTTGTGTGTACCCTTTCCTCCAGAGAAGCTATAATTTATTCATCTCAGTTCAGTCCCTCAGTTGTGTCTGACTCTTTGTGACTCCATGGACTGCAGCATGCCAGGCTTCTCTGTCCATCACCAGCTCCTGGAGTTTACTCAAACTCATGTCCATAGAGTCAGTGATGTCATCCAACCATCTCATCCTCGGTCATCCCATTCTCCTCCCACCTTCAATCTTTCCCAGCATCAAGGTCTTTCCCAATGAGTCAGTTCTTCACATCAGGTGGCCAAAGTATTAGTTTTAGCTTCAATATCAGTCCTTCCAGTGAATATTCAGGACTGATTTCCTTTAGGATGGACTAGTTGGAACTCCTTGCAGTCCAAAGGACTCTCAAAAGTCTTCTCCAATACCACAGTTCAAAAGATCAATTCTTCGGCACTCAGCTTTCTTTATGGTCCAACTCTCACGTTCATACATGACTACTGGAAAAACCATAGCTTTGACCAGACTGCCTTTGTTGGCAAAATAATGTCTCTGCTTTTTAATATGTTGTCTAGGTTGATCATAGCTTTTCTTCCAAGGAGCTAGTGTCTTTTAATTTTATGGCTGCAGTTACCATCTGCAGTGATTTTGGAACCACTGTTTCCCCATCTATTTCCCATAAAGTGACGGGACTGGATGCCATGATCTTAGTTTTCAGAATGTTGAGTTTTAAGCCAACTTTTTCACTCTTCTCTTTCACTTTCATCAAGAGGCTCTTTATTTCTCCTTTGCTTTCTACCATAAGGGTGGTGTCATCTGCGTATCTGAGGTTACTGATATTTCTCCCAGCAATCTTCATTCCAGTTTGTGTTTCATCCAGCCCAGCATTTCTCATGATGTACTCTGCATATAAGTTAAATAAGCAGGGTGACAATATACAGCCTTGACATACTCCTTTCCCTATTCAGAACCAGTCTGTTCCATGTCCAGTTCTAACCGTTGTTTCTTGACCTGCATACAGATTTCTCAGGAGGCAGGTCAGGTGGTCTGGTATTCCCATCTCTTTCAGAATTTTCCACAGTTTGTTGTGATCCACACAGTCAAAGGCTTTGGTATAGTCAATAAAGCAGAAGCAGATGTTTTTCTGGAACTCTCTTGCTTTTTCGAAGATCCATTGGATTTTGGCAATTTGATCTCTGGTTCCTCTGCCTTTTCTAAAACCAGCTTGAACATCTGGAAGTTCACGGTTCACGTAATGCTGAAGCCTGGCTTGAAGAATTTTGAGCATTACTTTGCTAGCATGTGAGATGAGTGCAATTGTGTGGTAGTTTGAACATTCTTTGGCATTGCGCTTCTTTGGGACTGGAATGAAATCAGACCTTTTCCAGTCCTGTGGCCACTGCTGAGTTTTCCAAATTTGTGGCATATTAAGTGCAGCACTTTCACAGCATCATCTTTCAGGATCTGAAAGAGCTCAATTGGAACTCCATCACCTCCACTAGCTTTGTTCATAGTGATATTTCCTAAGGCCCACTTGACTTCATATTCCACAATGTCTTGCTCTAGGTGAGTGATCACACCATCGTGATTATCTGGGTCATGAAGATCTTTTTGTAGAGTTCTTCTGTGTATTCTTGCCACCTCTTCTTAATATCTTCTGCTTCTGTTAGGTCCATACCATTCCTGTCGTTTATTGTGCCCATCTTTGCATGCAATGTTCCCTTGGTATCTCTAACTTTCTTGAAGAGATCTCTAGTCTTTCCCATTCTATTGTTTTCCTCTATTTTTTTGCATTGATCACTTAGGAAGGTGTTCTTATCTCTCCTTGTTATTCTTTGGAACTCTGTATTTAAATGGATGTATCTTTCCATTTCTTCTTTGCCTTTGGGTCTTTTCTTTTCTCAGCTATTTGTAAAGCCTCCTCAGACAACTATTTTACCGTTTCGCATTTCTAGTTTCTCCTTAATAATTATAGAATATCAAGTATCTCCACACTCCTTCAAGCCCTTTTCCAAAATAGATGAAAAACAGTGAAAAACTATGAGCAGGGACATCAAACATTAATAGCCAACTTTTTGTTGAGAAGGAAATCACTTAATGCTTCTCTCTATGTATTATGGAATAAAAGAAGTACTCAACATCCCAGCAAACCACACCTGGTCTTCTGTGTCCCTACTCTATCCTCCAACTGATCAAATGGTAAAGAACGTTCAAAATAGTGTTCTTATCTCTGATTTCCACACAAGCTTATTAAAGGAACAGACATGAAGTCAAAGTAGCTCGAATTTTATCAATCCTTCAAATGTATCAATCTTCAAATGATAGAAAATTTTTACTATTTTCTATCAGAAGAAAGGTACTATGCAAATTTCTATGAAAATTAACATTTACCTAGCATTTGTATTTTCAAAATGTTTGTACCATTATTTACTAGTTAGCATAACATTTGAGAACCATCATAAGCTTTAAACACAAGGAAATTCCTTTTTTAATATAGTTCCAGTAGTGACAGTGAATGTTATCCTTTCACCTCCTGGCAGGTTTTAATCATGTGAGACAAAATTGTCAGCTCTTCTAAATCTTCTAATTTTGAATTTAGTAACTTGCCACATCGCCGAGTCCTTTCCATAGAATATTAGAATACTTAATATTACAAAAATCAAGACTCAATCTGAAATCTGCAACATCTTTAAGCTGCTCTATATGATGCCTCACACACCCAAAGCAAGTGGTATTTGTTCAACAAGCATTTATTTATGGCCTACATGTGTCAGGCATCAAGTCTCTGCCTTGTCTTTACTGAGCTTAAAGTCTGTAAGTAAAAACCTGCATTGCAGTGTGGTGAATGCTGGAAGAGCAGCAAGGCCTGAGGGCTAAAGAAAGAAGGCATGGCTCAGGCTGAAGGGATGTAGAAGGAACTCAGATGGGGGATTTCTCTTCTAAGCTGCCATTTGATTTCCAGACTGTTCTGTTTTTTTTTCTTTTTTAACAAAACAAAAACAAGTCAGTCTCTCACCTGTGCTTATGTAACTTAATTATATTAAAGATATTAAAATTTAAAAAAATAAAAAAAATAAATTAAAAAAAACACAACTGGCAGCCCATAGGCCAAACCCAGCCTGCTGTTGTATTTTGTTTGGATTAAATAATGTTTTAAAACCAAAAAAAAATCAATCAATCAATCAATCAATCAAATTTCAAGTCATTATTTTTTAACTTAGCTTTGTCTTAAGCATTGATATGCAGAAAATGAGACTAATATACTCATTATTTTATCCTAACACACATTTTAAAAGTATATTAAAAAAAAGTCCAGGAAGACCTAAACTCATCTCACATACCATCAGTGGCATACAAGTCCTATGTTGGAACATGTTAACAAATGGTGATGGCCAGTGCTGATAAATGTTAAGGAAGGAAGGAGTGGGGGAATTTGCTGATTTTTAGAAGCATCATTCTGTTAAAATGATTAAACAAGGAGGCTATTAGACCAAGGCAGCTTTAATGCTGTGGTGGCTACAGAAGCAAGGAAAACTTAAGCCTGTAAAGGCCTAATGGTTATGAAATCAAGATGACAAGGACCACCAATCACAAGCAGCTAACTATATTTTAAGCCAAAATCAATGAAATAATGTCCTTTCTCTGCTTCTGAACTTTCTCTCTTATCTATCCCCTAGCTAGGATTGGCAGAACACTCCTACCACTACCAGTTTGGTGCTATTCAATTCCAATCAATATTTGTTCAATAAACTCTTAAAATTTTTAATATGCCTTAATTTGTCTTTTAATAATTTTGTGTGGTGAATGATATATAGTAAGAATGGAGACAGGAAAAAACTGTTGCGTGTGTGCATGCTAAGTCGCTTCAGTCATGTCCGACTCTTTGTGACCCTATGGACTATTAGACTCCCAGTCTGCTAGACTCCTCTGTCCATGGGATTCTCCAGGCAAGAATACTGGAGTGGGTTGCCATGCCCTCCTCCAGGGGGGCTTCCTGACCTAGCGATCAAACCCACGTCTCTAAGGTCTCCTGCATAGGCAGACAGGTTCTTTACCACCAGCACCACCTGGGAAGTCCAGGAAAAACTGTTAGAATGTCATTAGGCACGACTGAGCGACTTCAGTTTCACTTTTCACTTTCAAGCATTGGAGAAGGAAATGGCAACCCACTCCAGTGTTCTTGCCTGGAGAATCCCACGGACAGGGGAGCCTGGTGGGCTGCCATCTATGGGGTTGCACAGAGTTGGACATGACTGAAGCAACTTAGCAGCAGCAGCAGCAGTCATTTAAGAGGGAAATGACAAAGGCCTAAATTAAAGTAGTAATTGTAGAGGTGGAAAAGGGAACAGCTTAGAGAGATGTAAGATTGTACACTGGTTTGATTTTACACTGGTACACACAGATTTGATTTTAGAGGTTAGTGAAAAAAGGAGTCAAAGATAAATTTAGGTTCCTTTTTGGGACCAGTGCAAGGAAATGTTATGCCATCTATATAGATCCAATATAAAGGAAAAAGAACATTAGGATCAGGGTAGGGGTGTTGCATTGATTCGATTTTGCATAAGTTGATTTTGAAATATTTTAAGAATATCCAAGTAGAATGTTAACTTTGTAGCTAAAAATATGAAAATGGGGCTTAGGAGAAATAATCAGCTGCTATCAGCATATAGGTGATGAATGATGCCACAGATGAAGAAGCAATCAACACAGGAGGAATATGGAAATTGAATGGAAAAGAAGAGGATAAGAAAGAGAAGAGGCCAAAATTTAAGAACAAGATAAGAGTATTCAAAGTCAGCAAAGGAGACTAGAAGGAATAGTCAGAAACATAGGAGAGAAGAGTCACAAAATGGAGAAGGCGATGGCACCCCACTCCAGTACTCTTGCCTGGAAAATCCCATGGATGGAGGAGCCTGGTAGGCTGCAGTCCATCAGGTTGCTGAGAGTTGGACACGACTCAGTGACTTCACTTTCACTTTTCACTTTCATGCATTGGAGAAGGAAATGGCAACCCACTCCAGTGTTCTTGCCTGGGGAATCCCAGGGACGGGGGAGCCTGGTGGGCTGCCGTCTATGGGGTCGCGCAGAGTCGGACACGACTGACGCGACTTAGCAGCAGCCAGGAAGAGGAAAGAGTAGCATACAGTGTCCACAGCTACAGATAGGTCATGTAATGTCTAATACGGCTCCACAGGGACTAATGACCCAAAGTCCCTTGTAACTTTGACAAGGTAGCTTCAGTAGAGTTGGGACAGAACCCAGACTGCCGTAGTTTGAGGACTACATGGGGTGGGGATAAAGAAACTGGGGACAGCATGCAAAAGCCTGAACATGGAGAAAAGGGAAGGAAAAAGGAGAAACAGCAGGCGGAGGGGTCTGGTTAGATATTACTGAGCTCTTGTTTTTTGTTTGCCCCCAGTCGACTTGAGCATGTTTTTATGCCCAGGGGAGAGAACAACTTAAAAGGCAGAGTGTAACTATAAAGGCAAGAGAGTGGGAAAACTGATAGAAGGAAATCCCTGATAAAGTGGGACCAGATGCCAGATGACAGGGTTAATGTTGGAAGAGAAACAAAGAACCCCCTCTTTGGAGACTGAAGGAAAGGAGGTGAAAATGAGCATGAAAGTAGGTAAGTTTACTGGCACCAAGTATGGTGTTAAGAGATGCCCAATTTGGCAGCCTCCAGTTCGTTTGCTTGTTGTGCTTAATTAAAAAAAAAATGGTTAGAAGACTTGAAAGGAGCTGTGAATATATGGAATAACCTGTTATAGATGAGAGAGGAGAAAGTTAGCAGACCCACCAAGGCATGAGGAAGGGCTGGGAGAAAAGTAATTTACAAAAAGATAAAACATGGTAGGAAAGAAGGGGGCAGATAAATAGCAGGCAATTATAAAGGTTCATGCTGAGCAGAATGCTAGAAACAACAGAAACAGTGCTTTGCATCTTAACCCACACTACTTTTTACAGCGTTGATTTTAGAAGCAGGACCTGGAGATTATTATACTAAGTGAAGTAAGTCAGAGAAAAACAAATATATGATATTGCTTATATGCAGAATCTAAAAAATGATACAGATGAACATATTTACAGAACAGAAAACAGACTCTCAGAGAATAAACTTAACGGTTATCAGGGGGAAAGGGCTGCATGGGGAGATAGACTGGGAGTTTGTGATTGACATATATACACTGCTATACTTAAAATAGATAACCAGGACTTCCCTGGTGGTGCAGTGGAAAAAATCCACCTGCCAATGCAGGAGACGTGGGTTGGATCCCTGGTCTGGGAAGATTCCACATGCTGCAGAACAACTAAGCCTGTGAGCCACCATACTGAGCCTGACCTCTAGAGCCCATGAGCTCTATCTACCGAGCCCACGTGCTGTAACTACGGAAGCTCACACACCTAGAGCCTGTGCTCCACAACAAGATAAGCCACTGCAATGAGAAGCCCATGCATCGCAACAAAGAGAAGGCCCCGTTCACTGCAAGAGAAAGCCTGTGCAAAGCAAACAAGACCCAGCACGGTCAAAAATAAACAAATAGAATTTTTAAAATTCTTTAAATAAAATAAAATATATAACCAACAAAGACCTACTTTATAGCATAGGGAACACTGCTTAATATTCTGTAATAATCTAGATGGGAAACGAATTACATGTATAATGTATAACTGAATCACTTTGCTGTACACCTGAAACAAATACAACATTGTTAATCAACTATGCTCCAACATAATTTTTTTTTTAAGTAAGTGTATTTAGGATGTTATGATTAAACACAGAAACAAAGTCTCAGAAGTAAAAGACATCATGCATTTGTGTATGCAATTACTATTCTCTACATGGCTACTTGAAGCACAGCAGGTACTGCTCAAAGTCAGTGAGTAGCAGACCAAAGAGGAAAACCTATGTTTTGGTCTCTTTCAGAGAACTGATACACGAATGGCTGGAGATGATGGTCACAGGATCCCTAGGAGTCAGATGGCTATCAGGAAATTTTAAATGTATTCCTTTGTTTATACTTATATAAACTGCTATGTTTTTATATCTCTTAAAGGATATCCTCTCCAAATTCTAGTATCTATTGAATAGAAATGCATAAAGTCATCACTAGATCGAATAGATACAATCTTCTTAATTTTATAACATCACAAGGCCTCATATGCATAAAACTTCCCATAAAAATGCTGTATCTGTCAACATTCTTATGTATTAGAGATAAAATAAAAGCTTCAGCACAAGTTTTTATATTTTAGAGCAAATGTATGACTGATAAAATTATAGGCATCAGATGACCCCTTCTTAAACACATGGAATTGCAACCTATCTGAGTAGATTGAAAAGAGACTAAAAATAAAGATGGGGTGGGTTTGGTGTTGTCAGCTGAAATTTTTCTATCACAAACTGAGTTATTGCACAGGCATAAAGGCAAATACATCAGCTGCATTCCCAAGAATGACTTGCATCATGTGATAAGAATGAGGTCTTCCTATCAGAAAAATCATAGTGCTGGGTGTGTGCTTTAGGGAAGTGAATGAATTCTGTCTGCGTGGACTTAGGGGCTCACAGGTCAAACACATACATACAAAATAACATACCTGGGTAAGAGACAGAGGCTAGAGTTTTACATCATTGATTAACTGTTTACCAGGACTAGAAAAGATCAGTTTTCATTCCATCCCAAAGAAAGGCAATGCCAAAGAATGCTCAAACTACTGCACAATTGCAACCCACTCCAGTACTCTTGCCTGAAGAATTCCATGGATAGAGGAGCCTGGTAGACTGCAGTCCATGGGGTTGCTAAGAGTAGAACACGACTGAGAGACTTCACTTTCACTTTTCACTTTCCTGCACTGGAGAAGGAAATGGCAACCCACTCCAGTGTTCTCGCCTGGAGAATCCCAGGGACGGGGGAGCCTGGTGGGCTGCCATCTATGGGGTCGCACAGAGTCGCACAGACTGAAGCAACTTAGCAGCACGCTAGTAAAGTAATGCTCAAAATTCTCCAAGCCAGGCTTCAGCAATACATGAACCATGAACTTCCTGATGTTCAAGCTGTTTTTAGAAAAGGCAGAGGAACCAGACATCAAATTGCCAACATCTGCTGGATCATCGAAAAGGCAAGAGAGTTCAGAAAAACATCTATTTCTGCATTATTGACTATGCCAAAGCCTTTGACTGTGTGGACACAATAAACTGTGGAAAATTCTGAAAGAGATGGGAATACCAGACCACCTGACCTGCCTCTTGAGAAACCTATATGCAGGTCAAGAAGCAACAGTTAGAACTGGACATGGAACAACAGACTGGTTTCAAATAGGAAAAGGAGTACGTCAAGGCTGTATATTGTCACCCTGCTTATTTAACTTCTATGCAGAGTACATCATGAGAAACGCTGCTCTGAAAGAAGCACAAGCTGGAATCAAGATTGCCGGGAGAAATGTCAACAAGCTCAGATATGCAGATGACACCACTGTTATGGCAGAAAGTGAAGAGGAAATAAAAAGCCTCTTGATGAAAGTGAAAGAGAAGAGTGAAAAAGTTGGCTTAAAGCTCAACATTCAGAAAACGAAGATCATGGCATCTGGTCCCATCACTTCATGGGAAATAGATGGGAAAACAGTGGAAACAGTGTCAGACTTTATATTTTGGGCTCCAAAATCACTGCAGATGGTGATTGCAGCCATGAAATTAAAAGACGCTTACTCCTTGGAAGGAAAGTTATAACCAACCTAGATAGCATATTGAAAAGCAGATATATTACTTTGCCAACAAAGTTCTGTCTAGTCAAGGCTATGGTTTTTCCAGTAGTCATGTATGGATCTGAGAGTTGGACTGTGAAGAAAGCTGAGCGCCGAAGAATTGATGCTTTTGAACTATGGTGTTGGAGAAGATCTTGAGAGTCCCTTGGACTGCAAGGAGATCCAACCAGTCCATTCTGAAGGAGACCAGTCCTGGGTGTTCATTGGAAGAACTGATGGTAAAGCTGAAACTCCAATACTTTGGCCACCTCATGCAAAGAGTTGACTCATTGGAAAAGACCCTGATGCTGTGAGGGATTGAGGGCAGGCGGAGAAGGGGACGACAGAGGATGGGAAGGCTGGATGGCATCACCAACTCGATGGACATGAGTTTGAGTGAACTCCTGGAGTTGGTGATGGACAGAGAGGCCTGGCATGGTGTTTCTTGAGATTGCAAAGAGTCAGACACAACTGAAGAACTGAACTGAACTGATGAGCTATATACCTGCCTCTGATGCTTTTAATCTAATTTATTTCTCCTGATGAGTTAGCAGGTAAAGAATATGCCTGCAACACAGGAGACAAGGGAGATGCAGGTTCAATCCCTGGGTCAGGAAGATCCCCTAAAGGAGGAAATGGCAAACAACTCCAGTATTCTTGCCTGGAAAATTAGATGTATAGCAGAGCCCGAAGGAGGAGAAGAAAATCCAGCCAGAAAATCCCTGGCAGAGGAGCCATGGGGTTGCAGAGTTGGACATGACTGAAAGCAACCAAGCACACAGCACACAGCCCTCAAAAAATTAACATTATCCTAAGTTTATTGAAAGAGACATTGAGGTTCAGAAAAAGTGAGCAATTTGGCTAATGTTACATAACACAGTAAATGCTATTGTTCAGTTACTCAGTCGTGTCCGACTTTTTGAGACCCAAAGGACTGCATCACGCCAGGCTTCCCTGTCCTTCACCAACTCCCAGAGCCTGCTCAAACTCATGTCCATTGAGTCAGTGATGCCATCCAAACATCCTGTCCTCTGTCACCCCTTCTCCTCCTGCCTTTAATCTTTCCCAGCATCAGGATCTTTTCTAATGAGCTGGATCTTCACATCAGGTGGCCAAAGTATTGGAGTTTCACCTTCGGCAACAGTCCTTCCAACGAATATTCAGGACTGATTTCCTTAAGGATGGACTGATTTGATCTCCTTGC